>NC_083517.1:20000-5020000 GCF_032362555.1 Amyelois transitella
CTAACCCGCCGTTAACCTAACCCGCCGTTAACCTAACCCGCCGTTAACCTAACCCGCCGTTAACCTAACCCGCCGTTAACCTAACCCGCCGTTAACCTAACCCGCCGTTAACCTAACCCGCCGTTAACCTAACCCGCCGTTAACCTAACCCGCCGTTAACCTAACCCGCCGTTAACCTAACCCGCCGTTAACCTAACCCGCCGTTAACCTAACCCGCCGTTAACCTAACCCGCCGTTAACCTAACCCGCCGTTAACCTAACCCGCCGTTAACCTAACCCGCCGTTAACCTAACCCGCCGTTAACCTAACCCGCCGTTAACCTAACCCGCCGTTAACCTAACCCGCCGTTAACCTAACCCGCCGTTAACCTAACCCGCCGTTAACCTAACCCGCCGTTAACCTAACCCGCCGTTAACCTAACCCGCCGTTAACCTAACCCGCCGTTAACCTAACCCGCCGTTAACCTAACCCGCCGTTAACCTAACCCGCCGTTAACCTAACCCGCCGTTAACCTAACCCGCCGTTAACCTAACCCGCCGTTAACCTAACCCGCCGTTAACCTAACCCGCCGTTAACCTAACCCGCCGTTAACCTAACCCGCCGTTAACCTAACCCGCCGTTAACCTAACCCGCCGTTAACCTAACCCGCCGTTAACCTAACCCGCCGTTAACCTAACCCGCCGTTAACCTAACCCGCCGTTAACCTAACCCGCCGTTAACCTAACCCGCCGTTAACCTAACCCGCCGTTAACCTAACCCGCCGTTAACCTAACCCGCCGTTAACCTAACCCGCCGTTAACCTAACCCGCCGTTAACCTAACCCGCCGTTAACCTAACCCGCCGTTAACCTAACCCGCCGTTAACCTAACCCGCCGTTAACCTAACCCGCCGTTAACCTAACCCGCCGTTAACCTAACCCGCCGTTAACCTAACCCGCCGTTAACCTAACCCGCCGTTAACCTAACCCGCCGTTAACCTAACCCGCCGTTAACCTAACCCGCCGTTAACCTAACCCGCCGTTAACCTAACCCGCCGTTAACCTAACCCGCCGTTAACCTAACCCGCCGTTAACCTAACCCGCCGTTAACCTAACCCGCCGTTAACCTAACCCGCCGTTAACCTAACCCGCCGTTAACCTAACCCGCCGTTAACCTAACCCGCCGTTAACCTAACCCGCCGTTAACCTAACCCGCCGTTAACCTAACCCGCCGTTAACCTAACCCGCCGTTAACCTAACCCGCCGTTAACCTAACCCGCCGTTAACCTAACCCGCCGTTAACCTAACCCGCCGTTAACCTAACCCGCCGTTAACCTAACCCGCCGTTAACCTAACCCGCCGTTAACCTAACCCGCCGTTAACCTAACCCGCCGTTAACCTAACCCGCCGTTAACCTAACCCGCCGTTAACCTAACCCGCCGTTAACCTAACCCGCCGTTAACCTAACCCGCCGTTAACCTAACCCGCCGTTAACCTAACCCGCCGTTAACCTAACCCGCCGTTAACCTAACCCGCCGTTAACCTAACCCGCCGTTAACCTAACCCGCCGTTAACCTAACCCGCCGTTAACCTAACCCGCCGTTAACCTAACCCGCCGTTAACCTAACCCGCCGTTAACCTAACCCGCCGTTAACCTAACCCGCCGTTAACCTAACCCGCCGTTAACCTAACCCGCCGTTAACCTAACCCGCCGTTAACCTAACCCGCCGTTAACCTAACCCGCCGTTAACCTAACCCGCCGTTAACCTAACCCGCCGTTAACCTAACCCGCCGTTAACCTAACCCGCCGTTAACCTAACCCGCCGTTAACCTAACCCGCCGTTAACCTAACCCGCCGTTAACCTAACCCGCCGTTAACCTAACCCGCCGTTAACCTAACCCGCCGTTAACCTAACCCGCCGTTAACCTAACCCGCCGTTAACCTAACCCGCCGTTAACCTAACCCGCCGTTAACCTAACCCGCCGTTAACCTAACCCGCCGTTAACCTAACCCGCCGTTAACCTAACCCGCCGTTAACCTAACCCGCCGTTAACCTAACCCGCCGTTAACCTAACCCGCCGTTAACCTAACCCGCCGTTAACCTAACCCGCCGTTAACCTAACCCGCCGTTAACCTAACCCGCCGTTAACCTAACCCGCCGTTAACCTAACCCGCCGTTAACCTAACCCGCCGTTAACCTAACCCGCCGTTAACCTAACCCGCCGTTAACCTAACCCGCCGTTAACCTAACCCGCCGTTAACCTAACCCGCCGTTAACCTAACCCGCCGTTAACCTAACCCGCCGTTAACCTAACCCGCCGTTAACCTAACCCGCCGTTAACCTAACCCGCCGTTAACCTAACCCGCCGTTAACCTAACCCGCCGTTAACCTAACCCGCCGTTAACCTAACCCGCCGTTAACCTAACCCGCCGTTAACCTAACCCGCCGTTAACCTAACCCGCCGTTAACCTAACCCGCCGTTAACCTAACCCGCCGTTAACCTAACCCGCCGTTAACCTAACCCGCCGTTAACCTAACCCGCCGTTAACCTAACCCGCCGTTAACCTAACCCGCCGTTAACCTAACCCGCCGTTAACCTAACCCGCCGTTAACCTAACCCGCCGTTAACCTAACCCGCCGTTAACCTAACCCGCCGTTAACCTAACCCGCCGTTAACCTAACCCGCCGTTAACCTAACCCGCCGTTAACCTAACCCGCCGTTAACCTAACCCGCCGTTAACCTAACCCGCCGTTAACCTAACCCGCCGTTAACCTAACCCGCCGTTAACCTAACCCGCCGTTAACCTAACCCGCCGTTAACCTAACCCGCCGTTAACCTAACCCGCCGTTAACCTAACCCGCCGTTAACCTAACCCGCCGTTAACCTAACCCGCCGTTAACCTAACCCGCCGTTAACCTAACCCGCCGTTAACCTAACCCGCCGTTAACCTAACCCGCCGTTAACCTAACCCGCCGTTAACCTAACCCGCCGTTAACCTAACCCGCCGTTAACCTAACCCGCCGTTAACCTAACCCGCCGTTAACCTAACCCGCCGTTAACCTAACCCGCCGTTAACCTAACCCGCCGTTAACCTAACCCGCCGTTAACCTAACCCGCCGTTAACCTAACCCGCCGTTAACCTAACCCGCCGTTAACCTAACCCGCCGTTAACCTAACCCGCCGTTAACCTAACCCGCCGTTAACCTAACCCGCCGTTAACCTAACCCGCCGTTAACCTAACCCGCCGTTAACCTAACCCGCCGTTAACCTAACCCGCCGTTAACCTAACCCGCCGTTAACCTAACCCGCCGTTAACCTAACCCGCCGTTAACCTAACCCGCCGTTAACCTAACCCGCCGTTAACCTAACCCGCCGTTAACCTAACCCGCCGTTAACCTAACCCGCCGTTAACCTAACCCGCCGTTAACCTAACCCGCCGTTAACCTAACCCGCCGTTAACCTAACCCGCCGTTAACCTAACCCGCCGTTAACCTAACCCGCCGTTAACCTAACCCGCCGTTAACCTAACCCGCCGTTAACCTAACCCGCCGTTAACCTAACCCGCCGTTAACCTAACCCGCCGTTAACCTAACCCGCCGTTAACCTAACCCGCCGTTAACCTAACCCGCCGTTAACCTAACCCGCCGTTAACCTAACCCGCCGTTAACCTAACCCGCCCTCCCGGGCAATTTCGTTTCTTTACATTTAATTGAACGTAAAACTACACCGCGTGTTACTTTGGTTGCAGTGCCATCTCGTAACGAACGGCCGAAAACTTTTTAGTTGTTTATTAGTTTTGTAGATGTGCTTGCCTTCATTTAGTCGGTTTAACAGAAAACATCTAATCATTATAAAATTTCATTCATATTTGTGTACTTTGTACTAAGGAAATCCTTATCTTATCCTTGTGCACTTTGTACTAAGGAAAAAAAATATTAATTGGAGATAAAATAAATACAATAAGTCAAATATATATCAATAATAAGATTACAGAACTAATAGAAAAAACATATTAATTGTTCGCTGTTTATTGGTTTTATAAAAGATAACTAACAATAAGTTATTGTAATAGTATATTATAACTTTTACAATAACTTATTCAAAATATAAGCGATAATTTGGCTTGACCGCCACCATAGGGAAGATTTTTCGCCGGGCTAGGTGATATGCCTGGGGAACCGCGCGACAGACTCCAATCCGTGAAATCTTTGCTTGAGCTATTTAGGTTTTTCACTGTTTGTGTTTATAAGTAACCATAAACTGTTTTAAGTCTAACCTAAAAAAATTCCTCATTGAGCACCAGCTTAGTGAGGAGATGCTAAGGCAGGACACTAGTGTAATATAAAGTAATTATTAATGTATGTGCTTTTCACTTCGTAACTTACCTCCTTGTATCTCTCGCTGCGTTGGCTGTGGAGGCACATCTTGTTTTTCACTGGTGTTTATGTTGTTAGGGGGTTAGGTACGCATGCTTAGATCGGTCGAGGTCACACTGTTTCACATTGCATAAATAAAATAGTGTAAAATTTTTGTATATTGTACTTTCTTTCTTTGAATTTTTGTAACTAAATTTACATTTACTTAGAGAAATTTAAGTCAATAATTATTGTTTTCCCATGAATTGACAACGGATACGTATTTGTTTACAAGAAAAGTGTTCTGTGTTCATTTGCTCACAGATAATAAATTACTGATACGTACGAGTGAGTGATGCAGGATCGAGTTGACAATGACATTTATTAATATTGACAGTTGTGTTATTGTTTTAATTTTATTTTTATGTTTTATTTTTTTCTTCCTTTTTATTTAGTGTAACTTATTAATGTTAAAAATGTGTATTTTTGTACAGGAACAATATATATATATCTATCTATATCTATCTGTACATATAATAAATCTGTAGAAGGGTCAATTCTGTTCATTGAAAATATTGAAAAAATAAATAGCAGGGGGTGTTACTGGATCGATACCAAATCCAAATATGTGATTAAAAAAATTTTTGTCTGTCTGTCTGTATGTTCAGGCATCACGTGAAAACTAACGGTTCGATTTCGATGAAACTTGGTATAATTATACCTTATTATCCTGGGCATAAAATAGAATACTTTTTATCCTGAAAAAATACGTAAAAAAAATCTTAATTTTTCAGTTTTTTCCATAGACGTTGTTCTGTAGAACCGCGAACACACGTTGAGTTACCCGCAGTGTATTAAGCGCCGTAACCTTTAGCGCCGAAAGTCGGCTTTGGCTTGATCCGTTTGCGGTAAACGCGGGCTGTCGTTCTTATTGGAATTAATAATATTGTATGCGTGTAATATAATAACTCATGGGTGGCATAACTGTTCTTTTTTGTGGCGACTTCAGATAAATTCTGCAGGTGATACCACGAGGAACACGAGCAGATGAAGTCAGAGCTTGCCTTAAAAGGTCGAGTCTATGGCAACATATTATATCCATGCATTTAACAACAAATATGCGGGTGAGACTCGGAGATGACACACATGCACAACAATTTTCAAATTTATTATTAAAAAAAAATGGCGAGGGAACTTATCCAAATGATGAAGGAAAAGTAACTTTAAATGATTAGTTGTATTATACTGTTTCGTCATTGCGAGAGCTAATATTTGCTGTTTACGGAGACTTAGCAGCATTACACATCAACACAATACTTGGTTATGCATAAGGTCCATTCTGACTTCTCGGAATGACCAAGCATCTGCAATAAATAATGAATTACTGACACATATTTAAGGAGAAAGTCGAGAGTATACCTCTATTAATAGAATGATGGATCAAGAAGAGTCCACTAATTACCCCATAGAATTTTCAAATTCGTTAAATGTTTCTGGAGTTCTTTCACATATAATTAAGTTAAAAATCGGGGTTCCTATTATTCTTAACGGCATTCGATTGAAGGTCGTTAATTTACAACCTAACGTACCTAATTGAAGCTGAAATTTTAACCGGTGGTGGTGCCGGGGAAAGTGTTTTAATCCCTCGAATACCATTGATTCTCAACAATTTTCCATTTCAATTAAAGAGAATACAGTTTCCTGTAGCTTTGTGTTACGCCATGACAATAAATAAGGCTCAAGGTCAGACCCTAGGAGTTGCTGGCGTAGATCTTACCGCGAGTTGTTTTTCACACGGGCAACTTTACGTAGCTCTTTTCCGTGTTAGCAGTCCAAGCAATCTTCATGTTCATATTCCGGACGAGCTCACTAACAATGTTGTGTATGCTGAAGCTCTCAATTAACTTTCTGTCTCATTGTCAGGACCACTTTTTTATTTTTGCAAACTTTTCGTAACTGTCAGTAATTTACTGCTAGATGCTACTTATCATGGTCGGAATTACTATGAAAAAAAATACTTACTACAGAACGCGAGCTCAACAGCAGTAGCTCAATAGAGGGATCTCCTTAATTATTATAGGCCTAGCCGTATTTGGATCCAATAGATATTTATAATTGTCATTGTCAGTTACTCAAAATGGAGAAATAAACCATCCACGCGAAGATCGACATCCGCGCGGACGGAATCGCGGGCGGAAGCTAGTGAATAAATATAAATGCAGTAATGCAAGAGCAATATATAAATATATATATTATTGTTCTTGTATTATTTGTGTGTTGAACATATATATATTTCTTTTTGTTTTGTTTTGTTTTCATTGTACGTATGTCCGTGATGCCTTCCCGGGCACCCCCGGAAGATCAGCGCTGGCCGTGTAGCATATTGTTTACAGCCAGCATTATGCTGAGGGGGTACCGTTTCGGGAGCAAAATACTACATGTGTATTTTTGTACATATTTTTGTTTCCTTTTTTGTCTTTTTGTAATGGTGTTATTTAAAAAAAATCTTTTTACTTTTTTTTACGAGTAAAATGCTATTGGTAGCAGTAGTATTTTCCAACTCTGGGCAAAGTAATTGGACATAATAAGATAAAGACTAGAAATCAGCTCGTTATCAGCCGGGCTCGTGCCGGGATGACGCGGTCGTGGTAGCCGCGCAATGCAAACCACGCTACTTATCTGAAGTATTTTTTTAATAAAAGTCCGTACATTGTTGTAAGTATTGTAATTGAAAGAAAATTATATTCAGAAATCCTAAAACCGGCAGTGTTACATAACTTTACCTATTTAATGTTTGTGAATACAATTGTTTTGAGGTTTTTATATTATTTCGTCTACCTATTTTCAGTCAGAAATTTTAATTTTTCGAGTAAGTTACACTCGTATTCAGAATCCCTTATTTTTGATGTTGGTTAATAAACAATTCATGAATACCTAGGTCATGTACATAGGTAGGTACATTTCGTTAAAAGTTCGGCAGTACACCTCACAATATGTTATGGATTCGTTTGTCCGGTAGACCCGCAGCTCTCCTAGTTCCAGAGATTCCCCTAAATAGTGGCAGAAATAAATAAAATTAAGAGATTGCAAAAATACGGTCTTTACTTTTCCACTGACAAACGAGAACACCAACAAAAACACTATTCAAAAAATTACATTAAAAATACAGAAATATTCCGAAACCCAACCTTTTTGGGCATCCCCATCACAATAAATGAAGCGGAAAATATTATTTAAAAAAAAAATATACCCTCTCACGCGACCGATCTTGATTAGATAAGATTAATCCCCACCAGATTTCCTTAACTACGCCTTATATGTGTGTAGGTATATATATATAATTACTGATCGATTTATTAAAATCAATCATTAAGAAAAATGAATTTAAGCAGTTTGTGTGCGATGCTAGTGGTGGTGGCGGGCGCCGCCGCCAGGCTCGGGCTCCAGCGACCGAACCCAGCGTTCGACCAGCAGCTCTACGCAGATGTTTTAGACCCAGAACTGTGCGATCGACAAATCAAATATTTGAGCTCGGATTTCTTGCTCAGTCTGGCATGTAAGTAATTTAGTAGTGAATTATTAACTTAATTTATATTAATAACTTATTGGAAAAAAATAAAAACTACCGTGTCGATATTGATGAAATTTGTCACAAGTTACGTTCTTTTCTTATTTACTTAATTAATTACGTATTGATATACCCAGGTGGTGGACACATTAATTTTAATGTACCGGTCCACCCTGAATATGTAAAATGATGATGAGCTTTACAAAGCACATTTGACGACTTTATCGTAGAATGAATGATTGAAAATGTTATTGAAATAGTTTTAGACGCTGGAATTAGACTACCTAGAGGACTGTTGAGTAACTCAGTTGATTTCGGGAATTACTTTCAATGCCTAGGGATCGAAGAAGTAAGAAATGATTTAGAAATCAGAGGAAAATATTGTATGATACAAGTACCAATAAACCAAATTTTGGAATTAATGGATTACAAATCTGAAGCATTGGATAAAGTAATGAATAAGGCTTTTGTAGCTCGCGGTGGAACTCTCCAGATGTGGGATGATATAAACGACCAATTTGTCAAAAGGTAAATAATTATATTTACTTAATCTAATAATTCTTTAGTCAATGTAACTCTGTTGAGAGCGGTGCGCCTCCGTGGGAATGTGTCTCAAACAGTACAATTGCATGCATAGGATTAAGTTTGCATCATTTTGAATTTTGTACAAAGGTAAGGTACTTAATTTTCTAAATAGCCTAAATCAAGCAAGTGGAATATTCTGGTCAGGTCATTAGAACCACGCAATGAGCTCCCGGCCAACAACGTGCGCCTGGCGGTGTGCGTCCCCGCGCCGTGCTCCGCGGAGCGCGCGCTCTCGGCGGCGCCGTTCAACCCGTCGGCGGCCGGCTCGCGGCTCGCGGTCGAGGAGCTGTACTGCCGGCTGCGCGGCGACAAGCCGTGGAGTGCTGCGGACTACGTCGCCGTGTGAGTGTGTGTTTACAATGAAGAGCTTTGTTTTGTGAACGCGGCCTATCAGTCTTTGAAGACTGCTGACACGTGATTATTATGAATGAAATGAATGAATAAATAAACACGACTTTTAGATAAAAATATACCTAACTAATGCAATACCTATACCTTATTATATTACACGCTCAGCTGTTTGGCGTAATGATAAATCTCAATTCTATCATTACGCCAAACAGCTGAGCGTGGCCTATTAGTTTTTTCTAGACAGGTCTGTCTACCCCGCAAGGGATATAGACGTGATTATACATATGTATGTATGTGACCTGTAGTCACACATATTATTTTGAATTTTTATTTCATATTTCAGAAATATTATACTTACTTCATTTAAATTAAACTCTGTTTTCTATCTATTTCAGAACATTACTTTCGTTCATTGGTTTACTCACAGTACTTAGTACATGTTACGATTTGAACCACATTTTGTTCAAAAGCGAGGTAAGTAACTATTCACACATTTGTTTGTTTGTTTGAATGTAATAGGCGCATTACAGTCTTGCAGATAATCACACTCGTTTTACTCAACATATTCCTGAACAATACCCCATCACCCTTACACATGCTTTCATCATAATTAACAACGATTTACATAGATTTACATGCCGATATCAATCGATAATAGATAGGCAGGCCGATTGTCCTGCCCTTTATCTGGTGCTGTGCAGCTACCGCACATCCCGCCGTTAAGACATTCGGTATTTCCAATATTTTATCTCAGTGATTTAATTGAATGATACCAATGTTTTCCGAATAATTAGCTTGATAATCTGGACATTATTACAAATTTCTGACATAACAGTCATCAACTCACCAGGAAAATGTTAGACTATTTATAGTTCACAATATATTTTCCAGGTTTGCAAAAGGGCTAGGAACCTGTCACTATTTGAATCTCAATTCTATCATTAAGCCAAACAGCTGAACGTGGCCATTCAGTCTTTTCAAGACTGTTGGCTTTGTCTACCGCGCAAGGGATATAGACGTGATCATATGTATGTATGTTTGCAGAAGCTCACACGTTGCTCATTTCAGATCCGAAGCAGGCTCACACACTGTACCGCTCGTTCTCTTTGTATACGAATGCGAAAAGGCTGACGACATTTGCACCGAATGAGAACAGCTTGCGATGTCTCGACGGGATCAGATCCCTGGCGATGCTCTGGGTGATAATAGGACACGCGTTCACGTCTGAAAATGAAGTTGTCAACCTGCTGGATATGGTGGAGGTAACTTGTCTTCGCACCTTTGGCTCTCCATCACAGCTTTCGGAGAAATATTTCGTGGATTATTCTTAGTGTATGCGGTTTTTCGCACACCACCACTTTTTATGAATAGAATAGAATAGATTTATTTTCAAAATTGGATATAAGGTATCACTTATTGACGTCACATTACTTAAATCTAAATCTTGGACGAATGCACATTGTCTACATTAAAAAACATGAATGAATGTAGAACTAATTATTTCAATACGAATATTTCGTCAACATCATAAAAATAGTGGTGTGAATGTTAAAAAGACTTATGAGTGAAAAAGGATATGGATGAAATGGTCCCCCATTACTTTTATAGCCAATCGCCTATTGTTTTGTACCTGCTCTCTAGTATAGGACCACTCCATCTTTACTCACAAAAAGGGACTCACGAATAGGCAATAAGGTTAGGATTCTTCTGTAATAGCGGTGGGCTTGCAACTTGTCATTATCAAAATGTTTCAATGTTTGCGAGTCTGCTGACTGTGCATGTGGGGTCCCGTTGTTTAATTGATATTTATTTCTGTGTTCACCAGTTAATTTTGGATTTATTTCAAATTTAAACGTTGTCAAAAACATTGTCAATACATACAAATAAATTGCCGAAGTTGTTTACGACAAGTAAGTATATGTCCATTTCAGTGGGTGATGTCAAGGAGGGGCCTGTGGGTGTCCGTGGCGCCGTACAGCGTCGACACCTTCTTCACGGTGGCCGGCCTGCCGCTGGTCTACACCACGGCCGGGAAGCTCACGCCGAGTCAGTCATTCTTGTTTTCACTAATTTATTCGAACCTCATCTTCCATGCGGTGATTGTACAGGTTGGGTCCTAGTGAATGCCCGGGGTAGCACTTTGACTAAAGAAGAGTGGGGAGTCAAGTTATTAAAACTAGTGCCGGCTGTGCATCCGTAACCTTGAAGTTCTGTTTTCCAAGGAAAAATGCAAAGAATAAAACAAACTTACACATAATTAATACAAATTTGGGTCATGGGAGGTTTAGAGATTATGGCAGGTTTCTCAGCAATTAAAAGAAAAACCAAAAGTTGGTAAACTTTCCTTTGATTTATTTTACATTCGACGGAGCCATACAAGACTAGCAGCTATCGCACACTATGTTTTTTGTTCGCTACCACCAGCATGGAAACTTAGATATACGTGCACATATTTCTATAACATCGTTGTTCCGGAACAAGGTCCGAATGATGTAAACAATTTGTTTCCAGAAAGTTTACTGAAGAACCTGCACCTGTTCTACCTGCACCGGTTGCTGCGGCTGTTCCCGCTGCTGGCGCTGGCGGCGCTGCTACAGGCGTCGCTGCTGCACCGGCTGCTGGACGGCTGCTGTGGGGCGCCGTGGCGCGGCAGGTGCACGTCTGCCGCGAGCACTGGTGGACCACGCTGCTGCACATTCAGAACTACGCCACGCCGTCTACTATGGTGAGGGACAATGTCTCAACTGTTTCAACAAGAGGATATCAATAAAACGCGCTAACATTTACCGACTAAAGTAGACTCAATCAACTACACTAGTGCCATCTATTCTATTGCCTCACCATTTTCTTTTTATTTACGTAGGTCTGTAACGGCGACGTTTTAAGTAAAATAATGTGTACAGTAATTTGAAAGTGGTACTGCTGGCCACAAAGAAAAAAAAAAGAACAAAAATAGAAGATTGGATAAAATATTTAAAAAGTCAGAAGCGCGTATATATGTATAATGAAGTTCACTTTTTATAATGTTATGGATTAATACCTAATATGTAAACCAAATACTAAAAATATAAGTTCAGCCAGTTATTTCAGAAAGTGCAGTTTTAATTTCTTTCAAAACAAGTTCCAACAAAGATCATCAAATAGTTCTATATTAAACAATGGTCCTCAATCGAGCCACATAATTTTCCAGCTCTTTGGTGTTTCAAGTTTCGTTTAAAATAATTTTACAATATAATTGTCACGTACATAACATGAGATAAATGCAGAGTGCAGCATCTTTTGTTTCCATTTACTTACAAATTCGTAAGTGCATATTCTACTCTGAAGTAACAAGAAACCTGGATTGCTTCCCTTTTAGCACTACAACAATTATTTCTATAATACAATATGGCAAAGGGAGATTATTGACAACCTTGAGAGAGGTAAAAGAAATAGTTCTTCGTGAAGAATAGGTACGCGTACATCGGGTGCCTACAATCTGTTCAGTGCAAAAATTAAGAAGAAGATTTGTGTAATAATAATGAGAGCAGTGAAAATCGTGAGTACATTTGTAACACTTAGTTAAAAATAACATTGACGTTCAACAAAAATCCAAATTTTTAAACCCACCGAAATTTAATGTATATAGTGTAATTATTAGATGGATAAATAATTTAGTACAGGTAATATTAAGTGTTATATTATATAAGTTACATTTATATCGCTTCGTGACTGTTTATCTTTTTGTAAATATCATGGAAGGATTACTTAATTTACAGGCAAAACTGAAATCAAAAATAACAAAGTCGTTTATTAATTTTAAAAAATATCCACAAGAAAATCTAACCCCAGAGTATGTAGAGGTTGTGTTAAATAATTTAGAGCAGGATTGGAATTTGTATAAAGAAAATGACAACAAATTGTACAGTACTTCAAATCCAGAACAACTAGAATGTACAGACTATGTAAGTAATTGTATATATGATGAGGTCGCGGATATTTATACAACTTGCAAAACACAAATGAAAATAACATTAAGAGCATTATGTATGGTTCATTCTTCGGCAGAGTCTCCCTGTAATTTAAATAAATCAGCTTCTTCTGTTAAGTTACCGAAACTTACCATACCTGTTTTCTCAGGCAATTATACAGAATGGACTACATTTAGAAATCTATTCATGTCACTTATTCATCACAACATATCACTTGATAATTTACAGAAACTGTATTATCTTAAAGGTCACCTCACAGGGGAAGCTGAACAATTGATAAGGCATGTTCCCATCACAAGTTCAAATTATATGTTATGCTGGGATAAATTAGAACGCAGGTACAATAACAAAAAACAGTTGGCTACCAGTATTCTAAAAAGATTATTCGGGCAAAATAATATATTAAAAGAATCAGGTACAGCATTAAAACAGCTTTTAGATACCACTTGTGATTGTCTGAGTGCTCTAAAAAATGTAGAAATTGATGTGAGTACTTGGGACATTCTCATTGTTCACATTCTTGCTGAGAAACTGGACCCGGAGAGTCGCAAGCAGTGGGAGCTGAGTGCATTTAGTTACGATGCAAATGAATTACCGACCTTCGAAAAGTTTCAGTATTTTATTGAAAATCGGTTTAGAGCTTTGGAATGCGTGGAAGCCAGTATTGAAAGTCGTAAGCCTAATAGATCACATAATTTATATAGTTCAAAGTCAATGTTTACTAAAGTTCAGCTCAGATTGCTGTGCGAGTATTGTTCCCAAACACATAAACTATGTTTTTGTAAAAAGTTTTCCAAACTTAAGTTAGAGCACAAGATAGAATTTGTAAATAAGAACAATATTTGTTATAATTGCTTAGGTGGTAATCACACATTAGTTAATTGTAAGAAATCTAGTACGTGTCAAATATGTAAAAAACGCCATCATTCACTTTTGCATACCGATCAATCGGAAATGTATAGTTCAAGGACCACCATAAAGTCTCAAGTAAATGTAGCAAGTCAATTACAAAATGAGTCAGTGGGTGCCTGTAAAAAAATAAATTCAAAACAAGTAATATTGCCCACTGCTATAGTCCACACCAGATCCGAAACTGGTGAACCCCGAGTGCTGCGTGCCCTTGTAGACCAGGCTTCTGAGTCATGTTTTATAACAGAAGCTGCCGTACAACAACTGTGTCTTAAAAAGATACCTCTAAATGGATCTGTTTCTGGTTTAGGAAATGATAAAACTATTAATATTAATCATATAGTTAAGTTACCTATTCATTCAAATGTTTGTCGTTTTAATATTGAAATCGATGCACACATTGTTAAAAGTATAACTTCCAACTTACCAGATAAAGAAATTGATAAAAAATATTTTTATTGGTTTGATCAACATCTTGCTGATCCAGATTTCAATAGGTCTAGTCAAGTGGACATGATTTTAGGGGCAAACATTTACAGTTATATAATAAAAGAAGGTTTATTAAAAAATTGTGAAGGTGATCTGATTGCTCAGGAAACAGTTTTTGGTTGGCTAATTTCTGGTGTTGTAAATAATGTGTAAAAAAAGTTAGCAAAAAATTGAGAGGTTGGGCATGTAGGTATGTTCAAAGAGTAAAAAGTCCATTAGAATTATAAAGATTATCTACGTATTAGATTTAAGACAACAAAAGACCAAAATGAGTGAATAGATTAAAGTATCTTGTTATGTTACACTGCAAAATTGTAAATACAGTTAAGGTTCATCAATTTAATAATTAAGTTTGTTTATTTATGAAGGACATCTTGCCAATAGATGTCCTTGGGAGGCGGCATGTACAGTAATTTGAAAGTGGTACTGCTGGCCACAAAGAAAAAAAAAAGAACAAAAATAGAAGATTGGATAAAATATTTAAAAAGTCAGAAGCGCGTATATATGTATAATGAAGTTCACTTTTTATAATGTTATGGATTAATACCTAATATGTAAACCAAATACTAAAAATATAAGTTCAGCCAGTTATTTCAGAAAGTGCAGTTTTAATTTCTTTCAAAACAAGTTCCAACAAAGATCATCAAATAGTTCTATATTAAACAAATGACTCATAAAAAAAATTATCATCTTCCCAAAATTTTTGTAAGAAATGGCGCCGTTACATGCCTCGACTAGAACTAATTTCTTAAAAAGTAATCAGGGGTTAAGCCATAAAAGAGTAAGAGGCAGACGTATTCTCGCAACCATTAAAACGTTGTTTCAAAAGTGAACATCGTTTACTATTTATAAATACTATCTATAGGTATTAAACGCGCACGTAACGTACCTTTATTTTACCGCGGACGTTACGAATCATGTTACAATGACCCGTGGTCACCGAGCGAGTCGCTTAACTTGATTTACGCCGACTCTGGAAAAGAAACATCATGAAATCGTTTTTAAGCAGTTGACGATGACGTTTTGTTCCCAATGGCAGTGCCTGCCGCACTCGTGGTACGTCGCCGTGGACGTGCAGCTGCACCTCGCGTCCCCGCTGCTGCTCGCGTGGCTGCGCGGGCGCCGCGCGGCCTGGGGCGCGCTGGCAGCCGGCGTGGGAGCGCTCTACTCCACCACCACCTTTTATAACGCTTATAAAGACTTTGTACCTCATAATTTTGTTACCAGGTGAGAGCTTTATCATTTTATATGCAAAGTATTTTTTTTATCCTACCTACACTGTCCCAGGAACATATATGTATGTCAAACAGATTGTTTTCGTTTCTAGTAGAAGGTAGTTAATTAAATGCAATTGTTTTGTATGAATTGTGTTTCTCCTGATTTTTTATTAAAGGTAGACCTTGTGCGTTACAAACGCCAGGCCAGAATCATAATTAAATTTTCTCTGAAAGTAGAGTTAATTTGCGATTGTTATCTTCTAGCCGGCCGATGGAGGACTACCTGCCGAACTACTACTTCAACACGTTCACGCGAGCCCCGCCCTTCCTCGTCGGCATGGCGTTCGGGTACTTGCTACACATCTGGAAAGGACGGAAACCAAATATACACATTGTACATAGTTCATTCTGTTGTTTCCTGTTTTGACGAAAAGACTATTCTTCTCCATATGATTACGCAAATATCATCACCTTCGCGTATCCGGTTTTAACACGGAGCGACTGTACCCAGCTTGGACACTAACCAGTTATCACGATATACCAATTCCCTTTTTGTATACGAGTATCTGTCAGCATTAGAAACAACGTAAATCAGAAAAGAGGCAGCAGCAGGCGGCAGCTGTGGAATTCTAACCACAGAATCTTGGAACGTGCACACTTTTTAAAAACTGCCGATGTTCACGTCTGTATATTTACTTGTGATTTGAACATTCAAAGGCAATAGTGATAATGGCGTGGGCATGCGCGCTGACGCTGCTCCTGCTGGTGTGGGTGGCGGTGTACGAGGTGATGCAGCCGGCGTGGGGCGGCGGCGCGCTGGACGTGCTCATCAACTCGTACGCGCGCTCCGCCTGGGCCGTCGCCATCGGCTGGATCATCTTCGCTTGTGTCCATGGATATGGAGGTAACTTTTTTTTTTAACGTGTTGAAAGACCTTCGTCTACCCGGCCAGCTACGGGTCGCCGTACGGGTTATGTGGGGCTTGAACCCACTAAAACCCCACGATGCCATCGCCTACCGCTTCGTAGCCAGGAGTGTGAGCTGCCCTGCTCGCTCATATTCCCGACGCGGCGGCCGCTTCCACGGCGGCCTCGGCTCGACCGCTCTCCACGGAGCGGCCAGCGGGGTGACCCGTCGGCCTTCAATTCTACCCGCTAGGGGAGGGCGCGCCTGGCACAAGCGCGCCTTCAACCCAGGGCCGTTTCGCCAGGCAGCGGAATCCCGTTTCCGCCGCCCGACCGGCCCTTATTGTGGGGGCAGCAGGTGCAGGGCGCATGCCCGCCTCCTGCGCCCAGTGCGCCGGCGGCGTATGGGGAGGTCGGACGTGTCCTCTCTCACCCTTTCCGCCGCCTCTTTGCGGAGCATGACGCTCTCCGCAAAGGTCTGCACTGCTGTCCACGACCTCTCGCTGTCGACCATCTGTCTCACGACGACCGGTAGAGAGAGGTCGTCCCCCACGACCGCGCGAAGCTCCGCGCGGTCTTGGTCCCAGGCTGGGCAAACCTCCAAGGTGTGCTGGGCGTCCTCGTCAGCACATCCGTCACAATGGTGGCAGATAGCAGACGGCTCCCGACCGATCTGACACAGATACCCTCCGAAACAACCATTTCCGGAGAGCATCTGGGTCAGACGGTAAGTCAGGCTACCGTGCTGTCTCGCCAACCACTGTCCCAACACCGGATGGACCACCTCGACGGGTCTACGCCCAGCAGTCGGCTGCTCCAGCCTTTGGGACCACTCTTCTATGGAGCGCTGACACAGCTCATTGCGGCGTCCTGCGATCTCCCTCGGTGCCAACCGGTGACCCTGTGAGATCGTGCGATATCCCCTTGCGGCTCTCGTCGCCATCAGCCTCTGTGGCCTCCGCAGAAAGGCGAGGTTTTGGCGAGAGAGCGCATCCGCCCATACGGGGGCCCCGTAAAGGGCCATCGATCGCACGACCCCCATGTACAAGCGCCTGCAGGACGCTTCTGGACCGCCTAGATTTGGCATGAGCCAAGTCAGCGCTCCGGCCGCCGTCGTCACGCGCGGCGCTAATTCTGCGAAGTGGGCGCCGAAGTTCCATCTGCCATCAAGAACGATGCCCAGGTAGCGCATCGATTGCTTGATGGTAATTGAGACACCGCCAACTGGCGTCTGCAGGCGGCTTCCTCCGAGGGCCATGGAAGCACAGCTTTCAAAGATTACGAAAAAACAGTGTCTGTATTAAGAATAAAATCCAATTACCTTTTAGCTTGGAAACGTTTACATTAACTCCCGTAACTTCGAGTTCGTGCAAGAATATCGTTAGGTAAATGCTTTAAAAGGTTCATAAAATCAAAGACGACAGCACTTATCGATACCAACCTGAACGCTGCAACAGGCCCGGTGAACTGGTTGCTGGACGTGTGGCTGCTGCCGGCGCGGCTCTCGTACGCCATCTTCCTGCTGCACTACCCGCTGCAGTTCCTCGTCAACTCCACGGAGCTGGCGCCTGTGCACTTCCACGTTTTTCAGTATGTAAGTACATGAGATCATAACGATAGCACGATCATTCAAAAGCTTAATAAAGAAATTAAAGCTTAATTATGCGGCTCGTCTGAAATATGCTGCCTGCACGGGTGCAAAGCTGATACCAAAATATATTACAGAATGTCTCTGTATACTCGTTCACAGCATTTATTTCTTACATTATTACTTATCGCTTCCTTAATAAGCCATTATTCCTTGTAAAAAGTTAAGGATAGAATTTGATTATTGTGGGTTAATCCTAAGAGATAAACATATACCATCGCGGAGTTTTTTGTAGACCTTTTTGAGGTATATAATATTTAGTACATTATTTTGATCTATCTCGTTGAGTTCAGTCAGCGTTTGCAATGTAAGCGCAAAATAAAGTGTTTATTTATGACTTCATATTAGAAATCTTAAAATTATCAGTGGTTCTCTAATATATTAAGCATGTTAGCATGTCAACGACCTGCCTTGCATGATTGAGAAACAGACTGGCATCGTGTTGTTTGCAGATGATACGTCACTAATTTTTAAAATGAACCGCCGTAGCGAAATCTGTGATGATGTGAATAGCACTTTAGCCGCCATCTCTAACTGGTTTACAATCAACAACTTACTGTTAAATGCAAATAAGACCCACTGCATTAAGTTTACACTTCCCAATGTGCGGCAGGCAAATGTGGATATTAGTATAAATAGTAAAAGATTAGATTTTGTTGATAGTACTACTTTCTTAGGAATAACATTAGATTCAAATTTGAAATGGCATGCTCACATTTTAAAACTTTCTAAAAGGCTTAGTTCTGCAGCATACGCTATTCGTCGTATTAGGCATTTGACGGATGTGGCAACTGCTAAGCTAGTATATTTTAGTTATTTTCATAGTTTAATGTCATATGGTCTACTGCTTTGGGGATCAGCAGCAGACATACAAACTATTTTCATTTTACAAAAAAGGGCAATTCGATATATCTACGGTCTTAAACAAAGAGATTCCCTTAGAGATTTTTTCAAAAACCTAAATATTTTAACTTTGCCCTCCCAATAAGTACATATTCGATAACATCATGCATGTTAGGAAAAACTTAGACTCTTTCAAAAAAGTAGGTGAATGTACTAGTAGATCACTGCGGAACAATTATAAGTTGTCGATCCCAGCACATCGGCTGGCTAAGGTAGGGAAATCATTTCTTATTAATTGTATAAGATTTTATAATAAATTACCAAAAAGTGTTCTTGAAATGAATGATAGAAAATTCAAACAGTATATTAAAGTTGAGCTTTGTAGGAAAGCCTATTACAGCACGGATGATTATATTAATGATAAACATGTGTGGCCCGAGCTGGACATAATGGCCTCTTAAATGCTTGTGTATTTTTGACATGATCTGGACATAATTTGTACAGTATGTACATATTTTATTTTATATTTATTTTATTTGACGAAATATTCGTATTGACATAATCAGTTCTACATTCATACATGTTTTTTAATGTAGACAATGTGCATTCGTCCACGATTTAGATTTAAGAGATCTATATTTGTAAATTGACGTCCTATGAAAATGCTGCAGTGTAGTTTGTTCCGCCGCTTCTTCTACACATGCGCTTTGGAAGCGGTAGTAGTTATAATTAGATTTAAGTTATGTGACGTCAATAAGTGATACCTTGTATCCAATTTTGAAAATAAATCTATTCTATTCTATTCTATTCTGTTATTATACTTATTAACCGCATCCAGATCCGTTGTGTAAAGATACTTATAAGCATACATACAGACATACATACAGACGCGGGAAGTGGGAAGAGACTTTGCTTTATACTCGTACTAAGTATGTAGTGATTTGCACGCAACGTAGAAATCGGAATAGACTATTATTCAGATTTCCACGTGTGCCTTTAGACACCTCACACTACGCTTGTGACGCGGAGTTCAATATTTCAGACTTTCAAATTTTTGGCGCATACTGCGGTGGCGTTCATCGCGGCCTTCTTCGCCTGCTTGTTAGTCGATGCCCCGTTTTCTGTGCTGATCAAACTCATCATGGGTGAAGGTATTTATTCTTTTACTTTTATAAACCTGATAAAATCTCTTTTGTATTATACTAGTACAAGATTTATAATTCTACAGAAAAGAAATACTCGCATCACTCAATATGTAATTTACATCAACATAATATACTTATTCAAATTACGTGCCTCTTAACCTCATGTTTTAACTATTTTAATATTAATATTTTATTATTATAGGTGTAAAAAAACAAGCCACAACAGTCACAGAAGCCGACGCCACAGCAACAACAGACAAAGTGATGGCCCAAGAAATCTCTAAAAATTATTAGGATTATGTGCAATAAGTATACCTAAGGATTTCGGTTGTATAAATGATTGATTTTTCAAAAGAAACCGTCGTCGTTTGTTATAAGATAAATTTTTAAGTGTAATAAAACTGCTCATGATACATATTTGTTTTTGTCCTTTTTTTCGCAAACCAAGTTCTGGCTATAATATTCTCAGGGCCAAACCAATCGTCAAATGTTTTGGGTATCGCCGCTCGGGGCACGCCGCGCGCTGCTGGCGACCGCCGAGGCAGGGTCTGTGTTGCCGACACTTGCCCGTATGTTATTATTTTTTGGCCAGAAGAGTTGGCCATGTACTACTAATAAACAATTTCCATTAAGCGTAATAGGCTACTTTAGGATATAATGGAGAATCACAAAATATGGCACAATAACTACCTATGCTTAAATATTAGGATACCCGGAAACTACATAATTAAGCAATTCGTGATACTTTCAAAAATGTACCTATAGTTAAACTGAAATGTGATATGCATCATTACGCGTGCACATGATTGTGTAAATATATTTGTCGAGCTGAGCGTCACCAACCATCACTAAGATGGAAAATAAAAACGCGATAATATATATTTTACATTTGTTATGTACGTCAAGAATAATATACTGTTGCGACCCGTCAGGCGTAAGTTTTTGTTCAAAACCTTTATTATTGTTCGTCTCTTTACCCATTTTTACATTATTTTGACACTATTAAGTATATTTTGATAATATTTATGTAACTATAACATTCTTTATGTTTATTACAATAAAAAAATGCATTCTTCATTCTTCGTTGTCTATAATATAAAACCTTAAATTTTGGGTAATGATAATGACGTAGAGGCGAGGATGTTGATAACGTAGGGACGCACACCGTCACCGTCCACTGCGCCCACCAGTTTATCAGGGGCCAAATTCTCTTATTAAATTTTAAGGAGCCGGGTTGAGCAGATTCCTTTTCGACTAGATTGTCATTGTGAAAATTTGGCATTCTAATAAACAAAAAATCCAAATTGTAACCGTATCGGTGTCATCGCAACATGAATCGTATTGGAATCGCATTTCCGGTAAGGTGTGATTATATTGGTGTTGCCTTTAAAAACTGCCATGGGCCAATTAAAAAAAACTGTAAATTTTTCTATTACATAAACTTTTTAATTAGTTTAATTGTATAGGTATATATTATTTTGTCAGTATAGATGCACCAGCATAATAAAACATGGCCTAATCTTGGCAAAATCGTAAAATTGACAACGAACTGTTATTGAAAGAAAAAGTCAAAATATGAGAGTAGAATACCGATTTAGCCCCCCCGAAGCAAGAAGGGTCAGCGGAATACCGTTTGGACCACTCGTCGCAATATCTAAATTCAATCGTAAACCAACGGGCCGATAATTATAAGTAGAATGCCAAATTAGTTTAAAAAATATATAACGATTCAATTGGAATCTGTGTTAATTAGCAGAATTGAGCCCCAAGTTGTCTGACGACTGTGTCTGAGCTATCTAACCTAAGTAAGTCAAATTTTGAAAACATCAATACTCCTTTATTCTATCGCGTGAGTTATAAGTACAGGAAGAAAATAAATATTACATCAGTCTCATTTTGGGACATTTTTACTTTGCTACATTTTTATGAGTTGAGTTTATCTTACTTTTCGATCATAAACCAACAGACTGGTAAAATGACACGCAACCTCTACTTAGGTAGTTTACGTAGCAATCCCGTCTGAGAGAGCAGGACAGCTCTGCCAACAGAGCACTAAGCGTGATTTTCCTAAATTACCACGGAAATAGAAAAAAAATATTACACTATGAATAAAAAGCTAATTATAATACCTATATTTTTTTCAGAAAGCACTATATATGGTGACCGAGCATCCAAAAGTATATGAATTTAATCGGAAATATGTGACATATGCTAACTTAACGACTACGAGATACGGCCGCCGGGACCCCGTGTACTACGTGGGCTTGCACTTCCACAGTCTTTATAGCTTCGGGAACAACTGGACGGTAAGCGGGCTGCACAAATAACATTTACATCCTTCGAATACTCTTAAGTACGAATCTAAAGGCGCGTCTCCTACTCTATATATGTGTAGTAATAACGTTAGGGTGAAATGTGTGGTCTCATATTAGTATTGAACACGTGTAAAAAGAGTACGACATTTTAAGAACTTGTGACGTTTTTGTTAAACGTCGCTCATCGAATAATAACCATATTAATTTGCACTAATTTAACATATTTAAAAAAAGCGGGGGTTTAACTAAACACGATATCCAGCAAGTACCTATCCGCCTGAAGATAGCGAGCTACTTAACTTGGTGAGCGCCAGAGTAGACCAAAGGACAAAGTTCGAAGCGCACGCCCGCGCTTATGTAGAGTCCCTGGGCGGTGAAGAGAGGTGCAGAGGTCCACGGTGGCACGACGTCACAAACTTTAATCCTGCCAATATTATAAATGCGAAAGTTTGTGAGTAAGTCAGGATTTCAGTATGGATGATTGTTACTCTTTTACGCAAAAACTATTAAACCGATTGCGATGAAATTTGGTATATAAGGTAGCTGAAAACCCAGAATAACATATAGGCTACTTTTTAGCGGTATTGATAGGGTTTCCATGCGGACGAAGTCGCGGGCGGCCTCTCGTGAATAATAAAGGAATGACAGGAATGTCTATAAAAGTTTACAGTTTCGCCAGAGCGCGAGACCCTTAAGATTAGTGCGCGATCGTTCCAGGTGGACTTCTACTTTTACCAGTTCCTGTCGAACGAGTACAAGCGCAGTTTCGTCGAGATGCACTTTGGTTGGTGCGATTTAATTAAAAAGGATAAGTTTTTTGGACAAGCTATGAACCAGGGAAGGTTCTTGGAACAGCCAAAATGTCCGTTTGCTCCAGTAAGACATTAACTTTTTAATTTTTTTGTTTGTTTTCGGCATTACTTGCTTTGTTTTTAAAATAAAATGTAATAAATTATCTTTCTCCCAAAACTTAAAATGTTACGGATTATTATAACAGCCTAGTTAGTCTAGTAAGGTTGTGGATGTTGTATATCTAATCATGTATACTTACAGGGCTACTACCATCTATACAACATGACGGTTCCTGTGACCAGCATCCCCTGGAACTTCCCTTTCACCAAAGGACGCATATACGCAAACGTTACCGCCACCGGCACTGGCGAGATTTTGGCCCGCGGATACATCAATATGGAGCTGAAACCTTGCAAGCATATCCGGATGGGAAGACATGTACCTAACGACTAAAAATTATTAAAGACATTCACGGCTGCTTGTATGTTTGCTTTAATTTTTTTTATGTTATTTTGGAATTGAGCATGATTACTAGCTTCCTTCCTAAGCAGAACTTTTTAGACTTAGACTAACGCCGCTAAGTTACTTTTGTTTACACAATTTAATTTATTTTCAATATCACCTTGTATGTACCGCTTAGGTTAAATTTAAAAATTACTGACCAGGTTCGCTTACTGTAAAAATTGTCAACAATAATGTTTTATAGAACAAAGTTTCGAATTTTGAGGTGGGCACAGTTTATCCAGTCCCTCTATTTCCTACGCCCATTATGTAGGTAGGTAGGTACCTAACCTAAAATGAGGTGATTTGCTGTTTTTCCAACCAAATCTATTATTTCATTAGATATCGACGACCACATACTTATGTGTGTTTGTACTTTTCTAACATTCGACAAACAGAACTATACACATTTTGTTTTTTTTCTGCATTTAACAATGAATTATTAGCTGTTTTAACACTTGAGCTATAATGTAGGTACCTACTATAGACCTTGTCGAATTATCTGTTGCCGTTTCAATAGGAGAAACAAGAGAAGTGTCATCCGCAAATAGTACAACAACGTCTTCACATAGCATGACAAATAATTGACGTACATAAGAAACAACAAAGACCCTAGTATAGAACCCTGGGCAACGGTGATTTCATCAGATGCTCCAGAGGATTGATGCAATTTTTCGGCTACTCAAATACGTCAACATGGCGGGGTAGAGATATTCATATGTACGTGTACGTATAGTCGATAATACTATCGATGGATGAGTGAGTTAAGATTGATCATTTCCGATCACAGTTGTAACTATAAATTTTATTACGTCTGTGGTTTGGTTCTACATCGGGAATCCTAACTATGTTGGCTGCGATCTTAGTTCCAACAATATTTTTATCTACATCTATGTCATTCTGATAACTAAGTAGTGTTTGAAAATCAAATAGTATAATTAATAGCCTATGATTCACATTATAGCTAAATCGCTGGACCGTTTGTGATGAACTTTAGTGTGGATGTAGTTAAATACCCGAGTTCAAATTAAGGTTGCTTTTTTTAATAAATAAATCCCCCAAAAGGCTGCAATTAGTGATGTACCGAGCCCGGGAACAAGGTCAGGGACTGGAAATTTTGCTGGAATCGCTGCCGGCAACGTTCCAAAAATAGGATTTTACTGGGAATATTGATTAATTATTCTACAAATTGAAGTCAAATATATTGACATTACATTCACATATGTTGATGTGCGCTTTGATACTGACATTATAAATTATTCATAATTCATAATATATATAAAATCCGAAAGTAATTATGATATGCACCAAATGTTTGTCGGACGACATTTACGTTTAAAGGGTTAAGAGGTAAATGATATCAATAACTAAGAGATAAATAATAGCAATTGTTCGTGTCTTCTTTGTAGTATTTATGTTCTTTTTAATCCTCGAGATTTCGTTTTGACTAAATTATATAAACTTTATGATAAGCAAATGCCAAAAGATTGTTATTAAATCGCTTGCTCTTTCGTTGCCCTTGAAGAGGCCTGTAGCAGGAGCGATGATTTGGACTCTACCACCACCAAAGGGTAGATCTTCCGTCACGCAAGGTGTTATGCCTGGAGAACCGCAGCACATATTGATATGTTTTGTTCCTGGCTAGATATTTTTTTTGCCAATTATGAAAAGCCATTTCCTTCGCTGAGATTTGTTCTTTGGTAAACTATCACGAGAAAAAAAATATAATAATATAACTTTGAGCAATTTATCGATAAGATTCCAAGTTCGATGATGTTCGACACTAGCATTTGTGTATGTGAATGAAATATTGGGAATATTAAAAGTTTCTAAAGCTCACAAATAAGAAGATTAAAGTAATAGGTTTTAAAACACATTTTATTAGATACACTTTATGATAGACAATAATTTAACGATATATTAACCACTTACCGGTGAAAGGTGAGATTCTGCCTATTATTGCTTTTTCTTAGGCCAAAATATGCTATAGAGCACTTCATCTAATAGTTTATGTTCGATTAATATTAGCACAGCTTCGAACAAATTCGAAAAACACGGGAAAACGTATAAACATCACGATGACAACTTCCCACGTGTAAATAAAAAGGTTTAGTTCGATGGCGTCCGCGGCAGCAAAGGCATATCGAAACCAATGAAGAGGGCGCTGATAAAAGTGTAAAAGTTTTATTTTCCGTAAAACCACTGTTACGAGAAAGAGACAGATATTGTTATTTCTGAGTCAAGTTGAACAATTACTGCATTTTCATAGGAAAGTTCTTTAGAGTGTCTAAACAGTCAAGATCAAATTAACTGTTGCTCAGTTCATCAATCAACCTAAGATATGTAAACAAAAAAGCAAAGATTAATTTTCTTTCGTATTTTTAATTTTATGTAGTATCTATGTGGTACTTTATAATATACTCCTATTTTAATTATATGTTGTAAGAAATGTCTGTTATAATATTAGCAGTTGCAAGTGATAGTGGTGTGCCAATATTTTCAAGAAAACGCGGCAACAATGAACACGTAAGTTATTAGTAAATTATTTAAAATTCAACATAAATTATTAAGTACATACTTCGGGATAATATCACACATATACACAAAAATAACTCTCTCTTATGCTCTTATGCTTTCAACGTTTGAGTCCTCCTACTTTTCTCTCTCCACTTTATCAGGCCTTTAATTCTAAGTCCGATAGAATATAGCTAAAGTTGAAAAAACTGAACTTGCACAAGTTAAAAGTTAATAATAAATAATATCTGACAAAAATTTCATGAAGATGCTTTTCCATCCGTTCAAGTATAAAAATATATACCTACTTAGAATATGAATATTCTTGGTATTTATTTTTTCTAGCCCTGGATTATTATTGAGCATTTTTTCAGATACAATTTTCAACGATCGCTTCGCTACATGGCATTAACATGTTCACGAAGTGCCACAATTTGTCAATGATCGATACAAAACTAGACAATGGGAGGATTTTATGGAAAGAATATTGTAAAAGGTAAAAAATGTTGCTTTTACCACAAGAGCCAATGGCAAAGCCACTCACTTTAATAAATAAATTAATATATAGATAGTCTGCTGTTGAATACATGACCTTCCATCATGACTGGAGCACTTTTCTAAGTTAAAATATTTGCTCCCTTCATGAAGATTCTCTAAACTACTGAAATATTTTCCATGTACATTTTAAACTGGAAACAAAATCCATAACTAATGATAGAATCTCTTGTATTTCTTTACTAAAGTTTGTTCAATTTTCTATATAGATTAATGGCAATTGAACGTTCAGAATGTTACTAGAGGTGGTCTGTTGTTTTAGTGTAACTCTGATTGGAATAGCTACAGGTGGACTTGAATGTGACTTGGAGTTACTATTGTCATGTGTCCACGATTTGATGATATTCTTCATTGGGCAGAGAGAATTGGAGAACTTTAAAAACATAGAACAGATCAAAAGAGATCTGCGGCAGTGCTACCCGATGCTGAATTATCTATTGGAATCCCTGGACCCCAGCACAGCGTCTGGTCCGTTGCCGATGTTAGATCTGATGCAATGCACTATATGCCCACAGGCACCACAGTTAGAGGTATGTCTTACTGTATATTATTCTTTCACCATTTTTTCTCCCAAGTATTTGACCCCTGGGAATTTCCAAGAATACATACACCTTATGTAATTCATGGTCGAATTTTATCTGTTTAGTTTTTAATTTTGACTTCCAAAGCGCATGTGGAGAAGAAGCAGTGCAACAAATTACACCGCAGCATTTACAAATATAGATCTCTTATATCTAAATCATGGGGGAATGCACTGCACATTGACTACATAAAAAAATGTGAAGAAGATATAATGGAAAATGTGAAAAAAACTGAGGAATATTATTCATCCTTGAGGACTTTAATGATGCCCAAAATAACTATTCCACGCGGACGAAGTCGCGGGCACAGCTAGTCATTAATATAATCCTCCGTTCTGTAATAGGCTTTCCTACAAAGCGCATCTTTAATGTACTTTTGGAATTTTTTATCATTAAATTCAAGAACACTTTGGAATATGTAATCTTATACAAATAATCAGAAATGATTTCCTTACCTTAGCCAACGGACGTGCTAGGACCAACAATTTATAATTGTTCTGCAGTGATTTACTAGTAGGTACATTCATCTACTTTTTTAAAGAGTTTCCTAACATGCATAATGTTATTAGTGCCGTGTGGTTCCCGGCACCAATAAAAAAAAGAATAGGACCACTCCATCTCTTTCCCATGGATGTCGTAAAAGGCGACTAAGGGATAGGCTTACAAACTTGGGACTCTTTTTTAGGCGATGGGTTAGCAACCTGTCACTATTTGAATCTCAATTTTATCATTAAGCCAAACAGCTGAACGTGGCCATTCCGTCTTTTCAAGACTGTTGGCTCTGTCTACCCCGTAAGGGATATAGACGTGACCTTATGTATGTATGTATGCATAATGTTATCGAATGTGTATTTCGAGGGCAATGTTAAAACATTTTGGTTTTGAAAAATTATCTAAGGGAAACTCTTTGTTTTAGATCGTAGATAGCTCTAATTAATTGCCCTTTTTTGTAAAAGGAAAAAAAAATGTGTCTGCTGCTGTTGCCACATCAGTCAAATGCCTTATATGACAAATAGCGTATGCTGCAGAACTAAGCTTTTTAGAAAGTTTCGAAATGTTAGCATGCCATTTCAAATTTTAATCTATTGTTATTTCTAAGAATGTAACTAGTACTATCAACAAAATCTAATCTTTTACTACTTATACTAATATCAATATTTGCCTGCTGCACATTGGGAAGTGTAAACTTAATGCGTTTATGATAGGCTTATGAACTTGGGAACTGGGGAGGTTAGCAGCAACCTGTCACTATTTAAATCTATCATTAAGCCAAGCAGCCAAAAGTGGTCTATAGGTATTTTTAAGACTGTTGGCTCTGTCTACCCCGCCAGGGATGTAGACGTGATTATATGTATGAAGGCGAGAGAAAACATGTTGACGAAATGTGCAGTCAGGCAACTGGGTCTGTAATGACACATCGGCAGCACGCGCTGGAGGCGTACAGCGCGCGCGTGCGCGGGCGCTGGGCGCTGCTGGCGGCGGGCGGCGCGCGCGCGGCGGCGGGCGCGCGCTGGGCGGCGCTGCGCGCGCGCGAGCGGCGCCTGCTGCGGCTGCTGCTGGCCGCCGCGCCCGCCGCCGCGCGCGCCACGCCCGTCTACCTGCCCGACACTAGTCCGCACGTTAGTAGTCTATTCTTATTTTATTGCATTTACAATGTGCCGGGTAGTTACCGCCACTTTACAGAAGGACCACTACATCTCTACCCATGTCGTAAAAGGTGACTGAAACAAAATGGACAAAGTCGTGAAGTGTAGGTTTTACCTCATGATCCAATACAGATTAGATTATCCTGCAGAGATTACGAAGGTCAGACGGGAGTCGCTTTATGTAGAAACCTGACTTAGGTACCCAATACAGGAGCATCAGGTCAAAAGGCGCACCCTGGGCACCTCACGCGGACAAACTAACATTTGGATGACCAACAGAAAATGTTACTGTAGACAACAAATTCAAATTCAAAATTTATTCATTATTATAGAATACTTTATATCGCTTAATAATTGTCAAAACGTTTGGTTTCACAACATTGGTTGACGTCAAATCAACCTTGGTATATCTACGCCATAGTAATTGTTGCCATGATTTTGTTTGTTAGAGATATGTCAAAATAATTTTTATTGTCAAATAGATATTCTTAATTTTATTTTGAATAATATAGTGATTTTTAACTGATTATTTCTCTCCTCTTTTCTCCTTCTTTTTACTGTAGGAACAAATAACTACCGTAGAGCCGTATGACTTTGGCCCTTATGGGTGACTTTATCCCAAACTTGGAAAAAGTTTGATCTTCCCGCCACACCATTCTCACAGACTAAGGCGTAAAAGTACACGTCATAATCAATAGATGGCGTTGTAAGACAGTGGGTAAAACAGTTTTAGCACTGTTGGACTTTGTTATGATTGGTTACTGTAGCTCGATTTGACAAGTTTCGTTGTCGTTGAAATATATGTCGGATAATGGGAGCATCTCTGTAGCATAAGTTTCATATGATCGTCGATAGATGGCGTAGCTAGATGGATTTTTCGCTAAGAAAACATTCAATGGCGTTTGTTAACTTATTATTTGTTATTGTGTTAAATTAAAGATTAATCAGTACTCAATAATTATGATAATTCGTGATTTGATTTTTGATAGTAATTTCTGCATTGTTTACGTAATAGATAACGGTTGCTATTTTTTAATGTAGGTACTGCGCCGGAAACGCAAGCGCGCTTGTTGCACCCAAACGCGTTTGGACATGACCCTCTCAGTCGTTGTTTAGAGCCGTGCCTTTACACATCGTTTTTTGAGGGACTTGTCTGTGACCGGGCAGTGACTATTTTTCTTTATTTAACTGTGGGGTAGTTACGTTATTGTTATTCGATTATTAAGTACTTTTGTATCTCGGAATAAAACTGTTTAATAGTGAAAGTGTTTTTCGTTGCCTGATTACCCACTCAACGCCCACGAAATGAATAATGAGGAAACAAATGTTTACAATGAGCCTCCGAAGTCGCCTCCGGCCACCGTCGACGCGACATATATATACTATACTATATGTCGTTGAAATATATATAGTCATGCTGTGCAATGGTATGTGTTCCTTACTTAGTTCTATGAAAATTGTACTAGCAAAATAAAGAAATGTTAATTTATGTAATGAAAATTGGTTTTTTCTTGCCTTTTGAAACATTTCTGAATGATTACTTTGTCCCAACGTTAAATAAACTTACGATTACTAGACAAAAAAAGGAGCGGGCTAATGACAATCGCAAAAAAAAAAAAAATGTTTTCGAATATTATACTCTACCGGTATACTTCCTACATTACATGCATTCCTTCCTATATTAGCTTATAAAATAAACATTTCAGAGCCAATTAGGTTCGGAAATACCAACTACACACAGTCACAAAAAAAAACATTAACACAATTGTAAAGTGCATACATACTATGAACAGTATTATACGAATTCAGAAGTTAAAGAAGAGAAAAAGTTAAAGAATCTTCCATACAACAAACGTCCAGCCCAGCAGGTATTTGAAACAGTGTTGTAAAGATTTGCCTACACGACACAAAATTGAATTTTACCTGTAATTTGTCCATACTACTGGATGGGGAATGACGTCGGCGATATTTAGCGGGGACTGAAAAAGATACTGTCGACAAGAGCTTAGGAAATCCACAATATAAGTTATTAACTTCAGCAGGTAGCTTTTGTGTACTAAAGATATGGAAGGACTATTTTGAAAGTTTATTTGAAAAAAAGGAAGGAAATAAGAAAGATTTCTGCTATAGCGAAGAAAAAGAGAATGAGATGGAAGGCGGAATTGAAATGTTCGCGGAATTGAATTGTGGAAGCACTTAAGAGTATGAAAGCGGGAAAGGCTGCTGGGTGTGATAGAGTGTCGGTCGAGATGCTTAAAGCAGGAAAAGGCGTAGTAGCTAGTCAGTTGTACTGCCTTTTCAATTTGTGTTGGAGAGGCGGCCGACGTTGTTTTTATGCTTTAATCATAAAATCTTTGCATGGGCGTTTTAGAATTTCGCAACAGCCACATAAGTCTAGCGAACACTTGTTCCCGCTGTAGGTGGCGTTCCGCGCGGTGACGTGCAAGCTGCTGTCGGACGTGTTCGTGCTGGTGGTGTGCGGCGCGACGCCCGCGCTGCCGCAGCTCGAGGAGCTCGCGCTGCGCAGCTGGGAGCCGCTCGCCGCGCTGCTGCACGAGGCCCGGCTGGCCGGCCCCGCCGGCTTGCCCGCTAGCGTGGCGCTGGACAGCGCTGTGTTGGGGTGAGCCGGGCCATGAGGCGGGAGCTACATTCTTTAAGCACTCTTGACATACGAGATCATACGACTTTGGCCTGTTTTAAAAATTTGTTCGTTCCATTGTGCGAAATTAATATTTACTTAAATGTATAATTTTAGCATCCTGGTGGTAAACATATCGTCCCGCGAGTGCGTGTTGCCGCGTCCGCCGGGCGGCCGCTCTCGCGTCCCGAGACTCGACGCGCTGCTGGGCTTCTACCGCGCCGCCGCCACACTGCTCGCGCCCGAGACGCTCGAGCCAGGGACTGATGGCGGTGAGTAGCACGCGCTGCTGGGCTTCTACCGCCCGCCGCCACACTGCTCGCGCCCGAGACGCTGGAGCCAGGGACTGATGGCGGTGAGTAGCACGCGCTGCTGGGCTTCTACCGCCCGCCGCCACACTGCTCGCGCCCGAGACGCTCGAGCCAGGGACTGATGCCGGTGAGTAGCACGCGCTGCTGGGCTTCTACCGCCCGCCGCCACACTGCTCGCGCCCGAGACGCTGGAGCCAGGGACTGATGGCGGTGAGTAGCACGCGCTGCTGGGCTTCTACCGCCCGCCGCCACACTGCTCGCACCCGAGACGCTCGAGCCAGGGAATGATGGCGGTGAGTAGCACGCGCTGCTGGGCTTCTACCGCCCGCCGCCACACTGCTCGCGCCCGAGACGCTCGAGCCAGGGACTGATGCCGGTGAGTAGCACGCGCTGCTGGGCTTCTACCGCCCGCCGCCACACTGCTCGCACCCGAGACGCTCGAGCCAGGGAATGATGGCGGTGAGTAGCACGCGCTGCTGGGCTTCTACCGCCCGCCGCCACACTGCTCGCGCCCGAGACGCTCGAGCCAGGGACTGATGCCGGTGAGTAGCACGCGCTGCTGGGCTTCTAAATTTTGTCACCTTGTTGTCTTAAGTTCTCGGCGAACAGCTGGTTATTATAAAAGTCGTTTGTTATTGATCCTTCGAATTTCCTAATGCCAATTTTCCGTGCATACCTATATCATCAACTTCCATTTACACTAGTATTAAGATTATCTCAAATTGATTTCCTCCAGATGAGTTTGAACGCTGTGTGAGCGAGACGTACTGGTGCTCGGAGTACCACAAGTGCTACGGCTGCCGCCGCGGCGAGCTGCTCTGCTGCGCGCTGTTCCCGGCCGCCGTGCCCACGCACGCCGCCAGGTAACTCGCGCTCTGCGGCCACTGCGTTTGTAAGATGGAATGCAAGCAATGCATGTGGGGCATAAATTCAAATCCTACTTCGACCATGAACCAATGACTTATCAGATATATACATTAGTTTGAGTGCTAACCAATGCTCTTATGGTGAGACTTACGGAAGTAAAACATTCAATTTCAAAATTCAAAAATTCAAAATTTTTTATTCATTATTATAGGATATTATTATATCGCTTAATAATTGTCGTATGGTTTAACAACTTGGTTGACGTCAAATATATTACTTAAAAACTAAGTTTACTGCCGCTTCCAAGGCGTCAGTGCAGAAGAAGCGGTAACAAACTGCACTGCAGCATTTTCTTCAACAACGTCAACTTCACAATATTAAATTATACTTAGAATAGAATGTGGACGGGAGAATACATTGTTCACGGGAGATTTATATATTTATGAGATTTAATATTGAAAAAAGAAATATATATATATATATATTTTATGGATTGCCAATTTTAAAAAGATTTATGTACAGAGTGTACTGAAATTTTGATTTAAGTTCAAATTAAACTACAATTAATTACGAGGTTCCTGTGCCAAGCTCGAGCCAGATGTTTTTATCATTAAGGTAATCATCAGTCCTATAATAAGCCTTCTCACAAAGTACTTTCTTTACATACTCTTTGAATTTTCGGTTGGGCATATCAAGAACAGACTCCGGCAACCTATTATAAAATCGTATACAGTTCCCCATAAATGATTTACTGACTTTGCTAAGCCTATGAAACGGCATGACTAATTTATGTTTATTACGTAAATTTCTATCAGTTGTGGCACTAACTTTTTGAAAAAAAGAGGTATTTTTCCTAACATACATTATAAGATCAAAAATGTACTGGGACGCTACTGTAGGTATGTTTATTTTCTTAAAGAGTTGTCTTAACGAGTCTCTTGGTCCTAAGCCGTAAATTGCGCGAACGGCCCTTTTCTGAATTATAAAAATAGTTTGTATATCAGCCGCGCTACCCCATAAAAGTAAACCATAAGATAACAAGCTATGAAAATAGCTGAAATAAACAAGCCTAGCTGTAGCTACATCTGTCAATTGTCGGATCCTCCTAACAGCATAAGCGGCAGAGCTAAGTCTATTGGATAGTTTAGAAATATGAGCACCCCACTGTAGCTTTGCATCAATTATAATTCCTAAAAACTTTGTATTTTCAACAAATTCTAATTTCTGGCCTTCCAGTATTATGTCAGTATTGGCCTGCCTTACGTTTGGTAGGGTAAATTTAATGCATTGGGTCTTATTAGCATTTAAAAGAAGATTGTTGGTTGAGAACCAGATAGATATGGCCGACAGTATATTATTAACCGAACTTACATTTTCGCTATGGCGATCTAATTTAAATATTAAAGAAGTGTCATCGGCAAACAGCACTATACCCGCCTGTTTTTCCACCATAAAAGGCAGGTCATTGACATATACCAAGAAGAGGAATGGTCCTAAAATTGAGCCCTGAGGAACACCCATTGAGACGCTTGATCCGCTTGACTTTACTCCATTAATATCTACAGTTTGAAGCCTATCAGTCAAATAGGATGCCATTAGTTTAGTTGATTTGTGGTCAAACCCATATTGACGAAGTTTACGCAAAAGTGTCTGATGATCTACGCAATCAAATGCTTTAGAGAGATCGCAAAAGACTGCAACTGAATCCTGTGAACTCTCCCACGCGTCATAGATTTTAGTAACAAGTGCTACTCCCGCATCAGTGGTGGACTTCCCGGCAGTGAACCCATATTGTTTTGTCATGCCATTGTGAGGCAACCTGCACATTCAAGTAACTGAATGTGTATGTTACCATCATCCAATATGAGTTAGGTTTCTCTGCAAAGGTTAAGGAAGTCAGACGGGAGTTGCTTCGTATATAAACCTCACTCACCCAAATCCATGTCCAATCCAATCATGATCCATGGTCATGAGTGATCCCCGGACTCCTCTCCTGAGTGGTGAGGACCCAATACTATCCGAGACCAGTGCCAGGAGGAAGAAGCAAGTGTGTAAGGATGTGTGTGTTTTTGTAACTCTTTCATGTAAAAACTTCTGAACGGATTTTCATGAAACTTTGCAGTATATAGTGATAAGTGCTCCAAGTGTATACACTGTAAAAAATTAACTGGACAAACATTAGAAAACACAAGTGCAGTGGTATACTAGTACTAGTTGGTTCAAAAAAATATATTTAGCTTAGACATTGGAATAAAATAATAAGTTAAAATTTATAGAGACCTTAAACGGCCGAAGTCGCGGGCAACAGCTAGTCTATGTATAAAACATCGTTTACTGAGTGAATGACAGACAATGCACAGCCTTAACTAGTGACTTTAGAGACTTGAAATTCAAAATGTAGATACCTTTTCTGGTTTAGAGGTGCACTAAGGGAGGATGTCCCGAAATTCCCACAGGAGAAGACTTACGAAATTTTTGTTGTACGCAAGCCGAGCCGCGGGCTGTCTCTACTACTTAAATATAAAAAGTAATACATACATATGGTCACGTCTATATCCCTTGCGGGGTAGACAGAGCCAACAATCAAAAGTAATATACAGTAGTATTTGAAAAAAAATTGTGATAGGATATCAAACAGTGTTATAAAGGAACGTGATGTGAAGGGAGATATACATAGGTTGTTGTTGGCCCGGGGCACACGCGGCGCTTTATAGGGCTCCGGGCTGTGAAGGCACGACTTCACAAGAGCTAAGATGATTTAATGTTACGTCTTGTGGAGAGGATGAATTTCAAGCAGGTTGTCTTAGAAAATATACATGGAGAATCTGTATGGCTAAATATTGGAAAGAGAAGCCTTGAACTTTATATAATTAAAGGAGCGTTCACATCTGTAGACTATTTCACTAAGATGTATGGAAAAATAAACTTACTTTCTTTCTTCCTCAGGTTGATGACTCATCAGATATTACAAGACTTAAGCTCAAACAAAGACATGCATTGGTAGCCCTTGCTTCAGCACGGGCGCCCGACAAGCAGACTGAACTTGCAATATATTGTTAAACTGTGATGCGCCCTTCTTATGCCGTGTAAGACGAGGAAGCAATATGTAATCTTCCATTCACGTTAGTTGTAAGTGTAACGTGTAATTGTTTTGTATAATAATAGATATGCAAGCTTTTTTAATCTCCTTGTATAATTTTAGTTTAAACATATGTATAAGTTTAGTTTACTTTTATAATCATAGATGGCGTTATCCCATATTGTTTTTTGGCCTCATTGGAGCTCACTTGTCAAATTTATAGCTCCGTAATAAATTAAATGAAATAAATATTTTAAAGTTGCTCGCCGCCTCAGTGTGTATTTGTACTCGCGGCGGAAGGTCGCGCTCGTGAAGCTCTCGCGAAGTGCAGTGTGTGCCTCCAACTCTTGACTTGTGTTGATTCGGACGGAGATGCGATGAACGATAATACAGTGTGAAGAATTGGCGTGTGAAGATGCTGATGCTGCCTGGAAGATCTGCTGATGCGCGATGTGTGGCATGTCTTAGAGCTATTTTCTTCTGGTTTCTAGGCAATGAAGTCGGCATGAAATTAAAGTGCTTGATTTGCCTTTGTTTGTTGTAGTCATCTCTTATCCTTGATTTTCCAGGTAACTTTTCGGTAGGTATGTTTTTTTGGTTATTCGTATGCCAGGTATAACAAGTATATTTGGTATGGTTCTGGTAATTAGGTAAGTATGATGGTATTGATGCTTAACCTTTTCAGCGCCAAAGTCTGATTGATATATCAGACGTTTAAGTTTCGTGCCCTCGCCGCCAAAGTCTGATATATCAGTCAAATAAATCTTACCAATTTAGCTGTATTTTTTCTTATCTTTATAGTACCTGACGACATATGCATAACATTTTTAGACAGTTCATACTTTAGTTAATCAAAAATAACAATTTCACGATTTATTATAATGTTATTTGAATAATAAATTATCAAAAACAAAACCATGTTTATCAGAGATTCTGACTTTTTTTTTTATTTGAACCCTCAGCGCCAATGTCTTATATATCAGACATTAGTGATGTTACATTACAATGTTACTACTTAAACCAGAAATCTGGAACTCTCAAAAGAAACGTCTAAGAAATTAAAAATATTACAGGTTTTTGTTTTGGCCATAAAACTTTTTAGTGTGTCGTAATTTTACCAAGTTTTAGCACAGAAAATGCATTTATTTTCAAATGATGTTTTGCATCGAACTCAGTAAATTGCATGGTATGTCACAACACTATAGCGACACGATCATGCATCTGTCTCGTACGCCAACGACTGATATATAAGACGCGGAAGTGACGTCAGAGGCGTTAGATGTTTCTAGAACTATTTATTTCGTGCTGTACAATGAGGGTAGGAGGTATCGATAAATTATGGAAGTACCCTGTCATGTTATTTTCTGGGTTATCATCTCTGCGTTGCTGTGTAGATTTATTATAATTGCAAATTAATATTTATTGAAATATGACCACTGCAAAGGAGTTGATTAGGATTTACCTTTAGCCATGGCAATTGTAAGTAAAACAAAATTGAGACGACGAAACGAAAAATTACACTTTCAGATGATTCAAGTTAGTCATGTAGGGTAGGTAAAATTTTTACAACATTCAATCGGTTTTTGTCTTTAAAATAAAAATAACCTGATTGAAGGATTTTTAAATAATAATAATACGATCATCAATATTAGTAAAATAATAATTGTCTCCATCATTTAATTAATTAAATCAATAAGTTAAAAGTATATCTTTCGTAAGGTATCGAAGTTTATGACCGGAAGTTGACACATCACTAACACTCGTTAAAAATTCATATTAAGCGTACGCCACTGTCTGATTTATCAGACACGTAGTGATGCAATTAATTATCATGATTACTTGTGCGTTTTTTCGCTGTATTAATACGCCACTGAGATTTCAATACATTTTAAAATGTTTCAAGGAGTAACAATAATAAAATAAAACCCATGAACTTAAAATATAACTGTTTTATAATGATTTATTTAATACAAATTAATAATATCGATACTCAATATTGTCAACACTAGTAAATCAACCACGTTTATTGCCGTGGCGTGTGGTGAACGTTTTTGACGAAAACTCTTGGCGTGGAAAGGGTTAATGGTAAGTATGTTGATCGCAGTGGCGATTTCACTAAGATGGCGCGTGTGGCGCCGCCATACCATAATTTTTAAGCATTAAAGAAAAAATCTTATTCTTACAAACTAATTATTTAGACTAGGTACAATAATTGCATTTTACGAGCCCTGCAGTCTTCTATCACGAACGCAACTCGCGATTGTCGTTCGCGAGCGATGCGCTTCTGCCCGCGCACGCGTAGCCCATACAAATATTATTTGACACAGATTTAAAAGATAGCAGAATGTAATTGACATCGACTAGGTACGTAGTTTTATTAAAAAAAACATATAGAAGTTTTTGTTTTTGTACAGCAATAACATTTTACTTTTTAATCAGTCTGGATTCTCCATGTGGTTCCCGGCACCAATACAAAAAAGAATAGGACCACTCCATCTCTTTCCCATAGATGTCGTAAAAGGGGACAAAGAGATAGGCTTACAAACTTGGAGTTTTTTTTAGGCGCTGGGTTAGTAACCTGTCACTATTTGAATCTCAATTCTATCATTAATCCAAATAGCTGAACGTGGCCATTCTGTCTTTTCAAGACTGTTGGCTCTGTCTACCCCGTAAGGGATATAGACGTGATCTAGAGGATTTAGAGGGCTAGTTCCCACTAGTTCAATTGGTCAGTTCAATCGTTGAACTAGTGAGACTTTTTTCTCAGTAGTTTAACTTAGAACAATCCTCCAGAAAGTTGAACTACTGAGACAAAAAGATATTTTTGAGAATTTTTAAATCTGTCAAACAGCTATCCATAAATAGGTTGAACAGCCATGATGCCGCCACACATCTTTGCCTAAGCTTGCATTTCTTCCTCAATTTTAAACAACTCAGTTTGCGCTCCGTTAATGTTAACACAAGCACTCGAATCCAAATATAAAGATTTCAGTGCTCGTATCAAGGCACTGCGCACTCCATGCATAGAAAGTGCTGACCACAATTCATTCATTCTTCTTTACTCTATCATACCTTACCTTAACAGCCAATAGAAGTCCACTGCTGGACTAAGGCCTCCCCAGAAATAGGGGAATTTTCTCGGTTTATACTAGAAATTCCAGACCCACATGCCGAGTAAGGGCCGTGCAGCGTTGTGTCGCATCCTTGCACCTTTGTTTCTTTCACGCACAACATCCAAACGACTATCATCCATCATTAGACATATTTCTTTAATCTTATCCTTCTTTCCTCCACTTACATTCATCGTCGCAAATTGAAGCAGCTTTCAGCAGGTCTCATACCGCTCCCGTCGGGAGAGAAAGGTGACCGAGACGTGAAGGGATGCGGACTCCCATCGCCGCCATTATGTGTATGCCTGTGGCGACATCTCTGCGCCACACATCACAACAGCAACTGTCAATCATTGCGAAGAAATTGACGCAGTCGGCCAATAGCAGCGAAAAATCTAAATCGCGATTACAAGATTTCATGGATTGGATCACAAATACAACCTCCGACTAGAGATTGGCAAATGCCCGGGCATTTAAGACAAATTGGGAAAATTCCCAACAGATGTCCATATATTCGTTTCCTTTGGGCATTTATTTTTTCATAGTGTTATTTTATACATACATACATACATATGGTCACGTCTATATCCCTTGCGGGGTAGACAGAGCCAACAGTCTTGAGAAGACTGGATGGCCACGTTCAGCTATTGAGCTTAACGATAGAATTGAGAAATAGTGACAGGTTGCTAGCCCATCGCCTAAAAAAGAATCCCAAGTTTGTAAGCCTATCCCTTAGTCGCCTTTTACGACATCCATGGGAAAGAGATGGAGCGGTCCTATTCTTTTTTGTATTGGTGCCGGGAACCACACAGCATTTATTTTATACTTTACTAATTATTGCCCGCGACCACGTTCGCTGTACACTGAAGAAGCTGACTCTTGTATTGCCCCTTGGAGGGGTGGGGGAGGTCTTTTTCTACACCAGTTTGTAAGTTGGACCAAGCATAATACTCTTAAAAACAGCAATCTAATCGAAGCAATAGTTTTCGCGTTTTGCGGGTACAACCATACAGACAGATAGCCCAGTATAGAGGCAAAGGTCTTTGGACTAAGAGTTTTACTTGGTCCAAGTCCATAGATAAAGTGACCCCTGCCCTGTGGAAAGGAATCTGTAGATCCAAGTAAACGCTACAAAATAGGTTTTAAAAAAATGACATTTTGGCTCCCTTGCATATATTTTCTGAAAATCCATACCTTTACATTACGCACTAGCTTTTGTAAGTCACTATATCAAGGCAATCTTGTCTTAGAACTATTACAATCGAGATCTCTTGTATGAAGACATACAACTCACTTTACTTTCGCTAACAGAGTCAAAGCAAAAGTAACTAAAATATTAAAATGGCTGCTATGATTTATACATTTCATAATTTTAAACATGTCAAACAAAACTGAATTCTGAAATATTTTAAAAATAACTTCATTTCCAGTAGTTAGTTCTAAGATTTAAATGTCAGCAACGCCACTCTTAATACTATCAATGTAGATCACCGAGCACCATAGCTTAATAATTACATTTCATCAAATCACAATTCATCGTGACGAAACCAATGCCTGACTAGAAGATACTATGTCACTATACCAGGATGAACAAAACTCTGTCTATTGAATAAAATGTTGTTGAGAAATAATTTGATTAATACATAAATTTTTCTACTGTCACTAAAACATGATCCTCACACATGATTTTAGAATCAAATAAATGCAAAGTGTACATGAAAATATGCATGCATACATTATAAGCATATTATGCATTCCAAAATATTAATTATTCTGCAACACCGCCGCTACGGAAGTACACACTAACTGTATACTCACTCAATATCAACAAATAGGGATGTGGACTGTACTCAAATAAGTATAAAATTTTACCACGGAAAGGTAGTTTCTATAGTAAAAATAATAAAAAACACAATATTTTCCTCAATAAACAAGGGATTATTTTTTTATTTAATAAAATGTAATTAAATATTTCACCCTCAAGTCACGTGACAATGAACACCAATCAAAATGCGTGACGTCACGCGTTGCAATACAAGAATTTTCGCTGTCAAGTATTATGGTGTTTGTTGATATTTGGATCATATTATTACCGTGATTTTCGTCCGATTATCTTTTTGAATAAATTTGTAAAGGCTTTCCCATAATGGAAAGTGGATATATTAAGGCAGATAGTTCAAATTTGCCAAGAATTGATTGCTTTACGGTGGCTAATTTCTTCGCAACAAATAGTAACTTTTACTTTGCTAAATTTAGAAATGTGAAGACATCCATGTAAGTAATATACTCAAGATACATTATTATAGTAATAGTAGGTATTTTTAAACTCGAAAAGGTAAAAATGAAAGAACAAAACATTGTTTACATTATTTCTAACCTAAAAATTCGAGTTTTCGTCTTTGAAAACTTGAAGAGAAAAATTATTTTAATACAAGTAAATGTAACAAATATTATCAAACTTACATCAAAATGATCCTCACAGAAATACATTTTACTTTGTATAGATACAAGTGCCGGATCCCGACGGGCTAATTGAAGCCACTTTTTCCGCATCGCTTTTGTACGTGGAACGTGAATAAACAGTTTTTCAGGTGTTTTAATAATTGTACTTTTACACTGCGGCACCGCACAATATTTATAAAATTTTGAATTCATATTATTATCACACAACTACGAAATAACTATTCATTACATACAACTTCAACAATATTTTATAACGCGTGACGTCACAGCGGCCGTTTGACAGGTATCCGCGTTTTGGCGCGATATTTTAAATCGAATTTTAAATAAATTATTTTAAAGGAATTACTTGAAATAAAAAAATAATAATAAATAGTTTGGGTTATATTTGGTACTTATGCATGGTTTTAAACACTTTCCCAAAAATAGTCCACATCCCTATTATTAAAGGAAAATTGGTCTTCGTTCTATTAATATTGCGCTAGGTGTAGGGAATTAGATATGTTCAGAAAACTAAGAAGATACTGTAGACCAAAAAAAGTGGACCCCGGGCTCTAAAGCATGGCGGAGGATGCGGCGAGAGCTGCGCGCACTCGCGGTAGTAGTTAAGCAGAAAGAGATATAATACACCCACTTCCGTGATATCACTCAAACCATCAACACTCGAACAGTCACTGCTTGAAGCCCGCCAGCAGCCTCGAGGGCTGCTTGATCTTCAGCTTGAGCTGCTGCACCAGGTCGTATATCTTGAGCGCGGGGCCCACCTTGAGGTGCATGAGCTCCACGATGTCGTCCTTGGAGAGCTGCAGCAGCTGCCGGCCGTCGAGGTGCGCGAAGCTGCCGGCGTAGGCCTGGCACGCGTGCAGCGCCAGGAAGCGCGCCACGTCCGCGCGCGCCCACTGCTCGGGGCCCACCGCCCACAGCGCCGCCGCCGCGTCCGCGTCGGGCGGCGAGGCCGCGTCCGGCGGCTCGGCTGCGTCGGGCGGCGCGACTGTGTCAGGTGGCCCGACTGCGTCAGGCGGCTCGACTGCGTCAGGCGTCGCGTCGGGCGCGGGCGCGGTCTGGTGGAAATATTATGTCGTTATTCCCTGTTGTGTCTCTTCTTTGCCACCTAAACTTTCACTCCCATACATAAGTGTTGAGACCAACACGCCCTTATGCACCGCCAGACTAGTCATATAGGTAAATATTCCAATGTCAAAAATAAGAAATCAAAAGAAATCTAAGATCCTCGGGAAAGAGATGAAGCGGTTCTAATATTGTCCAAGCATAAAATAGATGTTTTGTTTTAGGTTTAATGTACCTTTTTGATTATTGTCATTGTTCAGTTGCTATGGGTTATTCTCTTGTTATGAGATGGAAGGACATTTTTCAGTATATGTATCGTCAATTTTCAGCATTCTTTGGCGAGAAGATTCTGCTTTTCTGAGGTGCACCAATGCCTACTTTTGACAATCACATATGGTATATCGTCAGATACATATTTAGCAATTCGCTTATTACGTCAAGTAGCTTATGACGAAGGTATTCATTTACATAAAAAGTGTTGTCAGACAGTTTATGTTGATAACATGATGTGAAAATGTATCGAGGATACTGCTATATGCTGAAATGAAACAATTACTTTAAAAAGGAGGGTAGAACAAACAAACAAAATCCTTCGAGATACCCCGATGGGTGAATACGCGAAAGGATGATATTTGTGTTCAATTTCATGGATTTTGTGATAGATTGAGTAAAGCATTAATAAATTCAGTAAAATTAATTTAAAACTCATAAATTTGTAGTCATCTTTTTTCTTTATTTTTATAAGTAGTTTTAGTTTTAAATTAATTAGTTTGTAAGTATCTTTTTTTCTTTCTTTTTATAAGTAGTTTTAGCTTTAGTTTTAATTTGATTTAATTATTATAATATTTATATAATTGTTAACAAACCAAATGAAAGTGGCAAATAATATATGTAAGAAATATTTAAAACTTGTTACTTCTAAGACAAAAGTAGCTCCTATCAAACAACTGCCAATACCTCGATTAGAACTCTGTGAGGCATCACTTTTTCTAAATCTATATCTATACATATAATAAAATTGTAGAAAAGTGCTGTCTGTACATTGAAAATAAAAAAAATAGCAGGGGTTATTGTTATGTCGATGTCGAACCCAAAAATGTAATTAACTTTTTTTTGTCTGTTTGTCTGTTCACGCTAATCTCAGAAACGGCTGATCCTAGTTGGATGCGGTTTTCACGAATATATTGTGGTAAAATCACTAGACCAATGACAAAAACCTGTCTTGATAATTATGCACACAATTTAAATTTGTCATGTAGAACTAAAGTAATTAAGCTAGCATTATCTGATCATACAGCTCAAATTATTCATATCCCGGTTAGTAAAATTAATAAATTAAGTTATTGGTACGTTAAAAAACGAGTTTTATCTCTGGAACACTTATGTATTTTTAAAAAATACATTAATGATTTTCCATTTTCAGGCATTTATAACACCGATGATCCAAATATTGCTTTTGATTTTTTTCTAGAAAATTTCCAAATGTTGTATAATCTCTGTTTTTCTTTTAAACGTATTACTTTAAGAAATAAAAAGAAATTAAAGTGGATCTCTAAAGGTATAAAAACTTGTTGTAGGAAAAAAAGACTACTTTTGTGGAAATATAGGAAATCGCCATCAGTAGAAACTAAACAGACACTATCAAATTATTCTAAAAAATTGAATAAAATTATAAATTTAACTCAAAAATCTCAAAATTCACATTATATCACCAAATCACAAAATAAATCAAAAGCAGCTTGGCAAATTATAAACGACAGAAATAAAAATAATGAATATATTACAAAAATTGAAAAAAATGGAGAAGTAATTTCAGACCCAAAAACAATTGCAAATGCTTTTAATACACATTTTATTGATAAAATAGAAAAATCATCAAACATGTTAAGTGACAGAGTGGATTTACCGTTAGGTACAGCCACAAACTATGTTTCTGATGCCTATACTGACTGAGGATGTTGTTAAAATTATAAAATCACTTAAAAATAAAACTAGCACAGGTTATGATAATATTTCTACAAAAGTTATAAAATTTGTTTCTGATGATATATCGGGCCATTAATAAATTTGTGCATCACTGCTGGAATCTACCCAAATAGCTTGAAAACTACGGTTATAAAACCACTACATAAAAAAGGAGACAAGAAAGACATGTCTAATTTTAGACCAATAGCTTTGGGTTCAATTTTCACAAAAATTTTTGAAAAGTATTTATTTGAATTTATTTTTAATTACTTGACAAAATATAACATTTTATGTGACGAACAACAGGGATTTAGGAAAAATAGAACAATTAATATGGCAATTTATGATTTATTTGACATTGTTATGAGAAACGTAGATAATAAGACACCCGTGTGTGCACTATATACAGATATGACACAAGCATTTGATTATGTCAATCACAAAAGATTATTGAATAAAATGAGTATTTATGGTATTAGAGGAAATGTTTTAAATTTAATTGAATCATACCTTCTAAATAGGAGTCAATATGTAGAAGTAAAAAGTTTATGTTCAAAATCAAAGAATGAAGAGGTTCACAGATCTGAATCTAGAATAAATAGATTCGGAGTACCTCAAGGAAGCGTACTGGGGCCACTGCTGTTTCTAATTTATATCAATGATCTTCCAAAATATATACGACATAAAATGGTTTTATTTGCTGACGACAGTACGGCCATAATCAAATGTGACGATACGAATGAATACGAATGTGACATAAATACAGTTTTAAATGATATTATAATGTGGTTAGACTCAAACAATCTAAAAATTAATTTGCAAAAAACTAAATTAATGCAGTTTCATCAAAGAAAATTACCACCTAATCTGAATATAAATTACTAGCTGTGCCCGCGACTTCGTCCGCGTGGAATAGTTATTTTGGGCATCATATTTATTTTTGCAAACATCCTCCTCGGCTTTATCAATTATAGCTGCTGCGGAGGTCACGCGTATTAGAAAGAACGCTGGTTCGCCGTATTAAATGTTTCGCTGCAAATTGCTTATAACGACTATATCTCAAAACCTATTCGTCTGATTTATATACTGTAAATGGCAATTTTAGTCTACATGAAAAGCCGAAAGTAATAAACATATTTATTTGGATAAGGATTAATACTGAATTAAAGAAAATTGGTTTCAAAATTAATTATGTTTATGTTTATAATAAAAAAATAATCTTAAAAAATGAACATAAAAGTGGTTATTGTAAGTAAACCTTAAGAGATAGATATATGCTCTCGCGGACTTTTTTGTGGCAAAAAATGAGTACTTCACATCTTTAGTACATTGTTTTACTATATCTTTGTTGGTTTGCGCAGCGTTCGCGCGGAAAGCTCGCAGATGGCCGACTCATTCAACTTTCACCTGCATTGTTGACGTTTCCCATAGGAAATCCGGGATAAAATGTAGCCTATAGCCTTCCTCGATAAATAGACTATCTAACAGTGAAAGAATTATTCTAATCGGTTCAGTAGTTTCTGAGATTAGCGCGTTTAAACAAACAAACAAACAAACAAAACAAACTCTTCAGCTTTATAATATTAGTATAGATAATGGCTACAGGCTGGAGGAGGTACAATCAACAAAATTTCTAGGACTTTCGATTGACAGCAAATTAACATGGTCCTCTCACACTGAGCAAGTATGCAAAAAACTTTATAAAGCAGTATATGCTTTGTTCAAATTGTCAAAAAAAGTTAACATTGAAGTGGTATTAACTGCTTACCATGGTTTAGTTACACCTCATTTACGATACGGCGTTATTTTTTGGGGTAACTCGAGTGGTAATGACAAAGTTTTTAAGGCACAAAGAAGGTGTTTAAGATCGATGTGCAATTTGCAAAGTACAGTCAGTTGTGTACCGATATTTAAATCACTGAAATTATTGACACTTCCATGTATTTTTATATTAGAATTATGTATTTTTGTGAAATTGAATTCGAATTTATTCAAAAAACTTTCCGATATTAGGATGAGGGTAGATCACATCAGACCCCAACACAAATATAAGTTGGTAACTGGTGGATTTAAAACTGCCATGATGAATAAAAATGTTATCGGAATGGCTCCCATAATTTTTAATAAAATACCCGACAACATTAAAATTCTCGATTTTGTGACATTTAAAAATAAATTGAAATCATTTTTGACAGACAGATGCTATTATAATATAAATGACTTTCTAAATGACGATTTAAAGGACTGGAATTAGCCACTTTGACGAATTGCTTTGGGATATATTTGTATGTTTTTTTTTTTTTTCTTTCTTTTTTAATGGTTTGGAAGCAATTGGTATTTTTTGTTTTTTTAATTTAGCGACTCAGTACCTTAATTATTGTACGTCTATTATAGACAGGCCACAGTGACACCTTACATGTTTATCATTTTTATATCTTTTATACCTGTGTACCACAATAAATATTTTTGAATTTGAATTTGAATATGCTTCAGTTATGCTTTAGTGTTTGTTTCATGTCAATCGGTTCATAAATAAAAAAGTTATGTCTAATTAAAAATTCACGTCGAACACTATTTATGTGACATATTTTAGTCTTTAATAATATTATAAAGCTGAAGAGTTTGTTGCCAAGTTGGTGGAGAGAATCGCTAGTCGATAATCGTACAAGTCGCTAACCGTGCAGCGGAGGCTTTCGGAAATTTATATAGAACTCAGTGATCTCATGTCCAGTCAAAATATAATCCTGTGTATATTATGCCGTGTGACATTTCCAAAAAATTACTGACAGCAATGAAACCTTTCAAACGAAGTGCGTGCGTGTCCATTATTTTGGTCCTATTGCTATTCGAACGTCCAAAGGACATGGTCATCAGACATATAAAGGGTACATTTGTTTACTCATATGCATAGTGACTTGTGCAATCCATCTCGAAGTTGTAACCTTACAGCTCCTCTGGTTCCTGCTCGGGTTCCCCTCCAGCCGCTATGAGCTCCCTGATGTTTGGCATCACGCATCAGCACTAGGACTCACCGGCGTCTCCTCTGGCTCCTGCTCGGGTTCCCCTCCAGCCGCCGCATGCACCAGCTCCCTGATGTCGGGCTCGCTAGGGGAGGAGACGCTTTTGTTGTTCGGAGGCTCGGAGATTTGCGAATTTTGAGAATTCTCCTCCGTTGTGGTCGGAGCTCGAGACGAGTTTTTTGAGGCTGAAAATATATATTATTCAATAATATTCGACCTTTCCAAAATTATGCATTACGTCACGTCTTACCTCCACAACCTTAACAAGGGGAACCCCTTGTTAAGGTTGTGGAGGTAAGACGTGAGTCGCTTCGTGTAATAACACGTCTCGCCCAATCCTGGGTCAAGGTCAAAAAGGTGCACCTCCTCTCCAGAGAGGTGATTAACTGGAAGTAATATTGGGAGTCTCACCGTGCCTCCGCGGCGGCTGCAGCGGGCCCTCGAGGCGATGCCGCACGGCGCGGCACCAGCCCACCGGGAACACGTCCGTGCTGCGCGCCCACACCCACTGGTCGTACTCCGCGCCCCACCCGTCGAAGTGCACCTGCACAGGGCACAGTGTCACATATACGGAACCGACGCCGGGACAAAGCAGCGGAGAGGGAGGGCCGCGTGTACCTTGAGCATGTCCTGCACCACCCTGGCCACGGTGGCGACGCAGACCAGCCGGGGGTCCATGAGGTCGGCGCACTCGAGGCGCATGCCGGCCACGAACCCGTGCGCGGCGGCGCTGGCGCGCGCGCCGAACGCGGCCGGCGGCGCCGCCACGCTGCCCGTCTCCGCCAGGTACTGCTCCCAGCTGAACGACGCCGCCGAGTACCTGCCGACACCCCATGTTGTCAACTCAACCGAACGTACGAATGTTATTAGTTTACTGGTGTTTATGTTGTTAAGGGGTTTAGGTACATAAAATAGTGTAAAATTTTGTGTCGTTATAGGTACTTTCTTTTCTTTTAATGATAAATGAGCTTTTTTGTTACTTAATTTATTAATTTACAATTGCTCAGAGAATTTTATGTCAATAATTATTGTTTTACCAATGAATAGGCAACAGATATGTATTTGTTTACAACGTATTCTGTGTTCATTTGCTCACAGATAATATTAAGAGTGAATGATACAGGCTCGAAGTGACAATGACATCTATTAATATTGACAGTTGTGGGCTCTAATTATTTTTTCTGTTTTCTTTTTATTATTTTTTATTTTACTTTCTCTATTCTACTTACTCTTTTTGTATAACTTATTAATGTTAAACTATTTATTTATATATTATTCTTGTGTTATTTATATATTCTACATATATATACATATTTGCTTTTTTGTTTTCATTGTACGTATGTCCGTGATGCCTACCCGGGCACCCCCGGAAGATCAGCGTTGGCTGTATAGCATATTGTTTACAGCCAGCATTATGCTGAGGGGGTACCCTTTCGGGAGCACCATATTACATGTCTATTTTTGTACATATTATTGTTTCTTTTTTTGTCTTTTTTTATGGTGTTTTATGAATAAATTCTTTTTAACTTTTTTATTTTAAGTCAATTTTTGGTGATGGCGGTACAATATTTGAGCTGTTGAGCCTATCAGAGCGCGCTATTTCAACTCGCGAACTGAACTGTCCGCTATTGCACTACTTTCAATAGCGACATAGGAGAAATTTCAGTGGTATTCTGTGCCGTCGTATATTGTCGAAGCGATTTATATTTATAAAAGTAGTAAAGTAAAGTAGTAGTACACGTTATGTCGAGTCTTCTGTAAGATTAGTTAAATTATGAGTTGTTTTTTAGTTTGTCTTTTATTGTGATCTGTTGTTGGAACGAAAAAGTTTATAAACGTAAACAACATAACATATAATCATGTCTATATCTTCTGCGGGCCACACAGTCAACAGTGATCAAAAGACTAAAAGGCCACGTTCAGTCGCTCGGCTTAATGATAGCATTGAGATAGAATCACCCGAGCGGCGGCACGAGCGGGATGTGGTGCGCGCGCGCGAAGCCGGCCGGGAACACGGCGGGCGAGCGCTGGTGGTAGCAGAACCAGTCGGCGCGCGCCGCGTCCGCCGGGTACTGCTCGATGCGCACCATCACGTAGCCCTCGCGCAGCGTCTGCATCACCGTGGCCGCGCACACGGCCGACAGGTTCAGCGGGTCGATGGCTTCCAGCTTCATGCCCTCCGCGAACAGCGGCGGCTCGTCGGCCGGGAACTGCCGGAACAGCTCGGGCGCGGCGTCGGCCGCCGACGGCCGGCCCGCGGCCACGCGCTGGCAGTAGCTGGGCGGCGCGGCCAGCCGGTGCCCCACGCGGAACGCCCAGCCCACCGGGTGGATGAGGGGCGAGTCTTCGTGGCACCAGAACCCGTCGTCTTCTGGTGAGCTGTCGTAATATTTTACATGTAACCGCTTCCCTATAATTTCGCATACAGTCGCCACCTGCAAATAATTTCAAAATTTCAAGCTGTATAATATACTAACTTTTGCCCGCGGTTTCGCCCGCGCAAATGTATTTTAGATTATAAGGATACGCCATAAAATTTCACCCATTTTTTAATCCCGTATCGTGCGGGACTATTTTAAGTTTATATTTGATTTAAATTCATATTGGCTTCTCCCGTCTCTTCTCGTTCTGTTCTGTCCCGTCCCAACCTGTTGTGTCCCGTCCTGCCCCGTCCAGTCCAATGTTTTAATGATTATTTCATATTAACCAAAATTTTATTCTAAAATTTCATGTGCCTAACGTTAAAATTGACGTAATTTCATACAAATTTACAACCCCTATTTCATCCCCTTAGGAAAGCAATTTTCAAAATTTAATTAATGAATTATTATTTTAATCCGATCGTCAATTTTTATCTTAAATTTCATGCGTCTAACATTAAAAATGACGAAGTTTCATACAAACTTGCAACCCCTATTTCACCCCCTTAGGAATAGAATTTCCAAAAATCCTTTCTTAGTGGATCCCTCCTAATTAAAATCTACCTTCCTGCCAATTTCATCTTTATTGGCTCAGTAGATTTCGAGATTTCGTGATTCCTAAGTGAGTGTTTTTCGCTTTTATATACATATAAAGATATGTAGCAATTACCTTTACTTGTGATATCCTATTCTTGTCCACGACCTCCATGACGGAGCCGACCGAGAACCTCGATACGAGGCTGTCGTTTAGCTTGCTGTAGAAGTTCGCGGGCAACGTGCGCGCTCCTGTCAGCTGTTTCACTAAAAACCTATAAATAATATTAAAGTCCTTATATATTCACAAAAAATACTCAACATCTAAACACCAACTTCAAAAACATATCCAATAATATTTGTTATGGTATTTATCCCAGTTCCACCCTTTCCAGAAAGAACGAATTCACATATGACCAGAACACCATAGTAGTCACTCAAGTGAGTTTTGTTACCATAAGACACTTATAACTTTGAAAGGCACCAACATATATTTGTATACATGTTACCAACTCAATAGAGAAATACTTTAACAAATTAATATTCCTATTGATTCTTATGTATTTCTTGATTGTTTATTTTTTAATCTTACTTTTTCCAATCTGCATATTTATCTTCAATGGTGCGCGGCGGTATGAGTGGCTTCCCCCTGGTGGCGCACCAGCCCACGGGATGCACCTCGGAGCAACACAGGTTCACCCAGAAATCCTTCGAGTCATCACTGCCGAAGCCTTCATAGCGTAACAATCCCATGTAACCTTTTACCTGAAATAATATTTGTAGATTTGTCACGCACTCTTAACCTATGAACATCGATGACATCGCAAGTGCACTTCCCACTACTTCGACCAGTTGCACCACAGCTGTTTAATAATTTTAATTGAAGTTGCCAAAATTCCTCTTTTATTTATTTATTTATTTATTTATTCTTTATTGTAACAATTACAATTTGTAAAGTACAATAGGCGGACTTAATGCTAATAGCATTATCTAACAGTCTACCATTGGGTTAAGCAGAGAACCTTTGTGTGGGTGATAATAAAAATTTATAATAAACATACTTACTATACCATTTATACTATAAACCTATACTTAATATATACCCATAAACTACACTACACATACATACATATATAAATATATATATACAATATATATTTGCAGCAGATTACATACAGAGATTATTTACTCTCTCATGACATTTTAATTATGCTCCTGTAATTTGTAGTGAAAACTACATCCAGACTTTAAAGTGCAAAGTCTAGCATGCAGTCATTATAACTTTGTTTGGGCAATGTTTCATTATTTAATAAAATTCAGCACACTCACATTCACTCATTGTTAATACATACATACATATGATCACGTCTTTATCCCTAACGGGGTAGACAGAGCCAACAGTCTTAAAGACTGATAGGCCACGTTTAGCTGTTTGGCTTAATGCTATCATTAAGCGTGAGTCTCAATTCTATAATTGAGACTCAAATAGTGACGGGTTGCTAGCCCATCGGCTAAAAGAAGAATCCCAAGTTTGTAAGCCTATCCCTTAGTCGCCTTTTACGACATCCATGGGAACGAGATGGAGTGGTCCTATTCTTTTTTTTTATTGGTGCCGGGAACCACACGGCACATTGTTAATATTTTCTACAAATTGTTATTTGTCAGAATAAATCTAATAAATAGCTACACTTCATATATAATTTGATATACTTACTTTCAAAACAGTTGCAACCCAAAAAAAGTCATTATTCTTATCATTAGGATTATCACAATCATTGTTCTTGACCTCCACCTTCATTCCCTCGAAGGTGCTGTCCCACATCTCGTTGAGAGGGGCGTGTTTGAACAGGCTGACGGGCGCGGCCAGGAAGTCGCAGCCGAACAGCTCGTCCTTCCACTCGTAGCTGTTGGCAACCAATGACGCCGACTGCTTTAGTGGACCGTCCTAGGAAGAAGTCAAGCAAATACAGAAATGTCTTATTTTACTTCATTAAATTTAATGAATTTAATTATTTTTTTCAATAATTCTAGCTTTTATCCACAGCAGGTCTGAATATACATTAGTTAATAGTGATTTTGTAACTGACTGCAAAAAAGGAAGAATCTTCAATTGATAAACAGATTTAAAAATTATTTTTGCATTAAAAATAGTAGTGTCCCAGTGTTCCCATAGAAATTTAGTTAATCTGGTCATAAATGTGGAAGATATTCAACAGAAAACCTCAACAATCAACAGAATTAGCTCTATTATTAGTGTGCACAAACTGAACTAGTTTGTGCACACTAATAATAGAGAAAAGATTTGTTTTTGTGAATGCTTGTAATGAATAAACTCAAAAACTACAGAATTGATTTCAAAAATAGGAATACACAAGTTGCTTACCTGTAAATCATTGTAATTGACCTGCCACTGCTGCAGCTGGGGCAGGGGCTCCAAGGGAATCATGCCAGCCATATGGTCAGTGCCTTCCATTAGTTTGAAACGCCAGTTGTAGTTCCGACGTCTTGTACTACTTGAATGACATCTCAATGAACAAAATTTATTGTTGCGAACATAAAACTGCCCTCTGCGGCCAACCAGACCACATAATTCACATATTGCTAAAACAAATTAAGAAGGTAAAATAAACAGTTATCATTAAATGAATCATGGGAATAGAGGGAAAGCCTAGATATATAGAATAGCCTATGTTCCCTGATTGAAGTAGGGACCTCCTGGCGAAAGGTCAAGAATAATCAAAGAGCTTGCATGAAGAGTTATGAATGTGGATGAAGCGAAAAAAGTATGCATAGATCGTGGCAAGTCACAAGATGTAGCTTTTATGCACATATAATTAATCGAGCATTGTTAACATCTTACCAAAACTGTCCTTCTCAAGAGGAATAATAGATAGGTTGTCAACAATATTATTCTCCTCGGAAATGTCCGTTGAGTAACTAACGTTCATAGCATCTCCATTAGCACAAAAAGCCATAGTTTTGCAACATTCGTAACATAAATACCAATCACCGGTGTAATGAACGCGGTTCCATTCATGTTTTAGGACAACTATTCAATAAAAACTGAAAACGACTCTGATTGGTTACGAAAGTTTTATATTTTGTATGTACTTGGGAAATCAAAATAGTGCAAGAATTCCCGATTTTCTCTCAAAGATACAAAAAATAACATGGTACACATTCCATTCCATTCAACAAGCAAAGCAAGCATGCACAGATTAACAAAGTTTTTTTTTCGTCTCACATATGTGATAGACTAAGATCAACAACTATGCTGCCACCAAAGACAATACTTTGGTATTTACATAACATATATTAAGTCGAAACGATACACGAAAGGACTACACAGTTTATAAATTCAATAGTAGTTTTATTTTATTATATGTAGGTAGTAATATTAATTTTGATAATAAGTAAATGTAAGATTTGCTTTGATTATCTATGTACTATGTATTTAAAAATAATATCAATATTGACATTGACACTACACGAGAACGTCAATCAAATCGAGATCAAATCAAAAGCGTACGAAGGGTCGCAGGGCAGTTAAATTAGATAAAATGGCGTTTAGCTTTCCTGCGTTTTCGTATATTATAGCGTTAATTGTAGACGCTTTTCTCATATTCTTTTCAATATTTCACGTAATAGCTTTTGATGAATTAAAAACTGATTATAAAAACCCTATAGATCAGTGCAACAGCCTTAATCCAGTGGGTATTTCTCCTATATAAATGACCTCCTCTCAAAAACTAGTTATTATTATATTTTTCTTGTCTTACAGCTCGTGTTGCCAGAGTACTTACTACATTTACTTATAAACGTATTATTCCTGTTGTCGGGAGAATGGTTCTCTTTGCTGATAAACATTCCTTTGATACTATATCATTTTCACAGGTAAGATATTTGAAGGTTATGTTTACTATAAATTCGCCTAATGATAAAATAATCATCTTCGTATATTACATTAATAATTGATAAGGGGTGAAGGATACTTGTTATAATTATTTACCACATGTAGTGAAGTGTTAAGTACTAGTTTCTCCTACCAAATAAAGTGAAGAAAGACTTGAGTACAGCCTTAAATTGCTCTTAGTTTCGGTCACCCTTTTACTGAATGTGGAGGTGGCAAGAATTTGCAGTGTCTTAATATCATGCCTTAACAACTCTTTGAAACTAGACATCTATTCAATAGTGAACCCTAGGGTTTAACGGGATTAACCAGGGAATCATTAGTCCTCACACATGATTATAAAATACTTGAGAAGTTGATAAGTCCAAATTGGTGAAGGGTTTCTACAAGTGCACACCAAGTTGAACTAGCTAGTAGAAACTTTAAATATAAGGTCAAGTGAACCAGCATGCAGACATGGTTGTGTAGTGGGAGCGTATGTTTCTGCTCAACCACCACCAAAGGGAAGATATTCCACCAGTCGCCACAGTTGCAACTGTAAAAATGTAGTCTATTGTATGTATGGTGTTTGGTGTCTTCACAAGACTGCTGGCCCTGTCTATCCATAAGTGATAAAGCCATAATTACACATATGTAGTGATATTAGGATCCAATTTTTTTTGTATCATATATTTAATCAAGAATTCCTGGATACAATGTTTTTTATTTTTCTATTCCAGATATTATAACCGGCCAGTGATGTCGGGGCCGGGTCTGTATGACCCCACAAGTATCATGAATGCCGATGTGCTGACTATTTGTCAGAGAGAAGGCTGGATCAAATTGGCATTCTATTTGTTGTCATTCTTTTTATATCTCTACGGGTGAGTCCTTTATTATTTCTCTGCTCTCAACTAGTCGATAGTAGTTTAGTATAAAGTTATAGATATTATAGAAACCTTATTGTCGGCTATGTTTATTGATTGCTGTGGTCTACAATATTGGTTACCACAGAACGTGCACGTTGCCTAGTGTGGCTACAATTATGTGGCAAACCTATGTTTTATAATAAATTTCATTTCATAAGATTTAATTCGGTAACAAATTTAAGTGATGTATGGTCAAAATCACTCATCCGATTTTGCTGAAACAGTTTAACTATCAAACTAACGGTAGGATTAGAAGCAATAAACGAAAATTTGCTATGGACTTAGAAGTTGAAAGTAATGACCAGGTACTTTTTAGTCATTCTCAAGGGTTAGGATAGTTAGTCCCAGCCTTAAACTATACATACATACATAAAATCACGCCTCTTTCCCGGAGGGGTAGGCAGAGACTACCTCTTTCCACTTGCCACGATCTCTGCATACTTCCGTCGCTTCATCCACATTCATAACTCTCTTCATACAAGCTCGGCGGTTTCAGGTACTTTTGACCTGACCCTTTACCAGGACGTCCTTAATTTGATCAAGATATGTTCGTCTAGGTCTTCCCACTCCGACCTTTCCCTCCACACTCTCCTTGTATATCTGCTTAGTCAACCTGCTTTCATTCATCCTCTCCACATGACCGAACCATCTTAACATACCCTTTTCTATTCCTGTAGCTACATCTTCTTTCACATCACAACATTCCCTTATCACGCTGTTCCTTATCCTGTCACTCAATTTCACACCCATCATACTCCTTAACGCTCTCATTTCCACTGCATTTATTCTGCTTTCATGCTTCTTTTGCCATACACAACTTTCACTCCCATACATTAATGTCGGGACCAACACGCCTGTGCACAGCTAGTCGAGCCTTTTTGGATAGTTTCTGACTGCTCATAAAGGCATGCAAAGCCCCATTCACCATGTTCCCCGTGTTCACTCTCCTTTCAATATCACTATCACACTTGCCATCTAATGTAAACTTTGATCCTAGATATACAAACTCTTTCACTTGCTCCACTTTTTCTCCTCCAATCAAAATATTACTATAAAATATAAACTAAGTAGAAGAGAATTAAAAAATTGAGTTTATAATTAATTCAGAATAATAAAATCTTTTCTTTTTTTCGTAGCATTTTTTAAATTATAATATATTTTTTTTAATTAACACCTCTTTAGAATAGATTACATTTTCACTTTTATTCTGAAGAGGTGTTAGTAACACCTAACACCTCCCACCATTTAAAAAATTCAAAAGAAATCCCTTTTTAATGTTCTTTTCAAAATTTGTAACTGCTGTATTAAATATGTATAAAACCATTACTAGCATTATTTAACTGTGAGTTTTTGACAGGATGCTTCTTCTGCTTTCAGAATGATTGTGGTGTTGATAGCTGCGTAGCGTGATATCTGGAGACAATCTGAGGCGAGCCGATGCAACAAAGCATGTTGTTATTGTGTCAGTAGTGTGAATGGCAGTATTTGTAATAAAGTTTCTTATTAATTTATATACAACACAACTTCTTCAACGAACCTAGTGCCTAATTTTATAATTTGAATAACTCTAGGAGTTAAAATAAAACTGAAGTTCTAACTTCTAGACTTATTCCCAATAGTTGAAAATAGTGTAATAAATTATATAAATAGCTAACAATATTTATATTTTGCATAAAGGTTGATTACAATTACAAAAGACTTAATTGTAAATCTTGCAAATAAATGATTCTATTCTAATGTGACCTTAGCCAATTACCTGTTCTATAAATAAATATACCTATAAGGGACGAATTACACGGAATAGGGTTAGCCCCAATGTGAACACAAATGTATTTTACATCGACCCTTCGATCAAAGAAAGCAGAGACATTACCACCGCGCCAAAAGCCATATTACGTTCTCACTATCGCCAATATCTGTGTACTCCTTGACCGTGGTTCGTTCACAGGTCACCAATGACCTCTATTATGTAGTCTCGACGTCACATTGGCGATATAAAAATGATTTGCTTCTAATTTTCGTTTATTTCATATAGTTCTTTGCATAAGTTATTAGTTAATGTATCCTCTACCTTCTTTAATGGAGAATTTCAGAACATATAATCCATAAAAAAAAACAGAAAATTTCACATAGTACATATTTATTATCCTTTTCTTTTTACAACTACATTTTGCTTAACATGAACATTTTTTGCAACCAATACACTTCTTCAAATGGGCTTCATTTGCTGCCATTATGTGTTATTTAATCCAGCGCATTTGTATCATTCACGTCAGTGCAGGTCACCGACCCCGGGCAGGCAACCGGTTTCATTCAGCATCTTCTCGGCGCTTCACCTAGTGACACAATTAGCTTCCTTCAAGTATGCAACAACCATTCGACAAATTGATCTTTAGTAATACGCTTAATCGCGTCTTTATCCTTTACGGGACAGACGAAGCTGCGTTGCGTCTAGCGGATACATTATTTTTGATAGTCCAAGAACTTATAGAATCCCCTACAAAATCACAAAGGATCATCACAGATTTCACAATAATCTCTAGCGACAAACCAGCGGAACTTAGTAGTACAGGGAATGCGGCGATGGACTTAGTGATATTGATGTTCTAGACATTTCAAATGTAGCACAATAATCGAAAGGACTAAAAGCGAACATGCTGTCCTTGTGAACAGATGAGGATTGCTCTATTCCTTTATCAAAGTAATACCTATTTATGGTCTTCGTCCTCATCGGGCTATTGTACGTCTCTCGAAGCATGGCCAGAAAAGGTATTGTGATATTCATATAGGCTACCTATATGCAGGTAAGTGCTTTTATATTGTTTTCTACGGAAGTTATCTTGAAAAGTTTACGTTTGGCTTTGACCCAAAAAATAACTGAATGTACGGGACATAAGAATCAAAAATGTTCACCTTGACTGGTTTAACGCGAACTGCAAGCTCAGTAAGGTCGTCGGGCAAAACACATTACACCCCTCTTTTTGCATCGAGAGATGAAAGCTAAAAATAACTGTCTGAGAGATGCCTGACATTATCAGAGATATCATTGTGTCTATTATCTTGTGACACATTGACATTGCTAAGAATCGTGATGGTGGAGGATCATCAGTCAATATTATGCGCGTCTAAAAATAAGCCCTTGTTCAGCATTTGTAGGTCGGTTTGTCCCATCTACAATAACATGTCCGTTACTTATTATTTATTTACGAAGGTTTGTTTTTGCAAATGGAAAATAAGCGCCTGTAACAGTACTATAAGCAAACACTTTAATATAAAACAAGAGTTGTGGGTCCCCGTCTTATCCCTGTTTAATTAATGTGGGTGGGTACCTATAGAATATTTACCTATTTCATAAGATGTCTTCCTTAAAATTGTCCTTTTAAAAATAAAATGGCGATTTTTTTCAGGTGAACGTGACCTTTCAGACTTTTTTTTTCAGATTGCGGGCTAAGGTCTAGCCCGTCAGGGGTAAAGACGTTAACGTAGGTATTTTATTTATTGAATGCAAGTAATTTTTTTCATCATTCGCACCGCACAATATGTATGTGCTATTGTCAAATATATGTAGATATATTGTATATACATGTTTAGTTAATCTTGGCCGCAAAGATACAATTTTTCTAGTTAAATAAACTCCTTGAAACGAACGAGCTAGCCCCCAAACTACCCATGTAGATAGGAAATAAAATTGTCAATTCTTTAAAACTGTCTGGACAACACCGCGCTGCCTTGAAGCGTGGCAGAGTGGACAGACCTTCATTAATAACAAACTGTGTCAGTAAAAGTTCCGCGAAAATCGATTTCATAGCGAAAGTAAAGATGATCGATTTGCAGTTTTTATAGTGTAGCTACGAGCAGCGTATAATTTGCGTTCTCGTTCCACCGACCCGTTTCCTGCAAGTCAAGTGTGATTTTATGTAATGACTCGTGTTTCAGTGGGCATACCTACATTACTTTGAGTTATGCAAATAAGTTATTATTCTAAATCACTGTATCTTAAGTGAGTGGCGAATGACGTGAGGCTATTGTTTTGTGACCATCACAATTACTTACAAATTACCATTTCAGGAAATACAGTTTCAAATCTGCTGTTTTTACTTTCAGAAGTAGATACCTAAATACCATAATCATAACGGAATATTCCCTGACAGAATAGTTCCACTAAGCAATATGTTAGTATGTTATACTTCACAATATAGGAAGCAATCTGAACAGAATCGGCACCTAATTGGCTTAGTGTACATTGCCCTACACACTGTCTCCTCGATGGCTCACGCGGCACTGAAAATAACTCGAGTCGATGGAGCCGCACGGTTCGGCGCGGACTCGGCACAGTGCAGCGCCCGCCGCCGACGCCGACAGACCGCGATGCGCGCCGTGCTGCTCGCCGCGCTGCTGGCGGCCGCCGGGCCCGCGCGCGCCGCCCGCGTGCTCGGCCTCTTCCCGCACACCGGCAAGAGCCACCAGATGGTCTTCGAGCCGCTGCTCCGGAGACTGGCCGAGAGGGGGCACCACGTCACCGTCGCTTCCTTCTTCCCGCTGGCCGACCCGCCGGAAAATTACACTGATGTCAGTCTCCAGGGCATCGCCCCTCTGGGCCTGGAGACGATCGATCTCGCGTTATTCGAAAACCAAAATTGGCTGCTGACCACGCTCGGTGTGCAGAAAATTGTGAATCAGATCAACGAATTCCAGCCGCTGGCCGGGATGGCGCTGGACGTGTGCTCGAAGCTGGTGAGCTGGTCTCCGCTCGAGGAGGCGTTGAGGAAGGAGTACGACGTGGTGCTCGTGGAGAATTTCAACAGCGACTGCATGTTGGGCCTGATGCACATTTACGGCCTGCAGGCGCCCACTGTCGCGCTGCTGTCGAGCGGCCTCATGCAGTGGTCGGCGCAGCGCGTCGGCGTCAATGACAACCCGGCGTACGTCCCTATTGTGAGCTCGTCGTTCACTTCTCGCATGACTTTCTTGGAGAGATTGGAAAATACGGTTCTGAACGTGTATTACAAGTTGTGGTACAGACACTTCATACAAGTGAAGGAGCAGGAGCTGATAGAGAAGCACTTCGGCAGGAAGATTCCGGACTTGGAGAGTCTGAGCAAGAACATAAGCCTGATGTTGGTGAACGTGTTCCACAGCCTGAACGGTGTGAAGCCGCTGCTGCCGGGCGTCGTGGAGGTGGGGGGAATGCATTTGGACCATTCGGAGAAACCCATACCTGAGGTTAGTAAATCATTGTTTTATTCTAATCATTTGTTTACCTACCTTACACTACCACTATGCCAAGTTCCAGATTAATTCGTCTGTGGGTCATAGTCATATGCGATTTGTTTGTTTGTTTATAATATCTTTATCGCTGCACAGAAATGTACACAGTTACAAGAAATAGACAGGGCCGGCCTCGTCGAAGTTTCAAAGACCAAATTTCGAATGTCTTGAAAAAGGGAGATGTTAGGAGTACCTGTAATCGTCGAATATGAAAAGAGTAATGAGGTGGAGGAAGCGGGAGAGGTCTGTAAGGATCGTAGCAAGTGGAAATCCATAATCTGCCTAGCCCAATGGGAAACAGGCGTGATTGTATGTATGTATGTGTATGTACAATGTAAATAGAGTAAGAATTATTTAGAGTATGATTGTAACGATAATTTTAAGACATTTACAATGCATAATTCAATTTTATAAATGCGCCCTGGCTGATACCGGGTAACATCAAGTTGGAACACAGCCCAAGAATAGTCTCCTCTCCTTGTTTGAAACAATTTCGTCGATGAATTACTTAGGTATGACCTCACTACGATACCTTCCTCCGGCTTTTGTCAACTGTGGCAATATCTCAGGAGAGAGAATGAGAAAGTCTAGAAGTCCGAGTATATATTCCTATCTAAAATATAGGTATTTCGGGATAACACATATATTACAACTTGAGGCCTTCCTGTACTTACTTGCATACAATTATTGAGTTTTATTGTACTTAAGAATTAAAAATATTTTTATTTTAACTTTTGTTATATCGACATGCGATAACAAAATGTTAAGGACTTAACTACCTATATTTTTTTGTACGTGTAGCAGAAATAACCGCGAGGCTTGTGGCCCATCAAACGAATTGAATTGAACCATGCGGGAGAGCACAGGCTAAGCACAGTCAAATCTCCTTAGTGCTCTCGATTATTTCGTAAGTCTACTCCCTTACGACATTCACGAAAAATGATTTAGTGAATCTTTTAAAGGGCCATTCAATTTGATAGCAAATATATAACAATATACCTACTCTATAATAATATAGTAGGTAAGTACTCTAAAGTTGGTCACCTTCCCAAAAAAAAAATGCTATAAGGATATTTAAAAATACCTAGGTTACTTTAGGCCTTTAGCACAAAATTTTTACCTTGTATTAACCTTACGAAAATTGAGAGAATTCACATTCTAAAGAAAAGACACGTAGGGAAGTCCAGTCAAGGTAACTATGTTACCATTGGTACCTAAATTCCTTTCTACATTACACATATTTACAACAAAGAAATTTATTATAATTAGAAATGAAATTATTTTGAGAGTAGGTAGTTTCGTCATTGCGAGGGTAGTTAGTTATGTCTTGACATACTTACCTAGGTAGGTACTGGGCACCTACATAGGTCTTCTGAAAGTAAAGGGCGCGATCAATGGCCAAGTCAGTTATGAAAATCTAAACTGAAATGTATCGATTCAATCACTGGTTAGGTACGGTACGAGTAATTATAGAGGGTAAAGTTACAAGAAATAATTTGAAAATTTACTACCACATTTATATAATCAAGTCTTTATTTCTTACGGAATTGACAGAACCAACAGTAAAAAAGTGAACTCTTCTATTTACTACAATAATGTATCTTATACCTATCTAAACGTGCCCAATAGAGAAACTTATGAATGATAATAATTAATATATCAAGGTTATGTAATGAGTTAATATGGAGCACGTCACGTGGAATATCACTTCCAATAAACATTAATTATTATCGGATAGTTGAAAGTGATAAGGATAGGTTTGATCTAGGTCACATTATCTCGTCTCCAAATATGAGATGTGCATTTATAATATTTAGAGGTCACACGGTTGCATCCATTTTCCAAGTTTGTCATTTATTATTCCTGACTGAGTTCTGCCAGCAAGCGTCAATAGTTTTTAATTGGTTTCAGTTTGTTGGTTTTCCTTTCGTTTTATTGTATTAAAATAATGTAACTGACAATCGGAAGAAGCCTGCCCCCCATACCGACCCTTACGGTCAGCACATCAAACGTGTGTAGACATACTGAATAAACGATAGGTAAGTAGGTATTTGTAAGACTAAAACTTTATTCTCCGATTTATACGAGTATTGTAGTAATATACGACCTATAATGATTACCTATACGTATTAAAAAGACGCTTCGTGTTGTTGAATAATTTTTATCCAGTCAGCTGCATGATGGTTTGGATTATTTGGCGAGGTTTGGATGCATATTATAGCGGGTTGTTTTATTTTAACTAGGTGCCTAGCCTACCAAAATTTCAATAGCTGGATTAAAAGGTATTTTACAGTATAACATACAAATTTTCCCATTTAAACCACAAAGACACACATGTAGATGTATAACAATCAATAAGATATCAATTGCACCAATACAGAGTAAGGTCACTGGCGAGCACTAGCGAGCCGTGGGACTAAAGGGAGACTGATTGCCTGATCATTTCTTACTTATGTAAGTACTCTATCCGCAAATTTATTTTACAAGTGATAAGTGTCTATACTACCGTAGGTTAGGTATTCTGGGCCAAGCCAACAGAATCTTGAAGAAAAAGATGCAAAGATTACTTGCTAAGTAATCTTCAAAACACAGGTCAGCCACAGCCTGGTCCATTAGAGTAACTAAAACGCTTAAATAAATCTGTGCCTACAATGTCTTGGTTCCAGTACATGGAACGATTCCTGAACGAGTCTGAGCACGGCGTGGTGCTGTTCAGCTTCGGTTCGCTGATCAAGACGGCCACCCTCCCGCCGCACAAGGAGCGGCTGATCGTGCGCGCGCTGGCCCGGCTGCGGCAGCGCGTCATCTGGAAGTACGAGGACAGCGGGGAGCTCGGCACGCGCCAGGGGAACATCCTGAAGGTGCGGTGGATCCCGCAGTACCAGCTGCTACGTAAGTACTAGTATAAACTGTCTTTTATCTAGCTGAAAATTTTTGATGGAGAAAAAATGTAGCAATATTTAACTACTTACATATATTAATGGAAAATTTCTTCAAAATCGATTCAGCGGTTTAAATGTATAAGCGAGACAGACAGGCAGGTAGAGTTCCGCATTTAAGTATAACGTACAACTGCACTATGTTGAATTTGGGCCAAACTGCTCAATGAGTGTAAATGTCAGCCATGGGGGCTAAGGAGTTAAAATTATTTGACCAACTTAATTTTAATTATTTTACTCTAAGTAATCATAGAATCTTAACCCTTCATTGCATGATTTTTCCTATTTCTTTTAAAATAAATCAGGTTGATGTAATTAATGCTCTAGATTAAAGGAAAAATATTTAAAAAAATCCTAGTATAAATAAGTATTTGAATTATTTAAAAAACAGTGATAAAAATTTACATCATTATACATTGTTACATATATAACTCATTACTAAATAAGTCAAAAGATATTGTTTACTTAATCTCCTTTATTCTAAATGATAATTTAAAAAACAATTATTATTTTTATTCAACCACAAATTAACTTCACATTGATTACACGAAATTGTGGAATAGCCTTTACATGTGGGAAATTTACACCGAAGTGACCTTTCTTTTTTTTTATTGTAATTCTTCTTCTAGTAGACTGGTACTAGGGTTTTGTTGTACGCAATAGTCATTTATAAAGTTGCCAGCAACAACAAATTTAAAGTTTACAGTTTTTGAGTACCTTTTTTTCTTCACTAAATGTTATGATTGAAATTTCCATCACCATGCAAAGAAGGGTTAACACTACTCGTGTCGGAGAAAAACAGAAAGACCAACATCTACACAAACCGCAGCCAAAGCGTAAATAAGATCAACATTGTCCATTCCATTAGCTACAGATCTTCTCCATGGCCAACTGCTGGGCGTTAGCCTCCTTCTTTCTTTGCTTATCTTCTCCATCCCGGGCCAACGCAATCCAGTTCTTTGTTACCAGCGCTGTACTTAATGTCATCGACACCTCTTGCCGCTGGATGTCCCACGCTTCGGATGGATACCATTCTGTAACAGCTTTCATTCTAGCTAGGTGACCTGCTTATGTGCTTTGATCTACATAATGCTTATTGGGTTATCTGATACGAGTATTTAATTGTAACAGTAACACACAATTTACAATAGAAGCAGTAGGTAATTACAAGATTTCTCAATTGCGTTGCGTTCTCTTCGCGGTAATTTTCTGATTACCGTTAAGGAAGACGTGACGAAAGACTGATTAGAAAAAGTGAAAATACAACATCTAGGTCTCTAGCTTCGTGACAAAGAAAAAAGGTTTTACAATGGGTACCTACTTACAATGATAACAGTAATCTCTATGCTACAGGGAAAATCGTCAGACTTATAAGTAAGCATGCATCGGACAAAATTATTCATCTTTTCACAGTATCGCAAGCTCGTGACCCATGGGTTAAAGTTACCGATAATTGAAGTTATCTCGAACACGACAGTATAATAAATAATTGTTTTAATTTGAAAAATAATCACCTAACGATATGTAAGTAGGATATCGATGTGGTCTTTTTTACAGAAAAGATAATACCTAACTAAGATAACTGCATCAAAAACAATCAGGCTGTTGCGATTTCTCTGAAACCAAGTTGTGTCGGTTGACCTGACATGACTCGAGGTGGAAGATCGTTCATTGTATCTGGTAAACAATGATATTATTTCCTAATATTTTCGTTGCTGGCCGTACGAACAGTAAACTAACCTCGAACAGCATATTTTGCGAGTTATTGTTTTCTCGACGCTGCCAAGCGTATTCTGTGACATGATTGATAGCTGTGGAATTTTACATCTTTCATATACCTACAAAAAGTGCTGGAAAAAGACCGTCAAACATTGTGTGACCACAATTTTAGGAAAGCCTATTTCGAGCATGGAGGTCAAGAGTACCCAAAACCGACGACAGGGATTATGGCAAATGTTTAGATATTATCGTCGTTTACCGCCCCATTTTTTTGTATTGCTCGGCATAAAGAGGCGTCTCTATGTCGAGCACTAGGTACAATTTTTTTCAGTGTCCAATTTAAAAGAATAAAGGGAAGATAAAGTGCTTAGTAGTTTTTGATCTATTTCAGGACACAAAAAGGTGGTAGCGTTCGTTGGTCACGGTGGCCTGCTGGGCATGACGGAGGCGGTCGCGGCCGGCAAGCCCATGGTGGTGGTGCCGTTCTTCGGCGACCAGCCGCAGAACGCCGCCGCCGCCGCCGCCGCCGGCATGGCGACCACGGTGTCCTACGCCGACCTCACTGAGGAGTCGTTCACGGAAGCGCTTCACACTGTACTTAGTGCCGAGTAAGTAGTACTAAATTACCGTAGTATTACTAGAGTAGAATTAAATCCATTATTGTTCACGTGTGTAAAAACTACTCGTACCTACCTGCTGCTGACCGTCTTTACTTCAATTCCCATTATAAAATATTGACTTGATTAGTGCATAGTACTTACGTATTGTTCCTCACTATGAAAATACATATAACTTATTTTGGCACTATAGAGATGATTCTAAGTAATCCTACTTATCCCTTTTGGTTTATCTAGACAGTGTTGGACAAGTAATTTTTTGAGTATTGCTTTTTAGTGCGTAGGTATATTGTAAGTAAGAATGCCTATCTTACACTAAGAAAGTTATTCATCATAATCATAACTGCAGACCACACAAATAACAAATTCTAATAAAACAAACCCTGGCGCATGTGCAAAACCGGCTTTATTTTTATTTGGCTTCAGTCCATCTCGTAACTCACGCTAGTCCACGCATCGGTCAGCGGCTTAGGTACTGTTCGTTATCTAATACCACGTTGTTAGAACATTGATCGCCGGTGGTCAAACGGTTAAGGCGCTTGATTTAGAAAAGCATAACACACAGGAGGCACAGGTTCAAACCTACCGCAATCACATACTAAACCCTGCTCCCGATCTAGGCAACTAATGTTTAGCCGTGATCCAATATACTTACTTAGGTATTTAGGTTCTCCTGCAAAGGTCGTGTACGTCAGACGGGGAGTGACTTCGTGTAAAACCTGGCTTACCCAATCCGGTCATAGGCGCACCCGGGCTCCTTTCTACTACGGTACTAAGTTACTATGATTTACGCCTGTTAGAATAATTATAGTATCTTCCTACTAGGGCACAATTCCATCTTTATACTTACCACCAGTTAAACGTGACCTTAGATTCTTGTGACTTGATCCTTGAAGAGAAAGTGTTATAATTAGGTACCTTTGTACAAATACTACTACACACACATATTTACCTACTAGCTGTGTCCGCAACTTCGTCCGCGTGGAATAGTTATTTTGGGCATTATTGAAGCCCTCAAGGGTGAATAATTTTCCCCGTATTTTTCACATTTTCCTTTATTTATTTGCTCCTTATAGTTGCAGCGTGATGTTATATAGCCTAAAGCCTACCTCGATAAATGGTCTATTCAACGCAAAAAGAATTTTTCAATTCGACCCAGTAGTTCTTGGGATTAGCGCGTTCAAACAAACAAACCAACTCTTGAGCTTTATTATATTAGTATAGATAAATATAATAATTAATTATTTATAGCTTTTTATATCGATTCAAAAATGACGAAGTTCCATACAAACTTGCACCCCCTATTTCATCCCCTTGGGATAGAATTTCAGTATAAAAAGTAGCCAATATTCTAATCCAGGTTACTAACTATATCTATGCCGAATTTCGTTCAGATCCGTTGGGTACCTAGATTTTGCGTGATGCGCGTACAAACAGACAGACAAAAATTAAAAAAAAATATTGTAATGGCTTCTATTGACCCTAAAAAGACCATTTATAATTTTTTTTCTTAAATATCTGCAATGAACAGACAAAGTTCAGTTACAGTTTTATTCTATGTATGGATTTGTCGACTCATTGGCACTGCCTCGTATATAATTTAAAAAAAATAATGTCGTTATTTCAGAGTCCGCCTGAACGCCCGCCGGCTGTCCAGCATGTGGCACGACCGCGCCGCGCCGCCGCTGGACACGGCCGTGTTCCGCACGGAGCGCGCCGCGCGCTGGGGGCCGCGCGACCCGCTGCACGCCGCGGCCCGGGACCTCGGCTACATTCAGATCGCGCTGTTGGACGTCGCCGCTGCAGTGTTGTTGGCTGTTTGTGTACTTGTTTTGTTAGTTATTCTAATTGTATCCATAATTTTAAGGATTCTGAAACGTTTGTTTAGCAGTAAGCGTAAGGAGAAACTTCACTGAAGTATGGTGTAGGGCTTCAGCCTGCGGCTACGCACGCAAAGTGCAGCCTGTGTTGTTCTGTTTTAAGTGGGTAGTTTCGTCCGAATCTATTGAGTAATTTTTGCGTGAAATGCATGAATTTAAAAGAATGGGCGTAGTCTAAACCTATTTTGATTTAATTAAAATCCACCAGACTCAGGTATTTTTGCGCTGTTCTTGTGAGGATTAAAGTTATGATTAAAATTGTAACTATTTTAGTGCTGTGCTGATAGATATGTAAATTTGATAATGCCAAAACCTGTCTCAATTTGTAAATATATGAGGACAAAAGACAATAATTTGTTTAAAGCTTTATTTAGACGCCATTATAATAAAGTGCAACGATTTGTTAAATATTTATTGTTTTTATTTACCGAGATTTCTGAATAGATTGGTACTTCCAGAGATCCATCGATCCTTCAGACTCCACCCCTAATTAGAGTATAAATAAAAAAAAATAACAGACATTAAGTAATAGTAACAGCTCATCAGTTCACTTTTATAGATTCTTTGAACTATTTCATTTATAAAGCTTGAGTATATTTATAAATTATGCACACAATTAAATGCAAGCCTATTTATCTGTTAATTTTGTGCATTCAGTTCAGCTTCCAGCTTCTTGACCTTGATGGGCAGGATCTTGACCATTTCGCTGCACAGGCTGAACTCCTCCTGCATCATGGCAGCTGCGTCCGGGTCATTTGAACAGATCTCCACCACTGCATTGTATGATTCGTAACTCTTACTTACGTGACTCAATTGCACTTGTTTATCTACCGCAATCCTCTTCATGCTGTTTCTGCCAATGAAGGCATACGCGCTTACAACAGGCCTGATCAACTCGAAGTCCAGTTTGGCGGGAAACACCCCGTTTTTATCCTTGACGGAGTTCAAGAAGTGATCGTAATTCTCAATACTTTTCTCACACAACAAATTAATTTTATTCAAGGCGTGCGGAGTGGGCTTTTCTTTAGTTCTGTTCAGTTTATCCAGTTTAATATTAAGAATATCTGAATATACCTCACCGAGTTCAAACCAGAGTTGGCGACAATACTGCAAGTAATACGTCGGATTTATCTCTTTGATGAGATCCTCGAGCATGTCAATACGTCTTTTGTGCATTTTAGAACGTCTTTCGTCATCTTCTTCAAAAAATGCTAAGTAACTGTACGACTGGGAGCTGTCCTGGACTAGCTCTATGTAATCTGATGCTAAAGAATCCAATTTGTAATATTCTTTAGCCTTATTCAACCACGTCTGACAGCACAGGAAGACCCCGCGGGTGTCTTGGTAGGTCAGCAGGAACTTGTCTGTTATTTTACTCTCATATTTTGAGACATCAATATTGGAAAAAGTCACTGTCTTCATGTCTCCACCACAAATATTTTCTGAGTCATCTAAAGTCAAATTAGACATATCTGTAATGAAAATAATGTTTATCAATTTCAACTACCTGAGGAAAGAAAGTCCATTCATTTTTTTATTTAATTTTGATAAAAATCAGTTATGCCATGGTGATTGTATGATGCTCAGGAACCTCTTCATTTGGCCCTCAGTTATATTTTAAACATAATCTTACCAGAGTTTTGAACTACCTATCAGAAAATTTGAGAACAAAAGTTAAAAATTTTGAAGAAATCAAGGCCCATAACCAAAGGCCTTGTCACTGGGGATATAATTAATGAAAAAATCTGCATATCATGAGTTACTAAGAATTATGTCTGCAATATTTCAGCATTCTTTTCCAATTGGATGCCACTTTTGTTCTCATACATAAGTAGAAAATATAAACTCATAATTTAATTTAAAACACACCTGTTATGGCTTCGGTCAACCTCTCAGCATCATTCATGAGCCTGGCCTTGGATGCCATCATCAGCAGCAGGCAGTACTTGGCCCAGCAGCGAGCCACATCGGCTGAGCGATGTCTCAGAGTCTCCAGTTTAGCCAGAAACACCTCATCATCACTCACACTCTCATGCAGTTTCTCCTCATATTGATCGAGAATAGTAGATGCTGCAGCCAAGTGATGTCGTGACTGATAGAACCCATTCTGCTCAGCAAAAAATTGTGACAATGTTGCCGAATTCAAAGCCCAGTCTATGGGTTCAAAGTCAGAATATTGCAGCTGTCTCCTTAAAGTCACATGACAATATATGGCAGACTTTAAATTCTCTTTCAAAGAGCCATACACCTGAGCCAAGTAGTACAATGTCAGTGTGTGGGCCTTCTCCAGTAACATGAAATCTCCAACTACTGCTTCCCCAGAATTGCTCACCATATGATCTATAGGCAGTGGCATTTGTAAAGTGCACTTAAAAGTTTCATACAATTCCTTGGCTTTCAACAGGAAACTTTTTGCTTTTTCTGGTTCATCTCTGTTGGACCACAGGATACCTAGATTGTTATAGACATTGATGAGAGTGGTCACAATCTCTGGTTTTGATGAGTGTTCAATGAGGAGTCCCTCAGCCTCTGTTAACACTTTTTCACTCGAGGCAAAATCCTCAGTCTCCATATCTATGATGCCTACATTTAATAACACTGCTCCTTGCATTGCCAACAGTTTGGTTTGATCCAAATTTGATTCGGAATTAATAACTTTCTTCAGTGAATCGCGCATGCTAGAGAGGATCTCTTTGGCTTTGTATTTGGACAAATAAGGCTCGTTTTCAGGATCATTTTTACTGTCTTCGTCTAGTAATTTACGCACTTTACCATAATTTTCTTTGAAATCATTGATTATTTCTTTTTCAGTCATTGCATTGGATACTGCCATGTTTATTAAGGTTTTCTTCGTATAATCTTACAATTTTAAATTAAATGATGTTACACTTGTATTATTTTTGTATCTTATAAACCTGTAGATTTATAACTTACCTAAAGTTTATCGAATTATTTGTATTTACATTTTACAAATCTTCATGATTAACAACATAGTTAACCTCAAATCGGAATCTGTCATCTCTTCTGTCTGTCAAATCCAATAGGGATGGGACACTGATCTCCGATGGTACGAAAGCTTAGGACGAAAACCATTAACGAATTACAGAGGCGAAATCCATCCATTATTAAACATCTTTTGTTTCTTGAAACAACATATGACACAATGCAATAGTCACTTACAATAGAACTGAATGATGATATTGAGATTCAGAATTAAGTATATCTTTGTAAGCCTTTCCCTTGATTGACTTTAAACTTCTGGACCGGGACAAAGCAGCTGGCACACTTGTTTTCGTCGGCTACCGAAATTTACCTTTTTTACTGTAAGTCGAGGTAGGAGACTTATAACTTTTCCAGAGCGGACGTAACTAGGATAATCGCCGACAATATTTGAATTTTTGTATCCCATTTTCCAACTTTAAGACCATATACGGGTACAATTCAATTGGTAACAGCATTACTGCAAGAAGGCGTAGTATCTTTAAATTCTACTGATTGTGACCGCCCGGGTGCCCTATTTAGCGTACCGTGTCTTCACCTTTGGACTACTACAGCGTTCACCAAGTAGCTCGCTGTCCTCTGGCGGTTTCTTGCTGGATATCGTGTCTATAGCTAAACCCACGCCCTCCTACAACTTATAAAGATTGTCTTTATTCTTTCAATTCAGTAAATTATCTCTCTTACCTGCGACGTCTTACCTAAAACGCCACATGATGTGAGTGAGACTTTTTACATACTTATAATAACTTTTGTAAAAAAAAAACGCCTCCAATAGATATCCTATTGTTTTAGTCTGTTAAATTTCTAAAACCTCTTAAGTGTAACAAACAATTTCCTGAATACCACATTAAAAGCGACAAACAAACATACATACAGGTCAAACTGAGAGCCACCTTGTTTATGAAGGTGGTTACACTTTTTCAAGTACAAGTTGCGCTTAAGCAAAGGCAAGCCACAATAAAACACAAGTTTGGAGATTACTTATTTTGCACTGTTTTATTAGTTTCCCACAATTTTACACAACCCATAACGATTTATGGGTGTAATGTGTATATTTACACATAATTACATAATTATGATTCATATTCCCCCATTCATAACAAAACTATTAAATATAATGCTTAAAATATTATTTACATTGTACTGTTAAAATTCTTATCATAAAAACAACAAATCACACACAATTTAAGACACCATAGTGTTCAGTCAATTATTTATAAAACTTTAAGTCAAAATAAAGAGAGCATAGAACTACCGTTAATTGAATCGAAGTATCAATAAGCAGAATATTTTGAGAGGGCTAGCTGAGAGGACAGACAAGCCTATCCAGTCCAGTGAATTGATGCATTGGAGTTTAAAACTTTTTCTTATATCGAGCGTATCATCGGTAGAATTGAAAGGTGAAAGACCTGTCTCCCAATTTTAAGATGACGATAAATAATGATATCGACCTGTTTGTAGGACAAACCACCATCGACGAATTCAAATTCGTTTAGGTAATGCACAATAAATCAATTCATAATGCAGACATCATTACATCTACCAGCCTACAGATATAATATAACTGTAAATATAATGAAATTGATATCTAAAAAAGTAGTAAGTTCCAAGTAAACATTAAAAAATACCACATATTAATGATTAAACATACATACATATGGTCAAGTCTATATCCCTTGCGGGGTAGACAGAGCCAACAGTCTTGAAAAGACTGAATGGCCACATCCTGCTATTTAGCTTAATGATAGAATTGAGCTTCAAATAGTGACAGGTTGCTAACCCATCGCCTAAAAAGAATCCCAAGTTTGTAAGCCTATCCCTTAGTCGCCATTTACGGCATCCATGGGAAAGGGATGGAGTGGTCCTATTCTTTTTTGTATTGGTGCCGGGAACCACACGACACTAACGATTCAACAAGGGCAACAAACTTGACTTAATTTACATACAGGAATCAGAGTGATATGGGACTATATTGTTTCTATGATAGTTACATGTTAATCACGGCTAAGCCTTAACAGAGCTAACAATCTTGAAAAGCTGGCTTTGCACATATGGCTTAATGATGGAATTGAGATTGACGTAGTTTGCCTTCAGTATAGTGAGCTTTGTTTCCTTTGCTGCTGAATAACAATAGAAAAGTATATTTTTTCTTTTCACCAACAACTCTCAGATGAAAGGATGCCCAACAACACAAATCACTGTCTAATTTTATACAGAAAATAATAATAATTATGACCATAACAATCATGTAAATCCAGAAATATATATTATTATAAATTAACAATGTCATTTAAATAAAAATTATATGATTGATTGTGAGAATCATATCAGAAATTCATCTAAGGTGGACAAAATATACACTAAAATATTTAAATGTAGACATAAAAGAAATCAATAATTATGTATGCACATGAACACTGTTATAACAAATATAAAATTTATAGAATAATACCCATATGGTCTATACTTCTATGCTCTCATTATTTATCTCTTTGAGTTTGCATATTAAAATATGTAAAAAAGTTAGTTTTCATTTTATGAATAAGGGAATAAAATAGGTCAGATTTATATCAAAGATGCAGTTATACCCTATGGGATCTCATCAAAACCATGAGATGCTTACTGAAAGCATCTCATGGTTTTGATAGTGATGAGATGAGAGATTTAGAAAAAAATTATATGCCAGCCCCTTTGATATGGATTCCATATGGGGAATAGACACAGTATATATAATAACAGCAGTTTTTGATACAAATCTGAGCTGCATAAATAGACAGTAAAACTTACATACTTCAGAGTTCAAGTGTTCATTGATAATACTAAAAAGTATTTTCGCCAGAGGTTTATTAGAACAATCAATCTTCTAGGAAAGAGATAGATTCTCGTAGAATGCAGTTAAAAGTAAGACTTAAGAATGAGGAACTATTCTTATGAGAAGGAATATCCTTAGAGCAGTCCACTTAACTCAAGTATGTAAATCAACTTGTCACACTTTGTAAACAGTGCATTCTACTTGACAACAGGCAATGCCATAATAAATATTAGGAGCCCATGTCTGGTTCTGGGTCTTCTCTCGACGTGGTATCGGGAGGAGTGTGGTTCATCTGTGAGAACACCTCCTTCTCGCCGAGTGCCAAAGGGTCAGGCTGCGCGGCGGCGGGCGGCGCGTACACCAACATCGGCGACGGCGACGCCGCGCGCACCGGACCCGCGCCTGCGCCCGACGCCTCCTGCTCCTCCAAGAACCTATCCATATAATCTGTATGCCCAGGGTGAAGTGTATACTTCTTCTTCTCTAGGCGAGCCTTATTTGCAAAGATATCGTGCCTTTCTGTTTTCTTCCAAATGTAATAGAACTGAACTAGTTCTCCCACTGACCGGGTCCGAACCTTGTTCTGCCTTATCAAATGGAAATCTTTCCCATGTGCTTTAAGTCCATTTTCAAAATTACGACATTCTTCCTCTGACCATAAACTAGCATCAGCTGGGGCCTGTGCGGTAATTCGTCTTCTTCTTAGTGCTTCCTCTAGATTGTGGCCGCATTGCTGAAGAAGGAATAAAGCTTCTTCATCGTCACGCAGCTGCTTCCCCCGGGGGATCGCATCCATCCCTGAGCCGGAGGTCAATGCACAAATTTTCCTCATATAGTCCTCTATGACATTTTCATCAAGAACACTAGGGTTCCACAATAATTTGTCTTCATTTTCATATGGCAATGCATCATCGTAACTGCATAAACCTTCCGGTATTGCCGCTTGATAATCACTGCCAACCATTATGGTTTTCTTCCAGTCATCTTCATCTGGACTGTAATCATAGTCTTCTTCCTCTTCAGAAGGTGGTCTCGAGCCGGATCGGAGACAGCGGGTGGCTTCGGGACTTGTAGTTTCAGTGTATAGTTGTTGCAGTACAGACTCTGGTTTCTCACTCTCTTCGGGAACCACCTCGGCCGGAGCTTGTTCAGGAGCGGGTTTATCCATGTTTCTGTCGTATCCGTACAGCGCTAGTAGTTCTTCTAGGGGCATATCACCTTCCCGCTGCAGGCTATTGAGCTCTGCTTTGGGATCCTGCTGCTCTCCCGCCGCCAAAGCCTCTTCTTCGTCTAATGTTCTCTCGTCATCGAAATCATTTACCATCATATCAACAGTGGGCTCGAAGAGAGACTTGTCGTTCCCCACGTCCATGCTCGCATCATGCTCGTTTACATTGGCCACCAACGCGCAATCTGACATGACTAACACGGTACCAATCTACAAAATGTTATTACTATAACGTCATAATAAATACTATGTGCCACTGCTATCTCTTATAAAATAGCATTAAAATAAATAAAAAACATTACAATTTTCTTGTAATAACAAAAAAATACACCAAACAAAAATATTTTGACACCGCTGCTAACTAGTTGACACGAATCTACAGTCAGTGTTTCCAAATATCTCCAATACAAGGCAAGGCGCTACTGCGATAAATCCGAACTAATCCCAACCAATATTTTAAATGCGTTTTTTTTTAACATGAGTGGTTATCTCTTTACGGGTTATCTACGAAATTAAAGTCTGGATACTAAGGGTACCTTTTATCCTGGTAAAATCTATTATATTATAAAAAATTTGAATTACTAACACTACCTTCAATTTACATTCAGGATATATGTCAATTTGTACACAAAAATAAGCATTTATTTACTCAAATAAAAGATACACATACATATCACACAAGAAATAAAAATAACTTATGCATTCAACCTGCAAGAATAAAAATGCTCCACCAAAGCCCATTTCATATGGGAATAAAAATTTATAATAAACTACCAAATTCTATAAAAAATGAAAATAAATTAACTCACTTTAATAAAAAAATTAAGTCTATGCTTCTTCAAAACAATTTTTATTCTATAGATGAGTACTTTAATTTAAATAAGTAGTACCTAGGATTATAATATTTTTACATTGTAAACTTGAAAACATTAGAACATTATAAATATTTACAATAATAATAAATAAGCACCTATTAACAGATAAATATAAATTGTGCAATACTAGGTTTAAACAATTCTAATTAGATTTAAAATTATAATGTGATACTAAGTAGGTACCTCTATGTATAAGTTTGTATGTCTACTAATACATAAAAATGTTTGCAACACCCGAAAGGGTAAATATGAAGATCTGTTATCCTACTACTATTATAAAGGCGAAAGTTTGTGGATGTTTGTTACTCTTTCACGCAAAAACTACTGCACCGATTACCATGAAATTTGGTATGTAGGTAGCTGAAGACCCAGAATAACACATAGGCTACTTTTTATCCCAGAGTTCCCGCGGGATTGATAGGGTTTCCATGCGGACGAAGTCGCGGGCGGCCTCTAGTACATAATATTTAAGACCTTGTTGTACTCATATTTTGCAAATAAAAGTTTGAATTTGAATTTGAAACTAATAGGTGGCGCTAAATTCATTGCTTTTTGTAGGTGGAGTTTAATTCGATACTATTTGTGAATGGTGCTAATATCGCCACATTTTTGTTAGATGGCGTTAAATATAAATTGATAGCTATTTGTAGATGGTGCTAAATTAACTATTGAAACAATATTTTGTTTTGTTAGCATAATTGCCCAACAATTAAATTACACAAACATGTACACAAAAATTATAACGCTTCTTTTTTTTATCAACGCCATCTATTAAGTTTTTCTTTTCCCCTCTGAAATATCTTCATTCCCGTTTGCATACAGTAATAATCATTTATTTATTTACGCCAAAAATACAACGGTAGTAGTACACCTTTTACAGTATTTGGCAAGGAATTCTTATAAGTATAACAAAATAAAATCTTGACAGTCTTCATTTCAACTAAAAGGACAAATAATAAGTATACTATGGGTAAGAAACAAAGAAGTAACTTACAGAAACAAACAAGTTTACGTACATTCACCTTTCTCATAAAATAACAAAAAAATTCTTATAATCGTATTCCATCCATCTACATAAATATCACAATCAGGATGTTGATTTAAGAATGCGAAGGCTCGTGAGCATGCGACAGAGAGGGAATTGCGCATGCGATATGGTACGTATGGTCGGAGGTGCAAACAAACGTTGCGCCTGACTTGCCCTTCTGAACTTTTTCAAACAACTGAATCATACAACGTTAAAGAAGTACTTATGTCTTCCTTGATTAATCTATAATAAGTAAACCTTAACTTCCTAGCCTGAATGCTGCTGAAATTTTATTTAATTTCAGCAGCATTAAAGCGAAAGGCTTGCGACTGAACGCTTTTAGTTGGCAGCACTGGTAAGGTCAAGTATGTATACTAGAGTTGCCAGCCTACATGTAATTTGAAGAAGGTTGCCAGTTGCGCGTCATTTCATCTCAATTCAACTATCAATGTCAAGTTAAACTGTCAACCAAACCAACGTCACGAAGTCATTACTTTGGTCAGTAAAATAGCGATTCTTTCCGAAAAAGATCGACTTTTGATTCGTAAGCGGTTGTATCGGTATACAAAACAATCACGGATTAAACGATTTCAAAAACAAAATACATAATATAATAATAACTGATCTCTTACCAGTAATATCAGTTTTTTTAGTACGGGAATTCGATAACTAAATACATACATACATATCCACCTCATATCACCCCTATATCCCTTGGGGGGTAGACAGAGCCAACAGTAACAAAGAATTAATTCAATAATTGTTTATATATATGAATATATACACACACACATATATATACATATATAATAAGAACAAAAATTTTATTACAATATCAAAGTCAGATCAGCTATGAAGGAAGATACCTATGTATTTATAACATGAAAAAGTTAAAGTTCCCTTTTCTTTATATCTAAAATGTAATTATAAATCGAATGACGATTTTAAATATTTTGAGTTTGAGTTTGAAAAACAAAAAAACAAGAATTAAACGTCGATTCTCTGTAACAATCCAATTCTGCTTGAAAAATCGAGTATTTGATTAATCGGTCTCAGATCGCCATCCCTAGTCACTACACTAATCCATGCAAATTTATTTTTGTAGATTTTACGGCGTTCAATTAGATAAACATTTTATCAATCGTAATGTTCAAATCAAGTAACAAATAATGTTTGTCTCGTAAAGTGTATTAAGTTATTTTATTACAGTAGTAAGTAAAATAACCTCAGTATGATGGTTCGAAGTGTATTCCTCATTATTTGTTTGGTCAAAGTGAGCCTCGGCTTTTCCGACGTTGGTAAATGGGATTTACCACTTAGCGGAGTAAGTATATTTTAATGTAACTTTAAAACTATTATCAGGTATCTGAGCAACGACGAGGCAAACTTAACATATTTGCTGGGTAGGTAATACTACAGTCTTACCATTAGTCATGGTTAGCATATAATAACACGCCTGGCGCGCATAAGATATTGACGCCTCTTATATTACTATCAACTGACTAACTGGGAATGCTTCCATAAAAAAATGACACTGTCCTTCCTTTCGGGATAAATGTATGATTGTTATAAATAGTCCTGTGTTATCAATTACCAACAAATAGACATACAGATATAATGGTAAATTAGTTATTAATTAAACCCACTGATGGCTTGTTAATTATACATAGCAATAAATAACAATACAGATATATGTATTGGTAGGTAATTTGTTGTTATGTTATATATGAAACTATTTAGCACTTTAGCACAATGTACAATTACAAAGAAGTTATCCTAAACAGTTTTAAATTGAGCATTTTATTATATATTGATTTTACACTTAATGCTCAATAACTTGATGAATCAACCAACACTATCAGTATGGGCTTCAAAGATAACATGCGACTGTCATAACTGCCTGTCCACACTGTTTCACGGCATGTGCATGGTTTCCATTTTTTCAAAAGGCATTTTATTTTACATATCTATGGTTATATACTTAAGCAATAATACCATTTTGTCAATGAAAACAGATTACAGTCTATTATTTTCAGTGAGCATAATCCAGTTTAAATGTGATGCTCTTACATTTATTAGAGGAAAATATATTTATACAACATTAAGGATCACGGTTTCAATATATATGTAAATCAATGTTTCATTGATTTACATATATATTGAAACCGTGATCCTTAATGTTCAACAACATCCAATTTCATCATAGTATTATTGTAATTAATTTAGAATAATCATTAAAATTATTATAAACTAAAGAAAAATTATAGTGACCATAATTTTGACCAGCTAGTCTTATCGAGATTGTTGGCTCTGTTTACCATGTAAGGGAAAAGGACTTAATATTTCTTGAGATTCAAAGTGAATTATCTTTTTTATTTGCACTGTGTGTCACTTATTTCTTTGTTTCAGGATTTATGCACATTTGCATTGGCTAAGTCTCTGTTCAAAGATTCAAATCTGTACATAGTGTGTGAGTATTACGGATGAAACAAGAATTTTCAGACTTGACAAGCTTAGGATGTTAGGAGTCAGCACGAAGCATTATTTTTTTATGAAACATAATTTTTTTTTCATTTTGAAATGATAAATTGCATTTAGTAATTCAATTCAAATTAATAGCATGAATTAATGGTATATAATATTTATTTAGTTTAGCTGTTTGACTATAAAATGAAATTGAGTTTAAAAACTTATATGTTTTAGGAGAAATGTCATGAACGAGATTTGTACACATATTTTGTTTCATTTTGAAATGATAAATTGCATTAAGTAATTAAATTTAAATTAATAGCATGAATTAATGGTATATAATATTTATTTAATTTAGCTGTTTGACTATAAAATGAAATTGAGTTTAAAAACTTATATGTTATAGGAGAAATGTCATGAAAGAGATTTGTACACATATTTTGAACTTTGTCTTCCTTATTTTGCTATTACAAACTAAGCAGAAATACACACATTCCAGTACATTGCGGAGTAGAAGACGCGACAGTGTCCGTCAGCTACGAGTGGGTCCCGTCCGAGTGCTCCCCGGACTACTTCCACTATTACGATCAGGTAAACTCTCTTTTATTACAAAACATTATCTGTTGATAACATAGTTGTTGCTTTGGATACTAGGATCCACTAAAGACGCATGTAAAATATCAAGTTATGATTATGAATTAATTTCAGCAACTAATAAGATGCTCGGCTTCCAACGAGCGAGTGAGGCGGGACGCGAACTCCACGGAGCAGCGCGGGCCGCACAAGTACCACTGCCACAGCCGCATCTCCTACAACATCCAGGCGGACGACGCAGCGCCCGGGGACAACAAACAAGATGTTTCTGATGCCGCCGTGAGTTTTACAATTTCAAAATGTTTATTCATTATTATGCGACATTTCAAAGATCACTTAATAATTGTTGTATCTTTTGGTTTCACAACATTGGTTGACGTCAAATAAATTACTAAAAACTATGTTTACTGTCACACACTGTTAATACAGTTATGCATAGATATTATATTTTTTTTTGGAAAAAAGTTAATTCATTCATTCATGTAATCAAGTTTATATGCTTTGTGGGGTAGACAGAACCAGCAACCAGCAGTATTGAGTGACTTATATGATGAAAGGCTACATTTAGCTGTTAGTATTAATGATAGAATTGAGATTCAAAATAGTGACAGGTTGCTAGCCCCATCGCCTAAAAGAAGAATCCCAAGTTAATAAGCCTATCCCTAAGTCTTTTACGACATCCATGGGAAAGAGATGGTTTTAATTTTTTTTTATATTGGTGCTGAGAACCACACGGCACACGGAAAAAAGTTCATGATAAATATATGTCCAGTTGAGACCATAAGTAATATACGTAGAAAGATGATATATTTATGTTCCATGAGAATGCAAAGTGTTAAGTAGCACTAAGAGAAGATATCTCCGAAATTAGGAAACGGTAAATAAATTCTCTTAGTTGAAGGTAGATTAGGCAGAAAGTACTGGGAAACACTATACCTACTGGGTATCACCGGCGAAGCCGTGGCGGGGCGTTAGAAAAAAAAATAAATCATTCTTTTAGAAATTCAGTCAGCGCCCTCTCCTGACGGTGGACAGAGAAGGCGTGTACGAGCTGAAGGTGACAGTCTCCAGCGAGACCAAGTTCAACGTGTCCATGGAAGTGCGGCTGAAGTCGCCGTCGGGGTACCTCTCCGCAGCCATGTGGCCGCTGTGGGTGGTGAGTCATACAATCATCGTCACCTTTCTCGCTTTCTCTCTCGGACTGCAGATAAGAGCCCGAGGTGTGTCAGTGTCGATGATCCTGGATTGGCCAAGTCTGGTTTTTTATAAATACGTTTTGGATATTTGGTTACATATTCCAGTAGGTATAGTTGTCCCCCCCTTGGCAGTTCTTCGGCGTGATGTGCGGCGCGTACACGGCGCTGAGCGGCGCGTGGCTGCTGGCGTGCGCGCTGCGCTGGCGCGAGCTGCTGCGGCTGCAGTACTGGATCGGCGGCGTGGCGCTGCTGGGGCTGCTGGAGAGCGCCACCTTCTGCGGCGTCTACTCCGCCGTCAACAGCAGCGGGTATACTTGCTGTCAGATACTTTACTTAAATACAGGGTGACTTTTTATTCAACTGCATAAATTTAACCGTTAAGTGTACTCATCTAAAGGATATAAAACGGTAAAAGAAAAATATCGGTTCATATTTCAGAAAGTACGAAAAAAAATAAAAGTATCAAAATCCACGATCCTAAATACGTCATATCACCCCGGCCGGCGGAAAAGCGACGCGTAACATTCAGAGGTCAACGACACAATTCATTCAGCTGAGCGATCTCGACAACTCTGTACTTTACTTGATCTTGATACTAGAAAAATAATTTATTTTTCAGACATTTATTTACATGTTTAGTTTTAATTTCTTTTTGTATTGGTCTTTAATAAAGCGTGTGACGTAGTTTTTGAGGGTTTTTAAATGTGAAAATGATGTCGTTTAATTTAAATAAAAATAGGCTCAAACGGCTCAGAAGCATGGGTATAGTCTATGTTTAAAAGGATGCAGTTGTTTTAAATGTCACCCTGTATATAAAAAAATATTCGCAAAATAACAATTTTATACCTGTTTTTCACTAAATTCAAAATATGTGAAACTTTCTACTAAATATGGCGAGATCTTATTAATACTATTAATGCGAGGGTCAAACTGAAAGTTTTTAGAAAATCAAAAACTGAGCATTCTACTATAATATTAGTTTTATTATATCTTTTCAAAATAGTGTCCCTTTACGGCAATAGGTACATCGCTGCATCCGATGGAACCATTGGGAGAAGCACCTTGCCCACTCTTCCTTAGGTGTCTCTTCGACGGCCCTTCCAAACGCAGCGACTGCTTCCTCAGCGTTCACAAAACGTTTATCGCGAAGTTTTACGTTTATTTTGGGGAATAAATAGAAATCACAAGGTGCAAGGTCGGGGCTGTATGGCGGGTGACCCAGTAATTCCACATTTGATGTCTCTAAAAAGTCGATGGTTCGCCTGGCGGTGTGCACCGAGGCGTTGTTGTGATGAAGGAGGATTCTGCTGCGAGGTCGTTTCTCCCGAACTTTTTCAAAGACAAGTGGCAAACAAATATTGGTGTAGGTACCACTCTGCATTAACTGTTTTTTGATCCTCTAAAACAATTGTTGCGTAATGGCCTGTCCTTCCGAAGAACGAAGCCACCATCTTTTTTCCCACACTTCACTTTTGTGGGCAACTCCTCGAACGGAAACACCCACTGGGCCGACTGCCTTTTAGTTTCTGGATCATAACAATAAATCCAGCTTTCGTCACCCGTAAGTATGTCGAATACGGCATTTGAGTCACCTCCGTTAAATTTTTCAATCATATCACAGCACCAATTAACACGACGGAGTTTTTGGGCCTCAGTTAAATTATGGGGTATCCACCGGGCACAAAGCTTCCTGACCTCTAAATGTTCATGGAGGATTTTATGGATTCGGCTCATACCAATGCCTAGACTTGTCCGAATCTGCACATAGGTAACACTTTTGTCAGCCTCTATCATACGCCGCACGACACTGATGTTTTCTTCAGTCGTCGCCGTAGAAGGCCGTCCCTCACGCAGATCATCGGTGAGATACGACCGACCACGCTTAAATTCATTGAACCAGTGGCACGAGATGGGGCTTCATTATGAAAGGCCAATCGAAGACTATTGTAACTTTCTTGTTGAGTTAACTTACACCGAAAGCCATAAAAATCATTGCACGAAAATTTTCTCGCGTTAAATTCATATTTTTTGCACGAATTATTTTCACTTTGTCGCCAAATTGCAAAAATAATGACAATTGAATGAAATTTTTACTCATTATTATTGCTAAAGAGTTCCATTTTTGGAATCCGAATTTATTTTTTTTATTTATAAATAACAAATGGCCAATTCGAAAAACTTTCAGTGTCGCCCTTGTACTAATAAAAAAAGAATTCTTTTGCTGTTTTGTTACTATAAGTTTAATTTTTCTCTCTAATTTATTCCGCTGTTAAATGTTAATTCTATTCATATTCTTTAGTTGTATAAGTACTCTTTGTGGGAAGAGGCTGGTGTACTGAGATACAAGCCCTGCTTAGTTAGTTTAGACACTAGTCTCTCACAAACTTACTTTGTATAGTTATAGTTAACTTTTCTGTAAATATTTTGATTTAAGCTTGTGTTGAGAAAAATAAAGAAATTTGAATTTGAATTTCTGTAAGCCGGAGTATTGTTCCCCGCAGCTACTTCAACGTGCACGCGTACATGCTGGCGGAGTGGCTGTCGCTGGCCAAGCGCGCGCTCGCGCGCATGCTCGTCATCATCGTGTCGCTCGGCTTCGGCATCGTCAAGTGAGTGCGCATGCGCACATAGCTTATTGTATTGTCATTCATCGTGCTGCATTTATCTATCTTCTATTTGTTCTGAAGTTAGTCCCAGTAACATTCTCTCACCTCTCTGAAAAAGTTAGATTTAAAAAAAAAAATTACTGCAATCAATATATCTTATGTACATGATTTTGAAAATACTTTGGATTTGGAAATTTCTAATACGTGATTTACTTTTCCAGTATTTCTTACTTAAAATCTTAGTCTGATTTCTATCAAATACATTAATAACAAAAGGCGTTAGGCAAGGATGTGTTGCGTCACCGTGGCTGTTCAACCTATTTATGGATAGTTGTTTGACAGATTTGAAAGAGTCTGAAAGTGGATTAAGGATTAATGAGTTACTCGTCAAATGTCTGCTCTATGCAGACGATCAGGTTATACTGGCGTCATCAGCAGAAGAGTTACAGGAGATGGTAAACTGTATGCATGAAGCTTTAAAAGGGAAAGGAATAAAAGTGAACGTAAGTAAAACTAAAACACTGGTTTTTGAAATGGAAAAAGAAATGACAGTGTGGCGACATCTCTACGCCACTCGTCACAACATACAATCAGCACATAACCAGATAAGGCACACTATAAGATAAAGTTTAGAGATTAAGTTAGATAGCAAAACGCACGTCCTTTATAAGTATATAAGCAACCGATATATGTAAAATAGACACACTTTAAACCATTACGTGTTTCACTACATCTCCTTGCCGGACCATCGGCAAATTGGTGACCCCGACGAACAGCAAGCAACTGACCAAGAAGAAAATTCGTCAAAACAAAATGTACACCTCGGCACAATCACCCTGCAAATCAAGCAACAACGCACAAGAAACCTTCACACCTTCTACGTAAGATGCGAGTGCTGAGTAAGGAAAAAATCGGCGACGACACCATAAAACTCCTATGGTTGAGACTTTTACCGCCATCCGTAACCACGGTCCTGGCTGTCACAGAAAACATGGACGTCAACAAAATGAGCGAGATCGCCGACAAAATATTAGCAAACTCACAGATTACAGAAGTATCAGCCGTGAATCAAAACAAAACAAATGACGACACAATGACGTGCATATTAGCGCAATTGGCAAATATGCGAGTAGAACTGAATGCAATTCAGCAAGGTCATCGACGCAGCGGTCAAGATTATTACAATCGTCAGCATTATCCATTAAGGTCAAGACCAAGAACAAACAGTCGGGAAAGAAGACACCTTTGACCGACGTGATTGGAAGCAACCTTCTCCATCATCATCAACTCCAATCCTCAGCATCACTCCTCACTCTGCAAGCAGTCTCACAGCAAGCCAGCAACTGGGTATCGCAGCAGGTCCATCGCAGCCGACTCACCGAGCTTCCTGGTCCTGTCTCCACCCGCACTCACTCTCATCGACTTCGGCGACCGACGCATCTACCGCAGCCCACGCCTGGATCTCTTCGACGGCCGCTCTTCTCTCCAGCGTGGCAGCTCTGCACGATTTCTCCCGGCGCCAACAAGTCGACTTCGCTCTCTACTGTCTCGACTCACCGCAGACTACGAGCAACGCAACGGCTCACTCCTGACTCACTAGGACTTCGAGCAACTTCCGACTCACTGGAAGACAACTGGCACTTGCAAGCTACAACTGAAGCACAGATTGCACAGCAAGATCAAGACTTCAGACCTCCGGTCTTGGGGGGGAGTACTGTGGCGACATCTCTACGCCACTCGTCACAACATACAATCAGCACATAACCAGATAAGGCACACTATAAGATAAAGTTTAGAGATTAAGTTAGATAGCAAAACGCACGTCCTTTATAAGTATATAAGCAACCGATATATGTAAAATAGACACACTTTAAACCATTACGTGTTTCACTACATCTCCTTGCCGGACCATCGGCAAAGACAGCATGTAATATTTTGATTGGAGGAGAAAAAGTTGAGCAAGTGAAAGAGTTTGTATATCTAGGATCAAAGTTTACATCAGATGGCAAGTATGATAGTGATATTGAAAGGAGAGTGAACGCGGGGAACATGGTGAATGGAGCTTTGCATGCCTTTATGAGCAGTCAGAAACTATCCGAAAAGGTTCGACTGGCTGTGCACAGGGGCGTGTTGGTCCCGACATTAATGTATGGGAGTGAAAGTTGGGTATGGCAAAAGAAGCATGAAAGCAGAATAAATGCAGTGGAAATGAGAGCGTTAAGGAGTATGATGGGTGTGAAATTGAGTGACAGGGTAAGGAACAGTGTGATAAGGGAATGTTGTGATGTGAAAGAAGATGTAGTTACAGGAATAGAAAAGGGTATGTTAAGATGGTTCGGTCATGTGGAGAGGATGAATGAAAGCAGGTTGACTAAGCAGATATACATGGAGAGTGTGGAGGGAAAGGTCGGAGTGGGAAGACCTAGACGAACGTATCTTGATCAAATTAAGGACGTCCTGGTAAAGGGTCAGGTCAAAAGTACCCGAAACCGCCGAGCTTGTATGAAGAGAGTTATGAATTTGGATGAAGCGAAGGAAGTATGCAGATATCGTGACAAGTGGAAAGATGTAGTCTCTGCCTACCCCTCCGGGAAAGAGGCGTGATTTTATGTATGTATGTATGTACATTAATAACTCAGAGCAAACCTTAAGAGTGTGCGCTTGTCAGGCCCCGCCTGGGCCCGGCGCTGCAGCGCGTGCTGGGCGTGGGCGCGCTGTGGTTCGCGCTGGCGGCCGTCAACGCCTGGCTGCGGCTGGCGCGCCGCGCGGGCGGCTCCAACCGCCTGCTGCTGCTCTCCGAGGCGCCGCTGTCGCTGCTGGACAGCGCCATCTGCTGGTGGGGCTTCGTGTCTCTGGCGCACACCATGCGGACGCTGCAGCTGCGCAGGTCACTCACTATAGCTCCCTCCAACCGCCTGCTGCTGCTCTCCGAGGCGCCGCTGTCGCTGCTGGACAGCGCCATCTGCTGGTGGGGCTTCGTGTCTCTGGCGCACACCATGCGGACGCTGCAGCTGCGCAGGTCACTCACTATAGCTCCCTCCAACCGCCTGCTGCTGCTCTCCGAGGCGCCGCTGTCGCTGCTGGACAGCGCCATCTGCTGGTGGGGCTTCGTGTCTCTGGCGCACACCATGCGGACGCTGCAGCTGCGCAGGTCACTCACTATAGCTCCCTCCAACCGCCTGCTGCTGCTCTCCGAGGCGCCGCTGTCGCTGCTGGACAGCGCCATCTGCTGGTGGGGCTTCGTGTCTCTGGCGCACACCATGCGGACGCTGCAGCTGCGCAGGTCACTCACTATAGCTCCCTCCAACCGCCTGCTGCTGCTCTCCGAGGCGCTGTCGCTAACCATCGTAGACCAAACAACGAGAAGAACAGTTTCAGACTTCCACAACATACATACTGCGTGTAATCACGCTAGTAATCACTTATTTACGGGACATATAAAAGTCTCAAAAATACTGTGAGGCTGAATGGCTTGATGATGGATTTGAGATTTAAATAGTAGTGACAGATTGCTGACCCATGCCTTAAAGAAAAGTTCCAGGTTTGTTATCCCCACCTTCGATTGACTCTTACAATCTGCACGACAAGAGAACAGCTGCACCCCTATGTTCATTCTGCGCACCAGAGCATAGGAGCTATAATAAAGTTGTCCGCTTGCAGAAACGCGATAAAGCTGACGCTGTACCGCCACTTCACGAACACGCTGATCTTCGCCGTCATCTCGTCGGTGGTGTTCATGCTCTACTCCATCAAGTCCTACAGGGTGCTCGACTGCATCCGCGTGAGTCTCGTTTTGTTTCCCTAACACACTGTAGCTAAGCATAAATGTCGATGTCTCTTGAGACACTTCTCGATGTGTCCTTAGACACTTTGACACTTCTCGAAATCTCATTAGACATCGTGTCACTTGGCGATGTCTCTTGAGACACTTCTCGATGTGTCCTTAGACACTCGGACACTTCTCGAAATCTCATTAGACATCGTGTCACTTGGCGATGTCTCTTGAGACACTTCTCGATGTGTCCTTAGACACTCGGACACTTCTCGAAATCTCATTAGACATCGTGTCACTTGGCGATGTCTCTTGAGACACTTCTCGATGTGTCCTTAGACACTCGGACACTTCTCGAAATCTCATTAGACATCGTGTCACTTGGCGATGTCTCTTGAGACACTTCTCGATGTGTCCTTAGACACTCGGACACTTCTCGAAATCTCATTAGACATCGTGTCACTTGGCGATGTCTCTTGAGACACTTCTCGATGTGTCCTTAGACACTCGGACACTTCTCGAAATCTCATTAGACATCGTGTCACTTGGCGATGTCTCTTGAGACACTTCTCGATGTGTCCTTAGACACTCGGACACTTCTCGAAATCTCATTAGACATCGTGTCACTTGGCGATGTCTCTTGAGACACTTCTCGATGTGTCCTTAGACACTCGGACACTTCTCGAAATCTCATTAGACATCGTGTCACTTGGCGATGTCTCATGAGACACTTCTCGATGTGTCCTTAGACACTCGGACACTTCTCGAAATCTCATTAGACATCGTGTCACTTGGCGATGTCTCATGAGACACTTCTCGATGTGTCCTTAGACACTCGGACACTTCTCGAAATCTCATTAGACATCGTGTCACTTGGCGATGTCTCATGAGACACTTCTCGATGTGTCCTTAGACACTCGGACACTTCTCGAAATCTCATTAGACATCGTGCCACGTGTCAATGTCTCTTGAGACACTTCTCGAAATCTCATTAGACATCGTGTCACTTGGCGATGTCTCTTGAGACACTTCTCGATGTGTCCTTAGACACTCGGACACTTCTCGAAATCTCATTAGACATCGTGTCACTTGTCGATGTCTCTTGAGACACTTCTCGAAATCTCATTAGACATCGTGTCACTTGTCGATGTCTCTTGAGACACTTCTCGAAATCTCATTAGACATCGTGTCACTTGGCGATGTCTCTTGAGACACTTCTCGATGTGTCCTTAGACACTCGGACACTTCTCGAAATCTCATTAGACATCGTGTCACTTGGCGATGTCTCATGAGACACTTCTCGATGTGTCCTTAGACACTCGGACACTTCTCGAAATCTCATTAGACATCGTGTCACTTGTCGATGTCTCTTGAGACACTTCTCGAAATCTCATTAGACATCGTGTCACTTGGCGATGTCTCATGAGACAATTCTCGATGTCTCATGAGACACTTCTCGATGTGTCCTTAGACACTCGGACACTTCTCGAAATCTCATTAGACATCGTGCCACGTGTCAATGTCTCTTGAGACACTTCTCGAAATCTCATTAGACATCGTGTCACTTGGCGATGTCTCTTGAGACACTTCTCGATGTGTCCTTAGACACTCGGACACTTCTCGAAATCTCATTAGACATCGTGTCACTTGGCGATGTCTCATGAGACACTTCTCGATGTGTCCTTAGACACTCGGACACTTCTCGAAATCTCATTAGACATCGTGCCACGTGTCAATGTCTCTTGAGACACTTCTCGGAATCTCATTAGACATCGTGTCACTTGGCGATGTCTCTTGAGACACTTCTCGATGTGTCCTTAGACACTCGGACACTTCTCGAAATCTCATTAGACATCGTGTCACTTGGCGATGTCTCATGAGACACTTCTCGATGTGTCCTTAGACACTCGGACACTTCTCGAAATCTCATTAGACATCGTGTCACTTGTCGATGTCTCTTGAGACACTTCTCGAAATCTCATTAGACATCGTGTCACTTGGCGATGTCTCATGAGACAATTCTCGATGTCTCATGAGACACTTCTCGATGTGTCCTTAGACACTCGGACACTTCTCGAAATCTCATTAGACATCGTGCCACGTGTCAATGTCTCTTGAGACACTTCTCGAAATCTCATTAGACATCGTGTCACTTGGCGATGTCTCTTGAGACACTTCTGGATGTGTCCTTAGACACTCGGTCACTTCTCGAAATCTCATTAGACATCGTGCCACGTGTCAATGTCTCTTGAGACACTTCTCGAAATCTCATTAGACATCGTGTCACTTGGCGATGTCTCATGAGACACTTCTCGATGTCTCATGAGACACTTCTCGATGTGTCCTTAGACACTCGGACACTTCTCGAAATCTCATTAGACATCGTGCCACTTGTCAATGTCCCATGAGACACTTCTCGAAATCTCATTAGACATCGTGTCACTTGTCAATGTTCCTTGAGACACTTCTCGATGTGTCCTTAGACACTCGGACACTTCTCGAAATCTCATTAGACATCGTGCCACGTGTCAATGTCTCTTGAGACACTTCTCGAAATCTCATTAGACATCGTGTCACTTGTCGATGTCTCATGAGACACTTCTCGAAATCTCATTAGACATCGTGTCACTTGTCGATGTCTCATGAGACACTTCTCGAAATCTCATTAGACATCGTGTCACTTGGCGATGTCTCTTGAGACACTAATCGATGTGTCCTTAGACACTCGGACACTTCTCGAAATCTCATTAGACATCGTGCCACGTGTCAATGTCTCTTGAGACACTTCTCGAAATCTCATTAGACATCGTGTCACTTGTCGATGTCTCATGAGACACTTCTCGATGTGTCCTTAGACACTCGGACACTTCTCGAAATCTCATTAGACATTTGTCGATGTCTCTTTAGACCTAATTCATTAGACAGTCTTACACTTGGCGATGTCTCATTAGACGCTCGTCGGTGTCTTGTGAGATACACAGTAGTCGATACCGTGCCATGAGATGTGCGTTGTGCGCAGGAGTGGAAGCAGGTGTGGGTGGACGAGGCGTACTGGCACGTGCTGTTCGCGGGCGTGCTGGCGGCCATCATGCTGCTGTGGCGGCCCACCAACAACAACCAGCGCTACGCCTTCACGCCGCTGCTCGACAACGCCGAGGACGACGACGGTACCTACAGTACATTACCTACATGTGTACATACATAAAATCACGCAGAGACTACATCTTTCCACTTGCCACGATCTCTGCATACTTCCTTCGCTTCATCCACATTCATTACTCTCTTCATGAAAGCTCGGCGGAAGCTAAACCTAATTCTAGATTATAATTCAACATCATTTGATAATTGTCATATCTTTTGGTATCGTAACATTGGTTGATGTGGAATAAATTGCTTAAAACTAAGTTTACTGCCGCTTCCAAAGCGTCAGTGCCGAAGAAGCGGTAACAAGTTTCACTGCAGCATTTTTTTCAATATCGGTAACTTCGAATTAGAATACTGACTGAATTTTATTCAACCTACAGATGAAGAAGAACAATTCGTGAACGACGCCTACGGTGTAAAAATGCGCGGCGCTTCTCAGCCGGAGAGCAAGGAGGAGGCCCGCGAGGCGGCCGCGAGCTCGCTGGAGGCCGACCTGCGCTGGGTGGAGGAGCACCTGCCCGCCAGCGCGCTGCCCCTGCTCGACTCCGACGAGGAGGTCATCAACACCAAGTTCGAGGTCTCCAAGATGCAGTAAGGTCTCCGTTACAGAGTAAAAGGTCTAGTAGGTGCAGAAAACGGTCGCCAAAATATATGAGGAGGTCTCGTAAGATGCAGTTGCAGGGCTCCAAAATTATTAAGAACTGTGCTAGATGCAGAGTAACAGCGGTCTCTAAAATAGAGCAAAAGTTCTCTAAAATAGATTTAGAAGTCGAAGTTACAAATGGGTCTCTAAAATAGCGTAAAGAAGATCTACAAGATGCAGAACTTGAGCTCTTGTATAATAATGTTTGCGCTATCAATGTGACCAGTTTGTCTCCTAGCAACGCGACCACTTGCATACGTTTTGGACTTTTGGTCTCCCGAGATGCCGTAATTGTATATATATATAGTGTGTTTCTAAGTTATGTTACCACTTGTATGATATGTCTTGTACAGTATAGCTTGCTGACTGCGAACGTGATAAGAAATGTTGGTATCAGCTCGAAAAAAATTTTTGATTTTGTACGAATATTGTTTGTTTAAGTGAGAAATGCAAAAGTTATTCAACTAAAAGTTCACTAACTCGTTTCAAAGGTCTTCGAAAAAATATTGCGTTACGAAATGTTTTCCACCTGTAAGCAAAAGGAAGTAAACTTTTTGCTTGCGTTAGAATCGAATCTGGTTTTGGAGTCGCCTCGCACTATTAATTAGTTTGGTTAGGTTCAAGTTACCAAAATGCTGTGCAATACCCGGCCTGTAAATGGACCAAAAATAATGATCCAGATGTTTTAGTCGTAGACTTAGGAATTTTCCATCCCAATTGTATGAGGCATTGCTTACGAGGGCTCTCGAGGAATGCCTCATGCGATTGGAAAAGAATATTCCCAAATTAAAATTCAATAACATAAATATGACCCATATTTTATATCGTTATAAAAATATCATCTCCAAAATTAGTAGTAGGTCCCCACAGGCCCTCCATACATGCCGAGGACTATTATATACAATCACAATGGGTTTGCATTCTGGTGATCACGAGTTGGCTAGTGGTCGAATGTAGGAAACGAATAAAGATAGTGTAGACTTTTGTACTGTAATTTGAAAAACCTTGTGAAATCATGACTTTATTTATTTTACTTCCACAGAAGTAATGTTATTATTTATTAACGGTACTCTATTTATCTGTTGCAATGAAGAGAAGACAGTCGTCAAATCTACTGAAATATTTTTACACGAAGTTAATATAATTTTTATTTAAGTGAAAATAAACTTTTATTGTAACTATTATGGTTTAAGTTATAAAAAATTAGGGTAAGGTGCGTAAAAAAAAGTTACACGCGGATGAAGTCGCCGGTTACGGCAACTGTGGTGAAGTGTTTGTAAGTGTGGGCTAATGTTATATTACGTGCATGTGTATCTTGCAATTCTTGAAACTTGGTCTTTTTACCAACGTTGTTTGTGGAGCATAGAAATATCTTGTTTTTTTTTTTCTTTGGGTAACCTCAAAGATATAAGGAGAGGGAAGTAAAATCGTAACGTTGTAGTATAACTCCTCTGAGGGGCTATTCAAGAACTTTTAAAAGGCATAGTCTACGCCAGAGTAGATGTCTATGACGCGCGGGATTCACATATTAATACCTAAGAGTTCATGAGCATTCATTATTATTGAAAAATTAAACTAGCACCGAATAATTGCCGTATCATTTCTCACAGGCACCTTGTATCTTCTCTCTACATTTTGGGTTCGGTTCGGCGGAGCCCTACCCTAATGACAGATTCTGCCATAATAAAGTTGTGAGTAGCTCAGATTGGATGGATGTTAGCTTGTTTCTCGCTCAAACCTTGTATTTAATGACTGTGAAGCTTCTTATTGGTGATATTTTGTAATTGAGGACTATAGTCGTATTGTGAACATTATTTTGGTGATAAACTATTATGTAATTCACAGATTTAGCCTTTATTGTATTATTTTAACTTTTAGGTATGTAATGTCACGTCTGTAATACGATTATTTTGTAAAACCGTTTTATTTTGAAGGTTAATTAGTGGTATGCAAAAATCAGTAAGTACTTAAAATTTATATCTGTGAAACCAAAAACTTTGTTAACCTACTTTTAAGAAGAAGGTTCTAATTTCTTTGACATTTTTTTAAAATTTTATATCCGATGGAGAGTTAAGGTCTATGTACACTGGGCGGGATGTAGAGGATTTAAATTTTTCAATTAATCCGACTACAATGTCTATGAGTAGAAAATAAAAATTAATATTCTTATAAGCCGGTCTTGATAGCTATAGACAAAAGGTAAATATGACTTACGAATTAAATCGATTCATACACTGTAATTATTTTGAAAACTAGAAAAAGATGAAATTTTAGGAGGCGAATGGGTGTTGCCATTTGCTGTAAGAATCGAGTCACTTAGACTTTCTCTTTATTTAAAAATAACAATCTGCTGTTCAGCCTTGGTGTGCATAGGTTTTTGCTAACATGTTTGTGAGTGACACTGCCACGTACAAAATGTATTGTATAGAGCCGCGCTGATTGCTAAACACGCTTCACGTATCGTAATACGGTATGCAAACCACTAAATACTATGTAAACACTATACCTACTTACTAATTCGTAAATTAGCCCACTAGGTCCGGTATAGGTAACGCCTTTGATTATACCGTTACCAAATGTATCTTATAGGTCTTTCAGGCGTATCCAGCAATGAGCGTGTTAAGTATTACCAAATATATGTATTGTAATGTAAATCTGTTTTAATGTTTTATCTACAGATGAGGATAAGTGCAGTTAGGAGCACATTTAGTCATTTAGCCTTTTTGAAACAGCATGTGCTCTCAACTGCACATTTGGAAGGATGTTGTTAAAACAAATACAGAAATAAAATGAGCTATCCACTTAAATATTTGTTTTATTTGTACATAATACATTTAGATATACTTTGTTCTTTAGACACGATCTTTGGTAGTTAAAGTTAAGGTTTCGTGAATCCACAGGCCACACTACCTATATAGTTTGTTTTACAGAGATATAAAAGATGGTTAACAAAAAAGGGTTCGACGTGGTTTCTTTGTTTACCTTCTTTTAAATAAACAAGAAAACAATATAGTTGAATTTTAAAATCAGTCGTAATAATTTGAATACGTTCTATAATAATACTAAAAACTTAAATTACATTGGTTTAACGATACAGATATAAATATCATTGCACCTTAATATTAGATAATATAATAAATAGAAATATTGCTTATGTAATGCTTCTATTTATACAAAGTGGTTAAAATGTCTGAGAGTAGCGGCGCAACGGAAACGCGACCCGATTGTGATGCGCGGCGCGCCTCGTCCGTGCTCGGCCCGACGACTGTATTCGTCAAACAATTGAAAATAAATTAGCTGTAACTTAATGAAATCGATAAAATAAAGTAGGGTCATAAAATCTTGCGGTAAAAAGTAAATTGGATTAATCCGTGCCAAAGAAATTTGAGCGCGACTATTTGTGTAATTGGCCTATACAATTGATTTTATAATATAAATTTGCCATTGCCACCCAAGAAATTAACAATAAAAATTATCTACAAAATTTTAATTTAAAACTTTAATATAATGATTTCATTGTACCCATGTTGTACCAGTCAGCTTTTTCCATTTTACTAAGCATATCATGTAATTTTAATTTTTGGGCCACCTGCTAGTACTTAAAATACTTTTTATAGCTTAGTTGTTCTCATAGTAAAAATTATAGTCATCAGGTTCTTCTGGTATTGGTGGTGGGTCCTGTGGAATGTCAATGCCTTCTGCATCCAATAATCTCACTTTGATGTCCATAGACAATAGTGCTTTTAAATCAGACTCAAATGATTTGCTTAACATCTTTTCTTTTAATAATGCATTGATGCCATCAGTCCAATAGTCAAAGATCTGCTCATCTGGTGCCACAAAGTCCAAGGAAGTCAACTCTGATGATTTTAGGATCAAAGAGAAGGCGAGGCTCGGGGTTATCTTTCTGCCTTTCAAGTCTTTCATGTGAGGACAGTCTTTGCCGACCACTACACATTTGATTTCTGACACTGGCAGCTTGTTGCCCAATTCTTCTAAGCTAGGTGTGCTTTTTTCATCACAATCTCCGTAGTGCAACACTTTGTGATTGGGAGATAAACGAACAAACCAGAACTTGTCTTTGGTCCTCTGTGGCCGTGTTGTGGAGTACTTCTTAAACCTGGTTCCTCCCACAAGAACTCCTAGTCTCTGCTGCTCTATCAACTCAATAATTTCGGGAGTTATTTTCTCTTTGAGTTCAACAATTGGCCTCGCATGCGACTCCCAGACTTCTCTATTTGTGCGTTCTTGTTGCCAGATTTGCCTGATATCAGGATATGTCAATTGGTTAATTTTTTGTCTAAATTTGTCAAAGCTCTTTGGGGATTCAGACAATGCCCTGCTAATCTGTTCCTTAACCACACTGGACACCTTTACAAAATCCTCTGAAGTGGCCTTCATCTCTTTCCATGTTTTGTTCAGTAGTACAATACAAATACAAAATAATTCTTCAAACGGATGGTCGTGAGTAAAAAACAAGGGATGATAAGTCTGCCCCTGTTCACTGGGGTGCTCCCCGATGTGTAGGATATCACAGAGCAGTTTCACAAGCTCCACACTTGTTTTGCCAAAGGGACACTCATGCTCATCAGCTCTGCAACTGTTTTCTAGGACAATCTTAGTGTAATCTTCTGTATAATTTCTGGCAAAGTACAGCATACAGTCTAATGCCAACACACCCGGAGGTACTTCATTAAAATCTTTGATGGGATCGATTTCACATTTAAAGCCAAGTTTCTTAGGATCCTTTGAGAGGCTTCCTGGTTGTCTTCGTGTGACTGCTTCCATGTTGAAGTGGGCATCATTTTCAAATGCAACTTTCCGTAATTCTTTAATTTTTTCTTGTGACTCTTGTTCATTGCTGTCAGCCCTTTGTCTCATTTTGGGCTCCAGCAGCCCGAGCATTAATGTTTGCAGAATGTAAAGCTGGTGAGAGAGTTCTGTTCCCATTGTATCTTTGGTAGAAGTCTTGGAGAAGTCCCCGACTCCAATAAGATTCTCAAAAATAACATTGCGTACTTGTTTAGAGGAGAGAGTGGCAGCTATTGTTTTCTTTTTGATTGTGTCAGCTTTGGAAAATATAGCATTGATGAGTGCGATGGCATTCTGCTGGATGATGCTGTCTTGATAGGGATTCTGTAAGTGGGACACCAGACTGGGAATTGTTATTTCTTTTTCAACATGTGATTTCTTGCTGGAACTGTTGAGTACAATGTTTTCAAGTATTGAGAGGCAGGCTTGAATCACTTTCGGGTCCTGTGGGCTGGCTTGGTTGTTGATGAAACTTGCAACTCTGTTAATGAAAGGATTCTCGAGAATATCCCAAGATATAATACCATGATCCATGAGTTCTACAAACGTGACTAGCGCGTCTCTGAGGGCGTTGCCTTTAAATCTGCCTGTCTCGATGGTGTTGATGATGAGCGACAAACCTTTTTTGTTAATAAACTCGAGAGCGAAGGTGAGGTCACTGCTCAAAGTAGCTAGTTTAGACAGGGCCGCTTCTTGTTCAGACTCGCTTCCATTTTTAATTTTCGCTAAAATATCCTGAACCGTCCTCGCGGGGGACTGCTCCAGTCGCAACACGAGACCGTTCTTTATCTCGTTACGATTTTTTTCTGTAATGTAATTCTGATTGTTTGTTTCGGAGAACTGTAATGCGTAGTTCTCAGGGTCCGGGAGACCCCAGGCGTTACACAGTAACTGTATGATACTCGACAAAGGTTGTGTTTGGTCAAATTCAATCAACTGGGCCACCTTTTCTGGGGCATTGAGCATTTCCACAGCGATTTTAAGGATCGTTGAATCCTTCTCTCTCGTCGCTGACGGCATTTTGATAGGTTCTGTAGACATTTAATACACCATTGATAGTAAACATTCACAAATCGCCACACCACACCTTAAATTATGATATCAATTGCAAATAGTGAACGAAACAAGGAAAGGAAACCAAGCAAGCAATCAACAATCAATTCAATATTGTCATACTAATGTCAATGTCAATTCAAATCTCTTATTCAAATGCTCAGACATTGATGTTTTTTTTTATTTATTTTTTTCACTAAGGTTATGCCACGGACCATTCTTGGATTGTGGTTGCGGGCTTCTCCCTAGGAATAACATAAACAGGACAAAATCCCGGAAAAATTATGTATTTCATTAAAGTTTTAGTATATGATAATACGATATAATTTCAGGTGAGTTTTCCACTGCGTCATAGATGCCGACTTCATCAGACTTCGAGCTTAGGAACCTCCTGAGAACACTATTGGAATTCATTAATGATAAGGCAAACAGAGAGATTAAAGACTTACACTAAAAATAACTAGGCACCAACAAAATATTATAACACAAAAAAATTGTTTACCTAGTCGCTAAAATCTGGGATTTCTGTGATTGAAAATAAAAGTTAAAGCAGAAACCGCGTAGGTAAATTTATACATGCCTGGTGCATTAAGTACTCACTCTTTTCTAGCTGTAGAACGTCTCATTGTTGTTAATCTTAAGCCTATTACTGAAGTAACATGACCCGAGATATATGATACTCTTGGAACTTTACCCTTTATAAATAGCGGAGCAATTGCACTATTTAGATCATTAGTAAATGTAAAGGCTAAACAATTACAATCTCACGCCTTGTTTCATTGCAAATATGCAAAATATATTATTGAAGCTATTACTGAGCATTGTTTTTGCGTTGGAGGTTCGGGGTTTTCGCTGTGACCGGAGACCTTACGGGACCACTTCCCTGTCTTCCGCCCCGGACGGCAGATTCAGGCTGACGGTGCTGGGAACTGATAATACTTACATACCGAACCAGCTATATAAAGGTAAGCTACTTCGCGTTACGTTCGCGTAGGTATTCTAGATACGACTAAATTTACAAATTTGAAGCTTACCAATTTGTTAAACCCAATTGTATAAAATGTTTGTCGTATGGTATTTTACTTCGTCTATCTTCACAAGACTCGAAAGTCAAGTTTACTTGGATAGCTTGAGATATAGTGATACGTTGCTAGTCCAAAGCCTACAATTTATTTAAGTTACCAGACCACCATCAATGGAAGTTGGTGTTTGCAGTTACCTCAATATGGAAATTCCGTGTAAGCGTAAGAAATCTTAAGGTATGAAAGTTCTCGTAATAAAGGTAATCCAACGTTAGAATCCTAGTGTGCGGAATTGTAGGACATTTTCCGTGCAGGTTTGATTCAGGAATTTTGAAAAGGCAGAAAAGACTTTCTCTCTTTATAAAGGGAAGATAAGACGTATTTACCCATCGGAGGTTCTTTATTAATTCCGCTGGCCACGAGATAGCAGAGTGCATTCTTTGTTGCAGTACAGATAACAGAAAGAGACGGGCAGTCCCATTTCATCGGCTTCATGATCTCGGCAGAGGGCGACACCAGGCCGGACCCCAGGAACCCTCGGAGGACGGTCTCGCAGTTCCCTGGAGAACTCTCCCCGGCTGATCCCATGACCGCCAAGTTCAGCGACCGCTGCTTGGGATCTGTGGAGCAGGCGTCGAGTTTGAGTAAAACTGCTGTTGAGGTGTTTTATTTTTTAACGATTGTTTTGATGACTTATTTTTTAAAAAGCGTCATCAAAATCCCTCCTTCCTTCGCCCTTGGGAGTAACTCGCGTCTGAACTTCATGATTGTAATGTTCAGTGTAAAAAATGAGTTGCTAACTTAACATACACATGCCATAATTATGCCTTTCCATGCATCAGGTTAGGTTAGATTTGAGCTTTTACAAGACCAGAATGTCGAGACCTCTCTTCATATGAACCTGGGGGGTCAAGTCTCACTCCACGCGATTGTACTAGGCCTTCTTAGAATAATCTCAAAAATAATCTTGCATAATCGAGGTGATAATTGATGTCCACTTTACAATATAAAGGTTGACTGGCGATCCCCTCCCCCCGGCAACGGCTGCGTGACCCTGCGCGCCATGGTGGCGGAGAACGAAGACACGTGGTACTCAGACGGGGCGCCGCTCACCCAGAGACTGTGCGAGGACCTGCGGCAGCCTGATGATGCGGCGCCCCAGATAAACGGGAACTGTGAGGCATGTGGAGAAGCTAAGTATGAGGTATTTATTTCAACATACGTGTGTTTTGCGCCTTCTGCGGCTATGGTTATCAGTTTATCACTGAAACTTATGGCCAAAAGAGTCATTGGAACACGGCCGAGGTAAGAACCCCACCCGTACTGAAATAATGGTCGTTCTCACCGTAGGTGGAATTCACGGGGATGTGGTCTCGGAACACCCACCCGCAGCAGTACCCGGAGAATGACTGGGTGCCGCGCTACAGCGACCTGGTGGGGGCCTCCCACGGCGCTGGTTTCGTGCTGTGGGCCCCCGGGGAGCTGGTCAGCGAGGGGTTCCGAGACCTGGTGGAGTTTGCTAATGCCAGTAAGCTTGAAGGCGAGATTATAGCAAAGGTAACTATCATAGTTAGGTAGGTACCTTGGATTTAAAAGGATTTTTCGTAAAAATTGTACGTGGAGGTTTTAGTATCATTCGTTGCTTTTGTCATAATTGGTATGATATGCGGATGTAACATTTAATTTTGGACCTTCCCAGTTTATTCATACTTTCCTATTTTCAAAATATATGAAACGATTTGTTTTTGTAACGAATTATTTTTAAAAGAATTTTGCTTTGTATATATATAAAAGTCGGTACAAAGAGGTCATTCAAATTTCGTCAACTTGATGGAAAGATTATACTTAGTTAAATTTCTCTAACACTCCCTTCAGATTGGCAATGACGTGCGCACTCTCATAAAGGCTAAAGGATTATCCTACCCGAAGACGAACAACCCCACGCACGCCATCTTCCGCGCCGACAGGACCCACCACCTGGTGACGGTGGCCGCGGCGTTGGCGCCGTCCCCGGACTGGTTCCTAGGAGTCACCAGGTTCGAACTTTGCCAGGAAGACAATACATGGTTACCTGATAGAGAATTGTATCTGTTTCCGTGGGATGCGGGGACTGACAACGGAGTGTCTTATGAGGTAAGTACATAGAATGAAAGGAACATCCTTTGTAATTACGATGTTTATGTTTGTAAGAAAACTATGATTTGAAAAGTCAATAAAAAGATTTGGTTTCTGATTATTGTACTGTACAGATATCATACTTAGGTCCCCGGTTCATTACATTTATATGTATACATTCACTCACATTTAAACTAAAATATTGGGTATTAACCAGCATTTGATAAGCATAGTTGTCTTGTCGTGACCCACTGTTAAGCAAAAGCTTTTCCTTCTGTTCCGGTTCCTCTGGGTGTGACTATTACCAATATTGTACCACTACGCATGAGCATTTCCTTTCAGTCTCCAAAAACCCTGACATTCCCGCAAGGCGCAGTTTCCCGAGTGGACCTGAACTCCCACGACAGGAATTCTCCTTTCTTCGAGCTGGACATTCGAGACCTCCATCCGTTCGGGAAGCTGAACCTCCGCCTCATCAGGACTTACCACGACCAGTGCGAGGAAACAACGGGTGAGATTTCTCTCTTAAAGAAATGAAAGGTAAAGCGTTTGTTGCTCTCTCATAATGCTCTGGCGAAAATACAACAAAGTAGGTAAGTAGGTAAATATAATGATATTTTTTCTTCATCAGCATTATCATATGTGGGACCTTTTGCAAATATGTACTCCAATCTCAAACTCCAACCTCAGGTTCGGTGTAGAAACAATTAGAACGTTTCAGATTATTGTAGTGTAGCAACAATTTATTTATCGATGTAAAAATGTCCAATATCAACAGTGGCGCCCTCTGCCGAGACATCTACCGAAGAAAGCAAGGAAGAAGAAGCCGGCGGGCCGGAGGAACCCTCCAGGTATAGCGGCCGCGACGAGGGGTGAGGCACCTCTTGATTTATCACCATTATCACACATTGATAACATCTTTCTTATTCTTCCTCCTGGCGTTAATCCAGGTTACATACTCCTTTCTAGAGGGGAGCCTGGGGTGCGACTTTTGCCCATGCTGCTGGTTGGGTAAGTCAGGCTTGTACACGAAGCCTCTCCCGTCTGACTCTGCAAGTTTGTGCATTGCGTTAGCAAGCAACCAGTTTTGCGTAACTAATAGATGGTTGTGGCAGCATGCTTGTTTTAAAGTATTGATTGGCGCAAGGGAAAATATAGTGAGGAAACATTCTCATTCTGGTTAATAGGTGTGGAGGTCAGACGGGAGTAGATTCTTGTAAAAGTTGACTTACTCAAGTGATCCAAGATCGTGATCGTTTCAGTAGAACCCCGGGTCTCCCCTAGGGAGAGGAAAGTATATCATTTACTAGTATTAAAGCTGAAGTATTTATAGCGATAGGAATGAAAAGGGGATGGTTTAGTCGTGTGAAGAGGATTCCTCCTCTATTACATTCATGTAAGCAGGTTAAATGAGCCAATATTTACAAGAAGTGAGAATAGAAATCTTGAAAGAAGGTATAGTCCAGACGAACATATCATTAATCGTGGACGTCCTGGCGTAAAGTCATGCCAGGAGTTTGCATAAAGAGGATTCGAAAGAAGTATTTATGAAACTTGATCCATTTAGTCTCTGCATACACCTCTGGGAAAGGTGCTTTATTTTATATATTATCTGTTTTATGAATTATTGCATCGATAGAACACTTAATAGTTTTCTATTGATGATATATGAATACAGTGAGGAGCCAATAGCAGAGAAGCCTAACCCTTTTGACGAGTGTCCGATGAGTGAGTGGCAGCATTGGAGCCCCTGCGAGGGACAGTGCCGCGCCGGCGTGGTGCGCGGCTACATGTGGCGGGAGCGGTTCCACCTGGTGGACGGGCTGCCCCTAGAGAAGTACGACACTGGCTCGGTGAGTGTCACCCATCTTTATTTATTTATTTAAACTTCATTGCACAAGATACAAATGTATAGCACAATGGGCGGACTTAATGCTAGAAGCATTATCTACCAGTCAGCCATTGGGTCTTACAGAGAACTTCATGTGGGGTTAAACTAAATAAATATATTTATACCTACACAAAATATAAAATAAAATAATTATAATATACATACATAAAAACTACAATAGATAAATAATATACATAAATAAATAGGTGCAGCGATTACCGAAATGAGTGAAAAGGCGATATTAAATACCCTCGCGACTCAAGAAAAACCCGTATACCCGCGATTTGAAACTAGAACGACTTGGGGATGTCCTGATGGACTCGGGAAGTGAATTCCAGAGCCTCACAGCCATAACGGCGAAAGAATTGACTTTACTAGAGGATGTAGCCATTAGAGGAGAGTGATTTGGCGTGTGGGTGAATGGAGGTCGTAAAATGCTAAGGGAATATGCAAATTTATCTAGCGTAGCTTAGCTTTTACCATAATCAAGTATGGGTTGGGTTCCCCTGTAAAGGTTGCGTGGGTCAGATGAGAGTTTCATCCAAGCGAGGATCTTGGTCATAGGGGCACCTCGGGCTTCTCTATAGTGAGGTGAGGACGCAACCAGGACAAAGGTGGGTGTAGTAATTAGTTCCTCCCTGTCATGCCTGCGTGTTCCGAGTTGGATTCCTCGCAATGTGCCCACAACCATATACTATAATGACATGTTGCGGTTATAATTTCTGCAGAACTGGCGCACTGCGAAGAAGGAAGTCCCTCAAAAGTGTAAAGATGAGAAGAACGACTTCGAGCAGAAGCCGTGCGAGGAGCGCTGCAACCAGGAGCGTAAGGATGACCAGCCTCTCACAGGTGACGCTCGGTCTTTATTGCGACTATAGCATGCAAATTGCACAGCGTGCTAAAGAGGTGTCTGCTGGAAACTGATAAAATATAAATAAATAAATATATACAGGACAAATTACACAGATTGAGTTAGTCTCGAAGTAAGTTCGAGACTTGTGTTACGAGATACTAACTCAAAGATAATATATTTTATAATAAGTACTTATTAAATAGATAAACATCCAAGACCCAGGCCAATCAGAGAAAGTTCTTTTCTCATCATCCCCTAGCCGGGATTCGAACCCGGGACCTTCGGTGTCACAGACAAGCGTACTACCGCTGCGCCACAGAGGCCGTTAACTGATAAGATATAAACAAGAAATAAACCTTCATACCTACCAGCTGAGCCCGCGGGATTGCTCCCGTGAAAATTATGTCATACCGAATTGTCTTCTCATCATGGACAAATTGTAATAATTGCTTGTTATATTGTTGTTCATTGTCTTAATCTATCGTCGACTGTTTACAGTTGGTCGCCGCGTGATGACGCACATTGCCCCCGGGAAGACTTGGTCCAAGAAGAGGGATGTGGAACAAACTGTGTCCAATTAATTCTATTTAAAAAAGTGGCAGTCACTGTCGCTTGCAGGGAAAGTTGACCCCCCTGACCTCGAGAACGGGTCATCTTTATCTGCAGGCGAGTGTACAAATTGTGAACATCGCGGGGATAGCGTTGGCTTCATTGTGACCACGACCGCTCAGCCAAGAGCGAAACGACAAAGAAGAGTGTACTGTACACATTTAAAGTGATATCAGCTAGTGGAAGAAGTACATGTTTACAAGTTATTTTTCGTACCTTACAGCACCAATAAATGAATAATTTCAATCTGTTGTTTTTTTCCCCATGCCTACATTAATATATCGCGTGTTTATCTCTAACGGGGTAGACAGAACCAATAGTCTCGATAAAACTTAAGGGCCACGTTATTTAAGGCCAAAATTTCTAATAAATAAGGGTTATTCCACTAGTATCTACTTACCAGTGTCCCTTTTAAAAGTGGTGGAATTATTTTTTATCTATCATTCCGCCATTATTTGGAATTAGGCGAACTTTTCATCCTTACAGGCAGGTGAGAGAAAGCTGATAGGAAACATACATGTGTATAATCACGTCTATATCCCTTGCGGGGTAGACAGCGCTACGATAAACGCTGAAAGATAGGCCACGTTCTGTGTTATGGCTCAATGATGGAATCGAGATTCAAATAGATAAAAAAATTTATAGGCGCCTTTTAGGTACAACATCCGTGGGAAAATGGAGTGATTCTATTCTAAAGTTGCGAAAACCACACGGCACGGTAGGAATACTTTATCTATAAAATTAAACGGTCTAGCTAAAACAGTCGGCTAAATGACATAATCGTGTGGAATATTGTTGTAACAACGAATGAAGTATACAAATTAAACGAATTGTCCAAATGAGATGCAATTTGACCCGTGACTCGTGACTCCGGGTAATTGGTGAAGTCAGTTAGCAGCGGCTGGCACGCCGGGAACTACTTGTGGATTTTTTGTAGAGGAATTTATAAAAAAAATGAACAAGGGACGTTTTTTATGTAAGTACCTACAAAAAAATCTAATAGTCTTAAAAAAGTCTTTTTCTTTTAGGCCGCTTGCAGCGGAACTGCTTCGCATTGAGATTCAGATAGTGTCAGGTTGCTGGACCATCGCCTAAAAGAAGAATCCCAAGATTTTTCGTAATATTATCCTAGAACCATGATTCATACACACTTCAGCTTGTGTAACTCTGGATTATGCACTATAAGAGAGCACTGTCTGAAATTCCTATGGGAACTGAAAAAAAACAGTGCCTTCACATTTTACTTAGTATCGTATACTGCTTGTTGGGAGAGTTCATTGAGATGTAGTTGTTTACTAAAGCAAATTTATGGATTTTTGTTTATTATTTTTTTAGTTATTGTACTAGCAATACGGTGAAATTATCAAATATCCAGTTAGGTAAGGGGGTTAGGTTCAAAATGAAAAAAATCCCATTCCTAACCTTACCCACGGCCGGGTTACGATTTCAGGTTAGGCTAGTTTATGGCCACAATGCAATTATTATAACTGCTAAAGTATATTTTATCCGAGTGTTTTACCGAAATATCATTCTTACCCAGTATTAACATCGACATTTACACGATATATTATTGTTATATAGGTATACCTCCCGTGACCATCTTGTTGGTGGCGCTGGTGGGCTGCCTCGGAGACGAGGAGGCGTGCGGGCCCAACCGCTGGAGGACCCCGGCGCTGCCGCCCGACAACCGGTTCCTGGTCACCGTCAACACTTTAGGAGACAAGTACATCCCAAACCAGCGTTATGATGGTATGGATTATTTAATACATACATACATACATATGGTCACGTCTATATCCCTTGCGGGGTAGACAGAGCCAACAGTCTTGAAAAGACTGAATGGCCACGTTCAGCTATTCGGCTTAACGATAGAATTGAGATTCAACTAGTGACAGGTTGCTAGCCCATCGCCTAAAAAAGAATCCCAAGTTTGTAAGCCTATCCCTTAGTCGCCTTTTACGACATCCATGGGAAAGATATGGAGTGGTCCTATTCTTTTTTGTATTGGTGCCGGGAGCCACACGGCACACTAATTATCAAAGTTAAGGATTATTTAATCTTTCATATAAAATCTTCGTGTGACATCCAATGTTTTTGACGTGGAAAATGTCCTTTGTAAGGTTAACTTATTATTATAAGAGGAGAGAATCCAACGTTAAAAAAAGTGACTTCTCCAATTTAGGATCTAGTTATGAATAGTTGCAATCTCAACCAAATTCTCTCTAAAGAGGGAACGGGCGACCCAGGAAGATTATGCTGAATTAAAAATGGACCAGACAAAGTCATTCTCAATTTTCAGTGTCGTTATACTCGAGGGACAAGGAAGATTCCTTCATAGCATTCACCATATCAGTGATCGAGGACACGGAGGAGAACCCCAGGAACTCCCGCAGGCCGCGCCCCCTGAACCCTGGGCGCCTGTTCCCCTCGGAGGACGACAACATCATGTTCCACAAGTACTGCAACAATACGCTCATTGAAGCTGATATACGACCGAAGAACGCTGTGAAGGTAAATGATGCAATAGATTTCGAAAGAAGACGACATTTATTAAAAACTAGCAGTGGCCGCGACTTCGTCCGCGTGGAATAGTTATTTTGGACATCATTGAAGTCCTCAAGGTTCCTGAGATTAGCGGGGTCAAACAAACAAACTCTGCAGCTTTATAATATTAGTATATACATATGTGAAAGTAATACGTACGCTTTAATGAAAATACTAATTTTGCGAATGGGGTATCGGAATTAAGAAATTTATACTTAATGTAGTATAGGTTTTTGTATCAGTTCGCTTCAGGTAATTTAGATTTTGTGATCTCTAGTCTCTAGATCACAAGAAATATAAACCTCTTCTCAACTATCGAAGAAAACCTATGACTATGGACCATAACATACAGGACTACATCATACAGCATAAACTAAGATATTTGCAGGCGTTATGGATAGCCCCACCGAAAGGCAACAAATGCGTGACGATCTACGCCGTGGTGGCGGTGAAACCTGACGTGTGGTACAGCTACGAGGGCCCGCTGTCCAGGAAGATCTGCGAGAACCAGCGCAAGGCCGAGGACATGCAGCCGCTGGAGAACAACAACTGCCAGGCTTGTGAGGAGGCCAGGTATCAGGTGACTTAGACAACACCCAAAAACCATGTCGATCGAGTTCCAAACTCTTCACTACTGAAAATACTGGTATCCCACTGTTCGAGGACATAGTTGTCCTCATCGTCAACTGCTTTTATTTTAATCATTCTGGCTTTTGTTCCGGGAGCGTCTTTTTGTTTGTTCCAGGATCACATCAGTTAATGTACTTTTTACTCGTGGTCCCCATTAACTTAAGGCCAAAATACCGACAACAGCCTTACTAGACCTAAAATCTGAACAAATTATCCTCTAGATTCTAATTTCAGATATTATTTGAGGGCATGTGGTCCCTCAACACCCACCCACGAATGTTCCCCGTGACGGAGTCCCTAGCGCGCTTCAGCGACGTGGTGGGCGCCTCCCACAACCAGAACTTCAACCTGTTCAAATACAACGCGGAGGCTACTCCAGGCCTCAAGATGTTGGCGGAGCAAGGGAACACCACCACCTTAGAGATGGAGATTCAGGAAGATGTGAGTTTCCGGCACATAAATTGACCCAAGCCCAGTATAAGTTAACATTATGTTAATAGACATGAGGTAGCATGGCTGGGACCAAAACCAACCGCTGTAATATTTGATGGGCTCATATTCCAGGTGTGTAGGCTTGTCTCCTCATAAAAGAAGAAAAGGGGCATTTGTTTATGCACAAAGTACACAAGACTACTGAGATGATAAATAAATAGACAATATGTACTTAAAAGCTGACTTTACCTCTCGGGTAAGCAGAGACTATATCCATATTAATCGGTTTACATTACTCTTGATCTGACCTTCAACATAGGTAGGTAGTAATGCAAAATTTTACGTTAACATTGTTCAAATCAGAAATTCATTTAACTTCATTTAATTCCAGCTTGGGGAAAACGTGCGCACCCTGATCAAAGCCACCGGGCCACGCAGCACGGACTCCTCCACCATATCCAGTTTCCGAGTGAGTCCTGAGAAGCACATGGTCTCCATCGCGACCGCGCTGCTGCCGTCCCCCGACTGGTTCCTGGGGGTGTCGAACCTGGAGCTGTGTGACGTCAGCACCAACCAGTGGGCGAAGACCGTTAACCTGAATTTGTATCCCTTAGACGCAGGAACTGATAGCGGATTGACTTTCGAAGTGAGTCAAATTTAGGTTACGTGGAATTTCTGAACATCTTATATTAGTGCACACATGCTACATGCATGAAATATCAAAATGGTGGCTATCAAATCCAGAGATAAAAATCGGGATAGTACCTATACGTTTCTATGAGTCTTCAATGCTTTGAGTTCATTCTTACGTAAACAAATATTTTTTTTCAAATATTATTAAGGTACTGGTTTGTTTCCAGGGTGTCATTGGCAGTCACTTATTGTCCTTTCCTATAAGTATACAGCCGCAAGCAGTTGACTTATTTTATTATCTTTCTCTTTCAGTCTTCCAACGAAGAGACTCTGCCGCACCACCCGATCTCATCAGCCAACATCGGCAACGTGCCCACGGACCAGATTAAACCTTTCGCCCGGCTTCGGTTCACCCTCATCCGAACTTACAGCAAGCCTGAATGTTTGGACCTCACCACTACCACTGAGAGCGAAAAACAAGATGCTGATGGTATGAACCTCTATATATGATCACTGTATTTTTCAATCTTTTATTCTGTCGATGAATTTAACAATGAAGCTAACATACTGTTTGAAAACAGTTTTAGAGTCAATATTTATTAAAGAGTATCTAAGTACTTAATTATAGATAATTCATGTTATTTATTAACAAGTTATACGTCATGAGCGTTAAGAAGGCAAGTATAAACGATAGATATCAAAAAAGGATCAGTAAATCAACATTAAGGTGCTAAGTTGCCAGCATAAATAGAATAACCATCTTTAAGCAGTCAGTTAATGGGTCGTAGCGGATCGTCAGCTATAAAGTTACTTTTACAATAAAAATCTTCAATATCAACAGATTCGAACGATGTTGTGCCCAGTTCGGGCCGCCAGGAGGTGCCTAAATGGAGAACGACGACGCCCGAAAGGTGACTCTCTCTTCCCTCCCATTTTTTTTTATTGGGATTTTAAATATTTTTATATGAAGAGTTGTGAAAAGATATACCTAGGGAACTGAATTGCAGTCACAATTATTCTGCTGGCGTTATTATTTATCCTTCCTTTACTTCTGTAGAGTTTAATATATATTAGGTTGCATTTTAATTTAAAAAATTCCGGTCAAGCAAAACACTATCTCATTTTCTACTGATTACAAAATTTTTTTAGCACGGAAACGGAAGCTGACGAGTCGAGTGAGACAACGAAGGCGGTGCCAGCAATATGCGCGGTGAAGCCCTGGGGCGAGTGGCAGCCCTGCGAGGGCCGCTGTGTGGGCGGCGTCAGGCGGGGCATGCAGTTCAGATACAGGGAGTTTAAGGTCTTTACACTAATTTTTCTTCTAGTCATTCGGAAATATCCAAAGGTGATCTGGTAGGACCGTCTGGTAAGGTCGTCCGAGTTGGAAGCCCGTGGTGCCCTAAGTTACGTACGTTGACAGTCAAGCAGCCAGTGTGCTCTTTTATAAAAGAGGATAATCTTAAATAAATACCTTTTTTATAAATTAACGATTAGATCGTGAGTTCTTCTTCATGAAGAACATGTCAATGATGTAGAGATGGCTTCTACACCGGCAAATTTTCTTGCGGGTTTACGATTTTCATCATCCTCCTGAGACGTCGGCGCGACGTCACATGGTGTCAGTCCCGGTTATATCTAGAACTTCTCCATCTCTTTCCCGTGGTTGTCGTTAAAAGTCATCTTGAAAGACAACCACAGTAAACAAATGGACGGATACAACATTCATCTAATGCAAGCTTCTCTCTCTTTCTAGAAGAAAAAATGTTTCTCTTTCCGTGTAGGTTCTTAAATTTAGAGTGACATTTAATTTCAATTTCAAATTCTTTATTGCATATCATAAAGTACATCAGTTAAATTACAATTCTGCTTATAAATAGGTACAATATGAACCCTGTGGGGCATCGCAATTATAAAATAATATGGAACGGCGGGCAGGTTTATGTTTAATGTTACTCGAAGGAAAGACTCATTAATTTGAGATTCTCCTTTTAGGTCATATCTATCAACTCGTTACTATTTGAATTTCAATTTCACCATTAAGCCATACAGCTGAACGTGGTCTCAGTCTTTTCAAGACAAAGACGTGTTTATATGTTAAGTATGTAATTTTTCTGTTATATTTAGAATCGAAGAGCAGAAGCGGAGTGTATCGAGCAGGTGCCCACGACTGCCTACCAGCAGTGCGAGGAGGACTGCTCGCAAACTACCACCGGTAGGATCATCTGCAACTTTAGCAGAAGGAATTCTCTCACTCTTCATGGCGTACCTAATTTTAATTGTCCCGATTGTATCCGTACCCTAGATACAGTACGCTTAAAAAATACAAATGTTGAATAGAAAAATTTGTTAGAGCACAGAAACAGCCAATAACTGATTAGTTATAAAGTTTACATTAATCTATTTAACCTTTACATAATCGCATCCTCCGCAGCCTCCGATACAGATTTGCATCACTTACTGCATCTTCTATTTTGTCGAAAACAAACAAACATTCTTATATTGTATATGTTTGCATGTTTCAGAACTGCCCGAGGAGTAGCTGGACAGAGAATTACTATTGTATTAGCCAGAGAATCCGACGCACACCTATAAACTCGTCGAGTTAATCCTTTTAGAGTTTTTTTTTAAGAAAAATCGTCAGAACGTATCTCTGAACTTATACAGTGGGTTTGTTCCACAAAAACCGACGTGTCTCGGAGATTGGATAAGGAACTGGACCAGTAACACCTGTGCCTGCGGGCACTTTTGTTATAAACGAGCCAAACCCGGCACAAGCATAATAATCTTTTTATCACCTATAGCGTTTGTTAAAACTTGTTACTTAATAAACTATTTATACTTTTTTCTTTCTTATTCCCTTTAAATTTAGGAATGCACTTGTATTTTCCATAATAATAATTAAGTTTCCTTCGTCTTATGTATTTCCCGTTTTTTTTTGAGGATATAAAGAGGTTACTTTTTATCATTATATTTTTTAACGAAGCTCTAAAAATATTTGATGTAACTGTTCTACGCTGATGAAATCACGGGTTTATAGCTAGTGTCTTTATAAGCTGTTTTACTTATAATAAAATCAAAAGGTGTCACGATAAAACAACATTTATTGATAACACTTCAATGTACATATAACAATTTATAAAAGTCTCCAAGGCACAGTTTTGTACTCACAGAACGGCTCCTAAAGTCTCATACTCAACATGACAGGTTCCTTCAACTTCTTCTAAATATATTCCTTAAGGCAATTACTTTTATATACATGAAATAAAGGTGAAAGACCAGTCCCCGTCGCATGGCACGCGCGACGCTTTTTTTATAGCGCGAACCACTATCGCTGTCCCGTTTGAAGTCATAATAAAAAGCGAACAGTCTGAACAGTGATATGCAGTACTGAGATTATAAGTACATAATTAAGTACCTAAGTATGTAAAACATACAGATTTTCATAATCAAATAAGTACATACATCTTTTTGTAAAAAATTATAAATGTATACAAAACTCTTTTTCTGAGGTTGTCATTTCGTCTTCTTATGAGGCTACAAGCTTTTTTACATACATATTAACTGAATAATTTCAATAGTTACACTATTGAAATTATTCAGTCAATATGTAAAAAATAGCCCTGACGCATTAGAATAACGTACACAATAATTAAAATATACCTACATAGGTAAGGGAGTTCTTTTTGAAACATTGAAATTTACATACATTTTCTCAGGATTTAGCAAATTTAATTATACTAGAATATGTCCTATTATACTAGAACTAGGTATAAAAATAATAAGTACTTGGTTTTAGACCCGAGTATCGACATTGGTTGTGATGTCTTCGTTATTCATGTCCGTAGATTTGTTACCTGTAACATAAAATTGTGAATGTTATTTTGTGAGTCGTAATAAAAATGTAATAATAACTCTCCCCCGTAGCGTATTTATTTTAAATTCTATGCTCAGCTGTTACCTTCAAATGTGATTATTTACGTGCTGTAAAAGATTTAAATATTTAGTTACGCAAAAAAGAAGAGGTTTGACGCATTATTTGGATTTAATCTCAAACGTTAATCAGAGAAGACTCTATTTAAATGGAAACAAATCAGGCGTCATTTGTACAGAATGAGGAGTTAAAAATTAGAAGGGAGCCCTGACCCTTCAACCAACTTCTAAATGGAGTTTGTAGGAGATCTGTTTGAAATTTTTCTTTATAAACTTCTTTGTTTATGTAAAATAAAAACTCTAAATGAGATTAGTAACTCCAGTATCTTTGTTAACATATCTGGGGGAATAGCCGATGATTACGATGGATTGGCGATGCGATACTAAGCATTATAGTGATATGGTTTTCATTAGTTTTGTCAGTACATACCTAGAGAAGAGTGTAGAGCATGGTCCGCCTCATGTGCCGTGCGGTTTTGGAGCGAAGCGTCCAGCGGGAAGGTACCGTACGAGTTTGGTTTTCTTGTGACTGAAGAAGCTAGGGTTACCGTTACACCCACCGTTAGTTACAAAAATAAGTTAGTAAATAAATACTCTTTTCAAGGAAAATAAAAATATTTAACACGTTAAAAGCGGGCTGTTACCAATAAAGGTTAAGAAGGGAACAATTTTTGTAAGAGAACTACCAATGTCATGCAGCCAAAAGGAAAATTAATAAGGGTTTCAAATAAGCGTAAGCGGAGTTGCGAGCGAAAGTTAGTATAATGTTACCGTCATCATCCTTGCTGAGCAACCTGGGCCCCGCGACGGCGATGAGGAGAGCGCCCAGCGGCGCCGATATGATGACGCTGAGCACGCTCATGGCCAGGATAGTTTTCCCGTAATATAGCTCGTCTTCTCTTGGAAGACCTGAGGTCTGACCACTCGCCATCAGGTCCAGCGCCGCAGGGCCGAGCGCTGCCTGGGAATGTGAGGAGTCGGTCAGGGCAGGTCAGGTGGGTGTCTGAAGACAGGGGGTTGTGCTGGTTTCTCTCGAAGTGAGAGTATTCAACATTTAACATAATTATTGTACTGTACTGTAGATCTTCCGCCAGGCTGGTGTGGTGCCCGTGGAACCGCGCGACAGTGTTGTGTCGGGGATTGTGTCAATGCTCCTACCGTGAAATCATTGCTTGCGCGATTTAGACACTTCTCTGTTATTGGCTGAAAGCGTCGCGTGGTTGGCTATTGTGACTTGTAGCGTAGAGATGTCGCCACAATGACGTAGTGGAAAAGTAAAAAACTTGTACTTCTGCTTTAGGTGTCCATTCCGAGGAGTCCTTCAAATCTTCTTGCTTGTATTGAAGACCATTTTCTAAGTTACGAACATTACTTTGTTTTAACTAATCGATGTTCTCACGGTGGGTTAAAACATCGTGAAATGACGATGACACGGTGAGTTAAAACGTCTAGGCAACTGGACAAGTAACCTTGATCCAATACGGTCCTCTGCAGAAGTTACAAGGAAAGTCAGACCGAAGTCGCTTGAACTCGAAAGACTGTAGTCACAGGCTGACCCCGGGCTTCTTCCAGAGACAGGAAGCAAATGTACATACATACATACATATAATCACGTCTATATCCCTTGCGGGGTAGACAGAGCCAACAATCTTGTAAAGACTGATAGGCCACGTTCAGCTGTTTGGCTTTTAGATAGAATTGAGATTCAAATAGTGACAGGTTGCTAGCCCGTCGCCTAAAAAAGAATACCAAGTATGTAAGCCTATCCCTTAGTCGCCTTTTACGACATCCATGGGAAAGAGATGGAGTGGTCCCATTCTTTTTGTATTGGCGCCGGGAACCACACGGAAGCAAATTTAAACGCTAAGAAGATGATGGCTTTTCGTTAGTGATGAACCCTGACCTGCACAGTGGCTTTGGCCAGCCAGGTGATGCCGATGAAGAGTTTCTCCTTGTAGTTGAGGCCGCAGCCGGCGCTGGCCAGCAGGGTGGCCAGCAGCCGGAACACGAGGCACGCCAGCAGGCAGATCGCACCCAGCTTTAGGATCTCAGGGTCTAATGCACTGATCTGTGCACAAAATGATCACTTTATACCCAACTACATAATCTAACTAATACATACATACATAAACTCACGCCTCTTTCCCGGAGGGGTAGGCAGAGACTACCTCTTTCCACTTGCCACGATCCCTGCATACTTCCTTTGCTTCATCTAAACATAACATAAATATTTACTAAATTTCTCCAAAACCGCACGGCACATGAGGCCGACCATGCTCTACACTCTTCATCTAACTACTACATATTAATTCAAATAACAGCCTTAACCCTGGGGCCTCCTACATTTGATTTTGGGGCTGCCAGAGCAGCGAAAGAAGTTCATAGAAATGGATCCATTTTTTATGTAATTAGTTCTTGAAGAAGAACACACCATGTTTCCATTCATTGGTCTGGGGCTCTTTACCATTATGTAGATCATATTTCTGAGTGGATTTATAATATTATCCCAAGTTTATTATCGCTCTCCCTTAGTCGCCTTTTACGACATCCATTGGGAAAAGATGCACACACAATAATCTAATATATTTAAACGAGCAATTCTTGTGTATATATACCTAATCAGGATTACGGAAACGGCTCGGAAAAGTTACAGATTAGGGGCTTTTCGGCTCATGGAATCGTGGAATCGATTTATCAAGGTCCTAGGTTCGAGAAAAGCTCGGTTCCCAAGATATATAAACATTTTAAAAACCGCGTTTTTAGGAAACTATATCAGCGCCATCTCTGGTAGTCTACCGGGTACTTTACATTAAACAACGATACCGACAGTGATCTGGGCGCCGGTGAACGCGAACAGTATGGGCTCGAAGAAGATCCACAGGATCCTGAACACTTCGCTGACGGGGTTCCCGCTCACGGCCCAGCCCTGCCGCTCCCAGCAGCACGCGGCCGCGAAGCCCGCCGACACTATCGCTAGGGGACCTGGAAATGATACAAATAGTGCCGTGTGGTTCCCGACACCAATACAAACAAGAATAGGACCGCTCCATCTCTTTCCCATGGATGTCGTAAAAGGCGACTAAGGAATAGGCTTACAAATTTGGGATTCTTTTTTAGGCGATGGGATAGTAACCTGTCACTGTTTGAATCTCAATTCTATCATTAAGCCAAATAGCTAAACGTGGCCATTCAGTCTTTTCAAGACTGTTGGCTCTGTCTACCCCGCAAGGGATATAGACGTGATCATATATATGTATGTATGTACAAATATAAAACAGTAGTACAGTATAAAGGCGGGCTTATCCCTAAGTGGGATCTCTTCCAGCCAACCTAACAAAATTGACGCAAATGTGAACAATAGGTCATTTAAAATATGGGGCAATATACACGGATTGAGTTCGTAAAAGGCAACTACGGGATAGAATAATAAACTTTGGATTCTTCTTATAGGCGATGGGTTACCAACTTGTCACTATTTGTATCTCAATTCCATGTTAAGCCGAGTTCGAGTCTTTTCAAGACTGGTGGCGGCCCTATCTACCCTACAAGTGATATGGACGTGATTATGTATGTATGTATGTTAGTAATACAGGGTGACATTTAAAACAACTGCATCCTTTTAAACATAGATTATACCCATGCTTCTGAGCCGTTTGAGCCTATTTTTATTTAAATTAAACGTCATCATTTTCACATTTAAAAAACCCTTTAAAACTTCGTCACACGCCATATTAAAGACCAATACTACAAAAAGAAATTTAAACTAAACATGTCAATAAATGTCTGAAAAATAAATTATTTTTCTAGTATCAAGATCAAGTAAAGTAGTCAGAGATGTCGAGATCGCTCAGCTGACTGAATTGTGTCGTTGACCTCTGAATCTTACGCGTCGCTTTTCCGCCGGCCGGGGTGATATGACGTATTTAGGATCGTGGATTTTGATACTTTTATTTTTTTTCGTAGGTACTTTCTGAAATATGAACGGATATTTTTCTTTTAAAGTTTTTAAATATCCTTTAGATGAGTACACTTAACAGTTAAATTTACGCAGTTGAATTAAAAGACACCCTGTATAAGAAGAGTTGTACAAAGCAGAACATCACCTGCTCCACTCCATCCCACCATGCTGGAAATGAACAGCGCAAACAGTCCTCCCAAGAAGAGTGCGAGAAACCTTAAAGGCACCAAGTACTTGTCTCCCCTCTCCGGTATGACCGCCAGCATGGCGCCCCACGCTGATCCCAGAGCCACTCCGACTACTATTGATAATGGACCCTGAAACCAACGTTTTAAGTGTCTTGGTAGGTAAGTATATAGTTTTCATGAAACTGGGATGAAAACTAACGTTTAAATTTGCCCAAAAGAGGACGGCACACGTCGTCGTGAAGAACAACGAATCTTTCTCTCGTTAGGTTTAGGTCATTAGGATGGGAGTCGCTTCGTCTGAAAACCTGACTCACCCAATCCAGAATCCAAGATCAAAGGCATACCCCGGGCTGCTCTCCAGAGAGGTGAGGAAGAAGAGTACGGCAGTATCTGGTCTGCCCTTCCCTTAACATACATACATATGATTACGTCTTTATCCCTTACGGGGTAGACAGAGCCAACAGTCTTGAAAAGACTGATAGGCCACGTTCAGCTGTTTGGCTTAATGATAGAATTGAGATTCAAATAGTGACGGGTTGCTAGCACATCGCCAAAAAGAAGAATCCCAAGTTTATAAGCCTATCCCTTAGTTGTCTTTTACGACATCCATGGGAACGAGATGGAGTGTTCCTTTTCTTTTTTTATTCGTGCCACACGGCACCTTCCCTTAACGTATTAATAAAATAGTATCAACCTCTTTTTCATATGTTACTGGCCAGTTATAAAAAGTTACATGTTTTGTTTTTTATTAAGGAACTTGAGTGAAAAAATTTGAATATCAAAACTAACTACGCAATAGTTCATAAAAGAGATAATTTAGGTCGCTTTTATTTTTCAATATATATACATATATATAATTTAAAGTGTGTGTGTGTTTTTATTTGTTGTGAATCTCTTATATCGTAGTTCGCGAATTGTACACGCACCTTAATAACATTAAAAGTGACGGATCCCGTCGAGAATATAGCGCTCAAGATTATGGAGAATACAGCCACGCTGATGGAGTCGTCAATGGCTGCGGCGGCCAGCAGCAGCGTGGGGATGCCCTTGGCCGCCCCGTAGCCCGCGTCTCGCAGGCCGAAGAGGCAGGGCACCACCACCGCTGGAGACACGGAGGCTATCATTGAGCCCAGGAGGAAACCTGGAGAGATGATTACATGATTACAAGTTCTGTCATGGTTTTGTATTCCCTTGGAAGGAGCTCGGATACCGCTTAAGATAATGATCCAGCAGACATGTCATTATAATAATACCGTGATTATGTCCTTTATTTATTAAGTTAAAAATTAACAACAGATTGACTCAATGTCCCCTTTTACTCAAAATTTGCAGATTTGCATACATACATATGGTCACATCTATATCCCTTGCGGGGTATACAGAGCCAACAGTCTGGAAAAGACCGAATGGCCACGTTCAGCTATTTGGCTTAATGATAGAATTGAGATTTGAATAGTGACAGGTTGCTAGCCTATCGTCTAAAAACGAATCCCAAGTTTGTGAGCCTATCCCTTATTCGCCTTTTACGACATCTATGGGAAAGAAATGGAGTGCTTCTATTCTTTTTTGTATTGGTGCCGGGAACCACACGGCAGATTTGCCCACAAAAAAATTGAATTTGAAAAGAGGATCTTTTGTAGCGAAATGTGTCGTTGTAAGTTTATCTACAACGTATCATCTCTCACCCCACAGCCAGGGCAAGCGGAGCAGGTAGTGCGTGGCGAGGGCGACGGCGGCGCACTCCGCCAGCCACGGCAGCAGCCCCAGCTGCAGCACGGCGGCGCGGCGCCGGCGCAGCACGCCCGCGTCCAGGCCCAGACCGGCTCTCATCAGGATTATCACCAAAGCCACTTTTCTGGAAACAAACTCCTAACGTCGGAAATGATTGGGGAGATGATACGCAACGCGTCTTGGCAGTCTCCCTAGAATAGTAATACCAAATTCAAAGGACGCTAAATAAATTGAGTCAAGGAAGAGAAAGAGTGCTGTTCAAGAAAGCAAACGTGAGAACAGCGCACTACTTGTGAGGTTCAATATGTTTTTTCGCAATTATAAATAACTAGATCTGTCAACTATTTCAAGAATAAACATAAGAGAAGTACATACTATATTGTATCCCCTCGCTGGAAATTGAAACCAAACCCCAAATGCACTTATTACTATAGTAAAAAAATGTAATACTAACAGTATACTAGATGTAAGAGAATCATACGTTTGCATTACATCTAGAACAAGACCCTTACCTCAAATCCTGATTGAGCTTCTTGTACTCGTCAGTGAAGTGCAGCAGGCCCAGGTTCCGGCAGACGACGCCGGTGAGCAGCATGCCCACGAGCGCGGGCAGCGTGGTCAGCTTCAGCCACAGCCAGCCCGCCAGGTGCGCGGCCACCACCACCATGCTCATGCTGAGGAGCTCCCCGTGCAGCCCTATAGACTCCCCTAACTCCGCGTACAGGATTCCCCAGCTGAGGAGGACTGATGTCAGAATTGGAAATCAGTTTCGTATTTTTATTTACCAATTCATAATTCCTGCGTCATAAGTGCTGCTTATTTCTTTTACAGACATTTGCCGGCAAAGCCAAAGGCGAACTTGTGAAATACTTGAGACATTCTTACTGTTTACTAGGAAATACCTGTTTTTACAAATAAATAATTTGACTGATCGGTTAAGCAGTTTGATTTTTGCTCCCAAGAAGGAAGAAGAGATGATGTAATGCAGAATCCATTACCACCAGTTCATAATGAAATTGTAACCCACTGCATTCCTACGGGAAAGCATGGAAAAATCGATGTCAATCCCTTTTACTAACTCTCTTTATTGTGCGCAAGATTTATATCGTCAAGAGACATTGTCAAAAATAACAGCGCCCACTCATGCGCAGGAGTTTGATCACATGTTTTGTATTGTTGTTAAAATTAAAAAAATTAATAACTTTACTCACAGAACATGAGGATGCATAACTGCTGTGATGCCTGCCTGAACGTGGGGAAGTAGGGGAAGGGGAACACGCGCGCCCACCAGCGCGGCTCCCGCGCGGGCGGCGCGTCGCGCTGGTGGCATCGCAGGCATAACTTTTGTAGCCAACTGGAAAGTTTACATACATACATAAAATCACGCCTCTTTCCCGAAGGGGTAGGCAGAGATTACCTCTTTCCACTTGCCACGATCTCTGCATACTTCCTCCGCTTCATCCACATGCAAGCTCGGTGGTTTTTAAAATTTTACATACATACACATAACCACGTAGACAGAGTCAACAGTCTTGAAAACAATGAGAGGCCACGATCAGCTGTATGGCTTACTGATGGAATTGAGATTCAAAACGTGACAGGTTGCTAGCCTATCGCCTAAAAAGAGGAATACCAAGTTTATAGGCCTATCCCTTAGTCGCCTTTTACGACATGGGAAAGATATGGAGTGTTTTTTCTGAAGTGCCGGAAACCACACGGCACTGAATGTTATATAAATTATTTTTACCATAAAATTTTATAAATGACAAGCTGTTGCCCCCGACCTCGTCCACCGTAAAGAGAATTTTAATAAAAATGCTGACCTACTATACTGTATGTAAAAGTCTGCGTTCTTTCAGCTTAATTTTTCATTTAGTTAATGTTGTAGTAGGTACGCACTTGTTCGGACCTAGATAATGATAAAAATACCATCTAACATAAACCTTTGGTTTTAAAGGTGACTTAAGTTGGTATTGAAATACTTATAGTGACATCTCTCAGGAATTGGTATTTATTTATTTATTTGGAAGACCAACAACCGTTTACAAAAAATAGCGTCACATATGTAAAACAAATGGTCAATTATAGGTCCTCACAGATACAAAACACTAATACAATAAAAAAAAGGAACATCAATCTCTAAACAATCAACAATAACAATCTATGAGTTAACGTCTAGTTACTAAATTTAAAAGAACTTAATTCTATCGACAGTTAAATATACACTTACGATTCTCGGGATCCGTCGGCATTTCCTGTAAAATAAACAAATTGATGGTCTCTCAGCTTTTATCTTCATTCCTGTAAGTCGACCTCTAGTCTACATGCTGAAAAGTTCTTATATAAACCTATGGAAACCCTATCATGGTCTCCACGCGGACGAAGTTGCGGGGGGCCTCTCGTATGTAATAATTTCTTATCAAACACCCTTAATAAACAATAATTACGACATATTTTTTCATTATAAAATTGTCATTTGTGTTACCGATGATTTAATTGACTAAGAATACACATAACAATTAAGTTTGTAAGTACCTGCAAGTTTAATCACGGGTAGAACCATAGTAAATAAATAATATGATAAATGTCACTATCAAAACACAAATGAATATAAACGTTTTCACGGCGAGGAGACTCGGAAGCGACTAGTCTATTGTAGGAGTTACTTAAGTATGTTATTACAACGATTAGATTACTTCTGTACACATATTAGGCACAATATTCACAGGTGTATGTCATTTACAAGTAAATATTGAATGATTTGCTGTAAAATCTAATCTATGGATGTTCAGGGAAGGATACAATTTTAAAGTAGCGAAAAATTGAAATGTAATTAATTCACATCTTTTTATATTCTCTCTCGTCTCTCTTCTGCCGGAACCTGCCACTGGGTTTAACATTATTTTATTTACTTAAACTAAACTATATTCCTTAGATAAATTATAAGTTTGTTTTTTCTCTTCCATTCTGTTTTTATCCCCCGATGTCAAAAGAGGAGTGTTAAAAGTTTGACGTGTCTGTCTGTCCGTGGCGTCATACCTCACAAACGAATGAAGCAATTTCAATTTGGTTTTTTAAACATGTTTGATCAAGTTAGCGTAGCTTGTACAGTACACAGTTGTATTTCTGTCTTTCATGTAAGTTATTGTCAAGTAGCCGTAACTTTTGCTGTTAGCATTCCCACCACCAATTGTAATTTTGTTATGTAGCATAATTCGAATTGACAAAATGTTACATTTATCACGTAAACTATGTATGTACCTATTACTGTGTTTAGTATAAAACATGCTTTAGATAGCTCTCTTAATATTTACTATGTACCTACCACATGAACGGAGAGCACAGAACACACGCGGTGTGTGACATTAATTTTAATGCCTTAATTTGAAGATTATATGTATGTATAAATATTTGTGTGGTTCCCGGCACCTATACGAAAAAGAATGGGACCGCTCCATCTCTTTCCCATGGATGTCGTAAAGGGCGACTAAGGGATGGGCTTATAAAATTGCGATCCTTTTTTTTAGGCGTTGGGCTTGCAACCTGTCACTATTTGGATCTCAATTCCATCATTAAGCAGAGCAGCTGAATGTGGCCATTCAGTCTTTTCGGGACAGTTGGCTCTGTCTACCCCGCAAGGGATATGGACGTGACTATATGTATGTATGTATGTATAAATATGTTTAAGCGACATTGAAAGAAAAATTAAATCATAATTTACCAATGAATGTATAAACTCGAGCACCTACAAACAATAAAATTAGTTAAACACGCAGTAAGATGAAAAATAAATAAACATGAAATAATTATGATTTAGAATTTTCAATATAGGCTTAATGAATATATTTTTGTAGATACGCTACATTTGGGGTCTAACACGCCAACTCGATATTTGTTTGAGCAAATCTTTTAATTCCAGACAAAGTTCTTTTCGGAAATTTACTATAGGTACCTACGGTATGTACGTACTTACTTTCATCATCCAGATCTTCCATTTTACATAAAAAATGGTTTCTCCTGAAATAAAAACAACAATAAAGTTTCTTTTGGTCTCATGTAAACATTTATTTGCTAGAAATTGTCTGTCATCAGCAGGCTATCAGACCGCAACAATACTAAATATTTTCATGGCAATCAAATCAGTGAAAAACCTTTCAGTGAAAGGTATTACGTAATGCAAACAGTTGAGAAGGCTTCACAGGCTACATGTCAATATAGTGATATAAGTATACAAATATATGTATAGGTCAGGTCACTAATTTCTTTTTCTTTCCTTTTTTTTTAATAAATGTATAAAAATAAATATATACCGGACAAATTACACAGATTGAATTAGTCTCGAAGTAAGCTTGAAACTTGCGTAACGAAATATTAACTCTACGATGTTATATTTTACCTATAATTAATACTTATACGAGTATATATTAACATCCAAGAACTAGGACAATCAGAGAAAGTTCGTTTCTCATCATGCCCTGACCGGGACTCGAACCCGGGACCTCCGGTGTCACAGACAAGCGTATTACCGCTGCGCTACGGAGGTCGTCTTCACAATGACTCCTTCTTTTAAGTCTGGGTTCAAAAGTCAAGATTTTCTCAAAGACAATTTATTTTGTAATTTCATTAAGTATATATTTTTTGTAACTAAATCGTTATATTTGTTTTGGTTGTCTTAGCTTTATCATCGAATTTGTAAAAAAAGGTATCGAAAATTGTACTATCCATTTTTTGTTTATTAAATCCAGTAACTACCCAATTTTTAGGTACTTAGTTTTTAACATATCCAGAAATATATTTTCATGAAAACGTATTTCAGTTGTGTTGCAGGATGTGAGAAACAGCTGAAGTCAGACGTGTGTATCACGCACGCCTGCGCCTGCGCACTCATAGATGTAAACTTTATTCATACTGTGCAAGGTCGGGGCAGAGTGTCAACATGATAAATTGTCTAAACCAAACTCACGAGGTCTGCGGTCACAAGAGTAAAGACAATCAGACTTATTCAGTTAACCTAACTGAAGGAGTGATTAGGTATACTTACGCATAAAGTTGAAATAGTTAAAAGAAAAGCGATGTTTTATTAACGCTTAATATGTTCGATCCTTAATTTCGGCTGGTCAGAATTGATTTTATTTTATAATATAGTTTATTGAATTTTTAGAATAATCATTTAATATTGTCCGTTTTTTTAATCTCCGAAAGAACGTGCCAGTTTACGACTTATCTAGTTTACGATCTAATATTTCTAGAACTTAATCAGTGATGGAAGATATTAAGTAATCATTATTATCCATACTAACATTATAAATCTGAAAGTCTGTTTATCTTTTCATCACGTCAAAACAGAGCAATGCCTATTACTTACTTATCTCATTTCCACGAAAAAGAACGCAGTTTGTGCGCCATTTGGCATATCGCTATCGTTAATAGATGGCGTTACTGTATATGTAAGAGGTTTATAATTAGATATATTTGTTTTTATTTATTAGGCGAAAAATTTCGCTAATTCGATTCAAAAAGAATTACTTACAATTTATTATTTCAGGAAATATTACCGTGGTTAAAGCGCATAAAAAGCTTTATAAAATTGGGTCACGGCCACGAAAGCCAAATTAGGTATAATATGGACTGGTATAGTTAGATTATTTACAGAAATAGCATTAATGTCAATAAATAAAAACACTATATATATAAGTGAGGAAATATAATTTATTTACCAAAATAATATTTAGTTAAGGTTATAAGAAGTTTAGGTATATTGTTTTGTATTGATTGCCCTTGACTAAACATTACTACGGCCACAGATAAAATAAATTATAGATAAACAGAGTTAACAATAAGATTGGTATTAATAAAGTTTTAACACTTAAGCAGTTTTTGAGGGTCAAAGATAACTAAATAAAAGGTAATTAAAAAATTTACTTTGTCATTTACAAACTTTTGTAACAAATTTAACTTTTCCCGCGAAATTTCGTTCAAAGTGCGCTAACATAATTTAAATATTAAAAATATTATAATCGAAGCTAGGTTTGTCTTCATCAATTTTAAATCGTTCAAATGATCTATTTAAAATTCTTTTGCATTAATATGTTTTTAAATACCCGGAATTACATAAATTATTATCAAAATGAATAAAATAGATACTTACTCTGATATAATTCGTATTCCCCGCTACGCAAATACTCATTAAGTGATGATAAAAGTAAATGTTACATTCATGATAATTCTAATAAAAACACTTTATGTACATAACACTATAACAAATCAATCACTTCAGGCAAATAATACACGCCTAGTGTTAAACAATTGTTGACATAACCTATACGCTAAAGTTATCAACTACTACTGTCAGTTTGTTCTACTAATTAATTACAAAAAGCATGCTGAAAAGCAAATGTTTGCATAGATGGCGCTACTTATACGGTGCTTTGCTTTTGTCTGCTTTTTGTGAAAACAATATGTTTTGGTGGTGGTTTCCGGGTGGTTCCCATGCGATTTGTACTGTTTCCAATAGCAACCCGAAATATTGATTTTGTGGATTGATAAGGCGGCATGATGTCATCACTTCGCCTTTGCCATGATCTAGGGGTGAAGATATTCGGCACCGTCTAATCATGAACCCTGCTAATCCATATCTATTAATATTATTGAGAGAAAATATTTTATAACTACTTATTTGTTTGTTATAAAATTATTACTAAAACAACTAATAAGGGAATGTCGCACAGAATTAGTGTTTTAAGAGAAGGTATGCAAAAGTTGGTATTTTGATAGTGATTTATTCCACAAGGTCAGAACTTTTTACCTTATTCGACTTTTACAAAATGAATCCCTATTGAATTTCACAACATTATCGCGTAATAAAACACATGAAAATTTATGAGAATAATAATTGTGTCAACATATGGGGCTCAAAAAGATCAATACAAAATCCACTGGAGGTAGTCAGAGTGGGCTAGTCTAAACTGCTGGAAAGCACTCGTCATATTTATTTTGAAAAATATTGAATGAAACATTCACTATAAATACTACTGCCCCGAATACATATCACCTTATTAGTTACGGAATCTACTAACATAATTTAAATAACGACGTGACACACATTAAAAAGCGAGTTATCGAACGCAAAACTGTTTTTTATCAAGATTACTTTCTGCGGAATCAGGTTGAACCAGCCGACAGCCATTTCTCCGGCAAGAATCCGAGAAACGCGCGTCTTCGCCGCAGCGGCGCGTGCGCAGGCATCCGAACCACCGTTGCTATCATGTGAACTAATTTGTGTATGATTTTGTGTGTTTGGTAGATAAAATGTGTGTGGTAAAATGCAGTTTTACGGTGTTCCTCATGTTGATCATGTATATTGATTCTGGTAAGTCTTTTTAATAATTTTTTTCGCGCCAATGCGTTTTTTTTGCTGCTATGCTATGTGCGTAAAATATTTGGCGTTAACAGAATAGCCCATAAATATAGGGGCAAAAGCGTTGTTTTTCTACAATTTTATTTCAATAAAACCTGTCAGATCATCGCGGGAGTTGCTATGTGTGAAAACTGACGTATTTAATCCAAGATCATGGTGTGTGACGCCCCCCGGTCTCGAGCGGTGTGGATGTAACCGAGATTAGCACCAGGAGAAAAAGAAGACTTCTATCATATATAGACAAAGTTTTCAGAATAACTTTAGTGCAACAGAGATTTTATAGTCATATAATAACTTATTTTGCAACAGAGATTTTAAAGTCATGCAATAAATTAAGTACTTGCATAAAAATTCCGAATATTTATCGATTAAATTTAGCCCATAGTCTTTGGCTGACCTGACAGTCGCTATAATTTGGCGCGTTAGGGTTAAAAGCTCCATGACAAATTAATGTGGTGTAGATTATGAAGGCATATGACAATTTACCTACTACTCATATTGCCCAGGCAGATGAGAATCGGCCTAGTTTGGCGATCGGCCTGCGACATTAATAAAATGATTATTTCCACCGCATGTGAACCGGTATTTCCGCTCTGTTACTATTTAGTGGTAAAAGAGAAATTTTAAAATGTTACGGATCATTAGTATACACGTTTATTAAATACTAGCGACTCGCCCCGGCTTCTCACGGGTAGCACTTATACATATGAACCTTCCTCTTAAATCATTATATCTATCAAAATACCGCATCAAAATTCGTTGTGTAGTTTTAAAGATCTCAGCATACATATATACAGACATAGGGATAGACGCGGGAAGCGACTATGCTATATAGTGATAGTACTAAGTACTTATATAGTGATGAAGGTGATATTTCGATTGATTTCGATAAGGGTTATTTAAAAAGCTTGTGGGAAAATACAAAACGCCACAAACCATAGATTTTTAATAGTAGTTAGTTTGAGTGCAGACTGATTTCGGTGTATAGGTAAATGAAAACATGACAGATAATAAAAAATATCACATTATTTAGACGAATTTTGTTCCTAAAAACATGATAAAGAGTTCAATTCACACGTAAAACATGACCACCCTGACGATGTCGGCAAAAATTAATCATTGCTGGAGAGTAAAAGTGGTCTCGTCACTGCGCAAAATAAAAAAGATTCGCTTTCATCTTACTTCAACGTGTTAAGTTTCATCCAGCCATTGTTTTATCTTTTTCTAGATTTCACAAGCGATGATTTCGAAACAGATTATAATCGAAGAGTTATAAAAATCCCATCAGTAATATAAGGTGCCTACAATAATTAAAGTATTGTAACGATAGAATCGTAACCGCCGACCAAAAAGAGATGTGTTATAATGACGAGTCTGTGTGTTTGTCTGAGACACCGTAGCTGGAAACGAATGAACCTATCATCATAATCAGGCGGTCAGTACGCTGTCAAAGGCTAGGCAGGTGAAAGTAATCGAACTCCCTAGCTACCTCCTTAGTAAGTAGCGATAAACTTATAAATAAGCACCAAGAAACTGTAAAGTTACCTTTAGGCTAGAGATTCAGTTGCTTCCTTACTTATAACCATTCATTCATTCATATAATCACGTCAATATCCCTTGCGGGCTAGAAAGAGCAAGCAGTCTTGAACAGGATAATAGGCCACGTTTAGCTGTTTGTTTTACAAAGATCGTGCTAAATGCCGTGTGGTTCCCGGCACCAATACAAAAAAGAATAGGACCACTCTATCTCTTTCCCATGGATGTCGTAAAAGGCGAGGCAGGGGATATACACATGACCATATGTATGTATGTATTGTATTGTATTGTATGTACTACTCTGTCAAGAAAGTAGCAGGAAAAGATCAATAATACACAAACTGTTTGTTATTCATCCAAATTTATTTTATCACCTTCAAAATATGCTCCTTTAGAAACGATACACTTACGCCAACGAATAATCCAATCATCAAAACATTTTTTAAACGCTGTTTCCGGAATTGAGGTCAGTTCTCGCCGCGAATTCTCTTTTATGTCTTCTACCGATTGAAAACGGGTGCCACGAAGTGGTAATTTGAGTTTAGGAAAAAGAAAAAAGTCGGCTGGAGCCATATCTGGTGAATATGGTGGTTGCTCGATGGTATTTGTTGAGTGCTTGGTTAAAAATTCGTTCACAATGATGGCCTTGTGCGAAGGTGCATTATCATGGTGCAAAATCCAAGAATTTTCTTTCCACAAATCTGGCCTTTTTCGTCGGATTTGCTCTCTTAAACGCCGCATAACACTCAAATAATATTCCTTATTTACCGTTTGACCTTCCGGCAAGAATTCCGAGTGCACAACACCGCGATAGTCAAAGAAAACAGTCAACATGACTTTGACTTTTGAACGACTTTGGCGTGGTTTTTTCGGTTTCGGTTCAGTTGGAAGGCGCCACTCCGAAGCTTGTTGACTAGTTTGCATGTCAAACTCGTAAACCCACGTCTCGTCACCAGTAACAATGCGTTTCATGAATGTTGGGTCGGAATTGACTCGTTCTAGCATGTCCTCAGCGATTCTCATGCGATTGAGTTTTTGAAAAAAATTCAGGTCTTTTGGGACTAGCCGAGCGGCAACATGTTTCATACCCAAATTATTAGTTAAAATGGTACGGATCGACTCGTGAGATACAGAAAGTTCGGTGGCTATCTCTCTCAAAGTTGAATGAGGATTTTCAGTCACTATTTCCTTCACTTTTGCGATGTTAACTTCAGTTGCAGACGTTGATGGCCTACCAGAGCGAGGCAAATCTTCCATCACATCTCGACCGCTTTTGAACGCTTTGTACCACTCATAAGCACGAGTTTTTGATAAAGTCGATTCACCGTAAGCCTTCTGTAACATTTTCAGTGACTCCGAACACGATATTCCATTGGCAATGCAAAATTTAAGACAAACTCTTTGTTCGATGTTTTTATCCATTATGAAATTAGCAATACACACTAGATATGATATAACTAAAAATAGCACTGTATTTAATGTAAACAACAGATGCAACTCAAACTCCGCGCCAAAATGGAAAACAGTTGTGCCAATCTAACAACAACAAAAAAAACAAAAATTTGAATTTGGAACCATAAATAAATAATCCATTCCCGATACTTTCTTGACAGAGTAGTATGTATAAAACAAAGTCGCCCATTTTGTCTGTAGTCCCTTCGTATGCATAAAACTTTAAAACTACGCAACGGATTTTGATGCGGTTTTCACTAATAGAAAGAGTATTTTCTCCGACAGGTTTTTATATATAATTGAAATACATTGAAACTATATTAGCTGAGTTATAGCGATTTATGTCCAAGAAGTCAGAAAAAAATCTAATTGAAGATTGCATTTGTGCGTGCGCCGCTTATACCGTTGGATACAAATAAGAACAATGTATAGCAAAAACATTGGTCTTTATTAGTTCTACAAAAAAGTCCGCGATGACATATATCCAGCTTTTTTATTTAAGTCACAAAAACTACTTTTCTGTATTAAAAAAACATTTAATTCGTTGGGTGATGTTTAACTGGTGATATAACCAATAATACATATATCCTTATCAAAATAAGTAAGTTCATCATCACGAGCATTTAATTTAGATTATTTTTGCAGTTTACAGTGTGTTATTTAGACATATAGTTTAGGAGATATCACGATATTAGTATTGCGGCACGGTACGGGCCGGCCGCGGCGGCGGGGGCAGCGTCCCTATAAATAGCGCGTCGGCGGCAGCGGCTCCCCTTTTGCCGAAAAGGCTGTTAGGAGGAGCGTCAAGCCCTCGCCTAAAAACGTCCCGCTGTAATAGTGAATGCCCCTCAGGCAAACTATGTTCTCATAGTCAAAAAATAAAAATAAAAACAGCGGCTCCCCATTAGCACTTTGAAATTGGAAGCGATCGGACGCGTTTATTTATCGCAGCTCTTTGAGAAAAATAAAACGTGCTTTTCAGCGCGACAACAATAATTGTATGATAATAGTAGGTATTGTATTCTAAGGTTAGTATTAAATCGCACTTATTAGTAAGATTAGTTTTTTAAAATATAAAACCGTAATTTATGGATTGATATTTTCTATTAAGATTTTGGTTAAAATTTAAAGTTAGGTCAATTTAATATTAGGGAAATAATTAAAAAAATAAATCGTAATTTAAGGTAAGATAAGTTCAGAAAAAGAACTTAATAGAATAGGTATCTTTCTTTTGTTTCTAAGTACATATTTAGATATTTTTTTACTGAGGCACATGCGAATAATATGGGAGTTAGTGTCATAATGTGTGTGTAATAAGTAGCGGGATACACGCAAACGAAGTTGCGCGGGTCAGCTAGTCGTTCTATAAAATATAATTCTGGACCAGTTCCAGAAGCGGAAGGCAGTTTGATGTCGATGGTGGACTTCAGGTACTGGCGCTGCGTCATGAAGCGCGACTGGGTCTGTCCCAACGACGAGATCAACTTCTACCTGTTCACGCCGTAAGTATTCAACACTAGCAGGAGATACATCAGGTAGTCGTTAGCGAACTTGTAGTTTTTAAGGACAAAAAGCTGAAGTACTGATAAAAATGCGTTAAGATCCGTCGTTAAGTTAAGGGCACGGTGGAGTGTGTCACAAAGCCCCAGGTGTATTTTTAAGACTTATCCGAGACCTACAATACGCCCCATTTTCCAAAATTACTTAGATCTAATGACGAAAATACTGCTTACTTGTTACAACGGTGAACTAACTCGTGACGGGAACAAACAAGGAGTATTTTTTTGTCTACGATTCCATTTTCACCTGGTTCATCGTGGTGTTAGACCAGGATACGTCTTTTTTGGAAAGGATCTTGGGCTCTGCTTATATCTGCGAAGCAGAGTGCGTAAAACAGGTTATATAAAATCGGCTTCCGTTACCTTTCAGGGGAATCAAAGGCCGGATCATAATTGTTGCACTAGGTAACTGTACTTATGCCAAAGTCGTAAAGCGCCAAAAAAAAAGAATAGGACCACTCCATCTCGTTCCCATGGATGTCGTAAAAGGCGACTAAGGGATAGGCTTAAAAACTTGGGATTCTTCTTTTAGGCAACCTGTCACTATTTGAATCTCAATTCCATCATAAAGCCAAACAGCTGAACGTGACCTATCAGTCTTTTCAAGACTGTTGGCTCTGTCTACCCCGCAAGGGATAAAGACGTGATTATATGTATGTACAATTATTCTATTTACTTTCAACGCATAGTTATGTATAACTATGGGTAAACTGATATGTAAATTCCCGTTTTCCCTCATTTTAAGTTAAATTTTTCTCCCTATAACAAGATTATCATGCAGTGGATAGTTTCATAATGATGTATATCAGTGGTGATGAGCAGGGAGCACCAGCGGGCGCAGTGGGTGGACGTGCGCTACACCAAGTACCTGAAGGAGTACGGCTGGAAGACCTCGCGGAAGAACGTCCTCATCATCCACGGGTTCAACGGGACTTACTCTAAGACGCCCATGACTTTTATACGCGATGGTATGATTCCCTTATTGTACGTTACGCCTTACTGTACTAACCATATCCAACTAATAGCAATTTACAATACATACATACATACATAAAATCACGCCTCTTTCCCGGAGGGGTAGGCAGAGACTACCTCTTTCCACTTGCCACGATCCCTGCATACTTCCTTTGCTTCATCCACATTCATAACTCTCTTCATGCAAGCTGCGGTTTCGGGTACTTTTGACCTGACCCTTTACCAGGACGTCCTTAATTTGATTAAGATATGTTCGTCTAGGTCTTCCCACCCCGACCTTTCCCTCCACACTCTCCATGTATATCTGCTTAGTCAACCTGTTTTCATTCATCCTCTCCACATGACCGAACCATCTCAACATACCCTTTTCTATTCCTGTAACTACATCTTCTTTCACATCAATTAACAATGATTTGATTAAAACTGAGTAGGTCGAATCGAATATCCACGGGTAATAGTGGTCTTACTGTAGGGAACTATACGACACATTCCACGCTACAGTTCCGGTTTTAATGTAATTCATCCACGATTTAAGTGACATGAATACGCATCTGTCCTGGAAGGATAGGTAGAGCTCCCATCTCACCATTTGCCTCGATCCCCGCTAACTTCTTGCATCAACTACATACATTCAACTTTTCTTATAACATTAGTTGGTTTATTGTGTGATGGCCTTTGTGGCACAGCGGTAGTACGCTTGTCTGTGACATCGGAGGTCTCGGGTTCGAATCCCGGCCAGGGCATGTTAAGAAAAGAACTTTTTCTTATATTTATTATAAAATATAGTATCGTTGAGTTAGTGTCTCGTAACACAAGTCCCGAACTTTCTTCGAGGCTAACTCAATCAGTGTAATTTGTCCCGTATATTTATATTATATTTACTTTATTGTGTTGTCCGTTAACCGTGTGGTTCCCGGCACCAGTACAAAAAAGAATAGGACCACTCCATCTCTTTCCCATGGATGTCGTAAAAGGCGACTAAGGGATAGGCTTACATACTTGGGATTCTTTTTTTAGGCGATGGGCTAGCAACCTGTCACTATTTGAATCTCAATTCTATCATTAAGCCAAATAGCTGAGCGTGGCCTCTCAGTCTTTTCTAGACTGTTGGCTCTGTCTACCCCGCAAGGGATATAGACGTGACCATATGTATGTATGTATGTTGTGTTTCAGCGTACCTGTCTCGCGGCGACTACAACGTGTTCATGGTGGATTGGTCTCCGCTCACCAGGTTCCCCTGCTATCTGTCTTCTCTCTCTAACATGAGGTGAGTTTATTTTCTTGTTAACAAACTGTCCACAGACATTGTGGGCTCGGGTTTGTCGAGAGTCACAACATAGTATAAAACAAAGTCGCTATTTTAGTCTGTTTGTCTGTATGCTTAAATCTTTAAAATTACGCAACGGATTTTGATGCGGTTTTTTGTAACAGGTAGAGTGATTCAAGAGGAAGGTTTTTATGTATAATAACATTTATAATTTTGCACCCGTGCGAAGCCGGGGCGGGTCGCTAGTATATAATAATTCTATGCGTTACACCCTCCCTATGTGACGCATTAAATTAATTAATGCCCCTAGTCCGGACTCACTAAATGTCCCAGTAAGAATCTAGTTATAAAGTTTCATCAACAGGTGGCTTGTAAATTATAAATATGGATAAGTAACTAAAGTTTATTTGTTTCATTCATTCATTCATATAATCATTTTTATATCCCTTGCGGGGTAGACAGAGCCAACAGTCTTGAAAAATACTGATAGGCCACGTTCAGTGTTTTGGCTTACTGATGGAATTGAGATTCATATAAAGTGACAGGTTGCTAGCCCTTCGCCTAAAATGCTGATAAACCAATGGGCTTGAAGTAACTGTAATAATAGTATTTTTACCGCTGAGCGGAGATTTGAGCGAAAGTGGCGTAAATAATTATTCATGAGCCGATCTCGAGGAAATTAAAACAGTCATGTCTACAGTTGAAATGGCTTTCCTGACCCTGATGATTGCTATAGAAATAACCTTATTTAGAGATACGAAATCAATACCAGGTAAAATTGTCAAAGCGAATTCGTTGAAACGAGTCAAATAAATTCTTTACAATCACCAAGTCATTATTTATCATATCATACCTAATACTTGAATTTAATAAATAAATAGGGATAAAAATAATTAACTTGATTAATATTTTTTCCTCAAAGTACCTACTCTCTTTTTGCGGGGCAGACAAAACCAATAGTCTTGTTAGGTCGATAGGCTACGTTCAGCTATTCTATATATTGCTAGCCTATCGCCTAAAAGAAGAATCTTAAGTTTATGTGCTTATCCCTAAGTCATTTTACAGGATCGATGGGAAAGAGATGGAGTGTTGTAATTTATTTTTCCGTTGGTGCCGGGAACCATACTAAAGAAATTATTTCTACATCATACATGCATATAATCACGTCTATATCCCTTTCGGGGTAGACAGAGCCAACAGTCTCGAAAAGAGTCATAGGTCACGTTTAGCTATTTGGCTTTAAGATAGAATTGAGATTCAAATAGTGACAGGTTGCTAGCCCATCGCCTAAAAGAAGAATCCCTAGTTTATAAGCCTACCCCTTAGTCACCTTGGAGTGGTCCTATTCTTTTTTCTATTGGTGCCGGCACGGCACTATATTTCTACAATTAGTTTATTTGGACCGGATGCTTGCTATACCGCCACAGTAATGTCCGTACATTTCAGGTTAGCGTCCCAATGTACAGCGCAGCTATACTCCCACCTCACGCAAGCCGGGGCCCTGGCCAAGATGATCACCTGCGTGGGCCACTCCCTGGGCGCGCACATCTGCGGCATGATCTCCAACCACCTCACGGAGAAGCAGTACAAGATTGTGGGTGAGTCATCATCATCACAGCTCAACACACAGACTCTCCTCTCATCTGTTCTGATCGCTGGCCAAGACGGTCAAATGAGTGGTCACTTTATCAACCCCGTTCAGTCCCGGTTGCATTCTAGCGTCTCTGTGATCACGACCCTGGATTAGAGTCAGGATAAACTCCGGTCTGACCTCTTAGGGAAACTTACCTTTATTGGATCATGGCTAGATATCCAGTTGCCTGAATGTGCCGGTTTCCTCACGATGTTAGCCCTCGCCGTGAGATCGTCAATTGCCAATCAAAATAAAAGAAGTTTCAGAAAAGAGCCATTGATCCATGGTCACGGAATGAAAATATAAACCTGTGATCACTTATGAACGAGATAGTTACTTGTTTCGTCAGAAAAACAGTTACTTTACCCGTATCTCAAATTGTTTTCACACAGCGAAATGTTTAAATAGCTACTAAATAACTATCAAGAAAAAATCCCTTTTCAGATACTGTATGGTGCTTGTACGGTACATTAAATTTAAGTAGCTTACTTCGAAAAACCTTTGACGAAACGGTTTAAGTGAGCAAGCATATTATTAACTTTTTCATTCGTTTTTGTTACGTTACGAGGCGAACCTAAAAATAGCTTATTACATTGAACCAACGGCATTTTGTGTATAACCAGGTCAGTTCGATGCCTTCATTCTTACGAGTATATAGTTAACCGATCTCCTATATGTGGGACCTCTATTTTGCCTTATCTGATGTACCTGTCTCCCAGCTAATTGAGTGTTCCTAGTTGAACCCTCCGAAACTATATAAATATCCTTGAGGGCTTCAATAAGGCCCAAAATAACTATACCGCGCGGATGAAGTCGCGGGCACAGCTAGTTATATATAAAACTAGCGACCCGCCCCGGCTTCGCACGGGTCCAAATTATAAATGTTATTATACATAAAAACCTTCCTCCTGAATCATTCTACCTGTTACAAAAAACCGCATCAAAATCCGTTGCGTAATTTTAAAGATTTAAGCATACAGACAAACAGACTAAAATAGCGACTTTGTTTTATACTATGTAGTGAAGTAAATTTAAGAAACTGTTTACACCTTAAAGCACAGTCAAGGGTAGAAAACGAACGAACTCAATATTATTTGAAAATATTCATCTGTTTATTTTTAACTTATGACAATAACAAAGTGTAGACGTAAATATAAAACATTATAAATATCGTTTAATCGCTGCGCAGGAGTCTTAGCTACGAGAACTGAGGGAACTTGGGTAACGATATCGTGACTGTCTTGCTCTCCAAGTATTGCTTGATTCCCTCCTCTCCTCTGAAAATATAGAATATGAGCTTATTTATTATAAGTAAAGAAGTATTTTATCAGGACTGGATTGAGTTTATTTTTTTACACAGATTGAGTTCGCATCGAAATAAGAACTATATTTTGTAATTTATACTTATTATATTTCTTATGTGTCCTTTCTGTAAAGACTTTAGAAGTAGTCAGAACTGGTAAATGCGTCGTCGCAACTGATGGTGACTCTCCAACATTGACGTTTTAATAATATTATCTATTGTCCGGAATATATATCTTGTATCATTCAGGTGTCTATGTTAGTACTTACATTAATAATTTAGTTATATACTTACAATTCTCTGCCGATACCAGAATTCTTAAATCCGCCGATTGGAGTTTGACTAGTTACGTGATCGTAGGTGTTGACCCTGGGACAGTTCAAAATATAATACTTAGGACAAATTATACAAATAAAAATACAATAATATACTAGCGAATATAGGACCACTTCAGCAGGTACTGGAGTACTATAAGATTATACATACATACATATATATATATGGTCACGTCTATATCCCTTGCGGGGTAGATAGAGCCAACAGTTTGGAAAAGACTGAATGGCTACGTTCAGCTATTTGGCTTAATGATAGAATTGAGATTCAAATAGTGACAGGTTGCTAGCCTTTCGCCAAAAGAGATGTAGTCCTATTATTTTACCCACAAGTTTAGAACCACACTATAAGATCACGTTAAACTAATTGCATAATGATAAAATTGAGATCCAAATAGTGATAGATTGAATGCACATCGTCTAAAAGAAGTATACCAAGTTAATTTGATAGTACCTATTACATATCAAAAATAAATAAATTGAAATGATGAAAGCAATTTTAAACGGACAGGATGCAGACAGCAAGGAGGTCTCGCGCCCGGCCGCCCCCTAGTCTCCATCCCCCACTGCCCCCCCTCGCCCCCTCTACGTCCGCCCCGGCTCTCGCGATAGACGAATATTTATATGGATGTTACACACAGTCAGACAGATCGATACGCGACTGCGGCTTAATAAGTAAAAGCTTGAGCATACAGGCGAATTGATAACCTCTGGTTTGAGTCGATTCTACATAAATTCAAACCATATGTTATACAGATTTGTTTGATTAGTCTTGTTATGTTTAAAAGTAATTCTAAGTAATTGTAACTATTTTACTGAATTCCCCATTTTACACAACACCGAGAGAACTCATTTTGTTTCGGTTCACGTCCGTTAAATTACTTACACACAAAGTCCACTTTTTAGAATTCATTAAGTATACCAAGAAAGGTTCCGACCCAAAATTACAGTAAATAAATATATACGGGACAAATTACACTTATTGAGTTAGCCTCGAAGTAAGTTCGAGACTTGTGTTACGAGATGCTTACTTAACAATACTTTATTTTATAATAAATACTTATATAGATAAACATCCAAGACCCAGGCCAATCAGAAAAAGTTCTTTTTTCATCATACCCTGGCCGGGATTAAAACCCGACCTCCGGTGTCACAGACAAGCATACTACCGCTGCGCCACAGAGTACACAGTACATAGAACCATATGATATACCTACCCCCAAATAAAACTCACCAAATGGACCCGCTGCGGACTTGTTTGGCGAAAGACAGCGCTCTGGTGATGTCGTTGGTGATGACGCCGGCGCCGAGCCCGTAGTGGGAGTCGTTGGCGCGGTCGATGACCTCCTCGAACGTGTCGAACTTGAAGATGCATTGGATGGGCCCAAAGATCTTGTAAAAGAAGGTAGTAAACAGGATGATTAGAATTTACTTGTTAATTTCGATTTTTTGGATAAAATCGTTCTTTTGTCTGCGGTAACACGGCAGTTCTTTGCGTGACTCAAATTCATTGGAAACCTAGTAAGCCAAGTTTTCAAGGCAGGCAAGGCATATAACTCTACATAATAATTCTATATATTCCGTGAATAGGCAATATTTGAGAATTTTTTACTCTCCTACCACGGGCAGATTGTAGTGAAACGTACTCAAATCTTTCATGAAATATTTTTTTTTTGACTGTGATAAAAAAAAAAACTAATAAAAAGTGATAAAGCGCGCGAGAAGTGCAATTTGATTCCCCGCACCTTTCCATCATCGGACGACGCAGTGCAGGCAGGGATTCTACCCAAATTATTATGTACTTGATATCCGCACCCAACGAACATAATCCATTTGCTAAAACTTTATTATGTGTCTACTATAGTATTCCCTTCCTGCATCTCTTTCCCCTGAAATTTCAATTACAAAGAGAAAAGCAAGATTGAAGAGGCATAATACTTAAACTTCGGTGCCCCGTCTCATCTAACCATTACTCTTGAGGTCACAAACCCTTAGATTTCCAACGCAAATACTCTTCCATGTCCATAAAGTGGTCTTCTCCACGTATAGTTTTACATTTCCTGGTGAAGTCCAGCTCACCTCTTCTCTCGCGATCCTCATGTGGTCCTGCACGTCGGCAAATACTGTAGGTTTGATGTAGAAGCCCTTGGTGCCCAGCCGTTCCCCGCCAGCCACGCAGCGGGCGCCACACGTCTTGCCAAGCTTGATGTACTCCAGCACCTTGTCGAACATAGTCTTGTCGATCTGTTAAAGTTATAACGCTAATGTTATTTCTTTCATGTGCTGGAAGACGTGATGTTAGCTTTTAGTAAGTAGAAAAACATTTGAATCTCAATTCTATCATTAAGCCAAATAGCTGAGCGTGGCCATTCATCCTTTTCAATACTGTTGGCTCTGTCTACCCCTCAAGGGATATAGACGTAACCATATTTATGTATGTCTGTAGAAAAATATGGAAGATTCTTGTCTTGGTTCGGCGTGTCTACTATATCTGAATAATGTGTAAAATCATCACAATTTCACTTGTGATGATTTTGTCATATTTCTGACTTCACTTATTAGGTGACTATTGAACGTAGTTCGTAATTTGTTTTTATCTACATTTCTGAGTAAAAGACATTTTACCTTCAAAATTCAAATTTTTTATTAATTACTATAGGATAGTACTATAGGATAGGATAGGACCGTGTGGCTCCCGGCACCAATACAAAAAAGAATAGGACCACTCCATATCTTTCCCATGGATATCGTAAAAGGCGACTAAGGGATAGGCTTACAAACTTGGGATTCTTTTTTAGGCGATGGGCTAGCAATCTGTCACTAGTTGAATCTCAATTCTATCGTTAAGCCAAATAGCTGAACGTGGCCATTCAGTCTTCAAGACTGTTGGCTCTGTCTACCCCGCAAGGGATATAGACGTGACGATATGTATGTATGTGTACTATAGGATACTATATATCGCTTAATAATTGTTAAAACGTATGGTTTAACAACATTGGCTGACGTCAAATAAATTACTTAAAAACTAAGTTTACTGCCGCTTACAAGGCGTCAGTGCAGAAGAAGCGGTAACAAACTGCACTGCAGCATTTTCTTCAACAACGTCAACTTCACAATACTTCTTAACATAGGTTCTGGTTAATCACATTTATCATGTCTTTTGTTGGAAACTTCTGGAGCCACAAACTGCAGTCCCATATAACCAAATCACCTGCGGCCCTTGCTGGACGTCATCGAAGGGGTTCCCCACGGCCCTGGTGCGCGCGATCTCGCCGGCCTCCCGCACGAACCGGTCGTACACGCCGGCCTGCACGTACGTCCGGGATCCCGCGCAGCAGCTTTGCCCAGCGTTGGCGAATGCGGCGGCGTGGGCTATTTGGGCTGCTTTCTCAACTGGAAGATTAAGTTTTTCAAGTTATTCTAATTCAAATTCAAAATTTTTATTCATACATACATACATAAAATCATGCCTCTTTCCCGGAGGGGTAGGCAGAGACTACCTCTTTCCACTTGCCACGATCTCTGCATATTTCCTTCGCTTCATCCACATTCATTACTCTCTTCATGCAAGCTCGGCGCGAAGCGAATCTCATGTGCGAAGACTAGTATCGTAGTAATAGATAGACGCCATAATTAGAGACATCAGAAGAGTATTTTTGCTATAGTGTAGGTAAATAGTCCGAGGAAAGGGCCATACACACGGGCCGTTTTTGAGCTCAAGTCCAAGTATTCTTTACCTACATCGGCCGACCTGATTTGTAGACTTAAACCTAATTTTCGTAAGAGGTTTCCTCCCTGGGAAGCTTTCTAAACAAGAAGTATCGTCTACAAAAGAAGCTATAATCAAAAAAGAAGATTCTATGTAATTTTTAGAGTGTGGAATAAGCAAAAGGTTGAACTTACCATCGGCATCATCAAACACAACTAACGGACTCTTTCCTCCAAGCTCCAAACTAACCCTTTTAATGTTAACAGCCGCGGCTGCTGCCATAATAATTCGTCCAACCTGAAAGGGGACAAGTACATTAGGGTAATGAAAAAATTCTATAGTATACCATCTCTACCATTCTGAGTGTACATGCTCCTCGGCCGGTGTAACCTGGACCGTCAGCACAAGAAACACAATATTTAATGAGATACTCCTTCATTCTTTAATTTCTTAGTAAAACACGTGTGGTTTATACAATTGTATTGTTGTGACTGATTTTATAACGGACAAAATGCATCCATATAGCATTAACTGGGCGATACGTAAGATAGGGTTGAAAAAAGCGGGAAATTTTCCTGTTTTTTTCAAATTCCCTCGTATTTATACAAGGTTTTTACGAAAGTTTCAAGAAAAATAAGAATGAAATATTTCATGTTTTTTATTAATAAAACGGAACGGAAAAATACGATAGGAAAAGTATTGATATCCTTACAATATGCATCATTGTTTTAAAAATTGGTAATTAAACGTGTTTTTTTACGATCGTTTTTTTTTATTTTTCGAAAATCTCAATAAAACTGTTTTTTCCCCGAGGGTTTATTTTGATATATTTCAATGTAACAAACCAATAAAACGGTAAAAACCGAAAAAACCAATTTGTTTCTTTCGGAATTTTCAACGCTACGGTACTACGCTTTCCATCTTACGGTAAGAAGGAATGAATAGGTACATGTATTTATGCATAGCTACAAACGTAACAGTTACTTCAATAAAAAATTCTCACCCGCGTGGATTTCATGCATAGCTATATTATATTGTAAACGTAATAGTTCAGAATCCTCACCCGCGTGGATCCAGTGAATGAGATTTTATCGACGTACGGCTGGTAGGTGAGGGACTTGCCGGCCGTGGCGCCAAACCCCGGCACCACGTTGACCACCCCGGGGGGAAAGCCAGCCTCCTTCACCAGGGCCGCCAGCGCCAGGGCCGTGAGGGGGGTCTGCTCCGCGGGCTTCACCACCATCGTGCACCCTTGGAAAAGATCGCATTTCATTAGAATTTTGCACCAAAAATGTGTTTGAAGCTCAATGTTAATCTGACCGGGATAAAGGCGTGATTTAATGTACGTAACCTCTAGATTAAATGAAAAAGATTATTGATTTCGTCCAATTTATTATTGTAGTTTGAAAAATCTTCATTTATTGTCATGTACATCGATTACAATGGTTCTTCAACATCAAATACAATGTGCTTAAACATGAATGAGATTGCCCGCAATTTAAAAAAAACTATCTGAATTTCTTTAAAATGTCGAATATATCACCTGCAGCGAGTGCTGGTGCTACTTTCAAGACCATCATAGGAATGGGGTAGTTCCAGGGTATGATGTGCGCGCAGACTCCGACAGGCTCCCTCAGTGTAATAGACAACACTTCGCCATCTGAAAACGAGAACATAAGGATCTATAGATCATTGACAACCTATAAAAATAGTTTTATGTTAGCTCTTGACTGAGGGTACGTTCCCGTGGGAACTTAGAAACATTTTTTACTGGAAACATGCAAAAATTAGAAAATAATCTCTCATCTTTGCGTGTTTTCAGTCGCTAGGCCGTAGCGGTTCAGGGCCTAGCCCAGATTAAGCTGTTCTTGCCGCCGGCCTTTTACCTGAACTATCTGATCTGAGGAAATACCACCAGATTGGGACCTTCCTCGGACAGTCTAGAAGTTGATTGGTTGCCTTCTTTACTAAATTATTAAATATTATTAAGTTATGAATGTAGATGTTCATCCACATTCATAACTCTTTTCATGCCAGCTCGTGCATTCTTGCCCCGACTTCTCGCCACTTCGTCCCTGATTTGGTCAAAAATAATTCTAGACGAACGAATTTTGACCAAATCAAGGACGGCCTTCCCTTTCCAACATTCGCTCTCCTTGTATATTTGTTTAGTCATTATTCTGCGTCACAAACAACAAAACTCATTCAGTGTCATAGTAACCTAACCTCTAATCCATAGATACAGTTGGGTCGCAATATTGACCCCACCCGACTGGCCCCCGCCCGATCACGCCCCTGCTGCGCCAGACGGCGTGGCACTTATCAATACAATAGATAACATAGAAGCGAAATTAATAAACCCTTAAGAAAAACATGTTTACGTGAATAACGTAACGTAAATAATACATTGGAATTGTAGTACATACATACATACATATGGTCACGTCTGTATCCCTTGCGGAGAGACAGAGCCAACAGTATTGAAAAGACTGAATGGCCACGTTCAGCTATTTGGCTTAATGATAGAATTGAGATTCAAATAGTGACAAACTTGGAATTTTTCTTTTAGGCGATGGGCTAGCAACCTGTCACTAATTGAATTCTATCATTATGCCAAACGTGGGCGTGCTGTTAGCTCAACGTGGCCTATTGGTCTTTTCAAGACAATTGGCTCTGTCTACCCGCAAGGGATATAGACGTGATTATATGTATGTACGGATAATTATTATCAGGGGGGGTGAGTTTGTTTTGTTTGACCGCGCACCCTTTCTTGGCTCCCTGGATTATCTCCTCAGCGTACACTGTATGTAACACTGAATAAAGAGATAATTATGTAAACTGTTTAGTTCCCTAATATAATATAATTCTACTAGCTGTGCCCGCGACTCCGTCCGCGTGGAATAGTTATTTTGGGCATCATTGAAGCCCTCAAGGGTGAATAATGTTCCCCGTTTTTTTCACATTTTCCATTATTTCTTCGCTCCTAATAGTTAAAGCGTGATTTTATATCGATAAATGGTCTATTCAACGTAAAAATAATTTTTCAATTTGAACCAGTAGTTCCTGAGATTCAGCTTTATAATAATAGTATAGCTATGGAGCATACAGCAAAAAGCCCAGCGTAGGCAGGCCCCCTTCCAGATGGGCCGGTGATCGATTTGGTGAAGTGGAACGTTGGACGCAGACTCTTACGAATCCTCATCTATTACCTGCATAACTTATAGGACTCACCTACAGTACTTATAGAGAGCTCACCTGCAGGAATTGTGTTTCCCAAAATCTTATCGGCTTTCCCGGCGTAAAATCTCAAAACTGTGATAGAATAGTACACTTCGCTCTCCGCTTCCTTCACCGGCTTCCCGCAGTCCAGGGTCTCCAGCTCCGCCAGGTACCTAGCCTGGGATTCCATCAGGTCTGCTAGCTTCAGCATCAGGAGCCCTCGCTGGGAAGCGTCCATGGTTCTCCACGGGGAACAGCGGTGAAAGGCCTTCTTCGCAGCTTCTACTGCTTTGTCTATGTCCGGCTGAAAGAGGGATTAGTGGTTTCGTTCGTTAACATCTTAAGTGACTTTTTTTTCATTTTCGAGACAAATTACACAGATTGAGTTAGCCTCGAAGTAAGTTCGGAACTTGTGTTACGAGATACGAACTCAACGATACTATATTTTATAATAAATACTTATATAGATAAACATCCAAGACCCAGGCCAATCAGAAATATAGTTCGTTTCTCATAATGCCCTGGCCGGGATTCGAAACCGGGACCTCCGTTGTCACAGACAAGCTCACTACCGCTGCGCCACAGAGGCCGTCAAACTTTAATTATTTTTTTTATTTATTTTTTTATTTATACGGGACAAATTACACAGATTGAGTTAGCCTCGAAGTAAGTTCGAGACTTGTGTTACGAGATACTAACTCAACGATACTATATTTTATAATAAATACTTATATATGTAGATAAACATCCAAGACCCAGGCCAATCAGAAAAAGTTCTTTTCTCATCATGCCCTGGCCGGGATTCGAACCCGGGACCCCCGGTGTCACAGACAAGCGTATTACCGCTGCGCCACAGAGGCCGTCTAATTATTGGCTTTCAATTTTGTTTCGCATTATGATAATCAAACGTAACAAATAAGATTTTATGTGAATTGCACTACAGCTTTTGTATTAGTTTTCCTCACGTTATATGCTAACCTTATTAGCAAGCTGTAACAAATAACCGGTTGAGTCCATCACAAAATTTTTATACTATGGGCACTGTAACTGTTAAATTTGGTAACGAAGGCAACCAATCAACTTCTAGACTGTCCGAGGAAGGTCCCAATCTGGGGATATTTCCTCAGCTGGTTCAGGTAAAAGGCTGATGGCAAGAGCAGCTTCACAATAAATAAGGTGATGGTTTATAAAAAGTGTGGTCGTGTCTAGTTTATATCAACTTACATCGTCTCCTTCAGCCACGCGGGCGATGACGGACTCATCCTGAGGGTTGATGGTGGTGAAGGTCTTCTTGCTGACAGCGTCCACCCACTCGTTGTTGATGAACAGCTGAACAAACAAACATACACAGATATAATTTGGATAATTATTACATACATAAAATAAAATCAGGCCTCTTTCTTGGAGGGGTAGGCAGGGACATTGGATTTTATTGCCGTTTTAATTATTACTCAGAAAAATTGTCCCGGAAGGTTCATTCGTTCGTGGATACCATGTGAAGTCGGACCGGGCCGCTAGTGATAGTTTAGCTTCCCCTAACACAAGTCTCGAACTTATACGAGTACAATCTGTGAAATTTGTCCTGTATACTTCTATGGTATCCTATCCTACTCATATTGTAAATGCGAAAGTTTTTGTATGTGAATGTACTCGTATGTCTGCTCTCATTTCATACAAAATCTATTGGACGGACTTTAATGATATTTAGGACACGGGTAGAATATAAGCTGGAATAAAAGGTATATTAATTAAGTACCTACTTATTATCTCGTGAACAAAGCTCTGGGACGCAGCTAGTCAATCAAATAAATATCTTTATTTATTTTATTGAAAAATTAATTATATTTTTTTTTGTTAAATGTAAAATGAACCCAAAGCAAGTTTCATTTCGTTTTGACTTTTCGGGAAACTTTGCTTTAACTTTTAAAAAGTAAAACTAATTTCTGAACTTGACCTACGATTTTTATTGCCTCCGCCGAGGTGGCATGCGGTTATCGGGCAAACTCGAAGGCACGAAAATATGGAGAGGGTATTTATAAACTTTAATATGTACTCAAAAAATTATTGTATAATAAAAATAAAACTTAATTGCCTAGTTTGATGAAAAATATCGAAACATACGTACTTAACTCTGGCTATGTATGTTGTCCTACGGATAGGTCAAAATCTGAAAATTACCTATTTCTTGTTCGGGGAATTTACTTCATAGATTTAATGCAAATATCACGTTTACGTTCTGGATAAATTGAGATTCTGGTGGAGACAGGATGCTAGCCCACCGCTTAAAAGAAGAGTCCTATTTTTATGCAATTTTCCCTTGATTGTTTGTTGAGAGGCAGTTACTTGGTTTTTTTCGCTGTCAGACCGGTACGGGAGCTCTAAGTAACAATTTGTTGACACATGCTTAGCATGTGTCTGTCTTAATGATCTGATGAAAATAGGGGATTGCTCGAAGTTGCAGATTGCAGGTGATGAAACAAATATCACAATGTACTTTACAATTTCACTTTTATTAGTACTAGATATAAATATTATAAACAATGTACTGCAACCAAAAAAAATGTGAACTCAAGTCTCTCATATCAATTACGCGCTAATCTCAATTCATTTGTTTTTTTTCTTTTCATAAATTGCCTATTACCAGCCAGTACTTCTGATAATCAAATGAGGTTACCTACTTATTTTTTTTAAACATTTATTTGAATTGTACATTAACACCTAAGCCAATAATATAGTTGATTGGTCGATAATGCTTCTAGCATTAAGTCCGCCAATTGTGCTATACATTTGTATTTTGTACAACAAAATTTAAATAAATAATAATAATAGTGATAGCATTGAATATTTAATTAACAATAAATAGCTTCTCTACGTTTTTTTAATCTCCAGACTGTATGATTTAATAATGCCAGGCAGGGTCTCAATCTTATCTCAGCAAAACTGTTTTGTCTTGGACATAAAACGATAATTGTGTATGTTTTCGTAAGTATGTGTTTTATATCGCGGTGTGCGTGTCGAAATCGTTCTGCTAACTGTGGATTTGTTTATTTTTATTGTTATTTTTGCGGCTCATCTGTTTATCTTATAGCTTATGGACTTTAACCAATAATAAAGTGGTAGCGCGCGCTGTAATCAAATTTAAAAAGCGCATTTATGTCGGCCAATATTGGTTCAAGTAATAATAAAAATATAAATTTACTGTGTAGTTCCCGGCACAAAAAGAAAAAGAATAGGACCACTCCATCTCTTACCCATAAATGTCGTAAAAGGCGACTAATGGATAGGCTTATACATTTGAGATTCTTCTTTTGGGCGATGGGCTAGCAACCTGTCACTATTTGAATCTCAATTGTATCATTTAGCTAAACAGCAGAGTGTGGCTGAAACCTTTTCAAGACTATTAGCTCTGTCTACCCCGCAATAGATTTATAGACGTGATTTGAAATATGTATAAAAAATGGCTCAATGTCACGTTTAGCTTAAATCATTTACTAAGTCATCCAGGCTTAGTGATGGAATTAAGTTTCATCAAGTGAAGTTGCTACGTTTCATCCTCTAAGTAAGGAAGCCTGCCCCTCAATTGGATATCACAGTCTACGTGGGAAGACCAGCAGCTGCCAGACACTGTCACTGACACTCAGTTCGGCTCGCAGCGCCGTGTGAGATAGACGTGTCCGCATAGGCGAACAGCGCAAACCAATCAACTTAGACCCCCGCGATACGACGTTTGTGTGTGTCTTTCGTGTCAACGGTCACTGGTCGATCAGCGGATCGGCCACCCAGCGCAATTGACCTGTCTTTTATGGCCGTTAACTCGGGCGACCGGTGTCTCGCACGACTGGTGTATGGAGTAGCTGCGGTCACCCAAGTGTAAACATAGCTGCTTCCCTTTCACACTTATAGTGCAAGACCATACACGGGCGTGACAACAATTCTACATTGGCATAACAATCAGCTGGGATTCAACCTACATCTACCTGCGCTCGCGCATTAAAAAAAAAAAAAAGCCTATCATCAAATTGAGTGATCAACAACTAATAATCTCTCCGCCTCTCACATTACAAGTTCTGTACTTTGCTTCAACCCTGATCGTAAGTTCAAGATATGTCTGTGCAGCGCTCACCTCCGGCCTCTATTAATCAAGCCCAATCCGAACCAAATTTAAGTCAATCAACAGCAGCATCTGACTTAGATAACGTAAACATCTTAAATCGTGCTAACAAAAGATATCGGCGCGCCGACTCCTCGGATAACGAATCTCAGGATCTTAGGAATGACATAAAACAAATATTAAATGTCTGGAAAGTGGAACAGGACGCTAATTTAAATCGCATCTTAACTGAGCAAAATCTTCATATGTCAAAACTTTCATCTGACTTAGCGGAATTAAAAATCCAAAACATCTCCATTCAAAAATCCAATCTTGAAATTGAAAAGGCTTTGCAATTCATGAACCAACAATATGATGATATGAAAAAGCAAGTGGAGGGTCTTCAAAAAGAAAGGAAAGAATACCTTTATACTATACAGGAACTCGAAAAGAAAGTAATTGATATTCAGCAGAGCTCTCGAGGCTCCTCCATCGAGATCCGAAACGTGCCTTCAACCGAACGGGAATCCACGGATGACCTCACCCAGATAGCACAGAACCTTGGTAAGGCACTTGGAACTCCTATCGGTGGAGTGCGTGACATCTATCGTATCCCGGGAAATCGTGGACCTGCTAAACCGATAGTGATCGAACTCGACTCAGTCCGAGATAAGGAGAAACTGCTCATTGGCGCAAAAAAATATAATAAATCACGTGCACATGAGGATAGACTTAACACTAACCTGATTGGATTTCCAGGAAAACCCCTTCCTATCTACGTAGCAGAATACCTGCCGAGCTCAACAAAAAAATTGTTCTACCTGTCAAGAGAATTTGCCAAGCAAAACAACTACGTCTTTTGCTGGACTGCCAACGGAAAAGTATTCCTCCGAAAAGAACAAGGCGCAAAACACATCATTGTTCAGTCTGAACAGTTCCTGGCTGATCTCCAAAGGCAACAATGACCATCAGTTATGCTCAATATCCGACGAATCTTGTCATTTTACTTAAACAATAAATATACTTTCCAATAAATATTAACTCTTGTTCGTATTTTAATTGTAACTCAATGTAAACTAGCTGTAATTCAGTTTATTTAAACAATCAATTAAACTAATATTAACATAGTCCTAAAAACGTGCACACTTCATTCATTACCATACACACCACACACAACCACTCAGACGGCTAAAATTTTATCACTTACCTCACGTTGTTTGTTGCGATTGTCCTTACTGTTTCACCGTCATTGTATAATATATCCTTCATCAATGGCTACCTTACTGGAACTCAACTCAGAGTTGGATTCTTTTGACAGCTTTAATTCGCACTTATGCAAACCAGATCACTGTACCTCGATCTTGGAAATCTCCTCTGAAAATTCTTTAACAGTCTTTCAACTAAATATCCGCTCAGTTAATCAAAACTTTGAACAACTGAGAGTCCTTCTAAATCAAATTAAAGTCTCTTGCGATGTCATAGTTCTTACTGAGTGTTGGCTTCAAAAATGCCATAACATACCCTCTTTAGATGGATATAGGTATTATTCATCTACCAATCCCCCAAATCAAAATGCAGGAGTCATTATTTATGTCAAATCTTCCATACCTCATACTATAACTGAACCGAATTTAAAATACGCAGATTGTTTATCATGTACTATTGATAACAAAATTGCAATAGTAGGAATCTATAAATCTCCATCCAGCTCTAAAAGATATCAGTTTGATCGCTTTCTTGACACTTTAAATACCTTTTTAAATACATTAAAATCATTCAATAATATTACGATAGTAGGCGATCTCAATATTGATATTAAACCCCACAACAATGATGACTATTCTAATGAATATTTAATCCTTAATGCTACACATGCCCTATCACCAACACATGTATTACTTACACGAGCCGATAAGTGCTATGACCATATCCTACTCAAATCAAAACTTCCCTCTACAACACTTGTAATAGACTCTAATATCACGGATCATAAACCTACTCTTCTAAATCTAAAACTTAAAAATAGCTTTTGTTCCAATACTCGACGAAAAACCATTATTGATATGGCGTGCATACAAAGGGATATTTCACACACTGACTTTTCTCATATTCTACTAATTGAAGATGCTAATCTCGCAGCCGATACTCTTGTCAAAATATTATCGAGCATTATAACTAAACACACTAAATCTACTATAGTTACTAGCACAAACAAAATACTTAAGCCTTGGATAACTCCAGGATTGTTACGTTGTATCAGGAATAGAGATCATCTTCATACAAAATCTAGGAAATCCCCAAATGACCAAATTATTAAAACAACATACAAACGATATCGTAACTTCTGCAATTCCCTTCTTAATAAACTTAAAAGATTATACGAAAAAAATGAGCTGCTTAAAAATAAAAACAACCTTAAAGCTACATGGAGTACCATTAAAAAAATTACTAATACTGAAACACTTCGACATCCTCCATCTGACCTGCTCAAACTAGCTAATGACACCAAGACCTCACTCAATTTAGTTAATAAATATTTCGTCAACATCGGCAAAAGCCTTGCTAAGAGTATTCACCCCTCCAATTTTGATCTCACACCTTTTCTAAAAGAACAATCCGTTACAGAATCAATGGCCCTCTTCCTCGCTGACGAAGCTGAAATTGATAGTATTATCATGAGTCTCCGCTCTGACACTGCAGTCGGCTGGGATAGAATTTCTTCATCTATTCTGAAATCCAATCGTCTGTTCCTAATTCCAGTGATCACTCACATTTGCAATATAGCTTTTCACACAGGCGTTTTCCCTATTGCCTTTAAAAAGGCCCTTCTCCACCCTATTTACAAAAGTGGTGATAAAAGCAACTTCGCCAATTATAGGCCCATCTCCGTCCTATCTACCCTGTCCAAAATACTTGAAAAACTCCTTAATAAGCGTCTTATTAAATTTTTGACAAAAAATTTCATTTAATCGGACCATCAGTATGGTTTTCGCACAGGTGTGTCCACTGAGGACGCCGTAGTAGATCTAGTAACACATATTACTACGAAATTAGATCAAGGGCAAAGATGCTTAGGTATTTTCTTAGACTTTCAAAAGGCATTTGACACCGTAGATGTGCCTACACTCCTGTCTAAGCTCTATAATATTGGAGTTAGAGGCGTCACGCATGACATCCTTCGTGACTACCTCTCCAATCGCCGTCAGAGCGTCACAATCGACGGTCATTTTAGTGAGGAAGAACCTATTGAGTATGGCGTACCCCAGGGATCAATCATTGGACCCACCTTATTCCTAGTTTACATCAACCAACTGTGTAACATTACCTTGCCAAATTGTAATATCTTCACATACGCAGATGACACTGCTCTAGTGATTCATGGCTCGGATTGGGCTGAGATCAAATTCAAAGCAGAACACAACTTATCGATTATAAATGCTTGGCTTTCACAAAACCTCTTAACGCTTAATCTGACCAAAACATGTCTTATTCCGTTTTCTATACGTGTCACTACACAACCACCTCCAAATTTTAAGATATATATTCACTCTAACTGCAGCCAGACTGATATATGCAGCTGTCTTCCTATTTCACAAGTGTCATTTACCAAATATCTTGGCGTTTATATCGATCGCAACCTTAGTTGGCACAATCATATCGACTCACTTACTACAAGAGTAAGACGTCTCATCCACATATTTAAAACCCTCAGACAGTCGGCCGATGCAGAAACCTTAAATCTAGTTTACTCCTCGCTATGTCTTTCAATTTTAACCTATTGTGTAACAGCTTGGGGATGTGCTGCAAAAACTCACTTTGTTAGAGTTGAAAGGGCACAGAGGGCTGTGCTTAAAGTCATGTATTCCAAACCCATCCTATTTCCTACAAAACAACTATATACAATTGCCTCTGTGCTGACAGTGAGGCAGCTTTATTTGCTAAGAACCATTCTCCGCAAACATCCTAAAGTACCACTTCAAGACTCATCGAAAAGGAAAACCCTTAGAATATGTCCAATACCAAGTCACAGAACTACCTTCGCATCTCGACAATTTCATGTCTCCAGCTCTATAATTTACAACAGTTTAAACATACATAAACTAAATAAACATGAGATTAAAAGGAAACTTACCATTTGGTTATTACAATTAGACTATGATGACACAGAACATCTTCTTCCTAATAATAATTAACATACTAACATCAAACATCACTAGAACACACAACACAGACACACTTATTCATCACACTACCAATCTCACACATCCTACCCCATTCTTAAATCTTTTACCTTTAACACTTAACCCTACTAGTTTGTTTATATAAGTAGTAACTAATAGAATAGCGGTCGAACACTGGATTCCAAAACACAGGCTTGCCTAGTTTGGAAATCAGGGTTTATAAAATAATTTGTACTACATACTTTTTTAAGGAAACTTTTGTATGCTTTATTATTTGGTTAAATGTTGTACAAATCCTTTAAGTAAATAAAGAATTTTATTTATTTATTTATTATTTACTGTCTTTTTAGGGTTCCGCACCTAAAAGGTTAAAAACGGGACCCTATTATTAAGCCCCCGCTGTCTGTCTGTCTTTCTGTCATTAGGCTGTAGCTCATAAACCGTGATAGCTAGAAAGCTAAAATTATGCATTTCCGTTGTCGCTATAGTTGTAGGTACTTTTTGTGTACTAATACTGGGTTTGATTGTCATAATAAACAATTTTGAACTTCTTCATGTCTATGGTCTAGCAACAAGAATCTAAATTCCCATATAATGCCATCCAGATTAATGTGGTCATTTTGAGTCGAGACTGTTGGTTCTGTCTTCCCAGTAAGGATAAAGATGTGACATTATTTTTATATACATGTATCCGCGAGATCTCATCATCTCATAAGCGTATGTCCTAGTTGTGTACACCTTGAAGAACCCGGGGTCCTCCTTAAACGAACCAAGTGGAAAAGGCAGATAACTAAATAGTTAATAATAATAGATTAACTAATAGTTTAGACACATCGAGTGACTACCGTCTGATTCACAGAGGATCCTACCTGAACAGGATCTTATTCCCTTACTCGCCTCATACGACATTTACTGGAAAGAAAGTGGTCCTATATTAAAGTACCCGGGACCACACGGCACACTTTTGCGATCACTAGTAATTTAAAATCGAACATCGCTAATATCATTCTACCGCACTTAAAAAAAATACAATTTTGGCAATGTTATTGAAAACCCTTGATATAGTAAACTGTTATGTTTTAAATTATAGTGTATGACGATAAAAATACCTACCTTTGTGTATTTAACGTCTACTTTCACCATTTTAGCGAATAATTTAGTGGAAATAAATCACAGACGTATACCCTCACCGCTCTTCCGAAGTGTACTGCTGCGATATTAGTGTTGCTACTACGGGCTATCGATGGTTTAAAATATTATTCTATCGATGAAATTACTTATATAACTTATTTAAATTACTTATATATATTTATATAACTTAAATACTTATTTGTGGGGTGAAGACCTATTTTAATCACAATAAACTGGAGAAATGGGTTAATTATATATAATTATCAATGTACGAGAGAAGAGAATAGTCATTATGTAGCTAGGCTGATGTTATGCATTTCCTCTTTAAACGATTTTTACAACTCATTCTCTCACTTATTCTATGCTCATCACACATATCCGCTAGGCTATAGCGCTATAAATATGCTAAATAAATAATTTTTATCTCCTGAAAACATTTCTACTTACTTTTGTATCAATCAATCAATCAATATATTTTTATTTGTGAAAACAGGTAACCCCATAGTTTTAAATTTTGTTTTAATCAGTGCTCTGCTTCCTGCCTACAGGCGTACTTTTGTAATGTACAATCTAATCTGTATCGGAAAGCCAACTCGAAGCGCAGGTGTGGAGTGTGTTCAATTTTTATACGAGCTAAACCTCGGATGACAATAATTTTATTTCCATATCGTTAGAATTGATGTATTTTTCGATCAATTGTGCTGTGTTTTTTTCGGCACTTTTGAAAAGAACCACTCCGTATCTTCCCTACGGATGTACAGTGTCGACTAAGGGATAGACTTTTCAACTTGGGATTCCTCTTGTAGACGATGGGCTAGTAACCTGTTATTTTTTTAATCTCAATTCCATCATGAAGAAATATAGCAGTATATTCGAGACTGTTGGCTCTGTCTAATCCGCAACGAATGTAGACGTGACTATATGTATGTATCTTCGATCAAACTCATTTAATGTCAACATAAGTGAATTTTTCCCATCACTAGAAGATTGGCGAGTGATCTGAACTTGACCCCTCGGTCTATCTTTCTGTTTTATCACAAAGTAAAATATATAGACGATCTATCAAAATACAGCTTGTTTTCCTTCGGCGGGCGCGAGGGCTGTGAGACGTTACGATTTTGAACTGTCGATGTCATATGATGGAGTGATGTTCAATAATTAATCATAAAAATCTCTGAAATACAATTAAAGTGCTTTCTCAACACTGTCACTATTTCGATCTCAATTCTATCATAAGCCAAATAGCTGAACGTGGCCATTCAGTCTTTTGAAGACTGTTGGCTCTGTCTACTCCGCAAGGGATATCTATAGACATGACCATATGTATGTAAAAGTCACAAAATTATGCTACAAATTACAATTAAGACACAATAAAAAAGAAATTTAATTTATTAATTAAATTTTCATTCCTGCCTTAGTTATCTAAAGCGCTGTACGTAGTAGGTACCCACTTAAGTAATGCATTTTTTTTCCTTAGTCGGTCCAGGCGTGTATTTTTATGGTCACAATATAGATCTGTACTATAAACCACTAATAAGCGAAGTGGCTTTCGAAAATATTCATTAAAATCTCTTTTATGTGCTGACAAATACTAAAACAAAATAGCCCGTCCGCCACACCTGTTAAATTTTTGCTATGACATAATTTGTGTTCCTGATTTTAAGACTGAGTTTTTGACACTTAGTTGGCAAATAAAATATATAATTCAGGACTAAATGAAACATAAAAAGATTCTGTGAAAGGTACCCATGACGGAGGCAGTATATATACGTGGTGCGAGGAAGCTGCCGGAGTTGTGGCCTCCCGCGGCGTCCTCAGATTTTAACTGCACTGTTGTTCAAAATTTTCATTCATTATTATAGGATACTTCATATCGCTTGATAATTGTCAAAACTTTTAGTTTCACAACATTGGTTGACGTCAAATAAATTACTTAAAACTAAGTTTACTGCCGCTTCCAAGGCGTCAGTGCAGAAGAAGCGGTAACAAACTGCACTGCAGCATTTTCTTCAACAACGTCAACTTCACAAATATCCAAACTTAGAATAAAATAGTACGCGATAAAGGTTGCATATATTGTTACTAGCTGTGCCCGCGACTTCGTCCGCGTGGAATATTTATTTTGTGCATCATCGAAGCCCTCAAGGATGAATAATTTTCCCCGTATTTTCACATATTCAATTATTTCTTTTCTTCTTATAGTTGCAGCGTGATGTTATATGGCCTAAAGCCTTCCTCGACAAATGGTCTATTCAACACAAAAATTTTCAATGCGAACCAGTAAGTAGTTCCTGAGATTAGCGCGTTCAAACAAACAAACTCTTCAGCTTTATAATATTAGTATAGATTAACTAGCTTTTACCATCGTTCGGTTTATATAAAAACAGCTACTCCCTTTATTTTTACTCACCAAGTCATTGTAAATTTCTCCGCTTAATAACATTCCTGTTTCGATACGACACATTTTGAAGTGTTCCTCTGGGGGGTCGAAATATCTTTTCATTCATTCATCTAAACTCTTTATTGAATCTTTATTATTGAAATTAATGCGTCCAGGGGCTTAGCTCCCGTGGGAATTATGGGCTTTTTTAGAGCTTTACCTTCTCTCATCCAAACTTTCACTTTCAAAAAAGTGTCAATCGTATTTAGGGTTGATTAAATTGTAAAATACATTGTATACAATTATCATTTTATTGCGAAATTTTTATATATAAAATAATATCTTTACAAAATGTTAGGGTTAGAAATAAATGCTTTGGTTAAATGTTAGTATGCTTTTGGTTGTTTACAGCAGGGGTTTCTTCGGCAGGTGGATGGTCACAGTCTTGTTCTCCAGGTATTGCAGGATGCCGTCCTCGCCCCTGGAATTATTTCACATTCATTTCATTAAGTTAGAAACTATAGTTGGTCTGATTTTGACCAAAATAATCTGTCTTTTTCATCAAAATCAAGAATTTTCAAGTTCGTGGGGCATCAAAATCGGTTCAGTAGTGTTTGAGATATACACAATTATGTAAAAATTTAATGTCTTCGCGAGGTCTAAGTTTGCGGCAATATTTATTATGAAGTAAATTTAGTTAGTAAAATCATTATCAAGAATATCTTACATTTCGCGGCCGATTCCAGACTCCTTGAATCCCCCGAATGGCGTCTGGCACGCGACGTGCTCGTAGGTGTTGACCCTGTGGAAATATATATTTTATTCATGTGTAACATCATTCATTTCCCCCAATAATATGTAAAAGTGATTTCCTAAAGAGAAGAGAAAGCTTGTAACAAGACGCCGGAAAACGTACGTCTTCGTTGAGTTAACAAATATTTATTATCTTTATGAATTTATACAAGCCAATTTGTTTTTATTAATGTAGGTATAGCTTATAAATTAATCACAGACCCACCAGATGACCCATAAAATTCCATGGATTAGTGAGATTTGAACCAAACAGACAGAAATAGCTCGGACATGACGAAGGTCAGGGCTATGGAGACGTCGTTGGTGACCACGTCAGCACCAAGGCCTTAGTTGGAGTCATTAACGCATTCCACGATTTTCTCAAAGTGGGATATTAAGCCATGAATGGTCATCAGAAATAAGAGTACAAACCAAACAGAGCCAGCTCGGACGTGCTTGACGAACGCCAGGGCTGTGGAGATGTCGTTGGTGACGACGCCGGCGCCCAGGCCGTAGTTGGAGTCGTTGGCGCGGTCCACGATCTCCTCGAAGCTCTCAAACTTGAGGATGCTCTGGACAGGGCCGAAGATCTAAAGAATAACATAACACGGCTTTAAAAGGAAGCACAAATTGAAGACTCAATGAATACACTTTGTAACTATCTGTTTTTTAAAGTATAATGTAGATGTTTTTACCAATTTATTTCCACTAAAGAGTACAGTAAAAAAGGGAAATCGAAGACAAGATAGTCATATTGTCTAATGGAATTTGGTGATAAAAAGATTGGGATGTCTAGTAGGAGTGAGGGGAGCCTTTTGCTCAGAAGTGGGATATTAACGGCTAAATGACAAGTTCACTGACCTCTTCCCTGGCGATCTTCATGTCATCCTTGACGTCGGCGAAGACAGTGGGCTGGACGAAGAAGCCCACGGAGCCGTGGCGGCCGCCCCCCGCCACACACCTAGCGCCCGACTTTTTGCCGGACTCGATGTACCCTAACACTTTGTCGAACATCTCTTGATCAATCTAAACAATAGAATAGAATAGATTTATTTTCAAGAACTTATGTATTATTATTTCTTTGTATTTTATGTTCTTATGTAAGTGATGTACAATATGTCTTTATAAGAATAAAAGTCTATAAACATAAACATACAAGAAATCACTTATTGAAGTCGCATCACTTAAATCTAATTATAACTACTACCGCTTCCAAAGCGCATGTGTAGAAGAAGCGGCGGAACAAACTACACTGCAGCATTTTCATCGGACGCCAATTTACAAATATAGATTTCTTAAAACTACATATACACTAAAATTAGCAAGGGAAAGATGTTAGAAATGTGATTTATCAATCGAAAGATGTAAAACATTTTTATCGAAATATGTATGCTTATAAAAATTTATGGATTGTTTTCAGGGATGCTTATTAGAAAGTGCAGTTGAATTAATACTCAGGGCTATACTGAAATTCAAGCGTTTATAATATTCCTTCAGTGATGAAGTTTTATTGTTTTATCGATGACACGCTTGTAATACCACAAGTCACCGTTTCGTTAAAGTTGAAACAGTCAATTCACATAAAATTTAGAATAAACTGAATGGCAGGAAATTTGGAGATTTTTATTAGACTACGAACGCGAATTGACGGAAGGCGACTCTATAGAAATTTAGCATCAAGTTACTAAAATATTTTTGCTTACCTGTGGCCCTTGTTCAACATCCTGGTAGGGGTTGCCGACAGTCCTCTTTTTGGCGATTTCGGCGGCTTTTGCGACAAACTTGTCATAGATACCAGATTGCACATAAGTCCTGGTTCCAGCCACGCAGCACTGACCGGCGTTGGCGAACGCCGCTCTGTGGGCCAGTTCTGCAGCCTTTTCCACTAAAATTAAAACGTTTTGAATAATTTATTAAACATGCCATGTGAGTGCATAACTGAAGCTCTGAACTTAAAACTAAAGTTGAAGAATTCAAAGAAAAAACTTTCCGGATAAGACTTAAACATATTGATTGAGATACAGGACCTGTGAGAGACTAGTGACTGAACTAATCAGTATCTTAATTATTCATTATGTGGAACCCTTTGACAAAAGTAACTAGATATAATCAGTAGATTGAAAAGAATAACCGAAGTATTAATTCAACAATTTCATTAATAAGCAGAGCAATCAATTGGTTATAAATCATTTGCCAAAGTTCGCTCCAGTTAGGCGATGTTTGAAGTGGATCTGAAGAAAGGTTATAGTCAAATGTTGATGTGATAAAAGACGTTTGCTTATAATAGATTTAAAGTAGAATTACTAACCATCAGCGTCATTGAAGACGACCAGAGGACTCTTGCCTCCTAGCTCGAGGGTGACTCGTTTGAGATTGACTTCAGATGCGGCTTTCATGATAACACGGCCGATCTGAAACATACGATGAAATTGTAAGGTGTAAAATTTGTAGTCCCTGTCTTCGTCTAATCATCTAATCATTTTCTCGTCAATATGTTAAGAAAGATTTATCAAATTTTCAATCTTGAACTGATCAAATACAAAGAGGTATTACGGAGATATCATCAGATTAGATAATAAGTAATTGATGCTCACGAAATTATTTAATGTTGTTATCGTCAATGTGGTTATATTACATAATAAAAGATTACATTAGGTGAATTTAGTCGCAATTTACAAATCAAGACATTTTAGGTCTACAACATATTGTACACTCCAAAGGTATCTAAGATTTTTAATTTACGCACAAAAACTAAAGTAACAATCATTACGAGTATTAAAATTTAGAAATAAAATACCTCTGTAGATCCGGTGAAAGCAACTTTATCAACGTCCGGGTGGTGGGTGATGGCACCGCCGGCGGTGGGCCCGTACCCAGTGACCACGTTGACCACGCCGGGGGGGAAGCCGGCCTCCTTGATCAGGGCAGCCATGGCCAGGGCCGTGAGGGGAGTCTGCTCGGCCGGTTTTACAATCGTTGTGCATCCTAGAGATCAAAGACTAATTAAGAATTGGCTTAAGGCACTCTTTCTCAAAAACTTTAAGCGTATGCTTTCATTAATGTAGTACAATACGTAATTATTACGTTACTATTTTCAAAGTAAAAAATGTGCGTATCAATCTTATGTTCATTTCGTGCGATTAAAGATTAAGTCATCCAAGTATATTTGTTAACTCCGCTCTGTATCGTACTCAGTACCGCTCTGATTGGCCTGGGTCCTGGATGTTTATCTATATACGTATTTATTATAAAATATAGTATCGTTGAGTTAGTATCTCGTAACACAAGTTTAGAACTTACTTCGAGGCTAACTCAATCTGTGTTATTTGTCCCTTATATATTTATTTAGTATAAACTCGGGGACATATGCTTGCGTCATATTTTCATCTTGTCTCAGAACAAAATTGTATTGCAATAAATTGTGAAACATTTCGGTGGCCCAAAGATAATAATAATGAAAAAAGCTAAAGAAAAGTTTCGGATGAAAATATAATACGATTGCGCAATAAAAGCTAATATGGTGAAATTATGGTGTAATCATCCATACTGTTACGCAATTGAGCAATCTTTCTAAGACCAGATCAGCAAAGAGACAAGCAATCATTTATAATTATTTATTTATTTTTAATCAACAACAAAATCTGTCTGTGACGTTCGTTCCTGAAACTTTAGCAACGGTTTAAACGTATACTGCGTTAGTGCCTTTTATATAAATCCTGATATTTACTTTCAGTTGTGAACATGGGTCAAGGTTTAAAATATGATAAAAATCCATTTCAAGTTATATAATGTTAACAAACTCATGCGCATATGTTATTGTTAAAATTAAACGTTATTGTTTATCAATGGTGTAGGTACTGTTGTTCTTACAGATGTAGTATGCTATCGTCATCTTTTTGCTTCTTACCAGCAGCCAGAGCAGGGGCGATTTTCCAAACGAACATAGGGATGGGGTAGTTCCATGGAAGAATTTGACCACAGACACCAACGGGCTCTTTGAGGGTCATGGACATCACTTCACCATCTGCAATCAAAGGTTATCCATGACGTCATATTAGATTCAAGTCATTCAAGCCAAAAAAACTTTAATAGCAATTGGCCCTAACACATTCATTATTTGACCTGGTGATCCTGGAGTGGTTTTGGTAGACAATCTTCGGATAACTCTATAAGTTTATGTTCAATTTGGTATTTATGGAAGCACGCATTAGCTGACATCATAAATTACCTGCGGGAATTGTGTTTCCCAGGATTTTGTCCGCCTTTCCGGCATAATATCTGATCACATTCGCTGACCAGCTTATTTCACCGATCGCATTCTTCAGCGGTTTCCCGTTGTCCAAGACCTCCAGCTCGGACAGGTACTGAACGTCTCTGTCCACAAGGTCGGCAAGTTTGAGGAGCAGGCGGCCTCGCTCGGAGGCGTCCAGGGTTCGCCATTCGGAGTACCGGTGGAAGGCCTTCTTGGCGGCGGCAACTGCTAGATCCACATCGGCCTGGGTAAAATATATCACATTAATAGCATATAATTATCAAACAAAATGTCTAGGAAGGTAAAGCTTATTAAATTAGGATTCTTCTTTTGGCGTTGGACTAGCACTATCACAATTTGAATCTCAATTTCACGACCTGAAGGTCTGAAAGCCTTTCAAGACTTTACCTAATTTAAGATGATTTAAAAAGTCCTCTATTTCTTACCTTGTCTCCTTCTGCAACTTGTGTGATGACTGACTCATCCTGAGGGTTGATGGTGGGGAACGTCTTCTTGCTGACAGCGTCCACCCACTCGTTGTTGATGAACAGCTGAAATTAAATATACTTGTGAGGAATACTATTTCCACTTGCCACGACCCCTGCATACTTCTCCCGCTTCTTCCATATTCATCTATCTATTCATGCAAGCTCGTTGGTTTTGAGTAGTTTAGAACTTAAATTTAGCCAGGACGCCCCTCTTCCTTTCTCTGTTCATCTTCTACAGATTGATGCACATGTTGAAAGATATTTATTTTTCGATTTCCATCTGCCCAAAGGCTGACTGGAAGAGATTGCATTAGCGATAAGTCCGCCTTTGTTCCATTTCTGTCTCATTTGTGCTGTTTTGTATGTTTTGCTCTTATGGTGCAACAGTTTATCTTTTTATCGTAAGCAGCAAAGGTCTTTTGCACGCCAACTCAAGTAATCTTGCTTTGAAGGTAGGTATCGGGGAAGAGAGAACTTAAGCGGGGAATTTATCGGTTCGGCATTCGATGTTTAAATAATTCTGTGGCATAATGCGGGCCCACACGCACACAAAACCAAGTTGCTCAATGTGACAACTAGGGTTGCTTTTTTTTTACAAATTTTATGGTTTTGTGTGCTTTTAGTACATGCTAACAATTTCTTGCAACCTTTAAATGTTTCGAAGGTTGTTTGACAATCAAAATTTAAATATAAATAAATAAATAATTCGTTTTTTATTAAATTTCATGACGCCCTATTTCTATCTTCTCGCCACTTCTGATTCATTATAGAAAAAACTCTCTCAATGAAAGCTGAAGTGGCGGAAACGGACAGTACCTAAATAAGAAATATTTTTTTTTTACATTTGGTAAGTTATCAGATGAATTTTTAAGTAATTATAAATAGTTTCCATCATCTGTTTTAACTTATATGTACAGTTAAATAGTTGTACTTATAAATATTTACCCATAATGAGTGTTTTGTTTTACGCACCACAGTAAAAGTTGGAAATAAATGTATTTTCGCATACTTTATTTGTATGCAAAAGTATAAAGCATTATTACCAAAAATAAAGTAGGATACGTTATTATAACGTATAGTTGGCAACCCTAGTGACAACACAAACAAACACTGCGTTGTGTGCGAGGCAGCTATTTCTATTCGTACACATCGTGCGGCGTCGTCTCGCCGACGAAGCGACGCATTGTCCTTGACTGTGAACTATGGGGGCGGTGCAAAACATGGAAAGTGTAGAGAGACAGCTTATACATCTATACTTATATTAAAAAGCTGAAGAGTTTGTTTGATTGAACGCGCTAATCTCAAGGACTACTGGTTCGAATTGATTTTTTTTTGTGTTGAATAGAATATTTATCGAGGAAGACTTTAGGCTAAATAACATCACGCTGCAACTATTAGGAGTGAAGAAATAATGGAAAATGTAAAAAAAAAAGCGGGGTAAATTATTCATCCTTGACGGAGGCATTCTTAAATGGGTCACCATGGGTCGCCATGATATTAATAATGGTTTGCCCTACAGTCATGTAGTTACCCTACCTCATTTTATGTGCGAAATATAGATTCGTTATATCTTTACTACTTAGTATATTTTCTGCGGCTATTAATTTATTCATTAGAATAACTTTGTCTCAAAATTTTTATGTCTTAAAATGTAACTCGTAATTTACACCCTATAAGTATATAGTTTTTTGCAGGTGTTTCATCATGTTTAGTTGTTTGTAAATACTCTATTGTACATAACAAAATTTTAGTAGTTCATAATAAGACAGTAAATAATGAAAATGCACAATATTGCACAATAATTTTAAGTAGTTTAATATAACAGCCAAAGCCAGGACAGAGAAGGAGTCGTAATCTCTGTACTTTAACTACTTTGATCACGTGCGCTGTAGCTGCCATGTCTCCATGTGGATACGATCGGAAACATAATCGTTGTCAATTGACCGGGCACACAACGGGTACAGTGGGAGGCAGATAAAGTTCACCACCAATGGATATTTATTACGGACGGGGTCAAGTTTAACTGACATTGACTGTACAAAACGTGCCAAGTATATTTTATACACGACTCTGGTCCGGACCCTCGCTTGCATGTCAATTGTATCTTTATCTAAATTATCATCATTACAAATCGCTGTGATTTGGAATTCCCTCCCCGCACATCTTTCTTACCAGATACATACAACTATTTTCAAGGCAAGTGTGAATAGGCACAATTTGAGCTTGCACCGTGTGGTTTCCAGCACTTTAATAGAATAGGACCACTCCATCTCTTTCCCAGGGATGTCGTATAAGGCGACTAAGGGATAGGCTTAAAAGATTGGGATTCTTCTTGTAGGCAATGGGCATACAATCTAAGCCACACAGCTGGACGTAGCCCTCTGTCTTTTCAAGACTGTTGGCTCTGTCTACCCCGCAAGGGATATAAACGATTATATGTATGTATGTTTCGCATTTATGTAATGTCGAAGATGAAATGGTGTGATAAGTGTAATACCTAGTGTTTGTTTTTCGTCGAAGTCTTAAAATAGTTCAGCTCATTAAAATAATTATGTAGGTAGGTACCTACTGTTACTCGCGCAGTAAAGATACTGTAATCATGTGTGTTTGACTGTCATTAAGATAATTTCTTCCTTTGAACAAAACGAAGCTGTATCGTATTTATAAAGGTGGAATTTCAATAAATTTTCCAATGTTATTTGTGAATATCTGTATAAACATTACATTGATCAATGAAAAGCCTTGAGGATTTTCTGTCCACAAAAATACTTCAGCTTGGCTGTTTCCTTTTCGTACATTTGAATAAATATAATTTAGATCAAAGAGTGTGAAGGTATTTATTCTATTAAAAATTACGCTGATAAATAAAATTATTATTACTATTTTCAGCGGCCAACTTTGATGACATTTGATAATTATCCAAAGCGGATTTCCATCTTATTTTTTTTTAAATTTAAAACAGTGGCCTACGTTACTTCGGTAGGTCTTGTCTATCCGTTCCTAATTTCAATAAAATTCTATATAACTACGCTTATTAGATTTTTGTACAAAAAAAAATAATAATTTATGGTGATATCTAAATTAAGTAATTCTTATCTGCTGCATGAGTCACAGTAAGACACAGTAAGATGCAAAATCTTGAACAACACATTACCTCATAAACTCTTTTGGCAACATTATTATAAAAGTCAAGGAAATAAATAGATTCATTTTACTTTCATCATCTAGTTAAACGTAACCTATTGACTCTGTCTGCCCCGTAAAGCAAGGCATGATATGTACATTTGCAATCGACAATAGGCAGTTAGAAGAACAACAGGAAAGTGTGAAATTACAGTAGGTTAGGTATTCAAGTGTACTTCAAGAATCGTTCAAAAGCATGACTGCTCTTTATAAATACAATGGGTGTTTGATAAACTGAATTGCTAGTTATACGTATGTACATTTTCCTTGGTATTTTATGAGTATCGAAAAATTTTATGGAAATTTTTGTGGTCGACCATTTAGTTGTTACATAAGGGTTACTATACTATAGATTAGATTTCTTCATTATTAGTACCGCTAGAACTGCTTTTTTTACATTGAATTCGTTACGAACAAAAAACAAATAATTTTTTGTCAATTTTTTGAAAATTATTGACACCAAAACAGAAAAGAAAGGAACACTTCGTCTTTTTCCCTTGGATGCCGTTAAATGCGACTAAGGGATAGGCTTAGCCCGTCAGTCCCGAAAAGACTGATGGGCTAGCAAGCTGTTGCCAGCCCATCAGTCTTTTCGGGACTGTTGACTCTGTCCGCCCCGCAAAGGATATAGACGTGACTATCTGTATATAGGTACAAGTATGGATCAACTAAACAAAAATCCATTAAGTCATATCAGCAAATTATAAAAAATACATATTTAATTAGATTAATAGTGGTGACTGGAACTCATTGAAGTTTTTTTTTGTTAGCGATTTCAACGGAGTTTGAATAAATATTATCTAATGTATTGATATAATATGTAGATTAGTTTAACTGACTGTTATAAACATGTCATAATATTAAACGAGCCGCATTTTTGTACGTTAGATACTAACTACATGAATAAAATTTAAAGTTGATGAATAAGAACTTAACAATTGTTATTTTTAACTAAAAAAATCATATCACAACTCAAATTCAATACATATTTTAATATTAGTACAACACTACTAAAAATATATCTTTAATTAGCGCATTCAAACAACTCACTCTAATAATTTATCCAATTTTCTATATATATAAAATCTTACCTTAGTATATTTGACGTCAACTTTCATTTTGTTTTATTTTAACACGTCTGCACACACTGGAAGTCTCCCGCCGAGTGAGCGATCGCTGAGAATCAACTACTTGCTATACCTACACAAATAGAATTCCAAGCGAACAAACACATTCGGCTGGACGACCGCTGATAAGGTTTATCACTACTAGCCTATCAATTCGATGTCGCATATCTATTTAAATTAATCCGTAAACATGCGTGAGGTGTGAATTTTATGGATTATATATGTATTACACAATAATTCCGGGACAGGAAGTGTATGGAATTGATTGTTATTTAACGTCTTTATTTAGTTTGTTAGTTAATTGGAATAAGTGTCAGTGTAATAGAAAAAAGAATAGGACAACTCCATCTATTTCTGATGGATGTCGTAAAAGGCAATTAAGGGATAGGATTTTTTAAGGATTCACTTTTAGACGACGGGCTGGCAACCAGTCACTATATTAATCTCAATTCTACCAGCTGAGCTTGGCCTATCAGTCTTTTCTGGCACTGTCTACTCCGCAAGGGATATGGACGTGAATGTATGTATAGTTTGAATATTTTAATCTGTAAATGTAATTGAGATTCAGATATTGAGTTGCCAACAGGCCGCCTTCTTTGCGAGAAGAGAAAGTGTTAGCACTCACTTTTTTATGGTACTAGACCAGAAGAGAAGCATTTTGTATTAGTAACAAGCGACCCATCTCGTCTTCGCACCGGTAGCATTATAAAAATCTTCCTCAGAAAACCCCTCTCTCAAACATTTCAAACAGGAACAAAATCCGTCAAAAACTTTCCGAGATTGGGGCATACATACAGACAGAGAAAAAAGGGACTTTATAATTATGTAGTGATGTAGTTAGTGACTAGCCCGCAGCTTCGCTTGCCTTAAACTAAAATACCCCACTTTTCCCATTCTAATTGGGATTACCCACAAACCATCGTCATCTGAATAGATTCCTTTCGTGTCAAAAATGGTTTCACTAATAACATTTTATGCAAGGAAGATCAAATTACAAAACCATTTAAAATAGACCTAGTGTGTACCAGGTCAATTGAACCCAAATCGATGAGTAAGTATATTTACTAAACAATTATGATTTTATCATTATAGTTGTACGTAGGAACATAATATTATTATTGTAAACATACATAAAATCACGCCTCTTTCCCGGAGGGGTAGGCAGAGACTAATGGTATTTATACTATTGTATAAATAATATTAATAACATATTGATATCATCTTTCGTTATATTCTTATAAAGTAAACTTTTTATAACTACATTATGATAAAATTGTATCTGACCGATGTCTGTACTTCAAATATATTGCCAAAAAGAAACGATATGAGGGATCCGTAAAAGAAGCCAAAACTTTCTGTTTGTCTGTACTTAATTCACGCGAAAACTATTGTTGTGATTTAAATACGGTTTTCTCAAATGTTTTAAGCTTGGTCCAACATAATAATTGATACACGAAAAAATAAATTATCCAAGCTTTTTAATAGGTCAGCTTTTTTATTGAGATTAGTAGTGATCGTTATTTTCGTTTGTTAACGGCAAACGAAGTCGCGGGTAACAGCTAGTATTCAATTTATTTATTTCTTGGTGATAACAATTAATAATATTATTATTTTAATGAGCATTTCTTGATAAAACTTATCAGCATTCAAGAAATATCAGAGTATTGTTTGTGAAAAACAATTTTTCGCTTTATCTCAAGTGAATAAGATATATTATTGGAATATTGTCTTATTAATTTAATTATTTATTGCTTTCTTTCCCTGTCGCGTTTTATAGCGTAGGTATCTGGTGCATTTTAACTGATGGCTATTAAACTAAGGGCGTAGGGTATTGCAGGATTGCAAACAGATCTAGACATTATAAATAGGCCAATAAGCAATAATCTGGCGAAAAAAAAAGATTCCAAAATCTACATCGGCAATCGAGTAAAATGATACCAAAAACTCTTTTCTAAAGTATCTAAATTGATTGATTTCTAACCTTTGCTCTTATGGCGATGAAACCTATGTGAGGTAACTCGCTCACTAAAAAAAGTTACGGGCGTGTATGGCTTAATAAAGACATTATGATTCAAATAGAGACAGATTTCCAGCCCGTCGTTTAAATTAAGAATCTCAAATTTAAAGCCTTTCCCTTGATTGACTTTGCAATTTGCATGGAAAGAGAAGTAGCTGGCAGACAATGCTTAGCTATTGAGAATATAATGTCTAGCAAATGCTGTTTTCTGAGGGGCCGGGAACCGCACGGCACTTTGCTATAATACAAGTACGGATATTCCAGGTCTAGACCCAGCGCGTCCCCTGATCAACTCTTACGGCTCCAAGGAGTTCCGACTGGGCCGGAGTGACGCGGAGGTGGTCCACGTGCTGCACACCAACGCGGGGTTCCTGGGGGAGACGGGGCAGGTCGGCCATGCGGACTTCTGCATCAACGGGGGGAGGTGGCAGCCGGGGTGCAAGGGGCATTACATGAGTGAGTGCATGGGCTTCGCTTACGTGGGAGTTGTCAGAAATTTAAATAGTTTATTATTTGTTTTTCCGTAAAGCATTTTCAGTGCCGAATTTTATTAGGTTGATAAGACTGCAAGTGAAAAGAATGATTAGGAGTTGCTTCCTTTCAAATCTCCAGCTTCATTGTCAATGTCGCCGGGGTTGTGGCACCCATTATTACGTTGAACTTCCAGAAATATGAGAATATTCTAATTTCAACGGCAAAGATTCAAATTTAAACAAATATGGTGATCATTTCCAGGAGTATCCCGTTGCAGCCACTTCAAGAGTTCTTGCTACTTCGCGGCGAGCGTCAGAAAGCGCCTGCGCATAGTGGGGGTGCCGTGCAACACTAACTGCCCCAAGGAGGGGGGACGGTGGGGGGTGCGGCTCGATCAGCGGGCCGTCAGGATCGGGGAGGACACGCCTGACAAGTAAGATTTAGTAGCTTTGTCCCTAGTTTCAGGCTATGGGCTTCCACATATAGTTTTCACAATTTTTTTCTGGGCGGCTTCTGATGGAAATATAATTGTCATCTTCCGACTGGCGTTAGACTTCGTTGCGTTCTCACCTTTCGAGGGTAAGCTTGATGAGGAAAATTAATTAGCTTTGCCCCAGGATTTAGACCTCAATCTCCTAGGTCCGTAAGTCAGGATGGGAAACATTGATGTGAGAAGGGATCTTAATCTTTGAAGGATGGCTATACTCGTATAGATTTATATATCATCATAATTTAAATTTAGAATTTACAACACTAACAGAAAATGTATAATTTGTTCTTTTAGAAAATATCGTCAAAATATATTTATTTTTCAGTGCTCGAGGGATGTACTGTGTCAGCGTCGACCACGATGAAGATTGTCCATTTGATTAACATCATTAAAAGAATTCCTGAATACAATGAAAGCACAATAGTCTTCACCAGTATATCTACAACAGTTTTGCGGCCTGTATCATCACAATTTGTAAATAATATAATATCGATCCAAGGTTTGGAGCAAACAGCAGCTTGACATGTCTACATGCTGATATTAAAAGTATTTAAGACTATGAATAAGTTAACTTTTAATTAAATATTTATTGAACTTACCACTGTAAATAATTTATTTTGATTGATAAAGAAAATAAATAAATGGAGTCTGCAGTTTTATTTACAAACCAAAATATTTGTATTTTCACACAGAAGTCAAAATTACATACATATGGTCACGTCTATATCCCTTGCGGGGTAGACAGAGCCAACAGGCCACGTTTAGCTATTTGGCTTAATGATATAATTGAGATTCAAATAGTGACAGGTTGCTAGCCCATCGCCTAAATAAGAATCCCAAGTTTGTAAGCCTATTTCTTAGTCGCCTTTTACAAAATTGTGTCTTATGCAGACGACACTGCACTCCTATTCTCCGCTGATACCTGGAAACAAGCCTTCAGCTTCGCACAATCCGGCTTTGATAGTGTGTCGTGTTGGCTGCGATCCAATCTGCTAACCCTGAATGTCAATAAAACATGTTACCTTACATTTTCTATATACTCTCCTCCTAAAAACTCAATTCCTCTTACGATTACAGCCCACTCTCTTTCTTGCTCATCTTCTGAATCCTGCTCCTGTCCTTCCCTGTACTGCTCAAAAATTGTCAAATATCTTGGTGTAACCCTTGACAATAGATTGTCTTTTCAGGCCCATATCAGTGTGATGACTGGCAGAGTCCGTAAACTAATGTATATATTTAAGAAATTACGGCATGTTGCTGAACCATGCATCGTCAAAATGGTATATACTGCACTCTGTCAATCGATACTTACGTATGGAATCGTTACTTGGGGTGGTGCTTGCAAGACCACTCTGATTAGACTTGAACGCGCTCAGAGAGCACTCCTGAAAGTATGCTTTTTCAAACCGATCCTATTTCCGACAACAGTCCTTTATCAAGAGTCGCAAGTGCTAACTGTTCGCCAACTTTTTATCTTGAATACAATCACCAAGCAACATCAGGAAAATAAATATATGTCTACAAACAACTGTCAATCTCGGCGTCCCCCTAAAATTCAGACTTCTGCTTTTAATACGGTCTTTTCTCATCGTTTTTATTGTTACCTAGGTCCGTTCCTGTATAATGGGATTAATCGCACATTGGAAATTCATCTTCAAAGTAAATTCTTATGTAAAAAGACTATCAAAGAATACTTATTAGGTCTTGATTATAATTGTACAGAAAATTTGTTACAGTCTATTGCTTAATTTGAGAAATTACATAATTCATTTAAAAAAACTTTTCTTCTTTTGTTATATATATTGATTCAAAGATTGCTTCTCGAAGTTTTATTGTTTTTCTTTATACTTTTACTTTTTAATAACAATATGACACTACGTACACCAAGTGGGGAGAGGCTAGTGTTCTGAGATACAAGCTCTGCTTAGTTTAGGCACTAGTCTCTCACAATCTTTAATGTAATTTGCAACATATTGTTTACTTTGTTAATGTATTTATAGATTGTAGAGAAAAATAAAGATATTTTGATTTTTTTTTTTTTTTTTTTTTGATTTTACGATATCCATGGGAATGAGATGGAGTGGTCCCATTCTTTTTCGTATTAAGTCAAAATTTCTGAGTTCCATTAAATGTTTAATCTTTTATCTAGATGACATCATTTTCCAAGTACCGTTATTGCCAAATCATCCAATTTATAAATTGGGTATATGCATACATACATTGTCATTTGGGTTCTTTAGTGGATGGTTAAAAGATGGAAACATCACCGCATAAGTCCATGAAGTATTTCAAGAAAACTACTACTGAGAATATGTCTATGCCTATTATATATCTCTGTCAGAGCTGTCGAATAGCTCAACGATGGAATTTAGATTCAGAGTGTGACGGGTTACTAGTCCATCGCTTTAAATAATCTCAAAGTGTAAAAACCTTTAATAATACATTATAAAAATAATGAAACAACAATATCTTTCGGACTATTTTCTTGGAGACAGATGAACTCTCATGGTGCTACAGGAGAAATTACACCGGTTATTGTTGAGCACGGAGTAGATGGACACGTTGCCGTAGAAGAATTCCCCGCCGTAGTATCTGCTGATCACGCTTTCTGTGTCTATCACGAATTTGTAACTGCCCTGGAAGTAGATGAATAGTTTTCATTAGCTATCCATTATTTTTCGTCTACATACACACACACTAATAAGATTTTATCCAGCGCGAGTTATGATTGAAGTTATTGGAAATTAAGCGAATTATCTAGTGCTGTCATCAATGGACAGACCTGTCAAATAACTTGGGAAACAAAACTAATAGATGAACTGCCTTAATTAAGCAAATTTAAATAAAGAGACAGTAATAGGTGGCTAAGATTTTTACAGCTGAACGTGGCCTGTCAGTCTTTCAAGACTGTTATGCTAAGACATGGCTATGTCTACCCCGCAAGGGTTATAGACGTGATTATATGAATGAATTAATGATTAACTGCTGCTTCAGGGTATCAGGGTTCAGTAATGTGTTAAAGATCTTCAAATTCATTTAATACCAGTACATGCCTTCCTAGTTTTCCTCCATTTAGTGTTTTGAAAGGCAAAATTTTCTCAAAATAAGTTCCGAGGTTTCGGAACCTCGAAACATGTGATGTGCTTTTTCTATCTCTCTTTAATCTTATATTTAGATGACATTATTATAAAAGGTCTTTTATTGCAAAATTCTCTATTTGTCTATTGGGTACATACATAGATCCATTATAGTCACGTCTATATCTCTTGGGGGGTAGATAGAGCCAACAATAGTGAAAATGGTATAGCTTTGTAATGGAATTGAGATTCAAATAGTGACAGTTCTGCTGGGTCAATAAATAGAAACGTTTACCTTCAAAATAACGCAGTCGTCGGTGAAATTGAGTATGGTCTGCATGAAGGGCTTCATGAACACGTTGTCGCACACCTTGTTCACTTGCAGTCTTATCAGGTTGTTTCTGTTCGTTGATACGATTATTTTGGCCTGCAATGTTAAGTTTTTATTATTACTTATTAACATCTTGCAGGCATTTCTCCCCATATATGTATGTAAACGTATATGAGTATAAGGATCGGGAAAGTCAAGTAAGTGCGCTTAACGACTGCCGTCTTCAAACTAACCTGAAACATTAATTGATATAAACATCTTAGGTATCAGGTAGGTCTTCAAATTGAGCTGATTGGGGGGCAAGCAGCTCAATTTAAAGACCTACTCCTTGATAACGACATTTTTGTTAGTTAAAAACCATATAATGGTCGAACTTAACAGCAATATTCTCGAATTAGTCGCGGCGAAAAGCCAGAGGGCATTGTGTTGCGGTATTTATTTGGCTGGTGCCAGATACTGGAACCTGTGCGGCCTTTTAGCCATTGTCAGGACACCACATGATGCCCCTCATGGGGCATAAGGGGTTTCAGTGCCAGGAGTTCCACACTCCCCTGAGTGAAGATCGAAAAAGGGCATAATACTAACGTTCTATTGAATATAAATGCACCTTACATACATACATACATATAATCACGTCTAAATCCCATGCGAGGTAGACAGAGCCCGCAGTTATAAGCCTATCCCTAAATCGCCTTTTACGACATCCATGGGAATGATCCGTGCACCATGCAATTGTTGATATAAAAACCTAAAACATTCCTACATATATTCGGATCCTGGAAAAAGTCCAGTAACTCTAAAGACATACCCTGAGAGGCTCGATGTTCTGCGAAGCGTTCATGCTGAAGTAGATGACGTTCCCGTGACCAATGCGCCAGTCCACAGCACAGCAGTCTAGCCTTTTGGGGCCCTTGCATTTGTCCAGACTTATTAACTGAAGCTTAAACTTTCCCTGAAAAAGAAGTGAGGATTAGATTATATCTAGGTACCAATATATTTCAAAAACAGATTACTCATAAAAAATATTTTTTTTAAATGCCCTTTTCTTCTTCATAGAAACTATATATTTACTGAAAGCTGCAAAGTTATTTTTTTCCGAATGTGAATTCCAACTCTGTTGAATAGCTTATATTCCAATACTCACATTGAACCTGTTAAAATTAATATTTAATTAGGATTAAATAAGTCCTTATTCACAAAATTTACCTAAATTATTACGTCCCTTTTATAAAAGATATATTTCGAAGTTCGAAAAGTTTTATACTTAGAAAAATTTTAGTAAGAAAATCAACTTACGAAATTTATACCCGACATTTCTGCGCAAATTAAATAAACATAAATGAAGAAAATCACTATTTTATATACATTTATTACCCTCATTGCAAACGACACTATCTATTACAACAAAAATGATTTCATTTCAAAAGTTCTACATAATGTTAAATGACTTGCGGTTTAGTTAAACATGTCACGGATTGTTGAACACTACAGTTTATGAAGTAGGTTTTAACCATTGTAAAAATTATACCTTTTGTGTATCAAAGCGGAAAATAAGGGGTATCAATTAAGAATAATTATTATTGTAAATGAAAACCAAGTTGGTGTATCTACTATTTTTAGTCCAAATTTAAAAATACTCATTTAAATATTTTAAAAGCCGTTTTGATTTTGCAATGTTTAAATTGGAATACTCGTAAATAGAAAGGAAATACGTTTATAATTGGTCAAAAGCATACACATTCTATAAGATAGTGTTTTTGTACTAACTCAGCCTGACGATTACAAACTAACCTTGTCCTTCTATCTCCTGGCGCAAATCCTGGTTACATCCTCACATCTTTGGAGAAGAGGATGACCATATGCACTTCTTTTGACCATGTTTCTTGATTGGAAAAGTCAGGTATTAAGCGACTACCGTCAGAACTCTGTAGTCATTTTGCAGGGGAACCTGATCCATATTGGATTATGGTATAGGCTGCACTAGTTTAATGTGCCTATCCCTTTATTCGCCTATTACGACATCCATGGTACAGTGATGATCTGTTCTAAAGTGTGCGTACCACACGGCCCTTTTCTTATATAGAACTAGCTGTGTACCTGCGACTTCTTCAGCGTTCGTTGATTTTGAAAAAGAAAAACGTATTCTATGTTACAACGCGGGTTTTAACTATATGTACCTACACGAAATTTCATTCGGATCGGTCCAGCAGCTTAGTTGTTAAAGCGAATAAAACAGACAGACAGTCTTTTGCATTTATAATAGGTATAAGTAAAGAAAGTAAGGGATAACGAATTCAGGATAAGTTCTTACTGTCGAATATGAGAGTTTGAGCAAAATGATACTCAAATAAACAATAAAAAAAAAAATTGTTTATTTATTTTTCACTCTTTATCTCTTGGTAAAATCATGGCGTTCACAATGGAGCATGAGAAATTACATTCGCCGTTGAACATGATGGAATGTATTGAGACGTTGCCGTAGATAAACTCCCCGCCGTAATACTTTTGCAACACGCTTCCTATGTCCACTGTCATCGAGTAATTACCCTGGAAATGGGGAAAAATTTAAAACAAATTTTCATGTTACATACATACATATGGTCACGTCTATATCCCTTCTGGGGTAGACAGAGCCACCAGAATTAAAAGATTGAATGGCCACGTTCAGCTATTTGGCTTAATGATAGAATTGAGATTCAAATAGCGACAGGTTGCTAGCCCATATCGCCTAAAAAATCCCAAGTTTGTAAGCCTATCCCTTAGCCGCCTTTAAGACATCCATGGGAAAGATATGGAGTGGTCCTATTCTTTTTTGTATTGGTGCCGGGAACCACCAATTTTCATGTTGTTAGAGTTATTAGAAAAAAAGCTCAACTAATTTACTGATTATTATACCAGAATTCAAATTCCATTAGCTTAATCCGACCATCGATTCTTGTGGCTATTGGTTCTATCTAGGCCGTAAGGGATTAAGACGTGATGATACTTTGATAGACATAAATACATAACATCACGCCTGTCTCCCATTGGGGTAGGCAGAGACTATGGATTTCCACACACCCTTACAGACCTCTCCCGCTTCCTCCACACTCATTAATCTGTACTAATAGTATAAAGCTGAAGAGTTTGTTTGTTTACATACATACATACATAAAATCACGCCTCTTTCCCGGAGGGGTAGGCAGAGACTACCTCTTTCCACTTGCCACGATCTCTGCATACTTCTTTCGCTTCGTCCACATTCATAACTCTCTTCATACAAGCTCGGCGGTTTCGGGTACTTTTGACCTGACCCTTTACCAGGACGTCCTTAATTTGATCAAGATACGTTCGTCTAGGTCTTCCCACTCCGACCTTTCCCTCCACACTCTCCTTGTATATCTGCTTAGTCAACCTGCTTTCATTCATCCTCTCCACATGACCGAACCATCTTAACATACCCTTTTCTATTCCTGTAACTACATCTTCTTTCACATCACAACATTCCCTTATCACGCTGTTCCTTATCCTGTCACTCAATTTCACACCCATCATACTCCTTAACGCTCTCATTTCCACTGCATTTATTCTGCTTTCATGCTTCTTTTGCCATACCCAACTTTCACTCCCATACATTAATGTCGGGACCAACACGCCCCTGTGCACAGCCAGTCGAGCCTTTTTGGATAGTTTCTGACTGCTCATAAAGGCATGCAAAGCTCCATTCACCATGTTCCCCGCGTTCACTCTCCTTTCAATATCACTATCATACTTGCCATCTGATGTAAACTTTGATCCTAGATATACAAACTCTTTCACTTGCTCCACTTTTTCTCCTCCAATCAAAATATTACATGCTGTCATTTCTTTCTCCATTTCAAAAACCAGTGTTTTAGTTTTACTTACGTTCACTTTGTTTTTACGTTTGTTTGTTTGAACGCGCTAATTTCAGGAACTACTGGTTCGAATTGAAAAATTCTTTTTGCGTCGAATAGACCATTTATCGAGGAGGGTTTTAGGGTATATAACTTCACGCTACAACTAAAAGAAATAATGAAAAATGTAAAAAAACGGGGAAAATTATTCATCCTTGAGGGCTTCAATAATGCCCAAAATAACTATTCCACGCGGACGAAGTTGCGGGCACAGCTAGTCTTTTCATACATATTCGACGATTACAACTCCTTACATCTTCCTTGATAGTGGGACATGATCATGTAAGCACAGTAAGTGTCATGTTACAGCTGATGATGGAAAATTATCTATTCAACATGTAAAAAGAAACCTTTAACCCTCCCATTTCGTAAAAGGTGACTAAGGGATATGCTTTTAAACTAGGCGATGGACTAGCAATCTGTCACTATTTGAATCTCAATTCCATAATTAAGCCAAGCAGCTTAACGTGGCTTATCAGTCTTTTTAAGACTGATGGCTCTGTGAACCCCGCAAGGAATATAGACGTAATTATATGTATGTATCTTATATAATGGTTTACCTTCAAAACGCCGCAGTTTTCCGTGATGTTGGCGATGCTTTGCAAGAACGGCTTCATGAAGGCGTTCTCGCATACCTTGTTCATCTGCAGTCTCACAAGACTTTTGCCGTTTGTAGAGATTTTGATTTTCGCCTGAAAAAAATTACCCAACTGGTCAGGGGGCTTTATTCACGAAAGTTGTTAGGACGTACGTCATATTTTCCTTTTCTCTTTAGGAGATTTTAGTTAAGTAATCCGAAATGTTGAAAAGAGATAGAAGATAAGTCAATGCTCGTAAATAAGGGAGCGGTCGATATGGATGGGGTTCATTTTACAACATCTTATCAGCTGTTCAAAGCGTAAGGTCGCTTCGTTTACACTTTTCAGTCGCTTCGTATAAAGCATAATGCATATCTATACACACTCTTTCTTTCCCATAGGTTTAGATAGAGACTACGTCTTTCCACTTGCCAGGATCCCTTCACACCTTCTTCGCTTACTCCACATTCATGTTTCTACATCCAAGCTCGTCGCTTCAGACTAATCATAATCATTCGCTTTTTTAGGGGTTACATACATACATATAATAACGTTTATATTCCTTGCGGGGTAGACGGAGCCAACAGTCTTGAAAATACTGATAGGCCATGTTCAGCTATTTAGCTTTAAGATAGAATTGAGATTCAAACAGTGACAGGTTGCTAGCCCATCGCCTACAAGAAGAATCTCAAGTTTATAAGCCTATCCTTAGTCGCCTTTAACGACATCCATGGGAAAGAGATGGAGCGGTCCTATTCTTTTCTCTATTGGTGCTGGGAACCACACGGAATTTTTAGGGGTTCATTAGTTATAAAATTATACTCATTGTCTCATTGCCTTTGTTTGCTTTTTTTTCTGCTTTTCTTTTTCTTATGGTGCGGTGCAATAAAGAGTCTATCTATCTATCTATAATTTACAATTCCATCTCTTCAAAGACGCCAGGATGTAACCGGACTAACGCTAAGAGGAAGAACAAGATTTTGTCAATAAAACCTACCATGAGTGGTCCGATGTTTTTGGGGAGGTACATCGTGGAGTTCACGAGGTTCCCGTCCTGGATGGACCAGGTCACCGAGCCGCAGTCCCGCTGTTTGGGACCCCTGTCCATGCTTACCATCTTCACTCTAAACTTACCCTACGAAACATGCAAGATTATTAAACAAAAGCATATATACGACGACGCATTGAGAAAGCTAGTCTTTATACATACATTCATACATATAATCACGTCTATATCCCTTGCGGGGTAGACAGAGCCTACAGTCTTGCAAAGACTGATAGGCCACGTTCAGCTGTTTGGCTTTATGATGGAATTGAGATTCAAATAGTGACAGGTTGCTAGCTCATCGCCTAAAATAAGAATCCAAAGTTTATAAGCCTATCCCTTAGTCGCCCTTTACGACATCCATGGGAACGAGATGGAGTGGTCCTATTCTTTTTTGTATTGGTGCCGGGAACCACATAACACCTAGTCTTTATATTTGAAGTCGATTACAAAGTATGCAGAGATCGTGGCAAGTGAAAAGATGTAGTCTCTGCCTACCCCTCCGGGAAAGAGGCGTGATTTTATGTTATGTTTCTTTTTACAAATATGTGTTAGTCCTCCTCTCGTTTGTAGAAATATGGGGGAAATCTGGAAAATAGATGAATGGACAGCATGGAGAAAAACATAAGAATGAGTGGGAGTAAGGAGTGTCTAGTGAGATGGCAAGAGAAAGGAATCATTAAGGAAAGCTAACATACGGTGTTGACTCCACGTAAAGAGTGGGATAAAGTCTTAGTAAGAAGAAATATTCTGCTACCCTGAGTACGCCAATGATCATAATCAAAGACGCAAGGGATTCTGATAGTCTTAATGACCAGGTCACCTTAGAACCTCTTCCCTTACCAAAAGAACATACATAGTTAAGTAGTTATATTTAGTTCATCCGAATTGTGGGAAAGCAAATAATCACAGCTGAGAATGTCACCAGGAAAACACTGAACCTAATTATACAAATATACCTAGCACCTATCTAATGTTAATTCAACAAATGCACTTACGAAAAAGGAATGTCCGTCAATATAAATAAATAAACAAAACAGACAAAAAATTATATAAAATGTGCAGTACGTGTTTATTGCCATGATTATAATAATAAAATGTAGACTGTTTGATATAATTTAATGATAAGTATAGGCCAATTGTAGGCAAAATGGATTATAATTATATGAAATAGTCTAGAAGCGATTAATCTAAAATGTGAAGCATACCTAGATGAATGTGTTGTATATGTACCGTTATGTATAACACATGCCGATCACACAATCATGTCAAAATACTAATCTACAGAACGGACATAGTCATGAAGATATCAAAAGATGTATTTGTAAACAGCTTTTAAATTAATTACTCTTAAATCTTAACCGCCAAACCTATAGGTATAGGTACATTTTCATCAAACGCAATAAAAATACTAAATAGCTTATAAGAAGTTATTTTTCAAGATCGATGTAGTCGATAGAGGATACTCTTTAAGACCAAGGACTAGATAACGCTTCCAAGATTTGTGTGTAACATGAAGGCAACATAGACTTTAATGTTTATTGTCCATGGTGTGAAATAAATGATAAGTCAATAAATCTGTCAAAGAATAACATCATAGATAACAGACGTCATGCCGAAAATAAATATATTACAGAAGCCATGAAGAAACATTCAAAAACTCGTGCAAATGAACATAAGATACGCGACAATTTTCCTAAAGTTATTCACTCTGATATTCGTGATGGTGGCCGCGGTATTTTGGGCTGGGTCGGGCATGAACTTCAAGCGCAAGTACAAAGATGAAGAGACCCTGGTCGGTGGCGCTATTTGGAGTCAGATCATCGTCCCTATTGGCCTGATGATATCTTTTATCATCAAAGAAAAAATGGATGTTATCGTGCACGGATATTTCCTACTCACTGGTGTCAGTCTCTTATTCTCAGCAGGTGTGGTTTTGGTTGGTATTTTTGTATTGATCCTTGAATATTCATTTATGATTTTTCTGTCGTTTGCTCCGGTTGCACCCTCTCTGAAATTGCTAACTCAATGTTTTAAAAAAGTTTTTTTCTAATATTTCTTCCTCACTTCTCTACGCGCAACCCAGAATGCCTCTAAAGAGCATTCTGGGTTGCGCGTAGAGAAGTGAGGAAGTCTTTAGATCATGATCCTAAATCGGGTCAGGTTATTACATGAATATACTCCCGTCTGACCTACAAAACCATTGCACATTTTAGATCATAATATAAGCTACACTAGGTATGTGCCTATTCCATTCATGAATGGCTTTTATGAGATCTATAGAAAAGAGATGAAGTGTTCTTATTTTAAAGCGCCAGGGAACACATAGACTAGCTGTTTCTTTTTATTATCTTTTCAGTTATTAGGAGAATTCAAAACACTCAGGAAGCAAAGGATACCTCCTCCACCCAGTACAGATGATGAAGGTGAATCCAGACGATCGCGTTCCCGCAGAAGACGCCAGCACGACCGAGTGTACTTGGTGATAGCCGTACTGTGCTTACTAGCTGGGTGCTGCATGCTAACAGAGTTTTTGATGCTCATTTTGTTATAGCAGATGTTTATGGAGAAATATTTCATGTTCTATTTGTTTCTGGCTTAATAAATCATTTTTTACCATGTTCTTTTGCTGAGTTTCAACTTTTTTTTCTCAATAGCAGCTTCATCCTTTTGCTTTCGATTCGTTTCCTATCGGTTTGTTACCTTAGTATCCTGCCACCTAGTTCTGACTTCCCATTTCTATTCCAGTCGTCTGATCAGAACGAGTAAATGTTTAAAATTTATTGTGAGTCACGGTCTATGCATTTAAATGCCAAATTAGTTTTTATGTGATGCTTCAGTGTACAGACAGTCCACTGGCTCGTATTTATTCTGTTGGTTATTAAATTATTTTAACCATGGATAAAATACACTTCTGTAAATCCAGGACCGAAGTCCATCCGTCAAGTATTTTATGTGTAGTAATATATGGCCAGACATTTGCTCTCCAACTAACTAAAATGACCGTTCCAGCGATTCTTGCACTTTCCCACACTTCAATTGGAGTATAACAAATATCACAGTAAATAATTATACATGTACAATGAGATTGTTAATATAAACATTTATGAACTATGCATACACAAACTAAAGCAGAAGATCTTTAAATCATTGTTTTTGTTTTATCATCCATTCCTCTTCGGCTCCTGTGACTGGTGGACGCTTTATGGTTTGATCTTCGACATGGCTATAGGATTGTGAGTTTAAAATTTTTGATATTTATGTTTTTCGGGGTCTAAAAGATTTCTTCCACTGCTACTAAAAAATGCAAGACTCGTTTTATTTTTTACTAATAACACATTAAAATCAAAAACGATGTGTTGGCCGCGTTTCAAAGGCCACGACATGTTGTGAAGAAGTTGTAAGAGTACATTCAAATTAATTTCATCAAACTTACCTGACAATTCAATCCTTGGATCATGATCATAAATTAGTCTTTGGTCCATGAATTCTCAGTGTGGAAGCAGTTGGGACAAGTGTGAGAATAATTATGATGGTGGTAAAATGAACTTAGCCAAATGTTTTGCTTCCATGCCTCATTACTTACTACTTTAGTCAGGGTTTCTCTCAGTCTACAGTCAATGATGTAACATCTTTGTTCCAGTATTCTAATCACAGGCCTGCTAGCTTTTGGGGCGTACTGGACCACCAAGTTCATAATGAACATGCCGGCGAACGCCAAGGACGGCGCCACCACGGCCACTTATCCCATGACCCTGCCAGAAATGTTCTAATCAGAAACATTGCTATGAAAAGGAAGAAATACGAGAATATCTTTGAAACACAATAAGTAATGTAAGAAATATGACACGGAAAAGCGTGTTTTACACAAAAAATCACAGATATTCAAGGAGTTAAAATGTTAGATCTGTGGCAATGTTTTTAAGCGTGTCAAATTTGGCATTGGTCATTTGCGAAGCCCAGTATGGCGCTATTGATATAGCATTATCAGAAGCATCATATCTTCAGGCTCTCCAGTGTAAAGGTGACCGGATATTTAGGGCATGGTCACAGATAGACAAATAAAGATTATTCCAATTTCTATGGGAATGATACTACTACTCCTACTACTAAATGTGCCATGAGCTGAGGAAAAATGCCACATCACAGGCCCTCATATCTGATATATCTGAGCTTAAGCTCCACCTCAACATATTCTCTTTTGCGGCACTGAAAACAGGATTTGCAAAGACTTTTCAAGTGCCACCAGCAGGTTATATTAAAAATAATGTGGTATAATCTTTCTTCTCATTTTTTGCTTTCAGAGGGAGTGGATAGAGTGAGTGATGATGGATGTAAATGTGAAACATTAAGTACGTTTTTTGGCAATTCCCTTTTTATAATCTGATCAATGAAAAGGGTTAACGTAGTTGTTCCATATTATATCCAGTTTGCCAATATCTTCTACAGGGATCTTAACGAGCGTGGTGGTGACGTCGTAAGTGGTATGTCACTCGATACCAAAAATAGGAATATCTATAGATTACCTGTCGTATGTGTGTCTGTGACAACAAACAGTAGGTTCATTTATGCGTGCGTTACGATAACGAGATTTTTGCTTAGGGTATTTTTAGGGGAAATATGGTGTGTATTTGTAAATGGTTCGTTATAAAAAATATTTCTTTCTTTTAATATTGAATACTTGGAAAATGCAGTCTATGTAAGCTGTGTTATCACGAACAATATAATAAATGTCACGTTTGTATATCAGTTATTATTTTTATGTTATTATTAAATGAATCGTTAGTATGCGTTATTTTTTTTTTTATTTCTTCATAATTTATTTTAATTTTAATTTATTTTATTTAATAATCATTCCTAAAAATATGACTGCAATGGCTTTTGAGTCACCACACAGTGAGCCTAACCTAACCTATATTGGATCATGGCAAAATGGTTTCGGCTTTTACGACATCCATGGGAAGAGATGAAGAAGTATGCTAAATTGCCAGGAACCACACGACACAAAAAAAACCTGAATCAATCACTTTCTCACTACAAGGCTACATTTGAATGCAATGTTTTCTTCGCAGCCGTGAGGTTTACGTGTGCAATATGTTTGTTTGTAACGCAGTTTATCGGAAACAGAGGTTATTGTTCATCGTAAGGTGACTTGCCCGCGGTCATCGGGCTATCTTTTTTATTTCAATGTAATTAATTGGTGGAGAAAAATTAAGTAGGTGTATTGACAAAAAACAATCAGTTTTAGTAAAATCTACCTATTACCTGCGGTTTCGTCCGCGTGAATTTAGCGTCTTTTACAAAAGAATATGTACAAGTTTTTAAGAATACATGTTTTTCCCAAGTCTCACGAGAAGTATAGTTTTTACAGGGATGAATTGTCCCCTATATATATTAATTATTATTTATCTAGATTATTTAAAAAAATTCTGTGTGAAAGCACCCTAACAGTAGTTTTATAGGTCTTTTAAACACAGAAACGAATTGTTTCATATCTAACTAGTATTGTGTTAGGTTTAGAACTGCAGGTGGTAGTACACAATGAGTTCTGTGTGAATGATAAGTGAGTGTTGCGGTAAATATAAAAATGGCGATAGGTCTTGTTGTGTAAGTTTCATTATTTTTTAAGAAAGCTTTTCCTGGTAAGGAAACCAGGTTTCCACTCTTGTAACGTATATCACTTGTTCTCAATTTCTCTGTGAAAGGATCTGATTGAACAAATTATTTAACATACATACATAGACAGAGCCAAAAGTCTGAAAAAGGCTGATAGGTCACGTTCAGCTGTTTGGCTTAACGATAGAATTGAGATTCAAATAGTGACAGGTTGCTAGCCAGTCGCCTAAAAGAAGAATCCCAAGTTTATAAGCCTATCCCTTAGTCGCCTTTTACGACATCCATGGGAAATAGATGGAATGGTCCTATTCTTTTTCTAATGGTGCCGGGAATAACACACTGACTTTAATATTGACTGATATCCACCCAAAGGTAACTTGATTGAAGAGACTGTCACTTAAATTAATACGAGTATGTCATAATGAGAAGAGAGTTTTAATTCTTTTGAAGAAAATCCTCTTAATTACATCAATTATGTATGTGTGTTCCGGCAGGTTTGTCCAGATCAAAATTGTGCTCGGAACCTCTTATAGAGAGTTCCGGTTTAACATTTACGTTACCACTTTATTTCTTCTGCGTTCCTTTCTTGGACAATATTGTATGAATCACCATAGATCGCGACATCTAGCCAGGATTTCTGGAATCCTTCTTCATCTTGAACAAGCAGTGAAAGCGTGGTCAAATATTAGCTATAATTTTTACAATAGTTCCATTGGTCATATATTAGTTATCATTGTTACAATGATTTGGACATTAAAAACTGCCTAGAAGTACCTACTTCACGCGCGGTGTCGCGACAGGACTGCGAAAAGTAGTATAAGCTTTGCAGTTGAATATAATTATTAAAAGACTGAAGAATTTACAATATGTTTGTTTATTGCAACAAAAAACGGAAATCGTTCAAGACAATATTTTCTTTTTAAATTCTTCACTAAGTATAAATTGGTAGGCGCGGTGTGTGTCATCCATTAGATGTATTATAATTTGAGATATAAGCAATATAATTCATATTTCTCAGTTAAATCATTATAGTTTAGAATATAACCATGGTTGTTGCTGGAGCGTAAGTTTGTAATATTAAAATTAAAACTGAATTTGCGTCTGTACCTCTCTAGAGAAATAAGAATAGGACCACTACATCTCTTTCCTATACATACATACATACATACATAAACTCACGCCTCTTTCCCGGAGGGGTAGGCAGAGACTACCTCTTTCCACTTGCCACGATCCCTGCATACTTCCTTTGCTTCATCCACATATTTCATATATATGCTTCATCTCTTTCCTATGGATGTCGTAAAAGGCGACTAAGGGTTAGGCTCATAAACTCGGGGGTGTTTTTAAGTAGATATATATAGCAACATGTTCTTTTTTCCACAGCCATGTTCCCTTTTTAAAGAACAGCATAAAAATGCAAAGTACCGCAAAATTAATTATCTGACTGTTTGCAGAGCATTGCTGACAGGCGCTATAATGGTCACATTATTTTTGGGCGGGAAGTTTCTTCTGCAGCTGGACCGGCAGAACAATGATATTCCAATCACCAACCTGACAGGGTTAAGTAAGTATTTATAGCAACTAATAACGTAAGAATAGTTAAATACTTTAGAAATAAGATACAATTAGTAAAGTTTTTTTTATTATTAATTAATTAATATTAGTTGTATTTTAAATATGTATGTATGTAATATTTACTTTAGAAATTAGTAATTATATTACATATATTTTATAAGTATATTACTGTGGATGAAGCGAAAGAAGTGTGCAGGGATCGTGACAAGAGGAAAGATGCGGTCGCTGCCTACCCCCCCCGGGAAGGGAGGCGTGATTTATGTATGTATATTTTTTTTAATATTTTTAAATAAATAATTTCCAATCCCGGGAATAAGACAAGCAGATACTTAATCTAGTGGCGTCTACAGAAGTAAAATTAAGAGTTAGTTAAGAACTATTTATTTTTGTTTTAATTCAGCGATGAAATATATCATATTAATTTTCAGGTGAAGACAAGATCCTGAAGTTAATGCGAGGAAAGGTTTACAGTATCTATGGGCGATAAATGTAACTATTTTAATTAATGTGGAATATTTTAATTTATTAATTGAGATATCTATTCTTGGCTATGCATGGGTTTATGATGAAATTACTCGATGTTGAAGAGGTAGGTATTTACTTAGAAACAGAATTGCAATGCATCGTAAAATTTTATTAAATGATTAAAAAAAAATATGCCTACTTAGGTTGTCAGTAAAAAAAATATTACATTGTGCGATTTTTAAAAATAATTCTTTCTAGTTATCGATTATTATATTATTATGACAACATTGACGACAAAAGATATTCTGATGATATATTATTTCATTTCTGAATATACTTATGTAATATATTATTAAAGTTAAATAAAAAGTTATAAAGTGTTTTTTTTTATTTGGGTGATGATTTGTGATTGTAATATTATAAAATAAATAAAATGTCTATAACAACACATTTGTACACCAAATATAACAGTCCAAGACAACTATTGATAAAATTATTTCCCTCTTAGTGAGTTGACCTGTCATCTTTTATTATGACTTGTTCACTCAATCGCAAAGAAGAACATTACATTGTTATTTCATTTTATCTTGTAGTTATGCTGTTATTGTTGTTTTATAATTATTATAAATATAAATAAAATAATAATTTCCGAGTATGGCAGTTTTCTTTATTTAAATTATATCGGTCGACATATAAGTAACCCTTAATCCTTACAAAATAATTATAAAATAACATTTAATATTACTTGTTCGATTAATAAAGGAAAGCAACGTAAAAGTTGTCAAAAAGTTGTCAGGAAAAAGTGTGTACTTAACTACCTATTAGAACAACCAGACAATAAACAATTCAATCAGGCTTAGAACGACAGATAATAAACAAATCGATTAGGCTTGTTCAAAAAAGATTTAAAGAACGTCGCTATAAATCATTGAAGAGACGTAACAGAATATCTACATATATTTAGGGGAGCCCCTTATCAATAGATAGTTGTTTCTCAGATTATTGGAATGATGACATCACAACAAAAATATTAAGTAAACATAACTGTTTTCATTTTTTTTATTTCATAAATCATTTTTATAAGGCGCTGTTCACACATAATCTGTTCATGTGAATAGTGCCTTAAATTAATTTCGTGAACGAGTTATTGTGCAATTGGTTACATTGTTATCAAAACAACATTGTAATCATTATTTCTTTGTTTTGACCAAGGGCTCATCGCTTATTGATCATTCCGGTGGAGTTTTTCAAAATGGTCGGAGGGACGGGACTGTGAGTGAATTTTTTTTCTATTTTCTCTATTCTATTAAGCAATGTGCCGTGTGGTTCCCGGCACCAGTACAAAAAAGAATAGGACCACGCCATCTCTTTCCTACGGATGTCAATCGATTGATATTCACCGTTCACAAATTAACCACGGTGGTACTTCTTTATTCCCAGTTTAGTAATACTCGGCGCGGTCGTGTTCGCCTCGTTCTGGACGGGGATGTTCGTGGCCTTCGTGAACCAGGCTAGCAGCTTCGGAGGCCGAGGGGGCTCCAGGGCCACCACGGCGGCGCCCATCCCTGTGGAGCTGACGCTGACTGGCAAGGGTTTCATCAGATATACTGGATAGATGGACGTTTTCTTGAAAAGGTACTGTGTTTTTAAGTGGAAAGGGTTAGAGTTAACGGCAGGGTACTAAGAATTTATATATGTATGTATATACTATTCGGAAATGACATGGCTGCCTTTTTAGAAAACATAAAATATCTTGTACGCTGTTAGAAAAGAATGAAATGAAAGATGCCGTGTGGTTGCCGGCACCATTACAAAAAAGAAAAGGACCACTCCATCTCTTTCCCACGGATGTCGTAAAAGGCGACTAAGGGATACGCTTAGGTATAAACTTGGGATTCCTCTTTTAGGCGATGGGCTAGCCTGTCACTATTTGAATCTCAATTCTATCACTAAGCCAAACAGCTGAGCGTGGCCTATCAATCTTTTCAAGACTGGTGGCTCTGTCTACCCCGCTAGGGATATAGACGTGACCATATGTATTTATGTGTTAGAAAAGAACGCTTTATTTGGTACAAATATATAAGTAACATTGCGTTTTGACAATATATCTACTTGGCTAAAACTTTTTACGGCATGTACCCATTTATGTGCTGTTATGAGTATATGAAACAAAATATACCTGCTTAGCTAATTGCAATTTATGCTAGAAGCATTATTGAATCTAGATCTTTTAGGGCATTTTGCGCAATTATATTATTGTTAATTTTCAATGCGACTTAGATGTGAATGAAAAATGAAAAGCAGAATATTTCTTTATTATTTTTTAAGTTTTTTTTTAATTATGGTAAGTACTTTGATAATAAAGTTAAAATATATTTTCAGGATGCAGATGAAGCAGTCGCATCAGGTGTGGTGTCTCCGCGTGGGTGCGACGAATGTGTGAAGTTCTCAGGAATAATCTTATCCACGATGATGCCTAACAAGATAGATAATTTTAGACTTAAAATTAATAAGAGCATAGTACAATTTTAACTGATAAATGTAATTTAGGATTTATACAATAAATTATGCCAAAACTGAATTTGTTTTACTTTATAAATTGCCGTGTGGTTCCCGGCACCAAAACAAAAAAGAATAGGACCACTCCATCTCTTTCCCATGGATGTCGTAAAAGGCGACTAAGGGATAGGCTTGCAAACTTGAGATTATTTATTTCAGGCGATGGGCTAGCAACCTGTCACTATTTGAATCTCAATTCTATCATTTAGCCAAATAGCTGAACGTGGCCTATCAGTCTTTTTAAGACTGTTGGCTCTGTCTAACCCGCAAGGGATATAGACGTGATTATATGTATGTATGTATGTATGTTATAAATTCACCGTTTTCCTGTCGACGCCGACGTAATATTTTTCAGAATTAATCCTAAACATAAATAAGTTTAAAATATAAGGCCTTCTGTGTCTGTCCGCCTTTTTAATCGTACAAGAAAACATAATTTCCCGTAAATATTGTAACTCCGACGAGATATTTGAATAACAATTGGAAAAATGTATGTATTCCACACAACTTTATGACGATCAATCATCTGTCATCTTCCATTACTTATCATTACCTATCAGTGACTGGATTCTGCCAGGTAGCATCACAATACATCTGATTGAAGGACTGTAAAATGCGAAAGTTGTTACTTTCGGGTTCGAATCCCGGTAGGGGCATGATAAGAAAAGAACTTTTCTGATTGGCTTGGGTCTTGGATGTTTATCTATATAAGAATTTATTTGAAAATATAGTATCGTTGAGTTAATATCTCATAACACAAGTCTCGCACTTACTTCGAGGCTAACTCAATCTGTGTAATTTGTCCCGTATATACATACATATGGTCACGTCTATATCCCTTGTGGGGTAGACAGAGCCAACAGTCTTGAAAAGACTGATCGGCCACGTTCAGCTATTTGGCTTAATGACAGAATTGAGATCCAAATAGTGACAGGTTGCTAGCCCATCGCCTAAAAAAGAATCTTAAGTTTGTAAGCCTATCTCTTAGTCGCCTTTAACGACTTCCATGGGAACGAGATGGAGTGGTCCTATTCTTTTTTGTATTGGTGCCGGGAACCACACGGCACACCTACATATATTTATTTATTTATTTTATTTACTTAACTTACTTAATGATCAACATTACGTACTTAGGACCAATATTGTAGGCAGGTGTTACGTCTAGTCTGGTGACCGATCTTTTAGTATTCCCGAGTCGTCATCACGACTTCCCTTTAACTTTCCCTTTTGGCGTACTCCGCTGAGACCACATCATTCCACTTGCCACAATCCTATCATACTTCTTTCGCTTCTCGAATCATCAATAGAAAATCAACATACATACATATAATATCTCTATATAATATCTATATATATATGTCTATATCCCTTGCAGGGTAGACGGAGCCAACAATCTTGAAAATACTGATAGGCCACGTTCGGCTATTTGGCTTAATGATAGAATTTAGATTCAAATTGTGACAGGTTGCTAGCCCATCGCCTAAAAGGAGAATCGCAAGTTAATAAGCCTATCCCTTAATCGGCTTTTGCGACATCCATGGGAAAGAGATGGAGTGGCCCTATTCTTTTTTCTATTGGTGCCGGAAACCACACGGCACAAAAAAAAAACAAAAAATACTAATAAATTTTGATCTATAATAAGACTTTGTAAGCGACGGTGTTGTACAATTTGATTGACAATATGGAAGTACTGCTTATAATTATCTGCTAATGGCTATTTTAATTACTCTTTTGGTACTTACGTTAGTTTCGGGGCCAGTCGTTACGAGAGAGAACATCGAAATATAAGGTAACCTATAAGGTAATGATGATATAATGATCCAGGTTGGGTCAAATTTTCCTGGTAAAAGGGTCCCAGAGACTGACTCTTCCACATCATTTCGTAGAAGTCAATGACATGATGTGGATATAATAAAGTTATTATGACATAATGTTACATACTTAATTTCAAAAAGCTCTTGTAATTATAATTCAGGGTCCCAGAGACCTAAGTTAGAGTCCATTGGCTCGCAGTTAAGAGTTTCATTGTGTTTGTATTACGTAAACTATTATTTGTGCCTAGTCAGGTGGTTTATCAAAACAGCATTGTGTGTCGTTTGTTTTGTTTAACTAGTGGACAATTAAAATCCATCATTCATATTGGTTGGACCTGCCAAAATGGCCGGCGGCGCGGGATTGTGAGTAATAACTAATAATTCACTCTTATTCTTTTTACCATTTTTATTAACTTTTCTATCGAACTAATGAGTTTCCACGCAGTTATTAAATGTTTACGTTGTTTCCATCAACAGCCAATGATTTTAAATATAAAATTTGTACCTTACTGTCCATGAGAAATAGTGACAGATTCCTTATTACCCGTTATATTTCACAATGAAATGAAATTCTATTTCAACAACGTTTATTACTCTTCTTCTTTAGATTGATATTTTGTGCTATTATCACCAATCATTTGAGATTTCAAATTCGCACAGATATAAGTACTTACTGCCATGCAAGACGAAGGTTAGTAGATAGTCCTAGTAATATTTCACTTGAAAATTCCAGTTTAATCCTGGGCGCTGTCATATTTGTCACTTTCTGGAGTGGGATGTTTATCGCCTCGATTCTGAAGGCTGATAAGGAGTCGAACACTCCCACCACCACCCGCTTTTTGTCCAAACAGCACTGGAAGGGCTCTGGGTACCTGGAATATACTGACTGACGTATGAAGGGCTCGCCCCACTGGTACCTGATGGAAAAGATTTTGAATTATTATAATCAGTAAGTACCTACTGGTTACATTTCTTTTGTGTGTAATGTAGTAGTTGTTTATACGTGTGTTCAATATCGTTTGATTTTTTGATTCTAAAAAATATATTCGACGTATTTTCATAGAAAATGTTTTTATTCATTCCTTGCCTAGGACGATATATAAATAAATATATACCTAACGCACAAATCACACAGATTGAGTTAACCTCAAAGTAAGTCATAGATTTGTGGTAAGGGATATTAAGTCAACAATACTTCATTCATCCAAGACCCAGGGCAATCAGAAATAGTTCGTTTTCCATCATGACTTGACCGGGAATCGACCTCGGGGCCTTAGACTCAGGAAATCACGCTCGGAATATGATCAAATGATGAAAATTATTTTAGGGTGCTGTTGACCGGAGTATTATTCTTTAGCCTGTATCTGATGACCAAAGACGTGCGAGATGCCGTCATCCAGAAGGTCCAAGCCAAGTTTTTGTCGAGTGACGAAAGGGTTGGCGACGCCTGGGATTACTCTAACAATTGGCCTTTTGTAAACGATAGTACAGTATCGTTTTAAACATGGACAATGTAAGTGAACGTGTAATTAAGGATAAGTAATAAATTACGTTTGTAAAAATGTAACTAATTGTTTTATTTATTGTATATTTTTACATTATTTTTCAAAATAACATAATTGTGAATATAAAAAAAACATTTAAAATACAAATAAAATTATACGCTATAATGTTGTTTTAAAATACACAAATGAATCTCATCAATATATAATTATTTTTATACATTTTAACAATGTTATATATATTTGTAATTGAATTAGGTCTGTAGGTACCTATAAATACTTAAAAATATATTGTGATACAATTTTTGTTAGGCAATTTGGGTCAAAGTATGTATCATATTTAAGTTATACAAACTTATACATTTTTATACTTTAGTGAGGAGAGTATGTGCGTGTCAAAAGTACCTACGTGTTGTGAAGTAAATTATGTTTGAACGTATAAAACTATTTTTTTTGGATAAATTTGGTTTTTATGTAGTTTGCCTGCTCGGGTTACGAAATGATACTTTCATATTGGTCCCATAGAAATTTTACCAGAATATATTTTAATCTAATGTAGATACTGCCTAGGATAAGATAATATATACGAATGATACATCAAACTATTGAAAATAGCAACGGGATGTGCCAAACAGTTCCTACCAATTATCTTACAATTAATACTACTTACAATAAAAATGTGATAACTGTCAAACAATAAAATTGTAATAAACAATAATTTTCACTAACTACACATACAATTTTATCATAAGTTATTGTGTACATGTAAACCTAGGTACAAACGTGTTTAAAGCTAATGATCCACTCAACCCTACTTAAAATCTAAATGGGGTAATGTACCTTACCATTATTCACTCTTACCCATAGAAATCGGAAAAAATATGAGTCCATAGAAATGCCATATTGAATTTGAAACTATAAGAATGACTTGGCAATATTTTGTATTAAACAAGATTTTTTCTGGAGTTGAAAGTTCAGAGTGATGAAAAAAAATGTGTTATGATGGTGACGCTGTCCTTACTCGTGCAATTATAATCTTCTTCCTCCTGACTTTAGTTCCGGTTACATCCTCACCTCTCTGGAGAAGAGCCCGGGCCATACCTTTAACCATGGATCTTAGATTGGGAGAGTCAGGTTTTTACACGAAGCTTCTTCTATTAAACTTGTGATGTCACATTTACCACTTCTATAGACTTATATTATTCCGAATTCTATGCTTATACCAAATAAATCGATTGTAACTGTTATACTTTTCATGACAACTAAATTAATATGTCAGTTAATCTATCACGCTATAAGAAGTAATTGTGTCAGTAAAAGTAACTTTGTAATTAAAGTGATTTTTAATCTGAATCAAAATACTATTCAGATTTCTATACTTATATTTCATTTCAACTATTAAACACTAATTGAACACTTCAACCTGTGATGAAATTAGTTTATGTAATTCTAGCTTTAGAGGTAGCGGAAATACAAACTTACCAAAATTTATCATATAATTAGGATTTTTACCAAATCTTCGTAAAAAAGACGAATTGACAGGTTTTTGAAGGTAAGTAAATTTTATGAACAACAATAGTTTGTTTTCGAAACATCGTATGCACGAATAGCGATATTCCCGCTACCGTGGGAATTAAAGAAAATCCTTTTTCAGTAGGTATTCCTTTGGATTAAAAAAAACATTTATCTCCTGTTATAGTTTTATATGTCTATAAGCATTCCCTACGTGATGATAGTGCATTATATTACGATTATAAAAAATGTTGACGACCATAAAAATACTCATTCTAGTGGCAAGTTTGGTTGACATACTCGTATTTATAAACTTACATTCGATATACAAATAAAATTAAGTACAAACTATTTTACATAAGCATTTACATATTTTTTTATAAACATACTTCAATCAGATATGGATTCTTACATACATACATACATATGATCACGTCTATATCCCTAGCGGGGTAGACAGAGCCACCAGTCTTGAAAATACTGATAGGCCACGCTCAGCTGTTTGGCTTAGTGATAGAATTGAGATATGGATTCTTACTAATTATTATTAGTCGCTCGGTGACCTCCTATCACTGTAACATGATTTCAAACGTCCGAGATAAATAAAGGTTTGTTACGTGCGCGTTTAATACCTGTAGTATTTATAAATAGTATAATGCAACACGAATGTTTCAAATCAGTTATGTCATTCATATTGTGATGATATTATCATACTTAATTACAAATTAGATAATTTGTAAAATGGGGTTATTTTCAATGAAGTAATTTCTTCATCATCATCTTTCTCCTGGTTAGTCCTGCTTGTGTCCACACCTCTCCGGAGACGCCATTGACCCTGACCCTGCACTGGGTGAGTCAGGCTTTTATTTATTTATTTACTTAAAGCTTAATCGTACAAAATACAAATGAATAGCACAATTGGCGGTCTTAATGCTGGAAGCATTATGTACCAGTCAACTATTGGGTCATGTACATTTTTACACGAAGCGACTCCCGTCTGACCTCGGACACCTTGGAGTTATTCCAGTCCCATTTGTTGAATCGCCAAGAAATTCGATGTAAAAATCGTTCCTTTTGCAAAAATAAGTAAGTTGTTATGAACAACACTCAACGGTCCACACCAGGCTTAAAGATTTAAACAAAAATAAACAAACACATTCAGAACCATAGACAAATTGGGTTCACACGCAAGTACAAATAATAGTAGCCTGCGTTACATAATATAATATTAGCTATAATCCCTGATTACTGGTAAATGCACTGGACATATCATCTTTATAATGAACGGCATAGTTTCGCAAACTCGATTAACAGATCTATCGATTGATAAATTTCAATTCCTGTATTCATTGACTTATAAATCTTTCATTGATTATTTCTTTTCAATAATTTATTGGTAAGTAGTTCTACTGATACACTATTAAATCTTTTAACGATTGATAGATCGGTCCACATAATGTATCGGACCATCATCGGTCACATTGCAATATAAATAGTTAATATAGAAATATCACTTACTACAGCTTAAGAAAAAATTAAAAAAAGATAGAAAGAAAAAAGTATTTTACGATGATGAAGGAAGTTGGTCATCAAAAATGTAGAAATACCCAGAAAGTAAATTACCTAGAAAGTTGGATTTTTATGATCTCAAGATTCGAGATATCGTTTAATTCTGATATTTTTGTTCTCTCATTCTAAACATTCATAATGTCCAGTGCATTAACAGTAACGGGGGTTCACATTAGGCAAGTAAGGTAGACTAAGGTAACAGGTACATTATTTGGAATTGTTCTCGTGCTTCCTCCCCTTGGGATAAAGCCCCTCGATGCCCTTCCCGAACGGACTTTGACCGTTCGTCGTCAGGTAATAAGATCCTTGGGCACTGAAATAAACAAAAAAAGATTCTTAATCTATATATATTAAATATATATATATATAATAGATACCCAGTTTAAGGGTAAGTAATGTGTTTTATATAGATATTAAATTCTCGTGTCACAATGTTCGTTCCAGTACTCCTCTGAAACGGCTTGATTGATTCTCATGAAATTTTGTGAGCATATTGAGTAGGTCTAAGAATCGGCCAACATTATTTTTCATGCCCCTTAGTGATAAGGGTTGTAAACCCTTAACATTTTTTTAACCAGAAATTACTTAAAAATTATTTATAGGTATGGCAAAACAATGTTAGTCGGGACAGCTAGTATACATACATGTTTAGTTTTAATTTCTTTTTGTAGTATTGGTCTTTAATAAAGCGGGTGACGTAGTTTTTGAGGGTTTTTAAAATATGAAAATGATGACGTTTAATTTAAATAAAAATAGGCTTAAACAGCTCAGAAGCATGGGTATAGTCTATGTTTAAAAGGATGCAGTTGTTTTAAATGTCACCCTGTACATACATACATACATACATAAAATCACGCCTCTTTCCCGGAGGGGTAGGCAGAGACTTCCTCTTTCCACTTGCCACGATCCCTGCATACTTCCTTTGCTTCATCCACATTCATAACTCTCTTCATGCAAGCTCGGCGGTTTCGGGTATTTTTGACCTGACCCCTGTATATTTCTAAAAATAAAGTACTCGTAGTAAAAATGAATGGTACCTAGTATCACAGTTGACGCCCATGTAGACCATGCCGCGCTCGGGCGCCGGGTTGTCGCGGAAGCGCTGGTAGCCGGCGGCGGGCGACGCGGGGAAGGCGGCGGGGCGGCGCACCGACTCCGCGTAGAAGCGCCACGAGCGCCAGTGGCTGCACAGGTCTGCGGTTGTTAACGGAATTACGTGGAAATTAATGATCCGAGTTTTTTTTTTATGTGGATAAGACCATTTAAATGTAATAAATATATGTATATACTTCATGATATTCGTCTTATTGTTTGTTGTACATTTTTACATTATATTGAAAAATAAAAGTAATTCAAATAATAATCAACTTTAGTTTTTCAGTATGAGAGGATAGAGGTATAAAGAGATTTAGAAGAAGTTAAATATTTTATGCAAATTAATTACATCTACAAAATTAGAGATAATTTCCTAGGATGTGTTTAAATACACAAGTTAAAAAAGAAAAATATTCAAAATAATAAAAATATTAGGTACAGAAATTAGAAGAAGATCAGAAGATTAAATACGATACTAAAAGGTATAAATCTGTCTTATTTATCTAGAATTAAGTACAGTCAGATGTATAAAAATTGTGGACAGTCAGTTTCATGTTTTATATAACAACAATTTTTGATCTCGGCACCAACAAGCAATCATATACAGCTAGAGAATTATATGTAGATATATAAATAATGTGTTATGTTTCTCCCAAACCATTGAGTTTCAATAGACCGTAATAAGAAAATTATAAAAATGAAAATGTGGGTTTTCGTATAAATGATGATTATAGTGCACAGTATATTTACAAGTGATTATATTTATTGGAATTAAATTTTAGTATCTAATTCATCCCACAGATCCTCCAATATTTTTTCTTGATCCAAACCCGAAGTCAGTATCTGGGTAATCCATTAAATTCCCATTTTAATTTATCTTATTTACATAAATTGAGACTCTGAAATAGTAATCACTATACAGTGAAATTAATTTCGTTTTGTCGTTTGATGGGTGGGCGTATCTTTTAACAATGACAGTGAAATTGGACTAGGTACCTACGTCATTTCTTTTCGTGGTTGTCGTATAAGGCGACTCAAGGCCAGCTATTGTCAAAAACACAATCTTTTTCACGTGATTATAGTAGGTCAAATAGGGGTACAAGATTTATTTAATCTAATATGTTTGGTAAAATGTTCATAGTATCAGAATTTATTATTATATCTATATTTATTATTATCAGATTTTCTATTAGATACACTATTTCAGAATCTCATCAATCAATATTTGCCGTCGTTAGTGCCTTATATTATTGTCTTGATTTGTCAAGTTTTGGAGCTTAACGTCAAAAGTTATTTTGTTTTTGGCCACCATTATTCTGCATTGCGATTGGATTGAGAAGGGTAACCGTAACTGTTTTGTTTCCTCTCCTTCCTTCGTCGTCTCTTCTCTTCTTCGCTCAATTTCCTCTTGGGAACTTTGCGAGAAGTGAGTTCGGTCAAGTTTGGTAGGCTGGAAACTTAAGAAACACAACATTCTTTTAACGGAAAAGAGAATATAATAAAAAGGAAATAATGAAGAATTTAACAAATACATATGTATATAACACAAAAAATGGTACAAAAAATATCTATATATATAGTATGAATATTATAAGGTTATATTTTCAAAAGATAGTCACTGGCAGAAAAGAAATTCTCACAAAAGATTCACGTGAAAAAGAAAAATGTTTATAAATGTACATACAAATTACTGAAAATACATTCTGAACTATCCTACTGACACCCCCTCCCTATACCTCACATTTTAGTTTTAGAACGCCGGATTCGCTTCTCTTAATATTCTTCTCGACTTGGGTTAGATATTTTTTTCGAAATACGGACAATGTTGTCCGTCCGGCCAGGGCATGATGAGAAACGATCTTTCACTTATAAGCCTGGGTCTTGGATGTTCATATAAATAAGTATATAATATAAAATATAGCATCGTTGAGTTAGTATCTCGTACAAGTCCCGAACTAACTCCGAGGCTAACTCAATCTCAGTAATTTGTCTCGCATACATTTATTTATTTCGCTTGAGCTTCCTCATACGTAACCACCATAACTTACTATCTTCGGAGAGCGGTATGGGCGCGAACCGCGGGCACCCCGGCTGGACGCTCTTCCCCCCGTTGGGCCAGAAGTCGGCGCTGCCGGTGCGCACGGGCGCGCCGTAGCCGCCCGCGTCCGTGTGGATCACGTCCACGAACTCCGCGTCCTTGGCCGAGACGTGCTCCATCACGACCCCGTCGGGGTAGAAGGCGGGGAAGGCGGGGTCGAGGGCTGTCAATCTGGAATGTGACGCGTAAGCTTTAAGGCCTTTTTTGTGCCGTGTGGTTCCCGGCACCGATGTTAAAAAGAATAGGACCACTTCATCTCTTTCCCATGGCATGGTAAAAGACTACTAAGATATAGGCTTATATACTAGGGATTCTTCTTTTAGGTGATGGGCTAGCAACCTGTCACTATTTCAATATCAATTCTATCATTAAGCCTAACAGCTGTACGTGGCCTGTCAGCTTTTCAAGACTGCTGGCTTTGTTTACCCCGCAAGGGGAATTCATGAAAAGCTTTAAGGCCTGAGCACACAAAAAGCAGATCAGACAGGAGCGATGCAGTTTGGAAGCGGGCCCGCACCAATTTTGATACGAGAAACCTGCTTTTGATGTAAAAAAAAAATGTGCAAATTTTCGTAACCAACTTCCAAAGAAATTTATTTTCCAAGCTGGTCTGCTAGCGAAGAAAAATCTTACCAGCTTCACTACCTGTACATATTGTAAAATTCAATCAAGGGAAAGTTGGTATTCTTCTTTTAGGCGATAGGGTAGCAACCTGTCAATATCTCTATCAAATCTCATTCATGTTCAGCTGACCGTGGCATTTAATTCTTTTTAGACCTTTGACTCTGTCTACCTCGTAAGGGATAAAACGTGATATCTACTTATGTTTTCACTTCCAGTGACGGTAAAATACCTTTCCGCCGCCGTGGCAACTCAGTTTCGCAACCGGTTGTGAATAAGGATTTTTTTATTATATTTAGGCGACTGGTTGCGATGGAAGAATTTTTTTTATAAACGCAATCAGTTGTATTATTTATGTCATTGAAACATCACCCACCTTTTAATGGTTTTATTATATTTCGCCTTCAGTTCCCTAGCCGCGTACCCCGCCACGTGGCTCCCCAGGGAGTGTCCTATCACGTGGAGCCGGTCCAACATCAGACCGCCTTCCAACAGCGTGTTCAGCTTCTCCGCTGCTGCCAACCCTACCTGGAATGTAGCATACAATATTGTTAGTATACTGGTTTCGGGAAGAAAACTAACATTTTTCGGGAGCCGCATGTTTTCTGAAATTTAGAATAGCTTAGTTCTATTAGCGACTAAAGGATAGGCTAATAAACTTGGGATTCTTCTTACTATTTGAATCTCAATTACATCATTAATCCATATAGATGAACGTGGCCTTGCTGTCTTTGCAAAACTATTGGCTCTGTCTACCCCGTTATGATAAGAAGTGGTTCTATTGTAAAGAACCGTAAAGGTATAGGAATCACTTCATATCTTTCCCATGGATGTTGTAAAAGGCAACAAAGGGATCGGCTTATAAACTTGGGATTTTTCTTGTAGGCGATGGGATTTCAACGTGTCACAATTTGAATCTCAATTCCAATCTTAAGTTGAACAGCTCAGCATGACCTTTCAGACTATGTGTATGAATGTAAGCATAATGTATGTATGCACCATTCTATTCTTCCCCATGAATGTCGTAAAAGGTGACTAAGGGAATATAGGAAACAAGCTTCCATGCTGGTAGCAACGCAAATCCATGCTGTGTCCCAGTTGCTTTCTTCCTGTTCAGATTGTAAAAGCCAATTAAGGAAAGGCTTGGAAATAATATATAACTTAAATAAACTTACTGATATTAATAAACCTAAAACATATTATCATAAAATACCTAACAAATATCAAATAAATAAATATACATGTATATACTACAATATAAATGTGGATGCGTCACGACGACAGCAACTTTATATGTTGAATTTACAATAAAAAAATTCGCAATAAAAAATAAAAAAAAACTTTTTTAGGCGATGGGCTAGCAACATTTCACTATTTGAATCTCAATTCTATCATTAAGCCAAATAGCTGAACGTGGCCATTCAGTCTTATCAAGACTGTTGGCTCTGCCTACCCCGGAAGAGATATATGTATGTACAATAAAAAAACATGTTTTTGAGGCGGCTGACTTAAAGTAATTGTTTCGTAACCGTGTACAGGAACCGTGGTTTAGAACCACTCGGTCTTATCGTAATTAACATACAGAATGTATTCAAATAATGTCATTATATCATCATCACATTAGGCCCGAAACCCTGGCCCTTGTCGATTTATTTCTAATAATAAATAGTTATAGACAGGTTTATTATCTTTAGCAGTGAAACTTGTATGGTAATTTTTACTACGCTTTTATTAGCTTGGGTTGTATGTATGTATGTATGTATGTATGTATGTATGTATGTAACGGAATCTTTGAGCTTAATTTTCACTGATTTCTAAACGTCTGATCAACTTGGAACTTTGCACACGTATCGAGGACCGATGACAATGCAATATTTTGATAAGAGTTTCTCATTATCCTTATTAAAACTGCCAGGATTAATAAATTCATTTTTAGATCCTTCGTATGAGAGTAAGAGAGACAGAGATAGCACCAGTGCCAGTAATCTCCATACAAGAAACCAAGAAGTTCTGACGTATAATGAGTCAAAAAGAGATGTAATATATTTCCATATAATGTTACTATTAACCTGAGGCTTCTTTATTTCATCGCATTGCTCCATTCAGAATTACCATTAGAAACAATAGTAGAATTAGTAGAATATTTTAAAACAATAAAAAATATATAAGTAATAAAACAAAAGTAATAAATGAAAATTGAACAACTAAATTTACAATAATACAAGAATAAAGTTACTACCTACAGAACTTTGCGATATTTAATACGTATTTAACATATTAATGCAATTCTTGAATTAACATTAGGTATCTTTTGCCTATTTATAATAGCAACACTGTAATACTCGTTAGGAAAATGAGTGACAGTTTTTTATGTCAAATAAGTTTAGCAGTAAGTTTTGATTGAATTCGATTCGAACACCTGTAAACTTTCTTTCTGTTGTTTTTTACCGGTGCCTGTGTATTTACCTATTTGCACTTTGTTTTGTGCTGATAACTTGTCGTTATTTGGAGTTTGGAATCTTCCGTTGAGTCGAGCTTTGTTCTTCCGGATATTCGTGTGATTTTATCATCTGAGATTGGACTCTGACTGTGTTTACTGTGTTGTGCAGATATTTTGAGATAGGACTCCTGTAAAAAGTACCTTATTATTTGAGATAGGAGTCCCAAGTTTGTGTTTGTTTTTGTGAAAGACAGATTTTACAACAAAAGTGCCACGATGTCTTCAGATAAACTTTGTTGCGTTCCTGGTTGTAAAGGCAGTGGAGGTATGTTTGAAATATTTTTGTTCCTGTATCAATCTGCCTCTTAATCTTGTGGTTTGATTCCTGGCAAGGCCACAATCGAAAATTATTACGTTTGCTGGATAGTCAAAAATATTATTAACAGTGATTTATCACTATAAAATTCTTTTCAACTGGGTTTAACAATGATCATACATACATACATATAATCACGTCTATATCCCTTGCGGGGTAGACAGAGCCAACAGTCTTGTAAAGACTGATAGGCCACGTTCAGCTATTTGGCTTTAAGATAGAATTGAGATTCAAATAGTGACAGGTTGCAAGCCCATCGCCTTAAAAAGAATCATGATGATGAGAATATTATGAGATTTAATCCAATCAGGCCACATATAACTTTAAGAAAGTTAGTTGTGAAAACCTCCGGCGATGGGCGCTTGGTTGCGAAAGTCTTTTCTAGTAAGATAGTTATACCAGAAGTGTTAACTTCCAAAAAATAATTGTATAAAAAAACTAAAAACTACCCATTTTATTGCTAATCGAACTAAAAAATAGAAAATAAATAATAGTTTAAAAAAAAACTAAAAAACTACGCTTTTATTGCTAATCAAACTAAAAAATAGAAAATAAAAATTAATGACAAAGGAATTCAGTAGTAGCAAGTCGAACAATCAGTTATAGTCAGTTGTAGTAGTAATTACCTCGGATTAAAATTATAACAAAATTAAATTTATAAACAAAACAATTTTAATCAGAGTAAAAAGCGTGGGGTGCATTTTACTTCATTTTCATAACTCTCTTGTCATAAATATATGCTAATAGAATGATTTTAATATTTACTACATCAGGCACCCCACGCTTTTTACTCTGATTTAAATTGTTTTGTTTATAAATTTAATTTTGTTATAATTTTAATCCGAGGTAATTACTACTACAACTGACTATAACTGATTGTTCGACTTGCTACTACTGAATTCCTTTGTCATTAATTTTTATTTTCTATTTTTTAGTTTGATTAGCAATAAAAGCGTAGTTTTTTAGTTTTTTTTTAAACTATTTGAAATAAATTATGTAATAGCTATTTTCATTCTTGTTATTTTCCGTCATATTGTTATATGTTAGTTTTTCTTTATCATGGTACGTCGCTTTCATAATCAATAGTAATAAAAATTCTCTCTGTGAAAGCTTTTTATTACGATTTATCTTCATAAATTAAACATTAATCTTTTATATTGCTGAAAGAGGTGTTTACGAAAGTTTGTGAGTCTGAACGTTTGGTATTCTTTTACGTAAAAACTTAAAGTTTATTTCTTTTAAAACATGTAAAAAATAAGCTACATTTTACACACGTACAGTTTTTTCATAACTATTTTGGGGGCTTTCATCAAATTGACATCTCAACCTTATGAAAATTTCTTCTGAGGAAAAATTTTAAACCTATCAAAATAATATCGCGCAACCAAAGAAAAAACAAGAACATTATTAAAAAATCAACACTTTTCTTTTAATGCCACCTATATGTAAAGACCGTAAAAATAAGTTCATTGCCTACTTTCTTTAAAAAAAAAACCTGACATTTGCGTGCTAGACCACAACAGTTAATTAAAAAACATACCTTTTTCGAATTCCTGACAGCATTGACTAAGTACGACCCGTGGGACATGTTGGACCAATCCAGGAGCACCACGTTGGTTCCCGGCCTGCACTCTAAGTACGCGCTCACCATCACCTGAAACAGGAATTACATTCATTCATTCATTCATATAATCTGACAGAATGGACGGTAGTACGCTTGTCTGTGACACCGGAGGTCCCGGGTTCGAATCCCGGCCAGGGCACGATGAGAAAATAACTTTTTCTGATTGGCCTGGGTCTTGGATGTTTATCTATATAAGTTTTTATTATAAAATATAGTATCGTTGAGTTGGTATCTCGTAACACAAGTCTCGAACTTACTTCGAGGCTAACTCAATCTGTGTAATTTGTCCCGTATATATTTATTTATTTATTTTATTTATATAATCACGACTATATCCCTTGTGGGGTAGACAGAGCGAGCAGTCTTGAAAGACTGATAAGCCACGTTCAGCTGTTAGGCTTTATGATGGAATTGAGATTCAAATAGTGACAGGTTGCTAGGCCATCGCCTAAAACAAGAATCCCAAGTTAATAAGCCTATCCAAATTACAATAATCTTTTTTCCATATTTTTCTCAATTCTATCACTGAGCCAAACAGCTGAGCGTGGCCTATCAGTCTTTTCAAGACTGGTGGCTCTATCTACCCCGCTAAGGATATAGACGTGATCATATGTATGTGTATATGTATGCATATGTATGTATGAAATCAAAATAGTTAATAGATCGTTTGTTAGATTTTTTAGGAAGAATCATATTCAAATTAAAGAAGTTAATTAGCAAATTAAATTGTACATAACCAAGTAATAAAATTCAGTGATGCGATATATTCTGTTGTATAATTTTATAATTAGGTTTTTTTTAAATAAAGACGTGTTGACGGAAGATAACGGAAGTTGTGTCAAACAGTTCTTATGCCAAATAGTTAGTTATAATCTTCTTAATTTTTTAATTGTGTAGTTCCGTTAAAAGCAGGGCTAATCCATCCCTTAAAATACGGACCAATAAAGAACCTTATCTTTTTTTGAAGTCGGTTAAAAAAAGTCAAATGGTTAGGAAGGAGTAAGTGGAATTATGGCTAATCAAAGCATTATATATAATTTTTAAATGTCATAAATTATGAAAAATTGTATATTATCACATTGGGCTATAAGTGAAAATACCTGGACGCTTTCCTGTTGCGCGGTCTCGATGAACCCGTGGATGTACAGCACGGTGGGGTTGTTCTTGTCGAAGCCCTTGATCTCGAAGAGGCGGCTGGCCTGGTCCAGGGGGAAGTCCACATAGTCCTCGACTGTGCTGCTGCATAAGAAGAAATACAAGGTGACTTTTAATTCAACTGCATAAATTTAACTGTTAAGTGTAGGTACTCATCTAAAGGATATTTAAAAACATTAAAAGAAAAATATCGGTTCATATTTCAGAAAGTAGGAAAAATAATAAAAGTATCAAAATCCACGATCCTAAATACGTAATATCACCCCGGCCGGCGGATAAGCGACGTGTAAGATTCAGAGGTCAACGACACAATTCATTCAGCTGAACGATCTCGACAACTCTGTACTTTACTTGATCTTGATACTAGAAAAATAATTTATTTTTCAGACATTTATTAACATGTTTAGTTTTAATTTCTTTTTGTAGTATTGGTGTTTAATAAAGCGTGTGACGTAGTTTTCGAGGGATTTTTAAATGTGAAAATGATGACGTTCAATTTAAATAAAAATAGGCTCAAACGGCTCAGAAGCATGGGTATAGTCTATGTTTAAAAGGATGCAGTTGTTTTAAATGTCACCCTGTATAGGTAAACTAGCTGTTGCACACGACTAATTGACTGTTTGCTTGAAAGCAGGCTAGTTGGACTACTGGTTCTGCAACAATCTGTCCAGATTATTATGTGTGCGTTTTGAAGAGCGTTTCGTTCTGTGTTTGGAAATAAGCAACCTCTTTATGTTTGCAACTTGCCACAAATTTAAAAAAGAGTTTTTCAGTCAGAACAAAAATAAAAAAGTGACGATCGAGAGACAAGTTGAAGAGCAAATTGCTAACAAATAAGTCCCGTTTGTATTTAATGTACCTATAATGTAATTCTTTTAACGAAAATATACAGTTTTAAATTAGTTCAAGAATAGTGGAGTTTTAGTTGCATTTGTTTTTAAGTACATTTTTCCCGTAATATATTATTTCAAAGTGCATGAACACGCTGAAAGGGACGCTAGCCTCAAGGGGGTAAAGTGCTTAGGTAGTTTGTAGCTAGTTGCTCTTTGACAAGTACTAATATTTTAGATGTCAAGTTCCATATAAATCGGCTTAGCTTAAATAGCGTAGACAGATACACATATGTACATTTTCAGTGTTGGTTGGTATGGTTTAACATCCGACCTTTTTCAATTAAAAAATGATCATTTTGCATTGAGGGTTAAAATCTATCCAGTAAAGTTAAACTCTGTCTGTATAAACTAAACCTAAAGTTATTAGCCATTCAAATAACAGTGTTTAGGTTTATAATTGAAGCCCCGTGGATGCGACCTTGTAGAGGCAATCAGGCGGCGTTCGTCACAGCGTGAGTATGTAGAAAATATATAGCTATGTTATGTAGGTACCTGAACGAGATGGAAAAAGGTTGGAAAACATATGAATATCTAGAGAATGTCCGCAGCTTCACTCGCGTAAATTTTGTAAAATCCTCTCTTAGTGCACCCCGTACCGACCGTATGCTAAGTATAAAAGATGTGCGTTGAAATGCCAGTCAGTCAGTCAATAGTCTCTAGTAGTATTTAGAAGCAGAAGAAAATGTGCCCCCAAAAGACAAAAACCATTTAATGGCAACCCTAGACTACCCTAGCTTGACTCGTTATAAATTTATTATTGGATAGCTGTGAAGTTGACGTTGTTGAAGCAAATGCTGCAGTGCAGTTTGTTAACGCTTCTTCTGCACTGACGATTTGGAAGCGGCAGTAAACTTAGTTTTAATTTATTTATTTGACGTCAACCAATGTTGCGGAACCGAAAGATATGATAATTATTAAGTGATGTCGAAGAGTTCCATTTTTCATCCAATTGTGAATTTGAATATATCAAATGAAAATTTCCTATTGTTATAAGCATAATAAGCATAATTATAATAATTAAAAGCACGGAATTAATATAAAACCCCATTTGAAAACTGTGTTTTTAATTTTTAATTCGAAACGTCAAAAATGGCGTCGTCCACGATGTGACGTCACTATAAACGTTCAATGTAAACAAGTCATGTTCAAGTCAACCAAACATCACCTCATTATGTATTGGATTAATAAAGTTTATGTGTGTGTATTGCGTAGATAGTTAGGTACATACATATTGGTTGGTTCTGTCTACCCCGCAAGGAAAATTTCTTACTGTTTCAAAGTGAACTTAACTTTAATAAGGGGTGTATCGCAGCAGCAGGTATACTTACGTGGCGTACCAGTAAATAATATTAGAATAGAATATAATAGATTTATTTTCAATATTGGATACAAAGTATCACTTATTGACGTCACATAACTTAAATATAATTACAACTGCTACCGCTTCCAAAACACATGTGTAGGTAGATGAAGCGGCGGAACAAACTACACTGCAGCATTTTCATCGGACGTCAATTTACAAATGTAGATCTCTTAAATCTAAATCGTGGACGAATGCACATTGTCTACAATAAAAAACATGAATGAATGTAGAACTAATTATATCAATATGAATATTTCGTCATTATTGGTGTTGTAGCACGTAAAACACGTAGTACATACTCAGCGAGGTTATCTCGCTTCTCACAATTTACCTTAGTATATGAGCTGTTTATTAATCTTAATAATTCATGCATTAAATAACTCCCATATTATTGTCCCCCAACAGTCTTGTAAGATCTATCTATATATCTTTAAGATATAATTGAAATTCAAATAGTGACGGGTTGCTAGCCCATCGCCTAATAGAAGAATCCCAAGTTTACAAGCCTACCCCTTAGTCGCCTTTTACGACATCCATGGAAAAGAGATGGAGTGGTCCTATTTATTTTCTATTGGTGCCGGGAACCACACGGCACTTTCAATTTTTTTTGTATATATTATTTTTTTGTCATTTGGTTCCCGGCCTAACGAGGCCTATCAGTCCTTTCAAGACTGTTCTGTCTACCCCGCAAGGGATATAGAGGCGATTATATGTACCTATATTTTATATATTAGGTTACAGGTATTCGTCACACATGGCGGTTATCATTGCTGAATTTCCGTTATCAGTCCTTATCAATATCTTATCAGACCGCAATGTATACAGTGCTATCCAAGCGTGGCGGACAAAACCCTATCTTTATAAAGTAATCTGACTATCATACCTACTTATTCCCATTAATATGAATTAGTAATCTATATTGACGTTATTGATTGACAGTATGTCTGTAATTGTAATCTTATCTTGAATGTTTATTTTGAAGGTTGTACCTTTAAATATTCGTCAAAATAACTGAAAGTTGTCACAAGTTTTTTTTAAATAAGTTTTGTTTATTGTACAAAGTGCGCTTAAAAGAAATAGAGTGAGGTCTATGTTATTTATAAATTTTCCTGTGTAGGTATATTTTTTTTAATTTGTAAAACCTTTGTTACCGAGATGAGAGAATACTTTGTCGTTTGAGCTTATCTTAGACCTATTCTTTTTTAACTCAAACTTTTTTACTTTAATAGGCAGTGAAAGTTTAAAAAAATGTTGGGCTTTTGCAATTGATATTAAAAATTATGAGTTTATTTGTTTGTTACCTCTGCACGGCTTAATCTACTGCATAAATCTTCTTGAAATATCACGTATATTTATAATTAGAGTCTGGAGAAGGAGACACCCTGTCTTCTTTCTAAGGTAAAAACTATAGTTCCCGTTGAATTTACGAAAACCTGTATTCATTTGAAGGTTGCGCTAAAATCGTAGCTTTTTATGGGTGACGTTAAATTCGTTCCTTTTTGTAGATGATGCCGATTTCGTCGTTTTTTGTAGATGACGCTAAATTCACGCGGGCGATGTTGCGGATACATGCTAGTTAGTACTGAAGAGTATAGCCTGATAAAATAAGAAGAATTCAGCTCACTTACCCGTTATAAAACCGCAGATATACATCTTCAACTCGATTGCTTCTGTCCGGCAAGATACCTGCAAAAGAATACATACGAGTATGTTATTGGCCGGGGAGATGGTAATAATGAGATTCAAGGCAATTGGCATTTTCAAAGGCTTTGATATTGTTGCGGGATTTCTAACAGACTACGAAGATTTCTATTCAATACTAGAAACTTTGAAATACTTATTAGCTTTCTCATTTAAAAAAGACGTGATACATAAATTAGGTAAATACCTACTCAATATGCTCACAAAATTTCACGAGAATCGGTCAAGCCGTTTCGGAGGAGTATGGGATCGAACACTTTCACACGAGAATTTTATACATAAGATAGGTACCTACATAGAAGTTAAGTCACTTATTTAGTTCTGTAAAATTAGTACTGTCTTCATACTAGTGTTGCGCTCTACTACCTTGCGGAAAGATGATAAACACATTGGTCACGGTATCTTGTTAATGTCTAAAAATAGCCGTTAATTTGCACAAATGCAGTCAAGATAGGTATAATTTAAATCTATTTTGAACAAAAAGAGGATAGTAAAGGAGGAATGTTTCTCGCTATTTCAAAGTGAGTGGCTAACTTATTTATAAATTTATTCACAAATTTAATTAACTATATTAGACTTAGCTTTTACCCTCAGATTCGCGGCTATTTTTTTTTAATTTGTTTTAATCGCCATCTACAATAAGCGACGAAATAAAGAACGAATTAAACGCCATGTTGAATATTAAAATTTTGGCGCCTTCCATTGCGAACAATATAGTCTGTGACTATGCGTCAATGTCAAATACATATGTCTTTTCTGTCTTTAAAAAACGCTATACTGTGTGGCTGCATAAGTGTGCTATTATTGAAATCCTTTAATAATATTATTATTTAGATTGCTATCTTATAATTAAAACAACACGCCACCTACAAAAAGCGATGAATAAAGCGCTATCTACAAATGAAAACAGGTTTTACGCATATCCTACCCCATGTCCTGTCCAGACTCGGAATTATATATACGAAATATTTCAAGAAATTATTCAGAAGATAACACGTGAAGCGGTATCAAATAAACTTACTTTCGCATTTGTAATCGCGGCTACTCGAATCTCAATTCTAGCATTAAGCCAAACAGCCGAATGTGGCCTATCAATGTTTCAAGACTTTTCGCTCTCTCTACCACGCAAGGGAATTGACTTTATGAATGTCCAAGAAAGAGCCATGATGATTATAATAAGTTTATTTTCCAGTCTCCTCTCCAGCTTCTCCAGAGAAGAAAATGTGACCAGGTTTAGCGGAGGAAGAAGAAGTATAGATGTAAGAAGAGTTAACAAAGTTTCCGTCCCCGCTCCAATTCGCCGCGCACGTCAAACGCAACAGCTCTGACCTCCGACAAGGGCCCGCCTGACCCAGATTGTACAATTAAAAATTCATCTTACAAGTCTTCCGTCTATCACTATAAATAGAATTTGACGCCGAGAAAATTGGAATTTAGTATTAGCATATTTATGTTTTGGTCGTGCTTTGAAATTGATCACTTCATAATCGAATGATTAGTGTGACGATAAATATCTACTTATATGATTAATGATCATGAGATTATGAATAAATAAAAATGTATGTGTCAAATTACGCTGAACTAGCCTCAAAGGGCATTTAAAATAGACATATAAATAAACATATGACACGTCTTTATCACTTACAGGGTAGACACAGCCGACGTTCCCAAAAATACTGAAGACACGTTCAGCGATGGCGGAATTAACATTTGGATGTGACAGGTTCCTACTTAGACTCTTGCAATCTAAAAAACTAAAAAAAGTATGGATGTTTGTTACTCTTTCACGCCAATACTACTGAACCGATTAGGGTGAAATTTGGTATGTAGGTAGCTACTTTATATCCAGGAGTTCCCGCAGGATTGATAGGGGTGTTTATGCGGACGAAGTCGCGGGCAGCCTCTAATAAACTTATAAAACATAAGAAGAAAAATTGCATTAAAATAGCAGATAATTAATTACTTTATCTTATTAACCAAACTTGTTATAGAAATGTGTTTTTTAACAATAATACTTAAGTATATTTAAGAGTCAAATAGACTAGAGATACTCTTATTTAAGTCCCATGGATGTCGCAAAAGGCGACTAAGGGATAGGCTTAAACTTGGGATTCTTTTTTTTTAGGCGATGGGCTAGCATCCTGTCACTATTTTAATCTCAATTCTATCATTAAACCATATAGCTGAACGTGGCCTATCAGTCTTTACAAGACTGTTGGCTCTGTCTGCCCCGCAAGGGATATAGACGTGACTATATGTATGTTAAATAGACTATAACATGACTTCAATACCAAGATATGTACACAAGTAAGTCCCTCGCGATCCAAGGCCAGCATACATACACACTGTCACATCAGGTCATTACCGTAATGGGAAGGTAATTTTCATAGTGGTCGAGTTACTGTTGCTTAGCTGCTAACTTTTAGTTACTTTATTTCAGTTGGTTTTATTTATTTATTTTTATTAATAAGGCCGCGTTCCAGAATAAGAGATAAAATAAAGGTACGTTACGTGCGTGTAATACTTATGGGTATGGTATGGTAATGGGTTTTGGATGTTTATCTACATAAGTATTTATTATAAAATACTAGAGGCCGCCCGCGACTTCGTCCGCATGGAAACCCTATCAATCCCGCGGGAACTCTGGGATAAAAAGTAGCCTATGTGTTATTCTGGGTCTTCAGCTACCTACATACCAAATTTCATGGTAATCGGTTCAGTAGTTTTTGCGTGAAAGAGTAACAAACATCCATACATCCATACAAACTTTCGCCTTTATAATAGTAGTAGGATAGTATCATTGAGGTAGTGTCTCGTAACACAAGATTCGATCTTGCTTCGAGGCTAACGCATTCCGTACTCAGTATATATAAAATATTATTAATAAATAATATTTTATTACGAACTTGCTCGCAAATTGAAGCAGCAAATTAATTTTCCGTGACACTTTCACTTAAATCATACCAAATTTTACGTAGGTATCTAGCCAGGGATTTAGATTGTGTTTTTGAAGTCAGTCAGTGTTCCCCTTTTTATGTATACTTAAAGGTAGAAGTACTGTTTCTTAATAATTTTAATATAAATATATTTTCGATACTTCAACTTTTTCTCCAGTATTTAAACCACGCGTCTCTTTAAGTCACTCGCCATTTAGACACAGAGTTGTTTTATAAATATAACATACATACATACATATGGTCACGTCTATATCCCTTGCGGGGTAGACAGATCCAACAGTCTTGTAAAGACTGAATGGCCACGTTCAGCTATTTGGCTAAATGATAGAATTGAGATTCAAATAGTGACAGGTTGCTAGTCCATCGCCTAAAAAAGAATCTTAAGTTTGTAAGCCTATCCCTTAGTCTCCTTTAACGACATCCATGGGAAAGGGATGGAGTGGTTCTATTCTGTTTTGTATTGGTGCCGTGAACCACACGGCACTATTATTATATATTATTTATAAATTATAAATATTGATTGAATGAAACTCGCCTCGTGTGAATCTATTCTCAGCGTCGTTCGGACGCGTTCGTGTTCCGTTGAAGTAAATCACCAATGAGTTATTAATGAAGAAAGGTCATCGATCATTAGTGTATGAGCACTACTAACATAGGTAATGAATCATTGGTACTTGGGAATAAAATCATTCATTGTATATTTCAGTCATTGATTTCTTCATTTATTTATTAGCTTTTTCCCGCGACTTCTTGAGCAAATTTTCTTTTTCGCAATAAAAAGTTACATGTGTTCTTACTTCCTAAAGGAAGACTCTATCTATGTACTACAACATTTCATCAAAATCGGTTTAGCGGTTAGGACGTGACAGCGTAACAGACAGGCGGACAATCGAGTTACTTTCACATTTATAAAAGTAGGTATTTAGAGGGGCAGATGTCTGCAGGGACACACGACCTTTGACAAGATATACTTATCTCTTTCTCCCTTAGTATCTCTAATTTTAATTTTATGGTTAGAGAGAGAGAGAGAGAGGAAAGATTAGAATCTTTGGTATTTTTTAATGTTCCGTTTCGTAATTGTTTTTTTTTTTGTGCTTTTCTACTATCCTGATGCCGAAATGATAAAAAAATAGCGAAACAAACAAGGGTTCAATTGCAAATAGACTCAAATTATAGGTAAGCGTGATCAGTAGGGAATATTGATGTAAAAGGAATGTGTGGACTGAAAGAAGATGACCATTCGTGACAATACGTATGTATGTATGTAAGAAAACTAATTAGGGTGGGCGGCCCTCGCGGCCGTGACGCAACCAGTAGGAATGCAGTAATTGTCTCGATATGAGCCCAATCGATTCTATAAACCCACTTGCGGGCATACAAACGGGTAATGAAATATCAAATATATTTACATATGGTCACGTCTATATCCCTTGCGGGGTGAGAGCCAACAGTCTTGGAAAGACTGAATGGCCACGTTCAGCTACTTGGCTTAATGATAGAATTGAGATTCAAATAGTGACAGGTTGCTAACCCATCGCCTTAAAAAGAATCCCATGTTTGTAAGCCTATCCCTTAGTCCCTTTTACGACATCCATGGGAAAGAGATGGAGTGGTCTTATTCTTTTTTGTATTGGTGCCGGGAACCACACGGTAATGAAATATGCTGAAGAATTAGTCGATACTTTTCGGGATTCGATACCAGCTAATATTAATGCGAAAGTAAGTTTGTTTATTTGTTGCCTCTTCACTATTTATCTTTTGAACTGTCTGGAGAAGGACATAGGGTTTTCGTCCTGGTAAAAACTATAGTTCCCGTGATATTAGCAAAAAACCTGTATTATTTTGTAGGTGGCGCTAAATTTGCGCGTGTAAGTAACGCAAATTAGCGCGGGTGCGGGAAGCTGTTGGTAAACGCAATTTTTTTTCATTTAAAGTATAAAATTTTTGAATAAAATTAATATTTTCTTCGATTCTTAAATCTGATCCCGATCTGAAAAAGAAATAATAAAAACCCGACCCATAATTCATTTCTTCTTTAAGGCGATGGGCTAGCAACCTGGTATTATTTATATCTTAATTATATAAAGCTAAACGTGGCCTTTCTGTCTTTTCGAGACTTACCCAGTCTTACCAATATTTTTCTATTAATTTACCCAATATTTTTCAAAAAGGCGTGCAACCGATCGAACGATAATAAAATCAAAATCTTAGTCTGGGTAAGTGAGTTCAATTTATATGGTACCTACCCATAAAATAAGGCTAAGTATTCCTATTCTTTTAATAGCACAATAATAAATCCATTAGCATATGCATTTATTTCTATTTCTATACTTATTTTTAATAATTATTTGTGAGTAAAATCACAGTTACGCAAGACGATACCGTGTTAAGATAAGTTGGAAAGCGGAATTTCCTGCTACAATTGTCTCAAAATGCACATGTCCACTCGACTTACACGGAGAGAGGTGATATCGATATAGTAAGATATATCTGTTTGACCGGTTATCCCTTGCGTAATGCGCTGGTGAGCTAAAAATAACCAAAGCCGATTAACATGATGGTTTAAGGTATATCTGTTATATAATTTGGCAGGTGACAAAGGAAAGTAGAACAATAAAAAATATCTCGCCCACAAAAAGAAATAGTGGAATTTTTCGTCAAAAGCCGTATGTCTTTTCTATTATACTTTTTATATAAATATCCATCACACACATTCGAAACAAAGAGAGGTTCACTTTAAACTACTTAATACTTAAATTATCACGACCTTTTTACAACCTTTTTTACTGAAGCACTGATGTGACATATACTTCATTTGGTTTAGTATCAGAGGAATGAGCACTGAGGTCTAAAATACAGGTTGTACCTAGTTCAGACGCAGTTGCAAATTACTTTATTATTAAGTATTTACTGCTTTTCTGATTGGTCAGTAAAGAAATTATTATAATATAATTATGATTAGATTAAACCCTAGGCTCCGTCCATGCTTAATGTACTCTTATGTCCTTTTCTCTATTTCCTATATGTATTGAAAATGTCATGATGTTCGGGTAAGGTGGTTTAACTGTGAAGAGGTAACAAACAAACAAACTCATTTACGCATTTATAATATTAGTATGGACATAGTCTATGACGTACAAAAAAAACACCTTTTTTTCCGCTTGCCAAATCACGCATAAGAAATAGATTAATCTGTGTCAAAATTAATCTATTTCTTATGCGATTAAGTATTTTAAACCAATAAATTACTATACCTACTGGTTTAAAATACTTAGTACCTACCTAAGTGCGTGAGAGAAATGAGAGCGGAGTTCAAAGACATTAAAAGCATTACTTGAAACTTAACTTGAAAAGTGGAGTTCATACGAGCTTCCATATTCAGTACACTATTAATTAAAACGCTTTTTACTACTAAAAGAAATCCTGAAGTGGTCTAAGGTTACTAGCAAAGCACCTAGTGAATTTTTGGCTGAACATTTATGAAGAGAGGTGAGTTAGCGATAATTTAGTTATTGTATAACCCTTTGTTTTTCTGAACCATATAAGCTAACTATCTTAATTGGTGTCAATTTGTAACCTTTATTATCTTTTTATAAAACGTTACATTAAGTTTTAAAATTGAAAGGCTTTCCAATAAAATCAAAGAATTTTAGCCTGATATTGGACCCAGTCACAATTTCTGTCATATTTTTATTTATAAAAGAACGAAGATACAGTGACGATTATCAAAGTCACTAGCATATAATGTACTCGTATGTTATAACGGAACTTCGTATGAACTTGTTTTATTTATACAGCTGAAGAATCAATGGTGTCTAATTTGCATCCATTTGAATGCAGCGATGATGGTTTTATACGATGCATTCCATCGAAATATAACTACAAACAAAAATATAGCATGAAGAGAGTTGTGAATGTGGACAAAACGTACGAAATATGCAGAAATCGTGACGAGTGGAAAGATGTAGTCTCTGCCTACCTCTCCGGGGCAGACGCGTGATTTTCTTATGTACACACATGCATACAGACATATGGTCACGTCTATATCCCTTGCGAGGAAGGCAGAGCCAACAGTCTTGAAAAGACTGAATGGCCACGTTCAATTAAGATTCAAATAGTGACAGGGTGCTAGCCCATCGCCTAGAAAAGAATCCCAAGTTTATAAGCCTATCCCTTATTCGCCTTTTACGACATCCATGGGAAAGAGATGGAGTGGTCCTATTCTTTTTTGTATTGGTGCCGTGAACCACACGGCCCTTATGTAATGTTTTTTTAAATCATCATAATAACAATAAAAAGAAAATACGAAGCGTCTAATCGCATTTCAATCTCGCACAGGTTGGAGTAATTATAGAATATAACAATACGCAATTGTTTAAAAGGGTCTATAAATAGCGTATGGAAAGCAGGGCATTGCGTTCCAATCTGTTAACTGCATTAGTGGTACTTCCTCCACGCCAAGAGATGTGTGAACAGCATTCATCAGGTCAGAGCATGGTGAGATGTGGACTTGGAGGAATAAACAGAGGAGCGCGTATCTCGTTGGTTGAGAAAGGGCAGCCGATCTTGAGCGATACTATTTTGAACTGCCGTCAAATAAAAGGTGGTTCTTTGTAACTATGTTTGTTGTATGTTTATAAGTGTTTTGTATGTTTCACTTGACTTGTTTTGTATGTAACTATTTCTATTGTATGGTGTATGTTTGTATGTGTTTTGTTTGTTTAACTTGACCTGTATTGTATGTAACTATTTTTGTTGTATGTATGTGTATTTGCGACCATCTCGCGTTTCGCTGAACCGATTTTGACGTGTTTTTCAGGAAAGTGTTTGTTACACTTGGGAGAAGGTTTTAGAAATTTAACCAACTTCATAAAAGAAGATTTCCATTGGAGGCGGTTCTCTTTTTACAAAAGTTATCCGACACCGATACTAGGATAAATAAAAGTGTAATTATGAAATCAACACACATATTAAAATAGGTACTAAGCAGACGAAACTAACGGCTAAATACCCGAAAGCCACATTTAATTATTCAAATTATTAATGGAGTAAGTATTAAAAAGATAATTGGTAACTGAGTTTTTATATAAAATTATATCGGTAGTACATGATTTTCGGTACATTAAAATATTAGAGTAAATTAAAAGGATATTAAAGATATATTTTATGATACACTTTATAAACAATAAACGTAAACTTTAGGCTTAGCTAAAACAAAACTAAAGTACGAGTATAATTATATAATATTACTAATCAATTTAAAAAAAAAACTACTCTAAATTATAGACAAAAAAAAAATATTAAAAAAAAAAATTTAAATGTAAACAAATTGTCTTTTATTTAATTTGGTTCCTACGAGCAATTAGAATATTAGACTATAATTTTAAAAAACGAAATGAACCCATGCCCCTCCTCTCAAATTATGCTCCTTAATAAATTAGACTTGTCAGTATCATTCAATTGTTTCTTTTTATGAGAAATTGTGAAATGAAGTGAAACATGTTTAGACAGTTGCAAGCAGCTGATTTCTAATTCGACCATTATTTTGTAGGCTATTTTGCGTGTCCAATAATTACTTGGAAAGAAACAAAATAGGAATCAGGACACGGAAAATTATGTTTTTCGAAACTTCTATTTCACATATACATATATGTACTTACCTTTCGAAACGATTTCTTTCCGAACATTTATACAAGCGTATTTTCTTATCTTTATCCCTTACCAGGAGAAGGCCTACGTTCAGCTGTATGGCAAGATGATGGAATTGAGATTCAAATAGTGACAGGTTGCTAGAGCATCGTCTAAAAGAATTTTCGTACGTTATTTATTTGAATAAAATGAATTTTAAAGTATGTTTTCGTATATAAATTAATAAAATTTTGCATTACTGACTAATGGCTGTCATCTGAAAATACTGGGCGTAGGAATCATAAATTACTAAAACTAGAAGTGAAAAATTCCTCACTGTTGACTCTAAATATTATATTAAAATAATAAAGAGGAGAAATTAGTATTTAAGTATGTTTGTAACGAATAAACTCAAAACTACTGAACCGATTTTGATGTAATTTGGTACCCAGATAGAATGGACCTTTATGAATAACATTGGTTAGCGATACCCCTTGCAGAAGCTAGTATATTCTATAATACTAGACTACTGGACTGACAATAACTCGTCACTAAAAACCTGTGTTTGAAGAAGTTTAATTGTAAAAAAAAATATCTCCAAAAGTTAGAAATAATTTGAGTGCCGACCTTAAATATTGATTAATTATGAATCACAGTTTAACAGTTCACTATGAATAATTTAGCCGACGCAAAAGCCTCGGGGACGCGCCATTTCGTAATTTCCCCAAAGAATAATGTTATTAGAGAGAATATTATATAGAAATATTAATTGATTAATCTATTTGATTCTCCTGTAATGAATACCCAATGGGCTAAGTTTTTCTGACTTGTTCATTAGTTTTTGTTCTTCCCTGAATTTGGAACAGATTTCCATTAGTGAATTTTTCATAAAAAAAAAATATTGTTTGTTCACAGCAAATAACTATGTGGTTTAATTAATTTGTACTTTTGATAACTTCCAACATTTTATCAAAAAATTTAAACTGTCTTTTAACACAGACATAATCACGTCTATATCACTTGCGAGACAGACAAGAGCTAAGTCTTAAAAAGACAGATAGGTCACGTTCAGCTGTTGAGATTCAAAAAGTACCAGGTTGCTAACCCATCGACTAAAAAAATAATCCTATGTTTATTAGCCTTACGATATCCATGGAAAAGAAATGGAGTGGTCCTATTTTATCTGTAGGTGCCGGGAACCACACGGTACTAATAATCTTTTAATTTAGTTCTACAAAATCATTAACCAAAGATACTAATTTCTTTTAATCTAAGATAAATACTACTTAGTACAAACTTAGTCATCACTTGATTCATAGCCGGAAAATCAATCATCATTACTTTTATAATTTTCCAAATTGACGAGTAGGTAGATTTGAAGGCCTTCCATTTACCTTAACACACTAATTTCATTTTCAATATGAATCAAATATAACACTAAGTGAGTAATTATTTTCGTGTAAATTAAAGACTAGATTAACAACATACATACACACAATAACGCCTGTCTCCCATTGGGGTAGGCAGAGACTAAGGATTTCCACTTGCTACGATCCATACAGACCTCTCCCGCTTCCTCCACACTCATTACTCTTTCCATGCATATTCGACGATTACGGGTAGGTACCCCTAACATATCCCTTTTTAAGACACTAGCTGTGCCCGCGACTTCGTCCGCGTGGAATAGTTATTTTGGGCATCATATTTATTTTTGCAAAAATCCTCCTCGGCTTTATCAATTATAGCTGCTAATTGTTATGCGACTTGGCGACGACTTGGCCCACATCATTACCCGCGACGGAACGGAGACCGTATAGTGAGATGAGAGGCCTTTGCCCAGTAGTGGGATCTTACAGGCTGATACTTTACTTTACTTTAAAATAGTAATATCTTCTAACTTCTAAGATGTTCATTGAAATTAAGTGATATCAAAGACAGTTGTTTACAATTATATTATATTATACAATTATATTATATTTAAAAGATAGACATAATCAGTTTAAAAGTAGGTAAGAGGTAAAAACAGACAAACATACAAAGGAAGTATTATAAGTAGAATGATAGCTATCTATATGTAGGAAGTAGGATAGAGCAGGGCAATCGAAAGATGCGGGGTGAGGGGGGTGGTCAGGCGGTCACGCGTATTAGAAAGAACGCTGGTTCGCCGTATTAAATGTTTCGCTGCAAATTGCTTATAACGACTATATCTCAAAACCTATTTGTCTGATTTATATACTGTAAATGGCAATTTTAGTCTACATGAAAAGCCGAAAGTAATAAACATATTTATTTGGATAAAGATTAATACTGAATTAAAGAAAATTGGTTTCAAAATAACTTATGTTTATAATGAAAAAATAATCTTAAAAAATGAACATAAAAGTGGTTATTGTAAGTAAACCTTAAGAGATAGATATATGCTCTCGCGGACTTTTTTGTGGCAAAAAATGAGTACTTCACATCTTTAGTACATTGTTTTACTATATCTTTGTTGGTTTGCGCAGCGTTCGCGTGAAAAGCTCGCAGATGGCCGACTCATTCAACTTTCACCTGCATTGTTGACGTTTCCCGTAGGAAATCCGGGATAAAATGTAGCCTATAGCCTTCCTCGATAAATAGACTATCTAACAGTGAAAGAATTATTCAAATCGGTTCAGTAGTTTCTGAGATTAGCGCGTTTAAACAAACAAACAAACAAACAAACAAACAAACAAACAAACAAACAAACAAACAAACAAAACAAACTCTTCAGCTTTATAATATTAGTATAGATTCGAAATTTGGTCCTTGAGAGTTCGACGAAGCCGGCCCTGTCTCACTTTTCAGTCATCTCTGCCTTAATAATTATACAAGGTACTTTTTGGTCGTTGCTTTTAAATAATTTATTTGACGTCAACCAATGTTGTGAAACCAAACGTTTTGACAATTATTAAGCGATATGAAGTATCCTATAATAATTAATAAAAATTTTGAATTTGAATTTTGGTGAGACCTACATATAATACGCCTCTTGTTCAGCGCGGCCTTATAGTTACAATATGAATATAAAATAAGTTGAATGACACTGATGTTTGAAAATACATACATTAATATCGTTAATCAAAATATGTTGTTCATGAGATGGTGATCAATTAATAAAGTAGGTATTCTGAGTTCATTAAAAAGTTTTATTATGTGTTGCCTTGTGGTTCCCGGCACCAATACAAAAGAGAATAGGACCACCCCATCTCTTTCCCATGGATGTCGGGATAAACTTATAAACTTGGGATTCTTTTTCAAGGCAATGGGCTAGCAACCTGTCACTATTTGAATCTTAATTTTATCATAAAGCCATACAGCCGAACGTGGTCTATCAGTTTTTTCAAGACTGTTGGCTCTGTCTACCCCGCAAGGGATAAAGACGGGATTTTATGTATGTATTCGATTAAAACGGGCGGAGTTGCGTACTTAAGTCAACTGTAAAATATAAAATATTACAATAAATATTTTTGTTAGTACCTAGGTATAAAGAACAAAGTCCACTTTTTCTGTTATGGAAAAAATTTGTACTTTGTCCTTCGTAATATCTTTCATCAGTAGATACCAATCAAATATGAAAGTAATCATTTGATAATTGGTACAAAGTACAAATGTCTTTATATCAAGGTTCAAAGTGCGCCGCGTGGTTCCCGGCAATAATTAAAAAAAAAGGAACAACGGTTCCCCATGGACGCCGTAAAAGGTGACTAAGTGATATATAGGCGCTCAGGTGGACGTTAGAGAACCATAAAAATTTGTAAAATCTACGAAATATACACATGCAAATATTACTCGTTTCATTGTATTATAGGATAGGTAGGTATGTATTTTTCATGCACTTATTTTAATTTGTTCCACATATTTTCTTCTTATTCAGAAATTGTCCATTTCCCTTCTCTATTTGCTACGGCGTCATGAAAATCCCATGGAATTTGATTACACTTAAAGTATCCTAATTGCGATCCAAATTTTATCTTGTTCAGAAAGGTATTATCCAATTTAGGAGGGAAATCTCAGCCTTATTGAGTTTTATCTGTTATCAATGGTACATTACACGAAACATACTTTGAAATCTTTTCCATTTTCAGTTATATTATTTTTGAATCAGCGTTTACTCTTAGCTTCGTCCGCGTGAGTTAACCATCAATAAAAAGCGACGAATTTAACGCCATCTAGAAAAACGTTTTACGTTTGAAACGAGTGGGATACCACTAAGGGGAAATCCAGAAAATCCCACGAGAACGGTAATATTTCGTAAAATTTCGATTCCGGAGAACTTAAGGGAATATTTTTTGTTGATTGCGCTAAATTTGGCGCTTTTTGTAGGTGGCGTTTAATTTGTTGTTGGTACTAATTTCGCCGCTTTTTTTAGTAGATGGCGCCTTATTCATGCGAGCGAAGATGCGGGTAAAATCCAGTATTTTTTATATATTCTGATGTAGGTACTGGATTGCAAGACATGTCAATCTGTCAGCGCCCTTATTGCGCATTCATCGCATATCTCCGCATCATTGAACTGGACTTATTAAGAGACATTAAAACATAGTCTGAATACCAAACAAAATACCACCAGCCATCATAATTATGCTAGTGTTTGTAAACATGTCTGTTTATCTTTCAACGCGTAACGTTAAAATTTTCATAAAAAATTTGCTTCGAAATGATCCTGGATTGGGTAAGTCAGGTCTTTACACGAAGAAAATAACTTCTGCCGTTCTCTTCCCGTGAAAACTGTAAAAGCCAATCAAGGAAAAGTCTTATAAACTTTGTGTTTTGTCTCAGTCTTTGATTTAGATAGTGACAGGTTGCTACACCACACAAGGCCATCCGGCTACACGTAACCTTTCAGTCTTTTATACATTCTTGGCTTTGTCAACCTCGTAAGAGAAAAAGACGTGTTATAGAGTGAATATTAATAAGTGATATTCACGCTTAAATTCAAATTGATTGACTGATTCGTCCGACCGACGGCCAGTTAATTGCAGTCCATTGTTATGACCAAGTGATGGCTGATAGGTTATCAAGGATCTCATGAAAAAACCAAAACGTCAATATTCAGGCTAATAACATTTTTATATACTTATAGGAGATTTCAAAATAATTTTTATGGCAATTTAGGTAGGTACAGTATAATTTACAGCCTAAACGTAATCATTTTTTTGAACGATATCATTCTTAAAAAGATCTTAAACTTTAAACAAAGAACTTTGCAAATTAAAAAAATCAACTCCCAAAGATAATCATTTAAAACATGATCACTAAACGATGAACAAAATTTTGAGCAAGAGCAATATTACATTAGATCTCGGCATTTGATCGTCTGACATTTTCTAAGATACATTTGAAAAAAAAAGTTTTGGCGGGAATCCAAACGTTATGTTGTTTTGTGTTGTACCTAATATATTTTTTACCGTTATGTTCATCAAAATCTATGAAATTGAAAATTTATGAAGATTGGTATAACAAGTATAAATAAATCTCTATTTGCATAAACAAGGTAAAATAAATTAAAACTTAATACATATTTGCCCTTCAAAAATATAAAATACAAAATTATTAAGAGCCTTTAAAATTTCGTAACCGAAATAATTAACTTACTTCGAGGCTAACTCAATCTGTGTAATTTGTCTCGTATATATTGGTTTATTCGCTTATTTATGCAGATTTCTAAATTCCATTTTGATAATAATTATATATATAACATATTATATATTTTTTTATTCCAATAAGTATTGAATCGTACAGATATTTGAGTGCAAATAACTTATCCCACAAAGGTGTACCTCTCAATCTTTTTTTTTTCCGGTGTATAGCGAAATAACTACCAAAATAGACGAGTGAAACCTTTGTGTATTGTGCCCGTCAATAGTCTCCGAGCAACCGGTGACAGTTCCATTTATATTCCGCCCATATTTCGGAGCTCCAAAACGAGGTACCATTTCAGTTTGCAATTTTGATGTTTACATCACGGAATAGAAAAAAAAAAAATTGGAACCCTTTCATGTAAACATAGATTTTTTTCTTTTTATTTCTGGATTTTCAGAACAAATTGTAGTAATACATACATATAATCACGGGTTTAACTGTTTGGCTTAATGATAGAATTGAGATTCAAATAGTGACAGGTTGCTAGTCTGTCGCCCAAAAGAATCCCAAGTTTATAAGCCTTTGCCCTAGTCGCCTTTTATGACATCTATAGGAAAGAGATGGAGTGGTCTTATTCTTTCTTTTCTAATGTCACCCTATTTTTGTATGTTCGCGAGAATATTGAAAAGTTGTGGACGGATTTTGTTTCCGTTCGAAATATTGGAAATTGGGGTTTTCTGAGAAAGCCAACACATCAACCTTATTTAGTCATGCAAATTTCATTAGTAATGACGAAAAATATGACGTAAAATTTTAACTAACGTTTATTAAATATCTCATTAGAATAATAAATAATTATAATGAAACCCTTTAATAAATAATCAACTTACATATCTGTTAATTTTATTATTTTTACGTACAAATCGTGATAGTAGTAAAATTTTGTCTCTGCCTACCTCTTCAGGAAAGAGGTACGATTTTTATGTAAGTATGCAAGTTTAATAAGATAAAAACAACCATGATGTTGCAATTTTAAAAATAAATCATCGATCAATTGACTTTGAATTTGTATGATTAATTGATCATACAAATTCAAAGTCAAATATATTTATAAATAATGGCACATCTGCTTGCAAGTTGATTTTACTTACCATTAGTTTATGTAAAAAAATGTATATACATACATAAATATAATCACGTCTATATCCCTTGCGGGGAAGACAGAGCCAGCAGTCGGAAGTTTATAAGCCTTTTACTATATCCATGTAAAAGGGATGGAGTTGTCCTATTCCCGTCATTATCATTATCAACAGACATAGCATATAATTAAAATTTAATTTTGTGTAATATCGAATGAACAATCTGCTTTATTTTAAGTACTAAGAAATTGAATCAATACAGTATTAATAATAATTCGGTGTCATTACTTATTAAAAACTAAAAGGACCGCATTATGTAACATTGACGCATTTCTTTAAAACATGAAGTATTTAGTGAATCAAAAACGTCATAATTTTATGGAATTTTCTGAAAAATTGTTAAAAAGGTTTAAAGAGATGTAAGAAAACATTGTAGGATATTTTTGTTTAGAATCAAAGATTCAAAAACATTTTGTTTTCATAAAAAAATCCTCTAAAACAAGAATAACTCAAATTTCCTCTAAAATAGCTTAGATAATTTTTTACCAGCCTATAGGTATTATACAAATTTATCTCATAATAAGTATTTCTAGGTAGGTATTACGTAGCCAGCTTTCTTAAGTATGATTTTTTTAAAGTAAGTATGTATGTTCTCGTAAATTCTATCTTGTCTTTTATAAAAAAAAAGCAAACAATAATTATAATCCTTGTTGGTTGACTGTTAGAAATATAGTTTACAACCAAATAAAATAAGAAGAAACAAAAAGTTATTTAAGTAAATGTTTGAAGGAAATAAAGACCTGATTAGCAATAAACTACAGAATTCGCTGAAATTTTATTAAAATTACTGAATTCATTGTATTAAAATATTTTATATCACTCAAACTTTATTATGAGCTATACACAAGTTATACCAACCAAGGTTCAATTTTAATCATCCAAACGTAACATAATGAATAATTAAAAATCGTGATTTGTGAAACTACTGATAAGATAACTATTATTAAGATGAACGTTATCTCAAAAACAAGAGCAGTTAAATTTTGGCAATGGCCGATAACTGGTTGCCTACACACACCACGTGTTCCGAGGACTCCCGACGAGTCCCGAAGACTGACGAAACGACAGCAGAAATAGTTGTGAACTTTTGAAACATCCCGTACTTCGGTCGAATTCGCGGCCTCGCTCAACAAACTAATTTCACGAATACAAAGTCGCTAACAAACATTTAAGGTAACTTGCCCAACAGACAGCACAACTACAAAAACAACTTCGTAAACACGCATTAATTCCGTATTGTATCACGTTTAACGCGGCGAAATATTTGTTACAAGGAAACCGATCTGAGAAAACGCGATCGGATGAAAATAAATACCTGTAAATAACCTAAATTACGCACAGGTTCACTGGGGTTCATATAAAATTGGTACAGATAATTAGGTGATGTATTGAGGAAGCTGTGATTGCTTGTTCCGTACCTGTTCCCCACCAATACCGCTTCCAGCCGTCTGTGATCACGCGAAACATGACGCTCACCGCACGTGCGTTGCCGGCAGCGCGTGACGGCTAACTGTCTCATTTCTATTTACCTCCAATCGGCGTTGTGCTAAAATATTTAAAATTCGAATAATAACTTCTTAAAAACAAACAGGACCGGTTAATGTAACAGTGGCGCATTTAAATCTATGATGGAGTACTTATTTTTGGGGGATGGCTTGATGGAGGGGTCTTACGTAGAAACCGACAAAGGGCTCTTCGCACCCTGATTCAATTAATCTGTAATTAGAGACGAGAGTGCTCTTAATGTAGAGTTCGGATTTGACACCCCGGCTGTTACTCAGTAAATGGGATTTTGATAGTTTCACCGGGAGTCCTTCGAGACGCGTGTCACTACATTCATTCATTCATTCGTATAAACACGTCTATGTCCCTTGCGGGGTAGACAGAACAGTGTTAAGGCGCTACATTCAGATGACATGTACCTCGATGCGGGCGAGAGGCTCACCCCGCGCGGGGCTCACCCCCGACCAGCTTGCCCCGCTAGATCGCTAGATAGATCGCCGCCGCTCCGTAGCCGCTGGCGCGCGACCTCACGTAACCCGAATAAAGTTTGCGAATGCAATGGAGTCCGCATCAGAATATTTATTGTTTTTGATACAATAAAATTATTTTACAAAAAACATATATATATTAAATGACATTATAAGCAATGATATAGTTGCGGATGTATGCAAACATTTTGTATGAAATGAATAAGTTTGTAATGGTTTTAAAAAAACTACTCGTAATTACTTATTCGATTTCGTTCAATCAAAGGTAATTTACATAGTAATGAATATCATATATTTTTAGGGTTCCGTAGCCAAATGGCAAAAATGAAGAAGTTTACGACATTTTATTTTATATTTTATTTTTTTATTTATTTTTTCGGACACCTTAATATTATTTTGAAAGATCTATCTATAAACACACCACACGTATAGGTGACCCATCTATACAGGGTGATTGGTCCATGGTATACGAAGCCGTGACTAGGGCATACCCCGAGGGTTATGTAAGTCGTGTGGTGAAAAAAAAAAATTATATCTTGCAAAAAAATTAGCTGTTCCATACAAAGTCGAGGACTGCGATATGCGAAATGAATGGAACAGCAAATTTTTTTTGCAAAATATTAATTATTTTTTCCCCATACAACTTATATAACCCTCGGGGTATGCCCTAGTCACGGATTCATATACAATTGAATTGATCAATTGCCCTGTAAATGCCCCTAAAATTTATTAAAATGTACTACTATATTTGGCACTGTTAGTTTATCGAGGGTATATAATGAAAAACACTTCACAAATGTACATTATTGCTTTATTTACCCGAATTTAAGGGGCTTACAGGAGCTTAATTTCTCTGGCCTTGACATCAACCTTTTCAATAATCATTTACATCTAAAACACTTTCTATAAACTCACTGGTCTCTTCCAACTCTTCGTTTTCTTTTTCATTGTGTGTTCTAATATTATTGTATTCGGGAGGCTCTCTAATGGGTCGATTTCTTGTCACTCGAGGATCTACCAATTCGGGTAACAAACAATTAATATAAAAATGTATAAGTTTGGGCTTAACATTTTCCCAAAATGTATCGTCTCTATCAATTATTTCAATTTTTACCTTCCCCTCTCCGTACCAAACACCTAGTACGCATTTTAATTTGTTACAAATTTGTATTTGTCCTTGAGCTTGTATGTACCAATCAGATTTTTTATTGACATATATTTCACCACTTTTTTTGTCTAAACGCCAAAAATGAATTTTTCCCTGTTTTATTGCTTCATCAACACCAATTTTAGATGCTACAATGGGGCATTTGACTTCTACCAATGTATCTACACCTATGATTCCATCAGGAGTTGCACCTAAATATGGATATGTAGCATCTATAAAAAGCCCACATGGTTGTATTTCCACGCCCAGTTGTTTTGAGACGTCCTCCAAAGCATTTTTTTCATTTTTTCTACCGTATTCGATAGACTTTACGTGGCTAATATCATTTTTATAAAGCATGTTTTTAACCATATTAGCGCAGCTGTTACTGACTCTCCTTTTGTAGACTCGTCCGAAATTTGAAGCGGTCAATAAATTTCGCCGGAGTTCCAGCCATTCCCCACAATCACTCTGCAGTATCGTCCGTTGTTGGATTTCTTCACGTTGGCTAGCTGTCTTCTTTAAATTTTCAAGGAAATTTGCTTTTGCTAGCTCAAAACTTTCACTATCCAAATCAGGCTTATCAACATTTATGCCATAATCAAAATTAATTTTTTTTGATACGATATTTCTGTTTTTTTTTCTTTGAATTCGTGCATTGTATTGTCTTTTTTTTTCTTTCATGTTTTCATATATTTTACACCTTAATGACGGACTTTTATTATCTACATTTTTACTTACGGTAGTAAGTATTTTTCCGGTGTTAAATGATATTACAGCACCTGCACATCTACCTTGATAAGAGCGTCTTAATGAATAATTCACTCTTTTACCCCCGACAAATTTTGCAATAATGCCATTAAATCTTTCAACTATATTGCTGTCTACGTTTTCAATTAAACTTCTTGCGTGGTTAGCAACGTTGCTAGTTATAAATCGCATTTTATGCCATAGATTGGTATTAAAAAAATGTTGGAAATCGTCCTTTGTAACCTTCTTACAAATTTCTTTATTACACAAATTATGATTTTCAAACGCATGATTAATTGAACATATAATATCTTTATTCAAGTTTTTTATACTTTCAGATTTATTTTCATTAATATTTTTATAATATTCTATGCATTTACAAATATAATGTCTTGCCGACAAAATTTTAGTAATTGTTAATAATTTCCTCTCCGATGAATTATATTTTGTTTCGGATTTTAAAGATGACATTTTATTACAAAAATTTCTTAAAATATGATTTTTACAATTAATTTTTTCAACTGTCACATCTGAATAGGGACGTGCTTCTAAAATTTTAGAGTAAACACTACTATCTCCGTCCGCTATGAATCTTGCATATATAAGTCTGTGCATGGAAACTGACTGTTTGAAACCTTCCACAATCATAGCAGATTCCATAGCCGTCGATGGTCCAGAAAAGTTTTTGAAGCATTGGTGTTCTCCGACAGTTTCATTTTTTTTCTCGGCTCTGGCACAAATGCAACAATATTTATTTTTAACGCTCATAAAAAGAACTTGACCAAATCGTCTGCCTATAATTGTTGCAGCTCCAGATAGTGCCGAATAATTGGATTTATAGGATCGCTTGCTCCAGCAACCATCTAAAATGACATCTATCACGGCATTACCATTTTTGTCTACATTTCCTTCCGATATTGCCGCAGCCCTTTCCTTTTCCCCTGCCTTCTTCATTTCTTCCCAAGCTGTGGTTTCCCAATCTTCACATATTGCATCATGCGCACTTTTATATACAGATTGGCTAATAGAGGGCAAATCTACGGAGGCACAAATTTGATTAAGTTGGGCATGGCCGCAACCTGCTGCTATAGTGCCTGCAACTACATTTTTATTTATATTCTGCAGCGAATTTGTTATTTTAAATTGTTCATTACACATAGAGCATGACAAAAGAAATTCTGATTCCAATCCAGAACATTTTTCTGTTATTAATTGGATTGTATTAAGTCCACATTGGAATAATGAGGAATGATTTGCTATATTCTTCAGCTCGTTATAGAAGTGCTGTATGTCTATAATCCTATGTCCATTAATTTCTGGTTTAATCTGTAATATAATACAAACATTCGTGTAATCAAACTATAAGTAAGTACTCTAAAATCGCTAGAAGTAAGTTAGAAACTATTACTTACATTTTCATTCGAAGCATTGTTTTCTAAATTTAAATTTAATATTTCTCCATGATTTTCAATACTTTTTCCAAGACTTTCAATATGTTTCCGTTTACGCGGCGCTTTCTTCGTCAGTACTGATCTAAAATGATAAATTTAATTCTGCTTCATACTTCTATATTCAATTCAAAAAACAAGGTATCGGAGGGATACGAGCAAGACGCGGGACGGATATAAGTTAGAGCGTCAGCACCCATTGCCCATTGTAATAACTTTGCTCCCTAAAGGATTGATTTATCAAAAAAAAATACCGGTCAAGTGCGAGTCAGACTCACGCGCCGAGGGTTCCGTACGTGTGTACGGAACCCTCGGTAACACAAGTTTGACATAAACAGTCATATTTAGGATGCCAACAACCTTTAAAAGTTTACAAACTTATATGTGCATGAGTTTTGTATGAAATATAAGTTTGTAATGATTTTTTTATCCTGTTATAATAAGAAATTCGCAAATTTGGGATCCTTTATCTGCATCATATGTTCTCACTTTGTGCCAAATTTCAGGATTGTAGGTCAACGGGAAGCATCCCACAAGTTTTGATTCCCCTGTGAAATCACTAAAATTGTGACATAAATGGTAATATTTTTTGATTGCGTTTACCAACATTTTTGATTATTTTTTTGCCGAAAGATATTATAATCCCGAGTATATATTATGAATTTTTAACTTTGTACCCCTACGCGTTACTGAGAAAAACATGTTTGATAGGCAGACAGACGGACAGACAGACCGAGTGATCCTATAAAGGTTCCGTTTTTTCCTTTTGAGGTACGGAACCCTAAAAAAGTAGCCAATATTTGAACCCAAGTGCCCAACTATTTTATACCAAATTTCATCAAAATCGGTCCAGCAGTTTAGCCATGAAGAGGAACAGACAGACAGACAGACTTTCGCATTTGTAATATTAGTATGCAAGTATGGATTTACGACTCGTTATCTTTATAAGTAAATGTTACATTTATTTTTCACGAGCTGTTGCCCCGCAGCTTCACTCGCGACTTTTTTTCATAGTAACTTTCACTATCCATTTCAACTCTTTAGGGGGTTGAATTAAAAAAAAAGAAGTAAGCCTATGTTTGACCTCTGGTATCTAACTGTTTCCATACCAAATTTCATCAAAATCGGTCCAGCGGTTTAGCCGTGAAGAGGTAACAGACAGACAAACTTTCGCATTTGTAATATTAGTATGGATTTGACTATAACCGACATAATAATAAATCAACCAAGTGCAAGTCGGACTCACCCTTGAGAAGCCTACAAAAACCTAAAAACCAGTACCAAGTTGTGAAGTTTAATTATTTGAAGGTATTTTTTTAACCTAGCACCGACTTTCAAATTTTGTTATAATTTCACGATTTTGAAAAAAGGTTTTATATCAATAAAATAATATTATAAGTAGGTACCATACCGTTTACTATCTTGGGTTTTCGTTGATGTCGGCGTCGGAATAATCCCATGACTATCTAAGTCCATTATATCAACTGTCGACTCCACACCATCCGCACTTCTCTGTTCGGACATTGTCAACGGCGATATCGGAGACAATTTATTTTTCCTAAAAATTAATAACAATCAAATAATAGGATAATAACTGTAATCGGGCCAAATGAAAACCCTGCGACGTCTTGCACGTACCCTGAATAATACAGTTACCTAGCAGTAAGTACCTATAGAAAAATATATATAGTTTCCGTAGGCAAAGACCAGGGCAACACCTAGTGATAGTAGGTATAACCGACGGCGGCGGAGCGGCGGCGCCCGCCACTGTTGTTTGTTATTTTATCTATCTACCTACCTACTGCCGCCCCGCCACAAGCCGGTATCAAATGAAATATCTTTCACTTTCAGTGAATGCGGAAAAAAATCTCAGTAGGCATCTATATGTCTATCTATTAGTAAGTGTAATTAGTACTCACCATCTAAATTGTCTCATATGGGAAGCTCTTTCAAGCTTTTTCTTTTTTTTACATGCTAACATGACGTAAAATTATACACCTATTTACACTAAACGAAACAAAAAAACTGTATTAAAAACTAACCTAAACTATCTATAAAAAACTTAAACACTATGATATAACACAATTATGTACAAAAATAAATTCAAACAAAATGAATGTGGGAAATAAAATACTTCGCAGAATATTTTTCAACGACGCTCGGAGCGACTGGCACAGGTACTGCGTCGGAGAATGTGATCCGCGGAGTGAGGCACGCTTACAAAGGAGAGCGCTTTATCCCGTCCGGTCGTGTAGGAATGAGACAGAGATAAAGTGTCGGCACTCTACTGTCCAGTACTATTGTCGCAACAATTTTAATTCCTGTTTTCATCTATTTAGATTAATAACGTCTAAACAAAACATCCAATCGAAATTTTATCTTCCAGAAGTTATTATTTTTTAATGATCTTCAATTTGGTACAAAATTCATATTTTAAATCCTTATAGTTTGAGATAAATTATCGAAATCTAGACTTGTGTTCTTGAATTATTTTGATCGAGGATTTTTGTTCCAATCGTGTTTTCATCTTCCACAAATATAATTGAATATATTTACTTTCATATCCTAAAATATTGAAACGATGCAAGTTATATTTTATGAGAAAAAATCAAGTGAAAATGACCCAAAATCTATGATGTATCACCTTAATAGACTGATAGGCCGTTCAGCTAATAGACTATGATAGAAATGAGATTCAAATAGTGACAGGTTGCTAGCCTATCGCCATTTTTTAGGCGAATCCCAAGAATCCCAAGTTTATGAAGCCTAACCCTTTGTCGCCTTTTACGACTGTCACAACAAGTGCAAATAAGGGTGTGCAAGTGCAAATAAATTTTTTCACACAAATTACATATAACCAAAAGTGAAGCCGCGTCATTGAGAAAGATGGTTATGAAATATCAAATTTTGTTAATTTTTATTTCGAAATTTTGATTGAATAAAAATTAGTTTTTATGTTATTTGCGACTTTTTGTAGGATATTTCTCTCCATTAATTTGAACGGTTATTTACCTACCTTTTTTTATCCATTTTTCGTCAGATTTATGTCTTTCATTGATTAGACGGATTTAGACAATATATAACTTTTTTTTTCGTGCTTTTTGATTTATGTATTCCACTTTCTATAAAAAATATTTAAAAGTTTATGATGCTTGAATAATAACAAACACCGCAAAATAATTTATTTATAAATTGTATGGTCGCTGTAAAAGTACCTAATTTAATTATTTATTTTCGTATATTATGTCATGATGGTTCACGGTACCTACTGCCTCGAGCAAGCAGGAGACAAGCGTCGGGGTCATACTCATACCTGCCATGCGTAGAAGTACCTACCAATATAATATTAATTATTATCTTATATGTATATAAAATTATCTTGTCTTATATACAAAATTCTCGTGTCACAATGTTCGTTCAAAATTCAAAATTTTTATTCATTATTATCTAATAGAATAAATACTTCATATCGCTTCATAATTGTCAAAACGTATGGTTTAACAACATTGGTTGACATCAAATAAATTACATAAAACTAAGTTTACTGCCGCTTCCAAGGCGTCAGTGCAGAAGAAGCGGTAACAAACTGCACTGCAGCATTTTCTTCAACAACGTCAACTTCACAATATCAATTAAACTTAGAATAGAATGTGGACGTTCGTTCTCGTACTCTTCTGAAACTGACCGATTCTCATGAAATTTTGTGAGCATATTGAGTAGGTCTCAGAAGCGGCCAACATGTATTTTCATACCCCTGAGTGATAAGGGTAGTCCATTCTTAACTTTTTTTTAAAACTAGAAATGAAAAAAAAATATTTATACGACAAAACAACGTTTACCGGGATAGCTAGTTTAAATATACAAGGTGCCTGATAAATGGCGTTGCACATTAAAATAGTGCACTCATTATCTGATTCTCTTTCCAATAGATTAGCAAAAAACCGAGGATCAAAATTATCCTAATTATCCAACAAAAACAAGAAGTATAAGAATCCACGCGGCGCGAATAGGCATTATGACAATTTTTTTTGGTTTGGTGTTAATTTTGTTTCACAACAACTAAAACATTGGTAAACTAACGGTATATATATATACCTGAGATATACGAAGTAACATAAGATATTATTTGGACTAGTCCAAAACGCCCCTTACAAAACGCTATTCAAGTGTGACGTCATATTATTATACGTCATATTAGTAACTTGTTCGCGTCATGAACTTTATTTGTATGGCAGCTACCTTAATTATTGCGTTTATAAATATGATGTCTTAATAAAAGTTATTCCAAATTTTATTTATTCACCCTGGCATAGTTATTTTTCAATAATTTTGACTTTTTTAAATGGACTTTCCCATCGTACTTTGAAGGAATATACATATAACGTATAGGATGTCAAAATTAAAACTAAAAATTCACGTAACGTATTTTATTACGTGTATTCTATCATGTTATTAAATAATTAATATTGTTTTAAGACCTCTATGATGGTAAACTAAGGTATCTAAGTATGTAATAGGTACTAGCTGTGCTCGCAACTTCGTCCGCGTGGAATAGTTATTTTGGGCATCATTGAAGTCCTCATGGATTATTTTCCCCGTTGTTTTCACATATTCCATTATTTCTTGGCTCCTTGTAGTTGCAGCGTGATGTTATATAGCCTAAAGACTCCTTCGATAAATGGTCTACCTATTCAACAAATAATTTTTCAGTTCAAACCAGTAGTTCCTGAGATAAGCGCGTTCAAACAAACAAACAAACAATCAAGTATTTTTGTGGGCTCATTGCAACGTCATACAATAGAAAATTCTTCAAAAACTATAATATTTTCGTTTTATCGTTTGTAAAAATCTAAAATCGTTAAAAATTGTTAATTCATTTTGGGCGTGACGCATAAGTTAACATACTAATTTATTCAATACATCACTATGTTTGGGAGGTACGATAAACATGTTTTCTTACTTTTTACAATTTCAATTAGTTGCAAATTATCGGTATCACCTACCTGTTATTTTTCATTAATTTATTTCTCAAATCAAAGTCGGTACGAATACAAAAAATACGGCGGATGAAAACTAAGACTTATACTTGTTATCATAATATAAAGATTAGAGCTATAGATATAGCTCGCAAATATTTTATATTTGGACTTAGTTACTTAATTCTATGTTAGTGTAAGCTATCTGACTGTAGGTTACGAACTTCGAGTACAAAATTATATTTTCTGCCATCTAGCGGATAAGTGAGACAACAAAACCCGCATGCTAGCCAATGTCCTTGTTGAGTTGCTTTGCGTTGTCGTTTAAGTCAACACTTTATTAACAGATGGCAATAGTGTCAAATGAACATGAAGATAAAATTGTATCAGGAGAACTAGATTTTGTTCGCAGCTTTGCCAGCGTTAAACTAAAATTCCTGTTGTTCCCGTTCTAGTAGGAAGAGTGCCGTGTGGTTTCCGACGCTTTAGAACAAAACCATAGATCAAGTATAGTCTGCGTATCTTTCCCATAGATGTCGTAAAAGGCGCCTAAGGGATAGGTTTATGAACTTGGGATTCCTCTTGTAGGGCTAGCAACCTGTAACTATTTGAATCTCAATTCCATCATATATCCATACAGCTAAACGTGGCCTGTCAGTCGAGACTGTTGGCTCTTTCTACCCCGCAAGGGATATAGACGTGACTAAAAGTATGTAGTAGGAAATTCCAGAAAAAAAGTGCCATGGTTGTCCTTGGATAATTAACTTTGTGCACACAATTTTTTTTATTATCTGCAGCTATTAAGGGAGATAACCTTCACCATCCCACCACCACGCCTGGCTTTACCAACGTTCCGGTTAGCGACGAATCATGAGAGGAGTACACTATTAAATTACCTTCAGCAGTAGGCAATACAAGTAAGTATTTTTCTTGAAAATTAGGCAAAGTCACATGCAGGCAGTTAGTTTAGTTAAAATTTCTAAACCCAGGCAGGTTAGACCTGTGCGCTGAAAATCAGTCAGGCAGTAACGGAAGAATTTTATATAACAAAGATTGAAATAATTTTATGATCCAGATGCCTGCATGTGTAGGTTTCCTCACAATGAATAGAAAAGAATAGATTTATTTTCAAAATTGGATACAAGGTATCACTTAATGACGTCACAGTATGTTTTCCGAGTGCCGTGTGGTTCCCCGGCACCAATACAAAAAAGAATAGGACCACTCCATCTCTTTCCCATGGATGTCGCAAAAGGCGATTAAGGGATAGGCTTACAAACTTGGGATTCTTTTTTAGTCGATGGCCTAGCAACCTGTCACTATTTGAATCTCAATTCCATCATAAAGCCATACAGCTAAACGTGGCCATTCAGTCTTTTTCAAGACTGTTGGCTCTGCTACCCCGCAAGGGATATAGACGTGACCATGTGTATGTATGTTTGTGTTAGAGCATCGGTTAGCACTGAAATGAACGTGCATAACATTCGTTTGAGTGCTAGGAGAGAGTTGGAGAAGAGTCGCTGTTGACTACAAACCACTAAAAACGCACGGACAAACAAAACAAGGAGGACTTTTTAATGCATCACTTCAGAGAAAATGTTCTGTGTACGAAACACGAAGCCTTTCCTCAACTTTCGCAAGTTTCTTTGAGCTCTCCTCGCAGACACAAAGGGAACTCCGCCGTTTTTATATTAAAGTGGGCCTTTTTAATTTTTTGTATTGTCGACGGCCCAATACAGTTTTTGCTGTTACTTCTTTTAAAGCCTTAGAAAGTTTGGATACTTTATAAGATACCTATTTTTCGTGTTAGGTATTTGTTCAAATAAGTGTCAAGATTGAAAGAAAAAAAAATAAAAATGAACGAAAGATATGATGTAGTATGAGAGAATCGCACACTTCATTTGTGACATGAAATTCAATTTATTTTTCATAACAAGAATAGTTTACCGATTTGTACGAGTATGTATCCTACTAATATTATAAATGCAAAAGTTTGTATGTCAGAATGGATGTTTGTTACACGCAAAAATTACTGAACCGATTACGATGAAATTTGGTATGTAGTTGAAGACATAGAATAACATATAGGCTACATTTTACCCCGGAGTCCCGTGGGAATGATTCAACGCGGACGAAGTCGCGGGCGGCCTCTAGTGTACCATGAAGATATTACAAACAAACAAACCGAACATAATAAAAAAAATAAAAATATTTCGTGTCAGAAAATAATACACACTTATTTGTAGGGCAGTTATTATTATTTTTATTTCTTATAAAAATTTTTAGTTTAACGATATACAACAAGTACTAATGATAACATTCATGTAGGTTTATATGTCCTCCTGATACAGGTGTATTTCACTTAATAGGAGGCCACAACCACAGTGAAATTATGTACCATTTAGTTAAAGAAATAAATATATTTTGATTTTTGATTTTTTTGATATGTAAAAACATTTGGTACTAGAACATATATATGCAGGATTCACCATTGCATCAAAATGTATATGCCAGTAGACTGCCTGGACTGCCTTTACGAATACCCCAGTTGCCTAAAATGTGAGGCTTAACTGTGAGAGCTGTCACAGGGTGGGGATTACCTGCTACCGGTCCAATCCGCCGGGATTAATATCGGAAATATTTCGCCTTTTCAATCGCAACTCAATTTGAAATATTGAAATCTGTATTAATTTTTATAAAAAAAAGAGAAGAAAGAAGTATACAGAGAACATGGTATGTGAAAAGATGTTGTCTCTGCCTATCCCTCCGGGAGAATCGCGTGATTTTATGTGTATGTATGTATTAAATTTTATAAACGGTAGACGTTTCGCGTCGCTACACTGTAAACAATATGTGAAGTTGACGTTCTTGAATAAAATGCTGCAGTGCAGTTTGTTACCACCTTGGAAGCGGCACTAATCAACATCAACCAATGTTGTGTAACCAAAAGACATGATAATTATTAAGTGATGTTTGAAATATCCCTACTATAAGCACCTATGTTTGTTATAATTATTTTATTTTATATTTTGTGTAGGTATAAATATATTTATTTAGTTTGACCCCACATTAAGTTCTCTGTAAGACCCAATGGTTGACTGGTAGATAATGCTTCTAGCATTAAGTCCGCCAATTGTGCTATACATTTGTATCTTGTTCAATGAAGTTTAAATAAATAAATACTAATGAATACATTTTTTTTTAATTTGAAATTGGTAAGTCGTGAGAATGTTAATGTTATTGACAATCAAATTTATTCTACACTAATATTATAAAACTGAAAAGTTTGTTTGTTTGAACGCGCTAATCTCAAGAACTACTGGATCGAATTGAAAAATTCTTTTTGTGTTGAATAGATCATTTATCGAGGAAGGCTTTAGGCTATATAACATTACGCTGCAACTATTAAGAGCGAAGAAATAATGGCAAATGTGAAAAAAAACGGGGTAAATTATTCATCCTTGAGAGCTTCAATGATGCCCAAAATATCTATTCCACGCGGACGAAGTCACGGGCACAGCTAGTTATCAATAAATTCCATCTGTTAATCAACAAGATGACCAAATTACATGTCATATTTTTGCCGTCACCAAGGACGCAAATGTTTATCACAGCAGTGTTTTGAAGTTGCTAATAACGACAATTAGCGAATCTTGTACGTCATATATAGGAAACTTTAGAATTTTCGCTCATCGTATAAAAGTTAGATATATTATATGTGATTTACGCAAATGACAGCTTGTATCATAATTAAAGGAGTGGGCGTGTTTCTAAAATTGTTAAAATGTACATTCAGAGTTATTCAAACGCTAACCAGTTAGGAATTTGTTACAGGCTAAGACATAGACATAATGTCACGTCTATATCCCTTCCGGGGTAGACAGAGCCAACAGTCTTGAAAAGACTGAATGGCCACGTTCAGCTATTTGGCTTTATGATAGAATTGAGGTATAGATTGGAAATTGTCAAAACTCTTTATCTAAAGGAATCGCCATTATAATGATGGTGATATTACATACACACATACATATATATAATCACGCCTTTTTCCCTGCGGGGTAGACAGAGACTACATGTTTTCACTTACCACTATCTCTGCTAACGTTTGATATTTCATTGATAATTCATTTAATAATTTTTATGGTGTTATTTTATAAATAGATAACACATTTGTTAAAAAAGTTTTTGAAATTATCAATATATCTCCAGTTATTGACGGCGATAGCTGATTACTGTGTTTTTGCACAATAGTGCAAGAAGTGTCACTGAGCTATGGCCATTTTGCCTTGCTGTAAGACACGGAATTTCATTAAATATTCTTGTACATTTTCCCGGAGAGATAGGCGGAGGCTATCCCTGCATACTTAAATTATATTATTACGTCTATATCCCTTGCGGGCCAGCAGTCTTGAAAGACTGACAGGCCACGTTCAGCTGTTAGACTTAATGATAGAATTGAGATTCAAATAGTGACATGTTGCTAGTGCATCGCCTAAAAGAAAAATCCCAAGTTTATAAGCCCTTGGTCGCCTTTTACGACATCCATGGGAAAGAGATTGAGTGGTCCTAGTTTTTTTTATATTACACCACATAAAGACATACTTTATTAGCTACATCCGCATTTATAACTCTTCTCATGACTTTATCTCTTACGGGGTAGACAGAGCCAACAGTCTCGAGGCCCACTTTCAGCTGAGCGGCTTGTTAATGGAATTCAGCCTCGAATCTCTCGGCCAGTAAAGTTGTCACTTCAATCAATAAAATAAAATGCAAATATGATTGATAAAAAAAGATTAGGACCACTCCATCTCGTTCCCATGGATGTCATAAAAGGCGACTAAGGGATAGGCTATAAACTTGGGATTCTTCTTTTAGGCGATGGGTTAGCAACCCGTCACTATTTGAATCTCAATTCTATCATTAAGCCAAACAGCTGAACGTGGCTTATAAGTCTTTTCAAAACTGTTGGCTCTGTCTCCCCGTAAGGGATAAGGACGTGATCATATGTATGTACATATGTATGTATGTATATGATTGATACGGAAAAGACTGTACCTAGACGAAATTATCGCCACTGTTAAATTTACTAACAAATTCTTCGATCTCAGATTTGGTAGTGATTTGACGTTAATACTTAAGTGATGTGACCAATAAAACTCATTGGTGGCAGATCTTACGTGCATTCGCGCAGTTTGACCCGCGGTGGACGCAACTATCTTAGTTTTTTTAATCGTTGCCAACATGTTTAGTACAGTTTCGTACAAAAACAGTGACGCGCTCACTAAAGTTAGAATATGGATGTATAGTTTGGCGTATTTACATTTGTCTGTGGTCGGTATTATCATGTTTAGTATTGACTTTCGTAAGGCCGAGTCTCCTAAGGTGTGGATCTATCAGGATATAAGGTTCAAGTTGATCACGTGTTGGTTTAATGTAAGTTTATTTTTAAATTTTTCGAGTTTAAAAATGGGCGATTACAATTGACAGTCAAAAAAGTAATTTTATTTTTATCGAGGTGGGTGATGAATATTTGCACAAAATGTTATTTTGTGTCTACCTCGTAAAGGATAAAGATGTGATTGTATGTAGGTATGTATGTTCTTGTTTTGTTTGCATTGATTACATATTTGTTTGGCGGGAATTCAAACAGCATGTTGTTTGTGTTTTAAGTTGTAATATTTTCGCTAAATTTGTTGTTACTTGAAAGTATTGCTTAGGACTTGGTCCTCGTGAGAATTTCGAGAAAAAAATAGCCTATGTTACGCCAAAATTAGTAGCCTTGCTATTGTCTGTTTGTATTGTAAAAATATCATCAAAATCGGTCTAAGAGTTTATTTATAAAAATTAAGAGATATATATCTTTTAATTTTTTCAATATAAATATATTAAGATTGTAGCTTATAAAGTTGTTTAGTAAGTGTTAAAGAATGACACCTCAATTATTGTGGTTTTTCTATTTACTCATTATTAAAACATACAGAAATCGCGCCTCTTTCCCGGAGGGGTAGGCAGATACCACATACTTCCACTTGCACTGATAAATCCCGATCCCTTAAAACATATATATGTATAAATATCAAAAATAATTTGTTGTTGGGGTTAATTAGTGTCCTAATTAAATAAAAAAGGGGAGTTGTATGACAAAATTCATTTTTAATTTTCTTTCGAAAAGAAAAGGTAATAAATACATGAAAAATCATTCAATTTTTTTTTTATTGGACATATTACACAGTTTGAGTTAGCCCCGATGTAAGTTCGAGACTTGTGTTACGAGATACTAACTCAACGATGCTATATTTTATAATAAATACTTATATAGATAAACATCCAAGACCCAGGCCAATCAGAAAAAGTTCTATTCTCATCATGCCCTGACCGGGATTCGAACCCGGGACCTCCGGTGTCACAGACAAGCGTACTACCGCTGCGCCACAGAGGCCGTCATATCAAAATGTAATATATAATTATTTTTTTCAGTTACTGAGTCTTGTATATCTACCAATGAGCGTCTACTGTGAATTCCGTAAACTCCGTTCACAAGAAAAGTTACACCACGTCAGGATTCTGAACCGGATACGATGTATATGTTTCACGAGCATATTACTGCCCACCACAACTGTAAGTTATATTTCTAATGCAACTATATACATACATATAATATTAATCGCGTTCGAATTCCGGCCAGGGCATGATGAGAAAAGAACTTTTTCTGATTGGCCTGGGTCTTGGATGTTTATCTATTGCTATACATATAAGTATTTATTATAAAATATAGTATCGTTGAGTTAGTTTCTCGTAACACAAGTTTCGAACTTATTTCCAGGCTAACCCAATCTGTGTAATTTGTCCCGTAAAAAAAATAATAATAATAAAAAATCTACTAACTTCATACATTTTATACAGGGTGTCTGGTGAATCGCATTACATATTTACTTAAGGACATTGTAAATTTATACTAATATTATAAAGCTGAAGATTTTGTTTGTTTATTTGTTTGTTTGAACGCGCTAATCTCAGGAACAATTAGTTCGAATTGAATAATTTTGCGTTGAATAGACCATTTATCGATTTATTCGATTAGGCTATATAACATCACGCTGCAACTATAAGGAGCAAAGAAATAATTGAAAATGTGAAAAATACGGGGAAAATTCTTCAGCAGCTTCAATGATGCCCAAAATAACTATTCCACGCGGACTTAGTCGCGGGTACAGCTAGTCATTCATATATTCTTATAATGCGTAGACAGGTTGCAGTAATAAATGTAGAAGTCCTATTCTTTAGAGACAAAAAAAATATATGTATCTACTATAATTATAGGAACGCCTCTAAAAATGACATATAGATTTTAATTCCGAAACAGTCACTATTCTTATTGCGGTAAACATGCGTAAGAAGTTGTGGGCAAAAGCTAGTATACTCTAAATTGTCTGTAACGATATAGGATCAGAATGCCATGTTTCCAAAACAACGTGGTGGCTACGTCAGTTGGTTGTGTTTCAAATAGTTTCTGACTGGGAATGCTATGTGGAGTTTTGAAGGAGATTAATGCTCGCAGGAATCCTGTTTATTAGTTATACTACACTAGTATTTGCCATCGGATACGCTCATGTAAACTAGAATATACGAACAGTACTTTTTAAAAAATAAAATGTATGCAATATACATTTTATTTTAAAAAATACTGTTAGTGTACATTTTATTTTAAAAAATAACGGTTTCTATGGCGAAGCGGTAGTGCTCAATTGTATAAAACAGAATAGAATAGATTTATTTTCAAAATTGGATACAAGCTATTACTTATTTGACGTCACATCACTTAAATCTAATTATTATTACTACCGCTTCCAAAGCGCATGTGTAGAAGAAGCGGCGGAACAAACTACACTGCAGCATTGCGGAACAAACTACATTGTCTGTGATACAGTAGGTCCCAGGTTTGAATACCGGCCAGAGCATGATCAGAAACGAACTTTTTACTCCACAACCTTCTAGAGAAGTCTAACCCACATTTGGATCAGGTTATACAACTTGCCTGAATGTCTCCTGACGACCTTTAGAACATTAGGATACTAACTGCCTAAAAATAGGTATACGGGACAAATTACACTGATTGAGTTAGCCTCGAAGTAAGTTCGAGATTTGTGTTACGAGATACGAACTCAACGATACTATATTTTATAAAAAATACTTATAAAGATAAACGTCCAGGACCCAGGCCAATCAGAAAAATTTCTTTACTCATCATGCCCTGGCCGGGATTTGAACCCGGGACCTCCGATGTCACAGACAAGCGTACTACCGCTGCGCCACAGAGGCCGTCCTTAGTACCTTAGTTCTCAATTTTTTTTATTATTAAAATTTTGTATTAGTCAATTAATGACAACAATGTATTCTCTCGTCCACATTTCTATTTTAAGTTTGCATAGTTATGAACGTTGATGTTGTAAAAGAAAATGCTGCAGTGCAGTTTGTTACCGCTTCTTCTGCACTGACGCTTTGGAAGCAGCCGTAAACTTAGTTTTAAGTAATGTTATTAAACCAAAATATATGACAATTAATAAGTGATATGAAGTGTCCCGTAATAATAAACCTAGCTGTAGCTACTATCCCTTAACATAATATGTTTCTTTGAATTACCTGGTTGACTGGAAGAAATCCCTCACAGGGATAAGTCCGCACTTGTATATCGTTATTTTTAATGTATTTTTATGTACCACTTATGTTATGTACAATAAGTTATGATTCGTTTTATAAATTAAAGACATTGTTGTACTCTATTTTATGCAAATAAAATGAACATAGCTCAGTATTCAAATAGACAGAACACTAAAATTATTTACTACTTTTTAGAGTCTTATCCTAGAATTTTTCTAAGTTTTCAGACGTACTATTCTGGATCCTCTGGAACAAGGATAGGGAGCTAATAGCACCAGTGGAAGTGGATGAAATGGCCGCCTTTTGGACTCAGCACAGCATGCATACAGTCTCCTTGGTAGTCGTGACGCTGGACCTGCTCCTCTGTCCCAGGAGGAGGCCGAAAGACCATAATCTTGGACTGACCATCATGTTTGTTTTTCTAGGAGCATATATATCTGTGTAAGTGTTTACGAAATAGTTCACTTAACCTTGTGCTCGCTCCTGCGCCAATTTCTGGTGGCAATAACATTTACGTGGCTCTGTCTACCCCGCAAGGGATATATATGTATGTAATGTACGTATGTCACTTTATTTTCTAACTACATATAAATTGAAACTTTAGTCATAAGTCGTCCATATAGGTTCTTCTGGCGGTGTATGTAGAGACGAGATGGTCCCAACACTAATGTGGTTGACATATGGATCTGGCAAAGCAATAGTGCTAAATTTAAATGTACAGTCACCTGCAGAGACATTTAACCCCGCTATGGCTTTGGCTTGTATAAACAGGGGGTCATCCGTCTTTATCGCTCATTGTAAAATACTGTACATGTCTATGCCATCGGAAAATAATAAGAACCGCAAGTGTATAAATTTCCTGGAAGGTCTATAAACTTTCGTAAAATTCTGAACGAAAGACGAATTGTTTTATTTTACTTCCACATTTCCGTAAATTTATAAACTTACAGAATTTACGAGTTTTAGTTTACAATTCATCTCTCGTATAGAATCGTACGAAAGTTAACATTTGAAAATTTATGGTGAAAATGCTGCAGTATAGTTTGTTCCGCCGCTTCTTCTACACATGGGCTTTGGAAACGATAGTAGATTATAGGAAGTCAATAAGTGATACTTTGTATCCAATTTTTCGAAATAAATCTATTCTATCATCGAATCGCGGTCAGGACATGATGAGAAAAGACTTTTTCTGATTGACCTGGGTCTTGGATGTTTATCTATATGAGTATTTATTATAAAATATAGTATCGTTGAGTAAGTATCTCGTAACACAAGTCTCGAACTTACTTCGAGGCTAACTCAATCAGTGTAACTTGTCCCGTATATATTTATTATTTTTTATTATTTACTAAACTATGGACCAACTGCCATACATTTTAATATTAATTTCTGCCTTTCAGGAGCGTCCACGCGTTACTACAAGGACAATACTTATACCCGATTTTGAAGCTTTTTAGTAGATTCAAACTGTTTTTATTAGTTCTATATGTGTTATTGGGACATTATTTCATTTACACAATCCAATGGTTTGTCATTGATATTGTGTGGGGTGGCGACAAATTACAAAATAATAAGAGAAACTATAATATTTCGAGTTATATTTCAAGTTGTGAGTTGGCTGTATATAAATATATGCCAATTTTTAGGTTAACCAAATCGGCGGCATCTGTTGCAGATTAGAAATTAAACTTTAATTAACTATTAATTATTAAAATATTCTTGTAATTAATATACGGAACCAATTGTAAGTTATATTTATTTAAAAATAAAGTCTGATTAAATGATAGATAAGTTATTAAACATGATTAAGTTTAGTTTTATTAATGTTTTTTTCCGCTAGAATATGGTCATTTCTGTATTCCACGTGATGTCTAAAACTGAATAGAAAATATAAAAATCCATGAAAAAAAAATAACGAAATAATCACCATAATATAAAAAGAAATCGAAATTAACTTTGTATGTCTGTTATATTTTCACGCCTTAACTGCGGAACCGATTTTAATGAACTTTGGTACAGAGATAGAGTTGAAGCTGAGGAAGAACATAAACATTAATGCGAAAAAAAAAGGATTGGAATAGGGGATGAGACATTGTCAACGAAGTCGCGGTCAAAAGCTGGTCTAGAATATTTTTCCTGATAAGTAGATACCTATTTTTTGTATTGCTGCAAGTCACACTCTAATCAATTTGTATTGCATATGTAATTGTAAATTGTGCGTAACAAATCAAATAAATGAATTATCTATCTTTCTATCTATTGTGGTAATGACGTGTGGTTCCCGGCACCAATACAAAAAAGAATAGGGCCACTCCATCTATTTCCCATGGATGTCGTAAAAGGCGACTAAGGGATAGTCTTACAAACTAGGGATTCTTTTTTAGGCGATGGTCTAGCAACCTGTCACTATTTGAATCTCAATTCTATCATTAAGCCGAATAGCTGAACGTGGCCATTCAGAATTTTCAAGACTGTTGGCTCTGTCTACCCCGCAAGGGATATAGACGTGACCATATGTATGTATGTATCTATCTACTGCTTTAATATAATGTGTAACACTTCTTCGAAATCCGGTTATATTTGTTTTAAATGTCCTTTAGCCTTTTACGAGGAATAAAGATATCGTGATTCAATATTTGTTTATAAAATGTGCAAATATGGGAATACATTATTTGCACGCTTATTGAAATAAAATTAACATACATACATATTATCATGTCTATATCCCTTACGGGGTAGATAGAGCCAACAGTGAACAAAAAAAAAGACTGAGCCACGTTCAGTTGTTTGGCTTATTGATAGAATTGAGATCCGATAGTGATAGATTGCTAGTATATCGCCTAAAAGAAGAATCCAAATCTCATAAGCATATGCCTTAGTCACCTTTTACGACATCCATGGTAAAGAGATGGAGTGGTCCTGTTCTTTTTTGCTATTGGTGCCGGGAACCACACGGCACCTTGCCTTTTATTATTACGTGAAACGGGATAGCTATAGTTTTTCCCGTGACAAAAAGAAATAAGGTAACATTGCCTCAACCAACATTTACGATTTGCGCATGAAGACAAGCTGACTGACCTTGGAGGTAATGACCTTCGAGATCGCTAAACAGATAAAGGTAATTAATTCTGATAAGATTTAAGGGAGGTCCCCGGCCTACTTTTTATTATTAGCTAATTAAAATTAGTTTCACGATTTAATCATTCTATGATATTAACTGGCTTTGTGTGTGACTTACATACCTTCATCCCTTGAGGAGTAGACAGAGCCAACTGCCTTGAAAAGACTAAAGGGCCATGTTAAGCTGTAGGTATGGTTTTATGATGGTATTGAGATTCAAATAGTGACAGGTTGCTAGCTCATCGCGTACGATAAGAATTCCATGTTTATTTTCAACTAGCTGTGCCCGCGACTTCGTCCGCGTGGAATAGTTATTTTGGGCATCATTGAAGCCCTCAAGGATGAATAATTTTTCCCGATTTTTTTCACATTCTCCATTATTTCTTCGCTACTCATAGTTGCAGCATGATGTTATATAGCCTAAAGCTTTCCTCGATAAATGGTCTATTCAACACAAAAATATTTTTTTAATTCGAACCAGTAGTTCCTGAGATTAGCGCGTTCAAACAAACAAGCAAACTCTTCAGCTTTATAATATTAGTATAGATTTCCATTCTATCATCAAGCCATACAGTTGAACGTGCCCTTTTAGTATTTTCAAGCCTGTTGGCTTTGTCTACACTGCAACGGAATAGACGTGACTATATTTATGTACGTATGTCTATTCTTCTTCCACCTGGTCCCGGTTGCATCCTCATCACCCTGAAGAGGGGGATGCCTTTAACTATGGATCCTGGATTGGGTGAGTCAGGTTTTACACGAAACGACTAATATCTGACACCTCCGCAACCTATGCAGGTAAACCTAACCCGTATCGGATCAATCATGGTTACACATCCAGTTGCCTGAATGTGCAGGGTTCCTCACGATGTTTCCCCTCACCGTAAGAGCATCGGTTATTATTTAAACTAATGTACATAACTTCGAAAATAGTCATTGATAAGTACATAGTCGAGGTGGGATTCGAACTTGTGCCTTTCTGCGTATCACGCATTTTAACCGGGCATCTTACCGATTAGACCATCGACGTTCATTATGTATGTATGTTTGTTCTATTTGGGTGTAACATTTCATGAACTTTTTTGTTTACTTTTTGTGATAACTCGGTACAAATAAAACTACAGTTCTTAAGACAGCAATTGAGAAAAAAATAAAATATTGTACTTGTATCTTTAGTGGCCTCATACAAAACCAGATAGAAAAAGGAAAAGTAGAGTACCCTATCAGAAACAACACAGCAGTTTAAAAAAAAACATTCACTGTTAGTAATATTTAATAGAAATTTAAAATTCTTGGTCATTTTCGTGGAAAGAGAATTCGCTAAGTTTACTTTTTTTAATTTTATTCTTTTAATTAATTTCAAAGCATTACTCTAGCACTATACTTTCAAACGGTTTCACGAACTTTTACTTCTTTAAACTGCGGGAAGTCGTATTCCAAAAAAAAATATTGGTGGTTACCTCCGCTTTTTCTAATGGTACTTTCTAATGTTACTAATTGAATAATACTCAGATAAAATAATCATTACCAATACGTAAATTGCAAGGACGCTTATGGTAATAAACCACATCCGCCATTACGAAAATAATAACGATTTATCGTAATTGAAAATATGCATATATTACTTTAAAAAAGAAGGCTTCTTCTTATTCCACGGACTATTATTCCGACACTCCTTTACGGCCATCTTTACAGATGAAAATAAGTGTTAATTTTTTTACAGTTGTAAGGCTTACAAAACTTTACTTACCGAATTACAGAGTATCAATACATTCATAGCTAAAGTCTAAATTTCACAGAAAACGGATGTGCCTACATTTATTTTGGCGGCACATTTCCCTTTGATGATAATTATCTCATTATCAGATGTGTCACAATCAAAACACGATCATTTTTAATCAGTCTTCATATAAATACTGCGTCAAAACAAACACACATACACAATCTATTAAAAAGTCTATTAAGCGGTGTAGTGGTGAAAAATTATAATGATTAGGAGCGTTTTCGTATTAGCAATAGCTTTGGGTAAGTGACTTATAAACGGATGGATTTTGTCTTTTATCATGTCACTAGCTGTGCCCGCGACTTCGTCCGCGTGGAATAGTTATTTTGGGCATCATTGAAGCCCTCAAGGATGAATAATTTTCCCCCTTTTTTCACATTTTCCATTATTTCTTTGCTCCTAATAGTTGCAACGGGATGTTATATAGCCTCGATAAATGCTCTATTAAAAATAATTTTTCAATTCGAACCAGTAGTTTCTGAGATTAGCGCGTTCAAACAAACAAACTTTCAGCTTTATAATATTAGTATAGATTTGTAACCTATAGGCAGGAAGCAAATACTCATAGAATAAGGGCCGGTCGGGTGGGGGAAACGGGAATCCGCTGCCTGGCGAAGCGGCCCTGGGTTGAAGGCGCGTTTGTGCCCTAGCCGGTAGAATTGAAGGCCTACGGGTCACCCCGCTGGCCGCTCCGTGGTAGTAGCCGCTGGAAATGGGGGTGAGGGTAGCCCTTGCTCCGGGCAACAAGCGGTAGGCGTCGTCATCGTGTGGTTTTAGGGTGTTCAAGCTTCAGATAATCCCGTAGCTGGCCGGGTAGACGAAGTTCCAAATGTTAAAAAAAAAATGGAATACTTTTATTACTAATAGTATCATGTAAGCTGTTTTTGAAAAATAAAAATGTAATGATTGATTGATCATCATCCTCCTGGCGTTAGTGCCGGTTGTGTCGTCTCGTCTCTGGACTAGGGACCGAGAACCCATGACAACGATCCAGCAAATTCAAATTCAAACTTCGCGACGCCGTTTTTATCGCGCGAAAATTTATCGCTGTCCCGTTTCATGTCATGATAAAAAGTGAAAATAGTTTTTCGCGCGATAAACACGGAGTCGCGCGTGCTACGCTATGGGTGCTGGACTGGGTACCTAGCTCTGATCTTGACACGAAGCGACTCCTGTCTGAAGCCCCAAGCTTTGCAGGGGATTATTGGTATACCTGTGTAGGTGTCGTTTCCTCACGATGTTTTCCCTCACCGCAAGAGCATCGATCAGCAATAAAACTAGTGCACATAAATAAAAAATATATGTGTACTAGAGGCCGCCCGCGACTTCGTCCGCATGGAAACCCTATCAATCCCGCGGGAACTCTGGGATAAAAAGTAGCCTATGTGTTATTCTGGGTCTTCAGCTACCTACATACCAAATTTCATGGTAATCGGTTCAGTAGTTTTTGCGTGAAAGAGTAACAAACATCCATACAAACTTTCGCCTTTATAATAGTAGTAGGATTATTGTATATGCTAATATTAATTTTGACGTCTCAGCCTGCCTGGTCTGCTAATGAAGATGGGGCCCAAGCGCGCACCACGCAAGCTCAAATAATACCAATTCACTCTTGCCTTGAAAATTCACAAGTTGTATTTATCGCAGCGAATCTCATGATAAAACGTTTGGCGACCAAGGATTATGTCGTATCAGTTTCTCTATCTATCAATAGTGCTTAAAATAAGTTATGATTAATTTAATTAATTGAATTATAAGGATTTTTCGATACAGACTATAATTGTTACAGCTATAGCTACCGGTGACTCCGATGACACAACTCCGAGCTTCCATAGAAATGGCGAGTTCAACAGATATTATTTATACAACAGGTAAACTTACCAACACATTTTCATCGTAATTTTTGAATTTCGGGAAATCGACATGCCAAATTTTTTAGGCTGTGGTATGACATTCAGTGTTCATCAAGTTCATTTCTTTTTTTTTCTAAAATAACAAATTTTAGAAAAAAAATTAACTGTCCGTTCTGATTGTGTTTTATTTGTATAGTAATTCTACTGGCAGCTTCGCCCGCGTCAATTTAGCGAGATCTACAAAAAGTGACGAATTTAATTTAACGCTATCTTACAAAAAAGTGACGAAATAAGTACTACCTACTACAAAAATCAATCAATCAAAAAGAATACACGTTTTTAGCAAATCCGACGGGAACTATAATTTTTAGCAGGATTACACCCTATGTCCTTTTCCAGACTCTAAATTATATATACGTGAATATTTCAAGAACATTAATTTAGTAGGTTACCCGTGAAGAGGTAACAAGCAAACAAATAAACTCACACTCGCATTTATAATATTTGTTGGAATGTAGGTATACCTATTATATAAATAACATAGCATCGTTTGTAAGTTATCTTTTTATTAAGTTAAATGTGCTTTTCTTAATAAAACAAATTGTTGTCTTTTATCTTCGATCCTAAATTATTATGACCTGCGTGTAAAAGCAAGTTATGTATATTTTTGTCACCTCGGGGCATTTGTCATTTCGGGAAAATCGAGATATCCCTATATGTTATTTCAGATTGTGTTCTATACGTGTACTAAATTTCATTCCGTCCAATCGATTTTGCGTGAAAGAGTAACAAACACACAACACATCCGCACAACTTTCGTATAGTTATAATATTAGTAAGATGGACTGCTACTGTAAAAAAGTACTGGTCGGTAAAATAAGAAAGACTTTTTTCACGGTCGAGAAAAAAAAAACATCCTGTACCTCAGTATTGCACGTACGAGCGTTAATTCATACAGGTTCAAAATGTGTCAATCTATTGTAGAACATATTCGTGTGGGGGACAAGTCACAAGCGATTTTACATATACCTATTAAGAAAAAATATCATAAAAATGTTAAATATGTATATATAGTGGCATGTGGTTTGAAATAAAAGTCGCAATAAAAAATTACGACTTCATGAAAAGGCATTCTGACATTTCGTTGAGAACGCCGGAATCGACAAGCATGATGCGCCCCGTAGGATTTAACAAACCACGAGTGGATCTCTTCTACGACAACCTTGAAAAGCTGATGAAACAGTACAACATTCACACCCTCAAGAATTTATAACTGTGATGAAACTGGTGTCAGTTGCGTGCACAAATATTCGTCCGGTACTAGGTGCCACTTTTTAAAATTATGTTTTTTGTTACCAAAGTTTGTTTGATAGTATTCATTATTTTTTTTTGTTAAATTAATTTGATTTCTAACTTTGTTATCTAATATAAGTCATAATTTTATAAACATTCCTTAAATATTTTATGTTTTATTTTGAAATAACCTTAGGTGTCCGCCACTGGGGGACTTCCCCCTATTGATTGATGACATTGATTGATTTTCAGCCGAGTGAACGGCCAGCAAATGAGCTTGACCACTCAGAGTTCTGACATCATACAGGGGGTGACCACGGTTGTGATTGTGCACGGTCATGAGGAATCCTATCAGACTTCTCTCAACCCTGACCTGAGAAGAGGTAACTAATAAATTATTCCATATCCTTAGCAATGATAGATGGATAAATAGATTTGTATAAGTTAAGAGCGTCAATGTACTCACGACTAGTACAAGTAAGTTCCTGGGTGACCGAGCCGTGCTCAGTGGACCATAAAAAGTAGTTAAATAAAAATAACACCATCCCAAACAAATCCCACGAAAAGAATGGCGAAGAAAAATAATTTCCCAGGCCAGGGATCGAAGCCAGGCTCATCGACTTTAAAGCCGAATCGCTGGCCAACTCAGCAATCAGGGGACCAGTCGCCGCGCCGAAATTATCGTTATCTTGTGACCATTTTATATGGTAAATGTTTTTGGGTGAAAATATGGGAAGAAATATACCTATATTTCAAATTTCAACGAAATCCCTAGAGCGGTTACCGAGAACGCTAATACAGATATGTAAACATAAGCGTCAAGTATATTGCTCTAAATGAGCATATAAAATGATCACAGTATGGCGTAAAAGTAAGTTGTCTTCATACATTAAGTCCGAATGTCAGTGGAGCGGCATCAACCTTTGCAGCCAAAACCTTTTGGATTGATTCTCATCATGCCCTGACCGAGAACCCGGGACTGCATCACAGACGGTGCCAAATCTAATTTAAAACAATCATGTACCTAATTTTTGTTGCAGAACTTCTAGAGAGTCAAAATGTCAATGTGATAGCCGTGGATTGGTCTATTATCGCGTCGTTGTCGTACTCTCTAGCCCAGAACTCTGTGCTCAGTGTCGGCGAGTATATGGCTGGCTTCCTGGCCTTGCAGAACATAAACCCAGCGTCCCTTCATCTAGTGGGATTTAACCTTGGAGCTCATGTGGTTGGCGTCGCTGGCAGGAGACTTGGACGAGTCGCCAGGATCACAGGTATATCTTCTGTATATGTAAAAGACTAGCTGTGCCCTGTGACTTCGTCCGCGTGGAACAGTTATTTTGGGCATCATTGATGGATGGGTGATTCACTACTGACTATTTAATAGTACATTGTAGTTGTGCCGTGTGGTTGCCGGCAGTGCCGTGTGGTTCCCGGCACCAATACAAAAAAGAATATGACAACTCCATCTCTTTCCCATGGATGTCGTAAAAGTCGATTAAGGGATAGGCTTACAAACTTGGGATTCTTTTTTAGGCGATGGACTGGCAACCTGTCACTATTTGTAGCTCAATTCTATCATTAAGCCAAATAGCTGAACGTGGCCATTCAGTCTTTTCAAGACTGTTGGCTCTGTCTACCCCGCAAGGGATATAGACGTCACCATATGTACATTGTAGCACATTCAGAGAGCCCCAAGCACCTTGTAATAACAATTGCAAATAAGCAACATTCATACATACATAATCTGGAAACCTTCAAACCTATTCCAGCACTGGATCCGTCAATGAGCAACGTCCGACTGACCAGCACTGACGCGAACTACGTCGAGGTCATCCACACTGACGGGTCTTCCAACGGCCTGGGCGTTCAGATCGGCCACGCCGACTTCTTCCCCAACGGAGGCGGTTCCCAGCCTGGGTGCTGGGGCAACGACGCCTGCAGCCACAACAGGGCGTGGCTGTACTTCGTGGCCTCCATCAGGGATAACACGTTCAATGCCAGGTGCTGCAGAACTATACGCCAGAAGAACTTGGACCGCTGTCGTGGCGCTTATTTGCCGATGGGGGGAAATGAGTTGATTAAAACGCCGTGAGTAGATTTTTTTATATTTACATACATATACATATGATCACGTCTTAATCCCTTACGGGGTAGACAGAGCCAACAGTCGTGAAAAGATTGATAGGCCACGTTCAGCTGTTTGGCTTAATGATAGAATTGAGATTCAAATAGTGACGGGTTGCTAGTCCATCGCCTTAAAGAAGAATCCCAAGTTTATAAGCCTATCCCTTAGTCGCCTTTTACGACTTCCATGGGCACGAGATGGAGTGGTCCTATTCTTTTTTTTATTGGTGCCGGGAACCACACGGCAATTTTTTATATTTGTGTATTTTTAATAAGCCGTGCCGTGGTGTGCTTTGTACTTAAGAAAAGGACAACTCCGTCTATTTCTAATGGATGTCGTGGAAGGTGGATAAGGGATAACGTATATTTATCCAGTGCTTTTGGTACGTTAGTGGTCGAATCGGTAAGGTGCCCAGTTAAAATGCGTGATACGCTTAAAGGCACAGGTTCAAATCCTATCTCGGCCGTGCCGATGACTATTTCTGAAGATATGTACATTAGTTTGAATACTTACCAATGCTTTTAAGGAAAGGGTAAACGTAATGAGGAAACCTGCACATTCAGGCAATTGGATATGTAACTATGATCGATCCAATACGGGTTAGGTTCCCCTGCAAAGGTGAGAAGATCAGACGGGAGTCGCTTCGTGTTAAACCTGGGTTAATGCAGGATTCTGGTTCCTCTCACCCAAGGCTTCTCTGCAGAGGTTAGGATGTTACCGGGATTTATGCCAAGACAAAGAAGAATTGATAATTGTAAACAGTATGACATATAACTTTGATATAGTCTTCTAGGAAAAAGTAAGGAAATAATAAATAAAGAAAAAGTAATAAGAAACTTTCCTTTTTATTTCAGATGTTCTTCTGGAATCTACCGAGTGAACACCCGCTCCAGTTATCCCTACTAGTTGATTATTATTGTTAGAAATTGAATTATTGTTGTAATAATCGAAAAATCTAAGCATATCAAAATGTTCTCAGGCCTTGAGAATTCGTTATACATAATAAATTAATCGAAGTTACTGTTAGTTTTTTTCATTCCAATGAGAATCTATTTAAATTTCTTGATGACAAATAAATTTAAATATTTTATGTGTCTATGACTGTAACATATGCAAAGTATTTTTGCAAACACACAAGATAAAAAAAATAACAATTTGCACGCAAAATATAAACGAATTTTGTTCAATAGGCCAGTTTCCTATATATCCCCAATTTATTCAAATAAAAAATGATTTCATTCCATTTCATACAAACATACATACATACATAAAATCACGCCTCTTTCCCGGAGGGGTAGGCAGAGACTACCTCATTCCACTTGCCACGATCTCTGCATATTCCTTCGCTTCATCCACATTCATAACTGTCTTCATGCAAGCTCGGCGGTTTCGGGTACTTTTGACCTGACCCTTTACAAGGACGTTAATTTGTTCAAGATACGTTCTAGGTCTTTAAAGGTTCATACAGGTTGGTTCCATTTTACGAGAAACAAAAAGACAATGTTCACAAAAAAAATCGCTGCTAGAAAATATTTTGATGGTTAAAGTCTCTCTCCATAAGTTTCTAAACACGACTTCTAGGAGAAAACATGTGACATCGAACCCTTTGTGCTAATAAGGGTCACTAACAGGCTAAACAGCAAAAAGAAACCTTATTAATGGCCTCCCACTCGGCATAAAGGGCTATTCGCACATTATCCCGGATCACACACGATTCACTGGTTGTTGTTAGACACGGGAGCAAATGTTTCCGTTTTTGTTGAAGTCAAAATATACCTCTTTTATTAACCGACTTTAAAAAAAGGAGGAGTTTTCTCATTTCGACTATTATATATATATATATATATATATATATTTGGAGATATGTACATATATGTTTCCGTGTGGTTCCCGGCATCAATAAAAAAAAGAATAGGACCACTCCATCTCTTTCCCATGGATGTCGTAAAAGGCGACTAAGGGATATGCTTACAAACTTGGGATTCTTTTTTAGGCGACAGGCTAGCAACCTGTCACTATTTGAATCTCAATTCTATCATTATGCTAAATAGCTGAACGTGGCCTTTCAGTCTTTTCAAGACTGTTGGCTCTGTCTGTCAGTGCATTTTAAGGTGAACGAAGTCACGGGCAACAGTTAGTTGCAAATCACTTAATCACTGCTACTACATATTAGGTAGAAAGTCCCCCTATTTTCTCTGTCTGTATATATGCGCTAATCTCGGGAAGGTGTTATCGGATTTTGTTTTTTTTTTTGAGATGAGAATAGAGGATTTTCTGAGAAAGGTTTATATCTATAAATGCTACCTGGCGTAGCGTGGGTTGCTTGTAAGTATATAAATAAACTGTCATTGTTGGTTTATAAAATCAATGACACCCCAGACTCTTCTTGATTTTATATACCAGACAGAAGTGACAGAGGGATATATTAAAACGTTTTGTTTGTCTGACGCGACCATATTTTTTTTTAACTATAATTGTTTCCTGTTTCCTGAACCGAGAGGTATAAATGAAATTCGTGAAATGACGGCGCGGTTTGAATGCAATTTAAATATAAATGTTGCAATTCCGTCCGAGTGCAATTTTCATACGAGCCGCATGAGCGGGGCAGGCTATTTTATGGAGCAGCCTTTACATATTTTCGAAAATTGTAAAAATACTTAGTTATGTTCTCAAACTATTTAATACTAGCTGTGCCCGCGACTTCGTCCGCGTGGAATAGTTATTTTGGGCATCATTGAAGCCCTCAAGCCTCCTTTTTTCACATTTTCCATTATTTCTTCGCTCCTAATTGTTGCAGCGTGATGATAAATAGCCTTTATCCTTCCTCGATAGATGGTCTACTAAACACAAAAAGAATTTTTCAATTCGAACCAGTAGTGCCTGAGATTAGCGCGTTCAAACAAACATACAAACTCGTCAGCTTTATAATATTAGTATAGATAGTTACAGTGTGAATTTTTGTCTAGATTGAGTGCCGTGTGGTTCCCTGCACTTTGGAATGGGACCACTCCATCTCTTTCTCGTGAATGTTGTAAGCGACTAAGGGATAGGCAACTAAACTTGAGACTCTTCTTTTAAGCGATGGGCTAGCTACCTGATACCATTTTAATCTTAATTCATCTTCAGGCCATACATCTGGACATGGCCTTTCAGTTTTAGTCTTTAAGAGACTGTTGGCCTTGTAATGAGGGCCAACAGTAATCGGGGTAATCCCCGTAAGGGATGGAAACATGATAATATGTAATACAAGGAGAGTGTGGAGGGAAAGGTCGGAGTGGGAAGACCTAGACTAACGTATCTTGATCAAATTAAGGACGTCCTGGTAAAGGGTCAGGTCAAAAGTACCCGAAACCGCCGAGCTTGCATGAAGATAGTTATGAATGTGGATGAAGCGAAGGAAGTTTGCAGTGATCGTGGCAAGTGGAAAGAGGAAGTCTCTGCCTACCCCTCCGGGAAAGAGGTGTGATTTTATGTATGTATATGTATGTATGATTTTTTGTCAGTCGCTTTTTAAACTCATCGTGTACCATTTGTCGCTACAAAAGCTGAATGTGTGCTTGACACAAGCTATTGAGTTTGCGATTTCGATCAGTTCTTTATGAGTAAAAAAGGTATTATATATGAATTCCGTGTGCGAAGCCCCGAGTTAGTCTCACCATAACGCCCCTAAATAGCGTGAGAGCCATATTTAGATTTCGTTATTAGCGGAAGAGGAACACTTAAACCGAAATGCATTAGCGTTGATTATTTCAGCCAGAACCTGCCTCAATTACGCGGAGTGCCGCTTTGTAAAAGGTAAATATGATAAATCTAGCAGCTTACATGATGCAAATTTTAAGTGATCTATATTTGTCAATTGACGTCCGATGCAAAATGCTGCAGTGTAGTTTGTTCCGCCGCTTCTTCAACACATGCGCTTTGGAAGCGGTAGTAGTTATAATTACATTTAAGTGATGTGACGTCAATCAGTGATACCTTGTATCTAATTTTGATAATAAATCTATTCTATTCTAATCATACCTACATAATTTTATCCCGAAAAAAGTATTTATTGGTAAATGTACCACCATACATACATATTTCGCTGACCTCGCGAAACACTTTAGGCGCCAGCCATTATATACATTTCAGTTGATACTAGCTGTGCCCGCGACTTCGTCCGCGTAGAATAGTTATTTTGGGCATCATTGAAGTCCTCAAGGATGAATAATTTCCCCCGATTTTTTCACATTTCCCATTATTTCTTTGATCCTTATAGTTGCAGCGTGATGTTACGAGTATATAGCCTTCCTCAATAAATGGTCCAGTAAAAAATAAATAAATTCAAACCAATAGTTCCTGAGATTAGCGCGTTCAAACAAACAAACAAACTCTTCAGCTTTATAATATTAGTATAGATAATACTGTCGTACAATGATAAATGACTTAGAATTTTAAATTTCGTAACTTATTTGCAGGCAAACTCATCCCTTCAGTTCATTCAAGCGTGATCATACGTACAGACAGACAGACAGACAGACAAAAAAAATCCTTTCTATTATTCATTCTAAGTGTCCCTCTATCCATTTCAGTCAAAAATACTAAATGTACAGACAAAATATTTTTACTGTTTTATTATATGTATGTATATAGATGACGTGTCAGTGCGCTAAGAATACCGTAACAAACGGTTGTCGAGACAAAGTGAATTAATCTTATTTTCTGTCGTCTTACATTAAACAACTTTCAAATATAAGTGATTTTATCTTGCCTACTTATAGAAACAAACTTTATCTTCAAGTGCACACGGTCATACTGGCCCGTACAGTAAAAATATTCAAAAGCCGCCTTTCTTGACCAGAAACATGACTACCTCGCCATTTTCCGTCTCGGCACACGTAAAAATAGTATTAACCTTAAGTCTATAGTATAGTATTAACTTTAAGTATATCTTAGGCCTGGATAATTGTACTTTGTGGTGCCGTGTGGTTCCCGGCACCATTAGAAAAAAGAATAGGGCCACTCCATCTCTTCCTAATGGATGTCGTTAAAGGCGACTAAGGGATAGGCTTATAAATTTGGGATTCTTCTTTAGGCGACGGACTAGCAACCTGTTCCTATTTGAATCTCAATTCTATCATTAAGCCAAACAGGTGAACGTGGCCTAACAGACTTTTTTAAGACTGTTGGCTATGTCTACGCCGCAAGGGATAAAAGCGTGATTATATGTATGTATAATTGTACTTTCCACAGGTTATGTGAAAGCGACAGATACAGTCACCCAAACTTGAGAATCCCTTCCTTTTGGTTCATGGGTTAAAATTAAAATGCAATTATTAAAAATAAACAAATTTCCGTTTAATATACAATATACGTTTAATGTTTAATTCCTGGAGGGGTATTCAGAGACTTCACGTTTCCCACGCCAAGATCACCTGATTCACATCGTTGTATTATATAATACTATTTTGTAAGATCACTGTTATGTATATATATATATATACATTCACTGTTATGTATGTATATATATACATAACAGTGATCTAACAAAATAGTATTATATGATACAACGATGTGAATCAGGTGATCTTGGCGTGGGAAACGTGAAGTCTCTGAATACCCCTCCAAGAATTAAACATGATTATTTGTTTATAAGTAAGGGTAGGAATTGCCCGTGTTCACTCGATAAATACCACTCTGACAACTGAAAAAAAAAACAAATTTTACATAGGTAGGTACTTAAATACAAAACACACGTCTTTTAAATAAGAGTAACGGTTAGTATTGAAACTAATGAATGGAACTTAGAATTGGTGTAGGCCTGCTTTTTGTTATCAGTTTTTACGATATTTTCTGGATAAGTTTAGATATGAAAGGGACAAAGCACACACATTGAGTTAGCCCCAAAGTAAGAACTAGAATAATAACTCAAATATAGGTAATATAATAATTATAAAATAAATAAATATAAAATAGTAAATGTAAATACATAAATTAATATGGTGTTCACGGCACTAATATAAAAAAATAGGGCCACTCCATCTCGTTCCTGTGGAAGTTGTAAAAAGCGACTAAGGGATAGGCTTATTTACTTAGTATTCTTCTTTTAGGCGATGGGCTAGCAACCTGTTTGAATCTCAATTCTATCATCAAGCCAAACAGCTGTACGTGGCTTATCGGTATTTCAAGACTGTTGGCTCTGTCCACCCCGCAAGGATTAAAGACGTCATTATATGTATGTATGTATTTAAATGGATATCCAAGACCTGGACCAATCCGTAAAAAAACAACTTTCCCCATGACCTGGCCGGAATTCGGACCCAAAATAAAAAAAAACTCACGGTGTCTTCGACAGTCTGTTATTCCCCATAGACAGATGCGTTCCAGTGCATAGATTGACGTCCTTCTCCCAAATACTATTGCAGCAGTAGGACAAGAAGGGGTTGTCATTTATAGAAGCAGTGAAATACTGCCAGGCGCGGTTGTGGTTGCACTCCAAGGTGGCGCACCCTGGCTGCCAGTTACCGCCATTGGGAAAGAAGTCGGCGTGGCCCATCTTGACCCCCATGCCGTTGGAGAGGGCACTACCACCGTCCGTGTGGATCACCTCCACGTATAGAGCGTCGGTCCTGGCGAGGGGCGTGGTGGTTGTGGAGGGGTCCAGGCCTGAAATGCAAAAAATTCAAAAAGTATATTCAAATTGAGCTTTGTAGGAAAGCCTATTACAGCACGGATGATTATATTAATGATAAACATGTGTGGCCCGAGCTGGACATAATGGCCTCTTAAATGCTTTTGTATTTTTTGACATGATCTTGACATAATTTGTACAGTATGTACATATTTTATTTTATATTTATTTTATTTGATGAAATATTCGTATTGACATAATCAGTTCTACATTCATACATGTTTTTTAATGTAGACAATGTGCATTCGTCCACGATTTAGATTTAAGAGATCTATATTTGTAAATTGACGTCCTATGAAAATGCTGCAGTGTAGTTTGTTCCGCCGCTTCTTCTACACATGCGCTTTGGAAGCGGTAGTAGTTATAATTAGATATAAGTTATGTGACGTCAAGAAGTGATACCTTGTATCCAATTTTGAAAATAAATCTATTCTATTCTATTCTATTATTTTAAGTTAGGTGTCCGCTGTGATGCACGTGCTCCGGACCTTTAGTAGTATAGTGTAGCTCGCTATCCTCAGGCTACTTGCTGGATCTCGGGTCTTAAGCTTAACCGACGCTCTCGTCAAAACTGTAAAGCTAGGGTTATAAATCTTATTGTCATCCCTTGAATCTCTAGCTTGTCTTTCAACACCCCTACCTGCGACGTTGGACCACTATAATATGCCCACGGCTTGCTCGTAAAACGAAAATCACGTTGGTTTGTGATTGCGAAGCTTTAGACACAGCGGATTGAACTGTGCTACAAGGCGATGATATAAAGGCGACTATAGAAAAGCCTTATGAATTTGGAATTCTTCTTTTAGGCGAGGGGCTAGTAACCTGTTACTATTGAATCTTAATTTTATCATTAAGCCAAACGTGGCCAATCAGTATTTTCAAGACTGTTGGCTCTGTCTAATCCACAAGGGATATAGACGTGATTACATGTATGTATGAACATTAAAAAACATGATTACCTGTAATCCTAGCTATTCCTCTCAGGCTTTTGCCGACCACTCCAGCGATGTGAGCTCCGAGATTGAAGCCAACTATATGAACATTTCCCGGAAGTATATCTTGGAAGACCAGTAAGGACGCTATATGCTCGCCAATACTCATAATTGCGTTATCGGCAGAAGTGTACGACATAGATGCGTAAATCGACCAATCCACGGCTATCACGTTCACATGTTCTTCGAGTTCAAGAAGTTCTGTGAAAAGAGACGAAAATTAATTTAGCGGGATCCATGCCCCGAGGCACTATGGCGGAGGGTGTTAACGGGTAATTCGGAAAGATGTTTGTTTGTTTGTTTGTTATATCTTTATTGCATAGAAATTTACACAGTAACAATCAATTGTCTCAAATCAATCAAGTGTAACAACTATCAGTTGCAATGACGGACTTATCCCATGAAGGGATCTCTTCCAGTCAACCGGCAAACAATGAAGGAAATAAATAATTCAATATAAAGCGGCAAGTCACAGTTATTAGCAACAATATAATAATATACTAAAAGAAATACAGATAAAAGACATATACTCGTACCTATCCACTAAATATATATATTTATAAACTTATTAATAAATAAACATACACAAACTAAGATAAATTGCCTGACGATCTAAATGCTCAACTGAACAGGAACTTAAATACCTACATTATTTTTAAATATGTTGAGGGTCTGTGCTTTTGTAGTGTCCAAGGGGAGAGAATTCCAAAAATATCCGGAGACCGACATTTTGTAAACGATCCAGTTTATTAAGAAGTTCTTCAGACGGATCCAAATAGATGTATGACTTACCTCTCCTTATATCAGGGTTCGGTGAAGCCTGGTAGGTCCCTCCGTGGCCATGGATGACAACCACCGTAGTGACACCGGGTAATATGTCAGTGCTTGGTGTACCAGTCACTGTAAGCTGAACACCGCTTGCGGAAACTTGTCTGAAAAATTTAATTTACATACATACACATAATCATGTTTATATGGGATAGTCAGAGTCAGTCAACAGTCTTCGAAAGACTGTAAGGCCGCGTTCAGCTGTATGGTTTGATAATGGATTTAAGATTCAAATAGTGGCATGTTGCTAGCCTATCGCCTAAAAGATGAATCCCAAGTCTGTTAGCCATTCAGTATATTGAACTTTATATTCTGCATGGGACACACTGTTTCTTTTTTACCACAGTCATAAATTGTAAATTCCTGTTAATTTCCCTATCTGTACCTGTAACTGTCCCAGGAAGTCTTCCCTTACCGCAAGAGCATCCGTTTTCAAACAAATACGCTTACATACATACATATGATCACGTCGATAATCCTTGTGGGGTAGGGGTGGGGTTTCAAATAGTGACAGGTTGCTAGCCCTTCGCTTAAAAAAAGAATCCCTTAGTGGCCTAAGTTTGTAAGTCTATCCCTTAGTGGCCTTTTAGGACATCCATGGGAAAGAGATGAAGTGGTTCTATTCTTATTTGTATTGGTGCCGAAAACTGACTGCACTGGGAAGGAAACCCTTCCACAGAGGGCGATGGGGTCGTCACGTCCCGACGCCTATAATTTTCTAACAGCGATGTAAAATTCGTAAGGCTCCAGGCTTAGCCGGTAAGGTTTCCCAAAGGTTGTAAAAGCCTGACTCACCCAACTCTCTCAGGGAAGTGAGGTCGGGAGGATTAAAGGAAAAAGCAGGTTCTTGTTTGTGAGTGCACGTTGTAATCTTACCTGTTGTATAAGTAATATCTATTGAATTCTCCATTTCTTAGCACCCTTGAGGTCGGGATCGGGTCACCGTTAGCTAACGCTGTAACAATATTTAAGAAAATTAATTTTATTTAATACTAGCAGTGCTTTCGTCCGCGTGGAATAGTTATTTTGGGCATCATTGTAGCCCTCAAGGATGAATAATTTTCTCCGTTTTTTTTTTCACATTTTTCATTATTTCTTTGCTCTTTATAGTTGCAGCGTGATGTTATATAGCCTAAAGCCTTCCTCGATAAATGGTCTATTAGACGCAAAATTTTTCAATTCGAACCAGTAGTACCTGAGATTAGCGCGTTCAAACAAACAAACTCTTCAGCTTTATAATATTTGTGTAGATTTGCAGTCATGTTACATTAGATATATGTATACCAATTAACAGTATTTATTTATTTATTCTTATGTAATTAACATATTCATTTTGTTATACAATTATTTTATTTCTCAATAATTATCATATTAAATCAAAACATTACTGTTTCCGGATTTCAACAATAAGTTGCCATATCAAAAAAAAAACGGTTGTCTATAAAGTCGGTTTACTGACGATAGTTGAACGTGACAACGTCTTAAAAAAATACTGTTGGAATGGAAGCATTTTTCAAAAGAAAATTTTAATTTCATTTTTTTTATTGATTTGTATGTATATAGAGAAGGAGGTATACGCTGCCGAAAGCAGAGGCCGATTGTGCCTCTTCGTCGCTCGTTCCGCGCTCTCGCCTGCACTTCAAGCCTTACATGGAACGCCTCAGAGCGAGGTAACGCCGCATGAGTCATGTTTTTTCGTGCGTGCAGCCGGCTCAATCGAATAATAAGACGTTGTCACGTCAAAAATATATTGCGAATCAAATTTTGAAGTATGGCAATTGTTTTAATGTCATTTTAATTATTTTTACACACATTACGTACAGAAAAATCATTCAATTTTATTTAATTGCTTTAAATATTTTTCGTTTCATATAACACCTGTTTCTTCTCCCACTCAGATTATGGAAGTGAATCAAGGATAAAACTCAGAAACTTCATAATGCTATCATCTGGCCGTTTAGATTATAAACGACTCTGTCCACCCTGTGAGAATTAAAGAATTCATTATGAGTAGGTATAATGACTTACCAAATGCGAACCCGAATAACAAAACACTTTTGAACATATTTCTTTTTCTTTTTAAACAGACTTCGAGTGACTTCTACAGTGGTATATGATGATTATATATTTCAATGCAGTATTTATATATGGACTGATTAAAAATACGATAGTGTTTTGATAGTGACACATCAGATTATGAGATAATTATCATAAAAACGAAAACGCCGACACATTTATTAATTCATTCAATTAAGCTATGTTCACAATGCGTATATCTTATACAGGTTGTTAGTTCGATTAGAAATGTAAAAATGTTCCTATCTTCAGTTGTATCAAAACCTCATATATAATATAATATGTAATATTGTTAACTGAAATTGTTTAGGTATACACCTAAGGTTCTTCTTTCAAGCGATGGGCTAGTAACTACTTTACAGTTTTTGAATTTGTATATTACAACACCGTTTGGTTCCCGGCACCAATATAAAAAAGAATAGGTTCACCCTATCTCTCCGATGGATGTCGTAAAAGGCGATTAAGGGATGGGCTTATAAAACTTGGGATTCTTCTTTTAGGCGATGGGCTTGTAACCTGTCACTATTTGAATCTCAATTCCATCATTAAGCCAAACAGCTGAACGCGGCCTATCAGTCTTTTAAGACTGCCGGCTCTGTCCCGCAAGGAACATTGACGTGATTATATGTATGTATGTATGTATGTATGTATGTATGTATGAAGGTAGGTATTACAAGAAAAGTACAAATATTTTCTTTTTATTAATTACGGATATAAAGCATTTGCCTCGGGCTTAGAATAACTTTTATGTAGAAAATAGCTTACTTACAATATACACTCTAATAAATTTCCGGGCGAATGATTGAAATGTCATAAAACTACAAGAATTTCACATGTAATCCGGACCTAAAATTATAGAACTATAAAAGGTAATCAACAATAATTTGTATTGTTTTAGATGTTTAGATTTTAATAGAACTAGCTCAGGGGACTCCCTAGCACCGATATCTTTCACGAATCTTATCAGACAATAATACCCAAATCTTTACTTACGATCTTGAAGGCCAAATGTTCGACACATTACACATGCCCATTGTAGTTGTTCTTTACATACAAGGAAATAAATATTTATGGGACAGATTACACAGATTGAGTTAGTCTTGAAGTAAGTTCTAGACTCGTGTTTCGATATACTAACACAAGGACATTTTTTCACACTAATGTATGTATAATTATAAAGCTGAAGAGTTTGTTTGTTTGAACGCGCTAATCTGAGGAAATATTGGTTCGATTAAAAAAAAAAATCTTGTGTTGAATAGACTATTATCGAGGAAGGCTATATAACATCACGCTGCAACTATAAAGAGCGAAGAAATATTGGAAAATGTGAAAAAAAAGACGGGGAAAATTATTCATTTTTGAGGGCTTCAATGATGCCCAAAATAACTATTCCACGCGGACGAAGTCGCGGGCACAGCTAGTGTATGTATAATTTGATGATGTAGTGTATGTAGGTATATATGATTCTTCTTGTGGTTCAGGGGTGTGCTAAGAAAGGATCTCGAAGTTTACTCGCGGTGTACTACTCTCAATATTATTATATTTACTTCTCGATCAACTCTGCTTAATTTTGATCAAAAGCATGAACTTTTTATTAAGTACCTCTTCCAGATCCCAAGGTTTTTTGTAGGGCAGTACTTTAAGGATGACGCAAGGAGAATGTAACTTGGCATATAGTTGGCATGTCGCGGCCAAGTCGGCTAACTTATGCGGGCCGTCACAGACATAGCGCTAGCTAGATACCCATACACAACAATTCTTCAGTTATTGGGTAGACAGATCCAATTTACGCTATATTCGAACTCGTCTATAATTTTATCTAGTTGGCTGAACTATGGAATCGACATTCTGAGATAGTGACAGGTTTCTAGCCTATTATCATGAGACCAATAGCATGTTTATGTTCAAACTTTTCGAGCAGAGAAGCCACTGATATTCGTTATGTTTTGACATTATCTTTATCTGACAAAGAAAAACATTTATAGATTTGAAAAAAAATTATTCGTCAAGTAAGTAAGTAGTAGCACAAGTAAGTAAGTGAAAAGTCAACATAGCGATAATTAGGATAATTTTACTAGTACAATTCAATAATAAACGACATATAGTAAATTTTTATACTACGCTGGTACTTCGTATAATCTCATATAAGGTTCGAATGTCCATTGGGTTACAAGGCACTCCCTGGGCTCCTCTCCAGAGTGATGAGGATGCAACCGGGACTAAAGCCAAGAGAAAAAAGATGCTCCGAAGCGTACGGTAAAAAAAAAAATGAAAAAAAAAAACATCCGTTCCCGCAGGAATTTTGGGAAATATTCTCTTAGTGCATCCTTAAACTACATAAGGAATCTACACGCCAAATATCAAACGTCTCGACGGCAATATATTTTTTATTTCGTCATTTATTTGGCATGCCAACAGTATGCGCTCGCGGGGTCTAGTTATTTCTATGTCTTTGCAGGTCACTCACTGTGCTGACCCGAAATTATTTGGCAAAGGAGCTTACTTTGAGAGAGATATCTCAAGTAATATCAGCAATATGTAGTTTTAATTTAACTCGTGTTTTAATAACTTTTATAACTCTCTTTCAATAGTTTAATGGACTTGTGAAAAAGGTTCCCTATTATTTATGGCCGTTGGTTTGGAGTAATACTAATAAGTTTTCAAATTATGTAATTAGAAATTAAAATAAATTCAAAAAGACAAAATCAGCTCGCTTTCACTTACCCAAACTAATTCGGTTCGTAAGTTATGAACCCCCTCTGAAATCGAGTCGCAAACACTCTTACCATTAAACGAAAGGAAGAAACAATCTTAATAATTTGATAGGAGATTCTTATTAGGTTAAAAAAAAATAGGATAGTAATAGGATTTCGATAGGGGTCGAAGGAAAAAAGGAAATTACTTAATTACAGTAATAACTGAGAAATATATAATATCTTTGACGCTTATCAAAACAAGGTAAGACTATCTAAGTAAACAAGACTATTACTCGATCTAGAATACTAATTCCGAGACCTAACCGGCTAATCATGAGATAAAATTAAACACTTTAACCTCTTGCATGACATAGTGTCGTGATAATTACAACAAATAGTTAATTTGATGAACGCGGATGAAGCGGAGGGAGTATTCAATGCTGGGATGGCAATTGGAGCGATATTCTCTGCCTACCCTTCTAGGAAAGAGGGGTCATCACAATATGTTTGATCAACGATATCCGTATGGTTTTCAGGAAAGTAAGATAGGAAAATTATTCCGGTAATAAAAAACATAGATAGAAATATAGAACACCCTTCATTGCATATACATTATAAGAAAAATAACTTATTCTTTACTTATGTACCAAAGGCGCCATATTGCATTATTCTATTTTTATCCGTTCTCTCATTATGTCTTCCAGGCAACCAAGACAAGATTTCATGAAGTGAGAATTTGGTACATATAACATAGTAGAGGTTAATCACTTCTTTATGCCTCACAAGAAAGGAATTGAGACTTAGAAGCTGGTTGCTAGCCCATGACCTTTCATTCAAATTATAAGCTAAAGCACTGACTGTGATATTTCTTCGGTACTTTATTAATGTGGAAGATTTACAAATAAGTGCATAAACAATCGTAATTCAGTCTTAAAGCCATTTATTTGAACTTGTCTTTTTCAGGATTTTCAGGACATTAGGTCGTTCTTGGTAGACACGAAATTGAAACCTACCCCTAGATAGTGACGTAGATATCCATCATTAAGCGGATACTCATAATCCACACTCCACACTTATAATAAAGAGGAAAGATTTGTATTTTTGTATGTTTGTGTGGAATAAACTAAAAAACTACTGGTCCGATTTTGATAAAATTTGGCACAGATATAGAATAGACCTTTAAAAGTGACATAGTTTTCAGGTAGATTATTCAACATTCATAAAGTAATCCGGGAAAAAAAGCGCTACCGAAAATCTTTCCGTGCGTGCGCTGGATCCACTGTTGATTATACAGACATACAATGTATTACAAAAATGAAGGTTTTTTGCAGATCTATAAAAAAGTCCGCGACACGATATATCTAACTTCTATAATTTAGTAACTACAAGGTATTTTGTGCGTAGAAAAATAATGTAAATTCAAAGGTGCGTTTTGAGAATTATTATTACACAAGCATATTAATCCTTATGGTTGAAAGTTGTTTTATCATCAAGATAATTTTACGGAGATAAACTTTGTCTTTTACAGCTCAGTGATTGGATAAATAGATTCAGAAATTTCATGAAATTAAAAACACGCACTTCAAATTATTTTAAGTACTTACGTCACGCGAACGCACTTGCCGCATAGGTACTTACGCGGTGTCTCGGTAACCTAAGCCGTGTGGTCAGTTCCATACGCAGTCGTACGCCACCAAAATTGAAAACAGATTGACAAGTTATTGAAGTAGGATCGTAAAGACTTCAATTAATCTTTACTATATGTATATAGATTAATTGAAGTCTTTACGATCCTATCCTATATTATAAAGCTGTAGAGTTTGTTTGTTTGAACACGCTAATCTCAGGAACTACGGGTTCGAATTGAAAAATTATTTTTGTGTTGAATATACCATTTATCGAGGAAGGCTTTAGGCTATATAACATCGCGTTGCAACTTTTAGGAGCGAAGAAGTAATGGAAAATGTGAAAAAAAAAACAGGGAAAATTATTCATCCTTGAGGGCTTCAATGATGCCCAAAACAACTATTCCACGCGGACGAAGTCGCGGGCACTGCTAGTAATATAATAAACAAAACTAATAATTATGGTACATAATAATCTGAACGTGACTTATAGATCTATTTATAAATAATAAAGGTATTAAACGCGCACGTAACGTTCCTTTATTTTATCTCGGACGTTTCGAATCACGTTACAACGATACGTCGTCACCGAGCGCGTGAAAATGATAACCAGCAGACTGGTATAATGCAACGCAAAAGTTAAAATCACTGATAGATCTACTCCAATCTTGTAACGAAAACGAAACTGGGACTTCCTCTTAAATAATGACCAGGACAAAATCAGCTGCTAAGCCAAAAAAGAGGTGAAAAAATATATACGTATCGCCAAAAAGTGATTTTAAAATTATTCGTTTACAAATCAAATTTCAACAATTATTCATTTACAAATAAACATTCAGACAGACAGACAGACATACATCTGATTGAGAACACGCGCATGCGTCAATTATTCCTCTGACTAACGCCGATGGTAACGTTAGTCTCACTCTCCAACTCGCGGATGCCCGACGCTTCCCAACCCTAATAATACTCGCGTAAAACTTTTGAAGTATAAACTTTAATCTAAGTGGTGATTGTTAGTGCTCAAAAGATGAGGTGGCAATGCGTGGCTGTGGTCCTTGTGGGGATAGCGAGTACAGGTAAGTGTTAAAAATTATAGTTATAAATGAAATAAAGTTCTGTCAATTTTCCCGCGTTTATTGAAGAGTCGTTAAAAGATTTGATAGGGCGGAAGACATACGAATTTCAGTACTTACTTTTATGTTCAGGATTACGTATATCAAATGCCGTGCCGTGTGGTTCCCGGCACCAATAGAAAAAAGAATAGGACCACTCCATCCCTTCCCCATGGTTGTCGCAAAAGGCGACTAAGGGGTAGGCTTATGAACTTGGAATTCTTCTTTTAGGTGATGGGCTAGCAACCTGTCACTATTTGAATCTCAATTCTATCTTAAAGCCAAATAGCTCAACGTGGCCTATCAGTCTTTTCAAGACTGTTGGCTCTGTCTACCCCGCAAGGGATATAGACGTGACCATATGTATGTAGTTACCAATAAGCCATGTTGTTTCAAGTCTTTAGAGGCTGTTAAAAGAGTTCATGAGCTCTGTTCATAAACCACTTAACATAGATCCTGTCTATATGTGTAACACAAATTGCGCAGTTCATTATCAACGATGCAGTGTAATTAGTTTGGGCCTAAAATGCTAATTAAACGCAATGAAAAAAAAAAATACTTTTAAACTTTTTATGAACGCGATCCTAAAACTGGATACATGTTCAAACAAACATCTATACTAATATTATAAAGCTGATGAGTTTGTTTGTTTGTTTGAACGCGCTAATCTCTGAAACTACTGGTTCGAATTGAAAAATTCTTTTTGCGTTGAATAGACCATTTATTAAGGCTTTAGGTTATATAACATCACGCTGCAACTATAAATAATAGAAAATGTGAAAAAAAAAACGGAGAAAATTGTTCTTCCTTGAGGGCTTCAATGATGCCCAAAATTACTATTCCACGCGGCCGAAGTCGCGGGCACATCTAGTACATACATGAAATCACTACTTTTCCCCGGAGAGGTAGGCACAGACTATATCTTTCCACTTGCCACAATCTCTCCAAACTTCATTCACATCATCCACCTTCATAACTCTCTTCATGCAAGCTCGGCGGCTTAGGGTACTCTTGACTTGACCTTTTGCTAGGACGTCCTTAATTTGATCAAGATACATTCGTCTAGGCCTTCTCATTCCGACCTTTCCCTCCACACTCTCCTTTATATATTTGTTTAGTCAACCTAAACATGCTTTCATTAATTTCATTCTCTGCATGTCGTAAAAAGCGACTAAGGCATAGACTTATAAACTTGCGATTCTTTCTTTAGGCGATCGGCAAGCATCCTGTCACTATTTGAATCCCAATTCTATCATTGAGCCGAGCAGCTGAGCGTGGCTTATCAGTCTTTTCAAGACTGTTGGCTCTGTCTGCCCCGCAGGGGATGTAGGCGTGACTATATGTATGTATGTACACAGGAAACTATAACAAATGATTATTCGTTTCACGTTTATGTCAACGTTTCCACCCACAGACCCTTTCAGAATATTTCAAGTACTTCCAAGGCCCTTAGAAGGTTCGCCCGTAATGATTTGCTATAAAAACTCCATGAATTTTATAACTGAAAAGGTCAATATGTGTAGGAAGGTCGTTTAAAAGGACTACCTGAATCCTCGGGTCAAATGGAAGAACATGTTGCCGAGATAATGTTGAATTACTGAAAAGTGCTTCAGATATTTTTTTGGTGGTGGTATAAGGGATAACTGGCCATGTGCGAGATGCATTAACGCTCTGAAGGTTTTGTGCAAACTTGTAACAGTTATTTATAGAGACAATTTTTTTTTTGATATAAAAGGTCGGTTAATTTTGTTTTTTAAATAAACTGATTTATTTATTTACCAATTTATATAACACTAGCGACCTGCCCCGGTTTCGCACGGGTGCAAAATTCGGACAAAATTATACATAAAAACCTTCCTCTTGAATCACTCTACCTGTTACAAAAAACCGCATCAAAATCCGTTGCGTAATTTTAAAGATTTAAGCATACAGACAAACAGACTAAAATAGCGACTTTGTTTTATACTATGTAGTGATTTTGGTAGAAGCAAAATTAAAACTAAAACAACATATACTTTTGTTCTTAGATTTTTATAAACTTAAATATAACGTCTTATCTATTACTGGGCAGACAGAGTCAAAAGATCTTAAATGCCACATTTAGTTGGCTTAATATTTTTTTAATATATTGTAAGATTAGCTTAATTTCATAATTCATTCATTTCATTCATTCATCTTATATTAATGTACTTATAGTCTTCAGGCCGAGTAAAGGTTACGTTCAGCTTAAAGATAGAATTGAGATTCAAATAGTGACAGGTTGCTAGCCCATCGCCTAAATGAATGAATTTCAAGTTTATATGCCTGTCTCTTAGTTACCTTTTATGACATCCATGAGGAAGAGATGTAGTATTCCTATTCTTTTTTCTATTGGTGCCAGGAACCACACGGTATTTGATAAGTAATCCTGAATATAAAAGTAGGTACTGAAATTTGTGTATGCACATCAGTTATAGTATATTGAAGTCTGTATGTCTGTACCATATATATAAGTACTTTATTACTGGATTGCACCATAAGAAGTAATGGTTTTCGGTTAGTCGTCATATTTCTTTGCTGCGAAGTGAGGTACCGACCTATACCAATATCAACATTTATACATAAATCACGCCTTATTTCCTGGAGGGGTAGGCAGAGACAACATCTTTTCACTTGCAACGATCCCTGCATACATCTTTCGCTTCATCCACATTCATAACTCTCGTCGGTAACGGGCATTCTTGACCTGACCTTTTACCAAAACGTCTCCTGATCAAGGTACCTATTAATATCAAATTTCAGATTATTAAATACTAACTTTAACGGCTATACACGTGCAAAACATCTTACTTTCCGACTCACACTCCTCCTTCCTCTCACCCATTCCTCCTACGAGTTTTTGTCGGCTCTGTCTACCCCGTAAGGGATATAAGCTTGATTATAATGTATTTCTACTAGTCCCGATCCCTGTAAAACGCTTTTATTTATTAATTTGTTGACAGTTTGTGAAAACTTTTAGGTAAACACAGGTTTAAAGTTCACCAAAGCTCATGTAATTAATACCTATTTTGTTCACCTTGAAAGCCACTAAGTTTCAGGTATAACTTATAGTAAAAAAAGGAAAACGTTCGTAAAATACCATAACAAAAAGACAAAAAAAAGAAACAATAATATGTACAAAAATAGACATGTAGTATGGTGCTCCCGAAACGGTACCCCCTCAGCATAATGCTGGCTGTAAACAATATGCTACACGCCAGCGCTGATCTTCCGGGGGTGCCCGGGAAGGCATCACGGACATACGTACAATGAAAACAAAATAACTATATATATATGTGGAAACAATACCTATATAAATAAATAGTTTAACATTAATAAATTATACTAAAAAAAGCAGACATAGACCGAACGAAGACTGGCATCGTAAAAAAGAAATACATATTTCATTATGAACAGGTACTCTATTTATATTTTTGATAAATTAATGGATCACTGATGGCACAAAACAACTTTAAAAGGTTACCCTGAACAGTAGACAGCCGGACACCGTAGTCCACCCATTAACATTGATGCCAGCCCATTAGTTGAACGAACTATAATTGACTCACCGACTGACCTGACAATTAAATAGGCGTATCAGCGGACGCTATTTACAGAAATAATAACAAAATATGTATATACAATATTAGGATGTTTAAAAGGAAAGCCGTGTGGTTTTTCGACACTTTATAATGGAATCACTCCATTTCTTTCCCATGGATGTCGTAAAAGTAGATTAAGGGAATCGGCTTATAAACATGAGATTCTTCTTTTTCTAGGCGATGGGCTAGCAACCTGTCACTATTTGTATATCAATTCCATGAGTAAGTCTCTCTTAAGTAAGTGCTTGCTCTCTTGGCTTTGTCTACCCCGCAAAGTATATACTCGTGACTATATCTATGTATGTATGTAAAAAAATTCTATGAAACGTACGCAAGCGCGTAGGCATATTCGAAAGTTTTATCAGAAGCAAAGCCCTGATGTAAAGATAATTGCTTAAAATAAACAATTACCTTCACAAACGAATACACTTTCACAATATTATACCCGTAACAAAAGTAAATTATAGCTAAAATGATTGATTTACATATCAACGCTCAAGCGTCAAGAGGTCAGGTCAAAATGGATAAATATCGTTGATGACCTTCCGGACGTAAGGATGAAGACGTTGATATAATCACGTCTATATCCCTTGCGAGGTAGACAATGCCAGCAGTCTTGAAAGACCAATAGGCCACGTTCAGCTGTTAGGCTTAATGATAGAATTGAGATTCAAATAGTGACAGGTTGCTAGCCCATCGTCTAAAAGAAGAATCCTAAGTTCATAAGCCTATCCCTATATTAAATCATAAAATACAAATCTCTTAAGTGTGTTCTCAATTCTATCGTTAAGCCAAATAGCAGAACGTGGCCTTTTAGTCTTTTCAAGACTGTTGGCTCTGTCTACCCCGCAAGGGATATAGACGTGGCCATATGTATCTATGTATGTATGTACTTATGAGATTATATGACATATTAGATTGCACATTGAGATACCATGAGTTATATTAACCACAAGTGGGGGATGCTGGTTTTCTGAGAAACAAGCATCTGCTTTGTTCAGACACCAGTCTCTCGTAATCTTAACTATGTTATGTACTTATTGCTTAAGATTTGAGAGAAAATGAAATATTATATTGATTTATATGTAAAGGTAGACTGAGTTTGGGATAAATAAATAAAACTTTATTTAGTGATTTTTTTTTAACATAATTTTCATTTGCCGTGTGGTTCCCGGCACCATTACAAAAAAGAATAGGACCATTCCATTTCTTTCCCACGGATGTCTTAAAAGGCGACTAAGGGATAGGCTTATAAACATGGGATTCCTCTGTTAGGCGATGGGCTAGCAACCTATCACTATTTTTTAATCTCAATTCTATCACTAAGCCAAACAGCTGAGCGTGGCCTATCAGTCTTTTCAAGACTGGTGGCTCTGTCTACCCCGCTAGGGATATAGACGTGATCATATGTATGTATGTATGTTCATTTGCATAAGAGTTTCATTTGTTCCCGCGGGGGCGAATCCCTGAACAGTAGCTAGTCATAAACGATAAGAACTAATAAACTCATCATAAAAGTAGGTAATACTATTAGCTATGTTATATTACTGGCGTTTTATTACCTGTCGGAGTTTACGTTAATTCACATGATACTCCGCCATTAGAAGTGGTAGGTGTGGCCGCCCATCCCTTGGGGATGGCGATGTTGGGTCGATGACCTCACACTCATAAAGCCATGTTATCTATATACATCTCATAAAACAGTAAAAATATTTTGTCTGTACATTTAGTATTTTTGACTGAAATGGATAGAGGGACACTTAGAATGAATAATAGAAAGCAAAAACTTTTTTATTTTTTATTTTTTGTCTGTCTGTCTGTTTGTATGTATGATCACGATTATCTCCGAAAGTACTGAATCAATTTACTTAAAATTGCTTTGTTTTAACTCAGAAAAACATTTAAAGGATGTTTCATCAAAATTGGTTCACTAAAAAAAAAGTAATCGTCATTTGAATGAACTCAAGGCATGAGTTTGCCTGCAAATAAGTTTACGCGGAAAAAATCGAAATTTACGCGGACGAAGTCGCGGGAACAGCTAGTTGATAAATAAGTGGAATTGGCCGATGACTTTTTATGACTGAAAAGATAAGTAATTTTAATCAGTTAGTCATATACCTGTTGTAAGAGTAGTTGTTAGGTCTGTCTGTTTGTTATGAAAATCGGTTCAGTCAGTTAGTCAAAATCTTTGTTACTGTATTTAAGAATTGCTAAATTAAATATGGTCATTAAGCTGACTTTAAAATAAATCTGGTCAAAAGTACTTTATACCAACGAGACGGGGTATACAGAGCCTGTCTCGAAAATACTGAAATGTCGCGATAAACTGGATTGAGATTCTGATAGTGACATGTATTTTTAAACGTAAAAAGAATAAAATGAAACGTGGTCCAACTTGTAAAGCACTTGCTAAGTATATCTTCAATAGCACGACAATTTCAGGTCAAATGGTGAGATAATATTACTCATTTCAAATTGTCCATAAGAATCTGCGTGTAGGTGTGAGCAACCATTAATCTTCACAATTTTCGCTTTTATGATAATCTACTACTCATGAAATATTCCCGTGACTTGGCGGAAAAAGGCGCCCCTGTAAAAGATGATGGACAGAAAAATGCGAAAAATATCACGCATTTTTTTGTTACTGTAAATAAACAAGCCGTGTGGTTCCCGGCACCAATAAAAATAGAATAGCACCACTCGTCTCGTAAACACGACTAAGGGATAGGCTTATAAACTTATTCTTTTGTGTGCCGTGTGGTTCCCGGCACCATTACAAAAAAGAATAGGACCACTCCATCTCTTTCCCATGGATGTCGTAAAAGGCGACTAAGGGATGGACTTATAAAATTGGGATTTTTCTTTGAGGCGATGCACTAGCAACATGTCACTATTTGAATCTCAATTCTATCATTAAGCCAAATAGCTGAACGTGGCCATTCAGTCTTTTCAAGACTATTGGCTCTGTCTACCCCGCAAGGGATATAGACGTGACTATATATATATCCTTTGTTTATACATGTGTATTAAATCACGCTTTTTTCCCGTGGAAGGGAGAGACTTTATCTTTCCTTTCCACTTTTCACGATCCTTGCATACATCTTTCGATTCATTTACATTCATCACACTTTTCATGCAAGCTCGTCGGTTCAAGATACTCATATTCATATTGATCACAAGTATTACTTTAAAAAATATTGTTTCCAGAAAATACCAACTATGAACCTTATTGTAACCGACTATACGGTGCACAATATCTTGCACACCCGTCATGATGAACATTTGCAATGAATTGGTTCGTGAGTTCGTTCAAATTCAATCCACTCCGGTCACTGGCTAGTTAATTGGTGATGTGCATTGGACAGATGGCGAACTCTTTGCTCTTTTTAACCTACATCATAAGCAGAGGTGTTATAGTTTGAGGGATATACCTATAAGCTTGGGATTCTTCTTTTAGGCGATGGGCTAGCAACCTGTCACTGTTTAAATCTCAATTCTATCATTACCTAAGCACAATAGCTGAACGTGGCCATTCAGTCTTTTCAGTACTGTTGGCTCTGCCTACCCCGTAAGGGATATAGACGTGACTATATGTATGTTCTTCTTTTAGGCGATGGGCTAGCAACCTGACACTATTTGAATATCAATTCTGTCATTAAGCCAAATAGCTGAACGTGGCCTCTCAGTCTTTTATTAAGACTGTTGGCTCTGTCTGTTTGTCTGTCTGACTGTTGGGGTTCATATTGTACCCGTTATTAAACCAATGACTTTTGTAGTAGAACTGAAATGTACAAAATGATTAGCAATAAATTAATTGAAATTGAAATTCTACCCCGCAAGGGATATAGACGTGATTATATGTATGTATGTATGCATAACTCTAGCATGTTTATCAACATCGTCATCCGTACTCCCAGAATGTATGTTACTAAGCCCACGACCCCGGATTGGGCAGGCTCTTACAAGAAACGACTCTTGTCTGACCACCGCAACCTTTGCAGGGGAAACCTTACCCTTATCGGACCAAGGTTACTCATCCAGTTGCCTGAATGTGCAGGTTTCCTTACGATCATTTCCGTCATTGTAAGCATCGGTTGCCAATCAAACTATGCACTGCACCGTAGTCCACACAGAAAACTATACCAACTTTGTAACAGAAATGGTGTAAACATGATCTAACGTGGCTCAAAATGGTAATAGCTTCATCTAAAATAGCTGAATTATCTACATCTGCTCTTGAACTTTATAAAAAAAAAACTATGATCCAATACGGGTTGGGTTAGCATGCAAAGGTTGCAGAAGCGAATGAAACTTCTTCTTTTTTTATGTGTGGAAAGACCTTCGTCTTCCCGGCCGGCTACGGGAAGTTATGTGCTGCTTGAACCCACTAAAACCACACGGTGAATACACCTAACTCAACCAAATCTGCATCATGGTCAAAAAGTCGAACTTCGGGCTCCAGAGGGGCGAGGATGTAACCAGGTCTCACGCCATGATTATGACAACATAGGTACTGTATAATCATTAATTCATTATTTTGTTAAATCATCCAAGAGAATATTAATAATTTAGATTGCCCTGAGGCTATGTTTCTAAGAATATTTAGATTAAAAATATCCATTGTGATAAAGGTTACTCCCTCGAGCTTTTTCCTGCCTTGATCTAATGCGATTTATTTATACATCTAACTTAATTGTTTTAAGTCCGGTTAGTATCACAAAAGTCAAGTCTAAAATACCTTAACCCGACGAGCTTGCAGGAATCATGGCAAGATGTAGTCTTTGGCACGTCTAGTTGACTTCGCTGTATGAAGCCAGGTTTAGAAATTTAATTTCTCGTCCACATTTCTTTTGTAAGTTTGGATTATTGTGAAGTTGACTTTATTAAAGAAAATGCTGCAGTGCAGTTTGATTGTTGTTTGTGCTTCTGCGCTTACGCTTTGGAAGCGGAAGTAAACTTAATTTGTGAAACTAATGTTGTGAAAAATCAAAAGATATGACAATTATTGAGTGATGTTGAAATGTCCCATAAAAATGATAAAAAATTTGAATTTGAATATCGAAATGAGAGAGATAGCGACAAAAAGAGAGATAAAATTACGCAAAGAAGCGCAGAAATGCTGGCTGGAGAAGATATCATTACAAAAGTTGTCCACAGTCCATAATAAACTTGGGATACTTCTTGTAAGCGATGGGCTGGCGATCTGTGTCTATTTGAATCTCAATTCCATCATTAAGCCTTACAGTAGAATATCGTCTTTCAGGCTACACAAGACTATCTACTCTGCAAGGGATAGACGTAATTACTAAGGATGCAACGTGAAACATGCTGAGTTTAGGAGACGACGCAGTATTAATTAGTTCTAAGCTTATATGAATTAATTAACTATGCAATGTCTCATACAAAGCTTATTAGTGTTTCCAATTGGAGGAAGCATCGACAGTATTTATCAAATTTATATAAATATCACTTCTTTGTCCTTTGCGGGTAGACAGGGCCAACATGGGACTGTTGGCCCTGTCTGACTGAAAAGACTGATAGTTCTCGTTCAGCTGTTTGACTTAATGATGGAATTGAGATTTGAAAAGTGACAGTTTAGTCGTTATACACTTATAATTTTGTCAAAAATTAATTTCGAATATCTGTGACTTTTTTGACATTTTACTTTGAGCATTAAAGCCATTATGACTTTAATTATGCAGGCAAACTGCAGTTTTTGGCTTGGTTTTACCAATAGTCTTTGATATATAACAGCTTTTAGTTGCAACGGGCGCTGTAAGTTATTACAGCATTAATGTTACTTTACTTAAACGGAGAAAATTAGATCTTATTATTAAATGTTATTTATTAGTAGTCTTCTGTATAAAAAGGAATATTAATTGATGTCTGTCAAATTGAAGATAACACAAGTGAACGGATTACGTTGAATTTATCTATACTAATATTATAAAGCTGAAGAGTTTGTTTTGTTTGTTTGTTTGTTTGTTTAAACGCGCTAATCTCAGAAACTACTGAACCGATTTGAATAATTCTTTCACTGTTAGATAGTCTATTTATCGAGGAAGGCTATAGGCTACATTTTATCCCGGATTACCTACGGGAAACGTCAACAATGCAGGTGAAAGTTGAATGAGTCGGCCATCTGCGAGCTTTCCGCGCGAACGCTGCGCAAACCAACAAAGATATAGTAAAACAATGTACTAAAGATGTGAAGTACTCATTTTTTGCCACAAAAAAGTCCGCGAGAGCATATATCTATCTCTTAAGGTTTACTTACAATAACCACTTTTATGTTCATTTTTTAAGATTATTTTTTCATTATAAACATAAGTTATTTTGAAACCAATTTTCTTTAATTCAGTATTAATCCTTATCCAAATAAATATGTTTATTACTTATGGGTGGGTGTAAAGCGTGATGGATATGAAAAGGTGCTTGGTGCGTTTGGTGACGAAAAGGTGAATGATAATGGAAGAAGTGTATTAGAAATTTGTCTAGAGTGGGATCTTTTTGTGTCGAACTCAATGTTTCAACATAAAGAGATCCACACCTATACAAGAGTGGAAGGTATGTTAAAAAGTATGATAGACATTGTGATTGTAGATGAAAGATTGAAGAACAAAGTGCTGGATACCCGTGCATATCGCGGTGCTGGCATTGACTCGGACCATTTACTGGTGATATCACGGATAAGGGGTATCTTCAATCGCTGGCGGCACAGGGTAAGGGAGCAAACCAGCGCTTTGGAAAGAGTGAAAGTAGAAAATTTGCAAGATATGGATGTAGGTAAGAAGTATATTAATAGATTGAAGGATGAAATTGAAGATTTAGATGAGAGGAGCAATATTGAAGATGGATGGAAGGAATTTAAAGAAAGAATTGTGAAAGTAGCTGTTGAAGTGTGTGGTGTAAGTAGAAGAAGGAAAGGGAAAAATCACAAAAATGCGTGGATGAGTAAAGATGTGCAAGAACTTGTGCGATTAAAGAAGAAAGCATGGATGGATTTGTTAGCAGCAAAAGCTAACTTAAGAATGCAAGAGGTTATAGAGGAGGATGTGAATGAAGCACGTAAGGAATATAAAAAAATGAAAGATTTAGTTAAGAAAGCTGTGATTAGAAAGAAAGAAGAGTATAAAGAGGATTTTGATAAAAGGCTATCAGAAGACTTTCAGTCAAATCTGAAAGTATTCTGGAAATCCGTAAGGTCAGCCCGAGGAAAAACTATAACCAGAGAGCTGACTAGGATCAGATGCCAGGATGGTAGCGTTGTGAAAGGAGAAGAATGTGTGCTAAAGATATGGAAGGACTATTTTGAGAGTTTATTTGAAAAAAAGGAAGAAAATAAGAAAGAGTTCTGCTATAGCGAAGAAAAAGAGAATGAGGTGGAAGGCGAAATTGAAATGTTTGAAATTGTGGAAGCACTTAAGAGTATGAAAGCGGGTAAGGCTGCCGGGTATGATAGAGTGTCGGTCGAGATGCTTAAAGCAGGAAAAGGCGTCGTAGCTAGACAGTTGTACTGCCTTTTCAATTTGTGTTGGAGAAGCGGCCGAGTACCAAAAGATTGGTGTAAGGCTGTTATTGTGCCACTTTACAAAGGAAAAGGGTCACAACTGGACTGCAAAAATTATCGTGGTATAAGCCTGCTTAGCGTCGTCGGCAAATTGTATGCTAAGGTATTGATTAATAGAGTCAGGAATGAAACTGATGACAAAATATGGGATGCTCAAGCGGGATTTCGAAAGGGAATGGGATGTGCTGATCAGGTCTTTTCTTTGCGGTGCATAGCCGAAAAGTTTTTGGCCAAGAGTCAAAAAGTCTATTGCACTTTCGTGGATTTGGAAAAGGCCTATGACAGAGTTGAGAGGAATGAATTGTGGTCAGCACTTTCTATGCATGGGGTGAGCAGTCTCTTGATACGAGCACTGAAATCCTTATATGAGGATTCGAGTGCTTGTGTCAGGATAAACGGAGCGCACACTGAGTGGTTTAAGATTGAGAAAGGTGTTAGGCAGGGATGTGTTGCGTCACCGTGGCTGTTCAACCTATTTATGGATAGTTGTTTGACAGATTTGAAAGAGTCTGAAAGTGGATTAAGGATGAATGAATTACTCGTCAAATGTCTGCTCTATGCCGACGATCAGGTTATACTGGCGTCATCAGCGGAGGAGTTACAGGAGATGGTAAACTGTATGCATGAAGCTTTAAAAGAGAAAGGAATGAAAGTGAACGTAAGTAAAACTAAAACACTGGTTTTTGAAATGGAGAAAGAAATGACAGCATGTAATATTTTGATTGGAGGAGAAAAAGTTGAGCAAGTGAAAGAGTTTGTATATCTAGGATCAAAGTTTACATCAGATGGCAAGTGTGATAGTGATATTGAAAGGAGAGTGAACGCGGGGAACATGGTGAATGGAGCTTTGCATGCCTTTATGAGCAGTCAGAAACTATCCAAAAAGGCTCGACTGGCTGTGCACAGGGGCGTGTTGGTCCCGACATTAATGTATGGGAGTGAAAGTTGGGTATGGCAAAAGAAGCACGAAAGCAGAATAAATGCAGTGGAAATGAGAGCGTTAAGGAGTATGTTGGGTGTGAAATTGAGTGACCGGATAAGGAACAGCGTGATAAGGGAGTGTTGTGATGTGAAAGAAGATGTAGTTACAGGAATAGAAAAGGGTATGTTGAGATGGTTCGGTCATGTGGAGAGGATGAATGAAAACAGGTTGACTAAGCAGATATACAAGGAGAGTGTGGAGGGAAAGGTCGGGGTGGGAAGACCTAGACGAACATATCTTGATCAAATTAAGGATGTCCTGGTGAAGGGTCAGGTCAAAAGTGCCCGAAACCGCCGAGCTTGCATGAGGAGAGTTATGAATGTGGATGAAGCAAAGGAAGTATGCAGGGATCGTGGCAAGTGGAAAGAGGTAGTCTCTGCCTACCCCTCCGGGAAAGAGGCGTGAGTTTATGTATGTATGTATGTATTACTTTCGGCTTTTCATGTAGACTAAAATTGCCATTTACAGTATATAAATCAGACTCAGTTTTGAGATATAGTCGTTATAAGCAATTTGCAGCGAAACATTTAATACGGCGAACCAGCGTTCTTTCTAATACGCGTGACCGCCTTACCGCGGTAAAGTAAAGTATCAGCCTGTAAGATCCCACTACTGGACAAAGGCCTCTCATCTCACTATACGGTCTCCGTTCCGTCGCGGGTATCTAATGATGTGAAGTCGCATAACAATTAGCAGCTATAATTGATAAAGCCGAGGAGGATGTTTGCAAAAATAAATATGATGCCCAAAATAACTATTCCACGCGGACGAAGTCGCGGGCACAGCTAGTCATACATAAAGTACTTACATACCGATATTTTCTTTAAGAAATCCCTCAGGAGCGAACTTTTGTAGAATTTCGTATATTTTTTCAACATATTTTTTCAATAACTTACCATAAAGCTTTACCGAATTTCAGCGTTACCTGTTAGCATTGACAAAAATCGAGAATAACTAAGTTTACTCCACTTAACTCTTCTAATACCATTAGTTAACTCGTGAAATAAGCAAAAATTATTAATAATTACCGGACAAATCCATCAGCTTGAACTAGCTACAAAATTCGAGTACGGAATACTAACTCAACATACATACATATAATAACGTCTATGTCCACACGGAGAAGACAGAGCCAACAAAAAAAAATCCATTAACACACAGATATTATATTTTTATCATAATGAATTATACGGAGCAGGAATATCAGAATGAATAACAATAATGATGTCGCCCTAATGGAATCCCCATCCAGCTAACCTTGTTATAATGGGTCGGCAGGTCAAATGGTTAATATTAGCTGAGTGATGAAAGCCCACACTGGTTTATTTAGGGTCACCACGCTGAGACACGTAACACTTGGTAATGCATCTACCATTTTTTTTTTTTAAATTATTCACTAAACTGTTTTTTGCCAATGCTTCGGCGAAGTGAGAGTAGAGATATTTATAATAGAAAACTGAAACGACCTTTTACGAAAGGTACTGAAAATTAAAAAAAAAATCGTTTAAAACAGTATCATTTTATAAAGTCACTAGCGGCCCGTCCCGGCTTCGCACGGGTGGACATATTTTTGTGTTTTATATTTTGAAATAAACAAAGAGTAAACATTTCTCTCAGGCGATAATATTTATTTTTACAATTATGTACTATATTTATAGATATATATAAAATTATACATATACATATAATTTAAATTACAAATCTGTGCACCTAATCAAAGTTTATTAAAGTGGAATATTTTTTTTATTAGTTTTGATTTTTTTTTTCATTTTTCTTTGTGCTGTGTTCCTCACAAAAAATATCTCAGTTGGTCAAAAAATATAATGTATTATTATTATTTTATTATAAGGTGAGTATCTAATGTAATTTTGCAAAATATTAGTTTTCGCGTTGTATATTTTTTTATGTTTTATAGTTGAAGAATGATATTTGAACATAATGTATTCATTTAGAAACTTAATTTTTAATTTTATTTTTTTTATTTTTTACCTTTTTTTTTGTTTTTTTTTACCTTTTTATTTTTTTTTGGATTTTTTTATTTCAAGGAATTATATTTTACTTACAAATTTAACGTAAAGCTTCTCGGTACACTATGTTATCAGTAATATTTGTAGGCGGTAACAAAACATATTCAAAATTTTCAATTTTGGTGACGTACGCTGCGTAAGGAACTGACCACACGGCTTAGGTTACCGAGACACCGCGTAAATACCTATGCGGCAAGCGCGTTCGCGTGACGTAGGTACTTAAAATAATTTGGAGTGCGTGTTTTTAATTTCACGATATTTCAGAATCTATTTATCCAATCACTGAGCTGTAAAGGACAAAGTTTATCTCCGTAAAATTATCTTGATGATAAAACAACTTTCAATCATAAGGATTAATATGCTTGTGTAATAATAATTCTCACAACGCACCTTTGAATTTACATTATTTTTTTACGCACAAAATACCTTGTAGTTACTAAATTATAGAAGTTAGATATATCGTGTCGCGGACTTTTTTATAGATCTGCAAAAAACCTTTATTTTTGTAATACATTGTATGTCTGTATAATCAACAGTGGATCCAGCGCACGCACGGAAAGATTTTCTTTCGGTAGCGCTTTTTTTCCCGGATTACTTTATGAATGTTGAATAATCTACCTGAAAACTAATTTATTTCAAAACAAATTTATGCCTATGTCACTTTTGAAGGTCTATTCTATATCTGTGCCAAATTTTATCAAAATCGGACCAGTAGTTTTTGAGTTTATTCCACATAAACATACAAAAATACAAATCTTTCCTCTTTATTATTAGTGTGGATTGAACACTTTATATCTATACATTTAATCACGTCTACATCCCTTATGGGGTAGACGGAGTACTATGAAAAAAGCAAATATACTGTTGATCTATTTTTTTAAAGTGTTTGCAACCTTATGTTACCTACCTTATTGCATCATAAGAGTAAAACATACATAACAGCACAAAACAGACAGAGATGAGACATGTATTTCACAAGCACCTCTTTAAAGTGACTTTGTACTTTTATCCCGCGATGGTAAAAACACTCCATAATACATACATACATACATATAATCACGTCTATATCCCTTGCGGGGTAGACAGAGCCAACAGTCCTGAGCGGACTGATAGGCCACGTTCAGCTATTTGGCTTTAAGATAGAATTGAGATTCGAATAGTGACAAGTTGCTAGCCTATCGCCTAAAAAAAGAATCTCAAGTTTGTAAGCCTATCCCTTAGTCGCCTTTTACGACATCCATGGGAAAGAGATGGAGTGGTCCTATTCTTTTTTGTATTGGTGCCGGGAACCACACGGCACTCCATAATATATAACCAAAAAGGGCCCAGAATCTTAAACAGGCTGTAGTTTGAGAAGGGATTAAGGAGTTGGGCCCGATGTTGAGGCGCAGCTGGTCCCACTATCAATGTCGTAATAAAAACATTTTAACATTACGCGATTCACAACTTTTGATGGAGATGATATAAAAAGAGAGTATGCTGGCTGAAACCTTTGTTTAAAAAAAAGAATAGTTTTTATATTTGTTTTTTTCGTTGTAATTTCATGCTTCTTGTGTGCATTTTATTAAATATTTATTTATCTCGCTCTGCGCCAACGCCGATCTCCTGCTTGGTTTCCTTCCACCCAAAGGTTGACTGGAAGAGATTACATTAGCGATAAGTCCGCCTTTGTACCATCGCTGTCTGTTTTGTGCTGTTTTGTATGTTTTACTCTTATGGTGCAATAGTTTTATCTATCTATCTTTATCTACTAAACATAGAGGTATTTTCCTGGCATTGGGCATAGAGAACATTGGGCGTTATTCATTCCGGGAAAACTGTTGTATCCATTTATATTTCAAGTGACGCCACAGGCATACGCTAGTAAAACAGAATTTTAAAAAAGCAGCGGTGAAGCAAATATGCTGTGAACAGAATTAGAGAAGTATTCTATTGACGTCAAACAGTTTTGGGAATTTTCAATAAACATACATACATATGGTCACGTCTATATCCCTTATAGACAGGGGTATAGGTAGGGGTATAGGTAGGGGTAGACAGAGCCAACAGTCTCGAAAAGACTGATGGGCCACGTTCAGCTATTTGGCTTAATGGTAGAATTGAGATTTAAATAGTGACAGGTTTCTAGCCCATCGCCTAAAAAATGAATCCCCAGGTTGTAAGCCAAGCCTATCCCTTAGTCGCCTTTAACGACATCCATGGAAAAGAGTTCGAGTGATCCTATTATTTTTTGTATTGGTGCCGGGAACCACACATCAATAAACTAATAACTTTATTCGTTAGTCACGTAACATAACATCAACGAAAAGAGAGAGGGAGATTGAGAGTTATTTTGTATGGAAAACACACGTCTTGCAATTGCACACGAAAGTTCTTAGAATTATTGATAACGAGTTTCATTCACATCTAATTCCTAATTTATCATCAATATTTCAACCTTTTCCGCTATAAATCTATAGTTAACTGATTTATAACCCGTATATTTTCAGCGACCGTTTATTTCATAATTGGAAATGTTCGCTGCATTTCCATTCGGCGATTTTTATTCAAAATAATGGAAATCGTAACAATAAAAATGTTGCAGGCACCGACGGCCATGCTTGTAACTTTTTTATTATTGAAAATCTTGAATAATTGACAATTAATTATTATTACCGTGTGGTTCCCGGCACCATTAGAAAAAATAATAGAACCACTCCATCTCTTTCCAATGATTGTCGTAAAAGGCAACTAAGGGTAGACAGAGCCAACAGTTTAAAAAAGACTTATATGCCGCGTTCAGCTATTTGACTTAATGATAGAATTGAGATTCAAATAGTGACAGGTTGCTAGCCTGTCACCTAAAAGAAGAATCCCAAGTTAGTTTAAACATACCACTATCCCTTATCATATAACGTTCTTACGGAGAAGACAGATTTCGAATAAACTAACCCTATAGTTATACAATAGAGTGAGTTGTATAGAAAAATCACTACGCGATATGAGACCGCAACTTGGAGTAAAGATGTAATGAACTTGAATACAGCGTGTTTGAATTCAAGTCATTATTACATGGGACAATATACGAGTATTTTACTAGCATTTACCCGTGTGCCGTGTGGTTTCTGGCACCAATACAAAAAAATAGGACAAATTCATCTCTTTCCCATGGATGTCGTAAAAGGGGACTAATTTTTAAAAAAACTTCTTTTTTTAGGCGATGGGTCAGCAACCTGTCACTAATTGAATCTCAATTCTATCGTTAAGCCAAATAGCTGAACGTGGCCATTCAGTCTTTTCAAGACTGTTGGCTCTGTCTACCCCGCAAGGGATATAGACGTGACCATATGTATGTATGTATACAAAAAGAATAAGACCACTTCATCTCTTGCCCATGGATGTCTTAAAAGGCGACTTAAATTCTTTTTGAACGATGGACTAGCAACCTGTGACTATTTGAATCTCAAATCTATTATTAAGCCAAACAGCTGAATGTGGCCCATCAGTCTTTTCAAAACTGCTGGCTCTGTCTACCCCGCAAGGGATATAGTTGTAATTATATGTATGTGTAGCATTTACCCTCAACTCTACTTGGATTTAGGATTAAATTTCCCTCTGTCGGAAAATACTCCGAAACGGCTTGACCGATTCTCATGAACATACATACATACATACATACATAAAATCACGCCTCTTTCCCGGAGGGGTAGGCAGAGACTACCTCTTTCCACTTGCCACGATCTCTGCATACTTCTTTCGCTTCGTCCACATTCATAACTCTCTTCATACAAGCTCGGCGGTTTCGGGTACTTTTGACCTGACCCTTTACCAGGACGTCCTTAATTTGATCAAGATACGTTCGTCTAGGTCTTCCCACTCCGACCTTTCCCTCCACACTCTCCTTGTATATCTGCTTAGTCAACCTGCTTTCATTCATCCTCTCCACATGACCGAACCATCTTAACATACCCTTTTCTATTCCTGTAACTACATCTTCTTTCACATCACAACATTCCCTTATCACGCTGTTCCTTATCCTGTCACTCAATTTCACACCCATCATACTCCTTAACGCTCTCATTTCCACTGCATTTATTCTGCTTTCATGCTTCTTTTGCCATACCCAACTTTCACTCCCATACATTAATGTCGGGACCAACACGCCCCTGTGCACAGCCAGTCGAGCCTTTTTGGATAGTTTCTGACTGCTCATAAAGGCATGCAAAGCTCCATTCACCATGTTCCCCGCGTTCACTCTCCTTTCAATATCACTATCATACTTGCCATCTGATGTAAACTTTGATCCTAGATATACAAACTCTTTCACTTGCTCCACTTTTTCTCCTCCAATCAAAATATTACATGCTGTCATTTCTTTCTCCATATCAAAAACCAGTGTTTTAGTTTTACTTACGTTCACTTTCATTCCTTTCTCTTTTAAAGCTTCATGCATACAGTTTACCATCTCCTGTAACTCCTCCGCTGATGACGCCAGTATAACCTGATCGTCGGCATAGAGCAGACATTTGACGAGTAACTCATTCATCCTTAATCCACTTTTAGACTCTTTCAAATCTGTCAAACAGCTATCCATAAATAGGTTGAACAGCCACGGTGACGCAACACATCCTTGCCTAACGCCTTTCTCAATCTTAAACCACTCAGTGTGCGCTCCGTTTATCCTGACACAAGCACTCGAATCCTCATATAAGGATTTCAGTGCTCGTATTAAGAGACTGCTCACCCCATGCATAGAAAGTGCTGACCACAATTCATTCCTCTCAACTCTGTCATAGGCCTTTTCCAGATCTACGAATGTGCAATAGACTTTTTGACTCTTGGCCAAAAACTTTTCGGCTATGCACCGCAAGGAAAAGACCTGATCAGTACATCCCATTCCCTTTCGAAATCCCGCTTGAGCATCCCATATTTTGTCATCAGTTTCATTCCTGACTCTATTAATCAATACCTTAGCATACAATTTGCCGACGACGCTAAGCAGGCTTATACCACGATAATTTTTGCAGTCCAGCTGTGACCCTTTTCCTTTGTAAAGTGGCACGTAAACAGCCTTACACCAATCTTTTGGTACTCGGCCGCTTCTCCAACACAAATTGAAAAGGCAGTACAACTGACTAGCTACTACGCCTTTTCCTGCTTTAAGCATCTCGACCGACACTCTATCACACCCAGCAGCCTTTCCCGCTTTCATACTCTTAAGTGCTTCCACAATTTCGAACATTTCAATTTCGCCTTCCATCTCATTCTCTTTTTCTTCGCTATAGCAGAAATCTTTCTTATTTCCTTCCTTTTTTTCAAATAAACTTTCAAAATAGTCCTTCCATATCTTTAGTACACATTCTTCTCCTTTCACAACGCTACCATCCTGGCATCTGATCCTAGTCAGCTCTCTGGTTATAGTATTTCCTCGGGCTGACCTTACGGATTTCCAGAATACTTTCAGATTTGACTGAAAGTCTTCTGATAGCCTTTTATCAAAATCCTCTTTATACTCTTCTTTCTTTCTAATCACAGCTTTCTTAACCAAATCTTTCATTTTCTTATATTCCTTACGTGCTTCATTCACATCTTCATCTATAACCTCTTGCATTCTTAAGTTAGCTTTTGCTGCTAACAAATCCAGCCATGCTTTCTTCTTTAATCGCACAAGTTCTTGCACATCTTTACTCATCCAAGCATTTTTGTGATTTTTTCCTTTCCTTCTTCTACTTACACCACACACTTCAACAGCTACTTTCACAATTCTTTCTTTAAATTCCTTCCATCCATCTTCAATATCGCTCATTTCCTCTAAATCTTCAAATTCATCCTTCAGTCTATTAATATACTTCTTACCTACATCCATATCTTGCAAATTTTCTACTTTTACTCTTTCCAAAGCGCTGGTTTGCTCCCTTACCCTGTGCCGCCAGCGATTGAAGATACCCCTTATCCGGGATATCACCAGTAAATGGTCCGAGTCAATGCCAGCACCGCGATATGCACGGGTATCCAGCACTTTGTTCTTCAATCTTTCATCTACAATCACAAAGTCTATCATACTTTTTAAAATACCTTCCACTCTTGTGTAGGTGTGGATCTCTTTATGTTGAAACATTGAGTTCGACACAAAAAGATCCCACTCTAGACAAATTTCTAATACACTTCTTCCATTATCATTCACCTTTTCGTCACCAAACGCACCAAGCACCTTTTCATATCCATCACGCTTTACACCCACCCATCCATTAAAATCACCTAACATAATAATCTTCTCATTTGGCTTGGTAACTTTCAATACTTCTCTTACACTATTCCAGAACTCCTCGTTTTCGCTTTTTGCTGATGTTGTACCCCTCGAACCCACATCCCAAGGTGCATAAACACCTAGAACGAAGATCCGAGTGATTCCAACTTTCAGCCTAATCCATAGAAGACGAGGGCTGACACACTCATACTCATTCACGCACTCAGCCATTCGTGCAGAAAGAATTAGACCGACCCCTTGACAGCCTCGGCTGGTACTGGAAATTCCAGACCAATACGCCGTGTAAGGGCCGTGCTGCGTCGCGTCGCATCCTTTCCGCTTCGTTTCATTCACGCACAACACATCCAAACGTCTTTCATCCATCATCTGGCATACTTCCTCAATCTTATCCTTCATTCCTCCTCTTACATTCATCGTCGCAAAGCGGCTTTCAGCAGACCGCATACCGCTCCCGCCGGGAACGAGACGTGATGGGGTGCGGACACCATCGCCGCCATCTAGGTGCTCTTTCAAAAGATTTGCATCCATGCGATTCCCACGAGACGCTAGGGAAAAATTTTGTCCGCCCCAGCAGAGCCCCGCATGCCAGGGTAAGGCTAGCCATTACCTGGGGGTCGCCCAACCCCATGGCGGAAGTGGCACGCTCGAGACTAGGCTCGCCCCTAGCCATGCATCCATCGGCGCGGCAGACCTTAGATTGGCAGGGATTTACATTAAAGAGGAATCCCAAGTCTATCCCTTAGTCGGCTCTTACGACATCCGTGGGAAAGAGATGGAGTGGTCCTATTCTTTTGTAATGGTGCCGGGAACCACACGGCAAAATGAAATTTGTGAGCATATTGAGTAGGTCTGAGAATCGGCCTAGGTACATCTATTTTTCATACCCCTCAGTGATAAGGGTTGTTTACCATTAACATTTTTATTTTAACTAGAAATTACTTAAAACATATTTATATGGCAAAACAACGTTTGCCGGTACAGCTAGTTAAATTTATAAAATAATCCTATTATTAGAAAATTCTATGTTCCTACAATCAAGTGACTTCCCAAGTAGACAATAAGTACCTACTTTAACTACGTAATACGAAGCTGAAAGGCTTCCTTTATACTGTAACAGTTACCTGAGAGGAACATTATTGAAGTAAAGCTATTTTATTCTCTTTAAAATTATAAAAGGTATTGGAGTTAAAGCTTAAGGTGTTGACATGATCATGAGGTATGATTCTAATCTGGACTGATTAACTAACAAAAGAAAAAACAAAATAACACACAGACTAAATCTCGTTAGGTCTCATTATCCTTCTACTCTTTCCTAATTAACTGTTAGTATTATGTATACAAACATACATATAATCACGGCTATACTCCTTGCGGGGTAGACAGAGCCAGCAGTCATGAAAGACTGATAGGCCACGTTCAGCTGTTTGGCTTTATGACAGAATTGAGATTCAAATAGTGATAGGTTGCTAGCCCATCGCCTAAAAGAAGAATCTCAAGTACATAAGCCTATCCCTGAGTCGCCTTTTACGACATCCATGAGAAAAAGATGGAGTGGTCTATATACCTATTAGTGCCGGTTCCCAACACATATACGAAACTAGCTGCTGCCCGCGACTTCGTCCGCGTAACCCACACTAAAAATATTTCACCCCCTTAGGAATAGAATTTCCAAAAATCCTTTCTTAGTGGATCCCTCCTAATTAAAATCTACCTTCCTGCCAAATTTCATCTTTATTGGCTCAGTAGATTTCGAGATTTCGTGATTCCTAAGTGAGTGTTTTTCGCTTTTACTACTCTGTCAAGAAAGTAGCGGGAAAAGATCAATAATACACAAACTGTTTGTTATTCATCCAAATTTATTTTATCACCTTCAAAATATGCTCCTTTAGAAACGATACACTTACGCCAACGAATAATCCAATCATCAAAACATTTTTTAAACGCTGTTTCCGGAATTGAGGTCAGTTCTCGCCGCGAATTCTCTTTTATGTCTTCTACCGATTGAAAACGGGTGCCACGAAGTGGTAATTTGAGTTTAGGAAAAAGAAAAAAGTCGGCTGGAGCCATATCTGGTGAATATGGTGGTTGCTCGATGGTATTTGTTGAGTGTTTGGTTAAAAATTCGTTCACAATTATGGCCTTGTGCGAAGGTGCATTATCATGGTGCAAAATCCAAGAATTTTCTTTCCACAAATCTGGCCTTTTTCGTCGGATTTGCTCTCTTAAACGCCGCATAACACTCAAATAATATTCCTTATTTACCGTTTGACCTTCCGGCAAGAATTCCGAGTGCACAACACCGCGATAGTCAAAGAAAACAGTCAACATGACTTTGACTTTTGAACGACTTTGGCGTGGTTTTTTCGGTTTCGGTTCAGTTGGAAGGCGCCACTCCGAAGCTTGTTGACTAGTTTGCATGTCAAACTCGTAAACCCACGTCTCGTCACCAGTAACAATGCGTTTCATGAATGTTGAATCGGAATTGACTCGTTCTAGCATGTCCTCAGCGACTCTCATGCGATTGAGTTTTTGAAAAAAATTCAGGTCTTTTGGGACTAGCCGAGCGGCAACATGTTTCATACCCAAATTATTAGTTAAAATGGTACGGATCGACTCGTGATATACAGAAAGTTCGGTGGCTATCTCTCTCAAAGTTGAATGAGGATTTTCAGTCACTATTTCCTTCACTTTTGCGATGTTAACTTCAGTTGCAGACGTTGATGGCCTACCAGAGCGAGGCAAATCTTCCATCACATCTCGATCGCTTTTGAACGCTTTGTACCACTCATAAGCACGAGTTTTTGATAAAGTCGATTCACCGTAAGCCTTCTGTAACATTTTCAGTGACTCCGAACACGATATTCCATTGGCAATGCAAAATTTAAGACAAACTCTTTGTTCGATGTTTTTATCCATTATGAAATTAGCAATACACACTAGATATGATATAACTAAAAATAGCACTGTATTTAATGTAAACAACAGATGCAACTCAAACTCCGCGCCAAAATGGAAAACAGTTGTGCCAATCTAACAACAACAAAAAAAAACAAAAATTTGAATTTGGAACCATAAATAAATAATCCATTCCCGATACTTTTCTGACTGAATGTATATATTAAAAAAATACCGGATTACGCGGCATTGCGACGCATTAGGTACTGAATTGCCTTTTAATAATTAAATATCCAATAATGAATCGTTTGAGTTGGTCGTGGGAAGAATAATTAACAATCATATTAGAACAACACAATTTTCTGTTTTGGACAATCGTCAAACCAGTCTGAGAAACATTCGAGAAACAACACACCAACATCCGAGAAACACAAAACCAATGCTTTTGTTTTAAGGGTTCCGCACCTAAAAGGTAAACACGGTACCCTATTATTAACACTCCGCTGTCTGTCTGTCCGCCTGTATGCTATCAGACTGTATCTCATAAACAGTGAAAGAAAGCTGAAATTTTTACTTAAGTATTTCCTTTGCCAATACATACCTACACAATCACGTCCATATTCCTTGCAGGGTAGAAGAGTCAACAGTCTTAAAAAGACTGATAGCCACGTTCAGCTGTTTGGCTTAATGATAGAGATTGTTATTCAAATTCTGAAAAGTTACTAGCCCATTACCAAAATGAATCCCAAGTTTATAAGTCTACTCCTTAGTCACACACACTCACAAAATGATTTTCATTCAAATAGTGACAGGTTGCTAGTCTGTCGCTTAAAAGAAAAATCCCAAGTTTATAAGCCTATCCCTTAGTCGCCTTGTACGACATCCATGGGAAAGAGATGGAATGGTCTTATTCTTTCTTTTCTAATGGTGCCGGGAACCACACGGCACAGGCAGGGCACTTTGCCAATATAACAACGAATACTAAAGAATAGAAGTAAATTTACTTAGGGGGTACAATAAACGTGTTTTTTTTACCGTTATTTTGTGCTTCATATTAATAACGGTCAAAATAAATAATTAAATAACAATAATCATAAAATATTAAAGTTACAAACGCGATGATGGTATTAAACCGTTCGTGTGCAAATCCGGATCGCACTTAGCCGTGTTTTTTCTTTGTTTTAAAAAGTACAATTTTCATGGAGTTCCCTTAATTGGATTTCACACTCCTTTATTCAGTTTAACAACCTTTTAATTATCATATCAGATAACGTAATTCTACCTTTTATCCTGAAGCCTGTCAGGGGTGCCTTAGGTATATGTCTTAAAGGAGTCGGATCAAGTTGTAGACTTATTGGATAAGTTGATCCTAACATGACTATACAGATCGCAATATAAAGTTTGTAGAACCGACTTTTACCCACACATGCATACATGTAAACACGTCTCCATTGCGGGGTAGACAGAGCCAACAGTATTGAAAAGACTGGTAGGCCAAGTTCAACTGTTTGGTTTAATGATAGAATTGAGATAGAAATAAGTGAGTTAAAGAAGAACCTCATGTTTATAAGCCTATCTTTTAGTCACTCTGTACGAAATCCATGGGAAAGAGAAGGAATGGTTCTTTTTTCTATTAGTACCGTGAGCCACATGGCACGTTTTTGGTATATCGTGAAAATTGTCTTACTTTTTGACTCTTTGTTTTACGGAGACTGTCATTGCTTCGTTTCGACTACAAAAGTTACCAGCCGTAAATTGACAATAATTAGGTTTATGAAGTGTGCAATAATATATAATAATATTATAAAGCTGAAGAGTTTGTTTGTTTGAACGCGCTAATCTCAGAAATTACAAGTTCGAATTGAAAAATTATCATTGCGTTGAATAGACCATTTATCGAGGAAGGCTTTAGATTAGACTATATAACATCACGCAACAACTATAAAAAGCAAAGAAATAATGGAAAACGTGAAAAAAAACGGGGAAAATTATTCATCCTTGAGGGCTTCAATGATGCCCAAAATAACTATTCCACGCGGACGAAGTCGTGGGCGTAGCTAGTAATGAATAAAAGGACAAAAGATCAAGTTGTAGTGTTATTGGATAAGTTGATCCTGTCATGGCTACACAGGTCGCAATATAAAGTTTGTAGAACCGACTTCCGCCCGCTACAAGCTGATAGCGTTTAGGTTATACTTGTTAAAAGTTATATATTTCATTCCACAGGTTTTGAAAGTACGCTCCCTGAAGCGAGGGAGGTTGCATTACATCTATGTATATGAAAGATTTACCCTGTTGAGAAGTTTAAAAAAAACATTTTCAAAATATGCGATTTTCATAAATTCCGAATTAAAATAATACTATGAAAAATTTCCAATCATTAAGCAATCTAGCTGAACGAGATTGAGTTTTTTTTGAGACTGTGTCTTCCCCGTAATGGATAAGGATGTGATATATGTATGAAGATTATTATATCCTCGGTACACTTGTTATATCATACATACGGGGCCAACAGTCTTGAAAAGACTGATAAGCCTTGTTTAGCTGTTTGGCTTAACGGCAGAATTGAGATTCAAATCACTTAAAAGTAGAATTTCAAGTTTATAAGCCTATCCCTTAGTCGCCTTTTACGCCATCCATGGGAAAGGATGGAATACTCATATTCTTTTATTCTATTACTGCCGGGAATCACACGGTTATATCCTTATCAAACAATAGTGTCTACTCATATGGAAAATATATGAGCAAATACATTGCTTTCATACTTTTTAGTAGTTTTAAATAAATGAAGTTTCAAAACGAATAGCAGCCGTTACAAAGTCGAAAGTAATAAATAACGTGCTATTTCATTATTTAACTTAGACAAATTAGCCCAGCTCTCCTAATTAGCCGCTTCTAGTTCATCCCCGCTGCTGAGTACAAACAAAAGCTCAGCTTTTTTACTCTTTGCTTTCAGCGTCAGAGAGAGCTTTCGTTTCTTTTTTATTTATTTATTCAGCGAGTTTGTAATTTAACGGTGTATCGGAGACAGTTTCTTTTTACTTGACGTCAGCTGAAAACGTGTGTGCTTTAGGATGTACGGAATAATAATAAAATAATTTTCTCTGTGTGTGTGACTAAGGAGTAAGGTTATAAACTTGGGATTCTTCTTTTGGGCAATGGGCTAGCAACCTATCACAATTTGAATTACAATTTCTATCATTAAGACAAATAACTGAACGTGGCCTAACAGTCTTTCCAAGACTGTTGTATCTGTCTACACCGCAAGGGATATAGACGTGACTATATGTATGAGTATGTTTGTTTTTCGTGAGTGTATTTTCATTCTGTTTGGTAGCAAAGGAAAATAGTGTGTGTCAGAGAATTCATTGTACCTTTATTTTATTCCGGACATTTCGAATCATAAATAAATATGTAGTAGGTATAATGTAACGCGAAAGTTTAAAATCATGTCTCATTTTGGCACCCGATTTTCTATAGTTTCTATAAAACGTACATACATACATATAGTCGCGTCTTTATTTCTACGAGATCCCTTGCGGGGTAGACAGAGCCAACAGTCTCGAAAATACTGATAGGCCACGTTCAGCTGTTAGGTTTAATGATAGAATTGAGGTTTAAATAGTGACAGGTTGTTAGCCCATCGCTTAAAAAAGGAATCGCAAGATAATCCTCTTAGTCTTAGTCTGTGATGAGAAGAGATGGAGTGGTCCTATTCTTTTTTTAATATAAAATAAGTTTGGGATCTACCTATGTAGGGATCGTGGCAAATGGTAGTAATATAATCTCTGCCTGTCCCCCCAGGATAGAAGCGTAATTATATTCTGTATAAAATAGCCTACCCTAGGCTAGCAATTTTGTAAGCAAGACCTAGAAAAACTTAGGTCACTTGCCAAATAGAGCATTGTTAATCCCATGGTAGATACACGGGGTGTAGGTGGGGCGACGGCCGGTCGCGTCGGGGTGGCGCCCGTGACGTCACGGGAATAGTGGGTCAGTGGGGTAGCCAAACAGCGATTCAAGGTCTGTTTGTCTGTATGACTGGGTAATGAGAAGCCTTGGGGCCATTTGGGGAGTGTATACATACATATAATCACGTCTATATCCCTTGCTGGGTAGACGGAGCTAACGGACTTGAAAAGACTGATAGGCCACGTTCAGCTATTTGGCTTTATGATGGAATTGAGATTCAAATAGTGACAGGTTGCTAGCCCATCGCCTAAGAGGAGAATCCCAAGTTTATAAGCATATTCCTTAGTCGCCTTTTATGACATCCATGGGAACGAGATGGAGTGGTCCTATTCTTTTTTTTTATTGGTGCCGGGAACCACACGGCGCTGGAGTGTGTAATCAGTTAATACTACATGTATAATGGGGTAGGTAGGTGGTCGTGTGATAAAGGTATTAAGGCTTTCTAAATTTTAAATAAAAAAATAATTTCAAGACTGTTGGTAATGTCTACCCCGCAAGGGATATAGACGTGACCATATGTATGTATGTATGTAATAAATAAATATATACGGGACAAATTACATAGATTGAGTTAGCCTCGAAGTTCGAGATTTGTGTCACGAGATAGGTACTAACTCAACGATACTATGTTTATAATAAATACTTATATAGATAAATATCCAAGATCCAAGCCAATCAGAAACATTTATTTTCTCATCATGCCATGGCCGGGATTCGAACCCGGGACCTCCGGTGTCACAGACAAGCGTACTACCGCTGCGCCACAGATTACCTATTATATTCTAATGACTATATTCTATTCTAATGACTAGATATGTATAATTTCCATCGACAAATGTTCTATCTATTATGTCATATCAACACGACCCTGGCAAAAGCTGGCGAAATTATAAAAATGTATCAAAAACATATCGAGGTCGCGGGATTCACCCTGTTACCCTGAAGATTCACCCGCGGGGCGACGGCGAGGCGCGACCGACCGGCGCCTTCAGAATCGATGTCAGATGATCGAGGTTTATATCCGAATGGACCTCTTTGGCAGACAATAGTGGCGTTTTAATGGGAAGGCAAGACTGATTGAATTTAACAGTCATTGCGTGTTTAATAAGTTTGTTACCTACACCAATCTGTCTTCAGTCGGTGCCGTGTGGTTCCCGGCACCAGTACAAAAAAGAATAGGACCACTCCATCTCTTTCCTATGGATTTCGTTAAAGGCGACTAAGGGATAGGCTTACAAACTTGGGATTCTTTTTTTAGGCGATGCGCTAGCAATCTGTCACGATTTGAATCTCAATTCTATCATTAAGCCAAATAGCTGAGCATGGCCTATCAGTCTTTTCAAGACTATTGGCTCTGCCTACCCCACGAGGGATATAAACGTGATTATATGTATGTATGTGTCAATCGGTCTGAACGTGGCCTTCGTTCCAGTACCAGTAAGAGATAAAAACTGGGAAATAGTTATAACTTTCGCTTTGATGGAGTAAGTGACTCATTAGCAGGAAATATAGGTAGGTACTTACATCGGAAGCTCTTGGATGTATGAATGATATCAGGCATGAATATGTACTACCACACCTGTTTCCCATTGGGGTAGGCAGAGACTATGGATTTCCACTTGCTTCCTTCATCCTCCAGATCTCTCTCGCTTCCTCCACATAACTCTTTTCATGCATTTTCGACGATAACGGGTACCTACTTATATAGTATCGATAAATTATGTCATTTTAGTCAAAATCATTTCGTTATGTTTCTTCCATTCGCAGATGGTACATTATGACATTATTTCATTTTTATTGCCAGTTAGCTGAACATAGCCTTCATTATATCTCCAGGGTATAACTTAACGCACGAAAATGTCCATGAGCAATAAGTTTGTTCAACCTAGTTCAGTTATAACGGTTTAAAATTTTAAAACAACACCATAAATTGCCCAAGTAAAAAGGGCCCATTTTTTCTCATAAATTAAATAAATAATAAATAAATAAATATATACGGGACAAATTACACAGATTGAGTCAGCCTCGAAGTAAGTTCGAAACTTGTGTTACGATATACTAACTCAACGATACTAGATATATTTTAGAATAAATACTTATATACATAGATAAACATCCAAGACCCAGGCCAGTCAGAGAAAGTTCGTTTCTCATCATGCCCTGGCCGGGATTCGAACCCGGGACCTCCGGTGACACAGACAAGCGCACTACCGCTGCGCCACAGAGGCTGTCAAATGTTAATGTTATTTTGACCTAATGTTCTTCGGCATGACGGTTTTGGCATAATCAACTTTTAGGCTAGGTTAGTTATGCATATTTACGGTTTAATGTAAAACATTATGCGAAAGAAAGTTATGCTTAAAAGTCATTATGGCAGACAGAGCCCAAAATCTCGAAAAGACTGAAAGGCCACGTTAAGCACGATATTATGTTACATTCATACATACATATAATCACGTCTATATCCCTTGCGGGGTAGACAGAGCCAACAGTCTTGAATATCTGAAAGGTCACGTTCAGGTGTTAGGCTTAATGATCGAATTGAGATTCGGATAATGTCAGATTTCTGATCCATCGCCTAAAAGGAGAATCCCAAGTTGAAATAAGTACGTACGAGTTTTTTACAAGGAAAATAGTGAAAAATCTTTATGAAAACTTGATTAAATATGCCATGAATTTAATCGTATCATGCAATCTATTGTTTCGACTGCGCGTTGTCAGTCGGTCAATCATCATCATTCAGCGGATCATTCACGGAAATGATTTTTTATTTACTGTTATTACTAGGCTTTGCTCCATGGTGACGGCTGCCTTAAAATTATTAAAATCGGTCAAGTAATGTTTAGTTTCTTCTTCTATTAAAAAAATAGAACACAATTTTTTTATATAACATTTAAGTATGATATAGTTTTTTATTAGTTCGCGTTTCACTGACCTCTAACAACATAATGTTGTAGTATATATAGTGGTTGGCTAAGTTTTTTTTCTTCAAAGATACGGCAGCACTTCAAATAGATTGAAATTTGAAAATAGAATTTGTGTTTCGCTCGCCAAACATGGGTTGTACGTTTGATACACGGGCCAACAGATAATCAAACGAACATGCCTCTCATGGAAACAATAGCGATCTGTTGAAAGGTTCAAATTCATTGAAATGTAGCTGTTATTACCGCTGTGTAAGGCACACGGGGATGTTCACTGAACAACGTAACGGATTAGTGTTGGCGAACTATCGATAGTTTATTAAAATGGCCATTAATTAAATTCCATTAATTAAAATGGAATATTAACGATAGTATAAAACAATTGACAATTAAACTATCGTTGGTATTATGCAATAATAATTAATAGATGTGTAGCGAGAGCGATGATTCGGCTCGACTGCCACCAAAGGGAAGATCTTCCTCCAGGCTAGGTGTGACGCCTGGGGAACCGCGGCTCCGACGATGTTGTGTCGGAGGTTGTATATATGCTCCAATTCGCGAAATCATTGCTTGCGCGATTCAGGTTTTTCGTTGTTTTTGATGTCGCGTCAGATGTATTAAATGCAAAAATTTGTGAGGATGGATGTTTCTGTTTATTCCTCTTTCACGCAAAATGTACTGGACTGTTTTTGACTAAATTGTACAGTAATGTTTAATAAGTAAATAAACACAAAGTGTCCTTTTTATCCCGAAATTCCCACGGGAGTTAGGCTAGTAAGTAACATTGCAGAGCATATCGACCGCGTATAATCAATGATCGAAACTCATATTTTTAAACTATATTATATAGCTATACTATATTCCATAAACTATTATATTTTATCGAATCGCTATCGATAGTTGGCTATCGAGTGGCAACACTATCGATATTGACTACATGTATGATGTAGTGTACCGGACTTCAGTTTTACATTATTATGGTAATCGTCAATCTATTGTTACTAGGCCTTTGCCCGTGACTACACCCGCGTGAGTTTTGCATGCATGAGATGCCTGTCTGATATGCAAACTACCTACAGTGCTATAAATACGCATGTGTCCAATAGTGCCGTGTGGTTCCCGGCACCAATAAAAAAAAGAATAGGACCACTCCATCTCGTTCCCATGGATGTCGTAAAAGGCGACTAAGGGATAGGCTTATAAACTTGGGATTCTTCTTTTAGGTGATGGGCTAGCAACCTGTCACTATTTGAATCTCAATTCAATCATAAAACCAAACAGCTGAACGTGGCCTATCAGTCTTTTCAAGACTGTTGGCTCTATCTACCCCGCAAGGGATATAGACGTGATTATATGTATGTATGTCCAATAGTTTTGGAGTGAATAAGACACCAACATACATAACATTTTTTGTGTATAAACCATTTCCTTTGTAGGCAGATTTTCCTCTTGACTTCGTCCCGGCTGCATCCTCACGATGATGTTTTTCATATTATGCCAAATGTTAAAATTATTTTATGTTTTTACAGGTAATATATGCATAGCAACTACAGTTCGTCTGTTTGTCTTTGCCGCGACGGTGAGTGGTCAGTCAATAAGGAAGTACTATTATCAGTCATATGACGTCATAGCACCGTCGAGTTTGGCGTTTTTACCTCGATGACGTCTTTCTTGTTATGAGCTTCTTTTTCTTTTTCCTCCTGGCTTTAGTCCTGGTTACATCCTCACCTCTCTGGAGAAGAGCCCGAGGTATGCCTTTGACCATGGATTCTGGATTGGGTGAGTCAGGTTTTTACACGAAGCGACTCCCATCTGACCTCCGCAACCTTTCCAGGTGAAACTAACGCGTATTGAATCGATCATGGTTACACATCCAGTTGCCTGAATGTGCAGGTATCCTCACGATGTTTTCCCTCACCGTAAGAGCTTCAATTAGTATGGTACATAACTTCGAAAATAGTTATTGGTACATGACCCAGATAGGATTTGAACCCGCGCATTTTAACCTACCGCCTTACCAATTCGACCACCGAATTGGAATCTTAATGCCATCATAAAGCCTTTAAGTTTTATTTCTTAAAACATTCTTTTCGTTATCACAACGTCAAGTAATTTCATTTAATAATTAACAGGGATAATTAATATTGAGGATATAAATAAAATAATTGAACCGAACATCTTTCTAGGAGCATGTTTATGAAAATTAATATTAATAAATTAGTCTGAATTTCCTCGTTGTTTCAAGGCGCGGGATTTCATTAAAACGTCGAATTGTTTTGTCGCATCCTCTCCAGAGATACCCGTAAGCCTGTGAAATTAATTTTTGTATTATTTATTTTACTTTTTGTGAGGAGTTGGTGTGAGAAACGTTAGTGGAATAATTTTCAGTTTGATCAGTACGATAGGAAACTTAATCTTATATATAAAATTCTCGTGTCACAATGTTTGTTCCCGCACTCCTCTGAATTCTCATGAAATTTTGTGAGCATATTGAGTAGGTCTGAGAATCGGCCAACATCTATTTTTCATACCCCTTAATGATAAGGGTTGTCCACCCTTAACATTTTTTTTAACTAGAAATAATTTAAAAAATATTTATATGGCAAAACAACGTTTGAACGCGCTAATCTCAGGAACTACTGGTTCAAATTGAAAAATTCTTTTTTGTGTTGAATGGACCATTTATCGAGGAAGGCTTTAGGCTATATTACATCACGCTGCAACTATTAGGAGCGAAGAAATAATGGATAATGTGAAAAAAATGGGGGGAAAATTATTCATCCTAGAGGGCTTCAATGATGCCCAAAATAACAATTCGGCGCGAACGAAGTCGCGGGCACAGCTAGTAGTATATATAATTTAAAAAAGCAGCGACAACAATTGCCACAACTCTTCTAAATCATCAACATTCACAATCAACTTGGTATTCTTCGTATAGGTGATTTAATTTCAATTCTATATTTAGATAAAACCGTAGAGCTTCAATGGTGCCCGAAATAACTATTTCACGCGGACGAAGTCGCGGGCAGAGCTAGTCTTGAACAATCTATTTCATGGTACCATTCAGATCGCATAACGCTTCAAATTTCAGCTTGAGACTCGGATATTCCCGACGCAATCAGTTATGTGCGGGCGATGTTCGGCAGGTTTGCAGCCGGTTGTGATACATGCCGCGTCACGTTTTGCCGCCATTACGCTCATGCCATCCTGACGTGTGGTTTGATTGACGACGCATTGCCATTTAATTTATTTATTTATTATTTGTTGGTCAGTGTAATTTAATCTTTGTATTTCTATTTATTGTAATGTAATCCATCCATAGGAAAGAAATGGAGTGGTCCTATTCTTTTTTTTATTGGTGCCAGGAACCACACGGCATTGTAATGTAATGTATGAAGATATGGACGCAAGTCTGAAATAAATGATTATTATTATTATTTATCTGTGTACTATATTACCTTTATTCACGGCTTCGCGCGAATTTAGCGCCACCTACAAAAGAAAACAGGTTTTGTCTCAAATTCCAAGGGAACTGTAGTTTGTATTGGAATTCAAATAAAAAAAAAATATTCTTTATTATAGGATACTTCATATCGCTTAATAATTGTCAAATGTTTTGTTTTCACAACATTGGTTGACGTTAAATAAATTACTTTAAACTAAATTTACTGCCGCTTCCAAGGCGTGTAGAAGAAGCGGTAACAACGAATGAAAGTACCCTTTGTACTTCTTCAAACTCTGAATTGTATATACGCAAAATTTTATCAAGATTGGTTTTGAAGATTGATTGGTACCTACATGACGCGTAACAAGAAAACACACAAATAAACTTTCAAATTAATAATATTAGTTGGAATTATAATTCAGTAGGTACTGTGCATTCCCAAATAAAGTAAAATGTTAAGAATAAAGAAACAATTAAGGTTAAAATAAATTTAAGTTATTCTTTATAATGCCAATTTCAATCTCATCACGGGTATTTCATCCGTATTTTTTTTAACAAGCACCAAATTTCCTTTTTTTCATAGGTACCTACAGAAGTTTCGTAAAACCAATTCCGTCGTACAAAGGCCGCCAATTTGTGACCCGGCGCACGCGAACCCCCGGGATCTCCCATATTGCGTACGAAACGCCGAATTAATTGGCTAAGTAATCTTTTTTAAATCTATATCCAACACCATCTAATAACATCATCATAATCACTTCTATATGCTGGGTAGAATGACTGAACAGAAATGATGTGCAGCTTAAAAAAATATCCTACTAATATTATAAGCGAAAGCTTGTATGTCAGGATGGCAGTATGGATGTTTGTTACTCTTTCAAAAACTACTGAACCGATTACGATGATTTTGGTATGTAGGTAACTTAAGACCCTGAATAACATATAAACTACTTTTTATCTCGGAGTTCCCGCAGGATTGATTCCACGCGGACGAAGTCGCGGGCGGCATCTAGTTATATAAAAATAGTTTCAAATAATTTTATTTTAGTGAAAGACATATTTACATAAAACCACCCCTCTTTCCCGGAGAGGGAGATAAACACTACATCTTTCCACTTGCCATGATCATTGCGTACTTTTATAGAAAAAAAAAGGTTAAAAAAAATTACATAACCTAATCTCCGAATTCGAATTACAGAATTTCAGGAACATCAAAAATGACGCGGGAAAGGCGTTGTATTGTGATCTCGTAATCGATTAATATTTCGTTGTGATGCTGTCAATTTCCTTGGTCGTCAATGTCAACAGTCATCCCCCACGAGTGAGCCGAGCCCGGGGTCCGCCCGTTAGTAAATCATTCCCGGATATTGCCAGTTTTATTAGCTGTCGTATCGCATTTTCCCGTTCAAGTAGGTCCAAGCTTGTTAGGATAATTAACTTCTTTGTACGTGTTATAGGAATAAGTCATTTATATCATTTGCAGGTGACTAGACGGGGTTATTGTGGGCATAATTTTTAAATTGGACATTCGTTCAATACGATCGAGGTGTGATTATTACGCGAACGTACCTGTTCGTACCTGTTCCTGCCGTGTGGTTTTCGGCACCAATATAAAAAGGAATAGGACCACTCCATCTCGTTCCCATGTATGTCGTAAAAGGCGACTAAGGGATAGGCTTATAAACTTGGGATTCTTCTATTAGGCGATGGGCTAGCAACCTGTCACTATTTGAATCTCAATTCTATCATCGAGCCAAAAAGCTGAACGTGGCCTCGCGTCAGTCTTTTCAAGACTGTTGGCTCTGTCTAGTCCGCAAGGGATATAGACGTGCCTATACCTGTTCGTTGAAAAACAATCAGAAAACTGATTCTTCTTCTTCTCACTGGTCGGTCTTCTTGGGGCCGGCTCTCCTTATATAGCGTCGCCAGGATATTCTGTCCTGGGTCGCCTCGAGTGGTGATTGGGCGTCTTTTAAATTCTTATTTATAAGCCCCTTGTGATGTGAGTTGAGGTCTTCCACGTCCTCTGAGCTGCTCACTCATTTAAAATACTCTTCTCGTCATGTTATTATGGACGTCGTAAAAGATGACTAAGGGATAGGGTTACAAAATTCGGATTCTGTTTTTAGGCGATAGGCTAGCAACTTTTAATTATTTGAATCTCAATTCTATGATCAAGCCAAAAGGTTGAACGTGGCTTATCAGTGTTTTCAAGACTATTGTCTCAATGTAATGTGCAAGGGATTATTATATGTATGTATGTGTATGTATTACTTGAGGTCTATTCACAGGCACATTTTTTATCACACACACGTCATCTTAAAGTAAAGCAGAGTGAACTAAAGTGGCATTCACTTGTTTATTTAAAAAAAAACTGTAAACTTGTAACTCCAATGCCGCAAATTTCATTCTCCAATACATCCGGAGCACCTGGTGCGGATTTAATAACACCCTTTCAATATTCCCACTGCGTCGTAAATTTAATATTTCCGTGTCTCGGGGACATGTTGGTTTGTGCTGATCAAATATGTCGGCCCGTCATTGTTACTGATAATTTTTAGGGTTGTACAATGATTATGGAACCATAAAACTACAATGTGTGGTTCCCGGCACCAATACAAAAAAGAATAGGACCACTCCATCTCTTTCCCATGGACGTCGTAAAAGGCGACTAAGGGATAGGCTTATAAATTTGGGATTCTTCTTTTAGGCGATGGGCTGGCAACCTGTCACTATTTGAATCTCAATTCTATCATTAAGCCAAATAGCTGAACGTGGCCAGCCAACAGTCTTCAAGACTGTCGGCTCTGTCTACCCCGCATGGGATATGGACGTGACCATATCTATGTATGTATGTATGTATGTAAAACTACAATATAACAGTCACTGTCTGGAAATAAGCAACCTTTTATGTTTTTAACTGGCCACAAATAAAAATTTAAATAAAATAGAATGACGAAAATAAAAATGTGACGATCGGAAGACGAGAAATAGAGCAATTGTTAACATACATAAGACCCGATTGTTTTTAATGTTTTTTGTAATTGTTTTAACGTAAATATAAAGATCTAAATAAGTAGAGGAAGAGTGGAGTTTTAGTTGCATTTGTTGTAATATATTTCCCGTAACATATTATTATTTCAATGTGCATGAACAGTCACAGAGAGCCCTTAGGTAAGTTCGATACTTTTCGTATGAGATACAAAGTCAAAAATCTATCTACAAATTACATAGTTATAAAGCTACTTCCTAATATTTGAAATTAAAAATATGATACTAACATTATAGATAATTTTTCTATTGGTGCAACACGGCAAAAATAATAGGATCAATCCATCTCTTTCCTATAGATGTCGTATAAGGCGACTAGGTGATAGGCTTATATAATGTGGGATTCCTCTTTTAGGTGACAGGCTAGCAACCTGTCAATATTTGAATCTCAATTCTATCATTAAGCTAAGTGGCTGAACATGGCCTTCTAGTCTTTTGATAATTGTTGGCCGTGTCTGCCGGGATATAAACTTGATTATATGTTTTACCAGCTATGCCCGCGACTTCTTCCGCGTGGAATAGTTATTTAGGGCATCATTGAAGCCCTCAAGGATGAATAATATTCGCGTTTTTTTTTTTCAAATTTTTCATTATTTCTTCGCTCCTGGTAGTTGCAGCGTGATGTTATATAGCCTAAAGCCTTCCCCTCTCTCTTCAGCTTTATAATATTAGTTGTTGATGTTATGTATGTCAAAGATTTTTAACATCTAGGCGATGAGTGAGGATGCGAACGATTAGACATTAAAAATAATATGTGGATCAGAGTTTTCTTTGCTGTAAGAATCATTAAAAACGAGATTTTATTAATAAATTCCTTAAACAATAATATTATCATTTTTAATTCTTACATACATTCGTAGAACTATTTCAGTTACAGCGAAATTACAGTATCATTTCAGTTACAAGCAAAATCTGTTTAAGTGAGTGGCAGGCAATTATGAAATATTACTGTACTCCGCTTCTACGTTATTAAGAGCAGTGCTGAAGCCGTATAGGCGATAAGGCCTCGGTTACAAAGCAGAGCGTAGCGGAGCTGAAATTTTGAATATTTTATTCACGGGAAACGACATGTGTTTTATTATCTGTGCAAAAGACTTACACATCGTTGAGAGTGAGTTGAAACGTTTAATAAAATGTCTATGATACTTCAGTGGAAACAAAAATGCAAATAATAACTCTTTTACGTAAAAGAAATGTGTCTATCAAGGATTTTTTCTCTAATTTTCCTAACCTTATAGAAACAAAAAAAAAAAACGAAATGACGTGTACTTTAGAATAAGATCATTCCATGTCATTCCCATCGAAGTCGTAAAAGGCGACTATGGGAAATGCTAATAAATTTGAAATTCTTCTTGTTTATTAGCTAGCAACCTGTGAGCTGTAATTAAATTTTATTTACGCGGCTTTCCAGACTTTCAGGACTGCTGGCGCTGTCTGCCGCGGAAAGAATATAGACGTGATTGTATGCAATATAATGTTATTTACACCCTTCACAAAATTTCCGTGCCGTGTGCCGTGTGGTTCCCGGCACCAATACAAAAAATAATAGGACCACTCCATCTCTTTCCTATGGATGTCATAAAGGCGACTAAGGGATAGGCTTACAAACTTGGGATTCTTTTTTAGGCGATGGGCTAGCAACCTGTCTCTATTTGAATCTCAATTCTATCATTAAGCCAAATAGCTGAACGTGGCCATTCAGTCTTTTCAAGACTGTTGGCTCTGTCTACCCCGCAGGGGATATGGACGTGGTATATGTGTATATGTATGTACATAATTCCGCTATTTACACACCGCTTCAATGAAAACGCACCTTCTTGCTCAATGCGCAGGGATTCACGTAACGCAAAAGATTATTAAGAAAATGTTTTATAACTCTGCGGGTTTATTAATGTTTCTTTACAATAGACATTTCTATTTTCATACTGTTGAAGAGGAAATAAGTCGCCTTATGACAAATTAGGTAAGATTTATCATACATACATACATTATAATCACGTCGGTATCCCTCGCGGGGTAGTTCAGCTCTTTGGTGACACCGGAGGTCCCGGGTTCGAATCCCAGCCTGGGCATGATGAGAAAAGAACTTTTTCTGATTGGCCTGGGTCTTGGATGTTTATCTATATAAGTATTTATTATAAAATATAGTACCGTTGTGTTAGTATCTCGTAACACAAATCTCGAATTTACTTCGGGGCTAACTCAATCTGTGTAATTTGTCCTGTATATATTTATTTATTGGAAATTGAGTAAAACCTGTATTCTTTTGTAGGTGGGGCTAAATTTACGCGAGTAGGTGGCGCTAAATACATGCGGGGAAAGCTGCGTTTGAAGGTGCTAGTTGTGAAATATATTGATCACTGTTACAAGTCCTGATACTAAAATAAAGAAATGTCGTCATTAAAACAAATTTGCATTATAATAAAAATAATGTAAAATTTTAATGAAAAGATTGGAATAATGGCACCAATGTTTGGACAACTACACAAATACGAAAAACTGCTTTCAATACAAATTAAGGCACTTGTACACTGCCAATAATAAGTATATAATGCCAATAATAATATAAATTATCTTTCCGTGTGGATTCTTAAGGTCGCTTGGGCACTAGGAATTCTTCATAATAAGCCATGGGCTATCACGTAGGACGTATCATTTTGTAATAAGTTCGATTCCAATGTGAACCCAACCAGTTAAACGTCGAGACATGTGCTACTCCGTACGGAATTTAATATATGGATTTCTTTATGAATCATGTTTGTTTTAAAATTTTTGTTATGTCAAAAATAATCTATACAAAAACAAATTAGCAAAAACAGCAAACTGATTTAGCTTTAAAATAAAATGCAGCAAAAAAAGTAACAACTTACGTTCATGTATTCGCCTTTTTAATATTGTGTATTACATACCTAATAATTACAAACAAAACGGAAAGAAAACGCATTTCTTTTTTGTTTTCAGCAGATCGATATGAAGACCAGCTGTGTCAAAATGTTAATTTTGAATTTTTTATTTATAATTTTCGGTATTCAAAGAATTTGCCACGCGTGCACACCTCTGGATAACAAATATGATAATATCGAGGATGACGTGGATAAATACAAAATGTTAGTAGAACCTCTTCAGTCTGTTCTACCGGTTTATGACGAGGAGACTGTGCCAAATCTGGAGAAACTCTATCAGCAGTTCCAACTCGGAAAGAAAAATGAAGACGTTCATCTGAACATGACACAACTGATCACAAAATATGGCTATCCAGTCGAGACACATCACGTTACAACCCCTGATAAATACTGCCTTACGATGTTTCGGATTCCGAAGCCGAATGCGCCAGTCGTCTTCCTGATGCATGGAGTACTCTGCAGTTCAGATGATTGGATAGTTAATGGCCCTAGACTAGGACTGGGCTACGTTTTATCAGACCTTGGATACGACGTGTGGTTTGGGAACGCCAGAGGAAACAAGCACTCCAGGCGTAACTTGGATGTTCCGCCCGCATGTGGTGAGTTCTGGCACTTTAGTTTTGATGAAATCGGTCGATATGATATCCCTGCTATGATTGACTACACACTTGAAACCACTGGAAGGAATAAACTGGCCTACATAGGTCACTCCCAAGGAACGACAGCATTTTACGTGATGGCATCAGTTAAACCAGAGTATAACGATAAGATATCGATTATGATAACTCTGTCAGCGGTGGTGTTCATGTCTCATGTGAGGAGTCCTCTGTTTCAACTTATAGCTCCATTTCTTGGTGATTTCTCAGTTATAGCTAAAAGCATTGGAGCATATGAAGTAGAACCGCGTGACGCTGTGGTAGACGCTGTCACGTCAACGTTCTGTGGTTCACCAGAAACAGCTGAGATGTGTTGTAATTTTGGTGTGTTTAGCTTAGCGGGGTTTAATTATGCACAAGCGAATTGCTCGGTGTTACCTGTTATATTTAGTCACTACCCATCAGGGTCATCGGTCAGACAGTGCATTCATTACTCTCAAGAGGTTGTGTCAGGTAAATTTAGGAATTACGACCACGGTGAAGAGAATAACTTGGTGATATATGGAACGAGCGAGCCTCCAGACTATCCCTTGCACAATGTGACCTGTCCCGTTGCACTTTTTTACAGCAACAACGATTGGTTGACGAGTGCCACCGACATTGAAACATTTCTGCAGCATGTCCCCAATGTTGTAGAGTTTTACCACGTGCCGTGTGCATCTTTCAATCACTTTGACTATTTGTACGCTAAAGACGCTGATATATACGTCAACCGAGAAGTCAAGCGTATATTGAAAAAATATGTGTGCGAATAAATGTACAATAATGTTTTAATGAAGCTTAATAAATATAGTTATCATTTACTCTCTTAAATTTATAATAACTTTAGTAAATTGTACTTTGTGGTCGCGTTGTAGCGGGAACGATAATTAGGAATTTTCTTTCACCACCATCACCACGATGTTGAGTGGAAAGTTGTCAATCCAAAAAAAAATACTAAAGTGATTTTTAACTTTTATATTTCGTGGAAAAATTATATTAAGACATTTTTGTCTATGATTATACAGTGTGCTTTACTGTATTCTTAACTTTTTGACTTAAGTTTACTTCAAGAATGAAGTTGACACTTTTCATGATGTGAAAATTTTATACTAAATCTTTCCAACAGACTTTGGAATTTAAAATGTTTTATTGTCTTTTGTTACCTTGCCACTTATATGAAGAGATGAAGGCTCTTCTCTGTCAAAATCTCGCGTCTTTATCCCTTACGAGAGAAGACAGAGCAAAAAATCATAAGATTTAAAAGCCTTTAGCTGGACTGTTTAATAATACCAACTAAGATTATAAATGCGAAAGTAAGTTTATTTGTTTGTTTGTATGCTACCTCTTCCTCCGATACGGGTAAGGCTGCAGAAGTTGCGTACGGAGGTCAGATTGGAGTTGCTTCGTGTAAAAACCTGACTCACTCAATGCAGGATCCATGGTCAAAGGCATACCCCGGGCTTCTCTCCAGAGTGATGAGGATGCAAGAAGAAGAGGTGCACCTTGGCCTCGAGGGGAGGGGAGCCGCCCAGATTGCATCTTTTGACTTCATGTTGGCATGGTGGCCTTGGTAATTTTTACATAAAAACGTTACGTCCTCTTTAACTAAGGAAGTACCACGCAATTAATTACAATTGTTCACGAAGTTAAACATCTGAACAAAAAGAAAGGGAAAAGAATTGAAATAATGTCTTCCGAGAACTTATTTACTTTGCATTTTATTTAAATCTAAAAAAGGCTTTGTGTTTGTTGTCCATTCGAGAGTACTACTTACTGTTGTATTATATAATACTTTTTACAATAGCTTCTCGTTCAAACACACACATATAGTCACGTCTATATCCCTTGCGGGGTAGTCAGAGCTAGCAATCTTGAAAAGACTCAATGGGCCACGTTTATCTGAATGGCTTTTGAATTGAGATTCAAATAGTGACAGTTTGCTAGCCCATCGCTTATAAGGGGAATCCAAAGTTATCCTATCCCTTAGTCGCTTTTAAGAACATCAATGGAAGAGACAAGGAGTGGTTTTATTCTAAAGTGGCTTAAAACACACGGAAATTCGCTCTCGTAATTATACATTTTCAGTAATTTCTTAATACTCGTACAAATGCTTACATGGAACTACTTATGAAAATAATGTTGATAGCGACTTGGTTATCTTTTTTAGAATAACAAAAGAAGATAGTCCACTTAGTAGACACTAAGTGGACAGATTTGTGAAATACTGATGTGCACAGACGTGCACATCAGTATTTCACAAATTGTAAGACTAGGTACTTATTATAAATTTCACAATATTTTCAAATATTTAAGTACTATAAATATATAACTATCAAACATTTTAAGGGATTTCCCCACTTTTTATTTAGAGGAGGTTTCATTCAGAAACAAAAATGTATTTTAAACACTTTGTTATTGTTTTATTCAATATAGCTGTGCCCGCGACTTTGTCCGCATGGAATAGTTATTTTGGGCATCATTGAAGCCCTCAAGGATTTTCCATTATTTCTTCGCTCTTAATAGTTGTAGCGTGATGTTATATAGCCTAAAGCCTTCCTCGATAAATGGTCAATTCAACTCAAAAATAATTTTTCAATTCGAACTAGTAGTTCCTGAGATTAGCGCGTTCAAACAAACAAACAACGTCTTGAGAGACTGATAAGCCACGTTCAGCTGTTAGGCTTACTGATAGAACTGAGATTCAATAGTGACAGGTTGCTAGCCCATCGCCTAAAATAAGAATCCCAAGTTTATAAGTCTATCCCTTGGCCTTTAACGACATCCGTAGGAAATAGATGAAGTGGTCCTATTCTTTTTATATTGGTGCCGGGAACCACACGACACCAAATGACAAGTTACATGATAAAAAATGAAAGAGTGAACATAAGAGGAAAGAGTGAAGATAGAGTGGTCTTATTCTTAAGTGCCCGGTACCACACGGCACGCCCAGTAAGAGATTTTATAAATTAACTCACTCATAACATCCTTTTGGTAAGGACAAGTAATACGGTCAACCATATAGTACATACATACATATAGTCACATCTATATCCCCTGCGGGATAGACAGAGCCAACAGTCCCGAAGAGACCGGCCACGTTCAGCTGTGTGGCTTTATGATAGAATTGAGATCGTAAAGATTTCTAACAAATACAAACAGCGGACGAACAGACAAACACAATCATATTAACTCATCAAATTTATCAACCAAGTCATCATCACTAAGGACACGCTTATCATCAGCTGTGGAGCATCGCTAGGTTTTGGTGGAACAGGTAATTTGTAGTGTTGGTCATATATGGCGTCCCAGAACTGTGCTCGTCTTTGGTTTAGTGGCCCCTGGATCTGTAAAGTGGTCCCGATGGACATGTGGGGACTTCTCTGGGCGTTGGCTGGCAGCCACGCTGGCAGTGATGACCCTGGAGGTACTGGTACCCTGGAAGACAGGAATGTAGTTAATGTTTGTTCAAAAAGAAATATATACATACGCACATATTATACATAAAATCACGCCTTTTTCCCGGAGGAGTTGGCAGAGACTACATCTTCCCACGTGCCACGATCTCTGCAAACTTTTTTCGCTTCATCCACATTCATAACTCTCTTCATGCGAGCTCGGCGGTTTCGGGTATTCTTGACTTGACCCTTTGGCTAGGAAACGTACTTAATTAGATCATTAGTCTAGGCCTTCCCACTCTAAAAAATCTTGTTATCCCTCTGTGTAACCAAGGTTTTAGGTTCACAATTCAGAAGTGGGATTATCAAGTATATTGGAGTGCCATAACGTGCATGAGGACGTAATATACATACAAACATAAAATCACGCCTCTTTCCCGGAAGGGTAGGCTGAGACTACCTCTTTCCGCTTGCCACGATCTCTGCATACTTCCTTTGCTTAGGTTTCGGGTACTCTTGACCTGAACCTTCATCAGGACATCCTTAATTTGATCAAGATACGTTCGTCTAGGTCTTCCCACTCCGACCTTTCCCTCCACACTCTCCTTATATACTAATAATATATTTTTACTTATTTAATGGTATAATAGGTGAATTTAATGCTAATAGCATTCTCTACCAGTCAACCTTTAGAAATTAGCAAACAGATGAATAATCGGGCGTGTTAATTTAATAGAAAATAAACAAATTCTACATTTATACAAACACATACATAAATAAGAATGTAGATATAAATACAGAAATATTAATAACATTAGTTCGCTGTTTACTGCTGTTTGTTATAATTGTTTATCAGGAAACTTATGAAATGAAGTAAAAATATTTTATTTGCATCATCCCTCAATGACGTCAAACTCCAGTTATAATTAAGTACAATCGCCTTCAAAGTGCAAGTGTATCGAGCCGCGGAACAAAATAGGCAGATAATTAATGTGCAGAACAAAGAAGATATTAAAATTCAACACTTACCCTAATTTCACGAAGTTGCTAAACAGTTCTGTGACGAATTTCTTATTTTGCAAATATTCTTCTGTAAAATTGTTATCACTATCATTCTCGTCGAAAAGTGCTTTAGTTTGATCACAGTGGTTAGCACCTCGCTCCGTCGTATTAAGAACAAAAGCAGTGTTATTGTCCGCGAAATTATATTCATACAAATATACCGGATTGTTACCAAAATTAGAATGCATTCTTACAGTTCGCAGCATGGGATATGCAAAAATAACATCCGTGTAGAAATCTATAAAACCCATAATATTACTCGCGCTTACATCATCGTTTCCAAAATAGAAATTTTTAATTTTCTCAGCAATCTCTTTTCGTTGCGCATCGGTATCAAATTGTAAGTCAGCCGGCAAAAAATCTAGAAAATTATCATTCATCATAGTTTTATATTCGTCAAAGTTTTCCATTTGAATTAATCCTTCCAAATCCGCATATCCATACAACATTGGATATCTGGTAAGATTTCGCTTTCTTAAATAGTTGAAAGGAGCATCTTCTAGAAACCTCTCAGAGCCGTGATCAGCCTCTACACAGGCCGCGAATAAGACCGATGAATCAGATCTTTTAACTATTACATCAAGTTGTGAAACTAATGTTTCGTAAGAAGCCGTTTTGTAGAACTCTTCTAAAGCATCTATATCATCCACACGATCAAATCCTAGGGCTTTAGCGTAGATCTTCGCATTTTCCAAAGGATCCATTTGAACTCCAAGAGGTCCAGTATTGGCACCACTGCTTGCTATGATTTTGTGGAATAGACCATCTGCTATTGGTGATAGTGATAGGAAATCAACAGACATTCCGCCGGCGCTGCATCCATGAATAGTGACGTCATTAGGATTACCTCCAAAGTATCCTATATTTTCTTGCACCCATTTAAGTAATGCAACTTGATCTTTCATACCAGCATTGCCTGGTACCTCTTCTGTGCCAAGACAGAGAAATCCGTGTGCTCCAAGCCGGTAATTAAACGACACGACTACCATATTAGAATATTCAATCATGCTATTTGGTTCTTGAATGGCGCCAAATAAGTGTTGGAAAGCCCCTCCATGGACTATTACCATTACAGGAAGATTCCTTTCTTCTGTTTCTGGAACGTATACGTTGGCTACTAAGCAGTCTTCTTGAGCGACGGAGAGCAGACCTGGTTGTATGCAGAAAATGAATTTATTCACTGCTTCAAATGTGTCCGTCCATTGCGGAGGCGGCAGGGGCGGCTGAAATTATTTCATTATTTGATTAAGATCACAGAATACTTAAATAATATTTAAATCTAAAATGTTATTTATTACTCTTATTATTTTAAGATACAGATTATTTAATTTTTCTTCATTCAACTTGAGGTCTTATCTCAAAATTTTAATACAACAAAATGAATGTAGTGAAAAAAAACGTAGTAAATATTATATTTTGGTCTTTGTAGTCGGTTAAAATTATGATGCTCAAGAATCAGGATTTCTAACAAAAATATGGCACAAACCACATCAACCACACAATATGACATGAGATTGGGCCGGTTAGTTTTCACGACCTTTTCATAGAAAATATAGAATTGAAAGGTCACAAACAGTCGTCCGTCCGTTGAAGTAAACCCAAAACAGTGTGGTTTTGGGTTTACTTTATACTCCAGACTGTACACCTACACATTTGTGAGTATCTATTAATTACGGATCACTTTAATTAAAATTATTTCATTTTGATTAAACCGAAATTTAATTAAACATTATTAAGTTTGGAGAAGGAGTTATTTTTAAATTTGTTATGTACTGTACAAACTTACCTATAGACCTCATACTTAAATAATTATCTAAATCAGAAGATTAAGTGGTCCCACGGTGAAATAAGTTTTACGATTTTGTCCCAGAATTAGTAGTAATCTAGTTGAAATCCGTCATCAAAATCATTTCCACCCAAAATCCAAATTAACTGAGGTTACTAACGACAACTAGTTATTACACCGTGTAACTAACTTCCCATATTGGTCACAGGCAAAAGGCTATTCCCCAGGGATGTCACGATAAAGAATCCTCACACAGGCATACACGTCTTCATCTTTTACATGGTGGACAGAGCCACACGTCACAAGACATAGAGATAAAGCTGTAAAATTATACTTACCATAAACCTCTGCCTTCCTTTAGGAGCCGTAGCATAAGGTATGCCATAAAACGTAAAGACGGTGGTGTTAGGATGCCTATAACCACGCACTGGGCCCTGCTTTATATTTACCACGAGCGAATCTTCACCACTCTGTGCTAGCACAGCGCCTAAAACCGCACATATCAGTGTGAACTTCCACATCTTGAAATGATAAAGATGTCGGCCCAATTAAACCATTTATAGACCAATAATGAATCATTATTTGATATCACGGTAGAAAATTGATAAGACGATAAATAAAGATTATTTTGTGTTGACGCTTCGCAAATAGATATATCTATATTTCTGATTAAGTTAAATTGATCCGTGTTTATCTATAAAACCCAAAATAGTAAAATGATAATCATTATTGTTCAAACTCCTACGAAATATCTTAACCTCTTTGAATTACTGCTTGTTGTGTTGCTGGCCAGTTGTGAAAAAGATATTTAATTTTATTTTATTGATGGAACTTTGGTGAAAAAAAAAATAAATTGTTTTTTTACATCGCAGAACAATGAGCGCAATATAAATTAAGTTCATTTAAGTCTTAACCAAATATTGTAAAAATCATTTTTCTTCGACTCAAGTACTAGTTTTCATTTTTCTTAATTTATTTCAATTCCAAACACTTTTCCGACCCATTACAGTACTAAACAATTTTCGTCGATAGAAATTAACTTAGAACTGAAAAAATTAGCCTTATTTTAAAAGAAATTGAAGTATTAACTAATTTAAGAAGCAAGTACTTAATTGGGAATACCAGGCCTTTGATCCAGAATAGAACAGGTATTTATTTTTGGGCGATGGACTAGCAACCTGTCACTATCTGAACGGAGACTTCGAGTCAAGACTTTTGGGCCTAATAGCTTTAATAAAAGACTTTGATGTTGTTTGAAAGTAAGTTCGATTTTTTTAATAGAGTTTCTCGATTATGTTAGCTTTCCTCGCAGTTGATATAAAAAAAGGATACCAAAAATAAACATGTAACATAAATAAACGCCTTTCGGTGACACAAATAAGAAATCTTTAACTATATTCGTTCGTCTGAGACAAAGGCACAGTTTCGTCAACATTGACATAAGCCGTCTTCGCATTTTCTCCAATAAATGTTGAATTTTTATCTCATTTCCTGAGGGCCTTGTCCCCGATCACGTTTCGTATTACCGTCTCCGGATTATGATCGCTCCACAACATTAATGCATTCACATGATCCTTGGCTAGTGATGGACTGGAGTCTCAAAGACTACGGACTCGAGTCTCAAGCCCGTATTCTTCTATTATAATGAGGAGTAAATTATGGAGTTGTCTTTTGGTTTAGCCGTTGGTGTGATAGTGTTAGAGATAAGTTAAAGATAGAAGGGTTTTAATAAAGTAATGTCTGATAAAGCTAGTAGTTCATCGGTTATTTTAAAGGTAGGTTTCAATAGGTACGTCATTTATGAGATTTGACGTAAATAATAATTGTTAAATAAAAAAAAACTACTAAATTTAGCGACTTTTGACCCTCTCGGTGTTTATGTCAAGTCCAACTCATTCTGAAAAAGTGAGGCAAATCATTACTATACCAAATGACTTATCATTTTCTGGTAAGTAATCAGCCTTCAAAATATACTCATCAAATCTATTAGGTATTTCCGAGTCATGTGTTAATTTAGATTATATTAAGTACTAAAGAAATGAATCATTTTGTTATTGAAGTGTAATATGATAAATATACACTTCCAACGACTAGAAAAAAAAGACTTTAGACCCAAAATCTTTTTAAAAATGAGTCTCCAATGCCCAACACTAGTTCTTTTCTTACTTCCCTTGTAGCAGGGTTGTATAAATTCACCTGAAATGTGTAAACAGGATCCTTTTAACGATGATAATAAAGGTAGTATGAATCTTTGTCAAATAAATTATATGATATACGCGTGTATCATGTGATAAGTTACACGATTCATGCTTGGTTTCTTAGAAATTTAGGAGGTTTGGTGAAAGGACTGTTTAAGAAAGTTAAATATTCTTCAATTTTATCACCTCCCTAGTTTTAATCTTCATTGGTTGCTCTCTTAAGAGGAGTCTACCATGGTCAGGATCCTGGAATGGAAAAGCCAGGTATTTGCAGGAGAACGTAAACCTTCATGAAAACATCAATCTTATTGTCTCCCAAATTAAACGGATCAATCCTCAATCTCAGCTAATTTAATAAAATATGCGAAAGTAACTTTTTTTGTTTGTTTGTTACCACTTCATGGGTTAACTACAAAATTAATCTTCGTCGCGTATATAAAATTAAGAATCTTGAGAAGGACATAGGGTGCTTCTCATCCCGGCAAAAATTACTCTCTTACTAAATTCTCGTAGGATTTGCGAAAAACCTGTATTCTTTTGTAAGTGGCGCTAAAGTCTTCGTTTTTTGTAGGTGCCGCTAATTTCGTTGCTTTATTGTCGATTATGACATAAAATACCATATCTATATTTTCTTCACTCCCAAACCATGAAAATGTCTATTATCTTCACAATACTCCGATATTGACGTGGAAATAGTCCAAGGATCCCTCGGGAGACTATTTCTCTAACTTATTTATGGACCCGTTTTGCCTTGGGCAATGTATATGGAATTTATTTTAGGCTCGGGAGTGACAAAACTAGATGAGCACCGAAATAAGTGAAGGTTCGTATAATTTTAGTCTGTAGTAACTGTTGGCGACTGCGCACGCGTGGAAGAGTCCTACACTATTCTAGTTACAGAAATGAATTGTACAAAGTTGTCCTGGTTAAATAGCTATACATATATACACATAGACGTCTTGATAAGACTGGAAGCCCACATTTAGCTGGTTTAATGATGAATTGTCGATGATTCCGGAGATGAGCTCGTAGAAACAGATATACGAGTATGTACTTAAGGGAGCGTTCAAGTATTACGTAACGCAATTTTTGAAGATTTTTGACCCCTCCTCCCCCCCTTGTAACGCACCGTAACGTTTTTCTGTATCCCTCCCCCCCCCTCTCTAAACGTTACGTAACACTCAAGTGACCATTTTTACCCTAAAGTTGCAAAAAGTTATGTTATAGTTTTTATCCTTGGTATACCTACTTTTAATTGCCTTTGCGGTAATAATACTAAATAAAACAAGAGATTTTTAATCCGCACCACCTGCGTATTATATCCTAGTATTTAGTTTGTTTGCAAATCGAAAAAAGTTAAAATTCATAAAATTGTATATAAAAAATGATCATTTCAATGGTCTTAACAACATTCTGAAGTCAATGTAGGTATATCGTCCCGAACACGGTGTATATACCTAATACTTATGTCATTATTACATTTTAGCAGTAAACTTACCTGTGTAAAATGACTAAGCATTTTTGCTTTCTCCTTCGTGGCCTTCACCTTCAACTCTCGTATAACATCATTTATATGTTCTATAAACTTTCCTTTATTTTTTAGTTTTTCTTTAGCCGTTTTCCAAATTGCGTTGGCATCTTTTTGACACAGTTGCGCTGGCAAGGCAGCATTAGAGCCTTTATAGGCCAAGAACAACTGATGATACAACTCTCCCTCTTTTGACGACATTACAGTATGAACACTATGAACTCACTTTAATAACACCGACTACAGCAATGTGCTTCTGCATAAACACTAACAAATACTGACAACGAAAACAACATTAAATGCCGTACAATACAATCTAGGGATTCCCCGTGAAATATAAACGAAAAGGTTTGCCAACTTGCGAGAACAAAGTAAAATTGACGACCAGAATATACAATCGAGGGATTCCCCGTAAAACGTAAATGGGTTGCCAACTTGGGAGTTTTAATTCCCTAATTTTTTATTTAAGAAAAACAATGTTACGTAACGTGTTGTAAGAAAGACCCCTCCCGCCCTTGTAACGCATCGTAACGTTTCACGAGACCCCCCCTCCCCCCAAATTGCGTTACGTAATACTTGAACGCTCCCTAAAGATAAACAGACAGAATACAGCAGGTTGGTTTAATAAAATGAACAAGTCAAATGTAAATGTGAAGACCAACACAGTCTTATCTAAAATCTAAGACGTTCAGGAGAAGAGAGTAATTTTTGCCTAAATGACGTAATTACAAAAAAAAGCATTCATGGGCAAGTAAAAAAAAAAGTAGATTCTACATATCCTTCCGGAAAATATCTCTGATAGATATTAAACTTTCGTGTTGCATTGTAGGTAGGTACCTACTATTTATCAATAATAATGGATAATGGTATTAAACGCGCACGTAACGTACTTTTATTTTATTTCGGACGTTTCGAATCATGTTACAATGATCCGTGGTCACCGAAAACCAGGGTGTCATTAAAGCGAGGTAAAATAAAGGTACGTTACGTTACCTGCGTGTTTTATACATGTACATTGAAAAGTAGAATTTCCTCTGTTCCATCTTGTATTCCCGCTAAGACAGCCTCGCAGCTATAAGTCGGTCTGTAAAATGGAATTACCTTATCGTTTCTCAACAATATGCACTGATGTCTGATAAAAAGTACCATCTTTTGATTCCCCATAATGCTTTTCTAGACGATCTCAGACAGATTTTCGACAAACATGTTTTAATACATACTCGTACATATAGTCACGTCTATATCCAGTGCGGGGTAGACAGAGCCAACAGTCAAAAGACTGATAAGCCACGCTCGGCTATTTGGCATGATGATACAATTGAGATTCCATATAGTGACAGGTTGCTAGCGCATCGCTTACAACAGGAACGAAAATTCGTCGCACATTGTAAAGTAAGCTGCCAATTTCCTTATCATGTCTATTTATTTTCTACCTCCTGGATTTAGTCCCGGTTGCATCCTCACCACTCTGGAGAGAAGCCCTGGGTATACCTTTGACCCGGGATTGGGTGAATCAGGTTTTAATACGAAGCGACTTGAATCTGACTTCTGCAACCTTTGCAGGGGAACCTAACCCGTATTGAATCGATCACGGTTACACATCCAGTTGCCTGAATGTGCAGGTTTCCTCACGATGTTTTCGCTCACCGTAAGACCATCGGTTGTTATTCAAATTAATGAACCCCGCAAAGAATATAAACGTGACTCTGATGGGTCAGACGTCACAACTGATGGTTGAAACACAAACGTTTTCACATCTCAATTCTAAGATTTGTTTTCCATCTTTAAAATTGCACAGAAAACTGTATTCGATGTAAGTAAGGTACATCATTCTTTAAGTTTCACGTACAACATAGATTACCTATTGTCTTATATTTTTCCGATTTCGCCACAGAGTAAAGCATACCTCTCGTGGCGGGTTCTGTGCTCTGCGATGTTCACGCTATTTGCCCTCACGTCCGACCAAACTTGACGTTAGAACAAGAGCTTCCCCGGAGACTGAATTTCATAACTTATCGCCTTTTATTTCTGCCGACGTGTGAAAGTATTTTTCAAGGAAATTCTTTTGTTTTTGTGGCAGAATAATACGAATTTAACAGATTTTTAAGAAAATAGATCTTGTGCTATACGGTTCCTGGCACTTTTCAATAGGACCACTCCATATATTTGCCATGAATATCGTAGAAGGCGACTAAGAGGAAAACTAATAAATGTGGGATTCCTCTTGTAGGCGATGGGCTAGCAACCTGTCACTATTCAATATAGCTAAACGTGGTCTTTTAGTATTTTCAACACTTTTCTACTAAACTAATTATAATGAAACTAGTAAATTAAATTATAACAAACATTAATATTATCACGTTCATATCCTGTGTATAAGCCCTTTAAATAAGTTATCTTACTTTATCTGCGTAAAAAAATCGGATAAATAATTTATCAATGTAATGGGTTTTTCAACAAGAAATTTCTTTTATGCACACACACATACATTTACACACACACACACACACACACACAGTGACACATATGACAATTTCCCATTCTTACGAACATGACAATTATCTGTGAGTGGACGTATGCCTGTTTGTTTGTTACGAGACTCTCAAAGCCTGAAAACTAGGCCGCAGTTAAATTAGCACAGGCTTCACGACCACGTTAGATACGAGATTTTTCTCAAATCCCACGGGTACTGTAGTTTTTACAGGGTTGAAAGGTACCCTATGTCCTTGTCCAGACTCTTAATTGTATATACATACATATGGTCACGTCTATATCCCATGGGGGGTAGACAGAGCCAACAGTCTTGAAGACTAAATGGCCACGTTCAGCTATTTGGCTTAATGATAGAATTGAGATTCAAATAGTGACAGTTGCTAGCCCATCGCCTAAAAGAAGAATCCCAAGTTAATGAGCCTATCCCTTAGTCGCCTTTTACGACATCCATGGGAAAGAGATGGAGTGGTCCTATTCTTTTTTGTATTGGTGCCGGGAACCACACGGCACAATTGTATATACGTGTTATTTTATGAAGATTTATTCACTAGATAACCCATGAAGAGGGAACATACTAACAAAAAGGTAAAAGCACCAATACAGGAAAGAATAGGACCACGCCATCTCGTTCCCATGGATATCGTAAAAGGCGACTAAGGGACACCTAGGCTTGTAAACTTGGGATTCTTCTTTTAGGCGATGGGCTAGCAACCTGTCACTATTTGAATCTCAATTCCATCATAAAGCCAAATAGCTGACCGTGGCCTATCAGTCTTTTCAAGACTGTTGGCTCTGTCTACCCCGCAAGGGATATAGACGTGATTATGTGTGTATGTGTATGTTTTTTTTTATAATGGGGAAACATTTTCTCATATTAAAAACGAATAATAAAGTTATGATGATGGCAAAATAAGTGACTAGTGAGAGTACATTAAGAACACGAACGCAAATCGTATGACAGTAGGTACGTGCATTTTGCTAATATTCTTTTCTGTGAATCCCGGCGCATTGAGCGGGCGTTAGGGTGTGTTCATAGTAACAGAATTACATTTATGGTTATAAATGTTCTAAATGTTAGAACAAAAAACATACATACATATGCCCTTGCGGGGTAGACAGAGCCAACAGTCTTAAAAAGACTGATAGGCCACGTTCAACTCCTTGGTTTAATGATAGAATTGAGATTCAAATAGTGACAGGTTGCTAGCCTGTCGCCTAAAAAAATAATACGAAATTAACAAGCCTATCTTTTAGTCGCCTTTTACAACATCCATGGGAATGAGATGGAGTGGTCCTATTTTTTTTTTGTTGGTGCCAGGAACTACTCGGCAAAAAAAACATGGCTTACTAAATCAAGGATCATCGATTGGCTCCACTCTTGACCTGACCTTACTGTAAGACATCCGGAAAAATACTTAATTAAAAAAATTAAATTAAAAATTAAAAAATCCTTCGACACAAATTTAAGTTCTCTTTTAAAAGTAAGAAATAAGAAATCTTTTTTCTCTTAAGAAATCTTTAGGTACCTTAGTATTAAGTATAATCATTTTTAAGAATTACGTCGCGTTAGTTTTACACACAGACAGAACGGCAGACACCTTATAACACCCCTCTATTTTCGTCGGGGGTTAAAAATAGGTGTCAAGTTAAAAGTTTGCGTCGACTTAAACAACTTTGTTAATGTGAACGCAGCTTTATGTCCTACATTTCCTTATAATCGAGCGGGTGGGAGATAAGTATTTCACGATTACCTCCACGGAAACATTTAGCAGATTTACGTTATTTTATCACTGAATTATCTTATTAAATACTCAGGTGTTTATCATTATTTATATATAATATTGTTCGTATAATCTATTGAAACAAAGATACAAACAAACAAATAAATGTAAACCGGAAAATTGATATCTGTTTGATATAATCGTCATTGGTTATACCTTTTGCGTCTTTAGCTTGGGCTAGCAACCTGACACTAATTGAATCTCAATTCTTTCACAGTTGAACGTGGCCTTTCACTCTTTTCAAGACAGTTTCTCTGCCTACCCCGTTAGGGATAAAGACGTGATTATATGTATGTATAAAGGTAACATAATTCAATGATAAAAATGATCAGTAACGATGACAGGCCGACATATTTGATCAGCACAAACCGACATGTCCCGAGACACGGAAATATTAAATTTATGACGCAGTGGGAATATCGAGAGGGTGTTATTAAATCCGCACCAGGTGTTCAGAGTCTATTGGAAAATAAATTTTTAAATCTGTTACACCAAAAGCGATTGATTTTTGGTTGAACACTCGTAAAAATGGAGGTTTATTCTCTCCATCCTGTGAAATTTTACTAGTTTTTTGTTGTATAGGGATGAAATCTTTTCCTGTTTGCGAGTGTAATTAAGGTTAGAGTAAAAAAGATAAAAATGAAAATAAGATTAGTTCGTATCGTTATGAAAGTGTGAGTTTGTGTTAAAGTCACTCTCTGTAGCTTTTAAACCATAAAAAAATTTGAAATTAAAAAATTATAAATTATTTTTGGTACACTTCACATCACTTAATAATTGTCATATCTTTTGGTTTCACAACATTGGCTGACGTCAAATAAATTACTTAAAAATAAGTTTACTGTCGCTTCCAAAGCGTCAGTGCAGTGCATTTTCTTGACGTATATTCATACTTGCATCTTATAATTTGCGGGACTTGTCGGCATTAAGATTCAAATAGTGACAATCGCTAGCCCATCGCCAAAAAGAAGAATTCCAAGTTTATTAGCCTTTCCCTTCACCGACTTTTACAATCTGCGTGAAAAATGAAGTATTTTGCATACACACACTATGTCCTTTCTCCGCTACAAGCCAAGCATAAAATCTTTCAGTATTTACTTGTAAAATATATTGTAACCCTCTTAAACACTAAAAATCAAGGAAATATTTTACGTTTACCATAAAGATTTTGAAATACGATCGTGAGAATGGCTGGAATTGTATGGCTGGAGTGAGAAAAAAGAACATTATGCAACATTTGGAGCCCGGGGCGCCATCTGTAGCACTCGTTTACTAGATTATAGCAGGAAGAATCCACTTAAATGCCGCCATTAAGAGGAGGCGGTAGGTTTAGTTCGGTTTATTATGTAACAACGTTAACGATGTTCTTTTACTTTGATTAATCGTATCAGATGTATAGGATGATGGGTTTGCAATAAATTAGGCGTTTCATCATTCAAATGAAGACTGTAAAAGTATATCAAGGAAAAGCTAAAAAATTCGGCATCATTATTTCAGGCGATAGGCAAGCAACCCGCCACTTTCAGAATCTTAATTCTAATATCGAACCATTCAGATGAACGTTTCCGTTCAGTCTTTTTGAGACTATATGCTGTTTCATGTTTGTCGTGTGGTTCCCAACATTTAAAATAAGGAAAGAGAAAGAAGGAAGAAAAAATATAATCTATACTAATATTATAAAGCTGAAGAGTTTGTTTGTTTGAGCGAAGAAATAATGGAGAAAGTGAAAAAAGTCGGGGAAAATTATTCATCCTTGAGGGCTTCAATGATGCCCAAAAAACTATTTCACGCGGACGAAGTCGCGGGCACAGCTAGTGTATTGTAACATCACATTAGGAATACACAAATACTTTTAGAGTCTGCGTGTGCGTGAGTAAAAGCGCGCGACATTTTTTTTTTTTTTAATTATTTTGCACAAATAACCGATTCGGTGAGCCTAAAACCCGAGTGCTATAATTAAAATCTGAAACACTTTGAATTTACAATGTATTCATCTATTATAAACACACAAGAACAGATTACAACTATATTTTTAGTAATTATTAACTCAGATCGAACTTCAGGCAAATTATCTTCGTTTATGTATTTTTATTGATTAATAACTTATACATTTATATTATGTGGGTAGGCATATGTTTATTATTTGTATTTAACTAAGTATGTTATTATATTATTGCTAAAAAAACCGCATTTTAACTAATTAAATTTGTTTCTTTATTATTTGCCGGTTGATTGGAAGAGATCCCTTCATGAGATAAACGCCTTTGCAAATTATTTATTTCTTTTATAATTATGAAATTTCTGTCCAATAAAGATATTACAAACGAACAAATTATCATTAAATTGTCAGAGACTTTTAGGGAAAATAATTCATACATACATTCAAACATGTAGATACATATAATCACGTCAAAATCCCTTGCGGGGTAGACAGAGGCCGCAGTCTTGAAAAAACTCATAGGCGACATGATAGAATTGAGATTCAAATAGTGACAGGTTGCTAGTACATCACAGTTAATAAGCCTATCCCTTAGTCGCCTTCCACGACATCCATAGGAATGAGATGGAGTGATCCTATTCTTTTTTTAATGGTGCCGGGATCACACGGCTTCAATAAAACAAAATAATCATAACAATATCAACAAATAGTTACAAGTATCTTCTTAGTTCTTTAAACGATACACGGCTCCTACAGGTCGCTAATGATCTGAGTTAGTGCTCTCAAGATAGATAGGGTAGTTAGCTGAACTTGCGCGAGCTGGAGAATCGCTTAACTCAAGCCTTGCGATAGCTTAATAGCACGGTGATTCAATACAAATGATGCTTGCTTATACTACCTGCTAATTAATCACTGTACATATAATCACGTCTATATCCCTTGCGGGGTAGACAGAGACGACAGTTAAAAATACTGATAGGCCTCGTTCAACTCATTGGCTTAATTCGGTCTCTATCTATAACCACAGGAAAGATGCATATACGCATTAAAAATATACTCAAAAAGACAAGGAAAACTATCCTACCATAAAACACACGATAATCCACTTAATTGCATCATACACAGGTAATCTAAATACCGACGTTCTTAAATTATAAGTAATTACATAATTAATTATTATTATAAATAAAAAGCAGAGTCTATGTTAATATACTTCGCTAAGCCTGGGCGTAGGAAGGGTCGGGTATTCTGGGGTGGGTACCAGAACTCTTCAGTGCCCACCCCACTACCACAAGAAATTTATTTCAAGGAACAAAATGAAAGCAAATTTGCAAACCATGTCCACTACGAGTAGTTTTGCAAAATAAAAAAGTCATGTACCAATGACTTTTTCGATTACTGATTCGTCCTCCACTAAGAGTAGCTTTTAGAAAATTTTTATCATCGTTCTTGATTGTAATAATTGTTGTTGTTAATAATTATTAACTGTTAATGTCCTACGGTCGCTCGATATTTTTCTCAACAGTTTGAGAGCCACCCCTTTAAATCTCACTAGCTACGCCCACGACCAGGGTACCCATCTCAAAGGTTTAATTAAAACCAGTCTCGGAGACAGGTGTTCCGATCCGATTAACATAATGTAAGCTGCTTTCACAATTTATTTCCTTGCCAATACTTAGCAATATCAATACTTTGTAAAAGAAAATGTGACTGGCATGTTTATTAACAAATATCTGTAACGAACTCGAATGAAATTCGGCTATAGTGACAATTAAAAATGATGCCATAAATAATAATAGAAATTGGTCTGTCGTAAAAGTCAATATAGGAAATGAACTCGGATTTAAAAATTATGCTATTTTTGTTTATAATCCGGAATACGTGCAGGTTTGTCTGTTAGTATTTATTATTGAAAAATAAAATTGTCATACACAAAAATATCAGCTACAAAACTTGGAGAAGGAAGGAAAGGAATCTAGAATGCTTGTTACTCGTAGCCCATCGCCTATAAGAACAATCCCAAGTTAAGCCTTTCCTTTGATTGACTTTTAAAATCTGCGTAGGAAAAGGAGCATCTGACTCACATACATACACATACATCACGCTTCTTTCCCAGAGGGGTAGGCAGCCATCACATCGCTTCATCTGACTCTGAAAATGAAATTAATTATTAAAAAACTTAAATTTTCAAAACGTGTGACTACATTAAGGCCACACGGGAAATTCATTCTGATTATACTCAAAAACTTTCAACTAAAACAATGCTATGTAAATTACTTGTGAAAATGTGCCGGCCACTATTATACCGCCGTGTACCCTAAAAATATACTCCCAAAGGCAATAACATCAGAATAGTGGGTTTATTAAGGGTCTCATACAATGGGGCCGATATATTCCACAAAACTAATTTATATCTATCAGCTTTTAGGCTCCTATTGTACAGACTGTTTAATAAATAAATCAATTAAACTATCGTCTCTTAATATGACTTCTATTTTAAAAGTTAAGTATCTACTTAACTGTTATAATGTATAATATTTTTATGTAAAGGTCGTTATGTCATGAATATATTTTGTCGCCACAGAAATTAGAATAATATTTTTAATTTTATAATAAATTATGTTAACATGATAAATTGAATTTATTTTAGGCATTTGGTGGGCACTTCGAAGCCTACGTCGCAGCTAACATAATCTGTGTACTTTGTACAAAAAAAAAATTGAGACATCACAAATGCCTCAAAATGTCTAAAACAAATTCATTGTATTATGTTCTTCTTTTTTCATAAGCGTATTTTCAGCGTGTCTCATACGAGCCTTACAAGCCTTAGTAATTCTTATTTCGCTGTTTTAGTTACCTTTTTAGAAATCCACCATCAGATGAGGATTTGTCCTTAAATTTAAGATTAAAATTTATCAATCATATTATATTCCGGTAATTCAGACACATAGTTACAAAACTATAATACTTAAACTAAAAGAGTGTAGCGAGAGCGATGATTATCTTCGACCGCCACCAAAGAGAACATCTTCCGCCAGGCTGGTGTTATGCCTGGGGAACCGCGCGACAGACGATGTCGTGTCGAAGGTTGTACATATGGTCCAATCCGTGAAATCTTTGCTTGCGCGATTTAGACTTCTCGCTGTTTTGACTGATGCTTCGCGTGGTCGGTTGTGACTTACGTAGAGATGTCGCCACAAGAGAATTTAACAGATAACAAAAAGAAACAGAACTCATGTCTCTTTAAATGTCGAATTACTAAGAAAGCTCCTAGTGTAGGGACTGTTTAATATAAATCAATTAAACTATCATCTTTTTATATGACTTCTATTTTAAAAGTTAAGTATCTAATTAACTGTTATAATGTACTCGTATAACGTTTTTATGTAACGGTCGTTATGTCATGAATATATTTTGTCGCCACAGAATTAGAATAATATTTTTAATTTTATAATAATATGTTAACATGATAAATTCAATTTATTTTAGGCATTTTGTGGGTACCTCGAGACCTACGTCGGGGATAACTCAATCTTTGTTATTCGTCCAAAAAAGAAAAATTTTTGACATCACAAATGCCTCAAATGCCTGAAATAAACTCATTTTACTAGGTATGTTCTTTCTTTTTTCAAAAGCGTATTTTCAGCGTGTCTTGTTTTGCTATTTTAGTAACAAAAATATGTGTAATGTGAAATTTATTCTGATCATATTATACTTATTTTATTCCGGTAGTTCAGACACATAAGTAACAAAACTGACTTAAACTAAAAGAGTGTAGCGAGAGCGATGATTATCTTCGACTGCCACCAGAGGGAACATCTTCCGCCAGGCTGGTGTTATGCCTGGGGAACCGCGCGACAGACGATATCGTGTCGGAGGTTGTATATGTATATGGTCCAATCCGAGAAATCTTTGCTTGCGCGATTTAGACTTCTCGCTGTTTTGACTAATGCGTCGCGTGGTCTGTTGTGACTTACGTAGATATGTCGCCACAAGAGGATTAAACAGATAACAAATAGAAACAGAATTCATGTCACTTTAAATGTCGATTAACTAAGAAAAATACATACATAAAATCACGCCTCTTTCCCGGAGGGGTAGGCAGAGACTACATCTTTCCACTTGCCACGATCTCTGCATACTTCCTTCGCTTCATCCACATTCATAACTCTCTTCATGCAAGCTCGGCGGTTTCGGGTACTTTTGACCTGACCTATTACCTGGACGTCCTTAATTTAACTAAGAAACCTTTAAAAAATAGGGGCTGAATAATTCCAACTGGGAATAACAAGTCAACAAAACATTTGGCAATGTGAGAAATGTAAATGTAGCGAACTAATGCGGACCGCCATCAATTATTCAAAACCGATTAATCAATATAGTGTGTGTGATAATTCGGCAGGCTACTGAGTATTTCCAACCAGACCTACAAATTACAAGTATCAAGTACTAATAAACTTATCGTTCGCCGCGAACTTAGACCTCGAAAATTTAAACAAAATATAAATATAACTTGAATATGCCAAGAATTACTTAACCGATTATGATGCTCCAAAGATTTTTAAATTTTATCGACAGTTTCTATTTACCTTTTAAATTTCATCCAAATCAGAAAGTAATCGCGTTACAAATATACATACAAAAAATATGTTGTTGCTCTAAGTCATTTGGTAGTAATTATATATCTTTTAGGCGATGGGCATAAGATTAGTCCAAACGTTTATTCATTTCATCTTTAATTAAGTTTACCATTTTTAAAGAAGTTTTTTGTTAGCTATTGACATTTAATTTATACATACATACATATGATCACGTCTATATAGACGTAGACGGAGCCAACAGTCTTGAAAAGACTGAATGGCCACGTTCAGCTTTTTGGCTTAATAATAGAATTGAGATTCAAATAGTGACAGATTGCTAGCCCATCGCTTAAAATAGAATCCCAAGTTTGTAAGCTTAGTCGCCTTTTACGACATTCATGGGTAAAGAGATGGAGTTGTCCTATTCTTTTTTGGATTGGTGCCGGGAACGACACGGCACGGCATTTAATTTATATTTAGTTTTATGTGTTTTGCAGCTTTAAAGGACTCCTTTCTCATGCCATATTCATATAGTCCTACAAGTATATTGCAATAAACGGTTGTACAGTTCGCAAAACACGTACCTCGTAAATAATAAGACAAAGCCAGTAGTAATGAGCGAGTTGCGTTGAATTTTAAATATCTTCCCTGTTCTGCCGACTCTACAAGAAAGTAATAACTTAAAGTAAGAACGTGGAATGTATTTTAAAGGAAAAAATTTTTGGGTCTTTGATACCTACTGATATTTTTTCTAAAATCCAAGTTACCCCGCAAGGGATTTTAACATGACTATTATATAATATTATATACTAGCTGTGCCCGCGACTTCGTTCTTGTGGAATTGTTATTTTGGGCATCGTTGAAGCCCTCAAGTATGAATAATTTTCCCCGTTTTTTTTTTTTCACATTTTCCATTATTTCTTCGCTTCTAATAGTTGCTCGATAAATCGTCTATTCAACACAAAAAATATTTTTCAATTCAAACCAGTAGTTCCGGAGATTAGCGCGCTCAAACAATCAAGCAAACTCTTCCGCTTTATAATATTAGTATAGATGTATATTTTTATGTATGTAAAAACAATAAGAGATAACTTACATGAAGACGTAATAAAGAAACAAAATAAACTTAAACTCCGTCGCTTAAAAATAAATATTTTTTTGAGCATAGTACCTATAAAATTTTATAAAAATTATATTTATCTAGTGTTCAAGCACTTGTTGATAAATAGTTAAATTAACTCTTGATGTATTGAAACTGCACTTTGAACTTAAAAACATGAACTTAAATTATTAAGATTTGTACCAAAATAAACATAAAAAATGGTCTAATTTTATAACTTAATGGAATTCCAAGAGAACTCAAAAATTTTCTTTTTATTTTTTTGTAAGTGGCCAGTTTTTGGGTAACCATTATAAGGAAGTAATAGAGTTTTAATCAATATTCATATTAAATTATACTAAACATCCAGTCCTGTCGAACGCGCAAATCGTTAATGAAATGTGAATACATTTACGTAAGCATATCTAAAATCTAATAACGCACTCAACAATGTGCAGATGAATATTAAATCATTTCAGATGTAATTAGTAGCTAAATGTAAAACGTCCATTTTAGAGCGATAACATAGATAAAGATATATTGTACTTGCATACAAGAGAAGCCATTATTTACATAGGTTATGTTCTTTTTAATATTAAACATCTATACTAATATTATAAGAGTTTGTTTGATTGAACGCGCTAATCTCAGGAACTTCTGATTCGAATTGAAAAATTCTTTTTGCGTTGAATAGACCATTTATCGAGGAAGGCTTTAGGCTATTTAACATCATATGGATTTAGAGATATTGAGAATCTCTTTCTCTCTTTTTGAATTCGGTTAAAAGGGAGGCTTTGATTGACTTTTACAATGAAAGGCAGCTGACAAACGCAATGTTTTTCTTAGCTGTCAGACCGACATGTTATCTGTTCTATACGTTATATTTCATTGAGTATATATTATCTTATGCAATCTGCACGGGAAGTGAAACAGCTGGCACTCACTATGTTCTAAAAATCATCATCATCATTACTGTTTATTGTGTTTTTATCTTATATTGAACATAAATATATTGTATATGTTTATATGTATGTATGTGTAGTCTAAACGTTACGTAAAAGGCGACTAAGGGATAGGCTTACAAACTTGAGATTCTTTTTTAGGCGATGGACTAGCAACCTGTCACTATTTGAATCTCAAATCTATCATTAAGCCAAATAGCTGAACGTGGCCATCAGTTTTTTTTAAGACTGTTGGCTCTGTCCACCCCGCAAGGGATATAGACGTGACCATATGTATGTACTATTTTTTTTTCGGTACTAGACCAGCATAAAAGCAATTCTAAAGATAATAATATTCCATTGTAAATCATTAATTAAACAGGCAGCTGCCCGCTACGGTCTTGGCCGTTTGTCGGACCAAGTTTCCGGATCAAATACTTGGACAACGGCTAGACTCGGGCTAACCGCGCTAGCTGCTATTACAGGCTTGAATACAATAATGTTAATTGTATTTTGGGTTTGGAGATTACGTCATTCGTTTGTAATAAGCTCCTTTGTGTAGTTACATAGATATATATATAATATCGTCTATAACCCTTGCGGGTTAGACAGAGCCAACAGTCTTGAAAATACTAATAGGCCACGTTCGGCTGTTTGGCTTTAAAAAAAAATTGAGATTCAAATAGTGACAGGTTGCTTGCCCATCGCCTAAAAGAAGAATCCCAATTTTATAAGCCTATCCCTTTGTCGCCTTTTACGACATTCAGCTGTTTGGCTTAATGATAGAATTGAGATTCAGATGCTTTTCTACTTATATAACTCTTTCGAATCAATTCCCTCCTCCATGCCTCTGTTTCTTTTATACAGCATACTTGGTACTTTCTGGCGTTTATATCTACAATTTTTATTTATTTTTTATTTAATTTGTTAAGTCTCAGCCTATCCATGTATAATTATCTGTTATTTACCTCCCGTTTAACGGCTAGACTGGCTAACCACCCATTATAATTTAATCATCGCGAACTTCTGTGGCAGCTAATTGTGTGTGAAACATATCACGTTTCCAGTAAATCTTGTTATCCATGCTATTCTTAATAATATAATAAATTAGCTTTTAATACTAAATAATCTATCACTAATTGTGCGTTAGATAAGTTATACAGATTTTTTTTTTCAATGTTTAATTATATTTTGGCCTCTGTGGCGCAGCGGTAGTACGATTCAGATTGGCCTGGGTCTTGGATGTTTATCTATATTATAAGTATTACTACATAGTATAAAACAAAGTCGCTATTTTAGTCTGTTTGTCTGTATGCTTAAATCTTTAAAATTACGCAACGGATTTTGATGCGGTTTTTTGTAACAGGTAGAGTGATTCAAGAGGAAGGTTTTTATGTATAATTTTTTCCGAATTTTGCACCCGTGCGAAGCCGGGGCGGATCGCTAGTTTATTATAAAATATAGTATCGTTGAGTTAGTATCTCGTAACAAGTCTCGAAATGACTTCGAGGCTAACTCAATTTGTGTAAACTGACGTGTATATATTTATTATTGTTATTTATTTATCATGCACACATAACAAAAAAAAAACATCAAACAAAAACTACTACTTAGTAAGGTTATAAAACTCACCACAACAAAAGGATTAACTTTTACAATACTAAAGTTCTGCGTCTCCAAGTCGAGTTTTTCCTTCTAAAGGAAGCACTCCGTCACTTAAATAACTTAAGTTTAATTCAAGGAACTGCTCTGCATTTTAATATTTCTGAATTTTCACCTCGGGCCGCAGTAACGTTAATGCGGAAAACGGAAACAAAAAAAAAACTGCATCGCGTAAAAAGTGACATTTATTTGTGGAAAAGTGGGGATTTTTATGAATACTTCCGTGAGTACTATTTTTAATATTTACTGGGTCTGAGCTTGTAAAATAAGTTATAAAGGCTGAAAGTTATTCGATGGAGAATCACCCTCTAATTACTTCTTTCTGTCTACCAAAATTAGTAGCTTTTACAATTAAGAAAATTTTCACACAACGTACTTAGTTCTGATGAATCGAATTTCGATGAAATTTTGCTAAATTAGTGAGATCGTTTAATAAATTTGATTTATTTATTTAGATCAAAAAACAGGTAAGTATTAAAAGAATTAATATTTTCTTACTATACCAAATCGGAAGCAAATAATAATTTAAAAAGAAATGCGAGTCTTCATTTTTGGTTACGTAAAATACTATTTTCAAACGTACATACATATATATGTGATTCTTCAGATGAATGAAAAACGGAATTGATCTTAGACCATTAGGGGGACTGGCGTGAACCCATTACCTCACTAAGTCCTCAACTGTTCGTCCGCTGAACACTAGTTGAAGTACATTTGAATAGGTAAGTGCCCAGAACAAGTCATATCGCCACGCAAGTTCCAAACTCGGGAACTACCTAACTTGTGTCCTATCGAACAAATGACATTATGTAACTCTGTGAGTAGACTAAAGAGGCAGGTAATATCACAGAATTGATGGATACCTTGATAGTTATGTTCCATGTTCATTGATTTTTTTCTAAAAAAGACGAGTTGTTAATTTTATTTATTTATTTTTTTATCTATTATGTGTTTTTTGATACATACATATAATCACGTCTATATCCCTTGCGGGGTAGACAGAGCCAACAGTCTAAAAAAAACTGAGAGGCCACGTTCAGCTGTTTGGCTTAATTATAAAATTGAGACTCAAATAGTGAATTTCATTGAGTTTGGTTCAATCTGCCTGATGGTAAGCAAGATGAGCTTAGAACTCAAACACTAAATAGCTAAAAATATAATAAATTAACAATTCGTCGTGCGTCAGTATCTAACTTACGTACATCAATTCCTGAAGCCCGATGTCCGCTCAAAATAATAACAAAACAATAAACAGACAAGATTGCATGAAAAAACTGATGAATGTAGATGAAGCGAAAGATAAAATACTCAAAATTTTATAAAACAATTTTCCATCGAGGATTTTAGGACATGATAATGTTAATTTCAAACTTTTTTAGCTTTAAAATTTCTTACACATTATTAAGTTAATCAGTAATTCCGTTAGTTATCATGACTCAATAAACGGATATTATACTAAGAAGGTCAATGTAAAACATTATTCTATGAAATTAAATTTCAACTTCAAATTTTAATCCTTCTTAGACTTTAACCGATATAATTCTAACTTCAGACGATTAAGATGAATCAATTAATCCTTCGAGCAAATTAATAACTTTTGAAACCGGATAAGCAATTAAGCTTTTCGCCCGAAATAAACTTTTGTTTTTCGCGAAATTGAAAACAAATTTGTTTATTTACTCTATTATCGGGGCTGAATGTTATTGACTGAGGTAAACACGGTATTTTTCATAATTCATTCATTCATATAATCACAGCTTAACAAGATGTTATTTATTCATTCATATTGTTACGGCTATATCCCCTGCGGGGTAGACAGAGCCAGCGGTCTTAAAAATCTGATATGCCACGTTTGTAAAATTCTTTCACCGAGTCCCCTTTAGTGGGACCACACAAAAAGACCTCTCTTCCCCGCAAAGGATATAGACGTGACCATATGTATGTATGTATGTTGATGTGCTTAATACAATTTCAAGTGTTGATGTAACAGTCCATTCGTCATTAATTTTATAATTATGCACTATTCTGTTTTAATGTAGGCAATAATAAGGATTCGTCCACGTTTGAGATTTCATATCTTCATTTGCAAATTGTCCGGTGAAATGCTGCAGTGTATAGTCTGTTCAGTTTCTCCTACATATGCGATTTGAAAGCGGTGATGTTATGTGGATGTCAAAGCCTACCTTGTACCTATTCCGAAAATGCCGTGTGGTTACCGGCACAAATAGAAAAAAGACTAAGACCACTCCATCTCTTCCCCATGGATGTCGTAAAAGGCAACTAAGGGCGGACAGGCTAGCAACCTGTTTGGAGAGCAACCGGATTGCAAGCTCGGCGGTTTCGGGTACTTTTGACCTGACCCTTTACCAGGACGTCCTTAATTTGATCAAGATACGTTCGTCTAGGTCTTTTGTCAGAGACAACATCACAATCCTAATTAACTTTTTACTCTTTTCAAGCATTATCAGTTTATTGTGTGATCTCTTAAATGTCTGGACCCCGGCAAAGGATTCAATCTATATAGAATTACTACTGAATCCACCCGACCCAACCGGTAACCACTTACCATTCAAAGTGCTTTGCAATATCATGCCTCAACGCTCTCAGTGCGTTTGTCAAACTACCAAATGCTATTAGACCAACACTAACATAAATTATACAAAAAGAGGACGCTGAATAGAAATCGAGTTGTTTTCGGAATAGCATACGAGTACATACATAAACTCACGTCTATATCCCTTGCGGGGCAGACAGAGCCAACAGTCTTAAAAATACTGATAGGCCACGTACAGCTATTAGGCTAACGATAGAATTGAGACTCAAATAGTAACAGGTCCATCGTTTAAAAGAAGAATCCCAAGTTTGTAAGCCTATCCCTTACTCGCCTTTTACGACATCCATGGGAAAGAGATGGAGTGGTCCTATTCTTTTTTGTATTGGTGCCGGGAACCACACGGCACTGCACGGCATATATCTGTGCATAAAATCTAGTAATGGACATAGCACAAGCGGGGTCAGGATTACCGGTACACGTTTGTATAATGGATTGATATGGCCGCCCTGTGTCTAGATTAATTGATTAATCGGTGCTGCCTAGGTTAGGCGTAGACATAACACTTGTCTGATGTACATACATACATATGGTCACGTCTATACCCCTTGCGGGGCAGACTGAGCTAACAGTTTTGAAAAGACTGAATGGCCACGTTCAGCTATCTGGCTTAATGATAGAATTGAGATTCAAATAGTGACAGGTTGCTAGCCCACCGCCTGAAAGAAGAATCCCAAGTGTAAGCCTGACCTTTAGTCGATTTTTACGACATCCACGAGAAAGAGATGGAGTGGTCCTATTCCTTTTTCTATTAATTAGTGCCTGGGACCACACGTCATACCATAAGGTAAGGCAGGCAAAACCTTTGTCAAATCTATTTTCACGGCTTGGAAAGCAGGGTTAAGACTTTGACTAGGTAAATGGATGCCTAGACCTCTGTTTCAATAGAAAACAAGATGTATTGCCCATTTAGATACCAACGGCCATTTCTCATTACGTAAAAGTATGTTCTATCTAACCCTAACAGTTTGATTCCATACATATCACAAAATTTATTTATTATTGACTAGAGGCCGCCCGCGACTTCGTCCGCATGGAAACCCTATCAATCCCGCGGAAACTCCGGGATAAAAAGTAGCCTATACCTATGTTATTCTGGGTTTTCAGTTGCCTACATACCAAATTTCATCGTAATCGGTTCAGTAGTTTTTGCGTGAAAGAGTAACAAACATCCATACTGACAAACAAACTTTGGCAATTATAATATTAGTAGGATATCATTTCTTTACACTTATTGATATGTTTCTGATTGGTTTAAATCATGAGGACTGAACATTTTTTTTTTATCTCAGTTAAAAATAAAAAGTGTCTACCTTAGAATGTTTTTCAGTCATTAATTTAAAACCTTGATAGATAAATCCATTTAACGAGTAATTAAAGATTCTTCCACAATATCATTAATTTCCATTCATCTGGTTTATTCTCAATCTTTTTATTTTATTACCTACAAGTAGGTAACTTACCTGATCGAGATTTTATTTGTCTAACTAGATCATTATTTTTACTTCAAAGGATCGAATCAAAGCGTTACAAGAGGAATAAACAGAGGACCTAAACAGAACGAGCTCGCTCGATACCACTCCATCATGAGGGATTGCCGCATCGTTTGTTTAGTATACACACATACATACATATAATCACGTCTATGTCCCTTGCGGGGTAGACAGAGCCAATAGTCCTGAGCGGACTGATAGGCCACGTTCAGCTATTTAGCTTAATGATAGAATTGAGATTCGAATAGTGACAGGTTGCTAGCCCATCGCCTAAAAAAATAATCTCAAGTTTGTAAGCCTATCCCTTAGTCGCCTTTTACGACATCCACGGGAAAGAGATGAAGTGGTCCTATTCTTGTTTGTATCGGTGCCGGGAACCACACGGCACTTGTTCAGTATCGTCTGATTAATTCTACATACCTATAATCACGCGTGCCCACAGGGATAGGCAGAGACTATGGATTTCTGCTTGTAAGGTTCCCTACAGATCACTTATGTTTCCTTCGCGATGATAACTTCTTGCGGGGTAGACAGAACCCACAGTCTTCATCAGAAGACACTTGAAAGACCACATTCAGCTATATGGCTTAATGATGGATTTGAGATTCAATATATTGATATTTGATATAGATATATATATATATATATAATATATATATATATTCTTATTATTCAATATATTGATATTAGACAATAGGTTGACATAAAAAAATACAGACAGGTTAATAGCCCAAACTTATAAGAATAAAGTTTATTAGCCTTTCCCTGAATCGCCTTTTACGACATTCATGGTAAAGATGTAAAGATGAAGTGGTTCTAATTTTAAATGATGTGAACCACAAGGCTAATGACATGTAGTAATTTTCCGTATCCTACTAATATTATAAATGCGAAGTTTGTGTGTATATGTCAGGATGTCAGTATGGATGTTTGTTACTCTTTCACGCAAAAACTACTGAACCGATTACGATGAAATTTGGTATGTAGGTAGCTGAAGACCCAAAATAACATATAGGTTACTTTTTATCCCGGAGTTCCCGCGGGATTAATAGGGTTTCCTTGCGGACGAAGTCGCGGGCGGCCTCTAGTACAATATATACTTACGAATATTTCTAGTAATTTTAATCTAATAAATAAATTTCGTAACTCCATTTTGCCACTTCACCAAAATATATTAATTTGCAAAATAAATTAATAAACTTCTAACAATTTCAAATACCAAGCCGTCAAAGTTTTCGTATCAATTTCACTAGAGATTAGTGAGTAAGCTGAAATTATCGTGGACCAGGTGGGGCTATAAATATTCGAATCCGTTGTGGGGGGGGGGGGGGGGGGGGGGTCCACACGTTCGGACCTAAGACCTTTACCCCACTTTGTCTTCATTCTTCTGAATATACCCTTTTGTGCATTTAGCAATTTAATATAAACATACATTAATCAGTGCCGTGTGGTTCCCGGCACTAATAAAAAAAAGAATTGGACCACTCCATCTTATTTCTCATGGATGTCGTAAGAGGCGACTAAGGGACAGGCTTATGATCTTGGAATTCTTATTTTAGGCGATGGGCTTGCAACCTGTCACTATTTGAATCTCAATTCTATCATGAAGCCAAATAGCTGAACGTGGCCATTCAGTCTTTTCAAGACTGTTGGCTCTGTCTACCCCGCAAGGGATATAGACGTAACCATATGTATGTATGTATGTATACATTAATCACGTCTATATCTCTTGCAGAATAGACATGCTAACAATCTTGAAAATACTGAAAGGCATCGTTTAGTATGGCTCAATGATGGAATTGAGATAGGTTGCTAGCTCATCGCCTACGAGTAGAATCCCAAGTGTATTAGCCTTTCCTTAGTCGTCTTATACGACATCCATGGAAAAGGGATAGAGTGCTCCTATTATTTTTTCTGTTGGTGCTTAGAACCTTAATTTATAATTTCTTCCAATTTGCGTTGCTTTAATTATTCAGTCAACATTTAAATCTATACATACATAAAATCACTCTATCTCATTCCCAGAGGGGTAGGCAGAGGGTACATTTTTCCATCCGGGCAGAACTCTTTTCATGCAAATTCGTCGGATTCGGGTACTCTTGACCTGACCTTTTGCGGCTACGTCTATATATTATGACATTAAACGGGACAGCTATAGTAACCGAGCGATGAAAACGGCGTCGCGCGTGCAATATAAGTCTGATTTGGATCTTGAAATAAAATTCTGTGTCACATTCCCGTTATAAATTAGTTAAGTCACAAATTTATACTCAGAAATGATACAATAACACGCCGCTAAGTAATCTTATTCTAGCTTAAAAAAATGCTTCTTTATTTATTCTTTATTGTAACAATTACAATTTGTAAAGTACAATAGGCGGACTTAATGCTAATAGCATTATCTAACAGTCTACCATTGGTTTAAGCAGATAACCTTTGTGTGGGTGATAATAATAACTTATAATAAACATACTTACTTCTTTAGTATTTAATCTTAATTCCATGATCCTGTTAGAGATTCTTCCGGTAACTTGCGATCCCCACGGGATACGAGTGACACGCGTGCCCCATTCATCAGAGCTATAATGAGACCATAAATTATATCCCTGAAAACCTGGGGGATCACTCGACGATGTGTTATTGTCGGACTCTGTGGTCTAGTGATAACGTTATTTATTCGGGAACATTAGGGTTTAAATCCACGGTCTTCTTCCTCCTGGCTTAATACCGGTTGCATTCTCATTACCATGGGTCCTGGATTGGGTGAGTCAGGTTTTTACACGAAGCGACTCTCAAATGTGAATCAGATGACCTCCGCAACCTTTGCAGAGGCACCTAAACCGTATTAAATCATGGTTCCACATCCAGTTGCCTGAATGTGCAGGTTTCCTCACGATGTTTTCCCTCACCGTAAGAGCTTCGGTAAGAATTTAAGCTAATGTACATAATACATTAGTTTACAAAGTACACGGTAAACTAATGTGTACATAGTGTCTACGCCGTAAGGGATATAGATGTGATTATAAACGTACGTACTGTGATATTTTTACATGTGTAAATATCAGCATGTGCATAGGTAAATAGGTATGTAATTTTTTCTAGTTAGGGTGAGGATATCGAATTCCTTAATAACAAATTAGACCACAAATCCACGGACATTAATAAGTAAAAAATAAAACTGAATAGAATCTCTTCCCGTTCCAGACTATTTGGCTTATAAACTATCTTTGAAACTTTACATATCAACGGCGGGAGTCAAACGACATTCGTTCTTATCGCCCACAATTCCAGACACTTCCAGAGAAATCTCAGGACTTTTCCTAGCAGTATATTCTTTGTTCTATTGTTGCGTATTGTCTTTGAGAAAACTTTAACGATATAGGAACGTGTTAACATATACAGGGTGACATTTAAAACAACTGCATCCTTTTAAACATAGACTATACCCATGCTTCTGAGCCGTTTGAGCCTATTTTTATTTAAATTAAACATCATCATTTTCTCATTTAAAAAACCCTCAAAAACTACGTCACACGGTTTATTAAAGACCAATACTACAGAAAGAAATTAAAACTAAACATGTAAATAAATGTCTGAAAAATAAATTATTTTTCTAGTATCAAGATCAAGTAAAGTACACAGTTGTCGAGATCGCTCAGCTGAATGAATTGTGTCGTTGACCTCTGAATCTTACGCGTCGCTTTTCCGCCGGCCGGGGTGATATGACGTATTTAGGATCGTGGATTTTAATACTTTTATTTTATTCGTACTTTCTGAAATATGAACCGATATTTTTCTTTTAACGTTTTTAAATATCCTTTAGATGAGTACACTTAACAGTTAAATTTATGCAGGTGAATTGAAAGTCACCCTGTATTTCTGTACTTTAGAACAGTGCCGTGTGGTTCCTGGCACCAATGAAAAAGAATAGGACCACTCCTTCTCTATCCCATGGATGTCGTAAAAGGCAACTAAGGGATCGGGTAAAAACTTGGGATTCTTCTTTTAGGCGATGGGCTGATAACCTGATGGGCTGATATTTGAATCTCAATTCTATCATCAAGCCAAAAAGCTGAACGTGGCCTATCAGTCTCTTCCAGACTGTTGGCTCTGTCTACCCCGTAAAGGATATAGAAATGACTATAAGTATGTAGTAGAACAGCTTGTTTTTAACTGATTTTAAACTTTTGCGTTGCATTATAGGTACTGTATTAAAAGTACCTGGGTGACCGAGCGGTGCTCAGTGGACGTCAAAAAAGTAGTAAAAATAAAATCAAAATCTTTAATAAAAGCTGCATGTGGCCTTTCGATTTTTTCAAGATTGTCGGTTCTGTCTACCCTACCAGCAGTATACAGAGCCAGTTTTTTTTTAAAGTTGAATTATATGTAAAATTGTAAATTACTAATTGACAATATTTTGTTACAGGTAATATTACAACTGACAGTTAAAATTACAGTTACATTGTCGTAAGTTTATCTAAGAAAACATACATACATACATAAAATCACGCCTCTTTCCCGGAAGGATAGGCAGAGACTACCTCTTTCCACTTGCCACGATCCCTGCATACTTCCTTTGCTTCATCCACATTCATAACTCTCTTCATGCAAGCTCGGCGGTTTCGGGTACTTTTGACCTGACCCTTTACCAGGACGTCCTTAATTTGATCAAGATATGTTCGTCTAGGTCTTCCCACTCCGACCTTTCCCTCCACACTCTCCATGTATATCTAAGAAAATGTAGTGAAAAATAAAAATTGAGTGAAAACTTGCGCAGTTTATTTCCGCAACTGACTGGTAATACATCCAGTTGGTTGAATTGACAGGTTTCCTCGCGATAAGAGCATCGGTTTTTAAAGTAATAATATCTTTATATCATCTGCTGTGAAGTGCCGTGTGGTTCCCGGCACCAATACAAAAAAGAACAGTACCACTCGACACTAGGAAGGCTTACAAACTTGGGATCCATTTTTAGGCGATGGGCTAGCAACCTGTCACTATTTGAATTTCAATTCTATCGTTAAGCCAAGTAGCTGAACGTGGCCTTTTAGTCTTTTCAAGACTGATAGGCCACTGACTGGCTCTGTCTACCCCACAAGGGATATAGACGTGACTGTATGTATGTATAAAGGTTTGGACAAACGCAATATTCATTATGTGATGCGGTGGGGTGTAATATCGGCGTCGAGGTCATGAATAAGGCGCGGCCATTACGCCAGACAGGAAATTTGCATGCCTCGCGTTTTGGGGTCCGTGCTATATATGTATGTAGTTATAGTAAACTGTATTTTCGCAACTATTGCCTTTTTGTGTAATAATTAAAGCCTACTTCTTAATGGACGCCCTCTGTTTCGGAATTATAGTGAGTAGGTCAGGGAATCGGCCAACATTTACTTTTGATTTAAGCGATAAGGGTTGTCCACCCTTACCATTTTTTAGTTACTAGTAATTACTTAAAGATTACTTATACGGCAAATAACGTTTGCCGGGACAGCTAGTTACATTATATACAAATTTAATAGGCATAACACCTAATCTGACGGAAGATTCCCTTTGACGACGGTCTATGCCAATTCATCCCAAACATCCGTGTGGTTCCCGGCACCAATACAAAAAAGAATAGGATCACTCCATCTCTTTCCCATGGATGAGGCTTACAAACTTTTGGGTTCTTTTTTAGGCGATGGGCTAGCAACCTGTCACTATTTGAATCTCAATTCTGTCATTAAGCCAAATAGCTGAACGTGGCCATTCAGTCTTTTCAAGACTGTTGGCTCTGTCTACCCCGCAAGGGATATAGACGTGACCATATGTATGTCTGTATGTCTATACCAATTCGTCACTCCTGTATTTAACAAATTCCCCGAGCAAACAGTAAAGTGTGATATATCATTTTTCATTCTAACCTCATCTCGGATCGAACCCGGGACCCCGAGTTGAAGTACAAGAGGCCGTCAGAGGAAACTGAACGGCAAAATCTTAATTAATCGGCTTCCTTCTCAACTTGGCGGAATAACGACCCTTTACAAATTATACAGCTTTTCAGATTAAAGGATTCCGAATATCTAAAGCGAACGACACTAAATAACATTTGTGATGTTACATCCCTTAGTTTTTCAGATTACATTCAGATATAAACACGATTTAGTCGTTTGAAGTTGTGTTTTTTCATAAAATTTGTTGATAAAATCTTTTGTTGCGAGTTAAAAACCTTTCAACATTTTTTTGTATTTATATCTAATGAACTTTAAGTCCCAATGGTGGTTATATTTGGCATAAACACAGACGTAGTTGGTATGTCGTAAAAGGCGATTAAGAGATAGATGTATAAACTTTAGATTAATTTTTCAGGCGATTGTTTAACAACCTGTCACTATTGAATCTCAATTCTATCATTAAGCCAAACTGCTGAACGTGGCCTTTAAGTCTTTTCAATATTGTTGGCTCTGATTTCCCCGCAATATATTTAAACGTGATTATATATATGTACGAAACCTCCCTAGAACTAGTTATTATTAGGTAATGTTTGTATGATTTTAGTCTGTAAGTTGGCAAAGTCAATTGCGGGTCGCACTGGCGTCTCCGTGTCTCGCCAAGAAACGTCGGGATAGCACTACATTAAGTAGGTGACCTTCGTTTTACATGAAAAATAATGTGGAACAAAGGAGTCATATTTTGCAAGGAAGCAGTGATAGTACCTACATACATATGTGGCGACATCTCTACGCCACTCGTCACAACATCCAATCAAACAACTACTGTCAATCATCGCGAAGAAATTGACGCGCTCAACCAATAGCAGCGAAGAATCTAAGACGCAATTTCAGAGATTTCACGGATTGGAGCTATATATACAACCTCCGACACAACATCGTCGGAGCTGCGGTTCCCCAGGCATCACACCTAGCCTGGCGGAAGATCTTCCCTTTGGTGGCGGTCGAGCCGAATCATCGCTCCCGCTACACATATATTCACGTCTATATCTCTTGCCGGGTAGACAGAGCTAACAGTCTTGGAAAAAATGAAAGGCGTGGCATTTGCATGTAGCAGCTGAATGGTATAATGATGGAATTGAGATTCAAATAGTGACAGGTTGCTAGCCCATCGCCTATAAGAAGAATCCTAAGTTTGTCTGCCTACCCCTAAGTGATATTTATGTATGTATGTAATTATAAGACCCAACCCTTACTCAAAAATTAAGGCAAATTCAATCAAAAAGAAGCAGAATTATATAAATTTTGAACTACCTACAAAAAATGACCAGATCTCGCACAAATCAGTACAAATAACAAACGCTTATTGTAAACGAGCGAAACATTATTCAAATGTGAACCCCAAGTCAATGCGATTAACACATAAAAAGCCGCTCACACAAATAAATGATTAAAATTTTGAACACGTCTTTTAATCAAGTGGGTATTTTAGTACGAGTCCCTGAATACTAAATGGAATATTTGCATAATCTGGGTTTGTGAGGCTAGATTTGTTGGGTTTTCGCTCTAAATTGTTGTTTATGTTGTTCTTCTTATACGACTGTAATGATGAGTGTTATGTTTTCAGGATTATCACTGTTTTCAAGAGCCAGTAGAAAATTAATACATACATTTAGTGACGTCTTTATTCTTAACGGGGTAGAGCCAACAATAAACTTGAAAAGCGTTCATTAATACGCAGAAATAAACCTTCCCACTTTGACACTAGCCAACAGTGATAAAAAAAGGAACTCATCTCGGGATTAGAGAAAAAAAGAGTTAATAATATACCTAAGTACCTTAAACTATACATACATATTATCACGTCTTTAAACCTTACAGGGTAGACAGAGCCAATAATCTCGCAAAGACTAAAAGGCCACGTTCAGCTGTATATCTTTGGAATTGAGATTCAAATAGTAACAGGTTGCTAGCCCATCGCCCAAAAGAATCCCAAGCTTATACATACATACATATAATCACGTCTATATCCCTTGCGGGATAGACAGAGCCAACAGTCTTGCAAAAACTGATAGGCCACGTTCAGCTATTTGGCTATAAGATAGAATTGAGATTGAAATAGTGACATGTTGCTAGCCAATCGCCTAAAAGAAGAATCCCAAGTTTATAAGCCTTAGTCGCCTTTTACGACATCCATGGGAGAGAGATGGAGTGGTCCTATTCTTTTTTGTACTGGTGTCGGGAACCACACGGCACCTAAATGTTCTCATACTTACACACCTACGCATTCCGGCCATAAAATTAATGAACTTGGAACCTTTAAAAGCAGGCGGAACCAGCCATTACTTACAAAGTGCGTTGGCATCAGTCGCATTTATGCGTCGAGCAATTTATGCGTGACATTCATGGCTGCGCAGTGAGAAGCGATGCGGCATGGCATGACAGTGGACATAATGCATACCGATCGTAATCGTTGACACAAAATACGACAGAATCCCAATTTCTGTGTGGTTCCCGTCACGTTGTCATGGATGTCGTAAAAGGCGACTAAGGGATAGGCTTATAAACTTGGGATTCTTCTTTTAGGCGATGGGCTAGCAACCTGTCACTATTTGAATCTCAATTCTATCATTAAGCCGAATAGCTGAACGTGGCCATTCAGTTTTCAAGACTGTTGGCTCTGTCTACCCAGCAGGGGATATAGACGTGACCATATATGACCCTTCCAATAGGGTAGATTTCAGGGAGAAGACCAGAATAATTTACATGTTCAATGCCATCATGACGTTTGCCTCAGACATTCGCTTCACCGTCCGAACCATATTACCGAAGCTTACTTTTGTTAGGCTTCGTTTGTTGAATCCGGTGTGGACGAAGCTTAAGAAGCAGCAACCTTAAGATGTCACCATGACACCCAGCCACATAATTTATTAGACACCAGTGCGATTCATATTAAATTAAATGTCACTCACATGCAAATCATTGTCAAACCATAAATTGAAACCATAGAGCATTGCTTCACTGGAGAATGCATGGGGCTCATTTAGAATTTATCTTTTGCCGGCTGTGCCTGCTGCGACTTTGTCGGCGTGGAATAGTCAGTTTGGGCATCATTGAAGCTCTCAAGGATGAATAATTTTCCCCGTTTTTTCACATACATATATTCCATTTTTTCTTCGCTTCTAACAGTTGCAGCCTGATGTTATATAGCCTGAAGCCTTCCTCGATAAATGGTCTATTCCACACAAAAAGAATTTTTCAATTCGAACCAATAGCTCCTGAGATTAGCGCGTTCAAACAAACAAACAAACTCTTCAGCTTTATAATATTAGTATAGATTATTTAGGAGTACTTTGAACTCGTCTTCAGATAATGAGGAACAAAATCTCTTATAAAAATTTAAATTAGTCCAATAAAGATTGTCGTTATTCTATGAATTTTTGAATTATCTCTTATCACCCTTACCTCAACGTCACACTCCATGCGGATAATCTTGTGATATGATAAAGAAAATAGTAAAAAAGTAGTAGAGAAAATGAAGAGGGTGAAGCGGAAGAATGTAGGCATCATGGTTAGTGGAACGATTAAATCTTTGACCCTGCGGAAAGAGGTTATCAACTATCGAAATAATCTCTGTAACTCATCATCTCTTTTTCACAACTCGAAAAAGCTCACTTTAATTACAAAAATCACCCTCTTAATTAAACTATAGCTTCAATTATTTTGGCTGTTATTATAAGCATACGTCCGGTTTCATCTACCCTTCATGCATTCTCCAGTGAATACTTTCTCCGAGACTGGCGCAGTGCTGCCCTCTAGTGAAACGCAAAGCGAACAATGCCGATAAATAACACGCTGTAACATTCACATAGTGTTCTGCCTGCATTGTACTGAACACCACCTAACTATATGTGTTTAAACATGTGTTGTTAATTTACACACTGACCGCTTATAGAAAAGTAATAATTTTACGTATCGAAAAAGTACGATCGTCTTTTGTTAATTTTTTTAAGAACAATGATTTAAGACGCAATAAGCTAAGATTATTATTATTTTTCTAAGATTTTATTATAGTTTTTTTTTTTATATGTGATACCGACACCCTAAAATGCTGGGTTCAAATATACAGCCTAATTATTCTCTTTGACACAGGTTTTCCCTGAAACTCTGGGGTGGACACTGTATGCCAGTGAGACCTAAAGCTCGGCGTAACACCGAACTTATAATGGTATTTTCATCGTACGTCCTGAAATTATGTTCGTTTTCTCATTTATGTAAACCTATGGGATAGACTTATAAAGGGATCCTTTTTTGGGTGATGAGCCAGCAACCTGTCACTATTTGAATCTCAATTCTATCATTAAACCAAACAGCTGAACGTGGCCTATCAGTCTTTTCAAGACTGTTGGCTCTGTCTACCCTGCAAGGGAAATATTTTGGGATATAGGGATTATACCTATGTGTGTATGTAGGTTTACTGCTTAATCGAAAACTACAAACATCTTAACATTAATGATATAACTGATCATTAGCTCGCTTTTGTTATACGGGAACCACCTCCAGATCTATTTTGCCAACAGCCTAATTGGTTATATATTGTACTCTAAATAGAAACTCACTTGTAATAATTTCATTCAATATTTCCTCATTTCCCTTGCCAGTCACCCGCAGAAAAATAAACTCAACATCAAAGCATTTAATATCCATAATTGGCTCAACGATATTTCCTATTTTTAAAATCTATTCCGCACAAACTCAGTGGAATACTAACTATCAATGGTTCCTAGTTAGATGGCATTTTATTTTATCCGTTCAAAGTCAGACCGAGAATAGGCGATTTTTACTCTTTGTCGTCTGTAATTGAATTTCGCTGGGGCTCGGTTGCTCCGCTGATTTACGAGTTGGTCCGGATTCTGTTTGCTTGTTGGCTCCTGAAACGGTTTATTAAATGATATTCTATACTGTGTATTGTTAGATAATGATATATCATCTTCCTTTTCACTATAATACATGTAATACATTTTTTACGGCCTCTGTGGCGCAGCGGTAGTACGCTTGTCTGTGACACTGGAGGTCCCGGGTTCGAATCCCGGCCAAGGCATGATGAGAAACGCTTTTCCTGATTGATCTTGAATATTTATCTATGTAAGTATTCATTGTTAATTAATATAGTATCATTGGGACAGTACATATCTCGTAACACAAATCGCGAACTTACTTCAAGGCTAACTCCATCTGTGTAATCTGTCCCGTATATATTAATAGAATAGATTTATTACAAAATTGGAAACAAGGTATCACTTATTGACGTCACATTACTTAAATCTAATACCAACTACTACCGCTTCTAAGGCGCATCTGTAGAAGAAGCGGCGGAACAAACTACACTGCAGCCTTTTCATCGGACGACAATTTACAAATATAGATCTCCTAAATCTAAATCGTGAACGAATGCTTGAATTAACTTATTTATATTCAGTTAAATAATATTTGTTTTCCGAGTATATTATCTCGGAGTTTTTCTCAGTGCCAGCACGATTTCACTTGAATCACAGACTGGTGTGATAAACGAATATTTATGTAAATTCCCGGAGGTTCGCGCAAAATGGCCGCTCGTTCCACTCCGGCCGTTCGCTAAACCGTTTACAATACCCTTCGTATTCATACACTGTATCATTTGTTAGATAATTCTTGCTCAATGTTTATTCGAATGTTATACACAAAAACTTAAAAAAAAAGTGTGTTACATTTTGCAAAAGTTGTATAAATAAGTCTTAAATGTGTAAACCGTTTTAAAGTGTAGATAAGTTTTATATTTACCTAGGCTTATTTGTATTAGTATTATATGTATAATTAGTTTTATTTAGATTTATTTTAGTTTTATTAAGGTAACTTACAATGTGTTATAATAGCCTGGAAATAAATTATTTATCTCTGCGACAGATAATGTACAACCGTTTCGCAAAACTGGAATTCACTGATCGTCATAAATAAATAATGTCGACCAATCACAAGCCGTGGCCTTTTTCTCCTTACCAAGAAGTTTATAAATTACATACATACGTATAATCACGTCTTTGTCCATTACGGTGTAGACAGAGCCAACAGTCAGACAAACTCTGAAAGGCCACGTTCAGCTATTTGGCTTAATGATAGAATTGACATTCAAATATTGACAGGTTTCTAGCCCATCGCCTAAAAAAGAATCCCAAGTTGGTAAGCCTATCCCTTAGTCTCCTTTTACGACATCCATGATGGAGTGGTCCTATTCTTTTTTGTATTATTGCCGAGAACCACACGGCAAACGGTGAAATCAATAAAACGTACAAACATAATGAATGGCGTTTTGTGTTGACTTCTGCAAAGCCACAGATGATGAGGCTAATAGCATTTCCGATCACGTCCCACGGCTGATTCGGAGTATTATTATATACGAGTAGGAGTGGGATACTGCTGAAATGTATTTCATAAGCCGCCTTTACAGATTTGTTGTGTCGGACCATTTCGTGGCAATGAGACGAGCGGGAACTTATTGTTTTTATGTTAAACTATCTAATAGTGACAGGTTGCTAGCCCATCGCCTTAAGGAAGAATATCATGATATAAACATGGGAATCTCATGTTATAAACATGGGATTCTTCCTTAAGCCAACATACATACATATAGTCACGTCTACATCCCTTGCGGTGCAGACAGAGCCAGCAGTCTTGAAAGACTTTAAAGCCACGTTCAGCTGTTAGGTTTAATGATAGAATTGAGATTCTAATATTTCCCATGGATGTCGTAAAAGGCGACTAAGGGATAGGCTTATAAACTTGGATTTGTTCTTGTAGGCGATGGACTAGCAACCGGTCACTATTCGAATCTCAATTGCATCAGTGTGTTCAACCCTGTTGGCTCTGTCTACCCCGCATGTGATACAATATAAATAATTTGTACTGAAAATAAAATACATTACCGTATGTTGTTTATTAGCACGCGTGCAAAACTTTATCTCATTGGCAAGTCCGGCGGCGTCAGGAACGCGAAATTTTGGCTCAAATTTATAAATTATAAGTATTCGTATGCTACCCAGTAAATTGTTATTTTAGTTGTTCTAACTTTCCTGTTCAATTCAGTGTAAAAATGTAATATGTGCGTTTAAAATACTAAAGAGAGGCATGAATGTGGATGAAGCGAAAGAAGTAAGCAGGAAGGTGAAAGGATGAAATGTCTGCCTACCCCTCCAGGGCAAAAATATGTGTGATTTTCTACTTATCTCCATATTATAAGAATAAAAAATTTCAACGTAATTTGACTATTTAGCTTTGAATTAGTAAATAAATCAAGAAGTTTTCTCCATAAAATATTTATACCAGATATTTGTGACTTAAATACCTTTTTTTTACCAAAATCTATCTTTGACTGAAAATTTTATTTTTTTGCCACACACGGCACTTTACAAATAAACATACAAAGAATCCCGTTATCTCTGATTCCCGCGGGAATTTCCCAAAATTCTTTCTTAGCGGACGTCTCCTCGGTACAATCTAGGTAGGGGAACGTGGGGTAATGGGAGCGGTCGGGCAATGGGAGCTATGGTGTTTTAGCGGAATGCAGACACATTTGCGCGATCGTTGGTACTGGGCTACTTCCGTCGACAATCGGCAAACTTCGCCTGACGCGCTTGAACCGTTAGTGCCATTCGTTTAGTCACAAGGGACAGTTGTGTGTTTTTCGCTCCACGCTTACAAGAAATTGCCGATTGCCATTATCAAGGTAAGCATGAAAATATAATCTTATTTTATTGTAGTTATGCTTATTATATCGCTAGATTCGTTAACTAACAAGTACAAATAGTTGAATTGTGATTGAAAATACAATTACATAGTTAAGTCAATACTTTTCAAAATGGTGGTCAGCGGCTAATAGTAGCCTAGTAAGGCTCTCATTACTCGACATCGATCCCATTGCCCCATTTAGTCAGTTCAGAGATATAAAATGCTTATTTTTTCTTTTAGATGCCACGTAAAAGAACTCGGACAACAACAAAAGCTTCTTGGACAGTGGATTCATTAGAAAATGCGGTATTTGTTCGACAGTAGCTACAAAAACTCACCTAAGCTGGAAAGACGTACTGTATTTGCCCAAGAAGAAAAGCCAAACCAAGCGTTTTATTATATTGATAATTGTAAAAACTAGATCTCATGCATAGTATACGTTTTGTTATTTTTTTCTTTAATAGTAATTATAATGGCTCCCATTTTCCCTATGAGCGTTAAATGGGCTCTCATTACCCGCATTTGTCGGGTAATAGGAGCGACTGACTTTTTTTAGTAAAACGCTAATTGTACCTTATTTCATGTCTGTACTTGATTATAACTATGATTAAAATGTTCTCTAATAATGAAGTTAAGAGTTTATAATAAAAAAATACAATAATTTCGGCTAACTTGATTTTTATTAAAACTTTCCCTTAATAGGCTCCCATTGCCCCATTCTCCCCTACTTTCCTGTAAAAATTTCATCTTTATTGGCTCAGTAGTTTTGTGACTTAGTTATCGCAGCGTGTGAGTGAGTTTAGTGTTTTTCGCTTTTATCTATGTATATAAATAGCTAGACAGATAAACTGTCTACTCGGTGAATATTATGTCGTGTAATGCGAAGGCGTTTTATGAGCTTGTTTATGTCATCAAAAGTAAATGGCAATAAATGGCATTTGCCAAAAACACCTCAGTATTTACAGGGTTAACGTACCTTAACCTTCCCCTGTCCTTTCCTAAATAAAATTTTTCAACCACAATCCAATTTATGGTGATTGAAAAACATTTAGAATGATTAATTTGAATTAAATTAAATGTATGAAGGAATGGGAGCACTCCATCTCTCTCCCATGGGCGTCGTAAAAGGCGACTAAGGGGTAGGCTTATAAACTTGGGATTCCTCTTTTAGGCGATGGGCTAGTAACCTGTCATTATATGAATCTCAATTCTATCTTTAAGCCAAATAGCTGAACGTGGCCTAACAGTCTTTTCAAGACTGTTTACTCTGTCTACCCCGCAAGGGATATAGATGTGATTATATGTATGTATGTATGAAAGAATGTGATTGTAAGAAGTGTGTTACATTCAGGAATTATAAAATTATGTAAGTGTTTAAATAATATAAGAGAAAATAGAACTACTCCATATCATTCCGGTCGTCAAAGGCGACTTAGGGATAGGCTTATAAACTTGGAATTCTTCTTTTAGGCGATGGGCTAGCAACTGTCACTGTCACTATAAGAATCTTAATTCTATCATTAAGCCAGCAGCTGAACGTGGCCTATCAGTCTTTTCAAGGTTGATTACTCTGTCTACCCCGCAGGGGATATAGTCGTAATTATATGTAGGTATGTATGTTTGTTTAAATATCTGAATTATAAAAATACTAGATAGAGCACTTGAATATTTACAAAATTCATCTCAAAAAAACTACTAAACCGATTTTGATGCCCTACCAATTTAAAATTACACAGATTGAAATAGCCCCAATAAGTTCGAGACTTGTTATGTGAACACTAATCCAGAAGAAAGTTTCAAGAAAACATACACCCTTTTTGTAAGCCTCTCTAGTTATAGTTCTAATCAAACTATGTGTCACGAGTTGAACCAAAACTTTGGGAACCATTTAAACTTTGAACTATTTCTGAGTTTGTATCTCTCCGCTTTACTGAAAATAAATCTACGCACTTGCGATTGCGACACGACGCCGCGCGACACGACACGACGCCGCGCGACACGACACGACGCGACGCGACGCGACTAAATAGTTCAGGTACTTTTGTAATGTTAATGATTCTTAACCAGTTTCTATACCTGTATATTCCATTATTACAAATCGTTAAATACATAGTTTTTTAACCATTTTTGTACGTGAAGAGTGGTCTAGAAAAAAATATATTACTCGTATTATATTGTAAATTGTGTGTAGCAAATCAAATAAATAAATTATCTATCTATCTACTCGTAGTTTGAAAATATTTTTATTATTTCCCTTGGCCACATTTGAGATGATAAACCAAGATATAGCATATATTTATTTGGTATTTTTTACGTAACGTTTCAGCATACTTTATGGACTTTGTAAATGAGCGAAAATGTTTATAGAGCCCCTTAATAAATAGAGGCCGCCCGCGACTTCGTCCGCATGGAATGGAAACCCTATAAATCCCGCGGGAACTTGCCAGAGTATTTTTTTATTTTATTATTCAAATTTCATTTAAATCAATTATTATTAATCATAACAATGTATTCTCTCGTCCACATTTCTATTCTAAGTTTGGATAAATGTAAAGTTGGTTTTGTTAAAGAAAATGATGCAGTGCAGTTTGTTACCGCTTCTTCTGCCCTGAATTTGAGTGATCGCTATTTATATTACAAAAAAATTAATTAAAATATTTGTGACATGATCTCTCCGAAACAGGTTACCGTGTTAACTAACAGTCAACCACGCGTCAAGTTACCTTGCACAGAACTCTATGCCGGAACATCTGCGAAATTGCGGTGAATTTGGGTAACTTGATGTGATGTTGACTGTACTACAGCAATAACTTCGTTAATATATCATCTCGACAGGTATTAACAGCGAGTCGAAACCGACGTAATTCGTCAGACATTTGAATAACCTGATGAATCTTCATGACTTGAGAATTGTACATACATACATATAATCACGTCTATATCCCTTGCGGAGTAGACAGAGCCAACAGTCTTGAAAAGACTGATAGGCCACGTTCAGCTGTTTGGCTTTATGATGGAATTGAGATTCAAATAGTGACAGGTTGCTAGCCCATCGCCTAAAAGAAGAATCCCATGTTTATAAGCCTATGAGAATTGTACAATTTCTATTTGTGAGGATAAGAATGATCATTATTAAGACATCTAGCTGAACGTGACCTTTTATTCTTGAGAATGTTTGTCTTCCCCGTAAGGGATGAAGTTATAAAACTGAAGAGTTTAGTTAAGTTAGTTAAGTTTTAGTCTCAGGAACTACTTGTTCGAATTGAAAAAAATTCTTTTTGTGTTGAATAGACCATTTATCGAGGAAGGGTTTAGGCTATATAACATCACGCTGCAACTATAAGGGGCGAAGAAGTAATGGAAAATGTGAAAAAATAAAAGGAAAAATTATTCATCCTTGAATGATGCCCAAAATAACTATTCCACGCGGACGAAGTCGCGGGCACAGCTAGTTATACATAACTTTGAAAAGAGTCATTGGCACATGGCCGAGGCGGGATTTGAACCTGTGCCTTTTTGCGCATCACGCATTTCAATCAACACCATACGATTTGACTGATGGAGCGTCGGCTCATAGAAATGGAAATGGGTACCTACATAAAAATAAATAAGACTATTTTGCGAATATATTCAGCGGATTTGATGCTAAAAGCATTCATTTAAACACCTTTCAACAGAGACGTTGAGTGGGCGTGATATAAAATCTTTGTCGCCTTCTTATGACATGAATGTCAGGATATACCTATTTTTTAGTGTGTCGAAAATGCATTTAGTGCAACGAGAAGAAAGAATAATAACGATACAAAGACCTCATTCTTTTTTTTTAATGCTCTATATATATGTATATATAGCCTAAAGCCTTTCTCGATAAATAGTCTATTTAACACAAAAATATTTTTTAATTCGAACCAGTAGTTCCTGAGATTAGCGCGTTCAAACCAACAAACAAAGTCTTCAGCTTTATAATATATGTATAGTCTTCCCGCACCAGCTCCGTAGCTTGACACGCGCGACGCCGTTTTTATAGCTCGAAAAACTATCGCTGTTTCGCTTTTTATTACGACGTGAAGCAGGACAGCAATAGTTTTCTGCGCTATAGAACCGCCGTCGCGCATACTACGGAAGCAAGTATGATTCGAAGAGTAAACATCCTCATTACCAAGTCCGCTTTGACAGTGCATTCGATCAAAATGTGTTCAGCCGTCTCTAATTACCGGCGACACTCAAACAGACTTAGCTTCGCCGCAATGTGGCAAAAATAAATTGGAGCGACCAAAGTTATTTCGTGAAGTAAACTTATCAGTCTAATGGACGTTACTCGCTAAGCGCTAACTTGAGTACTTAAACTCGCAGCGACAGTACTGCCCGATTTGCCCAAAATAATTAAGTAAACATCGAAGTTGCGAAGTTTTTGATAGAATGTTTACTTAGATGAATATTTTGTGAGAGTCGCCCGCCATTTTGTGAAGTTGCTGTTTTGTAAAATCTTCATTGTTTCATTTAACCGATGTATAAAGTTAGGTTCTGTTTCGTCGCTCTGTCTACCCCGCAAGGAATATAGACGTGATTAGGTATATATATGTAATTTAATAGTAACAACGTGGCCTTCAAAGAATTTGACTCTTGTTATCTACCCCGTAAGACATAAATTATTAAGTAATAAACGCATGAATGTGTGTATGTATATAACCAACTATGTTCCTGACGTTATTAGGTTTCTTGTTCCCCTAAAATATTTCCAAAGTAACTAATGCGGGCACTCCATTTTCCCCGCTAATATTGGCTAGAATGAACGATGTGCTGTGTTGCCAGCTCTCGTTTCCAAATTTCCCGATCGACTAAATGAATTGCTGGGAACTGGGTACGAATAAACTTTATGCGTTTCGCAAACCTAATTTCTGGGGATACGTACATACATACATACAATCACGTGTTCATTTATTACACAGTAGACGGAGCCAACAGTCTCAATAATGGAATTGAGATTCAAATAGTGGCAGGTTGCTAGCCCATCGTCTAAAAATAAGAATCACAAGTCTATTAGCTTTTAGTCGCCTTTTACCACATCCTCAGGAACGATACGGAGTGATCCTTTTCCAAAATGCCGGGAACCCCACGGCACTGGAGAATTACTAATTACAAAATGTTTTTGTAAGACTAGTTATATTTTACGGATTTATTCGCGCATATTTGATGACTAATGAGCATCGGTGGTCGAGTAGTAAAGTACATACATAAAATCACGCCTCTTTCCCGGAGGGGTAGGCAGAGACTACCTCTTTCCACTTGCCACGATCTCTGCATATTTCCTTCGCTTCATCCACATTCATAACTCTCTTCATGCAAGCTCCGCGGTTTCGGGTACCTTTGACCTGACCCTTTACCAGGACGTCCTTAATTTGATCAAGATACGTTCGTCTAGGTCTTCCCACTCCGACCTTTCCCTCCACACCCTCCATGTATATCTGCTTAGTCAACCTGTTTAGTAAAGTAGGCTACTGAAAAATCCTACCTTACATTAGTTTCATTGCTATCCGACACTTTCCGGTGAGGGACAACATTATGACGGAACCTGCACATTCTGCTTACTGGACAAACCATTCCGGGGTAATTCCCAAAAAGATTGCGCGAGTCGCTGTAAAAATCTGACTTGGTCACTGGTCATAGACTCTTAGCTCCTCTCCAGGGAGGTTTCAGGACAGACGCTTTAATGAGATCTCCTATTTTTATTTTATTTATTTTATTAAGGTACCTACATGTGCCGTGTGGTTCCCGGCACCAATACAAAAAAGAATAGGACCACTCCATCTCTTTCCCATGGCTGTCGTAAAAAGCGACTAAGGGATAGACTTACAAACTTGGGATTCTTTTTTAGGCGATGGTCTAGCAACCTGTCACTATTTGAATCCCAATTCTATCATTAAGCCAAATAGCTGAACGTGGCCATTCAGTCCTTTCAAGACTGTTGGCTCTGTCTACCCCGCAAGGGATATAGACGTGACCATATGTATGTATGTATTAAGGTACACATACAGGCAGATTACAAAATTGCATTATCCTTAAGAAATGTAGTTATATATTTTGTGAACAAGTAAAATTGAATTTATTATTGAGACCAATCAAAACATTTCTGTTTTGTTTGTTACAGTCTTATCACAAGAAGATGGTGAGGCGTCACTCGACATCATGGCGAGGTCGACGCCCTACGAAGTTGGGGACACGAAGGCTATATTTTGCAAATTATTCAATTTAGAGGTACTTAAATTAAAAGTTTTATTTATTATATTTTTAGTTAAGTTTGGGAAACTACGGAATATTTTATTACGCGTACCTACTAGGTTTTACAAAATATGTTGGTTAGTTTGATATTTTTATCACTACATAGTATAAAACAAAGTCGCTATTTTAGTCTGTTTGTCTGTATGCTTAAATCTTTAAAATTACGCAACGGATTTTGATGCGGTTTTTTGTAACAGGTAGAGTGATTCAAGAGGAAGGTTTTTATGTATAATAACATTTATAATTTTGCACCCGTGCGAAGCCGGGGCGGCTCGCTAGTAGATACTATACTAAGGGTCAGGTCAAGAGTACCCGAAACCGCTGAGCTTGCATGAAGAGAGTTATGAATGTGGATGAAGCGAAGGAAATATGCAGAGATAGTGGCAAGTGGAAAGATGTAGTCTCTGCGTAGGCAGCAAAGCAGGGGTAGCCCTCCGGTAAAGAGCCGTGATTTTATGTATGTACGTATGTATCTACTATACGTGAAGGCTTTAAACTAAAGGCTCTGTAGACAGGACAAAGTGAGAGAGGAAATGTTTAAAAGCAGCTAGATATACTTAATAAAAAAAATAACCGTGCCGTGTGGTTCCCGGCACTAATGTAAAAAAATAATAGGGCCACTCTCTCTCTTTCTCATGGATATCGTAAAAAACGGCTTAGGGATAGGCTTATAAACTTGGGATTCCTCTCGTAGGCGATGGGCTAGCAATCTGCCACTATTTGAATCTCAATTCCCTCATAAATGGCCGAATGGCCATTGAATAATTTCGAGATTCGAGACTGTTGGCTCTATCTAGCCCGCAAGGGATATAGACGTGATAATATGTATGTATTCCAGGACGGAGACTGGTACAACCCATCAGGCGAAGTGGTCGGCACTCGGAGTGCCAAGAACAAGAGGATATTCGTGGAGAAGAAGAAGGAGGGTTCTGGTCTGCTGATGCCCCTCATCATCAACAAGATGGAGATCAGCGACAGCGGGAACTGGACGTGTATGTCTGGAGATCTGGAAGAAACTATACATATACTTATTGGAAGTAAGTTGGGGTGGAGATTATAATTTTGTTAATGTTGTTAAGTTACTTAAAGGTTTGAAGAAGAAATAATAAGAATAGTGGTCCTATTCTTATTACTCCATCTCTTTCCCATGGATGTCGTAAAAGGCGACTAAGGGATAGGCTTACAAACTTAAGATTCTTTTTTAGGCGATCGGCTAGCCACCTGTCACTATTTGAATCTCAATTCTATCATTAGGCCAATTAGCTGAACGTGGCTATTCAGTCTTTTCAAGACTGTTGGCTCTGTCTACCCAAGGGTTATAGACGTGACCATATGTATGTATGTATGTTAAATCTATCTTAACAAGTCACGATCTTTTCCAGGGAAAGTCGTGATGGACAACGCGAAAGAGATCAAGTACGGACATGAAGGCAAGACGTCCAGGCTTGACTGCGAGCCGGATGGGTATCCAGAGCCAGTGGTCCAGTGGTACAAGGACCGACTGCCCATTGATGGTAACAGCTTCAAAAATGTTTACATGGTCGGACAAGTGAAATGAAGAAAAAGGCGTGATTTTATGTATGTATGTATGTAGGACAAGTGATTTCTAGTCATAAATAGCATATCTGATTTTAAACTTTCGCGTTGCATTATACTATTTGTAAATACTACAGCAAGAATTAAAAAAAAACAAATGGTACCAGTTTGATAGCTGTGTATTTAAACCAAGCCAAATGCTTTCGGATTGAACTTTTCAAATATTTGTTATGTTTGGAGCTTAAAATAGTTGTTATGAGAAAGTAAAAAAAAAAATATGAAATAGGATTCTAATAGCTAATCTTTAGCCTTAAAAAAGAAAAAAAAAGAAACAAAGAACAAATTCAAATTATATTTTTTTTATTTTTCTATTATTCTGAGACATTTCATCATCACTTAATATCACATCACTTAATACATATGTTTTGATTTCGCAACATTGGTTGACGTCAAATAAATTACTTAAAACTAAGTTTACTGCCGCTTCCAAAACGTCAGTCAGAAGCGGTGACAAAACTTTACCTACAAGCCTAGCTTGTAGGAATTGTTAATTATTGTACATAGAACTCGTTTTCCTAACTCAATAAGGTTCCTCTCTTCTATACTGATAAACTTATTTTAATCCTACTAATATTTTGATTGTGAAAGTTTGTGAGTATGTCAGGATGTCAGTATGGATGTTTGTTACTCTTTCACGCAAAAATTACTGAACCGATTACGATGAAATTTGGTTTGCAGGTAGCTGAAGACCCAGAATAACATATAGGCCACTTTATATCCCAGAGTACCCGCGGGATTGAAAGGGTTTTCATGCGGACGAAGTCGCGGGCGGCCTCTAATAATATATAAACTGTTGATAGATCTTTAGCAAAAATTATAAATTCATATCAGATTCTGTAGTTAAAATCATCGCCCCATATAAATTAAATGTACTTTTGTTCAGAACACAACAAGAAATACATTGTGCACACAAAAGGCCGCAACCGCCAGCTGGAAATCAAGAACGCTAATCACATGGATGCTGGGGAGTACGTCTGCAAAGTCACCCAGAAACTGCTGTCACACTATACGGACAAGACTATCACATTTATCGTTAACCGTGAGTATTGACAAGATACGAGGGAAATTATGATGATGTTGTAATGTGTTTAACATATAAATAAATACAAGTAATCACGTCTATACCCCTTGGAGGCTAAACAGAGCCAACAGTCTTAATAAGACTGAGAAGCCATATTCAGCTGTATGGTAGTATTGAGATCCCAAGCTTATAAGTCTAACCCTTAGTCCATTTTTACGATATCCATGGGAAAGGTGCGGATGTCGTTAAAGGCGACTAAGGGATAGGCTTACAAACTTGGGATTCTTTATTTTTAGGCGATGGGCTAGCAACCTGTCACTATTTGAATCTCAATTCTATCATTAAGCCAAATAGCTGAACGTGGCCATTCAGTCTATTCGAGACTGTTGGCTCTGTCTACCCCGCAAGGGATATAGACGTGACCATATGTTTGTATGTATAATCACGTCTACACCCCTTGGAGGCTAAACAGAGCCAACAGTCTTGATAAGACTGAGAAGCCATATTCAACTGTATGGTAGTATTGAGATTCAAATGTGTTCAAAGTAACTAGGTTGCTAGCCCATCACCTACAAGAAGAATCCCAAGCTTATAAGTCTAACCCTTAGAAGATTTTTACGATATCCATGGGAAAGGTGTTGATGTCGTTAAAGGCGACTAAGGAATAGGCTTACAAACTTGCGATTCTTTTTTTAGGCGATGGGCTAGCAACCTGTCATTATTTGAATCTCAATTCTATCATTAAGCCAAATAGCTGAGCGTGGCCTATCAGTCTTTTCAAGACTGTTGGCAGAGCCAACAAGGTTGTGTACCCCACAAGGGATATAGACGTGACAATATGTATGTATGGAAAATGTGTGGAGTGGTCCTATTCTAAAACGCCGGGAACCACACGGCAACTGGAGCTCAGAAAACTAGTTATAAGATAAATACCCTAGTCTTACACCTCAAAATGTTTCAGATTCACCAGTCATAGTTGACCCAGAGACGCAAGAAGAGAACACAGCATCTACTGAAGAAGTTTTCACATTGTTGGACAGAGTGTAAGAACATAATTTCCTTCTCCTTCTTCGCCGTGACGTAAATCTCGTTTACATCCTCACCTGTCTGATGAGGAGCCCGAGAAGTAGCCTTAAACCATGATCCTTGATTATTATTTTTTTAAATTTTTTTTTAATTTATTTATTACACAATAGGCGAGCGTGGAGGGAAAGGTCGGAGTGGGAAGACCTAGACGAACGTATCTTGATCAAATTAAGGACGTCCTGGTAAAGGGTCAGGTCAAAAGTAATCTATATATAAGAAAAATAATCTATATTGAATCAGAGTTAAAGCTACATTAGATGAAAGTGCCCTTAGTCACCTTTACGTCATCCATAGGAAAGAGATAGTGTGGTCCTACTTTAAAGTGCATACATACATACAAATAGTCACGTCTATATCCCATGTGGGGTAGACAGAACCAACAGTCTTAAAAATACTGAATCACCACGTCCAGCTAAATGATAGAATTGAACTTCAAATAATGACAGGTTGCTAGAAAAAGTTTATTAGCCTTTCCCTTAGACGCCTTTTATGAAATCCATGGGTAGGTTTGTAGTGGTCCTATTTTGAAGTGCCACGTACCACAAGGCACATTTGAATTGAGCATCATTCAGTTTTTATCGTACAAAACGCAATTTGAGTTGTGTTGGAGTGTCGACAATAAACTTATATAACGGCTGGGTTGAATATGATGCTTTTAGCATAATTAAAACGTTAATAGCATTACATACCAGTAGAACATTAGGTAGACATTAGTTATACTGATAATTCAGTGCGAGACTTCAAGACACAAAACTGTTGTTTGTTATCTATACTAATATTATAAAGCTGAAGAGTTGGTTTGTTTGTTTGAACGCGCTAATCTCAGGAACTACTAGTTCGAATTGAAAAATTCTTTTTGTGTTGGATAGAACATTTATCGACCTATATACCATCACGCTGCAACTATTAGGAGAGAAGAAATATTGGAAAATGTGAAAAACACTATCAGTCTTTTCAAGACTGTTGGCTCTGTCTACCCCACAAGGGATATAGACGTGACCATATGTATGTATGGAGTCTATTCAACCAAACATTGCAGCTCCCGAACTGATGAACCGATTTGATTAAGTGATTGATGATGATAGGTGTGATGAAGGTCTGATGAACTATTTTTTTTAGGAAAAACTTGACCTGCAATGCTGTCGCGTATCCGCTACCTGACTTCAAATGGAACAAACACAGAAACGGTTATGATGGTGATGAAATTAAAGATGATACGGTAAGTTTAGAAAGATAAACGTGGCAAAAATTAAATTTCAATTAAAAACTTTAATTCATAATTATGGGACACTTCAATATCACTTAATAATCGTCATATCTTTTGGTTTCACAACATAACATTACCTCAGTTTACAGCCGCTGCCAAAGCGTCAGAGCAGAAGAAGCGGTAATTAGACAAAAAAATACACAAACTGCACTGCAGCATTTTCTTTAATGATTATCGCCTTTCTCCACCCCATAAAGACAAATACGTGATAAAACATGTAATTGTGTATCAGTAGATAATAAACAATAAGGCAATGGTGTATGAAATATAATGTCTTCCACATAGAATTCTAATTAACTATCCACATATTTATGGTCTTCCACTTAATCGTTTATATTTAACTTAAGTCAAGAACTCTAATTTCCAGGACTTCAAACGGACTAAATATAAATGCGAACTGAACCAAACGAATCGGTAATCAAAGTTGGATGAAAGTTTGCATCCCGTAATGTTACAAACATTTATCAGTCATGGTAAACACTAAGTTAAATTAGTCAGAGTTAGTGGTAACGCCTCATAAAACAGATATTACGGTAATGGAGCGTTTGAAACGAAACGTATAGGTATATAAATTGTGCAATACTAGGTTTAAACAATTCTAATTAGATTTAAAATTATAATGTGATACTAAGTAGGTAGGTACCTCTATGTATAATTTTGTATGTCTTCTAATACATAAAAAATGTTTGCAACATCCGAAAGGGTAAATATGAAGATCTGTTATACATAATATTTAAGACCTTGTTGTACTCATATTATGCAAATAAAAGTTTGAATTTGAATTTGAAATTTGTTTCGTCTACTTGAAATAGAATACAATTTCAATATTAGTTCAATTATGCCGTGTGGTTCCCGGCAACAATACAAAAAAGAATAGGACCACTCCATCTCTTTCCCATGGATGCCGTAAAAGGCGACTAAGGGATAGGCTTACAAACTTGGGATTCTTTTTTAGGCGATGGGCTAGCAACCTGTCACTATTTGAATCTCAATTCTATCATTAAGCCAAATAGCTGAACGTGACCATTCAGTCTTTTCAAGACTGTTGGCTCTGCCTACCCCTCAAGGAATATAGACGTGACCATATATATGTATGTATTTTCAATTTTAGATTCTGAATCCTTGGAAAGCTTGGAATTAAGTGTTAAGAACTATTCAGATGAAACCAAAAATATTGCAATAATTTGGTGTTTTGTTTCATTACGAATCAATTCGAACATTTTATATCTATAATTACACGAGAATTTTATATCTATATTTCTATCATTTCTATCATATTATTATAAAGCTAAAGAGTTTGTTTGTTTGTTTGAACGCGCTAATCTCAGGAACTACTGGTTCGAATTGAAACATTCTTTTTTTGTTGAATAGACCATTTATCGAGGAAGGCTTTAGGCTATATAACATCACGCTGCAACTATTAGGAGCGAAAAAAAACATCCTTGAGGGCTTCAATGATGCTTAAAATAACTATTCCACGCGGAAGAAGTCGCGGGCACAGCTAGTATAAGTTAAAACAAGAAGGCAAGTTGAGCTACTTTGCTTTCTTGAAACGAACGTGATATTATGACGTATTTATGAAAATGTTTTTTTTTTTTTTGATTTTCAGGTGGTGAACTCCGACGACGGCCTCAGCTCCGTGCTCCAGCTGCGGGTCTTCAACGAATCTTACCTGGGGCAGTACAAGTGCACCGCCAGCAACCCCCACGGGCACAGGTCCATCGTGTTCGATGTCCGACTCGGGAACAAACCCAACCCACCTGATGTGGTACGTTATTTTAAATTTTGAATTTAGTTTACGAGATTATCTCTATGCGATTTACAACTGTGCCGTGTGGTACCCGGCACCAATACAAAAAAGAATAGGACCACTCTATTTCTTTCCTATGGATGTCGTTAAAGGCGACTAAGGGATAGGCTTACAAACTTGGTATTCTTTTTTAGGCGATGGGCTAGCAACCTGTCACTATTAGAATCTCAATTTCATCATAAAGCCAAACAGCTGAACGTGGCCTATCGGCCTTTTCAAGACTGTTGGCTCTGTCTGCCCCGCAGGGGATATAGACGTGAAAATATATATATGTATGTATGCGAAAGATGTAGTCTCTGCCTACCCCTCCGGGAAAGAGGCGTGATTATACTCGTATGTATGTATGTATGTATTGATTTACGTGATCCACAGTTCTCGGTGGTGGGCAGTAACTCCTCCTCGATCACCTTCAACCTGAGCTGTTCCACCTGCGTGCTGGGGCGGCCTGACGAGGGCTACTCCAACCCGCAGAACCTCACTGTCACTGGTAACCATCACTCTTCACTCTTCCTATTACATTTTCTAAATTATAACTACTTATACAGAGGTCATTATCATCACTAAGTCATACCGCTCTAAAATTCATCTTTCCTCTCATGGGTCTACTGGAAGAGATTTCTTTTGAAATAAGTAGCACCTTTGTACTAGAATTATTGTAATAAATGCTCCTGTATATAATTTTGTGTACATAAATAAATAAATAAATAAGTCAATTATTTATATCCACTAGATAAAATGTATGGAGCTCCTCAATAATAAAAGATTATAACGTTTGCCGTGTGGTTCCCGGCACCAGTACAAAAAAGAATAAGACCACTCACTCTTTTCCATGGATGTCTTACCTTTTAAGACTAAGGGATAGGTTTACAAACTTGGGATTCTTTTTTTAGGCGATGCGCTAGTAACATGTCACTATTTGAATCTAAATTCTATCATTAAGCCAAATAGCTGAGCGTGACCTATCAGTCTTTTCAAGACTGTTGGCTCTGTCTACCACCACAAAGAATATAGTGGTGACCATGTGTATGTATGTATGAATAACGTTATTTGGAGGATTTGCTTGAGAAGAAAGTCAAGGCCATCTTTTTGTGGTGATTTGAGATTTTCATAAGCAAATATAAAAATGTCGAGCTTGCATGAAGAATGTTATGAATGTGGATGAAGCGAAAGAAGTATGCAGAGATCGTGGCAAGTGAAAAGATATAGTCTCTGGCTACCCCTCCGGGAAAAAGGCGTGATTTTATGTATTTATATGTATGTAAATATAAAAATCTGTCAGTCATGGACCTACCATTCCAGCGGACATATCCCTGTTGGTATAATGTGTCCAATGCCATGGAGTGACTATAAGTTGTAATTGTGACACTGTTGAATAAACTTCTGAAATTCTGGAAAGGTTACGTCTAAATGGTACATACATACATATGGTCACGTCTTTATCCCTTGCGGGGTAGACAGAGCCAACAGTCTTGAAAAGACTGAAAGGCCACGCCGGCCATTGAATCTCAATTCTATCGTTGGCTTAACGATAGAATTGAGATTCAACTAGTGACAGGTTGCTAGCCCATCGCCTAAAAAGAATCCCAAATTTGTAAGCCTATAGCCCTTAGTCGCCTTTTACGACATCCATGGGAAAGAGATGGAGTGGTCCTATTCTTTTTTGTATTGGTGCCGGGAACCACACGGCACCGTCTAAATGGTACTCGTTTAAAAGTCGTAAAAAATTAAACACTAATTATGTTCCAGGTTATAAAATCCAGCTGACACTCAAACCCAAGACGGCTACACCCGACAATTGGGATGAAGTGCAAGAATTCCAATTTGAAATTGAAGATGTTGATAGTAAGAATTTTTATTTGCATTCTCTCTCCTCTCTATCCCTCTCTCTCTCTTTCTTCTTTTCTTGACTCTCCTCTCAACAGAGCGTATTCAGTTGCTTATAATTAAATATAACTACTTATATGCGATGGGGTAAATTTTAAGCGGCACCTAATCTTGTATTTTTTAATCCAGGGGTACTTTAAATGACGTCATATGGTCAGATACACCATGTGACCACATAGGTTTTCATATATAACTGTGTTCATTAGTGACACATCATCTTTGTTCTGTCTTTTATTTATGTTCAACTCCAGCTCCCAGTTGAACCCACGACGTTTTATTTTTAACCACAACTTTGTTTCGTGGTTAACTCTTACTCTTTCATAATTCTCAACGAATACATTACTCATGTCGCATTTAGCATTATTAAGTACGTAAATAACAATGCCAATGTGGTTTCCGGCACCAATACGAACAAGAATAGGACCAGTCTATCTCTTTCCCATGGATGTCGTAAAAGGCGACTAAGGGATAGGCTTACAAACTTGGGATTCTTTTTTACGCGATGGGCTAGCAACCTGTCACTATTTGAATCTCAGTTCTATCATTAAGCCAAATAACTGAACGTGGCCATTAAGTCTTTTCAAGACTGTTGGCTCTGTCTACCCCGCAAGGGATATAGACGTGACCATATGTATGTAATAACAATGCCAATTTATTTTTTTACAGATACATTGTTCTCGGCGACGAACCTAACATCTGAGACGGCCTACCACGCACGAGCATGTTCCCTCAACGAGGCGGGAGAGTCAGAGTGGTTTGAGCTAGAAGGGGACGCTGTCACCAGCTTTGCAATCGTCCAGACGCCACTTGTATTACTATACGTCCCAATACTCCTCACTAGTTTGTTCCAAAATTAAAATTCAGTGTTGCCAGTCGTTATAACATTCCACATTTATATCGCTTGTTTCGATATAAGTGATATGAAATAAAATTGCATTTAAATTTTCTTGTTACCGTCTGTGAGATAAAGATGGATACTAAGAGAGAATAATTTTTAGCGGCAGCATTTTGATAACTTAACGTTTGGTTCACACTAAAATTCCATTTTATCTAACTTTCAAACTCTATTTGTTTTGTCAATTTTTAACGTCAAATATTGCACAGATTTATTAATCAGTCGAAACTTTCTTAATTTGGTAAATCTTTTTTTTATTCTATACCTATATATTTTTTGTATGTGGCGTTGGCTTGTTAGAGTGTTAGGATAACTAAAATATGTAAATACCGATTAAATGTAAGGGGAACATTATAATTATACCACGAATCATCAATTCTTGGCTTATCATTGACTGTAAAATTAGTATCTTCATCAAGTTTCATGTAGATAGAAAAAAAAATGATTGTCTATTACCAACATTTACAACTGTATTATATAAGTGTTTATTTCCTTTGTATTGTATGTCCACGATACGTATAAGATATTGTTCAAATTGTGATAGTTAGGCTTCATTAAGATCTTGTGCTAAGTCTAATAACGGGAATAGTGAAAATAATAAAGTCATTTCACTAATATCAAAAATCACTTCAATCATAGCATGCTCGTATTGTAAGCTTATAACGACATGGTGCCTATAAAGGCATACATTTTTAAACATCGTCAGGTTTGATTTAATTTTATTTAAAAAAATACCTGTTTTTAAACATTTTCTGGGAAAATTATGTTCCAATTATTAAAAATACGGCAAGAAGCTTATTTGATTAACCAAAACTTTTGTATATTTTGTTACCAATTTTTTTTAATCTGTTCACAATTAAGCACATTAATAAAAAAGTTATTTGTTTACGTTATTATTTAGAAATATTTAAAATTCAAATTAAAGTATTTGCTTACAAAGTTGTTAATATTATTAAAAGAGAATATTACTAAATTTGATATTTATTATGTGGTTTGAAAAATGCTGAAAAATTAAGTTGTTGGCTTTGTTAGAATAAGTGTACCGTGTAGGTACCTACCGATTTGTCCTTATTAAGTTTTAAATTTAAAATTATATTTAAAAAGACTATGACAATATTCGTGCAGGTAACGTTATCAAAGACAATTTTATCTATGAATTTATTAACGTCTATTATCTCTTAAGATTTGTGTTTTTTAGCATTAGTTTAAGCATGGAGGCAATACACACTGGAGAATGCATAATGGAATGAGAAAGATCAAACTCATACAAATTATTAACTGGGAATTACAAGAAAAACTATTTCTCTAAGCAGCATGTCTATAAAATAAAAGTCAGTGGCATGACCTGGAACAATTTTGGAAATATATGAACCCTGAGAGCCACATAGTTAACTATGATGTGTTTTATAAATAAAATATTGAAGCTCTTTATAACAGTATCTTTTGTTTGGGCACTATTTATTGCTCTATTGGTAATTCATAACTCTCTTCATGCAACCTCAGCGGTTTCGGGTACTCTTGACCTGACCTTTTATTGGTATTTTTTTCACCAAATTCTTTTTTTAAGTTAAATTCGCTTTTTATCTGGTCCGTTCGCATGCGTTCTCCAGTGATATATGCTCCATGGGTTACAACAAGATCGTCAATAGGAGAAACGGTCAATTTCCTTTACAATTATGTATTCACTGGGCAGTCTTTACACTAATCAGTAAGACTGATTTTTTACTTAGATAGCATCGTTATGTTTAACTGATAAGTGTGGGGTCATTAGCTTTAGAAGCTTGCTTTATTTAATGTACAGATATTGTCTTGTATACTGGACTTGTAACAGAATTTTTATGTTGAAATAACAAATTTAAACAGTTCAAATTTCATCTTTAACCATAGTGGTTGACATGATAAATATTATGTAAAAAAAATTTTTTTAAGAGAATTTTGATCATTGATAATTTTAACTTAAAAATACAATTCTGTCTCTGAGTTGTCATCTTTTTCAAAATCTCCACTTCAAATTTCAGTCCATCCATTTCATTAGTTGTTTGTCATGTATATTTGTTAAACTAATACCAATGGTGGTCACTTACACAAACATTTTTATATTTAATTAAGCTGTTTTTATCAGTATATTTATAAATAGATTTTATAAAAACCGTTATATTGTCCAGTATATGAACAAAGTCACTGTATATAATATGAATATATAGAGCTAAGGTTCATTGGGAACTAAAATAAAACAATTGGGCTTGTGTGAATGTATATCGTAGTTTTGGTGCCTAAGTAGATTTTATTTGTACAGTTAAAAACATTATTTAAAACGGTCACTGTCTTAATCATGAAAATAATATTCAATAACCTAAGCTTATATCATTTCTTCTTCTATCTATTTTTAAAGCAATTTTTTTTTCCTTTCTTTTCTTACTATACATATATATAATCATGTATCTATATCCCTTGTCTATACGTCTTGCAAAGACTGAAAGACCAGGTTCAGCTGTTTGTCTTAGTGACTAGTAACCTTTCACAATTTAATCTCAATAGAATTACTAAATTTAATAGGTTACTAGTCCATCCCAGAATACCAAGTTTATAAATTTAGCCTATCTCTTTCTTAGTCGTCGTTTACAATATACATGGGAATGAGATGGAGTGGTCTTATTCTTTTTTATTGGTGCCGAAAACCACACGGCACTTACTTTCTAACTGTATTTTTTTTCCTTTATAAATCTTACATATTTAAAGATCTTAATCTGTTTTTCCTTTCTCTGTCACGTGTTCCTTATATTTTAATTAAGATGTTTTGTCGTTAGTGTTATTTATAATTAAGTGCTTGTTTGTATTTTCATGAATAAGGCTGTGATTACTGGAATTTGTCAAAATCGTTATAGCAAGTGAAAGCATCGGCTTTTACTGTTCAAGGTATACTTACTGTTACGTTACTGACACTGGTGGTTTATTGGCTCTAATAAAATATTTATAAAAATTTGACATTTTTGTTTTTTTTTTGGCTCTAAGATTTCTTTAAACAAAATAATGTTCCTTTTTCAATTCCATAAAATCAATACTTCACAAGAAATTAAATTTATTTTTAACTATTGCCTCTTATTTATGTCGTAGATGTTGACTATAATCCTATAGAACTTATAAGCATAAGCATAAGTAAAATAACGAAACAAAACTCTGAAGCTGAACGATAAGAAGAATTAAAAGATGGTATTAAAAAGAAATATCTTAAAGTCCCAAAATATTACACAAAATAACATAACAATGTCACAATCACGAAAATAATAAAAATAAACTTTTCACTATTTTTAAAACTGCCTCGTGACTTATCAAACCGATAACTCTTATATTTTTAAACGCTATCTTACAAACTCTTGTTATAATTCTAGATTAAAATTATACCATTCTCATAACAAACATACATACAAAAGCCAGAACAAAAATGCCTCCAGCGAAAAATATACCATAAAAGGTACCATCACTTAAAGAATCCTCTTCACCAATTTCTTCCTCAGCCTTAGCAACCTCTTCTGTAGTAGTTTCTTCAGCGACTTCTTCAGTAGACGTGGGTTCTTCATCAGCCCGGGTTGATACTGAATGGGGATCACTCCATGGAGAATAACCGTGGTCGTTCTTCGTTCGGAATCGAACCCAGTATTTCGTTTCGGCTTCTAGTTTCGGCAGTTTGTAAAGACCTGTGATTAACAACCAATTCTGATTATCACATGACTGTGGTAAAAGCTGGATTGAAATAAAATCGTCGAAATACTGGTAGTACTAAATAGTACATACATACATACATAAAATCACGCCTCTTTCCTGGAGGGGTACTAAGTAGAGACTACATCTTTCCACTTGCCACGATCTCTGCATACTTCCTTCGCTTCATCCACATACATAACTCTCTTCATGCAAGCTCGGCGGTTTCGGGTACTCTTGACCTGACCCTTTACCAGGACGTCCTTGATTTGATCAAGATACGTTCGTCTAGGTCTTCCCACTCCGACCCTTCCCTCCACACTCTACTAAATGGTATATAGGGATTAAAAGAAATATTTATTAATTAATTGTAATATTTCCATAAATGTCCACTAACACGGAAAAAGCGGACTAAATGTAGTATTTGATGCTATAAAAACTTTTGCTTTGAACACTTTGACGTAATGATCAATGATAATCTGCCACCGATGGGTCCCGGGTTCGATAGTCAGTCGGTAACACTATTCATATAGATACCTATTTTTCTCCCAAATACTAAGATTCCCAATGTATAGAGTGTGAAGTCGTGCCGCTTTGGTCTGTCCGGCGTCTCGCTTCACAGCCCGGGAGGCCTATAAAAAAGCGCGCACGCGTCTCAGGTCTTCAACTTTGGACTACCAGTATTCACCAAGTTAAGTAGTTCGCTATCCTATGGCGGCTACTTGCTAGATCTCGTGTAGAATAGAATAGAATAGAATAGAATAGAATAGATTTATTTTCAAAATTGGATACAAGGTATCACTTATTGACGTCACATAACTTAAATCTAATTATAACTACTACCGCTTCCAAAGCGCATGTGTAGAAGAAGCGGCGGAACAAACTACACTGCAGCATCAAGCATCAAGCGTGTCTATAGCTAATCCCACGACCTCTTTTAATTTGTAAAACTATTCACTAAAACGTAACAGTGGCCCCACGTTGGGCGCCAATGTGACATTTTAGTGAAACGTAGTTTTAGTGAAACTAGAATCGTCACCAGAGAACAAAAGGAAAACTAAAAAGAGTTTGTAGAGAGTCAAGAAAGGGTGCGCTGGTAGAGAGCAAACTCTCTAGCAGCGCACTCCTCGCATGATTCGATGACTATAACCGGAAGGTCGGCAGGGCCATGGGTGATGATGGGACAGTGTCAATATACGTGTATTCACTTAACCTGCGTTATCTTCTAGCACTTCAAGATCCACCGTCCTGCTTCCTCGCCGCCATTCCGTTTCCCGTGGTCTCCTGTCAGGATCGCCGCTGAACTTCAACTGGGCTTGTATTACTAAAAAAAAATAAGAAAAAATATTATATCTTATTGGTGTATCAAATAACCGTGTGGTTGCCGGCACCAATACAAAAAAGAACAGGACCACTCCATCCCTTTCCCATGGATGTCGTAAAAGGCGACTACGGGATAGGCTTACAAACTTGGGATGTTTTTTTAGGCGATGGGCTAGCAACCTATCACTATTTGAATCTCAATTCTATCGTTAAGCCAAATAGCTGAACGTGGCCATTCAGTCTTTTCAATACTGTTGGCTCTGTCTACCCCGCAAAGGATATAGACGTGACCATATGTATGTATCAAATAAAAATAATGATAAATTTATTAAATTCTATCTTCCTCCTAGCGTTAGTCCCGGTTGCATCCTCACCGCTCTGAAGAAGAGCTCGGGGTATGCCTTTGACCATGGATCCTGGATTGGGTGGGTCAGGTTTTTACACGAAGCGACTCCCGTCTGACCTCCGCAACCTTTGCAGGGGAACCTAACCCGTATTGGATCATAGTTACGAGTATACATTCAGTTGTCGCGACAGGTTTCCTCGGAATGTTTAAAAAGAACGAATAAACAAAGTTAATTATTGCAGTCTTCAATTCAATTACTTACTATCGAAAGGCGAACTTTCTTCATTAAATGTGAAATTAAAAATTAATTCACTTTGTAATGCTTTTGCAACATACACCTGGAACAAGAAAATTATCTTTAACAAAATTTTAAACGACATGTTACTAACTCATCTCCTAAAAGGAAAATCCCTAATTAATAAGCCTTCCTTGATTGGCTTTTACAATCTACAAGAGAAACAGCGGGCACGCACTAAGTTTTTTCTATGCTACCTGACGAATGCGGAAGCCTGTCATTATTTGAAACTCAATTCCATCATTGACAGCTGAGCGTGGCCTTTCAGTCTTCACGAGAATGTTGGCTCCGTCTATCCCGCAAGGGATATAGACTTCATTATATGTATGTAAGTATCCATAACGAACATGTGGGTAGGTTAGTAGACCCTTCTGATGACTAAGCAGAGGTCATTAATTTAACAATGGAACTTGTACCTGGGCCCGACAGCTGTCGAATGCTATTAATGGACCGAGAGCATTCGAGGTGTACTTGTCCTTGTCCATGCAATTACCTACTTCATTAGGTCTGGGAAGTTTCGAGAATAGACTAGTACATACATACGTACATATGGTCACGTCTATATCCCTTGCGGGGTAGACAGAGCCAACAGTCTTGAAAATACTGACAGGCCACGTTCAGCTATTTGGATTAATGATAGAATTGAGATTCAAATAGTGACAGGTTGCTAGCCCATCGCCCTAAAAAAGAATCCCAAGTTTGTAAGCCTATCCCTTAGTCGCCTTTTACGGCATCCATGGGAAAGAGATGGAGTGGTCCTATTCTTTTTTGTATTGGTGCCGGGAACCACACGGCACGTTCAATAGACTACGGCACGGCAATAGCTAGTTGTTTACATTTTTAGTGTCGGGAACTACACTAATAATAATAATTTTAGGGATAGGCTTACTTGCTTGGGATTCCTTTTTTAGGCAATGGGCTAGCAACCTGTCACTATTTGAATTTCTTTTATTCAGTCGAGCGGGTGAGCCTTTCAGTCTTTTGATGACTGGTGGCTCTGTCAACTCCGCATGGGGATATGGATATGATTATGTGTTGTGTGTGTGTTTACATTTTTTTTTGCTATAAAGACCACACCACCAGACATTCCTTGCGTGGTAGACAGAGCCAATAGTTTCGAAAACACATTATTTTTTTATTATAAGCAGAATATTTAGACAGTTAAAAGTTGTTCCTAGATATAAGCGCCGTGTAGTTCCCTGCATTAAAGAATAGGACCACTCCATCTCTTTCCCATGGATGTCGTTATAGGGATAGGCTTATAATCTTAGCATTTTTCTTAAAGGCGTGATAATATTTGTATGTGTGTATTAGAATAAAATAAGAACAGATTATTTCAGCTTTTGTGATAGTTTATACCACAACGCTGGTCTACCGTGGGCACCAACGTAAAAAATAAAATAAAATAATAGTATGGCTGACGTCTCGGTACATTTACTATTTTGACAATAAAAAATATCACTATTTGAATCTAAATTCTATCATTAAGCCAAATAGCTGAACGTGGCCATTCAGTCTTTTCAAGACTGTTGGCTCTGTCTACCCCGCAAGGGATATAGACGTGACCATGTGTATATATGTATTTAAAAATATCACTATAAAAAATTAAGAAACTATATTGCTAAACTAAGAGTTTGCTATGTTACCTCCACAGGCGCTTCTGGCCTCCCAAGCTTCACCAGTACAAAATCTTTATGCGATTCCCCCAAATCATTAGCAGCTTTGCAAGTGAACTTCTGTCCAAAACTGAGTGAGTCTGCCACCAATGTCAACCTGGCTATAGTCTCGTCTTCCAACAGCTTTATTTGCTTAGAAGGATACTGGAATAGGGTACTGTCTCCCACGTCGTGAAACCATTTGTAAGTTGGTTTTGGGAAGGCGCTGACAGAACAGTCCATGTTTACACTGAAAAGGTTAAAAACATTATCCTATACATACATACATATAGTCACGTCTGTATCCATTGCGAAGTAGACAGAGCCAACAGTCTTGAAAAGACTGAATGGCCACGTTCAGCTATTTGGCGGCTTAATGATAGAATTGAGTTTCAAATTGTGACAGGTTGCTAACCCATCGCCTAAAAAAGAATCCCAAGTTTGTAAGGCTTTCCCTTAGTCGCCTTTTACGATATCCATGGGAAAGAGATGGAGTGTTCCTATTATTTTTGTATTGGTGCCGGGAACCACACGGCATTATCCTATATTTCTAGCAATGTAGGATTTTATTATGAATCTCAAATTAATCAATACCTTGGAATAATTAAAATTCCGAACAACCAAAAATACTATTAAAATATGAATTTATAACAATATATAGTTAAGTAGAATTAAGTATTTGTATACGATTCAATATGATGTCGGGTTGAAATGCGTGATGCGCAGAAAGGCACAGGTTCGAATCCCCCCTCGGCCGTCTCCAATGACTATTTCCGAACATTAGTTTGTATACTAACCAATGCTCTTACGGTGAGGGAAAACATCGTGAGGAAACCTTCACATTCAGACAACTGGATGTGTAACCATGACGGGTTAAGTTTACCTGCAAAGGTTGCGGAGGTTGATGGAAGTCGCTTCATGTAAAAACCTGACTCACCCAATCCAGAGTCCATGGTCAAAGGCATACCCCGGGCTCCTCTCCAGGTCGGTGAGGATGCAAACGAGACTAAAGCCAGGGGGAAGAAGAAACACTAACAAAAAAAACTGTAAATACTCACGTGTCATTGTAATTAGCGAATATCATAGAAGTGTCGCTGCCGCCCTCGAACTCGGGCGCATCTGAAACCAGCAACAGACTAATTTAACTATTAATCCAATATATTATATATTTGTTTAAACTATAAAACTGACATACATACACATAGTCACAGCTCTTGCGGAGTAGCCAGAGACAACAGTTTTGGAAAATGGAATTACCTATCGCCTACAAGAGGAATCCAAAGTTCCTTAGTCGCCCTTTACGACATTCATAGGAAAGATATGGAGAAACTAAGGGTAAGAGGAATATAAATAAAGAGAAGAAGAAAAGATCCCTCCATAGGATAAGTCCGCCATTGCAAGTGATTAATTTCTTCAAATATAACTATGTACTATTTCTTGTAACTGTGTTTTCTGCGCAATATATATATAAAAAAAAAAACAAACAATAAATCTTATATGTTTCATTATAAACTAACAGTTTTAAAATCTACTGAGCGCTTCCAAAAAGCGTAGGTAAATCGAAAACTTCAGTTCATCAAATAAATTTTATCCCAAAGGCATGAAATTCTCTCTAGAATCTACCAAATTTTCAATCAAGGCCCAGCGGTTTGAGCACTACATTGATAAGTCTGTACGAGGTTGGTCCGAGCCGACCAAGGGAACAACCCTATTCATCTAATATAACCTTCGAAACATAATAATTACATAAAAAACTCACAGTTCACTTGCAGCGTAATATTGATGGAGTCGACCAAAGAACAGTCATCCACCAGCACATTCTCCTGGACAGCTGTGCAGGTGTAGCTCCCACTGTCTTCTGGGGTCACGGAGGTCACGGTCAGGAGGCTCTCGTAGCCGTCGTGGTTGAATTTCTCGAAGATCTTGTATTTCGATGTCAATTTGTCATCTGGCATTATCATCGTAATCATTTTTGAGATTAACATGCGGTAACTACTTACCAGCTGTTACATACATATAGTCACGTCTATTTCTCTTGCGGGATAGACAGAGGCAACAGACTGGAAAAGACTAATAGGCCACGTTCAGCTGTTTGGCTTAATGATAGAATTGAAATTCCAATAGTGGCATGTTGCTAGCCCATCGCGTTAAAGAAGAATTCCAAGTTTATTAGCCTTTCTCTTAATCGCCTTTTACGACATTCATGGAAAGGGGTGGAGTGATCCTATTCCTTTCCATTATTGCCGGAAACCATACGGCACACTTCACTCTTAGCCTTTCCCTTAATCGCCTTTTACGACATGGAAAAGAGATGGAGTGAAATTATTACTTTCTATTAGTGCCGGGAACCATACGGCACACTTCACTCCTATAAACTTTTGCTAAATACTCACCGTATAATTCCCGTTGATTCTTAGACCAAATCAACACAGGTTGTGGATCTCCCCTCACCCGGCATGACAGTGTGAAAGATCTCCCTTTGTCTACAAACTCTTCTCTGGGCGTGTCCACAAAACGAGCAGCATCTGAATGTGGAAATAAGTCTTTATAGCTGAATTCTAAAGACCGGCTCATTGGTAGGGAGAATAGGTGTTATTCACATTTTCCCCTTATAAGGCAGCCGTTCCCATTGAAAAGGGCGAGCCTAAGCTAGATAAAGAACATACAAACTCTTCTTGTTGATATTTCTGTCATTAGATTCCTAAAAAAAGCTTACAACTAATGAGTCTACAGCTGATTGATGTAGCATAGCTATTGATACAATCGGAACATACTCCGTGCCGTGTGGTTCCCGGCACCAATACAAAAAAGAATAGGACCACTCCCTTTCCCATGGATGTCGTAAAAGGCGACTAAGGGATAGGCTTACAAACTTGGGATTCTTTTTTAGGCGATGGGCTAGCAACCTGTCACTATTCCAAATAGCTGAACGTGGCCTATCAATCTTTTCAAGACTGTAGGCTCTGTCTACCCCGCAAGGGATATAGACGTGACCATATGTATGTATGTATAAGGTTAGGATTCTTTTAGGCAATGGGCTAGCAACCTGTTACTATTTGAATCTCATGTATGTAGATTTCTAGATGTAAAGTTCTTACAACTGATTTATCAACAGCAGATTGAAGTAGCATAGCTTAAGAAGCAATTGGAAAAACTCAAATTATGATATGAGTGAGAGATCATCGAGACTAACCAAGAACACAGAGTGAGATCTCTTTCTTCTCCCTCTCCGACTGACAAGTGTAGACTCCACTGTCATCAACCACAGCACGGGTGAAGGTTAGCAGAAACGGAGACGTCTTGGCACTAGACGGAGCTATCCGGCGGTGGGAGTATACCCTGTTCGTGGTGTTGTGGGTCACCACTTCCTTCTCGGGGTCCAGCCATTCTACCTGTAAGAAGCCATGGTTTATTACATGGAATATTAGGTACTTAATACATCATCATGCTAATCAATAAAAAATATAAAGATATGAACGGCCTCTGTGGCTCAGCGGTAGTACGATTGTCTGTGACACCGGAGGTCCCGGGTTCGAATGCCGGCCAGGGCATGATGAGAAAAGAACTTTTTCTGATTGGCCCTGGGTCTTGGATATTTATCTGTATAAGAATTAATTATAAAATATAGTATCGTTGAGTTAGTATCTCGTAACACATGTTTCGAACTTACTTCGAGGCTAACTCAATCGGTGTAATTTGTCCCGTATATATTTATATTTATTTATGAATGGACGACGCTCCAACTTAACTCCAAAGACAAGATTCATGTCTTAAATTTAAGAAGAAGACATTCAATCCATCACGTCTGAGATACGCAGAGCCAACAGGCATTAAAAGACTGAAAGGCAACGTTCAGCTGTATAGCTTAATGATGGAATTTAAAAAGCTTCTAATGATTCTATCATTAATCCTAACAGCTGAACGTGGTCTGTCAGTCTTTCAAGACTTCAAGGCTCTGAATGCCCCGCAAGGAATATAGACGTGACTATATGAATGAATGAATTCAAATACTGACAAATAGCTAACCCGTCGCCTATAAGAATAATACCTAATTCTTCTGGATTTTCCTATAATATCAATGGCTTATAGTCATATAATTAGTCAAAACGATGCAATGTCATAGGTCAAAAGAGGGTGGTTGAAGAAAAAAGTGGTAGATCCATAGAAATCTCAATAATTTAACTATTTTGGCCATCTAGCTGAATATGGCCTTTAAATCTTTGCGACTCTTTGTTGTTCTTCCAAAAAAAGATTCAATTTAAGGTCATTATAACTTCTGACTTACCTTCTGATTCCTATTGTTCAGTTTGCAAGTGATAGTTAATCGAGATCCCGAAGGTAGGTAGTTCAAACCATCTGGATACGATATAGGTATTATCTCCAATGCATTCCCCTCGGCTCCATACACTGAAATGATATACTTATTTCATTGTAATACCTACAATGGCAAGTGGAAAAAGGTAGTCTGTGCCTACCCCTCCGGGAAAGAGGCGTGATTTTATGTATGTATGTATATAATAATAATACTGGCTGATTAAAATTTCTTTTTAATTTTGATATACAGCGAAAGTCTGCATTCATACATACATATAATCACATCTATATCCCCTGTAGTATCGACAGAGCCAACAGTCTTGAAAAGACTGATAGACCACGTTCAGCTGTTTGGTTTAATAATAGAATTGAGATTCAAATACCCATCCCGAGTCAATAAGCCTATCCCTTAGTCGCCTTTAACGACATCCAAGGGATGAGATGGTGTGGTCCTATTCTATTACGCGTTCACAGCGAAACCACTGGTCCGATTACCATGAAAATTTGTATGAATATAATTAATTATTCGGGTCAAACACGTAGGCTATTTTTTTTCTAGAAACTGTCACGGGAGCGAAACTACGGGTCAAAGGTAATGTGTACAAACAATACATACATACATAAAATCACTTTTCTTTTCCGGAGAGGTAGGCAGAGACTACCAAACAATACAACTAATATATTCATATATATAATATAATATGATAATCACCTGCTCTATAGAACATGTACACTAACACTATTACGTAGATAAACCACTTCATTTTATACGTTTATCAATTTTTTAGCTTCAAAAAAAAGAGGTTCTCTAATGACATATGTGACGATCCACCTGGTTTTCGGGACACTACAGCAGGGAATGGGACGTGCAAAATTAAGTATTACATGGCATACGAAGTATTTAATTGGTAGTATGAATTAACACTAATTGAGCCGCGTCAAACAAGGTCGGTAGGAAATAACATATTTGTATGACCCGGTGTCATATTAAACGGTCCACTTATTTATTTAAAATATCATCTATTTAATCCCCGGTTCCCGGCACCAATACAAAAAAGAATAGGACTACTCCATCTCTTTCCCATGGATGTCGTAAAATGCGACTAAGGGATAGGCTTACAAACTTGGGATTCTTTTTTACTACGCTTTTATTAGCTTGGGTTGTATGTATGTATGTATGTATGTATGTATGTATGTATGTAACGGAATCTTTGAGCTTAATTTTCACTGATTTCTAAACGTCTGATCAACTTGGAACTTTGCACACGTATCAAGGACCGATGACAATGCAATATTTTGATAAGAGTTTCTCATTATCCTTATTAAAACTGCCAGGATTAATAAATTCATTTTTAGATCCTTCGTATGAGAGTAAGAGAGACAGAGATAGCACCAGTGCCAGTAATCTCCATACAAGAAACCAAGAAGTTCTGACGTATAATGAGTCAAAAAGAGATGTAATATATTTCCATATAATGTTACTATTAACCTGAGGCTTCTTTATTTCATCGCATTGCTCCATTTAGAATTACCATTAGAAACCATAGTAGAATTAGTAGAATATTTTAAAACAATAAAAAATATATAAGTAATAAAACAAAAGTAATAAATGAAAATTGAACAACTAAATTTACAAAAATACAGGAATAAAGTTACTACCTACAGAACTTTGCGATATTTAATACGTATTTAACATATTAATGCAATTCTTGAATTAACATTAGGTATCTTTTGCCTATTTATAATAGCAACACTGTAATACTCGTTTGGAAAATGAGTGACAGTTTTTATGTCAAATAAGTTTTGCAGTAAGTTTTGATTGAATTCGATTCGAACACCTGTAAACTTTCTTTCTGTTGTTTTTTACCGGTGCCTGTGTATTTACCTATTTGCACTTTGTTTTGTGCTGATAACTTGTCGTTATTTGGAGTTTGGAATCTTCCGTTGAGTCGAGCTTTGTTCTTCAGGATATTCGTGTGATTTTATCATCTGAGATTGGACTCTGACTGTGTTTACTGTGTTGTGCAGATATTTTGAGATAGGACTCCTGTAAAAAGTACCTTATTATTTGAGATAGGAGTCCCAAGTTTGTGTTTGTTTTTGTGAAAGACAGATTTTACAACAAAAGTGCCACGATGTCTTCAGATAAACTTTGTTGCGTTCCTGGTTGTAAAGGCAGTGGAGGTATGTTTGAAATATTTTGGTTCCTGTATCAATCTGCCTCTTAATCTTGTGGTTTGATTCCTGGCAAGGCCACAATCGAAAATTATTACGTTTGCTGGATAGTCAAAAATATTATTAACAGTGATTTATCACTATAAAATTCTTTTCAACTGGGTTTAACAATCATCATACATACATATAATCACGTCTATATCCCTTGCGGGGTAGACAGAGCCAACAGTCTTGTAAAGACTGATAGGCCACGTTCAGCTATTTGGCTTTAAGATAGAATTGAGATTCAAATAGTGACAGGTTGCAAGCCCATCGCCTTAAAAAGAATCATGATGATGAGAATATTATGAGATTTAATCCAATCAGGCCACATATAACTTTAAGAAAGTTAGTTGTGAAAACCTCCGGCGATGGGCGCATGGTTGCGAAAGTCTTTTCTAGTAAGATAGTTATACCAGAAGTGTTAACTTCCAAAAAATAATTGTATAAAAAAACTAAAAACTACCCGTTTTATTGCAAATCGAACTAAAAAATAGAAAATAAATAATAGTTTAAAAAAAACTAAAAAACTACGCTTTTATTGCTAATCAAACTAAAAAATAGAAAATAAAAATTAATGACAAAGGAATTCAGTAGTAGCAAGTCGAACAATCAGTTATAGTCAGTTGTAGTAGTAATTACCTCAGATTAAAATTATAACAAAATTAAATTTATAAACAAAACAATTTAAATCAGAGTAAAAAGCGTGGGGTGCATTTTACTTCATTTTCATAACTCTCTTGTCATAAATATATGCTAATAGAATGATTTTAATATTTACTACATCAGGCACCCCACGCTTTTTACTCTGATTTAAATTGTTTTGTTTATAAATTTAATTTTGTTATAATTTTAATCTGAGGTAATTACTACTACAACTGACTATAACTGATTGTTCGACTTGCTACTACTGAATTCCTTTGTCATTAATTTTTATTTTCTATTTTTTAGTTTGATTATTAGGCGAAGGGTTGGCAACCTGTCACTATTTGAATCTCAATTCTATGATTAAGCCAAATAGCTGAACGAGGCCATTCAGTCTTTTCAAGACTGTTGGCTCTGTCAACCCCGCAAGGGATATAGACGTGACCATATGTTTGTAATATTATTAGGAATGTGGGACAGAAGAGCCCATCTATGAGGTACATACTTCTAGAGAGAGATGGCTCAATAAGTTATAATTACAAGCTATTGTTTGTTAACAGATTATCGAACCCGGAACAACACAGACGCCGGAATCCTTGGCACTGCGCCAGCGCGTATCTCCTGCCCTTGATAAAACATAGTTCGTATGTTTTTCAGTGATAAAACTTATAACTATTGCGTATCACGCATGACGCATAGAGACGGGACTTTGTTTATCGGTAAAATATATTTATTTTGTTACAATAGTCCAATATGACTCCAGTATATTCCATTTGTGTGTTTTATGATGTATATTTATATGTATTCTGTGTAGTTTTAATAGAATAGGACTCCATTCCTTTCCATCTAAAAATCGACATCAATTCATTCATACATACATAAAATCACGTCTCTTTCCCGGAGGGGTAGGCAGAGACTACCTCTTTCCACTTGCCTCGATCTCATCATACTTCCTTCGCTTCATCCTCATTCAAAACTCTCTTCATACAAGCTCGGCGGTTTCGGGTACTTTTGACCTGACCCTTTACCAGGACGTCCTTAATTTGATCAAGATACGTTCGTCTAGGTCTTCCCACTCCGACCTCCACACTCTCTCACAATTCATTCATGACCGTAGAAAATATGTAGGAATGATAAACTATTGTAACAATTAGTACATAGGCTCTGCTTATTTCTAAATAAATCTGTGGAACGGATCTTGATCAAATCGGGGACTTTTTTTATAAAATAATAAAAAAAATCGACGAAAGAGAGTGTTCTCGAAATATACCTATAGTCCAAAATTACTATAATTTTTTAACGTATTTAAACTAAATTGTACAACATACAAATGAGTGTACCGTGTAGTTTCCGGCACCAATTGAAAAAAGAATAGGACCACTTCATCTCTTTCCCCGTGGATGTCGTAAAAGGCGACTAAGAGATAGGCTAATAAACTTGGTATTCGCGACAGGGTAGCAATCTGCCACTATTTGAATCTCAATTCTAACATTGAGCCGAACAGCTGAGCGTAGCGTATCAGTCTTTTTAAGACTGTTGGCCCTGTCTACCCCGCAAGGGATATATACGTGATTATACGTATGTATATACATATATGTATGTACAAATGTATAGCACAATTGGCGGACTTGAAGCTGGTAGCATTATGTATCAGTCAACAATTTGGACCAACAGAGAACTTTATGTGCGGTCGAACTAAATATAACTTTGAAGATGATAAATCAATACACAATCCATCTTTGTGGCATTTTTCTTAACGACTTTATGTTTATCTGTCATCTACACTCCACACTAATAATAAAGAGGAAAGATTTGTATTTTTGTATGTTTGTGTGGAATAAACTCAAAAACTACTTGTCCGATTTTGATAAAATTTGGCACAGATATAGAATAGACCTTCAAAAGTGACATAGGCATAGGCTACTTTTTATCCCGGAGTTCCCGCGGGATTGATTGTTAAGTTATGATAGGGTTTCCACGCGGACGAAGTCGCGGGCGGCCTCTAGTGTTAAATATATAAACAGACATGACTCAATGCCGTGTGGTTCCCGGCACCAATACAAAAAAGAATTGGACCACTCCATCTCTTTCCCATGGATGTCGTAAAAGGCGACTAAGGGATAGGCTTACAAACTTGGCATTCTTTTTTAGGCGATGGGCTAGCAACCTATCACTATTTGAATCTCAATTCTATCATTAAGCCAAATAGCTGAACGTGGCCGATCAGTCTTTTCAAGACTGTTGGCTCTGTCTAGCCCACAAGGGATATAGACGTGACCATATGTATGTATGTACATGACTCAAAAATAATCCTATGTGTATAATAAGCCTTCATTTTGATTGACTTTAACAATCTGCACGAGAATAGAATCGGCGTCACATTCTTAAATCGCATGACAGAAATAATAATAATTAGTGCCGTGTGGTTCCCGCCACTTAAACATGGGACTCATACCCCACTCACACGCCACTCCATATCTTGGATATCGTAAAAGGCTACTAAGGAAATAAGAACAACTACTACTAGAAGCAAAGGTTGCTAATGTCAGACAGGAGCCCCTTCATGTAAAAACCTGATTCACCCTGAACCTGAATCCCGGATCATGGAAAAGGCGCACCTCAGGCTCCTCTCCAGAGAGGTGAGGATGTACTGGAATTGGCACCAGGAAAAATAAAGGAGACTTGGTAATGTTCAGTAGGTCATATACGATACAAAAGCAATTCACTTTTCTTCTTAGCTCACTGTACATTAATTTGCACATATTTACTAATTAATTCAATAATTTGAATCATCGTACCCATCCCATACATCATCGTCATGCTTTGATTTGAATACAATAGTTGTATTGATGGGTACTGATAATAAACGTCATATATTATGTACTAGCTGTGCCCGCGACTCCGTCTGCGTCGAATAGTTATTTTGGGCATCATTCAGGAATGAATAATTTTCTCCGTTATTTTCACATTTTCCATTATTTCTTCGCTCCTAATAGTTGCAGCGTGATGTTATATAGCCTAAAGCCTTCCTCGATAAATGATCTATCCAACACAAAAAGAATTTTTCAATTCGAACCAGTAGTTCCTGAGATTAGCGCGTTCAAACAAACAAACAAACTCTTCAGCTTTATAATATTAGTATAGATATTAATATTCCATATGGCCCACGATGATGGATGTCGCATTGATTAGCGGTTTTGGTATGTCAGTCAGATTCCGTGGTTTTCCTCGTGATCTCAATTGTGTGACATATTTCTTTAATTTTAACAGCGTCGATGGTCGATTCAGGAGTTCGGTTTAAATCCGTGATGAGCAGAAAGGCACAGGTTCGAATCCTAACTCGGCCATGTACCAATGACTATTTTCGGAGTTATAGTTTGAATGCCATTAAAAGTATTCATAGAAATCTCTAGCCGTGCATTTTCTTCTGAATTGGACGGTAGAGGTTATAATGTAATAGGCGTTAATATCTGTGGAAAAGCGCTGAAAAAAAATGGCGGGGGTAGATCAGCTGATCAATTTTTCCCGCCAAAAAAATTACTATACCTGAAAACATACATAGGTACGTCGGTTTTTTTTTAATATATGACAGTTTGAGTATTTGTTCAAACAATATGAATAACTTATTTCAATAGATTAAATTCAATTTCGTTTAACAGTAATTTTCCATAATTGTGAAAAATGACTACCCTTGTGTTCAAAGAGCGACTATATTTAACATACACTTGAGAGATTAACCGCCTTTATACATATAAGGAGGTTCTGTTTACTTAATTAAGTTTACGTAAAACTTTAAATGTGTAAATTACTTTACCCGAAGTCCTCCCTTAGGAACCGCCTTCCTTTTGAATACTTTTGACTTTTAGCTCTGTCTACTCCATAAGGAATCAAGACGCGATACTTTCAAGCATATAATTTATTTTAATCAAAAACCAACTATTTAGAAAATTTCGAGATTTCCAATTTATCAATTACCTTTGCGGATGTCATAAAAGAAGCCTAAGTCAGAAAAATCAATGAAATGTCAATAAAATTACTGTGTTAAATTCATCTACAATTTATATGAAAAAGATAGGTTACTCTAACGCCGATGGCATCACTTACATACAGATAATCTAGCTTGTATAGGTACGCTAGTTTAGACTTCTAGGTCTGACCTAACCTGCAGTTAAAAGAAAAGATTATATATTAAATTTATATTATAATTAAAGCTGATTATATATTATAATTTATATATAGATTATATTTAAAAATATTTTCAAGTATTTTGTGACAAATACCGGATATTTGTTATTCGGTTTATGTATGTAGGTATATATTAAAATCTAATTCTCATTTTACTGGAGAACCCCAATAGAAACTGTATAATAAAGTAAATATGACGTATTAATTTGGTCACACGTACGTGTTATTTTCGTAAATTTCAAAAATAGTAGTTATAACGAAATTAATGTTAATTACAAATTATCTAACAACTATAGCTGTATTTTTATGTCGATGACTTTGGATTAAGGATGACACGAACGAAAAATCATCAAATGTGGATTGAAAATACCATATGAATGTGCTATTATCCCTTTTACGACATCCATGGGAAAGAGATGGAGTGGCCCTATACATGTGTAGATTGTAGGTACGAGTAAGTTAAGATTTGTCATGTTCTTCTACCTCCTGGCTTTAGTCCTGGTTGCATCGTCAGTTCTCTGGAGAGGAATCCAGGGTATGCCTTTGACCATGGACCCTGGATTGGGTGAGAATTGTAATGTTGTGTTCGTTATATTAAGTCCATTCCACGACTCGACGAACTCATAGCGTATTGAGGGATTTTTTGACAACATTTCAATACTATCGTAAAAATATCATAAATTTTGACACTTTTATTGAGACGCACTCATGTCGACAGATTTGATGACATAGAAGCCACGATGTAATCTTAAAGCTTGTCACACATCTAACTTGAAAATATATTAATATGTCGTGCTTTTTTGTGATAAACAGGGTTATTTTAATAACATAGATATTTTTGCATCAAATTATGGTTGACGACACAAAATCGGTTTCTAAAAATCACATTATAAATTTTAGCTTAACAATAATTACGGGTAGGCAATTATAATAAAAAAATACGCTTAAGCAAATGGATCACTAAAAATTTATTTTCAACCGGACGTGTGATATCATATAGTGAAAATGAGTTCCTTAGATTTTAATTTCATGGTTTGTACTTTAATCTTTCCGCGTATTTTGGGATTTATTTACCACTAGTAATAATCTGTAACTTTGTTGTAATATGCAATACTATAAGTTTGTCTTAATATGCGTTGCTTTATATAAATAGCTATTTTGACTTATAACCAATTTAATTCTTACAAAATATAGCATGACATATTAACATATATTACAGCTCAGTGTATGAGAGGCTTAAATTCCAAACTTTGATTACGTTCGAAATGTTTTGTTCGGGCCGAAACGAACGCGCCAGTAGCACTGAGCGTCGAGAAGGCAGCGCACGCGCACCTCAGCGTTTTGTTATCGCTATTGACCTGTTGCGTTTTATTTACACGGTTAATGCGGGTGAATAAACATTATTAGACAAAAATTGTAAAATTATTATTTTTAAACGTTGTTTTAATATTTTTTTATTAAAATTATAAGTGTATTTGCCTAACAGTTGATAGTTTACAAACTTTCACCGGATTTGAGAGTACTTCTTTGAGGTAAGATTATGTTTAATGGTAACCTTAGCTCGAGTGCGTTAAAACAAAATAGAGATTAAGTAATTATATTTAAACTAAACCTAAAAATAAATAATTGTAATGGAGTAAATTTAAGCATAAAATTTGATGAAATAGTATTTCTTTTTAAAGTTTTCTGTTACCTATTTTTATCAATGTTGAGTGATAGTAAACATTTGCCTAAACATCGATAAGTAATTTCATGTTATGTAGGAAAGTTTCTACAAGGTCCCTGTAGCGATAGAAATAATTATTATCAATAGATTGTATTGACATCGATAATTTTGTAAGTATTTAAGTGAAAGGTCACTCATTAGAAATTACGTTTGATAAATATCAGGTAGATAAATTATAACTGTCAATAAACCAAAGACCCGTAAAAGTGATGAATAGAAAAAAATAATTTTATTTTCAAAATTGGATACAAGGTATCACTTATTGACGTCACATAACTCTAATCTAATTATATCTATCTACTACCGCTTCCAAAACGCATGTGTAGAAGAAGCATAACAAACTACACTGCAGCATTTTTACCGGACGTCAATTAATAAATACAGATAGATCTCTTAAATCTAAATCGTGGACGAATGCACATTGTCTACATAAAAAAATGTGAATGGGTATATAACTAACTAAAAAACTGTTCTAAGTTAAACTAACTATCGCCTTTCTATTTAAATTTCCTCCCACCCTGAGGTTGACTGGAAGAGATTGCTTTAGCGATAAGTCCGCCTTTGTACCTCATTGCCTGTGTTTTTTTTTCTGTTTTACTTTTTCTTATGGTGCAATAAAGAGTCTATCTATCTACGAGTAAGATGTTTTAATATGCTCAAAGAAACATATTGTTACATCTTTACCCCTTGAGTTATTAAAAAAATCTGAAACAATGATCTACTTGTTTTTAACTAATTTTTATGTAAGCCATATTTTTGTTTACTTAAAACTAACTTATAAATAGTGGACCAAAATTAACATAATTTTCATTAACACTAAAATAACTTCAAAACAGTAAGTAGTCAGTAATTAGTTTAACTTAACTATGTTACAAAAGTAAATTCAACAATAAAAACTTAGTCACGGCAACATACACACATACATCATATAATCACGTCTATATCCCTTGCGGGATAGACAGAGCCAACAGTCTTGTAAAGACTAACAGGCCACGTTTAGCTGTTTGGCTTTAAGATGGAATTGAGATTCAAATAGTGACAGGTTGCTAGCCCATCGCCTAAAAGAAGAATCCCAAATTTATAAGCCTACCCCTTAGTCGCCTTTTACGACATCCATGGGAAAGAGATGGAGTGGTCCTATTCTTTTTTCTATTGGTGCCGGGAACTACACGGCAAAATTAATAAAAATACCAGTAGTAATCGCCCTTTGGAACTAATTCTCGCTTCTACCTGCTTTGACACCGATTATGGTATGCGCGTACGCCTATTATGTGAACCATTCTTCTTATCTCAAAAAAATAAAACTCCGTTTGCCAACCAGTGAATGTTCAGACTAAAATGAACTATATTACTCTGCGCATTAGATCAACTATTAGTTGTGCCATTTTTCTATGAACGAAATGACAAATAAATATTCATGTTCTTAAGATATACGAGTAATGTAAAAATAATTCAAAGTTAAGTAGAAATGTATTTTTTGTTCGAGTTTACGTAAACACTTCAAGGAGGAGCTAAATTATAATCCTAAAAAAGTGCCGTGTGGTTCGCGCCATTTAAGAATAGGACCATTCCATATCTTTCCTATGGATGTTGTAAAAGGCAACTAAGGGGATGGCTTATAATCTTGGGATTCTTCTTATACATAGGCAAAGGGCTAGAAATATGTCATTATTTAAATCTCATTTCCATCATTTAGCCATACAACTTTCAGTCTTTCCAAGACTATTGGCTCTGTCTACCCCGCAAGGATATTTTCATTGGTGCCGGGACCCGCATGGCACTTACACTTTCATAAAAGAATATTAATTTCATCTTCCTAAATATTATGTAAGACTTTTACGTTACTGACTGACAGACAACACACAGCTCAAACGACTGATTCTTGTAACTTGAAAATTGGCATGAAGGTTTCTTATGTGGTCTACGGGTGCACTTAGAGAGGATTACCTTAAATTCCCGTGGGAACAGGAATTAATGGGATTTTTCGTTTAACGCGTTCGGAGCCGCGCGGGCTACTCGTAGGTACAAAATTTACTATCTACTAATTTTTAACTTTCAATTTTTATTACAATTTAAGTGTGATTCGTACAAGTTTGGGTGGGATTTCTTGGATGTTGACATGTACAGTCTACTGCTAAGAAACTTATACTCCTATTCATACAATCCAAAACCAAAGCCCGCTCAAGTGTCTCTGCAATTGACTGTACATTATTTATGTCCAAATCAAGTTTCTGTAAATTTTCCTGTACTTTGAGTAATTGTAAATTATTGGTTTCCTATCACATCATTCCCTGCATCAGTTCGTTAACTTCTGATATTTTCACCTTTTCCAAGGCAAGGACGAGAGGGTCGGAATCCGCTCGGCATTTATACTTTACAAGTGCAACGATCTCTTTTTATCAAATTTACAACCACGGAGAGATTGAGGAAAATAAACAAATTAATCAGAGGATTTACAATAATTGCCGTGTGGTTCCCGGCGCCAATAAAAAAAAGGACCTATCCTTTTACCACTCCCATCTTTTTCTCATTGATGTCAAAAAGGCGACTAAGGGATAGATAGGCTTATAAACTTGGGATTCATCTTTTAGGCGATGGGCCAGCAACCTGTCACTATTTGAATCTTATTTGTATCATTATGGTGAACGTGGAGTTTTAGTTGTTACAAGACTGTAGGCTCTGTCGACTCCGCAAGGGATAAAGACGTGATTACATGTATGTATGAATGAGCCCTAAAGAGACAGTCGTATGTCTCATACTGCCTTCTAGCTTCTGCGCCGCGCTTTCCCTGAAAATTGCCAAATAAAAGTAGCCTATGTTACTCCTAAAAGTTTTTTTTCTAAGTCTGTGTCAAATCACATCAAAATCGGTACCGTAGTTTTTGAGTTTGCCAAACAAAAATAAAAATCTTTTCTCTTTATTATACTAGTATTGATTCATAGTTATGGTTGAAAGTTCAGCTCACACCAAAGACAATCAGACAAAATCAGAAAAGTTAGAATCATTCATATTTAATTATTGTAATTTAATTGACATACATATAGTCACGTCTATATCCCTTGCGGGGTAGACAGAGCCAACAGTCCCGAAAAGACTGAATGGCCACGTTCAGATGCTCGGCTTAATGATATAATTGAGATTCAAACAGTGACAGGTTGCTAGCTCATCGCCTAAAAAAGTATCCCAAGTTTGTAATCCAATATTAAATTAAATTAAAAAATAACCGTGCAGGTTTCCTCACGATGTTTTCCCTCACCTCATAATAATCTTTTGACGAATTATAAGGAAATTATAACCATGAATACAAACGTTTCTTTCCTCCGAAAAAGGATAGAAAAACATCCGATAATGATGTATAATTAGTCGAATATTTGCAACATCCTTTATTATGCTAACAACATAGTATTAGTTTCACGTATTTTTAATGAACACACCTGTATTAGTACATTAACAAAAATGTTTAGCAATTAACTAATTGTTATTAACAACAAATTTATCACTCTTTAATTTGTTTACACAAGTATGGTAAAGAGTTTAGATTTTTTTTTGGGGTTTGTAAAGATTGCTTTTAAGGTTCTGTGTCTAAAAGGTAAAGACGGGACTATGACTAAGACTCTGCTGTCTGTCCGTCCGTTTATCTGTCACCAGACTGTATCTCATAAACCGTGATAGCTAGAAAGGTGATTTTTTTTACAATTTAAGTATTTCCGTTGCAGCTATAACAACTAATACGTACAAAAAATTAAAAAATAATATTAATCCCATAAAATAAACGTGTGTATTCCGTATTTTCTTTTGCTCAACATTTAATAACAGTAACAGGAAGACGTTTAAAATTTTCACATAATATTATTATATAGACATACAGCTGAACGTGGACTTAAGACTAAATCTTTTCAAGACTGCTGTCTACCCCGCAAGGGATATAGACGACGTGAGTATATATATACATACATACATATAATCACGTCTATTTCCCTTGCGGGGTAGACAGAGCCAACAGTCTTGAAAAGACTGAATGTCCACGTTCAGCTATTTGGCTTAATGATGAGAATTGAGATTCAAATAGTGACAGGTTGATAGCCCATTGCCTAAAAAAAGAATCCTAAGTTTGCAAGCCTATCCCTTATATGTATATGTATATATGTATGAATATTTTCCCAAAATACTAATGCGTGGATCAATACGAGTATATCTATGACATCGTATCTCAAACATACACCGCTGCACTGTTGGCTGACATCCAAATGTCAATAACACAGAGCACTGCACTGTTCAGCTCTTCAGTGCTCTGTGCCCAGCAAGATGGCTTCCAAAGTCAATTGATATTTCTATAATCGCCATTTACGACACACGTATTTGTATATTGTAAGCGAAAGTTGCACATAAATATGAAAAGTTGCGCGATTTTTTAACGCAATTGAAGAGTGGCGTGTGTAATTATCAGTTCGCCTTTTACGACATCCATGGGAAAGAGATGGAGTGGTCCCATTTTTTTTGTATTGGTGCCGGGAACCACACTGCACTGTTCGTTCGAATCATGTTATATCTATACTAATATTATAAAGCTGAAGAGTTTGTTGGTTTGTTTGTTTGAACGCGCTAATCTCAGAAACTACTGGCTCGAATTTTAAAATTATTTTTGTGTTTAATAGACCGTTTAACGAGAAAGGCTTTAGGCTACATAACATTACGCTGCAACTATAAGTAGCGAAGAAATAATGGAAAATGTGAATAAAACGGGTAAAATTATTCCTCCTTGAGGGCTTCAATGATGCCCAAATTAACTATTCCCCGCGGACGAAGTCGCGTGCACAGCTAGTCGGTTATAAAAACAAATCCTACTAATATTATAAATGTGAGAGTTTGTGAGTATGTCAGGATGTCAGTTACTCTTTCACGCAAAAAATACTAAACCGATTACGATGAAATTTGGTATGTAGAGGTAGCTGAAGACCCAGAATAACATATAGGCTACTTTTAATCCCGGAGCTCCCGCGGGATTGATTGTTAAGTTATGATAGGGTTTCCACGCGAACGAAGTCGCGGGCTGCCTCTAGTAATATACTTACAAATGTTTTTATGAAAGCGAAAGTTACACATCAATATAAAAAGTAATAAAGTTGCGCTATTTTTTTATCGCAATTACAAAGATGGCGTCACATCTATTAACAGTTGATAGAACTCATCATCATGTTTGCATAGGTTCTGCTTCGTTAGCTATTTAGAACTATAGCAAAATCAGCTAGAATATTCTTGACCGGTGCCCTAGAATAGATTTTTGCGAAACTTCATTCATCCACTCAATACCTGTTACAATACAATTCTCCAGATACTGATAATGAAGATAAAATATATGTTTATAATCCATTAAAAAAATATAATATAAATTTTTTTCAATCTTGTATAAATAAATTAATCTGAACAATATATTCTCTCGTCCACATTTTTATTCTAAGTTTGGATAGTTGCGAAGTTGACGTTGTTGAAGAAAATGCTGCAGTGCAGTTTGTTACCGCTTATTCTGCACTGACACCTTGAATCGGCAGTTAACTTAGGTTTAAGTAATTTATTTAACGTCAACCAATGTTGTGAAATCAAAAGATTTGACTATTATTAAGCGATATGTACTATCCTACAATAATGAATAAAAAAATATTGTGTTTTTTTTTTAATTTTGAAGTTATGACGTCACACACAACCGGGACTAACACGAGGATATTGACCATATAATGACCAATGATTACTATAAATATAATTAAGATTACCTATTTACTAACAATACTGTTTCTTTCCAGACTCGAATGGAACGTACATAGACATAAAATACACTAGACACGTCAACTAGATCGGGAATGACAATACAACGGAACATTTTACAAGTGATTTGTTGTAACAACTGACTGAATATGACGAAGATCCAAGATAACTTGTCTGGACATGGCAACAACAACGTGGTTCCTCTCCTGCCGAGGTCTACGGTGGAATTGGAGTTCAAGAATATCACTTGCTCTATGAACATATTCACCGTAAACCGACTGAGATATGGTGAGCTCTTAATTTATTTATTGTTTAATTCCTGGGTGTGCCGTGTGGTTCCCGGCACCAATACAAAAAAGGAATAGGACCACTCCATCTCTTTCCCATGGATGTCGTAAAAGGCGACTGAGGGATAGGCTTATAAAATGCGATCCTTTTTTTTAGGCGATGGGCTAGCAACCTATTTGGATCCCAATTCCATCATTAAACAGAGCAGCTGAAAGTGGCCATTCAGTCTTTTCGGGACTTATGGCTCTGTCTACCCCGTAAGGGATATAGACGTGATTATATGTATGTATGTTCTTAGGTGTATCTACATTATGTCTACTCGTTGACTATGCTCTTTCGGTGAAGCAATTTTAGTGAAACAATGGGCAAAGCAATAGTTGAAGACATTATTAAATTTACTGATACATATTTATTTATCAACATACGTCATAGCGCTCTAAATATAAGTACGATTCGAGGAAAAACACAAGTGAATTTCCTCGCCAAGTGTATTTGTGTGTCTCAAACTTGACAAAGGAACTAAAAAGAATAGGCGTAACCACAGAAAACTGAATTCTCGTATATTAAATTGTTTATAAAACAAACATTTTATTAATTTAATTTTTTTAAGCAGATATGTAATTAAAACAACAGTGAATACTCATACTCGTTAAAGCAATTAAGTCGACGTTAAGCATTACACATAAATTACTACGGCTTCAAATGCGCGGCTGTAGAAGTAGCAATGAAACAAACTACACTGCGATGACTTCAATTTACAAATAACCCTCCTTCTATCACAGTCGAGTTATAGACCATAGACGTTGCCTTAACTAATATAAAATTTGAATATAAAATTAAATTGTTAACCTGTCAATGTCAATTCTATAATTTAGCAATTAGAGCTAAACGTGGTCTTTTATTCTTTTCAATGCTGTTTTCTCTGTCTACCCCGCACGGGATAAAGACGTGACTGTATATGATTATGCAAAGACAATAAGATCATGGAACAATCTGTTCTTTATTGGGCATATCATGAGTCACTATCATAGACTGACATACTGCGTCCCTAAGTTTTAATACTGGTTGCATTAGTATCTATATTTGTACAATATATTTACTATTTATATTAATTAACGTCTGACCTATATTACTGATATTGGAATTTTTACGATTCCTTCAATAAATTTGTGACACAATGGGCGATTACCAGTACGTCCATCGTTACCTATAAATCTTTTGTACGTAAATGAAGTTAAGCGATATTGATAGATACATCTGTTTCTTGAAAAAACATAAAAATCGGAGTTACTCCTATATTATTTCGATTTTTGTGATAAAAAATTAATAGAATTTAAAATAACCTGTTTTTTTGCTATAATCCATAATTACTTTCTTTCATTCAATACTAATATAATATAATATAAACGAAAGTCTTTCTGTTTGCCTGTAACACTTTAACGGCTAAACCGTTGGTCTGATTTGAATAAAATTTTGTTTAGATAAACTTTCGACATTCATCTCTGCTTATTAACTTTATCCAAAATACATACATATAATCAAGTTCTTATTCGTAACGCTGTAGACCTCAGGGTAAGATAGAGTCACAGTTTAAAAATTCTGAAAGGCAACGCTCAGCTGTACGGCTTCATGATAGAATTGAGATTCAAACGCCCTACAAGAGGGATTCCAAGTTTATAAGCCTATGCCTTAGTCGCTTTTACGACATCCATTGGAATGAGATGGAGTGGTCCTATTCTAAAGAGCCAGGGACACGGATTTTATCTTTATTAAGTTACCCAATAAAATGTTCTTTTAAGAAAAAAAATAAAGTTTAATTGCTGATATGCATTTTTGGACAAACATACGAACAAACAGTAAGTGAACTGGTAACTTTACATGTCGAATGTCGACCTAGTGACCTACTTCAGAATTCTAGACTCCTTTTTTAACATCAATTACTACAATTGAAAGTACTGATTGAACCAGATTGAAACCGTGTTATTGTCTTATTGATTTCAATTTTCACTGAACAATGATAATTAAACTATGAAAAGAAAAACCGTGTATGTCGTGTGGTGCCGGGAACCACACGACATACACCAATACAAAAAAGAATAGGACGACTCCATCTCTTTCCCATGGATGTCGTAAAAAGCGACTAAGGGATAGGCTTACAAACTTTGGATTCTTTTTTAGGCGTTGGGTTAGCAACGTATCACTATTTAAATCTCAATTCTATCAATAAGCCAAATATTTGTGGACATTCACTATTTTCAAGACTGTCTACCCCGCAAGGGATATAGACGTGACCATATGTATGTATGTATGTATGAAAATAATAAGGAGAAAAATAATAAAAACACATAATTATATTTCTAGCCCATCGCCTAAAACAAGAATCACAAATTTATAAGCACATCCCTTTGTCGCCTTTAACGACATCCATGGGAACGTGATCCTATTCTCTTTTTTTATCGGTGCCGGATATATTATACAATACTAATACACCTTTGTTTACAAGTAGGTTCACCAGTTCCCAACAGGTAAGACGAATTTCAATGACGTCAATGAGACAAGCCATTACTAAAGTCAGATTACAAAGTCAATCAGCAATTCTCGCTACAATCGCTTGTGGTTTTAAGAAGCACTCTATTATATATTTCTTTGCCTTATAAATTGGGTTTTTGAGAACTCATTACAATCATGTGCTGTGTGATTCCCGTGCACTTAAGAATAAACCACTTCCTTTACAATGGTTAACGTAAAGGCGACTAAGGGATAGACTTATAAATTTTGGATACCTCTTAGAGGCGATGAGCTAGCAACCTGTCACTATTTGAATCTCAATTCTATCAAATCAAACCAAACAGCTGAACGTGGCATTTTGACATTATTCAAGTCTGTTGGCTCTGTCTGCCCCGCAAGAAATGTAGACGTACTGTATGTATGTACGACTAAGAAAATATACAAGGAGAGTGAACGGGAATATTGGAAAGGGAAGGCCAAGACGAACATACTTTGAAAAAATCGGGGATGTCCTTGTAAATTAAAAATCTAATTAATTTTTTATTGCCGTGTGGTTCCCGGCACCAATACAAAAAAGAATAGGACCACTCCATCTCTTTCCCATGAATGTCGTAAAAGGCGACTAAGGGATAGGCTTATAAAATTGCGATCCTTTTTTTAGGCGATGGGCTAGCAACCTAATAAACCTATTTGGATCTCAATCATCCATCATTAAGTCGAGCAGCTGAACGTGGCCATTCAGTCTTTTCGGGACTATTGGCTCTGTCTACCCCGTAAGGGATATAGACGTGACTATATGTATGTATAAAATTTTTATTTTTATTTCTTACTTAGCAGACAGAGCCCGCGGACAAACTGAAGACTTTTTACAATTAAAGAAATTTATTCTCATAAAAGAACAAGAGGATTCCGAAGTATATAAGTCTATCCATTAGTCGCGTTATACGACATCCTTAGGAAATAAATAACTCCATTTATTTCCCAAGGATGTCGTATAACGCGACCAAGGGATAGACTTATATTACCACTCGGATAACCACTCGGTTTTACAAGTGCCGGAAATCACACGGCACATTTATCTTAGTCAACCTGCTTTCATTCATCCTCCATACATCCTAATTTCTTCCTATTAATATTATGAATGCAAAAGTTTGTGAGTATGTCAGGATGTCAGTATGGATGTTTGTTACTCTTTCACGCAAAAACTACTGAACCGATTACGATGAAATTTGGTATGTAGGTATCTGAAGACCCAGAATAACATATAGGCTTTTAACATATACTTTTTATTCCGGAGTTCCCGCGGGATTGATTCCACGCGTACGAAGTCGCGGACGGCATTCCCTTTTCTATTCCTGTCAATATATTAGTATCTTTAACTAAACAAAAACCTGCCAATTCTAAAACCTTATCAAATTACGACAGTTCGACTCTCATTATACATCTATACGTAATCCGAATAACACAAACGGTTGCAAAATACGAGTATTCCGGTTCGATTCCTACGTCACGGAGGCTTTCGACACCAGCCAGCCAGCTTTGACATTTGGTGGTGTAACCATTCTCTCCTATTTTGTTGATGTCGACTAGAATCATCAACAACACTAAACATAATTTAATGAAGGTATTACATTCGGACACGATTTAGATTTAAGATGATCTATATTTGTAAATTGACGTCCGGTGAAAATGCTGCGGTGCAGTTTGTTCCGCCGCTTCTTCTACGTGCGCTTAGGAAGCGGCAGTAGTTATAATTAGATTTAAGTGTGACGTCAATAAGCATAAAATAAAATAAAACTATTCTTTTGGCTTAATGATAGAATTGAGATTCAAATAGTGACAGATTGCTTGCCCATCGCCTGAAAGAATAATCCCAAGTTTATAAGCATAATCCTTAGTCGCCTCTTACGATATCCATGGGAAAGAGATAGCGTGGTCCTATTCTTTTTTATATTAGTGCCAGCACATATATAATCATTTATCATGATTATTTATTATTATCCATTTATATGTATGTATATAAATATCGTCATGTTTAAATCACCGATGGCAAAAATAAGAATACTATCCCAGCAACTAGAGAAATACTGAGCGCCAAAATCAATACTTTCACTCAAAAACGTTTTGGAAGATAAGTTTACTGATAAATAATACATTTTATGAAACTTCTGAAATATACATACATATAATCTCGTTTTTATCTTTTACGGGATAAACCGACCTAATAGTTTTACAAAAACTTTAGTCTTTTCAAGACTGTTCTGTTTTTCAAGGCCACATTCAGCTTTATGACTTAATTATGACCCCATCGCTAACAAAAAGAATTCCTTTCTTTATAATACTTAGTTACTTATGGCATAGTTTAGCTTACCAAGTCTAATCTATACTAATATTATAAAGCTGAAGAGTTTGTTTGTTTAAACGCGCTAATCTCAGGAGCTACTGGTCCGAATTGAAAAATTCTTCTTGCGTCGAATAGACCATTTATCGACGAAGGCTTTAGGCTGTAAAACATCACGCTGCAACTATAAGGAGCAAAGGAATAATGGAAAATGTGAAAAAAAACGGGGAAAGTTATTCATCCTTGAAGGCTGCAATGATGCCCATAATAACTATTCCACGCGGACAAAGTCGTGGGCGTAGCTAGTATTGTATAATATGGTTATTAACCGTAGGGCAAGCCGTAACTAAACCCTCACTATGACGTAACACGATGTTACCAGTTAACTTTACGAATGTTAAGACAGAAATCAGTAAACTAATCGCTCCGTGATCACCTTGTATAATCTTTGACCCAATTTGACTTATGACCTTCTGTGTGGCCGATACAATTCAATGTCAAATTATTTCTATTTCCAGCATTCTTTTAATTGAGAGTAAAAAATATTATTTTAGAAATTAGGTTTTTTTAAATACTTTATTTTAATTTCTAGGGTTAGTGGATTTTATTTTGGGCTGTTGTTCTGTGTTCCTCTTTATTGGAAACCACGGATTCGCGCAAATCGAAATACCAGTTAATTTCCCTTCCCGCGGGAATCCCGAGAAATCCTATCTTAGTTCACCTCTAAACCACATTTGGAACCTACATGACGAATTTCAAATCTCGACCTTTACACTTTTCCATTTCTAACATCAAAATATTTAAAACCTTTAAAATAAGAAGAAAATGCTGCAGTGCAGTTTGTTACCGCTTCTTCTGCACTGACGCTTTGAAAGCGGCAGTAAACTTAGTTTTAAGTAATTTATTTAACGTCAACCAATGATGAGATGATTGGACAATTATTAAGCGATATGATAGTATCCAATAATAATGAATAAAAATTATGAATTTGAAATAAAAAATAAAATTAGATGCAATTATTAATTCGTATGTTTGTTATAAGGAAATCCGTAGCGCAGAAAACCTACTAAGTTTTGAGAGAGTATTTATTCAAATTCAAATTCCAAAATGTTTTTTTTTCATGTTTTTGACGTCAAATAAAACAAAGTTTCCAAACTGTCAATATTCAAAGTTATAATTAGAATAGAAATGTGGACGAGAGAATAAATTGTATCCATTAAATAAAAAAAAAAAAACACTACAGTTTTAAACAACCAGCGGCCACCAAGATATGAATATTCAGCTTTTACGAGCCTCTTTATCAAACACGTGACAGAAACGCATACAAGAAAAAAAAAACGTGTCTCAACACGTGGCCAAACGTTACCAAACATACAAACAGGTAAAATTTGGACATTTGTCGTGGAACCGTGTCAAGGAATAGAATGAGTGAGCCAAAATCCGCTAATCATATTGTACTGCGTAAACGTTAGATAGCGTGGTACAGGCGATGAGAAAATATTTTTGAAACAAAATAAAAACTTTTTTACAGTACTGTACATAGAACCGCCTCCAATCGACATCCTCCATTTTTCATAGTTGGTTAGATTTCTATAACCTCCTAAGTGTAAAAATCACCTTCCTGAAAACCGCATCAAAATCAGGTTCAGCGAATGTATTTATATATACAGGTTAAACTGAAAACCATCTTTTTCATTTTAAAGGCGGTTTAACAAGAAAAATGTAATTGAGACATTTGAATTTGGAATTGCAGACATTAATATCAAAATGGATGTCACAGAAAACGGCATTTCCATTTGTGGATTTGTAATACTGACAAATTGAATACAAAAACTGAAAAAAAAATCCGTTGGCGCTTAAGAAGAAGCAAAATATATGTACGCGGGCTTCTTTCACTTTCCTTTTAATCAGAGATTCAGTTTTCACTACAGATTTTACATTTTTGACAGATTTTACTTCATATATTTTTTAATCTCTACAAAACTGTTCGTCAGATTATGTCAGTCACTTTACCTTTTTAACAGATTCTCGATAACACTTGTGCATTCAATTGTACATGTTGCGACATCCATTCTGTCGCATATATCACATTATTATTATGTCAAATGTAAAATTTCAAAATGCTTGTGTCCATACTGACCATATCTATATGTGGCAATGATTTTCCATTGACCATTCTGACGTCACATGTTATCATTGATTAGAATCGCCTTGACATTACATCGATTCAGCATGGTTATTAAGAGTGGAGTGTATGTCGAAACTGCCGGTGGCCGATAGGTTAATGTGTCCGACTAAATAAGCATGATACACAGGTTCAAATATTACCGCGACCAATTAGGTACTTATGACTCTTTTCTGAATTAAGTACATTAGTTCTTACGATTAAGTTTCCGCTTTGGTTTTTCTACTTATCAATTCCATCTGACCTCCGCAACTTTTGTGGATAATCCTGACCCATATCACCACCTTCATCATCATCATGGTGTTCTGAATGTGCAGGTTTCCTAAAATCAGCTCGGTAATGAAAATTACATTTCTTGAAATGCAGGGAAATGTGTAAAAATATATTATCTTTTTTTCTCAAAACCCACACGGCAAATATTCGTAGTGAATTGTACAATGCACAACTATAAATTAATTCATTACCCACACTATACTAAGAAGTAATACATCGCTAGATATGGATTCAGATAAGGGATAAGCTTAAGAATATTTATTAGCTTCCGAGTAGATGTTTGTACTCCTATGTATGTATAATTATGTATATAAGAACTACGTTTGATAAAACTACTTACATAAATATACAGTAAACCCACATATAATTTCAATTCAATTCAAAATCTTTATTGCATATCATAAAATACACCAGTTAAATTACATTTACTGCTTGTAAATAGGTACAATGTGAATCCTGTTGGGCTCGCAATTTTAAAATAATATATCCATGTATTATCGTTACATTGGCTAAAGAAGAAAAAGTCTATTTCGTCCTTACTTACATATTGTTACGTCTAAATCCGTTGCGGGATAGAGTGAGCCAACGGTCTTAAAATTACAGTAAAATCATGTTCATTAGTGGCTTTGAGATTCAAAAGTAGGTAGTAAAAATGTATTGTGTCTTTGTATGTTTTTGGTAAGAAAAGAAATAAACAAATAAAAGTTATTAAACTGGCTCTAATCTTCGACTTCGTAAACGTGAAATTGTGCTACTCTCTGTCCCCGTGGGGATTTCGGGAAATCCACTCTAAATGGCTCTTACTCTCCCTGAATAAACAACAAATTTCAAACTTTTAATGTGTATTTTTTTCAGCTGAACGTTTTTCGTTTAATCACAGTCATAAAGTCACAGTATATCTATACTAATATTATAAAGCTGAAGAGTTTGTTTGTTTGTTTGAAACTGGTTCGAATTGAAAAATTCTTTTAGCGTTGAATACACCATTTATCGAGGAAGGCTTAAGGCTATAAACATCACGCTGCAACTATAAGGAGCAAAGATATAATGGAAAATGTGAAAAAACGGGGAAAATTATTTATCCTTGAAGGCTTCAATAATGCCCAAAATAACTATTCTACGCCGACGAAGTCGTGGGCACATCTAGTATAGATATAAAATAATATAGCGAAAAAAATCGTCAGAAAAAACTAGAAGACAACAATAACTATACACAATGTTTAGCGTATGGAAATAAATTATTGAATAAACAATTTACCGTCGTGACGAAATTCAGACATCTTACCCAGCGGTAATTGTGCAAACATGCAATTTTCATTTGAAGCTGTTACCTAACCTAAAAACATTATAATCATCAAATTTTTAAGGAACAAAGTCTGAATAACTTGAAAATGCTACACTAGCACCTTATCATCAGATTGTTGATGTCATTAGAAAGTTTGTAAATCATTTTAAACGAAGCGGTCGTTGGCCGAACGGTTCGGACGCCGAATAAAATACGTAACGCGCCTATACACAGGTTCCAAACCCGACCATCTACCAACGACTCTTTATGAGATACTAGCGACCCGCCCCGGCTTTACACGGATAACATTTATACATATAAACCTTTCACTTGAATCTCTCTTTCTATTAAAAAAATTGCATCAAAATCCGTCGTGTAGTTTTAAAGATCTAAGCATACATACAGGGCAATCCCTTAAAGATGATCCAAAGTTTATTAGCTATCCCTTAGTCTGCTTTAACGACATCCATGGGAAAGAGATGGAGTGGTCCTATTCTAAAGTACACAAAACCGCTCGAATTAACGAACGAAATAACCATGATTTAAAAAAGACATAGTCTCTGACCACCCGTCCAGGAATGTGACAGGGTTATTGCAAATTCACAGACTTTAATCTCTAGTTGTACGGCCATCAAAACTTAATTACAATTCATTTCAATGAAAATGATAATCAGTAATTAGCGAATTGTACCTCCTCGCCTTCCTGTAATCTCAATTGGTTATCCGTTAATTGTAAATCTGTTAAAATTAACTGCCAGTTATACCTCATCTTTACCGGACTTAATTAGGACTTAGAAGCTACATTGTAATGTGCAGATCTGTTATAAGAATTCCGATTCAGCCAAGTTCGTGGCGATTTTTGCAAAATTATAAGACAATGTTTTACCTGACATGTAGTAGAGCGTTGATGGTCGAACCGGTAAGGTGCTCAGTTAAAATACGTGTCGCTTAGAAAGGCACAGGTTCGAATCCCACGTCGGCGATGTACCAATGACTATTTTTGAAGTTACATTAGTTTGAATACTAACCGATGCTCTTACAGCGAGGGAAAACATCGTGAGGAAACCTGCATATTCATGTAACTGGATGTGTAACCATGATCGATCCAATACTAGTTAGGTTCCCCTGCAAAGGTTGATGAAAGTCGCTTCGTGTAAAAACCTGACTCATCAATCCAGGATCCATGGTCAAAGGCGTACCCCGGGCTCCTCTCCAGCGTGGTGAGGATGCAACCGGGACTAAAGCCAGGAGGAAGCGAAGAGATTTGGTGGTCGAACAGTAAAGATATCCGAATGAGAAGACAGGTGCTAACATGTCAATTTCTAATGCGACCATGAACCAATGCCGCTTATCTGAACTATGGCTTATTGACGTCACATTGTTCATGATGCTCTTACGTTAAGGGAAGCCATCGTGGCGAAACTTGCACATTCAGGCAACTGGATGTGTGCCGTCTGGTTTCCAGCACTTTAGAATAGAACCACTCCAAATCTTTCCCATGGATGTGGTGTCGCATGTAATTGGGATTCCTCTTGTAGGCGATGGGCTAGCAACCTGTCACTATACCAATCTCAATTTCAATATAAAGTCATATAGCTAAACTTGGCCTTCCAGTCTTGTCAAGACTGTTGGCTCTGTCTACCCCGCAAGCGATATAGACATGACTTTATGTATGTATGAATGTATGTGGAACCATGATTCAATATGGGTTAGGTTATATTCCATGTAACGTTTGGAAAAGTCAAATTGGAGTTTGACTTACCCAGAGAACCCAGGCACCTCTCCAGAGGCATACATACATATAGTCACGTCTATATCCCTTGCGGGGTAGACAGGGCCAACAATCTAGAAGAGACTGACACGCCACGTTCAGCAGTTTGGCTTTAAGATAGAATTGAGATTCAAATAGTGACAGGTTGCTAGCCCGTCACCTTATATAAGAATCCCAAGTTTAAAAGCCTATCCCTTATCCATATCTCCAGAGGCACTAAAAAAATATTAACAAAATGGAAACCGATTTTTTGTTCTTTTATTTGCAACTAGCTTTCCGCCCGCGGCTTCGCCCACGTGTAATTCGGTTATATAAACAGGCTCCATCTTTTTCTATATCTACCACAGCATGAGGAATATAATTCCCATTAACAAACAAAATTTCTTGAACCATTTTAATTAGAAATTTTTTAACTAAAACTATATCTATGGAAATTAACTAAGACTAATAAAGTAACAAAGAAATGAATAAAAAATGAAGAATATATTAAAAAATCAACTCACACTATAAAACTTATCCAACACTAACTAAATATACCTACTATCAAAAATATCAAATCTAATCAACAAATCAAAAATTAACTGAAATAGAGAGTAAAATAAATTAAATAAGTCAAGTTAAAAGTTAATGAATCTAATGAATAATAATTTCAAATCAAAATATTTGTAGTGTGTAATATGTAGTTTCGCGTATGTCCGCTAGGGGCGCTGCTAAAATTACACGATAAATTAAAATATTTTACGCTACCTAGCTAAATGACGGTAACGAAACCATAGCGCGATCTATCTCGATGCCAACGCCATCTATCGAGCATCGAGACAACTCGTGATAGTTAATAGAGAATAAAATTCGGGTGTTTTATTTATGCATACCGATTACGCCGAGATTTATGGACCGATTTACGTGATTCTTTTTTTGTTCGGTAGAGTATACTTTCAAGTTGGTCCCGTTGTTACCTAGTCAGGATCTGATGATGGTATTCCAGGGAAATCAAGGGCAAACCTCAAATTTACAGGCAATTACGTTTTTGACAATTTCATAGATCTGTTTAAGTATTTGCGTCTGATAGTCATCATCCCATGTGAATGAGCTGATGATGGAAGGTACAACTACTCAACGGTTAGGAGTTGAAAGAAAATTCTTACGAAGTTATACGTACATGTGAGGCTATTAGGTTGACCTGATAATAAAAAGTAAATCTCATTAACGTTAAGAATTTAGGTGAAAATGGATGCGGACAAATTTCGTAGCTGTTTGTATGGGTAGTGTTAACACAAAATAGGGATTAAAAGGCGTGATGTTATTAATGTTATGCATGTATGTACATAATTATGTATGTTATTATGTATGTTAAAGAGACGACTGAAAGTTGTCATACAAAGTCTTTTTTTTTAAGGATGGGAAATCATCAAATGACCTCTCCCGCTCTGGGTGGAACGGAAGGGAGTGTCAGACTTTTACTGACTAAAACCCACCTCGTTCCTTCAGTTGCCCTTTGCGTTCCGGGGCCACGGTATCTCGTTAGAACTTTCCCGCAGCCCCGGCTCAGTTTATCCCGTTTCCCCCCCTTGGGGGTTGACATTTCAAAAATCCCTTCTTAGTGCTCACTTATGTTACTAAAGGAACCTCTGTTCAAAATCTCAGACTCCTATACCGAGCGGTTTCGGCTGTGCGTTAATAAATCAGTCACCCAATCGCACCCCCTATTGGAGATTCCCGCAATCACGATTGGAGGGTAGTTTGAAAAAACTTATAATGTCAAACATATTTACTTGCCTATGTAAGTGTTCATGCCAAGTTTCAAGTTTATAAACCCAAGGAATAAGATTTTTCATAGAAACGTTTTTACCCCTTTCCCCCCCCCTTGGGGGTTGAATTTCCAAAAATCCTTTCTTAGTGCTTCCCTACATATCCCAAGGAACCTACATTCCAAATTTCAGCTGTCTACGACCAGTAGTTTCGACTGTGCGTTGTCTGTCAGTCAGTCACTCAGTAACGGAAGAGTTTTATATATATAGATTATTTGCAATGTATCAGCGTGATACTCGTATGCCCCACGTATAGATAGCCCGTGTCATAGGTTATATCATTTTTCGGCACCATTCAGCCTTGCATTTATATCAAATTCTTTTACGTCTACAGATTTATCTGTAACAAACTTGTAAAAATGAATCTAGAAGGCCGTTACGAGACATTTTAGTACCAACTTAAAGAACACCTTCTTTTTAAATGGGTATAATATAAATATACCTATTGACGTACGAAGTTAGGAACAAACATAACTTTTGTAAAAGGAGAAACGCCTACAATCGATATTATCTTTTTTTTAAATCGGTTAAATTTATAAAACCTTCTCCTAATTGTAACAAACACTTTCCTCAAAACCGCATCAAAACCGGTTCAGCGAAACGCGAGATAATCCCGGTCACATAAACATACATAAAAACAAACTCATAAACATACATGTCAAAATGAGAACAACTTTTTATAAAGGCGGTTAAAAAGAAAAACAATATGTATTTAGTTAAAATAAACTCTTTCATTTCAAGAAAAACTATTCAGTAAAACTGAAATACTACATTTTAAATCAGGTTAAAATTTAAAGAGGTAGTCTCTGCCTACCCCTCCGGGAAAGAGGCGTGATTTTATGTATCTATGTATGTATGTTAAAAAAATCGAAGAAAAAGACCGTTGTCTCTGTCTACCCCGCAAGGGAATAGACGTGATTATATTAATGTATGTATGTTAAAACAAATCGAAGATGACACATTACGTCTGCCTATCCTCATTACCCACTCAGGTCATGCGGCGACTGCCTACCGAGCACATAGCTCACATCAGACTTGCAAATAGTTGCGGAAACACAATTTATGCTTCGACAGGTGACGTCAGCTCATTACCTGTGATCCTGATCTCTCATCACGAATGTTGATGATATTATTAAGATTATTTGAAATACAATCACCTGTGCCGTACCTACTACAAAAAAGAATAGGACCACTCCATCTCTTTCCCATGGATATCGTCAAGGGATAAGCTTATTAACTTGGGATTCTTTTTTAAAGCGATGGGCTAACAACCTGTCACTATTTGAATCTCAAGTCTATCATTAAGCCAAATAGCTGAGCGTGGCCTATCAGTCTTAAAGACTGTTGGCTCTGTCTACCCAAGGGATATAGACGTGACCATATGTATGTACGTATAAATTTTCATTTAATTCATAATTTTCTCTTAGATCTAAGAGCTAATTAATACCAAGTAGTTATCTAGGTCAAAACAAGAGATAGTCCAAGATTCTAATCCGTAACGATTATGTAATGTTTATTGCAATGAAAGTTACGACGGCTCATTTACTTACTAGATTGACTTTGACCGGCCAATTAATGTTTGTTACAGTCTGGTTAACCTATCACTGAACTTGTATACTTGTTTATGTTGCGTAACATTTAATTACTATACCTACGTGTAATGTTTCAGTTCTTCCTAGTACTTTGTGTACAAATTGAACAATACATACATACATATAGTCGCGTCTGTATCTCAGCAGTCTGCAAAAGACTGATAGGCCACGTTCAGCTGTTTGGCTTAATGATAGTATTGAGATTTACCTAAATAGTGACAGGTTGCTAGCCCATCGTCTAAAAAACGAATCGCATTAATAAGTCTACCCCTTAGTTGCCTTTTACAACATCCATGGGAAAGAGATGGAGTGGTACAATTCTTTTGTAAAAACCTAACTTAACTACTAATACTATAAAGCTTACTAATATTATAAAGAGTTTGTTTGTTTGTATGAACGGGCAAATCTCAGGAACTACTTGTTCGAATTAAAAAAATATTGTGTTGAATAGACCATTTATCGAGGAAGGCTTTAGGCTATATAACATCACGCTTTAACTATTAGGAGCGAAGAAATAATGGGAAATGTGAAAAAACCGGGAAAATTTTTGACCCTTGAGGGCTTTAATGATGCCCAAAATAACTGTTCCACGCGGACGGTGTCGCGGGCTCAGCTAGTATATATAAATACGTAGCAAATAGACGAAATACGTAATACAATGTAGAAAAGAAAATATAAAAAACCTCTAATACATACATACATACATAGAATCACGCCTCTTTCCCGGAGGGGTCGGCAGAGAAGAGAGCAAAGAGGTAGTCTCTTTCCACTTGCCACGATCTCTGCATACTTCCTTCGCTTCATCCACATTCATAACTCTCTTCATGCAAGCTCGGCGGTTTCGGGTACTCTTGACCTGACCCTTTACCAGGACGTCCTTATCAACCTCTAATGCCACATTTATCATCCAGATTGCTAAATAATGGAATGTCTCTTTAAAAATAAACACATTTAAATTACAAGTCATCATTTTGATGCCTACACGAGTGAACTTATTAACCCTAGTAATGACTTAGTCACAAACATTACAGTAACTATAAGTACTACTAACCGTAGCAAATAATTTCGCAAACGTTTCCTTAATGACTACAAAGTATATAATATCTCGTGTTATTACAATTAGAAGTATATAAAACACAAAAGTTTTTAAAAGATAGATAGGGCAAGTTCGGCTGTTTGGTTTAATGATAGAATTGAGATTCAAATAGTGACAAGTTGTTAGCACATCGCTTAAAAGAATAATCCCAAGTTTATAAGCCTATCCCTTAGTCGCCTTTTACGGCATGGGAACGAGGTGGAGTGGTCCTATTTTCTTTTTCTTTTTCAAATTATTATATAAAAAAGGGATGCATTGTTCCACGCAGGCAAAACCGCGGGAGTACTCACAAGTATGAGTATAAAAATATAATGTTTTGATCTTAAAAATGTCATTGACCTTCGTCAATGACCTCAGACGCGATAACCATCGGTTTGAACCAAAATATTAAACATTTGCTAGTAATTTTGTTGTAATTTTAACGAGTCAAATGAGCAAGCGGGCACTTTTTCACACGACGACTAATAATTTTAGTGATTTTATAACAACACTTGCTTATGCGCAGGGCTTCATTCCCGTGGGAAATTTCAGAAAAAAACGTAGACAACGTTACTCCCGAAGATATTTTCTGTATCTGAGCCAAATTTAGTGAAAATCAGTCGAGTAGTTTTTGAGTTTAGTCGTTACAAACAAACATTCAAAAATACAAATCTTTTCTCTTTATTATTAGAAAGGAATAATTTAGGATATTTATTTATATTCGTCCACGATCAATATTCGTAATTTGACGTCCGGTAAAAATGCTGCAGTGTAATTTGTTCCGCCGCTTCTTCTAAACCTGCGCTTTGGAAGCGGATTGACATCAATACCTTTGTGTCCTGTTACGAAAGTAATGTTACATATTTTAAAAAAATAAGTGATCTAAATTGATTTATATTTTTTTTAATATTTTGTGACATCACCGTTTCAGCAACACTAATGGTTTATCATGATCACAGACCATGTGTAATGTATGTGTAATGCGATGCGATAGCCAGTTAATGAATAGGCATGGCCTTTGACCCTATCCTGACTCATACATTATGCGTCTTATCCGGAAGAGCAGGCATAGACAATATCTTTCCATTCGCCACGATCTCCTGCAAACTTCTTTCGCTTCATCCACATTCATAACTCTCTTCATGCAAGCTCGGCGGTTAAAGTTACTCTTGACCTACCCTTTGGTAGAAACGTCTGTATTTCGATCAAGACATACATACATACATATGGTCATGTCTATATCCCTTGCGGGCTAGACACAGCCAACAGGCTTGGAAAGACTGAATGGCCACGTTCAGCTATTTGGCTTAATGATAGAATTGAGATTCAAATAGAGATAGGTTGCTAGCCTATCGCCTAAAAAAAAGAATCCCGAGTTTGTAAGCTAACCCTCAGTCGCCTTTTACGACATCCATGGGAAAGAGATGGAGTGGTCCTATTCTTTTTTGTATTGGTGCCGGGAACCACACGGCACGATCCCTACACACTTCTTTCGCTTCATCCACATTCATAACTCTCTTCATGCAAGCGGTTAAATTTACTCTTGACCTGCCCTTTGGCTAGGAACTTCTGTGATTCGATCAAGATACGTTAGTAAATAATATTTTTTTACGCAGAACGCCGGGACATCCTGAAGGGGGTGAATGGCTGTTTCAAGCCTGGAGAGCTGACTGCCATCATGGGTCCCTCGGGAGCTGGCAAGACCACGCTCCTCAACATCCTAGCCGGATATTTGTAAGTTTATTTATATTATTAACGTATCTTGATCAAATTAAGGACGTCCTGGTAAAGGGTCAGGTTAAAAGTACCCGAAACCGCCGAGCTTGCATGAAGAGAGTTATGAATGTGGATGAAGCAAAGGAAGTATGCAGGGATCGTGGCAAGTGGAAAGAGGTAGTCTCTGCCTACCCCTCCGGGAAAGAGGCGTGAGTTTATGTATGTATGTATGTAAGTATGCAGAGATCGTGGCAAGTGGAAAGAGGTAGTCTCTGCCTACCCCTCCGAGAAAGAGGCGTGACTTTATGTTATGTATGTATGTACGAGTATGTTATTAATATTATCCTAGCATTGTTTTATTCTAGTCTGTAAGTTTCGTATACTAATTTATTAAGCTGAGATTCTTCTTACAGGCAATGACCTAGCAACCTGTCACTATTTGAATCTCAATTCCATCATTAAGCTGTACAGCTGAACGTGACCTTACAGTCTTTCCAAGACCATTGGCTCTGTCTACCCCGCAAGGGATATAGACGTGATTATAATTCAGCTGCGGCTTCTCAATCATCGGTGAAAGTTCACATCATCCATGGTTGATAAAGAAATTTTTGTAAAACGGAAAATTTATAAACATGATAAAGTGTCGCTCATTGACCTTCCTTGGGAATCTTTCATGCGATAGATTTAATGATTATGAGGTATAGGTACCATATCTAAAAAAAAAAAAACGGAAAACCAAACGCCTTTGTCCAACCATCAAAATACCCTTCACATTGCTATACTTTTTCGCGCTTTCACAAATTTCTACCAACAGGACACGCGGCGCCAAAGGAGAGATTTCAGTGAACGGCGTATGCGCGTGCGCCTCCCAATCCACAGGCCGCGGCGGCGCGCGCTACATCCGCCAGCAAGATGACCTGCGCGCGCACCTGACAGTCTACGAAGCCATGTCTCTGGCAGCCGCGCTTAAACTGGCCGACTTCTCGCCTCAAGAGCGAAAGGAGAAAGTGAGTTTCGTAATTATTTGTATTGGTTAATAAATGTGACCGGTTTGGGAGGATTCAATTGAAACTTTTCAAAGAAATTGAAAGTTTAAAAACTGCTGTATGGCCTTGTAAAGTATGACAAGGATAAGATTTTGCCCAGTATTCATTCAGATGTCGTAAAAGGCGACTAAGGGGTAGGCTTACAACCTGTCACTATTTGAATCTCAATACTATCATTAAGCCAAAAAGCTGAACGTGGCCATTCAGTCTTTTCAAGACTGTTGGCTCTGTCTACCCAGCAAGAGATATAGACGTGACCATATGTATATATATAATCACATTGACAGGTACACGAAATCCTGGCCTTACTAGGGCTAAGCGGCACATCACAGACTCTGAGCAGAGACCTGTCTGGTGGACAAAGAAGACGGCTGGCGGTAGCTCTTGAACTGCTGTCAGACCCCTCGCTGCTGTTCCTCGACGAACCAACCACGTGAGTATCTTGTGATAGTTAATATCATGAATCTATACTCATATTATAAAGCTGAAGAGTTTGTTTGTTTGTTTGAACGCGCTAATCTCAGGAACTACTGGTTCGAATTGGAAAAATCTTTTTGCATTGAATAGACCATTTATCGAGGAAGGCTTTAGGCTATATAACATCACGCTGCAACTATGAGGAGCAAATAAATAATGGAAAATGTGAAAAAAATGGGGGAAATTATTCGTCCTTGAGGGCTTCAATGATGCCCAATATAACTATTCCACGCGGACGAAGTCGCGGGCACAGCTAGTAGTAGATAAGTTAGACCTCAAATGACATTGTTGTCGTTTGTCTAACTTGCAGAATGCAGAAGCCCATTTTTCTCAAGCATGGAAGTATTGTGACCTTTTTGGACTACTTTGGCTACCGCTTTCGTGAGAACTTCTGCGAGTAGGCTAATGGATCGTAGCTATTTGTAGTACATACATATGTACATGCATACATACCATCACGCCTGTCTCCCATTGCTACAAACCATACAGAGTCCAATTTTATAAGTTTATTAATCGCTTTTTACGACATCCATGGGAAAAATATGGAAGACATCGTAGATAGAAAAAAGGTGAATTAACATTGTTAAGGAAACCATAAGTAAGAAGTGAGAGTCTTTCATTCAATTTGGTGAAAATTGGAGATTAAAATCTATGTTACCTACAGCTCCCCCATCCAAGACAACTCTTACTCTTCATTCCTTAGTTTTGATGATTAAAATAAATCAAAGATTTAATTCATTTTACGAATACGATCATTCGGACTGCGCTTAACTTGAGTGTCTCATCAATATCACCTTCACATTTTCTTTTAGCTAAGATATTTGGATAAAAGAAGTCTTTATGTTCAACACTTCTATTTCTTACAGGGGCTTGGACTCTTCCTCATCAGCATCCCTCATCGCGCTCCTCAACGGCCTGGCCCGGGGGGGTCGGACCCTCATTGCGACCATACACCAGCCCTCAGCCCTTCTGTTCGAGAAGATAGACTCTGTGTACTGTTTGTCAAATGGAAGGACTTTGTACAATGGACCCAGGGTTCATCTCCTGCCGGCCCTGGCCAGTGCTGACTTACGGTGCCCGCCCTATCATAATCCTGCAGATTTTTGTGAGTTTGTTTGTAAACTCTTACATACATACATACATATAGTCCCGAAAAGACTGAATGGCCACGTTCAGCTGCTCGGCTTAATGATGGAATTGAGATTCAAATAGTGACAGGTTGCTAGCCCATCGCCTAAAAAAAGGATCGCAATTTTATAAGCCTATCCCTTAGTCGCCTTTTACGACAACCATGGGAAAGAGATGGAGTGGTCCTATTCTTTTTTGTATTGGTGCCGGGAACCACACGGCACTGTAAACTCTTTATTAAAATAAATAAATACGGGACAAATCACACAGAATGAGTTAGCCTCGAAGTAAGTTCGAGACTTAGAGTAGTGTTACGAGATACTAAGTCACCGCTACTATATTTTATAATAAATACTTATATAGATAAACATCCAAGACCCAGGCCAATCAGAAAAAGTTCGTTCCTCATCATGCCCTGGCCGAGATTCGAATCCGGGACCTCCGGTGTCACAGACAAGCGCACTACCGCTGCGCCACAGAGGCCGTCCTTTATTATGTGTGTGTCTGAGCATACATACATATAATAACGCCAACATTCCTTGCGAGGTAGACAGAGCCAACAGTCTTGAAAATACTGACTTAATGATAGAATTAAGTTTTCAAAAGTCACAGGTTGCTAGCTCATCGCCTAAAAAAAAGATGAGCCTATTCCTAAATCGCTTTTTACGATTTTCCATGGGAAAGCGATGGAGTGGTACTTTTCTTTTTTATATTGAATTGATGCATGTTTGTTATTCATTCACGCAAACTTCTATTATTAAGCCTGACAGCTGAACGTCTTTCAAAACTGTTGGCTCTGTCTACCCCGCAAGGTATATACTAGCCATGGCTAGTAGATATACTACATTAGTAAGATAAACTAAATCACCCATGATTCCTTGCAGTGATGGAAGTGGCATCAGGGGAGTATGAAGTAGACCTAATCAAGGTAGCGAAGACGATGGAGCAGTTCAAACCTGAACAGCTGGCCAACGGGAGCTGGGAGCCGCACATACCCACCATACCAGCGTTACCTGGTCCCCTGGGTAAGTGGAACTTAAATTAGTTCAGAAATATTCGTATTGAATTCATTAGTTTTATATTCATTCTTTTTTTAAGTGTAAACAAATTGCCATTGCAACAAGGTGCCGTGTGGTTCCCGGCACAAATACAAAAAAGAATAGAACCACTCCGTCTCTTTCCCATGGACGTAAAAGGCGACTAATGGGATATGCTTACAAACTTGGCATTCTTCTTTGAGGCGATGGGCTAGCAACCTGTCACTATTTGAATCTCAATACTATTTTAAAGCCACATAGCTGAACGTGGCCATTCAGTCTTTTCAAGACTGGTGGCTCTGTCTATCTCGCAAAGGATAAAGACGTGACTATATGTATGTATGAAATCATTAGTTTTATATTCATTCTCTTTTTAAGTGTAGAGAATGTGCATTCATCCACGATATGTATATATGAAATTTGACGTCCGGTGAAAATGCTGCAGTGTAGTTTGTTCTACCGCTTCTTCTGCACATGCGCTTTGGAAGCGGTAGTAGATATAATTAGTTTTAAGTGATGTGACGTCAATAAGTGATACCTTGTATAATAAATCTGATCTATTTCATTCTAAGAATTGTCATTCCTATTTTATCTATATGCATTTACATTTGCAAGTGGATTAAAATCGACTGATTAAAAGTTTTGAAGCAGCAACAAATTGCCATTGCAACAAGGTAGACAGAGTCAACAGTCTTCAAAAAACTGAAAGGCCACGTTCAGCTATTTGGCTTAATGATAGAATTGAGATTCAAATAGTGACAGGTTGCTAGCACATCGCCTATAAAAGGATCCCAAGTTTTTAACCCTATCCCTTAGTCGCCTTTTACGACATCCATGGGAAAGAGATGGAGTGGTCGTATTCTTTTTTGTATTGGTGCCGGGAGCCACACGGCACATGGGAATAATATCATGATTAATTGATGATTTTCTGTAAAGTTAATTGAGTGAAAGGGGTAAGGGTCCCTTATCATTTCACACGTTAATTGATCTATTGATACGGGTCGGAGCTTTACTAATTAGACAAGTGGCAACAAGAAATCTTTAGACTTCTCATGAATCTCTGCTTACCTCAGTAATTTACTATGAGCTAAACATTTTAACATCAACTTATTTACAGCATAGAGATGATATTTTGCACGATGAAGTCATCTAGATAAACCCAGTAATATACTAATGCCGTGTGGTTCCCGGCACCAAAACAAAAAAGAATAGGACCATTCCATCTCTTTCCCAGGGATAGGCGACTAAGGGATAGGCGAACTTGCGATTCTTTTTGTAGGCGATGGGATAGCAACCTGTCAATATTTGAATCTCACTTCTATCATTAAGCCAAACAGCTGAACGTGACTTATCAGTATTTTCTGGACTGTTGGCTCTGTCTACCCCGCAAGGGATATAAACGTGGTTATTTGGTTATATGTATATATAAATGTTTGCAATAATATACTCTCGGGAAAACCATAACAAATAATTCACGCCATGAATTATGCGTACGTGATTAAAATACTATAAATAAGTTTTTCTTACATACATCAATTAAGGTGTATATATACACCTTAATTGATTATAATTAAGGTGTATATATATATATATATATGTATATATATATATATATACACCTTAATTGATTGTAATAAAATTTGTAAAATGAATATTAAATAAATATAAATAAATAAATAAGTACGGAACAAATTACACAGATTGAGTTAGCCTCGAAGTAAGTTCGAGACTTGTGTTATGAGATACTAACTCAACGATACTATATTTTATAATAAATACTTTTATAGATAATAGATCCAAGACCATATAGGAATAACAATTAGGAATGATAAACACAAGAAATAGTAGTGCACAAGTTTAGTTTAAAGTTTAAACTAGCTGCTGTGGACAAACCTAAGGGGTATAAAAAATAGATGTTGGCCGAACATTTCGACATGAGACTTTAAAATATGAGATGTATAATTAATATCTTTTATTTTTGTTTTAGAAATACCATCAGAGCTGAAGGCGAAGACGAAGAATCTTCTGTCAGATTCGAAACACCAAAGACAGTTCTCCAAGACGATGTACAGACAGTCCGGCCTGCTGCGGCAGACGTGGATACTGCTGTATAGAAATTATCTCATGACCACTAGGAACTATGTGAGTACTAGAGGCCGCCCGCGACTTCGTCCGCATGGAAACCCTATCAATCCCGCGGGAACTCTGGGATAAAAAGTAGCCTATGTGTTATTCTCTTCAGCTACCAAATTTCATGGTAATCGGTTCAGTAGTTTTTGCGTGAAAGAGTAACAAACATCCATACAAACTTTCGCCTTTATAATAGTAGTAGGATTACATATACAATCACGTATATATCCCTTGCGGGGAAGACAGAGCTAGCAGTTTTGAACAAACTAATGGGCAACGTTCTGCTGTTTGGCTTAGTACATACATACATACATATGGTCACGTCTATATCCCATGCGGGGTAGACTGAGCCAACAGTCTTGAAGAATAAATGGCCACGTTCAGCTATTTGGCTTAGTGATGAAATTTATATTTAAATAGTGACAGGTTGCTAGCCCATCGCCTAAAAAAAGAATCCCAAGTTTATAAGCCTGTCTCTTCGCCTTTTACGATATCCATGGTAAGGAAGTGGACCTATTCTTTTTTCTATTGGTGCTGGGAACCACACGGCGCAATACTTACTTTCTCGTATTGTCTGATTTTCTAGTTTTTTAATACCTAAGTAACAAAGAGAAAGGCATTCAACTGAGATTTTTTATGATTATTTATTTTTAATGTACCCAACATGACTCAGAAGAAAAATAAATGATTTACAAAGGCTTAGGATTTACATGGACCAACAATAAAAAAAATATTTTACGGATTTTATTATTAGATCTCCATATGGCTAAGTTATATATATAATAGTTTTATTACTAGAGATTAGGATAAGCGGATGCATATTTACCTAAACTAATATTTTGGCTAAGAAAGTATGGAGGCGGCTTCTTGCTTTCAGGATTCGAATTATTTTGAATCCACCTCAACTTTAGGTAAATTTGCATTCGAATACATAATTTGAACATTAAATGTAATCAATGCCGAATCCCGGAATTTTTGAGGTACACAAGTACGTTCCATACTAACCCAACACCCCAACTTTAGGTAAATATGCATCCGAATTTTCGATCTCTGTTTATTACTAAACGGCACCTCCAAAAAGGTGGGGACTCAGCCGGGGCTAACGCCATGGGACCACGTGAACAAACCCTTGCCTTGAAAATTCCCACAAACTGCGTTATAATTTGCTATAAATTTATAGATCTATAAAATTGCAGTACCGTGTGCGTCACTTAGAACAATTAATAATTCTGTGACTACAATTGCATTAAACTGCATAAACAAACCACGATCTTTGCTACTTCTGAGATAACAAAGCAATTACATTAAAACTTAGATTATGAGGTAAAACAATAAACTTTACCCACGTCATTCAAGTTAAGGGTCGGTCATAAAGAAAGATATAACAGTATTGTTCAGTTTTTATTTATTATTGCGAAGCATAATTGATTTATCAATTTAATATTTGGCTTACGCAAATAGTTAAGACCACATCTCCTCTTTCCGTGCACAACTCAAGTAGCTTCTTTTTTCTGTACTTTTCATTCCTTCAACTCCTAAGTTTCTAAAAGAGCGCTGCGCCTTTTTCATCAGAATAACAGTCACACTTCCCTTAGTCTATTTGCCCTTCGCCTCAATACTCCTATTAATATGAGTGCAGCCTACTCTAAATCCTTTATAGTTCAGGCCGTGCGTTTGTGGAATGCTTTACGTCTTGACATACGCACCTCACAAACAATAAGTAACTTTAAAACGAACTATACTTTATAACTTTGTTCCTAATAGGCTATTTTATATAGATATGCATATATTTATTTATTTTGTGTAGAATTTTATTTATTGTATGTAGACTGTGTAAGACAATTTATAGTTTATGTACATTCATAGTTTATTTATTATACATACATACATAAAGTCACGCCTCTTTCCCGGAGGGGTAGGCAGAGACTACCTCTTTCCACTTGCCACGATCTCTGCATACTTCCTTCGCTTCATCCACATTCATAACTCTCCTCATGCAAGCTCGGCGGTTTCGGGTACTTTTGACCTGACCCTTTACCAGGATGTCCTTAATTTGATCAAGATACGTTCGTCTAGGTCTTCCCACTCCGACCTTTCCCTCCTCTCTCCTTGTATATCTGCTTAGTCAACCTGTTTTCATTCATCCTCTCCACATGACCGAACCATCTCAACATACCCTTTTCTATTCCTGTAACTACATCTTTCATATCACAACATTCCCTTATCACGCTGTTCCTTATCCGGTCACTCAATTTCACACTCAACATACTCCTTAACGCTCTCATTTCCACTGCATTTATTCTGCTTTCGTGCTTCTTTTGCCAGTCGAGCCATTTATTATACACTAATATCTGTTAGCTATGCTGCCCACCCGGTTCCAGGATTTTACCTTTCACTACCTAAAGGTTAACTGGAAGAGATTGCTTAGCGATAAGTCCGCCTTTGCTCAACATATTCATAATGTATGTTCCTACTACATATGTATGTATGTAGTATTTTTATGGGCTATAAAGAAAATGTGTATTGTATTGTAAACATAAGATGATCGTGGGAAAATCATATTAAATTGCGAATCTTCATTATTATATTTATTTTATTGTGTTATTGTAATTGATAGCAGAATTAATTATTATTTTTCTACTTTATAAACAAACAAACATACAAAACAATTTGGCCAACGATAAAAAATAAGGTAATACACATAATATAATATATCCTAACCTCTTTGGACATGAGCCCGGGGTGCACCTTATGACCATCGTCTTACAGTAAGTTAGACCTTTACAAGGAATGACTCCCGTCTGACCTCCACAGCCTTTGCACGGGATCTTCACCCATATTGGATCATGTTTTGGATTTACAATAGATACGACTTCTTACGTAAGTTGCATCGCCAATATTCGGCATCGCAGAAAAGTGCAACCTATTGTCGAATCGCCGAAAACTCAATAAAATAACGACTGTATTAGAAGTACATTAAAGTTAAAATCAAAAAAAAATGTCAACTGCTATTTCGCTCTGAATAGCAGACATTTAGTACGCGGGTTCAAATGACGCACTCTCATTGGCTAATAATCTCAAATATTTTCGCGCCATACGAAAATTTGACAGCTGTCATCGGTGTATTAAAAATGATAAAGGTACTGTAGTTATGTATGTTCAAACTCTCTTTCTCTCTTCCCTTCCAGTCTCTATTCATGCTAAGGGTGGCGGCGCACGTGGTGATAGCCCTGATCTTCGGCTACCTGTACCTGGGTGTGGGCAGCGAAGCCAGCAGCGTGCTGGGCAACTACGTCTACCTATACGGGTCTATGCTGCTCGTGGTATATACAGGAAAGATGTCAGTCACGTTGTCTTGTAAGTATATATTTTTTTTTATAAATTCATTTGGGTTCTGTTGTTCGTCTTCGTTAAATTGTAACGTGTATTCTTCATAAATAAGTACTTAAATATAAAATTCTTCCATTAATATGTTGCTAACTGACACACAAAGTATTTACAACACCGCTGGGTCTAGAAATTGTCATGTTTGTTTATTATAACATTCCTTACAAACAAAAATTCAAGATTATAAATATAATACGATATGAATAAGAATGTTAACAATCGCAAAGAGAATGATCCATCAATGTTTTTTCCATTCATGAGATAGTTTCATAGCTACGCCTCTCATCCTATTTACCTACTAACGGTTACCTAACAGAGTTACGTGTAAGACCATAACTTTAACCGACTTCAGAAATTAGTCAATAGTCATCGTCAATTAAAATAACTTCAATCTTTTTACTAAATTTCTAAATTTTTTACATCATTCTATTTTCTAAAATTAACTTCAATTGCCAAATAAAATCTGTCATAAACATACGACATTTTTTTTTTGTTTATAAGTATGATTTAAATATTATTTTGTACCCATAGCCGTAGAAACTAGGCACCGAATTTAAAAAAATATTGGAGACTGTCGCACTGACTCGTTTTTGGTGCAAAGAAAAAATGACCATATCTTTCCAGTAATTATGCATTAATTGTTCTGGGCGCCTTTGTACCTACAGACAAAACTAAAGGGTGGATTATAGGTAATTTATGACTTTATTTTTTGACGATGTTGTTATTTGATCATTTTACAATGTGATATATGTATATAACTATTGTAATTTACTAATGGAATGAATAAATTTAAATGTGATAAATTATGTTTGTGTGTCAATTTAGTGTCGATTTAATGTCAATTCAAAAACGAAACAGACACCTTGATTGTCTTATGTGTCTTGTAATTATTACTGATATACACACATACATAAAATCACGCCTCTTTCCCGGAGGGGTAGGCAGAGACTACCTCTTTCCACTTGCCACGATCTCTGCATACTTTCTTCGCTCCATCCACATTCATAACTCTCTTCAAGCAAGCTCGGCGGTTTCGGGTACTCTTGACCTGACCCTTTACCAGAACGTCGTTAATTTGATCAAGAAACGTTCGTCTAGGTCTTCCCACTCCGACCTTTTCTTTTATTACTGATATTGTTTGTCTGTAAAAGATGATTTAGGAAAGGTGTAGAAATTATTTCATAATCATCTCTATACCTACATGTCAATAAACATTTCCCTTTCCAATGATCTGACCTTGTTTATCTATCAGTGCGTTGAGTAATACTCTGATAGATTATACTGCACATGTTTTCAATAAAATATAATTACAAGATTAAAATATACTAAAATCACTATTACATGATTACAAAAGCGTTTAAATAAGTGATGAATAACTTTTAAACCAAACATGAGTATTATGACTTACTAGCTGTGCTTGCGACTCCGTCCGCGTGGAAGAGTTTCATCATGACATCACTAAAGCCCTCAAGGGTGAATAATTTTCCCCGTTTTTTTCACATATTCCATTATTTCTTCGCTCCTAATAGTTGAAGCGTGATGCTATATAGCCAAAAGCCTTCCTCGATAAATGGTCTATTCAACACAAAAATAAATTTTTGCAATTCGCACCAGTAGTTCCTGAGATTAGCGCGTTCAAACAATGTAAGTTGAAGTTAATTTAAACAATATTGCGTGGAAACAATATAAGTTAATATAATATATGTATTAATAATTCCTAATTTTATTTATATTTCAGTTCCGCTAGAGATGGACATACTCAAGGGAGAATATTTCAACAAATGGTATTCTCTGGGCCCGTACATAATATCGATATTGGCAGTGGAACTACCCTTCCAGGTACGGACACCATTATTATTAACCTACATACATACATATGGTCACGTCTATACCCCTTGCGGGGTAGACAGAGTCAACAGTCACTGTGGCCACGTTCAGCTATTTGGCTTAATGATAGAATTGAGATTCAAATACTGACAGGTTGCTAGCCCATCGCCTAAAAACAGAATCCCAAGCTTGTAAGTCTATCCCTCAGTCGCCTTTTACGACATCCATGGGTAAGAGATGGAGTGGTCCTATTCTTTTTTGTACTGGTGCCGGGAACCACACGGCACTTCATGTGTACTATTAAATTGGTTTTAATTTTGATGATGGCAAGAGACCGGATGGTATGACTTTGGTACCCTGGAGATTGGGGCGGCCTTTGTTGTGGGATGCTACTTGTGTCGACACCCTTGCGCCGTCTCATCTTCAGGTTACCAAATCTAAAGCTGGTTCTGCTGCAAATGAGGCGGAAAACCTCAAAAGGCGCAAATATGTAGGTATCGGAAATACCTATACTTTTTAATCTTTTGGGGTAGAAACTCTGGGACCGGGGGGCCCATCTGCCCATCAGCTTTTCCGACAATTGTCGAAAAAGCTGATAGAAGTATCTCGTGACCGGAGGGCAGGAAATTATCTGGCTCAGAGAATCAGCATTGCCATTCAAATTGGCAATGCTGCCAGCCTTCTGGGCACACTCCCGCATGTTGATACTATGCAGGGACTGTACAATTTGTAAATTAAATTTTAGTTTGTAGTCATCGTTTTTTCTTTCTTTTTATAAGTAGTTTTAGTTTTAACTTTGATTTAATTGTAATCTATTGTTAGTAGTATGAAGTGTTTATAAGTAAACTTAGTTTTAAGTAATTTATTTGACGTCAACCAATGTTGTTGAACCATACGTTTTGACAATTATTAAGCGATATGAAGTATTCTATAATAATGAATAAAAATTTTGAATTTGAATTTATAAATAAAACTTTATGTGCATAAACGAACGTATCTTGATCAAATTAAGGACGTCCTGGTAAAGGGTCGGGTCAAAAGTACCCGAAACCGCCGAGCTTGCATGAAGAGAGTTATGAATGTGAATGAAGCTAAAGAAGTATGCAGGGATCGTGGCAAGTGGAAAGAGGTAGTCTCTGCTTACCCCTCCGGGAAAGAGGCGTGATTTTATGTATGTATGCATAAACCAAATAGGATGGACAAAAAAAAATTAATTTCAGATGTTATCGTGCGTTTCCTACGTGGTACTGTCATATTGGCTGACTGATAACCCTTTGGAGCCCACCAGAGCCACCCTCTTCCTGGCCACGATAGTAGCTACCTCGCTCTGCGCCCAGGCGTGGGGTTACTTCATAGGATCCACCACTCCTACTAAAGTAAGTATCCTTGTCCTCGCCTCGCTGTGAACGTCATGAGAATCGTGAACTACCCGAAGAATGATTCTTTCTGACAGATCACGCCGTCTGTTCATATTTTCATGGTGATAGTGGCGCAGGTGCTATTGAAGGCTGCAGGTTCAAATCCCAGCCCAAAGGTATGATGGAGAACAAATAAAGAAAACCTTAGATTTGGCACGATTTTGTCTAGATTTCATTACTTTTTATAAATAAACTAGCAGCTCCAACGAGACTTGGGTAGTTTTTTACAGAATGTTTTTACAGAATTGTACGTTATTGATGACTGTCTGTTGGTGTATACCATTTAGAATTAAAATTTCCAAAAAGCCTCCCTAAATTGGTTTTGGTCCCAAGTTGCTTACCAAAAGGGCCCATTAATCAATACACTTTTTACATACGTACTAACACTTGTTACTTGTTAATCATAAATAAAAAATACTGGACAAATTACACAGATTGAGTAAGCCTCAAAGTAAGTTTCGAAACTTGTGTTACGAGATACTAACTCAACGATACTATATTTTATAATAATTACTTAGATAGATAAACATCCAAGACCCAGGCCAATCAGAGAATGTTCGTTCCTCATCATGCCCTGGCCGGGATTCGAACCCGGGACCTCCGGTGTCACAGACAAGCGCACTACCGCTGCGCCACAGAGGCCGTCAATCATAGGCGAATCACATCACAATAGGAATACGCTAAAGTTTTACAAAATTAAATAATTAAAACCAATTATTTTGTAACTGTCGTAAGAAGCAATTAAATTTTCAAATCACTTACTTTTACTTTTAAATCAAAGCGTCAAAACACAGATCTAACTATAGGAAATATGCTGAAAATAAAAAAAATATTTACGCTGGTAAAGAAAAGATGGTGCACGCTCAAAACAGACTGTCATTTATTTATCTTATTTTTTTTAAATTACAAAATGTTTGTCCTCTACAAAGGAGTTCGGAACACTCTAAGGAGTTGGTAACACTAACTTTAGCTTCATCATCATTTCATTCATCATTCAATCAATCATTCCACCGTCCAGATCGCCGTGTTCGTGGGCCCCGTAGTGGCGTGCCTGTTCTCCGTGTTCGGCTTCTGCCTGGCGCTGTCTGACACGCCGTACGTGTTCCGGTGGCTCCACCACATCTCCTACTTCAGGGCGGGCTTCCACGTCGCCGTACACTCCGTCTACGGCTTTAACAGGACCAAGATTCACTGTAATAAGAGTAAGTGCGTCTTATACTTCTATATTCATAGGTTTACTGGGTAGTTGTTCTTTGGGAAGGAAAATGCCAAAGATTTGTCTGTGATCACAATGGGATTCACATTAGGTTGAGATTCTCTGTTGTTTCTGTGTTTTGGTCATAACCCTCTTGGTAAGGTTAGGTTAGGTAAGGTTACCTAACCTTACCAAGACTGGAGATCTAAATATACTCGTAGAGTTGCTTATTCCTGTGGTTCGTTGGGGCAGACAAGTGGTTTTTAATTATGCGGTAATGCTCGATTATGTTCGTGGGTTTGGTAGTCGCCTGCCTGATGCCTGTGTTCGGCTTCTGCCTGATTGGATTCCACGTCGCCGTTCACCATCTACTGCTTTAACAAGACATTTGAATCCTAGCAGTGTGGAATGAGATCTTAACTATGTATCATTTGCATTACCCCTTATATAATTTTCATAGCAAATGTTCGCAAAGTTGTAAATTACCTTTTACAAGTAATCGTACGTCGCATTGTGAAGGCTCTACAATTATTGCATCTAAAATTTTGTCTATTATTACATGTTAAATGTAGAATGATAGAATTGAGATTGAAAAAGTGACAGGTTGCTAACCCATCGCCTAAAAAAAGAGTCCCAAGTTTGTAAGCCTAACCCAATAATGTCACTATTTGAATCTCAATTCTATCATTAAGCCAAATAGCTGAACGTGGCCATTCAGTCTTATCAAGACTGTAGGCTCTGTCTACCCAACAAGGGATAAAGACGTGACCATATGTATGTATGTATGTTCTATAAAAGCAGCCATTCGTTCACAGTCTACTGCCACTACATAACGCCGAGCAAGTTCCTGAAAGAGATGGACATGGCGGAAGTGGATGTCGGCGGCAACATGGCGCTCGTGCTGGGCAGCGCTGTTCTCATGCACGCGCTCACGGGCGCCGCGCTGTGGCTGCGGCTCAACAAGCGGTGACGCGGAATAACGGATATGTGTGAAAACGGATATTTGTGAAAACGGATATGCGTGAAAACGGATATGTGTGAAAACGGATATGTGTGAAAACGGATATGTGTGAATAACGGATATGTGTGAAAACGGATATGTGTGAAAACGGATATGTGTGAAAACGGATATGTGTGAAAAAGGATTTGTGTGAAACGGACCAATCACAGCGATTTTGTTGAATATAGTTGGTTGATTACATCGTCTATTGGTTTTTGTGTGTATTTGTTGAATTTGCTTTTTAAATATATAAGGACAATTGGATCTACCTAAGCAGACCACGGTATTGAGGCTTAATAGCAGAGGGTGCAACTGGGGACGCGCCAGGAAGAGAGAAGTGCACTTACATAAAACATCAATCTTTTTTCGTAAAAATAAATATCTGAAAACTAAACTGTTACATGTTCGACACAAGCTCTTCTGCTCCTTGTCTTTTTTGTCAAAACTCTTTACGACTAATTTATTTATTTGTCTGTCTAGTTAGATCTTTGAAACTGGAAATAAAATTGATATTGAATATCACGGCTATGATTCTGTACAGTCAGAGACGCGTTTTTAAGAGAAAAATTCACTTTAATTTCGTCCGTGCGTGTCTTGATACATAATGAACTAAAATTTTGAATATTTCTTAACACAGATCCGATATCCGACAAATGGGTGACACTTTAGTATTAAGTAGCCTATATTTGCCAATAAGCTCTCGATCATGGGAATAGTTACGTACATTCAGAATATCTTGCCTTTAACTTAGCAATAATTGGGACGGCTTTTTAAATGACGTTTTTAATGATTCGATAACTAATTTAAACATGTTAAACAAAAAGTACCTGGGTAACCGAGCGGTGCTCGGTGGACTTCAGAAAGCCCATATAAAGTAGTAAAAAAAAAACAATAAGCATCTAAGCTCAATACTTTGTCAATTGTCTTACTGAAGTATTAAGACATCTCGAGTCAGTTCTTGCCAAAGTAATATTTTTTAATTTTATAAGATACCAAAAAATATCCAAGAAATCAACATGTGGGTATCGATAATTTGGGAAATCCTATAATAAAGTTATTAAATAAAAGTAAATAGAGTTGTCCTTAAAAAATATAATTAATTTTTTTAACCCTTTTCAATTTCACGAATTCAGTTACAATTTTGTTACTTGAGACTAATTGGTAACATTTTGTTTTAAAAATTAAATTAGGTGTATGTAATTAAAAATATCAGAAATTATGTTTAAATGTTTCACCATGATCGAGAGTTTACGTAAAGCATTTACACATGCAAGAAATTGTATGCAATTTATAATTTCCTCTTATGATTTAATTCTTTAATTCTATATGGTTCCTTGTTCTGTGTAAGCGCTATTAAATATTAAATTTACGACTAAGTATTAGTTAAATATTTGTAGATACTGTTCTCTTTGTGACGAATATTATTTAGACACGAGTAATGTATATGAAAAATATACCTTCGGTTTTAATTTTTTTTTTATATAATTAAATAACATCTATGAAAAAAACAATATTTTTGTTGAAATTTAAACAAATGTGTTTATTATGATTGTATCAAAATTTCATTCATGTTCCTTAATAATATGGAAATAAATAAATGAGAACTATAATTTAGTTAGCACATTTTTAGGTAAATACTTTTAATATTGAGATATTATATACATATATAATCCTTATTTATAAAAATAATTTATAATTTAGTTTTAGAAAGGGGTGGCTTATATTAAAACACCGTAATCTAATAAATTTAATATAATTTAAATAGGAAAATAATTTAATTTTGCATTGAAAATCAATTTATTACTTACAAGATGATAAGAAAGAAGGAAGAACTCTTATTTTTCATTGTTCTTTTATTAACAAAATTCCAAGAAAAATAATACGTAAAGCATCAGTAATAAGGTAATTGATTTTAAAAATGGAAACATTTTTTTTATAAAGCAATCATAAAATTCTACAATTGTAATTGACCGATGATATTAAGAAAATCTTTGTCATTGATGTTGCCAGTTTAGAAATAACATCTTAAATTTAATTATTTTCCACTTTTTAGACACACTTCTAATAAAAAGGACAAAAAACTATAAATACATTTGTTTCGCAATTTGACATGAAAATAAAAACGTTTTGCATTATTTTGACTTAAATTTACTGGTAACAAAGTTATTATGTACTTATGTGACGATAGCTTAGTTAAGGCACAATTAGGAACAAACGTATAAAGACTTTGTACATGTTACTTAGCTTTTATGCTTTAGGAAGACTGACTTATGACATTGTAATTATCTTCCTATAATAGATCTGAATAGATAAGTCTAATTTTGTTAAAATAGTTAACGTTATTTTAATAAAAGATCTGAGTAACTTCAATATTGTTTGTGAAGAGTTACGTCTATACATAATTCTGTGACTTACACAATATGAATTCCGAATACTCAAAGCAATTTCGGAAATAGATTTCCTTTTATATAATCTTTTGTTACCTTTTAAGGCTGGAACAACTCTTGGGAACAATTATGACAATACACTAAAACTCGTTTATAAATCCGTCAAAATCAATATTCGTATAATAATATAATTAACAAGAAATTAACTATCGTACAGTCACGACTATAACCAGTTTTAGCATAAAGATAAAATGGCCCCCGCCATTTTAACCTTTTTTTAAAAAAAGAACTCTCTAAATAGTTTAAATTTCTGTTTTTCTATTATTTATTTATCTATATACGCTAAACAACTCAAGCGCATAATAACCATATAAACCTAAATCTGAATCTCATTTCTAGACAACCGAATACAATCTATGAGTCTTGTTACTGTTGCTTTTGTCTACTCTATGATGGGTCAAGATGTAATATATGTGTGGATTCAACTTATTTATTTATTTAAAAATATATACAGATTTGCAGACACTAATGGTACATTTGTTCGTGACTGTACCTGTAATATATTATATTATATTGTAAGTTTCTTGACAATTCTGCGACCAGCGAAACTTGTGTAGTGTAAGGCGATAGTTGAACTGACAAAATGTTTCCTGTAAATATAATTTATTTCAAACTATGAGGTTGTTTTATTTTTACACTTTTAATACACTTTTTTCCTTAGATATCTTTGCATTTTAATGATGCTTATATAAACTTTATTATATACTGAACAAGGAAATTATGGTTGTACATTCAGCTGCCTCGATGTGAAGGGAAAACATTGTGAGGAATGTAGAATCACTATTGTACCAATCAGGAAAAAGTCCAAGGAAAAGACTCCTTCTTTCTTCTGGATCTGTTTGAAAGTCAGGGTCTTACACAAAGTTTGCCGTCTGACCTGCGCAACCCTTGCTGGCGAACCGCACCCATTTCTTATCAGGATCATTGTGGCGACATCTCTACGCCAACATCCAATCAAATAACAACTGTCAATCATCGCGAAGAAATTGACGCGGTCAACCAATAGCAGCGAAGAATCTAAATCGCGATTTCAAAGATTTCATGGATTGGAGCATAAATACAACCTCCGACACAACATCGTCTGTCGCGCGGTTCCCCAGGCGTCACACCAGCCTGGCGGAAGATCTTCCCTTTGGTGGCGGTCGAGCCGAATCATCGCTCCCGCTACAATCATGATAAAGGTTGGACTAGAATTGTATTCAATTGCGTCAAACTTCAGGGTAGTCCTCCGAATCCTGGACCCAATCCATACATACATGTAATGATGTCTATATCCCTTGCGGGGTAGACAGAGCCAACAGTCTTGAAAAGACTGAAAATATACGTTCAGATGTTCGGCTTTAGATGGAATTAAGATTCGAATAGGGACAGTTTGCTAGCCCATCACCTGCAAGAACAATGCCTAGTTTATAAGCATTTCCCTCAATCGACTTTTACGGCATCAATGGAAAAAATAAGGAGTGGTTCTATGCTTCTAAGTGCCGAGAACCATACGATATCTATATCAAAATTTTTATATTTCTAAGAAAATTTTTTTCACTAACATTCAATCAAATAAAAAATGAAATATTGTTTTTATAACTGGCCAGCACTTGGTTAGCAACAAACAAACAGCAACACAAAGAGGTTGAATGTTCCATTCATAGAAATTTGAACAGAAAGTCAAGAGCAAATAATGAACAAAATGTCTTAAGAATAATTGAAATATATTTTTAAACCAATATACAAACTATTTATTACCTATAATAAAAAGAGAAAAGAAAAAATAAGTCCCTGTAAATCATTTACCCACGGCAACGATAGAGCAAATTGAAGAAATTAATACGCTATTCCTATCCCACGAACAGTGGGCTGCGATCATATCTATCGTCGTTTTAATCAGTTTTTAACGACCTATGAACTTATTGTTCACCGCATTATCTTGCACACGTTGACAACAAACAGTACATTGATAACAATAATACCCCAGACCGACAGGATATTATAAGAGACATTAAAAGACTATGTCCGTCCGTAATATACGAGTAATTGACGTCCTCTGTGGCGCAGCGGTAGTAGGCTTGTCTGTGACACCGGAGGTCCCGGGTTCGAATCCCGGCCAGGGCATGATGAGAAAAGAACTTATTACTTGTTTATCTATATAAAATTCATTATAAAATATACTGTCGTTGAGTTAGTATTATATCTCGTAACACAAGTCTCGAACTTACTTCGAGGCTAACTCAATATGTGTAATTTGTCCCGTATATATTAAAAAAATATACCTACATTCATGCTGCAACTGATGTCAAACTTTCGCGTTACATATACACGACTAGCTGTGCCTGCGACTTCGTCCGCGTGGAATAGTTATTTTGGGCATCATTGATGCCGTCAAGGACGGATAATTTTCCCCTTTTTTCACATATTCAATTATTTCTTTGCTCCTTATAGTTGCAGCGTGATGTTATATAGCCTAAAGCCTTCCTCGATAAATGGTCTATTCAACGCAAAAAGAATTTTTCAATTCGAACCAATTGTTCCTGAGATTAGCGCGTTCAAACAAACAAACTCTTCAGCTTTATAATATTAGTATAGATAAATAGTCATATAAGCTATTTTAAGTCTCTTTTAATAGCTCGACGACAGAACTTGCTGACGCTCTCTCAATATGTTTGACTAGTCCATATCCACACTTATAATGAAGAGAATAGATTTGTATGTTCGCAACGAATAAACTCAGAAACTGCTGGACTGATTTTCCTTTGGCGGATTGACCATCGTGAGTGACATAGGCTACTTTTTTTCTGGAATTTCCCACTGGAGCGAAACCCCGCGCAAAAGCTAGTAATACATGCATACATATCACGGTCACGGTCACGTCTATATCCCTTGCGGGGTAGCCAGAGCCAACAGTCTTGAATAAACTGAATGGCCACGTTCAGCTATTTGGCTTAATGATAGATTGAGATTCAAAGGACAGGTTGCTAGCCCATCGCCTTGTAATACATAATTAATAATCTGGTAATATAACGAAAATGTCACTGTCTTTGAGTCACCTACATTAGTCCGTACTGTAGGGTAACCTTTAATTTTAGGAAACCGACCTGCTTATGAAAACCCCAACCTACTCGCAATATGGAAACCCAATTTCGACCAATAATTTTAGGGGAGACCAAGGTAGAGCTGTATAATAAGATTACAATGAAAAAATTTGGTGTCGTTTTTGTCCAAGATAAGTTACATACATACATATATATGTATTATCACGTCTATATCCCATGCGGGGTAGACAGATCCACAGTTTTTAAAAACTGAAAGGCCACGAACAGCTCAATGGCTTAATTATGAAATCGAGATTCAAATAGTGACAAGTTGCTAACACATCGCCTACAAGAAGAATTCCAAGTTTATTAGCCTTTCCCTTAGTCGCAGTTTACGACATCCATGGGGATGATATTATTATGGAATAGTCCTATTCTAAAGTGCCGAAAACCACTAGACACATAATAAATTTCGCTAAATCAAAATTTAAATACTCATACAATGAAATCCTTTGGTACATATCACTTTATGAGTACTTCCTCGCACGCCGAAGGCTATTTCCTCCAACACCGCGCCTGTGACCTCAATAGCTACCTCGCAGGTCACGCTCGCTTTGTTACAAACGGTTGATAAAAATACTAATTAATTAAATTCATCCATAATACGTAACTTATGATAACGAGTTTGTCATATCATATCACTGGCACACGAAGCTAACATCTGGTGGTGGGGAGAACGACCGATAATATCCAGTCGTTCGAAACTCTTGCGCAGTGCCGCACGCCCGCGCGCCATTCCTTTGTTTACGTCGCGAGTCTTTGTTTAGCGCGATGGCAGCATTCTTATTATAGTTAATGTTAGTGTGTGATCCTTACAAAAATGTTAACGGACGGCTCTGAGTCCCACGAGACGAATTCTACATCGTCTGAATATTCTCTCAATATATGCTTTGAGAATATTAATTACAATGTTCGCCACGGAATCTTGGCGGGAGGTAAGACCTCATTTTGCTAGTAATAAAATATAACATTATCGTTTTACCCTTTGACCAACACTATTTCTGACAATATCCTTGGATTTTTTTGCTTTACAAGTTATATAATTAACACTTGTATTTACTTCACTCGTTCGTGTCTAAATAAATCGCAGTTAGCTTTCTATACCAACGTTTCAATGTGCTGCTGTGTCTATAAATGGAATCAAACTTGGACCCAGTATCGCTAACTATACCAACAATCATATAGTGATAAATATTTACTGCATGCTTCAATTGCAAAGTTCGATAAAGAAGCATCAAGCCATCTGTGTGATAAAATCTATTGTTTCTTTGTCATAAATTAATATCTCGTATACTTATGTGATTTATGGTCGTTTTTAAGTGGTAAAGTATGTTATAGTCATAGAGGCAATTCTATTTCTGACTTTTGCACTATCTCTATAATCTTTAAATTTAATTCCGTTTCTTACATTTTTATAAGTATACCTATATAAAAATTATATGTATTACCTTTTCTTATCTCTGTCTGCTTTCAGTCTTTTCACTCATATCTATTTAGCATTTTCTATTATGAATTCATTAATACGTGTTTCATCGGGAGTTTCTCGTCTTTTTCATAAATAATATCTGTAACAACATTAAACACGACATTATTAATATCGTAGGTACTCTATATTGTCATTTTTACCTTTTCCGCATCAATGTGTCTTATTGTTTGTTGTTTGTTAACTCTTTATTGCACACTAGCTTCCGCCCACGACTCTGTCCGCGCGGATGTCGGTCTTCGCGTGGATTGTTTATTTCTCCATTTTGAGTAACTCTGACAATGACATCTTATAAATATCTATTGGACCCAAATACGGCTAGGCTTCGCCTAGCATGTTTCGGTGTTTTAGTAAGAGCAGATCGCTTAAACTGAAAAATTAAGATTTTTTTTCTACGTATTTTTCCAGGATAAAAAGTATCCCATTTTATTTTCCCAGTTTAGTCACGTGATGCCTAAACATACAGACAGACAGACAGACAAAAAAATTTTAATAACATATTTGGGTTTGATATCGATACAATAACACCACCTGCTATTTTTTTTTACTTATGTGTGCGATTTAATATTAACAATTATATAAATATTATAATTAAATCAAATTAAAACTAAAGCTAATTAATTTAAAACTAAAACTACTTATAAAACTAAAGAAAAAATGCTATTTATTATTTCAAAATTTTCAATGTACAGAATTGACCCTTCTACAGATTTATTATATATACATATAGCTAAAATAAATATAACAAATTACAAAACAGTTATTGGACTTAGAAGAATATGTACAATGGCGGACTTATCCCCAATGGGATTTCTTATTTATTTATTTAAAGGAAGTACTAACAGCTACTTCACTCATTTTAGTTAAACATGTAATGTTATATGTTGTTTTGATTCTATTTCTATAAATGCACAATACGGAGTGCTACATGGTCATTCTTTAGGATATTTTATTATATAACTATGAATGCCGTGTGGTTCCCGGCACCAATACAAAAAAGAATGGGACCACTCCATCTCTTGCCCATGGATGCCGTAAAAGGCGACTATGGGATAGGCTTAAAAACTTGGGTTTCTTCTTTTAGGCGATGGGCTAGCAACCTGTCACTATTTGAAACTCAATTCTATTATTAAGGTCCGTCTTCCGCGCAAGGGATATGGACGTGATTATATTTATGTATGCATTAAGTCCTCAAAAAGATAAATTATCGATAAAATACAGTGAAATTATGATTTGAATAATAAGTATGGAATGTCCACGGAACGAAAGTGTAATATATTAGTTTTGCTTCAACGATTAACCGGCATTCTATTATCGAATACATAAGTATTGTTTTCTGTTATTCAGATCACTGTGGTAACCCACGATCGAAGATGTATCGTTATAACTAGGCCAACATCGATAATCTCAATTATATAATCTATTCTCTATACTAATATTATAAAGCTGAAGAGTTTGTTTGTTTGAACGCGCTAATCTCAAGAACTACTGGTTCGAATTGAAAAATTATTTTTGCGTTGAATAGACCATTTATCGAGGAAGGCTTTAGACTATATAACATCACGCTGCAACTATAAGGAGCAAAGAAATAATTGAAAATGTGAAAAAAACCGGTAAAATTATTCATAATTGAGGGCTTCAATTATGCCCAAAATAACTATTCCACGCGGACGAAGTCGAAATTTTCCAAATAGAACCAGCAGATCTTGCGATAAGCTCGTTCGAACAAACAAATTCTTCAGCTTTAATATTAGTATAGATAACAAATTTTTAATAATACACAATAAAGCTTTAAAAAAAATTTCAAATAGTTGTGTGAGATTAGTAGCATAAAAATAAAAAATAAAAATGGATACCTAATATGGATTGCGAATTTGAGTAGTTGGTTTCAGGGATACATACATATATACAAATATCATTCAAAGAATATACACACTCCAATACCGAACTATAGGGACAATAACCTGATTTTGTAGGGAGTCATGAAAGGCTACGATGATAGAAAAATCATAGGAGCGCACCCCTCATATGATTTAGTTCGCATAACCGTAAGATTGGTAGAGCCATGAGTAATGGTCTAATACACAGATGTTTTTTTGTAGTTTAAAGAACTTTATTTCCTCATAAAGAATTAACAATTCACTTAGTGAGAAACTTACAGTATACATAAGTATAGCAAGACAGCGAGCGTATATAAAACAAAAATTTAAATAAGGTACTATGTAGGGTAGGAGTCACAAAAATCTGCGTCGACTGCTATTTTAGTCTCATACTCTCATATCCGTGACCTATATTTGTATATATAAAAAAAAAATAGAGGATTTAACACAGCTAGAGGATTATTAACTTAATAATCAGAAAGCGGACACCAGATCCTAAAGCATATTGGAAATGCGAGTGGAAGACGCATGATAGAAAAAAGACATTTTAGAATCACAAATGTGAACATAAGAAAGGGATACATTGTACCACCACATATGCGTACGAGTAAATTTTAGATGCTGTTTTTTTTTAAATCTATACTAATTATAAAGCTGAAGAGTTTGTTTGTTTGAACGCGCTAATCTCAGCAACTACTGGTTCGAATTGAAAAGTTATTTTTGTGTTGAATAGACCATTTATTGGGCTAAATAACATCACGATGCAACTATTACTAAGAGCGAAGAAATAATGGAAAATGCGCAAAAAAAACGGGGAAAATTATTCACCCTTGAGGTCTTCAATGATCCCCCAAATAACAATTCCACGCGGACGAAGTCGCGGGCACAGCTAGTAGAACATAAAAATATATTGTGTTTGAATCGCATACTCTCGGCAATGACGGGCCAGTGTGGTGACCTGGTTCATTGGGATGCGTGGGCGGCGCACTGGTAGCGGAGCCCCGATCAAACGCCGCTCGAGCATAGTTTGCTTCAAAACTACGAGCTTTGATTGAAGGCTTCACTATAAGCGCTGCGGGAATTCACTAAATTAATACATACATACATACATATGGTCACGTCTATATCCCTTGCGGGGTAGACAGAGCCAACAGTCTTGAAAAGACTGAATGGCCTCGTTCAGCTATTTGGCTTATAAACTTAGGATTCCTCTTTTAGGCGATGGGCTAGCAACCTGTCACTATTTGAATCTCAGTTCTATCATTAAGCCAAATAGCTGAACTAAATTAATATTTTTCTATTCTATTTACGTTTTTTAACCGATTCGATGTCGCGAAATTTAACAGTGGATTTGTTCATATTTGGTCCACACATACATACATTCATATAGTCACGTCTATATCTCTTGCGGATAAGAAAGAGCCAACAATCTTGAAAATACTGAAAGGCCACGTTCAGCTGTATGGCTTTATGACGGAATTGCGATTGAATTAGTGACAGTAGTTGCCTACAAGAGGATATGTGCTGTGATTCATTTGCAAAATTTCAGTGAAATCCATTTTGCGGTGAATTTAAAGATGTTATTATTTATCCAATAGTTTTTACTGGAATGTAAATTGAAGATCCTGAAATAGGAAAGACTAAAGTTATAGCACTTATTGATTCTAATATTAAAACAATAAACTATGAAGTTAAGACCATATAAAATAATCAACGTCAGATACATTTAACATTATTTTTAAAAATTGTAAGTAATTACATTTCAAGTCATACATAGTTATGTATGACTTGTTCCATTTGGAGTTCCATTATGATCCTGATAAAACCTGTCCTAGAATTAATACAGGAATGTGCCCTATACGAGGTCCAACAGGTGTTAAACTCTGCATTTTATGGCTTACGTAGGTTTTTTGTCTCCAGTCTCATTTTTAAATAGTATTTTTCAGTCAATTCTTAGGTCAGAATGTAAAGATATGTCTGATGTAGTTTACATCACAGTCCGGTCAGGTCAAGATAGATAAGTTTACTTTTATTTGCTGACTTGCATTTGCCCTATTTTTTTTTTATATCAAATTTAGTTATTAGGATTTTACATCCTTCCTTCATTGATTGTTGGTCCACACTCGTAGTTTTATTGACAATTTAATATAGTAAATTTTTTTTTTATACTTCTCTAAATTAACTTTATTGCTTTGTAAGCGTTATTCATTTGCAAATCACTACATAGTATAAAACAAAGTCGCTATTTTATTCTGTTTGTCTGTATGCTTAAATCTTTAAAATTACGCAACGGATTTTGATGCGGTTTTTTGTAACAGGTAGAGTGATTCAAGAAGAAGGTTTTTATGTATTTATAATTTTGCACCCGTGCGAAGACGGGGCGGGTCGCTAGTATAATATAATTTTTTGTAATTTATTTGTTCGAAATCAAAGTAATTACTTTAGATATCTATAATTATAATAAATAATAGGTAATAATATTAAAGTGGTACTGCTGGCCACTAAGAGAAACAAAAGAAAAAAGTAGAATATTTAACAAAATAATTTAAAAAAGAGAGAAGCGCTTATGTTACAATGTTTAATGTATCTAATTCAGTTCACTTTTTTAATGTCATGAATTTTAATATCTAATATATAAACCGAATACTTAAAATATAAGTTCAGTGAATTATTTCAGAAAGTGCAGTTTTAATTTCTATCAAAACAAGTTCCGACAAAGGTCAACAAATAGTTCTGTATTAAACATAATCCTTTGGAATATGAGAACACATATGTTTTCGTATAAAAAAAATCGCCAGATAACTCCAACTTGGAACTCAGTCAATATGTGATTAATCCATATAAAACGGCAATCTTCTAATTCAATGAAAATCGTAACAATATATCCAGTGTTGAGTCAGAAAGATAACAGGAGGGGAACCTCCATTTGTACAGGTGTGAGATAACAAAATGGAGCGCCTGACAATCAGTTGTATCAGTTTCTTTTTTGGAAATTATTGTTTACTATCTATGTGATAATGTCATGCCTACCTCGCCAGTCTTTGACGATGTGGATACGACGTTTTGCGTAGTAAACGATACTGCAGTCATGATATTTATCATCTCGGCTTTAACGTACGCTCTTACAGTGAGGGTAAACTTCGTACATACATACAGACAGGGTAGACAGAGCCAACAGTCTCGAAAAGACTGAGAGGAAACCTTTGTGAACTGCTTTTATAGACGATTGTCTACATAACCATGATCCAATATGAGTTAGTGTTGAAATAGTAAATTATGTACATCTGAGTTGTATAATATACATACATACATCTTTATCCCTTGCGGGGTACACAGAGCCAACAGTTTTAAGGAGACTGATAGGCCACGTTCAACTGTTTGACTTAATGATACAATTGAGATTCAAATAGTTACAGGTTGCTAGGCCATCGCCTAAACCCAAGTTTATAAGCCTATCCCTTAGTCACCTTTTGCGATTTCCATGGGAAAGTGACGAAGTGGTCCTATTCTTTTTTTCTATTGGTGCCCGGGAAACACACGGCAAACGTACAAAGTCAAATAAGTTTTCAAAAAGGTTCTTAATATTTTTGATTGCTTATTTGCGAAAACAATGTTTCAAGAATACCTACGCATGGATATGTCATAGTCATGTCAAATAATACCTATTACAAATAAAAAAATAATTTACAATGACATTAACTTTCTTAATTTGCATTTAAAAGCCCATGTTATTAATTTAATTCAATGCAATATTTGCCTGCCTAAAATTTATTAGACACTTTTCCAGTTCTTCGACCCAACGACCTATCTTTGTTTCAAAGACCTCAAAATATAATTGAATGCTTAATTATTTCGTTGTTTTTAAAAGCGTGTCATAAATGACAATTCAATAATTAAACACGATATTGTAAATAAATACCTATATTAAAATAAATACCTATATTAAAACATTAACCCATGAAGCAATCGTGTAAAATTACGTTTTGTCTCTCAGCAAACGTCTGATGGGAGGCAACAGGTGACCGTCGCGCGCGCATCTTTCTTGCGCAGCGTATTGCTATTGCAATACAGCGCGGGAATGCTGCCTGAGTGATAGGAAACCTTCCTAGGGGTCAAAATTTAAATTATAACCTTTTTAGTCTATAATTTTGAATAGTTTGTACCTATATAAAATATAAACAAGCTTTATTCTCGTAACCTAGTTTAATGAAACAACAAAATATTTTTGGCAAAAGTTACGAAACACATGTTACAATAATAATTAAACCTATATATAAACAAATACTCACGTCTTTATCCCTTACGGGGTAGACAGAGCCAACAGTCTGGCAAAGACTGACAGGCCGCGTTCAGCTGTAAGGCTTAATGATGGTATTGACATTAAAATTATGTCTCACCGCCTCTGCCTGTTTTTTAATGTAAATAAGTAATATACGTATTTTTCCTTTTAAACCACGCAATATTGATGTTGGACAGTTGGCTCTGTCTACCCCGCAAGGGATAGGTATAGACGTGGCTATATGTATGTATGTACGTAAGATTAATGTTTTTTCAGTTAATTTAATTCGAAAGTTTAATAAGTTCCGGGAAAGAGGCGTGATTTTATGTACCTATGTATAATACATACATACATACATATGATCACGTCTTTATCCCTTACGGGGTAGACAGAGCCAACAGTCTTGAAAAGACTGATAGACCACGTTCAGCTGTTTGGCCTGAATGATAGAATTAAGATTCAAATAGTGACGGGTTGCTAGCCCATCGCCTAAAAAAAGAATCCCAAGTTTATAAGCCTATCCTTAGTCGCCTTTTACGACATCCATGGGATCGAGATGAGAGTGGTCCTATTCTTTTTTTTATTGGTGCCGGGAACCACACGGCACACCTATGTATAATGTAAGTTTAATACATACATAACAAACGAAACCGGGGCGGGTTGTTAGTTTTAGATTGACGAATAAAAGTATCAGTGGCTGGCATCCCAAAGTTCACAAGATAACTTAATTAACTTTATCCGAAGCTGCTCATTTGATTTGAAGTCTAACATGTGATCAGCGAATGATACAATACAAATGAATACAATTATTTTTATAAGTCAGTGTTAGATGTGAATTGAAAGAAGATTTAGTGACAGAAATAAAAAAGAAAATTCAAATCCAAAACTTTTATTCATTATAATGGGACACTTCAACATCGCTCAATAATTGTCATATCTTTTGGTTTCACAACTTTGGTTCGCGACAAATTAATTACTTAAATCTAAGTTTACTGCCGCTCCCAAAGCCTCACAGCCAGTAACAAACTGCACTGCAGCATTGTCTTCAACAACGTCAACTTCACAATTATCCAAACCTAGAATAGCAAATGTAGACGAGAGAATACATTGTTGTGATTTAAATATAAAATAATGCTGGGATGTTTTGGTCAAGTCGTAAAGATGAATGAAAGCGGCCACTGTAGCATGACACGCGCGATGTCGTTTTTATCGCGCGATAAACTAACGCCGTCCCTTTTCATGTCATAATAAAGAGTGAAATAATAAAACCGGACAGTCTGAGTAAGCAAATATGGTAAATGCAAATAGAAACACTTTGGAAGTCTAGACGAACGTACCTTGATAAATTAGGGACAGCGTATGCAAGTGGAAAGATGAAACTCTCTACTACTACTCCGGGAGAGAGCTCAAAAAGAAATTCGTATCCAAATCAACTGTATAAAATGATTTGGGTACAGCCGTGTGGTTCCCGGCACCAATACAAAAAAGAATAGGAACACTCCATCTCTTTCCCATGGATGTCGTAAAAGGCGACTAAGGGATAGGCTTACAAACTTGGGATTCTTTTTTAGGCGATGGGTAAGCAACCTGTCACTATTTGAATCTCAATTCTATCATTGAGCCAAACAGCTGAACGTGGCCATTCAGTCTTTTCAAGACTGTTGGCTCTGTTTACCCCGCAAAGGATATAGACGCGACCATATGTATGTATGTATATTTGGGGAAGGATTTCATAATTTCGCTTTATCATATAGTCACTCTGTCTCCCTGTTTCTTCTCTTTTTGCTCGCTTTGCTCTCCTGGGAATTTTCTGATAAAGCATCCCTACCATGTTACTCCTGAGGAGTATGATTCTGTGCCTAAAATTCGAGTGTGAATCTGTACCAAATATCCTCTAAAAAAATAATCAAATTGATAAAATATTTATAATCTTTAAATAAAATCATTTGAACACATTGTCTTACAAGTGAAACAGCTAAACGTTCAGACGATCAGTCTTTTCAAAACTGTTGGCTCTGTCTACCCCGCAAGGGATACAGACGTAATTATATGTAAGACATTATAACTAAGTATTTCTTATAAAATTTTAAGTTGATAATTCTGCAAATTAGGGGAAAAAAAACATTCATCTATAAATACTGTATTTATTATTCAATGCTGCTAGAACAATGATAATAATAACATTGCTTTGACACCAACTTTTATCGCGGCCGAATTTATCTTAACTCAAACAACACATTATCTGGCTGTGAACGATAAAATACATTACATTAAGGCCGTCAGGTGCTACTCTTGAGAATCGTAAGAAAAAGTTAAAAGATTGTAAATATTGTAAAGGTCATAGGTCAATTGTGCCGTGTGGTTCCGGGCACTAATATAAAAAAATATAGGACCACTCAATCTCTTTCCCATGGATGTCGGAAAAGGCGACTAAGAGATAGGCTGATAAACTTAAGATTCTTCTTTTAGGCGAAGGACTAGCAACCTGTCATTATTTGAATCTCAATTCTATCACTAAACCTAACAGCTGAACGTTCCGCCAGGCTAGGTGTGATGTCTGGGGAACCGCGCGACAATGTTGTGTCGGAGGGTGTATTTATGCTGCAATACTTTGTTTTCATCGCTTGATTTATAATTTTCATGATATGTCATAAATGCTCGTCAACAAATTTATGATGTATCGTGTAAGCATAAAGACTGCAGTAATAACACCATTTATATATCCTTACGATATTTTTTTTTCTAGTAAATAAATTCATAAACTACAGGATTAATTTTCACGCAAGTTTGCACACTGATAAACTATACCTTCGTGTACACCATATAAGTCACTTTAGCCCAGTTGGGAGTCCAATTCCCATGGGGGTGAATTCCCGGGTCAAAGTTTCATAATCACACAACAAGAGTCATCGACCACGTGTGTATCTCCAAAACCGACCTGTCAAAATGTGACGAGGTTAATTAATTCGATCTTGTATTGTCGCTTCAACTTGCCATTTAATTACTAAACATTTTGACTGACGTCTGCGGTAAGGTACGGCCCAAGATAACACAAAAAGCAAATAAAAGTGCGAACAAAAACTTGTAAGGAAAATATTTGCAAGACTATTGGCTCTATCTTCCCCGTATGGGATAGCAACGTGATATATTTCTTGTATAATATAAGTCAACTGGCAGCAAATGTCTTTAGCGTTAGCCTGTTATAAGTAAAGTTATACGAAATAATTGTAACCTCCTCATAATTATACCACTGAACAGAACGATCTTCATAAATTTTTGCACCCTTATATGTATATTTGGAGTAAGAAAAAGGACACTTTTAACACGTGCGGAGCCGCGGGTCCGATGCTACTTATAAAATAATTTTAAAATGGACGTCCACCATGTTCTAAATTGGCGTTATGTCTTTAATCATGTGTTCTATCTTGATATCAACTACATATATGACATTATTACTTCTTCAACATACATTTTGTAAGTTGCTTGAGTAGACTGTATATAGATTTGGTCATTGAATCTCTTAATAAAAAGACTTATTTAGAAATTATGATATGATTTGACAAGACAAAGGATCTATGACAACGCAAGAATATTAAGAGGGTAAACGACTCGCGAATTTGCTTGTCTTCTGTGATATTTAGTTTATTGGGCTGCATAGACGACCTCTGTAGCGCAGCGGTAATTAGCTTGTCTGTGACACCGGAGGTCCCGGGTTCGAATCCCGGTCAGGGCATGATGAGGAACGAACTTTCTCTAATTGGTCTGGTTCTTGGATGTTTATCTATATAAGTATTTATTGTAAAAAATAGTATCGTTGAGTTAGTATCTCGTAACACAAGTTTCGAAAATATTTCGAGGCTAACTCAATCTGTGTAATTTGTTCCGTATATACAGGGTGACATTTAAAACAACTGCATCCTTTAAACATAGACTATACCCATGCTTCTGAGCCGTTTGAGCCTATTTTTATTTAAATTAAACGTCATCATTTTCACATTTAAAAAACCCTCAAAAACTACATCACACGCTTTATTAAAGACCAATACTACAAAATGAAATTAAAACTAAACATGTAAATAAATGTCTGAAAAATAAATTATTTTTCTAGTATAAAGATCAAGTAAAGTACAGAGTTGTCGAGATCGCTCAGCTTGAAGCTCAATTATGTCGTTGACCTCTGAATCTTACGCGTCGCTTTTCCGCCCCGGCCGGGGTGATATTACGTATTTAGGATCGTGGATTTTGATACTTTTATTTTTTTTCGTACTTTCTGAAATATGAACCGATATTTTTCTTTTAACGTTTTTAAATATCCTTTAGATGAGTACACTTAACAGTTAAATTTATGCAGTTGAATTTAAAGTCACCCTGTATTTATTTATTTTATTTAAAGTGCGATGGCGGGGCCCGCCGGCCGCCTGGAACGATTAAATAGGCTTGTTCACAAAGTATGTGTTTGTCATTGCAGGCAGAAAAGCAATCCTGCGCAACATCAGTGGCACCTTCAACTCCGGCGAGCTGAACGTCATAATTGGCCAGTCCGGGGCCGGGAAGAGCTCCCTCATGGACATCCTGGCTGGATACACGTAAATATTATCTATATTCCACTCATTTAAATTAAGAAGTGAACGCGATTTCACCCGTTTCAAACAAAAACCTTCTAGTTTCCGTTCCCGCTAGAACTTTGCGGGGAATCCCCTCTTGGTACACCTTGAGACTACATAAAGAACCTACATGCCAAATTTCTAATCTCTACATCCAAGCTTCTTTCTATTGACGTTAATCCCGGTTACATCCTTACCTCCCTTTCGGGAACACCATTCTAAATGTCTATTTTTGTACATATTCTTGTATGTTTTTGACCTTTTTTGTTATGGTGTTTAATGAATAAATTCTTTTTATTTTTACTTTTTTACCGCTCTCAATAAGATCCAGAGGTGCGCCTTTGACCATGATACTAGATTGAATAAATAGTTTACACGAAGCATCTCCATCTGAACTCTGCAACCTTTGCAGGGAAACCTAGTCCTATTAGATAATGGTTACACAGCCAGTTGCTTGAATGTACAGTATTTCTCACAATATCCCTCAATATAAGAGCATCGGTTGGCACTCAAACTTAGTTACATAGTTAAGAAAAGAGTCTCTCGTATATGGCCGGGGAAGAATCTAAAGTTGTGCCGCGTGCAAAACGCTTTTTAATCGGGCATCACCTTTTTTTTTCTGTGAGAACATAGCAACTATTTAGGCAACTAAAGGGCGTATACCTACTATTACAGCGGACGTTTTTAGGCAAGGGCTTAACGCTACTCCTTTTCGGGAAAAGCGCGCAAGCGGGGCTCCCAGGACTATCGGCCTTTGCCGGGCACCAATGACTATTAAGGGAATTTATTTATTTATTTAAACTTTATGCCCGTAAAATGTACCACAGGTGGACTTAGTGCCACAAGGCATTCTCTGCCAGTCGAACCTTCGGACCAAACTGAGATGGATGTACGGGTGGTGCGATAACTGTTAAAGAAATAATAACATTAATATGAATAAAAGATTACTTAATACACTTACATATAATAGTTTACATACATAAGTATGACTATAGATATATACTGCATATAAAATAAACATATATATACTACATAAGTTGGATGATTGTGTAGAGTTAAAGACAATCTACTGGTCATAAAGATGATAATAGACTTGCTCCCTGAATGCAAATCAATAGAATGGAACTGTATTATCTTCTAGAAATTTCTCAATCCGTAATCTAGAAAGGTCTACATCTTTCAAAGATCACGAGAGCGACCGACGCTATTTTAAATCCCCAACAATTGGAGCCGCGGTGGGCGAGTCAAGACGCCGGACGTGCGAATATTGCCCTATTAGCTGGGGCGTGAGACAAGGTAGATTGGCCGTCTGGTTTCCGCCAGATAAGAATGGATACAATTCTATCCATGAGGCGACTTATGAAAAATATATGCGGCCAGCTTTTTGTATATTACTTACATATATACCATCCGGCCTGTTTCCCATTGGGATAGGCAGAGACTATTGTTGTATTTTAGATTCTGTTTTCTCAATCATTAGATGACCCATTCTTATGTAAGTCGGTGAGAATCTGTGACCTAACTCAGGTTTAGAGCAGGCAGGCCTTTAACTTCTGTGCCTGTCCAAAACAATGATGATTAAATCGTTTTTAACAAAGTAGCAAAAACAAACGCTTCTTTAACTATTTTCTGCCACCAGAGCATGGCAGGTGCGACGCCGTTGTCATCGCGCGAAAATCCATCGCCCTTTATTATGATGAATGAGACAGCAACAGATTTTCGCGCGATGAAAACGGCGTCGCGCATTTCACGCCACGGGAGCAGAAAAAGGTTAAAATTTTCCCACAAATAAACTATTTCATTTTAAGGAAGACGAGATAGACCTACTTACTTTAAATTGTGAATAATATTGTACTAACTGAACGTGGATTAACAGTCTTTCCAACACTGGCTTTATCCACCCCGTAAGGCACAAAGACGTCATTATGTAATAGGTATGTATGTATGTACGAGTATGTAGGTAATCTTGTTCAAATTATTATGAATGACAATGCGAGCAGTAGCCGTGCTTTATCTTGTGTTTTGGTAAATGTTATTTAAAACCAACGTTACATCACTAAAATTTATCTTAATGATGTTTACCGTGTGGTTCCTAAACTTATATTTAGCATAGAGATGAAATTCTGCACAATGAAGTCATCTAGATAAACCCAGTAATATACTAGTGCCGTGGTTCCCGGCACCAATAAAAAAAAGAATTCTCATGGATGTCATAAAAGGCGACTAAGGGATGGCTTACAAACTTGGGATTCTTTTAGGTGATGTGCTATCAAGCTGTCACTATTTGAATCTCAATTCTGTCATTAAACAGCTGAACGTGACCTTTCATTCTTTTTTTGAGATTGTAGGCTATGTCTACCCTGCAAGGGATATAGACGTGATTATATGTATGTATGTATGATGTTAAACAATACTTCTCTTTGTCCAGCGTGAGTGGTCGACCGGTTAAGGTAAACAAAAAAAGCGTGACACACATGGAGGCAAAGGTACAAATCCTACGGCGGCGCTATTAGGTACTCTTTTCTGAGATATACATTAGTTTGTGTGCTAACCTCTTACGTCGAAAGAAAACTTTATGAGAAAACCTGCACATTCAAAATTTAATGTTGGGTTAGTTACAGATAACAGACGGGAGTCATCTCATTAAAAAACGTTTTAGCCCGTTGTAAGCAATTAAAAAAAAACATTGCAACAAATAAATGCAACTGACATGCAAGTATTGTATTTATAATCTATAAGTTACAATTTTATTATAGGCAAACAGTATAAATATTACATTTTTTTTATATATTTTACAATTCCCTCATTTGCAACACGTTAAGATTTACAAGTATGTGCGAAACGTAATTAAAAGCAATGAAACATTACTTTAGAACAATAAAATAAAACACTGTAGTACAATAAAACATTTACCTCATGAAGTCTAAAGGACAAAATTAAGGGTCAAAAGTCATTAGTTTGGTTACATATCCTGTTAAAATTTTGTTATTTATTCACTTTACAGGACCTTGTAAAGGAACAAAATGTTCTATGAAGTAAAACTGCACTTATTCTTAATAATCACTGTTTTTAACTATATATTTGGACTCATTGACATTTAATGTGTTACATTACAAAACTAATATGAACTATTGGTTAAACATTTGTACTTAAATTGTATAAAAAATTATATGTACCCTATATAAATAAAAAAATTATTATTATAATTTTTTATAAATTATATATTATTAATATTATATATTTATTATAATTCTTTTGTACTTAATTTACAAAAACGTATTAAAGTTTCCGCGTCATTCTTTTTCTTTTCATAATATATTTTTTATAAGTGGCCAGTTCTAACCAATTTAAATCTGTTGCTTATTTCAAAGAGGTTGCATGATTTTATTTTCAAATAATATATCGTTGAGTTATGGTCCATAACACAAGTCTCGAACTTATATCTCATAGTCTCGTATATAATTATTTCATTCTTTTATTGTATATATAAAATCAGATTTTTTAAGCACTACATCTACCGCTGATTTTTATGTAAATTCAGGCAGTCAAACGAAGCCGGTTGCAATGTTTTTGACAAACTGGTTTTAGGCAGTTTAATCAAACAATTATCATGATGGCTGCCAACCGGCTTGCCAACAAGATAACGGGCCATCACTATCACATTCCTGTCATGTAACAGTTCAACGGGGTTGACTCACAATTCGATAGCTACTTGCGAATTTCCTATGAACATACATACATACATATAATCATGTATATATCCTTATGTATATAAAAAGAGCGTTAAGGAGTATGTTGGGTGTGAAATTGAGTGACCGGATAAGGAACAGCGTGATAAGGGAATGTTGTGATGTGAAAGAAGATGTAGTTACAGGAATAGATAAGGGTATGTTGAGATGGTTCAGTCATGTGGAAAGGATGAATGAAAGCAGGTTGACTAAGCAGATATACATGGAGAGTGTGGAGGGAAAGGTCGGGGTGGGAAGACCTAGACGAACATATCTTGATCAAATTAAGGACGTCCTGGTAAAGGGTCAGGTCAAAAGTACCCGAAACCGCCGAGCTTGCATGAAGAGAGTTATGAATGTGGATGAAGCAAAGGAAGTATGCAGGGATCGTGGCAAGTGGAAAGAGGTAGTCTCTGCCTCCGGGAAAGAGGCGTGATTTTATGTATCCATATATGTTCAGCTGTTTGGCTTATTGGTAGAGTTGAGATCCAAATGGTGACGAGTTGCTAGCCCATCGCCTGAAAGATTCTCAAATTTATAAGCCTATCCCATAGTCGCAGTCGGACAACGTCCATGGAAGGAGATATTCCTCCTATTCTTTTTATATTGGTGCCGGGAACCACACGGCAATGCCACATACCACTGATTTATAATCACTTTAAAGATTTACTTCGCGCTTTAATTTGATGTACAATTAGTTCCTAAAAATATTCAATACATTACACAAATTAACCCTTAAATTTTGACAAATTACAAACATATTATCTATACTATTATTTTAAAGCTGAAGCTGTTTGTTTGTCTGTGCCCGCGACTTCGTCCGCGTGGAATAGTTATTTTGGGCATCATTGAAGTTTTTTTCACATTTTCCATTATTTCTTCGTTCCTAATAGTTGCAACGTGATGTTATATAGCCTAAAGCCTTCCTCGATAATTGTCTATTCAACACAAAAATAATTTTTCAATTTAAACCAGTAGTTCCTGAGATTAACGCGTTCAAACAAACAAACTCTTCAGCTTTATAATATTAGTATAGATATTTAGAGTCACCTAAATAAATCCTAAAAGTCTATATCCCTTGCTTGTATACAAATTATATTTAGTACATTAAAATATAATATTTAGTACATCATTATTTCAATAAGAACGTAATTTTTGTACGGTTACGAAGTCGATCGTAAACAACTAGTGATCGTTATTAGTAGTTCTTTAGAAATAACTCGCCGCTGCCTCGCGCGGCGCGGCGATGTGGCTGACGCCCTAACTAATATGCAAATATAAATATAAACTATTTTAAATCTTTGTCTAGGTCGTTCAACTCTGCGTTGATCAAAAACACACTAAGCAAAACAAATACGGACATGTGACGGGTAATTATATAAAGGAATTAAAAAAGAATTTATGAAAAAAGAATAACTTTAAAAGATTTTTTTATTAATCTGTATTGATACTTGACTTTTTGATTATAAATTGTGTTAATGAGTAACAGAATTCTAAAGTAAGTTCAATACTTGTGTTGTACAATGATACTAACTAAACGATGCTCAATTTTGTGACATACATAACATATACATTAGGGACTAATAGGGCGATAAAATATTATATTTAAATGAGAATATTGTATTATTATTTTATATATTTTATTACGTATATTTATGTATGTTTATATTGATAGATAATATTTTCATTTAAAAATTATATTTATGATTATTTTATATATTTTATTTTGTATATTTATGTATATTTACGAAAACAAAGGTTTGTCAACGAAATTTTCAGTCTAATATGTGTAAGTTCAATTCATAGTTCACTCTTTATTGTTCTATTGTCTAAATTAGTCATCAAAAAATAGTCATCAAAGGGATTAATAATATTTACGGATAAAACATATTGATATTAGGATGATATAGAGATATAACTATCTATATATCTAGATTTAGATAGTATGAATCATACGATGATTCATTGGCGCCTGCCATAAAATTTATTGGGAACATCTGGTATATAATTATAACAACCTATCTTTACATCTACATTAATTTAAACAATATAATTCTGGTACTATGCGGGCTGCATTACTACAATTATTATTCATTTAATTTAATAGCTGTCACCAGCGACTAGTATGATAGAAAGGGAGCTTACAAATAACTATTTTATTTTCTTTAAAGGGTTATTTTTTTAAAGAATTCTCTGCCAGTCAATGTTAAGATAATGGTAAATACATAATAAATAGTAGTGTCAATCAGAGCTATTATTTCATGCATTGAAAAAAATTAGTTTATAAACTTACATATATGAAAAAAAAATACCAACTCATATACCTATAAGTTATTAAAATTTAATGTTAATCGTAATTAAATTTAATAAATAGAAAAAAATATAAAAAATGATGTATTAAAATTTTAATTTGTTTGTAATTATAATATTTTTAGGTAACGCAAAAAAAAATTAAATTCAAATTTCAAATTCAAACTTTTATTTGCATAATATGAGTACAACAAGGTCTTAAATATTATGTATAACAGATCTTCATATTTACCCTTTCGGATGTTGCAAACATTTTTATGTATTGTTATTATTAGTACAAATAAACATTGAAAATTTGTTTTAACAAAATCCTGTATATACGTACATACTGTTCACAGTTCTAGTTTATAAAGTTGCGGTTAGGCTCACATTACAACGTTAAGGCATATACACACTAACCGCAGTTCAACGTATACTTTTTTATATTGATACCGGGAACCACACGGCACCAATATAAAAAAGAATAAACTATATAATATAAAGGAGAGTATGGATGGAAAGGTCGGAGTGGGAAGGCCTAGACGAACGTACCTTGATCAAATTAAGGACGTCCTGGCAAAGGGTCAGCTCAAGAGTACCCAAAATCGAGCTTGCATGAAGAGAGTTATGAATGTGGACGAAGCGAAAGAAGTATGCAGAAATCGTGGCAAGTGGAAAGATGTAGTCTCTGTCTACCCCTCCGGGAAAAATATGTATGTATTTTATATATAAAAAACGTTGTTTTGTCATAATGTTTAAGTAATTTCTAGTAAAAAAAAAATTTATCACTAAGGGGTATGAAAAATAGATGATGGCCGATTCTCAGACATACACAATATGCTCACAAAATTTCATGAGAATCGATCAAGCCGTTTCGGAGGAGTACGGGAACGAACATTGTGACACGAGAATTTTATATACATATAAGATATACTATGGAAGTATGGATATAGACGAGGCTTTATTACTACCGTACTACCGTTATTATTACCGTGTGGTTCCCGGCACCAATACAAAAAAGAATAGGACCACTCCATCTCTTTCCCATGGATGTCGCAAAAGGCGACTAAGGGATAGGCTTACAAACTTGGGATTCCTTTTTAGGCGATGGGCTAGAAAACTGTCACTATTTGAATCTCAATTCTATCATTAAGCCAAATAGCTGAACGTGGCCGTTCAGTCTTTTCAAGACTATTAGCTCTGTCTACCTCGCAAGGGATATAGACGTGACCATATGTATGTATGTATGTTTATTACTACTAGACGTCGGTATGTAAGCACCTTTAGGAATGCCTGTTTAAAACAATGAGGAAGCATCTATTGACAGTCCTTAGCCGCTTCCTCACCAGTACTTGGAACATACCTATTCCGATATTTCTGAAGCAAAAAATCACATACCTTAATATACTACGAGTATCAGTACTTAAATATATCCGTGTAAAGATAAAAAATGCCTTTTATGGTGGTAACATTGGCGCCATGTTGGTATGCGCTTACAGTTAATGTCATATATGGTATCTGAGGTAGAATGTGACCCGTAAATATGTATAGTTTAAAATAATAAAACAATAATATACGAGTAAATAACTAAGATTTATTAACTTAATTTCAAAGATGACTAAACGATACTGTAATTTATAACAAAATATATACTCGGCGGCCTCTGTGGCTCAGCGGTAGTACGCTTGTCTGTGACACCGGAGGTCCCGGGTTCGAATCCCGGTCAAGGCATGATGAGAAAAGATCTTTTTCTGATTGTCCTGGGTCTTGGATGTTTATCTATATAAGTATTTATTATAAAATATAGTATCGTTGAGTTAGTATCTCGTAACACAAGTTTCGAACTTACTTCGAGGCTAACTCAATCAGTGTAATTTGTCCCGTATATATTTATATTTATTTTATATTTTATATTTATATTTATATACACTGCATATACATAATCGCGTCTAAGTCCCTTGCGGGGTAGACAGAGTCAAATTGAAAAGACTGATACGCCACGTTCAGCTGTTCTTACTGATAGAATTGAGTTATAAAAGAACGCCACGTTCACAAGCCTATCCCTTAGTCGCCATTGACGACATTCATAGGAAAGATGTGGAATAGTCCTATTCTTTTTAAACATACATATAATCACTTCTTTATCTGCCAATAATGTTGAAGAAACTGAAAGGCCACGTTACAAATCATACATACATATTGCGTCTTTATCCCTTACGGCGTTGACAGAGCCAACAGTCTGCCAGTGACATAGCACTGAATGCCATGTTCGCTTAATAATGAAACTGAGATTTATAATACCTGACAACACATTACTAGCCTGTCGCCTAAAATAATTCCAAATTTATAAACATAAGAACAAATTTTTAAAAGACGTCAATTTTCATTATAGAAAGCCAACAAGTGGTCAGCTCTACGTGAACGGGCGTGTGCGCGATGAGGACACCTTCCGGAGACAGTCCTGCTACATCCTGCAGGACGACCAGCTCCAGGAGATGCTCACTATCCAGGAGAACTTGACCATCGCCGCGGAACTCCGTCTCGGGAATCATGTGAGCAGGGAGCAGAAAAAGAAACGGGTAAGGATTTACATCCATACATACAAACATATGGTCACGTCTATATCCATTGCGGGATAGACAGAGCCAAACATACATACATAAATCACGCCTCTTTCCCGGAGGGGTAGGCAGAGACTACCTCTTTCCACTTGCCACGATCTCTGCATACTTCCTTCGCTTCATCCACATTCATAACTCTCTTCATACAAGCTCGCCGGTTTCGGGTACTTTTGACCTGACCCTTTACCAGGACGTCCTTAGCAATACAGAGCCAACAGTCTTGAAAAGACTGAATGGCCACGTTCAGCTCTTTGGCTTGATGATAGAATTGAGATTCAAACAGTGACAGGTTGCTAGCCCATCGCCCAAAAAAGAATCCCAAGTTTGCAAGCCTATCCCTCAGTCGCCCTTTACGACATCCATGGGAAAGAGGTGGTCCCATTCTTGTTTGTATGGATGCCGGGAACCACACGGCACGGTAAGGATTTATGAAATAATAAAGCGTCAGTTGTCGAATCCGTAAGATGCCCGCTTAAAATATGTGATGCGCTGAAAGGCACAGGCTCAAATCCCCACCTTGGGCACGTGCCAATGACTATTTTCGAAATATACTTACGTTAGTTTGAATACCAACCGATGCTCTTACGGTGACGGAAATCATCGTGAGGAACCCTGCACATTCAGGCAACTGGATGTGTAACCATGATCGATCCAATACGGGTTAGGTTCAGACGGGAGTCGCTTCGTGTAAAATCCTGACTCACCCAATCCAGGATCCATGGTCAAAGGCATGCCCCGGACTCCTCTCCAGAGTGGTGAGGATGCAACCGGGACTAAAGTCAGGGGGAAGAAGAAGAGATATCTATAAAATCCTGGCTAGACTATCCATTTGTTGGCAGTTTTGGGTTTCTGAAATATGCGAAGAATATTTTCATGCAAAGCAGCTGTAAGTTTATATAATTGGTCTTTATTTATTTCGATCATGACCAATTTGACAACAAATATGTAGGTAAACATAATTAACATAATTAACCTTAACACTGGCTGCTAATAAAACAAAAAAAAGAACATTTAAATTGAAATAGAAGAAGGAGCGCGATCGTCTTTTGTTAATTTTGATACATCATTTAACAGTTGTCTAAGAATTAAGATTTTAATTATTTTTTTTGTTTTGTTCTTAATTTTATTTTATATTTTTAAGTGCCGTGTGGTTCCCGGCACCATTACAAAAGAATAGGACCACTCCATCTCTTTCCCACGGATGTCGTAAGAGCCGACTAAGGGATAGACTTGGGATTCCTCTTTAATGTAAATCCCTGCCAATCTAAGGTCTGCCGCGCCGATGGATGCATGGCTAGGGGCGAGCCTAGTCTCGAGCGTGCCACTTCCGCCATGGGGTTGGGCGACCCCCAGGTAATGGCTAGCCTTACCCTGGCATGCGGGGCTCTGCTGGGGCGGACAAAATTTTTCCCTAGCGTCTCGTGGGAATCGCATTATGAACCTTAAAAAGCATAAAAATGGCGGCGATGGTGTCCGCACCCCATCACGTCTCGTTCCCGGCGGGAGCGGTATGCGGTCTGCTGAAAGCCGCTTTGCGACGATGAATGTAAGAGGAGGAATGAAGGATAAGATTGAGGAAGTATGCCAGATGATGGATGAAAGACGTTTGGATGTGTTGTGCGTGAATGAAACGAAGCGGAAAGGATGCGACGCGACGCAGCACGGCCCTTACACGGCGTATTGGTCTGGAATTTCCAGTACCAGCCGAGGCTGTCAAGGGGTCGGTCTAATTCTTTCTGCACGAATGGCTGAGTGCGTGAATGAGTATGAGTGTGTCAGCCCTCGTCTTCTATGGATTAGGCTGAAAGTTGGAATCACTCGGATCTTCGTTCTAGGTGTTTATGCACCTTGGGATGTGGGTTCGAGGGGTACAACATCAGCAAAAAGCGAAAACGAGGAGTTCTGGAATAGTGTAAGAGAAGTATTGAAAGTTACCAAGCCAAATGAGAAGATTATTATGTTAGGTGATTTTAATGGATGGGTGGGTGTAAAGCGTGATGGATATGAAAAGGTGCTTGGTGCGTTTGGTGACGAAAAGGTGAATGATAATGGAAGAAGTGTATTAGAAATTTGTCTAGAGTGGGATCTTTTTGTGTCGAACTCAATGTTTCAACATAAAGAGATCCACACCTACACAAGAGTGGAAGGTATTTTAAAAAGTATGATAGACTTTGTGATTGTAGATGAAAGATTGAAGAACAAAGTGCTGGATACCCGTGCATATCGCGGTGCTGGCATTGACTCGGACCATTTACTGGTGATATCCCGGATAAGGGGTATCTTCAATCGCTGGCGGCACAGGGTAAGGGAGCAAACCAGCGCTTTGGAAAGAGTAAAAGTAGAAAATTTGCAAGATATGGATGTAGGTAAGAAGTATATTAATAGACTGAAGGATGAATTTGAAGATTTAGAGGAAATGAGCGATATTGAAGATGGATGGAAGGAATTTAAAGAAAGAATTGTGAAAGTAGCTGTTGAAGTGTGTGGTGTAAGTAGAAGAAGGAAAGGAAAAAATCACAAAAATGCGTGGATGAGTAAAGATGTGCAAGAACTTGTGCGATTAAAGAAGAAAGCATGGCTGGATTTGTTAGCAGCAAAAGCTAACTTAAGAATGCAAGAGGTTATAGATGAAGATGTGAATGAAGCACGTAAGGAATATAAGAAAATGAAAGATTTGGTTAAGAAAGCTGTGATTAGAAAGAAAGAAGAGTATAAAGAGGATTTTGATAAAAGGCTATCAGAAGACTTTCAGTCAAATCTGAAAGTATTCTGGAAATCCGTAAGGTCAGCCCGAGGAAATACTATAACCAGAGAGCTGACTAGGATCAGATGCCAGGATGGTAGCGTTGTGAAAGGAGAAGAATGTGTACTAAAGATATGGAAGGACTATTTTGAAAGTTTATTTGAAAAAAAGGAAGGAAATAAGAAAGATTTCTGCTATAGCGAAGAAAAAGAGAATGAGATGGAAGGCGAAATTGAAATGTTCGAAATTGTGGAAGCACTTAAGAGTATGAAAGCGGGAAAGGCTGCTGGGTGTGATAGAGTGTCGGTCGAGATGCTTAAAGCAGGAAAAGGCGTAGTAGCTAGTCAGTGTACTGCCTTTTCAATTTGTGTTGGAGAAGCGGCCGAGTACCAAAAGATTGGTGTAAGGCTGTTATCGTGCCACTTTACAAAGGAAAAGGGTCACAGCTGGACTGCAAAAATTATCGTGGTATAAGCCTGCTTAGCGTCGTCGGCAAATTGTATGCTAAGGTATTGATTAATAGAGTCAGGAATGAAACTGATGACAAAATATGGGATGCTCAAGCGGGATTTCGAAAGGGAATGGGATGTACTGATCAGGTCTTTTCCTTGCGGTGCATAGCCGAAAAGTTTTTGGCCAAGAGTCAAAAAGTCTATTGCACATTCGTAGATCTGGAAAAGGCCTATGACAGAGTTGAGAGGAATGAATTGTGGTCAGCACTTTCTATGCATGGGGTGAGCAGTCTCTTAATACGAGCACTGAAATCCTTATATGAGGATTCGAGTGCTTGTGTCAGGATAAACGGAGCGCACACTGAGTGGTTTAAGATTGAGAAAGGCGTTAGGCAAGGATGTGTTGCGTCACCGTGGCTGTTCAACCTATTTATGGATAGCTGTTTGACAGATTTGAAAGAGTCTAAAAGTGGATTAAGGATGAATGAGTTACTCGTCAAATGTCTGCTCTATGCCGACGATCAGGTTATACTGGCGTCATCAGCGGAGGAGTTACAGGAGATGGTAAACTGTATGCATGAAGCTTTAAAAGAGAAAGGAATGAAAGTGAACGTAAGTAAAACTAAAACACTGGTTTTTGAAATGGAGAAAGAAATGACAGCATGTAATATTTTGATTGGAGGAGAAAAAGTGGAGCAAGTGAAAGAGTTTGTATATCTAGGATCAAAGTTTACATCAGATGGCAAGTATGATAGTGATATTGAAAGGAGAGTGAACGCGGGGAACATGGTGAATGGAGCTTTGCATGCCTTTATGAGCAGTCAGAAACTATCCAAAAAGGCTCGACTGGCTGTGCACAGGGGCGTGTTGGTCCCGACATTAATGTATGGGAGTGAAAGTTGGGTATGGCAAAAGAAGCATGAAAGCAGAATAAATGCAGTGGAAATGAGAGCGTTAAGGAGTATGATGGGTGTGAAATTGAGTGACAGGATAAGGAACAGCGTGATAAGGGAATGTTGTGATGTGAAAGAAGATGTAGTTACAGGAATAGAAAAGGGTATGTTAAGATGGTTCGGTCATGTGGAGAGGATGAATGAAAGCAGGTTGACTAAGCAGATATACAAGGAGAGTGTGGAGGGAAAGGTCGGAGTGGGAAGACCTAGACGAACGTATCTTGATCAAATTAAGGACGTCCTGGTAAAGGGTCAGGTCAAAAGTACCCGAAACCGCCGAGCTTGTATGAAGAGAGTTATGAATGTGGACGAAGCGAAAGAAGTATGCAGAGATCGTGGCAAGTGGAAAGAGGTAGTCTCTGCCTACCCCTCCGGGAAAGAGGCGTGATTTTATGTATGTATGTATGTTTATTTTATTTTTTTATAATAATTTAAATAGGTATTGTAAAATAACATCATTAACGTTAATGTTTTAATGACGTTTCAGTGACGCAATTTTTAAAGCCTTTTGTAAAAAAAAAAGTAAATTAAAATGATATTTTATTTAAACCCAACTTACATAAATCTACAATATCATTCAATCACATCCCTTCGTCTTCAGATAAAAGAAATCGTGACATCCCTCTGTCTCACGGAAGCGAGGCACACGAGGGCGGGCCACCTGTCCGGGGGTCAGAAGAAGCGGCTGGCCATTGGCCAGGAGCTGGTCACGGACCCACCTGTTATGTTCCTGGATGAACCTACCAGGTATTTATTTTATACATACATACAAAAAATCACGCCTCTTTCCCGGAGGGGTAGGCAGAGACTACCTCTCTCCACTTGCCACGATCTCTGCATACTTCCTTCGCTTCATCCACATTCATAACTATCTTCATACAAGCTCGGCGGTTTCGGGTACTTTTGACCTGACCCGTATTTTATACATACATACATTTAATCACGTCTATATCCGTTGCGGGGTAGGCAGAGCCTATCAGTCTTCAAAAGACTGATATTCCACATTCAGCTTTTTGGTTTGATGATAGAATTGAGATTCAAATAGTGACAGGTTACTAGCCCATCGCCTAGAAGGAGAATCCTAACTTTATAAGCCTATCCCTTAGTTGCCTTTCACGATATCCGTGGGAAAGAGAAGGAGTGCACCTAATCTTTTTTTTATTAGTGCCGGGAACCACACGGCATTATTTCATTTATTTTCAAATTGGTTTTACGGACATTCCACGAACTTTGACAAGGCGTCTGTCGGTCTCTGGCGTAGTGATCCGCAGTAGTGTATTTGCCTCTGAGCCTTGAGTTCGAATCCCGGCCAGGATGTACGTTACGAATCATGTTACAATGATCCGTGGTCATACATACATACATACATATGGTCACGTCTATATCCCTTGCGGGGTAGACAGACCCAACAGTCTTGAAAAGACTGAATGGCCACGTTCAGCTATTTGGCTTAACGATAGAATTGAGATTCAAATAGAGACAGGTTGCTAGCCCATCGTCTAGAAAAGAATCCCAAGTTTGTAAGCCTATCCCTTAGATCCGTGGTCATCGAGAGACTAATACCTAATTAATTAAAATTTAATACCTGTACTATTTAATAAATAGTGAAATGTCAGTCGAAAGTTTAAAATCAGTTTTATGTCAGTTAGCCATCAGTCAGTTAGTCAAGGATAGGTAAACTTATAGTAAACACTGTAGTTTGATCACACAGACATCCGTTAAGAAAATTCGAAAATCCATGCTGTAAATACTTGTTGCTATAGCTCTGATAATAAATTTTATTTTTACGTCGTTGAGTTAGTATCTCGTAACACAAGTTTCGAACTTACTTCGAGGCTAACTCAATCAGTGTAATTTGTCCCGTATATATTTATTTGTATATATTTATTTACTTATATGAATTGCTATGAAAATCTCAATCAGTCTCAATAATCTATTCATTGCTCCGGTCCAAATAATCCAATGTCCAATGCCATTATATCCTTGTCCGCTGTTGCCGAGGTCGATTCAGTTCATATCGGATGTTAGATATCACTATATCATCAGTTGGATACAATTCCACATCGGTGTTAGCTTGATAATCTACCAACAAAGTAAATAAAATAGTAAATATTGCCGTGTGGTACACGGCACCAATGCAAAAAAGAATAGGACCACTCCATCTCTTTCCCATGGATGTTGTAAAAGGCGATTAAGGGATAAACTTACAAACTAGGGATTCTTTTTTAGGCGATGGGCTAGCAACCTGTCTCTATTTGAATCTCAATTCTATCATTAAGCCTTTCATTAAGACTTTTCAAGACTATTGACTCTGTCTACCCCGCAAGGGATATAGACGTGACCAGTATGTATGTAAGTAAATAAAATTACAATTTTAATGAAAGGAGGTTTCGCCCTTTAAAAGCATAAACGAAATTACTAATAAGACTTTTTCTGAATTTTGGGACGCATTGAGTAGCCAGTGAAAGTAGTTTTTCGTATATTTAAAAGCGAAAAGCTATTGCTTAATTAATTATATAATTTTATATAAACTCAAATCAGTATGTTAAATTAAATATATTACCAATTAATTTAAACTATTATTCTAGAACGAAACCTTAAATTTCGTGATAGATCTCAGAAATCACCTTAAACTTTTCTATGCATGCGTTGTGAGTAAATAAAATTATTTGGCCCACAAGTCGTCTCTTGGCTACGTCGTTCCAAAATTATCTATTCCACTATACCAAAAAAGACAAAGACTAAGTTAACGTACAATATGTGATACTAGATTTTGCTTAAAGTCATATACACGAACGAATTTAGCGCCACCGACACGGGTGAATTTAGGGCCATCTTGAAAGAATATAAATATAAATAAATACATATAGGTATACGGGACAAATTACACTGATTAAGGTAGCCTCGAAGTAAGTTCGAGACTTGTGTTACGAGATGCTAACTCAACGATACTATATTTATAATAAATACTTATATATAAATAAACATCCAAGGCCCAAGCCAATCAGAAAAAGTTCTTTTCTCATCATGCCCTGGCTGAGATTCGAACCCGGGACCTCCAGTGTCACAGACAAGCGTACTGCCGCTGCGCCGTATAAAGAATACAGGTTTTTCGCAAATCCCGCGGGAACTATACATTATACCAGAATAAAATGTTTAGGAAACCTTATGGCATTCTCAGTATGATACTGAATGTATGCAAAATTACATACCATCGAGTATTGAAACTTTACACGACACATTTGGCATGAATCACGGTCATCTTATGGGACTAGCACGCGTGACTCATTAGCTATACATTGTAATTATTAATAACGATAACTCTATCGTAATCCTTTATCGATTGCGCCTGCTTTTGGTTCATTGTCACTTCACAGCAGACACGTTTCGTAATGAATCATTCATTTGTTGACGACTAATTGTGCGAACAATAACACCTCATAAATACTTTATCATCTCATCCCACTTAGCCATAAAGCTAAGCGTGGCCTTCAGTCTTTTCAAGACTGTTGGCTCTCTCTACCCCGCAAGGACCTACCCTGTAAAGACGTGTACCTTATTTTGGACCAGCTATTATATATAAATATATACGGAACAAGTTACACAGATTTAGTTAGCCTCGAAGTAAGTTCGAGACTTGTGTTACGAGATACTAACTCATCAATATTACATTTTATAATAAATACTTATATAGACAAACATCCAAGACCCAGACCTGTCAAAGAGAGTTTGTTTCTCATCATACCCTGGCCGGGATTCGAATCCAGAACCAACTGTGACACAGACAAGCGTACTACCACTGCGCCACAGAGGCCGTCAAAATATCATTATTATCTTTCCATTACAGTGGCGTGGACAGCTTAGTTACGAAAAAAATAATGGAGCTTCTCCACCAACTGGCCAGGCAAGGTCGGACGGTGGTGATCACCATGCACCAGCCTTCTGCCACCCTCCTGCCCCTCATAGACCGACTCTACGCCATGGTGGGAGGAAACTGCGCGTATATAGGATCAGTACATTCGCTTCTGCCATTCTTGAGGAAGATAGACAAGCCGTGCCAACCGTATCACAACCCAGTAGAACACTGTGAGTAGGATTTCTTATTCTCTTTGGTCTTTTATAGAGATCCCTTTTAATTCTAATAATAATCCCAGCTCAAATAGCCGCTTACATACACTGGACGAAAAATAACTACAACTGGACCAAAAATATTTACTGTATGTATGTACTATATGTGCCGTGTGGTTCCCGGCACGAGTAGAAAAAGAATAGAACGTAAGAAAAGGGTCCCTCGCAGGGTAGACAGTGCCAACAATCTTAAAAAGACTGATAGGCTACGTTCAGCTGTTTAGAAACTGAAATATATTGGAATGGTACATTCATTGATGACCTTTAAAGCTTAGAAGATTAAGAGACTTTGCAGCCGTACCACAGGTTAACATTGTAAACAGTTCTATAATATAACAGCTTAGGTAATTATATATATGTTGTATCAAAAAAGTAGGTCGATTGGTTTCCAGAACAGTAGATTAGAACCGTCTTCTGCGGCGACATGCTATCTCAGGTTCTTACTTTATTGCTTTGTAGTAACTGGAATAGATTTGTGATCGTACTCATCATGAAGCCCCTTTTAATTATAGCTTGCTATTAAATTACTCTTTCTCAATTTGGTCTCAACTAATTTTGACGAAGCTCTAAATTGATTAATAGATGAAAACTGAATGTAAATTTGAATCGAAAAGTTCATTAACAGTCAATTATCGTTCAACCACAAATTTCTTCTTTTGCAGTGATCGAATTATGTGGTGAATGCGAGTACCAGCAAGCGCTCGTAGAGTTCTCTCAAAATGGAAGGAACAATGAATGGATAATTAGTACTGAGACTGAAAGTGGCCTTGATGGTAAGTGTTTTTGGTGTATTTAAATACATACATACATATGGTCACGTCTATATCCCTTGCGGGGTAGACAGAGCCAACAGTCTTGAAGACTTAATGGCCACGTTCAGCTATTTGGCTTGATGATAGAATTGAGATTCAAATAGTGACAGGTTGCTAGCCCATCGCCTAAAAGAAGAATCCCAAGTTTATAAGCTTATCCCTTAGTCGCCTTTTACGACATCCATGGGAAAGAGATGGAGTGGTCCTATTCTTTTTTGTATTGGTGCCGGGAACCACACGGCACTTGGTGTATTTAATTGAGATATTTCTATTTTTTTAACAAATATTTCATTATAATTTTTTTTTAATGAAATAAATACTTGTAATAAAAGCTATCCTGCTTGCCATGTTTTAAATTACTAAAGATATTAGAATTGTAACGTCCCTTTTTAACAAACCGTTCGCGCGAATTTAGCGCCACTTACAAAATAATACAGGATTTTCGCAACTCTCACGGGCACTTGTTTTTGCCGGGATGTTCCTTCTCCAGGCTCTTAATTATAATGTATGTACGTCAAATTTTGATCGTCAAAGATTGGTTGAGTAGATCACTCGTGAAGATACAACAAATAAACTTACTTTCGCATTTATAATAAATCGCCAATCGATAAAAATAAATATTATTTAATTTCGTAAAATTTTATTATTCACAAAAATGTTTTCTCTCGTCCACATTTCTTTTCTAAGTCTGGATAATTGTAAAGTTGACGTTGTTGAAGAAAATGTTACAGTGCAGTTTGTTACCGCTTCTTCTGCACTGACTGCTTTGGAAGCGGCAGTAAATTTAGATTTAAGTAATTTATTTGACGTCAACCAATGTTGTAAAACCAGAACATATGACAAATATTAAATGATATTGAAATGTCCCATAATAATTAATAAAAGTTTTGAATATTGAAATATTAGTTGGATTTTCACTTATTTAAACTAGGAATGAAACAACATACATACATACACATAAACTTGTAACTTTTCAGACAAAAATATTAAATTATGCAGCAATGAAGTTTACCTAACCACGTTACCGCCACCCAAGGAAGACCCAACCAACAAAATTCTATTAGCTTTAAAAAGTACATATTCCACGTCCATTTGGAAACAGTTTTCAACGTTAACACGGAGATCTGTTCTGGTAGGTAACCATTTAGCTACATTTATTTAAATTGTGGGGGTAGACAAAGCCAATAATCACAAAGGCGCTTTAACCTCCTTCTGAACTAGACTATTATCCCAGAAAGGACTATGAAACACATGTATGTTGGTATTTTAAGTTAGGTATATAGATGACATTATTAAATATGGCTGTCTTGATGAAGGAATCACTGGATGGATTAAGAGAGATAGCGTAGAAAAGCGTAACAAAATGTCGTCTTTCAAGTTGTGATATATGATAAATTACACATTGAAAAAGCATCTTTACAAATAAATTAGTTGTGTCCATAAAGGTATCCAGTACGACTATTTCCGATCATTTGTAAGATCACATTAAGAAAAAAAGCTCTCATTCAATCTGTTTCATTTTGCAGTCAACATGGCGGAACCCGAGCTTCACAATGCTGCTCACTCTCATCCACTGCTTGATGGCGTTATTCATCGGGTTCCTATTCTACGACATCGGCCACGATGCCCGCTACGTGAGGGACAACTACAATATGCTGTACTTCAGTCTCATGTTTCTCATGTTCACTGCGTTTAGTGCAGTCACTATTACCTGTAAGTTTGACTTTAATACTATCAGGTTTATTATTAAGTAATTTATCAGGTTCTTGTTCTACGACATTGGCCTAGATTCCCTCTACGTTAGAGCGACTACAATATGATGTAATTTAGCCTAATCTTTCTCATATTCACTGCATTTAGTGCCGTTACTATTACCTGTAAGTGTGACTTAAATACAATCAGGTTTATTACTATTTTTTATATAAATTGATCGGGTTCTCGTTCTACGGCATCAGTCAAGATTCCCGCTTCGTGAGAGCATCTATAATATGGTGTCTTCAGCATAATGTTACTCATGTTGATTGCGTTGCGTAAAAAGAATCTTCACGATAAAGAAGATAAATAGCTACACTTCAAATAAATTGTACTATATTATGTACTTGTTTACATGTTTACCCACCCAATCCAGGATCCATGGTCAAAGGCGTATACCGAGCTCCTCTCCAGAGAGGTGAGGATGCAACCGGGACTAAAGCCAGGAGGAAGAAGTAATTGTTTACATTGACAGCATTCAATGCAAAATTGTTCTCTCTTTAAAGAAAAAAACTAACGTTCCTATTACAATAAGTCCGACCACGTCCTTATTTTCAATTTCCAGTTCCTCAAGAAATTCCAGTGGTCAGGCGGGAGTACTTCAACCGCTGGTACTCAACAGCGGCTTACTACAGCTCGACCCTGGTCTCCGCCATCCCGACCCAGGGCGTGTGTACCCTCACCTACGCCTGCATTGTGTACTGGATGACCGGGCAGCCTCCGGAACCTAGAAGATTCTTCGGATTCTGCTGGACTCTGCTTATGGTCTCTGGGGTTGCGCTCTGCCTTGGTCTTCTCAATGGAGCCATGTTTAACGTCAAAGTAAGAACTATTTTAGGCCTGCATAGTTAACTGGATGACCGGGCAGCCTCCGGAACCTAGAAGGTTCTTCGGATTCTGCTGGACTCTGCTAATGGTCTCTGCCTTGGTCTTCTCAATGGAGCCATGTTTAACGTCAAAGTAAGAACTATTTTAGCTTTAAATAGGCCTGAATAGTGTACTGGATGACCGGGCAGCCTCCGGAACCTAGAAGATTCTTCGGATTCTGCTGGACTCTGCTTATGGTCTCTGGGGTTGCGCTCTGCCTTGGTCTTTTCAATGGAGCCATGTTTAACGTGAAAGTAAGAACTATTTAAGCTTAAAATAGGCCTGCATAGTTAACTGGATGACCGGGCAGCCTCCGGAACCTAGGAGATTCTTCGGATTCTGCTGGACTCTGCTAATGGTCTCTGGGGTTGCGCTCTGTCTAGGTCTTCTCAATGGAGCCATGTTTAACGTGAAAGTAAGAACTATTTAAGCTTAAAATAGGCCTGCATAGTTAACTGGATGACCGGGCAGCCTCCGGAACCTAGGAGATTCTTCGGATTCTGCTGGACTCTGCTAATGGTCTCTGGGGTTGCGCTCTGTCTAGGTCTTCTCAATGGAGCCATGTTTATCGTGAAAGTAAGAACTATTTAAGCTTAAAATAGGCCTGCATAGTTAACTGGATGACCGGGCAGCCTCCGGAACCTAGGAGATTCTTCGGATTCTGCTGGACTCTGCTAATGGTCTCTGGGGTTGCGCTCTGTCTAGGTCTTCTCAATGGAGCCATGTTTAACGTGAAAGTAAGAACTATTTAAGCTTAAAATAGGCCTGCATAGTTAACTGGATGACCGGGCAGCCTCCGGAACCTATTACCTTGATAATAATACCACGACCAGTCATGAAGATTGTTCCGCTTTTGTTAGGTCAGTGTTCAGTGTCGCTACTTGATCTCCTCATTTGGGCCACAAACCTGATCGTAGGCGGTCCCCTGGCTCATCCCCTGGGAGGACTCAATCAAGGCAAACTAGAGTAGATGAAAATACAAATCGCAAATAATTTAAAGACACACCATAATTTAGGAAATCACTTTAAAAATTTGCCTTAGAAGTCCACCATCACTCTTAACGTTTACTTCACTTCATTCAACGTGCCGTGCCCGGCACCAATAGAAGAAAGAATAGGACTACTCCATCTCTTCGGATGTCGTAAAAGGCGACTAAGAGATTGGTTTATAAACTTGAGATTCTTCTTTTAGGCGATGAGCTAGCAACCTGTCACTATTTAAAACTCAATTCTATCAAAAAGCCAAACAGCTGAACGTAGCCTTTAAGTCTTCTCAAGACTGTTGGCTCTGTCTACTTTCAAAAGACTTTATAACGACTCATTGTTTAAATTACAACATATTTCTTTGCAGAATGGCGTCATATTCGGGCCCTTCGTCATCACACCATTCACCATCTTCTCCGGCTTCTTCCTCCGTTACAGTGACGCCCCGGCGTTCGCTCGTTGGGTGTTCCACATCTCGTTCCTCAAACACGGCCTCGTGGGATTGGTCTTTTGTATATTCGGCATGGATCGGGAGAAACTCCCGTGCTCAGATATCTACTGCCACTATCGTCTGCCTGCGCAGTTCCTCAAAGATATCGAAATGATTGACGATCCGTATTTTATAGTTGTTATAGCTCTGTTCGCGATAGGAGCTGGTGTTGTTTTGTTGTCATATTTTATACTTAATTTTAGATTGAAGCATAAATGGTAGTGTTAGCTTAATGACGATTTACCGCCGAATTGATACTGTTATGTTGTGACAGGATAGCTGTGCCTTCGCGGTTTGAAATGGTATGCGGGTTTGTATGATCGTTTTTTGAAATGACTTTAAGGTTGATATTTTTATATATATATTTTTTTTTTGTTTTAAATTCAAGGTAAGGTAACGATTAAATTTTACACGTTTTTATGGGTATGTCCGGTGTTGAAACTTACATGATAAACATATGGCGATATGAAACAGTCTATACTTACTTACGAATCTGGTATTCCTTAAAACAAATTTATTTAAATGGCCATAATATTTTTTTCATGTTTAATTATAGTTGGTTGGTGATAGATTCAGTAAGAGTATTCATTTTTAGACGGCCAAAAAATTGGAAATATATACTGGAGTAAATTTGGATAGAGAAGCTACTTTTATTTTTCGTAATTATTGTGACTAGTGAAGGGTGGCAAGAGATCAAACTGGTTTCGAAAATCCGGTTTCGTGTCATCGCCTAAAATATTTTAATGTCTTGGTTTTAATAGATAAAGTTAGTATGTTCTTTGACCATTCGGGTTATAGTTTTATACATTTTTTACAAGTAGTGTTAAGCGGTCGAATGTAATAAATAATATTTTGTTTGTAAAAGGTATTTTTAAACCTAGTGTCATATTTTTCATACAGTCATTATTATATTAACGTATTCATTACTATATTATTTTTAAAGTAATATTTGAAGAAATTATATTATTATTAATTAAATTTTTGTGTACCAAACATAATGTATAAGTAAACATAAAAATATTTTCTTCATTTGTTGTGCTTATTTTCGTCAAGTTAAAAGTTACAATGCAATTGCCATGCCATATCGCATACTTATATTATATGAGAAAAAATTAAATATAATTTTAAATATGTTACATATAAAATAAGTTTATTAATTAATTTATATGTGTACATAAATGTATGTTTAATTTTTATAATTTATATTACATTTAAATTTATTTTATTTAATTACACCTAAAACAATTTAATTATATTTATCTAATAACAAATTATTATATGGGATAAAATCATTCCACAGAATTATTTGCTCAAATACTATGGTGTAAATGGATGCTGTGTAACTTTTAATGGAAGTAAGGTATAATAATACTTTTAAATGACAAAATGCGAATATGATTATTAAAATTGTAGATATACAAATATCTCTGTGATAATTAAGTAAAGAACAACAATATATTATTATTCCCATGGGAATTAAGGAAGATGTGTTAGCTTTTAAGACTAAGTTGTGGTTATAACTATTTTCAGGAAGACAAAAACAGATATGTGGTAGTTGAATGTTAATCCCAAAAAAAAATAAAGGATACAAATTTGGATCATAATATACTTATTTAAAAAAATAGTAATAAGCAAAGGTAATGAACTATAAGACTTTTAACAGAACCAAAAAAGTGCGACATAAGATTGTACTCAGTTATTTTCATTTGTATGAGAATCTGTTACTACAGTTATAGTTATCACACATACCAACAAATTACGTCGGTAGCCACATAATAACAATATAAAATCTATCAATTGTAAATAGATCTTTTTTACTAAGTCAATCAATAATGAAAAAAGTAAAATAGTTTTTTTTTTTAAATATTCTATGGTAACGCTAACAATGTATGAAACACTTGGTTTTTGAGAAATTCGTAAAATATATACCTCTTTTATTTATATCGTTTTTTTTATTTAAAAATGTGCACATTTTCAAATAAACCTGCTACAACATTTTTATAAAGAACCTTATTAGTAACTAGAAACATTTATAAAATATGGTTAAAATGAGATTTAAATAATTAGGTATATTAATACACAAGTATCGAAATTATGATTATCCTGTGATAACTATCATTTTTCGTTACAAACCAACAGATACGGATCTGTATAATTATAAGTAATTATAACTCTGCTTTCTTGGAGAAGAAATTTTATAAAAACAAACGGTCGAATTGAGAATGTCCTCCTTTTTTGAAGTCGGTTGGAATCAATTAATTTTTATGTTTCTTAAAAGTACCCAAATAGTGGATATGTTGATTATGATCTGTGACAATGACTGATGACTTTTGATCGGAAGGAATATAAGGGTATGTTGTGATATAAAGAAGATATAGTAACAGGAATAGAAAAAGTTATGTTGAGATGGTTTGGTCATATGGAGAGTATGAATGAAAGCAGGTTGTCTAAGCAAATATACAACGTATGGATGGAAAGGTAGGAGTGGGAAGGTCTAGACGAACGTACCTTGATCAAATTAAGAACGTCCTGGCAAAAGGGTCAGGTCAAGAGTGCCCGAAATCACCGAGCTTGCAAGAAGAGATTTATGAATGTGGATGAAGCGAAGGAAGTATGCAGAGATCGTGGCAAGTGGAATGATGTAGTCTCTGCCTAGCCCTCCGGAAAAGAGGCGTGATTTTATGTATGTATGTATGTTGAAAGATGGGATCACTAGAATAAGTAAAATATATAAGTTTTCAACTCAAGATCCAGACATAACGGTTTAATTATATAATTTCAATTTTCAATCATAAAATCAACAACGCTTTGCTCTACGTAAAAGAGAATTAAAAATTGACTTAAAGCATGTCTAACAATCATGCAAAGGAAGTATGCAGAGATCGTGGCATTTGGAAATATGTATATAGTCTCTGCCTACCTCTCCGGGGAAAAGGCGTGATTTTATGTATGCATGTATGTATATATGGTATTTAATTTATTATATAGGTATATATTGAATTTATAATGCATATTAGATACTTTTGCAGATACATCAACAATGTTAACTAGAAAATAGGTCATCTGATAACCTCAGAACCTGGTCAAAGCGACGGCATTTATAGAACAACTAGAGGACGCCCACGGCTCCACCCGCGTATGATGCAAAATCATAATACCCGTTTTAATTGCATGAATTTCGGGAAATCCTCTTTTAGTGCACCCCTTCTTCTTCTTTTAGTGCATAAAGAACCAAATTTCAAGTCTTGGGAGCCAGCGGTTTGAGCTGTTCGTTGATATAATAATTGCTTAGCGATAAGTCCGCCTTTGCTATACATATTCATAATGTATGTTTCTCTACATATGTATTTTTTATGGGCAATAAAGATAATTTGTATTTGTATAAATATTGAGCCTGAGCCTGAACCTGAGCCTGAGCCTGAGCCTGAGCCTGAGCCTGAGCCTGAGCCTGAGCCTGAGTCTGAGCCTGAGCCTGAGCTTGAGCCTGAGCCTGAGCCTTAGCCTTAGTCTTAGTCTGAGCCTGAGCCTGAGTCTTAGTCTGAGCGTGAGCCTGAGCCTGAGCCTGAGCCAAAGCCTGAGCTTAGTCTTAGTCTGAGCCTGAGCCTGAGCCTGAGCCTGAGCCTGAGCCTGAGCCTGAGCCTGAGCCTGAGTCTAAGCCTTGAAAAAAAATTATTCATAATTATCGGACATTTCAATCAACACTCAATAATTGTCATATCTTTCTTTACTTATAACTTACTGCCGCCTGCATAGCGTCAGTGCAGAAGAAGCGGTAATAGTGACAGGACACATTGTCCATCGCCTATCCCAATAAAATAATAAAATTTAATTGACTTTTACAATTAACGCAAATTGATCATAAAATAAACGCACTATTTATTTACAAAATAGAATACAAGGTATCACTTAGGCATTACCATCTATACATATAATTACGTCTATTCCGGGGTAGAAAGAGCCAATAGCCTTGAAAAGACTGATAGACCATGTTCAGCTGTTGTTTGGCTTAATAATTTGGGGGCACGGTAGTGCCCCCGCCAAGTCGAGCAAAAAAATCGGCACGGTCGTACCATCCTTTTCTCGAAGGAATTCAGGCTATTTTCGACCCTAGAACTTACTTTAATAATGAAGTGGAATTAACACAACTTATAATTACATTTAAATATTATTGTGATGTAGACACATGAACTCTATTATTATGATGGCCATTCAAAGTAATCTACACAGACAGATAGATTAATGAAGGCAGTTTCCCTACCCTTGACACTAAAGGCTATATAATTCCACAACTTCTTTTATACATGCTCTTTGGAAGCGGTAGTAGATTTAATTACATTTAAGTTATGTGATATCAATAAGTGATACTTTTGAAGATAAATCTAAATACCTTGTATGCAATTTTGGAAATAAATCTATTCTTTACTGTTATAATTATAAGGTAAACTTCCTTGGTTAAACATATAAGTTCGTTTTAAGTTCTTACTTCTATATAAATGTTTTTAATTATGATCATCTATGAAAGAATGACAGAATATACGACATTTCGCATTCGGCAGTTTATATATAAGTGTATATCGGGAAAGTTGAAAAATAAAATACTAGCATAATTTGTTATGTATCCATCAAATATATTCCTCTTATTTTTGTTTTTGGTGTAAAGGAATTTAAGGAATACAATACAAAATACACAGTTTTCCTCGACTTTTGATCAATTAACAAATTAGCGTGATTAAACAAGCTGTCGCTATTCAAATATTCGCATTATCACGCCGTTATCAGCTGGGTTGGTAAACTCTGATAGCACGAACTTAGTATTGGCTTATCTACATATCTACCATTTGATAATAAGGCGAAGACTAATTATATATTTCTTTGCACTAAACCAAAACACTATATAATTATAAAAATAAAAATAAAAATAGAGTCTCTATATAAAATTTAATATTTCTAAAGTGAAAGCTTAAAATTCTTGTCTTTCAGTAATTTGAGATTTTGAATTTGTAGGTATGAAGAATTAAAAATTCTGACTTTCCATTGACAATGTCAATTTGCATTTGAAACAGCGAAAAAAATTTTTCTCTACAAATTTCTTTGAAAATGTTATCATAGTCATAGATAGGACTTAGAAAGTTATTTAGTGTTTAAAACCTACTCCGTATATAAAACACAATAGTTACCGAATGACTGACAGACAAGACAATACAAAGCAGATAATAAGTTCTTTGGGGAATCTATTATTGATCTAATGCATATTTATTATTTAATTAATACATATATGCAATTTATAATAATCCGTGTCTTATGACATTGTTTGTTTATCTAAATTAAATGCTTTTTACAACATTTTATTGAGGCGCTTTCCACACTTGTCGATGTCAAAGAATTAAATTAATTATAATTACCTACCCAAAGTTTCAAAACAAAAAATCGACATTTGCAATCCATCTGATTACCATAGACACAATTTTTATATTATTAAGTTTTCACTACCATTGCGTACAAACAAACAGACTTGTTTAACTGCCTCTTATATACTATAAACGCATCAAGTCTCCCTCTTAAAGTGAAAGGCGAGGTTGCAAGCACTCGCCTCATTCAGTCGCAATCACACTACGCCTTAACCAGACGCGTATTACGCGGCCAATTACCAATTCCAGCATAAAGTACACCATCCGTTCTTATTCTGGATGTGGAACGGACGGACACATACAGACAGACAGACGGTGTTCCTAATATTATGGACTTGGAGGCCGCTAAGGATGACTTGAGCTTCGAGGATGGGAAACTTGTTGTTTTCGTCGAGATAACATGCAAAGTTGGGAATGCAAGTGAGTTTTTGTATGTTTGTTTGTTGTTACAAGTTTACTAGCTGTGCCCGCGACTTCGTCCGCGTGCAATAGTTGTGTCATTGAAGCCCTCAAAGATGAATAATTTACCGCCTCTTTTTTACTTTTTCTATTATTTCTTCATTCCTGATAGTTGCAGCGTGATGTTTTATAGCCTAAAGCCTTCCTCGATAAATGGTCTATTCAACGCAAAAATAATTTTTCAATTCGAACCAGAGTAGTTGCTGAGATTAGCGCGTTCAAACAAACAAACAAACTCTTCAGTTTTATAATATTAGTATAGATTAATAAAAATTTAAGTAAGGTTAAGTATTGTCCACGAAGATTAGCCCCAAGAAGACTGCCCATAGTAAAACTTTAGCCAAATCTTTTCATAGCATCAACTGTCACACACAAAATTTAATAAATACATACGTACATACATATAGTCTCGTCTATATCCCTTGCGGTGTAGACAGAGCCAACAGTCTCTAAAACAACTGACCACGTACAGCTGCTTTTTCATTCATAATAGAATTGAGATTCAAATAGTGACTGGGCTAGCAACCTAGCCCACCGCCTACAAGAGGAATCTCAAGTTTATAAGCCCTTAATCGCTTTTTACGACAACCTTGACAAAAGATATGGTGTGGTTCTATTCTAACGGACCGGAAACCACACTGTTAATATCTTACATATATATAATCACGCCTATATCCCTTGCGGGGTAGACAGAACCAACAGTCTTGAAAAGACTGAATGGCCATTCGTTCAGCTGTTTGGCTAAATAATAGAATTGAGATTCAAATAGTGACAGGTTGCTAGCCCATCGCCTAAAAGAAGAACCCCAACTTTATTAGTTATCCCTTAGTCGCCTTTGACCTCCACGAGAAAGAGATGGAGTGGTCCTATTCTTTTTTCTTTTGGTGTCTGAATTCACAAGCTAAACAAGATCCCTTAGTCGCTTAAACTATCAATAACAAATTAAATAGTTATATTAATCTTAAGCTGTAGTTTTTCACTCCTCGAACAGGGAAGAATCAGATTACTTCTAGGTATGCAATTCATGTGTAACATCCTTGTGTTCCTGACATACGTAGGACTACAATAACCGCTTATCGCAAAGTGGGCTAGATGCGTTTTTTTTTTACCTACTAAGTTCGAGACTTGTGTTACGAGATACTAACTCAACGATACTATATTTTATAATAAATACTCATATAGATAAAATCCAAGACCCAGACCAATCAGAGAAAGGTCGTTTCTCATCATGCCCTGTCGGGGATTCAAACCCGGGACCTCCGGTGTCACAGACAAGCGTACCTATTACCGCTGCGCCACAAAGGCCGTCAATTTTGTTTGTTTACATACCTACATGTTAAAAAATACTATGTACTTAATGTACAAAGGTTACAGGGTGAATGACCCTGAGAGGGAGTTATGATTTTAATTCACCAATATATGCGATAACCTTATCTTAGTGTTGAACACATTATTCTTGTTTCAAACAAAATTGCTGCCAATTTATGTTAATACCTTACGTGGACATACATAGATATAGTCACGTCTGTAACACTTGCAGGGTAGACAGAGCCAACAGTCTTGAAAAGGCTGATAGTCAGTCTGATAGGCAGTCTTTACAAGACTGTTGGCTATGCCTACCCTGAAAGGAATATAGACGTGATTATATGTATGTATATGTATTCAGTTTAAAATAGTTAGTTTCCCCAATTTATTTCCATACTAATATTAATACCAACCAGACGTTTTTTAAATTTCTTTTCAACTTTGAACACTTAAATTTTTTGGTGTTAGTAAAAAAAGGGGAATTTTATGTACCGACTACCAATCTCTTACGCCCAGGGCTGTCTTATCACGGAGTCATAGGTTATAAAAGCAATTATATTAACGATATGCAGAAGGATGTTGAACGAAAACAATTATTTTTAAAAACAGTTTCGGTGACCAAAGTTTGAATAAATCTTCCATGTTACGCAAAAGAAAGTTAAAATTGTATGCACTGTTTTCATGGGTGGAGTTTGAAATATGTACAAGGTCGTCTATATATACATATCTTAGTATATCATGTCTTATCCCCTACGGGGTAGACAGGGCCGACAGTCTCGAATCAACTCAAAGGCCTTTCGCTTAATAGATTTTGAATACCAAGAGTCACAAACATACATACATATAGACCATGTATAGCAATTAAATATATTAGTAAAATACATATCAAAAATAATAGAAAATAAACATCCATAAATAATAGGCCATCAATCATAACCTGGCTTGGATTCGATCACGTGCTATCTAATCGAGTATGACAGCCAGTCATAGTAACCACTAAGCCACAGAGGTGCAATATATAATGTTATACGTTTGCAACGAAAAACCAGTTATGCTAAGCACTACTCCAGTCTAGCAAGCCAGTACGCCGACAAAACCAACAACTACCATAGACATAAAAGTATAAGCTAGACGTGTCTTGATTGACAATGAGAATAAATGCATGACAATGCAAACCTTTTTAAAGCTGGGTACACTGACATTTAAATTACGAACGCCTTATCATAATTATGTGATCAAAACGCAATTTAAAGGCGATAAATTGAATTTATTACACGTATTCTAGCTGTTTTTTATACCTTTGCCTTTTTGAACAGAATGTATTTGTTCTATAACAAATACATACATACAATCGTATATAGAAAAAGTAGGCAGAGACGATGTCTTTCCACTTGCCACGAGCCATACTTCATTCACATTCATCTCATTATGCAAACTCATCGGTTAAGCGTGCTTTATTTATTTTCTATCAATTAATATAAAAAATAAGCGTACTCTTGACCTGACCTTTCGCCAGGACGTCCCTGATATTACAAAGGTTCGTTAGTCTTGACCTTCTCCTTTCAAAGTTCCAAATCACACTTATATCTTTATTAATTAAACTTTACATGGACGCAAATAAAAAAATTGTTATTCACATCTAGTATCTCAATGTCAATGTTTCTTTACTGATAAGGGTGACCACTGACCACTCATATGGTAGATAGGGAGCTGAGCAGTCGAAACGACGCACTAATATATTTTAGTCGCATATTATATGCTGTATACGGTACTAGGGTTCGATTCCGGACGCTAAAAAAACATTGTGCTAAATTTTTACAAATATTTATGCGTTTTCTTTGCTTGTGCACGTTTTGTGTCCAGATGAAGACTAAAGTTTAGTGTTTTCTTGTTGTATTTTATGTTTATTGTGTGCAAACTAGATAATGGATATCGAAATGAACAACAGTGCGGCTATCATTAATGGTCACTCAAATGTGTTACGAGAGCCCACATTATTTTTGGATGTGCGTTGTAAAATATCAAAATGTAATGGTAAGCAGTTTTACACCCACCCTTCCTATTCTTCTCCTTCTTCTGCCTCCTGGCTTTAGTCCCGATTGCATCCTCACCACTCTGGAGAGGAGCCCGGGGTCTGACCATGGACCCTGGATTGGGTGGTTTTTACACGAAGCGACTTCCATCTGATCTCCGCAACCTTTGCAGGTACACCTAACCCGTATTGGATCCATGGTTACACGTAATTGACTGAATGTGCAAGTTTCCTCACGATGTTTTCCCTCACCGTAAGAGTATCGGTTAGTATTCAAACTAATGTAAATAGTGGTTAGTATTCAAACTAGTGCCGTGTGGTTAGCAACCTGTCACTTTATATGAATCTGAATTCTTTCAGTAAGCCAAACAGCTGAACGTGGCCTATCAATATTTTCAAGACTATTTTTCACCCACGGAAGGGATATAGACATGATTATTTGTATGTAATGTACTTACATAACTTTGAAAATAGTCATAGGTACTTTTTTTACTTCCTCCTGTTGTTACTTCCGTTTCTATCCTGACCTCACTGGAGAGGAACCCTGGGTTCGCCTTTTGACCATCATCTTGGACTGTGCGAGACACGTTTTTACATGAAGCGACTCTCTGACCTCTGACCTCTTCGTGTTCCCAGCCACACCCTCCGCGTACCCTCCCTCACTATACTTTAGCGCCTAGGGTCCGCTGTTAGATATTTCTCTCTACAGTACTCTATATTCTAATCTATTCTATATTTGTAAATTGACGTCCGGTGAAAATGCTGCAGTGTAGTTTGTTCCACCGCTTCTTCTTCACATGCACTTTGGAAGCGGCAGTAGTTATAATTATATTTGAGCGATGTGACGTCAATAAGTGATACCTTGTGTTCAATTTTGAAAATAAATCTATTCTATTCTAGTCTTCTGTCTCACCATGCAAAAAATATTACAATCACACAACATTTCGTATACAACTGTTTAGTTGGAAAAATGTAACAGACAAACAGACAATTTTCCGTTCTATAAATATTACGAGCCATTCAAAGTGTTCACTTGTTGCTGCCATTAAGTGCCATTTAAATTTACCTTGATTTTATGTTAATTGTTCATATCTATTGCAAGAACAAGTTTAAAAATATATCTTACTAGAGACCGCCCGCGACTTCGTCCGCATGGAAACCCTATCAATCCCGCGGGAACTCCGGGATAAAAAGCAGCCTATATGTTATTCTGGGTCTTCAGCTACCTACATACCAAATTTCATCATGATCGATTCAGTAGTTTTTGCGCGAAAGAGTAACAAACATCCATACTGACATCCTGACATACAAACTTTCGCATTTATAATATTAGTAGGATAATTATAGGTATAGTAACTATATAATTATAGTATAATCTACTGGTATCAGCAACTTTATGTAATATTTACATAAAGTAACTTATACATAATTATAGATTACATTGTTTAAGAGATAAACATATTTTTTTAGTTATTTATATCAGAGAATCGGCGGTAGAGTGGTTAAGGTGTCCGAATGTAGGTGAAAACTATCGGGGTCGAATTTATCTTCGGTTATAGATCAATAATTCTTCTAAATACGAACATTGTCTTACAGCGAGGGGAATCCTGTATATAAATGTATCCGTTAAGAAAAATGTATGTGCTATCATGACCTTATCAGGGTCGAGTCCTATAAAAAGGATGATGGAGGTTAAATGGGTAAGAGGTAACTCAGAACATCCTGGGGGTTCAAATCCCGGCCAGGGCATGATGAGAAACTAACTTGCTCTGATTGGCCTGGGTCTTGGATGTTTATATTTATAAGTATTTATTATAAAATATAGTATCGTTAAGTTAGTGTCTCGTAACACAAGTCTCGAACTCACTTCGAGGCTAACTCAATCCGTGCAAAAATCTCTTCATGCGAATTCGTCACTTCAGGAAAACGTTAACGATGTGGAAAAAAAAATATCAGAAAGAGTAAACCGTGACTACGGGTATGATATTTAAAAAAATCCTCAGAATAGTATAGAATATAAAAGAATAGATTTATTTGCAAAATTGGATACAAGATATCGCTTATTGACGTCACATCACTTAAATCTAATTGTGGCCGTCCAAGCGAAAAGGGCCCACTGAGCACTTTCTAGTTTCCGAGATATTTGAGATTATGTGAAAAAAGGTGGAAAATTGGCATTATGCGATTTTAATGGATTTTAATGCAACATGCAATGGGCTACATTTTCGTATAATAATCGTCTGTAAATAACGAACACAACGTGAGAAAATTGCAATTATATGTTTAGTGAAAAGGGACCAGTTATCAACACTCTTTAAATTGAATGATTGAAATTGAATTCTATAATGATAATGAGTTAAATAACAACTAATGTCGATGTTTAACCAACCACAAAGACATCTACTGTCAACAGCGATATTTTATAATAGAGATTTTTTGACTAACGGTGTCGCGCCAAATGTCCATAAGTCACGAAAAGCTCCTTACAATTGTTATAATTTACAAACCAGAGCTGATGCAGTTAATTATATAAAACAGTACTCCAATGATAATGGTTTAGTTTTACCTGGCCGTCTACCAGGTCACCAATATAATTCTGATCTAGTAATACTTCCTTGCAGTATGACCAAATCATACGTTTATAAAACATAATATTGTGATTCACTAATTTCACTGAATAATATTCCTGTTGGTAGGAGTACTTGGTACGACCTCTGGGAAACATTTTGCCCGAATGTTGTTGTGCAGAAACCGAAAACTGACCTTTGGGCAGTTTGTCAAAAAAATGTAACAACATTAGGAAAAATGAACGCTTTGAGTGAAGAAGAAAAATTAAATCTCATAATTAAATCAAAGCAACATTTAGACCTAGTACAAATTGAAAGAAAATATTACAGTGATATAATCAGATGTGTAAGGGATTCATTCTCTGAATCTTTCCCTATGCTTGGACCTCATATTACTTGTAGTTACGATGGTGTTATGCATTACCCTTTTGATTTTGCTCAGCAAGTTCATTTACCACATAGCTCTCAACAGATAGGGCCATTATATTTTTGACAGGATTCAAAGTCAGTTTATTTGGTGTTGCTGTAGAGCCATTAAAGAAATTTGTCTTATATATTATCACTCAGTCACTCACAAATATTCCCGTCAGTTATAACTATAGAAAGGCAATGGTATTTGTATAACAAAATACGTGAATTTGTCGAAGAAGAATCTAAAGATATTTTGTGTCCCAAACCAATAGTCTTAGACGACATATCCACTCCTAGTCAATGTAGTGTAGTAGAAGGAACAACTACTTCTACTTCTAATACATCATCCAATCAAATTGCTAAGAGAAAAATGCCAACTTGTTCATACTGCAAGGAAGTCGGTCATAGGAATCAAGTAAGAAACGGGTCATATTTTTGTCCAAAGCGCAGGTCAGAAAATATTTGAGATTTAATTCTGACTTTTGAAACCTGTAATAGGTTAATTCTGTTTTTTTTTGTAATGTGTCGTATTAATGACTTTTAATTCATTAATTTTTATTCTTTTGACGTAAATTTAATCTGTATTTGTATAATGTCCTACGAGTAGTATATTCTTAATAAATGTGTGTTACAATGTACGCGAAATATAACCTAATTTCGGTCAACTCAACCCATTTCCTAAACTTAACATAACTACCAATTAGTTTTAAGTTTTTATTTTTTTATTCGATAGTGTTGTATTAAAATACGATTTCTGCTGCACGGCCCGTTGCGAAGTGAGCAAGGCCGCTTTGCGGGCGGTCCTTTAGTTAGTTCTAATAAAGATATATTTAGTATCGGCTGTGCATCCGTGCGAAGCCGGGGCGGGTCGCTAGTTATAAATAAGAATCTATGTAACTGACATCTTGATCTCTAGCTATTACAATTTATAATTTTATTGTACTGGGCCCTTTTACTAAACTTATTATAAAGTTAGTTTTAAGCTTCTATTTTTTTATTCGATGGTGTTGCCATAATAATAACTAGTCGATTTTATACTTAACATATTGTTCTATTGTAATAAATAAGAATCTATGTAACTGACAACTAGATCTCTAGCTATTACAGTTTAAAATTTTATTGTATTCAACTGGGCCCTTTTACTAAACTTATTATACAGTTAGTTTTAAGCTTCTATTTTTTTATTCGATAATGTTTCCATAACATTAACTAATTGATTTTATACTTAACATATTGCTCTATAATAATAAATAATAATCTATGTAACTGACAACTAGATCTTGAGATAATACAGCTTAAACTTTCAATGCCTGTTTCCCAACAATTTGATATTTGTAAGTGTGAACTTTGAAAATTTTTTATTCCAATAAATGTTATTATGATTAATTTTTTTTTTATTCCATATGATCAACCAACTATTTAACTATCCAAATATGGCCTTAACTCAATACCACCCAAGTGGTACCTTTATGCTTGGACTGCCACAATTATAACTACTACTGCTTCCAAAGAAGTAGTGTAGATGACGCGACGGAACAAACTACACTGCTGCATTTTCACCGGACGTCAATTTACAAATATAGATCTTTTAAATCTAAATCGTAGACGAATATACATTGTCTACATTAAAAACATCAATGAATATAAAGTATATATATATATATATCATAGTGCCGTGTGGTTCCCGGCACCAATACAAAAAAGAATAGGATCACTCCATCTCTTTCCAATGGACGTCGTAAAAGGCGACTAAGGGACAGGCCCACAAACTTGAGATTTTTTTTAGGCGATGGGCTAGCAACCTGTCACTATTTGGATCTCAATTCTATCATTAAGCCAAATAGCTGAACGTGGCCGATCAGTCTTTTCAAGACTGTTGGCTCTGTCTACCCCACAAGGGATATAGACGTGACCATATGTATGTATGTATGTAATGAATATAAAACTAATGATGATACGAATACTTCGTCAAAGTTAATTTATGCAACAGACTTGACATAAATCTTGTCATCTTGTTGTAGGATGGGCCATAAAGAAACGAGATCCAGGGGGGGACAGATACGTGATCCTGAACGAGGCATGCGGTGCCATCAGACCTGGACGCCTGACCTTTATCTTGGGACCCTCGGGAGCTGGAAAAACCACACTCATGAACATACTCGCTGGCAGAAAGTAAGTTTTACCTTATTAAACACTCTTCATAATTTATTCTGTCACTATTTGAATCGCAATTCTTAATAATAATATACCATTTAGAAAATCCTGCCGAGCCGTGTGGTTCCAGGCACCAATACAAAAAAGAATAGGACCACACCATCTCTTTCCCATGGATGTCGTAAAAGGCGAAAATGCTAGCAACCTATCACTATTTGAATCTCAATTCTATCATCAAGCCAAATAGCTGAACGTGGCCATTCAGTCTTTTCAAGACTGTTGGCTCTGTCTACCCCGCAAGGGATACCATACCATTTGTATGTAAAACCCTGGCTCCGTCTACAATAGCAAGGGATATAGATGCGACCATATGTATGTATGTAAAACCCTAAAATGTCTTCTTTTGCCAGGAAGACAGGGGTAACAGGCAGCTTATACGGCGCCAGTCAGAGCTCAGTGCTGGTGAACCAGCACGCCACCCTGCTGGACACGCTCACCGCCATGGAGACGCTGAGGTTCGCAGCCAGCCTCAAGCAGCCGCTGATCTCCAGCCGCGAGCGGTTGCACATTGTAACTCTCTCTCTCATCTCAGTTAAAGCCCTCATCATCATTGCCAATACTTTATTTGTGCCGTGTGGTTCACGGTACCAATACAAAAAAGAATAGAAACAATCTCTTTCCCACGGATATCGTAAAAAGCGACTAAGGGATAAGCTTATATACTTGGGATTCTACATTTAGGCGATGGGCTAGCAACCTGTCACTATTTGAATCTCAATTCTATCATAAAGCCAAACAGCTGAACGTGGCCTTTCAGTTTTTTAAGACTGTTGGCTCTGTTTACCCCGCAAGGGATATAGACGGGACTATAAGTATGTATATATGTGTGTTCCAGAGATGTTTATTATTATTATATTATTTTATATTCTATCACTTAAATCTAATTATAACTACTACCGCTTCCAAAGCGCATGTGTAGAAGAAGCGGCGGAACAAACTACACTGCAGCATTTTCATCGAACGTCAATATACAAATATAGATTTCTTAAATCTAAATCATGGACGAATGCACATTGTCTACATTAAAAAACATTAATGAATGTAGAACTAGTTGCATCTTCATTACAGATAACTGGAATAGCGAGACAGCTGGGCATCCAGGATTCCCTGAACACCAGAGCTGGGAACCTCTCCGGGGGCGAGAGGAAGAGGCTGACGATAGCCTGCGAACTGCTGGCTGATCCCACCTGCTTACTTCTTGACGAACCTACCAGGTCAGGTGTTAATTTATCTTCTCTTAACTAACGGATAGTCGCCTTTTACGACAACCACGGGAAAGAGATGGAGTGGACCTATTAATTTTTAATGGTACCAGGAATTCTTATTGTAGACGATGGGCTAGCAATTCACTATTTGAATCTCAATTCTATCAGTAAGCCAAACAGCTGAACGTGGCCTATCAGTCTTTGTAAGACTGTTGGCTGGGATATAGACGTGATTATATGTATGTGTGTAGAGAATAGCAATAAGATTACAATCGTCCAACCAATATCTTAGGTTTAGGTTTATAGACTTTTATTCTCAAGACAAATACAAATATGAAATACAAAAAACGTCCCGTCAGCTTTCTATCGCATAAATCTATAACACTAATCTACTGTCACTAATCTTTGCAGTGGTCTAGACTCAGTCTCATCAATGTCAGTGGTCAAGGCCCTCCTAACGGTCGCCAGGAGTGGACGTACAGTGGCTTGCGTCATCCACCAACCTTCCTCTCAGCTGTTCAACACCGCTGACGACATCATACTCCTGGCTAACGGGAGGACACTGTACTCTGGATCCTTGACGGATGTACCAGAGACCTTGAAGAGAGCCGGCTTCGTTTGCCCCCAGTATTATAACATGGCTGATTATAGTGAGTTTTGATTCCTTAAGAATCGATCCGAATTACGAATTACGAATCCATTGTTAGCAAAAATGTGAGTTTAATTTTGTTAATGTTTAAAATGGTATGGTAACCGCCGAATTTAAATTAGACGTAAACTATAAGTAAAGGTTTGGTGCCGGAAATTATACAGCACTTTTTATATCAAGTTTAAAAGAGCTTTTAAACTAAACTTGTAATTTCTTATAAAAGACTTCAACGCGACTTCAAGATTCTATGACAAAAACAAAGGCTACAAAATAAAAAATATATTATCAATCAGCCATGTACCAATGACTATTTTCGAAGTTATGTACATTTGTTTGAATACTAACCGATGCTCTTACGGTTGGGGAGATATCGTGAGGAAACCTGCACATCAAGGCATCCTGGAAATCCTGGGAAAAGCCAGGAGGAAGTCTTTCTGTGAAGAAGTATAATAACCTTACCTTATTAAAAATACACTTTCGCATTTATTATATTTAATTACTAGCTGTACCCGCGACTTCGTCCACGTGGAATAGTTATTTTGGGCATTATTTATTTTTGCGAACAGCCTCCTCAGCTTTATAAATTTTGATTACCATAAAAATGGTTCTAGTGAGTTAATCTTAAAAGATATACATATACTGTCGCGGACATTTTTTTAGATTATTTCAAGAGGAATAATTCTTTCATACATATTTTTTGGTATCTCGCACCGTTTTCGCAGCGCACGCAACGGAAGCACTCAATGAAGAATAATTTTCTCCGTTTTTTTTTTATTTTACATTATTTCTTCGCTCCTTATTGTTGCAACGTGATATTTTACAGCCTAAAGCCTTCCTCGAAGATTTTTTTAATTCGAACCAGTGTTCCTGAGATTAGCGCGTTCAAACAAACGAACTCGTCAGCTTTATAATATTAGTATAGATTTTGAAAATGCATTCAATTTATCACAATAACAACATTCAGACAACTTTGGCTTCATCATAAATATTTATTTTGTTTGTTTAAATCTGCATAAATTTGTATGGAAACAGAGGTTTGGGTGACAATTATTATTGCACAGACCATGACCTTGTATCTAGACTTAAAGTCAGACAAAGGAGAACATAACAAATAGAAAATGACGTTAATATTATGAATGATTTCTACATTTGCATAGTTAATTTTGACATAAAATAGTACATTCAACATAAAATAAAAAAGGGAATTAAATCGAATGAAGTAGATTTTATTAAACAAATAAATATTATGCTGCACAGATAAATGTCTAAGTAGGTATGTAATTTTTGTAACGTGTAGTAAAATAATTAGCCATACAACTGAACGTGGCCGCTTTCAGTCTTTTCAAGACTATTGGCTCTGTCCACCCCGCAAGGGATAGAGATGTGACTATATGAATGTATGCATGTATGTATTAAAAAAAAATTGACAGCTTTTACTCCCATTCTTGCATTCTCTTATTTACATCAACTTCTTCACGTCACCAGGGTTTTCTTGTCTGTTTGTTGTATAATACATACTTATAAGTAATCACGTCAACATCCCTTGCGGGGTAGACAGAGCCGTGTCTTGAAAAGACAGATAAGCCATGTTCAACTATTTGGCCTTATTATAGAATGAGATTCAAATAATGACAGGATCCATCCCTAAGTTGACTTTTACGACATCCATGGCAAGAGATACTTGCTCCATCTCTCAGGCCCTATACTTTTTCCATTGGTGCCGGGAACCACACGCCATTAACGGGTATTCTTTTAATCTTTCAGTGTTAGAAATAGCGAGCGGCGAGCATGTTGGAAACTTGGCAGTCTTGGAGAACGAAGCCAAAAGTTACGCGTACGAGATGAGGCGAATTGCTAAAAGTGAAATTCACGAGATAAATGGGACAGGTACCTAGATATTAAATCATTATTGTAATTTACATATGTAATACGAGTATCTTTACTCAATTCCTAAGGCAAGTTGCAATGTACGTATACATTTAGTCACGTTTTTGTCCCTCGCGGGGTAGACAGATCCAACTATCTTGAAAAGACTGATAGGCCACGTTCGGCTGTTTGGATTAATGATAGAATTAAGATTCAAATAGTGACAGGTTGCTAGCCAATCGCGTAAGCAGAATCCTAAGTTCCCCCTTAGTCGCCTTTTACGACATCTCCTATGCTTAAGCATAGAACCTAAAAGTTGTAAAAAGATTAATCTTTATGATCAAAAGATAATCCATAAACCATGAATTAAAAATCCATATTCTTGAGGTTATTCGTTAAAAACGAATTTTATTACTATGGATGGCATGAGATCAAGAAACATATTAACGTGTTTAATGGCATATGTTCCAGCTCTCCCAGCAGAAGCCGAGGGTCTGCTGAGCAGGAAAGGCAGCTCCTCGCGGGAGTACACCGCGAACGCCTACCAGCAGCTGCGCGCGCTGTTCTGGAGGTGCTGGATCGGGGCGTTGCGGGACGTGCATTTGACACAGGTAATCGTTTTTTAATCATTATTATAGGATACTTCATATCGCTAACAAATAGAAATAAGATATACCTACCTACACGCAAAAGTAGTATATTTTTTTTCATAAATTTCATCTTGGAGGCTTTCTGGCGAAAAGTTTATCAAATCACCAACTCAAAACCCATCTAAGTAGCTGTGGAGTCATATCTATAAAAATAATATACGTTTTAATGGTTTTTTAAAATACCTAACTAACAAAATTATAGACACCGCGGTATCGGTCGCCCAGGTACTACTTTAAAATAACCATCGATTCTTTTAATCAAAACGAAATATACAAAATTGTCTTCTATCTTCCAGATTTATACAAAATTGTCTTTCATCTTCCAGATAAGACTGCTGGCGCACGTGGTAGTGGCGCTGCTCATGGGCGCGCTGTACCACGGCGCGGGCGCAGACGCCGGCCGCATCACCTCCAACACGGGCTGCCTCTTCTTCTTCTTGCTGTTCCTTTTCTTCTCCAATGCTATGCCGCCCATACACACGTGTGAGTCTTAAATACATACAGGGAAAAAATTTACAAAGTTAAAGTTCAAAATTGGACTTTTCATTATATAAGTTACTAGCTGTGCCCGCGACTTCGTCCGCGTTGAATAGTTATTTTGGCCATCATTGAAGCCCTCAAGGATGAATAATTTACCCCGTTTTTTTTTTCACATTTTCCATTATTTCTTCGCTCTTTATAGTTGATAGCAGCGTGATGTTATATATCCTTAAGCCTTCCTCGATAAATGGTCTATTCAACACAAAAATAATTTTTCAATTCGAACCAGAAGTTGATGAGATTCGCGCGTTCAAACAAACTCTTCAGCTTTAAAATATTAGTATAGATTTTAAATTAAATTTTTCCTGAATTATGTAGACGTTTCTATTCTAAATACATATTTGTTAAATCACTTTATTTGACGGCCTCTGTGGCGTAGCGGTAGTGCGCTTGTCTGTGACACCGGGGGTCCCGGGTTCGATTCCCGGCCAGGGCATGAAGAGAAACGAACTTTCTCTGACTGGCCTGGGTCTCGGTTATCTATATAAGTATTTATTATAAAATATAGTATCGTTGAGTTAGTATCTCGTAACACAAGTCTCGAACTTACTTCGAGGCTATCTCAATCTGTGTAATTTGTCCCGTATATCACTTCCTTAGTTTACTTCTTATTGTTCTTATTAACTTTAATCATTCGTTTGCTACAATATATAATACTTACATTTAAACATTCGCCCGTTGTCACAGTTCCAGTGGAAGCCTCCGTGGTTCTCCAGCAGCACCTGAACAAGTGGTACTCCTTGTCCACCTACTGCGTGTCTAAAGTTCTCGTCGACCTGCCTATACAGGTGAGAATCTTATCTTTAAGTTAAGACTAGAAGTCTGAATCTCTGCCGTGTGGTTCTTGGTACATACATACATGCATATGGTCACGTCTATATCCCTTGCGGGGTAGACAGAGCCAAGTCTTGAAAAGACTGAATGGCCACGTTCAGCTATTTGGCTTAATGATAGAATTGAGATTCAAATAGTGACAGGTTGCAAGCCCATCGCCTAAAAAAGAATCCCAAGTTTAAAAGCGTATCCCTTATTCGCTTTTTACGACATCCATGGGAAAGAGATGGAGTAGTCCTATTCTTTTTTGTATTGGTGCCGGGAACCACACGGCGCATTCTTGGCACCAATATTAAAGGATTGAGCCACATCATCTCTCTCCCTTGGATGTCGTAAAAGACGACTAAAGGTTAGGCTTATAAACTTGGTCATGCCCTGGTCGGGATTCGAACCCGGGATGTCACAGACAAGCGCACTACCACTGCGCCCCACAGAGGCCATCAAATTGATTTGGGTGCGGTTATCACCTTCACGGACTGAAACAACCTTTCTAATTACAGTTGCTGTGCGCGACGGTGTTTCTTCTGCCGGCGTGGTACTTGACCTCCCAACCGCTGGAGCCCTACAGAATGGCTCTCGCCTGGCTCATATGCGCGTTGCTCACTATCCTGGCGCAGACATTCGGTCTGTTAGTCGGGGCTGCTTTCGAAGTTAAGGTAAGGTCTACTTGGAATCTTCTAGGCTAGAGTGAAAAGGCATATCGTGCGCTTACCATCAGGCAAATTAAAGTTAAGGCTCTAAGAAAAAAAACATTCCTAAAATTCGTAAGTGGCAGACTCTTTTTCTATTATTAAACCTGTTAATGATGTCCAAACTGATATTATAAATGCGAAAATAAGTTTGTTTGTTTTGTTTTGTTTTTAAGTTTAAGAGACTGGAGAGGGCATAGGGTTAATTTCATCCCGGTAAAAACCATAATAACCGTTGGAATTATATTTGCGAAAACCTGTAATATTTTGTAGATAGCGCTAAATTCGCTCGTGCCGGTGGTTAATGCGGGTAAAAGCTAGTAATCTATAAACTGTTTTACCCCCAAGGTTATGCTACAGGGCCAGAGGTCAGCCTTCGAATATTTCTCTCTCCGCTTTGTTGTGCCTTCAGCTTCATCAGTTTTTAATATATTGACTCGCATTTATCTGTTACAGAATTATATTTGAATTATAGAATTATATATATATATATTAATTATATATAAAAGAATTATAGAATTATATATATATATATATTATTAGGCTTACAAACTTGGGATTCTTTTTAGGCGATGGTCTAGCAACCTGTTACTAGGTGAATCTCAATTCTATCATTAAGCCAAATAGCTGAACGTGGCCATTCAGTCTTTTCAAGACTGTTGGCTCTGTCTACCCCGCAAGGGATATAGACGTGACCATATGTACCTATGTATGTAGAATTATCAATACCTACGCGTATATAAGTACTCTTCAATTCTTCTTTCTTTGTTTCAGCTCGGCCTGTTCGTGATCCCAGCCGCCAACATCCCAATGCTGATGTTCTCCGAATTCTTCATTCCTTACGAGGAAATGCCCGTGTACTTACGTCCATTCTCCACCATATCCTACTTCAGATACTCCTTCTCCGCGTTGCTGGAGACCGTCTACGGATTCAATCGAGACAAACTTCCTTGTCATAAGCCATTCTGCATGTTCAAATTACCAGAGAAATATCTCGAATATTTAAATATTACTAGAAACATCAACAATGATATAGCTGCTTTGATTATTTGGATTGTTCTGTTACAAATATGTCTCATCTGTGTTTTGGTGTTCAGAGTGCGAAGAACTTGTAGATAGTTATAAGTTTTATAGGTACAATGTGTTATTTTTTAGTATAAAACGGCTGGGTAAAGTTTTTAAATAACATTCAAAGACGCTGGCACAAAACGAGAGAAATGAGAACCATTTTTAAGAATGGTTTAGCTGTAAACCTAGCAAGTTATTATTCAAAAGAGTTTTGCTCTCATTGTTACATATAGATATATAGTGTATAAAGAGCCAAGGACGAAAATGTTTTACAAAATTGAAATGAAACTTATTCATTTTAGACCGTATTTACCATTTTATAAGCGTTTCGGATTTAAAAAAGAAGTCTGTTACTTATAGATTTTATTTTTATTATATATGAGAAAACAAAATTACACTTAATTGGGCTTGAGGTTTTTTTTCAGTAGGATTTCAAATTTAAAACTACATGATATTATTTCATCGACTAAGTACCTTTTCTGAACGAATTTACTTACACTTCGCATTTAAATTAAGTAAGGTATCCATTTTACTGCTGTGTCTTTTATAATCTTGACAATTAGATCTGAGACATAGGGAATTATATTTATTATAGGTGTCTATGGTGCTATGTGAAGTTTTGAAAACATTATTACTGATATTTTTTTTATTATTGGTTAAAATTAAGATAATTGCAGGTTTTAATGTATCTTGTAAATATTTTATTTATTTATTTAGCTGTACAGTTGTACACGTAAAGGCATTGGGAGATAAATGATAATGTATACTCTTAAATAACAAAAACATGACATGTAATTTAGGTATAAAAATAATTTTATTGCTTGATTAAATTTTTGTTATATTTTGTATATTTTTGCACAAAAATATATTTTTATATTTGATGGTATTATTTATTATTTGTTTAAATTAGGTACCTGTAGGCTATACATAATTTTTGACTCGCTTTTTAATTGAAAATTAAACAACCAACGAGTAAAATAATGTCAATTTATTAGAATAAATACAAATATACAGGTTAGTACAGTCAACAAAGCTATTCTGTAAACAAATATTTATTACAACTCAAAAAAAATGTAAACAACCTTTTAATAAACGTATAAAAATATGTATTTTTTGTGAAAAATAATCTTAAATAGTTTAGAATAACTTTTGTTGACTGTACAAAATATGATGAATTGGCGTGGTGACAACTCATTTTTAAATAAGCGTGCCATTCATATGTATAATAATAAATGTTTTTACATTAAGCTTTGTAAAAAAAAGGTAGACTAGAAACTAATGACTATTATTATAAAATCAATATTCTCGATGTTCTATCGTTATAAATAAAAACATAAATCAACAAAAATATGGTAGTAATTACACTTTTTTTATATGTTCGTTTAACGATCAATTTTAGTCACAAAATTAATTTATCACAACAAATATTACATCAATTTGTGTTAAGTATTTAGCTGTCTATATTTAAAAAGAAACACATAATTTATTATGTAAAAACTAATAATACAATGATATAAATACATCGACGTCGTTGTAAATACGAATCGTAGCAACTGTCAGAGCCGAAAAAAACGCACCTAGCGTGTTTTTGACAACTTTTAATTACATGTCAACTTGTACTGAACATTTTTCGGGAATAAATAACATATTAAACATACTTATGTAGGTCAACGTACTACTTTTAGAATGACCATCATGTATTGCGTTCAAATAAAGTTATCTAAATTGCTAGGTGGTTGCAAGTCATTCAAGGCTTGTACTTTTTAATGAATTTATTTAATGATAATTATAGAATTAGATAAGATTGTTATAAGTATTAAATAAGAGGATTGGTTATATCTATGCCATAAGTAGCGAGAAAGATAAAACAGGTCAAAAGTTATTTTGTTTTCAAATAAAATATTTTAATAAAACTTATTTATATATATATGTTTTGTGCATACGGAATGGTGGCCAAAAGCATACAGAACTTAGGAGTATAATATAATAAATGATTCAAAAATTTAATAACAAATAATACTTGACACATTAAAAATAATTTTAGCCAAATGTCTTTTTATTCGATAATTCTAAAATTCTTTACTTTTTGAAATCAATAAAATGAAATGAGTATAAATATAGCACGCAGTCAGTGCAATATAAATTAAAAATTTTTTATTTTAAAAATTACTTTATAATTACGTGTTAAATCTATGTTTCTAAAACATCTATTGACTTCACTTAATGGGCCACATTAAGCTCTTATTATTAGTGTCTTTTAAGTATTTTGTAATCTATACATACGATTTATAAGGTTTACTGTTATATTTTTTTACTATTATTGTATTGAAAAGCACCAAATGTCATAGGTAAGTAGGACAATTTAAAGTTATGGCGAAAAATTGTTAAGTAAGATCGCGCAGTTGGTTCAAAGAAAAGTCTTCATAGCTAAAAGACCCAAAGAAGTCATAGATATTGTGATAAGTATGGAATCTGGCTCTGTTAGTAAGTTGTAAATAAGGTCAGACTTGTGTACCGCACAATACCTGTGGTATACATATTGATTGATGCCGAAATACTATCGATCGGTGGTGTGACAATAGTGGAAACATCGATAAGTACTATCGATACTATTACTATATACTAACCGCTTCACTAATAATTTCAAAAAGCCTCTATTCGATTTCAATTTGCAAAACAATTGAACTATGCAATTACATCATTTCGGAAAATCATATTTTTTTAATAAAATAAAACATATACTTCTAATTAAAGTTGTAGTTTTCGTTGTCGTTTTTAAAACTAAAAGTCATGACTTAAATATTTTTTTGACAAATATAAACGTCCACGCAAGTAATACTTACAGATATACACTGTGAATTTTTAATTTATCAGAAAAACAATTATTGTTATTGTAAAACCTTTTCTTTCCACTTTGTACAGGTAAAGAACTTAAAATCAACCTGAATTGAAAAACACTACGCTATTTTCTGATTATAATTAAACATCCACAATGCATGCAATCACTATCACAAACTGGAATGTGCATACTAATCTTTGGCGCAAACAAATACTCGTACGTTTAAAACAGCCGCAAGAAAGCGTATTGACATGTTTAAGCTACATTCAAATCTCGGAATTTTTGCCGAATCGTAAAAAATATTTCATCTTTTACACCTAAATTCTACTAAGTCTCACCGTTCATGATTGTTCAAACCCTCCTTCTTTATAAGTCGTTCAGACTTCTCAGCTTCCTGTAAAAAAAAAAATAAGAACATATGTATAAGTATTTATATATGTACAAACTACTTATTTATGTAGTGGTAAATTAATATAAAAATTAGGTTAATTTATAAAAGAATCAGACCTCTGATAGTGGACATACAAAAGTATTACATATATACATTTTAGAATATTTGAAAAATTTAGCTTACATAAAAATTACTTTATATAATTTTAGTGAAATTTATCGCAGCCGGGATCAGTGTTGTGTCAGACAGATCAGCTAAAATATGCTAAAATTTTGTTTGGAGAAAACGTTATAATTAGAGGTAAATTAAACAATATAAACTCACCTACAATGATCCAGCGGCAGATTCCACGTTTTATACCACAATATTATATTTAACGGTATGCTCCAAGTCCTCAGCGGGCCGAACACGAAGGCCATGGTCCCGTACTCCAACCAGAAGAAATACGCCAACAACAGCTGTATGGACAGCAAAAAAATGAACGGCAGATTACTGAAAAGCCGTCGAATCCCCTTGATGTTCTGACAGAACAATTTAGTCGTCAAACTGTGAGCCAACACGAAGAATAACGGGATTTGCACAAACATTAGTTGAACACTGCCGTACATATATGTGAATGCTTCTGGTATATATGTTCCTTTTACGACTATACCCCAAGCGAATACTATTCCTATATGGTCATCGATCAACTCTCCAATAGCCCAAGGCCCGAACGGCAGATAAATGGTGTAGAGTATGAGGGGATAGTATATTCTGTCTATTTTGCTGAGTAACCATAGTCTTCTGAGGACATTGCTCCCGCACCTTCTGTGGTATTTTGGTGGTCGTTTTTGGAACCTCAATAGTACCAAAGGCAGTATTGTTGCCAGTAACAATGTGGCGAATATACCCTGAAACTGGTAAATTATTGTGATTTTAAAATTCAATCGATGATGAAGAAATGATAATACATATAGTACTAGCTACTAGTTCCAAGCATAATTGAAATTCATTATGGGTAGTGAAGCTTTGTTAATTTTGTCTGAGCAGCTTAATGTTTCTGGATACAATATTAAAAATAAAACGATAATCAAATAATGGTTTAAATTTTTAAGGCAAGGCTAGTTGAGCACATAATAAATAAATTTACTTATAAACTTACAATTGTAGTAGCATCCAGCATGAGTAGAATTCTAGGGTTCACTTCGAAACCCAAAACAGAGCCGTCCAAAGAAAACAAATGGTCTATGGTAACTTCTTTGTCCATCTCATCGGTGACGGTCACAAACAAACGATGGAGTCCCTCCGCAAACAAGTGCGGTGACCATTCGCAAACATACAGCGGCCCTTCTCTTCGCAAACATTCTTGCCAATTGTTCTTATCAAACGATATCTTCACATCAACAATATCCACATTGCTAAATGCTAAAATTCGTATGTGAGTGGAACCTTCAATCAATTCTAACGGTTCTCTACCAGGCATTATGTACTGTGCATGTTTTGGGTTGGTCACCAAAACAAGCGGCCAAGTATTGTGTTTCTGATCAACGAAAGAAAACAATCCATGGTCAACGGCCATCAACCGCATCATTCTGCTGTCTTTCCAGTCCGCCAACTCCAGCTCTAAGTAACCTCTTTTCTGTTTCGTGTACATCCGAGGCACGAAGCCACCCATGGAGTGCAAATGCCCGCAAAGATATGCTAAAGTCTTCGCATTATCCCCGATTTCGTCTCTCAAACTCATCCTCTGTTTGTTTATGACTAATGGCAGAATACATGAAGTGGGATAGTGGCCGAACCAAATAATTTGGTCGGCTTGGGCTATGGCTTCAGATTTCAATCGTCTCAAATTTTCTTGCTCACCTTCGTCTAATATACCTATAAAATTAAATGGTCTCCTTATACCTGGCTCCGGGCAAGCATCAACCCCAAGGAATGCTATCCGCACTCCGTTTTTCTCTTGAATGTTAACGTAGGATCTTTGGTGTTGAGTGCCTTGCACTGAGAAATTTCTATAAAAGTTTTCTTCGGCATCAATCGTTTTGATATTGAAGTTATCTGCAATTGCATAATTTACCCGTTAAGACTTTTTGCAATAACTCAAACATTCCTTCGTATAATCCTCACCTACTCATAGATAAGATAGAATACTCATCCTGGTTTCTTATCTAATTAAAAATACTTATGAACAACTTGAAATATACTTAAAAATATGAATTTGAAAAGCTAGTTTTATTCTACTTATTTAAATTCAAGATTTCCCTTGTCCCCATGGCACTGTCCAAGTATTAGAGCACAATGGGGAATGGGGGGGTAAATAATTGTACTTATTACAATACAATAAATACAATTATTGTCAATTAAAGTAAGCAGAGCTGTTACCCTCATGCTTTTATAGACATTTAATCATTGTATTATTTTCTTGTATATTATAGTGTTTATATAATAATTATAATTTTGAAAATAATTTAACATATTTATTAAGAAATCTGCCATTAAATGCAAATGATTAACAAACATTACATAATCAATCATTCATTCAAGTATTCATTTTTTTATTTTATTTACAGTATATCTAATAATTTAAAGTATCTACTAATACTAAATTATATAAATTAAAATTAATAGATGATTCATCATTACCATGATTTCCCCTGATGTCTAGCCATAGGGTGTGGTCGGTGACACCAGATTCTTTGATAATGTTCTGATAGTACACCCACTCCATCTTCACCTGAGAGCTGCCCAAGTTGTCTTTTGCCTTCGCGTCTGTCAGGTCACCAGAGGCTAACACCAGCATGGGTTTCACTATTTTTACAGTAACATCGCAAAACTGTTGGAACTGCGATATTCTTCCTGGATCTCGAAATATACTTAAATGTATATCAGAAATCTAAAATAATATAATTCAATAAAAAATAATGCTCGTATCGTGATTATAAAAGAAAGTTTGCACCATACTTGCATCACACAATAATATTTTTCAACCTTTTTTTTTAAATGCAAAAACTAACCTGTAAAAACCACACAACATTCTTAGGGTCGTCGGTGATCTGACCATACTTCCTACCTAAGTATCTTGTGTGGTTTTCCTCTTGAGCCTTAGAATCCAAGTAGAAATTGTGGTCAGTCGCAATTGAATTCAAGAAAGTAGCCACAATTATTGATAATAACAATAACACGCAAATAAACGTGATAGTACTTCTTGAAAGGCTCATTATTGAAAAATAAGCTAAGATACTTTTTAGCTGCAAGTTATTACAGAAATTTACATGTTTAATTAAATAAAATGCACCACAAAAAGTTGTAAAATGCGACTTCTTTATCAGTATTTATCTTTGTTTGAATTGACAAAACCAATAGTGAGTGACATTGACTTGACAATTGTTGACATTGACACCTATAACAAAAGTCAATTTAGGCCTGCGATGTAAGAAACAAAGACGATATAAATTATCTAAATTCAAATTCAAACTTTTATTTGCAATCTTATATCTATCTTACAATCACCGCATAGCAACAATGGCTTAAAAATACACACTTTATAACATCAACGACTGTTGTTTGAGATAATAATATTGATATAATAATATCCATCTTACATATTTCTCAGTTTTATATCTACAATTAACAATCAATAATATTACATAGTAATCAATCATATTAATAAGGTAATATTTTTAAATTACGTTTGATACAAGATATTTATTTCCAATAATTATCAACAACACAATTATTAAATTTTAAATTATCATTTCACATCTTACTATTTACATTATCACAGATAAGATTTTTTTAATATTTATATCTTGAAAGTGGGCAATAGTTATCTGTGCTGCGGATTATAAAATATTGTTCACTGAAATTCCACTTTCTTTGTGTCACTTCATGTTCTGATAATTTAATAGGAATTATCTATACAATATAAAAATTCCAATTTAAGTCTCCAATTCATACAGGCTTTATGCCACAGACGAACCGTGCACCTACTTCAATTTCAAACATCGAAAATTATAGAGAGAACAGTAAGGGGCGAGTTCATCCTGCTGTCGGAGGCACCTTATTTAAGACATGAGCTTAGTACAATCCATAGCGCTTTGATGAGAAACTTTCTGAGAGATTTACTGCTAAACCGCTGGATTGATTTTGATTATTACCTACGTTATGAAATCATTTAATCATCCGCAGTCATACATTCTACTATCTACCAATTTTTCTGGAAATTCCTCCTGAAAAAGCTGGTTCTATGAGAGTCAGGTGATTGAACGCAGAGACTTACGTCTTGTTTGAAGGATACCTAAACCCCGGTTCGATAATCAGACAAAAATCGTCTCATTTGTCCCACCATCGGACAACTCAATGGGTCTAGTGGGGTCTATAAAAAATAGAAAGATATGGAGTGGCTGGACTCTAAACGACTGACAACTACGTATTTCTTCAAAATTGTTACACAGTCCTTTTTTCTTCCTGCTGGCTTTAGTCCCGGTTGCAACCTTACCATCTGGACAGGAGCCTGGGTCTATCTATATAGGTAGATAGATCTATATCTTTGACCATGGATCCTAGATTAGGTGAATCAGGTTTTTACACGAAGCTTGTCTAATTTTGGTTTTAATATATGTATAAGTTTAGTTTAATTTTATAATAATAGATGGCGTTATCCCGTTTTGAAACGCGATATGGTTTTGTTTTGATACAAACATAAATAGTAAGGTGATATTTAAATAAATGTCTTCGTTCCGGGAGTCTGAGTTTCATTCAAGCTGCCTTGGCTCGATATACTCTTGTCTAAAGCTACTCCCATCTGCCCCTCGCAATCTTTGCAGATTAACTTAACCCGTATTGATTACCATTTGCGTCATCACATAACAAAAACACTAGCAACCTGGCTTGAAGATGCATCAAATAGCACACAAACCAGGAAGCTAAAGAAGATTCTTTTTACACAAGTGACAAAAAACTTAAAGTTATAACAAATAAAATAAATAAAAAATTATAAAAAAAAAACCCGTATTGATTCGATATGTCACAAATCCAGCTGCCTTAACGTGCAGGTTTCCTCGTAATGTTTTCCGTCACCGTATGCGCATCGGTTTGTATTCAAACAAATGTACCCATGTATTATTCCAGGTTATATTCTAACCGGGTACTTATTTATATCAAAATCCTTTCAGTAGATTTCGTACGTGTAGAATAACTGAATTCAAAATTTATTTAATTTGCAGAATCAGCATACGGCAATTTAAATTAATGGGTTATAAGAAAAAAAATCTTATAATAAAGTTGAGGATTAATAATTTGGTATAAGCGCACAGTAGTGGCTCTCCTCAGAAATCTAAATAAAAAAAAACGGATTCTAATTTCTGTGGCCTCAAATATTATTCTGTATTCAATTTATTATGGTACAACAAATTCCACATCCATTGCGTAATTTTTAACCCTCCTACCGTGGTACTAGAGCGCGTTAGTGAAATAATTAATATCAGTGGTTGCCTATTATAAGCTGATTAATTAATTATATAATAAATTGAATATTCTTTTAGTAAGTTCTTTTCACTAAAATAATTTAATATTATTATTTGTAAATCTTTAAAAATATTTATACTTTTTATTATTGACAAATAGGTTCATGAAAAAAAAATTGGCTAATTTACAAGAAAGCGTACATATTTTTACCTACTAAATTTCTATGCACCTCGTGTTAAAAACTTTTCTAACGATAGTTATAGGTACGTAACTATAAGATAAATCTCATAAAAAAAACTCTTAACTATCATACCATACCATCCTTTTCAAAATCTAACATTTGGCTTTTTATAGAATGCGTGTTCCGTAGGGGTTTTTTAAAATAGAAAATAAGCTGTATGTAAGTAAGTATCTTGTTCAGTCTATTAAAAAAAATATAAATTAATGCCCAATATCTTGTATTTTATTCTATCTTGGCCTTTGAAATGGGGTCTCGCATCCAAACCTCATTATGGTGCAGAATTTTGGAATTTATCAAAACGGTGAGAGATGATCGTTCGGCGCCGTTCCACGGAGGCTCCGTGCAGCCGCCAGCCTACAGGGGCCTCGGGACCGCGCTACTATCTTGCCGCATTCCAGCCGCGGCGCGCCCCGAGCGTGCCTTCACCGACCCACGCGCCTACACAACTCAGTTGATCGTGCGCGCTCAACGCTTTAGCGCGCTCCGGAACGTAGCGTATACTAAAACCGCGCGAAGTGTTGTGAAGTGCCAATGGATGCGGTTCCCAACGGATTATTGTGTCAATAAGTTCCCTGTTATTGGATTTGTCTATTCATGGTGAGTTTGGTGGATTTCCACGGCGTTTTGGCTGGACGGAGTGGATGCGCGCGCTTTCACGATCGGGCCACGGCCACTTTCATGCGCATAGCTTGAATTCCGCGGGTCCGCGTCGACCGCGCGGCGGCCGCTGACCCCGCGCCCTTCCTGCTGATGCTGGGTACCGCAGCACCAGGAATTCTACCCAATAGTGCAGTGCAGCAGATAGTACTGGACTCTGACGATGTCTTGCTTCAGCTCGTTTTGCATACGCAGGACGGGAGAATACAGGAATGCTCGTCTATAAATCACCATATCCTTGCATAGATGTATTCACAACTTCATCTTAAAAGTTCTCCGAAAATTTTCAGTTCCATAATGATTGGCAAAGCCTAAATGACGTAGACGACAACACAAAACCTTAAAATCATCAAAAATAAATTCAGTGGATATTGTTAGTAATGATTCAACACGGAAGACTCCTTAGAATGCATCATAATGATCCTAGAAACATGTGCAAGGATTTTAGAGCAGTTATGTAAAACGCCGTGAACGCATGGCAAATGAAGCCTAATTAGTACGTAATCTAAAAACGTAGGTATTGTGGTACGACGGTAATGTGACATTCCAACATTCCATTTGGTCCACTCATCACTATCAACCGCGGACTTAATTGACACTTACACGAACTTCTACCGATAACAAACCACATTAGGTTAAATCCTACTAAAATCGATTTATTCTGAAATTAAACTCCAAGGCAAACGCTGGCATGGGAACTAATTGATATTTTTGAGAACCTAGGCGCAAAAGGGAAAGATAAAATGAGAAAGAGTTTACTCTCTCTCTCTCATTTTATCTTTCCCTTTTGCGTAAAACAGTAGCATTTACTGTGATATCTGTAGGCACAACAATGCCGAAGATCAAGAGATAAGGAAGAGTAAGAGGTAGCTTTTTAGAACCTTGAAGTTTTTTTCAGCCCAATAAATAGATAGTTGAACTTGCGGCATCTAATTTTCAATAGGAGGCTGTGTCTACCTAAAAAAAAGAGATTGATACATTTCCATCAGGCAGTAACGAAAGCCAACTAACAAAAATCAGTAGAAATGCCAAACATACATAATCACTGAATTACAAGTATTAATGAAATGAATGGCCAATAGTTAATTGAAGATTAAGACGAAGAAAAAACAACAAACATCTCAAGCTGACTTGGTAAAGTTAACATTGGTTACGTTAAGGTCCACGTTAACAACATAGGTATAAACAACGTTAAAATAACAATAGCTGAATGTAATAATAGTAAGGTACTAAGTAATTACCAAAGTAAAGTTGCATTTTTTACAATTTTGCCACAAAATTCTACATGAAGTACCAATTTACTTGTAACCTATTTTAAAAGCCTTATCATTATATGTATAGGTACAGTGAATATCAAAGACCAGATTTCAGGCCGACATTTGGCTTTCCAAAGAAGCTGTTTAATCGTTTGTGTAGTCTTGATTGGGCATATAAATGCCACAAGAGATAACACGAAGAATTCTTGAATATCTATTCTGTCTTCTTACCGAAGAAGGTCCAACTCATTTTACTTATTCATCATGACTTCTGATACTGCTTAAGACTATTATCAAGGCATCTCCCTTTTATCACTTTGTCTTATAAAACTACTCCATTTTCTAAGTTTTTATTTGCTAATCTATCAAACAGATTTCATTTCCAAATCATTATCAACGAGTTTTTTGCCGCATCTATCCGCATTGAAAGTTCTTTTGCTGTTTTCCCCTTGGTCTTATAGTCCCAGATAAGTACAATTTATTAGTATCCAGTCAAGTGTTTAGAGCTTATCAAAAACTTTACCACAAAAATTATGACACAAGTCCTATATTGTGTTTACAAGACGCTAATAATCTAATTCAAAATTAAATATTTTTGACCAAAGAAATCTAAAAAAGTTAGTAATTATTATTTCGTTATTAATTTACACTATTAATAAAGAAATAATTATTACTAACGACAAAAGGATTGGAAATAAAATGCACAAAAACCATTTAAAAGTTAAACACAAAATCAATTCTTCAAAGTTTTTGTGTGTCATTTGGCTCCGCCTGACTTCATTCTCTCGTCACTCGAGTTATCGACTTAAAGTTCAAAGTTAAGGAGGTGTCTGTTAAAAACAGCATGTTAGTGACACCTCACATGCCGTGATAATATTTGACACTTCTTCTTCATTGCAATTTTGTTTAAAAACTTAGGTAAGGTGCCGTGTGGTTCCCGGCACCAGTACAAAAAAGAATAGGACCACTCCATCTCTTTCCTATCGATGTCTTACAAACTTGGGATTCTTTTTTTAGGCGATTGGCTAGCAACCTGTCACTATTGGAATCTCAATTCAATTATTAAGCCAAATAGCTGAGCGTGGCCTATCAGTCTTTGCTAGACTGTTGGCTCTGTCCACCCCACAAGGGATAGATACGTGACCATATATGTACTTATGTACTTAGGTAAACAAAAAAAAACAATTTCTAAAACTCCCGAAATTGCCAGCGCTAGCACCCTTTTTTCCATAAAGGCAAGTCTTTACGCAATATTCATCCTTGTAATGATTATAAATACTCTTAATCATTAGATTCTTATTGTGGGTTTCCAATCGCCATAACATACTTTTTCACGAAATCAAGGGATCAATTTCGAGAAACAGCAAAGGCTAAGGCAAAGCCAAGACCTTGAATTATTTACCAAATACTCCATGCCGCGCCACGGATGAATATACTATGGTCAAGTCAAGCCTTAGAAATCGAAAATGAAATGTAATTTAATTAATTAAAAGCCACATGCATGACACAGACCTTCCTAAATCTTGATACTTTCCAAACAAGGACAGATATTTGCAATGCATCGTGTCTGTCAGCATGAAGAGATTAAAAATTGGGTCCACACTTAAACGCTTCATTACAACATACATACGACAAATATCGTAAAATTTTAAACATAATAAAACTGTCCAAAAATAAAACTGTGAAGCAGAAGGTCACATTCCAAAGATATGACAAAGACAATACTAATAAGTATGTAGTTTTCAAATGAATCACACACATATACAGAGGTACTGAATTCTGTTAAAGACGTTCCTAATATGTTTGGTGAAGGTTATTATTACAAACGTATCGTACTTAAATATCACGTCTTAATCCCTTACGAGGATGACAGAGCCAATAATACAAGGCCCAAAAACTTCAGAGTTACGTCAAGTTACTAGCCCATTGAGATTTCTAAGTTTATTAGACAAATGACCACAGATAATTAAAATAATACTAGAATGTGAAAAGTAGACGCGAGAAATCAATAGATGTTTTCATTTGTGTAACATACAATACAATAACTCATTATTACGCCACAGTAAATTACAGCAAATTCACAATAATGTATTAAAACATAGCAGCAAAGGCGGCCTTATCACTAAAAGCGTTCCAAGCCATTAGAACATACCACTATCCACAAGACTGGTGTCTTGTCGGGGATCTCTTGAGGCAACTTAGTTATAATATAGTGAAATTGTCATGATCTAAGCTAGGTTCGGTATCCTTATAACAGTACGCGGAGGCCAAACGGGTGTCGCTTCATGTGTAAATTCTAGTAATTAATTATATCTTAAAGCCAAACAGCTGAACGTGGCTTATCAGTCTTGGCTCTGTCTACCCCGCAAGGGATATAGACGTGATTTTATGTATGTAAGTATGTATGTAAATTCTAGCTTTTTCTTTGTAGCTTGTACCTTTTTGACAAATAACAATATTAGATATGACTTAGATTTAATTTATTGAAATGTAAGTACTTACAATACATGCCAAAAATTCCTGCAAAGGCTTATTTTCTGAATATTTTTTTTTCTAATTCGCGTGCAGGCGCCGTTTTTCTTTTTGGAGAGAAAATACTCATTCTATTATATATATACTCACGTATTTCCGAGTAGGTATCGGACCCTGGACGTGAAAAAGTTTATTAGACTCTAGTTTGTGCGCGGCGCTTCGCTCCCATGGGAGATTCTAAAAAAATGTCACTCCCTTAGGTCTATTCTATATTTGTGCCAAATATCGTCAAAATCTGTCCAGAAGTTTTTGTGTGTATAACAAATACAAAAATATCAATATTTTGTCTTTATTATTAGTGTGGATAAATTTTATGCAATTTTGATCTTTGGAGTAAACGCCAAACTATTATTCGCATGGTACAAGATTATTTACATGTTCTCTTACGACTTTCTTAATTTTATCATTATACTAATTTAAATATAATAGTTAAATTTACATTCCACAAGTTTTTCTTTGTATATTCAAAACACAGTATGTCTCATGTTAGTCTATCGTGAAGCTTATCTTCTGCCGTTCATAAATTATGACGTACAAATACTGCGTGCGTATGCGCAACGACCGATTATTCGCATAATTTGATGATGATGACAAAATGACATAATCTAGCTGGGTGACGTACTTTCTAATAAAAATAATTCCGAATAAACTTACACTTGATCGTAAGTTAGATTTTAATCTATACTGATCGTCGTTCATGGAAATGCTAAAGTGTAGTTTGTGCCGTCTTCGACACTGCACTTTCAGGAAATTAATGTAAGGTTCATGTTGACGACATAAACGATACATTGTAGCCAATATTGAAAGATAAAGAAGCTGTGGTTGTCAACACAGATACAATAATACCACTCCGTTATACGATTATGTATAAGAATATACATTTTCTCGCCAGATTTACATGCTTTAAGCGGGAGCACCCCCACTCATTAGGGACCTAGTTTTATTTTAGTGATCGGACTCTGGGTCGGAAATCTTTATGGCTGTCTCTGCAATCGAGAACATGCAAAATGGGAGGGTATAGATACATACATTTTCACAGCACTGTACCGGTAGACGAACCGAAGACGTGACGCAAATATAGATGTGTATGCAAACGTTAATATTTTATGACAAAACTGTTTAAAATAATTGCGAATCATCCTACTAATATTATAAATGCGAAAGTTTGTATGTCCGTATGAATGTTTGTTACTCTTTCACGCAAAAACTACTGAACCGATTACGATGAAATTTGGTATGTAGGTAACTGAAGGCCTAGAATAACATATAGGCTACTTTTTATCCCGGAGTTCCCGCGGGATTAATAGGGTTTCCATGCGGACGAAGTCGCGAGCGGCCTCTAGTATGGAATAATTAAGGGTGACTAGAATTTTGCTGTATTATTTAGGTTTTTATGGGTTCCACTTTAAACGTTACTATGACAATCATTAATGACATAGGTAAGCCTGTGGTACCGGGGCTCACCCTACGGTCTCCCACGGGCATACCTATCCATGCTAACACGTGTTCGTATTAATTTAAATTTCGGCGGAATTATCCCTTTTTATGTAAAAATCTCAGGTCTTTTTAATTTGCTAGTTATTTACAAAAATGCATTAGAATTAGGAACTCTACGAGTATACCTATTAAACTTAAGGTAGGCAGTTTGGTACTATCAATCGATTTTACCAATACATGGTATGGTATGGTTACGGAGCACACGCAAAAAGTATTCAAACATATTGACAAATTTAAATAAAACAGTTGATTCTTTACGTATTTTTACGTTGTGCTTTTAAAAGTAAATATTTTTTTATATTGAAAAAAAAAATACTAAAGAAAAGGTATCCAAGGCAGTCAAAACTCTTAACAAGTCAAAAGTAATTTTAATTCAAAATAGAGCCATACAAAATTGATTTGTAATTTTTCATAAGGTCCAATATTGCAGCTTGAAACTTTTCATTTTTATTGTGACCTACCCTACATTGTAATTGGGAACGAAGAACTACTTTTGAGCGGTACAAGTTATACTTAATACAGATTCAAATTGAATTTATACAAGTAATTTACATAAATTCAATAAATTAAGCAGGTTTTATGCATTTTAAGTGTGTTCGTTGTGCATATACATATATCTTGAGCTGGAGAGAACCCATTGCGATTCATCACTATCATCCCTTATCTTTACTTCCGTTACGCCGAAGATAGAGAACATTGTTAACGTTATAACTTAGTACTCAAAACGATGTTAATTACATTCCTGAATTCTGTCAAAAGTTTGTGATGAGATGTCGAAAAGTGGAGGCAGCGACGACGGCCTTTAGGTATGTGAGGAGAGGACGCAAGATGCGGCCGCAGCAGGAGGAGGGGCGCTCGGCATCTGAAGGTCGTCCGCATTCCATGCGTCGCCGTCCGCTGCTACCGCGCTTACGTAGCCCCCCCTCGCCGCGGCCCTGCGCTCGCGCCGCGTGGACCGGTCTCCCGTCGCCCCCCACCCCCCGCGCGGCCATCACAAACTATCGCGCATTACTAAAACAAAAAACATGTTCGTATGGCTATCAAGAGCTGGGGATCCGCGGAGGTACCGGATGGGATGAAATTTATTCGCGTCTAGTTTTTTAGACTTAACACGATCTTGTGGTTCTACATTCCAATATACGTTTTATAATAGGTAACCCAACTTAAATTCGAGTTTAAGACGACGCGTGGGCTACACTCGAATTGTTTGAAACGTCGAAGTAATGCAAATAACCTGACTACGAGTAACAATCAGCAAAATCAAAATACAAGATATTTTCTGAATAAATTTCCTGGCTTTAATGTTAATTTAAAAACACAAAGACAATATTTACTCGTACACACATAAAAAACAACTGTCCGTCCGAATGTTTGTCTTTTCTTATGAATACCATATCTAACATTTTAGGAAGTAACAGATTAAAATTGTTCCGGATATCCCACAGCAACACGAGAATAAAACAATTTTAGAAATATAACAGATGACAAAGCCACATTGTGTTTGGCTACGGCAGGTAGCAAAAAGGAGGTTGGATGAAAAAAAAAAGTTATTTGGAATGCACAGATGGCGCGATCCGACATTCCTTCGCCTCAATCGCTTGTGAATAGGAAGGCTCGTAATACGGATTCCGTTTGCGTTCAGTCTTCGTGGTATATATAGATATATAATTTATATTTAAATTTTTATTGTATAAGGGTAAGGCCGCCGAAATTGTCAATTTTTTTGTGTGACTTTTGGTCGCTTTTTGTCGAACTACCATTATGAAGATATACTCCATAAATTGTAAAGTATACCTTAAATATATGTTTACCATCGAAGAATAATATGATAGCCCCTACTGTTACTGTAATACCGGTGCAAAAATTCCAGATATAACTTGTTTGATGACAGTTTAAAATAAAAAAAAGCGTTTTACTTTTGTGTTACATTTTTTTTGTGTGACGAATTTATACCCATTGTTTTGATTAAAACTACCAAATAGCAAAACAAAGTATTAATATGGCATCACTGTTACCGACATATAAATGTAAAAAAGGCAGACAATGTTGTTTTGTCACAGGAGGCATTTTGAAAGTCCATTACATAACTTGCTCTGATTGAATAAAAAAATTAAAATTGTGATTTTGAAGGTAAGTAACAGAGATTTGTTTATTTTTGTACCGAATTTCTATGCAAAGTGTTTTAAAGTGTGCGTGGAATCGCTCATAAGCGTCTAATTGTAATAAATAACCAAGTTATAACCAAAAAATATTTTAAATATTTTACTTTTGTGTTGCTTTTGTATGACATATGTGTTACGCTTGTATTACTTCTGTGTTATTGTAACACAAATTTACGTGTTGCGTAACACAATAGATTTGTAAAGCCGCATTCACATTGTGTGAATTGAAAGTAGTTTAGTTTAAATGGTGCTACCTACAATCTCCCGTTGAAATAATAATTATTGATGTTTGATTCCTCTCCGTCGTGCTTCTTCCAACCAGATAAATAGGCAAACAGAAAAAATATAAGTCATTGTTTTGGTTGTAGGTATTGCTTTATTTGAGAGCCTTACTATCATTGAGAGAGTTAGTATCTCTTAACAAAAGTCTCGAACTTACTTCGAGGCTAACTCAATCTGTGTAATTTGTCGCGTATCTATATATTTATTTATTTACTTTTTCATTACCTACTTTATTTTTACTACAGTTACTAACTTATATTCGTTAAGGTTATTTTAGTCACCAATCTGAAACGAACTTTACCCAAAATGTTCGTTGCTTTTGGGTTACATTTGTGTTATGGTAACTCAAAATGTCTTGTGTTACTTTTGTGATACAATTGACAATTTTCGCGGCCTGACCCATAATAAAACCACAATAAATGATAACCACATACTTGATAAAAAAAAATATAAATCTAAATAAATAAAAAAAAAATATTGCTTTTACTGGGCTTTAGATAGGTAACCTAAGCTTCTTTTTCTTTGCTAAGGAAAAAAAATATTAAGGAATATTTATACTCACATCATGCCAAAACTGATGAATAAAAATATATGTTAAGTTTTTCATAATAATAATTAGGTACTACAAGCACCAAAATAATAAACAATAGGCACTTATATGGTTTTAATTCATTTTCCTTGCATAGTACTTCTATCTAAATGCTTAAATACGGTTTCTCTCTCCCTCAATAATCTGGGAACGTGTCATGCATACGAAGTCGCGGGAAGAAGGTAGCTTAAACCCGAATGGGTGAAGTAATTGTAAAAATCGTTAGGAACTTGACGTACGTAAGTCATTACAGTAACGTAAATCTAATGAATATGAAACTATGCGTTCATTACTTTATGATAAAATATAACTTCAAATATGTATACCTCTGCATTCTGACGATAAGCAGGTGCCCAAGACGTTATAATTTCGTTAATTCTCAATAATTAGTAACTAAATATTATTGCTGAAAAATTAATAAGTTAGCACGTGGCTAGCCCCCCTTTCTTTCACTACACTAGACAACTCTAGATACGCCCACGGTGACATATTGAGAATATCTATCCTTTTTCGAGGTCTTTTCAAAAACATCAACAGTCTGCAAAAAATATACGGATATATCAACCATATTATAATTATATTTTTGATAACAGTATTAGAAATTTTACCTTAAAAAGTTAACTTAAAATAATCACGCTATTTAAGTAGGTATTATATTAAAATATTTAAAATGCTGCGGAGAGACAAGGGCGTAACCTCAGAAAACAAATAAACAAGCATAAACAAAAATATACATCACTTATCAAAACACTATATAGGTACCTACATAGTACAATACATGACAAAAGACAAACCATAGCGCGTTATAATAAAGCATACCGCCATCTATTAGAGCAAAAACAAAAATAAATTTACATAAGATTTAACACAGTGATACATTTGCACAGTGTGTACCAAAAATTAATTTTAGATTACTATTTCCAATCAATTAATTGAGAATTGATGATCAGTATAAACTATTATAGCCCAAACGGCTAAGTCTAGAAATCACGCTACGAAGAAAAGATTTTTCGAAATTCCCTCGAGACCGAAAAGGTATAAGCGGGATTTTCCGTTCCACGCTGGCTCTGGTAAAGAAACTTTTAATTCTAATCTAGCTGCGTCTTGTTTGTGGTTTGCATAATGCGATAACGCCTTTTCACCTAAGCATAAGATAGTTATAATTTATGTGCAACTAAGGATATTCTATGTATTCAAATTTAAATTTTTTATTTATTACCATGGAACATTTGAATATCCCTCAAAATTGTTACTAAAACTAAGTTAACTGCTGCTTCCAAAACGTCAGTGTAGAGGAAGCGGTAACAAACTGTACTGCAGCATTTTCGTCAATAAAGCCAACTTCACAATTATCCAAACTTGGAATATAAATGTGGACGAGATAATGCATTGTTATGATTAATTGATTTATACGGAATTTAAAAATTATTTATCTTGTTTCAGGGCGAGTAACAGTGGTCTCGAGATGCGACATGCGCGCTCTGTGTTCGGTGCGAGGCCCGCTGGGCGGCGAGGCGCGCGCGCTCGGCGCGGGCGCACGCCTGCTCTCACTGCGCATGCCCGGCCAGCCTCAGCCGGTCCACTTCGTAGTCGAAGCCAAGGCGAGGGTCAAGGAGCTCAAATCATTAGCCAGTGCGCATGCTCAACTACAGGGCATGACCGATACAGATCTGTTTGGATTAGCAGTTTTGCAAAGTAAGATTACAAGTCATAATTATTTTATTATTAAGGTTAAGATTACAACATATGAAAAGAAAAGCGAAAAAGTCTGACTTGATTTCTATGAGAAATTATTATTAATTCGAACTCATGAACAGGTATGGAGAAAAATGTTTAACAGTGGGTGAAATATTCTGAAAAACATTGACAATAACAATACGCAAAGATGGTAGATAATTTCGCAGATAAAGCATAGAAACAATACATTGTAGCCTACTTGAGAGAAAAAGTATGGCCGTCGATAGTGGACATTCAATCAATGCTAAAACCACAAGACGATTACAATGTCCTACACATAACTACACGAGTACATTCCAGCTGTAGCATCATGTGGCTACGCAAACAAAAGGCTGTTGTGCAATCATTGTGCCAAGCTCATTGTATGTACCACACACCACATCACTCTGTGACAGCGTACAGTGATACTATTACCAATAACTTACGTAATCAAAACATTATTTTCAGATGGAGAATACTTGTTTGTTGACTTGGAAAGCAAACTGTCCAAGTATGCTCCGAAAAGTTGGAGATCTTCCCATACTCATGTGAGTAAATTTGTACAATACAAACTTTTAACGCTATTTGTTTTGAATATAGGGATAAATATTGAATGGAAAATATATAATTAATAAGTATATTTTGTTTTTCTTTCAGGGTTTGGATGCAAATGGGAAACCGCTCCTCGAATTGCACTTAGTGGTACAATTTCACGTGGAGAGTCCCCTCCTTTTGCATGATGAGGTCGGACGGCATTTGTACTTCTTGCAACTTCGACACAACATTCGCACAAGGGACGCCCTTCCAGCTGAGGTCCTCTTACTACTCACTGGATTGGCTTTACAAGCAGAATATGGCGACGCCGAGTCCTATGAGGAAAGGGACTACTTCAAAGTCGAGGAGTATGCGCCGGCGTCGCTCACCGGAGACTGGGTGTCGGCCGCCATGAGAGCCTGCCACCGGGAACATAGAGGCCTCTCTAAAGAAGACGCAAAAATTAGATTTATCCGTGAAGTGTGCCTGCTCCCAGACACGGTCAACTCACACAGGTACCGGTTAAAGCAAACAAAAGCGGAGCCCGACCCTGGAACAGTTTGGCTGCTCGTCACAGCAAAAGGCATTAAAATTCTACCCGATAATGGACCCCTATCTAATTTCATATGGAGTGCAATCGGAAAGTTAAGCTTTGATAGAAAAAAGTTTGAAATAAGATCTGAAGAAGGAAAAATCACATTGTACTCTTCAAGCGAAGAAAAATGCAAGTATTTGTTTGCATTATGTAAAGAAACGCATCAGTTTTCTATGAAAATTGGTCCTAAATTTAATGAAATACAAAGGCGCGAAGAAGAAGAAAGAAAGATCTGTTATGGATACTCAAAATCTTTAAGTTTACAATATAACAATCACAACAAAAGTGAACAGAGAATATCTGTTATATCAACCACCAGTTCTACCACTACTTCAGGCATTGTAAGCGACAGGGTACAATCTGAGGACGAACTAGAAATAATGATAGACTCTCCTCCGGCACCATCAACCGAGAGTCTAGCATTCGCACACTTATTAGATTGTTCGAATTCTTACTTCATACGCCATGTACAAGATGAGCCGTTGAATAAAACATCATCTCTGAAACTTCAGAAAACAAAAGGTCGAATGAAAACAACGAAAACTGAAAGTGACAACATCTCCACTAATGAAACATGCTCTCTCAAAACGACTCAGAACTCTGAAATTCCCCCAGAGGAAACAAATTCTTCTGAACAACAAAATACCGATTCGGGTAGCCCTGTATCAAATAAATTAAAATGTACTGGATCTCAATGTTCGTCGTCTTGTAGTACTGTGATCATGGCAAGAGCAGGTCTCAGCATCAGCAGAGCTTCAAATGCAAGCAGTTTGGAGCTAGGCTTCAGTCATACAGCACAAAATTCTATGCTAAGTGACAACAGTACAGTTGGTATCGATGCTGAATATTCCCAAGATACGGCTTCGGCATTATATGACGGATTAGGGCAGCCAGTGACAGTAGCGGCTTCCAGCGAAACTAGTGGTGTGTATACAATGGCTAGCTCCGAATTGACAACACGCTCAAAAATTGACACCCTGTCAGAAGGAAGCAGAACTGATTATGGTGGTTCCCACTACGATAGTTACAAACCATCTAAAGACAACGATCTTGCAGACTTTGACAGCGTCTCATCTATATTGAAAAATAAATCATCAAGGTCTTGTCGCTCCACTGCTGCATCTAGATTACGAGCCCTGACAGATACGGATTGTGTGGACGGAGCTTCTAAATTCTTGAAACAAGATCATAACGATGCTGGAAATGGATTTAGAGAGCGAACCAATTCAAATTTAAGCACGGTTTCCTTTCACGGGGACGGAAGTGATCCGACTGATAATAAGCACAATTTGCTCACGGCGAGTGAGCTTAGCGACTTAATTGTAGGAAGGGGTGTTTATCCAAAAAGTCAATCGGTTAGTGATACTTTAGACTCTGTGTCGGACTATGTGAGATTACCTATACCTTTTACGGGAGACAGTTATATTCAGGGTCACGAGGACACCGCTCCGTCAGACGATAACTACCCTAACACGTCGTTTTTTGATCATCCACCGACGCCTCCAGCAAGAAAAGATAGTCGAAAAATGCTTAATTTATCTCTTCCCAATATTTGTGACGTGGACGATAATATGCCTTCTGGGTCGAAAGTACGCGATAAGCCCCCACCTCCATATGAATTTAATCATAAAACTCTCTCAACACCCCATACTTCCGCACCCATGAAGGCTCCTCCTGCTTATCCCGGAACCTCAGCATCGATGTCATCCATAAAGCAAGCCGTTGAGAACGAAGAGGTAGCAGCGAGAATTGTGACAACTAAGCCAATGATTACAATACTGAAAGCGGAAGCCGGCGATGTCAATACTTCGTGTAGCAGAACATTTGCCAGCCCCATGGTTGTCGAGCACCGTTTTCAGAAGACTAAAAGGCATCAGGCATCGAGCCGCAGAGCTGAAAGATCTAAGTTAGAGCAAGGAATCAGTAATCTGTCGCCGTCGAGAGAATTGCCTCCGCGCGTGATTGACTCTAACGTGCTGGTGGCCATGATGAAGCTGCCGCCGCCTCCCCCGCCGCCGCGGCGCCCGCGCCTGCCGCCCCCGCCGCCGGACGCCAGGCTACCTCCCCCACCGCCACCCCACAACCCAATGTTCCATCAGCAGCTGTATAGTGACGTTGATTACGTCTATTATCCCTTACAAGATCCCCTTATATCGCAGCAAAACTATCTCGACCACAAGCTCACTGAATCAAGATCGAACATGCACAATAAAAATGGGCTTCAGTATAGAAGCACGCCCTTTTTGTCTACGTCGTTATCCTCGCCTTCCTCGATGTACGGTTCCATACAGAATCTCTCAGATTCGTATGTGCAATTACCAGGGACACGGAGTAGCCTGTACTCACTGGCGAGCAGAACATCCCTGGGCAGTCGCTCGATCAATTTTGAACCTATGCTTCCTGCGCGGACGCATATACCAGAGACCAGTTTCATACGCTCCCCAACGGAAGAAATATCGTTTGCCAAGATCCCACCTCCCGTTAAAATGAGACGCGTGCCACCCCCGCCGCCACCGCCGTACGAACACAAAAAGAAACTTCCTACACATCTTCGTGAAATAAAAGTTCCGAACCCAACTACAAGTGTCGCGAGTGTCAGTAAAGTTAAGGACAGCGTTAAAGAAAGTGATCTAGACATTAAATCTCTCAGAGAAAAAAGTAAGCACTTGGACTTGCCTCTTATTGCGGCGCTGTGCAATGACCGTTCATTGCTCAAACAGACTAAAGCGTTTGGTGCTCCAAAGTTGAGTAAAACAGGTAGTGACTGTGAAAGTGAACGTAGATACGGTAAGCCCGTACAAAGTACCACCGACAATGAAACGACTAAGGAGGGCAACATGAAGAAGCCAGCAATAGTGCCTCAGAAAAAGACACTTATAAGGAACCCTACTGATAAGCTACCAGCACTTCCTGGCGCCGCTCACACTCCTAGAGCGTTGTCTAACACGTACGTTATGCATCCTAGTATAGTTAAAGTTAAAAAAACACAACCTAGCTCATGACATTGACACAATCTTTCCTCTTCTTGTGAATCCTTCCAGTGCTATGAGCTTACATCCACCGATTTATGCCATATAAAGACTGACTTAATCATTCCGGAATGCATTTGTAAAAAAAGTTGATATAATAAGAACTGGCGCAGGGCTAAACCAAACAAAACAGAGTGTAAACAATTTAAAGAGGTTCCGTTTAATAAATAAATTAAAGTAATATCACATTAATATGTAGATTAATACCATATTCATCTTCAGAATCACTACATAGTATAAAACAAAGTTGCTATTTTAGTCTGTTTGTCTGTATGCTTAAATCTTTAAAATTACGCAACAGATTTTGATGCGGTTTTTTGTAACAGGTAGAGTGATTCAAGAGGAAGGTTTTTATGTATAATTTTTTTCCAAATTTTGCACCCGTGCCGGGGCGGGTCGCTAGTATCTTAAAATGCATAATAATATCCTAAATATAAGCAGCGTAATATAATAAAACACATAATATTTAAATTCTTAATAAAAATAAATTGGGCGCAGGACCAGGATATCGGTCTCTTTTGTAAAATATACAAATTTGAATATTATTTTGAGAATTCAAAGCATGCACAAAAACTGCAAAAAAGTTACAAGTTAGAAATTTTAACGAATAGGTGAAACATAGAAGGCGAAATGGTAATAATATATACAATATTGCTAAATACTACAAAATTGTTTATACTCTGTATATGTATTTAGGATAAAAAACTTTTTTTACAGATGTAAATTAATAAATCAAATAGTTTAAGTTACTAATAAAATTTAACTTTAATTATGTAAATAAATGCGGATAAATCACATTGCATTTTTATTTGTAAGATTTTGACACAAATAATAAAGTATTTTTTTATATTCTACGTATCTATTTTTTTTTCTTGGCAAATTTTTTGTTAAACATCACAACATAATTTAGATTGTAATTTAGACAATTTATATATAAGTATTACCTAACCAAAAATTATTGGTTTTTTTTAAACGGCACTTTTGTATCCTAGTCTAAAAGACTTGATCTTTGTGAATTATTTTAAACATTGGTAGGTACAAACAATACTTTGGATACCAATGAATTGGTATTTTACTATACTATTTATTATCACGAAGAAAACTTTATATTGGAGGACACAACTATCTCTGTCCATGTGATTTATCCTAATATATTTATTTATTTGTATTTTACAAAAGATCGCCATTCGCGAAATTGGCAATCCGCGCCAAAATAATAAAAAAAATAATAATTTAAAAAAAATAAGATTAATATTTTTTTCGCACATAAAGTTAACAATAATAACAGCTTAAATTAAGTGAAACATGTTCATTTGTTATTGAAAAAGTTTTAACATTCCTCATGACATGTACTTATATTTCGTTCTACCAAAAGTTCTTTTAAACGGATTTTTTTATTTATTTCGATTTTTTAAAATCACACTGATTGTTTTATCCGATCGCGACGAAGTTTAGATTTAATAAGAAATAATAATAATTCACACTGATGTATAAGAAAAGAGTGTAACTGAATAAGATTTAGATAAATTGTAAATTATTTTTTTAATATGGCGTATGTATGGTAATGCTGATGTAAGATTCTCTTGTACGCTTAAGTTTGAAGAAACCAATTTTTTAACTATTAAATAATGAGTTTTATCTTTTTTCATGATATTTAATCGATATCAAAAAATTTGGGAGTTCAAGCAAACATACGATTTAATAAAAACTTGAGCATACAGAGGTATCCTTAAGGCTAGCGTTAGATTGGCTTCTTCGTGCTTTCGGCCAGTAACTGACAAAAACAATATTCGGGTACGATTATTAACCATTTAATAAAAAATATACATGTTTTTTTATATAAACAGTACCTTTATGAATATGTTACCAAATATTTTTTTTCAATCTCTAATAAAAGTATTTTTGTGTGTGTGTTTAGGCATGTTCAAAATAAATCAGTGTAAATAATTAAAAAATATTTCACATTTTTTTTATTTTATACCCAAAAGAAAAAAATTGTATTTCCAATTTCCAAGCAGAAGCCAATATGACGCTAGCACTTATAAAAATCTATGGACGTATACATACTTAATTCAAATTTACTATGTAATAGTATAGTGAACCATTTTGCAACCATTACTTGAAAAATAAAAAGAAATACTCTCCTTAAATATTACCTGATGTAGAAATAACATTAAATGGTGTACATACTTATAAACCGAAGTCGTTACAAGGTCAGGAAGAAATGGTAATGGCGACTAGTTATTTATATTTTTTTCCATTCACGCGGTGTACATAAACATCTGATATACTAAGTACATAATTATTTGTTTGCAATGTGTACAAATGTATATTAAAGTTTCGCAAATGTGTCTTTTTGTTTTTTTTTTAATTATTTTTATTTAAAACCGACCCAATTTATTTATTTTTTCCAGCAAATGTATATTAATATATATATATATAATAATAATTGAAGGATATAAAAATATTTCATATCTTTCAATGAAGTAGAATTTATTTCTTCAGTAAAAATGCTCAAGCACATGTTTTTAATTTTTTGACTGTAAGAACCAAGACTACATACTTAATATATGTAATTATCTCATCTCTCAACTTTCATGTATCCTTTTCAAATTATAGCGAAAACTACATCGTATGAACCTTTACAGGAGACTATTAACGCAATTTAAAAAGTTATTGTGTGCCTCGAAATGAATTTTACACTGAACGAGTTTTCTGACAGTCAGTCTTTTGAAAATAGCATACCGAATAAAGGAATAGAATAGATTTATTTTCAAAATTGGATACAAGATATCACTTATTGACGTCAACATAACATAAAATCTTATTATATCTACAACCGCTTCCATAGCGCATGTGTAGAAGAAGCGGCGGAACAAACTGCACTGCAGCAATTTCACCGGACGTCCATTTATAAATATAAATAGATCTCTTAAAATCGGACGAATGCACATTGTCTACATTAAAAAAAACCGTGAATAAGAAATATTAGATATAAAATATGAAATGGCAATAATCACGCCGTTATATGGAAGAAAGTAAAAACAACTTAATTTTTTTTTAACAACCATTTATTAAAAACACAACTCGTATACTAAATAACATAAACTGGATACAAATTAAAAACACAACGTTAAGAAATACTGTATAAGTTACTATTTCATTCACATAGTAGTCATGGTAAGTACCTAACTTTAACTTTTGGAGTAAACTACTTCACGCGCAAGTCGCGGACGACGTGACGCGTGCAGTGTGTCATCGTACATACAAATACAAGGAACTAAACTACACTACTGCTTATACAAATATCTAGAGCGTATTTATTTGAACCAATAACAGAGATTCATTATATATCCTTAAATTTTCAATAGATCTTTTATACACTTAATTACTGTATATAAATGTTTTATTTTATATTACATTATTTTTAAATAATGCTGATGATTTTTCTATAAAATAAAATCATAAAAAATATAGAAAAAAATTAAGATAAAATTAGTTAACATATAAAATAATACATGGGATTCGTAGATATGATTATTGGATCCCTACGAAATTTTATCAAAGCTAAATATTTAAGTGTTTTTCAAAGTAAATATTATAAAAAAACTATATGTATCTAGGTAAAAACATTTTTTTTAAAGTAATAAAAAAAATGAAAGTTTAAAAAAAATTAAGTAGACTTACATTTTTTAAAGACTTTATTTTATAAAGTCTATAAGTATAAAATACTGTCATTATACAGAATCTTTGGTAAGACAGCAAAATATTAATTTAAATAAAAGTGACCAATTTCAATAAATTTACGTCACAATAGTACATACTGACAGTTTGTAATATTTTCGAGAGTATTAGCGTCTTGCGCGTACCTAATACTTATATGTATATTTTATACAGCTAATAGTTTAAAAGAAAAACATTTAGTCAAATAACTTATGACTACCTTGATATAATAAGTATCAAATACTAACACTCAATTTTTGGTAGAAAAATACTGTATATAAGTTTAAAAAAAAATAATTATGATAAAAAAATCCTATAATAAATTTTATGAAATTCCAAAATGAGATTACGCTAAAAACTAAAAACGTAAGTATACAACTTAAACAGATTTAATATGGCGTCGTAAACAAAAAAATACGTGACATTATTTTATTTCTCCAACTTGAACAAAATGGCGGAATTCGGTGGGAAAGTAACTTTATCAAAATACAACACCTGTCCGACCAGCGAGGAATTCGTTGCGGCGACCACCGTGCCTCCGTAGAACATGATAGAGAGATCGGTGGTCACAGGCTTACTGCCAAGGTTCCCTACGAACACGCACGAGTTCCTGCGAGGGTACCACCTCTCAATCAGAACCAGGGAATCCCCTATCACCTCAATCTCCATATTCTTCTGAATACTCGCGTCTTTGTAAATCGCCCTCAAATAAATAGTGGGAGTGCTTAACCTTATACCGGTAAAAGTTTTGATAACCTCCAAAAAGTTGTAGTTCGGCTCCAAAACCGACTTGGAATTCCACGGCAATATGCCAATTTCCATCTTCTTTCCATCGTTACCAGAAAACGCCATTGGAACTAAATTGTGGATGTACTGATGGTCGTGGAAATCTTTCTCCACATCTTCCTCAGGCAGACCTCCCAGACCAATCTCGTCACCGTAAAATATGCTGACCGTACCAGGCAACATGAATTCCAAAGCGGTCAAAGCTAAGGTATTGTTTATATGTTTGGTGGATATCCTCTCGCTGTAGATGTTCCCTATGTTCCAATGCACCCAAGGATAGTGTGGTTTAGACCAGAGATCACCGGCTACAATATCAGTAATTTTAGCAACTAGACCAGCTACATCGTCGCGTAAATCTATATGAACATCGATCAGATCAATTCTCGACAGCAAGACGTTAAGAGCATCACCAGTCGCACTGTGTAAAGTCTTCTCGCTGGCCATCAGAATCTTATTGAACCCAACGATCTGTTTCCAAACCTGGAGACTCCTACCAAAGTTGACATCCTCCACGAAATGTTCTAAATTCTTCAAATAAAATCCATCCACATTCAACGCTTTCGCCCAGTAGACTATAGCAGCTGTTGTCATATCAGAACTACCAATTATACTGTCATTCGCATACAGAAAAGCTTGTGTTGCATTACTTGGTGCTTGGGAGTTGACCATGGAAGACACGGGCAAATCGAGTATCAGAGACATGTTCCTTTTGTGCACTTCTGTTATCAAAAGCTTAAAATCATCAACATTGCCCAAGCTTCTAGCAATTTTCATCAAAGTCGTAACATTATAATACTGTTCAGGATAATTATGAGCCTCAAAAATAGAATTCAACCTGACTGCCGAAGCACCCATACCTTCAATATAGTCTAACTTTTTAATGATCCCTTTGAAATCACCGATGCCATCATTATTGGAGTCTTTGAAACTGGCTGGAAATATTTCGTAGAAGACTTTGCCCTGGTACCATGGTATGTCGGGGTTGCATTCGCGGGGCATGGTGACGACCATGGCGATGATGGAGGCGAGGCAGGCCACGAGGCCGGACAGCACGATCCAGAGCAAAACCTTCCTGATCACCCCCCAGTTCCAGTTGACAAAGTTTGGTAACTTCCGGTTACTTACGCTCAGGTTTCCATTCAGCTTGCAATCCTCGATCTGGAAAGAAGGATATATGCATGTTATCATGAACCAATATAGGTTATTTTGCAGGAATACATAAATGGAAATTGGAGAATAGTAATTATGGTGTACCTTGGGTTCCTCTTCTGTAAGAGGTGAGGAAGCAATCAGGCACAAAGTCAGGAAGATGTTGATATATTATATATGTCTGTCCTTAGATTTTTTTAAAATAGGCTTATAATCTTGGGACTCCTCTTGAAGCAATGAGCTAGCAGCCTGTCACTACATGAATCTCAATTTCATTTCATTTTCATTCCATCATGAAGTTATACAGCTGTACATGGCCTTTCAGTCCTTTCTACACTGTTGGCTCTGTCTACCCCGCAAGAGTTATATGTAGATGTCTTTGTGACTGTGTGTATGTATGTTCATTTTAAACTTACAGGCCCCATGATGAGGTCTCCATTCTTGCTTAAAGTCTGATAATCCAGCATGCTGATATTGTTGATGAGCTGAGCGCTGACAGGATCTTGCACTACGGAGTTGGAGTCCGCTGATGAGCTAGAATCACCAACTGAAAGATAAAATGCAAATATTTTTATTTAGCTTTTTTAATAATTTATGGCTGCAACTTCGTCATAATAATACAGACATTAATGGTACAGACTTCTGTATATACATCCATACATACATATAATCACATCTGTATCTACTGCAGGGTAGAAAATTTATGGCTTGGTGATTGAATGTAAATTTCAATAGTCATAGTTTGCTAGCCCATCATCACCAACATAAATAATCCCAAGTATATTATCCAATCCCTTAGTCGCCTTTTACGACATCCACAAGTAAGAGATGTAGTGGACTTAAATGGGCTATTAACAATTTTATGCATGGGTTGACCATTATAAGCTACACTCATACATATAAAACAATCTGGACATGAACTTGATTTAATCAGGTTCCAATGTAAGGCTAGATCAAGAATAACCCAGACCCATGAGCCTGATGGAGACTGATTTGACAGGTTAAGAGAAGAGGGGTGACTTCTATATGTAAATGTTTTACCTGAATTCTGCAAATTCCCAATGTTGTTGTCATCATCGTTTATGGTCAAAAATGGTTGTTCACTCATTTCTTCAGATAGAGGGTGTTTGAACTCTAGAGGAGTAGGACTAGGTGTCGTCGGCAGCAGAAGGCAAGTGGAGGATTTAACGCCGCGCAAATAGTCCAAGGTCTCGATGTCCGAGTTTACATTACTGGTGCAATTTTCTGACGATTCGTCCATTTTGTCACGTACTTACGGCACTTGGATATAAAATCTGCAATTTATGAATAATTTAAGCGTATGACCAATAGCAGTAAGTTTTATTTCATGGGTTTAGCAGTGAGAGGTTATTATAAGGCGTAATAATTGTTGCGGTTAATTTGATAATTATGATATTGTAATCAGGTACCGATTTAAAACTGATTTTTCATTGCATTGTTTACTTGCGTGTGTTTGCTTTTTTTGTAAAATTTTCAAGAAAGTTTCTTTATTTTCATTTTCTTTCTTCAAAATAAAATATTTAAAAAATATCAATTGAATCAAAAAATCAAATATAGGTACTGTCAACTTGAAATTAACAACAATGATAGACATTGACTTTGACAAATAAGTTTTTTGGCCGGCACTTGGACAGGGCCAAAATGATTCATGTCGGAGATTAGAAATATAAAAAAGGTAAAAGAGAGCAATATTCTTTATATACTGCAGGACCGCTGTGTGCCGCTCGTCGTCTTCTTTAAATAAAAAAAAAGTGTTATTGGTGGTGGTTTGGATCGCAAAGTTAAGATGTGTGAGTCTTAACTGGACATACTAGACTAAGACCCGCGATTTTGAGAAACTTTATTTTAATTATTTAGCAGCATAGTATGTTAGCCTCATAAAATGTGTGGGCTAAAAATTCTGATGTCAACTTTACGTTACTGTCTAAGTATAGCTGTCAATGTCAAGTTAGTTTGTTTAGGTTAGGTACCAAAGTTCACCTTTTTTAATTTTATATTATTTTTATATTCCTAAAACCTTAAATTAATTTACATTCAATAAAGTATTTTAAACATACTTTTAATTTCTGTCTAAAGACACAAAATAAATCATTTACTTGAAAATGATTAGGGCCCATAGAATTCTCACCAACCAAAACATTACTCTTAGAAATTACATTCCACGGAAAAACTTTTCAAAACGGAAAAATATCCGTGATGTTGACTACCAGTACTTACAGAGAAGTAAAGTACCAACAATGCATTTTCAGAAGTCCCTGCCACGCTTACCTATACCTGAATTGTCGAAAACTGGCGAACGCTACCTAAATGCATTACGTCCTCTTTTGTCCAGTGAACAATATTCTACAGCAGAGCGTAGAACGAACGATTTTATAGCAAAGGAAGGTAAACTCTTACAGGAGCAGCTCATCGCTAAAGACAAAAGGAACAAGCATACAAGTTACATATCGGAATACTGGTTTGATCTTTATTTACGTGATCGGATTCCGCTCCCGATCAATTACAACCCTTTGATTGTGTTTCAAAATGACAGTAGACCCGCTTATAATAACCAGTTGGTGAGGGCTACAAACTTGTTGATAAGTGCAGTTCGCTTCAGGGAGTCACTGAAAGAACAGATTCTAGAGCCAGAGGTGTATCATTTGAATCCTAAGAAGAGTAACACTGAATTCTTCAGAACCTTTACAGGATTTTTGCCTGAAGCTATTTCATGGTATGTAAAATGATATCAGTCAATTTTATATATATTGAAAAACTTTTTGCACATGTTTATTTTAACTTTCATCCAAAACAATATAATTTTGAACTAATCTCATATAATTCAAAATTTTATTCACTAATATAGGACATTTTAAACATCAGTTAATAATTGTTATATCTGTTGGTTTCACTGCATTGGTTGAAGTTGAATAAATTTCTTTAAACTAAGTTTAATGCTGCTTACAAAATATCAGTGCAGAAGAAGCCGTAACAAACCGCACCACATCATTTTCTTTGATAACATCAACTTTACAATTGTCCAAACTTGGAATAGAAATGTAGACATAAGAATAACATTGTTATGATCATTTGACTTGATTCAGATTAAAATAATAATATGATTTTTAAATAATAAATTTTACTAAATAAATAAATGCAATTAAAAAAATAACAAGATCTATTTTCAGGTATGGTGCCTACCTCATGAAGGCCTTTCCTTTGGATATGAGTCAGTTTGTGGGATTATTCGGAGCGACAAGAATCCCTCAGTTAACCAAAGACAAGATCTTCAGGGATCCCAGCAGCAGACATGTGGTTGTACAGAAAAATGGGAATTTTTATATCTTTGATGTGTATGATTCTGATGGTGAGTAATTATTTCCGGCTATGATTTTACGTGCCGTGTGATTCCCGGCACCAATACAAAAAAGAATAGGATACCTCCATCTCTTTCCCATGGATGTCGTAAAAGGCGACTAAGGGATAGGCTTACAAACTTGGGATTCTTTTTTTAGGCGATGGGCTAGCAACCTGTCACTATTTGGATCTCAATTCTATCATTAAGCCAAATAGCTGAACATGTCCGATCAGTCTTTTCAAGACTGTTGGCTCTGTCTACCCCAAAAGGGATATAGACGTGACTGTATGTATGTATCTATAATAAGACAGCCTTACGGTTAGGGAAAACATCATGAGAACACCTGCACATTCAATCACATATACATATAGTCACGTCTATATCCCTTGCGCATTTAAGCAAGATTAGTTTCAAATCCAAATGTTGGAATTGAGATTCAAATAGTGTCTTTTCAAGGGATAAAGAAGTGACTATACTACAACATATGTATGTACATAGTTTTCAATGTGGCTTACATCATATTAGATATTTCGTTTTAAATTCAGCTGCCCGTCTCCTAATATCAACCTATGTAAAGAATATTGGGTTTACTCGTATTAGATAAGCACATTATTCTTTTGGCCATTAATAACTTCAAATGGCATTTAAAGAAAGAGATTAGTTAATCTATTTCCTGGTTCAGCCTCCGTAGTATGGCACGCGCGTCGCCGTTTTTTCCGCGTGAAAAACTATTGCTGTTACGCGACGCCATAGTGCAGAGGCAGCTCCAGTTATAGGATAGACGGGACAAATTACACTGATTCAATTAGCCTCGAAGTAAGTTCGAGACTTGTGTTACGAGATACTAACTCAACGATACTATATTTTATAATAAATACTTATACATATAGATAAACATCCTAGGCCAATCAGAAAAAGTTCTTTTTCTCATCAGGCTCTGGGCGGGATTAGGGAGTTCTGAAGAACTAAAGACAAAAATAAGAAATATTTCAGAATTTCTTATAGACGGCCTCTGTGGCGCAGCGGTAGTACGCTTGTCTGTGACACCGGAGGTCCCGGGTTGCTGAAGCAAATTACTTTAGCTTTATCATATTTCCAGGTAATATATTATCGCCTTCGGAGTTACTCGGCAACCTGTCACGTATCGTCAATGACCCAACTCCTAAAGCTGAACACCCATTGGGTATACTCACCACTCAGAATCGTGACGAGTGGGCCGAACAACGGAGACACCTGGTGGAAACTGGTAACGGAGAGATGTTGCAGAAGATAGATTCAGCCATCTTCAACTTGGTGTTGGACGATGTTGTCATTGATGATGATAAACACATGATTTTGAGACATTTCCTTCAGGGCGACTCGAATAAGTGAGTAATTTTATTTATGTTGACCCACTAGAATAGAATAGAATAGATTTATTTTCAATATTGGATGCAAGGTATCACGTATTGACGTCACATCACTTAAATCTAATTATAACTACTGCAGTTTCCAAAGCGCACGTGAAGAAGAAGCGGCGGAACAAACTACACCAGATTGAATTTTTATTTTTTTTCATATACACCCTATGTAATTATATTTTACTATGTTGTTGTGTGGGTCAAACTTATTTTTTTTTAAAGAAATGAGCGTTATCAATTAGGCAAATAAACAGAACTGTAACATATAACCAAAGGAGTTGACTCAAAGTTATAATCTACTTTAGCATTAGGAAATACTACCAACAACTTATATCTGCATTAAAAAAGTACGAAACACTAAAGAACCTCACAAATTCACTTGCAATATGTCTATAAATATAATCTCCTGATGTAACTCTGGGTTGCGTCCTACAGTTAAGTCTTAGGCCTGCGTATGACCACAATCCAGTTCTTGGTAAGTACATATATTCACATCTATTTCTCTTGCGGGGTAGACAGAACCAACGGTCTTGAAAAGACTGTTAGGCCACGTTCAGCTGTATGGCTCAATGATAGAATTGAGATTCAAATAGTGACAGGTTGCTAGCCCATCGCCTAAAAGAAGAATCCCAAGTAGGCCTATATAAGCCTATCCCTTAGTCGCCTTTTACGACATCCATGGGAAAGATGTGGAGTGGTCCAATTCTTTTTTCTATTGGTGCCGGGAACCACACGGCACATTGTTAAGGTGAGTTTGGTAATAATCCAAAGCAACAACCAACTTCTCTACTTTACTTTATTCAACTTACTCAAGCCAGTTGTCACATGGCCCATTGACAAGTTACATTCGAGCTAAGGCAACCTCCCACCTCGGCTAATTGCAGATGGTTTGACAAGTCGTTCAGCCTCATAGTGACCGGGGACGGGGTCGCCGGTGTCAACTTCGAGCACTCGTGGGGGGACGGAGTAGCGGTGCTTAGATTCTTCCAGGATATATACAATGAGACCACAGGAAAACCTTACATACATCCAGATTCGAAACCTTCCGAAACTAATGTCACTGTCAGTAAATTAGGTAATCGAAATTCTAAATTTGAAGTTTGCTTTTTTTTTTTTCTTTTCGGCTTTGCTTATTCGGTATGAAAAGCACAGACTAAACATACATATTTTCATAGCTTTTTAAAAAAAAAAAATATTTCTGTTATAAATATATGTACACGCGACATATTCGCTATTATCTCTATCGATATTATTATTATTTTTATTATATACTCTGTTTAATACCAAGGCGGCATGTGACAGAGGAATGTAAAAAAGCAATTAACACAGACATAAACCCCACAAACATAACACTCCATTTTGTTTACCTATATAGAGAAACATCATTTCAATTTCATTAAAATTCTTATCATTTCATACATCTGAAAGCTTTTTGCTTAATCACTTCGGTACAGCTTTGCACAAAAGTGTTTAAGACTTATAGTATAAACTTATAAAAAAAATATCGTTTTAATTAATAACAAATTTAATAATTCCTTACCATTGCAGAGTTCAATTTGGATGATAAGTCGAAAGGTTTCATCGCAAAAGCGTTGAAGGAGTATAAGGATTGGTGCGACACTCTGAGTATAGATTACATTCTCTATGAAGGCCTGACCAAGGAGGCCTGTAAGAAGTTCAAGGTCAGCCCAGACTGCATCATGCAGCTGGGATTCCAGGTATTTATAATATAACTAGAGGCCGCCCCCGACTTCGTCCGCAACCCTATCAATCCCGCGGGAATTCCGGGATAAAAAGTAGCTTATATGTTATTCTGAATCTTCAGCTACCTACATACCAAATTTCATCGTAATCGGTTCAGAAGTTTTTGCGTGAAAGAGTAACAAACATCCATACTGACATCCTGACATACTCACAAACTTTCGCATTTATAATATTAGTAGGATATTATTCTACGTACACTTTACAAAAGCACACCCCGGGCTCCTCTCCAGAGTGGTGAGGATGCAACCGGGACTAAAGCCAGGAGGGAGAAGAAATCTTAAGAAACTCATTATTATTTGCATTTCATTTGACGGCCTCTGTGGCGCAGCGGTAGTACGCTTGTCTGCGACACCGGAGGTCCCGGGTTCGAATCCCGGCCAGGGCATGATGAGTAAAGAACTTTTTCTGATTGGCCTGGGTCATGGATGTTTATCTTACTATTATATATAAGTATTTATTATACAATAAAGTATCGTTGAGTTAGTATCTCGTAACACAAGTCTCGAACTTACTTCGAGGCTAACTCAATCTGTGTAATTTGTGCCGTATATATTTATTTATTATTATTATTTCATTTAATTTCCAGGCTGCATATCATTTGTTGTATGGAAAGTATGTTGGGACTTACGAATCATGCAGCACGTCCGCTTTCAAGCACGGCCGGACGGAGACTATGAGGCCATGCACTGATCACACTAAGGTAATAACCCATTAAGAAAGTATACAGGTTGATCTTTAAGGCACCTGTCAAATAATATTATGAATTACATACATACATATGGTCACGTCTATATCCCTTGCGGGGTAGACAGAGCCAACAGTCTTGAAAAGACTGAATGGCCACGTTCAGCTATTTGGCTTAATGATATAATTGAGATTCAAATAGTGAAAGGTTGCTAGCACAACGCCTAAAAAGGAATCCCAAGTTTGAAAGCTTATCCCTTAGTCGCCTTTTACGACATCCATGGGAAAGAGATGGATTGGTCCTATTCTTTTTTTTGTATTGGTGCCGGGAACCACACGACACTATTATAATTACATATATATATATATTTATTAAGTTTCAATTTTTTTTTCCAGCTATTCTGCGACAAACTCCACTCGAACAACTCGTCCAAGGACGAGCTCCGAGCGATCATGGCGGAATGTTCCACGTACCACAGCCAGCTGGTCAAGGAGGCCGCCATGGGGGAGGGATTTGACCGTCATCTCTTCGCTCTCATGAAGACAGCTGAAGAGAATCAGACGAGGAAACCGGATATCTTTGAGTCGTACGAGTACAAATATTTGAATAGATCAATATTGAGCACGAGTACTCTGTCAGCGCCGAGTGTTCTAGCCGGTGGGTTTGGGCCGGTCGTTAAAGATGGATTTGGAATTGGGTAAGGATTTCTTCTTCTATACATGGTGACATTTAAAACAACTGCATCCTTTTAAACATAGACTATACCCATGCTTCTGAGCCGTTTGAGCCTATTTTTATTTAAATTAAACGTCATAATTTTTTAAATATCCTTTAGATGAGTGCACTTAACAGTTAAATTTATGCAGTTGAATTAAAAGTCACCCTGTATACGTACATACATACATATAATCACGTCTAAATCCTTTGCGGGGTAGACAGAGCCAACGGTCTTGAAAAGACTGATAGTAGCTTATCAGTCGTACGTACATACATATAATCACGTTTATATCCTTTGCGGGGTATACAGAGCCAACAGTCTTGAAAAGACTGATAGTGGCTTATCGGTCGTACATACATATATATAATCAGGTTTATAACCTTTGCAGGGTAGACTGAGCCAATAGTCTTGAAAAGATTTATAGTGGCCTATCTGTCATACATACATATGTATATATAATCACGTTTATATCCTTTGCGGGGTAGACAGAGCCAACGGTCTCGAAAAGACTGAAAGGCCACGTTCAGCTGTAGGTATAGACTTTATGATGGAATTATAGATCAAAAAGTGGCAGGTTGCTAGCCCATCGCTTACAAGATGAATCACAAGTTTACAAAACTATCCCTCAGTCGCCGTTTACGACATCCATGGGAACGTCATGAAGTCCTATCATTTTTTTTTATAGGTACCGTGTTGTCAAAAAAATATATACATACATACAGGGTGACATTTAAAACAACTGCATCCTTTTAAACATAGACTATACGCATTCTTCTGAGCTGTTTGAGGCTATTTTTATTTAAATTAAACGTCATCATTTTCACATTTAAAAAACCCTCAAAAACTACGTCACACGCTTTATTAAAGACCAATACTACAAAAAGAAATTAAAACTAAACATGTAAATAAATGTCTGAAAAATAAATTATTTTTCTAGTATCAAGATCAAGTAAAGTACAGAGTTGTCGAGATCGCTCAGCTGAATGAATTGTGTCGTTGACCTCTGAATCTTACGCGTCGCTTTTCCGCCGGCCGCCGGCGGATATGACGTAGGATCGTGGATTTTGCTACTTTTATTTTTTTTCGTACTTTCTAAAATATGGACCGATATTTTTCTTTTAATGTTTTTAAATATCCTTTAGATGAGTACACTTAACAGTTAAATTTATGCAGTTGAATTAAAAGTCACCCTGTATAATCACGCCCATAAGATATTTTTTTTATTACACGCATTTTTCTTGGGACAGGTACTCAGCATTCCCCGACAAGCTGGGAGCGGCCGTCACCAGTTACAAGCCACACAACGACAGCTCCAAATTCGTAGAAGCTTTGCACAAATCCTTTTTAGACATCACGAAGATATTGTCAGGATAAATATGAAAACTAGTAAATTATTTGAGACAGGGACAAACAGATATAAATTAGTTGTTACTCGAGGATGCGCGGCAGAGTTTATATGTATAAATAGTTGGACATGGTAAATTAATAATGGAATTGATAACATTTCATTTTCTTCAAGACCTTTAAAAAAATTATAAACCTTTTGACATTTGCCAAAAAAAATTTTTTTTTTTTAAATACATAGTTACAAAAAAATTTTTTTTTGTTCTATTTTTGAGGAAATTAAAAGATACCCATAGCAGAGATGTAACGTCATCTCTATGACGAAGTGAAGTTTGTTAATTTATCATTGTTCCGTGGTACATAGGTACATGCACATTCACATTGTTTTTACTGTTAATTATGTATTTGTCCAACAAATGTATTGTGATAATGAAGAAAGCTTTTATCGATCTATCTAACCGAGAGATAAATTTCAATCTCGGCTTCAAATAAAAAAATGTGGGTGTCTTAATTATTGTTAAAGTTTCATATTAGCTTGTAAAAATAATATGTAACAAATTTGAAATGCTGTCAATTGTGATTCTAATAGTGACAGGTTACTTAACCATAGACTAAATAATTAATCCACTTATGTGTGCTGTTCTATATTTATATTGTTCTAATTTCTATGCAGACAGCCGTGTCTTTTGTCTTTGCACGTCAATTTTAATAAATAGTTAATATCTTTTAGTTAAAAAATATTTACAAGTGAAATGTTAATATATATTTATTTTTAAGACAAAGATATTTGGGATGGGTTTATAGTAAATAATAAATTATATGTCTTAAATATTTGTATATACGAACAAAACTATTTTTATACAAAAAATTAAATTCCATATGATATTTTTCTTATCGCAAAAGAAAGTTTCTGTAACTTAAATGTGCCTTTATTAATGCCTTTTCAATGCAATTACTATATCAAGTAAGGTAATGTTTAACTTTTACACCTAAATACTAACCTACGCAAAAGTCTATTTTCTATGGCGCGAAAATATTTGAGCCTATCAGACCGCACCATTTGAACCCGGAACTGACCTGCCCGCTATTATGAGCGAGAGAGCAGGAGACATTTTGTTTTTGGATTTTGAGTTTAATGCGCTTGTAATAAGGTCGTTATTTTATTGAGTTTCCATTCGGTTTGAATCGGCGTTAGGTTGCGCTATTCTGCGCCGTCGAGTATTTACGAGACGAATAAAAGTGTATTTGTTTTGTAGTTAGGTAGATATAGTGGGATCATGTTTTATCTATCTTTTTAGAGAATTCTAAACGTCGAAGAAGAAGCCTCAATTTTTTTTAAACACAAATATGGAATGTATGAGCGTGTGCATTTTATTATTTTCATAGTTAAATTAAACTTATTTTAAGACTTGTTTTCTTATTTATGTAAGTTGGTAAGAAGTGTTTTTATATGTACATCAAAGCATTTATATTGTAATAAACATGTTTAATACAAAGAATAAATTCTTTTTTAATTTTTATTTTTATTTCCTAACGCAAAGAGGTAAAACGCTTTAATGATGATGATAAACATATATTCAAGACGTCTTCTGTCTTTCTAGTCAGTTACGCATTATATCGGTCATGTTTTAATAAAAAGCCTGAGTAATAAGTTTCATCTAATGGAACAAAGAAAGTAAGTAAATAAGAAAAATCTTTATTTGGCACAGAACGTAGTATTACATTGTTCACAATACTTAATAAAGAAAAAGAAATGCATAATGCGACGAAAAGTTTTTCCAGTTAGCAAATGCATGTACCTATATGATGAGGTTACACAATACGCTGATTTTCAATGAAACAAGTTGGTATGAAGGAGTTTAAGAGTACCCTATGTTTAAATAAACTGGTATGAAATTTCAAAAGAAGAAGGTTTACTTCTCTCTAGGTATCTCTGCCTACCCCTCCGAGGAATAGGTGCGATTAATATTTACTAAATAGGTAAGTACCTATCAGATTATTAAAGTCAGTTCATTTAGATAAAAGTCGCCTATATTTAGAAGTATACAATTTATAAATGCACTGTTGAATATCGACAAGCTATGAAGGGATTATTTTACGTAGGTGTCAAAGGTCAGCTTCGTTATATAAAATAGTAACTATTTCATATGTTATCAATGTGAGCGCTTGCGACCTACAAAGTAAAACGGAATGCTTTGATGTAGGTACTGAGTTAGCCGACTACCACACTGATATCGATTTTCTTGTGTCCATCGGCAAAAAGGGTCGTATTTATAGTCAGGTTCAGTTTTTTTTACAAACCGATATTTTTTTATTAAAATTAAAAGAACTAGTCTGAATAAGATTTGATCATAAAAGGCGACCTGCCCGGCGCAGTGGTAATAGATCCCACTCATACATAGAATATTACACACTTTAGTCCTTATGTTTTGTTTGTCATATCGTAAAAGGCCTATTAAGGAATAAGCATTTTCACTTTGTGACTAGAAAAAACCTGGTGAAGGAAGTTGTTTGCAGTCAATTAGTAGGTAGGCGTTTTGGCTAACTTTGTCTTGACTTGACCGTAATCTTGACCAGACCCACACAGACATGTTGGACGAACCTAAAAAAACAATGTGATAATAAGTTGCTTTTGGGACCTATCCAGATGGACACAGCATACATTGCCGTATTTTATAAAGTGTAGCGAGAATGAGTAAAGATAGTAAAGTGAAGACTATTGATTAGACTTCGGTGTATAAACTTACAAAATGCCATCCACGGACTCCTATTCCCTTAACATAAGGATGAAATTGCTTTGATTTAACTGTATCTAATTAAATACAGCATTACGCAGAATCAACAGCGTTCCAATCTACGATGGCGTATATAGGTGCAAGCTATTATGCTTGCTTGTGTACAATGTTTACTATAATCGCTCGGTTGTGTAGTGTGTATTGTAGAAGAGATGAAGTGATTAAAATCATTGAGATGTAAAACTGTGACCAGTAAATATGAACAAAGTGAACTACGAATTATACTGCCAATAGTTACTGTTTTTAATTCAATTTCTTGCATCCTTTTGTGCCTGTAACACCATGAAAAGGAATGACAGTTGGCAGATACGACATTTTTGGTACGCGAACACATTTGAAATGTCAAAGTTCAACCTTCTGGGGCTGGTCTGTTGTGTTGTGATATTTGATGAAAATATGTTTTTGTGAAATAAATAGAAACGTTATTTAGTGTAAATGTGGAGTGCCGGAATTTCTAGCTCGCAAGGTAATTTCCTTACATAAGTTTAGTATGTTTATACAACATGAATATTGTTTTGATCAAATTATTATTGATTACCTACTGTCTAATGTAATTAAAATATTTCTTGCGTTATAAATTATTGTTCACAATACAAAAATATATAACCCTTTTAATGTGATACTTAACTCGTGAATTACCTTCTTAATAATAAAAAAAGCTATCTTCTCAAAACTTATTACATACATACAAATGCTTTCAATTCCATGAAATGGATAAGTTGTGGAACAATTCTTAAATAGATTGTCACTTATTTACCAATTTTGAAACTAGTCTGCTAATGAATGCTCATAAATTACATCAGACATTAAGCCCTTACAGATAAAATATTTTATTCATTTTATCAATGACATTCTAGTTCCCATTTAAAATCTGATCTTTAATTTAATTAGATGTATGTAGAACACCTGTTTGACCCCAATGATTGACTTGTAGATAAAATACATTTCGTTTTATGTCTGCAAATGTGCTATGGAATTAGTATTTTATGCAATAAGAATGAATTCAATAAACAAGAAAATACTTAAATGATGATTAGTTTTTACAATTTTAAAAATTTCATATTATATCTAATATATTAGCTAAGTTGAATGAAAGAGGAATGTGAGGTGTTAATCCACCTTTCATTTTATGAAAAGAAGTTTAGAGTAATGGTGATGAAGTTGATTCAATAATTATGTGATAAACTAATTCCATATTAATAAGTGAAATCAAGGAACCTCGTTTTACCATTTCAAATCTTTTCTGTCACCTTGGCGGAGTTGCACCCTCTGCTATTAAGTTTCTGGCCGGGGTCCATTTTGTCCTGGTTTGTCATATAAAATGTTTAATATTTTTTTTTATGATTGCTTTGCTAAAACAGTTTTGTTATACACTGAATAAAATTTACATTCCAATATTATACTTCTTTAATATTTGCTTTCTGATATGTGGTGATGTGTAGTTCCCGGAAGCAATAGAAAACATAATAGGAACAGCTCCGTATCCTTCGCCACTAAGGGATAATACTCATAAACTAGGGATATTTTTTAGGCGATGGGCTAGCAACCTATCAGTCACTATTTGAATCTCAATTATATCGTTGAGCCAAAAAGTTGAACATGGCCTATAAGTCTTTTCAAGACTGTTGGCCATGTCTACCCGCAAGGGATATAGACGTGATTGTATGTATGTATAATTTAAGTATATTTTATCATTGTTTTTAAGAACTGTACAAATCTCAGCATTATATAAATAAAACTAATTAACATATATAGAAAACTAATTGAATTAAACTAAAACTACTTACAATTTAAACCTAATGTAAAAAAAAATACAATTCTGGCAAAATATGGTGGTGTGGTGGTTAATCCCAGTTACCCTCACACAGAAATATTATTTTTACAAAAATGACAAAAATTATTAGCTTGATATATTTTTTTTTGTTACTGTATGTAATTTACAATTTTTTGTTAACAATTTAAATGTCTATAGATATGGACAAAAAAATTTTATTATTAAAAAATATTTTCTGTTGATACTATTTTATATTTAGCACATTTTTATTTTGTTTCAGGCGATGAATTTGGATATTGAAGCTTAATCGTTGCTATCTCAAGATGCTTATAAAAGAGTATAGAATACCTCTGCCGCTCACTGTAGAAGAGTACAGGATCGCCCAGCTCTACATGATTGCAAAGAAGAGTAGGGAAGAGAGCTCGGGCGAAGGCAGTGGTGTGGAAATCTTAGTCAATGAGCCTTATGAAGATGGGCCCGGAGGCAAAGGTCAGTATACTCAAAAGATTTACCACGTCGGGAGTCATCTACCTGGCTGGTTCAAAAGCCTCCTTCCAAAGTCTGCCTTAACTGTATCTGAAGAAGCCTGGAATGCTTACCCTTATACTAAAACCAGATACACATGCCCATTTGTGGAAAAATTCTCCTTAGAAATAGAAACTTATTATTATGCTGACAACGGCCACCAGGAAAATGTCTTCAAATTATCAGGCAGTGACTTGAAAAATAGAATAGTCGATGTTATTGATGTTGTTAAAGATCAACTTTATGGTGCAGATTACGTTAAAGAAGAAGATCCTAAATTGTTTGTGTCACAAAAGTGTAACAGAGGTCCCCTGACTGAAACATGGCTTGAAGATTACTGGAGAGAAGTCCAAGGGAAGCCACAGCCACTTCCTAATGGTAAATCGCTCATGTGTGCTTACAAACTGTGTAGAGTAGAATTTCGTTATTGGGGGATGCAAACCAAATTAGAGAGATTTATCCACGATGTCGCTCTGAGGAAGACTATGTTGAGGGCCCATCGGCAGGCGTGGGCCTGGCAAGACGAATGGCATGGCCTGACTATGGATGATATTCGGGAGATAGAAAGACAAACGCAGCTAGCCTTACAGAAGAAAATGGCTGGTGAAACAAGTGATGATCAAGATGTTTCTGAAGAAAATTCTAAATCACTTGCAGCTACTATGAGCAGTTTAGAGAAAAATGAAGAAATGCCAACACCTCTAGTCACAAAAAAGAATCCTGAGAAAAGAATACAAAAACATTTGACTCCTGAAGGTACACCACCATCTGAACATAAAACTTCTAAATCTAATTTGAGATCTTCATCTTCTGGATCTATTAAGAGCTTGCAAGCGCAAGTCTCCAACTGGCGAATGGAGACACTAGTACGAGAATCAGAAACTGAAACAGGTTCCGAAGACGAATTTTATGACTGTGAGTCATCTTTCAACAAATGGTCTTCAATGTGTTCTCTTGACGAAGCTGACATTGATATATCGCCCACACAAGGCGATCAAGGTCAGGAAGACAGTATATTCAATCCATCGTTTTTGAAGAGAGTGACCTCAGAAAGGGGATCTCGAAGAATAGCTACTCTACAAAGCCATCAAAGTGTAGATGGTTGCCCCGATACGCCTGTTCACAGCTCGTGTCCTACTACAGTATTAATTCTTGTATTCCATGCGGGAAGTGTTTTAGACGCCAATGTCGACATGACAGCTAAGAAATCTGATGTGACTACATTTAAAGGCGCATTTGAATCCGTTATGCGCCAACATTACCCAACTCTAGTCGGACACATAGCAATGAAACTAGTGTCATGTCCCTCAATTTGTACAGAAGCACTTGGAATTTTGTCGACATTAAGCCCATATAGTTTTGATTGTTCTCCATCCACAATTGAGACTCCATCTTTAACTAACGATCTTATACCTATAGGTGCCATACCACTAATTGCTACATCATCGCCAGACTATTCAGAATCTGTTACCAAAACAATTAATTGTGCTAATGCAGTTTATAATGAATTTATTAAATCAGATGATGGAAAAGGTTTTAATGGTCAAGTGTGTTTCGTTGGGGATAGTATGGGATCAGTATTAGCTTACGACGCTCTTTGTAGGACATTGCAGTATCAATCGCGACATGATAGTGAAAACAGTATTTTAGACACTGAAATAACTATTCCTAATGAACCAACAGATCATTACCTAAACAAATCTCATTTGCAAGCGCCGACACCTAGGAGACGATCTTCATCCACAAGTGATAATCAGGTTAAATTTGAATTCGAAGTAAGTGATTTCTTTACCTTTGGTAGCCCATTGTCCCTAATTTTAGCGTCTAGAAAAATGTCCGATGATAAAACACGTGATATAGTCAAACCACCGGTTCAACAAGTATTCAATTTGTTTCATCCTACAGACCCTGTTGCTGCCAGACTAGAGCCCTTACTTTCTGCCAGGTTTTCAAACCTACCACCGATCAATGTTGCACGTTACGCCAAATATCCTCTGGGCAATGGCCAGCCATACCATTTAATGGAGTTAATACAAAGCCACCCTCAATTGTTTGGCGATCATTTGCAAATGCCTCCTACACCGGTACTGAGAAGGCTTTCAGAAGCGTCTGTTCAGAGTACTGTAAGTGGTTTAGTAGATAACATTCCACTAATCACCATGAATGCTTTGCAGCAAAAATGGTGGGGTTCTAAACGCTTAGATTATGCTCTCTATTGTCCAGAAGGTTTGACCAACTTTCCCACCAATGCTTTGCCACATTTATTCCACGCAAGTTACTGGGAAAGCTCCGACGTTATTGCTTTTATATTACGTCAAATAGGTCACTTTGATTTAGCTCTATATGGTCATTCTGAAGACAAAGAATGTCCAATGTTCAAACCGGGACAAGAAAGAGAAAAATGGATGAGGAAGAGGACATCGGTGAAATTAAAAAACGTGGCTGCTAACCACAGAGCCAACGATGTGATCGTGAAGGAAAATTCACCGCAAACTTTTATTGCGAGATTCATGTATGGTCCTCTTGATATGATCACTCTTACTGGTGAGAAAGTTGATATTTACATGATGAAGGATCCCCCAGCCGGGGAATGGACGCTTCTGTCCACTGTTGTAACCGACAAAACGGGAAGAATTTCATATACGTTGACTGATAAACAAAGCGTAGGGTGCGGCATTTATCCTGTTAGGGTCGTGGTCCGGGGAGACCACACCAGTTGTAGCTTCCATCTCGCCGTTGTTCCCCCGCAGACTGAATGTGTAGTGTTTAGCATCGATGGCTCCTTCACTGCCAGCGTGTCGGTGACAGGGCGCGATCCCAAAGTTCGGGCCGGTGCTGTCGACGTTGTCCGATTTTGGCAAGATTTAGGCTACCTCATTCTTTACATAACTGGTAGACCTGATATGCAACAACGGAAGGTCGTGTCTTGGCTAGCGGAACATAACTTTCCGCACGGCTTAGTATTCTTCTCTGATGGTATTTCGACAGATCCTTTAGGGCACAAAGCTGCGCACTTGAACAGCCTGATAAATGATCATGGTATCATCATTCACGCAGCTTACGGCTCGGGTAAAGATATCACTGTGTACCATAACTGTGGTCTCAGCCCGAAACAAATTTACGCGATCGGGCGTATCAGTAAAAAGTATGGTAGCTTGGCTACTACGTTGAACGACGGCTATGCATCTCATTTGGCCGATCTTAAGCAGCCTGGTGCGGTGAGGGGCGCCAGGGGTAATGCTAGGCTTCTTGTGCCACGTAGACTCTTGGCTCCTGTAAACAACACGTCGGCGACTCGAAGCCGGCGTTAGATTAGAAGAGCGATGCTTTAAGAAATATTTTCCTTCAAAACGCTTATTGAATTAGATTGTATTTTTATGAAACTAGAGTTTTATCGCGTTTCTTGGTCGTGGTGGTGAATGTGACTTTTTCAGGTATCTTTTATTGTTGATAAGGAATATTATTAATTATAATATCGTAGATAATATAATAGTTCTTATAAAAGATTATACGTATTACCTGACAGATAAACGGCAATGATTATTTAAATTAAAAAAAAATATCAATGGTTAAACTATAAATAAATAGTAACTATTTATCGTCCGCTTTTTTTTTATTTCCGGACGTTTCATCGAAGATCTCACGAGCTTCCCGCAAAAACTCATGATTTCTGGGAAACGTAGCGTACAAGCAAGTAGCTATCTCAACACTGTCACATCATACGGCCGACCTTTCTTTGATATTTTGGGCAGGAAGAAATATTATCACTAACTTGATAGTTAATTATTTTTTGAGATATTTTTTGTTACTTTTAGGTAACCTTTACGGTGTACTTTTATTGATGTGACGATAATTACAGTGTTTCTACTTAAGAATATATTCATACTTGCATACGTTATGTGTGAAAATAAGTAGTGGCATTTTGGGGCGCGTTCTTACTTCAAAAAAATTAAAAATATTACTAACTCAATCTTTTGTCTTTAAATTTTCATGTTCATTGACAAAATATATGAGAACAAATATTTTACTTGTATATTGTAGTAATAGGATTGTTGAATTTTATGATATGGGAGTGCGTGATAATAACGCATCTGATTAGTCACCGTGTACCTACATATTTATAATCTGAATTCGTCGGTAAAATATGTGTAAACTTTATTCGTCTAGGTATTGGTAAGATCTTGTTAAGTATTTGTCTACTCGATTAAATAACATTTTTAGATATTAATATTGTTATTAAGAATCTAAAGGGAATGTAATCTGTATTGTCACAATATTTATAATGATTTAGTATTTTGGTTAAAAAGTCAACACCACATATTTAAAAGAAAAGAAATATTTTATACCTACTAAATTTTAAAAAAAGAAACTTTTTTTTAAGTGCCAACGTTGACAGTTATTTGAATACCAACGTTAAAAAAACCTCCGCTCCTTCGTTTACTAAAGACGTTTTTGGTCGTTCGTAATTTAAAAAAAATTCCTCATGGGTGTGACAACCCGAGGTTAGTTGACCGGTCGCGTGACAGTATAATATTCGTAGAAAGATAACAAAATAACATGCGGAAATTGAGATATAATAATACCAATGTATTTGACAAAGCATACTAGGGAAATATATTTGCGATGACGATTTTGGCTTTGTCTGGTAATGTTTTGTTCATTATTTTTTTTTACAAAGATATTTGTAGAAAAGATTATATAAATGAGCATGCGACTTTTAAGTACGTCATTTATGTATACGTATTGTAATTTCATTATAACGACGAATCTCATAAATACATCCCTTAATTGCGTCTAAAATAAATTATTTTATGATTGCTATAAATCGAAATGAAATATTTTGAATTATAGTTAATAACTTTGTACTTCTTGACGTAGCATGTTGGAAGAATAGCTATTTTCAATAACAAACAAATCCTTACGTGTATGAATTATACGTTTAACAGTATTATTTATTTACACTTTGTCACATTAAAATAGTACACAAAAACTTCTGATTCATAAAGTATTATAATATCCGCGTACTTGCTTATTTTATATTATACCGCAAAATAAATTTTCATATCGATTATTTTTATCGTTACATATAATTTGTTTAACATGGTATTTTTCAGTATTAATATAAATGACAAAACTTTCATTTTGATGAAACCATCCCTTCTTTTCATGTCTCACTAGAATGAGAATAAAGTAATGCATAAAGATTTTGAGTATTACCGCGTTGTTGATTTTTTATTTCAAATTTGCAATAAAAAAAATCGTAATCATATCACTTTTAAAAAGATCATCAGGTATTTAATTGGCTTTGTCAATTGATTTAATTAGGTGATTAAAAACTTAGTACAAATATTTTATCAAAATCTACAAATTTAATTTAAAACTGTTCTTAATCTTTCCCTTATTTTATTTTTTTCATTTCTTTATTAAGCAATATCCCGTGTTTAAAATTACCGATCTTACTGAAAATATTTGTACTTAAGCTGTCGAGAAAATATTTAAATTTTAAATATATATTGTAGTTACTTGAACTTTATAGATTTAATACAATCATAGTTATCTTTTTTATAAAACAAAACTGTTTATTCTAAACTAGTTAATTAAGCTGTGTCCGGATTATGTATGGCATAAAATTAATAATTAAAAATTATGGTCGGGGATGTATTTCCTAGGCAATCTATTTTGTGATCATAAGCATGTAGATGGTGTATATCTGTAAACTGTCTGTACGGCACAGATGGCTTGCATATCTATCGTATTACATACAAGAGCACGACAAAAGATTTTCGCTTATCTACATTCAGATAGTGAAGGAGAATAAGGCATTCGAATTACACTGACAAATTCTCACGGAAGAAAAAATTTTATTACATAGTTACATTTTACATAATCTGAATAAATCTATTGGACTATTTAAATTCAGTGGCGGTTTTCATTGGTTGCTTACTGGTATTTTTGGCTACCTATTTATCGAAATGTTATCTAAATAATGTTATTTTATCATAATAACAACATCTTCGTAAAATGCTGAAGTCATGCTAATTTTAAAACGCCATGGGTCTTTATATATTTTTAAGTAATTTAGAATTATGTGATCTCGTATTAGTAGAATGTCGTTGTGTAGTCTTGTGATATTATATAACAATATTTAAAATTATTAATATCAGTTTAATTTTGACTTTGAAAAATATAAATGTCACAAAAAACGTTCAAGATAGAAATAGGATAGAGGATGCCAAGGCACCCAAAATGTAAGCGTATTTGCGCGATTTATTGATGTGTACACAAAAGAAGCAATAAAGTCAAAATATTAAAAAAAAGATGGTCAAAGACATCAACATTATTATTATTAAATAAATATAGTTGTACGATTGCTGTTGTTGATGTTAAAAAAAAAACTTATTTTTCTAATTCAACAAATAAATTCTTGATGAACCTATTAAAAATAGTATAATATTAATTATAAATTATTGTTGTTGCGTACTCATTAAAATGTTATTTTTTCACACTTAGTTATTCGTCGTTAGAGTACTTACATTCCTGTTTCAGATATATTTCTATTTAATATATAAATTTTTCATATTATTTATTGTGGTTATGATTAAAGTAAGAAATTATTATTGTATAGATAAACTTTAGACGTGACATTGTATTTTGCTTTTAAATTAGAATTATGAAATTGTATGTTGGAATGTTTAAAATTATGCATGTAAGGTGTCCTTACCTAGGTTTCATAAAATATTAACTAAGTACTCAAAAAAAAAAAGATCAATTCGACTTCTACGTTTGAACTTGATTATATTTTTTAATCACCATTTTTGATCTATCAGATAATTTTATCAGTATAAATCCTTATCCTGATCCATAATGGCTTTTTGTGATAAAGTGGTTGGTTATATTTTTATGTAAGTCATTGTAATTAGACACAACTTGAAAGTCAGTGCCAATTATATAGAAAAAAAAATATGAGGTTCAATTATTATAACCAAATGTATAACATTTACTAGTTCACAATAATTTTTATTATAATTTCACTATAATAGTGAGAAAGTATTTACTGTAAAACAGTAATCGTTACCGTTTATATGTACAAAGAAAAAGCATGATAAGTGCAGTCTTACGATTTTTTTAATATTTGTATATATTCTTCATCTTATATATATTGTTTATCATTACAGTGAACCTAATATGCAAACAGTACCTAAAGTTCATTACATAATTTATTTTCTTTGGCTTATAGTTTTGACGATAAATTGAAACACTATGAAGTAAAGCGAAGTAAACTCTGACATCTTGACCTATTAATAGGCTTTATTACATACATATATAACACGTCACCCTTACGAGGTGGACAGAGCCAACAGTCTTAAAGGCTGCAAGGCCTCGTTCAGCTGTGGAAATGGCTTGATAATGGAACTGATCCTATTTTGTAATATCCGCACCAATAAGCCGGTATGTAGGGTGCTTCGACCGTTGCGAGGCTTCTTCAAGGCCGGCCTGTCATCTAAATTTAGCGGGAATCGGGCGCGCGCCAGACGCCCATAAATTGTTTATAGCCGATATCATAACATCCCATATTTTATACATTTGGCCGCTTCGCTAGTTCTCTTATTTGTTTTCATTTCAGCGATAAATCATTTTTTTTAATAAAGAATCAATTAGTCTTTTTACATAAAGAAGTAGGTAAACAGCCTCGAATAAAGATTTTTTAGTCGTAAACATGTATAAATTAAGATTTTCGAGTAAAAAAATTTATGATATAAAAGACAAGCCAATTTATTAAAGTTTTGACTTTGATAAAGCACATGTCTCAGTAGTTCACCAAAGTAAAAAGCACCACTGGTATAACATACATACCTACCTAGGTAACTCGGCAGATTTCAATTTATTTTCATTATTCCATTAGCATTTACAGTGAATTAGTATTTAGTTACGATATAGTTATTTTCATTATTAATAAGTATGTCTTATTATATGGTATTTATTTTGTTAACATTTTGGTATGAACCCCTTCCTACCTACTTAAAATTTGCAGGCTCAAATCCTGCTTTCGAAGGATCTTTGTAAGGAAATCCGCACACTAAAATTTGAATTTATTAACCTAAAATACTCTTTGGAAACAGGTAATTTGAAAATGGAGCTAATTTATATAAAACCACTCCCATTTTTCGCCAAAATAAATGTGCGCGTTTCTTTCAACATGTATGAATGTTTAAAAAAGAGCTTAGCTCTTTAAATGTTAAAAGGAATGAAATTATTATAGTTGGTGATTGGTGGATCGCAAGCAAGATATGCTGCAGCTCTAGCTTAATTTATTTTTATTTTCTGTGTAATACGTGTCTGGGTAAATTTAATAAATTATTGTTGTTGAAACGCATTTTTTTCTCTTTTGCCCTTGTATTTATTATATTAGTTTATATTTTTTTCTTATTTATCATATTAGTTCTTACAAACAGTGATCCAAACTGTTTTCTGAGGTTGTTTATAAATAAAACAATATTCAAATATTTAATTTATTTACAAATTTCACAGCTACATGAATTAATAAGACATAATAATAGATACAGATTTGACTAAACATGATTTAATATAATTAACAATAGTTCAACAAAATTTGAAGTTGGGATTTGAAATAAATAACAAATCACAACTGAGAGAGTCCAAAAGTCTACCACAATAGTCAATCACTATATTTTGTAGAGTGCGTATAAGGCGTATTGTTAAAAGCGAGTTAAGAACCAATAGGAATACGCTGAAATTTATAATTTTCTTTATAAATCTCGTTTTTTTTATATTTTCCGATACCAGCGGACAACTCATAGAAACTTATAAGTAAGGCTATGTCGATAGCTTCGTAGCTTGTGACTATATAGTAAAAATATATTCTCATTAAGTCATATAGCATCTAAACAATAAATTCTCTATTGTAGCTAGCAAATACGGTAAGTTATATTCATGTTACCATACTGACTTTAATACGCACTCTAATTAACATATTAAATTCTGAACACATACAATCAATCAACTATCTTTGTAAATTTTATATTCGAATAGTTTTCACAGAACAGATAAATTAACATCTAATTGATAAGACTACAAAGTTCTAGCTAATAAGTATCTAGCTTTCATAATAATACTAATCTACTGGAATTGAAGAAAGAAAGAAAGGAAAATAAAGCTTAATAACACACTAGCTCCTAAAGAAAATTTTTTTACGTTTAGTTTACAACGCAAAAGAAAATCGCTTTATAAACTTTGTAAAAGAAATTTTCAAAATTCTTTTACGTTATCAAAATACCCAATGTAAAAATAATGAAAATATAACAAGGTGCAAGGAGCGAGGCTTTAAAAAAACCGTATCAAAATTATAAAATCCGATTTGAGATCTACATGTACTTACTGCAAGATTACGAACTACTTAAAAATACACAGGATGCCAAAGTACCGTATGATAATAATAATATAATCTGTTTATTTCAATGATATTGACAAATATAACTAAGAAAACACCTGAATCACAGTCGCAACAAAAACATTTCCCTCCAAAATTTTGAACAAAAGTAAATATTCGTAATTGAAAGACAATTTTTGTCTGTCGTACAGGACAGGGTAGTCATATGTAGCTTGTGGCGCCATCTATAAATGCCATTAAAACTTAACTGTCATCAACCATGAATTTAAATTATTCAATATAAGATGGCGCCCTCTTTGAACAATAGAGAGTATATTGCATTATTTCAGCTTAAATAAATTGTATTATTCCACTTTGGGTGATTACCAATAAGATTTGATTCCGCATTTTTTGTTTCTGTGTTTCAAAGGTACTTTTACATCCTGCCTGTTGAGCACAGTTGAAACTGATGAAATGCCATCACACATTTAATTGTAGACCCAACCAGAAAAAGTAAATTTTTCATGTCTCTAAGATCGAACCCGGAACATCGAGACATAGAGGTAAGCACTGTCCACAAATATTCAAAAGTAGAATAAATGGGTATCTCTTGAATAGATGTGTAACATCCTCATCATCGCTTACCGACAGGTGAGATGGTAGACAAATGCCTAATCCGATATTGTATAAAAAAAACCACGAACAAGGGCCTTATATCAACGTCAATTTCAAATGTACTCTATTTACTATAATAAAACGTCCGTTTTTGTATACAAAATGTATATAAGTATTTAAATAGTATTTATTTCATAAGACATGTGATCAATTTGACGAACAGGCTTTTCGTTGGTTTTCACTTAAATTTTACAACAACTTTTGTACCACGCTTTCTATTCTTTACAGTACAGTAAGAGCTATAATGCCACGCCAACTTGCCGATATTTTAATCGCACATAAAAATCAATAGATGCGCTTCCTTTATCTTCTGTTTAAAATGATAGCTCCTTAATTTGACAACATAATATTGTTGTATACAGCTTTGAATATTTGCCATCAAATCTTATAGTATGTGTAATCTTTGTCGCTACCTATCCTTTTCTTTTTATTACGGCATGGTACTAATGCCTACCACTTCTATTAGCCTTCTCACTAGATATTTTAATCTATCTACCTATTAATTTTAGGAAACCTTATAAAATATTACGTAATAACTATAAATTTAGCCAAAAGTTGGTATTTTACATTTTAAAATGCTTAACGCAAACATGTTTCCATTTAATATATAAACTTATAAGCGTTCAATAACACCAATAATGTGAATCAAAGTCCAAAATAATCTTTAAGAATTTTCACACACGACCACAACTGACTAAAATAAATGTGTAATATCTAAATTATCGTGACTAAATTTTATGTCAAATATACTAAAAAGGCGCTACATACACAACACTATAAAAGCGAATAGGCAATGAAAAATTTGGCATAAAATACATTGGCTTTATCTCTGCCGCTCCGAGGTTTGTTTTTACCCGACTCCTTTAGAAGGGTTATGGCTTACAGTTCAGAACAAGTAAGAACATTGACATGAACTATTTTGCAGTTGCTTTTTTAAATTATTTTTCAGTTATAATTATGCTCAGTCATGTTTTTTTTTTTTAATTTTTCATTATGTTGAAAATAAATGTTCAAAATGTTGAATGAGGCTTTTTTAATTTCATAGGATACTAGCGACCCGCCCTGGCTACGCATAGAAGCATTATACCTTAATATAAATCTTCCTCTTGAATCACTCTATTAAAAAACGTTGTAGTTTTAAAGATCTAAGCATACATACAGACATAGGGACATACACTTTGCTTTATACGAACGACGTAGTGATATTGATGTGCATAAAAAATGTTGAATATGTTTTATTCAATCTTAGATTTTTGTAAATGTATTTAAATAACTTACATTTGTTTTAACTTGCATCGACTTTAAAACAGTCAAATCCTTATGTCAAAAATTAAATTTTTATATTAAATATCGCGTTGCATTTAATAAAGTTGCAAGTTACATATCTTTTTTTACACATACGCCTACGTCATTTTTGATCATTTTTATTGACTCGTGACTGAAAGCCGTTGAAACAACGACAGTAAGACTATATGTATGTGCGCGTTAAAACATGTGTTAAATAATAATAATGTACATACATACATACCTACATACTTCTTCATCGATACACTCTTGCCATAGTGGTCGTGGTCGTCATGTAGTGACGGAAGTGGAGGGGGTAGATAGAACACTCCGCACGATGCTCCGCCATTTTTCTCTGCTCGAAGTCATCCTACTGGTTAATGGACTAGCCCACAGAAGACTTCATTTGGTCGGTTGGTGGCGCGTAGGCAATCTACCACACGGCCTAGTGCCTTCCAATTTTCTACTCAAATACAATCCATTTGAATAAAGAAACAAATACAAAATGGCGTCAAATAGGAACTTACACTGACAGATCGTAGGGTTAGCAAAAAAATTTTTGTTTGGTTAAAATATTTTTACTTAAAAATTAATTTCTGTACATTGAATATATAACATTAAAACAATACAAGGCGATGAAGAAACAGTAGTAGAGTAATATTTAAAAAAAAAGTGAGAACATAATCACAATTCAAAACTAAACAAAATAAACAACAGCTGTATTTTTTGTGCAGTACCGCAGTGTACCTATGAGTGAAGACGGCAATAGTATGCAAGTGAGAGGTCATGAATTTGGCCGCCATTTTGGATTCGTTTCTTTATGGAAACGGGTTATACATACTTAGACCACATGAAAAATATACCAACATTAATAGGCAGGAATCGCGAAGTGTCGGGTCGGTTGTGTAATTATTATGTATGGCTAAAGAGATACGTGTGCCATTTCGCCTTGTGCTGTATAGTATGTGACCCAAGCATCTCCTGAGCCGTGGTACCTATAAAAAATAACATACCTACACATTTATGTAGCACTGTACATCGAAATTAACATGAGAGCCCTACAATGCTTTAATTATAGGCAGATATTCAATATTTTCATTATATTTTTAACTCTGTATCGTATAATTTTCCAATTTGATATTACATGTGTATAGAGCGGTCTTATACGGCAAACGCATTTTTTGACGTGACAACGTCTTATAATTCGATTGAGCCGGCTGCACGCGCGAAAAAACATGACTCATGCGGCGTTACCTCGCTCTGAGGCGTTCCATGTAAGGCTTGAAGTGCAAGCGAGAGCGCGGAACGAGCGACAAAGAGGCACAATCGCCCTTCGCGTTCGGCAGCGTATACCTCCTTCTCTATATACATACAAATCTATTAAACAAATTAATTTAAAATTTTCTTTTGAACAATGCTACCATTCCATCAGTATTTTCTTAAGACGTTGTCTCGTTCAACTCTCGTCAGTAAACCGACTTTACAGACAACCGATTTTTTATTTTAGATTCAATACTACATACATACATTTAAGCTTGTCGAAATTTAACATACACATTGATTTCACACACAAAACAATGTGGTCAAAATACGGCAACGCATTCAACCGAATGCCTATCTTATCTTAATTCTTAATAAATTCATTACTTTTGTAGTAAATGTAGTGGAAATTAATTCTATCTAGCTGTTACTTTACTCATTGTTCGTTTCACATTGGCACTTTTTTGTATTTCAATTTTCGCGGCTTATAGGTACAGCTTTTTTGCATATTCTATCAAACGTAAACACAAAAATCATCAATTTTGTCGATAAATGGTCAAAAACCTTATTGTTGTTCAATTTTATTAACTCTTGATAAACATTGAAAACAATTTAAGTTTTCATTTATATCATCACGCTAAAGTTAGGTTATAATTTCACACAAGAGGATTTGTGTTCAATAAACCAATCACGGAGCTCCATTTTCACGAGCGTGAAATGATTGGTTGTTACGCTGCTTCGAACGACTCTTTTTCCATTTGAACTCGTCAAAATAGAGAAGAAATATGCCGGTGACTTCTCCGATTTTTCTTAAATAACTATAATCTTGGCAAAACTTATGTTCCGCTTACATTTTCACCACAATAACATCAATTAAGTATAGAAATTGTGCAATTACCTAAATTCGAACAAACAGATCATATATAGAATACGATACGATTATTCAATTCGTCACTCCATCTGCCGCTTTTTGGGCTAATACGGGGAGGTAGTTTGTTTTCTAGCGCTTTCCATATCGCAGCAAAATGCATTTTAATAAAAATCGAATAATTTTTTTTTTTTATTTTTGAACTTCGCCCAAAAGCACCGGTAAAAAACTAGCAAACAAAAAAACTATTTGTCGAGTTTAAAAAACGAACTCTGCTTCGTTCCGTTTCGTATAAAATTTCAACTCATTCGGTTTTTGAACGAAGTGCGCGCGAAATCTGCTACCACGTTCCGTTTCACACAAAATCGCAACCGACAAATTTACGTTTGCTATGAGTACGCGGCATTCTTTAGCGGCGCCCGTGTGAATATGATCTCTTCCTCGTCGGCGTTCACGTTTTCCGATGTGGTGAGGGCGACAGTGTCGCTGTGGACCACGTGAGGGGATTCGCTGAACTCGTCCAGCTCGTCGATGCCCGCTGGAATAAACATTATTAATTTGACATTCCATTTTGTTTTTTTTTTTGTATGGAGTAAGAATACATGGCGAGGAAATCATCAGATCCAGCCAACTGGTCGTGAAATCCATAATCAAAGCTGGGTTTAGTTCGAAAGTTGCAAAGGTCATAAGGAAGTTGCTTCAGGTTAAAACTTACTTAATTCAGGATCTGGGTCAAAGGCGCACCCTGAGAGAGAGAGAGAGAGAGAGAGAGAGAGAGAGAGAGAGAGAGAGAGAGAGAGAGAGAGAGAGAGAGAGAGAGAGAGAGAGAGGTAAGTAAAATAGAATAAATTTATGTTCCAAATTGGATAAAAGGTATCACTAATTGACGTCACACAACTTAAACGCTTCCAAAACGCATGTGTAGAAGAAGCGGCGGAACAAACTACACTGCAGTATGTAACCGAGTTTTACTTTTGGAGGAGGAAGAAGATACTGTAAGAAGAAGAAAGAGGATGTCTCACCAGTATAGTCCGGTGGGGAGAGCAGGAGGTACTGCTCGGATCGCGTCGGCCACAGAAGATGAGACATCACGCAGAACGACAAGCAGTCGGCAGAGTTTGTTATACCTGAAATATACATATAGGTTTAAAGAATTTATTCTCAAAAACGATTACAAAAATCCACTTACATGAGAACAAAAGAGATAAAAGTTTTTAAAACTAAACAGCAGTCCCGTATTTAATAAAGGGTCTTAATTAAGGGTTTATCCAGGGTATATTATACATTTTTTTTTTTTGGTTGAACGATAACAAGCACAAAGAATAAAGCAAAGAACAAACAAATACTAAAAACTAATTCTCATAGAGTGAGCAGTTTTTAATAATATAGTCACGTAACTCGGATTTGAAAGATTGTAAATATGGTCACGTCTATATCCCTTGCGGGGTAGATAGAGCCAATAGTCTTGAAAAGACTGAATGGCTACATTCAGCTATTTGGCTTAATGATAGAATTGAGATTCAAATAGTGACAGGTCGCTAGCCCATCGCCTAACTAAGAATTCCAAGTTAGAACGCCTATCCCTTAGTCGCCTTTTACTACATCCATGGGAAAGAGATGGAGTGGTCCTATACTTTTTTTTGTATTAGCTCCGGGAACCACACGGCACATTGTCAATTTTCCATCAAACTGTTGTCTTATGAGAGAGAGCTCTATATATATTGTCTGTCTGACTGTCGCTCACCCAGCAGGAACTTGGAGCGCCACAGCGGGCTGACCTGCAGCGCCTCGACTAGCCAATGAGAGAGAGAGCTGTATATATGTCGTCCCTGTCGCTCACCCAGCAGGAACTTGGAGCGCCACAGCGGGCTGACCTGCAGCGCCTCGACTAGCCAATGAGAGAGAGAGCTGTATATATGTCGTCCCTGTCGCTCACCCAGCAGGAACTTGGAGCGCCACAGCGGGCTGACCTGCAGCGCCTCGACTAGCCAATGAGAGAGAGAGCTGTATATATGTCGTCCCTGTCGCTCACCCAGCAGGAACTTGGAGCGCCACAGCGGGCTGACCTGCAGCGCCTCGACTGACCAATGAGAGAGAGAGAGCTGTATATATGTCGTCCCTGTCGCTCACCCAGCAGGACCTTGGAGCGCCACAGCGGGCTGACCTGCAGCGCCACGAGCGCGCTGAGCGGCAGGTACACGAGAGAGAGAGAGCTGTATACATGTCGTCCCTGTCGCTCACCCAGCAGGAACTTGGAGCGCCACAGCGGGCTGACCTGCAGCGCCTCGACTGACCAATGAGAGAGAGAGAGCTGTATATATGTCGTCCCTGTCGCTCACCCAGCAGGACCTTGGAGCGCCACAGCGGGCTGACCTGCAGCGCCACGAGCGCGCTGAGCGGCAGGTACACGAGAGAGAGAGAGCTGTATACATGTCGTCCCTGTCGCTCACCCAGCAGGAACTTGGAGCGCCACAGCGGGCTGACCTGCAGCGCCACGAGCGCGCTGAGCGGCAGGTACACGAGAGAGAGAGAGCTGTATACATGTCGTCCCTGTCGCTCACCCAGCAGGAACTTGGAGCGCCACAGCGGGCTGACCTGCAGCGCCACGAGCGCGCTGAGCGGCAGGTACACGAGAGAGAGAGAGCTGTATACATGTCGTCCCTGTCGCTCACCCAGCAGGAACTTGGAGCGCCACAGCGGGCTGACCTGCAGCGCCACGAGCGCGCTGAGCGGCAGGTACACGAGAGAGAGAGAGCTGTATACATGTCGTCCCTGTCGCTCACCCAGCAGGAACTTGGAGCGCCACAGCGGGCTGACCTGCAGCGCCACGAGCGCGCTGAGCGGCAGGTACACGAGAGAGAGAGAGCTGTATACATGTCGTCCCTGTCGCTCACCCAGCAGGAACTTGGAGCGCCACAGCGGGCTGACCTGCAGCGCCACGAGCGCGCTGAGCGGCAGGTACACGAGAGAGAGAGAGCTGTATACATGTCGTCCCTGTCGCTCACCCAGCAGGAACTTGGAGCGCCACAGCGGGCTGACCTGCAGCGCCACGAGCGCGCTGAGCGGCAGGTACACGAGAGAGAGAGAGCTGTATACATGTCGTCCCTGTCGCTCACCCAGCAGGAACTTGGAGCGCCACAGCGGGCTGACCTGCAGCGCCACGAGCGCGCTGAGCGGCAGGTACACGAGAGAGAGAGAGCTGTATACATGTCGTCCCTGTCGCTCACCCAGCAGGAACTTGGAGCGCCACAGCGGGCTGACCTGCAGCGCCACGAGCGCGCTGAGCGGCAGGTACACGAGAGAGAGAGAGCTGTATACATGTCGTCCCTGTCGCTCACCCAGCAGGAACTTGGAGCGCCACAGCGGGCTGACCTGCAGCGCCACGAGCGCGCTGAGCGGCAGGTACACGAGAGAGAGAGAGCTGTATACATGTCGTCCCTGTCGCTCACCCAGCAGGAACTTGGAGCGCCACAGCGGGCTGACCTGCAGCGCCACGAGCGCGCTGAGCGGCAGGTACACGAGAGAGAGAGAGCTGTATACATGTCGTCCCTGTCGCTCACCCAGCAGGAACTTGGAGCGCCACAGCGGGCTGACCTGCAGCGCCACGAGCGCGCTGAGCGGCAGGTACACGAGAGAGAGAGAGCTGTATACATGTCGTCCCTGTCGCTCACCCAGCAGGAACTTGGAGCGCCACAGCGGGCTGACCTGCAGCGCCACGAGCGCGCTGAGCGGCAGGTACACGAGAGAGAGAGAGCTGTATACATGTCGTCCCTGTCGCTCACCCAGCAGGAACTTGGAGCGCCACAGCGGGCTGACCTGCAGCGCCACGAGCGCGCTGAGCGGCAGGTACACGAGAGAGAGAGAGCTGTATACATGTCGTCCCTGTCGCTCACCCAGCAGGAACTTGGAGCGCCACAGCGGGCTGACCTGCAGCGCCACGAGCGCGCTGAGCGGCAGGTACACGAGAGAGAGAGAGCTGTATACATGTCGTCCCTGTCGCTCACCCAGCAGGAACTTGGAGCGCCACAGCGGGCTGACCTGCAGCGCCACGAGCGCGCTGAGCGGCAGGTACACGAGAGAGAGAGAGCTGTATACATGTCGTCCCTGTCGCTCACCCAGCAGGAACTTGGAGCGCCACAGCGGGCTGACCTGCAGCGCCACGAGCGCGCTGAGCGGCAGGTACACGAGAGAGAGAGAGCTGTATACATGTCGTCCCTGTCGCTCACCCAGCAGGAACTTGGAGCGCCACAGCGGGCTGACCTGCAGCGCCACGAGCGCGCTGAGCGGCAGGTACACGAGAGAGAGAGAGCTGTATACATGTCGTCCCTGTCGCTCACCCAGCAGGAACTTGGAGCGCCACAGCGGGCTGACCTGCAGCGCCACGAGCGCGCTGAGCGGCAGGTACACGAGAGAGAGAGAGCTGTATACATGTCGTCCCTGTCGCTCACCCAGCAGGAACTTGGAGCGCCACAGCGGGCTGACCTGCAGCGCCACGAGCGCGCTGAGCGGCAGGTACACGAGAGAGAGAGAGCTGTATACATGTCGTCCCTGTCGCTCACCCAGCAGGAACTTGGAGCGCCACAGCGGGCTGACCTGCAGCGCCTCGACTGACCAATGAGAGAGAGAGAGCTGTATATATGTCGTCCCTGTCGCTCACCCAGCAGGAACTTGGAGCGCCACAGCGGGCTGACCTGCAGCGCCTCGACTGACCAATGAGAGAGAGAGAGCTGTATATATGTCGTCCCTGTCGCTCACCCAGCAGGACCTTGGAGCGCCACAGCGGGCTGACCTGCAGCGCCACGAGCGCGCTGAGCGGCAGGTACACGAGAGAGAGAGAGCTGTATACATGTCGTCCCTGTCGCTCACCCAGCAGGAACTTGGAGCGCCACAGCGGGCTGACCTGCAGCGCCTCGACTGACCAATGAGAGAGAGAGAGCTGTATACATGTCGTCCCTGTCGCTCACCCAGCAGGAACTTGGAGCGCCACAGCGGGCTGACCTGCAGCGCCACGAGCGCGCTGAGCGGCAGGTACACGAGAGAGAGAGAGCTGTATACATGTCGTCCCTGTCGCTCACCCAGCAGGAACTTGGAGCGCCACAGCGGGCTGACCTGCAGCGCCACGAGCGCGCTGAGCGGCAGGTACACGAGAGAGAGAGAGCTGTATACATGTCGTCCCTGTCGCTCACCCAGCAGGAACTTGGAGCGCCACAGCGGGCTGACCTGCAGCGCCACGAGCGCGCTGAGCGGCAGGTACACGAGAGAGAGAGAGCTGTATACATGTCGTCCCTGTCGCTCACCCAGCAGGAACTTGGAGCGCCACAGCGGGCTGACCTGCAGCGCCACGAGCGCGCTGAGCGGCAGGTACACGAGAGAGAGAGAGCTGTATACATGTCGTCCCTGTCGCTCACCCAGCAGGAACTTGGAGCGCCACAGCGGGCTGACCTGCAGCGCCACGAGCGCGCTGAGCGGCAGGTACACGAGAGAGAGAGAGCTGTATACATGTCGTCCCTGTCGCTCACCCAGCAGGAACTTGGAGCGCCACAGCGGGCTGACCTGCAGCGCCACGAGCGCGCTGAGCGGCAGGTACACGAGAGAGAGAGAGCTGTATACATGTCGTCCCTGTCGCTCACCCAGCAGGAACTTGGAGCGCCACAGCGGGCTGACCTGCAGCGCCACGAGCGCGCTGAGCGGCAGGTACACGAGAGAGAGAGAGCTGTATACATGTCGTCCCTGTCGCTCACCCAGCAGGAACTTGGAGCGCCACAGCGGGCTGACCTGCAGCGCCACGAGCGCGCTGAGCGGCAGGTACACGAGAGAGAGAGAGCTGTATACATGTCGTCCCTGTCGCTCACCCAGCAGGAACTTGGAGCGCCACAGCGGGCTGACCTGCAGCGCCACGAGCGCGCTGAGCGGCAGGTACACGAGAGAGAGAGAGCTGTATACATGTCGTCCCTGTCGCTCACCCAGCAGGAACTTGGAGCGCCACAGCGGGCTGACCTGCAGCGCCACGAGCGCGCTGAGCGGCAGGTACACGAGCCACACGAGGCTGGAGGCGCCGAAGTGCAGCAGGAAGTGCAGGCGCGGCGCGTGGTGCTCGTGGCGCAGCGTGAGGCGCAGCTCCAGCACGAACCACGCCATGATGCCCACGCGCAGCGCCAGCGCCAGCCAGCCCGGCCACGTCTGGTACTCGTCGATCTCCTCGATTATGTCCACCTCCGTCTGCCCCAACAGGTTCATGGCAACGTGAAAGGAAGAAAGAGGATCAGACAGTCTTGGAGAGGCTTTTATAAGCGTATCCCTTAGTCACCTCTTACGTTAAAGGAATAAAGAGAATCAGACAGTCTTCAAGAGACTTTTATAAGCCTATACCTTAGTCACCTCTTACGTTAAAGGAATAAAGAGAATCAGACAGTCTTCAAGAGACTTTTATAAGCCTATACCTTAGTCACCTCTTACGTTAAAGGAATAAAGAGAATCAGACAGTCTTCAAGAGACTTTTATAAGCCTATACCTTAGTCACCTCTTACGTTAAAGGAATAAAGAGAATTATTCCTTGCGGAGTAAACAAAGCCAACAGTCTTGAATTTTATAAGCCTGTCCCTTAGTCACTTACGACATACATGGGAAATTAGTATGAGAGTGGAGTGGTCCTATTCGTTTTTATATTGGTGCCGGGAATCACACTATACACTATAAGATATAAGGAGTATTTTTCTTGAAAAAAATATAGTCCTTTTAATCAATTTAATGTAATATAATCTTACAACGATAATACGCCTTTAATAAAGTTTCAATTTACTAAACTTAAAGAACCATAGCTTATTATTTAATAAAGAAATCTCTACTGACGGTGATAGGTACCATCCGAAACACATTAAGTGTTACATATACAGGGTGACTTTTAATTCAACTGTATAAATTTAACTGTTAAGTGTACTCATCTAACGGATATTTAGAAACGTTAAAAGAAAAATATCGGATCATATTTCAGAAAGTACGAAAGAAAATTTAAGTTTCAAAATCCACGATCCTAAATACGTCATATCACCCCGGCCGGCGGAAAAGCGACGCGTAAGATTCAGAGGTCAACGACACAATTCATTCAGCTGAACGATCTCGACAACTCTGTACTTTACTTGGATCTTGATACTAGAAAAATAATTTATTTTTCAGACATTTATTTACATGTTTAGTTTTAATTGCTTTTTGTACTATTGGACTTTAATAAAGCGTGTGACGTAGTTTTTGAGGGTTTTTTTAATGTGAAAATGATGACGTTTAATTTAAATAAAAATAGGCTCAAACAGCTCAGAAGCATGGGTATAGTCTATGTTTAAAAGGATGCAGTTGTTTTAAATGTCACCCTGTATATCATACATACATATTGTCACATCTTTATACCTCACGGGGTAGACAGAGCCAACAAACTTAAAAATCAGTATTTTCAAGTTAGTTATAGGCCACGATCAGCCGTTTGGCTTACTGATAGATTTGAGATTCAAATAGTGACAGGTTGTTAGCCTATCGCTTTAGAAGAATGCCAAGTTTAAAATTCCATCTCTTAGTCGCCTTCGTCGAATTTTGATAACGACTATTTTTTAAAAAAAAGTTAATAAAATAATTAAAAATTACAAATTCAAAAATTTTTATTCATTATCATAGGATACTTCATATCTAATAATGCTTAATCAAATCTTTCGATACCTATCACAACATTGGTTTTAACATCAAATATGTAAATTACTTAAAACCTAAGTTTACTGCCGCTTCCAAAGCTTCAACGAAGCGGTAACATACATAAAATCACGCCTCTTTCCCGGAGGGGTAGGCAGAGACTACATCTTTCCACTTGCCATGATCTTTGCATACTTCCTTCGCTTCATCCACATTCATAACTCTCTTCATGCAATCTCGGCGGATTCGGGTACTTAGCGGTAACAACATATGGTCACGTCTATATCCCTTGCGGGGCAGACAGAGCCAAAAGTCTTGAAAAGACTGAATGGCCACGTTCAGCTATTTGGCTTAACGATAGAATTGAGATTCAAATAATGACAGGTTGCTAGCCCATCGCCTAAAAAAGAATCCCAAGTTTATAAGCCTATCCCTTAGTCGCCTTTTACGACATAAAGAGATGGAGTGGTCCTATTCTTTTTTTTGTATTGGTGCCGGGAACCACACGGCACCTAGCTCTAGCTACTTAGCGGTAACAAAACTGTTATACTATACTCACAGTGTTCCACACGTACAGCAATATGTGAACTATCCCGAACGCCAACCAAACGCCGAACACGAGCGGTTTGTGAGTCAGCTCTATGCGAGTCACCGCCCAGCCTTTAGCCAGCAACAGCAGCAGTAACATGAACAGGGTCTGAAACACATACATACATACATACGGTCACGTCTATATCCGTTGCGGGGTATACAAAGCTAACAGTCTTGAAAATACTGATAGGTCACGTTCAGCCGTTTGGCTTAATGATAGAATTGAGATTCAAATAGTGACAGGTTGCTAGCCCATCGCCTAAAAAAGAATCCCAAGTTTGTAAGCCTATCCCTTAGTAGCCTTTTACGGTACATCCATTGGAAAGAGATGGAGTGGTCCTATTATTTTTTGTATTGGTGCCGGGAACCACACGGCACGTCTTTTCTAATTTTGTGCCAAATTTCGTCAAAATCGGTCCAGTAGTTTTTGAATTTACAATATTAGTATAGTATGGATATAAGAAGCAATAGTCCTGAGATTTTGGATAGGCTGACTATGAACAAATAAACTACACTATAATTTGATGCAGCAATTTCAGAGTTGCTTCTTTTACAAATAAACACATGCATACATATAGCCACGTCTATATCCCTTGCGGGGTAGACAAAGCCAATAGTCTTGAAGCTTCAAAGGTAGATGATCAGCTGTAAAATTTTAGGATGGAATTGAGATAAATCTTATTACTAAATTAGGAAATTCCATCATAAAGCCATACAGCTGAACATTGTCTGTTCAAGACTGTTAGCTCTGTCTACCCCGCAAGGTATATAGACGTGACCATATGTTTGTACGTATGTATCATTATAATATGAATGTATTGTATCTCAATTCTATCTTAAAAAACAAATAGCTGAACGTGGACTATCAGTCTTTACAAGACTGTTGGCTCTGTCTACCCTGCAAGAGATATAGTAAAATTTTCTCACCCTGCTCATAATATCCAGGATATCACCAGCGACTGCCAAATTAGGAAAACCGACACCATCAGCTGCAAACTTCACAGTGTGTAGTACGTTGAAACAGAACGATATGAATTCCAGCACGAGGCTGAACGTAAACAGTTTCGTTACTGGGTGCTTCTGGGTCCTGGAATAGAGAGAGACAGTTTATAAATATTACCATGGAAACATACACCGTGTGGTTCCCGGCACCAGTACCAAAAAAGAATAGGACCACTCCATCTCTTTCCCATGGATATCGTGAAAGGCAAATAAGGGGTAGGCTTACAAACTTGGGATTCTTTAGGCGATGGGCTAGCAACCTGCCACTATTTCAATCTCAATTCTATCATTAAGCAAAATAGCTGAGCGTGGCCTATCAGTCTTTTCAAGACTGTTGGCTCTGTCTACCCCACAAGGGCTATAGACGTGACCATATGTTTGTATGTATGTGTAACATACAAAAAAGACATACTTTCTATCTCACCTGACCGCATAAATCTGCACCGGCAATAGTATAATATAAAACAGCCAGAACACCAAATACAGCTCAAGCGTATTCTGTCTATCAAATGAGAACTGATACAGTAGTGTATTGGTCAATGACAGGTTAGGACTCCCGTTCACAAGCCAGAAGTCATAGTTTATCGTCTGAGGTACGTTGGTTAGCGTTTTGTTGCCTTTTGACGGTGCTCCAGTGTAGTGGTGCCAGGTACAATCCGTCTCGTCCAGATAACAGGACACCATTGAGACGTACCAAAATCTGTGAACATGGAATTTTTAGGTATTTAGATGCTGTTCAGAAATATAAATAGAATATTGTAGAAGTAATAATAACGATAGAGAATAGAATAAAAAAACATGAGATAGATATTTGATATTTAAAATAAAAAGGGTTTTATTTCCATGTTTTTTAAAATTATTGAAACAAGATCCACAGCATTATGGCAATAGTTTTGTTACAGAGTGTTAAAGAGATTAATTAATAAATCTATCAAAAAAGACTATGTATTAACAGCAGGGGTGCATGTGGGCTTTACAAGGCGCTCAGCAAACAGCTGAGACAGGATTTTATAAGTATATATATAACATAATATGAGTTATAAAACTAAATTAATCCCACCACTTACCTAGGCTGTCCAGTATTCATAATCAGATACGTAAACTGATTATTTTTCACGACATTCCAGGGCATATCCTCATCGATGCAAAGCTCGCCTTTAGGGCACGGTATTCTCCTGAATAAATCCTGTCCTTTCCCATTACATATAGGATGGAATGCTGAACTATTCAGATGTTGAAACATAACCTGACATGCCGATTCTTTATTTGGTATATTCCTATTTTTATAATAATGTAAAAAATGATATCTATCCAAAACAGCGAAGGTAATGGGATACTTGAACTGTTCATTTGATGTTATATTACCAAAAATATATCCATATGTTTGCTTTTGGTAGTGAATATCTGTCTTTTGGAAGCCAAATTTGACAAGGAATTTAAAGAACTCTCCTGTAGAAAATTCCCCTTGTATATGTGTCGTTGAAACAGTATAAACTAATGATAATATAATTAGAAGTATCCTCTGGGTAAACATTTTGAGAATGATTGTTTTTATCACCAACTTTTTATTCTACCTCCACCCAAGTATTTGGCTCATCCCATCATTCAGTCCATAAGGTGACTCTTTATTTATAAGGATAGTATACACTGTAAAAAGTCAAATGTGTTCTATATTCAACACTTAGGAGAATAAAAACTTTGAACGCCTAATCTGTAAAATTCGGTTTTTACTCTACAACGAAACACGAAATGAAATGATCAAAAATATCAAAATGACATATCTAGTGATGTGACCGAGCCGAAATCTACTGCTTCCTGAAACATATCGATTGTATTTCTTCCTCACATGATGTAACAGAAATATTCATTTATTTTTTATTATCTATGATGATATACCGATTTGAAGTTTGCTCTTGTAGCACCTGTTTTACGCTATTATTAGATATATGTTAACTCAAAGATGTCCTGATAAAAATTCAAATAAAGATTAGTCTAAACCGGCTAGCTAGCTAGCGGCTAGCAGAAGGAATCTTTGATTAAGAATACGAATTACGCGTAAGATGAACCTAAGCGGGGATTGTTTCTAGATAATAGTAGTAGTCTCTGCCTTCTCCTGTAAAAAATCGTTCATAATTTCTTATACTGGTTATAGTCGAAGTCAATAAGTGCTGTTCATTAACCAGTAAGATCGTGATAGGAATATCGACTATCGAACGAAGCAGATAATGGAAATGAAAGCCAAAGCCACTTCACTCACATCACTACAACATCTATGGCGGATGACGGATGGAGTTCGGAGATATGGTCATGTTAAGCGAAGTGTAATTCGATTGATTTGTGTTTGATTGTATTATTTGGGAAAATTATTATTTCATATCTTGAGTATTCTTTTAGATCCTATTCTCGTGTATTGTATGTGTCCTAGTGATAGAGAAATCGGGGTGAAAATGTTTGTGCCATATAGCGGATCATAATCTTCGAACTCGCCCATTTCCTTTGTGATCTAGATGTCGGTTCATGAACATTTGATAACATTATACAATACGGTGATGCGCTGTTAATGTATAAATCAAACATACAATTATGAACCGAGGACTATATTGTATCTTCTAAGTGCTCATTTGTGTAACCTCAAACGCGGAAGACACTATGTTAAACCAATCGAAGCCGCTTTGATTTTGTTCGATTCCCATTTTCAAGTTAAAAGTTGAATCAGTTTATTGTTCTATAATCACCCTAATGCCAGTGATAATCATATGTGTTAAATTATTGTGCAAAGTTATTCTATAATGTAACAATGGTCGAAATCGGCGTCCCACAGCAATCAGCTGACGAGAACTTAGAAAATGCAGAGTGGTATTGGGGCGACATCACTCGGTATGTATATTTATTAATATTCTTCGTATTTTACACAAAAACTACATACCTATGAAATAAAACTTGATCTTGAGTCATCTATAAATTAATGTTTTGCATCAGATTTATTACATGTTACGCTTTTACTTTCTTTTAAAGTCCCACTTAACCTTTACTTAGCTTGGTAATGAAAACTACGCTGACTTTGTTAGCTGGTTGAGTCAAGACGTAAGATCCTATAGGATGCTAGCAATGACTTGTGAAATAGAGAAAGCAAACATATTTTAAATACAAACCTTAAAGCTGAAGTCATTAAGGTTTAATTTAACACTGATTCTCTTGTCTCATTTGTCTTGACGTTGTCCCCATTAAAAAAATACATCTATTGGTCAAAGCATTATAACAAAATTCTTTGGTTCCAGTGATGAAGCTGCTGAAAAGCTCCTAGACACCTGTGATGGCACATATCTAGTCCGAAACTCATCAAACAAAGATGGAGGTTACACACTCACTGTAAGGAAAGGTGGCTCCAACAAGCTCATCAAAATATATAACCAAAATGGCCGGTACGGGTTTTGTGAACCGTTCGAGTTCAACTCCGTTGTGGAGTTGGTTAGGTTCTACACAGAATATTCTCTCGGCCACTGCAATCACAATCTGGACATCAAGCTTATGTACCCGTTGTCTAGACTCCCAGAATACGATGGCGGAGAAAACATTAGTGATGAAACACTAGAATTGCAATATAAAGAGAAACACGAAGAATACACTACAAAATTTAGGGATTTCTCGGAACGTTCACAAAAATTTATGAGACTCAGGGACGAGGTGAAATATAAAAGACAAGCATTAGATGCTTTCAAGGAAACTTTGAGGAAATGCGAGGAACATCTTAAATTGCAAGAGAAAATGCAAAGTGAGGCCCAACCTCACGAAAAGAATGATCTTTTGGAGAATAACAGGCAACTGTTGAGCAGAGTTCAGAGTTTGAGGAAGGCGAAGAAGGAGCTGCATGAGAAACTGAGGGAGACGGTGAATTCCAGTTTAGTTCTTGAAAGAGAGATTTATAAGCTAAAGTCTGATATTCTTATGATTTATAAAATGAAGGACCGATACAAACTGTAAGTATGATTCATTGATTCATTTTTCCTTTGTCCTTAAGTTTTGACCTAGATTACAATAAAATTATATTTGTATCCAGTAATTTAACCAAAGTTCTTGGCTATACGGTGTTTTGCCGACCGCTGCTTCCATTAATGATAACCTTTTTATGGTTTTCATATCTGGCAATGTTGGGACTTACAGTTAACATGTAAATCACTAAATAAAAAAAATCCCATGTGTATGGGTGTCATTATACCTAAAATCTGAATCATTTCAAACGAAACTAGCTCAATCCATCCATTTTGTATTCCAGATGGTTACAACGGCGTGGTAAGACTGAAGAATACCTCCAAGCTCTTGAGAACGATAATACAGACGAACTGGAAGAACTGTACGCGCACCGGGAGCCAATCAGCTGGAAGGTGGACTGCACCCGAGACACGGCAGAGAAGCTATTGGCTGGAAAGCCGCAGGGGACGTTCCTGATTCGCCCAAACTCAACAGGCCAATTAGCTTTATCAATTTCCTGTAATAACACTATTTATCATTGTATCATCTTTAGAACGGAAAGAGGCTATGGGTTCGCGGAGCCTTATAATATTTATAGGTAAGTAAATGAATGGTTTTATCATTATTGTCATCCATAATAAGAATTACTGTCTGTCTGTCTTACTGTCCACAAAAATTCAAAACTAGAATAAATGGATGTCTCTGTAACATTTTTGTCTTCATCGTCACTTACCATAGTGAGATTGAAGAGAAATGCCTAATCCAATATTGAATAAAAATAAAAAATAACAACCAGGCAAAGGATTTCAAATCATAAAAAAAATTATATCATGCTGTACCTAAGATTAAAACGCGTCAAAGATGTGACCTACTCAATAATGGTCTTACTGCAGACCAAAAAAACTCACACAGAAGCTTCCTTATCATCATTGCCATGCCTCTCGTGGAAGGGTAGGCAGAGGCTTCATGTTTTTATTTGCAATGACTTATGCATACTTCTATCCTTAAGTTGATAAAAACTTGATACAGAATAATTTATTCTTTAATTATTTCAGGACCTTAAACGAGCTTGTACTACACTACGCAGTTAATTCGTTAGAAGAACACAATGATCATTTGAAGACCAAATTAAAATATCCAATCAACGGCAACCTGGTGAAGAAGCCCGAGAGGAACCAGGTGAAATGAAGACGCAGCATTACGAGGATGGTAATAAAAAAAAAGATAAACTTGTCTATCCTATGAATGGAATGATCGCTGAAATGGTCAACTAACACATGCAGTTTGATACCAGTTAAACTACTGGCCTTAAAAGACTGCTGATTTGAATAATAATAAAAAAAGTAACTTTAATAATTTATATATATTTGTATGTTTATTTTATATGGATTGGAATGAGATTAAATTTAGGCTTTAGAATTGAGGGACACGTTCGCAATAAGCAATTGTCCTTACGACAACGAAAGTTTCACCGAATGCCTCCGATGTGCTTTTTATGGTCGTAAAATCCTCCTGGTAAATGGGATAAGAGTTAACAATGTGGGTAACTATACCATGGTAATATTACCAACTTGGAATCAATATTAATGCAAGTTTTGAATTGCAAAATGACTTATTTTTTGTTTATCCCACTCTCTCGTCTCTTCCTGATTGGTGTAATTGGAAGGAGACTGAAACATCTATCTCTGTCTTATTGTCCTAATTTAAAAGAGATGGAAAGGAAATAAAATGCCATTCAAGGTAATTTTTCCATTCTGTCATTTTTCTTTTAAATTGATTATCCACTTTGGTTATATTTCCATAGTTTTTGCTATATAATTTCTACCTCCAGTTTTGGGCTGATTTTGAGGCCTTGCCATTTTTAATGGCACATTGTCATACTGATTTGAATTTATCGGGAGCTATCAAATTTTTGACCAATGGCAACACTATATTGAACCAAATGCTTAGTGCTGACATCTGGTGCGATGTTAAAAAAAAACCCTAAATTTTGAAAAGAACACATTTTTTTAACTGTGGTTCAATATACGGCAGGCGGATATCAGCTTTTATATGTTTACATGTGCATGATCCATTTAAAGTACTTTATTTGTAAACATGACATTATGTTTAACTTGTCTGAATTACTAACTGAATAATTTAGGGCATCTGAATTAAATCGATGTAATACGCGCTTAATTACTCCATTTTCCTACGCGGTGTCTTGACTTGGTAATGGACCGTTCAAAAATATAGAATTTTTCCGCCTGTTCCGAATTGAACCTATTTGGTTGAAAGTTCATTAATATAGGGCCTTATGAGCTATGTAAGCCGTATAATGTACGTGATACGTGATGCGATTCACATCAAACTAGATTTAAGGTGTGCAAATTGATAATGGTATTACTAATTAATGAAGTGATTAAATATATTATAATGAATGAATGAATGAATGGGCCATGTTGTTTCACGTTTTTATGTTCTTAATATTGTGATAGTAATGTGATAGATCGTTCGTTCATTTTGTCTATTTTCTTATTAGAAACATCAAAGATTTGTTATTGATGTTTAGAAAGCATAAATATATCAGTTAGTAGATTTCCCGTTAAGGAAAGTTTTTATTTTGTGTGTTGAATATTATGAGAACAATTTTCGTGTGATACATACATAATAAACATTGAATGTTAGACGTAAAAGGGGCCTTTGTGGATCAGATGTGTAATGTAAGAAATACCTTGTAGGGCGAGTGAGGCAAATATAACGAGTCGAAAGCAAAATAGAAGCTCTCTCCAATAACTTTTTACCATTGAATTAGTCTTCTCACATTAAAATATATATAGCAGTTACGCTTAAATACTGAAAAATGATCGCTTCCTAACCACTAAACCACACATCCGAAATTAAAATTACAGAATTCTAATTCCTACAAGAAAATCAATATAATACTTATGTGCACACAGCGAAGAAATATCGAAAATGTATTCGTCCATTGTTTTTGTCCATAATGTATACTTCGATCGTAATATATGATAATAAATATCGGTATCCTGTATTAAAATTGCACATGTTTACAGAATTTCACTATAAGACAAAAGTCGAATGTTTTACTGAAGTGTACTTTATCAATGCAAGTCTTATTGTGGTTACAGTAAATAGTAAGATTCAATTGCATTTTTGTATTTGAATATACAAATAAACCCTGTTTTATTATGTGTATAATATTTATCTTTAATGAAAAATGAACCCAATGATATAATTAAATAAGGTACACATTTTTTGTGAATCTGGTTAAAGAACTGTCACAGTTTTGAAAAATTTGTGATAGAATGCACTTGATTATATTTTGTATATAATGAAATGTCTTGGTTTTCATAAAACTCAACATATTTAATACAATAAATATCTTGAACTTAATTAACAAATATTTACCGCAACTTCGTACGCACAAAATTTGATAAATGTAGATCGTAGAAATCATGGCTACTTACAAAATTTAGAATTGAAGAAAATGGAAAAACTCCTCTGTTTTTTGGAGAACATTTCTTAAGACGGACAAAAATTTGGATAATATAAAATGCACATAAGAGTGGCCTAAAATCGTCTTCTTTTTATAATTACATCGAAAAAGATAAGCCTGATGTTTGGCCAATTAAAAAGTTTTTACTAAGGTGCAATGTTCAGTTTTTAAGTCATTTAACATTTACACTTGAAGGCGTATAGATAAAGATATTTGGAAACATTATGGCGGCCGTTTCATGATAAGGACACTGGCATCGCTATCTATTTGAAACAGGTATAATTCTATGATGAACGGCTAGAGTGTGTCTTCCAAAACACAATGTTCTAAACTAAACCCTGTTGATTGATCAAAGATGGCTCTTATTTCAATCGACTTTATTCTTAAATTATTCATAAACGAATTTAATAACAGGAAAATGCTTGTTATGTAAAATAGCATTTAACAACTTCCTTAATACTATTTGATTTCTCTGAATTGCTTTCTGAATTTTTTAGGAATCTGAATTCAGTGAAGTCTAATACGCGCTTAAAGCCCAATGGTGCCAAAATGACCCAAAAAAATAAGATATTTCCCAACAAATGAACATACCACTTATTTGCCAGTTTATTATTATACATAATTATTTCAGTAAACTCATGGAAATTCGATTTTTCCAGTGTTTTAATTATTCGTCAATTAGCTGAGTTATAAGGCGTGCGTTGTTTATACATGTGATTGAGGCTAGGTAGGATACACTGAAAAATTATTAACTTGTCTGTCTCATGCAGATATACATTTATATAGTATGTACTCAAATAAAAAACAACTTACAAAATCATCGGATATTTCATAAAGCTTAACAAACAATAATCTCAATAGTTTCTATTAAAAGTATTTGATAAATTAATACAAATACAATTTGTAGTAGTTAGGTGTCTCTTAATTGAGTCAGAATTTATATACAACATACACCATATCTACCAGATCAATTGATTTATAAAAACTTGCGTCAAATGGAGGACCTCTTAATAGTCCAAGTATATTGGATGCGGCTAATTTAGGGCCTAATTTTAATATGGTAAGAATATCATGTTTAAACAACTTCTAAAATTCAGGGCTTTACAAAATTCTTTTGTATATTCAATTAAAGTAGCCTAAGGTTTGAATTGAAACTTTTTCAATTTCATGAATGAATATGTATATTTTGAAACTTTCCAGTAAAGTGCAATAGCGATATTAAGGCACAGATTTTTGTAAATATATATCATTTTTGATGATGACTTATGTTTTTGAAACACATCATTAAAATAAGAGTATCTTTATATATTTAAAAGATTTTTTATTGCATATAAATTGATAAATATTCTTTAGTTGTATACGTATAAATTGTGCATCATGTAGTATATTTCTAAGATTTTTAAGATATCGAGAGAGCGTAAGATTAAGTGAGATGTCGAATTGGAATTTATTTTTGTATTCGTATGGATAAGTGTGTATGTAATTAGGATGCATATGTAAGGCCGGTAAAGTCGTAGGGGGAAGGCAGTGTTATGGAATTATGATCTCAAGACAAAGAGTGGTTTTACGTAGGTATTGTCAGTCAAAATTACCGCACGTAATATTCCCATCGATAACATTGCGCAAAAACATTTATTAAATAACTTTTTTGTAAAGAAAAATTGAATACTTTTATTCCGACATTCTGCCGATTTAAAATTCTGTATCCATGAATATCGCCATTTTTACAATACTACGCTACTTATTTATATGCGGTACTTTTGACTGCCTGTATAACCAATTAAAGATAAGAATGCAATTTTATATAATTTAATTAAACAATTTTCAATATGTACAGCCAAATGCATAAAATAGAGCTAAGACATCCTGTCTCCATTCGATATAAACATTGTAATAGTAGTGTTTTTAATAAGTGTTTAATAAAAATTGTCAACAACTTTATGACTATTTGTTTTAATGGCGTTTATCGAATTGTTACACCTCGGAAACTCCACAATGCAGCAATTTCCATTATCTTAATAAACAATTGCATTTGTACCTCAATGATAATTAGGTACCGAAGTATATGTGTCCCAGAGCTGATTTGGTGCTCATGCAGATTGTTTGCAAAAGTCTCAAGGTAAAAGTTAAAAGGAAAAGCTTAAACTAAATATTCTTTCTGTTCTTACTATCTCAATTCCATCACAGTTTACACCAAGATTTACAGCTAAAGTAGGTCTTGGTGGGCGCGTCGCGTCTCGGTGTAAGCTGAAAGACCCTAAGACAGATGTGATAAAGCCTGATCCATACATCATTCTGAATCAAGTTGAACACACGATCGACAAACAGAAATTTTCGATCTATCCCACTTTATAGACCCATAATAGTCATCACTTTTGGGACTAAAATATTCCTTGTATCCCATCAGTCATATCGTGGGACAACTGAGACGCTTTCGTTAGTGTTACTAGTCCCATGGACCAACTCGGACAAATCGTCTCAATTGTCCCACTCAATGAGACCAGTGGGACAGATCGGAAATTTTACAGACCTTGGATTTTCATCACTCGGTGGGTTTTATTAGTAGAAAAATGTATAAACTACTCCACTCTGTTTATTAGCGCAAACTGGAGCCAATGAACGGGTTTGTTGATTTGGCACACATTCATTCATATAATCACGTCTTATTCCTTGCGGGGAAGACATAGCCAACAGTCTTAAGAAAAAGCTGATCGGCCACGTTCAGCTAAATGATAGAATTGAGACTGAAATAGTGACAGGTTGCTAGCACATCGCCTAAAAGAAGAATCCCAAGTTTATAAGCCTTACATTTATAACTTGGCATAGACATTGCAATAATGATGTGTATATCAGAGTAGGTACTTAGTTTTTATTTGCAAGACCCAGGCAGCTAGCCATTACTCTCTGGCACAGCGCCCAATGTACGATTATGCTGTTATCTAAAGGCATTTTCATGGGTAGCAGTGCTATTTCACTCGTCCCAAATAATTATTCACGGACGTCTAAATCAATCACTAGTCTTAATTTCGTCAACCAGCTATACTAGAAAGAATCCCCAATTCCCTAAAAAAAGCAACTCTGTATGTCTGTTACGCTAATCGTTGTTAGATTTAGATGAAATCTGGTGAAGAGTTGACGTTGAAGAGGAACATAGGCTATTTTTTATTGCGAAAAAGGAGAAGACCACTCGAACTCGCCTGCAACAGCAAGTTCACAATAAAACAAAAAAATATCGCATTACAATTTATTGATCACCAATACAATGCTTTAGTACTAAAATTAACTTAGTCAACGCAGGAATGACATTAAAATGACAAGTCTCAGTTATTATAAAAATAAACAGAGTATTCCGGTAGTTAACCGGACTTCTTGGAGTCCTTTGACTGCGATCTTGATCTTGATCTGGACATGGAGCGGCCCTTGGAGCGGGAGCGGGAGCGGCTGCGCGAGCGCGAGCGGGACCCCGAGCGCGGCGAGCGCGAGCGCGAGCGGCGGCGCGAGCGCGAGCGACTGCGGGCGACAAGCAAATAAATATATATATATATATATACGGGACACATTACACTGAGTCAGCCTCGAAGTAAGCTCGAGACTTGTGTGACACTAACTCAACGGTAATTTTATAATAAATACTTATAAAGTCTTTATTATAAAATATACTACTTATATATAAATAATATTATAGAAAAGTCGATATAGTCTCCCGTAGTATTCATCGCGCGAAATACTATCGCTTTTAATAGGGATGATGACGAGGTCTTAAAACAATTATAAATTATTTAATAACATGATAGACGTAATTAAATACGTTACGCGAATTTTTAGTTTTATCCCTATATGTTTTATAGTTAAGTACGATGGAAAAATTCATTTAGAAAATTCAAAATTATTTAACAACAACTAGGCCAGGATTAAATAAACAAAAATATGAAATAAATTTTATCAAGACATCATATCCATAAATGCAATAATAATTAAGGTAGCTGCCATACTAATAAAGTCCATGACGTGAACAAGTGTGACGTCACACTTAGTAGCGTTTTGTAATTTTGAACTCGTCCAAATAATGTATTATATTACTTCGTATATCTCAGGTAGTTTATTGATGCCATTATTTGACCAATGTTTTACTTGTTGTGAAACTAAATTAACACCAAAACAAAAAAAAAAATTTCGTCACTGCCTTTATGACGTGAAAGGACTAGGCTGTTATTGTTTCTTAAAATTGAGGTACTTCTCCTAAAAAGCGTTCCAGGACGTTTCCAGAAACTTTCAGATCAATCTGTCTACTTAGGCGAGGAAGATAATGGTGGTTTCAAATTGAATAATTTAGAACTTCCAACTGCAGTCCAAATGTTGTTTAGTTTTAATTTTAGCATTAAAAATGTATGAAATGATGAATTGTTTAATTTCGATTGATGAGTCTTTTTGGTTTAGCACTAATATTGTTCGTATTAAATTCCTCAATTACAAAAAAAATGTTGATTTTATATGTGTTAAAGCTGCAATGCTCCATAATGGTTCTTTATACCGTTACTATTTCTGCATCCGAGATATCTATTATTTTTAGTATAGTTTTAAACTTGCGGTTAACATTACATACACACATCTTGAAACATCCCGAGGGCCGAATAATTAGCTGCTGTCCTCTGTACACAAATACAGAATAATAATGTGAGACTCACTGAGTGCACGCAGTGATTACAATAGTAGGATGCGAGGCGCAGTGAACAAAATGCTCAATTGGAGTTCTCAACAAGTGGTGCGTGCACGTAGCTACGTAGTTCGCAGAGCGAGGTTACCGATGCGGCCAACTCTATCGGAGTACACGCCGCGGAGTGAAAACTACGTAGCGTTGACAATTAGAAGTGCAGACACTGACGAGTTCAATCTCGGCGCACAGGCCAATGATAACCTATAACATAGTTATCATTGGTATACGTGGATTCAAAATGTTGGAATGAGATCTTTATCATCAACTTATTGCAGTTAACTCTTTTCATGAATGAATACAAGGCATATGCTAACTTATCTCTCGGAAGGAAGATAAGACTTTTGCCTTGTAATAATACTGTCTATTGGTATAACCAACAAATAGATAGATCACTAAAACAGATCAATCAGATTGTAAAGATGCCATACCATTGATATCAAATACAGTTTGCACATTAAACACGTCACATTTACACTTTACGATGGGTTACCTTCTGCGGCGGCGCCTTGTGCAGTCCCTGGCGTAGTGGCCGCGGTCCCCGCAGTCGTAGCAGCGGTCGTCGTAGGGCCGCGACGGGGGCCTCGAGCGGGGCGGAGGCCCGCGCCCGCCATGACCACGGCTACCGTTTGACATCTCTACGCGCGCACGACGCCCGCATACAGTCCGACCGTCTAATCCGCGAACCTATACATATTACATTTTCAATAAACATTAAAGAACACGGCAATCAATACAAATTACTACTTAGAAATGAAATAAAACATACCGCATCTTCAGCGTCACGAGGATCTTCGAATTCCACAAAAGCGAATCCGGGCGGATTTCGGGCTACCCAAACATTTCTTAAAGGGCCGTAGTATGAAAATGCGTCTTCCAACTCTGGTTTGCTTGCATTGTTTCCCAAATCTCCCACGTATACCTTACAATCTCCGTATCGCGACATGGTACTCTAAAAAAATAACACGAATAAGCGGGCCATCCGGCATGACAATGAGGAACTGCGTCACTATAGTCACATTTTACAGTTCCAAAATTTTGAACTTTTAGAAAATATTATGTGATATTAATTTGACTTCTTTAACTTACCAATAAATACTGAGTAATGAATACTATTAAAATTCAATGAAATTGTGAAATCATTTGCAAAACGCAAAATTTACACACCCACAAACAAGAACGCACAGCAGCAAATCTCAAAATGGATGACGCCTATACTATAGGGAGAGATGATGATCAGATGAAAATCGATAAGTAAAATAATCGATCGTTCGAACTAAAGCACCCGAATATTTTTGTAAATCGATATGCAGTACTGAATCAACTCAGAGAATATGAGCTATAAGGTTATATTACAACCTCGAAAATCGCTGTTCGATTTTTTTAAATTGTTTTGTTATGAACCATAGAAATTCACTTTTAGTTGAATATGCGACATCCTGGCAATTCATTCAGAAAAAGATCTTGGTACTGCCGTCAGAAGAATTTTCTCCCTCGGTAAATAACTTCTTCACGATTAATATTAAAAAATGAAGGAATGCTAACACAAAATTATAAGATAATGTTGACGGTATAAACTCAAATAATCTAAGATGCTTTGTTGTGATTATAGTAAAAACCAAAATCTCATAATACATTGATAATAAATCGGCTAAGTCCGAGTCAAACTCGCGCTTTAATCTAAGGGTTTCCCTTATGGACGCGGACTTACCATCATCACGTTTGTTACTTAAATAATGCTTAAATATTCAAAATCAAAGACAATTTTTTTAATCGATTATTACTTACGTTGGCTGATTCGATTACTTAAAGTAATCGAATCAGCCAACTGATCAATGCAGTCGATAAAAGTCGATAACTATGAAGTCCGTCGCGCGTTATCGATTAACGACGGATGAAGCGGCATGCGACGGGCGACAATTACCATAACTATGATTTTTCAAAACAAAGTAAAATTCGCTCGCATGTGTTATAACACCTGGGTACACGCGTTAATTAGTAGTTAGTAGGTTGTTGATTATTAATCGAGTAATCGCATGGATGCGCGATTCTCGATTAATTCGATTGTTTGCAACAATCGAAAATAGGTTCGCCGAAGGTCCCGGTCAGGGCACGATAAGAAATGAACTTTCTTTGATTGGCCTGGGTCTTGGATGTTTATCTATACAAGTTTTTATTATTAAATCTATCGTATACTATCGTTGAGTTAGTTGTCTAAGTAATAATAATAATAATTAATGCCACATTGTAAATAAATAAAAGCGTAGTAAAAAAAGGGTCAACTATTGTCAATGTCTTGTCGTCAAAATTCAAGCGCTCATCTTGTCACTCTGTCACCTGTCTCCTCCCTCTTGCTTGTTTTGTTGATTTTGTGGTGGTTTGATTTTAGTTTTGAATCCAAGTCCTTAAAAAATATACACATTCTAAGATCCAACTAATAACTAAAAAAACAAAGAATAGAATTAAGATGTGAGTCAATTTCTGGATGTGTGTAAAATTTGAACTTTGTAGAATGTATTTTGTAAATAGTAGAATATGAAATGGTAGAGACAATTTAAATTAGCATTTACTTTAAATTTTTGTCTAATAAGATTGTGTGCATTTAACATAAAATTAGTATATAACTTACCTAATTTATAGAACTTATTTCAGGACAGAATACTGGAAGTCCCAATCCCGCAAATATTGTGATTTTTGCAAGTGCTGGTTCGCTGATAACAAAGTTGTAAGTCTGGCTTCGATCGTCATTACATACTACATATATTATTATTTTACAATTTTATTATATAATATAATTACGCCTCTTTCATCAGACATTATATATTTCCACAAACCTTGTGTTATTTTAATTTTGTCTGGATGGATTAAGTCTCAATTTACCAAAATAGTTTCAGATATAATTAATTCCTGAGGCATTCTGACGGCAGATAACTGGATTTTTCGTTTTATGCGGGTGGTCTCTAGTTATACATACATGCATATAATCAATCCCTGGCAAAGTAGGCAGAGCCAACAGTCTTGATAAAACTGATAGGTCATATTCAGCTGTTTTGTTTAATGATTGAATTAAAATTTATTATAGAGACAGGTTGCTAGCTGATCACCTACAAGAAGAATCCCACGTTTATAGGTCTATCCCTTAGTCGCGTTGTATGACAACCATAGAAAAGATGGAGTGGGTTTTTTTTATTGGTGCCAGGAACCACAAAGCAGTAGTTAATATACAATTTCTTACAGTCAATATCCTTCCACGAAAATGGCAAGCGGCACAAAGAGAGCGTACAGAAACACATATCGCAACTTAGTAAGAAGAGCGCTAAAGAATTCAAACAGAAGGAGAAGATGGACGACGACATCAAGAAGATGGAAGCGGCAGCCATGGCGGCTTACTTGAAAGATGTACAGAATAATGCGGACCTCACGTCACAGGTATGCTGTCTGGTTTTACTTCTATATATATATATATATGTCAAGTGAAGTTACTGGCCCTTTTAGATCCAGCGAAGTACATATTATACCCATAGTATAGTATATAAATACGTCTATATCTCTTGCGGGTTAGACAGAGCTGACAACGCCACATACTGTTGTAAGGTCAAGTAATGAAAATGTAAATCAGCTTATCCCCTACAAGAAGTTCCAAGCTTATTATCCATTCCCTTAGACGCCTTACGACATCCATGGTCAGTATATACCTTTAATTTTGCCAATTTCTTGAGTGATAACTTCAAAATATTTTTTAGAGTATAAATGAGATGCTGGTACAAAATGGCGGTGACACGAAAGACCTTGCCGTGGCGTCGAGCAGTAGCGTCCAGGGAGCTCCCGTCTGGCACGAGGTCAAAGGGGAAGATGGCAGTTCGTATTTCTGGAATAAAAAGACCAATGGTGAGTCCTGTTATACTTATCCCCGCTATGTCAAGTAATCCCAGCCCTAACTCTACGTGACAATACTGCCAGCCTTCTGGGCACTTTACCTTGGGACCTGGATCTGCAGGTGCTTATAGTTTTTGTTAATAAGTGTTAGTTTTATATTTAGGTGAATTGGTTTATATTTCGGATTTAATTATTTATATTAATGTGCTTGAATAAGTTTTATTTAGGTTTATTTTATAGTTTTAATATAAATAATCTCATATAACATTATAAATGCGAAAGTTAGTACGTTTATTGCCTCTTCACGCGTTATATACCTACTCAACCAATCTTCATGAAAATGTGCAATTGCATAGTGGAATATTAATAAGTTGGTGTATATCTTAGGACTACAGAGACACATAGCGAGGATACATCTCACGCGGTTAAAAATCAAGAAGTGAATAATCAATATTTTATCGGAAAATAGGCCTTTTTAGTCATTTTTCACGTCATTTTATATCTTTTGTGGTTTTAATGTGAAAGACGAACAAAGAAACATTATTTCACATTTATAACATTAGTATGGATGTATAGAAGTAAGGGTTTAATCATAAGTCGCATTAAATATGTAAATCGATTTCCGGTGAAAATGCTGCAGCGTAGTTTGTTCCGCCGATTCTTCTACACATGCGCTTTGGAAGCGGTAGTAGACATAATTAGATTTTAGTGATGTGACGTCAATAAGTGATACCTTTTGAAAATCAATCTTTTTTGTTTTATTCTATAAATTTCAGAAACTACATGGGATCCCCCTGACGAATATCTGTCTATTGCGCAGCAGGAAGAGAAGAAATTAAAGAAAGAAAAGACCAAGGATAAAGAGAAGTATGTAATTTATATTATTATTTATACATACCCTACATATTACTTATCAATTACATCATTAAGCCGAGCAGCTGAACGTGGCCATTCAGTCTTTTCGGGACTATTGGCTCTGTCTACCCCGCAAGGGATATAGACGTGACTATATGTATGTTTATACCTACCGTTTGGTACACAGCACTAAATAATAGGACCACTCCATCTCTTTCTCATGGATATATGCCTTGCTAGTTAGACAGCGCTAACAGTCTTGAAAATGCTAAATGATAGAATTGAGATTCAAATAGTGTCAGCCCACAAGCCTACAAGAGTTATCTCAAGTTCATTAGCCTCAGTCACCTCTAACGACATCCATGGAAATGTAGTTGATTAAAGTAATAGTACCCGAGCTTTGCTCGGTCTACCAGAGATGGCGCTGATATAGTTTCTTAAAACGCGGTTTTTTAAATGTTTATATATCTTGGGAACCAAGCGATTCCTTGAGCCGAAAAGCCCCTAATCTGTAACTTTCATGAAAATCGTTGGAGCCGTTTCCGAGATCCTGATTATATACATATATACAAGAATTGCTTGTTTAAATATATAAGATTATTTTACCTTTTCAGAAAACAAAAACACAAGGAGAAAATGAAAGAGGTGGAGGCTCACGTGGCGCGGGAGAAGATGAGGGAGCTCGCCGCGACACAGGGCACCGCAGCGCGGCCCGCGCGCCGCACAGAGCGCAGCACAGAGCACGGCACAGAGCTCGGCCCCGCGCCGAGACCGGTTCCCTATGGATCGTGGACTCCTGTGGTGCAACAGTAAGTTACATACACATACTAGGTAAACATATTGTCACGTCTGTATTTTTTGCGGGGTAGACAGAGCCGACTGTCCCGATAAGATTGATAGGCCAGCTGTTTGGCTTAATGATAGAATTGAGATTGAAATAGTGACAGGTTGCTAGCACATCGCTTAAGAATCCCAAGTTTATAAACCTATCCCTTAGTCGTCTTTTACAACATCCATGGGAAAGACATGGAGTGGTCCTATTCTTTTTAATATTTTCTAATTTAAGTATCCATCTATGTCTAAAATTAAGACGATGCTAATTAATTCACCAACCCTTTATTTACATATATCGTCCATGTACAGGCCTTCAGAAAGCGTAGACCTCCAACTGCCGCAGACTTTGAAGGAGCCCCCGCCCGTGGTGGTGGAGCCCGAGCGCGTGCGGTTCTCTGAGAAGCGAGTGGAGTCCCTGGGGGAGGGGCCGGTGCTCTTCAAGAAGAGAAAGCTACACGCGAGGAATGCGAGGCAGAAACTTGATGATGATTAAAGATTTATAAATATTGTGTGTTGTTTTTACGTGGTACCTGAAACCTTGTAATATCACAGATCGTAGACATAAGCGGACCCCGGGTTCGTCTCCACTGAGGACGACCAGGAATGATGAAATCCAATTTTGTGAATGAGAAGGAGCGGACCAAGTATACTACCCTGAGGAACGCCAGTGATATTTTTTATTGACATAAGGTTACTATAGTTTTCTCTGTAGGAAGTGAGCATTTATTAAACTTTTAATTAAATGTCCGTGTTTAAGTGTGTTTCTCCCATAACAATATCCGAAATATATGAAATAGTATATAAATATGACCACAGACGTAAGTACGCAACCGGAGGAAAACACGTAGAATATAAACTGACTTTAGTTTGGCTCAACTACTGGAAGTTTAAATCAGAGCGGACCAAATATGCTACCCTGGAGAGTGCCGAATATATATTTGTCTTATTGAATTTCTTCAATAGTCATTGCTAGGACTTTCTTATAAAATTCAGCTGTCGGAGAACGTAGACTTCCAGCTGCCTAATAGTGTTTGGTGGCAAGTTCAGTTATATGAACATAGATGGCGTTATAAGTTTCAGGCCGTAGAATAAGTACTAAAGTTATAGTGTATGTTGTACTAAGTGCTTTCTAATACGTATTTTGAGTTTCACACCCATTGGTGGGAAACTCAGACTTTGGTCTTTAGTTTTATTATAATATCTGTGGTCTTTGGTTATTACTAAAGCGTACATAATCTGTGCCAAAATCATTCATTCATTCCTTTGACGAGTGAAAAATAAAAAAAAATCTGTCATGCATGATTCTGGACTGACAAAATAATTCATAGGTACATTTAACATAATATGACGACTCATAAATATTAAATGTAATGTGAAACTATGATCCTATGGTTAACGGTTTGTAAAATTGGATGGGCTGCTACCGCCATCTTGATTTTGTCGTTGACTTTTCTTGGATGTTGCTCATTTCATTCTACCACTACCCCTTCACAGATGGCTCTAGTTAAATTTTTTGTTGCTTCGAATCTGATAGAGAAATCTAAAAATTACCGTGGCTGTTGTAAATAAAATGTAATGAAATTAATACTTCATTCTCCTAATGCAAATTCTACGCTGGTCTGGTAGTAAAGAAATAAAAGTCAAGTCATATCTTAGAATAGGTACTATGAGTATTGCCTACTGTTTTGGTGCATCTAATTAAAATAATTTTCATTACTGTAGACCGTTTTATTATTAAATATCTTACAATGAAAACAAGTTTGTATGCTGGTGACGCCATCTTAAAGTAACATTGATTTTAATGTATACGTACAAGCGAACTCATGATTTTTGCTCAATTCTATCTTTAAGCTATCTACCTTACTTTGGAGTTTGAGTCTTGTAAACTCTATCTTCCTCGTAAGAAATAAAAACGTGATATGTGTGAACGTGGGTTAGTGACAATTAGTTAGCTGGGTTACAAATATATTCTACAAAATATAAAATCTTCATATGTACTACTATGTCCAATAATTAAGTATTCTTTCTTTCTTTCTTTTCTATATTATGGCTTCCACCGGACTTTCGGTGATTCTGCCAATGTCATGGTTTGAAGAGACACGAAGTTACGAAGTTGGACGGTATACAATCTGAAAGGAAGGTTAACAAATGTACAAACACAAAAAGACAAACACAACAAGTAGGTATTGTTAGTAAAAGAGAAGACAATTTAATGATTATAATGTGTAGTGAGTGTGTAAGGTGTAAAAGTATTAGTAAAGTTAAAAGTATAAGTATTCTTATTTCGATATGCCAAATTATGTCTTATTGACATAATTTGGCAAATTATGTCTTATTGACATAATTTGGCATCATTTAAAAAAAACATACTTACCATCCAACACGGATACAGAAAAATATCTATAAGAAAGTACTTATATGTACATCACGGTCACACATTTAAAACAATTTTTTACCTCAATTAATCCTGTATTACTGTTCTATTGTTGTGCTCGTGACCCGTCTCCGATATGGAAATCAGTTCTAATAAAGCGTAATGTGACATTGTGCCCGCTTAGTATGTCCGCATCATTGAGGACTGAGATTGTAGAGTATAGCGTATTTTGTGTGGATTAGAGTGCGGACTGGGATGCAAAAAAGGATCTGTGTTAAGTATATAAATACATACATACATATAATCACGTCTATATCCCTTGCGGGGTAGACAGAGCAAACAGTTTTGAAGAGACTGATAGGCCACGTTCAGTTATTTGGCTTTAAGATAGAATTGAGATTCAAATAGTGACAGGTTGCTAGACCATCGCGTAAAAAAGAATCCCAAGTTTGTAAGCCTATCCCTTAGTCGCCTTTTACGACATCCATGGAAGAGAGATGGAGTGGTCCTGTTCTTTTTTCTATTGGTGCCGGAAACCATACGGCACACTGTGTTAGGTATGTGGTGACATTACTAACGTCACAAGCCACCAGACAATCACAGCGCGTATGCTTTGAAGACTAGACTCAGCATCGTCGTAGCCACGGTTCCCTAGGCATAACAGCTTTACGGAAGATCACTCTCCCGCGGCCCCATGTATGTATGTAAGCTTACATCTTTATAACTACGCAACGGATTTTGGTGCATTTTTTCTTAATTTGTTGGGTGATTCGCGAAGGAGGTTAATATGTTTAAATAATTCCGACGCCTTGAGAGGTAGTAGGTATATGTGTTCACAAAAACTGCACCTAAATAATTAAGACCTATATTGTAACCATATTCAAGGAATAAATGATTATGATTATTGTTACCCGCGCGAAGCCGGGGCGGGTCGCTAGTTATCTATTTAGGTATTATATCGTGCATAGTCTTATATACTGAATAAATTCTTTTTTTTTCATTTTTTTTTCATAGTCTTCAAGTCAGGAACTATCTTTTCGGCTAGATTAATCTGTGTAATTTGTGTTATGCGCACTCTAAGTATTTATGACGAGCTTACAAACGGAGGACGTTTCGGCGGTCATTAGTTTTTCCAATCACGGACGGACATTCATCGTAATATATAAGATGGGCCGGTGTCGATGTGATAAACAATCCTGGCCCAGAACTCCTCGGTACTCCTGTCTAGTGACTTCTAGACTTTCTGTTCTGAGTGACATAATCCTTACTATCATCATGTTCAAATTGGTAAGTCAATTTTTATAACCACTCGGAATTGAAGTTGCATAAAAAAAATGTAATCGTCTTGTTTACTACCTACTCGTAAAAGGCTCTGGTATTTTCTCTGAAGAGGTTAGTAGGTATAGAAGAACGTCTAGTGACGATAGTGTTGATGCAATAGCTCAAAAAAAATATAAAGTATAATTAGGTTTTTTTAAATGTTTATTTTCTTCTCATCGTGAAAGTCCCAGTTACTTGTTTACATTTCTTCCACCGCCATAATTATTACCGTTTTGGGGTTAATCAGGTATTTTTACGAAACGACTCTAGTCAGACCAGCGCAACCTTCCAAACCTTATATTAATTAATAAAATTAATTTCAATATTTGGATCATAATTTGATTTGGTGCATTACAGTTTTAAAGTCCATATGAACTTACGAAAAAATTTGTTGTGGAGACATCCTTTACTCCACAAACAGACAAATACTTATACAGTAACAGCTACACATAGCACCTTGCCTGGTGGAAGATCTTCCCTTTGTGGCGGTGGAGACCGAAACTTCACTTCTGCTACATTAATCTTATTTGGTCACAGATGATCCTCCTAGTCGCAGCCCTCCTGATGGCAGGCCCAGCAGCGGCCAAGCCCCAGGTGCTTCTGGACTACGGCTACTACGCGCCAGGATACGTCGCTTCGTACAGCGCGCCTCTCGCATACTCGTATCCGTATGCGTACGCGTATTCCTACCCGTATTACTTTTAGAATACTTGGTTGTTAAGCTAGTGACATGACATGTAACTTTTTAATTTCAACGAAAAATGAGTTTGACGTATCAAGTATAAGTATTCCTACCCGTATTACTTTTAAAATACTAGGTTGTTAGACTAATGACATGACATGTAACTTCTTAATTTAAACGAAAAATGAGAATGATGAATCAAATATATTCAATCACACAATTCACCTATACTAATTAGATAACTAAGTAATTAAGCTGGCGATATACTACGTATTTGGAACGATGCATTTGAATATATGCGTACTGATGGTTCTAAAATGGGTACACTTAATTAATAAGCTGAATAACTTGTCACCAGTACTTACTTAGAATCGAGAGTCATCGTAAATTATATTAACAACAGATGATTATGAGTTTTAAGAAACTTGTTCTTACCTACTATAAGTTATAGTCATTCATGTAATAAATAATGGTGGTTCATTTAACATAGGGAATATAACGGCGAGTATATAAATATACCTATGTAATTATATACAGCTAACTTGGCTATTTATTAATGGAAACAGACAAATGTCAGTATTCAATCACAAAAAACAATATTTACTTCAAAATTATGAATCAAATAAGAAGATTATTTGATTCATAATTTCGAAGTTTAACAAAACTTTATTTGATTCCTAATTTTGAAGTTTTGTCATTATATTGTGTATTTGTTTTAAATAAAAATATGTGATATCACATTTTGATAGGAAAGTAGGTACTTATGTACTTTATTTTTACCAGACGCTTAACGTTATCTTACTATGTAAGATAAATATTAATCAAATATAACTTTGGAATCTTTATAAACCTGAATAATTACTTTATAAGTGTAATATATTATGTATTGTGATGACATGGTTTAAAATAAAGTAAAACATATTTTAAAACTTAGTTCGTCTTTTACTTATTAGAAAGGTTTTTCGCCGTACAGCAAAAAATCCGGCCGCTGAAAAATAAATATAGGTAATGTCCGTGAGCGAAGACGCAGGCTAAGCTATTACAAAATAAAAAATGTTGAAGCACCAGCCAATATTATCAGACAATCTCAAAAAATTCGGTGTAATTTATGACATTACAAATGATAAAATTGTAACTGACAATACCTGTATTTTGAATATAACACCAAAATATCGAAAAAGTGGGTCTATAGAAGTTCCAACAGAAGCCAAAACTGGAGTTTTTTAAAAGCATTTAGTTTTTCTGTATATACATCTAATTATATACTTTTAAATTAAATCTTGCTCCAATTAAAAATCTGATGTCTCTCTGTATTCCGTGTACTGTACATAATGTTCTTCCCCCAGTCCCCACACGCTTCTACGGTGCCAATACAGTTATCATTTCTTTTTATTAAGATTCGGAAACGAAGTCGCGTGCTGCAGCTAGTTTGTAATAAGCCCAGAGTTCCCGGATCGAACCACGTCTGTCCCGTCACGTAGCTGTCATCATTGAGTTGTCATCTCAATGACACAATCATCGTGGCATGCGCAAGGTTGATCCGGCACATCGGGATGGAATGGTTTCCCCACTAATTAGTATTCCGAGCTTGGATTGAAGATTAGCTCATAACCTGTGTGAACACCTTTATAAATATTGTATTTGCATGTACATTTGGGTACCTATGTGGATGTAGGTACTAACTTGTACTAAAAGCGCCGTGATAGGAAATTGACTTATTTTATGTAACTGTTTATATTTATTTTTGGAAATAAGTGCCTCGTAGATATACAGAGATTATACGTAAATAAATGATAAACACTTTTCTATTGTATTAATGTTGTATAATTTGATATTTACTACGTACATACAATAATTACATACATCAGATATATTATTTAAGGTCCAGACCCCTCATTTAGGGTCCAGGAACTTGCTTCTACGCTTGGATTGGATATTAAATACTTATATGATTTTGTTATACAGGGTGTTTGGTAAGTCGCGACGCATATCGAAAGAGGAAACTCGGTATCTAATTCTCGTTCTAAGTAATTATAAAAAATAGGGGGTTATTGTTTTACCTACCTGTATCAATGGTGCCGGCCGCGAGCCGTCTCGCTGGACGTCAACGCGTGCGCACGTCCAAACATTTTGCGACTTTATTTGACACTAATATGATTTCTTTTTCTTTTAAATTAATAAATGAGTTTTTTGTTGCTTTTGTATATTATAAAGTTCAAAGCGTGTTCATGATTTACTATGTCCTAAATATGAAACGCGATTTACCAGTCACCCTGTATATTTATCGTCAAATTTTATTCGTCATATCAATTTTATCGTTCATCTGGCGAATATCCTGGTCTTCCGACCGGTCTTTCGTCTTCTTGGAAAAGTACACCCAGGAATCAAAATAAGCGTAGCATGAAAGTATTTACAGAAATTTTTCAGAAGTAAAAAAGGAGGGAAAAATCTTGGCTCTTTTTCGGAATTGTGCAATGGCCAACCATTAAGGGATGAACATTCAATTATTTTGCAAGCAATATTTGAAATTCTTGATTTACTAAGATATTCTGGTGCGGGGATGACCAGCCAGACCAGGCCCTCCCTTTACGTTCATGTGTGGAAGTTAGGAAGGTAAATACAGGAAAGCTACAGGCATCTTACCTCCATGACCCTCGTAAAACATTAATTATTTAGAAAAGATTGAGTTACTATCCATTTCTATGGAGTTTTAGCTTAACTATGAAAAGTTAATTTTCAAAAAGATATATTGAAATATATTTAAGACCGTATACTTAGTTTGTTACATTTAAAAAAATGATCGATAGAGGTAAGATGCCTGATATAAACTAAACAACAGAATTAAGCCGTTTAAGTTGACGTTATTAGTTTTCTAATAGGTTAGAATTAATTATAGCTACTTATAATATCATCAATATAATTACAATCTTATTGATAAATATAATTGGTTGAATTATGTCCAATAACTTAGCATGAATTCAAGGGTTAGGTACCTTTGAAATTTCGTACTGAATTCGTGATAAGTTATTTTATATCAACCTCTTTATATTGACTACGATCGAATTCTACACATTTGGTTTACAAAGTTTATAATGTTATTATTATAAATATAACAAACACCTTGAAAATGCTACAACTTTGTTTCACTAAAAAATCACCGTTCCACATACACTGCTCACGTTCATTGTTCACGTTTCGAAAACAGAATTTGATAAATTCTCTAAAAACTTAGTGTTAAATCACCATTTACTTTTATTAAAAGAGAATTTAATTTATTCTCTTTCGATTCCGTCTAAAAAATTACTTTCCACTCCGAACGGCCTTTGACATAAAACAGAATTTAAAATTGGTATCGAAATTCTATTTACAAACGGCCAGTACCAATCGATGTTAAAAACTCTATGGATTCAGTCTATTAATCACTTTCCATTCCAAACGATGCCATTTCTCTTTAAAACAGAATTTGAAAACCCTATGGAATCCTCTCAATTTTCGAACGGCCAGTTTCTATTAATGAATGAACAGTTCTTTATTCAAACGTGTCTTTTTTCTGTCAGTTCAGGCCACTTCGAGGTCGGAGTCGGAGTCGTCTGTGTAGTTCCTTTGCGGTTGTGCTGGTAGGGCGCTGGCTGGAGGAGAATGTGCCGGCGACAGCATCGGCCGCGCCAGCAGCGGCGCTCGGCCGCAGCTCCTCTCCTCTTGGAGTTTGCGAAGCCTTTCTTGTTCTTCCCGCTTCTGCTTCCTCCATTTCGCGCGTCGGTTCTTGAACCAGACCTGTGAAAAGAAAAAAAATATACTTATATTCAAAAATTTTATTCACTTGGACTGTGAAGTTGTACCTTGGGGTTTTTAACATTAAATATGAATAACCTTTACAAGTCCATTGGGCGGTAAACGAACGATTAAAGCATAATGCTTTATTCGCGGACAATTGAAAAATTTCAGCTACTGGATCAAAAAAAAGTAGGTTAGTGTGGAATCGTCAATAGTGTCGAATCATTGATAGTTCTGGGTAAGATGCGAATAGGTTCTTCCAGTAGAGTGCGCGCGAAAACTTTTTTTTCTTTTTTTTTTAAAGTGATCCTTACCTCCGCGGGTGGCCGGTCCCACGGAAGCTATAGTCGCCTTCACATCACAACACGGACGGCCTTCTTGTAACCAAACATTGAATGGATGTTTGACATGCCTATTACATTCAATTTTACCATCATTGCAATTTAATACAGTTTATTTGTTGCAGCGTGATGGCTTACGGAATACATGTTGATTAAGTTTTAATCCGATGATTTGAATTCGTTACTGCCTACTTTGATATTCCATAACAATGATTTGAAATCTTTAGCGAAAGTTATTCATATCCTGTGGAATTCTTTTCAAAATGACTACTAAATGTTACTATCTATACAATTTTAATTATTCAGTTATGAGCTTGATAGTTGTTCAACCAGTATACTTTTACACTCATAAATTTTTAAAATAACGTTTCTTATTTTTTAGATTTATAAGATATTTATAATCACGTTTCTTTCATGGGTAGGGTAGGTAGAGACTACATTTCCCATTTGCCACGGTGTCTGCGTAAGTAGTTACTTCTTTCGCTTCATCCACAACTCTCTTCAAGCAAGCTCGTCAATTTTGGATATTGTAAAAAAGTGTTAAAGTGTGTGTCTTATTTAATAAATATAATCTACTTGGTTATAATTGATTTGCTTGCAACAAATTTTTTTGGGTCGATCTCAAAAGAGAGTGTTCTATAGCATAAAGTTTAGTTGTAGCTTTAAAGTTCAAATGAACAAACGTAAAGTTTGTATAGAAAAAAAAAGTCAAAAGAAAAAAATAAAAACAACAAATTAAAAACAAAAAGTTTCCAAACAAAAAAATTCAACTGCAAATTGGGACAATGAGTTCAGTAGCAGTGTAAAGTTAATCAAATCCCCGAATCTAAACTGTCCTCAGAAATGCCGCCCCAAGTTTGCACGATGCCGTACAACGCCCATACAACTTTTCGTATTGCTTTCATTTTAATTTGTTAGCGATATCACCATTGTAGTAGTTAATTGCCTTAGAAGAGTCGGTGCGTCGACAATGGCGCTATTAACTTTAAGTGGGGTTTCGGTGTACGGCTTACCCGCCGCCGGCGAAGCGAGAGTTATGCTCTGCCACCGCCAGACTCCTTGTCTCGCGGCGGCCATTGTCATTGCACACCCACAAAAGATTACCCCGACGCTCTTTTGTCAGTCCCTGATTGGTTCCAACTTTCACTTATTGGACTAAACAAATATGAAAGAAATTTATGGATATGAACCAATGAATAATATTAAGCGTGGCGTTAAATCTATATATCTATACTAATATTATACTATTACTATTATACCATTTATTACACAAGGCTTTAGGCTATATAATATCACACTGCAACTATTAGGAGCGAAGAAATGATGGAAAATGTGAATAAAAAAAACGGGGCAAATTATTCATCCTTGAGGGCTTAAATGATGTCCAAAATAACTATTCTACGCGGATGAAGTCGCAGGCACAGCTAATAGGTTATGAAATTTGCATTTAACGAAAGTATACAGTACATATAACACATTTATCCATTACAGGGCAGACAGAGCTAAAAGTCTCGAAAAGACTGAACGGCCACATTCAGCTGAATGACTATGGAATTGAGATTCAATTTTTTTTTTTGGATTCTTCTTTTTCTTTAAAAATTCGGAATCTTTCTTTTTTTAAAAAAAAAAGAATCCGAAGTTTATTAGCGTATCCATTACACCTTAAAAAAACAGTAATACATACATACATTCATAAAATCACGCCTCTTTCCCGGAGGGGTAGGCAGAGACTACATCTTTCCACTTGCCACGATCTCTGCATACTTCCTTCGCTTCATCCACATTCATAACTCTCTTCAAGCTCGGCGGTTTCGGGTACTGTTGACCTGACCCTTTGCCAGGACGTTCTTAATTTGATCAAGATACGTTCGTCTAGGCCTTCCCACTTCGACCTTTCCCTCCACACTCTCCTTGTATATCCTTGTATAAAAAACAGTTATAGATCAGAGTTAATCAGACGTAGTTTCTTCAGTAACGTGACAAAACCAAACATCCATTGTTCTCTTAGTACATTGTTTCGAATATCCAAAATCTATTGTGAAAGCGTTCTTGTATCGTGCATAAATTATTAGAATATTCCCAACTTTGTAAAGACAAGTAGCTTTATTGGAAAGCTTAGCAGATTGTCAACATGGCGGCCTGGGTTGTGGCAGCTAAAGTACAACATAGAATGGTTAAACAGATTACGTAATTAGTTATCGACTTAGACCTTTGAGATTTGAGACTAATATTGTATCGGCGACATTTTCACAGTTTTTTAATTAATTCAAATTAGTGCGGGGTGGTTTCCGGCACAAATAAAAAAAAAAGAATAGGACCACTCCATCTCGTCCCCATGGATGTTGTTGAAGGCGATTAAGGGATAGTTAAAGCTTAAGCACCTACTAATAATACTCACAAATCAATCAGGCCTTTTTCCCGCGGGGCAGGCAGTGACTACATTTTCAGTCTAAATAATCTATTCACTTATATACTTCCTTTATTACACTGTAGGTACATTAAGCTGTCATTTATTTTTCAAAATAAACACAATAGTTTCTAGTTAAACTAATTAAAACATACATACTTATAATCACGCCTATATCCTGATAGGCCACGTCACGTCTTGAAAATACTGATAGGCCACGTTCAGCTATTTGGCTTTAAAACAAAATTGATATTCAAACAGTGACAGGTTACTAGCCCATCGCGTAGAAGAAGACTCCCAATTTTATAATCCTATCCCTAAGTCGCCTTTTACAAAATCTATGGGCAAGCGTTGGAGTGGTCCTATTCTTTTTTCTATTTGTGCCGGGAACCACACGGGTCGTGTCTCAATATCTAATGAGGAGTGTGGGAAGACCCAGTTGGGAGGGAGGCGCCGGCGGCTATGACAGTCACGCCTCGACGCCCCCCACTCTGATACACAAGAACGCTCCGTTCCATGTACCGTCGCATGCACGCTGTTCGCGTTTCATTTCGCGATTTCTTGCATCTAATAAATATATCAAACAAATTATTACCGATTCATGCATAAATACAAGAAATCACACGATTTTCAGCACCATCACTAAATAAATAAATATATACGGGACAAATTACACTGATTGGGTTAGCCTCGAAGTAAGTTCGAGACTTGTGTTGCGAGATACTAACTCAACGATACTATATTTTATAATAAATATTTATATAGATAAACATCCAAGATCCAGGCAAATCAGAAAAAGTTCTTTTCTCATCATGCCCTGGCCGGGATTCGAACCCGGGACCTCCGGTGTCACAGACAAGCGTACTACCGCTGCGCCACAGAGGCCGTTAAAATGTGCTTACTGTTTACGTTTCATTTCGTGATTTTGTTGTCTTACGTACGATATAAAATGAATTACGTGTTGACATAACGAATTTGTTTAGCGTGATTTCAGTTGAAAGCAAAACGTAGGTAGTACCTACTTACATACATAAATTCATATCATCTCGTCTATATCCTTTACGGGGTAGACAGAGCCAACAGTCTAGTCTTGAAAAGACTGAAAGGCCACGTTAAGCTGTTTGGTTTTTTGATAGAATTGAGCAAAACGTAAAAACTAAAAAAAATATTAAAAAGAAAAAAATTTGGAGGCTAACTTCTTTTAAGAGGGATGGAGTACATACATATCTACGTACCTAAAGTCTACATACATACATATAATCACGTTTATATCCCTTATATAATATATAATATCCCTTGCGGGATAGACGGAGCTAACATTCTTGAAAATACTGATAGGCCACGTTCAGCTTTTTGGCTTACAGATAGAATTGAGATTCATACTCGTATAAAGTGACAGGCTTGCTAGCCCGTCGCTTAAAAGAAGAATCCAAAGTTTATAAGCCTATCCCTTACTCGCCTTTCACGACATCCATGGTAATGAGACGGGTGATCTCAAGATGTAGCTTAAAAAATATAATTTGAATCAAAACCCGATATCAATTAATTAAGCAACCGGTGAATGTAAATGAACTCGACATTAAAGTATCAGCCGGGATCAGGCGGGCGGTCCATTAATAAATCAGTTTGCTAAAACCGTAATTGTAATCTCAAACAGCGGAGGGAGATGTGTTTGTAATCACAACATTGTTACAAGTTCGGTTCACCGCCATAACCCCCCCCCCCCCCTACACTCCCCTCCCCCCGCGCCAGGCCGCGGTTCACACGGTTTCCTTCGCGAAAGTAAAGTATGTAACTTAACTAGATAATATTTATCATTGACGAAAAAAAAAAAAACCTCGACGGATTGGAAGCATAGTTTTTTTTTTTTTAAATCGATAGAAGTCTTGTTTTTGTTTGTTTTTAGTATCTTTATTGCACAGAAATTTATTTACACAGTTACAAAAAAAAAATAGAGAGAACATAGGACTTATACCATGAAGTATTTTTATACTTAAGTACAAAGTATTAAAATACTTCAGTTGTTTTAATTGGCTGTCTACCCCGCAAGGGATATAGACGTGATTCTATGTATGTATGTATGTTTTTCCGTTTAGAAATAGCGTAGTCACAAAACTTGAAGACCAATTGAACCTGAATGGTTTCGAGATGCCATTGAGATTTATAGAGTAAATTAATCAATATTATTTTACGTAGTAGTAATTGCCACCAGATTGATAACCCGTCGATAAACGCCTTAAAGACTACTTAGCTTGTAAGTATTTCCAGAGGTAGGCTTAACATAGGGTTCAACATTTTGAACATTTACTCACGAAGAGAAGGTGGCTCACACATTATGTTTTTTCAGCATGAATGTATGCTTATATAGAATTCAATAAAGCAGTGTAATATTTTTGCCAACAAGTTTCAAATAAAAAAATGCAAGCAAATCTCAATTTAAAACTCATAGTTTTATTGATGTGAATTACACAGGTTTTAACGCGTACATATTACAAATTCTGCCGGAAAAATTATTAAACTTTTGAATTAAAAGTAATCACTCATCCAGTGTTGACATAATTAAAGTACAACTGTATTAAGTTTAGCATCGCCGCCGGATCGTGAAATCCCTCACACCTGTCGGGGCATATCTCCCCATTTGTCGGGAAATGCATTAGTCAATATTAAAGACGCCATTCGCGAGTATAATTCCACAAAGGGCACTTCAAATCACACCCATTTCCATGGGTGGAATGTCAAAACACTCTTTGCCAGCCGGAGGCTGCGTTGTAAAATATAGAGAGTGCAGAGGGGTAGATAAATAATTTTTTTGATAGTTAAAAAATATTTTTTTTGTGGCTTATATATTATATTGCTTTTTGAGCCCTTTAAATCATGTATGTCAATTTAATTTAATTAGGAATATAAGTACCTAGTGAAATTCGCTTAAATGGTAACCTTATTTGAAGCAATTCTTAGGGGATTTTTTATAGGCTAAACAAAACCGCTGAAGAAATCAACTGAATTGAGTAATTCAGCAGCTTCGGATAGATAGGACTCATGTCAAGAAGTCTCATTTTTTTATTTGGCCTAATCGGTTCAGGATATAGTACCGCCAAACGTGTGGATTAAAGGTCAGAGTTACTACAAAGCTATCGTATTAAGTTAACAAATAAACAAATAATTTCCAAGTCACTATTGACTAATAAATAACAAATAAACAAATAATTTCCAAGTCACTATTGACTTGGAAATTATTTGTTTATTTGTTAACTTTTTACTGCAAATAAGAAAATAAAATTAGGTACAATACAAATGTATAAAGACGGATTTCCTATCGTCAACCAATTAATTGACAACAATATTCTTCACAAGAAAGAGGTAGCAATACACGATTAAATTGCTAACTTTTAAGATCCTCCACAACAAATGGTATAAGTCCGCCATTGCAAGTGATATATTTCTTTTATAACTATATACTATTTCTTGTAATTGTGTAGATTTCTGTGCAATAAAGATATTAAGTTGCATGAAGAGAGTTATGAATGTGGATGAAGCGAAGGAAATATGCACAGATCGTGGCATGTGGAAAGAGGTAGTCTTTGTCATTTTATGTATGGTATGTATAAAGATATTACAAACAAACAAATGCTACAAATGCCTATTCCGTACCCTCTATATTTCACGGTCCGTTGTCCCCTCGGCTCTGTCACTTCGTATCAATTACCTCACGCAAACACCCATGGTTAGTCCATATCTCAATCCCGCTATAAAGTCCTATCTGCGCACAATGCGCCATACGAATCGAAATTCAATCGTCAAAAGGCAGCCTTAATAGAACCGCGATTTGTAACAAATTTGCAAAATGTAGTTTATCCCGACTATCTTCAATCAAAATTGGTCGTAAAACAATGCTGATAAGTGTCAAATTCGCGGGAATACGAGACAGAAATCAACCCTAGGGGTCGTTATGCAAACAAAATGTTCCCCTAAACGTTATACTTTGAAAACAATAATTTGTATTGCGTATCGTTCGTACGTGTCCATAAATAATAGAGTGGTACTCCGGACGGGAATGTAACCTTTATTTGTGGTGTATTTGTTGCAAACCTTATTTTTATTTCATGAAGTAGTTAAATTGATAAGTTTTTTGTTTAATAGGTTTTGTGATCGAGTTACGAGTACGTCAGTAACCGGTTATTAGTGTTTTACCAATTAGATTGTCAGATGTTTGTCTCTTACCAAAGACAGCAAAACTTTAGTTCATAGTTTAAATTTCAGTAAAAATCTATTCTTACAAGGTGCAGTTTTTATGTGAACTTTCTGGCGTATTTACTATATTTTCAATTTCTTCACTCTTAACGCCACGAAAAGGAGACATCTTTTGTTAAGATAATTACTAACAAATATGGGATTTTTCTTTTGGCGATGGGGCTAGGATCCTGTCACTATTTTATCCATCTTCAACCCATACAGCGGAACGTCGCGTCGCAACCAGTCTTTGCGAGACTGTTGGCTCTGTCTACCCCGCAATAAGGGGGGATAAAGACGTGATTATATTACGATATTTATTTAGCAGAATAAACTAATGAATTAGTGGCATCCTTACAGAATAACTTAGTCTTTTTTTTTCTCAGCTTGTTTCTTACCTATCCGCACAAATATAAATTAGCGAGCGAAACAAACATTCATAGGCACGGAGTAGAATAGAATTTTATTAAAATAATTACAACTACGTTATTATGTCGAAGTTATTCGTCATTGTATTCATAATGTAGCTGTTTATTACTGCCAATAAAGAAAAATGAAAAAACAGAAGTTCGTTTTCAAAGTTCCGTTTAAAGCTTAACAAGCGTAAAATGAAACGGGGGAACTCTTTGATCAGTTCACGTCGGCTGCTCACGGCGATATTACAGAATAGCAGACAAAATGGCGCCTGTTTATTACTTAGTAACACATTGCGAACGTGTCTCTTTTGTGTAGCAACGAGTTATACTTATTCGTGTTTGTAGAGCGCGCATTGTCTCACATATACATACATACATATGGTCACGTCTATATCCCTTGCGGGGTAGACAGAGGCAATAGTCTTGAAAAGACTGAATGGCCGCGTTCAGATATTTGGCTTAATGATAGAATTGAGAATCAAATAGTGACAGGTTGCTAGCCCATCGCCTAAAAAGAATCCCAAGTTTGTAAGCCTATCCCTTAGTCGCCTTTTACGACATCCATGAGAAAGAGATGGAGTGGTCCTATTCTTTTTTTGTATTGGTGCCGGGAACCACACGGCACTTCTTTTTAGGCGACGGTTAAAAAGCCATAGAGTTATTTCGCGACTGTTGGCCCTACCTACCCCGTGAGGAATGACCTAACTGTGCACTCTCAGAAGCAAAAGGCATACAACCTCTACGGTTTTATTATATCTACTTATTAGGAGATAAGTCTGAGGGAGGCTGCGGGATGACAAGGCGCTTCCCGCCGCGGGGCGGAGCGCCACGCCCACCCGATGCGTCCCGGGTTCAAAGTTGTCACTCGTATCACTCGTTCACCACCATTTTCAGATTTATATCATCGAGTGAAATAGCCTGGAGGGCTTTTTGCATGTTAGGTCATTATATATATACGGGACAATATATATATATACGGGACAAATTACGCAGATTGAGTTAGCCTCGAAGTAAGTTCGAAACTTGTGTTATGAGATTCTAACTCAACGATACTATATTTTATAATAAATACGTATATAGATAAACATCCAAGACCCAGGCCAATCAGAGAAAGTTCGTTTCTCATCATGCCCTGGCCGGGATTCGAACCCGGGACCTCCTGTTACACAGACAAGCGCACTACCGCGCTTTATAAAGAAGATTTATTTATTTATTGTGCCGTGTGCTTCCCGGCACCATTACAAAAAGAATAGGACCACTCCATCTCTTTCCCATGGATGTAGTAAAAGGCGACTAAGGAATAGGCTTATAAACTTGGGATTCCTCTTTTAGGCGATGGGCTAGCAACCTGTCACTATTTGCATCTCAATTCTATCATTAAGCCAAATAGCTGAACGTGGCCATTCAGTCTTTTGAAAACTGTTGGCTCTGTCTGCCCCGCAAGGGATATAGACGTGACCGTATGTATGTATGTATATTTATTTATTTATGTACACAAAACTATGTGAAGTTCAGTTATTGTTAGCATTTTTTTTTGGTTTCGGTAAACTTGGTCGTTTACCTTTTAAAATATACATACGTTTAGTCACGTCTATATCCCATGCGAAGACAGAGCCAATAGTTTTGAAAAGACTGATTGGCCACGTTCAGCTGTTAGGTTTTATGATAGAATTGAGATATAAATATTGACAGGTTTTTAGCCCGTCGCCTTAAAGAAGACTCCCAAGTTTATAAGTCTATCCCTTAGCCTTCTTTAGCTGCCTTTTTCGACATCCATGGTATCGACTGGTCTTACTTTTAAGTGCTGGGAACCACACGGCATCTATAACTAGGTATGTTTCATCTTTAACCAGATATGTCATCCTACTAATATTATAAATGTGAAAGTTTGTATGTCAGGATGTCAGTATGGGTGTTTGTTACTCTTTCACGCAAAAACTACTGAACCGATTACGATGAAATTTGGAATGTAGGTAGCTGAAGACCCAGAATAACACATAGGTTTTTATCCCGGAGTACCCGCGGGATTGATTGTTACGTTATGATAGAGTTTTTAAGCGGACGCAGTCGCGGGCGGCCTTTAGTTACAAATAAATTAAATACTTACTTACTATCGTCTTATTTCGAGGTTCGACACATACACATACATACACACACACAAAACACAACGTAATTAAATTACAATACTAAATTAACAAAGCAGAATTCAAATTTGACGCGACTTCGCTAACTTGTTGTGTTTCAATTATAAATGTCAAATTAAAACAAACGACGAGGGAAATTAAATAAAGCATCCTCATTTAACCAGACAGTGTTCTAACAAGATCAACATTACCGCGGCTGGGACCCTGGGGCCCGGGCCCGGGGCACGATTACACGTCACGTTAATATTTGATTTGTTTAAAGAGTTGTAACAATGGTTTTCTTATCTCTTTGTTTGCGGAGACACCGCAAATATTTAATGTGACTGATTTAACAAAAGCGCGGAGGTCGGGCGCACTTTATTTATCTTTAAATGTCTTTTCTACGTATAAATAACATCAAATTTAATGAGTTCGTGAGGTAAGGACAAGGGCGGTTTGACTCGTGACTCCGCTCCAGTAGGAATGTCTAGAAAGAATACATATATTTAAGTCTATGTTACTTCAATAAATAAAAGCCTTTATTGCCGTTTTACAAAGGAATGGTTTAGGTATATCATATAAATTATTTCCGTTGCACGACAACTTGTTCATCGAATTTTTAAAAATATTTTTATACTTTGAATAGTGCAAAAGATCTTGTCTATCTCTGGGCACTGAAGTTAATATTAATTTTTGAAATCAAAATTTATTAGACACTATTTATTATAAAATATAAAGTTATATTTGTAATAACAACTCTTTTTTCATAATTTTATCAATTTCTAGGATACAGAATGGTTTAGCTGAATAGCTTGAGGGTTCACATAGTGACAGGTTGCAAGTTTATTACATTTTTCATTCCTTAACCATACTTGGAAATACACATACATACATACATATAATCACGTCTTTATCCCTTGCAGAGTTGACAAAGCCAGCAGTCCTAAAAGACTGAAAGGCCACGTTAAGCTGTTAAGCTTAATGATAGAATTAACTTTAAAATAGTGAGAGTAACTTACTAACTCGCACATCGCCTAAATGAAGAATCCCAAGTTTATAAGCCTATTCTTTAGTCGCTTTATACGACATCCATGGGAAAGAGATACACTTGGAAAAATACTTGAAATAATAAGATATTTTCTTGACATTTTGCCTAAAAATATTACTTGTACTCATTACAACAATTTATTATTCGATATTGCCCAAAAATAGCCCGTCTTGCCGACTTTGTGGACGGCCTCGGTGGCGCAGCGGTAGTACGCTTGTCTGTGACACCGGAGGTCCCGGGTTCGAATCCCGGACATGATGAGAAAACAAATTTTTCTGATTGGCCTGGGTCTTGGATGTTTATCTATATAAGTATTTATTATAAAATATAGTATCGTTGAATTAGTATCTCGTAACACAAGTCTCGAACTTACTTCGAGGCTAACTCAATCAGTGTAATTTGTCCCGTATATATTTATATTTGTGAGTCAAATTAAAAAGTCAGCGCGCTGTAAAAACATCTGAGTGGCGCATGCAAGTGTTATACGGTTCCTAAACAAAAGGATTTTAATAATGCAGTTTCCAATTGCCGTTAGCAAATAACGAGGGAACAGGCGAAACGTGTGTGTTGCCTTGAAAACAGGAAAACAATGTTGCCATACACGCTCAGTCTCAAAATTTAAGACAAAAATAAAAACATTTTTAACGTGGTAGTTAACTGCCGTGTGCCGTGTGGTTCCCGGCACCAATACAAAAAAGAATAGGACCACTCCATCTCTTTCCCGTGGATGTAGTAAAAGGCGACTAAGGGATAGGCATACAAACTTGGGATTCTGTTTTAGGCGATGGGTTAGCAACCTGTCACTATTTGAATCTCAATTCTATCATTAAGCCAAATAGCTGAACGTGGCCATTCAGTCTTTTCAAGACTGTTGGCTCTGTCAACCCCGCAAGGGACATAGACGTGACCATTTGTATGTATGTATGTAGTTAGCTGCGGACGTTCGTAACGTTCTTTATGCGTTAGTCTCCGTTGCGTTCTCTTTATGCGGAGTAAGTCTTCTTACTCTCATCCGTTCATTCATTGATATAGTCACGTCTATATCCTATTCGGGGTAGCCAGAGCCAAAAGTCTTGAAGAGACTGGTAGGCCACGTTCGGCTGTTTGGCTTAATGATAGAATTGAGATTCAAATAGTGACAGGCTGCTAGCCCATCGCCTAAAACAAGAATCTCAAGTGTATAAGCCTATCCCTTACTCGCCTTTAACGACATCCGTGGGAAAGAGACGGAGTGGCCCTATTTTTTTTTTATATTGGTGCCGGGAACCACACGGCACACATGAACTAAAATAATAAAGCAATGAAATCATCAAACGAAACAGTACGACTAATCTCCCATTGAGGTTGTAAGTCTTCAAAAATAAGCGTTAACATTAAAATCGATTAAAGCAATCTGTCAGTTAAAAAGCAAATTGTAAAAAGTCCATGATCCGAGATGAAGCCATACGAGTGACTCGATACTCGCCCTTTGCTTCCTTTAGGGACGATAAATAAATTAATTTAATTAACTCAAATTAATTTTCGCCGCCGCAATGGCGCCCGCCCACGGCCGGCCTTTTTATTTGCCCGAAGCTAAAATTGCCCGCGCAGAAAACTCCACGAACGTGAACTAGTAAGGATTCATGAATAAAAGGGAAACTGAAGCATTTATAATCACTTTTCGATCGGATATTTTATATCCAAAATGTCGGTGTAATTTTGGGCTAAGCGAAAGTTGCTGAATAATTTTGTTGTGAGATACAATATCAAGCTGTTGTTTTTTTTTTTTTAAGGAAATTTATAATTTTAATAATTATATAAGAAAACTAACTGTGCTCGCGACTTCGTCCGCGTGGAAAAGTTATTTTGGGCATCATTGAAGCCCCAAAGAATGAATAATTTTCCCCGTTTTTTTCACATTTTCCATTATTTCTTAGCTCTTAATAGTTGTAATGTGATGTTACATAGCCTAAAGCCTTCCTCGATAAATGGTCTATTCAATACAAAAAGAATTTTTCAATTCGAACTAGTAGTTCCTGAGATTAGCGCATTCAAACAAACAAACAAACTTATAATATTAGTATAGATTAGAATAAGAATACTTAGTAGATGCCTATTGGTTTTAAGGGCCAGCTTAGCAGTCAAATAAAAATAATAATAATTTGACTCTTAAAATTTACCTCTTAATGGAATAAAGTACTTACACACATATACATTTATATAATCACGTCAACATCCCTTGCGGGGTAGACAGAGCCAACAGTCTTGAAAATACTGAAATGCCGCGTTTAGCTATCAATGATGGAATCGAGATTTAAATAGCGAGAGGTGGCCAGATAATAAACCAAAAAAAAAGAGTAGTAGATTCTTAATAATTAGTTTTTTACTTAATAATTAGTTTATTATTATTTTTAAGACTCAGTATTAACGGTATACGATATTATGTTTTTGTTATTCATTACTGAGTAGATTTGGTTTCCAAATACTCAAAAGACTGGAAAGCCAAGATTATGTGATTGGCTTAAAATTGGTTTACGATATAATGGCATAACAATACAAACATCACTTCCTTATCCCTTACGGGCAAACAAAGCCAATAAATAGTCAAATTACGCGGGGCCTACTTTTATAACCTTAGAGATAAATGAATAAACAAAACTGAAAAACTAAAACCCTGACAACTTCAACTTACGGATTATTATCAAGGCTAGAATTTAAAAAAAGAATATTATTTGAACACGCGTGGCATCTTAGACCAGACCTCATCTTGCACCATCAGTCAGATTGAAATTAGATACACTCAAATTTCAATATACTTACATACATATGGTCAAGTCTATATCCCTTGTTGGGTAGACAGAGCCAACAGTCTTGAAAAGACAGAATGGCCACGCTCAGCTATTTGGCTTAATGATAGAATTGAGATTCAAATAGTGACAGGTTGCTAGTCCATCGCCTAAAAAAGGATCCTAAGTATGTAAGCCTAAGTTGCCTTTTACGACATCCATGGGAAAGAGATGGAGTGGTCCTATTATTCTTTTTTTTTTGCCGTGTGGCTCCCGGTACCAATACAATACAAATTTCAATACATAATTTTTTTTTATCAAATTGAGGTCAGACGCGATCAAATAATAATAACAAAAAAAACAACAACATAGAAATAAAAATCCTAAGCGTACCAATTTCTTGAAATCGTAATTTCACAAAAAAAACGTTAGTAATGCTCAAATGTCTGCCGAGATGTTGACATTGGCTCCGGTCACCTCCTGGGTGGCACTGTTGAGTGGTCGGCACACACTTGACCGAACGCCGGTAGCTTGTAAACAGTTCCGACACACTTTCAAAACTAATTTCTATTGCGGAGACATTTAATACTTAGTGCCGTGTGGTTCCCGGTACAAATAGAAAAAGAATAGGACCACTCCATATCTCTCCCGTGGATGTCGTAAAAGGCGTCTAAGGGGTAGGCTTATAAACTTAGGTTTCCTTTTTTAGGCGATGGGCTAGCAACCTGTCACTATTTGAATCTCAATTGTATTTTAAAGACAAATAGCTGAACGTGGCCTATCAGTCTTTACAAGACTGTTGGCTCTGTCTACCCCGCAAGGGATATAGACGTGATTATAAGTATGTACGTATGAATTAATAGTTTCAATTTAGTCTATGGGAAGGCGCGTTATCTTATTTAGATAAATCTTTGACGTCTGAGTGACTGATTGACATTTAACCGACAGTCCAGACAGACTTTAAATTAGGCACGTAGGTTCCTTATGTGGTCTAGGGGTGCACCAATTAAACATACATACATATATTCACGTCTATATCCTTTGCGGGGTAGACAGAGCCAACAGTCTTGAAAAGACTGATAGGACGTTCAGCTGTTTAGCTTCATGATAGAATTGAGATTCGAATAGTGACTTTGATTTAGCTAGCACATCGCCTTCACAGACTGAAACTACATATTTTGCCGTGCCGTTGGTCTTTCTTCTGCCGGCGTGGTACTTGACCTCCCACCGCTGGAACCCCACAGGATGGATCTGGCCTGCCTCAAATGCGCGTTGCTGACAGAGACGGAAAATACTAGCGTAGTATACCAAATGTGTGTGGTTCCCGGCACTATTAGAAAAAGAATAGGACCACTCCATCCCTTTCCCATGGATGTCGTAAAAGGCGACTAAGGGATAGGCTTATAAACTTGGGATTCTTTTAGGCGACAGGCTAGCATCCTCAATTTTGAATCTCAATTCTATCATTAAGCCAAACAGCTGAACGTGGCCTATCAGTCTTTTTAAGACTGTTGACTCTGTCTACCCCGCAAGGGATATAGACGTGATTATATGTATGTATGGATGTATATAAAATTATATAGCAGATTGACTAAGCAGATATACAAGGAGAGTGTAGAGGGAAAGGTCGGAGTGGAAAGACCTAGACGAACGTATCTTGATCAAATTAAGGACGTCCTGGTAAAGGGTCAGGTCAAGAGTACCCGAAACCGCCGAGCTTGCATGAAGAGTGTTATGAATGTGGATGAAGCGAAGGAAGTATGCGGAGATCGTGGCAAGTGGAAAGAGGTAGTCTCTGCCTACCTCTCCGGGAAAGAGGCGTGCTTTTATGTATGTATGTATATCAAATTCAGAAGACAGCATCCGACAAACTATCTCTTTAAATAGGCCACCCGCATTTCGAGGGTTTGAAAGTGCTGAGTCAGCAATGTTGACAATCCCATAGCTACTTCTTAACGTTACGCCCTGTTAATCTCATCACAGACCGTATCGCAAACAAAACGGAGTTAATATTTGCGCGTGCGCATGGCCAGCGTTACGGTGGTATCGATCAATATAAATGAAATAAGAAAGTTTTTAATAATAGCATTTTTTCATTTTAATTTAAATAACGGAGCACTCGGTAAAATATTATTTTATTTTAAGTTACAAATAATATGAGAGGCAGAGACATGACATGAATGATAAAACAAAATCTATCAAAAAATGGAATTAATTCAAAGATGAAATTAGAAGAAAAAATCTCTAAAACTCTAAAGAGGTTTTTCTCTCCAACAATTATTAATCAAATACGGTTCAGTAATTTTTGAATTTATTCGTTACTCACATTCGAAAATATAAAAATCTCCTCTCTTTATTATGAGTGTGATATTATAACCTTAAAAAAATAAACCCTATAACATTATAGGTCTCCGTCGGCGCGGTACTTATTCCTGACAACATAGTATAAAGCTTCTCGTGACTGTCCCTATATCTACATGTATGTATACTTAGATCTTTAAAACTACCCAACAAATTTCGATGCAGATTTTTTAATAAATAGAGTGATTCAAGAGGAAAGTTCATATGTATAAATACTCATGAGAAGCCGGGGCGGGTCGCTATAGTTTAACTATAAAGATAAGTGAGTGAAGAAGTGAATGAAACTTAATTCAATGGTAAATGCACTAATTTTGAAGTAAGTTTCCCAAAAGATACAATTAATGTTTCTTGTTATTTTTACGTAGCAAGTTCGTAGCACAGCACTACGATATTCGTAGCACTTTGCTACGATTTAGAAATTGCCTTATTAAAATGTAGATATGACGATGACTAAGGGATAAAAAATATGATGTATGTCATTTATGTTTTACCAAATTCAAATTAAAATAAATAATTATTATTGAGGGACATTTCAAAATACCTACCCCGCAAGGCATAAAGACGTGAATATATATGTATGTATATGATATCTTTTAATAAAGATTCTTTCTATTCCTCCATACGTGTAGCTAATTATTATTGCAATCAGTTGGTGAAAATGTAAGCTTTTTGGATGTAATATGTGTTAGCTTGTAAGATAAGCTTGTAGATTGTGATTAAAAAAAATAAGGTTTTTAAGATAGGTAAATCAATATTTTTAAGGAAATGTCTAGTCTACCACGAGCTTGTATGAAGAGAGTTATGAATGTGATCTAAACGAAGGAAGTATGCAGAAATCGTGGCAAGTGGAAAGATGTAGTGTCTATCTACCCCTCCGGGAAAGAGGCGTGATTTTAAAATATGTATGTACAGTGGTCACTCAGTAAATCTAATAACTAAACCGCAACGTCCCGCGGGTATTACGGAAAACCACTTTTCGATACAAGCACCTCATTAGCCAAATTTAAATCTTAACACTTAGTGATTTGAGTTGCAAGTTGATATTGTTTTGTCAATCAGTCAATGCCCTCTGATATTTGGATTAAATAAAAAACTTATCTCAATTCTTCGAGCTGTTTCCTCAAGACTACACCAGCTTAATGAGTCCTATTGAAGGTACTCGGAAGGTACTAACTGCTCTTCAATAAAGATGAATCAATTTTTTGTTCATTATTATGGGACACTTCAATATCACTTAATAATTGTCATATATTTTTTTGGTTTCTCAAAGTTGGTTGACGTCAAATTAATCACTTCAAACTAAGTTAACTGCCGCTTCCAAAGCGTCAGTGCAGAAGAAGCGGTGACAAACTGCACTGCAGCATTTTCTTCAACAACGTCAAATTCACAACTATCCAAACTTAGAATAGAAATGTGGACGAGATTATACGAGTAGTGTTGTGTTGACTTATACGAAATTTTAATAATGGAGACAATATTGCCATTGACAAATTGCCTGCGACCTGCGACCTCTACCCGCATACAATGAAATCTGCGGGAATTCCTATCTCAGTGCACTTTGAAACCAAATAAGATGCCAAATTTCAAATTTTCAGACCCTGCATATAAAGGCTGTGCGTAGGTATATATGTAGGCGCATCTCGACAATCAGTGTCGTATAATATATAAATAAAAAAAAACAAACCAACCTCAACTCGTTCCTCCTTCAAATCGACTCTCAACGCGAGTTGCTCCCTCAAGACCACATCGGGATAATGCGTCTTATCGAAGGTACTCTCAAGTTGTTCTAACTGCTCCTCCGTGAAGATGGTGCGGTGCCTCCGCTTGCGTTTGGGCGGGGGGCCCGCGAGGCCGGCTAGGGCTGCGCTGGCGTACCCGCTGTAAAGCCCAGCGTAGCCCCCCGCCGGGCACGGCACGCCGCCGCCGACGCCTGCTGAAATAAAATAAATAAATAAATATATACGGGACAAATTACACAGATTGAGTCAGCCTCGAAGTAAGTTCGAGACTTGTGTTACGAGATACTAACTCAACGATACTATATTTTATAATAAATACTTTTATAGATAAACTTCCAAGACCCAGGCCAATCAGAAAAAGTTCTTTTCTCATCATGCCCTGGCCGGGATTCGAACCCGGGACCCCCGGTGTCACAGACAAGCTATTACCGCTGCGCCACAGAGGCCGTCGTGAAAGAAATGGTTACCATCAATTTGTTTGAAATAAAACCACAGTCTTGAGCAGGTTTCGAATGGTTAAATAATAAACCCTTAAATTCTGGTAATAGATTTAAAAAAGTCATTGTGACAGTATCAATAACAAATTTCTTGTCTATTTGTTTTTTGATTTAGTAAAAATAACAGATAATCCGCAACATGCTATTTATTTTTTAATGTTTATAGAATCATTTATAGAAAAAAATATAGATTTAATAAAATTAGAGACTGGTACATAATGCGGTAAGCAATAAGGTCACATATTGTATCTTTAAGGGTTCAAACAATTAAGATTCAGTAGTTCATATTTAAGGTAGGTATCAAAAATAATTTAGATTTCAAATGTAGCAATTTCACGAGAGAATTAAATCTTACGCAACTACACTCAAACAAAGGTATGTCTTCTTAAAAAGAAAATATGTTTGACATTCCATTAACTTCACGTATCTGGCTATCAAAGATTCCCAATAAATGCGAAGTATTAATTTATCTTTCATTAAAATATTGATAAAATAACTGAAAATAAATAATTGTTTTAAATCATCTTAAAATTTCCTGCAACGAAAAATTGAGAAATTCTACATAAATAAGTTGCAACATTTTTTTATAGTACAAAATTCCAAATATCATCCTCACTACTCTACACGTCGCACCACGACCACGACTTAACAATAGTCTTAACAGAAATATTAAAAATGTTATTCCGATACATGTCAGGGTAAATCAGTTTAATATGCGTTGCGTCAGGCGACGCGTGAACAAGCTCAGACCCCGAGCGGGGGGTTGCCAGCCGTTAAAAATATTAGCCACGAATAAAAATTGAATATTTTTGCATACACAGAAGCTATAAGATATTGTTTGTGGAAACGAAAAAGCTTTTAAGGCCCGAGGCGGATTGGTAAGGCGCTATCGGTGGCTTTAATACACGGTGCGAGAATAAAAACGCGCCAATGCCGGGTAAGTCTTATTGATTTTATTCTTCTGTTATTTTCTCTGTTTGTGTGGTATGTTTTTCGATGAATGATATAGGTGTTGATTAAAAAAAGGGAAGGAAACGAAATATGTATTATACTACCAAAACTTTTGTCACCGCGAGAGTATAACAGATAATAAAATAGCTTATTCATTCATTAATTCATATGATCATGTCTATGTCGCTTACGGGTTAAACAGAGCCTCCAGTCTTGAAATACTGATGTTACTATACTTTTCGTTAAATTCAATCCATTTCCCATTTATTGATTCTAATTTATTGTGAACCTCAGCTGAGTTAAAACCTCTCACCAATGTCAGTTGTTCGATGGTCACACAGATTTTAGTAAGTAGAAGTTTGACAGCCTCCGTGGCGCAGCAGTAGTACGCTTGTATGTGACACAGGAGGTCCTGGGTTCGAACAGCGGTGCGACGAGAAATGACATTTCTTTGATTGGCTTAGATTTCGGATATTTATCTATATAAGTAGAGTTTATTATAAAATATAGTATCGTTGCGTTAACAGTCTTGAAAAGACAGGCCACGTTCTGCTTTTTGCCATGATGATAGAATTGAGATTTAAATTGTGACAGGTTGCTAGCCCATCGCCTAAAAGAAGAGGCCTTAGTCGCCTTTTACAACCGTGGAAAAGAGAAGGAGTAGTTGGTACATGGCCGAAGTAGGTTCTGCCATGAACCAATGACGTTCTGTACTTTTATGCGGAGCACAGTATTGATTGGGCCGCCGACGCTCATAATATTTATATTAATGACATAACATACAATCACGTCTATATCTCCTGCGGGGCAGACAGAGCCGTCAGTCATCAATAGACTGAAAGGCGAGCTGAATGTTCAGCTGTTTGGCTCAATGAGAGAATTATTTATTTACAGCAGGTATAATGGTAAGAAATTTTATAAGTTTATATTTATTATAATAATAATCATGTTTTTGTAAAAAAAAATCTAATTAATTATATTGTGATAATATTCAATTCAACAAGATTTCTAGGGCTTCTTAACGATTAGGTACTGTGGGGAAGAAACGTAAAACTAATTAAACAAGATGATGATTCATAGCAAAGTTCGAGTTGTTAATATAAAATTAAACCAAGAGGGTAAGTAAGTGTATGATTTTATATAGCTTCTTATTTTTGTTTAGGCGATGGGCAACCTGTCACTATTTGAATCTCACTCTATCAGTTGAACGTGGCCTTTCAGTCTTTTCGAGACTGTTGGCTCTGTCTACCCCGTAAGGGATAGAGACGTGACTATATGTATGTATGAATGACTTTTATTATCTTAGTTGTACATACATACATACATATGGTCACGTCTATATCCCTTGCGGGGTAGACAGAGCCAACAGTCTTGAAAAGACTGAATGGCCACGTTTAGCTATTTGACTTAATGATAGAATTGAGATTCAAATAGTGACAGGTTGCTAGCCCATCGCCCAAAAAAGAATCCCAAGTTTGTAAGCCTATGCCTTAGTCGTTTTTTACGACATCCATGGGAAAGAGATGGAGTGGTCCTATTCTAAGGTTACTCATCCTACTAATATTATAAATGCGAAAGTTTGAGAGTATGACAGTATAGATGTTTGTTACTCATTTACGCAAAAACTATCTACTGAACCGATTACGATGAAATTTGATATGTAGGTAGCTGAAGACCCAGAATAACATATAGGCTACTTTTTATCCCGGAGTTCCCGCGGGATTGATAGGGTTTCCATGCGGACGAAGTCGCGGGCGTCCGCTAATAAAAAGTCTTATTATTTCATAACTAATATCTTGTTAAAGGCTATTATTCTAATTCTAAAAAGTCTTATTATTTCATAACTAATATCTTGTTAAAGGCTATTATTCTAATTCTAAAAAGTCTTATTATTTCATAACTAATATCTTGTTAAAGGCTATTATTCTAATTCTAAAAAGTCTTATTATTTCATAACTAATATCTTGTTAAAGGCTATTATTCTAATTCTAAAAAGTCTTATTATTTCATAACTAATATCTTGTTAAAGGCTATTATTCTAATTCTAAAAAGTCTTATTATTTCATAACTAATATCTTGTTAAAGGCTATTATTCAGTTGCGTCACTTGGAGTTTTCTTGTTTTTGTGATTAGAAAACAAAGATTTTTTTTTGTCTTATGTAAGGTATTAAGGATTTGTTTTGAAGTGTTAATGAAATGCTACAGTAGAATTCTTGTGCCATTTTTCTTCACTTTGAAAGCGGTGTAGCGAGGGCGGATAGGTCTTTGACCTGCGATAAAGGGAAGTATAAAATATATTTTATGTCAACTTATACGTCTGTCTGCCTTTTGAATGAAAGAAAGAAAGAAAAATATTTTATTTCATATCACAAACTTAACTATACTAAGTAACAGGATTTTACAAATTATTCTTGATAATACTCAATTATTCTTGCCTTGTCATGAGTGAAAACTGGACGACATGACATGATTCCAATTTTAAAAGCATAAAAAGGTAAAATTATATAAATATTTAGGTCAAAAGTACCCGAAACCGCCGAGCTTGCATGAAGAGAGTTATGAAGGTGGATGAAGCGAAGGAAATATGCAGAGATCGTGGCAAGTGGAAAGAGGTAGTCTCTGCCTACCCCTCCGGGAAAGAGGCGTGATTTTATGTATGTATGTATGTATATAAATATTTCTTTTTAATTTATTTTTGGATAAACATTTATCTTATTAAAAACAAATTCATTGTACTCAAAGAACGCTGCGGAAACATAACCTTAAAACTGTTATATTGGTTATAATCCCTGAGGTCGGAGGGCGCGACATGATCTCCCGAGGCGGCCCGCGGGCACAGCTTATATCAAATTATAATGCTTCTTCTAACCCGAGAGGAAATTCCATCATTTAAGAGCCCCTCGGGCGGCTAATGGTTTATTCTACTAACATTATTACTAGTCCCATTTAATTTGAAAAGAATTTTCGCGGTTTTGTTTTTCTTGAGTGAGTTTTTAAAAAAGGGAGGTGTTATTTTAATGGTATTTTTTATTTTCAGATTTTTAAACAAGCATTTAGAATTTATTATATTTCTTATAACTTTTGAGAAAATAGAAAATTTGTTTATTCGTTATGGTTAGGTACGGATTGTTACGTGTCTTAAGTTACAGTAGAACTAGGCGGGATAGGACGCATATTTCCCCAAAGATGGGTAACAATAAGAACGTTAAGGGTAAGAGCCGATGAGAAACGGCTTATAACGAGATGGCGGCATAATTTTAACAATTTCTTTGCTAGCAGCAAAAAAGATACGGTATTAAGAAGACAGCGAATATACTTAGTAACCTTTTTTTTCTATGACCATAGATTGCATTAGATTGAAACGGGAGCGAATAACACTGTTGGGTTTAAACTCGTAAAACTACAGTGCCATGTGGTTTCCGGCACCAATACAAAAAAGAATAGGACCACTCCATCTCTTTCCCATGGATGTCGTAAAAGGCGACTAAAGGATAGGCTTACAAACTTGGGATTCTTTTTAGGCGATGGGTTAGCAACCTGTCTCTATTTGAATCTCAATTATATCATTAAGCTAAATAGCTGAACGTGGCCATTCAGTCTTTTCAAGACTGTTGGCTCTGTCTACGCCGCAAGGGATATAGACGTGACCATATGTATTTATGTATGTAAACTACCAGTCAGCAGTGGGATACAATAACATTCCGCTTAACAGCCCTACAGTGCGCTGTAGCGCAGCTGATGGTAAGCAGTATCTTCACAAAACCATGGCTAAGAAACTTACCGAGAAAATCATGTGCCCTTTGAAACGAACTGTGTGTTAAGTGATGCAGCTGGAGCGGCGGAATCGGCGGCTGCGGGCGAGGGGCCAGGATGCTCTCGATGGTGAAGAGCGGCGGCTGCGGGCGCTCCGGCAGGGAGCCTCCGAAGAGCAGCGCCGTGCTCAGCAGCGCCGGGGCGTCGCGCGCCCAGCCGCCGCCGGCGCCGCCCATGCCCTCCCGGGCCGGCGTCGCCACTTCGACAGGAATCACCCCACACATCCACTCATTGCCTTATCATCAGTTATTATTAGTCACTGGCACACAGTTTTCCGAATTCGAATTTTGGAACACATCGCGCGCGAATTGAAAAAAAATGACACTGGTTTTTTTTTAAATTGAATTGACTTTTTATTTTTTTTATAAATTTATACGCAAAGAAATAAATTGCACTTTTTTATATTTTTAAAACAATTAATTTAGTTTAGTAATCTTAATAGATTACGGGATAAACGTTGATGTGATTGCGTGTAAATCGTTTAAGTCGTATAGTCGCGCGAGGAATGGGGCTCCGGCGAGATGTGGTGTGTGCGCACGGGGCGGCGCCGGGCGTGGCCTAGGGTGCTCCGCCCCGCGTGCAGCTTAATGGATGTGACAATACGACGAAGCTCCCAAACAAGTATAATCGTAATCTGTACCCCTCCCTATCAATTCTCTTTGCTATATATCTGGGTAGGTACTGCGCTCTGTGGAACGTACATTGGCTTTTGTAAGCGGTTATTACGTTTCATGATAGTACATTTATATAGCGGAATACTGAATGTACTAAATTGTAAAAGATTTGTCATTTGAATTGATTTGCCATGCAGGATTATAAACTTTTAAATTAACAATTCAACAGTAGGTAGGAACATACGTATATATATATATATATAGGTAGGGGAAGTACGTCCAAAATGACATTATACTGACAAAACGACACATTAGTGATATTTGAAAACCTGCACGGTATAAACTGTCAAAAGTTAGCCAATCAGGAAGCACCTACACCGGAAATATACCATTCGAGTTTTGAGAGACGTTTAAAATACAGAACGGACGCCATGTTGATATTTGTTTTTTGAGGTTGGAAAGAAATTTGATAGTGGTCATTTGTTTTTTGTTTTTTGATAAGTTTTCTTTTGTTATTGTACTGTCCTATAATTTTATATTTCGAAGCAATTTGTGTTTGAGGTGATGGCGTTGAATTTAAAACATTATTGTCACTGCAACAAGATTATTTTTCGAATTGTAATATTTTTTGAGGCTATGTACAAAATGACATACAACCACTATGGACAAAACGACATAATGTGTCATTTTGTCCGTAGAGACGGTGGTAAGAGAGTTAATGTCATTTCTCCAGTGCCCAGTGGTAAATTTGTAAGTGACAGGGTAAAAGAAAGCCAAAGAAACGAACGACGACATTCCTACTTACGTCATCACCAAATATGGCAGAATTAAAATACAAACGAGAGAATGCATCTGAAAAACCAACTCGTAAAAGGAAACAAGCAGTTACTAAGTCTCTTTACATTGATGATGACTCAAATGAAGAGCGCTCTGATCAAGAGGACGAAGAAGATGATTGTGCCTGTATTTACTGCAACGATCTCTACTCACGTTCAAAGCCTGGTGAGGGGTGGTTGAGGTGCAGGCGGTGCAGTCGTTGGGTTCACGCAGCCTGTGCTGATTTGCCAAAGCGTACCAAAAATTTTGTTTGCGAATTGTGCAATTAATTTTTACTGTTGTCTCTTATTTTATCATTTTTTTTATGTTGATGGCTGTGTATGTCATTTAGTCCATACGACTCGTGTCGTTTTGTCCATACGGTATGGACAAAACGGATTTTTCTTGATCTTCATTTAATACTAAATATTTTTGTAAGTGTTGATTTTTCTGACAAAATCTATATGATTCCTGTTAACCAATTAATATAAGCAAAGTTGTAAGTAAAAAATATGTTCCTATTATGAATAATATTAAAGTTATTGATGACTGATAAAACGATATGTCATTTTGGACGTACTTCCCCTAAGTAACATTGAAAAAATAAACATTATTGTTTAAGCTGTTGAAAAGGTGGTTTTATTTACAACCTAATTAACCACATTGTATTATTTTAAGCGCCAAATAATTATTGCTCAGCAAAGGCATGCATTGTCATCATAATTTCACCTCTTGGCATTTACCCCTTGAATTATAAACTACTTACTTAATAGGCTTCATCTGAATGAATAATAATAAATATAAATATATACGGGACAAATTACACAGATTGAGTTAGCCTCGAAGTAAGTTCGAAACTTGTGTTACGAGATACTAACTCAACAATACTATGTTTTATAATAAATACTTATAAAGATTAACATTCAAGACCAAGGCCAATCAGAGAAAGTTCGTTTCTTATTATGCCCTGGACGGGATTCGAACCCGGTGTCACAGACTAGCGCACTACCGCTGCGCCACACAGGCCGCAAAAAATGAAGATCTCCGGGACCAATGCAGTGCACTTAAGCATCGGGACTTCGTCTTGGACTAAGTACTAGCGATCAATAAAATAAGCTGATATTACTATTTACAAACTTAGGGTGAGTATACAAGAAAGTGGCCTAAAAACTGTGGATTGTTATTAAAATTTAAGGTTGGTAATCTAGGTACTAGCTAGAATTGAGATAACGCATCCGTCTGGACGTGGCCTTAAAGTCTTCATTTTATTTGCAATTAAAAAATTATAGGTAAGTACTCGTATATGTCAAAATATTGGTAGGTTCCAACGCATTTACATATTTATTTACCAATTCATGTTCACAGAAAACATACCAATTAAAAATACAAAAAAAAAACAATAGTAATTCTTCTTTCTTTCTTTTCTGCTTATTTCTAACAGATGACAGAGACAGGAGACATGATGAGAATTGTCATTGACGCATTATTTTTTAAATACATCTTTTATACAGAATAAGTATACCTATCAAATTACGCACATAGACATACAATTTGAAATGGATTACGAGGCAAGAGCACAAAACATATGCCACCGACATCGCAAAGTTGTCCCTCCGGGCGAATAATTACTTACTTGAGATTGCGAACAATCTTCATCTGACCAAAAATAACGAAGGAACAGAGAAGGCGAGGCCCTGGATGTTTATAGGATCAGGTGATAGTTGTGCCGTAACTACCCTTGTGGGGTAGACAGGGCCAACAGTCTTGAAAAGACTGATAGGCCTCGTTCAGCTTTTTCGCTTAATGATAGAATTGAGATTCAAATAGTAACAGGTTGCTAGCCCATCGCCTAAAAGAAGAATCACAAGTTTTAAACCCGTCCCTTAGACATATTTTACGACATTCATGGAAACGAGATAGGGTGGTCCTTTTCTTTTTTTTTTTTTCATTTATGCAGGGAACCTAACGGCTTTAGTGATAAAGTTGTACCACATTGTCTTAATTGGTGTAAGGTAGGTTGCCCAGGTATCTAAGGAGCCCTGTGTACCTGTCACTTTCTTTTGTTGTAAATCGTATCTCAACGTAATGACTTTGTTTCTGTATCCGTGGTAATTTCGCTTTTACTGCCCGTGTTTTTTTTTAGTTTATTTTGTTGTGATTTCTTTTGTCAATATACTTTTTGTTTGTTAAGTTCAATGTACAAGGCAGAGTTTACTGCAAAAGTGGGACAGGGCGAGCCTCGTCGAACTTTCAAAATGATGTCAAAATTAAAATAGAATAGAATAGATTTATTTTCAAAATTGGATACAAGGTATCATTTATTGACGTCACATCACTTAAATCTAATTATAAGTACTACCGCTTCCAAAGCATATTATGTGTAGAAGAAGCGGCGGAACAAACTACACTGCAGCATTTTCATCGGACGTCAATTTACAAATATAGATCTCTTTAAACTACTTCGTGGACGAATGCACATTGTCTATATTAAAAGAAATGTATGAATTTAGAACTAATAGTTTTCCAACATGTTTTACCGTCATGACAGTGTACAAATGTTAAAAGTAACTGTCCAGACAAACCTTTTTTTTAAGAATTTAAGTGTTTCACTAGAAAAATAGTCAAACAGTTGTTGAAATTATTGTTATTAAGTTTTTGTGTGTACCTAAAAATTGAATCACAATTCTATCATTAAGCCAAATAGCCGAGCGTGGCCCATCAGTCTTTTCAAGACTGTTGGCTCTGTCTACCCCACAAGGGATATTGACCATGTGTATGCATACATGTATGTATGTATGTATTTATGTATGTATGTATGTATGTGTGTACAAATTTAATCCTGGTATCCAATAAAACATAATTTTGAAGGTGTATTATCTTTCCGCGCTATATATCTTTTGCACCAGCCCACCAGGAGTACCTTAGTCTTCGCGATCACTAGATAACAACACCCAGCTTTTCTCAATCTCGACAAAGACGAAGGATTACCGTTTCGGCTAACAGCTAACAAATTGAACGACGTGTCTCCGAAACGCTGGAGGCATTATTCGCCTTTTTGCAGCTTAAAAGCTACACAATAAATAACACATCTTATAAAGATGTACCAAAAAAGACGCACGGATAGTGATAAAAAACATTAATCGCGTTTTTTTAAGGAAAAGGCTGTTTTCGGGAAAAGGACATTTTATTTGTGATTTATAGTATTTGTATTGGTTGGGATGTAGAGAATAGTTTTTTGTATTCTTTATAAATTTAGACGGTGGAAGGTAGTAGATAAATCTGTTAATACAGCAGAAATAAGTTAATGAATTAATGGATTTATAGAATTAATAGAATAAAGATGTTGTCTCTGCCTACCTCTCCGGGAAAAGGCGTGATTTTATGTGTGTATGTATGTTATTAATGAAATAAGCTGAAATTCGGCATATTTATAACTAATGGCTATCGAAGGAATTCTTGAAATTTTCGTAATTGTGCCTTCTTTAAAAGTGATGAACCGATTCCCTTACAATTTTACCCGATCGCCTTGTTTAATAAAAAAGTAATATCATTTCTCAGCATAATATTTAATGTTTGTTTTATCAAAATCGGTCCATTAAAAAAAGTTATCATCATTTTAATGAATTCAAAGAATGAGATGAGTTGCATTGGAAGCGGTAGTAGTTATAGTGTTGGCTCTGTCTACCCCGAAAAGGATGTAGATATGACTATATGTATGTATGTTTACATAGAAATAGCAAAGCAAGTAATTAATGATCACGTTTAGATTGTACGCGACGCGAGTGCAACTAATCAATTTCCAGTAATTGTTCTGATATCCAGAACTAATTAACAAACTTGTGCTTTAGATGCCCTGTTTATGTATTACCTAGTACTTACATACATATAATCACGTCTATATCCCTCGCGGGGTAGACAGAGCCAACAGTCTTGAAAATACTGATAGGCCACGTTCAGCAGTTTGGCTTAATGATGGAATTGAGATTCAAATAGTGACAGGTTGCTAGCCCATCGCCTAAAAGAAGAATTCCAAGTTTATAAGCCTTTCTCTATAGGGTACCATAGTTTTCTTGTAGCCTACAGCCTTTTATCAAGTCTAATGGAGTATACTGTACCCTATAATATTTAAAGCATAATCTACATATACTAATATTATAAAACTGAAGAGTTTGTTTGTTTGTTTGAACGCGCTAATCTCTGGAACTACTGGTTCGAATTGAAAAATTATTTTTGTTTTGAATAGACCATTTATCGAGGTAGGCTTTAGGCTATATATATAATAACACGCTGTAACTAGAAAAAAGAAATAATGGAAAATGAGAAAAAAACGGGGAAAAAAATTATTCATCCTTGAGGGCTTCAATGATGCCCAAAATAACTATTTCACGCGGACGAAATCGCGGGCACAGCTAGTTAGTAATAATTAAGGTCGTAGCAGTGCTACGAATTTCGTAGCATCGCTACAAGTTTGCATTCTTACATGTAATCAAAGAAGAATCGGAAGAATAACTTTTTCGTTATTTCCACGTGTCCGTCGACCCTGCGCATCGTGGTCATAATAATATCCATGAACCGCTTCATCGATATTAACATTGTTCGGAAAAAGGTGGTTCTCACTTTGACCTGCATGTTTGTATGTTTGTCCGTGATTATCTCGCGATTCGCTGAACCGATTTTGATGCGGATTTCAAGAGAGTGTCTTTTACACTTAGGAGAAGATTGTAGAAATTCAAGCTACTTGAAAAAAGGAGGATATCGATTGGGGGCGGTTGTCTTTTTTACAAACATCATTTAAGAACCTATATCTGTGTTAGCTGTGCTTGTTTTATTGCATAATTTAAACAACAGTGCCGTGTGGTTCCCGGCACCAATAGAAAAAAGAATAGGAACACTCCATCTCTTTTCCATGGATGTCGTAAAAGTCGACTAAGGGATAGGCTTATGAACTTGGTATTCTTTTTTTGGGCGATGGGCTAGCAAACTGTCACTATTTGAATCTCAATTCTATCATTAAACCAAACAGCTGAATGTAGCCTTTCAGTCTTTTCAAGACTGTTGGCTCTGTCTGACCCACAAGAAATATGGACGTGTCTATAAGTATGTATGTTTAAACAACAGTCATTCTAAAAAAATATATTCGGGGTTTCACAAGCTCAGTAGTTTTGAAAGGTACCTACCTAGTCAGTCTAGAATTGTAATTACAAAATGAAATATCAGGTACCATTTTAATTTACTTTCAAATTAAAATTACAACATCGAAATTGTAAAAATCGGTAAATTGAATTAACCTTGAAATGAAAATTCAATTTGGCAAAAGTGATTGCAGCATGAATAATTTGTTAGTGTCCTGTCCATCCATTTACGGCTGTGAGCGGTGAGCGGGGCCGGCCTCCGCCCGCCGTCTCTTCGCAAATATTGACAAAGGTGGCACTGGTGGCAGCGCCGGCTCTAGCAGAGTTTTGGTCGGGGGCGAGTTACTTTTGGCGCCCAGTACGGTCGAGACAAAAATATTGATTTTTTGAGTGCCATGATTTTAATTGTATTTGTCGTGAGACTGCTTGTACTTATGTTTTGTTGTTAGGATATTGCAGTATTAAATAATAATTGTCGTATTGTTATGTATAGTAAATATATTATATAGTAAATGTCCCATAATAATGTATTAAAGTTTTTTGGTAAAGACAAAAGTATGAATAAAGTCAAAATAACAATGTGCTTGAAAATAAAGATGTTATCGGAGATTTTTAAAGTGTGATTCAGTTTATTAATCTACATCCCTCCAGTTATATAATTCAACGACTCTTTCCTCTCATGGTGACTCTAACTTGCATACTTAGCATGTGTACGCAACGATGAATTTGTAAAGATATTAGCTCCCTACAATATAGCGTTCAAAACGTGGTAATTGTCTTCACAACTGCGGCGCCCTAAAATACTCGCTCGGCGCGTCCTTTACTCCGCCCCATGCTAGGGCCGGCGCCGGCTGCTAACCTCGAAACCTGAGCATCGCTATATTTACCTGTAATAGATGTAATTAGTCGTGTCGACCAGCTGCCTATAAAATCCCCAGAACTTGTTTGATCAGTTAATATGATACTTTCTAAGGCCGGAAACATTTGTACGGTGTTTTATTCCGACAAATATTGGACTCTCTCGACGATGCGTGGCAGTATGACTTGAAATCACTCGAATCATTTCTTATTTCTTATATAAACAGCGCCGTGAGGTTCCCGGTGACGATAGAAAAAAGAATAGGACCACTCCATCTCATTCCCATGAATGTCGTAAAAAGCAACTAAGGGAAAGGCTTATAAACTTGGGATTCTTCTTTTAGGCGATGGGCTTGCATTACATTGGCCTGTCATTATTCGAATCTCAATTTTATCTCAAACACAGCTGTGACCCTATCAGTCTCTTCAAGACTGTTGGCTTCGTCTACCCCGCAAGGGATATAGACGTGATTACCTATATGTATGTGGTTTGCAACATTAACACATTGCAATTTTTAATACGACCATATTTTATAAATCACATATCAATTACAATAAAAATAAACACCTTTTATCGACAGCTTTATTAAAGGGTCTATTCGCGAATTCGTAATGTCGTATTCGTCTGCTAACGACAGTAAGCAGCTGCCTATAGCACAATCTGGTACTAGTGTTGCAACGATTTATCGAAAATCCGACAGTATCGATGATATCGCAGCTATACCTAATGTCGATAGCTACAGCGATATTTCCCTCACTCGATATCATTTGGGTAATATATCGTTTACCTTCATTAATATATAGTGACGTTTATATCCCTTGCGGGTTGCACAGAGCTAATAGTCTTGAAAAGACTATTAGCTCTGTGCAACTGTGCAACTGTCTGTACGTGTCCTACGTACAGCTAAAAAAAAAAACAGAAAATATCGTTAAGCATAATTCAACTTAATTAATAATTTTAACTTTATAATAATATTGGCAAATGTTATTGTTATAAGGGAAGTTTTTAAAAAAAGGAATCATAGCATTCATAGGTTTTCAGATAGGGAATTAAAGATTCAAGGATTTACAGATTAAGGGACATATTTCAAATGTCGATAGTCTCGATACAAACCGTACATTTTATCGATTTTTGATATTATAATACACATGATTAGCTCTATAACCGTTGCGGGATAGACAGGGCCAATAGTCTTGAAAACACTGATAGCCCATGTTGAACTGGTCTGGCTTAGCGATACAATTGAGATTTTTAAAGTTACAGTGACAATAAATATTTTCATCAGTTCGTTAAAATTATCGATAAATACTTTACGAACCATCGTGCATCCCTACATTGGGTACCAGTGGTTCCTAATGGAAAATTAACTCGGTATAATACAGAGATTATCCGCATACAAGTTAATACAGGGCCCGCACAAAGGGAATAAGCATCAAAATAGTACAATAGGGCGGATTATCCGGGTAACCTACGCGCAGATTATTTAAGCCACGCCCGTCGCTTCGTGTATTTATTATACCAACTAGACGGTTAATCGATTATTTATTTATTTAAATGAAGTTGTCGACGAATTTTAATATAATTGTTGGGAAAATCTAAGGACTACGCGACTAAGGGATATGCTTTAAAACTTGGGATTCTTCTTTTAGGCGATGGGCTAGCAACCTGTCATTATTTGAATCTCAACTCTATCATCAAACCAAAAAGCTGAACGTAGCCTATCAATCTTTTCGAGACTGTTGCTCTGTCTGCCCCGCAAGGGATATAGATGTGACTATATGTATGTTATTTAACGGAATTCCATACATTGCACTATCGGAAATTAAATTACCCATTGACACATTATTATATGTGTTAGTAAGACTAAAAGGGGTGAGGCAGCGCAAAATATCAAGTTTCCGATACTATAATGTCATTACGCGCAGCTCGTAACTGGATTGTGTGGTGTAGTGTGTAAGATAGGCTTCTTACGGCTAACACGGCTAAGACCGCCGCCCCGGCTGCGTAAGAGCATAAGCTATTTATGTTCTTTACTTAAACTGGGGCATGTGTAGTTATTATGATACTAGAGGCCGCCCGTAACTTCGTCCGCGTGGTAACCCAATCATAACGTAACATTCAATCTCGCGGGAACTCCGGGATAAAAGCCTATACGTTATTCTGGGTCTTCAGCTACCTGCATACCGAATTTCATCGTAATCGGTTCAGTAGTTTTTGCGTGAAAGAGTAACAAACATTCATACTCAATACACTAACATACACGCAAACTTTCGTATTTATAGATAGATAGATAGATAGATAAAACTCTTTATTGTACCATAAGAGTAAAAAAACAATATTTATAATATTAGTAGGATAGGGGGGCAGCCAGAAACTATCGCCGTCCCGTTTCACATACATGCAAATTGTCACGTCTATATCCCTTGCGGGGTAGACAGAGCTTACAGTCTTGAAAAGGCTGGTAGGCTCAGCTTCAGCTTTTTGGTTTGATGATGGAATTGAGAATTATTTCTGCATTGAATAGACCATTTATCCAGGAAGGCTATAGAACATCACGCTGCAACTATAAGGAGCAAAGAAATAATGGAAAATGTGAAAAAAAGACCGGGGAAAATTTTAACGCATTTAGCCACCCACTAAGCATAGTTCAACTCACACGCCGCCGTACAGTGCATTGGTAGAAAACACTGGCATCACCGTGACCAGACAACGGTGACCTTGACTCGATCATTGCGCCAGCGCAGCTCTAGAAAAGCGCGTGCGCCGGAGCGGAACGATCGTGAACTTATTTCCGATGACAATACGGCATTTATGTCACCAGTCTCAGTATTAATTGTAACGAATCATAGTAATATATACATAGATACATACATACAATCACGCCTCTTTCCCGGAGGGGTAGGCAGAAACTACCTCTTTCCACTTGCCACGATCTCTGCATACTTTCTTCGCTTCATAATAATATATATGTACATCAACAGTTTTAAAAGTAATTTGAACTATATCAATCAATGAATACAAAGAGGCTTATAAACCTGAGATTCTTTTGTAAGCGATGGGCTAACAACCTGTCACTATTTGAATCTCGAGTCTGATGTTAAGCCGTTCAGCTGAACATGGCCTTTCAGTCTTTTCGAAGCTGTTAGCTCTGTCTACCCCGTGAAGGATAAAAACGTGATGATATGTATGTATGAATACAAAGATCGTTTATGGTCAAAACGTTAAGGTGCCCGTTTAAAGAGGGCGATATGCAATATGCGCTTATAGAAGCACAGATTCGAATCTTTCAGACAATTTTTTTTTTGAGTGTCGTACATTACAATTAGTTCAATTTTGAGGGAGTGAGAAACCATCGTGAGGAAACCTGCACACTCATGTCACTACATGTGTAACCAATGTAGCTATAAGTGTAAGGTACTCCTGGTCAGTAAGTCTCTGCCTAAAAACCTGATTACCCAATCTAGGATCATGGTCAAAGCTTCACCGCCTCTTTCCAAAGGTATATGTTGTGTTCTGGCACAAAACCCAGGAGTAAGAAGAGAAAAATATTTATACCAATATATGTACGTCTTCTTCCTCCTGGCTTTAGGCTTTAGGTCCAGCATCCTCGCCTCTCTGGAGAGGAGCCCGGGGGTTATGCCTTTGACCATGGATCCTGGATTGGGTGAGTCAGGTTTTAACACAAAGCGACTCCCATCTGACCTCCGCAACATCTCTCAACATCACCGTAAGGGTTATGTAAATATTTATTTATTTATTTAAACTTTATGCAAGTAAAATGTACAACAGGTGGACTTAATGCCACAAGGCATTCTCTGCCAGTCGAACCTTTGGATCAAACTGAGATGGATGATGTAAATAATGATAATAAAGAATGAAGCAATCAATCTGTAATTCATAAAACTTTCGCGACAATACCGTCTTTACACTTGTTTTCTACGCAAGTCACATATAGATATAAATTGTACGTATGACAAAAACTTGAATAATTGTTTAAAGATCTTATTCTAGATTTAGCATGCCATAACATTTATTTCAAACTTTGTATATATAAGTGTATGACTATAGGTCAGAGAGCGATTTGTCCGTAATTCCCAAAAGTACATATATTTATAATTACCTATGTGTACCACCCTTAAATATTTATCATAACATTTAGAAAATCATGTAATCTATGAGAAATCGTCTAAATAAATAAAATCTGCTTGAATGCACTTATAAGCGTATAACCTAATGTTGGACGCACCGCAGCGTGACGAGTAGATCCGGACTTCGTCAACAACAGATTGCATTAAGCCTGCTTCACACGAGATTAGTGAGAGGACAAGCGGACCCAGGGCCCAAAGCATTGTGCCAGAGAGTGAGAGGAAAAAATTGTGTGATTTCACTTTTAATTAGGTATGGCGTTGTATTCTCTTAAGTATTCATATGAATATGAAATGAAGACTGCTACCAACCTGTTCCCACTTGAATCTTAATTCTATTAATAAGCCAAACAGCTGAACTTGGCCTTTCAGTCTTTTCAGGACTGCTGGTTCTGTCTACCCCGCATGAATATATGTATGTATGTGAAATTTAGAATACTATAGCTTTTAAATATCTTATCTTTGATGTGACGTAAATACAAATTTAAGTAAATCACCGATAAAACAACAAACATTTGATATATAAGCCATGTTACAAACTCCTTTGTCTATGTAAAGTAACTTTAACGTTAACTGTAATTAAAAAATATATATTATAACGTCTTGAAAGTAATTATGTCTTTTTTAATTCCAGCGCAAATATAAATTTTCATAATAATCAATAACGATTTTTGCTTTTGTTTTATCCAATTAGATCTATCTGAATGGACAATTTATTGGGTATTCCTATTTATCTCGAAAAACTTGAAATTAAAAAAAAAAAACATAACATATAACTTTTCTGCTAAACAAGTTTCTTTTTATTTAACTCGTAATTATAAGTCATTGCACGAAATTGATCCATTTTAAGGATACAAATATGAATATAATCAATGGTCAATTGTATAAATAAAGACAGTGTGCAGTAACTTTCCTGCTAAGCTCGTGTGAACCAGGCACAATCGACACATCAACAATCAACAAGGGCCCCACTCGCCTCAAAGCGGCGAACTCACTCGGAAGAATTGCTTAACACTATCCAAATAAAGGAGGTCTACTCGCAAAGGATTCACTAAGCAGATAATTTTCGTTCTATCCGAACCTTATAAGCTGTCAATCAAGTACCTACGCATTTTATTCAGATTTCTATGGCAGTATGGTAACAATACGCAAACGATTGTGTTATTCGTACTGTATTTTAATATTTACACGCATATTTCGGGAAATTTCTTAGATGGATGATCGTTTTATACAAGTCGTTTTTTTTTACGGTTTTATTAAGTGATGCTATGGTACTTATGATAAAAAAAACCAGCAGACAGAGGCAACTGTCTCAAAGACTGTAAGGCCACGTTCAGCCGTATGGCTTAATGAAGGAATTGATATACAAATTGTTCTAGATTCTAGATCAAGAATATTATAACTATGTTTCATTTCCCCTTTCTCTTAAGAAAGACAACGTAGAATGCTTATTTATAAATAAATACATTCCTTTAAAATATATACGAAGTGTGCAGGGATCGAGGCAAGTGGAAACATGTGGTCTCTGCCTACCCCTCCGGGAAAGAGGCGGGATTTATTTATATATGTATAAGAATGAGAGCATTCAAACTTCTAAGTAAAAAGTGATTGATACTTTAAAAAAGTAGGTAAAAGGTAGTCTCTGCCTACTCCTGGTGAGAACAGCCGCCTTGGCCATGTATATACCCAAATTTCCTACAAACTACAGAGAAAAAAGAATAGGACCACTCCTTGTCTTTCCCGTGGATGTCGTAAAAGGCAACTTAGGGATAGGTTTATAAACTTGGGATTCTTCTCATAGGCGATGGGCTAGCAACCTGTCACTATTTGAATCTCAATTCTATCATCAAGCCAAAAAGCTGAAGTTGGCGGCCTATCAGTCTTTTCAAGACTGTTGGCCCTGTCTACCCCGCAAGGGATATTAACGTGACTATATGTATATACAGAGAAATTGTCAATGTCAAAAGCCTATCAATGACCGCAACACGGAGGCGCCGGACAAAGACGCTTCTTTTAATCTGTCCCTGAACTAATACATTGCGGAATAATTTCTCCACAGTGCTGAATCGCCGTATAAATAGTCTAGCGGCGGAACTACGGCCAGTCACAACCGGACTTCCTACAGCAACATGAGGTTTCTGGTAGCCATCGGATTGCTGTGCCTGGCGGCCGCTGTCTTCGGCCATGGCCACCACCACGAGCACGGCGGCGGGCACGACCACCACGCCCACCACCACCACGAACACGGCGGGCATGGACACAAGGGACATAAGGGACACCATCACCACCATAAAGGCGATCACGGCCATCACGGGAAGCATCACCACGGGGAACATCATCATGAGCACGGCGGCGGCCACAAGAAGCATTGGGATGAACATGACCACCACGGGGAACACCACGAGCACGGTCACCACCATAAAGGCGGGAAGCACGGCCATCATGAGCACCACGATAAAGGAGAACACACCGATGGTTACCACAAGAAGTACCACAAGGACCACTTCCACAAGGACCACCACTTCCACGACGGCCACCACGTCGACGGGAAGCACCACAAGCACGATCACCACCACGCCCACCACCACGAGGACGGTGGTCACCACAAGAAGGGTGGTCACCACCATTCTGGCCACCACGAAGGGCATCACGGTCACCATGGCCACCACGATAAGGGTCACCACGATGAGGGTCACCATGAACACCACGGTCACCACGGTCACGACGAGCACCACCACGGTCACCACGACCACGGGAAGAAGGGAGGTCATGAGGACCACAAGCATTGGGGATTCCACCACGGCAAGCACTGAGCGCGTCACCAATTATCTAGACATGGGAATGTCTGTTGTTTATCTTGTTGTTGTTGCTATTTTTATACAGAGTAAATAATTTTTCTTATGTCATTTGTTTCGTCTAACCGTTAGGCCCTTGTTAGATTCCCAAAATTCCACTCCCTTCATTACCTTTACTCTTTTTTCATTCTTTTTCATTTCATCAAAAGAACCGTATATATATAAATTCGTACAGTTCCCAAAAAAACTAACAACATCATAACCACCAGCTTTGATAACACCAGGTTTTTTAGACAAAAAAAAACACAATAAATACTTCAAATAACACAGACTGAAATAGACCCTAAAAAATCCTTATTTTTACAAAATATTGACTAAACAATGTTGCTTAAACTGAAGGGTTAACTAGGCTAGGTGGGGCTTTACACCTGACTCACAAAATATACCCAAACAATGGACCTCCCTTACGCCCTCAGCCGGGATGACCTAATGACAGTCACCGCTGAAGTTGTTAATATTATTATAGCGGGAAAATTTGATTATTATAGGAGGGTTTTTCGACACGCTAAGAAGAACTAAACACTTTTTTTTATATCAAATTCGGACTAGAATGTTCACTCCCAAACCGACCGAATACACTTAATCATGTAGATAAAAAAATCTTGGGATTCTTCTTTTGGGGGATGGGCTAGCGACCTGTCACTATTTGAATGTCAATGCTATCATTCAGCTAAACAGCTGAACGTGGCCTTTCAGTTTTCCGAGACTGTTAGCTCTGTCTACCCCGCAAGGGATATAGACGTGACTATATTTATATATATATGTATGTATGTACAAAAATAAGTATAAAAGTTACAGTAAAAAGAAAAATAACAAAACTAAATTCACGCGAATCAAACCACGGGCAACAACTATTGTGTTTGAAATGGCCTTAAACCGTTGCCTCATCATGAGGTGGTCCTGACCTTGTTGCTGTCACCTTTTCTCTGTTCATGGTCACGTTGACTCCTCCGAGGCGCAGTGGTTAAACGTCGGATACCACATTGAGAGTTCTGGGTTTGAGTCCTAGCACTTTGCACAAATGAATCATCAAACACAAGAAAATACGAGATTGATTTTAATAGGAATTTTGTTATATTCATTGAAAGATTGTGATTGTAATTCGTAGGTAACAAACTTCATAAAACTTCAACTAACAGCTATCTATACTAATGTTATAAAGCTGAAGTTTGTTTGTTTGTTTGAACGCGCTAATCTCAGGAACTACTGGTTGGAATTGAAAAATTACTTTGTTTTTAATAGACTATTTATCGAGGAAGGCTTTAGACTATTTATCATCACGCTGCAACTATAAGGAGCGAAGAAATGATGGAAAATGTGATAAAAACGGGGAAAATTATTCCTCCTTGAGGGCTTCAATGATGCCCAAAATAACTATTCCACGAGGACGAAGTCGCGGGCACAGCTAGTCATTCATATCTATATAACTTTATATATACTATATAAATTTTCACTAACTAATATTAGCTTACATTGACCTTACATGTGAAATTGGCGTTCGGTAAAGGAGGAACAAAAAGTCGAATATTTTTTAATTTAAAATATTTATTTCATCAAAGTAAAAACGATTATCTATGCACATTTGCCATCTCATGGATACATAGGTTATTGATACTTTTACTAAAAAAATGCAACCAACTAAAAACCATTCGGACGGGAATCAATAAAATCTTTGAAGGTGGTTTGGACTGCCCCGTATCGTAGTTGAATTTTACCCTTAAACGAAGTTATGTAATTTTTGAAAAAAAAAAATAAAATTCAATTTCATAAAAAAAATAGACTTCGAAAATTGAATGTAATTAACGGGATGATTTTCTTCTACACGAGCAGAACCGCGAGCGTTCACTAGTGTGTCCCAAAAAGGAAACGCGAACGAATATCTTAGTTACAGATTTCGGACAAACATACAATTAATTAATCACGTCTGTATCCCTTGCGGGGTAAACAGAGCCAGTAAGTGATAGTGACAGGTTGCTAGCCTATTGCCTAAAAGAAGAATCCCAAGTTTATAGGCTTACCCCTTCGCCTTTTTAGACATCTATAGAAAAGAGATATGTAGATTGGTTCCATTCTTTTTTTCTATCGGTGCCGGCGACCACATGGCACAAACATTTATTCATATAAATAAGCCAATGTAAATATTCTTCTAAATCTAATAACTGTCTTGTAATCGATGAGACAAGATGTTTGTTACTCTTTCACGCAAAAACTACTGAACCGAGTACGATGAAATTTGGTATATAGGTAACTGAAGACCCAGAATAACATATAGGCTACTTTTTATCCCGGAGTTCCCGCGGGATTGATTGTTAAGTAATGATAGGGTTTCCTAGCGGACGAAGTCGCGGGCAGCGTCTTGTTTGTTATATTTCTTTTTATGTACAATAAAGAGTTTACAAACAAACAAACATTTGCCCATAAGTTGTTCCAATGCCCCCGTTCGCTCAGAATAAAGTTACCTGTATTCTTACCTTTTATGACTTCGGACAAACAAATTCATCAGCGCCATTATCACGCGACTTCGTCATCTTCGACATCATTGAAGCCCTCAAGATAAATAATTTTTCCCGTTATTTTTACATATTCCATTATTTCTTTGCTCCTTATAGTTGCAGCGTGATGTAATATAGCCTAAAGCTTTCCTCGATAAATGATCTATTCAACGCAAGAAGATTTTTTGAATTCGAACCGATTCCTGAGATTAGCGCGTCCAAACAAACAAACAAATAACAAACTCTTCAGCTTTATAATATTAGTAAAGATAAGCGTATCTACTGGTATCTACACTCTTTAATGTGTGTTTTTTATTTCATTCTCAGTTTTGGACATAAACTAAATAGTTTTAATACTGCAAATAGATTTGGCCGGCTGTCGTCTTGAATCTTGATCAGTGCAAGTTTATTAGACATAAACACACACATTTAGTCACGTCTACATCCCTTGCGGGGTACACAGAGCCAACAGTCTTGAAAAGACTGAAAGATCACGTACAGTTGTAAGGCAAAATAATGGAATTGAGATTCAAATAGTAACAGGTCGCTAGCCCATCGCCTACAAGAATCCAGAGTTTATAATTCCCTTAATCTCTTTTACGATTGACGAAATTCTCATGTGCCGGGAACCACACGCATATCTATCTCTTCAATGTTTGTTTTTAATTTCATTCTCACTTGTTGACTTAATAGGGAACATTAATTAATTATTATCTGCACCGTCAGTCCCGTTCGCGTCTTCACCACTCTGGGGAGGAGCCCCGGGTGAGATTATGACCGTGATCCTGGATTGGGTAAGTCAGGTCTTCGTCCGAACTGATGACCGTCTGACCTCCGCAACCTTTGCAGGGGAACCTAACCCATATTGGAATATGGTTACACATCCATTTGCCAGGTCAGACTAAAAATCTTACACTGCCTATACCCGATAGGAAGAAATCTTTTCGACAGGAAACAGTACTAGATTCCACAGAAATTTCACACATGATGCTTGAGTCATTATAATTGTAATTTTTTTTATGTTAAACTAGAGGCCGCCCGCAACTCCGTCCGCATGGAAACCCTATCAATCCCGCGGGAACTCCGGGATAAAAAGTAACCTATATGTTATTCTGAGTCTTCAGCTACCTACATACCAAATTTCATCGGAATCGGTTCAGTAATTTTAGCGTGAAAGAGTAACAAACATCCATACTGACATACTCACAAACGTTCGCATTTATAATATTAGTAGGATTTCAACAAAAATAGTTAATTCGTTTGTAACCGACTACGAAAAAGGAGGAGGTTCTCGATTACACCGTATTTTTTAAGTTAACCTAAAACAAAAGGAGATTATTGTTACAAACAGCTAAATCCAAGCATCCACCAACCTATTGTGCTGCTTAACGGTCGCTGAGCACATGTTTTTGTTAAGCTTTTTGCACCAATTAAGAATTAGCCAACTTAAAATCGGCGTGACAACAACATTATATAGTTGCCACAAACACTTATAAGTAACTTATATCAAAAATATTGTCATACAAATTTTTCTTAGGCCTAAAATAATGTTGCAATACCAACTTTAATTAGGCGGAACGGTACAGCCGCGCCGTTCCGTCCTTGTCAGCTGGTTTCACCGCTCGTAACTTGCAACTTTAAGATATAAATGCTCCATCTCGCTGGTACGAAGCCAGTGCACTTCCAGAATCCAAAACAGGCAGACAGACAAACATACATCATGAGGACGCTCGTCCTATTCACCATAGGATGTGTTCTAGTGACCGTTTGGGGCCGGGAGATTGCCCAGGCGGACTTGGAGACCGCAGCGAGTCACCACAAAGGCCATCACCACGAGGAGGGGGGTGGAAAGGAGCACCACGCCCACCATCACCACCACCACGACGAGGGCGGCCACAAGGGGCACAAAGGTCATCACCACCACCACAAAGGCGAGCACGGGGAACACCACAAACATCACCACAAAGGGCATCACCACGAGCACGGAGGCGGTCACAAGAAGCACTGGGACGAGCACGACAAGCACGGCCACCACCACGAGCACGGGCATCACCACAAAGGCGGGAAGCACCACCACAAGAAGCATCACGATAAAGGGGAAGAGACTGAGGGTTACCATAAGAAGTACCATAAGGACGAGTACCATAAAGATCATCACTTCTACGATGACCACCACAAGGAGGGCAAGCACCACAAACACGGGCACCACCACGGGCATCACGAGCATAAAGGGGGTCACCACAAGAAGGGTGGTCACCACCACTCCGGCCACCACGAAGGGCACCACGGCCACCACAAGCACCACGACAAACACCACTATGATGAGGACCACAAGGGGCATAAGGGGCATCACGGGCACGAGGAACACCACCACCACCACCACGACCACGGCAAGAAGGGAGGCCATGAGGACCATAAACATTGGGGATTCCACCACGGAAAGCACTGATTTTAACGTTAAGTTATTTGTTACCTATCTTTTGTTATGCGCTGTAAATAAATATCATTAAATTACTTTAGTCATATTATTTCTTTCCTCAAATCCAAGGACTCATTAAGGTTATTAAAAAAGAAATTAAGGTTTACAGGTGTAGTTCGTCCTGATGTATATCTCCCATCACCTGTGAAACGTATGCGTTAAAAAACGTAACATTGGTAAAATTCTCGTTTAGACAGAAACATTAAAATCTTAACTACGGCGCACGCGTCATACAGAGGGTCAAATTATTAGATTCTTAAGAAAAAAAAACATGTATATATAATCTTAACACAGTTTTTGTTATCTTGGTACCTTTGTCCATGTTAAAGGCTTATTTAACTTGTTACCTCCTTTAGATAAATACCATTAGCTAGCTATATAATTATATAATATCCCACACAATATCTCATAATTTCACACGCTTCAATTATCATATCTATAATATTAGGTCTACTTGTCACAAATAATTCTTTTTTTAAGCTTATTAGAAGCTTGAGCGCAGAACCTGACCCAAAGTCAGCTTTTATAAACTTTGACTACAAGAGTTCAAAGTTCAGAATGACCTCTCATTTTGAACTCTCAACTCTGTTCTACTTCAGAAAAGACAAGATAAGGGCAACACTTGTTAATAGAACCGCCAATTTATTATTATATTTTATAATTGTAATTTCTATTTATTAACAAAAAAAAACTAAAAGCAATGCAACCAAAAAACAATGTCTGAAACCGCAACGAGAGTAACATAACATCCACTACCAAAGTATTTATATTTGTGCAATTAAATGTGTCAAGAGTCATAGAAATCAGTTGGCAAAACTGATAATATATTAAAACGAATCGGTCTCGGCTGTTACGGGCGCTGTAACGGAACTAATTCGGTGACCGTAGACCGGTGTCGACACCCAGAAATCTGATTGCTAAAGATTGCGCTGTAATAGAAACTATTATCTATAAATTGGAGGTAAGACCGAGCTTGTGACACTGCGGTGACAACTCTCTTTAGACACAGCACTGTTATACAAGTGAGTATTTTTATCTAAGTTATTATAAGCATGTGCCGTGTGGTTCGCGGCACCAATACAAAAAATAATGGGACAATCTCCATCTCTTTCCCATGGATGTCGTAAAAGGCGACTAAGCTATAGCTAAGATGGGTTAGCAACCTGTCACTATTTGTATCTCAATTCTATTATTAAGCTAAATAGCTGAACGTGGCCATTCAGTCTTTTCAAGACTGTTGGCTCTGTCTACCCCGCAAGGGATATAGGCGTGACCATATGAATGTATGATATTATAAGCACAGGTATGGTTAGAAAAATATAGATGATCGTAAAAAAAAGACAAATCATTTACAGGTCACGAAAAAACATCTGTTTTATTTTGCGACAAAAAAAGTGTCATCGTTTACATTATTCTTTTCAAATGCAACACCTATCTTATTATTTGTATCATTTTTCAGAACCATGCGGCTTTTACTGCTAATAGAGTTGTTAGCATGCGCGTTAGTCACAACGCGGGCGCGGAACATCAACAGGAAGGGTGAAACTGAGCTGAAATCGATCACCGCACCCACGGGCGACCTGGCCGCCGCCGGCACAGTGCTCGACCTCGCTCCGGCGGGCTCCGAGCACGCCAAAGCCAAGGAGAGCCACCACGAGCAGGGAGGAGGCCACAAGCACGACGCCCACCACCACAAAGAAGAAGGCGAGAAGGGGGAGAAGGGATACAAATCCCACCACCACCACGACAAGGGCGAGCACGGCCACCACGAGAAACACCACCACGAGGGCCACCACGACGAGCACGGGGGCCACAAGAAGAAGCACCACGACGAGCACGACCACCACGGCGAGCACCACGAGGCTGCGCACGGGCACAAAGGCGGGAAATTCGGACACAAGAAAGGCCATAAAAAAGGCTCCAAAACGACCGGCTTCCACCACAAATCGCACAAAGACGAGTACCATAAAGAACACAAGTTCTATGATGACTTCCACAAGGGAGGGCATCACCACAAACACGGGGACTTCCACGGCCACCACGACAAGAAGGGTGGTCACCACAAGAAGGGTGGTCACCACGAGAAGGGCCACCACGAGAAGCACCACGGGAAGAAGGGCCACCACGACAAGGGGCACTATGATGAGGACCACAAAGGGCATAAGGGCCACCACGGTCATGAGGAACATTTCGCGCATCATGAAGATCATGGTAAGAAAGGCGGCCACGCTGGCGGCAAGGAACACGGGTACAGTCACCATAAAAAGGAGTAGACCTTAGAAATTGGGATTCGGAATAATATAATAGAAAAGTCATATAGCACTTGAAAGTATTTTTTTGCATTTTTGTAATGGTTTCAAATAAATCTCAAAATTGAGATGTTTCGAAAACTTACCACTTCTCTACAGTGTTATATTATTCCGAATTCATATTATCCTTGTTTTGTTACGTTTGCCTGACACGAGTCATTGTTTATAGTAAGATATGTCGTAAGTCCTTATTTAATTTAAAATTAGATTAAGAAAGGGCAAGATGTTGATTTTTTATTTAAATAATATGCCATTCATAAAAATATTGTAGTTTTAATTTTAGGTGTTGTTTTAAATCCAATGCATCTTTGTTAATATTCATTGCTTTCAATATGTATTATTATACAATGGAGCTACAATACCATAGGACATGCCCAGTCGAGCATTGTATAAATAAATATATACGGGACAAATTACACAGATTGAGTTAGCCTCGAAGTTCGAGATTTGTGTTACGAGATACTAACTCAACAATACTATATTTTATAATAAACACTTAGATCTTATTGGTCTGGATCTTGGATGTTAAGACTAACTAAGAAAGTTCGATTCTCATCATGCCCCGACCAGGATTCGAACCCGGGACCTCCAGTGTCACAGACAAGCTTATTACCGCTGCGCCACAGAGGCCACAAAAAGATAAGAAATCAGGTGTTTTAGGTAAGAAAAATAAGAATTAATTACCAGATACAGTAATTCTGCAGTCATGCTTTACTTGGCTGACTCGATTATCCTCAAAATACTTTTTCTCCAAATCCAACTGGTGGAAAGGGTGAACACCTTACTTTAATTATTGCAACAACTTTCGTAACTATATTACTCGGGTAAATCACAATAAAATCAAACGAAATCAATTACATAATACCTTTTAATAAATCTCAATCAGTTTACAGGAGCGCCATCAGCGGTGCTAGGTGTTCAAACTCTATCTTCTCTGTGATGTTCTTAGTTTTGATGTTCTCGTCTTGGTTGGCGATGAAGATGAGGCTGCCTTCATCCTTCCACCCGTACTTCTTTACCCAATGTTTTAAGGTTACATCTGGAATAAATAAATAAAATAAGGGGCAAATAATGCAGAGTCAGCCTCTAAGTTCAAGACTTGTGTTATGAGGTACTAACTCAAGAATTATTAGGAGTATATTTTATAACAAACAAGAGGCTGCCCGCGAATTCGTCCGCATGGAAACCCTATCAATCCCGCGGGAATTCCGGGATAATAAGTAGCCTATATGTTATTCTGGGACTTCAGCTGCCTACATACCAAATTTCGTCATAATCGGTTCAGTAGTTTTTGCGTGAAAGAGTAACAAACATCCATACTGACATCCTGACAGACTAACAAACTTTCGCATTAATAATATTTGTAGGGAACTTTTTATAATAAATTAAGACAATAACATTTATTATACCACTGCATTTTTTTATGTACAAGTGTAGTTTGAATGAGAATGTTAAAGATTAACAGCCTTATCTTGATCCAATCAGGGACATCCTGAGACTATGAACAACTATTGCTGAGACACTATTCTGGTATATTTCTTATTGTTACGCTTTTCTGTTAGGGGTCTTCATAACGCTTTCCAATTTGTGTAACATATTATATCCCGGTATCATAGATTTACACCATAAAACCTTCACCAAAATGTTTTTTGGTTCCAGAAATTTTTCATGTACAACCAAAAGTTTTTTAAATCTATACTAATATTATAAAGCTGAAGAGTTTGTTTGTTTGAACGCACTAATCTCAGGAACTACTGGTTCGAATTGAAAAATTCTTTTTGCATTAAATAGACCATTTATCCAGGAAGACTTTAGGGTTTTAGCTTAAGCTTTATATAACATCACACTGCAACTGTAAAGAGCAATGAAATAATGGAAAAAAGCAGGGAAAATTATTCATCCTTGAGGGCAAATTCAATGATGCCCAAAATAACTATTCCACACAGATGAATAACTGTGCCCACAACGGGCACAGCTAGTCTTTTATAAAATGTAATCATTGATGATTAATAAATAGTTTACTTCCTCTTCCTTTAACCCATTAACTCCCTCTTATATCTTTGCTGCTGTCTTCATTCTTCTAATATTTATTCATTCATTCATATCATTTATATCACATGCGGAATAGACAGAGCCAAATACAGAAAAGTATTTTCAAATATTCACTCTTATAAAAACGTTTTGAAATATGTCTAATACTTATTTATGAAAACTGATTATTCACCATCAATACCACCCAGCAAATTTGCCAGATTATTCTTTTCAATTGTCTGGAAGGTGATGCCGACCACGTGGCACACGAACTTGCGTATAGAATCATGGAAGCCGACGATCCGGTTGCACAGCTCAGGCATTTGGTGCACGCGGTTCCAGAACTGGGCGAAGTCACACTGCTCCAGTATGTCCGCTAGGTATTTGATTTGCGATATTGTCTCATTTTCGGTCTGAAAAAGGTTTTGTAATAACGTTTAGTTTATAGACATTTATGTAAGCTGCTATAAGTTTGTAATGAGCAATAACATATGAAAGAACATTGTAGCTCTATGCTTATTCTGACCTGAAAAAATTGGATTACGTTTTTCTATTGGAAATTACTTTTTGAAGGAATAAGTTAGTGATTGGACCACTTCTATTTATATTAACAATGTCAATGGTTTACCTTCAGTAGTGCTAACAACTATTATTTACAACTATTTCCAGAATAATTATGAATTTAAAGACAACAATATTGCTTTGAACTACTTTTGCAAAACAATGTTTGTAAAGAGCAAAATAATCAACCACCAAACTTACCACAGATTCAAGCAATAAACATTTACACAACGTGAAATCGGTATGTGGGAAATTAGTCAGAGCTTTCAACAGAATTTGGCAGGTAATATCAGCATTGAACTTCTCAGGATTAAACTGGTATAGCTTCAGCACAGCCAAGTTAGCTTCCAGATCGTAAGTATTCTCACGAGACTGTGTCTCCACGTATCTCTCAAGTGTTTGTAGGTTTGCCGGGTTATATCTAGTAAAACAAGAATAAATTAGATTTAGGTTATGTTAAATTGATTTAATCGTGATGATACTGTAAGAAACAATACATGCCTTTCTATGCTTTTTAATATCGTAGCCACAGTCTGTTTCATAGTCTCTGCCATTTTAACCAGCAAATAGTTTAATAAATAAAGAGAAAATGAATTTTGTTCTGCTGCGTGGCTTCCTCGATCAAACCAAACAAATTCCAATTTGACATCACACGTGACACTCGTGACAGTGACAGTTGCCAATGTCAATGTATTTTTATTTTTGCAACTCTGTCTTGTGCACTTAATAAATACAGCCTTTAAAAATAAATCTAAAATCGCAAATCACTTTTGTTTTAAATTTGGAGAAGTCTTCACGTCTTAGTTGTGGCAGTATACACTTGTTATACGTTACATCAAGACAAAAGTAGATCCTCGGAAACACCTAAGTGAACCAGGTCAAGGGTACGAAAAGTTAACTGTGGAACACCTAGGAGTACCACCTTAGTTATTCCATGGGTCAGAAAGACAGATGTCTGAGCCAGATGTTTTGATCCCCTTTTTGCAGGAGTCCCCATAACTTGTTAGTTTCTGATCCGCTTGGATCGGATCTTTGCTACTTCCTGTCTTTCCCACTAGTCCCATTAAGTTGTCCTTACCCTTGACCCAATATGAGACGATATTGTCCCTGTATGCCAGTAGGGCCACTAAATAACATTTCAGTGTGGTTGCGCCAATAATTGCGCCTGCGCCTCATCCCCAAAAAAATAGGTAACAGTGTAGCAATAATAAACACAACTCTTTGGAATGCTTACATATAATAAATTCTTATATTATAAAAAAAAATATCTTAACACTATAACAAACAAAGGCCAGTCAGTCCGAAAATCACTGTTTCTTGAAACTCTTTAGTATTGGGTAGATATTATCGAAGGCTTCGTATATTTCTTGTCTCACTTTAGCACCAGTCAACACTACTTTGCCCGATACGAATATTAAAAGCACTATTCTGGGCTTCACCATTCGGTAAATGAGTCCTGGGAACAATTCCGGCTCGTAGGAACTGAACTGGCCGTGGGTGAGGACCAAGCCTTCCAATCGAATTGGAAACTTCACGTCGCAACTTCCCACCATGTTTTGTATTTTGAAATCTAAGAACTTTGCCTGCAATAAAAACATATTGGGTTATTTATTAAACAATATTACTTATACTTCTTTGTAATTGGGCATGTGAAAGTGTAATTATCTTCACCATAAACAGTAATTTATAACCGCCAAGCTTGCATGAAGAGAGTTATGAATGTGGATGAAGCGAAGGAAGTATGCAGAGATCGTGGCAAGTGGAAAGAGGTCTCTGCCTACCCCTCCGGGAGAGAGGCGTGATTTTATGTATGTATAAACGGTAAATTAATACAACTACAACTTAGACTAAGGAGAAATTTAGTACAAGGGCACTACTTATTTCTAGAGAAATTTCTTCCAGTAGGCCCAATATTACCAATATTACTGTTACTGGTATTATCTTATATATAAAATTCTCATGTTACAATGTTTGTTCCCATACTCCTCCGAAACGGCTTGACCGATTCTCATATTTTGTGAGCATATTGAGTAGGTCTGAGAATCAGCCAACATCTATTTTTCATACCCCTAAGTGATAAGGGTTGTCCACCCTTAACATTTTTTTTAACTAGAAGTTACTTAAATATTATTTATATTGCGAAACAATGTTTGCTGGGATATCTAGTGTATAGTTATATATTTGTATGAGCTATACTTTTCTTATATTGAATATGAAATAACATTTGCCCTTAAAAAAATTGAGTTGTCCTATCTGAGTTATGTCCACAACTTCATCTCTTTGCATACTTTTTCATACATATGGTCACGTCTATATCCCTTGAGGGGTAAACAGAGCCAACAGGCTTGATAAGACTGAATGGCCACGTTCAGCTATTTGGCTTAATGATAGAATTGAGATTCAAATAGTTGTTACTTTTTCATGATACATAATGGACTTCTATTATGCAGTTTAATGTTGATTTCTACCCATGGGAAAGTTAATTTTCTAATCAATTCAGTAATTTACTTCCACCTCGCCAAATTGAATATTGTACATTTGAATTAGAAACATTTGTGTCTTATATGTAAGTTTTTATGTACTTACAATAAACTTGGACAAATTTATGATATGTGGAGTTATAGTGTGCCATGTGGTTCCCGGCACCAATACGAAAAAGAATAGGACCACTCGATGGAGTGGTCTTTCCCATGGATATAAAGAGATGTCTTTCCCATGGATGTTGTAAAAGGCGACTAAGGGACTATAGGCTTACAAACTTGGGATTCTTTTCAGGCGATGGGTTAGCAACCTGTCACTATTTGAATCTCAATTCTATCATTAAGCCAAATAGCTGAGCATGGCCATTCAGTCTTTTCAAGACTGTTGGCCCTGTCTACCCCGCAAGGGATATAGACGTGACCATATGTATGTTTGTAGTTATAGTTATTTTAAATGATTACTACTCACAGTGAAACCCAACTTCTGTATTATCCTAGCGTACTTCCGCGCAGCTAATCTCGAATCCTCCTCACTCTTGGCTCCCGTGCACACCATTTTGCCCGATGAGAAAATGAGCGCCGTCGTCCTGGGCTCTCGTATTCTCATGATGACAGCGGCAAACCGTTTGGGATTATATTCTGCGTTACGGGCATGTAACGCAATCTTCTTCAAATCCAGCTTACAATTTAAATTGACAGTTGAGACGATGTTTCTGAAAAATATAATGAAATTGTTTATGATAAAGAAGGCAAGTAAATACATACATAATATATTTAATAACGCCTCCTCTTTCCCGGTGGGGTAGGCAGATACTACATCTGTCCACTCGCCACGATCTCTACAAGAATGCAAGTACCTACTGCCTAAAAATTGAAAGTTAAAGTCAATAAGATCTTTTTCAGGTCAGATGCAATCAAATATGTATGAGTAAGTATAGACAACCTCTTTAAGCCACCTAATTCGATTAATTGAACATTTTTATTGATTTCATATACACAAAAGCCTTGGGGTAATTCAGACATAATGGCAAGAGATATGTAAGGTTATTCTTGTGAAATCAATGATAACCTTACATATCTCTCGCCATTTCTTTTTTTTAGTTTTGTTACATAAGCTTTATGGTGCAATAGGAAATTAATAACTCATTTTTTTAAGTTTCCTAGTTTAAGTTTTAATCTTTATTAGATAGATAGATAAATAAAATGTTTATTCGACAGTGCTACAGACACAAAACAAATATATCAATAACAGATTCTTAAAATTTAACACAGGGGTGCTGCAGCAAGTTGAAATGGATCTTTTTACACTGAAAGAGTACAAATTTTCAGTTATATTATAAATTTTTTGGACTTTTGTACGGAATTTCGTCTTTGTGCCATGTGGTTCCTGGCACTGATATAAAAAATAATAGAACCACTCCATCTCTTGCCATGGAAGTCAAAAATGCGACTAAGGGATAGACATAAACTCATAATTCTTCTTATAGGCGATAGGCTAGCAACCTGTCACTATTTTAATCTCAATTCTATCAATAAGCGTAACAGCTGAATGTATCCTGTCAGTCTTTTTAAGACTGTTGGCTCTGTTTACCCCGCATAGGATATAGACAGAACTCATTCCATTAAGTGCTTGTGAAATTATGCATTCATGTTTAGTTCATTTGTGTTTGAGCACAAGCCAACATGTTCTATTCAACATGGAGATTGTTAAAGAAATGTTTTCCCGAAATTCCCGCCGGAACGGTAAACGGCAGGAATATTGGTATTACATACTCTAAAAGACTATACATAGAAGCAGTAAGTATTGGTATATGTGTTGTCTGAAGTGGTGGTAATAGTCACAATAATGTTTCATATCTCAATGCTGAGTTGACATCTTAACATACATACATACATATGGTCACATCTATATCCCTTGCGGGGTAGACAGAGCCAACAGGCTTGGAAAAGACCGAATGGCCACATTCAGCTATTTGGCTTAACAATAGAATTGAGATTCAACTAATGACAGGTTGCTAGCCCATCACCTAAAAAAGAATCCCAAGTTTGTAAGCCTATCTCTTAGCCGCCTTTTACAACATCCATGGGAAAGAGATGGAGTGGTCCTATTCTTTTTTGTATTGGTGCCGGGAACCACATGGCACTTTATTTGGCATCTTTACAATTGTACAGAAACCTGCATGCATTGCCAGATTTCATGTTTATTTTTTTAAGTTCTGAAAACTTACTGTAACTGCGGCACTATTCCAGGATCAGCTGAATGTGGAGTCATGGGGGTCATCGGAGCAGGACTCGCCTGGCTGAGGAGAGGCTGCCCGGCTAAACTACCCCCAGTTATCATTGGTGACATGAGATTTTGCTGAAAATTAAAATACGCCATTTGAAATCACTTTCATCCACAAGATATGACACAGAACTGTTGTATTAGAACAAAATTGAAATTAGAACTTGGAATATGCCAGTGTCAAAACCAATTCAGGTTAAAAACTTACAGGTGTTTGTGGCTGCATCATTTGTTGAGGAGTAGAGAATGTAGGAGCGTAGGTATGGAGCCTCTGAGGAGTTCCCATCAAAGATCCTCCGAAGCCAACGAGAGGCGAGGATCCCATTGCCGCCAAGGACTGTTGTTGATGCTGCTGTTGCAAGGCATTTGGCAATATCTGCTGGTCTTCTTCGGGCTGATGAAGAGGGGTCCCGATCCCCGGTATATTATACGGACTTGGAAGCATCTGATCCATTTTGCCGAATAAGTTCGTTCACTATACAAAAATTAAGCGTCTGTTAACACGTAAAGTTACTGTTGTAGTAGGTGCTGTCAAATTAAAATAATTATTGAAACACTACGTATTTCTATTTACGCATAGAAAATAGCTTTTTGATTAATATATAAAACGCAAAATATAAATAACTCCATTAATAAAACTTTAAGGTAGTCTCGATTTGCTTGGTTGTTATTTTTTCCCCATTTTTCTTGACATTACGGGGTTACCATATTCTGAATTTAATTTACTCAGTAAAAGATAGATACATAGTAAAAGATTTTTATTTTGTGTTTTTTTCTTTACAATAAACCAATCGTTGAACATTAATAAGTTTTAAAACGGCTCATTCCAGATTATCAGCACTTCAGAAGTAAAATCAATTCTACATACATATAATCACATCCCTTGCGAGGTAGACAAACCCAACAGTCTGGATGGTCACGTGCCACGTATGATTTAATGATGCAATTGAGATTCAAATAGTTGTGGCGACATCTATACGCCACTAGTCACAAAATCATGCGATACTATCAATCAAAAACAGCGAAAAGTCTTAATCGCGCAAGCAAAGATTTCATGGATCGGAGCATATACATATTATAATCTTTGACACAACATCGTCGGGGCCACGGTTCCACAAGCATAACACCCAGGCTGGCTGAAGATCTTCGCTTTGTTGCCGGTCCCAAAAAAAAATTTCAAGAATTCAAAGTTTTATCAAGTTAAATATCCGTTTCCCTTATCGCCTTTTCCGAAATCTATGGGAAAGATATGGAGTGGTCCCATTCTTACTCTATTATTCTCTTCTCACTGCTATTTCACGTGGTTCTTTGTATTTTAGTATTTAATCTTTGAGATCATTCCCAAACTTTCAGGTAAAATTGTAGCGTAGTGGTAAGTCTGAGGTAATGTAAGTAACAAGTCGACAGTGACAAATATGACAATGACAACTACCAAATATTTTTATTTCATTATTTAATTTTGCATATGTAAAGATTGAGATACTATTTTAATATAAAGAAAGAAAAATAAAATATCTTTTTTTGGTTGGCACAAAAGATGACATAACATTGTTCATAATAATAAAATTTAGATGCATTGTGAGCTATACATATATAGAATACACAAATGTAGAACTTATGAATATAGTTGTGCATATTATTTATTGATCCATGAGAAAAACATATATCTTCAATACACAAATATCTTCCAATGTTCTAAGTCCATACTGCACAAATCACAAGTTTGTTACTTGCGCATTTAGAAAACTAGTACACTAACAGGCAAATGAGCATTTCTACTTGCATGATACTGGTGTATGAAGCTCTCAACTATAGGGTTAAAATAATAATACATTTCTTTTGAAGAATGTGTTTATTAATTTAGAGTGTCAGTTACATTCTGAATGTAGATAAAATTCCAACGAATATAGATGGTACAGGTTTAAAAACTTAATCCTTCAACTTCTTCTTGGGGCGCAGATTGTTGGTGTGTCCGCACTTGGTCTTGCGGCAGTTGGTGGCACGGGGGTGAAGGCGAGCATAGCACTTGCGACAGATCATTTTGTCACAGTTGTACTTCATCGCCAAGATGCGCAGAGACGGTTCAATGGTACCTGAAATTTAGAATGTTAATTAGTACCTAGATAGAACAAACAACTTTAACATTATGCAATCGCTAACTAAATAAAGCTAAATAGCAATGTGTAAGAAATCAATCAGAATACTATTAATCTTTTGGCATGTTAAATATTGTTAAATTCTTCTAGCATTATATTTAACTAAATCCTCCCATTTCTACTTGCCAAAAGAATATGGACACTTATGAATTAAATTACCTCCTCTCAATCTTAGCACCAAGTGCAAGGTGGACTCCTTTTGAATATTGTAGTCTGACAATGTGCGGCCATCTTCCAGTTGTTTGCCAGCGAAGATAAGTCGCTGCTGGTCCGGAGGGATACCTTCCTTATCTTGAATTTTGGCTTTCACATTTTCGATGGTGTCAGAAGCTTCCACCTCAAGGGTGATGGTCTTCCCCGTAAGTGTTTTTACGAAGATCTGCATTGTGAGCTGAAAATATTATTTATGAATTAACATTTATGAATTTTTTGATGGACATTATCCACGAGAATAGTATTTGAATAAAAAAGTGACGATCGTTGATTGACTGCTTGACACGCCATGCGGAATTCGAATTTCAAACAAGAAATGGAAGTAGAGAAGTAATTGTCACCGTACACAGTAAAAAAAAAAAACAGAATTTAACTATCTATCTCAAGTTTGACCTTTCTGATTGTAAGTATTTTTTCAAATTAAAACAAATCAATTTTATCACAATACGAACCTCAAAAAACGTGCTCTACTCAAAGAAAGAGAACTGTCAAAATTTACTAGAAAACATGGCGGCGGTATATTTCGTTCAAAAATCTTTAAAAAAACAACCCACACTTACTATTAATTAATTTATTTATAAACAATCTAACAAGCCACACAATTAATATAAGAAAAAAACTCAATCGTTTTTTGTTTACTTGCAGGTACCATACAGTAACATACATACAATAACCATACAACTGAAAATAAATTATATAAATTTTTGGCCAGTTCAGAAATTCTGTAGAAGAATGTAGCAAATATAGCTGGGGGCTTACCATAAACTTTAAGAAAACCATGATAGTTTTCGCCCGTTTTGTTTCAAGCTTAAAATAATGTTGTTCCAAATCATACCATGAACTTTTAAAACAAGATTGTTTTATTCCTGCTTAGTGTTGTGAAAGAACGAAGGATTTATCTATTCCCTGGCGATTGTGAAAGCGAGACACAAGATGTGTTTCGTATAGCTGCGTCACTTTTACGCAGTGTTCCAATTGACTCTCATGGAGCTCTCATGACGACAATACGAAATTTTAATTTCATAATCTCATTTATAAAATATGTGTTTTAAAAGTTAATAAGTGTATAAAAGGTGAATAAAGTATTAAAGTATTAAATCTTAATCATTAAAACAAAATATGGCTTTTGAATTACGTTTCCAAGTGAAATTGTGTACCATACTACAGGCATCATTCGGAACATTTTTTGACGTCACAACAAAACAGTCGGCGCGGCCACTCAAAAAGTCTCTGTGCTTATTCGAAGTAAAGAAAATAATTTGTATTTTTATTAAAACTATGTCTAATTCCAAGTAAGTTTACTCAATTATTGGTGTGTATAATACGGACATAACGTGTGTTGTGAAACTGTTTTATTTCTTGCAAATTCATATCATATAAGTATTTTGTTTCGTTAAAAATTTCTCGTAGTAATAACAAGTCAGCTATGTTAAGTGGTATAAGTTTGAAGTGGGTTTTTTTGCAGCGTTAGGAATCGTCGCGTTTCTATGAGGCAGCTTGAACTTTTGTGGGAATTCTTAAATTCTAATAAAGACATTGCGACTGGTTTTAACCGCTCCTTACAGGCGAAAGAATATTCGGCTAGGAAATGGCAAGAAATCGCCGAAATTCTAAACGCACAAGGAGATGGTGCACTCAAAGATGGAAAAATGTGGTCAAAGGTAACTAAATAAAAATATATAAGTATATCTAAACATATGTGTCAGTCAATGCATTACTTGGAGACTACTTATCATAACTTATTACATATTTCTTCTAGTACTGGGTGGATTACAAGGCAAAATTAAAAAAAAGGAATGCCGCTCTACATTCATCCAGACGGCGAACCGGAGGAGGATCAGCTAATGAGCCACCTTTGTCCCAAATAGAGGATAAATTTTTATCCATACTAGGAGTAGATTTTGGTCAAGGTATGGCTGGAATCAGAGTGGATCCATTAACAGAGGTAAATAATTGAAGTCATGTCAAAAATGAATGTGTATATATAATTTTTATAATTGTTACTATTTTGTGTACTTTTAGGCACATACTGCAGTATAGGTCGCGCGGTGGTTAAAGAACGCTCGGAAAAAATAGTGGGGGCAAACGGCGCATGTGTACATTCGCGCTCAAAAATGCTAAGGGAAATGTTTTTTTTTATTTATTTAATACTAGCTGTTGTCCCGCAACTTCGCCCGCGTGATTTTCCAAAAAAAGTAGCCTATGTTTTAACTCGGTTATTTAACTATGTATATCCATATCTTATAATATACTTATAATGTTAGTATGGATTTTGTGCCTTATAAATACTTATAATCCCTACTTATATTATAAATGCGAAAATGTGTATGTGTGTATGCATGTTCAGTTTTCACACTTAACCTGACCTGGCTGAACCAATTTTGATGAAATTTGACATAGTTATATTCAACCGTGGACGGACATAGGGTAGGGGCGACTTGTACTGTTTGAGAATTGATATATTATTTTAAGTTGTCGCGTACAAATACGATAAAACAATTTGTGCGCAACAGTACCCAAGAGACACGGGACGCGCGAACTCAACGCGGGAAGTAAAGAGTGACTAATCCACCAATACGTGTCGCCGTCGGCGCACACCCGCCCCCCCTCTCTCCTCGTCGCACCAAATAGACCTAAAAATTGATCACTGCGCATGCCCCTTCTACTTTTGCCGAGCGTTCTTAAACCACCGCGCGACCTATAACATCTGAACCTACATCACAGTCCATTTTGACAAGGGAAGGTATGGAAGAACCTTCACTTGTACAACTCGAGGTGTTTGATGATGGTGCAGGACCTTCGCATGAAGTGGATAGGCATATGGACACTGAGCAAGCCATATTGGAGGATCCCTTTCCTGCGGTAGTTGAGGGGGAGAGAGCAGAGAGAGAAGAGCCAGAATTATTGGCACCATCTCCCCAGCCTAGTGGAGGACGCTAGGCGTCTTCTCGTGCAGTCGGCCCAAGAAAAAACAGAGGCCAGTGTGCGTAGCAGTAATGCCATGGAGGGTGTGCACCGAAGCCTGGCACTTATTGCCAATAGTCTAAAAACGATACAAGATGATATACGGGATATAAAAAGGTAATGACAACATACTTTTCATCAAAAAATACTTTATTTTAAAGGACTAATATACATATTATAAAATTAATATTAGCTATTAGTGTTATTCTGAAATGAAATCTAAATAAAATAAAAATTATAACTTAATTTCCGTAAACTTGATTTTAGTAAGTAAAAATCCAAATACCTATGTATTACTGAGAAAATAAATAAAATAATAAGCACTAAAATTTTGTATGTGATTAAAAGTACTACATTATTATTTTCAGCATAATGTCTAGCGCCTTTCCCAGAGTCGCTGAATGAGAGCGTTCCTCACGGCCACACCCTGCTGGAGTGCTACGTTACCACGCCCTCCTTCCGTCACTGGAATACTACTATGTGCAGAATAAATTGCCACTAATCGCGATTCTTCTTGTCTTTCTTCTGTAGTTAACTCTTGCGAAGGTAGCTTGGCTCCATTGCACATATTATGTAATATAACACATGAATTTACAATAGAACCAGCTACCTCTGGTTGATAGTGCAATCTTCTATGTAGTAGTAAACAACGGAATCGTGCTTTTAAAAGACCAATTGTGCGTTCAATTATATTTCTAGTATGCACATGCAAATTTGTATAATGTGCCTCTGGTGTATTTGGTGCTGCATTTAAAACAGGCGTCATCATGTACCGTCTTAATGGATATCCAGAGTCACCTGTAACACAATTAAATTTTAACTTTTTTTATAATGAAGCTTTTTTTACAAGTTGATGATACTAGCACATCCACCATTATGCCTGCATTATGGCGACAGTTTCATTTATATACTACTTATGAAAATGCAAAATACTTACCAAGAAACCATACATTTTCATTATTACTTAGTTCTTCCATGTAGTCCTTTAAAGGATGACTAGACCAAATGAAAGAGTCATGAGTTGCACCTCCATGACTGGCATCAACACTTATAATTTGCATGTCAGCATCACAAACCTAGAAACAATGTAAATATTTAGTTTTTATATTTATTTACAACCAAATTACTTAGTTATTTAAGATATTCATTTTTGAGCAAAATTATGCCAATTATTAAAAGTTTACTTACCAATTGTACGTTTAGAGAATGGTAATCCTTTCTGCAAAAATATCTGTCTTCATGCTGGTTAGGACGCACAATAGCAACATGAGTGCCATCAATGCATCCTAATACTCCCGGAATATTAAACTTGTTATGAAATCTAAAACAAGGAATATATTATTTTTATTACCATAAGAAAATGCACGGGATACAATAAAACATTAGTATTTATATTATATTTGTCTTGTATTAAGTTATTTTATATACCTTGTTTTTATTTTGTTTTGTTCATCACTATTATTAGGAAAGTGAATATATTTTTCTCTAAAATATGTATTATTTAGGCACTTTGAAATTTCATTTATGACAGTAGACACAGTTTGCTGAGCTACAAAATGCCCTTGAATCTTTCCTGTAGGTCTTTGATAAGACCCTGTGGCAAAAAATGACAAAGCAGTCAAAACCTGAAAAAAGCAAATACGTAAGTGAAGATAACACAAAGAATCCCCCATATAGATGCACTTTATTCTCATTATGATACATATTCTAAATAAAAGTTTTCTAGGTTTACCTTTGTCTCCACCGACAAGTCAGTAGCTTTTTGTGGTGTTTTAAGGAAAGGTCGAATCTCTTCACATAAATCGCGAGCTAGTGTTTTGGTCAATCGGTACTCCTTAACAAATTGAGCATCCGTGTATATTTCAAACGGATCACATTGATCCCGTAATCGTCTATGCCGCTCCTTTGCTGCCTGCTTCCTCCTTACACTATCTTCATGGTCGTCTTCTTCTTCCAAGTATTCAAAGATCTCGTATTCATTAGCCATTACAAACGTTGTTTTATATATATCACGTAAACAAACACCTTCAAACACTAACGTAACGTAACTAACACAGTAAACACTTTATGCTTACTTATTTCAACACTCAAATGTCTCATAAGGTTTTCAAGTGGTTTGTAAGCATTGAAGGAATCACACTCAATATGAAAAAAGTTTTGTTTCCATGGCATCCGACCAACTTTTTTAAGATCGCAAAAATTGACGTAAAAACAATATTACTAGTTGTCAAATAACGGCTTATAGTACGAAATTGAATGAACGTTTCGTTGTGACGTCATCAAAACTGCTAAGAAATGTAAGCTTAAAGTAATATTGTTTTCTAAGTGTCATGGTACAAATTTCAAAAGTAATATTGAAACAATACTGCTACAAGACATTATGGTAAGCCCCGCTTGTTTCTCTTTGACAAGACATCGAAACGTTCAAAACTTATGCTTATCTTAACTTTGATGGTTTGAGGCTTTTATTAATTATTGAAATATCTGTCGCATTTTTATAAGTATATACAATTTAAAAACGTGCATTAATGTTAACCAAATATAATGCAACCGGAAAATAATTCATGTAATTTTAATATTTTTTGAAATTGTAACTCCAATTTACTGACAACCAGATAAAAAATAAATTTTGACACGGACAAGCTTCTGAACGTTTGCTGAACAAGTACTTGTTTCGTAATACCTAGCTCGCAAAATTTGGACACTTTGCCGTTTAATCAAATAATTACAATATTTAACAATGTATCACCAATTCAGCAGAGCTACCGGCAGGCTGGTATCAGTCTCGGCTTCAAACTTGCAGAGCCCGCTATTCCCTGTTGTACGTATTACTGATCTTCATTCTTTCCAACCCTGCCTGCTCTTATCTCTTGTTGATTGATTAGGAATATTTTAAGATTCTGCTTCATAAAGCTTGACATCTTCCTACCAAAGGAAGTCCAATATAGACAACCAGAACATTATTTTGGAAAATACATTTAAAAAGTTCAGATTCAGTCTCTTAGTCCATCAGAGCCTCCTAGACTTTAAAAGCAAAGAATTAACACTCCTAGATAAGTGTAACAACAATTAAAGAAATTGCAAATATATGTTAACTCTTAATTAATAAATTATAACTTCGCAGGCACCAATTGCACTGCAACGAGCGGAGCCGCCAGCAATCCAGTACAACACAGCTCAGATGTCCACAGTGAATGAGGCTTGCGTCGCCAGTGGTGCAAGGAAGACCATCCCCGGCACCAACATTCCCTACGCTCCAGTACCAGAGAGTATCCGCAAGCAGCAAGCACAGTTCCAAGTAAGATTTCGTTGGAACTTTTTAAATTAGTACATACATACATATCGTCACGTCTATATCCCTCGCGGGGTAGACAGAGCCAACAGTCTTGAAAAGACTGAATGGCCACGTTCAGCTATTTGGCTTAATGTTAGAATTGAGATTCAAATATATATAAAGTAATCAGGTTAGTAGCCCATCGCGTAAAAAAGAATCCCAAGATTGTATCCCTTAGTCGCCTTTTACGACATCCATGGAAAAGAGATGGAGCGGTCCTATTCTTTTTTGTATTGGTACCGGGAACCACACGGCACCAAAATTAGTAATATGAAAGTTATTTGATTTCATGCATCATGGAGGCAACATGGGTTAACTTTGTCAGTGTAATAGGCCCCTGATGACTGCAGAAGAATACTGCCAGTATCGGAGATTATTTTTGACTAGCTGTTGCCTGTGACTTAGCTGTATAAGTTTACGAGAATCTTAAGAGGAGCATTAGTTTTTGTGGAACCCGAATACAAATATACAGATAGATAGAGATTCTATGAATCACATTTTTGGATTGGTTGTTTTTACATGGATCTCAAATATTGATCTTTTACCTTTGGTCAGTTACTCTTTGATAATGTATTATTAGTTGTTTCATGAAGTAAGTACCTCCCTAAAATGTTATTGTCATATTGCATGTTTATTACTAGGTAATCTGTATAAGTATTTATCACAATTAACTGACCATTGGTCTTCTTATGGATGAAGTGATGGCTAGTGGAGTGTTAGTGAGTATCCTTTGCACTAGCCTTTTTGTCAGTTGGTAAAGTCACTCCCTCCAGATCAGAAATTCAAAGTAGCAAAACGTCAAACAATTTAAAATGTCTAGTTAGCAATCTGCCTAACCAGCCAATCATCCATGTAGCAAAACGTCTTACTATCAAGAGGTATAGGATATAACAAAATGCCTGCTTTGGAAATCATACATAAGTTTTTCAATAGGTTTATTTCTTGTAATTAATTGTTTATTGCGCAAGAAAAGGCTATCTCTTTAAAAAAAGTAATAAGAGTAGGTATAACATAATTTTGAATGGAGCTTTGCATGCCTTTATGAGCAGTCAAAAACAATCCAAAAAGGCTCGACTGGCTGTGCACAGGGGCGTGTTGGTCCCGACATTAATGTATGGGAGTGAAAGTTGGGTATGGCAAAAGAAGCACGAAAGCAGAATAAATGCAGTGGAAATGAGAGCGTTAAGGAGTATGTTGGGTGTGAAATTGAGTGACCGGATAAGGAACAGCGTGATAAGGGAAAGTTGTGATGTGAAAGAAGATGTAGTTACAGGAATAGAAAAGGGTATGTGAGATGGTTCAGTCATGTGGAGAGGATGAATGAAAGCAGGTTGACTAAGCAGATATACATGGAGAGTGTGGAGGGAAACGTTGGAGTGGGAAGACCTAGACGAACATCGTCCTCGTCCGATCATCATTGGACGTCCTGGTAAAGGGTCAGGTCAGAAGTATCCGAAGCCGCCGAGCTTGCATGAAGAGAGTTATGAATGTGGATGAAGCAAAGGAAATATGCAGAGATCGTGGCAAGTGGAAAGAGGTAGTCTCTGCCTACCCCTCCGGGAAAGAGGCGTGATTTTATGTATGTATGTATGTATAACATAAGTGACTCTTACACTCAATAACAATATTTATCAAGAGATCGGGAAAAAGGCGTGATTTTATATATGTATGTATGTACAACATAACTTCATATCTTTTATTATGTTGATTTCAGAAAGACGACGACGTCCCAGTATTCCTGAAAGGTGGCCCCCTGGATGGCATCCTATACCGCCTGACCATGGCTCTCTGCGTCGTAGGGCTCCTTGGAATCGGCCAGACAGTCTATGAACACGCCTTCCCAAAGAAGCAATAGATATTATTTTTAATTTATGTATTAGACGTCTGTGTTATGCAAATATAAGAACTGCAATTAGATTCCAATAAAGGTGCGAAAATACCAGTGGTTTTTTTTTTTAATATGTATGTGAGCTCTTTCTTGTCCATTGCATACTTTTTTTTTTATAATATTCTGACTGATATAAATGTGTTTTCTACTCAACCCATATTTTAGAAATTATGTGTTTGAGTTTGGAGAAGGGCACTACTTTTAAAACTATAGTTCCCGTGGGACTTGCGAAAAACCTGTATGCTTTTGTAGGTGGCACTAATTTCGCGCTGACTGCGGGTAAAAGACTAAAATCTACTAGATAAAAAAAGTCGTGAGTTAATGAAAAAAAAAAATAATCTCTATGAAAAGCTGCAGCTGAGCGAGGCCTATCAGGTATTTTCAAGCTTGTTAGCTCTGACATAAATATGTATAGTCACGTGTATACCCCGCATATAGATAAACGTGAAAATATAAGAATAGGACGACTTCATCTCATTTCCCATGAATGTCGTAAGAGGTGACTAAGGGATAGGCTTATAAACTTTAGATTCTCTTAGGCGACGGGCTAACAACCTGTCACTGTTTTAATCCCAATTCTATCATAAAGCCAGCCAGACAGCTGAACGTAGTCTATCAGTCTTTTCAAGACTGTTGGTTCTGTCTACCCCGTAAGGAATATAGACGTGATCACGTGACTATAATGAATGAATGGCGTGACTATGGTATGCACATTGTTCTAAATGTAAAATAAAAAAATGTACTAAATAAAACAAACATAATGCTGTAAACATTTCTATATTTTATAGCAATAACATAGAACACTGGCCATCTATACATGGTGCTCCAACAGATTTCACAGACAATAATATAATTTTAAACGATGAACACCCATAACAAAACATCCTACTGAATGATTATATGCATTTTTACATCTACATATATAAAGGTCGCTGTAGTTTTCCGAGGCGCTGGGCCAGCATTATACAAAACTAGCTGTGGCCTTAGGGATGAATAATTTCCCCCGCTTTTTTTCACATTTTCCATTATTTCTTCGCTCCTAATAGTTGCAGCGTGATGTTATAAAGCCTAAAGTCTTCCTCGATAAATGGTCTAATTAACACAAAAATAATTTCTCAATTCAAACCAGTAGTTCCTGAGGTTAGCACGTTCAAACAAACAAACTCTTTAGCTTTATAATATTAGTATAGATTATTCTTTTGGTTTGACAAGAAATGTATGATAATAATATATTATGATTACGATTTTAACGCATTATCCATATGAACCAACTGTTATTTACAAACAACTAATTGCGCCATCTTAGATTTGGCTTTTTTTATGGCAGGTACAACTTGTATCCTCCGTAGATACAAAGATATTAGGTACTTTCACTCGATGACCCAATGCCTGAATGTGTACAGTGACCCTAATATTTATTTCATTTCTATGTAATGCTTATAAACTGGTTCGATCCTGATAAGACATTGCATTTTGTAAATAATAATTATATGAAACATAATCAGGTACTTTAGGAACATTGACAAAGTCAGTAAAAGTATTTAGTACCAATAAAAAAATCCAATATAAAAAAATATATATAGTATAAAAAATAAAAAAACTAGTTTTAAGGTGAATAAAAAAAGTACTAAATATTTTCTTGCACCTAACTTAAAGTGATACAAGGTAGGTACACTGAGTAACATATAAACTGACACTCAATCAAAAATTGCTTCAGAATGGTCAGATTGATATGTTACTTACTGTACATAGGTATACAAATAAATTGTTAATCATAATGAATTTGCTTAAAAAAATGAGAAATCATGTTAATTAATTATAAAAAATACATTCAAAATATACAACACAGCCATTATAGAGAAATATAAGGAGAAATGCAGCACTGAATTTGACGATTAAGTTTAATAATATATGTAATGCATGTATATCTATATCAGTCAACTTAACAGAATACAATCAATGATATAACTATTAAGGAATGAAATCCACTATGATTACTAATAAATAATTTCGATGTAATTACATTTAGAATGTATATTGCAATTTTATTGTGACAAACATGGCCATTCAGTCTTTTCAAGACTGTTGGCTGTGTCTACCCCGCAAGGGATGTAGACGTGATTATGTACGTGACAAACTTAAATAACTTACGATGTATTTATACAGGTACAAGGATTACTTGCAAAATAATTATTGGAACATAGGTAAATTATTGCTTGTACAATGATTTAAACATATCAACATAATTTATTTGGATCCCATAAGATCCCTAACAAGATTCATGTTTCTTTATTTCTAAATATCTGTGCCACGGAAAATACATATCTTTGGATATAAATAGTAAATAGTTATCTTTTAATATATGTAATTGAAATTAATTTTATTATTATTTCTTGTTCATTTGAATTATAGCAACAATTTAAAAAATACTTAACCTGATATTGTGGAAATATTCAACGGTTTATGAATAGAAACACTATTAATACATTGTAAATAAATAACTACATAATTTTAATTCTGTTGAAATATTCACTGCTTGATTACTTGTTCTTTTAAATTACAGGACAAAATACTCAAAAATGCAATATGAAACACTAAATATTAATTTTATTATCTTATTTTCAAGATTAACTACTTAAACTAGCAGAAAAAGCCTGCAAATCTTACTTTCGCTACTTACCACTACACAAGCTGTTTCGTTTTTAGACAATGCAATTTCGTGTATAATATCTTCAAGAACCAATGTAAGTTTATATAAATTAGCAGGCCAAAGCTGCCTTTGATATAATTCAGTTCGATAAATGAATGAGGGAATATTTTGCCGTTATGACATTAGGAAGTCGGTCGAGGTCGCGCCGGCAAAGGGGGAGGGGCTCCCTGTCGGGCCGGCACAGGGGGCGGCGCGGCCGGCGGCGGCGTGCTGCTCGGCGGCGGCGGGGGCGCGCACGCGGGCGGCGGCATGCCGTCCGCCGGCGGGGAAGCCGGGCCCGGTTGCTGGCCGTTCTTGCCTGCGTCCGGGGGCAACGGAGCCGGCCTTGGAGGCGGAGGCCGCGCGGGGCCGGGTGCGGGCGCTCGGGCCGGCAGTAGCGGCGTCGGAGACGGCGCTGGCGGCCGGCCCGGCTGCTGCCGTCGCGGCGTCGGCGGCGCAGATCTCAGCGGACGCTCTTGCTGCACCTCGCCGAACAGCGGCACCGTATTGTTGGAACACAAGCCTATTTCTGAACGCACTATGTCGATCCAGTTTGGAGATTTTAATGTTATAGCGAGAGGAATAGAGCAGACTGACAATTTGCCCATTTGCGCCGCCACCAGAGCGTTTTGTCCCTCTCTGAATGTAATGCTCAGAGTTTGTTCGTCTACGAATCGCACGAGCGTGACTTCCCCTATGGTCGCCAATTCTTGCAGCACGGCCGCCATGACATTATCGTCGAAGACTGACTCCTCACTGTCGCTCCTGTCTTCGACGGGCTGCACGAGGATGCTCGCATCAGGAGGACCGAGGTCCTGAACGACTTCATAAAAAACTTCCATACACTTGGTGTAACTAACTTGTAGTACTTCGATTTCTAGAATGGCTATAACGGGCCTGTGGTCACTCTGCTTCAATTCCGCTCTGCCATAATGCAGTAGTTTCCCGGTGGCCAACTCCGATGTGTTCTCAGGATCGATCGTGCACTTTCTACTTCGCCACAGAACTCTGTCGGTCCACGCCGGAGCCCGGCACTTCTCGCTGGTGTCATAATCATCACTAAAGAGATCGTATTTGTATGTCGGCAGGAAAGTGATTTCTCCTTCGAAACAGTTTTTGAAAACTAACCCCAAAGCCTTCTGTTGGTTGAGTTGGTCTTGTTCTAGCAGCCTTTGCATGTTGTTCTGGGCAACTAGCAAACGCACTTCATCTTTGTCTAGATCAATGCGATAGTTAAAATCGCCACACCAAAAGACGTAATCGTGACAGTATAGGGATCGGCCCATAGGGAATGCAATTTTACGTGTTATCTCAGTGTAATCGGCATTGCGCTCAGCAACCTGGCTTTGTCCGGCCGCGAAATGAGCACACACGAAACACAGGGAAGTGCCGTAAATGACCATGCGGATACCCACAGCTCCCTTGTTACCTGTGGTGCCCCCTAAACCTGTTTTCACAGAATCTAAAGCTACATCCCTAATGTGAGGAATCAGATCTTTTCTAACAAATATAAACAAGCAGACACCCACAAGCTGATGACTCGACAGCAGAGTGTAAGGGGCATCTCGACATAAAACCTTTTCTAGTTCCTCACTCCACGCCTTGGCATTATCTGAACTTGCAGCCATGATATTACTGGCATTCAAATCAACTATTTCCTCGAAGCCAATAGCAAAGATATCTGACGGATGTTCCTTCAAGTTGACAGTGTTTACTAGAGAAGAATCAGGACAGTCCAGCAACCAATCAGCCAAAGACACATCCTTGTAAGCCAAACTCCTGAAATGTTTACCTCCGTTAACATTGTAAGTGCCTATAGTGATACGAATGCTGGATGGCTGAGTGTACTCATTGCATCTTCTTACCATTTCTCTCAGTACTGGTGTTGAGGCATGAAGTATATTTGAGGGTAACAATATCCTTGTTCTATCAGCAAGTTCTGAATTTAACGTCGAGCCCAGCAATAATATATCAATAGCTTCTTGCTTAGAATTATCCAATAAATTATTTTGTATGGTGCGTGCGGCAGATCGAGCGCCATCTATAAGCTTGGAGCCTCCTTGTATAGCACCAGTACCGGCATAAATTTTAGAAATTTCATTTCCGTTATTTACCCACATTTGTTTGAAAATCTCTTCAAATCTGGTTACATTCTGTTTTTTGTCAATACATTGCAGCAGCATCAACTGGATGGCCAGCATTTCAATGCCTATGAATGTCTGAATAGAATTTGTTCTGTCCAAGCAGTCCAAGCAATTGGTTCTCAGCACTCCTTTCTGTATATTGTAAATGTCCGGACCCTTAGCACTGAAGATACCAATTTCATCATAGTATTTCTCCACAATTTTTTTGAATTTGCTCAATGTGTTTTCTATATGAGAGGCTCTTACTTCTTGGTGGTAGTCAAATATTATCTGAGTGACATCAGAGTGCGCAGATTCATTGAGATGTTTCTGGAACGCATTGCTAAGAGTCGCCTCACCTTCACTGCCTCCAATCAAACTGGAGCCAAGTAAATTGACAACAATTACAGTGCCGTAGTTACGTTTTAATTGGGAGAAGTGTCTGTCGCAGGCACTTGTTGATGCGTCATAACCTCTGGACATTTTTACTTTGTGAGATCCAACTTGTATCCCAGGCTGTTCCCAAAATAGAGGCACAGAGCCTCTGGTTTGTATGTAAGATGAGACGGAATCATCAATATAGATAGCTTGCTCTGTCTCAACAAAATTGGCAACATTACCATCATCATTACAGCCTCTGACATTGAATCGAGTGCCAGCTCTTTCGCAGCTCAACCTAGACACTAGCACAGCTCTAGCTTGTCGGTGCCCAACATAAATTGTGCGTATTTCAACCGAGCCACACATAGCCCTCGTGAGCCAATCTTCACAATCAATTCCAAATCTTATTAAATGTATAAACAGAGTTCTATTCCAAAAGAATCTGTTGTCAGGTATCGCACCTTTGCTCTTTCTTTGAGAACACAAAGTCAAATCAAAGAGGTTATCATTAGCCTTGCCACTGTTCCAAGAGAAGTAAAATGTACCAGAATTCAATAGCTTCCTTACCTCACCAACTTTGTCTTCTCCTTGAGACTGATAAAATAAAGGGAGAAATTGAGTTTGGGTGATCTTGAAGACCTCTATGTCGCCGACCTTGCCGACGGAACAGCATCCTGTGACCAGCACCAGGTACAGCAAACAGCTTTCCCCAGAATTTAGTTGCAAAACACCCAGACAACCGTAGGCGTCAGCGATTTTGTGATACTGTTTCCTTAGTGTTTCAGTTTCTTGAGGCGACAACGACACAACAGCTTGCGATTCGAAGAGCAGGGAATTGTCCTTATTTCGATGTTGCAGTATTATGCTATAGGGATTTGGTGGAGACGATTTCTCCAAGACTTTAAAACCCTTGGACATAGCCATGATGAAGTATTTGTGGTTCAATAAATTCACTGGTTTGTTTGAGCCATCCGCCCCAAATTGGTTTTATATTCTTATCGATTTAAACAACACTGCTCCGGACAGGCCGTATCATTTAATATAACAGGATAGAAACTAATCAGAATTCACTAAATATCTAAACAATATCTGATTTCATGAAAATGTTAAAAAAGATAAGCACAGAAACAGAGCAGAGATTTCAGACATGACAGATTACAAAGTGTTGCCAGATTACTATGATCAAAATTTACTGAATAGGTACTGACAATTATAATTTAGTGGAGACTCAGGTGAGGAATTGGTACTGAAATGATAAAAGTACTTTGACCTGATTATGCTTAGATGGTTATGTAATAATGTGAGTGTTTTCGGCTCAATGTGCTTTAAGAAATTTGACAAAAACTGAGTTCAGAACCACCTGACCTTTATAATCTGAGCTCAAAATAAATATTTGTACTAATTAAGCGGCTACGAGAACGATGGAGTTTCTCTTTTTGGTCTAAGGTTCAAATTTAGACTAGGTGTATAAATAGGTACGTAATTAATATTCAAACGATCAATTTGTTTTTTTTTTGTTCAAATTGTAGTCTTGGTAGAATTTCCTTTTGAATGTTTATCATGGTGGGCGGCATTATAACTTAAACAAGTGTTTTTTTTTTAATAATATATTTATTAAAAAGCGAGATTACAATATTTGGCGTAGAGATGGAGCGAATCAGTCGGTGTTGCCACGTAGCCTTGCCCTCGTTTGACGTAGTCTTGATAAATTTCCTTCGCCACCTTGTTCACGGTGGGCGGTATAACGTCCACAGAGCTGTCGATCGTGAACGCGCTGCTAACTGTTAGAACCACGTGGATGTCGCTCTCGTATTTGGGGTTTGATCTTCGTTCGAAGTTCACGTACCGTTTGTAACTTTAAATAAAAATAACCATGAATATAAGATAGTTCATATAAGTTAAGATAAGAAAAACATAATTTATTTGGCAAAACACGTCATCATATATTCAAATACATTGCTTATTAAAGTAATATATAGGTAAGTACATAAGTTCACATATGAGCATTATATATTGCGATTTTTCAAATTAGCGGCGTTGTCGTGTGGCACTTGTAAAATACTTTAACCCTTGTACAATACAAAAAAAGAGATAGGCAGAAAAGGTCAAATTTATGCATCGTAAATAAATTACTAAATATTTTATGATGTTATTGAAATATTGGCTACAATTTGCCTGACTAATAAAATTACTCCGAAAGTAAGAGATAAATTCTAAAAAGTATAGGACAGAATTTATTTTTTTAAGTATGTGCATTGCATTGCATTGATCTCAAATTCTCAAGACAAAAAAAGTAGTTTTTATTTTTGTTCAGATTCGTTCCACATAGAACAGGCTAAGGTCAAAGACCATACTGCCTCTTCATTAGTTGAGATCATTATGTTCGTTTTTGATAAATATAAAAGACATTTTCCAAAAAACCAACTGTGACTCACATAGTCATATCCCTCTTGGGCGGGTCGGCGAGCATCAGCGTGTTGTGTGTGTCGGTGTCGGCGCGCGGGGGGTGCGGGTGGGTGACGGGCGCGCGGGGCTCCGCTCGGCTGCTGAGAGACAAATCCTCTTCGGTGGACGAAGAGCTGTCAGACCTGGCAATTGTGAGTATATATCAGTTTAGTTGCCATTGAAATGGCGGCCTCCTGGCTCCGAAGTAGTGGATACTAGCTATTAACATTATTGCTTTTTTTTTACCAAGTTTTTTCTTCTTTCTTCTGGCTTGAATCCCGTTGCGTCCTCGTCCTTCTGGAGAGGAGCCCGGAGTTTGTTTTGACTAGTATCCTAGATTAGGTGAGTCAGGTTTCCATCTGACCTTCGCAGCCTTTGCAGGGAAACCTAACTCTCAGATCACGGTAACACATTCAATTGCCAGAATGTGCAGGTTCCTCACGATGTTTTCCCTCACAGTAAGAGCACAGGATAGCTTTCGAACTAAAGTATGACATAAGTAAATATATAGCCCTTATCCCATTGCAGCGCCCGACATGGTCCTCAATTGTTCCTTTATTTTATAAACGATGACCTGTATACTGTACATTAAGGATGCAATAAATAAATTGAATTGGATTAAAGAAGAAGTGCCGTGTGGTTCCCGGCACTATTACAAAAAGAATAGGACCACTCCATCTCTTTCCCATGGATGTCGTAAAAGGCGACTAAGGGATAGGCTTATAAACTTAGGATTCCTCTTTTAGGCGATGGGCTAGCAACCTGTCACTATTTGAATCTTGGTTCTATCATTAAGCCAAATAGCTGAACGTGGCCATTCAGTCTTTTCAACACTGTTGGCTCTGTCTACCCCGCAAGGGATATAGACGTGACCATATGTATGTATGTATGTATGTATTAAAGAAGACAAGCAGTCGTGACTGACTCCGAGTCGCAGTAGGCCGCGGTGGCGGCGCCGGCGAGCGCGGGGCGCGGCGCGCGCGTGCGGCCGCGCACCACGAAGGGGCTGGCGCCCGACAGCGGCGGCGCCAGCTCGCGCGTGTGGCACATCTGCAATGGGGGGTGTCCGCTACATTTTCACATATATACATACAATCACGTCTATATCCCTTGCGAGGTAGACAGACCTAACAGTGAAAAGACTGATACAGGCCATGTGCAGCGGTTTGGCTTAGTATATTATTATTAGCATTGAAATTCAAATCAAGTGCCGTGTGGTTCCCGGCACTAATACAAAAAAGAATAGGACGAATCTTTCCCACGGATGTCGTAAAAGGCGACTGAGGGATAGACTTATAAACTTGAGATTCTTTTTTTAGGCGATCATTAAGCCAAATAGCTGAACGTGGCCATTCAGTCTTATCAAGACTATTGACTCTGTCTACCCCGCAATGGATATAGACGTGATCATATGTATGTATGTATGAACACACAATCACGTCTATATCCCTTGCGGGGTAGACAAACCCAACAGTCTTGAAAAGACTGATACAGGCCATGTGCAGCTGTTTGGCTTAGTGATAGCATTGAAATTCAAATAGGGACAGGTTAAAAGAAAAATCCTTAGTTTTTAAATTTTAAACCCTCGATTGTACGTATATTTCAAATTCACTACAGTCGTTAGAGCCAATCTCAAAAACATGAGTAAATATAAATATAATAAATATAACTCGTTTAATGTAGTATTTATATAACACCAATTTGACAATAATTTTAAATTTGACATTTAATTTTCCTACTGCTCATCTAAATATCCAATTAACAAAAAAGAAACACAAATAAATGTAGGAAAATAAATAAGATTTTAAATTGAAAAAAAAAAACAAAATACCTATACAAATACCGAGAAATACATAAAATTAAATAACAACTCACTTTAAACTCGAAGCACTCCGAGAACACCGTGTATTCGAATGGGCGGTAGTAATCGTGGTACGTGTCCAACATTTCCAGCGCACGCGCACTGTCACCCTGCGTATATCAATGTATATGTGAATACTTTATTGTTAATTTAACATACATACATATAATCACGTCTATATCCCTTGCTGGGTAGACAGAGCCAAGAGTCTTGAAAATATATCAGTATTTTGCCATGTTCAGCTGTTTGGCTTAATTATAAAATTGAGATTCAGATATAGTTTAAAAATCGTGTACGTAGCCGTGTGGTTTTCGGCACCAATAGAAAAAAGTCCACTCTATCTCTTTCCCGTGGATGTCGTTAAACATGACTAAGGCATAGGCTTAGAAACTTGAGATTTTTTTATGTATCTTGTACGTATTTATGCATTTTTTTTTGTAATGTATGTATGTTTCAGTATGCATGTGCACTTTATCGCAACTTAGTTTTTCTGTTTGGTCAGCTGGTTAACTAATAGAGAATGCCAAAGGGCATTAAGTCCGCCTTCTGTAGATTTTTTGTACAATAAAGTTTTAAATAAATATATTGACAGGTTGCTAGCCCGTCGCCTAAAAGAAAAATCCTAAGTTTATAAGCCTATCCCTTAGTCAAGCCACTAAGCCCTCATTTACCTGCATGCCGATGATCTCGCAACATAGCTTCCGCATCTCGTTGCATGGCACTGGCAAATAACGTAGCACCTCGTCATCCCACCATTTAGTTAGTGAACTGTAACAATAAAAAAATAGACGTCTGCCATCTTTGTTTTGACGGGTGACAATGCTGGGAGTCCATTGAGGACAAATATACAACAATGACAAAGCGATGATAATCAAATTCGCCAGGACTCGTTAGGGTGACAATAGTTTTTGAATTGCGAATTTAGTAAAAATAAATTCAATAATGTTATGGCAAAGTTTTTCAGTAATCCGTAAAAGAAAAGATTTGAAAAATTAACTTTGATTATAATCACAGCAGAATGTAACTACGATTATTCATATAATCCGGTCCCTTATCATGAAGTCCGGTCATTTGGGAGGCGTTTATGGGGCCGAAGCCAACATGAAGAGGACATTTGGTACATTTTGTTCTAAAGTGAAATGGCTGCACCTATGGAGGTCTGTCCCCTGATCGGCCATTGGGATACACTCACGGACAGGCCTCCACATCTACCAAACAATTGCCAGGGAGGGATTCATTTGGTTTGGGTCATGCGCATGGGATGCTAGTGGACTGGGTTATTGAGTGAAATACGAACATCTCACCGAGACTTATGTTGTGAAACCAAAAGATATGACAATTATTAAGTGATATTGAAGTGTCCCGTAATAATGAATAAAAGTTTTGATTTTAAATTTTGACTTACGACAATTAGGTCGATTAGACTTTTAATTAAATTTATCAAAGGTTTATGGTGGCGTGCCGTGTGGTTCCCGGCACCAATACAAAAAAATTGGACCACTCCATCTCTTTCTCATGGATGTCGTAAAAGGCGACTAAGGGATAGGCTTACAAACTTGAGATTCTTTTTTTAGGCGATGGGCTAGCAACCTGTCACTATTCGAATCTCAATTCTATCTTAAATCCAAATAGCTGAACGTATCAGTTCGCTCAAGACTGTTGGCTCTATCTACCCCGCAAGGGATATAGACGTGATTATATGTATGTATGTAAAGGTTTATTTTTAAAAGGCAAAAAATCACCCCTTTCATAGTAGAAATATTTCAACACTGGCAACACTACAGAAATGTCAATGTCAAAAAAATTTAGTGTTTATTAATTATAATTTAATTGACTCGACTCACGTCTTCCTAGGAATGTAGACGGCGGCCTCAGGGTGGTGCAGCGCGCGGTCGGAGCGCTCCGCCAGCGCGGCGTCCGGCACGAACAGCCCCAGGAACAGGTTGATGGTGCTCTGCTTCTCCGCGTCCGAGAACGTGTTGGAGTAGTACCGGCTCAGGGTCTGCATGATGTCGTTCCCGTGGGAGGACCATGGCGCCGTTTTGCGGTAAGTTTTTATTCTGCAACATCGATTCTTAAATAGACTCTTGGTTTTGTTAGTCTGATCAGGAGTGCAGAAATAGAATAGAATAGATTTATTTTCAAAATTGGATACAAAGTATCACTTATTGACATCACATCACTTAAATCTAATTATAACTACTACCGCTTCCAAAGCGCATGTGTAGAAGAAGCGGCGGAAGAAACTACACTGCAGCATTTTCATCGGACGTCAATATACAAATATAGATCTCTTAAATCTAAATCATGGACGAATGCACATTGTCTACATTAAAAAACATGAATGAATGTAGAATACATTGGTGAACCGGGACAATAAGAGGATCACATATAAAATTGGGGCAAGGGTGAACAACAGTTCATTCACGAGTATGATGCTTAAGACTTAACAATTATATACGTACAATACAAATATATATATATATATATATATATATATATATATATATATATATATATATATATATATATATATATATATATATATATATATATATATATATATATATATATATAAAGTACCTGTGCACCAGCTGTGAGCCACCATACTGCAAAGCCAGGGTGTCTCCGTGGTCTTCATACAGCCCCTCCAACAACCGCACGCAGTCAGAGTCAAACTCTATCACGGGCTCCGAGATCAGACCCAGGGCGTGCAACTGAAAGTGGGATTAAATTTGTTAAAGCGCCATCTATAGCTTCAAAGCCGAGTCGGTACAAAATTTGTGCAAGCGCCATCTATGAATAAACTGAAGAAATTCGATCGAATCGACATTTTTACCTCCCTAATGTACTTTTAATTTTCAATTTTTTTTATTCATTATTATAGGATATTATTATATCGCTTAATAATTGTCGTATGGTTTAACAACTTGGTTGACGTCAAATGAATTACTTAAAAACTAAGTTTACTGCCGCTTCCAAGGCGTCAGTGCAGAAGAAGCGGTAACAAACTGCACTGCATATTTAATTAATTCGTCTGTTATTGAATATACATACATACAATCACGCCTTTTTCCCGGAGGGGTAGACAGAGACTACATATTTCCATTTGCCACTTGAATGTCTGTTGTGACGTGTCGCGTAGAGGTGTCGCCACAAATGTAAAACTTAAAGATTTCAATACGAATATTGTAGGAAGCATATTCGCAAAGTTACGTTATTCACTAAAAGAGACAGAAGATGAGAGAAATAATCAAATTTAAAACACTATAATTATCGAAATAAAACGAAAAATATTTGAAAAAAAAAAAAAAAATTTGTCATTTTTTCCTAATTAACAAAAAAAATCAACCAACCATTGCTATAGCTTACACAAAGAAGGTTGCCTACAAACTACTTCGTCAAAAAAAAAATATATATATACGGGACAAATTACACTGATTGAGTTAGCCTCGAAGTAAGTTCGGAACTTGTGTTACGAGATACTAACTCAACGATACTATATTTTATAACAAATACTTATATAGATAAACATCCAAGACCCAGGCCAATCAGAAAAAGTTCTTATTCTCACCATGCCCTGACCGGGATTCGAACCCGGGACCTCCGGTGTCACAGATAAGCGTATTACCGCTGCGAAAAAAAGAAGTCACGTCTCTCCATCAGCCAGTCACCTGGTTCCCGGCAGTGCCGTGTGGTTCCCGGCAACAATAAATGCAAAAAAGAATAGGACCACTCCATCTCTTTCCCATGGATGTCGTAAAAGGCGACTAAGGGATAGGCTTGCAAACTTGGGATTCTTTTTTACGCGATGGTCTAGCAACCTGTCACTATTTGAACCTCAATTCTATCATTAAGCCAAACAGCTGAACGTGGCCTATCAGTCTTTTCAAGACTGTTGGCTCTATTTACCCCGCAAGGGATATAAATGTGCCAAATAGCTGAACGTGGCCATTCAGTCTTTTCAAGACAGTTGGCTCTGTCTACCCCGCAAGGGATATAGTCCTGACCATATGTATGTCTGACATTTTTTTCCTAGCTAAAAAAAAAAACCGTGGCCAACCGTCGCTAACCTATGGCGTAGGTACCTGATGGGCGAGCACACACTTCCCGACGGCGAACTGCGCGGTGTTGGTGCGGTCCAGGCAGTCCACGCAGTTGACGCGAAGCAGCCCGCCCTGCAGCCGCCCCCCCTGGTGGCCGGCCGCGCCCCCCGCTCCCCCCGCCCCCGCGCCCGCGCCCGCGCGGCTCACGAAGAAGCCGGTGCGCCGGATCGCCGCGTGCGCAATCGTCGACAGTCTGGACGCAACGAGGTAGATATGTAGCTAGAGTTGTGCCGTGTAACACTGTTGTCGAGTAACGAGTGCCGAGTTTTATTCGGCTCGATTTTTTTTTTCAACCGTGTACTCCGGATGAGTAACTCGGTTCTTAATTATATCTACCTAAATAAATATCGGATTTAAACGGAGTTATTCGGAGTTACCCGCCGAGTACGCCGACCGAGTACCGAGTATCAACCGAGTACTCGGTTTATCTCGGTACTCGAGTACTTGACTAGATATAATTTGGCTGTAATATACGTATGGTCCTGATGCCACCACTCTAGGACCACTCCATCTGTTAGGTATCCATGGATGTTTTAAAAGACGACTAAGGGATAAGCTTATAAACTTGGGATTTTCCTTTTAGGCCATGGGCTAGCAACCTGTCACTAGTTGAATCTCAATTCCATCAGTTTATCTATGTATTGAACAGCTGAACGTGGCGTTCAGTCACAAAGTTTAAGAATAAATTAATTATTTAGAATGAGGTCTTAAACTTTTCTACAACTGAACAGCTATTACCCATATAACCCAATGTTATTCCAAACACTTAAAATTATATTCATGCTACTCGCTAGAAATTAAGGAAATTAACTTATCTCTCTTTAAACGGACAAAAGAGAAATTAAGTATAAAAAATATAACTTACTTATCCAAAACTTTAGCATCCGCCCCCTTATTCATCCTGGCCATGTCTATATGTATATACTGTATCGCGTGCTCCGGCGGCAAAAACTGGTTCAAATATTTTATAGCATTACTTATCACATCGGTAAGTAACGATTCGTGTCTTCTCTTCTCTCTCTTCTTGACCAGATTCAAGAACATTATCGGTGAGCCGTATCGTCTTAACAGGTTGTTGAGATGCTTTCCTGGTATTTCAGCGTATGGATCGCCCAGGTCTATAGATATGGCCGGCTTTGGCACCATCTTGGAGACATCTTGAGACCAGTAGCTGGGTATGGAGCCGCGCATTTGCACGAACGAGCTGAAGCTGTTAAGTTATTTTTAATTAGGATAAAAGGATAAGGGAAAGGTCGGGGTGGGAAGACCTAGACGAACATATCTTGATCAAATTAAGGAGAAGGATGTATGTATGTATAAAAGGATAAAAGTATATACAAAAATTAATAATGTTCCCAAGTATGCCAGAAATTACATACATACATAAAATCACGCCTCTTTCCCGGAGGGGTAAGCAGAGACTACCTCTTTCTACTTGCCACGATCTCTGCATACTCCCTTCGCTTCATCCACATTCATAACTCTCTTCATGCAAGCTCGGCGGTTTCGGGTACTTTTGACCTGACCCTTTACCAGGACGTCCTTAATTTGATCAAGATACGTTCGAAATGAAAAAAAAAATAATACTCCAGATATTACTTTGTCAAAAAACAGAAAATTGTTTTTATTAATCTTATTTATGTTGCTACCGAGCAGTAGTTATTTCTTTCCCTGAATGTCAACACGATAAATGCCCTCAAAAAAAGGAAAAAAATATTCTCTCTTGGGTAATTACTCAAAACCCAACTTGGATTGAAAAGCATATAAAGGTCATTTCTCTCTGGTCTGCCGCTGTGATATTGACCATTCTCAGAAATCAACTTATGCCTATATTTCAGGATTCATTCGACTAACATGTTATGCTCAGTCCATGAATAGAAGTAAATTTATTTTCAAAATAGGAAACAAGGTATCACTTAATGACATCAACTTTACTAAAATATTAATTACGAGTATATCTACTACCGCTTCCAAAGCGCAAGTGTAATAAAAGCGGCGGAATAAACTACACTGCAGCGATGACATCTTCATCGGATGTCAATTTACAAATGATACCTGGGTGAGAGCGGTGCTCGGTAGACGTTAGAAAAACGATACAAAGTAACATCAAAACAATTCTAAAAACAAAAAAAAAATTGTAATAAATAGCAAAAATCGGCGGCCATCACAAAAACCATAAAAAATAGTAAAAGCAAAAAAGTATAACTCCCAATTACCTAGAATTATTACCTATTTTTCCTGGTTATGGGACCTAGCTAGATCGCCTTATTATTATATTGACATACATACATATGGTTACGTCTATATCCCCTGCGGGGTAGACAGAGCCAACAGTCTTGAAAAGACTGAATTTTGTTTTTGTGAATGGTTCTTTTTATGTTTGTTTTATATGTATATTGACATAGATATTTATATAAATAGAAACGTACCTGCCAGCAGTGAACGAGGACACCATAGAGTCGTGCACAATCTGCTCCGTCTCCACTTCATTGGCCACGTCTCCGTGCATATTAGCTCCTCTCTTCAGGAATCTGATCAAAACGATTATACATTACATACCTATATCATCACTAGCTGTGCCTGCGGCTTCGTCCGCGTGAAAAAGTTATTTTGGGCATCATTGAAGCCCTCAATGTGGATGAAGCGAAGGAAATATGCAGAGATCGTGGCAAGTGGAAAGAGGTAGTCTCTGCCTACCCCTCCGGGAAAGAGACGTGATTTTATGTATGTATGTTGAAGCTCTCAAGGATGAATAATTTTCTCTGTTTTTTTTCACATTATCCATTATTTCTTCGCTCTTAATAGTTGCAGCGTGATGTTATATAGCCTAAAGCCTTCCTCGATAAATAGTCTATTCAACACAAAAAGAATTTTTCAATTTGAACCAATAGTTCCTGAGATTAGCGCGTTCAAACAAACAAACTCTTCAGCTTTATAATATTAGTGTAGATTGGCACACAATACAGTTTTATAACAAAAAATATCTTCAATACATAAATCTTAATAAATAAATTGACCAACCTGGTCCCAGCATATCTATTACTCCGCCTTGCAATCAGCGTCAGATATATAGGTCGGCCGAATATATTCAAGTTGCTCTGCTCTATAAACCCGTGGATGATGTACAGGATCCAGTCAGGGTGGAGGTGGTTGTGGACCGCCGACAGCAGGTGGCTGTTCCACACGAAGCGCCACTCGGGGACTGCGCGCACGCCGAATTGTAGCGTTGCGTTTGTACAGCTGTTAATAATCAATGAAAATGAAAATTAAAATATTTATTTGGAAACGAGAACAACATACATACATATGGTCACGTCTATACGTCTTGCGGGGTAGACAGAGCCAACAGCCTTGAAAAGACTGGATGGCCACGTTCAGCTATTTGGCTTAATGATAGAATTGAGATTCAAATAGTGACAGGTTGCTAGTGACGAATTTTTTGTTAAGTGAGAGTCGAAATTTTCAAACAAACATTTACCCAGTTTTCTCTTGCCGTTGTTGTATTTGACTTTTCCAAGTTTCGAATATGTCTTCGTCATCATTATCAACGTTACAGGTACATTTCACTTCCTCGCTCTCCGATGATTGAGAACCGTACACAACCGCTGTATCAGGCTTTGGAAATAAAACCGGAGCCAACTGCCTCGGAGGTGCCATGTTCATTTGTAACGTATGAGTTACATCGTAGCTATAGCTGTAGTAGAAATTGGTTGACAGGTCTATAGCCTGGAACATCTTCAAATATCTCTGCTCATCAGGATGCTGAGGCTTCGTGTTTTCACTAGGAATGTATATAGTGGCTGTGTCTTCAATCTTATATATGGAATGTGCTCCGATCATGGCTATTTTTCTTCGTTTCGTCACTAGTATTATGTAGTAACCTTCTAGAAATCTTATAAAGCCTGAAATGAGATGATGTATCCTCTATATTCCTACACAAGTACTGTCCGAGAAAATCCAAATGTAGAATGAAGTGAAGTAAAGAAGGGACTCTCGTCTGACTGGAACTTTTGCAGGCAAACCTAACTGTCAAACTAAAACATCCAGTTTCTTGAATGTGCAGGTTACTTCACAATGTTTTCCCTCACCGCAAGACCATCAGTTAGTATTCAAACTAATGTACATGACTTTCAAAAAAAGCCGTTGGTACATTGCAATTGAACCTGTGCCTCTTGCGATTTGACCACCAACTCTTTAACTATATTATATATATTATATTACCTACAATACCAAACGCAGAGACGAGTTTGTTGAAGCCTCCCATCCTGCCGGTACGGTTACCAAACCCGATCATGTTGAGTAACTGATGTATCTCTTGTTTATTGTACTCCACCTTATCATCGACCAGTATGAGCTCCCTCGGCTCAGTCCGGTCTATTTTTAGTACTCGGAACCTTGTTTGTGTGTTGTTAGAGCCAATTAAGTAGAATCTCTGAAGCAAAAAGAGTAATACATCATATAATCTCATCTAAATCACTTATGGGGTAGACAGATCCAAAAGTCTCTAAAAGACCAATAGGCCACATTCAACTGTTTGGCTTAATGATAAAAATAAAAAGAGTAATGTGAGTGAATTTATTAATTTATTTATGCCAATAATACAACAGTTGGAGTACACCTGTTATATTATTTGGCAAAGAATTATTATATAGCAAAATACAACTGAATTTGAACTGAAGTCAAATTTTATGGTGCTGATAAATAAAAAAAAAAATAATTGGGTAGCTTTGCAGAGCTTTTAGGAATAGGCATACCCATTAGAAGTATTCTAGATGTTATATTTATAAATTCTGGAATAATCACAGAGTATTCTGGAGTTGGCATGGCCTAAGCGGCCCACATATTCTACCTGAGAATAGGAGAATCTATGGATGGGCGTCACCAAAACTTTTTCACACTTATAGAGCCTTTTGGGAGGTGTTACAAATTTTTTACTTATTATTATAAGCGGCACGTAAATCGCTGTAAGCTGTTTTAGTCAAAAATTATAAAATAGGTAAACGTAGCATAATTCCTTATAGGATGGATTAAAGGTAACATTTTGATATGAACAAGTACTTACAGCTTTTGTTTCATAAAGGGCGATGCGCTGAATAGAGCTGATTATTGGGTGAAACATTACACTTCGTTTCGACATTTTTGTTGTTGAATGAAATAAATAACTTATACTATTTAATAAATTTTATTAAAATAATTTAGTGTGATAGGTACCAATCTACCTATTTTGATTTTGATTTGTTTACGCAATGTCAGTAGGTAGTGACATTGACATCCTGACATTTAACAAACTTCTTTTATAACAGTAGCAAAGATCATTCATCTGAGTGTTTGTGGTTCAATCCTTAGATATTGTTCCTTAAGTTTTTATTAAATATTCCTATTCCTATTCTTTGTACTACATACCTGTATGTCGTCAGAATTCTAATAGATCTGGATTTGTGAATGAACGGTGGATATTCAATCTCCACCAATAATTCTGGCGTTTGTTCCTGTTGACCTCATTGATAACGAGCCCGGGGTCCACTTATGACCATGATCTACCAATAAATAGCTTTAATTACATGGAGGGACTCCTGTCTAATATGTACTGTCCTGTTAATAAAGGCACCTAACACAGCTTCGATAATTATATTCCAATACACGCCATTCTACTCACACACATGTTACAGATATCATGCCTTTATGCCTTACGGGGTAGACAGAGCCGAGTTCTACTTTCAAATAAACAGGCTTATAGTAGGTACCTACATCTGGCGTATCAAAAGATCTAATGGTTGATGTTAGGACTGTTATGCAGGCCTGCTTGAATTGGCGAATCTATAGAGATTTTCCAGGGGAGAGTTTCCCCTGGAAAATCTTAATAGAACGACTGATGGCAGCCATTTTGGACTTTTAGGTTGGGGAATTATGATAACAATTATTGATATTTTTTGTGCCGTGTGGTTCCCAGCACTAATACAAAAAATAAAAGGACCACTCCATCTCTTTCCCGTGGATGTCGTAAAAGTGACTAAGGGATAGGCTAATACACTTGGGATTTTTATTTAGGCGATGGGCTAGCATCCTGATGCTATTTGAATCTCAATTCTATGATTAAGCCAAACAGCTTAAGGTGGTCGTGGCCGCCAAACAGTCATTTCAAGACTGTTTGTTGGCTCTGTCTACCCCGCATCAACCTTTCATTAATTAAATTTCAATTCCATCATTTAACCATATAGCTGAATGTGGCCTTACAGTCTTTTCAAGACCGTTGGCTCTGTCTACCCCGTGATGGTATGAATGTATGATAGAGTAGATGAATAACCCTACACCCAAAACCGGGGTTCGCTAGTTAGCCACGCCGAATTTGAATCACGCTCCTACATACATACATATGGTCACGTTTATATCCCTTGCGGGATAGACAGAGCTAACAGTCTTGAAAAGACTAAATTTCAGCCACGTTCAGCTATTTGGTTTAATGTTAGAATTGAGATTAAAAAATGACTAGTTGCTAGCCCATTGCCTAAAACAGAATCCCAAGTTTGTAAGCCTATCCCTTAGTCACCTCTTACGACATCTATGGGAAAGAGATGGATTGGTCCTATTCTTTTTTGTATTGGTGCCGGGAACCAAACGGCATTCACGCTCCTATAACTAAATAACCTCGACAGCCCAATGAATTGCTGAAATGAGATGCCACTCCCAGACCTACTGAAATATTTGTGTGCTCCGTGCCCACAATCTAGGTCAAAGTCCAGATCAGACTTAACTCTGAACGAGGGACCGACAAATAGCGATGGCATTGCAAACGTATTACTAACTTAACTGCTTTTGTGATTGAATAAATATAAATAGAGGCCGCATGTATTCAGGCTTTGTAGTAGAGTCCTTCATGTAATGAGGTTTTAGGCCCGAGTGGGCAGCGGGTGTACGCATGCGCGGGACGTCAGCGGCGCCCTCGGGCGGCGGGTCCAGTCCCCGACGCGTCTCCGCCGACGCCGTACCTGTCCACTGCCGCTTTTTACCTGCCGCAGTGCCGACAAACTCTTTTTACTAAACATGTATGAATGAACCTGTGTCTAAATAGGCTTAACAGTGTATTATATTAGTGAACTTGTCATATGTGGTGTTAGTTTTTGGTCCAGATCGGAGGCTGAGCCGGTCTCACGCCCTCGAAGGAATGCGGCAATTTTAACAACTGCTGAGACCCAACGTTGTGTAGAATCGACCGATCACGACAAATGATATAAGGTGAGTTTTGGGAAGGGCTGTTACAGTGACAACGTATGTTATTGTGTTCAGGCGACGTCAAACATCTTTGTACAAGTTGCCCTACATTATACGATATATATCTATAGGAGAGCCAGAGGAGAGGTGTGCTTAGAGCGAATCTTACCAGCCTTTATGGGTATTGCTAGAAATAAAAAGAAATAGCACATGATACTTCCGAAGGTCTATTATTTTTCTGTGCACAACTTCATTAATTTCGGTTCAGTAGACTTTGAGCAGTTTTGAATCTAGTTACGAATAAAAAGGAATTAATCAAATGAAAAGTTGGGAGAAGGTAAGATTACGTAGGTACTATTATCGACCAGTAGGTACATCTTGCCATATATTTTACCTACTCTACATTGCGTCCAAGATAAGATTATATTCACTATCTTCCCAATAAAACTAATTTATAGAGGGACTGAACTGGGATATAATAAATTTTAAGAATTCAACAACTATTTTTATCTGTAAACTATAAAATTGTGAAGCTTCGTAAAAATCTGTCGAACAGTTAGGTACCTATTTCGTATCAATGATATTTTTATTCTCGCGATTTTGTTATGATTTCGCGAAAGTTTCAACGTACTTTTAATTAATCCTTTCAGCTTTTACGTGTCGGACCAGTTCCGTGAGACTGTTTCATATAATTCAGATATTTCCTGTTTTTAATTATACAAATGCAAGTTTGCAAAAAAAGACATCGAATTAGCAAATTTAAATTTTATTATATTTCAAAATATTGTACTTATGTATGTATAATTAAATATTCAGACTAAAATATCTATATTTATGTTATTTTTCAAATATATATATTTATTAAATTATACATCTGCATATTTGAAGTCAGTCAAGTCTGTTTCTATAGAAGTAAGTAGGTAATGAATTAGTAAGTAAAATTCATTAAGTTATAGATTCAGCCGTTTAGTACAAATAGCAGAACACAGGGAGAATTTCCGAAATTCTTATAGGAAGAACTAGAAAATTATGCGTTTTACGCGGGCAAATACTAATTAGAAATGGAGACATATTTTATGTTAAATCTTCTAAAATATCTGACAATTTCTTCTCCAACTTGTAAAGGAGCTTGTAACATCAAGTTTACGTTCTAAAATTGCGAAATGTGTTGAGCAAAGCAGGTACTTGGATTAAGTAAGATGGATCACTTTCTTTTCGAGCAGCGAATTACTAGAGAGATCTATTCAATACGCTCTCTTTTCTCACGGCGACAATGGCCTACGAATTTACGAAAAAAAAAAATTGCTGGCTTCAACACAGAGCACTGACCGCCAGGCTCTTGTCAAAGAGCTACATGTACCCTTTGTGCAGCGCACATTCTTTGACTTGATTCGTAGATGTACGCAAAAAATGGAGGGTTGATTCATACTGCTTTTCAATCTTTGTCGAATCACAGTAGGTGTTTAATTTTATGTCGGAATCGCATACCCATGCATTCCGTGAATTGAAAGTTTGTGCACACTAAATGGCAGGAGAGCCTTTTAATAATAGCAAGCAGGTTGATTTCATTTTGGAGGCTTTAGTGGAATGTATTGTAATGGTCTGTGTAGCGGGAGCGTTGATTCGGCTCGACCGCCACCAAAGGGAAGATCTTCCGCCAGGCTAGGTGTAACGCCTGGGGAACCGCGGCTCCGACGATGTTGTGTCGGAGGTTGTATATATGCTCCAAGCCGTCAAATATTTTTGCCAAAAGCCTCAATATCCAATCACGCGACGCTATCAGTCAAAAACAGCGAAAAGTCTAAAGCAAAGTATCGTAATCGACCTCCATTAAATTTTGCATGCTAGATAAGTACATGTCAAATTTCAAATCTCAAGATTCTTCTATGTGCTTAGTCAGTCAATTATGTGCCCACTTATATTATAATTAAAAAGATCATTTTTAAAATTTATTCCGCGAAATTCGTACTACCTAAATGCATAGACACATTATCATAGCCTCATACGTGAGGTCATAGAAAATTGGTTGTCTATTGTTTGTATGCACTGGAGTGCATCTGGCGAGCAAATTGCCAGCTCCTACCCAGCACTAAATCATTCAGGCTCACCTGTACACAGTTCTGGGAACAAATGTGACTAACTAACTGCCCGCCAACCGCATGCACATTGCACAAATTGCTTGCATGACCAGAATCTAGTAGTTTCCAAACTTAAATTGCTTTTTGTTACTAAGTATATACATCCACACTATAATAAGAAAAGATTTGTATTTTTTTAGGTATGTTTGTAATGAATAAACTCAAAAACTACTACTGTTATATAGAATAGACTTTCGGGAGGGACCGAGCCCACTTTACCTTTTTTTTTAATTTCCTACGGGCGCGAATCCCCACGCAAAGGCTAGTGTAAAATAACAATACGATTGAAATATTTATTTTTACTGACTTAATTTTTTTTTGTTTCATTTAATAACATATAAGGCGAATTTAATAATATCTTCTCCAGAAAGGTATAAATATATCTAACAGGGACTAATGCCAGAAATTCTAAATTCTTTAAGGATAACCCGCAGGACTTTTCAAACGATACAAGTCCCGCGGGTTCAATCCTTATCAGGGTTAGCTCATGATGGAAAACGGAACTATTTTTGAATGGGCTCGTTCTTGGATATTGATCTTTTTTTAACTATTACTTATATATCTATAATCATTTAATCCAGTTTAAAAATAGAATATTATAACATCGTTGCCCCAAAGTTAGTCTGGGAATCTGGTTTAATCTTTGTAATTTATTATAAAAAAAATGTGCCTTCTATGGTATGGTTTTTTGAATGAAGTTTCATTCAAAAAACCATAGAACGCACATTTACTTATGAGTTTATGAATGAAACTCAATGGTGTGGGAAAATCAAATACTAGTGCTTACAATAATCATTAATACGAGCTTTCGAGTGCATATTGACTTAGGACAACACCAACACAACTTTTTGTGAAGCTTCGAGAAGCTTAGTGTTCAGCTTTTACACACGAATACTCAAAGGCGTTAAGTAATGACTTCCTTACTCCTTAATGTAAGGAGAGCTTTTTTTTTAAAAAAAACCTAGTGTTAGTATCTTGAGTGGGTTCCATGTTATTCTCTTGAAGAATTAGAACCATGATTATAAAAAGTGTAAGGTCGAAGAAATAGTCTAATATTTACATACATACATACATAAAAATCACGCCTCTTTCCCGGAGGGGTAGGCAGATACTACATCTTTCTACTTGCCACGATCTCTGCATGCATATACTCTTATATATGTATATGAAGCGAAGGAAGGAATCAAGGAATGTATCACTACATAGTATAAAACAAAGTCGCTATTTTAGTGTATGCTTAAATCTTTAAAATTACGCAACGGATTTTGATGCGGTTTTTTGTAACAGGAAGAGTGATTCAAGAGGAAGGTTTTTATGTATAATTACATTTATAATTTTGCACCCGTGCGAAGCCGGGGCGGGTCGCTAGTGTATGTATAAATTACAACAAAACAAACACGCTATCTTCCATTAACAATTAGCCAAGTTGACACACACATAGGTACACGCAAGTGTTGCGGCTTCTGCGGTTCACTCCGGGCGCACTTTCTCCTAGCCCCGCTCATTAGCGATGCCACACACTTCAACAAAACACTTGACGCCCACGACAAAGTGTGGGTACTACTTATAAGTACGATAACTAGGTCCGTGTACACGGATGTTGCCCAATTTTTGCTTGTAATGCATATTTCTACCGTCATCTAAATATACGATGGACGGATATTTAAATTAAACAGTTCATCTACGTTATGGATCTTAGCAGCCAAAAGGATTTTTTTGAATCCCAGCCACAGATATGAAATCCTTCTAGGATTCCTCCTAGGTCGTTTGAATATATACTTATGATACAACTCCAAATACTCGAGACACCGAGGTTGGAGAGAAGTCTTGTTTTGCTGGAGTTTAATAAAGTTTAGTTACAGATCATCTAGGATCGTGGACATATGATGCTTAGAACTGAGAATTGAAGTGAAGTGAGAATCCAATGAGGGCCAACATTAGGGGGATAATGACAACGTAAGCATCAACTAAAGGAGGAAAACCCGTCGGAATTGAAATATTAGAAAGGCTAAAAGTCAGTTCAAGAGTACCCGAAACCGCCGACTTTGCATGAAGACAGTTATGAATGTGGATGAATCGAAAGAAGTATGCAGAGATCGTGGCAAATGGAAAGAAGTAGTTTCAGTCTACCCCTCTGGGAAAAAGGCGATATTTTATGTATGTTCACGCAGAAGCGGTCACAAACTGCACTGCAGCATTTTCTTGAATAACGTCAACTTCACACAATTAAAGATATTCATTTAAGTCTTTTCGGTCTTTAATTTTTTAATCGCTATTATACGAGCGAAGTGTATTTATTCCCTGTCATTAAATTACATGGAAAAATCATGTTACAATGATGTTGATGTCATTCACTATAGGATCGCTAGAAATTTCGCTGGAAAAGTTACAAAATTCAAAATTTATCTAATATCAACGAGATGAAAGACGTCTAAATCCCGTATCCAAATCCCTGGCAAAGAGTTAATCTTTTGTCGGGAAGGAGATCTAGCGGGTATGTTTGTGGCAGCTTATTGAATGCAAACAAAGCCGGGGGCGGGAAGCTGGTAAACAAGCCGGGGTTCTCGTGTAAAACCGCCATGTTTGCGCTCCGCCTTAGTCTATGGAGTAACACATTTGACACACGATAGATCAATTTTTGAAAAAAAAAAAAAAAGAAAAAAAAAAACACATTTGACACGATGTCCTACTTAATATTATAAATGCGAAAGTTTGTTAGTATGTCAGGATGTCAGTGTGGATGTTTGTTACTCTTTCACGCAAAAGACAAGCCAGAATAACATATAGGCTACTTTTTATCCCGGAGTTCCCGCGGGGTTGATTCCACGCGGACGAAGTCGCGGGTGGCCTCTAGTATAAGATATACATAGGTATTAGATAGATTACAGGTTATGCTATTTTTTTATTGTACATACATACATACATATGGTCACGTCTATATCCCTTGCGGGGTAGACAGAGACAGTCTTGAAATGATTGAATGGCCTCGTTCAGCTATTTGGCTTAATAATAGAATTGAGATTTTAATTGTACCTATTTGTAATTATTTGATTTTTTTTATTTCGTATCAGTAACACTGTCCAATGAACTTCTTACAGAACTAGATTTATCCGCAGTTGCGCCTGCGCGTATTTAGCGCCACCTACAAAAGAGTAGAGATGCCGTGTGGTTCTCACTCCATCTCTTTCCAATGGATGTCGTAAAAGGCGACTGAGGGATAGGCTTACATAATTTTTTTTAGGCGATGGGCTAGCAACCTGTCACTATTTGAATCTCAATTCTATCTTAAAGCCAAATAGCTGACCGTGGCCTATCAGTCTTTACAAGACTGTTGGCTCTGTCTACCCCGCAAGGGATATAGACGTGATTATATGTATGTATGTGCAAAAGAGTACAGGTTTTTCGCAAATCCCTCGGGAACTATAGTTTTTACCGGGACGAAAAGCACCCTATGTCCTTCTCCAGATTTTCAACTACATATACTACTAATTTCAAGAAGTTTGGTTTAGTATATATCGCGTAAAGAGACAACAAACATACTTTCGCATTTATCGGCTGCACGGGTAAGCAACACAGTCAAGGTCACTCGTCATCGGATGATGCGGTAAAGGTGCTTGCCGGGCGTCGAACCAGGCCCGCCCAGCAGGTTTGCACTTGAGCCGCCGGCGTCAATGGCATTATGTAACAGAGTGTATCCCACTTTTGGACAAGTTTGAATCTGAAGTAAATCAGTCAATCAGTCCAAATATCAATACTATAAATTTGTCTGTTTGTTTGTTTCTTACCTCTTCATGGGTTATCTTCTGTATTAATCTTTTTGAAATATCACGTACGTATATTGTGAAGAGTTGAGAGAAGTTTAATTCCAGTAAATACTTACTAAAGTTTCCGTGGGATTTGCGAAAACATGTTAGATACGTATATTTTTTTGGAGGGGCAATGTTTGAAATTTTATTGACTTAATCAAATCTAATTTTTTTATCGATTAACCAAAATGGCCACTTAGCAATTTTTTGATATTCACGGTATGGGATAAATTTATTTTTTTATTTATATTTCATGGGATGGTTATAATTTGATAGAAAAAAAGGAAAAAATAATTTTAATTTATATAAAAAATATAAATAACGCTCGTAATACGCTTTTATATTTTTTTCATCACTATTTTAACAATCTTGTTATATTTATTAACGATACCTACATATAATCCGGTTTTTATCGGAAGTTCTAAATTAACCTCAAATACATGATTCAAAGTTTAACTCAAGGTACAATCAACAACATAAATAGATAAGAGCAGAACAATCAAAGAAAATAATTAAAAGCCCTAAACATTATATTTGTCATAATAATGGCTTTTGGTAATATTATTAAGCATTATCTTTTATATATTTATTTTGTGTGCTGTGTGGTGAACCGCCACTAATACAAAAAAAAATGGGACCACTCTATCTCTTTCCCATGGATGTCGTAAAAGGCGACTAAGGGGTAGGCCTATAAACTTAAGATTTTTCTTTAGGCGATGGGCTAGCAACCTGTCACTTTTTGTATTTCAATTCTATCATTTAGCCAAAAGCTATGTCCTTTTCACATAGGCTCTGTCCGGTTGCAAAAAAAACACTATCCTTTCTTAGTGTACCCTAGGTTACATAAATACCTGCACGCCAAATTTTGACCTTTCGGGAAGTGCGTTGTAATTACAGTCAATCAGTATCCTATTTTGTAAATAAAGATTATGTTTTCGACTGTACCTGTTTCATTACACCGCGCAGACCAAACTTGAGGCTAATTAACTCGTTGCACGTAGACGGGCTGCCAACTGGTAAACTAGGTGGGGACGGCACTACCATGGGGCGAAAGCAATCGCTCCGGGCGCTGATTTCTTGAGGGCGCCTCAGACAAAGGATTAATTATACCCCCAGATTATGCCCTAATGTTCCATTTCATGGGGTAGACCAAACTTGAATTAACTCCTTGAATGTAGATAGTTGCGAAGTGGTAAATTAGGTTGTAACGGCAATACCATAGGACAAACGGAGCGACCGCTTTGGGCGCGCACTCCCGGGGCGATCCAATCACGAATATTCTCTTTGCATTTACGTTTCACTGCTTCCAAAAGCAATCTCCATTTTCCTTTATATTTTAGCATATGTTCCATTTATCATCAAAACATATTTCTTTATTTTTCTTATATATTGAAAAAAACTCAATAAAGGAGATCATAGAACTAATACAAACAAACACACCAGACGATGGAATGAAATTTGAGATATTGGGAACCATCTTCTCCGGTCCATTTTGCTTCTTCGTTTTTTAGCAGAGGACATTAAAACATTTATTACATTATAATGCACTAAATCGACGGATAGTTGTCAAATAAAACATATTTGACTTTCCTTTTTATTTTAATCCATTAGGCAATTTTTATATTAATAACATAACAGCAAGGGGGCGCCATAATACGTACTCGCCCCATTCTAAAACCTTTCCTGGGCCGGCACCGTGGCCTTTATTACTTCCACCGCCCGCTACGAATATCTCCATTCTCTTCTCGAACTAATGAACTTCGTGAAAAGAAATAACCAAGTTTCTCAGTTATAGTTGCATTATTACAAAATAATAAATAGGTTACTTATCCCGTTTGGGTGTAGCTATATTAACAAAGTTCGCCGAGGGAACGTGTTGGGTAGTTCGTTTTGTTAGACTGAAATGATATTGTGTAGAACTATCCTGACGGTGTCTGTGGCGGGGCGGTAGTACGCTTGTCTGTGACACCGGAGGTCCCGGGTTCGAATTCCGGTCAGGGCATGATGAGAAAAGAACTTTTCTGATTGGCTTGGGCCTTGGATGTTTATCTATATAAGTATTTATTGTAAAATATTGTATCGTTGGGTTAGTTATCTTGTAACACAGTCTGAGAGTCTCGAAAGTAGATAAGTCTCGAACTTACTTCGAGGCTAACTCAATCTGTGTAATTTGTCCCTTATTTATTTATTTATTTATTTATCATAATCCTTCTATTACTTTGTACTGGTTGCGTCTTTCTGGAGAGGATATTAATAAAAAAAAATATGTGATACAAATTATAGGTCGTTAGTGCAAACTTGCAATTTAAATATAGGTAATGTCTACCCCCGTGGCATGGCACGCGCGATGCCGTTTTTATCGCGCGAGAAACTATCGCTGTCCCGCTTTTTATTATGACGTGAAACGGGATAAAAACGGGGAACATTTTTTTAACAACCTATACAAAGCTCCACAAATTAAGAATTTATTTAATGACCAAATCACAATACTTATTTATTTGCCAACTCCATCATAGCGTTGTACAGCATTTTGACAGCCGATATCATCATCACCATCAAATATATCACGGGCATTGCTGCCAACATTACAACAACTAGAACGTCCAGTTGGTAGTATGTAGTCCAGGGCATGTTGGCTGCTGGAGCTCGGAGATGCTTTGCCCCTCCATGTCTGAGGGTGTACTCCGTCCACCAGACCGCGCGCTGGAGAGGAGTTTGAGGCTGGTCGGATAGGATAGACCGGAATCTCATGATGTTTTGTTTGTAGCTGGAATAGTGGTACAATAAAATGTAAAAAAAGAAAGAAGTCTAAAAGATACGACTTTTCGCTCGCAAGATGGCGGGGAAAAAATACAGTACCTATTACAAAAATAGTACCTAATACAAAACAATATTGATTCAGACTTCCGTAAACAGCCTAATTTGAGCAACATACATCCATATAGGATCCATATAGGATGTATGTTGCTCAAATTAGGCTGTCACGTCTATATATCTTGCGAGGTAGACAGAGCCAACAGTCTTGAAAATACTGAAAGGCCACGTTCAGCTGTGTCAGCTGTGTTCAGCGACAGCCATGGGAAAGAGATGGAGTGGTCCTATTCTTTTTTTCTATTTGAGCAACATATGAACTGATTAACGAAAAATTCTCTTGACCTTTCATCATGAGCTTATTCCCCAATCCCCATTTCATTATCAGGTGGCATCTATAAAGCTATGTGTTCACTAGATACAAGAGTGCTACTCCATAAACTAATAATAACAACAACTTACGTATCATCTTTGGTGAGAGAATCAATTGCATCTTTAAACTTCTCTTCACTAACTTCATCCAAGTCTACCTTTATGCCGATTCTATGCCGTTCATACATGGCCACATTATACCATTGGTCAGCCAACATAGGTATACCAAGGAGTGGTACACCAGCCGAAATAGCTTCGTCAGTAGACTGCAGACCCCCTTGAGTCACGAACAATTTGATTTTGGGATGTCCTGTAAAATGAAAACAAAGAATAAAGCAGTGTGATTGATAGCATTTCTTATAAATAAATAAATATATACGGGACAAATTACACAGATTGAGTTAGCCCCGAAGTGAGTGCGAAACTTGTGTTACGAGGTACTAACTCAACGATACTATATTTTATAATAAATACTTAATAGAGATAAACATCCAAGATGGGTCTTGGATGTTTATCTACATTAAGTTTTTATTTTGCCTGGGGGAAAATCCGAAAAAGTGCTTTTCCCATCATGCCCTGGCCGGGATTCGAGAGACTAACTCTTTCCACTTGCCACGATCTCTGCATACTTCCTTCGCTTCTTTCCTTCCTTTTCTGTATGTAGGTATTAATTCGTAAATCTCGAAAAGTTGTTGACGGATTTTGCTCCTGTTTGAAATGTTGGACAGAGACTTTTCTGAGGAAGCTCGATATCTATAAAAGCTTCCTGTGCGAAGCCGGAGCGGGTCGCTAGTGATAAATAAATTTGAGCTGAAACTCGATGCCCTACTTTCTATATATAACCAGATGCCCTGGATTTTGACTGACATAGTTGTTTGATTTCGATCAAATTGATTCTCCTCTCGTTCATCATATACCATACATATGGTCACGTCTATATCCCTTGCGGGGTAGACAGAGCCAACAGTCTTGAAAAGACTGAATGGCCACGTTCAGCTATTTGGCTTAATGATAGAATTGAGATTCAAATAGTGACAGGTTGCTAACCCATCGCCTAAAAAAGAATCCCATGTTTGTAAGACTATCCCTTAATCGCCTTTTACGACATCCATGGGAAAGAGATGGAGTGGTCCTATTATTTTTTATATTGGTGCCGGGAACCACACGGCACCCGTCATATTCCTTTTATTGCAATTACAGTATACAAGGATCTGCTGAAGACATTACAAATAATCTACCTACTTACTGTAAGGAGTTATGTGCGAAATATTACGGCTTCTTGACCTAGGCCTTTGTCGTACCGCCATCTTAAATTATCTGTTTGGTCAGCTGGTAGACTGGTAGAGAATGCCAAACTGCATTAAGTACGCCTTTAGTATATTTTTTATGCAATAAACACACATACATACATGTAATCACGCCTATATCCCTTGCGGGGTGAACGGAGCCAACAGTCTTAAAAGGACTGATAGGCCACGTTCAGCCGTTTGGCTTAATGATAGAATTGAGATTCAAATAGTGACAGGTTGCTAGCCTATGCAATAAAGTAAATAAAAATTTCCTTAAAACATATTTTACTTACCTACTCTATTGTCACTATTAGAATCTCAATTCTATCATTAAGCCAAATAGTTGAACGTGGCCATCTTCTTTTCAAGGCAGTCATCATCAGTCTTTTCAAGACTGTTGGCTCTGTCTACCCCGCAAGGGATATAGACGTGACCATATGTATGTATGTATATTTTACTTACTCAGAAGATCAGATTGTGGCACCCACTTCATAATTTTGACGTTCTTTGGACGTCCGGGTAATTCTTCCTTGTCCCACTTCCAAATAACGTCGTAGGGTAAGCGAGACAAAACATTTGTGATGACTTGTATTTTCTCTGGAGGCAGCGAGGATGGGCTCACGTTGGTTCCAAAGCTGATGTAGATGACGCCATGAGTGGATGAATCTAGATACGCTTTGAAATCCTGAAATGGAGTATGGAGAAAAGGGTGGTAAGGGCGGTCGTGCCCCTTTTTTGCTCGTTGACATGTATCTAGCTGTTAACATACATATTGTGTGTTGAAGTAATCTTATTTAAAAAATTCTCGTGTCACAATGTTCGTTCCTTTACTCCTCCGAAACGGCTTGACCGATTCTCATGAAATTTTGTGAGCATATTGAGTAGGAGTCTAAGAATCGGCCAGCATCAAATTCTTATTCAAACTTTTATTTGCATAAACTTTTTTTCATACCCCTTAGTGATAAGGGTTGTCCACCCTTAACATTTTTTTTGACTAGAAATAACTTAAAAATTATTTATATGGCATATATAAACAACGTTTGCCGGGACAGCTGGTGATGAATAGATTTAGATCACATTTACTTAAATAAATTTACTTAAATAATAATATAATAAAAAATGGACCGTTAATTAATATAGTGAGTTTAAAAGCATCACATTCGATTAATATCGCGCCAAGATTTTGTTGAAATTCCGGGAAAAGATATTTACGAATCTATTGTGTATAAAATCAAACGTTCATGTCTCAAATTGTAGTTTATATTTTATTTTTACAGTTTCGTAATCACGTCTATATCCCTTATGGGGTAGACGGAGCAAACTATCTTGAAAAGACTGAAAGATTATATACTAATCCTACTATCGAATCTCGAATTTAGTACTATGAACAGACTAAATTATTTTATTGCTAGATTTCTATGTATTATACCACGACCATGATGAATGTCATTGGTGTTAAGTTTCTGAGTATAGCACATAAATTATGCAAAACTGTATGAAGAAAAAAATAACGCTTTCCACAATTGTATTTAAGTAGGTAAACAATTTGACACTAACCTTTAGCACAAATAAAAACCTAATTAGAATATTAAAAAGTTTAAAAGGTTAGATAGTAACTATTTTAAAATTTTAATCTACCAAAATTTTAATCTACCAAAATTTTAATCATTTCTTAAATCAAACATAAAAATAATAGGACCAGGGTAAAATACTCGTACCTAACTTTTTTTGATATATTATATGGTAACATCAAAGTTAACACCAAGCAGTCTTTGTCTAAAAAAAGAGGACTAAAATATAAAACCTACAATGTACATCTAAAGATTCTATAAATTTTCGGGAGTATAGGCTAAGCATTATTTAAACGACAAAATGGCGGTTATTTCGTATATTTTGTATAGTAAGAAAATAACGTCTATGAAGGTATTAATGTCTATGAAGGTATTGACGGCCTCTGTGGCGCAGCGGTAGTACGCTTGTCTGTGACACCGGAGGTCCCGGGTTCGAATCCCGGGCATGATGAATTGATGAGAAAAGAATTTTTTCTGGTTGGCCTAGGTCTTGGATGTTTTTATATAAGTATTTATTATAAAATATAGTATCGTTGAGTAAGTATCTCGTAACACAAGTCTCGAACTTACTCCGAGGCTTACTCAATCTGTGTAATTTGTTTCGTATATCTATATATTTTTGATTAATACTTAGGTACATATAAGTACATACCTGCGGTAGTTCTTTCAGTGTGTTTATGTGAATTCCTCCTACATACTTAACGTTGGGAGGCACGGGGCGGTTCGAATCCCACATTGGAAATGTATTCAGAAATAACATATCTATATTATTATACAGTTCCTTCAGACGAGGAACGTTAGGACCAAAAACTCTTTTATTAACGTCATCTAAAACAGTTTCATATTTGTCCATATCTAAATAGAGGTAGCCTAGTAACGCTTCTATTCTTTCAACGATGCTCAAATTGTCAAGTTTCTGACTACCAAATGTTGGATAAAGTATAGGATGGTCAGGTGCACCAACATTATGTAAATCAAAATAAAGTGGGAGGAATGAACTGATTTGTATCACTGGCACTTTGAAAATATGCGAAAACCCTAATGTTGGTAGAACAAACGCTTCGACTAGTAACAAATCAAACCGCCCCGTTTCATTCTTTATAATCTTCTGAACTTCATCTGAAGCCATCTGTGTTTCAAAAACTTGTACTATTGTATCAAAAATAACGTCAAGTTGTTTCACCAAGCCGCCTTTATCGCCGAATGCAACAGCTTCATTCGTAACTTTCTCAGTCCATAGTTTATAAGATACATCGTGAACATCTATTTCTGTTAGATTATCAGGTTTGTCGCTATTAAGGAAAGCAGGATCTGGCGTGATGACGACTACATCATGTCCTCTTCTAACTAATTCTTGAGTCAAAGGTCTAAATGTCACTTGGTGACTTATAGATGGCGTTGGAAACACAGCCAATATTCTGGCGCTCTCATTTTGTAATATACAATATGAAAATATTAACAAAAATAATTTTAACATTGCGCACGTCGAACACAATAGTCTTTTGGGTTTTAACTGATGTTATATATTATTTATGCGCATATATTGTTAAGAAAAGGTGGATGGAATGTTTTTAGGAACTATAAATAAAACGACCAAGTTTAATCAGATGCATGAGAGTTACATATGTACAGTGAGACGATCCTATAGAGTGTAAACAGAAAATCACAATAATAAATTAATAAACACAGACAAACATAAATCATGCCTCTTTTCCGGGGAGGTAGGCAGAAACTACATCTTTCCACTTGCTACGATCCCTGCATACTTCATTAGCTTCATCCACATTCATAACACTCTTTATGCAAGCTCGTTGGTTTCAGGTATTCTTGATCTGACCTTTTGCCAAAACGTCTCCGAATTGACGTACGATTTTGTACGTTCGTCTAGGCCTTCCCACTCCACCTGTCCCATTCTTGCTCCCTTTGTATATTTGCTTAGTCAATATACTTTCATTCATCCTCTCGAAACAACCGAACAATCTAAACATTCCCTTTCCAATTCCTGCACTAAATCTTCTTTGACATCACAACAAATTCTCTTATCACACTGTTCCTTATCCTGTAACTCAATTTTACACCGATTATCTTAACTGCTCTCTTAAATTTGGCATACTTACAAATAGTTATAATGACGAAGGGAGGCATGTCTTAATTCCCGTGGGAGCCGTGCCCCGGGCAAAACCGGCCTTATCATTAAAGATCCACGCAACCTTAAATGGGATGGTTTTTTTAGTGTGCCAGGTGGTGGCCAGGAGATTAGAGTGCCTAATAGTATTTTGATGGCCTCATAATAATCCTAGATCTTGTAATTTGCGTATCGACCGCAGGAGGTTTATTTAAATTTATTTTTTTTCATGCCCACACCCAGGCAGACATCTTGTTTGAAGACACATATCTAAACTTTTGTACCTTAGCTTAAGTATAAAATAGTATTTATTTTATAATTTTTGTACATTATAGGGCATTGTTTTCTATTTTTTCCTCATTATCAACAGTCAACAGGTAACAATATCTTAGCTTATATCTTAAAATGTATATGCTTATATCTATGGACGGTCCTAGCTGATATACATACAGTAATTAAAAAAAAAATACTAAAAGAAGAAACCACATTTGTCTTTTCTGAGCAATAAATCTGTTCAATACTTTTAAAATAGACAAATCTAAAACGTAAAATGAAAAGCAGGTATGTATTGTCAACCCTCACTAAATGAGCGATCAGCTGATGGAAAGTCAGACTCATTTCCTTTATTTTCCTTTACGTTTTTAGTAGACAGAGCCGAAAGTCACAAAAATCAATCCCAAATTGACATTCAAAATACAGATTCTGAAAACTAATCTTACGTTTACGAAGCCACTCAGTATTAATCTGCACATTTTCCTATATCAGCTTACTACATATTTAAAGGTAGGTAGGTAATGTATTTCAAATATTAATTAAATGTACGGAACCTCACAATAACTACGGTAAGCCAAATCCCACGGCGGCGGACACGAGCCGGGTCACGCAAATAGGTTAATGGTTGCCGAAAAAAAGGTCGTGGGGGAAACGTAATCAAAGGTGTAGCGTTCTTCGCAAACCTATTCATTCACTTTATACTTTATACATAGGTACATAAAATCACGCCTTTTTACCGGAGGGATAGGCAGAGACTACATCTTTCCAGTTGCCACGATCTCTGTATACTTCCTTCGCTGCATCCAAATTCATCACTCTTCAAGCAAACTCGGCGGTTTCGGGTATTCTTGACCTGACCCTTTGCCAGGACGTCCTATTCATTTACTTTCATATTATATATTGGAATACTGTTATATATGTATATTGGACTAAACTTTTTACGTGTATTTTTAGCATGCCCCTAACAGAATACATACATGCATACATATAATCACTTCTAATCCCTCGCGGGGTAGACAGAGCCAACAGTCTTGAGCAGTCTGATAGGCTACGTTCAGCTATTTGTCATACATAATGATAGAATTGAGTTTCGAATTTTGACAGGTTGCTAGCCCATTGTCTAAAAGACGAATCCCAAATTTATAAGCCTACCCCTCAGTCGCGATTTACGATATCCATGGGAAAGAGATGGATTGGTCCTATTCTTTAAGTTTTTCTCAAATTCATCATTAAGCTTTACAACTGAACGCGGCCTTTCAGTCTTTACAAGACTGTTCTGTCTACTCCACAAGGGATTTAGACGTGATTATTATAGTAAGTACGTTTCTGTCATTTCCCGTTGCTTTTTCACAAAGCTCGAAGCGAAGCGCCGTTTATATTTAGGGCGAAATCATCATCATTACGGTGGAGAACTGGGTTACGGAGCTGGCATTTTTGTATTGCCCTCCCGCCATTGCGACAGCTTTGCCTCTAGTTATTACTTACCTTCATTCATGTACTGTACAGTTATTAATGTCGTAACGTAACGTCTTTGCGTTGAATTGCTTCATCGAGTCCACTTTCTGATTGTTTATATTTGTAAACTAGAGGCCGCCCGCGACTTCGTCCGCATGGAAACCCTATCAATCCCGCGGGAACTCTGGGATAAAAAGTAGCCTATGTGTTATTCTGGGTCTTCAGCTACCTACATACCAAATTTCATGGTAATCGGTTCAGTAGTTTTTGCGTGAAAGAGTAACAAACATCCATACATCCATACAAACTTTCGCCTTTATAATAGTAGTAGGATTACGAATGTCGGTTAGGCAAACGTAATGTACTTGTTTGTTACTAGCTGTGTAAGCGACTTCGTCCGCGAGGAATATTTGTTTTGGGCATCATTAAGGATGAATAATTTATCCCTTTTTTTATCATTTTTTCTTCGCTCCTTAGAGTTGCAGCGTGATGTTATATAGCCTTAAGCCTTCCTCGATAATTGGTCTATTCAATACAAAAATAATTTTTCAATTTGAACCAGTAGTTCCTGAGATAAGCGCGTTCAAACAAACAAACAAACTCTTCAGCTTTATTACCGTGGCGCGCGGGAAGATCTTGACAACTAGACCTACATGTTTTTTTTTTATTGGTCCAAACGCTTTCTAAGCCTATTATTCACCTTGTCAAAAAAAAACAGCCAGATTGGTAGAATAATTGCGGAGATATTGCATTTGGTAGTATGTGGATAACTCGATAATTAGGGTTTTTTTCTTGACAAGACTATATATCAATTTTCGAATTCTCAGAACTTTTGTGAAAATTATTACAAGTTGTTTTATCAACTTACGATCTGAAAACAAATGAGGTTCCTAATCTGATATGTGAATTTGTTCCTTTAGAAATTGTACCTCCTTCCCCGATGTAAACTGATAAAACGAATTAATCGGTTATACTCGATTTATATCATACGTACGTTACTTAATATTTTGATTAATACATTTAAAATTTATTTATTGTTTTACATAGTAAATTGATATATTCAGATAATTAGTTAATCTTACGCAAGTATAATTGTTTTCTAGTTTGGTAGGTACATAACTTTGATCAATCACACAATATTTTTGTATTTTAATAAATATTGACTTTCGTACTAGCTGTTGTCCAAAGCTTCGCCTGCGTAAAAAGTAACTCACATCAGGCTCCATCGAATACAATATACAATAAAAAGGTTTTTACATTTGTAAGCATTGTGTCACTAGCTTTTATTTTTAAGGGATATAAAAAAAGGAAAGATTTGGTAAAGAAAGCTGTGTTTAGAAAGAAAGAAGAGTATAAAGAGGAATTTGATAAAAGGCTATCAGAAGACTTTCAGTCAAATTTGAAAGTATTCTGGAAATCCGTAAGGTCAGCCCGAGGAAAAACTATAACCAGAGAGCTGACTAGGATCCGATGCCAGGATGGAAGCGTTGTGAAAGGAGAAGAATGTGTGCTAAAGGAAGGACATAATAAGGATTTCTGCTATAGCGAAGAAAAAGAGAATGAGATGAAAGGCCAAATTGAAATTTTCGAAATTGTGGAAGCACTTAAGAGTATGAAAGCGGGTAAGGCTGCTGGGTATGATAGAGTGTCGGTCGAGATGCTAAAAGCAGGAAAAGGCGTAGTAGCTAGTCAGTTGTACTGCCTTTTCAATTTGTGTTGGAGAAGCGGCCGAGTACCTACCAAAAGATTGGTGTAAGGCTGTTATCGTACCACTTTACAAAAGAAAAGGGTCACAACTGGACTGCAAAAATTATCGTGGTATAAGCCTGCTTAGCGTCGTCGGCAAATTGTATGCTAAGGTATTGATTAATAGAGTCAGGAATGAAACTGATGATAAAATATGGGATGCTCAAGCGGGATTTTTGGTCTTTTCTTTGCGGTGCATAGCCGAAAAGTTTTTGGCCAAGAGTCAAAAAGTCTATTGCACATTCGTAGATCTGGAAAAGGCCTATGACAGAGTTGTGAGGAATGAATTGTGGTCAGCACTTTCTATGCATGGGGTGAGCAGTCTCTCAATACGAGCACTGAAATCCTTATATGAGGATTCGAGTGCTTGTTTTAGGATAAACGGAGCGCACACTGAGTGGTTTAAGATTGAAAAAGGCGTTAGGCGAGGATGTGTTGCGTCACCGTGGCTGTTCCACCTATTTATGGATAGGTGTTTGACAGATTTGAAAGAGTCTGAAAGTGGATTAAGGATGAATGAGTTACTCGTCAAATGTCTGCTCTATGCCGACGATCAGGTTATACTGGCGTCATCAGCAGAAGAGTTAGTGGAGATGGTAAACTGTATGCATGAAGCTTTAAAGGAGAAAGGAATGAAAGTGAACGTACGTAAAACTTAAACACTGGTTTTTGAAATGGAGAAAGAAATGACAGCATATAATATTTTAATTGGAGGAGAAAAAGTTGAGCAAGTGAAAGAGTTTGTATATCTAGGATCAAAGTTGGCAAGTGTGATAGTGATATTGAAAGGAGAGTGAACACGGGGAACATGGTAAATGGAGCTTTGCATGCCTTTATGAGCAGTCAGAAACTATCCAAAAAGGCTCGACTGGCTGTGCATGGCGTGTTGGTCCCGACATTAATGTATGGGAGTGAAAGTTGGGTATGGCAAAAGAAGCACGAAAGCAGAATAAATGCAGTGGAAATGAGAGCGTTAAGGAGTATGATGGGTGTGAAATTGAGTGACCGGATAAGGAACAGCGTGACAAGGGAATGTTGTGATGTGAAAGAAGATGTAGTTACAGGAATAGAAAAGGGTATGTTAAGATGGTTCGGTCATGTGGAGAGGATGAATGAAAGCAGGTTGACTAAGCAGATATACTTACAAGGAGAGTGTGGAGGGAAAGGTCGGAGTGGGAAGACCTAGACAAACGTATCTTGATCAAATTAAGGACGTCCTGGTAAAGGGTCAGGTCAAAAGTATCCGAAACCGCCGAGCTTGCATGAAGAGAGTTATGAATGTGGATGAAGCGATGGAAGTATGCGGAGATCGTGGCAATTGGAAAGAGGTAGTCTATGCCTACCCCTCCGGGAAAGAGGCGTGATTTTATGTATGTACATATGTAGTAATAGAAATAAGATGATAGTAGTAGAAAATATTGTTCTGGGGGTACATTTTTAATAATGGCGGCCCAGTTTTCGCAAGCAAGTCAAGGTCGCAAAGTATGCAGATGAAGTTGCTGCCCATCCACCAAGGATTTTAATAACAGTTTTGGTTTATAATTGTTGTTTACTACAAAAAAGACGAAATATAATAGGTGAAAAACTTGATAACTCATCTTTACATTCTGGAAAATATATTGATAAATGGATTAGTCACTTGATAAGTCGTCGGTACGCATATTGACATGTCGATTATTTCAAAAACTAAGAAAAATTATGCAAATTACTGTACGTTATTCGAATCATCGTAAAAAGTTTACCTTAGATAAAGTATAAGTTATAAATGTAACAAACAAATGCATTTTCCAGAGGAAGCCAAAGTTTAAAATGGCTGCCCTGTAAAATTGCTTTTTTCAACATGTCAAATTCTTCCCGCGGGGCACGGTTATATTAGTATAGATTTAATTTCTATGTTAAGTATTGGTTGGAATTCTTTCTTATTTAATTTATTTTTATTATTTTTGATTTTATAGTAGGTACCTACTGTGTGGTTCCCGGCTTTTTGGAATAAGACCACTCCACATCCCATGGATGTCGTAACAGGCGACAAAGGGACAGGGAATAATAAAACTTGGGCTTCTTCTTGTAAGAACTCAGTGTCGTTGACCAACTCCAACATTTTGCATAACACATTAATCCTGAATTTTAAAATAGTAAACCTGTTTTAGTAAGTCAATACACTCATAAAAAATATTTATTCACTAAATCCGGAAATTTGTAGAATAACTGTCTCAGGCGTGGCTGGTAGGTATTACGCAAGAGAATACGGGGTAGACAGAGCTATAAGATTTTACGGATAGGTTTAGCTACATATTATAGTTGTAATAGGTTAAAAGTCTCGATAATGTAATAAAGACTACGACCACAGATAAAATGAACGTACATAATATAGTGATGTTATAATATCCCTTGCGGGGTAGACAGAGCACACAGTGAAAAGACTGAAAAGCCTCTTTCAACTGTATTGGGATTCAAATAGTGAGAAGTTGCTAGCACATCGCCTACAAGAAGACATACATACATATAATCACGTCTATATCCCTTGCGGGGTAGACAAAGCCAACAACCTTGTAAAGACTAATAGGCCACGTTCAGCCTACAAGAAGAATATCAAGTTTATTAGCCTTTCCCTTAATCGACGAGTTAGATGTGGAGTGGTCCCATTATAAAGTGTCGGAAACCACACGGCACTAAGTTCCTTGACTTGAAGTTACCTATTAAAAATCCTAGTTTTCCTGTTTCTCTAAAATTTTTATTAATAAACTATGTACTAACTTGTCTAATTACCTCAAGGTTTTTAAAAGATATACCAAAAGCCTAGATACCGAGCCAACTTGCAAGTAATCTGAAAAAAATATCAGTTTTATGGCAACACTGAATTAAATAGGCATTATTTGAAGTTGCGTGTACCACGATACCCTTTATCTTGACCTCCCATCAGGCAGATACAGGCCACTAGAAACGATATCATAATTTGGAAAAAAAAATGAAGAAACAATAACACTAAATTATTTTTTGAATTGAGAACGCGCGCTGATTAAACCGTAAAGAAGATTGGTTCCTCGCGAGGTGCTTTATCGCCTGCAATTTGTGGCGAACGCCTCGCGCCGAAGATTGCGCGGATTTTGGCGGGAACACGGAACAAATCCCGCCGTATGCGGATTTAAATGAGGCTTAGCTATTTTCGGTAACACGAGTACTTTTTAAGGAACAGCGGCTTTGGTAAATAATAATATTGAACTTTTGATCATGAAATGATTTCAATGTAATTCTGTAGGTATTCGTTATTAACGAAAATTTCAGTAGAAATACCTATGCACAACAGGAAAACTAAATTATTTAAAAAAATGGGAAATTTTCACAAATAAGAATTTAAGTATAATATCGGTTTGATTCCAAATAAAATAATAAGCTAAGATTTACTTGTGACATTATTTTTTTAATGCAACATAAAATTAAAACAAACAAAATAAAAAGAAAAGAATTTCCTTAAACTTTAATTGGTTTTTGGTACACGCAAGCTACTCATACTTTCAAACATGTAATAAGTATTAGGTTATACCGTCTTTAATCAAGCATGCTTGTCTTTGTCGCATTAGATAAGAAATCTTTTTATTAACCTTTATAATTATTTTATTATTAATTTTTCTTATAGGCATATGAAACCAAACTCATCGTAGAGCAGCATAGCTCATGGTAACTGTGTTTTTTTCTTACTATATAACTACTGCATTAATCATAAAATAACTTAAAAAAAATATAGTCATAAAGGCTTCACGCGCTGCCTGCTATAAGAATACATCTGGCTGCAAAAATAAAAAAAATAACTATACCTTAAGTTAAACGGACTTTTTGGCGGGAACTCATACGTCATGTTGTCTATTCATGACTTCTAAGTGTGGATTATTGATTTTTATGTGAATGTTCGTGGATAACCATGAGTTTTGGACAGTGTTACAATATCGGATTTAATTACTGTATTGTAATGTAAAGCATCCACAGCTATTATTCGACCAATACAAAGTACAATTCTATGTCTAGAACTGTCTAAACTCAGTCAAAGAGTAAAAGAGACAAAAATAAATTCATGAAGACGTTTGATTGCCAAAAAGAAGAAAAGAACACAGAACACAGTTTAACGTATCAATTAAAAATACATTGGGAGAACTTTACTTAGCCATTTGGCACGTACACGACACAGATAATACACAGGTGCCTGAAATATAGGCCCGCATTGGCGAGCCGATGCGGCTTTTGTAGCTTTCGCAGATTTCGGGAGAAGTACTATCACAGAATAAAATAGTAAGGAATGGAATAGACATTCAGTATTAATAAAAATCAAGGAACCTTTTCACTTATTCTTCTATTTTAAATGTAAAAGGAAATGACTGATTGACATATTAACGAACAGTCCACACCGCTGGGTCTAAGGACTTGAAATTTGGCCGCATTGGCGTGTAGGTTTTTTATATGGTACTAGCTGTGCCCGCGACTTCGTCCGCGTGGAATAGTTATTTTGGGCATCATATTTATTTTTGCAAACATCCTCCTCGGCTTTATCAATTATAGCTGCTAATTGTTATGCGACTTGGCCCACATCATTACCCGCGACGGAACGGAGACCGTATAGTGAGATGAGAGGCCTTTGCCCAGTAGTGGGATCTTACAGGCTGATACTTTACTTTAAAATAGTAATACTATATCTTCTAAGATGTTCAGTGAAATTAAGTGATATCAAAGACAGTTGTGTTTACAATTAAATACTCATAATCAACAACAATCTTAAAAGATAGACATAATCAGTTTAAAAGTAGGTAAGAGGTAAAAACAGACAAACATACAAAGGAAGTATTATAAGTAGAATGATACCTATCTATATGTACGAAGTAGGATAGAGCAGGGCGATCGAAAGATGCGGGGTGAGATTAAATGTTTCGTTGCAAATTGCTTATAACGACTAAATCTCAAAACCTATTCGTCTGATTTATATACTGTAAATGGCAATTTTAGTCTACATGAAAAGCCGAAAGTTATAAACATATTTATTTGGATAAGGATTAAGTAATACTGAATTAAAGAAAATTGGTTTCAAAATAACTTATGTTTATAATGAAAAAATAATCTTAAAAAATGAACATAAAAGTGGTTATTGTAAGTAAACCTTAAGAGATAGATATATGCTCTCGCGGACTTTTTTGTGGCAAAAAATGAGTACTTCACATCTTTAGTACATTGTTTTACTATATCTTTATTGGTTTGCGCAGCGTTCGCGTGGAAAGCTCGCAGATGGCCGACTCATTCAACTTTCACCTGCATTGTTGACGTTTCCCGTAGGAAATCCGGGATAAAATGTAGCCTATAGCCTTCCTCGATAAATAGACTATCTAACAGTGAAAGAATTATTCAAATCGGTTCAGTAGTTTCTGAGATTAGCGCGTTTAAACAAACAAACAAACAAAACAAACTCTTCAGCTTTATAATATTAGTATGGATAAAGGTGCACTAAAAGAGGATCTTCCAAAATTCCCGCGGGAACAGGGATAATGGTGATTTTTTGTTTGAACAGGAGCATGTTGTAGTATTTTTTTTTACCTTTTAAGAAATATTAATTATCTTTACTACTTACTATTTAGTTAATAAAAATCATGAGTTAGGGAAATTGACAGATTATTTATTATTGATTAACTACATGTAATCTTTTAATATAGAGTAAATAAAGGACAAAATTTACCATGTCTTTACTTTTCTGGCAAAAAATACTGCACAAAGGAAAAGTTCACTCATTTTAGTGTAGGAAAATAAATAAACTTCATATGATTTGCATCTGCTTGCTTACCTCTTCGCACACCTGTGCTGTGTTTCTGTGTTACTGTGCTATTTATTATGCAGTATGTGGCCACTCGCCAAGAAAGCCTGGATATTTTGTACGTCCCCAATAATTCCATATTTATGCACGTAGCATGCGCTTGTAGGAAATTCACGGAACATTGGTACCTAGGTTGATATCTAGGGTTATAAATTTACATTATATCACGCTACGCCTATTTCCCGTAGAGACTTCATCTTTCTAGTTGCCACGATCCTAGCATATTTTTGTGATAGATATAGGCATCAAATAGGTATCATTCGGAACCATAAAAATTGGAACAATGTATTTTTGAAATGAAGATTTATGTGATATGATATGCGCTAGAGTTTTGGAATTTGTGCATGTAAGTAGTTTAAAAAAATACCTTAAACTACCTTTATTACCTTACCTTAGTTAAACTTTATCTTTACTTATATTATAAAGCTGAAGAGTTTGTTTGTTTGAATGCACTAATCTCAGGAACTACTGGTTCGAATTAAAGAATTATTTTTGTGTTGAATAGACCATTTATCGAGGAAGGCTTAGGCTTATATAACATCATGCTGCAACTATTAGGAGCGAAGAAATAATGGAAATTATTCATCCTTGAGAGCTTCAATGATGCCCAATATAACTATTCCACGCGGACGAAGTCACGGGCACAGCTCGTGCTTAATAATAAGTGTAGACTTCTAAGTATTAAATACAAGGTGTCTCAAAAGTAAGTTCACATTTGCTTATTTTATTACGCGAAAGCAACTATTCTGAGGGGCGCGGGGGGTATGTCAGTCGGTAGTCTGGCTCTTGGGAATTTAACCGCTATGGAGCGTTTCTCTGGTGCGGACCGTGCGTTGTGCGTACGTGAGTTTTACAAAAACGGTAATTCGGCGACTGTAGCGCGTAGAAAATTCTGCAGTATTCGACATATTCGTCACTTAAATGATGCGCCTAGCACTCGACTCATTGCAAAATGGGTTAAGAAGTTTGAAGAGACTGGGTCAACTCTGGAGAAACCATCAAGAGTTTACGCTAATAAATCGACTTCCCTGGCACAATTAAAAGAAAATATCCGTCATGAAATGGCAGCCATCACGGAGACTACCTGCCGAGCTGTCATAGGCAATTTTAGTGCCCGACTAAATGAATGCCGAGAGCGCATCGGTTTACATTTGGACGATGTTATTTTTAAAAAATAAATTCCCAAACAGTGTACTTCAATATAAAATAAAAAAAAATTCAATAAAGCTAAGACTTTTCTTTTAAAAAAAGATTTAAATGTGAACTTTCTTTTGAGACACCTTGTACTATAACACTAAGTCTATCGGCACTCTACTAGTAACTTCATTTTATGCAGTCTTAACGCCAGCTTGCAAACGAGATTCGCAAGTCATAAGCCACTTTTTCCAGTCACTGTCAAGGTAATGATAATGACCGACTTGTTTTACCATTTCAGGTCGAGTGGTTCTTGCCCCAGCACACAGGATGTCTGGGAAAAATTTATTTTTATTTCTCGTTCATACAGAATATATACAAACTTTTTATTCGCGTGAGTTGAAGAGATAAGGTTAATCGTGAACTCTCTGGTCTTAATTTATCGTGAATCATAAGATCCAGTGTTAGTCGTTATGTTCTAAATACTTAATCTTTAAACCTCACATCTTAACTCTGGATTTTTATGGTGTACTAGGGCGATCCTGTTACGTTATACATAGATAGATAAAACTCTTTATTGCACCATAAGAGGAAAACATACAAAACAGCAAACATATTATGTAAAATAAAACCACGCTTCTTTCCCGTAAGCATTTAGATATATTTCCACTTGCCATGATTCCTGCTTACTTCCGTCACTTTCTTCATCCAAGTTCGTCAGTTAAGGGTACTTTTATTTAGTTATTTAAACGTCATGCACGTTAAATGTACAACAGGTGGACTAAGTGCCACAAGGCATTCTCTGCCAGTCGAACCTTTGGACCAAACTGAGATGGATGTACGGGTGGTGCGATAACTGAAAAAGATATTCTAGACTCTTAGGTCTAAACTTTATCTACCGGATAAAAATAGAGTCGCCCTTATTCTCAAGTTCCGGAAACCAGATGAAAACGGTTACACAGGTTATACCTATAAATATAGTGCCCGTAGTACTACAAGTAAAGCCTAGTTAGTATAGCGGTGGGTTGCGCGCGCGCAGCTCTAGGGTTCAACGACCGGGGACCGGTCGGAACGCTGCGTGGTCTTCGTCGCAGCCTCCGTACCAACAAGAGATACACAATCATAATTAATTTGCTTTACGTTTCACTTCAGAATTCTCTTAATCTGTCAATATTTGCTTCACTACAAAAATGATGCGAAATACGTATGGTTATTTAACAGATTGCACAAAATTATCTTTCTGTTAGCATAAAAATTTAGTCATAATGTGTACCGTATGGCATAATGATTCTTAAGCATAACGTTCTTTCGCATATTTTTTTACGCATAACTATTAAAAGCATAACAAACCTAACCTAGCCTTAGTTTAAGATGCCACATTTACCCGTATGCCAAACATCAATTATATCTATTATGCCAAACCGTTATGTAAAAGAACAATAGGACAAAATAATTTATGCGATCGAGTTCGCGATTTATGCGAGTCCTTTTCTAATATGCCGGGAACCACACTATTCGTCCATTTCTTTCCCATGACATAAAAGGCGACTAAGGTATAGGCTAATAAACTTGGGATATATTAATAAAGTAGGTACAATTACAGGAAGAAGCGAAGGAAATATGCAGAGATCGTGGCAAGTGGAAAGAGGTAGTCTCTGCCTACCTCTCCGGGAAAGAGGCGTGATTTTATGTATGTATGTATGTAGGTACAATTTCATCATTAAGTCTTTCAGACTTTGCGTAACTGTTGTCTTTGTCTACCCCGTAGATAAGCCGTGATTATTGTATGTATGTATATTATTCCGATAACAATGAAAACATGTGCCGCGTGGTTCCCGGCACCAGTACAAAAAAGAATAGGACCACTCCATATCTTTCCTATGGATGTCGTAAAAGGCGACTAAGGGACAGGCTTACAAACTTGGGATTCTTTTCTTAGGCGATGGGCTAGCAACCTGTCACTATTTGAATCTCAATTCGAGCGTGGCCTATCAGTATTTTCAAGACTGTTGGCTCTGTCTACCCCACAAGGGATATAGACGTGACCATATGCACAATGAAAACAGTCGATTCGACGGTCCATTGAGATTATGTTTCCTATTAAGAAGTCCGTTGATCCCAACCTCTTTGAATGAGAAGACATGTGAGAATATTACGTTGTTGTGGCTGTTCCGGCTGGCTGCGCGGGCGCCTACGAAGCCGCCTACGATTAATTGCCATGGAGGGGATAGTTATCCCGTGTGACTTTTACTATATTTAAGTATATTTAGCCTTTCTGGTTAAAGTAAAAAGATACTTAATTATATCCTACTAATATTATAAGTACGAAAGTTTGTGAGTATGTCAGTATGGATGTTTGTTACTGTTTCACGCAAAAAATACTGAACCGATTACGATGAAAAGTGGTATGTAGGTAGCTGAAGACCCATTATAACATATAGGCTTCTTTTTATCCCGGAGTTCTCGAGGGATTGATAGGGTGATATGTCCATGCGGACGAAGTCGCGGGCGGCCTCTAGTATTTCCATACTTAAGTGCTATAAGTGGCTTATGAGTCTCATAAGTTACACCTCTGGTCCTTGATATGTGTAGGTATAAACATTTTTATCAATTAAAAAGATGCTTATTATATATATATTTTATAATGTGTTTTTATATATTTTGGTGGATTAGTAAATTATAAAAAAAAGAAGACTAGACGAAAAAATACGAGTAATAACAGGTGTAAATTATTTACTTTACACAAAATCACAAGTTCATTTATCTAAATAGATAAATTTAACATAGGTTGTAAGTGTGCCGTGTGGTTCCAGGCACCAATAGAAAAAAAATAGGACCACTTCATCTCTTTCCCATGGATGTCGTGAAAGGCGACTAAGGGATAGGCTTAAAAACTGGATTCTTTTACTAGGCGATGGGCTAGCAAGCTGTCACTTTTTGAATCTCAATTCTATCATTAATCCAAATAGCGAACGTGGCCTATCAGTCTTTTCAAGCCTGTTGGCTCTGTCTTCCTCACAAGGGATATAGACGTGACCATATGTATGTATGTAGGTTGTAAGTTTTAAACACTAATTCAATAGCTTACATTTATGGTGAGTGTAGGCCGCTTGTATTTACATAATCATTACAAATCAATCTGGGTCAAGGCGACTAATGACCTTTATAAAGAACATGACGTCACGCAACCGATGATTTTTTGACAGCGACTTACACCTGCTCCGGCGCATTGCATAAAAACTTCGTAGAAACTTTATATAACTTTAACTGATGGACAAGATGGACGGACAAATTGCGCGGCGTAGTGTGGTAATTGTGCTCTATTTGTCAGAAGTTTTGTACGACCATACATTCACGTCTTTAACTCGCACGGGGTAGACGGAGTCAATAGTCTTTTCAAGACTGTAAGGCTATGTTCAGCTGTATGAATAGAGATTAAAATAGTGACAAATCGCCTAAGAGAGGAATCAAAATACAAAATTAACTTACTTAAAAACAAACAGTAGGTTTTTTTTACTGTTACTTATTAGATACATTCTACTGATGAAAGGCCACGTTCAGCTGCTTGTCTTTATGATAGAATTGAGCTTCAGATAGTGTAACAGCAATTACAAGAAGTACATTATAAGGTGCTTATAGTGCAGTGTATATATTCTGTTTTGTTTTTTATAGGCAAAACTACATGCCAAATTTAAATCTCTGGAGCCAACGGTTTGAGCTGTACGATAATACGAGTATGTCACATAATCAAACAGTGACCTCTTTTATAATATTTTAAATATTATAATTAAATCAAATTAAAACGTAAGCTAAAACTACTTATAAAAAAAGGAAGAAAAAAAATGATTACAAACTAATTAATTTATTATTAAGATTAAACTACGGCTCGATACAGTTATTGCGTTTGTTAAGGGCCGCCCCCGCTTGCATCCTTCACTCTTTACCCCCAAACCCACGCACATAAACCTGTGAATATACCTACTACATTATCATCTTAAATTATGACGCAACATACATACATAAAATCACGCCTCTTTTCCGGAGGGGTAGGAAGAGATTACATCTTTCCACTTGCCACGGTCTCTGCATACTTCCTTCGCTTCATCCTCATAGCTCTCTTCATGCAAGCCCGGCGGTTTCGGGTACTCTCGACCTGACCCTTTGCCAGGACGTCCTTAATTTGATCAAGATACGTACGTCTAAGCCTTCCCACTCCGACCTAATGACGCAACTAACATACAAACAAGCTGTTCACACTCCATCAACTTTATTCTACTCATAATTAATTCAGACAATGCATTAACATATAAATTCTGATTAATTTAATGTCATGTCGAAATCGCGCCCTTTTCATTCGCGCCATCAAATTACGCCTACGCCATGTTTTTTATGGGACATTTGTTCACATAACTCATAATATATTCATGGCCTTGACCTTCTAAAGGGCGTGTATCGATAGCATTCGAATAAGAAAGCCCTTCGAATAAATTAATAAAATTAGTCGTAGGTACAATATAGTACTAGCACCTAGGTCATAACTGAAAATCAGCGTATTGCTCTATAGCAATAAAGTCGTTGAGTTGTGACCTTTTTGTATTGCTGCAACTCACACCCTAATTAATTTGTATTCCGTATGTTCATTGTAAATTGTGTGTAGCAAATCAAATAAATGAATTATCTATCTATCTATCTAATATATAATCAATGTCCATGCCTCTACATTCCAAACTAATAAACTAAGTTTAAATGCAAAAGTTTGTCGGCTGGTTACGCTTTCACGGCCATGATGCCTGACCTAGTTTGATGATAGCTTTTTTTCTGGAAAATCCCACGGGAGCGCAGCTCCGTATAATTGCTAGTTAATAATTACTACATACATATGATAACGTCTATATCCCTTGTGGCAGCCGACAGTCTTGAAAAGACTTAAAATCAACGATTTATTTCGTGTGAAATTCGTTCTTAGTATCCAGTGGCAAAGTGGTTTGAGTAGTCATGCTCGTGAGCGTACCTTTAAAGGTAGTTGGGTTCAAATCCCACTGCGAACATAACCTTATCTCTTTTCTGAGTTATGTAGTTAAAAAACTTGCCAGTCCCGACTGTCTAATAGGCCTGCCAAAAATAATCCAATAAGGAACAGGAATCATAAATATATCTCAATAATCAGTTATTTGAATGTGCCTTACCTTAACCTCAAGTATTAAAAGTAATTAAAACATTATCTACGTACTTTAATATGTGAGTTTTATTTATCTACATCAAGAGTTTAGCATTACACACAATCGGATAAAATCTTGTTTCCTCAAACAATGGGTAACGGTGTTTCATGGCATACATAACGTATTTTTATGATTTATATGTTAATTATGTATTTATTTAATCTCGTTACGTAACTGTTTGGTGCCGTGTGGTTCCCGGCACCAATATAAAAAAGAATAGGACCGCTCAATCTCTTTCCCATGGATGTCGTAAAAGGCGACTAAGGGATAGGCTTACAAACTTGGGATTCTTTTTTAGGCGACAGGCTAGCAACCTGTCACTATTTGAATCTCAATTCTATCATTAAGCCAAATAGCTGAACGTGGCCTTTCAGCCTTTTCAAGACTGTTGGCTCTGTCTACCCCGTAAGGGATATAGACGTGATGATATGTATGTATGTACGTAACTGTTTGGTTCAAGGCGTCTGTAAGAAGGTCACTCACATTCGTCATCACAGCGCAAGGAAGACAGCCAGCACATCATCTGTTAGGGGCGAGTTTATATTTAAAAACTGTAACTAATGCTGAAAGAGTGACACTACGAAAAGTCGGGCGAGAGAAAAAAATGCTGTGTTTTTTTTTGTTGTTTATACATACATACATAAAATCACGCCTCTTTCCCTAAGGGGTAGGCAGAGACTACCTCTTTCCACTTGCCACGATCTCTGCATACTTCCTACGCTTCATCCACATTCATAACTCTCTTCATGCAAGCTCGGCGGTTTCGGGTACTTTTGACCTGACCCTTTACCAGGACGTCCTTAATTTGATCAAGATACGTTGTTGTTTATGTACGTACGAAACGTACCTACTGTATGTATGTCTTATCGTCTACGTATTAATTTATACGGGCAGTGTAGTGCCAGCAGTTGCAATATTTTTATAAGGTTAGTTAGTGTAATTCTATCACTAAGCCAAACAGCTGAGCGTGTCCTATCAGTCTTTTCAAGACTGGTGGCTCAGTCTACCCCGCTAGGGATATAGACGTGATCATATGTATGTATGTTAGTTAGTGTCTAGAGTGTCGTCGGCGGCGGGAGATGGATGGATGGACTGTTAACCTACATCTTATTTGCGGGGGAACCTTACCCATATTAGATCTTAGTTACACATCCACTCGCCTGAATGTACAGGTTTAGCTACAATGTTTTCCCTCACCGTAAGAGTATCGGTTGGTATTCAAACAAATGTACGTAACTTCGAAAAAAGTAATTGTTAACTTAGCCGTTGGAATACAAACTCTCGATTATATTAATTTACATAGTGTTACAGTGTCGTAATACGGGGAACGGCAGCTAAACTCAACCGTGAAGTTCCTACGCTACGGTGCGACGTACAGACAGACGGATGTCATTATCGCACCGAACAATCGTGTGCGATTCCCACGGAAACCGATGTGTGCAAGTTTTTATCGTTGCATCGCGGTGGCGTAGCTAGTGCTGATGCCAGTAAGGGCAAAAAATCTGAGGCGCCCCCTTTAGATTTTAATATTGTTACGTCGAGTTTTCTTAATATTTGTTTTCACGTAAGTAGATTTATTTGTAATCTTTTATGAGAATAAATTATTTAAACCAAAACCTGAAATTTAAATGTGACTGACTCATTGATTGACTAACATAGTCCAAATCACTAGGTATTTGAAATTATCATTTAAAATCCTTATTATTTTACTTTTTATATAAGTAAATAAATATCAGATGAATGTGGCCTATTAGTCTTTACGAGACTGTTTGCTCTGTGTGCTCCGCAAGGGATAAAGACGTGATAATAATAAATAAAAATGTACGGGTAAAATTGCACATATTGTTAGCCCCCAAAGTAAGTTCGAGTCTTGTGTTACGAGATACTAACTGAACTACTTTGTAAAAAATAAATAAGTATTTTGCAATACATACTATTTTGTAATACAAACTTATAAACATAGAAAAACATCCAAGACCCAGGCCAACTAGAAAAAGTTCATTTCTCATCATTCCTTGGCCGTATTTCGAACTCGGGACATGCTTTTAACGCGTTAAGTTACGGCTTATTAATCTTCATTCTGCATATTTCGAGTTGAGTAGTTCTACATATTACCCCCAATTTACATACAACCTTACTTTTTATAATATTAGTGTAGATTTTTAATTAATTAATGATGAATTTAGGATAACTTACCCTAGGCGGGGGCAACTGGGAACACGCCAAGATGAGAGACAGATGATAGAGTGAATACTATCTTACAAGCGTGTGGGGTCCGAATTCTGGAAGCACGTAGAAACTCTGGGTTGTTTTGCATACACATCCCCTCAACCCGCTTCAGGTCCTCTAAACAGAGACTGCATGATAGAGTGAAGATTAGTATTGAAGAAAAGACAGATGAAAAATAACGTTACATACATACATATGGTCACGTCTATATCGCTTGCGGGGTAGACAGAGCCAACAGTCTTGAAAAGACTGAATGGCCACGTTCAGCTATTTGGCTTAATGATAGAATTGATATTCAAATAGTGACAATCGCCTAAAAAGGAAATTCAAGTTTTTAAGCCTATCCCTTAGTCGACTTTTACGACATTCATGGGAAAGAGATGGCGTGGTCCTATTCTTTTTAGTATTGGTGCCGGGAACCACACGGCAGGCGGCACAAAATAAAGTTAAAGGGCGTCAATTGCATTTTAGCACGGCGGCACTCAATTGTTGACTTATATGTAGATACGCCACCAGCGTTAGTGCAGTGTGCCTTTGACTTCCTACTCGTATGAAGCCGATGCGTACGAGCGGAAACCATCTCGCAGTTTAATTGAATTCCTACGATTCGAATAAAATTCTAGCAGTCATTGAAAAATACCCCTTGAAAATGACTGCACTGTACACAGCAAAGGATTCCTCACTGTACAACTTTAAAAAGATTTAGATTCAGTTATAAGCTGGTTTTGTAGCGTGATGCGGGATTTTTTGTTGTTTAGAGTATTCATCAATGTGGTATGAGATGTGAATAGATTTATTTTCAAAATTGAATACAAGGTATCACTTATTGATGTCACATCACTTAAATCTAATTATTACTACTGCCGCTTCCAAAGCGCATGTATAGCAGAAGCGGCGGAACAAACTACACTGCAGCAGCAGAATCACCAATAGATCAGCCAATGTGTCCGTTTCATATTCGGACAGTTGTTTTCTGTCCACGTTTTTTTTTAAGAAAATAATAATAAACTCTAATCCTTTAGAAATAACATTTGGCTCACATTACCAACAAGGATTATTTTGTAAAAATGTTTGATTGAATCTCAAATACATTATTATCCAGCTGAACGTTCTTTCAGTGATTTTAAGACTGTTTACCTCATACAGAATAAAGATGTGATAAATGTATTTAAAACGTGTGTTCAAGCACTCATTGAAAAATAGTTATATGAACTCTTGATGAACTGAAACTGCACTTTGATATGAACTTTAAATATGCACTTTAAAAAAAAGTAATACTTATGCTAAACATCAAATCGGTCTTATGGTATAACTTAATGGAATCCCAAGTGAACTCAAAAATTTTCTTTTTATTTTTTTGTAAGTGGCCAGTTGCAATCTGGCAAACGAAGTATAGAGTTTTAACCAATACTCATTTCGAATTATACTAAACAACGTGTGAAGGACGTTTATTTACATAGGAAACAGCCTTTTTTTCATAGTTGCTAGTTCAAAACCCAGGGAATAGTCCGCTGTCCGTGATCTGATTGATTCCGTCCATTTTTCTTTCAATCATTTTTTTTGACGGCCTCTGTGGCGCTGCGGTAGTACGCTTGTCTGTGACACCGGAGTTCCCGGGTTCGAATCCCGGCCAGGGCATGATGAGAAAAGAACTTTTCTGATTAGCCTGGGGTCTTGGATGTTTATCTATACAAGTATTTATTATAAAATATAGTATCGTTGAGTTAGTATCTCGTAACACAAGTCTCGAACTTACTTCGAGGCTAAATCAATCAGTGTAATTTGTCCCGTATATATTTATTTATTTCTCCACTCTATCCAATACAAGAACTAACTTACACCTTCCCTAATAAACGGAGAAGTTAGCAAAGCGAGTATAGTTATTATGTTTTGATTGCGAACCGTCGTATGCATGAGACTCGCGACAGCCCCGCAGTCAGGCGAGATTCACTCATCAAATATTCACGTATGTAGCGCTGGTTGCCGTTTTACTGCCCTCCCCACTTCCCCCCCCAACCTCTCCCCAGTCGCCGCCCTCGGCTACCCAGTCCTGTGTAGCCAACCCCTAAGTTATAATTGTAGATCTACAGATTTTCCTATGAGAATTCGGTTTTCTGTTATGACATGACACCGAAATTAACAGTTTTTTTTTTCATTATTGTGCATTTATCTAAACGAAATTCATTCTCGCCCATGAAAATTTGACGAAAACGATGAAGTTATTACAAAAACAAACAATTCCGTACAGAATTTTACTAAGAATGGACACCGTCTTTTCGAAAAACGTATCAGTTTACAATAGTGACTTGTACATTTTTTTAAAATAATATCTACAGTATTACTCCACCTCTATATTGGGGTTGGCAACACTGACCCAGTCTGAAACAACTGAATGTGCTAAAATCGATAACCGCCTGTTTGACGAAAGTATTGGCAAATTGAAGTGCCTCATTTAAATGTCAAATATTAGTTATTGTTCTGAGCGGATAATTACTGCGTTATTCGCAGGAAGTAGGAGTGCCCGAAACCGCCGAGCTTGCATGAAGAGAGTTATGAATGTGAATGAAGCGAATGAAGTATGCAGAGATCGTGGCAAGTGGAAAGAGGTAGTCTCTGCCTACCCCTCCGGGAAAGAGGCGTGATTTTATGTATGTATGTATTCGCAGGGATTTTGCTTAGATGTACAAAATTGTATATTCAAGTGATTTGTTATTTGCCAAGAATGTAGAGAAAGAGATATGAGAAATAAGAGAAATATTTTCGTTCAAAGTTATAAATTTTAAGTCATTAGCTGCTAAGCATTTTTGAAACTCACTGCATCTCTTTCCCATGGATGTCGTAAAAGGCGACTAAGGGATAGGCTTATAAACTTGGGATTCTTCTTTTAGGCGACAGACTAGCAACCTGTCACTATGTAAATCTCAATTCCATCATAAAGCCAAACAGCTGAACGTGGCCTATCAGTCTTTTCAAGACTGTTGGTTCTGTCTACCCCGCAAGGGATATGATATGTACGTGATTATATGTATGTATTTATTTTAAATCTTGTTTGTATACCAACATCACAACAACGCGTCACTAACGGTAATTAACGGTTTCTGCGATATTACTTATCGATGTTCAAAAATAAATAATATTTTTTCTCGCTAACCATGCTGAGGGTCACTGTGATAAAGCAATCTATACTCATATTATAAAGCTGAACAGTTTGTTTGTTTGGACGCGCTAATCTCAGGAACTACTGGTTTGAATTGAAAAATTCTTTTCGCGTTGAATAGACCATTTATCGAGGAAGGCTTTAGGCTATATAACATCACGCTGCAACTTTTATGAGCGAAGAAATAATGGAAAATGTGAAGAAAAAAAAACGGGGAAAATTATTGATCCTTGAGGGCTTCAAATCATTGAAGAATAGTTATTTTGGTAATCAGCCAATTCCGCGTAAAATAACTATTCCCAAAATAACTGTTCTACGAAGTCGCGGGCACAGCTAGTTCATGTATATAATGTGAGAGCATAAACATGCGTAAATAAATACTGCGCAAATCATTATTCAAGTCAGTGAAAATATAGTGAGAAGACGTTGAAGTTTGACCGCTCTAGAATTAAGAATAAAACTAGTTTACCTACCTTCATAAATTAAGTAAATATTATTTTCACGTGAAATTTTTCAACCTACAATAAGTAAGTTTCATTTTTTAATAACTCATGTAATTTCTCGCCTGCATGTTAAGGTTTTATATTTATTTTCCTATTTAAAAAGCTTTGGAACATTAAGCGTTAATAAGCACTAATAATAAAAATAAAAATATTTTTAATCATGATTATTTTATTTCATTTGACATAGATTTATTTATATAGAGATGGTATGTTCAAGTTGGCATGCTAACGACAATAGAATCTTTAGTAGATTTCATCAAAAAATATTTTATATGCTTGTAAACTACATTGTGGCTGACAATATTGATAAAATTTATTTTATTATATTTAAGGATTTTCCAACATGTTTTTGAATCAGTTAAATTTACGTTATGATAGGCAAAAAAATTCAGAATCATTTACAATCTAAAATGTAAAAGTATAAATAATTAAGTCACTTTGTTTTAAATCAAACATACATACAAACATACAGTTACGTTTATATCCCTTGCGAGAAAGTCGGAGCCAACAGTCTCGCAAAGACTGAAAGGCCACGTTCAGCTGTATTGCTGATGATGGAATTGAGATTCAAATAGGTTGCTAGCCCATCGCCTACAAGTGGAATCTCAAGTTTATAGGCCTATCCCTTGGTCGCCTTTTACGACATCAATGGGAAAGATGAAAAATAATGGAGTGGCAATATTAAAAACCATATGGCACAACATACATAAAATGACGTCTATATCCCTTGCGGGGTAGACAGAGCCAACAGTACTTACTTATTATGAATTTAAGACATCCTCTTATGACTCGCTATTACACTTACCTTTAAAACAATTGAGTACCATTTTCAACTCGCACACGTGTCTCACTAATATTATTTTCAAAAGCAACCGGATGTCGCATGGTTTCCTGGTTAATTATAATTGAGTCCTGGATGCACAGGATGGGGCGCAAGTTGCGGTCGCCGGTCTCGAGTCACCTTCTACGTCGTTATACTGTTTCGTACATCTATGTATGGCTTCCGTTGTGGTGACACGAAATAACAGTTTGTACCCTCTTTTTAAGGTTTCGTGGTTGAAATTGCATATGGCCAACGTTTTTCTGTAATTCCATCTTTAAATGATATGATTTTTTATGTCAATTGATCGTTGGGACACTTTTGAAATAGTTCGAATCCAACTTCTGAATTGTTAACTTACTAAATGATACAATCAGAATTCCTTTATCAGTTCTTCTTTAATAAATTACAATAATACATCTTTATACTTCTTGTAGCTCGAATTCCCCTTTTTTTCAATGACACCGAAAAACGCGGCTAACTCAACGTCAAAAGCCAAATCAGTGTTGCCAACACATGACAATAAATTACTATTTTTAAAATGTTAAAATAATTTAATAGAAATACGTCCTCGACTTTGTCTGCACTTTTTCCCTTCTGTGTGAATTCTGGAAAATCCTTTCTTGGTGCACCACGAGACCATTCATTCATTCATAAAGTCACGTCTATATCCCTTGCGGGATAGACAGAGTCAACAGTCTTGAAGAGACTGAAATGCCACGTTCAGCTGTTCGGCATTACGATAGAATTGTGATTCAAATAGTGACAGGTTGCTAGCCCATCGCCTAAAATAAAAATCCCAAGTTTATAAGTCTATTCTTTAGTCGCCTACTACGACATCCATGGGAATTGAAATGGAGTGACCCTATTCTTTTTATATTGGTGCCGGGAACTAAACGGCACGGCACACCCCTAGACCACATGGCACCAATACAAAAAAGAATAGGACCACTCCATCTCCTTCGCATGGATGGCGTAAAAGACGACTAAGGGATATGCTTACAAACTTGGAATACATTTTTTGGCGATGGGCCAGCAAGCTGTCACTATTCGAATCTCAATTCTATAATTAAGCCAAAATAGCTGAACGTGGTCTATCAGTCCTTTCAAGACTGTTTTTCGGCTTTGTCTACCCCACAAAGGATATAGGCGTGACCATATGTATGTATGTATGTATAGACTGATGATCAACAGAATGACTCGCTTTTGAGTAATTCGCCGTCAGTATGACCCAGCGTTTTGGGTTGTGCGTCGTGTCAGTCAATGTTCTCTTTTACATAATTTATTTACACATATACATACACATACATCATAAATCACGTCTTTTTATCCCGGAGGGGTAAACAGAGACCACATCTTTCCATTTGCCACGATCCCTGCACACTTCTATCGCTTCATCCACATTCATAACTCTCTTCATGCAAGCAGACCTACTTATAATTTGGAATTATTGACCAAGACACACAAAGGGTTCCATTTTCTCAACAACGTTACGGGAACCCTAAAAAATGGTCTTAAATTTTCCACCGTCGTGGAAATACTAAGTACCACTTAAAGGGAATAAATCAAGGCAGATACCGCTCGGAATAAATAAATGTAATTCAGAGTAACGTTTTCACGTTTCCAGGAGTAAAATGACGTTACGGATAAATCCTGGAGCGGGGGAGGGGAGATTTAAATTACCTTCCTCACCTCTCAAGGGCCTTATTAAATGCAAACTTCGCTATGGCAATAAAGCCACCTTGAAATGTCGTTATTTGCGTTTGAATTGTGTAGTTTTTATTTTATTTTTATTTTTTTCGTTTTTAAGGTTTTTTTTTAATTGCTCTAACCAAATTTGCTTATACATTGGTATAGGAAATATATATTTCAGCATATTAATTTATATTCCGAAATAATTAAAATATTTTCGCTGGAATAAAAGGTTATAAGTTACTCTGCTTATATTTTCTGCTTTATTTTTTCTGTCTTATTTTAGTATCGTGCGGTTCCCAGCACCAATAGAACTAGAAAAATAATAGACTCAGTTTATCTCCTTCCCACGTATGTCGTAAAAGGCGACTAAGGGATAGACTTATATAATTGGAATTCCTCTTTTTGGCGATGGGCTTACAATCTGTCACTATTTGAATCTCAATTCTATCATTAAGCCAAATAGCTGAACATGACCTATAAGTTTTTTCAAGACTGTTGGTTCTGTCTACCCCTGTCTGAATATATGTATGTATGTATGTCAACGGGCAAACATACATTTAGATTCTTGGCTGCTATTGGCTAAGCGCGTCAATTTCTTCGCGATAATTAACAACAGAGAGTATCGCGAAGAGAATAGTGCTTCGTCCGAAGATCGTTTACAATTCGTAGTAACTATCAGGGAGTATACCTAAAGTGACCATACGTCCCGCTTTCGGCGGGATTGTCCCGCTTTCAGGCTGTCTGTCCCGTTGTCCCCAGCGAGAGCAAAAATGTCCCGCTTTTGCAAACAACCAAATTTTTATACTTATTTTATATCAACATTGCAATCAAATCTCGCTGACGAGAACAGTCAGTCAAAAATACTAAATGTACAGACAAAATATTTTTACAGTTTTATTATATGTATAGTTTTTAAAATTAACTTATATAATTATTAAGTATATAGTATATTTTTTATTTACTTATACTCGTATACAAAATTTCGAAAGCGTAACGCTCTGACGCAAAAAAAAAATGGTCACGTTAAGTATACCCTCTGATAAAAACCAGTAGCGTTGATTACGTGCGTGTAGCCCTTTAGCGGCCCAATGGACAGATACCTTTGTTTTGGCAGAACGTTTTGGAGTTTTTTTGCGGTGTCATGTATTACCTTTTTTTGTGTTTGACATCAAAAAATGTATGATCGTATTAATGGGAAACGAATGAATGGAATATTTTATTCATATACATACAAGATTATGATACATTTTGTTTATTGAAAGAATATGCTATGCAAGTAATCTATACTAATATTATGAAGATATATTTATAGTTTCGACTGTATGATTGTAAGGTAGCCCTTACAAAAATATAGGTATAGTATAACATATATAATAGGTTATACATAATACATTAATACATACATATAGTCACGTCTATATCCCTTACTGTGTAGACAGAGCCAACAGTCTCGAAAAGACTGAATGACCACGTTCAGCGGTATGACTTCATGATGGAATTGAGGTTCAAATAGTGACAGGTTGCTACCCCATCGCCTAACAGAATCCCAAATTTATAAGCCTTTCCCTTAGTCGCTTTTTACGACATCCATAGAAGCTCTGGTGCGGTTCTATTCTAAAGTATCGAAAACCACACGGCATTGTAACTCCTTCTTTTTTGGAATAGTATCTGAACACTTAAACACCCAAAAAACTTACATCAAGCATTACACAACATAAACTTCTTGAATTAAAAACATATTAGGGGTTTGTGGGTGGAGGGGAGTGACATCTGCGAGCGGTCGGAGCGGAGTTGGCGATGATTGATCTCCGTCGCAGCCGCAGTCCACGGTGTGACTGATGACTTGTTCTTGGCCGGCATTTTGGCACTGTCAAGCCGCTTCAGTGAAGAAGCATTCAGTAGGTACATAGCCGTTTGGTTAAGGCACTTTGGAATAAGACGGTTCCGTATCTTTCTCATTAATGTCGTTAAAGGCGATTAAGGGAGATGCTAAATAAGCTTGGATTTTTCTTGTAGGCGATGGGCTAATTTGTTACTGTTTCAATCTCAATTCCATCATTAAAGCTTACAGGTGAAGGTGGCTTTCAGTCTTTTCTATATTGGCTTTTAGGAGTGGACATTTTGGTCTCATAGATTTGTCTACCCCGCAACATAAAATCACGTCTCCCTTACGGGATAAACAGAGCCAGCTATCTCGGACATAGAGACCCAAAAAGACTGAAAGGTCACGTCCAACTGTATGGCCTCATGATTGATTACTCCTTGGCACGTCAGAAAGCACAATACGTACGTAAGAAGCACATAAAATATAAAAAAATATACCATCCATACTTTATTTTAATGTTGTTTATGCTGTTGCTGCAATAGATAAAATTAATTAAATAAATTTGCCTAAATGTTCTATATTAAAGTGTGCAATGCAAATTTTAAGCATTTTCAAAATGCTAAAAAGCATTCATTCATTTATTCATGTTTTTTTAATGTAGACAATGTGCATTCGTCCGTGATTTAGATTTAAGAGATCTATATTTGTAAATTGACGTCCGATGAAAATGCTGCAGTGTAGTTTGTTCCGCCGCTTCTTCTACACCTGCGCTTTAGAAGCGGTTGTAGTTATAATTAGATTTAAGTGATGTGACGTCAATAAGTAATTTTGAAAATAAATCTATATATCTATTCTATTCTGCTGTAGTAGATAAAATGGAAATAAATTTTGCCTGCATGTATCAAAGTGTGCAGCGCAAGTTTTAAGCATTTTCAAAATGCAAAAAAGCATAAAGGCAAAAGGAATGTATCATGGTCACAATACAAAATCAAAATACTTGCCTAAGAATTCGAAATAAGTGTGAAGGAATTCAAAAAAGTTAACATTCAACCTTGCCACAGGAATGGCTGGCAAAAAAAAAAAATTGATTCCGCTCACGAATGTCGCGCGTCCCAGCGATTCCTTTGGCTCGTGCTGGCGGCTTATCAAATTTGATTGACAGCATAAACTCCTTCATCTTCTTCATGCTAAAGGCAGTATTACAGAGAGAGATTTGTGTTTTTGTTTTAACGAATAACCTAAACTATTTTCATGACATTTGTGAAATAAACTTGTTACAGATAGATATAGATGTGCCGTGTGGTTCCCGGCACCAATACAAAAAAGAATAGGACCACTCCTTCTCTTTTCCATGGATGTCGTTAAGGCGACTAAGGGATAGGCTTACAAACTTTGGATTCTTTTTTAGGCGATGGGCTAGCAAACTGTCACTATTTGAATCTCAATTCTATCATTAAGCATTATCTATTGCAAAAAATCGTGCTTCCTATATTAAAACAAGAAAAATAGGGATTCGAAAAAATTTAAAACGCTAGGTAATAGACTAAAAATGGGTTGTCTATGTAGTTTTAATTTTCTCGATACCCGTCTATTTGTGTAGCAAGAGCGATGATTCCGCTCGACCGCCACCAAAGGGCAGATCTTGTTTGTGGGTCAAAATGATGATAAGAAAGTTGGAGAGGAAATAATTAATAAGATTTGTTTGTCTTGTTGCAGAATTGAAACGACTATTGCTGCTCGGATGCTGAGTGTATTGGTGAGTATAATAATGTGTATTTTGATGTCCTGTCACTATTTGAATCTCAATTCTATCATTAAGCCAAATAGCTGAACATGGCCGATCAGTCTTTTCAAGACTGTTGGCTCCGTCTACCCCGCAAGGGACATAAACGTAATTATATGTATAAATGAATAAATAACCAGAATCAAAAGCTCCTCCTCCTCCAAATTTTGGTCCGGGATTAAAATAGTTAAAGGACCTAACATTTTTCATTCCATCCAAAAAATAAATATAGATGGCAGCACTCAATAGATCCGTGCGAACGGTTCGATAGGAGTAAAACATAAATGTGTCAAATTGAGTAGAAATATTCACAAGACCCTTATCTCTGTGTAATGAAATGAATGGCGTGTATAAATTGCCTCTCCACTCTCCACCTACTTGAGACGTAGATAATACAATACGTTTGTTTATTTAAGTACAAATACCGTGTGGTTCCCGGCACCAATAGAAAAAAAGAATTGTTGTTGAAGAAAATGCTGCAGTGCAGTTTGTTACCGCTTCTTCTGCACTGACGACTTGGAAGCGGCAGTAAACTTAGTTTCAAGTAATTAATTTGACGTCGACCAATGTTGTGAAACCAAAAGATTTGACATTTATTAAGCGATGTGAAGTATCCGATAAGAGTAGTAAGAGGTAGTAAGAGGCGACTAAGGGATAGGCTTTTAATCGTGAGATTCTTCTTAGGCGACGGGCTAGCAACCTGTCACTATTTAAATCTCAATTCTAACATTAAGCCAAACAGCTGAGCGTAGCTAATCAGTCTTTTCAAGACAAGACATTGGCTTTGGCTACTCCGCAAGGGATATAGACGTGACTATATGTATGTAAGAATTTGGCACGGCAAGACTTACATTGTACGCCGTTTTATTTCGTTCAATATGATTTTGAAGGTATCTGGGTTATGTACAAATATGATCCATAGTCCATCTCGTTATTAAATGAATGTACTTTTTGTTACCTGCGACTCCGTTTCCAAGAGCAATTTGTAAAAATATTCGACCGATTTGACTGCGTGCTAACATACATACATATACCTACATAAAATCACGCCTCTTTCCCGGAGGGGTAGGCAGAGACTACCTCTTTCCACTTGCCACGATCTCTGCATATTTCCTTCGCTTCATCCACATTCATAACTCTCTTCATGCAAGCTTCTCTGCTCGCGGTTTCGGGTACTTTTGACCTGACCCTTTACCAGGACGTCCATATAAATACATATAGGTACATATATGTACATACATAAAATCACGACTCTTTCCCGGAGTCGTGGAGATCGTGGAAATATGTAGTCATATACTACATATTTCCACAATCCCTGCATACTTCTTTTGTTTCATCCACATTTATAAGACTTTTCATGAAAGCTCCTCGGTTTCGGGTACTCTTAACCTGAGGGGTTAGTGCGAGTTTTACTCGATCACACGCATCGAGCAAGTAATCACGAATTTGTATCGAATTGCATTAGTGCCATCGCGTTACCAGTAGATGGCGCTGATCAAATCATAAACAATTTCGCGTTTTATGCTCGACGCGTTTGATCGAGTGAAACTCGCCTATCTGATCCTTTGCTAGAACGTCGCCGATTGGCGGAACGCGTGTGAAGCCGCGTGTAATACTAATGCATGAATTAAGATACGTGTTAATAGTGAATTCCAAAAAATAGTCGTCATCGTTAGATTGCCTACAAATGAGGCGGTACGGATATTATGAAAGTTTCATAAAATAAACGGGGAAAACGCAGTATTTTTCGTAAGTAAGTCATTATTTAGTCCCCCCTTTCCGCATTTCCATCACTCATTTCATTGCGAAATAGGTTTGGTATATATACAGAAAAGTATCACACAATTTTAGCCACTGATATCTAGTGGCACATTTGTAGGTCACAAGGTTTCAGGTTCAATTACTCGGATATTATTTGATTGAAGCCGTGTGGTTCCCGGCACAAATAGAAAAAGAATAGGACCACACTCCATCTCTTTCTCATGGATATGGCGACTAAGGGATTGGCTTTTGACCTTGAGATTCTTCTTAAGCGACGGGCTAGAAACTTATCACTGTTTGAATCTCAATTCTATCATTGAGCCAAACAGACGAACGTGGCGTATCAGTCTTTTCAAGACTGTTGGCTCTGTCTACCCGCAAGGGATATAAACGTGACTATTTGTATTAACGTTGTATTATTTGGATAGTACATTTAAAGCTTACATAATCTTTTCTCTTTATAAAAAGATAAATAAAGCAAGCGTGTGGTTCCCGGCACCAATACAAAAAAGAATAAGACCACTCCATCTCTTTCCCATGGATGTCGTAAAAGGCGACTAAGGGATAGGCTTACGAACTTGGGATTCTTTTTAGGCGATGGGTTAGCAACCTTTCACTATTTGAATCTCAATTCTATCATTAAGCCAAACAGACGAACGTGGCGTATCAGTCTTTTCAAGACTGTTAGCTCTGTCTACCCCGCAAGGGATATAGACGTTGACTATTTGTATGTATGTTGTATTATTTGGATAGGACATTAAATGTCTTAAGCTAGACACACACACTTTAAATGTTAAAAGCTTACATTATCTTTTTTCTATATAAAAAGATAAATATAGCAAAGCGAACCCAGGCCCGGAAGCACTATGGTGGAGAGGGAAACGTTCGTATTGACATAATTAGTTCTATATTCATTCATGTTTTTTTAATGTAGACAATGTGCATTCGTCCACGATTTAGATGTTAGAGTATCTATATTTGTAAATTGACTTCCGTTGAAAATGCTGCAGTGTAGTTTGTTCCGCCGCTTCTACTACACACGCGCTTTGGAAGCGGTAGTAGTTATAATTAGATTTAAATTGTGTGACGTCAATAAGTGATACCTTGTATCCAATTTTGAAAGTAAATCTATTCTATTCTAACGGGGAATGCTCAAAGATGTTTTGAAGAGAGAGATTTATACTGTTTAATTATGATGTAGGCAACCTTCTTTATACTCCATAGCAACGGTTGCCATGGTTTTGTTTAGTTAGAAAAAAATGTCAGAAATTATTTTTAAGTACATATAGTCACGTCTATATTCCTTGCGGGGTAAACAGAGCCAAGAGTCTTGAAGAGACTGTTTGGCATTATGATTTTTTATTGTCAAATATTTTTCATTTTATTTTCATATATATATATATACAGGACAAATTACACAGATTGAGTTAGCCTCGAAGTAAGTTCGAGACTTGTGTTACGAGATACTAACTCAACAAACTATATTTTATAATAAATACTTATATAGATAAACATCCAAGACCCAGGCCAATCAGAGAAAGTTCTTTTCTCATCATGCCCTGGCCGGGATTCGAACCCGGGTCCTCCGGTGTCACAGACAAGCGCACTACCGCTGCGCCACAGAGGCCGTCAAAATATATTTCATAATATAGTATTTTAAATTTGATTTTTTCTCTCCTCTTTTCTCCTTCTATCTTCTGTAGGAATAACTAACTTTGCAATTATACTTCCTAAAATAATGTACCTATTGATAACATGAATGCATTCATAAATATAATCACGCCTATATCCCATTTTTATGGGCCAGAAAAAGGATGTACATCCATCTCAGTTTGGTCCAAAGGTCCGACTTGCAGAGAATGCCTTGTGGCATTAAGTCCACCTGTTGTACATTTTACGTGCATAAATAAATAAAAAAAGAATTATAGGCCACGCTCAGCATATAAATAAATAAATAAAAAAAGAATTATAGGCCACGCTCAGCTGTATTGTAGGATTTTAAATTTGAGATTCTTAGGCGACAGGCTTTGAGTTACCTTTCACTATTTGAATCTCAATTTCATCATAAATGCATACAACTGAACGTGGCCTTTCAGTCTTTTAAAGACTTTCGGAGAAGGATACATGGCACTTTTCATCCCGTTAAAAAATATAGCTCCCGGGGGATTTGCGAAAACCCTGTATCACTTTGTAAGTGGCGCTAAATTCGCGCGTGTTGGTCTTAGAGTTTATACAAAATTTTATAGAAATGGTGGCACTTATAAATCATCTTAATTCGCGCGTGGCGCTAAATTCACGCGCTGGTTAAAGATACCAACTTAATTATAATTATCCAGTTCCGTGAAAATGAAAATTTCCTCACGATATTTTCTTTCGCCATCAAAGCGTCGGTTGGCAATCAAACTAATATACTCCAGTATCTCTATATCTTCAAAAACATAAAGAATATTTCACTTTGAACAATACTCCGAAAGTCTCATAATAAACACTCATAACAAGAGCTACGAGGCGCTACGAGACGGCTACGAGTGCTACGCTCTCTACGACGCTACGACACCGCGTAGCTTCGTCGAGGAGCTTTCATGTTTGCTGTCTAGTTAATACGGTGTTCAATCTGTAGGTACTTATATTTTGTGTAAAAATGCTCGTTTAAGGCTCGTTTTAAAAATTAAAATATTTAAGACTAAATTAATAATTAAAATATTATTTTGCCTTGCCTCTTGCCAGTTCATTTAAGGCCGGCTATCTGAATATGTTTGGCTCTGTCATTAACGTCTGCTATAATCGAATAAATGAATAAAATAATGAAACAGCCACTGTGAGGACGTTTCGTTAGCTCGTCAATTTAATAAAAAAGTATTTAATCAAAAAATCAGAGATGAAAAACTGCATTCGAATTTCGCAATTGGAACGCGTGCATTCCCAATTTAAAAATAGCCGTGCAAACATAGAATTCCTGGATGACGGCTATTACGGGGCGCCGAATATCGACGTGTGCATGAGACGGAGGTCACGAGCGAGCAAACGGCACGTGAGCCCGGGACCATTCACCGACAACCCTAGCCCGAACATTACCGAGCGCCCCCGATTTGAAGCCGCTGTCTCTTTCCAATGTCTTTTCAACCTTCTTTGAACTTCTGTAGTGTTGCCAACATCGATGTAGAGTAAATTGTAGAACAGCTTGTAAAAATTTTGTCTGTGATCTGTGTTTTTCGTTGTGGTCCATTTTTGTGACTTCCATGATGGAAATAATTTTTTTTGGGTGTTTATTATATCAAATTCTTTATTATTAGAGTGATTAAAGAAAATTATTCTTCTTAAATCCTTATCTCTGGACCCTGGATTAGGTAAATATAGATGTGTACATGAGGCGGAATTCATGAGTGAGGCAGCGACGCGTGAGCTCGGGACCATTCTCCGATAACCCCAGCCCGAACACTATCGACAACACCCGATTTGACTCCGCTGCTTCTTTGCAATGTTTTCGCCAAGTGTTGCCAACCCCCAATGTAGAGTAAAACTATAGATCAGCTTTCAAAAAACTGTCTGTAAAAAAAGTTTTTCAATGGGGTCCATTTTTAGTGATTTAATTGATGAGAATAACTTTAAGGCGCTTATTCCGTGAATAATTCTTGGAATGAGCGTGTTTTAGGTAAATTCTTTTCCCTTCTTAACATCGCTTACATCCCCACCTTCCAGGACAAAGCTCGGCGTACTAATTTTTAATGTGATCTTAGATAGGAAAGTTGAAAATCTGTACATTATTCTATCAAAACTGTTAAAAAAAATTGCTCATCTACAATTTAAACATGGCAACACCGAATCTCCCGTCGCGGCATCCAGGCTAGCGCTACAAAGGGTTGCGCGCGCACCAATCAATAGCGCCGACGGCGGGCAGTGTCCAGTCCGCTGTCGGCCGCGTCGGACGCGTCTCCCGCGGGCCCATGACCGCCCTCCACAGATGACGAGGCCCCACACCCACCTATCTCGAAGCCCTGCAGCCTGTGCTCTAGCGAACCCGATATCGCATTCCCGCGCGACAAGGTACGATCGATATTAGCCGGTCGCTGACGCCTATGATGGCTTGTTACCCGTGACTGCGTTGCCGTGGAAATTTTCCATTTGTGTCAGTTCTGCTGTGGTAACTGTGTAACGTTTCGGTAAATGATTGCGGCATTAAAAATATAATTATAATTCGTGCTTTGAAATACTTAGAGCAAATAGCTCTTTTCCGTGGAGTGCTCAAATCCTAAGGGAGATTCAAAATATTATAATATTTAATCAGGTACTCAAAATATAATATACTAGCGACCCGCCCCGACTTTTTCGATTGGCGAATGCATACCTACATATGATTACGTCTATATACCTTGCGGTGAAGACAGAGCCAACAGTCTTGTGTACCAATGACTATTTTCATAACTAGTTTCATAACTAACCGCGGCTCTTACGGTGAAGGAAAACATCCTGAGGAAACCTGCACATTCAGGCAACTGAATGTGTGTAATGATCGATCCAATACGGGTTAGGTTCTCCTGCAAAGGTTTCGGGGCTCAGACGGGAATCGCTTGGTGTAAAAACCTGACTCACTCAATCCAGGATCCATATGTGCTCACCCCAGGTTCCTCTCCAGAGTGGTGAGGATGCAACCGGGACTAAAGCCAGGAGGAAGTAGGATGAAGAAGATCAAACCATTTAAAAAAAAAACTCTTAGCTTCATAATCCATAATACTAATAAAATAAATATGAAAGTGTGTGTCTTTTACTGTCTTTCACGTCGAAACGAATAAACTGATCCGATTATTCATGTTAGCATACATAAAAATTGTGTAACATACAGAGCGGACATGGTAATTTCCACGCGAAAGAAGCCGCGGACGAAAGTTACTTACATAATTTGCTTTGTTCATAATTTTTTTTTATCTATACTAATATTATAAAGCTGAAGAGTTTGTTTGTACGCGTTAATCTCAGGAACTACTGGTTCAAATTGAAAAATTATATTTTTTAATCGATAATTATCGAGGAAGGCTTTAAGCTATTTAACATCACGCTGCAACTATTAGGAGCGAAGAAATGATGGAAAATGTGAAAAAAAACGGGGGAAATTATTCATCCTTGATTCAATTGAATTAAGATTGATTCAATTCAATGATAAATAAGTATTCCACGCGGACGAAGTCGCGGGCACAGCTAGTCTTAATCAATTTTCGACGAAATTTATCAAAAGAACGTCTCGTATTTTCATATTATTTATTGAGCCGCGGTAAAAGGCATCAAAGAGGTTATAATTATTTTAAAGCGTATGGGGTATCATCAATTAAGATATAGCCTTACATGTGCTAGTGAAATATAGGGTATTAAAATTTACATAATTTCAGCATTTATACATTTGCATACATTATATTGAAGCTCATATTCATTATGCATATTGTTGAATATATGTATTTAATACGTACAAAATTTCAGCACTTACATCTTCGATTCGCTAACATACATACATACATATGGTCACGTCTATATCCCTTGCGGGGTAGACAGAGCCGACAGTCTTGAAAAGACTGAATGGCCACGTTAAGCTATTTTGCTTAATGATATAATTGAGATTCAAATAGTGACAGATTGCTAACCTATCGCCTAAAAAAGAATCCCAAGTTTGTGAGCCTATCCCTTAGTCGCCTTTTACGACATCCATGGGAAAGAGATGGAGTGGTCCCATTCTTTTTTTGTATGAGTGCCGGAAACCACACGGCACGCTAACATACGATTATAAAAAAACTTCGTCATAATTTATTCTGCTTAAAAATACACTTTATAGTCTTACTAGCTGTTCCGGCAAACGTTGTTTTGCCATATAAATAATTTTTAAAGAAATTTCTAGTTAAAAAAATGTTAAGGGTGGACAACCCTTATCACTAAGGGGTATGAAAAATAGATGTTGGCCGATTCTCAGACCAAGAAAGAGATGGAGTGGTCCTATTCTTTTTTCTATTGGTGCCGAGAACCACGCGGCACGGCTGACTAAAAATGAAATAAAAGGCTTTTTCAAAATACATGAAACGCCAAAAATATACATGAGATGTTACTACGAGCACTGATACAATTTCATATTTTATTAAACACAAGCCCAGACTTACACCCTAACTGAAATCGATAATAACTGTGGTTATACTTACCGAAGCCCGCACCTTAGTACAGTCGACTGCAGAGAAATCCACTCTACAAACTTTTATTTAGTTTAATTTGTAAGCTCTATTACACGGGATTCTTCTTTTAGACGACGGACCTGTCACTGTTTGAAGCTTAGAATTGAGATTACACGGGAGTTTTCTTTTAGACGACGGACCTGTCACTGTTTGAAGCTTAGAAATGAGCTTCAAAAAGAGACAGGCCTCATTGAGCCATACAGTTCAAAGTGGCCTTACAGTCTTTGCGAGACTGTTAGCTGTGTCTGTGTAAAGCCGTGTGGTACCCGGCACCAACACAAAAAAGAATAGCACCAGTCCATCCCTTTCCCATGGAAGACGTAAAAGGCGAAAGCTCCTTTGCAGGGAAACTGTCCCGATTTTTACTTGGGCGTGTATCGTCAGCCTCCCCTAGAATAGGGGGTGAGTAATACAGCACTTAAGGGACACTTAAGTGGATTTTGTAGGGAGTCAAGAAAGGGAATTTCATATGGAATACAAATTAATTAGGGTGTGAGTTGCAGCAATACAAAAAGGTCTAAATAAGTAATCCAAATCTTGTCATACAATCCAAAAAAATACGAAGTCAAGTTAATTTGCAGATGACTGTACAGTGTACATGCGCGGTAAAGTTGTTGGCAGCTGGTGTCGTTCCATAATGGAAAAAAGTGTTGACCTTGAAATGTAAAAATATAATCTAGTATTGATGAAATAAGTACAATTAACAGCATATCAAATTATCAAAATTCGCGTCTATTATTAACGCGTTATAGAGTTAATTTTATTGGGTAAGATAACGGGGTAACTTGACAGTTGACTGTACTTAGAGGATTTAATTTATTAAAGTACAGTCAAAATCACGTTCAATGTAAAAGCGAGTAACAACGCTAGTAAAAATAAGGAAATGAGATTGAAACAAATCTCTTATTGTACAAATATTTACTTTCAGAGCAGACAGAGTCAAGGTTACGGATTAATTTTTCTTATATAAACAATAATATTATTTTTCGTTGGCTTTATTAAGACCAGCTTAAATACATTTATTATTTTATTTCGTACAAGATTACCCGCCGATTTCCTTATCGTATCGAGAATATTTCTATTGGAAACACAAATGAAATCAATTAATTTTGACTTTACTTCGACAAGACATGTTGCTGAGAATTTTCTCCAGAAAAGCAAATCAACGCATTGGAGGGCCACCCTAGAGATACTTAGTGCGCTCCCACAATTGGCGTCTTTTGAGCGTCGCGTACGCAACGTCGACGCGGCGTCGACATAGCAATGATGTGCATCATACAAGTAGGTGCACGCTGCGTAGGCGCAAGCAATACACCGATGCTCGAAAGACGCCAAGTGTATACACGGCTTTAAGTCCGAAAATGAGGGGTTAGTGCGAGTTTTACTCGATCCAACGCGTTGAGCAAGTAATCACGAATTTGTATGGAATTGCATTAGTGCCATCGCGTTACCACTAGATGGCGCTGATCAAATCACATACGAATTCGCGTTTACTTGCTCGACGCTTTTGATCGAGTTAAACTCGCTCTAACCCCTCTGAAGCGTAACGCCCTAAGTATGACAATTTGGAGATAATTGGGAGCCTTTTAAGATTTTTGGAAAGAAGGCGTGACAGCATTTAGTATGAGAACTGGGAGAAAGGGCAATTCCAAGTTTGCGAGCCCCGGGGCCTTGTACTTTAGGCCCTTCGTGGCACAAATCGTTCTACAGTTTCATGGCAAACTGTGGTGGTGGCAAGCTGAATATCGTGCCTCAGCGCAATTACTCGTACTTGGTATAAATAGACCAAGGACAGCCATTGCTTTGATTTCATGTTCAAATTTAATAGTTAACTAACGTATGTAATGTTACAATTTAGGGTACTAGGTATCGTTTTTTTACCGATATACTTACAATATTTCGGTAAAAAATATCACTATTTAAATCTCAATTCTATCATTAAGCTCTACCCTGTAAGGGGTAAGACGTGTTTATATTTATACATACATACATATAGTCACGTCTATATCCCTTGCGGGATAGCCAGAGCCAATAGTCTTGAAAAGACTGAATGGCCACGTTCACCTATTTGGCTTAATGATAGAATTGAGATTCAAATAGTGACAGGTTGCTAGCCCATCGCCTAAAAGAAGAATCCCAAGTTTGTAAGCCAATCCCTTAGTTGCCTTTTACGACATCCATGGGAAAGAGATGGAGCGGTCCTCTTCTTTGTACTGGTGCCGGGAACCACACGGCACGTGTCGTTAGACGTGATTATACAATATATTCGTCGTTACCTTTTCCCACTTTCTACGTGGGGTCGGCACAGTATGTTAGTTTTTTCCAATTACTTCTGTCAATTGCCATCTCACCGGTCACTCCCTTTCTCCTCATACTATCCTTTACGCCGTCCGTGATTATACAATATGTATATATAATGCAACTAAATGTAGACATTTTCCAGGTGATGCATCGAGCATGAGTCGCCGCGCGCGGCCGTGACATGGGAGCGCAGGCATGGGCTGGCGCGCCGTGCACCCGCCGCACATCGCCGCCGGCTTGCTGCTGCTACTGCTGGGGAACCTGCCAGGTCAGTGCCGCACCCTGGAGATAGATTGTCTTCCCCTTCTGCTGGGGAACCTGCCAGGTCAGTGCCGCACCCTGAAGATAGATTGTCTTCCCCTTCTGCTGGGGAACCTGCCAGGTCAGTGCCGCACCCTGAAGATAGATTGTCTTCCCCTTCTGCTGGGGAACCTGCCAGGTCAGTGCCGCACCCTGGAGATAGATTGTCTTCCCCTTCTGCTGGGGAACCTGCCAGGTCAGTGCCGCACCCTGGCCAGATAGATTGTCTTCCCCTTCTGCTGGGGAACCTGCCAGGTCAGTGCCGCACCCTGAAGATAGATTGTCTTCCCCTTCTGCTGGGGAACCTGCCAGGTCAGTGCCGCACCCTGAATATAGATTATCTTCCCCTTCTGTTGGGGAACCTGCCAGGTCAGTGCCGCACCCTGGCCAGATAGATTTTCTTCCCCTTCTGCTGGGGAACCAGCCAGGTCAGTGCCGCACCCTGGCCAGATAGATTGTCTTTCCCTTCTGCTGGGGAACCTGCCAGGTCAGTGCCGCACCCTGGCCAGATATTGTCTTCCAGGTGGTAAGTAGAGGATCAAGGTTTCAGCTTCCGAGAATTAGACTGCGCTCGCAATTTTAGAACAAAATATTAATGATTTTTAATGAGACCTGTTTTGGAATGATTGAAGCGGCTGAAATACAGGTCTTCAGCATCATGTTTTCGGCTTTTGTCTCATCTGCGCCATATCAGGTAATATAGAAAGGCTGCCGACTGAATTTCTTGGCTTTGTGTAATAGTTAAACTCGACCAGCTTAAATCATTGATGATTAATGCCAAAAATAGGTTTAATCTAGAAATGTAACTCCCGCACCACAAACAAATTGATGAGCTGGTAGTTGCTACTATCAGTGATTTTGTCGAAGGTATAGGTTAACCCAAACGTCAGAATAATTTTTTTACAAACGAATCAACAAAGGCCTGTGATTAACTCGCCAACCTGCCCCCCAGTGACCTGCCACCAAGACCACCAGGATGCGGTGCACATCACGGCGATCCTCGGCGAGAGCGTCGTGTTCAACTGCCAGGTGGACTTTCCTGAGGACATCCCAGTGCCGTACGTGTTGCAGTGGGAGAAGAAGGTAGGCGAAACGGTACGGCAGTCCACACTCCACTCTTACAATACTACGCTGCTCATCTTCCGTGTGTTTCTGTTCAGTAGACGGCTCGTCCAACGACGCGCCCCCGACTGTAAACTATAAGTTGGACTCGAGAATAGTGACGTGGTAACAGGCGCCGCGGGCCGGGGACGCCGCCCCAGCGCCCTCGCCCCGCGCGCGCCCCGCACGCCTCTCTGTACTGCCTTGCTGCGTAATGCCTGTGTACGTCCCGCGTTCTCCCACAGGGAACAAAGGCCTGCAAAGCGAGTCCTAGAGAGCAGCAGACCCCCGTTAGACGATCATACACAACACAGCCACTTTACATATACAATAAGACTTTTTTTTCGGTCATACCTTTTGTTTTGGGCGCACAGTTTTGAAGATAGCCTCGGCACGGCTTTCTGGGCTGACACGGGCACTCACTCCCCCCCACTCGCGCACTGGCGGCGGTTCTGTCTGTTTCTCTCTTCCTGTGGCCGTGGGCTTCTCCCACGCTCTATCCGCAAGTGTAGTTAAGACTTTATGAAGTACAGATAACAACTTGGAAACTGTATACTTGCACATACAAAAATCATTGAGTAGCGCACGTAGTGTTTTGTTTTGTGTAGTTTATGTCATTTTGCATGCTTCAGAGACTGACTACAGTTTTATTATTATCATTAAAGCTTTTGCATCGATTAACCTGTGACCACTGAACCTATTTGAATTATACTAAATGGGTGTTCATATTTAATCTCATTCCCGTATTTATGTTTCTATTTGCATGCGTTATTACGTGAATATTATATGCGTATTCTCGCTGTTTCTGAGTTGAAGCTGTCACTGTAGTGTGTATGTAGGTAAATTGGCGGATTTACACTTTCAATTAATACATTTTCAAATATAACTTTAGTAAAAGTCCAAACATGAACTTTTGTGAATCAAAAACTTATTTAATCTGTGCGTACATCCGCCAATCAATTGAGATAGTAGGAGTACGCTAAAGTAGGTAGCAAAGATAATTATATCGGACCTAAGTCGGTGTGTAGGTAGCTTACTGTTCTATGTAGCGTTTGGTCTTGTCGCTGACTGTAGTGTGTGTTTTGCGATCGGACCATAGACTTGTAAAAACATGTTCACATCCTGCAGTGTACACCTGCGTTTAAAATAGAATGAACAGTCCGGCCAATGTTCTGAACAGGTGAGACGATCTTCTGTTCGCCAGCGCGATTTATTCATACAACAACTTCAATTTTATTTACTTTTAAATTAACATCAATCAGTGGGTTTTTTTATATCTGTGAAATATTTGTATCCTTATTCTAAATTTACTTGCATAACATTTTGTCCGATTTGTAACAACATGCCTAAGTAAGGAATATCTGAGTATGTCTTATAAAGCGGTCTTCACTGTGACCGAGTGACTGACTGACCGTCTGACAGACAAAATCAGAAAACATCCCATGGTCTAGAAACTTAAAATTAGCCATGTATGTACCTTATGCGGTTTAGGGTGCACTGAGAGAGGATTTCCCGAAATTCTCACTGAAACGGTAGTAAACTCACTAGTTATTACATAAAAAGATAAATGATTATTAATATCTTAAATTTACAACACAAAATATATGAACAAAAAGAAGTTTAATTCTGATCGCAAAACACAGACTCCAGCCGCGGCAACACTGTAAACTCGCGCCAACCGAAGCCGCTCCCTAATTAATTCCCGTATTTAGGGACAGGATATTCCCATCTACATCTGGTACGAGAGCTACCCGACCCACAGCGGGGAGGGCTACGAGGGGAGGGTGTCGCGCGTCGCCCCGGACTCACCGTATGGCGCGGCCAGTCTCAACCTCACCAATATACGGGAGTCAGACCAGGTAACCCAGTTTTAAGGTCAGGTATGAGTACAGAAACTGAAGAGCTTGCGGGTAGAGAGAATGTGGATGAAGCGAAAAAACTATGCAGGAACCGTGACAAGTGGAAAGATGTAGTCTCTGGGTATGAGGCGTGATTTTATGTATGTATGTAGTATCTTACAACCGTGTGGTTCCCGGCACCAATATAAAAAAGAATAGGACCACTCCATCTCATTTCCCATTGATGTTGTAACAGGCGACTAAGGAATAGGCTTATAAACTTGGGATTCTTCTTTTAGGCGATATGCTAGCAACCTGTCACTATTTGAATCACAATTCTATCATAAAGCCAAACGGCTGAACGTGGCCTATCAGTCTTTTCAAGACTGTTGGCTCTGTCTGACGTGACTATATGAATGAATGATTGTTTCTCCAGGGCTGGTACGAGTGTAAGGTGGTGTTCCTCAACCGGTCCCCCAACCAGCACAAGAACGGCACCTGGTTCCACCTGGACGTGCACGCGCCACCGAGGTTCTCCATCACACCGGAAGACATTATATACGTTAATTTAGGTATCCAACTTACATATATGCTGCAGTGTAGTTTGTTCCGCCGCTTCTTCTACACATGCGCTTTGGAAGCGGTCGTAGATTAGATTAGATTTCAGTGATGTGACGTCAATAAGTAATACCTTGTATCCAATTTTGAAAATACATCTATTCTATTCTATACTGATTATTCTGTCTGTATGTCCACAAATTCTTTTTGTTAAATGAATTTAAATTAAAACTAAAACCACTTATAAAAAGAATGAAAAAAAAAATGATTAGAAACTAAAATTTATTTTACAAATTGTACAGTCGATACTAGAGAACGAGAAACCGATAGGTACTAAGTACGTAAAGTTTCTCTGCCGTTGACTGTACATAAAGCTAATGGTGACAATTCTAACTAACCAATCTTTCAGGTGACGCCATAATCCTCAACTGCCAGGCAGAGGGCACTCCCACACCTGAAATCCTCTGGTACAAGGACGCGAACCCAGTCGAACCTTCAGGAACCGTGGGCATCTTCAACGATGGCACGGAACTGCGGATCAGTAACATCAGACCTGATGACATTGGAGACTATACATGCATCGCGAGAAATGGCGAGGGCCAGGTGTCGCATACAGCGCGGGTCATCATCGCCGGTGGAGCTGTCATCACCGTAAGTTAGACGCTGCATTAAAAAATAGGGGGAAAGTTTAACTAATTCATTCGTCTCGCTTAAAGAGGATGTCTTTGAAAATTTGGTGCATCATCCGAGTATCATGCCACGCGCTCTACTCGATTATAGTAAGTAGCCAAGTTCTATAATCGGGTAGAGCGACCGCTTATGACATTGGCGGTGTGCTGTGTTATAATAATAATTACCAAGAGTTTGGAAAAAAATATGAGTAGCAGTCATTATTGACCTGGGAAATCTCCCCCAAACGAAATGGGAAAACGCCAGATGTTGATGACGAATTGCATACTTGAACTAAAATTCTTAGCAAGTTATGTTATCTTCCAGATGCCTCCAACCAATCAAACCAAGCTAGAAGGGGAGAAAGTTCAGTTCTCCTGTGAAGCCAAGGCCCTACCCGGGAATGTGACAGTGAAGTGGTTCAGAGAGGGGGCTCCAGTGGCCGAGGTGGCAGCCCTGGAGACCAGGGTCACAATCCAGAGAGATGGCGCGCTGGTCATCAATCCTGTTGCGGCTGATGACTCAGGGCAGTACCTGTGTGAAGTCTCCAATGGGATCGGGAAACCACAGAGCGCTTCGGCCTATTTGAATGTTGAATGTGAGTTTTCCGTAAGGTTTTCATCATGAACGCTTAAAATTGAAAATTGTTGACGATTAGCTTTTATATGTTTTATATCTCTTCTTAATTTAAATGATTGCAATTGTTGTAAGGTTGGACCGATAATTTTCATGTCATCTAGATAGATAGGCGTAATTTTTATTTAAACAGAATTTACTACAACTTTGATCTGTTGCACGGCAGTGCCCCTAATAAATCCGAAACAAAACGGTTCATGTAGTTGAAGAAAGTTTTTCTTCTTCATTCGACAGTATTGTCTTTATTAAAGATTTAGTTATTGACGGAAGAACCCAAAATTTGTATCCATTCCATAGAAATCTGAATAATGCTTCAAATTTTATTCTGGAAAATAATATTATTCAATTTTTTGCGATTCAATATGGTACATATTTCTAAAACTAAATAAATAATATCATTATATTCTCCGCAGACCCCGCCAAAGTGACGTTCACCCCAACCGTACAATACCTGCCGTTCCGCCTCGCTGGCGTCGTCCAGTGCTACATAAAGGCCAACCCTCCTCTTCAATATGTGACCTGGACTAAGGACAAGCGACTGCTGGAGCCGTACCAGACGAAGGACATCGTGATCATGAACAACGGCTCTCTTCTGTTTACCCGCGTCAATCAGAATCATCAGGTATTCATCGATGTAGCCAAAAATCTGTTTTTATACCTTGTTGCAAGAACTATGTGGAAATTAGTAAATTAGTGTCTTTATGTTAAAATAATGACTGATCTATTATCCTCGGCTTTTTGCCTTTCAAAATAATTTTTACTAACAATTATTTCAACTTTTTTGTTGTTGTTGATATATAAGAGAGACTTATTGTTACTCGTATAAGCATTATATAACAGTCAACATTTAGGTTTAGCAAGCGGGTTGGAACAAAGTAAAACAAATTACTGTTGTATCTGTTTATCAGGGAAGGTACACGTGCACACCGTACAACGCTCAAGGCACGCAAGGATCTTCAGGCCCAATGGAAGTGCTGGTGAGGAAACCTCCAGCGTTCACCGTGGAACCGGAGCCTTTGTATCAGAGAAAGGTTTGTATTGATTGTTTTTATATAGAAAGAAAATACTTTTTCTCGGTCTCTAATGTGTACTTCCCATTTCAATCTTTAAGGTGAAGTCCGCTGAAGATAATATAGAATATGACGGGAAAGATTGACGCTGATTTATCATTTCACGATCGTCTTCTTGATTGAATTTAACCTACTTTTGTGAACTGGTCTCAGTGCGTTTCTGATCTTCTTAAGGTTGCTCGCTTCTTAAGTCATCAACAGCAAGAGATGGAGTGATCCTTGTACTTACTTGTCTATGATAATTTTCAAGCTTGCGGTTTGCAATAAATGAATCTAAAATCCTTAGCCAGAAAGCAGCTGACCACATCAGAAAATTACATCGGCCTTTAGCAATAAATGAATCTCAAATCCTTAGCCAGAAAGCAGCTGACCACATCAGAAAATTACATCGGCCTTTAGCAATAAATGAATCTCAAATCCTTAGCCAGAAAGCAGCTGACCACATCAGAAAATTACATCGGCCTTTAGCAATAAATGAATCTCAAATCCTTAGCCAGAAAGCAGCTGACCACATCAGAAAATTACATCGGCCTTTAGCAATAAATGAATCTCAAATCCTTAGCCAGAAAGCAGCTGACCACATCAGAAAATTACATCGGCCTTTAGCAATAAATGAATCTCAAATCCTTAGCCAGAAAGCAGCTGACCACATCAGAAAATTACATCGGCCTTTAGCAATAAATGAATCTCAAATCCTTAGCCAGAAAGCAGCTGACCACATCAGAAAATTACATCGGCCTTTAGCAATAAATGAATCTCAAATCCTTAGCCAGAAAGCAGCTGACCACATCAGAAAATTACATCGGCCTTTAGCAATAAATGAATCTCAAATCCTTAGCCAGAAAGCAGCGACCACATCAGAAAATTACATCGGCCTTTAGCAATAAATTTTTGTTGATTGCTTATTTAAGCGAATTTTAGCAAATTTCGTGATTTCACAGGTGGGCGAATCAGTAGAGATGCATTGCGAGGCACAAGAGGCGGAGGGCACGCAGCGGCCCAGCGTGACGTGGCGGCGGCGCGACGGGCTGCCGCTGCAGAAGACGCGCGTGCGGGCGCTCGGTGGGAACATCACCATAGACACGCTGCGGAGACAGGACTTCGGCATCTACCAGTGCGTCGCGTCCAATGAGGTGAGTACGGTGGGCTTGGACGATAGCTGTGCCACTTCGTGATCTCTCCTCTATCTCCTGAACTATGTGACAGGCAGTGAGGCGGAGGACACACAGAAGATACTGGACCTTTATTTGACGTCAACCAATGTTGTGAAACCAAAAGATATATGACTTTTTAAGCGATGAAAGAAAATAGTTAAAAAACTAAATCACTAATTTAAAGTAATACATGCTATGTTTTCACAATTTCTCACGATCCAGACTACGGTCTTACCACCGTACATATTTCGCTGACCTCGCAACACACTTTAGGCGCGAGCCATTATATACATTTTAGTTTATATTACATGTCAGTGCGCTAAGAATAACGTAGCAAATGGTCGTTGAGACAGGGTGAATTAATCTTATTTTCTGTAGTACATTAAATAACTTTTAGATACAAGTGATCTTTATCTTGCCTACTTATACAAACAAAGTCTATCTTCAAGTTTACATGGTCCTACTGCATACATACATACATATGGTCACGTCTATATCCCTTGCGGGGTAGACAGAGCCAACAGTCTTGAAAAGACTGAATGGCCACGTTCAGCTATTTGGCTTAATGATAGAATTGAGATTCAAATAGTGACAGGTTGCAAACCCATCGCCTAAAATAGAATCCCAAGTTTGTAAGCCTATCCCTTAGTCGCCTTTTACGACATCCATGTGAAAGAGACGGAGTGGTCCTATTCTTTTTTGTAATGGTGCCGGGAACCACACAGCCTTGCCTACTGACCCGTACAGAGACATTTCTGAAGCGCGTGTGGCCCAGGTGGCGACGATCGTGGCGGACACGCAGCTGGTGATCGAGGGCACGCAGCCGCACGCGCCCTACAACGTGTCGGGCGCCGCCACCGAGTTCCAGGTGGCGCTGCGCTGGCAGGCGGGCTACGCGGGCGGCCCGGACTACAAGCAGGACTACACCATCTGGTACCGCGAGGCCGGCTTCTCCGACTGGACCAAAGTGCCGGTCACGCCCTCGGGGGCCACTTCTGTGAGCATACATACATATAGTCACGTCTTACGGGGTAGACAGAGCCAATAGTCCCGAAAAGACTGAATGGCCACGTTCAGCTGCTCGGCTTAATGATGGAATTGAGATCCAAATATAATGACAGGTTGCTAGCCCATCGCCTAATAAAAGGATCGCAATTCCTTAGCCGCCTTTTACTACATCCATGGGAAAGAGATGGAGTGGTCCTATTCTTTTTTTTGTTGTATTGGTGCCGGGAACCACACGGCACTGTGAGCATATACCGTGCAATACAATCTTTATTTGACTTTGATGAGGGTTCACAAAAGGTGTAGTATAAAACATATTTCTGACAGATCAGTAATTAATTATAGCATGCAAATATTATAATATTTACACATAAGTCATAGAAATTTACTCTAAATCAAATGATGATATCATTATGTCAATTTAACTATAGTGACTTAATATTAATCAATATTTGAGGTCTGATAACTTATTGGCTCAAAAAATAAGCATCGTGGCAAGTCGAAAACCATTTTCTAAAGGTTAGTGTTTAAATTCTAGGTCACCATAAACAGACTTCAACCCGGGACCACCTACGAGTTCCAGGTCAACAGTAAGAACACCATTGGAGAAGGCATGATGAGCAAAGCAATAACCATCAGAACTTTAGGTAAGTTACATACATACATACATACATATAATCACGTCTATATCCCTTGCGGGGTAGACAGAGCCAACAGTCCTGAGCGGACTGATAGGCCACGTTCAGCTATTTGGCTTTAAGATAGAATTGAGATTCGAATAGTGACAAGTTGCTAGCCTATCGCCTAAAAAAAGAATCTCAAGTTTGTAAGCCTATCCCTTAGTCGCCTTTTACGACATCCATGGGAAAGAGATGGAGTGGTCCTATTCTTTTTTGTATTGGTGCCGGGAACCACACGGATTAGGTAAGTTGTACCCAAATATAACTGGAAAATGGTGGTAGATGGTATTATGTTTACTTCAAGGCTCGGTGATTGGCAACTAGATAATAGGTGTTTGAAGGGATAACTCTACTATTTATTTTTAAATTGAGAAAAACCGTGGGCAGCAGCTATTTATGCCAGCGACGGCCTCTGTGGCGCAGCGGTAGTACGCTTGTCTGGACACCGGAGGCCCCGGGTTCGAATCCCGGCCAGGGCATGATGGGTAAAGAACTTTTTCTGATTGGCCTGGGTCTTGGATGTTTATCTATATAAGTATTTATTTTTATTATTTTTATATAATATATAGTATCGTTGGGTTAGTATCTCGTAACACAAGTCTCGAACTTACTTCGAGGCTAACTCAATCTGTGTAATTTGTCCCGTATATATTTATTATTTATTTATTAAAAATTTCTTCTGTATACATATACTGTAATAGGCTGTATGTACTATTAGAAATCTATGGTTAACATAATGATTCCGAAATAAGGGTAATGGATCTCTGAAACGCGTATTAATTTGACTAAATATTAACGCCTATGATGATTCAGCAATGTTCAGAATCCTCTAGTCTGAATTAAGAAGAAATTAGATAATATACAGAGAAATATAACATAATGAAGAATCCTGTATACATTAAGCTGATTAATACTTCATCATGGATCAAAGCTGTTTAAGTGATAGGGTCTGAGAGATTTCACTGCAATGGCTTCTCTATTCTTGACCAGGAAAAGTCCTGGACTGTGATCTAAGTGGATTTCAAGGTCAAAAGTTATTTTGTCCTTGATGAAAATTGCGCTAGGTAATAAAATAATGTAGGGATGACGAAGCTGGTATAGGAAGCATCTAAATTAAGAAACAAGGATTTATAAATGCATTTGTATAACGTATGCTGAGGAACTGACAATTCGTTCATTCATATAGTCACGTCTTATCCCTTGCGGGGTAGACAGAGCCAACAATCATGAAGTGACTTATAGGCCACGTTCAGCTGTTTGGCTAACTAAGGAACTAACAGTATCTTATTTTTCGTCAGGTTGTGGCTATGTAATTTAGGAAATAACAATAATATATTTTTATTTCCTAAATTTACATTTTTCCTAAATTAAATTTCACTTTTTGTAGATGTAGGCGCCAAGCCGAAAGCGCCACCGACCCCCGCGGGGCCCGTGGACGAAAAGATATTTCAGAACGCGCCTGAAGGCTCCGGTATACTCACACTGCACATTATTTCCAGCTTGTAACACTGCCTTACTAATCTTTCTTATTTTGAGGGTAGTTGCTGAGTAGAAATGACGGTAGCTGCATGTTTTTGACATAGAATTATTTGTTCTAAATGTTGCCTATTAAATTTGGTAAAATGTCTTCTTTAGTTTCAATTGAATCTTTTAGTGTAATATGTATATAATTATAAATTATGTCGTAAGCAATTAATGTTGTACTTTGTGTAAATATTTTAGTTTTGAGTTTATAAGATCTACGTTACAAACAACACCACTATTAGAGCAGAAACATAAAGTTCTGCCACTCTATGTAATGTGTTCCATGCACGCTACATTGTTTAAGACTAGCTTATGTTAAGCTCATTTACATTTCACATTATCTAAAACTAACATTAGCTTAGAGAAATTTACCGAAAGAATCAGCGAAATCGGTTTAGTCGTTTAAACTGTACGTCAATTTGTCACTTCCAGTCACATTTGGATAATCCTAAAAAACTCAAAAATGTATAGATCCGAAAAGATCTTAGTCCAAGATCCCAGAGCCGTAAGACACAACTTATTTTCTAAAGAATGGATCTTTCGATTCTCAGTAGTCTTTCATGTACTTTTAATACCTGCATGTTTGTGAGACTTGCCCGGTGACACCTGCGCAGGTACCAGGCGAGAAAGGTAACTAAAAATCACAGTTACTTAACTTAAATTTTTATGACTGATTTTTATATATATTTTATAGACTATTACTCTGAAGTCATATCAGAGAAGTCAGACGCTTTCCATGCGCCAGAACTTTTGTCAGACGCTTTAAAGCTCTATCAAAAATTAATTAACTTAATTTATTTTTAAATGTCTGACTTTTATATATGTTATTCAGATAACTATTACAAAGTTGTATTAAATCAGTCAGACAGTTTGTAATGACCAAACACCCCTTAAACACAAGAATTACTCAGCCTCGAGTATGAGCGCGATAGCACAATGCGCATGCGCGTCAGAGTAAAATATCTAATATTTGAAAAGTACTTACTGTTTTCAATTTCATATTTTTGCATATCTATTCAAATACGATGAAATTTATAATTAAAATAATAATTAATCATTTTTAAATAAATATATATTATAATATAATATATTGCATACTGTATATAAAAATAAAAATGTAAAAAAAAATTCTCTATTTGTTTCAGTCAAAGTATTAAATGTACAGGCAAAATATTTTTACCGTATGATTATATGTAGTATTTTGATTTTCAGTTTTTTTAATAAATACTCAAACAACACAAAAAAAAATATTTTTAGTAAAAATTAATATATATCTTGTTATTGTTGGGACTCGAACGCGGACCGCCAACTTCCCAGTCACACGCGCTAACCACTGGACCATCGAAGCCGTTGCGGTGGTGTCGAAATTAAAGTAGACTACATACATATGGTCACGTCTATATCCCTTGCGGGGTAGACAGAGCCAACAGTCTTGAAAAGACTAAATGGCCACGTTCAGCTATTTGGCTTAATGATAGAATTGAGATTCAAATAGTGATAGGTTGCTCGCCCATCGCCTAAAAAAGAATCCCAAGTTTGTAAGCCTGTCCCTTAGTCGCCTTTCACTTATACTATTTATATGTTATAGGTTTACTATTACTATACTATTTTTTAATTGCTTATGATTTTATTTTTACGGAAAATTCTGCCAGCAACGACAATCTAACTGATGATGAGGACGATGACTTGAGTGGACAGTATAGAGATTTAATTAATGATGAAAATTCAAATGATTATTTTGATGATGAAGATGATAAAGAGACAATAAAATAATTATTCAATTGATTAATCATAATTAATTATTTTTTATTGAAATTATTATAATAGATATATTTTTTTAAATAAAATAAAAATCATTCTTTTTGAAAGGCTATTGCTACAAAAAATTCATTTTCCCCTATTTACATGCAATATATTATATTATTTTAAAAAAGATTAATTATTATTTTAATTATAAATTTCATCGTATTTGAATAGATATGCAAAAATATGAAATTGAAAACAGTAAGTACTTTTCAAATATTAGATATTTTACTCTGACGCGCATGCGCATTGTGCTATCGCGCTCATACTCGAGGCTGAGTAATTCTTGTGTTTAAGGGGTGTTTGGTCATTACAAACTGTCTGACTGATTTAATACAACTTTGTAATAGTTATCTGAATAACATATATAAAAGTCAGACATTTAAAAATAAATTAAGTTAATTAATTTTTGATAGAGCTTTAAAGCGTCTGACAAAAGTTCTGGCGCATGGAAAGCGTCTGACTTCTCTGATATGACTTCAGAGTAATAGTCTATAAAATATATATAAAAATCAGTCATAAAAATTTAAGTTAAGTAACTGTGATTTTTAGTTACCTTTCTCGCCTGGTACCTGCGCAGGTGTCACCGGGCAAGTCTCACAAACATGCAGGTATTAAAAGTACATGAAAGACTACTGAGAATCGAAAGATCCATTCTTTAGAAAATAAGTTGTGTCTTACGGCTCTGGGATCTTACTCTATCTATTCATTTGTGTTTTTAGGATAAAAGACACACGTTTGTTCACAATGGGTCAAATTATAATCAAATTTTTATAATTAAAATAATTATTATTATTGTAGCATCAAGGTTGCTAATAATTTTAAATAGCTTTTCTAGAAGGCTCGTTAGAGGCCCATCTGTTTGTTTATTGCGTAAAACAATTAAGGGGGGTTGATTCAAATATCTTGCACAGGCTGGAGCTATTTATTATTTTTAACCCCCTTCAAAAATTATGGTTCTCAGTTTGACCTGTATGTTTCTCCGCGGTTATCTCGCATGTCGTTTCTAGCTATTATTATTTAAAAAAAACAAGCAAAATATGTAAAACATACATACATATGCCTTTTTCCCGGAGCGAGATTAACTACATCACTCCATTTACCACGGTCTCTGCATACTTCTTTTGCTTCATACACATCTTTCTTCATGTAAGCTCGGCGGTTTCGGGTACTCTTGGCCCGTCCGTCGAACGTCCTTACTTATCAAAATAGTCTTCCTCCTGGCTTAAGTCCCGTTTGCATCCTCGCCTCTCAAGAGAGGAGCCCGAGGTATGCCTTTCACCATGGATCCTAGATTGGGTGAGTCAGGTTTTTCACGAAGCGACTTCCATCTGACCTCCGCAACCTTTACAGGCAAACCTAACCCGTAACATATCCAGTTACCCAAATGTGCAGGTTTCCTCACGATGTTTTCCCTCACCGTAACAGCTCTGTTAGTATTCAAACTAATGTACACAACTTATCAAAATACGTCTTACGAGACAAGCTTAACACCTGATCTGTTTGGGTTTGAAGTGATCAAATGGGTTTTCTATCTATTAGCATAAAATTTTGTGTCATAATTTTACATGGCATACCTTTGTTTATCCTAACAATTGTTACGCATAATATTATTTGGCATAACTTTTTAGGCATATTTCTTTAAGCATACCTACTATTAGCATAACCTAACCTAACCTAAGAAGTACTCGCCTTATAGCGCATTACACTATATCTGCTCCGCGCAAAAAATAAATTAGTCTAAACTATATTTATGCCTATTGAAATAGTATGCCAAAACCAATGATTATGCCAAAAAACCAATTATGACAAAAAAGTGTATGCGTAACTCGTTATGCCAAACAAAAATAGGACAAAACAAAATTAGTCGAATGAAAGAGATCCCGATGAAATGCGCGCAGGTCCGAAGTCCGGCCCCCCGCGGAACCTGACGGTGACTGAGGTCCACAACGGCTTCCTCATCACGTGGCAGGCGCCGCTGGAGCGCGCGCCGCTGGTGCAGTACTACACCATCAAGTACCGCACCGACGCGCAGTGGAAGACCCTCAACCGGGGGCAGATACGGCCCGAGGAGACCAGCTATTTAGGTGAGTATAGCGTGCATGTGGTGCTGTGTGGTTTACGAGAAAAATAAAAGAATAGGACCACTCCATCTCTTTACCATGGATGTCGTTAAAGCCGAGTAAGAAAAGCCGAGTTGGGAGTAGGCTTATGTCACACTATTTGTATCTCGATTCTTTTATGAGCCAAGGGAAATAAGTGTTTATTTTAGGAAAATACACACAAACATTACTTCCATATCCCGAAGTAAACTCAGGCACGTTTAGATAAACAGTTTCATGGAGGAATTAGCTTCAAAGACAGTGACAATATACGTATAATATAGCTAGGTCATCTGAAAGAAGAATCCCAAGTTTTATTAGCGTTATTTTTATAGACTCTCCTAAAAAGTAACAGCTTTGAACCCAAAACTTTCCCCAATTCCAGTCAAGAACCTAGTTGGCGGACGGACGTACTACTTCCGAGTGTTGGCCAACTCCGCGACCAGTTACGAGAGCTCCGAAGAGGTGAAGTTCCCGGTGCCGGCACGGGTCAAGCACAAAGCGATCACGGCCGGCGTGGTGGGAGGAATACTGTTCTTCATCGTCGCCATCATACTGTCTGTATGCGCGGTCAAGATCTGCAACAAAAGGAAGAGAAGAAAGCAGGAGAAAGGTGAGGTGTTATTTGAAAGGACGGGCGGTGCAGCCAAGACTACGTTTTCATGTCATAGTTAGAGTTTTTTGCGAAATTGGTATAATCGTTTTATAGTAATTGTATTTGGTTTCCAATGACAAAATTGTTTAAGAGTCCATTGCGAAATTAATCTTTTTGTAATTAACGGTTATGAATGATAACAAATTTTATCCAAGCGTGGTTGGTATATAGCTCATGAATTTTTAAAAACTAAACTCACTAAGTCGAATTACACCTGAGCGAAAAGCTTAAGTGATTAATTTTGAATAAATTGGTCTGAGTCAACGTGTTTTAAATTCATGTGACTGACACTCGGAGATACTAACGAACTATGAGGATATGAAATATATATCAATACTCTATTATATCCTGTTTCTTCAAAAACTGTCTCATTATATTCTTGACATGAACGTTGTCTTTGGTGAGGTGCCGCCCGCAGGCCGCTAGCCCGCTCCCCAGTGCGCCGCACATAGAATGATCCTTACCTTAGATATTATAGAAAAAAAAACATAAATTCTCATCTTAGCGTATTCACTAATGGCTGTAAGTCATTCAGTGTGGAAAATATTACTATAATTATTATAACAGAATCTACAGATAACTTTACACTTATTATAGGTAATGACCATTTGATACCAAGAACTCAATAAGGAAAATACGCTATTATTGTTTTATTACATAAATAAAAAATACAATATGTATATAAATTTAAAAAATATATATAAAATATCGAAGACCATTCTATATGCGGCGACACAAAGTCAGTTGATGTCTTTTGTATACATTACGAAAGACCTAACTTGCCATATTGTCGGTGGAAAAGCCAATCATTTCTCATCTGTGCTACGAAAATAGCTGAAACTATTACCAGACTATACATATATTATGAAAAAATAAATTATTATCGGCATTAATTTTTTTTTAAATAATACAATATTAGATAATAAACCGAAATTAATTAAAATCCTATAAATCCTATTTATCTATTTAGTTTTTTGTTAAATGGTGTTGTTAAATGAAGATTTTAAATCATAATTCAGTAATATTAGTTTATTGTACTGTTTATTCAGTTTATTTGTTTGTAAATTCTTTATTGCACATAAAAAGAAATGTAACAAAAATAGAACAGACATTGGATTAAGAAGAATTTTGTCATAATGATCGTTTTGCATAATTTTTCACATACAAATATAAGATAAAAATTATGCCATAAAATATTATGCATTATTTTCATAATTCTTTTATGTGGTGTAACAAAAGTTTCAGCTACTTTTATGAATTGAAACTTAAATTTTGTGTGTATTGTATATCTGCTGTTTTCTTTTTATGTGTGGCTTATTTTTAATTAAGTAATGGTGTCGGACTTAATATTTTAGTTTGCTTATTTTATAATTAAATAATGGTGTGGAATTAAATATTTTAGTTTGCTATTTTTATCAAAATTAAATACCTTCCTTTATCACTATTTAATTTTGTTTTATTATTTGACCTACTCCTATTTTATATGTCTAAAATTTGCTTAATCTGAAATCCTGCTTGCCTTTCCTATTTCTTTTTTCAACTTTCCTTTTCCTTATCTAAGTTCAGCCTTTTGGTGGATGTGTTTTTGTTATGTTTTTTTTAAATACAGGGTGTATAAAATTTTATATTACTACACTAACTTATGGTTTCAAAATAACTATATTTAGAATTGCAACCACACGGAATCTACATAACCATGTGGTTATGAAAACACAGTTTCTAATGGGGAAAACTGTGTACCAGTGAGAATAGTTTGAAAACCTTAAGTAATTTTTAGCACTCCATGTTCATGTATTTATTGTACTGATGTTTTTATTTTAATAATGGGACAAGAGCTTTTGAATAAATTATCAGTATTTCGGCTTTTGTTTTCTAAAAGTCTGATAAATTTTAGTAATCGGTTATTTTACTATTGTTACCGCAGTAATGTATGTCAGAAAGATTGATTGATTGTAAGCGCGTACTGTTGTAACTGCAGCAATACAAAAGCACAAAATTAACCATTAATGGTAAATAAGCAATTCACGACTTATTTACATAATGTTATAATATAAATAAAAATAAGTTACACCCTGTATATCTTATACACCGTTGTATATTCATGACATTTCACCTGTTATATTAGGAAAGACTTAAAATTATCCCTTTTATAGACGAGAATTGTGTGTTCATATTCTTAATGTTATATACATATGTATATGTCAAATTATTCGCGTTTTAGATTACAAAAATAACCTCAAGGAGAACTTATTTCATCATTAATCATAAAAATCGGAATAAAATTGTTTTACATCATTCACATTTTTATGCATAAATTTTCATTTCGTGGACGTTTAAAAAAGGAAGTTTAAGAAGATTGTCTTTCCTAATATTAAGCTTTGAGGTTGACAATATGGTGTGAGTTGGTGGTGGGGGTACTGTGTGGTGGGGGTGCGGGCTGCGGCGGGGGAGTGTGTGAGCAGAAAGACACTGCAGTAATGTTCAGAAATTATCCGCTTACAGCATACAACATGGTAGCCGCGCGCCTCACCGACCTTCGCGCCGCTCAAAGCACTCAAGTGCCTTTTAAGAAGTAAGTGTTAGAAATGTTGTTTTGTCGATGAACATTATGTTGATGGCTATTGACAAGTATTTTAATATTGTTTTTTTATTATCGCTGCTCGACAGGAAATCAGGTTGGTTGGATAATTTATGAATTGTAATCGATCTGGACATGACATCTATTTTGCGATTCAATGAATCTTAATGTATCACGTGTTCGTTTGCAGATTTAGAGAACGCGGAATATCGGGTATAGTGCAGTGTTTGCGCTTCACCGCTAACTGGGTGTGGCCGGCGTCGCGCTGCGGCGGCGCGGCGCAGTACTGGCCGGCGCCCGCCGCCTCCCCCGCGCCCCCCGCCTCCCCCGCGCCCTCCGCCTCGCCCGCGCCCTCGCCCGCGCCCTCCTCCTCCGACGACGGCGGCTTCCTGCCGCGCCTGCGCGCCCCGCTGCGGCCCTCCGCCGCGCCGCCGCTCGTGCGGGCCTCCTCGCCCGCCCTGGCCGTGCACTGGCCGCCCTGGCCGCCGTGGCCGCCCTGGGCCGCCGCCTGGACGCCCTGGTCGCCGCTGCACGTGTCCGACCTCAGCTCGGTGCCGTTCCCGAGCTCGGCGGAGAGCTCGTTCCCGACGCCGCCGTCGCCGTTCCGGCTGCGCGCGCTGCGGCTGGAGGCGGCGGCGCGCGGTGGGCGGCGCCGCGAGCGGGCCGCGCCGCGCCACGCGCGCCCGCCGCCGCACGAGGCCTCGCCCGAAAGCCGCAGCTCGTCCAGCGGGTTCGGCAGCAAGAACGCGTCGTCGTCGCAGCACAACCGCAGCAGCCGCGCGGGCAGCCTGGCGGAGTGGCGGCCGCCGCCCTACCGGCCGCCGCCGCCCGCGCCGGCGCCGCGCCCGGCCTCCGGCGACGCGGGCTCGGTGGACGTGCACTACGAGTGGGACCGCGCCACGCGCACGCCCACGCCCTCCACCCCGGAGCGACCGCGGCCGCGCCCGTCGCGGGACGATGTCGAAGCCCGTGTGCGAGCCATGAAAGAGGAATTCTTGGAATTCCGCAAGCGGCAGGCGCTGCGCCGCCGCTCGCCGGAGCCGCTGTCCGCGCCGCCGCCGCTGTCGCAGCTCCCGCCGCTGTCGCAATTGCCGCCGTTGTCCCAACTCCCGCCGCTGTCACAGTTGCCGCCGCTGTCGCTGTCGTCGGCGCCCGCGGAGACGGTGTGTTGAGGCCGAAGCCGCAGACCCACCGATCCCCGATTCCAATAGGAAGAACTTTTGAAAGATTTCTTTTGAACGCGCTCGTTAATACGTCTCACTTGTGAGACGACTGTAAAGTAGCAAAGTCAGTAAGCTTGATAACCTACTGTTCGAAAACTCGACACTCAATACATTTTGGGTTCCGAACGAACGACGCTCGATCTCTACGATTAGTGAAAACGATCATATTCGCTAAGTACTAAGTCTGATATTGATTTGACATTATCACACCTCCGCCTAGCTGTAACATTTATTGGGCACGCGTAGCTATCCCTACATGCTAATTAGCTCGGTCATATGTTATGATTTAAGTAACGCAATCTATCCGAGACGGGGATGATAACTCGAAGTAGAAGATTTGATACGTTCACTGTTTAAGTAGTGTTAATTCAAAACATCCCACCTACGAAACCGGCGCGTCGCCGGTGATATTATAAAGTAATTAGGTTATTTAGAAACGGTTCCAGTCACACGACGCTACATGACTGTCATAATGTACGTATGTAAAGTGGATGCAGTGGCGTCACGGCCTCGCGCCGCCTGCCTCATTTGTCTGAAAATGTCAATTAAGCAGTCGATATAACTGTATTTACGCCATAGAAATCTGAAAAACAATTCAGATTTCTGGGCACCTTTCCATAGGGACGGCCGCTGCGAGTCCATATTGGGTTTAATAATATTTTTTTTAAGTTAAATTTTTTGACATAATCAACGTTTAGCATAATGATTTTAGATTAAAAAATTATGCGACACGATATTTATGTCAAAAAAAAAATATGTTATCTTCGAAATACCATTAAAATTTATAAAATCCAGTATGGACCCCGCTGTGGGTATACCATGCGAGGTGAGGGCAGGCGGCGCGCGCGCAAACGCACCTAAACGCTTTAGGTATGAGCGGGGAGGCATCCACGACACCGCTCATACCAATTATATTGTAGTTATTAAATAATTAATTACGAAGAACGCGCGAGCGGACTCCGAGTGGCGAAGCTATACGCGCCACACGGAGTCCGCCCGGCGTTTCTATAATATGCAACAAAATAATCATAAGTAGACACTAGACATAATTACTGTAGATCGAAACAAAACATATTAACTGAATTGTTTTATTGTTGAATGATTTATTTCGAGTACAAATTTATTAATTTTATGTTATTGTACTTAGGTGCCGTGTATAATTTATATACTGTAAATATGTAAAAATATTAGATAACATACACTTATTTATTTAGGTATGGCATGATTGAGGTTCTGACCTTTTGGCGGGAACGGTGCCGCACCCCGACGCCGTCTTACGACTAAGTTAAATTATTATACTCAATGTTATTTTAGTTAAATATGTTTGACACGATTAATTAGTGTTGATTAATGATATTATCAAAGTTTTTATCAGGTATTCTGCAACAACGACCTTAAGATAGGTACCTGTTATTTTCTTGCCTATTTTTCCATGGTGGAATTTCAAAGTTATTTCGTTTAGTTAATAACAATAAAATATCATCGTGTCTCTATCGGTTCCTGAAACATCCCACCTATAGTTGATCAGTCAGAACAAAGACTGTTTAGTGTTACGTTTGTTATAATAGCTTTACTTTTCCCTCGTCAGTGCATACTTTATGTTTAATATGCACATTACATTATGTTTCAGCTATGATTTTTATATACAATTTTAACAAATATTATATAGTTGATATAAGAACCTCATAAGAAATAAGTATAAAAATGTACGCTTTAAAGAAATTGAAATAAATTAATCATAACAAATAGATAGGTCTGTACGATAAGGAGTACTAGTAGTTATGTATGTGCGTGCATGAGCGTTGAAGCGGGCGGCTGCAGGAGTGCGGAGCCCACTAGCGATACCTATCTATCGACAATGTTGACTTGCAGGGAACCATCGCCATAGAATTTAAAAAAATATACGTTAAAATGTTTCTTTGTAACGTCAAGACCTCTACAGCAAATTCACTGCGGATGTTGACAATTTAACGCGACATATTTTCCATTTTGAATTAAATTATTATAATTAAATAACTCTTGCCATAGTGATACACGTTAGAATATTAGGATCGACAACTCGTGCAATAAATAAGCAGCTGTTCAATAACATAATAATTATAATATATTATGTCAAACATGCTCAATTTTTTCGACTGACCAACTGTAAAAAGTACGATTAAAATAAATCGAAATTTCGTGGGACGCGATCGAATTTATACTTCCTTGTAGGTACAGTTTTGCCGAGTGGTTTGTCGGACGGACGACTTTAAATTTAGCGCGAAATCCATCATTAATTTTTTATCAGTCATAATTAATTTAGCCCGATACCGTTGGGATCAAATGAAAATTGTGAATACAGTGGGCAACATATAAGGTACACCATCTCGATACGTGCGTACTGTACCCATAATACGAGGTGATATTCTTTGCTCGTGGCCCACTGTACATTGATAAATAAAATTAGCGTCGACTATCGCAGAAAGCAATTAACGCACGACACATCCTTTTACTACGAAACTCATACAATTGTCGTAGTATACCTTTAAATAATTGTAAATAACATTGTTTATTCAATATTTTCATGTTTCGCAAACGGTTCACGACCCAATCACATCGCACATTTGCGTAGGTACACGATTTACCTTCTTAGCATGTTGTAGGTTTTATATTAAGTATACCTTATCCTGGACTTCCTTGTAACAAGCTATTCTATTACATGAGGCTAGAAATCTGACTCCCTAAGGGCGCGTTCCCACGATGTCAAGACGGTTTTTCGGACAAGGTTTCGTCCCTCACTGTGTCCAATATCGAATAATCCAACCCAATTATAATTTTGCAAGATATTACCCCAATTATAATACCATTCAGTTCAATTATACCGCCATTAACAGGTGGTATATTCAAATAGAATTCTATTATAAATACTCTCTTGCATGACACGCGCGACGACGTTTTTATCGCGCGATAAACTATCGCTGTTTCGCTTTTACTATAACGGGAAACGAGACAGCGATAGTTTATTGCGCGATAAAAACGCACCGCAGAAACTTTAAACCGCATCTGTCTATCTGACGTCACGACAAATTGGGAACGTAGTCTTAACAGTATGTTAACTCACGTGGACAGATTCCAATACCCCAAAGCGTATATTTGATTCCGCCATCACTAAGACGTTTTTTAGGGAAAATGTCGAATCGAAATGAATTTTGTCCGTGATTCTCTGCCCACGGAGTATAGCAAATATCAAGAGACGTACCTAACTACTAAACTAGATTTAATTTTGTCACTTTGTAACGTACCTACAAAAATAAGTAACAAAAATTAATATATATATAGCTCAAACCATGTGATATCTAGTCTTTTCCATTATAAAGAATTTTTCTTTTAAGTCCTGAAGCAAATTGATTTAAAATAGTAACATCAATTTGGCTTCACAAGACTACATAATTTAATCGTAATGGCGTGGGTTCAACCACTTAAGTTGATTAATTAACTAACCAATAACTGGATCGTGTTAGTCATAAAGTTATTTCATGAAATACGGACGAAAAGTGATTAAAGCGTTTCAGAAAATAGCCTAAAATCCTTCGACATTTTCTATAGACTAAAATGAAAAAGATAGCAATATATTAGACTAATGTAACTAAAACGTATATATCAGTTTGTATAAAATAATGGAAAATAAGTAACAAAATAATGTGCACATGAGCAGTTTGTGGTCCTTAGTTACGAGTAAGGCCTCTGCACAATATATCTCGGCACAATAACGGTTTACTCGTTTTTTCAGATATCGTACAGCACTTTACTGTAATCCGATGTAACCACGATAAGTTCGCCTCGTTGAGATCAAAATGCACAAGCTACATTTTTATAAATCGGATTATAAATTATTTTAATTATTTTTTTTTAGAATATTTTTAGTTATATAAGTGTTGAGATCATGTGTTTACTGTGTAAGCACAGAAGGATTCAATTCAAAAAATAAAATACAATAACGTTGCTATGATTATGCTGTTGTTTACTTATTTATTCTGCAATGATTCCCTGCAGTTTACAGCTTTGTATTGTGAGGATACTGTGGATGTCGTAAGAGGCAAATAAATAAAAATGCACGAGCTTACATTATTTCCAACTAATCCATGCAGGGTCCCATAAAGTTTAATGGCGTTAATTATCGTTTCGCATAATGTTTTTTGACATAACCAACATTCCGCATGTTTTACATATGATAATTTATGTGAAACGATAATTATGCCAAACAACATAATGCGAATCAATGATAATGCATTTAAATTTTATGGACTCAATATGTACCCGTAGCCGACCGCGAAAATTGGTTTTTGCATTTTTTTAGGTTTTTCAAAGGTGAAATACACTTCGAGCACTAAATTCATACATATGGTCACGTCTATATCCCTTGCGGGGTAGACAGAGCCAACAGTCTTGAAAATACTGAATGGCAACGTTCAGCTATTAGGCTTAATGATAGAATTGAGATTCAAATAGTGACAGGTTGCTAGCCCATCGCCTAAAAAAAGAATCCCAAGTTTGTAACCCTATCCCTTAGTCGCCGTTTACGAAATGCATGGGAAAGAGATGGAGTGGTCCTATTCTTTTTTGTATTGGTGCCGGGAACCACACGGCTCAAATTCATTCTCTGGCCTTTTGTCCCGGTTGCGTCCTCTCCCTGGAGCCAGGATTCACTGTATCCATCCTAGAGTAGGTAAGGCATGTTCATCAATATTCACGGAGCTATTACCGTTTACGTTCACCAGACACTGAATCTTACCCAGCTTGGAGCATGGTTGCAAATTAAATTACCTAAAGTTGTAGATTTTTCATCGAGAATCTAAGGATTCAAACTACTTATTGTAAGTACGTAGGTAAGACAGAAAAAAATGGCAGTTTACCTACCTTACCACTCAAATATCGACGATAATATAAAATTGATTTCGTTATTGAATTAAAAAATATTAAAACAGCTTTCATTCAAAATGGTACTAAGAAAAATGTAAAAAAGGGACAAAAATTACAAACGGAAACAATAATTCCACCGAAATTGTCACAAAATTTTACTATTCATGGTAATGAGAAGATAAGTCGTATTTAAGAACTGATGATACGAAATGACACCATTTGTATTTTCGAAACTGTAGGAAAATGATCGTCAATATTTATAGTTCGTGTTTAATTCTCATAGGTAGATAAACGGTTGAATATTTTAGTTACTCATACATACATATGGTCACGTCTATATCCCTTGAGGGGTAGACAGAGCCAACAGTCTTGAAAAGACCGAATGGCCTCGTTCAGCTATTAAGCTTATTGATAGAATTGAGATTCAAATATTGACAGGTTGCTAGCCCATCGCCTAAAAAAGAATCCCAAGTTTGTAAGCCTATCCTATCCTATATTTTAGTGACTCACTTTTCAAAATCTCTGAATTTCTTGCTTTGTACCTATGTATACCTCCTCCTCATTCCCGGATATCACCTGTTAGATTGATTCTGGAAAATTACCAGGATGATGGATGATCATCCTCCTTGCGCAAAGTCCTAGCGTAAGTCCCGGTTGCATCCCTAATATAAAAGGATCCAATGTCCACGGCCGCCGCTTGGGTAAGTCAGGTCTTCACACGCACCGTCTCCCGGCTGACTTTCACAACGTTTGTGAAGGAATCTGACTCAGATTATGTAACGTCTAATTGCTTGAACTTGCAGGTTTCCTTTTGATGTTTCCTTACTGTAGCGGCCGTTCAGCCTCCATGGACAAACGGACTTTGACTTGACATTTTAGATAGACATTTCAGACTTGATTTTTAGATTTTAGAATCAAAATTTGACTAAGACGACAATAACACACGACGCCTTGAACAGCCAAAAAAAGGGGGTTTATTCTGACACGACCTACCAGACCCTAAGCCCGTTGACTTACGTGTGAATAAATAAGTAGGTACTTCGAAATGCGAAACCTATCCCTATATTTAGAAGATAAGTTGTTTTCATTAGTCTCTTCGAGACTGTTGGCTCTGTCTACCCCGCAAGAGATAGAGACATGATATGTATGTATGTATATGTATGTATGTAGGTTTGTTTCAGCGGTATTGGTAAGTTGCGAAGACGACTATGGAGAATCGTGGTTATATTTTATAGACGAAAAGAATGGCACCACACATGTTATGAATTTTTCTCTGCCCGTGGATAACAGGGGCTTCATTCTGGGCCAAGCTTACTTTTATTTATATACTAGGTGAGTATATAACATTAAAATATCATATAAGTACTTGAGGCCACCCGCGACTTTTTCCGCATGGAAACCCTATCAATCCCGCGGGAACTCCGGGATAAAAAGTCTATATGTTATTCAGGGTCTTCAGCTACTTACATACCAAATTTCATTGTAATCGGTTCAGTAGTTTTTGCGTGAAAGAGTATCTAACAAACATCCATACTGACATACTCACAAACTTTCGCATTGATAATATTAGTAGTTAAATTAGAAAAGAAACCACTGCCTTTAGATATTAATAATATCAGATCAGCCATAGAATACAGAAATTACATATTTATCTATAAGCAATATTAATAAACTTGTTTCTCGTAATAGGTGAATATCTTACAGGCTTTTAATTTTCCAAAATTGTTCCTGTGTTTCGTAGGCAAAATATGGACGAAGCCGAAGAGTTGATCTTACCTAAAAATGGCTCAATTACCAGCAAATATTTCAACGAATCTAACGATATCAAGGCAGTTACACACGGCTGGCTATCCGATAGCAAAACAGATTGGATGCAAGGCATAAGAAGGAGGTTTTTGGATACATCAGATTGTAACGTTATTCTCGTGGATTGGGGCGAGTTGGCTGATAATCCTATATATCCTTGGTCTGCGCTGTGCACCAGATATGTTGGTAGACAACTGAGCAAGATACTCGGTTCCCTCGGCGAGTCCTACGCGATTCAAGACAGGCACATACACTTAGCGGGCCACAGCCTTGGAGCTCACGTTATGGGATATGCTGGGATGTTTTCAGGAGGAAGAGTGAACAGAATAACGGGTAAGTTTTTCACAAATAGCGTCATGTCTAAAGAGCAAACTTGGTAGTAGTGAAAGAAATAGAAAAAGCTTTTTCTAGTTCAGAAATGACAATAATAAAACACTTAGGTAGTGCCACATAATAGTTACGTATTCATGATTATGGCAGCAATAGCCCAGTTTAAATCCATCCAAACGTCAACTCCATAACCGATCATCCTTTTCCTTATTTTGTAATAGCTCCACCTCCTGCCGAGACCTGTTCATGGACATATTGATATGCCCGGGAATGGGTTTGGCAGAAGAACAACATAACATCAATTTCTCCAAAGGGCCTCTACGTGTTGGATTTATATCCCCACGCAAGCCTCTCAAAAATCCGGGGTGTATAGACCCGTGAAATCCAAGAGGAGAAACACTTAGGTATAAATAACATAGATTCAGTTAGACTCAAAGTATTTTAGAATATATTCACTTCATATCTCTCCCATGGATATCTTAAAAGGCGACTAAGAGATAGGTTTATAAACTTGGGATTCCTCTTGTAGGGATGGGCTAGAAACTTGACACTATTTGAATCTCAATTCCGTCATAAAGCCATACTTCTAAACGTTGCCTTTCAGTCGTCTATATGCGTATGTATAACTCAACGATACTATATTTTAACAAAGGGTAGGTTACCTATCACCCTATCTGCGATAGAATTAAGCAACAGCGAATCAGTTTCCATTATTTGAAGGAGATTTTACTAGTCGGTCAGACAAGTTACAATCTAAGATGGAAGTTCTAAGTTTAAATTGAATGTACTTATAAAATCCGCCTCCTACGCACAACTTTCAGTGTAGCCATTTCTATAATATTGAGTAAATAAGTAAGAGCCCGAAGTAAAACAGCGGAGGGTGCAACACGCAGAGAGAAAGTGTTTAGTTTAACAACTTATATCTATTATAATGTAGGTAATATAAGTTATCATAAATATCTATGTTATTAATTACATTATTATTAAAATAATTAATTACAATTTATTTAATAATATTATTTAATTAATTATTTAACTTAATTAAATTATTAACAATAAACTTATATTACTAAAAGATCACTTACAACCAACGCTCCGTAAAATTAAAAAGACCTGTACCAAAACTGATTACATCGGTAACCTTATAACCCGCTGTTCTACAAACAATAAGATTAACTGTCTCCCAGGTCTAGACCCCGCCCGGCCTCTGTTCGAGTTCCCGGACGTGGGTCCCGGTTTCCGCCTGGACGAGACAGACGCGGCCTTCGTGGACATCATCCACAGCTGCTGCGGCACCCTGGGCTACAAGCACAGTCATGGACACGCAGACTTTTACCCCAACGGCGGATCCTCGCCACAGCCCGGCTGCGAGGGTACGGACTTGGCGGCTTTGAGATCGGGTAAGAGGTAGAAAAACATGACCTTAACATGAAACATTGTAGAACTTTAAGGAAGTGATAGAAGCCGTGCCGTGTAGTTCCCGGCACCAATGTAAAAAATAATAGGACCACTCCATCTCGTTCCCATGGATGTCGTAAAAGCGAATAATAAATATAATTCACTATTTTAATCTCATTCTATCATTCAGACAAATATTAATTTTTTGAGACTGTTGGCTCTGTCTACCCTGTAATGTATATGTTATAATTTGGATATAATTGACTATTAATTTTAATACCATGCATAAAATGTACATACAGATTAAGATTTTTATTATAAAAAAAAATACTTCAAGATTCAAAATACATACATACAATCACGTCTATATCTCTTGCGGGGTAGACAGATCTAACAGTCTTGACAAGACTGTCAGGCCACGTTCAGCTATTTGTTCAAATTAAAAATATTGTTTTCAAAACCCGATAACCCATCCTGTGACAATAAATCTAATTAATGATAAACTATTTTGCAGATCCCTGCAGCCACGGGCGCTCTTACGAATTTTTCTCGGAATCTATATTCCCTACCACCAAATTCCGAGCATATCCGTGTGACAACTGGAAGGCATATGAAAACGGGCGGTGTTCAAACGGCGAAGTCTACATGGGGGTGCCCGCCAATATTTCGGATGAAGGAAACTTCTATCTGCGCACCAATAATGAATCTTTATATGCGATATAGCCATAGAATTCGAAATAAATCTATACTAATATTATAAAGCTGAAGAGTTTCTTTGTTTGTTTGAACGCGCTAATCTCAGGAACTACTGGTTCGAATTGAAAAAATAATTAAATAGACCATTTATCGAGGAAGGCTTTAGGCTATAATAACAACACGCTGCAACTATAAGAAGCAAAGAAATAATGGAAAATGTAAAAAAACAGGCAAAATTATTCATCCTTGAGGGCTTCAATGATGCCCAAAATAACTATTCCACGCGAACGAAGTTGCGGGCAAAGCTAGTACAAACATAATTCTCTAGAAATAAGTAATGCCCTTGTACTGAATTTCTCTTAAGTTCTGTTCTCATTTTTTTCCTTCATGTACATAAATATATTCATAAAATAAATTCACGCTTTTTTCCCTAAGCGGTAGGCAGAGACTACATCTTTCCACTTGTCACGATCTCTGCGTACTTCCTTCGCCTCATACACACTCATAACTCTCTTCATGCAAGCTCGGCGGTTTCGGGCACTCTCGACCTGACCCTTTACCAGGACGTCCTTAATTTGATCAAGATACGTTCGTCTAGGTCTTCCCACTCCGACCTTTCCATCCACACTGTTTTCTCTCTTCTTTTGAAATTATTATATAATTTATATTTCAATGTATGAAAAGTATAGAATATAATAATACTTTATTATGAGAATTTGTACGCTAAAAGTATTTAATAAAGAAGTCTCCATCGAGAATATGAGTCTTTAACTATACATTCCACATTCGTAATGGTAAAGTCGCACATTTTCCAACTGGGACCCGATTCTCAAACTATTGAATAAGTTGTCGTTCAAATTCATTTCGAAACCAAGACATTTACAATCGATTGTTGTTAATTTATAAAAAAGAAAATAAAAGATTTTCTTCAAAAGCATAATCTAACCCACTTTCTCGTTTGCCTGACAATCGGGAACTTCATGGTCATAGTAGAACTACGACCCTTCATGGGAATAGAAGTTAAATAAAAAACATATCTTTACAAAAACAGTATTATTAACGTATAAAAGTATTTACAAAAAAGACTACAATTATTTTACAGGTTATCCCATCCGAATTCCTTCCTTCGTCAGTTCACTTTTACCTGTAAAAAAGAAATAGTAGTTAGTTTCATCAAACCACAATTTTAATATAACAAATGTTCTTGGACAATCAGAAACTTTTGGGTATACATCAATATGTATCAGTCGGGAAAAGAAGACAAAAATAAGTGAATCATCATTAAGATATCGTTAGTGTATCTTATTAAATCAATAAAACTCGTGTGTGGTTTCAGAATGCAAGGCTTCATCAGCTTAAATATCACATGACCAAGATTATGTAGGTTATAAAACCCACCTTCAACAATATTAAGGTACAGACAGATGGTCAGAAATATATGCAGGTTAACAAAAGCTGGTGAAGAAATGCCAAGCAATTTCTTGGGTTTTGTTGGTTTTTTTTTTTTTTTTATATATATATACGTCTCCACGTTTATTTCCAGGAATCGGAAAATGCGATATATTAATAGTACATATCGGTAAAACCACATAACAACGCCATCTAGCGCAAAGTCGATGAAACTACAACGCGGTCAATATATATATTCAGAGAAATTAATAAGATGGCGTTGTCTGTAGACAGCTGGTAACAAGTTTTCAACTCACCTCACAAACATTCCTTAGAGCGAAGACAATAGCGATTACTAATGAAAATTGACAACGTTATATCTGAATATTGATCCGACCAGTTAATGTTTCAATACTAATGACTCACAGAGAAATATTATAGTCCTTAATAACAAGCTTATTGTCTTAATATGTATTTAAGTGTAATTGTGATTAATTTTTATTTTTATACAGCAAAATTTACATGGACAAGTTACAATCATTCAATTATTAATCTATAATGATTCTGAATTATTGAAATGGTTTATAGCTTGATCAATTATTTTAAATTGACATAAAAATCAAAACGATTAGCGATATACCGGATACAATTCGTTTCCCGGTTACGAGTGAGTCTTATTTGCAAAATATCACTCTTGATCAAATAAGTATAATTAAATATTGAATCGAAATCATAGACTTTGAACCTATTGAGCTAAGAAGAGTCTGCAGTTAGATTTTAAGAAGTGGATGCTGCCGAATTTCCTGAAAACAAGAAAGTACTTTTTAGAATTTAAGTAAAGTATTAAAAAATATTTTTTTAAAAAACAAGCGTTTTTGTAAGAATCTCATTTTCAGATCAAAAATTTTTGCGTCATCATAATTCCGCCGGGAAAAGAAGACAAAAGTGAATAGGAATCATCATTATAGAGATTATGTGTAGATTGTGTGTACGGCCAACAAAGCATATTCAGGGCTTTCAGCAAATGGCTATAAATATTTGCGGTGCTAAAGTTACTTTGAAATATACAAAAGAACAGAATAAAAGTCTGATTGTCTGACATTATTGATAACAGCTGAGTCCACAGGTTTGAAATTTGGCATGTAAGTTGTAGGTAAGCATGTAAGTCATTGTAGGCGCGAGCTTAGATTACAAAAGGAATTACTTAGTCTAGGGTTTTTTTGCACTAAGATATGATTTCCCAAATTCCCGCGGGAAGTAAAATTCAAACGCTTTACTCGGGCATACTCTTTAATGGGATTAGTTTTAATGACACGACAAATTCATAAACACTAAGTAGAGATTATGCTTAAATCCGTATACACAGTAATTACCTTTGATTTGAGCATACAATTTGAATGTGCTTTGTTGACATAAACTTTACAATAAAACAGTTATTTTCATAACGAACTTTACCTAAAATGGTGGCGTCGCGATGTGCCAGAGGTTAAACTGTGCCATTTGCCAAGAAAAGCCCTAAAACAAAAACAAGCAATATGTAAGTACAAAAAATCAAATCTCGCAATAATCAATAGAATAAAAAATAAAGTTGTCTGACATGGAGTAGGTATTATATTTCTAAGTTAAAGCTTTGTTCAAAAGAAATGCACATTATAAATATTAAACAGAACAGTATAAAAGCGGGTTTATCCCTTAGTGGGACCTCTAAATCTCTATTTGTAACTCAGTATTTTTTAAATCGTGCTATCATCATTCCAGTAAAAGAAAGTAAATTGACTTACGAACAGTCAACTTAATAATTTTAAAACGGAGACATTCATATTTTCTTATGACATACAATCACGTCTTTACGGAAAAGACAGAGGCAACCATCTCGAGGAGAGTTAATTCAGTTAGTGATATCTTATGACTTTTACATAGGTATAAAATAAAAACATTTACCTTCATGAAATAGGCGCTCCTCTAGCTAAAAACGGAAACCTGTGAACACAACAAACAAACGATTAGTTATCACAAATTATTATCGTTGGCAATAGTAATAATATTCTCAAGACTTTTGTACTTTATAGTATAAAAATGTTAATTAGACGGGAAATGGTATATGCAAAATTGGGTTCGAAAATCATTTATTTTTCTTGAACATTGTCTCTTTTAGCAATTATTTAATAAAATTTTGAAAATTAATATAGAATAGATGAAGTCTGATATTAGTGGACCTATATAACAAAAATCTTAATAAGTGTGAATTATGTTTCAGATACTATATATAAGAGAATCATAAGGTTTCATAATTGTATCTATAGATATTAGTATACTAATTCCGTACAAGTATAATATGCGATATAAAACGCACCTTCAAAGCTAATTGAGCGTCTGCGCAGTTTGAATCCCAATCTAATTTAATAAGAGCCTTAATTACTGCTTAAGGACCTTACCCATTATGTTCGTAAATGACGATATGTACAATCAATACAAACTTATTAATCAGCCTCAAATTTTAAGGTTTATTGAAAGAGTTCCCATTACGAGATACTTTTGAATTCGTAGAAAAAGTTAAGTTTATCTTTGGGAACATGCACATGTTAGGACGCTATAAAAATATTCTCTCGTTTACACACAATGATTCTTCTTGTGTTCTGTGTCCATCTGTTTTCGCTAAACTGCACGATCTTAGTTTCCACTGTATTGAGAAATAAATATAGATTATTTTTAAAAGTTAGCTTAACGTCTTCACTGCTATATTAAGACTTTTATGTGGGATTCGGCACAATATGTTAAATCTTCTATAATTTGTCATTGTCACAATATTTATGTTATTAATCAATCAATGTAATACTCTATAACTAAGTGTGTGATATACAGCTGATATGCAAAATATAGAAGCTGAAAATTCCTCAACAAATGAAGATGAACACTTTTAGAGTATATTCCAAAATTTCACAGGAACAGGCAGGACGGACGTAAACTATACGATTCAAAGTTTTCTCCAGTGCCTATCTTATTAAGAAGTGCTCCATTTCGAAGTTTTGGAATTCGTTATGAGTTGAATTTCATTCAGATCACAATATGTTATTTGGCAAAAGTATCTGAAGAAACAGATGAAAAACAAAGTCAGTCACTTTTCACAGATAAATTAGAAGATAGTGTTCCAACTGTTCCGTAGTTCCTAAAATTTCTCCGGCACTTCTTTTTCAAATCTTAGTATACTAATATCTATTAAGGTTTTCCAAACATTTGCAGATTTTTCACAACACCTAGAAGTTAAAAACGTTATAAAACTTATTCAATACACAAGGTATATTCGGAAAATAAAACTTAGATTGCGTCGGATTCAGAGTAGGCTTCAAATAAAAGAATTGACGCAATTAAAAATTTGATTAAATGTCGATTTGTTCGTGTTAAATCCGTTCCTACCAACATGGATCAAGAAATAACCAATACGCGTAGACAGAAATAGAAAATTAATTCAATGATACTTATATTGACAATGATAAGATAAATTTTAAGATTTTTATTTTCTATAAAATTGACATTTTCTCTAATATAGCTCGATGAGATAAATTGGAAGGTAGTTGTTCCTGAACGACCTATTAGGAAATACTAAAGATATTAAAAAAAAAATAGTAAAATAATGCTATCCCTATTTCCTAAAAAAAAAATATGTAGAATATAAGGATTACTAAAGTAAGACTCACTTAAAACATCAGAGATTTGAAAACATTCGACAAAACTCAAAAGAGAATAATTAGACTGACATAGTTCTCAATGTAAAGCCGATGAATTTTGCTGAAATTTTGCGTGTAGATTTGACGAAGACAACTGTTTGAAAAAGTCTATCATAATGACCTAAATGATAAAAAAATATCTGATGTATTTCATAAAATTTCAGTAAAATAAATGTAAAAATTAAAAACACTTATTTCCGAATATACCTGGGGAATAACAATAGTTAACTTCAAAATAATAATTGAAATAAAGTCATACGATTAATCGGTTCCTTTGTTAAATTACAACTTACCACTCGGTTAATGTCGAAGATATGCATTTAGATATAAGTTCAATCCTTCTTGAAGGAAATAAAGGTTATGGTGGTGACTTCTCGATGGCTGTATAATCTTCTAGCACGTTCAATCCTAATTTGGTTTCAAAGAAAAGGTCAATGAATCAATGATTAGAAAAATAAATTATTGATGAGAAAACCAAAGAAATTATGGGCCACAAGAATGGAAAACTGTGGAGATGAACAAACGTTGAAACCACTGCTGCTCAACTAAGTTGCTCAAGGCGTAAAGCACAGCGAAATTTTATACGAAAGATCTGATGTTTTATCTAAAGAATGCGTGGGGAGTTTCTGCTGTGTCGAAATATTTGATTCAGAAGTTGGCACACTTCTTGCTCTGAAGCCTCATATGAGAAGCGTCGTACTAACTCCAACAAATATTGTCTGCACTGCATTGGTAGCTTAAGAAGAACATTAGATAAACATCTGTTAATGGACAGAAAGCCAATTCAGGAAGACACAACTTTTGTGTTGTGGGGATCGAGCTGAAATATTAAAGATTATTAATTTCACGAGTATGATATTGAAAAAAGAACATTAATAGAAAGTTCAGAGGAATTCTTGGATTCGAATGATGAATTGACGGCGATTTTTAAATTCAACGGTAACAATTACATTAATGTTCTCTCATAGCCTCAAAAATATTCAAATATTGTGAATCATTTTGCTAGAACCACAAAGGATATTTGACTTTGACAATATGTATATCGAGAAAGCAGATAAAGACAAACAAGAGTAAGTCCTATGATGTCATCTTCAAATAGGATAAAGCTACCCAAAGTGATAGTATTTTAAAAGCTTGTTAATTCTATAGAACTATCATAAGAATAAGATTGTCCGGCCAATATGGCCAGGTAAAAAATCTGGTGGGCTAGAGGTCGAAGAGAACTGACCAAAGATGGAAGTCCAGTAGAACAAGTTCCTTCAACAGACAATTTCCACCCGCGGCCGTCTAAGAAGTCGGTTTACGAATCCATTAAAGGCTTAACTTCACCTGTTACTCTGGACAAGTACTGTTTACCATTTACGACTGGTTTCCCCCCCTACCCAATACATACATTACTGTCGATACTATGCAATGTGTAATTACTTGCTATAGATTTTCAAAACAGTAATCAGGCGTTCACACACATCGATCTGTCTACATCCCTTCCCCTCCCCTTTTTCCCTGACTTGTTGACTACAAATCGATAAATGAATATCAGGAATCATTTAGTTGCTGTTGATCGTTCAACAAAGATGGCGTTCTCCTTTTTTGCCTGTAAAAAAAAACTATCCTCTGTCGAAAGTTGGAAGCATTTTTGTAGTCATTTCTTGAATTATGATTTAGAGTCCTTGATGTAATGTAAAATCCCATAAATGATGACTACTTAATTGTGTGAATTTTAACAGTAACTGAGTAATATTAGTAATATTGAGGAACAAATCAAATGGCATAATGAAACATTTTTTGGACAACATGAGGACTGTAGTCTGTTAAACTAGGAAATATGTTATAAGTTTATGGCTTTCAGCAAAATAAATCTACACTGCATTACAAGACAATGCTCTAAAAAAATATAGGTTCAGTTGTTTTCTTTCAGGCTAGTTACCAGAAACTTAAAAACAAAAATGTTGCGATATCATTTCTGTAAACTAAATAAGAAACGGCATATAATCTTGTGATTCGTTGCATTAAGAAATTGAGTTGCAGCGAGAGTTTAATCGCCCGAGAGGGTTGGATTTACAACCCCAATAAGACATATTTTAGTAATGGTCAGACAAACCCTTACAAGTATTTTAGTACAATAAATATAATTCGAGAGAGTACCATTTTCAGTGCTGCCCTCAAAAATAAAAATTCTTTAAAACAGCACTCGGCCGTTTAAGAATATTTTTATTTCATGAGGGTAGCACTGAACATAATACGCTCTCTTTCTTTCTTTAAATATATGATCCATTAAAATTAGGCCTCGTCTTGTTTACCGCCAGGCAGATGGAGGTCAAATCTATTTTAAAATATAAATTGTCTGTTTGTCATGTCTTTTTTATGTACACGAATAGTCTATTTCTAATTGATACTACTATAAAATACGTACATACATAATATCACGCCTCTATCCCAGAGGTTAAGGCAGAGACTACATCTTTCTACTTGTCACGATCCCTGCATAATTCTTTCGCTTCATCCACATTCAGACCTTTCTTCATACACATTTGTCGGCTTTGGGTTCTACGATATAAATTATCATTTTCGACATATCTGTGGCAGTTTAGTCACTTTTACGTCACTTAAAAACGTAAATATAAATGATTGACTGACAGACAAGACAACGCATAGCAGCTACGTAGCGTTGGAAATTTGAAGTAAATTTGACACAAAGAAAGTAAAGAAAATATAAATGTATGAATAAAGCTAACTTAGAAATTGATTTTCCATTTCCCAATGAAACTTGGCAGTAATAAGAATTTATTCTCTGCCAAACACTCGGCATAACATATTACTCGGGGAATCGGACTTAAGTAATTACAATAATCACTGGCATAGATTTGCCCCGTATATTTTTGAGTCATAGCTCCTTTTCATAATAAAGGGTGCATGTATGATGCACGCCTTATCACTAATACTCGTAGCTTCGTTACGCTTACCAAAGACACCATTGAAGATACTTTACCCGCTAAGAGAGTCCCAATTTACAGACGCAAATTGGGTAAATTGTAAAAGCGGTTATTGGTAAAAACTAGTGACTACTAGTTTAAACTAGTAAGTAGTGAAAACTAGTAGTCACTAGTTTTTACCAATAACCGCTTTTGCATAAAGTCGTACCCTTGCGGCACGTTTGATCTGATTACTGGAGTGTGCAGTCGGTTTTACATTTACATAATTGTAGAAAGAAATCATGTGAAAAATTATTCTTAAAGACACCGGACAGCTTCAATGCTTTGTCCTTAAAACGTGTGGATTATTAGAATGACTCCCAAGATTGTAATAAATCTACAAATAATGATGAAAAATAAAATATTTAACATTTAGCGTTGCAAAACTGTTTTTTTTAATCTCCTTTATCGTCGGCAAGTCTTTAACTTTGGATCTCGACTGATACAAAAGCTGTTCATAATGTTAATAGGTATACTCGTATTAAGTCCGGATAATTTCCGAGATTGCTTTGTATAACTAAGCATTATACTGAGGAGGCACCCTTTCCGGGACACCATCTTACTACATAATGTACAATTCTACTTTAATTTTTGTTTAATTTTTTGTGTTATGGTGTTCGTTGAATAAATACTTTTAACTTTTTTAAAATTAATATAGCAACTTAGCTACATTAAAATAAAGTGTTGCTGAACAAAAATCTTACCATCATTGTCACCATCTTAACCTCGTGTTGATGAAAACATGACCAAAACAAAAACACATGGCAAATAAAGAAATTATCTGAATTCTCCTAGCTTTAGTCCCGGTCGTGTCCTCGCCTCTCTGGAGAGGAGCCCAGGACACGCCTTTTCATTTTGGGTAAGAAAGGTTTTTACAAGAAGCGACTCCCGTCTGACCTCCGCAACCTTTGCATTGGAACCTACCCAAATTTGATCATGGTAACACATCGTTACATGAATGTGCAGGTTTCCTCACGATGCTTTCCCCAATGTAAATTTAAAGTAACGTGTTGTGTATCGTACATCCTTATAGGATCTAAAGCGAATTAGACGTCGCAACCAATAACCCCGAAATGTGTTTAGTTTTGCATACATACATACCATCACGCCTGTCTCTCATTTGGGTAGACAGAGACTAAGGATTTTCACTTGCTACGATCCTTACAGACCTCTCCCGCTTCCTTCACACTCATTTCTCTTTTCATGCGTCTCCCATTTTTAAGACATTCGAAATTTGGTCCTTAAGAGTTCGACAAGGCCGGCCCTGTACCAGTTTTACAGTCAGCTCAGCCTTAATTAGTTAGTTGCCGTGTTTTGTTTTGGTCACACTTAACACATGTTTTACACGTAGAAACAGCCACAGTAAACCTCGTTAGTATAAACAAGATCCATAAATGCTGTTGCCGTCACTATTGATAAAATTATAATGATGATTTAACGAAAACATTTATTTATCCACATTTACTAAAAAAGAAGTAATGGAATTGTTAACCTCGAAAAGCTTATAAAACAAAAGTATTTACAATTTATTCAATAATATAATTTTACAATACAAAAAAAATTAGAACTTTTTTTTATGTGTGCTGGAAACGTAAATAAATGTCTTCTTACTTATTTGGTAATAGAGATGATATGTGCAAATAGAGGTCGAAGCCTCTATGGTTGTACCTGAGTCTCCCCCAGGAAAAATACGTTACAATATTCATAAAGCTATAATCGATATTCGTCAAAAAATTACAATTTTTATCGGAATTCCCGCCCCACACATGCATTTTCATCAATTTAAAAAGCTATCAATTTTCGTAGCTTAGACTGTTATCAGTTGATAGTATCAAGGAATTATTATTAGTTGTATTTACAAATAAAGAATCTGATAGGTATGTGACGGTAAGTTTAAGTTAGTACCCATCTGCAAAAAAAGAAAAAGTGACTGACCACTGAACGATTTTACTAAATATAGAGCTTTCAGATAAGACTTAAAATAATTAATTTTGCTTTAAAGCGAAGGGTTTATTCCTAATAAGTGTTTTTGATCAAATTCCAGTAGATGCTGAAAAAATTGTAAAAATATAACCCGTCGTCCACCCCGGCTAACTGATTCCCAGGTAATTGTCCTACAATTTAGGTCGAATAATTTCACCTGCATTGGGGACACTAAAAAGTCTAGTTTGTTCACTCTGGTTATATCGCCGAGTTGCATAAACCGACCGTAGGTTGACCGAAAATTTGTAACCCACAGATACATAAATAAAAAAATTTATGTATAGATATAATAGTCGGTCGACATTATCAGAACTGTTAACTTAACAAAAATAAAAAAGAAAGTATCTAAAGCGAAACAAAAAAAGCAACGTATACTACCTAACTTTGCACCTATAAAAATTAATGAAACAGATTGATAATAGCGGCAACAAATTATGGCCAATTACTTAAAATACTTTGAAATCATAAAAATACGATAAACAGATAAATCAATATTTCCAAAATAAGCTATATGGTAATACATATTCACAAAACTTGAGCAACAGGTCCTTTCTCGTTGGCTTATGTTGATGATATAATAAAGGCATGCAATATGAAAGCATGTCAAAAGCAATGAAAATAATATATTATATGAAAGAAAAAATATTTAAAAGCAAGCAAATTGAGCTTTTGAAATAATTAGTATTAAAATAATTATGAACAAATTGTTGGTGAAAATGAATCTACTTTGCATCTTGGCGACGGTCTTAGATCTGATTAATATTGAAAGTGCCACAGAATATCATATGGAGGCAATTAAAAAAAATCTAAGACCGTTCCGAGTCGCCTAAATAAATATGAGTAATAAATTAGTATAATTGTGTTACATGCAGTAATCTATCGTTAGTCTACTTTTTGTTGATCAATTCATATTAATTAATCAAATTTTTGATGATGTTTTTTTTTCTTATCTCACCATTGTACTCACCATAATTTTAGAATAAATAGTTAGGTATTTTGCCCGCGGGATCGTCCGCGTGTTTTGTTATAAATACAAAACGTCAAAAAAATATAAGATTTTTAAGTTCCTGATTTCACGACTATGGTGAACAATTTTACGGTTTAACCGTAAAAAATAACAGTGTAGCTTTCGCAATCATAGTACATATTAGAATAGAATAATGATGCTTCATGACAACAATGTCCAAAATTTAAAACGTGTTTTTGAGCAAGGCTTTTGGACCGTTGACTAAATAACATGGTATGTATTATTGGGGTTAAAATTATTTTTTGGGATAATTCTGAGAATGGTCATGGTCACGCCATGAAATGACCACTTCCTTGCTTGAGTGTATGATTATGATTTTTTAACTTACACGAACTAAAAGAATACCATCACACTCTTCTCGTCACAGCGTAGTCTTGATTGCATTACCCTTTTTTGGTTTCCAAGCTCAACAACCCAACATATTAACGTTAACTTCACAAATTTAATTTTATTAATGAAGGAATTATTGATGAAGAGATAAAGCGGTCCCATAATACTCATAATCTCAAGGATCATATGTACTAACACGATATTGTTAATATATTCCGACGAAACACAACATCTCAATGATGAATCTATAATATTGTCAAACCTGTGTCTCTGAATTTTCAGACTGAAAATGCAGGTAAAACAGACATGAAAAATGTCATTAAGACTTTTAAGTACCTTTCATTTTGAGAAGGTTTATATTTTACTACATATGATGCAGTAAATAAAATAGAACCATTCAACGGTTAATATTATAAGTAATTAAAAAATATATATTGGTAAAGTAACCAATGACCATACCATTTTTATGAACCTGAATTGTACCCGGGTTATATTTTGTTCAATTTAATTCAAATTGAAAAGATGTTTGCATTTACCTTCATTTTGTAATGCAATTACTGAGATTTCTTTTCGGATATCACTGATTGTAATATACATTACTTCTTTAGTTCCGGACAAAATAAAACGTGAAATTCTTCTGAATAAAAGGTATCTGATAAATTTAAAAACATTTTACTTGATAAAGTCTCATTTATTATCTAAATACTTATTTTTTAAAATATTAAATAATGTTCACATTCATTCACGTAGCATCAAACACAATCTTCGATTTTTAAAAATTCAATTCTGGCATCACGTAAACCTATTCACTGCTCTGTCATTTTAAGGAATAGACAAACAACGAATTATTTTTTTCCCGCATTTAAAAATATCTATTAATCTATGAAATTAAAACTGAAGTGTACTTTACCACAAGTTTCATTTTATAAAGTATCGCGTGTTATTATTAAACGAAAGAAGCGTCAAATATAACCATATTGTGACGACTTCTACAAGATTTCTATATCTATTTCTACATTTAAAAATGAGAGATATTAAACGAAACGTGATTACAATTCATTGAATAAAAACGTTTCAAATGATCACGCAATTTTTTTTTACAATACTCGTATTAGTGCTGAAAAGTATTTTTTTAATACTGGTGTAAAACGAAGGTTTCATTCACCGTTTTATCACGTTGGCGGGCAAAAAAAATGTTCTTAGCTATAAATATAACTTACGATATTTAACCTACGTATTTGATAGAAATGTAAATTATATTTTTATAAACGGCTATTCGCCAGAATGACGTCCTCAGTTAGGTTAAATATTGGGGGTTAAAATATGAAATGACAATTTGGGTCAATAATAAAATACTTAAGATATCCGGATTTAAGATGCGTTTCCACGTTTTCATATAGACATTCCTCCCTATATTTAACCCTAACTAACGACTGCATTCGCTGATCAAGTCAGTGAGCCACCTAAGTGAACTTCACTATTCCTCTTCACAAGATAGTGGTTTAGAAACGACGACGTTTGTTAGGAAAATCGTCCATTTGGCGCGGCCCATCCCAACCGCGGCCCTGCGGCATGTCATCAAAGCCTCCACGCGGCATGTCGAACTGCTCTCTGAAGCCTCCATCCTAGGTAAATCAATACTTTCCAATAGTTTCACTTCAAACAAATATGACAACAAAACGGTACATCATAAAATTAAAATTACATTTGGCGTGCGCTGCCCTATCACGGACGAAAAATAACGACGCCCGAATTTAAGTTATATCAAAAAAAAAATATAACGTCAGTTATCGTCATCCAGAGTGCAATGAAATCTTAAGATTTAAATGACAAAGTTCGTGAGAAAAAGAACAAAATATATGCCCTTCTCGACTTGTCTCAAATGAGCATTTTCTCTAAATATACCCCATTCGATTTACAGATGTCGAATTAATCATCAACGTCAAACCGTGCACGCACGTAAAGTTCATCGTAATGATCGTATTGTTACAACAGAATGGCTGAGAAAAATAAAATACCGATGGGTAATTTTCCTTGAGGAAAAATATGTCTCCATATAGAGAAAATATTTTCAAAGTACAATTCGCAATAAAGAACTTAAAGATAAAATGCATGTAGTATAACACGACAGACGTCTGCGGGGACCCTTACAGAGTTTGTCTACATATGGATACGCGTTGTCAAGTAAAGAAGGCGTGGTCAAATGGCCTTCAAATTGATCAATGAGTGAATACGAGTAGTCAACGAATATTAATTAGATGATATCCTTCTAAAATTCACAAAAAAAAATGAGTTGTGCGACCGACTGTTCCACATTTTGGAACAAAGACTACTGTTAGTATTATACCAACTATGAATCGTGTTCAGCGGGTAATCACCGACTACAGTCTACAAGTAATCATGCTGGCGCTCTGCTGGGCTAGCACGGCTCGCGTGTCACCGTTTTTAACTATCGCTGTCTCGTTTCACGTCATAATGAAAATCGAAACAGCTATATAACTGTACGATTAAATATGTTGGGGAGTGAACGTTTAGTATAGTATAGTTATATGTAGAACGTTTAGTATAGTATAGTTAGTATAGTAGTTATCAGCCACACTGTTTGAGGCTCTACATACATACATACATAAAATCACGCCTCTTTCCCGGAGGGGTAGGCAGAGACTACATCTTTCCACTTGCCACGATCTCTGCATACTTCCTTCGCTGAGGCTCAACGATTGGAATAATTTCAATACCGCTTACACTGAGTTTTCAATTCGCTATGTCAATTTTTTTGTAAATTTAGGATCAGCTATGTACGTGGCTACGACCCTTACTCCATCTTTGAAACTTTTTACCTCAAATTGGTATCAAATATCAGTATGAGAATGAATCGACGAAGCTAAACCGCATGACAAGGCTCACAAGACCCAAGATAATATTGTTATATGCACTACTAGCGACCCGCCCCGGCTTCGCACGGGTGCAAAATTCGGAAAAAAATTTACATAAAAACCTTCCTCTTGAATCACTCTACCTGTTACAAAAAACCGCATCAAAATCTGTTGCGTAATTTTAAAGATTTAAGCATACAGACAAACAGACTAAAATAGCGACTTTGTTTTATACTATGTAGTGATTTACGGCCCTTTGAGCCATCACGATTGCATCATTGACCCTACGAGCCCCACGCCAACGTCTGTCGACCCTAAAACTTATTTACCAATCATGTTTCATCACCATGAGCTGGTAATTTTATTGTATTTATTATTTTTCCCTACCTGATATGAAAAAAAAAACTATTTCAAGCAGTTTCAAATTAACACCTGTTTTAGAAGAAAAAATTATTTAATACTGGCAATACTTAGGATTGATAAAACGGTAATGTTTTCAAACAGGAAAAGAATGCATGTAAATTTTAAAACGTGTATAATTGTATATTGGATCAGAAGAATTCCAATGGATAAAAATCATTTGAATACATTTGACGCTTGCGCGATCCCTATTCACGTCTTTTTCTCTCTTAAGGTGGGTTCATATAGTCCCGAATAATTCTTTTGCATCATTGTAAATTTTCGCTCTTTCTCATCTTATAGTCTCTGTCTCAAAAATTGTACGTAGAAATCCTTTCCCAACGTTAAAATTATTACAAGGGAATGCATTATGACACTTAAATGTCGTGAAAAGATTAATCCCCGGCTTTGCACGCGTAATATTTACAAATATAAACCTTCTTCAGACAAACCTCTTTCCAACATTTCAAACAGGAACAAAATTCGCCAACAACTTTCCGAGATAAGCGCATACATACAGACAGAGAAAATAGGGACTTTATAATACGTAGTGATTTTAAATATTCTGCCGTTCATTCTACATAAATCACTTATTAAGTCATTCTTTCGACGTTATTACCAACCTTACGAGAGAAAACATCATGATATAATCCACGAAAGCTATCAAATGATTCAGTGAATGTTTATAACGGGAATAGGTTCCACTACAGTGTAAACTTGAACACAATCATCGATTTAACATATACCTGTTGATTCAAGTTGGTAATGAGATAATTATGTTTCATATGCCAATAAATATGTCACGTAAACTCGAACAGAATTAAGACGTAGTACTCACCATTGGCTGCTGTTGGTCGAACATGCCCTGCTCTTGACGATCCAGCATTGAGTTCAATCGCTGGGCCTGTTGACAAAAAAAAAAACGTTCAAAAAAACCTTCGTATTATAAATTTGCAAAGTTATAAAAGACCTTGATTAAAGTATGGATACAAAATATACCACATTACACATTAACACATCTCACTTCTGACACATACACATCCCCCTTCTGACATACACACACACCCCCCTGCCGGCCAGCTCCCCCTCCTGCCGCAGCCCCCCCCCCCCCCCGACACACACCGACCTGCACAAACAGCGTGTTCTCCTGCTGCCGCCGCCGCAGCTCGTCGTCCTGCAGCCGCATGCGCGCGGCCAGCTCCCCCTCCTGCCGCAGCCCCCCCCCCCCACACACACCGACCTGCACAAACAGCGTGTTCTCCTGCTGCCGCCGCCGCAGCTCGTCGTCCTGCAGCCGCATGCGCGCGGCCAGCTCCCCCTCCTGCCGCAGCCCCCCCCCCCCACACACACCGACCTGCACAAACAGCGTGTTCTCCTGCTGCCGCCGCCGCAGCTCGTCGTCCTGCAGCCGCATGCGCGCGGCCAGCTCCCCCTCCAGCCGCAGCCCCCCCCACACACACACACCGACCTGCACAAACAGCGTGTTCTCCTGCTGCCGCCGCCGCAGCTCGTCGTCCTGCAGCCGCATGCGCGCGGCCAGCTCCTCCTCCTGCCGCAGCAGCTGCGCGCGCTCGCAGTCGCGGCGCTCGTCGGCCGCGCGCGACGCCAGCTCCCAGCTGCGCTTCTGCCGCTCGCGGTCCTGCTCGCGCTGCCGGAGCTGCTCGCGCAGCAGCTCCGTCTCGTGCTCGTATCTGCAGGGAGAACATCGTTCAGCCAACTGCATGTGTATACCATAATGATCAAATACCAGTTAGGTTGGGTTGCGGAGGTCAGACGGGAGTCGCTTCGTTTAAAAACCTAAATCATCCAATCCAGGATCCATAGTCAAGGGCTTTACCCCCCAGCTCCTCTCCAGAATGATAAGGATGCAACCGGGACTATAGCCAAGAAGAAGAATTAATTACAGATGTTCAGACAAAAAAACGGCTAAATGTTCCTGAACAAATTGCTGAGTTTGGCAGCATATATTTATAATTATGGCACAGTTCCCAACATCCTTCAGACAAGCAAGCATACAATAAAACATCCAAGAACCTAAAGCGTACGCTGCTGCAGCCGAGCATATAGTCACTAACAGCTACAAGCGCCATTAATTACTCGCTATGGAAGACATGCAAAAGTTCGGACAAACCAACTGACCATAAACCTCCAATAAAAGGTCATGCTCATTCTTGAGCTCGAACAAGCCAGGAAAAAGCCTATGCTTTTACTGAACATCTGGCTAAGATATTCATACCCAATAATCCTAAACCTGGGATTGATGAAACAGACATTAACAGGGTTCTTGCATAGAACTTCCAGTTGGACCTATCTATGAAGGCAACGAGTCCCAGAGAAGTATGTAAACTCATAAGAAGTCTAGATAAGGCGCCAGGATATGACCTGATAGATAAAAAAGTGCTGATGGAACTACCTCGTAAGGCTGTAGTATAAATGACTAGTATCTTCAATGCTATAATTAGAATAGGGAATTTCCAGGGCAATCCTTAAAAAGGCTTCTAAGCGTCCTTGCCGAACACTCAATAATTCCAGAACACAACATTCCAGAACAGCCAGCATTATGCTGAGGGGGTACCCTTTCGGGAGCACCATACTACATGTTTATTTTTGTACATATTTTTGTTTCCTTTTTTTGTCTTTTTGTTATGGTGTTCTTTGAATAAATTCTTTTTTACTTTTTACTTTTTTTTTTTTTTTTTAACACCAGTTTGGATTTCGGCAACAACACTTAACCATGAAGCGGGTTCAGAGTGTCTGTCAAGCTATCAGAATATCGCTGGAACGAGGGGAATTCTGCTCATCAGCTTTCATTGACATACAACAGGCATTTGATAGAGTTATGGCAGAAAGGACTGTTATATAAAATAAAATAAAACCTCCCTCACACGTTCTATAGTTTACTGGCGTCCTAACTTTCGGATAGAATATTTCAAGTCCTGAAAAGAGCAGTACGTCAAAATTCTACGATTTACACATAGGAGTTCCCCAAGGTTCGGTTCTTGGACCAGTACTTTATACAATTTTTACGTCAGATCTACCAAACCATCCCAGTTACAGTGACCACCTTCGCAGATGATACGGCGATCCTTGCAACTAGACAAGATCACGTTGACGCTTTACGTACACTACAAAATAGCCTCAACTAAATACAAAAATGGTTAGATAAGTTGAGGATAACTGCAAGCGCGTCAAAGTCAACCCAAAAAACCTTCACGTGAGGTTAAACCTCCCGTACAACAGGGTGGCCAACAACTACTACATAGTGATTCTGTAAAATACCTGAGAATTCATCTAGACCGCAGACTAACTTGGAGAAGACACATTGAACGTAAAAGAGAAGAATTAAGTATAAGTTATGGAGGGCTTCAATGGCTTTATAAAGCAATATACAAGCTAATATGGACATATAGCATCCAACTGTTGGAATCAGCATGTAACTAAAAAGTTAATACTATACAAATAGCTAAATACTCCATACTAAAACATCTCGCCAACACACCATGGTTCATAAGAAATTCTAAGATCCATGAGCATCTACAAATAATAACAGTTAAGGAAGAGATTCCTCTTATCAAAATGTGGCGTGTGATCCCGGCACTAATAGAAAAAAAGAATACAACCACTCCATCACTTTCCCATGGATGTTGTAAAAGGCGACTAAGGAATAAGTTTATAATCTTGAGATTCTTTTAGGCTTTAGACTAGCAACATGTCACTATTAGAATCTCAATTCTATCATTGAGCCAAACAGCTGTGTGTGTCATATCAGTATTTTCAAACATAACCCGCCACAAAGGATATAGACTTGATGATATGTATCACACATATTCACTACTAGCAAATCTAGTACTAACTTGGCATATTCCATCTGAGCTTCGAGTTTCTCCTCCTCCGCGGCGAGCTCCTTCTTGAGGGTTTCTTCCTTCTGGCGGTGCAGCTCATGCAGCTGCTTCCATCTGGTGCCGTACTCGTGCTCGAAACTGCTCAACTCCGAGAACCGTGGGCCAAGCTGTGTTTGTAAAAATATATTTATTACATTTACCATTAAAATTGATTTCACTTTAGTTTCCCCTTTCGAGAGGAGCCTGACTCCTATATCATAGGGAAGCCTTTAAATGGGAGGTCAGCACAACAAACTTTTGTAGACTCATACTGAATAAACGATATTTGTATATTATAACAATTTGAGGGACATTAATGATAGGAGAATATGATCAAGCCGCTAAAATGTGAAATAGTGTGAGTTGAAACAGAATTATTTGTGTCTACAACTAGCAAACTGACCTGGATTTTCACGGGTAGCTTTTATAGATATAAACCTTCCTGTGAAAATTCGCCAACATTTCAAACAGGAACAAAATCCGTCAACAACTTTCAGAAGATAAAATAAAGAAAATAGGTGGACTTTAGTAATAGTTATAATCATCATAATGACCGAAGTGTTTGTTTGGACAAATTAAGTCTGGAGATGCGTAGTTCAAGCATTATAATACACAAAACGTGTTCCCATGACACAGAGCAATGAAACTAAAAGAAAATAAAATGTTTGGTGGCAAATTCAAGATCTTACCTCACGGGCCTTCAGGAACTCCGGATGCTTCTTGGGCAAGTTCTTCTCAGGGTAACCGTCAAACTCATCAGGCTCCTCGAAGCTCTCGACAATAACTGGACGAAGGGATCTAAAAGGCAAGATACAATTAAAATATCTGACCAAAATATCAAATGTAATGCAATAAATCACAAATGTTTTGCAACTTACGAAGTTAGGAAGAAACATTTTTCCGTGCAATTCCTAATGGCGGCCAATGCGCTAGGTTTTCGCGCGTATTCAACAACGCCTTCGCCAAGAGTCTTTCCTCTATCGTCAACCTTCACATAGGCTCTCTCAATTTTCCCGAATATCTCAAAGGCTCGGTACAACAATTCGTTAGACACAAACGGAGGTAGGTTCTTGACTCGGATAGCGCTGTTGTGCGGGGCGAATCTCACTCTCAATGTTCTACCGTTTCTCATCTGGCCGTCAAGCTCACGCTTTGCTTTTTCTGCGCTTACTCTAAAATCCTATAAAAAAAAATACTTTAGTCACAAAAAAAAATCATTTGATTTAATAGTGTGATAAATATGTACAAAGACAGACACATCAATTCACATACTATATAATAGTTACATCTCACGAAAAATTCTATCCTTAGAATTTGCATAATAATTAAATAAGAATATTAGTTAACTTACCATTTTAATAAATCCAAAATTCTTCTCTTTGTTGAGGAACAACTCCGATGTCTCACCAAAGGGAGCAAACAATGCCAGGATTTCTTCTTCGGTCACATCATTGGTAAGGTTCCCGATGTACAGACGGCTCCTGCCATTAAATTTCACTTCGGTCTGATCAATTGGGGGCAAGTCCAGCAGTGGCCCCACTAAATCCTTCAGCTTATTTGCTAGCATTACTTCCTAGAATCACATTATACCTTTAAAATTAATGTAAACAACAAAGAGCCTTACTACTATAAACATAAGAAGCTTATCATTAGAGTTATTCAGCTCTGACCGCCAAAATCTGATATCCTGACTGTGGATTATTTAGTTAAGATCAAACCAAAAGAGAAAAGTAATAATTATAATTAATAGTGGATTGTTTGGGAGATCAGACCAGAACAGGTCAAGTTTTTGATCAAAGCATAACTTTTTGTAAACCTTGTGGGCACAAGTTACACTTTGATGACTGAACAGTCTTTTTAAAAGACCCTTTATTAAAATGCTGTAATAGTCATCTTGTCAAGGGAAATATAATCTAAACATTCTGAATATCAAAAAAGTCTTACTTCTCTCTGCGCAGGTTTCAGGCCATCCAAATTGCCATGCATAGGTCCTCGTCCACCTCTCTGTTGCTGTTGGTTGCGCGGTGGACCACCTGGTCCGCCTGGACCGCCACCTTGCTTCGGTCCAAAAGGCCTGTTGCCTTGGTTGATGTTGTTGCCACCAGGTTTATTACCAGGGCCACCTTGACCTTGGTTAAAGTTGTTACCACCGGGCTTGTTCCCGGGACCACCCTGGTTAAAGTTACCACCCTGTTTGTTGCCTGGACCACCCGGGCCTTGGTTGAAGTTTCCGCCAGGTTTGTTACCGGGCCCACCTTGGTTCCAGCCTCCTTGCTTATTGGGACCTCCAAAGCTCCCATTCATGTTCTGTTGAAAGAGCATCCATGTAAAAAAATGTAACACTGCTTTGAATTATTTATAGAAAGAATATTCTTTATAGAAAGAATTTTAAACCAATTCTTTCTATCGCACAGCTTGGCAAGGGCACTTTTTTTTATAATAAATTTGAGTGTTTTTGATGATTTCATTTGAGAGTGGACATTGTAAGACATTGTAATACAGGTGCATTATCAAGCCAGTGAGGTTCCTACATGTGGTAAACTTACCCTTTGCTGTTGGTTCTGGTTGCCTTGATTTTGGTTTTGATTCTGATTCTTTGTCTCTGGAGCAGCTCTGTCAACCTTGTCCTGGGACTCCGTTGCATTCTGAGCAGGCTTGGCTTGTTGCTGTTGAGGCGGAGTTGTTTTCTGTTGCTGTGGTGACGGTTTCTGAGTGGGAGTCTCCGGCTTCTGTGGTTGGTTTTGTTGTTGAGGCTTAGTCTGTTGTTGTTGGGCTGCCGGTTTCTGTTGCTGGGGCTGTTGCTGGTTTTGTTGTTGACCTTGTTGCTGCTGGGGCTTTGCAGCAGGTTGATTCTGTTTGATCTAAAATATTGTTACAATATTTAGCATCACTTTCATAAACATGAGTAGTGATAAATATGGTGAAAGTGTACAAAAATAAACAGGGTTCGTGTTGGAGACCAACCTCTTTTGAGTTTCAGTGGCTTTTTCGCTTCTTCTAATTCTCATATTTGGTGCGATTCCATTTTTTTCATAATTTTATTTTAACGGTATACTAATAGTTTGTTTATTGCATGATAAGAGTAAAACAGTAATGAGAAAATGTAAAATGACTTCAGTGAATTTTCATCTCAATGAAGCTTAAGTATCACTGACTGTAAACTCTTTGCCTGACTAATATTTATGCATTACATTTAACATATATTTTTAATTCCAAACAGTCAGCATTTTCCAAATTGAGATGACTCACTGGTTAAAGATAAATGAGCTCCCAAGTAGCAAAATTGAGGTTATAATTTGAATGGAATCATCACGTCAAAATGGCGCTGACGCTTAGAAAAATCAATATCAATTATAAATAATATAGCTATTTATTCATATACTTAAATATCAATCTAGAAAATAAAGCTAATAGTTAAACAAAGATTTTGTGAAATGCATAGATACCTCATTATTAGGTCGTTGACCTCCTTGACCCTGATTTTGATTCCTCTGGTTCTGGTTGTGTTCAAATCTAGAATTTCCACGGAAACCTCCACGATTATTACCGCGTCGACCACCTTGCCTTTGAGGTTGCGGCGGTCCGCCAAAACCTCTATTGTATTGATTCATAGCTTGCATTTGCATTCTGGAAAACAGAAATAATACCACTTTCTAAAATTCAGCGTCACATCACATTTACATGCCTAAAATGATAACTCACGTTAGGTAAATAACTTTTAAATACTTACAGCTGATATCTTAAAGATGTAAAATTTCTTGTGCGCTAATTAAGCGAATTATATATGTATGTATCTAAAAATTCACCCGGTTCACGCACGCAATTTTACAACGCAAAACGGGGACACAATAAGAAAAGAATGGTGGCATGCAAAATGGCGGCAGGCCCGGTGACGCGCTCGTGACGTGGGGCCTTCAGTGTTACCAATCGAAATATAGGAAGGAACGAATAAAAAATGCAATGCAATGTTTTTATTCCAGCCCAACGAAGGATGAAAAAATAACAATAGTTGTCAATGTCAGTAAGTTAATGCCAAAACAAATCCAGAACTTATTCACAATCATCACATTCGCAGGTTCAGTGTTTTCTTTCATAACAGTTGAATTTTTCAGCTTGTGAAAGAATTTATCAATGGTTTGAAAGCAGTTTTTGTCTTAGCGCAGGAAAGAAAGAAAATCTTTTATTTATTTTAGCCATGGATAATAATGAAACAGCTACCTTGCCTGTGAATAAGGATTATAAATATCCGTTATTAACATTTGAAAAACAAATATTTATTGATGTGTTTGAGAAGGATTCTCTACTTATTATGGCCAAGTAAGTAAAATTACTGTGCTCTTTGGTTTTCTGCCCAGTTGCCATAACTTTAATTTTAACTATAAAGTTTGAAATAAATTATAAGCCCAAGTTAGCCAATTTTCAATTTCATTCAAATTAATTTCTAGGCATAGGCCTGCCTAGAAATTAATTACGATTTTGGAACTGGGCCCATAACCTGATAGATTACAGAAGAAAAATCAGAATAGTAAATGTAATGAATTATATTAATCAGAGCTTGCATGAAGAGAGTTATGAATGCAGATGTAGCAAAGGAAGTATGCAGAGATCTTGGCAAGTGGTAAGATGTAGTCTCTGCCTACCACACTGGGAAAAGGCGTGATTTTATGTATGTATGTTATATTAATTGTAATATATCATTCATAAAGAGATGTATGTATGTTAAAATTGTAATTTTTTATATCTGACTTTCTATTACGCTAAAAGTGTATCTATATAATAAAAGGTAAACAGGAAATTAAATCGAAATTTTTTTTGTAAATATTATTTTAATATTGCAGAGGTATGAGCTACAACAACATTTTGTCTAATTTGCTATGGGTGTATAAAGACCCTGAAAACTTAGTTCTGGTATTAAACAGCAGCGACCATGAGGAGAAATATTTCACTGATCAGTTCAGCCTGGTGCCATTACCTAACCTTGGTTCTGAAAGGTAAGAACAATTAAAACCAGATAAATGTGAATTTATTATTATGTATTTACCTACATGGTGTATGTTTTTTACTGAACTTCTATTTTTACTCTACAACTAGTTGCACATGGGTTTTCACCAGCATTAATTTTCAGAATAAAGTAGCCAATGTTACTCCTAAGGCTTTTTCTCTCTTTATATATCAATTATCATCTAAAACTGTACAGTAGTTCTTTGAATATTTTTTATTAAATAGATATTTGAATATTTTTTTTATAAACTTGTCTCATTAAAAAGTTGGTAAGTATATAAAATTATCAGACATTTCCTTTTGAGTTAATTTAAAACTAAACACTAATAATATTTTCAGAGAAAAAGCCTATCTGGAGGGCGGAGTCCATTTTGTGTCCACAAGGATTCTGGTAGTGGACTTACTGAAGAAAAGAGTGCCAATATCCCACATCACCGGTATTATAGTTCTCAGAGCACACACAGTTTTGGAGTCATGTCAAGAAGCATTTGCTCTAAGACTTTATAGGCAAAGCAATAAGGTAAAGTCATGGTTATGGAATTATTAGTGTTAACTGTATAAACTGTTGTACAGTCAACATCATATAAACCTAGCTGAATTCACCTCTATTATTGCATTAAAGAGTTCCATGGTAACTTCCTTAACTAAATGTAAGGTTTAAGCAATTATAGGTACCTAGAAGGAAAAATAAGGACGAAAATAGGAGGAAAGAACTAATGCATGTATGAAGTCTTAGGTAGTGAAAAAGTACTGAAAATATCTATTAAAAATGTGTTTAGAGCAAGTGAATCAATACTATTTTTACTACGCTTTTATTAGCTTGGGTTGTATGTATGTATGTATGTATGTATGTATGTAACGGAATCTTTGAGCTTAATTTTCACTGATTTCTAAACGTCTGATCAACTTGAAACTTTGCACACGTATCAAGGACCGATGACAATGCAATATTTTGATAAGAGTTTCTCATTATCCTTATTAAAACTGCCAGGATTAATAAATTCATTTTTAGATCCTTCGTATGAGAGTAAGAGAGACAGAGATAGCACCAGTGCCAGTAATCTCCATACAAGAAACCAAGAAGTTCTGACGCATAAGGAGTCCAAAAAGAGATGTAATATATTTCCATATAATGTTACTATTAACCTGAGGCTTTTTTATTTCATCGCATCGCTCTATTTAGAATTACCATTAGAAACAATAGTAGAATTAGTAGAATATTTTAAAACAATAAAAAATATATAAGTAATAAAACAAAAGTAATAAATGAAAATTGAACAACTAAATTTACAACAATACAAGAATAAAGTTACTACCTACAGAACTTTGCGATATTTAATACGTATTTAACATATTAATGCGATTCTTGAATTAACATTATGTAACTTTTGCATATTTATAATAGCAACACTGTAATACTCGCTTGGAAAATGAGTGACAGTTTGTTTATTTATGTAAAATAAGTTTTGCAGTAAGTTTTGAATTCGATTCTAACACCTGTAAACTTTCTTTCTGTTTTTTTACCGGTGCCTGTGTATTTACCTATTTGCACTTTGTTTTGTGCTGATAACTTGTCGTTATTTGGAGTTTGGAATCTTCCGTTGAGTCGAGCTTTGTTCTTCCGGATATTCGTGTGATTTTATCATCTGAGATTGGACTCTGACTGTGTTCACTGTGTTGTGCAGATATTTTGAGATAGGACTCCTGTAAAAAGTACCTGATTATTTGAGATAGGAGTCCCAAGTTTGTGTTTGTTTTTGTGAAAGACAGATTTTACTACAAAAGTGCCACGATGTCTTCAGATAAACATTGTTGCGTTCCTGGTTGTAAAGGCAGTGGAGGTATGTTTGAAATATTTTTGTTCCTGTAGCAATCTGCCTCTTAATCTTGTGGTTTGATTCCTGGCAAGGCCACAATCGAAAATTGTTATGTTTGCTGGATAGTCAAAAATATTATTAACAGTGATTTATCACTATAAAATTCTTTTCAACTGGGTTTAACAATCATCATACATACATGCATACATATAATCACGTCTATATCCCTTGCGGGGTAGACAGAGCCAACAGTCTTGTAAAGACTGATAGGCCACCTTCAGCTATTGGGCTTTAAGATAGAATTGAGATTCAAATAGTGACAGGTTGCTAGCCCATCGCCTAAAAAAGAATCATGATGATGAGAATATTATGAGATTTAATCCAATCAGGCCACATATAACTTTAAGAAAGTTAGTTGTGAAAACCTCCGGCGATGGGCGCATGGTTGCGAAAGTCATTTCTAGTAAGATAGTTATACAGCGTAGTAGAAGTAGTAGGAAGTTAACACTTCTACCAAAAAATAATACTAGGCGTTTTATTGCTAATCAAACTAAAAAATAGAAAATAAATAATAGTTTAAAAAAAACTAAAAAACTACGCTTTATTGCTAATCAAACTAAAAAATAGAAAATAAAATTTAAAGACAAAGGAATTATAAAACAGTAGTAGCAAGTCGAACAATCGGTTATAGTCAATTACCTCCGATTAAAATTATAACAAAATTAAATTTATAAACAAAACAATTTAAATCAGAGTAAAAAGCGTGGGGTGCATTTTACTTCATTTTCATAACTCTCTTGTCATAAATATATGCTAATAGAATGATTTTAATATTTACTACATCAGGCACCCCACGCTTTTTACTCAGATTTCAATTGTTTTGTTTATAAATTTAATTTTGTTATAATTTTAATCGGAGGTAATTGACTATAACCGATTGTTCGACTTGCTACTACTGTTTTATAATTCCTTTGTCTTTAAATTTTATTTTCTATTTTTTAGTTTGATTAGCAATAAAGCGTAGTTTTTTAGTTTTTTTTAAACTATTATTATAAATGTGTTTGTGTGTCTGTCTTTCACGTCAAAACCACTGAACTGATATATATTATTGAGTATGGAGAACAACATAGTATACTTTTCACGAGGGCAAAGCTACAATAAAAGGCTAGTGAGAATAAAAAATAATTTCAAACGTATCCCAAGTGTGAAACTAAAAACATATTGTCTGAAATTGAAAAAATATCTGATCGACATTATTTTTATTTACAGACAGGATTCATCAAAGCATTTTCAAATTCCCCAATATCTTTCACATTTGGGTATCACCAAGTTGAAAAAGTGATGAGGGCGCTGTTTGTGACTGAACTGTTCTTGTGGCCAAGGTGATAATAAACTTTTTTAACGAACTCCCAAAAAAAAAAAAACGGAGCAGGTTCCAATTCCCACATAAATTTTTAAGGTCGAGTGTCTGTTAAAAAAAGTATACATACTAAATTTATGTGACAATTACTGAATAGAATACCTACTTTATGGCGTTACGCGCGCGGGGACATCAGTTCCAGAAATAAATGTATTGTCGATTCCATTTTCAATTTATTTTTATTTTTTTAGTGTATTTTAAAGTCAGTTTATTTTTTTTTTATTTTTTTTTTAAGCAAATAAGAATCTTACTTAGTAGTCGTGGCGCTAATCCCTGTTACTACTTCTCTAGAAGGAGCCCTGTTCTAACACGCGAGCTGCAGATTGCACACTGAATCAATGGTATCGTGTCTAAAGGTCTTGGTTTGTCTACAAAGCTTGGTATCTGTTAAAGCTTCTATATGACCACTACACCACACTTTCTACTCGTAAAATATACCACAATTTGCCGACAAATTCAACACATTCATCATTATTTTCCATATAACAGATTCCATGGCGTCATAATTCAAGATCTGAAATGTCGCCAGCCGCCAGTAATAGAGTTGCATGTAGACCTGACTTCCAACATGGATCAGATTCAAACCTGCCTTCTGGATATTATGAACTATACAGTAAGGCAGCTCAAAACTGTCAACAGAACCCTGGATATGAGGGTAAGCGATGACATACATATCTAAATCAATGAGTTAATGTACCTATTTAATTTCAATTTCAAATTTCAAAAGCCTTTATTGCTGACTTAAAGATTTACAATTACACAATTGTGTTATATATGTATAGCGAAATAAGTAAGTATGCTAGGGTCGTGGCAAGCACTAAGTTAGACTCTGCCTACCCTTCCGGGAAAAAGGTGTGATAATTTGCATGTTTATTCATATGAATCTATTGTACATCAGCAAAAAACTGTTGACATAACTTGATTCAATACTAGTAAATATACAGGGTGTCTAGTAAATTGCGTTGTATATATATATTTTTTTTGTTGGAAATTGTAAATCATGAACACGCTTAATTCTATAAATATAAAAATAACAAAATAGCGCACAATCTCAGAATGTTTGCACACAAAGCGGCCGCCACGCTAGAGACTTGTCGTTTGAATTAACGCCGCCCGTGTGGTTTCCCCCACTCCTTGTTTTTGTAGGATAATAGGTAAAATTTTAGGTTCATATTTTTTCTAAATAATTTTATTGCGCATAAATATATACAGTTATAAAAATATAGTACATAGTTATAAAAGAAATAAATCACTTGCAATAGCGGACTTATCTCATGAAAGGATCTCTACCAGTCTACCGGCAAACAATAAAGTAACAAGACAATTAAGTAAAAAGTGGCAAGTTGATTATTTGGAACGAGAATCAGAAACTGAGTGAATTTTAGTATGCTACAAGATTTACTAGACACCCTGTATTGTTCAGTTCTCTCACATTTTGTAAATCGAAAGCTAGTAGCATATGTTAGTAGTGTTGCCAGAAGTAGATATACATACATACATAAAATCACGCCTCTTTCCCGGAGGGGTAGGCAGAGACTACCTCTTTCCACTTGCCACGATCTCTGCATACTTCCTTCGCTTCATCCGCATTCATAACTCTCTTCATGCAAGCTCGGCGGTTTCGTGTACTTTTGACCTGACCCTTTACCAGGACGTCCTTAATTTGATCAAGATACGTTCGTCTAGGTCTTCCCACTCCGACCTTACCCAAAGTACTAAGTTACCAGAAGTAGATATCCTACTACTATTATAAAGGCGAAAGTTTTTATGGATGTATGGATGTTTGTTACTCTTTCACGCAAAAACTACTGAGCCGATTACCATGAAATTTGGTATGTAGGTAGCTGAAGACCCAGAATAACACATAGGCTACTTTTTATGCCAGAGTTCCCGCGGGATTGATAGGGTTTCCATGCGGACGAAGTCGCGGGCGGCCTCTAGTGTTTATATATTTTCACATTATTTCAGGAAATAACTACAGAGAATTGTATGACGAAGAAGTTCCACAAAATATTACAATCTCAGTTGGACTGTGTGTGGCATCAGCTCAGCACGAGAACAAAGGAATACATTCAGGATCTGAAAGTTCTTAGGAGTATGATCATGTAAGGTACAATTGTTTGTTTGTTGATGATTTTGTTGGATTTTTTAACGGTGTTTCATATAGGAATTTATGAAATAAAACACATTCGAGCTTCGGTTGCATGATGACGCCATCACAAAACTGTTTTATTGTATGTCCGTTACAAACTGTTAGTCTATCTCTCTTGACAATGACATTGACACTCATACATACATATGGTCACGTCTATATCCCTTGCGGGGTAGACAGAGCCAACAGTCTTGAAAAGACTGAATGGCCACGTTCAGCTATTAGGCTTAACGATAGAATTGAGATTCAACTAGTGACAGGTTGCTAGCCCATCGCCTAAAAAAGAATTCCAAGTTTGTAAGCCTATCCCTTAGTCACCTTTTACGACATCCATGGGAAAGATATGGAGTGGTCCTATTCGGCACATTGACACTCATAGATAATAATTAATCATATGATACAATCGGGCGCTTTATCTTGCTCTGCGCCAACGCCAATCTCCTGTTTGGTTTCCTTCCACCCAAAGGTTGACTGGAAGAGATTGCATTAGCGATAAGTCCGCCTTTGTACCATCTATGTCTGTTATGTGCTGTTTTGTATGTTTTACTGTTATGGTGCAATAAAGAGTTTTATCTAGCTATCTCTTTATTGTACTTTATATTTCTTCTTCTTGTTCGTGTTCTTCTTACTTATTTTTGCTTCTACGTTCATTGCTAAAGGTCGTATACGTCTTGAAAGGTTTTGATAGATTCGCTAACGAACTGAGTATTTATCTAAGTTTATTTAATTAGTTTAGCGCTGTTTGTTTCTCGGCACCAATAAAAAAACAGAATAGGACCACTCCATCTCGTTCCCATGGATTTCATAAAAGGCGAGTAAGGGATAGGGCTAGCAACCTGCCACTATTAGAATCTCAATTCTATCTTTAAGCAAAACAACTGAACATGACCTATCAGTCTTTTCAAGACTGTTAACTCTGTCTTCCCCGCAAGGGATATAGACGTGATTACATTTATGTATGTATTCATGACTATCTTACTATTTTTGGACATGTTTAGAATATAATAGAATTAAAAAATATTTAATTTAAGATCACATAAATTACTAGTAATTTTCAGCAATTTGATTCACGATGACTCTGTATCGTTCTACGCGTTAGTATCAAAGTATCGCAGTCCGGAGTACGCCAAAATGAATTCCGGTTGGATCCTACTGGACTCCGCTGAACACCTCTTCAGGGCGGCCAAGGCAAGAGTGTATAATCACAAAAATGGTATATATTGTTTTTTATTTTGCTAGTATAATCACAAGAATGGTATATATTGTCTTTTATCTCGCTAGTTTTTAAATGCGTCTCTGCTTGCACTATTGGCTGAGTTCTTTTTATAATACACTAGCTGTGCCCGCGATTTCGTCCGCGTGGTGTAGTTGTTTTGGGCATCATTGTAGCCCTCAAGGATTAATAATTTCCCCCCTTTTTTTTCACATTTTCCATTATTTTTTTGCTCTTTATAGATGCAGCGTGATGTTATACAGCCTAAAGCCTTCCTCGATAAATGGTCTATTCAACGCAAAAATATTTTTTCTATTCGAACCAGAAGTACTTGAGATTAGCGCTTTCAAACAAACAAATTCTTAGCTTTATAATATTAATATAGATAGGTATTTTCCATATATATATTTTTTTAAAGTAAAACTGTATTTTAAAACGACCTTTTTTTCTTTATCTGTAGGAAAAGCTTTATAATGTTTTCATTAAAAAAAATCATTTTGTTTGCGTGACGTCATGCACTTAACGCAGCAGGACACTGCGTTTTGCATTTTTTCATCGTAAACTTCTTTTTAATTTACAATTGTGTTTTTAATTTTTGGATTATTTCTCATTTGCTTGAATTAGAGTTCCCCACTAGAACATTGAAGCCGCAACCGATACTAATATCAGAATGATAAGTAATAATACATTGTACCAATTTTGAAAATACATCTATTCTATTCTAATGATGAATATTCTAAACCTAATCCAAGCCTTTGTACCTCCTTACCTGTGTTTTTTTTTCTGTTTTTCTTTTTTTCTTATGGTGCAAAAAAGAGTCTATCTAGCTAGATAGATAGATAGATAGAGTCTTTATTCTTAAGATATACTCTTTATTCTTTATATATTAAGAGTCTATCTAGATAAATAGATAGACTCTTTATTGCACCATAAGAAAAAGAAAAACAGAAAAAAAACACAGGTAATGAGATACAAAAATGCATTAGGTTTAGAATATTCATCTATCTACTTATCTATCTATCCTATTTTAGAATTCGACCCAGAACCATCGCCTAAATGGAAATGCCTCAGCGATTTGCTAGCCAACGAAATACCAGAAGAAGTTAAGAAAAAGAATAATGGTAACTTGAACAATACCAAAATACTCATACTGTGTCAAGACGGCAGAACTTGTTCTCAACTAAACCACTATTTGACAATGGGTGGTAACAAGTACTTATTTTACATGGCGTTCAGAAGAGATTTGACTGTGAACACTTTGTCTTCGAAATACAAAAAGTTGAAGCCGCCAGACTCTGTCAAGGCTAAAGAGAAGGCGGACGTGACTGATGCGGAGAATGATGATGATGATGACGCGTTCGATGATGCGAAGTCGAATTATGTGTTGACGTTGACACAAGTACCTGAATGTAAGAAGAGAGAGCCACAAAATGATAGTGTATTCGAATCTTTGTCTCAGGTATGTTTTTTTGTTAACTCTGTTTTTTATTTTAATGTTATTGTTAACATACATACATACATATTATCACGTCTATATCCTTTGCGGGGTAGACAGAGCTAACAGTCTTGTAAAGGCTGAAAGGCCACGTTCAGCTGTTTGGCTTGATGATAGAATTTTAAGTAATTTATTTTACGTCAACCAATGTTGTGAAACCAAAAGATATGACAATTATTAATTGATATGAATTATCCCATGATAATGAATAAAAATTTTTGAATTCTTAATTCTTTGAAATTTGTGGTTGCATATCCCTTAAGGTAAAAATAAAAGGGCTTATAGTATGTGTATTTTGTTCGCAGATGGAAAACTTAGACATCACCCAAATCGAAACCGAAAAACCGTTGATTTTCATACAAACATTCAAAGAGAACGGCAACAATTTCTCCCTTACTCATACTTTGCAAACTTTGAAACCCGACTACATCGTATTATACCACAGTGACGTGTCCGCCGTGCGTCAAATAGAGCTGTCCGAGTGCCGGAAGGGGGGGCATGAAACGGCATGTAAAGTGTACTTGATGATTCACGACAGGACCGTGGAGGAGCAGGCGTACTTGACCTCGCTGAAGAGAGAGAAGCAGGCGTTTGAGCTGCTCATCGAAACTAAAAGCGTGCGTATTGTTTACAAGTTTATTTTCATTTATTCATAAGAAGACGCCCGCGGTTTTGCCCGCGTATAACGAAAACATACATACATATCATCACGTCTATATCCCTCGCGGGGTAGACAGAGCCAACAGTCTTGAAAAGACTGAATATCCACGCTCAGCTGTTCGGCTTAAATTGTGACTCAAACAGTGACAGGTTGCTAGCCCATCGCCTAAAAGAAGAATCCCAAGTTTATAAGCCAATCCCATAGTCGCCTTTTACGACATCCATGGGAAAGAGATGGAGTTGTCCTATTCTTTTTATTATTGGTGCCGGGAACCACACGGCACCGATAACGACGTTATAACGAAAAAAACACCATAATTAACAACATTTTTTTTTTAAGACCGCAAACAAAAATAACCATTTCTCCATTTTAATATTTCCGATCAAAAATTTTCTCAAAAAAAAAATCCAAAAAAATTCTATTAATGTTTTTTATGGATGATTTATTTTTGAGACAATAAAATCCAATATTAGAGCTGTGACGTCATCTCTATGACGAAGAGAAGTTAGTTACATATCGAAATCTGCGGCTGCTAGCTGCTAATTTATCAACTGAAAGTATTTTTATCTATCAATTGTCAGGGAAAATAACATTGGCAAGCATAAACATTACCTTTTTTACCGACATTTTAAAATAACAAAAAGTGAAAATGAATTAACAACTCAATAACTTAATTATCTGAATATAAAACACCTGCTGTCAGTATCAATAATGCCATTTAGTTTTTTTTTTAAAGACAGAAAACGTAATATAGTTATATACACTATAAGCTCATACAGATGACGTCATTGCGTTGTAACGTCCTTTTAGAATGAGTCAAATTTCAAACATTAAATTTGATATGTTAACGACCTCAAATCAAAGAATAAAAAAATACGGGTATGGCAATTTTGTTTAAAGTTTCATAAAAAAATTAGTTATAAATTTTAAAAGTTAATTTCTGTTCCCGCGAACTCCTCTCTTAGTGCACACCTAGACTTTCCATAATTTAAGTGATTTATTTATTTTTATAACTTTGTTGTATATCTTGTATCTGTGTAATAAAGTTGTTACAAACAAACAAACAAAAATACGTATTGCAGGTAATGGTAGTACCGTCATACCAGGATGGTAAAACTGATGAATATTTCAATCTGAACGTGGAGGAGGAAGACGAGAATGTAGACACGAGGAAAGCAGGTAATTATTGTTTAATATCAGCTTTAGAACTCTTCAAAGTTTTGGGAATTTTTTATTTTTAGATCACACTAGCTGTGCCCGCGACTTCGTCCGTGTGGAATAGTTATTTTGGGCATCATTGGAGCCCTCAAGGATGAATAATTTTGCCCGTTTTTTTTTTCACATATTCCATTATTTCTTTGCTCTTTATAAATTATGTTATCTAGCCTAAAGCCTTACTCGATAAATGGTCTATTTAACAAAAAAGTATTTTTCAACTCAAACCAGTTCCTGAGATTAGCGCGTTCAAACAAACAAACTCTTCAGCTTTATAATATAAGTAAAGATTTATAGAAAATTTAAAAAAATAATATTCTTTGTCCTGGCGATGGTCCTGGTCAGGTTTTTACACGAAGCGACTCCCGTCTGACCTCCGCAACCTTTGCAGGGGAACCTAACCCGTATTGCATCATGATTACACATCCATTTGTTTGAATGTGCAGGTTTTCTCACGATGTTTTCCTCGCCGTAAGACCATCGGTTAGTATTCAAACTAATGTAGATACATAGCTTTTAAAATGGTCATTGGTACATGGCCGCTGTGGGATATGAACCTGTGCCATTATTGCGCATCATGCATTTTAACCAGGCATCTTAGAGATTCAACCACCGGCGCTTAACCGGTACCCTTCCTAGTTTACTACATACATACCTGAAACGCTAAGTCCTGAAAAGACTGTAAATACACGTTCAGCTGTATGAAGGCATTGAGATACAAATAGTGACAGGTTGCGAGCCCATCGCCAAGAAGAGGAATCCCAAGTTTATTAACCTATCCCTTAGCCGCCTTTTACGACATCCATGGGAAAGATATAGAGCGGTTCTATTCTTAAGTGCCGGAAACCACACGGCAATCCTTGTTTACTAAGAAACCCTTAAACGTTGATAACTACCGTAAGAACATGACCTATTTATCTCCTAAACTATTTCTGATTAAGGAGGTCAAGGCCAGAAGGAGAAGCCGATGGTGATAGTGGACATGCGGGAGTTCCGCTCTGACCTCCCCGCCCTGTTGCACAAGAAGGGGGTCACCATTGAACCTGTAACTATAGCGGTGAGCTGTCATTTGTTTAAGAAAAAAAAATCGGTGTGTGTAAAGTCGGTTTACTGACGATAGTTGAACGTGACAACGTCTTAAGGTAATACTTTAATACCTTTTTGTTACCTGATTTTAATAATAATAATAAATAACACTCGCCTGTTTGCTTGAAAGTTGTGTTCACCTGTAATTGGGTTGCATGCTAGCACATAAATTGAATGTTACTCCTAAATTTATTTCATGTAACCTGTTGGTGTACCTAAATAAATAAATACTGATGGAATGGTAGTATGTCCACTCAGACGCATCGCTCACTCAAGTAGGAGAGAGACGGAATGTCGAACGCTGCCGAACGCGAAGGCCGATTGTGCATCTTTGTCGCTCGTTCCGCGCTCTCGCTTGCACTTCAAGCCTTATATGGAACGCCTCAGAGCGAGGTAACGCCGCGTGAGTCATGTTTTTTCGTGCGTGCAGTCGGCTCAATCGGATTATAAGACGTTGTCACGTCAATAAATACTTTTCATAGGAATGATATCATCCACAGTAGGATAAAACGAAATATTTTTTAATACCAGATTTGCCAATTTAAAAATTAGTTTGTTAACGTGACTTTGCCCACGTGAAATGTCGCGAACGTCGCAAAATTTCATGGAGATGTGTTCAGTGGTTTTAGAAAAAAAACAAAAAAATCCGAGAATTGTTACCTGCCCGAGTAGCACACGATAGATTTAATTATTTTTTAATACTGTAGTGTATATATAATAAATATTGTGACATGACAGTGTCTTTCTTTTAATTTCTTGCTTGTGCTATACAACGTTAACAGTTTTGACTTGAATTGAAAGACTGAAAAGGACATACTTTCACATTTATAATATGTTCTCGTATTAGTATTGATTATGAGAAAAAATCTCCCGACCTGCGGCCATTCAACGGTTGACGGCCTCGTGGCGCAACGGCAGTACGTTTGTCTGTGACACCGGAGGTTCCGGGTTCGAATCCCGACCAGGGCACGATGAGAAAAGAACTTTTTCTGATTGGCCTGGGTCTTGGATGTTTATCGTTTATATAAGTATTTATTGTAAAATATAGTATCGTTGAGTTAGCATCTCGTAACACAAGTCTCGAACATACTACGAGGCTAACTATTGAGTTAGCCTGATTGCAGTGTAATTTGTCCCGTATATATTTCTTTATCCAATTGTGAAACAAATTTTCCACACAATAGATTGGCGATTACATCCTGACCCCGGATATATGCGTCGAACGCAAGTCCATATCCGACCTGATCGGGTCATTGAACTCCGGCCGCCTCTATACGCAGTGCACGCAGATGTGCAGGAACTACAGCCGGCCCATACTGCTCATAGAGTTCGATCAGAACAAGCCTTTCAATTTACAGGTCAGTGGCATACCCTTTGTAACTTGCTTGAGTAAACTGTATATAGATTTGGTCATTGTATCTTTGATAAAAAGACTCATTTAGAAATTATGATACAATTTGACAAGACAAAGGATCTATGACAACGCAAGAATATTAAGAGGTTCAACGACTCGCGAATTTGCTTGTCTTCTGTGATATTTAGTACATTGGGCTGCATAGACGGCCTCTGTGGCGCAGCGGTAGTACGCTTGTCTGTGACACCGGAGGTCCCGATTTCGAATCCCGGTCAGGGCACAATGAGAAAAGAACTTAACTTTATCTGATTGGCCTGGGACTTGGATGTTTATTTGTATAAGTTTTTATTATAAAATATAGTGTCGTTGAGTTAGTATCTTGAAACACAAATCTCGAACTTACTTCGAGGCTAACTCAATCAGTGTAATTTGTCCAGTATATATTTATTTATTGAGTCAGTGGTTGTATGAGATCGAATTACTTTCGTATACTGGCCTAACTAAGGGTTGGGAAAATTGTCTGTCACTAACTTCAAATATTTCAATTCGACTGTTCATTGGTTATATCATATTATCATAATAATAACCAATTTTATTTCATCTAATCAAACAGTCCACCTTTTCAGAACAATTGAAGTATAAATTAGTAAATCTTAGGCTCAGAAGCAACACCGAATCAATTTCTCATTTTAGCAGCCTGTATGTATACCTGCTTGATAATAGCCAAAGTTTCTACAACACACGTATCCTTACATTATTTCTAAGCACTGTGTCAAAACAAGGAACCTAATTAAACCAGTGATTTAGGCTATGTGTTAATATTATGTAAATCAATCAGTCAGTTAGTGTCCTCTATTATATATTTAGATTTTGTTTCCAGGGCCATCTAGTCGTTTCCTCGGACATGTCTGGCGCGGACGTCCAGCAGAAGTTACAGCTGCTCACGATTCACTTCCCAAGACTCAAACTGGTCTGGTCTCCAAGCCCTTACGCCACCGCGGAACTGTTTTACGAACTCAAGGTAAGACTTATATGTCAATTGAACTGCTTCAGATCTGGCTCGAAGGACCATACATTTAGGTCCTTCAAAATGTACGTTAGCACATAATACTATGACAAACTCAAGATATTATAATCCTCAATGTGTATGGTTCAAATCCGGCTTGAAGGACCATAAAATTGGTCCTTCGAGCCGGATTCACGCACTGTTATTGCTCCCCTAGTCAGTGTTTTTGGTTGTACCTTCTCTGTAAGTCACTTTTGAAACTAAATAATCTTTTTTTTATTTCTTACAGCAAAATAGAAAAAACCCGAACATAGCCGAAGCTTTAGCCTTAAGCGGCGACCACACCGCCGAAGATATGCACTACGAGCGATACAACATATCCGTACACGATTTCGTTCAGAAACTGCCCGGAGTCACTTCTAAGAATATAACGAGAATCATGAATAGAGGGGTGTCGTTGGATCATCTTATTACTTTGAGCAAGGTCCGTAAGCTTAATACGCTTTTGCACGAGACTCTGTCCTCATATTGCTGGCTCAAGACTTTTCTCGCTTATGTGCTACAAATTTTCTAAAGCGAAAAGAAGAAGAAGCATAGTATCACTCCATCTCTATCCCATGGATATCGTAAAAGGCGACCAAAGGATAGGCTTATGAACTTGGGACTCTTAGGCGATGGGCTAGCAACCTTTCAATATTTGAATCTCAATTCTATCATTAACCCAAACAGCTGAACGTGGCCTTTAAGTCTATTCAAGACTGTTGGCTCTGTCTACCCAGTAAGGGATATAGGCGTGACTACGCTAACAGTCTTGAAACGACTGAAAAGCCACAATTAGCCCTGCGAATTTTAGAATGCTATTGACAGATATATAGACCTTTAAAATTTCATCAAAATTAGACCAGCAGTTCAAAAGTTATCGCTTTACAAACACACATACACACAATAAAAAATGTGGCTTCAAGTTCAATACTATACCCCGCTCGCTCGGTCAATAAACATTACATTGTTGCAGGAAGAGATAGCGAAGATAACTGAAAATAAAAACGAGGCAGATACTCTTTACTCTATTTTACATATAGAGGCAAAACCGTCGGATGCCGGCAAAGATGATAAATCTTATGGAAAAAAAAGAAATGCTGGAAAACCACTTTTCAGGAGTAAAAAACGGGAACAAACATAAACTTATTTATTTGTAGATACAATTTGTGAATAAATTTCAAGATAAATATAGCAGCAATAAATAAATTATAATTATTTTTACAAATTTTGTTTTTTTTATGTCTGTCAATATTAATACCTGTTTATAGATAGGAATAATGCCAACGTCAAGAAAATATGTTTTATTTTATAATCTGTGCGTGATTTTGAAAAGTGAAATTAGCGCCACATACCTTAAACAAATTAAATGAAGTGTGTTCAAAACATTACTTTAATATTTTTAGATAAAGGTAATTCTCATCATCCTTTTAGCGATGGGGAGCCATTATAGATGTATATAATGTATTATTAAATTTTCAGTCGCAACAGATGGAGATTTTCATAGGTATTACATCTCTATTCCAAGATTTATTTACCACCTTTACAGCATGCGACACGTCATTCCTGTATTCTCCAAATAAAAAATGGCATTTCTATTGCACAATTTATTCCGAGTTCTATAAAATAAAAACTTACCTGTATGGTCGAAATAAGCCTGCCTCATTTATACTCCCCCTTTCCACCTGCAAATCCAAAGTGTTAACTAATATTCACCGACGCACCCACTCATTTGAGAAATTGAAATAGAGGAATTAAGAACCGATAGATGGAGCATAGTCATGGCAACGAACTTATCGCAAAATTAGTTTAACAAATGAAGGGTTGCGTCAATCGTACGCTAACAGGCCTTAAGCTAAGAGCTACCACTTGGATTCCCAAAGACGAGTAAAGGAAGAGAGAAACACTGAGTATTTAGTTGGGTGATGGATTATTGACTCGTGGTTCCTCCAATTTTGTCAAGGCTCAATGGGTCAAAATGACTGGGATTTGATCAGCGCCATCTAGTGGTAACGCGATGGCACTAATGTAATTCCATACAAATTCGTGATTACACGCTCGACGCGTTTGATCGAGTAAAACTCGCACTAACCCCTCATGTATCAAAAATCGGATGAATGGCTTCGGTGAGAAATGGATCAAGAAGACATCAATGGATAGAAATATCTGGGAAGAAAGAGGAAAAGGTATTGCTCAATAATGTCTATCAATAAAAAATTGTGAAATACAAGGTTTTTCCTGCAAATGATTTGCAAATCCCGTTCAGTTGCTATGAAAAAGAAAGACAGTAAGCACAAGTTGATAATATATATATTAAAAACATTCCGATTATTCTAAATACAAAAAGTAGTTACATGACTAATTAATGATGATGATATGAATGAACTTACAACTACATCACATACAATATATACAATAATAATGTACGTGGATGAAAATAAATTATTATTTCTTAATGAAAGTTCTTACAGATAACAGCATTTTGAGTTACCTCAAAGGTTTTAAGAATTCTCATATATGTCTTCTGTATCTTCCTATTATTTCAGATTACTTTTTCTGGTCGACCAACTGATATGCACGTTGTGCCATTAGGATTTTTTTAATTATTCCCGTAGATACAACTACATACATACTTGACAATATTTTTATTTCCCAGACGCACAATTAAGAACAATCGTGTGCAACACAGTAAAAAGTTAGAATCTTTCTAAAATAGCATCTTTTAATACACATCCAGTGAGTATTTAGAGCAAATTTGCAAAGAAAAATGTATGGACTTTTGCAATCACTTTGATGCAGAATGACAAATTTCATTGACATTACATTTCACTAGATGGCGCTGATGACAAAAACAAGCTTTACATTTTCTGCGGGTAGTTGAGAAATAATTTTGTTGATAAATACTGTTATCTGTACTCTATTTCGTAATGTGAATATGACAGTTTAACTGTTTCGCTAATTTTATAAGTTACAGCTAGATATTACAAGTTAAATCCATACATCAATTGATACATTTAGTATTACATAATACAAATGGTTCGACATTAGTCTAGTACCTAATGAAAACACAAGAATGAGAAAATGCACAATAACAAATATATAGGATCTTTATTATATTTAATTAAAAACGAAAAGTCTTGAAACTCTAGGACTATAAATTTTATGTTATTATTGTTTAAACTTATTAGGATGCCAATGAAATATAATTCAATAAAAATTAAATAAAATTACAAGCGTTTGACACTAAATAAATACTTTTATTACTTAATAAAATAATTGACGAAAGTTAAATATTTTTGGTTAGATTCTTATGAATTAATTAGTTCAATTTCCTTGTATTGCAATGTTTTATATTTTTAAGTTAATTATTAATATGATAAGCTATCTTAATTATTATTACGACCTAGCCTTGTTTTCCGTTTATGAGTATTTCTTCTAAGTTTTACACATTTATATTTGTGCACATGAAGTATTGCAAAATTTAAAAATAATAACAAGCCCTTGCCAAGGAAGTAGTGAAAATTTAAAATAAAAAAAAATATTATCGTCTCATAATTATTGTTTTTTTTTTTAAAGTATTGTAACAATAAAAAGAGCAATTTAATTGAGGAGCAGACAATTTTTTTATTTTTGAATATTCTACACAATTGCCATCCCACTAGTAAGCAAAAGATATCGAATCTACGATTACATCACTACAACTATCGATATAGGTACAGCGTCACTCAAAATAGTGATGATCTTTATTTAGTGATAATATTAAAATTAAAGTTTCATCAAATAAAATAAAATAAATAAATAAATAAAATAAACAGTAGACAAACTCTTTTTTTAAATTATGGAGTATCGTTACAAATCCCATTCCACCAGTAAACGAAAGATATCGTAACTACAAGAAAATCACTATGATTATCGATATATAGCGTCACACACGGTATTAATGTTCTGTACTCAATATTTTACAGTAGACAAAATCATTTTTTTTAATTATGAAGTATCGATACAAGCCCCATCCCGCCAGTATACGAAAGCTACCGTCACTACGAGTACCATCACTACGACTATCGATATATAGCGTCACTCACGGTATTGGTGACCTTTGTCAGTCAGAGGCACGTAAATGACACTCATCAGCTTTTTGACCGTCGTGGTTCCGTCAGCGGCTTTGTCCACCTTTCAAAAGTTAGAATTAATTCATTCTTAATAATAAATTCATCTATAAGAAATGTACGTTGTAATTACATACACACATAAAATAACGCCTTTTTCCCGGAGGGGTAGGCAGAGACTACATCTTTCTACTTGCCACGATCTCTGCACACTTCCTTCGCTTCATTCACATTCATAACTATCTACAACTATTACGTTGTGATTGGCGTAAATAAATACAAATAATTTTGTATAAATAAAGTATAAATGAAAGCAGTCCCAGAAGAACGGCGCGCGCGCCGCTTCCTGGCAGAAATAAGTAGTGCTCCTGTGCTAAGTTTTTCCTTAGTTCAAGTTGTATTTTCCTTGATAAACATAAATATATATAAATAAATAAGTTGAACCTTTGTACTAGAATAACTGTATTAAATACTCCTGTACATATAATTTTGTGTACATAAATAAATAAGTAAAAATAAAGTATACTTTTCATCCCAAAATCCACGGAAGTGAAGCCTCATGGTGCAGTTAGTATAAGAACAATATAATAGGAACATGCGCATATAAGAACTCTACCTGGGTGAGATGTTGCTCCCCTCCTTCTGGCCCCACGGGAACTATAAGACGCCCACCAGGTTTCAGCTGCTCCACCAACTAAAATAATAATTGCTTTACAGAATAAAGTGCTTGCGACACGAAATAGGAATAAAAAAGGATGCAATTATGTATTAAAAAAAATGTGTCGAAGTATTTTATTATGGTTTAAGACTTCTTTGGTTTTTTATAACTTTCATATTAAATTCAAAACCAAATAAATATTTCTTTTATCTAACCGACTCTTTGATAAAGGTTTGTCCCATAGATATATATTTATTAAATTATCCTTTCTACTGCTAATTTGCGTGACCATATTTTTTTAATGAAGGCAGTTCAAAACTAACAGTGTCGTGTTTTGAACTACCTCTATCCATAAAATTGCTATATGGCTGCATTTTAAGAGAACACAGACTAAAAAATAATGCTATTACACTTCTTGAAAGAAATTATTTATCTGAGGGGCGCGCAGGAGTGCCCCCGTCAAGACGAGACAAGCGAAGCGCAAGGGAGTTGAAAGGTTTTGACGTTTTTTATTTATTTTCCACACTGAATGCATACTTACAGCTTGCGGTAAATGAGGTGCCGCCGCTCCAACATGAATGGCGTTGTACGGAGCCCCTTCCGGATATCCCAAGCGACCATCACCAACTAAAAATTTTTTAATAGATAGTTTTATTTTCAGACATATGTATATTCACTTGTCTATGTGAACACTCTTACATTGAAGTACATAAGTATACATACTTTTTTGACATAAAATTTAATTCAACTCTGCCAAACATAGATACTTAAGGATGTTCATAATTGTGTGTTGTTATTATATTAAACTTAATATACATAGTACAAAGTATAAATTTATTCAAAAAAAGACAAATTTTTACCAATCAATTTAATTCTCTCCGAAGTGAGTAGGCTTGGGTTGTCATTCTTTATATTCTTTGTTGCTAAGGTCACCAGTTCAGGTATATGTTCAATGCCAACCACCTTCCCGGACTCTCCGACCATGATCGCCATACACGCAGTCAGGTAACCCGACCCCGAGCCAACGTCTAATGCATTCTCTCCGGGAATCAGTTGCATCTTAAGTCTTTCTAAGGCATGCGCATGCTGCAAGGGGTAATAAAATAGTATATTTATTGCAAACACTAGTTTCAAGAAAATGGAATGTAAAAATCACAAAATGACATATTTTCACCTGATTTTACAAAAACGCAAATTACTCGGAAACTATATGCTATGTTAATGTGCAGAATGCCACATTTACTTAACGAAAATTTTTGCAGTCTTGACTTTTGATCTAATAATAATTTCCTTTATAATTAAGCTATTTTGTATTTGCCTCTATTTTGTATATGATCCTCTTATTGTCAGGTTGGCTGGAATAAATCCCACTTAGGGATAAGCCCGCCTTTGTACTGTACTGTTTTTATTTGTAATGTACTCCTTTAGTGAACTTAACTTACTTAAGCTAAAAGACAATAAATACTGTAAAAGCTTGGAATTCAATTTTTTTGTGTGTGTGTGTAACAGTTTTTAAATCATACCATGTGTGGAGCACTGATGGTAGCAGAATATCCAATGGATTGCGGAGAATCATGGTACGGTGCATAAGGGCAATAGTTTTTACGATCCACTTGTTTCATTGCATTCTCAACTACATCCGATTTAATAATGCCATTCACTAAAAGTAATATTTAATAATATGAGAAGGCAGTTCGGAAGAAAACTCAAATTAATGCATTAGTACATAAAATTGATTTAAAAGGTTTTATTTCTCTGGAGATGAGCTTCGGGTGCGCCTTTGATCATGATCTTAGATTAGATAATTGTCAGGTTTTGGTTTCAAAACATTTGCATGGCCGGTATTTATTGCTTAATCTATAGTTTTCGTATATTTTGTACGACATCCAATCTAAAGTTTATGATGGTCCGATTGGAATATACTCCACATAAGAACATACTTTAAGACACTAAGCTTTAAGATCAAAGCGACCATAAATCACTTGCACTGAAACAATGGAAAATAAAATTCTTCAAGTACATTTTTATGGGCATCGTAATCAGTCATTCATACCTCGAAGGTTTCGCACCAAATCAGCATTGTTAACTCCGTGACTTCTCCAAGCCATAGTTGACAACAGAATAGGAATTACAAGATTTAACTTATGCCATGGATGTGCTCCAAATTTTTTGGAAGAATAATGTTTCAAGATCATGAAATTTTATTATTTCGTGTTATTGGGGTAAATTTTTTGTTGATTTGTTTTTGTACTTGACAAATGACAATCGTATCTTTATTGACACTGACGTTTAGCATTAACGGTCAATGGTCTACTGTCGATAATCTATCGATAAAAGCAAAGAATTTACAAAGCAATAAAATTCTTTGAGTAAAAACAATAGAATTGATAGTCGAGTTTCCGTAAAATAAAATACATTTGACTTGCAACAATATAACACAATTTTTTCCACTTATTTTAAATTACTCACCTTTTAGTTGCAGTATCGATATAAAATTGTTAACCTAGGTACTGTACACACCATTGCTGTCAATGTCTTCCTGACAAAACACTGACAATATGGTGAGAGTTCACGTCAACGTCAACTTGAAGATAAGCTTTTAGTCATCCATCTCATCTTTTCTCCGTAAAATAAATAAATAATTTTTCCATAAACTTTATTTCGTGCTCAACCATAAAATTATTCTTTATTTGTGTTTAGGGTTAAGGTGAAATAGATAATGGTGTGTGACGGACCTGACCCGCCGGAAAACAATCCTCAGGAGCTAACCCCGCCTCCGAGACACGAGCTGATGATGACAGGAACCATGCCAGAAGATAGCGATGATGAAAATGAATACTTTGGATATTTACCCTTGTCTCAAGCACCAGAGAACGCTATGACAGACCACGACAGTGATGATGAGGAGGTCAGTACTTTTTTAATTGATCTATGACCAATTTTCTTTGGGGCCTGGCTTTTCATTTCAATTGCCCGGAATTACAGTGAAGCTCCTGTTCGGACCAGTCCCAAAGATTGAAATTATTGTTACAAACACAAATACTTTCTTCGTCATATACATAATGTGATTTTTAACTTTAATTAAACGAAAATTGAGTTATAAAAAAAACAATATAATTTGATTTTAAAACTTTTTCCTAATACTGGCCTTATGATAGCCACAATGCTACTGAATTATTGATATATTAAAAAAAACGAAACTTACAACTGTTGATCACAGACCAGCAATGCGAGTCCCGTACCAGCTAGCGACCTGCCTCCAATAGAACCAATGGATGCGGCTCTAGTGCGAGAAGTGTGGAGCACTCCTCAAGCAGACACAATCCAGATGGACAATGAGCGTGCTAGACAGGTTATCTCATTTTAATTGTTTCTCAAATATATGAAGAAAATGCTGCAGTGCATTTCGTTACCGTTTCTTCTGCACTGACGCCTTGGAAGCAGCAGTAAACTTGGTTTTAAGTAATTTATTTGACGTCAACCAATGCTGTTAAACCATATGTTTTGACAATTATTAAGCAATATGAAGTACCTATCCTAAAATAATGAATAAAAATTTTGAGTTTTGATATATGTATATAAAATTAGAGGACGCCTACAGCTCCACCTGTGTAAAACTCAAAAGATTGAAAAGAGATCAATAAGCCCTGTTTTGTGCCGGGAACCACACACACCAACACACAATTCCATTAAATAAAAATTCCTCATTACTTTTTCAGGTAATGAATGCTATGGCCAATTTCGCACTGCCAATGTCCTCCATACCGGAATGGGCTCAGAGCATATCAGAGGAACAATGGAAGCAGACTCTACAAGACAAGATTGACAGGTTGAGAAATAATAGATAATTTGTGTAGATTTGTATTTAGGATATTACAAAGGAGACTTTATGTAATAATGGATGTAAGACAAATAAATCAATTAACTAATGTAAGCTATAACCATATGTGTAGTTAGAATTAGAGATCAAATTACGGTGGTTGTAAAAATCTGGTTCAATATTCATAATACTGAGTTCAAAAACTATATGTATACCTAATTATATAAGACATAGAACCATATGTGAGAATTAATGGTGTTGAAAGTCTAATTATATAGTTAAAAACCTTTCACTGTGCTGCATCTTTACATATATACATAAAGCCAAGTCATGTCTATATCCCTTGCAGGGTAGACAGAGCTAACATTCTCGAAAAGACTGAAATGCCACGTTCTGCTGTATGGCTTTATGATGGGATTTAGAAGTAGTGACAGGTTGCTAGCCCATTACCTACAAGAGGAATCCCAAGTTTATAAGAATATCCGTTAGTCGCCTTTAACGATATACATGGGAAAGATATGGAGTGGTTCTATTCTATAATGCCAGAAACCACAAGGCGGCCGTATCTTTAAAGTTTCGAAATGAAGGTTTTCAATTGCTAGTTATGAAATGAAAGTAAAAAAATGTCAACACAATACTTATTTATTATTTTACTTACATATTTATTTAATTACATGACAGTCTGTGCACATTTTGTATAAGTTATTAATTTCCAATGAAATAGAACATACCTATGATAGGTACTTAAACTTCCTCTTAATATGGCAACACACTCAAATTGCTACATACAATATGTTGCACGTTATTAGTAACCAAATTACAATGAGTAAGAGAATTTTATATATAGAAACTGATTTGATTGTGTTATAAAGAGAAAAACTTAATCACAGATAAGTTTACTTTAAAATAAAACAATATATATTTATTTCAATGTTTTATTTATATTGTTGTGTAAGATAGTGAAATTACAACTCTTCCCTAATTACTCTGTGGTTCATGGCATCAAATTTTACAAATACATTGTTATTCTTAAATACTACTTACATATTATTTAGTACATTATAATATTTAATCATTATTGTACAAAATAAAATCTGTATGGCACAGAAGAATACTAAAAATTGCATCGCTGCATACTTCCCTCGTTTCATCCACATTCATCAAATCGGTTTCAGGTATTTCTGACCTGACCTTTTTCTGTTAATATTTATGTTTGTGTAGGATCATATATAACAGCGCTAAAAGTGACCAGTCTAGTTCGCTCGTTTCGAATGAACATGAAGAATGGCGAATCAGCGTAGAACAACTCGGCCGTCCTCGACATAATGCCGGCTGTAGCCGAAGTTGCCTCCGTGCCGTGTTCTAAAAATTAAAAAAGAAAATTTTGACAACTAATTGTAATTGAATTTAAAAATGGCGCCTTTGTTCAGGGTGATTTAATTCTAAGGTGCATAAATATATCTTTTATTTGGAATAAAACCGGGAGATAAAGTAGAATGAATTGCAGTCTATAAAAATCATAAATACTTCAATTATACATATATTAGAAGCAAAGATTAATAAATTTGTAATACCCTTCTTCCATCTGACTTTAGTCGCGGTTGCATCCTCACCACTCTAGAGAGGAGCCCGGGGTATGCTATGACCATGGATCCTGGATTGGGCGAGTCAGGTTTTTACACCAAGCGACTCCCGTCTGACCTCCTCAATCTTTGCAGGGGAACCTAACAAAGATGTGCCAAAATGTGAATGTAACGAGGGAGACATCCCTCACCGTAAAAGCATCGGTTAGTATTAAAACGTATGTCCATAACTTCGAAATTAGTCATTGGTGCATGGCAATCTCACGGGAGCGGAGTCAAATCAAAAGTAAAAATTGTCTTTATAAAGCGTTAAACCTTACCGTCGATGTTAATTTTCACTTTCTGTATAATCGAATCTATATGAATCCCAGGGTTGGGAAGTCTGTCTATTAACTCCTTGTATTCCATCGATTCTCTATCATCGCTTCCCATTCTCGATAGCACATCAATTTCTGATTTGTTCTCATCCTTATTGAAAACCTCTACCATGAGAGCGAAATTTGCTTTCTCAGCATCAAACATAGATGGCGCTCCAACAAGTTTTACATACTCTTCAAGATTTAAACTACTCGATATATTCATTTTGGGAAATCTCACTATGCACTTTTGTTTCGTCATTTTACTGATTAATTTGTGTATTTGCATATAATCGAGCGTCTCAAGAAGTTGTAACAGACTCGTGCGTTTTGGATCCTTTGGTTTGAGGGCATATAATGTGGTGACATTGTCATTGTAAGGTAAAGCCACCATGTGTAGATCTGCAAAGGGAATTTTAAAAGAAATTATTAAATCTCGATGTCACATCAGCAGCATCCTCGCGTTTCTGGAAAAGAGCCCAGGGTGCGCCTTTACGACCATGATCTTGGAGTGGGAGAGTTAGATCTTTACACGAACCGACTACTATCTGAATCTCAATTCTATCGTTAAGCCTAACAGCTAAACTTCGTCTATCAGTCTTTCAAGACTGCTGGCTCTGTCAACCTAGCAAGGGCTATAGATGTGAAATTGTAGACTCCTATCTGACCTCCGCAACCGAACGAAGTAGCGGAAAAAGCTAGTCTAACTATACAATTTATAAGTCGTACGCACCATGTTCTTTAGATGAAATGTAGTTGAACTTTCCAAAATTCAACATGAAGTCTGTAACAACTTTTCTGGATGCACCCCGGAATACCATTCTGAAAAGATAACATTAAAAATATGAATCCAAATAAATTCAAAATTTTTGTTCATTATTATAGGATACTTCATACTTCGTAGGTATCGCTTAATAATTGTCAAAACGTTTGGTTTCACAACATTGGTTGACGTCAAATACTAAATAGCTGGAAAGATAAATCTTGACTGACCATCTTCTTGGCGAACCAGCTCCCTTTTTGGGTCTTTTGAGGAGCATTACGTTCTGTTCTTTAAATGGATTCTGTGTTCGTTTTGAAGAGCCATTAGTCTTTAGCCTCCCTTAATTTTTTATATATTTTTTTTTGTTAACAACGTTGTTGGCAACCGAAATACGTAGTTTGTGAAATTTTGAGCTTTCTAGCTGTCACATTTTTACGTTTCAGGTACGGAAGCTCGATAAGAGAGAGAGATTACTTATTCGTCAGTTCTGGTCGAAATGGACGCGCCCAATGTCCTTTGAAGTACAGAGCGTTCAGCAACACCACTTTTGTGGTAGATGGCAGGGTTTTATCCAGGAATTCCTCAATTTTATCTTCTGTGTGTGCTCTCACCCACCTAAAAATACACAAAAGATTATAAATTTATTGAAGCCGTTAGGATTGGATCAGGAAATTAATATAATTATGTGCCGCGTGGTTCATGGCACCAATAGAAAAAATAATACTAAAATGGACCACTCCATCTCTTTCCCATGGATGTCGTTAAAGGCGACTAAGGGATAGGCTTATTAACTTGGTATGCTTCTTACAGGCAACGAGCTAGTGACCTGTCACTCTTAGATCAATTCAATTCCATCATTTAGCCATACGGCTGAACATGGCCTTTCAGTATTTTCAAGACTGTTGGCTCTGTCTACCCCGCAAGTAATATAGACGTGACTATATATATATGTGTATGTATGTAAGTAGGTACCTACATCGAATGCATCTGATGTTAAAATCATGCAACATGCATTTTTACCATATTATCAGCGTGTCAAATACCTACATTATTTTCAGACATTTCTCTCCGCTTTAACAAGCAAATTCTTACTTGATATGGGAGCAAATGTTTCAATTGAAACTTACTCATTAATGGTCTGCTTCGCCACGTTCCCATCTTGGAAGTCGACACTCATGACTTCCCCCCTGTACACACGGTCAAGGTACGTCTTGTACATATCACGCAGACGCGACCTCTGATCCACGAAAACGGCATCAGCCAATATTGTCTTCGCGGTGGTGTCATTTAGATTTTGAAGCAGGATACCTAAATCTTCATGGTGTTGCCGGTTTTTAAGGATGTCTGCAAACATTAGTTTGGGTACTAACCGATGCTGTTACGGCGAGGGAAAACATCGTGAGGAAACATGAATATTCAGGCAACTGGATGTGTAACCGTGATCGATCCAATACGGGTTGCCCTGCAAAGGTTGCGGAGGTCAGACGGGAGTCGCTTTGTGTAAGAACCTGATTTAATCTATCCAGGATCCATGGCAAAGGCAAAGGCACACCCCGGGCTCCTCTCCGGAGTGGTGAGGATGCAACTTGGACTGAAGCCAGGAGGAACAAGAAGCAAACAATTAAAGCGCCAGCTAAAATAGTTCTCATTTCGTGATATAAGTACAGTCAACCGCATATTTATGTATCTAATACTATTTTGAGCCTCAATGAACATTATGTGAAGTTATCTAATGTTGACGTCTATAAGCGATACCTTGTATCCTTTTTTATAAAATAGGTACTTAAATCAATTTATTTCCTCCACCGTTTTTCGCGAGAAAAATTTTGAATAAATTTGGCGAATTTGCAATAAATTTGGCCAGGTTTATATCTTTTTGACTGCTCATACACATGCGGACGTTACATTTATTTATTTTTTGTTTGTAAACGCTATCTGTGACAGACTTTTATGCAAAATAAGAGACGTGTCGTGCTGTTAAATACTCAAAATCTAATAAACTCACCACGGGAAAAGCCCAAAATATCAGCTATTTCCTCATACGTTGTTCCAGTGCTTCCCAGAAGAGCCATGGCCAGCAGTACTGACAAATCAATAAAGGTATTAAAAACATTGTTTAGTGACGTCACTATGCTAAAAATAAAATTTGAAAAACCCATTTATTTCTCCAGTTACTTTAGTAGTACACATCAGCTTAAACAAATATTCATTCTAGAGCTGCCATGCTTGTCTGGCAGCAAAGAAAAGGCATTGAGTCTGTTAATTGCGTTTCTTCCCGCGCAGTTAGTGAAATTCAAAGGATTGATATTATTTTTTTTAAGCGAGATGGGCTAACAACCTGTCCAGAGGCGGCGTAAGGCGTGGCGGTGAGGGCCACCGGCCAGGGCAAATTTTTTTTTAATCCGAAATAGCATGTTTTTTTATAATTATAGTTAAATACTTACCACAATAAAATGTAAACAAGTGCAAAAATATTGTATGCAAATGGACAGGGGGCAAAAATAAAAAAAAAACAGAGAAAATATACTTATAACATACCAGTGACACCAACAGGTGATATCGCGATGTTAGTCACGTTCCTGTGTTCCAGTGCCTTCATCATGAGTCGATAACCAAGGTCATTCAGAGCTTCATGACTGTCGTTTGAACCTTCAGGCAACTTGGTGCTAAAATTATAAGAGATATTATGCGTGCGTGCTGTCGTGTAGTTCCCGACACTTTACAATAGGACCACTCCATATCATTCCCTTGGATGTAGTAAAGGGCGACAAAGGGGAAGGCTTATTAACTTGGCATTCTCCTTGTAGGCAATGGGCTAACAACCTGTCACTATTTTTGTTGAATCTGGATTCCAACCAACCGAACAGCTGAACATGGCCTTTCAGGATTTTTTAAAACAGTTAATTCTGTTTTTCCAGTAAAGTATGACATTATTAGACATAGAAGTAGACATGCTTATATCCTATGTATGTTTTATTAGTGAAAATATTCAAAGGACAATGATGTTTGGCGAGTTTACAATGCGCGGAATTATATAAATTCATACTTACATACTTATTATTATTATATACTAGAGGCCGCCCGTAACTTCGTTCGCATGGAAACCCTATCAATCCCGCGGGAACTCTGGGATAAAAGTAGCCTATACGCAATTCTGGGTCTTCAGCTACCTACATACCAAATTTCATCGTAATCGGTTCAATAGTTATTGCGTGTTAGAGTAACAAACATCCATACTGACATCCTGACATAAGTACTCACAAACTTTCGCATTTATAATATTAGTAACTAGGATATGTAAAGAAAAAGATTTTTATTTTTGTAAAATAATATTCTTTTTCTTTAATAAATTTGGTGAAATTTGGCACATTGATAAAATGGACCTTAGAGTAACATAACTTTCTTTTCGGGAAATTAGGTAGGTACCTACCTACCAAGGTAATAAAAAAGAACACTTGTGTCGTTTACTTACTCAGAACTTATGTCTTGGCCTAAAATTTGAACACCCATCAGAAAAGCCATCATTAAAATCTGTGTACAAGTCATGATTGATGAGAAATCCAACAAATCTGTGAAACAAAAGCATACAAAGTGTACAAAATATTTTATTTTTATCATGTAAAAAATTCTGGAGTAGATAAATAACATTCAGTACCTATTTTTGTCATGCGGATATATTGAATTACAAACGCACGTCTGTTATAATGAGGTTTTTTTATCGTTATTTCGAAGGATACCTAACTATAATGATGTGTTGTATATAGTATCGCGACAATTATTAGGTATTTACATACATACGTATAATCACGTCTATATCCCTAGCAGGGATGACAGAGCCAACAATCTTGAAAGGATTGATAGGCCACGTTCAGCTGTTTGACTTGATGATAGAATTGAGATTAAAAAACTGACAGGTTGCTATTGCTAGCCCATCGCATGAAAAAAGAATCCCAAGTTTATAAGCCCATCCCTTAGTCGCCTTTAACGACATCCATGGAAACAAGATGGAGTGGTCCTATTCTTTTTTTATATAAGGTATTTGTTGAAGCAAATTTTTTATTCCATTTACACAACTACAAAGGAAATTAAAAAAATATCTTCTTTTAACCGACTTCAAAAAAATAAAGCCGTTCATATTATTTAACAAATATGTAAAAAGCAAAATATTGTAACTAGGTACTTACTATTTACTATTCTCATCTCACTGCCAATTTTCACATACACCATAAAAAAAACTGAATATCCTATATTTCTATAAAGGAATCGACAATTAGCGGCGTCTCACCGCGTTAAATCACAATGGCGCACTGACATGACAACAATTCACACATGCTGTTACCCAATGAGCTGTGATCAGCAAGTACAGTCAACGGCAGATCAAGTTACCCTGCGTGGAGAAGTAGCGAATTTGGGATGTTGATATGTTTTCGTCTGTACATAGAATTCGGAAAAATTATAGAAATGATATAAATTGGAAGATAAACACCACCATTCACTATAGCTACACCGTAAAGTCTTCATCTCTTCTTTACAAATGCACGCAGCATTGCAAGACGACAACACATTCTATTTACTGTCAAGTTAATTATTATTTTTCAGATTTCTATTATTGTGTATAATATTAAATTCAAAGTCATTCAGATTTATCGCAAGCCACAAGGTGATTTACATTTTTGTCATTTACATAAACCTTGTGTGCTAAACTGGAAGATTATAAATGAATGAATGAGATTTTCAAGGCAAGAGTGAATCGGCACTATTTGAGCTTGCATGCACCACCTTAAGCCTCATCTTGCTTACCGCCAGGTAGATTGTGAGCAAGCTCACCCAATTCTTAAAAAAAAAAATTCTGTATCGACAAATAAAAGTATACTAACTATATAAAGATTATATAAATGACTAAAACATATGTTTATCAGCTGTTAGGATATTTAAAAAATAAAACACATAAATTAGGAATCTTTTATAAATATTCGTAAATATAGGTCGAATGTGGTACAATTAAAATCAGACGAAATATTCTTATCAATTTCATATCAAAAAAGAAATGTTTACGGATTATTTTCTACACTTTATCTTAAATTGTAAAGCATAATACTTACTATCTATTATAACTAGGAACACATAACATTAAAGATAGGGTGACGTCAAGTTATTTAACACGATTTCCCACAAAATATAAACGGGTGGGAACATTTAGTACTATCAAATCACGGACACTTCATAGTTATTTCGTTGACTGATATTATAATGGCGTCTGCTTACGCGTCTATGCTTTCGTGACGCCTCGCCTCTATCAGCCAACAGCAAAGCAAACGTTTTTGTAATTTAATACAATTTTACCCCTTACGTGCAAAAGGTAGTTCTATTAATCTAGTAGGGGATGAGTGTCCGTTCTCTATGCTAGTACTATTACAAATTCCGTATCCTAGAATAAATATAAGAAATAGAAATTGTTCAATACATCTCTTTCTATGATCTGTCGCCTGTTTTGTAAACCTTGGGAGGTTATAACAGAACCGATAGCACAAAAGACGTGTATTCTAACACCCTATCACTAACATAACGCATAAGACTCGAGAATCCGAAGACTCATATCAACGAGCCTTGAACAAAATAATATAAATGCAGTACAAATGTTGTTTCCATTCTTAATAATAAACAAGAAATACGACTTATTTCCATGATATTAAAATCCTATTTGTAGTTAGTAAATCAATAAAATAAAATGATTCATAACGATAGAGTGTAGAAAATAGAAATATTATTTTTAGTTAGGCGTAAAACCAATAAAACTTTATTTATGAATCAGGATAATTAACATATTGATGCCAGACCAATTGCATACATTTTTAATATATATTGACAATGATATAACTATCATTAAATTAGTATTTCAAATAAGTTTATTTTATGGTTTACCATAAATATTAATGTTTGAAAAAAATCTTCAATTCGACCATAAATGTGAAAATTTAATTGGTTCTCGCTTGATAAATTAGCTGTCTAGTCCTTTCAGAATACAGATGTCGTTTACAAACTAATTAATAAGAAATAACCATTTTAATACTTTAAGACATAAATAATAACACATTTTAAACAATTTAACTTGCTTCTTTGACTTAAAATCTCTTATTACTATTTGACTACGCTAATATATAACCAAGTCCGTTATGGTACAATTGAATTAACCTATACTGACATATTGTAAAAGGCGGTAGGCAGACGATTTCTTAAAACTATGACTCAGGAACAGAGCGCAGAACTAAATTTTGTAAAGTTTCATTCATAGCTGAGACAGACTTTAGATTTGTAAAACCTTCCCAAATACACACCGTGTACTTGAAACTATCTTTGATTCAAATCATTCTGGGTTGGTGACAAGTTTGAAACGGTTGGATGAAGCAAAGACAAGAGTTATCAGACTGTCATCCTCACTTCATCCCAACAGTGGGTCGGAAAACTTTTCATTCGAATTCTATCCTCAGTGGACTGTAATTTTGGAAACTTTTTTTATAACAAAGTCAATCTTTCAAGTTAACAGTCAATCATAAACAAAAAAGAAATACACAGCCAAAATTTCGAAAATATAAATTCTTCAAAATTTTTTTTCATGAGTCGGTTTATTAGTATTTAAGGAAAAAAAAAGTTTGTAAAAATACAGTCCATTCCCCCAAGTCCCAAAACGAAACTGGAATTTACAATAAAGTGCATCAAAAGTTGACTTATGTCATAATTTATTGGTAGTCCAGCAATGTAGGAGATTCGTTGGTAATGTAACTTAGTTTCACTGGTAAATGTCTGATAATCTCAAAAATCTCAGTACAACGCTGGACTAACACTATCTCGATACAAATACCAACAAATACAAACACACATACAGTCAAATAGTACACACACATACACATTTCACTAACTATACGATGGTTGGACCTAGCATAACTTAATAATGAATAAAATGATCAGTCTTAAAATCATAATCCTATGCGCATAGGACCATTCTGTTTCTATTGTTACAATGCAACTCGTGAACCACTCTGTCGCTGAGTCCAACTTAAAAATAAGGTACAATCAAAACTTACACGGGAAGTTATTAACAAAAAGCATTGCGTGTTAATATCCAACAAAAGTCAGCACATCAAAGCGAACAATAATAAAATCACTGTTAATTACCTAAATCATTGAAACCAGCACAACACACAAGCAACCGCCGCGTGGCACAGCTATCGACGCCTCAGCTAGGATGATCTGATCATCAGCTTTGACACGTTGCTCGCCAGGTTGGCAGTCAGATTCAAGAATTTTCAAGATACACAGGAGCACTTATAACATACAATATTATAATATTCACGACGGGTACCTATTTACCAGTTCCTATCTGAGTAATGAGCTAATAGAATTTTTAATGAAATACATAATTACACTAATAAGTTGAATAAGATATACAACTTCTGCTTGAATTAACTATATCTCATAATGTAGATTAACTTCTAAGAGTAGAGATAATTCAAAAAAAATGTGGAATGGTCAAATATTCTGTTTTTCTAAGCAAGAGTAATGCCAATTGCTTCTAATTTTTATAATGTCAAAAATAAAACAACGAGCGATGGATATTTGAGAAAACAAGAATTACACTGGATTAATAAATTAATGGTTCCGTATAGAGGGACAGTGCGCGAGTTACCCAGTGACGCCTCATCGCCGCAGCCGCATGCCTCACATTATCATACATTTTATCTAGAAAGTGTTAAATTCATCTAGAACTTTCAATTTAATTAATATTGCTGCTAGGTCTCACAAGTAACAAACAACCCTTGTCATTTTATTGCTCACACGAGATATTTTCGTCTTAAATTTCCCATTCATATAGCAATCCAAACAAATTATCACATAGCTTATTTCGTTTACAAGATATTCCACCCTAAAATTACCCTATACGTTTTCATTCGACGTCGTGAAGAAAATTGGCACGCGGCACCTTGGATCAAACCTTCACCAAACCTTACTCGAATCAGTCAATCCTCAATCTTTCTTAAACTGTAAGATTAAATATGATGTGAAATACTAGACTAAATGAAACCCTAAAGTTACTGATTCATGTCGCGTGTTCCTCAGGGAACATCACCGATACAGGGAATGTTGCAAACAGTTCCCGCAAGCAAGATTAAATTACATTCATACCTAAACTAGATGATTCTCTGACACGATCTCCTCTTTTTGCATAATGAAAAACAAAAAAAAATCCCACTAACTTAGTAGTGAGTACAATAATAAATAAAATCAAAATCGTAATAGCTTCTCTCTTAAAGTAATATTGTGTAACGAGACTAGGTCCTTCACCTCTAATGAGACGCCATAATATTCCAGTGTTTTCTATCATATAAGTCTGTGAATATAATCAGAGACGTATATAGTACAAGATTTCTCAATCCAGAATATTTGATGAAAATTTATCGACTGTTATATATAACAATGTATTGAAAGACAAATTAATTACAATCGGGACTAATCTATGCACAGCACTGAGTTAAGTGACAATGATCAGCTATGTAATAACAATGACATATCGCTTCGATCAAAAATTTAGACGATGCGGGGAGACTTATCGCGACTCGACTTTGGAAAGAACACCTAAACAACTAAAACGTTAAAACTATATTCGAGGAGGGTCGGGAGCTCACAGCAAGCCAGTCCTCTCAACACAATCACGAGTGCTTGACCACGATGACGCCGGGGCGCGGCGGCGGGCGCTCCGCCTTCTTGGTGAGCGCCAGCGGCGCGTCGCCGCACTCCTCGCGGAACAGGTGGTCGCCCTCCAGGTGGCGGATCGCCTCCACGATGGTCTCCAGGTTCTGGCGGCTGGTGTTGGGGAGGTAGAGGCGCGCCGCCGCCTCGGGCAGCACCTCCACCTCCACGCGCGGCTCCGCCTTGATGGCCGCCTCCAGCAGCGGCGCCGCGCCCGCCGCCTCCGCGCCCGCCGCCGCCGCCGCCGCCGCCGCCGGCTCGGGCTCCTCCTTCTCCGCCTTGCATTCCGACGCCGGGGCGCTGGCCTTCTCGTAATGTATTACGGGATGTGTCAGCTCGCACACGGTTTCCGGATACATCTGGGCTTCCAAGGCGTGCAGTCTATCTTCAAGTAAACGGCGGTGTCGTCTCTCCCTATCGAGTTGTGCCCTCAAGTCGCTCCCTTCGGCTTCCTTCTTCTGGTTGACGCTTGTCACGGTTATGACAGCTACGGGCTCGGGTGACCGAGAATTGGCGGTTTCATCAGTAGAGTCGGGAATAATTGTAGGAATGATGGCCTCATTTTTTCTTTTCTTCAGAGGTATCTCTCCTCCTTCATGCTGGTTCAGCAACCTCTTCAACTGGCAATTTTGTGAAAGAAGTCTTGTTTTCTCTTGCTCCAGAGAGTAAATGTATTCTGCAGTCTGTTGTAAAATAGCAGCCTAGAAAAAGAAAAAATGCAATTTTAAAAAAATTCACCACAGATTCTCAAAGTTTTAAAGTTTTTTCAACACATTCATACATTGAAAGAGTGTCACAATATATATTAGTTTTAATTTGCCAACATATTTATTTCCATATGATACTTAATCTGGCAAAGGAAGACTCAAAAAATAAAAATATTCATTATAATTATATCAACTACCAAGAGTTGGTATGTTTGTTTGGCTGACACGTGCTGCATTTAATATTGACATACTTCATCAAAGGGAAGGTTTTTACCTTGCTAAGTTTCTCTCCCTCGTGGCGGGGCAGTAGTGTCCGCAAAGCTTGGAATCCGGCATTAATGCTCTGCATTCGTCTGCGCTCATTGCTGTTAGCAATCTCTCGCCTGATCCTCTTCTCGGCCTCCATTGTTTTGCCTCCCGAGTTTAGTTGTTTTTCTCTGAAAACAATATTTACACATATTACTTTCTCAACACTCTACTTACAAGAGTTAGCTCTTAAATTTAGGAAGAAGATTACTTTCTTAGTTAAACATTTTAATACAGGTCAGTTTGGCTCTCATTTCCAAGTTACAAGATATAATATGTGATATTTATGCTTTGGTAAACTTTAATCAAAATACAATGTAGTAACAAGCATATGAAACCAACACGATATATGCATAACATGAAAATTTTATTTATGATTTGATTTATTTATTTATTTATTTATTTATTGTGACAAAAACGGTTTACACCTATTACAATTATCACACTTTACAATTTGAAACACAGGTATATCATATTAAGTTAACCATATTAAATCATATAAAAAATTTGAATAATGAAATTAAATTTGAATACACATAAATTAAAAACAACAAAAATAATATTTTAAAAATTTGTCAATAAAAGTTTTGTCCGTCAGATCTTATATGATGATGAAAACCAAATGACTGCTGGCCAGTTTATCTTCTTATTAGACAAATAAGTAATAACTATTGAAAATGATAGGCTTATAAACTTGGGATTCTTGTTTTAAGCAATGGGCTAACAACCTGTCATTATTTGAATCTCAATTCTATCATAAAGCCAAACAGCTGAACATGGCCTACCAATCTTTTTAGAACTGTTGGTTCTATCTACCCTTCAGGGCATTATAAGTGTAATTAAAAATATTTAATTTTCAGACAGTAACTTTCATTTTTAATTTACAATTACCACCTACCCAATACCAATGAGACTCAAACTGAACCAATTTTAATAGAATTTTAAATATTTGTAAATTGATGTCGTGGAATTAATCAAATATAGTTTTTATTTTATGTAGGTATCATTTGAATACTCTAAGCGTAAGCAATGCAAAGCTGAGTCAGTGAGTGAGTAGTTTTTTGTATGTTGTGTATAGTGTAGTTGTTTTTATGTTTTTGTTTTTGTACATGTTTTTAATGCTACAAATGATCATTACTTATGTCAAACAGTTATGTAGGGAAAATGAAATAATAAGAACCTTGTATGACAAATATCTTATGTTTTAGTTTTATATAAAAAAATACTATCATTTATAACCTACTATTTTAGTGTTAGTGAAATTTATGTATTGTAGGGTTCCTTTGAACACAGTCAATTGGAAAAAATAAATGAATGACAGTATTTACGTTAAAAACGTAAGTGTATACATGTGATTCATAGTAGCGTATAACGCGACACATAGGTAGTGGCGCCTACTACGCCTATTCGATTTGACCAAACATGGCGCCCCAACAGCTGACTACACACCGGCACGGGCGCCAGCGTCATCATATGGCGCGCGAGATCTTTCACCTCTATCATAAAAAATAACCATAAATAAATACGTAAACTAAAAACAAACAAAAAGTAACTGATAAACAACGCTTAACCGTAAAATACGTCATAAGTTTAGAAACCACGCCGGCCCAGGCCTTACCTAGCAAATGCGTGATCCGATGCTTCTTCTTCGTACAAGTTGTAATCGTCCACTTCTAGCAAACAAACATCATTTCCGTGTAAGGACATAACTTAGGTGTAATATGTACCTGCTTAAATAGCAATTTACGCACAAAACAACATGATATTAATAAAGTTAATGTTCGGATGGAGCTACAATGGCGGGAAACGACAATGAGCTCCGTCAGGTGACGCTTTACATTTAATACACACTGCGGATCGGTTTCACACAATTTTCACTGTTTATAACACAAGTCACATTTAGTTTATTTATTTCCAAAGTAATTTTACTCACTTACACTAAAATAACTTTTTAAAAACAGCAATTAAAATGGAGGGAGTCAAGGGCAACGCGACATCGATGCAGCTGGAAATCGACCATAGACAAAATCTATGTCATACCATAGACATTATTCGTTTATTGTCAATGGTATTCTTTTAGTGCCAACATAAAAGAAAAATTTTATACTCTGCCGTCTAACTTGCTTTGTCGCTTTGATTGATGTTCCAGTTCTACCACCCCATGAATGTCGTAAAAGGCGACTAAGAGAATAAGCACACTTTCTTGCAAGTTTCTATGCTGGTCAAGAAAACATACATACATAAAATCACGCCTCTTTCCCGGTGGGGTAGGCAGAGACTACTTCTTTACACTTGCCACGATCTAAAGGTAAGGTACAAATTGGGTATAAACTCTTCTTCTAGAGGATAATATATCATCCTGTCTCCATTTGAATCCCATTTATTAAGCCATATATCTGGACGTGGCTTTAAGTCTTTTTTGAGCTCGGTCTGCCCCGTAACCCGTAATGGATAAAGACTTAATTATATTTAAGTTTGTAATAATGCCGTGGGTGTCGTAAAGGCAACTCTAAACTAAGGTATAGACTCATAAACTTGAGATTCCTTTGTAAGGGATTCTTTAAAGAACATGTAGCGGGAGCGATGATTCGGCTCGACCGCCACCAAAGGGAAGATCTTCCCCCAGGCTAGGTGTTATGCCTGGGGAACCGCGGCTCCGACGATGTTGAGTCGGAGGTTGTATATATAGCTCCAATCCGTGAAATCTCTGAAATCGCGATTTGGGTTCTTCGCTGCTATTGACTGAGCGCGTCAATTTCTTCGCGATGATTGACAGTTGTTGTGTGATTTGATGTTGTTGACGAGTGGCGTAGAGATGTCGCCACAAACAGAACGGGACGCTCGTCAAAACGGACACAGTATCCCTTTAAAGAAAAGAACGAAAAGCTCTTAGAAATGGACACCCTTCCCAAAAAGGTGCTGGAACTGGTAGCTGAAGAAAATTTTTCAGTTTTGGTCGTTTTTTCACCAGAATGGCTGAATATTCTTTTCATTATTTCATTTACTTTTCATTTACTCTTTTTTCATAATAATATACAATTCAGATGTAGATGATTTCGGTTACATGTTATGTTGATGATCGAGAGAGCAATAATAAAAAAATGAAAAAAGTGGTCACAAAGAGATCGAGTGGACCATTTACGCATGACATGCTTGAGCTCCAACACTTTGTCAGTTTGCTCACTTTGAGCATGACATATTTTGTCAATTTCATTCATAAAAAGTTTGCCCGCTAGTTAATAATATGAGTACCCTATTGAAGAGTGGAATAGGCTATTTGACAAAGTTCTAAAAACTATCTAAGGGTATTTATTTGTTTATAAGGAGCCCTACAAAAATACTTTTCTGCCTTTATTACAGCTATTTTATTAAAAAATCGAAAAAGAAAATGAAATATTCAAATATGCCGCCAAAACGCGACTTTTAGCAATATGGCGGCCATAGCATGCAGTGACGTAAATTTCGTGTAAATATCATACAAAGCTTGTTGGTGTTTCGAAAAGTTTTGATTTCCTCTTGTTTTATTTAACTTGTGCCACGTCATATGTGTGAAAATTATTAAAATGAGTTCCTATAAATGTTGTGCAGTGCCTCAATGCACTAATACAACAATAAAATCTCCTACGAAACTGTTTTTATCTATGCCGATGGATTTGAATATTCGTAAGAAGTGGTTTCAGATCATGATCTCAGATCAGTGGTTACCAAGATATACTTACATTGATGTTTTCACATTCCTCAGTTCGGCAGCATAGAAATCTGGATTGTCTTTGAAGAAGACAATCCAGATTTCTTCTTCCAACCATTATTGCGTCCACTTTTGGTAGGTTTCAACTGTCAGCTTTCGCGGAATTGGTTTCCATTATTAAATACCTACGTTATCTGAGTAAACCTGAGCGATCAAACACTTATAAAATCTTGAAAAATAATAGCGAACACTAAGGAACGGTACGATCCACAGTCTGTTTATGGATAATTGACGTCATAATAGAAATAGCCAATCACGTTCGTTTTTAGTCACGTGACAGCTGCATATAAAAACCAAATTTTCTGAGACGGATTTTGTTTAAATAATGCAATATTTTTATCTCGCGTTATTACAAATCGCTCCAAAAAAATAATATTAAGACTGATGACATAAAAGAAATGTATATTTTTAATACAGTCAAATAGCCTATTGATTGTTATCCCAATAAATGTTGTTTTACCTTCCAAATCTATTATTTTATTATTGGCGACTGCGTGTATTTTTTTTTTTGCATTTTGAAATAATTTATTAGCTGTAAACCATTTCAACACTTGAGATGTTAAGACATGCCTTGTCCATGTCCGTATAATGATATTACCAAAGAAATTTAACTACACTTTTTAGATATAACTTGAGAATGACAGTAGGGCGGCAGATTTATGACCATGCTATGATGGATGAGTGACACTGATTGAACTAAAAATGTATAAATTTTACAGCTGTCATTGTAATCATCAATTTATGACGTTTACAGCCTACTGGAATCTTTAAGTTACTTTTTAATCCCTAGACTTAATCCATTATCCGTCACTTATTTTAAAAGAAATTTAATAAAGCACAATTTTTTTTTAATTCGAAAGTCTGCCTTCTGTCTTCTTTCGCTTTCATAGCTTAATCGCTTTTGTACTTATTTTACATTAACGAATAAATAAACAAACATCGTAAATCTCCATTTTAAATGTATTGTATGCTTCAATCAATTCAATAGACAATAAAATCATTACTGAAAGCGGAAATCATAAACCATAAGAAAAAAATGGTCTTTTTAATTTTGTTAAAATGTTGGCTATACATATTGAAGCGTCGTGGTTCGAGCAACCAATCACAAACGGGTTTCATATTTGAAATTTTCTGGTGGGGGTTTCCTCCTGCCGCCATATTGTGTTGAGCTGTGAGTGCTAGAAGTGAATATTTTACATTTTTAGTGTAAATTCTTTGTCAATATATTTCGGATTGCTTTGTCCTAAGGTGAGTTCTAAATAACATATGTAGTTGGCTCTAATTTGTGGTGATTTTTATGAAAGCATAACATTACTTTCGTTTCGTACCGGCATTTGAATTTTAATTCATATTTTCTGTAGGCTGTAGTAAAATTATTCGGTACGTTACTTTTACGCATAATATTGAAACAATTTGTTGGGCCTTAAAAGAAACGCACTTTTTTAAGGTACATTTGTGTCATAAAAATTGTCTGCAATACAAATAATCACAGAAATGTGTATTAGTTCGACGTAATACATTCGCTATGGTTCAATTTTTGGGAGTTGGAAGGTAGTGTTGAAAGTAAATGTGTACTAAATGTGCATGGGAAAAAAATAAATTACGTTCTTATTAATACGTGATCCATTTGTGAGGGTGTTGTCTTTCGTACTTAGTAAAGGAACAAAAGGTTCTCGGAACGAATAATTTCCTTTGTGAATTACTGACACAATGATGATTCATCGTTGTGAGTAACAAGGGGAGGCAGGGTGGGTCGGCGAATGTTCTTACACATTATAACATGTCGCACGTTACTTTTACTTAATTTTCACATAAGTTTTATTTCATAATAATAATAAACTTATTTGTAAAATCTAAGTTGGGATTCCCGTCAATGAACTGAATGCGCGTAGGCAGTTAGCTATTTATATAGTATAAACAATTGATAACTACATTCTCAGCTAATTACTCATGTGTCTATTTTGGGAAGAGTTCCCACTTAATTTTTACTATGGTGATTGGTAAAATTTTTATAAGTCCAGAAATTTCTAATAGGCGTGACTGGAAACTTGGTGCTTAGATATGAAATATCAACATTTTTGAGACTGATTTTATTTATGATCCCAGTCTCATTGAACATCCATCCATCTTCATCATCATCATCAAGGTCCATCTATCACATAACAAAATGCATGCATTTTGTTTTAACTTTCTCAAATTAAGCTTTAATTTAGTCTTTCTTTCATAATTTTTTTGCTTTATATCTTTCCTGTGGATGTCGTCAGTCTTTCTAAGACTGGTGGCTCTGTCTGCCCCACAGGGATTTAGACTTGTTTATATGTATGTTCTCTAAACTAGAAGTGTGCAGTAAGACTTTTTTACAAATGTCCGTTATTCCAAGCTTCAATTTTGCCCTGGTAGTGAAGTTAAAACATTTTAGCCAATAGTAAGTCAATTAATTAAAATTCAAATTTCTTTATTTTTCTCTACACAAACTTAATTAAGGAAAAATTAAGGAAAGGGCTTTTAATTTGGGATTTTTTTTAAGGCTATGGGCTAGCAACATGTCACTATTTCAATATCATTAAGCCATACAAGACCCTTTGAGGCCATTGGTTCTACCCTATAAAGGATAAAGATGTGGTTATATATCTATTTCTATTATTGCCCCCTGTGTCTTATTACAGTTTGTAGGGCAACAAACATTTATTTAATCTAAAACAGTGTTAGATGACGTCCAGTAGGCGGCCTTATTGCTTAATGCAATCTCTTCCAGACAACTTCATGAACATTACATGAAATATCATAATCATATTGAAATAATTAGTTCTACATTAATTCATGTTTTTTAATGTAGACAATGTGCACACATGGGCTTTGGAAGCAGTAGTAGTTATAATTAGATTTAAGTGATGAGATGTCAATAAGTGATACCTTGCATCCAATTTTGAAAATGAATCTATTCTATTCTAATAGATTAGGGAATGCACTACCATGACAGAAATACTGGCTTAACATAGCCACTGTCTTTCATACTATTAACCAACTTAAAAAGGAGAACTTAATCCGACTGTTATTAGAAACGTAATATTAATCAGGCAACAATATTATTGTAGCGGTCGATCATCCATTTACAATAGTCAGTTTGATAGCTCGCGCGTAGGGTTGTCAACAGTCAGGCATTTTGGGTGCATGTCCAGTGCCAAAATATATGGTGTCCGGCTTTTTATATTGCCTTAGTATTTCTTGATGTACTAATGAAAGTTCATTCCGTCGAGAAAGTACCCCAACGTCTCGAAAAATAAAGATACAAAAATCCAGGTTGTCCAGCTTTTTTTTTACCAAAACAAAAATATAGCATGCCAGCTTCTAGGGAAGGCTAATAAACTTGGGATTCGTCTTTTAGGCGATGGGCTAACCTGTCACTATTTGACTCCGAATCCCATCATAAAGCTACGTGGCCTTTCAGTCTTTGCGAGACTTCGCTCTTGTCTACCCTGTAAGGGATAAAGACGTGATTATTATGTATGTATGTTGGCATATCTATCAGTTCTGATTAGTACGTATGATGACGGTAAGAGGTAGTCTCTGCCTACCCCTCCGGGAAAGGCGTGATTTTATGTATGTATGTATGTATGTATGTATGACGGTGACTCGGCAACCCTACTCGCGTGTTATGTTCACGTCGGTGCAGGGTTACCGTTTGCGGTCTAACTGACCGCTGCCTATCGATTTTCCACTTACCGTCTACTTATTACGTGTTGCATTGTCAGTTTTAATGTCTGTTTGTACGTCGTGTCATGTTCTTTTGAGATTGAAATGTAATTATTATAGCATTAGTAGTGGTAAGTTACATTATTTTTAACAATAGCTTCGAGAACGCATGACAATACTATCCGTAAGTCAAAATAGGTTGAATTTCATATATAAATTCACGCCTCTTTCACGGGGTAGAGACTACATCTATCCTCTTATCACGATTCTTACAATAAAAATTAACTTGCAAGTTCTGATAACATGCAGTTAAAAATTGCTTTGACCGCGTCTTTCATGAACACAACATCATGTGATATCTTCCTCTTTTTTAAAGTGGATTCGGTTATTTATATTAGTACTCTCCGAGTACTTAAGTTGTTAAACTTATGTACCGATGTTGAATGATAGATAGATTTTTATCCGACAATGCTACAGACACAAAACTAATATAACAAGGTATGGTGTAGCAAGTCGAAATGGTTACAACGACGTCTGATATTATTTGCAACTACCAAACACATACATTATTAACAAGAGAAAATAAAAGTTTGCCTTAAAAGGTAATCAATCATATATGAATGAGCTATTGTAATAATGAGTCTAATAAAGAAAAAAAAGGTAAAAACAAACCACGTATGCGTGTGCTGCAGATATACAAAAAGGCAGCAATTCAGCGACAATATATATGTTTGTTTTTTAGTTGAAAATAAAAAAAATATCTATCCATCTATACCAAGTGATTGTGTCGGACAGACACCTTGTTGTGAAAGCTTCGAATTGTCTCAGCATGCGAAGTTAAATTGAGGATGCAACCTACTTTACTTCAATACGACAAACAAGACTAAAAGCTTTATTTATATTGCATTTGGTGGCGCTGTATCGTGACTGCTAAGCGCATAGACTAGCTGCGCGACACTTACTAAATTATAAATTACTTTAATGGGAGAATTTCGTCGTACTTTTAAACCCTCAATATTGCAAGGTTACTCGTTAAAGGACTTGAAGTAAGTTTTCACTTTAAAAAGCTTTTCCTCTTAAAACCTTAACAAACCCTTTACATCTCGGGTTCAACTACGAGAACAATACAATAAAGACTTAATTGCTAGTGATGAGTTCGTGGGAATGCCTGTATCCCAGAAATTCCCACGCGACCGTGGTCTCTAGCAGCAGCTAGCTTTTGAAAAAATTATGACCATATTATATATATGCCACCCGCCACAATCACTGCATACTTCTTTCGCTTCATTCTCATTTTTCAAGATTATTTTCTAAATCGAAAAATCCGCTATCTATTATTCCTTAACAGAGGGAAAGCGTTTATGGAACCAGTTACGGAAATAGTTAAATATACATAAATAACTAAAATCAATTATGGTAATTACGGTATTATAAACATCTTTTACAAATGACATAGATAACAGAAAAATTAAATAATGAATAGGGTGTGAAATGTAAATAAAGTTACCTAAATGAGTTCTTTTAATTAACCTAATTAATAATCCTTATTTTTTTTAACTATGGCTTTATCATTTTCTTAATGTATTCTCATGATAAGGACTGATTAAGATACATTTCAAAAACGGTTTTTTTTTATTAAAGACTGATTTTAGCACGAACCACCCATTGCCATTTTGATTGGTATGAATGGCAAATCATGTCTATCTGCCTTTGACTGTACTTATTAAATAAATCATACAAGCTTAAACTAGTCTCAAATTAATAATTTTTTTGGGTGGTAGTTCTTTAGTTTACGTGACAAATTTTTGTTGGTAATATACTGCTTATTAAATGTTTCACGAATTATGTTAAGCTCTTACAAACAATACTAAAGGCGTTATCAGTCCATTCTGGTGGCGCGTTTTGTCGTCATGACTGACTAGACTGACACATTGTTTATTTCTAAGAATATAGTGATGACTGGTACCGTTTCATGATATGTGTTTGTTTTTCCGCTTGTAAACCTACACGTGGCATTTGTTGGGGTTCTCGCTAACACTATTGTGCGCGTCTTCTTTTTCAGACTTAATTTTATATATGCGTAATTTCAAGAAGATTGATTCAATAAAAAAAAGCGTAGTCCTACTATGTTTATTGGGCAGAAAATCCCAGTAGTAACTAAGTAATTCTACTCGTTAGGACTACCGTGACCATGATCGATTCAATATGGGTTAGGTACCCCTGCAAAGGTTGCGGTGGTCAGATGGGAGTCGCTTTGTGTAAAAACCTGAATCACCCAATCGAGGATCCATGGTCAAAGGTATACCCCGGGCTCCTCTCCAGAGTAGTGAGGATGTAACTGGGACTAAAGCCAGCAGGAAAAAGGCTACTCGGTAGAACTACGCGTGTAAAGACAACAAACAAACAAATTTTCGCATTTTGAATATTAGTTCTGATTGGTAATAATTTCACAACGTTGTCGGCTTCGCTATTTACGGTCTGCAGCAAATCAAACGACCATTGCAAATTCGCCTCTATTATGGCATCACAGATAACATGCAGGGTAACTTGATATGCGGTTGACTGTACACGTCAATCTACAAAGCGGTACATCCTCACAAGTCTATAAAAATTAATGTATATCTTTCTGTACAACTCTTTTGTATTGTAACCACTGCGCTGCGTTATGCTAATTGAGATTTCTAATTTTATCGGATATCGGCAGAATAATCAACGCAATGCAATGCTAATGCAAAACTTGTAATTAAGTATTCATAGAGATGTGTTTTGTACATTTACATACATCACGCCTCTTTCCCGGAGGAGTAGGGCAAGACTACATTTTTTCATTTGGTATGATTACTGAAGTACCCTAGTACTATAAGTTAGGTTTACATATGCTTAGCCTTTCCTGTCCAACTTTCCCGTTATCATTAGCTTTGTATATTTGCTAAACTTTTTTTATCCTTTTAATAAAAAAAATCCTCTCAACACACATATATTCCCTTTTTTATTTCTGTCCCTGTCTTCTTTAATTTTTTATTCCTTTTTCCAATTTTTTATTTCCTTATTCACACCGATCATGCTTCTAAATTCTCAGTTCCAATGCGTTTATGCTTCTTCTGCCACGCCCAACTTTTTTCTTACATACGTATACATACATATCGATTACGGGGTAGATAGTCTCGAAAATACTAAAAAGATAACCTTCAGCTGTATGGATATGTGAAGGAATTGAGATTCAGACAGTGACAGGTTGCTAGCCCATCGCCTAAGAGAAGAATACCAAGTTTAGCCTTTCCCTTTATTAACTTTTACAGTCTGCTACTAAAAGAGAAACCAGCTGGCACACACTATGTTTTTTCATCGCTAGCATACCAGGATGAAAGCTTAAGATGTATAATATGTTTTATTTTTGACTTGATTTTCGATCAGTGTGTGAGAATGCTCATTAATAACAAACCGAAATTAGGCTGAACATGTGCACTACATGTGTGTTTTAAACGAATATTGAACTCGCATTTTGAGTGTATTATTCTACATCGCGTTTACTATAGAATAGAATAGATTTACATATTTTCAAAATTGGATACAACGTATCACTTATTGACGTCACTTCACTTAAATCTAATTATAACTACCACCGCTTCCAAAGCGCACGTGTACAAGAAGCGGCGAAACAAACTACACTGAAGCTATATTTCATTGTTTCGCAATATTTCTCATCTGAAATGTTGAAATTGCTTTTGTCACAATTAAAATTGAATTTGTACTATCACAGTACCGGATTAAACAAGATGAATATTACATATTAAATTATATACATAGTTATTAGCTAGCAAAGGTAACTTAAACTAGATTGGTAGTAGAACATTATAGAGGCAATAAAATTCGATCGATTCGATTTTCACAAATTCGATATCTATTTTTACGGAATTCATACGGGTTACCATTTTTAAAATTTGAACATGGAACAAAAATCGAACGTAGCCTATATCAAATTCGTTGCTTGCCAGCCAGAATTAACAGGAGCACATGGTCGTGATATTCGAATGCAACCGTTTGTAAATGTATCGTTTAGCGTCTACGTTACGATGGACATTCGGGCTCCGGCGCACCCACTCGTCGGCCTTGAACGGGCACCGCTCAAGGTCGCCCGTGTGCCTTCGAGATTATTCAAATCGAACCAGACCCGAGCGAAGTGCCTCCCATTGTACCTTGATGACAATAAGTTTAAAGTTTGGGTTGACTGCGTAGACCAAAAAAACGGAACCGGCCATAGTGGGAATCGTAAGCAGGTCAACGACCTTAATGCGTGAACCAATTCGAAATGATTATAAGATACGATGAGTGACGCCCATCGCACGAATACTCACTCTCGCGCATAAAAAATTTGATGGTATGAATAATATAGTAGTTGTAGGACCATTTCAATTTTAGAACTACGTATCAATATTTTTTTATCAATATAACATACATATTACTAATGGAAGCCACTTCACATAACTCGATCATTGCTAGCTTTTAAATATAAGTAAAAAAGATTACTAACACAACATAAGACATTAATAAAATTATGCATAATTAAATTTTGATCATTCTTGTATATTTAATTTAGAGGCTTCACCGCCCCATGGCATAGGGGAAGTGCGTGCAAATACCATTGTTAATGCCGGGGAATCGAAATGACTTCATTGTCTTTTGTCTAATATGATATCCTGGGCTTAGCGAGTTTATTGTTAACAGCAATCATTTAGACTAGGAATCGCGTCAATTAGGTAATATCTAGCTTTCCTGGGTGTTCTTTATATTTGAATAAAATAATATTTTGCACGACATTCCACTTATTTGTAACAAATATATTTATTATTTTGATCTCATACATACATACAGTCACGTCTATATTCCTTGCGCTGAAGACAGAGCCAACAGTCTTGAAAGACTGATAAGCCACGTTCAGCTGTTTGGCTTAATGATGGCTGTGGTCTCACTCTTCAATAATGGCGTATTCTGATTATTCCAAAATGAAAAGGACATTTCACATCTATAGTATCACTCTTATCTGTCTCTCATAATGACCTTTTGTGTTCGGTCGGAGTAACTTGTTTCCTCCAATGCTATAGTTGTTCGATAAGTAAATCGCTTCCCTGAAAATTCGTGAATCAAACAAACATTTTTTAACTAACTATGTTTGAACTAACAACTTGAGATACTTAGAAAAACAAATGCAAGTTTTTAAGATCGTATCAGCATCGCGCATCCGCATTCAAATCCAAGTTGAATAGTAAAATAGCAGCTAACTATTATTATTTTTTTACTTTAACCATAGTGTAATTACCATAAATGTTCTTTTATTAAAAATGCGCAGGACACGAATATTATATTTCAAAATTTTTCAAACATCTCTGATTGGCCTTTGTCTTGGATGTTTATCCATATAAGTATTATTATAAAATACCCTACAATTTTCAGTTTTAAGAAGATTAAATCATGCTTTAAATATAGAATAGATTTATTTTCAAAATGTCACTTATTGACGTCACCTAACTTTAATAATTATATCTACTACCGCTTTCAAAGCGCATTTCTTGCCACGTAAATGGTTATGAAAAAGCGGATTTCGAGTAGCATTTTTAGACGTCTAAACTGCAATTGAGTGATAACAATGTTTCCAACTCATAAAAAGCCTTCGGATAAGTACTTGTACTTGAGTCACGTACGAGTGACTAATCTTGTTGATTTGAAGTTTCAATAGTTCCAGTTCACCAAGAACTACAATTACTATTCTATACATACATACATATAATCACGTCTATATACTTTGCGGAGTAGACTGAGTCAACAGTCCTGAAAGACTGATAAGCCACGTTCAGCTGTTTGGCTTAATGACAGAATTGAGATCTAAATAGTGACAGGTTGCTAGCCCATCGCCTTAAAGAAGAATCCAATGTTTATAAGACTATCCCTTAGTTGCGTTTTACGACATCCATGGGAAAGAAACGGAGTGGCCCAATTTTTTATTCTATTGGTGCTATACTTACATATAATAAAATGGTAACGGACCGATGTCTGTACTTGAACGATATTGCCATATATCAATGTGGGGATCTATATAAGACCAACACAAGCCAAGAAATGTGAATGTTTGTACTCGCATCACGCGAAAACTATAGCTCCGATTCGAATTAGGTTTTCTCTAATGTCTGTAGGCTTGAAATCGCATTATATTGTCATTATGTACTGTTAACATTTGCATACTGTCATGACGGTAAAACATGTTGGAACACTATTTTAATTTTGACATCATATAGATACATTTATATGTTATGTACACATGTTTTGGCAAATAAATTTATCATATCTTGGTTCAACTTAAAAACTGCTAAACCGAAATTACTCCTTACCCCTCTAATGGGGCTATACAGGAGGTCCAGCTTTTATGTATTTATCAGTGAACTCTAACGGCGAACGTAGTCGCGGGCAACAGCTAGTCTTCGATATTTATCGAATCTCACTATGCAAAGTATTCCTCGCGCGCTCGCTGTGGTGGTGATATTTTTGTCTGCCCCGAGATAAGGGCCGGGTCCTGCGTGACTAATGTCACTGTTATTTATATTTGTATTGGTTGTAACGAGCAGAATGGACGATAATGCACTGATTCTCTAGGAATTCCTCCACTAATGACCTCCGATAACTGTAAGCTCTATCTCTCAGTTTCGCTTCAAACGCAGGAGTCGTAGCGTCCTCTGCTCTCACTTTTTGGTGGTAATTGTGAGTAAGCCTTTATATCTGTGATTTTCGTGTCTTTGACTTGAATTGTTAGTGGATCCGTGGTTGAGGAATATTTTCGTATTGTTATTATTAGCTTTACTAATATTATAAAGCTGAAGAGTTTGTTTGTTTGTTTGAACGCGTTAATCTCAGGAACTACTGGTACGAATTGAAAAAAATCTTTTTGCGTATATATAATAGACCATTTGTCGAAGAAGGCTTTAGGCTATATAGCAAAGAAAAAATGAAAATGTGAAAAAAAAAACGGGGGAAATTATTCATTCTTGAGGGCTTCAATGATGCCCAAAATAACTATTCCACGCGGACGAAGTCGCGCGCACAGCTAGTGTTACAAGTTGAGGTTTCCGATCTTGAAAGTAAAACAATAATGTTTTCTTAGGACTTTCAACAATATTTTACATGTATACTTTTATTAGTTTAAAGAATCTTTGTGTTCCACGTAAGTTTTCACGAACATCCTCTTTGTAATATAAATATTGTGCCGTTGCCGGTACGTCGGCGTTTCCTGTCCGTTCCCTAGTTTTTGATGCGTGAAACTTGCTATTGTAGTGAAAATTAAGCAGGATACAACAATATATGTGTGTTCCCATTAAAATTGTTCATTCGATAATGCGTTAACTACGCGCCATTCTGTAGAGATGAGAGATTCTTTTCATGTCGTTATCTGAATGCAACGTTCAATTAATAGTTTTTATTTTCACCGGTCGGTATTTGAATGGCCCAACAGAGAAGAATAATAATAATATGTAATGGCAGCTTCGCCCGCGCGTATTCATCGCCACCCACTAAAGTATGTCTGTCGCAAATCCTACGGGAACTAGTTTTTACCTGCATGAAAGTACCCCATGTCCTTCTTCAGAAGATTATATTTACGCGCAATTCTGAGAAGGTTGGTTAAGCAGATAACGCGTGAAGTAGAAGCAACAAACAAACAAACTTACTTTATACATTCATATGGTCATGTCTATATCCTTTGCGGGGTAGACAGAGCCACAAGTCTTCAAAAGACTGAATGGCCACGTTCAGCTATTTGGCTTAATGATAGAATTGAGATTAAAATAGTGACAGGTTGCTATCCCATCGCCTAAAAAAGAATCCCAAGTTTGTAAGCCTACACCTTAGTCGCCTTTTACGACATCCATGGGAAAGAGATGGAGTGGCCGTATTCTTTTTTGTATTGGTGCCGGGAACTACACGGCGCATATAATAATAAGAGTTGAGATTGGGATGCGCCGGAGTTGCATCGTGACACTTTTGAGACACTATTTTCGTCACAGGTTAACATTTATTCCCGGCGCCCTGACCCACTGACTTGTTTTGTATTCATGATCTGTTCCGGATTCAATTGTCTGTTTCTGTCATATTATGGTGCTCTTCCAACGCTCGAAAACTGGTTTGTAATATGATAATGTTAAATCTTAAAGCAACTAGATGTCCAGTGTGTCCCAATGTTCACCCTTTTAATGGTATTTCATCAGTTTGACGGACAGTTGACATTTTGAATGGATCAAAATTTCCCAAGCCATTCTCGAGATTTAGCTCAGTTATATTTAGTTGGAATACAAGTTTTTTTTTATTATCATGATCAAAGTTATTCTAAAAATAGCACCGTTTAATATGTGCAACCGTGATTACTTCGCTTAACCTATTAGAATGTCTGATGGGTTAAGTGAGGTCGTTGGAAGTTGCGACTGCGACGTTTGCTATATACCTAAATGGCATAGCAAATCGTGGGGTTGCTAATACTGTGATTTTACTACTATACAGTCATAGACCAATTTATATCTTTTGTCTGTTTGTTAGAACGCTCTAATCTCAAGAACTTCTGGTTCGAATTGAAAAATTATTTTTGCGTTGAAAAATCCATTTATCGAGGAAGGCTTTAGGCTATATAACATCACCCCGCAACTAAAAGGAGCAAAGAAATAATGGAATATGAGAAAAAAAAAACGGAGCAAATTATTCATCCTTGAGGGCTTCAATGATGCCCAAAATAGCTATTCCACGCGGACGAAGTGGCGGGCACAGCTAGTATATATAGTTCAAAGGACCAATGACTATTTTCGAAAGTGATATACATTAGTTTGAATACTAACCGATGCTCTTACGGTGAGGGAAAACATCATGAGGAAACCTGCACATTCAGGCAACTGAATTTGTAACCATGATCGATCCATAAAAAACCTAACCCGTATTGGGTTAGGTTTTTTTTGCAAAGGTTGCAAAGGTCAGATGGGAGTCGCTTCGTGTAAAACCTGACTGAGACCCAATCCAGGATCCATGGTCAAAGGCTTACCGCGGGCTCCTCTCCTGAGTGATGAGGATGTAACCAGTACTAAAGTCAGAAGGAAGGAAAATATATATCTACAGACTCAGTGGTTTGGACTGTGCGTTGTGTGTCAGTCAGTCACTCAGTCAGTATTCTACGATTCTTCATAAAAGCGTTATATTATAATTGACCTTCAACGAAAATTCAGGTTAAACTGAACAGTATATTTCGGTTCATTTGCTTTTTCCGCGCGAGTAAGCATCAAGTTTCTAAATATAACTTAATTGTATAGAACATAGATAATTGTTTTAAATTCGTTCTCAAAAATTTCACACTTACAAATTTGTTATACTCTAAGGCAGGGAATACCATTATCATTAAGTTGACCTGTCTACTCCGCAACAATAGACGTGATACATACCTACATAAACAATCACGTCTATATCCCTTGCGGGGTTGGCAGAGCCAAGAGTTTTAAAAAGTCTGAAAAGCCAGATTCAACCGTATGGCTCAATGATGGAATCGAGATTCAAATAGTGCTAGCCCATTGCCTACAAGAAGAATCCAAAGCCTCTTATCCTTCCCCCTATTCGCCTTTTATGATATTTATAGGAAAGATACATGACCGTGTGGTCCTATTTTACATTGTTTTATGACAAATTTTTTTTTCTCAACAGTGGATCAGAAGTTAGCATGGGTGCTAAACAGAGCAAGCGCTCGGTCGACATAAGCGGCAAGGAGGCCGAGAACGCCGGGGAGGTGGCGGCCGCCGGCGCCGGGGGCGAAGGCCGCATGGAGCCCCTGGCTGACGCCGACGCCCTCAAACCTCAGATCAACGGCGACGCGCACATACACGAACAATCGGTATGATGATTTGATTTTAATAGCATAAGTACATAAAATCACGATTTTTTCCCGGAGGGGTACGCAGAGACTACATCTTTCCACTTGCTACGATCACGATTTTTACTTGAACATTAATGATGGCCTTTAATTTTGATGTCTGATGTGCATGGACGTGGAGATAGGGTTTTGACCAGTGACAGAAATAGACAAGACTTCTCCTTGTCGGAAATAGAATATATTATTTTTTAATGTTGTTCTCACTGAAAATGTTTGACAGATGTTATTGACGATCTTCGTATCGAAGGACCAATTTTAATTACATTTCCAACTTGTACCATTTATCGAGGAAGACTTTAGGCTGTATAACATCACGCTGCAACTATAAGGCGCAAAAAATAATGCAAAACGTGAAAAAAAAACGGGGAAAATTATTCATCCTTGAGGGCTTCAATGATGCCCAAAATAACTATTCCACGCGGACGAAGTCGCGGGCACAGCTAGTATGTTATATTTTGCACTGTCTTCCATCACATTGTTGCTACACTTGGGGAATGCGTAATGGGTGTTATGTCTGTGCTGGTCGTCCCACGACTTCCTGTCGAGATAAACACGCGATTCCAGTTAAGCCTTAGGTATTTCTTGGTCGGTGGCGAACGCGTTTGTTAATGTAAACTTGTCGCTCTGCTCTTGCGCCGATGTCCTGTTGGGCGTTTTGATTGCAATTCAATTTGTTGATATTGTAAGTTAACGTGTGGTTCCCGGCACCAATATAAAAAAGAGTAGTACCACTACACCTTCGACTTTTACGACATCCATAGGCAAGAGATGGCTCTTGCCAATGGATGTCGTAAAAGGCGATTAAGGGATAGGAATAAGGGATATTTGGGATTCTTCTTTTAGGCGACGGTCTAGCGACCTGTCACTATTTGAATCTCAATTCTTTCATCAAGTCAAACAGCTGGACGTGGCCTTTCAGTTTTTGGAAGACTGTTGGCTCTGTCTACCCCGCAAGGGATATAAACGTGTATGTATAAGTTAAACATAGAGTTATGTCTTTATCCCTTGCGCAAGATCATCCTTATTGATTCTAACGTGAAATCTATAGTTCCGCGTTCTTATGTCAAAACGGTCTTTTTTTCTCGAGTACAAAAATTCTTTATCGAGTGTCAGAACACTCGATACTTCAGAATACTCTTCAGCCTCTGACGTGATTAACATCACGATTGTCTGATGGCGACCGGAACTAACGGCTTAACGTGCCTTCCTTAGTACGGAATCGTCGGACAAGAGTTCATTATTCCTACATAGAGAGATATCATTAGATGAATCCTTCGGCAGATTTACAATGAGTTATCCTAATTTGTTATTTTATGTATGTACTAGTTATGCCCGCGTCTTCGACCGCGTGGAATAGTTATTTTGGGCATCATTGAAGCCCTCGAGCCCTCGAGGATGAATAATTTTCCCCGTTTTTTTCACATTTTCCATTATTTCTTTGCTCCTTATAGTTGCAGCGTGATGTTATATAGCCTAAAACCATCCTCGATAAATGGTCTATTAAACACAAAAAGAATTTTTTAATTCGAACCAGTATTCCTGAGATTAGGGCGTTCAACCAAACAAACACACAAACCAACTCTTCAGCTTTATAATATTAGTATAGATTTGTTTTATTATTATATTAAGTTATGTATTTTGTTTGTAATGTATGTTTTTGCTGTATGCATGTGCATTTTATTGCACTACCAATTTGAAGTTTTTCTGTTTGGTCAGCTGGCAGACTGGTAGAGAATGCCAAACGGCATTAAGTCCGCCTTTGTAAATTTTTTGTGTTGAATAGTTTTAATTAAATACATTCTGTACATGCGTTTAGTCGTCCTTTATCCATGAATAATATTTAACGGAACGAGCGAATTCTAAGTCGACCCACAAACTTGGGACGAAAACATTGTTTTTTGTATGTTTGCATGTTTGCTTGTAACGCGGTAACTTTCGAATCGTTGGTCTGATTTCGATAAAATTTTAAATACTTCACATATTCTGATCTGTCAATAGAATTTTTAAGTTCGTATATAAGTTATCAAAGATAAAATACTTTTTTTTGTAAATTTCAACTACTTTACTGTTGCGGTTCGTCGTCAACGCAGACGAAGTCGCCGGTATTCTGCCACTACTATAATTGGCCTTGCCCTGGAATAAATTAACCGATCAAGCTTACATGTTTCTTTTGTTTCTGAATAACTTACCATCAGTGAAAGTCATAAATTTACATGCGTAAACAGGTACCTTAAGGTCTTCTATGTGCATGTACGATTCATAGAGCCTACCTGAGCTTCCATTTCAGTGATTTTGATACTCTCTCTCTTTCGCACAGCATTTTCCCGAATGCATATTCAGCTGTCGACTTAAAAGCTAGTGGTTCGTAAGGGATAGTTTACGCGTTGTCAAAAGATCTATCAAGGTTTTAACCGTTGGTTGCCTACCTGCGATTCATTCAATCTTTTGGGGTCTAAAACGGCCTTTCTTGGGCCTGGAGTCAAAAATTATTTATAAGTTGGTTAGCTTAAATGAATTGAATAAACGTGAGTGTCTGTCCCGTACGTATGTACAATCAACGGCACATGAATGTACCCAAATTCGATGCAAAGTCGCCTTTATTACCCCGTCATAAAGTTGATGTGCATCACTGTACTGTTCGCTTTCTTACTCCTGTCATCTAAAAAGTTTTTTTTTCCTTCAAGGACAAAGAGAAACAACTAGACAGCGGTACTCCAGAGAACGAAAAGGACGCCACCACAGAGAAAGAGACGAAAGATCAAGAGGAGAATAAAGAGAAAGAGACGAATGCAGTAACCAATGGGGAGAACGGCGAACAGAAGGAGAACGGAGAGTCTTCCCCTGCCCCGGAAGAGGGCAAAAAACCCAAGAAAGAAAAGGTATTTGAAACTCTTTTCAGATTGTTTAGGAATCGGTGTTCGGGAAGATCTTCTACCGGGCTTGGTGAGATTCCTGGGGAACTGTGCGACTGACGATTTTGTGTCGGAGGTTGTATTTATGCTCCAAACTTTGCTTGCGCGATTTAGACTTTTCGCTACTATTGGCTGAGGGAGTATACTGTTAGTGACGTCGACATGGGCAAAAACATAGAGGAAGAAAAGTTTTTTTTTATGGTTTAGAACGGGGAATCTTGGCCTGCCCCAGAAGGGGACAAAAAATCCAAGAAAGAAAAGGTATTGGCAACCCTTTTTTTTGTTGTTTGTAAACAATGCCTCTATCTATTGTTTTATTGTTTTTTTTATTATTTGCAAAAAGCAATGGATTCTGTAACGTAAGACATGACTTATAAATAAATACCTTGATCCCATGATATTGAAGGTATATATCCCTTTTTAAGAAATATAAAAATATCATTCGATTTCATCGATTGTTTTTGTCACAAATTTCACTTTTATAATTGTAAATATTTTGTTTCTCGAGTAAAAGAAAGTATTTAAAACTTTAATTACATATCACGCCCGTACACTACATAGCAAGTTTATATATCATTCTTATCAAGTAAATATCAATCAATCATGTGTAGAAAAAAGAAATATAGGTTGTCACCTTAATTTTTTAATTCATTTATTAATTATTATCGCATTTCCATTGGTGACAGGTAAAGAAGAAATGGTCGCTGCGGTCGATCAGTTTCAGCCGGAAGGAGAAGCCAAAGCAAGAGAAGAAGCAGAAGGAAGAAGAGCCCAAAACTAACGGAGAGCCAGAGAAAGTTCCAGAAGAGGTAAGTCGTTGATATTTGATAATTGAACCAACTGGAGATTTAGCGCGTTTTTTGTGTTCTATGTGTTTAGTCTGTGTTATTTTGGCGGTTTATAAGAACGCGTATGAAGACTTATGTAACTATTTCTTAGTGCAATTTCTGGTCAAGTTCGGACCAAATATTAGGTATATGTTGTATGGAAAGAAAAATGCTTATTGTGTTTACACAATTAAATTTAAATAAAATAAAACTAAAATGAATGAATTGTGGTCAGCACTTTCTATGCATGGGGTGAGCAGTCTCTTAATACGAGCACTGAAATCCTTATATGAGGATTCGAGTGCTTGTGTCAGGATAAACGGAGCGCACACTGAGTGGTTTAAGATTGAGAAAGGCGTTAGGCAAGGATGTGTTGCGTCACCGTGGCTGTTCAACCTATTTATGGATAGCTGCTTGACAGATTTGAAAGAGTCTAAAAGTGGATTAAGGATGAATGAGTTACTCGTCAAATGTCTGCTCTATGCCGACGATCAGGTTATACTGGCGTCATCAGCGGAGGAGTTACAGGAGATGGTAAACTGTATGCATGAAGCTTTAAAAGAGAAAGGAATGAAAGTGAACGTAAGTAAAACTAAAACACTGGTTTTTGAAATGGAGAAAGAAATGACAGCATGTAATATTTTGATTGGAGGAGAAAAAGTGGAGCAAGTGAAAGAGTTTGTATATCTAGGATCAAAGTTTACATCAGATGGCAAGTATGATAGTGATATTGAAAGGAGAGTGAACGCGGGGAACATGGTGAATGGAGCTTTGCATGCCTTTATGAGCAGTCAGAAACTATCCAAAAAGGCTCGACTGGCTGTGCACAGGGGCGTGTTGGTCCCGACATTAATGTATGGGAGTGAAAGTTGGGTATGGCAAAAGAAGCATGAAAGCAGAATAAATGCAGTGGAAATGAGAGCGTTAAGGAGTATGATGGGTGTGAAATTGAGTGACAGGATAAGGAACAGCGTGATAAGGGAATGTTGTGATGTGAAAGAAGATGTAGTTACAGGAATAGAAAAGGGTATGTTAAGATGGTTCGGTCATGTGGAGAGGATGAATGAAAGCAGGTTGACTAAGCAGATATACAAGGAGAGTGTGGAGGGAAAGGTCGGAGTGGGAAGACCTAGACGAACGTATCTTGATCAAATTAAGGACGTCCTGGTAAAGGGTCAGGTCAAAAGTACCCGAAACCGCCGAGCTTGTATGAAGAGAGTTATGAATGTGGACGAAGCGAAAGAAGTATGCAGAGATCGTGGCAAGTGGAAAGAGGTAGTCTCTGCCTACCCCTCCGGGAAAGAGGCGTGATTTTATGTATGTATGTATGTAAAACTAAAATCGAAGTAAAATAAACTTACTTAAATAGAATAGATTTATTTTCAAAATTCGATTCAAGTTATCACTTATTGACGTCACATCACTTAAATCTAATTATAACTACTACCGCTTCCAAAGCGCATGTGTAGAAGAAGCGGCAGAACAGCAGTAAACTGCAGTAAATTAAAGTAAAATAACTAAAATGGAGTCACGAAGACTTCGAATATATTTGTTATTTATACTTTTTTAATTGATGTGCGTAAAATTTACATTATAAAAAAATCCTATTACGAATTATAGTTTAGAAAAACTACAGACAATGGCGTTACGAATTCAAAATTGGGTTATACACATGTTGTAAAAGATGAAGGTGACTGACTGACATCAACGCACAGCCCAAGGAAATTGCTAGGTTGACATTTGATATTTGACATGTAGGTATATATATATGGTTCTTTATGTAGTCTAGAAGTCCACAAAGAGAGGATTTCCCAAAATTCTCAACGATATGGAAACGGGTTCATCGCGTAACGCGGGTGAAGCGGTTTTAAACCTAAAAAAAAAAGAACGCAATGTAAAAAGATACTTGTACTAAAATGTTATTTATTAAAAAAATAAGAGAAATTCAAATTCAAAAATTAATTCTTTTTTTCCTTGATGTACATAAATGTATAAATGAAATAAATAAAGATTAAGTTCGTTGTCCTGACCGCAATGATATACATATATTGATCATTGCGGTCAGGACAACGTCATATAAAACAATTGTCGAACAATGTATGTACTCATAGCCAGCAGTCGAGTGTTCGCTCCGTACTTCATTGTTCCACTTTCCTGAGCGGCGTCTGCGCGCACTACATTTTTAACCGCTTTAATAAAGTGAGGTTATTAATCCGAACCTATTTCTATATGCGTACAGTAAATGAGAAACTGTTTTGATACGGATTTTTATCATTTATTTAATGTTCAATGATGTGCAGTGCAATGGAATTTAATTGCAATTGCATATCATGTTTTCTTAAGCAATTGGGTTCGCCGTTTTTGTGTAATGATTACGAATGATTTTGCGCTCTGTTTTATTTTTTTTTTAATTTATTTATTTATTTATTAAAAAGGTATTGTAAAATCTAATATGTAATAACAAAAAAATCGAAATAGAAGGAATGTTTTACTGACTTTTACTTTTGTTGAAGCCAAGATGTTATCAAAACATGTTATTATTCTTCAAAGAATAGTGAAATCTTCAAATTGACATATACCTTTTATAGGTTAATTTCCTTACTACAAATATAAAACATAATATGCCGACTTACTTTAATAATGACATTGCTCTTGTAAAGCGTATATTGAATAAAGATAAATTGATGTATAACAGCGACCTACCGCAATTGGCCGTCAATGGCTTTTACTATAATCGAATTAAATCGTCGATGTTATAGATGTGTGCCATTGTTGGAATGCAACGAGCATCGTCGAGCGGCGTAGAATGCGACATTACAATTTTATAACTTTCCACTATGATAATTGAGCTATATTATATTACTAGCTGTGCCCGCGACTTAGTCTGCGCGGAATAGTTATTTTGGGCATCATTGAAGCCCTCAAGAAGGAATAATTTTAACCGTTTTTCACATTTGCCATTATTTCTTTGTTCGTAATAGTTGCAGCGTGATGCTAAATAGCCTTATTCGATAAATGGTCTATTAAACACAATTTTTTTCAATTCGAACCAGTAGTTCCTGAGATTATCGCGTTCAAACAAACAAACTCTTCAGCTTTATATTATTAGTATAGTAGTATAGATTACTTGGAATACTTAAGCGTTGGTGGTCGAACGGTTAAGGTGCCCGACTGAAATCCGCAAGGAATGCGTGTGGAGGCACAGGTTCAAATTTTACCAATGACTTTCTCAAGTTACGTTCATTAGTTTGAGTGCTTACCGATGCTCTTACGGTTAGGGAAAACGTCGTGAGAAAACCTGCTCTTTGTGTGTATGTATGTGTCACTGATTGTATCTACGATCCAATATGAGTTGTGTTCCCTGCAAATGGTCAGATGGGAGTCGCTTCATGTAAAAATCTGACTCACTCAATCAAGGATCATGGTTGTAATGGCGCACCTATGCGTTGATATGTCAGTCAACCAGTAAGTCAGTGTCCTCTTTTATATTATTAGATAAACTCGTATTTCGCAATAATCAGGATTGTGTTAAAACATTTTGAAGCACCAGATAAAATAATGGATTAAATTTTCATATAATTATCACAATTTTACATGATGACCTTTTGAAATAACTTTTTTAGATAAACTTGATTAAATTGTAGGTCCTTTAGTCGTCTCCTAAGACATCGATAGGGAAATGCAGTGGTCCCAATCGTCTCTGTAAACCACACGAATGATATCACTAACTTTCTAATCCATCGGAAACCGTGCGCTCTGCTGTTAAAACTGGTATTGCCTCCTGCTCCGCATCTTGTCTATTGTTTACCGTTAACCCTTGTATTACGAGTTTCCTTGTCTTTGGTGTGTTACATACATGTAGTCACGTCTATATTCCTTGCGGGGAAGACAGCCAGCAGTCTTGATAAGTCTGAAAATCCACGCTCATATGTCTGATTTCAGATGACTATAAGATTTTATATATTGGTGTCTTCTTATTTCTACTTTTTTATAAAACTGGTTGTTGTCCGCGATTACGCTCGCGTTATATGTAAAGTAAGAAATGGAGGTAGGTAAAACTCTATTTGAAATGTCATAAAAATCGGTTAAATGGTTTAGCAAAACAGAATGACTTCTTTGTATGTAAAATTATAGGACCTACAAAAAAAAATTTGTTTTTACTTCCTTGTAAACATGAGAATCCAACCCAGTTTGGAACATGGTTGCCTCAATAGGTGAAAGTGCTTATTCCCTATGTCGCCTCTTCCGACATCCACGGAAAAGTGATTTATGCCAGTTGTATTTCTAAATTTTAAGTTTCAAGAATGAAGAATTTAGTGTGTCCCTTAGTGAAAATTCGTGTTCATCAAGTCTATGGTCCTTTATTATTTATTAGTGGAAACCACAAGGAACTAATTTCTTTGAAGAATAATTAATTGTTCGGTAATGATTCATTCTATTAGTAAGCGAACATTGAGAAATAATTTATTGACCATGTCCAACTTTAATTTCCATTTGACTAGACGAGAAATCGTTGCAATAAATTGCATTGAAACAAAAAGTTAATAGTTTTGTAAAGTTTCTACGATCGACCTCCATATACAAACATAATGTTTTAATTTGTCTGATAGATCTGTGCGTTAATTTACCAGTATATCGCGCTTCCCTTACATACATTACAGATAACATATAACAATGTAATTTATAAGAAATTCAACCCGAAACTTATCATCGCAGTGTATGATCAACATACATACATACATATAGTCAGGTCTATATCCCTTGCGTGGTAGACAGAGCCAACAGTCTTGAAAAGACTAAATGGCCACATTCAGCTATTTGGCTTATAGTCCAAGATCCCAGAGCCGTAAGACACAACTTATTTTCTAAAGAATGGATCTTTCGATTCTCAGTAGTCTTTCATGTACTTTTAATACCTGCATGTTTGTGAGACTTGCCCGGTGACACCTGCGCAGGTACCAGGCGAGAAAGGTAACTAAAAATCACAGTTACTTAACTTAAATTTTTATGACTGATTTTTATATATATTTTATAGACTATTACTCTGAAGTCATATCAGAGAAGTCAGACGCTTTCCATGCGCCAGAACTTTTGTCAGACGCTTTAAAGCTCTATCAAAAAAAAATTAACTTAATTTATTTTTAAATGTCTGACTTTTATATATGTTATTCAGATAACTATTACAAAGTTGTATTAAATCAGTCAGACAGTTTGTAATGACCAAACACCCCTTAAACACAAGAATTACTCAGCCTCGAGTATGAGCGCGATAGCACAATGCGCATGCGCGTCAGAGTAAAATATCTAATATTTGAAAAGTACTTACTGTTTTCAATTTCATATTTTTGCATATCTATTCAAATACGATGAAATTTATAATTAAAATAATAATTAATCATTTTTAAAATAATATAATATATTGCAAACTAGCTGTTGCCCGCGACGTCGTCCGCGTAAAGTTCGAGTTGAATCTTAATCATACAGTGTTTCAGTCAAAATATTAAATTACAGACAAAATATTTTTACCGTATGATTATATGTAGTATTTTGATTTTCAGTTTTTTTAATAAATACTCAAACAACACAAAAAAAAATATTTTTTTTTTTAATTTTTAAATTTTAAATTAATATATATCTTGTTATTGTTGGGACTCGAACTCGGACCGCCAACTTCACAGTCTCACGCGCTAACTACTGGATCATCGAAGCCGTTGCGGTGGTGTCGAAATTAAACTAGACTACATACATATGGTCACGCCTATATCCCTTGCGGGGTAGACAGAGCCAACAGTCTTGAAAAGACTAAATGGCCACGTTCAGCTATTTGGCTTAATGAAAGAATTGAGATTCAAATAGTGATAGGTTGCTCGCCCATCGCCTAAAAAAGAATCCCAAGTTTGTAAGCCTATCCCTTAGTCGCCTTTCACTTATATTTATATGTTATAGGTTTACTATTACTATACTATTTTTTTTATTGTTTATGATTTTATTTTTACGGAAAATTCTGCCAGCAACGACAATCTAACTGATGATGAGGACGATGACTTGAGTGGACAAGTATAGAGATTTAATAAATGATGAAAATTCAAGTGATTATTTTGATGATGAAGATGATAAAGAGACAATAAAATAATTATTCAATTGATTAATCATAATTAATTATTTTTTTATTGAAATTATTATAATAGATATATTTTTTTAAATAAAATTAAAATTCTTTTTGAAAGGCTATTGCTACAAAAAAATTCATTTTCCCCTATTTATATGCAATATATTATATTATTTTAAAAATGATTAATTATTATTTTAATTATAAATTTCATCGTATTTGAATAGATATGCAAAAATATGAAATTGAAAACAGTAAGTACTTTTCAAATATTAGATATTTTACTCTGACGCGCATGCGCATTGTGCTATCGCGCTCATACTCGAGGCTGAGTAATTCTTGTGTTTAAGGGGTGTTTGGTCATTACAAACTGTCTGACTGATTTAATACAACTTTGTAATAGTTATCTGAATAACATATATAAAAGTCAGACATTTAAAAATAAATTAAGTTAATTTTTTTTTGATAGAGCTTTAAAGCGTCTGACAAAAGTTTTGGCGCATGGAAAGCGTCTGACTTCTCTGATATGACTTCAGAGTAATAGTCTATAAAATATATATAAAAATCAGTCATAAAAATTTAAGTTAAGTAACTGTGATTTTTAGTTACCTTTCTCGCCTGGTACCTGCGCAGGTGTCACCGGGCAAGTCTCACAAACATGCAGGTATTAAAAGTACATGAAAGACTACTGAGAATCGAAAGATCCATTCTTTAGAAAATAAGTTGTGTCTGACGGCTCTGGGATCTTACTCTATTAATGATATAATTAAGAATCAAATAGTGACAGGTTGCTAGTCCGTCGCCTGAAAAGAATCCCAAGTTTGTAAGCCTATCCCTTAGTCGCCTTTTACGACATCCATTGGAAAGAGATGGAGTGGTCCTATTCTTTTTTATATTGGTGCCGGGAACCACACGGAATATGTGTATAATCGAGTATCTCATAAAACAAGTTACAAACTTACTCCGCATCTTACTCAGCCTGTGTAAGTAATTTTTTCCGTATATACATATATATATATATATATTTATTTATCTGACCTTGCCATCTTGTTGTCCAATAGAACAAATTTCTATGACAAGTGTTGGGACGTAGTGCAATGCACCCGGCGCGGGGAATGCGGGGGCGGGCGAGGAGGAGGGGGGGGGACACAGAACAATACGCATTATAATTCAAAGTGGTGCTATATCCGCGCAAACGTGAGCCCGCTATAGTGGATAGGGTTGTCTATGGCCGACCGGACGGACATATATACATATATATAAAATCACGTGTCTCTTTCCCGCAGGCGTAGGCAGAGACTACATCTTTCCACTTGCCACGATCACCCATCCGCATAGTTCTCTCATTTCATCCACATTTATTTCATAATTCAAATTTCAAATTAAAATTTCAAAATTTTTATTCATTATTATAGGATTCTTCATATCGCTTAATAATTGTCAAAACGTATGGTTTAACAACATTGGTTTACTGCCGCTTCCAAGGCGTCAGTGCAGAAGAAGCGGTAACAAACTGCACTGCAGCATTTTCTTCTTCTAACTGAACTTACGGACTGTCCTGGTTTGATCAAGGCACCTTCTATATTCCGTTGTCTAACATTTTCAAAAAAAGATTAGCCTTTTTTTGGTCCCCATAAAATATTTTGTATTATCGTAAAGTCTACGTGACGTCTCGATCAACATACAAATAACTTTTATAAACCGGTCAGGCCGGAAACAGACGAACGGATGACAGACAAACAAAGCCTGTCTTACCCATCCATGTCATGGTCAAAGACGCATCCCGGAATCCAGAGAGGTGAGGATGTAACTGGAACTAACTCCAGGAGGAAGGAGACATTTATAAAGCCTTACTATCTCAAGACTTTATCGTGACGCCTGATCTATTAAATGAAATTAAACTTATTGCTTGAAATGTGATACATTATGGGACTACTGGAAGAAATTTTTAAAATAGGTAGTGCCCTTGTACTTAGTTCTTCGTTACTGTAGGTTCCTGAGAGTTTTCTTGTTGTAAATATATTTATAGAGTAGTATAGATTTAATTTCATAATTGGATAAAAGGTACCACTTATTGACGTCACGTCACTTAAAATCTAATTATAACTACTACCGCTTCCAAAGCGCATGTGTAGAAGAAGCGGCGGAACAAACTACACTGCAGCATTTTCACCGGACGTCAATTTACAAATATATGTATAAAATTAACAAATACTTATGACAACCCTATTGTGGACGATGATAGGCAGCCACCACATTGACGGACTATTGTGTGACGTTGGTTGATTCATATGTCGCGTCCTAAATCATTCTTATATGTGTAAGGCCTTAACAGAAGTCACGGTAACACATACTCGATTCACCAGATCCTAATTCGTTGACGGATGTCGCGCCGGCGTGCGTCAATACGAGTTTGATGCTTTTGACCGACTTCAAAAAAGGAGGAGGTTCTCAATTCGATTGTATTTTAACGGACACCAGCTTGGATGTTGATGTTGGTAGGTTTGGTACCAACCCACTTATCGCCTAGACATGATGTATCATTAATATCATTCTCAATTATTTTTAGGTTTTTAGTGTTTTAGAAGTCTTGTTTTAATTTTATTAAAATACTTTTTTTGGATTGAGTATCATATTGTACATAGCTTTCCGACCTCGGTTTCACCCTCGTTCCCAATATTGTGATAAAAAGTAGGCCACGTAACTCTTAAAGGCCTATTCTTTCGTCTTAATCGGTTTAGTAGTTTTGGAATTTATTCCTTACAAACAAAAATACAAATCTTTTCAGTTTAAAATCTCTGTGCCAAATTTCGTTCTTTTTTATTATTATTATTATGTACTAGTATGTGAATTTAATGACTGGTGGTAATGATGCCTCCAGATTAATAGTGTACCCTAAATTCATAAGCTTACATGAAAAAAGTGACGAATGTGAATTAAGGAGGAAGTGAATGGAAGTCCTGGCCAAAGGTCAAGTGTACCCTCAACTGACGAGCTTGTATGAAGACAATGATGCTTGTGGAGAAATCGAAAGAAACATGCAATGATCGTGCCAATTGTTAAGATATAGTCACTGCCTGCCCCTCTATAATGTAAAATAAATATGGCAAGCATATTTGAATTTATGCACGCAACTGCGCGAGAATTTAAATTATCGTTTCTCTTTTCGATTTTTCTCAAGTCTTTATTACCATATTGCCGTGTGGTTCCCGGCACCAATACAAAAAAAGAATATGACCACTCTATCTCTTTCTCATGGATGTAGTAAAAGGCGACTAAGGGATAGGCTTACAAACTTGGGATTCTTTTTTTAAGCGATGGGCTAGCAACCTGTCACTATTTGAATCTCAATTCTATCATTAAGCTAAACAGCTGAACATGGCCATTCAGTCTTTTCAAGACTGTTGGCTCTGTCTACCCCGCAAGGAATATAGACGTGACCATATGTATGTATGTTATTACCATAGGAATCGCATTCGCGAGCATTAAGACCTGAATTTGTAATTATGTAAAATTACTATGTATTTGTAAAAATTGTTAAATTTGCAAAAATTTTTTTTTATACACGAGACTAAATAGATAGGAATCGGAATCGAGATTTCGCCTGTGGTGCGGTGCGTTAGGAAACAGGTTTTACCTCGTGTAAAATTAGCCAGCAGCGCACAGGTTTCGCGGGCCGTGGGCGGCGGGGCTGCGCGAGATCGCGCCGATACGTGGGAGGCTGCTGGACCACTTCTCTGGAGTTGGGTACCTACTACCTAACTTAAACACAACGCCTTGCACAATTGTGCAATGTTTAACTACATAGTTAAGTCCTAAGTTTTTTCCTTGCGGGGTAGAAGGAGACAACAAGTCTCGGTAAGACTGAAATGCCACGTTCAGTTGGGGTATAGCTTAATGATCTAATTGAGATTCAATTAGTGACAGGTTGTGCCGTGTGGTTCCCGGCACCGATACAAAAAAGAATAGGACCGCTCCATCTCGTTCCCATGGATGTCGTAAAAGGCGACTAAGGGATATGCTTATAAAATTGCGATCCTTTTTTAGGCGATGGGCTAGCAACCTGTCACTATTTGGATCTCAATTCCATCATTAAGCCGAGCAGCTGAACGTGGCCGTTCAGTCTTTTTGGGACTGTTGGCTGTCTACTCCGTAGGGGGTATGGACGCGACTATATGTATGTATATATATATGTTAAATACATAGTTAAGTCCCAAGTATGTTCCTTGCGGGGTAGATGAAGCCAACAGTCTCGGATACACTGAAATGCCACGTTCAGCTGGTATTCTATTCTACCGTTAACCACACTGCTTACTAAAGGAACAATTTTATGAACGCCTATAAAACTTTTATAAAGGTAAGTCTACACCGAACAACAATTAAGTCTGTACGCATGTAACCGTACACACACAGCACTCCAAATTGTTGATTCTTAATTAATAGTTAGTATTATCTGAAGGGAAGGCTCGAAACTATAATTACTCCGCTCGTAAACTGTAATTACATAATTATGTTGATATGAAACTCGTTTGAAAAAAAGGCGTCAGGGACGAAGCGTATATTCTCGTTTGAGTCGCCATCGGATATCTGTGATTTTCATCATCATTCAACATCATCATTTTGGTATTTTTGTTTTATTCTTATCGGGACGACCATGATGTAGCCAAAGCTAGGTTATATTATGAGTTCAACAACCGTTTAACAGACATACATAAAATCTCGCCTCTTTCCCTGATTCCCTTGAGAGAGACTGTATCTTTCCACTGGCCACGATTCCTGCATACTTCTTTCGCTCCTTCCACATTCATAACTCTCTTCATGCAAGCTCGTCGGTTTCGGGTACTCTTGACCTGACCTATTGAAAGAACGCCGTCGATTTGATCAAGATAGGTTCTAGGCCTTCCACTCCAACGTTCCCATTCACACTCCCCTTGTATATTACAACAACTGTTTTACCTTCGTTATCCTATTCAAAGTGTAACTTAACAGCTTATCTTGTGATTACCCATTCATTTGCTTGAATATGCAGGTTTCCTTTCGATGTTTTGCCTTAAAATAAGTGCGTTGGCATCAGTTAACCTTATTATCACATCTTTTATCCATTGTTTTGTTACTGCTTCTAAACAGGCTCTTTGTGAAGTGAATAACAAAGATATCTATAGATTCAAATACTGATGCTAATCCATACTAATATCTGTGCTAATTTACAAAAATTCCGTAGGCCTAACAGCTTCGCTGATGCGTCATTATAATGAAGATGTAAAGGCAGTGTGAAGTCTGAGAAAGACTTCTTTTTTTTTTGTAGGACATGTCCAATTCAAAAGGGTCTAGTAGATATTCAGTTTCAAACATTGTAGATTGATTTAAAATTAATTTCAAATCGCTCTTTAATAAAAATTATTAGTTTTTAATCATTATTCTTCTTTCTATTCTTGTACATTTTGGTGCACTACAAATAATATAATCGAATACATACTTGTAGACATTACGAGCCACTTCATATTAATTTATCGTTTTCATAAAAATATCTATTCATTACTTATATGGTAAAAGAAAGAAGCGTAATGTCAACAAGCCGGGAATTCACGGCCGTACGAGAGAGTAAAATCTATAAATAAATTGTGTATTCTGGGAAGCGTCAGCGAGGGCGCCACGGTCACTGCCGCTCCAGAATATCTCGCTGTGAAGAGCGCGGGGCGGCCGTGATCTTGGTGAACTGGAGTAGCATCAATAGTAACTCTGGTCGAGTCTTTGCGGTGTTTCTATAAGTCTTTATTCTAAGCAATGTGAGAGGGCGGCCGTGATCTTGGTGAACTGGTGTAGCATCAGTAGTAACTCTGGTCGAGTCTTTGCGGTGTTTCTGTAAGTCTTTATTCTAAGCAATGTGAGAGGGCGGCCGTGATCTTGGTGAACTGGTGTAGCATCAGTAGTAACTCTGGTCGAGTCTTTGCGGTGTTTCTATAAGTCTTTATTCTAAGCAATGTGAGAGGGCGGCCGTGATCTTGGTGGACTGAAGTAGCAGCAATAGTAACTCTGGTCGAGTCTTTGCGGTGTTTCTGTAAGTCTTTATTCTAAGCAATGTGAGAGGGCGGCCGTGATCTTGGTGAACTGGTGTAGCATCAGTAGTAACTCTGGTCGAGTCTTTGCGGTGTTTCTGTAAGTCTGTATTCTGGGCAATGTGAGAGGGGAGGGAGTCCAGAATAGGTATTAACCCATAACGCGTCCTAGTTCCTAACCGAGGCACTAACGTAAAACGGCACGAAGCGTCCTAGTTCCTAACCGAGGCAATAACGCAGTCTGTTGTCTTTGGTATTTTTTTTCAATCATTTAAATATCATTGGTCCGCCCAAAACTTGTGTAACAACCAACAGAAAGTCTTTGTCCTTCGTTTTTTATTTTTTAAACCAATGACAATCAACAAAAATTTTGTAAATAAGAACATATTCGTGAGTGAAGTACGCGACAAGACAAGTGCCTTCCGCCATTATTATTTTCATTGAGCGGTGTGTAAAATTTATTAACGGAATTATGTCAAAATCTTTTAGAAGGAAAGTGTTTGTTTAATGTATTACATATCAAATTACAGCTTATTAAATAACCTATTTATTAACAATATTTGTTCTGGCCTAAATTTATGATTTAATGTCGAGAAATCGACATTACTTTTACGAACTGAAATCGAACTACGATCGACAATGTTTTCATTCGTTTTCATATTTATTCTATCAAACTAAGTACCATATAAACTATATAAAGTTTAACGTAAATTTACTCAGCTCTCTGGGTTTTTAATTAATTCTGTTGAACTAGTATAATATAAACAATAATTCGTAATTATGTGATTTCGATCGTCCATATTGTTCATTGCATGGCATTGACCTTGTAATATTGCGATGGCGATTGAAGTCGGTTAGAAAGTACCGTTCGCAAAAAGTTTTGCAAATTTGTTTAATTATTTTTTCTTTTAAATATTATTTTCACTTTGTTTATAGTCAAAATGTTTCTTAAAATAAAATTTAAACCACTTTAAAAATAGGTCTTATTATTTTATCGAGTGTGTGTTTAGTGGTAGGCTTACGTTTATGTGGCGGAAGTTGTAAATTTTAATTTAGGGTTCTGCACTTAGACATTGACCAGGGTTCTCAAGTGATCTGTATTTTTCATAAAAAAAATGTGGAATGGCTATAATGTGTATTATTAAATGATTGAAATTATCATTACTCCCTGATTTATTTATTTATTTAAAACTTTATTGCACAAATTAACAAAAAATATGTACAAAGGTGGACTTCATGCCATATGGCATTCTCTACTGACTAGTCTGATGACTGACTTACCATCAGACCAAACTGTGATAGCAAAATGGTGCGATAAAGTACAAATTATCTATTACTAGCTGCGCTCCTGGGCTTTGGTCCGTGGTCGTGAGAATTTCGGGATAAAAATTAACCTATATTTCCAGGTAATATTCTACCTATATATTAAATTTCATCAAAATCCATCCAGTATATTTTACGTAAAAGAGTAACGAACATCCATCCTTACAAAGTTGCATTTATAATATAATATTAGTAGGATGGATCTGGAATATAAGAATATCCAAGAGGATGTTGTTATATAAATGTAAGTAGTACCTACCTATCGCTACACAAATCTCAAACTCACGTTCGATCTATGTGATTTGTTCTTTTTTTATTATAGCCCACGGCTCCGCCCGTGGTAAAAAAGGAGCTCCTGAAGGTTTAATTTGTCTCTGTGACAATTTCATCAAAATCTGTGCAGTAGTTTCTGGGTTTATTCATTACAAACAAAAAATAAAACAAATCTATCGCGGAGAAGCGTTATTCGGCTAGGCGGAAAACAAGGAGACCTTAATTTTTTATGAATACTAGTGTAAAAAATATATATTATTTATTCGTTATTTATTGTGTGGTATTTTAATTAGATTTAGGAGTTAAAATACGACACCCGAATTCTGGTGTATTACAACATTTATACTGAATGGACCCACATAAATTATTCGATACTTAGCAAGAAATATGGTCGATTCATTCACTAAAACACGTTGTGGATTTTATTAAAAAAAATACACACAAAAAACTTGCGTAAAAATGACACATTACGATTGAATTACATTTTTGTTGCTAACGGTATGTTGCTCGATTCGTGGCTACGCACCCCGCCCGCACCCCTTCTTCGCCAACGGTCGAAATTGACAGTGTCCGACGGCAATTGTTTATCGTGTGTCATTTGCATAGTATATAATTAATAAACAATTGAAGAGTGATTGTCTGTGTTCAAGTGTTGTGATTATACTCATTCGTAGCGGAATTTACTTAGCTTTGTGTTATTGGAAAATATTTTAATGAAATGGGAATGAATTTCGTGCAATTAACGTGTAAAGTGTAAATGGCGGCCAAAAAAATGTCATCTTTAAAATGTTCGGGGCTACAGATGATACTTGAGGTATTTATTAGTATATAATTTTACTTTTATCTTGATGCTCGTTTCGTTATCTTTTTTTAGGTATACAGTTCATTGAATATAATTATACGGTTGAAGCACAAAGTTAACTTTTCTGCGGAAAGTCGGCAAAATTTTCATTGTACGGGACGTTACCGGAGTGTAGACTTTAGGAAATGCGGACGCGTCACGGGGAGATAGCCAGAATAGGCAGAATAGATATGAGGTATATTATACAAATCGTATTTCCAAACTCACTCGTAATAAGTTTTGGAAAGTGATAGGCAAAAGATTTTAAGAATGTACAAAAACCGGCTTTATTGGTAATAGACTGTTGCCCGCGATTTCGTCTACTCTGAATCTCTGTAAATTTTAACTTATGTTATGCCAATGTCTTAGCTATATTACTGCAAAGTTTCATGAAAGTCCCGTTCATTAGTTTTTGTGTGAAAGAGTCACAAACACACAAATCCTTACAAAATTTCACATTTATATATTGTCGGAATCTGGAGGGTGTTTCGTATTGATGATAATGTATGTGTGATTATAAAATCTCAATTCCACCATTGAGCCAAACAGCTGAACGTGGCCTGTCAGTCTGTTTGCCCTGTCTACCCCGCAAGGGATATAGACGTGACTATATGTATGTATGTATGTAACATAATGCATTAGCAACTCTTGACAGCGTGTAGTGTATTGTATCAAGATCCACTACCGGTGTGACACAAGTGGTCACAACGTCTCACGTTGCGTGTTTACTGAACGATTGTACGATCGATTGTCTTGTTTCCATAATAACACATTGTATCGTGGTACAACAAGGAAGGGTTCCTTGTAACTTGTTCGTCGTCATTGATTCAACCCGTCGATAGATTTATGTGAAAATCAAAATTATTAATACGGTAAATTTGAAAAATGAGCCGTGTGCCTAAAATAATCCCAAGATATAGAAGAATCCCAAGTTTAAAAAGCCTATCCTTAAGTCGCCTTTTACGACGTCAATGGCAAAGAGATGGAGTGGTCCTATTCTTTTTCTATTGGTGCCGGGTACCACACGGCGAATCAATTAACAATGGATGAACTAAGAATTCATTACTTGTGAATTCGTGAACAGAGTCAAATTGTTTGATGGCGTCGGAACAAAGGGATTCATTGCTGTGATAATTTAGTTAGTGGTTCGTGTCGAAGGGCCAGTGGCAGATAGCACACAGATGCGGGCTTCGAACCCTCCGTTAATTATCCTATTCGGCGGTCATTCTCGTTCCGTTCATCCGATTCAGACAGACTCATTCGGCGTCAGTTGAAAAATTCGTTAACTTAGCATGAACTAATAGTAGCCATTGTGTAAATTGTTTATGAAACTTAAGCGAAATTTTGTACATACGTATAGTCACGTCTATATCCCTTGCGGGGTAGACAGGGCCAACAGTCCTGAAGAGACTGACAGGCCACGTTCAGCTGTTTGGCTTTGATAGAATTGAGATTCAAATAGTGATAGGTTGCTAGCCCATCGCCTAAAATAAGAATCCCAAGTTTAAAATTCTATCGTATCCTATAGTCGCCACTTACGACATCCACGGGAAATGAGATGGAGTGGTCCTATTATTTTTTATATGGAGACTAGAAGGCTGAATGGCCACGTTCAGCTATTTGGCTTTATGATAGAATTGAGATTCAAATAGTGACAGGTTGCTAGCCCATCGCCTAAAAAATAATCTCAAGTTAGTAAGTCCCTCCCTTAGTCGCCTTTTACGAAATCCACGAGAACGAGATGGAGTAGTCCTATTCTTTTTTGTATTGGTGTCGGGAACCACACGGCACTCATGTGTCATCAATCATGTCCATATCTTTACGTGAAACTTTCCAGCACATGCTGTTTACTCGCCACACCAAAACGACTCATTGTAATTTGATACGGTTTTCACCGTTTAACGCGACTTCTGAACCACGGAACAACGAATCGGGATTCGGGACAGGCGTGTGTCAGTGTTCCCTACTCTCTTCAACACACTGACAATGTTCTCGTTGAGTTCGTAGAAACAAACACTTTCATCTATGCGTCTGTCCCTTTCCCACTATACTTCTTTCTGTGCCTTGCTGGCCTTGTCTTTCTTTCTGTTTTTGTTCTATCTTTCTACGTTGTTCGGTCATGTTATTAGTTCCTAAAACATACATACATACATACATTAAATCACGCCTCTTTCCCGGAGGGGTAGGCAGAGACTAGCTCTTTCCACTTGCCACGATCTCTGCATACTTCCTTCGCTTCATCCACATTCATAACTCTTCATGCAAGCTCGGCGGTTTCGGGTACTTTTGACCTGACCCTTTACCAGGACGTCCTTAATTTGATCAAGATACGTTCGTCTAGGTCTTCCCACTCCTAAAACCTAGAATTATTTTATGTAGCATTGGGGCAATTGACCGCAGAACCGACTACTATTATTTCTACTGGAAGAAGCGACGCATGTATTGTCCGTTAAATGTGTTGAACGTGATAGAATAGAATAGATTTATTTTCAAAATTGGATACGAGGTATCACTTATTGACGTCACATCATTTAAATCTAATGATGACTACTACCGCTTTCAAAGCGCATGAGTAGAAGAAGCGACGGTACAAACTACACTGCAGACTAAGTATCTAACTACGGAACAATCTACAATGAACCATCACCGTGAAAGTTTTATGTATGTCAAGAACAAGTTGACCATGCAAAAAATTCCAAGGAACATTGACGACCGTAAAAATATGAACCTAAATCATTTCGCACCACATAAACAATGCTATCTTTAGCCCAGGACATTATGCTAACAAATCAGAATGCAACCGAGTTAACAACCGAGAAAGAGAAGGGAATACAACCCATTCCTTTCTCTGATTAATGCCCGTGCCATTGCTTGGCGTGTAAGTGGAGTAGTCCTAGGCGTCGTGTGACGGGACGAGAGTAATTTGCATGGGCGATAAATAACGGGCGGGAGATAGCTTCGGGTTCAGGCGACTGTCACGCCCGCAGCCGTATCAGAGGTTGAACGCCCTGACTTGGCACCGATTACCAGGCGTTCAACGGGCTACTTGAAGTAGGTAATTGTTTTGTCTTTTCTGTTTTAAAGATGTATGGTAGGTATGGTAGGCGCGTGAGTGTTGCATACTGTAGGGGGATTGAATGTTGTAGAGACGGAGTTATTTTAGTTGTAACCTCTTTAAATAGTCCATTCAGTTGAGCCAGTCCAACTAATTAGTTAACTAATTGGGTAGTTTCGTTACATTGTATTGTATCTATACTAATATTATAAAGCTGAACATTTTGTTTGATTGAACGCGCTAATCTCAGGAACGCATTTTGCGTTGTAAAAGAAAGAGTCCTGTTGTGTCGTCTTAACCTATATATGAATGCTAATATTGATAATTTAAAGATGACAATATCAAAACCTGTTTATTGTACCTATACGAGTAAGTTGCCGTGTGGTTCCCGGCACCAATAGAAAAAGACTAGGACCACTCCATCTCTTACCCACGGATGTCGTAAATGGAGACTAAGGGTTATGCTTATGAACTAGAAATTATTTTTGGCGATGGGTTAGCAACCTGTCACTATTTGAATATCAATTCTATTATTGAGTCAAATAGCTGAAATTGGCGTTTAAGTGTTCAAGACTGTTCGCTCTGTCCACCCCGCAGGGGATATAGACGTGATTCTATGTATGTATGTAGTTGATTAACTTAAATGGACAGAAGCAAAGAGTGTTTCCACTTTGGCAGATAATAGTTGTGAGAATTAGTGCGACGCCACTGTCAAATCACTTGGTTTAGATAACATGATTCATATCATAATACATATTAATTTGGGACAGTGCATTCCTTTGTAATTGGTATTCAACTGGCGACACTGTGTTTTTGCACTGTAATGTTAAAAGCAATTATATAGATGACTAAATATATTAGATTATTTTAAATGACGTATACCGTAGGGAAATCCGTTGCTTAGTTTCGATACCTACTTAGTGGATAAGTACATCTTAATGGTTTGGATTGGAAGTGAATCCTTCCTACTAATATGATAAATGCGAATGTTTGTAAGGATATGTTTGTTATTCTTTTACACAAAAACTCCTGAACGAATTTTTATAATTGCAGTTTATAATTACATTAGACATTGCAATAACATAATAAGTTAAAATTTAATTGTTCTTTACTAAAGATGAAAACCGCACTAAATTCCTTTCATAGCTTATTTTTATAGCCTTTGGCTTTTAAGCTTTTCGGGTCGGTGTTATACAACTTTTAATGATACTCAACATGCTGTTAGATTTGGCATCGATTGACGGCCGAGTGACCGACACCGACCTATCTTGGGAATTTTTTGATTGCTAGTGTTTGTATGATTCCATTCTTCAGTTAGTTCAGTTCATATTCGTTAAAATGTAGACTTTCCATTAAGTGTTTAAAATATTGCTGATATGTTTATGCTGGGACTTGTATTTTTGTAAATAAGTTTTAGTTTTATATTTGGGTGTATTTGTAGATTTATCTTTCAGTTTTTCCTTAATAAGTATGATTTATGTTTATTTCATATTCTACAACTGAAATCCTTGAATCCATGTTAAAATAATGGCCGTGGTTTTAGTACAAAAGGAGGCGAAAGCGACCCGAATCGTTATTTTAAAAGAGATTCTACAATTTACAAGTGTATGTATGTAAAAGAGAAATCTTGTTTCACATTCATGTTACCTTTGTCTGAATGTCAAATAATGACGCCAATCGCATAAAATGTTTTCCGGAGCGGAAAATTATTTCCATAATTCCGATGGTATTGTGCGACGCTAGGCACTGTTGTGGTCGGTGACTCATCGCCATCGTACTTACATTCACCGTTAACGTGGATTAAAGCCGGTTGTCCATCGATAGAACCGGAAGCGTTGCGATGCGAAAGTTTAATGCGACTCGTTAATAAAAACTGTGATTGGCCGATGTCTTTGATGGATGTTTGTATTCAGACGGCGTTTTGCATTAAGAATATATTTTTTAACGGATTTATGTGAGTGTAGAGTTGATAATTGGTAGTTCCATTTTCAAAACGTTCTGTCCACGTAATACAACTCAACACAGAACAATATGTCAAGAAATTTAAAAGTAGAACTCATCGTATCGTTTTTGTTTCGTGTCTCGTAGCTACCGGAGGAAAGGCAACCTAATTGGCCTCGTTGTACGTAGGTACTTACATATACCTACAAAGATTCTTAACGTCTACCAGATACTTCGACGTGGTAGTAATGAACTGTCTGATAGTTTCTTTTTGCTGGGATGATTAAAACTTCGTAACAATAGGCATGTTGAATGTATGTATGTGTGAAAGGTTATCAATTTTTTTTTATATTTTCGAATGTGTTAGCAATTTTAAGTTGTGCTGCAGTGTTGTTTGTTCCGCCGCTTCTTCTATACATGCGATTTGAAAGCTGTAGTAGTAGATATAATTAGATTTAAGATGTGTGACGTCAATTAGTGATACCTTGTACCCAATTTTAAAAATAAAACTATTCTATTCTAAGGTTTATTGTAATCTTGTTGTATTAAATGACTACAATTTTTAGAGAAAACTATTTAATTTAAATTTTAATCTCATTTTGGTTGGATTACGAAAAAGAGCGTCCGGTGGTCGAATCGGTTAAAATCATGATGCGCAGGAAGGCACTGGTTCAAATCCCACCTAAGCCATGATGTACGAATGACTATTTTCGGAGTTATGTACAAAGTGTATGTTAGAAATCAAACTAAATACATATACTCTTACGGCAAGGGAACACATCGTTAGGAAACCTGCACATTCAGGCATCTAGATGTGTAACCATGATCGATCCAATACTGGTTAGGTTTATCTGCGAAGGTTGCAGAGGTTAGATGAGAGTCGCTTTGTGTATAAAACTGAGTCGACCAATCCGGGATCCATGGTCAAAGGCATACCCCGGGCTCCTCTCCAGAGTGGTGAGGATAAAACCTGGACTGACGCCAGAAGGAACAAGGGGTAATAAATAAATTTAATATACATACATATGGTCACGTCTATATCCCTTGCGGGGTAGACAGAGCCGTCAGTCTTGAAAAGACTGAATGGCCACGTTCAGCTATTTGGCTTAATGATAGAATTGAGATTCAAATAGTGACAGGTTGCTAGCCCATCGCCTAAAAGAAGAAACCCAAGTTTTTAAGCCTATCCCTCAGTCGACTTTTACGACATACATGGGAAAGAGATGGAGTGTTCCTATTCTATTTTGTATTAGTGCCGGGAACCACACGGCACTTTAAATTTAATATCTCCAGATCAATAGATAGTAGATAGCGAAATGCACCCCCCAGCTTCCTTTTTCCTCGTGTGGAATATGGTGACGGGTTGACGACCGACACCGGCCGTGTGGCCCGGAGCCCCGCGGCGCCCGCGTCCTAAAACTTGCCAAATAGATTCTACGTGTTGATAATGTAACATTTGCGATGCAATGAAGTAAAAAGCGGTTTTAAAACTAAGCTGTTCTTGCTTATTTTTGAACGGCTAATAAGATAATGATCTCAATTTATTTTGTTACTAGCTGCGTCCCAAGGCTTCGCTTCTTTAGGCATTGCGGTTTAGGATGTACTTATTATTTTATTCATGGTTTAAAAGAAAAAAGTGTAACTAACTAACACACACTTATACAAACTTTCGTCTTTATAGATAGGATTTTAGCATGTAAATTGTGGACTGATTACTGTAACACATTTGTGGCGTGTGTAAGCAAAATTAGTCCTTTGAATCATTCCTCAATATAATCACGTCTTTATTCTTTGCGGTGTAGACAGAGCCAGCACTCTTGAAAGACTGATGGGCCACGTTCAGCTGTAAGGTTTAACGATAGAATTGAGTTTCAAATAGTGATAGGTTGCTAGCCCATCGCCTAAAAGAAGAATCACAAGTTTATAAGTCTATCCATCAGTCGCCTTTTATGACATCCATGGGAAAGAGATTGAGTGGACTTATTCCTTATTTTTATATTGGTGCCAGAAACCACACGACACTTCATATATTATTGGCAAAACTTATAAAATAAATTGCAATTTTAACGTACTATTTCTTTTTTTTAAAACATATCTACTAATACAATTAATGGTATTTAATTTAATTGATCGCTTTATAGCTAGCACGAGTGTTATTATATTTGGACACCAACAAAGTCTATGCATTGCCTATATATACAAGACAATAAACACACAATGACAAATGCGTGCTGTCGAATTAGCGATCGTTTGATGCGACCGTTGATATTTATCGATGTGTTTGCGTCTCCTGGCATGAGATCCAGGCGGGCTGCCGCCGTGTACCGCGGCCCTGCCATGCGTGTCTTTATACATCGGTAAACAATGGCGGCCTTGAGCGCCGGTATCGTTTTATTGTCCGCCACAGCCCTGCGGTTTCAGGACTGGCGTGCACTGACGTTTTATAATCACGTTTATTTCCCTCGCGGGGTGGACAGAGTTGACAGTCTTGATAAGACTGGATGGGCCACGTTCAGCTGTTCGGCTTAATGACGGAATTGAGATTCGTATAGTGACAGCAGTTGCTTGCCCGTCGCCTAAAAGATGAGCGTCTAGTTTATTAGCCTTTCGCTTAGTAGCCTTTTACGACATCTATGGGAAAGAGGTGGAGTGATCCTATTGGTGCCGGAAACCACAACACCGCACCCGAAAAGAGTTAGTATTAAGAATTTTTCAATTCCAACATAATGTCATCTAACTAAACGGGGTCCTTAGGGGACTAGTGGCTCTGTCTACACTGTTAGAGATAAATATGTTTATTTGGTGCTTTTTCTCAGTGCTCGCTTTCTTGGTATGTCCAGAGATAATGTTGCTTAGGTGTTGTCCGAACCGGGCCCAAAGCTGGTCTTCCACAATCTTCAAATCTTTTTTAATTTAAACGCAAAAATACCTACCGATATAGCGATAGATAAACCCATCGCTAAATATTGAAAATATTTTATGTTTTTGCTCAAAGCAGAATTGCATTTTACTTAAAAACATATGCGACAATGTGTACCAACCCTACTGTAGCAATCGTTGCAATATAATATATCTTGGATCATTGAAGGGTAACTACGCAATCTAAAAATGATGTCCAATCTTCCGTGACAAAAATGGCCGTATAAATGTTATTACGCGCGTCGCCCGCCCCTCAGTCTCAGCTCGTGTGTTTAGTGGATTGTGCTTGGGGGTTTTGTGCCAATTGTTATAAGTTTTATTGCCATGGCCGACGATAAGGTATATATCGGTTCTGGGAATATGCGTTACAACTACAACAAGACAAATAAAGCCCTTATTTGTGATGTTGCATTATTGTTGTGTATATTTGCTAAATATGTGTATTTAATACTTTGGGATATAAATTCTATATCAAGATTTTTTACAGACTAATTTTAATAAATAGTTTTGTAATTCTGTGTTTTCAAAAGCATATAATTGTGAATATTTTTGTAAAAATGTCTTTTGTTTCTTTGACAGGCGGCCGAAGCTACGCCTGAAGCGGCTAAGACCGAAACTGCAGAGGAAGCTAAAGCTGATGTTGAGAACAAGGACGAAAAGACTCCAGAGACCCCGGTCACCGAACCAATCACAAACGGTAGCTCCACGCCAGAGTCCAAAGTCGAAACGCCGGCCGCCGAGGAGCCCCCCGTCGCCGTCCCAGAAACGAACAGGCCCGAGGCGAAAGCTGAACCTGAACCAGAAAAACTCCCTATCAACGGCCTTTCGTTAGACGAGGCTAAAAATGATGCCACCGAAGTATCACAAAACGAGGAAAGCAAACCCGAAGTACCCACTGCTGAAACGACTGAATCGGCACCAGCTCCTGAAATCCCTGTCATAAAAGAGGTTTGTGTTGAACAAATGCCTTTGATAGAGTCCACTCCACCCCCACTCCCGGCAAACCCTCCTCCTTCTTCAGTGGCTTCATTTGCTGCCACCACAATGGCACCCGAATTGACAGATGCTTCGCTCGCTAACACCACAGAATCCGCAATTATACCACCACCCCTAGTAGCCTTGGAGACTAAACCCGATATGCCCAATGAAATTACTCCCGAACAACACGAAACTCCAATTGTTACAAATAATGAAACTGAAGTTAATCCACAACCCCCTGCCTTTAAGGAAGTCGACGATAAAGTTGAGAGTGTAGAGAAAGATATTGGTACGCCAACTGAACATGTTAAACCTGTAAACGAAGTCCACGACGAAGTTGTTAATGTTGTGAAAGAAGAAATCGAACCGCCTACTCCGTCCGTTAAAGATGAAACTGAGACCGTGCCACGATTGAATGAAGTTGCTGAAGAAAATATCGTCGAAGTAGAAAAGGCTGAACAAGACACACAAGTAATTGAGACTGCACCTGTTACCACGAATGTAGAACCCGAACTTGATCTCCCGCCGCCTGCGACTGAAGTGTGCGAAGAAATAATTGTTGATGATGTCAAGCCTGAACCGGAACTGAACCACCTGCCCGAGGCACCCATCGATAACATCGAATCAAATAATGAATCGAATGAAACCAATATTGAAAATATCCAAAACGGAATTGCTAATTTAGGTGCTTTGAAAGCGGAAGACTCCAATGCCGAGGAGATTTCTGAGCCTTGCATATCGCCGCCCGCCGAGCCCGAACTCGCCGAAGTTCCCGACGCGCTCGACTCCGCCGAGGACCTGCCTCCCCCGCCCCCCGCAGACGACCTCGCCGAGAGTTTAGACGCCGTCAACATTTCCGATAAAGTGGACATTTCCAATCACGTGTCTGACATCGTCAGCGAAACGAACGGTATCGCAAAGGAGACGAACGGGACGGAAGACGTGAACGGGAGCCTTCCCGAGCCGCGAGCGAACGGAGTAGAGGCGGCCTGCAACGGCGACGCGGAGGCCGCGCCCCGGGCTCCCGGCCCCCACCCGGACCCCGCCTCACAGGTGACTAGACTGGACGTCTTGCTCTTGTAGTCCATTAGAACAGTATTAAAAGAAATCCCCGTTAACAGTTTTCGTAATTAGTTATGTGCATATAGTCTGCCAGCATGCGTGGATAGTGAATAACCGAAGAAATGGAGTGTGCTCGAGTGACGTCACCTGTGCGGCCGCAGCCTCCCTTCTCCCATCTCCCTCTGTCGCTTTATTGTAGTTACACTTTCTCCTGAAGCATGTAAATTTTTAACTCGCTTAGTGCTAACATTCATTACATTGGAGCCATCATCCCCACCCGTTTTTTTGGAGCCATCATCAGTATGATTCATATCAATTTAAAAAAAAATTGTGACTGTATCTTGAAAGTTAACCTGTGTGCAAAACGTGCAGGCTTTTTATAATGAATCATTGACAAATGTGCCGTGCAAGTTTTGCTAGTGAACAGTTTTAGTGACTTTGTGATCACAACTCGGGCTAAATTTGTATAAATTGAAGTTTTCATCTCCTTGAAGTGACTAACACATATGTTTTTTCTTGTATATATTGACTTCTATACGTACCTAGAAAGTAAATAACAAAAACAAAATACATTTTCGAATTTGCCATGTAAATATAATAATTTTGGGGTCCGCTGCATGTTTATATCATGCATGTAGAGATCAACCCAAAATCGGGTATCAGGTTCTTAAACCTGTCTGTCTTTAGTCGCCTCCTACGACATTCACAAAGAGCAATGGAATGGTTTAAAATAATATATCTACATTTTATACAATCTTTTTATGTTAAATTATTAATAACGCTTGTAAAATTTGCAGGAGCCGATTGTGGTCAGCGACAAAATGGCTGACTTGATCCCAGAAATACCAGTCGTCCCAGAGCTGAAAACTGAAACGGTGAATATTGACTAGTTGTTGCACCTTGCTCATGTGGCATTTTATATATTGCAACTTAAAATTTCTAGTTTTGCTTTTGACGGCCTGATTATAATCTATCTTTCGTATAGTATCGACAAGTATTGACTTGTCGATACTATATCTTTCGTATAGTATCGACAAGTATTGACTTGTCGATACTATACGAAAGATAGATTATAAATATATATAATTGAGAGATAAAATTGAGCAAAGGCACAGGTTCAATTCCACCTCGGCCGTGTACTCTGTCTCTTATCAAAGCTATGTACATTAGTTTGAACACTAACCGATGCTCGTACGGTAAGGGAAAACGCCGTGAGAAAACCTGCACATTCAGGCAATTGGATGTGTAACCATGCTCGATCCAATACGGGTTAGATTTACCTGCAAAGGTTGCGGAAGTCAGCTGGGTGTGGCTTCGTGTAAAAACCTGACTCACCCAATCCTGAATCCATGGTCAAAAGCATACCCCGGGCTCCTCTCCAAAGTGGTGAGGATGCAACCGGGACTAAAGCCAGGTGGAAGAAGTAGCACTAACAAAGCAATAACGAAATATTCGTATTGAAATAACTAGTTCTACATTAATTCATGTTTTTTAATGTAGACAATTTGCATTCGTCCATGATTTACATTTAAGAGATCTATATTTGTAAATTGACGTCCGATGACAATACTGCAGTGTAGTTTGTTCCGCCGCTTCTTCTACACATTCGCTTTGGAAGCGGTAGTAGTTATAATAAGATTTAAGTGATGTGACGTCAATAAGTGATACCTTGTATCTAATTTTGAATATTAATCTTTTCTAAAGCGCCTCCCTTGTTGCAGGAGACGACGAGCGACGTGGCGGTGGCGAACTAAACCCGCCCAGCCCCAGACGTCCAGCGACACTTGTGTCATGTAATGAGCCTTTAATTTATTGTCAATCTCACTGTGGCGTAGAACATCGAACTAAGTTCGATCATACATACATATATATAACTGTCAGATATGTGGATTTCCGTTGCGATGGTGACCTTTCATATAGATTGAACATAGTATAAGTTTAGCGTGCTTTGCTTTTGTAAAATTAAGATTTTATACAATTTATTCGCTAGGATCGATCCTTTTATAATTATATACGATAACAAAGTTATGTAGGCAGTATACGGTGCGATGAGTTGGTGCCATTATTACAGGGGTATTAGTTGACGTCGGCGCGAGATGCGTGCTCCTTAATTGTCGGATTTCTGCTTCTGATGAACTTCATTCATTATATTATTTACGACTTTACATTACATATTGGATTTGAATAGATCTCAACATTGTACCAATGTTTGTTTTCTGTTGTTAGGAGAACGAATAAATTGAGCATAGTTCTTATGTCGGTGGTATTATGTTGTGAACAGAGATTTAGTTATATGTTGCGGATGCATTCCTAAATTTAGATAGATATCGTAGGTTCGGTGTGATGTCGCGGGGAGCCCGAGGCGCGCCCGGGGCTCTGGGTGTGGACCTATATCGCTCGACGATCATAGAAGTATAATCTGTTTTATTTTGTAGTTTGAAACATTATTATAATGTATATATGAACAATTTGAATCCCTTTTACATTACTCGAATAATTATGTTGAATGCGTGCCCATTGAAGATTAAAATTACATATGTTATCGATTTGAAGATGAGATGGATTACAATGAATTCTCAATTATCTCATTGGTGTGTTATATTTTATGCACTTATATAATTATTCTGCTCATATTATTAGTTTAATTAAGTTGTATAAATTTAGTTTGAATACTGCTCTCTTTTGACGCGAACTCAAAATTAAGTATTGAAAATTTACTCGTACGTCTAGTGAGATATTATTCAGTAAGGTTAGACAATTCGGTCAGTGTCGTGAACGTGTAACGCATAGGTTACCCCATCAATGACAAATTTTAGAATTTTTACTCAGCGGCCAATTTTTTTATTACAATATACAATTTTTATGCATATACATACCTAATATAATTATACTGTAATGTTTAGACTTGTAGTATGTGTAACAGATAGTGAGGCAGAGTGTCAGAGCTGCCATTAGTGAAAGTCGGTTTGAACCCAACTGAGAACGGCTCATTCAATTTGATATAACTATACAATTGTAATTCGTCTACAGTGTTTCAAGTTCAATAATTGTATGATTTCATAATCATTTTTGTAATTTTATACAATTTTTTAAGAAATTTGAAAGTGGCACATCTGCGTGACTGGGAGATTCCTCCAAGTAAAATTAGCAGTAACCATGAGTGAGACATTCCATATCAAACGCTAATCGTTGCTCAGTATTCGGTGCGTTCCATCCCACCTCTAGCGTAGACAGCCTGCCGCCTTCGAGCTCGTTCCCACCTGTCGGCTATCGGATCCGTATATTAATCGGATGTCGGCGCCTTTGTTCACACACACGATCGGTTGTCGGCCACGGTCGAAGCTAGTGCCAATTTCAAGCACTCTACGCGAGGCGATTGTGCACGATGGACGTCGACGAAGCTCTTGTTGTGATGTATTATTATTTGAGAAGAAAACGAAGAAAGACAGCCAAGGAAAGAAAATATTGGGTGCACCCAATCCTGAGAGAAAGATTTAGTTTGGGAACATTTCAGAATTTAATAACAGAATTGAGGAGTGACGAAATTAAGTTTTTCAATTATTTTAGAATGTCGATAACTACATTCAACCATCTATTGGCTCAAATATCAGTGAGCATAAACTACCAAAATACGAGATTTAGAGACTGCATTTGTACTGAAGAAAGGTTGGCGATATTTTTAAGGTAATATAATTATACATATTAATTTGTATAAAGGAAGAGATAAAACAGTCACTTTTAGTTCACATATATTTATTGAAAGAAATAACTTTAATTTTTTTTAATTACGAAAACAAATTAGTGGAGTTAAATATTACTAAAATCTAAGTCCGAATCTTGAGTATTACTTGAATGTAGTGACAAAGTAGGTGATGCTGGTTCAACGAGTTGGCGTGTCGAATATCCATATCCACTTGAAGGGAAGATATTATTCTGGTTTAATGGTGGGTGCACATTCTGGTTTTGTGACGAATATACAGATTGTTGCACGTGATCTCTTGATTGTGAATGCCAACCATAGTTTGATGAGTATAAACGACTTTCACGCTGCTTTTTAATATTTTGAATCAGTGACAGCACGCCTGATTGAAACTCTAAAGTTTCATTATCGTCAAAAGACGTAACGCTCGGTAGAACACCTTTAAAAAAAGAGAGCATTGGATGTTCGTTACTTCTGTCTGACTGTAGCCTGCTATCTAAAAACTGGCTCATTTTGTCATCGAGACAGGAGGTTTTGGGCTTTTTGGAAGTGCTTGGTAATAGCAGCTCTGAATTTATATCTGTTGTATTGGCCGCTGATGCCTCGGGACATGTATCTGTTGGACGCTTCTTGACAGAATCATGAGTTCGATTAGGCTCAGCCACTTTTTGCAGAAAACTCATCTGTTCTTTATATATATATGGCTTTGAAAACTTAGCCCCTGCTCCGGATTTTTTGACGTCATTTTTATTTGCTCGCATCCAGGCATCTCGTAGATTCGACCACTTTGTAGATACTAATTTACCTGCAATTACAATAGGTACATATAGAAATGTTAATTATTTTACCTACTTAATTATTTTACAGATATTGCGCATCGGGTTGTTCCTTCAAAGAATTGCACTATAGTTACAGAGTTGGTGTGTCAACTATTAGTAAAATCTGCAAAGAAATTAGTTCCACTATCTGGGATGTATTAAGAGACGAGTTCATGCAAATTCCTGATAATGAGCGTAAATGGTTGGAAATTGCAAAAGGTTTTGATATGAAAGCCAACTTTCCGCACTGTCTTGGAGCAGTTGATGGTAAGCACATAAGAGTGGTGAAACCAAACAATACTGGCTCGATGTATTTTAATTACAAAGATTATTTTTCATTTGTTTTACTAGCCGTTGTTGATTCAGAATATCGTTTTATTTTTATGAGTGTTGGCTCGTATGGAAAAGAATGCGATTCTTCAATATTCAAGGAGTCAACTATATGGAAGAAACTGAATGATGGTAGTTTAAATATACCAAAACCAAGGCCTCTACATGCAACACTTCAAAATGATATGCCTTATGTTCTCGTGGGCGATGAGGCTTTCCCTCTGTCAACAAATTTGTTAAGACCTTTTGGAGGCACTCATTTAGACCACATGAAAAAAATATTTAACTATCGTTTAAGTCGGGCAAGAATGTACGTTGAATGCGCATTCGGTATTTTAGCCAATAAATGGAGAATATTTCATCGGCCACTGGATGTCCACCCAGACACGGCTATCGAAATTGTAAAAGCGTGTACAGTATTACACAATTTTGTAAGAGAAAAGGACGGTCTGAACTTTGAAGATATTCATTATGCGGCAGAAAATCCGATGCAAGAACAAGTACAACTGCAAAACTGTAATCCACGTGGTGGTCCTATTGCAAATTATATACGGTCTGAATTTGCAAACTACTTCGTTTCAACAATAGGCTCGGTGCCTTGGCAACCAGAAGCGCATGGTTAATATTTATGTTTTGAATTTTACGTATATTATTAAATAAATAACTTCAAACACTTACCACATGATTGTCTTTCTTTTTCGTCCAAATTGTCAAAATTAGGTATGAGTAGGCAGCAAACTTCCCGCCAAGCAGCTATTTTCAGGTTCTTATCTTTATAATCATTTAGAGTTTTGTCCCAAAGGACACCTCTTTCCTGAACTAGTGTGATCAATTGTTCGGGGTTGATATTTTTTTCCATTACTACGAATCACCAAACGTGCGTACAATAAAAACACAACAACTCTGCTTGCGCGCCGCGATGTGTGTGTGCGCGATCGCAGGTACGACGTACGCACGAACGGAATGAGGGGTAGCGGGGAGAGGGTTATCGGCTCCGACATCAGACAAATGTGAACAGCGCCGTTCTTAATCATAGGCGAGCGAGATCCGACACGATTTTTTTCCGGGCGTAGAGGGCTGGCAAAACACCCGACATTTCTTGTCGGAGCCGACACAAAATCGGTTTCCGATAAGTGTGAATAGCGTCATATATAATGCTCTGCCACTAGAACTTCCGTTTAATATACGGATCCGACACCCGACAGGTGGGAACGAGCTCTTCCACCGTCTCCCGACAAAGTGACCTTGTGTGTATTCTTTTCATTAGATAATGATTACAATTTCATGCAAGCTACTTTGTCACAACATCAAACATGTAGTTAGAATGCCGAAATATGATTTAATTCCCCTTATTTCCAATGTATTTTGTGTAAAATATAATTTAAAAGATTTATTTCCTCATTATATAGCACTGTGGAACTTGTATGATAATATGTTATTCCAATTTAAAACTAAATGTTGATGTGTGAATGTCTCTTATCAATAAATTTTAAACAACAATAAACTGTTTTTCTTTTCAATTCTTCCATTTCCTAGATCCTCGTTATTTAATTTGAAATATCAGTTTAAAAAGTACTATTTCGAAAAACTATCGCTGTCCCGTTTCACACAATAAAAATGGACGCAGCGATAGTTTTTCGCGCGAAAAAAAAAGCGTCGCTCCTGCCATGCTACGGGGGCGTACGTACCAGTACAAAATCAGGCCTGTACTAGTAAAAATACCTGAGCTTCAGTACGCGTTCGCCTCATTTGAAGTAGGACACAGTGCTGTCACATTGCAAAAAAGTGGCTACTCTTTAAGTCAACACCAACACTAATATCAAATGTTTGTATACCTACATATATTAGCTGGCCATACACGCACGGTTATGCCCGCCGGATCTGCCCGCACATCCGTGCGTGTGGGGCGAAGTCACGGATTCGCCCGCCGGGTGCGTGCTCGATCCGTTCGCACGGGGAGTGATCCGAGCGTTTGTGTTCAACGACGGATTTGCCCGTCGGATTGCACCGCATTGACAAATGTTTCAGTGGGTATAAATGCTATTTATATAATGGTCTAGTGATATATAAACTTGCAATTTTTAATATTACTAGACCATTTCTAGTGATATTAAAAATTGCAAGTTCTTAAGAGTGAATGGCGAAGATAGATACGGCGTATGGCTGTCTAATAATATGATGTCAGAGCACAATAAATATACTATTATGGCGGACAGCTTTTTTAAAAAGTATGATTTTTAAATTAATTTTTGGGCTTTATAGGTATTTAATAAATGTTATTATATATATATTGGCAAAAATAACAAATACGAACATGCTTTCACCAAAAACAGCAGACAGGGTAGAGAATTTTCGGCCGTATATAAATAAAACCAGTGTATAAAGTTTACCTATTTTAATTTCCATTACAATTGGTAATTTTAACATTAATTACTGCTAATTTAACACATGTCACTTGGTACAAAACATTCACTGGGTATTCACCATACACATTCGAGACTGTGCACTGAATACGCGATATAACACAGTTCATACTGAACACTTCAAAATGCAGGCAAGAAATCTCATCACAAATGATGGACTATGGCTAAGTACGCATTTCCGCCTAAAATATAATTAAATGCACACGTTACATATGGTTTGTAGATTACACAATTTGTAGCGAAATATGTTAATTACAATACAACCTTATGAGGTATAAAAATATTACAAAAGTAATTTTATAAAACTGTACGTACATTTGTATGATGCGAACGTCTCGCCCGACTGGGTTTTATGAGAAAATTATATTTAGATCAAGCTTTATAAAACGAAATTTCTTCCTGCTTCTCATCTTCCTTTATATACATAAAGGAAAAACATACAAAAATATGCATTACAAAGTTAACATGTTATTCACAAAATTTACACAACATTGAGCAGGAATAAATTTCTATGAAAAAAAAAACATGAACTGTAACCTCATTTTTAATTAATGCAGAATAAATTGTCAATTGAGTATCATATAATAAAAACAAACATGTCCCAGCGTTAACACTACATATATAATTAAAATAGTAGTAAAAAAATATTTAAAGGGATAATTATCCAGAAATTACGATGTGTAAAAAATATCGAGTTGTGATAATTAGAACCTTAGCTGACATTTCTCCTAAGTGACAACTTGGCGCTAACAAGGCAGTGGTGGCTAGATAACGAACAAACAAACATTCTAGCTCAGTAATAGTTCCAAATACATGTATGTAATATTACTAACATTATGTATAAAACATTTACAAGGATTGCATTACGTTATCACATTTTATTGCTGCACTGTACTTAAGTTAAATTGACAGTAAATCGAATCTAATCTGTCTAGGCACAAATAGTGAGAAATAGTTTTAAATAGATACTTACTATTAAAATTGTTCACAAAATAATAAAACTGTACACTTGTCTATAAGTATATACAATATACATATTTATACTGTAAATAACAAATAGATATGAAAGCTTTCCAAGTTACACGGTGTGCTAACTTTTTATTAGAGGTTAGTAAAATAAAGGCACCAAATAAACTACAACACATAAAAATCGTAAGTACTTATTTACTTTTTAAGAACCCTCAAAATAAAACTTAAAAATTCTAAGTGCCAATTTAAGTACATAATTCTCTAAGCTTGACGGTATATTTCTACAAAAAAAAAAAAAAAAACTGGTTCACAGTAACTTTCGCAATTTCATTACAATTATCAATAGCTTTCTAAGTTTAATGGTAACTCGCATCTCCATGCTTTCGTTATAAAATTTGAAAACTGTAACAACGAGTATTTCACGCAAATACACAACTGTTTAACTTCATTCTAGTGCAGTCTAATTAACTTCTATTAATTACTTACTAAATTCATGTTATCTAAATTCGAGAAAATAATACGTTTTGTATGGCGGTCGGAAATAATAAAAAACAAAAAATAAATATTTGCCTGTTAGCATTCTGATAGGCGCGGCGTTGGTGTGATATCATTGTGATGTAGCAAGATTATTTTAATTGTAGTAAAACAAAACATATCATAACCCTGTATGAGAATGTGCACATAATGTGACTAACTACACAATTGATACAATATTGTTCTTGTGATTGTTATTAAGTAGGTCACCGTTTTATAAATATATTTTGATGTTAAGTACCTAAGGAATATCTAATATTTATTCAATCATACATTCGTCCAAAGATAAAAAATGAGATTGAAAATTAAAAATGTGATCTTCTGCGTTTTCTTCAAGTAGATCTTATTGAAATAATTTCGAGAGCGCAAATTAAAGTAACATTTTTTCCACAAAATGTTTTTTTTTTACATGAAAATTGGTAAAGCATGAGTTACTAAAAAAATAACTTATGAAAAAAATATTTTAGGCGCCCCGTGCAAAAGCTTTATTTGTAAAGATTCCTTTACAGTTAAAAGGCTTGACGTGTTCATTGAGCGTAGGGTAGTGTATTTTCCTTGTGACAGTTTACGAAAACAAAACAAAACAGATGATTTGGGACTCAGACCATGCATTAAGAACTTGGTCCGATTTAGAAGTTGTTTAAAATCACATCAAAAGCCTTCGCTGTTTTATTACAAAACTATATAAATAAGAGAAACGCATTTGTCGCGAGCTAGTTTCGAACCTTACTACTTTTGGGGTATATCTTCTATCTAGAAAATGATTATCACTTTGACAATATTACAACAAAACAACGTTTTGCAACATTTCGTAGTGACGGAAAAAAAAAACAAAACTTACACGCATACATATTTTATGTCCCTGCAATGTATAGTGGGCCACATATAAATGTATACAATCTTCAGTATCTAAGGTAAAAAGTACCTACCAGGTAAATAGCATACCATCGTATTGAACCGGAATATAACCAACTCGGGTTAATTTTATAAATTGGTTTTAAACAAAATTATAAAGTATGTATAAACAATTTGAAGCACAATTTATAAATCATAATGACAATATCACATTTATAAGATATTATTTTATTTAAATTTTTCAAAATGGCGGCTTTTTTTAGCTTCGCGTCGATTGACACGATTGAACACGCTCACAGCTCAACTCCCACGCCGGTACTTCTTTTCCGTGTCACCTATCACGAAAGAGCATGACGCCAAACTCCATATTACAAACTTCAGAAAATACGATCTTGGATTTTTTTGGATAAGAAAAAAATTGTTTTAACTAAAAAAAAATAATAGAAAAAGTTATTCACGGTGCAATTGTTATTTACACCGTGGCTCCTAGTACACACGTACAGTCGCCTGCAAAAACATCTGAATACACACAAACAGACCAAGTTTCCTTGCAGACCTCCGCAACATCCCTTACTCAATTGACGAGTCCCGCGTCCTTGGCCATGCCGTAGAAGACGGAGTTCCTGTCCTGCAACAGCTGGTCGGGCGGCGCGAACTCCACCAGCTGCCCGCGGTCCAGCACCATCACGCGCGTGGAGTCCATGATGGTGTTGAGGCGGTGGGCTATCGTCAGCACTGTACAGCTCGCGAACTCGGACCGGATTGTTTTCTGATGAGAGCACAACAAAAAAAAAATACGTTATATAAATTCAAAATTTAAAATTTTTATTCATTATTATAGGATACTTCATATCGCTTAATAATTGTCAAAACGTATGGTTTAACAACATTGGTTGACGTCAAACAAATTACTTAAAACTAAGTTTACTGCCGCTTCCAAGGCGTCAGTGCAGAAGAAGCGGTAACAAACTGCACTGCAGCATTTTCTCTATACCTATCTCTATAGCTAGTTTGTTTGTTTGTTTGTAAACTCTTTATTGCACATAAAAATAAATAAAACAAATTGCAAAACAGTTATTGGATTTAGAAGAATATGTACAATGGCGGACTTATCCCCAATGGGATTTCTTCCAGTCAACCAAAATATAAAGGAAAATCCATAATTAAAAGGCAGCGCACATAAAAAGCATTGAGATGCAGTAAAATAAACAATAAATTTCTACATATCTAATTAAAGATAAACATACATAAATAATATATATATATAAAAACTTACATATTTATAAGTACGCTCAATTGTTAGATGCATCAGAACACAGTCTTTTGATAAGTGATTTAAAAGAACTAAGGTTCAGAGCAGATCTCGTATCTTGTGGGAGGTTATTCCAAAGCTGAGCAGAACGAACACTAAAAGACAAGCCATAAGTCCGAGAAGAGTAAGAGGAATAAGTAGTTTAAGATTATTATGAGATCGCATGCGACTATCCGTCTCACGGAACGAGAAATTTGTATGAAGATAGTGAGGAAATGAAGGATTAAAAAGGATATTAAACAAGAGAGATAGTGTGTGAACATTACGTCTAAGGCGAATGGGGAGCCAATTCAATTGGCGACGAAACTCAGAAACATGATCGAATTTGCGAAGACCGAAAACAAAGCGAATGCCCTGGTTCTGTAAACGCTCTAATTTGTCAAGCAACTCTTCAGTAACGTTAAGACAAGCCACATCGGAATAATCAAGAAGAGAAAAGAGAAGTGATTGTACAAGTAAAATTTTAGTGGCGGTGGGTAGAAATTTTTGCATTCGGCGAAGTGAATGTAACGATACATACATCTTACGGCTGATTTCATTGATATAGGGGCTCCACGAAAGAGTTTGGTCCATGATGATACCCAGATTAGTCACTTTGGAAGATAAAGGAATAATATTGTTATCCAGAACCAAACTAGGAACCAACACATTTGCAAATCTTGAAATATAATGTGGGCTACCTATAACAATAGCCTGAGACTTGGCAGCGTTAACTAAAAGACCAAAACGGCCTGACCAATCTGCAATTCTCTCCAAATCCAAATTTATGGTACTAAAAGCATCGTGAATATTATCCAAACTGGAAGACGCATAGATCTGCAAGTCATCGGCATAAAGATGAAAATTAGAGGAAAGAGACGCAGTAATACCATCAATGAAAATTGAGAACAGAACCGTAGATAGAATGCCACCCTGCGGAACACCAGTCACTAGATCACACCAATTTGAAAAGCAATCATTCAGTTTTACACGTTGTCGACGTCCAGTTAGGTAAGATGAAAACCAACAGAGGGAATTTAAGGAAAAATTTAAAGAACGTAGTATTTCAATTAAGACATCAAAATCAACTGTATTAAAAGCACTAGTAAAATCCAAAAGAACGAGTACGGTAAGCTTTTTATTATCAATATTGAAACGTATGTCGTCTGTTATTTTCACTAGAGCTGTCGTAGTACTATGGCCACATTTAAAACCCGATTGAAAGGAACTTAACATATTGTAACGTGATAAGTGGGCACTTAACTGTTGATGGACGTGATATTCTAAGATTTTAGAAAGTATTGAGAGAACTGAAATAGGACGTAAGTGAGATGGACAAGAAGGAGGGTTTTTTTAGGAAGAGGAATTATGTAAGCAAGTTTCCAAGCAGCCGGGTAGACACCCGTTGAGATAGAGCAGTTTATAATATCTGTAATAAAAGGGGCAATCATTTCCGCAATTGGTTTAATCATATCAAGAGATATACCGTCATCCCCAACCGCCTTAGACTTTATGGACTTGATTAATCTTATAACGTCATCAGCGGTAATTTCGTTTATACAAAAAGAGGGGAAATCAAAAGCAGGACGAACAGCTAGACTAGCAAGCGTAGCCTGCTTAGTGACTGATGGAAAATTCCGAGGGGAAGAACAAAAGTGCCTATTCAAATCATTGACGTCCATAACAAAATTCTCGTCAGGCCCACGCTTGCCGAAACCTAGACCCTTCAAAAACTTCCATAGATTGCCAGGTGGACAGTTTTCCACATTTGAGTGAATGTAATTACGCTTAGCCTCCCTACACTTTTTATTGCAATGGTTGCGGAGACATAAATAAGCAGAATGGCTTTCTTCAGACGGGCATTGACGTAATCTTAACTTGGCTCTGTCTCTTCTGGCCATGCACTTTCTGATTTCAGGTGTGAGCCAAGGAGCTGGGTTATATTTAATACGAACAGGATGAACAGGAGCATGTTTATCAAACAGGGATAACAAAATTTCATAGAATTTAGAGACTTTTGAATTGACATCTGGGGCAATCAAAACAGCGTTCCAGTTCGCATTATTAAAATCAGTTAAAAATGAGTGTTCATCAATTGCCGTGAAATCACGACGGAATATAACTTTGTGTCTACGCTTAGGAGAACGCAATTTAAAAGACGCATAAAGAAGATCATGAGCCGAGAAACACACTGCATTAAATTGCCCATGCGCTGACACAAGATCCGGGGAGGAAGTGATTATTAGATCAAGAAGAGATGGAGGACCATTATGTGGAAAATGAGTGGCACTAAGAGGAAGGCAATGTAAATCTAAGGAATGAAGAAGGGAAAGGAGAGATCTTGATCTTGAATCATTTTTAATTAGACAGGTATTGAAATCCCCCATTATAATAATATGTTCATAACGAGTACGGAAATCCGCCAAAAGAAGCTCAAAAGAATCAAAGTAATTTATATGAAGAGAGGGGCAATAGTATACACCTAGAAGAATTTTAATATGAGAGAGAGTAATTTCAAGAAAAAGATGTTCAGGATTTTCGTGTGCAGATGGAGATTGTGATAAAATTTGGCAAGGTATATCACCTCGTAAGTAAATAGCGACTCCACCACACCTCACCATTTTAGTAACACCATTAATGACAGTTTCGTAAGTCCTATCATTTCTGATAAGTTTGAAACCAGGAAGAGGATACAGTGTAGAAGGAAGGGACGGTTTTAGAAAGGTTTCCGAAATGAGAATAGCGTGAATGGAAGAATTAGAGAAGTTTGCCAATAAATCAGAGTAATGCTCAGGCAAGCTTTGGGCATTTATATGTATAACATTAAAGTCCTTAGGAACAGAAGAAAAAGTAATGTTCAAATTATCGCCTAAACATGGCTCAGAATCATTAGCACTATGTAGGGTGTCCGACGAAGATGAGAGAGAAAAATATTCATCAACAGAACTGTCGCCAAAAACATCAGACATTGAGCGTAACAATAAAATATAAATAAAATTAACGATTTAACAAAAATTAATATAACAACAATATACCTACTAAACTAATTTAAAAAACCAAAAATAATCTATCATCAACTTGCCAGACAATTACATTTAAAAAGAGACAAGAAAATAAAATATTTACTATGTAATTGTATTTAACCATCTTTGAAAAATAAGTAATTCATTCGTGTCAAATAAAAAAAAAACAAATGTCAACTGCCACAGTGACAGTAAATGACATTGACAGTAAGCAAATAAAACTCACTGTCATTCATGGCACATGTCATCTAACTATACTGAGAAACCAAAAGTCGGTACATTTAAATGTTGGTGTTTTAAGTTAGTAATAAGTGTTGGTGGCATACAAATAATAAAAAGAACAGTCTACCTCACAAAGTGAACAGAAAACAAGGAGGTATTAGAATATAAAAAAAAAGGAAGTTATATTACTACGGACACAAATTAGAAAGAAGGCAACAAAACATAATATAAACCAATAATAATACAGCGCAGCGCCCACAGTTACTTTCTTGTTGTTTTCGCTTGTAGGCGAGCACTATGTGGACGAGGCTTATAACTGGGCGGAACGACACTAGACGAAGGTTGCGTACCACGCACTGGCTCATTGCAGTTAGCTGCAGCAAGTTCTTCAGTAATAGCTTGCAGCTCCGCCATCGTAGTGATTTTCCTTCTAGCATTCTTGGCGGTCACAACAACGATCTTCCCGTCACTCGTCCAACAGCCGTGTACACCCAAAGCCTTACGTGCTTCCACAAATACTGCATAATATGCGCTAGTTTAACTTCTAATTGCGGTTTATATTTTTGTACGACTAGCTTTTGCCCGGAACTTCGCCCGCGTGAATTTAGCGCCGTCTTACAAAAAGCGGCGAATTTAAAACTCATACAAATAACGACGAATTAAACGTCACCTACAAAAAGCGACGAATCTAACGTCACCTACAAAATAACACAGGCTTTTCGCAAATTCCACGGGAAATATAGTTTTAACCCAGATAAAGGTATCATGTGTATGTTATATGTACATACGTGATATTTCAAGAAGATAATTCAGTAGATAACCCGTAAAGAGGTAACAAACAATTATATAAACTCATTTTACTTATGGCAAGTCACTGATCGTCACGACACAGGGAATCCTAGTGTGGCGAACAGTGATACTGTTATTTTGTTAAATGTATTTTTGTGCTTAATAAATAATCTTTATTTCTTAAAAAAATCCGCTTTTATAACGTAAAAGAAAACTCTTCATCGGACGGGGCTTCTCTTTTAGCGGCGGACCTTCGCCTTTGGTCTACTTCAACGCTCGCCAAGTAAAGTACCTCGTTATCCTCCGGCAGCCACTTGATGGATCTCGTGTCTATAGTTAAACCTACGTCCTCTTAAAATTAGTCCTTATATATTTTGTAGTTATTCTATGATTTTTTGAGGTCGAGGTCGAAGTGTGGGAAAAAAGATGGTGGCTTCGTTCTTCGGAAGGACAGGCCATTACACAACAATTGTTTTAGAGGATCAAAAAACAGTTAATGCAGAGTGGTACGCCAATATTTGTGTGCCACTTGTCTTTGAAAAAGTTCGGGAGAAACGACCTCGCAGCAGAATCCTCCTTCATCACGACAACGCCTCGGCGCACCATCGACTTTTTAGACATCAAATGTGGAATTACTGGGTCACTCGCCATACAGCCCCGACCTTGCACCTTGTGATTTCTATTTATTCCCCAAAATAAAAGAAAAACTTCGCGGTAAACGTTTTGTGAACGCTGAGGAAGCAGTCGCTGCGTTTGAAAGGGCCGTCGAAGAGACACCTAAGGAAGAGTGGGCAAAGTGCTTCTCCAAATGGTTCCATCGGATGCAGCGATGTATTGACGTAAAGGGACACTATTTTGAAAAGATATTATAAAACTAATATTATAGTAGAATGCTCAGTTTTTGATTTTCTAAAAACTTTCAGTTTGACCCTCGTAGTACTTCGTACCACAAGTCTCGAACTCACTTCGAGGCTTACTCAATCCAGTTTCACCTCGCACACACACAGTGAGCTGGAGCGAAGCGCGCTGTTATCAGACAGCAGTACCTGTATGAGGGAAGCCAGCTGTAACCAGCACCTGTACGAGGGCAGCCAGCTGTAAGCAGTACCTGTATGAGGTCGTCGGTCTCCAGGTCGACGGCGGCGGTGGCCTCGTCCAGCACCAGCAGCGGCGTCTTGCGCAGCAGCGCGCGCGCCAGGCACGCCAGCTGGCGCTGCCCCACCGACAGGTTCTCGCCGCCCTCCGCCACCGCGTGCCGCAGCCCCGCCGGCAGCCCTGCACAGGTGTACATACATACATACATACACATGATCACATCTGTATCCCTTGCGGGGTAGACAGAGCCAACAGTCTTGAAAAGACTGATAGGCCACGTTCAGCTGTTTGGCTTAATGATGGAATTGAGATTCAAATAGTGACAGGTTGCTAGCCCATCGCCTAAAAGAGGAATTTCAAGTTTATGAGCCTATCCCTTAGTCGCCTTTTACGACATCCGTGAGGAAAGAGATGGAGTGGTCCTATTCTTTTTTGTTATGGTGGAACCACACTGCACAGTTGTGGCATGTTTAATTACGTATCCTTCAACTATATAGTTGCCGACACAAATAAAAAAAAAAAGAATAGGAGCACTCCATCTCGTTACAATAGAATAGAAAAGATTTATTTTCAAAATCACATATACTTATATCACTTTTTGACGTCACATAGCTTAAATCTAATTATAACTACAATGGATGTCTTAAAAGGCGAATAATGGACAGGCTTATAAACTTGGAATTCTTTTAGGCGATGGACTAGCAACCTGTCACTATTTGAATCTCAATTCTATCAGTAAACCAAACAGCTGAACGTGGCCTATCAGTCCTTTCAAGACTGTTTGCTCTGTCTATTCCGCAAGGGATATAAAGCGTATAGCCAAAAATCGACCCCTAAAGGGATATAGACGTGATTATTTCGCTAAACGCTCAATAATCTACTATTCAAAATGCTTAATAAAGATCAAACCACATTCTATAGATTCTCAAAATAAAATTCTTCAAAGAGGATATTGCGAACTCCTTCATATTTCCTCATCTGCGTACGCTTTAAACGGGTTCATCCAGAGGGTCCCGTGGAACAGCACAGGGTCCTGCTGAATCATGATGATGCAGACCCAGGATGTGACTATGCGGTCGATCAATGCTGCTAAGAAGCTATGGTTTCTTCAATCATATTACGATAACTTACCTTGTACAAAGTCCTTCAAATGGGCATGCTCTAGAGATCTCCAGATCTCTTCATCGGTGTAGACCTCAAATGGGTCTAGGTTCATTCTGAGGGTCCCGGAGAACAGCACGGGGTCCTGCGGGATGATGGTGATGCGCGAGCGCAGCTGGTGAAGACCCAGGGTAGAGATGTCAATGCCATCGATTAAGATCTTGCCACTCATCGCTTCTACTATCCTGTAAAGGGTTGAGAGTTGTTTTAGTAGCTTAAACGTTTAAATATCAATATTTAGAAATTAATTGAATGAGAAGGCATGATCAGAAATAAGTTTTAAGTATCTTCGGAATAAAAATGAAATTTTTTTGTCTTAAGTTTAAAATTGTTCGTTGACGGTCTTCGAAATATACGATGAATTGTTCAAAGTTGTGAAGTCGAAGTCGTCGAAATTTCGTGAAAAGCATTGCCTATACAGTCAGAGGGTGTGGGAGTAAGTTTTCAGCGCCAGAAGTGGCATAGTCTTAAAACCTTACCTAAGGAATGCTAGGGTCAAAATAGTCTTCCCGGCTCGAGAAATGACAGAAAGTAGAAGTTCTAGTGACTAAAAGTTCTATACAATCTTACCTAAACAGTCCAAGGGTGAGCGTGGACTTATTGACGCCATGGCAGCATCCAGAACAGTAAGACTTCCCGGCATCAGAATGGGAGCGCCCTTAAGTATCCCAAGATAAGAGCAAATTTCCTGGCCCAAGAAGTGACAACGTCATAAAGAACCTCACCTAAACAGCCCCATTGTGACAGAAAATTTCCCGGCGCCGGTGCGGCCCACGATGCCCAGCTTGTCGCCGGACCGGTATAACCCAAAATTCACCGCTTTATCTGTGGCATAGTCCAGGAGGGTCTTGTCTAAAAATTCCTAGGCTAAGAGCAAATTTCTTGGTCACAAAAGAGACAACATCCTACAGAACCTGACCTGAACAGACTCAGAGTGAGGGTGGACTTCCCGGCTGCCCAGCTTGTCGCCGGACCGGTATAGCCTAAAGTTCACCGCTTTATCTGTGGCATCCTAGGATAAGATCAAATGTCCTGGTCACAAAAGAGACAACATCCTACAGAACCTCACCTGAACAGACCCAGAGTGAGAGTGGACTTCCCGGCGCCGGTGCGGCCCACGATGCCCAGCTTGTCGCCGGACCGGTATAGCCTAAAGTTCACCGCTTTATCTGTGGCAAAGTTCAGGAGTGTCTTGTCTAAAAATTCCTAGGCTAAGAGCAAATTTCCTGGTCACAAAAGAGACAACGTCCTACAGAACCTCACCTGAACAGCCCCAGAGTGAGGGTGGACTTCCCGGCTGTCCAGCTTGTCGCCGGACACTGGTATAGCCTAAAGTTCACCGCTTTATCTGTGGCATCCTAGGATAAGAGCAAATTCCCTGGCCACAAAAGAGACAAAGTCCTACAGAACCTCACCTGAACAGCCCCAGAGTGAGGGTAGACTTCCCGGCGCCGGTGCGGCCCACGATGCCCAGCTTGTCGCCGGGCGCCACCGCGCACGTGACGTCGCGCAGCGCCGGCTCCCCGGAGCGGTACCCCAGCGTCAGCCGCTCCAGCTGCAGCGCTCCGGAGGACGGCCACGACGGACCCGGGCCCGCGCCGATTGTCCATGGCGCCTCCTAAACATTGATGGGAGTCACAGATTTATTGGCGGAAACTCCAATCGGGTCAAGTTTCTTGGAGTCCGTCCTTGATAACTGCAGAACTACTATACAATTATCTACAGGGTGACTTTTAATTCAACTGCATAAATTTAACTGTTAAGTGTACTCATCTAAAGGATATTTAAAAACGTTAAAAGAAAAATATCGGTTCATATTTTAGAAAGTAGGAAAAAAATTAAAATATCAAAATCCACGATTCTAAATACGTCATATCACCCCGGGCGGCGGAAAAGCGACGCGTAAGATTCCAATTGCCTGAATGTGCAACCTGCACATTCAGGCAATTGGATCTAATACGGCCAATGACTTCCCTAACCGTAAGAGCATCGGTTGGTATTCAAACTAAAGTACGTAACTTCGAAAATAGTGACGTAGCCACGCTGGGCATAAACATACCTGCTTCGTTTCAGCGTATTCCTTGATCCTCTCGACGGCGACAATATTGGTTTCAACCTCGGAGGTCATGCGCACCAACCAATTTAGTGTTTGCGTTATCTGAAACAAATAGAACAGATTTCTTATCAAATTGGATCCAAGGTATCACTTATATAGGTAGGTAGGTGCCGTGTGGTTCCCGGCACCAATAAAAAAAAAGACCACTCAATCTCGTTCCCATGGATATCGTAAAAGGAGACTAAAGGATAGGCTTATTAACTTGGGATTCTTTTTTTAGGTGATGCGCTAGCAACCTGTCACTATATGAATCTCAATTCCATATTTAAGCCGTACAACTGAACGTGGCCCATCAGACCCTGAGGGACTGTCGTCTCTGTCTACCCCGTAAGGGATAAAGACGTGATCAAATGTATGTATGTGTAGGAAGTATAGTTATTTATTCCTACAGAAGAAAAAAGAAGAAAAGAGGAGAGTAATCATCAGTTAAAAATCTACTATACTATTTACACTATATGTTAATTTTATCAGGTTTTAAAACATTTACACACCTGTAGCGCATAACTGACAGACAGTCCCACCAGGCCAGGGTTGATGGTGTCCCTGCCTAGTACCGCGAACACCGCGGAGAAGAAGATGATCAGGTTGCCTATCATCTCCAACCGCACCGCCAGCCAACGGTTCGCGATGCAGCTGGGGTAGTAGCACTCTTGGTTGTGGTCCACGCCGCGTTCGGATTCTTCCACGAATCTGTATATTTTTGATGTTAAACGTGTAGGTATTAGTGAACGAAGAAGAGAGGAATAAAACAAAGAATAGGGGCACTCCATCTCATTACAATAGAATAGAAAAGATTTATTTTCAAAATAAATCCTACTACTATTATAAAGGCGAAAGTTTGTATGGATGTTTGTTACTCTTTCACGCAAAAACTACTGAACCGATTACCATGAAATTTGGTATGTAGGTAGCTGAAGACCCAGAATAACACATAGGCTACTTTTTATCCCAGAGTTCCCGCGGGATTGATAGGGTTTCCATGCGGACGAAGTCGCGGGCGGCCTCTAGTTATAATAATATAATAAATTCGTTAAGGAGTATGTTGGGTGTGAAATTCAGTGACCGGATAAGGAACAGCGTGATAAGGGAATGTTGTGATGTGAAAGAAGATGTAGTTACAGGAATAGAAAAGGGTATGTTGAGATGGTTCGGTCATGTGGAGAGGATGAATGAAAACAGGTTGACTAAGCAGATATACAAGGAGAGTGTGGAGAGTAAGGTCGGAGTGGGAAGACCTAGACGAACGTATCTTGATCAAATTAAGGACGTCCCGGTAAAGGGTCAGGTCAAAAGTACCCGAAACCGCCGAGCTTGCATGAAGAGAGTTATGAATGTGGACGAAGCGGAGGAAGTATGCAGAGATCGTGGCAAGTGGAAAGAGGTAGTCTCTGTCTACCCCTCCGGGAAAGAGGCGTGATTTTTTGTATGTATGTGTGTAAAGGAGTAGGTATACATTTCTGCTTCCTCCTGGGTTTAGTCCCGGTTGCATCCTCACCACTCTAGCGAAGAGTCCGGGGTATGACTTTGATCATGGATCCTGGATTGGGTGAGTCAGGTTTTTACACGAAGCTACTCCCATCTGACCACCTTCACCTTCGCAACCTTTGCAAGTAAACCTAACCCGTATTGGAACCATGGTTACACATCCAGTTGGCTGAATGTGCAGGTTTCCTCGCGGTGTTTTCCCTCACCGAAAGAGCATCGGTTAGTATTTAAACTAATGTTAACATAACTTCGAAAATAGTCATTGGTACATGGCCGAGGTGGGATTTGAACCTGTAACTTTTTGCGGCCTTTTAACCGGCCACCTTACCGACTTGACCACCGACGCTCTTAAACGAGTATACTCTTATTGTGAAGGAACTCTTTCAAATTGATGCTGTAAAAGGCGAATAAGGAAATAGGCAAATTGATATAAGTGCAGCTATATCCATAATGCAAGAATGGTTAGGTTGAGGAGGTCGTAAAAACGGTCGTTTCGTGTAAAAACTCGATTTATTCAATCCAGAATCATGGTCGCATCCCAGGCATCTCTCCCACAGGTGACCTTACAGTGTGACCTTCATGACCTTTTAGACTTACCTCTGTGTCACTTCAGTGTGAACTCCGTGATCTTCCGGAATGATCTCCGTGACTATTTGAAATGTCCTCCTCCGTGACACTTTAGTGAGACTTGTGTGACACTGGTCCACATACCTCCTGGTGACGCCGTACGCCCTGATGGTGGACGCTCCCGTGATGCTCTCGCTGAAGTGGGAGTAGATGGGCGACCGCGACACAGACTCCAGCCGCTTCAGCTGCCGCGACGTGGCCACGTAGAACCGCTGTATCACGTAGTACACCACGCCGATCGGCAGTATCACCGCCAGGAATATTGGCGTCGAGAAACTGATCACAAATAGGGTTCCTAGTACCTATATAAAGTTGTATAATATGTTATAGGAAGATGATTTTACAGGGTCCATATCGGGTCTCGTAAAATTTTATGGCATAATACGTAGGTAGTTCTTTGAAATCTCTGCGTTGTTGTGAAGAAGTTGAAAGTTGTTGAAGAAAATGCTGCAGTGTACTTTGTTACCGCTTCTACTGCATTGACGCCTGGAAGCGGCAGTAAACTTAGTTTTAAGTAATTTATTTGATGTCAACCGATGTTGTGAAACCAAAAGACAATTATTAAGCGATATTATTATATCGTATCCTATAATAATGAACAAAAATTTTAAATTTGAATTTGTTGGACTGGTAAGGTAAAAGCCCTAACTTATTTCTAGGTCAATGATGATGCCCGCCATGATAAGTGGCGAGACACAGTGCTGCGTGTCTCCAAACAATATGCGTGACCACGACTGCTCTGTCGAGAGCATACGGCAAAGAATAAATTAAAATTGGCCTAAGTTTTTAGCATTATAAACTTTTCATACCAGAATCGATTATAATGACAAACATTCTATGCGGAGTTTAAATTATGCCATACAAATTTATCAGACACAATATGGACCCAAATTCCATATATTTAAACTATATAATTGTTTGCGTTGAAGCATGTTTCATAATGGTGGTCTGACGATTCATTCATCCATAGCATATTTAGCATTGATATAATATAAATATTGATTATTATAGACTCGTATAAGAATCAAATTTATTTAGCAATTCTATAAGTTAATATTTATGGAAACAATTTACTCATAAATGTTAAACATACTTATATAAATCATTGACTCGTTTAAGCTCCTTAATAACTGGGATCAGTTTACAAATGTTAGTAACATATAAATAAACGAGAGTGACATATGCCATTGTTCATTAGTAAATAGTGAAGTCACGGGTGACAGTTATCGACAAGTAATGATACATATAAAAACATAGAAGAAGAAGCGAATAACATAAATCGACATAAATCATAAGCTTCACTCACACAATCGACATGAAACTGAAAGAAAAGACGAATGAACAAACGAGCAATTAATTAAGCTGAACAAATAAAAAAAATAAAAAAAGAAAATGAACCATAAAATAATCGCGGTGACAGTACAAATGGTGTGCGTTACCTCAAAGAAGCAATATATGACGTCAGCGAACTGCGACGGTAGTGACGAGTCCATGACGTCAACGTCTTTAGAGAACCTAGAGAGGATTCTGCCCACGGGGGTCACTTCGAAGAATTGCAACGGTGTCTTAAGCACATTGCTCAACAAGAGGTCGTGGAGGATCCGCGCCGCCCGCCAGCAGGCCAGGTAAGGCATTAAGTCCGCGAAAAACGACGAGATCGCTGCAACAACGTCCACGTACAGTGCCCGCCTCCGTTAGTTACATCACGCCTCTTTCCCGGAGGGGGTGGCAGAGGCCGCATCCTTCCATTTGCCACGATTTCTTCCATACATCACGCTTCTTTCTAGTAGAGAATGCAAAGACTAAAATTTTTCTACTTGCCCCGATACCTGCGTACTTTCGCTTCATCCACATTCTCTTCGTAAAAGCTACACGTTTTAGAGCCAGTTTTAACCAGAATTTTCACTAGCACGTTCCTGAAGTAATCAGGGTACGCTCAACTTAGCCTTCACCTTTCAACGTAACCAATCACTCGCCTTATGTTTTCTTAGTCAACCTGTTCTCATTCTTCCTCTCAACTCTTCCATTAAACCATTCCCTTATTCATTCCTAAGCATCGTGTTGCCAGCGATAAATCGCCGCCATTTTGTTATGTCGCGGGTATTATGTACGTGGTGTCTCAGCGTCAATAACGGGCAATGAATACATTATTTACTTATCGTCGGTGTTGCAAGCGGCTACGGGCACTAAAGTGTACAGTGGTGCTATGTAAACTAAGGCGGACAAACTATAAAACGGAAGGGTCTTACATATAGCATGCCTTTAGTGTGTGCAGCCTAAGCAAACCTAGTTCTAACGCTACGTGACGTGAAATGATGAGGAAGCATAAAGACACTACGGTAATTAGTCCTACTAATAACGGTGCTCGCTTGGTAAATTTATAAACTGATCCCAAATCAGTCGACGCTTCCGTGATGTAGCCATTCTCCTATATTAGGAAGAGAGATTGCTACACTTCTGGTTATTAAAAGCTAATTCCGTGATCAGGGAATTTGAAGCCATCAATTTGTTTGTATGGTGATCCTTATTTTTAAGACTGTGACCATATACGCCACTGGAAGTTTCCACGCCTGCTCTCATAACATGGCACGCCTGATGATGATTTCATCGTGCGATAACTATCGCTGTTTCTATTTTTATTAGGACGAAAAACGGGACAGCAATAGCTTTTCGCGCGACAAAAACGGCGTCGTGCGTGCCATACAATGGGGCTGGTTATACTTAAGACCGATTCGGATTTTAGTTTAAGTGCAGCCATTTAATGAAATATATTTAATTTCAAAATTGTTGCCGTCTCTGTTTTACTCATACAGTTGATACGGGACGACTATATGACATGTTCGACAGATCGGTTGATTGGAATGAATGCTTTTTATAGTCTAGACACAAATCACCAAATGAAAAGCTTAAAATAATGATGAGTTTCGATGCTTGAGTGAGAAGCTAGATGTTTTCTCTCAAACATTCAAAATGTGGTATTTTATGATTATATATACCATAGAGTGTGCATCTTTGTTATTACATATTTCAGACAAAAGCTAGTCAGCTAGACTTTAGAGTTAAATACTATAGTTTATAACTGTGATTGACAGTTGTATTATGTTTAAATTGCAAATGTAGCACGCTCTACAGTATAAGACTCTACTCTCAAAGACGGTTTTGACGCACTAAAAGGCAAATTCTGAAGTAGAAATACATCTTTTCTATAACAACTAATTAAATTCATGAACTGAAAGTCAAACGACCATTGGCCAAGTTTTATATCGCATGAGGGTACTTACTACTTTTATCATCACATTAACAACGCCATCTATGAGAGTCGAGCCGGATTAAAGGCCCGTTCTCATTTTGACGTACGTTCCGTTTTACAGTCTGTTGAAATGTGTTGTATCACTGTTAGTCTATTGTTGACGGCAGATTTTCGAAAAGGAATAGGCATGACAATTTTTCAATATTTAATTTAACCATCTAGATAATACTTCTAACCCAATGGTAGACTGTTACATAAAAATGCATTAAGCCCGCCTATTGTACCACACAGATTGTAATCATTCCAATAAATAACTGATACAATAAAACAAAAAACACGTCACATTAATTAACATCGGAACGAGTTCAAAATGTAAAACGGGTCTTTGAGAAGACGCGCAGGCGGCATCAATTTACCGCGAAGAAGCACGACGTCCACCCGCGCAGCGTCATGGGCAGCACGTTGTCCAGCACGTCCACGTCCTTGCTGAACCGGTTGAGCAGGCGGCCGAGCGGCGTGCAGTCGAAGAAGCCGATGCTGGGCGCGCGCAGCACGCCCGCCAGCAGCGCCGCGTGCAGCGCGCGCGCCGCCAGCAGCGCGCCCAGGTACAGCGCCAGCGACGACACCGACACCGACACCACTGTATAGCGCCCCCAACACGGTATAGCGCTCGCCGGGGGATCCCCCCGGGCGGAACCAGTATCCAAATTGCTTAGTTTTGTGTACCGATCGAGATTATTGATTGAATCTTCTAGACGTGCGCTTTGGAAGCGGCAGTTGATTTAATTGTTTGTTGTGTCGACGTTATTTAGGGATTTAGCTTGTAAACTATTTTGAAAGTGAATCTATTTCTATCGATTTTGACAGGGTATAAAAACAATTCACTGAGCGTGAGAATTCTTAGTGTAGGTCGGTATTCGATACTGAGTAAACCCTTTATGTTTTACCGTTCTTCAATCACAGAACTTAATTCCCTGCCTTTGATTAAGGGAAATAACAGAATTGACATTGACTTTGTGTCGGTAAACGAGATAAGTTGGTGCAAATTGTGAGTTCAGAAATTGGAGCACATTACTTAATATAGCAATATATGTACACGAAATGTGTTAGATTAACTTATATTTGATAAGTTTATTTCCAACGCGTTGATATAACGTTATTATTGTCTAAAACAACATAACTAATATAACGCAAATAAAACCCTTGGAACTTTAATTATATAAATAAAAACGTTTGCTTCAAAATCATTCGATATGTACTCAAAACTAAATAATTTTGATACGGTCAGTAAATTCCCTAAGCATCATTAGGGGGCGCGCAGCCATCCCAAAACCCATGTTCGATATTATGAAAAATCCCAATGAGACATTAATAGAACATGCACAAACAAATATTAAATAGAAAACTGCGAAAATCTACGAAAATAACAGAAAAAAATCGCGGCTCTCTTCATTAATAATATAAATATTAAAAAAAAAGGTAGTATCATTTTGTATAACCATGCAATAACCATGCATTTTAGAGAAATGAAAATTATGTGTGTGTTAAAGTACATGAAGGAACCCAAGGTTATGTATGATCGGCAAGTTTTTAAATCTAAATTATGTAGAAAATGGTCCAAATTAGATACAGCCAAAGTAAACAATGTATTCATTACTTAACACCTCTAACTCGGTCCAATGTTTTATTTACAATGAAGATTCCATTTTTATTAAATACAACCAATTTAGTGTACTACGAATTGTGTTGTGTTATGTTGGTTCGATTTTGTAAAAAAAAAGAAGAAATTTAGTTAGGGGGTTAATTCGAATAATATATTTGGCAAAATATTAGATTTTTTTTATTTATTTATTATTTATGTACATCAACGAAAAAAATATAAGATTAGGTAGGACATTAAACTAAAGAGAAATTTAGTACAAGGGCACTACATATTTCTTATTTATTTCATTGACGTTCCTTATGTTTCTGAACTGTATTGTACTGGAAATTAAATGTATGTAAGTAAATCATAACTACATTCATATTAAGACCAAGATTATGGAATTTAATCTGAATTGATTGAACGAAACACGATTCAGTGATTCGGAAGCATGTTTTTTTTTATTTCTCTCAAGTTTGCCAAAAAAGAACTAAATATTGCTTTTTTTTAAATAAAAAATTCAACATACTTGTTTGCCATAATTGTTAGTCAAGTCCGTTTTAATTGCGCTTTGTTTTAAGCAAACTATATCTTTTTTATATTTACAAAACTTAAAAAACTTTGTACAAAAATCTATGGTTAAGAAGAGGAAAAACAATGCCTTTATTAAATTTTATTTACAGCTGAAAATGGAGAGTATATATAACATCTTTATTATTTTCAACAAGAGCGATTTGTTTTGACTGTAAATAAATTATTTTTATTTTTATTCACAAATTATTTTTGTACATATTTTTGTTTCCTTTTTGTCTTTTTGTTATGTTGTTCTTTGAATAAATACTTTTACTTTTTTACCTTTAATTCACTACCACGTTTCTAACAGTGTGTCACAAGTTTCTCACAGTGTATGCTGAGTGTCCCACAGTACATTCCTAGTGTATCTCAGTGTCACCATTATCCCACTCTATATACCAAATGTCCCACAGTGCGTATCTTCCCTCAGTATATCGTTCATATCCCAAATAATAGCCAGAGAGTCATAAATAGTATCCTGAGAGTCTCACAGTATATTCTTTATACTATCAGTGTGTCTCACTTTATATTCAGTGTGTCTCACAGCGTTTCCTTAGTTTCACAGTGTGTCCCTAGTGTTTTATAGTCTGAGTGTCTCACAGTGTATCCCAAGTGTCTCACAGTGAATCTTTAGTGTCCCACAGTGTAATGTTAGCCACATTGTGTTACATACAGACGAACTTACCTTGCCCGACGCCCAGTGCGCCGTACACGCCCAAATACATGTCTCGTCTCGCCGTGTCCACAGTGTTGTTCACCAACTATAGGAAATAAAATAAAAAGTATTTTAGCATTTTAATAAATAATTAATACTTTTTCCCCTTAAAAAGCTGCCTGTGTTGTTTTGTCCTTGGGTTAAAAATTATTTATTTGCATGAAAACAAAAAATTGATCTTTTTATAAAGTGCATGTGATCTCAATCTGCCTGATGATAAGCATCATAAGATCTACATTTGTACATGTATGCACAAAAAAATCATATGCACTCTCATGAAATATGTAAATACGTTGCACCAGCGCGCCAGCCAGTAGTTGGAGCCGACCTGGAACAGCTGCAGCACGAGGTTCATGAGCACCGTCACCGCCTGGAACAGTATAGCTCACCATGAGGCGGTCGTTGGACCAGCGCGCCAGCCAGTAGTTGGAGCCGACCTGGAACAGCTGCAGCACGAGGTTCATGAGCACCGTCACCGCCTGGAACAGTATAGCTCACCATGAGGCGGTCGTTGGACCAGCGCGCCAGCCAGTAGTTGGAGCCGACCTGGAACAGCTGCAGCACGAGGTTCATGAGCACCGTCACCGCCTGGAACAGTATAGCTCACCATGAGGCGGTCGTTGGACCAGCGCGCCAGCCAGTAGTTGGAGCCGACCTGGAACAGCTGCAGCACGAGGTTCATGAGCACCGTCACCGCCTGGAACAGTATAGCTCACCATGAGGCGGTCGTTGGACCAGCGCGCCAGCCAGTAGTTGGAGCCGACCTGGAACAGCTGCAGCACGAGGTTCATGAGCACGGTGACGGCGGACGCCACCACGCCCACGCTCATCAGGTAGTGTTTGTACACGCCCCATTTCACCTGCCGGACGTGGGAACATGTGATTATAATGCAACGCGGAAGTTTGATGGTTTAGATTTATTCTATTAAGAACTTCTTCCGCCTGGCTTTAGTCCCGGTTGCATCCTCACCACTCTGAAGGAGGACCATGGATCGGAAAAGTCAGGTTGTTACACGAAGCGACTCCCGTCTGACCTCCGCAACCTTTGCAAGCTAACCTAACCCGTATTGGATCAATCATGGTTACACATCCAGTTGCCTGGAAGATTCACTTTTCCTCGCCTTAAGAGCTTAGGTTAGTATTCAAACTAATGTACATGACCTTGAAGTCTTCTATTAGGAACATTCAACACTAAATCAATACTTACACTCCCGGTCTCCGTCTTCTCGGCTTCAATCAGTTTGTTCTTCTCCTTCAGCTCGTTGGGCGTGGGCTCGGGCGTGCGTTTCTTCATGCTCTCCCGGCGGTCTCCTGGTTAACATATATTGATATATTGTTGTACATACATACATACATACAGCCACGTCTACATTTGCGAGGTAACCAGAACCAGAAAAGGTCGGGTCAGGAGTACCCGAAATCGACGAGCGAAAAAAAGGCGGACGGGGTTTTACTATACGGAAAAATAGAGCACCAAAATCTCGCCAGTCCACTGTATACATACACGTCTCACGCGCACACTATCACCAATAGTTTGACAGTCATCCGCCATTACGCCACAGATTATCTCATTTTCTGTCACTCACACATGCGTACAATGCCGCCATTACGATGCTTCACTTTTTCTCTTCGTCTATCTATATCTACAAACGTACCGGCGGCGTCCGATTCCGAGTTGCTCTCCGAGAGCGAGCGCGCGCGCTGCAGCTTGTTCTGGAACTCCGAGCCCAGCTTGCTCTCCAGGTCCTGCTTCAGCTCGTCCAGTTCTGTAGACAAAGATAAAAACATAGACAAACATATTATAGAGATTTGGCCGCTCAATAGAACGAAAAGACACTGATATTGACACTACATACATACATATCGTCACGTCTATATCCCTTGCGGGGTAGACAGAGCCAACAATCTTGAAAAGACTGAATGGCCACATTCAGCTATTTGGCTTAATGATGGAATTGAGATTCAAATAGTGACAGGTTGCTAGCCCATCGCCTAAAAAAGAATCCCAAGTTTGTAAGCCTATCCCTAAGTCGCCTTTTACGACATCCATGAGAAAGAGATGGAGTGGTCCTATTCTTTTTTGTATTGGTGCCGGGAACCACATGGCACATATTGACACTTTTCGTAACAAATAAATAAATAAATATATACGGGACAAATTACACAGATTGAGTTAGCCTCGAAGTAAGTAAGGAACTTTTGTTACGAGATACTAACTCAACGATACTAACAAAGCGAAACATAAAAATTACATTAGAATTTTTTTTTATTTGAATAATCCTTTTAGATTCGACTATTTGCCAGGTTAACCTACATAATTATTCCTATATACGACAATATATGAATACACCAAGAATAATCATGATTTAATATAATGCGGAATTCAGACGGCAATTATTTTGTGTCAAAAACCTGTGTGCGTCTGTTTGTATCTCGCTACCCAATCAAAGAAATTTTTATTATATGCTCAGAAAGTTTAAGTTTAGTGCCGCTTCCAAGGCGTTAATGCAGGAGACGCGGTAACAAAGTACACTTGCAGCATTTATTTTTTTAAACTTAATTGTACAAAATACAGATGTATAGCACAATTGGCGGCCTTAATGCTAGAAGCATTTATCTACCAATCAACCATTGGGTCTGACAGAGAACTTTATGTGGGATCAAACTAAATAAATATATTTATACTTACACAAAATATAAAATAAAATAATTATAATAAACATACATAAAAAGGTGCCGTGTGGTTCCCGGCACCAGTACAAAAAATAATAGGCCCGCTCTCTTTCCCATGGATGTCGTAAAATGCGACTAAGGGATGATTACAAACTTGGGATTCCTCTTTTAGGCGATAGGCTAGCAACCTGTCACTATTTTGAATCTCAATTCTATCATTAAGCCAAATAGCTGAGCGTGGCCCATCAGTCTTTTCAAGATTGTAGGCTCTGTCTACCCCACAAGGGATATAGACGTGACCATACGTATGTATGTATGTATACATAAAAACTGCAATAAATAAACAATATACATACATAAATAAATAGATGAAGCGATTACAGAAATGAGTGAAAACGCTTATAGGTATTAAAATACCCTCATCACATACACCAAGTTCCACCAATACCTTCGGGCGAGGTCCTCTCCGCGTCGCTGAGGTGGTGCAGCAGGAAGTCGGCGAAGGCGCCCTTCTTCTCCAGCAGCTGCTGGTACGAGCCCGCCTCCGACACCTGGCCGGCCTTCAGCACCAGCACCAGGTCGGTCTGCGCCAGGTACGACACGTTGTGGGTCACCCACACGCGGGTCTTGTTCTTCAGCAGCCCGCTGGGGCCGATCAGCTGAGTTCAAACGGAAACATACATACATACAGTCACGTCTATATCCCTTACGGACATATAGTTTTTAATTTTCATATCATTTTCAATTAATTTAGTTTTTAATTTTCATTTGCCGTGTGGTTCCCGGCATCAATACAAAAAATAATAGGACCACTCCATCTCTCTCCCATGGATATCGTATAAGGCGATTAAGAGATAGGCTTACAAAATTGTGATCCTTTTTTTTAGGCGATGGGCTAGCACCTGTCACTATTTGGATCTCAATTCCATCATTAAGCCATACAGCTGAACGTGGCCTCATAGTCTTTTTAAGACTGTTGGCTCTGTCTTCCCCGCAATGGGATTATATATTGTGTTAACCTGTTTTTTTTTTACAAGAATGAAGTACTTTAAGGTGATTTCCCATGCGCAAAGTATCATCGGAGAGATTTCTTTTTTTTCCAACCCACCTTTCGGTCATAACTGTAAAATTACCGGAACGTAAAAAAAACAGAAGAATCTCTTAGCCGATGTGAAAAACACATACCTTATCAAATATATGCTTCCCCACGTGAGAGTCCACGGCGCTGAGCGGGTCGTCGAGGTAGTAGTTGTCCGCGTCGTAATACACGGCGCGCGCCAAAGACACTCGCTGTTTCTGACCGCCCGACAAGTTGATACCTGGGTACAATTTTAATATTAAACTTCTGCCAATCTTCCAAATAATACTATATAATATAAATCATCGTTATTGCTCATAAAAAAAAAACATATGTAGTAGAAACATACATTATGAATATGTTGAGCAAAGGCGGACTTATCGCTAAGCAATCTCTTCCAGTCAACCTTTGGGTTTTTTCATGAGAATCGATCGAGCCGAGAATGCCAAACGGCATTGAACTTAATGCCTTTTGTAAATTTTTTTTTGTGCAATTAACTTATAAATAAATAAATAAATTAACCTTTCTCTCCAATTTCCGTTTGGTCTCCGCCCGGCAACATATCGAAATCAGTCTTGAGCGCGCACACGTTAATCACATTTTCATACTTGTGACTGTCCAAAGGTTTGCCAAACAATATGTTGTCTTGTAACGTCGCGTTTTGGATCCAAGCTTGTTGGGGCACGTACGCAACGGTACCTGTGGAATGTTAAATTTTCTTTTAGTAAACACAAAAGGCATTTATGAAAATTTTTAGTTGGTTTGATAAGCAACCAACTCGACTAACAAACATACATACATACATAAAATCACGCCTCTTTCCCGGAGGGGTAGGCAGAGACTACCTCTTTCCACTTGCCACGATCTCTGCATACTTCCTAACTAACACAATACAATTTATGATATCGTTGTCCGGGAGGAACATGAATTCACAAAAGGGAAGTAAAATGGGTTTCCATCTCTCTCTTTCATAGATCTCTTTCATCTTCCCAGGGAGAGCAGACAGCATCAAACTTTTTCCAGAATCCCACATTTCTTAATGAACCCTAAATAATTGTGAGGTTTATGCTGAAGACTAACCATGGGTATTGACTCTGCCCAGATCCCACTTCTTCCACCAACGAATATCTTATTGTGCGTAAAATCGTGCAAATGACGTGATATTTATCAGTGTGCCACTAAATGAGTGCGAGGTTTAAACTGGACACCTACCATGGTTGTTGACTCTTTCAGAGATCTAGTTCATATCCCCAAGAACAGCAGACAGAAGGAAACTCTTTCCAGATCCCACTTCTTCCACCAGCGACTCGCAAGAGTCTAATTGTGTATAACAGTTAAATGCAGTTGACGTAATGTTTACCTGTGTTAACTGGAAAAGACTTACCGTGAGTATTAACCCTGCCAGAGATCTTGTTCATCTCCCCAAGCAGAGCAGACAGCAGTGAACTCTTTCCAGAGCCCACCGCGCCCACCACGGCCACCAGCGACCCCTTGGGGATTTCCACATTGATGTTCTTCAGCGTGGGCTCAGCTTCTGTGCCCCATGAGAAGTGGCCGTGTTCTATCACAAGTGGGTTCGCTGGAATGAAGAAAGATGTGTATAATGATAAGTTGCCGTCGAGAATTGTACCGTGTTTGCGTGAAACTTTGATCAATTCACCAAAAGGTATTTAATATTTTGAGTAATCGGTACTTACTCGATACTGGTACTAGTGTACCGAAATAGCAAGAATAATTGTGAGTCGTAAGACATTTTATTAATAACTATACATACGGCTAGATTTTTGTTAAAGCTTTTTAAATTAGTGTAATGAAATTGTGAGAAAACCAAAATACACAACAATAAATTTTGAAGTCTAAGCAACTAAGCAACTACAGTTTTACCATTAAAACGTAAAAGCATTATCCCATTGGACGATTTATAATTTCATCTTATCAATTTTAACGTAAAAACAAGATCAAATTCACACATTTGTCAGTCTATCTCTTTCTCACTTATGTCAAAGTTATCGTTCCAACCTGCTGTCACATATGTACGTATGAGTTAATGTTTCACAGACTGTAGATGTACTTACGTTCTTTTGGATCGTGCTCCACCGCGCTGTCGTCCAATTCATCGCAATTCATGAACTTATTCAACCGTTTAATACCCACGGCTGTCTAAAAACATAATAAAACTGTTGTACACAATTGTCATGAGAAAAATTGGCAAGAAAAGAAAATATAAACCAAGTCCAAGTATAAACGACTCACGAGAAAATTTAGTACTATTTATTTCTACTTAGTAGTTCCATTCACATTTATACTTAGACACATTTGTTATAAAATAATTATTAAACAAGTAAAGCCAGCACCAAGCGTTAGTATTATTAACAAATACACAAAAAGAAATAAAGAGAATAATGCTCTGTTAGTTATATAATTAAGCCACAAATGATTTTCGAATGAAATTTCATGATCATTCGGTTAATGGCGAGTTAATATACCAATATAACACTGTCTCCTTTATATTTACAAAAAAAAATTAACTATTCAATTCTACTTGATGTGAGACACAACACACTAACGCTGTTTTAAGACTCCCCTGTACGCTTAAATATTTATACAAGCGCACTTTCGCACTTATTTCAACATGACAAGATTTTTATTTAATAAATTTAAAAGACAAGCACATTTGACTGGTACAACTGTATAAAACAGAAATAAAATTAACAAGAGATGATTTTTAGAAAAAAAAAAACAAATTTTACAATAATATATATCGTTGGATTACGATGAAATTTCGGCTAACTTTTATCTTCAAGTCATTTTTCAGTAAAAAAAATAACTAAAAAAAGAAACCTATAAAAATTAAATTCCATAAATATTTATTTTCATTGAAGATTTTTCCCGGCAAATTGATATTAACTTTTTTTTTAAGTTAACACAGGGGAGCCACAGCCGCGTTCTTGCGCTCACCTTCCACTAACTGCAAAAGCGGGCCCGTACAACACTGAACACACATAACATCAACCAACTTACTTGTACAACGTTCGATATGACATTAGGCAGCATTGACAGTGGAAACCGCAGTATGTTGAAAAGAGACAACGCTACGAAAGCCTTCTTAGCATCGAGGACCTCTGTATCGTTAACCAGTACAAAGCATCCGAACGACATCAGCGACACCTGGGTACCATTCCGTGAATTAATATAGTTTGTAGCGTGACGCGGGTGACAGCTGTCAGTGTCAGCTTGACGTTTAAGAACAAAAAGACAAGAATTTTTAGGCGGGTAGGTTGGCGCTTATGACCATAAAAGAGGGAAAGGTTTCTAAATTACTGCTTGTAGATGTTTTAGGAGGTGCCAAATGGACAATAACATAAATTTTTCCTTAGAAGGATGATGTCATCAACATTAACTTTTTCAAATAATCAGCTGCTTGAAGCAGATCCTTCGAAGACAAATTTCTATTCATAAGAAATAGAACGACAGATGAAGAAACAGCCAGGTAAAGACTTATCAAGATTTGTTTAAGGAGTGATTAGGAAGGTTTGGAATTTCTGAGAGGAAGGTGAATGAACCCGCCCAAAAATCATATGAAGATAGTCTGTCACTTTCGCTCTCATTATACGTGTAATTCTATCCTGCTCTCAAGCGCATCACGCTACACCGCACAAGTATAGATACAGGCTCGACGCACATGCAAGCTCGCGATAATGTTGGGCTAGATTTGAGTCTAGATTGACAACATTACAGCGAACCGAGTACGAGAAAGCGATATGTCAGGCTTTTTTGTGTACGTCTCCATATTTATGATTAAAATATTAGATATATTAATTCGTTTTTCGAAGAACTCTTTGAAAATATATTACATACTCGTATCAAGATAATGAAATCATATTTAATTCAATTCAGCAAATTTTTTATTCAAATAACGTCAAAATGGTAATTTAACACAATTGAGCCCGTATCGCTTCTCAACATCGGCCTAACCTTTATTTTCTACCGCTTGGTAGAAGCAGGCAAAGGGTGGGGTCACACTATCACTTTTTTATTAAAGTGATTAATGTGGCCGCTCCCTTTCGTCCTTGTAAAACGTATGAACCGACAGGATGGATGGAAAATGCTCAGCACATAAGTTGACTCTTGCGCAGTGCACGTCTTTAAATTTTCCTTTTGTGTGGGAGTTCGCTGTTGACTATCACTATCACTACATATTATAAAGTCCCTCTACTTTCTCTGTCTGTATGTATGCTCGAATCTCGGAAAGTTTTGGACGGATTTTATTTCTGTTTCAAATGTTGGAAAGAGAGTTTTGCTGAGGAAAATTATATATTATTGCTACCCGTGCAAAACCGGGTCGGAAGTATAAAAAAAGAGAAAAGCTGCACTTTCATCAACTATCGGTAAGAGGCTGATTCCGTAATCTGAGAGATTTCATGCTCAATGCATACCGTCACCGTACACGCCACCAGATGGCTCCATATCACTTGATTTCTAAATCAGCCTCCCAGCGAGTATAACAAAGTACAGTATTAACACTTTTATATGTGTTACACCGGTGTAAGTACCTGCGCAGGAGTAAAATCCCACTATTTATGAGAGAGATAGCAGAAGTCATTTTGTTTTTTGATTTTAAGTTTATTGTACTTGTAACAAGATCGTAATTTCATTGAGTTTTCATTCGGTATTATTTCGCGTCGTCGAACATTACCCACGCGACTAATAAAAGTGGCACAACTGTACAACTCTTCAAAAAAAAAAACGTGCGCAGACCGCCATTTTGAGTCAACTTAAGTCCCGAGACGTGTTAGTATGTATTTGTGCCAGTGGAAGAGCCACATCCAAAGGTTTCATATTCAATGGCGTTTCTACCTCGATCACTGACACTATGATGAGGGGGAGGAGGCCTAGAGGCAGGTGTATAGTGTAAAACAGTGACATCGATACAAAAATGTTGGTGGCTGTCAGTTGGTTCTTTTCTGGGTCGATGACCACGAATGTGAGGAATGTAAGGAAGGTAACCTTGAAACAAAATAATGTTCATTAAATTGATATATTATGTAGTTGGAGATGCTGGTACACAGTAAATGTATACCAGAATCCAATGTAAGTATGTAAAGTATAAAATTATATTAGAAATATAAACTGTACGAAAAAGTTCACGTTATAAAAATAGTAGGTACCTATACTTATTTAATCAATAAAGTATAATATATTTAAATAAAGTTTTAAATTGTACGTGAAATAGAATTTGTATAAAATAAATACAATTTTAAAATTTATAACTGTTGAAATAGATAAAATTTTGAATTAAATTATAGAATGTTTATAAATTGCTAGTTTGCTATGCAATTAGAAAATTGTTTTTAAACTTTGTATAACATACCATAGATGGTAACAAGAATATGTTATGTATAAATAATATCATGGCAAGATAAAATAATTTCACCATGTTACGAAACGGTTGGTAACAAATGTACAACATTCTTACTCATAATATTAAGCTTTTTATTATTATTTGTTATCTTTGTCATTTTAAAATTTGTAAATAGAATAGTCTTATCTTATCTTTTATTTACTACTGATGTTATGTATACTTAAAAAAAATACAACAATACGCATTCGAATAATAATAACAAGTAAAATTCATACTAATATAAATTTCGTCCAAAATAAAAGTTATTAAATTCGTATAAAAATATAATTTAGTATATGTGACGTATATCGTAACATTATGTAATCATGTAAACACTCTTGCGCAGATAAAATTAAATGAATTTTAATCACCAATCTACTCATTCGGTTTATTGATGATAATTAAATTTGGACTGAAACTAAAAGCATGTGAAAGCTCAATAAGAATGTATGATCAATGTTATGATACTCATATTGGAACGACAAGGCGATGTCTCATACCAGCTCGCCCCAACACCTATTCAGCTAATCAGACTGTATACATAAATATTTATTCGAAATACAAAAACTTTCTGATTATAAAGCCTGTTTTTAATAAATAACATCATAGTATTGTACCTCGATGATATACACAATGAGGTAGGGGAGTATTACTAGAGGTGCCTTCATGGACAGCAAAAGTGCCATGGACACAAATACTGTTTGCGTGGTCAATCTGTTGTTTTGTGGGTCTGACACCACGAACGTTATGTAAGTTACGAATGTCACCTTGAAAAGAAAGTTAAATCTTATATACATACATATACAATCACGTCTATATCCCTTGCTGGGTAGACAGAAACGACAGTCTTGAAAACACTGATCCTGGTCCTTTTCTTTTTTTCTATTGGTGCCGGGTACCACACGGCACACAAGTTAAATCAATTTTATATATATGTATATATCGAGTTAAAAGAGCAATTTTATCGAACGTCAACAAGTAGTCATGTTATTATTTAAATATGTATTTATTAACAGTTTATTAATTATGATTTTTTAAATTCTCTATCACCCTTTATATGTGTATTTATGATGGAATTGATATTCAAATAGTGACAGGTTGCTAGCTCATCCGCATACATGACGAATGACAAGTTTATAAGCCAATCCCTTAGTCGTCTTTTACGTCATCCATGTGAAATATATGTGTAGAGGTTCTATTCTAAAGTGTCGGAAATCTAATTTTACAAATCTTTTTGGTTTGTTATATCATTTAGATTTATAGATAATAAGTTATAACAAGTAATACAAACTGATAGCCTCTATACATCAATCTCAATACTGACTGATAATGTCCTATCGTAAGATATTATACTTAATATGTAAGATTTATTGACTTCTCGAATTACACAAGCGGGTATGTGACGTGACTGATAAGCATTATATTTATATCGATAATCGTGACTCGATATTAAGTGGTAAAGACGGTGTTTTAGAATAGTATAGTCTTATTTTCAAAATTGGATACAAAGTGTCACTTATTGACGTCACATCACTTATACATACATCACACTCACGTCTATATCCCTTGCGGGGTAGACAGAGCCAACAGTCTTGAAAAAACTGATAGGTCACATTGAGCTATTTGGCTTAATGATAGAATCCTATTCTTTTTTTTATTGGTGCCGGGAACCACACGGCACCATGATATCTACTACCGCTTCCAAAGCGCATGTGTAGAAGAAGCGGCGAAAAAGAATATGCAATGCAATACGCAGAACTATTTTTATTTTATTTATATTTTAACACCTGTAATCGGTTGGACTCGAAACTTTAACGTTACAGGCGACTAAGGGTGAGACTTATAAACTTGGGATTCCTGTTTTATGCTATGAGCTAGCAACACGTCACTTTTAAAATTTCGATTCCATCATTTAGCTTTGAGCTAAACGTGGCCTATCGGTCCTTCAAAACTGCTGGCTCTGTCTACCCCGCATTGGATATAGACGTGATTACATGTATGAATGAATTCCTGATTCACGCTATATCATACCTACAACTGACAAATTAAAAACTTATAAGTCATAGGGAGAATTATTATAACTAAATGATTCTAACTACGTCTCCATTTTTAAGTTGTTCACATGTTTCATATTAATTCATTATTATTAACTCCTTATTGCAATTCTAGACCTAACCAATATCATAGAGGTGGCAAATTGAGAATTAATTCTTTTTAACGTCGGTTAAAAAGATTTGCAAGTCATAGTGAAAATTATTTACAATACGTTATCTTGGTCTGAGTCAAGCAGGCGGCCGACTAGAAAATTTGTCGTCATTGTACATAATCACGTCTTTATCCCTTACGGGGTAGATAGAGGCAACAGTCTTGAAATGACTGATAAGCCGCTTTCACATGTACGGCTTTATGATGGAATTGAGATTCAAATAGTGACAGGTTGCTAGCTCATTGCCATTTTAATGACTGACCAGCCGCCTACAACAACTGAACATATTTTGCTAGAATCGAGCATAAAGTTATTTATAACGAATTAGATATCAAAGATTACTGAGATATACTGGATGACAAGGCCTGAAAAAAAACTATTAATACATTTCAATATAACAAGTCAATCACCATTATCTATGGGAATTCAAATATACATACATATATAGTACTTATGTATATTATAGAATTTCTCAAGTGACTGTACAGTGAGCTACACGGAAAAGTACACCACATTCGATATTAAGGTATACTTTTCTATGCGGCCCACTGTACGTAAGATTCGCATATACCAATAAAACTTTATTAAGATAGGTTTTATTCAAAACTATCATTCTAATCATCTTTTACTTTATAACACAAATTCATATATTTCTATGTGTATTGATACATATCTTTGTCTCTCCAAAATCTGTCCATATTCCGTAATGTGGCACGCGAGACGCCGTTTTTATCGCGCGAAAAACAATCGTCCCATTTCACATATATACATACATCACGTCTATATCCCTTGCGGGGTAGATATAGCCAACATTCTTGAAAAGACTGACAAACCACGTTCGGCTGTTTGGCTTAATGATAGAATTGAGATTCAAATAGTGACAGGTTGCTAGTCCATCGCCTAAAGAAGAATCCCAAGTTTAAAAGCCTATCACTTAGTCGCCTTTTACCATATCCATGGGAACGGGATGGAGTGGTCCTATTCTTATTTTTAGCAGTGCCGGAAACCACACGGCACCAATAAGTACCGATTCACGTAATTAATATAATTAAAACTGAAACAGCGTTATTTAAACGCGCTATCAAAACGGCGTAGCGCGTGCCATGCTACACTTTCAGCTGTCCTTCTAATCAATATATGTATTAAGAAGTGTAATTTATCGTCGAGTGTACTAAAAATCACAGAAAACATACCAAGAACGGTGCGCACGACCATATGAATGAAGTGGCGGAGTTCAGATAGGCAGTTTGTTTCAACACGTTCATTTCCTTGTTCCTTATTTTAAGTACTTGGTCTTCGAAACTCGGCTCCCAGGCGTACATTTTGAGTACCTGTAATATAAAAAAAAAATAAAGGTTAAGTTAACAAATGCAAAAGTACCTATGTAGTATCGTGGCAAGCGGAAAGACATAGTCACTGTCTATCTTACCAGAAAAGAGGTGTTATTTTTAATGTATGATCGTGCCTCTCCTATATACCTATCTTTCTCAGAGGGGTAGGCTGTTCTAGTTCAAGTCTGTTACGTTTTCACGGCTAAACTGATTTTGATGAAATTTAGTATAAATTATAGTTTATTATTCCAGGTCAAAAGGTATTCTGATGGAAGTGAAACCTCGACAAAGAGCTTCTTCATTATCTAGTGAAATTATTTTATTTTTTTAAATATATGATACACAACGGTAACACAGCGGAAACCAGTGAATGAATAAAAAAATAAAAACAATATCATTCATTCAGTTACATGACGTACGCAACAAAGTGCGAATTAAATTCCCGCGTCACCGAAGCAGCAAGAAATATCTAGTTCATCTTAAAATTGTCCTTTATGTATTATTTACACAACTATGTAAATTGGCATTAACAATGGCCAACACTTTTGTGTACGCAAACAAAATCTATTTGAATTGAGTGCTGTAATGCTAACAGTAAATATTTATTAAGTACAATTACATTAATCAAGAATTTTCAAACATTAAAATGTGTTTGTGTACCTATATTCTTTTACAGGCTTATAAACTTGGGATTTATCTTTTAGGCGATGGGCTAGCAACCTGTCACTATTTGAATCTCATTTCTATCTTAAAGCCAAATAGCTGAACGTGGCCTATCAGTCTTTTCAAGACTGATAGGCTCTGTCTACCACGCAAGGGATATAGACGTGATTATATGTATGTATGTATGTATTATTATATGTGATGCAATAACTTTATCAATTGTAACAACTATCAAAAGTATCAAATTCGTATCACAACGGCCTTGTCCAATGAGTATTTTTGGGTTATTCCCACTTTTTGGGTCATTGGTTCACTATCACATCTGCCGTGTGATATTGTTATCGGCCTGTCAATAAGATAACGCGACACCCTATCTAGATACAAACATCCATTTATTCACGTCTATATAACTTGTGGGGAAGACAGAGCCAACAGTCTTAAAAAGACCAATAGGCCACGTTCAGCTGTTTGGCTTAATGATAGAATTGAGATTCAAATAGTGACAGGTTGGTAGCCTGTCGCCTGCAAAAAGAATCCCAAGTTTATAAAGCCTATTATCTTTTATTAGCCTATATCCTTAATCGCCTTTTACAACATCCATGAGAAAGAGATGGAGTGGTCTTATTATTATTCCTATTGGTGCAGGGAACCACACGGCACCCCTATCTATGTAGATGACATCTGTCAAGATAATGTTTTGCTGGAAGCGTACGTACGCGTGTACTATAGTACACAGCGTTCTTTAGTGCATTCTGTAACAATAGATGATACGCAAAGAGCGAGAGAACATGTGCACCCGAGCGAAATGAAAAATAAAATACAAAAAAAACAACAAAATAAACATTAAACAAATTTAAGTATCTGAACATACCTACATCCATTTTATCACGTCTATATCCCTTGCGGGGTGGACAGAGCTAACAGTATTGATAAGATTGACAGCCCACGTTCAGCTGTATGGCTTAATGATGGGATTGAGATTCAAATAGTGACAGGTTGCTAGCCCATCGCCTACAACAGGCACTAGAGTTTATAAGCCCTTCTAAGGGAAGGGCTAACGTCGCCATTTACGTCACAAATTGAAAATATCTATACTAATATTATTATACTGAAGAGTTTGTTTGAACGCGCTAATCTCAGGAACTACTGGTTCGAATTGAAAAATTGTTATTTGTGTTAAATAGATCATTTATCGAGGAAGGCTTTAGGCTATATAACATCACGCTGCAACTATAAGGAGCGAAGAAATAATGGAATATGTGAAAAAAAAAACGGGGAAAACTATTCATCCTTGGGGGCTTCAATGATGCCCAAAATACCTGTTCCACGCGGAAGAAGTCGCGGACACAGCTAGTAATACTAATAAAAGCGCTAAGACAAAGCCGCATGAAAATATCCAGTCTCCTTCAATTATTCAACAACAAAGAACGATACAATATTCACGTAATTATATTTTCGTTGGGCTCAGCAGATATTATATCAGTGTGTGATAACAGATAAGAGTTTTATTGCTCGGCGGCAGTGCAAATATCGGAGTTTAGTCCTTTAGTTTAAAGAGACGGCTTCTGTATTATACAATTTTACCATGAGAGTACTGGGTTAATATGACACGTGTGCACTGTTTTACCGACTGCATTCGATGACGGCTAGCGCCATCTATTGGCGCAATGCAGTTACTTCTTCTTACCCTTGGGAAATTGTGTATTTTTTTTAACTTGTGTAACTGTTACTCGCTAGTTAAATATTTGATCTTTATAGAGCGGGAATTTAGTGGAATTTTCAGTTTCACGCGAGCGAACCAAATAACAGAGATTCAAAGGTTACGATTACGCATAAAAATCTATCTTACAAAAATATACTAATAAGTATGTATATCTTATATTTAAATTTCTCGCGGCACAATGTTCGTTCCCGTTCTCCTCCGTAACGGCTTGACCGATTCTCATGAAATTTTGTGAGCATATTGAGTAGGTCTGAGAATCGGCCAACATCTATTTTACATACCACTTAGTGATAAGGGTTGTCCACCCTAAACATATTTTTTTAAGTAGAAATTACCTTAACATTATTTATATGGCAAAACAACGTTTGCCGGGACAGCTTGTTCTGTATATATTTTTTTGCAATTTCTCACCTCTCAGATAGATGATCAGATATCCATATATGACCCCACGGTCATACGGAAAATTCTACAAGCAGACATACATATAGTCACGTCAGAGCTAACAGCTAATGTAGGCATGTATGCATGAGAATCGGATCCCACTTTAAACACAGAGAAGCCATACAATTTAGTGGGGACATGACAGTGTTACTAGTGATTACTAAGGTCTCGGATCATCTAACTCGCTAAGCCGACATTTGATCGATCTTTCGAGACATGCGTGGGAAGTCAATCAGCTGATATGCCCTTATCATTTCAAGGCTATGAATGAGTGTTACCAACCAAATCTTTTATTAACTTATTGACGTACCTATGCCGTGTGGGGCACCAAAATGAAAAAAGAATACGACCGCTCCATCTCTTTCCTGTGGATGTCGTAAAAGCCTATAAACTTGGGATTTACACTAGGGTTCTACTTTTAGGCCATGGCATAGCAACCTGTCACTACTTGAATCTCAATTCTATCATAAAGCCAAACACCTGAACGTGGCCTATCAGTCCCATTAAAGGCTCTGTTTACCCCGCAAGGGATATAAACGTGACTATATGAATGAATAATAAAATTATCGGCATAAAATAACACATTGGCATTACCTTAATCCCGTTGAGCACTTCGTTCATCAGCTTCACACGTTCATCTTTATATTTCATCTGTTTGATCTGCAAAGTCTTCACCCTGTTGGCTATCAGCCCGTTCACCGGTATCAGGATGATCATCACCGCCAGCCCGGCGAGGACTGACGGCCCCAGGATGCCCCACAGGAAGTACAGCGCCAGCGCGATTTGGAGGGGAGCCGACCATATCATGTTCAGATACGCGGTCAGGTCGAGGAATCTGAGAGGAAAAAAGAGAGCAGTTTTATAGTGCGTCAGTTGTTGAAGAAAATGCTGCAGTGCAGTTTGTTACCGCTTCTTCTGCACTGACGCCTTGGAAGCGGCAGTAAACTTGGTTTTTAAGTAATTTATTTGACGTCAACCAATGTTGTTAAACCATACGTTTTGACAATTATTAAGCGATATATAGTAGGTATCCTATAGTAATGAATAAAAATTTTGAATTTTTTGAATTTGAATTGTATCTAAGGAAAATATTCGAAAATATTTATTCTGTTTGGCGTGTGGTTCCCGGCACCAATAAAAAAAAGAATAGGACCACCCGATCTCGTTCCCATGGATGTCGTAAAAGGCGACTAAGGGATAGGCTTATAAACTTGGGATTCTTCTTTTAGGCGATGATGGGCTAGCAACCTGTCACTATTTGAATCTCAATTCCATCATAAAGCCAAACAACTGAACGTGGCCTATCAGTCTTTTCAAGACTGTTGACTCTGTCTACCCCGCAAGGGATATAGACGTGATTATATGCATGTATATATGTATATTAATTCTAAATTGTAAACTTAGTTAGTGACGGCCTCTGTGGCGCAGCGGTAGTGCGCTTGTCTGTGACACCGGAGGTCCCGGGTTCGAATCCCGGCCAGGGCACGATGAGAAACGAACTTTTTCTGATTGGCTTAGGTCATGGATGGTTATCTATATAAGCATTTATTACAAAATTAAGTATCGTTCAGTTGGTAGGTACCCTACAAATATTTAATGGAACCCTATCAATACATCAGTACATATTTATTTTACAGCCCGATGACACACATCGATTATCTGATCTTGAAAATTGGTCAATTTCACATTTGCCACGCGATTGCACAACGGTATGTAATTTCTAATCTATACTAATATTATAAAGCTGAAGAGTTTGTTCGTTTGTTTGTTTGAACGCGCTAATCTCAGGAGCTACTGGTTCGAATTAAAGAATTCCTTTTTTATTGAATAGAACAATTATCGAGGAAAGCTTTAGGCTATATAACATCACGCTGCAACTATAAGGAGCAAAGAAATAATGGAAAATGTGAAAAAACGGGGAAAATTATTCATCCTTGAGGGCTTCAATGATGCCCATAATAATTATTCCACGCGGACGAAGTCGCGGGTACAACTAGTTTTAAATAAGGGCAATGAGTGAGGTTTTCAGGGCATGAAATTTTTATTATGTTATCAATATTGCGCAACGACACGAAATAAAAATGCTTTGGACAAATTTACTAATGTTTTGAAATATAGTTATATTATCTCTACATAGTATAAAACAAAGTCGCTTTCTCTCTCCTTCTGTCCCTTTGTATGCTTAAATCTTTAAAACTACGCACCGGATTTTGATGCGGTTTTTTTCAATAGATAGATTGATTCAAGAGGAAGGTTTATATGTATAACTAGCTTCCCCCCGCGACTCCGTCCGCGCGGATGTCGGTCTTCGCGTGGATGGTTTATTTCTCCATTTTGAGTAACTCTGACAATGACATGTTATAAATGTCTTTTGGGCCCAATTACGGCTAGGCCTATAATAATTAGGGAGATCTCTCTATTGAGCTACTGCTGTTGAGTTCGCGTTCTGTAGTAAGTAGTCCGGTCAATTTAGACCAAAAAATAAGAATGAAGCTACATTAATTCCCATCAAGCTGAAAATGAGTCTTGTTTAAAACGCAATCAAAAGCATTATTTCAAAATTCCTTATGATTCCGGTTTAAGGAAAAAAATTACCCAAGGTCAAAGGTAAAAAAAATGGGTTTTTCACGATTTTCTTCAAAACGGTAAGTTTTCTCGGAAAATTACCTCAGACATAGATTGTAGATCATAAAGTTATGTATAAAAAGGAATCAATAATTTTTTTCAATAAAGCTACCGTTTCTGAGATATAACTATGCAAAAAGTTGCAAGCGTCATAATAAGCACGTCTCGTATATACTCTGTGTAGCAGTAATATAAGTAAAAATATTGTTCTGTCGGTAATTTTAACTTGAATTCAAAATATAAAATATACATAAGTATTATGAAATCCAGTCCCTTCATTTATACTGTAGTGAAACCTTGAGACAACATCTGTCTTTATGTTTAATTGTGAACGTGGCTCGGGTCGTATACCTGCTTTATCTCAGAATGCTCAACACATGAAATACCGTTAGTCTTTAATAATAGTAGTCCTTGCAGGGATACCGTTGACGGCTGTGGACACCACGGCCTCTCATGCCCTAGGAGTGCCGGCCGTTTAAGGCACCATCCATGTTCCAGCCGTTCTAGAACCAAACGGTCTGGCTCGGGATGATGCCAAGAGACCGGATGGTATGACTTTGGTACCCTGGAGATTGGGGCGGCCTTTGGTGTGGAATGCTACTTGCGCCGTCTCATCTTCAGGTTACTAAATCTAAGGCCGGTTCTGCTTCAAATGAGACAAAAACCTCAAAAGGCGCAAATATGTAGGTATCGGTAATACCTATACTTTTGAACGTTTTGGGGTAGAAACTCTGGGACCGGGGGGGCCTATCTGCCCATCAGCTTTTCCGACAATTGTCGATAAAGCTGATTGAGGTATCTCTTGACCGGCGGGCTGGAAATTATCTGGCTCAGAGAATTAGCATTGCCATTCAAATTGGCAATGCTGCCAGCCTTTTGGGCACACTCCCGCATGTTGATACTATGCAGGGATTGTACAACTTATACATTAAATTTTAGTTTGTAGTCATATTTTTTCTTTCTTTTTATAAGTAGTTTTAGTTTTAATTTGATTTAATTGTAATCATCTCTATTATTGTCCTAAGATGATTTTCTTCACTTAGGGTTAAAAGTAAGTCTTGAGTGCCACTGCGTAGTGAAAACACGTGTTTATTCTAACCTATTTCAGACTTTTGCAAGTTTAATAATAAAAATGTTTAGAAAAACGTGCTAATAGTACACTACCTCAGAGGTGGCGTGGAAACGTGTGCATATTATGACGCTTGCAACTTTTTGCATCGTTATATCTCAAAAACGGTAGCTTTATTGAAAAAAAAAATATTGATTCCTTTTTTATAGATAACTTTATGATCTACAATTTATGTCTGAGGTAATTTTCCGATTTGAAAATCTTACCGTTTTGAAGAATATCGCGAAACACCCATTTTTTACCTATGACCTTGGGTAATTTTTTTTCCATAAACCGGAATCATGGGGAATTTTGAAATAATGCTTTTGATTGTTTTAAACAATTATACTCATTTTCAGCTTGATGGGAATTAATGTAGCTTCGAATGTCTAGATTGACCGGACTAAAGTATTTTTTTCATAGTAATTAGTAGCGGCCCGCGCGTGCCGAAAACGGTTCAAGCTAAATCCGACTTTCAGTGCTTTAAGTTACGGCGCTGAATCCACTGCGGGTAATGCAACGTGTGTTCGCGGTTCTACAGAACAACGTCTATGGATGAACTGAAAAATTAAGATTTTTTTTCTTCATATTTTTTCAGGATAAAAAGTATCCTATTTTATGCCCAGGATAATAAGGTATAATTATACTAAGTTTCATCAAAATCGAACCGTTAGTTTTCACGTGATGCCTGAACATACAGACAGACAGACAAAAATTTTTTTAATCACATATTTGTGTTTGGTATCTATCCAGTAACACCCCCTGTTATTTATTTTTTCAATATTTTCAATGTACAGAATTGACCCTTCTACAGATTTATTATATGTATAGATAATATCCATTAAATAGTGGAGAAATACTGTTATTTTTTAGGTTTCTAATGTGATGTCGTTAATTACCATATTTTTTCCGCTTACATTGCAAACGCAGGCTGAACGAATGTGCTAATACAATAAAAAAAGTATTAGCACATTTGTACACAGCGCACAAAATATGACATTATGAAATTATCACATGTTTACAAAAACTTTATTATACATACATACATATGATCACGTCTATATCCCTTGCGGAACATATCTAACTAGAAAAATTGGACCCCGGGATTCGAACCCGTGACCTCCCTTGTCACAGGTAGCTGTAACAATCAATCAATCAAATACATATTTAATATTCTCTGAAATCTTAAGCAGTAAGTACATTACATAGTTAAGATTACGAGAGACTGGTGTCTGAACTAAGCAGATGTATCTCAGAAAATACCAGCCTCCCCCCATTTGTGGCCAACATAACTCATGAGCATGAAGACCTAGACGAACTATATCTTGATCAAATTAAGGACGTCCTGGTAAAGGGTCAGGTCAAAAGTACCCGAAACCGCCGAGCTTGCATGAAGAGTTATGAATGTGGATGAAGCTAAGGAAGTATGCAGAGATCGTGGCAAGTGGAAAGAGGTAGTCTCTGTAGTTTGTTCCGCCGCTTCTTCTACACATGCGCTTTGGAAGCGGTAGTAGTTATAATTAGATTTAAGTTATGTGACGTCAATAAGTGATACCTTGTATCCAATTTTGAAAATGAATCTATTCTATTCTATTCTGCCTACCCCTCCGGGAAAGAGGCGTGATTTTATGTATGTACTAGAGGCCGCCCGCGACTTCGTCCGCATGGAAACCCTATCAATCCCGCGGGAACTCCGGGATAAAAAGTAGCCTATGTGTTATTCTGGGTCTTCAGCTACCTACATACCAAATTTCATGGTAATCGGTTCAGTAGTTTTTGCGTGAAAGAGTAACAAACATCCATACATCCATACAAACTTTCGCCTTTATAATAGTAGTAGGATGTATGTATGTAACTCATGGTATCCTAATGTCAACTAACCTATGAGCGTCCACGGACATTAAATTGACGATCTCCCCTACTGTGGACTCCTTCCTCGCGGCGTTGGACATCCTCAGGGACTTCCTGTAGATGGCGCTGGTGAGGGCCGTCCGTATCCTCATACCCACGAGATACATCCTCGTGAAATAGTGGGCCAGCAGCAGCGTCTGTACAGAAGCGCAGGCCAGTAGACCAACAGCGTACAGATAGCCTTTCCATAGTTCCTCTTTGCTCTCAACGAAACCTATGAGGAGTCTGAAACAAAATTTATGGGATCAAATTCAAATTCAATTCAAATTCAAAATATTGTGAAGTTGACCTTGTTGAAGAAAATGCTGCAGTGCAGTTTGTTACCTCTTCTTCTGCACTGACGCCTTGGAAGCGGCAGTAAACTTAGTTTTTAAGTAATTTATTTGACGTCAACCAATGTTGTTAAACCATACGACAATTATTAAGCGATATATAGTATCCTATAATAATGAATAAAAATTTTGAATTTGAATTTGAATTTAGATAAAAAGTTTAAAAAAATTTGACCAATCCATATAATCACGTGTTACGTCATCAGACATTTTACAAACCAGTTATGAGTGAATTTATAATTCGAACTAAACAATAAAAAAAAGTTGTTCTGGCCCTATTTATACCAAGACTTGTTGTCCTTCAATCCCGTGATGATTTTGAAAATTCAATTCTTTTGAGATGGTTAAGAAATGGAAATTCAGCAAAATCGTTTAAGCCACCATATAAATGATAAGAAAGCTTAAATCTTTATTATTTTCCAATGTGATAAGGTATATGTATCTCTCAACCATCTCTGCTAATCGATACAGGAAAAAGGAGTGGGTTTATTGTAAGTATTGAGATAATTACTAAATCGATCTCAATTCCTAAACCTTAAAAATTTCATCAAATTCAAATAATCTACTCGAGTTATCGCGGTACAATCAAACATTTTTGTATCACTGATACATATATGGGTATCAGTGATACAAAAATGATAAGATGAGCGAGGCAGCCATAACCCACGCGGATGCAGTCGCATGAGAAACCTAGTCTAAAAATAACGTAGGCGAATTGGTTTCTGCGCCTGGTATGCTAAACAAAATGCAGACTTTCATCAGAAATAATCTCGATTTGGAAAGTTAAAACTAAATTTATCGGTACTTTAGAGCTGTTCGCTCGATTTATAACATAACTAGGTGTCCCGGCAAACGTTGTTTTGCCATATAAATAATTTTTAAGTAATTTCTAGATAAAAAAAGGTAAAGGGTGGACAACCCTTATCGCTAAGGGGTATGAAAAATAGATGTTGGCCGATTCTCAGACCTACTCAATATGGTCACAAAATTTCATGAGAATCGGTCAAGCCGTTTCGGCAGAGAACGGGGACGAACATTGTGGCACGAAATTTTTTTTTTGCACGGATAGCAACCTTCTTCAGAAAACCCTCTTTTCAGCATTTCAAACATAAACAAAATCCGAATAATTCTAAATGGTTCGAAACATCTGAGATAAAATAAAGGTACGTTACCCCTCCGGGAAAGAGGCGTGAGTTTATGTATGTATGTATGTATGTTACGTGCGCGTTTAATACCTGTATCATCAATCAATAAAATAGGGGTGGATTTTATAATATGTTGTGACTATTCTGTTGGTGTTAAGAAGTGGACAGGAGATGCAAAAACACCTAGGAAGCGGCAGTAAACTTAGTTTTAAGTAATATATTTGACGTCAACCAGTGTTGTGAAACCAAAAGATATGACAATTATTAAGTGATATTGAAATGTCCCATAATAATAATGAATAAAATCATTGAATTTGAAAATATAATTTATTTTAATTCCAATCACTTGAGAACTAACAAATATCCCATCTAATATTATAAATGCGAAAATAAGTTTATCTGTTTGTTTGTTCATGCGTTATCTACTGAACTAATCTTCTTTTTGTTCAAATTTGCGTATAAATAATTAATTCTGCTGAAGAACCAAGGGTACATTCCGGTAAAAACTACAGTTAATGTGGGGTTTGCGAAAAACCTGTGTTTTTTTGTAGATGGCGCTCAATTGGCGGGTGTAGGTAGCGCTAAATTGGCGCGTGTAGGTGGTAGCGCTAAATTGGCGCGTGTAGGTAGCGCTAAATTCGCATGTGCAGTTGGCGCTTGATTCGCGCGTGCGACGCTGCGGGGAAACCTAGTTCAATGTAGTATTATTATTTACAAGTAAGATTACATTAATACTCGTATACGAATTCGCGATAAAAATGATTTCCAATTAATATAAATACATAAAATTGACTTTAAGCCGATTGTCAGTGATTTAATATCGTCAATTAGTATCATCAATTGATAAGAGATGCGATGATAAAAATTCTAATCACAATAATTCGCTCGCACGCTATTAAGATAAGGCGACAGATATAGGCCAAAAACAGATTACATTTTTTAACCGACTTAAAAGGGGGAAGGTTCTCAATTCGACAAGAGGCATTATGTTGCTTGGATTGTCAGTTTTTTTTTCTTATTTATTCCGGGATTCCGACGGATTTTCACGAAGGAATAAGACACGTTCTCATAGACTTCATCATATCATAGTGAAGTACTACTCTGTCAAGAAAGTAGCAGGAAAAGATCAATAATACACAAACTGTTTGTTATTCATCCAAATTTATTTTATCACCTTCAAAATATGCTCCTTTAGAAACGATACACTTACGCCAACGAATAATCCAATCATCAAAACATTTTTTAAACGCTGTTTCCGGAATTGAGGTCAGTTCTCGCCGCGAATTCTCTTTTATGTCTTCTACCGATTGAAAACGGGTGCCACGAAGTGGTAATTTGAGTTTAGAAAAAAGAAAAAAGTCGGCTGGAGCCATATCTGGTGAATATGGTGGTTGCTCGATGGTATTTGTTGAGTGTTTGGTTAAAAATTCGTTCACAATGATGGCCTTGTGCGAAGGTGCATTATCATGGTGCAAAATCCAAGAATTTTCTTTCCACAAATCTGGCCTTTTTCGTCGGATTTGCTCTCTTAAACGCCGCATAACACTCAAATAATATTCCTTATTTACCGTTTGACCTTCCGGCAAGAATTCCGAGTGCACAACACCGCGATAGTCAAAGAAAACAGTCAACATGACTTTGACTTTTGAACGACTTTGGCGTGGTTTTTTCGGTTTCGGTTCAGTTGGAAGGCGCCACTCCGAAGCTTGTTGACTAGTTTGCATGTCAAACTCGTAAACCCACGTCTCGTCACCAGTAACAATGCGTTTCATGAATGTTGGGTCGGAATTGACTCGTTCTAGCATGTCCTCAGCGACTCTCATCACGCGATTGAGTTTTTGAAAAAAATTCAGGTCTTTTGGGACTAGCCGAGCGGCAACATGTTTCATACCCAAATTATTAGTAAAAATGGTACGGATCGACTCGTGAGATACAGAAAGTTCGGTGGCTATCTCTCTCAAAGTTGAATGAGGATTTTCAGTCACTATTTCCTTCACTTTTGCGATGTTAACTTCAGTTGCAGACGTTGATGGCCTACCAGAGCGAGGCAAATCTTCCATCACATCTCGACCGCTTTTGAACGCTTTGTACCACTCATAAGCACGAGTTTTTGATAAAGTCGATTCACCGTAAGCCTTCTGTAACATTTTCAGTGACTCCGAACACGATATTCCATTGGCAATGCAAAATTTAAGACAAACTCTTTGTTCGATGTTTTTATCCATTATGAAATTAGCAATACACACTAGATATGATATAACTAAAAATAGCACTGTATTTAATGTAAACAATAGATGCAACTCAAACTCCGCGCCAAAATGGAAAACAGTTGTGCCTAACAACAACAAAAAAAACAAAAATTTGAATTTGGAACCATAAATAAATAATCCATTCCCGATACTTTTCTGACTGAATGTATATATCATAATAAACTCTTATATATTTTAGGTGATGGACTAACAACCTGAAATAATGTTGAAATTGAGGTTCAAATGAAATAAATTAAAATATCCAGCCAATGTAACCTGCGAGTCTTCTGAATATTGGCTGTCTCCCTCATAACCGTGATTGTGTGCGTGAGAAAGAGAGAAAGAGGGAGTGAGGGAGAAAGAAAGAGGGAGGAAGGGGGGAAGAAAGAGGTAATGAAGTAGAAAGAGGGAGGGAGAGAGGAAGAAAGAGGGAGTGAGGGAAAAAGATGGAGGGAGGAAGAAAGAGGGAGTGAGGCAGAGAGAGGGAGAGAGAGAGGGAGAAAGAAAGAGGGAGAGCGGGAGAAAGAAAGAGGGAGAGCGGGAGAAAGAAAGGAGGGAGGGAGAAAGACAGAGGGAGTGAGAAAGACAGAGGGAGGGAGAACGAAAGAGAGAAAGCGACGACGCATGAGCGAGAAAGCGAGAGGCACTTACTTCAAAATTTGCGGCGACAGGAACATGAGAACGTCGTTGATCAACTTCAACAGCGCTCCAAACAGGAACTGACCGCCGAACGCGAGACACAGAGCCGGCAATATGGACGCCGGCTTCTTGTCCGCTTCCGGCTTGAAATTGACGCTGGCGGAGGTCTTGCTAGAGGGAGTGAGGGAGAAAGAGGGAGGGAGACAGAAGGAGGGAGGGAGGGAGACAGAAGGAGGGAGTGAGGGAGAAAGAAAGTGGGAGTGAGGGAGAAAGAAAGAGAGTTACACTAAGAGAGAAAGCGATAGGCACTTACTTCAAAATTTGCGGCGACAGGAACATGAGAACGTCGTTGATCAACTTCAACAGCGCTCCAAACAGGAACTGTCCGCCGAACGCGAGACACAGGGCCGGCAATATGGACGCCGGCTTCTTGTCCGCCTCCGGCTTGAAATTGACGCTGGCGGAGGTCTTGCTAGAGGGAGTGAGGGAGAAAGAGGGAGGGAGACAGAAGGAGGGAGGGAGGGAGACAGAAGGAGGGAGGGAGGGAGAAAGAAAATGGGAGTGAGGGAGAAAGAAAGAGAGTTACCGTGAGCGAGAAAACGAGAGGCACTTACTTCAAAATTTGCGGCGACAGGAACATAAGAACGTCGTTGATCAACTTCAATAGCGCTCCAAACAGGAACTGACCGCCGAACGCGAGACACAGAGCCGGCAATATGGACGCCGGCTTCTTGTCCGCCTCCGGCTTGAAATTGACGCTGGCCGAGGTCTTGCTGTAGGTGGCTTTGGCACCGTTGCTGTTGGAGCTGTGAAAGATAAAAGGAATTCATTTTTTGAACTACTCGTGGCACAGAGAAGAGATTGGTTTCTTTTTTCAAATTTAAAGAGCTTACTCTTGTCCGTGGAGTTGAGTGGAGCGTCTAATTTTTAATCGAAGTATGAAATTAAAATTATTCGACTACATTTTATAAGTTGGTCGCCTAATAACTTAATAGCTTTTGATGACTACTCAGCTCTTATAGTTTTTCTTTTTACATAACATAAAATTACGTCTACATCCCTTGCGGGGAAGGCAGAGCCAACAGACTGATAGGCCACATTCAGCTGTTTGGCTTATAATAGAATTGAGACTCAAATAGTGACAGGTTGCTGGCCCGTCGGCAAAAAAAGAATCCCAAATGTACAACCCTATCCCTTAGTCGCCTTTTACGACATCCAATGGGAAAGAGATGCATTGGTCCTATTCTTCTTCTATTTTCTTCATTCTCTACACTTTCTTATATAAACTACTGCTGTATTTTTTTTTCACGAGTCTACATATAACCGTTGAGCAGTTAGAGAGGGCGTTAGCGTTGGCGAGACAAAAAACTGACCTTTTTCTCAAAGACTTCTCCCAGAACTTGTCGAAACGCGGCACCACCTCGGTGGTGGAGTCCTGTGGGTTCAGCGCCCAGAGATCGTGCTCGGTGAGACTGCGGCGGAACCCGGTCAGGGCCAGGGGATCGAACCAGCTGAACGTCAGCCGGCTCGGGAAACCGGCAGCGCTTTCTGGACACGGGTTCTATAGCATAGAATAGAATCATTTTCAAAATTGGATACTAGGTATCACTTATATTGACGTCACATCACTTATAACTACTACCGCTTCCAAAGCGCATGTGTAGATGAAGCAACGCAACAAACTACACTGCAGCATTTTCACCGGACGTCAATTGACATATATAGATAGAAAGAGATGGAGTGTTCCTATTCTTTTTTGTATTGGTGCCGGGAACCACACGGCAGAATAAATAATAAGAAGTTAAAGAGTTAATTGTTCTGTAGTGAGACTTCTTTATATGTGTAGGGTGGTAACTTGGGAATGCTAAACCTGACGCTTAGGTACATGGTGAAAAGAGGACTGTTGTGGTCATCGGTCCACAATATACATACATAAAATCACGCCTCTTTCCCGGAGAGGTAGGCAGAGACTACCTCTTTTCACTTGCCACGATCTCTGCATACTTCCTTCGCTTCATCCACACTCATAACTCTCTTCATGCAAGCTCAACATTCGGTCCACAATAGTCCAGTTTAAATCTAAAGACGTACCAATTACTCTGTAACTAAAATACAGGGCCCAATTGTAACTTATTAGTACCGCGGCAGACTTCATGGACATAAATTACTCAAAGAGGCGGCTCATTTATTAATGTCATCGTGCATAAATAACTCCAAAAATGAAAATATCCCAAGTGTTATGGATTCGTTTTGCCCGGTAGACCCACAGCTCTCCTTTATCCAGAGATGCCCCTAAATAGCGGCAGGAATAAATAAAATAAAAAGATATTGCAAAAACACGGTCTTTACTTTTCCACTGACAAAACGAGAACCAACAAAAACACTATTCAAAAAATTACATCTATACTAATATTATAAAGCTGAATAGTTTGTTTGTTTGAACGCGCTAATCTCAGGAACTACTGGTTCGAATTGAAAAATTCTTTGCGTTGAATAGATCATTTATCAAGGAAGGCTTTAGGCTATATAACATCACGCTGCAACTTTTAGGTGCAAAGAAATAATGAAAAGTGTGAAAATAACGGGGAGAATTATTCATCTTTGAGGGCTTCAATGATGTCGAAAATAACTATTCCACGCGGACGAAGTTGCGGGCACAGCTAGTTAAAAATAAAGAAATATTCTAATACCCAGCCTTTTTGGGCATCACCAGCACCAAGTCTCCCACACATTCCCGTTCCGAGACATTCCATTCAATATGAATCTCCCTCCATGCATAACATGTAAGTATTATGTTTAGTACGCGTTGCGCTTAAAGTCACAAACTATTATACATACTAACACGTTACGATCAATTAAACTAACGTCCGTTGATACCTAGTGCACGGTATGGCCTTGAACGGGAGTTGTTTTGTAACTTTTGACTTGGTTGCCTGCAGTATGGAGAATCCTAAGAATGCACCCTTTGGAAGCCGTGAAAGAACCCAGATTATACATACATACATACATAATATCACGCCTCTTTCCCGGAGGGGTAGGCAGAGACTACCTCTTTCCACTTGCCACGATCTCTGCATAATTCCTTCGCTTCATCCACATTCATAACTAAAATATATATAATCACGTCTATTTCCCTTGCGGGGTAGACAGAGCCAACGGTCTTGATAACACCGATAGGCCACGTTCAGTTGTTTGGCTTAGTGATAGAATTGAGATTCAAATAGCGACAGGTTGCTAGACTATCGCGTAAAAGAAGAATCCCAAGTTTAAGTATAAGCATATCCCTTAATCGCCTTTTACGACATCCATGGGAAAGAGATGGGAGTGGTGCTATTTTTTATTTTTCTATTTGGTGCCGGGAACCAAACGGCATAGTAAATTAATATCTAAATTATAATCTCTTACCTTTTCGTATTTGTAAGGAGTATCCTTCGGAGGTAAATCGGCGAAGCAATTGAGTAAAAACATAATTATTATCAACGGATAATACACCATGTAGCTGACGAAATGATATCTTATGTTCTCGTCGTCGTCCTGCGAGTAATGGCGTGTTATCTCGTACCGAAGCTGGGGTAACCCGGCCAGGATCAGGAGCAACCAAAAGAAGAACAGTACCCCTGACGCTCTTAATCCAAATTTTCTATTGTAAAACATCAACGTTGCCGATAGAGCCTGAAACAAATGACATATGTTTAGAAAATTTCTTCTTTTTTTATTCAAATACGCTTTAAAAAAAAAAATAACGCTCGTTCTTATTTTGACCTGTATGTACCTACTTATGTTTGAACTCGATTATCTCGCGTTTCGCTGAACCGATTTTGATGCGTTATTCAGAAAAGAGTTTACATTACATTCAAGAAAAGGTTTTAGTAATTTTATCGGCTTCAGAATAGAAGGAAATATCGATTGGAGGCGGTTTTTAAATTAAGGCCGTTTACATATGGTGAAACGGATGTTGGGGCGAATGTTTGCGGGGTCAGTGCGCAAGCGCAACACAAACATACATTTATTTTGCACTTTTTGCTTTATAGCGTATGCACTTTGAGTGTCTAGCGTTAGTTGATTTTAGAGGTTTTGTAAAAAAACATAACAGGTTCAGCTAGTTTTGTTATTAATACGGAGGTTATTTTTATTTTTTTTCTAAAAACTAAATAGCATTCCATTCATTTTACATTAGCGAATAATATAAATAAATAAATATACGGGACAAATAACACAGATCGAGTTTAGCCTCGAAGTAAGTTCGAAACTTGTGTTATGAGATACCAACTCAACGACAATATATTTTATAATAACTACTCAGGTATTTAGAAAATACTCTTTTTTCATCATACCCTGATCAGGATTCGAATCCAAGACCTATTGTGCCACAGGCAAGCGAACCATGTCTTATGTACATTGGACTACATAGAAATGCTCTTAACTTAAAATACTTCTTAACCTTTCTTTATTAAAATCCCTACTTCCCAAACAATACTATAAATAAGAGAATAAACTATGTCTGTCTGTTGCGCTGTCACGCCTGAACCACTGAACCGATATTGATGAAATTTTGTACAGAGACAGAGATGACCCTGTTAATATTGCGAAAAAAATTTGAGAAAGGGTTTAAAGTAAAACACGATGGAAGATAGTCAGTGAACTTTTACGGCGAACGAAGTCGCGAGCAACAGCTAGTGGTCAATTGGTATGTGGTTTACATTATATTCTAGATGGTGGAACTTATTGAACATCATTGAATTCATACGGGCGCGGCTTATTGCAATTGGCTATCGATTATACTTACGAGCTACTATTAAAAAACTAGTTTTAATTTTAGTAGTTTACTAGCTTTGCCCGCGACTTCGTCTGCGTGTAATAGTTATTTTGGGCATCATTGCAGCCCTCAAGGATGAATAATTTTCCCGTTTTTTTCACATTTTCTATTATCCTCTCCTTATAGTTGCAGCGTGATTTTATATAGCCAAAAGCCTTCCTAGATAAATTGTCTATTCGACGCAAAAAGAATTTTTCAATTCGAACCAGTAGTTCCTGAGATTAGCGCGTTCAAACAAACAAACAAACTCTTCAGTTTTATATTATTAGTATAGATTGCCGCGTGGTTCCCGGCACCAATAGAAAAAAGCATAGGACCACTCCGTGTCTTTCCCATGGATGTCGTAGAAGGCGACTAACGGATAGGCTTATAAACTTGAGATTCTTCTTTTAGGCGATGGGTTAGCAACCTGTCAGTCACTATTTGAACCTCAATTCTATCATTAAGTCAAACAGCAGAACGTGGCCGATCAGTAGGTACTTTCAAGACTATCGGGTCTGCCTAACCCGCAAGGGATATAAACGTGATTATATGTTTGTATCTATGTAGAAATTTACATAAAAATTTAATATGCAATGTAGGCAACCTTCTTGGTATGCGCCATAGCAACGGTTGCCATGATGTTGTTTGTAAGAGAGATGTCAAAAATAATTTTTATTGTAAAATACTCTGAATTTATATGTTTTATAATATAGTGATTTTAACTGATTATTTTCTCCTCTTTTCTCCTTCTATCTTCTGTAGGAATAAATAACTTTAATAACTATACTTCCTACATGCAAGTATATTATTTTGTAAAAATTTGTATTTTAGCGGGCATTGATAAAAAAGCACGGTCCGATTGAGAACCTCCTCCTTTCTTGAAAAGTCTTTTAAAAACAGGACTTTGGCTTGGTCAAAACTGGCGCTTACAGATCCGTCTAACTTGTAAACGCCTAAAGAAGATAAGGTCAAGTTTTTGTCGTCGGTGCCTATGACGTAATGCATATTTTGACGACCAATTTCAACATTATAGCGATACGAGGAAGCGCACGAGGTCATACACGCACGACTCTCAGACCAGTCGCAAGCGCGTGGCACCGGCCATAAATTATGAACCTGGGACCTTCTTGTTTACGTGCGACGAGACGGAGTATGGGAAATTAGCGTGACAGTATTAATCTATACTAATATTATAAAGCTGAAGAGTTTGTTTGTTAATCTCAGAAACTACTGGTCCGAATTGAAAAAATCTTTTTGCGTCGAATAGACCATGTATCGAGGAAGGCTTTAGGCTATATAACATCACGCTGCAACTATAAGGAGCAAAGAAATAATGGAAAATGTGATAAAGAAACGGGGAAAATTATTCATCGTTGAGGGCTTCAATGATGCCCAAAATAACTATTCCACGCGGACGAAGTCGCGGGCACAGCTAAATATGTACCTAAATATGTATAAGAAAAACTACAAAGATTAGGGTTGTCAAAAACTAAGTTGATACTTGTGTTGTGGCTTATGGGAAACTTATTCAACGATACTATATCCTAATAGATTTGCGCGGGACTTCGCTCCCGTAAAATTCCAGAAAAGAAGCCTATGTCACTCACGGAGGTCTATTCTATATCTGTGCCAAATTTCGTGAAAATCAGAGTCAAATAACTTTTGAGTTTACTCGTTACAAACATACAAAAATACAAATAATTTCTTATTATTAGGGTGGATAATAAATACTGAACTAAAAGATATGTTGATGTGGCAGCCAAGAAAGAAAAATTGTATCATACATAATTTCTATTTTTTCTGCACAGATTGTAAAAGCTTTTGACTTTCGAGACAATTGGCTCTGTCTACCTCGTAAGTTACAAAAATTGATGTATGTACGCAAAGACTTTCAGGAAAGTCAAAATCTCGATAATCGAGCTGTAGTTAATACACTTTCGAAACTTTCGGCTCTGTCCACCCATTAATATATGTAGGTGACCTCTCTATACGTACGTAAAAATTAAAAAAAAAAGAAAACTCACAAAAGTGCTAATCTTGAGAACTGGACCGTAATAATCGGCGTTGTAAACGTCAAACTCCCCCTGCTCCCCGGTGGAGTGGTGAACGGCGACTCCCAGGTCCACACACGTGACCACGATCAGCAGACTCGTGATCACCAGCTTGCTGATGTTCAACATGTTCCACGGTATGTTCCTCTCCTTGCTGTTCACGATATAGTAGATGTCCAGTAACGATGCCGCCCACAGGTAAAAGCATGGGATCCATACGAGGACCGTTTTGTGGAAACATGGTGTGAACTCTGGGTTCTCCGTATACCAGGTAAGGTTGGCGTCCTGGAACGAAATTTGTTTTATTAAACCAAACGGTGTCAATTGTCGTGGTTTCAAGAATCAAGTTTCAATATGATGAATGAAGCCATATTAAATTTTTATAAGAAGACCAATAGCTACATAAACGATTTACATCCCTTCGGAGTAGACAGAGTCAACAATAAAAAAGGTTGATAGGCCACGCCTAGCTGTTTGGCTTAATAATAGACAGGCTTCTTGCCCATCGCCTAAAAGAAGAATCCCAAGTTCATTATTTCATATGGATGCAAATCTGAAATAAATTATTTTATTATTATTATTATTAGCCTAAGGTATAGGCTTATGCAACATTCATGGGAGAGATAGAGTGATCTTAATCTTTTTCTATTGGTGCCGGGAACCACAAATCACATAGATTACACTATAGGAAATTATTATGGAATATTATGTGTTATGGTGCAATACAGGGTAATCTACTATGAGTCACAGTATAGAATTTTTGAGTTACAACAATTTAACTGAAATGAGTTGTAAGCTACTCAGCTTAATTGATACGAAGTATGTATGATGACAATGAGTAATCAGTTTTTGTGTTGATGAAGGTCAATTGTCTAGTGTCAATGGTGGCTTAGCCCTTTTAAAGGTTAGTAACAATATTTTTCTATGAAGAAGCTGTATTCTTCCAAGCAAATTAATCTCTTCCTGATGATGATGTAAAAGGCTTGTATGGGACAAACAGGATTGAAAAAAAAGTCTTATTACTTTTGTTAACTGAACTGGACTTAGCAACAATCTTATAATCATGTCTTTATGACTGGCTAGACAGAGCTAAAAGACAAAAAGGTCAAGCTCATATACATATATTGCTTCATAATGGATATAACAATTAATTATAAATAAATAATTTTATTATTTATTATATTCAGAAAACAATAAGCATTTTATTTTACAAAATAAAGTAATGGTAAAGTAAGAATTTTTTTTAGAAATATCAATAATTTGTATGTTATTTCACAGTAGAGGTTGTAACATTTTTTTTGTTTACTTTTCATGGAAAGACTAGTTCATTATACTTGAATATACTTTAAATATTTGTACATAATATTTGAGATTTTCTTGCTACAGAGTTCATGTTGTACCTATTTATATGCCAGTAACAACTTTTGTAGTAGTTACAACTGAATGTAGGTAGGTACTATGGGGAATGCAATAATTTGAACTTGATATGAAAATTATCTCACAAAACTTAGTATTTATTCTACATACATACATATAATCATGTCTATATCCCTTGCAGGGTAGACAGAGTCAACAGTCTTTTAAAGAACTGCCATATAGAATAGCTATATAGAATATATATAAATATATATTTGCTATATAGAATAGCTGAATGTGGCCTATCAGGCCACATAATTATATTCTATATAACAGAAAATGTCTACCACCTTGGTTAATACCCATTAATAATGTTAGATTTATTACTAAAATGAATAAAATGTTATCAAAGCAGTTGGCATGAAACTTGTTCTTAGACAACAAAAAATATAATTATAATGACCTAATGTTTTCAATGTTGCACACAAATTATAGAAAATGTCTCAGGTCAAGGCCACATCTTAACTTTTAAAACAATTTATAACTACCTCCAGCTGCAGTTAGACACTGATTAATTGTGAAACTATTCAATGAAATACTTTTATTTTATTTCTTATAAAAAGAAGTAAAATGTATCATATATTTTATGAGACTATAAAATATTTTTTGTAGGTTGCAGCTACGGCCTCAACTTCAGGAACTAAGGTTTAAATTTAGAGTTAATTTAGTAGGTACCCATTTCAATATTAAATCAAAGCAACGAGTTCTTACCCAGAATGTTGTCCCGCAGTAGTAGTCAAGCGTGGAATTGTAAGACATTGTCACAAATTGTGAAGAAGGCACAAAGTATACAGTTTTATTCACTATTTGCCATGAAAATCACAAACTTTATTTGTATTAACTATTCCACTTTATACACGTATCACTTAAGTACTCATTTACGGCAGTCTTTTTTGATAAGTTATTCTAAAGTCACACACCACACCATCGCCACGCCACGCACCAACCAAATTGAAAATCCATCACACAGAAACACACATTCATTCGGACTGACACCAAATACCTACCCAACCAAACCAAGTCAAGCAAGAAAGCAAAAGTCAGCCGAGCAAAGCAGACAGATAGTGTTGCACTCACGTTATACGGTTATCGATAAATTATCAATTGTAAACTATATCGATTGATAGTCAATCGATATAGTTTACAATTGATAATTTATCGTTAGAAGGAAAATTATAAGATGCTTTTACTAAAACCTTTACGTACTTAGCCAGTGTATAAATAAATGGATTGCATGCTTTAATGAGGCTACAAATGCTTGGCTAGCTGGACCGAGTCTAAATTTATCAGCCAAACTACACATTCAAAGGGCCTGGGATAACATTTCCTTTTCTTCTACTTACAGTTCCCTGCTATGTTTCCTCAGGCAGAGACCGGGCGAGGCAATTCGCTGCAGCCAGGCCAGAATCTGGGCACTGGCTTAATGCCTATCCCTCTCTTGCCTTAGGTTTTACTTTACTTTCCTTGATTCACTTACTCTTCGCGTAGCTGTCGGTCTCCGCATCAGGGCTGAAGTCTGCGTAAATCACTGCTGTGTTTCTTGTGAAACTACGTACTCTCTTGCGTGTCGGGTGCCGGCCGTCAACCTGTCATGCTGCCCTCAATCACATCCTACGCAGAGCGCTCATCAGTGCCGACGTCCCCATGGCTTAAAAGAAGCTGGAGCAGCGGCGGATACCCGGGAACGCTATAAGACTAATACCGAACCCTACCAAGGGGTCCAAACCTGAATAATAATATTTTAGTTTGTAGTTTAGGAATTTAACTTTTTTTAATTAGGTAGATTGATAAGTATAGTTTAGAAATTGTAATTATCACATTTTGTCAATATAATATTATTAATTAATAAATGAAATAGAGTGTATATTTTTTTGTGTCTAACCAGTGAAAAAATGTTAAAGGAACCTTTGAGAATAGTGACAATACAAGAATAAGAAAATGATAAAAATATCTTAACATCAATTTATTATATTTAAAAAAAAAGGAGGTCAGTCATGAAATTAATTGTAATGAACTTAAGCAACGTAATTCTTTGTTTACGTACAAACATAAATCAAGCCTCTTTCCAGGAGTAGTAGGCAGACTCTTTCCCCTTGCAACGATCCCTGCGTACGTCTTTTTAACAACGGTTTCGGGTACTCTTGTCCTAATCTTTTGCCAGAACGTCTATTTGATAATGGTATGTCCGTCTAGGCCTTCCCGCTTCACTAATTTCCAAATTTCTACAAAATTACGACGCTTTATAAATAAATAAAAAAAAAACCAGATGAATTTTTTTTTATGATTCCGTTGTTTGCAAAACAGTTTTCCACAATCGATTTAATAGTAAGTGATTTACTTTGAGTTTATGATACCTGTGAAAATTCGGTCTGGCAACATTAAGCCGGTCAAAGCTAAGGTGGCCACGGCTGTCAAATACTCACCTAACATGACATCTGACGTCATGCTGGCTGAGAGATTTGCTGACAGAGGAGACGGTTTATTTGCAGTGTTGCCACTTAGCGCTTTCGCAGCTAAATCTAGCGCTTTTAAGTTAATTACAGGTCAACTCTAAAATTCGTAGTGTAGCGCCTACGTCCATTAATAGCTTTTATTAAAATTAATTAATAATATTTCAAACTTCTGGAACTACCATGGCACGTGTGACGCCGACATACATACATACCTTAATACACACCTTTTTCCCGGAGGGGCAGGCAGAGACTACATTTTTCCACTTGCCACGAACTCTGCATACTTCCTTCGCTTCATCCACATTCATTACTCTTTCCATGCAAGCTCGGCGGTTTCGGGTACTCTTGACCTGACCCTTTACCAGGACGTCCTTAATTTGATCAAGATACGATCGTCTACGGGTTTCCCACTCCGACTTTTCCCTCCACATTCTCCTTGTATTTATTCTGTTTTCGTGCTTCTTTTGCGACACCGACGACGTTAAAAATATAATTCAATTCAAATATTTTTATTACATTGCAAAATCTTTATTGTATATCATTAAGTAATCGAAACATGCTAGCTTCCTTTAACAGAATCATATGACTTTTTTTTAATCGATCTAAGATAATAAGCGTTTGCGGGCAGTCAAGCGCATATCAAGTTTGCGTTTTTTCATAGAAGGCAATTGGCAACAATGATTATTTGTGACGTTGATTGAATAGAAGTGACGCTGGATTCGAGATTGGACTGGATTTTATTTCTTTATCTTCAGTTGGTCTTGAGAATAACAGTTTCGTCTAACCTTTAAGCTGTGCATTTTGTTATTTCCACTTAATATAAAGAAACTACTTCCTAAGTTAACAATCATTAGGCATTCATTTAAGGTTATTCGGCTGGATAACCTTATCCATAAGTTTCCAGGATGGCCGAGTATTTGGCGGCTATATTCGGCACAGAAAAGGATAAGTAAGTATATTTATTGTTATTCAATTATGGTGATGTTTAAATAATACCAGGAACATCTAAAATGCTGGTTTTATTTACTTGCAAGCGGTTGCGAATTGACTTAAAAGTCTACATTTTACCAAAGCCTTAAGTCTACAATTCAACGTACATCTGTTTTGCATGCATTAAACTAGGGTGTGGTATACTTACAGCTAGTGAACTATGCAGGTATTAAAACAAAATTTCTGTTTTCAGAGTAAACTGCTCCTTCTATTTCAAAATCGGTGCCTGTCGCCACGGAGATCGCTGCTCGCGTATCCATAACAAACCTACGTTCTCACAGACCGTCTTACTACAAAATTTATATGTGAATCCACAAAACTCAGCTAAATCTGCAGATGGTAGCCATTGTAAGTATGAATTAGAATATATAGTGTGTGCGTTTATTATCTATATGGAATAAGAAGCAGTTTAATTATATATCATCTAATGCACTGTAAAAGCTTATCAAGAGAAAGGCTATGAACTTGGGATTCTTGCCCTCTATGAGAACTCACATGGCTTGGATTATGGTTACACATCCAAGCGGGCAATTCACAAAAGTTGACGAGATATGTTTTCAAGAGATAGAGTAAGGGAGAAGATAAGGTGCCTCATCAAATGAATAAATGTACAGTTGTCTGACTGTACAGTTTTCCTCACTGTGTTTTCTGTGACTGTATTTTGAACTCTATTTCATTAGTATTAAACCTTCTTTTTCAGTGGTCGTAGCCAATGTATCTGATGAGGAGATGCAGGAGCATTATGATAACTTCTTCGAAGATGTCTTTGTGGAAAGTGAAGACAAATATGGTGAGATAGAGGAAATGAATGTTTGCGACAACCTCGGAGATCATTTGGTTGGCAACGTGTATATAAAGGTAAATCAATACAGGGTGAATCTTTATTGGTTAAGGAATTTTTCATAAAATGTTTGGATAATGTACTTGAGTAGGTTTCCTTAACAACAGATAGCACAAACTGACGACAATGACAAGAACATGGATCGGACAACTAACATGGATCATTTAGTTATTTACCTAAAACCTTTTTTGTACACAAAACTTATATGTGCTCTGTCCTTACCCTAACCTACATGACAGGACATAATAAGGAGAAAAATGAACAGAAGAAACTTATGAAACATATTTCTTTGGTCCCAGTTCCGTCGTGAAGAAGATGCTGAGAAGGCAGTGAACGACCTCAACAACCGTTGGTTTGGCGGACGCCCAGTCTACGCTGAGCTGTCTCCCGTCACGGACTTCCGTGAGGCTTGCTGCCGTCAGTACGAGATGGGGGAGTGTACTCGCAGTGGCTTCTGCAACTTTATGCACCTCAAGCCTATCTCCAGGGAGTTGAGGAGGTAAGTTTGTCGTCACTATTTCAGGATTGTGTGTCAGGTCTCAGGATATATGTTTTCCATCATGGACTTGCTGTGGTTAGTACGAGATGAGCGAGTGTACACCGCAAGCCTGTTTCCAGAGAGCATACATATACATGTAGAAAATCCCTCGCAAAGACTGAGAGGCTTTGTTCACCTGTATAGCTCAATGATGTTATTGAGATCCAAATAGTGATAAGAATGCCCTGACAAAATGGTCAAAAGTGCCCGAAACCGCCGAGCTTGCATGAGGAGAGTTATGAATGTGGATGAAGCAAAGGAAGTATGCAGGGATCGTGGCAAGTGGAAAGAGGTAGTCTCTGCCTACCCCTCCGGGAAAGAGGCGTGAGTTTATGTATGTATGTATGTATGTAATGCCCTGACATATATCGGTGTGTTCCAGATACCTGTACTCGCGGCGCAGCAAGGGCGGGCGGCGCTCGCGCTCGCGCTCGCGGGACAAGCGGCGCCGCTCCCGCTCGCGCGAGCGACGCCGCGCGCCCGACGCGCCGCGCAACTCCCGCGCCGGCCGCTACTAGCGCGCCGAGCGGACACTCGGCATGCTTGATGCTGTTAACTGATGCTTAATACATGTGGCTAATTGAAAACTTTGTAAACCGGGTAACCGCTGTGCCGTGTTTTGTGTTTGCAAAAAAGAAAAATTAATAGGAGTGTTCGCATTACAGTTGGTTAATGAAGGTCAACATATTTTTCGAAATGGACCAAATGATGAACTCAAATTTTCTAATGAGCCGATACCAGCAAGTTGTTATTGAGTCCGAACAAATCGTATTGCCTCACGCTAATTACTATATCCGTGATTCGAGATCTCTGTTGGGTGCGTCGCGCGTGACACTAGACTCTACAGTCCACGGATTTGTTCGGTCGCGTGATTGCCTCACCGTTGCGGCTATTCGCTCAACGGTAGGTTTAGACGTCCATGAGTGAGAACCGATAAAGGTGGTATCCGTACCGCGTGTGGACTAAAATTCAGTGTATCGAAATACACCTCCAAAACGAGATTACCCCATGTGTAATGTACGCGCACACTAGAAAAAAGAATAATATATAATAACAATAGTCGCAACGTACTGGTATTTTGTTGCATGTATAATTTGCTTCGATAACATATAAGAAAACAGCACAGTGGACCCGGCTTTAGAATAAAAATTACTTAAGGCCTGTAAACTGAATAATGAAATTTAACATTCATTCACATTTGTTTGCGTTCAATTACTCAATATGTGGACACAAAATTAAATTAAAAAATTATTGTATGCCTAATTTAATCTGTTTATAAGTTACACTTAAGTTTTTTTTTACTTTAATCCCTTTATTTATATTGTCTACCTAGATAGAATAAAATATAATTTAAAAAAATAAATAGTTTATTTCAATACAGAAAAATAACACATATGAACACAACCATAGCATAACTACTAATCTCATAAACATTTTGGTTTTGATTTTTTTAAGCCGATAATAGAATTTCGTAAAGCATACAATGTTGTGTAGATTATTATATTTCCTTTCTATTCTTTGCATCATGTCCGTTAACTTTGCTAAAAATATATTTCTTGTTCAGTCTGAACATACATACATTTCAGAATGTATTCCGGTCCATAGATACTGTGGCAACTACACCACATATGTATTATTTAATAAAATCTTGTTTTTGTTCTCAAACAATAATTGTAATGTCATTATTTCTGATGGTATAGACAGTGCCTCAAGTTCTTAAACACTATTTCGCTATTTATGACAATTTTATAACAGATCAAGCAAAATCGTAGTAAGTGTCCGCAGTGTAATTTTAAACAAACTACAAGAGCGCATACATTAAAGGAAAATTATTACTTGATAAAGGTTTCTTTAGAATTAATGTTTCGTGATGATTATGTATTTGTTTTGTAAATACATGAAATAATTGTGAATGATGCGCTGTTGTAGTGTATTTGATTTAAACATAGACTACTATATAAGGTATCTAAGTCTTAAGATTGAGAATATACGAGAGTATAATAATATTGTGTTTTTCTTAATCCCTTTCAGGGTGCTTTTATATAGATACAGAATTCGCAGAAGAATGTCTTATTTTATTTTACAAATAAATTTATTAATTTGATTTATATCACAATGGACAACGCTCAACGGCCCACAGTAAGCTTCAAGCTTGAGTTGTGGGTCCAATCGCAAACAAAATTAACAATATCTATATCACAAACTAAGCTCGTTGAAACTTAGTAAAAATGGGACCTAAACAGGCTTAAGTTAAACTAAGTACATAATTTTTACTATCACGAAGTCTAGAATTCAATGAGTTAGTCCCAAAGTAAGTTCGAGACTTGTGTTACGGATACTAACTCAAGTATACTGTTTTTTTTTAAATAAATACTTAAATAGACAAAAATCCCGAGTTCTTCGCCCACCAGAAAGAGTTCCTCTTCATCATGACCTAAGTTAGATCATTTCAAAGATGACGTCATCACTTGAAACGTTTCTGAGAATTGGGCCGTAAGTTGTTCAGTACCGATTCCCCATAAACGTCTTCCCAGAACTGCATGTTGGCCTCGTCTTCATCCTCAGCGCACACGAGGTCATCACCGATGATGAACGTGTTGCGCGCCCCGTCCTTGAACGGCTTCCACTGGGGCAGTTCACTGGACGGCGTGGGATTTCTGGAATTATAATTGATTTATTTATAGGCACCGTGTGGTTCCCGGCACCAATAAAAAAAAGAATAGGACCACTCCATCTCGTTCCCATGGATTTCGTAAAAGGCGATTAAAGGATAGGCTTATAAACTTGGGATTCTTCTTTTAGACGATGGACTAGCAACCTGTCACTATTTGAATCTCAATTCTATCATTAAGCCAAACAGCTGAACGTGGCCTCTTAGTCTTTTTAAGACTGTTGGCTCTGTCTACCCCGAAGGAATATAGACGGGATCATAATGTATGTATGGTTATTAAATAAAAATGTTTAACTCCATTATAGTTGACGAGTAGGTACACTATGGTAACCCAATTATAATCTCAGCAGGTTTCAGTCTATGCATGGTCCATGTGACTGATGCTTTTTGTAACTGATTCACATTAATTTAGGTCTACACACATATCACGTCTTTATAGCCTATAGCGCAGATAGAGCCAATTATCAAAACTCTTAGGATCCATTTGAAAGTTCATAAACTTGCATTAAATGGAACGCAATAAACAGCTAATGTCATAAATCGGCTTACGTCACATATCTTACAGTTCAGCAAAACTTACCCCGTAATGGCGAAATTCGTCCACAATTTCGTTAAATTATCTATAACTTTCCAAGATTTATCTGGCTTCGGTATATCAATACATTTAACATCGAATAAGTACGGCAATTCATCCGCGTGGCAGACTCCTTTTACCGCCTCCATTTTGTAATGTCTCTTATAGTAATTCCTTTCAGTTTCCGCCGTAAACTTGTAGACGAAGACTGGCATAGAGCAATAGTGTGCGTGGTACCTCGCATACCTCATTATGTTGTAAGCAAAAAGCCTGTCCGTCTCCAGATTGGTATATTCCTGTAGTGAGTTCTCAGTAATATCTTTACCATCGAAATAAAATTTGCGGATCATCTGGTCGATATCATACAATTTCTCGCGAGGCAACTTGAACTTCAGCTCTCTGGGGACCACAGCACCCGGCATACCCAGAAACGCCGTCAAATGCGGCAGCTTTCTCGATATTTCGATGCCCTCGCCCGAAACGTACCCCACAATAACCGGGACATTCCCTACGTCGCCTCTCGTGACCATATCCACTGGAGATTCTGATATAAACTTCTCAACGTTCAAATGAGACTTCTCTATCACAGGTCCGAACAGAATATTGTCTGCTAGATCGAATTTTTCGACTTGCAGTATTGGCAGTTCGATTTTGACTAAAGACGAAGTCGGCAAACTTCTTAGATACTCTAATAGTTCAGCGGGATCCTGTGTTTCTTTTCCTAATAGTTTAGCCAATTGGAAGGCTCTCTCGCGAGGGTACAGATTGTAACCCCATTCGTTAAGGCAAACTCCGCTTTGACATATCGCCTTGTTGAACAGGCCTTGACTCATTTTCGATACCAAATGGTAACAGACAGATGCTGCGCCCGCGCTGCATCCAAATAGCGTGACGTTCTCCGGATCGCCTCCGAATTTGGCGATGTTTTTCTTCACCCACTTCAACGCCGCGACTTGGTCTTTCAAACCAGCATTGCCTGGTACTTCGTCGTTGTCCAGACATAAAAAGCCAAGGACTTCCAGTCTGTAGTTAAGGGTTACTAATATCACGTTATGTTTTATTAAGAATTCTGGGCCGTAATAGTCCGAGTTTCCCGAGCCGGTGTAGAAGCCGCCACCGTGGATCCAGACCATGACGGGGCGGGGCTCTGACGGGGTGAGTGTTGTGGTGAACACGTTGAGGTAGAGGCAGTCCTCGCTGCCTGGCTCGATGCAGTCCAGGCGTTCGTTGTACTGCGGACAAACAGGCCCGTGCTGCGACGCGTCGCGCTCTCCCACCCATGATTCGGGAGGTTCCGGAGCCTGAAACGTTAATGTGGTAACTGAACCCTATATTAGGTATATATAAGCACTATTATCTAGAGGTATTATAAGGTCAAAAGTACCCGAAACCGCCGAGCTTGCATGAAGAGTTATGAATGTGGATGAGGCAAAGGAAGAATGCAGAGATCGTGGCAAGTGGAAAGAGGTAGTCTCTGCCTACCCCTCCGGGAAAGAGGCGTGATTTTATGTTATGTATTATCTAGAGCAACAATTCCCTTGCAAGAAGGTCTAAAGGTCTTGCAAAGTCATCAAAGAAAAGGTTATTAGATGTTGATGAACTTTTACCCTTTTTTAGGTTCAATGATCATTATTTTAGTCACTTTTTTTTTTGGGAATTCCGACATAATAAAGACATATTTGATTGTAGAAGATAAGACCGCCTTTTGCATTTTCCTTAATAATTTTCCGTTATCATCCATGTTTTATTGATCAATTATTGCTTTACAAAATAATTTCCTTATCTAGATAATAAATTACTTAGCTGCATGTATACGTTTCCAAATTTCCGACATAAAAGAATATGGTCGTCGGCATAAAAGATTATTAAACTTTATTCTTATTATAAGTATTTCCTCATAATTTTGGTAAATACCTTAAAAACTCCACATGCAAATTGATAACAGATAGGATAGTCTAGATAGGAGCGGAAAAAAGACCCCTATTAAATACGCGGCGTCTGCGCTCAAAATAAACTAGGGTTACGAGGTGAACAAAAGGGTTAAAGCATGCACCTTTGCAGTATAACCGATTGAATACCATCCCTAATCTTTTGGCTTTTTAGTTTACGTCATTCGGCGTTTTACGGACAATTAAATTATTTCTAAGTAGGTATTATGCTGCTTTAAAAATTATATTTTAAACTACTTAGTAGTAGTATGTATGCCCACTTTAAAGAAACCAATATCTCTACTAAGCAATGTGTCAGAAAGCAGAAGAATGAAGCAAATTGCTAAAGACGATGCTTCGATAACTTGAAAAAAAAATATCTAAGAGTTGCACTACAAGTTATAAAAAGCAAGTGTATAACAACACGTTTGTGAAACAAGACATATCGATAGCAAAACTTTAGATCTTCAAATTGCCGCCATAATTTCTCGAGGGCATTGGTTAACCAACCAAACTCAAAATTTTTAGGTTAGTCGCTACCCGCGATATAAGTACCAGATTTATAACCTCAAATTTAAGGAAGCGAAAGAATTGTCTTTTAGAGTATAATTCAATAAATAACAAGCTTATTTTACCTTGAATCTTAATTTTCCTATGGGCGGTTTGGCATAAGGTATCCCTTTGAAGCCAATGTAAGTTTCCTCGCCAGACCCACAAGTCGCGCCTCTCAGCGTTCCTTGTTCCACTTCCACCAGCATATCTGATGATTATAAAGTCCAATTACAGTGTCTTCTGTTCGAAATACGGAACATCGTTAAAATTGGTTGCTTGCCAAGGAATTATCAGTTTGGTAGCATCTTTCCGTGTTGATGTATTATCATAACTTTGTTTATTTATCAGACAGCTGTAATACGCATGCGCGAATATTGTTCTTTCTTGGGCATGTCAAGAGGGAGTGCCACTGATAGACTGCCAGCCAGCTGTATGATATAATGCTGTTAAATTTGTCTGGACTGATAAGATATGAGATACATGAATAACGCGGATATGTTAAAGTCCACTATATTTTGACGTCGATGTTTGTACACAGAGCGTATTTTGCACCGTCGCTCGTCTTGGGGAATAAACTTACCTACCGTTATAGAGCAGTGGACGCTCGGCAGCTGGTGCTATTTTTTTTTTTTGTTAAATTACTCTGTGTGCTGGATTGACACTTGGGGATGTAGTCCTATGCTATACGGTAACCTCTTAAAACCATGTATTAAGTCAAACAATAGAACGATGAAAACTGGGAATCTATTGCAATAATGTAACTTCTATTTTATAGTGGTAGCGATGTGGTAGACGATAGAGCCTCATAGAGTCACAGGTAGAGACACTGTAATTATAAATTAACAAAGTGTTCCTTGTAAAATTTAGATATCGAGAACGCGCAGTGGATATATCGTTACTTAATACAACAACGTTTACAGAATACAACGATTATTACTACTGCATGTAACTTTAAGTACTTATTTACTTAGTTTCGATAATTGCAGAGAAGAAACTGTCTATTTGTTTTTTAGATTATAAATAACTAAAATATAATTAAGAGATTTGTCTCTATAGAATATTTGTCACTTATTATATATTTATTCATTTATTAATTTATGTACACAGAAAACACTGAGAAAGATACTCACAAGAAACAAAATTACATAGGTTCTGCTTATTTCAAAAGACATCTCTTGCACCACACCCGAGATTTTTTTATCGTTATAAGTTTTCACTTTGAAATTTTTACTCACCTTTTGAAGAAAACAAGTTTCGGTTTCAGCAAAAAGTATAGTACTGAAGCGATAGATTGTAATTACACCTCTCGTATTTTATGACGAACACTCATCATGTGTAATTATGATTGTCATGGTTGCAAAGCAGTTTGGATTTCATTTCGTTTGATACCATTTTAGTGAACCATAAAAGCGAAGAATAGTGGTACTAATATATAGATTGGACGCGTGGTTTTTGACAGAGTAGATTTACCTCTGTTTTTGCTACGGTTGGCGTAGTCAGCGTCTAAAGTATAATAATACGAGCTAGATTAAGACAGTAATGGACAGTCGATCGTTAAAATTGTGACTTTCCACGCCATGTAAAATCTCATTTGCATAATGTCTTTATTGGACTCTTTAATCATAATATAAGCCAAACAGCTGTACGTGGTCTGTCAATCCCAATCTTTTTAAGACTTTGTTCTTGCTTTTCTATGCTTTGGCCCTGTCTATCCCGCAAGGAATAAAGCCGTCATTATATGTATGTACAATTGTTAACCTGTAGTTTGCTATAATATGAGAGAGAATGAGAGTATATTACTGCCATTTTCTTAATCGTCTCTTACAATATCCACGCTGATCAATTATCACACCTTCTAGAATTAACGTTATTATTCTATGTTCACCTCATATATATATGTCGCAGGAAAATGAAGTAACCAGAGATTTCGCGAAATCCCTAGGGATGTCACGAAATCACGGCATATGTTGAATATTCTTATTTACGACGCCTTCTTACTAAAATAGTCAGTGAAATGTCGTTTCACTAAATTAAATCTAGTGAAATGTCAGAAAAACGGATACCTCCGAGTAAAAATCGTCCAATGTTTCTCTCTCCCTCTCTCTACCCAAACGGACACAAGTGGGAGCAACTCTTGCTCCTGGCAACGAAGCGGTAAGCGATGGCACCGTGTGGTTTTAGTGGGTTCAAGCCCCACATAACCCGCCCGACTTCCTGTACCCGGCCGGGTAGACGAAGGTCTTTCCACACGTAAAAAAAAAGATAAGGTTAGGTTAGGTTAATAATTATGTAAGTACTTTTAAAAGAACTTAGCACGAACCTTTTTCATTCTTTATTTCACTAGATTGAGATGAGTGAAATGATATATCACTAGATTGAAATAGTATTTTGTCATATCACTAATATTTTTTTAGTAAGAAGATGTCTTAAATAGGAATATTCACAATCTTCCGTGATTTCGTGGTATGCCTAGGGATTTTGTGAAATCTCTGATATCCTTATTTCTCTGCGACATGTACACTGAACCGATTATTAAGTCTGTTTTTCGGTATTTCTTATTTAGAACTGCATAGAGGTTTCATTTTCTTATCATTGCGATAGTCTCCAGACATTTATCTCAAGTCTTCATAAAATACAGTGCAATTATAAGTAGGTTTTATCATGTTAATCTGATAACAGAATGTAACTAAATATTTGTTAACTCTATAACTAACTCAAGGGCGGCTGTTCGGTTGTACTTTGGAACTGACGTAGTTTATAAAAATTGATCTTTGAACTACGCACCTTTATAATGAATTATATGTATATTATGTTCAATCTTAATATTCTTAATATACAGATGTATGTACCTACTTAATTCTTTACGATCTGCTGACGGCACAAATTAGCCTTTTTAAGGGCTTTTTACAACGCTTGTTAGAAAAATGAATAATTTTGTTTAAACAGTTATTCAAACGGTTTTAAAAAGTTAAAATTTTCTTACCACAACCAAACAAACAAATTAAAATAAAATATAATACAGTCATCACAATGAAAGCATTATCAATAGGCTATTTGACAAAGTTCTAAAAACTATCTTAGGGTATTTATTTGTTTATAAGGAGCCCTACAAAAATACTTTTCTGCCTTTATTACAGCTATTTTATTAAAAAATCGAAAAAGAAAATGAAATATTCAAATATGCCGCCAAAACGCGACTTTAAGCAATATGGCGGCCATGGCATGCAGTGACGTAAATTTCGTGTAAATATCATACAAAGCTTGTTGGTGTTTCGAAAAGTTTTGATTTTCTCTTGTTTTATTTAACTTGTGCCACGTCATATGTGTGAAAATTATTAAAGTGAGTTCCTATAAATGTTGTGCAGTGCCTCAATGCACTAATACAACAATAAAATCTCCTACGAAACTGTTTTTTCTATGCCGATGGATTTGAATATTCGCAAGAAGTGGTTTCAGATCATGATCTAAGATCAGTGGTTACCATACCAAGATATACTTACATTGATGTTTTCACATTCCTCAGTTCGGCAGCATAGAAATCTGGATTGTCTTTGAAGAAGACAATCCAGATTTCTTCCTTCAACCATTATTGCGTCCACTTTTGGTAGGTTTCGACTGTCAGCTTTCGCGGAATTGGTTTCCATTATTAAATATCCATGTTATCTGAGTAATCCTGAGCGATCAAACACTTATAAAAATTTTGAAAAATAATAGCGAACACTAAGGAACGGTACGATCGACAGTCTGTTTATGGATAATTGACGTCATAATAGAAATAGCCAATCACGTTCGTTTTTAGTCACGTGACAGCTGCATATAAAAACCTAATTTTCTGAGACGGATTTTGTTTAAATAATGCAATATTTTTATCTCGCGTTATTACAAATCGCTCCAAAAAAATAATATTAAGACTGATGACATAAAAGAAATGTATATTTTTAATACAGTCAAATAGCCTATTCACTAAATATAATACTCACCAATCAATCAAATCTTCATATTTAACTATGTATTACAAAATCTCCGCTGAAATTGTAGCGATGACTACGCGTGCCTACTTCGTGGTAACTGTGACCCTCTATGACTTTTGGGCCGTGACTCGTGACGTCATCGAAGAATAATTATGACTTATGACGAGACAAGAGTCGCATTGTACTTCAAAAAGGATAGTACATCCGTGAGCAGATTTAATGTTAGGAGTGAAGAGAATATTTAATGTGGTAGAAGCGAAATATGTGTGTTTGTTTGGTATCGTGGCAGGAACTAAAAATATCGTAAAGTTGGCGACGTTTTACATAAATGTATTATAGGAAGTACATATGTATAGTCACAAAGTTAGTTATTCCTACAGAAAATGAAAGAAGAAAAGAGGGAAGAAATAATCAGTTTAAAATTACTATATTATTGATCATAAAATAAAAATATTTGACAATGAAAATCTCTATCTCTGACATTTTTACCTAACTAACAAAACCATGGCAACCGTTGCTATGGAGTACAAGAAGGTTGTCTACATGTACATATGTATTGTATATATACCTATTTATGTATTAATAACGACAATCTTTATTAGACGGGTTTTACAATTTTTAAGATAGCGTAGCTATAGACACGAGATCCAGTAAGTAGCTGCCAGTGGAAAGCGAGCTTCTTAACTTGAGTGAGCGCTGGAGTAGACCAAAGGCGAAGGTCCGCAGTGCTTTTATAGGGTCCCCCGGGCTGTGAAGTGGGCGCTGGGGAGACCACGACTCAACAGTGAAGAGAGTACCAAGGAAACTTCCTGAAATACCCACAAGAACGGCTGCATATGAAGTCGTGGTCAGAAGCGGTGTAAGCAAAGACAACACCGACTTGGCATTATCTTACATGAATTTTCTTTGCTTCATCCATAACATCCATGAAAACTACTTATATTTGAGCGAGGTGAAGTCAAAACTTATGAAGTATCCAGATAACTTTGAAATACTTCCTTTCTCATGTGAATTAGGTTTAAAGAAGAATCAGGGTGGCCAAAGAGGAATCAGTATTTAAACCAAGACCAGATGAATACGTACACTGGTATTTCCTACCTTCCAGTACAGAGTTGAGACGCTGGAGTCAGATAATCTGTTCCAGATGCAATCCTGATGCTAACCACGATCCTCAGACCTGAGGAAACGACTAGAGAGAGCGAGGTAAATTTATCTGTAGATGATCTTTTCGATTTTTGCCGTGTGGTTCCCGGCACCAATACAAAAAAGAATAGGACCACTCCATCTCTTTCCCATGCATGTCGTAAAAGGCGACTAAGGGATAGGCTTACAAACTTGGGATTTTTTTTTAGGCGATGGGCTAGCAACCTGTCACTATTTGAATTTCAATTCTATCATTAAGTCAAATAGCTGAACGTGGCCATTCAGTCTTTTAAAGACTTGGCTCTGCCTACTCCGCAAGGGATATAGACGTGACCATATGTATGTGTGTATCTTTTCGATGAGTTTTATAGAAATCTCTAAATGAAAAAAGGTTAAAAAATAATGCAAAAATTCATTGAGAACATTTTGCTATGATTGAATTTCTCGGCTAGATAAACTATCTTGAAATTTTTGGCCATTAGAATTTTGAATTCAAATCGTCACCAATTTCTTACTAACACCATATTATACTCGTATAGCTTAAAAACATTTAAGAAGCTTGTTTCACGGACTGATTCACTTTAAAATGGTATAAAAGAAATAAAGAAAAATCTGTTATGAATCACTTTGCTCGATGGCAGAATTTGTGCAATTGTGGCATTTTAGCGTCACAAAAAAGCGTCACGTAAGAGAAATGACACACTTCGATCAACTATAAACAACGAGATAAACAGTTCTGAGCAAAATAAAACAAAATATCGTCCTCACCTCAATACGTAATTATTATTACGCATATTACTTCGACTATTTGACAAAGTCCTATGTCCAAAAACAAGTGTATTGAAAATTGAACCTTAAAAATTTTATAATAAGGCACGCAATCCTTAAAAAACGTAGTTTGGTGTGACATGGTATTAACTCAATGTTTCATTTAGAACAAAGAGGCTAGTGGAGAGGCTTTGTTATTTTAAAAATTTTACCTTCACACACTAACATTTTGATACGAAATGCGTTGCAATAAAAATTGTCTATTGGATATTAGAAGGAGTTTGTTTTGGTGTATGAGTGTTTGAATGTCTGTGATTATGTGTCGATTTGGATGTAAGTAGTTTATTTTTTACTTTAAAGGTAGTTCTTTTGTTTTTTGTCGACTTCTGTGGCCTAATAATCATCTTGCCTGACTGCCAAGTCGGACGTCTCGGGTTCGATCCCCGGTTTGGTCAATCTGGAAAATGTATTTTTTAGATGTTTGTTTGTAAGTATGTGAGGATGTTTGTTATTCAATCACGCAAATTGTACTGAACAGATTTCGATGTGATTTGGTTTACAGGATAATTACTACCCTGTCTGTCGTATGGATGTCTGATGGAAGAAATTGTTCAGAACATACGACGGCTCCTTTTTGTGGCTTAAAAAACTCTTCACCTCGGTCTCTCGCTATAATAGAAATCCATTCATTCCTTATTATGGCGTTCTGCGGAAAACTGAAATACACGTAAATTGTATGTTATTCTGTAAGGTTTTACTTGCGACTTCGTTGGCGTGTAATTTTGAATTTACTAGATAGTCGTGTAATTGATGTAGTATTTTTAACCTTACCAAATTTTACTAAATCGTTTTAACAGGTACCATTTTCAGATAACATTACATATTTCCATTCACCTCATTAAATAATTAATCAACCGAACTAGTATCAAAATAAAAAATCACAAACATAAAAAATAAAACAAAGCGACTCCACAACTTTATGTTCTTCAAAGTTCAAGTGCTAAATGCCGAGTACCCTTAAGTTTTAAAAATTTAATAAAATGATTTGATAGAAAACCAACAGCTAACTTATACTATTAAGTGCGATTACTTTAAAACTGAATTGTACTTAAATGAAACAGGAAACGCCATCCTTTTTGAGCACAATTCTTGGACAATTTTTACACTTTTTAACAGAGCACTTCGTCATTGTGCGACGTTGTCACTCGTGGACGGACGAAACGAGACTAGCCGTAGCCGAGAACTTCACTCACTTGAGCGTTGAGTAGAGTTTTGCCGTGGACACTTTTTTAGCGGGAACGTAAATTAACGACATTTTTCGTTTTACGCGAGTGAATCAGCGGATGTACTAGAAGTCTTGAAAAGACTAGAGATTCAGTGTCCAGCGCGCATAAAAGAAAATAGAATCATGCACTCCCTTATTTTCTCCTGGATGACGTAATAGACGAGTAAAGGAATACGCACTTTCACCTTGTGCAACTGCCGTGACCCAACGGGTTCGATTACATTTCCATTTTAAAATAGGGTGACTGAGTTTAGACGGGAGTCTCTTCGTGTAATTATGTACTTAAATTACTCCATCACCATTATTTGTGGTCATAGACATTATTTTTCAACTTTGCAACATATACCATACTGTAAACATTAGAATGACAATGTTGTTTGATATTTCAATAAATCATTAATACATCATCAAATCAATTGATAAGTAGACATCTTAAAATATTCTTTATAAATCTTTAAGTTAATTCTTCAGTGCATCTTTACCAATCAATCATACATCTTTAAATCTTCTTTATTAATCTTTGAAGTATTATTCTGTAAGGTTTTACAGCGGGACACTTTTTTAGCGGGATTGTGAGCCTAGTTGTTTATAGTACGTCAATGCTTTCTGATGTAATAATTTGTGCCTACTGTGCGAACTAGAAATTGGAAAAGTAAATCTTTGAAATGGAAATATCCTTAGTTAATCTTTATACTATCATCCAGAGTTTATAAATCCGTATTACATCTTTATAATGATCACTGCCTGTCCAGAAAACTATAAAATGAGAAAAATGAGGATGCTAGGATTTACATTGCGATTAAGATTTAAATACATATGTACAGATGTAGATTTATAAAAAGAATACATCCATCTATCTGATGTCGATTGACAAATATGTACTGAAGTATTTTTTCAAAGATTAATAAAGAAGATTTAAAGATGTATGATTGATTGGTAAAGATGCACTGAAGAATTAACTTAAAGATTTATAAAGAATATTTTAAGATGTCTACTTATCAATTGATTTGATGATGTATTTAGGTATGATTCATTGAAATATCAAACAACATTGTTATTTTAATGTTTACAGTCTTTACAGTATGGTAATGTTGCAAAGTTAAAAAACACTGTCAGATAATGTGGATGTATTATACCTATGACCACAACTAATGATTATCGAGTAATGTAATTACACGAAGCGACTCCCGTCTAAACTCAGTCACCCTATTTTAAAATGAAAATGTAATCGAACCCGTTGGGTCACGGCAGTTGCACAAGGTGAAAGTGCGTATTCCTTTACTCGTCTATTACGTCGTCATTCAGGAGAAAAAGAGGGAATGCATGGTTCTAATTTTTTTAATGCGCGCTGGTCACTGACTCTCTATGATCTTATCAAGACCACTAGTACATCCGCAGATTCACTCGCATAAAACGAAAAATGTCGTTAATTTACGTTCCCGCGAGAATTAGCGGTTAAACCCTGGAGTAATCAAGGAACCTTCATACCAAATTTGAGGTCTCTACAACTAGCGGTTTGAGCTGTGCGTTGGCTGCCAGTCAGTCACAAAAGTGAACCATAGTAACGAAAGTTTTTGATAGATTGACTTTGCCTAGCAAACAAAAACGTATAATGTCTGTTTTCTCCGGATAGTAGGTGAGTACCTACTATAACCTACACCGCTTGGCAAAACAAGACGACTGTATGTACTACTTTCAATCGGGTTTGAAACGCCCTCTGTCGGCAAACACGCCGTTTCATCCGTCCGTTGGAGTTGAATACTTAAACTATGGCGCCCAAAGCTGACATGAGATTAGTTAGATACAGCATCGAAACCTGTGTATTGTAAATCATTAGATTCTTCATTTGGACATGGTTTTCATGGAAAATATTTTTTTATTTCGTAGTTATAGTAGTTACGTCAAAGGCGTAACACAATTTCACTTTTATGTATACAACCAAGAAAGTTCTTTTTTGGTTATTTATAAAGTTAACTGGCAACTAACGAAAACCTCAAGCAATGAAGAACTCAACAAATACTGAACAAAAAGAAAATGGTCAAATGGACATTTGCCATGTGAAGTCCTCAGGGGGAGGCTGGAGGAGAGGACTGCGTAGAGCTTCCCCCTGGCTGCCTTGGTCTTCGCGACGACGTCTCCCACGTGCTTCTTGAACGTGAGACGCCGGTCTATGGTAACTCCCAGGTATTTGACGTGTGGCCGCCACGGCACCGGTTCGCCGAGCAGTCGCAGTGGAGGCGGGTGGGGTCTTGTCCCCGTCATGATGGCTTGGGTTTTGCCGACGTTCACCGAGAGCCTCCATTTGGAGAGCCAGCCCGGCAGAGCCTCGAGTGAGGGCTGCAGCCTCTTGGCGGCGTACAGCGGGCGTATGGACGACGCGTAGTACGCCGCATCGTCAGCGTACAGCGCTAGCTCCACCTGGCCGACGGCAGGGATGTCGTCGGTGAACGCGGCGTAGCAGGCCGGGGACAGACAGCTTCCTTGCGGGACTCCGGCGCGTACAGGGCGCACGGAGGAGATGGCGTCTTCTACTGCGACGTGGACTCGGCGATCAGTGAGGAAGGAGGCCAAGACCCTGACCATTCTTGGGGGCACTTGGGCCTCCGACAGCTTGTATAGCAGCCCCTCGTGCCATACCCTGTCGAAGGCCATTTCCATGTCAAGGAACACGGCAGCCACGCATTCCTTTTTATTATGGCTTTCGGACATCCTGTGGAGAAGTCTTGCGACCTGGAGCGTCGTTGAGTGGTCGGGCCGAAACCCGAATTGTTCCGGACGTGGCTCGACGAATGGGAGCAGTCGCTGGGGAGCCTATGCCGCCGACGCGCTATTTATAGGGACGCTGCCCCCGCCGCCGCGGCCGGCCCGTACCGTGCCGCAATACTAATATCGTGATATCTCCTAAACTATATGTCTAAATAACACACTGTAAACTGCAAAAATAATCTAAATTAAATGCTCGTGATGATGAACTTACTTATTTTGATAAGGATATATGTATTATTGGTTATATCACCAGTTAAACATCACCCAACGAATTAAATGTTTTTTTAATACAGAAAAGTAGTTTTTGTGACTTAAATAAAAAAGCTGGATATATGTCATCGCGGACTTTTTTGTAGAACTAATAAAGACCAATGTTTTTGCTATACATTGTTCTTACTTGTATCCAACGGTATAAGCGGCGCACGCACAAATGCAATCTTCAATTAGATTTTTTTTCTGACTTCTTGGACATAAATCGCTATAACTCAGCTAATATAGTTTCAATGTATTTCAATTATATATAAAAACCTGTCGGAGAAAATACTCTTTCTATTAGTGAAAACCGCATCAAAATCCGTTGCGTAGTTTTAAAGTTTTATGCATACGAAGGGACTACAGACAAAATGGGCGACTTTGTTTTATACTATGTAGTGAAGTGCGATTACTTTAAAACTGAATTGTACTTAAATGAAACAGGAAACGCCATCCTTTTTGAGCGCAATTCTTGGACAATTTTTACACTTTTTAACAGAGCACTTCGTCATTGTGCGACGTTGTCACTCGTGGACGGACGAAACGAGACCAGCCGTAGCCGAGAACTTCACTCACTTGAGCGTTGAGTAGAGTTTTGCCGTGGACACTTTTTTAGCGGGAACGTAAATTAACGACATTTTTCGTTTTACGCGAGTGAATCAGCGGATGTACTAGAAGTCTTGAAAAGACTAGAGATTCAGTGTCCAGCGCGCATAAAAGAAAATAGAATCATGCACTCCCTTATTTTCTCCTGGATGACGTAATAGACGAGTAAAGGAATACGCACTTTCACCTTGTGCAACTGCCGTGACCCAACGGGTTCGATTACATTTCCATTTTAAAATAGGGTGACTGAGTTTAGACGGGAGTCTCTTCGTGTAATTATGTACTTAAATTACTCGATCACCATTATTTGTGGTCATAGACATTATTTTTCAACTTTGCAACATATACCATACTGTAAACATTAGAATGACAATGTTGTTTGATATTTCAATAAATCATTAATACATCATCAAATCAATTGATAAGTAGACATCTTAAAATATTCTTTATAAATCTTTAAGTTAATTCTTCAGTGCATCTTTACCAATCAATCATACATCTTTAAATCTTCTTTATTAATCTTTGAAGTATTATTCTGTAAGGTTTTACAGCGGGACACTTTTTTAGCGGGATTGTGAGCCTAGTTGTTTATAGTACGTCAATGCTTTCTGATGTAATAATTTGTGCCTACTGTGCGAACTAGAAATTGGAAAAGTAAATCTTTGAAATGGAAATATCCTTAGTTAATCTTTATACTATCATCCAGAGTTTATAAATCCGTATTACATCTTTATAATGATCACTGCCTGTCCAGAAAACTATAAAATGAGAAAAATGAGGATGCTAGGATTTACATTGCGATTAAGATTTAAATACCTATGTACAGATGTAGATTTATAAAAAGAATACATCCATCTATCTGATGTCGATTGACAAATATGTACTGAAGTATTTTTTCAAAGATTAATAAAGAAGATTTATAGATGTATGATTGATTGGTAAAGATGCACTGAAGAATTAACTTAAAGATTTATAAAGAATATTTAAAGATGTCTACTTATCAGTTGATTTGATGATGTATTTAGGTATGATTCATTGAAATATCAAACAACATTGTTATTTTAATGTTTACAGTCTTTACAGTATGGTAATGTTGCAAAGTTAAAAAACACTGTCAGATAATGTGGATGTATTATACCTATGACCACAACTAATGATTATCGAGTAATGTAATTACACGAAGCGACTCCCGTCTAAACTCAGTCACCCTATTTTAAAATGAAAATGTAATCGAACCCGTTGGGTCACGGCAGTTGCACAAGGTGAAAGTGCGTATTCCTTTACTCGTCTATTACGTCGTCATTCAGGAGAAAAAGAGGGAATGCATGGTTCTAATTTTTTTAATGCGCGCTGGTCACTGAATCTCTATGATCTTATCAAGACCACTAGTACATCCGCAGATTCACTCGCATAAAACGAAAAATGTCGTTAATTTACGTTCCCGCGAGAATTAGCGGTTAAACCCTGGAGTAATCAAGGAACCTTCATACCAAATTTGAGGTCTCTACAACTAGCGGTTTGAGCTGTGCCTTGGCTGTCAGTCAGTCACAAAAGTGAACCATAGTAACGAAAGTTTTTGATAGATTGACTTTGCCTAGCAAACAAAAACGTATAATGTCTGTTTTCTCCGGATAGTAGGTGAGTACCTACTATAACCTACACCGCTTGGCAAAACAAGACGACTGTATGTACTACTTTCAATCGGGTTTGAAACGCCCTCTGTCGGCAAACACGCCGTTTCATCCGTCCGTTGGAGTTGAATACTTACACTATGGCGCCCAAAGCTGACATGGGATTAGTTAGATACAGCAACGAAACCTGTGTACATCATTAGATTTTTCATTTGGACATGATTTTCATGGAAAATACTTTTTTAATTCGTAGTTATAGTGTACAAAACCGGTTTCTCGACATAAGACTACCATATATGCCGGAATGCAAGTATGGGTTAGTAGACCAGTGTTCTTCAATCGTATTCCGGCTGTTTCTTGTCATTAGCATACACACAGCGAAAAATGTATACATTTCAGGAACTGTTACAGGATACCAATTTTTTAATCTTGAATGAAGTTTTATATCAATATGTCTAACAACATATTGCTGGTAACTATTAGTAAATTCAACAATTTTTTCTACATAAGCTTCATTGCAATAATGTAAAAAAATATCCAATTCTGATGAGACCGACGAAATCATTGACGGCGAAATACCGCTAAAAAAATCATCAAACGGCTCGTTTTTAATTTCGAAGGCTTCGGACGACCATTGAAAACTATATTCTCCAGCAGAAATGTTTTGACTTTCCTCAGTAGTCGGGTCCTAAAAAACACTTCTACATTAAGTAGGTATAATGAAAAAAGTAATAGTCATATATGTAGCTATTAATTTATAACCTCCTTATTCAATAAAATTATCAAACGTTTAATAAGCCTATTTTAACTAAAGTACGTTTTGTCACTTTCTTTCAACGTAAAATTTTTAAATGTGAGGTAAGGACAAAACATACTTTAGCTAAAGAAGGCTTATTAAACATTTGACAAGTTTTATGAATACGAGTGTAAGTAATTACTGAAACTTACCTCAAAATCTGATAGATCTGAATCTTCATCAGAAATAGCAATAAATTGTTCGACATTCTCCACTCCTTCCAGAATTGCAATAAGATCGTCATTTTCCATCGTAAAGTTAATTTTATCCACAGGAAATGCTACATACAATATGAATATAAACCAACAAATGATTCACGGGTATTTCGATATATTTTATTTATTTTTCTACCCACATCTTGCAAGCACTAGTCGATAAATTGCTTTCGCTTCTGACGTCACAAGCGGGCGCCTAAAGGTGTCCGTGGCGTATAGGGGACGTTAATTGTAAAATTATCTAGAAACGTCCGTAATTTTTATCGATAAAATGAAGGTATATAATTATAATATTGAGATTTTACGAAAAAGATGAATAATTTCGTTACTTAATAATTATTTATGATGCTAAATATTTAGAGGTTTAGGAAATTAATATATTATTATTTATTATTATATATAATAATATTAATTAATATAAAACACTCTTGTATACGAAACTTCAACAACATTAATATTTATTTATTACCGACGATTAACAATTATTACAGAGCTATATTGAGTGGTATTGATTGTTCTTCTTCCGTTTCTTCTCCTTCACTTTCACTTTGGATTGGTACAAATTCTATGACTTGGTCCAAATCAGGGTCCCCTCTCAACAATCTTATAAGATTTAAAATTTGCGGATATGCATTTGAACGTTTGTTTTCCGGCAAACGCTCTAATTCAAAAGCCACCAACCTTGCAAAGTCTTCATTCCTTTTATCGGACGGTCTTCTATCGTCGAAATTAACATCGGGCAAATGACGAGTAGAATAAGAAATATTTCCTTCTTTTGTAGTTTTTCTGTACACCATAGTGTCTGTAATAGTGTATTCTGTTTGTGTCTGCTTATTATTAGAATTTTCTGTTTCTCTATACTTTCTTTTACGACTTGAGAATCCGAATAATATCGACGGCGAAGATGGCCTCTCTTCTTCCATATTTAGGCAATGACAGTACTACGACTAGTTCAGATCTCATATAACTGAGAGCAATAGAAACATGTTTCAATGAATACCCACTACAATAACATAAGGAACATTAAATGTAGGTACTTGTAAAAAAACTACAATTTCCCATCACTACGCGACACTTAAAGGTGTCGTTGGCGCTACTTGATAGTGTATTTTCATTAAATTTTAGGTAATTGTAAATTAAGCTTTAAATGGGTGTTTTTATATTTTTTCTTCATTCCGCCTCGGTTAAACCAAAGTTTGACGAATAATCAAGCTACCTATCGATATTATTTCAATAAGATTAGTATTAAAGTAAAGTTTTTTTTTGTTTGAATGTGATACGAATCTCGGCTACTTAAGAAGTCGTCGGCGTCTCAAGACAGTTTCCGCTGGACGCCTAAAGGTGTCCACGGCGGTCAAAGGGTTAAAAAACGTAGTTTGGTGTGACATGGTATTAACTCAATGTTTCATTTAGAACAAAGAGGCTAGTGGAGAGGCTTTGTTATTTTAAAAATTTTACCTTCACACACTAACATTTTGATACGAAATGCGTTGCAATAAAAATTGTCTATTGGATATTAGAAGGAGTTTGTTTTGGTGTATGAGTGTTTGAATGTCTGTGATTATGTGTCGATTTGGATGTAAGTAGTTTATTTTTTACTTTAAAGGTAGTTCTTTTGTTTTTTGTCGACTTCTGTGGCCTAATAATCATCTTGCCTGACTGCCAAGTCGGACGTCTCGGGTTCGATCCCCGGTTTGGTCAATCTGGAAAATGTATTTTTTAGATGTTTGTTTGTAAGTATGTGAGGATGTTTGTTATTCAATCACGCAAATTGTACTGAACAGATTTCGATGTGATTTGGTTTACAGGATAATTACTACCCTGTCTGTCGTATGGATGTCTGATGGAAGAAATTGTTCAGAACATACGACGGCTCCTTTTTGTGGCTTAAAAAACTCTTCACCTCGGTCTCTCGCTATAATAGAAATCCATTCATTCCTTATTATGGCGTTCTGCGGAAAACTGAAATACACGTAAATTGTATGTTATTCTGTAAGGTTTTACTTGCGACTTCGTTGGCGTGTAATTTTGAATTTACTAGATAGTCGTGTAATTGATGTAGTATTTTTAACCTTACCAAATTTTACTAAATCGTTTTAACAGGTACCATTTTCAGATAACATTACATATTTCCATTCACCTCATTAAATAATTAATCAACCGAACTAGTATCAAAATAAAAAATCACAAACATAAAAAATAAAACAAAGCGACTCCACAACTTTATGTTCTTCAAAGTTCTGACTTTGCTAAGTTTCATAGGCTTAGCAAAGTCAGTAAATCATTTATGGGGAACTGTATACGATTTTATAATAGGTTGCCGGAGTCTGTTCTTGATATGCCCAACCGAAAATTCAAAGAGTATGTAAAGAAAGTACTTTGTGGGAAGGCTTATTATAGGACTGATGATTACCTTAATGATAAAAACATCTGGCTCGAGCTTGGCACAGGAACCTCGTAATTAATTGTAGTTTAATTTGAACTTAAATCAAAATTTCAGTACACTCTGTACATAAATCTTTTTAAAATTGGCAATCCATAATATATATATATATATATATATTTTTCTTTTTTCAATATTAAATCTCATAAATATATAAATCTCCCGTGAACAATGTATTCTCCCGTCCACATTCTATTCTAAGTATAATTTAATATTGTGAAGTTGACGTTGTTGATGAAAATGCTGCAGTGCAGTTTGTTACCGCTTCTTCTGCACTGACGCCTTGGAAGCGGCAGTAAACTTAGTTTTTAAGTAATTTATTTGACGTCAACCAAGTTGTTAAACCATACGACAATTATTAAGCGATATAATAATATCCTATAATAATGAATAAAAAATTTTGAATTTTGAATTTTTTGAATTTTGTTCAAGTGCTAAATGCCGAGTACCCTTAAGTTTTAAAAATTTAATAAAATGATTTGATAGAAAACCAACAGCTAACTTATACTATTAAGTGCGATTACTTTAAAACTGAATTGTACTTAAATGAAACAGGAAACGCCATCCTTTTTGAGCACAATTCTTGGACAATTTTTACACTTTTTAACAGAGCACTTCGTCATTGTGCGACGTTGTCACTCGTGGACGGACGAAACGAGACTAGCCGTAGCCGAGAACTTCACTCACTTGAGCGTTGAGTAGAGTTTTGCCGTGGACACTTTTTTAGCGGGAACGTAAATTAACGACATTTTTCGTTTTACGCGAGTGAATCAGCGGATGTACTAGAAGTCTTGAAAAGACTAGAGATTCAGTGTCCAGCGCGCATAAAAGAAAATAGAATCATGCACTCCCTTATTTTCTCCTGGATGACGTAATAGACGAGTAAAGGAATACGCACTTTCACCTTGTGCAACTGCCGTGACCCAACGGGTTCGATTACATTTCCATTTTAAAATAGGGTGACTGAGTTTAGACGGGAGTCTCTTCGTGTAATTATGTACTTAAATTACTCGATCACCATTATTTGTGGTCATAGACATTATTTTTCAACTTTGCAACATATACCATACTGTAAACATTAGAATGACAATGTTGTTTGATATTTCAATAAATCATTAATACATCATCAAATCAATTGATAAGTAGACATCTTAAAATATTCTTTATAAATCTTTAAGTTAATTCTTCAGTGCATCTTTACCAATCAATCATACATCTTTAAATCTTCTTTATTAATCTTTGAAGTATTATTCTGTAAGGTTTTACAGCGGGACACTTTTTTAGCGGGATTGTGAGCCTAGTTGTTTATAGTACGTCAATGCTTTCTGATGTAATAATTTGTGCCTACTGTGCGAACTAGAAATTGGAAAAGTAAATCTTTGAAATGGAAATATCCTTAGTTAATCTTTATACTATCATCCAGAGTTTATAAATCCGTATTACATCTTTATAATGATCACTGCCTGTCCAGAAAACTATAAAATGAGAAAAATGAGGATGCTAGGATTTACATTGCGATTAAGATTTAAATACCTATGTACAGATGTAGATTTATAAAAAGAATACATCCATCTATCTGATGTCGATTGACAAATATGTACTGAAGTATATTTTCAAAGATTAATAAAGAAGATTTAAAGATGTATGATTGATTGGTAAAGATGCACTGAAGAATTAACTTAAAGATTTATAAAGAATATTTTAAGATGTCTACTTATCAATTGATTTGATGATGTATTTAGGTATGATTCATTGAAATATCAAACAACATTGTTATTTTAATGTTTACAGTCTTTACAGTATGGTAATGTTGCAAAGTTAAAAAACACTGTCAGATAATGTGGATGTATTATACCTATGACCACAACTAATGATTATCGAGTAATGTAATTAAACGAAGCGACTGCCGTCTAAACTCAGTCACCCTATTTTAAAATGAAAATGTAATCGAACCCGTTGGGTCACGGCAGTTGCACAAGGTGAAAGTGCGTATTCCTTTACTCGTCTATTACGTCGTCATTCAGGAGAAAAAGAGGGAATGCATGGTTCTAATTTTTTTAATGCGCGCTGGTCACTGAATCTCTATGATCTTATCAAGACCACTAGTACATCCGCAGATTCACTCGCATAAAACGAAAAATGTCGTTAATTTACGTTCCCGCGAGAATTAGCGGTTAAACCCTGGAGTAATCAAGGAACCTTCATACCAAATTTGAGGTCTCTACAACTAGCGGTTTGAGCTGTGCCTTGGCTGTCAGTCAGTCACAAAAGTGAACCATAGTAACGAAAGTTTTTGATAGATTGACTTTGCCTAGCAAACAAAAACGTATAATGTCTGTTTTCTCCGGATAGTAGGTGAGTACCTACTATAACCTACACCGCTTGGCAAAACAAGACGACTGTATGTACTACTTTCAATCGGGTTTGAAACGCCCTCTGTCGGCAAACACGCCGTTTCATCCGTCCGTTGGAGTTGAATACTTACACTATGGCGCCCAAAGCTGACATGAGATTAGTTAGATACAGCATCGAAACCTGTGTATTGTATTGTAAATCATTAGATTTTTCATTTGGACATGATTTTCATGGAAAATACTTTTTTAATTCGTATTTATAGTAGTTACGTCAAAGGTAACATAATTTCACCTTAATGTATACAACCAAGAAAGTTCTTGTCTGGTTATTTTCAAAGTTAACTGGTAATCAACTCAACAAATACCGAACAAAAAGAAAATGGTCAAATGGACATTTGCCATGTGAAGTATTTTTTCGGGTAAAAAGTAGTCAGTAAGGGTAATAGTCTAGCCAAGTCTATGACTGTGGCGCCTACAAAAAAAATATTGTGCATCTCTTTCTAACGACACCGCCGCGCGCCGTCTCCTTCCTCCGTAGCTTGGGTTCAACAAGCAAGCGATCTTATTGTGTTTGCTATAACTCAGTACCTTGGTGCCTTCGGAGAGAGCTACCCGTTATTCGGAGTTCCGTAGCATTTTTTTTTTATTTATTTTACATGCCACGGCCACATTTGTGATTATTTTTATTTAACATACAAACGAAGGATATGAGTGTTGTGCCATGTTAAGAACGGAAAGTTCAGTGATAGAATCGACTAAGTGCTAAGTTATGTGCAAGTAAATTAGTGAGTTTAGTGACAGTTAAGTTAACTCAAGCGGATTATTCAACATGGGAGCGTAGTGTAGTTATTACTACACTACAATTTTGGTGTTTGGAAAGTTATTTGGTTGCGATTTCAAGATGGGGACAGACATACTGCTTTCACCGTTCGTTCTGCTGGCGTTTTGTGCAGGTAAGCGGGCCGTACCTACTTCGTCACCTTGTCCTGCCACGCTGCGCCCGCGTCTCTCAACATGGCCTACAATCGTATGGGCTCGGTTTTGTGTCTTTCTGTCTTGCGAGTTGTTTATATACATTTTGTTGTGTAGATCTACTGTTACATACATATAATCACGTCTATATCCCTTGCGGGGTAGACAGAGCCAACAGTCTTGAAAAGACTGATAGGCTACGTTCAGCTGTCTGTCAAAAATACCAAGTTTATAAGTTATCCCTTAGTCGCCTCTTACGACATCTATGGGAACGAGACGGAGTGGTCCTATTCTTTTTTAATTGGTGCCGGGAACCACACGGCATCACACATCTATTGTTAGAACTGAGATTTTGGTCAGACTGATAAAACATAACAATATTCATGTATACTCGAATTTTACTCGTATGAGACCTTACGCCTTTGACAAAAGAAAGAAACAAAAACTCAAAGCAAATAACAAAGTTCGGAAGCCTCGGAAAGAAGAAAGAAGCGACTCTCGTATGACCGCTGCAACCTTAGTAGGGGAACATACATACCTATATATGTCGTGGCCATATCACAGAATTGATCACTTCATGAAATACTCGGCCATTTCATGATCTGTTCACATTTCATGAAATGGCCAACTATCTATTAGCCACATCATGATGTGGCTTGACCAGATCATTGATAAGAAACAGTTTGACGATTTGATCAACGAAACGCGCAACCATTTCATGAAATGGCCAAGCTTGTTTGATCATATCGTAAAATAGTTACCGTAATTACCGACAGATTCTATGATATGGCCACGACATAGACATGACCATATGTATATGTCGTGGCCATATCATAGAATTGATCATTTCATGAAATATTTGAGCATTTCATGAAATATTTGAGCATTTCATGATCTGTTCACACTTCATGAAATGGCCAACTAATGATAATTATATCGTTAAATCTTATACGTTTAATGATTTGGTCATGCACGATTGGCCATATCATGAAAAGAGAGTGTCCATGAAATGTTTAGTAAATATTCAGAATATTTTAGTATGAAAGCTTTTTATTTATCTTATGGTTTTTTAATATAAAAAATAAACTATTTGTTTATATGTTTATCAAGGGACAGAAATTATGAAAATTCTGGGAACTTGTGGAAATAATGTAAGAATAAAAATACGAGTATATACAACAATTTTAGTATGAAAAATTGTTTATTGTCCTAGAAAACTTTGGCAAGACAAGAATTCTTACATTAAGACCCTAAACACTAAGATGGCACTATATTATATCACAAATTGTATTACGACTTATTATTATTAAATTTGTATGTTAAAAAATAAACAAGAATGAAAAAGAAACATGGGAATCATCCGAACAGTAGGATCGTCAATACTTTTTTCTTGAATATAAGATACCTACTCTTCCTCCGCAGTTTCCAAAATGTCGTATTTGGAGAGCCAATAATAGTCCATAGCCTTTTTCCGCGTGGTCACCCTACTCTCCTTTATTTAGTTTATAACTTAAAAACAAAAACAAAATATTTGAATATTCTGACAAGAGACAAGTTTACAACAATGTCAAATTAAAAGACAAACACTGTAGTTAAGCAACATATAATATTTATTTCAAATTTTATCAATAATAATGTAATTTGTATAAAATCAAAAGTGTAGAACTAACCTGCGAAATTCGTTCCAAACTCCAGGGTTTCTTGCCATTTGAAATATGCGACTACCTTTTTATCATAACTTCGTTTTTTCACTTTCTTTCACGTTTATTTTATTCACATCCAAACAAACATCCTAGCGCCTCTGTTGTCAATACAGTACCTATTTTACGATATGATCAAACAAGCTTGGCCATTTCATGAAATGGTTGCGCGTTTCGTTGATCAAATCGTCAAACTGTTTCTTATCAATGATCTGGTCAAGCCACATCATGATCTGGTCAATAGATAGTTGGCCATTTCATGAAATGTGATCAGATCATGAAATGGCCAAGTATTTCATGAAGAGATCAATTCTGTGATATGGCCACGACATCTATATCCCTTGAGGGGTAGACAGAGCCAAATGTCTTGAAAAGACTGAATGGCCACGTTCAATTGAGATTCAAATAGAGACAGGTTGCTAGTCTGTCGCCTAAAAGAAGAATGCCAAGTTTGTAAGCCTATGCCTTAGTTGCCTTTGCCCTTTAACGACATCCATGTGAAAGGGATGGAGTGGTCCTATTCTTTTTTGTATTGGTGCCGGGAACCACACGGCATTAGTAGAGGAACATAAACCAAATTTAGATCATGGTCTTCTTTTCTAACCTTAAAAAAATTGGTTAGCACTCAAACTAATGTAGAAAACTCAGATAATAGTCATTAGTATATGGCAGGGGTAGAATTTGAATCTAACCTATTACGCTTATTATTTAGGCAACATAACGGTTTCACCACAGACGCTCTTCTTCATCTACGCGCAATCTTTCATTCTATACATACTAACTCATATAATCACGTGTATATTCCTTGTGGGAAAGACAGAGCCAACCGTCTTGAAAAAACTGAAAGGCCGCGTTCAGCTGTGTGACTTAATGATTGAATTATGATTTAAATAGTCATAAGTTGCTAGTCCATCGCCTACAAGAAGAATCCTAAGTCCATTAGCCTTTTCCTTAATTCACCTCTTACGAAATCCATGGAGATGTGCCGTGTGGTTCCCGGCACCAATAAGCGCCGTATGGTTCCCGGCATTCTTCATCTCGTTCCCATGAATTGCGTAAAATGCGATTAAGGGATAGGCTTATAAACTTGGGATTCTTCTTTTAGGCGACGGGCTAGCACAACCTGTCACATATGAATCTCAATTCAATCATTAAGCCAAATAGCTCAATGTGGCCTATAAGTCTTTTCGAGACTGTTGGCTCTGTTTACCCCGTAAGGGATATAGACGTGATTATATGTATGTATGTATGGAGTTGATATGGAGGTGTTCCTGTTCAATAATTTTCGTAAATTTCCTTCACGCCCATGACTACGGCGCCGTGTTATTTTGTTGCAAACATTTCCTAATGTCACACTTTGTTCGTTGACTCACAGATCCGCGTGTAACTCAATGTTTCGCTTAATTAACGACCTACTTTCCTAATGACTCATTACTTGGAAGATTGGTGACCCATCGCGGGATGTGAGTTCAAAAACTAGAGCGCGTAACTTTCTTCTTTGCTCAAATGCGTATGGTCTCAAACAAGTACACTTCGAAGCAAAGGAAGTATGCAGGGATCGTGGCAAGTGGAAAGAGGTAGTCTCTGCCTACCCCTCCGGGAAAGAGGCGTGAGTTTATGTATGTATGTATGTAAGTACACTTCGAGTATGCTTACATATGTAGGTGTATGAATATTGTCATGTTTCATCAGTTTAACCAATATCTCAGTTCTATTAAACGATCTACAGGTACTCTGGTTTTTTTTTTTGTAAAAGAAACTCTTTGTTTGTAAAAAATAAAAATAAATTAATGGAATTTGCGAAAAAAAAGGGTTCAGGTAAATTACAAAAGAAGCTTTACTACAGGGTTAGAATAGACAAAAGTAAACACAAAGAGAGTATAAGAAAAAAATTAAACTAAACTCTTGTCCAAATCATCAGCAGAAGTCTTACTATGTAATGTGATTCTGGGAAATTCTAATACTGATCCGAAATTCTACCTCGTAAATGAGTAAAGATAGTTAACCTCCTCAGGGATCCTACTGATTTTAATTCCGTAAAAATGGGTTAGTAGTCGATTGGCACGAAAATTATTCGTACGATCGTGCGAATCGTCCCCTTTCAATAAAAATATTTTTTTAGTAGGCGATTCGCACGGATGTATTTAAATTTCGTGCGAATCGACCCCTTCAAGAATTAGTAGTATGCGATTCGCACACACCTATTTTTTATCGAAAAGTTTCAAGAAAAAGTACAGTCACGTACAAAATGCTTTCTTTTAATACAGGACACAAACAATTTTTAAGGAAATCAAGGTATTATATTTTACATAATTCACAATTTAAATAACTTAAAACCATAATTATAACCAAGATTACAATTAAAATCACAGTTAGTACGATTTATAATTAAATATTTGGTATTGCATTTTTATAGGTATAATTAAATTAAATTTCATAATAAAAATTCTTAACTACAAAAATTTCGCAATTATAGGATCACTTAAAAGTTTTTTTTTATTCTGATGCGGTTTGCGGTACTTTACTTAAAATACATGCCATTTTAAACTGCCTTTGTTTAAAGTTCTAATACATCAATTTATTAAATCTTACCTCTTAACTAGTATTTTGTGCCTGACTGCGATGCCAATAGAGAATTATTTCATTTTAATATTAATATTCTAGTATATTATACATGACTGTACTTTTCGATAAAAAATAGGTGTGTGCGAATCGCATACTACTAATTCTTGAAGGGGTCGATTCGCACGAAATTTAAATACATCCGTGCGAATCGCCTACTAAAAAATATTTTTATTGAAAGGGGATGATTCGCACGATCGTGCGAATAATTTTCGTGCCAATCGACTACTAACCCGTAAAAATCCTTATTAGCCAATGCAGAGGCAAGACGCGGGTCGTGTGGTGAAAAAAATTATTTATCCCTCGCAAAACCCACACCACATTTAGTGACAGGTGTAAGAAATTTTTTGTATCTAAATTTATGCATACGACCAGCTTTATTTTCGAACAAATATTCTCAATGCCATACGGTTCTCTCGAGTTTACACCCCTTGGATATGAAACAACAGGTTTATACTATTAATGTTGGATACCTGCGCGTGAAGTCCATGATCTTTATAAAGGAGGATGTGCTCAACTCGACCTTATTTTTATGTAGGTACGACATAATCTTTGGCATTCATAATCCAATTTAAAAAAAAACCTTTCTGCATTCAATAAAATTGACATTTGGTTAAGGTCTGGTCATAAACGTGAAAGATATTCCAGGGATTAGTCCTTAGTCAGTTAAATTTTTTAACTTTTTTATAAAATTCAAGATTGTTTCAAGACGTTTATTTCAGTACCTAAATATATGGACTATATACACTAAATGAAGTTCCATATTCTGATAACTTTACTCCCTAAGAATCATCATATTAATCAACTTTTGCCACTCACCTTGAGATGTAATGCTTTACATTTAAATTGAATGATTTTGTAGGTAGGTACATTGACGAGCAGGTGGTGCTAAAATTATTCACAAAATACAACATTACAGATAAGACAGCATTCTCCTCATAAGGACAACAGGTTTATATGTAAGTACATCTTTTTCGAAAAATATAAAGAATCGTATTCTCGAATTAATTGCATTTTTAATCGAAATCATGATATGAGTCTTGCCGTTATTATCGCGCGAAAAATATCACCATTTAAATATAATATATTCTTGCATACATACATAAAATCACGCCTTTTACCCGAAGGGGTAGGCACAGACTACATCTTTCCACTTGCTACGATCTCTTATTATTATTATCACAATTTCGCTTCTCATTATTACGTGAAACGGGATAGCGATAGTTTTGCGCGCGATAAAAGCTGCGTCGCGCGTCCCATGCTACGGGCGCTGAGCGATCTAAGTAACAGATTTCATGCTGGTTTCTAGTGTCCGACCGAAGGTCTATTTTTGGCCGAAGCCGAAGCCGAAGCCGATTAATCGGCTATCGCCACAACCTTCGGCCGAAGCCGAAGCCGAAGCCGAAGGTTTATATTCTCTCAGCACTCAGTAATTAATTTTGTTCAATATTGTCTACAAGCTACAATTAATATTAAAATCATTTTAAAACCTCAATATTGAAGGTTTATATATTGACTGTCTCATATAGAAGTTGATGATATATCATAGAGGTGGTTGGTTTAGAGATAAACTAGCTGTTGCCCGCGACTTCGTCCGCGTAAATTTCGAGTTGAATTTTAATCATACAGTCAGATACAGACAGACAAAAAATGTAAAAAAAAATTCTCTATCCGTTTCAGTCAAAATATTAAATGTACAGAAAAAATATTTTTACCGTTTTATTATATGTAGTATTTTGATTTTCAGTTTTTTTATATAAAATACTCAAACAATACAAAAGAAATATATTTTTAATAATAAAAAATATCTTGTAATTGTTGGGATTCGAACTTGGACCGCCAACTTCACAGTCTCACGGGCTAACCACTGGACCATCGAAGCCGTTGCGTTGGTGTCGAAATTAAAGTAGACTACATACATATGGTCACGTCTTTATCCCTTGCGGGGTAGACAGAGCCAACAGACTTGAAAAGACTGAATGGCCACGTTCAGCTATTTGACTTAATGATAGAACTGAGATTCAAAAAGTGATAGGTTGCTCGCCCATCGCCTAAAAAAGAATCCCAAGTTTGTAAGCCCATCCCTTAGTCGCCTTTCACTTATATTTATATGTTATAGGTATAATGCCGTCGTATAATGATAAATGACTTTGAATTTTTAATTTCGTAACTTATTTGCCGGCATACTGATGCCTTGAGTTCATTCAAATGTCGATAACTTTTTTTTTTTTAACCCATTTTGATGAAACAAACTTTAAATGTTATTCTGAGTTAAAACAAAGCAATTGGTGAAAGTTTGAAGTAAATCGGTTTAGTACTTTCGGAGATAATCGTGATCATACATACAGACAGACAGACAAGAAATTAAAAAAAAATATTTTTGCTTTCTATTATTTATTCTAAGTGTCCCTCTATCCATTTCAGTTGAAAATACTAAATGTACAGACTAAATATTTTTACTGTTTTATTATATGTATAGATAAAAGTTTGTGATTTACCTACTGGTAAAAATAATGATTTGATTTCTTACAAAAACACTCGTTTAAATACACGTACGGACTTGTTTTGATGCATGCAATCAGCAATGTGATATTTTGACAGTGACTCCCCGCCGCCTCATGACTTTCGTAACAGTTCGTTCAATCTCGACGGTCGCTCGGACCTTCGGCGAAACCTTCGGCTTCGGCCGGATTTTGGGCCGAAGCCGAATGTTTCGCCGAAGGTGGATTTTTTGGCCGAAGGTGGCCGAAGCCGAAGCCGAAGCCGAAGCTTCGGTCGGACACTACTGGTTTCGTTTTCTTCATGCTTATATTTTGAAAGTAAACCATGGAGAAATCTTACAATCTTGGTATTCTGCTTTAAAGTGATAAGCTAGCTACTTGACACAGATTTTTGAATCTCATTTCGGTGAAAATTATGAAATCAATAATATATAATGTCAAATGCAATGAGCGTATTAAATGTTTCTATAAAACAAGAGAGTTATAAACTCTCTTGTTCCTTGTATTGCCTTATATTCATTTTTTTTAATATAGGAATATATTCTCCGTTTTTTAACAGAAATAATAGTGAAATCACCAATCGCAGTGTATAGTTTCTCTTTTAGTATACACAGATACTGTTGCTCAAACATAGTTTGGAACTTGTTTGGAAGAGCCGCAGAGTGGTAATTGGTGAGACGAGATGCATAGGCCGAACAGGGTCTCAAGTCTGTTATACCATTGCCGCATATTTTTTCCATTTATTTGGGTTTACAAACAGTATCACACTATATGTACATAGTAATATAATACATAAAAAATGTATAGTTCTTGTGAAACGTATAACTTGAACATTAAACTTACAAAGAGAATAATGTTATGAGAAAAAAGAACATTTTACTGTGTTTTTGTATAGTTTACTAAAAAAGAACAACAACAACAAATAACTCTTCGCTTTTATAATGATAGTGTACTAGTATGGTTTCATCAGAACACCGATTTTAACGTCGTAAACATAGGAAAGACATGGCGTGAGCACCATTTCTTTCCCTTGGATGTCGTTAAAGGCGATTAAGGGATAGGCTTATTATAAACTTGAGATTCGTCTTTCAGGCGATGTGCTAGCACCCTGTCACAATTTGAATCTCAACTCCGTCATTTATAACCAAACATTCTTTCAAGACTGTTGGCTCTGTCTACCCCGCAAAGGATATAGCCGTGATTATATGTTTGTATGTATCCTACAAACTGTTTATACCTTTAGTCATCAGTAATTTCCAAGTACCACTACTTATTGAATAAATTGATTTATAAGTTGATCATTAGGTACCTATAAATGATCGATTAACTAATTGAATATTAATTAAAAATACCTGACAGAGGTTTATAATAATACCAACGCAAATTGTTTGCTAATAGTGATTGCGCACTGCTTAAAATTTCAATTTAAAACACGTTAAGTAATGTTCACTAAGAATAGATAGCCAAGTAGGTTACTTTTAAAGACACATTTGTACTAAATTAAAAAAAGATACATCAAGTATTGTGTGGTTCACGGTACCAAAACAAAAAAAAAATAGGACCACTTCATCTCTTTCCCATGGATGCCGTACAAGGCGACTAAGGGAAAGGCAAATAAACTTGGGACTCTTCTTGTGAGCTATGGGCCATAACCCAACAACCTTATCTTTGATAGTCTATGTGGCGCAGCGCATTCCAGCATTCGAATTTCGGCCAAGGCATGATGAGAAACGAACTTTCTCTGATTGGCCTGGGTCTTGGATATTTATCGATATTTATCTATATGTATATATGTGTGATTTGGCCAGTACATATTTATTTATCTGTCTATTACGATTTCACAGCTAAACCATTATACCGATTTTTATGTAATGTTGTATAGATAAAGGTTATATTGGTATATAAAAAAAAAATCAGAAAAAGTATTGTTTAAACTTGGTAGTTTAAACAATACTTTTTCTGAAAATTTTCACAAAACAAGAAATTTTAGATTAACACGGGCGGAGGTGCACAAAAAGCTAGTGAAACAATAATTTTTAGATGCAATAAAGATAAATGTAACTCCAGCGCCGTGTAGATAATTTTTTTCATAAAAAAATTTACCTCATTTTCGGAGGCAATTGTGTACTAGACTGACGCCCCGGCTGCGCGCGCGCACACCTGCACTCCAACCGGTTTTCTCTTTACTTACAAAAACATGATTTCGCTCTCTCGACTCCAGCGGCCATTATCATCCAATTTACAAATGTAGGTAACACTAGTTGTTGAACGTGACTTCTTCCGCATACCTAATATTCGATTTCTACCTATCTATACTAATATTATAAAGCTGAAGAGTTTTTTAACGTTAATCTCAGGAACAACTGGTTCGAATTGAAAAATTCTGATGCAACTATTAGGAGCGAAGAAATAATAGAAAATGTGAAAAAAAACAGGGAAAGTTATTCATCCTTGAAGGCTTCAATGATGCCCTAAATAACTATTCCACGGATGAAGTTGCGGGCACAGCTAGTAGGATATAAAACAAAAAAAAAACAATCTTCTTTTTGTAAACTCGTACGTCCAAGTGTACGTGGTATAGATGTGTGAGCGTGGTTGTATGTGTGTGGGTGAATGTATGGATGTGTGTGAGTAAGTGAGTGTAAGACTCATGAAATTTTGTGATTATATTGACTTGGTCTGAGAATTGGCCATCATCATCATCTCATTTTCATACCCTTTAGTGATAAGGGTTGTCCACCCCTAACATTTATTTCAGCTAGAAATTACTAAAAAAATATTTAAATTGCAAAACAACGTTTGCCGGGACAGCTAGTATTTTTTGTATAATAATTTAAAATTATTTTACTCAGACGGGCACCCTGTACTCGTACTTCAAACACTGATTATAAAGCTTCTCAGAAAATAAGAAATAAAATATATCGTTAATACGAGTAGAATAAGGAACACAATCGTATGTTCAACTTAAGAACACTTAAAGTGTTACAAAGTTTAGAAAATCCGGTGTGAAAAGCGAGGCTTCCCGCGTATTTTCCCGTTGGTTTAATAACTACTTTTCAAGGGAAAATGACAATTTTTCTAAAGTAAACGTACCTAATCTTGTTCGAAAATCACATTTTATGAAATTATGAGCTCATTTGGTATTACTTAGCAGACATGGAGTAAATATTCACTGGAGCATACAAGTAGTGACAGCGAGTTAAAAAAAAGAGAATAATATTTTTCGCCTCCGAGATATAAGTGCTTTTACTATGATTTGTATGTATACGCTTTCTAAGTACTTTGAATAAAATAGAATAGATTTATTTTCAAAATTGGATACAAGGTATCACTTATTAAAGTTACATCACTTAAATCTAAATATAACTACTACCGCTTCCAAAGCGCATGTGTAGAAGAAGCGGCGGAAGAAACTACACTGCAGCATTTTCGTCGGACGTCAATATACAAATAAAGATCTCTTAAATCTAAATCATGGACGAATGCACATTGTCTACATTAAAAAACATAAATGAATGTAGAACTAGTTATTTCAATACGAACAATTTGACAATGTAGATTGGGTCGAAGTAGCCTACTACAGTTAATACTAATTGGAAATATGTTTAAATGTAATTTTTTGTTTATAATAAATTAAATACGTGTTTCGCGTTGCATTATGAATGCACTTAGTTTTGTAAATACAACTTGTTGTTGTAACACGTTTTTTATTGAACGTCCACCATCTTTTATGGAGTTTCTCATTCGTTTTGGCATCGCTTTGCTGTGGTCACGACAAGACCACGTCAATTTGAGGTATGTAGGGATTCGGGGAAGGAACTTTTTGGAGACAGGGGTAACTTTAAGAAAGCGCTATTATGGATTTGAACGATGCATTCTCCGTTGCGATACATGCTCTATGTCAAAAGACAATGGTAGCGCGGATGCCACGACTTCGTTCCACAACAAAAGCGTTTGTCTTTTGTCTTTGGATTCCCACTGGTCCTATTCGCACTAACTCACGTCAAACAACCACTTTTTGCGGTAAATGAGGTCGGTGCGTTCACAACATGATTGCTTGTCTGCATGGAGTAAGTAAGAGGTAAATAAATTATCTTCCGTCTCACTCGGCGTGTTCCCGATTGCTGTATAACTTGTTCGTTACTTATTTACGACTTTGAACTTTACGGGATGGAAAGAGCTGTTAGGGAGCGGTAGTAGTTATAATTATATTTAAGTGATGTGACGTCAATAAGTGATACCTTGTATCCGATTTTGAAAATAAATCTATTCTATTCTATTAGTGACAGACCATTTGTACCGAATTTGAAAGTTCAGAAGCCACTCCCTTGATAACTTTTACAATCAGTTCGTTTTTCGTTCGCTTCCAGACCAGCATCTACCGAAACTTGTTATTGTTACTGTCTTCTTGTTATTTGGTATTGATATTTTTAATATGTATCCTTAATATTGAATGGCAAAGCTTCCTCCGTACTAGGTTTCAATGAAAATCAGCGCATTGTGTAACCTCATCAAACACATGGATATGCTGAGTAGAAACCCGTTTTGGTCGCATCATGTAATTTTTTTATTTTTATGTTTATGGACAACTAGCTTTTGCCCGCGGTTTAAGCGTGAAAGCGGAACGATGATTTTCATACAAACTTTCAATGCCCCATTTGACTATTTTGGGGGTCGATTTTTGAAAAAAAAAGTAGCCTATGTTTGAACGCGGGTCTTAAATTATATACGTACCAAATTTCATTAAAATCAGTTCAGCGGTTCAGGCGTGAAAGCGGAACGATGATTTTCATACAAACTTTCACCCCCCCATTTGAGTATTTAGGGGGTAGATTTTTGAAAAAAAAAAACGTAGCCTATGTTTGAACGCGTGGTTTAAACTAATACATACCAAATTTCATCAAAATCGGTTCAGTGGTTCGGCCGTGAAAGAGGAACAGACAGACAGACAGACAGACTTTCGCATTTATAATATTAGTACAGATGTAATGTTACCTCTTGCGCCAAATAGGTAAAGATTTTTCTTTCTTTCTTTAAATCATTTGTTTTGAAGGTGGGTTCAAAAAACCTTATTCGTATTTCTCTCTATTATTCTCTCAACAAAGCATATTTTCGATTTGCATGTGCTCTTGACTACAAAAATTAGGATTCGTAGGTTTAAGTGATATTTGTCATGTTGTCTGTGATGAAGCACTAAGGAAATTGATTATCACGGCTCTAATCATATTGCATATTGCAGTTTAGAAGCTTTTCTGAAAACCGTATCAAAATCGATTCAGCGAAATATGAAATAATCGCGGACAAACAAACATACATAAATACAGGTCAAACTGAGAACCACCTATTTTTTTAAACCGGTTAAACACTTAAAACTACATCAAATGCACAAGAAAAATTGTTTACCAATCTATACATATAATAAAATAGTAAAAATATTTTGTCTGTACATTTAGTATTTTTTACTGAAATGGATTGAGGGACACTTAGAATGAATAATGGAAAGCAAAATTTTTTTTTTTCAATTTGTTGTCTGTCTGTCTGTCTGTATGTATGATCACGATTATCTCCGAAAGTACTGAACCGGTTTACTTCAAACTTTCACCAATTGCTTTGTTTTAACGCAGAAGAACATTAAAAGTTTGTTTCATCAAAATCGGTTCACTAAAAAAAAAGTTATCGACATTTGAATGAACTCAAGGCATGAGTTTGCCTGCTAATAAGTTACGAAATTTAAAATTCAAAGTCATTTATCATTATACGACAGCATTATACCTATAACATATAAATATAAGTGAAATGCGACTAAGGGATAGGCTTACAAACTTTTTTAAGCGATGGGCGAGCAACCTATCACTATTTGAATCTCAATTCTATCATTAAGCCAAATAGCTGAACGTGGCCATTCAGTCTTTTCAAGCCTGTTGGCTCTGTCTACCCCGCAAAGGATATAGACGTGACCATATGTATGTAGTCTACTGTAATTTCAAGTCGAAATTACAGTAGACTACATACATATGGTCACGTCTATATCCTTCGACACCACCGCAACGGCTTCGATGGTCCAGTGGTTAGCGCGTGAGACTGTGTAGTTGACGGTCCAAGTTCGAATCCCAACAAAAAAACAAGATATGCATTATTTTTTATTAAATTTTTTTTTTGTGTTGTTTGAGTATTTTATTTTAAAAAAAACTGAAAATCAAAATACTACATATAATAAAACGGTAAAAATATTTTGTCTTTATTTAATATTTTGACTGAAACGGATAGATAATTTTTTTTTTACATTATTTGTCTGTCTGTCTGTATCTGACTGTATGATTAAGATTCAACTCGAACTTTACGCGGACGAAGTCGCGGGCAACAGCTAGTCATAGAATATGTAAAAAAAAAGATTGTATCTCAATGTTTTAACGAATACATACAGTTTATATTCGTTTGTGTAAAGAAATAGGTACTTCAAGTGTTATAAGTTGAACACACGATTCTGTTCCTTATGGTTTTAACAATATATATTTTAACTAACTGTGCCCGCGACTTCGTCCGCGTGGAATAATATAATAAATGCGATTAATGGTCTAAGCAACACAAAAAAAAATATTTTTGTTTGTTTTCTTTTTTTGAACGCGCTAATCTCAGGAACTGTTTCTGAGATTAGCGCGTTCAAACAAACAAACTCTTCAGCTTATAATATTAGTGTAGATTTCTTATTTTAAGAGAAGCTATAAATCGTTCGAAGTATTTTATGAGAAAATATCCCCAATAATTATGGACACAAAGCTTAGAATGGGTTTGGCAAGAAAAAATGAACTTATGTTTTAAGAGTTCAACACACGACTATGATTCTTAACCTATAGGTAATAAATATCAATTTTCTATTCAAGGCGGGTCGATAAAATACTTTGAAGCGGGATACAAGTATAGGCAGTTCGAGTAAAATACTTCGAAAGTATTTTATTGAACTGCCAATGAAACTTAAAAGCACATTCTATGTTTTTTCTCTTATTATTATTCTTTCTTCTTATTATTATTTTCCGTGTGGTTCCCGGCACTAAGGGATAGGCTTACAAACTTGGGATTCTTTTTTAGGCGATGGGCTAGCAACCTGGCACTATTTGAACTTCAATTCTATCTAAAAGCCAAATAGCTGAACGTGGCCTATCAGTCTTTACAAGACTGTTGGCTCTGTCTACCCCGCAAGGGATATAGACGTGATTACATGTATGCATGTTCCCGGTACTAATATAAAAAAATGGGACTACTCCATCTCATTTCCCATGGATGTCTTAAAGGCGACTAAGGGATAGGCTTATAAACTTGGGATTCTTATTTTAGGCGATGGGCTAGCAACATGTCACTATATGAATCTCAATTCTATCAAAGCTAAACAGCTGAACGTCTCTACTTATAAGTCTCTTCAAGACTATTGGCTCTGTCTACCCCGCATGGGATAAAAACGTGACTATATGATTTAATAAATTATTATTTCTCTCCCAGACCAGCACTATAGCAAGATGTATCACTTATGTACATACATAAAATCACGCCTCTTTCCCGGAGGGGTAGGCAGAGACTACATCTTTCCACTTGCCACGACCTCCGGTTTCGAGTTCTCTTGACCTGACACTTTACCAGGACGTCCTTAATTTGATCAAGATACAATGATCTTATAGTTACTATTAGAATATTTCTAACTGCCTGCGGTTCAATTTTCTACAACTCCCAAGCGAATGCAACAGAATGCCGTTGTGTGATTTCGGTCGTTCAGATTTCTTTACACGCTCACTCGCCCGCGCTTACCTGTTTGTCCGGTATTCTATCTATCTCTCTCCAACAGTTACCACCGTCCCGCTCTATCTAGCGGCGAGGCAACGTCGTTATGCGTGGACGCAGCGGAACGTGATCGTTTTACCTGCCAGCCCTAAGGCTAAGTAGAATACAAACATTGTGTTTTCTGTATAACCTTCACTGTGCTGTGGCACTCAATCTACCTGAAGAGAATTCGAATTCAATAATGGGAAAAAAATCGTACCTACAGGAATTTGCGACGTTACACTTATTTGGAATTTTGCTATGCTCATTTTGTAGTTGAATGTTTTGAGAGCATAATTCATATGAAGAGAGTACTTAGTTAACGTAAAATATCGTTTTGTCAAATAAATTCATGCCTATCTCAATTAAATGACAACAAGGTACTTACTTGAATAATCATATGCATAGTAATCGTCTATATTATTCAGATTTATATGGTTTTACCAAACAAATTTACTTACTAAAACATAGAATCTAGTAGACCTGTGATGCCTAAAATCAAATTTGAATAAATTAATAAATTCAGTTGCATCAACTTCACACCAAGACAAGTTCCTTCTTATGAAGGGACTAAGTTTTTCCTGAAGCTTCGTCGCTTCGTCGCGTCGCTTCTTTGTCGTTCTCCAAACTCTAAATTAAGTATAAAAAAAAATTGAAGTTTGATTTAAATCAAAATAAAGTGTACTCTGTACATAAATCTATTTAAAATTTCCAATCCATAAAAAAATATATTTTTTTATTATTAAAATCTCATATATAATTAATCTGAACAATGTATTTCACGTATATCTCGTCCACATTTACATTTCAAGTTTGGACAATAGTGAAGTTGACGTTGTTGAAGAAAATGCTGCAGTGCAGTTTGTTACCGCTTCTTTTGCACTGACGCTTTGGAAGCGGCAGTAAACTTACTTTTAAGCAATTTATTTGACGTCAACCAATGTTGTGAAATCAAAAGATATGATAATTATTAATTAAGTGATATGAAGTGTCCTATAATAATGAATAAAAAATATTGAATTTTGAATTTTATTCACACGCACAATTTCAAGAAAATTGGTTAAGTAAATAACGCTTAAAGAAACAACAAACTCTCTGCTACCCCGCAAGGGATATAGACGTGATTACATGAATGAATGAATAAATAAATAAACTGAAACTTTAGCGGATGTGTATACATATATTTGTATGGAAAATTTCAGCGAATTTAGCGCAGCGGTTTCGGATGTGCGTTGTACTAAATTGTTCTTGGATGATAGCAGCATTATTATTATAAAAAAAACTAAATAAATATATACGAGACAAATTACACAGATTGAGTTAGCCTGGAAGTAAGTTCGAAACTTGTGTTAAGAGATACTAACTCAACGATACTATATAATAAACACTTATATAGATAAACATCCAAGACCCAGGCCGATAAGAGAAAGTTCGTTTCTCATTATGCCCTGGCCGGGATTCGAACCCGCACCTCCGGTGTCATAGACCAACGCACTACCACTGCGCCACAGAGGCCGCCAATAAATAACTTTCACGTAGGTAGGTAATGTAAATATGGGAATAGAAGGATAGGAAGCTCTCATGTTAGCCTGGTGGAGAATAAGATTATAGTGTGCGCTAGCACCTTAAGTCAATTAAAGATACTGATTGGCCTATGGATTTTACAGCTAATAGGTCTGTCTACCCCATACGCGATTGAGACGTGACATCACTGCGGTACATATTCATTCATACATAGATATAGTCTCCTTTGTGGGGTAGACAAAGCCAACAGTCTTGAAAAGACGGAGAGGTCACGTTCAGCTCATCATTGCACTACAAAAAAAAAACAATAGTAAAAAACTTGTTAAAATTAGGATAGTTCAAAAAAAACTTTCGTCACAATTTTGGAACGAAATTAAAAAAAAAAATATACCGATATAGTTTCACCGGATGTCGGGTACGGGCGTTCAACATGGTCGCGACACATGTGGCTCCTCTCCGGCAGATGGCGCCCTTGTCGTGCGAAAAAAACAAATCTTTTCACACTCGACTCGCATTATGCGGGCACTCCAGTCTATTTTAGTGAACTTAGTCTGGGAATTTTTAAGACTTGTTTTGTTTATGTAAGGTTATTAATTTGTTTAAAAAATTAAAAAGGTTAAAGACATCTTATTAGCAACAGCTAGTATTTTATAAATAACAGAAAAATTATACCTAAGTAATTACGTAAAGAGTCTTTTTTTCGGCAAAATAATTTTTTAAATCAATTATTATTTCTATTATTTTACTAAAACTTTTAATACTTACAGATTTAACGTGAGAAAGCTCCAAGACCTTGATAGATATACGTTGGTTTTAAAAAAAATATCGTCGCTTCGTGTAAAAACCTGACTCATCCAATCTAGGATTCATGGTCAAGAGCTTACCCCGGGCACCTCTCCAGAGTGGCGTACCTATAATGAAACAATTTTTCTATTCAAAAATTGTTCTTCTATTGAAAATTCTGTCTATTCACTCGTAATAAACCTTAAAAGCTACTGAACTGATTTCCATGCAGTTTGGTATTCAGACAGCATAGTAACATATGCGTACGCGCAACTGCTTCAACATATAAAACAGACAATGGAATGCCATTGTGTTTTTATCACGATGTAAAATATTCGACATAGACCTTCTGAATATTGAGTGTGGTGTCTTTAAATTGAATAAATTTTTGCGAACACCAAATTTTTCTTCTTTTTACTATACGGTATACCTTTCACCTGAATCTGGATGGATCCTGGATTGGGTGAGTCGGTTTTTACACGAAGCGACTCCCGTCTGACATCTTTTGACACATATTGGATCGGATCTATATTTGTAAATTGACGACCGGTTTAGTCCGCCGCTTCTTTTACACTTGTGCAAATATGCTATCTAGTACGCCTGTACGTCTGTATGTCTATATGTATGCTTAGGTCTTTCAAACTACACAATAGATTTTGATGCGTTTTTTTTTTATAGATAGAGAGCTACTTAAGTTATACTCATAGACGACATCAAGCGATACCTTGTATCCTATTTTGAGAATAAATATACATATATTTCTAATCCCAACTATTCGTATATCGTTGGGTTAGATTCTCGTAAGGACCACTCCATCTGTTGTCAACTATAGTCGCCTTTTACGACATCCATGGGAAAGAGACGGAGTGGTCCTATTCTTTTTCTATTGGTGCCGGGAACCATGCGGCACATTTTCTTGCATTAAATCTACATTCACGGATAAAATATGATCCTTTTTGAAATTACCATCACTGAAAAATAACACGACCAAGTCAATAATATTACTTGCTACAAATAAATGTCGGACGAAACTTAAAAATTTTAGAAAGTAAAGTCTCTTACATAATTGTGGCACTTATCAGACCAAAAAGAAGTTATAACACATTATTACTTTTCCACTTGTTATTATAATTGCCATTAATAAAATACTATATTTTGACACGTAATTATGAAAACCCAACGGGCGGGAATTTTTTTTTAATTAAGTTCATCCTTTATTGCTCTAAGGCTCGTACCAATTAAATAGGTATCAAATCAAGACAAATAGATTGAAAAAAAATTAACTTTCTTTTTTTTTTGACATTTGACAATTACTTTTTTAATTATCTTTCGGACTCCGCCGACCGTGACATTCCGCCAACGTCCCTATTTATTCCATTTCTATTGTTACAGTGCTAACCACAACATTGGCCAACGACGAGGAACTACACGACACTCGGGAGGGCGATGACGTCACTTTACAATGTCGATTCTCTCCCGAGAGGCACCTGAGCGAGTCCCCTGCGTATTACTGGCTGCGGAACACCGCCGCCGGTCAGGACAACGTGGCTATCGGGAACCTCTCTCTGGGTTCCAACTACAGGTATTACCATCGTTGACTTCTGTAGAGTACAATGTCAATTCCCTTGAGTGAGTCCTTTGCCTAACACTGGTCACGTACTACAGGCCAGTTCAGGTATTTTATCCAGGGATCATGGCGTTTGGTGTTAATCGCCACAGTGAACGGTTGTCTCCACGCGTTTAGAGCTCAGTAACCAGTGTGATTGACCCCCGTCTTACGGCCGAAACCCCAGAGGACCGCGTCTCGTGTCACTGGTTGCCTTGGAATATCATCGACCAACAAGGAAGACCTCTCTCTTATGGAACTAACTACGGATTATCGGTGTCTCGCACGATTGGGCACGGTGATATCCAGTACTTTTTTCTAACCTACTGTAGTTGGCTCCTTGTTGCTCCTGCACTACAAGACCGTAAGTTTTTGAGACGGAAAGATTTCACCGGACTGTGCCGCGCCAAAAGTTATTTCTACCTGTTTGATAATTATTATATTGGAATTATTTAATTTCACTTCAATAAGTCTGTTTTATAATCGAGCTATTCCCTAGAAAACTACTCGACAACATGTCTCGGTTAGCTAAAACGCCCCCGTCGGACACAATAAATAAAACTTCATCTGAACCAAGCTTATTTGACGCCTCGAATGACAGTGAAGCCACATTCGTCAACACAAACCGCCACAAACGGGCAAGGACTTCATCGCCAAAGGATGAGCTGCAGGAGTTTAAGAGTGAAATAAAAGATCTATTGCGCTCATGGAAAGAGGATCAGGAAAATAGTATCTCTAAAATGCTCAGTGAACAGACTGCCCTGATGAAAGGCCTCGTGTGTGACGTCACAAAATTAAAGACACAAAGTGATGAAATAAAAAAAACTAATAACGAAATTATCAGTTCTATAGGCTTAATAAATGAAAAATATGAAGATATAAAGGGAGAAGTGGAGCTCCTGAAGAAAGAAAATAAGCAACAAAACAGCTACATTGAACGTTTAGAAAAAAAAAAAATGATCTTCAGTACAGATCACGCTCATCGTGTGTTGAGATAAGAAATGTCCCTTGTGGCGATAAGGAAACAACATCAGATCTGCACCAACTTGTCTGTAACATAGGTAAAATAGTTAATATATCTATTAATCAATCAGATGTTCGAGATATTTATAGAACTGGAGGTAAGAATTCAAATCAGCGCCCTATTGTGGTGGAGTTAGCCACTGTTCAAAAGAAAAATACACTTCTCAATAATCTTAGAGATTATAACAAGACAAAGAAAAACAATGCCGATAAAATTAATACTGCAGCACTAGGCATTCCCGGAAATCAACAACCAGTGTATATCGCCGAGCACCTACCCATGTCGACTAAAAAATTGTTTCATTCGGCCAGGATGTTTGCAAAGGAACACAATTACCAATTTTGCTGGGTAGCTAACAGTAATATATACCTACGCAAAAATGAAGGAGATAAGCAGATCTTAGTGACAACAGAATCGTCGTTGAACGATTTAAAATCTAGTGCTAAATGACTACATGGTGAACTAAAGTTTTCGGTCTTCTCTCTATTAATACATAATCTGTTATATGTGCTATTTCTAATTTGCCTATCATATAGTCATAATATCTCAAAACTAATTATTTTAAGCTACAATTCACACTACACACTTACACATACACATCATCTATCAATCTATAAGCATAAAAATATATCCACGACTTTTTACCCAATATATATATCTGTTTTTTATTGGTCATACCGGTATCATAATCCTTACCTGCGCCTTTATAACTTTAACAGTGTTTGATATTACCAACATCAACACAGAGTTGGAGAATATTCAGGTAGCCACTGCACTTAAATGCGGCCCAGACAGTTGTACCCAATTTATTACACCTACATCTCCATCCTTCAGAATTTTCCATTTAAACATTCGCAGTGCAAACAAGAATTTCGATCAACTCTGTGTCTTTTTGCAACAAATACAATTTGAGTTTGATATAATTATCTTATCAGAATGCTGGCTTAAGAATTCATCACAAATTCCTAGACTCGAAGGTTATACATCCTATGGGACAGATAAAAATCCAATACAGAATGATGGAGTCATTATTTACGTCAAGTCAAACATTTCATGTGTTATCAAAGAGCCCGAATTTGAAAAATCAAACTGTCTCACTTGTGTAGTAGATAATAATATAGCTATAGTGGCCATCTATCGTTCACCATTTTATTCACAAAAATCCTGCATTGACAAATTTAATCATAGCTTAGATAGAGTATTGAGCTCTTTCAATAATATCCCTAATATTGCTGTCATAGGTGATATCAATATAAATATTACACCAAATAATGACACAAGTCGCTCGGGTGATTACCTAACTTTAGCAGCTTCTCATGGTCTCCTTCCTACGCACCGCTTTTGTACTAGATTTAACACTTGTATTGACCACATACTTCTTAAAACTAAATTACCCGCTAGCGCTTGCGTTTTAGAAACTAATATTACTGATCACCTACCATCTTTCCTTAATCTAAATCTAAGCAATACACCATTTAGGTCTCCATGTACAAAAACCCGCATTGACCATGATTCTATAAAATTTGATATTGACTCCACAGACTTTTCAGAAATTCTACAATCCGAAGATCCTAATGCTGCAGCAAACCTTTTTGTCACACAGTTATCTTCTATTGTAGCCAAGCATACAAGTGTCATCAAAACATCGAGGAAATATAGAAATATCAAACCCTGGATCACCCCGGGATTAATCAGATGCACAATTCACCGCGACAATTTACATAAAAGAGCAAAACTTTTCCCGGAGGACCCAGTCATAAACCTAACTTTCACTAGATACCGTAACTTTTGCAATAAAATTTTACGAAAACTTAAAACAAATTATGAAAAAAACAAATTGCTACTTGCTAAAAACAATCCTAAAGCTACGTGGAAAGCTATTAAACAAATCACAAATACTACTAAAGATATTATCCCTCCAAGCGATTTACTAAAAATCACAGACAATCCTTCTACATCTCTTGATCAGGTCAACAAGTTTTTCTCTGAAATTGGTAACAACTTAGCATCTAACATCACTATTAATGGTGACAGCACCTTCATACCTTTTCTACATCCTAAATCAACTAGCAGCTCCATGCTTTTATTAGAGACTGACAGTGCAGAGATCGAAGCGATAATTCTATCGTTGAAAATTGACTGCGCTTCAGGCATTGATGGAATTTCTGCCAAAACAATCAGAAACTCTAAAGACGTGCTTATCCCAATTATAACGCATATCTGTAATATTTCTATAAGAAGGGGCGTCTTTCCGGAATGCTTTAAGGTCGCTGTTGTGCATCCTATATTTAAGGCTGGGGACGTGACCAGTGTCAATAACTATAGACCAATATCAGTTCTCCCCGTACTATCCAAGATCCTTGAAAAAATTCTCAAGCTTCTTAAACAAAAATGAAATCCTTGCTGAAAACCAATTTGGTTTTCGTTCCAAAATTAGTAGGGAAGATGCGGTCACACAACTGGTTGAAACCGTAGTCAAGGATCTTGATAATAGAATTAGATGTCTTGGAATTTTCCTAGATTTGTCTAAAGCATTTGACACTGTTCATGTCCCGACCCTGCTCTCTAAACTTGAAAAATGCGGAATTCGAGGCGTAACCCATAACATCTTCAGTAGCTATCTTTCAAATCGAACCCAACATGTAAAAATTTCCGGTCAAGTTAGTCAATCAGTTCCTATCGCATACGGAGTCCCCCAAGGTTCAATTCTTGGCCCCACCTTATTTCTCCTCTATATCAATGAGCTTTGTCAACTCTCCATACCAAATTGCAAAATCATCACTTATGCTGATGACACAGTTTTATTGATATCTGGCAAGACATGGTACGATGTTGTTTCAAATGGCGAAAGGGCCATCAATATTGTACACAACTGGTTGTCATTTAACCGCCTATCCTTAAATGTTTCCAAAACAATGTACATCCCGTTCTTCATACGATCTACAACTAAACCTCCCCCAACACTCAGCATTAAAATCCATAGCTGCTGCAATCAAGACTCTGTCTGCTCCTGCCCAGCCCTAAATCGAGTCTCCAAAGTCAAGTATTTGGGCACTATTATCGATGAAGGATTAAACTGGAAAGAACATATTGCCGCTCTCTCTTCCAGATGTAGACGTCTCATATACGTTTTTAAATTACTGCGTCACTCAGCTGACACACAAACTCTTCGTTTGGTCTATCTTTCCCTCTGCCAGTCCATTTTAAGCTACTGCATCCCCGCATGGGGCGGTGCAGCCTCGACGCTCATGATCTCTCTCGAGCGTGCGCAACGCGCTGTCCTAAAGGTCATGTTTTTTAAACGGTTCAGATTTCCCACCGCAGAGCTATACAAATTGACCAAAGTGTTGACTGTCAGGCAATTATTCATTCTTCGCACTGTTTTACGTAAACATCCAGAAGTTCCCGCCTCACTTAATCCGAATAAAAGGTCCACTAAATACATTTGTCCCACAGTCATACATAATACATCTTTCGCCTCAAGACATTACTGGGTTATTAGCTCCACAATTTATAATAATGTTAACAAAAATATTACGAACATCTTCTCGTTAAACAAATATATGCTTAAGAATAAAGTCGAACAATGGCTCCTTAGCCAAAATTATAATAAGAGCGAAAAACTGCTAAATACTTAGCTAAAAGTTGTTAAATATACATAGGTACATATGTCATTTTCCTATTTATCTTTCTAAAGTTTCATTATATATGGCGCACACACAGCCTCACATCTTTCACACACACACTTACACACACACACACATCACACGCACAGATACACACCACACTCACTCACCTTTTCATTAATTTAAGTTCCTAACCATTTTTATTTTAAGTAATAAATATCAGTTAGGCCTACTGTTAATACCTTTGTTATTCTTTTTGGTTTGTATAATTACGCGTATGCAAATTAATCACACCAGACTCACTACTCCCTAAAATACAGGTTCGATCCTAGCTTAGGGAGCAGAGAATTATAATTCCTATGCATATAAAATTTTTTGTCTATTATTGTCTTGCTGTAAATTGAATTTGAATTTGAATAAATAAATTTATTATTATTAAATTTATTATATATTATGGCAAGTGACTGATATCGTATGGAGATGTTTTTTTTTTAAATATAACCGTTTATACAGCTATTTTGTCTCAATGATAGAACATGGTCACTTCTATATCCCTTGTGGGGTAGACAGAGCCAACAGTCTTGAAAAGACTGATAGGCCACGTTCAGCTATTTGGCTTTAAGATAGAATTCAGATTCAAATAATGACAGGTTGCTAGCCCATCGCCTAAAAAGGAATCCCAAGTTTGTAAGCCTATCCTTTAGTCGCCTTTTACGACATCCATGGGAAAGTGATGGAGTAGTCCCATTCTTTTCCGGGAACCACACGGTACAGGTAACATTTTCCTAGAATAGGGGATGAGTAATGGGTGGAATGGAAATTTTACTAATAATAAATAACAAACAAAGATGTTGACTTTTGTTGCTGTAACAAATAAAATAACAAAGATGAAGTATAAAACCTAGTTCATATTTGCCAGTTTAAAATAAAAATCGGCCAAGTGTAAGTCGGCCGTGAAGGGTTCTATAGCTAGAATACGTAGTAATCGAGAGAGTCTCGAACTGGCTTCAGTGTCGTGTTTGATTTTTATTAAAAATCGTTTTAAAAGCCTAGCGTTTGCAATTTTATAAAAACAGAAAACGTCATGTGATTTAACGTATATTGCTCATTTTTCAAATGTAAATACGTCTTTAATTCATATTTGTTATATCATGTTTCATGTTTGTCACAAAGAAATGTAAAAAATCCGTGAACATTATGAAACAAAACACGATGTGTATGTAAATAACCTAAAAATTTTCAAAAACAAAATGACGATGTTAATGATTTCGGAATAATCAGTCATATTAAGAGATAAGATACTTATAAAAACAGAGCATCAAGCTCTTACCAAAGTGTTTCAAACAGTTGTCATCAATCTTCTATAATATAAAAATACAAACATACATACATATCATCACGTCTATATCACTTGCGGGATAGACAGACCCAACAGTCTTGAAAAGACTGAAAGGCCATGTTCAGCTGTTTGGCTTAATGGAGTAGGAGAAAAATATGTAGCAGTCCTATTTTTTTTTCTATTGATTCCGCGAACCACACGGCACAATATACAGGGTGAAATTTAAAACAACTGCATCCTTTTAAACATAGAATATACCTACCCATGCTTCTGAGCCGTTTGAGCCTATTTTTATTTAAATTAAACGTCATCATTTTCACATTTAAAAAACCCGTAAAAACTACGTCACACGCTTTATTAAAGTCCAATACTACAAAAAGAAATTAAAACTAAACATGTAAATAAATGTCTGAAAAATAAATTATTTTTCTAGTATCAAGATCAAGTAAAGTACAGAATTGTCGAGATCGCTCAGCTGAATGAATTGTGTCGTTGACCTCTGAATCTTACGCGTCGCGCGTCGCTTTTCCGCCGGCCGGAGTGATATGACGTATTTAGGATCGTGGATTTTGATACTTTTATTTTTTTTCGTACTTTCTGAAATATGAACCGATATTTTTCTTTTAACGTTTTTAAATATCCTTTAGATGAGTACACTTAACAATTAAATTTATGCAGTTGAATTAAAAGTCACCCTGTATATATATATATATTATATATACAAGGTGTAACGGAAAGGGGGTTATCATAAAAAGTGGGTGGATACTATACCTTAAATAGATTCTTCCTACTGCTACTGCTGGTCCTTATCACCATGTTCATAAATGCATGTCAATAAAATTTCGCAATAAAATGTATTTATTTAAATGTAAACAAACGTGGCAAATCACTATCGGGTCAACATCCCCAATTCAAAACAACACACACACTAAGACACTATCGATGTACACTAAAACACTAACTCCTCACTCGTCATTTTCTCCTGGTACCGTCGGCGACCTAAGTCGTAGGTAGCCGCTTTGTCGGCGCCGTCAAAGAGATCGCGGCAAGGCGGCGAACGTTTGACGTAGATTCTAAAACAAACAAATAAGACTCGTTTACTTAATCAATAAGAATCATTTTGCTTTGACAGAGGTACGTCGTTTAAGACATTCAATCGATTTGAAAATATTCGCATGAAATGCAAAAGAAATAATAATTACCTACATACATAAAACCACGACTTTTTCCCGGAGGGATAGACAGAGACTACATCTTTCCACGATCTCTGCATACTTCCTTCGCTTCATCCACATTCATAACTCTTCATGCAAGCTAATAAATAATTACCTACATTACAAAATAAATTGGTAACTAAGTCAAAGAAAGATTGAAAACCTACATACCTTTCAAAGAAAGGGTTCAAAACGTCGACCTCCTTGGATGCACAAGTCAGCTCTCCGGTAAATGGAAACCCAGACATTGCGAAGCATTCCTGGCGTTACAGTATCGCATGCGGTTTGATGCGGGCAACCATTTCTTCGCTCGAAGGGGAATCCGACGCATACACTTTATTTTTAATGTATCCCCAGTTCTGGAGACCGCGGAGGCAATGCGATACGTCCTCCTCGTCCAATCCATTCCGGGAACCGGGCATTGAGGTGGCTGCGCTCATCACGAGCGAAGTGAGCTGGAGCGCCACCATGTTGGAATATTAGGTTGTTTTCCATCACGATATCCACGTAACTTCTCACTGGCATTACTGTTCCTCATTTAAGTAATTTTCTAGGAAATTTAGGCTGTTAGGCAAAAAATATGGTTCAACGACAACATCTCCGACTATTCCAGCATCCAGCCAACACATTTATCCGCCACTGGTACTGGAAAGATGACTCCGTAAAAACATGTGGATTGGTAGCTAGGTATGCGACCAATAATGTTCATTGTAGTCGTAATAATATTCTGAATTACTCAAAGAAATCACGAAAGAGAACACGTGTACGAAAAAGTCAAAACACAAACACAAACAATGTTGTCATCAGTGCTGCCAGACCAAAAATCCGATTGAGCGCTGTAAGATGTAAAAAAGCGCTCGATTTCTTGGAAATTGTTCTTTAAAAAAGCGCTAGATATCGCGCTAAAAGAACAATTTTTCTTGAATGAAATAAAGCAAACAAACAAAAAAACACTCTATTAGGCTTTAAAATAACTGATGCTGATAGAGCCATAGAGTTTTTTAATATGTCATGATGTAAATTAAAAAAAACACCAGATTATCCGCTAGGTGCCATAATTCTGTAAAGCGCACCAAACACATAAAAAAGCGCTAGATCTAGCGCCCAAAGCGTTAAAATGGCAGCACTGGTTGTCACGCAAATGGATAGCGAACGACTGATTGACTTCTCAAATAATTGTACATTTCCGCTTCCCGATTCTGGCATCCTAGTACAGGGGAGACACGGGCAAAGTCGACCACGGTCACGTTAACCGGCTATTTTTGTAAACAAAGGTGAAATAAAATTATTTTAGTACAAATATGTTTTGTCCCTTTGATTCAATATCTTATTAATTTTACCATAATAAACGGGTTAAAAACAGTATTATTTGATTTCAAAATTTTACCATACTTACTACCACTCTTACCAATAGGAAAAAGTGGCATGTACAAAACGTGTTTCCTAGGTTGACTAAATGTTGACAACTTTTTTATGAATGTGGCGATAAAATTAAACAAAGTAAAAGTTTACTAATCACAAACGTAAATAATCAGGTGGGATCATCATTTTACCCTCACTTACCCTAAAGCGGAAGAAAGGATACGTGTACATCACCTGTCTCGCGGCGTAGCGCCATTGGTCGGCGCTTAGTGTACTAGACAGTGAACCCATTGACTGCGCACACACACACACTCTCAAATTTGAATATTGACCTTGAATTAGTCGAATTTAAGAACGAGAGACAAGTACTCTATCTAGTCTTGCCTTCTCGTTTTGGTAAATTAGGGGCCCGTTTTCATTTATTTTTAAGTAGATAAATTAAACCTCTTGCGTATCCATGAAATCCTGGTAGCTAAATGATTAATTCCTTTATTTTATTCGGAGATGTTTTTACCCATGATGCAAAAAAGAGCAGTGTTGTTGATGCAGATGACGCAGAGAGACTGCCGTCTGACGTCCGCAAGGATCAGAGACTTAAAAGAAAACATGTTTCCCTTCACGAACATTTCTTTCTTCCCGGACTTTTAACAACCTATGTAAACGTCATTTAAGTACTAGATCATTAGTAATAGTTTTATTAATTTATGACGATATTCGTTAATCGGCTTCTTAAAATATGAAAAAGAATTTCGTTCGTAATAGAAAATTTCTTAAAATATCCGGAACCATTTTAATACATTATTAATCGACCTTGCTCTTTGCTCCTTGCAAAGAAAAGTCACGCCTATTTCAGGGTTCATTTGGAAAATTTTAGTTAAAACCAACAACAATAGTTTGCTCGGATTTTGTGATTCAATAATAGTTTGATTATTTCTCTTTTTAATTATTATTTCTTTAAAAAATATTTCTTTCATATTTAAGTTTTTCATAATGTTACAAACACGTTCTCTGGTAACTACTACATTGATATTATTCAGTACGCTTAGTTCGTTGTTTTACTTTTACTTTATTACTGTAAAAACGCCAGTCCGGTATTTTAGTTGCTACAATTAATCTGCTAAAATAATTGATGAGAAACTGTTAGTCAGTTTTCTTTTTTGCCATGAGATTGAAGAGTCATATGAAACACTGATATTCAAACAGCCTTCAGTGTAAAGTTGTAATTTTAATGAGATAAAGTAAAAAATCAAGTTTCGCAGGTGGGACTCGTCAGCTAAATAGTAAAAAGTAAAGAAAAAAGCAGGAACACTTAGTTAAGAAAAACAAAAAAAAAAGATATCCGGAACCCTGGCTCTAAAATACTATTTTAAAGTACCAGGAGTACAGACGGGTGGCGTCGACATTAGGCCAGTGGGCCAATGGGTGTGATCGTTAAGATGCTATTGACCTCACAGCTGTTTACTGCTGTAGTGTTGTGCAAGTTTTAATAAAATAACATAAAATAAAATAAAATCGGCTGTAAAAAATAAAAATTTCAAAATAAAAAATTTACTTTTAGGGTTTTGCGTGGCACCAGGCTGTTTGTTACCGGTAACTCGTTTGGTGTACTCAATATGATAACCCCCTTTCCGTTACACATTGTATATATATTATATATATATATATAATATATGTAAATATATACACATATATATACGTGGCCTTTCAGCCTTTCAAGATTGCTGGCTCTGTCTACCCCTCAAGGGATATAGACGTGATTACATGAATGAATGAATAAATAAATAAACTGAAACTTAAGCGGATGTTTATACATATTTGTATGGCAAATTTCAGCGAATTTAGCGCAGCGGTTTCGGATGTGCGTTGCACTAAATTTTTCTTGGATGATATCAGCATATAATGCTTAATTAATAAATTTAATTTAAAAAAAACGACTGGATCAATTTGGCCATTTTTTAAAAGGTTCGTTTAATTTTTTTTTATTTTTTTCACCGGACATTTAAAAGTGACACTCGTTGCGTAGTTTTTTATCTGAAAACAACAAACATGCAAAGCATTTCAGACATATTTTTGCTATCTATATTATACGGAAATCAACTGGCTCCTTCATTTATTCTTCTTGTTCACACCATTTTTAACATGATTAAATTATCTTAACTAACTTATATTGAAAATAAACTACAAACTACTAAAAATAGATTACAATTAAATCAAATTAAAACTTAAACTACTTATAAAAAGAAAGAAAAAAGATGAGACTACAAACTAAAATTTAATTTACAAATTGCACAGTCCCCGCATAGCATCAACATGCGGGAGTGTACCCAGAAGGCTGGCAGCATTGCCAGCCAATTTGAATGGCAATGCTGATTCTCTGAGCCGGATAATTTCCAGCCCTCCGGTCACGAGATACTCCAATCAGCTTTTACAAATATCTCTTTAATTACAGAATATCGTTCGTGCCTTCCGAAGGTCGGTACGACTTGCTTCTGTCCAACGTGTCTTACGACCGGGACAATGGGCGGTTTGAGTGCAGAGTGAAAGCCGGCGGCTCCGGAAGGACTCTTCATGCACAGGTGATTACCCCCCTCTTTATTTGAATGAATGAAAAATTATTTATTCAAACAACTACGGGTCACAATTTGTTACATAGTACAACTTAATGCTACGTTAGGTAGTAATATTTAACTTTCTCTTTTTGTATTACATAAATATTATATTTTTAGTTTGAAACTTACTTTGACGCTAAGTCGATCTGTGTAATTTGTCCCGTATAATAAATAATTAATAAATTTATTTACATATATCCACGGGTCAAATTACACAGATTGAGTTAGCCTCGAAATAAGTTCTGAACTTGTGTTACGAGCGAGAAATTATTATTATTATTAGATAAACATACAAGACCAATCAGAGAGTTTTTTTCTCATCATGCCCTGGCCGTGATTCGAATCCGGAACTACTGTGTCGCAGACAAGCGTACTAATCTATTAATTTATTTATTGTAGGCAACCTTCTTGCTAGACGTCCATAGCAACGGTTGCCATGGTTTTTGTTTGTGTGATTTATGTCAAAAATAATTTTTATTGTAAAAGCTTCTTAATTTTTATGTGAATAATATAATTATTTTAAACCGAATATTTTCTCCTCTTTTCTCCTTCTTTCTTCTGTAGGAATTAATAACCTTTAATAACTATACTTCCTACATTTATTATTATATGTATTTTTAAGAGAGGAATTCCCGAAATTTGAATTATCGTCATTTTTTGTTTTACGCGGGCGAATTCGCAAACGTTATCTAGTAACAAAAAAACAATTAATCAAATTGAATTGTTATCAGATCCACACGATCACCGTGCTGACCCCACCCCGGGGGCCGCTGCTGAACCCCGGCTCGCAGGCCTTCGCCCTGGAGGACCGGGAGCTCAACCTCACGTGTACCACCTCGGGAGGATCTCCGGAACCTAGCGTCAAGTAAGTCTTATTACCCTTGCGGGGGAGAGAAATTGGACAGCTTTGAAAAGACTGATAGGCATCGCTCCGCTGTGTGGCTCCATAGAGGCACATAGAGACAGTTTGCTAGCCTATCGTCTAAAAGAAGAATCCCTAGATTAGCCTCGCCCTCTAACCTTTCACGACATCCAAGAGATGGAGTGCTTCTATTTTTTTTCTTTTGGTGCCGCGAAACACACGGCATAGTAAGAATTTCTTTGCCAGTCATCATCATGCTAGCATTTTGGAAATTCTTTTATATATGTGCCTTCTTCTGTAACCCTTGACAGCATATATCCACCAATTGACATTAGAAGTGTATGTGTGAAATAGTGTAAATAGTATTTGAAAAATTACTGTTAATTTTTTTTAAAGTTTTTTTTTAATTAAATTTATGTATTTGTTTTTGTTAAAAGTTGTCAAATTGCTACCTACATAAATGTAGGTAATTTAGTAGTAGTTAGTACATAGTATTTTTAGTAAATCACAAAACTAACAGAGTTCCGTACCCCTTCTTATCTCACAGGTGGTACCGGGAGGGGTCATCGTACCCTCTGGAAGCGGTGATCACCCACGCCAGGTCCAGGGACGAGCCGACCGTGGCCACGCTTCCTGTGTCGCCGAGGAAGGAGGACGACGGCGCCATCTTCCGGTGCGTGGTGTACAACAGGGCCATGCCTAAGGGACAGCAGTTGGACGCGACACTGCAACTAAGTGTCAATTGTAAGTTTTAATAATACTCGTAGTTACAAACTAAAAACATTATCATTCAAATTTTGGCCCTTAGGAAGGGTTCTCATCACGCGGGCAGCATTCCCGCGCTGTATTGCAATAGCAATACGCTGCGCAAGAAAGCTGCCCGCGCGTGGGTCACCTCGTAGTTACTGTTTTTTTCGTATAAAGAAATCATTTTCTTTTCAAAATCATATCAGTCAGGATTTTTTTTTAATTTTGAATTGACTTTCTTACCTTATACCTACCAATGAAGTTTACATGGTTCGATCCCCTGATAAGTAATGAGTATGGTAATCCGAATTTATTTGTTGCCTTGAGTCAATTTTATGCAAAGCCTTTTGTACTTTTATAACACTTTATTTTTTTTTTTACTTTAATTTACCAAAAAAATAAAGCTTGCATTCGATTTATAAAATAAAATCACTTTAAGGAGAAAACCAATCGCAGCCCAAATTTTCTGTCAAAAGATCAATTGAATCTGAAAATAAAAGCGTAGTAAAAAGGAAGTGATTAACGCAATTTTTCTGCCATATTATAACTACATACTATAAAATTCTCAAACTACTAGTTTGAGGATAGTACGAGGAGACAAATATGTCTCCTCATCAGAAGTTTGTGTATCTCAAATTATTCAGAAAAAGTAGGTAACAATTTAAACTATAAACCTACTTACTGGTTCCTTCATAAAGTCAGCAAAATTTGTTAATATGATTAAAAATATAAAAATACAAAATCTTTATGTTTCTCATCCGTCAATTCACAAATTTCGTTTATATTTCCCCGAGATGGTTTATTTATAAAAGGAGCCATGTGCACATGATGTGGATACGTCTGTTTGATTAAAATTTGTTTACATCATCTTTTAAAACGAATCAGGCGCAGCTTTCTCTTCCCGGTTTGATATCGGGGTCAGTTATTTTCAATGATAACAAGCAGTTCACTTACAGTTCGCCGCAATCGTAACTCCTATTGCTTAATGTTTTCGGGATCTGTTGCAACAAACTTTTGTTTATAATATCAGTCAACAGATAATAAAGGAATTGATTTATGTTCGGAAATTGATACCGTGTTTGTAGACATTTTAGATTTGGTAGTAAAAATTTGAATTTTTAAATAGACGGTCTGACCACTGGATGTTTCTTACTGATATTGAATTAGGTATAACATTTTTTAATTTTTTTAATTTCCGTAGCTTTTATATGGATGGACGGATAAATGAAGGGCTATTAAATCCTGGACTAATTTGCGGGTTCCTTTTCATATTGTAAATCATTTAGTCGCGGAATATGTCTTTGATTTTAACAAACCAACTCCATTTCGTACAAGAAAATTTAACAAAAATTAAGCACATTTTATGTCTTTTTTTCTAAACAGACTACCCCAGAGTGACTGTATCGCCTGAAAATGAACTGCGAGTTGGAACCAACGCGACAGCATCACTGGAATGCAGCGTTGATTCGAAACCTACCGTCAACACGATCACTTGGTCCAAAGATGGCAAACCAATCTCCGAATCTTTCATCTACACCATACGCGGTGTGACCAAACAGGACGCTGGAAAATACACGTGCACCGCCGACAACGGACTGGGCCGGACTGGAGAGAAAGACGTCTATCTGGACGTCCTTTTCCCGCCTACCGTCACGGTGAAATCCAAGACGTACGAAGCCGAAGAGGGGGGCAACATTGAAGTCGTGTGCGAAGTCATGTCGAATCCCAAGCCGAGTTCTGTGGAATGGACGAAAGAAAACGAGCCAGACTTCCGCCAGTACGGCAACGTTCTTTTGCTGACCAGGGTGAACGCGGACACGGCTGGAACGTATTCGTGTCGCGCGACCAATGTCATGTCGTTGAGTGACGGCAAGCGGCTGGAGCGCTCGAGTAGTGCGTCAGTAGTTGTGCTGGTGCGACACAAGCCAGGGCGTGCTGTCATCAGCCCTTCAGAACCCAAGGCACTGGAAGGAACCTCTCTCACCCTCACCTGCAGCGCTGACCCCCCCGGCTGGCCGACTCCCCAATACAGGTGGTTCCACAACACAGACTCGTTCGGAAACCCAATAGTTTTAGGAACGTCTCACCAACACAAAATAGACTCTGTCCAACTCAAAGATGAAGGGTCGTACAGTTGCCAAGCGTCCAACGAATTGGGGCACGCTGAAGAAGCTTCTGTCACGCTCGAGGTACTCCAACCACCTCGGTTCCAGGCGAAGCTTCAAACTCACATGAACAAAATAGCTGGCGAAGAAAACTTCGCGATATCGTGTACGGCTATAGCGAAACCGCGATTGGACGTTGTTTGGCTAAAAGACATGAAAGAAATAGACCCTGACCTTAACCTTTATGAGATTAAGAATGAAGTATCTGAAGGCAGTAAATCTGTGTTTACCGTTCAAAGCACGCTCAGATTTGTTGGAAATGCTAGGCCGAAAGGAGACGACTTGATCCCAGCAGATAATGGAAGATATACCTGCGAGTTCACAAATGGCATTCAACCAATCAACGCTACGATGTATCTTCGTATAGAACGTAAGTAGATATAAAAAAAAATATATGTAGAATGTAGAGACTAGTAAAAATACCTGTAGCGGCCGTTCAGCCTCCACGGACAGACAGACACTTTGACTTGATTTTAAGATGAATTTTAATTTATTTTATTTCCATTTTATTATTTTATTTTCCACGTTGGTGCCCACGGAAGACCAGCGTCGTGGTAAATACCACGACAAATGCTTTTGGTACAAAAGTTGTTATAGATTAAGGTTTCTGTTCTTAATGTACCAAATAATATTTTTTTCTTACTTTCTTTCTTTATGAACAAAACTGACTGACATATTAATGAAGAAAAGGACAATCGATTTTTGACTAAGACGACGACCAGACATTACGCCTTGAACATCCGGAAATCTGGTGTTCTATTCTGACTGACCCACCAGACCTATCAATACCATCAAAATACGTTACTTACAATAACTTTAATTTCAGATGAGCCAATACTGGTCCAAACTCAAGATCGCGTGGCCTTCGATCTAGCTGAAGTGGCGAAGATATCGTGTCGTGTGAACTCTTACCCCAAACCGGAGTTCCAATGGTTCTACGGCGCCAGCACCGTTCCCTTGCAATCCACCTCCGAGGGTCACTATCAGATCGAAGTCAGTTCCGACGACAACGAGTCCTATTTGACCGTGCTGAGGATAAACGGTGTGAAATCCAGAGATTACGGCGATTACCACTGCCAAGTGAAGAACACATTGGGAATGATACGTCCCAAGATTCTTTTGCAGCCTAAAAGCGCGCCAGAGACACCTGAGAAGTTGACAAGCGAGAGTGCTGGATCTAGTTATGTGACGTTGAAATGGGAGGCTGGGTTTAATGGCGGTTTGCCCAATACGAAGTACTTCGTGCGGTACCGCCGTGTACCGAGGCAGTTGGAGGGTCAAGTCGGGGATCACTGCTCATCGAAACACTCCGACTTCGACTGGATGGAATATGACTGCGGTCGCCAGAACCCTTGCAATGTCACCCAGCTCACGCCTAACAACCATTACGTGTTCCTTGTGAGTATTGGTTAATTTAATTGAACTGGAGAATTGGATTATTCAATTTCTTTCCCATGAACTTACTGGAGAATAACTTGCCAATAACTATTAGTGTTGCGACAAACTGCACAAAATAAAATCGGTACATACACAAATACATAAAATCACGTCTATATCCCTTACGGGGCAGACAGAGCCAACAGTCTTAAAAAGACTGATAGGCAACGTTCAGCAGTTTGGCTTAATGATAGAATTGAGATTTAAATAGTGACGGGTTGTTAGCCCATCGCCTAAAAGAAGAATCCCAAGTATAAGCCTATCCCTTAGTCGCCTTTTACGACATCCATGGGAACGAGATAGAGTGGTCCTATTCTTTTTTTTATTGGTGCCGGGAACCACACGGCACCCATTTATCCCTTTATCTTATTTGACATCCATGTTTTAGGTAAAAGCGTTGAATCCGAAAGGTCAAAGCAACTACTCCAACGAGGTGTCGGTCACCACGAAAGTGGACTCTATCGCGCCGCCCGGACAAGTGACGTACGATCCAAGCACCAAACAGCTGGTGTTCAGCGTGGCCGGAACATGTCTCTCCTTGGTCGGAGTGGCTGAGGGGTTAACCACTAATTGGCAGGTATGAACCTATTAGACCTTCATACTTCCTGCCTTCTTGCCGAAAATTGTTTAGCGGATTATCACTTGCCAACCAACGGTTCGCCTGATTTTCACTTTGACAACTAACGATTGTCAAATTTTTGTATGATAACGTTTCATTTGGTAGAATTATTGTTAAGCTCATTATTATAATGACAGAACACGTTTCGGGCACTTATCATTTATCAAATCCTTCACTAGGCCAGACAACTTTTAGACGAATAACGTTTAGAATAGAATAGAATAGAATAGATTTATTTTCAAAATTGGATACAAGGTATCACTTATTGACGTCACATAACTTAAATCTAATTATAACTACTACCGCTTCCAAAGCGCATGTGTAGAAGAAGCGGCGGAACAAACTACACTGCAGCATTTTCATAGGACGTCAATTTACAAATATAGATCTCTTAAATCTAAATCGTGGACGAATGCACATTGTCTACATTAAAAAACATGTATGAATGTAGAACTGATTATGTCAATACGAATATTTCGTCAAATAAAGTAAATATAAAATAAAATATGTACATACTGTACAAATTATGTCAAGATCATGTCCAAAATACACAAGCATTTAAGAGGCCATTATGTCCAGCTCGGGCCACACATGTTTATCATTAATATAATCATCCGTGCTGTAATAGGCTTTCCTACAAAGCTCAACTTTAATATACTGTTTGAATTTTCTATCATTCATTTCAAGAACACTTTTTGGTAATTTATTATAAAATCTTATACAATTAATCAGAAATGATTTCCCTACCTTAGCCAGCCGATGTGCTGGGATCGACATCTTGTAATTGTTCCGCAGTGATCTACTAGTACATTCACCTACTTTTTTGAAAGAGTCTAAGTTTTTCCTAACATGCATGATGTTATCGAATATGTATTGGGAGGGCAAAGTTAAAATATTTAGGTTTTTGAAAAAATCTCTAAGGGAATCTCTTTGTTTAAGACCGTAGATATATCGAATTGCCCTTTTTTGTAAAATGAAAATAGTTTGTATGTCTGCTGCTGATCCCCAAAGCAGTAGACCATATGACATTAAACTATGAAAATAACTAAAATATACTAGCTTAGCAGTTGCCACATCCGTCAAATGCCTAATACGACGAATAGCGTATGCTGCAGAACTAAGCCTTTTAGAAAGTTTTAAAATGTGAGCATGCCATTTCAAATTTGAATCTAATGTTATTCCTAAGAAAGTAGTACTATCAACAAAATCTAATCTTTTACTACTTATACTAATATCCACATTTGCCTGCCGCACATTGGGAAGTGTAAACTTAATGCATTGGGTCTTATTTGCATTTAACAGTAAGTTGTTGATTGTAAACCAGTTAGAGATGGCGGCTAAAGTGCTATTCACATCATCACAGATTTCGCTACGGCGGTTCAATTTAAAAATTAGTGACGTATCATCTGCAAACAACACGATGCCAGTCTGTTTCTCAATCATGCAAGGCAGTTCGTTGATATATATCAGAAAGAGAAAAGGTCCCAAAATGGAACCTTGCGGTACCCCAATTTTTACCGTCGCTCCTTTCGATTTTGTATTATTTAAATCTACCGTTTTCTTTCCTCAAGAAAACTGAGTGCTAACAAACATTTCACCTCTTTATTAAACTGGATGTCGCTTGCATATCTTTTGGCGAAACCCTGGTCTTGAACTTGCCTGAAATAAATAAAAACTTGTAATAAGTACATATAACAACAAAAAGTTATATACCATTTGCAAAATTTCAAAGTGTGGAACGTAGTTAAAGTGAAATCGAAAGAATCGGTTAGGTTAGGTTAGAACTGCGACCATCAACGCACGAGCCGAGCGAGCGAAGCGAGCGTGCCGCGGCAGCGGCCGGCGAAGTGCCAGAACCGAATCATATATTATTTGGTAAACAATACATAAAATTAAATGAATATTACTCTAACTGAAACGTTCGCTACTTGAAAGTTGGCCTTGTGAATAGTGTCATTATAAAAGCCAGACCAAACGTACAGTTGGCAATAGTTAAGTTGGGAAATGAAACAAATTTAAGTGATATAGTTGGCAAATGATTATTCTCCGAAATAAAATTCTGCGAAACGTTGATTGGCAAGTGATGATCTGCCAAACGATTTTCGCCGAAAAGGCAGAGAACCTGTATGTATGTATAGTCACATAATTTACTTGTATGTTATCACGTTTATATCTCTTGCGGGGTGGACAGAGCCAACAGTCGTGAAGACTGAAAGGTCACGTCGCTCGAGCTGTGTGGCTTAATGACGGAATTGAGATTCAAATAGTGACAGGGTTGCTAGCTCATCGCCTTTAAAGAGTTTAAAAGCCTTTCCCTTAGTCGCCTTTTACGACATCTATCAGAAAAGATGGAGTGGTCCTATTCTTTTATTTAATGGTGCCGGGAACTGGAACTTAAACCTACATATACTAGCTGTGCCCGCGACTTCGTCCGCGTGGAATAGTTATTTTGGGCATCATTGAAGCCCTCAATGATGAATAATTTACCGGTTTATTTTCACATTTTCCATTATCTCTACGCTCCTAATGGTTGCAGCGTGATTGTATATAGCCTAAAGCCTTCCTCGATAAACGTTCTATTCAACACAAAAAGATTTTTTTAATTCGAACCAGTAGTTCCTGAGATAAGCGCGATCAAACAAACAAACTCATCAGCTTTTTAATATTAGTACCTACAGATTTCACGATTACTCAGCTTTATAATATTAGTACCTATAGATTTCACGATTACTCAGCTTTATAATATTAGTATATTAAATTTCACGATTACCGTAATCTAATCATTTGATTACTGATTACTTATATAAATATTGTTTTCTCAGTAAGTGATTTATTTTATGTAAATCTTATGAGAATAAAGTTATTCTAAACCTAAACCTAATTGTATTTTCAATATTTCCTTCATTACCGTAATCTAATTATTTGATTACTGAAAATACAATAACAATATTTCCACCCAGGTTATAGACACCGTGCCGATCCAGCCTTCAAGCGGCATGAGCTGGGTGATCGAGGCCACGCTGGAGCCGCCGCGCGCGGGCCGCCGCGGAGCCCCGGCGCTGGACGCCCTCAACCCGCGCATCAGGCTGAAGCTGTGCCTCAGGGTCAACCCTGATGTATGCAGCGAGTACACGGAGGCCGAGAGTGAGTACTTACTTTAGAAGAGATTTATTTTCAAAATTGGATACAAGGTATCACTTATTGACGTCACCTAACTTTAATCTAATTATAGCTACTATCGCTTCCAAAGCCCGTGTGTAAGAAGCGGCGTAACAAACTACACTGCAGCATTTTTGTCGGAGGTCAATTTACAAATATAGATCTCTTAAATCTAAATCGTGGACGAATGTAAATTACACTACATTAAAAAACATGAATGAATGTAGAACTAATTTAAATTAACTACTAACGAACTAATTTAAACTTTATTTCTTTGTTTTTTATGAAGGAGGATGATGATTAAAAAAATTGATAAGATTTACCGTGAAATACGCCAACTTTGCCACCAGGGGAAACATTGTCAAAAACACAACTTTTAATAAAAACTACAAATTTAAAAAAAAGGAACAAAATTACGTCGGTACTGGTGGTATTGGTAGAAAATAAATTATATAGGTACCTACATCATGTTCTGATGATTTAAAAAATTTGGTATAAGATTTACATCATGTTTTTATAATTAATTACCTGTGCCGGCAAACATTGTTTTGATGTATAAATATTTTTTAAGGTAATTATAAAGAATGTTTTGGTTAAAAAAAATGTTTTGGTCCTATTACAATAATTATAATAATTATGTAAGTACAGTTGAACGTGGCCTTTCAGTCTTTTCAAGACTGTGTGCTCTGTCTACCTCGCAAGGGTAATACGCGTGATTATCTGTATCAAATAGCAGATACCCAAAGACGCTACCTATTCTATATTATAAATCAGTATACCCAAATAATATAGGTATTTCCCACAAAACAATTTAGCGCATAAAAAAAAAAACAAAATACGCGTGATTATATGTACCTATGTTTAATTTTTTATTTCCAGTCGGACAGTCCTACATAAAGCAGACATCAGCATTCCTCGGGCCCGCGGGCATGATCCCCCTCGTCTGCGTCATCGTCATCGCCATTGGACTAATCGTCATCGTGGTCACGTGGCGGTGTCGCAAACTCGGCGACAAGAACCGTGAGAGTCCCAGGAAAGACTACGAGATGAACGTTATGAACGCGGCAATGAGCCCCAATCAGGCGCCGCCACCTTATTACCAGTCGACCGGCATGGAGAACAAAGCTTTGGAACATTCCATGGATTTGGCGTTGGAGGACTCGAAGAATGTGTACGGTGGTGCTGATTATGGGTACCACGGCATGCCGCACGTTCAAGGTCATTCTGGACAGAACATGACCAATACGGAATGTGAGTTTTTTAAATGGACTGTATTTTTTTTTTATAATTAAAAGAAAAGAACGATCTTGTAAATGGTTCGGGCTGAACCGCCAAGAAGGGAAGATCTTCTGGAACCTGGGGTTGATGCTCCAATCCGTGAAATCTTTGCTTGCGCGATTTAGCGTCGCTTGATTGTTTTTGTGGCACCACAAACTGTTGAAGGCTTCCTAACAGTTGGATCTTCATAACCGATGCCTACTCGTATATATTTAATTCAATGCAACAGCTAGTTAATTTCTATCGCCATTGCCTTTTATACATATTGTTAAATAAGTGTGCCGTGTGGTTCCAATAGAAAAAAAAATTGGACCACTCCATCTCTTTCCCATGGATGTTAAAGGGATTGGCTTTAAACTTGGGACACAATTTAGGTGATGGGCTAGCGACCTATCACTATTTGAATCTTAATTCTACCAATAAGCCAAACAGCTGAACGTGGCCAATCATTCATTTCAAGATCGTTGGCTCCGTCTACCCCGCAAGGGATATAGACGTAATTATATGTATGTACCTATTAAAAGTAGGTAAGTACATATTGAAAATTATTCTACATATTTATAGTCTATGTATATCTCACAATCATCATATTTTTCAGGGGCCAACAATCTGTATTTGGAGAACAGTTACACGAACAGCAATCATGGCGGCAGCGTGAACTCCCACGACTCGCTGTGGCAACTCAAGATGGCGGCCGGCAACAATGGCGGGAACATGGCGCACCCGATCATTGACAGGCAGAGCAATTACGCTTACGATCCGATGCCGGGCGGGTAAGAATGTGTTTGTTTGTTTGTTTGTTATATCTTTATTTATTTTATGTTTCTCCGCTTGGATTTCACGGGTCTATACACCCCGGATTTTTGAGAGGCTTGCGTGGGGATATAAATCCAACACGTAGAGGCCCTTTGGAGAAGTTGATGTTATGTTGTTCTTTATTTTATTAATTAATATCTTTATTGCACAGAAATTTATAAAAGTGCCGTGTGGTTCCCTACATCTTTACCACGATCTCTGCAAACTTCCTTCGCTTCGTCCACATTCATTACTTTCTTGACCTTCTCCTGACCCTTAATTTGATCAAGATACGTTCGTCTAGGCCTCCCCACTCCGACCTTACCCTCCACACTCTCATTATACATTTGTTTAGTCTGTGCTTTCATTTATCCCCTCCACATGACCAAACCCACTTAAACCACACCCTTTTTTTATTCCGTTAGTTATTTTTCTTTAAAAATACCGTAAAATAAAAGTCAATTATCGCTTTAAAGGATATCGCATGAGTACAAACGTGCCGTGCCGTGTGGTTCCCGGCATCAGTACAAAAAAGAATAGGACCACTCCATTTCTTTCCCATGGATGTCGTAAAAGGCGACTAAGGGATAGGCTTATTAACTTGGGCTTCTTTTTTAGGCGATGGGCTAGCACAATTGTCACAATTTGAATTGAATTTCAATTCTATCAGCTGAATGTGGCCATTCAGTCTTTTCGGGACTGTTGGCTCTGTCTACCCCGTAAGAGATATAGACGTGACTATATGTATGTATGTTTACAAACGTGCCGTGTGGTTCCCTACATCTTTACCACGATCTCTGCATACTTCCTTCGCTTCGTCCACATTCATAATTTTCTTCCGCCAGGTACGACACGATCCAGGACTACGGGCCGCACGCGGCGCGCAGCCAGAACCCCTCGCGGCAGGACTTCTGCTCCGACCCGTACGCCTCCGTCCACAAGCCCAAGAAACGGATGGACCAACATATTGGTCAGTTGTTTTTACTACGCTTTTTTTTACTACGCTTTTATTAGCTTGGGTTGTATGTATGTATGCATGTAACGGAATCTTTGAGCTTAATTTTCACTGGTTTCTAAACGTCTGATCAACTTGGAACTTTGCACGCGTATCAAGGACCGATGACAATTCAATATTTTGATAAGAGTTTCTCATTATCCTTATTTTATATTGATGATGTGTTATTGCAATTGTTACTAGTTGGAATGGTGCCGTGTGGTTCCCGACATCAATTTAAAAAAAAAAGAAGAAAACCACGCTTTGGTTTTCCCATGGATGTCGTAAAATGCGACTAAGGGATAGGTTTATAAATTTGGGATTCATTTTTAAGGCGATTTCTTCCAACTCCAACAGTCCCATTCACACTTCCTTTGTATATTTGCTTAGTCAACCTGTTTTCATTCGGATGACAGATAAAATTAATATTTAATTTTAATTTTATCTGTCATACCTATTCTTTTTGGGACTAACTTTAGGAGTATGATGGCTGCGTCTTTACATTTCTGAAGAGTAGCCCGAAGTACACCTGTGACAGATCTTAAATTGGATAGTTAATTTATTACACAAAGCGTCTCGTCTAAAAGTAAAGGCAACTTTGATTCTGATTACTGTTAGAAAATTATGATTCCTGTTAGCACTGTCATATATGTCAGCTGATTTTTTAAAACTATGCCGCTTAAACCATTACAATTTCAATTTAATTTCAGAATCCCCCTACCACGAGGTCAGCGGTCTCCCCGAGGCGTTCGGCGAGGAAGCAGGGCCCGATGACAAACCCCCCCACCTCTGTATCAACTACGATGACTCTCTAGAGTCAGGGTACTCCACGCCCAACTCGCGAGCACGGCGGGTCATTCGAGAAATCATCGTCTAAAATTTCGAGTATCGTGCAAGTATCAATATTCGAACTAAATTATAGTATCGATTGTGTGATACTATCGATGTTTCGACCACTTTAATGATCAGTAGATACTCATGACATTTTTTCCTATTTAATTGACATTGACTAGTTATAAACCAAATAGAAAATTGTAAAGCTGTGTTTACACTTGCGGGTATAAACTTGCCACCGCGTGAAGTTGAATTGGACATTAATAGCAATGATTTTTAAAACGTTACATCGAATTAATTTATAGTTTTTATCAAGAAATTGTTATACAACCACGATCAATATTATGTATGACTGAGAATTAAGTAATAGGTATTTTATGTACGACTTTTGGGCCTCATTAGCCAAGAAGAGAAAAATTAAGAGAGAAATGGTCGCTTGCTTAATTAAAAATATCATACTAGATAATGAAGGGCTTGATAAGTGTAAAGTAAATATTATAATTTGTTTTATTGTTTTAATTGAGCTTATCCACTTATTTGTTTCTTCTTATTTGTTTTGTTCAATCGAGCTAATGACAATAAACAAATGTTCGCGCCCTTTTTCCAATCTGGTTACTCAAGTGTGACGTAAATTTTTTAAATGGAACGTCCATCCGTACGTCCCATCGTACTTTGAATGAATATAAAACATATAGTTCGTCAAAATTAAAACTAAAAATTCGCGTAACGTACTTATTTAATTACGTATATGCTATCATGTTATTAAATAATAATTATTAAGACCTTGTCATCATCCCTATTATTAGACCTGAATATTTACGGAATCTTTACGTATTGAATCTCTGAATAAATATCAACTGCTTTATGGTTATCCATTAACCAAATTGTGCCTTAAAATTGTTATAAGTCCCATTTTTAAGTCACATTGTAAAAATTAAATTTATTGAATAGAAAAATAAATTTAAGTATATAAACTTTGTAACATGTCATTGTACGTTGACAATGCACTCGTACACAACGTCGTTGTTTTGTTAATTCAAATCGTACACAAATATGTTATCTTTTAAATACTCGCAGGACCGTACCGAAATAAATATTGATATTATATTATTTTATTAAGAATGAAACTGCTCCTGACTATACCCGGTTGATCTCTGTTCATGGCGTACATGTTTAACTATATTGTGTTGCTAGTATTAATTAATTATTTTATTACGTAATATTGTCCGGCCTGTCATATTTTCACTTTAATTATTTGGTGCGCAATGTTTGCATTCATATTTTGAATGACATAAAGTAAATATTGGGCATAATAATTATTGCGCATATTTTAAATATATTTTTGTACAATATTGATTATTTATTATGCGTTATAATGTTTATGCGCGTTGATCCGAGAACAGATCATACCCCTAGATTTTTTAGGGAATATTATAGGCCAAGTGTAGATAGAAAATCAATGTATGAAATATTTTAGAATAAGAAATTAGACTTAGACACGATGCGAATAAGAATCACTGAGATTTTTTTTTTAGGATATTTGGTATAATGACACAGACGCTTCCTGACATGTTTACCTAAATATGCAGAAAATGTATATAATAATATGATAGATACTTATAATTTAATAAAAAAAAGAGACCCGCTTAGAAGTTAATTTAAGAATAACAAGCTTTTAAATGCCATCGTGGGCATTTTACATGTTGCTCGTGGCAGTTGCTTTCGACCTAAAAATGATAATGAATTTTAATAATTTTCTTTTAACGCTTGAAAGTGATTACTACGACAACTGTTCCCCAGTGTTGCCAATTTTTCTATATATTCTGAAAATGGGAAATCCCGAAAAAAGTAGTCAACACTACTTTTTTTTCTCGGAATTTTCCATTTTAACTTAAGTTTTAAATTTACAGGATGATGATTATTTACGGGATGTATAATTTTACATTCTATAGTTAAAAGATTCGCTCCTCAGCACAGTTTACTTCATTTTATGAATTAACTTACTCTTAAGGTAATTGTGCCATCGCATTCTGATATACTGCGGTAAAAAACAAATCGCCTATAATAACTCTTTATTTAGATATTTTTGCTATATTAAAAATATCCAAATAATGACCTTTTTTACCTTATTGTTCCGAACTCCTCATTTAAAAACGTTTATAGTAGCAGCAAGCAAGCAGTCCCAATGGTTACCATTTTAAGGTACTATGTCACTTTTTGGTGATAAAATGCCTTGGTTATAGAGCCCTTATTTTACTTGGGAACCTTCGATAAAGTATAAAATACTAGATACATAGACTCGTACAAAACTGAAACAAAAAACCTTAAAATGTGTTAAAGAACATAAAATTTATATAAAGAATATACTTAATTATTATGTTAGCAAAAAAAAGTTTTCTACAAAAAAAAAAATCAAACAAATTTCTCCTTGTAGACACTGTATTTCATGCTACACCATAAACGCCTAATAAAAACAAAGCAGGAAATGACATTGTATGACTTAATGTAAGCATTGCGTCTTTGTTGGCCTTTTAACCCTTAAATATGCCAAAAGTCCTATAATGAAGACTAAAAAAAAGTCTATCCACAAAATAAGTGTTTAGATAGATAAAATTTAAAAAGTCCTTAGGCTATGATTGAAATAAAATTTTATTTATATTGTGATCTTTGCCATACATTAAGAAACATATATTCCCGTGTTTTTTATGTAATTTTCTCGTTATCAATTTTAATTGTAAAATATGATGACCGGGCTGAACTTTAAAGAATTATCAGATTAGTTTGCCCTGTTTTTGACCGAATTATTTAGAAATTCCATGCATATTGTTGTTATAACAAAAGTATTTATCTAAAACACTTAAACAATTACACTTCACGTTTTTCGGATTTTTTGACAAAATTGCACTGCGATGTTATGTTTACCTACACCCGAGTGTATGAATATGTACATATGTATGAGTGAGCTGACGAATGCTACTGAATGCAAAAGGCAACCCAATACGTCGAATTGGGCAGTAATTTGTTGCCGACAGTTTTTTTGTCGTGGATTGTTTATCTAGTTTTTTATACTTTATCGAAGTAGGGAACCTATGGATAATATTAATTTGATCTCTTATCTGGCTTTCAAGTTAAGTTACATTGCCAATTACATATTTTAAAGCAGACTTACTGTGCTTATTCATTGTTACATAGTACTTATTTGACGGTTGATACTTTTACTATTTTAGGTATGAGCATTACTATATTATTTGTAAATTATTAATAAGCACAAATTCAGCTTACAATATTACATTTATCAACGAATATTACATCGAAATTTTTGGAACTCTAGAATAATATCTAGTCAATACTTGACTACATGTTGACTTCCTAATTTGGATGTGCCAATATTTTTTATGACTAAAGACGCGTTCTCAAGTTTAATCAACGAAATATTTCTATTTTTCGCAAGGTATTACAGCACAAATAAAAAATGTAGTAAATATAATCATTAAAATAATTATTCTAACATTCGCCGTGCATAGAACTCATGAAAATCATACCTAACAATTTGTTAGTTTTTTATGTTATGAAAAAGAATCATTATTTTATATTATAATATAATATTATGCCTTAAACATAACGACTCACCGACTGTGGCGGATACATTAAAAAATTAACAGAACCCACCTACCTGTATGACGTTTTATTAATTATAGGTTAGATTTAGGTACGCTTACATTTTATACGCTCATACATACAAACATTTAGTTACGTCTTAATCCCTTGCGGGGTAGACAGAGCCAACCATCTTAAAAAGACTGATAGGCCACGTCCAGCTGTCGGCTTAATGATAGAATTGAGAGAGAGAGAAGACGGGTTCAGTTTATATGCTCAAAATTACTTTAAACTGTCTTAGATTTAGTTCAATTTTTATGAATGTTATGAATATCAATTGAGAAGAAGTAGGTAGGTATCTATTAGTTATACTAATTTCAAAGTTATTACATTATGATTATCAATTTATAAATTAAAATAAAATATTTTTTATACATTATTTTAATGAGCTTACTCTTATTAGATTCGATTACCTAAGCTACAAAAATATGTAAAACAACCAAAATAGTGTAATTCTACATTAACGTGTACTTATATTTTTTTAGCTTTAATTTTGTGTCGCATATCTATACTTAACGTGTCAATCATTTATTCTATCATTAAAAAATCTATTAAACAGTAGTATTAGGTAAGTAGATATAATTTAGCATCTCAATAATGCTCCATTCTTACCGTAAAGCACATTTCGTTTGTTTGTAAGTTTGAAATATCTTTATTGTACATACGAAAATACAAAAAACAATAAGACAAAATAATACAAAGACAAACTTATCTGGTTTATTGATCTCTTAAATATTTACACAATACAAATAAATATATTCATATACAAATTCAGAGTCATACAAATATCTAATAAATTAAATAGCGACAGTGATAAGTGACTGCATCTAAAAAAATAGCGTCAGTCACTTGTCAGGTTCAACGTGTATTTTTCAACCTTGACTTTGGCAAAATCATCGTTTTGTTGAACGATGGAGCCATAATATTAAAAAAATGTAACGTATGTACCTAATGAAGTAAGTTATTATCATGTAAGCTGGGCAACTTGAAATTGTAAATATTAGTTATCTAGGAACTATTATTATAAAATAAATGTTGTTAGAGCATTAATTTGGTGTTTCATTTTTATATTCCTACTAGCGACCCGCCCCGGCTTCGCACGGGTGCAAAATTCGGAAAAAAATATACATAAAAACCTTCCTCTTGAATCACTCTACCTGTTACAAAAAACCGCATCAAAATCCGTTGCGTAATTTTAAAGATTTAAGCATACAGACAAACAGACTAAAATAGCGACTTTGTTTTATACTATGTAGTGATAGGTCACCTATCTATACTAATATTATAAAGCTGAAGAGTTTGTTTGAACGCGCTAATCACAGGAACAACTGGTTGGAATTGAAAAATTATTTTTGTGTTGAATAGACCATTTATCGAGGAAGACTTTAGGCTATATTACATCACGCTGCAACTATTAGGAGCGAAGAAATAATGGAAAATGTGAAAAAAACGGGGAAAATTATTCACCCTTGAGGGCTTCAATTATGCCCAAAACAACTATTCGTCGCGAACGGAGTCACAGGTACAGCTATATATATATACATATATAGCTGTTGCTGCTGCTGTTAGGTCCTTACATATGAAATTGGCATTAGGTATAGGAGAAACAAAATGTCCAATATTTTTTAATTTAATAAGTATATTTATTTTTTTAATCAAAGTAAGAACCATGCATACTTTGATTACTAAAAAAAACCATTCGGACGGGAATCAGTAAAATCTTAGATGGTGGTTTGGACTGCCCTACCGCAGTAAATTTTTTCCCTTGAAAGATATTATCCAAATGAAAAAAAAAATTAAATTGTAATCTGTAGGAGCGAGTTCCGGGGAGTAGGTACGGTGGATGACTTAGACATTCAAATTGAAGCTCCTCTAATTTGGTAGCCATATGTTGTGCAGTGTGTGGTCTAGCGTTGTCGTGACGCAGCAGCGGTTTTTTATTTAATAAATACTTATATAATATTAAAAAAAAACATTCGTCTTTTTCTTTTCGTTTCTCTTTTACCAAACGCCAGTTTCATATGTAAGGCCCTACCTATTATATTCAAAACTAGAGGCCGCCCGCGACTTCGTACGCGTGGAATCAATCCCGCCGGAACTCCGGGATAAAAAGTAGCCTAGGTATATGTTATTCTGGGTCTTCAGCTACCTACATAACATACCAAATGAAAGAGTAACAAACATCCATACTGACATCCTGACATACTCACAAACTTTCGCATTTATATATATATATATATATAGTTATAGTGGTAGGTACATTTATATTACTAATGTGTACATTCTGTCAGAAAAGTATCGGGAATGGATTATTTATTTATGGTTCCAAATTCAAATTTTTGTTTTTTTTGTTGTTGTTAGATTGGCACAACTGTTTTCCATTTTGGCGCGGAGTTTGAGTTGCATCTGTTGTTTACATTAAATACAGTGCTATTTTTAGTTATATCATATCTAGTGTGTATTGCTAATTTCATAATGGATAAAAACATCGAACAAAGAGTTTGTCTTAAATTTTGCATTGCCAATGGAATATCGTGTTCGGAGTCACTGAAAATGTTACAGAAGGCTTACGGTGAATCGACTTTATCAAAAACTCGTGCTTATGAGTGGTACAAAGCGTTCAAAAGCGGTCGAGATGTGATGGAAGATTTGCCTCGCTCTGGTAGGCCATCAACGTCTGCAACTGAAGTTAACATCGCAAAAGTGAAGGAAATAGTGACTGAAAATCCTCATTCAACTTTGAGAGAGATAGCCAACGAACTTTCTGTATCTCACGAGTCGATCCGTACCATTTTAACTAATAATTTGGGTATGAAACATGTTGCCGCTCGGCTAGTCCCAAAAGACCTGAATTTTTTTCAAAAACTCAATCGCATGAGAGTCGCTGAGGACATGCTAGAACGAGTCAATTCCGACCCAACATTCATGAAACGCATTGTTACTGGTGACGAGACGTGGGTTTACGAGTTTGACATGCAAACTAGTCAACAAGCTTCGGAGTGGCGCCTTCCAACTGAACCGAAACCGAAAAAGTCGCCAAAGTCGTTCAAAAGTCAAAGTCATGTTGACTGTTTTCTTTGACTATCGCGGTGTTGTGCACTCGGAATTCTTGCCGGAAGGTCAAACGGTAAATAAAGAATATTATTTGAGTGTTATGCGGCGTTTAAGAGAGCAAATCCGACGAAAAAGGCCAGATTTGTGGAAAGAAAATTCTTGGATTTTGCACCATGATAATGCACCTTCGCACAAGGCCATCATTGTGAACGAATTTTTAACCAAACACTCAACAAATACCATCGAGCAACAACCATATTCACCAGATATGGCTCCAGCCGACTTTTTTCTTTTTCCTAAACTCAAATTACCACTTCGTGGCACCCGTTTTCAATCGGTAGAAGACATAAAAGAGAATTCGCGGCGAGAACTGACCTCAATTCCGGAAACAGCGTTTAAAAATTGTTTTGATGATTGGATTATTCGTTGGCGTAAGTGTATCGTTTCTAAAGGAGCATATTTTGAAGGTGATAAAATAAATTTGGATGAATAACAAACAGTTTGTGTATTATTGTTCTTTTCCTGCTACTTTCTTGACAGAGTAGTATATAAGTATGTACCTGGGTATTGCCCGAAATTAAAATTTTTAAAATATAATTGGTAGTTCTGGTAACCATCTAAATAAATAGTTATTAAACATACCTACATATAGTCACGTCTATATCACTTGCGGGGTAGACAGAGCCAACAGTCTTGAAAAAACTGATAGGCCACGTTCAACTTTTTGGTTTGATGATAGAATTCAGATTCAAATATTGCTAGGCTACGGTTTCTAGCTCATCGCCTAAAAGAAGAATCCCGAGTTTATAAGCATATCCCTTAGTCGCCTTTCACGACATCCATGGGAAAGTGTAGCTTTTAAAAATGATTTGGATTACACTGAACAATTTTAAAATAAAATTTTTATCAAAAATTTTATTCACATACCTACCTACTTACATAAGTAGGTAAAGTACAAATAAATCATCTGATTCCGTGGAACTTTTTCTGAGATTAGTGCGCGGTGACGGATTTATTTGTATAGTTAAACAATTAAAGTTAATTTTATAAATTAGGTATACTAGTAAACTTGTTAAATTAAAAAATTTCGAAGAATGTATCCGAAATTATTGATTTTTATAAATGTTCAATGCGCATGTGCGGTGTAAGTTCGGAGTTAACATATTTCTGGGCTGTGCTCTGAACCTGTGATCTTTTTAAATTCAAATTCAATTTGTTGGTAACTTCCACTGTACTCGTTCACTTAAATTTTTTATAAATCTCAGAATGTTTCATAACGTTATATTCAATAAAACATTTATTTTCGTTTTACCGGTGAAGGTAACCAAACCGATACACACAGTAGCGAGATTTTGTTTTGAAAGTGCTCAGGATTGTTGTGCCTAATTTTGAAAAGTACTCATAAAAAGCTATTCGTGTAAGTGTAAATAAAAATATAAATATAAAAAAATAGTGAAAATGGGAAACATTCAGACGAACGAAAAGCATACGAAGGGAAAATCGCCGGCGAAAGGTAAAAATTTCATCCGAAATTTGAATAGAAAATCGTCAGGGCGCGACAGTAGGAAACATGGGAAGAAGAAAGACGGCAAACGCGACGCCATCGACCGGGAGCTCGATAAGACTCCCGACTCCGATAACATTGAACACATCGACGATGATAACGACACGGTCGAGTGCGTGTTCAAAACAGTGAGAGATGCGGAGGGCGAGGAGGTAGCGGCGAGCAGGTGCGCGCGGTCACCGACCCTCGGCCTCGCAGCCTCGCCCTCCGGAGACTCCGAGTCAGTGTTCACGGACCCGCTCACGCCGCTCGCCGTCGAGCTAAACCAGTGTTACTACTCCGCGGAGAGCGACAGCGCGCACGATGAAGCGCCTAGGACTCTGACGCCGGCCGATGCGCCCGCGCAACACTCTCACCCGTCACTACGGTCTCTTTCCCCGACCATAGATATAGAAATGCCGCACGACGATACCGCCTCCGCGCTGTCCGCCTCCGACGCGGACAGAGAAGAAAAAAATGACGCGTATGACAACGACAGTGATGAAAAGGTTATGGGAGCTGTATATTCAGGGTCGAAGAGCCAGCGTTTGGAGCGGGGTGCGCACGAGTGCAACCATGAGTTTCGCGAGAACCGGCTCAAGGCTTGCCCGGGGCAGACCTCCTTCACTTTGTCCAAACACAGGAAGGTGGAACTACCGCCCGTGGCATGCGATAGCGCACTTCTGGATAATGGTCAGTTACTATTTATGGACATTAAAGCTTTACGCACATTAGCTGAAAGATCGAATTATACCGAAGTAGATATTTAATCTCAATAACATTGAAACCGAGCCGTTATCGGCGGAAATCTGTAGCAATTGTAACAAAACGCCATGCGAGTACAAGAGCGAGTGCCTACATAGTATAATCACAATAGCATGAAACTGGAAACCTGTTTGTTGATGTTTTATTATGGCGCTGCCTTTGTTGCGCTGTTATACTCACTACTGTATTATGGCGTATTGTGCGGAGTGAGGATACATCACGTCTTTATCATTTACAGAGTAGATAGAGTAAAAAATCTCTAAAAGAATAAAGGATGTAAGATTTGTGAATATGAGTATTATTTAGGGACCTAGATTAGGTATATTTAAAAACACTTTTCCAATACTCGGGACATACAGACAATGCCGGTCAGTCGTTAAATAGAAAGCTGAAAAGTTGTTCAATTTTCTTAAAGAGCCTCACCTCACCAAGGAGAGAACAATAAATAATAAGGACCTATCACATGCATCATCATCTTCTTGGCTTTAATCCCGGTTACATCCTCACATTTCTGGATAGATCCCGAAGCGCGCTACGACTATGAGTGACTCAGGTTTTTACACGAGGAGACTCCCATCTGACCTAAGCAAGCTTTACAGGGGAATCTAAAATTCAAAATGCGTTCACCACGGTCTTTATACGCAAAAAACCTTGATTGTTCTAAATTTCAATTCTTTCAGTCGCCTTCTAATAGTCGTGGGAGCAAAGGCCTACCTATTCCATATTAACTAAAATCTAATAGAATACATAAAATTAATAAAAAAAAGTAGTTGTAATTCATTGACGTACTATAAACAATATATATATATAGTTGATCGAAGTTGTAATTAGATTTAAGAGATGTGACGTCAATAAGTAATATCTTGTATCCAGTTTTGAAAATAAATCTATTCTAATCAGTACTTAGGGCAGAAATAGTAGAATATAAAAAACTTAAAATACGTTCTTACCCAAGTAAGTAGTTAGTTTATAAACCGCAGAACACAAATGACTTAGGTACTTACCAGACATATCATTTTCCTGAATGATTTATAATATACTTAGGTAGTGTAAGATAGTATGTGGATTTGATACTAACGCATAATCACGTATTTATAAGATATACAGAGCCAACAGTCTCGCAAAGACTGAAAGGCCTCGTCAGCTGTATGGCATAATGATGGAATTGAGATTCAAATAGTGACAGGTTGCTAGCCCACTGCCTAAAAAAGAATCCCAAGTTTATTAAACCAAGTGTAAGTGTACTTTAGTGGTACTTTACCTGTATCAAATAGCATACCCATCGCCGCTACTTTTTCAACACTAATATCTGGTAAACCTAATCATGCGAAATTTTACCAACTAAATGCACTAGCGTATATAAAAAAAGGAAATATTATAGGTAGTACGTAGCGTATAAAAAAAATATAAGTCCCATTCAAATATTTTGTAAACCTAATAATGAAAATTTTGCCAACAAAACAAAATAGAGTGAAATAAAAATAGCCTAAGTTTTGTTTTAGTAATTGAGAAAAACCAATTATTTCCTTGACCTTTAATATAAAATAATCGTAGGTGTATTGTTGATAGAACCTGCCTTTTTGATTAGCCTTAACTTCGTCGAAAAAAAAATATTTGTACCGAAATAAGTTATTCACTTATTTTAATGAAAATTGAAACGCATATCTTGTTATTGTGGATGTGACCCTGTCATAAGTAATTGATATTATTACCGAAATAAGTATGCAGGGATCGTGGCAAGTGTAAATATTATGTAGTCTCTGCCTACCGCTCATAGAAAGAGGTGTCATTTTCCTTTGACCGCTCATTTAAAAATGAATTAAATTTCAGATAAGGACCGCCGCCACTCCAGCCTTAGCGATGCGCCCCCTTCGGACTCCAACGTGCTGCGGAAGGTGGCGTCTCTGACCCTGGAGAAACTGACGGACGCCAAGGTGGTGCGGCCCAAGTTCGTCCCGGAGAAACTGGACTTCCATTTGCATGAGAAGTTCGAAGGTAATCCTGAGGCTATAGTAGAACCGCCTAAATGAGTCCTCGCCCGCGGAGTACAGGGGCGCGGGGGTATGACGACGAAGGGGACCGAGAGAGGTGCGGGCGGCGGGCGCATTCTTGTAAAAACTCAGTTCGCTCGCTACGCGGTTAGCGATCACACGTGTTGACAGTTGCGGACGCCTTGTGAAAATTATACATGAGATTACATTCTCAAGATGAGTCGAAATATTTTCGGACATAGAATTAATAGTCAGTGCAAACAAATGGCGTTTAACGTATATGAATATTTTAGAAAAAAGAAACTCGACCCAAATTCTGATGAATATAAACAAGATATACCTTTAAATAAAACTGTAGCAGAAGTTACTGGACTATCAGAAAAGACTATCTAGAATTGTACAACAAGGGAAAGCATTAAATGACAACGAGAGATTTAAATCACCGAGAAAACCAAAACAGGTTCGTAGAAAAAGAGTGGAAATAGACGATTTCACAAAAGGAGTGGTAAGAAGAAAAGTCACTCAGTTTTACACAATTTTCAAAAAAATACCTACTCTGAAAACTTTGAACGCTGTACTTAGAGAAGAGAATATATTACACTGCGGCAGGGAATATTTAAGGCTATTATTACATGATCTAGGTTTTAAATTTAAGAAATGCGGATCTAAAAGGAAACTCCTTATCGAACAGCCAAATATCACATCGTGGAGGTGGAAATACCTAAATACTATTAAAAAATATCGTAGAGAAGGAAGACATATTTTATACCTTGACGAAACTTATGTAAACGCGTCTCATAACGTTTCAAAATGTTGGCAATCAAAGGATGAACTTGGCGTTCTATCTCATATTGGTAAAGGGGACCGTTTGATCATCGTACATTGTGGAGGTCAAATTGGATTTGTAGACGGAGCCCTTGTGATATTCAAATCCAAATGTAAAACAGGTGATTATCACGATTCTATGAATTTCGCAAATTTCAGTAAATGGATAAATGAAAAGCTCATGCCTAATATACCGCAAAATTCTGTCATAGTAATGGACAACGCAGCTTATCATTCGGTTCGAGAAGAGAAAAGCCAACTATGGCTTCTACCAAGCCAACTATGCAAGAATGGCTACGACGACATAACGTGCCTTTTGATGAAAAACTTAGAAAGGATGACTTATATAAATTAATTAAAAGTAATTTCACAGAAGATATTTACAAAATTGACGAGGTATTGAAAAGAAACGGACACGAAGTATTGCGTTTGCCTCCATATCACCCAGACCTGAACCCAATTGAGTTGGTCTGGGGTGATATCAAAGGACAATTAGCACAAAAAAGTATCGACTCTAATTTGGACCAGAAAAAAGAAATATTAGAGAGATTATTTGCTGAATATCCCAAAGAGAAATGGGAGAATTGTGTTAAACACGTGATTAAAATCGAAGACGAATATTGCAAACATGATGGAGTCCTAGATGAAGTTGTTGATTTTATTATTAATGTGCAAGACGATTCTGATGATTCTGATGATGGCTGTTGTGAAAGTGAAGAATCAAGTTCCAGTGATAGTGATATTATGGACATAAGTGATTGATTTATAATTTTGATAAATTTTGCATAAATAAATATTACATACATAACTTTATTACCTTTTTTTTACCTACATATCATACCTATATATCATAAAATCACATTTTTATCGAATTGTTTTGTATGAAAAATAAAAATTTGAAAATAACAATAATCGAAAAATGCTTATGCTATTTAATTCATGTACGTGGTCTCGTTGATACCATGGAGTTATGGGATAACAAAAGGAACACGTTGTATAGTTTACAGTTGTTTCATTCAAATTTTGTATAGCCATTATTATTTTTTTAATAAAAATCTTCACCTGTTTGCCGCTAACCACTATGACGTCACATATCTCAAGAAATGTCCAGTAACATTTCGCCCCTTGTATTACACGCTACGCTCGACCGCCGCCCGCACCTCTTTCGTTCCCCTTCGTCGTCATACCCCCGCGCCCCTGTACTCCGCGGGCGAGGACTCATTTAGGCGGTTCTACTATAGCCGGAATATTCACGGGGGTTTTTATACATATGTTCAAAAAAATAAATGTGTCACTTTCTGTTAAATAAAACATTTTAATGTTTTCACATTTATTAACAACTAGCGACCCGCCTCGGCTTCGCACGGGTGCAAAATTATAAATGTTATTATACATAAAAACCTTCCTCTTGAATCACTCTACCTGTTACAAAAAACCGCATCAAAATCCGTTGCGTAATTTTAAAGATTTAAGCATACAGACAAACAGACTAAAAAAGCGACTTTGTTTTATACTATGTAGTGACTAGAGGCCGCCCGCGACTCCGGGATAAAAAGTAGCCTATATGTTATTCTGGGTTCAACTACCTACATACCAAATTTCATGGTAATCGGTTCAGTAGTTTTTGCGTGAAAGAGTAACAAACATCCATATTGACACTCTCAAACTTTCGCATTTATAATATTAGTAGGATACTTACATTATATACATAGCAACTGTAACCTTGGTGTAAATCACAAAGCGTAAGTATGACTAAGTACTTACATTATGGAGTGTTTATCCAAAGAGTAAGTGTATATTGGTAGAGGGAAAGGGTTAAGACGGACCCTGGGCTCCGGAAATTGTTGTGGAGACCAGAATTTTATTCTTAAGAGCGTAAAGTAAGTAAGAGAGATTTCCAAAAAATGAGAGATAAAAGGAATGGTATTTTGCCAGCAGTATGTTAAGTAGATCGTTCCAACACGTTATTGTTGTAACGCAAATAAAAATTGCGTAATTTCGGTAGTCTAGAAATCTGATTTTTATCGTTCTTTTGGGAATCAGGGAAACTTAATGTTTCCCACACCTTCGCCACCACCACCATCGCATCCATTTTAAGAGGAGTCATATTGATCTAAAACGTCGTATTATTATTACCATTTATTATAGAATTCAGTAGTATCTATTGAAGAATTCAGTATCTTAAAAAGATAAACGTACCTACTAAATCATGATTTGTGAGGCCACCGCCAGTCAGCGGGTGAATGAACATCTTGATAAACGGCGTTATCTTTTATCTACCAAATATAACTGACTGTTATCTATCACAAATTAGCCTCAGTTCAGATTAAACGCCTCTAATTGCCAGTGCGTACGTGACCGAATTAAAAAAAATGCAAAATGCAATTGCCGTCGCGCGTTAATTTTACGAACTCTTCCGTGGCACATTTTAATTATGTTGAGTTTTTAAGTAAAAGATACGTAGGCAAAAATGTACAAGATGTGGTGAATATATTAGGTTTGCATAATGATGAGTTTATAACGATAAATGCGGGGCTGGTGTCACAACGCGCTCGCCCGGCCACGAGAAGAACCAAAAGAAGGCGAGATTTAATATTATATGTTCCACCGACGAGTTTGTATATAAAATTTCGAAGAACCGACCGCTGGTACCTTGTACCTGTGCTAGTGGTTTATCAGAAGTGCTATAGAGTCAAAATCGAGTGTAATTTAATAATAGAGACAATGCAGTGCCGTTTGAATGTACAAACTAATTCGGGTTTCGTGATTAGGGTGCAGTTTTTACATAGTAAGTAAAGTTTCCCTACGAACTTAACTTTTTTGAAAAATTCGCATCACGGGATGTACCTATGACATTTATTGTAAGAACTTCAGGAAGCCAGGAGATTAACATAGACTTTATTGATCTTCTGACTTGCTGAAATTCTGTTAGGCGACGATAAGCATACATAATCTATTCCCTAGCCTCCTTGATATTTTTAAAACAAATGCAAAAAGATCAAAAGAAAAAGAGGAACAGCTAAACATTATTTAAACTTATGTACTTACGTTTGGGATATTTGGCGGTAGCGGGCTCGCGGGTGGTTTGGTCTGGAGGTGTAATCAGTTGTTTTCGCCTGTCGGCAAAATAAGCTGGTCGGTACCTATAAAAACATTGTCACTCGTTGTCAATGTCAACTTGTTACGAATGTAAATGTCAGTCTCATTTTGATGAATGTTGAGCAAAATTTTTAGATTTTGTTTTGTTTGTTTACAATTTTATAAAATTATTTGCGAATTTGTAATTATGTTTTGATCTGTAAGTAGATAAATGTTAAGGCAATTATAATCCTTGCAACTCTTAGTTGTTTTTAATATGTCATATATATATGATAATTTCAGGGCAAATGCTTCTAAACTGGTTTGCATCATACATATCAGAAAATAGCCATCTGAAAACATTGCTCAGCCCTCAGGACCTAAAAACACTTGGAATACAGTATTTCACCTGTTTGCTGGCAGCAGGGGTCTTGCGACAGATTGAGGACAGAGATGCGCCTACCGAAACTGTTTTTAAGGTTTGTTTAGGTTCTTCAATATGATTCCATAGATTACCATTTATTACAGTTGTTTTCTTTCTAGTATTGATGAGATCAGTGGTCTTATGACATTCTTTGGTAACATAAAAATGTGGTTTGTACATATCTTACTGAAACAAGTATTATGTGCAATTTTTTTATTGAATATAAATTTGTATTAAAAAAGCATACACAGTAATTTTGTGTTTCTTTAAATTACTTTGAATTTAGTTTATTTTTAAATTGAACATGGTTTTGGCTCTGCAACATCATTTTGAATTAAGTTGGAAAATTACACAGGTGTGATATTAAAAGTGTATTTTATTTAGTTGATAGATCATAGATTTTTATTGTCGCTCGAAATTACTCTGTGCTGATTATTAATCAAGTCTATTATATTTCAGCCAAATGTGATGTATAACTGGGCACACATGGAGACACCGGCAGCACAAACAATAACCCCGGGCCGCATTCCCCCCACTCTATGGTCAACTGACAAAGAACATCAGATTGGCCAGGGACACATCACCAATTACTGCACAATAGAAAACCATAGGACCTGCAATCAAAACAATAATGATGAAATCAACGATATAAATGAAGCAAAAATTCTCATATCACAACTAAAAAGAAAATTAATAGAGTTAGAATTCCAATTAGAAAAATATAAAATTAGTGCTCAAATCGATACATTAAACAAAAACTTGGAAATGAGTTTTGATGTTGAACACAAAGCAGTGAATAGGAAAAGAACAGATTTAGTAAATAAAGAAGTGCAAACATATGAATTAAATAGATTATCTGATAAACCTGTGATAAATATACCTGAAAATGACACTCATGTAAGAACAAACTTGAATAATGATAATAATATGTTAGTTGTAAGTAGTATAGCAAAAGATGTTAATATTATACCTGAGAGATCTGAGAAAATAGAGAATTATTGTAAATTGAATAAAAGCAGGGATTACAATCAGTCATATGTTGAAAGTGAACAATGCACAGATAATGACAATATTGTTGAAACACAAACTAAGAATATAGAATCTTCAGTCCCTGATGTGAAATCATCAAATCATTCCAGTGTCAATGCTCGAGACAGTTCCTCTGATGCATCATTCCTAAGCACATATGCTGATTTGCCATGCTCACAGAAAAATGATTACCCATTGAAAATTGCTGCAAACTCATTAAATATTTCATCAGATGTAAATTGTAACGATGCTGATGATAAAAAAGATGGGTTGAACAGTAGCATATCAAGGAATAAAAATGACAATATTGAGATGGATAGTATGAAATCTGAAATAACTGTTGTGAATGCTACGAGTACAGTTTTTGCTCCCCTTCCTCCCCCGTCGCCAGGAATGTCTCCCCCGCCGCCTCCAATGCCAGGGACAGAGTCTTCGGAGTCTGTAAATACATCTTTAAATGTAACAAATGTGACCAGCCCGAGTATTTCTACATCTGAAGTAGAATCTCTATCTACGAAGGCTGTAAAAGATTCATCAGCATCTCTTGTTGTTTCCTCGTCAGTGTCGAGTTCAGGTTCCTCCTCCCCGCCACACCCAAAATGTGAAACAAGTCCAAGTCATTCTCCCCCAGTGGCGGATATTGCGCCGCCTCCCCCTCCGATGCCAGAAGTAGTACCACCTCCACCCCCTCTAATGCCAGAAGTAGGACCATCACCACCATCTATGACAGGAATTGAACCGCCTCCCCCACCTATATCCGGAATGGGCCCCCCTCCGCCCCCTCCGATGCCAGGAATGGGTCCTCCGCCACCTCCGATGCCAGGAATGGGTCCTCCGCCACCTCCGATGCCAGGAATGGGTCCTCCGCCACCTCCGATGCCAGGAATGGGTCCTCCGCCACCTCCGATGCCAGGAATGGGTCCTCCGCCCCCTCCGATGCCAGGAATGGGTCCTCCCCCACCTCCGATGCCAGGACTGGGTCCACCTCCGCCTCCAATGCCAGGAATGGGTCCACCTCCGCCTCCAATGCCAGGGATGGGTCCACCTCCGCCTCCAATGCCGGGGATGGGCCCCCCTCCACCACCCATGTCTGGATTAGGTCCCCCACCACCTCCCCCCGCGCCCAGCATGGGCTCATCCGCCCCCGCGGCGCCCCCGCCCCCAAACATGGGACCCGTTCCCTTCCCAGCCCCACCCGTTGGCGGTTGGAATGTACAAAGAGCAAGTATGTACCAGTGTCCTTAACAATTTGTATCATATCTCGCTTATTAATTTCTCTCTATATTTATAAAATCAAGTATTCACTTTCAGCGTTACGTAAAACCCCCATCAAACCGGCGGCGCCAATGAAACCTCTGTATTGGACGCGGATCTTAGCACCACCAGACCCACAGGTGCACCAAACCGAAGAGGGAACAGCGAAATTGAAACCGTTGTGGCTGGAAATTGAAGAGGCAAAATTGGACAATATAGATGAATTCACGGATCTGTTCTCTCGGCAAGTGGTGAAAGCGCCCGTCAAGAAAAAGGTCGAAGTGAAAACAAAGATACAGCCAGTGAAAATATTGGACAGCAAGCGGTCACAGAATGTGGGCATTTTAGCGCAGAGTTTACATGTAGAGTTCTCGGAAATTGAGAACGCTATTTACAATTTTGATACGTCTGTGGTCAGTTTGGAAGCGCTCCAACAGATATATGAATTGGTAAGTGTTCATTTCACAAAATGGCTCCAATAACGGGTTACATTTGGCATTCTCCACCAGTCCACCACCAGCTGACCAAACAATAAAACATTAAGTGGACATTACCGAAAATATGACATAAAGAAAAATGTTAACCTATCGCATTATCCGTCTCGTTCCCATGGATGTTGTAAAAGGCGACTAAGGGATAGGCTTATAGACTTGGGATTCTTCTTTTAGGCGACCGGCTAGCAACCTGTCACTATTTGAACATTAAGCCAAATAGATCAATGCGGCCTATCAGTCTGCGAGACTATTGGCTCTGTCTACCCCGCAAGGGATATAGACGTGACTATATGTATACATACATACATATAATCACGTCTATATCCCTTGCGGGGTAGACAGAGCCAACAATCTTGTAAAGACTGATAGGCCACGTTCAGCTATTTGGCTTTTAGATAGAATTGAGATTCAAATAGTGACAGGTTGCTAGCCCATCGCCTAAAAGAGAATCCCAAGTATGTAAGCCTATCCCTTAGTCGCCTTTTACGACATCCATGGGAAAGAGATGGAGTGGTCCCATTCTTTTTGTATTGGTGCCGGGAACCACACTATATGTATGTATGAATGTAATTCTTAAACAGAGAGCAACCGACGAGGAACTGAGTTTGATCAAGGAGCACCTGGGCAGCAGGTCGGACGCCCCCCTGGACAAGCCCGAGGCCTTCCTCCACGACCTGTCCGGGATACCCAACTTCGCGGAGCGGATATCCTGTTTCATGTTCCAGGCGGAGTTTGAGGACTCCATTAGCACGATAATGCACAAACTGGACAATTTGAAGCACACTTGTGAGGTATGTTCAAGGCATTTCAAATTACATGTGGGTTTATATATATATTTAAACTAGCTTTAAGAATCATGATGGGCATGATGAGAAAAGAACTTTTTCTGTTTGGCCTGGGTCTTGGATGTTTATCTATAAAAGTATTTATTATAAAATATAGTATCGTTGAGTTAGTATCTCGTAACACAAGTCTCGAACTTACTTCGAGGCTAACTCAATTTGTGTAATTTGTCCAGTATATATTTATGTATTTATATTTATACTCCTATAAAATTCAAGTACATGGCATGGTTTTAATATTCAGATGACTATAATTGATACATAATTAGAAATTGTATATTCAATGGTTTATTTTCAGTTTCTCATGACCAATGAATCTCTGAAGAAGTTGTTTGCAATAATATTGACTCTTGGAAATTATATGAACGGAGGCAACGGGCAGAGGGGACAGGCGGACGGGTTTGGACTTGAGATATTGTCCAAGTTGAAGGATGTCAAGGTGAATTGAATTGATATTCAGTAATAATTAATTTGTACATACATAATGATCACGTCTATAACCCGCTAAGGTTATAGAGATCATATCTGTCATAGTCATAGTCTGATAGAGAGAGCCAGCTGTTTTGAAAATTCTCAAAAGATAAGCCATGTTCAGCTGTTAAGATTATTTTATAGAATTGAGATCCAAATAGTGACAGGTTGCTAGCCCATCGTTTACAATAAGAATCCCAATTTTATAAGGGATTAATTAAATATTTTTTATTTAATTAAATTGTTAACATAATTTTTTTTATGTTATTTCGTTATAATTTTTTTTTTATTTACCACACAAAATCATTCTCAATTATCATAAAACCGTGGTTATTGATTTAATAGAATAGAATAGATTTATTTTCAAAATTGGATACAAGGACCACTTATTGACGTCACATCACTTAAATCTTACCTTAAATTATAACTACTAATGCTTCCAAAGCGCATGTGTAGAAGAAGCGGCGGAACACACTACACTGCAGCATCTTCACCGGACGTCAATTTACAAATATAGATCTCTTAAATCTAAATCGTGGACGAATGTACATTGTCTACATTAAAAAACATGAATAAATGTAAAACTTAATATTTCAATACGAATATATCGTCAAATAAATAATGATAAAATAATATATGTACACTGTACAAATTATGTCAACACCAGATCAAAAATGCACAAGCATTTAAGAGGCCATCAAGCTCGGGCCACACATGTTTATTATTAATATAATTCTCCTTGCTGTAATACGAAGCTCATCATTAATGTAGTCTGTCAGTCTGTTTCTCAATCATGCAAGGCAGGTCGTTAATATAGACCAGAAAGAGAAAAGGTCCCACAATGGAACCTTGCGGTACCCCTATTTTTGCCTTAGCTCCGTTCGATTTTGTGTTATTAAAATCTAACGTCTGTAATCTATCACTAAGGTATGATTTTATTAGTTCAACGGCTGTAGTGTAGAACCCGTAATGAGCGAGCTTGAACAGCACGACTTCTATGATCTACGCAATCAAATGCTTTACTCAGATCGCAAAACACTCCGATGGCATCCTGTCAGTCTTCCCATGCATCATAATACATCTCTTATGTCCCAATAATGGTTTGATCAGTCGAAGCAGTCCAACGTGACGCTGCTGCACTTCATCGTGCGCACGCACACGCGCGCGGCGGGCGGCGGCGCGCTGCCCGTGCCCGAGCCCGGGGACGTGGCGCGCGCCGCCGCCACCGACTTCGCCGACGTGCGCGCGCAGCTGGACCATCTGGGGAAGCAGTTGGCTGGTAAGCTGGCTTTCAGCTCGTGGTGGAGGAAGGATTGATGTAACGGGAGCGATGATTCGGGTTGGTCGGCGACAAAGGGAATATTACCGCCTGGCTAGGTGTGATGCCTGGAGAAATGTAATGTTTATTGTAAATGTTTGTCATGTAACCTGTTGGTGTACCTAAATAAATAAATAAATAAAATAAGAACTTTATTTATAACAAGCTTTTGTTTGCGTTTGGCTTCCAGAAAATAGAATATACAGCAATAAAAGTAGACAATGTAACTCCCTCATTTCTATACCTGTGTCAAATTTCGTGCAAAATCGGTCAATTAGTTTTTGCGTAATCTACAAAAATACAAATATATTCTCTTTATAATTAATATTAATCTCCATTGTTTATTTAGGTTGCAAAGAGAAAATGAAGAAAGTGATAGACACGGTAGCTCAAAATCACGAGGAAAATTCTACAGCCGAGAAACGGCACGATGTTTTCAAAGAGAAGATGACAACATTCATGAACTCTGCTGAAGAGAAACTAAAGACTGAATATGAGAATTTGGAGGATTGTCAGTGCAAGTTTGTAGCCACTGTTAGGTTCTACCAGTACTCCCCTAAATGTGGGAAAGTGGAGGACTGCGAGCCGAAAGAGTTCTTCTCGTTGTGGACTTCGTTCTGTAGCGATTTTAAGGATATATATAAGAAGGAGGAGCAGATGGCGATAAAAGAAAGGTGAGAATTATTTTGTTTAATTTATCTAATATTACCTGTGCCCTGTGCAACTTCGTCCGCGTTGAATCCGATATTATCTATATATCCGTGGAGTCCGATAGTTTGCACTATCGATAGTGGGCTGTGATTCAACAGAATTGAATCACAGCTAATTCAAGAAGGAAAGAGGAGACGGAGTAAAAGGAGAGTAGGGAATGGAGGGACGATAGTATCGATAGTCATTTCAATAGTATCGATAGCCTATCGATAGTGGACTATGTAAGTACAATTTTCGATATAGTTTAAAACGTATTTTAATTTATTTTCACAGATTGAAAGAGGCCAAAAAGCAACAGGGCGAAAGGAAATCACTCACGCAACCGAAAAAAGAGGGCGGATTGAAAGCGCGCTTACAGAAATTGTCGAGTACAACTAAAAAATGAAATTGTATCGCGCCGCAACGAACGAATCTAATCCTAACCTAATTTAAGTTAACGCACAAATATTGCCATCGAATATTACTCGTATTATGGTTTTTTTTTGTACAAATTATTCCTTAAGTAGTTACGTCAAACAGAGCGCCATTTTGACAGTGACGTTGTAAAATTTGGGAAAAACAAATTTATGGACAGATCATAAAGCTTGCTTTTGCTCTTGAGCAACGCTAAAAAAGGCGACATTAAATGTCTTACGGGTAAGACAGAGTTAAGTCTCTAAATTTTGCTGTCAACAGCGACACTTGTAAAGAAAAAAATATTGTAAAAAAAAGTAATTTGAATTAAAGAGAGGCTCGCGCGACCAGATTAATGCGGCTCTCTGAAATAAGTTTGGGTGCAAACTACTTAAATCTTTAAAACATTCCAATATCTACTGTTTGTTGTTTAACTATGATAGCATAGCTGTTATATGTTTTTGTTGAATTTTCAATTGGGCTGTTGATCTGTGAATTTGATTTTACACGAAAACATGTACTTGCATTAATTGGCTAGGATTTTTTTATATAGGTATCTGAAAGTAAAACAATATTTCAATGCGACTTCTTTATTTTAAAATGATTTAAACTTTTGTATTTGTGGCGACCTCTCTACGCCATAAGTCACAACAACCAAACACGCGACGCTGTCAGTCAAATACAGCGAAATGTCTGAATCACGCAAGCAAATGTTCACGGATTGGATTGAAATCATTAAAAACCTTGTTTTCGTAACGTGACGTCATAATCCTAGCAAGTGCGTTATACAAGTGTTACTCTTACCTACTGTTAAGGATGTTGCTAATTATAAAGCCTCTCTACTTATTTAACTAATTAGTTATAATACAAGGATTGTAATCTGTCTCGTATAAAAGAACAGATACCCATTACCTGCTCGAAGTATGACGTCACGCAGACTACCCCGAAATCAATTGATTTATCAATTTATTCCTGAACAAATATAGGGTCGTTTAATTATATTTATAAAGGAAACTTAAATTCCGTGAGCATTTATTACTCAGGGTGAAAATACTTGCAAAATTTATTTTTTATTGCTCAATAATTACATACTAAGTATATTATAAAAAGCTCTCTGCAATATTTCGAGCTTAGAAGTTTAGCAGAATCGGCTTTGTTTTTTATATATACCATTATGTTATATATCTTTTCAAATCTGTATGGCGCTTATCAGTTAAATATTTTGAAAGTCTTTATGATAAGTAATTGCCAACTTTATACCCAATTACGTGTATGTATTGTTAATAATGTACATAGTAAATGCTACACCATGAGACTGCAGTTTATAAAGATATTGTTTATGGCTACCCCAATCTACAGATATATTTGGAACTACAATAAAGTGTTGATTTGATTTTAAAAATATACTATCAGATATTAACCTCTCAATTTTAGGGATTCATTTAGGGAATAAGGATCTGAAATCAAATAACATGTTCAGGATTGTCCTTAACAGAATACATGCCCATTTCCTAAATAGGCTCCTGAATTTGGGTGGAATTATGTAAAAGAAAAATACCTATAAAGCTTATTTATTGTCAGTTTCCAATGTTACTATATAAAAATGGTGCTGTAATAAGTATATTGTATTGTACATACCAAATAAATAATAAAAATTAAGAAATCTTTTTATTGAATACTAGCTTTTGTGCTGAGCTTTGCTATCGTGAGAATTTGCAGAAAAAAGTATCTTGTCTATTCTATCTCTGTCCCAAATTTCGTCATAACTGGTCCAGTAGTTGTTACAAACAAAAATATAAAAACAATCTTTATCTCTTTTTAATACCTTTTTATTTAAATATAATCTAAACATTTTTCTTGCCAGATCTTCTGGAACTTTCTCTCAATTTTCCTGTTATTAGCCAGAGACTCATTCAGTTTTTCTAATGATGATTTCAGTACTTGCCATTGCATGAAACTAAGGTGTTTAGTTAATGATTGATCATCACCATCATTCCTTAATGATTCCTCGTTCTTCAAGAACTGCTGTAGTGAAGACTTGTTTGTAACTCGAGCTGATGTATGGCTGTTCTTATCTGGAACTGATTCAGTTTTGAAGAACTTTTTAAAATAATCCCTTGATATTGTCTCACCCTTATCAATAACAGGAAGCTCTTCTATAATGGCAAGCTGTGTTTCCTCACTTATTACTTTATCAGGCTCAGGTAAATCATCATTTTCAGCATATTCCTCATTGATTTGTTTTACATAATCCAAAATGTTATCGCTTTCATCGTTCTCCAAGATTCCCGGATCAAATTTCTGTTTTTCAATTGACCAATTGAACTTTCCATAGCTATCAATATTGTCCAAGTCCAACCAAGTTTGAAAATCATTAGGCAACTCATATCCACTTGGTAATAAATCAAGCCCTTTCAATACCAATTTGTCTTGATACTTATACAAATCTGTATACCAAGACGTAGAATGTTCTAGTAGAACTAAACTTGTGGACCATATCCGACTTAAAAGACTATACGGCATCAGCGACATCCAATGACTTTCGCCCCTCTTCAACCTGTCCATATAAAATATAGCAGATTGTTTTGAACAAACACAAGTCCTAAACATTATTTTTGAAAATGTTATTATTCTTATAAGAATATACTGTAACATCTGTCTGGTCGGAAGATATAATTCTTCTCCGGACGATGGTAGAACAGAACTGAAACTTTCAACGTCTTTCAACAGATTCATTGATAAATATTTTCGTAAAGCAGTGTTCACCTTCTTGAAGTTTCTGTAGCCAATGTCGTTGCGAAACTTTTTATCAAATTTGTACAGAAACCTGGACAGGAGAGCACTTTCTTTGTGCAGTGGCGATTGTCTTGATAATATGTTGATTATATTGTGGAAGATATGTTTCAACTTTTTGACATCTGGTAAAATAAATATTGAGCATATTATTTATATGCAGTCAGTTTTCATTTATACTACTATAATAAACCATGGTACAGAAATAAAGATTTTATTATTATTTATTATTATTACTACTTACATAAGATAATGTGTATAATATTTGATAAGCAACTAAAGGATAGGATTATAAACTTGGGATTCTTCTTTTGGGTGATAGTCTAGCAAATAGTAACTATATGCATCTCAATTCTATCATTAAGCCGAACAGTTGAACAGGCCACGTCTTTCAAGACCCCGCAAGGGTTATGATTGTGATACAGACGTGATTATGTATGTTTGTATTTGACTAGTAACTAAAGATGAAGTCCTGTTTGTACTTAGACATGCAGTTACTACATCTGGTCACGATCTCTGCTTCTTTTGCTTTATTCACATACTCTGATGCTGGTACAGTTTGCGTCTATCATTTCGGTTCGATTAAGAATTATAACAATCAAGAGGCTCAAAACTTCAAAAAAATATCAAATACTAACCTATTTTGTCGGTGTGTAGAGTAGTACATATTGGAGGTGGCAAGAGATTACAATCATTCCAAATATCCAGCATTTTGTTTTTCTATGGTTGGAAGTTGCAGAGAGATTGAATATTTAATGAAAATCAATTAAAATTACATAGGTATGAACTCGTAGTGTTTTGAATTGTAAATAATAACGAGCGCGCACAAAACACCATCACAACACCATCAAATGTCTTTTGTTTTGACATTGAAATCTACGTCGTGACAGACAACGACAAAGCTTGAGCCCTTTGCTTTTCTCTTATGTGCTGACTTCACAGATTTCTGTGGCTGAATAGCTGCTACTCGTTAAAGTTTACTCAAAATCTTTAATTCCCCTCTTTAAACAACTTCTACCCCTTTTTACGTAATAAAAAGCCTATGTTCTTCCGTAGGGTCAGCTCTTATCTGTGTACCAAATTTCGTGAAAATCTGAAAACTGACAAATTTACAGTGTTACTTTCGTAGGTATTTATAATAAATCATCAGTAGGTAGGGATTAATTTGATTGATGTGTCACTGTCATAATCGATTTATTGCAAAATAACCTCGCAATCGCAACCGGTTAAAGAAACGTAAATTTTTATAGATATATTTCTTGAGCTGGCTACGGCATACAAATTGCCGATATAAGTCAAATTATATTGATTAAAATTGTAATTTGTTAGTTTATTTAATAAGACAGGTAAGTTTTCCTACCCGCTTCTACATTCGTGGCTCGTGGGTCGTGGCAAGTGTTTTTATATCGTCCATTATTTCAGTTGAGTTCCTGCTGTAAAAATGCCAAAAAATAAGAAGAAAGAAGAGAGTTCCAGTAGCGACAGTGATGATGGTCCTGTGGATGTAAGTTATTTTAATACCTACATTGTTTAGAGTATACAATATTCTATTAACTTCAAAAAGGAGTAGGTTCTCAATTTGAATATTTATCAACAATTTTTTTTTACAAATAATATCATGTTACGGCTATACATTTATAATAGGCTTGATTTACCACCGCATTAAGCAACACAAGAATATTTTTCGTACAAAGTAATTTTAATGTTTTAGAGAAATCCACCTCCAGAGAAAAAAGCAAAGATGGGATCCAGGACAGATGATAAAGAACCAACATGGGTTCTACAGGGAAAAAAATTGGTTAAAGTCAGGGAGTTCAAAGGGAAAGTGTATGTGGATGTGAGAGAATTTTATGAGAAGAATGGAGAGCTGCTGCCAGGAAAGAAGGGAATCAGTCTGACTCCAGAACAGTGGAGGAAGCTATTGTCACTGGGTGATGAAATCAATGAGACTATAAGCTCTAAATGTTAAGTTTATTGTATGTTTCTATTTGTTATACATATAAATAAAGAATTTAAGCAATCATCTTTGAAGATTTTTATCTTTCTTTCCATTGTAGGTGACAATAGTTTTTGGCAATTTAATTAGGGGATATACTGTCCTTTGGTAGTACCCAAGTAAGGAGCAATTTCTTATTACATCTTAGAAGCTAAATTGGATAGGAATAAAACCCATTAAATATGGCAAGATATCCTTTATTTTGTCCAAACCAAGTACTTATAAATAGTTAAAAATTTTTGCACTGGCTATAGACCTCACCTTAGTGGGAGAATACATGGGATATACAAGAGATACACATATAGGAAGTAATGAATATCCAAAACCTACTCTTATAGGTATTTGTATGTTATGAACCTAATACAAAAAGAGATAACAGAATATTACATTTGTTTCAATCACAACTCAGAGCAAAAAACAACAGTTGTTTATCGGCAATAATTACAGCTTTGATAGTCACTACACCCTTATATCTATACGTCCACATAAATGTTAGTGTATGTACAGAGTCAAAACTAAAATACGAAAACTATATTATTGCAACAAAATGGTGTCTTTTTGCAATAAGACATGTGCATGGTTTGTATGTAGAGATAAAATTAACAACTTTTTTTTTAAATTTTGTAAAGTTGCTAAGCTTCTCATATGCTTCGCGCAATTGGTCTTTACTCACTAATTGACTTATTGTTATTGACTGAATATATGTTCAATAATAAAAAAAGTTATATAGTAGTTTCGGATGACAATACAGTGAACATATTATACAGTATTGACTGAAAAATAAGCTTATATTACACATATCATAATAATCAGGTTTATTGTTGCAAAAATTTATTTAACATTAACACTAATAAAAACTACATCTTTGTTAAAATGAGATTCTTCTTGATGGAAATATATACATGCAAATTTCATTTAAATTATACAGCTTTGACATTTCATGTTTCAAATTAAAACAATGACTAGGTACCACTAGTAACTTTGGATTCCACTTATGAGAGAGCTAATAAACATAAACAAACGATTCCTTGGCTTATCAACAGATTTTTTTAAGGGGTTCTGCCCTCTTAGCACGCGCGACGTCGTTTTTATCGCGCAGAAAACTATCGCTGTCCCGTTTCACGTGTTAATAAAAAGCGCAACAGCAACAGTTTTTCGCTATTCGGGCTGGCCCTTAAATGTGAAATTTGAAATCCTGGGGTTACAGTATTGCTTAACCAACCCCTTCTACATGCATACTACAAGTTCATGTAAATTGTAAACAAATAAATATATAGACTTAAATATTAGAAAATAAAATAGACATGTGTGACAAGTCATCACCAATAAAATATAATTTTGTTTCTATTAGAAAAGAATAAAGCAAAATACAGGGGGGAGATTGACGATAGAAAATAGAAAACACGAAAAAAGCGCTCAACATCTGGCTCTCCAGATCACCCTGGTAGCTCAAAAAATATAAAACTTAATACATCCCACAAAATAACCAAAGGAGACAAAAAAATATCAGTATCTACTCAAAAAATTCCAAAGGAATTATACAGGACTTATTCAAATACAAACAAACAATCATATGCTAAACAGTGTATTCTGGACATATTCAAGAAATAAATAAATGATTAAATGAGTGTGAAAACATATTTATATGCACAAATACATAAAAGACTCCTTATTCTTCGTTCAATTCGACCACAGACACTCTTAAAAAGAGAAAGAAATTGAAATTTGAAAGTTAAAAATATAAAGAAAGAGATCTTCAGAACAGAAACCAAAGAGTAATAACAACGGAGAAAATAAATATTCAAAAATAAGAAACAAAAATCGGACCTCAAACAGATAGCAATTGTAAGCAAAGAAATCAATGAACTTATAAATAAGCAGGAACAAGGTTAGTAAGATAAATTGCATTACTTACCAATGTAGCAAGAAATAAGTATTTTTTTTTTGGGTACACTTAGGTATGTATGTATCAAATATTATTATTATTCGTTGTTACATAATAATATTCATTTTTATGCGTTGTTTCATAAAAATACCTAAATATTATATCGATTTTTAACTATTTCTCCTACATAATAATGATAATATCAATATTATTCGAATGAAATTGGATTTTTTTTGTCTATAATTGCCTTTTAAAAAAGTGGTAACATTGTATTGAAAATGTTCTTAAAAATTAACTACAAATATTTTTTGATTAGAATCGATTATGTTGAACGAATAACCTTACCATCTGGCGCAGTCGAGTAAATATTGGTAACATCCAAGCATTTAGTAGGTAATATTAATTTTCTTTTGTCAAAAAATATTTGTATTGAATTTTTTGTCTGTTATCCTAATTTCTACTGAGAAAATCTCTATTGGTCAGAATCTCGAAGTTTCACTATACCTACATACTTTACATAGATAAATGCGAAATGTTCTACATAATTATTTTACATATTATATTGACAGTAAGCTGCCTCACACAATTTTGGAATGACGTTAGGAAGTTGGCTTCGCCATTTTAACGGAAGACCGTTGTTATTGGTATGATATGTTTGGTATAATTATAGATATCATATACATCATATATATCTTATAGAATACAATGTATAAAGGAATCATTGAGGTTTTTACACGAAGCGACTCCCGTCTGACCTCCGCAACCTTCGCAGGTAAACCTAACCCGTATTGGATCGACCATGGTTATACATCCAGTTGCTTGAATGTGCAGGTTTGAAACAAAAAATGACTGAATGAATTGTGCAGCTGAGAATCCTCTGAACGAATCTCGATATCCCTAGTAATAATATTGCTACTTTCATAGTACATTTCTTTAGATATAAAAATTAAACAATCTGACTCTTGGAAAATTAATTTTTTAAATAAAGATTGGTAAATTTCAGAAGTATTTTTTTCTTCTGGTAAAATTTATTTAAAACTGTTATTTTTTTTAAACAAAATAAGTAGGTACTCATTAATATTGTTTTCATTTACCTACCAGTACCTACCTGTACTATGATTTTGAAGATTTTTGAATATTTCCATGGCATCTTCAGAGTATCTTTTTGGCGGAACGACGTGAGTGTATTCTATGGTTTATTTTTAATCTCGTTATAACACTGTTCTGAAATCTATGTTCTGTATTTTCAACATTGTTTATAGAGCTATTAATGTATAGTAAGCCTATACCAATTTGGTGTATTTCTGAAACTTGTTATTCATCCATCACCATAAAAAATGACTTCATCATCGTTGCCCCTACACCGTAAAAGTAAAGGCCAGTTTTAAAAGGCGTTGTTATAAATAAATATAGCTTTATAAACGCATCAATTATCTACCTTCTAAAAAACAAAAAAACAATATCACTCTTCCCTTGACAAAATAAAGCAAGTCTTTGTATATGCAGACCTTACAAGCAGATTTTATGTATAACAATAACCTTTTTTTTACGTTTTAATTAAATAAAAGATTAAATTGATAAGCACGTGACTAGTCATTCAGTTAATATATATTTAAAAAAATAATAAATATACCTATATAGGACATATCACACAGATTTAGTTGGCATCAAAATAAAATCGAGACTTGTGTTACGAGATACTAACTCAATACTCTATGTTATAATAAATATAAACATCCAAGACCCAGGACAATCAGAAACGTTTCTCATCATGCCCTGGCCGGGATTCGAACTCGGGACCTACTGTGTCACAGACTGCGCCACAGAAGTACATATATGCACGCAGATTTACGACAAATCACGGAATGACTTGTGAAGTTTTTTTTTAAACGTATAAACCATAGACTATATAAACATTTAAACACAAAATGTGCTTCCTTTTTTAACTCACATTATCTAAAAGTATAATTGACTATTTCAACCTTCTTCTAACCTCTACGCCTTTTAAAACTGGTAGTTTAATATTTAAACACGTATATCATGTTTATAATAATGTTTAACTAATAGGAATAATTATAGTTAATTATTTAATCTTTGGTTTTATATGGAAGCAATTGATTTTAAAGTGCTCGCACATTTCTTGGACCTGAAATGAAGAAAATGTTTGAAAAATTAAATAAGCCGCACCAGTCAAAAATGTATATTCATACATATAATCACATATTTATCCCTAGCCAGGGTAGACAGAGCCAACAGTATCAAAAAGACAGAAAGGCCACGTTCAGCTGTTGGGCTTAATGAAATTAATGGCTATACGAGGATAGCCTTTCCCTTAGTCGCCTTTTACGACATCCATGGTAGTGTCCTAAAAATAAGAGAATAGCCTTTCCCTTAGTCGCCTTTTACGACATCCGTGGTACTGCCTATAAAATACGAGAATTGACTTTCCCTTACTCGCTCTTAACGACACCTATGGGAAAGATATGGAGTGGTGGTATTCTAAAATGCAACACCAATGACATTTGTGACAAAGATAATATGTACTCACAACTCTAGTGCCGTAGTATATGTGCTGTATGGAACTGGACACACACAGTACAGTCAGCATAACAAGCTCGGCTCTCGGCGAGGGCTTGAACACCAGTACCGTCAGCACGGACAGCGTGTACGGCAGCAGCAGGGGGTTCCACGCCTCGCAGCGGGTGTCGCTCATCTGTGACACTATCAGGCGGCACTGGAATTATACAATAATTATTGTTAACTTCGATGATATGGGATACCTATGTATATTATAGCCCGCAAAATATAATTTGTACTCTGTGACAGCTGGATTGAACGATAACCATGACGTAGATGCGAAAAGAGAAATATAAATCAAAATTCAAATATTTTATTCATTATTATGAGACACTTCATATCATTTAGTAATGTCATATCTTTTGGTTTAACAACATTGGTTGACGTCAAATATGTATGCATTTGACATTTGTTACAGAAGCAAAGTTATATTTTAAAGACTTTTAATAAAATAAAAAAGATAAAACGAATGTACCACTGGCGCTGTCTAATGGGAAGAAATAAACGTTAACAGTCGATAAAACAACTCACAATATCATATATCAGAATTAGCGCCATCTATTGGTGAGTATTTTGAGTGTCGGTGGTCGAATCGATAAGGTGGTTAAAATGTGTGAAGTGCAAAGAGGTACAGGTTCAAATCCCAGTTCGGCCTGAACATTCAGGCAACTGGATGTGTAACCATGATCGATCCAATACGGGTTAGGTTCTCCTGCAAAGGTTGCGGAGGTCAGACGGGAGTCGCTTCGTGTAAAATCCTGATTCACCTAATCCAGGGTCCATGGTCAAATGCATACTCCGGGCTCCTCTCCAGAGCGGTGAGGATGCAACCGGAACTGAAGCCAGGAGGGAGAAGACGAGTGCCAGTACATGATGAATAAATGCAAATAAAGCATGAACGCCCTCGACTGTCGCCTACGCATGTGTTTGTGCCTCGATAAGAATAGAATAGAATAGATTTATTATCAAAATTGGATACGAGGTATCACTTTTTGACGTCACATCACTTATCTATATCTAATTATAACTACTTACTACCGCTTCCAAAGCGCATGTGTAGAAAAACAGCGGAACAAACTACACAACATCATTTTCACCGGCCGTCAATTTACAAATATAGATAAATCTCTCAAATCTAAACCGTGTACCAACGCACATTGTGTACATACAAAAAAAACTTGAATAAACCAGTTTACCTTCCCAACCTATCAGAACAAACAACTCACATTGATATTAGAGAATATAGTCCCAGTCAGCACGTAGAACAGCCTCGGGCAGCGCGTCACGATGTCCGACGGGGAGTACAGAGCCCACACGGAGCTGAGCGCGAGGAACAGCGCGAGCGGCGCCAGCGGCCGCGCAGCCTCCGGCAACGTGCGCATTTTGCCCGAGCGGTCGCGGTACGATCTGAACTCCAAACATTCCAATCAAATCAAATCAAATCAAACATCTTTATTGTGAAACACAGGTAAAAACAATCATCCGTTTAGAATAGAATAGATTCATTCATACATACGATCACATCTATATACCTTGCGGGGTAGACAGAGCCAACAGTCTCGTAAAGACTGAATGGCCACGTTCAGCTGTTTGGCTTAATGATTGAGATTCAAATTGCGACAGGTTGCTAGCCCATCGCCTGAAAGAAGAATCCCAAGTTTGTAAGCCTATCCCTTAGTCGCGTTTTACGACATCCATGGGAAAGAAATGGAGTGATCCTATAATTATTTGTATTGGTGCCGGGAACCACACGGCGCGGCACAATAGAATAGAAAAGAATAAATTTATTTTCAAAATTGGATACAAGGTATCATTTATTGACGTCACATAACTTAAATCTATAACTACTACCGCTTCTAAAGCGCGTGTGTAGAAGAAACGGCGGTAACAAACTGCACTGCAGCATTTTCTTCAACTTCACAAATATCCAAACTTAGAATAGAATGTGGACGAGAGAATACATTGTTCAGATTAATATATTTATATGAGATTTTAATACATACATACATACATAAAATCACGCCTCTTTCCCGGAGGGGTAGGCAGAGACTACCTCTTTCCACTTGCCACGATCTCTGCACATTTCCTTCGCTTCATCCACATTCATAACTCTCTTCATGCAAGCTCGGCGGAGATTTTAATATTTAAATATATATATATGATATATATATATAATATATATATATATTATGTTATATTTATATATTATGGATTGCCAATTTCAAAAAGATTTACGTACAGAGTGTACCTACTGCATTTCGATTTAGTTTCAAATCAAACTACAATTCACTACAAAGTTCCTGTGCCAAAGCTCACCCAAAAACCTGCTACATACAACAAAGCGACTCACTTGTATATATTCCACAGTATTACAGTCTGACTGGTGAGCATCGCTGAGAAGTACAACACGAATTCGAACACTGTGCCCGGGGTCAGGCCTCCGGGCAGCGCCACGTGCCAGGCCCGGGGTCCGGTCACGGAGGTCACCAGCAGCAGCAGGCACGAGCCCTGGGCACGAGTAAATAAATATGTACGGGACAAAATACACAGATTGGGTTAGCCTCGAAGTAAGTTCGAGACTTGTGTTACGAGATACGATACTATTTTTTATACATACATACATACATATGGTAACGTCTATATCCCTTGCGGGGTAGCCAGAGCCAACAGTCTTGAAAAGACCGAATGGCCACGTTCAGCTATTTGGCTTAACCTTTTAAGCGCTTGGCTAAATATCAATTGTCGTGCCCCTAGCGCGCCGCTACAAATCGATAAAATAATACCTACAATAAATAAGGAGGAGTAATCGTTGTATCGATAAAAAAAAGTCAAAAAGTTTTTTATGTTTTTATTTAAAATCAGCCTTCTTGTATCACAATTATTCATCTTTAAGGTGAAAGCTTATCTCTAAGTGAAAATTAGTAAAATTTCCGAAATCTAACTTATTTTGACTAATTCTTTGTGAGAGCGAATGGAGCGACCGTTTTAATAATTCTTATGTTTAAAGTTATATTTGTTAATTTAACTTTATTTCGTATGACACTGTTTATTTCATGCTGAATGATGCATTATACCTGATTATTTAACTGTTTGTTATTTTGTTTTTAAAATGCGCATTGCATTGTATCCCATCCCTATGGTCATATTTATGCGACACGCGCGATAGACACCGAAGAAAAGTCCGAGCTGCCAATTACTTATTTTTGTTTAAGTTTTTTCAATGCTTAGAGCTATGAAACATAATTTTAAGTAATTGTTGTAATAAATAGCTCTATTCAATAATAGTTTTAGTTATACCACGAAGTTAATAGGACGATAATAGAACGAAAAAATCATGGATATTCTCTGTCGCAGAAATACGACACGGGCGGTAGGGGCACGGCAATATTTGTCGCATATATGCGACTCGCGCGGTTAAAAGGTTAATGATAGAATTGAGATTCAAATAGTGACATGTTGCTAGCCCATCGCCTAAAAAAGAATCCTAAGTTTGTAAGCATATCCCTTAGTCGCCTCTTACGACATCCACGGGAAAGAGATGGAGCGGTCCTATTCGTTTTTGTATTGGTGCCGGGAACCACACGGCACCCCGGTACCTCTCGCAAGCCAAGCGAGAGATACCGGTAATAATTATATTTATGTATGATTATTGAAATATATATACTAATATTATAAAGCTGAAGTGTTTGTTTGTTTGTTTGAACGCGTTTATATTAGGAACTTCTGGTTCGAATTGAATTATTTTTGTGTTGAATAGATCATGTATCGAGGAAGGACGAACTAATGGAAAATGTTAAAAAATACGGGGAAAATTATTCATCCTTGAGGGTTTCAATGACTAATCCACAAATAACTAATCCACAAGGACGAAGTCGCGGGCACAGTAATTGTATGTAATTATAATTATTTAAGCGCATCCATTAGTACTTTCTATCTGCGCTGTTTTTTTTTTATTTGGTATATTCCTATTTTTAATTTTGGTCGACTGTAAGTAATCCCAAATAAATAAAAAAAAAAAACCAAAAACATCAACAACATTTTTTTTTCACACACAAACAGGCACAGGTTCACATCTCATCTCGGCCATGTACCAATGACCATTATCATCGAAGTTATGTTCATAATTTGAATACCTACTAGCCAGCCAGCTCTTACGGTGAGGGAAAACATCGCAAGGAAATCGGCACATTCAAGCGATTGAATGTGTTAACCCTTAATTTGGCACCGATAAAAATATTCAAAATATATGAATTTGACAATTTAGTGGTTTCAGGAGTATGTCATAAAGTTCTGGAAAAATGAAAAAAAAAAAAAATCTACAATAGCCCACTGCTGGGAAAAAAATTAACATTTAATCGATTAGAAATTGATGAAAATGAAATAAATACTTGGTAGGATTTATTTTGAATAAGTGTCCGTCACACCGGACTTTATCAAATTAAGGGTCATGACCGATATATAATACGGGTTAAGTTTACAGGAGTATCGCTTCGTATAAAAACCTGACTCACCCAATCCAGGATCCATGGTCAAAGGCATACCGCGGGCTCCTCTCCAGAGTGGTGAGGATGCAACCGGGACTATTGGCTTTAGCCAGGAGGAAGTAACTAAAAATAGGACCTGGGTGTTAGATGAATCACATACATACATACATATAATCACGTCTATATCCCTTGCGGGGTAGACAGAGCCAACAGTCTTGAGCGGACTGATAGGCCACGTTCAGCTATTTGGCTTAACGATAGAATTGGGATTCGAATAGTGACAGGTTGCTAGCCCATCGCCTAAAAAAAGAATCTCAAGTTTGTAAGCCTATCCCTTAGTCGCCTTTTACGACATCCATGGGAAAGAGATAGAGTGGTCCTATTCTTTTTTTGTATTGGTGCCGGGAACCACACGGCACAGAAATCCCAATTGGGATAAAAAAAATAATTTCAATAAAATCAACAAGATTCCATCTTTTTTGTGCAATTAGGAGTTTACAAACAAACAAACGACCACTTAAAAGTGAGAACAACGGAACAGTCTAGTATAAAGCATATTGATCGAAACAGCTGAACGTGACCTCTCAGTCTTTTCAAGACTATTGGCTCTGTCTACTCCGTAAGTGATATAGACGTGATGATATGTATGTATGTTGGTTGGAACGCGCAAACCAAATAATGACTTTTCACTTCAGCCGGCGCGCTGTGCCGAAGAAAGTGATTCACACACATATTCCTCACCAGCATTGTGAAGTCGTATCCCCAGGGCAGGAACATGACGCCCGTGTTGTACTTCTCCCAGTGAGTCAGGTAGAAGTTGATGAAGATGTTCCAGATGACGAAGAAGAAACGCAGGGGGCTCAGCTCATCCCTGTAAACATTTATCTTGGGTTAACTTCAGGAATAACTGACTGGTAGATAATGCTTCTAGAATTAAGTCCGCCAATTGTGCTATACATTTGTATTTTCACTACATAGTATAAAAGCCGTGCCGTGCCGTGTGGTTCCCGGCACCATTACAAACAAGAATAGGACCACCATCTCTTTCCCATGGATGTCGTAAAAGGCGACTAAGGGATAGGCTTATAAACTTGGGATTCTTCTTTTAGGCGATGATCTAGCAACCTGTCACTATTTGAATCTCAATTCTATCACTAAGCCAAATAGCTGAACGTGGCCTTCAGTCTTTGCAAGACTGTTGGCTCTGTCTACCCCGCAAGGGATATAGACGTGATCATATGAATGAATGAATAAATTGTTGACTGGTAGATAATGCTTCTAGAATTAAGTCCGCCAATTGTGCTATACATTTGTATTTTCACTACATAGTACAAAGCAGAGTCGCTTCCCGCGTTCGTATGTATGTATGTTTATATCTTTAAAACTACACAACAGATTTTCAAGCGGTTTTTTTAAACAGATAGAGTGATTCAGGAGGAATGTTTGAATGTATAATAACATGCTTAATATTAGAGAATTTTAAGATTTCTAATATTAAGTCAACGATACTAAATTTTATACTAAATACTTAGATAGATAAACATCCAAGACTCAGACCAATTAGAGGACGTGCATTTCTCATCATGCCCTGACCTGCATTCGAACCCGGGACCTCCGGTGTCACAGACAAGCGTATCACCGCTGCGCCACAGAGGCCGTCATAGATAAGTATTATTATTACCTTCCGAAGATGCTGTAGAGGCATGTAGGTATGAGGACAGCAGAGTACGAGTCCAGGCCGTGATCAAACAGCTCGCCCAGCGGCCCGCTCGTGCCCGTACGGCGAGCTTGCTTGCCATCAATGCCATCTGTGGTTTAAAATAAATTTACGTAGCAAACTAACATAGATAAGCATACATACATATGATCACGTCTATATCCCTTGCGGGGTAGACGGAGCCAACAGTCTCGTATAGACTGAACGGCCACGTTCAGCTATTTGGCTTAATGATAGAATTGAGATTCAAATAGTGACAAGTTATAAGCCTATCCCTTAGTCGCCTTTTACGACATCCATGGGATGGATGAGAGATTGAGTGGTCCTATTCTTTTTTGTATTGGTGCCGGGAACCACACGGCACACACATAGAAAAGAAAAGAGGAAAAGGGAAAGAGGCGTGATTTTATGTATATATGTATGTAAACTAACATTACAAAGTGCCGTGTGATTCCCGGCACCATTAGAAAAAAGAATAGGACCACTCCAGCACTTTCCCATGGATGTCGTAAAAGGCGACTAAGGGATAGGCTTATAAACTTGAGGTTCTTCTTTTAGGCGATGGGCTAGCAACCTGTCACTATTTGAATCTCAATTCTATAACTAAGCCAAACAGCTGAGCGTGGCCTATCAGTCTTTTCAAGACTGGTGGTTCTGTCTACCCCGCTAGGGATATAGACGTGATCATATGTATGTATGTATGTAACATAAGACATACATACATACAATCACGTTTATATCCCCTGCCTGCCTGCCTGATACGCCACATTCATAGGCCTTTCATTATCCGCTCTGTCTACCCCGACTTATGATAAAGACGCGGTTATATATGTAGGTATGTTTTAGGCGATGGGCTAGCAACCTTAACACTATTTGAATCTCAACGCAGCTAAACGTGGCCTTTCATTATAAGCTCTGTCTACCCCGCCTAAGGGATAACGACGCAATTATATGTATATATATAGGTAATAGTAGTGTAATAAAAAAAAGAATAGCTGGAGGGGTCTCCATCTCGTTCCTATGGATGTCGTAAAAGGCGACTAAGGGATAGGCTTATACACTTCGGATTCTTCTTTTAGGCGATGGGCTAGCAACCTGCCACTATTTGAATCTCAATTCTATCATCAAACCAAAAAGCTAAACGTGGCCTATCAGTAAGTATATTCAAGACTGTTGGCTCAGTCTACCCCGCAAGGGAATATAGACGTGACTATATGTATTATGTATGTATGTATATAATAGTAGTGTAAGAACATAACGATTTATATTTCATTGACACGGGACGATTCCTTTAAGATTTGATTGTTTGTGCCCTCTCTTATCTAATGTTAAGAATTGTAGATAGCGCGGAATAGAGACGATGCCATTTCGACATTATGCTCCAATTCCGGTTACTAATTATAATTATATTGACGACACTCAACGACCCACACTGGAGATTGGTCGTGGACGAGGATTTTCGATGAAAAGGATTTGGAATAATTCATTCATTCATCCATTTATTCAAGACTTATAAACTTGGGATACTTCTCTTAGGCGATGGGCTGGCAACCTGTCACTATTTGAATCTCAATTCTTTTGCTAAGCCAAACAGCTGAACGTGGCCCTGCAGTTTTTTCAAGACAATTGGCTCTGTCTACTCCGCAAAGAATATAGACGTGACTACATGTACATACGTACGGGAATAATTATTCATACTTGAGGGCTTCAATGATGCCCAAAATAACTATTCCACGCGGACGAAGTCGCGGGCACAGCTAGTATAGTAATAATACAGCTTTTGCTCAAAACTTGAAGTTCCCGTTGAAGGTCATCCTTCTTCAGCGGTGAAGCCTACGTAATGAAAACTAAAAGCCTACATACCTATCGATTTAAGCCCGTTTCGCCTCTATCTACCAGATGGGAAGTAACGATAAGGTATCACACGCAAGCTCAAGAAATGCCCATTACAATGTTACCTTGAAAACCAAATTAATTATTTATTCCAAATTAATTAGGTACTTAAATTTTTCGGGAAAAACGTAAATTATATACATACATACCATCACGCCTGTTTCCCATTGGGGTAGGCAGAGACTATGTATTTCCAATTGCTACGATCCTTACAGACTCATTACTCTTTTCATGCATATTCGACGACTACCTGCGCCCGCGACTCCGTCCGCGTGGATTAGTTATTTTGGGCATCATTGAAACACTCAAGGATGAATAATTTTTCCTGGTTTTTTTCACATTTTCCATTCTTTCTTCGCTCCTAAAAGTTGCAGCGGGATGTTATATAACCCAAAGCCTTTCTCGATAAATGGTCTATTCAAAACAAAACGAATTTTTCAATTCGAACCAGTAGTTCCTGAGATTAGCGTGTTCAAACAAAATAAACTCCTAAGCTTTATAATATCAGTATAGATGTTATAAGAAGAAATCCTAAATACAATTCACCTACATTATTGTATTTAATCCTTCTGTAATTGGATAATGAAGACAATCTAATGCGACCTTTGTTAGTTACGCATTAGTGGCTACGTATATAACAGGGCGGGGTAGGCAAGCACCTGTGTTGCAAGAAAAAAAGGTCAAGACTTACACTTGTTTTTTTTTAAATCTAACAGTCAGTTAGGCTTTGGCGCAGTGGTGAACTGCTTGCCTCTGAGTCACAAGGTCCCGGGTTCGAGTGTCGGTAAAACTAGGATTTTTTTAAATAAAAAAAGCATTTATAACTATTAATGTGGCATAAAGCCAGACTATTATACCGCCATATAAAAAAAACTTGAAGATATGCATGTTTGATTACGATACGAATCATTAAAAACATTGAGTATGTTCATAAAATTACTAAATGAGAATGTTTCCTTTCTGTAATTTTATTTTAGAGGTAAATTCACACGGAAATAGTAAGGAATTCTAAAGTTTTTCATATAGTATGTAATTTGCTGTAATGAGTAGGATTAATTATGGCAAACAAGAGTTTGAATGCCTTCTCGATGTTTCTAGAGACAGGTTGCTGGCCCATCGCCTACAAGAGGAGTCCTAAGTTTAATATCCCCAAGTCGCCTTTTACGACATCCATGGGAAAGAGATGGAGTAAGAGGAGATCTTTTTTACATTGGTGCCACACGGCACTCATTGGTCACTATTGATTTATAGATACATACATATGGCCACGTCTATACCCTTTGTGGGGTAAAAAGAGCCAACAGTATTGAAAAGTCTGACAGGCCACGCTCAGCTATTTGGCTCAATGATAGAATTGAGATTCAAACTGTGACAGGTTGCTAGCCCATCTCCTAAAAAAAGAATTCCAAGTTTGTTAGCCTTTTACGACATCCATGTGAAAGAGATGGAGTGGTCCTAATCTTTTTTGTACTGGTGCCGGGAACCACACGGCACTATTGATTTATACCCCAAGTATTGGTCTCAAGTCAGGGGTGTCTGTGAGCTGTTGCCTAGTGTGTTCAAATTAAAAAAAATGCTTACCAAGTGTGTACGCAACAAACAGGTTAACAGCCGACACGGCCCACACCCACCGAGGAATCGAGTCACCATCCTTATTCTGCTGGGTGAGCGCGTAGAAGCCGAAGTCGTAATACGAGAACAGTAGGAAGTTTAGGACTGTGAGTAGGAAGCCAGCGAATGTTAGGAGGTTTGGTGCCACCCACACCGGACAGAACTGCAATCACGGTTCTACATTAGTTGTTTGTTGAAGAAGCAAGAAGCAATAGATACTATGAAGGTCTACTGTGCATGTATACAATTACCAGCAAGGTTTTTTATTTAGAAGCATATAATCAAGTACTCATTATACCAAGCTTATAGGTTAAAATTAATTTTTAAATTCAAATTTTATTTGTATATGAAAAATAAAGTTCTTTTCTTTTTTTTTATTGTTTTTTTTTATTTGTTTGGGCCCACCCTATGTGAGACAAAATTCAGAAAATCTATGCCATGTCAAGTTTACTTGTAAAACAGGCAGAATTTTTTACTTAATTTATTATTCATATTTTGCTACCTTGAGACCAATAGCTGTCTGAATAGCTAATTAAATATATTATTTTAATTTTTATTAACTAATGAGAATCGTGACTTGGATATATTATTTTATTTGTTTTTTTACTGTTAACTTATTTTATGTTACATATATTTACTTTTTATTGTTCAAGGTTCATCATATCAGTTTATATAATTTTATGTCATTCTATAAGTCCACTTGTTGTGCATAAAGTAGGTATAATGTGCATTAAGTTTAAATAAATAAATCATATTATTAACATTGTAAATATCAATTTATTATTAGTTATAAGGTCAACTTTAAATGCAAGAATAATTGGGTATTTTGAATGTGTATAATTTTTTGAATGTTAATTGAATAGACTAAATATATAAAATACTTACATAATATTTACAAAAACACTAAAAAACTATTATCAGACAAAAATATAGTTTTACGAAATTATGAATAGATTTTTGGAAAATTGCAAATTTGGAAAATGTACTAATTATTTAAATATTTACATACCTGAACACACCAGTTCCAAAACGGGTGCATAACATATTTGCTGAGAATGCATGTGTCAATTGAATTATACTGAAACAGAGTAAAACAAAACAATGAAATAAATCTTGTTGAAAAACAACTCTCGTGTAGTATGTAAACATTGAGGTATCAAATTTTTTTGCGTTGTATCACGGCCGGCCGGTTATGAAGGCGGAGACAAGATGTTAAAGGTCACAGTACAAATTCTAAAAAGATTTAAAATAAATACACGCAGGATATGTAATCGTTGTTTCTTATTCTGTTCAAAACAATATTCGTGAAGCATTCCACCAACCTTGTATTTTTCAAAACCTTCCAATTTGTCCTGTGATAGGAAACGACCCATTATGACCGAATTCAAAGGTTGTTGAAAAACTAAATGCCGATTTATATCATAACGATAGCGAAGAGTCACTTGAAATAAAAAAGTTTACTTGCACGTATTTTAGTTTAGTAAGAATAATAGAAATGTAAAATAAATGCAATTCAGTAGAGAATAATGAAAACGAAATATATTCTTTTACATGGAGCACATCCACCCACAATCTTACTTTATTGACAACTGAAAACAAAAAACTGCCTGTCTCGGATTGATCTACCGAACAGCGGAACTGTTAGCTGCCATTATCTGACATTGACGTATGAGGTTCAAACATATAAAATCTGTGCTTCAAAGTTCAATGAATTGTGAAAAAACAAATTTTGGCGCGATATTTTTTGCGGGAAGTTTGTAATTATTTCTTTTGGCCACCATATAATTCAAAATTGGATACAAGGTATCACTTATTGACGTCACATAACTTAAATCTAATTATAACTACTACCGCTTCCAAAGCGCATGTGTAGAAGAAGCGGCGGAACAAACTACACTGCAGCATTTTCATAGGACGTCAATTTACAAATATAGATCTCTTAAATCTAAATCGTGGACGAATGCACATTGTCTACATTAAAAAACATGTATGAATGTAGAACTGATTATGTCAATATGAATATTTCGTCAAATAAAATAAATAAAAAATAAAATATGTACATACTGTACAAATTATGTCAAGATCATGTCAAAAATACACAAACATTTAAGAGGCCATTATGTCCAGCTCGGGCCACACATGTTTATCATTAATATAATCATCCGTGCTGTAATAGGCTTTCCTACAAAGCTCAACTTTAATATACTGTTTGAATTTTCTATCATTCATTTCAAGAACACTTTTTGGTAATTTATTATAAAATCTTATACAATTAATCAGAAACACAGGTATACACAGGTTCGAATCCGTCCTTGGCTATGTACCGATGACTATTTTCAAAATTATGTACATTAAGTAGTTTTAAAACCAACCGTGAAGAAACCTGCACATTCAGGCAACTGGATGTTTGTAACCATGATCGATCAAATACGTTTAGGTTTACCGGCAAAGGTTGTGGAGATCGGACGGGTATCGCTTCATGTAAAACCTGACTCACCCAATCCAGGATCCATAGTCAAAGGTATAACCCGGGCTCTCTAGAGGTTAATGCAACCATCTGGAAAGCCAAGAGGAAGAAGAAACATGGGATTGTTTTTGTCGGCGACTGACTAGCAACCAGTCACTATTTTAATCTCAATTCTATTCTATCATTAAACCATATAGCTGAAAATGGCTATTCATTTTATTTTTGAAAAAGTTGCCTCTGTCTACCCTGTGAGGAATAAAGATGAAATACTCGGTAACTCCACGAGTCAAAAAGTTCAAATATAAGTTTTGAAAAAATTATTGCTAGGAGTTGCTAGGTATATTTTTTAAATTTAATTTTGACCTCTATCTTAGGTCACCTTATAGTGATTTTCACACATTCTATTACCTGCTTACTACCTATTTTCAAAACGAAGTCACTTTTGAACTTTCCAAGGACCAGCGGCAACAATAGTACACTTTCATTTCTTTTAGCAGTTTCCTTTTTTGGTAGCTGAACCATGTTAAATCTAAACCCTGATTACCCTCAATTAGGGGTAATCTGTGCATCCAAATTAATAATTTTCTCTCCTCAAGTTGATCAGAAATCTGTACCGTACCTACTACAAGCAACAGTGGATAAAATGGGAGTCAAATCGACCCGCTAAAGTAGAACGAAATCTCTTCCAGCTTCCAGATAAAACATCAGTTTACTTACATCATTATTATAATTACTCAAAGGAACAACGGTTAACGCAAGATCACAAATAGCCGATAATATGTTGTTATTATTACATATCAACGAATATTATCTCATAAGTAAGTAATCGTTGGCGTTACACCGAACAAATAAACAGGGCTATTTGGTCACGTGGGCGTAGCCAGGATTCGAAATTGAGGGGGGTAGTGCCACCCCTCTCATGTCGCCCCATTTAAGAGTTTTTACGGACATCCATTATTTTGGCATTCATGTTCTACTACACTTAAAAAGCTCCCTCCTTACAGACATCCCGATCCAATATCTTTCTATTAGGGATGCATATAACAGACGTGGCCCACCTGCCCTCACTAGTAGATTCCGTTCTTCCGTATCTATTTCAGCATAATTTACCTAAGCTTAGCATCACTCCTTTCCATGTTATCACTGGAGGTAAAATAGGTTTTAATTTGAACATGTTGAAAGCGGAACATCAAAAGCCATTATTCATCTTCCTCCTGGCTTCAGTCGCGGTTACATCTTCATTACTCTGGAGAGGAGTCAGGGGTATGCCTTTGACCATATATCGTAGATTGGGTGATTCAGTTTTTTCATCAACCATGTATCTGTCTTCTTACGAATGAGAGCGAGCTTCGCAGCTACCCCCAGCTGCCCATCCTTTAAATAGCGGTTAGCCCGTATCTAGCTACGCCCATTCTCGGTCATATTAAATCACTATCACTAATGATAAACGTGGACGATTGATTCAGTCGGGAGAATTAGTAACAAGAGACGGTTCTTACGAGCTCTCATTTCTCGCCTTATCACCATTGCGAGATTATATTTTGTTAAACAATTAATTAAATTAAAAAATTGGTACTTAAATATGTTACACAAAACGGCGGCTCTTCGGACGAAGAGTCGATTGTTTAAGTTTGTTAATTACTCCACTGCGAAGGTAAGTTTAATTTTTTTTTGTTTGTCTTAAGCATGAGGTGGAGAAAGTTATATTTAACCCTATTTTTTAAACAACTGTTTGTAAAATGTAAAGATTTTAAGATACTTTAAAAAGAGTCTTTATATATGTATGGAAACTAAGGAATGACAACCTACCTCAAGATATAAAGTGCAAAGGTAAAAATGAAGTGTACTAGAAAGTTACAAAATCGGAAAGAATACAAATATACTGTCTTCCTTGTAAGAAATAAAAACGTGATGTATTTATTTACTTATTTTATTTATTTTTCATTGTAACATTTACAATTTTAATAATTACAATAGACGGACCTAATGGTAAATTACTCTAATACAACGTCCATATTGACGTCAAACATTAATTTCACAAATTAAATTCATAGGTACCTAAAGGAAAAAAGGCATTTATACACAAATACTTTAAAGTATTTCTACAAATCAAATAATTTAAGATACCTAGCATGGGTACGCGAAAGAGATCATTTAATTAATTAATATTCAAATATTTCTTGTCTCACAAAACATATCCATTTTCCTTGTATCTGATACAACTTTAAAGTTTCAGAAAATTGTAATGAAATATAAATTATCTATGTGCAACATACCGGTATCAAGGATTTTTGTCCATTTTAATATTTTATAGGTAGGTACTCTTAATTCAACCATTTATATCTCAAAGAAGTCTTATTTTAACTTCTAAATAATGGTACAAACTATATGTAGGTATATAAAAAAAGAAATGATCTACATAAAAGTGAACAAATAAATTGTTTGAGAAAGTGTTGCCAATTAATATATAAGTAGATATGCCTATAAAACATACAAACATACATATAATCACGTCTATATCCCTGGCGGGGTAGACAGAGCCAACAGTCTTGAAAAAACTTATAGGCCACGTTCAGCTGTTTGGCTTTATGATGGAATTGAGATTCAGATAGTGACAGGTTGCTAGCCCATCGCCTAAAAGAATCCCAAGTTTATAAGCCTATCCCTTAGTCGCCTTTTACGATATCCATGGGAACGAGATGGAGAGGTCCTATTCTTTTTTTTATTGGTGCCAGGGACCACACGTCACCTATGTCTATAAAAATCTACTAAAAAAGAAAAAAAATATTTGTTTACGAAACTTTGTTTGCTTAATGAGTATGACAATTTTCAAGTTCATGTCCTTGATAAGATTACCTTCGATAAAGGTGTTAAGAACTTCATTCTTTGTTGTTCATCATGACACGTGGTGTAATTATTGTAGCCATAACAACATTATGATTACTAATGTCTGATAATATTTACGTGATACCAACCTATTTTTTTGTTTAAACAACATACATACTACATTATCGATCATAAATAAACCATCTTTATTCCCGGGTTGGACGGAGCCAACAGTCTTAAAGTACCTACTGAAAGGTTCAGCTAGCGGACTTAGGACTGAATTCAAATTTTTATTACACAGGGTAAGAGCGAGTGCTTAAAAATCACAATTAAGAAGCCTTTCCTTTGACTGACTTTTGTGATCAACACAATTTCCTTCATTTCGCTACCAAACCTGTATGGAAGACGAATGTGCTCATCCCTTAGTCGCCTTCTATCATATCAATGGGAAAGATTGAGTGGTCCTTTTTTAGTGTATCAGAAACCACACATTGTTAAAAAAAATTCTAAATTCGTTCTAGCAATAAAACAAGAAAGTTACAATTGGATCATTCGGATATTCCAACGAAAACTATTAAAATCTTGACTTACTGATTGTTTTAACACTTAAGTAGTATATGGTCTATGGTAAAATATAGTGATAAGACTTTTATCTTTTCAAAAAAGATAACGGCCCAGTAGAAAGGTTAAGGGTCGACATGTTAATATCCATTAAGGTAAAAGCACCTATTACGGAGGTATTTCGCAACATTTGAAAGTAAGAAGCAAAAATAAGCATAAGTAAGTATTTTTAAAGGTTCCAAACAAAATTATTATCTAAAATGGAATTTAAATTTTGTATTGCTGTTGAGTCTAAGTATCCTTTCATGCGATTTCTTATTTAAAAAAAATATTTAAAAAGGCAGGTCGATTTTCCCTAATACGGAGGTATGATTTTGGTCAGAGCCTAATACTGCGGTAGACGGCTCCTAATACGGAGGGTCAGGAAGTACATTAATTTAGGTTCCGTACAAATAATATGTATAACAATAATAGAAATGTGTAAGTACCTTTATTGTAAGTTTTTCGTTCATTGACTATTTAATTACATTATTTCACTTTAATGAAATTAAAGACGACTTTGAATTTAAAGTATATTATTTATTTAAAGTATATATATGTATATATTATTATTTAGTGTATTCTACACGCGTGTGTACAGCTTTCACGGATTTAACAATATAAAAAAATGCAGGTTCATTTAGGAATTAAGTTTTATTTTTTATTACAATTAGTTACTTTGGCTAATAAATAATGACGAACAATAACAATCATCTAAAATCTTTCAAAAATCAACAAGTAGAGGAACAAAAAGTAACAATAATGAAATATTTATAACATCAGTCTTTCAAAAACTAACACTCCGCAGAGGATAGTAAACTGTAACTAAAAGTTTTACATATTAAAAAATAATCACTTTAGTAATGGTAAGTGAACTTAATATAAGATACCTAAGTAAAGTTTAGGGTCAATTCAGGCTGCAGTTACAGTGGTCGACAGCAGCCCGAAGAGCATTTACAGCTTCGGAAGAATTTTAAACGTTCGCTACTAGACTAGCTTCGCTTCAAAACTGCTGGCTGTCGTCAGCAACCGACGCCGCATCAGTCACCAACAGTTTTATTTTTTCGAGCGATTACTGGTCTATAAAATAATGAAAATAAAGTTTAAAACTCTTTTAAAACTTGCGTCAATGCTGCCCGCTGCCACTGCTGCCTGAATTGAGCTATGAAAAAATGAAAAGAACAATTACGTAGATTGCATTAATTGATATTAAAATATTTAATTATTTCAATGTTTTTGATTTTACAAAAAAAAAAAAACATTTATAAAAAATAAGAATCAGAAAAAAGACGATTTTTTTATTTATTTACGAAACCCTAAAATCTTGTGATTTTCTGTTTAATTAATAAAGCCATAATAGGAAACCATATTACCTAATACAGAGTTACCTGGAAATAACTACCACCGTATTAGGAAAACTACTCGTGTTTTTAATAATCCTAATTCTGACCCATCAAAATTCCGATTAACAAAAGAGTGTAAATTTTTAATCAAACGACAACTATTTTGTGGCTAAGATGTGTAAAACTGAAGTAACAGTTATACACAGGATATTATTTGTGATAAATTAAAACACACCTCTCAATTTTTACCCCTCCTAAGAAACTAACATTTTGTACTCAACAGTTTTATTATTTAACTAGATTTCTAATTGAGAACACATACCTCAGAATATGGTTATTAATTTATGAGATTAATAATTATTTCAATTGAACTTTTAACTAATTCAAAAACTTAATAATTTGAAAGTTATAAACAATTAAATTTTATCAGTATTTTTCCTATTACGGAGTTATACCACCGAGTTAGGATTAGTCTATAAAATTCGTATCCTATTACGGCGGTATTTTATTTCTTATTTTTTGGGTAAAAACTGAGTTACAAACGTGAAACAAGCTATTTAATTTAAAAATTTAAAAGTAGGGAAATGCTATAAGTTATTCATAAACAAACTTGAACGGCCTATTAATACGAAAAATTGCCTTTGTAAATATTAGTGTGCTTACTTTTGTTGTTCCGCGTTTGTATGAAAACACCTGTCCCGTCGATGCCGTGACACAAACTGATTGATTTTGTTGTGTTGCCAATGTGTTGTAGTTGCAAATGTTAGTTAAGTCGTGCCGTAATAAATTTAGAATAACACATTTGCGTTATGATGTACTTACACTGAATAGAACAGGAATAAAACGAAGAAATATAAATACCACCGTAATTGGAAGCGATTTCGACTACCGCCGTATTAGGAGCTTTTACCTTATAATCCATTGTTAGTAAAAATCAAACGGAAAGAACCATATAAATCAGCATCAAATACGATTAAAAATGTAGCGACAATAAAACCTTCCATAGAGCAATGCACTAGGCAGAAACTTCATCAGTACACTTGCTACAATGCCTGTTTACTTCATTCATTCATATAATCACGTCTATATCACTTGCGGTGCAGTCAGATCCAAAAGTCTAGAAAGGCTAATAGACCACGTTCAGCTTAATAGAATTAAGCTTCAAATAGTGACATGTTGCTAGCCCTTCGCCTAAAAGAAAAATCCCAAGTTTATAAGCCTATTCCTAAGCCACCTTTACGATATCGTAAAGAGATGGAGTGGTCCTATTCTTTTTTATATTGGTGTCAGGAACCACACGGCCTGCAAACTTCTTTTGCTTCTATCCACATTCACACCTCTACATGAAGCTGGTCGTTCAAGGCTTCTCTTGATCCAACTTCCCCCAGATTGCCCCAAATTTGATCAAGATACGTATTGTTGGAACGTCCCCCCTTTTACAACTATGAATTATGCTTTGTTGCTAGTTTTTGTCCGAAGTTTCTTGCCGTAAGAATAGTGTCGTAAGAATTTTAGTAAGATTAGTTTACTAAGAATCACTATTCTTATATTTTAGCACTCACTCATTTTTTCTGCCATTTTTTTATTATTCTATATTGGATTAGGCATTTGTCTTCCATCTTAAGTGATAGTAAGTGACGATAAAAATGTTACATGTCTAACCAAGAGATACGACCAAAATCGTATCTAAACAACAGGCAGTCAGACTGTCGCATTTATTTTATTTATTTAAAGTTCATTGCACAAAATAAAATGTGCCAAATGTGCTATATATTTGATATAGCACATTTGGCGAACTTAATGCTTAAAGCATTATCAACCAGTCAAGCATTGGGTCTGACAGAGTTAATATTATGAATGAATGAATGAAATAGTATTTATTTAAGTAACCAGGACTCATAATATGTTAGTAAACTTAAAACTATGTCAGTACTAATAGTAATTAATTAAATTCATAAAATTACATTAATAAAACTCATAAAATTATATACCTATTATTATATTATCTAGTAAAGGAGAACGGATTGTTTCCAGAACCAACGAGTTATAGCAATAAGACGGGAAGACCAGTCAGTATGGGAGCGCAGGGCTCCATTCTCGCCCATCAACGTGAGCAAGCTGGTGCGCCAGGGAGTCAAGGTCATTGTGCAGCCCTCCAACCGGAGAGCGTACCCTATGCAGGTAAATCTATATTATAAAGCTGAAGAGTTTGTTTGTTTGAACGCGCTAATCTCAGGAAATACTGGTTCGAATTGAAACATTATTTTTGCGTAGTGTCGTTGAGTTGGTATCTCGTAACACAAGTCTCGAATTTACTTCGAGGCTGACTCAATCAGTGTAATTTGTCCCGTATATATATAATATATACATAAATATATATTTTTCTACAATGTTAGTGATTTAGCCTGCATGAAGAGAGTTATGAATGTGGATGAAGCGAAGGAAATATGCAGAGATCGTGGCAAGTGGAAAGAGATAGTCTCTGCCTACCCTCCGGGAAAGAGGCGTGATTTTATGTATGTATGTATGTTAGTGATTTACATTAGTTTCGACAAATAATCAGCTACAAAGTTTAGGTAAAAGTCACATATCTTTTACAGTCTTACATAAACGCTGGTGCCATAGTCCAGGAAGACATCAGCGAGGCCAGCGTGATATTCGGGGTCAAGCAGACGCCCGTAGACCTGCTCATACCCAACAAGACGTACTGCTTCTTCTCACATACCATCAAGGCTCAAGAAACCAATATGCCGATGTTGGATGCCATTTTAGCTAAGGTATTGTTGCCCTTACTGTAAAATTAGAATTAAAAAGGTGATCTTTTTAAATTATTAGCAAAGAGGTTATGTGCAAATTATATACTCTTTACCTAGGTATTTCATTTGCAAAATGAACGACGATGTTACTGGCCACATACATAAAAAAATTTAATATATTTAAGTTTAGTCTTCTGGTAAGGAGTTCATGTTCTAACAAAGAAATATTTTTTAAAGATGTGTCCTAAGTCTAGCTCTCAGACATAATTTTTACATTTCATCATTACATTTCACGGTATGAATAACAAAATATTTTATTTTTAACAATGTTTAAGTACTTACACGCGGCATTTAAAAAAAAATCGAACTACAATTCATCCAGCATTTAATGAAAATTTTTCCGATTAAAAATTTTAAAGGAGTGTAGTACTCGTAACTGTTACAACTAAATCCCATAAAGATGATTCAATATCAATTCAACGTTATATTTCAGAACATCCGTCTAATAGATTATGAGAAACTAATGGACGATGCCGGTAACCGTGTGGTTGCGTTTGGGAAGTACGCAGGAGTGGCGGGAATGATCAACATACTGCATGGCTTGGGCCTCAGACTCCTGGCCTTGGGGCACCACACACCGTTCATGGTAACTAAGTTTATTGTAGTACCAATTTTAATTAGTGAATAAAAATGATCTTTGAGCTTTGCCACAAAATATCTGATTCGTAGCACCTTGCTACGATCTCGTAGAACCTTGCTACGACGTCGTAGAACCTTGCTACGATCTCGTAGAACCTTGGTACGACGTCGTAGAACCTTGCTATGATCTCGTAGCAGCGCTACGACGGTTCCACCCGTTTTGGTGTAACACTTATATAAACTAAAACGTAATTTTTTGGACTTATGTTTTTCGGCATCTCGGACTATGATCCGTGGTCACCTAGTAAAATAAAAAAAAAAAAAGGTGACTAAGAATTTACGAGCGCGTTTTAATAACCTGTATTATTTTTAAAAAAATCTAGAAATTATTAGTGCCGTATATTTCCCGGCGTTTTATAATAGAACCACTCCATTTCTTTCCACGGATGTCGTAAAAGGCGATTAATGGTGATGCGTAAAAACTTGTCATTCCTCTTATAGGCGATGTGCTAGCAACCTGTCACTATTTGAATCTCAATTCCATCATAAAGCCGAACGTGACCTTTCAATCTTTTCAAGACTGTTGGCTCTACCCCGCAAGAAATATAGACGTGACTACATACATACATATGATCACGTCTTTATCCCTAGCGGGGTAGACAGAGCCACCAGTCTTGAAAATATTGATAGGCCACGCTCAGCTGTTTGGCTTAGTGATAGAATTGAGATTCAAATAGTGACAGGTTGCTAGCCCATCGCCTAAAAGAGGAATCCCAAGTTTACAAGCCTATCCCTTAGTCGCCTTTTACGACATCCGTGGGAAAGAGATGGAGTGGTCCTATTCTTTTTTGTAATGGTGCCGGGTACCACACGACTATATGAATGTATGTATGTATGTTTGTATGTATGTTTGTATGGTGTAGCACATCGGCCCCGCCCACAACTACCGCAACTCCAGCATGGCGCGGCAGGCCATCCGCGACGCCGGCTACGAGGTGGCCCTCGGCATGATGCCCAGGTCGTTGGGACCGCTGACGTTCATATTCACAGGATCTGGGAACGTGTCACAGGTGCGAATAGGATATAATATGGAATATGATGTGGAAGTACCCGGTTGACCGAGCTTTGCTCGGTTTACCAGAGATGGCGCTGATATAGTTTCTTAAAACGCGGTTTTTAAAATGTTTATATATCTTGGGAACCGAGGTTTTCTCGAACCTAGGACCTTGATAAATCGATTTCTTGAGCCGAAAAGCCCCTAATCTGTAACTTTCATGAAAATCGTTGGAGCCGTTTCCGAGATCCTGATTATATATATACAAGAATTGCCCGTTTAAATATTTTAGATATGATATGGAATATTATATGGAATATGATATGCAATATGATATGCAATATGATATGGTATATGATATGGAATATGATACAGAATATAATATGGTATATAATAAAGAACTCTCTACACGAGACAATTATAAAAAAAAAAATCAAAAAATTTCGATGAGTGTGTCCTATATTATCCTGATTTATAATGGTTAAATTAGTTATTAAACATTCATTAGAATGATGATAGAATATTATGGTGATAGTTTTATAATTATTCAGGGTAGCCAGGAGATCTTCCAGGAACTTCCTCACGAGTACGTCCCCCCGGAGATGCTGAGGAAGGTTGCCGAGCACGGGAGTGGGTATATTCAATAAACTATTCTTGTTGCCGCTTCTTTTGCACTGACGCCTTGGAAGCGGCAGTAAACTTAAATATATAATACTAGAGGCCGCCCGCGACTTCGTCCGCATGGAAACCCTATCAATCCCGCGGGAACTCTGGGATAAAAAGCCTATGTGTTATTCTGGGTCTTCAGCTACCTACATACCAAATTTCATGGTAATCGGTTCAGTAGTTTTTGCATGAAAGAGTAACAAACATCCATACATCCATACAAACTTTCGCCTTTATAATAGTAGTAGGATAAGTTTATTGCTCACCATAATCAATTACAGTTAAATAGAACAATATAAAAAACTTAATTCTAAGACAATTGGTACATTAACAATTTTTATTCTTATTTAGGTGTTAGGCTAATAAAACAGTACCTACCTTCTTCTATAAAATTATGGCGGATTGACACCTGAACTAGGACTAGTCCTGTATCTCAGGTTATCAACCCTCCACCCCAAGAAAAATGGTCATATTATGTAATACAAACACATACATACATGTAGTCACATCTATATCCCTTATGGGGTAGACAGAGCCAATAGTCCCGAAAAGACTGAATGGCCACGTTCAGCTGTTCGGCTTAATGATGGAATTGAGATCCAAATAGTGACAGGTCTCTAGCCTATCGCCTAAAAAAAGGATCGCAATTTTATAAGCCTATCCCTTAGTCGCTTATTACGACATCCATGGGAAAGAGATGGAGTGGTCCTATTCTTTTTTGTATTGGTGCCGGAAACCACACGGCACGGCAGTAAACTTAGTTTTAAGTAATTTATTTGACGTCAACCAATGTTCTGAAACCAAAAGATTTGACAATTGTTAAGCGATATGGAGTATCCTTCAATCATTAATAAAAAAAATTACTTTTTTAATTTTAGAGATGCCTTTTCTTTAAGTATGATCACGCATCTGACTGACTCTGATAACTACGAGATTATTAAAATTAGCGCTTACATAAACCATCTCAGATCTCGTCTTGCTTACCATCAGGCTGTTTAAAGTCAATAACACACAAATAAAGTAAAGTAAGGTAAATAAAAAAAAATTTTATTGAGTAAAAAACATGTATTAAATAACATAAAAAAAAATACTGATAATTCATATATACATACATATGGTCACGTCTATATTCCTTGTGGGGTTATCCCACGTTCAGCTATTTGGCTTAATTATTGTATTGAGATTCAAATAGTGACAGGTTGCTAGCCCATCGCCTAAAAGAGGAATCCCAAGTTTATAAGCCTATCCCGATAATAACTAAGAATAATGCTGGCTGAATAAATTAAAAATTAACGTTCCATGTTCAAGGTCCGAACAAAATATACGGCTGTGAGGTGCGCAGGCGCCACCACCTGGTGCGGAAGAATGGCGGAGGGTATGACAACATGGAGTACGAGGAACACCCCGAGCGATATATATCTACTTTTGCACAAACGGTAAGTAAGAATTAATGTCAAAGTGCCGTGTGGTTCCCGGCACCAATACAAAAAGAATTCCTATTCACCACTCCTTATCTTTCTCATGGATGTCGTAAAAGACGACTAAGGGATAGGCTTACAAACATGGGATTCTTACTTAGGCGATGGGCTAGCAACCTGTCACTATTTGAATCTCAATTCTATCATTAAGCCATAAGTTGACGTGGCCAGTCAGGCTATTCAAGCCTGTTGGCTCTGTCTACCCCGCAAGGGATATAGACGTGACCATATGTATGTATGTATGTAGAATTAATATAATAATTTTAGATTTTTATAAAATTAATTTCTATAACGTGATTCAGTCAGCCGCAAACTTTCCTTCACTTAAAATCGGTTCTTTTCTTATTTTTCTATCCAGATTTTTAAATAAATTGAATTCCAAAACGCGCGTGTGCTTGTAGTGAATAAATAAATGATAAATGTGATATTATTTTTATTTTCTTTGGTATAATCTCACTTTTATATTGTATAAGTATTCCGTGAAGTTCATACACCACCAAGCTTTGTATTATATTCCTATTAGCTTTATTCATAACTAGAGGCCGCCCGCGACTTCGTCCGCATGGAAACCCTATCAATCCCGCGGGAACTCTGGGATAAAAAGTAGCCTATGTGTTATTCTGGGTCTTCAGCTACCTACATACCAAATTTCATGGTAATCGGTTCAGTAGTTTTTGCGTGAAAGAGTAACAAACATCCATACATCCATACAAACTTTCGCCTTTATAATAGTAGTAGGACTAGAGGCCGCCCGCGACTTCGTCCGCATGGAAACCCTATCAATTCTGTAAGTGGCCTTTATTTTTTTTATTTTGCTCAACTCAGTTTGTGTGATTTGTATAATTATTTATTATTCACTTACTAATCTACGCCGGAAATTGTAAACAGAAAAACCATGTTTATTTGATAAGCACTGATTTAGATTATTGTTATCATTGTTATTTGCATTAGTTGTGTTTACATGGAAACCAAAGCCACCACCCACTTTAATATTATCATTAATTTATCTATAATCATACGTTCTGTTTACGACTTTTTTGTTTATATGCGATTAATTTAAATCTTAATCGATAAAATTTCCCTGTTTGTTGATAAAAAATAATAATTTGTGACGTTCGACATTCGAATATCATTTTAAATAAAATAACATACATACATACATATGATCACGTCTTTATTCCTTACGGGGTAGACAGAGCCAACAGTCTTGAAAAGACTGATAGACCACGTTCAGCTGTTTGACTTAATGATAGAATTGAGATTCAAATAGTGACGGGTTGCTAGCCCATCGCCTAAAAGAAGAATCCCAAGTTTATAAGCCTATATATATAAATAAAATAACAGTGAATTAAATCGTATATTCATGAAGAGTACAATATGTACTTAAGCGTCTAGGAATCGCATAAATAAAAGAAATTCTATAGTAAATAATAGAAATCGATGTCACTGTTTAATTATATTATTCGGTTTAATGGTTTCTTCAATTAAAATAACTCTTAAAGGTCTCTTCAGTATCTTCGTATTAATATTTGAGTATACACCTAGTCCCCAAAGTCATATTGTAAACCGGTGTTAGCTTTTAAATGCATTTATTTTTAACAATCCTCGGGATAATTTTCGAATTCAACAGCAAAAGAAAAATAAATAATTAGGACCTACCTACGTATATGTGTGTTGGCAAAGGAAGTAGTGGACTTATTTTAGAACTGCAGGAAGAGTTCTCGATGGAGAGCTCTTTATATACCTGCCTATATATAGAGTAATGTTACATACATACATAATTAGCACGTCTACATTGCGGGTTAGAGCAACAACCAATCGACAGCCTTGAAAAGGCCGAAAGACCACGATCATCTGTATGTATTAACTAGCTGTGCCCGCGACTTCGTCCGCTTGGAATAGTTATTTTGGGCATCATTGAAGCCCTCAAGGATGAATAATTTTCCCCGATTTTTTCACATTTTCAATTATTTCTTCACTCCTCATAGTTTCAGCGTGATGTTATATAGCCTAAAGCCTTCCTCGATAAATGGTCTATTCAACACAAAAAGAATTTTTCAATTCGAACCAGTAGTTCCTGAGATAAGCGCGTTCAAACAAACAAACAATCTCTTCAGCTTTATAATATTAGTATCATTACATAGTATAAAACAAAGTCGCTATTTTAGTCTGTTTGTCTGTATGCTTAAATCTTTAAAATTACGCAACGGATTTTGATGCGGTTTTTTGTAACAGGTAGAGTTCACTTCATTCAAGAGGAAGGATTTTATGTATAATTTTTTCCGAATTTTGCACCCGTGCGAAGCCGGGGCGGGTCGCTAGTAAATGATAAAATTGAGATTCAAATAGTGACAGGTTGCTGTTGATTTATCCAGATCGCACCCTACACGTCAGTGCTGGTGAACTGCATCTACTGGGCGGTGGACAGCCCCAAGCTGCTGACGATCCCTGACGCTAAACACCTGCTGCTGCCCTCCCACACCCCCTGGCTGCCCAGGAGTATCGGGGCTCCAGCGTTGCCCCACAGGTGTGTCTAACTGATGGTCTTCAAACTGTCAATGGCCTTAAACTATGTAAGAGCATAGCCTGCAACTTCGTACTTACTGATGGTCTACTCTTAAACTGTCAATTGCCTTAAACTATGTAAGAGCTATTGCCTGCGACTTCGTACGTCGTAAAAGTTCACTGAATAGAATAGAATAGGTTTATTTTCTCTTTATTAATTTTTAATTTTTTTAGGTCTCTGCCTACTCCTACGGGAAAGAGGCGTGATTTTATGTATGTATGTAGGTTTATTATCAAAATTGGATACACGGTATCACTTATTGACGTCACTTTAATTAAATCTAATTATAACTACCACCGCTTCCAAAGCGCATGTGTAGAAGAAGCGGCGGAACAAATTACACTGCAGCATTTTCATCGGACGTAAACTGGACAAAAAAAGCAAGTGTGTTGCCACTTATAGGGATAGGGGGATATTCTTTTGTATACCATTTTGTGAGTTGGACTTAACACATCTAAGAAAACCGCACTCAAACCGGAGCAATGTTTTTGCTATTTGCGACAACAAACATACAGACAGAAATGTAAAAACAAATTATGAGTTCTGTTCTGCTAATCTGATATATAGATCTCCCAAATTTTTTTTTATAATCATCGACTTTACCCGAAACCGCCGAGCTTGCATGAAGAGAGATATGAATGTGGATGTAGCGAAGGAAGTATGCAGAGATCGTGGCAAGTGGGCCTCCTGCCTACCCCTCCTAACAAATGAATGTATGTATCATCGACTTTAACCGTTTCACTAGGATGCTGGCGATATGCGACATCTCTGCGGACCCTGGAGGCTCCATCGAGTTCATGAACGAGTGCACCACCATAGACACACCTTTCTGCCTTTACGACGCTGATCGGAACAAGGACACTAAGAGGTGAGGACAGCTATTTGTAATCGAATATCTCATAGGTGGATTGGCCCCAGGTCCAATCCACCTATGAGATGTACATCAGGGAGAGTCCAGTCTTCTGGACTCTCCCCTGATAACCTTATGACAAAGAAATGAGGAAGACATATGTTGTATCTTCTACCCACATATTCAGTGTGTTACACAACTAAGACAGACATACCAACTCAGAATTTTGATGCAGACATTATCTCCTATTGAAAGTATTGGTTTTAAAGTTTGGAGCCTAAGAGCATTAAAAATACACAGACAGAGACATGCTGTGAAAATGCTGAAGATATTGACCAAAATTTTTAAGGTTTACTTCATTAACTTCCTTCACTACCTCACCTTGGACAAATAAATGTCAACCGTTCATAAAAGGCTTGAATATTCTCTATCGAATTCACAGCATAAGTAATCTCATGTTGTAAATGAAATCGTGTTGTATTTAACAGTTATTCTATCCTTTCTTCTTTGTGTTCACTAACAGTTTCAAGGGGCCAGGCGTATTAGTGTGCTCCATCGACAATATGCCTACTCAGCTACCACGGGAGTCCACAGACTTCTTCGGAGACCTGCTGTTTCCTTACGCTGAAGACATCATGAGATCAGACGCCACTAGGCCTCTTGAAGAGCATAACTTTACGCCGGTCGTGCAAGGGGTAAGATTTCTACGTCTATATATCTACCTAACTGTAATTAATTTGACTGCCTCTGTGGCGCAGCGATAATAGGTACGCTTGTCTGTGACACCAGAGGTCCCGGGTTCGAATCCCGGTCAGTGCAATATGGATGCGAACTTTCTCTGATTGCTCTGGGTCTTGGTTGTTTTTCTATATAAGTACCTATTTATTACCTATAAAATATAGTATCTTTGAGTTAGTATCTCGTAACACAAGTATAATTAAAACATTAATTAAATAATAATAAATAAGTATTTAAATAAATATATTTATTCATTATTATGTAATTAAAGTGCCGTGTGGTTCCCGGCACGAATACAAAAAAGAATAGGACCACTCCATCTCTTTCCCATGGATGTCGTAAAAGGCGACTAAGGGTTAGGCTTACAAACTTGGGATTCTTCTTTAGGCGATGGGCTAGCAACCTGTCACTATTTGAATCTCAATTCTATCATTAAGCCAATTAGCAGAACGTGGCCATTCAGTCTTTTCAAGATTGTTGGCTCTGTCTACCCCGCAAGGGATATAGACGTGACTATATGTATGTATTAATTAATGTGCAGTTTCTAACGGCCGGACTTGTTGGTATGTTCCCGACTTAGCTACCATGCTCGGAGATCTGCTGACTTTTCTATACTTTTGTGTACAGTACGAGTTAAGATGGTTCGGTCATGTGGAGAGGATGAATGAAAGCAGGTTGACTAAGCAGATATACAAGAAGAGTGTGGAGGGAAAGGTCGGAGTGGGAAGGCCTAGACGAACGTATCTAGATCAAATTAAGGACGTCCTGGCAAAGGGTCAGGTCAAGAGTACCCGAAACGAGAATATTATATATAAGATGAGGTCACATTCAGCTGTATGGCTTTATAATAGAAAGAGAATTATATAGTGACAGGTTGATAGCCCATCGACTACAATCTCAATCTCAAATTTATTAGCCTATCCCTTAGTCGCTTTTTACGAAATTCATAGCAAAGAGATGGAGTGGTCCTATTCTTTAGTGCCGGGAACCACACGGCACTAAAGAAGAGTAAGAAGCAAGTAGGTACTTACGTCACAAATGCACAAACATAGCTGATAAGATAGTTATTATTTGTCTAATAAAATTATCAAAGTATAGTGTTTATTATAATATATTTTTAATAGTAGAATTGGTTTGAATCTAAAAAGTAATACCAAGCTAAAGGAATAAATGTGAAGTTATATCTGACATTATTTTTTTTTACATGTCTTGACGTTTTATTTGTTTTTTTTTTAATTTGTTTCTTATCAAATATTGTTTTTTGTGTTCTCCCAGGCTATAATAACAAGTAATGGAAAGTTGACAGCTCCATTTGAGTACATTAACGAGTTGCGTATGGCGAACACGTAAGTTATTTTTCTACCAAATAAGTATATTGAATTTGTTATTTTTCTAATTTCTACCAAATAAGTATCTATATTTATTCCTCAATGTCTGTCTCAAGTTTATCTCATCATACACGCATAAATACATGTAATCACGTCTATTCGCTTGTGGGTGAGACAGAGCCAACAGTCTTGAAAAGGCTGAAGGGCCACATTCGGCTGTAAAGCCATACAGTTGAACGATGAAATTGATGAATTGATCAATGATGGAATTGAGATTCAAATAGTGACAGGTTGCTAGCTCATTACCTAAAAGGAGAATCTATCTTGTATACTTGTTTTCCAATCATAATCGGTCTTTATGCAAAGTGGGAAAATAGTTATTATCCAACATGCCTCTTCGTTTTCATCCTTTTCAGAGAACCAGGGATTCAGAACTTAATCGTGGTCTTTGAAATATCCATTTTTCTCCAGACGATCTCGTCACAAGGTGGACGGGTGTGAGCAGCAGACGCCAGTGGTGGTGCTGGGCAGCGGGCTGGTGGCCGCGCCAGTGGTGGAGTACCTCGCCCGGGACAAGAACGTGGCCGTCACTGTCGGTATGATACTGTTCTATATCATTGTTCTTTGACGGCCTCTGTGGCGCAGCGGTCGTGCGCTTGTCTGCGACACGTTAGGTGCCGGGTTCGAATCCCGGCCAGGGCATGATGAGAAATGATTTTTTCTGATTGGTCAGGGTCTTGGATGTTTTTCTATATAAGTATTTATTATAAAATCAGAAGCCAACAATCTTAAAAAGACTGAAAGAACACGTTCAGCTGTATAGCTAGAAGATGGAATTTAGATTCAAATAGTGACAGGGATTAGTCTAGGCTGTCTGCAAGACGAATTCCAAGTTAAACCTATTCCTTTTACGACATCCATGGGAAAGATATGGACTTGATCCATTCTAAAGTATCGGAATCCACACGGTAACCTAACCAGTAACAGTATCTGTCCCCAAATTAACCTCAAGACATTTACAGCATCACAAGTCCAAGAAGAGGCCGATGAACTCGCCCACCGTTACGGCGTCCGCGCAGAATACTTCCAGGCCAACGACGAGGGAGCCCTCAAGTCCTTAGCGTCGAGAGCTCGTCTGGTCATCTCCTTGCTGCCTTACGATTTGCACGGAGCTGTGGCCAGAGCCTGTGTCAGTACTGGTTCACATATGGTGACGGCTTCCTATGTCAGGCCTGAAGTTCAGGAGTTGCATGATGCGTGAGTATAACATTATAATTATTAGGATAATTAAAGCTTTCCACGGCAGACCCTTTTGTTTTGAGAAGAGTTGATCTAAACTTAGTCGCACCTTCAGAAAGCGAAGCACTGTCAGTTCACGAGCTCGTCTGGTCATCTACATACTTCCTAATGATCTTCATGGAGCTGTAGCAAGAGTCTGTGTCAGTACTGGCTCTCATATGGTGACGGCTTCCTATGTCAGGCCTGAAGTACAGGAGTTGCATGATGCGTGAGTATCAGAACATCATGTTTACTGCTTTTGAGGATAGCATTCCACAACAGACCCTTTTGTTGGTACCCTTTTTTTGTGAGAAGAGTTCATCCATTATCTGTCGCACGTTCATAAAGTGAAGTACTGGCCGCTAGGGTTCCTAGATTCTCCATTGTCAGAACTGACTAGAAATCTATTGAAATATAAGTATATGAGTATTACGAGCTCGTTTGGTCATCTACATACTTTCTTATGATCTTCATGGAGCTTCATATGTCGGGCCTGATGTATAGGAGCTGCATGATGCGTTAGTATTAGAACTAATTATGTAGTGCATTCAGATTATTAAAGAAATAATCAGTTCTACATTCATACATGTTTTTTAATGTAGACAATGTGCATTCGTCCACGATTTAGATTTAAGAGATCTATATTTGTAAATTGACGTCCTATGAAAATGCTGCAGTGTAGTTTGTTCCGCCACTTCTTCTACACATGCGCTTTGGAAGCGGTCGTAGTTATAATTAGATTTAAGTTATGTGACGTCAATAAGCGATACCTTGTATCCAATTTTGAAAATAAATCTATTCTATTCTATTCTATTCTAATCACTTTGACTTAAAACGATGTCCTTTAGTAATTTTGCTTTAATATTGAGTCTTGATAGTCACACGAAAGTCGCTTCGTGCCACCATAACTTAATTGAATTTATGAATTAAAAATTAAAAAAAATTGAAATTTAAAAATTGAATAACTTCTTCCTGTATTGCCATTGTACGGGAGCCCAGGGATGGTACAGCTGAATGAAGTTCTAATACAATGATGAGCATAATTTTTGTTTGTTTGTTATATCTTTAATGCACATAAATTTACACAGTAACAAGAAATAGTACATGGTAATAAAATAATGCGTGTTGGAGGACGCTTAGTTAATTCCTTGTTTTGTTTTGAGAAACAACACCCTATAAGAGAACATTTATTTTTCAAATATTACATACAATTGTTTATAATTAATCAGAAAAGTACTAATAATAAATATAACTAATAAAATAATTTAAACTAATATTAATTATAATTAACGTTAATTGTACATGGTTATAAAAGAAACAAATCACTTGCAATGGTGGACTTATCCCATGAAGGGATCTCTTCCAGTCAACCGGCAAACAATGAAGGAACTAGATTACTAAGTAAAACAAAAGAATCTTTTTTCCGAGTCAAGAATCTGATCATGACCTGATTCATTTCGGATTTGTTTCACTTCCAGTGCCAAAGAAAAAGGTGTGACGATCCTCAATGAAGTAGGGCTGGACCCTGGCATCGACCACCTCCTGGCTTTGGAGTGCATCCACGACATTCAAAGCCACGGCGGGAGAGTTGATTCCTTCGTGTCATACTGTGGAGGTAAGAATTCTCTGTCATCATTATGTTAGGTGGTACCAATTGGATTTGAAGCTGTCAGTTTCTAAAGCTTTTTAAATCACGCGGTTGAAGTTGTGCAAAGATTATTTTAACCGCCTTCAAATTAAGAGCTATAAATATATATATTTATAATTCTATGTTATATATATATAGGTATATATGTATGTTGTTCCGCTATTATGTCGCATTTCGCTGAACCGGTTTCGATACGATTTTAAGGAAAGTATTACTTACACTTAAGAGAAGCTTTTACAAAATTCTACCAACTTCAAAAAAAAGCAAGATATCGATTGGAGGCAATTTTTCTTTTGGCAAAAGTTATTCGATCAAGAAAATTGGCTGAAATACCAACTTTGTGCGCAGGTCTACCTGCGCCAGAGTTCAGTGATAACGCGTTGCGCTACAAGTTCTCGTGGAGTCCACGCGGCGTCCTACTCAACACTATCTCCGGAGCTAAATATCTGAGCAGAGGGCAGGTGAGCGAATAGTAGGGGGAGGGGGGGTCTTTAAATAATGTACTACAGAAATATAGATATAAAATTATCGTGACGTGCGGTTCCAGGTACCAATAACAAAAATAGGACCACTCCATCTCGTCCCAACAGATGTCGTAAGAGGTGACTGAGGAATAGGGTTATAAACTTGGCATTCTTCTTTTAAGCGATGTGCTAGCAACCTGTCACTATTTGAATCTCAATTCTATCATTGAGCCAAACAGCTGAACGTGGCCTATCAGTTTTTTCAAGACCATTGGCTATGTCTACCCCGCATGTAAGTATGTTTGTATGTATATATTTCTTAACGTTTTACCATCAGATCGTCGAAGTCCTGGGTGGTGGGGAGCTGATGTCAGTGGCTCGGGAGCTGGACTTCCTGCCAGGGTTCGCGTTCGAGGGGTACCCCAATAGGGACAGCACTATGTACTCCTCATTGTACGGCATTGAGGACGCCCATACTATGTTCAGGGGAACTTTGAGGTATAGAGGTAAGGGAGTCAAGGATCTACATACATACATACAATCACGTGTACATCCCTTGCGGGGTGGACAGAGACAACAGACCCGAAAGATTGAAAGACCACGCTCAGCTGTTTGGCCTGATGATGGAATTGAGATTCAAATAGTGACAGATTTTGCTAGGGCATCGCCTCACAGAAGAATCAAATATATATTCTACTCTAAAGAGAAAGATTTGTATTGTTTTTGTGTTCTTGACTTTAATATAGGAGTAAACCAGACCGATTGTGATGAAACCTGGCAAAAAGATACGTCAGCTTAACTTTCAGATGGTGCAGATATTATATCTATGATGTGAAACTCATTGCTCTACTCAAAGAGTTCTTTAGTTACCGATGTTTACCTACCATATATAGAAAGTCAACTAAATGGTCTATTTTCAAAACTAAATAGACAATATTTGCCATTATAATTATGGTAGATACTAGATATATATAGAGTTAGATGCTAGATAGCCTTCCTAGACCTATTTTTATGCTTACTATCATCATATTTTTATAAAACAAAGCCTTAAACAAAATGCTTTGATAAAGGTGTAGCGAGTGCGATAGTTCTTTCTAGACCACCACTAAAGTAAAGATCTTCTGCGAGGCTTGGTGTGATGCCTGGGGAACCGCGTGTCAGACGACGTTGGGCCGAAAGCTATATTTATGCTCCAATCCGTTATATCTTCTCTATCACAATTTAGAACACGTGAGTGGCTCGTTGCCTGTGCCATTTGAAATGACGCCATAGACTCTTCGCTGCTATTGGTTGAGCGCATCGCTTTCTCACAATGATTGGCTGATGGCGTGTGACGTAAGCGAAGTCACCATAAAAATTTTCTAACTGTCTCGTTTGGTAATATTTTTAAATTGTTATATATTTTCTGAGCGTTTATCAGCAATATATATTAATGTGTTTTTTTTTAGGTTTCGGGGACACAATGAAAGCCATGCAACTGTTCGGCTACATCGACCCCAATCCTCATCCGTCACTCCATCCAGAGGGGCCAAAGATTACTTGGGTAAGTTATGTATTTCAGGAAAGAACATCTTTAAAAGTAAAAGTAAAAAAGAATTTATTCAAAGAACATCATAACAAAAAGACAAAAATGGAAACAAAAATATGTACAAAAACAAACATGTAGTAGTATGGTGCTCCCGAAAGGGTACCCCCTCAGCATAATGCTGGCTGTAAACAATATGCTACACGGCCAGTGCTGATCTTCCGGGGGTGCCCGGGTATTCATCACGGACATACGTACAATGAAAACAATGAAACAAATCTTTATTCCCCGAAGCTAAGGATCGGCGGTCGATTCATGATAACAATGATATCGTATATTTATTTATTTATTTATTTATTTATTCTTTATTGTAACAATTACAATTTGTAAAGTACAATAGGCGGACTTAATGCTAATAGCATTATCTAACAGTCTACCATTGGGTTAAGCAGAGAACCTTTGTGTGGGTGATAATAAAAATTTATAATAAACATACTTACTATACCATTTATACTATAAACCTATACTTAATATATACATATATATACCCATAAACTACACATACATACATATATAAATATATATATACATATATATATTTGCAGCAGATTACATACAGAGATTATTTACTCTCTCATGACTGAGCCAGAAACAACTGGACCACGTGCGACTTAAAACTGGCGCGGCTCAGAGAAGCTTGAACGGAATCGGGAAGTGCATTCCAAAGTCTGACAGCTGTAGCAGCGAAAGAATTTGAATAGAAACCTGTACGGTGAAAAGGTGTTGCAAGGGTCAACCTGTTAGAGGAACGTAGGATTCTTTCATGGGTGGAACTTAAAAGTTGAAATTCGGATCTAAGATAATCTGGAGCTAGGGGATTATTAAGAATATTATAAAGTTGACAAAGAATATGAAGATTCCTACGTTGTCGGATGGGCAGCCACTTAAGCTGAGAACGGAATTCAGAGACATGGTCATACTTACGAAGACAGAAAATAAATCTGATGCAGTTATTGAGAAGACGTTCAAGCTTATTAAGTTGTTCTTCAGTTAGATCCAAACAACACACATCAGCATAATCAATAATGGGTATAACAAGTGTTTGCGCCAGCATTACCTTAGTTTTGACGGGAAGAAAATGTTTAAGACGTTGCAGGTAATGTAGGGACCCGTAGACCTTTCGACTGAGCTCAACGACATATGGGTTCCAGCAAAGGTTTGAATCAATAAGAAGACCGAGGTCTTTGACAGTCGGACTAAAAGGTATCGGAGTGCTGTCGAACATCAGAGGCGGCGTACTATTGAGGTCTAAATTATTTATTTGATAGGCACTTCCCACTACAACCGCCTGACACTTTTTTACATTAACGTGAATATATTATATTTCTCTGGTTTTTAAACAACTCTTCCTCCTGGCTTTAGTCCCGGTTGCATCCTCACCACTCTGCAGAAGAGCCCGGGGTATGCCTTTAACCATGGATCCTGGATTGGTTGAGTCAGGTTTTTACACGAAGCGACTCCCGTCTGACCTCCGCAACCTTCGCAGGTAAACTTACCCGTATTGGATCGATCATGGTTACACATCCAGTTGCCTGAATATGCAGGTTTCCTCACGACGTGTTCGCTGAATTAACTGACATTAAAATTGTTCAGCATTGTAAATTTTTTGGTCTTAATACGCGAACATACCGTACTTTCCTGATGTTTTGACCAGGTTGACGGACCATAGTCCATGATGAATGGTGAACCGGTGTTATAATTCCGTCGACGCGGTTGAAGCTTTTCTTTTCTTTCTTTAGGCTAAATCATTTACAAGTTAGGTCTGATTGACACGCTGGAATTCCAGACGTAATAGAACTTCAATTGTTTGTGAACGCTACGATAGAATTAGCAAAAACAAAACTCGTAATTTCATTTCGTTCACAGCGCTAATTCAAATGTGAGCTATTAAGCCTGCAAGACACGCTTTAATCGCCAAAATTCTAGACAGAACAGAATTTCAATGTTCGTCACCACGTCGTTTAATGAATTTAAAATAGGACTTGACCTAAAAAAGAACCTTACAAACATTGTTATTATCCATCCTTTTCGTCCACAGCGCCAATTCGCATGCGAGCTACTAGGCCTTTTGGACACAACGATCTTCTACGAAAACTTACGTACTCGTGTAGCGGAGCGCGTGGGCAGCGCAGGCGCAGCCGCGCTCGAGTCGCTCGGGCTCTTCAGCGAGGACCTCGTGGTCAAGTGCAACACGCCGCTGGACACTGTCAGCCATTATCTGGGGAAGAGGTTGCAGTTGGGTAAGACATAGGATGATAAAGACGATCATTACGCTCAGGGAGTTGCTGTTGCTGGTTATATCTCTTTGGAGGTCTGGAAAAGCAGATCTAGTGGTTCTTTTGTCATTATATCTATATTTTTCTAAAAGTGTTATATATTTGTATACTTCTTCATGAAAACAATCTCCTACTCCAACACAAGTGTAGTCTTTTGCTAGCTTCACTGCAGTTTCTTTAAATGTCATCAAACCGAAGAGACATCCTACAGCAGCCTTTACATATTGGAACAGGTGTCGCAAAAGGCGACTAAGGGATAGGCTTATAAACTTGGGATTCTTCTTTTAGGCGATGGGCTAGCAACCTGTCACTATTTGAATCTCAATTCCATCACAAAACCAAACAGCTGAACGTGGCCTTTCAGTCTTTCAAAGTCTATTGGCTTTATCTACCCTAGTAAGGGATATAGACGTGATGATATGCATGTAACAGCTGAAGACGAGACGGACTTCGTGGTTCTCCGCCACGAGCTGGGGGTGAGCCTTCAGTCTTTTCAAGACTGTTGTCTCTATCTACCCTAGTAAGGGATATAGATGTAATAATATGTATGTAACAGCTGAAGACGAGACGGACTTCGTGGTGCTCCGCCACGAGCTGGGCGTGACGTGGAGCGACGGGCGGCGCGAACGGCGCGAGGTCACCATGACGGTGCGGGGGGAGCCCGCGCGCCACACCGCCATGGCGCGCACCGTGGGGCTTCCCACCGCCATCGCCGCCAAGATGCTGCTGGACGGTATGTGTATTGATTCTTCTACTTCTAGTTTGGAAGCGGTGGTGGTTATAATTAGATTTAAGTGATGTGACGTCAATAAGTGCTACCTTGATAGATAGATAGATAATTCATTTATTTGATTTGCTACACACGATTTACAATTTCATATGGAATACAAATTAATAGGGTGTGAGTTGCACCTTGTATCCGATTTTGAAAATAATTCTCGTCCACTTCACTCTATGTGTCGTTTGGTTGCTGCCACTTCCGAATAAATATACGAGTGGTTTCTGCCATTTCGAAATAGGACCTACTAGATCTCTATGGCGCAGCGGTACTGCGCTTGTCTGTGACACTGGAGCCAGGGTTCGAATCCCGGCAAGGACATGATGAGAAACGAACTCTTTCTAATTGGCTTGGATTATGGATGTTTATACATGTATAAGTGTTTATTATAAAATAAAGTATCATTGAATTAGTATCTCGTAACACAAGTTCAGAACTTACTTCGAGGCTAACTCAACCTGTGTAATTTGTCTCATATATACATATAACTCACGGATGTCGTACTCAGAGAATGGACACAATCATCCAATACAACTATTTACCAGGTTTCGGAGATCAAGCGGGAGACGCTTCATGCGAAAACTTGACTTAATTCAGGATCATGACTAAAGGGCGCAGCCCGAACTCCCAATGATTTGAGGATCCCCTTAATCACCTTTAACGAGTTGAGGATTTAAGCGTGATCCCCTTAATCGCCTTTAACTACATCCATGAGAAAGAGATCGAGATCGAGAGTGGTCTATTCTTATTACATGGTGGAGTCTATTCTTAAGTGCTGTGAACAACACGGCAAAAGCTTACCAATAAAAGACACTTTACATACAATTGGGCGGTTTAACAAATCATGCCTGTATTTTTTTTGACTATACCTTCCTCCATCAGGTGAGATCCAAGAGCGAGGTGTGGTTCTCCCGTTCTCACCAGTAGTGTACAAGTCTCTGCTCTCCCGCCTCCGAGCAGACGGCATCACCGCCAGGGAATCATCCACGCCGATCAATTGAAACATCTGTCTGTCTGTCTGTCTGGATCACGGATGTGTAAACAATGTGGAAAACCAACTCGAAACAAAATTGGGGGCGTAGAGAATTATATTATAGGTCTTCTTTTTTTTTTTTAAAGTGACGTTTTCTCCAGCGATCCCCAAATTTGTCACATTCATTCATTTATCCATCCATTCATTCATTTATTCATTATAAGTTCGTTCGTTCTTTCGTTCTTTCGTTCTTTCGTTCTTTCGTTCATTCATTCATTCATCCATTCACGTGGCCATTCAGTCTTTTTCGGGACTATTGGCTCGGTCTCCCCCGCAAGGGATATAGACGTGACTATATGTATGTATGTATGTAGTTCCCATTACAATGGCTCTCGTAGTTAAATACATACATATCAAAATCATTACCCTCTTTTTTGCTTCGTCATAAAGGGAAGGTATAAAAAGGGACGAGAGAAGAGAGTGTGTTTTTCACGTTGTTTATATTTCTCAAGGATATAATGATCTCTCAAAGGACCATTTTATAAGGAGTGGTGATCAGAATGATCACATAGGTACTCTTATTAGATAAATTTATGAATTATTTTGTTTAAAATTATACCTTATCGTCTTAAATTTAAGAGATAACACTTGTCAGTGGAATTAAGTGGAGCGTTCTTTTAAAATACGTTATTAATGTCGAATAGTCGATCAAAAATAAAAGTAAGTAGAACCAAGTAGAAATTTTACTTCTAAATAGTTACGTTAAAAGTGAAAAGACGTTGAAATTATGGTTGTTTGAATTATTTTTATATACCTTTTGTTGATACATTGCAAAATTCAATGCAATTGTTTCTTGTTCTGTTGATCTTGTGATTGATTTTATACGTAATTTTAATGTAAATAAACTGAGGTGAGAATGTCGTGGTTAATTATTAAGTCCCTTACTTTAAATATGTAAGAAATAAATAATTCAATTTTCCTATGGTAGTTTTAATTTTGTCACTATTTTGAATCTCAATTCTATCATTTAGCCAAACAGCTGAACGTGACCTATCAGTTTTTAAAGACTGTCAGCTCTATCTGCCCCGCAAGGTATATAGACGTGATTATATGTATGTATGTATGTAAGTTTTAATCCTTTTTTTCTAACACTCACCGAATTCATCGTGTCCATAGTTTTATACACATACAAATAATCACGTCTATATTCCTTGCGGGTTAGACAGAGCACACAGTGTTGTAACGGCTGAAAGGGCCACGTTCAGCTGTAGGTAGCATTATGATAGAATTGAACTAGTGACAGGTTGCTAGCCCATCGCCTACAAAAATAATCCTAAGTTTATTAGCAATTTCCTTAGTTGCTGCAAGGGAAATAGACGTGATCAGGAAATTGAATGAGTTGAAATTGTTGTAGAGTTATGTCAGAAATCGTAGGCGTGCTACGAAAGTGCTACGAAGACTACGTACTGTAGTTACTACGAATTAACTACGTTCTTTGAATTGAACCTATATTTTCATTTAGAAGTGTACGTTACATAACTTGGTTATTTTTTTTAAGATATTTTAGAAAGAAAGATCCTAAGTAAGAGTACAAAAGTACAGTACATACTTACATATAATCACAGACGGGGTAGACAGAGCCAACAGTCTCGAAAAGACTGATAAGCCACGTTCAGCTGTTTGGCTTAATGATAGAATTGAGATTCAAATAGTGACAGGTCGCTAGCCTAAATAGGAATCCCAAGATAGTAAGTATGCCTTTCCCTTATTCGCCTTTTACGACACTCATGGGAAAGATATAGAGTGGTCCTACTATTGTTTCTATTGGTACCGGGAACCACACGGCACTGTTTAAAGAAGAAAGTTAATAAATAAAAAGTAGTAAATTTAAAGAAAGTTAATATAATTTTTTATTGTATCAGGTAAAAGTTAAAACAACCTTTTTAATGTGACTGGCGCCGCGGCTAGTTTGACGGCACGAAAAAACAATATCAAACGTTTTTGATTTCAGTAAGGCTACCGCTGAAAATGAAAATACTGCTATCCAGTAATGTCAACAGGAAAAAAAAGGTTTGACATGTTTGTCACGGTTGTATCAATTTTTTTGCTAACCTAAAATGTTTTTTCAAATGACCTGATTTGCTGTTTTGAATTAATTTTTTACTGTTATTTTTTACAAATTCACTTAACTAAATCCCGATTGTGTCTTGGCACGTCATATTTGCGCACTTGGATTTATTACGCGTTACAATTTTTTATAATGATGACTTTGCGTTAAGACTGAAATGGAAAACGACCCGAATAACACTGTAAGTAGCTCCATTATTTATGGAAATCGTCGAAGGGTTCATAATCAAACATGTCGATAACTCAGACAGCGTGCTTTCTTGAAATTACCGCGAAAATTATCAATAAAGATGCCAGTCGATAAAAGAATAATAGGTTAAGCGGTAGGAGTCGAACTTGTACCTACTTCTTGAAACAGGAAAGCCATTATTAGTCTGATTCTATAACCTCTTGTCCACCGTTACGGGTTCTTTTTTCGTCTAGACCATGTAAAAATATGTTTTATTAATACGACAGGTATTGAACGCGTAAGTAACGTACTTTTATATTATCTTAAAACATACATACATACATAAAATCACGCCTCTTTCCCGGAGTTTTTTTTTCTTTTTAAATATAATATGAGTTTTTTTTCCGAATTTTTCCTCTTTCTCTTTTTATCTTAAAACATGGATCATTGTAACATGATTCCAAACGTCCGAGATAAAAAAAAGGTACGTTAGGTGCGCGTTTAATACCTTTATAATTTACAAATAGTTTAACTCAAAGTGAAAGTTTAAAATCATGTTAATGTTTCATGAACCTTGCCATCCTTAAGGAATCTGTCAGAAGATAAATACTCTTCGATAATACCTATCTAGATCCTATAAATATTATTTATATAAAATTTATATTTGGTCCGAAATAAACCAAAAAAAATGCACGTTTGTCGGCCTCTGACACTGTATATACTTGAGATTTCTAACCAAAGACTAATTATATACTGAACAACAAATAATAACTAAGTACATAATTAAGCACATTAAGTCTGATTAGAAATTCCATCACGTCTATCAGTGATGACTAGTTTTATTAATCAAATAATACGATAGCCAGCATTTCCTTGTTTACAAAATCAACCACATTAATGACATTGATGTAATCGGGTTAATGATTCGAGTCAGGTTTGACTCCTGTCTGACGTCCGTGAACCTATAAATAATGGAATCAAGTAGAATTTGCATTAGGTACTTAGGCAAAATATCTCCAGTCTGTTCCCGTTTCATTTTATGCAAATTCCATATTCTGTTTTATGTAAATAATTAATTTTGTAACCAAACCTAGCATAGATATGGTTTTTGCATTATTCCATTTACACGTCGCCACCTACGCCTTCAGCAAAAAGATGAAGATAGAATTGAGATTCAAATGGTGGCAGGTTACAAGCTAATCTAAAGATCATTTAAAGATTGTTTAAATTTGAATACAAGCTAACACCTTATTGACCTCAAAAAACTTAAATCTAACTACATATATCTACTGTCGCTTCCAAAGCGCATGTGTAGAAGAAGCGGCGGAACAAACTACACTGCAGCATTTTCACCGGACGTTAATTTACTAATATAGATTTTTTAAACTAAATCGTGGACGATTATTATAATTAGTGGAGTGCAGATTAAATTAGAAGGCCTTCTATAATATCCACGGGAAATAATACAAAAGTTAGGCCTCATTATAGTATGTATAAAAATAAAACTTGTTGCCATGCACATTGCACAAGGGGAGTCGCGTGCGCCGGCGCCGCATCTAAGATAAAACTTACGGATGTAGTTAGCATTGAGAATGCATCTCCTTAATATAAACATTTCTACGAAAACGTGACTGAATAAATATATAGATTAAACTAACCTATAAGATACTAATAGAAAGGTCTAGAACCTACCAAGGCGACGAGTTTGGATGAAAAGAATTATGAACATGAATATTAAACAAAAGGAGTATGTCTTATGCAAAGATCCTAATATGTGGTGTCTGCCTTTATCTATCCCTATCCGAAAAAGAGGTACTTAGTTTTTACATAACATGAACGAACACGCCTGAACATTTTACCTGGCCTCTGGTCTCGGTGAAGACGCCAAAACCAGATTATCTTACAAATGTCTGGGTTAGAAAAAGTGAATTCTTGCCGTGTGGTTCCCGGCACCGATACAAAAAAGAATAGGACCACTCCATCTCTTTCCCATAGATATCGCAAAAGGCGACTACGGGATAGGCTTAAAAACTTGGGTTTCTTCTTTTAGGCGATGGGCTAGCAACCTGTCACTATTTGAATCTCAATTCCATCATAAAGCCAAACAGATGAACGTGGCCTATCAGTCTTTTCAAGACTGTTGGCTCTGTCTACCTCACAAGGTAAGGTCTATATCAGACGTGATTATATGTATGTATGTATGACGGCCTCTGTGGCGCAGCGGTAGTGCGCTTGTCTGTGTCACCGGAGGTCCCGGGTTCGAATCCCGGCCAAGGCATGATGAGAAACGAACTATCTCTGATTGGCCTGGGTCTTGGATGTTTATCTATACAAGTATTTATTATAAAATATAGTATCGTTGAGTTAGTATCTCGTAACACAAGTTTTGAACTTACATCGAGGCTAACTCAATCTGTGTTATTTGTCCCGTATATATTTATTTTACATACATACATACATATGATCACGTCTATATCCCTTGGGGGGTAGACAGAGCCAACAGTCTTGAAAAGACTGAATGGCCACGTTCAGCTATTTGGCTTAATGATAAAACCGAGATTCAAATAGTGACAGGTTGCTAGCCCATCGCCTAAAAGAGGAATCCTAAGTTTATAAGCCTATCCCTTAGTCGCTTTTTACGACATCCATGGGAAAGAGATGGAGTGGTCCTATTCTTTTTTGTAATAGTGCCGGGAACCACACGGCACTATATATTTATATATTTGTTTATATATTTATTTTATTTATATTTATTTATTTATTTATGTATATGTGTGTGTTCTAGACGGCGGGTCGCGAGACGGGGCGGTGTATGTCGGTGGCCGCCATGCAGGCGCTCCACCGGCTGCGCGAGTGCCGGCTGCTGTGCGACGCCATCGTGCGGGCGGACGACGGCGCGGCCTTCCCGGTGCACCGCGCCATACTCTCCGCTTGCAGCCCGTACTTTCTGTGAGAAAGAGAATTTTTCACTTAAATATAAGGTGTATCGGGGCATACTCTCCGCTTGCAGCCCATACTTTCTGTGAGCTAACGGCTTAACTCTGTAAATAATTACTAAAAGATCGCTCTTGCCTATGCGGATCAGATGACGCGGCCTATAAGGTGTATCGGGGCATACTCTCCGCTTGCAGCCCATACTTTCTGTGAGCTAACGGCTTAACTCTGTAAATAATTACTAAAAGATCGCTCTTGCCTATGCGGATCAGATGACGCGGCCTATAAGGTGTATCGGGGCATACTCTCCGCTTGCAGCCCATACTTTCTGTGAGCTAACGGCTTAACTCTGTAAAGAATTACTAAAAGATCGCTCTTGCCTATGCGGATCAGATGACGCGGCCTATAAGGTGTATCGGGGCATACTCTCCGCTTGCAGACCATACTTTCTGTGAGCTAACGGCCAAACTCTGTAAAGAATCATTTAAAGACCGCTCTTGTCTCTGCGGATCAGACCGGCCTACCAGGTGTATCGGGGCATCCTCTCCGCTTGCAGCCCGTACTTTCTGTGAGCTAACGGCCAAACTCTGTAAAGAATCACTTAAAGATCGCTCTTGTATCTGCGGATCAGACCGGCCTACCAGGTGTATCGGGGCATCCTCTCCGCTTGCAGACCATACTTTCTGTGAGCTAACGGCCAAACTCTGTAAAGAATCACTTAAAGACCGCTCTTGTCTCTGCGGATCAGACCGGCCTACCAGGTGTATCGGGGCATCCTCTCCGCTTGCAGACCATACTTTCTGTGAGCTAACGGCCAAACTCTGTAAAGAATCACTTAAAGATCGCTCTTGTATCTGCGGATCAGACCGGCCTACCAGGTGTATCGGGGCATCCTCTCCGCTTGCAGACCATACTTTCTGTGAGCTAACGGCCAAACTCTGTAAAGAATCACTTAAAGACCGCTCTTGTCTCTGCGGATCAGACCGGCCTACCAGGTGTATCGGGGCATCCTCTCCGCTTGCAGACCATACTTTCTGTGAGCTAACGGCCAAACTCTGTAAAGAATCACTTAAAGACCGCTCTTGTATCTGCGGATCAGACCGGCCTACCAGGTGTATCGGGGCATCCTCTCCGCTTGCAGACCATACTTTCTGTGAGCTAACGGCCAAACTCTGTAAAGAATCACTTAAAGACCGCTCTTGTCTCTGCGGATCAGACCGGCCTACCAGGTGTATCGGGGCATCCTCTCCGCTTGCAGACCATACTTTCTGTGAGCTAACGGCCAAACTCTGTAAAGAATCACTTAAAGACCGCTCTTGTATCTGCGGATCAGACCGGCCTACCAGGTGTATCGGGGCATCCTCTCCGCTTGCAGACCATACTTTCTGTGAGCTAACGGCCAAACTCTGTAAAGAATCACTTAAAGACCGCTCTTGTATCTGCGGATCAGACCGGCCTACCAGGTGTATCGGGGCATCCTCTCCGCTTGCAGACCATACTTTCTGTGAGCTAACGGCCAAACTCTGTAAAGAATCACTTAAAGACCGCTCTTGTATCTGCGGATCAGACCGGCCTACCAGGTGTATCGGGGCATCCTCTCCGCTTGCAGACCATACTTTCTGTGAGCTAACGGCCAAACTCTGTAAAGAATCACTTAAAGACCGCTCTTGTCTCTGCGGATCAGACCGGCCTACCAGGTGTATCGGGGCATCCTCTCCGCTTGCAGACCATACTTTCTGTGAGCTAACGGCCAAACTCTGTAAAGAATCACTTAAAGACCGCTCTTGTCTCTGCGGATCAGACCGGCCTACCAGGTGTATCGGGGCATCCTCTCCGCTTGCAGACCATACTTTCTGTGAGCTAACGGCCAAACTCTGTAAAGAATCACTTAAAGACCGCTCTTGTCTCTGCGGATCAGACCGGCCTACCAGGTGTATCGGGGCATCCTCTCCGCTTGCAGACCATACTTTCTGTGAGCTAACGGCCAAACTCTGTAAAGAATCACTTAAAGACCGCTCTTGTATCTGCGGATCAGACCGGCCTACCAGGTGTATCGGGGCATCCTCTCCGCTTGCAGACCATACTTTCTGTGAGCTAACGGCCAAACTCTGTAAAGAATCACTTAAAGACCGCTCTTGTCTCTGCGGATCAGACCGGCCTACCAGGTGTATCGGGGCATCCTCTCCGCTTGCAGACCATACTTTCTGTGAGCTAACGGCCAAACTCTGTAAAGAATCACTTAAAGACCGCTCTTGTATCTGCGGATCAGACCGGCCTACCAGGTGTATCGGGGCATCCTCTCCGCTTGCAGACCATACTTTCTGTGAGCTAACGGCCAAACTCTGTAAAGAATCACTTAAAGACCGCTCTTGTATCTGCGGATCAGACCGGCCTACCAGGTGTATCGGGGCATCCTCTCCGCTTGCAGACCATACTTTCTGTGAGCTAACGGCCAAACTCTGTAAAGAATCACTTAAAGAACGCTCTTGTCTCTGCGGATCAGACCGGCCTACCAGGTGTATCGGGGCATCCTCTCCGCTTGCAGACCATACTTTCTGTGAGCTAACGGCCAAACTCTGTAAAGAATCACTTAAAGACCGCTCTTGTATCTGCGGATCAGACCGGCCTACCAGGTGTATCGGGGCATCCTCTCCGCTTGCAGACCATACTTTCTGTGAGCTAACGGCCAAACTCTGTAAAGAATCACTTAAAGACCGCTCTTGTCTCTGCGGATCAGACCGGCCTACCAGGTGTATCGGGGCATCCTCTCCGCTTGCAGACCATACTTTCTGTGAGCTAACGGCCAAACTCTGTAAAGAATCACTTAAAGACCGCTCTTGTATCTGCGGATCAGACCGGCCTACCAGGTGTATCGGGGCATCCTCTCCGCTTGCAGACCATACTTTCTGTGAGCTAACGGCCAAACTCTGTAAAGAATCACTTAAAGACCGCTCTTGTATCTGCGGATCAGACCGGCCTACCAGGTGTATCGGGGCATCCTCTCCGCTTGCAGACCATACTTTCTGTGAGCTAACGGCCAAACTCTGTAAAGAATCACTTAAAGACCGCTCTTGTCTCTGCGGATCAGACCGGCCTACCAGGTGTATCGGGGCATCCTCTCCGCTTGCAGACCATACTTTCTGTGAGCTAACGGCCAAACTCTGTAAAGAATCACTTAAAGACCGCTCTTGTCTCTGCGGATCAGACCGGCCTACCAGGTGTATCGGGGCATCCTCTCCGCTTGCAGACCATACTTTCTGTGAGCTAACGGCCAAACTCTGTAAAGAATCACTTAAAGACCGCTCTTGTCTCTGCGGATCAGACCGGCCTACCAGGTGTATCGGGGCATCCTCTCCGCTTGCAGACCATACTTTCTGTGAGCTAACGGCCAAACTCTGTAAAGAATCACTTAAAGACCGCTCTTGTCTCTGCGGATCAGACCGGCCTACCAGGTGTATCGGGGCATCCTCTCCGCTTGCAGACCATACTTTCTGTGAGCTAACGGCTTAACTCTGTAAAGAATTTTTTACTTAAAGACCGTTCTTGTCTCTGCGGATCAGACCGGTCTACCAGGTGTATTAGTGCATCATATTGCACAGGATCGCTTTTGACTACGCATTAAATGGTGCGGCCTTCCTGATGCATCGCGCCATCCTCTACGTTTTCAGATCTTACTTTCTGTGAACTTATATGTAACAAATTTCTGTAAATACTCTTCTTGTCGAAGCGGTATATTGTAAGAAGTCACTCTAATATCTGAGTATCTGATGGCTTAGCCTTTACAACAATTTTGAGTCAAATTACACACATACATACAGGGTAGACAGAGCCAACAGTCTTGAAAAGTATGACCACGTTCAGCTATTTGGCTTATTAATAGAATTCAAATAGAAACAGGTTGTTAGCCCATCGCCTAAAAGAAGAATCACAAGTTTATAAGCCTATCCCTTATTCGCCTTTTCAACAACTTTCATGGAAATGAGACATAGTGGTCTTATTCTTTTTTTTATTGGTGCCGGGAACCACACGGCACTTGAGTTAAATTGGTGTGATTCATCCCCTTTTATGTAAATCCAGGGCACTGTTTACAACAACTCTTCACCGGCGCGAGCAGAGCGACGTGGTGATATCGGGTGTGCGCTCCGAGATCCTGCAACTCCTGATCGAGTACGCTTACCTCCGGCGCATCGACGTCTCTGACTCCAACGTTCACGAGCTGCTGATGACCGCCGACTACCTGGCCTTCCTCGGAGTACTGCAACTGTGCTGTGACCATCTCTACAACTCGCTGAATCCGAAAAACTGCTTAGGGATCATGATGTTTGCCAGGTAAATAAATGTTGGTCCTAATAATTTCCTGTTATCTCCTGTAATCTCTGTTTGGTTTCCTTCCACCCAAACGTTGATTGGAAGAGATTATATTAGCTATTAGTCCACCTTTGGGCTATCTCTGTCTGTTTTGTAGATACTGTTTTTAACGTTTTACTCTTATGGTGCAATAAAGAGTTTTATCTATCTATCTAGATTCAGGTAGGTCACTTCGGAGTTCTATTACTCATTGACGTCCCAGACTTAAATGTCACGATCTTTTGAATTCTGCTGACTACTTAGTCTTCCTCGGAGTACTGCAACTATGCTGTGACCATCTCTAACAACTCGCTAAATCGGAAGAACTGCTTAGGGATCATGATGTTCTAAAGCGTGAAACTATATCTTCAAGTAATGAAGCCTCAAATCGAAATATACATCAACACCTGGTCGATGTTTGCCTTCTAGCATTTGGAAACTGTGAATCTGTTTCGATAATCTCTACACTTGCTCAGTCTAAAGTCCTTTATAGATGATTAAATATAAAGTTTTAGAGGTCGGCTACTTACACGGACACCAAATTCACTTGCTAATTTATATGCGTTCCAATTTTTCCTACCCAGCTGAAAGCCAAATGTTGTGTATAATCCTAATGCATCAACAGGCGCGTCTTCTGCTACAAGTTAGAGGCTGACTCTCGGCGTTATTTGCTGCGCTACTTCGTCACCGTGGCGACCCAAAGCGAGGAGTTCCTACACTTGCCTCTGGAGGAGCTGAACTCTATAATTCTGGAAGACGAGCTCAACGTGAAGAGTGAGGAGGTGGTGTGGGAGGCTGTGCTGCGCTGGGTCAATTACAATCCGGATGAACGCTGGCAGCACACGGTCAAACTGATGGGCAGTATAAGGCTTGGATTACTGGATACGCAAGTGAGATTTCACATAATTTTACTGTTTTTGACTACCATTAGATCTAAGATTGAGCCTCCTTTTGAGCTTAGACCTGGAATAAAAAAATGCAAACCTGGTACAAGTTATAACCATGGTAACATAGCTGAACGTGGCCTTTCAATCTTTTTTTTCAGGCTCTTACTACTCCTTGTTATATATATATGTAGGTACGATTATGTATGTCACAATGGTGTCGCTAACGTCCTAGCAAATTTTCAAGCTACTGCAATTTTATATTAGGGTGGACCTCCATTTTTACGATTCCCATAAAAATGTTTATTTTTTAAAAGCCAAGCTTTACATCGACCTGCGGCAATTTCTCCTTACTATTATTTCACTTTTTACTTTTAGTTCTTTTTGGAAAACGTGAAAGATCACCCGTACGTGACCGGCAACGAGGGCTCCCGCCCCATCATCATCGAGACGCTGAAGTTCCTCTACGACCTGGAGATGATCGCCCAGAGGGACGGGGAGGTCGCCACGCCGGAGATCGCCAGGCCCAGGGTTCCCCATGAGGTGCTGTCATGTTTTCACTAGTTTTTAAAAGAGATGTTAGCTTACCCCTTCAGGAAAGAGGCCTGATTAATGTATGTACGTATGGAAGGATCGTCTGAACCGCTTGGTTGATCCAGTAAGCGAGCATATAAATCTCTAAACCCAGCGATTTGAACTGTGTGATATTAAGTCAGTCAAACAGTCAGAATTTCTCTTTGAAATAATTTTGTATATTTAGTTTAGAACTACAACATTTTACATTTCTGGTAGTGTAATCTTATCTGTGGTGATGCAAGGGACGGGGACTTAGGTATCTCTTGCAAAAATTTGGGGGGATAATGAAGATCTGAATGATGCGGAAAGCAGATTAAGCTCCCCTCAGGGAAAATGCAACAGGCACATAAGCCGGGATCGTGATGACCATGATAAATATCAGAATTTCTCTTTATTTTAAGTTTTATTCTTATTTTCCTTGATGTACATAAATATATAAATAAATATATCTATCTATCTTCAAGTATCTTTTGCAGGTTTTATTTGCAATTGGTGGTTGGAGTGGAGGCTCGCCGACAGCTTTCATTGAGACGTACGACACCAGAGCAGACCGCTGGATAAAGGTACGCATCATTATTTTAAACATTATTGCCTAACCTTTTCAACACCAATTTGGCCATTTTTCCCTTATAGACTTTTGTTCGGCAGTTAGCTGTCATGCGCATTTCAAGACTTTTAATAGTTAATGTAACTAAGAAAAGAAACTTTTAATTGACTGTTTTTTTTATTTTATTTTAAGTATTATTTCTTTCCTTCTTCCTTTTGACCTGCTGTGATTCCAAAAGTTTATAATAGAAACACAAAAAGGTACATATTTAGGTACCTATATATTATTTATTTATTTACTAGGGGTCGCCCGCGACTTCGTCCGCACGGAAACCCTATTAATCCCGCGGGAACTCCGGGATAAAAAGTAGCCTATATTTTATTGTGGGTCTTCAGCTACCTACATACTAAATTTCATCGTAATCGGTTCAGAAGTTTTTTCGTAAAAGAGTGACAAACATCCATACTGACATACTCACAAACTTTCGCATTTATAATATTAGTAACTAGGATTCTGTTGTAAAAATTACAATTTTTAAAGTATCAATCTAACAGTCAGCTATTATTTATTTGTAACTTAATTAGTGTGGACTGATAGGCGATTGCGTAGCTATAATTCGCAATTATAAACAGCGAGTGGGTATGCAAATAAGATTTTATAAAAACATACCAACTGATCTATTAAAAATTTAATCGTACCGATTATGATAACCTCTGCGCCCTGTTGCACGAGCCATTACGTTCACAAAATTCTGGTTTAAAATTTTAATTTTGTTAATTGATAAGTACCTACCACATGTTTTAATACCTACTTAATAATAATAAAATGACAGCATTTTAATATGAAAAATGCTTCAAAGATTTCGTACGTACCTAATGATTATCGTTCGAATGCTTGTTGTTTATAAATTATTTGACGGCCTCTGTGGCGCACGTACTACCGTACGCTTGTCTATGACACCGTAGTTCCCGGGTTCGAATCACGGCCATGGCATGATGAGAAAAGAACATTTTCTGATTGGCCTGGAATAGAATAGAATATTTATTTGCTGGGTCTTGGACGTTTATCAATATAAGTATTTATTATAAAATATAGTTATCGTTGAGTTAGTACCTCGTAACACAAGACTCGAACTTACTTCGAGGCTAACTGAATCCGGGTAATTTGTCCCGTATATATAAGTGCCGGCTTTTACCAGCAGCTTAGCCCGCGCGAATTAAAAGCCATTAACAAAAGATTACAGGTTTTTCGCAGATTTCAAGTGGATTTTAGTTTTTGACCGGGATGAAAAGTATCCTATGTATGAAATAGCAGGTACCCATCGACGCAACTTTTGTCTAAATTAAAAATAAAAAACAAACAATCATGGAAAAATATCGCCAACTTAATACTTAAGCATATTAAAAAAAAAGTACCCTATGTCTTTCTCCCGATTTCATAAATTATATAGACGCAATTTGAAGAAGATTGGTTTAGTAGATAACGCGTGAAGTGAAAAGAAACAAACATACATACTTTCGCATTTATAATATTAATTGGGATGTTCTTGTTAAATGTTGCTGTTATCTGTAAGTCGCCTCCTACGACAAGCAGAAGACATTCGTTGATACGTTCTTAAGTATGTGATTTCTTCGTAATTTCTCCTCAACATTACATGACATGTACTCATACCAAAATTAAATATAACCTGCAATTATTTATTCGCAAAAAATTAAAATTAAACGTTTACTTTATTGAAATCACAGAAAGAAATTTAAAAGATTAATATTTTACAAGAGTAGGAATATCTGAATGACCTAAGAAAGGTCGCATTGATAACTTTCAAATCTGGTTATCGGTAGGTGTGGTATTTTACAGTCAATACGATAGACATAAATAGCAACTTTATGAATTACGCAATTATGAAATATTTTGCAGCACTAACATTTTATTATATTTTAGTTAGGTCTTATAAACTTGGGATTCTTCTTTTAGGCGATGGGCTAGGAACGTTTCATTATTTGAATCTCAAGCCAAACATCTGAACGTGGACCTATCTGTTTTTTAAAGACTGTTGGCTCTGTCTACCCCGCAAGGGATAAAGACGTGCTTATATGTATGTATGTGTATAGTGCCGTGTGGTTCCCGGCACCAATACAAAAAAGAATAGGACTACTCCATCTCTCCCATGGATGTCGTAGAAGGCGACTAAGGGATAGGTTTACAAACTTGGGATTCTTTTTTAGGCGATGGGCTAGCAACCTGTCACTATTTGATTCTCAATTCAATCATAAAGCCAAATTGCTCAACGCTCTCTCTACCCCGCAAGGGATATAGACGTGACCATATGTATGTATGTATGTTTAGTGGCAGATTGCAAGCCTATAAGCCATTCTTTCTAAATCTCCGAGAATATACATATTAGCGCAAAATGTTTAAGAGAGAATAATAGTGATTTTTGTCACCAGGTAGAGGAGGTGGACACCGCTGGCCCCAGGGCCTACCACGGCACCGCGGTACTGGGTTACTGCATCTACGTGATCGGAGGCTTCGACGGCATGGACTATTTCAACTCTTGTCGTTGTTTCGACGCTGTCACTAAGACTTGGAGAGAGGTAAACTCTTTAATGGCGTATGAGTTGGGCTGTGTGTTTGGGCAGAAATCGAAGTGAGACATAAAGGCGAATTTCAAGGTATTAATCACTGGCTTGTGGCAGCAATGGCTTGTGAGCGGAATTCCCGTGGGAATTTCAAGAAAAATATGTGAGCTCAGGGTATGATATACCTAAAAGTCTAGGTATTATAAACGTGTATCAAATTACATCAAAATAGCTTCAGAAGTTTTTGAGTTTATTCATTACAAACATAAAAAAATATAAATACATACATACGTACACATCATCACGTTTATATCCCTTGTTGGGTAGACAGAGCCAAAAGTCTTGAAAAGACTGAAAGGCCACTTTCAGCTGTTTGGCTTAATGATAGAATTGAGATTTAAATAGTGACAGGTTGCTAGCCCATCGCCTCAAAGAAGAATCTCAAGTTTATTAGCCAATCCCTTAGTCGCCTTTTACGACATCCGTGGGAAAGAGAGGGAGTAGTCCTATTCTTTTTTCTATTGGTACCAAACGACACCTCACGGCACGGTAAAATATAAATCTTTTTCCTATATTATAAGTATGTTTGTGAGGACTGTCTACTTAAACTTTACTAAGCTTTTAGCTATAGGTATATGACAGGTTAAGATATGTTTAGAACTATTCCTGTCAGCGTTTTGAAAATAGCGGAGGGTGTAACAAGAATTACGAATTTTTTAACCGATTTAGAAAAGGAGGAGGTTCTCAATTTGACCGTATTATTTCTCTATCCCTTCCTCAATACTTATACCATACTAAAAGTAGTGTTGTCTTTTAAGAACTTAATCTTTTTTCTAGTGGAAAATAATTGTATTTATTTTTCTTCTCTTTGATAACGATGTATTTATTATATGTATGTATAGGGCGTCGAACTTAAGATATCAACTTGTATATTTATTTCTATGCTGACCTTCAAGGTAGGTAGTTTTCGTGTTGACATGTTGATGCAATGAAACGATACATTTGCTTATAATTATTAGTTCACTAATTGGATGCAATGTCTTAAACTTTATAAAGTTTACAAATAACTAGGTATACATACATACATAGGTACATATGTTCACGTCTATATCCCTTGCCAGGGGTAGACAGAGCCAACAGTATTGAAAATACTGAATGGCCACGTTCAGCCGTTAAGCTTAATGATACAGTTCAGATACAAATAGCGACAGGTTGCTAACCCATCGCCTAAAAAAGAATCCCAAGTTTGTAAGCCTATCCCTTAGTCGCCTTTTACGGCATCCATGGGAAAGAGATGGAGTGGTCCTATTCTTTTTTCAATTGGTGCCGGGAACCACACGGCACGATGGAAGGGGCAACCTTTAAAGTAATTCCAATTCGTTGAAAGCATATTTCTACCAGGTAGCGCCCATGAACGCTCGCCGTTGCTACGTCTCTGTCGCTGTGTTAGGAGAGACGATATACGCCATGGGGGGGTACGACGGTCACCACAGACAGAACACGGCGGAGAGGTTCAACCATCGTACGAACCAGTGGTCGCTGGTCGCTCCGATGAACGCCCAGAGGTCCGATGCCAGTGCTGCGGCGCTTGATAGTGAGTATATTACGTTGTGAACTGTACCTCGATGGTTGTAAGGTCTTCGAACGGGTACCGACAGCAAAATGTTTCTTTTTGAGAGGACTGCTGATTACTGAGAGATAATGATCACCGAAGCTTGATTCTTTGTTAGTATTTTTTACATACACGTGGTGTATGTGACGGCCTCTGTGGCGCAGCGGTAATACGCTTGTTTGTGACACCGGATGTCCCGGGTTCGAATCCCGGTCAGGGCATGATGAGAAACTTTCTCTCATTGGTCTGGGTCTTAGATGTTTATCTATGTAAGTATTAATTAGAATATATGTATTTGTAGTTGAGTTAGTATCTTGTAACACAAGTCCCGAATTTACTTCGAGGCTAACTCGATCTGTGTAATTTGTCCCGTAAAAAAAAACAAAAGAAAAATGTGTATGAACTGACATTTCAGACATTTCCTGGAATTCAGCTTCAAATGTATGTGCTGAACGTGGTGATATTCAGTATTCTGAATTGATACATGTGTAAGTTTCGAAGACCAAGATGTCTGTTAACCCTTCCTTTTAAACTAAAGGCTCGCCATGTACGCCTTCAGATAACGCAGATGCAGATACGTCAGGTTTTATTGGAGACGACTGTATAAGTCGTTGCTCTGCCAGTGCACTTCTCCCATGATTAAAATCGTTTATTTACTAATATACTAATTTATGTTAGTACACAGAAAACATGAGACCGATAAACACAAGAAACAAAATTACAAAGGTTCTGCTTATTTCAAAAGAAATCTTTTCCAGCAGACCCGAGATAGGACTTGATGGAAAGTGTGACAGGCATGTACTTCACTCACACAACTAATAATAGACATACATAAACAAATACATAAGTAAAATATAATAAAATACATATATAAATACAAAATAATAAACTTACATAAAATATATACCAAATTAGCAAGGCTTGGAGAGGTAATATGTTTTAATTTTTTTTTTAAATTGGGACAGTGACTTAGTGTCACGTATCTTAGTATTACGTACAATCTCATCACGTATATTGTTGACCGGAATGTTGGTAGAACCGTGGGTGGTATTAGAATAGTGTATCTTTCGTTATTAAAATTAAGATGGTTTCCAGACAAAATCTACATCACCGGCGGTTTCAACGGCCAGGAGTGCATGAACAGCGTAGAAATGTACGATCCCGACGTCAACCAGTGGACCAATTTGGCGCCGATGCGCTCGCGACGCTCCGGCGTCTCCTGCATCGCTTACCACAACAAGGTATTTAGGTATATTGATAAATGTTTCGATATTTTTTGTAGGTTGACTGTACTGTTTGTGTTTTATTTTTTTCTATCTTTGTTGACTGAAGATGCCGACCTAAAACAAGGTGTGTCTAGTGCCGCGGCTTTAAATATTGTCAACAGTATTGAAGTTCATTGGAGGAGTTTGAGAGTCATCAATCTGTCACGGGTCTTTATATCACAAAATCACTACTGTCCTCTTATTTTTCACAATCTTAAAATTGACAATGATCAGCTAAGTAGTAATAATTGATATTTTGGGTGATATTCCTCCTGGCATTCGTCCGATAACATCCACTAATGAGAAAGGATGGATTTAGTAACTCAGGTTTTTACACGAAACGACTCCCATCTTACCTAAACAACCTTTGCAGGGAGTCCTAGCACATATGAATTATGGTTCTTCATCTTCATCATGTTCTTAATTTTAAACAGACATGAGCATTTCAGATCTACGTGATCGGCGGCTTCAACGGGATATCACGAATGTGCAGCGGTGAGGTGTACGACCCGACTGCCAATACCTGGGCTCCAGTGCCGGACATGTACAACCCCAGGAGCAACTTCGCCATTGAGGTCATCGACGACATGATCTTCGCCATTGGAGGCTTTAACGGCGTCACCACCATCTACCACGTCGAGTGTTATGACGAGAGGACTAATGAGTGGTTGGTTGTTACTTAGAATCTGATCTTCTAACAGCGGTGGCTCGTTGAAACGATACAAAATATTGATAGTAGCTTTATACTTAGAGTTAAGATAAGGTAAGGTGCAGGTTTTGAGACTTGAAAGTCTATTAAAAACTGATAATTGAGGACATTAAATTTATTGCGAGATATTCAGAAGTAACTTTCTTTAGATGTGTACGGCTCAGGCCCAAATTCAAATCCCACCTTGGCCATGTACCAATGACTTTTTTCGAAGCTATATATATTAGTTTGAATACTAACCGATGCTCTTACGGTGAGGGAAAACATCGTAAAGAAACCTGCACATCCAGGCAACTGGAAGTGAAGATTTACCTGCAAAGGTTGTGGAGGTCAGATAGGAGTAGCTTCGTTTAAAAGCCTGACTCACCGTATCTAGGATCGGTCGAAAGCATGCCCCGGCCTCCTCCCCAGAGAGGTGAAGATGCAACCGGGACTAAAGGAGGAAGAAGAAGATGACACATCAAAAGTGTCCTTCCTTCAGCATCTAATAATCTAATAAACATTTCTAATCACAATCAGGTACGAAGCTACCGATATGAACATCTACCGGTCGGCGTTGTCAGCATGCGTGATCATGGGCCTGCCGAATGTGTACGACTATATCCACAAGCATCGCGAGCGCTTGATGGAAGAGAAGCGGCAGAAGATCCTGCTGTCGGAGACTGCGAGGCATGGCCAGCACCGCACTGCGTTACCCGATGTAATTTACATACAGACATACATACATACATAAAATCACGCCTCTTTCCCGGAGGCGTAGGCAGAGACTACCTCCTTCCACTTGCCACGATCTCTGCATACATCCTTCGCTTCATCCACATTCATAATTTATGTCATTGTTTTCACTTTAATAGGTACAAACATCTACATGGGGTTAATGAACAGGCATATTGAACTAGTGCAATTTTTACATACATACATACATATAATCACGTCTATATCCCTTGCGGGGTAAACAGAGCCAACAGTCTTGGAAAGACCACAGGCCACGTTCAGCTGCAATTTTTATCATGATCGAAAACTGAGTATAGCTTACTCAGTTGGACTGTTGAAGGGGGTCGATCACGGGTGCTTCTAATATTTGAAGGAGATCCCAAATCTGACCCCTTTATGAAAATTAGAGCGACAAGCTTTCATGAAGAGATGATGAATGTGGATGAAGAAAAAGAAGTATGCAGGGATCGTGGCATGTGGAAAGATGTAGTCTGTGCCTGACTGTCCGTGAAAGAGATATAAGTACTTTTATTTATGCATGTAAGTATCTGAATGTTTTAGTAATGACCATTAAATCGTGGAAGTCGATAAAGTGGATAATAAGTGATAAAATCAAGCGAATTGATCTCAGGTCCACCTGATCGAAGACAACGACGATATGCTGGAACAACTGGGGCTGATGGAGAACCGAGCGGCCAACGAGGTGGCGCCGCCCCCGCCCCCGCCGCTACCCCCCCAACCCATGGAGCAGGATTGACTGCTCACAACCCTTCCCCCCTAGTCATAGTAAGTACTTATTTTATCTTACTAGCTAGCCATCACCCGCAACTTTATATGTGTTTGCTTTATACGGCTCTATACATACATACATTCATATGGTCACGTCTATATCCCCTGTGGAGCAGACAGATCCAACAGTCCTGAAAAGACGGCCACGCTCAGCTGTGCTTGGCTTATTGATAGTATTGAGATCCAAATAGTGACAGGTTGCTAGCCCATCGCCTAAAAAAAGAATCCCATGTTTGCAAGCCTATCTTAGTCGCCTTTTACGACATCCATCGGAAAGAGATGGAGTGATCCTATTATTTTTTGTATTGGTGCCGGGAACCACACGGCACTACACAATTTGCATTTTAATTCCTTGTGACCTAACTCTTCAACCATCAGAATGTTTGCAACTCAGGGAGTTTGTTCAACAAGTAAATAACACTTTTCTATACTTTAAAATATAATCGTACAACGTCAGTTCTAAACGATTTTTGCTAAGATGCCATTTCTGTATTTGTTGTAATATAGCTTAGGGTTCTTCATCACGTGTTCCAGTCCCCAAGATGAACCTTCTCCTTTATATTACCCAAGTGATTCTTACTAATTTAATAGTCTATTATTATAACTAGTCTAATAAAGACTACTTATTAAATTATGAGCACTGCATCATGAAAGTACTTATTGACCTGTGAATCTGATTTTTGATGTTGTGATGTTGGCTCTGTCTACCCCGCAAGGGATATAGACGTGACCATATGTATGTATGTATCTCATTTTTTATCTAACCCTGGCTAGAGGGAGTGTGACTGCGTCTCCTATTTTGAACTCTATAATAGAAGTTATTCAGTAGATGATTTATGCCGTGATGATGCCGCCATGATATCTGATTTGTGCCGTGTGGTTCCAATACAAAAAGAATAGGACCACTCCATCTCTTTCTCATGGATGTCGTAAAAGACGACTAAGAGATAGGCTTACAAACTTGGGATTCTTAGTTAGGCGATGGGCTAGCAACCTGTCACTATTTGAATTTCAATTCCATCATTAAGCCAAATAGCTGAACGTGGCCATTCAGTCTTTTCAAGCCTGTTGGCTCTGTCTACCCCGCAAGGGATATAGACGTGACCATATGTATGATTTAATCTGTGCGTCTGCGCTCACGCACATCTCAGCTGCTTGTTATTTATACAACGTGCCAACCTAAGAGTATCTTATCACATTAACATTTGAACCAGAGTGTCATGAATGGTTCCACTTTTATCATGTTGTCGAACGCGGCAGAAAATGTGATTATTTCAACGTCGGTTTAATCAAAGTTACTTTGGTAGAGAAAAATATATTTCATATTCACTTTTACCATTATTTTACAAAACATGACCATGAAGGGATTTTAAAAGCGTTATTTACCAGTTGGACTATTATCACATAAAAAACCCCCGTTGCGGATAATAATTTTCTATTAATAAAATCAAATTTTTATTAATAAAAAAAATACCTTTAAGGCTTGAAAAAAACAATAATGTAAATTAATGGTACGGTATAATGTATAAGTCTATTTAGTATACATACTTCGTTATAAATGTTTTGATAAAAAAGATTATGACGAATGCGTATGATTATGTTATGCGTTTCAATTACAATGAAGACGGTCAGATTTGGCTGAGAGAAAATTATGCAATAATAATAAATATATACGGGATAGATTACACAGATTGTGTTAGCCTCGAAGTAAGTTCGAGACTTGTGTAACGAGACACTAACCCAATGATACTATGCATACATACATAAAATCACGCCTCTTTCCCGGAGGGGTAGGCAGAGACTACCTCTTTCCACTTGCCACGATCTCTGCATATTTCCTTCGCTCAATGATACTATATTTTATAATATATACTACGATAAGCATCCAAGACGCAGGCCAATCATAGACAGTTCGTTTTTCAACATGCCCTGACCGGTATTCGAATCCCGGACGAGACGTGACGGATAGTGTAAGAAAATGGCGGAATTTATTGCTCGATATATTTATTTATTTTGGGAAAGGTCGGAGTGGGAAGACCTAGACGAACGTATGTTGATCAAATAAGGACGTCCTGGTAAAGGGTCAGGTCAAAAGTACCCGAAACCGCCGAGCTTGCATGAAGAGAGTTATGAATGTGGATGAAGCGAAGGAAGTATGCAGGGATCGTGGCAAATGGAAAGAGGTAGTCTCTGCATACCCCTCCGGGAAAGAGGCGTGATTTTATGTATGTATGTATGTTATTGGTCAACCTTTACGTAGAACAACAAAACAAAGGAATTTATAAGGCAGAGCTAACTGTAAAAGTGGGACAGTGCCGGCCTCGTCGAACTTTCAAGGACCAAAGTCCGAATGTCTTGAAAAAGGGAGATGTTGGGAGTATCCGTAATCGTCGAATATGCATGAAAAGAGTAATGAGTCTGGAGGGAGCGGGAGAGGTCTGTAAGGATCGTAGCAAGTGGAATTCCATAGTCTCTGCCTACCCCAATGGGAAACAGGTGTGATGATATGTATGTATGTATGTTTGTAATAAAACAATTAATTATAGGACCTAGACCTTTTTTTTGGCATTCATGCTTCACTTTTTAGGAATAAAAGCAGGCCGTTGTTCATATAGTTAGGTATACTAAAATAAATAATTTTTATTGCAGATATCCAATCAAGATTCCGGTACTAATATTAACTACCTGTCTCGTCTAAGGTATCCTACATACTAATCAGTAAGATAATGAAGATTTAGTAAAAAAAAAACAGTTGTAGTCAAGTTACATAATAATTATCTACTAACTTACGTAAAATTATTAAGTAACATTTATTTTTAAAATATTTACAATTATTGTAGCAATTTTGGTTTATTTATTAATGTTGTGATATTTTCCTAATGTGAATCATACCTGAATTTTTGGAACATTTTTGAAAATTGTATAAAATTTTTCGGACAAGTATATTGTACTTATTAACTCCATATATTGGTTGTTTTATTTCTTAATATTAAATGGATAACTTCAAAAAAAACCTCCCTTTATTTCCCATAGATGTAAAAGGCGACTAAGGAAAAGGTTAATCAACGTGGAATTCATCTTGTAGGCGATTGGCGATTTTTGCCTGTTTTTGTTTTCCCTGAAATATTTAAGCTGAACGTAGCCTTTCAGTATTTTTTTCTGATTGGCCTGGGTCTTGGATGTTTATCTATATAAGTATTTATTATAAAATATAGTATCGTTGAGTTAATACCTCGTAACACAAGTCTCGGACTTCGAGGCTAACTCAATCTGTGTAATTTGTCCCGTTTATTAGAGTATCAAAATAAAATACAGTAGCTTTCCTTTTGATACAATGTATTAAAACATACATAGGTACATACAGAAATGTAAACATAAGTAGGTATTGTTTTGGTTTGAGAGATTACTTTTATAAAAAGACTTACACGGAGGTGCAGACATAAACGGCTTTTCAATAGCACTTAATGTCCAAACCAAAGATCTGTTTGCAAGTTTATATAACATAGCTTTACTTCTCAAAAAAAAAAATATTTTACATACCTACCTAATTATTTAAAAAAACAATTTTACAAGTCGAAGCTACGTTCTTTATTGTCTTGTCCAGTATCCGCGATGACTGAAGCCGCCTGAACCAGGGTGTGGAGGGACAAATCCGACGAGCAATGTTGCCATGCCCGCTCCGTCCACACCACGGCGGAAAAACAGGCTCCGTTGCTGATGAACGCTCGGACTGTAACAGCCACCAAACCCCGCCCCATACACCGCCAGCCATCACACCTTACTGACTTGACAAAACAGTCCCAAGAACTACTGTATTTGCCAACAACGTCTCCTTGAAACCTCGATTTGATCACATCCACTGGATATAACATTATCCATGACACGGCTCCAGCTAAACCGCCGGCTGTGAACACTTTAGCTGCAGATTTATCGTCGCGCGTCATGGCTTCGTACGCGGCAAAGTACACGGCAAATGCTGGGCTGTCGCGAATCATCGTGATGCCCAGACCGCGGAAGAGAGCTTTGAACCCGCCAGTCTTTAAAACATATCTTGCTCCAGCGATTGCGCCGTCGGGTATCGGATCAGCAGCCCTGGCGAGCTGTTGACGAGTCTTAACCAGCTCTACAGGAGCACAGATGAAACTTTGCAGCAACCCGCCCACTCCTCCAGCGACGACATGGGACGTCAAAGAATCAGGGTTTGGTAAAGATCTTCTTGTGTTTCCATAAGCGCCAAAAACTATGGCGTTCAACCCCGCGACGCCTCCTAAAGGTGCTCTTACCCCTCGATACGCAGAAGCCAGGGTTCCACCCTTCAATAGAGCTTTAGTGCATTCCAAAGGACTCCCTCTTCCAGACTGTACGTGCACTTTTAATGTGTCCAAAGGATGACCAGCTATTATGCCCGCACATCCTGAAAATAAATTTATTTGGTTTTTATATTTCCTTCCTAAGTAGGTATTTACTTTTCGCCAAACTGCATGGTTGCTTATGTTTTTCTTATGATGGGTCTTGTAGCTCTATGTAAATATCCGACGTCAAAAAGCATAGATACTTTTATTTTATTTTATCTAGTCTGTGCAATAAAAAATAAAAATTAAGGAATGTTGAGAATCAAAAGTCGCGTAAAACCTACAGTTTCTCAAGACTGACCGAGGCAAAAACGCACTGCGACCCTAAACTACAGCGCACGCGCAGTGCGCATGTGTTCTACGTGGCTATTTCTATCAGGATTTTCTTTTTTATATCTTTCTTCTTTATGTTTTATGTTTTTTTTTTAAATTAGGTTGGTAAATACAAAGTTACGAACAGGCTGTTAAATGATTAGCAAACAATAAAACTTAATATAAATTAACAGAACTCACCTCCAATGCATCCCGCTACAAAATCCAAAGCCATGTTGTCAACCTGTAACATTTTTTCTTTACTTAAATACACTTTTTGCCTCTTAATTTAATTAGTTTTTTTAATGGGCGCAACTCTTCTTATTTTTTTAAACTTATTCTTGGAAAAATGTATCAAACACAACACAATAGACAAGGATTTACTGATTGAACCCCTGTCTCGGACACAAAGTAAACTTAGACGAACTTTAAACCGAGATAATTAATGTGAGTATAGAGTAAGAATCTTCCATACGAATGACAAAATTGTATATCTGGAATTCTACTTTAATTAAAATATTTTGATTTGAGGATCAATGTAAATCAAGCTAAGGTATATTTTTGCTCAGCCATCACACAAATTTAAAAAAAATTATTTTAAGCATTTCTTTTTTTATAATTATCATTCCAAATTTAAAAACTGTTTCACTTGACCTATGCCAATCCAAACCAAGTCCGCGGGGAGGAACTAGTAATTTAATAAATAAGAAGGTAATAATAACATACCTCTTATTCAAATTTTATAGTCGTAGTGCGTGCTAACGTTATTTTCACTGGATGTGATCCCTATAAACATTATTGGTGGAGGGAATAGCTTTGAAATGTAATGTTGTTTTTAAGTCTACTACGGTCACAAGCCGCCTTTTCTCTGATGTTTAAAATATTGAACATCTCGGTTTGGCGTGGCCGACCGGCGAAAGATAAGAAGGTCGCGAGGTCCAAAGAAAACATATTAATGAAGTACGTACAAATTAAGTATAAATATAATGGTATGGATGGCTGAGATGAAAGCGTACCTAGATGGTAGGTACAGGATCTAAATTTGAATCACACTGTGGTTGCGTATCAATGATTCTTTTTAAGTTCCATTTTCAAAATTGTTGTTTGATTTAGATGCCAATTAAACCACTACATACCTACCTAGTATAAAACAAAGTCGCTATTTTAGTCTGTTTGTCTGTATGCTTAAATCTTTAAAATTACGTAACGGATTTGATGCGGTTTTTTGTAACAGGTAGAGTGATTCAAGAGGAAGGTTTTTATGTATAATTTTTTCCGAATTTTGCACCCGTGCGAAGCCGGGGCAGGTCGCTAGTAAATTATAAAGTATGTAATTGAAAACATCGTGAGATTAGTTTACACATTTAAGTGCACAAGCAGTACACAAAATCCTTCATTCGTTTTTTTTCATAAACATTCTTTATGGCCCATTTTTATATTATGACTTGAGAAAATTGTGCAGTTACTAAGTAAATGTTTTCTTTTAGGTACTAAATATAATATAACCTACCTATGCATATCTCTTGGGATACGCGGGACGGGACCTTACATTTAGAAGCAGGCTCTAGAAAGTTCTCAATTGTTCCAGTTTATTTTCTGGGGTATGTTAAATTTAAGTATTTACACAATTTTGATAATGGCGTAAAAAGATTTATCTGCGAACGGTAATTTAAAGAAGCCGATATTAATGTTTTCTTCGTTACTTCCACAAAGATATAGTCAGTAGGTACCATTGTGTGGCAGTAGTACCTGGGTAACTAAGCTAAATCCTTTAACTCCCCTGAACTGAATTAAAATATTCATTTACGCGCCTTTTTTGACATTTTATCATTTTTAGTTGATATGATCAAACATTATCTATTTACATAAATACCTATCAACTGAATTGTCTCAATGTCGGCAGATATAGGTATTTTATTTGAATTCTCACCTGTGATCTTCCCATGGTTTTTGCCGAAGCGACTGTTGTTTATGAAGCTAGGATATTGTTTATTGTTGCCGCATGTAGGTACTTTTTTCCTAGGTCGTCGGCTATAATTAGTTTCGGAGTTGTACTCTGCTGGAAACATCCATACTGTACTAATGTTATAAATGCAAAAATCTGTCCGTCTTTTACACTTTTACACTTGGAAATGCTTAGGTAATTACTAAGTACATTTGAAAATGACTGCAAAGAAATACTTGCACACCTGAACATGCTTAATTACTACATTTGCAAATAACGGTCTAATTAAGGTAGGTATAAACATTCGTGGGAAGTTTAAAGAATACATATTATAAGTTCCTTTTATTTTCTCTGTCTGTATGTAGGTATGCGCTAATCTCGGAAAGTTGCGGACAGATTTTATTCCAGCTTGAAAGGGTTTTCTGAGGAAGGCGAAGCCGGATCGGCTCGCTAGTAGATCAATCTAATTCCGCTCTTATTATTATTCCAATTGGTTAGAGTTTTTGCAAAAAACGAGACTTTATTAGGTAAGCAAAGTAAAGAAAAAATTATAAAGGTCTACTTAACCTAATCAGGAAAGGTACTATGGGCCTATTCTTATAAGTTGGCATCTAATTTTTTGTAACGTGTCCAAGTCCACTTGTTTATATCACCACTCTACCGATAAAGTAGTTATTATCAGAGTCATTCATGCCGCAGAATCACATATATTTCAGCTTAAAGGCGGCTGGACACGCAAGTTACGTAGGTGCACCATATTCTGAGAAGAGACATTTAAAAGACAGGCCATTATCCATAGGTAACGTAAAGGCCACCGCCCACGGCCTCGTGGTGCAAAGGGCCTCGCGTAACAAAGCAAACAAAATATTACCCATAGGAACACGAAGACCAGGTTTTTTAAAAATGTACATAGGCATCATTTATATATCCCTTGCGGGGAAGACAGAGTCGAGAGTCTTGAAAACACTGATGGCCACGATCAGTTGTTTGGCTTATTGTACCTAAAAGAAGAGTCTCAAGTTTATAAACCTATAACTAAATCGTCTTTTACGATATCCATGAGAGAGATGGAGCTTCTTTTTTTTGAAAGCATAAAAAAAATTTAATAATGCCAATAACGTCAATCAATGTCACAAGAAAATTGTGTCACTCTTTGTGATCTTTAATGTCATTATTGTCTTCAGTAAACAGTAGGTAGTGAAATAAGAGGTCTTATATATATTTACCGTAATTTTTAATCCAATTTTACTTGTTAAATTATTTTGGAAGTTATGTTAATCAAATGTTCGCTCTTTAACAGCTTTATATTAAAAAGTCAATACATAAGCATTGCTGTATCTGTTAACATCTAAGTTACCGCGATGAATAATAAAGAAGAAACAGACGGGATTCATAGTGAAATAAACTTTCCTCTAGATATTCCCAAAGAGGAGATGGATGGTACTATAGAAATTGAGATCCCTTACAATTTACTGCAGTATCTGAGTTCGGAGAATAGCAGCATCCACAATTTATGTCGCATTTGTCTGTCAGTGCAACAAAACATGACTTGTTTGTTTACTTCTTCGAGCCCTGCATTACACGACATGCTGGCAGAGATCTCGTCCATACAGGTTTGTTATCTAAATATAACATACTTATAGTCAAGCCTGTATCCCTTGCGAGGTAGACAGAGCCAACAGTCTCAAAAAGACTAATAGGCCATATTTAGATATTACATACTCAGATATCATGATAGAATTGAGATTCAATTAGTGACAGATTGCTAGTCTGACGCCTAAAAGAAGAATCTCAAGTTAATAAGCCCATCCCTAAGTCGCCTTTTACGACATCCACGGGAAAGAGATGAAGCGGATTCTTTTTCTATTGGTGCCGGGGACCATACGCCACAGTGATAGACATATATCTAATCTAATTATCATAAAATATAGTAACTTCAACTTAGTCCATGTGTTGAAATTACTAGCTAGCAAAATCTGTTTATGTTTTTTTTTATTTATCATTTATGATTCCAGGCCTCTCTGGATGATGGCCTACCATCTCGGATTTGCGAAATATGTGAAGGTCACGTTATAAGTTATTATAATTTTAAGTTAAAATGTGATAAATCTGAGTTTACTCTTAAATCGCTACTGAAAGGAGAATTTCTTACCAAAGAAAACCAAAGGTAATATTTTTTTCATTTTTTACAAGAGTATAAGGACTTAGAGACATCTTAGCAGCCTTCATTTTTATTATTTATTTATTTTTATTTTGTTATTTTTATGAGACAAATTACACTGATTTAGTTAGCCTCTAAGTAAGTTCGAGACTTGTGTTACAAGATACCAACTCAAAGATGCTATATTTTATAATAAATACTTATATAGATAAACATCCAAGACCCAGGCCAATCAGAAAACTTTATTTTCTCATCATGAACTGACATCAACTTATCATAACAGTTGACTACCATTAACAAAATTTTTAACTTCTATCTTGTACATTCATGTACATATAGTCATGTGATATCCTTTGTGGGTAGATAGAGCCAACAGTCTTGAAAAGATTTATATCTGTCTGATAAGATGTCAAATAACAACCTGGATTTATCTTCAAAATCATGATGTCTTTGTTTTATTATTAGAATCATTTAATCCTTATATTCTATTTCATCCTTATAAAATAGACTATCAAATTGCTAAGTATTACATAAAAATTTAATTTGTAATTGTTATAAAACTGAACACTTATAATTGTTATTTTATAACAAGGACTCTTCAAATATTTTATTATTTTATATATAATAATGAAGAATTATATTTATATTATATTTATATTTACAGCACCAATAATACAAAAAACAGAGATGAAACTGCAGATAAAATAAACATTAAAAATGAAAATGTGATTCATGAAGGTAACTGTATATCTTTAATTCTCTGCAGCTACCACTAAACAGTAAGAATTTGCTAATAGAAATTTTTCAAGCAATATTTGCTTTTAATTTAAGACTATAAGTACATATACTTTTAAGCAGGCACTTTGCACATACTCTAGTACATACTCTTCTTATCTTAAAAGCCAATATTGAATTAAAGAGAATGTCGAATAAGAAAGTCACGTCTATATCCCTTGCGAAGCAGACATAGCCAACAGTCTCATTAAGATCAAAAGGCCAAATACACCTGTATGGCATTATAATATATATAATATATAAGTTTTTAAAGTAACTTCCTATTTAGTTTAAAATGTCTTAATGTAGTTAGTAGCCCCGATTTCTAGTGTAACTCTGTGAATAACGTTGTGGGCTACATTATTAGTAACACTTCTTATGTTTAAATTCTTATTTATCTGTATATAATGTAGCTGTTTGTTGTTCCAATAAATAAATAAAATAAAATAAAATAAAATAATGGAATTGAGATTCATATAGTGACAGGTCGCTAGCCCAGCGCCTAAAAGAAGAATCCCATTTACATTTTCATTATATGTTTTAGAAACACAGTTCTTGGAAGCTCTGTCTGATGACCCTAATGATGAGAAGACGCTATGCATCATTCAAAAAGAAGAATTGAATAGGTAAATCTACCATACCTTTTATAAGCAATATGCATTAATGTGTTGATTTACATTTTTTGTGGTGGTAAATATTAATACATACATACATACATAGAGTCACGTCTATATCCCTTGCGGGGTAGACAGAGCCACCAGTCTTGAAAAGACCGATAGGCCATGTTCAGCTGTTTGGCGAAATGTTATAATTGAGATTCAAATAGTGACAGGTAGCTAGCCCATCGCTAAAAAAAGAATGGCAAGTTTATAAGCCTATCCCTTAGTCGCCTTTTACAACATCCAGGGGAAAGAGATGGAGTGGTCTGATTCTTTATTGAATAAGAGCCGGGAACCACACATATTCATATGTACTTATCCTTTAGTCGCCTTTCACGACAGTCATGGAAAAGATAGAATAAGCTTAAGGTTTAAATACACTGTTGAATGTTGCCAATTAAAAAAGAAATTAACTTCTACATTATGTTGCAGGAAAACGCACCATTCGCCCGGTAAGTAATATTCTTAAAGAATATTGAATTTTATAATTGACATTTTTAACGAGATTTCATAAACAATGAATGGTTTTTTTTCTTTTTCTTTCACAGATGGAACCATTTCGTCTAATAAAAAAACGAAGGGAGTTGTTACTGGTCAAGCGTGTTCGTATTGTGATAAGGTAACTCCCAATATATTTAATTCAAACTAATTAAGATTTGAGACTCTGTCATGGCGTATAAGTACATAAATTGTAATCGTAATAATTGTATTTGTAACATTCTTATATGGGTTTATAATGTATATATGGATAAAAAAGTTAAGCCACAAATGTAGTAAAAGGCGACTAATATTTCTTTGTGTCGTATATAAAAAAGAATATGACCACTTTATCTCATTTTCCGTGGATATCGTAAGAGGCGACTAAGGGATAGCCTTTTAAACTTGGGATTACCTGTCACTATTTGAATCTCAATTCTATCATAAAGCCAAACAGCTGAACGTGGTCTTTACAAGACTGCTCGCGCTGTCTACCCCGCAAGGGATGTAGACGTGACCATATGTATGTATTAACTAAAGCTAGAATTGAGATACAAATAGTGACAGGTTGCTAGCCCATCGCCTATAAAAATTATCCCAAGTTTGTAAGCCTATCCCTTAGTCGTCTTTCACGACATCCATGGGAAAGAGATGGAGTAGTCTCATTCTTTTTTGTATTGGTTCCGGGAACCACACTACAAATGCATTGAAGGATATTAACATAATTCACCAGAAATTTAAGTACCAAAAGGCGCTGGCCGTCCACGTGAGGAAACGCCACATGGCCGAGGAAGACTGCCACCCGTGCCAGCACTGCAAGGACGTGTTCAGATCCCAGCACGACCTCCATCTGCACAGCGCGCTCCACTCCAAGGGGCAGTGGAAGTGCAACAAGTGTTTTAAGGAATTCAAATGTAAGTATTTATTAACAACTAGCTTCAAAATTCCAAATTTTTATTCATTACTATAGGATACTATATATCGCTTAATAATTGTCAAAACGTATGCTTTAACAACATTGGTTGACGTCAAATAAATTACTTAAAAACTAAGTTAACTGCCGCTTCCAAGGCGTCAGTGCAGAAGAAGCGGTAACAAACTGCACTGCAGCGTTTTCTTCAACAACGTCAACCCGCCCGCGACTCCGACCGCGCGGATGTCGGTCTTCGCGTGGATGGTTTATTTCTATATTTTGAGTAACTCTGACAATGATATCTTATAAATATCTGTTGGACCCAAATATGGTTTGGCTTCGCCTAGCATGTTTCGATGTTTTAGTAAGAGAAGATCGCTTAAACTGAAAAATTAAGATTTTTTTTCTACGTGTTTTTCCAGTATAAAAAGTATCACATTTTATGATTAGATTATTATCGAACTGTTAGTTTTCATGTGATGCCTGAACATACAGACAGACAAAAATTTTTTTTAATCACATATTTGGGTTTGGTATCGATCCAGTAACACCCCCTGCTATTTATTTTTTCAATATTTTCAATGTACAGAATTGACCTTTCTACAGATTTATTATATGTATAGATTATGCCGTGTTAGAAAGCAGAATAGGTAAATGAGAGCGTTAAGGAGTATGATCGGTGTGGAAATTGGAGCTTTGCATGCCTTTATGAGCAGTCAGAAACTATCCAAAAAGGCTGGCTGTGCATAGGGGCGTGTTGGTCCCGACATTAATGTATGGGAGTGAAAATTGGGTATGGCAAAAGAAGCACGAAAGCAGAATAAATGCAGTGGAAATGAGAGCGTTAAGGAGTATGTTGGGTGTGAAATTGAGTGATCGGATAAGGAACAGCGTGATAAGGGAATGTTGTGATGTGAAAGATGTAGTTACAGGAATAGAAAAGGGTGTGTTAAGATGGTTTGGTCATGTGGAGAGGATGAATGAAAGCAGGTTGACCAGGTCAACCGATATAATTCAACCAGACTGAATTTTCAAAATGATGATTCCAATTTTAACAGTATTACATTAAATACTTTTTTTTTAAGTCTAATAATAAAACTAATTAATTAATCGCCAGTGAGATCGATGCTACGTCGCCACGTGTCGCGGCACATGGAATCGAAGCGGTATACCTGCGGTTTGTGCAACAAGTCGTTCGCCGAGTTGTATTCGTTGCGGAGACACGAACGCGTTCACACTGGCGAGGAGCGGGAGAAGAAACATGTCTGTCATATTTGTGGGAAGCGGTCAGTAAAATATTATTTTTAACTAGAGAAATCCTATCACTCTCCCATGGATGTCGTAAAAACCGACTAAGGGGTAGGCTTATAAACTTTGGATTCTTCTTTTATGCGATGGGCTAGCAACCCGTCACTATTAGAATCTCAATTCTATCTTAAAGTTAAAGCTAAATAGCTGAACATGGCCTATCAGTATTTACAAGACTGTTAGCTCTGCCTACTTCGCAAGGGATATAGACGTGATTATATGTATGTATGAATTTGCAATTTTAAATAAATTTTAATGAAACTGAATTTTGATTTAGGTTAAAATCTAACAACAAATCTGTTTTTTTTTAATTTAAGGTACTGCGAGAGCAACCTGCTAACCGCCCACATGACTTTGTTACATACATACATACATATAATCACGTCTATATCCCTTGCGGGGTAGACAGAGCCAACAGTCTTGAAAAGACTGATAGGCCACGTTCAGCTGTTCGGCTTTATGATGGAATTGAGATTCAAATAGTGACGGGTTGCTAGCCCATCGCCTAAAAGAAGAATCCCAAGTTTATATACCTATCCCTTAGTCGACTTTTACTACATCCATGGGAACGAGATGGAGTGGTCCTATTCTTTTTGTGTATTGGTGCCGGGAACCACAGGGCACATGACTTTGTTTTTTTTTTTTTTTTCAATTTCAGATACAGCAAGAGCAACCTGCTAACCGCCCAAGTGACTTGTTTTTTTTTTTTAATTTCAGATACAGCGAGAGCAACCTGCTCACCGGCCACATGGCGTCGCACAGCGGCCTGAAGCCGTGGCAGTGCTCCGACTGCCGCAAGCGGTTCGCCAGCGCCCGCCTGCTGGCCTCGCACCGCGCCGTGCACTCCGCGGAGAGACCGCACGCTTGTCTTTATTGCGATAGACGGTAACATAGATAGACATATAGACTCTTTGTCTATAGTAATGTTATAAAGCTGATCTATATAGTGTATAGTATATAGTGTTCGAGCGCCCGCCTGCTGGCCTCGCACCGCGCCGTGCACTCCGCGGAGAGACCGCACGCTTGTCTCTACTGCGATAGACGGTGAGATAGATAGATATATAGAGTCTGTCTATAGTAACGTTATAAAGCTGATCTATATAGTGTATAGTATATAGTGTTCGAGCGCCCGCCTGCTGGCCTCGCACCGCGCCGTGCACTCCGCGGAGAGACCGCACGCTTGTCTTTATTGCGATAGACGGTAACATAGATAGACATATAGACTCTTTGTCTATAGTAATGTTATAAAGCTGATCTATATAGTGTATAGTGTTCGAGCGCCCGCCTGCTGGCCTCGCACCGCGCCGTGCACTCCGCGGAGAGACCGCACGCTTGTCTTTATTGCGATAGACGGTAACATAGATAGACATATAGACTCTTTGTCTATAGTAATGTTATAAAGCTGATCTATATAGTGTATAGTGTTCGAGCGCCCGCCTGCTGGCCTCGCACCGCGCCGTGCACTCCGCGGAGAGACCGCACGCTTGTCTTTATTGCGATAGACGGTAACATAGATAGACATATAGACTCTTTGTCTATAGTAATGTTATAAAGCTGATCTATATAGTGTATAGTGTTCGAGCGCCCGCCTGCTGGCCTCGCACCGCGCCGTGCACTCTGCGGAGAGACCGCACGCTTGTCTTTATTGCGATAGACGGTAACTATAACCATGATATTGTGACTCTTTGTTTTATTTATTTAGTAATTTATGTGCACTCCGCGGAGAGACCGCACGCTTGTCTTTATTGCGATAGACGGTAACTATAACCATGATATTGTGACTCTTTGTTTTATTTATTTAGTAATTTATGTGCACTCCGCGGAGAGACCGCACGCTTGTCTTTATTGCGATAGACGGTAATTATGACCATGATGTTGTGACTCTTTGTTTTATTTGTTTTATTTAGTAATTTATGTGCACTCCGCGGAGAGACCGCACGCCTGTCTTTATTGCGATAGACGGTAATTATGACCATGATGTTGTGACTCTTTGTTTTATTTGTTTTATTTAGTAATTTATGTGCACTCCGCGGAGAGACCGCACGCTTGTCTTTATTGCGATAGACGGTAATTATGACCATGATGTTGTGACTCTTTGTTTTATTTGTTTTATTTAGTAATTTATGTGCACTCCGCGGAGAGACCGCACGCTTGTCTTTATTGCGATAGACGGTGAGATAGATAGATATATAGAGTCTGTCTATAGTAATGTTATAAAGCTGATCTATATAGTGTATAGAGGCCGCCCGCGACTTCGTCCGCATGGAAACCCTATCAATCCCGCGGGAACTCTGGGATAAAAAGTAGCCTATGTGTTATTCTGGGTCTTCAGCTACCTACATACCAAATTTCATGGTAATCGAATCAGTAGTTTTTGCGTGAAAGAGTAACAAACATCCATACATCCATACAAACTTTCGCCTTTATAATAGTAGTAGGATTTATTTAGTAATTTATGTGCACTCCGCGGAGAGACCGCACGCTTGTCTCTATTGCGATAGACGGTAACTATAACCATGATATTGTATTGTGACTCTTTGTTTTATTTGTTTATTTATTTAGTAATTTATGTGCACTCCGCGGAGAGACCGCACGCTTGTCTTTATTGCGATAGACGGTAACATAGATAGACATATAGACTCTTTGTCTATAGTAATGTTATAAAGCTGATCTATATAGTGTATAGAGGCCGCCCGCGACTTCGTCCGCATGGAAACCCTATCAATCCCGCGGGAACTCTGGGATAAAAAGTAGCCTATGTGTTATTCTGGGTCTTCAGCTACCTACATACCAAATTTCATGGTAATCGAATCAGTAGTTTTTGCGTGAAAGAGTAACAAACATCCATACAAACTTTCGCCTTTATAATAGTAGTAGGATTTATTTAGTAATTTATGTGCACTCCGCGGAGAAACCTCACGCCTGTCTGTACTGCGACATATATATATAGACTCTTTGTCTATAGTAACGTTATAAAGCTGATCTATATAGTGTATAGTATATAGTGTTCGAGCGCCCGCCTGCTGGCCTCGCACCGCGCCGTGCACTCCGCGGAGAGACCGCACGCTTGTCTCTACTGCGATAGACGGTGAGATAGATAGATATATAGAGTCTGTCTATAGTAACGTTATAAAGCTGATCTATATAGTGTATAGTATATAGTGTTCGAGCGCCCGCCTGCTGGCCTCGCACCGCGCCGTGCACTCCGCGGAGAGACCGCACGCTTGTCTTTATTGCGATAGACGGTAACATAGATAGACATATAGACTCTTTGTCTATAGTAATGTTATAAAGCTGATCTATATAGTGTATAGTATATAGTGTTCGAGCGCCCGCCTGCTGGCCTCGCACCGCGCCGTGCACTCCGCGGAGAGACCGCACGCTTGTCTTTATTGCGATAGACGGTAACATAGATAGACATATAGACTCTTTGTCTATAGTAATGTTATAAAGCTGATCTATATAGTGTATAGTGTTCGAGCGCCCGCCTGCTGGCCTCGCACCGCGCCGTGCACTCTGCGGAGAGACCGCACGCTTGTCTCTACTGCGATAGACGGTAACATAGATATATAGACTCTTTGTCTATAGTAATGTTATAAAGCTGATCTATATAGTGTATAGTGTTCGAGCGCCCGCCTGCTGGCCTCGCACCGCGCCGTGCACTCCGCGGAGAGACCGCACGCTTGTCTTTATTGCGATAGACGGTAACATAGATAGACATATAGACTCTTTGTCTATAGTAATGTTATAAAGCTGATCTATATAGTGTATAGTATATAGTGTTCGAGCGCCCGCCTGCTGGCCTCGCACCGCGCCGTGCACTCCGCGGAGAGACCGCACGCTTGTCTTTATTGCGATAGACGGTAACATAGATAGACATATAGACTCTTTGTCTATAGTAATGTTATAAAGCTGATCTATATAGTGTATAGTATATAGTGTTCGAGCGCCCGCCTGCTGGCCTCGCACCGCGCCGTGCACTCTGCGGAGAGACCGCACGCTTGTCTCTACTGCGATAGACGGTAACATAGATATATAGACTCTTTGTCTATAGTAATGTTATAAAGCTGATCTATATAGTGTATAGTATATAGTGTTCGAGCGCCCGCCTGCTGGCCTCGCACCGCGCCGTGCACTCCGCGGAGAGACCGCACGCTTGTCTTTATTGCGATAGACGGTAACATAGATAGACATATAGACTCTTTGTCTATAGTAATGTTATAAAGCTGATCTATATAGTGTATAGTGTTCGAGCGCCCGCCTGCTGGCCTCGCACCGCGCCGTGCACTCCGCGGAGAGACCGCACGCTTGTCTTTATTGCGATAGACGGTAATTATGACCATGATATTGTGACTCTTTGTTTTATTTGTTTATTTATTTAGTAATTTATGTGCACTCCGCGGAGAGACCGTTGTTTTATTTGTTTATTTATTTAGTAATTTATGTGCACTCCGCGGAGAGACCGCACGCCTGTCTCTATTGCGATAGACGGTAATTATAACCATGATATTGTATTGTGACTCTTTGTTTTATTTGTTTATTTAGTTAGTAATTTATGTGCACTCCGCGGAGAGACCATACGCTTGTCTCTACTGCGACAGGCGGTAACATAGATAGACATATAGACTCTTTGTCTATAGTAATGTTATAATAGCTGATCTATATAGTGTATAGAGGCCGCCCGCGACTTCGTCCGCATGGAAACCCTATCAATCCCGCGGGAACTCTGGGATAAAAAGTAGCCTATGTGTTATTCTGGGTCTTCAGCTACCTACATACCAAATTTCATGGTAATCGGTTCAGTGGTTTTTGCGTGAAAGAGTAACAAACATCCATACAAACTTTCGCCTTTATAATAGTAGTAGGATTTATTTAGTAATTTATGTGCACTCCGCGGAGAGACCTCACGCCTGTCTGTACTGCGACAGGCGGTAACATAGATATATAGACTCTTTGTCTATAGTAATGTTTTAAAGCTGCTATATAGTGTATAGTATATAGTGTTCGAGCGCCCGCCAGCTGGCCTCGCACCGCGCCGTGCACTCCGCGGAGAAACCATACGCTTGTCTTTATTGCGATAGACGGTAACATATTCCAGGCGATAGATACTATTGTGGCGACATCTCTACGCTACTCGTCAAAACATCAAATCACACAACAACTGTCAATCATCGCAAAGAAATTGACGCGCTCAACCAATAGCAGAGAAGAAACTAAATCGCGATATCAGAGATTTCACGGATTGGAGCTATATATACAACCTCCGACACAACATCGTCTGTCGCGCGGTTCCCCAGGCATAACACCTAGCCTGGCGGAAGATCTTCCCTTTGGTGGCGGTCGAGCCGAATCATCGCTCCCGCTACACTATATTATTGAACATAAAATTAATAATATTTGTCAATAAAAAATTATTTTGATATTCTTCCTACATATATACATACATATGGTCACGTATATATCCATTGCGGGGTAGATAGAGCCAACAGTCTTGAAAAGACTGAATGGCCACGTTTAGCTGTTTTCAGCCGTTAAAAGCGCTGAAAGGGATAGGCTTACAAACTTGGGATTCTTATTTAGGCGATGGGCTAGCAACCTGTCACTATGTATTTGAATCTCAATTCTATCATTAAGCCAAATAGCTGAACGTGACCATTCAGTCTTTTCAAGACTATTGGCTCTGTCTAACCCCGCAAGGGATATAGACGTGACCATATGTATGTATTGATTGATTGATTGATCGCAGGTTCCGGCACGAGTCGACCCGCAACACGCACCACCGCACCCACACCGGGGACAAGCCGTACGTGTGCGCCGCCTGCGGCAAGAGGTTCATACAGAGCTCCAACCTCAGGCTGCACATGCGCACGCACACAGGTAGCTTTATCTAATCTATATATCTATATATATATATATGTATATATACTAGCTGTCACGGCAAACGTTGTTTTGCTATATAAATATTTTTTAAGCAATTTCCAGTAAAAAAAATGTTAAGGGTGGACAACCCTTAACACTTTAAATAATTATTAAAAATCTCTAATTCAAAAAAAAAATAAGTGTGGACAACCCTTATCACTTGGGGTATGAAAAATAGATGTGAGCCGATTCTCAGACCTACTGAATATGCATGCAAAATTTGGTTAAAATCGGTAAAGCCGTTTCGGAGGAGTACGGAGACGAACATTGTGACACGAGAATTTTATATATAAGATATCTATCTAATATATTTAAACGAGCAATTCTTGTATATATATATAATCAGGATCTCGGAAACGGCTCCAACGATTTTCATGAAAGTTACAGATTAGCTTTTCGGCTCAAAGAATCGATTTAAGGTCCTAGGTTCGAGAAAAGCTCGGTTCCCAAGATATATAAACATTTTAAAAACCGCGTTTTAAGAAACTATATCAGCGTCATCTCTGGTAGACCGAGCAAAGCTCGGTCAACCAGGTACTTTCTATAACATACATATGTACCTACATATAGTCACGTCTACGATTTCGAGTAAAATACGGCCTCTGAGGCGCAGCGGTAGTACGCTTGTCTGTAGCACCGGAGGTCCCGGGTTCGAATCCCGGCCAGGGCATGATGAGAAATGAACTTTCTCTGATTGGTCTGGGTCTTGGATGTTTATCTATCTAAGTATTTGTTAAAAAATATAGTAACATTGAGTTAGTATCTCGTAACACAAGTTTTGAACTTACTTCGAGGCTAATTCAATCCGTGTGATTTGTCCCGTATATATTTATTTATTTAACTATATCTAAGTCCCTCATGGGGTAGACAGAGCCAACGGTCATGAAGAGACTGATAGGCCACATTCAGCTTTTTTGTTTGATGATAGAATTGAGGTTCCAATAGTGACAGGTTGCTAGCCTGTCGCCTAAAAGAAGAATCCCAAGTCTATGAGCCTTTCCCTTGGTCGCCTTTTACGACATCCATTGGAAAGAGAAGGAGTGGTCTTCACCAAATCTTCACCAGAATTCTAACCAAAAGTTACACATGCATGGACTCACGCAGTTATATTAATACCATATTTAATTCCAAGTGTTTTGCAATCATAACATACATTTCTTAAATAAAGTAAGCTTAATAATAAAAGTAATTCATTATAATAATCTGTTATTATAGATTTATTTTCCTTCTAATTTAAATTAATTTAAAAATGTATTTTTGAACAAAAAGCCGTATCATAATTGCATACCTTTATTTAAATATCTAAACAAATAAACTGTAGATAGGTGTACCTAACATAAACTGTAGGTGTCTTGAAGTGTCGCTTATTATTTTTTGGGATTTGTAAAATAAAAATACGGAGCTGTTTTTGAATAAAATTTGACTTTAATTCGTAAATCGAAAAGAAAAAAAAGAAAACAATCGGACGCGTGCATTGCGTCAATGCGGCACAAAGGAGGTTGAATAGGAGCTTCAACAGTAGGGTTAGGTATACCATAGAGTACTCTATTAAAAGACATTTCTAGATGAAATGGTTGGTATTTATTTTAAATGTGTGTTTCATGGTATTAATTATGTATATCTTTATTTGTGTACCCTAGCCAAAAAAGAGAATTGTGGTAAATAGAAACATAATAGAGTGTGGAGGGAAAGGTCGGAGTGGGAAGACCTAGACGAACGTATCTTGATCAAATTAACCTTTTCAGCGCCAAAGTCTGATATATCAGACGTTTAAGTTTCGTGCCCTCGCCGCCAAAGTCTTATATATCAGTCAAATAAATCTTACCAATTTAGCTGTATTTTTTCTTATGTTTAGGTATAGTGCCTGACGACATATGCATAACATTTTCATACAGTTCATACTTTAGTTAATCAAAAATAACAATTTCACGATTTATTATGTTATTTGAATAATAAATTATTAAAAACAAAACCGTGTTTATCAGAGATTCTGACTTTTTTTTTATTTGAACCCTCACCCCTCACCGCCAATGTCTTATATAGCAGACATTAGTGATGTTACATTACAATGTTACTACATAAACCAGAAATCTGGAACTCTCAAAAGAAACGTCTAAAAACTTAAAAATATTACATGTTTTTGTTTTGGGCATAAAACTTTTTAGTGTGTCGTAATTTTACCAAGTTTTAGCACAAAATGCATTTATTTTCAAACTAGCTTTCCCCCGCGACTCCGTCCGCGCGGATGTCGGTCTTCGCGTAGATGGTTTATTTCTCCATTTTATTTTCAGTCCGGTCAATTTAGACCAAAAAATAGGAATGAAGCTACATTAATTCCCATCAAGCTGAAAATGAGTATAATTGTTTAAAACACAATCAAAAGCATTATTTCAAAATTCCCCATGATTCAAAGGTAAGAAAATGGGATTTTCACGATTTTCTTCAAAACGGTAAGTTTTATAGGAAAATTACCTCAGACATAGATTGTAGATCATAAAGATATCTATAAAAAGGAATCAATATTTTTTTTCAATAAAGCTACCGTTTCTGAGATATTACGATGCAAAAAGTTGCAAGCGTCATAATATGCATAAGCACGTCTCGTATATACTCTATGTAGCAGTAATATAAGTAAAAATATTGTTCTGTCGGTAATTTTAACTTGAATTCAAAATATAAAATATACATAAGTATAATGAAACCCAGTCCCTTCATTTATACTGTAGTGAAACCTTGAGACAACATCTGTCTCTCTGTTTAATTGTGTACGTGGCTAGGGTCGTATAGCTGCTTTATCTCAGAATGCTCAACACATGAAATACCGTTAGTCTTTAATAATAGTTGTCCTTGCGGGGATACCGTTGTCGGCTAAGGACACCACGGCCTCTCATGCCCTAGGAGTGCCGGCCGTTTAGGGCGCCATGCCGCCCTAAATGATATAATCCTCCTAGAACCAAACGGTCTGGCTCGGGATGATGCCAAGATACCGGATGGTATGACTTTGGTACCCTGGAGATTGGGGCGGCCTTTGGTGTGGGATGCTACTTGTGTCGACACACTTGCGCCGTCTCATCTTCAGGTTACTAAATCTAAGGCCGTTTTGCTTCAAATGAGGCAAAAAACCTCAAAAAGCGCAAATATGTAGTTATCGGGATCAAAGTTTACATCAGATGGCAAGTGTGATAGTGATATTGAAAGGAGAGTGAACGCGGGGAACATGGTGAATGGAGCTTTGCATGCCTTTATGAGCAGTCAGAAACTATCCAAAAAGGCTCAACTGGCTGTGCCCAGGGGCGTGTTGGTCCCGACATTAATGTATGGGAGTGAAAGTTGGGTATGGCAAAAGAAGCACGAAAGCGGAATAAATGCAGTGGAAATGAGAGCGTTAAGGAGTATGTTGGGTGTGAAATTGAGTGACCGGATAAGGAACAGTGTGATAAGGGAATGTTGTGATGTGAAAGAAGATGTAGTTACAGGAATAGAAAAGGGTATGTTGAGATGGTTCGGTCATGTGGAGAGGATGAATAAAAACAGGTTGACTATACATGGAGAGTGTGGAGGGAAAGGTCGGGGTGGGAAGACCTAGACGAACATATCTTGATCAAATTAAGGACGTCCTGGTAAAGGGTCAGGTCAAAAGTACCCGAAACCGCCGAGCTTGCATGAAGAGAGTTATGAATGTAGATGAAGCAAAGGAAGTATGCAAGGATCGTGGCAAGTGGAAAGAGGTAGTCTCTGCCTACCCCTCCGGGAAAGAGGCGTGATTTTATGTATGTATGTAGTTATCGGTAATATCTATACTTTTGAACCTTTGACAATTGTCGAAAAAGCTAATTGAGGTATATCTTGACCGGAGGGCTGGAAATTATCTGGCTCAGAGAATCAGCATTGCCATTCGAATTGGCAATGCTGCCAGCCTTCTGGGCACATTCCCGCATGTTGATGCTATGCAAGGACTGTACAATTTATAAATTAAATTTTAGTTTGTAGTCATCTTTTTTCTTTCTTTTTATAAGTAGCTTTAGTTTTAATTTGATTATTGCATTGAATTTGATAATTGTAACCTCTATTATTGTCCTAAGATGATTTTCTTCACTTAGGGTTATTCTATTATTTTTTTTAAATAATAAATACGAAAGTTAGTCTTGAGTGCCACTGCGTAGTGAAAACACGTGTTTATTCTAACCTATTTCAGACTTTTTCAAGTTTAATAATAAAAATGTAAAAAAAAAACGCGCTAATAGTACACTACCTCAGAGGTGGCAAGGAAACGGATGCATATTATGACGCTTGCAACTTTTTGCATCGATATATCACAGAAACGGTAGCTTTGTTGAAAAAAATTATAGATACCTTTTTTATAGATAACTTTATGATCTACAATTTATGTCTGAGGTAATTTTCCGATTTGAAAAACTTACCGTTTTAAAGAAAATTGCGATACACCCATGTTTTACCTTTGACCGTGAGTAAATTTTTTTCCTTAAACCGGAATCATGGGGAATTTTGAAATAATGCTTTTGATTGTGTTTTAAATAATTATACTCATTTTCAGCTTGATGGGAATTAATGCTATGTAGTATTTTTTTCATAGTAATTAGTAGCGGCCCGCTTGTGCAGCAAACGGTTCAAGCCAAAGCCGACTTTAGGCGCTACAGGTTACGGCGCTAAATCCACTGCGGGTAACGCAACGTGTGTTCGCGGTTCTACAGAACAACGTCTATGGATAAACTGAAAAATTAAGATTTTTTTTTCTTCGTATTTTTTCGGGATAAAAAGTATCCTATTTTACGCCCAGGATAATAAGGTATAATTATACCAAGTTTCATCAAAATCGAACCGTTAGTTTTCCCGTGATGCCTGAACATACAGACAGACAGACAAAAATTTTTTTAATCACATTTTTGTGTTTGGTATCGATCCAGTAACACCCCCTGCTATTTATTTTTTCAATATTTTCAATGTACAGAATTGACCTTTCTACAGATTTATTATATGTATAGATGATGTTTTGCATCGAATCCAGTAAATTGCATGGTATGTCACAACACTATAGCGACACAATCATGCATCAGTCTCGTACGCCAACGACTGATATATAAGACGCGGAAGTGACGTCAGAAGCGTTAGATGTTTCTAGAACTATTTATTTCGTGCTGTACAATGAGGGTAGGAGGTATCGATAAATTATGGAAGTACCCTGTCATGTTATTTTATTATAATTGCAAATTAACATTTATTGAAATATGACCACTGCGAAGGAGTTGATTAGGATTTACCTTTAGCCATTGCAATTGAAAGTAAAACACAATTGAGACGACGAAACGAAAAATTACAATTTCAGATGATTCAAGTTAGTCATGTAGGGTAAGTAGGCAAGTCATGTAGTGTAGGTAAAATTTTTACAACATGCAATCGGTTTTTGTCTTTAAAATAAAAATAACCTGATTGAAGGATTTTTAAATAATAATAATACGATCATCAATATTAGTAAAATAATAATTGTTTCCATCATTTTATTAATTAAATCAATAAGTTAAAAGTATATCTTTCGTAAGGTATCGAAGTTTATGACCGGAAGTTGACACATCATTAACACTCGTTAAAAATTCATATTAGGCGTACGCCACTGTCTGATTTTTCAGACACGTAGTGATGCAATTAATTATCATGATTACTTGTGCGTTTTTTCGCTGTATTAATACGCCACTGAGATTTTAATACATTTTAAAATGTTTCAAGGAGTAACAATAATAAATTTTTTTTTTTTTTTTTTTTTACGGGACAAATTACACTGATTGAGTTAGCCTCGAAGTAAGTTCGAGACTTGTGTTACGAGATACTAACTCAACGATACTATATTTTATAATAAATACTTATATAGATAAACATCCAAGACCCAGGCCAATCGGAGAAAGTTCGTTTCTCATCATGCCCTGGCCGGGATTCGAACCCGTAAAAATAAAACCCATGAACTTAAAATATAACTATAGATATATTTTTATAATGATTTATTAAAAACAAATTAATAATATCGATACTTCATATTGTCAACACTAGTAAATCAACCACGTTTATTGCCGTGGCGTGTGGTGAACGTTTTTGACGAAAACTCTTGGCGTGGAAAGGGTTAAGGACGTCCTGGTAAAGGGTCAGGTCAAGAGGATCCGAAACCTCATGGTAAAAATTGCAGCTGAACGTGGCCGTGTGGTTCCCGGCACCATTGCAAAAAAGAATAGGACCACTCCATCTCTTTCCCACGGATTTCGTAAAAGGCGACTAAGGGATAGGCTTATAAACTTGGGATTCCTCTTTTAGGCGATAGGCTAGCAACCTGTCACTATTTGAATCTCAATTCTATCACTAAGCCAAACAGCTGAGCGTGGCCTATCAGTCTTTTCAAGATTGGTGGCTCTGTCTACCCCGCTAGGGATATAGACGTGATCATATGTATGTATGAATGAACATGGCCTATCAGTCTTTTCAAGACTGTTGGCTCTGTTTACCCCGCAAGGGATATATACGTGATTATATGTACTTATGTATGTATGTAAATATTGCACTAGTTCAATATGCCTGTTCATTAACCCCATTTAGATGTTTGTACCTAATAAAGTGAAAACAATGACATAAATTATGAATGTGGATGAAGCGAAGGAAGTATGCAGAGATCGTGGCAAGTGGAAAGAGGTAGTCTCTGCCTACCCCTCCGGGAAAGAGGCGTGATTTTATGTATGTATGTATGTATGTATAGAAACACAATGTGTGTGTGCGCAGGCGAGCGGCCGTACTGGTGCGGCGCGTGCGGCGCGCGCTTCGCGTCCAGCTCGGCGCTGCGCGCGCACCGCCGCTCGCACGAGCGCGCGCCGCGCGAGCCCTGCGCCTGCTGCGGGAAGAGGTCACACATATACATACACACATATATATATATACTAGCTGTGCGACTTCGGCCGCGTGGAATAGTTATTTCGGGCATCATTGAAGCCCTCAAGGATGAATAAGTTTACCCGTTTTTTTTCACATATGCCATTATTACTTTGCTCCTTTCTTATAGTTGTAATGTTATATAGCCTCGATAAATGGTCTATTCAGTACAAAAAGATTTTTTCAATTCGAACCAGTAGTTCCTGAGATTGGCGCGTTCAAACAAAATGGTGACTAGTTGCTAGCCCATCGACTACAAGAAGAAACACAAGTTTAAAAGCCTGTCCCTTAGTCACCTTTTACTATATTCATGGGAAAAAGAGGCATTGGTCCTATTCTTATATTCGCGCGAAATTAATGACATCTCGTTTTATGGAACGAGCATATGAACACAAGAATAGGTTTTATCACAATATTACGAGCAGATAATCTCAATTAATTGAACTTTTGCTATTATATTTCGTTAATTAGTGTGACAACGAACTTATTTATTTATTTGTTTTTTATGTTCTCATGTAAGTGATGTAAAATATGTCTTATGAGATAAAAGTGAATAAAAAAATGAGCATAAGAAGTACCCCGCAAGGGATATAGACATAATTATATGAATGAATGAATGAATTTATTTCCTTTGCAGGATCTCGAAAGCGAACCTTAGGGCGCATATGCGTCTGCACAAAGAAGACAAGCCATATAAATGCAACTTGTGTCCGAAGGCGTTCGTCACAGCCACCAGGTTGAGAGACCATAGTAGGATCCACACCGGTCAGTAGTAGACTAATAAATTCAATGTTACCGCTGACTGGCTCCGTGGCGCAGCGGTAGTGCGCTTGTCTGTGACACCGGAGGGCCACGGGTTCGAATCCCGGCCAAGGGCATGATGAGAAACGTACTTTTTCTGATTGTTCTGGGTCTTGGATGTTTATCTATATATTTATTATGAAAAAAATAAAGTATCGTCGTCGTTAGTATCTCGTAACACAAGTCTCGAACTAACTTCGCGGCTAACTCAATCTGTGTAATCTGTCCCGTATGTATATATGTATATAAAAAAATAAATCATTTTCCTCCTGGCTTTAGTCCCGTTGCATCGTCACATCCATATTTTCCCGTGGATGTCGTTAAAGGCGACAAGTGGAAAGGCAAATTAAACTAGCCACAACCTGGTCACTATTTGAATCTCAATTCCATCATTTTAGCCATACCTACTGTTTTTCAGTCCTTTCAATATTGTGTTGGCTCTGTCTACCCTCTATATAGATCTCACTATATGTATGTATGTAATGTTCGTCTCAATACAGGTGAGAAACCGTTCGAATGCGCAATCTGCACGAAAACGTTCACCACGAAGACTCACCTAAGGAAACACACAAAATACCATGAGAACGAACAGAAACGCACAAAAACCGCGGACAACAAAAAGAATATCACAGAAAACACAGTAAAACACCACCGAGCACCCACAAAATGCGAGGCAATACCTTTAGAAGTCACCGGAGAGTTGGTAGTGCCCGAAGAGCAAACTGAAATATTAGTTGTTGATAATAACCAGTGCCTGCAAGGGAACATTTGTCTGGACGGAGTGACGTACGTCAACGATGACGTCACATTTGGCGGTGACGGCATAAACCTAGTGGCCGTTGATGAAGAAGGTGTGAGTATATCGTCCGCGGCCATGTTGGAAGGCGCCACGGTGAAGTTGTATCAGATTGATCAGAGTCTAGTGCAGATTCACAGTACAGGCGCTCAGGTCACGATCAGCAAGATTACAAGCAAAATGACTGCTAACTTTTGAAATTAAAAAGCTAAATTTAATAAAAATTTGAGGTGGATAACCTCAAAAATACAAACTAATAAACGCTTACCGCTTTATGATATTAGTATAGATAAAATTATTTATATAGAATGCGTCCTAACTTTTTTTTTGTATAGCTTCCATTCTATTGAGTAAAATATTTCCCTGGGAATTTTGATTACTAAGATATGTAATGTTTTCTCAAATCTATTTCCTAAAATTATAGAACCATCTTATGCTTGGTCTACCTCTCTTTTTACATAAATCACTAAGTTTAAGTAGCTATTTATTATTTATTTATTTACGCCAATAAAACAACGGTAGTATATAAGTTATATAAGTAAAAAAAAAGAATTGTCACAAATAAATCTGCAGATGTATGATAATAGCAAAAATAAAGTATTGTGTTTCCTATGTATGTATTTATTTTCTTTTCCTTTTTAAAACTGCGGCCGCTACACCGAGTTCATACTTTGTTTTGATATTACCTACTAAAGAATGTTGTATTCCATCTCTTTCCAATGGATACCGGAGAAGACAATTAAAGAAATAGGCCACATTCATCTAGTGCAGTTTTTAACATGAAAAGTTCGGTTCCCCTACAAAGGATGCGGAGGTATGAGTGGTCATGGTAAAGAGGTGCAACCAGGGTTCTTCACCAGAAGAGTGAGGTTTTAACAGAAACACGCAGGAAGGAAGATATAACTGAAAACTGAACAGTGTTTAGGTTGTATTGAATACTTTGTTTAGGATTAGTCTAGTCTTATAAGCAGTTCTCTAACGAAATTGATTTTTGCGTACATATTATTAAGTACCCCTATATAGGTATATATACTGGCTGATGCTTGTTTAATGACCTTAAGTTCGCTAGGTTCTTCATTAATAAACCATTATCTAATAGCAAACAAATGTAGTGCCGTTGCCACCGATTGATTTTGCTTCTCAAACGTGAAAAATTATGAAATATCCATCAAAGTCAGAATTCAAGTGTGTGTCATTAATTATTGTGCCAAGTTGTCTGATCGAAATGTCATTGTCATTCATTCATACATTTTCTCAGTTGATCTAAAAGTTGAATTAGTTAATTTAATTTTGTATTGCAGACTACTGCACTTTGTCCTTTTTTATTTATTAAAAAAATGTTGTGATTTCGTTTAGTTGCTAGCACAACGCAAAATAGATCTGCTTTGTGATACCAACGGGATGTTCTAACTATCTTATAAACAAGATAATTGCCAATAAACATGTTATCTCGGTTCGTGGTAACGCAAGTGAAGCACAATTCGTTCTTCCTGTTGGGGCTGGTGTTGGGATTATGGGTCGCTTTAGTAGCTGTGCCCTTGGAGGAGGATGTGGTGGAGTGCGGGGGTGCTGCGAGTGGGTCTCCGGCAGAGGCTGATGAGTTTGAGCCGCATAGGGAGGAAAGACCTTTGGGAGCGGCTGGACCTGCCGCGGGGCGCACTGTGCAGCGTCCGCGGTATTATAGCACCGAACTTGGTATGAGAGGTAAGTTTAAATAGAACAAAGTACAATTGAAAACACATTTAAATAATCTTTGAATTTGAAAGTGTAATAATAATAGTATTAGTTCTCTAATGACTAAAATTATAATCAACTGATAATGTGTATATAATCCAGATAACAGATATATGAATAAAAAACTAACAGAATGAAATCAATATCTGGTAGTGGTTAACATGTAAGGCAAAAAAATACAAAGTTTATAAATCCACCCTCCATATTCAGTCATCCCAAACTAAAGCATACCTGGAGATTGTGACCGCACACACACACAACACGCAGAGATGAGAGAAAAGCAATATTGTTTTAGTCTTTGAGTTTCTAGTTGCCTGGATTTTGTTAGATTTTCCTGATTACATTACATTACACAGTAATTTGCTTATTTGCAGGTTCCCTGTTATCTGGTGTGCTGAGTTCCGAAGAAGCCCTATCAGCACGTGGGGCGGCCCTGAACCGTACTGCTGCACGTCTCCAACCCTCCCTACGTTTCTTCATTGCTGCCAACACTCTTTCACCATCTCCCGCCCGTGCCAACGTAGTAGGCTTCACCGATACCCGAGAGATGCTGAAGCCTTTCCATGCACTGAAATACCTAGCTGATAATTACCTTGAAGAATATGATTTCTTCTTCCTAGTTTCTGATGCGACATTTGTGAATGCTCGCCGTCTGACTGATCTTGTGTCAAAACTGAGTGTCAGTCAGGATATCTATATGGGCACTATTGCGGAGGATGACAGCCATTATTGTACACTTGGTAAGTATACTTCAGTGAGACATAAGTTTACTTTACAAAGGGCCAAGACTAACTTTTTTATTTGTAAAATAAACAACAATATTTTTTTTACGTTGGTGCCCACGGAAGACCAGCATTGTGGTATTATGCCACAACAAATGCTGAGGAAGGTCCATATTCTGGTACAAAAGTTGTTATAGGTTAATGTTTCTGTTTTTTTTTTTGTTATACTACTCTGTCAAGAAAGTAGCAGGAAAAGATCAATAATACACAAACTGTTTGTTATTCATCCAAATTTATTTTATCACCTTCAAAATATGCTCCTTTAGAAACGATACACTTACGCCAACGAATAATCCAATCATCAAAACATTTTTTAAACGCTGTTTCCGGAATTGAGGTCAGTTCTCGCCGCGAATTCTCTTTTATGTCTTCTACCGATTGAAAACGGGTGCCACGAAGTGGTAATTTGAGTTTAGGAAAAAGAAAAAAGTCGGCTGGAGCCATATCTGGTGAATATGGTGGTTGCTCGATGGTATTTGTTGAGTGTTTGGTTAAAAATTCGTTCACAATGATGGCCTTGTGCGAAGGTGCATTATCATGGTGCAAAATCCAAGAATTTTCTTTCCACAAATCTGGCCTTTTTCGTCGGATTTGCTCTCTTAAACGCCGCATAACACTCAAATAATATTCCTTATTTACCGTTTGACCTTCCGGCAAGAATTCCGAGTGCACAACACGGGATAGTCAAAGAAAACAGTCAACATGACTTTGACTTTTGAACGACTTTGGCGTGGTTTTTTCGGTTTCGGTTCAGTTGGAAGGCGCCACTCCGAAGCTTGTTGACTAGTTTGCATGTCAAACTCGTAAACCCACGTCTCGTCACCAGTAACAATGCGTTTCATGAATGTTGGGTCGGAATTGACTCGTTCTAGCATGTCCTCAGCGACTCTCATGCGATTGAGTTTTTGAAAAAAATTCAGGTCTTTTGGGACTAGCCGAGCGGCAACATGTTTCATACCCAAATTATTAGTTAAAATGGTACGGATCGACTCGTGAGATACAGAAAGTTCGGTGGCTATCTCTCTCAAAGTTGAATGAGGATTTTCAGTCACTATTTCCTTCACTTTTGCGATGTTAACTTCAGTTGCAGACGTTGATGGCCTACCAGAGCGAGGCAAATCTTCCATCACATCTCGACCGCTTTTGAACGCTTTGTTCCACTCATAAGCACGAGTTTTTGATAAAGTCGATTCACCGTAAGCCTTCTGTAACATTTTCAGTGACTCCGAACACGATATTCCATTGGCAATGCAAAATTTAAGACAAACTCTTTGTTCGATGTTTTTATCCATTATGAAATTAGCAATACACACTAGATATTGATATAACTAAAAATAGCACTGTATTTAATGTAAACAACAGATGCAACTCAAACTCCGCGCCAAAATGGAAAACAGTTGTGCCAATCTAACAATAACAAAAAAAACAAAAATTTGAATTTGGAACCATAAATAAATAATCCATTCCCGATACTTTTCTGACTGAATGTATATTAGAATAATGTACCAAATAAACATTTTTTCTTTCTTCCTTTCATAATAAACTAGAACAGATTTTTTATTTCTGTTTCCCTGTTGTCATACACACTAACACTTAGAAAAGAAACATATTATGATGTCACATTCATATAAGATTCAATGTGTATAATTTCTCAACAGAGGGCGGCATACTCCTATCCAATTCTGTGTTGCGGGCGGTACACGGCGAGCTGGATTGGTGCGTCCGCAACTCTTACTCCCCCCACCACCACGAGAACATCGGCCGCTGCGTACTCCACGCAGCACACCAGCGCTGCACTACAGCGCTTCAGGCCCAGACGTACTCAGCGCTGAAACTAAGCGATGAACCCGCTGCAGGGTTGACACCGGAGTTGGCAGATTCAGTTACGGCGTATCCTGTGACGCAACCTGATCATTTGCATCGTTTGCACGCGTACGTTTCACGGGTAAGTTGTTATTTCTGTGTCATGAGTTAAGTTAGTTCGTCATTTTCGAGTATATTAATTAAGCTGGGAGGAAACATTGACTATTAAAATTAGATTAAATCAATTACCGGTTTATCCCATGAAGAATAAAGGAACTAAATAATTAAGTAAAAAAAAACGGCAAGTCACTGTGCATATTTTATCAATCAGCAATGAAACTTACAACTTCCTATTGCAAGTTATTCCCCTAACCACTCACAATCACGAATTTTAACAAGCGATTCTCGTGTCAATGGCCACAGGTGTACCTGGAGCGCGAGCGCGCGGAGGTGCTGCGCCTGCGCGGCTACCTGTGGCGCAACGCCGCGCGGCACCCCGCCGCCGCGCGCAACGCCACGTGGCCGGGCGGGCTGCGCGCCGACGCGGGGCTCGCGCCGCCGCTGCCCGACAACAGGTCGCTACGCTCTTCATATCTTCTCTCTGCATCTCTTCTCACTTCATCATTTCTCTCCTTATCTCTTCTCACTTCATCATTTCTCTCCTTATCTCTTCTCACTTCATCATTTCTCTCCTTATCACTTCTCACTTCATCATTTCTCTCTTTTCTCTTCATCACTCCTATCTTCATTTATTCTCTCTTCATCTCTTCTCTCTTTATCGTTCCTCTCTTCATCTTTTCCCTCTTCATCTCCTCTCTCTTTATCGCTTCTCTTTTCATCTCTTCTCTCTTTATCTCTTCTCATTATTGACAGTGAGTAACAACTAAAAGGCCTTCGCCTTCTTCTTCGACGCTCACCAAGTTAAGCAACTCGCTTCTATAACTAATCCCATACCCTCATAATATTTAAGTAAGTAAGAATAGTCCTAATAAAGATTGATGCAGTTATTCTATACATCTTAAAATTATCTCTCATCTCTCTTACGTGCGACGTTTTACCCAAAAACTCCAAGTGATTTGTTTCCTTTATAACTACCTATGTACTTACTATTTTCTTGTTACTGTGTAAATTTCTATGCGATAAAGATATTACAAACAAACAAACTCGTTGATGCAGTTATTCTATACATCTTTAAATTATCTCTCATCTATCTTACTTCCGACTGTTTATTGCACTGCTGAAATACGGGATCTTTTTTGTGTGAAACAAATAACAAACATACTTTAGATTCTTAACTTTCACTGTAATTTGAACTAAATGCAATAATACATTTCATTTTCAAAAAACAATTCTAATTTTTTCTTTTCTTTTTTGTTTACATCTATTTTAGCGTCTATTACCAGCCATTACTATTATTAAACCAATGAGGTTGCATTACACTTCAAATTGTGATTCCTGAATTGAACACCGACTTTTTACCCAAAACGCCACAATGTTTAACACTGATAATGAATCGTTTCAGATTCGACCATCTGCGCTGGACCACGTTCAACGCGACGCACGCGTTCATGCCGGACGAGAACCGCGCCTGCGCCGCGCTCGCCGGCGCACACAAGGAGGCGCTCGATGTGAGTCTCCGATCCTATTCCATTTTCAAATTCAAAATCAACTGAGACAAAAAAGTCTCACTAGTTCAACGATTGTACTGACCAATTGAACTAGTGGGAACTAGCCGCGAGCACAACTAGTTTATAATATTACTTCTACAGGACTAACGGCGGGAAAAAGAAGACAGCGCACTTATTTAACTCTGATGTTTTTGTGCATAACAGCTGGTAGAGAAAACGGCGATATCGTGGGCGTCCCACCGCTGGGGCGCGCCCCCGCCGCGGGTGCGCGTGGAGGGCGGCGCGTGGCGCTGGGAGCCGCCGCGCGGGCTGCGCTACCGGCTGCTGCTGCGGGAGGCGGCGCCGCAGGTACACACAGACATCATTACATACATACATACACACATCATGACATACATACATACACACAACATGACATACATACATACGACACATCATGACATACATACATACACACATCATGACATACATACATACACACATCACGACATACATACATACACACATACACACATTATGACATACACACATCATGACATGCATACGACACATCATGACATACATACATACACACATCACGACATACATACATACACACATACACACATCATGACATACATACATGTAACATACATACATATATACAAACAATATAATCACGCCTATATTCCTTTTGGAGTAGACAGAACCAAGTCTTGAAAACACTAATAGACGTTTATCTGTTTGGCTTAATAATAGAATTGAGATTCAAATAATGACAGATTGCTAGCCCATTCTCAAAAGAGTATTCCCAAGTTTATAAAACTAACCCTTAGTTGGTTAGTATCCGTCACCAGTGACGATGAAGGTCTGTCTGATGTTACATACCTATCCAAGAAATACCAATATTTATGTGGGAGAGGTTTTGTTTTTTGTTTTTATTTAAATCCTCTTACTAATTTTTACGCTGGCAACATTAAGAGAGAGAATAGTGAGTCTGTGGTACGATGTAAGACGTTAAAAGATGTGTTTTAAGAAGTCTAATAAAATAAGAAGATTTACGATATAATTCCGCACTGTTTTACTTTAAATCCCACAACTATTTTGGGTGTCGTCCGAGATGGTGCTCAAAATTGGAAATTGAAGTTTGTGAGATGAGAAAGTCTATTATAGAAATTGTAATAAAATATTTGTTTTGCTTATATCCAAAAATTATGGTCTCGGACAGTGCTTGCGTGGGAACAAAGACTCGGAACACTTCATTCCATTACTCAGCCACACAAACCAAAAAGGAACCATGGAAACGTTTTATTCAATTATTTTTGGTATTTCAACGACGAAAGAAAAATAAATCTTAATCCTATGTAAATCAATATAATATTTTGTCCGTCAGGGCTCGCGACTCCGCCAATTGGAAGTGATCCGCGTGCTAGGCTCTGCCCGCCTCGTCCCCGTGCCGTACGTGACAGAGAGCGGGCGGGTGGTCATTGTACTGCCCGTGCCAGGGACTGCAGGGGCGGTTGCCGAGGCGGTATCCTTCCTGAAACGCTACGAGACTGTCTGCCTCGCCCGGGACAGGAACACAGCGCTCATTGTCGTTATTGTGTCGTGGACTGAGGTATTTATTTATACATATATATATATATATAATCACGTCTGTATCCCTTGCGGGATAGACAGAAACGGCAGTCTTGAAAGACTGATAGGCCACGTTCAGTTTTATGGCTTGATGATAGAATTGAGATACAAATAGTGACAGGTTGCTAGTCCATCGCCTAAAAGATTACCAAGTTTATAAGCTTATCCCTTAGCCGCCTTTTACGACATCCAGAGGTGGAGTGCTCCTATTCCTTTTTATATTGGTGACGAGAACCACACGGCACTAGTGACTTCAAAACATCTATACTAATATTATAAAGCTGAAGAGTTTGTTTGTTTGAACGCGCTAATCTCAGGAACTACTGGTTCGAATTGAAAAATTATTTTTGTGTTGAATATACCATTTATTGAGGAAGGCTTTAGGCTATTTACGCTGCAACTATAAGGAGCGAAGATATAATGGAAAATGTGGAAAAAAAAACGGGGAAAACTATTCATCCTTGAGGGCTTCAATGATGCCCAAAATGACGGTTTCTGTGGCGCAGCGGTAGTACGCTTGACTGGGACACCGGAGGTCCCGAATTCAAGGGTATGATGAGAAACAAACTTTCTCTGATTGGTCTGGGTCTTGAATGTTTATCTATATATAAGTATTTATCATAAAATATCGTATTGTTGTAATTAAGGACGTCCTGGTAAAGGGTCAGGTCAAAAGTACCCGAAACCGCCGAGCTTGCATGAAGAGAGTTATGAATGTGGATGAAGCAAAGGAAGTATGCAGGGATCGTGGCAAGTGGAAAGAGGTAGTCTCTGCCTACCCCTCCGGGAAAGAGGCGTGATTTTATGTATGTATGTATTGTTGAGTTAGAATCTCGTAACACAAGGCACGAACTTACTTTGAGGCTAACTCAATCTGTGTGTATATAAAAAAATAAAAAAAAAAAACTATTCCGCGCGGGCGAAGTCGCCGGCACAGCTAGTTAGTTGCAAATCAAACAAATCTCTTTGAACAGGGCGCCGAAGACGATTCCACTATAACCGCCCCCCTCCGCTCGAGTTTATCAGCGCTTCAGCAGAAGCACAATACTGCTAGACTGGAGCTGGTGAGCATAAAGGCGGCGCGGCCGGCCGGCGCTGGGGACGCCGAGGCGGGCCGGCGGAGCGCCAGGGCTGCGCTGGCGGGCGCGCTGCCGCGGCTGGCGAAGGACGCGCTGGTGCTGGTAGCCGCGCCCCATATGGAGTTCAACGAGGAGTTCTTGAACAGGGTACGTCTTCAATTGTTTAAACATACGGTATTGTAATGTCTGTGTCGCTTGCGGGGTAGACGGAGCGAACAAACTTGAAAATATGCTCGCAAAATTTCATGAGAATCGGTCAAGCCGTTTCGGAGGAGTACGGGCACGAACATTGCGACGCGAAAATTTTCTTTCTTTAAAACTATCACAGTGAATCCCAGAGTTGCACAAACGATGAAATGAAGGGTCTGAACGATGATGTATGGAACCACCTCAAATGATATACCTTAATAATCTTTTCATACATACATATGATCACGTCTATATCCCTAGCGGGGTAGGCAGAGCCAACAGTCTTGAAAAGACTGATAGGCCACGTTGAGCTATTTGGTTTTAAGATAGAATTGAGATTCAAACAGTGACAGGTTGCTAGCCCATCGCCTGAAAGAGGAATCCCAAGTTTATGAGCCTATCCCTTAGTCGCCTTTTACGACATCCGTGGGAAAGAGATGGAGTTGTCCTATTCTATTTTGTAATGGTACCGGGAACCACACAGCACTTAACAAAATCTTTTCAGCAGCATTCATCTAATCTAATATATTTAAACGAGCAATTCTTGTGTATATATAATCAGGATCTCGGAAACTGCTCCAACGATTTTCATGAAAGTTACAGATAAGGGGCTTTTCGGCTCAAGGAATCGATTTATCAAGGTCCTAGGTTCGAGAAAAGCTCGGTTCCCAAGATATATAAACATTTTAAAAACCGCGTTTTAATAAACTATATCAACGCCATCTATAACGCTATCGTTCTATCAAAAACAAAAATCCGAGCAAAGCTCGGTCAACCAGCTACTATCCAATAACATCCTCAACCTTTGATTTTTCAGGTGCGCATGAACACGATAATGGGCGAGCAGTGGTTCCTGCCCGTGGGGTTCTCCCGCTTCGCCCAGTACCAGCACCCCGGGTTCGTGGACGAGAACGGGAACAAGCCGCAGGTCAACACGGGCCGGTTCCAGCTGCACGCCGCTCCCGTGCTCTCCTTCTACAGGAAGGACTATGACTCGGGTAAGGTTGAGTGTGCGAAGTGATTGCTAACCGATATATATATATTAAATATATATACAGGACAAATTACACAGATTGAGTTAGCCTCGAAGTAAGTTCGAGACTTGTGTTATGAGATACTAACTCAACGATAATATATTTTATAATAAATACTTATATAGATAAACATCGAAGACCCAGACCACTCAGAAAAAGTTCATTTCTCATCATGCTCTGACCGGGATTCGAACCCGGGACCTCCGGTGTCGCAGACAAGCGCACTACCGCTGCACCACAGAGGCCGTCAAGATGTTTTCCTTCACCGTCGATGCTACTACGGTGAAAGAAAACATCGTGAGGAAACCTGCACATTCAGGCGACGAATGTGATGATCCATATTATGGAATAAGATTTCCTGCAAAATAACTAGTTCTACATTCATTCATGTTTTTTTAATATAGACAATGTGCATTCGTTCATGATTTAGATTTAAGACATCTATATTTGTATATTGACGACCGATGAAAATGCTGCAGTGTAGCTTGTTCCGCCGCTTCTTCTACACATGCGCTTTGGAAGCGGTAGTACTTATAAACAGATTTAAGTGATGTGACGTCAATAAGTGCTAACTTGTATCCAATTTTGAAATTTAGATTTAAGAGATCTATATTTGTATATTGACGTCCGGTGAAAATGCTGCAGTGTAGTTTGTTCCGCCGCTTCTTCTACGCATGCGCTTTAGAAGCGGCAGTAGTTAAAATTCGATTTAAGTTATATGACGTCAATTAGTGCTACCTTGTATCTTAATTTTGAAAATAAATCTATTCTATTCTGATTTTTTTAAGCACTACCCTGTGTAATTAAAATTTGAATCCAATCACCAAGCCCGGTAGGTAGCTGAACCTTTTAGTACTTTAAGACTGTTGTCTCCGCCTACCCCGGGAATAAAGATGTTTTATATGATCGATAATGTCGTAGTATGTATGTTGTTTTAACAAAAAAAAAAGTAAGTATCACGTAAATATTATCAGACATTACTAATAATATATAATTGAACGCATGCGCTTTGGAAGCTGTAGTAGTTATAATTAGATTTAAGTTATATGACGTCAATTAGTGCTACCTTGTACCTTAATTTTGAAAATAAATCTATTCTATTCTAAACAATGTCTCTCCTATTACAGCGGCAGCGGAGAGCAACTCGCGCGGCGAATCAGACTGGACGAGTATAGAATCGCTGCTGACCCGTTCGTCTTTAAGGTGTATACGAGGTCCGGAGCCAGCTCTCATTCTGTCAGCTCGAGGTCCGCCGTGCGGGGACAGCGGCTCGCAGGACGACAGGCGGCACTGCCTGAGGCAGCTGAGAGATGAGGACTTTTCAACCTTGGCCCTAGGAGCCAAACACGCTTTAGCAAGGTTGTTGCTGGAGACTGAGGCAGCCGTATGAGATTGTAGAAATAAAAGTTTGATATAATGATACGATTTTTGTTTTATTGTACTTCATTTGTGTTAACAACGTCTATACTAATATTATAAGTGCCGTGTGGTTCCCGGCACCATTACAAAAAAGAATAGGACCACTCCATCTCTTTCCCATGGATGTCGTAAAAAGCGACTAAGGGATAGGCTTATAAACTTGGGATTCCTCTTTTAGGCGATGGGCTAGCAACCTGTCACTATTTGAATCTCAATTCTATCACTAAGCCAAATAGCTGAACGTGGCCATTCAGTCTTTTCGCGACTGTTAGCTCTGTCTACCCCGCAAGGTATATAGACGTGACCATAAGTATGTATGTATGTATGAATAGAAATTCGTTCGGGCTTAATCTTAACATAAACAACAAAAACGTAACATCAAAATAACAATCATTTACTTAAACAAAAATAAGTTTTATCTAAACTAACACGGTTAATACTAACGAAATGCACTCAAAACCAGCTGGGCTTCTTCGCAGACTGGTACTTCTGTATGTTGACCAGCATGGAGTCATGGATCTCCTTAGCGTTCCTGTTCTGTCCATAATAGTCCACAAACTCTCCGTCTGGGTCTACCAAGTAGATGATTATTGTGTGGTCGACCTACAAAAAATAATAATTACTTTCTTATAGCTGTCTCACTCTCTTATCCTGGCGCGTGACTCTCTGCCATTAAGCGTCGAGGCCTGGGGTCAGCTTTCCTACTTCTCTCTTTCCACTTCTATCGGTCTACCACATCTTCAGTTCTAAGACAAGATTGGCAGGCATGTTATCTTTCGCGGAGTCAAGCTAGGATTTCTTTGGTCTACTACTACTAGTCCTCAAAGCAAATAAAAAGCACTCAAAGCTAAAGCAAATAAATATTCTATTCTATTCCTCCCCGTGCCTGGCAAAGGCGCATGACCAAACAATTAATCCCTGCAGGCTTCCACAAGTTGTGACCGTACCAGCGCAGAGGACCCTCTTGCAATTTATCACCTATGACACTGACGTGACTGCACAAGGCAAAAAAGCATAAAACAAGCTGTACTCTGTATAGTTTTATTCATTCATTCATATGATCACGTCTATATCCCTTGGGGGTAGACAGAGTCAAGAGTCTTGAAAGACTGATAGGCCACGTTCAGCTAATAGGCTTACTGATAGTAGTTTTATTCCTGAATGCAATTACTCATTTCGCTTTCATTTTTAAGTGACGCATGGATTTCACTAAATTTAACCAAGATACAAAAATCGCCACCCTTACTACACCTTTGTAGTTATAAATACAGTATTATTATCTCATTTATACAGTATGTATTGATTTTATCAAACTAACAAAACATTTTAAAAAAAATACGGTATAATTAAGAACAACTGCCTTTTTTTTTAATCGGTTTAAAATGACAAGGACAGAAAATCGCAGGTGACACAAAAAACGCAAGGCGCGTTTACCATGGTATGTAAGTATATTTTGTGCGACAGACAAGAGTTAGTTAAATAAAATATCATGAAATATACTTACAATATAATCATTATCAACGTCTTCTGGTCCAGCGCTGAAGTACACCCGGTATGACCGACACGCTTTCTGCACTTGATCATGCGTCCCTGTCAGTCCCAGCAGTCTTGGAGAGAATTCTTTGCAGTATCTAGAAAGAGGGTCAGGTCAATAGTACCCACAAGTTTGCATGAAGAGTGTTATGAACGTGGATGAAGCAAAGGAAGTATGCAGAGATCGTGGAAAGATGTAGTCTCTGTCTTCCCCTCCGGTGAAAAGGCGTGATTTTATGTATCTCATCTTGCGGGGCAAACAGGGCTTTATTTTCTCGAAAAGTCTCAGAATGCCTAATTTGGCTGGATGGCATCAGAGACGGCGTAAGACGTGGGCGGTTTTGACCACCGCTCACTGCCTTGCGTCTCATTGCCGAATTTTTTTAATCTAAATAACATGACAATGTTTTTTAAAAATCAATACAAGTAATACTTCATTATAATTATATATAATAATAAAACATTCATACTACCATTTTTTTAATAAACTTTCTTTGAATTTTTATAAAAATGATAGTATACCACCATCAATGGGCTTCACAAATGGTATCTTGCCCACACTATGTCCAGGCCTTGCGCCGAAACTGGATGGCATAATGATGGAATTGAGATTCAGACAGTAGCAGGTTGCTAGGCTAAATTGCAACTTTACACGCCTTTACCATTGAGTTGAGCTTCACTTTATGTTTCTTATTGTCTTATCATACCTCTTTCTCTATTCTAGTTAACCAGAAAGAGAGAGAGACATACAACATTAAGATCAAAAATATTTGTAATGTATACATACATATTGTCACGTCTATATCCCTTGCGGGGTAGACAGAGCCGACAGTCTTGAAAAGACTATATTTCCCGTTCAGCTATTTGGCTTAATGATGGAATTGAGATTCAAATAGTGACAAGTTGCTAGCCAATTGCCTAAAAAAAATTCCTAAGTTATTGTAATGTATATGTATACATATGTAATATTTTTTAAAGGGAATAAAGATATTTTGTATTAAAAAAATGTGACAACAACTTACTTTCCAACAATTTCGGGAGTGTCTCTCTGTGGGTCTACTGATATGAAGAGAGGCTGCAGTGGCGGTGCCGAGGGTGTGTTGTCTGAAACCATTTATACAGACAATCAAAACAACATACTTTAGTGGTAGGTACACAAAGTAAGTTGGAACGCTCAAAAGCAACAGTTATGTTTTCTCTCGTCCATATTTCTATTCTAAATTTGGATAATTGTGAAGTTGACGTTGTTGAAGAAAATGTTGCAGTGCAGTTTGTTACCGCCTCTCCTACACTGACGCTTTGGAAGCGGCAGTATACTTAGTTTTAATTAATTTATTTGACATCAACCAATGTTGTGAAACCATACGTTTTGACAATTATTAAGCAATATGAAGTATCCTATTATCATGAATAAAAAATTTTGAATTTCAGTTTAAAAGCTAGATTGTATAGGAATTGAGATAATATAAATGAGCAGTTGCTAATGCTTTCCTTGTTTAATTAATTTTTAAAAACATAAAGTGCCCGCCCACATACCATGCATATTCACAACTTCAGCTAATTTCTCCAACTCGTCTGGACATATATCAGGACAGTGTGTGAACCCAAAATATATTAGAAGCCATTTGCCCAAGAAGTCCTTGCTCTTTACTACTTTGCCCTGAAATAATAGATAAAATGTGGTTATATGAGTTTTCATATCAAGAAAAAAGTACTTGTAAACAAAATTAGGTTTTTTTAACAAGAATTTACTTAACGCATATAAAAGAAATTAGGTTTCCAGAAGCTCCAATATAGTCAAAAATTTATAAAAATAATTTATTATAATAGAAAAATCACCTCTGAGTCCACAAGTTCAAATTCTCCACCTATTTTAGCTTTCCCTAGCTGCCTCTTCCTCTCGCGATCCAAAGCCTCCTGCTTTTCCTTTCGCACGTACATCATGAACCCAGTGAGGCCACTCCCTACCAATGCTATTGCAGAGAGAGATTTCCACGTTACAGGAGCCATAAAATTCTTTTTCGGTCTTTTAGGCGGCACGGCACATTGTCTTATTGTTGATGTCGAAAACGCCCTTATAAGAACATTAACCCTATTTCGTAAAATGGAATTCATTTTAACGTTAAAGGAATTATTAGTTGCAATAGTAAATTTATTATCGAAGAAGCCGGTTTATCAGTTTTATTTCATTTTTACTATTTCCCAATGTATTGATAATGTTCATAATCTCACGCTATTTTGACGTATCAGACAGCAATGACAGTGACAGCACAAAATTATGCACTATAAAAAAGTATTCAAAATTATTACTTACTAAAAGGTTTTAAAATAGGTTAATACACATAATAAAGAATTTCTACATGACATTGACTGTATTACTTACCTACGTATATTAAATAAATTGTTTTGAATGATTTTCAAAGGTTACTGTGGTCGATTCCATCACGCACAAACCACTGATGAAACCGAAAAGAACTAGGTAACTAGACTTGACAAAAAATCTTTCGAAATAATTATAAACTTTGTTGGTCGTGCGCTCAGATAATGAAAAATATTAAGGCGTTGAAACCACAACCGCATTGGCACCGCCCTTCGGCTATAGTGCGGGCATAAATAGCTCAGCTGCAAGCACCATCACCCCAAATAGTTCCCGACCATCAGACTGTAAAACGATCCAGAATGTGGACTATATTTTTTGTAAGTATATAAGTACTACCAAAAATATTTAAATTTTTTAGGCTTGATCTGAACATAATTGAAGTCTGATTTGGATTCAATTGTGGATGTGGGCCGTATGCAGTTTTTCGGTTTTACCTGCTAAGTTCACAGCTATATTTCCCTCCTTCTAACTCGGATGTTAACCAGAAAAATAAAAAGAGAGTAATGTTATGACATAACCATTTTCGACGGCCTCTGTGGCGCAGCGGTAGTACGCTTGTCTGTGACACCGGAGGTCCCGGGTTCGAATCCCAGCCAGGGCATGATGAGAAAAGAACTTTCTCTGATTGGCCTGGATCTTGGTTGTTTATCTATATAAGTATTTATTATAAAATATAGTATTGTTAAGTTAGTATCTCGTAACACAAGTCTCGAACTTACTTCGAGGCTAACTCGATCTATGTAATTTGTCCCGTATATATTTTTTTATATTACCTGAAATGAAATTGGTCCTTCGGGCCGGATATTAAAAAGAACATTTAAAGATGACTTAACGTCCAAACTAATCCAACTTTTTTAATTCTGTAATAAAAACTAAATATCTGCTTTAGATATTTATCTTTTATTACATTCTCAAACTTTATTACGTTTCAGTTAACGGTGGTAACATGGATGACTTTTTGGTCAAGTACTTCAGCTCAAGAGTACTTACCCCCCAAAATAGGCAACGGTTCAAAGAAACCAGCAATAGAGCCAACGGTGAGTATACTTTTGTTATTGTTTCACGTAAACCATGTTGAAGAGAAGCCTAGGGTTCATATGTGACGTCAATAAGTGATGCCTTGTATCCAATTTTGAAAATAAATCTGTTCAATTCATCTTCACAATACTTAATGTCACGTTAAGAAGGTAGTAAATATATCGTGTAAGGTGAGGTCTCATTGAAATACCTAAAAACTAATTTGTCCGTTCCTAGGTATAAGTAAAGTTGCCATTTTAAATTTTCCATTCTGTTCAAAACTGTTCGTACTAATGTGTTATAATAAGCTATAACAATATAGTCTAAATCGCGCAAGCAAAGATTTCACGAATTGGAACATATATACAACCTCCGACACAACATCGTCTGTCGCGCGGTTCCCCAGGCATAACACCTAGCCTGGCGGAAAATCTTCCCTTTGTGGCCGACCGAACTATCGCACCCGCTACATTTTTTTTTTTAATTTTGCCCTAATCCAGCCTTCTGTCTCTCCAGCTACCAGCTAACTACGACTTCTCTTACGACGTCCAAGACAACACTGTGAACCTGGACTTCGGTCACAACGAGAAGAGGAAGGACGACCGTGCAACCGGCTCCTTTCACGTCCTCCTACCGGACGGCCGGATGCAACTTGTCGAGTACGAAGCGGGGCCGGACGGGTATAAGCCTCAGGTACGGCTCCTTTTATATATAAGTATACTAGCTGTGCCCGCAACTTCGTCCGCGTGGAATTGTTATTTCGGGCATCATTAAAACCCTCAAGGATGTCAATTTCCCCCGTTTTTTTTCACATATTCCATTATTTCTTTGCTCCTTATAGTTGCGGCGTGATGTTATTAGCCTAAGGCCTTCCTCGATAGATGGTCTATTCAACGCAAAAATAATTCGACCAGTAGTTCCTGAGATTAGTGCGTTCAAACAAACAAACTTTTCAGCTTTATAATATTTGTATAGGTAAATAAAACTTTTTTTAGGGCGATGGGCTAACAACCTGTCACTATTTGCATCTTAATTCTATCGTTAAGCCAAACATCTGAACGTGGCCTATCAGTCTTTTCAAGACTGTTGGCTCTGTCTACCCCGCAATGGATAAAGACGTGATTACATGTATCTATAATCAGACTTCGTTCCTGGATTTCTGCATAATTGTTCCGCTTCACATTCATTATTCATGCAAATTCTTGGGTTTCGAGTAGATACTCTTGACATGTCTATTTGGCATGAGTCAGCACGTGCCCGACTTGAGCGATGTCACAAGGGAGACTAAGGATTACCGTGCCAAGTCATTCTGCCATACGGCCTGATGTAGTTTGTCGAGTACTTACGAGGCAGGTCCGGACGGGTTCAAACCTCAGGAAAATTCTTAACAACTTGGTTGAAGGCAGAGACGAGATATACTTATTATAGTATCTACACGATTTTATTTTGAAAAACATGCTCATCTCTACAGGAACAAGTGGATGTTACTAATTGTACCTTGCCAATAAACGTCAAAATCACTTGAGTTTGGTAATTGCCATTGAAAATTACTTAAAGATTTTAAACCTAAATAGCTAATCTTGTTAATTCATTGTTCTCTTTCTGCAGATAATGTACATGGGAACAGCAACGTTTCCTACCCCTGGGGGTGACAAATTCGACGGGTACCACTACAATGCAGCGTCTAACAGGCAGAGCGTCCGGCAGGCAGCGCCGCGGGGGCCGCCCCGGCAGCCGCCCACCGCGCCGCCGCCTGCGCCCGCGCCGCCAGCGCCGACTAACGCTACGCAATGACAAAAACCTTGAAAGATAAAGCTTGAAAAATATGGATTCAGATACAAAGCTATAAACATTTGATTTAATTGATGGATACAATGATCTTTAGATTGACTTTTGAGTAGTAAATTATAGCAGCGACTGAAACTGAGCAATTAATTAAATAAAATATTTTCACTTGCGGTCAAATTGAGCGATCACAGAAATTTTCTGATCTACCTACTGTTACATTTCTGAAGAACCGACATTGTTAGTGCGACAAAGGCTAAATTATTAGATTTTATTGAGAAGAAATTAGGTACTTGGTATTGGAAATTGAGGTGTTTCAAGTCCATACAGAATCGATTGTGGATATTTTTGTATTATGTTCCCAGTGTTCACAAAGTCGTTTTATAATACTTCGGGACCTGAGGTTCGCTACGTCTTATGTAAGGCAGTGCATTGAGTGTCCGCCATTAAAGATGCTTGTATATATATTTGTAAAGATTTAGAGCAATTAAATCCAAATTATTGGGATTACGAATTTTCATTTCTTACTTTTAAATCGTCAAATCTTATTTCCTTTTTTAACATTTTTGACATCAGCCATCACGTGTCTGATAAGACATTATTTGACATAAGACATAATTTTTCTGATTTTTATGATTTTTCCTTTACATAATTATCTAGTAAGAAAATAAAACAACAATTTACTAAATTAGTTTATTTTTAGTTATCAACATTTACATTTTTACAACCACACAATTTTTTACATCATTATTCATATGCCTTAACTTCATCTACTTCCAGATATTTTCATCAGGATGAACCTAGAGGTATTAGGAGAAAGAATATACAACAAAATATTTTGAACTTAACTAGTTTGCAAATTGTTAAACTGTTGCTTGCGATCTGGCGGCATGATATGAATGAAGGGCTTTTTTCTACCACCAGAGGCCAAAGCATACATTAACATACATACCTACATATAATCACATCTTAATCCGTTGCGGGGAAGTCAGAGCCATCAGTCTCGAAAAGACTGAAAGGCCACGTGCTGCTGTAGGTATGTCTTAACGATGAAATTGAGATTCAAATAGGGACAGGTTGCTAGCCCATCACTTGCAAGAAGAATCACAAATTTATTAGCTTTTCCGTTAGTCGCCTTTTGCGACATCCTCGGTTACGGTCCTATTCTAAAGTGTCAGAAACCACACGGCACCTTAACCTCGACAATAAAGAAAACTTTTTATTACATTAATCCTACTGTAGCGGGAGCGATGATTCGGCTCGACCGCCACCAAAGGGAAGATCTTCCACCAGGCTGGTGTTATGCCTGGGGAACCGCGCGACACACGATGTTGTGTCGGAGGTTGTATATATAGCTCCAATCCATGAAAATCTTTGAAGTCGCGATTTAAATTCTGCGCTGCTATTGGTTGAGCGCGTCAATTTCTTCGCGATGATTGGACAGTAGTTGTTTGATTGGATGTTGTGACGAGTGGCGTAGAGATGTCGCCACAGTACCTAAATCGATATTTAACTAAGTTGTATGCAAGATGTCAATGTTCTGGTCCGGCCAGTGGACTCTTCGGTGCGTGGAGACTGTGTCGAAGCCCACGTTGTCGAACGAGTGGTAGTCCTTCTGCAGACTCAGCTCGGCTAGATTCCGATATCTGTGCAATAAAGTATTTTTTTTTTTACTCAATAATATGAATGTGAGTAGACGAAGACTCACATTCACTCATCCCACAAGGAGACTAGGTATCATGTCAGCAAGTCAGAGAAAAAGTACGTAACACCGGATTACTTTCTGAATGTTATTCGAGGCTATTAAAGGAAAACTGGGGCATCAATAAAATATTTAATAATAAAATATAATAATTCCCCGATTCGGGGAATAGCTCCCAAATGTTGGAGAGCCGTGACATTATCTATACATTAGAATCCCGATTATCCGAAATCGCGTCACGGCTCTAGTACCGCGCAACTAGCGACACATAGCGACAAGTTTAAACGCACCTCCAAATGTTTACCTACTCCTCTCATCTCAATGAAGAGACTGAAACTTGAGGATGAATGTCAAGGACCATATCACGCAGAAGCTTTTGACGCTCTAGAAAAAGCTTGTTAGTGGTTTGAAAGACAGGAGGAATCAGATTCCTTATAGCTGTTACAACAGAAGCTCATCAGGGATTTGGCTGCAATGAAAAGATGTGATTGAACCACATGTACCTACATATCTATAATTATTTTTTAAATAATTTTGTCTAAACGACGTTTGTGCAAATGTCAAACTCATTACATAATATAACATTTAAATTTCAAATATTGTTTGATTTGACTATAAAATCGATTATCCGAATTGCCACTGGTTTTAATTGATTCGGACAATCGGGATTCTACTGTACTAGATCGAGGGTTGTCTCTGTCAATGACAAGAAAAAAACAACTGGATTAAAGATTAACCTCTTGACGAGGATGCAGCAGCCGAGGAGCAGCAGCACTTGCACGGCGAGCCAGGCCAGCGCCAGCGCGACCAGCAGAAGCTCGTGAACGCACACCAGCGCCGCATCAGGCGTCACCTCTTCTGCTGCTTGTGAGAGAGAAAGATAGATTCAGTCACGTCTATACCCCTTGCGGGGTAGACAGAGCCAATTTTCTTTAAAAAGACTGAAAGGCCTCGGTCAGCTGTTATGGATTTACGATGGAATTGAGATACAAATAGTGGGAAAGACATGGAGTGGTTCTATTCTAAAGGGCGGGGAAACCACACGGCTTTTGAGCAAGATTTTAATAAATTTGGGAATTGGTTCCCAGCGGCACTTGAGAACTTGTGCCACTTCATATCTTTTCCATGAACGTCGTAAAATGCGACTAAGCAAAAGGCTTAAAAACTTGGGATGGGCTAGCAACCTGTCACTATTTCAAACTCAATTCCATCTTTAGGACTGTCTTTTCGAGACTGTTGGCTCTGTCTACCTCACAAAGGGTAAGTATACCTATACGTGATTATATCTATATGCACATAATAATCTCTTAATTCCCTTTAAACTTTTATGTGATCCTTAAACATGATTTTGAACTCAGCCTCTTAGTATATTATATTTTTATAGTTAAATACATATATTTATAGTTAGGTACCCAAAAAACATCTAACTCAGACTAGTAAAAATCTATGTATCATATACAAATTATATTCGCTTTTTATAGATAAGCACTTGATACATTTCAACAAGATCTTCTGCGTAGAAGCATGTCACGCGCGAAGCCTTTTATCGAGCGATAAACTATCGCTGTTTCGCTTTTTATTATAACTTATACTAAATTAGAAAATAAAGAATAGGATCACTCCATCTCTTTCCCATGCATATCGTAAAAGGCGACTAAGGGATAGGCTTATAAACTTGATATTCATCTATTAGGCGACAGACTAGCAACCTGTCACTATTTGAATCTCAATTCTATCATAAAGCCAAACAGCCGAACGTGGCCTACATATCTGTCTTTTTAAGACTGTCAGCCCTGTTTACCCCGCAAGGAATATGTACGTGATTATACATAATGTATGTATGTACGAAACCCGTAACGCTGCATTATCCAAAAAAGACGCATCGTCATAAAACCACGACCACTCTGTCAAGAGTGAACGACTGAGAAGACGAAACGGGACAGCGATATAAAAATGGCGTCGCGTCAAACAAACCGTCCTTCACTCACGTATAGAAGCTCTATGGTCAGCCCTGACGAGCGTATCCGCCGACAGGATGTCCCTGGAGCCGACCACCATTTCCACCTCGAGCGGCACCCGCCCGCCCCCCCGCGCCCCGCACTCGGTAGCCCCGCCCTGCGCCACCACCCCGCGCCCCTCGCCCCCGCGGCCCTCCCCCCCCACGGCCTGCACCGAGGCAGCAACGCCCTCTGACGTCGCGTTAGCACCCCGGGTTATCCTGCTTTGGGAAGCGCAGTTTATCTGCAAAAGACCAAGTCTTTTAGGCGATGGGCTAGCAACTTGTACGGCTTGTAACTTTGACGGCCTCTGTGGCGCAGCGGTAGTGCACTTGTCTGTGACACCGGAGGTCCCGGGTTCGAATCCCGGCCAGGGCATGATGAGAAACGAACTTTTTCTGATTGGCCTGGGTCTTGGATGTTTATCTATTATTTATTATAAAAATGTAGTATCGTTGAGTTAGTATCTCGTAACACAAGTCTCGAACTTACTTCGAGGCTAGCTCAATCAGTGTAATTTGTCCCGTATATATTTATTTATTTATTATTTATTTGTAACTTGAATCTTAATCTGCAGCTGAACGTGGCCTCTCTCGAGATTTTTGGCTCTGTCTACGTAGGTAATTATTATGTATGTATGCATGTAGACCAAGTAGAGTTACAACAATCATTACTTTGTTAATCTCCAGACTGTATACTGTAAAAGGGACTGAGAAGTTAATCTATTATTAATAATCTAAACAAAAATGCTGCAGTGCAGTTTGTTACCGCTTCTACTGCACTGACGCCTTGGAAGCGGCAGTAAACTTAGTTTTAAGTAATTTATTTGACGTCAACCAATGTTGTGAAATCAAAAGAATTATTGAGCGACATGATAGTTTCCTATAATAATGAATAAAAATTTTGAATTTGAATTGAATTTGAATCATAGTACCAGTTAATACATACATATAATCACTTATTCAGCCCTGGCGGGGTGGACAGAGCCAACACAACAGTCTTGAAAAGATTGATAGGCCACATTCAGCTGTTTCGCTTAATGTTATTATAGTGTTTTATATACGATGAGATTGATAGTTTTGTCCTCTATAGTAAAAACTTGACATCAAAGTAGATATATATTAGTTCATACGAAAATCACATTCCAGGTAATTTGGGTGTAACCTTTTCAATTTTATAATCTTGCATGAATCGTAACAAGTGGAAAAATTTAGTCTCTGCCTATCCGTCCGGGAAAGAGGCGTGATTTTTTGTTTGTATGTTTACTTAGTGCCGTTTAGTACCCGGCACCAATACAAAAAAGAATAGGACCACTCCATCTCTTTCCCATGGATGTTGTAAAAGGCGACTAAGGGATAGGCTTACAAACTTGAGATTCTATGTTTAAGCGATGGGCTAGCGACCTGTCACTATTTGAATCTCAATTCTATCGTCAAGCCAAAAAGCTGAACGTGGCCTGTCAGTAATTTCAAGACTGTTGGCTCTGTCTACCCCGCAAGGGATGTATGTTTGTATGTTTACTTACGGGGGCACATTTGTTCTCGCAAAATCGCACCATCAGCGCGAACCGTACCACGTGTGAAGTGGGGAACCTGAACGCTTTGAACCGGGATGCCAGACGCTGGGTACCAGCCATCCACGTGCGAGAGAACGGGGGGAAGTCGACCTAGAAGTACATAGAATAGAATAGAATAGATTTATTTATAAATTGGATACAAGGTATCACTTATATTGACGTCACATCACTTATATCTCATTATAACTACTACCGCTTCCAAAACGCATGTGTAGAAGAAGCGCTGGAACAAATTACACTGCAGCATTTTCATCGGACGTCAATATAGAAATCTCTTAAATCTAAATCATGGACGAATGCACATTGTCTACATTAAAAAACATGAATGAATGTAGAACTTGTTATTTCAATACGAATCCATACATCATAAAAAAAATATGTAAGCAACGATCAATGTCCTCAAACCAAAGGCTAATCTTTGAACCAAATAAATTTCACTAAGTCGGGGCAAAACCGAAGCAATATTACTGTTAAATTATATACAGACAATTAGTAATTAAATAAATATATGCGGGACAAATTACATAATATTGAATAAGCCTCGAATTGAAGTTAGTTTCGAGATTTCTGTTACGAGATATCTACTAAATCGACGGTAATATATTTTATAATAAATCCGTATAGATACAAGAGTGTTGCCAGTTGTTGCTTTAAATGGCCGGCGACTTGAGCAGCAATCTCAACATTTTTTTTCGGATTCGTAGTACATAATAATCTATACTAATATTATAAAGCTGAAGAGTTTGTTTGTTTGAACGCGCTAATCTCAGAAACCACTGATTCGAAATGAAAAATTCGTTTTTGTGTTGAATGGACCATTTATCGAGGAAGGCTTTAGGCTATATAACATCACGCTGCAACTATTAGGAACGAAGAAATAATGGAAATTGTGAAAAAAATGGGGTAAATTCTTAATACTTGAGGGCTTCAATGATGTCCAAAATAACTATTCCACGCGGACGAAGTCGCGGCCACAGTTAGTATAATAATAAACTGTATTCGCTCAGTCAAAGAGTTTAAAATTTAATAATAACAGTTGGAATATCTTATAACCCTTCCCTCAGTTACCTACCACCGAACTATTAATATAACTGTATAGTACCCGGTTGACCGAGGTTTGCTCGGTCTACCAGAGATGGCGCTGATATAATTTCTTAAAACGCGGTTTTTAAAATTTTTCTCGAACCTAGGACCTTGATAAATCGATTCCTTGAGCCGAAAAGCCCCTAATCTGTAACTTTCATGAAAATCGTTGGAGCCGTTTCAGAGATCCTGATTATATATATACAAGAATTGTTCGTTTAAATATATTAGATAAACTAACCTGTCCGGTAGAACAGCCCCTGCTATCCAATAACAGAACAGAGCTGTCTCCAAGACGTGATGATGCAACCAGGTGGTAAGCCTCGATCTCTGTGGTGTCTGCAACAAATAATTTAATCACATCAACGGTCCGTAACTAGCTCGCAAGTTTCTAAAGCCGATCTCATAATCTCAGGGAGGTGCCGCCGCGAAGACGACCCAAGCGAAGCCTACCTTTTCTCGAAAATATAAAGTCTGTAATATATTGTTTGTATGCAGAGATCGTGGCAAGTGGAAAGAGGTAGTCTCTGCCTACCCCTCCGGGAAAAACGGCGTGATTTTATATGTATAAAGTCTGAAAATACCTTATCTAATGTTACCGCTGGATAGTCCATTATCGAAAGCCTATCTAGACTTGAGTAAAATGTCGATACTATTGTGGGCATTGTGGTGACATCACTAATGTCATACATACTGTTAATCATAGCGAAAAAAATGACGCGCTCTACCTATAGCAGCGAAGAATCTAATTTACGGATTGGAGCATAAATACTACCTCTGTACCATCAGCTGATTGTCAAAAAACAAAGAGGTTTCAATTGAAATAAATAAAACTTCAATTTGAGACGACCGTGTAACGCATGGGTTTAAAAAGTTAGGCCAAACAGACATCATTTATCAAAAACACTATATGCATGACAAGAGACAAACCATAGCGCGTAATAATAAAGCACACCGCCATCTATTAGAACAAAAACAAAAATAAAGTAAGATTGAACAACCTCCGTCTCAACATCGTCTGTCGCGCGGTTCCCCAGGCATCACACCTAGCTAACGTCAGTTATTAAGTTATTAAACTATCGATAGTTAGTCAACACTGATCTTACCCGTCGTCTCTATCCTTAGCTCCAGGGGTTCCCCAAGGGACACGGCAGAAGTGCCGGCAGCTGAGTCATCTTGGGCTCTCACCACGTACATGGTGAGCGGGGCTGAGCTGGGGCTGAACACCGCGCTGGCGGACGCGAGCGAAGGCGGGAGAGACTCGCTAGCGAGCGACGGTTTGCTAGAACACCATTTTTATTAACACATATACTATATACATACTAGCCGGAATATGTATACCTATGGGAATTTCTGAAAAATATTTACTTTAGTTACATACATACATATGGTCACGTCTATATCCCTTGTGGGGTAGACAGAGCCAACAGTCTTGAAAATACTGTAAGGCCACGTTCAGCTGTTTGGCATTTTGATAGAATTGAGATACAAATAGTGACAGGTTGCTAGCCCATCGCCTAAAAAGAATCCCAAGTTTGTAAGCCTGTCCCTTTGTCGCCTTTAACGAAATCCATAGGGAAGAGATGGAGTGGTCTTTTATCTATTGGTGCCGGGAACCACACGGCAAAATCAATTTTTATTAACATATATACCTACTTATGTGCAGTTTTACTTCATAATATTCCAGCCAAGTAAAGAAATGTATCCAATTTTACATAACAATATTTACAACAAAAGGTAAGCAGTATATAAATGTCAACATTCCTCAGATACGTAAAAACGGATTTCAATTTAAGAATTAGTCACTTATTACCTATACCTAATCGGTAATCGTAGGCGATTCAGAAAACCAATTTACATAAAATTTGCATACTGTTAGAACTCTACAACAATGAATCAGATAAAATGTTAGCAAACATTTAACATCCCGAAAAGAAGAAATATTAAAAAACTAAGATTGTTGACCCCCAATAGGTGTTTCAGAGAGCCGCCATAAAAAACACTAGCTGTGCCCGCGACTTCGTCCGCGTGGAATAGTTACTTTGGGCATCATTGAAGCCCTCAAGGATGAATAATTTTCCCCGCTTTTTTCACATATGCCACTATTACTTTGCTCCTTATAGTTGCAGCGTGATGTTATATAGCCTTAAGCCTTCCTCGATAAATGGTCTTTTCAACGCAAAAATAATTTTTCAATACGAACCCGTAGTTCTTGAGATTAGCGCAAAACAAACAAACTTTTCAGCTTTATAATATAAGTATAGAAATATGTAATTTATTCCTATTTCTATGGCTACTAACTAAACTCGCCATAGACGCCCTTTTGTGGCGTAATATAATTATATCTGCACTAAAAGAATGCGCCTGTTCCCTGAGACGCCTTCTACGACATCCATGGGTAAGATGATGGAGTGGTCCTCCTACTCTAAAATGTGAAAAACCACACGACATTTGAGAATGTCTCAAAAGTATTGTAGCGGGAGTGATGTTTCGGCTCGACCGACACCAAAGGGAAGATCTTCCGCCAGGCTAGGTGTTATGCCTGGGGAACCGCGGCTCCGACGATGTTGTGTCGGAGGTTGTATATATATATATGCGTGAAATCTTTGCTTGCGCGATTTAGGTTTTTCGCTGTCTGTTTTTGATTGATAGCGCCACGAATTTTTTTTTTCTTGTGACTTGTTGCGTATAGATTTCGCCACAGTATCCTAGAGAAAAACTCATTCAATTGGTTTGACTCATTTCAAGGGCAGGAAGTTCGTCTGTCCGCTGTTTGGGTGAATATCACTTGTGTATGATATAATATGTTACGCACCACTCTCGGCGGTATTGGTAGAATACCAACCAATACAGTGTGTCATGCGATGAGAAAATATTACTGTAGTCGGTCCTTTTGCATTCACGGTCAATAAAACCGATCTAGAATACTTAATGATTCACTTTTAGCGGTTTGAACTGTCCTATTTATTTACATTTTTTAGGTCAACGTTATGCCATAACGCAATCATCCTTCAGTTTTGTCTATGATTGGGAAATAAAAGAACTTTTTATTTAAAACAATTGTATTCTGTTCAATTCAGATTCCAATTTGCTTTAACGAGATAGCGTTTAGATCTTAATATAGCAATGAAAAAATATTTATCTTGCTCTGCGCCAACGTCAATCTCCTGTTTGGTTATTTTCCACCCAAAGTGTTGGGGATGACCAAGAAGGTTGTTTCGAAATATTTCTTAATTGTTTATGTCATTTTTTGAATAGTGTTCTTTTTTTGGTTGTTCTTGTGTCTACCGGGCAAACGAATCCATTACACAAAGGTTGACTGGAAGAGATTGCATTAGCGATAAGTCCGCCTTTGTACCATCTCTATCTGTTTTGTGCTATTTTTGATGTTTCAACTCTTATGGTGCAATAAAGAGTTTTATCTATCTAAGTATTATTTCAATCTAAAATTGTTTAGTTGAGGATTACTATCCAAGCATGAGAAAAGTTAAGTGTTTATTTATGTAATGCCCATATTCCTGTAACAGCCAAGAATTATTCCTTTATGAGATTTCTTAAAACTTTTACAAATAAAGGCTTTTCCAAGACTAGTAGTAGGTATTGTGTGTATCTCATTATCGTATTTAAATAAGTGATGTACTTAGTAAGGACTTTATCTATACTAATATTATAAAGATGAAGAGTTTGTTTGTTTGAACGCGCTAATCTCAGGAAGTAATTGAAAATTGAATTGAAAAATTATTTTTGCGTTGAATAGCCCATTTATCGAGGAAAGCTAAAGCCTTCCAGATTCAAAGAAATATTAGAAAATGTGGAAAAAAAACCGGGGTAAATTATTCACCCTTGATGATTGATGGCCCAATCATCAATGATGACCAAAGACGTGATCATATATAAGTATGTATGTATAGAATTGAGATTCAAATAGTGACTGTGTACCTACTTATATGACCTGTAATTATTTAAATTTGTTTTCGATTTCTCGTGACAATGTTTTAAAATATGCATACAGGTATCCCGTGTAACGGAACCGACCAGACCGCACAATATTAACGCCATCAACATTTTCTAAGAAATGCATAAGATGTTATGCCTCTGAGTCAGTAGCGTTTAAAAGCTGTAGATTTTATTGTATCATCTTGTTCCAAAAGAATCCTACTTACTAATAATATAAATGTGAAAGTTTGTATGTCAGTATGGATGTTTGTTACTCTTACACGCAAAAAATACTGAACCGATTACGATGAAATTTGGTATGTAGGTAGCTGAAGACCCAGAATAACATATAGGCTACTTTTTATCCCGGAGTTCCCGCGGGATTCATAGGGTTTCCATGCGGACGAAGTCTAGTCTCTTATATTTTAAAGAGTTAATCAATTATTTATTATCTTAAATGTTTAAGTTAGTTAAAGAATAGAACCATTCCATCTTATTCCCATGGATGTCGTAACAGGCGACTAAGAGATAAACTCATTTTAGCTGATGGATTTGATTGTTAAATATTGTAATAGTGACAGGTTGCTAACCTGACAATAAATAGTGACATGCAATCTCAATCTATCATTACAATACATAACAATCTTCCATGCTAGCTATACCCTTTTAAATATCTAATTTCAATAGTTGTTAAAGTCAATCAACAAACTACTAATTGGTAATTTTCTGGAGTCTCGTGTAGCTGTAAGAAATTGAAAAATTTCACGCATTATTCACCCACGTGCCGTGTGGTTCCCGGCACCAATACAAAAAAGAATAGGACCACTCCATCTCTTTCCCATGGATGTCGTAAAAGGCGACTTAGGGATAGACGTCTAACTTAGGATTCTTTTTTAGGCGATGGGTTAGCAACCTGTCACTATTTGAATCTCAATTCTATCATTAAGCCAAATAGCTGAACGTGGCCATTCAGTCTTTTCAAGACTGTTGGCTCTGTCTACCCCTCCTTCTTTTTATTGGTGCCGGAAACCACACGGCTATATATATATATATATATATGTGGGAGAAGTTTTGTTTCTTGTTTTTATTTTAATCCTTTTTGTTAGCTGACCTCTTACTTATTTTTACGCTGGTAACATTAAGAGATAAGAAATAGGGGGTCTGTGGTACGATGTAAGACGTTATAATATGTGTTTTTAAGAAGTCCAATAAAATAAGAAGATTTACAATATAATTCCGCACTGTTTTTACTTTCATTCTCACATATATATTATACTAGAGGCCGCCCGCGACTTCGTCCGCATGGAAACCCTATCAATCCCGCGGGAACTCTGGGATAAAAAGTAGCCTATGTGTTATTCTGGGTCTTCAGCTACCTACATACCAAATTTCATGGTAATCGGTTCAGTAGTTTTTGCGTGAAAGAGTAACAAACATCCATACATCCATACAAACTTTCGCCTTTATAATAGTAGTAGGATGTCAGATGAAGATACTGGAACGTACCCGGAGTCTCTGACGGCGAGGGTGGCGTCCACGGAGTGGGTGGAGGAGCGGGGGCCGGGGGAGCAGCCCACGCGCACCCAGCGGTCCCCAGCCGTCTGGATGATGGGGTTGTTCTGGATCATCACCATCACGTATGCCATTGTTCTGTTGACAGGGGAATCAGTTGTTATTTTATTTATTCTCCTTTCTTGAATAATGATTCTGTGCCGTGTGGTTCCCGGCACCAATAGAAAAATAATAGGACTACTCCATTTCTGTCGCATGGAGGTCGTAAAAGGCGACTAAGGGATAAACTTGGGATTCTTCTTTAAGGCGACGGGCTAGCAACGTGTCACTTTATATGAATCGCAAATATATCAGTAAGATACTACTTTTAGGTATTAATCTCAACTCTATCATAAGGCCAATCAGCTGAAAGTATTGACTGTTGGCTCTGACTACCCCGCAAGGGAAATAGACGTGATCATATGTTAGTACGTATGTATAAATATGTACCTAAGTACGAACAGTTCGACAAGTTAATCTTCGTATTAAAGATTTAAATTTTCATCTATGAACCAAACGGCAAAATGGTCAACTTTTATATCGACGAAACGCCCAAAGATTTCTAAGTTCAAAGCTGTTGTCCAAACACCCGATGACGAAAAATTATAATATCGAATCGTTCTTAGTAAACGAAACAACAAACGTACATATGTCACGTTTATACCCTTGCGGGATAGACAGAGCCAACAGTCTTGAAAAGACTGAATGGCCACGTTCAGCTATTTGGCTTAATGATGGAATTGAGATTCAAATAGTGACAGGTAGCTAGCCGATCGCCTAAAAATAAATCCCAAGTTTGTAAGCCTATCCCTTAGTCGCCTTTTACGATATCCATGGGAAAGAGATGGATGGAGCTTTTTTGTATTGGTGCCGGGAACCACACGGCACGGTGGCGAAACAATAAAGTACCTATTTATAATGTAGGTATCTCGTATGTATTTATGTATTTTGCAGTAGGTATGCATGTGCACTTTATGGCACCACCAACTTAAAGTTTTTCTGTTTGGTCAGCTGGTAGACTGGTAGAGAATGCCAAACGACATTAAGTCTATAAATAAACAACCTTCGAAGAATAGTCACCGTTAAATCCAATCTATACATATCAGTATAAGTATCTTCTCCAATTGTAGCCTATCAAACTCGGACCCATAAAAGATATTACATACATACATAAAATCACGCCTCTTTCCCGGAGAAGTAGGCAGAGACTACCTCTTTCCACTTGCCACGGTCTCTGCATACTTCCTTCGCTTCATCCACATTCATAACTCTCGGATAGGTCGGAGTGGGAAGATCTAGACGAACGTATCTTGATCAAATTAAGGACGTCCTGGTAAAAGGCTGGTCAAAAGTACCCGAAACCGCCGAGCTTGCATAAAAGATAGTTCAAATTCAATTTCAAAATTTTTATAGGTTACTTCATATCGCTTAATAATTGTCATATCTTTTGGTTTCACAACATTGGTTGACGTAAAATAAATCACTTTAAACTAAGTCAACTGCCGCTTCCAAGGCGTCAGTGCAGAAGAAGCGGTTCATTCATCAACTAATCTTTAAGATGAAACATGACCTTGTTGACCCAAAATGATGTGCAAAATTGCAGCACCCAGCTTCTTGTAAACAAACAAATCAATGCTTCCCTCCTGACTCACCTGTTAGTCACACCCGCGGGCGTATTGGTGATAGCGTACGCGAAGTTGACGTCACAGTCCCCGTTCAAAGGCAAGGTCAGGCGCACGAGGCGGCCGGCTGCGCGCGCGCCGCACCGCTCGCCGCGGCCCGGCACATACATGCGGCCGCGGAACACGCCGTGAGGTCGGTACGTCACCGTCATGTCATTGCCCTCGCAGTCCACTGTTACTGTGACAATACAGGGTGACATTTAAAATAACTGCATCCTTTTAAACATAGACTATACCCATGCGAATGAGCCGTTTGAGCCTATTTTTATTTAAATTAAACGTCATCATTTTCTTTTAACGTTTTTAATATCCTTTAGATGAGTACACTTAACAGAGTTCGTGGCAAGTGGGAAGATGTAGTCTCTACCTACCCCGTCCGGGAAAAAGGCGTCTATCTGTCTGGTGGTAAGTAAGATCAGGCCTAAGGTGATGCAGGCAAGCTCAAAAAATGTCAATTCACTCTTGCCTTGAAAATTCCCAAGATTTAGGTATCTGAAAAGCGAGACGCGGGGAGGGAATTCCAAATCACAGCCGTAGCGTAAGGCGCGAAGGGTGTGTATATCGACCAAGTCCGAGTGGAATCTCTGCCCACGCCGTGTAGTCCGATATTTGAATGGTGCGGGAGGAATTAAATTGTGCAATTCCTTATAATTAGTTCCTTTCTATTAGTGCCGTGTGGTTATTGGCACTAATAGAAAAAAGAATAGGACCACTCCATTTCTTTTCCATTGATGTCGTAAAAGGCAACCTGTCACTTTGTATGAATCTCAATTTTATCAGTAAGCCACACAGCAGAACGTGGCCAATTAGTATTTTCAAGACTGTTGGCTCTGTCTACCCCGCGAGGTATATAGACGTGATTTTATGTATGTGATTCCTTATAAAAGAGTCCTGACTTTGGTATAAAGGTAGGACGTGGTAGGACCATGTCGACGACGTGGCTGTCCGGAGCTTAAAAAAATACCGTTGCGTACGGTGTCAATCATATTGTTGGCACTGTCTACCCCGTAAAGGATGAAGACGTGATTATATGTATGTATGTGCGTACAGTGTCAGTGTCTATGAATTCAATCACAAAGCCTATGTGCAAAGTAGCTTCAGTGTCAATCCTTAAAGTGATAATGTTGTATTACACATACGAGTACACATTATCTGACATTGTTTTATAACTTCGCAAGATACAACAATACTGTATTCATTAGAATAACAATGTTATATTAACTTAATACTTAACGTGTTACGTAACGTTTAGTGTTCACGTTACTGAAACATTTTTATTAAACATGTTATCTATACTAATATTATAAAGCTGAAGAGTTTGTTTGTTTGCTTGTTTAAACGCGCTAATCTCAGGGCCTACTGGTTTAAATTGAAAAGTTACTTTTGTGGTGAATAGACCATTTTTCGAGGAAGGCTTTAGGCTATATAACATCACGCTGCAACTATTACGAGCGCAGAAATAATTTAAAATGTGGAAAAAACGGGGAAAATTCTCAAATTCATCCTTGTGTGCTTCAATGATGCCTAAAATAACTATTCCACGCGGACGAAGTCGCGGGCACAGCTAGTGTTAATGTGCGCACCTTTATAGAAAAACTATGTACCTATTAAAGGTTATATATCACCGGGCCTGAAGTCTGTGGATTATAATTTTACACAAAACAGCGTTTGAGCAGATATAGTCATCCAAACGTCAGTCTCTATTAGTAAAGATAGTCACCAAAAAGTTCAGTTATCTGCTATTCAGTAATGATAATGTTAATAATGTGAATTCCGGCATCAATAAAAAAAAGGATAGGACTTCGTTTCATTCCTATGGATGTCGTAAAACGCGACTAAGGGATAGGCTAATAAACTTGGGACCCTTCTTTTAGGCGATGAGCCAGCAACATGTCACTATTTGAATCTCAATTCTATCATTAAGCCAAACAGCTGAACGTGGCCCATCAGTCTTTTCAAGGCTTTTGGCTCTGTCTACCCTTGCAAGAGATAAAGACGTGATTATATGTATGTATGTATAATGTTAATAAGTAGGTAGGTATGTATGTACGTAGGTAGAGTTAGTGAGTACTTAAATAATGAATGTGTAGCTGCGTCATTTGTAATCGGTTACAATTGCAAATGGCGCAGCAATATTTAGGATGTTAATTCTAAAGATTGTTTTGGATGTATCTCATCTTGGATTTCACGGGTCTATACACCCCGGATTTTTGAGAGGCTTGCGTGGGGATATAAATCTAACACGTAGAGGCCCTTTGGAGGAATTGATGTTATGTTGTTCTCCTGTATTATTATAGTATTATTGTCAGGTTTTGACCACCCGAATTACCTTGGTATCGCGATCCAACAGATTGGTCGTATGAGAATCTATTTATGCGTTTTACTGTTTGTTGAGGGTTCGAATCCCGGCCAGGGCATGATGAGAAAAGAACTTCTTCTGATTGGTTTGGGTCTTGGATGTTTATCTACGAGTATATTATAAAATATAGTATCGTTGAGTTAGTATCTCGTAACACAAGTCTCAAAGAACTTACTTTGAGGCTTACTCAATCAGTGTACCTAATTTGTCCCGTACATATATATATTTATTTATTTACTGTAAAAATTCCCTGTTGGCCGACAGTTTAGAATAGGACCACTCGATATTTTTCCCATGGTTGTCGTAAAAGGCGACTAAGGGATAGACTAATAAACATAGAATTCTTCTTGTGGCCGTGACCAATGCAGCCTGTCACTTTTCTCAATCTATTATTAAGAACCAATCAATTGAAAATCACTACGTGACCTTCAAGTCTTTTCAAGATTTAGCTCTGTCTGCCTCGCAATGGAGATAGACGTAATCATATAAACACAATGATGATTAATATTCAAGAAGTGCGTATATGATTTGAATCCTTATCAATACTAGGTACTAATTCACTTTTTATCGATATTATTGCGTGTCGATTCAAAATACTTACACGATTAATCGTCAAACAGGAAATCGAATTCTCAACAGTGTATTTGTTGGTTTTTTCACTTACCTACTTATATTTTAATTACCTATTGATGAGTTAGAAATTTGTCAGCGAGATAAAAATAACTTGCTGTTGTAATAGCACGTGCCACTCATATTTTCCTTGCGCGATAATTTATGTAATCACTCCGACAACTTGGAATGGTAGGGAAAAATGTAACTTTATCAATATTGTTTTGCCTCGTGAGATATTATTTTGAGCGGTTCTTTATGGTAGGTATTTTCATGGCATACATATGTATGTATGCCATGAAAATACCTATATATGTATGCCATGAACATATGTATGTATGCCATGAAAATACCTACCATAAAGAACCGCCAACCATTATATGTATAATCACATCTATATAACTTGCGGGGTACACAGATTCAACAGTCTTGGTAGGCCACGTTCAGCTGTTTGGCTTAATGATAGAATTGAGATCCAAATAGTGATAGGTTGCTAGCCCATCGCCTATAAGAAGAATCACACATACACACATACATATGGCCACGTCTATATCCCTTGTGGGGTAGACTGAGCCAACAGTCTTAAAAAGACTGATGATAGGCCACGCTCAGCTATTTGGCTTAATGATAGAATTGAGATCCAAATAGTGACAGGTTGCTAGCCCATCGCCTAAAAAAATAATCCCAATTTTGTAAGCCTATCCCTTAGTCGCCTTTTACGACATCCATAGGAAAGAGATGGAGTGGAGTCCTATTCTTTTTTTTACTTAGAAGAATCAATGAAAATAATAATATACATACTATTAAGGCATATGACTCTGCGATAATAAACAGCAGCTGCATTCCTCCGTAGGAGCCAGGAGCCGGTGGTGACCAGGTCCTCGCTGTGGAGGTCGCAGATGCCCCGGGAGCCCCCCGCGGTGACCTCGCGGCCGCGGGGCTCCGACCACGAGAACCCTCGGCAGACGAAGCGCTGTTCCACCTCGCAAGCTGTCTTGCACTGAAATTAAGTAATTTCGCAACTTTTGCTGAAAGTAAATTTTCCTTATTTTAGGCGAAACGCGGATGTTTAACCAACCTTTTTAAACCAATTTAAAACAAAATAGTATATTTCTTTTTCAAATAAACTCAATAAGTAAGGGCAGATATTTGTTATATTCCCCACCGTCTCTTTCTAAGTTTAAAAATTAGAAATTAAGAAAAAAATCAACCTCATGTTTTTCATCTTGAAACTTATTTATCATCAACACTACATAGTATAAAACAAAGTCGCTTTCTCTGTTCCTATGTCCCTTTGTATGCTTAAATCTTTAAAACTACGCACCGGATTTTGATGGGGTTTTTTTAATAGATAGAGTGATTCAAGAGGAAGGTTTATATGCATAGTCACATCCATTAAAACACAGAAAAACTGTTATTTTTGAGGTTTCTAATGTGATGTCGTTAATTATCATATTTTTTCCGCTTACATTGCAAACGCAGGCTGAACCTAACGAGATTTATCAAAATAATGTACTAATTATTTGTACACATTGAAAAGGTCTACAGAAAACTCCGCGATGGTATATGTCTATCTCTTATGGATATCCCACAATAACTTTTTTTTTTGTCATTGACCCACTTTTTACGACAAATAATGGCAAATTTTGGAGCGATTTTGACCAATATAGCATTAATCCTTATCCAATTAAATAGCTTTTATAAATTGTTGATTTAATATAGATCTATATGGTCCTTTACAGCAAAGATAAATATTCGTTTCATGGAACCGACGGCTATATATAAATTTGTTTACATTGTTTCAAGCTAATTTTAATATTTTCATAGAAATATCTGTCTTACCTCATCCTTCGTGTAATTCTTCATGGTGAAATCTACATGTTTTAATGTCTGATTGTTATATTCCTCGTAAGAACATCTGTCTATCTTCTTTTGATCTGGAACGAAGTAACAAAATACAAAATGTTTTCATAGACAAGGCACATTGATTTCTATTTGTATGTGGCGACATCTTTACGGAATAAGTCACATCAGCCAATCACGGGACGCTGTCAGCCAATAATAGCGTAGAGTCTAAATCGCGCAAGCACAGATTTCACGGATTATCACAAAGGGTATATCTTCCGCCACGCTAGGTGTTAACAGCGGTTTCAACGATGTTGTGTCGGAGGTTGTATATAGGTACATATATTGTATATATATTGCTTCAATCCGTTCCTTAATCGCCATTTACGACATCAATTAGGAAGAGATGGAGTGGTCCTATTCTTTTTTCTATTGGTGCCGGATACCACACGGCATAAAAACGAATATCTAAAACTTAATTTAATAAGTAATAAACTTATATTTTAAAATATTAAGAAGAATGATAAAAACTGAGTTATTTATATAACAACTAATTGAGTCGCCTACGCCGTTGCTACGCCACTCCTGTGGTCCGTAGAACTGCTACGAAAGTGCTACGTGGCGTCTGATCAACGCGGTGGGTGCTACGCTACGCTAGTCATACTAATATTATAAATGCGAAAGTATGTGAGTATGTCAGGATGTCAGTATGGATGTTTTTACTCTTTCACGCAAAAACTACTGAACCGATTACGATGAAATTTGGCATGTAGGTAGCTGAAGACCCAGAATAACATATAGGCTACTTTTTATCCCGGAGTTCCCGCTAGATTGATTCCACGCGGACGAAGTCGCGGACGGCCTCTTCTTCTTAGTCGTGTCACTCTTGACAGAGTTGTCGTGGTCATCATGTAGTGTTGGAGGCGGGCGCCAATGTGCGCCTTACGATGTCCCGCCATTTCTCCCTGCTGGAAGTCATCCTGCTGCACTCGTTAAGTGAACCGCCAATCACAGACTTTATTTGGTCGGTCCATCGCATGGGTGACCTCCCGCGCGGTCGAGAGCCTTCCACTTTACCCTGGACAACAAGCCGTTCTTTGGATCGGTTGCCTCTCCTTGTAACGTGTCCAAAGAATGACAAAATGCGAGATTGTACTAAGGGAAATAGTCGCTGCTTAATACCGAGCTCTTGGAGTATCGAGGCGTTAGTGCGGAACTTTGTCCAAGACACACCAAACATTCTTCTTCAGCTAGGGCGTCTATCTTTTTTCTTTCCACTTCTCGTAATGTCCACGTTTCAACAGCGTACAAAAATATGGGGAAAATAAGCGTGCGCACCAGTCTGGTCTTTGTGGTCTTAGTGATGCTACGATTCCTCCATACTTTTCTCATTCTGTCCATTGCCGATCTTGTGATTGCAATTCGTCGCTTTATCTCGTCGATACATCCACCGTTATAATTCACGTTGCGCGTCATAGTAATTGAATTTTTTAAATTAACGATTTACTGAGTGTAGTATCTACTTAATTATATCTACCTAAATATATTGCATTCAAACCGAGTTATTCGGCCGAGTACGAGTAAAAAAACTGAGTACACGACCCATTTCTAATGATTATTCATATGGCTCCCAATTCTTATCTTACCTGTGTCCGTGAGATAAGACGTTATGTCAATAAATACTCTTTCATCGTACACCTTTAATATTTTTGTTAGTTTTGTATTTAGTGTGTTATTGTAGGTTTATATTGATGCCGTGCGGTTCCCGGCACCAATATAAAAAAGAATAGGACCACTCCATCTCATTCCCACGGATGTCATATAAGGCGACTAGGTAAATGATATACTTATAAACTTGGAATTCTTCTTTTAGGCGATGAGCTGGCAACCTGTCGCTATTTGAGTCTTAATTCTATCATTAAGCCTATCAACGGAACGTGGCCTGTCAGTCTTTCAAGACTGCTGGCTCTGTCTATCCCGCAAGGGATATGAACGTGATATAAAATGTATGTATGTTGTAGGTAAATATGTAACTAGCTTTAATTCGTTGTATTTTAGTTTAATTTATATTTTAATTTAAGTCTCATGTACATATAATACGTATAATTACATATTGCTTGCCCTTACGGGGTAGACAGAATCAACAATCTCGGAAAGACTGAATGTCCACATTCAGCTGTATGGCTTTATGATGGCATTGACATTCAAATAGTGACAGATTGCTAGCCCATCGCCTAAAAGAAGAATCCCAAGTTTGAAAGCCTATCGTCTAGTCGCCCTTCACTACATCCATGGGAAAGAGATAGAGTGATCCAATTCTTTTTTCTATTGGTGCCGGTAACCACACGGCAAAATTAAGTCTCTGTTTTTATTATACATACATACATAAAATCACGCCACTTTCCCGGAGGGATAGGCAGAGACTACCTCTTTCCACTTGCCACGATCTCTGCATACTTCCTTCGCTTCATCCACATTCATAAGTCTCTTCATGCAAGCTCGGCGGTTTCGGGTACTTTTGACCTGACCCTTTATCAGGACGTCCTAAATTTGATCAAGATGCGTTCGTCTAGGTCTTCCCTTTGTAATATATTATTATTAAAATATCGTCAGAGGGAAAAAATAATTAGTAAACCTGCACATTCAGACAACTGGATGTGTAACTATGATCGATCCATACAGATTAGGTTCCCCTGCCTCCAAAAATTGCAGAGGCCAGATGGGAGTCGCTTCGTGTGAAACCCTGACTCATCCATGATCCATGGTCAAAGGCACACCCCGGGCTCGTCTCCAGATTGATTAGGAATAAGAATGATGATGATTATATATTATATGATTATATGATAGAGATCGTGGCAAGTGGAAAGAGGTAGTCTCTGCCTACCTCTCCGGGAAAGAGGCGTGATTTTATGTACGTATGTACGTATGTACGTATGTATGTATGTATGTATGTATGATGATGATTCTCACTCACAGTCATGTCTACACTGGTTCTCAATATATATGGTGTAGTAATTAGAGACGCGGTAGGATTCTGGCTCCGAGAACTTGTCCTCCCCGTTGAGAACGCAGGTTCCTGTCACCCCGGGCGTGGTGGCCGCTGAAGGGTCCAGGAGACCATCTGGACCCACCCACTGCGCTGATCTGAACACAAATAAATATATACGGGACAAATTACACAGATTGAGTTAGCCTCGAAGTAAGTTCGAGACTTGTGCTACGAGATACTAACTCAACGATACTGTATTTTATAATAAATACATACCTACATACATAAAATCACGCCTCTTTCCCGGAGGGGTAGGCAGAGACTACCTCTTTCCACTTGCCACAGTCTCTGCATACTTCCTTCGCTTCATCCACATTCATAACTCTCTTCATGCAAGCTCGGCGGTTTCGGGTACTTTTGACCTGACCCTTTACCTTTATAACAAATACTTATAAAGATAAACATCCAAGACCCAGGCCAATCAGAGAAAGTTCGTTTCTCATCATGCCCTGGCCGGGATTCGAACCCGGGACCTCCGGTGTCACAGACAAGCGCTCTACTGCTGCGCCACAGAGGCCGTCAACAAAGATTTAATTGATTAGTATAAAGAGATTTCTGAAAACCCAATTTTAGCTATTGGTCCCCTACGCATTCTAAGGACTCAATTTGATTTTAGCTCCATCCATCCATACAACCACAAGTAGACAGAGCGAGCAGACTTGAAAGACTGACAGGCCACGTTCAGCTGTTAGGCTTAATGATAGAATTGAGATTCAAATAGTGACAGGTTGCTAGCCCATCGCCTGGAAGAATAATCCCAAGTTTATAAGCCTTTCACTTAGTCACCTTTTAAGACATCCATGGGAAAGAGATGGAGTGGTCCTATTCTTTGTTTGTTTGTTTGTTTGTAATATCTTTATTGCATAGAAATTGACACAGTAACAAGAAAATAGTAAGTAATAAAAGAAACAAATCACTTGCAATAGCGGACTTATCCCATAAAAGAAATATGTACATAATCCAGTAAAAAGCGGCAAGTCACAGTTATTAGCAACAATATAATAATATACTAACAGAAATACAGATAATAGACATATACCTATCCACTAAATATACGAGTATATATGTATAAACTTATTAATACATAAACTAAAATAAATTGCCTGACGTTCGATCTAGGTACTCAACTAGACAGGAACTTAAATACGATATTTTTAAATATGTTGAGGGTCTGTGCTTTTTTAGGTTTTTTTTTATATTGGTGCAGGGACCACGACACTGAAATGATATTGATTTTAGTTGTTTAGGAAAAATATCTGATTTCACTCACCGATGGCCAAGCACAGCATTATAGCACTGACTGAGCGTGATGTTAGGAATCACTCGCTGGGAGGTGTCTGAGTGCAGGCTGTACCCTGGGGTACTCTCCACTGCCCACCACTGGTCGGCGCATGCGTCTGTTACTACATAAAAAAATATATATTTCGAATAACCTCTTTGACAGTCTTGAATAAACAATCCGGTCAGTTTAAGTTCACCTCGTATAAAATATGCTCATAGAACCTCTTTGACATAGTCTTAAACGAAAATCCGATCAGTTTATACCTAGTGAAAAATATTCCCAACATTTCATAGGGATGACTGTTGGTAGTAATGGTTAACTACGGAGTTTCCCAACATTTCACTGTCAGTTTTGCAACAGATAGGAAGGTAGGTATTCTATAATTCTGTTTTTAAAATCGCAGTTATAAACAGAGAAGAAATAATCATTTTTTTTTTTTTTCATTTAAAAAGTTGATAGGGTTGGAACATTTTAATCAATTTGTTTACATCTCAAATACACTTTTACGGTAAACTTAGTTCTGGTTAATAAATTATCTTATCTTATCGCGGGGCGCCCGGCTACATTGAAAGATACAGGGGAAGTGAGGCTGAAACAGAGGAATGCTAAGAATGGAAACCGAACCGTGGGACATCCGGCGGCTAGATGGAACGATATTAAAACTAAGTATATCGGTGACTATTAATTTACATACATACATAAGACTGGTAGGCCACGTTTGGCTATTAATTTAATTTCACAACAACTAAAACATTGACGAAATAATCGCATTAATAAACAATAAAACTTAAAATTATATAAACATAACACATTATATGGGCGAGTCCAAATTGACTTTTACAAAGCGATACTGTACTTATGACATCACACGTGTTCAACCTTATTTGTTTGGCAGCTATGTACCTAAATTATTGCGTTTATGGATATGATTCATTCATATAATAAATAAATAAATATATATATGGGACAAATTACACAGATTGAGTTAGCCTCGAAGTAAGTTCTAAACTTGTGTTACGAGATACTAACCCAACGATACTATATTTTATAATAAATACTTACATAAGTATGTAGAAAAACATCCCACACCCAGACCAATCAGAGAAAGTGCGTTCCTCATCATGCCCTGACCGGGATTCGAACCCTTTAAATAATCACGTAATAAATTATCACGTCTTTATCACCTGCGGGATAGAGAGAGCCGGCAGTTTTGAAAGATTGTCGTCACGCCACGCTCAGCTTGGTTTAATGTTAGAATTGAGATAATTTTTATATTGGTACCGGGAACCACACGGCACGGCACGACAATGCATATGATGGCTTATTATATAAAACTCGTTATAATTTTTTTTTATTCACTGGTGGCATAGTAATATTTAAATAATTTAAATTTTTTTAAATGAACTTTCGCATCGTTTATGAATGGAATATACTTAAAACATTTATAGCGTCAAAATTAAAATTAAAAATTCACGTAGGTAGGTAATGTATTTCAAAATTTAACTATCCGTTGTATTATTGTTGTGTTTTAAACCCTTTTGAAATGTTAGCCAAATTATAGTAAATATTAATTAATAAACTTATCACATTTATTATTATAGGGTAAACATTGCTCAATTAATTTGCTCTCTCACTTAATTAAGTGCCGTGTGATTCCCGGCACCAATACAAAAAAAAATAGGGCCACTCTAACTCTTTCCCATGCATGTCGTAAAAGGCGACTAAGGGATAGGCTTACAAACTTGGTATTATATTTTAGGCGATGGGCTAGCAACCTGTCACTATTTAAATCTCAATTCTTGCATTAAGCCAAATAGCTGAACGTGGCCATTCAGTCTTTTCAGGACTGTTGGCTCTGTCTACCCCGCAAGGGATATAGACGTGACCATATTACTGTGACACTGTGACATTTACATACATACCTACATAAAATCACGCCTCTTTCCCGGAGGGGTAGGCAGAGACTACCTCTTTCCATTTGCCACGATATATGTAGGTATATGTACCACTTAATTCCAACAGTAGGTCTCAGATGGATGATAATGATTGTGATGTCATCATTTTTGACTTACTTTCCAGACACGTTCTCTTGAAGTAGGTGACGTCGTAATCCTGCCTGAGTTCCAGGCCGTGGCGGCCCGTGATCCCGTGACAGTTCCCCTGGCCCTGGGACACCAGGACCGCATCGCAGTCATCCAGCTCTCGACACCTACAGTATTAGGGAGTAGGACTGATTGTTACTAACGATTTGACTATTTAAGACTGCCTAAAGTATTTGTTTAATTGTTATTGAATAAATTGTGGTTCCCGGCACCAATAGAAAAAAGACCACTCCATCTCTCTCCTGTGGATGTCGTAAAAGGCGACTAAGGCGTTGGCTTATAAAATTGGGATTCTTCTTTTAGGCATTGGGCTAGCAACTGTAGCCTAGCAATATTTGAATATGAATTCTATCTTAAAGCCAAAGCCAGCTGAACGTGGACTATCAGTCTTTTCAAGAATGTTGGCTCTGTCTACCCCGCAAGGGATATAGACGTGACCATATGTATGTATGTAACTAGAGTAAATATTTTTCACAAATTCCCATAGGTATACATACTCCGGCTAGTATGTATATAGTATAGGTATGTGTTAATAAAAATGGTGTTCTAGCAAACCGTCGCTCGCTAGCGAGTCTCTCCCGCCTTCGCTCGCGTCCGCCAGCGCGGTGTTCAGCCCCAGCTCAGCCCCGCTCACCATGTACGTGGTGAGAGCCCAAGATGACTCAGCTGCCGGCACTTCTGCCGTGTCTGTATAACCTATTATTCTGTGATATAAGCATATAAAGAGCCGTGTGGTTCCCGGCACTAATTAAAAAATAAAGAATAGGACCACTCCATCTCTTTCCCATGGATGTCGTAAATGGCGACTAAGGGATAGCCTTACAAACTTGGGATTCTTTTAGACGATGGGCTAGCAACCTGTCACTATTTTAATCTCAATTCCATCATAAAGCCAAACAGTTGAACTTGGCCTATCAGTCTTTTCAAGACTGTTGGCTCTGTCTACCCCGCAAGGGATATAGACGTGATTATATGTATATCTAGACCAACCTTGCGAGACAAGCGCCAACCAATGAGTCTTCTTCCCCGCTGGCTGTGTAAACGAAGACGGGGGCAGCATCAACGGCAGTCACTCCTGACCACCGCACGAAGCTGGGAGCCTGACCACCGAAGCATTGCCCTGACCCTGCTGATAAAATTCCCAACTATATCTCCTTTTTCTTGATTTTTGGGCGCCGTAAGGGTTAGTAGGTATGTTATAAGGCACGGTCAGACGACGACATGACATCGCCACGACACGACATTTGGTTTCACGATTGCTTTACCATTTCCTAAAAGGGTAAAATGACCCTTCTTCCCCTTAATTACCGGTACCGGGAACAACATGTTGTTGAACCAAATATAAGAATAGAATAGATTTATTATTTATAATTAAATCTTTATTTATTAAATCTAATTATAACTACTACCGCTTCCAAAGCGCATGTGTAGAAGAAGCGGCGGAACAAACTACACTGCAGCATTTTCATCGGACGTCAATTTACAAAACGTAGTAATCATAATCCGTTATCAACTTACATAACTATAAATAAACTGTGACAACCTGAGTTACTCAGATTATCAACTTAGGTATATATAATCTGTGACAACCTGAGTATTTACTCAGAGCACCCGACAAGGTGACGTAAAACATTTTTGTTTTCATTTTCAATAACATTATCAGTTGGGCTGCAAATCTATCTAGATAACAGCATGTAACATTTATGTATCTTTTGTTAATCCATTTTTCCATAGCTTGATATGAGTTTTAAAGAAAAAAGACTATTTATATTTTTGATGATGTTATCTATGGTGAAATGCATTTCTTTGCTTGGCTGGAAATTGATAGATAGATAGATAGACAAAACTCTTTATTGCACCATAAGAGTAAAACACACAAAAAAGACAGAGATGTTACAAAGGCGGACTTATCGCTAATGCAATTTCTTCCAGTCAACCTTTGGAAGGAAACCAAACAGGAGATTGGCGTAACATGATAATGGAGGAACAAAAAAATAATAATACTGAACTTGTATTACGAGTAATTAGAGAATCACTGACATAAACAAACAATTACATTTTACAGAACTCTGTTGTCATTAGTACTAACAATAATCTTAACAAAAAGATGACATAGGATGTTCCCGCGTTTTACTGTTTTTTTTTTTTTAATAAAGCCACTTATGTTTTCTTAAAGATGGCCAGTTATAATTTTATTTGTGCAACTATGTACTAGTATTTCAAAGAAGTTCGTCACTTCATTAATTACTTAAGTAATACTTACATATATTTTTAACCGCCTTAAAAACAGGTGGTTCTCATTTTGACCTGTAAGTATGCGCGTATGTTTGTCAGCGATTATTTCGCGTTTCGCTAAACCGATTTAAAGCGGTTTTCAGAAAAGTGTTTAGAGTTACACTTAGAAGGGAGAGATTATAGAAATTTAACCGACTTAAAAAAGTAGGATATATATTGAAGGTTCTCTGTTTGCAAAAGTTATATGTTGTAAAGACACATAGAATAAAGTAAGTACTTAAATACCTACTAGAGTGAAAATCTCAAGCGGAAAATTCAAGATAATGTATGCTGGCAATACTGCTACCTCGGAAACCACAGCCACTGTTGTACTGGCAACACCAAGGCGTTTTCCTTATGGCAATGTTCAAATCATAACTCGACTATTAACTTTACACGGAACCACCTACGATCAGGCAACTATTGCGTGGCCCTTGAGTCCTCTTTACGCATCTGGCATGACGCAGAAGGATGATGCAGTACGCTGACAGTGTTCCTGTCTCTCCAGGACACACTACTCTGATGACATTTCAAGAAAAATATGATCCTTTATGAAATGCCGTGTGGTTCCCGGCACCATTAGAAAAAAGAATAGCACCACTCTATCTTTCCCATGGATGACGTAAAAGGCGACTAAGGGAAAGGCTAATAAATTTGAGATTCTACTTGTAGGCGTTGGGCTAGCAAGCTGTCACTATTTGAATCTCAATTCCATCTTAAGCCGAACAGCTGAATGTCACCTTTCAGTCTTTGCCAAAACTGTCGCCTCTGTCTGCCCCGTAAGGGATATAAACGTGATTATATGTATGTTATTAGTACGATATTATTTGATCTACCGTATGGCTACGGACTACGTATGGATTGATGTCATTTCTCTAGCCACACTCGCGACCATAGTGAACTATTAGTGAGTCACGCTCATCTTTCAATCAGGCTACTCCTAATACCAGTATATAAGATGGTTACAAAACGATGACAACCCTAGTCCGATTCCGAGAGGCTTACTCATAAAGGTGTCCGCTAAAACCTGTAATTTCATTTCATTTCTCACCGTCGAGGTGCGCGGTCGTGTGAAAGTAATAACATCGAATATTATCGAAAATCTGAGAGAAACTAACGAGATATAATATATCTATTATATTTTAATAGTGAAGTGTTTTCGCAATCGAAGAATCTTACGAGTTATTATATTGAAATAGAAATTGAAGTTTAAAAGTATTGTCGGCTATAAGCATTGCGTCTGTGTAATTGTTGTGTGAATAATATTTAAGAAAATGGTAAGCTATTTTATTTTGACATGATTTTCCATCGTTCCGATACATAGAGTGAATGTTTGACGGCCTCTGTGGCGCAGCGGTAGTACGCTTATCTGTGACACCGGAGGTCCCGGGTTCGAATCTCGGCCAGGGCATGATGAGAAAAGAACTTTTTCTGATTGGCCTGGTTCTGGATGTTTATCTGTATAAGTATTTATTATGAAATATGGTATCGTTGAGTTAGTATCTCGTAACACAAGCCTCGAACTTACTTCGAGGCTAACTCAATATGTGTAATTTGTCCTGTATATACATATGTATGTTGTTTGCATCCGGTGTTTTAAGACGCTCAAGTTTTGTGTGCATTATGTCAACAAAAAGTGCTGAATACCTATCAAAACGCAATGTTACTAGATAATTTGGAAATAACTTCTTGTAAATGTGACAAAAGTTTGAAAAAAGTACCTACATCTAGTATTTTCCGAGATTTTCACTTTAATGTAATTCTGCTAGGGTGATATTTGAAACATAGAAAGTGACGATAATAATTAGTATTTGATGGAAGGTAAATAAATGTGTATGAACCATATTAAATTATTGCATTGTAAGACTTCGGCGGAATCCAAGATTCTGTTGGGTTAACGTTGAAAACGTAATGGAACGTGAAATAGATAGTATGGATCCGTTTTATGATTTTTTTTTTTATAAAATCGCACTAGTGTTTTAGAAGTAATAACTAACTATAGCATATTATTTAGTATATACTCGTAGATATATTCAATTATTCAACTCTCCGGAGAGGAGCCGTGGCACCATTTACTGCGTACCTACTTGCGTCGTCACATTCACCAGGCGAGTTCACTTCCATAAAAAAATACTAAAAAAAACCCTCAAACTTCAAAATGGAAACTAAAAAGTAAAAAATAAATTAACTTCTACAAATAATTTCGACTTTTAAAGTGATAAATAAACATAAACAATTAAATTATTAAGTATTTAATAATTTTGAAAACGGTGCCGAGTAAATATTGATTGTATCTATTTTACCACTATACAAAAAACAGACGATATAAGTCAAATACTTACACAAATATTGACTGCGTTATATCATGGCTATCCGACCACAATCTTCACATTAATTTTATTAAAACAAAAATAATGGAATTTCGACCCTATCAGAAACCCCCTATAAATATAGACTTCACCTATAATGGCATAAAACTAGAATGCGTTAGTAATTTCCAACTACTCGGGCTGATGTTGGACACAAATATAAATTGGAGACTCATATTGACAAAGTGGCGGCAAAATTATCGAAATTCTTTTACGCACACCGGGAACTTAAAAAATGACAAACAAAAACACTGCCCTCACAGCCTATTATGCATATGCATTCTCGTGGCTAACATACTATACGGAATAGCACCGACGCAGATTAACTTTTTGTCCTACAGGAAAAATTTATTCGGATAGTAAATAATGTTAAAGGGGCAGATACCTGCAAACCACACTGTCTAGACCTTAAAAATTTTTACTTCACCCTCAATAATTTGGAGGCAAGTAAATTCGTAAGAGAATATCCAGAATTCTACAACAAAAAAGATAATTTACCGCGACGTTATCCCACAAGAATTTTTTTTATTAATTACACCTAGCTATAAGCTGGTAATTTCAAATTCTGGTCTATTAGCGACGACTACAAAAATATATAATGCCCTACCTGACTGCATAAGAAAAGAAGAAAATGTAAACTTATTTATTGACAACTTAAAACTACTTTTGAACGATAAATGCTATGTATCGTTCAAAAGTAGTAAGCACTGGACGAGTTTTTAAACGATGTATGGAAAGATTGACATTTGAATTGTTTTTTTATTATTACATATCTTTTTATCAATTCAATTATCAGTTTTATCTTGTAAATTATATTTATTTTGAATTGCTTATTAGTAGATATTGACTCCAAAGGTAATACATTTTTTTATTATTGTTATATAAACATAATAGCCGATAAAACCTTCCCGCCGTTCCATATTATTTTAAAATTGCGATGACCAACAGGCTTCATATTGTACCTATTTAGGTATAAGCAGTAGCTCTTATTCAACTGATGTACTTTATGATATGCAATAAAGATTTAGAATTTGAATCCGAATACTATGACGGAGATGGATTAATTTTAATCCTCAGGATTTCGTTAATCTTAAAGTCTTATTAGGGTCTATGTAATTGAATAAAGATAAACAATCTTGATACATATTTTCAAAAATACCTTTATAAATTAATTTATAGCCATAAAAAAAATGTATTACTCAATTAACCTTATGTTATTTTACACATTTCATGATATTTACCTTTCTGTTAGATTTAAGAAGGCATATAATTAAAAGAAGTTAATTTATTCATACATATTTAACGTTTATTTTTTCATTTATTCCAGGCCAGCATCAAGTGGTTCCTCCTGTTGATGATACTGTTTGGTTTAATTTTAAGTTTGGAATCATCGGTTATAATGGGCGGGAAAAGATGTCCGAAAGGCCAGGTTATGCTCAAGATTGGAGAGTTCGTTGTATGCAAGAATCCAGGAGATCAGTAAAAGAAACTGAAGAGGGATATTCTAAAATGGATTCAACAGTCAATTATCATGAATCTTGAATAAGTCTCCGTAGTATTACTACCTACCTATTTATTAGCCATTTCTCAAAATCCAATAAATAGATATATAATGATAGGATAGACCAATGGAGTGCAAGTTTAGGTTTAAGCTCAGTTTAGACAGCGGATTTGAAGAGACTTGACCTGGTTAAACAGGTTTTTTTTATTACCCAAGTTTCTTCAAGGTTCTTAAGACTTTTATTTCTATCTTCGATCAAGTATAAAAAAAAAACAAGATACGCAATCCACAAAAGAAAAGTGTCTTCACCAAATGTCCGCCCACTCGACGTTTTGGGTTGCCTTTTCATTCAGTAGCCTTCGTCCATTCCAAGTTTAAACATGCCGCAGTGCTCAGTGAAAAATTGAAAAAAATCACACGTCCAGAATGTTAAAGGAATATGATGTGTCATTTTTTAGGTAAGTAACCAAAAAAATTTTTTTAAAACTTTATTTTAGTTCATATTTATGACATTCGGCAAGAGTATATAACCCTTGAAATTGAATAGACACTAGCCGAACTTACAAATCCATACCATTGTTTTTCAGCATCATTTGTTTGGGTTATACGATGACTCTGTCCTAATAATTAAAAAAGACGTTGTTGTTTTTAACTTGAAATGTATATAATGTACCTATGCATGTATTTACATACAAACTTAAAAAACATTCAAACATACAATTTCGCTCCAACTATATAAAACAACGTAATTGGATAAATGGCATTTATTTTCTCTTTTTAATATATTGTTATGGTCATTTCTTAGCAAGATAGCAGCCAAGAAGAAGAAGCCAACCTAAACAATATCTATAACTATTTTCTAGTTTTTACAAAAACATTTTTATATCCACCCAGATAAAATATTTTCAAATTAATCAAGGTAACTCCACTCAAACCTTGTTCTACGTAGCAGCGAGTGTCATGATAATTTATTGCTTTATCTTGTGTTCAAAACCAAAGGTAATATGTAACAAACTAAACAGGTTTAAACTCTTTGAGACTTATTTCGTGATACTTGAAGTGATATACAAATGTCTAAGTACGTATTGCAGTTCCAACACTATTTTCTTCCATTTTGTATGGAACTGTGTACCTATCTAGGTTTTTATACTTGATCGAAGATTTCTATAGAAAAGCTGCCTCGCTTCCCATGAAAAAGTTGATATAAACAGGTTTACTGAAATCTGATATTTTCTGTTTTTTTTTCATGAGAGCCGCATCGTATTATTAAGCTACCTGATATTACCTGGCTCATAGGCAGATCAATCGGCAGTAGACAGATCTGATGTCTTAACTAACTAAACTGGATGCAATGAATCTTGATACTGCTTTAGTTAAGAAACTATCAAAAATGTGGCATTGCTCAAATGTTTAACCTAGGTACTTAAAAACACTGATTTTGTATTTTAAAGTTATGTACACACCAACGTAATTGCACAACAAATCAACAACCTTCTTTATCCTGGTGTGTACGCGACTTACTTATTTTTTTTTTGCATTCGAATTAAATTTTTAATTTATTTTTAACTGATGTATGAATGTAATGCAATTAATTGCTGAACTTTATGTTACAAGTTACGATGTAAATATTATTTATTTCTTGTAGGTACACTATAAACTGTAATGTTTATTTATTCTATTGTTTTCACACCAAGAATGTATATTTACTTTACTTTAGCTGTATTGTAATTTTTATTAAATATTTAGTCGCAATTCTTTTTGTACAATAAATAATAATATTATAAATTGGCATTAGTATACATTTAATAATGTTCAGTTTTATGACTTTTTACACGTAGACAATGAAGCTTTCTTTAGCAAATAAAATACCTTGACTTTTTTAATAAAATCTAATGTCGTTGATTGATGCGAGCTAAAAAAATATAGGAAACTATAAAAACTACAAATATTGTCTATAAAAAGTACCTACTTCTGAATATACGTGTATATTTTTTTGTAGATATGACATTTGTATTTTTGTTACAATTCAAATTTATTTAATATTTATAAATATAAAAATAAACACGCCATTTAACTTAGTATTTAGGCAAGTGAATAGTTTTTTGAGATCATAAAACTTTTTTTATTAGCTTTAAAGGGAAGTTGTCGCTATTCCTGGACTGATCTGTATTTTTTTTCTAGTCCTCTTGCTTAATTTATTGATGTAAACAAGCTCATATTATTGTTATTATTAGGTTGATGATCCTACTTTACTCCAATATATGCTCCAAAAAAAATTAATTATGAATATTGTTTGGATTATTAATGATGAACATACCCCGAAGTATTTATTTCAAGAATATTATATAATTCATTTTTAAAGTTAAATCACGTAATTAAGTATTCCATTACATATATAAAACTACGAATAAGGAGCAAAGTTACCCATGGTCATGCATAACTTTACTCCTGGGTATATTTCACGACCAATCTTCATTGCAGAAGCTTTTCGAGCAAAGTTATGCCTTGCTTTTTAAAACTATGCTCCAGTAATGTTACGTTTTACCTTTTTTTATAGTAACAAGTGTCGAAAAATTTGTAAACATCAAAATAAAGCATATTTTTAAGAGAAGTAATGTTATATTCTTCACTCATAAATAAATATTTTTGGGTGCGTTCACAATTAAATGTAATGTCGCACCGTTTTGGACATATCAAGCGACAAAACATTTCAGAAAATTGTAGCATAATTAACTTTAAAGGAGCAAAGTAGGGACATTTTACATTACTGTACATTTTTTATAGCATTAAGTTGTTGCATTTAGTATTTATTTGTGGTATTCTCATTTAAATAAAGTATTAATAACCTTAATTATGTACGTTTTATTTACCTAATTAACACAATGTTTATTAACCGCTGTTGGTGTATTTCATATTTTTCCTTTATAATTTGAGATATTTAAGGCCAATTAGCTTGGGATTCTTCTTTTAGGTACCTATGCAATGGACAAGCCACCATCTTTACTAACCTGTCACTATCTGAATCTCACGTTGCCTTTCAGTCTTTACGAGACTGTCAATTCTGTTTATCTCGAAGGGTTAAACACGTGATGTTTGTATGATCGTGGTTATAGGCGGGCCTAAGGCTCCTACAGAGGACATAGCCTGGACTAAACTAAAAAGGATGATGATATCTTCCTTGTGTCAATTTAATGTATGTATGTATTATATTTATGACTCATAGTTGGCAAATAAACGTTTGAATTTGAATATGGAAAAGGATTTCTTGTATTACATCTCGGCGCGGGCCCGCTTTCAAACTGCTTCTGACCTGCTTACAGCCATGGTCATAGGAGAGTCATGTCGTGGTCGATGACAACAATAGGAAGATATCGACATGATTTTTTTTTTGGTCTGTAAGTAAACTTCCTTACTTAAACTCAATCACTGAAAAACTTATGGGCCAGTTAAATATGAGTAACTTTTCAAGAAAAAATAAACTAAAATTTTATGTAAGAAAAAAGTTGACGTAGCCGTTAATAGTTACTCATTTAAATGAAACATTCAGTGCATCTACTATAGTAGGTATATTATTTTGGTTGCAATAAAACTATAAATAAGTACTTACCACGAACAAAAATAAACAACACAAACACAACAGGGCTCCATAACAACCCAAAACTTAAGCACATTTTAAAGTCTTACAGTAATTACAATTTTCACCACAATATGCCCAGAATTTTCATTGATGTAATATACTAACGGTGCGTAAACGCACGCAAAGTTAGATAACAGAATGGCTAATGTAGAAGTCAGTATGACTACTGAATTTAGACAGGACAGGACTGGTTCATTCTTTACGCAATTCGATTCACATCAAATGCAGCTGATCAAACATATTTGAAGAGAAACAATTAAACATTTTGTACGTCACACGGTCAAAAAACTGTGACTCAACATGGTGACTGTAGTGAGGTCTTGAAGTTATATTGTTGTCTAGAAGTTCTATAAAAAAAATCTGTTACAGAAATAAACTATTTTTATTTTTATTTTATCCCTCAAAGGGTTGAAGGTGCCTACAGTCTTGAAAATACTAAAAGGTCACGTTCAGCTGTATGGCCTAATGATGGAATTTAAAACTAAATTCTTTGGTTTACCGGTTCATCTTTTGGTTTTAAATCTGCCTCTTGTTCTATACATACAATATTTCTAAGTACCTTAAGATCCCGTTTCTCGATTCCCGTAGGAATTTCAAAAAACCTCTCATATCAATGGTACTGGCACTTATTTTTTTTTTATTGTAATGTAAGTATTCATGAAGCTATCTAGTCTAAGCAGATCGTGATCATTACTATACAATGGAGTAGGTACTATCAGAAAGAATTGCAGGAATTTACGTGTTTAAATTTATTTTTAACCTAACTGAAAATAAACTAGTTTCCATGCTGTAGTCTAGTAGCGAAGAAAAAGGTATTACCTTCCCGTTCAGAATGTATAAGTCAATCAAGAGAAGAGCTAATTAACTTGGGTTTCTTCTTTTAGGCGATGGGGTAGCAACCTGTCACTAGTGGAATCTTGATTCTATCATTAAGCGATTTAGCTGAAAGTGGCCTTCCAGTCTTTCCGAGCTAAGGTAGAAAAATGTATGTATGTATGTAAACAGAACCTCCAAAACCTCACCGTATTAATCACTAGATATGCCTTTACAACCACATTAAAAGTTGAAACAAAACTGGAAACTAAATAACTCCAGTCAACAAGACCTCACTACATTCTTCACCCCCGCGATCTGATAAAGAGTTTTATAATCTGTGGAGACTGAAAGCTTGAAGGTTCGCGTAGGGCTCCGGGCCTGGGTTCGCGGTAACTGAAACGACAATGCACCGCTCGGCCCCCCACTCCATCCAGCGACCTTGCAAGGTATTATTATGGTTTACAGCAGAAATAATGGTGTCTGATGGGTCTAGAGCGCGCAATATACCGGTGGACGCTTTGGCTGGCTGGTCCATATAAAACAATAGGCTATTACACTCTTTTTTGAAAACTGTTTTAAATCAATCCTGAGACTGTGTTATACCTACAGAATTTTTATTAAAATTTTTTGAAGCCGAAAAGTGCTCTAAAAACGATTTATTATTTATGATTTTGTATTTTCGCGCGAAAACGCCATCCGCCATGCTGTTTTGACTCGTGACGTCATACTTTTAGTAAACAATACAAAAAATAGGTTATGTTGGATTGGTTGTGTAATAATTTACCTATTATAATTGTGTATTGTAAGAGAATGTTTAATACAATAAATACTTACATCGCTGTTTTAACATTTCTTAACTCAGCAGAACAGAAATCGGGATTGGACGCAAAAAATTTCGCCACCATCAACGTATTAATCCTCGGTAGATTTATATTGTCTGCTATCACAAAACCGTCTTCCATGATTCTATTAAATGATTAAAAAGTAAAAACCCAAAAACGTGATAGAAATTTTAAAATTTCAAAATAAACAGAGCCTGACATCATCAATATGTTTTCGATTCGATATTTGTTTACTAAAAGTATGACGTCACGTCAGTACCCAACATGGCGGATAGCGTTTTCGACTTTTGAAGAACAGATTAAAAAAGAGGATTTTTTAAATTGAATTATAAAATCCATATTGCACTTTTACGAATAATGATCGATGTTTTTCTTTTATTTTTTACAAAATCTATAAGATACGTGCATTTTTATATTTTTTTTTACATGGTGTAAAATAGCCTATTGTGATAGCTAAAAATTGATTTATATTTTCAAATTCAAAATGTTAATTCGTTATTATGGAACATTTCAACAACACTTAATAAATGTCATATCTTTTGGTTTCACAACATTGGTTGACGTCAAATAAATTACATACATACATACATATGGTCACGTCTATATCCCTTGCGGGGTAGACAGAGCCAACAGTCTTGAAAAGACTGAATGGCCACGTTCAGCGATTTGGCTTAATGATAGAATTGAGATTCAAATAGTGACAGGTTGCTAGCCCATCGCCTAAAATAGAATCCCAAGTTTGTAAGCCTATCCCTCAAATAAATTAATTATAACTAAGTAAACTAAGTAAAAAAGAAGCGGTAACTGTGAAGTGTAAAGATGGGTAACCATAATCGACCCGATACGGGTTAGGTTTACCTGCAAAGGTTGCAGAGGTCAGATGGGAGTTGCTTCGTGTAAAAACCTGACTCACCCAATCCAGGATCCATGGTCAAACGCTTACGCCGAGCTCCTCTCCAGAGTGATGAGAATGCAACCGGGACTATATCCAGGATGAAGAAGATGATTTACAGTAGAGTAGAAGTCCAGTTAATGTTACGCAGGCAAAATAATGTATTCCTACCTGCCTTTATTCTTTAAAAGCTTGTAGGTACAGCCTGTAAAATACTTATTGTCTGACAATTACTTCAGCGGATTTTCAGTAGTTCAAAACCAACAGATAAGCGGGAGCGCGATTTAAAAGAGGAATAGAAATCTGTTAGTTCTATGAGGGCAGTCTTCCAAAAACAACATCAACTTTATGGAAAAATAACTATATATTTGTTTATTTATTTTGAACTTTATTGCACAAAACAAAAATGTACAAAAATGTACACAGTGCCGTGTGGTTCCCGGCACCTATACAAAAAAGAATAGGACCACTCCATCTCTTTCTCATCGATGTCGTAAAAGGCGACTAAGGGATAAGCTTACAAACTTGGATTCTTTTTAGGCGATGGGCTAGCAACCTATCACTATTTGAATCTCAATTCTATCATTAAGCCAAATAGCTGAACGCGGCCATTCAGTCTTTTCAATACTATTGGCTCTGTCTACCCCGCAAGGGATAAAGACGTGACCATATGTATGTATGTATGTTTTCATTGAGTTTCTTATTCAATTATTAACGAAAAACAACCAGCGTTAATACAATGCGCACTCTACCTATAATAAGACCTCAACAGTTTACAATACCTACAATTTACAATAGAATGACGAGCCGTCAAACGGTAGTGAAACGATAAACATATAGGCATAGAAACCGTCAAGCATGTTGCAACAACATGCGGGCTCCGCCTACGGAAGTCGCAAGATTTGGGTTATACCTAAGGTGACCAGACTTCCCGCTTTCGGCGGGATTGTCCCGCTTTCAGGCTGTCTGTCCCGTTGTCCCCAGCGAGAGCAAAAATGTCCCGCTTTTGCAAGCAAACCAAATTTTTATACTTATTTTATACCTATCAACATTGCACTCAAATCTCGCTGACGAGAACAGTCACACAGTACAGACAAAATATTTTTTACTGTTTTATTATATGTATTAGATAATTATTCATAATTAACTTATATATTAAGTATATAGTATATTTTTTTATTTACTTATGTACAAAATTATAAAAGCGTCCTGCTCTGACGCAAAAAAAAAGTGGTCACGTTAGTTATACCACGATTTTGCATTTGACATGTGTAATTTTAAATACATCCTGCGTCAGTGGCGGTAATGCAAACTGTGGAGGGACAGGAAAATATAATCATAGATGCTTTGGGGTCTTTCCCTTACGTTTTATTAGCTCTTACAACATTACTACCTTGAGTTTGAAATTATTGCGAAATTAAAGTGTCGTTTGAATGCTTTCATCGATGACATTTTATACAACATGCATTTGCTTTATTTATTAAATCTTAATTCCATAAAGTAGGTAATATTATAATAAAAAATAACATAGCATTGGGACAAAAGAAGCATTTCCTAATTGATGATTCAAACTATATAGGTTCACTCAAGATTGTATTGCCGTGTGGTTCACGGGACCAATAAAAAATAATAATCGTTCACATGGATGACGTAAAACGCGACTATACTTTTTTTAGGCGACGGGCTAGCAACCTGTCACCTTTTGAATCTCCATCCATTATTAAGCCATAGGTACAGCTGAACGTGGTTTTTCAATCTTTGCAAGACGGTTGGCTCTGTCTTCCTCACAAAGGAAATAGACGTGACTAAATGTATGTATGAACCACGAATAAAAACACGGCTGAGAAGTCTTTTAATCACGAACCTTGACACACTCGATACCTAAGGAGCTGTCTTCAATGAGGAAATAAAATCATCACGACTGGCAATGAAATCACACAAACTTGTATCACATTACTCAATTTGTGAGAATCTGTTAACTATTTGTGAATTAGACGATAATTCTTGTGGAGAGGTATTTTTAAGGCCTATTAGGTCTTTTCAAGACTGTTGGCTCTGTCTACCCCGCAAGGGATATAGACGTAACTATATGTAGGTATGTATGTCTCAATAATAAAATCGCTAGGTAAGTTTTTAAGCTTAAATATTTATGGTATGTTTTTTTTTGGCAAAAAATCGAAGACCCACTTTTCATTTCAAAATTACCTAAAACGTGAAATATTTGTGCAAACTACTTAAATTTGTATGGATTTTTTTCTATAAATACCAGTCTTAAAGTAAGTACCAACTTAATTACAAATATACCTATACAGTGCCAGACCTTAACTAAATACCGAGTGATAATGAAAAATAATCAATTTATCTAAGTATAAGCTTGCAATCACTTACTCTTTGGTTGACCTACAAAGGTAGTTTTTATAATAGAATGACATTACTGGTATTTCAATTGTTATGCAAATACTGACTCGGACGCGGCAAGCCTGAGTAACGTTAAATAATTGTGATGTTATGTATTTGCTATTAAAAACAAGTTAAAAACATGCGATTTTGAAGTTAAGATATACTTACTTAATTTGTTTTTCCACATACACACACATATCATGTGTTCATCTATTTTTAGTTCATACATACATATAATCACGTCTATATCTTGCGAGGTAGACAGAGCAAACAGTCTTAAAAATACTGATAGGCCACGTTCAGCTGTTTGGCTTACTGATAGAATTGAGGTTCATATAAAGTGACAGGTTGCTAGCCCGTCCCTTTAAAGAAGAATCCCAAGTTTATAAGCCTATCCCTTAGTCGCCTTTTATGACATCCATGGGAAAGAGATGGAGTGGACCTATTATTTTTTCTGTTGGTGCCGGCAACCACTCGGCACTTTAGTTCATCAGAATATTTAATGCCAATTTTAAAAGCCTTTCACGTGATTACCTTTAACTATCTATGCGGGAAGAAACACATTTGGCACACACCATGTTTTCTTCGATGCCGCTTTCAGGCAGTAAATAAAGCACTTTAATACGTTAAAACCTGTATAAATGACTACCTACACGTAAACATATTTAAGATGTAACAACAGACCGACCATAGACACTTAGACATTGACTGTACCAAAACCTTTTTATGCAAAATGTAGGTAAGTAAAGTACCTGGCAAGCTTAAGTATCTATGTACCTAGATGAGTTTTGTGCATGATGCAATGAAATATGTAACGTATAAAGTTATAGAAATTTTGGGAGACTTTTGAGTAATTATGGTAATAATAACGAAAACTAAAATTTTTAACCGACTGCATAGGTATTATATACCTAATTATACTCAAAGTTTCCCCCATTATTCGTGTGGATTAATCCTGACACAAAATAATGTTCAATCTAATAGCGTATAAGCAAAATTGCGTGTATAAAAATTGTAGGCACTATCTATTGACAATAGTAAATTTTTGGTGAAGACCCGTGAAGGGCTTTCAGAGGATGACCGGAGTCGCTCCGACTTCCGCTTCTAGGAGATTCAACAAGAACAAAAGTCATAGAAGAATGATGACGCATTTACTTTTATATCTCAAATTCAAATTCAAATCTTTTATTTATTATTATGGGACACTTCAACATCACTTAATAATTGTCATCTTCTGATTTCACAACATTGGTTGACGTTAAATAAATTACTTAAAACTAAGTTTACTGCAGCTTCCAAAGCGTCAGTGCAGAAGAAGCGGTATCTGTTTTGCGTATCATTGTTACAGTAAATGAACGTCTTTTGATAGTGAAATAGGCAGAAATCTAGAACAACGGCCTTAATCTCATGAACATTAAAAAACATTTTGCTAATCGAACATTTAGACTAGGCACTTACCACTTTGCCTTTTTTACCGTTACATACCACTTCTGGAGTCTTACATTATTCCGAATTCTATGGAAAGATGTTCAAAGAAAGATACACTTACAATCACGTTTCTTACGGGGTAGACATAGTCAGTTTTAAAATTACTGAAATTCCACGCTTAGCTGCACATGGTATGCGCCGGCTTAGTGGCAGGAATTCCAAGTTAAGAAAAACGTTTTAAAATATAATAAAGCCGTGTGGAGAAAAAAGAAAAATTAAGTCACAAATTGTAAAAAAAGACGATTATGATTGTTTACCTCTATAACAGCACCTAAAGAAATGGACTATAGTACATTTAGATCACTATACATACAAAATGCCATCTGATTTTATGAAAGTTCAGGGCTGGCAAGTTTAGTGAGTGCACGGAACTGGTTTGAGAGGCGTTTGCTAATAATATTATTATAACTGTCGAATGCTCAGTTGCTAATTGGGAACGGGCCTGAAAAGTCATACAGATCGCCTTTTGTTCAGTTTACCTGTATAAAGTGAGTGGTGTGTTTGCTAACTTTTTTGTAAGTAGGCACAATAAATTTTAAAAAAAAGAATAACTTTTTTAAATATGTCATTTTAAACTTCATAAATTTTTGCGTCTGTTTTTCTCATATTTTTAAATCTGTCTTTGGTGGCCAGTGCAATATAATGGCCTTTCATATGTCTTTTGTTTTGTAGGTGTGTTTTGTATTGTAATGTATATTTTGGTTTTGTGTGCTGAAGGGGACCCAAATAAATGCTCCATACTAATATTACAAATGGCAAACTTTGGCTGTTATGATTTTGATTAAATTTTAGGAGAAGCTTATCTTTATATTTGTTGTTTTTTTTATACCAGGTCAAACATATGTTACATTTTTTTCCCAATGGAGCCAAGGTCTCCGACAAAAGCATAAATAACAAAGGAATACAAAAATAAATAGTTACTCAATTTCTAGACGTAAGATGAAAGTACTAAGTATGTTCTTCAGTATTGTTTTATGTTGTATGTGTATGTTGTACCTATGTTTAATTAGACGGCCTCTGTGGCGCAGCGGTAGTACGCTTGTCTGTGACACCGGAGGTCCCGGGTTCGAATCCCGGCCAGGACATGATGAGGAAAGAACTTTCTCTGATTGGCCTGGGTCTTAGATGTTTATCTATATAAGTATCTATTATAAAATATAGTATCGTTGAGTTAGTATCTCGTAACACAAGTCTCGAACTTACTTCGAGGCTAACTCAATCTGTGTAATATGTCCCGTACCTTTATATTTATTTATTTGTTTATCTATTGTTGTTATGTTATTGAGGTACAATGACGTACCTAAATAACATAAAATCACGCCTCTTTCCCGGATGAGTAGGCAGGGACTACATATTTCCACTTTCCACTAAAGAAATTTAAAGAAACTTTTGCCTATTTTCAGCTCGTCTTACGGGTGACACAGTTACAGATAAAATGGATCCCATCAGGTTTCTGTTCCTAATGGTAGCAGCTATCCTGGGGGCCCTCCTGCTGGCAACTCAGGGGGCCGTGCTGGCCAAGGAAATCAAATGCCCCGCTGACAAAACCCCCTTGAAGTTAGGCACGGCTATGGTATGTGTACCGAAGAATTATACGCTGCAGGAAGAGTAAGGAAATAATTAACGCGATACATACCTACATATGTAAATAATTAATTATACACTACAAAAATAAGTAAGATTAAGTTAAATATTCGATGCCTTAGTAGATACCTAATAATAACTACCTAAATAGATAGGAATGTATTTTGAAAATAAATATTTCAAATATAATTTAGTGAATTGCAAGTCAACCGGCTTTCACGTGTATACAACGTATACCGGGGTGTGATAAAGGGTTGATTGACCCTTCTAGTAGTTTGTAAATAACTTTTAAGTAGTTTTAACTTATTTTAAGCATTGTAAATACTAATAAAGTGATTCAATAATTTCAAAGAACTCTTTGTTTTTAATTCCAAGAAAGCTTATCAATGTTAATTTAAGTTTCATCCTTTATTTGTGGTAGATATATTTCCTATTTCTACTAGCAATGTATAAATATTGTATTTTATGTATTACATTGATACTATAAAAAAAACAGTAGATTATTTAGCTAAGTCCTACACTAACAAAATGTATTGTAATAATTCAAAAAGAATCTATCTTTCAGTTTCTCCTCTACTTAGCTACGATCCATAAATCTTAGTTTCAACTATCCCTCATACTGACTCAGTGTTCCTTCTTCCTCCTGGCTTTAGTCCCGGTTGCATCCTCACCACTCTGGAGAGGAGCCCGGGGTATGCCTTTGACCATGGATCCTGGATTGGGTCATCATACAGGGTATATAAATAAAACTTCCGAGTGCAATGCATACATATATTTATATTAGCAATCACAAATTTCATAAATCACAAGTAATTATTACGATTAAACATAATCATTTTAATTTTTTGTGCAATTTTTTCAGGTTAATTTTGACTTATATTATTTTTAGTAGTAACGTATTATTATATCAGGTAACGATTCAACTTTGGTTTGGGTGACTGGACTATCGTGAATTGTAAATCTAAATCATAATTCAATAACATGAATTAAGCATGGCAAAGTCAAAGGAACAAAAGTAAATATTCTCAAAATAGCTACATTCGATTTCATACGATTATTTAGGCGTCACACTGAAATCCGGACGATAATTTGTCGTTCGAGATTTTCAAACAGTTTTCATTGTATGCTTCAATTGGTTTTTTTTTATGACTTATTTCAAAGATAATAACATACATACTTATCATTACATCTTATTCCTTACGGGGTTGACAGAATCAACAATAGCGAAAAGACTGGAACGCCACGATGGAATAAGGCCAGATAATCTTGGGATATATTTTACGCTATGAACTAGGAACCTGTCACTATTCGTTTATTTCTTGTAAACATGTATACAATGTGTAATCTCAAATATATTTACATAACATAATGCATGGAATCGAAGTTTTATAGCACAATATGCGACGCTTGACTGACAAATCACAATCATTTGGCGTGTTCAAATTTTATCTTAATACTGTTTGTATATATCTTGATACACTATAACTAGATTATACATAGTATATTCTGCGTAGCCAAAAGCCAATGAAAAGTAATATTGCTCCCTTGATTGACTTTATGAGATATGTTCACTTAGATACGTATTTTAACTCAAGAAATTCCAATTAAATATTTATGTGATAAATTTGATTTTCATTCTAATTATATTAGGCATATTGCAGCAAAAATGCAATAAATTATAACTGTGTCTAGATAACAAACATGGTTCTTATCAATTTGATTTACGTGAAAATAGCAAATAACTTAAAATAATACTCATCATATTCACCCGAGAGCAATAATCTTCATTTTATACTGAGACCAACAGGCAGATATATCAAAACATTACATCAAAAATATCATGCATAATATCTTGAACATGTCAGTAACATTTGGCAATCAATATTAATATTCCGTTCTTTAAACAGACAACGCTATAAGTAGATCCATAATTTCGCAATAGTCAACTTCATAATTAATTTACAATGCATAACAGCTGCAATATTTTACACATATCACAACCTTGGTATATCTGTATAACTATATAATTTACACAAGCTTAAAAAAACTAATAACAACAAACTCATAATATAACAAATAATAATCCAAATATTTTTTTTGTAATAATCAACAAAACAAGAGGCAAAGAGAGACATGTTATTCTTTCTAATACTGAAATTGTAATAAAGAAAACATGAGCAATAAAAATGCATTCTCGAAAAAAAAAACTCGCGTCGAACGAAAAAAAATATCAAATTTCAGAATAGAACCCCTTTAAGTGCCATAGAGATAAAATTTTTGAATTAGGATTCCATCATAGAATGCTCATTCAAATCTCCATTTGCTCGTGGCGAAATTATGATTATGCAAATTTCTTATTACAATACAACATTTTATTTTTAAATTACGCATGCGCAAGTTACCGCTCGGAATCTGCAAAGGAGGTCGTTACTGCGTAAACAGCCTGCTTTCAATTTGCAAAGGCGCGTACACACCGGCATTATTATCAACAAAATATAGTACACTATTTTTAAGCAAAATTTCATCTGACTTCACTTCATACATACTTGTCAGATATTATTTAGGCATTAATAACATTTAATATTTCAAAGATCTTTTTTTATTTTTAATAGGCTATTTATATTGACCAGGAAAGGAACAAATGTCACGATGGCACTAGCGTATATTTTTGTTTCATAAATGGGTTACAAAAATATAATGTCATATTAATAGACTAGTAGATATGATATACATAACAGCGTTACAATGTCTTCTAAGCGTTATCATTTCACATAAGCGTGATGTCACACAAAACACATTCTCAAGTGCGGAAGCTATGCTACGCTAATGTGACCACAGCTTTACAATTAAACCCACGCGGAAGGAGTGATACATTGAACACCTTAGGTACATTTTTTTCGTGAAATATTTTTTATTATTTTATTTTATAGTTCCGCCGCCATTTAAATTTGTTAATTAAAACAAGGCCGAATTAAAAAAAAAATATTTTTTTTGGTTACTAAATACTAATATTTTGATGTTCTTAATACCTTTATTCAAAAATAATAATGACATAACTGCGCCCAATTTTCTTTAGAATATTATGAATTTAGCTCGGAAGGCGTTAAACATACCGTCCTCGTGTGAGGAAAATAATAAATGCATTAATAAAGAAGACTTCTTTAAAATAAAGGAATTTTCCTTGGCTATCAGTATAAACAAACATTCAAAATATCGGCTGTTTTTAAAATTGTAAATTATTACCTTATAAATATTTCAATCAAACATTACGATGATCTTCGTTCTTTATTCAAATCATTTTCATTTAATGGTCTACTCACACCGAGATGATATGACAAAAAATTATAACTACATTTTTACTGGTGGATACTGGTTGGCAAGAAAAAAAAAATATTTTTAATAATCATTACGTCGGGATGCGATCTCTGAGATAGGACAATATGGACGCGGTGCCTTTAGCTAGTATGGCGTGTCGCGGCGCTCGGAAACAATTACCCATCAACTCCAAGGATCTGCGATGAATAGAAAGAAGGAAAGATATTATTTTTAATGGAGCATAATATAAAAATCAAACTTAATCTTTAAAATCTTACTCTTAATTAATACATGCATATAGTCACGTCAATAACCGTCGCGGGGTAGACAGATCCGGCAGACTTGAAAAGACTGAAAGGCCACAAAGGATACAAATTAAGAACGCACCGCAAACTTGATGCAAACCTACAAAAACTCACCGCAAATGCGTGAATTTGCCAAGTTCTGGTGGCACTATCACGATGCTGTCGTAAGCGAGGTCCAGAACTGCCGACTTTAAGATACAAATTAAGAACTCACCGCAAACTCGACGCAAACCTACAAAAACTCAATGCAAACACGTCAAAAACTCACCGCAAATGCGTGAAGTTGCCAAGCTCTGGCGGCACTGTCACGATGCTGCCGTTAGCGAGGTCGAGAACCACCAGCTTTAGGATACAAATTGAGAACTCACCGCAAACTCGACGCAAACCTACAAAAACTCAATGCAAACGCGTCAAAAACTCACCGCAAATGCGTGAAGTTGCCAAGCTCTGGAGGAACTGTGACGATGCTGTTATTGGCCAGGTCCAGCACCGCCAGTCTCCTCAGCTTGGCGAGCGCGTCTGATGACACGTTGATCTCTTCTATCTGGTTATCAGCCGCCAGGAGTATCTCTAAATTCTCCAGCTCGTACACGCACCGGGGTATTTTTGGAAACCTTGGATTAATAGACAATTGTAATTGCAGAAGAAGCGGTAACAAACTGCACTATAGCAGTGCCGTTGTTTTTATTATATATTTTCTCTTTATTTTAAGATCTAGACGAACGTCCTGGTAAAGGGTCAGGTCAAAAGTATCCGAAACCGCCGAGCTTGCATGAAGAGACTTATGAATGTGGATGAAGCGAAGGATGTATGCAGAGATCGTGGCAAGTGGAAAGAGGTAGTCTCTGCCTACCCCTCCGGAAAAGAGGCGTGATTTTATGTATGTATGTATTTTAAGATCTATTTTTATTTCTTTTTTCCTTGATGTACAAAATAAATAAATAATACAGTAATTCCTCAATAACGTCAAATTCACAGTAATCCAAACTTGGAATTAGAAATGTGGACGATAGAATACATTATTATTATTATAATTAATAAATTAAGTGTCATATAATAAGGTATCTCCCATAATAGTGCACTAGAGGCCGCCCGCGACTTCGTCCGCATGGAAACCCTATCAATCCCGCGGGAACTCCGGGACAAAAAGCCTATATTTTATTCTGGGTCTTCAGCTACCTACATGCCAAATTTCATCGTGATCGGTTCAGTAGTTTTTGCGTGAAAGAGCAACAAACATCAATACTGACGGCCTCTGTGGCTCAGCGGTAGTACGCTTGTCTGTGACACCGGAGGTCCCGGGTTCGAATCCCGGTCAAGGCATGATGAGAAAAGAACTTTTTCTGATTGTCCTGGGTCTTGGATGTTTATCTATATAAGTATTTATTATAAAATATAGTATCGTTGAGTTAGTATCTCGTAACACAAGTTTCGAACTTACTTCGAGGCTAACTCAATCAGTGTAATTTGTCCCGTATATATTTATTTATTATTTATTTATTTATTTATACTGAAATCCTGGCATACTCACAAACTTTCGCATTTAAATATTAAGTAGGATTGTAAATTTTATATACATAACTAGCTGTGCCCGCGACTTCGTCCGCGTGGAATAGTTATTTTGGGCATCATTGAAGCCCTCAAGGATGAATAAATTTCCCCGTCTTTTTTTCATATTTTCCATTATTTCTTCGCTCCTAATAGTTGCAGCGTGATGATAAATAGCCTAAAGCCTGCCTCGATAAATGGTCTACTAAACACAAAAACGAATTGTTTTATGATGATAAACAAAATACTCACTTATTATTAGAAATGACCAGCTCTCTCAAACTCTTCAAATTCCCCAGGTCTATGGGCAGGTCCGCCAGGCAATTCTTGCTCAAATCCAGGTATTGCAGGTGACTCAGGCATCTTATGCCGGGCGGTATGGACGTAAGACAGTTTGAAGATAACATCAATTGTGATAACGTGTCTTTGAGTTGGAACACGCTGTAACAAGAATTGATTACTTCGATTTAAATGCAAGTGCCGTGTGGTTGCCGGCACCAATAAAAAAAAGAATACGACCACTCCATCTCGTTCCCATGGATGTCGTAAAAGGCGACTAAGGGATAGGCTTATAAACTTGGGATTCTTCTTTTAGGCGATGGGCTAGCAACCCGTCACTATTTGAATCTCAATTCTATCATTAAGCCAAACAGCTGAGCGTGGCCTATCAGTCTTTTCAAGACTGTTGGCTCTGTCTACCCCGTAAGGGATAAAGACGTGATCATATGTATGTATGTATGTATGTATGTAAATGCAAGTTAAGCAAAGATTGAATACTGTTCTGATACACACATATAATCTTATCTATATTCCTTGCGGGGTAGACAGAGCCTTGAAAAGACTGAAAGGCCACGTCCAGCTGCTTAGGCTTATGACGGCCTCTGTGGCGCAGCGGCAGTACGCTTGTCTGTGACATCGGAGGTCCCGGGTTCGAATCCCGGCCAGGGCGTGATGAAAAAAGAACTTTTTCTGAATGGCCTGGGTGTTGGATGTTTTTCTATATAAGTATTTATTATAAAATAAAGTATCATTGAGTTAGTATCTCGTAACACAAGTCTCGAACTTACTTCGAGGCTTACTCAATCTTTGTAATTTGTCTTGTATATATTTATCTTTATTTATCTATAGAATTGAGATTTGTCTATGGGAAAGTGCGGTTCATGTGGTTCCCGGAGTCAATATAAAAAAAAGAATTAAACCACTCCCATCTCTTTCCCACGGATGTCGTTAAAGGCGACTGTGGGATAGGCTTATAAACTTGGGATTCTTCTTACAGGCGATGGGCTAGCAACCTGTCACTATTTGAATCTCAATTCTATCGTTAAGCCTAACAGCTGAACGTGGCTTATCAGTCTTTCAAGTCAGCTGGCAAGGGATATAGACGTGATTGTATGAATGAATGAATGAATGATTTATTATGCATTGAACGAGTCATAATACAGTTGTTACATTTGTTTAAAGCACTTAACATTCAGCCACAGATGGCATGCAGAATATAGTCTTATGAATTTACATTACTAACTTTGATTGTATGAACGAATGAATGAATGAATAGTGTTACCCGTCCGGTAGCTGTGCGATCTTGTTCCGGGACAAGTCCGCGATGTGAACTTCTGCCGCCGCGGCCGCCGAGAACACTTCCTCCGGGATCGACTGTAAATTTTTACCCGGCAACATTAGAGCTTGACTCTTCTTCAATGTGTACCTGGAACAAAACGGAACAATAATTAATTAAAAATTATTACCTCTCCAAGCCTTGCTAATTTGGTAGATATATATTGTATATACTTTATGTAAGTTTATTATTTTGTATTTATATATGCATTTTATTATATTTTATTTATGTATTTGTGTATGTATGTCTATTATTAGTTGTGTGAGTGGAGTACACGCCTGTCACACTTTCCATCAAGTCCTATCTCGGGTCTGCTGGAAGAGATTTCTTTTGAAATAAGCAGAACCTTTGTAATTTTGTTTCTTGTGTTTATCAGTCTCGATGTTTTCTGTGTACATAAATTAGTAAATAAATAAATAATATAGAATAGAATAACTATATTGGCATATTTGAAAAGAGCGTCGATGGTCGAATCGGTAAGGAGGCCGGTTAAAATACGTGATGCGCGGGGAGACACAGGTTCGAATCTCACCACGGCCAATGTACCAGTGACTATTTTATAAGTTATTTACATTAGTTTGAATACTAATCGATGATGCTCTTAAGGTGATGGAAAACATCGTGACGAAACCTTGCACATTCAGGCAACTGGATGTGTAACCATGATCGATCCAATACGGGTAAGGTTCCCCTGCGAGGCTCAAATGCGGAGTCGCTTCGTGTAAAATCTTGACTCACCCAATCCAGGATCCATGGTCAAAGGCTCACACCCGGGTTCCTCTCCAAAGTGATGAGGAATGCAACCGGGACTTAAGGCAGGAGGTAGAGAGAGAGAGAATAACAATATTGGTAAATTAATTTCCATCCCATTTCTGATATCACTATACACTATATACGATCGATGCCACTTCTGATATTACTGTACACTATCTTCGATCGATGCCTCTTCTGATACCACTATACACTATCTACGATCGATCCCACTTTTGATATCACTATACACTATCTACGATCGATCCCACTTCTGATATCACTATACACTTTCTCTGATTGGCCCAGGGTCTTGGATGTTTATCTATATAAGTATTCATCATAAAATATAGTATCGTTGAGTTAGTATCTCGTAACACAAGTCTCGAACTTATTTCGAGGCTAACTAAATCTGTGTAATTTGTTCGGTATATATATATATATATATATATCTCTTCTTCTTCTTCTTCTTAGCCTTCTTCTATCAGCATTCTGATGTAGGCCTCCTTCATCTCCTTCCATTCTTCTCTATTTTGGGCAGTAAGAGTCCAATTGCTGCCCGCCACCTGCTTGATGTCGTCTTTCCATCTCATTTGTGGCCTTCCCCTGGGTCGCTTTTGGTCCCAAGGTCTCCAGTCTAGCAATCTTTTGCACCAAGATTCAGACTTCCTGGCAATATGACCAGCCCACTCCCACTTGAGCTTCGCAACTCTTCTGCCGACATCCGTGACTTTGCTGCGCCGTCTTAGGTCCTTATTGGTCACACGGTCTTTCAGACAGACGCCTACAATTTTCCGCTCCATATGCCTTTGTGCCACCCCAAGCTTGTGTATCACTTCTTGGGTAGTCACCCAGGTTTCGGCGCCATATGTCAGGACGGGTAGTATGCACTGGTCGAAAATTTGGGCTTTTTGTTGTGACGTCAGGTTCATGTTAAAAACATATTCAAGCTTGGAGTAGGCTGCCCACCCCAGTCTTATTCGTCTGTCGATTTCGTTACACTGGTTCTCTTTGCCTATTTTAATTTCTTGACCCAAGTACACATACTTTTGGACTTGCTCAATTTCTGTCCCTCCTACTTCAATCCTGATGTTGTTTTGTTGTTCGGATGTCATAACTTTGGTCTTATCGAGGTTCATCTCCAGTCCTACTCGTAATGATGTGTTGTGTAGGTCCTCGATCATCTCTTGTAGTTCAGTAGGGTTGTCAGCAAATAAGACTATGTCGTCCGCGAATCGAAGGTTGGTTAAACGTGCACCTGATATGGAAAGGAAATACCTCGTTTTTGCCAATTCAGTTTTTTAAATACGTCCTCGACAACCAGCGTAAACAATTTAGGCGATAGGTTATCCCCCTGTCTTACTCCCCTTTTGATGTTAATAGGGTTTGTCATCTGCGGTATTGACACTTTCATTTTAGCGTTTTGGTAAACTCTGGCGATCAGCTGGTTGTATCTATGATCAACTCTTGCGTTCCTTAGCGAGTTATGTACGGCCCAAGTTTCCACGCTGTCGAACGCCTTTTTGTAGTCAATGAATGCCAACCACAGTGGCATTTGATACTCGGTAGTTTTCTCGATGAGGACTCTCATTGCCAGAATGTGCTCTATTGTGCTGTATCCCGCTCTAAAGCCTGCTTGCTCGATTGGTTGGTAGAAGTCCAGTTTAGGTGTTATCCTGGTGGTGATAATCTTGGAGAAGAGCTTGTAGGTTTGTGATAGCAGACTTATGGGTCTATAATTATTCAAGTCCGTCTTGCATCCTTTCTTGTACAGTATAATTACCACAGCGCTATTCCAATCTTCCGGTAGATCTCCTGAATGTAGGCATCTGTTGAAGAGAACTATTAGGGCATCCAAGAGTTTTTCTCCGCCTTCCTTGAGCATTTCGGGCAGTATCCCGTCTTCGCCACTCGCTTTTCCATTTTTAAGTTTGGAAAGAGCAAACATTACTTCCTCTTTCGTTATTTCAGGAATATCTTCTGATCCTACATTTCTAATAGTTAAGCGGTTGGTGTGGTCTGGTTCTTTAGTTTTTTGAGCGTAGAGGTTGGAGTAGTAGTGTTCTATCACCTTAAGCACTTGCAATCTGTCCACAATCAAGTTCCCATCTTTGGTTTTTAGTTTGGCGATAACTTGGCAGCCGGGCTCGAGTTGCTTCCTAAACACTTTTGGTCCCCTGTGTCGTTCTATTATGGCCCTTACTTTCCTTTCCTTGTACTCCCTGATGTCTTTCTCCACTTTTGATCGTACAAGTTTGCACAGGTCTTTGTACTTATTGCTATTCCTGACCATTTCAGGAATATCTTCTGATCCTACATTTCTAATAGTTAAGCGGTTGGTGTGGTCTGGTTCTTTAGTTTTTTGAGCGTAGAGGTTGGAGTAGTAGTGTTCTATCACCTTAAGCACTTGCAATCTGTCCACAATCAAGTTCCCATCTTTGGTTTTTAGTTTGGCGATAACTTGGCAGCCGGGCTCGAGTTGCTTCCTAAACACTTTTGGTCCCCTGTGTCGTTCTATTATGGCCCTTACTTTCCTTTCCTTGTACTCCCTGATGTCTTTCTCCACTTTTGATCGTACAAGTTTGCACAGGTCTTTGTACTTATTGCTATTCCTGACCATTTCCCTTCTTTTTTGTAGTAGCGCTTTAGTTTCCTCTGATAGCTTATTGTGCGAATTTGGTTTTCTTTTAGCTATTTCTGTTGCTGCATTTATCATGGTCTTACTTAGGTGGCTGTTCAGTTCGTCTATGGTCAATGCTTCGAGAGGTTTGTCAGGGATGGATTTTTCGAGCAGGGCTCTATATTGTTCAGCGTTTATTTTCAGGCTAACAGTATCGATCTTGTTAGAATTTGCCTTTTTTAGGGACGTGTATCGTGCCAGCTTTGCATTGATGTATAATGTGGCTCTAACCAGACGGTGGTCACTACGGGTATTAAATTTATTCAACACACTGACATCCTGTACTATATACCTGTGAGAACTAAAAATGTAGTCTATCTCGTTCTTGTGTCGTCCGCCTGGGGAAAGCCAAGTCCATTTCCTTTCTGGTCTTTTCTCATAATAGGAGCTTAGGTGGTATAATTTATGACACTGAAGAAAGCTGACAAGAACCCTACCTCTAGGATTACGGTCTCCAAATCCAAATTTTCCCATGAATGTTTCCGACAGTTCTTCTCTTTTCCCTACTTTGGCATTAAAATCACCAATGAGGAAGGTGTATGTGGTTTTCCTGATTTGAAAAGCTTTTTCAATATCCTCATACAGTGTATGTATTTCGGCGTCAGGGGCTGTACTTGTCGGTGCGTAGACTTGCACCAACTTGATGGTGATTTTCTTGGATAGGCTCATAATAACATACACTACTCTTTCGGATGTTGATCCTGTTGATACTATCTGTTCCTCAAGACTTTTGTGTATCAAAATCCCTACGCCGTGTTCTTTCTTCCCATTGTCTCTGCCTCGATAGTAGAGGGTATGTCCTGCTTTTAGTTTTAAACATTCTTCGCCCGGTCGCCTGACCTCTGACAGACCTAGGATATGCCAGTTTATCTTGTCTAGTTCTTGGTGCAATTCCTCCATACTTCCTTCGGTGTTCAAGGTCCTTGCATTGTATGTTCCGATACATAGTTTGGTTCCTTTGTCGATATTTTTGTTTTTCTTTCGGCAGTTTGAATACTCCCAGGGATTCTTAGCACCCCTGGACTGGCAAGAACTCATGCTCCTGCCTTTGCTGAGTGTCGCCTCTCCGCTGGGAACTCGGGGCCATTTCTGTGTCTGTACTTCCATTTTGAGTTTGAAGGGTTTAGGCTTTTAACTCACCCGCCTGCCCAGGACGTCCCGGTGAGTGAGATGTAGTCCAGCTGACTAGGACTGTGGGCGCTACCGTTGGCCTTATTTGTCGGCTCTTCCGCTACCTGCCCAAGTAACACTTCCATCTCTAAAGGTTACTAGACCAGTAAGCCAAAAACTTGCCCTACTGGTCCCCCCTGTCTCTCTCTGTTCGTTGACCCTGCCTCCCACTGGGATTGGTACCCAATCTTTGGCAGGGTTGCTCAACTTAACAGGGTCCACCGCGTGAAGGTGAGAGTGGAGTTGGAATGTCAGAGGCTTAGAGCGTTTTCTTGACGAACGCTTAGGTTACGCTTGACTCCCCCTTGGACCTTGGATATATATATATATATATACACTATCTACGATCGATCCCACTTCTGATATCCATTATATACTAAAGCTTGTTCTTGCGATATGGATATAGTATACTCACTTATCGGGCCATTCATTGTTTAGGACCCTGGTTTCCTCCACCAACTCCTCAGAAATGCGATCCCGGAGGAATTTCATCATCCTGTCGGTGCCTCCGCTGATGACGTCCTGCCTCACGAAGGACAGCTTGTTCCCCTCCATGTTTATACTCTGCAGTTGTGTGAGGAGGCCTAGGTTCCTTGGCAATCTGGAAGAGATTTCAAGCTGATGAGGTGGAAACGAAATGGAAGATATTGCTCTATGCAGTGTAGCTATTGTTTCTGGTCGAAGTTTCAATTGCCTTGGCTTCAAATTATTTAGATATTTCTTGTGTAAGGCATTTGTACATTTGCTTAGTCAACCTGCTTTTATCCGTCCTTTGGATATGTTATCCTACAGCGAAAAACAACTAAATGGCTCTTTAATAACAGCAACGTCTATTTTAAAGATTTAAACATCCAGCATAAGATCCGGCTCGATGGACCAAAATTACTAACTTCGACAAATATTAGGTTCCTAACTTCACGATTTGGTCCTTCGAGCCGGATAACGACCGGCGAACTATAGATTAATGAAAATGTAGAAGCTCGCTCGTACGAGTACATATGAATTAGAAGACAAGTTTGAAAATTTTCCATAGCTGGAGTCATTTTGCGTCTGAATTGCGACAAACAATTTATTATATACATACATATATCACGTCTGAACGCCTTACGGTTATAATTTGATTATTACAACTGTATTTAATATATTTATTTTTACCATCCACTTACTTGTTTAAACTGTTATTGGTCAAGTCTAATCGTTTCAGCGATTTCAATAGACATATATTCTCTGGTAAAATCTCGATCTTGTTGTCTCTTACATTTAAAACGTTCAAGTGTTGCATTTGATCACAAAACTCTTCTGTAATTTCCTGCAATTTTTTTTATTCTAAGTAGACTTTCCAATACGAAATTCAAATTAAATCCAAATTACAAATTATAAAAAAAGTATTATATATTTGTGCCCATAGGCTTAGAAAAAAAGGCGGACGGGGTGTGGCTCAAAAAAAAGTGAAGCATCGTAATGGCGGCGTTGTACGCATGTATGAGTGACAGATAACTTGCCATTTCGTGTGATAATCTATGACGTAATGGCGGCCGAGTGTCACACTATTGTTGAGAGTGTGTGCGTGAGGCGTGTATATATGAGTCTACTAGAATCAAAAACAGCAATGTCCCTTTTAGAGTATTTTCACAAATAATAATAATTTGATTATAAATTATTCGCTTGTTATAGGTAACTGTAATTTTTGTGAATGGCTGCAGATATCTCCTGGATGTTACATTATATCTAAAATTATGGACTTTGTAATGTTACTACAGTTAAATTAATTAAAACAGTTGGGACATTGCGGGTTTTGAGACATACAAGTGGATTTTGCTGTCTCTGTTTCATACGCTTGTTGGACATTGCTAATTTTGAAACATACCTATTCTCAATGTAATCTGCTAAAAAGTTTTGATCCTTGAGTAGTTTGCATACATAAAGCTACAAAACTATTATGTCCAATTTACCAACTTTATCACTGTATCCTTACTAATATTAATGCCAAAGTGTATATGTATGTATGTATGTTCCTTTTTCACGGCTAAACGGCTGAACCGATTTCGATTACTAATATTATAATTGTGAAAGTGTGTATGTATGTATGTTTGTTCCTTTTTCACAGCTGAACGGCTGAACCGATTTCGATGAATTTTATAATAGGTTGTATTGTACCACAGAGATGGACATAGGCTACTTTAAATTCCAAAAAATAAGTGGGTGGGGTTGTAGGGGGGGTTGAAGTTTGAATGGGATTTTGTACAATATTCGTCCTATGCATCTGAATACTACGCGTTGGTCCCGGCTGTCATCATAGATGGCAGTCGTTAAGCCATGTCAGATGCCTTTAGGCGGCTTGAAAAAACCACCCAAACCATGTTGGCCACTTACACACACGAAAAACAAACAAACAATACTACGCTTAGGTTAATGTTTATTTTGAGCATAAGTACTAAAACTAAATAATTAATGACGGCAGCTCTTCTTGAAGTTCGCACATTGACTCTTCAGGGTTATCATCGTCACCTTCATTTACCAAAATTTCTTGTGGTACCACATTAGCAAAATATACCAAATTAGGGAAGCTTCGCCAATCGTCACCATAATGAGTCTTAAGTAATTTGCTGACATCCCTAAGTTTTAAGGGTTTTACATCAACTCCCTTTGTAATCATACGTGGTGCAATCATTGCAGATGTTTTATTTTTTTTGCAAACACTTTTATATTGGCCTAAGTCTTGTCTGTAGTGTAGTTCTCCTCGAAGACCAACCATATCACTAGATCTGCTGGCCCTCTTTAAATAAAATCTTTTACATTTAGAAAAAGGCACATGCCAGGTTCCAATATTTTTAAATATATCTTTTACCGTGCTTTTCCAGTCAAAGATTTGACATGTTCTTCCTACATTGATAACCGTTGCATGTTGACTTATGACGTCTATATATTCATTCGGATTTAATATATTTTCCATTTTTCGCAGTTGTTTTTCAATACGAGCAAAGACTCGGTCAGCAGGAAGAAACGAGTGTCCCACTACAGGGAACACAATTTCTACAATCTTTATATGCATTGGTGCATTATGAATTAACCATTTTGAAAGCATTGCTATTAAAATTGAGTTCTTATTTTGTCCGCCGCAACCGTCGGCCATAATCCGAAGGGTTTTACATTCTGGTGTAAAAACAGTGTTAGATAATTGATGATAAACAGCAGATGAAATTAAATTTGCATCTTTTGCAAATTCATCTTCGGTCCAGCAGTAACTAAAAACATTTTTACTTGTTAATGGTGATTTCGAATTGCCTTCTACAATTGTGAAATTAAAAAAATATAGCTGTCTCGAATAGTATGTACTTTGGTCGGGAATTTTTGGTAAAACCATATTTTTCTGGCAATCGAAAGATATTATTTTAATTGAAGGATCTTCTGCCTTTAACATATTAAAAAATGCTTTGGCACGTCTCTTGTGCACAGTTTTTTGCACCATTAACTGATTTTTATCAGTCTCATTCGCCACTTTAATTTTCTCGGACAGTTGCAAGCATGTAGAACATGCATCAACACGTGGCGTGCCAAATCCCAAATTAAAACAAGTATTAAATATGTTACGGAAATATAAGGCTTTAACTTTCAGATTATCAGCTGATTGAGCATTGTACATTTTAGCCATTTTATTTATCGATAATTCTGACGGCAAATACATACGCTTAGTATTGCCTCTACAATAATGCGCCTCAGAACATTTAAATGATTTTATAAATGAAATAACACTTCGTTTTTTTTCGATGTACTTATGTGACTTATGGTCACCACCACGTTTTTCTTTCGGGACTTCTCCTTTTAAGTAATAATTCTTTATCACATTTTCTATCCGATATCTTTTTATATGCAATGTTTGCAAAAAAGCTTTTTGGCAAACGAACACCATCTTTTTTTGAGATCTACAATAAATCCTGTACATCCTTTGCATTTCTCTAGGTTTATAATGCATAGAATTAGACCTAGGACGACGGCGTTTTGTTTGTACAGCTACTACATGTTTGAGTATGAACAAATCTTGTTTAACTTTATCCGTTACAGCATAAAACGATCCATGAAAAGACTGCAGATCATTCATACTAATATCAGAGCATTGCAGCTTTTTGTCTTTATGTAAACATGACGGTTTAACAGGTAAGTCCTTTGCAGTGTACCTGGAACAACAAAGTTTGAGGACTGTAGATATTTAGTCTCTTTTTATTAAAACACATTTAACAGGTTTGATATCATAAAATATCACCAAACTATTATAACCGACGAATAATATCCAAAAAATTTGGCATACGTATTTTTTTGTCATTTAAACAAAAATTGAGAGAGATAGATAGAGACGAGTGAAAGAATAGGGGAGGCCGTTGCCCAACAGTGGGAACCAACATCAACAGGCTAGGAAAAAAAAAGCAAAAATTGACCTATTAAACTTTGAGCATATTTTTTTTTCGGTCGTTTTATGAAACTTTATCAGGCTATATCTTTATATATTATTGTCTAAATGACAAAAGAAAAAATACTTGTCTCATATTTTTTGATGATCTAAAGACGGACTAATAAAAAAATAGCCAAGAAGGTACCCAATTTAAAATAAAAAGTGTGTAGAAATGTTGATAAGAGTCAAAGTGTGTAAGTAACGTAAAGTACGTAAGTAAGTTAAAAGTACTGCATTTGGGGGTACACGCTTTGAAGATGGGTTGGCAAACACATTTATATACGTACTTCATCATCGACATATTTTTTTTAAATACATGTAAATTCAAGTATCAAAGCTACGTAGTTCAACTATACTTACCGGTAAATTTTTTCCTTGTTTTTCTTCCAATTTGCACTATCAACTCTTCGTTTCCTTGCATTTTTATTGTCAACCACTTGTGGATAACATTCCATAGTTTATATTCAACGATATTTTATAACTCTCAAATCAGTCTTTGAACTTAAAAAATTAAATTAGCCGAGCGCACTGCTTACGATAGACACCAAAATCCGCCATACTGTTTTACGGACCGCGGTCGATCGTGATTGGCTGTAATGGACAATGCTAGTTCGGATACATACGCGAGCGGACAATGCTGATATTGTTGCAAACATTTATTTTTAAACGTTTATTTCTATTGGACATTGTGGTTTTAGCTAGATTTTGAATGGACGAAAATATTTTTTTAAATCTAGAGTTTCATGTACCATAGATAACACGTTTTTGGTTTTTATGGACATTGCGGTTTTTGATTCTAGTAGACTCATATACTACTGGTACTTCATTTTACCGTATAGTAAAACTTCGTATGCCTTTTTTTCTATATTTATGTTTGTACCTTTATAAAATTGTTGGCCAAGTACACTTCTTTCAACGCGGTACATCCGTAAACATCAGGCAACACTTCTATATCGTTATGGTTGGCGTCGAGAATTTCCATTTTCCTAAGCTCGCCCAAAGCTGGTAATTGCTTCAAGTTATTATGACAAAGATTCAATTTCTTGAGATCTGAAACAGATTTAACTTTTAGCAGAATTAAATAAACTCACGCCTCTTACCCGAAGTGGAAGGCAGAGGCTACATGTTTTCACTTGCTCTCTCGTTCACTACATACTTTATTTTGCTTAATGCACAGAATTTAATTACAACAATTACCCCTTTAACTTTACCATCAAAATTCATACTAACAAAATGTTTTATAAGGATAATTCACTATCATGATTCATACTAACAAAATCTTTTATATGGATAATTCATATGTATTAACTCAGCAAATCATTTTCAAAATTTAAAAGCAATCAGTTCTTTTTAAGATTGATTGGAAAAACCACAAAATACCGTGATATATTGTGTGCCGAGCGGTTCCTGGCACTCTGTAATAGGACCATGGCATATCTTTCCCAGGAATGTTGTATAAGATTTTTCTTGTAGGTGTTAGACTAGCAACATGTCACGATTTGAATCTAAATAATATATAATCATCATTAAGCCAAACAGCTGAACGTCTCAGTCTTTCCAAGACTGTTAGCTCTATCTACCCTGCAAAGGATATAAACGTTATTATAATGAAATGTATGTATGTATTGTGATATCATTTGAAATGTCTAACAAACACACTCTATCAAACAGATTCTATCAATTTACGATAAAAAGTGGAGACAGAAATCACCTCTCAGATTGACTATATCAGGCGGTAGTTCGGTCAGGTGATTGTTGGACAGGTTCAGCTCCACCAGACGCACCAGGTAGCCCATGCCCGGAGGCAATGAGGTCAACTTGTTGTGTGATAAACTCTACAACAAAAAATCATATAGTTTAGATACAGATCAGCTCTAAGACTTAAAAAAATATTGTTTTTTTTTTAAATAATTTCTTTGAATGAAATGTTGAACTATTTCGATCTTAAAATCTAAAAACAAAATATTTCCTGCTGTCTCGCTTATAATAGTAGTACAACAGCTAAGAGTTTTGTTACCTTTACGTACGTTCGTAGCTCATTTGTAACCATGTTTTATAACAAGCTACGCAATTCTCGCAAGCCAATGGCGCTCTGATAGACTGATAGGCTGAAATGTTTTCGCGCCATACAAAAAATAGACTTCTGCTTATATACATACATTGGTGTAACTCATAAAGTGGTTATACTGTATAAAATCAATTATTTACGTGTTAAATGCAAACAAACATACCAAAAACTTCAACATGACCAAATCGCCAAAGTCCGGTTCAATCTTCGTCAACTCATTGTGGGATATGCTCAGCCAACGCAACTCTGTCAATTTGTAGAACTCCTTAGGCAGCACACTGAGCTTATTGTGGTCTACGCTCAGGTTAGACAAGCTTTTGAGCTCACCAATTTCGTGTGGTAAACTCGTCAATGCATTGTCGTGGAGCTGAAATATATTTCTTGACTTGAGCTTACATTAGTGCTGCGGTGTAGTTTGTTCCACTGCTTCTTCTACACATGCGCTTCGGAAGTGGTAGCAGTTATAATTAGATTTAAGTGATGTGACAACAAAGTGATACCTTATATCCAATTTAGAAAATTAATCTATTCTATTCTTTAAAGAGAAAAATGAATGCAGGAAATGTTGCAAGTGGAAATATGTAGTCTCACACCTCTTCTTTGTAATTGTTAGGCCATGTCAACATGGTTCAGTATTTTCTGGGTTAAAATCTGATATAACAATCAGAGGTTGTTTTAATAAAAAAATATGAATTTATCATTACATCATAAAAAATTTATGCGATAACAGTTGTGCAAAAAAAAGAACATTTTCTACAATTTGATTCACACATTTTTTATGGTTGGACTAATTGTTTCCTCAATTTTCACACAATAAGTAATTACCATGATTAATGTTTGCTTAACTGTTGTATGATAAAGTTTTTGGCTTTTCATTAATTCATTTAATCACCTCTATATCCCTTACAGTGTAGACAGAGCCAGCAGTCTTGAAAGACTGACAGGTGATATTCATCTGTTAGGTTTTTGCCTTGTAACCAAAAATTTTATATAAATAAGCAATGCAAAATTTGTGTCAAACCTTGAGAGTGACCAGATGCTGCAGGAACTTTATATCAGGCGATAATGTCTTTATCACATTGGAGCTCAAGTCCAAAGTCTTCAGGGGCTCAATGTTCCACCAGTTGTTTGAGTCAGACCTTCCAAAGTCAATTTCCTTTGTGTCATCTAACACTATTTCTTCAATTTTCCACACTTTTTCTGGTACTGAAAAAAGGTTTTTGCAAAACTTGCATGACAACTGAATCTAGTAATCATGAAATAAATTTCATTACAAAAACAATACCATAGCCTGCCTGTTACACTTTCCCAGCTAAAATGCCAGGATGATTTAAGTAAAATTTAACTTATATACATACATAACCATGTCTATATCTCTTGCAGGGTAGAGAGAGCTAACTGTCTTAAAAAGACTGATAGGCCATGATAAGCTGTTTGGCTTAGTGGTAAAATTAAGACTCAAATAGTGACAGGTTGCTAGCCCGTCGCCTAAAAGAAGAATCCCAAGTTTATAAGCCTATACCTTTGTGGCCTTTTACGACATCCATGGCAAAGAGATGAAGTGGTCCTATTCTTTTATCTGTTGGTACCACACCAGGAAAATTTAAGTTGAAGAAAAATCAGGATCTTACGACAAACGTAGGTAGGCTTAAATATTTCGGACGAAGTCGCGTAACACAGATAAACGAACATAAGAACAGAAATTATTTTTTGAAAAAGGAATTCCGTTATGCATGTGCCTATTACCTATACATCTGCCGTGTGGTTCCCGGCACCAATCCAAAAAAGAATAGGACCACTCCATCTCTTTCCCATGGATGTCGTAAAAGGCGACTAAGGGATAGGCTTACAAACTTGAGATTCTTTTTTAGGCGATAGGCTAGCAACTTGTCACTATTCGAATCTCAATTCTATCTTAAAGCCAAATAGCTGAACGTGGCCTATCAGTCCGCTCAGGACTGTTGGCTCTGTCTACCCCGTAAGGGATATAGACGTGATTATATGTATGTATGTATGTATGTGCCTATTACATACTTAGTTTGAATAACACATACAATATACTATTACGACTTACATTACGACATCGGTACCTATTCAATTATTAACGTGCCCTTGAGACCGAGTGCACAGGTACATGGGAAATTAAATAAATCTCACCTGATCCAAGACCTTTATTTGATAAATTCAGCTGTCCCGTACGCTGAGCAGACTTGATCACACCATTGGACAGCACATTATCATCAGCTTTCTTGTCTTGAAGATGAAACACAGGTTTATTACATACTCTAACTCTAGATTTAATATTGGACCTTTGAGACATTTTTCAGTGATGTAATTAATTAGTCAACTGTATTGTAACATCACAAATGGATAGGTAAATTAAGCCGGTAAATGTTTATTAACCGCAACTGAATAAGCAAGCCCAAGGAATAGGAATGTGAAAAAAAAATCGATTATGAAAAAAATCGATTAAAAATCGATTTTTTTAAAGGAAAAATCGATTTTTATACATGATTTTTTTTAAATTAATAATCGATTAAAAATCGATTTTTATAATCATACAATAAATGCACTCCAACATTACGTTTTTGTCTTCTGGCTTGGAGCCCGGAACACGAACTGCCAAAGAATACTATCATAGCTCCATAATATTACATCAACGCCATCTGTGCATTCTTTCTGTGCTCTTAAAACAGTTTAGATGATTAATTTAATCAAACATTCTCTAGATGGAATTAGTCGATGAACAGTATTTTACCGACATTCGGTTGATATTTTATTCATTATTCGTTGCTGAAACTTCATTTTTCAAACTTGATTGTTAAAAACTTTAATTTGTGTTGATTTTATAAGAACTTTCTGTTTCTGTTGTTTATTTTTAATGAATAAATCTATTGATATAATGTAAATGGCGTTTATTTTGACATAAATTGAAAAATTAGGAAAAAATCTATCAATATAATAAAATCGATTATTTTCTTAAGAAAAATCGATTATTTGTTAATCGATTCTTCATACTTAAAAAATTAATCGATTATATAAAAATCGATTTTTTATCAGCAATGTCACATCCCTACCAAGGAACGCGACTAATATTATTTAATTTTTTGTATTTGTTTTGCAATGTTGTGTTGTTTTCAATGCGCGAATATTGACAGTGACAGTAGATATAGTATTGCCATCAAAGAAAAAAGTTGAAACTTTTATGTTGCCATATCTTTTAATAAAAATCACTTTTTTTAAGACATTGTGTATAATCAGTAACACTTCTGGCGACATTACGTAGTTTTAGATTATTTTTCTTTGACTTATTCCATAGAATTATATGGTAATGTTATGGTATGGCCCGTGACCGACCATATTTGCAAAATTAGCAAAATTTTGGAACCTGAAAAATCTTTGTAAATACGGCCATGGCGAGCTTGCATGCTAACTTTGAAACTTGTTTGTAATTAGACATCAAGGGATTATTACCTGTTCTCTTATTTGGTAGGGCTTCCGTAAATATGCATTGATAAAGTGGTAGTCTATCTTCCTCCTCCAAAGTTGACATTACTTTTGTAATTTTTTAGCTCATAAGAATCAAAATAGTCGAATAATTGATGATCTAGGGCGAAGTGCTTCGGTATGTATTTAACAAAATAAATTTTTACTGACCGGACCAAATCACATTATTTTTAAATAAAAACAGGTACATACATGGGTAATTATGTTTTTTATTAACTCATTTACCTGTATTTTGTAACCCTAAGTATTTTTTAACGTTAAATAAATTGTCAATGTGTCAAGGTAACATTAAAAAGAAGAAATTTATTTTTATTTTACAAAACAGTTTTGTTTCTAAGTTTGAATATGCCCCAATCTCTCCTCTCTCACTTTTCATCTCAGCACGGCGTAATATATTTCCTGTTCATAGTACCTATATTAAGTAGATACTTATATATTTTTCCATCATCGAAGCAAAGGTATTTCAGTATTTAATAAAAAAAAAACTAGCAAGACCTCAGCTAAATCTTTGGTTTAGTAACTTAGACCCAATGTGTTAGAGACTTTATATATATAAGTAATAAAAAAATGTAAACGGCTGCCTATCTGACGTCAACCCTCATTGTTGAACATTGATGAAAGCGCTTGTTCCCTTAATCGCCTTCCACGCCATACAATCCGGAACGGTAATATGCCAAAAAGATTTCTTTGGCAATGTTAACAAAGAAATCTTGACTTATGTTAAAATATTGACTTAATCAGGACTTAATTAAGTAAAAAAAAAATGCATTTTCAATTATGTAAACTTTTTATTTTGTAAAGTAACAATATCAAAATATCGTACCAAAAAGGTCACAAACATATTAAATATGATAGATCTTTTATATTTATTTATAATTAAGTCGCTACTCTAAGGTAAATTTGCTACTTAAAAAAAATCCACGCGTTTAAATAACATTTGCTTGGTCAGCGATAATTAATAACCACGCACTACCAAACGGCTTAAAGTTACTGCTTTTTGAAGCACAAAATAATCGATGAAAAGGCACTTAAATATTTTTCTTTTTAAAATATATTTTTTTTATGCGCCATCTTTTCTACCATTGCCCTTCATCAAATTTCACCCTAGCTACGCCCCAACCGACTAATACATTAAATATTGTGATCACAGACTAGAATAAAACTACGTACCTTATCATAGACTTCGGCACAATATGAGACTATAGAAGGAGACTATTACAAGTACTGGTGTAAAATTTTAAATTTCTACCGTCTTATATTATTCCGTTTTCTATGTGCCCAAACCCTAACGTACTTTATGAACAAAACAATAAAACATAAAATGCAATGCAATTTTTTTGTCGTCCTGTCGAAAGTCTGCCTTAATTTTCAACTGTTTTTTCAAGAGGTTCTACTTTGTCGCAAAACAGTATTGTTCTGTAACAAAAAAGGGTAATTATTAAGTATGTATTTATAATTTTTTTAGATACTGCTATTTTTTGGTGTACAGTTTCAAACTGGTTAAACATATAATTGGAATGGTAACAAAAGTATTAATATAGAGACTTTGGGATATTTTTATGAACAAGTGTTCATTGTTTATAAAATTATCCCAAAGTCTTTGAAAAATCCGGTTTATTCAATCCCGTAAATCATTAAAGGAATTATGAGCGCAATTTACCCTAACGGTAAATTTTAATTAATTAAAAAAAAATATAATTCTAAATCAGCTAATTATTAATGCAGCTTAAGTCATTCTTATCACCCTTCCCTAAAAAAAAAAAAGTTATAGGTATCAAGGCACAACGGAGGGAGGGAATTCCAAAATCAAATCTTATATTTACCCGTATTCTCCTGTCTGCATCCACTGGTCATCGATTTGGTTCAGTTCCTCCGCTTTGCCCGGGGGCAGCCCGCATATCAGATCCGCTTTCACCGTCCGCACGGATATAACAGCCGTTGGGTGGAAACCTAAATGAACAAATCATTAATTGTTTAATACCTTGAAAAATTTGAAACTGTCGTGTGTTCGAATGGAATCTTGCACCCATAGAGTTCGGAATTTTATGAGACTACAGAAGTGGCAAAAATACACATCTTTCCTATAGTCAAATTAAGAGATTATGAATAAATTGAAAATTACATACACTAAGTAGCCGGAGACGGCGACTGGCCATAGATAGAGATAGATATCAACTTTCAAAAGAACTAACAATAAAGAACTTTAGTTATACCATGTACCACCACCACCATTTTTCATCTTCCATCGATATTTTTGACATACTAGAGGCCGCCCGCGACTACGTTCGCGTAGAACCCTTATCATAACATATCAATCAATCCCGCGGGAACTCCGGGATAAAAAGTAGCCTATATGTTATTCTGGGTCTTTAGCTACCTACATAAGAAATTTCATCGTAATCGGTTCAGTAATTTTTGCGTGAAAGAGTAAAAAACATCCATACTGACATCCTGACATACTCACAAACTTTCGCATTTATAATATTAGTACAAATACATACATATGGTCACGTCTGTATCTTTGCGGGGTAGACAGAGACAGAGCCAACAGTCTTGAAAAGACTGAATGGCTACATTCAGCTATTTGGCTTAATGATACAATTGAGATTCAAATAGTGACAGGTCGCTAGCCCATCGCCTAACTAAGAATCCCAAGTTTGCAAGCCTATCCCTCAATCGCCTTTTACGACATCCACGGGAATGAGATGGGAGTGTGGTCCTATTCTTATCTGTACTGGTGCCGGGAACCGCACGGCGATATAATATTAGTAGGAATCTATCTATAGGATCTAAATTGACTCCTGACCTTGCAGCGCATGGTGGAAGGCTGTGGTGGGGGGCCAGTGCACCTCGTTGAGCAGCTTCCTGCAGTTGAGGTCCCCCTTGAGCACGACGCCGGCGGCGGCCCGCAGCGCGCGGTACAGCTCCGGCGAGCTGGTCTTCATGTCCTTGTACACGTGGGGGGACGTCCAGAAATCGTCGTGCTGCGGAAAACAAATCACATACATACATACGTGTAGGTACGTATTATAGCCATATTTTAATTAATGTACCTACATACATAGGTACATACATATGGTCACGTCTATATCCCTTGCGGGGTAGACAGAGCCAACAGTCTTGAAAAGACTGACAGGCCACGTTTAGCTGTTTGGCTTAATGATAGAATTGAGATTCAAATAGTGACACGTTGCTAGACTATCGCCTAAAAAAGAATCCCAAGTTTGTAAGCCTCTCCCTTAGTCGACTTTAACGATATCCATGGGAATGAGATGGAGTGGTCCTACTATTTTTTTGTATTGGTGCCGGGAACCACACGGCATAGCAATACATACATACATAAAATCACGCCTATTTCCCGGAGGGGTAAGCAGAGACTACATCTAGAAATACAATAAGATAAATAGCTATAACTAATACCATAACGACGAAAACGCCATCATCGACTAGTTGCCGCCATTGTCTTGCTATCCTCTTAAGCGGCTCTGATGACACCTCACGTGGCTCTGAAATGGGTACACATTTTCAGACGATTTCAAATAATAAATAAATAAATAAATAAATAATAAATAAATAATAAATAAATAAATAATAAATAAATAATAAATAAATAATAAATAAATAATAAATAAATATATACAGGACAAATTACACAGATTGAGTTAGCCTCGAAGTAAGTTCGAAACTTGTGTTACGAGATCGATTTCAAGAAAGGAGCTTTCTAAATTAGTGTAAGAGACAGAACGCTAGTTTAATGTTTTCTTAAAAATCTATCATTATACACACTTTTTTTTTTAAGGAACTGTCAAAAATAACAAAATACCAACATGACAACAAAAGAGGATTCGTTCATAACTGGTTACGAAGCAGCTATTATTTAATCATATTGACAAATTGCTACGAAGGGAAAATATTTAATAATAAATAGAAATATACATATATACGGGACAAATTACACAGATTGAGTTAGCCTCGAAGTAAGTTCGAGACTTGTGTTACGAGATACTAACTCAACGATACTACTTACATATATTTTTATAATAAATAGATACTTATATAGAAACATCCAAGGCCCAGGCCAATCAGAAAAAGTTCTTTTCTCATCATGCCCTGGCCGGGATTCGAACCCGGGACCTCCGGTGACACAGACAAGCGTACAACCGCTGCGCCACAGAGGCCGTCAAAGCTTAATTGAAAAAACTTAGGTACTTAAACAGGATTAATAAACGGATACAATTACCTGGTCGAATGACGGTTTTGCTGAAGCTTACTTCACTGCACGCCTTTATGACGTAACTGAAATAAAATTACAAACATACATACATATAATCACGTCTACAACCCTTGCAGGGTAGACAGAGCCAGCAGTCCCGAAAAGACTGAATGGCCACATTCGCTATTTGGCTTAATGATATAATTGAGATTTTGAATGAGTTGCAAGCCCATCGCCTAAAAGAAGAATCCCAAGTTTTTTATAAGCCTATCCCTTAGTCCCCATTTACGACATCTATGGGGACGAGATGGAGTGGTCGTATTCTTTTTTTTTCATTGGTGCCGGTAACCGCACGGCACTAAAATAATATTAGCATCAGTATAAAAGGGTTCCTTTCCATCACCCAGTTACTCGTTACTTAAATATTTATTTTTTATATTCACATTTGCTTAAAACTTACGTTCGTTATGTGGGGACCACTTAATATTTAAATTTTTAGTATATTATGTTATTATAACAGCAACGGAAATAGATAATTTGTGAAAATTTCAGCACTCTAGCTATCATGGTTTATGAGATACAGCCTGGTGACAAACAGACAAATGGAGAGTAGAGTCCCGTTTTTATCTTTTAAGCATGGAACCCTAAAAAACTTATTAATGTTGATATATTATAATACATATATCTTGGAATGTAGGTTCCATATTATGATCGAGTCAAGCAAAGAATTGGTACTCGAAATTCTCGCGGGTTCAGAAATTTAAGGGATTGTTCGCTTTTCGATATTCAAATTAACGGGATTTTCAGGCGTTAAATAACATACATGCATACATACATACATATGGTCACGTCTATATCCCTTGCGGGGTAGACAGAGCCAACAGTCCCGAAAAGACTGAATGGCCACGTTCAGCTTTTTAGCTTAATGATAGAATTGAGATTCAAACAGTGACAGGTTGCTAACCCATCGCCTAAAAAAGAATCCCAAGTTTGTAAGCCTATCCCTTAGTCGCCTTTTACGACATCCATGAGAAAGAGATGGAGTGGTCCTATTCTTTTTTGTACTGGTGCCGGGAACCACACGGCTCTAAATAACCAAATCTCTTAAACGACTACTCACTTGAAATCTCTCAGCGTCACATCAGACACAAACCAAGGGATGCTTTTTATGTGGAATCTAACCTAAAAATCATATTTTTTAATGATAAGTAACCAGGTATATTATTTTAAGTTATATTATAATAAAATATGATGAACAAAATATCTACATACATACATACATACAATCACGTCATCACTTGCGGGGTAGACACAGGCAACGGTCTCGAAATGACTGAAAGGCCACGTTCAGCTGTATTGCAATATAGATATATATATAGCGAATTCGTCCGCGTGGAATAGTTATTCTGGGCATCATTGATTTTCCCCGTTTTTTTTCACATTTTCCATTATTTCTTTGCTCCTTATAGTTGCAGCGTGATGTTATATATGGTTTATTCAACACAAAAAGATTTTTTTAATTCGAACAAGTAGTTCCTTTGATAAGCGCGTTCAAACAAACAAACAAACTCTTCAGCTCTATAATATTAGTACATCTAGATATGTAATAAAAAATATATAATATTTGTTACAATACCTTTTGTACAATTTTCTGCGAAACGAGAAAATGGGCCAAGCACAAATCCGCAAAGAATTCATAGCCCGCATTGTCGCACACGATATCTGTACGTATATAAAATATTTTAACTATAGTGTGTGTGTGTGTTTAATACACAATTATATTGAATTTGTAATGGAAAGTTATTTTGATATTTAATTTTACTGTAGTCACCTATTCTATTAATATTTGCATGCCTTAGGTTTGACGTGAAATACAAGATCTTTATAATAATTAATTATGCCTAAAATGCAATGTAAGTAGGTAGGTATTTAAGCAAAAATAATTTATTTAAATGATTTATGTAAAAAACAGTTTTTTTTTGTTTTAATTCTTCAATTTAAAAAAAATTAAAAAAAAACAGTTTCCTTCTTGTTAAACTGGCACAAATAGATTAGACGGGAGTCGCTTCGTGTAAAAACCTGACTCACCATATCCTGAATCCATGGTCAAAAGCATACCCCGGGCTCCTCTCCAGAGTGGTGAGGATGCAACCGGGACTGAAGCCAAGAGGAAGAAGACTAAAGAGGCCGGGATTACAACGGGAAATATTATTTTTTCTTAAAGTTCCATTATTATGTGAAAACTTACCAAATATTACCGTATTGTCGCCTCCCTGTAGACAAATTATTAGCAAAATTAAACATCGCGTAATATCGTCTCACATTTATATATATTGTTTATTGTTTACAGCCAGCATTATGCTGTGGTGGTACCCTTTCGGGAGCACCATACTATACTACACGTCTATTTTTGTACATATTATTGTTTTTATTTTCTTTTTTGTCTTTTTGTTATGGTGTTTTATGAATAAACTAGCTTTCCGCCCGCGGCTTCGCCCACGTGTAATTCGGTTATATATAGCGTTTTTTAATGATCTCGACAGGGCTTTTTCTTCCACAGGCTGAAATCTTGTTACAACTGGAATTAAATATAGCCTGTGTTACTCAGGGATGATGTAGCTTTCTAATGGTGAATGTTTGAAATCGATTCAGTAGTTTCGGAGTTTATCGATTACATGTGTAAACAAACAAACATATAAAAAATAGATTGTTCCTCTTTATAATATTAGTATACATACAAATCTATATAGAAAAAGTAAAGCGAGACAAAATCATCGTCTCAAAAGAAAAAAAAAACAGGATTTATAGGACGAAGAGGCCTTACAGGATTTCCTTCTGTTTAAGTATTTGCGTCTGATAGTCATCATCCCATGTGAATGAGCTGATGATGGAAGGTACAACTCCTCAACGGTTAGGAGTTGAAAGAAAATTCTTACGAAGTTATACGTACATGTGAGGCTATTAGGTTGACCTGATAATAAAAAGTACCTAAATCTCATTAACGTTAAGAATTTAGGTGAAAATGGATGCGGACAAATTTCGTCTCTTCACTTGTTTCCTTTTAGCTGTTTGTATGGGTAGTGTTAACACAAAATAGGGATTTAAAGGCGTGATGTTATTAATGTTATGCATGTATGTACATAATTATGTATGTTATTATGTATGTTAAAGAGACGACTGAAAGTTGTCATACAAAGTCTTTTTTTTTAAGGATGGGAAATCATCAAATGACCTCTCCCGCTCTGGGTGGAACGGAAGGGAGTGTCAGACTTTTACTGACTAAAACCCACCTCGTTCCTTCAGTTGCCCTTTGCGTTCCGGGGCCACGGTATCTCGTTAGAACTTTCCCGCAGCCCCGGCTCAGTTTATCCCGTTTCCCCCCCTTGGGGGTTGACGTTTCAAAAATCCCTTCTTAGTGCTCACTTATGTTACTAAAGGAACCTCTGTTCAAAATCTCAGACTCCTATACCGAGCGGTTTCGGCTGTGCGTTAATAAATCAGTCACCCAATCGCACCCCCTAAATCACGATTGGAGGGTAGTTTGAAAAAACTTATAATGTCAAACATATTTACTTGCCTATGTACGTGTTCATGCCAAGTTTCAAGTTTATAAACCCAAGGAATAAGATTTTTCATAGAAACGTTTTTACCCCTTTTCCCCCCCTTGGGGGTTGAATTTCCAAAAATCCTTTCTTAGTGCTCCCCTACATATCCCAAGGAACCTACATTCCAAATTTCAGCTGTCTACGACCAGTAGTTTCGACTGTGCGTTGTCTGTCAGTCAGTCACTCAGTAACGGAAGAGTTTTATATATATAGATTCTGTTTTACTTTTTACATATCATAATTTTTGTCTTTCATAGAAAAATACATGCATCCTATCTATATAATCACGTCTGTATCCCTTGCGGGGTAGACAAAGTCAGCAGTCTTGAAAGTCTCACAGGCTACGTTCACCTGTTTGGCCTAATGATAGAATTAAAATTCAAATAGTGACAGGTAGCTAGCGCATCCCCTATAAGAAGAATCCCAAGTATAAGCCTATCCCTTAGTCACCTTTTACGACATCCATGGGAAAGGGATGGGGTGGTCCTATTCTTTTTTTATGTTGGTGCCGAGAACCACACGGCATAAAATCACAGAAATGATTTTACACACCTTTCCACTACTTCTTGCTATACTTTCTGCTTTCGCTATGACATAGTCGACGACTTTCTCCGAATCGTCAACTAGTACCTGAAATCAATAAAAATAATTGATCAAATACCTACATACTGAAAGAATTATTTATAATGCAAAAAAGGATGGATTGCATATATATATATGTATATATATATATATATATATTGTTGTAATATTTTTAAACTTGTTCCCATGAGTATTCTGAAGCAGCTACTTAAAGTCAAAAGCGTTAATCAAAAACCGGCCAAGTGCGAATCCGACGCGCGCACATTTGTTGCTGTATCATTCACAGATATATACAGAGAGATGATATAAAGCCTAATAACAGATCAATTTTCGTTTAATGATGTAATCACATCGACGTTTTTTCAAAAAGATATTTTTATGTAAGTACCTTATCCTTGAACTTTTTAATGATCTCGAAAGGATCCAGGATAGCGCCTGCGCCGGCGTCCAAGTCTAGATCTGCGCCATCGGTCAGCGAAAGATCGCATTGATTCGACCATAGACAAAGCTGAAACAAAATTTATAAAAACTCCTATATCCATGGGAAACTGGGACTCCTATATCCTAAAAAAAATGAATAAAATTAACTTTTTTAGCTCCGTGTAAGTCAAATAGTGACAGGTTATTAGCCCATCGCCAAAAAGAAAATTCCCAAGTTAACAAGTCTATTACTTAATCGCCTTTCCGACATTCGTGGGAAAGAGATGGAGTGGTCCTATTATTTTTTCTATTGGCACTGCACCAATAAAAAAATAAATATATTATACATACATAAAATCATGTCTATATCCCTTGTGGGGTAGACAGAGCCAACAGTCTTGAGAATAATGATAAGGCACGATCAGCGGTTTGGCTTACTGATTATAATTATATGTATTATATTTCTATAATCTTTGTGTCTTGCCAGTATTTTGTCATGAATTGTAAATTGACATTACCTTTATCAGGGTGATAAAGTCTTCTCTCTGTTTCTTCTTGTCACTGCATGCCAACATACCAGTTAGCTTCTCCGCTACTACACACATCATCTCTATGGTCGAGTCGAATGCTTTACGCTTTTGATCCTCGAACGGATCAAATGATGAGAGGCCATTGCTGAAAATAACATCAATTTAACATACCAAGTATGGACGGCATTCACTCATATATGTTATTTCAAGTTATATTGTAAATATCTTCAAAACCCAAATAGCTGAACGTGGCATATCAGTCTTTACGGGACTGTTGGCTCTGTCTACCCCGCCAGGGATATAGACGTGATTATATGTATGTTCAAAACCCATCCAGAAGTCACAAACACACACATCTACCTACATATCCTCACAAGCTTTTGCATTAAAATTATTATCAATAGTACGAATTGAGTGCCATATACAAAAGAATACAGGATTTTCGCAAATTCCACAGGAACAATAGTTTTTGCGGGGATGAAAAGTACCCTATGTCTTTCTCCAGGCTCTTAATTATAAATATGGGAAATTTCAAGAATATTGATTCCATAGTGTGTGTGTATTCCAACGTGCGAAGACAAAACAAATAAACAATTTTTGCATTTATAACATTGCTCTGAAATCTTGCTTTAAAAACACAAGTGTGGTGATGTACATCGCTGCCAGTGTATTAATAAATAAAATAGTTGGGATGAAGGTAGCTTTTTAAGAAATAAATACTCACTTAAGTTCACCAGCCTCCCTTATTCTCCTATAGATGTAGCACTCACTATAGACCCAAAGATTTGTGAAGTATCGTGGTTCAATCTGGGATTTGATCCAGGCATTCCATTTTCTAGCTTCAGGTGTATCTACATTGATCAGCTCATAGCACTGGTTGGTAACTAAATCAGTTTTTATTTTTGTTAATTGTTGAATGTAGTTATTAAGGTCTTTATCGCTCTGAAACATACGAGGTTTTAATTCTCACTGACATGTTTCTTTGTAATATCTTTATTGCACAGAAATTGACACAGTTCCAAAAAATAGTACATAGCTATTAAAGAAAAAAATCACTTTCAATGTGATGATGATGATGAAATCAACCATTTATGATGAAAAGTCCCTTAAAATACTCACAGCATCACAGGCCAATTTTATTTTAGATCCTTCAGTTTTACATTGATCTATAATCTTGTTTATGATCCTCGGTATTCGTTCTATCAGGGAATAGTATGCAAAACTCCTTAAAAAAAAGGAATAGTAAAATAAATATTGAAGTCAATGATTACTATAAATAATGAAGAATGTATGTATGTATTACATAGAAAAACATTAGTTCTACTTAAAAAAAAAATAGAGGCGCAAATGTTTAAAATTAATTAATGGATATTTTTTTTCCTCAAGATATTGAAAAAAAGGATAAATAAAATTCTATTACATAAGAGGATATAATACCGATATTACCTGCCATATATACCACACAATGGAACATTGATTGGTTGTTTTAACTTCATTACTGGTAAATGTTCAGTATCAATTGGCCATTTAAGTTCTGCACCCATTTTTTTTTGCACGAAGCTGAAAGATTTTATCCAAGACAATACTGTGTATCGACACCAAAAGAATACAACGCAAAGTACCCCTTATGACAACTAATATATGAGAACCTACTTTTATACACTTAAGTTTATCGACTTATTGTTATGTAACGAATATGCAATAAAACTTATTTAAATAAAACGTAAAAGATGTGATGTGGATGAAATGCCGTGGAGACATTAGTTTGTTTACTTTTTTTAGAGTTCCGTACCAAAAGGTAATACGGGACCACCACCAACGGCCTCTGTGGCTCAGCGGTAGTACGCTTGTCTGTGACACCGGAGGTCCCGGGTTCGAATCCCGGTCAGGGCATGATGAGAAAAGAACTTTTTCTGATTGTCCTGGGTCTTGGATGTTTATCTATATAAGTATTTATTATAAAATATAGTATCGTTGAGTTAGTATCTCGTAACACAAGTTTCGAACTTACTTCGAGGCTAACTCAATCAGTGTAATTTGTCCCGTATATATTTATTTATTATTATTTATTTATTATTACATAAACCTGCGCTGTCTGTCTATCAGTCTGGCTGTCACCAGGCCGTATCTTATAAACCGTGATGGCAAGGGAGCTGAACATGCATATACATAAGTATAGTCACGTCTATATCCCTTGCGGTGTAGACAGAGCCAAAAGTCTTGCAAAAACTGAAAAGCCACGTTAAACTGAAATTTTCACAAATTACCTATGTATAAAAGGTAAAGGGTCAGGTCAAAAGTACCCGAAACCGCCGAGCTTGTATGAAGAGAGTTATGAATGTGGACGAAGCGAAAGAAGTATGCAGAGATCGTGGCAAGTGGAAAGAGGTAGTCTCTGCCTACCCCTCCGGGAAAGAGGCGTGATTTTATGTATGTATGTATGTACCTATGTATTTCCTTTGACCTATGTATTACAACAAACGTGATGATGGTACGGAACTCTAATGTAAAGTCAGACTCACACTTGGCCAGTGATTTTTATTTTGTTTTTGACATTTCTGACAGCGGAATCCAAAGAAATTGCACTAGGTATGTACTAGTGGTTCGCTCGCTAGTACAATTTGACTGAAATTTAGATGAAAGTGACAGCACGGAAAATTAAAGACAATTTCTTTTTTTTTATGAAGCCTTGGGCCAATGTAAGGATATTAATTATTTAAAAAGGTTAAACCCGCGGAATGCCGTGTAACACCGATGTAGTTCACCGGTTCACCTATTATAGTCTCACTTAACTCATGATTATGTCTGTGGTTGTGCTACAGACTACGTGATATTAAATTACATTATAGTGAACGAAAGATTTTTAAGACGAAAGAATTACAATCGAACTAACACTATAAAATAAATCCACTAAGCGTTTCTTCCGGTTGCTTACACCATGGGAAACTTAAAACAGCCCCAGCATTACGTTATACATATCTACATATTAAATCCTATGTAATCTAGTCTGTCAATAGTAAGGTATATTGGACCCAACACATAAGTATGTGATGTGTGGTTCCCGGCACTAATACAAAAGAAATAGGACCACTCCATCTCTTTCCTATCGATGTCGTAAAAGGCGACTAAGGGATGGACTTACAAACTTGGGATTATTTTTTAGGCGATGGGTTAGCAACCTGTCAGTATTTGGTTCTCAATTCTATCATTAAGCTAAATAGCTGAACGAGGCCATTGAGTCTTTTCAAGACTCTTGGCTCTGTCTACCCCGCATATGTATGTATGTATGTATATAAGTATGTATGAGAGTGAAAGTTGGGCGTGGCAGAAAAAGCACGAAAGCAGAATAAACGCAGTCGAAATGAGAGTGTTATAGATTATTATGATGAAATTATGTGACAGAATACGGAACAGCGTGTTATGGGAATGTTGAGACGTGAAAGAAGATAAAGTGACAGGAACAGAAAAGGGAATGCTTAGATGGTTTGGTCATGTTAAGAGGTTGAATGAAAGCAGGTTGACAAATCAAATATACAAGGGAAGTATGAATGGGAACGAGGCCTAGACGAACGTACCTTGATTAATCGATGACTTAGCAAAAAGTCAGGTCCAGAGTACCTGTACCAAGTGGAAAGATGTAGTCTCTGTTTAGACTGCCTACCCCTCCGAGAAAGAGGCATGATTTGTAGTTTTGTATGTATGTAGGTGTAATAAAAATGCGAATGTTTGTAAGAATGTTAAGCGTGTGTTTGTACGTGAAAGAGCAACAACTACCTACCTACTGGAAGAAAATTTTGCAGTAACATTAGCCTATAGCTTAGCTTAGGCACTAGATTAACACAATACGTAAAATTTATAGACATTTAATATATATTAATATATTAATGTATACGGGACAAATTACACAGATTGAGTTAGCCTCGAAGTAAGTTCGAGACTTCCCAAGTAACAATTAGGCGCTAAAGTAAGATTTATAATAAGTCTATAAAAGCGCTAACTAGATTCTAAAGTGGTTTATGGGTGTAACAAATTAGTGTTAGAGCGCGCTCTAACCCTACTTTACCCCCGAATTGGGCACAATTTTTATATTACTTAAGGTTGTATAATGACGGTATACAAGAGTTATGGTAATTGGCTAAGAGGTACAATTAGTGCTATAAGAAAGTTATTATAGCGGTAACAGGATCTCTTAGCGATACAAGAGGGGTAAATAAGCGTCAACTGACTCCTTAAGCGGTACAGTAGAGATACAAAGGCGTTAATTATATTTTCAAGCGCTAAAAGGGAGGTAAATAGGTGTTTTGTAACGGTCTGAACGCTATTCAAGATAATTAAACTAATTTTGTGATCTAATAATAAATAATTTTATTTTCAATGGCTATAAGTTTACGACTAATGATTTTTATATTAAACAAAAAAAAGTGATATTGTATGGTGAGAAAGGAAGCATATTTTTGCTGCGAAGGGAAGTACACTGTGAATATGTTACATATTTATTGGCAAATAATTCGAGCGCCCGATGTATGTTGTCTATTTACTGAAAACTTTTCCACGTATTTACAACAATTTTTGTTTATTTTGGTTGCGACGCCATTGTCAAAAACAAGTAGTCAATATAAGAAATACAGTAGTGACCTTAAGCGCTATTACTTTACCTTTAGTCACAAAAAAGTAAATAGACGCTATAGGATCTGTTATAGCGAAAAATTATACTCCTATTTGACTTAAGGTAATGCAAGAGAGTTTTGTATAACTTCAAGCATTTGGTTCTATATAAGATTAAATAAACACTATTGTAAGGCTGGTAGCGCTTATTAACGCTATTGTGCAACTTTAGGTTCTTGTAAAGAGTTTATTATCACCTGCATAGCACTTTTGGAGGTAGTAGCTAATTCTTATTCTTATTTAGATCTTAGAGTTCTAAGATTCACTTAAAGCTATAACACAAAATGCTGTGCATGTACAACAGTGTTAAGATTTGCCATAATACATCCATAACCTTTAAGCTCGCCTAATTGTCGCGCTTGTAACTCTGTATTATAAGTAGAAGTGATATACGTTACTTGGTACGCCACTTTATCGCCAATAGTCATAAGTGTTGCTACTGTAATGCCTTTGTAGCCCACTAAGTAACAAAATAAGCTCTAATCGTCGCCTAAATGTTTGTTGGGTTGTGTTACGAGATACTAACTCAACGATACTATATTTTATAATAAATACTTACGTATAGATAAACATCCAAGACAAGACAACATTTAAGGAGGACGAAGTCGCGGGCTGCAGCTAGTAAGTATCTACTTAAATCACGCTTTTTTCCTTCTTCCTTTTAGTGAGCGCAGGTATGAAGCTCAGGCAATTGGATATATTCAATGTATTTGTGTTTCTGCGATGTATGTACCTATAACTTTTAATTATTATTTATAATTGGAAGGTAGGTATCTAGAATATATAGTATCTAAAATTAGTAGGTAGGTATCTAAGTAATATCCAGCAATTTTCTATTTTTATCCTTATTTTTAATGCAAGGAGATGAAGCTAATGGCTTGAAAGCCGATTAGATGTGAACTCACGTGGAAGATATGTCTTGACGTACTTTCTTTCCCTTTATAAAAACAATAGTACTCAGCAATTTAAGATCAAACAAAGTCTTGCACTTGTTTTAGAAGGGTCTATTTCACGTGATTAAATATAAAGAGAAAGGAATTTGAAACAAAATTTCTCTTATAAAAATGGAGAGTTGCGCTAAGCCCAAGTTCAGTGGTACTACAGTGACGTTAGTGTTTTGGTGTTTGGTGATTTGGTGCTCATGTTCTGCCCTTGGAGCCAGATGCAAACCTCGGCGGTACACCCACAAGGCGATGCAAACCGACCTAAACGGCCGCCGATGCTGGGATGACGTCAAAATAAACGCATGCTGGGGATACTGCATGTCTTACGAGGTATGTAGAAACTAAAATAGTCCCAAAATGACCTAGATTTTGTTTCATCCCGAAGAAAGTACTGTTCCCGTGGGATTTTCGACACGCAACTGGTAAACGCAAGTGAATTTGGCGACAAAAGTTGTAAATTAACATAAGTTATGTATAGGTCGTTTTGAAGTAACACACCTAACCAACACACGTTTGTGTGTTTTTTAGGTGTATTACTTCATAATTATATGTAATTTACATACATACTATGTATGTAAAAGAAGTGTACTTTCTATCTATACATATATTTCTGTAACTGATAGGTACTTTAATCTTCTCAAATCTGGATAATTCGTTTGAAGATTTTCATGGCGCTCTTTAAAGAGGACGGATTCCGGACAAACGCTTTAATGATGATAATGAGATAAATCATCAACTTTTTTTTTGTACATAGTTTTCTAAAGTCTTCCAACGTGTATTCTTAGCTTAATGAACGAAAGTAAAATTGATCTACATTTTTAAACTTGCTGTCAAGATTTCAGATTGGCAGTTTCCTTATAAGGAGTCCCATCACCCTGTCTGCGTACACTACGAGAGGAAGCATGCGTCTGCAAAGCTGAAGAATTGCGACCCTGGGGTGCAACAGGGCACAGACGTATATCATTACGTCGAAGCTGCCAGCTGCAAGTGCCAGGTTGGTTTTGGTCTACTTCTGAAGGCACGAGTCTATTTTGTTGCGAAAAGTTTGACCACTACGAGTCTTTGATTATCTCAAAATTAAGGGCGAATTAAGGCACTACTTATGTCGCTTATTTTTTTTTAACATAATTTAAGGAATTTTTTGAACATAATTATTTATTTCTAGGGATGTTCATCTGAAGATACAAGTTGCGAATGGCTGCCACCAGATTCTTCTTTGCTTGGAGGACTTATTCTGAAAGAAGAGTTGGAAGAAGAATTGGAATGATCAATTGCGGCGGAGATAGGTACCTTAGGATTACTTCGTTTGATATGTATCTTGACATAGTATATTTCCTGACTTAGATTGCAAGTTACACGTCTAAGAAATAAAGATGATTAAAATGTGTTGGTTCTTTAAATATTTTTCCATTTCAACCTTCCCTCTTAATAATGAAATGTGACATGATGTGCGCCTATTTAGGTACTAAATCGATTGATGTTTGCAAATAAAACAAGAAAATCAAATGAAGACGCTTTAGAATAAAGCTGTAATGTGATCCCTCGTCGGAATTAAAGATAGGTACTTACTGTCAAGACACAGAGTGCCGTGTGGTTTCCGGCACCAATACAAAAAAGAATAGGACCACTCCATCTCTTTCCCATGGATGTCGTAAAAGCCGACTAAGGGGTAGGCTTATAAACTTGGGATTCTTCTTTTAGGCGATGGGCTAGCAACCTGTCACTATTTGAATCTCAATCCTATCTTAAAGCCAAATAGCTGAACGTGGCCTATCAGTCTTTACAAGACTGTAGGCTCTGTCTACCCCGCTAGGGATATAGACGTGATTGTATGTATGTATGTATGTATGTATGTCAAGACAGACAAGAGGCAACAGTCACAGATACCTAACTAACAAAAATTTATTATACCTAGCTTCAAGTAGATCTAAGCCCTGTAACCATTTTGGTACTCGTTATATTGTACTTCCTCATTAGGCTTGGACATTAGGTACCTAATGCAAGCAGTCTAAGCCGATAAATATTCTTTTTCGTAAAATATTCTTCTAAAAACCGTTGAATTGAGAACCTCTTCCTTTTTGAAGGCGGTTAGAAAACGCTTTTAAAAAGTTCACGACAGCCAGCAGCTGTCATTGTCACTCAATTGTTATTGTCAAATGAAATTGATGCCAATGTTTTGCGAATGCGACTGTCATTTGCGCAGTGCAAGGAAATATTATGTACTGAATTCATTGAATTTTCTAATAAATTCTTTCTATTGTTCATTTGTATTCTAATTGCCCGAAATTTAACATAGCTAATACATACAAATATTTAATTTAAATATATTCATAATGGAATTATAGTGTGCTTGTCTCTTCGATGTGAAATTATGAACGAAATATTATTGTGAAGTGTTATGGAAAGCGATAGTCATGAAATATCTGTGTGTAATTATTGTTTTATGCTTTTCTTCGTGTGAAAGTCAATCGCCCGCCTCAGAAAAAGTGGATTCTCCCTCACTGACAAAGGGAAATTCGTTATCCGAACAGAAATGGAATATAAAACTCGACGTAAATTTTTTTAAAAATTTCCCATCGGTAATAAGAAAATCTCTTGGCAGTAATGCTCGTTTGAAGTGCGAGGTTATAGTGAATTTCACAAAAGTTGAAAGATACATAAAAAACAAGGAAGGCGTTGAGACTATTCTGAAAGAATCACCTCCTGAACACATTCAACAAGCATTGATGAAAAATGTCAAAATTCATTGGCTCAAAGACAATAAACAGGTAACAGATTCGGGAAGATTAAATATTTCGTCGAGTGTTAACATTAACAATAGTACAATAGCAGTTAGCTTACTCATTAAAGATATTCAAAATGATGATAAAGGAAATTACTCATGTGTTATCAAGCAAAATGATAAGAGGCAGACAACTGTGTTGAAAGTTGTGAAAGATAAAGATGCATTGAAGAAGTATGAGATACCGACATACACACCATTGTTTCCAGAGTCTGATAACAACGAATTGGAGATGACTGTGCAAACTACATCTGACATCGCATTGGAGAGCATGAGATCTCAAACAACTAACCATAGAGAACCAGAGAACAAATTGAAAGCCTCCCAGAAGTTGCAACCCATCTGTCAGGAGTACGTTGGTGCTGTCTGTGACTCATACTTGAGGGGCCAGTTTGTTTACATCCCTTACGAAACAACTCAAGCATCGCTTGAAGACAAGTTGGGTAAAGCTTTAAGAGTCACACAGTATTCCAATGATATTAGCTCTAATTGCGAAGGGTATGCCTTACCTAGTCTCTGTTATTCAACCTTCCCTATCTGTAGAGACCCAATTGTGACTAATGATAACTTCTACAAAGAAGCTAAACAGATTCTAGAACTACTTTCATCCTCAGATGATGAACCCAAAATAGAATTTGATAATTTGCCTCAAGGAATAGTTCCTCTTCCAAATAGTAGATTAAGTAAAAATGTTACTATTGAAATGTTGAATTATCGCCACAACTCAACAGTATTACGGAGAGTGTGTAAACAAGACTGTGAGATACTGGAAAATGAACTGTGTCAAACTGAGTATGCCATAGCGAAAAGACATCCTCATATTGGCCAGCAGCTGGATCTAGAAGAGTGTCATAATTTACCAGAAAATGATCCTGATTGTCTCAAAATTGGTATAGGAGCTGTGATGGTTTCGGATGATGAATGTTACTGGGAGAACGGCAGTGGTTACCTCGGCCGAGTGAGTGTAGCGGACAATGGCATGGCCTGCATTCCTTGGTCTAAACAAATGCATGTGAAATTATCTGACCACCCTGAGCTAGCGGGACGACACAGCTACTGCCGTAACCCTGGCGGCACAGCATCGCAACCCTGGTGTTTTGTAGAAAGAGACGGCAAAGCCGAAAGACAACTTTGTGACATCCACAAATGTGCTCATAAAATATGGATTTACATTGTCGTAGTGTTCTTCTTGCTAACACTGTCTATCGTCGGGTTCATCATCTGCATATGTTACAAGCACAAAAATAAAAATAATGCGGCCGCAATCAGAGACATAAATTTACCAAATGCTGATAAAAATATTTATGGAAACTCTCGATTGAACTCGCCCATAGAAATGAATGAATTGTTGACCAACCAAAACATGAGCAACCAACCTCACCTCACTAGGAATACTCGTGGTAACGGTGTTCTGAGAATACCCCAATATTCTCTATCACAGATAAAGTTCTTGGAAGAACTTGGTGAAGGTGCCTTTGGTAAGGTTTACAAAGGTGCTATAAAGAAGAATGGTGAAACGCAGTATGTGGCTGTGAAGGCATTGAAAGAGAATGCTTCGGCTAAAACCCAAGCAGATTTTAGGAGAGAGATTGATTTGATTTCGGAGTTGACTCATGAGAATATTGTGTGTATTGTGGGTGTGGCTTTGAGAGAGGAGCCATTGTGTATGCTGTTTGAGTTCATGGCTCGTGGGGATTTGCACGAGTTTCTGATGGGCCGGGCGCCGCCCTCGGGGAAAGGACTGCCGCCCATGCGTCTGTTGAACATAGCGAGTAACATCGCATCAGGAATGCAGTATCTTGCGTCTCATCATTATGTACATAGAGATTTAGCAGCTAGGAATTGCCTGGTCTCCGACGACTTTGTTGTGAAAATTTCCGATTTTGGCCTTTCAAGAGATATTTATAGTTCTGATTACTACAGAGTGAGTAAATCCCGATTTGTTTTTTTACATACATACATACATATGGTCACGTCAATATCCCTTGCGGGGTAGACAGAGCCAACAGTCTTGAAAAGACTGAATGGCCAAGTTCAGCTATTTGGCTTAATGATAGAATTGAGATTCAACTAGTGACAGGTTGCTAGCCCATCGCCTAAAAAAGAATCCAAAGTTTGTAAGCCTATCCCTTAGTCGCCTTTTACGACATCCATGGGAAAGGGATGGAGTGGTTCTATTCTTTTTTTTTTTTTTGTTTTTTTATGTTTCAAATCTATGTCAATTTGGATAAGTTCTTTTAAGAAGAATTGATATACCTAGTTTTTTATGTGGTTTCTTTTTCAGGTTCAATCAAAAAGCTTGCTGCCCGTGAGATGGATGCCTCCTGAATCCATTCTCTATGGCAAATTCACGACGGAGAGTGACATCTGGTCGTATGGAGTGGTCCTGTGGGAAATTTATAGTTATGGTCTACAACCTTATTATGGGTGAGGATTTTACATTTATTTTTTTTTTATTTTTTTTTTTTAATAGCCTTTATTCGCTGACTTTGTACATTTTTATTTCATTACACAGAATAAGCTGATTTGGAATGAAGTGTGTGTTCTTCATGCATCAGCAACCAGTTGTTGGTCAGGTTGTCCATTGACATAGGCCTCCCCCATCGCCTTCCACTCATCTCTATTTCTAGCTGACCTTCTCCATCCTTTAGGTAGATCGTCTGACCATCTCTTGATTTGGCGTCCTTTTTGCCTTTTGCCGTTCCTAGGGTACCATTCCATTAAATCCTTGGTCCATTTTTCTTTATTTGTTCTCAAGATATGACCGGTCCAGTTCCATTTCAGTTTTCTTATTTTTTGTATAACATCGTTTAATTTAGTTCTTTTTCTTATTTTCGTGTTTTCCCATCTATCCCGCAATCTTATGTTCAACATGCTTCTCTCCATGTTGCGTTGACAAACTGCTAGTTTCTGATTGTTTTTCATAGTTGTGGGCCATGTTTGACACCCGTAAGTGAGGCATGGGAGAATGCACGTATTATAAAGCTTGCTTTTTGTTGAGAGTTGGATGGTTTTATTTTTGAAAATTTCTTTTAACGACCAGTAACGTTTCCAAGCTGTACTTATTCTTCTGCTGATTTCCTTTGTATATTGATCATTGATAGATATTAATTGACCTAAGTATATGTATTCATCTACATATTCGATGGTATCTTTCCCTAGTGTTATGGTATCTCTTACCGCATTTGTCATCAATTTTGTTTTCGCAGAATTCATATAAAGACCCGCGCTTCTACTCTCTTGATCTAGTTGCTGTATCATATTTTGCAATATATCTGGTTTCTCTGCAAATAGCACGATGTCATCTGCAAATCTCAAATGATTTAAATTAACGCCATTAATGTTTATTCCAAAATTTTCCCAGTCTAACTTCCTGAATATTTCTTCTAATACAGCCGTGAATAATTTTGGGGAGAGTGGATCGCCTTGCTTTACTCCTCTTCGAATACTGAATTCTTCTCCTTGTTTTTCTAGTTGGACCTGTGCTGTACTGTTTTTGTAAATTTCCTTAATAATTTCTATGTATGTCATGTGTACTCCTTGATTCTGCAGTGCTTCCCAAATATAATTGTGATTTATGGAGTCGAAGGCCTTCCTGTAATCGATGAATGCTATGTAGTAATGTTTGCCGTACTCATTAAGTTTTTCCATAACTTGTTTTACCACATGTATATGATCTATGGTTGAATAATCAGAGCGAAATCCTGCCTGTTCATTTGGTTGATTTTCTTCTAGTTGTTTCGTAATTCGGCCAAGAATTACTTTAGAAAAGGCCTTATATAAATTAGACATTAAACATATAGGTCTGTAGTTGTTAATATCGTTTTTATCGCCTTTTTTATGGAGTAAAATTATTGTCGATTTAGCCCATTGAGTTGGTATTTGCTTAGTTTCTAATATTTCATTGAATAAATTCGTTGTGTGTTTGGATGTAACTGGGAGGGATTCTTTTAATAGTTCACTAGAGATCTTGTCATCACCAGGGGCTTTATCATTTTTTAATGATCTTATAGCTTTAATTGTTTCGCTTTCTAGTATGCAAAGTATTTTTTCTTCAGAGCTCTGGTATTCTTTCTTTCTGATTTCTGTAAAGTCTATCTGGCTATACAAGTCTTTATAAAATTCAGTCGCTATTTTTGCTATAGATGATCTTTTTATGGTAGATTTATTTTTGTTTTTGGTTTTCATGTTGGGTATCCATTGCGTGTATTCTCTTAATTGTTTCAGACCTTTCTTAAGACCTCCTGTCTTTTCTATTTGTTCATTTAGTATCTCCAGTCTCTCCCCCTTTTTATGTTTTCTTATTGCCATTCTTATATTTTTGCTGAGGGTTGAGATGGTTGTGTAGTTTTGTTTACGGTCCTTCAACAATTCTTTCCTTACCTCCATAAGCTTTAGGGCCTCTTCACCTATTTTGTTTTTCTTTTCTCTTATTGTATTAATTTTATTTAAGTTAATTAGGTTTGTTTCCAGAGAATCATATCTTTTTTGTAATGTGTCATGCTTTTCGAGGTCATGTAATGCAAGTTTTAGGTCATTCAGTACATTTTGTTCCAATGATGATCTTGTAATTTTGTTCGTGTTGCAGGAGGTAATATGTTTTCTTGATTTGTTTTTTCTGAGTAATATAGTACCTCTAACCATTCTATGGTCTGTACTGAAATTTAAATTGTTAACAACGTCAATGTCGCTAAATATACGTTTGTCTCTTGTTAGTATGAAATCGATTTCATTTTTATCTTTGCGCGGAGACATCCATGTCCATTTTCTTGAGTTTTTCTTTTTGAAGAAACTATTCATTATTTTAAGATTATTTGCAAAAGCTAAATCGACAAGTCTTTGTCCATTGTCATTCTTGTTTCTGTCACCAGCACTACTGTAGTTTCCTAACACAAATTCATCCTTGTTTGTTTTGCTGCCAACTTGGGCATTAAAGTCTCCCATAAGGATAATATTTCTAGTCGTATTTTGTATTAATTGTGTCAGATCTTTATAAAATATGTCTTTTGCCTCTTTTGAATCTATTTCTGTGGGTGCATATATTTGGATAATAGTGAACGGTTGTTTAAATTCTGGCAGCTGTATTTTAAGCACTGCAATTCTATTTGATATTCCATTAAAACTTATAATTTTGTCTTTCAGATATTTTTTTATTAAAAACCCCGTTCCATGTGAACCTCTCTTTTCTCTGTAGAAACAAAAAACATATTCCTTGTATTCCCTTATCTCTTTACCAAGTCTTCTTACTTCACTAAGACCGATAATATCCCAATTTATATGACTTATGGCTTCCTCAAGTTCTTGTAATTTGTCATCAGACATTAACGTTCTAACATTTAAAGTTGCGAGATATATTTTGCTTTTATTCTTGATTTTGTTAAAAGATGCATTTCTGGGGGGTAGTGGTCTGTAATTTTACATTTATAACAATTTTTAAATATAGAAGAGTAAAGTGCGTGTCGGGCCATTCACAGAGTAGGGCACCACAAATATTTTTCATGGAGTTGTTCGAAGTATTATTGTTGTATACATTTGTTTATTTCTCGTAAACTTATGTATAAAGCTGATTTACGTATAATAGCTTATCTTCTAATCTTGCTGTAATGTCTGAATTCTTAACCAAAACCGTTTCGATGGTAGAGCATGCACGCATGCCTCTAATGAAATGAAACTTGGCAGTATACGAACGGATTTTTTTATTTTTTTTACACTAAATACGGTCTAAAAAATAATCCAAAAACGGTTTTCCCACACTCCTTATAGTTTGGTAGACCTATCCAACAAAATACTAATCTATAGAAAAAAAAAAGATAAAAAATAAAATAATCTCTATTTCATGTGATAGGTAGTTATGAAGCCTATCTTCACCTATCACATGAAATAGATCACGTCACATTTAAAATTTCTGATCAATTTGAAAAAAACTTCTTGAATACAACCGTGTAGGTTCAGCAATCAGGAAGTAATAGCGATGGTCCGCGGGGGCTCCCTGCTGGCGGCGCCGGCGGGCTGCCCGGCGCCGCTGTACGCGCTCATGCGGGGCTGCTGGGCCGCCGCGCCGCAGCGGAGGCCCAACTTCCAGGAGATCTGTACCAGGTACGCCGCAACCTCAAATATTATCGATTAGGTAAATTCGAATTAAATTTTTTTATTAATTATTACAGGACACTTTATATCACTTAATAATTGACATATCTTTTAGTTTCACGTCAAATGAATTACTTAAAACTAAGGTAACTGCCGCTTCCAAAGCGTCAGTTCAGAAGAAGCGGTAACAAACTGCACTACAGCATTTTCTTAAAGACAACCTTGCAGTGTCTTGTAGTTTCCGGTATTTTAATAGAATAGGACCGTTCCATCTATAGATAAAGTAAGCGGCGACTAAGGGAATAGGTACATATTCATCTAGCGAAGCTTTTACTTTTTTAATGATCACATATGGATTAAGTTCCGGAGGTCAGACGGGAGTCTTTCACGACATCCATGGGAAACTGATGGAGTGGTCATATTCTTTTCCTGTCAGTGCCGGGAACCACACGGCACACTATTATGTCATATGTATCTATGTCAAATTTAAGCTTTTTTCTCAACAGAATCGAGGAGTGGATCCAAACGGGCGGATGTCCGGAGGCGGCGGAGTGCGCTCGCGAGCCAGAGCGCGCGCCGCTGCTTGCGCACGCGTCGTCTTCTAACGGCTCGTTGCACACCAACAGGTGATTGTCATTAATTCTCTCATTCTCTTCTTTACATACATATAATTCGATACATATCTTTCTACTCTATCCTAAGTATATGTTATTATTATGTATTTATCTGTATTTATGCGTATTTGTATGTATTTATATGTATTATATATAGATATATATTCTGTATGTATTTTATTATATTCAAACATTAATTTATCTTGCTCTGCGCCAACGCCGATCTCCTGTTTGGTTTCCTTCCACCCAAAGGTTGACTGGAAGAGATTGCATTAGCGATAAGTCCGCCTTTGTACCATCTATATCTGCTTTGTGTTGTTTTGTATGTTTTACTCTTATGATGCAATAAAGAGTTTTATCTATCTATCTACATACATATAATCACGTCTATTAGTGCCGTGTGGTTCCCGGCACCAATACAAAAAAGAATAGGACCACTTCATCTCTTTCCCATGGATGTCGTGAAAGGCGACTAAGGGATAGGCCTATAAAATTGCGATCCTTTTTTTAGGCGATGGGCTAGCACTATTTGGATCTCAATACCATCATTAAGCTGAGTAGCTGAACGTGGCCATTCAGTCTTTTCGGGACTATTGGCTCTGTCTACCCCGTAAGGTATATAGACGTGACTTTATGTATGTATGTATGTAATCACATCTATATCCCTTGCGGAGTAGACAGAGCCAACAGTCTTAAAAATACTGATAGGCCACGTTCAGCTGTTTGGCTTAATGATAGAATTGATATTCAAATTGTGACAGGTTGTTAGCCTGTCACCTAAAATGTAAAAAAAAGGAATAAAAACAAAATAATAGAAACAGTAATAGTGTCACACAATATACGATTTGTCAACAAATTGATAAACGAAACAGCCTCAAGAAATTCAGCACGGCCAGCTCCAGCCTCAGGGTCTCCGACGACGCCCGTTCCACTTGCAGCGACGTGCCCCCCCTCGCCCCGAAAACAAAGAAACATAGCGCCGCCTCCCTCATAGACGACAGGGTGGGCAGAGATACGGTCGTGAGGATACCCAATACCAATTTTGGCAATGAGATTTAACATATTAATAGATTTGTTAAGTAAAGAACACCCCCCCCCCCCTTACATTCGCCCTTAAAATTAAAAAACAACGCCGCCTCCCCCTTAGGGTGGGCAGAGATACGGTCGTGAGGGTACCCAATACCAATTTTGGCAATGAGGATTTAACATATTAATAGATTTGTTAAGTAAAGAACACCCCCCTTAATAAACCCCCTCTACATTCGCCCTTAAAATTAAAAAAACAACGCGGCCCCCCCCCCCGTTAGGATGGGCAGAGATACGGTCGTGAGGATACCCAATGCCAATTTTGGCAATGAGATTTAACATATTAAGAGATTTGTTAAGTAAAGAACACCCCCCCCCCCCTTACATTCGCCCTTAAAATTAAAAAACAACGCCGCCTCCCCCTTAGGGTGGGCAGAGATACGGTCGTGAGGATACCCAATACCAATTTTGGCAATGAGATTTAACATATTAATAGATTTGTTAAGTAAAGAACACCCCCCTTAATAAACCCCCTCTACATTCGCCCTTAAAACTAAAAAACAACGCCGCCTCTCTCTTAGGGTGGGCAGAGATACGGTCGTGAGGATACCCAATGCCAATTTTGGCAATGAGATTTAACATATTAATAGATTTGTTAAGTAAAGAACACCCCCCCCTTAATAAACCCCCTCTACATTCGCCCTTAAAACTTAAAAAACAATGCCGCCTCCCTCTTAGGGTGGGCATAGATACGGTCGTGAGGATACCCAGTACCAATTTTGGGAATGAAATAATAGATTTGTTAAGTAAAGAACCCCTCCTTAAAAGACCCCCTTTTTCACACTCACCCCCAAAACTGAAAATACATAGCGCCGACTACCTCATAGACAGGGTGGGCAGATACTGTTGTGAGGATATCCAATGACCTAATCTTAATAGATTTGTTAAGACCCCTTTCTAAATAACAAATACATTGTAATTTTTATAAATAATTAAATTTATACATTTTTAAGTCGCCACGTCACGGATCGGTGTAGTTAAAATCTTAGCCAATATGGGATAAGTTGTAGCTTTTTATAATAATTTATTAAATGTACATTTGATCTTTAGTAGTTATTTGGTTAAAAAGTTAAGAACGTCGTTTTCAGAATATCAGTGGGTTGAAATATTGTTTGTACAGTCCACTGCAGAGAAACCTGACCTCTTTGCACAGGTCTGCAGTTGACTGTATCATGTTTCACATAAGAAAGTAGAGAATACTACCTTGATGTAGTGGTTTATTTTACTATTTCCCCCGTCGTATAGCGGAGGTCAAAAAGTCCATTCGTTCTTAAATCAATTTTTCATAATATTATCCTTTCTAGCGTTTCTTTTGTTGTAAATAACTAAAATGTAAGTAAAATAAGTAAAATGATAAATATCCACAAACCTTTGGAAAATTTGTATTTGGACTTTTTGCTGCGACTAAATCAGACATAGATAAAGGCTGATTTAAAAAAATCCGTCTATTTATATGGACTTGGCACATAGTAATTTAGGTCAAGCAAATATCAGCACTTATCATTATGTATGTTAGGTAAAGAAATTATATACAATTTTTTAGTAACGCCTTTACATAGTTCTTTTGTAAAATAAAAAAAAACCCTACGTTCGAAATTTTAAATGCGAAATTTTATTTTCAGTATGTCAGTGAAAATGTCGCAGCGCGAATTTCTTAGTCTATGGTACTCTCCTGTTCCTCATTGTGTAATTTTTTTTTACATAAGTTTACAATTTATTATACAAACTAGCTTTAATCCTATTTGTAAATGTACTTAATGTAAGTAATTTGTACGGTGTTATTGTTTGTGTGTGTATTCGACGACATAAACTTTCGTTAAAATATTTTTTTTTCGTAATTTTGATATAATTGTCAGAAACTAGCCACGTGCAGAACTAGTTTAGTTTATTTTCTTTTAATGTAGTTTTAAGTCAACGAAATTATTGAATATAAAAACAATCAAACATTTTCGATGAGTACATTATATTTCATTTTATACTTTTATACGAAGTACCAAATTTTTATTTTTTAAGTATCCAAAACTAACTATAAATAAAACAAAAACCTGTACTATTAATTAAAGAATTTTTGTTTATGCTACGTATTTGAGGCAATAGAATATTATGTAAGAACTGTTACATAAATTATTTTAATTATGTTAAAGTACCTATATTATTCCGTTTAGTTCTAAGTTTAATTTAAATATTTATTGTATTGCTCGTTAGGATTAAGCAACCAGCAGACATTTTGTGTATTATACTTAGATAATTTAAAAGAAAATTTATTTTAATTGTTTTGTAAAACGCATTTACAAGATGCGTTTGATAATAGGATTTATGATTGCTTTTTTATATTGATAAAACCTTTCCTCAATTATGTTTCATCTTCCCGAGGTTTGATAAGAAGCCGCCTATTTGATATTTTTTTTTGTTTTTTAATTAAATACATACATACATAAAATCACGCCTCTTTCCCGGAGGGGTAGGCAGAGACTACCTCTTTCCACTTGCCACGATCTCTGCATACTTCTTTCGCTTCGTCCACATTCATAACTCTCTTCATACAAGCTCGGCGGTTTCGGGTACTTTTGACCTGACCCTTTACCAGGACGTCCTTAATTTGATCAAGATACGTTCGTCTAGGTCTTCCCACTCCGACCTTTCCCTCCACACTCTCCTTGTATATCTGCTTAGTCAACCTGCTTTCATTCATCCTCTCCACATGACCGAACCATCTTAACATACCCTTTTCTATTCCTGTAACTACATCTTCTTTCACATCACAACATTCCCTTATCACGCTGTTCCTTATCCTGTCACTCAATTTCACACCCATCATACTCCTTAACGCTCTCATTTCCACTGCATTTATTCTGCTTTCATGCTTCTTTTGCCATACCCAACTTTCACTCCCATACATTAATGTCGGGACCAACACGCCCCTGTGCACAGCCAGTCGAGCCTTTTTGGATAGTTTCTGACTGCTCATAAAGGCATGCAAAGCTCCATTCACCATGTTCCCCGCGTTCACTCTCCTTTCAATATCACTATCATACTTGCCATCTGATGTAAACTTTGATCCTAGATATACAAACTCTTTCACTTGCTCCACTTTTTCTCCTCCAATCAAAATATTACATGCTGTCATTTCTTTCTCCATTTCAAAAACCAGTGTTTTAGTTTTACTTACGTTCACTTTCATTCCTTTCTCTTTTAAAGCTTCATGCATACAGTTTACCATCTCCTGTAACTCCTCCGCTGATGACGCCAGTATAACCTGATCGTCGGCATAGAGCAGACATTTGACGAGTAACTCATTCATCCTTAATCCACTTTTAGACTCTTTCAAATCTGTCAAACAGCTATCCATAAATAGGTTGAACAGCCACGGTGACGCAACACATCCTTGCCTAACGCCTTTCTCAATCTTAAACCACTCAGTGTGCGCTCCGTTTATCCTGACACAAGCACTCGAATCCTCATATAAGGATTTCAGTGCTCGTATTAAGAGACTGCTCACCCCATGCATAGAAAGTGCTGACCACAATTCATTCCTCTCAACTCTGTCATAGGCCTTTTCCAGATCTACGAATGTGCAATAGACTTTTTGACTCTTGGCCAAAAACTTTTCGGCTATGCACCGCAAGGAAAAGACCTGATCAGTACATCCCATTCCCTTTCGAAATCCCGCTTGAGCATCCCATATTTTGTCATCAGTTTCATTCCTGACTCTATTAATCAATACCTTAGCATACAATTTGCCGACGACGCTAAGCAGGCTTATACCACGATAATTTTTGCAGTCCAGCTGTGACCCTTTTCCTTTGTAAAGTGGCACGATAACAGCCTTACACCAATCTTTTGGTACTCGGCCGCTTCTCCAACACAAATTGAAAAGGCAGTACAACTGACTAGCCACTACGCCTTTTCCTGCTTTAAGCATCTCGACCGACACTCTATCACACCCAGCAGCCTTTCCCGCTTTCATACTCCCAAGTGCCTCCACAATTTCGAACATTTCAATTTCGCCTTCCATCTCATTCTCTTTTTCTTCGCTATAGCAGAAATCTTTTTTATTTCCTTCCTTTTTTTCAAATAAACTTTCAAAATAGTCCTTCCATATCTTTAGTACACATTCTTCTCCTTTCACAACGCTACCATCCTGGCATCTGATCCTAGTCAGCTCTCTGGTTATAGTATTTCCTCGGGCTGACCTTACGGATTTCCAGAATACTTTCAGATTTGACTGAAAGTCTTCTGATAGCCTTTTATCAAAATCCTCTTTATACTCTTCTTTCTTTCTAATCACAGCTTTCTTAACCAAATCTTTCATTTTCTTATATTCCTTACGTGCTTCATTCACATCTTCATCTATAACCTCTTGCATTCTTAAGTTAGCTTTTGCTGCTAACAAATCCAGCCATGCTTTCTTCTTTAATCGCACAAGTTCTTGCACATCTTTACTCATCCACGCATTTTTGTGATTTTTTCCTTTCCTTCTTCTACTTACACCACACACTTCAACAGCTACTTTCACAATTCTTTCTTTAAATTCCTTCCATCCATCTTCAATATCGCTCATTTCCTCTAAATCTTCAAATTCATCCTTCAGTCTATTAATATACTTCTTACCTACATCCATAGGTATCTTGCAAATTTTCTACTTTTACTCTTTCCAAAGCGCTGGTTTGCTCCCTTACCCCTTACTCCCTTTAATTAAATACTGTAACAAATTATGTGACCATACATTGAGTTTGCTACGAAAACCGAAGAACACTCGTAGAATTAATTGCACTTTTAATAATAGAAATGTACAGTCAACAACATAATTACACGTTCAGGGCCGAAAATTTAAAAAATAATTTTTCGATAAAATGGAGATAAAATTGGTTACATTTTATCTCCAAGTCTTTGGTCACTATCCGTGAAACGGCAAACAGGTGATGATTGTATGAAATTTTTAAAAATTATATGTACGTTTTGGCAACATTTTAAAATTAGATTTTAATAATTTTGTTTTTGACTGTACCTTTAAGTGGACTGTGTGGGATTGTGACGTGTATCAATTATCTGTTGTAATTTTCATTATACGTAGTTATTATTGTAAATTTTTAAGACGAGATGGTGTTTTTTTTTTGTAGTTGCAGGTTATGGTTCTAAAAAATACATCATAGTTTGTTACAGTCGTTAAGGTGTCCACCTTACCATGGAGACTTCACAATCATTAAGATAATTTCTTCCATATTGTATTATATATATTAATTACATACATTGTATTCATATGTCGATCATTGGCCATGTGATTCCCGGCAGCAATATAAAAAAGAATAGGACCATCTCCATCTTTCTCCCATGGATATCGTAAAAGGCGACTAAGATATATGCTTATAAACTTGGGATTCTTCTTATAGGTGATGGGCTAACAACCTGTCACTATTTTAATCTCAATTCCATCATTAAGCCTTACAGCTGAACGTGGCCTGTCAGTCTTCCAACTGCTGGCTCTGTGCACCCCGCAAGGGTTATAGACGTGATTATATGAATTGTATTCGTATGTATCCACGCCGGGGCACTAGTAACAGTATCGAAGATGGCATTATAGGATCCTTTTCAAGAAATTTCAATTTATGGGGACAGAATCAGATACAACACCGCTTAATGATATTGAAACTATTAAAAAGACATCTTCCATTCCTTATAAACTTTTATTTAAATTTTAATTTAACGTAACAATCAATTTATGTTATTATATACTTTTTATAAAAGTAAAATAAACTTAAATCAGTACTTTCTGTACTTGCCAAAGACTTTTTTTGTATGTGATACATTTACTTTTGTACTTAGCTGTAAATTGTCTTTCTAAATAAAGTTTTTATAATATAAATTTGTTTTATGATACAATTAAACTTATCCCAAATGATTGCTTTACTAAAATTAAGTAGGTAATAAAGTAAATATTTCAGTATAGCAGACGCTGCGCCGAAGATTTTGTTTGTTTGTTTGAACGCGCTAATCTCGGATACTACTGGTTCGAATTGGAAAATTATTTTTGTGTTGAATAGATCATTTATTGAGGAAGGCTTAAGGCTATATAACATCACGCTGCAACTATTAGGAGCGACGAAATAATGGAAAATGTTAAAACATAAAACGGGGTAAATTATTCATCCTTGAGGGCTTCAATGATGCCCAAAATAACTATTCCACGCGGACGAAGTCGCGGGCACGGCTAGTTCAAAAATAAGGCGAATGGTCATCATGTCAAGAGTACCCGAAACCGCCGAGCTTGCACAAAGAGAGTTATAAATATGACAGTGTGATGCGCTTTTTATTTATACAGCCTATTTTATCAAAGCCACGGAGGATTCCAGTACGTTTGCTGGCTTGGAATCGTCCGCGACTTTGTTCCTCTTAACGATAACGTCTTCTCCATGAATTCGCATGTGGACTTTGAGATTGTGGTTCCCCGTGAAACCTCTGCTGCAAATCTTGCATACATACGGTTTTTCACCTGAAAATAACATTCAATTATTGAATATCTAATGTCGTTGTGTAATGGTGGACTGTATAATCAGATGAAATAAAATCAATTATTATTATGAAATTCGTAAGCAGATTAATAGAAAATAAAAAATATACTGAAAAAGGTTTTAACAAAAAATTGTTTACAAAAAATGAAATTTTCTGGCAATACGATAAGGATCAAGCCGTGTGGTTCCCGGCACTAAAGAAAAGGACCACTTCATCAATTTCCCATGGATGTCGTAAAAGGCGACTAGAGGATATGCTTATATACTTGACATTCTTTTACACGATGTGCTAGCAAACTGTCACTATTTGAATCTCAATACTATCATTAAACATATAACAGCCGATGTTGGCCTATCAATCTTTAAAGACGAAACGAAGCGATATACCTACTTGGACATACATACATACATCACGTCACGTCTATATCCCTTGCGGGGTAGACAGAGCCTGTAGGGGTAGCAGTCTTGAAAATACTGAATGGCCACGTTCAGCTATTTGGCTTAACGATAGAATTGAGATTCAACTAGTGACAGGTTGCTAGCCCATCGCCTAAAAAAGAATCCCAAGTTTTTAAGCCTATATTATAATAAATATTGAAATGAACACATTGAACCTACCTGTGTGCACACGCCTATGTTTCAACAGAACAGTGTAAGAATAGAATCTCGCACCGCAGTACTCGCATCTCTGTTTTTTAACACCATCATGTCTATCAATGTGAACACTGAGCGCGTTGCGGCTGCGATATGCGGCTGCGCACCTCCCACACTTGTACCGCGGCTCGGCGTCGTGACGAACACCTATTATTTTATGTACCTATGTATGTGTGTGATTATAAGAATGAACGAAATGAACGAATCGAACCCACCTGTGTGCACACGTCTATGTTTCAACAGAACAGTGTAAGAATAGAATCTCGCACCGCAGTACTCGCATCTCTGTTTCTTAACACCGTCATGTGTACCTATGTATGTGTGTGATTATAAGAATGAACGAATTGAACCCACCTGTGTGCACACGCCTATGTTTCAACAGAACAGTGTAAGAATAGAATCTCGCACCGCAGTACTCGCATCTCTGTTTCTTAACACCGTCGTGTCTATCAATGTGCACTCTGAGCGCGTTGCGGCTGCGATATGCGGCTGCGCATCGCCCACACTTGTACCGCGGCTCGGCGTCGTGACGAACACCTATTATTTTATGTACCTATGTATGTGTGTGATTATAAGAATGAACGAAACGAACGAATTGAACCCACCTGTGTGCACACGCCTATGTTTCAACAGAACAGTGTAAGAATAGAATCTCGCACCGCAGAACTCGCATCTCTGTTTCTTAACACCGTCGTGTCTATCAATGTGCACTCTGAGCGCGTTGCGGCTGCGATATGCGGCTGCGCACCTCCCACACTTGTATCGCGGCTCGGCGTCGTGACTGTGAGAGTGGCGCGTGAGTGACTTCTTGTTGTTGAACACCTGAAAAAATTGAAAAAATCTTTATTTCCGAGCCGTCGTTGAACACCTATTATTTATTTATTTATTTGTTTATATTTATCTATAACTTAATCTCTTTAATTAATTATCTCTAACTTAATCTCTTAAATTCTCTTAATCCCTCTTTAACTCTTTATTGCACATAAAAATAAATATAACAAAAATAGAACAGTCATTGGATATACTTAGAAGAATACGTACAATGGCGGACTTATCCCAATCGTGATTTCTTCCAGCCAACCAAAATAAAATGGAAAATCCATAATCAAAGAGGCAGCGCAGATTAAAAGCATTGAGGATGCGTTACAACAATCAATTAATTACAAACTAATTAATAATAAACAAACATACATAAATTTTTATTTTGGTTGACTGGAAGAAATCCCGATTGGGATAAGTCCGCCATTGTACATATTCTTCTATATCCAATGACTGTTTTATTTTTGATATATTTATTTTTATGTGCAATAAATAGTTTACAAACAAACATAAATATAAATAAACTTAAATGTTAGATGCATCATAATACAGTCTTTTGATTAGTGTTTTAAAAGAACTAAGGTTACGGGCAGATCTCGTATCTAAATTTTATTTATATTTATCACTACATAGTATAAAACAAAGTCGCTATTTTAGTCTGTTTGTCTGTATGCTTAAATCTTTAAAATTACGCAACGGATTTTGATGCGGTTTTTTGTAACAGGTAGAGTGATTCAAGAGGAAGGTTTTTATGTATAATTTTTCCGAATTTTGCACCCGTGCGAAGCCGGGGCGGGTCGCTAGTTATATTTATATTATACTAGAGGCCGCCCGCGACTTCGTCCGCATGGAAACCCTATCAATCCCGCGGGAACTCTGGGATAAAAAGTAGCCTATGTGTTATTCTGGGTCTTCAGCTACCTACATACCAAATTTCATGGTAATCGGTTCAGTAGTTTTTGCGTGAAAGAGTAACAAACATCCATACAAACTTTCGCCTTTATAATAGTAGTAGGATTTATTTATATTTACCTTCCCGCACAAGGGACAAACACCGCCGTTGGATTTGCAAACGTGCTCTTCGTATTTAGTTTTGTCTATGAATATTTTGCTGCACATTTTGCACGTGAACTTGACCGGTTGGTGTTTTCTCAATTTGTGGTGCTGAAATTTTGGGTTACATTTTTTACAAACATACATACATACTTACAATATAACTAAGAGTCTGGATAAGGACATAGGGTACTTTTCATTCCGATATTAACTACATTACCTGTGTTTTTTTGTGAAAAACATGTATTCTTGTGTACATACATACATACATAGAATCACATCTATATTCCATGCGGGGTAGACAGAGCCAACAGTCTTGAAAAACTGATAGGCTGCGTACAGCTGTTTGACTTTGATAGAATTGAGATTCAAATAGTGACAGGCTAGCCCATCGCCTAAATGAAGAATCCCAATTTTATAAGCCTATCGCTTAGTCACCTTTTACGACATCCATGGGAAAGAGATGGAGTGATCATATTATTTTTTCCTATTGGTACCGGGGACCACAAGGCACGTCACATAACTCAAATCTAATTATATCTACTACCGCTTCCAAAGCGCATGTGTAGAAGAAGCGGCGGAACAAACTGCGCTGCAGCATTTTACAATAATTAAGAGTCTGGAGAAATAGCGTATGTTTCATCCAGGTGAAAGCTAAAATGGAGTAAGTCAAACAGCTGAACGTGGCCTATCAGTATTTTCAGAACCGTGGGCTCGGTCTACCCCGCAACGGATATAGACGTGATTATATGTATGTACGTATGAATGATGAGACGTCAATAAATGATTCCTTGTATCCAATTTAGAAAATAAATCAATTATATTCTATTAATTCACCTTCAAACCTTGTCGCAGTTTTGAGGAGAAATCGCATTCATCGCACATATATCGTTTCCCTTGTCCGTGCGACGCTAGATGAGAACGCAGATTACTTTTATTTATGAATCTGTAAAAGATAACCTTCGATAAACATACATACATAATAATCACCCTTGCGGGATAGACAGAGCCAGCAATCTCGTAAAGACTGATAGGCCACGTTCAGCTATTTGGCTTTAAAATAGAATTGAGATTCAAATAGTGACAGGTTGCTAGCCCATCGACTAAAAGAGGAATCCCAAGTTTATAAGCCTATCCCTTAGTCGCCTTTTACGACATCCGTGGGAAAGAGATGGAGTTGTCCTATTCTTTTTTGTAATGGTGCCGGGTACCACACGGCACTTCGATAAACTTAGTACCTATATACCAGAATCACAGTGGAGAGCAAAATAAAATAATAAAATACCTACATACGGGACAAATTACACAGATTGTGTTAGCCTCGTAGTAAGTTCGAGACTTGTGTTACGAGATACTAACTCAACGATACTATATTTTATAATAATAATAAATACTTATACAAATAAACATACAAGACCCAGGACAATCGGAGAAAGTTCGTTTCTCATCATGCCCTGGTCGGGATTCGAATCCGGGACCCTCCGGTGTCACAGACAAGCGCACTACCGCTGCGTGTGCTTTAGTTATTTGTAAAAAAAAACCGAACTATAGTCTAGGCAGTACCACTCCATGGATGTAGTAAAATGCAACTAAGGGATAGGCCAATAAACTTGTGATTCTTCTTTTAGGCGATTGACTAGTAACATATCACTATTCAAATCTCAATACTATGATTGAGGCATTCCTCACAAACTTTCGCGTTTCTAATACCTATTAGGGGAAAAAGGCGTGACTTTATGTATAATATAGGTATATTCTGTGTGCATTTTATTATGTTTAAATATTTATTTATCTTGCTCTGCGCCAACGCCAATCTCCTATTTGGTTTCCTTCCACCCAAAGGTTGACTGGAAGAGATTGCATTAGCGATAAGTCCGCCTTTGTACCATTTCTATCTGTTTTGTATGTTTTGCTCTTATGGTGCAATAAAGAGTTATCTATCTATCTATGTATGTTTGTTACAATAGGTATTGATAAGAGTGGAGTGGAGTGGGAAGACCTAGACGAACGTATCTTGATCAAATTAAGGACGTCCTGGTAAAGGGTCAGGTCAAGAGTACCCGAAACCGCCGAGCTTGCATGAAGAGAATTATGAATGTGGATGAAGCGAAGGAAGTATGCAGAGATCGTGGCAAGTGGAAATAGTCTCTGCCTACCCCTCCGGGAAAGAGGCATGATTTTATGTATGTATGTATTCCATCATTAAGCCGTACAGTTGAACGTTAGCCACGTTTCAGTCATATCATGACTGTCGGCTCTGTCTACCCCGCAAGAGATACAGACATTTATATATGTATGTATGCACGTGTAACCATACCTCACTATCTCTGCCTACCCCTCCGGGAAAGAGGCGTGATTTTATGTATGTATGTATTGAAACATTTTTGTGCCGTGTGGTTCCCGGCACCAATACAAAAAAGAATAGGACCACTCCATCTTTTTCCCATGGATGTCGTAAAAGGCGACTAAGGGGTAGGCTTATAAACTTGGGATTCTTCTTTTAGGCGATGGGCTAGCAACCTGTCACTATTTGAATCTCAATCCTATCTTAAAGCCAAACAGCTGAACGTGGCCTATCAGTCTTTACAAGACTGTAGGCTCTGTCTAACCCGCAAGGGATGTAGACGTGTTTATATGTATGTATGTATGTATGTATTGATAAGTTTACAAAATGAAATAATCAGAATTTTACCCTTTAGAACAGTGATCACAGAAGTATCTCTTGGGCGCGTGCACAGAATTCAAGTGCTTCGTCAATTTCCTAGGACTGCCGTAGGATCGGAGGCAGTGCTTACATTTCAAATTTTTATCCTAAAAAAATATAGATAGATACATAATCAATTAATAATACCAAGTAATATTATAAATGCCAGAGTGAGTGTTAGTTTGTTTGTTACGTCTTCACGCGTTATCTACTGAACTGATGTTGTTGAAATTTTACGTAAGTATATTATAATTAACGAATTTAGACGATTTATTAGCGTCACATACACTATTTATTTATAACTAGCTGGGCCCGCGACTTCGTCCGCGTGGAATAGTTATTTTGGGCATCATTAAAGCCTTCAAGGATGAATAATTTAACCTTATTTCTTCGCTCCTTATAGTTGCAGCGTGATGTTAAATAGCCTAAAGCCTTCCTCGATAAATGGTCTATTCTACACAAAATGATTTTTTTCAATTTGAACCAGTAGTTCCTGAGATTAGCGCGTTCAAACAAACAAACAAACTCTTCAGCTTTATAATATTAGTATACCTAGATAAAGTAGATACTATAAGATCTACACGCGCTAATTTAGCGCCACCTACAAAAGAATACAGGTTTTTAGTTTTTGCCGAGATCAAACCGTACCCTTTGTTTTTAAATATTAATAGGATCAGTTGACATAATTTATACACAATAACAACACCGTGTGGTTTCCGACACTTCAGAAAAGAGAAAGAAAAACAAGACTGTCGGCTCTGTCTTACCCCGCAAGAGATACAGACGTTTATATATGTATGTATGCACGTGTAACCATACCTCACCATCATAATGCATCCTTCTGTAGTGGAACTCCAAATTGTTCTGCGTTCTGAATCGACGGTCACATAAATGGCAACTTCTTTGGGTCGGAGGCAAATGTAACACTCTGTAACGCAAATAACATACATATAAATAACATAACATATATATACATGTAGTCACGTCTATATCCCTTGCGGGGTAGACAGTGCCAATAGTCTTAAAAACACTGATAGGACACGTTCAGCTTTTTGGCTTGATGATAGAATAGAGACTCAAATAGTGACAGGTTGCTAGCCCGTCGCCTAAAAGAAGAAACCCAAGTTTACAAGCCTATCCCTTAGTCGCCATCCAGGCATCCATGGGAACGAGATGGAGTGAGTCTATTTTTTTATTATTGGTGCAGGTAACCACACGGCACTTTGCATACATACATAAACAATTTAAAAACAAGCGGAAAGGCATACATAAACAATTTGCAAGGGAAAAGAAGCTAACTCAATTCCTGTGCTGACAATAATTAAAAAAGACTAAAACTACCTACTTAAATAAAAAACGTTCACAATTTATTTATTTGAATATTATTCTAAAATATTTGTGGTATGTGTCGTCAAAGGCGACTAAAGGATTGACGTATAAACTTGAACTTCTTCTTTTAATTCAATCAAACAGCTGAACGCGGCCTTTCAGTCTTTTTAAGACTGCTGGCTCTGTCTACCCCGCATGGGATACAGACGTGATTATATGTTATGTTATAAAGCTAAAAACGTACATTCAAACTAGTGCTTGAAGTAGGTATCCGATGGAACTTATCTATACTAATATTATAAAGCTGAAGAGTTTGTTTGTTTGTTTGAACGCGCAATCTCAGAAACTACTGATTCAAATTGAAAAAATCTTTTCGAGTTAAATAGAACATTTATCGAGGAAGGTTTTAGGCCACATAACATCACGATGCAACTATAAGGAGCAAAGAAATAATGGAAAATGTGAAAAAAAAAAACTGGGGAAAATTATTCATCCTTGAGAGCATCAATGATGCGCAAAACAACTATTCCACGCGGACGAAGTCGCGGGTACATCTAGGCATACATAAGAACATTACCTGTGTCCCAATAGCTGCGGCCAACTGTTGCAAAATTCTTGACATATTTCACAAATTGAGATGCCCTCGGTCTTATGGTTCTCCAAATGGTTCAACAGGAGATCTTTGTCATCAAACTTCAGACGGCACAGTCCTGGAATCAACAAACATACATACATACATATAGTCACGTCTATATCCCCCGCGGGGTAGATAGAGCCAACAGTCCCGAAGACACTAACAGGCCAAGAAGAAATAAAGGAGAATGTGAAAAAAAATCGGGGAAAATTATTCATTCATGAGGGCTTCAATGATGCCCAAAATAACTATTCCACGCGGACGAAGTCGCGGGCACAGCAAGTTTACATATAAAGATGCAAAATTTCAAGAAGATTGGTTTAGCAGATGTCGCGTGTAGACAACATAAACAAACAAATATACATTCGCATTTATTAGTAGGGACGTTTAACTTACCACAGTTCAGTATCGGAGATTCTGATGCTACTTCGTTCCGTTTTATGCACCCATTCGCATTTTTAAGTTTTCTTTTAACTGAAAAAGAAGTTTTTAATTAATTTGTTCAGATAGATCTAACTAATACGCTGGTTACGCAACTCAGAGGTTAACTATCTTTACCATATTATTTTGAAATTTCTGTACAATTTCAATATTGGAGTGGGCAAAAGATAGCTGATGGATTTAATTGTACATTAAATTATTTCCAGATATCGAATTTGATTAAAAAAATTAGAATAAAATGTTACTTACCTTTGACTGTTGAACGTGTCTTTACACTGTTTAAAGTCTCCAATTTTATTACTGGATATGTGTTTGATTCCTTAAACAGAGTTTGGTTAATAGAGTCATAGACGTAGAAAAAATGCAGACTTAGTGTGGCTTGAAAAAAAAGTGAAGCATCGTAATGGCGGCATTGTACGCATGTGTGAGTGAAAGTGAGATAATCTATGACGTTATGGCGGCCGACTGTCACACTACATATTAGTAAGAGTGTGTTTATACGTTTATCACACTATAAGTGAGTGTGGTGAGGGTGATATACGTTTCTATACAGTGGGCCGGGCATACTATAGGTGCTTCATTTTGACGTATAGTAACACTCTGTCCGCCTTTGTTCTTCGTCTATGATAAAAATCGGTAGCAACAAATCTATGCAACAAGTCATAAAAACAAAATCAAGCGACGCTATCAGTCAAAAATAGAGGAAATTCTAAATCGCGCAAGCAACGATTTCACGGATTGGAGCATATATAAGGTGGGTGGACCATGGAAGGCCACTCTAACGGAGAAATACTTTTTATTCGTTTGTTTACTGGAAAAATGAAGGAAACAAATTATTAAGTAATGCTTTGTTTTATTGTGCACCATTTAAATCATTCTTTTTTTACCTAACTTTAATCACTTTTTAACAAACTTAAGTTTTATAAAGCTCTTCCAAATGGCGTTGCAAGGAACGCGGCTCCAAATAAGGCCAATATTAGAAATCAGTCGTAAAACTCAAAAATAGAGTTGTAACAATAAATATATCTGCATGTACAAAACTACACAATAAGCTTTATCATTTAAGCGTAACATTATTTGCTCAATATATTTTTATCATTTATAAAAAACTCAACGAACAATATTTGAACACCGTAGTGTAACTAAGAAAATATTAATGGAAATAATTTAAAACAAGATATAATGAATATTATATTGGCAATAAATATCTTATCAACGTGTTTTATAACGAAATTACGAACTTTCTTTTTAATCAAAATTGGCCTTCCAATGGGTCCGTTCTTTGTTAGGCCAATATGTTCCTTTCCATGCCAAACTAACGATTATGACTATGAATTTTTCATATACATAGATATATAACGCCTCTTTCCCAGAGACCACATCTTTCCACTTCGTCTAGGCCTTCCCACATCTAAATATAAATTGAAAGTAATTGTTAATACATACATGTTTTGCAAGTGTTCCTTCTAAGGCCCATGTACCATAGCAAGGCCAACCGTCAAATTTTTTATTGGCCTTTTAAGGAACGGCCGGCCTTCCTAGGAACACTACCAATATTTTAACTTAAATTGAGGGTAACTATGTCATTATTCTTTAATCTCATAGACATATCCTTCTACTATAACTCACAGAATGAAAAAAATGCAATAGTATAAGTAAATTAACCAAAAACCGACGTTTTGCTGTGCGCGCGAATAACAGTTGTAGCGTCGACGACCGAAGTCTACAAAGCATGAGATCGCACAGCCACAATGGCGGCGCAAGCGACTCGCTGCCACGTTTGTGGCTTTGAGTTTGATGGATGTGTGTGTTAAGTATAAGAAATATGTCTTAACATGTCAATAACTACGACTTTTCAACAGTTGGCCTTCAAAGGAGCGTGGCCTTCCATGGTCCACCCACCTTACAACCTCCGACACAACATCGTGTGTCGCGCGGTTCCCCAGGCATCACACCAGCCTGGTGAAAGATCTTCCCTTTTAGTGGCGGTCGAGTCATAATCATCGCGCCCTATACAAGTATCTGTATAAGAGAGGGTGTACAGAAAATCTTTTATTCACTTTTTGATGTCATGTTATGAAAATAAATATTTGAAGCCAACTCAATCTGTGTAATAGATGCTATTTGCGTAATATGGTGAGAGCGATAGAGGTTAAATATAAAATACATTGCCGCACCGGAATTCGAACTCGGAACTATACACAAGTTTTGTACTTAACCACACTGCCATTAGAAAACTTAAATTTTATACGCACTTGTTTTACGTCCATAGAAAATTGGTGGTGTGCAAGCGTATGCGCATATAACTCTGTTATTTTTATATTTTCAAAACACAGTTTACACTTTCCTCCCCTTTTGTGTTCTTTCAAATGATCTTCAAGTGCATCACTATTAGGAATATATTTTTTACATAATCCTGAAATAATGAAATTATACATACATATAATCAGGTGTCTATGTGTATTGACCGAGCCATAAGTCGTGAAAAAACTGAAAGGCCACGTCCAGATTTATGGCTTAATAATAGAATTGAGATTCAAATGGTGAAAAGTAGTTAGCCCATCGCCTACAAAAAGAATCCCATTTCATTAGCATTACCCTAAGTCGCTTTTTACGACATTCATGGGAAATATAAAGCCCCAAGAACCACACGGAATATAGAAAATATAATCAGCAGAATTATTCACGAATATTCAAAAGGCATTAACTTTTCTCTCTCTAACCAAAAGGAAAAAAAGCAGATGAGACGTGGACACATACAAAAAATCACGCCTCCCGGTGGGGTAGATAGAGACTACATCTCTCCAGTTACCACGATCCCGTCATGGGTAGTCTTTACAATGATATACAGACACCTTAGAAACAGAAAGTCGAAGAGAACTCAGACGAAGAAAGCAAGTAAGAGAAAAAATGGCGGACTCGACTTTTTTACTCTTAAAAAAAACAGTGCTTTGAAAAAAGTTATTACTTACCGCACTGCAACATCTGTACATGTTCCTTTTTTACGTCACTCAATTTATATGTAGATTTAAAACATATTTCCTCATTATCTGGTGAAAAAAAAAACAATATAAATAGATTTATTTTCATAATTGGATTACAAGGTATCGCTTTATGACGTCAACATAACTTAAAAGTCTAATTATAGGTGTTTTTTGCATGCAGTACCGTCGTCTGAGTAAATGATAGCAATAGTGTGCAAGAGAGAGGTCATGCTTTACGCCACCATTTTGGATTCGTTACTATAAGTATTAAAACAGGTTATACCTACCTCTCCGCCCTCAGACCCCCTACCGTCGACGCCGACATACTGGCGTACATAAACGAAGAAGTAAGACCATTGCCCAGTTCACCAGTTATCGCCCCGCGGCGTCACCTGATGGATCCGCCACTTAGTCAGGCCCTTATGGCGTTTGAACACTAAGTTCAAACCTACTCAGGTGGCGTCAAAGCCGAGGTTCGTCCCACTATGGGAACCCTTTGAGCAGCCACTGCGCCGGCGCCGGCGCGGGCCCTTCAGGCCCCGTCAATAAAAAGCCCGGTGACATTGCAAAGCCCTTGAGGCAGCAACAATGATAGGTCCAAAAAACTACCTACCTCCAGAGTAAATCGTCTCATACGTCAAAGCGTCATCATGATCGTCGTCAAGTGACTCAATTCTAATACATTCACTCTCAACATTTTCTTCTTTGTCACAAAAATTGTTAAGTTCATTCTGGAAAAAAAATAAAGTACCAAGTAAGTTGCCTCTGCCGTTGATCATTGTGGAGCAACACAACTTTACAAAAAGTTTTTAATGTTGCTACTGTTTTGAAACACTAAAAATAGTTTTATTATGTCACATATGTTTACCAAAATAGAACCAGCATCTTAGTCAAACTGTTTATAGATACATGAAAGGTCGCAAATGGATAAATTTCTAAAATGTACGCAAGATAATACAATTCATTCCTTTTTTAGAACCCTACAAGAGTTTATAAATTTCCTACGAAGTTTACGAACTTGCGGTTTTTGTTATTTTCCAGTGACATATATATATAGCTTTTGCCTGGAGACATAATTTAAGCTTGGTGCATTAGTACATGAGAAACCATTTGAATTTATAGAATTCTCAGTTTCTTAAAAAAGAGATATAACTACTATTACCTGAAAAAATATAGGTGAACTATCTTGATAAGTACACCTTCTTGTTGAATAATAATTTATATGTGAAGACAAAACTAAATGAAATAACATTAATTACTTACTTTTGATATAGGTATATTGACAATAATTTACAATAAATTAACATAGGTATTTGAATATTTAACAAAACTTTATTGAACAAAGGTACATGATTAGGTATAGACTCTCAAACTGATATTTTTAAGTTAATTAGAAAGCCTACCTCCTTGATATTTCGTAATGTTGTCTCAGACACAATTGCCTTTTGCCGGAAGTCCATAAAAACTTTAATCATATTAAAACAATTCTGGCAAATATTTTGTGGCATCTCATCGCCTAAAACAATCTGTAACAAAGATGATTAAAACCTTTAGAAACTAAAAATAATATATAGTTCTGTAGAATATTGAAACATGCTTTGGTCTTTCATGTATACAGTCAACCAAAACGGCAGAGATTTATGACAAATGTTTATACAATTTAAAACCAGGTTTCTCAACAATTGACTGTACATACTTACAAATGATGGCCACAAGAATATTCATCAATTACAGAAAAATATAATGAAAAATATGCACAGGGATATGTATTATAGAAATTTACCTGTAAGTTGGTCAATAAGTTATAACTAGTCACACAGGACTCATCTAGCGCAACCATATCTTGTTCTGCCAGTAGACAGGATCGGCACAGTATTTCCATTTCATTAGTTTAGGTAGAGCTCATAATCCAGACTATTTTTTCGTAGAATCAAAACAGTAAAAATATATTATGTTTACTTTATTAAGATACGGTAAAATAAACAAGAAAGAAATCCTGTCTTTTTTTTTTGTTTTGACAGTTTGACATCGACAAAAACAAAGTAAATACCTAGGTATCGATTTAGTAAGATCAAGTCAACGTCAAAATCACATCAAAATTATTTTAAAAAGAAAGTGAAAAGGTAAAAGGTTCGACATTTTCAAATAAAATAAAAAACAAATGTCAATGCCAATGTCAATATGTCTCAATGCAGTGTTGTTTTGATTTGTATTGTATTTAGTTTGTTGCAAAAATAATTCGGAAAATATTACGAAAAAAAGGAATTCATTCGTGTAATTGGTACTTTTAATAATAATACAAATCGGGGTAAAGTTATGTTAAAGTAATGAATGTCGCGACCGTGAATAAATAGGTTATCATGTGGTCAATTGTTGCTTTGTTATTTTTATCGTTCGTGGCATATCTTTTTACTGATGAATTAATACCGAAACTGAAGGAATTATTCATAAAAGCTGGTCTGTTTGGCATCGACTTGTGTAAACCGACAAAAAATAAGATGTAAGGACTTTTATCATAATTTATTACTGTGTTGAAATCGACTGATTCAATCATATTAAAGTTTACCGCAATAATTTCTTTTACAGACCAGAAGCGATAGGTGTTGTTTCAGGGTGTATTTTTTTAGTGACATGTTTCCTTTTCATACCTATTGCTTTTGGCAATGGGCTTATGGACAGAGCGCATTTTCCCCATAATGAGGTACATAATTTTTACAATACTTACAAAATTAACAAGCTTTGCATTCAATAAACTTGGTTCACTCCTTAGGTTCTATAGTTGTATTGAATTGTTGTTGCAAAAGGAAGGAAAGTAATTTTTTTTTTTAAAAGAAGTTTTTTTTTTAAATAATAAGTTTGAAATTGAAGTTTATTCAATGTATACCTTGTAGTTCTCGGCACTTAAGAATAGGACCACTCCATCTTTCCCATAGATTTTGTAATAGGTGACTAACGGAAAGGCTAATAAACTATTTGAATCTCAATTTCATAATTGAGTCATATCAGCCTTTTGGTCTTTTTTAACACTGTTGCCTCTGTCTATCCCGCAAGGGAACCACAGGGACACAGTCAGCTCGTCTTACAATAACCTTTTTTGGGGAATGATCATTGACATACTTCAAAAAATCTGAACCCATTTTTATTGACCACAACACATTCACATTGCAGTTTGCGGAATTGCTAGCGGCATTACTATCCATTTGCTGCATGCTACTCCTCGGTTTTGCTGATGATGTGTTGGATCTGCGTTGGAGATACAAACTGTTGCTGCCCACTATCGCGTCACTACCGTTACTTGTTGTTTATTATGTGAACTTCAACTCTACGACCTTTATAGTGCCCTGGCCTTTAAGACCGTGGCTGGGAGTGTCTATTAACATTGGTATGTTTTGATATCAGTTTTTAAGGCTATACAGAAAATCCCTACTAATATTGTTACTCATTGCAAAATGAATTGTGCCTGTGGAAACTGACACAACTATCTGAGATTAGCACATACATACAGACAGAGAAATTAGGGGGACTTTATAATACATACATATAGTCACGTCTATATCCCTTGCGGGTACACAGAGCCAACAGTCCTGAAGAGACTGACAGGCCACATTCATCTGTTTGGCTTTATGATAGAATTGAGATTCAAATAGTGACAGGTTGCTAGCCCATCGCCTAAAATAAGAATCCCAAGTTTAAAAGCCTATCCCTTAGTCGCCTCTTACGACATCCACGGGAAATGAGATGGAGTTTTCCTATTCTTTTTTATATTCATGCCGGGAACCACACGGCACACACTTAGTAAGATCTAAATTAACTGAAACAGATATTATTTAATTCACCTTTAATTCTTTTCCAGGTTTTCTATACTACATATACATGGGAATGCTGGCCGTGTTCTGTACAAACGCCATCAACATTTTGGCGGGAATAAACGGCTTGGAAGTGGGCCAGTCAGTGGTCATAGCGCTATCTATTGTGATATTTGACTTGATAGAATTAACAGGGGATCAGTACAAAGCGCATATGTTCTCTCTGCATATCATGATACCGTATGTGGCCACCACTTTGGCGTTATTCAAACATAATTGGTGAGTTAAAAATATTTATTGCCTACTTTCCCGGTGGTTCCCAGCAACAGTACAAAAAAGAATAGGACCACTCCATCTCTTTCATCATCATAATCATCTTTCCTATGGATGTCGTAAGAGGCAAAATTTTATTCATTCATTATTATTCATTATTATAGGATACTATTATATCGCTTAATAATTGTCGTATGGTTTAACAACTTGGTTGACGTCAAATAAATTACTTAAAAACTAAGTTTACTGCCGCTTCCAAGGCGTCAGTGCAGAAGAAGCGGTAACAAACTAAGGCGACTAAGGGATATAGACGTGACCATATGTATGTATGTTTGTTATCTGAAACCGACGAGCTAGCACGAATAGTTCTATAAGGGGGATGAAGTGAAAGTGTGGGAATATTTAGTAATTAACTACCCTCTGCGAAAGAGGAGTAATTTTATGTATGTATGTAAGCTGTTTACACTCAGGGGCACTGAATGATGGAATGATTTGACATTCGCCTTCAACGATTTCAACGTCTTCAATCGGGAGAGGTGTGGGACTCCTGGCATCTTATGTGCCAGCCTACCCACTAAAACCTCTTCGATGCACCCGACCGCCATTTTGATGACACCATGGGATCGCATTGCCTTTCACCACGACATTTGGCGTTCGCCTGACCATCCAAACAGGACGAACGAAGATACATATATACATTTTTGTGTACTTCACGCCTCTTTCCCGGAGTGGTAGGCAGAGACTAAATCTTCTCACTTGCCACGATCTCTGCATACTTCCTTCGCTTCATCCACATTCAAATATGAAAGGTATTCTTATGTATGTTTAAGAACAAAGATTTTAACAATATTAAGCAATTACCAGGGATTTCTCTATTATTGACGGCCTCTGTGGCGCAGCGGTAGTACGCTTGTCTGTCACACCGGAGGTCCCGGGTTCGAATCCCGGCCAGGGCATGATGAGAAACGAACATTTCCTGATTGTCCTGGGTCTTGGATGTTTATCTATGTAAGTATTTATTATAAAATATAGTATCGTTGAGTTAGTATCTCGTAACACAAGTCTCGAACTTACTTCGAGGCTAACTCAATCAGTGTAATTTGTCCCGTATATATTTATTTATTTATTTTCCATTGTCCAGGTATCCGTCCAGCGTGTTTGTCGGAGACACCTTCTGCTACGTCTCAGGGATGACGTTCGCCGTCGTAGGAATACTGAGTCACTTCAGCAAAACCGTGCTTTTATTCTTCATACCGCAAATAATCAACTTCCTCTACTCAGTGCCGCAGCTGTTCCACATAATACCGTGCCCAAGACACCGTTTGCCGAAATACAGCGCCGAAACGGATCTGCTAAATCCCAGCAGAACTATTATAGTGAAAAAAGATATGAAATTTTTAACTAAACTCATAGTGAACATAGCGTCAATTTTACACTTGGTAGACGCTAAAGAAGATGGTGATAGTATAGTGTTAAATAATATGACGTTAATTAATTTATTCCTAGTGAAACTCGGACCTATGACGGAGGTAAGGTTGACAAAGAGCTTGTTGCTGTTCCAAATATTGTGCAGCGGTCTAGCATTTACCATTAGGTACCCAATGGCATCTTATTTTTATGATACAGCCAAATAATTTGTTATTTTAGTTCGTAAGGATTCAAAGCTTATTATTTAAAAAAATAAAACATTTATTATTTTGATTATTTGTGTTTATTCCTTTTCGTTGATGTACAATGGTTGGTTCCGTTTAAAGTGCTTAAACTTATATAAAAAGTTGCAGTTAAATAATAATACATACCTATTTATCGATACCTCTCCTATAGCAATGGAGTTAGCATTCACATCAATTTATAAGCAACGCATAGCTCACTTTTAAGTCAGTCCTTTTAACTAGCTCTCAATTTTTATACGTCATTTTATGGGAAAGTGAGTTTAGTTAAAATAAAAATAAAGTTTTACTGACACTGTTTCATACCGTTTACATGCGATGGATACTTGCCTAATATTAATTTACAAAAAAAAGAGACCCCTCCCCCTGCCCTCAGAAAATTTGGGATAGAAAATGTACTAATCAGTTTGCCTGATGCAAGGCGTGTATGCGAACACTACTTTCCAGCAAACTTATAGAAATAAATACCATTCCCATCTGTACAGCGACATCTATATATATTTATATTATATATTATAGCACCTTCATTAACAGTTACAAAACCAAAAGCTATTGCATTAAAGATAACATAGGTAGGTACTATTGGTCTTACAAAATTTATAAAGAATTCTTCTAGATACAAAGTTGAATTGAAATAAAGCAATTAAAATAGATAGTATATGTATTTACCAGTGTTTTTGCATGGCCAGTAACTTTACAAACAATATTTACAATACATAATTGAACCCCCTCATTGCGCAAGGAAATTGTATAATTGGGAAAATATAAAAAGAAACAGCTTCTATTTAAATGCAAGTCTCTGTAAGTACTCCATACACCCATTTCCATACATAGTAACTGACCGATGCCTGTACTTGAAAGATATGAGGAAAAATCGATATATGTATATATATATGGGAGATCTACATAAGAATAAATATGATTTTAGAATTTTTGTCTCTATCGGTCTGTCTGTCTGTATGTTTGTACTCGCATTACGCGAACACTAGGTATAGCTCCAGTTTGAATGCGGTTTTCTTAGATGTATTAGACTTGGTCCAACTTAAAAACTGGTATACAAAAATCAACCACCCCTTTATGGGACAATTCAGGAAGTCAACTTTTCAGCGAACTTTTACGCCGAAATCGCGGGTATAAGCTAGTCTATAATATTACATAGGTATACTTCGTCTACTTTTATTCAATGGTATTAATACCTACTTGAATAAAAGTAAGCAAGTAAAACCTGCACCAATTTTATAAATTAAACGCTTTTACACATAGTTCTGGCCGCTTTCACCATAAGATCCTGAAAATACCAACAAATACCAGAAAAATGCAGAAAAATACGTTCGTCAAGTGCTTAAAAACATGATAATAACGCTATTATAGTCAATAATATTGATCCCTTGTCACATTATAATGTATGATTGAATTCCCACTTATTTGTGTATTTTGAAATATTTATATAGCATACATCTAGCGAAAAGGAACATGAAAGGCAAACATTTTTAAGGTCCTGAGATATTTAATAAATATTCTTTCCCAATCATCAATAATTACAAAATATGGATACAATAATTCAGCAATATACAAATATACCTTGTTCTACCAGGGCTTGAAATTTAAAGCGCAGATCTATCCTACATTGGAATTGTCAGTTGTCTAATATTTTTGGTACTGGTATAAACTGACATAGTCATATTTGAAAATATCATAATTTCAAGTCCTAGCCAGAACCAACAGAATTTTAAACACATTTAGAATGTTATTTATTTACATATTGAGTTTTTATTTATATACTATTAAAATACATAGGTATAATATCTTCTTCACAATCAGTACTAAACGGTACAATTAATTTAACCAAATATCATACAGAATATTATCTTCGGTATCATTCTCGTTGATTACTCTAAGAGTTTTAAGTGTTTGCAAGTAAAATGTTAATTCCGAAGTAACCACGCCATGTTGAGGGCTGCCATTAGCTACAATATTCATTTTCGCCAACTGCTCTCTCAATTTATCCTTAAAATTATCATGCACTCTTTTATATATGGTCCTTATTTGTTCAATTGGTAAAATATCAATTAACGCTTCATGTAATTTAACTAAATGTTTGGAAATATTCCGGAATGTCTGAGACGGGACTGGAGGCTTAGCGTCCCAGCCAGTTAGCTGGGATATTAACATGTTACTGACTATTAGGCAAATCTTATTCTCTATCTCTTGCTTATGACTAACTATATCACTTTCAATGTTACTAAAGCCATTTAATGATAGTTCCTGGGCGTGCAGTTTCTCCAATAGCTGTTTTATTAGTGGTAGTAGCCAAAGGATGACTTGCAAAGACCTAGAGACTAGGGCGAGGTTGGAAGTAGATATTGTCTTCAAGCCCGCACTTTGTATTGCGCCCGCGCCGAGCACCAATTGGCAACAGCGAGAATTGAACAATCTGATGAGTTCCAACATACAATGAACTAAGTACTGCACTATAACTGGCGACTGTCTCGTCGCGTCACAATACTCCAGCAGAATTCTGATGAGGAGTTGAACAGTAGCCACCACTGAGAAATTTTCTTTATTGATAACTAAATATTTGCCCTCAGATTTCCTACTATCACACTGTAGACTAGAAGGTATCTCCCCATGTTCGCATATCTTGTCGACAATACTTTGTAAGTCCTGTGGCACATCAGCAGTTTTCCACCTCTCTAAGTTAAGACTAGTGGTGAGTTGGGACCTCTTTTCTGCATGTAGGTTCTGTATATATTTCATTGCGAAACTTCTCAATGCAAGTTTCATAGCGTTGCTGTAATGGCCCGTTATCTTTTCACACTCATTGGAAAAATGTTCAATTAAATTTGAAAGTGTAGACAATTGATTTAAATCTGAGAATACATAATCTTTGTCAGTTCTTGTTACTATAAGATTCGCGCAGCGCTCGTTGCAGTAATCGGAAAGTGAAATGATTATCTTTTTCAATTTATCTTCCACATTCATTATCTCTTCGGGCGTCCACATTTCGTCCCCCTCGTTACCAGTCACATCTTCCAATTGGCTTATTTCAAGAATTAAATTATTCAATGACAGCAGTCTTCGAAATAAAGTGATAAGATTTGGTGCTACTTTTTCTAAAAATATTATTCCTTCATTACATAGGAGCCATGTATTGTCAGCATTTGATCCTCTTAATACAATTTCAGTATTGCCATCTCTCTCTGCTATAATTTCTATAACACTTTGCTTGATAGTAGCTTGAATAGAAGTCATGGCTTCCACTTTGAAGGTATCTAAGAAATCGAATTCCTTCAATCTGAGAATGCCTGACACTATAGACACAACCTTGTCCCTTTCTGATATCTCTGATAGGTCTTGTGGCGGTCTATTTAGATCTGTTACTAGGAACCGTTGAAATTCATTACTAAGCATTTTGTGAATTAACCTTTTCATTTCAGTTAATTGCGGAGACAAATGCCTAAAGGCTTGTATGCCAGATAAGCGAGTTGAAAGGACTTTTTGTGTGGAGCTAATTAAGTCAAGAGCGGCCACATAATCTGAAGTGCTGAGGAGGAGTTGAATCATAGGCTGAGTTTGCTGGACAGTGGTCATCAGTTTCATAAGTTCTTGGACATTACCAAGGTTTCTTTTGATTCTTGACAAACTAACTAACTTCAAGGGAGTGACGGTTAAATTTTCTTTAACCTGAGTTATATTTTGGCGAGTGTGCTGTACGGCTTTGACAGCTTTCGCCATTTGCTCCATGATAGTATCGTGGGATAGCATGGCATGAAAAAATGCGTCTGATTTTTGCGCTACTTGCTTAGATATCTTCATTTCAATTACATCAAGGTATGTACTTAAAGTTTCTTGCAGAGATCTAATAGCGGCACTAGAGTTGAGGTAATTACACAGGTTAGGGAAAACCTGGCTAAATACTTTAGGGTCATTGAGGGCTAAGGCTGGTTCATAAAATATCTCTGGTATCTCACAGTCATTTTCTACAACTGGTGTCTTCGTTTTTGCAGGCACGTTTTCTTTGAATCTACAGTGCCTTCTGTACCTTTTAGCAATTTTTTTACAGTAAGATTCAAAATGATTTAAAGTGATATCTGGTAAATACGGGCTGGGGTATATTTCAACCTTTTCTACAAAGTTATCACCCCATGTTTTAGTAAAAAAATTGCTTTGCTTGCCTCTGTTTGGATCGTTTAATACTGCTGGTAGATTCTGTGATGAGGAATAAAATGTCCAGTCTTCAGAAACATCCTTGGCGTACAAGTGGTACTCTCTTACGTGATACTTGAACCCTGCTTTTCTCAAGTCCCCAAATTGTAAAGCAGAACATATGCCATTCTGCCCATATTGACATAAGATTATGGATCCTTCTTTAATACTGTGCTTATCCTGGATGTGCCTGAAAATAAAATAATCAATTTTTTTGTTGGTATGCACAGACTAACAAAACGAGAAAAATGGCGAAAATAAAGAGCCTCTAACCCGTAACTAGTAGATAACCTTATAGAAAGTAAGTGCAATATTAAGATAAGGAGATACAACGAACCTTTCAAATTCTGTTGCTGTGGAGAATAACAGACTTGGACAGTGGATACAATTTTGCCATGATGGTGTTTTTTTACTAGCAGCGGGGTTGTCCTCCATGACATCTTCGTGTCTTCTAAACGATTTATAGGAAATGTTTTTTATAAAGTATTATTAAATATTTCATTGGTACTATATTCAATTGCTGGAAATAAGATTTTGATCGCTGTTTCATTTCCATCAAATTTCCTATTTCATTTCATTTTCATTTAGATCATGATGTTGATGACATTTTTCTGACATTTCAATGCAACGACATGACAATGACATTTTGTTTCTTTGAAATTGTATGTATTTCGCTCAAAGAAAATTAGGTGAAGCTTTCAAGGCTCATTCGAGTTTAACTCTGGATATCCTATAAATGTAATGGGAGATTAACTGAATGTAAAATTCCCGAGATTGCGTGTCGCGACGTCTTACATAAAATATGTTAACTAATGAAAACTCTTCGCTATTTACCTACTATTATAATCTAAGTAATCTCCTGAAAAATACGCTGTGGTGGAGCAGAATAGAAAAGTCATTATCATATTCATGTGAAAAAATAAGTTGACAAAGTTAGTTCAATTAAATGACGTTGTCATTGACAATGTCAATATGTCATTAAAAAGCATTAAGACCCGGCTCGGGAGGCGAATAATTATATTATGTATCAAACGAAAACATTATTTCATTAATAATTCTGATTATTTCCTTAAAAAATAGATTTCTAATACACCTTTGGTGCAGAAAAACCATTGGGAACCCATATTTTATAAAGTGAAGTAAAGAGCTAGTAAAATGTCTGAATCCGAATCAGCAGATGTAGAAACAGTGGAAGGGACTAAACAAGAAAGTAGTCCGAGAAAACGAGTTAGACATCGCAAGAAGCAGCTCTATGAGAATATTTTGAAACAAATGGAGTTTTATTTCAGTGACGCAAACCTTAATAAGGATAGGTTCTTGGGCGAACTAATTAAGAAAGAACCGTTTGTTCCATTAGAAATATTTTTAAAATTCAATAAAATTCGGTCTATGACCCAAGATATTAATGATATTGTGAAAGCTATGAAGAATTCTACAATTTTGGAGCTTTCAGAAGATAAAACTAAGGTATGGTTCAAAAATTATTTTAGAGAATTCAATGTGGTTTATTTTTCACAACTTGATTTGCAGTGAAGCATTCAAATTGAACTGATAATTTCAGGTAAAGAGGCAAACTCCTATACTCCCGTACGATGCAGATCAAAGGACAGTATATGTGGAGTCTATACCTGTGACAGCGAGCAGGGAGTGGCTGGAGAGGGTGTTCTCGGATTATGGTCGAGTAGCTTATATTTCATTGCCCAAGTTTAAGAATTCACAAAGAATTAAGGTACAAAATATATTTTTCAATATTTTTTTTTATATTGTTGTAGTAACCTAGATAATTTCTTTATTATTTTCTTGGTTGGTAGTAGAGTTTCCCCTATTAAATAAATAAAAGGGCTTAAAAAAATAATATGTACTGAATACTACTACAAATACTTTTAGGAATATTTATCTGAGAAATTTGATTACCACATTTTCAATACTCACTGAGTGGCTATCAGATGAAACAAAATTAAACATAGTTTCATTTGTATTTGGATCTTTTTGTGTCAAACTCAATGTTTCAACATAAAGAGATCCACACCTACACAAGAGTGGAAGGTATTTTAAAAAGTATGATAGACTTTGTGATTGTAGATGAAAGATTGAAGAACAAAGTGCTGGATACCCGTGCATATCACGGTGCTGGCATTGACTCGGACCATTTACTGGTGATATCCCGGATAAGGGGTATCTTCAATCGCTGGCGGCACAGGGTAAGGGAGCAAACCAGCGCTTTGGAAAGAGTAAAAGTAGAAAATTTGCAAGATATGGATGTAGGGAAGAAGTATATTAATAGACTGAAGGATGAATTTGAAGATTTAGAGGAAATGAGCGATATTGAAGATGGATGGAAGGAATTTAAAGAAAGAATTGTGAAAGTAGCTGTTGAAGTGTGTGGTGTAAGTAGAAGAAGGAAAGGAAAAAATCACAAAAATGCGTGGATGAGTAAAGATGTGCAAGAACTTGTGCGATTAAAGAAGAAAGCATGGCTGGATTTGTTAGCAGCAAAAGCTAACTTAAGAATGCAAGAGGTTATAGATGAAGATGTGAATGAAGCACGTAAGGAATATAAGAAAATGAAAGATTTGGTTAAGAAAGCTGTGATTAGAAAGAAAGAAGAGTATAAAGAGGATTTTGATAAAAGGCTATCAGAAGACTTTCAGTCAAATCTGAAAGTATTCTGGAAATCCGTAAGGTCAGCCCGAGGAAATACTATAACCAGAGAGCTGACTAGGATCAGATGCCAGGATGGTAGCGTTGTGAAAGGAGAAGAATGTGTACTAAAGATATGGAAGGACTATTTTGAAAGTTTATTTGAAAAAAAGGAAGGAAATAAGAAAGATTTCTGCTATAGCGAAGAAAAAGAGAATGAGATGGAAGGCGAAATTGAAATGTTCGAAGTTGTGGAAGCACTTAAGAGTATGAAAGCGGGAAAGGCTGCTGGGTGTGATAGAGTGTCGGTCGAGATGCTTAAAGCAGGAAAAGGCGTAGTAGCTAGTCAGTTGTACTGCCTTTTCAATTTGTGTTGGAGAAGCGGCCGAGTACCAAAAGATTGGTGTAAGGCTGTTATCGTGCCACTTTACAAAGGAAAAGGGTCACAGCTGGACTGCAAAAATTATCGTGGTATAAGCCTGCTTAGCGTCGTCGGCAAATTGTATGCTAAGGTATTGATTAATAGAGTCAGGAATGAAACTGATGACAAAATATGGGATGCTCAAGCGGGATTTCGAAAGGGAATGGGATGTACTGATCAGGTCTTTTCCTTGCGGTGCATAGCCGAAAAGTTTTTGGCCAAGAGTCAAAAAGTCTATTGCACATTCGTAGATCTGGAAAAGGCCTATGACAGAGTTGAGAGGAATGAATTGTGGTCAGCACTTTCTATGCATGGGGTGAGCAGTCTCTTAATACGAGCACTGAAATCCTTATATGAGGATTCGAGTGCTTGTGTCAGGATAAACGGAGCGCACACTGAGTGGTTTAAGATTGAGAAAGGCGTTAGGCAAGGATGTGTTGCGTCACCGTGGCTGTTCAACCTATTTATGGATAGCTGTTTGACAGATTTGAAAGAGTCTAAAAGTGGATTAAGGATGAATGAGTTACTCGTCAAATGTCTGCTCTATGCCGACGATCAGGTTATACTGGCGTCATCAGCGGAGGAGTTACAGGAGATGGTAAACTGTATGCATGAAGCTTTAAAAGAGAAAGGAATGAAAGTGAACGTAAGTAAAACTAAAACACTGGTTTTTGAAATGGAGAAAGAAATGACAGCATGTAATATTTTGATTGGAGGAGAAAAAGTGGAGCAAGTGAAAGAGTTTGTATATCTAGGATCAAAGTTTACATCAGATGGCAAGTATGATAGTGATATTGAAAGGAGAGTGAACGCGGGGAACATGGTGAATGGAGCTTTGCATGCCTTTATGAGCAGTCAGAAACTATCCAAAAAGGCTCGACTGGCTGTGCACAGGGGCGTGTTGGTCCCGACATTAATGTATGGGAGTGAAAGTTGGGTATGGCAAAAGAAGCATGAAAGCAGAATAAATGCAGTGGAAATGAGAGCGTTAAGGAGTATGATGGGTGTGAAATTGAGTGACAGGATAAGGAACAGCGTGATAAGGGAATGTTGTGATGTGAAAGAAGATGTAGTTACAGGAATAGAAAAGGGTATGTTAAGATGGTTCGGTCATGTGGAGAGGATGAATGAAAGCAGGTTGACTAAGCAGATATACAAGGAGAGTGTGGAGGGAAAGGTCGGAGTGGGAAGGCCTAGACGAACGTATCTTGATCAAATTAAGGACGTCCTGGTAAAGGGTCAGGTCAAAAGTACCCGAAACCGCCGAGCTTGTATGAAGAGAGTTATGAATGTGGACGAAGCGAAAGAAGTATGCAGAGATCGTGGCAAGTGGAAAGAGGTAGTCTCTGCCTACCCCTCCGGGAAAGAGGCGTGATTTTATGTATGTATGTATGTATGTTTCATTTGTATTGTATTAATGACTCATACATACATACAGTCTTGTCTATATCCCTTATGGGGTAGACAGAGCCAACAGTCTTGAAAAGACTGATAGGCCATGTTCAGTTTTTTGGTAATTAATTAATTGATTTCTGACTCAAAGTTGGCAAATAAATGTTTAAAATCTTAGAATTATCTGAGTAAATGGTTAATGTTTGAAATTCAGTAAATTATCTTATCAGGATTTAGGAGAGGAGTTGAGAGCAATTCTTGTCATTGTCGTTGTGATGCCTCTACTATTTATATTATAGTACATGTATGTAGGTTTTTCTATTGATATTTGTAATTAAAAGTGAATGCAATTTAGGTTTATTAGTATCAGTTAGTTTATGTGTGTTAAGTTTATATCTAATTAAAAGTTAAAAAACAGTATTTGTATGTAACTTTTTAATAATTATAACAAATATCAAAACTATAAATTGAACATAAATTAAAGAAATTAAAAGAAATAATTCTAATAATATAATGATATTTGGGTGTATTTGTAGGTGAACAAATACACCCGAATATAAAACTAACGCTTATGTACAAAAAAGCAAGTCCCAGCATTGTATGTACACTAGCCAATGCCTTTCTTTAATACAAGAAGAAATTTCGTAAGAAATAAGAAAAGAACAGATATAATTGTCTGTGTTTGATCAAGTTCAACAGTTTTACTGAATCTACTTTTCCAGGGTTATGGATTCATAGAATTTAGTAAACCTGAGGAAGCACAGAAATGTATCAGCACTTTCACCAAAATGGGATGCAAACTTCCGACATGTATGCCTCCGGAAGATCTTTCCTCTATAAAAATGTTCAGTGTGGAACCACCTTTAGATGACACACCGGAAGAGAGAGAAGATTTTGAGCCACCAAAGAAGAAGATGAAGAAGAATAAAGACAAGAAAGCACATAAAAATCTGGAATTGAAACTGGAGCTTGAGTCTGATCGTGAAAAAACATTGGATACACCAACGGTAAGAATTTAATAAAAAAAAATTTTCAAGTTCTTATTACAAAGTGTGCTGATCAGCCATATAAAAATTAAAGACTCAGAGTTAAAAGTGTCTCAACAAAAGTCTGTGTGTGCTGCCAGTCTCTCATGGTCTCAAACTATGGGTCTCTTAAATAGGCTCAGGGTCACTCAGTGAGCCATGGAGAGAGCTATGCTCAGTATTTCTCTGCAAGATCAAATGAAGAGATTCATGAAGTAGTGTGTCGACACACACTACTCAAAATGTGTTTTCTTAATATTGATCAGTTTTCCTTTCAACCCATCAGACTTAATAAAATTTCAACAAACAAATCACATTAATAAGTCTGGTGGGTTGAAGAACAATTAATAAGAAGGGTGTTGTGGAGATACAGTTTTGTATAGCTCATCTTTCATTTGTTTTCAGAAAGAAGATGCCAGTGTATCTACGCCAACAGAAGTAAGTAAATTCTTTATTTCATCATAGCACTGTTGGATGTAGGTGTATCCAGTATTTGTTTGTTTTGACCTTTTGTAGTCTAACAGGTCCCAGTTTAAAAATCACTCGGAACCTTATATAAGTATACTACTCTGTCAAGAAAGTAGCAGGAAAAGATCAATATGTAATACACAAACTGTTTGTTATTCATCCAAATTTATTTTATCACCTTCAAAATATGCTCCTTTAGAAACGATACACTTACGCCAACGAATAATCCAATCATCAAAACATTTTTTAAACGCTGTTTCCGGAATTGAGGTCAGTTCTCGCCGCGAATTCTCTTTTATGTCTTCTACCGATTGAAAACGGGTGCCACGAAGTGGTAATTTGAGTTTAGGAAAAAGAAAAAAGTCGGCTGGAGCCATATCTGGTGAATATGGTGGTTGCTCGATGGTATTTGTTGAGTGTTTGGTTAAAAATTCGTTCACAATGATGGCCTTGTGCGAAGGTGCATTATCATGGTGCAAAATCCAAGAATTTTCTTTCCACAAATCTGGCCTTTTTCGTCGGATTTGCTCTCTTGAACGCCGCATAACACTCAAATAATATTCCTTATTTACCGTTTGACCTTCCGGCAAGAATTCCGAGTGCACAACACCGCGATAGTCAAAGAAAACAGTCAACATGACTTTGACTTTTGAACGACTTTGGCGTGGTTTTTTCGGTTTCGGTTCAGTTGGAAGGCGCCACTCCGAAGCTTGTTGACTAGTTTGCATGTCAAACTCGTAAACCCACGGCTCGTCACCAGTAACAATGCGTTTCATGAATGTTGGGTCGGAATTGACTCGTTCTAGCATGTCCTCAGCGACTCTCATGCGATAGAGTTTTTGAAAAAAATTCAGGTCTTTTGGGACTAGCCGAGCGGCAACATGTTTCATACCCAAATTATTAGTTAAAATGGTACGGATCGACTCGTGAGATACAGAAAGTTCGGTGGCTATCTCTCTCAAAGTTGAATGAGGATTTTCAGTCACTATTTCCTTCACTTTTGCGATGTTAACTTCAGTTGCAGACGTTGATGGCCTACCAGAGCGAGGCAAATCTTCCATCACATCTCGACCGCTTTTGAACGCTTTGTACCACTCATAAGCACGAGTTTTTGATAAAGTCGATTCACCGTAAGCCTTCTGTAACATTTTCAGTGACTCCGAACACGATATTCCATTGGCAATGCAAAATTTAAGACAAACTCTTTGTTCGATGTTTTTATCCATTATGAAATTAGCAATACACACTAGATATGATATAACTAAAAATAGCACTGTATTTAATGTAAACAACAGATGCAACTCAAACTCCGCGCCAAAATGGAAAACAGTTGTGCCAATCTAACAACAACAAAAAAAAACAAAAATTTTAATTTGGAACCATAAATAAATAATCCATTCCCGATACTTTTCTGACTGAATGTACAACATCTGGAGAATCATTCCATCCTATTATTATATATTTATTTTGTTTAGAAAACCATTGGCATTACTTATTAATTTCTATTTCATCAAGAAACTAAATATTTAAGGAAAAGCATGTGAAATTACAGATTCATTTGCATTTAATAAAAAAAAAACTTTAAATATTCCAGGAAAAGCATGTAGACTCCTCCAAAGAAGAATTAACAAGTCAAGACGAGGGTAAAGATGACCAAACTTCGCGCAAAAAGAAGTCAAGAAAACGTACGGCCAAAGAGCGGAGTCGGGCCAAAAGGAATTCCCATAAAAATGAAGCCCCTAAAGGCGCGTTATGGGGCCTACAAGTACTGCCCAAATCCGAGTGGAAGGTCCTTAGGAATAAATACCTGAATTTGCAGAAGAAATATATGAAGGAAATGAAAGCGAACATTAAAAATAATAGACATTTGTATTGTAGTATTCCTGCGCCGGCGGCGCCTTCTGTTGAAGTGGAACCAGGTAGGGTTTTTTTATAATTAAAAAGAAAATAGGACCGCTCAATAGTTCCCATGGATGTCGTAAAAGGTGACTAATGGATGGGTTTTTTAAGTTGGGATTCTTTTAAGCAATGAGCTTGAAGAAAACTGTCACTATTCTATCATTAAGCCTAAAAGCTGAACGTTGCCTATCAGTCTAGCAGCCGACATATAGACGTGATTATATGAATGAATGAATAAAAAGAGATTTCTTTGAAGTGGCTTCTTATATTATTTTAAAATCGCTATGCTCAACGGGGTTCATATTTACCTACTTAAGACTGACTGTAATTCAACTGTTGCACATACTATATGATAAGTAAATTGAATATAGTATATATATATATATATACTAGCTGTCCCGGCAAACGTTGTTTTGCCATATTAATATGTTTAAAGTAATTTCTAGTTAAAAAAAAATGTTAAGGGTGGACAACCCTTAACACTTAGGGGTATGAAAAATAGATGTTAGCCGATTCTCAGACCTACTGAATATGCATGCAAAATTTGGTTAAAATCGGTAAAGCCGTTTCGGAGGAGTACGGAGACAAACATTGTGACACGAGAATTTTATATATAAGAGATATACATATATATAAATATTTTATTTATTTCAACTGTTTAGCTCTAGATTGTGGCGAAGAAGCGAAGCCCGCTGAAATGGAGCGTCTGTCCGGGGTGTTTGTTAAGGAGGAACTACAGGAGCCCTGCTTTGACGTCAGACTCACAAAGAGAACGGTGAACTTTATATTTGTATTTTACATTACTGAGTGCCATGTGGTTAACTAGGTCATTGAGTTAAAAAGCGTATGTCCTGGGTCTGGTAGTTGGGATTTATCTATCTTCCCAGTACATACATACATATATTCACGCCTATATCCCTTGCGGTGCAGACAGAGCCAATCGCCTTGAAAAGACTGATAGGCCAACGTCGTTGTTTGGCTTAATGATAGAATGGAGATTCTAGTAGTGACAGGTTGCTAGTCCATCGCCTAAAAGAGTAATCCCAAGCCTATCCCTTAGTCGCCTTTTATGACATCCTAGGGAAAGAGATGGAGAGGTCCTATTCTTTTTTTATTGGTGTCGGCAACCACACGGCGCTATATGATAGTATGTAATAGTATTTCAGTATGGATATGGACGGCAATGATTACAAAACGCTAAACCTATTTTTTTCGCAGATCCGAAGCAATATCCACGTTTTGCACGTTGACGTGAAAGAAGGTCAAACTGAAGTCATTATAAGATTTGATTCTCCAAAAGCCGCTGAGGAGGTAAGCTATTCTTCTTGTAAGTGATGGGCTAGCAACCTGTCACAATGAACTGATCAAACGATGAAGTGATCTTATAAGATCAAGACAGATTATATATCTTTTACTTTGAAATAAGAAGTTAGTTATTTATGCGTTAACATAGACTGTTTTTATTTTTTCTGCTCTTGCTTTAATCGCCCCCCAACATATTAAAACAATAAATTGTATTTTCAATGTAATTTCCTATTTAACAATATGTATCCGGTTCCAGTATGCGCAGCAGCCGGGCAGCCGCGCGGCGGTGCTGCGCGGGGCGGCGGAGGGCGAGCAGTGGGCCCGCGCCGAGGCCGCGCGCTCGCGGTCCCGCGCGCGCGGGCCGCGCCTGCCGCAGCGCGGGCCCGGCGGCGGCGCGCGGCCCGCGCTCGCGCCCGCCTCGCCGCAGCCCACTCACACGCACATACGCTTCGATGAATAGTGCAGTGAATGTGTGAACCAGTGTCGTGGCGCCGATGTCCGCTTTGATCTATAGGATACTAATGTTATCCATATATATGACTGACTGACAGGCAGCGCGCAGCCCAAATCGTTGGGTCTAGATTTCAAATTTGGCACGTTGGTTCAGATTTTCCGAAATGCGCACGGGAACGGGACGAGTCTTTTTTTATGAATAGTGCAGTGAATGTATGAATCAGTGTAATCATGTAACGCTTCGGTGTATATGATACTAGTGTTATTGTTTATATGCTTGATTAATTGAGCTATTATTAAGTGACTAGCGACTGTATGAACCACTGTCAATATAGGCTTTGATGATAATAACAATAAATGCCAACGTGAATCAGTGTCAAATCACTAATATATGCTTTCATAAACATGGTGTTTATAGTTAGTATATTGTACGAAGTGATTATATGCAATGTGTGTGATAAGAGTATATAGTGAAAGAAGTGAAGAAAATTTTGTACAAAAACAAGAAACTTATAAGCGTCTTTTTTTTGTAAATTGCGTTGTTGAACAAAGAAAATTACAATGTAATTGTTGAAAGATAATTTACGTTGTTCCTGTCAAGAGGAACACTCTTTTTCAGTTGTAATAAAAAATTCTAAATTTCCATTTTTTTTTATTTTAATTGTCCATCTTTTTGCGTAGACGTTTTTTACGTCTATAGCATGTTATATTTTTTTAATCTACTTCAAGAAAGGAGGTTCCGTATTTTATCCGATCGATTAGTGTCCTTAACAATTACACTGAACTTCTGAATATAATATGAAAATGAAAGTATAAATGATTTACATGTAAATAAAAGAATAAAGTTTCATTATAAAGAAATTTATTACATTAAAAAGTAAATGCAACATCAAATTCAGTCTTACAAATAGTTATAATGTTAACCTTAATATTATAGGAGGCACTGGCACATTGAATTAATATTACAATTAAAACTACTTATTGCCTATTCTTACCATTGTCAATACCTGCATTAAAATACATACTCATCGTTTTAACAACCATAATTAAGTGGCGAACACATTGTTTTGTAATAAACATTTAAATAAGTACTTATTGTAAACAACATAAATTGACAAATATATTTTTTTAACAAAGTTTATAAAAACCCTAGTGAATATGTTGTTAGTTAACACAACTAAGCCGGATTTAGTTAAATGAAAAAAATTGAACTATAGATAGAAAGATAGATAAAAGTTTATTGCACCACAAGAGTAAAACATACAGAATAGCATAAAACAGTCATAGATAGAGTAGCATAGAGAATAGCATAAAACAGTCAAAGGCGAACTTATCGCTAATGCAATCTTTTCCAGTCAACCTTTGGGTAGAAGGAAACCAAATAGGAGATTAGCGTTGACTATAATGTCTAAGTGATAAGGTTTTTAATATTCATGAATTCATATACATACATTCCACATAGGGAGCACCAGTTTTAAGTAAATTAAAATAGTATTTATGTACAAAACAACACAATATTGAAATTGACAGAATAATATACAAAAAATATCACATATAATTATGTCATATGTACCATGCCACATTGATTAAAATATATGTACAAATAGAGGTAGATTAGATATATAGTATTATGATGCTTCCATGTGTCTATGGACAGTGACTGGAGCTATAATACTGTTTTTGCCACAAGGCAGTACCGTGACGCTGAGATCACCAGTTTTCAATCTGGGCTTTAACTTTGGGAGCGGACAACTAACGTCCGATTTAGTGTCGTCCGACAAAATGATCGGATCGTTCACTGAGAAGCCAGTAGCTTCGGAATCCTCGTGAGGAGTCATGGTAGAATACCCATGATCCGACCCACCGGCCGTATGCGCCCTTCTATACCCTGTTATCACTCTATAAGGAGATATAGGAGCTTCTATCTCCATGGCCGGCAGAAGCTTGTCCTGTCCAGATTTGTCGTGCGTGTCATCAGATTGCAAATGACTCATTTGGACATCAGGATCGTGCCACGTCTCAGCCGGGCCGTCTACGTAAAGATTGTGGCAACTAACTGAAGTAACGTTCTGCCTGTAGCAGTACGCAGCTACAGCTATAATTAAACTAACAGTAACTATACAACCTGCTATAGGACCTATGGCGGAATAGCTTCCAAATGCGTCTCTATTAATATGGCCGAAGGTGCCCTCGCCGTAAGGAGTGACCGCACCTAGGACGCCGTTGAAGCAAGTCGACTGCGAGGTACAGAAAGGGGAAGACAGGGGAGTCTTGGCATCGGCGTCGATCTGACACCATTCGCACCCCAAGACCCCGAGGCAAGAAGAGTGCGTAGTGTAGCTTTCGCATTGAAAATCAAAGCAGCTGTTTAAATTTTCCGCAAAATTATGGAAATAATGCGATTTGTGATTATTGTGCTCTGGAGTCATTCCGCACAGGGGAATGTCCTGGTTGAACGTGGATACATTTGCATTGGGACAGTTGTAAAGTTTGGAATTGCATTCGCATGGGCACTCGCATTCGGTCTGCTCCATACGGTTGCAATTCAGACACTGGCGATCAATCATACTGCAGGGACAGAAAACGATGCTGCAGGACGAATTGACGAGGCCGATGAAGGCGTTGGTGCCGGGGATGGCAGCTATGTAATACTGAACACAATGAAGACCCGACGCTACATTAGTCAAAATGCTCGTCAAAGAAGTATTGAATTCATAAAACCTTTGTATGGTGTTATCATAAAAATTGTTACACAACCTTTTAGTCACAAAATCTTTATGATTTAACATATCTATGGCAATCATAGACTCTTTATGAGTGATGTGTTGTTGTTCGATGGGCCCCGAACTATTGGGATCCATAAGTCCCGGATGGGATACAAGATATCCTCTATTGTTCATGATGAAGCATTTTATATTAGACGTTGCACAGAGAGGCATGCTGTCAATAAGCATTTTGTAAAGAAATCCCATAGTGACATCCATTGAGACAACCATAGTAGGATAATTACTTTTTCTGATTGCATATGAGATGCTGACAATATACCCTGCACCTCCGACATCTAAATTAGGCGGTGTGAGTACCACTTTGCCAGGATGTTCCAAAGCATATGTGAACCAAGGTCTTTTCACAGGTTCGTAGTCATATTCGAGAACTGTGCCTGGGAACATCACAAGAACACCACTCTCAGAGACAGCATACCTTCTGACAATGTATTTAGAATAGGGACCATGCAAGTGCTGCCTCTTGTAAAATGATAAAATGGAATTTAAATAACTAACATCATGTTGGATGTCGCTTTTCAAGCCAGGATTGGACAATAATCCATATGCTAAGCTTTTTAAATATGCCAAATAATTCTGCATGTAAGTGACAGCCTCTTGGCCATCTGCCATGTCATAAAGATATGTAAAAGGCGATTGGAAGCTAGAAGGACTAAGATAAACAGTGCCCTGATCTATAGTGGCAATCTGCTTGAAATGGCGACAAATTTTGCCATTTTTTGGGGGGAACAGGTCCAATCTATGAAATAGAATATCCTTGTTGTTTCTTGTAATGAAACTATTTGATGAATTAGATGAGTTTAGAGCAGGAACTTCAGATACAATACACACAACATAAAAATTGTCAACCCACCGCCAAGAGTATGTTATAGAATTGTTATGGTTACTTTCAACCATTGTTAGGTTACCAACACTAGAATTTAATATTTGTTTCTTCAGTTCAGGTACGAAGCTGTGTGTTTCAACTTGTTCTAATGGCACAAAATTTATTTTTTCTGATGCTGTTTCTGGCCTCGGGAAGAATGTATGCATGAGGACTTTTCCTGCAGCATCCATTACAAACGCCCTCCTCTTAAGATTTACACCTCTAAAGTAAACAATATCTTCAGCAAGGTCCGACCAGAAAAGGTCTAGCCCTAACACTCCATTGGCAGTTGGGAGCATTAAAGATATCATAAAATCCCTTTCAGTTGCTTCCCAGGTGGGACCGATAACTTTAAGCTGGTCGTCTTTGTAGTTTCCTGGCAAGTGAGATATAAAAGCTGAAGCCACCTGACCAATCACCGCACTGTCATTAATGTGGACTTTCATTATTGAGTCGTTGTTTGAGTCATTGTGCCATTTATCAATGTGAAATATCCCTAACGAACTATTTCTGTCAAATCGGTTTTCAAATATCAAGCCTATAGCAAATTTGAGTTTACTGTCGTAGTTTGAATAAGGGAATATTTTAAGCCATGTTTCATTTTTTAGTACCTTTGTGTCTGTTAGCAAGATGAACAGTTTATTCTCAGGAAGCGTCTTCTTGTCTAGAATATTACGTAGTTCTTTGTTAATAGATAGAGGAGACAAGTTTGATGAAGCTGTTGCTATGTCGTATAAGTAATCCCGGAAGATCATTTTGTTGTTATCAGTGGCATTTCCAACATCAGGCATGCCATCACTGCTGCAGGTATCTTCAAATTTGATAGACTCTGTGGTGTTGGTCAATTTTAATGCAATATAATCTGTACTTTGTAATGCAAATGCAGTTTCTTTAGCTACATTCACTGCGTGTTGAAGAGAGTCCTCATCCATATTGTTGTCAATGATAAATACCACAAGCTTTGGATCCGGGTTCACTACTGAATGATATAAATATCTCAGATTTGAGTGTGGCATACTGGTGCAATCTCTGTCAGTAGCATAATCTAAATGTGATAGGAAATATTGTCTCTTAACTTTCAAATCTTTAAACCTATCTAGCACTTTTGTTTTAGTGTTCAATATTGGAAAGGTATCATACAGGTTACTCCTTCTCTTTATAAATACAGACTTACGAATAGAGTTAAACGGGCAAGGATTCGTGAAGGACGGAGTATTCTTTTGGCTGGTAACATTTTTCATGTCAATCAGGATGTTTCTAGCAGACGAGAGCTTGAAATATAGTTTATCGGCGACTTCGTTCAAGGTGTCATTGTCGGACGCCTGGTACCGGCTCACTTTGTGTGTGTTTCGTATTTCGAAGTGTGTGGTGTATTCACTGCCTAGTTCTTTGTGAACTATTTCTTTAAATTTCTTGGATAGCGAGTCTGCTAGCTGGCGCACGCACAGCTGGTAGTCTCCACGACTATTAGTCCTCGTACAGTTATCAATTTGGGCGAAGATCTGAAGGACGCCAAAACTCGTAATCACTAATAGCAAAGATAATTGCTTCATCGTGGCGGCATTACCTTTGATCTCAATTCACTTGATCACACGTGCTTTTTATCACAACTGTACATTTCACTGTAGGGTACTCTGCCATTATTTTTATTTTCTCACAATAATTGAAAATAACACACGTGTCAAAATTTAATTTATAACAAAAACAACTCCGCCTTCCACCACATTCCAAACAAACCACCATTTGACAATAACTAGAGCTATAACAAACTGTATGTATTCGGTACTGAGTAACGGGTATGCGCTCTGGTACCGAGTAACGAAACGTTACTCTCGAATGTATTTCGTTAATCGCACGATTTCGTTACTCGCATTTATTGTATAATGGGTTCATTTCACGCATGCGCACATTACGCACGTTTATTCAAAACCGTACGTTACAATAACAAAATACAAAAGAACAATGACTGTTAATGAAAGGGAACGATATTATAATAAGGGATGAAGCTTAAAAAATAGTTTTTGATTTGTTTAACGTTATGTTTTTATTTAATACGTCAAATTTTAGTTCAAGAACAAAAGATTCTGTTGTTTAAAATTGGTTTTATTTAATGTTTAAATTCAGTTTAAGAACATATGATTCTGTTGTTTAGAATATGTTTTTGTTTAATATGTCTAATTTCAGTTTAAAAATAAAAGATTTTTGTTCTCGAAATGTTTTTGTCATTAAATAAGTTTGACAGTGTTGCTTTTTCATTATAATTTAGAGATTCTGTCAATACTATTTACTCAATACTTCATTTGCAGTTCGACACCCGTATCAAACTATACAAAATACGAATCGATTCGTTTTGTTGGGTTATACTGAGGTATCAAAAGTAACGAGTAACGTAACGATACGATAGTAACGAGTACTCATTTTAAAAGTAACGAATACATACGGGTTTGCTTTTTCTCGTTACTTTTACACCTCTAACAATAACAAGTTCGACTGGCTGCATAGATTGGCTGTTTGTTCAGTTTCTGTTGCTTTGCTTGCTTGCTTCCTGCGACTGAAATGACATAAGATCCAGTGTTACCAACTCCTAGGCAAAGGATAGTGTAATACGAGTCCTCATGAGATAGAAAGAGAAAAACTATTTATTGTGCGTCTCTTTCTAGTAGTTTCGAGTAACCCATATTCATTGCTTGGCTAGAATAATTCTTGCCAAACATTCCGATGGTAATTACTTACATCACTTATCAACTCTTGTCGCTGTTCGTTTGTTTTAATGTAAAAACTGTGGTTAGCTTTTATTTTATTTTTTACAGAAAACTGGATTATCGGCGCGATCAAATTTAACGCCAATAAATTGTGGAAAGAGGTAGTCTCTGCCTACCCCTCCGGGAAAGAGACGTGATTTTATGTATGTATGTAAATTGTGGAATTGAAACAACGTACAGAAAAAATTGAAATTACGAGCTGCACCTAAAACGATTAAAATTACGTGGCCAAGAAGCTTATAAAAAAAAGTTGCCGTCTTTAAAAGTGTATATTTGAACTTTAGTGCAAACTTTTGATAGGTACTTATAAGGCAGTAAAATTTAAAAATTTTGTGAACTTTAGATTATTTCTTAAGTATATTTGTTAACTCTTTCAAATGATATCAGAAAAACCCAAGAAAAACATTTTTATAAAACTATCGCTATCTCTTTTTAATTTAAGACTAAAATCGTATGTAAAATAGGACAATGATAGTTATATCGGAATCCTAAAACATCCGCTCGACAAAGGCGGCCGATTTCGCCATGTTTAATTTTTAAAAAAATACGGGACACATTACAAAGATTGAGTTAGCCTATACGGTATAGGCTAACTCAATCTTTGATTTGAGCCTATACCACATAGGCTATACCTATACTATATTTTATGTTTTATGATAAATTCTTAATATAAAATGGTCCTAGTTAGTAAATTTTAAAAATTGCATATCCATGGGGTGTTATATAAAGATATGGAGAAGCCAAAGGTTGCGTTAGCGTTTTTTATTTGATAAATTGAAGATCTAAAAAAATTATGTTTTCTATATCCTTTGATGATGCCCTCAAAACGGCAAGAAGGGTGCACCGGAGGGAGGGGTTTAAGTGAGTAGCGGTAGGTACACTACATGCCGGCAGATCCACACTTACCTGGGAGAAGATCCAGGGGGCGTAAAAGGTTTCCCCTTCGTAAACAAAAAAAGCGTAGTAAAAACGTTGGACAATTTTGGTCGCTACTTTTTTTACAATTACTGTTTAGATAATTAGCCGGGATGTAAAATAAAAAACTGTATGTTGGTAAAAATAAAGAAAACTATAATAAAAATCTTAAAACATAAAAACAATCCTAACTATAATTCGTCTTAAGTCATTCTTGTGAAAATTAACAAAAGAAGCTCGTCATATTTCATTTTACAAAAATTTACTTTTTTTCTTAGCGGCCAGTGCGCTATACAACTTTAAACATTCTGCCCGCCAAAGACGACAGTCTTTCAATCTATCTGCCTGCCATTGCTAACTACCTATACTTAGTATATCAATAAATACGAAATGTCTAATTTCCCTTAGGGTTCAATTCAGTTGCACAGTTCATTTATCCAATTAAATTCTCATTTTTCTATATAAACAAATCAAACACTAAGTAAAAGTCTTATTATCATATAAATAATAATTGTAACTTTGTTCAATGAAACATTAATTTTCTTAACAAGTGGACTGTATAATAAGGAATGAAAAAGAACAAAAGTAATGAGTAGGTTAATAATTTCCTTCGTCAATGATAATAACTCTAGCTAGACTATTTACTGGAAATTAAGTAATGAATCATATACACTAACGGTATATACTATAAGCGGAATATTTTAGAGAATCAGTAGTCTCTACTAACTAGTGTAAGTTACAAATATCATGGAACTTAAGTAATTAATAAGCATGTTACATCAAATATATTATATATCCATATTTACACCACATGTTTTAACACTTATTTAAAACATTATCCGAAATTAACAGTCAGTCAACAGTTCCAGATTAAAAATACCTACCTACTGAAGTATAAATTCAACAAAATTTAAATAAATTCAAAGAAACAAGTTCTTTGAATAATCTAATTCCTTTACTGTTTTAAATTCCAAAACATATATGTATCTTATCCTAATTATTGTAATCTGTTATACAAAACATTAATTAATATTTACACATTTATTATAACAACTTTGTCTATTAGATGTTACTTTGCCACTTATTATCCACCCTAATGTTGTGTTTTGGGCGATCGCAGTTCCAGAGGGTGATTTGAGGAGACCTTCTCTAATAATGTTGCTGTAAACCTCAGCACCTAACAGAACATCGATTGTGTTAGGTGTATGATATTTAGGATCAGCTAACTTTAGGGTATTAAGTGTTGCCCAAGAAATCCCAATTGTCTTGGATGGAACAATAGTGGTTATACTATCAATTACATAGGCTTTAACATTTCTTATATAATCAGGTCTAATAAGAGAACGTATTGGTAAAATAACCATAGCTCTTGAATTAATACTTTTGCCACAACCTAAACCCGAAACCCTACAGTTTGTATAAAACTTCCTCAACCCCAGCTGTTGTACCATGCCTTCTGTAACGAATGAAGTTTCCGAACATTGATCGACTAGAGCTCGAAGAGTGCGTCTTTGATTTTTATTAGTTTCGGTTGTGACTAAAGCTGTGGGAAGCAAAACATGATTTGTATTTCCTCGTGCGAGGTGACTGCTAATGTGTTTAACATTCTCTTCTAACAATGTAGGTGAGTCAAGGTTAACTTGGCACTGATCATCATTCTCACTTTCAGTTCTATGTTCTTTTAATCTATTTACAGAATATTGATGTAAGAGAGAATGATGTCTCCCTTGACACGTGCCACAGTAAGTTGTACTGCGGCAATATTTCGCTGAATGATTTGGCACAAGACAGTTATAACATATTCGATTAACTTCAGCGAACTGACGCCTTGCGCTGTACTCTAAATTAGAAAAATCTTTACAGTTACAAAGCCTATGACTACCTTTACAATATATACAAACTATTTCTTTTCCGAACATAGTTACAACTTTTGAGGGATTATTAATCATGTTACTATTTTTATCTTTAGTTTTGTTAAAATCATTTACTTTGGGGTCTAAAAATTCTAATGAATGATATCTTTTTTCTAAGAACTCCTTAAACTGTATAAAATTAGGCAATTGGTTCGACTGAGAAGATATTTCGCTTACAAAAGACTCCCATTGCTTACGAGACTCTTGATCTAACCTTAAACTAACAAAATATATAACTAAAATATCCCAAGACTGTACATCAATACCCAAGTTCTTTATTCCGTTTAACATATCTAATGTGCTATCTAATAAATCTTTAATGGCGGTGGCAGACTCTGTTTCTATCTTTTTTTTACTAAAAAACCCATTTAATATGCAGTTCACCAAATATTGTTTATTGTCATACCGGTTCTCTAACATCGACCAACATTGCGAGTAATTTTCATTTGTAATTGGAATATGACGTAGCAGTTGCTCGGCCTCCCCGGTGATACTTCCCTTTAAATAATGTAGTTTCTGCACGTCGTCAATGGCACTATTGTTATGAACTAATGAAATAAAGAGATCCCGAAACGTCATCCACTCTGTATATCTTCCTGAGAAAACTGGTATGGATATTTTCGGCAGCTTCACGTTACCTCTGTTACTAAATGCAGTGTTGAACGACGACGACTCGGATGTACCTAAGTCTTGATTTGGATTGCACAATTTTGCTACTAAATCTTTTAATTCTGATTTGAACTCGATATAAAATTCCTCCATGTCGTCATACAGTGAGTCCTTGAAATAACTACAGTCTGATAATTCCTTTATTTGTAAAAGTTTATAGTGGTTTGCTGTAAATTCAGTCCATTTTGCTTCTATAACTTGCAGCCTCGTTTCAATGTATGATTTTGACAATCTATCCTTAGGACTCTTTTTAAAGTTAACTTTGGACTTTTTTAATTGTATCATAATATTATTTTGCACGTTTATAAGCTCCATTGTTATATAAAATCACTTAAATTGTTATGTTTGTATTACTCACGCACGGCTCGGCTCTGTCCTTTTACCAACACACGATCTCTTCCGCCGCACTGCTGCGGGAGTAGACTTCGCTCAATGATGCTGATGCTATACCTCCAAAGAACCGCTATTGCAGCGCCTGGTATCACCGTCGAAGACCTACTGCTTTCTTTACCCCGGCACTTACACGAAAAACTTTGCTTAAATATTCTACTACTGGTTACTACAATTCGGCTCGTAAGGACCAAATGTTTAGATAATTAGCCGGGATGTAAAATTAAAAAACTGTATGTTGGTAAAAATAAAGAAAACTATAATAAAAATCTTAAAACATAAAAACAATCCTAACTATAATTCGTCTTAAGTCATTCTTGTGAAAATTAACAAAAGAAGCTCGTCATATTTCATTTTACAAAAATTTACTTTTTTTCTTAGCGGCCAGTGCGCTATACAACTTTAAACAATTACAACCCTAAAAATGCCTTTCTTATTGTATAATTCGAAGAGGATAGGTATATTCACTAAGTTTTAATTTCAGTTAACAATGCCAAGGCCGTAGCCTTGGGCGGGGTTATTAAAAACCTGCAACAAAGGTATCACCTTCGATATTCAATGTACTTATTTCCAATTTTACCGAAAACAGTGACTTTTGGAACATCTACCTAGGGACTTCACAGACATTTAAGTTATATCAAGTAATTGGCCTGCGCAAATGGTGTGACCTTGAACTCTAAATCCAACACAAATTGAGGCATTATTATTCTTTTGTAGGATTCCCATTTTCCATTCCCGTGTGGTTCCCGGCACCAATAAAAAAAGAATCTTCGTAAAAGGCGACTAAGGGATAGGCTTATAAACTTGGGACTCTTCTTTAAGGCGATAGGCTAGCAACCTTCCACTATTTGAATCTGTGTCATATTAGTGTCAATGTCATTGTCAAGAGAGATAGACTAACAGTGTAACGGCCATACAAGACAATAAATCAGTTGGGCATTGCGTCATCATGCAAGCGAAGCTAGAATGTGTTTTATTTATAATTAATATCCTAAACAATCATAAATTCCCATATGAAACATGGTGTCAGGTGAAAACAATTTAAAAAAGATCCTTAGTGTTGTAAACAAAAAGAAAATAAGATTAGTAACACAATATCTATATGTACTTCAGTTTGAGGTTTGCTAAGCGGTGCTTAGAAATAAAAGATGGTGGAAGACAACAAAATGGAAAAAATAATGGTAGGATCCATAAAGCCGCCTGTGGGATATTCAATAATTGATGGAGACTCATGGAAAAAGTATAAGCAGATATTCAACCTATATTTAGTAGCAACAGGCTTGGAAAAACAAGAGGATGAAAGGAAAATTGCAGTTTTCCTATCATGCGCGGGAGACGAGATGCTGGATGTATACAATGGATTAGGAGTGATAAAGAGTTGGAAGGCATTAGAGGAAAATCTGGACAATCACTTTGGTACCAAAAATAACACAGTGGCCAATAGTTACAAATTTTTCAATTTAAGGCAAGAGGAAGAGGAAAAAGTAGATCGTTTTGTTACAAGGCTTAGGAATGCAGCTAAGATCTGTGATTTTAAAGAAGAAAAGAGATTGATAAGAGATATGTTAACAATAGGAGTAAAAGACGTTAGTCTCAAGGAAAGATTATTATGGGAAGCAGATTTAACATTAGAAAAGGCGATAAATTTATGTCAAGCAGCAGAAAATAGCAAAAAACAAATAAAGGAGATGGAGAATAATGCGAAGGAAATAAGTTTCATGAAGGAAAGTTCAGCTAAAAAGGATCGGCAGAAGATGTTTCATTGTAATAGATGTGGAAGACAACATGAATATAGAAATTGTCCTGCGTATGGAAAGAAGTGTGCTTTGTGTTCAACATTCAATCATTTTGCGGTAATGTGTCGATACAAAAATAAAAAAGAAGAAAAACCACCAGGCACAACAAAACAGTTACATAAAAAAGTACAAGGAGTGAAGGAGTCAAATAATAGTGAGGACAGTAGTAGTGAGGAATTCGGACCATATTCAGTAAGTAGTTTAAGTAAGTTACAATGGCATGAGGTTATAAGTGTAGAAGGCTATAATATAAAATTTAAGTTGGACTCTGGAGCAGATTGTAATGTTATGCCGCTTAGGTTATTTAATAAAATTACAAAAGGAGAATATATGTTAGGAAAGCCAACGGTTCTGGTAGTTTATAATGGTCAAGAGGTAAAAACATCAGGAAGTGTTGAACTAAATTGTATTGTTAAAGGACAAAAAGGTTGTATTCGGTTTTGTTTGGTAGATATGCAGGTTCAGCCAGTGTTAGGGTTGCCAGATTGTGTAAAATTTAATTTAATTAATAAAGTAGACAATATAGTTGTACAGGATAAAAGCACATTTTTAGCAATTAATGAGGATGTGTTTTCAGGATTAGGCAACATAGGAACATATACAATAAAGTTGAGAGAAAATGTTCAACCAGTAGTTAAGCCAATTAGAAGGGTACCTCAGGTGATAAAAGATAGGTTGAAAGAAACTTTATGTAATTATGAAAGTAGAGGTATTATTAAAAAGGTAGAGGGACCTACCACTTGGTGTAATAATTTAGTTATAGTGGAGAAACCAGATAAGTCTCTTCGGTTATGTTTAGATCCAAAGGAATTAAATAAAGCTATTTTAAGAGAAAATTATCAAATCCCTTCGCCTGAAGAAATTTATAACTCACTTGCAGGAAAAGGTGTCTTCACAGTATTAGATCTCAAGGATGGATTTTTTCAAGTAGCCTTGGACGATGAGGAAAAGCTGTGTACATTTGGTACACCCTTTGGCAGATACAGGTTCAAAAGAATGCCATTTGGCATATCCTCTGCTCCCGAGGTAATGCAAAGGTTAAATACTGTTATTTTTAGTGATATACAAGGAGTACATGTGTACTACGATGACATAATCGTAGCTGGAGATAGTTTGTCAGAACATGATCAAATTTTAAGTAAGGTAATAGATAGAGCGAGAAAGTTTAATGTTAAGTTTAATAAGAATAAAGTTCAATATAGGGCGGAGTTTGTTAAGTATGTAGGGTTATTGCTATCAAAATCAGGGATAAAACCAGATCCTGAGCATGTGAAGGCCATTGTTGATTTAGAAAAACCAAAAAATATTAAGGAATTACAAAAGTTCTTAGGAATGTGTAATTATTTAAGTAAGTTTATATCAAATTATTCAAAAACAACAGAGCCGCTTAGAGATTTGTTAAAGAAAGATGTGTTGTGGGACTGGGGTAGTTTGCAAGAAAAAGCGTTTCAAGAGGTAAAATGTAAAATTTCCAGTGCACCTACTTTAGCAATATTAGAAAAAGATGGTACATTAACATTGCAATGTGATAGTTCTAAAAGTGGTATGGGTGCTTGTTTGTTACAGAAGGGTAAACCTGTTTCTTTTTACTCTAGGTGCTATACAGAATGTCAACAAAGATGGGCACCCATAGAAAAGGAGCTATTTGCAATTTGTTTAGCTATGGAAAAATATCATCAATTTGTTTATGGACGTAGAATAGTTGTAGAAACAGACCACAAACCTTTAGTTGCCATAATGAATAAAGATATTAATCAAATCTCAGCTAGGTTACAAAGAATGGTATTAAGACTGTTAAAATATGATTTTGAAATAAAGTATATTCCGGGATCTAGAATGTTTGTAGCTGATTATCTATCTAGACATTATAATACCACTAACGGGCGGATAGAAAATACATTAAAAGAATTAGTTCATTGTGTGAGTTCAGAAACTGTATACGGTTTAGAGGGTGAATTACAAATTTCAAAAAGGAAACTAATAGAATTACAACAAGAATCAATGAAGGATGGTAACTTGCAACATATTATGACTTGGTTTAATACAGAGTGGCCCAAAAATGCTAAAAATATATATGGTACAGAATTAAAAAAGTTGTTTAAATTAAGAAATGAGTTAATGGTAAAAGATAATATTGTATATTTTGAGAATAGAGTGTTAGTGCCTAGATCATTAAGAAAGGAATTATTAAGTATTGTGCACTCAGGTCATGCAGGAGTTGTGAAATGTAAAAAGAGGGCAAGGAAAGTTTTATTTTGGCCAGGAATGTCGAGAGACATAGAGAATTATGTATTATCATGTAAACCATGTGAAAAATATAGAGTATCTAACTGTAAACAACCTCTGATGTCTCATGAGATTCCGGATTTGCCATTTAGTAAAGTAGGTATGGATGTAGGTCACTATGCAGGTAAAGATTTCTTAGTTGTGGTAGACTATTTTTCCAAATGGATTGAAATGGTATGGTTAGAAAACAAAACAGCTTCAATTATAATACAAAAGTTAATGAAAATTTTCAGTACTCATGGATTTCCAAGATATATAGTCAGTGACAACATGCCATTTGGTAGTTTTGAGTTTAAGCAATTTGCATTAAAAAATGACATTGAGTTAATTATGTCTAGTCCTCATTATCCTCAGTCTAATGGTTTATCAGAAAAAGCAGTTGGAATTGTAAAAAGTTTGTTAAAAAAATGTGAAGAGAGTGGTACCAGTTTTGATCTGGCAATGTTGCATTATAGAACCAGTCCAGTGGCAAATTTAGATTATTCTCCTTCAGAGTTGTTAATGAACAGGTTGTTAAGAACAAACTTACCATGCTCAAAAGAACTTTTGAAATCTAAATTGTGTGTAGATGTTAAAGAAAAATTGTTAAAAAATAATGAAAAATCTAGGACCATTTATAATAAAACTTCTAAATTGAAAGGGTCTTTTAAAAAAGGGGAAGATGTGATTATACAGAATGTACCTTATAACAAGTATTGGTCTTCAGGTAAAGTGATGGAAGAAGGAAATGGTCCTAGATCGTTCACAGTTATGAATGATAAGGGAAATTTAGTCAGGAGAAATGAGAAACACATAAGAAAAAGTAAAAACAAATTTATTAAAAAAGAGGAATGTTTGTGGGGTAGTATACCAGGTGAGGCTACAAGGGTGGAGACTCCGGTGGTGGTAGATGACCCAGGGGTATCTCAAAGAAGTGTAGAGTTGGGTACAGCCGGCAGTAATGATGTAGTCACTAGGGCAGGTAGAATTGTTAGAAAACCAGTTTATTTGAAAGATTTTGATTTAAAATAATATAGTAAAATAGATAATAAATATTAGTATATAATAATTTAAAAATAAATAAAATAAATAACATAAGGGGGGGATGTGTCATATTAGTGTCAATGTCATTGTCAAGAGAGATAGACTAACAGTGTAACGGCCATACAAGACAATAAATCAGTTGGGCATTGCGTCATCATGCAAGCGAAGCTAGAATGTGTTTTATTTATAATTAATATCCTAAACAATCATAAATTCCCATATGAAACAGAATCTAAATTCTATCATAAACAGCTGAACGTGGCCTATCAGTCTTTTTTTAGACTGTTGGCTCTGTCTACCCCGCAAGGTATATAGACGTGATCATATGTATGTATGTAGCATATTATGTAGGTACTAAGGCCTCAAAGATAACTTTGTTCAGCCAGATTGGTTGCGTCTTCCCGCGACCATATCAGAATAAAATACCTAGGTACGAAATTATTTATCCTTGAGGGCCATCCATCAATGATGCCGAAAATAACTATTCCACGCGGAAGAAGTCGCGGGACAGCTAGTGGTTGATAAAGTTGTCCTGTGGTGACCAGAACAAAAGACAAACTTGTAGGGAGTCCAGAACGGGTAGGTACCTCCCATGATTCGGCTCGTACTTATAACCACATGTTTGGTAGAACCTTAAATGGTAGGAGTTGGTAGGTAGGTAGGTAGTCCTGTGGTGGTTTTCGGTCTGACACTAAGAATACGGCCACTCCATCTCTTTCCAGTGGATATTTTTAAGGGCGACTAAGGGAATAGGTAACTCTGGTAATGAACAAATTACATAGTGCGTGGCAAACCAACTTCTTCATTTCACATGCACACTGTAAGCCAATCAAGGGAAAGACTTGAGATTATTGAGAGAGATCTTGCGATGAACTACTTAGCAATTTGCCATCAGACTTTTGGTGGCTCTGTCTGTCCCGTAAGAGATAAAGACTCGATAAATGTAGATAAGCAAAGGTACTTATTTATATTGGCACGATTTATTTGTATTGATGCCTTTCTTTCTTTTATTTGCTTTGTTATTACTGAATTAAGTTTCATTGGTATAGGTAAAGAAAGAAAAGTCTTTATTTGGCGCAAAAGGTGACATTACATTACATCACAGGTAATAAACATTCGTTTATTTTCAACCGACTTAAAAAAAGGAGAAAGATTTAAATTAAGAACACTGCATGTTCGTTTCTTGAAAAATGTGAAATAGTATTGTTACTCTTACAGTAAGTTTAGATTTAATTTAAAATTCATTTATTCCTTTAATATGTATGTGTATAATAAGGATGGTCAGTAAATTTATTATGTCAGACATACTTACTTTGCTAGCTGAGGCGTAGGAAATCACATTCAAGATAAATATTATCAATTTAGTCAATCTAGGAACTAAGTATAATGATCTATCCAAGGACTTGAAATTATTCAACATAACTCATTTACATATAGATTACCAACTATTTACTATTCTAAAAAATAATAATGCGTACCTATTAGGTACCAAAAAAGTAATTACATTCACAGTAGTAAATTATTCCAAGAATTAGGTGACCACGATTGGCAGACTGCTATATGTAGGGGTATGTATTCCATCGATTGGTCAGGGGCGGCGTGGCTTACCGTCCGATCATTAACCCAGTTGTGTGGTGGTCCGCGACGCGGGCGGGCACGCGACCGGCAGCGGGCCAGGTCGCCAGGCGCCACATCACTCCAACATGCAACTGCCCGAGCAGCCGCCGCCACCGCTGGCACCTTTGTGGGACCGCGTACTCAGGGCACAAGCTCTCCCGCCCGATCTCGACGTACAACTCCTCTACGTCGCCATCAGAGACCGACTGACGCATCCCGAGTGGGAGGTACGGCTGCACGCTCTGAGAGTGCTCGCCGATCTTCTCCCCCTCTCCGGCAACGCTCTGTCCTTCCCTTTTGACCAAGTTGTTGATAATCTTGGACACAATTCGCCCAACGTCCGCAAAGCCGCACTTGACGCTCTCAAAGTTTTCTGCACGCATTGCGAGGATCCAGAATGCGCCGCCCGCGCCATCCTAGACAAATGCTCGTATCAGAACATACGACCGCATTCCGCAAATATAGACACAAAAGTGAACGTTATAACTGGACTGATTCTATCCATACCTTCTGTGATGAATATTTTAAGGAAAAGACAACCAGGCTTGGATATTTTTCCCATGTTTCAAATATTAGGTGACAAATTATTTGATCTTATACATAGAGATGTGGCTCAACGTGCTCTTTTGAAACTGCGACGAGTTTGCGGACCACGTGACTACATGTTATTGCTGTCCAGGTTAGACCTAAAAGTGCAGGATAAATTTCGTCAGTTATGCGAGACTTATGACGAAGACTCGATGGATGTTTACTACGCTCCACGAAAAGCTTACCGCGACGGTAATAACCAGACTCTAGTTAAAGTGAATCACGTATTCAATGCACCGCTTACAAATTCAATAAGACTGGCAACTGACTCATCTTCTGAAGAATCTTTTACTCATATACCATTTTACAATAGCAATTATGCGAAAGTTATTATAGAGACGGAAATTAAATTTGATTCTGACACTGCCATTACAATGACTGTACTAGAAGAGAATGAAACGGAATCTGAGAAGAATACAGGGAGTGAAGAAGACTGTGATAGTTCTGATAGAAATATGCTGAAATATAGCGACGGGGAATCCGAGGATATGGATGTCGTTGTGAAAAAAGTAAGATTTGGTGGTGAGAGTGTCAAAATAAGAACACCTGATAGCGAAAACTTGATATCAAGTGAAGATGATAATCAAAATAAAATAGTAGCTATAAAAAGAGACAATATAGTTCAAGTATCTACGCAAATAACGCCGTTAATCGTGACAAAAATGAATGAGATTAGGAACGAGGCTTTCGAAAGAGACTTGCAATCGAAAACTAATAAAAAGAGTGGCATACCACTGCCAGTTATATACAACAAGGTTGTTCCTAAACAAAGCACAGTAGTGCAATACGGAAATGTGAAATTAAAATCAAAATCATTGAGCGAGTTGTATGATTATTTTAGTTCAAGGAATGATAAGCAGGAGAGTGTTTATAGGGAGGGGTCTGGGTTTGCGTTGACGCTGACTGAGGTGCGGTCTCCTGAGAAGGTGCCGAGTCCGGTGGAGCCTCATCGGGAGGTGGAAGTTCTTCATAATCTTCAGCGGAGTCCTGTGGTGTCGCCGCGACGGCACCAAACGAGATTGCATCTGGAACGTGACGGGTGAGCAAAGCAATCAAAATTAAAAATTCTTTAGGTATTGTTAAGTATATTGTACACATCTTATAAACTTATACATACATATGGTCATGTCTATATCCCTTGCGGGGTAGACAGAGCCAACAGTCTTTAAAAGACTGAATGGCCACGTTCAGCTATTTGGCTTAATGATAGAATTGAGATTCAAATAGTGACAGGTTGCTAACCCATTGCCTAAAAAAGAATCCCAAGTTTGTAAGCCTATCCCTTAGTCGCCTGTTACGACATCCATGGGAAAGAGGTCGGATGGAGTGGTCTTATTCTTTTTTATATTGGTGCCGGGAACCACACAGCACTATAAACTTAAAGTATTAACTTATGGCTTTTTGATTTTTGTGAGCAAAGCAATTTGAGTGCGATGGCAAAACACTGTTATTTTGAAACGCGAATATGGTTTTAACTTTATTAAGGCGTAAAATTCTAAATATGAATAAAAAAAAGAGGAATAATTATTCCACTACTTAAAGACACATTTTACAATGAATTTGTATGTTACTTCTTAACCTTTTATCTACTCAACTAATCTTATCTACCTACTTACTAATTTTTTAATTCTCACACACTTTGTAAAGAGCACAGAACACAATATCTGCGTTCTGTGGTTAAGAGTACTGAGAAGGTTAAAATTGCACCTTATTTATGTCCTACACGCAAACGAAATCGCGGACAGTTACTACATAGTACTTTTTTGAAAACTGCGCCTTTGTCTACCATATTCACACTAATAATAAAAAGAAAAAACTTATTTGTATGTTTGTAACGAACAAACTCAAAAACTATTCGACTGATTTTCACAAAATTTGGCACAGATATAAAACAGACTTTTTATTTAGATCAAGGTTTTTGCCCACGGGAGTGGAGCGTCTTGCAAAATCTAGTAAGAGATAAAGACGTGATATAATAATGTTTTTATGTACTCGTATATGCAGATTCGTGCTAAACCTCCTCGCCTCGTCTCCAGCGAGGTCTGATGAGCTGGTGCTGCGTCGAGAGCCTTCTCCCCTGAGGACCCGCTATGACTGGGAGGAACTGAGTGTGGTGTCTCCCCATGTGGCTGAACAGCTGCATAACACTGTAAGTAAAAAAACAATGGATTAGTATGGGCTGATGAAGAAGAAGTCCTGTGACGATTGGTTCTTTCCTAGCGAAGTCTGATGAGCTGGTGCCGCGTCGAGAGCCCCTGAGGACCCGCTATCACTGGGAGGAACTGGGTGTGGTGTCTCCCCATGTGGCTGAACAGCTGCATAACACTGTAAGTAAAAAAAACAATGGATGAGTATGGGCTGATGAAGAAGTCCTGTGGCTACTGGTTCTTTTCTAGCGAAGTCTCATGAGCTGATGCCGCGTCGAGAACCGTCTCCCCTGAGGACCGTTATGACTGGGAGGAACTCGGTGTGGTGTCTCCCCATGTGGCGGAGCAGCTGCATAACACTGTAAGTTCCAAATCATGTAAGCGTTGCCTTTTTTTTAACTCATATTAGGAGTTGCACTAGGGCTTATGCAAAAACTCCCTTGACAGGATATGATTCATAAGAGAAATAATTTCGATAGTTTTAGGTACTAGTAATATATTGGCTTATAAACTTAGGATTTTTCTTATAGACGATTGACTAGCAATTCCTCGCTATTTGATTCTCAATTCTATCATTGAGCCTAACAGCTGAACGTGGCCTGTCAGTCTTTCTAGACTGTTGGCTCTGTCTACCCCGCAAGGGATAGAGACGTGATTATATGAATGAATTAATTACCAGTAATGTCATCGGTGGTACTACGGATTGTATTGTACACCTATCATTGGCATTCGTTAATAAGCCAAGTAAGAATTTTAATTTATATAATCTCGCATTTTGTATGTACCTACAGGTTGAATTAATTATTTTATATTTTTAAATTACACAACTCTTCTCTATAGAAGCCTCAAGAGTATCTTCCTCTTGTCAAGTTATAAAAGAAAATGGTGTCTAAAACACAAGGAGTGTTTAAAATAGCCCTTAAACGAATGCCCAATCTTATACAAAATTTTATTAATAACAAATACCTTAAGTACTCAGTCTATTTTTGATGCGACGTTATGATACCAGTACCTTAAAACTTGCTGTGTCATGGTGCGGCACCCTGCAGGTTCAATACGTAGGTTCCATTGTATTCTTCAGCCAATTTGAATAAGTCTAAGGGTACTTAGATACATACATACATACATACATAAAATCACGCCTCTTTCCCGAAGGGGTAGGCAGAGACCACCTCTTTCCACTTGCCACGATCTCTGCATACTTCCTTCGCTTCATCCACATTCATAACTCTCTTCATTCAAGATACATTCGTCTAGGACTTCCCACTCCGATCTTTCCCTCCACACTGTCCTTGTATATCTCCTTAGTCAACCTGCTTTCATTCATCCTCTCCACATGACCGAACCGTTCGTACTAAGATAAAGATGGTAGTATATGTCGTCTAAATAAGTAGTACCGTGTGTTTCCCGGCACCAATACAAAAAAGAATAGGACCACTCCATTTCTTTCCCATGGATGTCGTAGAAGGCGACTAAGGGATACAAACTTGGGATTCTTTTTTCGGCGATGGGCTAGCATCCTATCACTATTTTAATCTAAATTCTACCATTAAGTCCAATAGCTGAACGTGGCCATTCAGTCTTTTCAAGGCTTTTGGCTCTGTCTACCCCGCAAGGGATATAGACGTGACCATTTATATGTATGTATGTATAAGTAGCAGTACCTACCGGAATGAACATTGTGAGTATTGTGACACGACAATTTTATATATAATACATACATATATACTCCACATCTTTATACCTTCACAAGTTACAACCAACTCCTGACAAGTCTGTTCTGTTCTCAGGAGAACTGGATAGCGGTAGTGAAAGCAGCTGACCAACTCCACGGAGCCTTGTTGGACCGGGCGACAGTCAAAAGGGCGGAGCCCGAGGCCCTGTCTCTGGTCCAGCATATGTGGGCGCTCAGTGAGGCGGTACGATTGATTTACATTATTTTAATATGACTAAATCCTACTACTATTATAAAGGCGAAAGTTTGTATGGATGTATGGATGTTTGTTACTCTTTCACGCAAAAACTACTGAACCGATTACCATGAAATTTGGTAAGTAGGTAGCTGAAGACCCAGAATAACACATAGGCTACTTTTTATCCCAGAGTTCCCGCGGGATTGATAGGGTTTCCATGCGGACGAAGTCGCGGGCGGCCTCTAGTTGATAATATTTATCTTGAATGTGATTCCCTACGCCTCAGCTGGCAAAGTATGTCTGACATAATTTTACTGACCATCCTTTTATACACAACATATTAAAGGAATAAATGAATTTTAAATTAAATCTAAACTCAATGCCGTGTGGTTCCCTATAATAGAAAAAAAAGAATAGGACCACTTGCCATCTCTTTCCAATGGATGTCGTCAAAGTCGACTAAGGGATGTTAGAGTTATTAAGTTGGGATTCTTCTTTTAGGCGATGGGCTAGCAACCTGTCACTATTTGAATCTCAATTCTGCATAAGTCTTTTTAAAGACTATTGGCTCTGTCTACCCCGCAAGGGATATAGACGTGATTATATGTGCCGTGTGGTTCCCGGCACCAATACAAAAAAGAATAGGACCACTCCATCTCTTTCCCATGGATGTCGTAAGAGGCGACTAAGGGATAGGCTTACAAGATTCTTTTTTAGGCGATGGGCTAGCAACCTGTCTCTATTTGAATCTCAATTCTATCATTTAGCCAAATAGCTGAACGTGGCCTATCAGTCTTTACAAGACTGTAGGCTCTGTCTACCCCGCAAGGGATATAGACGTTATTATATGTATGTATGTATTATGTTTTTCAAATAGGTAACCGCCGCTCGTGCGCCGGCAGAGGGCGCCGTCTGCGCATTAATCCGCAACGCTAGTAACGAGTGCTTGCGGCAGATCCTACCCGCGTTGGTAGCCAGGATGGGTCGGGAGCCGTCTCCCGCTGCGTTGCCCCACGCACTGCTGCAGAGGCTAGCCTTGCATCATATTGTGGACCTCGTCTTCGACCCTGACATGATTGGGGTAAGTTTTGATTTAATTATAACAGTGATTTACTTTCGGACCTGTAAAGTCTGAATTAGATTTAGACTAGTAGATAAATAATTTATTTGACTTATTTTAATTTATTAAGTGCCGTGTGGTTCCCGGCACCAATACAAAAAAGAATAGGACCACTCCATCTCTTTCCCATGGATGTCGTAAAAGGCGACTAAGAGATAGGCTTACAAACTTGGGATTCTTTTTTAGGCGATGGGCTAGCAACCTATCACTATTTGAATCTCAATTCTATCATTAAGCCAAATAACTGAATGTGGCCATTCAGTCTTTTCAAGACTTATAGACGTGACCATTTGAATAAGTCCATGTAATAATAACTTTATTTAAAATAAAAAGAGAACAGCCTCAAATCGATATCTTACTTTTCGGAAGTCGGTTAAATTTCTAAAACCTTAGTGTAATATACACTTTCCTGAACTTTAATAATCGGTTGGGCGAAACGCGAGAGAATCGCGGACAAAATTCATTCAGCAACTTGCACATTCAGACAACTGTTAAATCAGACAAATTTCAATACTGATTAGGTTTACCTGCAAAGGATATCGGAGATCAGATGGGAGTCGCTTCGTGTAAAAACCTGACTCACCCAATCTAGGATCCATGGTCAAAGGCATACATACCCCGAACTCCTCTCCAGAGTGGTGAGACTGCAACCGGGACTAAAGCCAGGAGGAAGAAATTGTAAAAGAATTTTAGATCCAGAAACTATTTATGTAAAAAAGAAAAACTTATTTCAAACCGCACGCAAACGAAATTGCGGGCACAGCTAGTATTACACCTATGATGTGGTAAAACTTGTCGAAGGAGTCAAAATGATCTTCGTTATCGCTTTCAAAGTTTTAAAATTTCATTTTACTATTGAATTAGGTCACGAGACGTCCTATTTACATACAAAATTACATTCAGTCAAATTAAATCAACAGGTGTTCTATCATACTACGTGTAACGTGTTTTGACCACAATCAAAATGTTATCTACACTATAATCGTTCACTTTATCGTTTTATCTCGTTTCAGGCACAGAATATAGCTAATAGACCAATAGAATTAATGTTGGTAATTGATCGTAATCAAAACTTTGTTATTATAAGCGTGTATGGCTGTACGAGTTATTGTAGATTGTACCTATTTAATAATCTGTTCTTTTCATTCAGTATTCGGGTCGTTTACCTCCCGCCATAGTTCGGAATAATATATTTTTTTAAATATAATTCATTTACACACACACATACACATAATCCCTTGCGGGGTAGACAGAGCCAACAGTCTTATAGACTGATAGGCCACGTTCAGCTGTTTGGCTTAATGATAGAATCCAAATAGTGACAGGTTGCTAGCCTGTTGCCTAAAAGTAGAATCCCAAGTTTATAAGCCTATCCCTTAGTCGCCTTTTACGACATCCATGGGAAAGAGATGGAGTGGTCCTATTCTTTTTTCTAATGGTTTCGGGTACCGGGTTAATATAGGACCCAATGCAATGAGGCCTTTTGTGCATCACCTACATTAAGAATTAATACTTTTATATTGCAAATCGTTTTAAAATAAAATCATTCATTCTTTCAACCAGGTGACAAACGGCGTGACAATAGAGTCGGCACAGCTCCGCGCGGCGCTCTGTCTATCCCGCGCGGCCGGGCCCGCCGCCGTGCTGTCAGCGGTGCGCAGGCGACTCGCCGGGAGCGACACCGCGGACAACTTCTGTAGCAAGGTGGGTAGCTCCTAACTAAAGGGATAAGCACGCCACCTACCTACCTTTCTACATTCATTCATGTTTTTTAATGTAGACAATGTGCATTCGTCCACGATTTAGACTTAAGAGATCTATATTTGTAAATTGACGTCCGATGAAAATGCTGCAGTGTAGTTTGTTCCGCCGCTTCTTCTACACATGCGCTTTGGAAGCGGTAGTAGTTATAATTAGATTTAAGTTATGGGACGCGTCAATAAGTGATATCTTGTATCCAATTTTGAAAATAAATCTATTCTATTCTATTCTACCCTGTGCAGATTTTCCCAGGATCTTGGTCAAAGGGCGCACTTCGGGCTCCTCTCGGGATGAAATCGGGATTGACGCCATAGTAAATCAAGTTTCTACAAGAAGCGACTCACATCTGATATCCGCAACCTTAACAAGGGAATCTAAACCTTAAATGGATATAATTAAAACTGCATGCCGTGCCGTCCGCGACGCGAGATTAAGAGTGGGCGAGCTACGAACGGGCTACGAATTTGCTTCAGAAGCTACGAAGTAGCTACAGATTTGCTACGAAAATGCTACGGGTTTAATATTTATTCATTCACACTCGTATATTCATATATTTATTAACTTTCTTACATCTAGAATTACAGACTAAATGTAATGCGATAGTGTATAATCAATTATCAACAAATTATCAATACAAATATTGAAATAAAATATTTGTTTCAGCTCCGCGAGAAGTTGAGCAGGCCTGTTGAGAACATTAAGCCAAATCATATAGCCAGGTAAAAGATTTTACATACATACATATATATAAATCACGCCTCTTTCCCGGAGGGGTAGGCAGAGACCACATCATTCCACTTGCCACGATCACTCCCTTCATGCAAACTCGTCGGTTTCGGGTACTCTTGACCTTACATTTTACACATAGATATATCATACATAGACATAATCACGTCTTGAGCGTTGAATTTATAACTTGGAAATTGTTGTTTAAAAAACATACATAGTCATATCTTGAGTGTTGAATTTATAATTTGTAAATGGTTCTTTAAAAAAATGTTTGTCTATGTTGGTGTCTAGCTTGTCTATTCCAAAAAAAATCTTTCCATCCATTTTCTGAATATGCTGGCTTCACATGGTATGCTCTCTGGACACTCCCTTCCCACACACGGATTCACATGCTATGATCACATGATTATAAAAACCAAACTCGACGCAACTTGTCTTGTTATGGATACCACACTCACAGACCACTACACTGTAGCGCTTAGCCTAAACTTACAAACTAACCTCCCCATACGCAACGTAAATAACCACCACCTGGACCTTAAAGAACTTGACCAAATGATGAATGAAACCGACTTCTCCCCAATCACGACTTCTACAGACACAAACACTTCCACTAACCTTCTCATTTACATAATATCCCTGGCTATAAACAAATGCACAAAAAGAATCAGTGCGCCCAGGAGACAACTCATCAAACAACCATGGATAACAAAAGGTCTCTTACGGTGCATAAAAAATAGGGACAAACTACACAAAAAACACAAAAAAGACCCAGGAAATACTATCATAACTACCACACACAAACGATATAGAAACTTTTGCTCAAAATTGCTTAAAAAGGTAAAAATTGCCTATGAAAGGCAGCAATTATTAAACGCGCGAAATAATCAGAAGAGACTGTGGGACGCCATAAAAACCATAAATGGTTCGAAAAAAAACCCTGACCACTCCCTGTCCTTAATACAAAACGACCATCCCAGGGAATCCACCAATTCAGTAAATAGATACTTTGCAGATGTTGGTAGAAACTTAGCCTCCTTGATAGAACCTCACAAAAAACCTCAAAAGAATCACGCCCAATCAAATGGTTCTCCTCTCCGCAGTTTTCAAATTGCCCCAGTGCTAGAAGAAGAAGTAGCGTGCATCATCACGGGCCTAAAAGAGAGATGTGCAGTAGGCTTGGACAACATATCCACAAAAATAATAAAAAGATATGTTCAGGTTCTCATAAATCCAATTACACATATCTGCAATCTGGCCATTTCACAAGGCGTGTTCCCTGAAGCTTTTAAAACAGCCCTTATAAAACCGATCCACAAAAACGGTGATAAGGATCGAGTCGAAAATTACAGACCCATCTCTATCCTACCGGCGTTATCCAAAATCCTAGAAAGGATAATGAACAACAGGTTAACACAATATCTAGAAAAGAATAGTCTCCTCTCTACCTCCCAGTTCGGCTTCAGAATCGGCAAATCGACCAACGACGCGGTCCATGAACTGGTGGACTCCATTATCACCACCCTTGATAAAAAAAGGAAGTGTCTCACACTCTTTTTAGACCTAACTAAGGCCTTCGACACTGTATCCATACCACACCTTCTGACCAAGCTAAAAAACATAGGAGTCAGAGGCGTACCGTTTCAACTTTTCGCAGACTTCTTAAGAAATAGATCTCAACGTACCAAGATAGGCGAATGGATCAGTGATGAGACTCCCCTTACCTATGGTGTTCCCCAAGGTAGCATAATCTCTCCCACCCTTTTCCTCATATACATTGACAGCCTATGTTGTCTCCAGCTAGAGGGCGGGAAAATTCTGACTTTTGCTGACGATACCGCCTTATTTTTTTCCGGGGACTCTTGGGAAGACGTTTTCAAAAATGCACAAGTAGGCTTCAACAAAGTAAAAGAATGGCTGACAAATAACTTACTCACCCTGAACGTCGTCAAGACCAAGTATATTCCCTTTGCTCTAAAAGCCAATTTACTTCCACCGCTTGGCCTAAATATAGTGGCTCACAACTGCCCTCAAATACTCCCCGACTGCTCCTGCCCACCTCTTCAAAGAACAGAAAGCTTAAAGTACCTAGGAATCACCATTGACCAAACACTTACCTTTTCCCCCCACGTGGAGTCATTGGCTTCCAGGCTCAGAAAGCTCATATACGTGTTCAAAACTCTAAAACACTCCGCCAACCGAGAAGTAACCAAGATGGTGTACAATGCGCTATGCCAATCCTTAGTCAACTATTGCATAACATCCTGGGGTGGCATAGCAAAAACGAATCTAATCGAACTGGAAAGAGCCCAACGTACCATCCTCAAAGTAGCCGCGGGTTTGCCCTTCCGATACCCGACTGAAAAATTATACGAGATCTGGGACGTGCCTACTGTAAGACAATCTTTCATAATACACACGATTCTATTGCAACACTCACAACTAATATTCAACCCCAACCTGGTAACACACGGTCGTAGAAGAAAACCAATATGCCCCCAACGCTCACTAAATACAGCAACAGCCAGACACTTTTTCTGCTTTCTCGGACCATACCTATACAATAAATTTAATATAATACTAAATATTTACCCCCTGCTCAAGTACTCTTGCAAAAAAATTGTCACCGAATACCTTAAACCTCTCGACTATACAAGTATAGAAGACCTTCTGTGCCCTAACATTTAACCTAAGTGTCGTCACCCCTATAAACCCAGTCTCATAAAACACTCACACAAACACTCACACATAACCCAAAACACCAACTTGAAACCCCCATCCACAAATCTACAATACACAACCAATCTCCCCGCGGTGCTTCCCATACCTAGACATAAGTACTTAGTATAACTTACCTACCTGTATATTTAATTCCACTTCATTCAACACATAGACAGCCCAACATAAATGCTATGTAATTCCAAGGGTGGGGCCTAGCTACCTGTAGCACAGGTTCCTTCAGGAACCTATAACAGGAACTAGTCTCCAGCCAGAGGTGAACTCTGTTGATACCAAGCAATTAAATAAAATGTATAAAACCTAGTTATAAAATAATCTCAAGGCTCACCTTTGTAAAGAGGAAAATAAACGTATTTTATTATATTATTATATATTATTTGTTAAAAATTAAACTCATGGTTATTCAAACCTCGGTTTCCCCGGAAGATCAGCGTCGGGTTATTGTAAAATACCTCGTCGACACAAGCTGAGTGGATGTCGGATTAGTATTACAATTTAGTCAATTGTTTGTTTTTATTTTAACTAAGTACTTTAGTGTGTATGCTAATAAACTTAATATTGATTCATTAATTCATTCGAATGTTACGTAAATTAAACGCTTCTCTTAATGCAAATTTAATGTTTATTGTTTTATTATAAAGAGATTATTAAGTAACTTTACCAATATCCGTGGTCTGCGCAGGAGTTCGCAACTGCCGGTGCCAGTACGCAGGCGCGCTCGGTCAACACCACCGCCTGCTGCGCCGGCGCCGCCGCGGAGACTTCGCCCTCTGCCGGACTCCGCCCCTTTGCCTGGTGAGACATTTACTTACGTTTAAATCTAATTATTTAGGTCAAATTTATACGGCACTTTTGGAAACAAAATATTATGTAAGTATTATATTTTGTTTCCAAAAGTCTTGAAGTACTTAAATTAAAAAAAAAAACTTTTTCTTGATACGTATAAAAAAAAATGTATTTTGTTGCCAGGTGTCTCACAAGTCGGTCGTGACTACCTTCTGAAACCACTATCTCCAATACCACTAAGTGACAGGTAAGAATTTTTCTTCCCTCTAGACTCTTATTATTAGTAACGAATAGATTTAAAAAAATGCCGTGTTTATGGAATTTTTCGAGATTTTTTTAAAATTACAACCACAATAAAATATTTTTTTTATGATGTACGCACGGGGTACTGTATGTAGGTTTATGTATGTAATTGCAGAATAATGTGAATTGATAGTTTTCATCCCGAAAAAGTTATTTTGTTCGTGGACAGGGATAAATTGAATATGCAAGCAGAAGAGCCGGTAAAAGTTGTTAATAAAGATGAAAATACATACATACATACATACATAAAATCACGCCTCTTTCCCGGAGGGGTAGGCAGAGACTACCTCTTTCCACTTGCCACGATCTCTGCATATTTCCTTCGCTTCATCCACAAAATAAAGATGTAATTAATAAATTTAATTAAATATACCTCTACCATAATATTTTGCCACGAATAGGTACTAATTTCACCTTGAGTATATATACAGATATATAAGTCTATCCGCTTCACCTTTTAATAAAATTGGATTCATGAGATATCATGCACCTGCCGCGATATGTGCTATGAAAAAACGTTATAATACAAAGTGTTGGTTACCACACGGCACTGTTGGCGACCTTTGAGTTAGTGTGGTAAAATTTATATTCATCAACTAGATTGAAGAAATTGGTTAATTCTTCTTCATACGACTCTAAAGTGAGTCATACCTATTATAAAGTTTTGGGAACCACACTGCATTGATGACGAGTGGGACCTCTGAGTTAGTCCGAAATTAATTCCAGTAAAAAATATCCTTAATAACCTAGAATAATGTTAATAAGTTTAATACGGCTTAAAATCTTGAAAATAGGTCCTCATACATACATCACGTCTATATCCCTTACGGGGTTGACAGAGCCAACAGTCTTGAAAAGACTGAAAGACCACGTTCAGCTGTTTGGCTTTTTGATAGAATTGAGATTCAAATAGGTTCTCATGAAGAGCGAAATTACCGTGACATGTGGATAGATGCAATACGAGTATATGCTGCCCTTTCGGTAAATAGACGTAATGCGTGTATTCAATTATTAAAATAGGTCTTATGTATATTAATTTTTCACTGGAAGGCGAGGCCTGACAAAACCTTATTTTGACTTATGAAAGTAACCTTTCACATTTGTAATTATGTAAAATAATCAGTGGTTCATCTAGCCAAAACCCAAATCCTACTGGCCTCAATAAGTAATCGTGTTTCTATATTTATGTTTAATTAGTGGCCTTTATTAGGTAGTACGCTATGTGAGATGTTATCAGAATAATAAACTAAAAATAAACTTTCTCACATCATGAAACAAATATTAAAACAAATATTGGCATTTTTAGGGTTCCGTTCTACGGTATCCTGAACCTATTATAATTGGCCACTGGACAGCGATTATGACTGATAAGCGATATAAAGTATCCTATAATGAATGAATAAAAATTTTAAAATAGAATTTGAAAGTTAACGTGTTATTTTTGCTCCGTAAGGGATTAAATACACTATGTATTGTTAGAATGGAGATCTTTTGAAGCTAACACCACGATCGCCCGTTGTATCTAGGTATTACATTATTTACCAACTTTAAAGTGTCAATCACCTCTGCCCACATGGTAACTGACTTTCTCAATCGATACCCCAGCGCGTCTGATGGTGAATACTGAATTACCTTGGAAGTCAATCGCCCGTACAAATGCGTCAGTTATTCCTTCAAATATGACAGTAATTTTTTTAGATGTGTTTATATATAAACATACATACATAATTATAGTCACGTCTTTATCCCTTGCGGAGTAGACAGAGCCAACAGTCTTGAGAAAACTGAAAGGCCACGTTCAGCAGTTTGGCTTGATGATAGAATTGAGATTAAAATAGTGACAGGTTACTAGCCCATCGCCTAAATGAAGTATCCCAAGTTTATAAGTCTTTTACGACATCAGTGAGAAAGAACCATTTTTTACTAAGCGTCATCCCCTAGCAACCTGTCACTATTTGAATTTAAATTCTATCATTAAGCCAAACAGCTGAACGTGGCCTATCAGTTTATCAATGCTGTTAGCTCTGTCTATCCCGCAAGGAATATAGACGTGATGTATGTGTGTGTGAGTAGGCGTCATCCCCTTATACACACAGTTAATTACCATTCTAGACGCCGGCTACTCGTTGTTTGTTCACACTCAAATATTTGTTGCCTAGCAACTGTTAATACATTCAATAAACAGCAGTTATTCATTACCTTAGTAATGTTTGTTGTAAGGTTTAAAAACTGCGAACATAACGCTTTCTTACGAGTTGAGAGAACTTATACCGTGTGGTTTCCGGCAAGAATAGGACCACTCCATCTCTTTCTCACGGATGTCGTAAAAGGCTAGGAATTTTTCTTTTAGGCGATGGACTAGCAACCTGTCACTATTTTGAATCTCAATTCTATCATTAAGCCAAACAGCTGAACGTGGCGTTTTAGTCTTTTCAAAACTGTTGGCTCTGTCTGCCCCGCAAGAGATGTAGACGTGATTATATGTATGTATGTGAGAAAAACTACAGTAACGTAGCTATTTACTCTTTTTTTATCGTATCACGGCATAGGTAATCGGCTTTTTCTCCGTTATTTACAACTGACACACACATGCTTGCCACTACCAACCCTTTTGGAATATTTATTTATTTAAAACTTTATTGCACAAAACAAAAATGTACAAAAGGCGGACTTAATGCCGTTTGGCATTCTCTACCAGTCAACCAGCTGACCAAACAGAAAAAACTTTAAGTTGGTGGTGCGATGTAGTGCACATGCATAGTTACTGATAAATACATACATTACGAAACAAAAAATGCATAGGGTAAGGTTGCTTAAATCGTACCACCGCCTAAGTCGTACCCCGGTAATTTCTCACTTGATACACAAAAAATGCAACATCTGATGACATTTATCTGAACTATTTAGTCAGGCAAACAAATTCAAACAAGTGGAACGCTGCTCGGCTTCGTGAAACGAAGATATTTAAAAAGTAAGTATTTTATACGTATTGCATTACAATTTTTGGCACATTTATAAGCTATTTATGGCAGGATAGCGATAGTTAATTTATTTCTTTGTCTTTAGAGTGCGTATCTAGCAATAGTTTAAGCATACTCAAACATGAGATATTTACAGGTTATGTTAGTTGTTTTAATTTGAAATTCAGAAGTCCCCTCTGCTTAAGTCGTACCTGTGCTAAATTCCTTAGTCGTACCGGTACGACTTAGGTATAAAGAAAATTATTTAACAATAAATTTATTTTTTTATCAGGTTATAAATACTACATTGCATGAAAAAGATAAAATACAATACTTGGAAGCAAGAGGATATGGACCAGGCTCTATAATAGAAGCCAAGGAAGAAGAAGAAGCCTGTACTAGATATGAAAAAAATCAAAATTGAAAAAGGAATTAATAAAAGTATTAAAAGAAGAAATAAAGAAAAACAAAAAAATAAAAGCTAAAGCATCATGGTTATGCCAACTATGTAAAGAAGATCGCGAAGAAAACATGATCCAGTGCATAAAATGTAAAGTCTGGATACATGACCTATGCGCTGGTGTAGAAAGTAGTACCTACCATTAAAAAATATATTTGTGATATCTGTGTTAGTAAGTAGATTCGATATTATAACTTCTTGATAACCAAAACATGTTTCAAGTGATCTCTTGTTATTCAGTATTATTTCTATATAGTTTATTATGACTTCATTGAAGTCTATTTTCTAAGTACGACTTAGGCTATAGGTGGTACGAGTTAGGAACTGAGGCGCCTTAGTCGTACCGAAAGCAGGTTTGTTAAAATTGTTAATTTAACTATTTTGATGAAAGATTTGTTAGTGTCTATAAACGTTGATGGAAAGGCAACTAAATAAAGATTCGACAGATGTAAGAAGTTGTGTTTAATTTCAATTGTAGTAATTATTAGAGTAACATTTCCTTAGGGGGTACGACTTAAGCAACCTTACCCTAATTACATACAAGATACATAATATGCATTATAAATACATATATTTACATACATAAAATATCAAATTTTATATTATAAATATTCTCCCACGTGAAAATTTATTGGGACCACGGGACTAGCATGGCACGGGTGACGACGTATTTTTAAGACGATAAACTATAGCCGTATCGCTTTTCGTTTTTCGCGACAATCCAGTTGAAAAAAAAGGCGATCACTAAATCAGCGAGGATTTTCGTTTCACGCGGCAATCTAGTTGAAAAAAAAGGTGATCGATCACTAAATCAGTGAGGATTTTCGTTTCACGCGGCAATCTAGTTGAAAAAAAAGGTGATCACTAAATCAGCGAGGATTTTCGTTTCACGCGGCAAACAAGTTGAAATAAAATTCAATTTAAAAATACGAGTATAAACTGTTCATGACAAAACACAGCCCACTATTTCGACAGTATAATTACATTTCCCGTGCCACTGACCCACATTTGAGACAGAAATTATTGGCCCACGTGCGTTCAAGGCGCTATGGACGATTGTCGACCTATTTACCCTATCGTCTGATCGTTCCACTTACAAAATAAACACTGCGTATACAAGTCTTAAATGGAGTATTAATAAGAATTTAATTGGTTTTTGCTACTGTTTTGTTGAGCTCAACAGAAAAATGTGTCGAGTAATTTAGATTTTCCGCCGTAAAATTCACTTATAGATACACACAATTTGTTTGTGGGGTCTTGACTAAATTTGGCATCATGTCATATTTATTATCTCTTTTTGTCCAAAACTAGCTGTGCCCGCGACTTCCCCGCGTGGAATTGTTATTTTGGGCATCATTGAAGCCCTCAAGGATGAATAATTTTCCCCGTTTTTATCACAAATTCCGTTATTTCTTTGCTCCTTATAGTTGCAGCGTGATGTTATAAAGCCTAAAGCCTTCCTCGATAAATGGTCTATTCAACGGAAAAATAATTTTTCAACTCGAACCAGTAGTTCCTGAGATTAGAGCGTTGAAACAAACAGACAAACTCTTCAGCTTTATAATATTGGTATAGATTATAGAAAGAAAGATATAATGCCCTGTCAACGTTCGCGAATGGGTTAGAGCTTTATTAGGAGGATGACAGTTTAAAAAGGTGATGACTATCTTTGTTCCTTCTTTATCTTCTTGATCGATCATACCATATTTAGAACCTTCTTATTTTATTTATATTCAAGGGAGTTTTATGTCAGCCATGCGATCGATTTTAAAATACATACGTACCTACAAACATATAGTCACGTCTAAATCCCTTGGCTCTGTCTACCCTGACAGAGCCAACAGTCTCAAAAAGACTGATAGGCCGCGTTCAGCTTTTTGCCTTGATGATAGAATTGAGATTCAAATAGTGACAGGTTGCTAGCCCATCGCCTAAAAGAAGAATCCCAAGTTTATAAGCCTATCCCTTAGTCGCCTTTTACGACATCCATGGGAACGAGATAGAGAGGTTCTATTCTTTTTTTATATTGGTGCCGGGAACCACACGGCACAACACGATTTTAAAATCTTCGTCAACATAGGGGTATTCCATCATTCACTCGTTCACTCATGTATTCGCGTCTATATCCCTTGCGGGGTAGGCAGAGCCGACAGTCTTGAAAAGTCTGATAGGCTACGTTCAGCTGTATGGCTGAAAAATGATAATTCTGTAATAGCTTACAATGGGTGGCTTTCGCAAAGCTGACTAACGCTTGATGACGGGGTTTTCTACGAAAATGTTATTCCTACTTTGCATAATATGCAGGTAGTGCTGAGTTCATCAACACAATGACCCTGATAATTATTCGTGACTGCGAAATATCCAGAGGACAGATGGATACCTCCTATTTGAACACCATGAAAAGTGTGCCGTGTGGTTCCCGGCACCAATACAAAAAAGAATAGGACCACTGCATCTATTTTCCATGGATTTCGTAAAACGCGACTAAGGGATAGGCTTAAAAACTTGGAATTCTTTTTTTTAGGTGACGCTGTCTCTATTTGAATCTCAATTCTATCATTAAGCTAAATAGCTGAATTTGGCCGATCAGTCATTTCAAGACTGTTGGCTCTGTCTACCCCTCAAGGGATATATACGTGACCATATGTATGTATGAAAAGTTTAAGGGATGTGTAAAATAAGTTTAGCTTAAATAACTTTTTAGTGGATCTCCAGTTTTTACATACCTATAACTGTAAATTCTAGGGAAGATTGAAAGAAAAAAGACATCCCATATAGGTTTATTAATGAAACGTGGGGAAAAACGTTACAAGTGTTTTGACAAAACTGATTCTTATGAAAAATAGAAAGATGGATCGTGGTCTTTTTGAAACTGTTGGCCCTATCCACCCCGTAAAGGATAAAAACGTGATGTAGAACAAAAGCCCAAAGGGCTCTTACAATATAAAGTAGTGACATGGTTCAAAATAAAAACATTATTACGTGTAGCTACTACAAGAACATTAATCCAAAAATTGATTATTTTTCGCTTCTTGATTGATTAAGACAGCTATCCACTCGAGTTTACGCTACGAAAACCTACGCGTAATATTTTATTAACGCATAAGATACCTACTTATTGCTACCGGACATTAACACCAACACCCTGTCTTCTCTTTTGGCGTTCTCATTAATTTGTAACAGTTGGCACTGGGCTGGGAATACACATTGTAAGGACGGCAGTCGAGGAGGCGCCGCGGCGGCCGGCGGCCATGCTCGCTCTGTGTTGCTGCCCCGCGCGCGCCGTCACCCCCGCGCCCCCCGCGCCGCCCCTCGCGCCCGACCTCGTCGCCGACCTGCCCCCGCACACGCGGTAACCCTCCACTCGAACCCCTTGCATAAATAAACAACTGCCAATCAACACTCTACGCACAACTTTCTTTTATTTCCAGGGACTCCAGCGCCTTTACCAGCTACGATGAAAACGACAAGAAGCAGCCTTCAGCAGATGGCGAGAAAAAATCTGTCGAAAGTGTCATCGTGGGGCCGACGACCGAGATCGATATTCCGGCGGGAGAAGGCGACGAGCCCCTGCCGCCGCGGTCGCCCTCGATCAAAGTCGAGGATTACTCAGAGAAGTCTCACCGCTCCTCGTACGTCGAGCCTCTCGTTGAATCTCGGGTGCTTGACAAATCTCCAAGTCCAGACGTTTTCGGATCACAAAAATCTCTCGATCGAGTGTCCTTTACGAGTTCAAAGTCGCGAACTCCGAGTCGGAAGTCGCCATCGCTTCATTCGAAAAGCAAAAGCGCTGTAAGTAGCCCAACTAAAAGTAGGAATCCGTCTCCTGATCCAACGAGCGATGTTTACGACGATCAGTCTCTTCCGTGTCATCGAGACGTACGGAACGCCCTCGCCGAATGTATCGTGCCTCCGCGGCACGAAGATTGGGAGGTGATAGTGAACGCATTAATTGAGACTGAGAGGCTAGCAGCGGACCCCACGGCGCGAGCCCCCGCGGCGACGTGGCGGGCGGTAGTGCGGGCTGCCTCTGCGCACGTGCGCTCCCTTCGCTCCCGAGTGGCCAGAACCGCGTGTTGTACTCTAGGAGCTCTGTTTGACCACCGAGGACGGGCACTAGATCCGGAGTTGGAAGAGGCGGCGACCGCGCTTCTAGATCGATGTGCTGATGTGAACAGGTTTCTCAGAGCAGACGCTGCAGCTGCGTTAGTTCGTTTGGCGTGCGGGAGTAACAGCGCGAGAGCTGCAGTCGCGTTGGCGAGGAGAGGGGCTTCACATCGAGCTGGGCCAGTCAGGGCGGCGGCTGCGCAGGCATTGGCGAGGCTGGTGCAGCACAATGGCGCTGGAAGAGTCCTGGACATGTCTGGAGAGCCTCGCACGGTGCTGCTGCGGGCAGCTGGGGAACTCCTGGCCGACGCCCACGCGGAAGCACGGGTGCACGCGCGTCACCTCTGCCTGTCCCTAGCCACTGACTCCAGGTTCAGGCAGATGCTAAAAGACGCCATGTTGCCGTCCCGATATCGAGCCATAGAAAAATTTGTGGACAAGTTGCGATGACGTTAATTTACGATTGTGAAAATAATTATACTTGTATATCATTAAGGCGAAAATGGCATGGTGTAAGACATCAGATTATTGATCTTCTTAGTGTGAAACAACGACCCGTCCAATAGGTGTATTCTAAAATTATTCATTATTCCAAGATTCTTAAAAAATATATAACAATTAGGTATAATGATGGTTAATGTCAACGAAATTTGATTGTGGGAGAGGTATTTTTTTAATAAAATAATATTGAAAGAATATATTTAAATTGTAATTAAATCTTACAGGTATATCACACAAGTGTCTAAACGCGAAATTAAACTTGTTATCCTCCGATGGAGTGAAATTCATTACTTAAGTAACATAGTTATTTGTCCAATCAATAATATACATAGGATTTGTAAAATTTTAATAATAAATAATATACTTAGACCTTGGCATGGTAGTTTTCTTTTGGTACATGCATACATATAATAACGCTAAATTTATCCCTTACGGCGTAGACAGAGTCAACAGTCTCACAAATGAAAGGCCACGTTCAGTTGTATGGTTTAAAGATGGAATTGAAATTCAAATAGTGACAGGTTAGCTTATGGATTATAAAGAGAACGCCATGTTTATTAGCCGTTCCCTTACTCGTCTTTTACGACATCCATGGGAAAGAGAGAAGTCCGTAGGTAACGTAGCGGTTACGAAGTCCGTAGAGTCTACGACTTTGATAGCGTTAAAGCGTAGAGATCTACGATTACTGACCGAGCTACGACTGAAAAGACCTACATTTCGTAGCATCTCGAGTAGAGTAGGGAAACGTGTTGGTGAAAAATCGTGTTAAGAGTTTTATACATACATACATACATAAAATCACGCCTCTTTCCCGGTGGGGTAGGCAGAGACTGCCACTTTCCACTTGCCACGATCTCTGCATACTTCCTTCGCTTCATCCACATTCATAACTCTCTTCATGCACGCTCGGCGGTTTCGGGTACTCTTGACCTGACCCTTTACCAGGACGTCCTAATTTGATCAAGATACGTTCGTCTAGGTCTTCCCACTCCTATAAGTTTATTAGAGTTTTATAGCCACCAATAAAGGTACATTATGAATGACACACAGAATCTGGTAGGTATTAGTTTAAATAATAAATATATTTTTCTCACTACCTGGCACTATGTGGCACTATCATGGTCACTTTTTTTTTCTTTTTAGATTTCTGTGGAATATCATGACACATAAGCGGAACAGAGAATAACCTTCCCTAAGTGCGTCAAAGTTTTAAAAACAAACCAACATACCCAACTGACATTATTTTTGACATTTTGACACAAATCCATCCCATGAACATCAAAAACATAAACACAATGACTGACTTGAACGTATAATTTACACGCAAAACCTAAAACCAAATAAACTCACAAACATGTCCTGAATGGATGCACGGAAGCGTCTAGAACTTTCTGGAGCTTCTCTTCTGAAGATCTCCTCATTCATGTTCTGGAGCTGGCTGTACCTGTGGCTGGCGGCCGTGTTGCCTGGGAAGACCCCGGAATGGTACTCCAGAGTGGTGACGCTGTTGCATGGAAGCATAGCGGCTACGATAGGAATCATTCAGTGCAACTTCATGAACATAACGCCGGTGCGACTCAAATGTTAGTTAATTTTATCACGTTTTTTTAAAGAATAGAATAGAATAGATTTATTTTCAAAATTGGATACAAGGTATCACTCATTGACGTCACATAACTTAAATCTAATTATAACTACTACCGCTTCCAAAGCGCATGTGTATAATAAGCGGCGGAACAAACTACACTGCAGCATTTTCATCGGACGTCAATTTACAAATATAGATCTCTTAAATCTAAATCGTGGACGAATGCATATTGTATAAATAAACTTACATACATATGGTCACATCTATTTCCCTTGCGGGGTAGACAGAGCAAACAGTCTTGAAAAGACTGAATGGCCACGTTTAGCTGTTTGGTTTTTTGAAAGAATTTGAAATTCAAATAAATAGTAACAGGTTGTTAGCTCATCGCCTAAAAGAATCCCAAATTTATAAACCAATCTTTAAGTCGCCTCACGATATCCGTGGGGAAGAGATAGAGGAGTGCTATTCTCTTTTCTATTGGTGCCCGGAACCACACGTCATAAAACAGATCATGCACATATAGATGACGGGAGAGACATAAGAAAGCAAAGCTGATCATTTAGTGAACGATGAAAGAAAAAAAAAATGTTTTTTTTTTTTGGCAGCACCCTTAACCACTGCCCAGTACAGTCTCATGGTGTGGTCGTGGGGCTACTTCGCAATGGATTTCGTGTGGTGCCTCGTCTACTGGTCGGAGAACCTGGTGATGCTATGCCACCACGTCGGCGCTATATATGGTGTAAACTTGTACATGCGAAAAGAAACATCGGGATGCACTTTCGCGTGTTCAATAGCTCTGATGGAGGTCACAAACCCTATGCTGCAGACGAGATGGTGAGCGTTTTTTTAAAATCAAACTTAATATATGTATGTAGGTAATAAAACATAACGTAACGTATAATCATGTCTATGTGGGAATATACCTTTGCGTGGTAGACAGAGCCAACAGTCATCAAAAGACTGAATAGTATACTATACCGTCAATTTACGGACGTCAATTTATAAATATATATATATATATTTGTAAATTGACGTCCTATGAAAATGCTGCAGTGTAGTTTGTTCCGCCGCTTCTTCTACACATGCGCTTTGGAAGCGGTAGTAGTTATAATTAGATTTAAGTTATGTGACGTCAATAAGTGATACCTTGTATTCAATTTTGAAAATAAATCTATTCTATTCTATTTTATTCTATACCCTTAAGCCTTCCTCGATAATTGGTCTATACAACGCAAAAAGAATTTTTCAATTCGAAATTAGCGCGTTCAAGCAAACAGACAAACTCTTCAGTTTTATAATATTAGTATAGATAAATGTTAAATACAAATATTTAACTCGCGCATTAATACCTTCTTCATCTTTAAATATTGAAAATGTAGTTCTTACTTTCTATCATAAAAGCGGTTATTAGTTTGAATAATTAATAAGATGACGTCAATAAGTGTTGTTGATCCATACTTCTATAAGTAACTGCATGAAATAAAGTCAATAAAGACATTGAACTTAGAAAATTGTCTGTTTTGTCATTTTAAAATAAGTTTTTTTTTGTTCCAAATACCACACAGTATAAAGCAAGGTCTGTTCCCGCGTCTGTCTGTATGTACATAGGTATGTATGCTTACGATCTTTAAAACAATACAAAGGATTTGATGCAGGTTTCTCAATAGATTGAGTGATTCAGCTTAAAGTGGTAAATACCAGCTAGTAGACCATTGTAGTACCAACTACGAAAGTTAACGGCTACAGAGAGTGCAGCCTAAGATAACTCTATATTCCTTGCGGGGTAGACACATGTCGATGCTTTTATCGTCCTATCTATATAATAAAGCTGAAGAGTTTGTTTGTTTGCTTGTTAGTTTGTATGTTTGAACGCGCTAATCTCAGGAACTACTGGTTCGAATTGAAAAATTCTATAAAACATCACGCTGCAACTACTTATTAGGAGCGAAGAAATAATGGAAAATGTGAAAAAAGCGGGGGAAATTATTCAATGATGTCCGAAATTTCTATTCCACGCGGACGAAGATGCGGGCACAGGTAGTCTAGAAATAAAAATATAATTTATTAAGTATTCCCTTTGTCCACAGGCTTATAAAAAACGAAGGTTTAGATAACACCGTGTTATTCTTAGTTGCTGAAGTGGCATACTTGGTGTGTTTCTTCGTGGTGCGTGGCATAATAGGCAGTTACGTAGCGTACAGAATACTTGGCTCAGACATATTCGATATGGACGAGAAAATTATAACCGTTGTCTTCTTCATTGTGTCGTGGGCCTTCTTGTATGAAATATTTGGCTACGTCAGATACAAATACACCAATCGGAATGTAAGTATATTTAAAATAATTGAAATTTTGCAATATATAGCCGTGTGGTTCCCGGCATCATTAAAAAAAAATAGGAGCACTTCATCTCGTTCCCATGGATGTCGTAAAAGGTGACTAAGGGTAAGGCTTATAAACTTAGGATTCTTCTTTTAGCCGATGGGCTTGCAACCTGTCACTATTTGAATCTCAATTCTATCATTTTGCCAAACAAGCAGCTGAACGTGGCGTATCAGTCTTTTCAAGACTGTTGGCTCTGTCTAACCCGCAAGAGATACAGACGTGATGTTTATAAAAATCATAAGGAAGATCTTAATGAACGCACTTATCTATTTTCCTTGAGCTACTGCTCAAAGATGTAGTCTCTGCCTACCACTCCGGGAAGAGACTTGATTTTATGTATGTGAATTGAGAAATAAACGTGTTTTGTTTTTACTATCTAATTATCTCGCATTGCTGAGCAAAATCCTCCCGCCTCCCAGACATTCGTACATATTAATACTATTTGACGTTTATTTTTCTTTACATGATCATCAGAAGCAAAGACCAGCTCCACAAGTGACATCCACTGCCAGTCATGTCCTGAAAATGCCCATCGGAGAAGCCATACAAGGACTTCAAAGGAATAAACCGCCGGATTCCAATGTATAGAGCAAGTGCAAAATCTTTTAATAACACATAAGACTTCTTACTTTGATATATTGTATATTCAAGCCACGGCGTCGTTCAGCTGAAACCAAAAATTCCGCAATTTCTGTTCCAGTGGGAATTTCTGGAAATATTCTCTTAGTACAGACGATGTAAGAAACCTACATGACATGCCAAATTTAAAATCTCTAGCCACTATCCACAGCGGTTTGGGTTGCATCAGTGTCCTTATCTTCTATATGTTTAAGATTTCATCTGCAGTTACCATAGTTCCATTTTGGTCTTTTCTTCTAGGTCATAGGCATAAACGCTAAGAAAGTAATAGCTACTGCCTCACTTTAAAATACCTTATTGGTTAGATATTGGTTAGTCCAGTACTACCGGAAAACAAATTCTTAATTTTCCTATGAACATAAAAATCGTTATTCGTAAAATCGTCAATAGGTAAAAACTAACAAAGATTTTTTCATTAACAGGTGCTGTTTCATGATGCATTGAAGAAACAAAGTGGCAGCTTAGTGAATTAAAGTTATACACCAATTTTTAAAATATCGCATTTATTTAAAACACAATGTTTTCAAAACATTGCACTCTTAACTATACTAATAAATCCTTAAAAATGCTATGCAAACAGTGAAAGTTTAAATTTGCAAAAGTGAAAACACATCCTTGTGTTATAGACATAACTATTGTAAATGTTACAATTAAACAAAAATCTTAAAATACTCTTTCAATGTATTTGTTTTAGTAAACTTCTTTTTTGTTTCCATTTCAGTTATTTTTCTTGATTTTAGTAGTTAGATATTATTTACTCTGTGTCGTAGATTGAAAAGGCTGGGTAAACCCGCACATTTGTCAATTTTCATTATCAATTACAGTAAATCATTCTCTCCTTTGATAATTGCCCTTTCTATGACTTCTCCTGTCTCTCCAATTACTCGAATGCTTATTGCGCTGGTTAAAATCAGAATTATCCCGTTGCCGGTAATCGTCTCTATTGTGCAGATTCTTGTTTCCTTTGTCCTGACTAGGCATATATGGATGGTGCCTATGACTCCAGTTTCCTTGTAAACTCGCCACAACCAACTTATCATTGTAATCGTGAGGTTGTCGGACACCATATGCAGATATGTACTCTTCCTCGTGCAACCTCTCCGTCATTTCAGAAAACTGCTGAGCAACATTACTCTGACCAAACTCCAGACTTGGCTCCGGTCCAGTACATCTTATAGGAGGAGGCAACCAAGCCACTCGACCGCGACTTTGTAGAGACAGTTTCCTGTGAAACAGGGATGTCCCGCGGAACAAATTTAGCGCGTAAGGCACCGAAACTTCATGGCAGTATGTAATAAATGCGAAATTCTTTTGCCTCCCATCTCTGTCTTTTGCAATTCTCACCTTCTCCAAGGGCCCGGCCTGGAAATGACGGTAGAAATAAGTAGCTTTTATGAACATGATTTAGTAAGCATGAATTGGCTCTCAGCATTTTTAGTTTAAATTCGCAGGAAGCAAATGAATAGGTAAGTTTGAACTAGATAGGTATTGGTAGTAAGTTAGTTGATCACGACTTACTTGTAAAAATAATTCGTACAACAAATCTTCCGTGGCTTGTTCAGGTAAATTTCCACACCATAACGTTTTATTATCATCTTCTATCATGGTAGATTGTTGACGTTTTATGGTTAGTTCTTTTTTTGTTAAATGAACTATTGGCTTGGAAATATTGGATTATCACAAGAATCACCTAAATTGTACCTACAAACAAAACTACTCAGCAAGACAAGAAGTCCTTGTAAAACTTGACAATTGACAAAAAATGACGTTGATTGTGCCCAAGGAATATAAAGGGAAGAAGTTTATGATCCCTAGTCTGATTTAAAAAAGCATGTCGCCAAGTCTTGTCAATGTCAGTTGTATAAAAAGGTCTATTTGTTTTGTCATTCTTATGTCATTTTCCATTCCTTTTCTAAAAGTGAAGCGAAGCGAACGAGCGACGTGTATTTTCCATAAATTTAGATTAATATACTTAAGGATTACTTACCATCTTCCGTCTTAACATGTTTCTACTTACTGTACGTATTGGGGATTTCTTATTATAGTGATCTTAAAGTTATTTCTCGTTAGTACGTAATTTTGTGGGCTTCTTTAAAGGTTAAGCGCTGTGAGGCACCATGGAAGACTCCAGCAAATTTCAACAGATGCAAGATGAAATGTCCAGGTAACGAGAAAATTATATTACCTATATATACATTTATTTGTGTATAAAGTACTCTCATTGACCATGATGGATAATAATTAAAATGTAGTAAGTGTAATTTTTTCAAGACTGTTGGCTCTGTCTACCTGGAAGTGATATAGACATTATTTAATTGTTCTCAATGCATTACTCCAAAATACAAGATTTCACACAATTACAGGTTCGAGGCGGAGATCTCCGGCGGCGAGATACCCGGCATGATGCGGCCCGTGATCGCTGCCGGGACATTCGGCGCGGTACAGCAACAACTTGAGCGGGCGCTGCCTCCGCCGCCGCCCCCGCCCGCCTTGCTGGCGGTGGACGGCATGTTCGGGGCTCGAATGATGTTCCCAAATGTACCGCCTCCGCCGCCGCCACCGTCTATGATGGTGCCAGCTTCGGTATGAGTCTTGTTTTTACCCCCTACAATAAAAGTTGGTTCTCAGTTTGACCTGTATATATGCAATTATGTCACGTTTCATGGAACTTGTGAAACGAGAAATCGAGAACGGAAACAGAACGGATTTTGTGGTGTTTTTCAGTAGTGTTACTTATAATGTTGTAGAAATTTAACCGACTTTAGAAAAGGAGGATATTGATTGGAGGTAGTTCTCTTGTTACAAAAGTTATTCTCATAATACATAGAGTGGTATGGGTTTAATAAAAGAAATGGGTCTACCATAAACTACATATGTTCCTGTGGTATATAGGATTAATTGTTTTGTAGGAATTTAAAAGGAAACATCTTGCTTTATTCATGTTGGAAGAAGAAGGCATGTTTAAAGCTCATGCAATGTTCTCAATGTACTGCTACCACCATCTATGATGTTACCTACTTCTATGACTATAACTTTGTTGCACCAAAAAATATGTACATAGGGCGGACTTAATGCCGTTTTGGCATTCTCTACCAGTCTACCAGCTGACCAAACCAATAACTGTAAGTTGGTGGTGTGATAAAGACGGTATGACTATTTTGACTCATTAGAGAGTATGGTATGGTATTTGACAGAGAAATAACGACTAGTGTTCCTGTCAGTAGAGATGACTTAACATAATAACAGGATACAACACACTCTACACAACAAACATTGTGCTCATTTTGGTAAGGCTCTGTTTCAGCATTCCGCTCATATTGTGCTTGCTTTCGTAAGGCTTTGCTCTACATATACTAAGACATAGGGTACCTTTCATTCTGGCAAAAACTTTGGTTTCTGTGAGATTTGCAAAAAATTATTATTTAGCACCACATACAACATGTGAAATATCAAGAAGATTAGAATAGAATAATTTTATCATATAAATCTAATTATATGTACCACCGCTTTCGAAGCGCATGTTTAAACGAAGCGGCAGAACAAACTACACTGCAGCATTTGTATCACCGGACGTCTATTAGATAACGCGTGAAGAGGTAACAATCAAATTTACATTCGCATTTATTTATTAGTTTGTATAGGAAGGGAATGAGAATCGTTTGTATGACTACAATACTGTGTTACTTCATTCAAGTTTCAATAATTTCATAATGTGAACTTTATTTTTTTTTTATTGCAGGTACAGCGTCTCCGGCCGGAAGGTTACCCGGGGCCGGGCATGCCGTACATGCGGCCCGCCATGCCGGGCCCCCAGCTCATACCGCCACCGCCGCCTAAACCGCAACCGGTCATACTGTCCGCGGCGCCCAAATTATACAAACAACCTAAAGACGACGAGGAGAAGAAAGAGAAACGTGAGAAGAGAAAACGGGTAAGAAATTTTGAATTCAGATTTAAATTGGTGTATTTTTTTTGTGTGCGCCGTGTGGTTCCTGGCACCAATAGAAAAAAGAATGGGACCATTCCATCTCTTTCCCATGGATGTCGTGATAGGCGACTAGGTAAGCATATCAACTTGGGATTCTTCTTTTAGGCGATGGGCTAGCAACTTGTGACTATTTGGCAAAATCACTTTATATGGCAAAACAACGTTTGCCGGGACAGCTAGTAGGTTATAAAAGCATTTCAATGATGCACATATTCAGTAGTGCTTAATATCAAACTACTAGGCTTGTTTTTTTTTTATTTTTAGTTTTTTTTTGTTATTACGCTGTCGAGATTTTGTGACTTACAATAACTTCTTGTACATTGAGTACCTAGGTACTTTTACAAATATTTTAGTCTTATGTATAACTTATATTGTCGAATAATTTTAATACCTGTATTATTTAAAAATCGTATATATATTGGATTGTTTTTTTTTATAGGTGCTCACAGAGGAAAAGTATTGTGAATTTTCTGACAGGACTCTTTGACTTATTCAACGACATCGAAGACGATCGATGTAATAACGTGATTTATATTTCCCTCGACAGAAGAAGTCCCGCTCTCCCCCGCCGCCGCCGCCGCGCGCCGCGTCCCCCGCCGCCCCCGCGCCGGCCCCCGCCCCCGCGACCCCCGCGGCGCCCCCCGCGCCCGTCATCACGGAGACTGTCGTTCCCAAGGCCAAGAAGGAGAAGAAAAGCAGAAAGGTAAATATATTGCGCTTGTCTGCGATACCCCGGGTTCGAATCCCCCCGGCCAGGGCATGATGAGAAACGAACTTTCTCTGATTGGCCTGCGTCTTGGATGTTTATCTATTTAAGTATTATATTATTAGAATTAGAGCCAGGAAGAAGTTGATAAAGTTAATTATTTATTTTCCTTTTGCTTAACATACTAATAGTGCCGTGTGGTCTAGCACCTAAGACCCCACTCTATATCTTTACGATGGATGTCGTAAAAGGCGGCTAAGAGATAGGCTTTTAAACTCAGGATTCCTGCGTGAGGATTGAATGCGATGGGCTAGCAACCTGTATATAAATCACAATTATATCACTAAGCCAAACAGCTGAACGTGGCCTTTCAATATTTTTAAGACTATTGTCTCTGTCTACACCGCAAGAGCTATAGACGGGACTATATACATACATACATCATGTCTATATCTCTTGCGGGTAGACAGAGCCAATAGTCTTGAAAAGACTGAAGGGCCACATTCAGCTGTTTGGTTTAATGATAGAATTGAGATTCAAATAGTGACAAGTTGCTAGCCCAACGCCTAAAAAAGAATCCCAAGTTTGTAAGCCCTATCCCTTAGTCGCCTTTTACGACATCCATGGAAAACAGACGGAGTGGTCCTATTCTTTTTTGTATTGGTGCCGGGAACCACACTGCACTTTAAATTCATACGTTAACACAAATAGTGTCAGGTTGCTAGCCCATCGTCTAATACAAGTAAACTGGACTATATGTTTGTATGTAACATTTAAAATGTGTTTGTGTATGGCCTCTGTGGCGCAGCGGTAGTACGCTTGTCTGTGTCACCGGAGGTTCCGGGTTCGTATCCCGGCCATGGCATGATGAGAAAAGAACTTTCTCTGATTGGCCTGGGTCTTGGATGTTTATCTATATATATAAGTATTTATTAATAAAGTATCGTTGAGTTAGTATCTCGTAACACAAGTCTCGAACTTACTTCGAGGCTAACTCGATCTGTGTAATTTGTCCCGTATATATCCTACTACTATTATAAAGGCGAAAGTTTGTATGGATGTTTGTTACTCTTTCACGCAAAAACTACTGAACCGATTACCATGAAATTTGGTATGTAGGTAGCTGAAGACCCAGAATAACACATAGGCTACTTTTTATCCCAGAGTTCCCGCGGGATTGATAGGGTTTCCATGCGGACGAAGTCGCGGGCGGCCTCTAGTTTATTTATATTTATTTATTAAATATTAAATTATTTATTATTATTTATTCTGGAGGTGGTCCGCACGGCCGGCGGGCAGGTGTGGGAGGACGTGTCTCTGCTGGAGTGGCCGGATGATGACTTCCGCATGTTCTGCGGGGACCTGGGCAATGACGTCACCGATGAACTGCTGGTACGTGTTCAAATTGTGCACTCGCTGAACTAATCTACTTGACCATACATACATATGGTCACGTCTATACCCCTTGCGGGTTAGACAGAGCCAACAGTCTTGAAAAGACTGATAGGCCACGTTCAGCTATTTGGCCTAACGATAGAATTGAGATTTAAATAGTGATAGGTTGCTAGCCCAACGCCTAAAAAAGAATTCAAATCTACTTGAAATATCATATACATATACATACATATATATGTATATGTATATATATATGTATATATATATATATATATACAATTAATTATATATATATATAATTAAGGGACTGGAGAAGGTCATTGCGAAAAAGCTGTATACTTTGGTAGGTGGCGCTAAAAAAAATATACTACTAGAAACCGCCCGCGACTTCATCCGCGTGGAAACCATATTATAACTTAACAATCAATACTGTAACTCCGGGTGAAAACAATGCGGTAACTCCGGGATAAAAAGTAGCCTATATGTTATTCTGGGTCTACACACCACCTACATACCAAATTTCATTCGCTCCATCCACATTCATAAGTCTCTTCATGCAAGCGCGTCAGTTTTGGGTACTCTTGACTGAAGATCTTTTGCTAGCAAATCTCAGATTTGGTCAACGCCTTCCCAACTCCAACAGTCCCATTCAGACTTCCTTTGTATAATTGCTTAGTCTGCCTGTTTTCATACATACATACATACAAATAATCAAGATCATATCCCTTGTGAGGTAGACAGAGCCAACAGTCTTAAAAAGACTGAAAGGTCACGTTCAGCTGTTTGGCTTAATGATAGAATTGAGATCCAAATAGTGACAGGTTGCTAAACCTGTCACTATTTGAATCTCAATTCTATATAGGGATTCTTTTTAGGCGAATCTTTTAGTCGCCTTTTACGACATCCATAGGAAATTGATGGAGTGGTCCTATTCATTATTTTTTAATGATGCCAAAAACCATACGGCACTTTTTTTATTCATCCTCAAATTATAATTGAATATTGTTTCAGACCCGTACATTCAGCAAGTACACATCGTTCCAACGAGCCAAAGTGATAAGAGACAAGCGGACTAACAAGAGCAAAGGTTTCGGATTCGTCAGTTTCAAAGACCCCGGGGACTTCATTAAGGCCATGAAGGAGATGGACGGTGAGTGTGGTGGAATTTTAATAATAGCTTTCATTAATTAGTGGTAAACATAAATTCGATTTTTCTACATCAATCTGATGTAGAAAAATTTTTTCAAACGCCTTTCAAGCCTTAGTCAATTCCAAGACTGTTGGCTCTGTCAACCTCGCAAGGGATATAGACGTAATTATGTGTCAGGTAATGAAAGTGTAGCGGGAGCGATGTTTCGGCTCGACCGCCACCAAAGGGAAGATCTTCCGCCAGGCTAGGTGTTATGCCTGGGGAACCGCGGCTCCGACGATGTTATGTCGGAGGTTGTATATATAGCTCCAATCCGTGAAATCTCTGAAATCGCGATTTGGGTTCTTCGCTGCTATTGGCTGAGCGCGTCGATTTCTTCGCGATGATTGACAGTTGTTGTGTGATTTGATGTTGTTGACGAGTGGCGTAGAGATGTCGCCACAAAAGCATTATTATTATAAAATGTGTGTGTTGCTATTACAAGATTCAACTTAACTTTTTTTAACAAAATGTCATAAAATATTTCAGGTCGTTACGTCGGCAGCAGACCAATCAAATTGCGCAAGAGTTCGTGGAAGAACCGCTCATTGGACGTGGTGAGGAAGAAAGAGAAGGAGCGTGCGGCCCTGCTCTCTCTACTGATGTCGCACAACAAGAGCTGACAGCAGACTGTGTAAATATATATTTGATTTTAAAAAAAACAGATATCACTTTGATATCGATATTTTGTGAATTTAATATTTTGTAATTATTTTCAAATGTGAATTTGAAAAACTGTATTATTTTTTCAAAAAAAAAATTTAATAGAACCACTCATTCTCTTTCCCATGGATGTTGTAAAAGGCGAGTAAGGGATAGGCTTATAAACTTGGGATTTTTCTTTTAGGCGACAGGCTAGCAATCTGTCACTATTTGAATCTCAATTCTATCATCATGCCAAAAAGCTGAACGTGACTTATCAGGTTCTTCAAGACTGTTGGCTCTGTCTACCCCGTAAGGGATATAGACGTGACTATATGTATGTATGTGTATTATTTTGATAACTGTAAGTATGCGTTCGAATACTGAATATTAATCTGGTACTGTAATTTTTATGATATCGATATTCTGTAATATCAGTGTTTCTCTTATATTGGTACCGTGTTAAATGAAAAGTCGGTATTAGTTTTGTAAATATTATAGTATTTAGTTATAAGTTTCAATGTAAGTTTCGCTTTTAGAAGAAAATGTTTCAAAATTGTATGTGATTTGTACCATTGATAATACTATATTGTAGACTAGGTATTGCCCGCGACTTCGTTCTTCGTAAAGTTCACTGAAAAAGCTGATCCCCCGTATTGCTCCTAAGAGGGGTGGGGGGAAGAATTTTTGTTTATTAGTTTTTTAATTGGATCAAGCCTAACTGATATCTGAGAGAACTGCATTCAAATCTAAGCAATAGGTTTCGCGTTTTGCGCGTACATACATACAGATAGAAATTATAAAAATCATAATTTTGGTTTGGTTCTGCTGGTTATATAAAGATCCCCCATAGCTTTCAAGTACAGATATCTGTCAGTTAATATTTTATTATATGTATGGATAGAATTTGTATTGTCATACCACCAACCAATAACAGCCGGGTATTTTGTAACTGTGTTTTGATTGGCCGATTATCGTTGGGAATTTTTTAAATTGATTAAATGAAACCAATGCTTTCAAAAAATATTTAATGAGATTTTCTGTACTTAATAATATACATTTGTGTCATTGCAAGAATGAGGATACAACAGGGACAATGTTTAAATTTTACCTCCCTCATTGTGCAGTGGTTAAAATGTCAGTGGGCGTATTGGAGGTCCAAGGTTCGTTTTTATTGATGATATTTGTTTGCGGTTGTGTGTGTTTTTTTTTCAATTATTTATTTTTGCGCATCTTCTCATGAGATTTGAAGACATATTTAGCTATGAAATTGTCTTTATTTTTATATAGAAAAATGGACCCTGTTATATCCTCTTAAGACTTAATTTCTTTGGCTCCAATTCTGTCTTCAGTCGATTTAGCTTTAATAAATAATTTAAAGAATAATTTATACCTATTTATCTATAGTGAGCTTACTCATGTATACAACCTATTACAAAAATGGTTTAAATTTGTCATCACCGTAGCCTTACATAGAAAATGCAATTATGATGTACCTTACAAGGAAACAATAATTTGTAGCAATGATGAAATGTCATTAAATAAAATTTATGAAAGATTTAATTTCTTTTTGTTAAAAATTCCTATCTAACATTAAAATGTGGTTAAAACCTTTAATATTTATTCAGTAAGTAGGTGGTAAAGAAGCCCGATTTGTATGCAATAGAAAACATTTACCTTCGAAAATCATTTCTAACGTCAGAAATTTACAAACCCCGTCCATACAACCTTGGAAAAAATATGAAAAAAGGTAACACGTGTCCACTTTCAATTGACATCCTTTGGCATCAATTGATTGATTGAACAGCACAGAAACTTAGCCACCTTCAACAACTGGTAACATTTTGCCTGCATTATGTATCTACGTAATTGTTTAATTCGTTACCTATAAAATTTACCTAAAATCATTATTTTTAAAGTTTATTGCTCAATGTTTAAATAAATCTGACAAAGGCAAAGATTACAGTTCAGACAGCTTATTACTAATGTCGGGCACATAATAAGGTAAAACATTACATTGATCATCATGCAGAGCGATGTTCTCGCACTTATTACGTCTGCGCGCGCGCAGCCTCATTACCAATTCGGCCGCCTGCGCACCGCTGGCAACGGTCGCCCTCGCCCTCCGCTAAGAAATATTCTTTAGCAAGATAATTTAAATCTTATGTTGGCCATACAAAACTGAATAAAGCAAAAGTTTAATTGGGTTCAGAGAATGACTAAATCTATTGGGCCCACAATTGTGAGTTTAATCATCATGTAGGGCGTTGTCGTCGGGCGCGTTGACCCTGCGCGCGCGCAGCCGCACGAGCGGGCGCGGCCGCTTGCGCACGGGCGGCGCGCTGGCGGCGGCCGCGTACTGCTCGTCCAGGCAGCAGCGGCGGTCGCCCTCCGCCGCGTTAGATGTGTCCGGGCAGAATGGAGGCGTGTAGTCTTCCACGCAGTATGCGCCTGATGCTCTGTCAGAAAGTAATTTATACTAGTTGAGGGCAAGGTTTACTCGTGTTGTTGTTGACGGCTACTTTAAAGTTTCATTATTAAATTAATATTTACATACATACATACATACATAAAATCACGCCTCTTTCCCGGAGGGGTAGGCAGAGACTACCTCTTTCCACTTGCCACGATCTCTGCATACTTCTTTCGCTTCGTCCACATTCATAACTCTCTTCATACAAGCTCGGCGGTTTCGGGTACTTTTGACCTGACCCTTTACCAGGACGTCCTTAATTTGATCAAGATACGTTCGTCTAGGTCTTCCCACTCCGACCTTTCCCTCCACACTCTCCTTGTATATCTGCTTAGTCAACCTGCTTTCATTCATCCTCTCCACATGACCGAACCATCTTAACATACCCTTTTCTATTCCTGTAACTACATCTTCTTTCACATCACAACATTCCCTTATCACGCTGTTCCTTATCCTGTCACTCAATTTCACACCCATCATACTCCTTAACGCTCTCATTTCCACTGCATTTATTCTGCTTTCATGCTTCTTTTGCCATACCCAACTTTCACTCCCATACATTAATGTCGGGACCAACACGCCCCTGTGCACAGCCAGTCGAGCCTTTTTGGATAGTTTCTGACTGCTCATAAAGGCATGCAAAGCTCCATTCACCATGTTCCCCGCGTTCACTCTCCTTTCAATATCACTATCATACTTGCCATCTGATGTAAACTTTGATCCTAGATATACAAACTCTTTCACTTGCTCCACTTTTTCTCCTCCAATCAAAATATTACATGCTGTCATTTCTTTCTCCATTTCAAAAACCAGTGTTTTAGTTTTACTTACGTTCACTTTCATTCCTTTCTCTTTTAAAGCTTCATGCATACAGTTTACCATCTCCTGTAACTCCTCCGCTGATGACGCCAGTATAACCTGATCGTCGGCATAGAGCAGACATTTGACGAGTAACTCATTCATCCTTAATCCACTTTTAGACTCTTTCAAATCTGTCAAACAGCTATCCATAAATAGGTTGAACAGCCACGGTGACGCAACACATCCTTGCCTAATGCCTTTCTCAATCTTAAACCACTCAGTGTGCGCTCCGTTTATCCTGACACAAGCACTCGAATCCTCATATAAGGATTTCAGTGCTCGTATTAAGAGACTGCTCACCCCATGCATAGAAAGTGCTGACCACAATTCATTCCTCTCAACTCTGTCATAGGCCTTTTCCAGATCTACGAATGTGCAATAGACTTTTTGACTCTTGGCCAAAAACTTTTCGGCTATGCACCGCAAGGAAAAGACCTGATCAGTACATCCCATTCCCTCTCGAAATCCCGCTTGAGCATCCCATATTTTGTCATCAGTTTCATTCCTGACTCTATTAATCAATACCTTAGCATACAATTTGCCGACGACGCTAAGCAGGCTTATACCACGATAATTTTTGCAGTCCAGCTGTGACCCTTTTCCTTTGTAAAGTGGCACGATAACAGCCTTACACCAATCTTTTGGTACTCGGCCGCTTCTCCAACACAAATTGAAAAGGCAGTACAACTGACTAGCTACTACGCCTTTTCCTGCTTTAAGCATCTCGACCGACACTCTATCACACCCAGCAGCCTTTCCCGCTTTCATACTCTTAAGTGCTTCCACAATTTCGAACATTTCAATTTCGCCTTCCATCTCATTCTCATTAATATTTCCCCTTCTTAATTTTCTTTCGGTTGTCAAAATTCGTCTCGGCTGTATTTTGGAGCTCTAATAATTCAAAATTTTTATTCATTATTATATTGGGCCACTTCATATCACTTAAAAATTGTAACATATCTTATGGTTTCACTTACATTCTATTAGCACCTTGTGTTTTTAAGATCTGTTACAATGGGAGTGACGTGTCTTAAAGACAAAAGTCCCATATTAAAATAAAGAAATTTAAAACAAGTGCGACTCACGTCATGGGCGCGGGCTGGCCGAGCGGCACGGGCAGCACGGCGGCGCGCGCGGGCGGCACTCGCACGGAGCAGCGCCGCCCGCACGGCGTGGCCGCCCGCGCGCGGAACAGGCTCTCCGCCTGGTAGCAAATGGACCAGATGTGGCTGCAGAGCGCCTCGTCTGCAGGAATAACACGTCCGAATAGTATCTATTGCGGTAACAGGAGTACAGTACTACCACTTAATAAGTTACACCTATGTAACCTGCGCAGAAATCAATTTTTGTCATTGCGCGAAAATATCTCATCATAGTGCGCCATTTATTGGCTAATTGCGTACGCGCCATGTCTGGAGTTCGCAGGAGCGCCACGCCGTCGCGGCGTCGCGGTAGACGGTAATGAGCGAGATACACGACTCCTGTTGTTTTTGGAATTAAAATCCTATGTAGTAGCAATAAGTTCGTTATTTCACTAATGTTTTCATTCGGCCAGATTCGGCGGTCGGTTGTACTATTCTGCGCCGTCGAACAATGCCTATGTAACTTATAAAAGTGGTAGACCTGTACCTTCGTGATGTACCAGTAAATAATCTTTGCACATAGAACACGTAGTATATTACCTACTCAGCGAGGTTAACCCATTTCTCACAACTTATATACCTAAGCTGTTGATTAATCTTAAGCATCATACTCGTAAACGGACTGTTGTTCACCCTTGCCTCAATTTTGTATGTGATCCTCTTATTGTCAGGTTGGCTGGAAGAGATCCCAATTAGGGATAAGCCCGCCTTTGTACTGTACTGTTTTATCTATTTATATTTCAGAGTGAATCGCTTCATTGAGAATGGAAAATCACAAGCTCAGTCCGACAGAATCCACGTAGACTTCAGCTATTAATTTCATACCCTTGCATTGAAATTGGTTATTTCAACTCACTAGGCGTGTCCTCGCAAAATGGCTGGCTGCGACCGCCATTGAGACAGAAGTCCGCATGCCCAAGTCTGGACGCCTCTCCATAGCGGCCGGCGTTGGTGTGTAGCACGTGGACTGCGCGTGCGTCGCCCGGGTCTAAGCGCAGCGCCGGCGCAGAACGGATCAATGGCCGGGCAGGGTCTAGACCTAAAATGTCACAAATTTAAATCTAAAAATCCAAGAGAACATACAATCACGTCGGGTAGACAGAGCCAACAGTCTTGAAAAGACTGAAAGGCCACGTTCAGCTGTTTGGCTTAACGATAGCATTGAGATTCAAATAGTGACAGATTGTTAGCCCATCGCCTAAAAAAGAATCCCAAGTTTATAACCAATCCCTTAGTAGCCTTTTACGACATCTATGGGAAAGAGATGGTGTAGTCCTATTCTTTTTTCTATTGTTGCCGGGAACCACACGGAATCCAAGAGAACTACATAATTAAAAAACTTTCGATTATACCAGTATTTATCAACATATACGTAGTTAGTTGGAAAAGTTTAAATTAAGTGACAAAAGCTTCGATCAACTATAAACAACGTAAAAGTTGTTTATAGTACGTCAATGGACAAAAGAGAAAATTTTGCGGGCAAGTAATATAAGTACTTGTATTGGTATAAGGTCACTAAATCAGATTACTTACCGCTCATGACGTACCTTATCTCCTCATCATGTACCTAATGTATCTGTCATAAAGAATGTATACCCACCCTTGCTTAAAAGAACAAACTATGTTACGTCATTATTAAAACCTTGAACAACACTGTTTCCTAGTCAGGTGCACGGTCAAATAAAACTACCCAAAACCCAGATGAAGACAAAATTCAAAATTTTTGTTCATTATTATAGGATTCTTCATATCTATCGCTTAATAATTGTCAAAACGTTTGGTTTAACAACATTGGTTGAAGTCCAAAACAAACATACCAATGATCCTATTCAGTCTAAAAGACAAGAAGTTGGCCATGATGCCACAGAGATGCGCTCCAAGGGAGTGGCCCACGCAAGTCAGCCTGTCAGGGCGGAGGCCCGCGCGCCGCAGCGACCCTAGGGCTTCGGCCGCGCACCGCGCCACCGGCCGGAGGTTGTGGACGGCTGCGACGTAGCACGGAGGCTGGCAGAGCGCCCCCCAGTCCAGCATGAAGACGTTGTAACCGCCGCGGCGGAGGTAGGCTGGTGACAACAACACATTTTGAGGCCCAATTCAATAAAAAAAATTGGTACATACATAGGTACATATATATGGTCACGTCTATGTCCCTTGCGGGGTAGACAGAGCCAACAGTCTTGAAAAGACTGAATGGCCACGTTCAGCTATTTGGCTAAATGATAGAATTGAGATTAAAATAGTGACAGGTTGCTAGCCCAACGCCTAAAATAGAATCCCAAGTTTGTAAGCTTATCCCTTAGTCGTCTTTTACGAAATCCATGGGAAAGAGATGGAGTGGTCCTATTCTTTTTTGTATTGGTGCCGGGAACCACACGGTACAAAAAATTGATTTTCATACATTAATTACAATCACTGCTTATGAATGAAGATACAATATTGTAGGCAACCTACTTACTTTATTTATATTTAATTATTTATTCTACTAATATTATTAAATGCGAAAGTTTGTGAGTATGTCAGTATGGATGTTTGTTACTCTTTCACAAAAAAACTACTGAACCGATTACGATGAAATTTGGTAGGTATGTAGTAGTTTTCCCGGAGTTCCCGCGGGCTTAATAGGGTTTCCATGCGGACGAAGTCGCGGGTGGCCTCTAGTTGTATATATTATTATTCATTTACTGCCTACAATATGTACCCTTTTGGGTATTGTAATTTTTCTTGCTCGCCTTAAATACATACATCACGTCTATATCTCTTACCGCGTAGTCAGAGCCAATGGTCATAACATAACATTCGAACTAGTATTAACATTCTTCCGTAGAAAAGAAGTAATTTAAGCTGGTGAAGAATAGAAAAGTTTAAACTACTAATTAAAAAGAATTCAATATTTCAGTGCGGCGGCTTTTTCGTATAGGCGTTTTCTAGAAAAGATTATGGAAATTCACACGGCAGCGACGCTCCGGGCATCAGCTAGTTGCTTAATCAAGGTGTCGCGAGGTCACTGACCCCGCCACCATTCAGAGAAAGCCGAGTGCACAATGCATACGAGTGCAACATTCCCAACACTGCAATTTACAGGATTTACCTTGCTCCTTCACTTTCACTCTGACAAGATTTCATCGTTTTATGAGATGGAGCAACTTTCACTAGGAAAATAGGAAAACATAACTGGTTTAACATGCATAGTGATAATTTTAACTGATAATTATTAAATGTAAATAAATATCTGACCATATTGTAAAAGGAAAATTATTGTTCTCGCCCATATTTTTGTTAAAGTATTTAAAGTATTTTTACTTTATTATATAGGTTTAACAAATAATAATTAGGAAATTATCTCAAATTAAAACTAAAACTTTATAAAAAAGAAAATTATTTTTACTTATTTTTAGTTTATCATTTTTACTTATATTTAAATCGGGGTCGCTTTGCCGTTTCAAATCAAGTGGCAAATAAAAAGATCTGTGGAAAAGATGCAGGTAATCTCTGCCTACCTCTCCGGGCAAGAGGCATGATTTTGTGTATTAAGAGGTAGTATTTAACCTCTCTAAATACTGCCGTGTGTAAGTGCCGTGTGGTTCCCGGCACCAGTACAAAAAAACAAAATAGGCGATGGGCTAGCAACCTGTCACTATTTAAATCTCAATTCTATCATTAAGCCAAATAGCTGTGCGTGGCCTATCAGACTTTTCAAGACTGTTGGCTCTGTCTATCCCACAAGGGATATAGACGTGACCATATGTATGTATGTATGTATTAAGTATCTCTAAATACTACTTGCTAAACATACTTATTCATTGTGGAATATCTGTAGCGACTTAAAAAATCTATTTACCATCTCTCAGCACAGTGATAGGCAGAGTGTCATCCCCGCCAGCGTACCCGTGGATGATCAGCACTGTCTCGTGCGCCGGCTCCCAGCCGCTCTGACGCAGCCAATCCTCGCTTGATAGGTCCACCTGAAACGTCATTTTTCAAGGTTTATCAATATTTTATTTTCTCAAGCTTGACTTGTCCTATCAGTCTTTTCGAGACTGTCGGCTCTGTCCACCCGGTAAGGGATGAAGAGGTGTATGTATCTAATAACATATTACAAAAGCTTTTACGTCTGTCTATCCCGGACGGCATAAAGATGTTATTTGTATGCGATTGTTTATGTATATTTTACATACCTATATACATATAATCACGTTATTAACCCTAGTGGGGAAGACAGAGCCAATTGATCAGATTAGATCAGATTGGAAAGAAAGGCCACGTTCAGCTGAACAGGTTGCTAGCCCGTCGCCTTAAAAAGAATCCCAAATTTATAAGCCTATCTCTTAGTCGCCTTTTACGACATCTATAGTAAAGATATGGAGTAATCCTATTCTTTTTAATATTGGTTCCGGGAACCACACGGCACTTACTCAATACATACAAAACCATAAATCAAGGTGGGCAATGTCTGTCATTTCCCGCGCAATCTTTTGTTCCGTTTAGTGTCAGTAGCACCGTTATTAACTGTTGCAACTCGACGCATCGTCACAAATTATGAAAAACTAGAGGCCGCCCGCGACTTCGTCCGCATGGAAACCCTATCAATCCCGCGGGAACTCTGGGATAAAAAGTAGCCTATGTGTTATTCTGGGTCTTCAGCTACCTACATACCAAATTTCATGGTAATCGGTTCAGTAGTTTTTGCGTGAAAGAGTAACAAACATCCATACAAACTTTCGCCTTTATAATAGTAGTAGGATACTGCCGTAGTCATAAATACACAGTTACTTAATTTAGATGTTCTAAATATTCAGTAACTAATTTGGAAAGGTAGTGGCTATTTCGTTTTGTTGATATCATAAATACATATAGTCACGTCTATTCTCTTGCGGGGTAGAGAGAGCAGTTTCGAAAAGACTGAATGGCCACGTTCATCGTTCACGTATGGCTTCATTTATATGTATATTGGTGATATTTATATTGTATAGTGCTATCAGGTGAAGAGTACCTACTCTGAATTGATGAGTTTGCATGAAGAGAGAATGTGAATGAAGCGAATGAAGTATGCAAGGATCGTGGCAATTAGAATGATATAGTCTGTCACTCCTCTGACAATTGTATATTATTTGCCTTCTGGAAAGATTAATTGCATGTTTTTATGTAGATACATTTTATGTACATATCGTCTTTTTAAGAAAAGGCTCTGTCTACCACACAAGGGTTATAGACGTGACTATATGTATGTACGTATAACATATGGTGTCGCAGATCTTATCCCTCACTTGTTGGTTATGGTTTTTAAAGAAATGTAGATATATACTTAAGTACTTACATATTTTTTATTATATTTATTACATACATATACATATATATTATTACATATTTAAATACAATTTAAAAAAAAAGTGTAACTAGGCATTGTAGCCAGGAAAATTAAACTCGTGAAATTGACATTATTTTAAAGATTTATTTTGTAACTCGGCTGGATATTATATGCCTGTTGAACTGAGGCTCCGACTATGTGTATATTATGTATCTTGTATGTATTTATGCATTTTTTTGTAATGTATGTATTTTTCACTATGCATGTGCACTTTATCGCACGCGTATAGATATCGCCACAAAATAAATAAATTAATCCTTAGAAACTACACTATTACAACGCTTTGGCCATGTAGAGATTGTTGCGTAGTGCTATCACATATCCTCTGGGTTTGTGTGTTTATGGCTTTATTCGTGTTATTTTTTCATCATTCTACCATCAATTTTGGGACATCCTTCTAAGCTAAGAAGTGGGTTATTAATTCAAAGGTTAGTTAGTAAGTGAGTCGCGTCTCGGGCCCCGGCGAGGACGGCTAGCGGTATTTCGGACGCATTCCTATCATCACAGTTAAATTTTACATTTTCATATGCGGCAAAAGCGAAATTTTAGGTCGCATTCATAACGTGTCGAATCCTTGGCATTGCAAATGTAATTACCTACAACATACCTACCCAACTTGCATGAAGAGAGTTATGAATGTGGATGAAGCGAAGGAAGTATGCAGAGATCGTGGCAAGTGGAAAGAGGTAGTCTCTGCCTACCCCTCCGGGAAAGAGGCGTGATTTTATGTATGTATGTATACCTACCCAGTTTGACAAAATACATACGCAAGTAGGTATGTTCGTGTATCACGCCTTTTTAACAGACTACCGGCTTTCTCCAAACAGGACAAATCGCTTTTCAGTGGCTAGTTAGAAATTATTTCGCTTCATCCACATTTATAAAACTGTCTTCACGCAAGATATTATTGACATGACGTTTTGCCTGAACGTCTCCGATGTCCAGGTAAGTTCGTCTGGGCCTTCTCCTTCGAAAGTTCCTTTTTACACTTTTCTTGTATATTTGTTTAAACTATACTAATATTATAAAGTTTTCATTTCTTTTTCACTTTCACTGCTTTTTCTTCATTACCATACAAGCATAGGAGCTGGCTAGCTTAGCCACGCTAATCTATACCTACTAATATTATAAAGCTGAAGAGTTTGTTTGTTTGAACGCGCTAATCTCAAGAACTACTGGTCCGATTTGAAAAATTATTTTTGAGTCGAATAGACCATTTATCGATGAAGGCTTAAGGCTATACATATAACATCAACCTGCAACTATTAGAAGCGTAGAAATAATGGAAAATCTGAAAAATACGGGGAAAAGTATTCATTCTTGAGGACTTCAATGATGCCCAAAATAACTATAACGCGGACGAAGTCGCAGGCACAGCTAGTTTGGAATATGATAATAATAAACTTCCTATTTCCTAACTGGTATCAAATGTAAAGTTATAATTATTCTGTCGAGATGTTGGCAAAGTGCGCAGTCGCGTGAGAATTGTTCAAACAATGCTTCTTACACGCAAACATTAACATTTTTACCATTAATAATGAGTATTAGTTACTACAAACAATGTGTTTGAGTTACTATAGCGTAATAGCAAATACGATATTTGACAGTTTGCACGGATGACCAACGTTTACATTAAAGTACCTACGTATCCGTGTTCGACAAGTAATCGTAAAATTAAATCTCAATTCCATCCTTTCAGTCATTTCAAGACTGTTTGCTCTGCCTAACTCGTAAGGAATAAAGATGTGACTATAAATATGTACCTATGTATGTATCCAAATTAATCGACACGCTCCTCATCACAGAATTACATTTTATTAAATTAACACAAATAAATAGCGGCTGGTATTTAACTTAATCCTTACAAGTTTCCACATAAATAAGTAACTCGATTTGTATCAGAATGAATTGATGGACTCTGATTTGTTTTTGTATAATAAAAGAATAAAGAAACAATTTCCAATTATCCCATTATTTGTACTTTTTATCGAAATTATTCCAACTTAAGTTTTATGGGGAGCCCCGTAGTATGGTACCCGTTACTAACGCGCGAAAAACTATCGCTATCCCATTTCAAGTCATAATGAGAAGCGAAAAACTATCGCTATCCCATTTCAAGTCATAATGAGAAGCGAAAAACTATCGCTATCCCATTTCACGTCATAATGAGAAGCGAAAAACTATCGCTATCCCATTTCACGTCATAATGAGAAGCGAAGGTGCGATAGTTTCTCGCGCGTAGGTACCATTGCTACGGAAACAGATTCAGCGACTCAAAATGTGGACTGACTCAAAAATGTTTTAAACAAATACTCACAAGTTTTTTCTCGGGCTGGGCCTCCGTGTATAAATTCAGGAAGACGTCGGGGTCTGGACACGGCTCCCGGTCCCTCTTCCAGATACAGTCCTCAAACGACACGTTGGTGAAGTTGTCGCTGTGGAGCAGCAAAGCCTCTTTGATTGGATTCCGCTGGGCAAGCGTGTCTGGGGAAATCAACAATTAAATAAATAAATAAATATGTACGGGACAAATTACACTGATTGAGTCAGCCTCGAAGTAAGTTCGAGACTTGTGTTACGAGATACTAACTCAACGATACTATATTTTATAATAAATACTTATATAGATAAACATCCAAGACCCAGGCCAATCGGGGAAAGTTCTTTTCTCATCATGCCCTGGCCGGGATTCGAACCCGGGACCCCCGGTGTCACAGACAAGCGCACTACCGCTGCGCCACAGAGGCCGTCAATTATAAGCTAAACATTTGTTTGATTTAAAAAAAATTGTATTGGATCCATGATCCGAGCCGTGTTAGGTTTTTAGAAATAACCCAATTGCCGTGCGGGTTTGAAGCGCTTACGCATGTTAAGCATCCCCGGCTGTGGTCAGCACTTAGATGGGTGAACTCAGGCGGCACACTATTCTCTCGGGCTCCGGAAATGTGTTCCTGGCTGTCATCACTAGAAGGCAGTTGTAAAGCCATGCTGAATGCCTTTAGGTGGCCCAAAAATCTGACACCAAGGTTGGCAACTTATAGACAGACATACATAATAATCACCTCTTTATGCCTGTTCTGTAGACAGCGCCTATAGGGATAGGTTGCTAGCCCATTGCCTAATAGAAGAATCCAAAGTTTATAAGACCTATCCTTACAACATCTAATGGAAGAAGTGCCGGAAACCACACGACAGAATCGGTTGTTTGCCATTATTTTGATGCTTCTGCGTTTTAAGGCGCTACATTCAGATGACATGTACCTCGATGCGGGCGAGAGGCTCACCCCGCGCGGGGCTCACCCCCGACCAGCTTGCCCCGCTAGATCGCCGCGCACCGTAGCCGCTGGCGCGTGACCTCACGTAACCCGAATAAAGTTTGCGAATGCAATGGAGTCCGCATCAGAATATTTTATTGTTTTTGATACAATAAAATAATTTTACAAAAAAACATACATATATTAAATTACATTATAAGCAATGATATAGTTGCGGATGTATGCAAAAATTTTGTATAAAATGAATAAGTTTGTAATGGTTTTAAAAAAACTACTCGTAATTACTTATTCGATTTCGTTCAATCAAAGGTAATTTACATTACTATGTACCTAAAAATATATGATATACATTACTATGTATATCATATATTTTTAGGGTTCCGTAGCCAAATGGCTACGGAACCTATGGTTTTCTATATATGGTTTTCTATCTTGGGTTGTCGTTGATGTCGGCGTCGGAATAATGCCATGACTATCTAAGTCCATAATATCAACTGTCGACTCCACACCATCCGCACTTCTCTGTTCGGACATTGTCAACGACGATATCGGAGACAATTTGTTTTTCCTAAAAATTAATAACAATCAAATAATGGGATAATGATTGTGATCGTGCCAAATGAAGAAAGCGAAGAAAAGTAAACCCTGCGACGTCTTGCAGCTGAGGAGGTACCCTGAATAATACAGTTACCTAGGAGTAAGTAGGGTGATTGCGCTGGTTTTCGTCCAATTAGCGGAGTTGCTAGCTTTCAGACGTAAAAATAATATGATAAAGTATCCTAATTAAAATAGCTCATATTTGTTTATATACCTCATATAGTCTATTTTTGATAAAAATTAAGAAACTTTTAATTATAACTACATTGTTTTTTATATAAATAATTAAATGTTAAATGGCAGATTTCACTAGTTTTCGTCCAAAAAATTTGGTTTTCGCCCTGGTGTGATCTAGTTTCCGTCCAGTATGTAAAAAAGATTAAAAGTGCAATGTTAAATAAAAACTGTCTTTATAATCTTTTATTTAATCAACAAAAATATTAATTCTTCAGCAGTAGATTTCCTGCTTTTTTATTTCCCCGAATCCATCTATAACAATTAATTTCAAAGTTTAGTACCTACTAGAAAAACCTGTACGAATTAACAAGAAAATGTGTTAGAAGTAGATTCCACACTATTATGGACGAAAACTAATACAAAAAAAATTGCTGTTTAGTTTTCGTCCATGCCATTTAAACATTTTTTTAAACAAGCAATACTGAGAAATTATTGGACGTTAACTAAATATCTTGTCAAATAGCCAATAAAGTTCATATCTAAAGAAAACACATATTTTTTTATAGGTCTGAAAAAGTAAAATGAACATTCCAAATATTTAGCTTGCTGTTTTAGTTTCCGTCCACGTGGACGGATACCAAATAATTGGTAAAATTGGCATGTCAGTATTCGTCCGCAAACTTTTACTAAGATTACTACAAAAACATTGTAAAATAACCTTAACATAATGTTAGTTATACTCTTAAATATCCTTACATGCCAAAATATTACCCAATCTATGTGAAATAATCATAAAACCCACCACGGAGTGTTCCTGCACCAGCTATTTTTTTTGTATCGGCAATGACGTCTACGAAACATGAACACATGCTGGCCACTGAGTTTAATTTTTTCGAAGTTTTTACTTGACAAATTGGATTTTGTGGTTGTTAGAACTGTTGCTTAAGTATGAAGGATCGTGACAAGTTGCAACATGCGTGCATAGGTGTGTTTATATTCTTATTATATGCGTTTAAAAGTGAAATGGACGAAAAGTAGAACTGGACGCCAAACCAGCGCAATTACCCTACCTATAGAAAAAGACAGAACAATCATCCAGTAAAAAGTACTGTTTCCGTAGGCAAAGACCAGGGCAACAACTAGTGACAGTATAACCGACGGCGGCGGAGCTGTTGTTTGTTGTTGTTTTATCTATCTATCTACCTACTGCCGCCCCGCCACAAGCCGGTATCAAATGAAATATTTTTCACCTTCAGTGTTTGCGGAGAAAATCTCAGTAGGCATATATATGTCTATCTATTAGTAAGTGTAATTAGTACCCACCATATAATTGTCCCATATGGGAAGCTCTTCCAAGTTTTTTTTTAACATGCTAACATGACGTAAAATTATACACCTATTTACACTAAACGAAACAAATAAACTGTATTAAAAACTAAACTAAACTATCTATAATATATTTCAGAAAGTACCAAAAAAAAAAAAGGTATCAAAATCCACGATCCTAAATACCTACGTAATATCACCCCGGCCGAGACGGAAAAGCGACGCGTAAGATTCAGAGATCAAAGACACAATTCATTAAGCTGAGCTGACAATTATGTACAGAAATAAATTCAAACAAAATGAATGTGGGAAATTAAATACTTCGCAGAATATTTTTCAACGACGCTCGGAGCGACTGGCACAGGTCCTACGTCCGAGAATGTGATCCGCGGAGTGAAGGCACGCTTACAAAGGATAGCGCTTTATTCCGTCCGGTCGTGTAGGAATGAGACAGAGATAAAGTGTCAACACTCTACTGTCCAGTACTATTGTCGCAACAATTTTAATTCCTGTTTTCATCTATTTAGTTTAATGACGTCTAAACAAAACATCCAATCGAAATTTCATCTTCCAGAAGTTATTATTTTTTAATGATCTTCATTTTGGTACAAAATTCAAATTTTAAATCCTTATAGTTTGAGATAAATAATCGAAATCTAGACTTGTGTTCCTGAATTTTTTTGATCGAGGATTTTTATTCCAATCGTGTTTTCATCTTCCACAAATATAATTGAATATATTTACTTTCATATCCTAAAATATTGAAACGATGCAAGTTATATTTTATGAGAAAAAACCAAGTGAAAATGACCCAAAATCTATGATGTATCGCCTTAATATTCCATGAAATCTCAAGCAAAATATTCAAAGCATTGCAAAAAAATTTGAGCTACGAATTTTTACAGAAATTAATGAGAATACGAGTATAGTAGAAATTACGTGCACACCGCATGCCGATCCACAAATGCAGTGACAATGTTCGAGAGACTTCCAGATTCGGAAACTGGGAAGTTGCGGTCAATTTATCTATTAGGTATCTACATAAGTATGTAACTACGTAATAGATAAATTTTCTGCAACATTATAGGTACGTACATAATGTTTTATCATTGACTTCAGTGATTTGAATAAAGTTGTATATATACAAAGTTTAATTTTTTTTTCAATATATTTTTCATAACATTGATAATTATGATTTATTTATTTTAAAAATATTATATTGTGTCGAAATTTGATAATTTGCTGAGGGCCAAAAAGCAAGTGTACACGCGTACCCACTTACTTTCTATTATATTAGGAAGTATCTATAAGCTTGTATTAAAAAAAAAGCCCTAGAAAATTTTCTATACTTTTTTCCTAAATATTATTAGACAACTCGGAAGTGAAATGTAAATAAAATCGACGTGTTCGTTTGCGAATAGATTTCACGACGAAACGTATAAATAATTCCAGTCACAAAATGAATTTCTACGGTCGGTGGAAAGCTACACGGTGAGTTACAAGTTTATTAGGTTACTACAAGTTTATTTGGTTACATAATTCTGTTTTTATATACATATAGAAAATTTGCATTGAAAATGCCTATAAAACATAGGTTTACTGTACACCAAAGTTTTATACACGAGCATTTAATACAGTAATTGCAGTACAAAGGTGCTAACTTATTTCTATAGAAATCTCATGAAAGGAGAGATGAAAGAGTAGGTATGGCGTGTGCATATAAATTATTATTTACTTAGCGTAGTTATCATTATGATTCTTCAATATCCTATGTCTTTAACAAATTTTATCGTGAAAAAGGTAAATGTTTATCTTTGTAGGTAGTATTATACTGAATTTAATTCATGAGCGAAGATTTCGTCAATACAAAACTGACTAATTGACGAAGCTTCAATGAGAAAATTGGAAATTTCGATAAAAAAATTAATGAACCAAAATGAGTCTTTAATTATTTTTGGTGCTATAAAGTAGGTAAAAATTAAGAAAAATGTGTTTCTCAGGAAGCTGTACTTTTTGCAAAAACTCAGAATAGTAAAAAAATATTGCATTTCTGCATTACGTGATTATCAAAATAATAATAACCATTTTTTTTAAATTATTAGACACTAGTCCGCTTGTTAAACATTTTACATGCATAAAGTTTAATTAAATAAATTATGACAATTGCGGACGAAAATTGTATTATACCTACAAGGGAGGCTTTACTAATTAATGAATCAGAGCAATAACTGAGAATTAAAGTATTTATATCTAATCAATAATACAATAAACAATTATACATTTCTGCAAAAAAATGTCATGCAATTCGGAAGAAGATTATTTATTTCTACAAAGGTTATTATTCTAATAAAGATTCGAAACCTTCGAATCTTTATTAGTATGAATTTAAAGTAAAAAAAATCCTAAAATAAAAATTAAATTAAATTAATATTAAACACACGTGATTTCCACAGAAACAATTATACATTCTTGCGAAAAATGTCATGCAACTACAACCGACTATCTTTTTAACTACAATTAAAACAAGGGAGGTTTTGCAACGTACCGTATGCAAGCAGCGCAGCCGCGGCCGCCAGTATGTGCGCATACGCAGGCGCCATCGTCGCTCACTGCGGGTGGACTGATGGACGAAACGAACGCGAAAATATAAAGGAGGGAAACTGATAGTGTAGTGGAGTGATAGCAAACGTTTTATACTAGAGCCTTCCTTCTTTCTGCCAAAGATTTTTATCGTCTTAAATCAATTTAAATATATAAAAGAACATGACTGACTTTTTAATAGACATATCAATGTTCAGGCCTTATCGTTCGGTCTAGATTTGAAATTTCTTACTCCGTTGAAATTAAATATCATTAGGCGGGTGGAGTCGCGGGTTATAAGCGTAAAAAAAGGATAGGACCACTCCATCTCGTTCCCATGGATGTTGTAAAAGGCGACTAAGGGATAGGCTTATTAACTTGGGATTCCTTTTTTAGCGACGGGCTAGCAACCTGTCACTATTTGAATCTTAATTCTATAATTAAGCCAAATAGCTGAACGTGGCTTAGGTTTTAGTTCTGTCAACCCTGCCAGAGATATTTAGTTCTGTCAACCCTGCCAGAGATATAGACGTGATTACATGAATTAATGAATGAAATGTGTATAAGCTACTACGTTTTAGAGCCCCGTTGGATAACCACAGCATTTTCATGACTGTTGGCTCTGTCCACCTCGCAAGGGATATAGACTTGACTATATGTATGTATGTCTGTATGTATATCAACAGTTTGTATCACTTGTTGGAAACTTAGTTACAACCCCTGTATTTTGTAGCATAACAATAGGGACGCAAAACGTATCTCATCTCTTATCTTTTATTGTTCTCTATGCAAGATAAAAGATATACTTACATACGTATCAATTGCCATTTGACCTAATGTGCCTTTCACCTTCAGCGAATGAATGGGTTCAAATTTACAAAACTGCTAATACATTAAACACGTACGTTGTATTATCTTGATGTCACTTTACTATAGATAAAAATTACTTTTACGCGTTTACGCTCCATGACGAGATTTAGAAGAGCGATTAACATCGCTAGCAGTCGCTGGTTTGGTGGTAAATGGCAGGTACAGGTAGCTCTGTCTATATGTGTGTGTTGTGTCATTCACACAGGCAAAATGTCTCGGTAGAGCGGGACGGAACGCCATGGAAGCCTCCGGGCAGGTAGAGCGACGGAGCGAGGCTGCGCCAGTCTTGGAAAACGCGACCCGCGCGCGCGCATGTCTTTTATGACCGCACGATATTACCGCGACTGTATATTACCTCTTAAAATCAATGTTAAACTCAAAAATAATCCCAGAGGTTAATCTTTTTTAAAGAAATTAAAAGTGATGGAAGTGTATGCCGTCGTAACGCTAATACGATCAAGTTGATTGCGCGAATGCCACGGTCCACAAGCTACGCAGCCGGCGCCCCCTCCACTCATTCAAGGACCAAACGTTGAACTCATGCGGCCATCGGATTTCGCGCACATGCAATACAAGTGGAATGAAGAGAACATTTGAAATGAGCCAATGCTGAGTTCTGCGCTCCCACGACAATGTCAATCAACCAGAACGCGGCGCAGTTTAGTAAACAGAAACAACTAGGTAAACAGGGCTCGGAACCGGTCAACTTTCCTCCGCGTTATCATCCGCCCCCGCCGGCCGCAGGTGGCCAGAAGCTAGCCACTGGCGAGGCGGCCGCCAAAGAGTTCAAACCTCCGTACGCCGGCAAAACTATCGACCCCAAATTACAATATCCGATACCTCAGGGCGTCGTGCCCGGTTCCTATCCTGGCGGGTCGGTCCCGTTCGTGAAATATCCTCACGGTTATCCGCCAGGCTATCCGCTACCACCTGGAGCGCTTCGAGTGTTACGACCATCGGCGGAAGTTATAACTAAGGCTATCGTCCACGAACCCGTAGAGCCAGCAGCTCGCGCCCGGAGCGCGGACGACACGCAACGAACGCAGAGAAATATCGAAGAAGAACAAATCCACAGACGATCTGCCGACATGTTGAAATTCACTAAACGAGTAGATGCAGAAGGACCTAGAGCTTCCACTGATCAGAGGCGGCAGATACAAACGCTTTTAGATGAAATAAAAGCATTGAAAGAAGCCAATCGTCGTCTCAGCGATGATAATCAGGAGCTGCGTGACCTGTGCTGTTTTTTGGACGACGACCGTCAGAAAGGTAGGAAGCTAGCTCGTGAATGGCAAAGGTTCGGACGGTACACAGCGTCAGTTATGCGCCAAGAAGTGTCAGCTTACCAGAATAAGCTAAGGGAGTTGGATGATAAGCAACAAGAGTTGATACGTGACAATTTGGAGTTGAAGGAGTTGTGTTTATATTTGGACGAGGAACGGGAGAGGAGTACTTGCGTCAGCTGCGGCAGGACGGCTGGGAGGGAAAGGGATGATGGCGATGGGAGTAGCAGCGGTACTAATGTGGATGAGGCGCCTCGAGCCGGGCCCCAGGTCACCATCACACACCCGCAGCTTGCCGAAAGAACCGTCCAGTACGTTCGTGATTTAGAGCAAAAAGTTCGAAGATTAGAAGCCGAAAAAGGTCTTGGGGGGCCGGTGAATGAACGTCCCGAAGCTGTGGTGCGAGCATTGCAGGTTTTAGAAGTGAGAGAACGAGTGGAAAGGGAACGTAGGAGACCAGCTCCTGACTTAGACTCGGGGGAGCAAGCGTTAGTAAGGGAGATGTGTAACGTAGTGTGGGGCAAGCTGGAAGAGGCGCCCCCTCAGGCGCCGCCGCGTTAGATTTGAACAATTTTATGTGTCTGGTATAACGAATCTTCGTGTTAAATTGGTGTTTACTTACTTATTAGTAAGAATTCATCGTGCCGGAATTGTTACTAGCAAGCTCGAGTGGATGTTGATCGAGGTCATCAGACGAGTTGGGCGACCTAAAGAATCGATTGTGCTTGACCTTGTTTATCAATGGAGCTCAGCTAGTAGGGAACTGAATGAGTATTATGGTACTTTACAAACGAAAATCTATCGAACAGTTATTTCCTCAGTAACCGAAAAGTACAAAATAGATACTAGTTTAACGTAAGTTTTACTTAGTGCTTGCTTACAGTCAACAAAGTTTTCAATACAAAATATTGTCATTTGGATGACGTAATTAAGTGAGATAGAGTTTCGTGAAGGCAATCGAGATTTATATTTAAAAAAGAAACTATTCAAAAGACGAAATAAATTGATTAGGTACAGAATTTATAACTTAAACTAATATATTCCTAATTTTGAAATTGACATTGTGACAGAGCCAATAGTCTCAAAAATATTCTAAGCCCACGATCAGCTTACAACTGTATGCTTGTTTATAAGGCGTTTTCATTTGGAAGACATGATCATTCAGGACAATTCCTTATTCGCTTTGTTGGCTGCACACGAATGCCTAAATATAATGCTACTTATCTCTTGTCGGTTGTATAGATTTTGCCTCCTTTAGATATAAATACTTATTTATAATGAAACGTGTAATATAAAAGAGAAAAAATCAGTTAAGATATAATGGTAAAATAAAAATGTTATCTACGTTTTACGAGGCTATAAAGATAATTGTAAAAAATAAGTACTTACGTCTGTGATTACTCGAATTTCAAAATTGTCTAAAAAAAATTTTTTTATGTGTAAAAAGTGAGCAGTTTACATTTTTTTGTGTTATTTATGAAAAAAAGAAACTATTATTTTGAGATTTTGCCGCATAAGTCATCTAGTCAGATTCAACTTGCCACCGTTAGCATACCTGTCTTGAAGAATGCATAATATAATTTATTTAATTATTTAGTAAATTCATCCAATATTATAGACATTACTTAAAAAGATACATCTTTCAATATTTTTTTTTTAATATAAGTAAATTTTCAACGCCAGGCTAATTGTACTTTACTACTTTACTTAGTTAAGTAGGTAAGTATAAGTTTTGTGCGTTTCAATCTAAAAAGAGAATATTTTTGTTATAAAGTAAATTCTGTTTCGATTATCGAACTATTGAATGGAACTATTGCAAAGATTTATATAAAGTAAGGATGTTTTTTTTTAAAGCAAGTGTTTTTACTTTTTTACTTTACAAAAATATTCTTTTTAATAACGTTTTCATATTATGATCTGCAATGTTATTTAAAAATTTGTATATACTTTGTTCCTTGTGTGACTTTACCTATAAGTTAAATAGGTATCTATTCAAATCAATTTTACATCTTAGTATTCACAATCGCCTTGGTCATCTAATGTAACACTGTTAATACCTACCCATGCATAATCTTTCAATTCAAACTGTTATCTACTAGGTAAGATACCTACTTACATTATTTTAACTTACATACAAAAAGGTTTTATGTAATACTGGACATTTTGCTACCTATTTATCGTATTACCTCAAAATGAAATAGTTTTACAACATTTGATTTGGATTGTTTTTCATGTAAAACAAATCTTTTTATAAAGGAGGTCAAAGATTTTACATGTTTTGCTTTGCTTTACAAGATAACTTTAGAAATAATTTGTTTTATTAATTTATTGAAAATATTTTTAATTTTAATAAGTAAATATTTCCGTTTTAATTTTCATTGTTTTATTTACTATGCCTATACCTGATTATTTATAAATAATTGACTTCGCTACTATGAATGATCATTTTAAAAGACCCTTTTTGACACCTTTTTAAAGGACCTTATCTGATAAACCTTAAACTGCTTAACTCCGAAAAAGGTAGTATTAAATACAAAAACACAGTTATTTTTAAATAAAAACTCTCGTGTGTCACGCTGACTTGACAGGACTGTAAATATTTCAATTTCTGAATAGATACTGAATTCTCTTTTGTGATAATTACTTACATTGTGATAATTTATCTTTACTAGAGCGGCACAGTGAAAAAGAAGTAAAATGCCTGAAGAAGAAAAAGGAGAGGGCCCAGAAGATATCGACACTATTGGTGTAAATTACAATGATTAGATAGTTTTTATAGCAGGATACTTACGTCCCACGGGTTTTTAAAATTTTAGACAACATTTTTATTAGAGGCATTAATAGGTACCAGTATACCTGTTGCGTCCTTCTTGGGAGTGCCCTTATAACCACGATCAAGGAGTATGAAAGCTTATCTTCTTAATCGCCTCTATCAACATTCAGGTGAAGCATATCTATTTTTAAGTGCCGGATAACATACGGCTTACGGTACATTATGACATCCAAAACCAGAACGCCTGTTATTCAAGCGTAGTAATATAATTTACTGCATAATTGCTCTTCAGATTTATGTAGGCGGTCGCAACGCAGATGGCGAGCGTCATGGGGAAGGCTGGGCTCACCTCCCAAATGGAGACTTCTACCAGGGCTGCTACTGTCGCGGCATGAGGAATGGACGGGGCCTGTATGTTTTCAAAAATGGTGCTCGGTACGATGGTGAGACGATTTACAATTTTACGAAGTACTTACCTGACTATACCTTTTATTCGGAGCTTCAACTATTATATCTAATTGTTCCATCTTAATTGTCCAAAAATCAGCAAATTAACTTCATTTTGGCCTATTTTGCAGGCGAATGGCGCAAAGCCATGAAATACGGAACGGGCACAATGATATACCCTGATGGTTCCCGATACGAAGGGGACTGGAGGTACGATTTGAAACAAGGTTTCGGAGCTTACTACTACCCTAACGGAGACATATACGAAGGGGCCTGGTTCAAGGGGAAGCGCCACGGACTTGGGACATATTTCTTCGCAGAATACCAAGTTAAATTCATGGGCACGTGGGTGGAAGGGGTCATTCAAGGTCCGGGGCAAATCATTTACCCCCGTGTGCGTTACCACGGCGCATGGCTGAAAGGGAAGCCTAAAGGTCCGGGGTGTTTTGTGTTTGATACGAACTGTATGCAGCATGGCTTCTACTTACTGCTAAAAGATCCGGAATTGGAGGAGTTTGGAGAAGGAGAGGAAGAAAAGGAGGATAAAGAAGTGAAGGAGGAACGCCAGGATGAGGAGGAGGAAATTGAAGTGGATGAGACGTTAGGTAATAATTTTTATTTGACTCGGCTTGTTTTTTTTAGTTCACCGATAGGTACTGCTTTCTACCATAATCGTTTGGTTTCTAGCCGAAAATAGTTTCACTTATCCCAGCATGGGTTAACTCAATGGGACTAGTGGGAAAGAACGGACGAACGGAATTTGAGCTTCTTATTATTATTGTCCTACTTAGAAGTAGCCTATCTATCTACCTATCGTTGCATTACCTTCTAGAACTTCCATAGAATCAGACTAACCTAACAAATTCCCATCAGGCAAAATAGCGGTGTGGCGAGCGCGAAACGTGACAGCTTACATGGCGGAGTTCCTGCCTCCCGAAGCCGTTCCACTCCCGATCCACGATTCTGTGCCTTCCCTCACTGACGAGACTATAGAGACTGACGTTATGCAGTTCGAGATGTCCCACGTGGGGGAGGAGGAGACCCTGCAGGATAACGACTCCTGGCTGATGCACAGGCAGAAGTTCTTGGAAGAAACTGAGCAGAAAGATTAAGTTCATTATTTTATTTACATGCGCCATACTTGTACATACACCTCTTTCCGAGGGTAGGCAGACTACATCTTGTCACTTATACGTTCCTGTATCTTGTTCCACTTCGTCCATATTCATAAACTATCTTCGTTAATCCCGGGTGAACGCCTCTTCCCTTAGTCGCCTGTTACTACATCCATGAAAGATGACCTAATGTATCAACTATCTGGAAAAAATTTAGGATATCGCGGAAGTGGTAAGAAACTATTATTTTTTAAAGACTGCGAAACGCATATTTGAGTAAAGTTTTAATTTTAAGAATACAACCATAGACATGTTTCGGTTTATGTGTAATCATAAAAAAACATGAAATCAAAACACATTTGTATTGTACCATCACTATTATATTTATCATAATGCAGCTAAATAAATTTTGGGTCATTTCAAATGCGTTTCATTTTTCTAGCTTTGTCATTCTGCATTTTGTATAAAGTAAATAGTTTTGATAACTACATACACATGTGACTTATCTTAAAAGTGTAAACGGGCTAACGAGATGAATGCTCTAAATAAGTTATGATACCTTATAGCTTATTCAAGGCATTATTTAAAATCACAGGCAAATAACATGGATAGGTGATACTACACGCATAAAGTGAAAGTATAATGTTAAAAAACTGCTCACGTGAATCAGACTTATTGGTAAAAGGTACAAATGTTTCTGTGTGAATACTAAGGACATTTAAAAAGTCGTAGGAATAAGACACACAAGGGGATGTTATAGATTGGAAACTAAGCATTAAACATGGAAAATGATGGCTATCTGAAAAAAAATGTTGCAAGCGTACTTCAGCTTGTGTTACAGCCTTTCAGCCTCCATGGACAGAACTCTGACTTGACATTTTAGACAAATAAAACTTTGGGACTGATTAGTAAAAAAAGGACTATTGATTTGACCGAGATGACAATCAGACAAGACACTCCTTGAATGAAGATTTGAAAATCTGGTGTTGTCTTTGTGACTAACCCATCAGCCCCGGCCTGTTCAGCTTGATTGACACTTGTAAGGACTGATGCTCATTAGAGCTACCATGCCTTTGATTGGAACCGAGTATTGGGCTCAAGGACACTGGTGATTCATTGTGAAATGCAAAATTTCTTCACACATTCTAATGAGAATCATTACTTCACATTGACCAACCTACATGCTTGATACTGTATTTTTTATTAAACTAATATTGCCAAAATTAAAATGGCAGTCAACGCCACAAGTCAAGAATCACAAAGTATTGTTATACTTTAATATTAAAACAAGGCACAGACATCATAAATGTTCTGCATTTATTAACTAAATTTTACATACAAAAAAGATGGATACAACTGATATTTACTATTAGTTATGAACTAGAGCAGGCATTTTTATTTATTGCATACAATGTCAAGTGGCCGGCACTTTATAACATGCAATGTATGAAAATGAACCCTTTAGGTACTAAAATACAGGTTGACAATGTTGAATTGAAGTGTTCTTAGAAAAAAACATTTTCAAATTAATTTATAGACATGGGAAGACACATTTCATAATGAGTTATTTTTCATATTAACCATGTTTTAATTAAGAAATGTATTTGTTTAAAAAGGCCACCCTTAGTTTTAAGTATTTAAAAATACACAAATGCCTGTACACAAAAAGGGCCACACAGACCAAGTGAAATCTGCTAAAAGTTATAAAGAGACATAATGTACTCTTCACTCTTTAGCAATAGCTATTTAAATTCTATAACATTAATTCTGAAGTTTTGGTTTCACAATTAAGAACCAAGGGATGCCATGGTTTATATTTAATGTTTGAATCCATCATGCTCTATGGTTTTATAAGAACTGAGTACAGAACATGAAAAGCTAACCTAAAAGAATCCCTGTATATATACACTATGTTTCTATTTGGTATTAAACAGAGTATCCATCTTTTTTACACCCTATATAAAATAACTCATGTTTGAGGGTTCTGGGTTGGATTATTATTAGCTCCGGAGTTGCTATTTTCAAAGGTACTTTTATTCTTGAGTAAATATGCTGCCAGGTAGTTGATTGGGTCTGGAGGCCTTTCCTTAGCTAGTGCGGATAAACCTTGGAGAAGAATGGGTACTACAGTTTGGTCTAAGTATTGTCGTGTAGGCAGAGCATTGAGATCAATTCTTGATTTCCGATTCGCACTAGTTTCGTTGTCTTTTTCCATTGATATTATTTTCTGTAACAGAGAAATGATTGAATGGGTCATTACTCTTGAAAATTAAAAAGTTCCAGATAATTTAGTACATCAGTAGCTAATTTATTTTAAAATCAGATGAAAGTATGCTTACCTTTACAGACTCGGGTATTTTTGACGGTGGCTCTTCTTTAGCACTGACCTGAATGGAAGTATCTGACATCGGTCGGTGATATTGTTAATTCATACACTTTTCTATGGTTTGCTTCAATAACAGCATTCGTTTACTGTTTTATTAAACAGGTGAAAAGACGCCGATCGGCAACAAGGCAATCTTAGAGGCAATGCAAATCAGAAATATTTTTGTTTTGATTTGACAGGAATGATTTATATGCAGTTGTCACTGTCACGTACTAACCGTCACTCTCCGCCTGACATATGACACATGTACCTATTTGACTTTTTAAAACGGTCCGAAGAAAAACTTTATATTTATACAGCCACGTGAAAAAAAACTTTTGTTGTGCAAATGTAGATATATTAAAATAAAATATGTTAGGCGTTTAATTTCAAATTGCTGACAATAGCGGCAAGCAACTCATAAATCTCATGACAAACTAATGGCTTAATGTTATACTTAGTACGTTATAGGTAATACTATTAGTACCCGGTTGACCGAGCTTTGCTCGGTCTACCGGAGATTGCTCTGATATAGTTTCTTAAAACGCGGTTTTTAAAATGTTTATATATCTTGGGAACCGAGCTTTTCTCGAACCTAGGACCTTGATAAATCGATTCCTTGAGCCGAAAAGCCCCTAATCTGTAACTTTCATGAAAATCGTTGGAGCCGTTTCCGAGATCCTGATTTAAATATATTAGATTAGATAGAAATCAGTTTATTTTGCGTAAAAAACATACCTACTTACAATAATGCGGAGAATATATTCTTTTCTACAGACCATATTGTTTGGGTATAGGTATGAATAAAACCACACAAATGTTTTAGATAATTGATCATAATATAATAATAATTTAATATGACTATTCCTAACTTAAAGAACTATTTTACAGATCACACCATTCTATACACAAAAACACATATTCTACGAACACTCTGTTAAAAAAAAAAATCTACTTAAACATTGAAGTTAAAAACGATCAATTTGTATTTAATGCATCAGTAAAATAATAAATTTCTTTAATTTTTTCCCTTTCACACTTTGATGATAAACTTTTACTATATTGATGAAAAGAGAAAAGTTTAAAGGTGCATTTCTTTTGTATTTCTTCGTAATACTTAGATACTTTCAACACTCTCCTTTAGATTCTTAGGCTGAATGTAAGGCCACATTTTGCATTCTTATCACTTAGTATTATTTTGTTATGGCTCTTAGATAAATGTTCTTTTTTCTCGTTAAAAACATGTCTAATTACTTCTTTATTTTGCAGTTTTAGCTGTAGGTAAGTTCCATGGCAGGATGTCTGGTAAATCGCGTTGCGTATTGAAAGGGAGAACTCTGTATCTGATCTCGTTCTAGATAACCAAAATAATTGGTGGTTGAAATTTTTACCTAATTATCCACCAAAAACAAAACGTTTGGAAATCCACGCGGGCGGCGGCGCGCTGTTATATATTAGGGCGAGTGGACATCGCGGCGGTAGTGAGCGCACGGTGTCCAAACATTCCGAGACTATACGCCATTTTGATTATTTTTATCTTTTAAACTAGTGAGTATTTTGTTGGGTTTTATATTTTATAATAAATATAAATATTTACGGAACAAACTACACAGGTAATTGAGTTGGTCAATAAGTCCGTATAGATAAACATACAAAACCAGGCCAATCAGACAAAGTTCGTATCTCATCATGCCCTGGCCGTTGCCATGTTAAAAAGAGACCAAGTAGATATTGTTAACATCTACTTGAAAGTAACAAAGACTTGAGACTTGCAGAAAAAAAAAGAGGTGACCAGACTGCGCACAACTAGATTTCGATGCAGTGAAATGTTAAATTTCCCGGTACATTTTTCATCTTGACCTAACCGAAGATCGAATTCGAAATCAGTGGTTTAGAAGCAGGGACACTAGCACTTCCACAGTGCGAACAATGAATTGGAAATACGAAAATAGATACTAACAATAAATCTCATTTTCAACAAAAATGAAAAATTTCTAATAAGTTTAAATTCTAGTAGGCAGTATGTTGTTCCGTAAATTTATAATCTGTATTATGACAATAATGATAATAGGACTTTAGGAGAATAGGAGCCTATTCAGCGACAAATATACAAATTAAATGCCTATCAAAGAACGTTCCTTTTATCCGTATCTTTCAAAGAAACGAACATACCCTTTGTAAAATGTCCAATGTTAGAAGGACCATAATTCTCAGATCAGAGGTTACCATATAATTAAAAGAAAAGTGTAAGAAATGAAGATATATTTAATTTCAAGTTCGGAGGTAATGCGGGGGCGGCGGCGGCGGGGGGGCTGGTCTCAGGCGCGGTCCCCGCTCCAGCTGTCGCCTCCAGGATGCCATGGCTTCGCTCAGGGTCCAAAGTTCTGACAGAAGTGACAAGTCTAACTGCCGGAGACTGGCCTGAAAATAAGAGAGATATATGTTAATTTCGAGTAGGACAATGATAGATTACATAGTTACAAGGGACGACCTGGTAAAAAGGCAGTTCAAGAGTATTTTAACGTAAAAAGTGTGTGGACGAAGCAAATTATTTATGTGTGCAAGCATAGTGGGAAGTAGACACACGCGATTTAGGTATGAAGTGCCAATATTACCATTTAGGGATTTCGATAAGCACTATAGACATCTTCAGGCACTTATTTTTTTCCCGTACCGTAGGCGAGAATAATTTAATTTAAGCCATCCATGAAAAATGGAGTGGTCTTTGGGTCGTCATTTCCTCCTTATCTACTTTATTAATATTTTAAACATTTTTTGCATTTGAACCAATGTATCGTCGTGAGTGTCAACCAAGGTTCATGATATATTTTTTCTGACTAACACGAAGGGCGTCACAGTTGACCACAAGTTGACTCAGGTCAGATACGACCTTCCTCGTCAACTTCGTCATAATTGATTGCGTTAGCGCGGAATGCGGGGCGATCACGATTCGCGACCGATGCAGATGTGAGACTCTGACGCCAATGCTTATTGATATTTCAGTCAACAAACAAATATACATACGGTATAAAGCCTAATACCCCTCCAGGAAAGAGGCGTGATTTTATGTTATGTTAAAAAACATGAATGAGTTAGTTAGTTTATGGAGAAGTTAATTCATACATATATGTATATATATGCGACACCAAGTTACGTTAAAATATAGAATGTACTTTCAATCGGTTTGAAAGAAAAATAAGCTCACTTTATATTTATCCTAAAATTATAATAGAATGGTAAGTACATTATTACAGAAACATAACAGAAGTAATTCACCTGTACATTTCGCAAACTTATTTGCACAGCTGTTATATCAAATGTAAATAAATAATAAATTCATTATTATGTATTTTAATACCACGCATTTGAATTCCGAGAATTTCTTAGCAAAACAACAACAAATTTCATTGAAACAAGAGACTTGAAAAGCTTTACCCAATTTGTGAAGGAACAATCCCTCCTAGACCTTACATAATAAAATAAGTACATAAAGATGAAAAATAATATGCGCAAATATCCTCGGGATGTTAGGTCTTACTACCGGAATCTCCAATCAGTTCCTTCAATTAAATTAATGTCAAAACAAATAATAATGAAAACAAAACACCACCAAAAGAAAATAAAGACTTTCATAAACATATAGCTGCCGTCATCGACTTAAAAGCGAATCCAATGAAATGAAACGGCAAATTGATTAATTCGCAGAGAAAGAGTGTTGCATGACAATACTGAATGGTCAGGAAAAGAGGGAAAGTGTTCACGACAGATGCCCATCTTCACGGTCTGTTGGAGACGTTATTGAAAGACTCAGATGAGCGATTATTAATAGCATTGCAAGAATATCGAGGAGACGATCGGACGTAGGCCAAAGAGAAAAGCAGTAAAATTATAGAGTTTGCAACCACCAACATTGTATTGGTCATTGGAGGACACATACAAAGATGTGTCATATTGATGTTAAAGATTGGGCGGTAGGAATCATTTTGTAACGAGCTTTTAACCAATGCATTCCATCAGTACTTATAAAGAGCCAGGTTAAATTGTCGTGATAAATTTACTTGATGCTGATTTTGTTCGTTTATAACATTATTTGTTTAAAAATGAAGCCATAAGTGAACACACAATCAATGGCTGAGTTCATGATCCGTCTTCTAAACTGGTGAACTAATGAGATTTGATGACTTTGTAGGAATTCATTGACATTTTGGCAGTTACAAAACTCAATTTAAATTAATTCAAACTGAAATCATACCAAAAGGCTTATTGTCTAGGATTGTACGCAAACTTCTTCATAAAATTAAGTGTGTGTTTTAGTCATGCCTTCATGTACACTTCAGTATGAATTTCCTCTACCGTCGAGATGCTCATTAGAGAAAACTTGTCGAGTCTGTGATGCTGGAAATGATAGCCTAGGTGGTAATTTATCGCTTCACGCTAATTCGTGTAACAAATAGAGCGTAAGCAATTAAAGCAATAAGAACGATGGGAGTAATTTACATTTCATCGATAAAGTTTAAACAGTCTGTTCAATCTGAATTATTTTACTATCCAATGGAGATTTTTTATACTCATATCCTAACAAATAATTATTTTATTTTAGCGTTTGTCCTAGTTGCGTTTTTGCAAACAATTTACAAGAAAGCAGACTATAGCATGGTAGTTTCATATTTAGTTAGCTGAATGTGCAGGTTTTTTTCCGATGTTTATTTTCGCCGTATAATTCTTGTAGTTTGAACTGTTGCCATTTGCACAGCAAGATGTATTTCTATTAAAGCATAAAAAATGATATTTACAAAGATAGCGATTTAAAATACCCTCCAAGTATGATCTGAAATTGATTAAATGATTGTGCCCGCTTGATAAATATAGCAGTGCCTGTTGCAGCAATGCTGAGGCAATTCCAGCCACTTTATATTCTGATTGTAGTGTCAGAACCAGTGGGGCACGATGGAATTTAATTTAGAATTTGTATTAACATTTCTAGAGTACCTAGCATTTCTAGTATCTATCCTCTAGCGCATCTTATTTTGACTATATTTTCAGCCAGGGCCCAAGAATCCTTCAAACGAGGAGAACTCGTCATAATTTTTAATATTCAAAAACCTTTTGTTCAATTGTGGTGTGATCACAGAAATCCGAATAGTATAGGACTATATTCCGATTTTTTGACAGACATCTCGGTTATATTTTTCATAAAAACAACACGAAAATTTTATACCTAACGGGGTAGACATGGGCAATAGTAACAAGATTCGGAAGCGACGTTTAGCTGGATGGATTGAAGATGGTTTGAGATTTTAATACATGGTAAACACTATTTGAAAAAAGAAAAGAGCACCCATGCGCGCATGATTTTGTAGATTTCACAACTTTTTATATTTCTGTGGATAAACAGTCATTTTGTGAGCAGATGTCTAGCTGGCCAAATGGGTTTCATGTTTATAGATCAAATAGACGTGTCGAAGGTTGTTTGAAAATGTCAAGGGGAGCTTTGGCAAGAAACTGGTCCATTTACACTATTTCTGTACTCTTTCATGTCTGGGATATATGTATCATTTGTTTATTAGATCACTGTTTAAGAATTTCTTGCAGAATATTTGCAAAACAATTAAATACTCGTAATTAACCAACTAAATTGATAGTGTCATCAGCACTACGGTTTATCAAGTGAACAGTATTGTATCCAGAACATGTTTCGTTAAGAAAAACAAAAATGAATCCGCTGTAAGCTGCGTCAAAAAAAATGGCTTATAACTTTATTGAGTTTCAAAGCTAGTCACAACAACTAAAGTCAATACTAAGAATTTATCTGTTAGCAAACGAACAGACTAAAAATTCCAAAAAATGTTTTCAAACTAGTAAATTAAATTTCAATCATAAAATGTCAGCAAATCATAAAGTTAGCGATCAATAAAACGATGCAAACTACGCCAACAGTAACAGTGATGTGGGCTGAAACAGTAAACACAATTTAATTCTGCATTTGTTTTCACAAGTGAACGTTATCTTAGATCGAGATAAATGTTTAGTGGAAAATGTTGCAATTTTAAAAATATATTTTTATAAAAAAGAACTTCAAATAGAAACGTAAATAGAAAAAAAATATAGGAAATGCTCCACTGAGAAGCGTTAAAACTTAAATATCAGTGAAGATAGATAATATAATGAGTTATAGTTTAGGTGTTACTGACAGACAAATAATGCTATTTAGCCATAAACAAGATAATGACGTCAAAGAATTATATTTTTATGTTGATTTACAAGAATTACTAGCCATTCATGTCTTAACTTATGTAGAGACACGTTGAAATTTGAATATAATATATTATTTGCATGTTATATGCGTATAACACTAATGGTTGTATAATATGGTGTTTAGTTTTGCATATGCACGATGCCTAATTAATTTTATTGGGTGCCTTATAAGCGATGATAGTAAATTGTTTCTTTTTAATATCAAATTATTGACGTAATGACAAAAAAAATTTGCTGGCTTATGGCTCGAATTACACCCATTTTGGCTTTGAACTCAATGTGGTGCTTTTTAGTACCTGAATTAACATCAAAGCGGCGGACGGTGTAGGAGATCTAAGGGTTAAAGTTATAACGTCAATACTGGACTGAGCAACGCCTGGAGTCGACATTTTAATAGTTTCTCGGAAGAAAGGCGTAACATCAACAAAACTAGCCGTATTGTTGGATTCAAACACAACGTTTAGTACTATTCGGTTCAAACACAAGGTAAAGTTATAACACTCAGTTCAATCATTCGCGGGTTTCATATTTCCGATTGCATTTCCAGCTGTTTCCTTCAAAGCTTGGAGTCCGATCGAGGCATGTTAGTGATTCTTTAGAAGGCAAATGTTACGGCCAATTATACCAAAGTTTATACAATGGCATTTTTGGAGATTCTGTACTTTACTCGTATTTTTCAATATCTACTTCATGTAAATTTGTGGTCCTTCTGTCCTCCGTTAGATAGATAATTGGTACATATATTTTTGTGATAGGTAAGGTATTGTTGGGTTTTGTTATTAGTCACTAACCGTTGTATTGAAATATTCAATGTCCCAATAATCACATTATGAAGAAACCATATATTTCAAGAATAGAGAAAAGAAATTGTGAACAACGAAGTATCATTCGCACTGTCAGCCCAGCTTTTTGTCACCAGAGCTCTCATAAATAATAAATGTACAAAATGTGAACATTATTCAATAGGTATTTGTTTACTTGTGGAGCTAAATAAAAATATTTAATCGATAAAAATATAGAAAATACGTTTCAGGTCTTCAAATAAGATTATGTTCAGCTTAACTAAGCTATCATTTGCCTATCAGGCTGACTTTCTAATAATATTGGTTATAACGTTACCGCCAGGAGCAACGTTGCGCGTTACTTGATCATGTAACTTTCCAACCGCTTATAAGGGCTTGGCTACATCATAATTATATGATGTTAATGAAGCTGTATTAAATGAGGATCTCGTATCATCGTTACACAAATAAGTTCCATAGATTTAGGTAAAATATATTTACATAAAGAAAACATTAATCTATCATAAAGCCAAACAGCTGAGCGTGGCCTTTTATTTCTCTTCAAGACTGTTGGCTCTGTCTACCACGCAAGGGATTTAGACGTGACTATATGAATGAATGAAGAAAACATTAATGAATATTGAAAAAAAATAATAATATAATCATTTTATACCAAGAATGTCTTTCTGATTCTTAAAATATTCGACATAAATGCTGTCAAGCGAAAAAAAAATGGCTTAAGAACAATTGATAGAGTCGTCTCAGCTATTCTTCGCCTATATTACGTTCGAATCTTGATGTTGTCAATTTGGGCTTTTTTCAATTCATTATTGGTCACAGACATCCGAATTCGAAGGGGTCGTCTTGACCCAGCCCTTTTAAGAACCCTCATCTATGACATGGGTGTGATGTGTCCGTGCCTTTATCCGACCGGGTGTGTTCGTGTCGTGTCGTGTCGTGAGCCGTGAACAGTGTGTTGTATGTTTTAGATAACTGTTACTCGAGCTTGGCGCCCGGTTGATCTAATTTGCGCCCAATCACGACCAACGTTGGACCAAACCTCAATACGCTAAAAGTATTACGTTACTTTACTTGCGACTTCATTCGTGCAATCTTTGCAAAGTAGAGATGTCTTCGACGAAAGCTCTCTCAAGTGCATTACAAATACTATGCAGAGACTGTACAATTTGTAAATTTTATTTTAGTTTGTAATCATCTTTTTTTTAATAGGTAAGTAGTTTTAGTTTTAATTTGACTATCAAATAAATAAGTAGGTATTACTTACAAATAATACAGGTTCTGCATGAAATGTATTTCTTTGGGCTATTAATTACAGTTTACAAATCTATACTAACATTAGTTATAAAGTTGAAGAGTTTGTTTGTTTGTTTGAACGCTCTAATCTCAGGAAGTACTGGTACGGATTGAAAAAATCTTTTTGTGTTTAATAGACCATATAATGAGGAAGGCTTTAGGCATTTTTAAAAAACGGGGTAAATTATTCCTCCTTGAGGGCTTCAATGATGCCCAAAATAACTATTCCACGCGGACGAAGTCGCAGGCACGGCTAGTATAAGATATAAAACACCTTAAGAGCTCCATATTAAAAAACTGTCCACGTCGAAAATAAGTGCCTTAGGTTTTCCTGGCGGCATATCAATGCACCGGTTGGCACCTGATCTTAGGCATGTAATTTGCTAAGCCAATTAGATAAAGATATCACCGGATCGCGAAACGATATAATGATAATAACGGAATTGAGGAAATATCATCGTATCTACCAAAATGAGAATTGTAATTGAGTATAAGACGAAGCAATTCATAACTCAAATACTCTAACTTAAGTACTTTTGTTTTTTACCGAATCACTATAACATACATACCTACACAAAATAAGATATCAAATCTTCGGTTGAGAAAATTTTTGTGATACAATTAATTTTTTTTCATACATTGTCGACGCTAAAGACAAATTTGGTGTTAACCATAAACAAGGCATTCAATTCAAACAACGAAACATAGAGTTCATCCACATTGAGGAGTCACAGAGGGGCTACCACGCGGCCCTGATTTGAATTCAATACGTACAATATGATTCAGAGACAAGATAATGTCATAACCGGAAGAAAGCAATAATGGGTAGCTAGAGCTACTACAAAACGCCTTACCGAGGTAATGTTTTCATTTACTAATCTTTAATATTTTACTTGTCTAAAACTTCTTCATTTATATCATAATTTTCCTTCTAATTTATATCGACAGTTTTTAGAATATTATTTTTATTAGCGGTTGATTAATCCAGTATGAAAACGGTACAACTTTTAACAAATGGATTTGAACATATATTTCATAATATTTTTAATAGACGATATAAAACATATATAAATAGACGATATTATGACATGAAAGATATAGATGAGATCTACGATAAATTAAAAAAGATATCTAGGTTGCCCATAAAGCAACAGTACATGTCATTAATGCAGTAGGTAGTAATTACTACCTACTGCATTAATGACAATGCCTTTGCTACGAAAAAATGATTCAATGAAATTTCATTGAATCTTTTTTTCGTAGCAAAGGCGGACTGATCTATCTTCGGCAAATCAATGTCCCTATTATTACATGAGTGATAGAGGTATGAAGGTGGATGAAGCGACAGAAGTGTGCAGAGATCGTGGCAAGTGGAAAGATGTTGTATTTGCCTGCGAGGGGTAGAATACGGGAAAATGTCGTGATTTTATCTATGTATGTATGTATACCTATGTAAGACAGTTATCTTGATGACCCCTTGTTTATTTAGTATAAGACAAAAAACTTAATCCCTTCATTAAGCCATACTTTTAAGCGTGTCTTTTCAAGACTGGCTCTTATAGGCACTGACGTTAGTTAACATCTGTCCCTTTTAGTAGCTGAGCTGACCCATAGCATACCTTGTTAGGTTGGTATTCAATACAGTTAGCGACGGAGGCGTCAGAAAAACTTATCGGGCTCGGACTCGTCCTCCCACGGCACCAAGAGTCCATGTTTGTCTGACTTGGCTGTATTGCGTGTCAACTTTTTATTGATCCAATGACAGACAGCTAATGCGGCTAGCGGCATGTGCGAGTAACGAAACGAGAAGATAAAATGCTTATCCAGCGGTTGACATAAAAAGGTTTTCTAAAATTAAGTATTGCACGAAAATTGATCACATAATCATTAATTAATGACATTTGATTGCACTCTTAACAGTGCCCACTGTATTTGTTGTTTTAGTGTACAATCAAATGTATGTGAGTATGCATATAAAAAACCCTATTTAAATAAAGTCTGTTATTAAACACAATTAAAGGTCTAAAAATACAGAGAACAAGGCCCAAGAAAACATAAGTCAGACTGAACGCAACCATATTTGCCCAAACCTGTTCGCAACCTGTTCACCTTAATTGATAACGCATAACTAACAGAGAAGGCTCAAATTGAGAACACGTAATCAATACTGATTCGGTTCTCATTAAAAACTGGCTTTAACTTCCTGACATTTTTGAACTGAACTGACAGGAATATTAGGTGCCGCGAGGGAGAAGGGAGATAAAAGACTTGCCTCAACTATATACCGGTCTGGACTGGAACATTTAATGAGATAAAACATTTGTTTTAAATCTTGATGCAGGTTTTCTGTCGACAAAATAATTTCAAGTGAAGATGTTTTTTATTTGAACCCAAGAAACGACTGCGAACAACACATTGTGAGACTGCGATTTAGTTAGCTTCAAGACGTAACTGTAATTTCATTGCACATTTGCAATTATCTTGCTAGCGATAATAAACATATAAAATATAATTTAAGTATTTTATAACTTTTTATAATACTTATATTTAAATTAAGTCATCATTCAATTCAGTATCATTAAGAATACACATAACTGTCACTGTAAAAAATTTAGGAGGAAACTATAAATATCAACCTTCTCGGAATGTAAAAACTCTGCAAATTGCTAAAAATCAAGGCAAGCAAAAGGACGAGAAAGACTGCCGAGTACCGGCCGACACGTGCATATGTTCATGTTAATCAACTGTAATGCGCTGCAGCTGTGCATTCTATGTTAAAAAAAAAAAGAAGACGAGGTACTAACAATTTTTGACCACAGGAATACCTAATACAAAAGTTTTAAACGAAAGCGGCGAACACATTCTGGCCCTCATTTGGCAGATTTTATGTTTTTAGAGAAAGCAGACTGCGGCGGTTTTAGGACGAAAACAAATACAAACATCCTGTTTGGAATACTAAGTGTCTCGTGAATATGCTAACAGCCACGCTGGACGAGGGTACACTGTATCCTTTTCACCATTATTAACACCCTCTGTTTAGGCATTTAATAAATTTATCCGAAAATTTCCTCTTTATTTCAACAAATTATCTTTAAAAGGTTTAATCATATTTTATGTCCACTTTATTCGTCACTAAAAAAAATATGACGTTTTAAATGGTTCTCCAGAAAAGTAACAATGTTTTCATACCACATCTATTTCAGAAAACCGAGAATAGAACATTTCGAGAAGATTAAAAATGTTGACTAAACTAATAGGTGTACGGCTCCATTAAGATCTCATCGAATCGTCCAAAGCCACCTGGTTAATGTGTTGATAAACATAAATGCTGAAGGTAATTCTTCTAACGTCACACTAGCTTGTTACGGGATTGTCCTATAGGAAGACCGCTGACCTGTCACATCATTGCACACGGCACCGATGCAATGAATTGCGCAAGTGAAGTAAAGTGCCGACGCAGCAGCACGTGCAAGCCTCGACGCCCGCCCGGAGACCGGACGCCTCGGGCACTTGGGCTTCACACTTCGACCCATGCACTTACTTGTAATTAGTCGTAATTATAACTTGTAATTTCATTCTTTTAATAAATTAGTATTTTAAATTTTGGTTTTTTTTGAGACCTCCGACTCGCTGGACCATAATTGGCGCAGTCTTGGTAGTAGGCTCGAGCTAGGCGTGCGCGATCGCGATCAAGATTTCCGCTGGAATTCAGCCCGAGTCCCGCGTGACTAGCTGGTTCTCGAACCTTCGTCGAGCTGACCTACTCATCTCTACTCGTCGAGCTGAGGGCGGAGGAGATATCCGATCTTCGATATCACTCAAGAAGGACCAGGTATCGAGACATGATACTGTAAGTACGCTACAATTTATTCGTGGTGTTGCTTTCCCTATTTCCTAATTTCCTAGTGTAGTAAACTTCAAAAATTTTTCACCCTCGTAAATTACCTCATAGCTCTGCATCCAGGCAGGCTAGAGACACTTTTATTGATAGTAATAGAGATTTAGATTCATTAGATTTAGATAGTAATAGCGTAGAAATGGCTCAGCAGCAAATACCATTAGGACAGCCGTCCACTGGGCATGTTGAACCTGACACTATAATTAAGGCCCTTCGATTGGCGCCTGACTTTGATGGCAATCCTCATACACTGCCTCGCTTTATACAATTATGCGATCAGATTGTAGGAGCCTATTGGACGGAGGATAACCACCTCACCAATCTGTTCTTGATTAACGGCATACTAAACAAGATAAAGGGCAATGCCGCATTGACTATAAATGCGAATGGTATTCCATCCGATTGGTTAGGTATCAGAAACCATCTTATTAATAATTTCAGTGACCAAAGAGATGAGACCACTTTGTATAACGATCTAGCTATGCAAGTTCAAGGTAATAGCTCTCCTCAAGAGTTCTACGATAGGTGTCAGACATTGTTTAGCACTATAATGACGTTTGTAACCTTACACGAAAGCATCCCCACGACCGTAACTGCTAAGAGAGACCTGTATAAAAAATTGACAATGCAGGCTTTTGTTCGCGGACTCAAAGAACCTTTGGGATCTCGTATAAGGTGCATGCGTCCAGAGAGCATGGAGAAAGCATTGGAGTTTGTTCAGGAGGAGTTAAATACTATGTATTTACAGCAACGTAATGAAGGACTCCCTAAAAACTTACAAGGGTCATCCGCCTCTAAACCTGTACAGACACCAACGCCATCGCCACAAACTCAACTACCTCAAATACCTAAACCTTTCACCTTTGGTCCTATGACACAATTTCCACCTCGTCAGAATTTTAATAATTATCAACCTAAACCTAATGCACAATTCCAACTCAATCAAACTACACCTCGCATGCCTACACGCACCCAACAGATGTTCGCAGCACCACCTCGAAATTATAATGCCAATAGTAATATGTTCAGATTACCAAATCGAAATTTTAATAATAATGCCGGTCCTCGCCCTATGAGCGGCGTTAATCATTTTACACCAAGAGTTTTACCACCTAGTGGCCATGACTGGACCAAACATGGCAATCCGCCTCCCACAAATTATTTCAAATCTCGAGATGTGAATCTGAACGAGTGTTATGCTTATGATTCTGATTATAATTACTACCCCGTGTATTACGAACCAGACTATAGTGACTATAATAACTATAACTACGTTGAACCTATTGACTACGACAGGACTAACTATAATGTTTTTGACGAAAACCTGTATACTGGACAAGGACCGAGTATATCGGAAGTGACTTATAATGGACAGACAGATAACCTTCCCCAGCCATCGTCTAGCCAAGCTGAGGATTTTCAGATAGCCAGCCTTACAAAAAAGTTAAAATAGAAGTTAATCTGCAAACACAACGACAGTTACCCTATGTGCAGATAACTGATCCCCCTCTTAAACTTCTATTGGACACTGGCGCAAACCAATCTTTCCTTAGTCCCATTGCAGCAAAGAAATACTACCCTCATGTGCAATTGAATTATGACCCCTTTCAAATAACTAATATACACGGTACTTCTAAAAGTGATCATTCTATAACTTTACCGTGTTTCCAAGAATTCAATTGTGATAATGACATTACATTATTCCTTTATGACTTTCACGAGTTCTTTGATGGATTAATAGGGTTAGATTTGCTCACCCAATGGGAAGCCAAACTTGATCTTAAAGACTTAATAATAGTAACTAGCAACGCGTCCAACCCTATCAAAATGTATAACTCGCGCAACGTTAACCTCTACGAGGATATCATACCAGCTAAATCTTCTAAGTTACTTAGACTTCCTATCAATGTAGGGGACGGTGATGCTTATATACCGGAACAAGTATTGTGTAACTGCCTAATTCATGAATGTATAACCTCAGTTAAGAACAATCGCGGTGTGATAGAAATTGAAAACCCATCCGATCACGATGTTATATTATCTTTGGATAGACCCGCGAATGCCGAACTGTTCAATGTCGATAGTGCTAGCATAGATCAGCAGCCCATGTCTAAGCGAACCCAAGAGGTTCTGTCGCGTCTACGTACAGACCACCTCAACGCAGAAGAGAAAGCCAACCTACTACAGCTTTGCTCACAATACTCAGATATATTTTATATTGATGGTGAAGCCTTGACATTCACCAACCAAGTTAAACATTCTATTAAAACCACGGATGAGGTACCGATCTACACTAAAAGCCACAGGTATCCCTTTATACACAGACAAGAAGTCCGTGATCAAATTCAAAAAATGTTAGATCAGGGAATAATAAGGCCCTCGGAGTCTGCATGGAGCTCCCCCATCTGGGTAGTTCCCAAGAAATTAGATGCATCCGGCAAACAAAAATGGCGTTTAGTTGTCGATTTTCGTAAACTAAACGAAAAGACTATTGACGACAAGTACCCTATACCGAACATCAATGACGTACTTGACAAGCTAGGAAAGTGTCAATACTTCACTACACTTGATTTGGCGTCCGGATTTTATCAATGCGAAATGAATCCACAAGATATACCTAAAACAGCCTTCAATGTAGAGCACGGGCACTTTGAATTCCTTCGGATGCCGATGGGATTAAAAAATGCGCCATCAACCTTTCAAAGAGTGATGGACAATGTCCTTAGAGGCCTTCAAAATGAAATATGCCTGGTATACTTGGACGACATAATAGTCTTTAGTACTTCTCTCCAAGAGCACATCCTTAACCTTGAAAAGGTTTTTCAGAGACTCAGGGAATCTAACTTCAAAGTACAAATGGACAAGTCAGAGTTCCTCAAGCTTGAGACTGCCTATTTAGGTCACGTCATAACTCGTGACGGTATCAAGCCAAATCCCGATAAAATATCCGCAATAGTTAAATATCCAATCCCCAAAACCAGTAAGGAAATCAAACAATTTTTAGGCCTCCTCGGTTACTACCGAAAATTCATACCAGATTTTGCCCGTATAACCAAGCCAATGACCCACTGTCTTAAGAAAGGTCAGAGAATATCAATTGATAATCCGGCTTACGTTAAGTGTTTTGAGACATGTAAAAGCTTACTGACAAATGACCCCATACTTAAATACCCTGACTTTGAAAAAGAATTCATACTGACTACAGACGCAAGTAACTTCGCAATCGGAGCCATATTATCTCAAGGGCCCATAGGTTCCGACAAACCTATATCCTACGCGTCTCGTACTCTTAATACCAGTGAGACCAACTATAGCACAATAGAGAAAGAGCTATTAGCCATAGTTTGGGCCACCAAGTATTTCAGGCCATACTTGTTTGGTAGAAAATTTAAGGTGTTAACAGATCATAAACCACTCCAGTGGCTAATGAGTCTGCGTGAACCCAATTCTCGGCTTACAAGATGGAAACTGAAATTAAGCGAGTACGATTTCAGTGTCATATACAAAAAAGGCAAAAGCAATACGAACGCCGACGCACTGTCTAGGGTAGAAATTCACAATGAAGAATTAGACCAATTGTTAGACGACCTACAGTCCATAATAGGTAATCCATCAGAAAAACCACAGACATTACAGGGTTCCACAACAGCCACGGTACATACCAGTGAGGAGAACCCGATATTAGAAGTCCCCATTACCGATGAACCCCTTAATAAATTTCACCGACAGCTCGTCATAACTATCGTAGGTGACGTAAAAAAGCGACCTGTCGTAACTAAACCATTTGATACACATACCCGAGTTTCAGTACAGATTTCGGAATCAAATTTAGAACAAGAAGTTATTAATACAGTCAAAGAATATGTAAATCCTAAAGTTAAGACTGGTATGTTGTTAAACCCCCCACTTGCGATGTATTCAATCATACCTATCATTCAAAATAATTTCAAAAATTCAGCTATGAACCTTGTACTTTGTAAAAGTGAAATAGAGAATGTCAAACAGTACTTGAGGCAACAAGAAATAATCAGCAACTATCACAATGGCAAAACTAACCATCGTGGTATAAATGAATGTTTCTTGTCCCTTTCTCATCGCTACTTTTGGCCCAAGATGAAAGAACACATCGCAAAATTTATAGGAGAATGTACCATATGCGGGCAGGCTAAATATGACAGAAACCCCGTTAAGCCACAATTTAATCTTGTCCCACCTGTGTCTAAGCCCTTCGAAGTAGTCCATATGGATCTTTTCACTGCCCAAAACGAGAAATATCTAACTTTCATTGACGTTTTCTCGAAATATGCACAGGCATACATCCTTAGGGATGGTACAGCACTCAGCATCCTACAAGGGCTCCTAACATTCTGTACCCATCATGGACTTCCCTTAACAATAGTCACCGACCAGGGACCAGAGTTTAATAACCAAATGTTTTCAGAGTTCGTAAGATTACATAAAATAACACACCACAAGACCTTGGCCCATACACCTAGTGATAATGGCAACATAGAACGATTCCATTCTACCCTTCTTGAACATCTCCGTATTCTTAGTATCCAACAAAAAACAGAGCCCATTGTTAATCTAATGCCTTATGCTCTCATAGCTTACAATAGTTCCGTACATAGTTTTACTAAGTGTAGACCATATGATCTAATAAATGGCCACTTTAACCCCCGAGATCCCATAGACATAGATGTTACTGGACACTTAATGCAACAGTACCTACAAACACACAAAGACCGAATGAAGACAGTGTACGAACTAATACATGACTCTACCACCGTTGAACGTGAGGCTATTATAGAGAACCGAAATAAAAATCGCGAGCCGGAAATAGAATACCAACCCCAACAACAAGTTTTTATAACCAACCCTTCAGCCAGTAGGCAAAAGATAGCCCCAAGATATACCCAAGATACTGTATTGGCGGATTTGCCGATCCATATCTATACTTCTAAAAAGCGCGGCCCAATTGCAAAAGTTAGACTGAAAAGAATTCCCAAGTCAGCAAAATTGTTGCAGGTTACTCCTAACTCTGACCGTGACACGAGCGCAAGAAGTTCAAGTTGACAGCCTGGAAGACGGACCTGGACTTTTGCCCTTCAAATTGGGACCTACTAGACTAGTAACACATGACCACTCCTTCCTACAATACATTGAGCTTAGTAGCATTGAGAAACATATTGAACTTGTTAAACACCAAATCGTAGAACTAAAAGTTAGATTACCTAATGATACTTATCAAATATTTGAACACCAGGTAGATTACTTAAGTAACAAATTAAATAAAACAACATACGAACTGGACAGTCTAGAACCCCATCGTTTACGAAGAGGTCTCGTAGATGGTCTAGGGTCTATGATAAAAAGTATAACAGGAAATTTAGATTATACAGACGCTATAAACTATAATAAGGCCATTGAATCTCTTGAAACCAATCAAAAGAAATTAGCTAGTAACTATAATACCCACGTTAGCTTAAATAAGGAGTGGATGGCTCATCATGCGAGTGTATTAGTTAGTCTAGTAGAAAATCAAAAGAAACTTAACCATACATTGAATATTCTTCTAGACGACGAGATCCATAAGAATAGCAATCTGATAAAATACGCTAAGTTAGCTCAGTTCTTATCGATCGTCACCAATAATATAGATGAACTCTCAAACGAATTACGCAGAATAGAAGATATATTGGCGTTCACTCGTACATCAAGTGTCCATCACTCGATGTTAAGAGTCGACATTTTAAGTAAGATTATTAGAAAACTTAAGGAATTATATAATAACGAACAATTATTAGATATAGATTTAAGAGACTATTATAATATCATACAGGCAGGTTCATATTATATGAATAGACAAATAGTTATAGTTTTCAAGTTTCCAATACTTTCAACAGAAACCTATGATCTTTATAAATTACCTATAGTACCCAACCAATATAACCAAATCCTAATACCCCCTCATCCTTTACTAGCAACCAACGGTAAAGAGTACATGTACATAGAGGCAGAATGCCCGAAGATACAATCTCGATACCTATGTCAACCAACAACTTACCAGCAAATTAGATCGGATTCTGACTGTATCCAGACACTCATCTTCAGACAGGCCATCGACGACTCCTGCCAGCAGATCACCGTCAATCTTACAAGAGAGACGCTAGAAAAGTTGGATGACAGACATTACATCCTAACTCTTCCACGGCCAACCAAAGTACGATTTACATGTGAGCGAGATGAATACCGAATTCTGCATCGTAGCCATCTCATTACTATTCCACGTCGGTGTTCAGTTCAAACAGATGACTTCACCATCTACAACTCTCAAGATCGCGTCGAAGGACAACCCGTCAAGATATTCAACATCCCCGATAACCCGGACCTACACATCTCATCGCAGCCAGCGATAACTCTTAATTCTATCGACCTGAAGATGCTTCGGAACATTCAAGATAGAGTTTTATCCCAGAAACCCATGGAAATGGACGAAGTGAATACAGCATCCCTATACCACACTACAGTACCATTATATGTATTGCTGAGCATCACTGCAGTCGCAGCTACGGTTATATTAAGCCGCAAATATATGAACCGAAGACAGAATCCTGGAACCACAGACGATATCCCGAAGACTGAAGAAACTTCCAGATCCACAACTATATACAGCATCCCAAGCCCTGCAAACAGAATATCGAACGCAACATTTTCGTTAAAGAACCTAAAATAGTTGCGTTTCTAAGGGTGGAGGTGTTACGGGATTGTCCTATAGGAAGACCGCTGACCTGTCACATCATTGCACACGGCACCGATGCAATGAATTGCGCAAGTGAAGTAAAGTGCCGACGCAGCAGCACGTGCAAGCCTCGACGCCCGCCCGGAGACCGGACGCCTCGGGCACTTGGGCTTCACACTTCGACCCATGCACTTACTTGTAATTAGTCGTAATTATAACTTGTAATTTCATTCTTTTAATAAATTAGTATTTTAAATTTTGGTTTTTTTTGAGACCTCCGACTCGCTGGACCATAATTAGCTAATTGGTCGTTAAATGAATCACGCGTAGAGAAAATTACTGGCGGAGTCAAAACAACATTTTTCAGAACAAAGCATTATGTTATGTAGGTATATTCTAAAATCTCAGCCTACAGCAGCTGACATAATTAAGAAAGCTAATGTTGTACATCTGACTAATGTTTTCAATATAGCAGAATGGAAACTAGACAGATTGTCATGTTGTAAATAATGTGTGATTTGGATTTCATCCAAAACCTCACATATGTGATTGTTTATTCAACGTTTTTATACATTCAGATCACAAAAACCTTGTATACTATGATATGTCCAGCATAAGTAAGTTTTTATTTAAATGAGGAAGACTTGTTAAATCAACGATTATTCACAAAAGGAAACAATTATTACCCTACATGATATTCTGACACTTACATTAAAGACAGCTAAATAAAACTAATAGTAACGAAGTATATTCTGAATCATGAACGCGCAGATCGTCCTGTAAATATGGAGTATCTGATTCATCGGGAACACAGATTAGCGAACCTTTAACTTCTAAGTGGAATATCATGTTAGTCATAACCACGAGTTGTATTAAATTATGCTTTATGCGACGCTTTGTAAAAACACGATACAACACTATTTGTTGCAAATAAAATAATGATAATCATTATTAATAATGAAAAACATGATGGCGTATTGGTATTTAATAATGACAGTAAAGTTGTTCATGTGTTTAGTATTGAAAAGAACGACACAATTAAACAAACAAAAGCGCATGTTGATAAGTTTAATTTTACGGTCAGGCCACTCCCTCTTGGGAATACGTCGTCATCAAGAATTGGTTCATAAATAAATATGTCATCGAATAGTGTAAGAGTTATGGTATAACATGGCCGTCGCACCGGGTGGTATTTACTTCAAACCTAAAGGGTTAACTAAAGCTATTCAAAGGGAAAGCATTATGGGCCTTACCTTAGCGCGGAGTATGACAAGAGCGGAAATTTTTTAACATATATATTTTTAAATTATTAAATAGTACTTTATCTCATCGCACGTTTCTTGTAACGATTATGTTATCTATTTATTTATATTTTCTACAAGCAGACAAGTCTTTCAACAGATCTTTTTAGCAGTAAAACTTATTTTATCTTTCTGATTCACGGTCATAGATTCAAGGTTCGTTATTCAAACCCATCAATTGACTGGCTGGTAATAAAATTTGCTTGAATAGAATCAAATCGATTACATAACCTAACCAACAACATAAGGATAGGTATGTGACTACATTCAAAATTTTACAAAGAACAGTATTGTCTTGTCTTATTAGGAACGTTAATGATGAAAATGATTTGTTCAAAATGAAACCAAAACAAATTGTTAAATTACATTACAGTCGTCTTGTATTGTACAGGTCACCAGCATAGTGTCTAATTGGAAATCATGTTTTCATCTGAACAGCATAAAGCGTAGGCCGACTTGTCAATAGTCATTAGAATAAGTTGACTCGTTATAAAGTTCTGCCTACGCGAACAACACGGAAACCGAACCCACGACATAACGGTCGATGACCGATGATATGTGTAATATTTGGATAGGTAGCACCGGTGCATTAAAGAGGGTGTGTAGCTGAAGCATCGATTTGGACGTAGCGGTTATAGCAGTCAAGATAATGTGAGTTTATCATGAAACTACTAATAATGTTCGGAAGAGAAATTTACAAATTAAAATAGGCGATTTTTTTAAACGAAATTTGATCTTTGAGTCTGTTCAACCTTGATTTACCTAGATCTTAAAGTTGTAAAAAGTGACTTCACCACATTCATTCTTTATAAAAAATTACAACATCGATAATAGTTTAACTTATGGAAAATATATAACCACACAATTATAATGGGGTGATGACACAGTATCGTGTAGAAATCAACACAACTTAGCATTGAAATTGATATTCGAGGCACAGTACGAAGTGTAAAGGTAACATTATTTAAAGCCTTATTTATATATTAAGAACACGATTATTTATCATATTATTCACAATTAAAAATAAAAAAAAATACTATACATTTTCTTAAATCTCACTTTCTTTTCAAATGTCGTCAATGCAATGATTTACTTAGGCAAGACGTTAATTAACCTAAGTCAATTGTGGCCCCTTCATTTGCGACAAACTAAAAACGAAAGTAATTAACTCAATCAAACACTGAGGCGGTAAAAAATAATTGTGAAATTCGATTACACACTCCCACTCGCAGATATCGTTATAAAGCCCAATTGTGAAAGTTTAAACAACTTAAAAATTTACTAGGTACATATATTACTGATTCCGATGGAGTGAAATTTTCTCATCTCATGCAACGAAAAGTGGACGATCATCAGACATGCAATCATAACGGTTTATTATATAGTTACGGTAAAAGATATAGCAAAATCTGTGCAATGATGATTCGTTTTAAACAATAAACCATATAAACACCCAAGAAATATTACACAGATTCCCATGAAAATTAATAAAAATATCTAACACGTTATTGATTTTCTGCAAAAAATATTTGTATTTTATTTATAATCAAATTTGTTCACAATTGTTACAACAGAACATTGAATTTTTGATTTGATTTGAAACAAGTTCTTATCGTTTTGATTGACATTGTAATACGAATCTTTCTTATTTTCTGCATTGCTCGTCCATTTATCACAGATGAGTCACACAGTTAAAAAACAAACAATGCATTAAACCAAACAGACAAGACAATCGAATCAAGCAGGACATCATTTAAATAGCTTTACTCCGAAACTATGATTAAGTGAGATCAATTATACGCGTTGTAAACCTGCTGCAGGTCGTTGGCAGCGCAAATTTAGACTCGGGAAAGGTCAGGATATGAGTCACAATACTACCATCATACCGGTCACACATCACTTTTAATGTAAGCGAGCAGCTGGTGAGACAGCTTATAATGATGACGTCTTCGTGGAGATAGATCGTAAGGACAGTGCTTCTAGGTATTGTTTTGAAATCTATAATTTGAACTGCATTAATGACCAAATGTTGCCTTCAGTATAAATATCGTGTACAATTGAAAAATATACTGTACAGAACTATAAGGCGACTAAGTGAATAGGCAAATACATCTTTATAGTGCAGCTTTTACCATAACCCATTATGGATACGGTGGTGAAGGTCAAACAAGAGTCCCTTCATGACATACCCAATCAAGGGTGCACCACAAGAAGAATGTGCAAACAGGTGTACCACAAGAAGAATGTGCAATACATTGGCACATTCTTCTTGTGTTGTTGTGTTGTCTATCATATAATAAATGTCGTATACAATAGATGCACATTATGTGCTGACCAATCTAAAATATTACAGCAATATTAGGATTGAAAGTTGCAAATCATGATAACATCAACCAACATTTAGAGGCACTAAGGGTAACAAAGGAAATGAAGGGATGTGACTAGACACAACATTTACATTGGGACTAAAAGGTCATGGAAGGCGATGTTTATGTCGTATATTTGTAGATAATTACTTAAGGAAAACTGTATGGTGTTTGTCAATTTTATCTTATCGCTTGTTGCCAACGTTCGATGACTCAGAAATTAACTTAGTGTTCAGTAGAAAAGATGTGCTTTTGGATAAATCACTCAGTGGGTCAGGTTTTATCTGTGGTCTTGTAGATTTCATAATTGATAAATACAATCATATTATTACACATACAATTAAAATGTTGAGTAATCTTTCCTTTTAATACTTGATGAAGATTGCCATGCCACCGATATTAACAAATTAATCTCAATTAAGACAGATATAGGTACCGACGCGGTTTAAGATATAAAAAGGTTCTATTATGAGTATGGTAGGTATAAGTTGGTGCCGTGTGGTTCCCGGCACCATTACAAAAAGAATAGTACCACTCCATCTCTTTCCCATGGATGTCGTAAAAGGCGACTAAGGGATAGGCTTATAAATTTGGGATTCCTCTTTAAGGCGATGGGCTAGCAACCTGTCACTATTTGAATCTCAAATCTATCATTAAGCCAAATAGCTGAACGTGGCCATTCAGTCTTTTCAAGACTGTTGGCTCTGTCTTCCCCGCAAGGGATATAGACGTGACCATATGTATGTAGGTATAAGTTCAAATGCGTCAACCCGTCTCGGCCACCGGGCCAACAGCATACATATCCCCACGGTATGAATGAAACTTGATCTTTAGAAAACGAGTTCGTGGCCAACAAGGTGAACCTTTATACCAGAAACAATGCAGTGACTGTTGTCCTTCGCAAAAAATATATTACCAATAGCTGCATTGAGATTTTTAATAGCTTCGTAGAGTTTTATCGCCTTAGCTACGTGGACTTTTATAACCTTTAAAAAGTCATAATAAAAGTTGTTGATATCGCAATAGGCGGAAGTAAATGTGTTTAGCATTTAAGCGGAGGCATTTATACTCGATTAGGTGATTAACAAAAACTTCGTAACAATGATGAGGATTTCAGGCAATAAAGAAAGAAAGAAAGAAAGAAAGAAAGAAAGAAAGAAAGAAAGAAAGAAAGAAAGAAAAATATTTTATTTGATATCACAAACTTAACTATACTAAGTAACAGATTTTACAATTTGTGCGTTGAATACTTATAACGGTAATAGGAAGAAGCGGTAATACAATTTAAAGAACCTTGGGACCTGAGGCCCGAGTCTCGCTCTGTTGGCCACCACGACTGTAGGTCTGCCATCCTAATGAGCAGACTTCGGTTGTTCGTACAAGCCCCAATTCTTTATATTATTCGCCAGATACCGGTAAGAACAATGAAAAATTTGATATAATGTACGCAGTTTTTAATTTCATTATAACAATAGAGAACAATGCTGGATTGGTCCAAACAAAACGGATATTGATTGCAACTATCACAAAGTTTCCCTTGACACTAATCACGCCATCCATATTTAATATGGCACGCAATTCCGAACTATCGACTACTAATTTATTGCAGCGTTAGATTTTAATACTAAAATCTTAAAGTGCTAAATTAAAGGATTAAAAAAAATATGTACCTACATCAAGTGAATTTCATCAAGTCAACAATCTGAGTGATTTAGGGTAGCTAATGAGATCTATAATGTTTAAAAGTGTTTTTTTTTTACGACAAAGAAAAATAATGAGGAATGAAAGATAAACAGGATTTATAGCCTCCAATAAAGGAGAGTAATTTTATGTATGTACATAATTAAAGATGGCACAATTTTAATCAAATAAATATACTTCAAGAGTTTCTTAACAATTTAAGTAAACACCGTCTCAAATATCACTTTGTGACGTCATTAAAAATGAAACATGTTAGGTGAACGTTAAAACTGAGTTGGCTTTATAATAATGCAGAGTTGCAGAATAATGACCGCGAACAGCGAGCGTGGGAACTGTGGAACTTGGCCAGCTCCCTCGACCTGGTTCTGCACACGTCCGCGGATCGAGTGCCCCTTTGAATGTGTAAGTGAACGAAATCCGAGCACCACAAAACTGTGACCTGACTGTATTGAAACTTTCTCGGTCGATTTGTCCGAATCCTGCATTTGCGGTTTGCGGTAGACAGTTTTGGGTCAATTGTATTTCATCAGTTTTGTGAACTTATTCTAGCTTTGTTTGTTTGTAATATCTTTATTGCATAGAAATTTACACAGTAACAAGAAAATAGTAAGTACATAGTTATAAAAGAAACAAATCACTTGCAATGGCAGACTTATCCCATAAAGGGATCTCTTTCAGTCAACCGGCAAACAATAAAGGAACTAGATAATTCAGTAAAAAGCGGCTTTTTTGTGTGTGATTGTATTGTATGGACAATTTACCATATACTGATTGTATTAACAATAAAATTAAGATGAGTAAGGAAAAGGAATAATTATCTAATCAGTTATTAAGCCATCAAGATATTAGTGATGGCCATTAAAAGTTCATTGATATTAATACAAGTAGTTATTAAAATTGAAGTGTTCAAGATGCAATGACGCCATTCATTGATATTTTAGTGACAAATAAATGGTTTATAATAAAAATTGGCAATTTGTTAAACTGTTGATTAAAGTCATTTGTAAAAGAAATGTTTAGAATTCTGTTGATTGTTATATTCAAATTCAAAATATTTATTCATTATTATAGGTTACTTCATATCCTTAATAATTGTCAAATCTTTTGGTTTCACAACATTGGTTGACGTCAAATAAATTACTTAAAACTAAGTTTACTGCCGCTTCCAAGGCGTCATTGCAGAAGAAGCGGTAAGAAACTGCAGTGCAGCATTTTCTTCAACAACGTCAACTTCACAACTTTATTATATCTTCATAGCATAGAAGAAATTAATACATAGGCATGATATTTGTATTTTAAATAGAAACGTTGATTAGTAACGGCGTTGTTATCCCATCAAGATATATCATTTAAGGCAAGCTTGCACTGGAACTGCATTATTAATTCCTCCTGCATCAGTGGGTAGGGATTCAACCCATACATGATCTATATCCCCACACTTGGCACCATGCGATTCGCCAAATCTTAAATCATGCGAACGGATGTGATTTGGGTTTCCCTCCCCGGATCTCTTTTCCCTGATACATCCAACTTGGCGATGTTCAACCCAAGAGTTATACTATACAGGTACTATTTGAGCTTGCATGCACCACCTCAGGCCTCATCTTGCTTATCGCCAGGCAGATTGAGATCAAACGCACTCAAACTATTATAAAAAAAAAATTAGTCCAATCGCCTGGAATTATATTTATAATGAAGAGGAAGTTGAAGAAAATGCTGCAGTGCAGTTTGTTACCGCTTCATCTGCACTGACGCCTTAGAGCGGCAGTAAACTTAGTTTTAAGTAATTTATTTGACGTCAACCAATGTTGTTAGACCATGCGTTTTGAAAATTATTAAGCAATACGAAGTATCCTATAATAATGAATAAAAATTTTGAATTTGAAATTTTGAATAGAATATAATTAGTAAAATCGTCTACACAAATAATTTGACAAATTCACATCAATATTTATTTCCTACTCGTGACTTGCATCTCACGTATACTCAAATACGTCGTATTACTATGAAAGAGAGTCATGAAAAGGTCATTAGGGAGGTTTCCTACACGGCGACGCTGACAAATGATGGTTTGTGTTGTGGCACTAGTTGCAACAACAATATCTGAGGATCTTCGTACTATTGTGACAGATATAGAATGAAACAAACAGAACGAAACGACGCTTATTTTCATAACTTTTGTTAAAAGAGAACTGCCTACAATCGATATCCTCATTTTTTAAAGGTCGGTTAAATTCCTAAAACCTTCTGCTAAGCGTAACAAACACTTTCCTGAAAACCGCTACAAAATTTCGTTCAGCGAAATGGGAAATAATCGCGGACAAACATATGTACATACAGGTTAAATTGAGAATACCTTTTTTTGAAGGAGGTTTATAATTATACCTTATACATACTACTCTGTCAAGAAAGTAGCGGGAAAAGATCAATAATACACAAACTGTTTGTTATTCATCCAAATTTATTTTATCACCTTCAAAATATGCTCCTTTAGAAACGATACACTTACGCCAACGAATAATCCAATCATCAAAACATTTTTTAAACGCTGTTTCCGGAATTGAGGTCAGTTCTCGCCGCGAATTCTCTTTTATATCTTCTACCGATTGAAAACGGGTGCCACGAAGTAGTAATTTGAGTTTAGGAAAAAGAAAAAAGTCGGCTGGAGCCATATCTGGTGAATATGGTGGTTGCTCGATGGTATTTGTTGAGTGTTTGGTTAAAAATTCGTTCACAATGATGGCCTTGTGCGAAGGTGCATTATCATGGTGCAAAATCCAAGAATTTTCTTTCCACAAATCTGGCCTTTTTCGTCGGATTTGCTCTCTTAAACGCCGCATAACACTCAAATAATATTCCTTATTTACCGTTTGACCTTCCGGCAAGAATTCCGAGTGCACAACACCGCGATAGTCAAAGAAAACAGTCAACATGACTTTGACTTTTGAACGACTTTGGCGTGGTTTTTTCGGTTTCGGTTCAGTTGGAAGGCGCCACTCCGAAGCTTGTTGACTAGTTTGCATGTCAAACTCGTAAACCCACGTCTCGTCACCAGTAACAATGCGTTTCATGAATGTTGGGTCGGAATTGACTCGTTCTAGCATGTCCTCAGCGACTCTCATGCGATTGAGTTTTTGAAAAAAATTCAGGTCTTTTGGGACTAGCCGAGCGGCAACATGTTTCATACCCAAATTATTAGTTAAAATGGTACGGATCGACTCGTGAGATACAGAAAGTTCGGTGGCTATCTCTCTCAAAGTTGAATGAGGATTTTCAGTCACTATTTCCTTCACTTTTGCGATGTTAACTTCAGTTGCAGACGTTGATGGCCTACCAGAGCGAGGCAAATCTTCCATCACATCTCGACCGCTTTTGAACGCTTTGTACCACTCATAAGCACGAGTTTTTGATAAAGTCGATTCACCGTAAGCCTTCTGTAACATTTTCAGTGACTCCGAACACGATATTCCATTGGCAATGCAAAATTTAAGACAAACTCTTTGTTCGATGTTTTTATCCATTATGAAATTAGCAATACACACTAGATATGATATAACTAAAAATAGCACTGTATTTAATGTAAACAACAGATGCAACTCAAACTCCGCGCCAAAATGGAAAACAGTTGTGCCAATCTAACAACAACAAAAAAAACAAAAATTTGAATTTGGAACCATAAATAAATAATCCATTCCCGATACTTTTCTGACTGAATGTAGATACGTGTATCATGGCTTCAACCCTTATGGGTAGACAAAAAGGAACATAATCGAAATTACTGTAGAGCCTATTAAGACATCCATGAGCAAGTTATGGAGTGGTTCCAGTCCAAATATTCTCCATTCCATCATGAAGTTATACAGCTGAACGTGGCAACCCCGCACGGTATGTTGATGTGACTATATATTGTAGCGTCTGAAAATCCAACATACATACATATAATCACGTCTATATCCCTTGCGGGGTAGACAGAGCTAACAGACTTGTAAAGACTGATAGGCCACGTTCAGCTATTTGGCTTTAAGATAGAATTGAGATTCAAACTGACTGATTTCTTAACGTATGTATAGCAAAACTAAAAATTTACATTTGAAACACACCAATCTATTTAAGAACGTGTGGTGCATCCATTAAGTTAAAAATAAATTTCCCGAAATCGAGAATAGAGATGAAGCTCTGAGAACAATCTAATTTGAGATTATTATTAATCAATATAGGTTTAGTGCAAATTAAAGAAACCGAAATGTATTGGTGCTTATAGATAGTTGCTGAGAGATAATGAGTGGCAGATTCGAATCTTCGGTAGAAGTGGAAGTATGATGCAAAGGAATTATAAACCTGCCCGCTGTTCCATGTTATATTAAAATTGCGATGCCCAACAGGGTTCATATTGTACCTTTTTACAAGCAGTAACTGTAATTCCAGTGATGTATTTGTTTGTAAACTCTTTATTGCATATAAAAATAAATACTTATAATAAATTACAAAACAGTTATGTATTGGATTTAGAAGAATATGTATAATGGCGGAATTATCCCAAATGGACTTTGTGATCTATACTGATATTATAAAGTTGAAGAGTTTGTTTGTTTGTTTGAACGCGCTAATATCAGGAACTACTGGTTCGAATTGAAAAAATATTTTTGTGTTGAATAGACCATTTATCGAGAAAGGCTTTAGGCTTTATCACGCTGCAACTATTAGGAACGAAGAAATAATGGAAAATGTGAAAAAAAAACGGGGAAAATTATTCATCCTTGAGGGCTTTAATGATGCCCAAAATAACTATTCTACGCGGACGAAGTCGCAGGCACAGTTAGTATGCAATAAAGATTCAATTGACTTGAATTATACTCAGGAAAGCAATAAGCAGAGAATAAGTACGGGTACGAAAAGCAAGGAAATTTATAAAACGCTGTTTTATCATCAGACTAGACATCAAGATGGTTGACAATTGATTTCTCACGAAAGCGTGACCGGCGACGGTAAAAGTGTTAATAAACGAACAAAACCTATAGAGCAAGATCCCAGAGCCGTAAGACACAACTTATTTTCTAAAGAATGGATCTTTCGATTCTCAGTAGTCTTTCATGTACTTTTAATACCTGCATGTTTGTGAGGCTTGCCCGGTGACACCTGCGCAGGTACCAGGCGCGAAAGGTAACTAAAAATCACAGTTACTTAACTTAAATTTTTATGACTGATTTTTATATATATTTTATAGACTATTACTCTGAAGTCATATCAGAGAAGTCAGACGCTTTCCATGCGCCAAAACTTTTGTCAGACGCTTTAAAGCTCTATCAAAAAAAAATTAACTTAATTTATTTTTAAATGTCTGACTTTTATATATGTTATTCAGATAACTATTACAAAGTTGTATTAAATCAGTCAGACAGTTTGTAATGACCAAACACCCCTTAAACACAAGAATTACTCAGCCTCGAGTATGAGCGCGATAGCACAATGCGCATGCGCGTCAGAGTTTGTTGAGTTATTTGAAAAGTACTTACTGTTTTCAATTTCATATTTTTGCATATCTATTCAAATACGATGAAATTTATAATTAAAATAATAATTAATCATTTTGCATATATATTGCATATAAATAGGGGAAAATGAATTTTTTTGTAGCAATAGCCTTTCAAAAAGAATGATTTTTATTTTATTTAAAAAAATATATCTATTATAATAATTTCAATAAAAAAATAATTAATTATGATTAATCAATTGAATAATTATTTTATTGTCTCTTTATCATCTTCATCATCAAAATAATCATTTGTATTTTCATCATTTATTAAATCTCTATACTGTCCACTCAAGTCATCGTCCTCATCATCAGTTAGATTGTCGTTGCTGGCAGAATTTTCCGTAAAAATAAAATCATAAACAATTAAAAAATAGTATAGTAATAGTAAACCTAAAACATATAAATATAAGTGAAAGGCGACTAAGGGATAGGCTTACAAACTTGGGATTCTTTTTTAGGCGATGGGCGAGCAACCTATCACTATTTGAATCTCAATTCTATCATTAAGCCAAATAGCTGAACGTGGCTATTTAGTCTTTTCAAGACTGTTGGCTCTGTCTACCCCGCAAGGGATATAGACGTGACCATATGTATGTAGTCTACTTTAATTTCGACACCACCGCAATGGCTTCGATGGTCCAGTGGTTAGCGCGTGAGACTGTCAAGTTGGCGGTCCGAGTTCGAGTCCCAACAATAACAAGATATATATTAATTTTTATTAAAAATGTTTTTTTTTTGTGTTGTTTGAGTATTTATTAAAAAAAACTGAAAATCAAAATACTACATATAATCATACGGTAAAAATATTTTGTCTGTACATTTAATATTTTGACTGAAACAAATAGAGAATTTTTTTTTACATTTTTGTCTGTCTGTCTGTATCAGACTGTATGATTAAGATTCAACTCGAACTTTACGCGGACGACGTCGCGGGCAACAGCTAGTATGCAATATATTATATTATTTTAAAAATGATTAATTATTATTTTAATTATAAATTTCATCGTATTTGAATAGATATGCAAAAATATGAAATTGAAAACAGTAAGTACTTTTCAAATATTAGATATTTGACTCTGACGCGCATGCGCATTGTGCTATCGCGCTCATATTCGAGGCTGAGTAATTCTTGTGTTTAAGGGGTGTTTGGTCATTACAAACTGTCTGACTGATTTAATACAACTTTGTAATAGTTATCTGAATAACATATATAAAAGTCAGACATTTAAAAATAAATTAAGTTAATTTATTTTTGATAGAGCTTTAAAGCGTCTGACAAAAATTTTGGCGCATGGAAAGCGTCTGACTTCTCTGATATGACTTCAGAGTAATATAGTCTATAAAATATATATAAAAATCAGTCATAAAAATTTAAGTTAAGTAACTGTGATTTTTAGTTACCTTTCTCGCCTGGTACCTGCGCAGGTGTCACCGGGCAAGTCTCACAAACATGCAGGTATTAAAAGTACATGAAAGACTACTGAGAATCGAAAGATCCATTCTTTAGAAAATAAGTTGTGTCTTACGGCTCTGGGATCTTGGACTACTACTGAAATCATTTATTACGTAAAATTATAATAACGTTGGTATTGTAGATCTATATTTCGTTATAAAACTTTTCCCAAAACAAAAAAAAATATTGCATTGTAAAAGGATAAAATAAATTGATGAAGTGACGTGTGAAAGTACTTACATTGCGAATAGGCGCAAGAGTCCGGTGCTTCGATGCGCGACCGTCACGCCAATAAATGAAATAGGACACAGAAGGATAACGCCACGCATTAAACTATGTAGTTACTAGTATATTGTAATCACTTTTACAAATTTTCGATCGAAATTGGGAAGATTTATCATTTTTATACTACTTAAGTACGAAATTTCTGACAAATACTTTTTAAAGAAAACGCCAAGACGCCACTTCGTAAGGATATTCGATAATCCAAAACCAAAACCTCACGAAGAGAAGAGACTATTGCTAGATATACATACATACATACATACATATAGTCACGTCTATATCCCTTGCGGGGTAGACAGAGCCAATAGTCCCGAAAAGACTGAATGGCCACATTCAGCTGCTCTGCTTAATGATGGAATTGAGATCCAAATAGTGACAGGTTGCAAGCCCATCGCCTAAAAAAAAGGATCGCAATTTTATAAGCCTATCCCTTAGTCGCCTTTTACGACATCCATGGGAAAGAGATGGAGTGGTCCTATTCTTTTTCGTATTGGTGCCGGGAACCACACGGCACTATTTTGATTGATTGCTAGATATCATATTATAATTCTTGCCCGTTTTAAAAATGACAAATATTTTTTTATTTTATTTTTTACTATACCCATAACAACTAGAATTTGCATGTGTACAGCACATCTCGTACGTTGTCTGATCTATTCTCTCATTATTTTGTGGTTACGCGCAATCGAATAAACGTCGGTATATAAAGATAATTTATAGTCATGCGCATAGCATACTGGCACACATTAGAAATGGGTAAACACTAAATCCATAAATCTCATAGAAAGAAACAAAAACAGCATGATAGAAATACCTATCTGACAATGACGCTCATCAGTTTCTGATCGAGTTAGTAGATAATTCAAATATACACGTAGATAGGTAGATAGATAAATCATTTATTTGGTGTGCTTTTGATACACATAATACTAAATGTAGGTAAGCAAGCAAGGTAAAAATCTGCGTTATGGCACTAGCTTTTGTTCAATTCAAATCTTTATTGCATATCATAAGGTACATCAGTTGAATTACAGTTACTGCTTGTCAATAGGTACAATATGAACCCTCCTCGCCATTAAAAAGATTAATTAGCGTGTTAATATTTGAGTGACAACATGCGACATCACGTAAGTACTTATACGTTTAAAGCCAAGTTGGCTAATAGTGCAATGTTGCAATAGGACATAATACATGTTTCTTTTGAAAGCGGAGGCTCTATTGTTCACACTACTTTACTACTTAGTGCTATCGAGATTCCTAATGACAGGAAGTTGCTAAAGAAAAGACGTTTTAGATGAAATGGAGGAGGTTTCTTTTTTCTTGGCCTGCGAACTTAAATTAACTTCAACTATAACAACATATATTTTTTCAATTAGTATCTTTCTCTCTATGTTGCAATTAAGTTATGTTATGCCGGTTGACTGTAAGAGATCCCTTAATGGGATAAGTCCTCCATTGCAAGTGATTTGTTTCTTTTATAACTATTTACTATTTTCTTGTTACTGTGTAAATTTCTATGCAATAAAGAGAGGTTTATGGTTTGTTTTAAATGAATTTTCAAGTAAAAGCTTTGATCAAGGTGCATTTATTAAATCTTTTCATCGTCCCCATGGTGTATTCGCTGGACGTCGATTTCGCACAACGTCGATCCATCCGTGTTTGCATTCTCGTGACGTCGATCCGCTTATGATTGTATTCTCATAAAGTCGATTCTATTGTTTTACTACTTTCCAACATAAGAAAGGTACAGTCAAACACAACATTTTTATTTAAATTTTTATATTTCAATCAACAGGTAATATAACGTTAAATAAACAGATTATAGCGACCTTTGTTTAATTATCCAGAGACATTGGAAAGATTTAGTTTAGAAGCCGTTTGCTTAAAAATCCCAGACGCATAGATTTTTATAAAGTTATAGGACTAAATTTTACTCCTTAAACCTTTAAAAAAATATAAGTATCAATAGGAACACGACTAACATAATCAAAGCTAGGTAGAACATTTAAAAAATGTGATTTTTTTATCACCGTTATCTCTGTCTGTCATCCTCCAATAGGACGACAGGAAATTTCTAAACCAAGCGCAGTTCTCTCGTGTGTTCAACGTCGTGTGCTGTTAGAGCTGTTTGTACTATGTAATATTTAAGTTTTCATAAATACTTGCATGGAAGGTGCAGGAACCTACACATTTAAAAGAATACAAACAAAATCATTATTACCTACATACATAAAAATCACGCCTCTTTACCGGAGGGGTAGGCAGAGACTACCTCTTTCCACTTGCCACGATCTCTGTATACTGTCTTATTACCTACCTACATATATTCTTTTTTCGCTCGATTGTACTGCAAAAACATTGTAGATTCTTTTAATTTATAAAGTTTTAAAATTTTATTGGATGAATCGATGTAATGCGAAGAAAAGCCAGGTAATAACTGTTGGATCGATTTTATGCGAATAAAAGCGTAGGTCTCGATAAAATCGACGTCGTGCGAAATCGACGTCCAGCTAATACACCGTCCCCATATACACTCGTTGCAATAAAATGTCTGTAAACACTATTTTGAAGCTAGTTCCGTCTTTTCTATTTTGTTGCAATAGATACTAAGAGATAGCTCTTAATCAGTGGAATTAAGTGATGTGTCCTCCGTTCATTTCTTATTTCTGTTAATTTTTGAATTTTCTTGCCTACATTAATAATAAGAAATGCTCAAATGGTTTTGTAGCACGTGTAACTAGTTCAGGTCATGTTCGTAATCCAAAGTGTAATATGAATGTGTTTACTTAGCAATTCATCGAATATTAAGTTTCGTAACAGTTGGCGGGATTCCTCGGGTCGTATGGCTACTTCATTACCTCTCCTTCTTGGAATTAAGGTCGACAAATGATGTTGTTATTTAATTTAATGGCATTCTTACTGTGACTTTAAAACTTGAGGTCTTTAAGTCGTCATAACTAAAATGCTGTGAAAAAAGAGGAAACACTAATTTTTCGGTCGGACTGCCTGCTTAAATTCGGAAACCAATATTTATGTATAAATAACTCAGTCATTCTTTAAATATTGTGTTTAATATGGATAACAACGCAAAAAATTAAGATAAAATACATAATAAACAATTTAAAATTGCCACAAATGTTAAGTTGGACAGTGGAGCCCCAAATCCTGAAGAACTAGACGATTAATGCGCTTTAATAGGTAGTATACTCTAGAAGAGAACAAAAAAACGTTATCCAGTATCAGAGGACAATTTCTTTGGATTTAGACACCTTGGAGCGCAACAAGAGTTTAAAAGTATAATAAGCATATAAAGTGGTGATGAACTGGTGACTCAATGCAGGCCAAAGAGGAGATCTTCGTAACTTTGTAACCAAAAATTGCTCAAATTTAAATAGAGACGATTTGAGTAACATGAGGGAGGCCTTCCCAGGTCTCCAAGTAGCAAATCTGATAAACCAAAAAAAAGGCTTCCAAAAAGATGACGTATAATCCAGAATTACAGTAATAATTTTTACTATGTGAGTTATCACAGCAAGCATAATCAATAACAAATAAATTTTCTCTTCATCACTCCAAATTTGGCGTACTCCATATTGGTCTATTGGCAGTGAGAGTGTTTCGTGTTGGTAATTGATGACTGGCAGTTTGCCTGTAACGGATCGTGGTGCATTATGTCACTGCGGACGATGACCCCAACAATGCAACTAGAGAAGATTTAGCGTCACAACCCCGTTGTGTGACGCTGATGTTCTATTTATGTGGAATCATCTCGTCACTTCATGCGGCTATGTAGACTTAAGAAACAGAGGGGACAGTTTGTGATGGCAGGTAAGTACATACATATAATCAGACTAACTACAGACTGAGAGGCTACGTTCAGCTGAATGGCCTAATGAAAAATTGAGATTCAAAATAGAGACAGGTATTTGGAATGCTTTTAGATTGGTAGGCCACTCAATAATACATCTTAGGAATATAAAGATCGCGCAGTTGTGCCTCGTCATAAAGCCAAATCCTCTGAAGGAATTTTGTTATTGCTATTGATTTTGAGACATTTTTTAAAAGAAGACATTTTTTGATTTTCGTTTACGAACCTATAAATCAATTTTCACGTTTAAACACTTTCCTTAACATGTCGATATTATTATGTGTGTAACGAGACACAGTTACTGACGCTTTCTTAAACGAGACATCAAAACAATAAGCCCCATGACAAGCGAAGCGAATGTCTATAGAACTATTTGGAACGGGAACACAATTTAACGCGTTTGTTTTAGTTTACGCCCCGTCGACTGTTTTATTTATAGCCGATGTAGTCAATTTGGGACCGGCTAAATGTCATCAAACACCATGCGTATGCTTGGCTAAAAGTTCTAATGGAAACTATAATTAATAAGTCACAGATTCATTTTTTGTTGTAACAATTTTATCGATGACAACTGTTGTTTGCGATTATAAATTAATGCGTCTAACAAAATTTTTGTTATTGCTTTAATATAACACAAATAATTTATTTCTGTGTTCGTTTATTAACTCTTAGCTGCGAAACATAATATTAAAAATGAATTTTTGACGCAACCAAATTTTAAAATTTTTCAATTTTTTTATTCTCTCTGTAATCAATAAAAATCTGCAACGAAAATCTTGTAATTTTTTTTCAAAACCTTATTATATCTGATGTTTTTTGAAGGGTAAGGAAACCATACATATAAGTTCCGTGTGTCACGTTGTCACAGGATAGCGCTTCATTCATGATGACACCATATGTGACACAAAAACGGTATCCCTAGGGCTACCACCTCTAACCAGATTCTGCCGGATTCCCTCAATTTCCAGGTAAAAGGGGTTAAAATATACGAAAGGATAAAAAGTCAGGGACTGAAATAATTCTTTATCGATGTCATTTTAATTTAAATTTTAATTAAGATTTTAGTCTAATAATTAATCTTTAAACTAGTTAATGCAGTTTCAATAGATGTTAATGGTTATAGTAATTTTGCAGTAAGTACAGCAATTTGATTAAAACAACAATCTGGTCATAAATCTGTCATGAACTTTTCATCAGAAATTTTATCAAGTGCTTAAAAGTTTACTCCAAACTTATACGTATCTTGTATGTACTTACATACCTATAATAGAAGACTTTAGATAACAAAAGTTGCACGTAAGTTAACGCTAGTTTTTCGGGTCTGATCGTTATTAGATCTGGCAGCCCTGGGTGTCCCCCGTACTATAAATAGTGGCACGTGCCCTCTCCAGGACTGCATGACACACTTCGAAAGCCAAGTTGATACTAAAATCGATTAATTGAATTTACTTACAGATACAGCAGCAGCAGTTACGAAGATCAAAACTGAATAATTTGTTTACACTAAAACTGGATGATGCTCTAAAGATAATGACGTATTACTAACTTAGAGTAATTGTAATGTGAATAAATAATATAGTATTGATATTCGTAACCATGTTACGATTGTAATCAATATAAATGATCATTTAATCGATAAATTGGATGATTAAGACTTTTCTCAAAATTCAACACTTGGCTTTGAAGGCAGAAGTATTTTTCAAGACGTTAATATCACTCTAAATCGATATAAGAAAGTGGGTCTCTTCCCAGTGGTATAAATAAATGATAATCCTGTTGCCAATGCGGACGTGTCGAGTGACATTATCTGTGACATTATAGACAATGCGGGTAGGGGGTTAATAGCTACATGACGTCCGCAGAGCGTATGCGATCCTGATGGACATTACTGTGGTGTCGACGAGTTCCAGATTCTGACCTACTTAATGATGTAGCCTGGATTAGATTGAGCATTTAAAAATCTACTAACAACGCTTGTTCGACAGGGAGACATTAAATTAAATTTATACATACATATAATCACGTCTATATCCCTTGCGGGGTAGACAGAGACAAAAGTCTTGAAAAGATTGAAAGGCTACGTTCAGCTGTTTTGCTTATTGATAGAATTGATTACAAAAAAGAATAGGACTACTCCATCTCATTCCCATGGATATCGTAATAGGCGATTAAGGGCTAAAACTACAGGCTTATAAACTTGCGATTCTTTTTTTAGGCGTTGGGCTGGCAACTTTTCGAGAAATGAGGCGTGATTTTATGCATTTATTTGAAGAAGCTGCAGCGTAAATCTTATGGCTCAGGCCGGGACAATAGAACAGAATCGTGTGGGACGGTTACACGTACTCACATCGTTTTAGGAAAGTTGGTGCATAGAAAGTTGTCCGTGTGTCCAAAACGGGCAAGATTGTGATCTCTTTTGGAATCTTCACTATAGAATAAAATTATAATACTGCTGCTGCATCCTGTGAATGCTGTAAGATGTTGCAACAACTATGATTGATGAACAAAGCTGTTTTAGGTTTGGTTTGGCCGCCGTGGTAGCGCCCTCTGCGCCGGGAATATTGGTGAGGGTAGCTCATGCTCAAAGCGGTTATTATTTAGGTAAATATGAACTATCATGGGTTGGTGTTCTTTTACTAGCAATCATATTGGGCTGAAAATAATCTTTTTGTATGTGTCTTTGTAACGCAATAACTTCGAACCGCTGTTGGTCTGATTTTGATGAAATTTGAAAGAGTATTTGACATTAAAATTTTTAAATTCATGTGTGCAACAATATTGGGTAAGCCGTATTCGAAATTTTCACAACAAAAAAAAATAAAAAGCGTTTTCGCGAGGTCTACATTCACGGCGAGCAACTATTCAATAAATAAATTTATGTTTTATTATTATCTATGCACTCAGGTCTTAAATGCATTGCATAACTCGCATTATCTATTATTATTCTTCAACAGCGCAGTAATGAAATATCCCATCAATGTCTTGTAATGGTCATTCAGATTATGCACTTGCCACCTACGGTATTGAACGATTCGAACCAAACAAGATTATATGTAGTTACGACATCAAGTGAAGCTATTATGTATAATGTATTTATAACTAAACCGGATCTTAACTTTAAGGATTGTCTTTATTTACATCATAATAAACACTATCATTTTAAATGATGACAAATATTTCGTGAAGTAAGAAAATCTGAAGATGTAGAAGAAAACATAATTTAATTAAATAAAGGAAGATGTAAACGTTACGATATACCGAGAAATAAAAAAAATTGACAAAAAAAAGAGATCAATGGAGAACGCTCCTTAACTTAACCGACAAGAGTAAGCTCTTTAATTTAAGAAGAAGAAGAAAAACTTAATCATCAAAAGTGCCCATGATTTCACCCAAAACCCACCCAAAATAAGAAAAGTAAGTGAATACAGAGGAAAAGAAAGAAGAAACTTTGACTTCAGACATTGAAAATATAAACATACTTCAGGTAAAATCTTCTGGCAGGATTAAAACCTTCCCAAAGTGTCTGGAGACGTATATAAGATAATACATTTTGATCAGTCGGTCTTTCACTTATAAAATAGCAATATACAAGCAAATATAGTATTTGCAAATATAACTATAGCAAACTTGTATTGTGTGGGATGTAAATGATTACAAGGTCTTCAAGGCTGCGAGCCAATGATAATTGCCATGTAACCTGTTATTAGACACCACTCATAAACGCAGTCCGTGCATAGAATACTTTTATAATATCTTTGTCTAGGGCTACACTTCCGGGAAAATTACTGGATTTCAATATTATTTGCTGACAGACTTTGAAATAGATGCGAAAGAAACATGAAAGGAAACTTGCATACTGGTAACTAAATGTGTTAATAGTATGTAATATATTAAAAACAAGAGAACCCAGTTCTCTTGTTTTTGTTGCCCTTGTGGCGAAGCGGTAGTGCGCTTTTCTGTGACACCGAAGGTCCTGAGTTCGAATCCCGGCCAGGTTATGATGAGAAACGAACTTTCTCTGATTGGCCTGGGTCTTGGATGTTTATCTATATAAGCATTTATTATAAAATATAGTACCGTTGAGTAAGTATCTTGGAACACAAGTCTCGAACTTACTTCGAGGCTAACTCAATCTGTGTAATCTGTCCCGTATAAAATTAATTATAACAGACGGCAGTTGATCGTGGTTATTTATTTTAGTTTAACATTCTTGTAGTGTAGTCACAAAAAAAAATGTTAGTACACACACACACATCAGAATCATTCTGATTCTGATGTGTACTTCAAAAGAAGTTGTTGTATAGAGCTAGTATTTAGATCAACATTACTTTTGATTTAAGTATTCGTAGAACCTATTGAGCGGGTACCGTTGATATTTCTCTAGTCAGCACAGAGAGGACGCTTGAAGAAACAAAGTAAGTATGTGGAACGTCACTCAACCACCCATACTAGGAATTACCGTTGCCCTAACCCAGCTACATCGGTTAACATGACAACTTGAGATCCGTGATCTAGAAGCACTTGTGGAGCAAAGATACCTTTTGAATTTTCAAGATAGAGGTTTTTTTTTATTTTATGCCTGTTTTATTCCACTATATCGGACATATAATTTTCTTTGTATGAAACTTTAAAATAGGTTTCATTTCACCTCGAAAAAGTTTCAATCAGGTTAAAACCAGGTTCAATATAATCACAAGGTGAGCTTTGTTCCTCTTGATTGATTTAAAAGACGATATTGTTTTTAATTTTAGTGCAGTTCTAAAAGTATTGATCGAACATAACACTCCACCTACTAAGTTATTCAAAATATCTAATAACGTTGCTTTTATTTTAAATAATTACCCATCCATTGCGTGCAATGGCTCTACCAAGGTCTACCTACACTTTAAATGCAATGGATGCTTACTTAGCTAATGCGCTCGGAGTTATACAACATGCATGTATGTATATGTCATTCAGATACGATAGCGAACACAACAAAACACATCACCGCACCATGTGTGTTAATGCAATTACGTGTTTTTGCGACACGTAATAATGAACCAGGCATTATACACAGCAAGGTGCCTTTTTACATGTTTTAAGCGTGACACAGATCATAGTCGGGCACGCTCTTATCGCTTTTGTCATTTCAATTATTCGGAGTTTTGTTTGCGTATTTTGTAATTAGCTCAAGATATTTTAGGTTTTTGTTCTTTGTAAGTTCAAGAAACAGATTCTTGGGCAAAACTAATGCTTTTATTTAAATGCCCTTTAATTACTAGCTAGCTTAGATCTTCCTTCAAAGATAGTGATGAACTACCGATACTGTTGACGTAAACTACAGAATTGAACATAAATCTTTTAAGAAGCCATACAGCTGCTATTTCGTGTTTACATATGTAATCTGTGGTAATCAGAACAGAAATAGTGGAGCAGACGAGTTTGAACTGCAGTAAAATTTACTGTAAAATCATAAAACGGGACGCCTGCAATGTATGATAAGCGCACAAATGTAGACATCTGTTTTTACATATTTCTTTTTGGATTATGTTTTTTATCTATCATGTACAGCAAATTGTTTTAAAATTAATAAAGAGTGTCCGTCGAGTCTTGTAATTTATTGTTATGTCTAACCTGTAAGGACATAGCCATGATATATTGCTACGAAAGCGAAGTCCCGAGATAATACGATAAGGATCAAACCACTAAAATGAACTAACTTAAAGATAGTTCCTAAAATTTCCAAAATTAACTTATCGTACTTAAATTATCTACTTCTATGAACTGTTTCCAAAGGGGAGTAATTCTATTTTGGTGTTCGTTCAACAGGTTTTTATAAAATTCTCTATTTAAGGGAATATAAGGTGAGGTAACTGGTGAGCGGACACGAAAAAGGTTATGACTGGATTTAGATTCAGACTTGGAGCGATAAACTAGGTCGTCTAGATATCTAAGATTAGATCTGTCGAATTCAAGCATTTCAGTTCTCTTTGGCAAGGTTTATTTGACGAAATATAACTAAGAGATAATTTTTCCGTTTCCAGCGTAAATAAGATTATAAAAAGAAAAATGCATAAAAGACAAATGCATTTGTAACAGTGCATATAATTACGCCAAGCAGATAGACTTTGAAGAATTCAATCGATAAATTTTTCATTGGTTTCTATTACATTATTTTTGCTGTGGCATCCAACGGGGCCCTAAAACGTTAACTTTTAAACAATTTCCGTTAAAATTTTATGAGTTTAGTTTTAACGACTTTATAAACGTGTTGTACAGACCGCATAAAACAAGCTACGCTTTGTACTTTAGTTACAACCGGAATTATAATGATTATTTTTACGAAATAAAGCCATAATGTAGCACATAAAACTATGAATGGAATGTTGAAAAAATTTAATCTTTCTTAATTTGTAATTAAAAATGAGTTAACTCGGCACCATTTAATGTTCAAACGCATATGATATGAGGAAATCCGTACTGCTCGTAAAGATGATATAAAGATTGTTATCTTGTCTTTGTTAACAGTCAGCCCATTTTGAAACCAGAAATTTCATCTGCATATCTGTGTCTACATGGAAAAGGTGACTGACTCATCTATCATGGCACAACTGAAACCTCTGAACGCTTTTGGTGAAATTTGGCACGCAGATAGTCCACAAGATTTTGGGAAAACCCCACTGTAGTCAGACTCTAGCGAAATTAGAGTGGTTCGAAGATAAACTCGCCTGTAACCAAACCTTATATAGATGTTTTCTCATGTTTTGTTATAAGAATTCTGTTTGTCGGACCTGAATTAAATATTTCGATTGTATACTCGTAATGTCGTGTTCAGTGAATTATTTATTAATCGTTAGGTGCCGTTAGTATTGTCCATTAAAATTAACTTACTTAGTTCTCCAAAACGAATATCTCTCTTTAAATTTGCTCTCTCTCATCAAAGAATAATACTGACTATATTATCAGCTGCTATATGTAACCTTCGGCATCTCATGCAGTTACTTACACGGAAACACCCAACGTTAGAGCTAAAAGTTGGCCATTGGCAATTGACTCACCATTTCCTTCTTCAAGTACGTCAGCTGCGAGTCTAGATCCGTTGGCGGCTTATCACCGGCTCCTGAATGCGGTGTCTCTTGCAGATCAGGTTCAACCTCAGCGAATCCACTCAGGCTCTTCGGCAGTGGAGGTAGTCCGTGTAACGACATCGTACTGATCGCACGGTACTGCTTGCGAAGCCTGATAGAAATGTAAAAGGCATTAGGTCCATCGATAAAATATTTAGTTAAATCTGACAAATTAACAAAAAAATAGTTAACATGTTGACAATGCTGGGCATTAAGTTATACTTAGCAATGAATCATAAAGAATTGACGCTCTAAGGCGTAGGCTCATGAAGCAATACAGCTGAACATGGCCCTTCAGTCTTTCCGAGATTTTTGGCTCTGCCTACTCCGTAATATAGACGTGACTTTACACAGTAATGGTGGCTACGATGTGGTTAGGTAACGCCGCAGAGTCACGCGTTCGACCCCCGGCCATTACAGTAAAATAGTTATGGGGAAATTAATGTATCATAAAAATATCACAGATTATTAGGTATAGATTCTACACAGTATATAAATCATTTTTCTCTTTTGTAAAGGTATTTCATCTAAATTTTCGCTGTGTTACCAAATACTTTCAAGGCAATAGTAAATATATACTTATATATAACGTATATAAAGAAATTTAAAAGAATCCATATTTGAATAAATTTTTTACTTAATTCATTTTCATTATCTTTGTCAATACGAAGATTTATCCCTTAGTATTTCATGAGTGTTAATTAAAAAAAAAATACCCTATTACCCTAACGAATCCAATTTTGTTTTGGTTACCCAGGGACTGTTGACTTTGTCTACACCATACATAAGAAAGAATAAAAAATCTTAATAAAAGGATAAAAAAGTGTAAGGTAAGGTATAAACGTGATAATATTTGTTTTAGTTATAGTAATGCGGATATTTTTACATTGATCATTCGAGTTAACTAATTACAAAATTAATTAAAAGTACAAAAATAAACCTAGTATTATTTTTCCTTGTTTATAAAACTGCTTTCCGTTTTGAGACGTGCTGAAATTGAATTGCTTATTGAATAATATATTTCCTTTCGTTTGCTTTAGTTAAGTTTGGTGTACATAAATAATTAGACATATTTGTTCACATCAAATAGGTCCCTTGAACAAGTTTGATAAATTAAAATCTTAACCTAGCAACCATATATGTGAATTCCTCCATTTCAATAATATTGAAACGTTGTTTCAATGTGAATATGAACTATTATAAGTAATTAATAATGTCGTAATACAAATTGCCTCCCTGAATATTTTCTCTTTTCTCATATCAATCCCATTCACCATTACATCTGTAGAACTCACCTAGATTTCAAGTCGTCATCCAATATATACGCATACGCTTGATCATAAACGTCATCCGTGTTCCCACTAGTCACAGACGACATCGCATAGTTCTGCTCTGAATCTTCAGAATCACAATGGCCGTTTCTATCAACAAATTCCTTAGGGTCCAAATTCTCCGGGACATTTGACTGAGACCGCATCGTTTGGAGCTCATATATCAACATCTCATGATTATTCATATCCCTCCTCAGTTCCACTTCAGGTGAGTCGTTTCCGTTTGTCAGATTCGGATCTTTCCCTTTATCAATAACAGCGTTAGCTTCGTCTTTGTTGTTGTTCCTACTAGCTATAATTTCCGAAATCAGCATTTCAGTGACCCGAGACGTTTTCCGTTCCAAAGAGTTATTATTACCATTTTGAATAGATGTGTTATCAACTAATTGCGTATCTGGAACATTATTAACTTGTTTCGCAGGACTGTTCCGTAATCTATTATCGAAGTCCTGCATCTCCTCCACTGTAGCATATGGTGCTTCAGGCCCAGGACTTTGTGGAGGTTTTGCGTCTAAAGGCGAAGAATAAGGACTTAATTCTGGTGTGGGTGTTTGCTTAGGACTATTATTTTCTGTACAGTTTGTATAAACAGGTAACGGTTTCATTGGTTTTAACTTAGGTTTCGGAGATAACGGTGGTGGTGGAGCTTTCCTTAAAGGGAGAGTTTTCTCGGCAAAACTCGATGACTTTGTCACTTTGCATTTTGCGTCTTGATCTAATTTGTTAGAGGTTGATAGGGACCGGACTAATATTTGTTTACACGTTTTGACAGCTTTAGAATTAAGACTCTCATTTGACCTTTTGGTAGACGAAGGCGTGTGTATAGAACTGCTATCACTCGAACTTCTTCTGGAGTTTTGACCACTCGATCTCTTTTCATCGGAGGAGGAACTGCGATCACTTATTACATCCTTAATGAACGACTTGACCCGTGCTAGTCCATTTTGTTTGGGTGACACCGCCGGTTTGCTCGCTCTATCCAAAGTTTTAGCTTTAATCGTGGATTGTTGTTCTTGTTTGGGCAACGTGCGCGACTTGGAGAGGTTGGCCTTCGAGTCGGCGACGGCCTTCCTCGTTTTGGCTAGAGCCTCGGCCACCACGCTCTGGTTGGGCCGCGGAGGTACAGGTGGCGGTCCTTTGACTTTGTTGGTCTTCATGGGTTGGGCATTGGTTTGTACCATCAGCATAATTGAGCGAAGCGGCACTCATAAGTTACTATAAGAGGAGCGTTATAGTACAATGGGCGCGTTTACACCGGCACTGCGTGATTCACTCGCGGGCGCTCTGCGCGGGGACATGACACGTCCGTCTCGTGGAGCGCTCGACTCGGACTGCGGGCTTCCGAATAGAACCTGCGTGATGTCGTCACTCGCAGCACAGCCGGCTATGCCACTTGTTTGTCCCACAAAAACAAACCGATGTAACTCTACTTCAATACTTTAGAACTCATTTTAGGTAGTATTTTCTCGCCGGACCGCGGCTCACAATGCGAAGTCGGGTTTCGATAATGTAAAACTTATTGTTTACTTTGAGAATGGACGCAATGCGCGTACCGGTCCATGGCGCACGCGACATGCTATTGTTGATGTTTTGAAAGCACTTTCTGACTATTGTTTCATGTTAATTAATGGTTACAGCTGCCGTTTAAGAGTATATGTCTATGTTTGACAACTATTAACTGTTATAATAACATAAATAAATTCGATAATGGTAAAATAAACTATCTAATAGATTTTTATGCATACTAGAACAAATCAAAATCATAAACAAACTCTAAGTTATTTTTAAATAATAATAAATATGGTAAGTAATTTCGAATAGATTTTGTACTATTTGTTGATTATGTTGATTACCCTCGACTTCGTCTGCGTGTGTGAACATTTGTTTTCTCATTTTTTATGATATAGATACTTGACAATTACAGTTATATTGTAGTTATGGGGTATGTAATATTAAACTGCTCATACACTATCACATCACTACATATTATTATAAACTCAAGTCCCTCTTTTTACTTTGTCTATATGTATGAGCTAATTTCTAGTAGTTGTGGACGGATTATGTTCCTATTTACAATGTTGAAAAGATGGTTTTCTAAGGAATGTTTATATCATTAAATGCTACCCCTTTCCATCAAATCCAGGGCAGGTCCCTAGTTGTAAATAAATAAATGACCTCTATGTTTTGTTTTTTTGTAAATACTTGATTCTTAAGAGTGTGTTTCCTGGCACTAAAGAATAGGACCACTTCAACTTGTTCCCAATGATGTCGTAAAAGTCGACTAAGGGATAGGCTTAAAACCTGGGATTCTTCTTTTAGGCGATGGGCTAGCAACCTGTCGCTATTTGAATGCTCAATTAAATTATTGCAACAGCTGAACGTGGCCAATCAGTCTTTTTAAGTTTATTATGTTATATATAACTAAGTGAAAGTACTTGTTTACAGAGTAGCATTTTACAACTATTTCATAAATAAGAATGATTTCTATTCGTTACTTATTGTAGAAAAACAAATAAACACTAGGCTAAATTTGATGAAACTTGGCAAACACAGACAAGACTTTTTATCAAAATTCCTACAGGAGCAGTCCCAGGCTCAAGTGTTGTTAATAATGTAGACCAAATGAATAAAATAATATTTGGGGTTCTTCATTTAGCCATGGGCTAGCAACATAAATCTATTTAAATCTCAATTATTACCCCATAAGGGATATAGAAGTGATTATATGAATGAATTAAATTGACTCACAATCAATGTGATAATTCCATTATAAAGCTGAATGTGGTGTTAGCTCTGTCCACCCCGCAAGTGATATAGCAGTGACTATATGTATGTATCAATCTACTTATTGTTGAACTTTTAATCTTGTCCTCCTCCTAATGTTCTTCCAGAGATAGACTAAACCTTTTAATGAAAATTGAAATATATGAGCCTGCCTCCATAACTATGCTATGGGAGCTGATGAATGTACCTAAATAAATATATATACAGGACAAATTACACTGATTGAGTTAGCCTTGAAGAAAGTTCAAGACTTGTGTTACAAGATACTAACTCAACAATACTATATTTTATAATAAATACCCAATATAATTAATAAAATTCACTCACAATCAATCTACTTGTTGTTGAACTTCCAGTCCTGTCTGCACATAGGACACTGCTGCTGAGGTTGTGAATGCAGCCACTTCACGATACAGTGGATGTGGAAGCAGTGCGAGCAAGCCCCCCACACCAACGGACAATCGTCACCAGGCAGCTTACAGTCTGGACAACAACTGTCGAAAGGCATTCGACAGATGCCACAGTTTTCGTCGTTTGCCTCCCAACGCCAGGTAGCGACACCCGCCCAACCTAGGTACATGAAATAGTCGATCAGATGAACATTAAATTATTATTAAAATTTAACTTCCATATTATGGTGAACATACTTTTAATTGTCACTTTCATCACACGAAACGTTCATCACTCAATATTGGTAATGGTATTTTATACTATCACTAAAGGTGACAACGACGTCGAAAAGATTGAAGTAAGATAGGCGTTCATTTAATATTCCGTTTAACGTTATCAAAACAAAGGATCGAGTTCAATACGGAAAAACTAAGAGCAAAACAAATAAAATCAATAACTCGCAATCTCAGATCTCAACTTGCAGCTGGCTATTCAAATCAAAATAACTTAGGTACTTAAAACAGTGACAGTGACAGACATCAATTGTTTTTTTTCTCTCCCGCATTGGCATGCTCATGATAATAAGACTACGACTTTAAACCTTTTCATTGGACTACACATCTAATGATATTTATCAGGATTGATTTTATTTTAATCGCCATTCCATTGGTTAATTATGTGGTGAGTACCATTGTAGTATTCGAGAAATTATATTTTACAAAATTAAATATAATAAATATACGAATACTAACTAATACGATTACTAAAACATATTGACGACGACGCGAAATTTACGCTGTGCAGTCTCCCGAAGTACCACAGACTTCGTAGTACCTAAACTTTATATACTTGTATCTTAAATATTTAGTTAAGGCTCCTCATAACTTATACATGCAAATCACAGCCGATGATTTGTTTTGAAGAACGTTTATTTTTTTAAGTTTTATGTAAGGCATTGTTGGTAAATTTTATTGTTAGTTCACTCGTCATCGTCACGTCAGTGTCAAGTCAAGACGTCAATCAATCAAAGTGTCATCGTGCTGTTTTTGTTGTTGAATGAAAGAAAAATCGTAAAAATTATCAATGACGTCAAATCCAAATTAACAAAAGATGTGATTAAAGTTCAATATTTTAACAATCAGAGAACATGAAGTTATTTTAGTCAAGGACACAACATGGAAAGCATTACCGTAAGTTATCTAGATACAAATTTACTCATTCTCTAAGATGTTTCAATATTTTCATTCTGTTTATTGTTTAAATTTCAGAATTTCTCGGTTTCGCTTATCAAAGGATTTATTGATAGCTTGCGTGGAGTCACCGTGCTCTTGTATTTGGATAAAGAAATAAATGAGAGAGCGCAAAACCGTTCGCCAAGAATTGAAAACGAGAACACCAGAAACAAACACAGTCCTGTAAAACCGTGAGTTTTTTCTTTGTGTACCTCTAACTTAAATTTTAATAAAGGCCGTCATAGCATAACAACGTGGGATTTTTTTAAACCTCATAATGTGCTGTATTCAAGCCACACTTCAGTTCTTCAGTCCTCATTCATATAAATTGGATTTTATTTTTAAATATACTGCTAATGTAGCAGTCTTATGATAAAATTATACTTAATGTTTTTTTTATAACGACTTTCTAGACAGAAAAGGTCTCTTTATTTCAAAAACCTAAATTAAACTTTAGTCACAAAGTCAAATTTTAGTGTAGTGAAAATAAGGATTGTATAAGTATACATTTTTTAAATTGTATGTATTAAGTAATAATATATTTTTAATGTCATACCCATCATTTTTGAAATCATTCCCTTTCTATGTTGGCAGTTGTAAAAGTGACACTGTGTTCGGTTAAACTCTTGAAACGGGCCACCGCCGGAGAGGGGTGGGGAGGGGGCAGGGGGATGGGGGAGGGGTTAACACCCCCCCTCCCGTGACCCCCCCTTGCCGGAAGCCTATAGTTTTTTTTTTACGAATTTTTAAAGTTTTCATATAAAAAGTGTGCTAAAGGTCATTAACCGCCAGATGGGCAAGGGAGGGGAAAGTCAGAAGGGATGAAAGGGGTGAAGGTGAGTTAAACCTAACCTAACCTATACGTACTGTCTATTATACTTTTTTACTCAGTTTGAACGCTCTGCTCGCTTCGCTCGCTCTGCTTTGGTGGTTTACACCAATCTAACCTTACCTAACCAAACCGAGTTTGATTTGTGACTAATTTGTTTCTTTTCATTGCGGGGGGCTACCGCCCCCCGACCCCCCCGTACGGGGGGGCTGCGCCCCCCTGCACCCCCTGCTGTCCGTTTACCGACAGCTACTTTCGAAGTCAGTACATAAGATGACAGTAGCACATAACCAAAACGGCGGATTGCGTTCTGTTCATAGTTAGTGTCTTTTTTGTTTTTACTTTTAAGCAAAGTTTTTGACTATATTTTTAGTGCTAAAATATATTAATTAATGTGTTGTACATGTTTAATGGACAAACTAATTATTTAATACTAAATTAACACAGTTTACAATGACAAACCGAAAATATTGCGTTGTTTAGTGCAATTTTTAAGATTTTCAAAAATTCGTATAAAAAAAAGGGGGGGCTTCCGGCAAAAAAAAATACTTGGGGGGGGTCATACAAACCCTCCCGCACCCTCCCCACCCCCTCCCCAACCTCTCTGGCGGTGGCCCGTTTTAAGAGTTGAGCCCTGTGTTCTCTATTTTATTTTTCATCTCATCTTGTTCCATTTTGAAAACATTTTACTTACACGCTATTCCTAAATCTCTTCCAGCGAATCAAAAGTACTTACGAGGGTGATACAATCATGCATCCTCAACGGATTCATATTTTTGCTCAGCATATTGATATTCGAGTATGCCCTGCTGCCTGCGGTCAAGTACTTAATCACTGTGGTGTTCGGTCATGACCCCGGGGTGGCCCGCAACGTGTGGGGATGGATGCAGCCGTTCCTCTCTATGACCTTCAGGATGATATGGGTCCTGCCGCTGTTTTTATTGAGCAGACTTGTTAACAGTCTGTGGTTTCAGGTTAGTTTTGTTTATTTCACTTACAAGCTCTTTACGTGTGACTTTGTCAGCGTAAAACAGTAAGATTGGACAGCTTTTTATTGGATCCGTAGCCAAATGGCAAGACAGTAACCTTATATGTACCTATGTATGTATATATACCCATGGTTACATCTTTACTCCACGCAGGGCAGACAGAGCCAACCGTCTTGAAAAGACTGAACGGCCACATTAAACTAGATGGAATTTATTATTAGATTTAAGTAGTGACAGGTTGCTAGCACTTCGCCTACAAGAGGAGTCTCAAGTTTATTAGCAATGCCCTCAGTCGCCTTTTACGACATCCACGGGTAAGTGATGGATTGGGACTTTTAAATTTCTGAGAACCAAACAGCAACCAAGAATACTTATTAGGTATTTAGAAGTTAAATGTCATTACGAATTGATAATGTATAGGATGGACTTTGTAATCATTCAATGGACGTACTAAAACAATATAATTTGAATGTACTTATGCAAATAGACCAATACAATGATTAGACATTTTTTTACCCCTGCTATTATTTACTAGCGACCCGCCCCGGCTGCGCACGCGCACATTTATATACATATAAATTTACTCTTGAATCACTTTACCTATTAAAAAATCTGCATCAAAATCCTTTTTGTAGTTGTAAATAAACATATAGGGACAGACACGGGATGCGACTTTGTTTTATACTATGTAGTGATTCCTGGCACTTTAAAATCGGCCCGCTCTATCTCTATTCCATAAATATCATAGAAGACGACTAGGGGAAAAGACACATTCATAAATTGTAACAAATAAATTTTTTATTTTAAGACGAAGCTAGCCACAAAGTAAGTAACCATAACACATATATTCATGTCTATTTCCCTTGCAGGGTAGACAGAGCCAACAGTCTTGAAAATACTGAAAAGCCACATTCAGATGTATGGCTTAATAATGGGATTGAGATTCACATAGTGACAGGTTGTAGGACAGGACATAGTCTGCAATAAAAATCCTAAGCTTGTTTAGCCTATCTCTTAGTTACCTATTACGACAAGATATTCTGAAGTGCCAGAAACCACACGGCACTATAATAAAGAAATAATTAATTCTGTTACAGGATATAGCTGATTCTGCGTACCGCCACCGCCGAGGGCGGCCGCAGTTCATGTCGAGCGTGAGCAAGATCATTGCTGATTCGCTTTTTAGTATGCTTGTGCAAGCGCTATTTTTAGTACAGGTAAATAATATATTAATAAAATATACTATCTATATAAAATAGATAGATAAAAAGTTTATTCAACAGTGCTACAAACACAAAAATATACATACATACATACATATAATTACGTCTATATCCCTTGCGGGGTAGACAGAGCTAACAGTCTTAAAAATACTGACAGGCCACGCCTAACAAGACAGAATTGAGATTCAAATAGTGACAGGTCGCCAGCCCATCGCTTAAAAGAGGAATCCCAAGTATATAAGCCTCTACCTTAGTCGCCTTTTACGACATCCGTGGGAAATTTGTGATGGAGTGGTTCTATTCTATTTTCCAATGGTGCCAGGAACCACACAACAAATATAACAATAACTAAGCCTTAAAACTAACACAGGTGTGCTGTAGCAAGTCGAAATGGTCAGAACTCGGCGATCTTTTTGCACTGAAAGAGTACAAAAACCCTGATTTTCAGTTATCACCATTTGATTTAGATGCGAAAGTTGTCTTCTTCCACTGTCATTTGATTTAAGTACCTATATTTTCGCATGTACAACAATGAAGCAGGTGGTCGAATCGGTAAGGTGCATGGTCAAAACGCGGTTGCGCAAAAAGGCACCGGTTCAAATCCCACTCCGGCCACGTACCAATGACTATTTTCGAAGTTATGTACATTAGTTTGAAAACTAACCGATGCTCTTACATTGAGGGAAAACATCGTGAGGAAACCTGCACATTCAGGCAACTGGATGTGTAACCATATGATCCAATACGGGTTGGGTTCCCCTGCAAAGTTTACGGAGGTCAGATGGGAGTTGGTTCGTGTAAAATCTTGACTCACCCAATCCAGGATCCATGGTCAAGAGTTTACCCCGGGCTCCTCTCCAGTGTGGTGAGGATGCAACCGGGAATATAGCCAGGAAGAAGTGTAAGTCGTCAACACTGGTGCTTATTAAAGTAAAGAAATAAACAAAATGAAAAATAAAGACTCTGTCCCAAGACCGAGGAAAATGGAATCATTCAATAAGAAAAAAAAAAACATACCTAATTTTTTTTTCTCCCACAGAGTATGTTAGTCAGTATGCTACCAATTACTTACATCGGCGAGTTGCTGTGTCTCCTTCACATGTGCCTCCTATACTCGCTGTACTCGTTTGAGTACAAGTGGTTCAACATGGGCTGGGAGCTACATAAACGGCTGACCTTTATCGAGTCCAACTGGCCATATTTCCTAGGATTCGGACTGCCTTTGGCTGTGCTGACTCAGATTCCACAGTCTTATATAATAAGGTAAGATTTATGTTATTTTGGTGACAAATTCAATAATTTAAAATGGTCTTTTAGTGATGTTGCATCATTCTTGCCTTTGAGGTCCAGGGTTCGATCCCCAATCAGGTCAAGATGCTAAGATATCTCTTTCAGATTAAACTTGGTGCTATATTTAAGGTGTTATGTAAGCAACACATTTGCCTAATAAATTCCCTGTACTTGTTCAAGTACACGTGTGCTAAACTGCGTGTACTCATTTGAGTACAAATTACGTACATATTTTTTTTTATAACAGATTAATAATTCTTAAGGTCTCTGCGCAAGAGCAACGCCGCTTTTCAAATCCAGCCAATCAGAATACCATATGCATTAAGGCAAATAAATTAAATAGACCTATATTTTTTTTTTGTTTCAGTGGATGCGTGTTCTCAATATTCTTCCCCGTGTTCATATTGAGTGGCAATGAAGCTACTCCAGTTATGGGGAGGTATGTATATTGTTTGTTTGTTTGTAAATACATTATTGTACATAACGTTGAAGGGGGGTTGGTGTTCGAATTGGTAAGGTGCCCGGTTTAAATGCGTATGGCGCAAAAGTAACAGGTTCGAATCCTATTTCGGCCATGTCTATTTGACCAATGACTATTTTTAAAGTTATGTACATTAGTTTGAATACTAACATTGAGTCAGATGGGAATCGCTTCGTTTAAAAACCTAATCCAGGATCCATGATTAAAGGCATACCCCGGGCTCCTCTCAAAGTGATGAGGGTGCTACTACTAAAGCCAGGAGGAAGACATTATTGTACGTAACAGAGTTACAAAAAAACATAGTATGACAAAAACAAAATTAGGCACCGTTGGCTCTGTCTACCCCGTAAGGGACAATCCATCAATCCCTATAATCTGAGAATCATGGATTGTCAGATTACAGGGTAGACAGACCTAAAAGCCTTAAAAAGACTAAAAGCCACGTTCTACTGTTTGGATTAATGATAGAAATGAGATTCAAATATTGACAGGTTGCTAGCTAGAATCCCGAATTTATAAGCTTTTCCCTAAGTCGCCTTTCACGACATCCATAGGAAAGAGCTGAAAACCCAATGGTAGAGTGTTACATAATGCTATTAGCATTAAGTCCGCCTATTGTACTTTTTACCAATTGTAATTGTTACAATAAAGAATAAAAAATAAATAAATAAAAGTGATGGACCGGTCATTCTTATTTATATTGGTGCCGGGAACCACACGGCACCATTATTCTGAAGTATAAGGTAGGTAAGTAAGTATATACATTTTGTACATTGTATCTTTGTAAAAATTTTCAGCGAATACCCATTACGGCTGTTCTCGCCGGTGGTAGCCATATCCAACGGTATGTTCCGTTTCGTGCGCCAGGGAGCCGAAGCGGTCACCCATCGCAGTCGGTGATAGCCGCTTCAACCACTTAACTTTAATATTTTAGCTTATAATGACTGCGGCTTCAGGGTTGGCGTGTGTGGCGTTCCGTGCAAAAAATGTACCAGGATTTATTTATTTATTTATTTATGTACACAAAATTATATACAGAAGCATTTATTACAGTAATTCTAGTACAAAGGTGCTACTTATTTCAAAAGAAATCTCTTCCAGTAGACCCATGAGAGGAGAGATTAATTTTATAGCGGTATGTTATTGATTTAGGGTCAGATGTGGGATTCCCTTAATTATGTTGATTAAAAAGATATATATTGGTTGGTGTTTCGCAAGTATTTTAAGACTCTGTCGGCTCTGTCCATCCCGTATGGGATATAGACGTGATTATCTGTATGTATGTATGTATGTAGTACTACATTTTAAATACTTTTATACATTGTTGTATAATATTCAAACGGGAATTAACGCGAACATACATACATACGCGAACATGCATTAATAAAATCGTGTAATGTTTTTAAGTATTTATATATATTATAATACTTTTTTGGAATATACATCACAAATTTTTTTTTATCATACACAAATAATGTTTTCTCCAAAAAATTGCCTTTTAAAAAAATCTAAATTCTATATTCAAAAATTTTGTCATATCTTTTGGTTTCACAACATCGGTTGACGTCAAATAAATTACTGAAAACTTAAGTTTACTGCCGCTTCCAAAGCGTCAGTGCAGAAGAAGCGGTAACAAGCTGCACTGCAGCATTTACTTTAACAACTTCAACTTCACAACTATAAAATAATGATCTCTCTAATATGTTAATTGTATCAAATTCATAGTTGTGAATTTGTTGGCAAAATACAAAATGCACTATTTTCATCCGATTTACGAAAAACACGAATAACTCCAAAACTATCAATGCCGACATCTGGTACCCTTATGCACGGAACGCCATAGAAATGATTTTTTTGTAAATTCTAACACGTCATTTCTTATAATAATGTTTGATTTGCTCAAATATGACCAAAAAATTCTCTTAACCCTGCAAGCGCTATTGGGTAGTCCCAAGGACACAAGAAGGGTTTCTCAAAACCCCAAGAGGGGATTTACGCGGGTAGGCGCGGCGGAAATACGAAAAAAAAATATAGCTCCACAATTATATATTTTTTTATTAATGAAGAATAAGTCTGGCTGAATTTTATTGTGAGTTTTTTTTTTATTTCGGGATATAATCGAGTTGGTGAATTAATATTTTATACATATAATTATTGTAGTCATTTTAAATCGTTGGCGCATTAATTGGTAATTAAAATTATGGTAACTGTCTCCTAAGACGAAGACAACGCTTTGAAGCGTTCATTTCATGCAAGGTACAGTGGACGACATAGAAAATAATACCAATAATATTATCTTTGACGTATGGCAGGTGGTATTCTATTCTATATGACTCACTGTACATGAGCTTAGGAATAACTATGATTATTTAATATTCTATTGTTTTTTTTTATTTGCTGATAATGTGCCTGTATTGTACGTATGTATCTTTTACTATTTTTGGGAAGCTGGGAAGAGCTTACAGACCATATTTGTATTCTTAATAAAATTGTGAATTCTGGGGCTCCAATGCCCTCTATCTACGCCCATTTGTGTCATATAATAAGAGGCCCTTGGAATATAAACAAACTATTTTGTATTTTTTTATCATTATTTGCTGATGATTTGTTTGTTTAGGCTGGTATTACGGTTTAATGTCTGATGTTGAATACTTTATTGTATAAAGCTATTATTATTGTGTATTTCAATCATCTTGTGAAGTCCTGAATTGTGATTTATACATGACATTATTTATTGAAGTGACTGATGGATTTGCTGTTTTATTTATTACCTTTCTTTCCTTTTCACATATATACATTTAGTCACGGCTTTATCCCTGGCTGAGTAGACAAGATTCAACAATAAAATACTGAAAGGCACCACTCAGCTGCATGGAATTGAATACCTACGAGACCAATCCCAAGTTTATAAATCTAACCCTTACTCGCCTTTTACGAAATCCATTGGAAAGATATGGAGTGGTCCTATTCTAAAGTATTGGAAACCACATGGTACTTGCAATATTTTCTTTCCTTCTTCACCTTAAAAATAAAAGTTTACGAAGATAGCTTTCACATTTTCGTCTAAAATACAGCATAGCTGTCAAATAGTGTTGTAATTTAGGAGTATGAATGCGATGTAATCGCAATTGGAATTTTTGGTGTTGGCGGGGTCAGTTATTAAAGATACATATTTCTATTTACATTTAATAATTAAATTTATATTATACTTACATAACTATGTATACCTAATTTAAATTTAATTAGATTTTATCATTACACAATACGCTAATTTAATTTCATACCAATATCTGAATGGTGAACCTTCTAGCTTTTACCGAAAGAAAGAAAGAAAAAATGTTTATTTGGTACATAATAATATATCAAAAACAGAAACCTTAATCTACGCTTAATCTTACCGCGTTTCGCCGCGCGAATTAAGCGCCGCCTTCATAAGAATACAAGTTTTTCGCAAATCCCACGGGAACTATAGTTTTTACCGGGTTGAAAAGTGTCCTAGACTCTTAATTTTATTTACATAAAATTTCAAGAAAATTTGTTCAGTACCTAATGCGTGAAGAGGTAACAAACAAACAAACTTAAGCATTTATAATATTAGTTCGTGAATAGACAGACCCCCGTCGCTTATCGTCGTGACCAATAAGTAAAAGAAAGCATATATCATTACTCAACTAGTTAGTTAGTTTTTGATTGTTATCGGTACATAATAAAGTTAATGGGTTAACGGTAATTAGTCTGCAGTAAATTTATATTGACAACATAGAGGTACAACTTACAGTAGGTCCATTGTGTCTTACTTAAAGCTTTTAGTAGCAAATAGATTAGGTTCACACGTTTAATTAATACACGTGCACTTTTAAAGTTCAAAGACATCAAGTAAAATAAAACAAAATCAAAAAAAATTTGATAATGAATCAAAATTAAAAAGAATGAGTTCTTACACTTCTGACGATGACTGACTTGTCTTGAGATACCTATATAGTTAGGTACCTATTTAATTTGTGTCTTTATTAGGTACATGTTTATCCTGGACTTTGAAATTTGTTTTCTTTATAATAAAGACGGCGTCGCGCATGCCTGCTACGGGCGCTGAAAATGTGTAACGGTGTGTGAAGAGAAATATTCCTTCTATACTTTATGTAATCTAGGTTATAATTCTATGTTGATATTCTTCATAACTGTAAGTAAAGATAATACCTACCTAGTCGCCTCAAAATGGCATACATGAATGTTATAACCTTTACGATTTTGTTGCTTCTAAAATCTGTTATAAACTGTAAAATACCTCGAACAAATGTTGAAACCATTAATGATGCTGTTAAATGCACTAATAAAATTATATTGAAACACTATGCAGAAGGTAGTGAACTCACGTTTCTCGATCTGAGTAACAGCGGCGATAACGATGATATTCTAATGGAAATTCACAAAAAATTTCATGTGACAGTTATATCACGCACTTATAAGCAATTTTATACGTATCCCAATGAAGGGTACGTCATATACGCGAAAGCAGCCAATGATTTTGTAAACTTCAAATATCTTACCAAAGAAGCGCCGTGGAATCCTCATGCTAAATTTATTGCCGTGGTTGAATCCAAAGATGATGAAATGAGATATATTTTTGATACATTTCTGAAATACCACGTGTTTAATGTTGTGCTTATTAAAGGGTTACAAGATTCGGAATTATACACGTACAATCCATTTGAAAACTATGGCTGTGGAAAGAGATTTCACAGGATTATCGATTATGGTAAATGTAAAGATACATTTGAAACTAATTTGTTCCCCAACAAGTTAGTCACAGGTCTTCAAAACTGCATTTTCAACATCGCAGCACCGCATTGGCCTCCATACAGTATAGATCCCAACTTTAATACAACGAGAAGCCTAGGCATTGAGCAGCATATATTCAAAGTTATTAGCGAAATAGAGCATTTTACTATAAATTATACTTACAACAATGACGCTGAAAAGTTTACTGTCATAAATGATGAAATGACAGCAATTGGTCCGATGGAATTACTTCAAAAGAACGAGGCTGACGTAATAATTGGAGGAATGATGTTAATAAACGATAGAGCAGCTGCATTTGATTACATGTACACCCATCTTGCAAACGTAGACGAGATCAAAATAATGGTGAAGAAAGCTGAAATCGTGAGAAATTGGAAGAACATATACATAGAATTCCAACCGACTGTTTGGATATTATTGATCGTTTCGTTCGTTATATATTGCTTATTTCTAATACTGATAATCCGTGGGAGGGATAACATTTCTATTATACTTAAGATGTGGGACAGTCTCTTTTTGCACGTGCGTCCGATTGGCAACAACTGTGTGGTGAAATGCGCGTTCATTACCTGGATATGGTTCGCCTACATGATCAACTCCTACTACCAATCTACCTTGGTCAGCTTGAACACCCATCCGGCTACAGAATACCAGATTTCCAATGAACAAGATTTAGAAGACTACCATATGAGGCCGTGTGTTAGTATAGCTATACAAACATTAATGTGGGCAGAACTGGGGATGCCGATGCAAAATGTTACAAAAGATTGTGAGCCTTTTCTAGAAAGTTTAAAGACTGTGACAAAACGAGATGATTTGTATACAATAATTTTGTATTCTATTTATTCGTATCACAAATTTAAGTTTGTTGATGATTACGGCCATCTTCTTCTTTATGAGTTTCCGTCGTTAAATAAGGTAATGTACGCGATGTACTTCTACAAAGGGTTTCCTTTGAAAGGAATATTCCAAAATCATGGTTTGCGATTACGAGAGAACGGACTTATACAGAAGATTTCACAAGACTTATACTATGAGGGAAGTATCAAACATTATTACGCTAAGAAAAGAATGGAGTTCAAAATTATAGTGCCTTGGTATATTTATGCGTTTGGAGTAGGTTTGGCTTCATTAATATTCACCATAGAAATGATGCTCAAATTTGTTAAATCAGCTAGTTTAAGTGTATAAACGGTTTTTAGAATTGTCTAAATAAGAGTTTATTTCAGGGATTTAATGGCAGATAATGCTTTTACGTCCACTTGTTGTACATTTGTGTTGGTGCAATATAGTTTAGATAAATAAAAAAATACTAAGTTAGTGTCTACTTATTCCTAGTCTAATTGTTAAGACTGTTATTTAAACATACACTCAAAATCATCTATAGGAACATATAAAAAGAATAGGACCAATCCATCTCTTTTCCATGGATGTCGTAAAAGGCGACTAAGGGATAGGCTTGTAAACTTGAGATTATTTTTTGGGAATGAGCTAGCAACCTGTCACTATTAGAATCTCAATTCTACCATTAAGCCTTACAGCTGAACGTGGCCTTTCAGCCTTTCAAGACTGCTGGCTCTGTCTACTCCGCAAGGGATATAGACGTGACTTCATGTATGTATGAGAATAGGAAAGTCCTGAAAACAGGAAACGGACAGTACCTAATAGGTAATACCTAAGCATTGTCTTTATAACAATTTATGTACCTGAGTGATTCTTCCGTTTCGTTCAAATCTCAACGATTTTGAAGAAAGTTTTTTTTTTAATCGATTTTTAAAAACAGTTACATATAATCATTCGGGTACCTTTCAAGTATAGATTATCAGTAAAGGCCTTCATGAAAAAGCTTTCATTGTCAAGAAAATAGCTGGAATGTAATGAACCCACGGAAGGTAATGAAATAAGGACGGAAGTTAATGATTGAATTTGGAAGGTAATGAAATAAAATTAAATATGACGGGAGTGTAATGATTTCGTATGGAAAGTAATGAATAATCAGAATGATCTCTCTCTCTCCTCATGACCAAATCATCTTAACATACCCTTTTCTATTCCTGTAACTACATCTTCTTTCACATCACAACATTGCTTTATCACGCTGTTCCTTTTCCGTTCACTCAATTTCCACCCATCATACTCCTTAACGCTCTCATTTCCACTGCATTTATTCTGCTTTCGTGCTACTTTTGCCATACCCAACTTTCATTCCCATACATTAAAAATGTTAATAAAATGTAACGGATTAGTTAACATTATAAACAATAAGTAGGAACTCTCAAGAATTAAATTAGTAATCAGCCTAATCAAAGTTACAATCAGTCATTTTTACTTATTTAAAATTAATATTTAGTAAATTTTTAAACACAAATTGCCTTCTTCTAAATTCTTCCGGCTCATTCAAACGTTGCAAAATTCGTGATGCGGGTATTCATCATCGCTAATTCATCATTCATTCATCATTTTGTTTGATTCATCATCGCTAATTAGCAGCCATCCAAATTTCTTAGACTTGCCCTGACCTCTCCTTAAAAAAATATTTTATACTCTAGAAAACTTTGCATTCTATTTAAAATTTTACCGATATAATTGGGACTAACTCTTGGGCCATGTTCAAAACTGGTTGTAAGTGTGCCCATATAGCAGAAGCATCGTGCATTATATTTTCGCTTATTGTACAAAAAGATTTATGAATTACTAGGTACTTTGGTTTCCTGATCATAAAAATATAATACTCCTGTATGCAAAGAGATTTGTTGGCGGTTTCCACCGAAATGAAAACTTTGTATTTCTTCTTTATATTTTAATAAATAATTTTCGCTGAAGTCTATATGGCATATGACTTCACTAGGAGATAAATCACGTTGCAGATTCTTAATAGCGGAATATTACATTGTTATATTTAAAACCCGCTTGAAGAAAACTGCCAGTAGAGTTTCGAACTTCATAATGACATTAGGTGGTAAATCTTCCTTTTTCTTTTTTAATGTAACTCTCTTGTTTTTTTTTTCATCTTTTCCTACGTAGTCTTGCTTCTCAAAAATCCATTCATGATAAATAATAGTTTTCCGATTGTCAAATTTCTGGTACGTCGTGACTTTATTTTTGCAGATTTTGCATTTTCTCTCTAAACAATTTATTTCGTAGGTACACACTACAACATAAATTGTTCAAAACCTCAGATAAAGAATTTTCTGTGATTATATGAGCTTTCTTTAAAAATTTAATAATAAGTTCAATGTGCTTGCATTGGCACGTGTCTCTTTTTGATGAAGGTTGAATTATCCAGAATGGTCTATATTTGCAGAATACTGAGTAATGTATATGGCCCCATTTCTTACAAAACTTCGCATGTAAATTTTTCATATTATCGGTTAAATATCTTTTTTGTTTTTTTAATGCACCTTTTTTTAATAAATTCGCTTTTTCCTGGCGCCATTTGACTGTTTTCATCTTCTTGTAGAAAATTTTCAACACTTTGTTTTAGTTTCGCAGTTTTATTATCTCGAATTTTTTTTTTCACTTAATTTCTCATAGCAAAAGTAATATTTGACAATATCCCATACTTTTTGAGCCTCGAATTATCAATTATATCCAGTAAAAGCTCCTCTTTCCTCTTTTTTCGGAAGGCTTTTGTGTTTTTCTGATACTCCTCGACAAACTGTTTCATTCAACAAAAGCTTCTTTATCACTTCTTGTACCTTCTCATTATTTATGTTTTTTATGACTTCATCTACTTTCTTTTCTTGAATCTTATCTTTTTATAACATCTGCTCCATAAATAAATGTCTTCTTAAAAGCGCTTTCTCATTTTTTTAGTTTATCAAATTCATTCTGTAAGATTGTTATTGCTTTTTTAGATATGTATCGCAATTTTCTCATTGCGCTTGAAATACTAGTTTTTTGATGCACTAAATGTGACTTCGATGTACTTTGGCTTGATGTGGATTCTTCTTGTAACATAAGAGGGTCGCGTATTGTAGATTCTGGATGTTTATAAATTCCTCAGTTTTATTACTGGGCGGAGAGTTGTCTATTATAATTATTTGCAATATTTTCTGCTCTTCACCTTATTTAAATATTTTTTGGAGTTTTTTCGCCATCTTCGCCTTTGCTCCTTTGTCGTGCCGTCATCTCTGTTATACTTAGGACTTGTTTCTTTTCTTTTTTTACAAGGAATTTCCTCTTTTGTTTCTCCTTCTCTAATTTGTATTTTTCAGGATCCGCCTTGATTTCTGCGTATTTTACCTTCTTTCGCAATCTGTCTTTAGCTATTTTTTTTAGTTGCCAGTTTCTTCGGCTTCGACATTATTGCAGATGTATCTAAAAAACAAAACTAAGCAAAATAACCGAATATTTCACGAAACCTTCTTTATTAATTAGGTACCTACCTATTCCGTTCATTCAGTAGTTTTTTAGTTTATTGCGAACAGACAGCTGTCTGTCTTCTTTCGAAGCCTACCTAAGTTAGCTGTCTGTCTTCTTTCGAAGCCTACCTAAGTTAGCTGTCTGTCTTCTTTCGAAGCCTACCTAAGTACTTAGGTAGGTTACAAAATGTACAGATTTAATTTTAAGTTACTTCAATAATACTGACATATACTTACACAAGTTATAATTCGATATTATCAAAATAGGTAATAGGAAAAAATTAACAAAGAGACATAGGTAGGTACATATTAATTTTACATTTAAAAAAAATCATTACAATCCAAAGTGATTCATTACCCTCCTTTAAAAAATTGGAGGGAACGGAAGGGAATTATACGGAAAGAAATGAAGTTTGAGCAGATTTCCTGAATATACTCATGAATTAATAAAGGCTAGATATTCATAATTAATTCATAACTAGACCCTACAGTATGCTAATTACCAAAAGTTGAAATTATTTTTTTACGTCTACACTCACATACAAAAACTACGGAAGGTAATGTTTACTTACTCGTGACAAACGCTGTTTTCAGAAATTAAATCCTAAAAATATTTTGTCCGGGCAGCGTGCGACCTCTCTTGACGACTTGTATCGACGGCCTGAGGTGCGCGGGAGCGTCTTTTGTTTGGCAAGAAATAGATAGTATTGTACGTGCATAAAAATTTTAATGTTATATTTTTGTGGAAGGCAATGTAGTTTTTGGGTTGACAAAACTTTGAAGACAATTCTTTCTATATTAAACACTTATAAAAAATACTGTATTGCAGGTTTATAATAGTCAGTGAATACATTTGTATATAAGAAAAAAAAATATGTACTTTTCTCCTAGGAAAGTCATCAAAAGTGTGTCACAATGTTCTGAGGGTCCATTTGAACAAGGAGAGGAATGAAAAAAATACATGTTTTTGTTCTAAAATTTTTTTTGTTATGAGGTTTAAACCTGATATATATGATGGATATTTAAGATAAAAGTACGTCCTACCTTATTCAATAAAAAAAATACGGTTAATTACAATATTCATAACGACTTTTGACCTGGAATGGCGATTAGGACGAAACGGAAGAACCACTCACCTACACAAAAACATCAATATTTTTAAATCTGTGGATAAACGACAGAATTATTATTTAAAAAAATAGTAAATAAATAAGGTGCATCTTATTACAAAATGAAATCTCGACACCCATGGAAAAGAGTTGTGTTATTATTATTTAACTGTTTTATTTTTATTCCTATTCACAGGGATCAAATTATTAGCTGGTGACTGTACTACCTATCTATATCAATCCTAGCTAGCAGCCCACTGTATCTCACTATCATTACGCCTCCTATCTTTATGTCACAGATTAATTTGTTCAAATAGTTAAATTCCATGCGTTATGGAGACCCTCATTACTGCGGTTCGATGCACTGCAATGGGAACGAATGCACAGTACCATGTAGCCTTGTGATTAGAATAAGTACTTATTTGTGAAGTCTAGACTTAGTCACGGTTAAGCTTACATTAATGGTAGAGGTTGGATTGACTTTAATTTTGGTGTATTATGATTGGACTTTAATGGACTCTTTGCTAAGCTGCGATTTAGGGTTAAATACTTTCGGGGACGGAGGGTGGCCGAAGGCGTGTGTTATATCGTGCGCTTACTGCCTCATTAGGGTCAAATTTTAACCCTGAAGTAAAAAGGACAGCCAGCTACTTACTGGTCGCCCGAACGGTAAGAGTCTCTGGCAAGTCAGAGGGAATCGTGGTGAAATGCCATGCGATCCCGTGATGTCCTCAAAATGGCGAAAAGGGCGCACCGGAGGGCTTTTAGTGAGTTGGCTGGCGCATTGGAGGGTTAAATACTTAAAATACAAGGCCATTTCGTGATAGTATGTACCTACCTGTTCAGTAGTGGTGGTATAGTTAGTACCTATATGAAATTGATGAGAAAATTTTTAATAATCTCTACTAATTATAAAATACAAAAGCAACTCTGTCTGTCTGACACGCTTTCGATAGAAAGAAGAACATAGGCTACTTTTTACGGCGAAAATAGTGGTAGACCACGCGGACGATGTCGCGGGCAAAAGCTTGATAAAAAAATATTTTCATAACAAAATCACACTGATCCTTTAAATCGTCTCTATCAAGAAGAAATGCTTTGGTACTAGATAAGCTTATCAACGGGTTAGGTTCCCCTGCAAAGGTTACCGAGGTCAGATGGGAGTCGCTTCGTGTAAAAACCTGACTCACCCAATCCAGGATTCAAGGTCAATAGCTTACCCCGGGCTTTAATTTTTGTTTAAAATTATCCGCCAAAAAGTTGGTAGATTTGTCGCCAAAATATAGTCGCCAAGCAATATAAAATGCCTATTGAAGACATGATAACTAATATATTTTTGTTTTATTAGTTTTGTTCATTTTGTTTCACATAACATTGGTGAAATAATCGCGTCAATAACAATAAACTTCCTGAGATAAAAGTAATTTAAGGTAACCTATAAATTTGGGATTAATCTAGCAGCAGCTCTGTCTACCCCATTAGAAATAAAAGCGTGATTTACATGTTATATGCGTGTGATGTAATAAAAAAGCGATGAAGCGTGGATAGCTAGTGTTCATGAAAATGTACATACTTAATGAAAATAAAACTGACGCGTAACGCTGACTGAATTTCCTTACACCGGTCGTTGACCCCATCGACTTTTCTGTTTACGAAGGGGAAAGACCTTATACGGGCCGGACACCTGGATATTAACCCAGGGGAGTTTGGAACTACTGGCAACAAGGGTACTACCTATCTACTGAAACCCCTCCTGTACCTCCTGTCCCTACTTGCCATTTTGGGGGCATCATGGAATCGCAGGGAATTCCATCACGATGGCGCGGACATCACCTGGAGGTAAGCATAATTAGTGGGAGAAGACAGGCTGTTTGTATAACTGGTATTGTTTTAGTGTACAGTCGTCAACATAGAAAATTGTACCACCTTTGTATCGTAGACGTGTGGTAAAGTCTGTGTAGGCTAACGTACAATTACGAACGTTATACTGTCACATAATTAATACGAAACACCTTTGTATGCTCGCAATTATATAATATATTTGCGTTTTCATGAGGAAACCTGATTCAGACAACTGGGCGTGCAACCATGATCGGTCCAATACGGGTTAGGCTCCCCTGCAAATGTTGCGGAGGTCAGACGGGAGTCGCTTCGTGTAAAAACCTGACTCACCCAATCCAGGATCCATGGTCAAAAATGCACCTTGGGCTCCTCTCCAGATAGCTGAGGACGGAACCGAGACTGACGGCGTATGTATATTTGTTATTATTTTATGTAAAAACTACTGAACTCATTTAAAATTAAGATAACCCTAACTTTTCAAGACTATAGCTTAAGTATCAGAATTTTGAATCTCAATTCCATCATTAAGCCATACAGCTGAAAGTGGTCTTTCAGTCTTTTCATGGCTGTTGGCTCTTTCCACCCACGTGTTGTATGTATATATGCATCAGAATAACACGCTTAATTTACACGCTAACAAAGCCTCGGGCGGAAACTAGTTAAATTTGTTAATTAATTTGATATTTATAAGATTACCACATATCCAAGATCCTTGGTTAAACTCATGTACCGTACAAACGTTTTCGTTGAAATAATTGGAATTTTTGTGAATGTGCAGTGCAGTGGTCATTACACTGACAATGTATTGAGCAAGGTTGAAGGTCAGACCGTGGTTCAATGCCCAATTGGTAGCCATTGTGCAAATTTAAGCAATATTAGTGATACAATAAAAATAAAGAGATAAAAACGTAAGGTAATTGTAACTAAATTTCACTGGACTTGCCTTCATATTAACCGGTAAAATTATAGGATTCCTGAATTATTTTTACTGGTAGGCTATGAATACGATCTAGGAGAAACCTCACCACAAATCAATAACCTAAGGGAGGGAATGATATTGCATTGAGCTATAGAGAGCGACTCTTGTTTGACTAAAATAAACTCATTCATTTATTTATCCATATAATCACGTCTATATCACTGGCGGGGTAGACAGAACCAGTAGTCTTGAAAGACTGATAGGCCACGTCTAGCTGTTTGGCGTAGTGATAGAATTGATATTCAAATAGTGAGTCACTATTTGAATATCAATATTAGAGACAGGTTGCTAGCACTTCGCTTAACAAAAGATTCCTAAGTTTGAAAGCCTATCCCTTAGTCGCCTTTTACGACATCAATGGGATGGAGTGATGAGAGAGATGGAGTGGTCCTATTCTTTTTTCTATTGGTGCCGGGAACCACACTGCGCATTTACCTACGATCACTTTTGAGGTGCGAGGGTCTTCAATAATCTTTTCACTTATTTCGGTAATCACTGCACCTTTTTATTTATATACATTGTTTATTTATTGTAGTTTTATTTATGTTTATAATGTTTATTTTTTGTAGGTATAAATTTATTTATTTAGTGTGAGCCCACATAAAATTCTCTGTCAGACCCAATGGTTGACTGGTAGATAATGCTTGATGCATTAAGTCTGCCAATTGTGCTATACATTGGTATTTTGTACAATAAAGTTTTAATATACAAATTTGAAAAAAAAACACGACTCTTTCCCGGAAAAGAGACTTGACTACACCACTAGCCACGATCCCCGCATAATTCTTTCGCTACATTCACATTCATCATTCCCTTCATACGAACTCATTTGATCTGATCTTTTTCCAGAAGTTTATATTAGTTTAGGAAAATCAGTGAAAGTCATTCGAATTCCCAATGGTTATTACACCTTCAAGTTCAGAATCAATCCAGGAGTCTCCAAGCGGGGTGACTGGGCTAAGGACATTCGTTCCGCTTGGAGCCGGCTACTCAAACGGGCATTTAGTTTCCAATCAGTATTCGCTAAGGCACCACGCGTCGTAACTACTCCGTGCCTAAAAAACGCGAACAAAACTGTTGTATATTCTCAGTGACAAAACTAAAGGTGTGTGAATGTTAATTAAATAGATTTGTAACGATATGTGAGTATAGATTTATTGAATTAGTAGGTAAAATCTAGCTGGAGTAAGTAGGTCATTCCCTAAATGAAAACGGAGTGCAAAGTATTAACGCAATGTTATTTTCAGGCATGACTCTTTCAATTGTTTTTATATTGATTTTTAAGCCGTTTAAAGTGTAGTTTTTTTGTAGGTTATCAACAACATCGTTTGTCAAAAAAATTATTTTATTTACTACAAGTTTCGTCAAAATATAAATTTAAAAACCAAGGTTTATTTTTATCAGTAACACATTTAGTCAAAATCAGTCAAAACCTGTAATTATATTTATTTATAAAAAATGTTAAGTAATAAAAGTCGATTTAATATTTATATTATTAATAATTTGTGTAAATATGTTAAGATAAGATTGTAAAAACAAGAAACAAATAAATTTATTGATTGTTAAACATCAGTCCTGGAAGCGAATATAGGTACTTAAATTCTTAAAATGTGTTTACTGCATTTTCCGCGTTAATCGTAAAAGGTGTTCAAAGGAATGCGGATAGTCTCCTGAATAAGCTATTTGCTAGAATTTTATTGTTGTTTTATTTTTTTAATTATATGTTAAACTCAGCATGGGGTTTGTCTTAGAAAATACACCTTTTTTTTACTCATTCTTCTTCGTGACCATAATATAAACATTCATTTTATGACCTCAGTGCGTAGCCACTCGGATTGCACTGGACTTACACCCGCGGGGTGTTTTTTTCTGCACTTAATTTTATGCATGATACCTCTTTATTCATACCAACTTTCCCTATTCATATACAATCACGTCTGTATCCCTTGTGTGGGTGACAGAGCCGATAGTCTTGAAAGGACTTAAAAGTCACGTTCAGCTGTATGGATTAATGATGGGATTGAGATTTAAATTGTGACAGGTTGCTAGGCCCATCGCCTACAAGAAGAATCCCAAGTTTATTTGCCTTTCCCTTAGTAGTCCCTTACGACATCTCTGGAAAAGATAAAGAGTGGCAACCATCTAAAGTCCTTCCTTACGTAGGTTAAGAAAAATGGTTATACATATCTCTTTCTCCAAGCATATCCTTTTTCAGAAGTGCTTCACTTAAAAAACAACCAACAGTTCTCGGAATTGACAATGTAAATAGGTAAATAAATAAATAAAATATGTAAGTACGGGACAGATTACACAGATTTTTATCATGGCACAGCTGAAACGATTTTGGTGAAATTTGGCAAACAGTTAAAACGTCTTCTGCTCATTTTATCACAATTTAATTTTATTACTTAACAAGTACTTAAGTAATAAAATTAAATTGTGATAAAATATCTTTGCTTGCACGAATTTTCATACAAATAGCGTAAACTTTACTTAAATATGTATGTTTCCGGTGTAACCTTAGACCCAAGGAAATAGTTAATATTCAATGAAGTCAAACATGTCTTTAACTAAATTATTTTACAAACTAACAATATGCGTCTAAGTCGTATAAGTCAATTTGTCACTGTTTTTTACAAAAAAATATTTACTGACGTTAATTTTGAGGGTTTTGGTTACTTGAACAATTTTTTTGTTATTGCACTTAAAAATATTAAATAAATAAAAAATAATAATAAAATAATAAAAAAAAAAAACAATATTTGATGAATCTGTCTTATAAAATTGCATATGTATCTATCAAATTGATTGTAAACAAACACCTCATATTATGGAATATCATTCGTAATAGTTATATGAGACAAGAAGATTGTAATTTGTCTGTAACCAACGTCGCACAAAATGTTGTTCTGTGTGTGCATTACGTAGATAGCATACCTATAACATTACCTAAGTACATATAATCACGTCATATCCCTTGCGGGGTAGATAGAGCCAACAGTCTTCGAAAGACTGAAAAGACACGTTTAGCTGGTTGACTTAATGATTGAAATGACCTTCAAATTTGACAGGTTGCTAGCTTGTCGCCTAGAAGAAGAATCCCAAGTATAGGTACATTTAAGCCTTTCCCTTAGTCGCTTTTTACGACATCCGTGTAAAAAAAGATGGAGTGGTCTTATTCTTGTTTTGTATTGGTGCCGGGAACCGCACGGCATATTACGTAGAAACTAACAATAATAACAGTCATTTATATAACATTCTTGTAACATGTGCATAGGAGGTAATTTAACTCTTGCGCTTGGATACACAGCTGTAAAGGAGCGTGCATGAACAGAAAAATATACATATTTACGTCTTTCTCCCTTACGGGGTAGACGGAGCCACAAGTCTCGTGAACACCGAAAGACTACATTCAGCTATACGGCTTATAATGGAATTGAGATTCAAATAGTGACAGGTTGCTTGTCCATCGCCTAAAAGAAGAATCCCAAGTTTATTAGCCTAAGTACCTACTAATATTGATGAATGCGAAAGTATTTATGTATGTAGGTATGTTGGAATGAAATTCCCTTTATTCCAAACATAAACATTAATTAGAAAGTCTCTTATTAATGAAAAATGCCTACAATATATACCTGATACATAAGAATAATAACAGACATTAGTTCGAAACAAATTATTTGTTCAAGAATTTCGTTATCCCGTCTTTGGCAGTCTTTTGGATGAAATATTAGTATGTTAGTGGAAAGAGAAACATAGCAATATGTACATATTTTTAATAAACCGATATATGACATTTACGTAGAGAGGTAACCTAAGTTAAACGTTGTTATTTTAACTTTATGGTAATTTTTAAACAATTTTTGAAACTGGTCGCAGAGCCGGGCAATCAAAAATGATATTGACATTTATGACATTATATCCAATAATTTAATATCGTTAAATTTTAAATTCGTTTTCAAATTATTTATGTGCCAGATACAAAGAAGTTAAAAACCTAGATAAGAATAATTTAATTTTTATTGTTACAATTATGTATGTATATGACATTAGTTCATGAGTTTCTAACAAATTGGTAGATAAAATTTATCATCTCGTATTTCGGAAACTGCGCAGTGATTGATATCTCTACATTTTTTAGTTGCGAATTCGATCATTAATTACCTACATAAACATAATTGCTATTGCTTATAATTATGCTGATTCAATGCATAGATAGATTGAATACCCTTTATTGCGCATGAAATTATAACAATAAATTTATCCTCAACTTTTGTTAAGTAATATTATCTACCAATCAACCCTAGGAAAAAAGGGAAAACAGATACTAAATCATATACTTATATTATTATTTCTTTTGCGATTATTTATCGCACCAACCGTCATACATCTCAGTTTGGTCCAAAGGTTCGACTGGCAGAGAATGCCTTGTGGCATTAAGTCCACCTGTTGTATATTTTACGTACATATAGTTTAATAAAATAAATCAGGTTTGAATTTGAGGTTTATACATATAGCGTTGACGGAGTTGAATATTAATATGTTTTAAAGAAATTATTTATTTATAAACTATTGATTAAAATTACGAAGCTTTTTGCGGATAGCTGCTTGTTCAAATGACGAAGCACGTTGCGAATAAAACGGTGTTATAATAGATTTAATATCGTTTAAATTATACTTACTTAAGTTAATTTAATAATAGTACCTGTTTTCTAGTATTTTATCAATCAATATTATCATTTAAAAGGAAGTAGGAAAATTGTGCCGTGTGGGTCCCGGCACCATTACCCAAAAGAATAGGACCACTGCATATTTTTCCCACGGATTTTGTAAAAGGCGTCTAAGGGAAGACTTATAAACTTGGGATTCTTTTTTTTGGCTAGCAACTTGTCACTATTTGAATTTCAATTCTATCAACAACAGCTGAACGTGGCCTCTCAGTGTTTCAAGACTGTTGGCTCTATCAACCCCGCAAGGGAAAGACGTGATAATATGCACGTATGCATGCATTTATACGTTCTTGTGTATATAGTGTGTACACAACTTTAAATGCAGTCGATTGTAAACTTGTTTAAGCGAGTATATCCTGAACGTTATGTTATAATTGGTGTAAAAAAGGTCTTCTTGGTTTCATAACGTAAAACAAGAACTCTCATCTGCATAGAATTCGAAAGATGAAAAAAGAAAGGCCCAATAGTACATACATACATATAATCGCGTCTATAGTTCAGCTATTTGGCTTTAAGTTAAAATTGAGATTCAAATAGTGACATGTTGCTAGCCCATCGCCTAAAAGAAGAATCCCAAGTTTAAAAGCCTATCCCTGAGTCGCCTTTTACGACATCCATAGGAAAGAGATGGAGTGGTCCTATTCTTTTTTCTATTGGTGCCGGGAACCACACGGCACCCAATAGTCTAACTACTTATGAATAACTGTTGAGTAAATTCAAGATATTATACCTAGTATAAATCTTGGTGCATGTTATTCGCATTCAGTAATCCTTAATACAAAACCGATGACACTACACGTTAACTGTTTTATTTACTGGCCAAGTCATATTCAATCTTATAAGTATCAGTGTTAAGTCCAATAACTATTATATTAAAGGCGAAAGTAAGTTAATTTGTTTGTTTGTTTTCTCTTCACGCGTTATCTATTGAACTGATCTTTTTGAAATTTTTCACATTTTGTATTTAAATAACTTAACTTTAAAAAACTTAAAAAACCGTGCGTTTGGTTCTCGGCACTTTCAAATAGGACTACTCCATATCTTTCCTATGGATGTCGTGAAAGGCGACTAAGGGAGAAGCTTATAAACTTGGAATTCTTCTTGTGCGCAATGGGGTAGTAACCTGTCACTGTTTCAATTTAAATTCCATTATTCAGCTTTACAGCGGTGGCCTCTACTTCTTTGCGTGACTTTTGGCTCTGTCTACCCCGCAACAGATATAAACGTGACCGTATGTGTGTAAGCTTTGAAACACAATGACATCATGTTGCAATATTTACAAAAGACACGCTAAAGAAGCTGCTTAATATAGTGTAAAACGACCGGCCAATGTTCACACTATGAGTTATCTCAATCTGGACAAATTCAAGGCAATTGTTAACAAAAAAACGGCTAAATTATTTCCTGGTCTTAGTAAAAAAAATATGCACAGTCATTTATGTGCAATGTTTTTATAGGTATCGTCACAGGAGTTCTTTAAAAACAAAATGTATAAACATATTGCTCTTCGTATGACGACAGTAAAAAAAACATTTAACAGAAAAAAAAAAGAAATGTAGTTTCCCTCTTCTTAACTGCACAGTCGAAAATATGAAATAACCCGGCTCATAAGTTGAACTTCAAAGATTGACAGTCGGCGCAGGCGCTTAAGTCCAGTCTAGAGAAACAATAATAAATCAGTATCATCAATAAAACACTTATCATGTTCATGACGGCAAGACAGTCAAGACGCAAAAGCTAGATGATTGGCCCATTGTTTAAAAAATAATCCAAAGTTAATAATTCCATCCAAGCCATTCTCTTGAATATATTTGGGAATCTGTCACTATTTGAATGTTAATTCCATATTCAAGCCATAAAGCTGAATTTGGCCAACAATTTTTTTTAAAATTTATTTGTTATTTTTTATAGTTAAACACTGTACCGATCTTTATGATTGCGTTTGTATACCTACCTTCGACTATGGAAAAGGACATAGGGTTTGACGCGGGCAAAAGATTGTCATCTATATTATTATTCATTTATAATTTACTACTTGGAACCTGAATACTAGTTCAAGTAGGTGTAGTTTTGTGGAAAAATACACAATTTCTCAATTCATTAGCAAATTCCGCGTTGAAAGTTGAGTGGAGCGAAGTACTCTACACTTTAACGTAATAAGCCATTGTATTTATTCCGTCCTATTTATTAGCATATTTGTATGTTAATACTCGTATTCCTTGCTAGTGAATTGTCACTGCTCCAAATACTTTAATTAATGGACTTAGTAGGATACATAGTATTATCTTTTGTTAAGCTATTCTTGAAAACGGCCAGATTTATTTTTACCCAGATTTTTACTCAGCACTTTTATTCTGAAGGACTTTTATTCCTCGGGCTGGTTTTCGTTAAATCACTTAAATTTGGATCTAACACTGTAGAAATACACTTAATTGAACGTTACGTAATTATTTTAACATCAAAAAGCTAACTATTACCTTATTGTAGTATATAATAGTATATAAATTTATATTATTTACATGTGTGGTTTTACATATATACTTACTACTAAATTTTTTAAACTTTTGTACAAATTTTGTAAAAAAAAATATTTTTAAAAGATACTGGCCACTAGGAAACAGAAAATCATTTATTTTTATGGCGCGCATGACTGAAGTTATGTTGAAATTAACCTATTACTTTACCTGTATTTTTTTCCATGTAAATACTAAATGTGGAAACCGAATACTTTATAATTGATAACTTTAGTGCAATATTTCAAGCAAGGGCTGTTAATTTTTTTTAATAAAATAAGTTCCAACCAATATCAGCAAATCCTCATTAGTCAGTTTGAGTTCAGAAGAACAATTTAAATGTTCTTAAATCGAAATATGCGCATTAAACGGTCAAATTAAAAATAAATACCAATAAATTGATACGCAATTAAGTTTAAATAAATATTTATAAATAGCATAAATTAAATAATTTCCAGGGCGATTTGATTTCGTATTTAGGTCAATGATTGTACTAGTTTTGTGACGTGTACCTAATACCTATGCTGATGCGTTTATGTGTGGACTGTGGCGAATCTAGCTAAACGATGAGGCGTATTAATCAAAAACCGTTATGTTCACAAATAGAATTAAATGTTTTGTAACATTTACCTACATTTCGATTGGATTGATAAGCTGACCAATTAAAAGTTATGTACGCCGTGTGATTCCCGGCACTTCGGAATAGGACCACCCCCTCTCCTTCCCATGGATGTCGTGTCTAGTAGTTTTCGAGATATCGTAATGAGTGAGTACGTGAGTGAGTGTTTTTCGCTTTTATATATATACATATAGAGATAGATGTGTATTCAAAATATACCTTCCTAATAACAGAACAATAAAATTCAAAAACCCTGACCTTCGACAGATAATAACGTACATTGCATGCGATGGCCTAATTTTTGAATAACTTTAAAATCTTCGAACAGCCGAAAAAATTTTGCAATCTGTGTCGAAACGAGCGAATCGCATGGCCATCTCAACATCTCGTATCGGGCCGAAATAATTGGACTTAAAAATTCAAGTACGACGTGTATCGGCCGAGGCGGAGGGTCAATGACAACGCGTGATAATAGGGCTGTGCGCTGTGGAATACGCTAGTGGTCATAAAAATGGTTTTTTGGTGTGATGTGACTATGAATTTAAGACCAGAGGATGATGAAAGTGGATGATGGACAACAATCTTTCTGATTCGCCTGGGTTTTGGATGTTTATCATTTATTTTTAATTTAATATACAATATTGTTAAGTGTGTGCCGTGTGGTTCCCGGCACCAATACAAAAAAGAATAGGACTACTCCATCTCTTTCCCATGGATGTCGTAAAAGGCGACTAAGGGATAGGCTTACAAACTTGGGATTATTTTCTAGGCGATGGGCTAGCAACCTGTCAATCTTTGAATCTCAATTCTATCATTAAGCCAAATAGCTGAATGTGGCCATTCAGTCTTTTCAAGACTGTTGGCTCTGTCTACCCCGCAAGGGATATAGACGTGACCATATGTATGTATGTATGTGACTATGAATTTAAGACCAGAGGATGATGAAAGTGCATGATGGACAACAATTTTTCTGATTCGCCTGGGTTTTGGATGTTTATCATTAATTATTAATTAAATATACAATATTGTTACGTTGGGGTCTCATAACATATTTTTGGGTAAACATTGTATTTTTGTCCCGATAAAGAGAATATAAAGATAATTCATCACGCTTCTTTCCCGAAAGTTACCTAAGCAGTGACTGCATCTTTTCATTACCATGATTTTTTTAAATAAATCTGGTTCATGCACAATTACCAAGCTTTTTAGGTTTAAATTTTTTAACTTCAAACATTACCGTATCTTTAAGGTTGATTTTATATATATACATTCAGTCAGAAAAGTATCGGGAATGGATTATTTATTTATGGTTCCAAATTCAAATTTTTGTTTTTTTGTTGTTGTTAGATTGGCACAACTGTTTTCCATTTTGGTGCGGAGTTTGGTTTGCATCTGTTGTTTACATTAAATACAGTGCTATTTTTAGTTATATCATATCTAGTGTGTATTGCTAATTTCATAATGGATAAAAACATCGAACAAAGAGTTTGTCTTAAATTTTGCATTGCCAATGGAATATCGTGTTCGGAGTCACTGAAAATGTTACAGAAGGCTTACGGTGAATCGACTTTATCAAAAACTCGTGCTTATGAGTGGTACAAAGCGTTCAAAAGCGGTCGAGATGTGATGGAAGATTTGCCTCGCTCTGGTAGGCCATCAACGTCTGCAACTGAAGTTAACATCGCAAAAGTGAAGGAAATAGTGACTGAAAATCCTCATTCAACTTTGAGAGAGATAGCCACCGAACTTTCTGTATCTCACGAGTCGATCCGTACCATTTTAACTAATAATTTGGGTATGAAACATGTTGCCGCTCGGCTAGTCCCAAAAGACATACATACATACATACATAAAATCACGCCTCTTTCCCGGAGGGGTAGGCAGAGACTACCTCTTTCCACTTGCCACGATCTCTGCATACTTCTTTCGCTTCGTCCACATTCATAACTCTCTTCATACAAGCTCGGCGGTTTCGGGTACTTTTGACCTGACCCTTTACCAGGACGTCCTTAATTTGATCAAGATACGTTCGTCTAGGTCTTCCCACTCCGACCTTTCCCTCCACACTCTCCTTGTATATCTGCTTAGTCAACCTGCTTTCATTCATCCTCTCCACATGACCGAACCATCTTAACATACCCTTTTCTATTCCTGTAACTACATCTTCTTTCACATCACAACATTCCCTTATCACGCTGTTCCTTATCCTGTCACTCAATTTCACACCCATCATACTCCTTAACGCTCTCATTTCCACTGCATTTATTCTGCTTTCATGCTTCTTTTGCCATACCCAACTTTCACTCCCATACATTAATGTCGGGACCAACACGCCCCTGTGCACAGCCAGTCGAGCCTTTTTGGATAGTTTCTGACTGCTCATAAAGGCATGCAAAGCTCCATTCACCATGTTCCCCGCGTTCACTCTCCTTTCAATATCACTATCATACTTGCCATCTGATGTAAACTTTGATCCTAGATATACAAACTCTTTCACTTGCTCCACTTTTTCTCCTCCAATCAAAATATTACATGCTGTCATTTCTTTCTCCATTTCAAAAACCAGTGTTTTAGTTTTACTTACGTTCACTTTCATTCCTTTCTCTTTTAAAGCTTCATGCATACAGTTTACCATCTCCTGTAACTCCTCCGCTGATGACGCCAGTATAACCTGATCGTCGGCATAGAGCAGACATTTGACGAGTAACTCATTCATCCTTAATCCACTTTTAGACTCTTTCAAATCTGTCAAACAGCTATCCATAAATAGGTTGAACAGCCACGGTGACGCAACACATCCTTGCCTAACGCCTTTCTCAATCTTAAACCACTCAGTGTGCGCTCCGTTTATCCTGACACAAGCACTCGAATCCTCATATAAGGATTTCAGTGCTCGTATTAAGAGACTGCTCACCCCATGCATAGAAAGTGCTGACCACAATTCATTCCTCTCAACTCTGTCATAGGCCTTTTCCAGATCTACGAATGTGCAATAGACTTTTTGACTCTTGGCCAAAAACTTTTCGGCTATGCACCGCAAGGAAAAGACCTGATCAGTACATCCCATTCCCTTTCGAAATCCCGCTTGAGCATCCCATATTTTGTCATCAGTTTCATTCCTGACTCTATTAATCAATACCTTAGCATACAATTTGCCGACGACGCTAAGCAGGCTTATACCACGATAATTTTTGCAGTCCAGCTGTGACCCTTTTCCTTTGTAAAGTGGCACGATAACAGCCTTACACCAATCTTTTGGTACTCGGCCGCTTCTCCAACACAAATTGAAAAGGCAGTACAACTGACTAGCTACTACGCCTTTTCCTGCTTTAAGCATCTCGACCGACACTCTATCACACCCAGCAGCCTTTCCCGCTTTCATACTCTTAAGTGCTTCCACAATTTCGAACATTTCAATTTTGCCTTCCATCTCATTCTCTTTTTCTTCGCTATAGCAGAAATCTTTCTTATTTCCTTCCTTTTTTTCAAATAAACTTTCAAAATAGTCCTTCCATATCTTTAGTACACATTCTTCTCCTTTCACAACGCTACCATCCTGGCATCTGATCCTAGTCAGCTCTCTGGTTATAGTATTTCCTCGGGCTGACCTTACGGATTTCCAGAATACTTTCAGATTTGACTGAAAGTCTTCTGATAGCCTTTTATCAAAATCCTCTTTATACTCTTCTTTCTTTCTAATCACAGCTTTCTTAACCAAATCTTTCATTTTCTTATATTCCTTACGTGCTTCATTCACATCTTCATCTATAACCTCTTGCATTCTTAAGTTAGCTTTTGCTGCTAACAAATCCAGCCATGCTTTCTTCTTTAATCGCACAAGTTCTTGCACATCTTTACTCATCCACGCATTTTTGTGATTTTTTCCTTTCCTTCTTCTACTTACACCACACACTTCAACAGCTACTTTCACAATTCTTTCTTTAAATTCCTTCCATCCATCTTCAATATCGCTCATTTCCTCTAAATCTTCAAATTCATCCTTCAGTCTATTAATATACTTCTTACCTACATCCATATCTTGCAAATTTTCTACTTTTACTCTTTCCAAAGCGCTGGTTTGCTCCCTTACCCTGTGCCGCCAGCGATTGAAGATACCCCTTATCCGGGATATCACCAGTAAATGGTCCGAGTCAATGCCAGCACCGCGATATGCACGGGTATCCAGCACTTTGTTCTTCAATCTTTCATCTACAATCACAAAGTCTATCATACTTTTTAAAATACCTTCCACTCTTGTGTAGGTGTGGATCTCTTTATGTTGAAACATTGAGTTCGACACAAAAAGATCCCACTCTAGACAAATTTCTAATACACTTCTTCCATTATCATTCACCTTTTCGTCACCAAACGCACCAAGCACCTTTTCATATCCATCACGCTTTACACCCACCCATCCATTAAAATCACCTAACATAATAATCTTCTCATTTGGCTTGGTAACTTTCAATACTTCTCTTACACTATTCCAGAACTCCTCGTTTTCGCTTTTTGCTGATGTTGTACCCCTCGAACCCACATCCCAAGGTGCATAAACACCTAGAACGAAGATCCGAGTGATTCCAACTTTCAGCCTAATCCATAGAAGACGAGGGCTGACACACTCATACTCATTCACGCACTCAGCCATTCGTGCAGAAAGAATTAGACCGACCCCTTGACAGCCTCGGCTGGTACTGGAAATTCCAGACCAATACGCCGTGTAAGGGCCGTGCTGCGTCGCGTCGCATCCTTTCCGCTTCGTTTCATTCACGCACAACACATCCAAACGTCTTTCATCCATCATCTGGCATACTTCCTCAATCTTATCCTTCATTCCTCCTCTTACATTCATCGTCGCAAAGCGGCTTTCAGCAGACCGCATACCGCTCCCGCCGGGAACGAGACGTGATGGGGTGCGGACACCATCGCCGTGCGGACACCATCGCCGTGTCCCAAAAGACCTGAATTTTTTTCAAAAACTCAATCGCATGAGAGTCGCTGAGGACATGCTAGAACGAGTCAATTCCGACCCAACATTCATGAAACGCATTGTTACTGGTGACGAGACGTGGGTTTACGAGTTTGACATGCAAACTAGTCAACAAGCTTCGGAGTGGCGCCTTCCAACTGAACCGAAACCGAAAAAACCACGCCAAAGTCGTTCAAAAGTCAAAGTCATGTTGACTGTTTTCTTTGACTATCGCGGTGTTGTGCACTCGGAATTCTTGCCGGAAGGTCAAACGGTAAATAAGGAATATTATTTGAGTGTTATGCGGCGTTTAAGAGAGCAAATCCGACCAAAAAGGCCAGATTTGTGGAAAGAAAATTCTTGGATTTTGCACCATGATAATGCACCTTCGCACAAGGCCATCATTGTGAACGAATTTTTAACCAAACACTCAACAAATACCATCGAGCAACCACCATATTCACCAGATATGGCTCCAGCCGACTTTTTTCTTTTTCCTAAACTCAAATTACCACTTCGTGGCACCCGTTTTCAATCGGTAGAAGACATAAAAGAGAATTCGCGGCGAGAACTGACCTCAATTCCGGAAACAGCGTTTAAAAAATGTTTTGATGATTGGATTATTCGTTGGCGTAAGTGTATCGTTTCTAAAGGAGCATATTTTGAAGGTGATAAAATAAATTTGGATGAATAACAAACAGTTTGTGTATTATTGATTTTTTCCTGCTACTTTCTTGACAGAGTAGTATATATTATTTTATATATAAGAATTTGACCTCAATCAGCCTGGCGGTAAACAAGTTTAGGCCTCAGGTGGTGCACGCAAACTCAAACAATACCTATTCACTTTTGTCTTGATCAAATCCCCGAGTTGTATGTATCGGAGAAGAGAGATAGTGGAGGGAATTCCAAGTCACAGCAGTTCGCATGATGAATGATTTGGCGAATCGTAAGGGCGACCATGTACGGGTGGAATCACTGCCCACTATAATTACTAACTTCATTTCGGGTTAATGTAATCAAATAGGTGCTTTTGAAAATCTTTCAAATTTTGATATCATATTTTTGATAGGGAACATTGTGATAATTGTCATAGAAATGATTTAACAAAAATAAGGAGCGGCGCGAAAATTTAATAAACAAGAAGTTTTGTTTATGTGAGGGTCTTCTGTAGACTACAGAACCTGAAAACGGTTTTTGTTTAATGAGATGCATCGTTTTCTATCGTCAACACTATTGACATTGCACCCCGTGTGAGATGAAGTGAAATATGTATGTAATATTTTCTGAAGATTTAATTAAAGGATGCTTCGCTTACTTATTAATTTTACAGCCGCCAACCCTAATTGGATATTTTATCAAAAGATGCGGGAATGCTCAATATAGGACAATGTCACAAGATGACACAGAATGCGAAGAATTATTTTGGGACCTACTTTTATTATCTACTTGTGAAGACTTATTATCACATATACGGCATTGAAAACATTATCGTTGGTATTATTTTTAATTTATATATATCTTCCTACTCTTCGGGTTTTATTCTATCAATCAATCAATATATTTATTTTGGTGAATATGTATTTTTTGACGAAGCGCGTTGCTTTTGAGTTTTATGTTGGCATTTGACGAAGCATGTTGCTGATAATATCTACTCTCTGTTTTTTTACTCTTATTGGCGACGGGCCTGTTACCTGTCTATTTGAATCTCAATTCCATCATAAAGTCATACAGCTGAACGTGGCTTTTCAGTCTTTTTGAGACTGGTGGCTATGTCTACATAGCAAGTATATGTATGTATGTACTTGGAGAAAATATTGAAGTAGTACATTTTTAATTTTTTGATAAATCAGAGAGGGACATCGTAACACACTGCAAAAAAGAACATTACAACTTTATAATATAAATTTAATATTACCTATAATAAAATGTATGAGTATAATAGTGCCTTGTGCTCATTAAATTATGAATAGATTCTTCATAGATGAAGTTTATTACGCACGCTAATTACAAAGGTTTATATTTGTCTGTAGGTATGTATATATTTTAAATATAATATCTATTTTATAGGTACCTCTTATACCTAGGTGACTTTGGTACATGATATCGCATAGTAGCTTGATTTTAAGTAACTTATGTGAGTCAAGACTTCAAAAATAAGAGAAGACCAACTCTTTATCTTTGCCTGAGGACATCGTAGAAAGTGACTTAAATTTACAAGGCATTGGATTGAGACAGGCGACTAACTGTAAAAACATATCCAAATTTTTTCAAGGCCTAAAAAGTATCATATATTATGACACCAATAAATGGAAAGGCTTCTTAACTTAGGATGCTTCTTAGACAATGGGCTTTTCTCTCTCAACTCTATCATGAAATTATACAACTTAATGTGGCCTTCATCTCAGGCTCCCTTAGGCGATCAAGTCGTGATTTGTGTATAGTTTTTCTTATAAACAAAGTTATAAGAAAGATAGATAAATAATTTACGATAAGAATAACTGTTATTTACATTTTATGTGAACAAAAAAAAAAGCAAAAACCTAGGACAGAATATGTCGTCTCTATTCTTGACAACGGGAAATAGGCGTGATTTTATGACGAATATTTAGTAATTAAAATCATAATATATAAAACTAAATAAAATGTACATTTAAAAAAAGGAAAAATAACACGGCATGTTCATTTTAATTTATTTATTTAGATGAATTTAGCGTAATCGCCGAGCAAAGGTTACATTTTAACTGCTGGTCAAGGACATCGAATTTATTATGTTTATCTCGTTTCTTGTACCCACGGAATATTTTGACTGTCTGGTATCATTATCAATTACGCTATAATTGAAAAAGGTAAAAAAAAACAACAATTTTGGCAAACCAATCGGGAAAGGAATTCACCGTGGCAATGTCGTCACTGTATTAGAAACATTTGCACTAGACACTTTGTAGAAAAAATATTAATCATTTATTTTACATTTATATGATACTTTATATGAAACTATAGCTATTAAAAAGCATTAGCTTTTGCGCGTATCAACTAAATACCGGCTTTGCCCATTCTGTAAAAATAAAAGAAATGTCGATAGTTTTATTTCGTTTTATAAAAATCTACTTACGACTTATATACATACATATATTTAATTACGTCTTTACCACTTATGGGGCAGATAGAGTCAGTCTCGCATAGACTGAAAGGCCACGTTCAACTGCGTGGCTTAATGATGGTATTGCGATTCAAATAGGTAGTGACAGATTGCTAATATCAGAATCCCATGTTTGTTAGCCTAGCCTCTTGTCTATATTTACATTTATATTATATAATTCTTAATAATTATATAAAAGAGGACAGTGACTGAATGACTGACACATACCAACACTGCTGGGTCTGACTTGAACTTAGCATTTAGATGCCAAAATCGGGCGCTGATTGAGAAAAAGTGCTGTTTCAGTGACAGGTTGCTACCCTAGCGCCGACAAGAAGAATCCCAAGTTTATTAGCCGTTCCCTTAGTTGCCTTTTACGCCATCCTTGGGAAAGACATCGTCCTATTCACAAGAGCCGGAAACCACACGGTAGTTTATTATAGTAGTCAATAGACCTTACAGTGCATGATTTTTGTGAGATTATGTAAAAGTTACGACTGACATTATATGATGTATGTCAAGTTCGTGTATCTTGATACTTATTTTTCGTTAAATATGCATAACTGTCTCTGCTATTGACCTTCAACTTCCGAATGTTACGTCATAATGGCTGTGTGTGGTTGCACATCGGTAAGTTAGCGATTTTAAAATCGATTATCGACGTTATTATATCGATTATAAATTTGTAACATTACTTACTAGGTATTTTAATTGCGCAACGATACTTATTTAATAAGCGTTGGTTGGTAAATACTTTATTGCCGATATATTGTGAGTTTGGTAGGTGTTATTTTAAGGTAATGTGTGAGGTCAAGGTCACGGGTGCGATTACCAGTCAGGTCAAGTTGGAAAAGCAAAATGATTCATCTGTTGCCTGACTAGCAGATTTCTTTAGAGAATACACTTAACTTGGGATTCTTCTTATAGGCGATGGGCGAGCAACCTGACACTATTTGAATCTCATCTTGATATTGACGTGATTACAGGACTGAATGAATGAACCCCCTTAACCTTACCGTAACGGTTAGCATTGTTAGCATTCAAACTAATGCAAGAAATTCGAATTTTGGAAGTAATAAAATTATTTTTTTCCTTTTTTCAAATTACCGTCCGTTTTTCCCTATAATACCATACTTATTTGTTCTTACATACAATCGCGTCTATATCCATTACCGGGTAGACAGAGCCAACAGTCTTCCAAACACTGAAAGGCCACGTTCAGCTGTATGGCTTAACAATAGAATTAAGATTCCAATAGTGACAGATCGCAAGTCTATTGCCTACAACAATTGAATTTGCTTATATCAATTTGTTTTGTTTCAGATTTGGATACCTTCTTCAATCGTCAACGTTAAAAATGCTGTAAATGAAACTGTAACACCACAACAATGGAAGTGACCCCACCACGGGTTCTTGGGCGCGCCCACCTGTCCCACCTGCCCCAGAGACCGCCAGTCAACCTCAGTTTCCAAGATCTCACTTATACTGTCCATAATGGAAAAAGTAAGTTCTTTTTTTTGCCATTTTTTCAAACGGTGGTTCCTTTTCCGTGTTGGCTGCACGCCTTTGGAATAAATTGCCTCTTCATATAAAATTGTACCCTTCTTCTAATTCCTTCAGAAGTAAGCTTAATAAATTATTTCTCGAGTCTTGAATTGGTTATGAATTGACACAGAAGGTCCCCGGGTTCGAATCCCAGTCAGGGCATGATGAGAGACGAACTTTATCTGATTGGCCCGGGTCTTGGATGTTTATCTTTACAAGTATTTGTTATAAAATATAGTATCGTTGATGAGATAGTATCTTGTTACACACAGTTTTAACTGAAATTGCTTAGATTTAATAGATTAAGCTGAAAGTAGATATCCGCTAAAGTTTTTTTTTAAATCCCACGAGAGCTAAGTCATGCAAAAGCTTCTTTACTTATAAAGAAAGAACGTACAGCTATACCTGGATATAAGCGTTTAATTATTATGAAATTGTAGTCGCTATTAGCGATTATAAACAGCTGTTAACGAACTAACAATAGCTATAGCAATTACTGTCAATCGATCTTTCAAGATTATTGGTTGCGCAGGCGCGTCTTTATACTGATTGTCGCGTCGAGGGCAACTTGATTAGAGAAATGTTTGTTTTTAATTATAAGTTTAATTTATTTACTCAAACACATTTTGCTATATTTTTTGTCTGTAACGAATTAACTTATACATACATATATATAGTCACGTCTATATCCCTTACGGGGTAGACAGAGCCAACAGTGTTGAAAAGACTGATAGGCCACGTTCAGCTTTTGGCTTGATGATAGAATTGAGGTTCATATAGTGACAGGTTGCTAGCCCATCGCCTCAAAGAAGAATCCCAAGTTTATAAGCCTATCCCTTAGTCGCCTTTTACGATATGGGAAAGAGAAGGAGTGGTCCTTTTCCTTTTTTTTTATTGGTGCCGGGAACCACTCGGCATTTATACACAATTTCTAAATTTCACACATTTCCGATATAAACTTCTATTATATATTTCGTTTCATTGCTTATCCACCCTTTTCATTAGAGGAATCGAACCTAGGACTCACAGTGGTCAAACTTGATAAGACTTACGCCACTTCTGTCAAGGCTCTTTCACATGTATTGCAAAGAATTAGTTAACAGAAACCGACATTGATGCAAACCGAGCTTGCAGCGGTAATTGCAACTTGAGAATATTGGTCAATCTTTAGAAAGCAAGGAGCTGAATAGTGCTGTTATATCGATACTCGACGCAATTACTCGATAGTTCAAGAATATATTATTTTGTTACTTTGTTAGTAGATAGTTGGAGTATGTATTCTATTGTGCTGAGCTAGAAATTTTAAGAAAGTGACCGTGCTGATGTTACCTTGTTACTCGACGTGATTCCTTGACAGTTAAAGGATTTATTATATTTGTTGCCTTGTTAGTCGATAGTCAACTTAGTCGGAATAATTCCACATTTTTTATCTTTAAGCGTATAGTATAGTTAACAAAACATGTAGGTAATATCAACAAACAAAAAATAAACAGTTTTTAATTCGAGCGTTGCTGTTTATTTCACATTTTTATTATCTTTCTGATTTTCTTGTACAAATTGTGAGTTTAAACCCATTTGTTCAGAAATTACAGAAAACATTATAGATCTTAAAGAATAAAGTTTATCAGTACCAAAAGCAAGGGATTTTACAATTATTTCCTTTTCATAATATGTTTTGACACGTACAATGGATAGTTTAATTTCAACATTGGGTATTGTGTATAAACACGATTGTAATGTATGATATGGCTTACTGTACGAGTATTGTATGGCGTGAATATAAATCTATATGTTAATAAGTATAAAGAGGTACAAACATGCATTATTACCAACCCAAATATAAATTCTATATTTTTATACTATAGTTTATTGAAAAGTCCCCAAGAATTTATGTATTGTATCACGTGTTCTATAACATTGAACATTAACTTTTTGTAAAATGAGGCCACAGATGTGCGATATATCTTGTTATCAATATTTTTTTAGTACGGACGTCCGCTAACATAGCTGTTAAAACTAGTAAAAATAATGAATAATAGTTAATTTAGAACTGGGAACAATCTAGACTAAATACGAAAAGATCTCGTTAGTTCTCAAAATATACTTTATATCTCGATAAAATTTCGAGAAAGCGGACTTGAGTCTTATAATTGGTTTCTGCATTAAACAAGTTAAATTTAAGAAAAAAGTTTTTTACATTAGTTTTTTGTATAAATCACAAGTAACTAGTATCGACTCTTAACATCACTAGTGCAGTGTAGCGGTTAGTACGTCTGCACGTGACTTCCTACGGCCTAAATACAGACCAGTCGAGCACGTGAATGCACTAAAAGTGAGCTTGTTTTGGTCGTGGCTTAACTTAGTTTGTCTGTCTTCGATTTTAGTCAGGTCAGTTAACTCTGCGCAACCTGGTCTCACGGTTTTATGATTTCGGGTTGTAATATTATATAGTACGGGACAAATTACGCAGATTGAGTTGGCCTCGAAGTAAGTTCGAGACTTGTGTATCGAGATACTAACACAACGATACTATATTTTATAATAATCCAGTAACCAATCGTGAAACGAAAATAAATCATGGGTTTGGGTTCACAGTCGTAAACCAAGTTCATCTCCTGAGCAGTCAGAAGAAATCAGTATTTAAGTTAGTGGAAAACATATCGGAGCGGTTTTTTTTCGATACGTACAAAACTAGTTACAAATGTTCATTTTGAGCATGAGATTCGAACTTGCAACAAATGAACGTTTTCTATTTATAAACAGTTGCTAGGTCAACGAACTGTAATTAAAAATTAAACAGTACCTAGTAGTTAATTTGTATTCATCCTGCATAAATGTGTGTTACATTAACTCTTTTGTTATAGTATGGTTCCGTGGTCAGTAAAAGTAAACCTAAAAATAATTTAAAAAAAAAGTGTGAGTGCCAGCTGTATTACCCACTTCTAGTATAGGTCGTAAAAATCGACTAAGGCAAAGTCTTTCCCTTAAAATCTCATACATTATTAAGGAACGTTCGCAAGATACAATATGTCACATCGGCTCTCTCTTTCAACACTTCGGATTTCATTGAAGATAGAAAGAGAGAGATTATAAGACGTTATAAAGTTATCTAATCTACATATCTATCTTTCTAATATTGATTTGTTTAAATCTTCAAAAGAGTAAGCTTGGTCCTATGCGTATATTTAGCCTTTTCTTGCCTTTCGAATACTGGTTAGCCTTGTGGTACGCCTTTCTGCTTATCGGCCTTCAAGTGTAGTGTACATTAAAAATAGCAATGTTCAATTTAGTTTATGTCGAAATACTTCAATGCACTTAATAAATAGCTCCTTACTTAAGACGTCCTTTGAAAATTGCACATACATACATATAATTATTTCTATATCCCTTGCGAGGTACGACAGTCCCAATAGTCTTGTAAAGACTGATAAGTCACGTTCAGCTTTTTTAAGTTTGGCTTAATTTTAATTGAAATATAAAAAATGTCCATCGCCTAAAAGAAGAATCCTAAGTTTATAAGCCCATCACTTAATCACCTTTTACGACATATATGTGAAAGAGTGAAGTGGTCCTATTCTTTTTACTGTTGGTACCGGGAACCACACGGTTTGAAAATTGTAATGAAAGAGATTACGGAATATAGCGATTTTAATCAAGAATTTTTTGGTTAATTTATTTAATTTACTTATTTTAGAAAGCACGATAAATAGATTACATATTGCGAAACGAAAAGTATTATTAACAGAAGCAATATTATTGAAAGATCGGTTTAAGAATAGCTAAGACGTGTGAATGAAGGGAAATAATGTATGCAGATAAGTAATATATTTACAAGTGAAAACATGTTAATTTATAGTGTGTGATAGCCGCTTCACTTCTTAAGCTGATAAATTTCATCATAAAACCACCCAGCTGAACATTAGCCTATCAGTATTTCCGAGATATGATCTCTGTCTACCCAGCAAGGGATAAAGATATGATTTATGTATGTATGTGTGTTTATTATTTATCAGAAGCATCGCCCGCGTGAATTTGGCGCAAACTACAAAACAATACAGGCTTTTCGCAAATCCCACAGGAACTATAGTTTTTCCGAGACGAAATGTACCCTATGTCCTTTTCCAGACTCTTAATTATATAAACGCAATAATTCAGAATTACGCATTAATTTCAAGTAGATTAGTTCAGTAAATTAGTAGTAGTAGTAGTCTCTGCCTACCCCTCTGGGAAAGAGGCGTGATTTTATGTATGTATGTATTAGTTCAGTAGATCACGCGTGAAGCGTTAACAAAAAAACAAACTTATTTTCACATTTATAACAAGTTCGGATGTACTCAATAGCTTATAGCTTTCAGTTTCTGAAGGCAACGTGTAATTTGTATGACAAGTGACGAAATCGTTATTGGAACTCGCGAAACACCTTTGCTCTGTGTTATTCACTCGTATGTAGTCTGCAGCGCTCTGTGCCGGCACAGCATTGGTTCGAGTTGAATTATTAAGAATGTAACTCGGTAGTATCATGTGTTTTTAGTCTAAGATCCCAAGTTCACAATAGTTATGAAAAATTAAATACTTACAGAAGAATCGTAATTTGCATACTATGTTTTTTTTTCACCATACCAGCATGGAAGCTCTGTCAAGGTGTAAATATATTTCTGTAAATATCTTATATATAAAATTCTCGTGTCACAATGTTCGATTCCGTACTCCTCTGAAACGGCTTGACCGATTCTCATGAAATTTTGTGTACATGTTGAACTAAGAACTAAGTTAAACTTGTAGGTCTAAGAACCGGCCAACATCTTTTTTTCATACCCCTTACTGATAAGGGTCGTCCACCCTTAAACCTTTTTTTAAAATAGAAATAACTTATAAATTATTTACATGGCAAAACAACGTCGATCCAGTAACACCCCTTGCTATTTATTTTTTCAATATTTTTAATGTACAAAATTGACCCTTCTACAGATTTATTATATGTATAGATTAAGATGTCTTACACTAAAATATCTTCTCATATGAAAAGCTAGCTCTTGTCGGTGGAGTTAAGTGTAAATATATGTACTAAGCAAGTTTAATTATTTCAACCACAATTTAGTTTACAAGCTTCCCGACTATAGAAAAGGCGACGACTCCATCCTTGACCGCCATCCGATACCAGCCGAGGCTGAGAGCGCGACCAAACTGGTATGGGACTCAAAATGCCACTCGAAATAAAATTGATTTCAAGGTTACGTATGTATGTTTTGCCGTGTGGTCCCCGGCATCAATAGAAAAAACAATAGGAACACTCCATCTCTTTCCCATGGATGTCGTAAAAGGCGACTAAGGGATAGGGTTATAAACTTGGGATTCTTTTTTGAGGCGACTAGGGCTAGAAACCTGTTACTTTATATGAATCTCAATTCTATCATTAAGCCAAACAGCTGAACAGCTTAGTATTTTCAAGACTGTTGGCTCTGTCTACCCCGCAAGGGGTTCAACGTTCAGCTGTTTGGCGTTATGATAGAATTGAGATTCAAATAGTGACAGGTTGCTAGCTCATCGCCTAAAAGCAAAACTATAAGAAAATCTCTGTACATTTTTGTTGGTATTTATTACTATAGTTACCAATAAATAAATAAACAACTCTATATAGATTTAAAATCACAAAGAAGTCACATCGTAAAAATATAGCATAATAAGGCTTTTATGTTACCTATAATTGGATTTTATTACATGTTTCCTTTTGATTGACTAGGTTAGGTATACGATTACAATGTTGTTTATAGTAAGTATACAATGTTGAAGTACATAATTATATCATTTGCTTTTTGTTATTGTTTTATTTCTGCAATAAGTATTTATTGTAGCTAAATGCCAACATTTATTAATTCATCATAAAATTTTACAGTATTCTTTTTACAATTTATAATTAGTATCATTAATGGCTTTTATATTTTTTTTAATGTTATTCGCAAATAATATTACTTGTTATTCGAAATTCTTATAATCGGATTTAAAAAAAAATGTGATATAAAAATACAAAATAATAAAATTGAATTAAAAAAAATATATTGGATATGAGTTCGACGAAAAAAAAATTAATAATATTCAAGATGTAAAATCAAAGGCAAAATAGTACCTAAATTTCAAATATAGAATCCTCCGCTATATCTACATATGCGCTAATATTTACTCGGTATCTACCTAGTATTTAAACATAGTTAATTGAGAGTAAGTACACCGCTAGTACTTAGAACAATTACGAGGCAAAAGCAATACTAGATCTGACATTGAGCTGTATAAGTCCATATTGCCATGAATAAGTTTATAATTGACTGGTATACTTCATTGGAATACGTTATCTAGTGTAATTTATCGATAAATTTAAAGATTATGATCGAATTAAAAAAATATAAGTTATATTTTGACGATTTATTATTTTTTAAATACAACAAGTGGACATAATGCAAATACCTTTAGAAAATGTCAAATGGGTAAATATACCAATTTAATTTAAGACGAAAAAAATTTACAAATGAATCACAAATGTGTGCAACTAAGTACCTGGTAGATTAACCTATGAATTACTTTATTCATCATCTCCAAGTTGCCACCCTTCCCATATAAAGAAGTCTCTCTACAGTATTATTAAAAGTTCTTCTGGATAGAACAATTTTATTTAAGACATCACTATAATGTATTTGGAATTATATTTGACAAACTGTGACTAGAAATTTCTTCCGGCCTACTGGAAGAAATTTCTAGTAACGAAAGGAAAATTTACATATACCTTTATCTAATGAAACACGTTATTCGCTACAGACTAATTTTTTTTTCTTAGCCCGCACAGTGTTTCTTCAAAACGATAAGAGATGGCGCTACCATTAGCTAATTACATCATCACTACTCATCATCACTACATAGTATAAAACAAAGTCGCCCATTTTGTCTGTAGTCCCTTCGTATGCATAAAACTTTAAAACTACGCAACGGATTTTGATGCGGTTTTCACTAATAGAAAGAGTATTTTCTCCGACAGGTTTTTATATATAATTGAAATACATTGAAACTATATTAGCTGAGTTATAGCGATTTATGTCCAAGAAGTCAGAAAAAAAATCTAATTGAAGATTGCATTTGTGCGTGCGCCGCTTATACCGTTGGATACAAGTAAGAACAATGTATAGCAAAAACATTGGTCTTTATTAGTTCTACAAAAAAGTCCGCGATGACATATATCCAGCTTTTTTATTTAAGTCACAAAAACTACTTTTCTGTATTAAAAAAACATTTAATTCGTTGGGTGATGTTTAACTGGTGATATAACCAATAATACATATATCCTTATCAAAATAAGTAAGTTCATCATCACGAGCATTTAATTTAGATTATTTTTGCAGTTTACAGTGTGTTATTTAGACATATAGTTTAGGAGATATCACGATATTAGTATTGCGGCACGGTACGGGCCGGCCGCGGCGGCGGGGGCAGCGTCCCTATAAAAACGGTACATAAAAAATAAATAATATTAAAAAGTAGGTAATACGACTTTGATCTATACATATAAGACAAAAAAAAATCTGTACATTACTTAAATATTTTTTCCAAAAACTGATAGGGGGGGGCGATCAAAGAAGAGTCACAGAAACCAAAAAACATTTTAATATTTTAAACGCGGTTAAGGGAAAGAGAAGTTATTGTGAATTGAAAATTAGTATCCAATATGTGTTGGTGCGTTGACTGTATTTGTCGAAGTAGCGGGATACACGCAAACGAAGTTGCGCGGGTCAGCTAGTATTTTGATACAACATTATTACACTTTATTTTTAATTTTGTTTTAATTTTGTTTTAGGTTCTAAACTAATCCTTCGGGGAATAACGGGAGAGTTCCGCTCGGGGCAGCTGACCGCGATCCTGGGCCCTTCAGGGGCGGGGAAGAGCACTCTACTCAACATATTAGCGGGGTATAGGTAAGATTTCTATATTTCACTTCATTTCATACCGCCTCTGTGGCGCAGCGGTAGTGCGCTTGTCTGTGACACTGGAGTTTCCGGGTTCGAATCCCGGTCAGGGCATGATGAGAAACGAACTTTCTCGTATAGGTCTGGGTCTCGGATGTTTATCTATTTAAGTATTTATTATAAAATATAGTATCGTTGAGTTGGTATTATATCTCGTAGCACAAGTTTCGAACTTACTACGAGGCTAATTCAATCTGTGTAAAAAAATACCGTATATCGTGTAGCTATCGTATTCGGCAATCATTCTAATTCTAAAATTACCATATTCAAATTAACAATTTTTATTCATTATTATAGGATATTTCATATCGCTTAATAATTGTCAAATCTTTTGGTTTCACAACATTGGTTGACGTCAAAAAAATTACTTAAAACTGAGTTTACTGCGGCTTCCAACTACTGCACTAATAATGTATGTATATCAGAGTTAGCAACAAGAAGAAACAATATGTAAATTCCTATTGCTAGCTAATTGCAGATGACGTGCGGTGTCATTATAGGGGAATTAATTTTTTGCTTACAACTGACAGACTTACACACCTTGATATAAGGTCAAAGATCCGTATATACAACCAGCACGTGAACAATTATATATAGTCGTGTTTAAATTACCGTCCGCGGTATAATTTCTATAATGCGATGTGTATTTTTCATTTAAAATGTTGTTGATATATAATTATATGTGCCGTGTGGTTACCGGCGCTAAAAAATAGGACCACTCCATCTCTTTCCCGTGAATGTCGTAAAGGCGACTAAGGGATAGGCTTGTAAACTTGGGATTATTTTTGTAGGCAATGAGCTAGCAACCTGTCACTATTTGATTCTCAATTCTATCATCAATACATCCCTTATGGGGTAGACAGAGCCAAAACCAAAGTGTATTGAATTAACTAAAAGGTCACGTTTAGCTGTATAGCTTAATTAAGTAATTTAGATTCAAATAGTGACAAGTTGCTATTTATCCTTTCTTTTAGTCAGTTAATCAGTCGGTCTTTTTCCTTAATCAGATTATTTGGGTTACACGAATGTGTCGTGAAGTTTCTGCCAGGTACTTACAAGTTAGTTAGTTAGTTACCAAGTCCCAGTCAGGTTAAAGATCAACCTATTTACCACTATTATATTGCAGTAAATTAAACTCTTTACATAAATTGTGTGTGAGTACTTTATTACATTGTATCATTTAATTTCCCGTTTAATTGTAATTATGAAGTAGCGGATTGGAAACAATACAATGGTTAACTAAGTATATAGTCATTAGTGTTTAATTGCATACTACTAAGGTATGGGCCCGGCCTTTCCTGGAATGTGTAACAGGATATACATACATACATATGGTCACGTATATATCCCTTGCGGGGTAGACAGAGCCAATAGTCTTGAAAAGAATGTCAGGCCACATTCAGCTATTTGGCTTAATGATAGAATTGAGATTCAAATAGTGACAGGTTGCTAGCCCATCGCCTAAAAGAGAATCCCAAGTTTGTAAGCCTATCCCTTAGCCGTCTTTTACGACATTCATTGGAAAGAGATGGAGTGGTACTATACTTTTTTGTATTGGTGCCGGGAACCACACGGCAACAGGATATATTAGTATAAAAATAAATACACTAAATGTATTGCGCTACATAATTAGTTAAGGATTTACCTTTTTTTACATATTTTGGCAATAAGAATTTACAGAGGGATTTTAGAAATGCCGCCTCTGTATGTTTTTTTAAACCAAACAACAGATTTTGATGTATTTTTCACAGTTATTTATTCCCAATAAAGTGCCGTGTGGTTACCGGCACCAATTAAAAAACCCACTTCTTCTCTTTCCCATGGCCGTTGTAAAAAGCGACTAAGGGCGACTAACTTATGAACTTGGGATTCTTCTTTTAGGGGATGGGCTAGCAACCTGTAACTATTTGAATCTCAATTCTATCATCAATACTTAGCTCAATACAATAACTGACCGTGGCCTATCAGTCATTATAACACTGTTGACTCTGTTTACCCCGCAAGGAATATAGACGTAATTATATGTGTGTAGTGCTGTGCGGTTTCCGGCACCAATACAAAAAAGAAAAGGACCACTCCATCTCATTCCCATGGATGTCGTAAAAGGCAACTAAGGGATAGGCTTACATACTTGGGATTCTTTTTAAGGCGATGGGTTAACAACCTGTCACTATTTGAATCACAATTCTATTATCAATACCTTGGCTAAATACAATAACTGACCGCGTGGCCTATCAGTCATTTTAACACTGTTGACTCTGTCTACCCCGCAAGGGATATAGACGTGATAACATGTGTGTATGTAAAAAATCTAAAATAAGTATCTATTTCGGTCACTTATTTAAAAATATTCACGGCTTCGCTATCGTTCGTCACTACCAAAACAAGACGTTTTATTTAACTCCACGCGTATACTGGAGCATGTAAATTGCCTCTTATATTCAAATTGCCTGACCTTTGCCTACTTCTTGTGGTACAATGTGCCTAGCATGTTTAATACGAGACCCGGTTTAGCGTTTTGGGTAATCCGATTGTAGTTTTAACGGTAATAGCAACCAATTAATTCGAAATATACCGTGTAAACTGTTTTACTTTCTATATTTAAGTTGGCAGTTCTGTTTTTTGCGCGTCTGTGAATGTACGAGTATGTTTGTAATACTTACTTATTTTAGTAAAAATAAAAACATTCTTGATGTCACTTAATTGTAAAAAAAGCAAAAGGTTCCTAAAACAAATGCCCTTTCATGCAGCCGAGTTAATTTTATTTATATTTTTAAATACATTTAATCGCTCTTTATATATATTTTTAGTTCTGTTAAGTACACTGATCGCCGTTTATAAAGACTAGTTAGGTTATTTCACAATTCATAATTAAAGAGCGGAAAAATCGATAGCGAAAAAATAATAGGTTATAAATAACATAAGGAACATGACGTGTAGATTACCGCCAAAAAGCCAGTATTTTTTCGTCCTTCATGGTACAGGCTAAGGTCAAAGACCATGCTGCCTAGTAGTCGGTACCTACGGTTTTTTTTTATTTTAATAGGAATATACATATAATTAGCTAGCATCCTTTTGCTCGGGTCTTCGTTTTCATGGGATTTTTTTAGTACCTATTTTTTTTATTGATTCTGGCCTAAAATCCTTACCCTCTCGTGGGTTAGGTTCGGATACCTATTTTTAAGTCGCCTATATTTCAGCCAAATATCGTTAAAATCCGTCTACAATTTTTTGAGTTTAGCCGTCACAAATAAAAATAAAAATCGGTCGAACACCTTTTCTCTTCATAATGAAGAATGGTTGCATTACAGGGTCACAGGCGCCGGAGGGCACATTCTGACCAATGGCGAGCCTCGGAACCTGAAGCAGTTCAGGAAGATGTCCAGGTACATCATGCAGGAGGACCTCCTCCAGCCCTTCATCACGGTCCAGGAGGCCATGATGATAGCCGCCGACCTTAAGCTGGGAGCTGCCATGTCTCAGCAGAAGAAACTTGTCGTGGTAAGTATTAAAAAAATAAAGAATCACCTCTTTACGTGGGTATACAGCAAATAGTCTTGAAAAGATTGAAAGACCATATAAGTTTGTTTATATAGTTTGGCGGCCTCTGTGGCGCAGCGGTTGTACGCTTGTCTGTGTCACTGGAGGTTTCCGGGTTCGAATCCCGGCCAGGGCATGATGAGAAAAGAACTTTTCTGATCAGCCTGGGTGTTGGATGTTATCTATATGTATAAGTAATTTATTATAAAATATAGTATCGTTGAGTTAGTATCTCGTAACACAAGTCTCGAACTTACTTCGAGGCTAACTCAATCTGTGTAATTTGTCCCGTATATATTTATTAATATTTAATTATTTATCTAGTTTAGCTGTATATTGTTATTCAAATTGACACAGGTGTAGCCCATAGACTTTTATGAGTTGTTAAGGATAAAGCCAACGGACTGAAACTAAGAATGCGTGGTGAAGATCGAAATAGAAGAAGTATTGGAGAGATTTAATAGGCTTTATATCTGTTCATGCATTTTGAAATAATAATATGTTACTGGTCATAAATAAAAAAAAACTAAATCTCAACTCTTCCTACCTGCTTAACCTAATTTAGAACTTTATATTATCGTTTAAACAATTAAATTATACCTACATTAAATAAAATCGGGTCTTATATGCTAACAATTGCTCTTCAACTTGACTTACGATCGTCACTTTTTTATTTGTGTTCAATTTTAAATTTATTTTTTATTTGTGGCCAGCTAAAAACACAAAAAGGTTGCTTATTTCCAGCCAATATCTGCTAGAGGCGTTTACAGAAAGGGTTTTTTTTTATTTTACATCCATAACAGAACTCAAGAAGTTTGTCAACCTTTATACTCTTAAGATTCAATATGACATAACGTGATTAACATACAATGGTGTTTACGTACATATTATTAACAATTTCCTATAAGTTGTACCTAAATCTTCCGCTTTCGTCTTTACTTGAGTTGTCAATACATGTCAAATGATGAATTATGATTATCATATGTCTGACATTATGCTAATAATTTCATCGTGTACACGTTCAAATCCCGCTGCGGTCATGGTATCAATAACTCATAGTAATATAGCTTCATTAGTTTGAATGACAACGGTGAGGGAAGTTCTAAGAGATCTGTGTATTCAGGAAATGGGATGTATCATCATCATCATCAACAGTTTGTTTGTTTGTAAACTCTTGTTTGCACACTAGCTGTGCCCGCGACTTCGTCCGCGTGGAATAGTTATTTTGGGCATCATTGAAGCCCTCAAGGCCTCAATTTTCCCCGTTTTTTTTTACACATTTTCCATTATTTCTTTGCTCCTTATAGTTGCAGCGTCATGTTTTATAGCCTTAAACCTTCCTCGATAAATTTTTCAATTCGAACCAGAAGTTCCTGAGATTAGAACGTCTAAACAAACAAAGAAACTCTTCAGCTTTATAATATTAGTATAGATTAATAAATTAAATAACACAATAAAGAGTTTCCACTTTTACATTGTGGATGCATATGCGCATCTTGAGTGAGTGAGTTACAAAAAACAGGAGGATATAAATAATAAGGCTAGTAACCTGGCACTATTTGAATCTCAATTCCATCATGGCATACTTTTCGAGACTGTTGGCTCTTTCTACCCCGCAAGGGATATAGACGTGACTGTTTGTATGTTTAAGATGTTCAAATTCGGACAAACTTTGCTTGCGCGATTTAAAAATCGCTATTGTTGGCTGGTAGCGTAGAGATAGAGATATTATGATCACATAGTCAAACGATAATGACACAACAATTTGAGAATAACCACAATTAATGTTCGTTTTCAGGTAGACGAGATAATCCAGTTGTTAAGGCTGACTAAGGCAATAAACACGACTACAGAGAGGCTCTCGGGAGGCGAGAGGAAGCGGTTGTCCATAGCCTTGGAGCTGCTGAACAACCCGCCTGTCATATTTCTAGATGAACCTACAACGTGAGTAATAGCATTGATGTTTGGATACACATCTTGCTGTTAATAAAGGTTTCGTAAAGATATTATTTATTTTTTATTGTTAAAAAAAGACTAGCTGTGCCCGCGACTTCGTCCGCGTGGAATAGTTATTTTAGGCATCATTTTGAGGAATAATTTTCCCCGTTTTTTTCACATTTTCCATTATTTTTTCGCTTCTTATAGTTGCAGCGTGATGATAAATAGCCTATAGCTTACCTCGATAAATGGTCTATTAAAAAAAAAAAATCAACTCGAACCAGTAGTTCCTGAGATAAGCGCGTTCAAACAATATGGAAAAAAATTGACGATCGGGTTTTTTTTCACTTTACGCAATTCCTTTTTTTTTTTTTTTTTTTATTTTTTTATTTTTTTTTTTTTATCTGTAGACTGTCCTCATATCAAGCGTAAACACCCACTATAGAAGATCATCGTCCAAACATCTTTGGGGAGGTCAATGTCCAACAGTTGATTGCTTTAGACAAAAATCTTCAATGCAATTATAAAGATGACGTACCTATATTTTTCGGCCTGTGTGATGCGCTTGTCTGCGACACCGAATGTCGGGTTCGAATCCCGGCCAGCGCATGATGAGAAATGAACTTTTTCCGATTGGACTGGGTCTTGGATGTCTATCTATATAAGCTTTTGTAATAAAATACCGTCGAGTTAGTATCTCGTAACAGAAGTCTTGAACTTACTTCGTGACTAACTCAGTCTAGGTAATCTGTCCCGCATATAGATACATACATACATATGGTCACGTCTATATCCCTTGCGGGGTAGACAGAGCCAACAGTCTCGAAAAGACTGAATGGCCACGTTCAACTATTTGGCTTAATGATAGAATTGAGATTCAAATAGTAACAGGTCGCTAGGTCATCGCCTAAAAAAGAATCCCAAGTTTGTAAACCTATCTCTTAGTCGCCTTTTACGACATCCACGGGAAAGAGATGGAGTGGTCCTATTCTTTTTGTATTGGTGCCGGGAACCACACGGCACACCGTATATACATATTAATTCATTTGTACAATATCTAATCTTCAATAATATCGAATCTCAAATCCATCATAAAGCCAAACAGCTGAACGTGGCCTATCAGTCTTTTCAAGACTGTTGGCTCTGTCTACCCCGCAAGGGATATAGACGTGACCATATGTATGTATGTATATCTATTAAATTTCAGCGGCCTAGACGATGTGGCGTCATCAACCTGCGTCTCGCTTCTCAAGCGGGTGGCCCGTGGGGGGAGAACGGTCGTGTGTTCATTACACACGCCCTCAGCGCGTCTGTTCGCAGAGTTCGACCACGTGTATGTGGTGGCTGATGGGCGGTGCGCCTACCAGGGCACAGCGGCCGGCGTCGTACCATTCTTGGCCGAGTTACAGCTACCCTGCCCGAGGACGTATAATCCTGCTGATTTTAGTAAGCTGTACTTTTTTTTTTTTGAGGTTATTTTCTATTGTTGATTGGTTCCCGGTAGCAATGGAAATAGGAATAGGACCACTCCATCTGTTTCACATGGATGTTGTAAAGGCAACTAAGGGTTAGGCTTGGGATTCTTCTTTAAGGCGACGGGCTATCAATCTGTCACTTTATATGAATCTCAATTCTATTAGTAAGCTGAGCGTGGCCTATCAGTGTTTTCAAGACTGTTGGCTCTGTCTGCCCCGCAAGGGATATAGACGTGATTGTATGTATGTATGTTGTGTGATGACAACGTCGAGTACCTACAATAAAATTTACTTAAGCCCAATTTCAATTTTGGGATATTCCCTAAAAGAATCCCAATAGAATTTAACGAATTCCCTTCAATTCCAGTAATAGAAGTCTCGAGCGGCGAGTACGGCCCTCACGCTGACAGAATGGTGGCGGCCGTAGAGAACGGCAGATGTCAAAAGTGGAGAAACTTCGCAGTTCCCGAAGTGAACTCTCAGGAGCTGGAGCTGGAGCAGCTGAACGCCGGGGGGGTGGAGTCGCACAGCTTCAAACACGGCAGCACGGCCTGCTTCCAGTTTTCCGTGCTGCTTAGAAGAATGCTCCTTCAGAATATTAGAAATAAGGTGTGTTTTGCTTTACTAGGTATTTTTATTATTAAACATGCTTTCGTTGTGTTTGTATCTGAAAATACGAGTCCCGAACTTACTTTGTGGCTAACTTAATCTGTCATTGACCTCTATTTATTGATTTATTTACTTAAATCTATATATATAAAAGCGAAAAACACTCACTTAGGAATCACGAAATCTACTGAGCCAATAATTATGAAATTTGGCAGGAAGGTAGATTTTAATTAGGAGGGATCCACTAAGAAAGGATTTTTGGAAATTCTATTCCTAAGGGAGTGAAATAGGGGTTGCAAGTTTGTATGAAACTTCGTCATTTTTAGTGTGGGTTACGCGGACGAAGTTGCGGGCAGCAGCTAGTTTATTATAATTATTGATTTCATCTCGACCATTTGGGAGAAGAAAGTAAGGGTAAAATAAACAGAATAGTGACCATGCTTAACGGAAAAATACCAAGTACGATTGATAGATCTTTATTAGTAGTCTGATGCCTTATCCATTCTTCCATTGACATTAAGATTTTTCATTTGCAAATCCGTGTGCCGTGTGGTTCCCTGTACTAATAGGACCACTCCATCTCCACACGTAAAAAGCGAATAAGGGATACTTGGGATTCTTTACTTTTTTTTTATTTGAATCTCAATTCTATCATTAAGACAAACAGCGGAACGTGGCCTTTCAGTCTTTTGAAGACCGATGACTTTGTCTGCCCCGAAAATGATATAGACATGATTAAATGTTATGTTATCGTATTGTTTCAGGATTACTTATGGTTAAGAGTGGGTCTACATTTGTTCCTGGGCTTTATAGTGGCTCTCATGTTCAATAAGATGGGCTATGATGCGTCTAAGACTATATTCAATTTCGGCTTCTGCTATGCTTGTATCATAGCCATGTTGTATATCCCCATGATGCCGGTGTTATTGGCTTGTGAGTATATTTAAATTTATTTAGTTTTTCTATCAATAACTGTATACCTAATAATGCAAACTCACGCGCTTGCATGTAAGTAGATAATTATAAACGTGGTTAATCCGCGTAAAAGAAGTACTCAGAGATCGTGGAAAGGTCAGGAGCGTCTTAAATCTATGAGCTAGCTTATAAAGATTGAAAAATTTGGATGTAGCAAAATATGTTTTCTGCAAAAGTGCCATGTTAAAAGATACATACATTCAGAAGGATGAAGAGAGTTATGAATGTGGATGAAGCGAAGGAAGTATGCAGAGATTAAGGCAAGTGGAAAGATGTAGTCTCTGCTCACCCCTCCGGGAATAATGATAGAATTGAAATTATATATATAGAATTAAATTCTATGTTTCATGCAGTCATTTCTTTTCTTCAGTTCCCAAAGAGGTGCAACTGGTGAAAAGAGAATACTTCAACCGGTGGTACGGTCTGAAAGCCTACTACGCGGCTCTGGTGGTCTCCCGGACCCCAGCCACCATATTCTTCAGCCTCATCTACCTGGGCATCACGTACCCCATCACCTCGCAGCCCATGGAGATCTCCAGGGTGCTGATGTTCACCAGCATCTGCATTCTTGTCGCCCTCATATCCGAATCCATGGGCACTGTCATATCGTCCACGTTGAGTGTAGTTGTAAGTGTTTTTTGTTGAACTTATGATCTCTGGAGTAAAATACCGAATTTGATCAATTAGGAATAAGTTTTTAAGCGCGGAGTCAGGGTCAGGAATAAAAGAACCGTAAGAGTCTGTGCGGAATTTTTTTCAAAATATGTGTTGTAGCGGTTCAAATAAGTATCAAATTAAAATATAAAAATCAACTCTTTAACGTTAAAATAATTTAAGGATATATATTTTTGTGCCGTGTGGTTCCCGGCACCAATACAAAAAAGAATAGGACCACTCCATCTCTTTCCCATGGATGTCGTAAAGGGCGACTATATAAGGGATAGGCTTACAAAGTTGGGATTCTTTTTAAGGCAATGGCCTAGCAACCTGTCACTATTTGAATCTCAATTCTATCATTAAGCCAATTAGCTGAACGTGGCCATTCAGTCTTTTCAAGACTGTTGGCTCTGTCTACCCCGCAAGGGATATAGACGTGACCATATGTATGTATGTATGTAATTTTTTCCTAAACTACCTCTCGTTTTTTACAATCCCGCATCGATCGTTTGCTTATTTTCAAATAGGTATAGTAAGCAAGAATTTCACAGACTTCAACAATAAAAATGTGCAAACAAATTCTTGTTTCACAGAATTCAGTATTTCTCGGTCCAGCCATGAGCGTGCCCCTCATGTTGTTGGCCGTCTACGGGATCGGTTACGGCGACCTGCCGGTTCCCCTCATCTGGAAGCTGGCCAGGTCCTGTTCCTTCCTGAGGTACGGCATCGAGGGTCTGGTCGTCGCCATCTACGGCCCCCCGAGGGAAGACTTGATATGCCCAGACCATGTGGACTATTGCGAGTATAAAAATGTTGCGTAAGTATTTGTTCTACATACATATATAAAATCACGCCTTTTTCCCATACGGGTAGGTAGAGACTACATCTTTCGACTTGCCACGATCTCTGCATCTTCTTTCTAATTGCCCTCATATCTTTTTGTTCTGTTGGTTAAAATGCCCTTTAAAAATACTAATCGAAGTCTTTTTGATTCTTATAAAATTATAATTTTTTTATAAAAATGTATATTCTTAACTGAGATATCGAATAACATTTTAGGGAAAATATTTTTTACAAGTTAAAACCTACACAGATAACTAAAATGTTATCTGTGTAGATAATCAATATGCGTAGGTACTTCTGTTACCGTCTAGTACAATTTAATCTATGCTGGTTACCCTTTTCATGATTATTCTTTCCTTTGGCTAATTGTAGGGATTTCTATTGGAAAAAGCATTAGGTACATAAACAACGGGATACATATATAGATACATAATAATTTATTTTTACAGAGGCTTCGTGAAGCTCATGGGAATGTCTGGGATATCTTTCTGGACAGACTTCGGAATCCTAGTATTGATACTGTTTACCATGAACCTGACCGGATACTACCTGTTACGGCAGAGGCTGTCTCCGAACTATGCCTTTAGGGCTATTAAAGTTATAGGCACCTTTGTTAAGAATAAAATGAGCGTTTCTCCCCATTAGATAATTTAGTTTTTAGATCCGAGTGAACTTTCCGAAATGACATAATCTAAAAAAAACCAAGCTTCAGTAAATTCTTTTTTCAAAAAATTTATATAAGTTAAAAAGGTTACAAATATATTTTTTTAAATAAACACAGCATTAGATAATTTAAGAGTAAATTGAATTATAATTGATATTTAATTATGGTAAGAGTTGTCCAAATTTCCCCAAAAATTATTAAGAATTACAAATGTAGACAATTTACAAGTAACTCTTTTTATAAGACTTTATATTAAATAAAAACGTACTTATATTTATTATGTGGGTCGAACCTGTAAGTACTTTTACAATGTAAATCTAGCGTACATTATATTCTTTTATAAATGAGTCCCACGTGGATTTGAATAATAGTATAATTTATATTATCGAGTACCTTATTATTTTAAGTCTGAAACATCACAAATAAATTAGGACAAGAAAGATTTAAAAAGGACTGAAATATCTATGCAAGTTTATTTGCAAATTAAGTATATATTATATTTTAAAAAATAATATTAGAGTATTTCATATAGATTTTAAAAGCCTCGCTGGTTTGGGCTGTGTCTCATTACTTACCCTAGTTGGGATATAATATCTTACCAATAATACTTAAGAGTATTTTTTATAAGGCGATATACTAACACTAACAAACAATAATCTTTATATAGAAGAGTCAGTATAGAAGAAAATAAGAAATATTACAAAAAAGGATTTATTCAATATTATTTTTCAAATCAAGAAAAACAGATTTTAATAAAAGTCCTCTATGAACTGAATCTTTGTCAAAACTTAGTCTTGTTAAAACAAATATTTTACTTTACCAGTGATTTTACTAATAAAAAATAAATAATATATTTTGTTTAATTATGTACATGACATGATAAATCTAATTTATTGCCTGTCCTTTCGCCGTCTAGGAGTTTGGGATACGATATTTTTGTATGAAATAAAATAATTTATCTTTGAAATGTCTTTTATTTATCAAATGTTTTCTCACTAAAATAAAATCACATGTTATTTGTTATATAATAAAAGAACAAACACATAATATATATAACATATTTCAACAAAATATGACTAGGGCAGTCAAGACGACATTTTTTAATTAATTTAAACAAAAATATTCAAAGGATGTGATATTTTTTCTCCAAAAACTTTTAACACATGAAGTGATATATAAATAATAATAAAGTGCACATATAGTGCTTTTTATTATTATTTATAAGTGCCCATGCTTTATATCAAAGCATTGATTTATCATATTTTACATGATAGGTAGTCTTATAATATTTTTATTAATTATACATACATACGCACATATACATAATCACGTTCTCCTTCTATCCTTTGCGAAGTAAATAGAGCCAACACTGTTTGGCTCAATTATATGCTATTTATAGTAAGCTTATGAACATAAATACGTTGGAATGTAATACCTCTACCTATTTAAATCAATAGGCCGTGATAATTATTCTTTTAAATTTATTTATTTTCAAAAATAATAAATTATTGTTTTGTTTTTTTTTTTAATAATTTTTCTTTTTTTTCGCTCTATATTATATACATTTCATAAGAATTGAACAGTGCCAAATCGTAATTTCGTTTATAATTCGTTCGAATAAAGTTGATGTACTTAACTGTAAAGAAAAAAAATATTTACAAAAGGAACAAATTAATAAACAAAATAAAGTGTATCTTATTGTACAAACACAAAATAATCTAAGATAGAGTAGAATCATGAGTATTATAATATCTATTTAGTATTATAGAATTGATGTAATATTTCTGTGAAAAAATTTTATATTGGCAAAAAAAAAATCTTAAAATTAGGCCTTTAGAATAAATGGTTAAGGTAATCGAATCACTTTCCATCAGTTATACATATCTGTCTGTCTACATAAGGTATCATAAAAATTATAGTAAGATGTTCATATTTATAACTATAATAATTGTGACTGTTTGTACTATAACAAAAATAAAATCACATAAATTGAGAAGACTGTTTTCTTTGTAAAAATTTATTCAGATGATGCCAATATTTTTTAAGTAGACTATTTTCATCTGCATTGACAATAAAAAAAAACATTAAAGAAAAATTTCTTTAAGGTCAGCATGAATTTGGTACAATATTTTTTTTTTGGGATTGAACATTTTCCCTAATTTATATCGAAGTAGGTATGTAACATTATTTTCAAAATTTATTAAGTATTTGATTAATCATCTTTCTCTGTGAGAAGGTACTTACTACATATATGTTGACGGCCTCTGTGGCGCAGCGGTAGTACGCTTGCCTGTGACACCGGGGGTCCCGGGTTCGAATCCCGGCCAGGGCATGATGAGAAAAGAACTTTTTCTGATTGGCCTGGGTCTTGGATGTTTATCTATATAAGTATTTATTATAAAATATAGTATCGTTGAGTTAGTATCTCGTAACACAAGTGTCAAACTTACTTCGAGGCTAACTCAATCTGTGTAATTTGTCCCGTATATATTTATTTATTTATTTATTTATTTGTTTATTAGGAAAAGTTGACATTTTAATTTTTACGGATTTTTAATCCTTGACATTTTTAATTTTTGCGGATTTTTTATAGATACTTGTTTTCAAAGACAGTTAATCTTTATTGAATGGTTATTATTAAATGTTTTATTATTACACAAAATAATACAGATTTATTTTGTACAAAAAGGTACAACCTAATGTAAAGTATGCACTTTATGAATGCCGATGTATGATAAATTTATTGTTTTTTTTTTATTTCTAGCACTATTTGCTTATCATTAAAATATGTTATACCTATTTAAAAAAGGAATTACTATTTACTATTTTGAAGCCACTGGCATCGATGAAATACATTTTGCTGTCTTAAAAGTATAAAAAAAATTATATTTATAGAAGTATATTTCTCTGAAGATTTTGATACGATATCATCATTCAAGATACTTATAGATTGACCAAGTATAGAATTTTGTTTCTTAGAGCAGGGTTGATTGTTAATTCGATAGAGTTGCCTTTATTGCACATAAGAACTAAAATAAAGCTAATACCTAGTAACAAAAATATTAACCGACAATTTCAATTTATGGGATGCAAAGAGTTAATATTTAATAAAATCATGTGCGAAGAAAAAAGATATGAAATATACTGCATTTAGTTCTGAAAATATAAGTTTTTAATATCTATTTCACAACTAAGTATTTTTTTCATAAATCTACTGCTCAAAAGCGCAACAAGGGCTTAGGCGGTCCAAAACATAGATGAATAATCTATGGTCCATACATTAAAAAAATAAAAATGGACGGCGAAACCCGATGCCCAACAAACCTTACCTATTCTTCATTCCACATCCCCGGCCAGAGCTTATAAATATTTTTCTTAATTTTAGTGGTAACATAAGTATAGATTAAAATAAACCTACTTGATAATAATTCATAAACCTTATAAAAATGAACACAAAAAAATACAATAAAGCAGATTTAATAAAAAAAAAAACAAATTAAATTTGGAATGTCAAGCTAGTCTTAAATAGATCTCTATACTAAAAAGTATTTATTTACACAGTTTGGCACCACACCAAGGGTAGGTATATTGCCCGGTGCCCACACTTTTTGTAAAGTTGGATAAGTACAATTTTAAAGCGAGCGTCTTTTAAGTCTTTTTTGTGACTAATAATTATGTACATTCAAATCACATCTCATAATTTTGCGAACCATACTTTAATACCACGAGAAAATCCGAGTTTTTTTTTCTATCGTTTTAAGACATTATTGTAAGAATATAATCAATGATAATTCATTAATACTAAATTTATGTTATGAAGATGATTGTAGGAAATTTGAGATTCAAGATGGAAAATCTTAGTGAGCAGAAATACGTTTTATTTTTTAGAGATTCTAAGTATTTGAGATGAAGAGTAGTTATAAACTACTTCAAAAGATCTACTTAATTTTATATCATTCAATGATATTAAAAAAAATGTAACTCAGTATAATGTGAACTTGACATACTTATATAAAAACTACTTGAAATAATTAAAGATACCTATATGAATTTCTTATCTTATATTTCTTTGATGAAGGTGAAACTAATTATTTTTCTTAAGAATAATAATAATTCTTTAATTGATAGTTTCAATGTTAATTTAAACGTGACATTTTTTCCGTTTTTGCTCACTTCAATTCATAATTATTCGCATTCATACATCATAATATCTTACGGTTATAAGTGCAAGTTTACTGTCATATCATCAATAAGATTATTACTACCTATAAAAACCTAGGAATCTCAATCAGAATATTATTGGCTGGATCATGATGATAGATCGCTAATTTCTAAGTCAAGATGTGAATTATTTATTTATTTACTTACATACATACATACAGATAATCACGTCTGTATCCCTTGCGGGGTGGACAGAGCCAACAGTCTTGAAAATACTGGTAGGCACGTTTAGCTGTTACGCTTAATAATAGGATTTTGATTCAAATAGTGACAGCTTGCTTGCCCATCGATTAAAAGAAGAATCCCGAGGTTGTAAGCCTATCCCTTAGTCGCCTTTTACGACGTCCATGGGAACTAGATGGAGTAGTTCTATTCTTTTTTTTTTAAAGTTCTGGGAACCACACGGCACACTTATTAACTTAGATTTCACTATTAAGCTTTACCTTAACGTAATATTTACATAAATCTTATTATAATACGTGCAAGTTCATTCTAACCTCTTCTTAATAATACGTCTTTAGGCATCTGAGAATGGAAATTACTATCAAATTCTCATTCCGCATAGAAATCGGTCTGATCTTCTTATTTAATCAGATTTCATTGATCACAATCATATTTACATGATAAAAAACGCGAAAATCCATTGTTACCTATTCCTAAAAGAACTTTAGAAAGAAAAGTGCTGGCTAGGTTTTTCTTCGTCACATCTCTGGAGGTACAAAGCGGGCCGGTCAGAGTCTAAGCACGCGTCGAGTTTCGCGTGCCTTATAAGAAGCCCCTGTCTTCTCCAGAGTTGCGCGTCGTCCGCCGCGTCGCAGGCGGCGAGGACGGCCGTGACGCGATCCTCGGGGGAGAGGGATATGCAGAGACTATGGTGGCGGATGAGGCCGCTCTCGAAACGCCATTCCTGGTTGCCCCCAGTGTTGTGACAGGGATACATGCCTGGAAGTGGATATCAACGTTGGTTAGGTATGAGGTTCTTCCAAATTACACATACAGCTTGATTGTTACGTAAATTACAACTAAAATTTATATTATGTGCCGTGTGGTTCCCGGCACCAATAGAAAAAGGTATAGGACCACTTCAATTTTTCCCATCGATGTCGCAAAAGGCGACTTAGGGACAGGCTTATAAACTTGAGATTCTTCCCTCATGGCTCTTTCGGTGTTGAGAGCTGAAGAGCTGAGGCGAAAGTTACTCAGAGCTTAATTTATGCCGTTGGTTATACCTTCTCTTTGTCCGGTTGAAGAGTTCCAACAATTAAAGATGCTAAGAGCTCAAATTATAAGTGTTCTTACCAAAAGTTCCTTCAAAAAGATGTCCTACGTATTGGCCTTGGAGAAAAAAGGGGTGAAAATTTTATTAAAGGATTCTTACCTAAGGTTCCTTCAACGAGATGTCCCATAGTGTCAAGACACCTCGCTCCTTGTCTGATAGCGTGAGAAGCCCCTGACATGGTCGGCACTTGGAGCTCAGGGTACACATGCTCCAAGTACCACCGGAATGGCTTGCAGTGTAGTTTGTCACGGAGAGCCACGCGTTCTGAGATGCTGCGGTAGAGAATAGCGAGTAAACTTATTTACTGTTGTATATTGATAATATCACATACATAAAATCACGCCTCTTTCCTGGAGGGGTAGGCAGAGACTACCTCTTTCCACTTGCCACGATCTCTGCATACTTCCTTCGCTTCATCCACATTCATAACTCTCTTCATGCAAGCTCGGCGGTTTCGGGTACTCTTGACCTGACCCTTTACCAGGACGTCCTTAATTTGATAGATAATATACTTTATTCAAATACCAAGTCCTCCTCGTCTGCACCGAGAAAAATACCAATACTACAATTAAGAACAGTCTGCGAACTCTTTCAGTCCACCTTGAGAGAAAAGAACCTTGGAAACTGATGGAATGGTTAGAAATTAGGTTATCATGCTTCCTCTCATCAAGTCTCGTAAAAGATTTGCGGTTTAACTTGTTATACGGCTGTCTGCCTGATGATGAGGTGTTGGATTTTCTTCGCACTACTTAAAACTCTTAAGATAACTCTCTAACTAATGAAAACACAGTAGCAGTAGTTTTCAAAACAAAAATAGGATGCAGAACCAAAATGGCTCCGCTGCAGTTATAGCAAATGATTAATTATACTAATATGGTTATTGCGCAGTGTGGTTCCCGGCACCAATGCAAAAAAGAATAGGACCACTCCCATCTCTTTCCCATGGATGTCGTAAAAGGCTACTAAGGGATAGGCTTACAAACTTGGGATTCCTTTTTAGGCGATGGACTAGCAACTTGTCACTAATTTGAATCTCAATTCTATCATTAAGCCAAATAGCTGAACGTGGCCGATCAGTCTTCCAAAGACTGTTGGCTCTGTCTACCCCGCAAGGGATATAGACGTGACTATATGTAGGTATATGGTTATAAGAAGCAACTCACTCTCCATACTCCACTTGTTTGGCCAGCGGCTGCGACCGATAATACAACTCTTTGTAATCGTCCATCCAGACCTCGGCGGCCCTCCTCGTGTTCCTAGCGAAGACCGCCCCGGACCCGCCCGGGAACGTGTAGGGATGACGCTTGCGGAACACGTGGCCCACTCGGGAACACGGAACTATTTCCAGGGAGCCACCGCATTGCCACACTCTGAAAGATTATCATATAAACTATTATACAATACAAGTTCAGATCAGACTGTTCAGATAGTAGTTCAGATATATTGTGGACAAGAGATAGAAAAAGAATAGGACCAATCCATGTATGTCGTTAAAGGCGACCAAGGGATAAGCTATACAAGGGATTCCTCTTTTTAGGCGATCGTCTAGCAAACTGTCACTATTTGTATCTCAATTCTATCATTAAGCCAAACAGCTAAACGTGGCCTTTCAGTCTTTTGAAGTCTATCGGCTCTGTCTAACCCGCAAGGGATAATATTATATTATATGTTTCTGCCGTGTGGTTCCCGGCACTATTACAAAAAAGAATAGGACCACTCCATCTCTTTCCCATGGATGTCGTAAAAGGCGACTAAGGGATAGGCTTATTAACTTAGGATTCCTCTTTTAGGCGATGGGCTAGCAACCTGTCACTATTTGAATCTCGGTTCTATCATTAAGCCAAATAGCTGAACGTGGCCATTCAGTCTTTTCAAGACTGTTGGCTCTGTCTACCCCGCAAGGGATATAGACGTGATCATATGTATGTATGTATGTATGTATATGTTTCTACATGAGCAGCTGAATGTGGCCATTCAGTCTTTTCGGGACTATTGGCTCTGTCTACCCCGTAAGGGATATAGACGTGACTATAGGTATGTATGTATCTACATATAACCTATATAATATATATATAATCTCGTGAAGCGCGGAACATCATTTCTATGTAAGTAGTAATCATGACACTGCTGTTAGTCCTAGTTATGTCTTCACCTCTCTTGAGACCTCTGTCACCTAGTCAGCATGATCCTGGAGTTTGTAGAGGAGACCTTTTGGGTTTAGCCTAATACACGAAGCGACCCCTATCTGAACCCCGCATCTAAACTAACTCGTATCTTCATTATATCATAGTTAAACTTCCACATGTCTGAATGAGCAGGTCTAACTGTTCTTACTCACAGTAAGTACCTATATAGTTGTAGCGCTAGCGGTAATTCGGCTCGACCGCCACCAAAGGGAAGATCTTCCGCCAGGCTAGGTGTTATGCCTGGGGAACCGCGGCTCCCGCTACATTGGTGACCCCGACGTGATTAGAAGCAACCTTCTTCATCATCAACTCCAATCCTCAGCATCACTCCCGCTACATCGTAATTCCACTTCTTCGTCGTTATAACTTTATTTTATGTGTCTAGTCTACGTGGGGTGAAGATCAAACATCATAATAGGATATACCTGAAGGATATCTCCAAGTTCTCCCCGCCCCACACGTCCATCTTCATGTCGTACTTCCCCAGCTTGTTGAAGTACATGCGGTCCATGCTGAACAGGCCCCCAGCTATCATTGGGGTCCGGATGACTTGAGTGGGGTCGCTGAGACGAGCGCTACGTTCAGAGTGTGATAGGTATTCCCACTGAAATTGAAGGGTTTTCATTTTTACAGGTAATAAGACTATTATGCCGTGTGACACCAATATAAAAAAGAAAAGGACCTGTGGCGACATCTCTACGCCATTCGTCAACAACATCAAATCTCACAACAACTGTCAATCATCGCGAAGAAATTGACGCGCTCAACCAATAGCAGCGAAGAATCTAAGACGCGATTTCAGAGATTTCACGGATTGGAGCTATATATTCAACCTCCCACACAACATCGTTGGAGCCGCGGTTCCCCAGGCATAACACCTAGCCTGGCGGAAGATCTTCCCTTTGGTGGTGGTCGAGCCGAATCATCGCTCCCGCTAAAGACCGTTCCATCTCTTTCCCATGGATGTCGTAAAAGGCGACTAAGGTTTTTAAACTTGGGATCCGTCTTATAGGCGATGGGCTAGCAACCTGTCACTGTTTGAATCTCAATTCTATCACTTAGCGAAACAGCTGAGCGTGGCCTTACAGTATTTTCAAGACAGGTAGCTCTGTCTACCCCGTTAGGGATATAGACGTGATTATACGTATGTATGTATAATCTGTACCCACCGTTAGTCATCAAAAAGTGTTACAATACCTTGAAAACCAGGTTCCAATCGAACCCTCCTCGAAGGTCGGCTGACGCCCCTATATACTGGAAGGTGTCCATGCTGATGACGTCAATTACTGGGCAGACCACGCGAGTTGGGTCCTGGAAAAAATGGAAAAATATTTATTTATTCTATTTTTTATTAAGCACCGAACAGGCCACGTTCAGACTAATCAAGTCTGTTGGCTCTGTTTACCCCGGAAGGGATATAGACGCTTTTAAGGTATGTATGTAGGTATAATAATATTTGGTTGATTTTTTTTAGACAACGAAGAACTCACGTGATTTTAAGAGTCCTTAAAATTATAAGGAAGTTTACGTCTAAAAAACGTATAGTGATCTCAGAGATATAGTTTTTTTTACACAAAAATTGTACATTTCTTTTGATAGGCTTTTTGTGTTTTTTTTCCAGGAATTTTCCGCCTATACTGATTTGGGCCAAAATATGTCACGCGAATGACAACAATTTTCAAAACACTTTTGTAAAACACTTATAAAATCTTCATATATTTTTCTTTCAAAGAATAATTAAAGAGAAACATTAAAAAATTAAATTTATGATAATGACAAACATTCTATTTTTTAATTTTGAAATACGGTACCTATTACTTAAACAATTAAGCTCTGACAAAAGATATCATGTCCATTTAGAACTAAAGGTCATACGAATAGTTGCTTCGCACGAGATAATTAGCCGTTATATAAAATGAGAGATGAATGAGAGAGAGTTTGTCCGTCTCTTTGCGATAACGTCGAAACTATTGTGTAATTCTGAAAGTGGAGCGATTTTATCTTGTAAGCGCCAAAGCTTTCGGCAACTTTTGGTGGACTTAAGCTCGCAAAAGGTGTCGAAATATAATATTAAATAGATTTTTAATTCTGTCCCGTGTGGTTCCAGGTACCAATACAAAAAATAACCACTCCATCTCTTTCCCATGGATGTCATAAAAGGTGACTAAGGGATAGGCTTACAAACTTGGGATTTATTTTAAAGCGATATGCTAGCAACCTACCACTATATGAATTTCAATTCTATCATTAAGCCAAATAGCTGAACGTGGCCATTCTGTCTTTTCAAGGTACTATTGGCTCTGTCTACCCCGCAAGGGTTATAGACGTGACCATATGTATGTATTTTTTATTCTTAATAACGTGAAATAATTTATTTTATGGCCTGTTGTTGCGATATTTGCTTCCTATTATTCCTATAAAAATAAATATAATATTTATGGAATCAGGTTTTACATTTCAGTACCTATCAAGTTGGATTTTATAATATTACATATTGCATCGTTTATAAATTAAAAATACGTCGGTGCAGAAGGCTTGCAAACTTGGAATTCTTCTTTTAGGCAATGAGCTAGAAATCTGTCAAAAAGGAATAAAATCGTGACCATATGTACCTATGAGAAAATAGTTTGTAAAGATGTCGCTGATTGTTCATATCAATTTAAAATCGCTATCACTTAGCAACAAAACGTCAGCCATTCAAGGTGTCAAGGTCTTGGTAATGTGGATGTCACGGCCAAACCGGATTGTCGAGATATTCGGCCGGCGCAGGGCGGCCTTACGCAATCAGCAGATACCCTGGGTTTTGTAATGAATTACTTCAAGTCTATATCCCTTGCGGGGTAGACAGAGCCAACAGTCTTGAAAATACTGAATGGCCACGTTCAGCTATTTGGCTTAATGATAGAATTGAGATTCAAATAGTGACAGGTTGCTAGCCCATTGCCTAAAGAAGAATCCCAAGTATGTAAGATTTAGCACTTGTCGCCTTTTACGACATCTATGGGAACGAGATGGAGTGGTCCTATTTGTTTTTTCAATGGTGCCGGGAACCACACGGCAATACTTACCTACCTATTAATTATAATTCTCAATAAGTACTTTTAAGGGTTCCATAAATAAAAAAGTAAAACGAGCCCTATTACTAAGCCTCCTCTGTCTGTCTGTCTGCCCATTCGTCCGTCTGTCCCCATGCTATATCTCATAAACCTTGATAGCTAATTGAAAATTGTCCTTTCCATAAAAACAAAAGCCATGGGGATCGATGGAATTAATCTCCGCATGATTCTTCTTCTTTTGGACTTCATTCTTCCGGCTCTCACTCACATCATTAACTATTTCCTTAGTTCAGGTGTATTCCCTTCCTTATGGCGGAAGGCATTTGTGATTCCTCTACCTAAAACTAACAATCCTGGCAGCTTTAATCATTATCGTCCTATATCTATTCTTCCATTTTTCTCTAAAATTCTTGAAGCAGTAGTGTATTCTCAACTATCCTCTCTTGTTCTTTCTAATGGACTGCTCAGTGAATTTCAATCGGGATTCCGCCCGGGACACAGCACGGGTACTGCGTTGTTGAAGGTGACTGAGGACATCAGAAATGGCATGGAGCACGGCAAGGTGACCATCCTTGTACTTATTGATTTCTCCAATGCTTTTAATACGGTAGATTACGATGTTCTCCTTGCTTTACTTGCTCGCCTTAATCTCTCTCCAGTGGTCCTCGATTGGTTCGCCTCTTATCTTCGTGGCCGACAGCAAGCAGTCCGTGTTGAGCAAAATATCTCAAGTTGGCGTGACCTTGTTTCTGGCGTTCCCCAAGGTGGCATATTGTCCCCTCTCCTGTTCTCTATCTTCATCAACTCTCTTACTTTACTCCTTTCTTCCTCTTTTCATCTATATGCAGACGACCTGCAACTCTACCACTCATGCGATTGTGAGGGTATTGACTCCTCGGTTGCGCTCATTAACAGGGATCTTAGCATTATTGCAGACTGTTCGACTAAGTACGGAGTAGTTGTAAACCCGGGTAAATGCCAGGCTATAATTATAGGAAGCTCCCGGCAAATTTGTAATATTAATATCGAGGCTATCAATCCCGTTAAATTTAATGGTGTTACGATCCCTTACTGCCCCAGCGTAAAAGACCTTGGACTGCAGATCGATTCAACTTTTAGCTGGGTTCCTCACGTCACTGAGGTCTGCCGTAAAGTAACTGGTATGCTTCGTTCTCTTTATAGACTAAAGAACTTCCTTCCTCTGAGAACCAAAATCTCCCTCGTCCAATCCTTAGTCATTCCTACTATTGATTATGCCGACGTGTGTTACTGCGATCTTACTCAAGTCCTTCTCATTGAACTCGACAGATTAGCCAACAACTGTATTCGCTTTATTTTTAATATCCGTAAATACGATCATATTTCTTCTTTTTGTTCGCAGTTATCATGGCTTCCTATTCCTGAACGTCGTAAAGCCAGAATTCTTTGTTTGTTGTACTCTCTACTCAATGATGCTCACTCTCCTCTTTACTTAAAATCTAAATTCCCGCTTCTGAGTTCCACCCATTCCCGTTCTCTTCGCTCTTCAGACAACCTGACTCTGCGTACTCCTCTGTTCCGGTCTACTTTTTTGGAGAAATCTTTCCAGGTTCAGGCTGTAAGGCTCTGGAATGCTCTTCCTGAAATGATTAGGAGAGCTCCTAGTCGCTCTGCGTTCAAACATGCTGTGAGGGTGTTCTTTCTTCGGCAGATTAATGATGGGTCATCCTAATTATATATCCTAATTATATATTTTATGTATGTATATGTATTTATAGTGTATATTATGTATGTATATCTTGTATGTATTTACGCATTTTTTTTTTTGTAATGTATGTATTTTTGTCAGTATGCATGTGCACTTTATCGCATCACCAACTTAAAGTTTTTTCTGTTTGGTCAGCTGGTTGACTGGTAGAGAATGCCAAACGGCATTAAGTCCGCCTTTTGTACATTTTTTGTTTTTTGTGCAATAAAGTTTAAATAAATAAATAAATAGCTAGGAAGCTGAAATTTTACACAAATTATGTATTTCCGTTGCCGCTATAACAACAAATCCTAAAAAATGAAAATGTCTCCATACAATTGATGTGACTTTTTCTTGTTATTTTACACTACATTAATAATGGTAACAGGTAAAGATTAATATTTACACAGACAATTAATATCTATCTGCTAATAAAATTTGAATTTCGTGGGGCATCAGAATCGATTCAATCGATATTGACTTATTCATAATATTGTAAAAAACAAAAATGTCCGCGAGACCCAAGTTCGATTCGAACGACTTTTAAATTAAATACCCACAACACTCCGTGTTGAAATGCTATTACGGCTTACCGCGTCACCTATCTTATAACGTGTTACCAGCTGAAGTGAACGGAAGACCATCGGATTGTGTAACCCAGATCCCTTCACCCCTACACTACAGCTCATCGCAATGACCGAAGTAATACAGTTACGAAACAACATTATAAATGCATTTGCAAGCCTCACAACGGATTCACATTTCGTTAGTGATTTTAAGTTGAGTGCCGTGTGGTTCCCGTCACCAATAAAAACAAAGAACAGGACCACTTCATCTCGTTCTAATGGATGTCGTAAAACGCGACTAAGGGATAGGCTTATAAACTCGGGGTTCTTCTTTTAGGTGATGGGCTGGCAACCTGTCACTATTTGAATTTCAATTCTATCATTAAGCCAAAGTAAACGTGGCCTATCAGTCTTTTCAAGACTGTTGGCTCTGTCTATACCGCAAGGGATATTGACTTGACTTTTCAGACCAACTGAAAATAACTTAAGATATAAGCCTCATTTGTGACGTAGTACTGGTGTGGGTAAGACCACAAAAATGGACTTCAACTTTTGGCTCAATTATAGAATTGAGATTCAAATAGTGACAGGTTGCTAGCCCATCGCCTAAAAGAAGAGTCCCAAGTATACCACTGAGACTGTATGCCATACGAATATAAGTTAAAATATACACGTTTAATCAAACGCTAGTATAATTTTCTAATTTAAATGCAAACAAAACAACAGCGGCTAGAATTGCTAAATGACATTTTTAACTTGGCAACAGATTATTTAAAACTAGCTGTGCCCGCGACTTCGTCCGCGTGGAATAGTTATTATGGGCATCATTGAAGCCCTCAAGGAGGAATATTTCCATTATTGCTTCACTCCTAATAATTGCAGCGTGATGATAAATAGCATAAAGCCTTCCTCGATAAATGGTCTACTAAACTACAAAAATAATTTTTCAATTCGAACCAGTAGTTCCTGAGATTAGCGCGTTCAAACAAACAAATAAACTCGTCAGCTTTATAATATTAGTATAGATTAGCAAACGCCTAGACTGCTCAATTATAATTATTCTAGGATTTCTTATTAGAAAATGTCAATCTTCTCACAGCAACAGAAGCTTACCTCTGACCGTAGGAAAGACTCATTATAGAATAGAATAGATTTATTTTCGAAATTGGATACAAGGTATCCAATTTTGAAAATAGATCACTTATTGACGTCACATCACTTAAATCTAATTATAACTACTACCGCTCCCAAACCGCCTGTGTAGAAGAAGCGGCGGATCAAACTACCCTGCAGCATTTTCACCGGACGTCAATTTAAAAATATAGATCTCTTAAATCTAAACCGTGGCCGAATGCAATTTGTCTATATTAAAAAACATGAATAAATGTAAAACTTATTATTATAGAGGAATATCACGGAATACGTGGCCTATTAGTCTTTTTAAGACTGTCGGCTCTGTCTACCCCGCAAGGGATATAGACGTGATTATATGTATGTATGACCGTAATATGATTATATGGTTGCGTGTTACTGCAAGTCAGTGTAATTTTCAACATATAACTGTCAGCTTTTAACAAGTCACCATACGGATGATTGATATAATATCACGATGATAATGATATAATAGACTGATGATGTATTTATTATGACACGAGATTACGAAGAAACTGTACCGCTATTAAGTTGAATGTAATGAGATTTTGTTGCAAAACTGACCATTCGACATAGTGTATACAATCTCGATACAGATTACTCGATTCACAGTTAGTGGTATTTATCGATAAAATAGACGAGCGGGTGATTCGATATAGAATTACTATCTAGTAATTGGGTAATTTCATGCAAAATGTTCGCGGTTAGATTGTAATCTGTTTCCTGATAAACTGCTGGACAATTACAAGGAAGTTTCGTCATAGAAAACCGTGTAATAAGTAGGCTTTCTTGTGTCTTTGTCGTAATGAATTTCGTCCCTTTCTCCTTCTTATCACGTGTCGGTTAACTAAATTTTACATTATTACATATACGTCTTACCTCGTACGGGGTAGAGAGAGCTTGTCTCAAAAGACTCCAATGGCCCAATGTCTGGATTAAGATTCATATAGGCACGGGTTAAAAGAATCGTAAGATTAATTGACTTTGCCTTAATTTTTAAAAACTGCAAACTGCACAAGAAATAAAATTGAATAAAATAAATTCATACATGCCATGAGGTTCCCATAGGACCACTTCATCTCTTTCTCATGGATGTCGTAAATGGCGCCTAAGGGATAGGCTTACAAACTTGGGATTATTTTTCAGGCGATGGGTTAGCAACCTGACACTATTTGAATCATCATATCAATATATGTATATCATTAAGCCAAACAGCTGAACGTGGCCATTCAGTCTTTTCAAAACTGTTGGCTCTGTGTACCCCGCAAGGGATATAGACAAATCGAGGTGTAGTGCATTGCTTGAAACAATTACTAAGTTCCTAATACTTAGTCAATCTTTAATTCAATTTTATACTTACTTAGGTAATTACTTTCAAATCGTGTACTTTAACAACCAATCCTACATAAAGTTTTAACTTAAAATTATAATTTATGTACAAGTCACGACTTAAGGAAACCTTGACATTATCATCTTGACTCACATTCATATTGTAAATGGCTGATTTAAATTTTATACATAAACATTACATAACAAAAAATGCTTATAAGAGCTATTTTATGTAAAGTTTATAATACTCGATAACTTAAGTTTACCTTAAAAACCAACATGTATCTTTTTTATATAATTTTAGTAAAAATGAATAACCCAAATTCCGCTTAATTTTACTTTCAATATTTGTATAAAACGACTATTCTTCCTCAGTTAGTTGTATTTTATAATTACCTTATTTAGGATAATTACCTTCTTTATTATATTAGTCCATACGAACATATAATTGCATATATATATCCCTTGCGGGGTAGACAGAGCCAACAGTCTTGAATAGACTGATAGGCCACGTTCAGCTGTTTGGCTTTTTGATAGAATTGAGATTCAAATAATTACAGGTTAAGCCCATCGCCTAAAAATAATCCCAAGTTAATAAGCCTATGCCTTAATCGCCTTTTACGACATTCATAGGAAAGAGATACAGTGGTCCTATTCTTTTTTTATTTTGGTGCTGGGAACCACACGGCACTAATTATAGAAAGTAAACTTATGTTTATTCCATTGTAAAGCCATTCAGCTATGCGCCTTTCAGTCTTATCGAGACTGTTGGCTCTGTCTGCCCCGCAAGGATTATAGACGTCATAATAGGTATGTGTTTAATGAATGTTTATACATACATACATATCACGTCTATATCCCTTGCGGGGTAAACAGAGCTAACAGTCTCGGAATGACTCTGATAGGCCACGTTCAGCTGTTTGGCTTTAAGATAGAATTGAGATTCAAATAGTGACAGGTTGCTAGCCCATCGCCTAAAAGAAGAATCCCAAGTTTATATATTCTGAGCGCCTTACTACATTTTGACGTCTGGTTTTATGGTAAGGGCTACGAAGTTTTCAACTCCACTGATTTATGTCTATGTTTCTAGACGTAATGTTAATGTGGTGTTGCCTCACGACTTAGTGCTGAAGTATGCTGATGCACTTTCAATATTGATAGATGGTCTGCCAAGATTGAAGTTTGATGCATTTGTTTACGTAATAGTTTGTTTTATGTAAGCCTCTGCGATAGAATCTTCTTCTAGAATAGAATAGAATAGATTTATTTTCAAAATTGGATACAAGGTATCACTTATTGAAGTCACATCACTTACTCGTAAATCTAATTATAACAACTACCCCTTCCAAAGCGCATGTGTAGAAGAAGCGGTGGAACAAACTACACTGCAGCATTTTCATCGGACGTCAATTAACAAATATAGATCTCTTAAATCTAAATCATGGCCGAATGCACATTGTCTACATTAAAAAACATGAATGAATGTCATGAATGAAACTTCTCTTAAGATAAGGACTGATTGCATTTTTCAGTATACTGCAGAATGGTATAGATAGGAGATTTTATAGAATAGAATAGAATGGATTTATTTTCAAAATTGGATATCACTTATTGACGTCACATCACTTAAATCTAATTATAACGACAACCGCTTCCAAAGCGCATGTGTAGAAGAAGCGGCGGAACAAACTACACTGCAGCATTTTCTATATTTCTATTATATGTTAAATAACATTGACAAGAATATGAGTTTGTATATTCAATGGTGTAGTATGTCTATAAGTCGAGGCGCAATACCGCGGTCATAATAAAAATCATTAAGGATTTATCACTAAATATAATACTTAATATAATATAATGCATTTGAGGAGGTATTTGTACTAAAATAGTGGTTCCAGCCAGTGTAAATTGCACTAGTAGAGCATTACAGACACATAATGCCGTGTGGTTCCCGGCACCGATAGAAAAAAGAATAGGACCACTCCATCTCTCTCTCATGGATGTCGTAAAAGGCGACTAAGGGGTAGGCTTATAAACTTGGGATTCTTCTTCTAGGCGATTGGCTAGCAACCTGTCACTATTTGAATCTCAATTCTATCTTAAAGCCAAATAGCAGAACGTGGCCTAGCAGTCTTTTCAAGACTGTTGGCTCTGTCTACCCCGCAAAGGATATAGACGTGATTATAAATGTACAGACACATAAAAAGCTGGAAAAGAAGGCCAGTACAAAATACATTTGGAGAGGTCAAACTTACTTCTTTTATCCTCTGCAGTAGTGGTTCCAGCCAGTGTAAGTTGCACTCCACGTGGGAATCAAGGAATGTGAGCACTGGAGCGGTCGCCGCGTCCGCTCCTCTCACCCTGGACCTCATCAGACCTTCCCTCTTGATGTTTCTGATGACGCGGACTTTTCTGATAGCACGCAGTGCGGCTCCGTCTTCCGCTGTTGGGTTTATGAAAGAGTTGTATGAAATAGTTTCCGGTACCAATACAAAAAAGAATAGGACCACTCCATCTCTTTCAAATGGATGTCGTAAAAGGCGACTAAGTGATAGGCTTATAAACTTGGGATTCTTTTTTAGGCGATGGGCTAGGATCCTATCACTATTTGAATCTCAATTTTATCATTAAGCCAAATAGCTGAACGTGGACATTCAGTATTTTCAAGACTGTTGGCTCTGTCTAGCCCACAAGGGATAAAGACGTAACCATATATACATATGTATTTATAGTATGTTGTTAATAATTGGTGTTATGTGGTTCCCGGTACCAATTGAAAAAGAATAGGAGCATCTTTTTCTTATGGATGTCGTAAAAGGCGACTAAGTGATAGGCTTTTTAACTTTGGTTTCTTTTTTTAGGCGATGAACTAGCAACCTGTCATTATTTGAACCTCAATTCTACCATTAAGCCAAACAGCTGAAAGGTCACGTTCAGTATTTTCATGGGAACGAGATGGAGTGGTCCTATTATTTTTATTGGTGCCGGGAACCACACGGCAATGCAGTAACAATTGGATAAAATTTGCTTTTACAAAACATTTCAAGAGCGCATAAAAATGACTAGATTCAAAATATCATTAACTAGCTGTGCCCGCGACTTCGTCCGCGTGGAATAGTTATTAAAGGTATCATTGAAGCCCTCAAGGATGAATAATTTTCCCCGTTTTTTTCACATTTTCCATTATTTCTTTGCTCCTTATAGTTGCAGCGTGCTGTTAATAAAACTAAAAGTCTTCCTCGATAAATGGTGTATTCGACGGAAAAATAATTTTCAATTCGGACCAGTACTTCCTGAGGTTAGCGCGTTCAAACAAACTCTTCAGCTTTATAATATAAGTATAGATTATTATTAGCACAAATTTTACAATGCGACATTCTTATGTGTGAAATAAAAAAATGTCCTGGGAACCGGCTTCTCAACAGCGTTACTTCAATTATGTGGCCGTTCTAACAGTGATATTGAAGTTAATTACAATGTGCACAATAAGTTCTGCACCCGTAGAAACCATGTGAAACTACTTGTCTCTATTGTTAGTTAATCAATGTGAAATTCAATGTCTTAGTCACTTTTGTCTTTGGAATTTTATGAAATAGCTGTGCTGTTTGCAATAATGTGTCGCGTGTACGCGCGATGCCGTTTTTATAGCGCGAAGAACTATCGCTGTTTCGCTTTTTATTATGATGTGTGCCGTGTGGTTCCTGGCACCAATAAAAAAAATTGGATAATTCAGTCTCATTCCCATGGATGTGGTAAAAGGCGACTAAGGATGGGCTTATAAACTTAAGATTTTTCTTTTAGGCGATGGGCGATGACAGAGCCAACAGTCTTGTAAAGACTGATAGACCACGTTCAGCTGTTTGGATTAATGATAGAATTGAGATTCAAATAGCGACAGGTTGCTAGCCTATCGCTTAAAAGAAGAATACCAACTTTACAATCAGACAAGTCGCATTTTACGACATCCATGGGAAAGAGATGAAGTGGTCTTATTTTTTTCTATTGGTGCTGGGAACCACACAGCACCACTCAACAAATAATGTCTGGAGTAAGTTTTAAAGCGAGACAGTAACTTATAACATAAACTTACGATTATCACTAAAGTCGTCCACGAGGATTATTTCTTTGATGAGATGCTCCGGACTTCTGTTTATTACACTGTAATAAAATTAAAACATATTAAACTGAAATTCAAAATTTTTATTAATTATTATAGGATATTATCATATCTCCAAATCTTTTGGTTTCACAACATTGGTTGACGTCAAATAAATTATTTAAAACTAAGTTTACTGCCGCTTCCAAAGCATCAGTGCAGTAGAAGCGGTAACAAAATTACGAACTCAGATTGGGAAACTTAAGATCTTACATTCATACATTTTTTTTTCTACAAGGATATAAAAAAAAAGTTGTTTGTACCTCAAGTCTTAGTAAAATTGCACCGTAAATCTCTAAGCTAAACCTTCTAACCCACGACCCCGGAGTCACACGGCAAAGGCTACCGTGGAAACCATCATCAATATCATACGGAAAAGGTTTAGAGTAACGGTGTTTTCTCTAAAGACTTTACTATTGAGTAGCAAAGTCTTTCGTCCGAAGCTGCGTCAGCCTTTATGACGTAAAGTTTATTTTTTAAATATTATTTGAGTCGTATAGTGTGCAACCAGTAATCACATAATAATTAACATATAATCAGGTCCATATCCCTTGCGGGGTAGACAGAGCCAACAGTCTTAAAAAGACTGATAGGCCACGTTTAGCTGTTTGACTTAATGATAGAATTGAGATTCAAATAGTGACAGGTTGCTAGTCTGTCGCCTAAAAGAAGAATCCCATACATAATAAATAATAGTATATAGAACTATACCTAATCATAGTTCAATGTAAAGTTCATTTTATGTAAACGTCGTCATCTTGTCGCTTCGTACGAAAATGGTTTGCAGTTTCATAGTAGGGGACAGAGCTTCTCATCGCGTAATGTCTAAAGTCTAGACTGTAATTTTACTGTAATAATGTTGTCAGCGTCACAGCGGGTTATGTCTGTTAGTTAAACGGTTAAGAAAACAGTAAATCACCGTGAACATTAGTGCCGTGTGGTTCCCGGCACCAATCCAAAAAAGAATAGGACCACTCCATCTCTTCAACATGGATGTCGTAAAAGGCGACTAAGGGATAGGCTTACAAACTTGGGATTATTATTAGGCGATGGGCTAGCAACCTGTCACTATTTGAATCTCAATTCTATCATTAAGCCAAATACCTGAACGTGGCCTTTCAATCTTTTGATGACTGTTGGCTCTGGCTACCCTGCAAGGGATAAAGACGTAACTATATGTATATTAAATCCATGGCAATAGCTGCTCGTAATATAGAAATGCTTCCGAGCGTTTGAGAAGTTTCGCTAGGCTCAAGGGGGTAAGTGGGGGTAAATGGTAGTTTTGTGTGGCTCCCGGTATCAATATAAACCACTCAGTCTCATTCTCATTTTTATCATAAAAGCCGACTAAGGGATAGGCCTACATATTTGGGATTCCTCTTTTAGGCGATGGGCTAGCAACCTGTCACTATTTGAATCTCAATTCTATCATTAAGCCAAACAGCTGAACGTGGCCTATCAGTCTTTTGATGACTATTGGCTTTGGCTACCCTGCAAGGGATATAGACGTGATTATATGTTATGTTATTTATTGTAATGTAAGTGTCTGCGAAGGTTTATTTTCTGAATAAAATATCAATTTTTATTTTGTCATTTAGCTCAGGTGGAATATTATTATACCATGCGGCTACTGATGCAAAATTGTAATTATTAAATACCTGACTATGGTACGGAGGAGTGTCGACCTCGCCTCGTTGTGAAACGTGATGATCACGCTTGTCTGAGGGAGGTCTTCATCATACTTTTTAAGCCGACACCTGAAAAGAAAATTAATTTTTAGACATACATTTTTAGCGTTTATTGTTAAGCTGTTTTGAAATTGGTAAAAAGTTAAGGCATTTAAAAACAATATATACGAATGAAAAAATTTTAACAGTCATTTTCACTGGTTTAGCTGTGAAAATAAAAAGTGATAATTATTTATATAAAAAAGTGACGTGACGACGATTTTTTTGGGATATTTTTTTTTCTTACAATAAAGAAACAGATCACTACATCTCTTTCCCATGGATGTCGTAAAAGACGACTAAAGGATAAGGTTATAAACTTGGTATTCTTCTTTTAGGCTCTTCTTTTTTCTGTTTACCCCGCAAGGGATAATGTTAAATATGTAGGCATGCAACCTACCTCAGAAAATCCTCTCTAACAACTTTCCGAGATTAGCGTATATATACGCATACAGAGAAAATACTTTACTTAAGTAGTGACAGTCTCCAAAAAAGCCGAAGGCCACGTTCAGCTGATGACGGAATTATTTAGATACTAAATAAATAAATGGACAGTTTGGAAAAACTTCTGAAGACATTAATTTTGCGTAAGCAATGGTAGGTACCTCTTGGCCCTAGTTTAGTTAACCTCCGTTAGTAGGTGGAGGCCATTGTATGGTCATTCATGCTTTCTAAACTCCCACTGGCCTTCCGGTTATTTTATTATAATGGTATCTGTCTGTCTGCAAACGTTGTGCTCCTAAATTAGACTACTGAGTGAACCATTTTACAAGAGTAAGGAAATTAATTAATGTGATCGCGTTTGGTTGAACTTTGTAAAAAATAAAAATAAATATTTTTTTTTATTATTTTCAGGGCGCTGCGAAATTCCAGTTTATTTTTTTAAATGGCTTAGTCAAAGCGCTCTGAATTCCCGAAATTTTTTATTAACTATATTTTTTAAAGAACTTAGGTAAACATGTTTTTTTGGAATATCTTGATTTTGATTTTGATAAATTCTTTAAATAAAATTAATCTAAAAGCCAGTCGTTGCTACTGTAAAATATTCCATATTTGTTTTTTTTTTAATATTTTCTTATTGTTTGAATCTCAATTCTATCATTAAACCAAATAGCTGAACGTGGCCATTCAGTCTTTTCAAGACTTTTGGCTCTGTCTGCCCCGCAAGGGATATAGACGTGACCATATGTATGTATGTATTTTTTTACTTACTGGCTCTAGGACTTGAAATATTGTGCATGTAGGAAGGATGACTTGAGATCGATTCGAAAGGTAAATAAAGCAGTTAGGTAACTTACAAGAGTTCGTCAAGGCCAATCTTGGCGATCGTGCAGACAGTCTCGAAAAGAAAAAAATATATATTTAAAACCTGCTATGGCGATGGCATGTACCTACCTGATACATGCTGTGAAAATATTTATTTGACGTTGTGAATTGAGAAGTTGAAGAGAGATATGTATTGAAGTTAAAAAATAATTTATTTGAATGTGCGGGATTTTAAGAGTTAACCTAACTAGTCCTAAAATGCCTTGTGGTTACCGGCATTTTATAATAGAAACCACTCCATATCGTTCCCGTGGACAGGCTTATAAACTTGGGGATTCCTCTTGTAGGCGATGGGCTAGCAAACTATCACTATTTGAATCTCAATTCCATCATGAAGCCATACAGCTGAACGTGACCTTTCATTGTTTTCGAGACTGTGTTGGCTCTGCCTACCCCCGAGGGATAGAGGTGTGACTACATATACAGTCACATCTTGGGATAGATGGGTTTATGATGGAAATGAGATTTAATTAGTGACAGGTTGCTAGCCCCTCAGCTAGGCTACAATAAGAATCGCAAGTTTATTAGTGCCGTGTGGTTCCCGGCAGTGCCGTGTGGTTCCCGGCACCAGTACAAAAAAGAATAGGACCACTCCATCTCTTTCCCATGGATGTCGTAAAAGGCGACTAAGGGATAGGCTTACAAACTTGGGATTCTTTTTTAGGCGATGGGCTAGCAACCTGTCACTATTCGAATCTCAATTCTATCATTAAGCCAAATAGCTGAACGAGGCCATTCAGTCTTTTCAAGACTGTTGGCTCTGTCTACCCCGCAAGGGATATAGACGTGACCATATGTATGTAGTTTATTAGTCTTTCCCTTAGTCGCCTTTTACGACATCTAAGTGAAAAGTGAAAAAAAACTTACATAGCGTTTCTTGTATCAGGCACAATTCTGTTGCTGGGCAAGCTATCCGACGCAGCCTGGTTGAACCGGTTCCTCACATAAGGGTCGGAGTCCTTCGCCCCGCCGGCCACGTAACCCCCCTCGTCAAAGTAGGTTCTCCCAGTGCTGCCCGTCCCGTAAGACTCGTCTGGTGACGCTGGACTACTCTCTGTCTCTTCAAGGTCTGCATGCTGTTTTATCAAACGTAATGCTATGTTTTCTTCCTGTAACAAAGAATTTTGAGTCATTATCCCGTCTTGCCGTGTGGTTCCCAGTGAGTTAGGGTATATGGCCTTTCAATCTTTGCGACACGGTTGGCCCTGTAAGTCGATACGTAATTATAATGTGTGTTGTATGTGCTTCAATTATGCCCGAAATAACTATTCCACGCGGACGAAGTCGCGGGCGCAGCTAGTCTTTTAATAAAGATTAAATTAACACCCCTCTTTTTGCCGTATACATACATATACATATGGTCACGTCTATATCCCCTTGCGGGGTAGACAGAGCCAACAGTCTTGAAAAGACTGAATGGCCACGTTCAGCTATTTGGCTTAATGATAGAACCTAGATTCAAATAGTGACAGGTTGCTAGCCCATCGCCTAAAAGAGGAATCCTAAGTTTATAAGCCTATCCCTTAGTCGCCTTTTACGACATCCATGGGAAAGAGATGGAGTGGTCCTATTCTTTTTTGTAATAGTGCCGGGAACCACACGGCACCGGAATTTTGCCGTCGGTGGTTAAAAACTATTCACATTCATATTCTTTGAAGGGTCATGCGATACTATTTGTAGTTTACAATGAACAATTGTTTTAGCGACATTTCGTTCAGTTTCATTTCACTTTGGAGCCTTGACATTTTCAAAACCTCCAACCGCAATGTGTTACTGTCTTTGTCACTTACGACGTAGTCAGAGTCAAGTCCTGAAGTTATTGAAAGACCACGTTTCAGTTCTATATAGTAAAAATATAGCCGTCTTGTGTGGCCAGTCGACTTCGTAGATTTTGTTATTCCTCATAGAAAATGAGATAATTTTGATCAATCTGTTACGCCACTTTACCTAGTGTTGCTTCGGAAAAGTAATGATATTGGGTATACCTACCATTGAATTAAATAAACTAATGAGAGTATAGAAGATGTCACTTCGAAGAATTCTCTGCATATACTCGTACTTCTAAGTTCTGCTGAGTGCTAAGGAAAGCTTTTTCTGTTCTGCCTTAAAAATTGTTAGCAAAGATTTTCGGTCAACCGGTTTGAAGCAAACCTATGATATGAATAAACTTTGATAGTATAAAATCACTACAGAGATAATTATGTACTAGTCGAAATTTTATAACCTAATAGTTACACGTTTACTTTATTTCCAAAATTTTATTCAGTTTAAAGAATCTTTAAAGTTTTCGGCTATTTATGCAAAGAAAATGTCAGCAAGGAGCATTTAGCAGGAATACATTCCTGAAACATTTTAATGACCAACTTACTTGAAATACAAAATATGATAAAGTGTTTTAGTCTATGGACACAAACACTGCCACTGTCAACATCGACTAATCAGGGAGCTGTGTGTTATTAGAAGCGTAAAATTAAAAGCGCGTCTGTAATTTTAATTGGTTGTTAGAATCTTACGAATGGATATCCGTTAGTTTATAAATATACCAAGAGATGGCGTGAATTGATAATTTTCAAAAATGTCGACGTAAGATAACAATTCATCTATCGTTTAGAATCTAACGAGGGTTTATAAATTTCCTAGGAAGTTTATAAACTTGCGGTTCTTATTATTTTCCGGTGACTTATACAATATTTATTCTCGCGACTGTACGATACTGTATTGCCTTCCATGTGTATAGTTCTGTATTCCTTTTATTTTATTTCGGGCTAATGCTCTCGGCAGCAAATTTGTCACGGCCTTTTTACCACATCAGCTCATATCTCGGAATTGGTCCCGTTTGTCCACAAACGACAGAAATAGAACCAATTTGTGACGATGTTTTGAACAAGTAATAAGTAGGTACTGAAAATACTTGCTAACCTCAGAATGAAGATTGTTTATTGTATAGTTTAACTTATTTTATAAAGTACTGGAAATATTTAAAATCGGAATAGATTTAAAATTGAATTCTTGAAATATATAAACTTCTTAAATAAAGTCATACTTATAGTAAAAAAAAAAATAATTGTTTCATTTTGCTGATTAAGCTGGGATTATCTTTATTAAGAAAACAGTTACATGGTTGTTTATTAATAAATTATCATAAACTATGATAAATATATGCAACCAATAAAGTTTCCTCTGTTTACTTAAAAATAGTATCGTCAAGACATGAACATTATGAATGTGTGTTACAAATAGACAACATTTATAAAAAGTTCGTGATAAAATAAAAAAAGCCATTGATTAATTCTTTTTGCGTTGAAAAGACCATTTATCGAGGAAGGCTTTAAGCTATACAACATCATGCTGCAACTATAAGGAGCAAAGAAATAATGGACAATGTGAAAAATAACGGGGAAAATTGATGATGCCCAAAATAAATATTCCTAGCGGACGAAGTCGCGGGCACAGCTAGTTAAATGATATGAAGTATCCCATAATAATTAATAACATTTTAGTCAGACGGGAGTCGCTTTGTATAATAACCTGAGATACAAAATCCTGTTGGATCAAATCAAGGATCACTGGAACACAACCTTAGCTTCTCTCCAGAAAGTTGAAGAAGAAGAAGAAGGCAGGAGGAAAAAGATAATAAGTTCCGTGTGGTTCCAATACAAAAAGAATAGGACCACTCCATCTCTTTCCCACGGATGTCGTAAAAGGCGACTAAGGGATAGGCTTACAAACTTGGGATTCTTTTTAGGCGATGGGTTAGCAACCTGTCACTATTTGAATCTCAATTCTATCGTTAAGCCAAATAGCTGAACGTGGCCATTCAGTCTTTTCAGGACTGTTGGCTCTGTCTACCCCTCAAGGGATATAGACGTGAACATATGTATGTATGTATGGAATAAGATAATTACCTCTTCAATACACTAAACCATTGACAGGACAGTAATATTAAAAAAAATCTTCCTATTTGCTGCAAACACTATACTCATTACCTTTAAAATATTCAGTATTCTATGACCCAGGAAGCAATATACTGGTTTCTATAATCAACACCATAGATACATAAGTAACGAGTTTTGCGGGGCTTTCTAAGTACTTCCGATGTATTAGACCAGGTATAGCTTTATAAAGTGAAAGCGAGAAGCTATGCAGATAAGCAAGGGTGTATACCAAGTATATACTATCGAGGGAAAGTCTTAAAACTTGGGACACCTTTTCTTTAAGACGATGGACTAGGTATCTGTCATTTCAATACGAGTGAATCTTGGTGTCATCATTGTCGCTTTATCGAAGGCTACAATTTTTACTAGATATAATTGGCTCTGACTAAGGCAACCTAAGGCAAAAGGTTAAGGTTGTTAAGAAAGTTTTCTAGTTAAAGAATCTATGCGAATGTCACATAAAGAGCACACAAAAAGATTTTAAACAATTTTTTAGAAGTACAGATTGGTTTGATCATTTTTGAGGATAGCACCGCAATATTTCTAGAACAAGCTAAACTTTTGGTTTTTATTGCTACGAGGTTTTATTACCTACATAATATCACGTCTATGTTCCCTGCGGGGTATACGACTTGTAAATTACTTAATAGTTCTTCTTAAAACTACACACTCCAGCTCATCCTCAGATGCGCGCGCCACCCATTAGGTAGATATGTAATCAGCCTGCTAGCCAAGTCATATTCTATACAATGTGTAACTAGAAAAACTAGCCATTTTACTTAGACTCTAATAATTTGTAGAATGACGTAGCAATTGTTCGGAAGTGTACACTGTATGCACGCGAAAGTATAAGTGTATCAAAGTATAGTGGGAAATGTGTATAGCGGAACAGACTAAGGGTGTCCATGAACATTGTTTTTTTTTACTTCACATACAAAGTGTTATTTGCTCTGTGTACAAACTCGAACCTATTTAGCCATGCCTGGTGGCCGACGGGCCCCACTACCGTACTAAGAAGCCGAAATGGACCGAATATCACCGAACACGACCGAATCCGCCAATCATCATCCTTCTAAATATCCTTGTGTTCTCATTGATATCTTTGTCTCGTCCATAATTTCTAAATAAATCTTTTTATTTGGAGATGCAGAGACCAGTTATCGATATGCAGTCCACTCAAGTATCTTACACTTTCTACATTTGTTTGTATCTGTCCTTGTTTTGTGAATTCATGGCAATGTTATGACAGTATAATAATCCTACTATGCCGTACCTAGGTATTGTCACTGAACTACTATGTTTTTGTTTTGATAAAATAAATATACTCTAGCTTAAATTCTATTATTCTCTGAAACAAACTATGTATGTTTGTTGAAAAATACATTTCACTCCAGTAAATATGTGTTCTTTTATGAAGAAAGAATCCATTATGTTAACGATCTGAGAGGGGAAGGCATGTAAATTTCATTACACAAATATACTCAAAACTGACCTTTGTGACTCTTCAAAAACAAATTAAAACCGACTTAAAAAACACTAAAATGCTAAAAATTATTAAAAATTAAACTACCAATACGTCGTGCCTTGGCGATTGGGTTGGTACCTAACCTATCTACGTTAATTTCTTTTTTTGAAGTCGATTAAAAAGAGGAACCTGACACTAAATGTAGAATGTGCAGGTTTCTTCAAGATGTTCAACTTGATAACAGTTATTGATATTCCCGATGTAACGAAATGAAAATGTATCAATCAATTTGCGAAAATAAAATAAATATATAAGGGTCATAAATATATAAGGGTCAAATTACACTGATTGAGTGAGCCTCGAAGTAACTCAAGTCTCAAACCAGGGCAATCAGAAAAAAAAAAGTTCTTTTCTCATAATGCCCTAGCCGGGATTCGAACCCGGGACCTCCAGTGTCACAAACAAGCGTACTACCGCTGCGCCACAGAGGCCGTCAAAGAAAAAAAATGCGAGTACTTACTATTTAAAACTTAAATCTGTATAATCAACCTTGTCCTGAAATTTTCCTATAGCGTGGTCACCGTAGTGATGTGCTAACTACATGGTTCACCATTCATACCTTGGGAAACTATTTTGTTTACGTTTTTTTACAACAACGAAGAAAAGCGCATTGTTGTTTTACGGTCTTGCGTTTTTATTAGAAAAAGTGGTTTTTAATAGACATAGTGTCGTGTTTATTATAAATCACTTTATGCCTAACATTTATTACAAACTTTAAAAGTACAAGTTGTGTATACATGTTAGTATTAATTCCGGGGACGGGATTTTCATATTTTTTTAAAGAGGCGCCATTGATTTTTGGCAGACAACATGATCAGCTGATCGACCTCCGCCATATTTTTTTTTGTATTTCAGACATAATATTGTCTGCATGGTCCGAGCAAGAGACAAAGTACATAAATGGATTTTAGTATACATTTTTGGCGGGAAAAAGTACTTAGGCTAAAGGGTGTTTTTGTTTTCATGGTAGAAATACATATATTTCAACATGCCTTCGCTGGTCCAGATAGAACGGGTAAGCCGAAGTTTGAATTTGAAACCTGGTTTTGCGATGATATGTTCTGAAAACTGTAGACGCCGCAAACGGGACAAACTGGAAAATAAATGTAGGATAGTGGACCCCAGGGCCCCGAAGCATTATTGTACATACATATGATCACGTCTTCATCCCCTACGGGGTAGACAGAGCCGACAGTCTTGAAAAGACTGATAGGCCACGCTCAGCTGTTTGGCCCAATGATAGAATTGAGATTCAAATAGTGACAGGTTGCCAGCCCATCGCCCAAAAGAAGAATCCCAAGTCCATAAGGCCATCCCTCAGTCGCCTTTTACGACATCCATGGGAACGAGATGGAGTGGTCCTATTCTTCTTTTTTATTGGTGCCGGGAACCACACGGCATATTCATTAGCATTATTGTGTAGGGTGCAGTTGGGAATGCGAAAAGATGAGATAGAGATATATTTGAACATATAATATGCCTCTTTTTATGGCAAAATTGTGAGGGCGAAACAGCTAGAGCTAGGTTTTTGGTTTCTTTTTTTGTAAATACGATATGATTTTAGCTATGTATTGCTGAATGACATCATCGGCGCCAATGATACCAGTTTATATGGAATATTAATGCATTCACAATGCATACATAATGTAATATCGACGCGATACACAACGCCTTGGTTTGTATGATGTCGCATAGTTTGTTTTTATATCTGTGGATATCGCAAAAAAACACTAAAACTTTTTCAAAGACTTTGCTATAATTAGTTAATTTTATAAAATATATATTATAATCACTTTCCTGTCAAGGCAGGAATAAAGTACATATTTCCATTTGCCACGATTATATACATGTAATCACGTCTATATCCCTTGCGGGGTAGACAGAGCTAATAGTTTTAAAAAGACTGATAGGCCCCGTTCAGCTGTTGTGTGCCGTGTCAATTATAGAATTGAGATTCAAGAAGTGACAGGTTGAATGTCAATTAGCACAAATTAAGTAAGCTGGTAAGTAAGTTAAAAAATTGGGATACTTAACGATACAATTTATCTTAATAGATATCTATATACAAAATAAGACATTGACTGACGTATTAATACACAGACTAAGCCGCTCAGTCTACAGACTTAAAATAAGTCACGTAAAGGGTTCTTAATGTGGTCTAAAGTTGTACCTACCAAGAGATGATTTTAGGCAATTCTCGCGGGAAGGAAAATTAAAGTGATTTTTGCGAGTAACGCAGACAGATCCGTGGGCGAACGCTAGTTTGTACATGAGACGGTATTGAACACGATATCTCAAGACTCCCAAAGGGTTAGGTTTATTTTCAGCGCAGCCTCCACAAGCTATTTATATATAAATTCCCAGTGGAAACGACACCACCAACCGATGTTTGAAATTGCGATATCTTCTGTTTAAAGACCTAATAAAAAGAGATTTTCTATCTATAATTATAATACGTATAAACTTAAACCTGTAAAAATTATAATTGCCATTCACTGCTAGTTGTCCTTTCAAAAATATAATAAGAATTAAAAAAATACTGGTGTCAATTCTGACAAATAATGCAAAAATAGTCATCATAACTAATCAAAAGGAAAGATAGTTTTCTTTATGAAAAAAAAAACACATGATTTACCGAAATCCTTTTGATCTTTCAAAAAATTATTTATATTTAACAGCTTCAGACTCCAAATATATTATCAAAATATTGTACTTATACGCAAAAGATTTGCGCGTTTCATCTTAAAAAAATTACAGATTTTACAACAAATAATTTTGAATGCGAGTGAAGTCAGGAGCACAAGCTAGGTTTACTGTGAGTATCTATTTAGAAACCGATTGCATATAAATCGGGTTCTCTAGGAATAGTTTCGATTCTGCAAACAAGTTGGAAAGCTCAGCCTGCAACAGGCCAGTCACGATTTGCCCACAGATATTATAATATAGCTAGATACCGCATATTTAAACATCTAAAGGAAAAGGTGATCTCTTTTTTTCTTATTAAGAGGCTGTCATGGAAATTTTCTAAAATGAAAGTAGTCTTAGTGTAGCAGATTAAAGGATAGGCTTACAAACTTGGGATTCCTCTTTAAGCCGATGGGCTAGCAACCTGTCACTATTTGAATCCCAATTCTTTCATTAAGCCAAACAGCTGAACGTGACATATTGCTCTTTTCGAGACTGATTCGAGAGAGCTCTGTCTACCCCGCAAGGGATATAGACGTAATTATATGTTTGTATGTATTAAAGTAGTCATACGAATTCTGAAAATACGAGTTGTCGATGACGAAATTTCATCAAAATCGTTAAAACACTTTTTTTCCTTTGTTTTATATTTATTCATAAACAAATATGAAATCTTATTTTATTAGAATGGATGAACGGGTTCAGATCTAGCGGAGCCAGGTTCATTGGTTATTATTATATACACTTATTCAACGCGGAAATACATATATTTATATAACAGGATCTATCATTACCTATGTCTGTGGTCCGCTTTTATAAATACTTATAACCTTTTCAGCCGGAAGAAAGTACGTTATATGTATTGTTATTAGGTTGAATTCGCAATAATACTTTGTACAAGGCGGGAGTTGAATAATGCATGCAACAAAGGGTAAGGAATAAATACAGCTTTTGCCTAGTTCAGTACGTGTTTCATTGTGCTTATAAGCCTATCCCTTAGTCGCATTTTACGGCATCCATGGGAGAGAGATAGAGTTGTCCTATTCTTCTTTCTATTAGTGCCGGGAACCATACGGCAATTCTTCGCTCTAATTCGTATAATCTATATATATAAAACTCTTCCGTTACTGAGTGACTGACTGACAGACAACGCACAGTCGAAACTACTGGTCGTAGACAGCTGAAATTTGGAATGTAGGTTCCTTGGGATATGTAGGGGAGCACTAAGAAAGGATTTTTGGAAATTCAACCCCCAAGGGGGGGAAAAGAGGTAAAAACGTTTCTATGAAAAATCTTATTCCTTGGGTTTATAAACTTGAAACTTGGCATGAACACGTACATAGGCAAGTAAATATGTTTGACATTATAAGTTTTTTCAAACTACCCTCCAATCGTGATTTAGGGGGTGCGATTGGGTGACTGATTTATTAACGCACAGCCGAAACCGCTCGGTATAGGAGTCTGAGATTTTGAACAGAGGTTCCTTTAGTAACATAAGTGAGCACTAAGAAGGGATTTTTGAAATGTCAACCCCCAAGGGGGGGAAACGGGATAAACTGAGCCGGGGCTGCGGGAAAGTTCTAACGAGATACCGTGGCCCCGGAACGCAAAGGGCAACTGAAGGAACGAGGTGGGTTTCAGTCAGTAAAAGTCTGACACTCCCTTCCGTTCCACCCAGAGCGGGAGAGGTCATTTGATGATTTCCCATCCTTAAAAAAAAGACTTTGTATGACAACTTTCAGTCGTCTCTTTAACATACATAATAACATACATAATTATGTACATACATACATAACATTAATAACATCACGCCTTTAAATCCCTATTTTACCCTATTTACCATGTTTGAATGTTTCTATGAAAAATATTGTTTACAAGGAAATCCTGTAAGGCCTCTTCGTCCTATAAATCCTGTTTTTTTTTTCTTTTGAGACGATGATTTTATCTCGCTTTACTTTTTCTATATAGATTTGTATGTATACTAATATTATAAAGAGGAACAATCTATTTTTTATATGTTTGTTTGTTTACACATGTAATCGATAAACTCCGAAACTACTGAATCGATTTCAAACATTCACCATTAGAAAGCTACATCATCCCTGAGTAACACAGGCTATATTTAATTCCAGTTGTAACAAGATTTCAGCCTGTGGAAGAAAAAGCCCTGTCGAGATCATTAAAAAACGCTATATATAACCGAATTACACGTGGGCGAAGCCGCGGGCGGAAAGCTAGTTTGATAATATAAAATACAACATATTGGTAAGACTGAACTAATAAGTAAGATATTTCAATCCTAGTCACGATTAAGCGAGTTTTTATGCTTGCAACATATGACATGACCAGTTTAGCGACAAGGTTAGCTAGTGTCCGGTTTTAAACACGAAGGTATAATGCGTTTAATTCGTCTGGCTTTTTGACGTCGTTCGCAAAATATTAATTGCCCACATTTCTTTGTAAAACAATAATAGGTTTCTTTTAATGCTTGACGTTGTGGCGACATGTCTACGCCATAAGTCACAAAAATAAAAACAGCGAAAAACCTAAATCGCGCAAGCAAAGTTTTCACGGATTGGAACATATTATACAACCTTTGACACAACATCGTGCGGAAGATCTTCCCTTTGGTGGCAGTCGAGCCGAATCATCGCTCCCGCTACAACGTCATAAGATTATATTAGTACATACATACATATACTGACGTCTATATCCCTTGCGGGGAAGACAGAGCCAAAATTCTTGAAAAGACTGAATGGCCACGATCAGCTATTTGGCTTAATGATAGAATTGAAATTTAAATAGTGACAGGTTGCTAGCCCATCGCCTAAAAAAGAATCCCAAGTTTGTAAGCCCATCCATTCGTCGCCTTTTACCACATCCATGGGAAAGAGATGAAGTGGTCCTATTCTTTTTTGTATTGGTGCCGGGAACCACACGGCACTATTAGTGCTTGCATATATATCTAATCGATTCTCTTACGGCGAGGGGAAAAATCACAAGGAAATCTGCTCTCGTACAATTGTGCGTACCCATGATCCAGTATGGGTTAGTTTCACCTGCAAATGTCGCGGAGTTCAGATGGGAGTCGCTTTGGGTAAAAACCTGACTGACCCAATCCGGAACCGTGGTTATTTGCATACCCTTAGCTTGCTTTTTTTTAGAGATATCAAGACATAATTTTAGGTGTTACTTAGAAATGAAAAGGAGTACTTTTTTGTAGGGTTTAATATAAATTAGGTTCTTATTAACATATCGAGGCAAGTCTTAAATTTTTTTAAAGATAATTATTTTATTACAGGTCTCAAATATTCAGAACATTACATCGTTTTGTCGCCATCTTAATTTACACGGTAAACATAGGAAATAAAAACCTTAAAGAAATACGAGATTTAACGTCGTCGATTAGCACACATAATCACATCTATATCCCTTGCGGGGTAGACAGAGCCTACAGTCAGGAAAATACTGAAAGGCCACGTTCAGCTGTTTGGCTTACTAATAGAAGTGAGATTCATATAACTCTCTCAATTCCATCATTAAGCAGAGCAGCTGAATGTGGCCATTCAGTCTTTTCGGGACTATTGGCTCTGTCTACCCCGCAAGGGATATAGACGTGACTATGTATGTATGTATTCATATAACGTCGGTTAACCTTTGACAAAAAACATCACATTAGTGTGATTTTCTTAGCAATACGAGTGTATTTGTTCATAACACATCGTCATTTGTCATGTCAACGGTCTTTGTTTGGGAGCTATGAAGTGCAGAAGGTTATCTAATACATATTATTATTTTTAGAATGGCATTGAACTCCAAATTGGCATTTCACGGTCTTTAGCAAATATTATGTCTGAGTGTGTCTTTGCCGTGTGGTTCCCGGAACCAATATAAAAAAAATAATAGAACCACTCCATTTCTTTCCCATAGATGTTGAAAAGGCGACTAACGGATAGGTTTATAAACTTGGGATTCTTTTAGGCGATGGGCTAGTAATTTGTCACTATTTGAATCTTATTTCTATCATTAGGCCAAACATCTGGACGTGGCCTTTCGGTCTTAACAAGATTGTTGGCTCTGTCTACCCCGCAATGGATATGGACGTGATTATGTGTAATCAAGTTAATGATGAAAGAAGATACTTGTAATGTACAATTTATATATTTTTTTCTTAACACAGGCATTCGTGTCAAATCTAATCTGCTTAAGTAACCGTTGTAATAGGTACAATACACTACTATACTACGTAACATAACGATGTAAAAAAAAAAGTAAAAGTATGTAGTACACTCGGCGGATAACCGTGAGAGTTGGGACCGGTAACCATTACCGGTAATCTCGCATCTAACCTATGTACCATTTTAACAGATTATTAGATAACTAGCTGTGCCCGCGACTTCATCTGCGTGGAATAGTTATTTTGGGCATCATTGAAGCCCTTAAGGATGAATAATATTCCCCGTTTTTTTTACATTTTCCATTATTTCTTCGCTTCTAACAGTTGCAGCGTGATGTCCCAGCCAACACATAAGCCAGATAATAGCGAAAATATACCACAATAAGCAGTGTCAAGCTTTATTAATTATGTATTACAGCTGATGTTATGGCTTAATTTTGAATAAGAGAGTTCTTAAATTAAAATAATGTTGTAAGCTTACTAAATTCTGCATAAAGTTCGCGGTATTTTTTCAAGCTGAATAATAATCAAGAGTAGTATCTGCTAAACAAGCGATATTCAAATAAAAGTAATTGAAACAGCTATTATCTGCACATTAGCTGAAATTTTTGCATTGACCTGTATAACATTTTAAAGAAAAGCAGTTAAACAGCAAAACGCTGAATATTAGACGAAATACTTTCTTTAAGCTGTTTAGTGTACGAAATGGTACTAATTTATTCAGATGCTGAATAATTTAGATATTTTCTTCTTTTTACAGCTAACTTCTGCAAAATTGAAAATAAACTCCTTGTTTTACCAAACTTATAGCGCTATAAGCATACAATTGCCTTTATGTTAAACTTAAAACAATATCAGTTACAAATGTGGGTATCTTAAGCAGCAAATAACTGATTAGTTGAAGATATCGTATGTTTATATCCAGATATTTCACCATTTTGTGACAAAATCAACAATATGCCTCCTCAGAAAAATAATAACAAAAGAGTAAATGATTCATGAAAAAAAAAAGAGAACGGGAGGAACAAGAAGAAAATGTTCACGAGAGTATGTAAAGATAAAAAATAGTATCTGTACAGTAATAGAAAAGAGTTTAACATCTGATACAAATGGGCCCGGGCCAAGTGCGACCAACACAGTTGAAGAGGGTTCTGTACACGATGATTATGCATCACCATCAGGATTAGTGATTCAAACACATAGACTGGGTCCAACTTTAGGTGCAGATAACGACAATACATACATATGTGTGAAAGATATTAAAAAAGAGATTTAAATGGAAATATAATTAGGTGCTCTTGGGTGTATTTTGTAACAAGCGCGAAACTTTTGGTTGCAACTACCTACAATTTTAGTTGGTAATATAAACAATTGTCTAACTAAATATTACGCAATGCGTCATTCATAGTAGTACTATAAATACTATAAATACCTACATTAGTATAGGTCCCATCACCCTCAAATATTCATGGATTTATTTTCTATAAAAAAGCACCCTAAAAAGCTGAATAAAAGTATACTGTTTTATGTAATTTAAGACCTTTTGCTGATAAATATATAATTATTGTACTTTAAACCAAATAATTTCTGGATATGTAGTAGTATGTGAACTATTATGCAAAAATAAGCAAAATAATCACTGATATAAACACTTTAATTCAAATTGGCCTTCCGCCATTAACTAACGTTCGACATAAACCTATTTTTATAAATCCTCAACATTTATCTTATGAAACACTTTGTTTAGTGAGTAGGAAACATTATCAGTTATACAAAATTTGATTCTCATTACTTGCTGGGACTGAAATTTGATAAAAAGTAAAGATCATTTAATTTAAATATTATTTCACATTTGTTTACCTTTTAAAATATAGCTTTATCTTGAGGCGCTCAAAAAATGTATAATGATCATGTTGATAATTCACAGTAAAGTGCCATGCGTTTATATAATTCACCTTAAACTTACTTAAAATGTATGAAATCATTTACGCTATTTTATATCGGCGACCATTTACAATATTTTGAACTAAGCGACACAAATTTATCCCGTCACAATAAAAAATACTTTTTACTTGAATAATTTCTTCGTAAAACTACTCCAAAGATCGGAATTTCGTATATCATTTGAATATCTGAACTCACAAATTAACAACTGCATAAAAGATGTATAATTTCTGGACTAAAGAAAAATCAGAATTTATGCAGAAGATATTCAGTGTGTCGTACATTTATTCAGCTGCTATGTGGCTATTAATCAAATGTTAACCAAATTGAAGCAAGATATTTTGTGCCCAAATTGCTTGAATATCACCTGTATAAGCGCTTACACAGAAGTTATACAAATACTTTATCCAGCTTAAAGTTTAAAGATTGCTTTTACGCAAAATTTATACAGCTATACTGTGTTGGCTGGGGTTTTATAGCCTAAAGCCTTCCTCGATAAATGGTCTATTCAACGCAAAAAGAATTTTTCAATTCAAACCACTAGTTCCTGAGATTGGCGCGTTACAAACAAACAAACGCTTCAGCTTTATAATATTAGTATAGATGTGGTCCGGTATAAAATGTTAAACATCATCCCGTTATGACCGAGTTCATGCGTTTGATCAAATTTTTAAAAGAAATTCAAGTAACATATAAATTGAGTGATCAGCTTTTGCATCCTTGTATAAATATTCGGAATCTTAATCCGAAAGTTTGGAGTCTCACAGCATTCACGGTTTTTGTTTGTTTGTATCTTTATTGCCTACTACTACTTTATATCTTTCCTATTGGTGTCGTAAAAGGCGACTAAAGGATACTTATAAACTTGGGATTCTTCTTATATGCGATGGGCTAGCAAATTGTAACTATTTGAATCTCAATTCTATGTTAATGATATAGAATATAATTATATTATTTATAATGCATGGGACGCTGAACGTGGCCTATCGGTCTTTTCAACACCGTTTGATCTGTCTACCCCGCAAGGGAAATAGACGTGATTATATGTATGTATGTATGACGGTTCTATACATATGTGGTCTAGGGGTGCATCGATTTCTTTTTATTAACGAGTGCGTATGCGCATGCGTTCCAAAGTTGTTAATAATATTTGTATAAGCAAAATACTATTTAAATCGGCTTTGAGTAAAAACTACGTCTTTATTTACATAATATTATTGAATATTTAATCGAATACAATGAGATGAATACAATAGAGCCGTCGTCGATGCTATTGTTTTCAATTCTCGTATCAACAAATACAAGAACTGTATTTTATTTACCTACTAGAGGCCGCCCGCGACTTCGTCCGCATGGAAACCTTATCAATCCCGCGGGAACTACGGGATAAAAAGCCTATATGTTATTCTGGATCTTCAGCTAACTATATACCTAATTTAATCGTAATCGGTTCAGTAGTCTTTACGTGAAAGAGTAATGAACATCCATACTGACATACAAACTTTCGCATTTATAATATAAGTAGGATTACCTGACCTGTTAGATTGATACATCCATCCATGATTTAAATATATAGAAGCTTTTGCACATGACTTCCCTCGCGAAGATAGTAAGTACCCTAAATCCTTCACCACTATACTTTTGTAAGTATGTATGCAAAGTTTCTTGGCGATCGTTTCATTGGTTTTGACGTGAAATACGGACAAACAAAAAACACAAACACACTTATTATATTAGAATGCATATATAGTTATATCATATCTTTTTCCGTAACGAGGTAGACATAGTCAATAGTAGCATGACTCCATTTCGCGTTAAGCTGAATGAATTGAGATAAAGAGATTGTTACAAGTTGCAAGTCAATCGTTTAAAAAAACTTTTTGCATGATTAAAGGTCAGGTCAAGATAACCGGAAACCGACAAGCTTGCGTGAAGAGAGTGATGCATTTGAATGAAGCGAAAGAAGTATGCGTAGCAAGTGGAAAAATGTAGTTTATGCCTATCTATCTATGAAAGAGGCGTGATTTTATTAATGCACTAGCTATTTAGCGCCACCCGTAATAGAATACAGATTATTTACAAATCCCACGAGAACTACTGTTTTTACCGGGATGAAAAGTACCCGTTGTATTACTCCATACTCTTAATTATATTAATTTCAAGAAGATTCGTTCAGCAGTAAACGCGTGAAAAGACGTCAAACAAATAAACAAACTAAGAAAAGTGTTCTGATTTTAAAATGCCGTGTGGATCCCGGCACCAATAGAAAAAAAATAGGACCACTCCATCTCTTTCCCCGTGGATCTCCTAAAAGGGATAAATTTATAAAAAAATTATAATGTGATACTAAGTATAAGTTACCTTTATGTATAAGTTAGTATGTCTACTAATACATAATAAATGTTTGCAACATCCGAAAGGGTAAAGATGGAAATAAAAGTTTGAATTTGAAAATTTGGGATTCTTCTTTTAGGCGGCAGGCTAGCAACGTATCACTATTTGAATCTCAAGCCTATCATTAAGCCAAACAGCTGAACGTAGCCTATCAGTCTTACAATACTCTCTGTACACCCCGCAAGGGATATAGACGTAATTATATGTATATATGTATGTAACATATTTATATTAATAATAGACAATAACAAATGCGTTATAAAATTATTTAGATACTAATTATGTAACATTTATATTTCATTCAAAATTATGCAAATAAATAACTTGACTGATTGATTGAACATTAACGTTGTTAAAAAATAATTTTAACACGAACGCACACACAAGTTGTTCATACATTATCTAATAGTGTATACCTGCCTTATAAAAAGAGTGAAAGTGAATTAATGACAGAAAGTTTTAGGAGCGCAATTTATTTGTAGGCAGTTGTAATTATTTTAATGGTAACAGTTTTACTTGAATGCATTGTCTACCCCGTAAGGGATAAAGACGTGTTTTTGTAGTATGTCGTATAGTTGTATTTGATGTTGCGAAATGGTTGTGTCCACAGGTTCAGGGTTCGATCGAACTTAGTCTAGTTTATTGGCTCTATCTACCCCGTAACGGACAAAGATGTAAAGCAAGGGACAATTTTGTAATACTAGCTGTGCCCGCGATTTCGTCGGCATGGAATAGTTATTTTGGGCATCATTAAAGCCCTCAAGGGTAAATAATTTTCGCCGTTTTTTTTTCACATTTTCCATTACTTCTTCGCTCCTTAAAGTTGCAGCGTGATGTAATATAGCTTAAAGCCGTCCTCGATAAATGGTCTATTAAACACAAAAAGAATTTTCCAAATCGAACAGTAGTTCCTGGGATTAGCGCGTTCAAACAAACAAAAAAAAAACTTCAGGTTTATAATTTTAGTATAGATACGTGTGAAGGCTAGCTCAATTTATGTGCTGCGTCATATTTATTTATTTAACTACAAAATGTTAATGTAACGCAATGTTTTTACAAATAACAAATATATCATCATCTTCTATCCGATCATATAGTAGATACAGACAACAAAAAAGACCTTAATCATCATATCATCACTAACTAATTTCACATCATTTATTGTTAGATAGCGTTAAATTTAAATCCGTCGCTTTTAGTTGATGGCGCTATGGTCACGCGGGCGAAACGGGTAACAATTATATATTTACTAGTTGTGCCCGCGACTTCGTCCGCGTGGAATAGTTATTTTGGGCATCATTGAAGCCCTCAAGGGTGAATAATTTTCCCCGTTTTTCACATTTTCTATTATTTCTTCGCTCCTAATAGTTGCAGCGTGATATTATATAAGCTTCCTCTATAAATGGTCTATTCAAAACATAAGGAAATGTTTAATTTGAACCAGTAGTTCCTGAGATTAGCGCGTTCAAACAAACAAACTCTTCAGCTTTATAATATAAGTATAGATATATTTGCGTTGCTGACTGTACAATGTCGTTCAACTAAAGTTGGTCGCAGTTTTGAATAGGTCATGCCCGTTGTGGGTTTATGACGCCATAAACCATGTGATTGCATTTACAACCGGATCGTAGGAACTTACGAGATTTACATTGGACTAGAGGCCGCCCGCGACTTCGTCCGCATGGAAATCCTATCAATCCCGCGGGAACTCCGGGATAAAGTAGCCTATATGTTATTCAGGGTCTTCAGCTACCTACATACCAAATTTCATTGTAATCGGTTCAGTAGTTTTTGCGTGAAAGAGTAACAAACATCCATACTGACATACTAACAAACTTTCGTATTTATAATATTAGTAGGATTATTGACCTAAATTGGAGTGAATTTGGAGTAAGAAGTGGGTAATCACCATGAAAACCTTACAGCAATGCTAGTGCCGTGTGGTTCCCGCACCAATATAAAGAATAGGACCACTCCGTCCCTTTCTCACGGATGTCGTAAAATGCAACTAAGGGATAGGCTTGTAAACTTGGGATTCTTCTTTTAGGCGATGGGCTAGCAACCTGTCACTATTTGAATCTCAATTCTATCATTCAGCCTAACAGCTGAACGTAGCCTATCAGTCTTGCAAGACTGCTAACTCTGTCTACCCCTCAAGGGATAAAGACGTGGTTATATGAATGAATGAATGAGATTCAAATAGTGACAGGTTGCTAGCCCTCGTAATTTAATAAGCACAATTAAGTCTAGTCTAGTGATGTAAGACTAGATACAAATGTGTTGAAACCTTTTGTGTTAATACAATGGTTTGCGTGTGCGCAGAGTTCCTAGCTTCAATCCCAAACTAGTTCAATTCAATAGCCTTTGTTACAAAAAAATTGCCATTTTAAAAGTCGTCTGCAATTTATTTGAGGCAGACGCTGTCTGTTACAGTAAAATGTTTTGTTATTCTTGTTTGTAATGAATTACCCGAATGGTCTGAATGAACCGAATTCGTTCGAGTTATTTAATACTTCCATTTTACATACATTTATAGAATGAAGTCTATTTACCTTGTGGGGTTGACAGAACCAGCAGTTGGAATGATTGAAATTCAAATAGAGACAGGTTATTAACCCATCGTTATTATGGGTTAATGGGTTAAGTTCAGTCTCCTTGGGACTGTTGGCTCTGTCTACCGCTTATGTATATTTAGGGAGGTTACGTGGTTGAATCGATAAAATGCCCGATTTAAAAATGTTCTTTTCTGCCGTGTGGTTCCCGGCACCAGTACAAAAAAGAATAGGACCACTCCGTCTCTTTCCTATGGATGTCGTAAAAGGCGACTAAAGGATAGGCTTACAAACTTGGTATTCTTTTTTTAGGCGATGGGTTAGCAACCTGTCACTATTTGAATCTCAATTCTATCATAAAGCCAAATAGCTGAGCGTGGCCTATCAGTCTTTTCAAGACTGTTGGCTCTGTCTACCCCACAAGGGATATAGACGTGACCATATGTAAGTATGAATGTTAAAAATGTTTTGTAGGGAGTGAAGGTTCAAATCTACAGTTCAAGTACTAGGCCATGTACCAATGACAATTGTTTTGGTCAAAAAAGTTGCGTGAACCCGAATTCGTGAGTTTAGCATAAACAGTTAAACTTAACCCTCGACTTTGACTGACTAGCTAATCGTGCCAGTGTTTTGTCGATTCATTCAAGTCGTGATTAATGTTGTGAAACGTGATAGGTCTATGTCGCTTGCTGGTGACTGTTATCACGAGGTGAATTTAATTGTACTATGTTTGAGACGATGGCTTATTAAGTGAAAAGATTAAATAAATATTACGGCTCGTATGAAAATCGAAGCCAAGGTCATGATCTTTTGCAAGAGCTTGATTTTTTTTTCCTCTCTCACATAAAATTACACAGTTAAAAAATAAAGAAAGTTACAAAATAATGATCTATGTGAGAGACTGGTGTCTGTACTAGGAAAACCTGTATGACAGATTACCAGCCTCTCCTACTCTGAACCAAGTGTATACAATGCAGGTAAACCTTACACTAGCTTGTTTTTAGAGTTAAGAGGACTGTGGCGACATCTCTACTCCTCAAGTCATCAGCTAATAACAGCTAGTATGCTAAATCGCGCTATCAACATTTCCATGGACTGGAGCATATACAACATCCGACTTAACATTAGATTCCCAAGGCAATACACCGAGCCTGGCAGAAGATCTTCCCTTTAGTGGCGGTCGAGCCCGAAGACTTTAGATGAACGTATCTTGATCAAATTAAGGACGTCCTGGTAAAGGGTCAAGAGTACCCGAAACCGCCGAGCTTGCATGAAGTAAGTTATGAATGTGGATGAAGCGAAGGAAGTATGCAGAGATCGTGGCAAGTGGAAAGATGTAGTCTCTGCCTACCCCTCCGGGAAAGAAGCGTGATTTTAAGTTATATGTTACTGAATCTATGATAAACGATGTGTATACCAGTAATTGGTGTTTTCATAAGAACAATATGTCCCTGTCATTAAATGTACATAGTATGTAAACACTGTTGTTGTACCAATTAACTAAATAAATAAACCGAATATTGGATATTTTAAATGATTAACTCTTCTCCAACTTATTTTTTTATTACTGTTGGCACTGTCCACGCCAAAATGGATAAAGATGTGATAATGTTTATGTATGTTATTTTAATAAGTGCTGTGTGCCCGGCAATTTATATAAGGGCAACTTCATTTCTTCCCCATTTATATCGTAAAAGGCGAGCAAATAAGAGAAAAACTAAAAAGGATTAAAAAAATATCAGACGCGTCATATGAATGTATGTATGGGTGTAATTTAATCTAATTTAAAACCAACAAGCAATGTCAATTGTTCGTATGAAACTTTTTGAAATAATCACATGACACAAGTTCAATAACAAGTTTTAACCAAAGTAACAGAGGGAATGACTCTCCCACGCCGAATCTACTGAAATGAATGACCGAGTGAAATCGCCGTTAGGCACATTGTATAAGTAGAACATACAAAAATAATTGAGTTTTTAACTCGTCGGCAAGTAATGCAGTTATGTAAAATCTGAATTAGAATGTCTATCCGGAATTTGGGTACTAATGACATGGTTTAACATACTTACACATAATCACGTCTATATCCCTTGCGGGGTAGACAGAGCCAACTTGAAAATACTGATAGGTCTCATTCGGCTGTTTGGCTTAATGATATAATTGTGATTCAAATAGTGAGAGGTTGCCAGCCCATCGCCTGTTCAAATCCCAAGTTTGTAAGCCTATCTCTTGGTCGCCTTTTAAGACATCCATGGGAAAGATATGGGGTGGTTCTGTTCTTTTTTCTATTGCCGGGAACCACACGGCACACACATGGTTTATCCTAATTGAAATCTAAGTTTGGGGTTAGCTCAATGTATGTAATTTATTCGTGTAATTAGACCTTCGTTAGGCAGACGTTACCATATATTCTCTCATGCAAAATTTGCGAATTGCTGCTTGGAAGAGATTGCATAATAAGAGAAGGCGTTTTGCGTATAAACTAATTTCAGTGATCATACTCACATAATAATATCACGCCTCTTATTTGGAGAGATAGGCTAAGACTTGTTTCCTTTCCCGTTACTACGATTCCTGCATACTTTTTTCGCTTCATTCACATTCATCAATCTTTCCATGCAAGCGTTCTATGAACGTTCACCAACACGTTGCTGATTTGATACATACATACATATTATCACGTCTATATCCCTTGCGGGGTAGACAGAGCCAACAATCTTGAAAATACTGATAGGCCACGTTCAGCTGTTTGGCTTAATGATAGAATTGAGAGTCAAATAGTGACAGGTTGCTAGCCCATCGCCTAAAAGAAGAATCCCAAGTTTATAATCCTATCCCATAGTTGCCGTTTCCATTACACTGCGTCAGCGTTTTGTAATCCGTCATGTAATTTAGAAAATAATTCAAACAATTGTTTGATCCAGGTTAGTGGATGCAAGCCAAGGTCAATATGGTGCCATTAATGTATAATTGCATTTTCCTATCGACAGGAAATTGCTGCATTGTAAACCGGATTCAAATGTTTATGAATTTATACGCCCCATTTGATATATGAAACGGGTCAGAGATAAATCAGTAATAATGTTTTGTTTGAAAAATCAAATCTCAAATCAAGCCATTAACAAACTTCATAGGACACTCGTCCTATAACTAGTACATTCATCACCTCTTCGCGTGGCTTCGCTGAGCTCATCTACGGTTCTGGCAGAATCATCAGCACCGCGGTGTCTACGCCTACGACATTATGCTGCGTCAGGATCTTATCATTGTCCATCATTGTTCGTGGCACATATATGCACATTGCACATTCGCATTGTGTATTACTGTTAATTATGTAGGTATGTTTACATACAACAAATAATAATAATAATAAAGGCGTCGGGACGTGACGACCCCATCGCCCCCTGGGTCACCTTCCCAGTGCAGTCAGTCTCCGCAGGGCAGCTTGTGGCGAGCTGTTGGGGAGTAGCGACCCCACGGACCTGAGTGCTCCCAGGGGAGGCCCCTGTTCCTCGCCTCCGATCTTCCTTCGCCAAGGTCGGAGTGGAAACCGATGAGGGACAGGACCCCTACCTCTGGCTTGCCTTAACCGGCCGGTCAGAGTGGAGTCGCGAGAGCTATACGCTCGAAGGATGGAAGTGTAAAATGTCATAACGCCGGGGGTGCCTGACTGGATCACCACGATTTCACGCCCCGCAGTCTCACCTCTCGACATCCTTAGCCACCCACGCCGATGTTGCCCCTTTGTTGCCAATCATGGTGACTGATTTGAGGGGCCCATTTAGTGAGTGGCGAGTCACCACCTGCCACATAATAATCACGTATTCATGATTATGGCAGGTGTCCGAACTTCTCCAGCAATAGCCCAGTTTAAATCCATCCAAACGTCAACTCCATAACCCATCATCCTTTTCCTTATTTTGTAATAGCTCCACCTCCTGCCGAGACCTGTTCATGGACATATCGTCTATTGGTATGGCCGGGAACGGGTTTTGGCAGGAGAACAACATAACATCAACTTCTCCAAAGGGCCTCTACGTGTTGGATTTATATCCCCACGCAAGCCTCTCAAAAATCCGGGGTGTATAGACCCGTGAAATCCAAGAGGAGAAACATAATAAATCTTTATTTCATGCGGCATATTGGCACATACAATTTGTTAGTAAACAGTGAAGCTTAAGAATCTAATGTTAGTACATACAATTACACGTAACTAATTAATTGGGCTACTAACTAAACAAATGTTTTGTGATAGTGAATTAAGCTTTTCAAATCTATCTAATTGTATCACTAAGCCGAACTACTGAACGTGGCCTATCAGTCTTTTCAAGACTATTGCCTCTGTCTACTCCGCAAGGGATATAGACGTTATTATATGTATGTATGTATATTCCAAGAAAGAGATATTTCGATGGATATAGTGAAAGTAAACCGCCGAGCTTGCATGAAGAGAGTTATGAATGTGGATGAAGCGAAGGAAGTATGCAGAGATCGTGGCAAGTGGAAAGAGGTAGTCTCTGCCTACCCCTCCGGGAAAGAGGCGTGATTTTATGTATTTATGTATGTATGTATAGTAAAAGTAAAAGGTATGTTGTCACTGTACCTAACAAAAAATTAATGACTAGACCAGACTCAACATACATACATATATTAATTGCCTCGGCTTCCGCTAATCGACCCTGTGACCTAACATAAGCCGTAATTATCTAATTAAAAATGAACGTCATTTCATCTTAGATGTTACAAATCAACAGACATGTACGTAAATGATTTATGTAATAAATAATTCACTTTATGAAAGAAATCAATAGAGTTGTATGTTTTTAATTTATACTTATAATTAGTTTTTACACGCAAATTTAGATGATTTTTGGGCGCCACCTTCAACATAAATTTCGAAATGTAAAAAAACCAACGACGACATCTCTACATTACAACACAATATATATATATATATATATACATATACATATATATATATATTGTGTTGAAATAAAAATGTGTGTATAAAGACGTGATTGTGATTGAGACAGAGCCTTCGTCTTAAATTTCAGAGGTAACTCTTGTCTGTGGAGTTAAATGGAGCATCCTCCATACATTTCAAGAGTAAATCGTGGGTCTAGTACAATAACTTTTGTTAAGAGAATGGAATTATCTTTAAATTCAATGGATATTATCTTTTTTGAAGTAGATAAAATAGATTATAGATTCTTCTAAATGTAAAAAACACTTTTCTGAAAATTGCATCAAAATCAATTCAGCAAAAAGCGAGATAATCGCAGCCAAACATACATACATATTATACAAATACATACAAACCACCTTTTTTCGTAGGCGGTTAAAAAGTAATTTAATCTATCAATTTAATGGTCGAGTGGAACTTAACTAGCCTTTTAATTTGTACTCGTGACTTGTACGGTAGAACTCCGAACATTAACTCAGGAGTTTATTAAAAATACACAGGAGTTAATTTTAACGTGTATGTGATAACTAGCGGCCCGCCCTGGCTTCGCACGGGTGGACATATTTTTGTGTTTTATATTTTGAAATAAATTTATTTCAAAACAAATTTATGCCTATGTCACTTTTGAAGGTCTATTTTATATCTGTGCCAAATTTTATCAAAATCGGACCAGTAGTTTTTGAGTTTATTCCACACAAACATACAAAAATACAAATCTTTCCTCTTTATTATTAGTGTGGATTAAAAAGGTTTTTTTCGATGAAATTGTTTGAGTCGATTAAATTAAAAAAAAACACAATCATTAGCTATAAAATTCTCAAGGTTTATATTTCCAATTAATTAATAAATAATATTATTTAGATAAACTCCATGTAATAATACCGTTTATTATATTTATTTACTGAAAGTGTGACATTTCATAAGGACTTTCACTGTTTAGACTCATAAACGCCTTTCTAGCTCTCGGGTCACTCGCAAATTGGTGTAAATTGATTTTTTTTTTCACGAGAATAATCCATAACATTTTTACTTATTTACATACATACATACATACATATGATCACGTCTTTATCCCTTACGGGGTAGACAGAGCCAACAGTCTTGAAAAGACTGATAGGCCACGTTCAGCTGTTTGGCTTAATGATAGAACTGAGATTCAAATAGTGACGGGTTGCTAGCCCATCGCCTAAAAGAAGAATCCCAAGTTTATAAGCCTATCCCTTAGTCGCCTTTTACGACATCCATGGGAACGAGATGGAGTGGTCCTATTCTTTTTTTTTTTATTGGTGCCGGGAACCACACGGCTTATTTAAACCGCACAATTATAGTTATAAAGGTATTTTTTCTAACGATATTCTCTAACACTACGTAAATAAGCACATAATCCTATCTAATATTATAAATGCGAAAGTTTGTGAGTATTGATGTTTATTACTCTTTCACGCAAAAACTACTGAACCGATTACGATGAAATTTGGTATGTAGGTAGCTGATGACCCAAAATAACATATCGGCTACTTTTTATCCCGGACGAAGTTGCGGGCGGCCTCTAGTCTATTATAAAGTGTAAGCTTCGTGGCTGCATTTTCATACAACTGAGCGTGGCCTTTCGATCTTTTCGAGACTGTTGGCTCTGTCTACCCCGTGAGGGATATAGACGTGACTATATGTATGTATGTTAGTGTAAGCTTCCATACAGGTCTGGTACCGTAGCTGATTTTACGCCATTTTTCTTCATTTATATGGAATGGAACGTATGTTCGGTTGCAACTCGTATATTGATATTTTTAATACCTGTAACAAACAAAAAAATAATTTATGTCAGTTATTTTATTCGTCATGATAAAAAGTATACAATGCGAAATTTTATTTATAAAGTAGTCTTACTTAGACGATATTAGTACTTAGGAATCTAGATTTTTGTTTGTAGTTTTATATTAACTATGTATTTAACTATGGATTTTGACTTGTTTCCTTTGGCTCTATACGGCCAAAAGAAAAATAAATGTGTAGTAAAGTTATTTTTCGTTTTAAATTGATGTCATTATGTTGTTTGCCCAATAAGAATGCGGTGGTCAAAAACAAAATTCATTCATTGAATAAACAAACATCCATTAATTAATCTTAGTTTCATCAGTTCTATAATGTGTGTAATTTATTAAGCAGTTACAAGTTTAATGCCTGCTACAACTAACAGTTTGTAAAGAAGGTGATAAAAACATCATGTGTGTGATTAAAACATTAAGTTATGAAAGTCCGGTGATGCAACCGAGACGCCGGCGCCTGCGCAGCCGCTGTGAAAGGAATATGGACTAATTTTTCGAATTCCGCGGATGATTCTCCAATCCGTATATATAGAATACTTTCACGCTTGTTAGCGATCTTGCATATTGGTACTTAATATAAAGGTTTGTTTAATTGTGTCTGCCGTGTGGTTCCCGGCACCAATAGAAAAAAGAATAGGACCTTTCCATCTTTTCCAATGGATGCCGTGAAAGGCAACTAAGGGATATGCTTATAAACTTGGGATTCTTTTAAACCTGTCACTATTTGAATCTCAATTCCATCTTTAAGCCATACCTACATCTAAACGTGGCATTTCAGTCTTTTAGATTGTCGCCTATGTCTACCGCGTAAGGGATATAGACGTGATTATATGTATGTGTGTATGTGTGTGTGTGTGTGTGTGTGTGTGATGGAATTTCCTTCTGGACTTTATCATATTGTCAACATACTCTGGTCAACCTGTCATCAACAACATAGCTTTGTCAACATACATATTACGAGTAGGTATTATCAAGTGACAGACAATTTGTTTATCTTTTCGCAGAGCTAGACATGTGATTACTTCGTAAACGCCTTCAAAAAAAACGTTCTCAAGTTTGACATGTATGTATGTATGTTTGTCCGTTATTATCTCGCGTTAAACTGAACCGATTTTTATGCGGTTTTCATGAAAACATTTGTTACATTTAGGAGAATGTTTTGGTAATTTAACCGATTTTAAAAAAAGGAGTATATCGATGGGAGGCGGTTGTAATTTTTTGAAAGATTTTGTGGTAACTTTAGATAACGTTAGATAGCATAATGTCCGAGAAGAAAATAAAAAAAATTTAAGACGGATTATCAACGAACAAAATGTTTTGGCAGAAAAAAAAACTAGTCTCAGGACAGTCTACGCAAAAAATTACAAACGCCACAGAGCAAGGACGATAACCCAGTTTTACGGTCGTTCAGTGCTCTGTCCGAATAACATAACGGAACAGTAGCCTAATGGTCAGACTCATAGCAATGAAGGCTGGGTTCACTTTCTATAGAGGCGCATTCTTTTATTACGCAATATATAACGTTAAGTGAAGCGGGTTTTTATAACGTGTCAATTCAGTAGATTAATCTTGTATGTATGTTGATGGCCACTGTAGATATTTAAGTGTAAGTGTAAGCCTTAATTTATTTAAGCCTTTAAGGCTGTTATGTGTTACTTAATTGAGCCATTTTGCGCGCGTTACTTTCATTTGTAAGTTACATTGCCTTAATTAATTTTGATGAATTTTACAACCGACGTCAAACAGTTTTTATGTTCATTAGTGAATGACTTAAAAGTTTAAAATTCTTGTTAGTGAATTTATTTACTTATGTAGTTAATAAGGAGTGCCTGTCAGAATTTTTTTAAAGGTAATAAAAAGCCTTTATACTAGTACACTTTGTTGATATACGTGTAATCAGGTCTTTATCCCTTGCGGGGTAGGCAGAGCTTGCAAGCTAGCAGTCTTGAAAAGACTGAAACGCCGCGTTCAGATTTATGGTGGAATTGAGATTCAAATAGTGGCAGCTTGCTAGCCAATTGCCTAAAAAAAAGAATCCTTATTAAATTAACCCTACCTTTGATTGACTTTGACATTCTTCACGGGAAAATAATAGCTTGTTTCAGATTCATTTTATCGCGCGAATCACGACTTTATACAGAACCTTTCCTCTTTATGTAGTAGGTATCAAGACACGAAACATTTGAGGGTTTTTTTGTGTAACAGAAATTTCAGCTGAATTAAGTTTTTTACAATAATGCAATAACACCTAGTTCTTTGTTTAATCGCAATGTCAAATTGAGATAAAACCTAGAATGTTTCTAAAGAATTGGGTTAATAGAGTGCGCATTTGGACGAAATATCAAATGAAATGAACGGCCCGAGTATGTGCCGTGATAAAATAGGGGACGTTAAGAATCTATCAATCTATTTATTTATTAATACAGTATTCTGTATAACCTGTTTTCTATTTGTCTTTTCAATTTTGTGTAAATTCTTTTATATTAACTTTCTCTAGTGACATTTTCAGTTCATACCACGCAAGTCCCAACCTATTAATTATCCATATAATCTTAATAATATTGATATACGTAGAGTATCTGTGGTTAAAGATCTTGGTGTGTTCTTTGACAATGACTTGTCTTTTAATTCTCATATCAATGTTATTACAACAAAAGCCTACAAAATGTTGGGTTTTGTTTTGCGTATCAGTAGGGAATTTAATTATAGTTCAACGAGATTGCTTTTATATAATGCCTTTGTACGACCTATATTGGAGTATGCGTCTATTGTTTGGAACCCACAGTACAGCATATACATTGAATCCATAGAAAAAATTCAAGAGAAATTTGTGAAACATCTAAAATTTTTTGAAACCCGCTCTCATGATAAAATTACAGACACCTTGCCGTCGCTGACTAGTCGCCGCACGGAAAGAGAACAAATTTTTATTTTTAAAATTTTACGGAGTTACATTGACTCTCCACATTTGGTAAGCAATATTTATTTCAAATGCCGTCGCCCAAATTCTAGAATTAAATTACTTTTCCATGTTCCATATGCTAAAACGAATTACATTCGGAATACATTCTTGTACCGCGCTTGTCATAGTTATAATAACAATTACAATGACCTTGATTTGTTCAACTTATCCATAATGTCATATAAAAGAAGTTTAAAAACACAAAATTGCTGAGATTAATCAATGGCTTTTTGGTTAATTTTTCACGAAATTAATAATAAATATGTTTATGTTTAACACACTTAGGTTCTATAATAATTTCTATATATTAATTTCTTTGTCTTTTCGATACTATGTATTAGTAAACAGAGGAAACTTTATTGGTTTATGTACTATAGTATAAGATAATATTAATAGGCAACCATGTAACTGTTTGTTTCCCTAATAAAGATAAAATAAAGAAAATAAAATAAAATACCTACGTATAAATTTAATTATGTTTAAGTTGCGTTGTTATTTAAACTTGCTTTGTAACTGTCAAACAGTTACTTCAAATATGTAACTGTTATTATTTTTCCTTAATGAATAAATTAAAAATTAAAACTAAGGTGCTTGCATAAAGAGAGTTATGAATGTAGATGAAAGAAGTATACAGGAATCGTGGCAAGTGGAGACATCTAGTCGCTGGCAACCTCTCTACGAAGGAGACATAATTTTGTATGCATTAAGATGGTTGACATTTAAAAAAAAACGAGTTTCAAAACTAACAGAGATTGATTAATTTTTTTTACGTTTAAATGTTTTCTTCACCTTGTCTATCTGCTCGACTGTTGTCGTCGATGGTTAGAAATTTATGGTAAAATTAGGCAATTTTTTTTTATTAAAAAATAATTCCATTCATAAAGAAATAACAGAACCCTCATAGCGTGAGTATTTATACCACAAAAACATTTTTTTTAAGCATGGAAATTGCATCTTCCTCAAACTTGAATGCGCACTCTATTAGTACCTTATAATACTTCTATGGTCTGAACAATAAGATTCACGTTTTTGCGATTCATGCTCTGGCCCCTTTCTCATGCCTTTGCGACATTTCTCCAAGGTCTAGAGAAGGCATGTAAGATATTTTGTCAACTTTTATTTAGTAACATATTAAAACTGTTTGTATTAACATATTTTTGCATTAAATATTAATTACACAACTTGTTTTTACCGTGAGGGAAAATTTCGTGAGGAAACTTGTACATTTAAGCAACTAATATCCTCTTTTACGACATCCATGGGAAAGAGATGGAGTGGTTCTATTCTTTTTTCATTGGTGCCGAGAACCACACGGAATTCACCAAACTTGGGATTCTTTTTTAGGCGATGGGCTAGCAACCTGTCGCTATTTGAATCTCAATTCTATCATTTAGGCTAATAGCTGAACGTGGCCTTTCAGTCTTTTTGAGACTGTTGGATTTGTCTACCCCGCAATGGATGGATATAGACATGATTGTGTGAATGTATTTAAGTGATGGATATTTTGACTTTTTGACACAGCTAGTTAAGTATAGAGCGAAGCAACTTATGCTCGTAGAAATTTGAAATTTGTAGTATGTATGTTCCTTGTCTAGCGGCGAGATTTTCCGTTTAACGCAGACAGAGCCGCGGGCACATGCCAGTCTGTTATGAAATCACTGAAAGCGAAACAATATGACTTTCTAGACATAATTACATGCCCTGTTAATAAGCATTCAATTGATTTAGTTTCACTAACGCAGTCTATGGGGAAAGTGTGGAAAAACAAAACTTCACAGGCGGCATTACCCCACGCTGTGAATTATATCGATTTTCCCATAGATTCCGTTGATTAACTCAGATTAACCTTGTTTATAACGGTTCAGTACGCGCAGTTGGTACCGGTCACGAGTTCCAATTTTCAAATTTAAGTTTATTCGTAAAATGGTAAGAAAAAAAACCGTTTCGTTATCAATCAATAAAAAATTTATAATTTCTTAAAAGATTTTTCGATTCACGCGGTCTAAGGTATATATCACTGAATTGAAATTCAAATACGAGTAGTGACAGGTTGCTAGCACATCGCTTACAAGAAGAATCGTCATCATTTTCATTTTATAACTTAATTTTCTTTGGCAGTAAAGCATTTTTTTTTTATTTTCCAAATGAAGTCAGTCGTTTTTGCCAGTGATATAAATAACTTCATTAGTTTTATTTGTTGCATGATGATAAGGAAATTCGGCTTAATAACATAATGAATATTTTGTGTTATACCATGTTAATTTATGTTAATAACTGTCAAATTTAGCATCGTAATTAATTTAGCTGAATGTTACTTCAAAATGCTTTAAATTATGCGTGTTATTTTGGCTACTGGTGGAAAGCCTCATCTTATTTGTATCAAAAACCTTGATTAGAGGGGTAAAGAGTGACGTGATTCGTACGTATGTATCCTACTCATATTATCAATACGAAAGTTTGTAAGTATGTCAGTATGGATGTTTGTTACTCTTTCACGCACAAACAACTTAACCGATTACGATGAAATTTATTATATAGGTAGCTGAAGACCCAGAATAACATATAGGGTACTTTTTATCCCGGAGTTCCCGCGGGATTGATTGTTAAGTTATGATAGGGTTTCCACGCGGACAAAGTCGCGGGTGGTCTCTAATATGTATATAAATCTTTTACTTACTGTCGGAATTATTTTTTACGAGAATAAATGTTAAATGAAAAAAATAAAAAGCAACCAACTCGCGCTTGACCGGTAATTCTTCATTCCCCAACTATCATTAGACCCGTGTTAATGATTAACTAGGAAATGATACTAACAATACTTACAACAGTTTATTAGAAACGGCTCATTGTCTAGCATCACATAAAACAATGCTCCGGTTAGTAGAGCGGCTCCAATGAAAAGCCAATCTTATGCAACCTGAACATCAGACCTTGGGGCTCGTGCAGTGTGCCGCCGACTTCGCACTACCCCGGTCGCACCGACTCGGACTGGAGATGGGCAAATGTCCGGGCATTTAAGGCATACATACATACATATACATGATCACGTCTTTATCCCTTACGGGGTAGACAGAGCCAACAGTCTTGAAAAAACTGATAGGCCACGTTCAGCTGTTTGGCTGAATGATAGAATTGAGATTCCCAATAGATGACCATTCGAGTATATTCGTTTCCTTTGGGCATTTATCTGGGCATTTATTGGGAATTTTCCCAATTTGCCTTAAATGCCCGGGCATTTGCCCATCTGTAACTCGGACCGACTATGAGCAACCAAAAACCTAAAGCTTTTTGGGAGAATTTCGAATAGCAATTAAAAAGATGGCCGTCAAGTTTGTACAAAAGTAATTTGAGTTAAACTGAGATTTAGGGCAGAAAGGCAATAACTACGAGCGTTACTGGTCGTACAACCTAGTCGTTATAGTCGCGGACACGTTACACTGGGCCGTTGAATTATAAGTTTACGTAAAACTACAGTCGGTCCGATTAGAGCGACCGAGGTCGGCGGAGTCGCCGGCACGCTGCACGAACCCTAAGTCAGACCACAGATGAACAAATTACAATAGGATTCGCTTCATAGACTGCTGATTTGTTTGTTATTGCTAAAGTAAATTAGGTTTCCGTTGGATAAAGCGGTTTTGTAACCATTAATAGCTTTTATCTAGTCGCTCGAATTAATTAATATGCTAAATTAAGCACGGAGCTTCTATTTTTGGAATACATCTAGACGGCCTCTGTGGTGCAGGGGTAGTGCGTTTATCTGTGACACCGAGGTCCCGGGTTCGAATCCCGGCCAGGGCATGATGAGAAACGAACTTTCTCTAATTTTCCTGGTTCTTGGATGTTTATCTATATAAATATTAATTATAAAATATAGTATTGTTGAATTACAATCTCGTAACACGAGTCTCGAACTTACTTATTGGCTAACTCAATACGTGTAATCTGTCCATAAAAAAACGTAACACAAAAGAATAATCCCAGTGTCAGTCTCTTTGTGAGTGTTTTTCATTGCAGAAACGCAGATTATTATAAGTTTAATATATTTTACAGTAACCACATATGTTATCGTAACATAAACGACGTCACATCTTATTGAAAGTGACAGTGCTTATTTCAACTTCAGTTTCATAGTAGCTACGCATGACGCGAACGAATAATAATTATACTTGCAAAAACCAGTGAATTTGAATCTTTGCCAACTTGAGTCTCAGAAAAATGTTACGCAAATGTGTGTGGTATTTAGAACAAATGTTTTCTTGCTAATAATTTGCAGCATCATGTGCAAATATGTATTTACCTACATGTTTATTAACAGATTCATATAGTAAAGTTGAGTTAGTGTTTTGTGCATATAATAAGATTTCATTTTCGTGGATGTTGTAAAAAGCGATAGATAAAGTAATAAGAAAAGTCATTATTTGAATCTCAATTCTATCTTTAAGCCAAACAGCTGATCGTGGACTATCAGCCTTTTCAAGACTGTGCTCTGTCTACCCCGCAAGGATATAGACGTGTATATATATGTATGTATGTATGTAAAAGTCATTGTAAAAGCTATCGGATTACTTGTCTGACACTAGGTGAAAAAACAGCTAACAAATTTTGTATTTTCTTTCTTACCATACTCGTACTATAATTGGAGGTTAAACAATGGCTGATTTAGCAATGTCTTCTGACTCAGTCGTGGATACATATAATCTACATACATATAATCACGTCTATGTCCCTTGCGGGGTAGAGGAGCCAACAGTCTTGAAACGACTGATAGGCCACGCTCAGCTAAATAGCGGCTTAATGATAGAATTGAGATTCAAATAGTGACAGGTTGCTAGCCCATCGCCCTACAAAAAGAATTCCAAGTTTATAAGCCTATCCCTGAGTCGCTTTTTCCGACATACATGGGAAGGAGATGGAGTACATTTTAATGTGCCGGATATCACATGGGTCATCATTTTAGAATTAATTAGAATAGTTTGCAGCGATTGTTACAGTAGATAAATTTCTTAACTGATTGACTGACTACAACGCACAGCGTAATTGCCGGGTTTAGAAATTTTTAATTTGACAATGTAGGATGTAAGTTCTGTGTTTAGTCTATGGGTGCATTAAGAGGGGATGTTCAATAAATTCTCTCTCTTGAAACGTTCTTCTTGTTGCCTGGAAGAGATTGCATAATGTGATAATGATCGCCTTTATTTATTTATTTATTTATTTATGTACATAAAATTATATACAGCAGCATTTAATACAATAATTCTAGTACAAAGGTACTACTTATTTCAAAAGAAATCTCTTCCAGTAGACCCATGAGAGGAGAGATGAATTTTGGAGCGGTATGGCGTGTGCATAAATAACATTTAACTAAAGATACATGCTAATACTTACATAATTAAACATGGAACAATTAAATAGATGCCTTTGGTATGACAGGATAAATTTATTGTTATAATTTTATGTGTAATAAAATGTATTTTATCTATCCAGCCGTGAATTAAGAGGGGATATTTTTTTTTAAATTCCTGCAGGAAAGAAAAATTATAAGGAGTTTTCGTTATAGGAGGAGCCGTAAGCGTACACCAGTTCCACGTTTTGAATAGAATAGAATAGATTTATTTTTAAAATTGGATACAAGGTATCACTTATTGACGTCACATCACTTAAATCTAATTATAACTACTACCGCTTCCAAAGCGCATATGTAGAAGAAGCGGCGGAACAAACTACACTGCAGCATTTTCACCGGATGTCAATTTACAAATACAGATATCTTAAATCTTAATCGTGGACGAACGCACATTATCTATAATGCATTAAAAACATGAATGAATGTAAAACTAATTAAGTACTTATTTCAAAACGAATTTTTCGTCAAATTTTATTGAAGTGGGAACCATGTTGCTATGAGGGAAATCGTATGTCCAAAATAAGACATGTTGTTTTTATTCGTGAGTTACGGTGACCCAGTGACAATGAAGATTAGGCCGCGCACGTACCGGATACAAAAGCCGTGTCGTGTGCGCATGTGAACGGGCACCCTAATTTAAAAAAAAAACGCTGAATAATTCGTGAGTACGTTACTCCAAGCGCAATGTTTTTGACGAATGGAAAGTTGGACATGATTTGAATAACAGAATTCGGAGGGATGTATGTGATAAAACTCTTTTGCATTTTAATTTTGGAACTGTAGCAAGCGGTCGTTGACCCCAATTAGCAAATTGGTGCAGAAGCATTGCGACTTTTTATTAAATTCATAGAAAGTTCCAGTGAATGGCGAAGTCAAGAGGACCCTAAAGATTGATGAATGTGGATGAAACAAAAGAAGCATGCAAAGATTTATTTCGTAACTAGTTGCTGTCAGCAACTTCGTTCACTGAAAATGTCAATACAAAAAAGTGACCCACCTGAAAACGCAAAAATTTTGTGGGATACCAATTTTTTATTTTCAGTTTTATTATTTTGGGCTTTTATTGCTCTTTTATATAGATCCTTGAAAACGATTTTTGGCAAAAATAGAATTATATTATATTTATAAACAGATTTGTATAAAACTTTATTGCAAATTGAGTTATGAATGTGGATGAAGCGAAGGAAGTATGCAGAGATCGTGGCAAGTGGTAAGAGGTAGTCTCTGCCTACCCCTCCGGGAAAGAGGCGTGATTTTATGTATGTATGTATGTTTATTGCAAATGTTTCAGGTCAAGAGTGCCCGAAACCGCCGAGCTTGTATGAAGAGAGTTATGAAGCGAAGGAACTACGAGTATGCAGAGATCGTGGCAAGTGGAAAGATATAGTCTCTGCCTACGGCTACGGCTAAAAACGCGTTCTTTTATGTATGTTTATTGCACAAATTAATTCAAAGTCTGCAAATTCGTGAGTAAAAGTTAACATTGTGCAAGATTTGGCCCAACTATCATTGTGTTCTCACTAAAATTACTGTTTCGAATCCAAAATGACTTTCTGATTCGTGAATCGAATTGTAGGCACACAGATGATCATGGATTGCATATTGATGCGACTGTTATTCGATTTTAAGGTAAAATCGTTTTTTTAAACGTGCATAGAATCGGTAATGTGACGAATGAAAGTGATTGTTATACAGCCTACAAAGTAACTATATCCGTGTGAAATAAGGATTTTATGAAAGGGAAGTAGTGCCGTGTAGTTCCCGGCACAAATATAAAAAAGAATAGGATCACTCCATCCATTATCTTTTTTAAGTCTAATTACTCACAGTATGTATGCACTTAAGGAAGGAAGGAAGGAAGGAAGTATGCAGAGATCGTGGCAAGTGGAAAGAGGTAGTCTCTGCCTACCCCTACGGGAAAGAGGCGTGATTTTATGTATGTATGTATGTATGCACTTAGGCATTTGTTTAAGCATTTGCTTCAATGTTATTATTAACTAGTGTGTATCATTGGCGTTCTCGAAAATTTTATTTTTTAAACTGTTTTTATTAGTGAAGATCTGTAATTGGCTCTTAAATGTATAATTGAAAATCTAATGATTGTAAAACTTGCCGTTGGTCATCCAAATATATAAAATAAAAATTAATAAAATATCTTTCCCGTGGATTTTGTAAAAGGCGACTAAAGGCAAAGGCTTTGTTTGCACAGGTTGCTAGCCTTAAAAAATCCCAAGTTATGAACTTAAAAGATAGAGCCAACAGTCTTGAAAAACCGAAAGGTTCAGCTGTTTGGCTTAATGATAGAATTGACATTCAAATAGTGATAGGTAGCTAGACTAAAAAGAATCCCATGTTTATAAGACTATCCCTTAGTCGCCTCACACGGAATTATTAAAGTTACTTGATATGCGGTTGACTGCATGTTAAACTTTTCGCCATCCCAACATTTACCCCCAGACCTTGTGCACCATAATTTTAGCCCCTCTTTTTTCCGACGTGGTTAAATAATCGCTGGCATTTAAGCATTAATTTAAACAGATTACACGAGATGAACTCTTATCTCGTGTTTTAACTACTGGTTACAAGTTTGAAGATAAGATTTTGATAAAAACTGATAACCTAAATAACGTTAAGATGAACTGCCGGTCATAAAACCAAAAAAAATGAGTGTACATTTTTTTTAAATAAAGATTTATTAGACAGCCATAATGATATTAATATTGGAAAATGAATGGTAGTCATTAAAAAAATATACTGAAAATAACTATTTTTGTTTTAAATAAAATTTGTTTAGCTAGGACAAATTAACAGATTGGGTTTAATCTATCATAGTGACGGTGCTTTTTTTACATACATACATATTATCACGTCTATATCCCTTGCGGGGTAGATAGAGCCTTGAGAAGACTGATAGGCCACGTTCAACTATTTGGCTTTAAGATAGAATAGAGATTTTCTCATCTTTGTTTACAAAATATATAATATATAATAGGAATTTTAATTATCTACGCCATTTTCTTTGTAGATAACATAACCCTCTTTTCTCAATCGGTTAAAAAGCCTATGAATGGAAGACTCCCTTACAAGTCTACCCTATGCCCAATATTGATCGGACCCGCGAACTCACGGCTGAACTCTGTAATTATATTTGACTCTTTCTTTTTTATAAGTCCGTCTTCTTCTACTTACAGTCAGGATGTCACGAGTTTAGGAAAGTCAACATCCAGTCACATCAATAGGGTCAAGTTATTTTGAAATTTAGAATTGTTCGTTTTTTTACAATGACATAATTGTCTTTGTATAATTTCAAAGAACACTTTCTGTAAGTCTTACAACGACTACTTAAAATATTTTTTCAAGAATTTAAACGTTAGATAGACTATAATATCATAGGTAGGTACTAAGTTGTCCATTTGTATGAGCTTTAGGTAATTGTAATAACTTTGTTTTATAGAAACAACAGAGTTTTAAATATGGAAAGGCACAGACGTGAAAATCCTTTGGGCTATTCATGGCACAAAAGCCTCATGAAAAAACATTTGAAATCAATTATATACTTTATAGAAATATTATGTCGTTTGTAGTAGTATATTACACAGAAATTAAAAATAAAACATACCAAGTTAATATTATATCAATATCTTAATTAAGTATACTCGTATTTAACCTATATATTTTATTTATTTATCACTATATAGTATAAAACAAAGTCGCTATTATAGTCTGTTTGTCTGTATGCTTAAATCTTTAAAATTACGCAACGGATTTTGATGCGGATTTTTGTAACAGGTAGAGTGATTCAAGAGGAAGGTTTTTATGTATAATAACATTTATAATTTTGCACCCGTGCGAAGCCGGGGCGGGTCGCTACTTTAGTATATAATCACGTCTTTATCCCTTGCCAGGTTGACAGCAGCAGCATCGAAAAACTGACATGCCACGTTCAGCTTTATGGCTTAGTGATGGAATTGAAATTCAAATAGTGACAGGTTGCTAGCCCATCGGCTACCAGAAGAATCCAAAGTTTATTAGGCATAATGTATGTGTATGTACATAATTATAGTCACGTCTATATCCCTTGTGGGGTAGACAGAGCCAACAGTCTTGAAAAGACTGATAGGCAACGCTCAGCTATTTGGCTTAATGATAGAATTGAGATTTAAATAGTGACAGGTTGCTAGCCCATCGCCTAAAAAAAGAATCCCAAGTTTGTAAGCCTATCCCTTAGTCGCCTTTACGACATCCATGGGAAAGAGTTGGAGAAGTCCTATTCTTTTTTGTCCTCGTGCCGGGAACCACACGGCACTTATTAGATATTCCCATATATATAAATTTATTTAAACTTTATGCACGTAAAATGCACATAAGCTGTTCTTAATGCCACAAGATATGTATGACCTAACGTCGTTCACTGTAAAATAAATACAAAATTACTTTTCAATTTGAAGATATCTTAAGTGCAAAATGCAATAAAGATGATGCAAAATGGAATTGAGAGCGTTAACCAAACCATGTATTACGGTGATGTAATGCAACTCTTGCACTACCTAGGTTCTTTACGAAACATTGGAAATTGATAGGACATCTCTTTACAAGGAAGTTTCGTAAACTAAGTTCTTTATTTTTTGGAAAGTATGCTATTTGTCTTTGAAGTTACAGTTTTTACATTCATTCATTCCTACAATCACGACTATACCCCTTGCGGGGTAGACAGCGAGCGAGGGCATATAGGGCACTTCAGCTGTATGGGTACTGTACATATAAGAATCCCAAGTTTATAAGCCTATCCCTTAGTCACCATTTTACGATAACCATGGAAAAGAGATGGAGTGGTCCTTTTCTTTTTTATATTGATGCCGGGAACCACACGGCACATCCTGTATAAAAGCTCAAAGGTTCTAAAGGAGGAAAAAAATGCGTGATTGTTTCTAGTTACAGTTAGGAAAAACTAGTTTAGGCACTATTATATCTATAATTAGCGATTCATAACTCAGGAGAAGATCGATATGAACATAATTAACGGACTAGATAATCTTTATTACTCGAAAGACCTATTAAGGGAAGTAGAAATTATCTTCATAAAGCTGTTTCTAAGTATAGTTTCCTGCAATTCTTGGGCTAGCTAATTAGCTAATAGTCGTGTCATGCACGAATATTTGTTACTTTTTTGTTTGACACTATAGGTCAAGGTTACAGCTGTTACCAACAATTTTTTTTTAAATAAGTTATTTTTTTTCTTATAATAACGTGAAAAAAATTAACTTAGAAAAACATTCAAGGCAAAACTTTCACCATTTTTATCAAACATCGATAGCAGTTTTTATAATTAAAACTCAATAAATGTGAAAATAAAATAAAAAAAATATTCATTGAAACATGTACTTTCACTGTTTTTATCAAATATCGACTGTTGTTTTTCACATAAAAACAATAAAATGTGTCATTTGAATGAGATAAAAATAGTTATCGCAATGCGTTGGCGGTGAATTCCTGCGCATTGCACCGGCTGCCATTGCACTAGATGCAGGGGTCGAGGACCTATCAGCTGACGAGGAACACCCTGGCATGTCTCCAAGATTACCTTAGATTGTGCTGAATCAGGCTGCATGAAGTAAAATATGAAGAATATCCATACTGCGCCCACAAGGAACAATATTTTCACGTTACGCCTCATTTTTCAATATTAATACACAGATGTCACTAGTTTCGTTATTTAAATATGGAATCACTGTCGTTTGTTTTGTTTTCTTTTTTTTTTTCGTCGTTTAAATTTGGAACGCGTGCGGCGCGCGGCCGCGCTTATTGCTGCGGCGTGCGGACTGAACCTAGTAATGACAGCACAGAGACCGGCAGAAAGGCAGTGGGCGCATGCGCTGCGCATGTAGACGGCAGTAGTGGCCGAATAAAAATAGAACGGTTGCTAGTGCATGTGCTCGCCTCTAGAATGCATTTGTTTTGTTTATCTGTTGTCTGTGGTCAGATTAAGGGGCAGTGTATTATGATTCCTTTATATACGCCAAGACTGTTATCTAACAAGCAGGGTATCAACCTTTATGGGTATAGTATGTACGCCAGACGTCTTATCGAAATAATTGATATGAACTTGATTGTTTTAATTGAAGTATTTGACTATATTGTAGAATCTAGGCACAGCTTAGCTACCTAGCTTCTCGGCGATCTTGGCGTTAGGTATCCTAATGCCAGGATAATGATTGATATAAGTAAAAGCAGGAAAACTAATTTCATTTCTGACCAAGCATTCGAATGCCCGAAGGAGAGTGAATGGTACTGTTGGAGTGGGATGGCCCAGACGAACGTACCTTGATCAATTCGGAGACGTCCTGGCAAAAGGTCAGGTCAAGAGTACTCGAAATTGACGAGCTTGCACGAAGAGAGTTATGAATGTGGATGAAGCGGAAGAAGAATGCTGGGATCGTGGGAAAGATGTGGTCTCTGTCTACCCCTACGGGATAGAGGCTTTATTTATGTTTATATTATGGAATGATTTATGATTCGTGGCCATACAGTTTTTGCAAAGAAAAAACCAGGGAAACGTGTGCACTAGTCAATAATAATTTATTTTATTTATTAAAATAGTGTCAATTACATACCTAATTTAGCCGTTCAGTTGAACGTGGTTTTCGAGTCTTTTCAAGATCAATTTTTTTATTATTTTATTATTTATTATCATTACAAAAAAAAACAACAATTACAATGGTACACATAATGCATTAGGTTAAAACCACAAAGGTTTGTTGTGTACTAATGCAGTTAAATACATTTCAAAGTTTTGTTGACAGTTACATACGTAAGAAAAAATAAAATAAAATAATAATAAACAACGTTACTAAGGTAGTTAGGTATTTAAAACATTTTCACAAAAAAATTTTATCCATATTTTCTACAAAATACTCTTTAAGCTTTCTTTTAATATTTTTTGTTGTAATGTTATCGAAATCCATTTCCAACTAATATTAATGCGAAACTCAGTTCGTTAATTTGTTTGTTACCTCTTTACCGTTAAACTACTGAACCAATTTTATTGAAACTTAGTCAAAATGAAAAAGACATGGTTACCCTATCTGTAGTAATTTAAACAAGAACGGAAATAAATAAAAAATTGTTAATGAAATGTGACTATCTCTACATGCTTTCTACTACCTATCTCCACTTATATCCCTTATGATAAATGTGAAAGTAACTCTGTATGTCTGTCTGGAACTCTCTCACGCCTGTTTAGGCGTGAGAGAGTTCCAGACTCTCCACTGAGACCGATTTTGATGAAATTTCATACAGAGATAGAGTAGACACCGGCATTGGGAAGAAAATGGCTACTTTTATTGCGAAAAAATAAACCACGTGGACGAAGTCGCGGGCAAAAGCTAGTTACTCTATAAATTACTCAAAAAATGACTCGAAATTGACGAACGAAAATGCCAAAAATCTAAATTAATATTTTATTTAGATAATAAGGCCTTCACAGGCAAGTTTTTACATCATTTAACATTTCGATAAATTATATTAGTATTTAACTAACTACCTAAGCTCGTTACCCCCTATCCACGATCCATACGTATACTTATTTCACTTATTAATAATTCGAAAAGTAATTCGTATAGACCTGTTCCCAGAACGTCCTTATTTACAAAAGTTCAACTTTCCCACACTATATACTACTGTAGGTATTACCTAAATATCTTTTTTTAAGATTGAACATAGGTACTTAATTAATACTGGTGAAAGGTATTTAATAATTGCTCATTAGTACCAAATAGAATAAAATAAATGTATTTTATAATTATTTACTTACAATCTTTTAATAAAAAAATTATAATAATTAATAATTCGTTTTTGTACTAAAAATTGTTTGAAAAATAAAGAAAGATATACAGCGCCATCTAGTTTGCCAATAAGAAACCCAAGTCCATTACTCATGGTTTTACCTTTATAAGTAACCGTTTTTAACTTCAAACAGGTATTCTTAGTTCTTCACTTTACGTGCAGATGTCGTTGTTTAGATTTTCGAGTACAAAACCTACATAATCACGTGTTTATCCCTTACGGGGAAGACAGAGCCAATATTTTCAAAAACTCTGAAACAAAATTTATCAATACAACGTGGGCTACGTTGTATTGATAAATTTTGTAAATAATATTCAAATATTACAGGTTTACTTATAAGTTCACTACATAATAAATTCCCCCTATTTTCTTTGCCTGTTTGTATGCGCTAATCTCAGAAAGTTGTTGGCGGGTTTTGTTTGTGGAAAGAGGGTTTTCTGATGAAGGTTTATATCTATATAAATATATAAATGGAATCAGTGCGTAACCGAAGTGGTTCGCATCTTATATTCATCATACCTCTTTCCAGATATCGCCATTTTCCACTATAATTTTCAATATTTTTTTTTCCAAAAGCAAACGCCATTATTAAGGCAAAATAAGCTACTTACTACCCACATTAGAGATAGTCGCATCAGTATATAAATCCGAAAATTTAATCATACCTACTCCCGATTCAAAGAGCGCATTATGAATTCAATGTTTTGTCAAAGAGATTCGTTCGTTTCGTCGTTATTTTGTGAAATATTAATGCGAAATTGAAAATCGGGTTGCTTTTCATCAGACGCCTTTTGTTTTGGCGCTTTCAAAGCAGGAATTTCATATGCGGTATCCTAGAATCACCCAGGCGTATGTTTTGTAGCATGTTTTGATTTGCCATCTAAAACTCTATGACGGGGTTTGTAGTGGATACATTTTTGTTTGCAATGTTGTAGATTAGCAGGTCTTATATTTGTTGTAAAATTTTGTTTACAATAAGTAAGTAGTTACTGTAAAATGAATTGTAAGTAATTATCAATAACTAAAGAGGGTCAGTTAAATTAAAATAACAAACTTATTATTATAAATTTTAGCGCAATTTATTGACATGCATTTGAATGTTGAAATATATATAGTATAGTAGGTACTATTGTTTAGTAAGAATCCCATAACACAAGTCCTTGTGTCAATTCTCCCATTAATGCAATTTTTTACTCACTGATGTTTGAAGAAGTGACGTGTATGCGAACACTATTTTATTTTTTAAATGCATCGAAATGACCGCGTTTTATAGGGATGTGGTCGTCTCCACAGTCGCTGGCCGGGAGCGCTCGTGTGCGTACGGGTTTATTCGGGAAAGCTGGCCGCAAAACTTCGTTCGATAAAATTTGAAAATGGTCGATTATTATTTTGGTTTTTTTTTGTGTATGAGTTATTTGTGATACCTAGTGTGTGTGTATTTTAGAATAATTTTAGTTGGTAAGTGAATTTACATATTTATATTTTTTTATTTATATAACATGCTATGCTTTTGTTTTTTAAAGCAAATAAAATTAACGCAAAAAACTCCTAAAAAAAGAAATAAATATTGTTTTTCTTTTTGTTATGATAGATTTTGATTATGATAGATTCCCGCCAAAACTCACACTTTTGTGACAAAATAAAGTAGGTACTCATTATTTAGCAAGTTTTTTTTTTAACTTTTCTTGAGTTCTGACTAGGGGACGCAGGATTCTCCAGGTAAAATTAAATAATTAAATGATGAATTATGAAACCTATACTAGTAAGTATATTTTGTTAAAAAAAAAAAAGATTTTATTCACCTGCCTCAAAGATCGCTTAATTTATTCAAATAGAATACATACTTCAGTTGTAAAAGAAGATACTGACTAATACATACATAAATCACGCCTCTTTAAGGGTAGGCAGAGACCACATCTTTCCACTTGCCACGATCCCTGCACACTTCTTTCGCTTCATCCACATCTCATCTCTTCATGCATGCTCGTGGGTTTCGGGTACTCTTGACCTTTTGCTAGAACTTCCTCGAATTATTGACTTAAACTTTAACTCACTGCAAATAACATAAGATCTAGATGCTGAAATTTTGTTTGTTGGTACCTTTTGTGGATGAGAGGATTTTTCGCGGGAATTGTTACCGCTTCTTCTGCACTGACGTTTGGAAGCGGCACTAAACTTAGTTTTAAAAAAGTAATTTATTCGACGTCAACTAAAAACCAAAGGATGTGCCAACTATTAAGTGACATTCGATAATAATAAAATTATTTTTTTAAATGTGGGTATTGAATATTTTTTTTTATTTATTATTATGGTACAGCATGATATTTTTTTTATACGCTTAGTTAACTTGGTAACATAATAAATTAGGAAGTAAGTTTATAGCGGCCTCTGTAACACAGCGCTGTCTGGGTTCGAATCCCGGCCAGGGCATGATGAGTAACGGACTTACTCCGATTGGCCCGGGTCTTAGATGTATAAGACCCATAAATACACATACACTTTATAAAAAGTGTTTTTATAAAATATTGTATCTTTGAGTTAGTATCTCGTAACACAAATCTCGAACTTACGTCGAGGCTAACCCAATCCGTGTAATCTGTCCCGTATATATTTATTTATTTATTACATTTGTCTGTTATCTGTTCACAATTATTCCACGGGACTGACCTCTATCTATCTTTGAGGTGGGGTTCGGACGACATGTGGTAGGTATAATAATAATAATAATAAATATCTTTATTAGACTCTTTTTTACAATAGCTCATATATGATTGGGTCCTCCATTTAAGTATAAAATACTTGTGTTTGGAGAGCCCGCTCTTCCAAAGAAGTTGTTTACACTGATTTGTTACAAATTCACTAATCATGTTTAACAATAACAACATTGTACAATTATTACATACAGTTTACACAGACATAACAAACAATAAAAATTAAAAACAGATAAACCTGTCAGCTAAGCTAGTATAGATACCAAATCACCAACAAGAATATACAGTATTACACTTGAATGATTATCATACTTATATTACGAGTATAAATGAGGGTAGGGAGATTTCATAGGGTACCTACTGAGAAATAAATCAATTCCTAAAGGCCAGCAACATCTAGGTAGTTAGTATAATGATATTGTGCTTGAGTGTTATATTAAGCGCATAATAACAATTCTGTCTCATCATAAGTTTTACTCTTTAGAAATAGGGTTACAGTTTTTTTACATTCATGAGAAGTTGTTCGGTAGATGTCCAGACTTCTATGGAGATGATTATATATGTGCGAGGATTGTCTTCTAAACTGCCTTTGCGCATAGGTGGTTTTGACTGGGACTATCTCAGCCACGTTATATCTCCGTCTTCTGTTTAGTTTACTAGCATCAAAGTTTAAAGATTTATGTTTTTTAAGGGTTGTATTTAAAATATATAACTTTCTAACTGAAAGCAAATCGCAATCTGAGTATAGTTGAGAGGTAGAGTATCTGTAAGGTTTAAAGTACATTAATTTAAGTAGGGATCTTTGTGCTCTTTCGAGAAAAATGAATTCAGTCTTTGTAGCTCCTCCCCAAACAGAAATGCAGTAACCTAGGATTGATTGGGCAAGTGAAATATATATTAATTTAATCCATTTGTTGTCTAGTACATATCGCAGAGTTTTAAATACCCACATCAATTTACGCAATCTATTTGTGAGAAGCTCCAGGTGCTGGTGCCAAGTAAGTCTCTGATCTAGCATTACTCCTAGATATTTAGTCTTTTCAACCCTGCTGATCATGCTACAAGAACAATCTTGAGAATTCATACATGTGTGTATCCTAATATTTAAATCATTTTGAGGTTGAGTATTATTGTAATTAGTAAATGTAATATAATTAGTCTTATCCATATTTAACGTTAACAAGTTACTCCTCAACCATTTAGCTACCCCAGTAAGTCCAGCCTCCGCTGAATTTCGTACTTCATTCCAGGAGTTGCCCACAAATACTATTGCAGTGTCGTCTGCATAAGAAAATATATGGCCATTATCGACCTTCATGTTACAGAGCTCGTTAATATAGATAAGAAACAATGTAGGCCCCAACACGCTCCCCTGCGGTACTCCGTGTCTGATTTCCGATTGCTCACTCACGTACGTACCCAACTTGACTCGTTGCTTACGGTCCCTTAGATAGTCAGTGAGGAGAGCAAGCGGTATACCTCTTATTCCTATTTTATCAAGACGATTCACAAGAGTAGGGACAGAGACGGTATCAAAGGCTTTTTTGAGGTCCAAAAATGAGGTTAAGCACTTCTTACCACTGTCCACTGCTTCAACAATTACAGAAGTTAACGCAATTATAGCATCCTCCGTAGATACCCCTTTTTTGAAGCCGAATTGAGAGTTAGAAATTATGTTATACTTTTCCAGATAATTTAGCAGTCTTTTGTTAATAAGTTTTTCTAAAATTTTTGAAATAGCAGTCAGGACGGAAATAGGTCTGTAATTGGAAACATCTTCTCTGTCACCACTCTTGTACACCGGTGTAATAACAGCTTGTTTAAGAGCTGCTGGGAACACTCCATGTTTAAAACAAAGATTAGCCAAATGAACTAAGATCGGAACAATTAATTGATGAGCATATTTCAGAAACTCAGAAGGCACGTTGTCCCAGCCTGGAGCACTCTCAGATTTAAGTCCCCTTAGAATTTCATAAACCTCCTCACAGTCCGTATCCAACAGCACAAACGACGACGAATGAGAAGCTGAAGGGTCATTAAGAGTTAGATTTCTCGCGAGAATAGCAACAGACAACAGTCAGTAGTCCTATAAAATTCATTCATTCTTGATCACGTCTATAACCCTTGCGGGGTAGACAGACACCAGGAGTCTTTAAATACTGGCCACGTTCATCTGTTTGGCTTAATGATAGAATTGAGATCTCATAAAACAAAGATAAAAATTAACGTACGATATTTAACTGACTCTCAAAAACCAGCGGTGCATTGTGTAGGTACCCAGCCACCCTCGCCCTTGTGGCCGTCCAGGACCAACCCCCCGTTAATACCAAAACAATTGGCTTGCAACCCTTATTGATACACCTATGTTAGCTGTGCAAATTTTTCTATGTTTTGAATAAGCCTGCTTTATTTGGCAAGGCGACTGACAGTGATTTAAGTTTATTATGTTGATTTCTATATAATTTCTATATATAAAATTCTATGATGCAGAATAATTGAACTGATTGATTGTTAATTGAATTTGTCACGCACTGTTAATTAAAACAATTAGAGCCTGGAGAATGTCTGAGAGCCTAAAAATAAATTGCAATTTTGTCGTCAGAATTTGTTGTTCGTTGAACCCTGTCTGTCTCACTCTCTTTTTTATTCCATCCACTAATATGAAAAAACAAAGATTTATTCTTTTGTCGGCAAGGAAAAACTCAGAAACACTCTACCGATTTTGGTAATGTTTGGCATAGATAAGGGCAAAACCTTTAAAAGTTATACTATGCTACTTTTTTTATTTCACACGAAGCCACACTTAAAAGCTTATAATGAATAAAAATGCTTACTTTTATATTGAGAAAGGATCACTTATATATGCTTAATTCATGAAATTAATAGCTTATGTATCTTAATCAGTTTAACAAAGATATTGTAGCGTAAGGAATATGTGATTTCTTCCAATGAGAATCCATACAATCCCTGAAGTTAACCCTAAGTTTTCTTGTACTTCTAGTATTACGTATTTTTTTAAATACACACGTACAAAATAGGGATGTAGCTTATAATAAATTGGTTTATAACATGATGATTTTAAATTTTAAGCGTTCACGTTTTTGCTAGAATTGGTCACTGAAATAATTTAGATTGAAGCTGAAAAGTTGAAAATTAAAAAAAAGCTAGAGCTTAAATTAAAAAATTGGTTTTGAATATCCCTTAACACCGAAAAAGATCAGTTTTTATGACATTGAGACATTGAGACATTGAACTTTTACGGTGAACGAAATCGCGGGCAACAGCTAGTAGTCAATATATTCTGTACGAATGAGCCCTAAGAACTGTGTGTGGCAAACGTTTCGGACTTAGAAGAGGAACGAATGCGTTTTACGACACACGAGTAGTCGCTCCGATGACACTAAAGTCCATTTCACGCTGTGGAAGGAGGTGGAGACCACTGGTAGGTAGTATGTCACGGTGCTGGTGGGTAGTAAAACAGTTTTATGACTCCTTACTATTGACGGTTTAAGTAAAAACTTATGCAGACTTTGACGGTTTAAGTTAAAACTTATGCAGACTAAGTTTGTACATTTTTGACTCGTTTTTAAACCAGGTTTAGATTGCTAGTACTAAAGGTCTTGTTTTGTGTAAAATTCAATTGAAATTTGACCAGTAGCTTTTGAGTTGAGATAATTATAACAAACAAGCTTTTGCTCGGGCTCCGTTCCCGTTGAAAATTAAAAAAAAAAGTCGCCTATTTTACCCCCGAGTTCCTAAAGTCTATTCTATATTTGTGTCAAATTGCGTGACAATTAGTCCAGTACTTTGGGTTTATTCGTTACAAAGATACAAAAATACAAATATTTCCCCTCTCTAAGTTCACCTAAGTAGGTTACTTATGAAACCTACATGCCAAGTTTCAAAACCTTTACCTAGAGGTTTGAGCTATGCCTTGATGAGTCATTCAATCAGTACGTTTTATTGAATATTAGCTGTGCCCGCGTGGAATAGTGTTTTTTGGGCATCATTGAAGCCCTTAAGGATAAACAATTTTTCCCGTTATTTTCACACATTCCATTATTTCTTTGCTTCTTATAGTTGCAGCGTGATGGCAATATAGCCTAAAGCCTACCTCGATAAATGGTATATTCAATGCAAAAATAATGTTTCATTTGAACCAGTAGGTACTGAGATTAGCGCGTTCAAACAAACAAGCTTTATAATATTGGTATAGATTTGGATAAACTAATATTATTCGCTAGAATAATTCATTGACAAAATCCTGAATATCTTCCATTTTTCATGTCCAAAATTCGGAATTGCTAATGGCTGTCCCACAGCTAGTCAGGCCCACAATGCTCTATTAGAGCAAGAGCCCGTGAACGCCAGACATACCTTATTTTGTAAAAGCTGAAAGTTTCTGTAAATATGCCTCTAGTACAGGTAGGAACGATCCCCACCTATGGTACTCAGGCAGTGGTTGCTTTGGCAGGTAGCAGGTAATAAAGGTATACTTTTTTCAACCTGAAATTCGTTAATTTGTAAAGCTCAATTTTTTGATATTTTATCCGTAATAATACACAAACTCGCGTTACTCATTGCCAGACACGTACTATGGTTGCAACCCCTTGCCAGACACCCCTAAACTATAATATTTTGTAACTCTACTTACGTCATTTTGTAAAATCTGAATTTAATACATATTTTTTGGGGAATTATTCAAACAAAGTTTCTGAAGTAGCCAGACATTTTTGAAGGTTCTATTATCCTGCCAGACGCATTGGAGTGAGCAAAAGATGCAAGAGTGCGGAGTATATGTAGTAACTGGAGCGAGTGGGACAGTTTACTATGCGTATATAACCGTCCGTTGAACGATACAAAATAAACTAGGGATGGCGATCTAAGATCGATTAATCGAAAAATCGATTATTTGGAGCGAAAAAACCGATCTTTTTAATCGATCGTATACATTGAATCGATCTCGTGAATCGATCTCAGACATTCTAAAATCGAGATACGATTTTTTCTGTTTTGGTTTAAACCATACAATTGATTGAAGGCCCGTATTACAAGAGTGCTGCCGGTTGATTACTCAAAACCTCGCAAGATGGCTGTATGTGTAGTCTCCTTCGCCTCACTTCTCATCAATAAACTTGTTACGTTTATAAATTATAATCATATTCTTTAACCTATATGCGCCACCACCGTAATCTGCTGTGGCGCACATGTGGGCCGACCGTCCGAGACAACTTAAAACTCGATTTTAAGCTTAACATACATATCGTTATGGTTTAAAATTGTTTAATTTACATCCCAAACATACTTAGCAACCACAGACAACAGAAATTAATCTATTACTTTGAATAAAGGAATATGGGATTTCTACAAGTTGCTTGTCAAAAAGCAACTTTCTATGTATTTGCACAGGAAACTTAGGGTTTAAATGACGAACTTAAACATTATTTATCGCAGGCAGTCGTGGACCTGAAATACGATCCTATACATTACTGGCAAGAGCTAAAAAGCCATCAATAGCCATGACGTATATGACTATTGTGGCATCATCCGTTCCTTGTGAGCGCCTGTTTTCAGTTGCTGGAAACATAGCAAATGATGAGCGGAACCGCTTGGATCCCGGTAGACTTGACAGATTGTTGTTTTTAAAAAGGTAAGGTATTAATCATTGGGAACTTTAAGTCAAATTATCTTATTGTTTTTGATTAAAAAAGATTTGAAAATAAATGTTTTGTTTTCTACCTGATCTGATATATTGATGATAATAGTAATAAAAATAATTGTTAAAAGAATTTGATAAAAAGATCGTTAATTCTAACATTTGTCTTGTTTTTTATGAATTTGATTTATACTTACAGTGAAAAAGACATTTTGGAAAAATATCGAATTTTTGAGGATTGATTCATCAGGTTACATCCCTAAAATAAACGACAGCTGATGCGCAATGAAACGTCGCAAGAAAGCGAACACTCTGTCCCACTCGCTCCAGTTACTACATATACTCCGCACTCTTGCATCTTTTGCTCACTCCAATGCGTCTGGCAGGATAATAGAACCTTCAAAACTGTCTGGCTACTTCAGAAACTTTGTTTGAATAATTCCCCAAAAAATATGTATTAAATTCAGATTTTACAAAATGACGTAAGTAGAGTTACAAAATATTATAGTTTAGGGGTGTCTGGCAAGGGGTTGCAACCATAGTACGTGTCTGGCAATGAGTAACGCGAGTTTGTGTATTATTACGGATAAAATATCAAAAAATTGAGCTTTACAAATTAACGAATTTCAGGTTGAAAAAAGTATACCTTTATTACCTGCTACCTGCCAAAGCAACCACTGCCTGAGTACCATAGGTGGGGATCGTTCCTACCTGTACTAGAGGCATATTTACAGAAACTTTCAGCTTTTACAAAATAAGGTATGTCTGGCGTTCACGGGCTCTTGGGCTATATAGAAAATCCGTGGAACAAAAGGGCGTGTTTACACGCTCGGATTTTTGCATCGCACGTGACAGCTTGCATACGGGATCGAAGTATGCACTTCATGGTACCTACTCACATAGCTGGTATATACTTATATAGAATTTTTTAATTTTATTAAACGTTATAAATATTCGTTTTTATTTCATTTTACGCATGTGACATTTATAGAACTTAGGTATTAATTTAATTTTAACTGAAAAGGCTGATTGATGGACACCAAGTTTAAAAGGGTAAAATATCAGTTCCGTGTGGTTCCCGGCACCAATGAAAAAGAGAATAGGACCACTCCATCTCTTTCCCATGGATGTCGTAAAAGGCGACTAAGGGATAGGCTTACAAACTTGGGATTCTTCTTTAGGCGATGGGCTAGCAACTTGTCATTACTTAAATCTCAATTCTATTTTTGAGCCAAATAGCTGAACGTAGCCATTCGGTCTTTTCAGGACTGTTGGCTCTGTCTACCCCGCAAGGGATATAGACGTGACCGTATGTATGTATGTATGTACTTTACATTATTAATTACATTACTTATTTATTTAATTTTTATGCAGACTTTATGCTAAAATAAAATGTATTAGTCAACAAAATCGTGTGGGGATGAAATACATAAATATATTTTATCATATATCCATTTTATTTTTACATTTACCTATATAAGTATGTAGCGACAACAATTTGACGTCAAAGTTTGATTGATTACCTCTCGTCTCAATACAAAACTTTTACCAATTCAGTATTCAATTTAAGTTCCCTTGTAAAGCGGTATGGGGTCGTATTTTTTCAATCAGGTTCATAGAATTGTATGGAACCCCCGTGATTGACGGGTTGGCGCGTGCGCAGTGTAGGGTTCAGATGAATTTTTTATAACGCAATTAATTTGAAGGATTCCGAACGAACTATAAAAGTAAATGAGGTTTGAATTATGAATACGTATGTTTAGAATTGTACTGAGCTGGTTTAGGAACCAGCTCGTATGAAAAGATAAAAAGATAAACACTTTATTGCACCAAAAAAAAAAAAAAAGAAAAAGAAGAACGGAAAAAAAGCACAGGTTATTAGGTACAAAGGCGGACTTATCGCTAAAGCAATCTACCAGTCATTCTTAGGGTGGGAGGAAGCTAAAGAATAGAAATGCGATTGGCGCAGTACGTATAAAATTAAATGCAAAACATAAATATACCTAAACCACATATATATATAATATAAGAACATAGTCCATTAAAATAAACGTACATAAATAAATAGTGCAGTGTGGTTCCCGGCACCAATAGAAAGTGGATAGAACCACTCCATATCTTTCCCATGGATGTCGTAGTCTCTGCCTACCCCTCCGGGAGAAAGGCGTGATTTTATGTATATATGTAAATTTATTTTTATCTTTAAAATTTGACACAAACAATATGTTTTTTTTTCACTAGAGGAAAAGAACATAAATAAGAACTATAAATATGAAACTATAAATAAGAACTATAAATAAGAACATATCATAATATTTTTTGTCAATACAATATTGATTTAAATACTAGATTTTAGAAAATATCTTCATACATAAAATCATGTCTCTTTCTTGGAGGGGTAGGGAGAGGTTACATCTCCCCATTTGCCCTGATCCTCGCATACTTCCATCTTTTATTTTTTATGCAAACTTGTTACTTAATAACTATAAAAACATCAAATATTATAAAAATAAACAGTATAGAAATTCTTAAGAAACTAGGAAAATATTAATTCAATATGTTGGGAGTAGACTCACCTATCTCCCGGTATCGGCTTATACTTTATTTATACTTAGACGTATAAATAAAGTATTACGTTACCCGGGTCAGGATTGGTTAGGCTTTCCATTAGCAAAGAGAAAAGTTTCATTACACATCGACGTAAGCTTTTACGATATAGAAACTAATAATTAAAGGTACTTACATACTCGAACATATAATCACGTCTTAATCCCTTACCGGGAGGACAGAGTCAACAGTCTTGAAAAAAAAATGGCCACCTTTAGCTCTCTGTAATATGGCTCAATGTTTCCATTAATGATGGCCTCTGTGGCGCAATGGTGCTTGTCTGTGACACCGGAGGTCCCGAGTTCGAATCCCGGCCAGGGCATGATGATGAGAAACGAACTTTCTGTAATTGGCCTGAGTCTTTAATGTTAATCTCATAATAATTATTTTGATAAAATATAGTCTCGTTGAGTTATTAGTATCGTTGAGTTATTATCTCGTAACACAAGTCTCGAACCTACTTCGAGGCAACTCGATCAGTGTAATCTGTTAAAATATAAAAAAATACATACATACATATAGTCACGTCTATATCCCTTGCGGGGTAGACAGAGCCAACAGTCTTGAAAAGACTGAATGGCCACGTTCAGCTATTTGGCTTTATGATAGAATTGAGATTCAAATAGTGACAGGTTGCTTAGTCGCCTTTTACGACATTCATGGGAAAGAGATGGAGTGGTCCTATTCTTTTTTTATTGGTGGTGGGAACCACACGGCACCATATAAAAAATAATTTAAATAAATATGTGTGACGTGTTATGCTAAATTTATTATGTGATAAACTTCTATTCATTCATTCATTCATATGACACACACAAGTGAGTCTTAAACGGATATTCCCGTACGTACAGACGAGCCGACGACTATAAATGACTCCGGATACAGCATTCGGAAACGATTTGTATATGAAATGGACGAGACAAGGTAACCTTGTCATGACTATTTAGTCATATCTATTAATATTGTGAAGTTGACGTTGTGAAGAAAATGCTGCAGTGCAGTTTGTTACCGCTTCTTCTTCGTCTCTGCCTACCCCTCCGGGAAAGAGGCGTGAGTTTATGTATGTATGTCTTCTGCACTGACGCCTTGGAAGCGGCAGTAAACTTAGTTTTTAAGTAATTTATTTGACGTCAACCAAGTTGTTAAACCATACGACAATTATAAAGCGATATAATAATATCCTATAATAATGAATAAAAAATTTTGAATTTTGAATTTTGACTCAAATTCCATATTAGTTTAGTGTTTTTAGACGATGGGCTAGCAACCTGTCACTATTTGAATAATTATTGTGGCTACCAACATACTTACCAACAAGCTTACCTTACCCAAATTGGTGACCTCCGACTGAACAAAACAACAAGAAGAAGAATCCCTGCTCGTCGGCTCAGCGGAAAAATTCCATTCTCACCTTCTGAAGCGGAGTATTAATTCCTAACAACAAACCCTGGAGAATCTCTCTCTCCAAATTATAATAGGCTTATAATTAACTTGGGATTCCTCTTTTAGACTATGGGCTAGCAACCTGTAACTATTTGAATCTCAATTCTATCATTAAGCTAAACAGCTGAGCGTGGCTCTGTTTACCCCACAAAGGATAAACAGGCCCAACAGCCTATCTTATAGGCTTAATGAGAGAATTGAGATTCAAATAGTGACAGCTTGCTAGCCTATCGCCTAAAAGAGGAATCCCAAGTTAATTATAAGCCGATCCCTTAGTCGCCTTTTACGACATCCATGGGAAAGATATGGAGTGGTCCTATTTTTTTTTTCGGTGCCGGGATCCACACGGCACAAAAATCTATGAATCTGTAAAAATATTGTTCAAAATTGTCTGTACTCCTTTGAAAGGGCGAAAAAAAAAAATGAAATATACAAGCGGGTCTAATGAGCGAATATTTCCGCTAACGAGTACCCTGGTAAAGCAAGTACTTATTTTAACTGAAATATTGTTATAAGCACTAGATACACTCGCGTTGTGCGGTTCACGGCTTTTTGACCGACGAAGAAACAACGGGGTGTTATGAGTTTGACGTGTCTGTCTTTGTGTTTTTTTGCGGAATCCGTGCTCCTGACAAAATTATCGAATTTGTTACTTATGTATTTTTTTTCCCTTTCATTCATCATTAATGTAGACAATGTGCATTCGTCCACGATTTATAGATTTAGGAGATCTATATTTGTTAATTGACGTCCGGTGAAAATGCTGCGGTGTAGTTTGCTCCGCCGCTTCTTGAACACATGCGCTTTAGAAGCGGTAGAAGTGACTGATGACTGAACTGATGTGACGTCAATAAGTGATATCTTGTATCCAATTTTGAAAATAAATCTATTCTATTCTATAATTTTTTCACCGGCCGCCTTAAAACGCTGTGATTTCAAATTCCCTCTCCGCATGTCACTGACCCGATTGGGGATTTTCAAGGGAAGAGTGAATAAGCACTATTGGAGCTAGCGTATATCACTTTAGGCCCCATCTTGCTTACTAAGTTACTACCAGGCAGATAGAGGCCAAACGCACTCATATCTATAGTACTTAGTACTATTATTATAAAGCTGAAGAGTTTGTTTGTTTGAACGCGCTAATCTCAGGAACTACTGGTTGGAATTGGAAAATCTTTTTTGTGTTGAATAGACCATTTATCGAGCAAGGCTTTAGGCTATATAACATCACGCTGCAACTTTTAGGAGCGAAGAAATAATGGAAAAAGTGAAAAAGAAAACGGGGAAAATTATTCATCCTTGAAGGCTTCTTTAATGCCCAAAATAACTATTCCACGCGGACAAAGTCGTGGGCACAGCTAGTTTATTATTAAAAATAAAAACATTTCAGTTTATCACTCGTCCCTATGCATTCAACCGTGCGTTTATAAACTTACCTGATGTAAGAATAACATGGAGTCAATGAACCGCATTTGCTTTGAAAAATGCGCCTTTTATGTAAACAAAAGAGAACTTTGTTTATTTGGATTTTTTTTACATCTTGAATTAACTATCTTCAGTTATTTAGTTGGTTATATTTAGATCTACGGCTGCAACTTTCTCTTACATCAATCGTGACAAAATACATATAAAATATATGTATTCGGTTTAAAACAAGTTTAAAAAAATGCTGAATGAAAAAAAACGAAACGGGGGATCTATTTAAGACCAAAAAAATAAAATAAATTTATTTATACTTCATTTTAATAATAATTTCATTTAATTATTACTTTTATTTATTTAAATCAATATTTGTTTTATTTTATTTTTTATGTCATATAATAGATTTTCTGTCTGTCTGTACTCGCATAACCCGAAACATCCAATCAAATTGAAATCCAAATCCAATTTGAATGCGGTTTTCTCTGATATAAGAAGACTTGGTCCAACATAAAAACTGGTAAACAAAAGATTCTCCCCTACCCCTCTATTGGTTTATTGTCACAGGTAGTCAGGATTTTGTTTTGAGATTATCAGTGATCTTTCACCGCAAAAGATGTCGCGGGCAACAGCTAGTAAATATTTCATTTACGCTTATGAATGGCTTTGCGCGTTTGTGCCTCACCGCTGGAAGAAACTATAGTACTTAGATGAAATGAACTGAGACATTAATTAAGAGTTACGATATTTAAGAGGAATAAAACATCTTTCAAGTTCAAATCCATTAGAACGTTTAACAATGAAAACCGTAGCTTTGTTAAACACTGTCTTTATATTTTGACCTGAAAATTGTCAGTTGAGTTTTTCTTAGTTATTTATTATTATTGTTTCTTTGAAAAACACCGTCGTATTTTGAACTCGACCTTACATTTTTTTTCTATATTCTAAAGATTTTTTTTTTCATTATTTTTGCTTTCATCGTGACCTTCTATACTAAGCAGGTTCATTATGCATTTTGTTACTTACGATATTTATGATGTCTATTGTCAAATTTTTTTTTTAATCACTTAATCCGTACCTTAGTTACCTAATAGTTGTAGGAGAACAAAGTCACAAAAATCTCCTCGGAATATGACGTTATGCGGATGTTAAAAAAAATTACGAATGAGAAAACCTGTAGCAATTATAAGTTATCAATAACTTAAAAAAATTATGATATATGTGACCAGTTTTATATGAGTTTATTATCATCAAAAAAAAAATAACGTAAGAAATAGGTTTAGAAATAGGCTCAACGTGGCCGTTCAGACTTTCCGGGACTATTGGCTCTGTCTACCCCGTAAGGAATATAGACGTGACTATATGTATGTATGTAAGAAATAGGTTTACTTTCACTAAGCCAATTGCATGTCTAAAAAGATATATACTTAGTAGTAAAGTACGAGATCAGTATGTATGTATGTTTATACGTGGGCACGCAAAAGATTTATAAAGTAAAATGCTGTTGAATGTAAAAGTTGACGTTGACGTGAAGTTGACGTTGTTGAAGAAAATGCTGCAGTGCAGTTTGTTACCGCTTCTTCTGCACTGACGCATTGGAAGCGGCAGTAAACTTATTTTTAAGTTATTTATTTGACGTCAACCAATGTCGTGAAACCAAAAGATTTGATAATTTTTAAGCGATATGAAGTATCCTACAATAATGAATGAAAATTTTGAATTAGAATTATGAATTTGGAAGATTCATGTACTTATTTTAAAGTTAAGCTACCTATTTATCTTTCATAAAATTTCCTTAGAAATGACGGCCTGTGCCGATTAAACGCAAAAATTTGCATATCGTGCCTGAGTTCTGGTGGATTTGCTGAGAATTTTGCTGGATTTTGGGTAACGATTGTGGAGTAAATTAGCTAGCTATATACGTGAAGCGTTGATGACAGAGTAGTTAAATTATTCGATTTGTAAAAGGGAGGTACGAGGTTCGAATCAGTATTATCGTTGAGTCGTTCAAAGGAAAAGTTTAATCACGCTTCTTACCCCTAAGGGGTAGGCAGATACTTCACCATTCCATTTGCCACGATCGCAGCACACTTCTTTCGCTTCATCCGTATTTATTATTCTCTTCATGCAAGTTCTCTTGACCTGACCTTTCTGTATAATGATGGAATTCAATAAATTTGGATTAAATAGCCACAAAAGTCAAGTTTTGATTAGATTTATTCAAAAGTCGGCAAATCAAGTCTTGTGATCAGTAGCTCTGTCTACCCCTGAAGGGATAAAGTATTTTGAGATTTTGCACAACCAGTCTACACAATTTCAAATTTTACCATTTTAATTCACAAAGTAAAGTCAGCGCAAAATGTTTGCTCATCGCAATGGGCCCTTTATTTACATTGGTACGTCAATATGCGTAGGTACTAGTTAGCTAGCATCAATGAGTATTGATGTATTTTATATAGATGCATACTTCGATCATAATGTTATAGGCACAACTTTATGGATGAGCGAATATTTGAAAGCAAAGATAACATTTTTAAGCTAAAATAGTTGATTATTTAGTGTAATTAATGAAACTTAACCTAACTTACAAAAGCGAATAGGACAAATAGCGCTTAGCTATACAATCTATACTAATATTGTATAGCTGAAGAGTTTGTTTGTTTGAAGGCGCTAATCTCAGGAACTACTGGTTCCAATTGAAAAATTCTTTTTGCGTTGAATAGACCATTTATCGGAAAAGACTTTAGGCTATATAACATCACGCTGCAACTATAAGGAGCAAAGAAATAATGGAATATGTGAAAAAAAAACAGGGAAAATTATTCATTCTTCAATGATGCCCAAAATAACTATTCCACGCGGACAAAGTAGCGGGCACACCTAATATATAATATAGGTATCACAATCGGGTGTACAAAATCATTGTCTGCGCTACAGCCATCATCTAGCGGATAATATTTTTCTATACTTCGAATAGGTTTCGTTCCAGAAAAGCAACCTTTCGGAGTACCACAAGGGTTCCATTGACAGCTCCTTGTCTATGACCAATAGTCGGGGATCTTCACGTCTTACTGGCTCCCATTTCACTGGCAACAATCCGGATATTTCCGGAGTAGGATCACTGGAATGGACAAAGTAATCATTAGAATTGTGCCGTGTGATTCACGGCACCAATAAAAGAATAGGACCACTCCTTTTATTTCCCATGGATGTCGTAAAAGGTCACTAAGGGATAGGTTTATAAACTTGGGATTCTTCTTATAGGCGATTGGCTAGCAACCTGTCACTATTTGAATCTCAATTCTATCATTAATATGGGTAACAGGCTTTTCATGCTGGTCTAGTAACGAAGTTATTTTCTTCTTATTGTGTAAATTTTTATAATATTTTTTCAACGAAGAAAAAACATTTGTCTGAAAAAATATAACTAGTGAGTCCACCTCTTACCTATACTTTGCGAAGTTTGTCCACATTGTAGTAATTTTGTCGATCATATCTCTTTCTAGAAACGCATTTATTAACGGCATTTTGAACTTAAACATGTAGAACAGCTCATCTATGTGGGTAGCACCTGGTTCCATAGGAAAACCATACAGAAATTTGGGAAAATTCATCCATCCATCATAGGAGAATTTGTAAGAAAATACAGGATAATCAGAATGTTTGAGCAATAGATCTGCTGTGAATATTACTGGAAAAATTAAACTCGAATCACCATAGTAAAACGAAATCTTTGGCATTGTATCTTTATTAATATCATCTCTGCCCATGTACATACTTTTTAATAATTCCGCGGTTTTCATTTTTTCTTCATTATTTTGAAATTCTAAATCATCTGGCAGGGAATCACGAAAGTTTAAATTTTCTATCATCGAATCATTTTCGTTTCTAGCAAAGAGATAACCTTCAGCATCATTGTGACCTATCATTACTGGCAATTTCTCAAATTGGCTATTAACAGTCATATTGTACGGATTATCTGACAAGAATGTTTCTACATCAGTAATCTTTTTTTCAATGCACGGCGTGAATACGTATTCAGATATTATTGTTTTCCCTTTAGCTCTTGGTACACGAGTCAAAAATAATTCATCTGCTGATTTATATCTAAATATATTGTAAAGTTCATTTGGATCTTCAGTATTGTGGCCCATTTGCTGCGCCAGTTGGCTTGCTGATTTCAAAGGATCATGCTGTAGGGCCCAATGAGCGATCGCGGTGCCACTTTGCATTATTGCTTTATTAAATAGTCCTTTAGACATTGGCGATACTGAATGAAAGTATACTGATGCAGCTCCAGCACTCTCTCCAAATAAAGTAATATTATCAGGATCCCCTCCAAAAGATTTGATGTTCTTCTTGACCCATTTAAGAGCAGCATTCTGGTCTTTTAACCCGGCGTTTCCCGGTGCTTCCTTAATACCTAAACATAAGAATCCTAAGATTTCAAGTCTGTAATTGAAGGTGACCACAATGACTCCATGTTCGGTCAAATAATCTCCTCTACTATTTTCCAAACGAGTTCCTGATCCCTCTCTAAATCCTCCTCCATGTATATACACCATGACAGGGAAAAGACTTTTTTTAGTTTGAAGAGGAGTATAAACGTTGACGACAAGACAATTTTCCTGACCTACGATTTTGTCTTTAGAATATCTTTGGATGCACCAAACATTCTCTTTGGTGGCCTCAAATATGCCATCCCAAACTGGATTAGGTACAGGACTCTGAAATCAATACTTAGTTCAGTACATAGGGGAAAATTAAGTCATAAAAAAGGAGAAAAACTGAAACTTTGTGAGGTCTACTTTTAACATCCTGCTTGTTACGCGTAAGTTCATTATATCTGTAGCGGGAGCGATGATTCGGGCTCGTCCGCCATAAAGGGAAGATCTTCCGCCAGGCTAGTTGTTATACCTGGAGAACCACAACTTCGTCGATTTTGAGTCTCAGGTAGAATATGTATGCTCCAACACGTGAAATCTTTGTTTGCGCGATTAAGATTCTTTGCTGTTATCGTCTAATAGCGTCTCATAATTGGCTATTGTGACTTAGGCAAAGAAAGGTCGCCCCATATTCTTATTTCATACAAATCACTAAACTATACGGATTTGAAAGGGAGCATAGGGGGATAAAAACAAAAATATTAATTTGAAACTTATTGCAACCCAATTTGGACTGATAGCAAAACATTCACCAAACGAGTTGGATAAATCCTTACCTGAAATCGCTCTGGTGCAGTAGCGTATGGTATACCGTAATAAGCTATATGGGAGCCATCATTTGCCACTGATCCACGAAGCCAGCCGCCACTCACGCGCAGAGGTATCGTCGGTTGACGCACCAACCGTGCCGCCCAAAGTGACCACAACACGAGCCATTTTCGACTCATCGATTTTAAATTTATCGTCCTAGACAAATTGAACATGCATTTATATGTGTTATCGGTGATAGAACACATATATTATAAAGTTAAAAGAAGTAAGTAGAACTGGCATGAAAATAATGATAAAACTGGACGAACCTTACAGACGCATGAATCTGAGGGATATATTGAATATTTCTGACCAGCTGTAGTTAATATAAAATATATTTCACTTAAAAACAAAAACACCAACAGACGAAAACACGTTAACTGATTTTAACAGCTCCTATGATTTCACAGTTAAAAAAAAAATTAAGGTTCTCAATGAAATTAAACATGAGAAAGGTTGTCTAACATTTTGAATAAATTTTCACAAATGACAAAGAAAACAATTTTTTATGGTAATTTTTTACACATAGTACGTACGTTCTTTAAAAGTTACGGGATATTTTTAGTAAAAAATTCAAAAGTATTATTGATTCTGCCAGTTTTTTTTGGAAAATTGTTTTGGCATACATTAATAAATTGACTATCCGAGACGCGGTACAAAAAACTTTAAGTGTGACTGTAAAAAATTACAAGGTTACTTGTAAAATATATAAATAATATTAAGTTTATGTAATTGTTACTTCGTTGGCTATCAACAGCAAAACAATTTTCAGTAATGTCAAATCTCAATACAATAATTAAATAGGATTTAACAACCACGCATTTGGTCAAATTACTTTGCGAAAAGAAATGGCTCTTTTTCTTTCGGACCAATCGCGACGCGAAGTTCACAGCAACATGAATATTTAAGGGATTATTAAAGTATTAATGTCTAAGATTCTAATTATTTTTATTGTAACTATTGCCGTGTGGTTCCCGGCACCAATACAAAAAAGGAACACTCCATTTCTTTCCCATTGATAGGCTTACAAACTTGGGGTTTTTTTTAAGCGATGGGCTAGCAACATGTCACACATTTGAATCTCAATTCTATCTGAAAGTCAAATACCTGAACGTGGCCTCACAGTCTCTTTAAGACTGTTGGCTCTGTCTAGCCCACAATGGATATAGACGTGACCATATGCATGTATGTAACTAAAATACATTTGACGACAAAAACTGCATTGTCACAGGAACGGCAAGGCATTAAGAATGCGACACCTCAACTACAGATGCTCCCTGACATAAAATTCCATATACCTGACCACATTAAACGAAAACAATTCTCAAACAACCGAGCCATTAAAAGTAATGAGAGTATCCCCGAACGCCCGTTTAAACTTTTCGTAAAATTTCAATATGGCGGAGCAATGTTCCAGACACCGGCGTTCGCGTCCTAGCCAGCGAGATTGCGTCTAATTCCCTTCCAATCTTCATCCACTTTGTGAAGAAGGTATGAGATGGGAACTCAATCAGCATTTGTTATGTTTTGCGAATAAAAATCAGCGGTTCGATGGAAAAGGATAAAATATATCTTCTTTAATATATACTCATGTCTATATTTCTATATACTAATGTCTATCAGGTATAATCACGTCTATATCCCTTGCGGGGTAGACGGAGCTGAGTCTTGAAAAGACTGATAGGCCACGTTCAGCTATTTTGCTTTCAGATAGGATTGAGATTCAATTAGTGACAAGTTGTTAGCCCATCGCCTAAAAGAAGAATCTCAAGTATAAAAGCTTATCCCGTAGTCGCCTTTTAGGTGATCCAGACACCAGCGTTCGCGTCAAAGCCAACGAGATTGCGTCTAATTCCCTTCCAATCTTCATCCACTTTGTGAAGAAGGTATGAGATGGGAACTCAATCAGCATTTGTTATGTTTTGCTTATAAAAATAATCGATTCGATGGAAAAGGATAAAGTATACATACATACATATAGTCACGTCTATATCCCTTACGGGGTAGACAGAGCCGACAGTCTTGAAAAGACTGATAGGCCACGTTCAGCTGCTCGGCTTAATGATGGAATTGAGATCCAAATAGTGACAGGTTGCTAGCCCATCGCCTAAAAAAAGGATCGCAATTTTACAAGCCTATCCTTTAGTCGCCTTTTACGACATCCATGGGAAAGAGATGGAGTGGTCCTATTCTTTTTTGTATTGGTGCCGGGAACCACACGGCACAAGGATGAAATATATCTTCTTTAATATATACTCACGCCTATATCTCTATATATACAAACGTCTATATATATAATCTAACCCTTGCGGTGTAGACATAGTCAGCAGTTTTCAAAAGAGGACACGTTCAGCTGTTTGGCCTAATGATATAATTGAGATTCAAATAGTGACAGGTTGCTAGCCCATCGCCTAAAATAAGAATCCCAATTATAGTAGCTTATCCCATAGTCGCCTTTTGCGACATACATGGGATGGAGTGGTCCGTAACGCAACGCAACCTGTCACAATTTAAATCTCAATTTCATTTTCAAGTAATTCTGGCCAATCTGTCTTTCCGAGGCTCTGTGTACCCTGTAAAAGAAAAAGACGTGATTATATGCATGTATGTCAATACTTTGCATAGTAAAAATTCTATCATTAAGCCAAATAGCTGAACGTGGCTTATCAGTCTTTTCAAGACTGTTGGCTCTGTCTACCCAGCAAGGGATATAGACGTGAACATAAGTATGTATGTATTTTTGATATATCATATCAACTGAGAAAGCTGAACGAAATAAATAAACTATGTGAATGCATCCTGAACTGTTAATTTTTAATTAAACCATTGACTGTAGCATCACTGACATATGCAGTTCATGCATGCACCGCCATGTTTACCCACTTAATTAATGGAAGGGTTGGCTAAAACTCACTCCAATCACATCAAGAGGTAAAGTACGTGATTTGTGCAACTTCGCTTTAATGTTACTCATAAACATATGTATGTATATGGGATATAGACGTGACTATATATATGTATGTAAATGTAGTCACGTCTATATCCCTTGTGGTGCAGACAGAGCCAACAGTCTTGAAAAGACGGATAGGCCACGTTCAGCTGTTTGGCTTAATAAAAGAAATGAGATTCAAATAGTGACTGGTTGCTAGCCCATCGCCTCAAACAAGAATCCCAAGTTCCAATCACAAATCCCAAGCCTATCCCTTAGTCGCCTTTTACGACATCCATAGGAAAGAGATGGAGTGGTCCTATTCTTAATTTTATTGGTGCTGGGAACCACACGGCACACCTTTTTATATATGCTGTCTTTTCATTCATAAGAACGGTATAAGACTCGGATCTTATCGTCCGGAGCATCGGAACGCCCCACTGACTGTTGCAAAACTCAAATGTAAGTCGGTCAGCTTTTGGCTTAGAATATTCTAGACTTTCTATGAAATATCCAGTAACTACCTACCTACCTAATACGTTTTGAAGATACTATCACAAGAGATAAGACAGCCCGGCAGGAATTAAGGAATTAGTTTATTTGTGTGCCGTGTGGTTCCCGGCGCCAATAGGAAAAATGATAGGACCACCATCCCTTTCCCATAGATGTCGTAAAAGGCGACTAAGGGAGAAGCTAACTTAAGATTCTTCTTTTAGGCGACAGGCTAGCAACCTGTCAATATTAGAATCTCATTTGTATCATTATGCCAAGCAGCTGAACGTGGCCTATTAGTCTTTTTATAACTGTCGGCCCTGTCTACCCCGCAAGGGATATAGATGTGATTATATGTGTGTATGTATGTCTATTTGTGCACAGGTTGTGGTTTAAATTACTACTGCGTCGCCCGCGACTTCGTTTGCATGGATTCTTTACGGTACGAGAAACTGAAAATGATTATAAATACGACTTTTATTGAGGTGTCATTCACATATTCTTGCCTATCAGAGAGGATATTTTCAGTCATTAATGTTTATTTATTAGTTACTTGACGACCTCTGTGACGCAGCGGTAATACGAAACCAAACCAAAAAATAATTTTCATACGAAACCATTAATTTAGCACATCTGTGTTTATAAATACAAACATTTTTTCTATAGACATACTCGTAACTTTTAACCGTAGCTTCGCTCGCGTGAATAAAGCGCCATCTACAAAAATGCGACGAATTTAGCGCTACTATAAAAGAATATAGGTTTATCACAAATCCCTCGGGAACTTTAGTTTTTACCGGGATGAAAAGTACTGCTATGTGTATTTATAGTGGCAATTTATTTGAAGCTTGAAAATATCCTTCCCGATTGCCTATCACTATGCCGTGCCTAGCCTGAATGGCTACGAGGTAATTTAAAATCTAGCCAATAAAAAAGCGCTATTCCCCATCTCTCCCGAGGGTCTCAATAGCTGACATCTTCTTACCTTTATTTTGTTATTTTATTTTTACAGGACAGATAACACAGATTTTATTTGTTTGTTTATTGTGCCGTGAGGTTCCCGGCACCAATACAAAAAAGAATAGGACCACTCCATCTCTTTCCCGTGGATGTCGTAAAAGGCGACTAAGGGATAGGCTTATAAAATTGCGATCCTTTTTTCTAGGCGATAGGCTAGCAACCTGTCACTATTTGGATCTCAATTCTATTATTAAGCTAAATAGCTGAACGAGGTCGATAAATCTTTTCAAGACTGTTGGCTCTGTCTACCCCACAAGGGATATAGACGTGACCATATGTATGTATGTGTGTTATTTTATTTTTAAGGGACAAATTACATAATATTTGTTTGTTTGTTGTTCCTTCACGCGTTGTCTACGTAACCGAACTTCTTGAAATTTTGCGTAAAGACTTATGTTACTTTTCATCTCGGTAAAAACTATAGTTCCCGACAAACCTATATTTTCTTCTGTAGTCTATGTTCTTCTTTAGACTCTTTAAAGCAAAATTTCAAGAACATTACTTGAGTAGATAACGCGTTAAGAGAAAACAAACAAACAAACTTAATAGCATTTTTAATATTAGTTTGGATTGCTAAATAAAGGCAAAAGATTATTGTAAGAAATTTCAGTCGTTCAATTATTCTTTTGATTATACAAAAAAATACATAAAGATATCATGTAAAGCTTATATTCTTCATGAAGCCGTTCTATCACTACTCCCGCTAATAATCATGGAAAGCAAGATGAATACCAAGCAGGCAACAATATCTTTTCACTTTCTACCCCCTTCTACCCTTCAGATAAGGTTCAAGATACAAAATTTCCATTTAAAATAAGCTTGTCGGAATACTAGGACGTTATCCTTCAAAGCCTACGACACTCATTGTAGTCAAAGCACCCTCGCATGCCGTTGTTTTAACCGACTGCAGTGCAGGGAGGTTATGTGTTTGTGCGATGCTCTGATAAGCAGTGAAACGAAATACCTATGTAGTTATTAAGGAATTGTAACACTGTGCTTTTGCGTACAATTTTTGTATAACGAAAATATTTTTGTGCCGTGTGCCGTGTGATTCTCGGCACCAGTACAAAAAAGAATAGGACCACTCCATCTCTTTCCTATGGATGTCGTAAAAGGCGACTAAGGGATAGGCGTACAAACTTGGGATTCTGTTTTAGGCGATGGGCTAGCAACCTTTCACTATTTGAATCTCAATTATATCATTAAACCAAATAGCTGAGCGTGGCCTATCAGTCTTTTCAAGACTGTTGGCTCTAAATTCGAACCAGTAGTTCCTGAGATTAGCGCGTTCAAACAAACAAACTCTTCAGCTTTATAATATTAGTATAGATATATCTTTTCTTTTAATAATATTGATATCATATCGTTTTTGATAACTATGGATTTTAAAAAAGTTTATTTATAAGTTACTCTATTCTTGTGGTACTTAATCCAGCTTTTTTGACAGGACTATTGTGGTCACGATGAGTGGCGGGATGAGGGGCGGGCGGCGCATCCCCACCCCAATGCCGCCGCCCAAGGAAGCTGCCTACCCCAGGTAACTATATTTTGATTTCATTCAGTTACGTAATAGAATAGAATAGATTTATTTTCAAAATTGGATACAAGGTATCACTAATTGACGTCACATAACTTAAATCTAATTATAAATAATACCGCTTCCAAAGCGCATGTGTAGAAGAAGCGGCGGAACAAAATACACTGCAGCATTTTCATCTGGCGTCAATTTACAAATGTAGATCTTTTAAATCTAAATATTCTTATTGGTGCCGTGTGGTTCTCGGCACCAAAACAAAAAAGAATAGGACCACTCCATCTCTTTCCCATGGATGTCGTAAAAGGCGACTTAGGGATAGGCTTACCAACTTGGGATTCTTTTTTAGGCGATGGGCTAGCGACCTGTCACTATTTGAATCTTAATTCTATCATTAAGCCAAATAGCTGAACGTAGCCAAATAGATCCCGTCTCCAACTTGTAAACAATGAATAATTTAGAAATTACTAGATGTCCCGGCAAACGTTGTTTTGTCATATAAATATTTTTTAAGTAATTTCTAGTTAAAAAAATGTTAAGGGTGGACAACCCTTATCAATATGGGGTATAAAAAATAGATGTCGGCCAATTCTCAGACCTACTCAATATGCTCACAAAATTTTATGTGAATCGGTCAAGCCGTTTCGGAGGAGTACGGGAATTAACATTGTGACACGATAAGATGTACACATTAATTTTCACATGTTTCAGTTGTACACATAAATACGTCTTCATTTCTTACGGGGTAGACAGAACCAACAGTCTTGAAAAAAATGAACGGTCAAGTTCAGGTGTATAGCTTTATGATGGTATTGAGATTCAAATAGTTCCGCGTTGCTAGCCTATCGCCTAAAAGAAGTATCCCAAGTTTTTTTTGCCTTTTTGTTTGTTTTTTTGTTTGTAAATACTTTTCGTACATAACAAATTTTAAGTAGTACATAAAAATACATTAAAAATAACGATGTACAAGGGCGGACTTATCCCTGTGAGGGATTTCTTCCAGTCAACCAGGTAATTCAAAGAATCATATTATGTTAAGGGATAGAAGCTAAAGCTAGGTACAATGGCAACACACTATGAAATAAAAATTTAAAGATTAATTTTTTATTTTATAAAGGAATCGGCTAAGAAGATATGCGACACAAAAAATACACGTCCAATGCATGCAAAGCAGTGAATAATATACATCAAAAATGTATCCCGCAATTCTTCAGAGTACCTACACCTCACTTTTCTATAGACAGAGCCTTGAAAAGACTGAATGGCCACGTTCAGCTACTTGGCTTAATGATATAATTGAGATTCAAATAGTGATAGGTTGCTAGCCCATCGCCTAAAAAAGAATCCTAAGTTTGTAAGCCTAACCCTTAGTCGTCTTTTACGACATTCATGGGAAAGAGATGGAGTGGTCCTATTATTTTTTATATTGGTCCCGGGAACCATACTATACATATGTGGCATCTATTCTATAATATTATAAAGCTGAAGAGTTTGTTTGTTGGTTTGTTTGAACGCGCTAATCTCAGGAACTACTGGTTCGAATTGAATTTTTTTTTTGCGTTGATAGACCAATTATCGAGGAAGGCTTTAGGCTATATAACATCACGCTGCAACTACAAGGACTAAAGAAATAATGGAACTTGTGAAAAAAACGGGGAGAATTATTCATCCTTGAGGGCTTCAATGATGCCAAAAATAACTATTCTACGCGGACGAAGTCGCGGGCACAGCTAGTTAATAATAAGGGGTGTTCACCATAGGTGACCCTTTTTAAACATGAGTTCCATTCATTACATATTAAAGTCGATTAAAATATTAAATAACTTTAGAAGTAGGTATAAGTAACATGCAATTTGATACAAGCTTAACTTTCATTTTGTTAACTGAAACCCTTCAAATGCAAGGATCATTTACAAGGATTTTCGACGAAATAAGTGGCAAATCCTATCAATAAATACATACACATAATCACGTCTTTATACATTACGGGAAAGACAGAGCCAACAGTCTTTTGAAAAGGCTATGACTACGTGCAGGTGCATGGCTTAATGATGTAGCTGAGATTCAAATAGTGACAGGTTGAGAGCACATCTCTTAAAAGGAGAATCTGACAAAAAGACATTGTGTGCTAGATCGTAAAAGTCAATCAATGATTAGGAATTAACTAGGTATTCTTCTTTTTGCCGTGTGGTTCCCGGTGCCAATAGAAAAAAGGAAAACTACTCCATATATTTTTTATGAATGTCGTAAACAAGGATATACAAGGAGAGTGTGGAGGGAAAGGTCGGAATGGGAAGACCTAGACGAACGTATCTTGATCAAATTAAGGGCGTCCTGGTCAAAAGTACCCGAAACCGCCGAGCTTGCATGAAGAGAGTTATGAATGTATATGAAGCGAAGGAAGTATGCAGAGATCGTGGCAAGTGGAAAGAGGTAGTCTCTGCCTACCCATCCGGGAAAGAGGCGTGATTTTATGTATGTATGTATGTCGTATACGGCGACTAATGGATAGTCTAACATCAACTTGGGAATCTTCCTTTAGGCGATGGGCTAGCAATCTGTCAATATTTTTATCCCAATTCTATCATTGATTGGCTAAATGATAGAAATAATGACAGGTTGCTAGCCTAAAAGAAGAATCCCAAGTTAATAAGCCTATCCCTCAGTCCGCTCTGAATTTTAGTTTTACAGTTTTAAGCGGCCAGCCGTTTCGTAGTAATTAGGCCAGATGTACGGCCTATCATCATTAGCGACTGAGCTTAAAATATAAATATTTTGGTTTAAATGTTATACACGTAAAAGAGATCGTAGCTTATTTCAAAAAGAATAGAGAGTGCAGAAGTACAACTCCTTATTAGCAAAGAGCAATGCAATGTGTCGTGCCGTGTGGTTCCCGGCACCAATACAAAAATGGATAGGACCACTCCATCTCTTTCCCATGGATGTCGTAAAAGGCGACTAAGGGATAGGTTTATAAACTTGGGATTCTTTTTTAGGCGATGGGCTAGCAACCTGTCACTATTTGAATCTCAATTCTATCATTAAGCCAAATAGCTGAATGTGGCCATTCAGTCTATTCGAGACTGTTGGCTCTGTCTACCCCACAAGGGATATAGACGTGAACATATGTATGTATATATGTAGCAATGCCGTAATTAGTCCTTCACGCATCTCTTTTCCCCGATACATACAACTCTCAGTCACGGCCTCTGTGGCGCAGCGGTAGTACGGTTGTGACACCGGAGGTCCCGGGTTCGTATATTGGCGGCATGATGAGAAATAAAACTTTTTCTGATTGGCCTGGGTTTTGGATGTTTATCTATATATAAGTATTTATCATAAACACAACTCTCGAACTTACTTCGAGGCTAACTCAATCTGTGTAATTTGTCCTGTATATATATTTATTATTTATTTATAACTTGGGGATTTTCAAGGCCTCATCTTGCTTACAATCAGGCAGATTGAGGTAAAGCGCACTCAAATCTATACTAATATTATAAAACTGAAGAGTTTGTTGTTTGTTTGAACGCACTAATCTCAGGAACTACTGGTTCGAATTGAAAAATTATTTTTGTGTTGAATAGACCATTTATTGAGGAAGGCTTTAGGCTATATAACATCACGCTGCAACTATTAGGGGCGAAGAAATAATGGAGAATGTGAAAAAAATCGGGGAAAATTATTCATACTCGAGGGCTTCAATGATGCCCAAAATAACTATGAAGTCGCGGGCACAGCTAGTCTTTTATAAAAAAAAAAACATTTAAAGTACCCAGCATACAAATTGAGAAATCGTGTGGCATAACTAAACTAACTTAATAGGTTAGTTTTTATGACAAATTTGTTACGAAGTATACCTAACAGCCACACGTGATCATAACTTTTCCAAAAGACTTTGTCTATCTCGTAAGGGATAAAAACGAGGTTATTCGTACATATAGTCATATCTATATCCCTTGCGGGGTAGACAGAGCCAGCAGTCTTGAAAGATTGAAAAGCCTCGTTCAGCCTATGAATAACCTCGTTTATATTATACATACAACACGTTTTAATGTTGAGTATGTTCTGTAAAATCTATATTTACACGTGTGCCGTAATATAAAACCGGCGCAGAACGATGACAGCGAATTCTAACTCATTCACGTGCCACCATAACACGTGTGCATTGCGTTAAGTGAGAGGCGATGAATGATTTATCTTTGTGACAACCTTTAAATTGTTTTTTTTTTTTAATAGTCATAGACACAAATACTCTGAACTTAATTTTTTTTTTATATCCAATATTCAAGCATGCATGTAAGTATTCAAGATTTTACTATCGATTTTTTTTAATGTTTTGCTTCGTCACCTCCGCGAGGGATATGGACGTGATAATGTGTAGCTTACACTTATTATCTGCCTGGTGGTAAGCAAGATGAGGCCTGAGGTGGTGTACGCAAGCCCAAATAGTGCCTATATACTCTTTCATTGAAAATCCAAATGCCAGTTCTACCGAGACCAGTTCTTAAACATACATACATACATATGGTCACGTCTATATCCCTTGCGGGGTAGACAGAGCCAACAGTCTTGAGAGAGACCAAATGGCCACGTTCAGCTATTTGTCTTAATGATAGAATTGAGATTCAACTATTGACAGGTTGCTGGCCCATCGCCTAAAAAGTAATCCCAAGTTTGTAAGCCTATCCCTTAGTCGCCTTTTACGACATCCATGGGAAACAGATGGAGTGGTCCTATTCTTTTTTTGTATTGGTGCCGGGAACCACACGCCTATATACTCTTGCCTTGATAATCCCAATGCCAGTTCTATCGAGACCAGTTCTTAAACCTGTGAAATCTATCGGCAGACTGCTTGAAGGACGCGGCGTGCCCTCACAATGCAGTGGGAGCCTTAGAGTGGAGTGGAGTACGTTCGCCGTATTGTTGAGTTCTTTAAAAATGCAAGTAGCTCCTGGTAACGCAAGGGCCATCATAAGCCGTAGTCCGGGAGCTAAGAGTGTTGGATGTGGTTTAAAATATTTATTGCGTTTTCTTCAATGTTGTCTTCATCTCTTTCACACGGATGTCGTATAAGGCGACTAATTGGTTGGTTTATAGTCTTGGGATTCTTCTTTTAGGCGATGGGCTAGCAATCTGTCACTATGAGATTGAGTTAACCTCGAAGTAAGTTCGAGACTTTTGTTATCAGATACTATATTTTATATTAAATACTTATATAGATAAACATCCAAGACCCAGGCCAATCGGAAAAAGTTATTTTCTCATTATGCCCTGACCGGGATTCGAACCCGGGACCTCCGGTGTCACAGACAAGCGTACTAAGTACCGCTGCGCCACAGCGGGCGTTATTAAGTGATTTGTTTGCTTGTTTGTTTGTAAACTCTTTATTGCACATAAAAATAAATATAACAAAAATAGAACAGTCATTGGATATAAAAGAATATGTACAATGGCGTACTTATCCCAATTGGGATGTGAATGATTTATTAGTTTTCTAACTACATATTATGTACTATTTCTTGTAATTATAGTAAATATCTGTGCAAAAATTACAAAAAAAAATACACACAATCTTATATATCTTTCTTAACATGCAGAGACTTTTGGAGCCAAAACGGAAAATTCCCAATCTAAAAATCAAATGAGGTGACCAATGCTAAAAATAAAGAAATTTCTGTGGAAAAAATTCATTCTGTTTTATTATTATACAAAAAGTTAAACCCGTCCAGTTTTCTACATTTAATATTTGAACTCGAAAATGTTGTCCATATCCTAACGGTAACATTCTTACATCCGCTCTCCTCATTTTACATTAACGTGAACCAGCATTATAAAGGCGTTGTACGGACTACACTTACAATTCTCTGGACTACTTGGGGTACTAATTTATTTATACTGTAATATGCATCTGCAGAAACATTCTGTTTAAATATGAAGTCTGTAACATACATACATATGGTCACGTCTTTATCCCTTGCGGCGTAGACAGAGCCAACATCCTTAAAAAAGACTGAATGGCCACGTTCAGCTATTTGGCTTAATGATAGAATTGAGATACAAATAGTGACAGGTTGCTAGCCCATCGCCTAAAATAGAATCCCAAGTTTGTAAGCCTATCCCTTAGTCGCCTTTTACGACATCCATGGGAAAGAGATGGAGTGGTCCTATTCTTTTTTTTTTGTATTGGTGCCGGAACCACACGGCACTGCCGGGAACCACACGGCACCTTTTGTGTAAAGTAGGTATGTCCCACACTCTCCCTGGTGAAGACCGTAAAAAGGATTTTCCCCTTCGATAACAAAAACAAAGGTAACCCGTTTAACGATGAAAACTAACCTTTTCTGCGTGATTAAAAAAACTTTTATTATCTACTAGCTGTGCCTGCAACTTCATCCGCGTGGAATAGTTATTTTGGGCATTATTGAAGCCCACAAGGATGATTAATTTTCCCCGTTTTTGTCACATTTTCTATTATTTCTTTGCTCCTTATAGTTGCAGCGTGATGTAATATAGCCTAAAGTCTTCCTCGATAAATGGTCTATTCAACGCTAAAATAATTTTTCAATTCGAACCAGTAGTTCCTGAGATTAACGCGTTCAAACAAACTTTTAAGCTTTATAATATTAGTATAGATGACTAAAATTATTGGCGTTCTTAAGATAAGATGATTAGTTCAGAATGTGAATGAATAAACAATAAATAATGAAACAAGAGTGCAACTGTTGAAACAAAACTATTATTGAACAGGCATTCTATTATTATATTGATGAAAATAATATCTTCGTTTGTGAGCGAAAGATAATGCAAACCATTGAGTATTTATGAGAAATTTGTTGTTACTTCGTTTTTAAAATTCCCAAGTAAAAATTTATTAATTTATCGAAACATATAGGATAACTTTGAATTCTGAAGATCTTTTTAATATTAGACTGTTAAATATTTGACTACTTATTTTTCTTTTATACGGCAAATATTGAGTTAGTTTAGAAGTAAGTTTGAAATTTATGTAGATGTAATGAGATACTAACTCAAAAAATATTTTAAAATAAATACATATAGATCATAGACATCCAAGATCCTGGCCAATCAGAGTTTATAAGTACCTATTTACGTTTTAATACCTAAAAATATGTATGATGATAATGAGTATGATGGGTGAGAAATTGAGTGACCGGATAAGGAATAGCGTGATAAGGAAATCTTGTGATGTGAAAGAAGATGTAGTTACATGAATAGAAAAGGGTATGTTAAGATGGTTTGGTCATGTGTAGAGGATGAATGAAAGCAGGTTGACTAAGCAGATATACAAGGAGAGTGTGGAGGGAAAGGTCGGAGTGGGAAGACCTAGAAGAACGTATCTTGATCTCGGTAAAGGGTCAGGTCAAGAGTTCCCGAAACCGCCGAGTTTGCATGAAGATGGTTATGAATGTGGATGAAGCGAAGGAAGTATGCAGAGATCGTGGCAAGTGGAAAGAGGTAGTCTCTGCCTACCCCTCCGGGAAAGAGGCGTGATTTTATGTATGTACTTATACTTAAATGATGAAATACCTTAATAACTCATAATCATGGGTACATTTTAATGAAGTCATCGTGTGTAATCACGCTTCTCTCCCGGAGGAGTAGGCAGCTAAACTCGATTACCCTTGCCGTGACGCCTGCATACATTGTTTTGTTTTATCCGCATTCGCATTTTTCCTGCGACATCTCCTCTTTTTTAAATCAGCACTTCAAATTTCTCAAAATTCACATAAACTGCAAATAACGGCCGGACGACTAAAAATATGTACGATGTTACACTTTGATCTCTAAACATGTGGTTCCTGTGTACTGAATGTATGCTGTTGCCAACTCTTTCCATTGAAAAAGCGCTAACTGGATCAAAAATCGTTCAATGAAAGTTTTGAAAACAGCCCCGACAAAATTAACGTACGTACATACATGCAGTAGTCACGTCTAAATCCCTCGCGGGGTAGACAGAGCCAAAAGCTTTCAAATCACTGAAAGGCCACGTTCAGCCGTATGTTGATAACTATTAAAGCCTTTTCATTTGATATCAAAAATTAGATAGTCGTAAAAAAAATATTACATACATACATACATATGGTCACGTCTATATCCCTTGTGGGGTAGACAGAACCAACAGTCTTAAAAAGACTGAATGGCCACGTTCAGCTATTTGGCTTAATGATAGAATTGAGATTTAAATACTGACAGGTTGCTAGCCCATCGCCAAAAAAAGAATCCCAAGTTTGTAAGCCTATCCCTTAGTTGCCTTTTACGACATTCATGGGAAAGAGATGGAGTGGTCCTATTGTTTTTTGTATTGGTGCCGTGAATCACACGGCATATAAAACTTATGTAAAATAAGTTATTTCTTACTTACAATGACAAAAGTAATTTTGCAAAGTTAACGAGCGCAAAAGAGCACATTACACCGTTCGATCGGCTCGCATCCGCCGCGTTTGAAGTAACACGTGGATATCCGGCTTTGCTGAACGAGGACTATACAGGGTGACTTTTAATTCAACTGCATAATAACTGTTAAGTGTACTCATCTAAAGGATATTTAAAAACATTAAAAGAAAAATATCGGTTCATATTTCAGAAAGTACGAAAAATATAAAAGTATCAAAATCTACGATCCTAAATACGTCATATCACCCCGGCCGGCGGAAAAGCGACGCGTAAGATTCAGAGGTCAACGACACAATTCATTCAGCTGAGCGATCTCGACAACTCTGTACTTTACTTGATCTTGATACTAGAAAAATAATTTATTTTTCAGACATTTATTTACATGTTTAGTTTTAATTTCTTTTTGTAGTATTGGTCTTTAATAAAGCGTGTGACGTAGTTTTTGAGGGTTTTTTAAATGTAAAAATGATGACGTTTAATTTAAATAATAATAGTTTAAAAAAAACTAAAAAACTACGCTTTATTGCTAATCAAACTAAAAAATAGAAAATAAAATTTAAAGACAAAGGAATTATAAAACAGTAGTAGCAAGTCGAACAATCGGTTATAGTCAATTACCTCCGATTAAAATTATAACAAAATTAAATTTATAAACAAAACAATTGAAATCTGAGTAAAAAGCGTGGGGTGCCTGATGTAGTAAATATTAAAATCATTCTATTAGCATATATTTATGACAAGAGAGTTATGAAAATGAAGTAAAATGCACCCCACGCTTTTTACTCTGATTTAAATTGTTTTGTTTATAAATTTAATTTTGTTATAATTTTAATCGGAGGTAATTGACTATAACCGATTGTTCGACTTGCTACTACTGTTTTATAATTCCTTTGTCTTTAAATTTTATTTTCTATTTTTTAGTTTGATTAGCAATAAAGCGTAGTTTTTTAGTTTTTTTTAAACTATTATTTATTTTCAATTTTTTAGTTTGATTAGCAATAAAACGCCTAGTTTTTTAGTTTTTTTATACAATTATTTTTTGGTAGAAGTGTTAACTTCCTACTACTTCTACTACGCTGTATAACTATCTTACTAGAAATGACTTTCGCAACCATGCGCCCATCACCGGAGGTTTTCACAACTAACTTTCTTAAAGTTATATGAGGCCTGATTGGATTAAATCTCATAATATTCTCATCATCATGATTCTTTTTTAGGCGATGGGCTAGCAACCTGTCACTATTTGAATCTCAATTCTATCTTAAAGCCCAATAGCTGAAGGTGGCCTATCAGTCTTTACAAGACTGTTGGCTCTGTCTACCCCGCAAGGGATATAGACGTGATTATATGTATGCATGTATGTATGATGATTGTTAAACCCAGTTGAAAAGAATTTTATAGTGATAAATCACTGTTAATAATATTTTTGACTATCCAGCAAACATAACAATTTTCGATTGTGGCCTTGCCAGGAATCAAACCACAAGATTAAGAGGCAGATTGATACAGGAACAAAAATATTTCAAACATACCTCCACTGCCTTTACAACCAGGAACGCAACAATGTTTATCTGAAGACATCGTGGCACTTTTGTAGTAAAATCTGTCTTTCACAAAAACAAACACAAACTTGGGACTCCTATCTCAAATAATCAGGTACTTTTTACAGGAGTCCTATCTCAAAATATCTGCACAACACAGTGAACACAGTCAGAGTCCAATCTCAGATGATAAAATCACACGAATATCCGGAAGAACAAAGCTCGACTCAACGGAAGATTCCAAACTCCAAATAACGACAAGTTATCAGCACAAAACAAAGTGCAAATAGGTAAATACACAGGCACCGGTAAAAAAACAGAAAGAAAGTTTACAGGTGTTAGAATCGAATTCAAAACTTACTGCAAAACTTATTTTACATAAATAAACAAACTGTCACTCATTTTACAAGCGAGTATTACAGTGTTGCTATTATAAATATGCAAAAGTTACATAATGTTAATTCAAGAATCGCATTAATATGTTAAATACGTATTAAATATCGCAAAGTTCTGTAGGTAGTAACTTTATTCTTGTATTGTTGTAAATTTAGTTGTTCAATTTTCATTTATTACTTTTGTTTTATTACTTATATATTTTTTATTGTTTTAAAATATTCTACTAATTCTACTATTGTTTCTAATGGTAATTCTAAATGGAGCGATGCGATGAAATAAAAAAGCCTCAGGTTAATAGTAACATTATATGGAAATATATTACATCTCTTTTTGGACTCCTTATACGTCAGAACTTCTTGGTTTCTTGTATGGAGATTACTGGCACTGGTGCTATCTCTGTCTCTCTTACTCTCATACGAAGGATCTAAAAATGAATTTATTAATCCTGGCAGTTTTAATAAGGATAATGAGAAACTCTTATCAAAATATTGCATTGTCATCGGTCCTTGATACGTGTGCAAAGTTTCAAGTTGATCAGACGTTTAGAAATCAGTGAAAATTAAGCTCAAAGATTCCGTTACATACATACATACATACATACATACATACATACAACCCAAGCTAATAAAAGCGTAGTAAAAATAATAGTTTAAAAAAAACTAAAAAACTACGCTTTTATTGCTAATCAAACTAAAAAATAGAAAATAAAAATTAATGACAAAGGAATTCAGTAGTAGCAAGTCGAACAATCAGTTATAGTCAGTTGTAGTAGTAATTACCTCGGATTAAAATTATAACAAAATTAAATTTATTAACAAAACAATTTAAATCTGAGTAAAAAGCGTGGGGTGCCTGATGTAGTAAATATTAAAATCATTCTATTAGCATATATTTATGACAAGAGAGTTATGAAAATGAAGTAAAATGCACCCCACGCTTTTTACTCTGATTTAAATTGTTTTGTTAATAAATTTAATTTTGTTATAATTTTAATCCGAGGTAATTACTACTACAACTGACTATAACTGATTGTTCGACTTGCTACTACTGAATTCCTTTGTCATTAATTTTTATTTTCTATTTTTTAGTTTGATTAGCAATAAAAGCGTAGTTTTTTAGTTTTTTTTAAACTATTATTTATTTTCTATTTTTTAGTTCGATTAGCAATAATACAGGCAGTTTTTTAGTTTTTTTATACAATTATTTTTTGGAAGTTAACACTTCTAGTATAACTATCTTACTAGAAAAGACTTTCGCAACCATGCGCCCATCGCCAGCGGTTTTCACAACTAACTTTCTTAAAGTTATATGTGGCCTGATTGGATTAAATCACATAATATTCTCATCATTATGATTCTTTTTTAGGTGATGGGCTAGCAAACTGTCACTATTTGAATCTCAATTCTATCTTAAAGCCAAATAGCTGAAGGTGGCCTATCAGTCTTTACAAGACTGTTGGCTCTGTCTACCCCGCAAGGGATATAGACGTGATTATATGTATGTATGTATGTATGATGATTGTTAAACCCAGTTGAAAAGAATTTTATAGTGATAAATCACTGTTAATAATATTTTTGACTATCCAGCAAACATAATAATTTTCGATTGTGGCCTTGTCAGGAATCAAACCACAAGATTAAGAGGCAGATTGATACAGGAACAAAAATATTTCAAACATACCTCCACTGCCTTTACAACCAGGAACGCAACAATGTTTATCTGAAGACATCGTGGCACTTTCGTTGTAAAACTGTCTTTCACAAAAACAAACACAAACTTGGGACTCCTATCTCAAATAATCAGGTACTTTTTACAGGAGTCCTATCTAAAAAATATCTGCACAACACAGTGAACACAGTCAGAGTCCAATCTCAGATGATAAAATCACACGAATATCCGGAAGAACAAAGCTCGACTCAACGGAAGATTCCAAACTACAAATAACGACAAGTTATCAGCACAAAACAAAGTGCAAATAGGTAAATACACAGGCACCGGTATAAAAAAACAGAAAGAAAGTTTACAGGTTTTCTAATCGAATTCAAAACAAACTTACTTACTGCAAAACTTATTTGACATAAAATAAACTGTCACTCATTTCTTAAACGAGTATTACAGTGTTGCTATTATAAATAGGCAAAAGATACCTAATGTTAATTCAAGAATTGCATTAATATGTTAAATACGTATTAAATATCGCAAAGTTCTGTAGGTAGTAACTTTATTCTTGTATTGTTGTAAATTTAGTTGTTCAATTTTCATTTATTACTTTTGTTTTATTACTTATATATTTTTTATTGTTTTAAAATATTCTACTAATTCTACTATTGTTTCTAATGGTAATTCTAAATGGAGCGATGCGATGAAATAAAAAAGCCTCAGGTTAATAGTAACATTATATGGAAATATATTACATCTCTTTTTGGACTCCTTATACGTCAGAACTTCTTGGTTTCTTGTATGGAGATTACTGGCACTGGTGCTATCTCTGTCTCTCTTACTCTCATACGAAGGATCTAAAAATGAATTTATTAATCCTGGCAGTTTTAATAAGGATAATGAGAAACTCTTATCAAAATATTGCATTGTCATCGGTCCTTGATACGTGTGCAAAGTTTCAAGTTTATCAGACGTTTAGAAATCAGTGAAAATTAAGCTCAAAGATTCCGTTACATACATACATACATACATACATACATACATACAACCCAAGCTAATAAAAGCGTAGTAATAAAAATAATAGTTTAAAAAAAACTAAAAAACTACGCTTTATTGCTAATCAAACTAAAAAATAGAAAATAAAATTTAAAGACAAAGGAATTATAAAACAGTAGTAGCAAGTCGAACAATCGGTTATAGTCAATTACCTCCGATTAAAATTATAACAAAATTAAATTTATAAACAAAACAATTTAAATCAGAGTAAAAAGCGTGGGGTGCCTGATGTAGTAAATATTAAAATCATTCTATTAGCATATATTTATGACAAGAGAGTTATGAAAATGAAGTAAAATGCACCCCACGCTTTTTACTCTGATTTAAATTGTTTTGTTTATAAATTTAATTTTGTTATAATTTTAATCGGAGGTAATTGACTATAACCGATTGTTCGACTTGCTACTACTGTTTTATAATTCCTTTGTCTTTAAATTTTATTTTCTATTTTTTAGTTTGATTAGCAATAAAGCGTAGTTTTTTAGTTTTTTTTAAACTATTATTTATTTTCTATTTTTTAGTTTGATTAGCAATAAAACGCCTAGTTTTTTAGTTTTTTTATACAATTATTTTTTGGTAGAAGTGTTAACTTCCTACTACTTCTACTACGCTGTATAACTATCTTAAAGTTATATGTGGCCTGATTGGATTAAATCTCATAATATTCTCATCATCATGATTCTTTTTTAGGCGATGGGCTAGCAACCTGTCACTATTTGAATCTCAATTCTATCTTAAAGCCCAATAGCTGAAGGTGGCCTAACAGTCTTTACAAGACTGTTGGCTCTGTCTACCCCGCAAGGGATATAGACGTGATTATTTGTATGCATGTATGTATGATGATTGTTAAACCCAGTTGAAAAGAATTTTATAGTGATAAATCACTGTTAATAATATTTTTGACTATCCAGCAAACATAACAATTTTCGATTGTGGCCTTGCCAGGAATCAAACCACAAGATTAAGAGGCAGATTGATACAGGAACAAAAATATTTCAAACATACCTCCACTGCCTTTACAATCAGGAACGCAACAATGTTTATCTGAAGACATCGTGGCACTTTTGTAGTAAAATCTGTCTTTCACAAAAACAAACACAAACTTGGGACTCCTATCTCAAATAATCAGGTACTTTTTACAGGAGTCCTATCTCAAAATATCTGCACAACACAGTGAACACAGTCAGAGTCCAATCTCAGATGATAAAATCACACGAATATCCGGAAGAACAAAGCTCGACTCAACGGAAGATTCCAAACTCCAAATAACGACAAGTTATCAGCACAAAACAAAGTGCAAATAGGTAAATACACAGGCACCGGTAAAAAAACAGAAAGAAAGTTTACAGGTGTTAGAATCGAATTCAAAACTTAGGTACTGCAAAACTTATTTTACATAAATAAACAAACTGTCACTCATTTTCCAAGCGAGTATTACAGTGTTGCTATTATAAATATGCAAAAGTTACATAATGTTAATTCAAGAATCGCATTAATATGTTAAATACGTATTAAATATCGCAAAGTTCTGTAGGTAGTAACTTTATTCTTGTATTGTTGTAAATTTAGTTGTTCAATTTTCATTTATTACTTTTGTTTTATTACTTATATATTTTTTATTGTTTTAAAATATTCTACTAATTCTACTATTGTTTCTAATGGTAATTCTAAATGGAGCGATGCGATGAAATAAAAAAGCCTCAGGTTAATAGTAACATTATATGGAAATATATTACATCTCTTTTTGGACTCCTTATACGTCAGAACTTCTTGGTTTCTTGTATGGAGATTACTGGCACTGGTGCTATCTCTGTCTCTCTTACTCTCATACGAAGGATCTAAAAATGAATTTATTAATCCTGGCAGTTTTAATAAGGATAATGAGAAACTCTTATCAAAATATTGCATTGTCATCGGTCCTTGATACGTGTGCAAAGTTTCAAGTTGATCAGACGTTTAGAAATCAGTGAAAATTAAGCTCAAAGATTCCGTTACATACATACATACATACATACATACAACCCAAGCTAATAAAAGCGTAGTAAAAAATAGGCTCAAACGGCTCAGAAGCATGGGTATAGTCTATGTTTAAAAGGATGCAGTTGTATTAAATGTCACCCTGTAAGTTTTGTTTTTTGGTTTATTCTGCTCTGAAATAGTCATTTGTTTGTGGATAAATAAATAAGTGTATATTGGACAAATAATACTTACATACATACATACAGTCACGTCTATATCCCATGCGGGGTAGACAGAGCCATAGTCTTGTAAAGACTGAAAGGCCTCGTTTAGCCGTTTGGCTTGATGATAGAATTGAGGTTCAAATAGTGACAGGTTGCTAGCCCATCGCCTAAAAAAGAATACCAAGTTATAGCCCTTGGTCGCCTTTTACGACATCCATGGGAAAAGATTTAGTGGTCCTATTCTTTTTTATTATTAGTGCCGGGAACCACAAGGCGAATAAATAAAAATGTACCACGAAAATTCTTTTACCGATAAAAAGATAGGTACATTATCTGTGGCTGTACCGGCTAGGTTTGTACCACGAGCGAAGCCGTGACAAGCCGCTAGTATGTCATCTAATAATAAACATATAACTATGCGTACTTATACATCATCAGACGACAATCATCATCCCTAGCCACTTTCAACAACTTAAACACTTGTCTCGGATGGTGCGCGATGGTGAACTTGAAGAGTTCACACTGGTCGAGTGATTTGGTGAGTTTACTATACATGTTGATTGGATCAGCGGCACTAGTGGTTTAGTGATGTGGCAAGTTATCTATGTATCTGAACTATTGTTAGTCGCAAAACTGAGGGGTTAGTGCAAGATTTACTCGATCAAACGCGTCGAGCAAGTAAACGTGAATTTACTTGCTCGACGCGTTTGATCGAGTAATTGTGATTTGATCAGCGCCTTCAGTGGTAACGCAATGGCACTAATGCAATTCCATACAAATTCGTGTTAACTGTTACGTAAGTTCTTTTTAAAAATTAAAACCCAATATTCTGACCAATCGTACCTAGGCCAAATTCTAATCATGATTCAAGTTCATGTCAAGTTCTTTGTTTTCAGTGACACGCCACTGTCATGGTTTGAAGAGATATGGAGTTAAGAAATTGATCGATGGATGATTTTAAGCGCTGAAAGGAGAATGATAATAAATATTCAAATACAAAAGACAAACACAACAAGTGTTGTTAGTAAATTTCAAGTACCCTACCTCTATGAACAGCTTACTTACCTATATTTTCGTTCGAATTTGGTTTTGATTCCCGACCACAGCATGATGAGAAAAGAACTTTTTCTGATCGGCCTGGGTCTTGGATGTTTATCTATATAAATGTTTATTATACAATATAGTATCGTTGAGTTAGTATCTCGTAACACAAGTCTCGAACTTACTTCGAGGCTAACTCAATATGTGTAATTTGTCCCGTATATATATTTATTTATTTATACTTATATCGACTTACAAACGCACAATGTGAACTCATCTTGCTGTCTCGATCCCCTCAACGAGGGTGCATATCAGGGGTGAAAGCTTATGTGTAATTGCCCGAAGACGTGCCAGAATGCAGTTGTGTCGAGGGTGCATCGCGATGCACGTCAATATCTGGTTTTATGGTTTCTGACATGTGCAGGACTAGCAGACGGAGTACGGAGTGGGCACTGAATTTATTATTCGTACCACGGAATTAGTAATTGGCTGAAAGATCAGTTTATATTTCATCTTCAGTGTATCAACTTAATATTTAGTACAGGATACAAGGTATCACATCATACATTTGGTACTTAATAATTAAAGTTATTCAAAGCGCAAAAGCGGTAGAAGCTGCGGAATAAACAACATTGAAGCGTTTTCCATCGTCGATACCAATTTATGTCTTTTCCCTCTAAAATCGTTTCTTTAAAAGAAAGCCACAATTTAACGTGGATGCAACTAATATGCGACTGGTAGAGAATGCTTTATGGCATAAAGTCCACGTATTGTATATTATTTTAGGAGCAATAAAGTTTAAATAAATAAAAATAATTTAAAATTGATTGATACCAGGATAAAAAGTACCTAATATTAAATTAATCAGAAGATTTTAATTTGTTACCGTGATCTAAGACTTAGATATAGTGAAGATTGCTTCACTATGTTTAAGGTTAGAACGAACCCACGCTTCTTTTATTATCAATCTCAATCGTTTACCCAAGAAATTGTTTGGCATTTAATACACAGTACCTATTACTCTACCTTTTTAAATCAATAAAGAATTTCTTTTAAAATATTTTATCTATATTTACAATGAGCCGTGAAAGAATGCTTCGTTTAGAATAACGTTCGTTAACACAAGTTTATTTTTTATGAAGATACCTCTAGTGCCATCTCGTAGACAAAATTGACACGATAAATATGTGAACAGTGCGGCGCTTTACTGCCCTCCGACTGTGATACTTGTTTTTACATAAATTTCATAGATGGCGCTATTGAGAATCGTGCTGCGTAATTGCTTTCTCGCTCAGTCTGTAGATGGCGTAATACAAAATTTTTAGTCAAGTTCTTACGTTTCTCTGAAATAGAAGGCCTCTATTAATCGATGTATTTATAGCTTTTTGGTAGTATTTTGTATTAAGGTAAATTTTTTTTTAACAATTAACATTTATGAAAAAAAAAGAATAGCGCCAGGTCATCTCTTTTCAAAAGATGTCGTTAAAAGCGACTGAGGAATAGGCTAATACACTTGGGATTCTTCCACATTTGTACTTAACGAAAACAACAACATACGATATACGACATAACATACGAAATAATATGTAATAACATACGACAAACATAACTTATACCTATATATCTTCTATAATTTCGTTAAAGTAAGTTTTAAATTATGACTTTAATAAATATATCCTGCTCTTGGTTAACTCAAAGTCACCTAACAAAAGAGCAGACGTTCTTTTATAAAGAAACTTTATAATATTAATGGTTGCAAGATGTGCGCCATTAATCCAGCTGTCACTATGGTCTATAGTCTATGAGGTTACATTTACACCTAGACTTAGATAAAGAACAGAATTTTCTGTATATTCCTAGCAAAGGCGAGTTCATAGCTAACATACATACATATAATCACGTCTATATCCCTTGCGGGGTAGACAGAGCCAACAGTCTTGAAAAGACTGCAAGGCTACGTCTAGCTGTTTGGCTTAATAAAATAATTGAGAAACAAAAAGTGACAGGTTGCTAGCCCATCTCCTTAAAGGAGAATCCCAAGTTTATAAGCCTTTCCTTAGACGCCTTTAACGACATCCATGGGAAAGGGATGGAGTGGTCCTATTCTTTCTTATTGGTGCCGGGAATCACATCATAATAAGAATAGAAGGTACATAAGAAGGGTAGGCAGAGATTACGTCCTTCACATCTAACATTGGAGAATTAAATAAATACCTTTTTTACCGTATTGGATCGATCATGGTTACACTACTACACATCCGGTTGCTTGAATATGCAGGTTTCCTCATGATGTTTTTCCTCATCGTAAGAGCTTCGGTTAGTATTCAAACTAATGTACATTACTTCGAAAATAGTCATTGGTACATGGCCGAGATGGGATTCGAACCTGTGCCTTTCTGCGCATCACATCCCGATTCGGCCGCCGAGAATCGAATACTTAAATAGTTACCATATCTAACGTGTTACAGATAAAAAAAAAATTGTAAGAAGTAGCCTTCTGACCGTAGAAATGTTGTATCAACAACAAACAAAATATTGTATCAATTACAACTCGAAATGTCAACACTGCTCTCCACAAATCATCATGTTTTTGTTATCTGAGTGAATATTTCTATTTATAAAATTTTCGACGCAACATCTGTCAAAACAGCACAGTAGAAATTACTTAAGCTTTCTCATTGTATGGCGGTTCCCCTAATTTTACGGGGCCCTAATGAATGACTTATTTTATCACTAGCACCGCATCAATTTGTTGATTTAGTCGTTTCTGTTTGCGTATGATAAAAAAAAAGTTTATACTCGCTGAAAAAAATCGACAGCTTTTTATAGTGGGTATTTTGTTAAAAGAAATTAATTTGACTTTTAAAGTAATTTTTATTTGCTAGATCCCAAATAATTTTATATCATCTTTTTATAAGACCAAGTTAATACAAACAACTATTTTTTTTGTTTACATAATGAAGCACTGAAAATGATACAATAGATAAATATGGATAGACTACGGAAAAAAAAACACAGACAGGTATCTTATATCTTCTAAAAATTTCCGCGAATCTCTAGCTGAGCGAGGTGATGAGTTTTGACTTTTGACTCTGTCTACACCTTTAAGAAAAAAGACGTGGTGAATGTATATAAGTTTAGAAATAAAGAGTAAGTTCTACACGTAAAATATTCGTGTCAAATCTTGTTGACACCAATAATAAAAGCTCTTGAAACGGGAATAAGACACCAAAGCACAGAGCACTGAAGCCGCCCCGACCTAGCTTCACGACCTACGTCTGTGCACCGTAGTATCGGTTTCATATTATACGCGACCTTCACATGAGGTTTATTTTTACAGCCGCCCTCGGGAACACTTAGATTTGACGCCCCCTAATTTGAAGGAATTGATGCTGAGTCGCAGTGTGGTTTTTGAGTTTAGCTCGAACAGATAGACAGATGGTGCGTTGGGCTTTATTTAAGGCAAGAATGGATAGTAATTAGACTAAACAATATGCACTGCATAAATATATAACAAAGATAAATGTAATAAATATAAGACATCTATAGATATATATATAAAAAATCCATTACTAAATGAGTTAGCCATTGACAGCCCAAACCGCAGTATCTAGAATCTTTAAATATGATATGTAGGTTTCTTTAGTCTATGGTTGAACTGAAAGAGGATATTCAGAAATTCCCGCGGGAATAGAGCTTAAAGGGATTTTTCGTCTCACGTGGACCCGCGGGCGCTCTCTAGTACTACATGTTATTTAAATTATTTAACATTTACATATATAGTCACGTGTAGGTACATCGCTTGCGGGGTAGACAGAGCCAACATTCTTGAAAAGACAAATAGGCGACGTTTAGCTTTTTGGCTTGATGATAGAATTGAAATTAAAATAGGTTGCTAGTCCATCGCCCAAGAAATCCCAAGTTTACAAGCCTATTCCTTAGTCGCATTTTACGACATCCAAGGAAAAAAGTAGGAGTGTTCCTATTCTTAAAAAAAAAGAATATTAAACATTTCGTTATTATTTATCAATACTATATCAATGTTAACCTACTTCACACTAATATAACCAATACACGCTAAACTTCAATTCCGATTCATAGCATAAATATAATACTATGAGGCTTCATTCTCACGCATAGAGCTCCCGAAAGGGCTCTCAAATCATTCCATATATGATATTTTCTATCCTATATTGGTGTCCTTTTATGGTTATTGATTATTTTTCTAAATCATGGTATGACCCACTTGACCTAACTTTTTAGTAACATTACATTTCTTTAGAAAAACCCTGAAAGTAGTTTCATTAATATTTATTTATTTAAATTTAATTGCATCAAGATTAATGTACAATATAGGGCGACTTAATGCCATAAAAAATTATCTATTAGTCGAACCTGACAAAGGGCTTTTACAAATAATGCCGTGTGGTTCCTGGCACCAATACAAAAAGAATCTCATCTCATCAATCACTCCATCTCATCCACTGTTGGCTCTGTCTGCCCCGCAAGGGATATAGACGTGACCATATGTATGTACAAATAATGCTTATATAACCAGCCTTAAACACACACAGGCTAGCACCCTGTCACTATTTGAATCTCAATTCTATCATTAAACCAAACAAAAACGAGGCTGAACGTGACCTATCAGTCTTTTTGGTACTGTTGGCCCTGTCTACCCCGCAAGAGGAATCCCAAGTTAATAAGGCCATCCCTGAGTCATCTTTTAAAACATTAATGGGAAAGATATCGAGTGGTTTATTTTAAAGTGCCGGAAATCACACGGCACTGTCTAAGCTACATTCTTAACTCTATTGACACTATTGACCTCGTAACTGATAAATAATAACGGTAACATACATACATAAAATCACGCCTCTTTCCCGGAGGGGTAGGCAGAGACTACATCTTTCTATAACGGTTACTGTTTTGGAAAATAATGGTACGAAAACACACACATGAAACTCCCATTGAGGTGTCATATCAATATGACACAATTGGTTCCTGTCATACCACCTCATTGTTTAAGGTTTCGTAACTCGAATACGAAATGTATCACAATCGATTATCGATTGATCGAGCGAGAGTTCGAGAGGGCAACGATGTATTGAAATGATTGATAGGTGGCAATCGCTTGATTCTGAGTATTCACAATATGATTTCTTGGACCGAATATGTTCAATATTATCAAGTAGTTCTTGGAAATATATTGTATATTATAACATACATATAGTCACGTCTATATCCCTTACGGGGTAGACAGAGCCAACAGTACCGAAAATACCTGAATGACCACGTTCAGCTGCTCGGCTTGATGATGCAATTGAGATCCAAATAGTGACAGGTTGCTAGCCCATCGCCTAAAAAAAGGATCACAATTTTATAAGCCTATCCCTTAGTCGCCTTTTACAACATCCATGGGAAAGAGATGGAGTGGTCCTATTCTTTTTTGTTTTGGTACCGGGAACCACACGGCACTATATAATAACTACTTGAAAATTTTTGAAGTTACATCATTAAGCCACACGGCCGCATGTGGTAGCTTTTTCAAAAGACTGTTGGCTCTGTCTATCCTGTAAGGGACAAACACGTCATCATATTAATGTATATACCTATTGTGCCGTGTGGTTCTCGACACCAATATAAAAAAGAATAGGACCCTTCCGTCTCTTACCCATGGATGTCGTAAAAAGGCGACTGAGGTATAGGCTTATATACTTGGGATTCCTCTTTTAGGCGATGGGCTAGAAACCTGTCACTATTTGAATCTCAATTCTCTCGTTAAACAGCTGAGCGTGTCCTTTCAGTCTTCTGATGACTGCTGGCCCTGTCTGCCCCGCAGGGGATATAAACGTGAATATGTGTTATGTTATTGAGTTTTATAACTATTGGCTCCGCCTGCCCCATAAGTGCTGAATATTTTGTGAACTTGAAAATGATGTACACCGGTTTAATTAAAACTTGCAAGTTTATTACGTTAACGCCTTAATGGAGGAACCCTAGGCTCCCATTGACGGGGATTGCTCTGAATATTAATTAGAGCCCTAGGGTATAACGTGTTTGACATACCTTATCACTCTGGAAATCAGAATCTGATCTAGATGACCTAGGTAAAATTGATCTTTAATCGAATTTAGTGGGAACTTTCAGAACATACATACATACATATGGTCACGTCTATATAGACGGGATCAAGAAGGATATAGAAGGGATATCCCTTGCGGGGTAGACAGAGCCAACAGTCTTGAAAAGACTGAATGGCCACGTTCAGCTATTTGACTTAATGATAGAATTGAGATTCAAATAGTGACAGGTTGCTAGCCCATCGCCTAAAAGAGGAATCCTAAGTTTATAAGCCTTATTTTTCTTTCAGAAGTAAATTCTAGTAAGTTGTCAAGTTCATGATTATCAATATGTTAACGGGAATTGAAGGCCGGATGGTGGAAGGTGGATGAAGATGTGAAGATTCAACCACGCAGACCGAGACATAACACCATTACACCAATTTTCATGTGACCACGGTCGTAATTATTCACAAAAATGTCTAAATGTCTGTCCCGGCAGGGCCGTGTGGTTCCCGGCACCAATAAAAAAAAAGAATAGGACCACTCCATCTCGTTCCCATGGACGTCGTAAAAGGCGACTAAGGGATAGGCTTATAAACTTGGGATTCTTCTTTTAGGCGATGGGCTAGCAACCCGTCACTATTTGAATCTCAATTCTATCATTAAGCCAAACAGCTGAACGTGGCCTATCAGTCTTTTCAAGACTGTTGGCTCTGTCTACCCCGTAAAGGGATAAAGACGTGATCATATGTATGTATGTATGTAATGTCTAAATGTCTCTCGACTTCCCTAAGTTTGGATAATTGTGAAGTTGACGTTGTTGAAGAAAATGGTGCAGTGCAGCTTGTTACCGCATCTTCTGCACTGACACTTTGGAAGCGGCAGTAAACTTAGTTTTTAAGTAATTTATTAATTTCTCTGCCAGTTGACCAAACTGAGAACAAATCTTGTCATTTGCCGCGAACGTAGACCTTGGTAAGAATTTCTTTTTTCAATATTGTGTGTGTGTATATCTTATCAATTAAATTTCATCAATATCAGACCTGTGGTTTGAATAAATTTTGAAACCACTGGTCTGCGTTACAAACAAAAGAATTATTTTTGCCCCAATTTGATTGCTAGTCTTCACTCCCTTCACTCGCTCAGACATACATTATATTTTCAGAAAACATTAAGACTTTAAACTTACATAAAAACTAGCTGAAATTGTAGCGCGCCTAATGAACCTTTATATGTGAGGGATTACACATACATATATGCGTATAATTTGTAAAATGGCGCGGACGCTGCATTGTATGTTTTCCACGGGAAATGAGCGTATTTGTCTTAACAGCGTGGTCTCACTTATCTATACTAATATTTGAACTACTGGTTTGAATTGAAAAAATCTTTTTGTGTTGAATAAACCATTTATCGAGAAAGACTTTAGGCTATATAACATCACGCTGCAACTATAAGGAGCAAAGAAATAATAGATAATGTGGCAAAACGGGGAAAATTATTCATCATTGAGGGCTTCAATGATGCCCAAAATACTCCACGCGGACGAAGTCGCGGGCACAGCTAGTGTATGAATAAACTAGCTATTACCCGCAATCGCACCGTGTGGTTCCCAGCACCAAAAAAAAAACAAGAATCCAATCCGTCTCATTCCCATGGATAAAAGGAGACTAAGGGATATGCTTATAAATTTGAGATTATTCTTTTAGGCGATGGGCTTGCTATCTGTCACTATTTGAATCTCAATTCTGTCATTAAGCCAAACAGCTGAACGTGGCCTATCAGTCTTTTACAAGACTGTTGGCTCTGTCTACCCTTCAGGGAAATAGACGTGATTATATGTATGTGTAGAGGGAGAATGAAATCAAAACTATACCCGCCGTCAGTGGCGCCTCACCTGCAAAGCTATAAATTCATAAATTCACTTACTAACATTTATGAATGATACAATTAACGGTGTTCTAATGTTCTAACTACACGCTAGTCTATGTTTTATGCGTGTAAAATATTTAACTTTCCTATAAGACTGATATAATGCAGTGTAGAGGCCGTTCAGCCTCCATGGACAAACGGACTCTTTGACTTAACTTTTTAGATGACCAAAACTGACTGACAGACTGTGAAAAAAAGGACAATCCATACCAAGATGAGACGACGACAAGACATCTTGAACGGGCTAAATTATGTTTTTACTAGAGGCCGCCCGCGACTTGGTCCGCATGGAAACCCTATCAATCCCGCTGGAACTCTGGGATAAAAAGTAGCCTATGTGTTATTCTGGGTCTTCAGCTACCTACATACCAAATTTCATGGTAATCGGTTCAGTAGTTTTTGCGTGAAAGAGTAACAAACATCCATACATCCGTACAAACTTTCGCCTTTATAATAGTAGTAGGATTTAGACAAGACCTAAAAGACCCTCGGCCCGTTCATGCAGTGACAAAAGGGATTCCCGTGTGGTTCCCGGCACCAATACAAAAAAGAAGAGGACCACTTTATCTTTTTCCCACGGATGTTGTAAAAGGCGATTAAGGGATAGGCTTATAAATTTGGGATTCTTCGTTAAGGCGATGGGCTAGCAACCTGTCACTATTCGAGTCTCAATTCTATCTTAAAGCCAAATAGCTGAACGTGGCCTATCAGTATTTTCAAGACTAGACTGATCTGTCTACACCGCACGAGATATAAACGTGATTATATGTATGTATGTACAGCTGGGATTGGTTGGAAGCCGTGTGTTTTCGGGCACTTTGGAATAGGACCACTAAATTTCTGACCTCCTCGTAAAATGCGACTAAGGGATAAGGTTGTGATACATCTTGTGCAGTTTACAATGATTCAACATGGGTTAGGTTCCCCTACCAAGATTGCAGAGGTATAATGAGAGTCGGTTTCTGTAAAATCTGACTTACCCAACAAGGGCTCATGGTCAAAGGCTCACCCGGGCCTCTACTCCAGAGAGGTGAGGATGCTACCGGGATTTACGCCAGGAGGCACTCTGACACTCTAGTAGAATAGAATAGAATGGATTTATTTTCAAAATTGGATACAAGGTATCACTTATTGACGTCACATCAAGTGCCGTGTGGTTTTCGGCACCATTACAAAAAAGAATAGGACCACTCCATCTCTTTCCCACGGATGTTGTAAAAAGCGACTTAGGGATAGGCTTACAAACTTGGGATTCCTCTTTTAGGCGATGGGCTGGCAACCTGTCACCATTTGAATCTCAATTCTACGAGTATCACTAAGCCAAACAGCTGAGCGTGGCCTATACTGTATTTTCGAGACTGGTGGCTCTGTCTACCCCGCTAGGGATATAGACGTGATCATATGCATGTATGTATGTAGGCACTCTGAGGCCACGTAAAGCTGATTAACATGTCATGATGATTGAGTTTGTGTCTCAATATGGTCACAAAATTACATTTGTTTGTTTGTAATATCGTTATTGAATAGAAATTTACACAGTAACAAGGAAATAGTACATAGTACTTACATTTTGGTTTAATAGTGCGATGTTTTAACCGCCTTAAAAAAAGTGGTTTTCAGTTTGACCTGTATGTATAGTATGTTTGTACGCGATCAACTCGCGTTTCGCTGAACCGACTACGATGCGGTTTTTGGAAAGTGTTTTTTATACTGCTGCTAGCTGGTTTTAGAAATTTAATCGACTACAAAAATTGAGGACATCGATGAAGAAGTGGTTCTCTTTTTATTTTTATTTCAAAAGTTTTACTGTTTATTTTTTTTTTATATATAATTTAATCATGCTCACCATTGTTTTATTTTCAGATCCGCTCCGAGACTGGTCGGGTCTGAAGCGTCTTACAAATTGAGTCAAATTGAAATGGAAGCTCTTAATTCTGTAAGTATACAATACAATAATTGTATGTATATTACAACAAATTACAGCAAATACCGGGCTGAGGAATAGGCTTATAAACTTGGGATTCCTCTTTTAGGCGACGGGCTAGCAACCGGTCGCTATTTGAATCTCAATTCTATTCTTATTCTTAAAGCCAAATAGCTGAACGTGGCCCATCAGTCTTTTCAAGACTGTTGGCTCTGTCTACCCAACAATGATGGAAGAAGAATGGAAGGAAGCTAGGATGTCGTAAAAGGCGACTAAGGCGCCTTTTACGACATCCTTGGGAGATAGATGGAGTGGTCCTATTCTTTTTTCCATTCACACGGAACTATTATACACAATGATAAATGTTTAAGTCCATTTATTCTGATGATCTGAACGATAACTGAATTCCGTGAACATCGATTACTAAGCTAAATAAAAGCAAATAAGTTATTTCCACATAATTATCGACGTTAGTAAGTAGGTATACGTAGGTAAAATTCGCGCGATTGAAGTCGCAATATGTATATACATATAACGACCCTTATCTTACACTGAGCTCATGACGATTAAATCAAATGTGCAATACATACGCTACTGCTGAGAAACTGATAGGGTTCTATTAAGTATACCGGGTGTCTATTGCGATAGTGAGTAAGTATATCTTCTTGTATATAAAATTCTCGTGTCACAATGTTCGTTCCCGCACTCCTCCGAAACGGTTTTAACTAGAAATTACTTAAAAAATATTTATATGGCAAAACAACGTTTGCCGGGACAGCTAGTACTCCACATCTTTCCACTTGCCACGATCTCTGCATACTTGTTTCGCTTCATCCAAATTCATAACTATCTTCATGCAAGCATGTCGGTTTCGGGTACTCTTGACCAGACCTTTTGCTAGAACATCTCCGATTTGATCAAGGTACGTTCGTGTAGGCCTTTCCACACCAGTACCACCAGTGATAGAGAATTTAACAATATAGATAATGGATGTGTTATTTAAATTCCGTATAAATCAATTAATCATAAAAATGGAATACACCGTTCGCATTTCTATTTTAAGTTTGGATATTTATATGAAGTCATTGAAGAAAATGCTGCTGTGCAGTTTGTTACCGCTTCTTCTGCACTGACGCTTAGTTACTGTACTGAAGCGGCAGTAAACTTAGTTTTAAGTAAATTTATTTGACGTCAACAAATGTTGTAAAATCAAAGAATATGAACATTTTAAGTGATGTCCCAAAATAATTAAGTCTATCATTAAGCCAAACAGCTGAACGTGGCCTTTCAGTCTTTTCAAGACTGTTGGCTCTGTCTACCCCGCAAGGGATACAGACGTGATGATATGTATGTATGTATGTTAGATTTACTAATTGTACCTACTGTATACGTAATAACAGCCAAACATACATTCATACTTACATATTTACTTGACTATATTAGTTTCAGTTAGTTAGCATGTTTGACTGCGAGATTGTGTTTGTTGGGAGTCACATACATACATACATATAACACGTCTATTTCCCTTGCGGGGTAGACAGAGCCTACAGTCCTGAAAAGACTGACAGGGCACGTTCAGTGTCATGGCTTAATATTTGAATTGACATTCAAATAGTCACACTATTTGATTGTCAATTCTAGCTTCAAAGTTGCTAGCCCATCGCCTACAAAAATAATCCTTGGTTTATTAGCTTTTCCCTTAGTCGCCTTTTACGATACCCATAGGAAAGATCTGGAGTGGTCCTATTCCACCAAACGACAATTGAAACTATTGAAAACATTATAAAAACATGGCGTATTTGGTTTTCATTACACCCCACACACCTCCGCGGGGGGGGGATTATGATAATTTGCGATAATCGTACATTCGCAGACGGAGGGATGTTAAAATGATGTGTGTTTTATTCAAAAATATTTTAAAATTGTGTAAATGTCACTTTCTTCAGTTAAGGCTTGTGTATGACCACGGCTAAATTTTATTTGTCAGTTCATCACTGGTTAAATCTGCTAATTGATTGAAGAACTATATCATTCATTGAATGAATTTTATTGAATGACAAGGATAAACGTTGAAACTAGTGAGTGGAATATAACAGTGTCCAATCATTCAGGTGATTCAAATTTAATTTTTTTTTTCCACTGCGGCGCTAGTTGTCACCAAAACAAATATGGCGTCAACAGTTGGCACAGAAAATATTGTATTTGAATTTTATAGGGCACTATGATAATTTGGAGCAAAAAATGATAGCATGTTACTGCTTCTTATATTAAAAAGAAAACTTAGACAAATCTTCATTTCTTTACTCTCTCTTCTCTTCTCTTTCTTTAAACTCTACAGTAGTATTCTCCAAAAAGTTTCATTGTCAAGTAATAAGAATGTTAAACTTTTATAAATCGAATTTAACCTCTTTTTGTAATGCATATGTGTTACTAGCCAGTAATAAAAAGATGTTTATTTTTTATTAAAGAATGTTTGTGAAAAAATTCAAATATTCATATTACGCTACAGTTCAAGGAGTGCATTTTTAAGATCATTATAAATATTCCATTTTGTCTTAACCAAATGTGAAACAGTAAATTTTTCGTCTCAAGAACACTTTTAATTTTTCTCCATTAATTTCTAAGGAATCTAAGAAAAAAGACTTATTTACAACAGCTACTTATTCCTGTACTTACATGTCTACCGTTTTCGTACACTCTCTAAGGATTTACCGATTAGGTGTGGCGCCAGTCCTTATAGGCTAAAGACCATTGTAATGTTTAAAGACTTCGCCTAATTTGTAGGGATTATACGACAAAACAGCCTTAGGGTAAATTTTAATACGAAACAAATTGGTCAGTAAGCGATATTACAATTTAAGTTACTGAGTAACTTATTATTACAAATATTACAGCAAAAGTTTAACTTTGGATAGTTGAAATAAAAAACATAATTTTTGAATTATTCATTATGTCATAGATTCACAATATAACGGGGTCGGGGAGGGCAGTGACTAAATCTTTCTCAGATCTCAGCGTAATTTTCAGCAAGCTCGTCCGTTTTACTCTGGACCTAACCTTCTACCAGACAATTTGTGTCTTTTAAGAAAAGCCACAAGTCAGTATTGGTTTACGTTGTATATAAAAGCAATAAACCAGAAGGTTAAAGAAAAGTCATAATCCTTTTGACAAAAAATAAAAAAAAAAAAATGAAAAAGAAAAAAAAAACAGGAAACATCTTTTATCCTCAATTCGATTATGATTCATTCGACTGCTATTCGTAGTCTAAGGCTTTTCAACGTCCGCACTTACCTTATAAGTATTTGCTTAGTTTAAATATTAGTCTCACCAATATTAAAAGTGAATTTAGAATCTTATGACAACCTCACAAAAGATATACCCAACTCAAATGATCAACGATTTGAAAACACCGCATAAAGTCGTCTTGGTGATAAATAAATTTTCACTCTATTAAGTGTGGGTGATTCAGCAAAGTGCTTCGAATTAGAGGTGAGGGTGCGTAGACTAGGGGAGCCTCGGAGATAAATCTGCAGTCTGGATCATGATCTACGTCTCATTGCCAATGGATTGCTGGGGAGACAATGGGAGTTTGGATTGCATGACATTTCCTGGAATATATTCGTATGTAGATACCGACTGTTTGAGATAATAATATAAAGGTACTCTTGTTATTTTTTGTTGGAGTTACATAAATACAAAAACAAATACGAGTATGTTTTGATTGTAAATTTCCGGAATGGCAATGAACCTTTTTTCTAAACTATCAAATAAAAAATAAAATAAAAAATATTACAGAAAAAGATCATATCATAGGGTCCTATAATTTTTAAGTTGATAGAAAACAAATTGACCGCATTCATTTCGTATCTCTGTTCCAACTTATACTATAAGATAGTTTTTACACTGAAGAGTAGTTTACAATACTAAAATGCTAACACGCAATGACGTGCTAAATAGATGACGTCACGCTACGTTAAATACTTTTTTTATGTTTATAAATTACTGTAAAAGAATAAAGCTCATTTTTAAATACATTTTTTATTCAAAAATTAAAAAAAGAATATGCAACTTTGCTAAGCCAATTGTTATCTTAATGCACCACTTATATCATGTAATCAACCTACAAGTCGATTTTGAAAGGGGTGGAGTGTGTGTTGATATGTCAGCCAATCTCTCAGTCTGTATATTTATATATTGAGAATAAACATACATACAAACATACATAAAATCACGCCTCTTTCCCGAAAGCTTAGGCAGAGATTACATATTTCCACTTGCCACGATCTCTACAGACTTCTTTCGCTTCATCCACATTCTTAATTCTCTTATTGAAAGGTCCCTTGGTCTCGGGTACTTTTAACCTAACCTTTTGCCAGGACGTCCTTTATTTGGTCAGGGTACGTTCGTGTAAGCCTTCCCTCTCCTACCTTTCCATCCACACTTCCTTTATATACTTGTATAGTCAATCTTAGAGTTACTAGATACAATTATTACCAAACATATTAAGTCAAGTTCAGTTGTTTGGCTTAATGATAATCATTCATATAGTGATAGGTTGCTATCCCATCGCCAAAAAGAAGAATCTCAAGTCTTTATAGACTTGAGATTCTTCTTTTTGGCGACTAAGGAATAGGCTTATGCCTATTCCTTAGTCGCCTTAACAGCTGAACGTGGCCTATCAGTCTTTATTTTATTTTATTTTATTTTATTTGGAAAACATACAGTCATATATCTTGTACAAAATCTTACTTAGTTACTCTAGACCATTTACATGTTTTCGCATAAGTTTATCAAAATACTGGAAATTTTAACACATAAAAAAACAAAAAAAAAAAATATAATTAAAACGAAAGAAATATGGAAGGTACCAGATAGCACCTTATTATATATATATTAATTATTGACAGAATGAGAACCGTCAAACCAAGATTTGGTAACAAAATTTTTAAAACGGGTGGGTGTTGAATTGAAAAGGTCGAGCTCCGAGGAGACAACCAGCCTGTTCAACTCCTTAGCTGATCTAATAAAAAAAGAGTTTTGCCTATAGTTGGTCAAACTGGAAGGAATAGCAAGCAGTGAAGGGACTCGAGTAGACCTATTACTTGATTTTAGTTGTATTTTCGCCAGCAAACTAGGGGTATCGAATGAACTTTGAGCAATTTTAACCAACACAGAAATATCAACAATCCCACGTCTAATGTCAAGAGGGAGGGTGTGATGCCTACGACATATATTATCATAATTTGAATCATAATAATTTGTCTTAAACTGCACATAATTTAGGAATTTTTTCTGAATTGTTTCAAGCCTATCCACATAAATATTATATTTAGGGTTCCAAACCTGCGAGCAATACTCAAGGGAGCTACGTACTAACGCACAATATAGAATTTTAAATACTTTGATATTCTTAAATTGGGAGCAGGTTCTTTTCAAGAATCCTAGTGCTTTATTAGATTTTTTAACTATATGATTAATATGATTTTCATAAGTCATTTTTGAGTCGTGAATAATTCCCAAGTCACGAATTTCTTCCACTTTTTTTAACTCTTGACCTTTCAAATCATACTTAAAATCAATAGGTTTTATCTTTCTCGTAAAAGATATACTGAGACATTTGTTAACATTTAAATCTAATCTATTGATTGCACAATAATCGTCTAATCTACTGAGATCTTCCTGTAATAGCTCACAATCAAATATGTTATCAATTTGTTTATAGATTTTCATGTCATCAGCGTATAAAGTATGTGTGAATTAATAAAACAGGTTTTAATGTCATTAATGAAAATGTTAAATAGTAGTGGCCCTAATAAAGAGCCCTGAGGGACTCCTGATGGTATGCTTCGCCAGGTAGACGTGAAACCATTAACAGTTACAGCCTGAGAACGATTTTCAATGTATGAAGTGAACCATCTAAATAGGTTGCCATGAATTCCCGCAAAAAGAAGTTTTTGTAGTAACTTTGTATGGTCAATGCGGTCAAAAGCTTTACTATAGTCCGTAAATATAGCATCAACCTGGCCTCCACCATCCATACTTAAAGAAACAAAATCAATAAAATTAAGAAGATTAGTTGTGGTGGACCGTTGTTTTAGGAAACCGTGTTGCTCTTCAATGAATAATGATGATAACACATTATAAACTTGAGTGTGTACCAGTTTTTCAAATATTTTCATAAAAATACATAATTTAGAAATCTGTCTGTAATTCTTTATGTCACTTTTGCTACCACTCTTGTGAATAGGCGTGATGAAAGCACGTTTCCATATTCTTGGCACTACGCCTTCTTCGATTGATCTAGTAAAGAGGATTGTCAGTGGTCGAATTAGGGCACTCGCACAACCTTTAATAAATTATGAATCAATGTGATCCGGTCCTGCCCCTTTGTTTACGTCTAAAGATTTCAATAGTTTGAAAAGTGTTTCGGGATTAATTTCAATATCACATACAGAAAATCCATGATATGGAAGATCTTCTTTACCATGCGGGTTAGAATTATTAACACTGGTATTGGATGGACTCGAGAGGAAGGTAGAAGAGAAATAATCAGCAAAGAGATTGGATACATCTTCACCGGTATAAGCGGTATTATCCTCGTAATGTAATGCTGAAGGAAGTGAATTAGAACAATTCTTATTTGATTTTATAAATGACCAAAATAATTTAGGTTGATTGATTAGCGCTTCTTCTGTTTGTTTTAAATAATTATCATAACATTCTTGCTCTAACCTTTTACCTCTTTCTCTTAATAAATGGTATGTATCACGGTCAGCTGTATTTCCATATACTTTGTATTTCTTGAAATATTTAAATTTTTCCTTAAGCAATTTATTTAGAGGTGAAGTGTACCAAGAAGGAAACAGGCGTGATATCAACATTTTTCGTGGTACGTATTTATCTCTAATGTAATACAAATATTTGTAAAAAACATCTACTGCCTCTTCTAGGGTGTTATTGTACAAAATCGAATCCCAATCCATTTCATCAAGCGATGAATTTATGACGTCAAAATTAGCTTTTTCAAAGGAGTACTTATATCTCGGTTTACTTTTAAGCATACCATCACGTGAGAAGTTTATATAAATTTCTAGTGATTTATGATGGGGATCTTCTGGTACTAGAGGATCGTTGGCAGATGAAGTAATATTTATCCTTTCCATGCTACACAATACGTAGTCGAAAATGCGATTATTGGTGCTATTTTTAATGAAATTAAATTGTTTAAAGTTGCATTCCACTAATGTGTTAAAAAATATAAATTGTTCTTCACCCGTTATCCCACTTGGTTGCAGGCTGCAGCAATCGCCACGCCAATCTACATTAGGCAAGTTAAAGTCACCCATAATTTAAAATGAGTCATTAGGGCACGAGTTGTAAATAGAAGAAATTTTCTCGGAGAAGTTTCTCAATTGTAAATTAAATGAATTACCAAAATTTTCCTTACACAGATAAACTGTACACACGTGTAATTTATTAAAGATCCTATTTTGGTTTTTAGTGTTAGAGGTTATGGTAACCCATACATCTTCGGCTGATGAATGCCATTCAGGCCGTTCAACAGCCGCTAAATCACGATGAACCGCAAGAAGAACTCCACCACCGTATTGTTGCCCTGTCCTTTTATAATTCCTATCGCGCCTAAAAACAACATACCGATTATCAAAAAGCTCGCTACTGCCTATCTCATCCATCAACCAGGTTTCCGTCAAGGAAATAATATCAAAAGAATTTTGAAGGAGATTTCTTTTAAAAAAATGTGTCTTTGTACGTAGCCCCCGCGTATTCTGATAAAATACATTTAACTCATTAGAGCACATGATGTGATAATAATATATAAAAACTCAAGTGAAACCTTATAACTGAGAAAACATAAATTGTAGGCATATATTTTAAAAATACTAGTATATATAAATTTAATATTTCTTATATTTATTGACCAACGAAATAATTGAAAATACAATATTAGGATATTAAACTGCATTATATTATGTATGATAACTGAGAAAATTACGGGCCGACGCAATTTCGTAATACATAACGGTACATTGTTATCGTAAGGCAGTGGTATGCAAAAAAATAAATACAAGCGTATGATGGTCGTGCACAATGTCAGCCTACCCCCAAGCAATAACTAACCGATAAGCAAATCGGCACAGCTAAATGATTGGAATGCAAGCGCGGTTCTCAAACTGTTTACATATAATAGAGAGTAGAAAAATGGATGATAATTTGTGTATAGTTTGGTGTAGAAAAATGAATATTGGAGGACAATAAACAATGAGATTTTTATTGGAAAGTAATAACTTATATTATTTTCGTTAGATCTTTTTCGTTCTTTACAAGGAAAATAGGCGATGTATCTGACTTCCGGGCCATTAAGTCTTTACAAGACTATTGGCTCTGTCTACCCTGCAAAGGATATAGACGTCATTATATGTATGTACAAAACATATTTGCCGACATACGAGTAAACATTTTTCGTTTTAATTTTCCGACATCATAAACCCTTTTTGACTTTTATCTCTGTAAATCTGTTTGTACGCTTTACCTCATCCTAGTTGTCATAGCTTACTGTAATTTTCCCGGTAATTACATGTGCAGATAATAGAAAACATTTCCACATATGCACGTTTGACTCCATTTACCTTTAAAAAAATATCAAAGGGAGCTTTAATGCATCGAGCGAGCAATCTCGAATAAAAGGGTGCATAATTTATCATGTAGCCACTACTATATCCGCCTCCATTTTTATTACATCACACGTTGAAGAATGAATTTCAAATGGTGTCGGAAGTTTGTGCAAGGGGAATGGATCCGTGGCGCTTACCATTTGCGCTTCCTTGCCAATTTCACATACATACATACATATATGGTCACGTCTATATCCCTTGCGGGGAAGACACAGTCTTGAAAAGACTGAACGGCCACGTTCAGCTATTTGGTTTAATGATAGAATTGAGAGAGAGTGACAGGTTGCTAACCCGTCGCCTAAGAAAGAATCTCAAGTTTGTAAGCCTGGCTAATTTTATTGATTTCATTGCCTTGTGGTTCCCGGCACCAATAGAAAAAAGAATAGAACCACTCCGTGACTTTCGTAAAAGGTTTATATACTTGGGATTCCTCTTCTAGGCGATGGGCTGGCAACCTGTCACTATTTGAATCTCAATTCTATCATTAAGCCAAACATCTGAGCGTGGCCTATCAGTTTTCAAGACTATTGGCTCTGTCCACCCCGAAAGGGATAGGGATGTGATTATAGGAATGAGTTTAGATTCCAAGTTAAAAATATGAACGAATATAAAACTAATGATTTCAATACGAATATATGTTTGTTTGTTTGTGATATCTTTATTGTACTCGTACGTAAGAAATAACACAAAAATACAGTTAATTTCTAAGACAAAATATACAAAGGCAGTCTTATTCTATTTAAGGATCTCTTCCAGTAAACCATTGAATTTCTTTAACAGTGTCTTCATCTTTTTAGTGTAATTTAGTACAGAGCCTTACGATAACTCTTGAAAGATTTTAACCGTTACTACGTCAAAAAAGAATTTAACTAAAAACTAAATTAAAAGGTGTGATTGCAATCGGGAAAGAGCTTTTAAAAAATTGTAAAAGTTTAAAAAAAAACTAGTCATCATTTATTTTTACAATAAAAAATTTGCTGTCTGTGATAATTTCAACAATGCATTTAAATATTACACGCTATGTTTTATTTTTAATGAAATTAACATGCATTTGGACTCATAGTAGGGGTAATCCAAGGTGCTTCGGGTATGGGAATCCTCAAGAAAAATACGTTAGAAGTCAAACGACACAACATTGAATTTAAAATGAAAGGTTCCAAGTGATCTCAAGTTTGAAAGTTGAGAAATGATCCGCCAACTAAGGCTTACTTAAACCAAATTTTTATTTAATAGGGTTAAAAATGGAGTGCCGTGTGGTTCCCGACACCAATAGAAAAAGACCACTCCTTCTCTTTCCCATGGATATCGCAAAAGGCGAATAAGGGATGGTCTTATAAACTTGGGATTCTTCTATAAGTGGACGGCTTGCAACCTGTTACTTTATATGAATCTCAATTCTATCAGTAAGCCAAATAGCTGATCGTGGCGTATCAGTATTTTCAAGGCTATTGTCTCTGTCTTTCCCGCAAGGGATATAGACGTGATTATATGTATGTATGTATATTAAAATTAAGATTATTTTACTATGAAGCCTTGTGGTTTTAATTAAAACACTTAATGATAGGATCTCTCCATTTCTTTTCACAACATCTGTAACAAGTTACATGACAGCGCGCCATCTTTGCCTCCCGTTCCAATTTTAAAATCAGGCACTTTACTTAAAAAAAAAAAAGAAAAACAAATTATACATTTAACATCCGAGCAAGCCACGTGAATAATCTCTTATTGTGACAATGAAAAGCGTTTGATTACTGTTAGCTATTGCTAGCCGTCGGGACGTAAAGTTATCGGAAATATGCTGTTTTTGCATGTCGTTATGTTCATATTGTTCTTTGGTTATTGTTCCGTTTCTAGAGAGATTGAAGGTAGGTACTTAATCAAAATTGGAAAAGGTAAAATCATATGAATGAAGGGTTACGTTGGTTCCCGACACCATTAAAAAAAGAAGAGGACCCCTCTATCTCTTTCCCATGGATGTCGTAAAAGGTAACTAAGGGATAGACTAATTAAATTGAGATTCTTCTTAATCTCAATTATATTTATAACCCTAACAGCTGAACGTGGCGTGTCAGTTTTTCAAGATTGCTCGCTGTGACTAACCCGCAAGGGACATTGACATAGAAAGACGTGATTATATGAATGAATGAATGAACAAAAAAACATGTTTATTTTCAAATCGATGACAATGAGAGTCAAAAAGTTTTTTTTTTCATATACGGTTATTACACAGATTGAGTTAGCCTCGAAGTAAGTTCGAGACTTGTGTAATGAGATACTAACTCAACGATACTATATTTTATAATAAATACTTATATAGATAAACATCCAAGACCCAGGCCAATCAGAAAAAGTTCTTTTCTCATCATGCCCTGGCCGGGCTTCGAACCCGGGCCCTACGGTGTTACAGACAAGCGTACTGCCGCTGCGCCACAAAGACCGCCAATGTGAAATGAATACTCGATTTCTACGCATCACTGCCGAACAACTGAATTTATTTTTAGCTCACCTGCATTCTACCGGTATAAGAGATATTATAAGATACGCGATTTTAACGACTTCCAGATAAATTGAAGCGGCAAGATCATTTGTTCCGTTCTTAATTTGAGGGCGTATTCTGTAATGGTATTATTTATTTGTCTGTGTGCCGTGTGGTTCCCGGCACTCCATATCTTTCGCACGGATGTCGTAAATGGCGACTGACCACAACATATATTTCCCATGAATGTCGTGAAAGGCGACAAAAGGGAAGGCTAATAAGCCTGAGATTCTTCCTGTAGGCGACCGGTTACTATTTGAAACTCAATTCCATCTTTGACAGCTGAACGTGGCCTTTCAGTCTTTTCGAGACAGTTAGGTACCTCTGTTATGATATTATTTATTTAAAACTTAATTTCCCTAAAAGAACTATGCACGAAACGATGAACTCTTTGGTCTGTGTTTACGAAATTGAGATTCAAATAGTGACAGGTAAAAAAGAATCCCATGTTTGTAAGCCTATCCCTTAGTCGCCATTTTCGACATCCATGGATAAGACATGGAGTTGTCCTATTATTTTGTTGTATTAGTGCCGGGAACCACACGGCACTATTCCAAAAATAATGCAAAATAAACTTAACAGAATAGGGTCGTTAAAGATGGCAGCTGCCCCCCTCGCTAGCGTAAACTAGGATTGACGTATTGTGTACTGCACACTCCCATCTGCAGGCGGGAAAACAATTAGCTATGCTTACCCCGTAAATCTACAGATGTCGAGAACAAACTTATAATTAAAAATTTTAAACTGCATACATACATATGGTCACGTCTATATCCCTTGCGGGGTAGACAAGAGTTAACAGTCTTGAAAAGACTGAATGGCCACGTTCAGCTATTTGGTTTAATGATAGAATTGAGATTCAAATAGTGACAGGTTGCTAGCACATCGCCTTAAAAAAAGAATCCCAAGTTTGTAAGCCTATACCTAAGTCGCCGTTTACGATATCCATGAGAAAGAGATGGAGTGGTCCTATTCTTTTTTGTATTGGTGCCGGGAACCGCACGGCATAATTCCAAACGTCCGACATAAAGGTACGCCACGTGCGCGTTTAGTACTTGTATTATTTATAAATAATATGATTAGCTTTTTATCATGCCCTGCATTTGCAGCTTATCAAATATAATTAAAGCCAAAATGTTTAACCACTGCCCAGTTAAATTTTAAGACGCCAATAGGTGGTACCCCGGTAATGTGTTAGTCGCCTTGTTAAAAATATGCTATAATATAAATACTGCGAAACTTTAAAATCATTATTTTCCTCCGTCTTCGTCGTGATTTTGGGAGGTACTTTATTACCCGAAGTGACTCCCGTCTGAGGGCAGAATCCCAAGAACGGAAAACAAAGAACATGTAAGCTTTGTAATTTTCTAATAGTTACCATAAATGAGATTAAAAATGATAGTAATATTAAAAACAACCACGAAGTAGATGTCAAAGCTGGTGTATGTATACATGAGAGACGTGCTTCCAACAACCCGTAACATATGATTTAGCAAACACGTCTCGTTCTGATGCAAATGCTCGCATCTGTATCATTTGCGATGAGTAGCCCTTACTAGGGGTGTTGAACTCGACCATAATCATACATAAAGTCATGTCTGTGAGCCAACAGTCTTGAAAAGACTCATGGACACGTTTGGCTTGACGATAGAAATGAGATTCAAATAGTGACAGGTTGCTAGACCATCGCATCGGCTAAAAAAAGAATCCTAAGTTTATGAGCCTATCCCATAGTCGCCTTTTACTATCTTCTTCTTCGTCGTCGTTACCTTTTCCCACTTTCTACGTGGGGTCGACACAGTATGTTAGTTTTTACCATAGTCGCGTTTTACTATATCCATGGGATATATACGTAACTATTGTTTGTTTGTTTGTTTCTAATATATTTATTGCATAGAAATTTACACAGTAACAAGAAAATAGTAAGTACATAGTTATAAAAGAAACAAATCACTTGCAATGGCGGACTTATCCCATGAAGGGATCTCTTCCAGTCAACCGGCAAACAATAAAGGAACTAAATAATTCAGTTAAAAGCGGCAAGTCACTGTGTTTACAACATTTTAGGTATGTATGTATGAAATTTTCAGGCAAAAGCGTAAAAAAACCAGTTTATTTTCTCTTTAGACCGATCAGTTTTTAGAGGTTAACCGATTATTAGAGGAATTTCCTAAATTTTGTAGAAAAATTGTGGAATTTTCAGTTATCAATAATAAATTAAATTAATTAAGTAATGTAGATTACTCGTAGTAGTAACCGCCGCACGGCACAAGAGTGCCCGCATCAAAACTTGCGATCTGCATGCGAATTTACAACTGTTTATCTTTTTGAACACCCGCACGTTTCGTCTCTATTATTTACAGACATTATTTTGTACAGATCACAAGGTATAAAATCATCTATTTATACCTCTGTTCTTAATATTTTTACTATAAATGTGCAGCATGAGCGATAGTTCAGGTTCTACCGTCACAAAGGGAAGAACCGCGGCTCCGAAGATGTTGAGTCAACGGTTGTATTTATGCTCCAAGATTGGATCGGATTTCCGTGAAATCTTTGCTTGCGCGATTTAGACTCGTCGCTACTATTGACTGAGCGCGTCACATTCTTCGCTATCATTGGCAGATGGCGTGTGACGTTAAAGATGTCGCCACAAATGTAATAGTGTATTGTATTTGTAACTGAAACTCCTGCCGGCTTATCTGATGCCGTGTGGCTTCCAGCACTTTTAATATTACGGACTACGGACTATTCCATATTTCTCATGGATGCCGTAAAAGGCGACTACGGGACAGGCTAATAAACTTAGTTTCTTCTTGTAGGCGATGGGCTAGCAACCTATCACTATTTGGATTCAGCGGTAGTACGCTTGACTGAGACACCGGAGGTCTCGGATTCGAATCCCGGCCAGGGCATCATAAGAAAACAACTTTTCCTGATTGGCTCGGATCTTGGATGTTTATCTATATAAGTATATATGTATTATAAAATAAAGTATCGTTGAGTTAGTATCACGTTACACAAGTCTCGAACTTACTTCGAGGCTAACTCAATCTGTGTAATTTGTCCCGTAGGTATATATTTATTTACTTCATGTAAACCTTGCCTTAGTCTACCACAGTGGGGAAGTGTCAATATGCATGTATTGTCACACAGTGCATCAAAAATACTTTCCAGTGTTCAATAAGGAACATCAAACAGCGATGTTGCTAGTCTGAAGAGTGATGACTTTCACCGCGCCGCCTTTATTAGTGTATTGCGGCTGTGTTGCCATTGTCATAATATATTATTCTACTAGATGTGTCAAAATTTGCATGAAGAGATTTATGAATGTGGATGATGCGGAAGAATTATGCAGGGATCGTGGAAAGATGTAGTCTTTGATCTTATCTGATAGATGCTATGGAAAAAATGGTTGTCTTTACTTATCCTTATATATTGATACATTTGAATTTATTTACTACCCTGTAACTATGCATGTGCAATAACTATGTATTTTATTATTGTTTTAAAGTACAAAAAATTTTTAATAAATAAATAAAGAAGCCGTTCCATTCTTGGGTCAAAAAATAAGTATTACATTTAAAATTGATATGCTGCCAGCTTTCTTGGAACTGGGATTAACAGGAACTTAAGAAAACACTAGGTAATTTAGTTGTAAGTAATATTAAAATTGACGTTATATCAATATGTTCAGGAATCAGAAGAATCAATGGTACGAGTATAAGATACCTACACTTATTGTGAGGGAAAACAAAGTGAGAAAACCTACACATTCAGGCAACTGAATGTGTAACCACGATCCAATATAAGTTAGGTACAGGGGCAAAGATTTCGGAGATCAGATGGGAGTCGCGCCGTTTAAAAACTTGACTCCAGGATTGGGTTCCAGGATTTTACATGGTCGTAAAAGCGCACTCCGGGCTCCTCTCTAAAGAGGCGAGGATATAATAGGGACTAACGCCAAGAGGAAGAAGTGCATACATACATATGGTCACGTCTATATCCCTTGCGGGGTAGACAGAGCCAACAGTCTTGAAAAGACTGAATGGCCACGTTCAGCTATTTGGCTTAATGATAGAATTGAGATTCAAATAGTGACAGGTTGCTAGCCCATCGCCTAAAAAAGGATCCCAAGTTTGTAAGCCTATCCCTTAGTCGCCTTTTACGACATCCATGGAAAAGAGATGGAGTGGTCCTATTCTTTTTTGTATTGGTGCCGGGAACCACACGGCACGGCGTACGGCAGGAAGAGGTATAAGGTCATATCCAGTTTTATTATTCCTGTAATTTAGTCACCTAACCCACCCCACCCTTCAACGTGTCGCTTTGATCTAAATACTGGTTTCATCTGCTGTCACGTGTCATACCAGGAATTTAATGTTATAATTTTTTTTTTGTCATGTCTGTATTTAATGATATCGAAAAATTAATATTTGATCTTTCTGTGATGTATCCATAAATAATAAAATTACTCTTGTATTTGTTTATGCGCCGGAACACAAGCTGGCAACATTAAGAAAACAACTCTTCCTTCCTTTTTACCTCTTCCACGTGAGAGTACGTCTTTCCACTTATAAAAATTGTTAAATTATATTCTCGGTCACAAATAAACGCAGTGCAGTATATAAATTTTTATTTTATTGTTCCGGATGGCCCGGGGACACACTAAATTTGGCGACGGCAAGTAAAAAACTGTATTTACAATTTTTGCCATGGCGGCATATGGAGTCATAAAACCATTTCAAGATGGTGACGACATTGAATGTTTTTTGGAAAGACTGGAGCAATATTTCTACGCCAACAACATTTCAAAAGAACTTCGGACGTCAGTTTTACTAACAATGATTGACGAAAAAGTTTACAAAGTCATTAAAAGTACATTGCATCCGGAGCTGCCTAAAACGAAAACACTTGTGGAATTACAAACAGCGTTACGCCTGAGATACAAAACCAGAATATCTCATTTTAGAAAAAGGACAGCATTTGACAAATTACAACAAGAAGATGGAGAAACCATCACTAAATGGTACGCAAGAGTTTGTGACTCTGCCACGGAATGTGAATTCGGCACGTGTATTGACGACAGAATCAAGGACAAGTTTGTTACAGGCATGAGAAGTGGGCCTATTTTTGAAAGGCTGTGTGAAGAACCTATTACTAAGAAGTTGGCTGATTTGTTGGACATAGCATTGAATAAGGAAGCAGTATTACATGAAAGACAAGCACCAGTGCATCGGGTCACTAAATCTACCAAGTCCACAATTTCACAAAGTTCCAAGTCTCAAGGTGAGAAACAAAAAAGTACTGAAACATTATTGACATGTATCCATTGTGGAAAATCCAATCATTCTTTTGCAAAATGTAAATATAAGAAATATACTTGCAAACTGTGTAAAAAGGTTGGACATTTAGCTTCAGTATGTAAAGCCAAGGCGGCAAATACAAACAACTTGGAGGTGGAGGAGGAGATTATTGATATTTTCACAATGATGCCGGAATTACAGGTGCCATCGTTAAATTACATTTCTCCATTCATAGTGCAGTGTGAAATTAACTCTAAATTAATTGATATGGAGCTGGACACAGGTGCGGCAGTGTCATGTGTGCCAGAAAGTGTTTACAAGCAAAAATTTAAAAATATAGATTTGAACTCAACACATTTAAAATTAAAAACATATAGCGGTCAGGTAATACAACCTATTGGTGAAATTTTTGTTCCTATTAAGTATAAAGATAAGAAATATAATTGTAAATTGTTAGTTGTTTCAAATGGTTGCAGATGCCTGTTTGGCCGGGATCTGGTACAAAAGTTTAATTTAGATATTAAAAATTGTTTATCTGTTAATATTATTCATAAGGCTGATAATTTGGAAGATTACTTAGAAAACTTTTCTGATCTTTTTAAAAATGAGTTAGGTGTGATAAAGGGAGAAGAAGTTAATTTAGAACTTATTGATAAGGATGTTAAGCCTGTTTTCCACAAGCCAATTCCTATTCCCCATGCATTCAAGGAGAAAGTAGATGAGGAATTAAGGAAGTTGGAACGGGAAGGTGTTATAACAAAGGTTGAAAGTTCTAAATGGGGAACTCCTTTAGTACCAGTTATCAAAGATAATGGCAAATTACGTTTATGTGCAAATTATAAAATTACAGTTAATAAATATATTAAAGATGTTAACCATCCTTTACCTAGAATTGATGATATTTTTAGTGCCTTACAGGGAGGTGAGAAATTTACAAAACTTGATTTGCGCAATGCTTTTAATCAATTATTATTAGATAATAGCACAGGGGAGCTATTAGCATGGTCTACAAGTAAGGGCATATTTAAACTTAACCGATTACCTTATGGTACTAAGCCAGCGAGCTCCATTTTCCAAGCTAAGATGGAAAAAATTCTATTAGGAGCCAAAGGTGTTGTAAATTTTATCGATGATGTTTTGGTTACAGGATGCAATGATGAGGACCATTTAAATAATCTCAAGGAGGTGTTAAAAAGATTTAAAGAGGTTGGAATAAGATTGAATAAGTCAAAATGTTTATTTTTTCAAAATGAGATTAATTATCTTGGTCACATTATATCTAAAGAAGGTCTAAAGAAGGATCCAGCTAAATTAGAGGCCATCATCAATGCTCCTGTACCTAATAATGTCACGGAAGTAAGGTCTTGGATTGGTATGGTTGGATATTATTCAAAGTTTGTTCCTCAGTTATCAGTTAAGTTAAAACCAATGTATGATTTATTACAAAAGGATAGAAAATTTATATGGACAAAAGTTTGTAATGATAGTTTTGAACAAGTTAAAAAAGAAATTGTTTCTGATAATATTTTAATCCATTTTAATAGAGATTTACCTTTAAGATTGTCTTGTGATGCTTCGCAAAATGGTATAGGTGCTGTACTCAGTCACATTTTGCCGGACGGTACTGACAGGCCTATTAGTTTTATTTCACGTGTTTATAGCAAAGCTGAAAAAGGATACTCGATGATCCATAAGGAAGCTTTAGCAATTTATTGGGCAGTCCAAAAATTTTATCAGTACTTAGTAGGTTCCAAGTTTGAGTTACAGTCAGACCATAAACCTTTGCAAGCTCTATTTGGAGAACACAAGAGCCTGCCACAAATGGCTGCAGGACGGCTCCAAAGGTGGTCCACATTTTTATCAGGATTTAATTATACTTTTAAATATATTAAAGGAATGCATAATGTAATAGCTGATTGTATGTCAAGATTGCCATTGCAAAATAATTCTTGTATTAAGCAAACAAATGAATATGAGTATATAAATTTGGTAGCAGATCAAAATATTGTTAATTTAGATTTAGTCAGGTCAGAAACTAGGAAAGATCCTATTTTAAGTTCAGTATTTAATATGATACGTTATGGATTTCCAAAATTTACACAAAATAATTCTCTTAAACCATATTTACAAAAGAAGAACGAACTATATATTGACCAGAATGTTATTATGTGGGGATATAGAGTTGTCATCCCTGAGAAATTAAGATCACATTTACTCAAAGAACTTCATTCTACACATGAAGGCATTGTCAAAATGAAATGTAACGCTAGGTCTTACTTTTGGTGGCCAGGTTTAGATATGCAAATTGAAAATTTAATTAAATCTTGTGATGTATGTATGACATATCGTTCAGAACCACCAAAAGCACCAATTATTTCATGGCCAAGAACTAAGGTTCCATATGAGCGTGTACATGCTGATTTTCTAGGGCCAATAGATAATAAGATGATTTTGTTAATAATTGATTCTTATAGTAAATGGCCTGAGGCATTTATTGTCAAAAGTTTAGATTCAAAACAGACGGTTGAAAGGTTTAGGGAGTGTTTCAGCCGATTTGGATTACCGAAAGTTGTAGTTACCGATAATGCGGCAACATTTATTAGTAAGGAGTTTTCTGAATTTCTTTCCAAGAACGGGATAGTACATGAAACTTCTCCACCCTTTCATCCGGCTACCAATGGCTTCGCAGAAAATGCTGTAAAAACTTTTAAATCTGCTCTTTTAAAAGCATTAAAAGATAAAAGTAATCACAATACATCTTTTGAAACATTAATGAATAGATATTTATTTCATTACAGAAACTCAATTCATATTGTTACTGGTGTTTCACCTTCTCAGTTGATGTTTCAAAGGAAACTTAGAACTAGATTAGATTTATTGTCCATACCAAATGTAAAAGCTTATGATAAGGGAGGAAAAAGAAAGGAAGCATTTAAAGAAGGAGATATAGTTTATTGTAGAGATTATAGAAACCCTAATAAAAAGCAGTTTGTAAAGGCAATGATAGATGAAGTATTAGGAAAGAGAACATATTATTGTAAAGTTTTAAATGAAAATTTAATTTGGAAGCGTCACTTGGATCAAATTATTAGTGCTACTCAAGATTATGAAAATATTGAAGATACAGTAGATAAAAGTTATAATGTTGAACCAATTGATACTTCTGATAAGAACAGTACTGGTAGTGAGAAAATTGTAATTCCTCAAACCATTTCACCACAGGGTGAACAGCCACAGAAACCTATTAGCCCTGTAAATTCTGAAACTGTTTTGCCTTTAGCTGAAGAAGGTAATTCATCTTTTAATAGTCCCACAGTTCAACCGACTAGTGAAATTAGTAGTCCAGGTTTAAGACGTTCCGTTAGAGTTCGTAAGGCACCCCAACGTCTCAACTTATAAAGGGGGGGTATTGTGATGTATCCATAAATAATAAAATTACTCTTGTATTTGTTTATGCGCCGGAACACAAGCTGGCAACATTAAGAAAACAACTCTTCCTTCCTTTTTACCTCTTCCACGTGAGAGTACGTCTTTCCACTTATAAAAATTGTTAAATTATATTCTCGGTCACAAATAAACGCAGTGCAGTATATAAATTTTTATTTTATTGTTCCGGATGGCCCGGGGACACACTACTTTCTTCAAATTGTCATTACTACCTACTTATCTACATGCTGTGAAACGACTTTGGGCAACGAGTGGAATTTTTTTTTAATTTTTTTTTACTATTTTTTCACAAGCGTTATTTTTTTTTTGATTTTCTAATGTATATTACCTTCATTTTGATACCTTCATTTTTGACACCATTTGAGATATGTTTTTGACGACTCTACATTAATATTGAACATCACCGTAACTGCGTACAAAATCCGTTACGCTCTATGCTATACGGTGTTGCCATAGCGCTGCTTAAAGTCCCAAGACTTGCTTACATATACATCGTAAAAGGCGACTAAGGGATAAGCTAAACACTTGGGATTCTTGTTTTAGGCACCGGGCTAGCGGAGCGACCTGTCACTATTTGAATCTCAATTTCATCATTAAGACATACGACAGCTGAACGTGACCTTTCAGTCTTTACGAGACTGTTGGCTCTGCCTACCCCGTAATTATTAAAGACGTGATTAAATGTATATATCACACATATATGTATGATTGCTCTATAATAATTTCACACATCACCGAAACTGCATACACAATCCGATACCGGCTATGACGAACGGTGTTGCCATAGCGATACTGTATCTCCCCATTACGCCTCCCCTAAAGGAAGATCTGAATGTTTTTTATTTGATTTCGCACCCAATTTGCTCGGTCGTTTCGCAGAAGCGACCAACCACGCGGTTTAAGGTTTGATTCCGAGTTGGACGACAGAGGGGATTTCTTGTGTTCATTGTGTAAAAATGAGTTACAATTTTAATTCTTGTATCGTTCTTACAGAAATACATACATATAATTACGTTTATATTCTTTGCGGCGTAAACAAAGCCAACCGCCTTGAAAAGATTGAAAGGCCATGAACTGAAATTCAAACAGTGATCGGTTGAAAACCCACTGCATTGTATACAAGTAGAAGCCACAAGCACTACTTTATAGGTAGGTTAAAAGTAATTTTTGACAGAATTGATAAATAAATAAATAAATATATACTTGGATGTTTATCTATATAAGTATTTATTATAATATAGTATCGTTGAGTTAGTATCTCGTAACACAAGTCTCGAACTTACTTCGAGGCTAACTCAATCTGTGTAATTTGTCCCGTATATCTATAATATATTTATTTATTTGTGGATTAAAAAAATCCTACCTAGTATTTAGGTACATAAAGGTTTTCACAACCGAAGCGTATCTACTTAATAGACTCTTTCACGCAAAAACAACTAAACCGATTACGATGAAATTTGGTATGTAGGTAGCTGAAAACCCAGAATAACATATAGGCTACTTTTTATCCCGGAGTTCCCGCGGGATTGATTGTTATGTTATGATACGGGTTCTACGCGGACGTAGTCGCGGGCTAACTCTAGTAACAAGTAATTTGGAGTCGTCGCATTCGGAATTGTACTTTTATCATAGTTACAGATGTGTAATATGGTTGAAAGCTAGCAATATATTGTTCTGGGTCTCAACTGTAAGAGAGATTAAATACAATAAAGAAATAGTGAATTCGCAATGGCTGTTTTAAATCTTATATTATTCAGTGTCTGTCTATCAATTCACTATGTTTAATGTTGTGAATCGATTATCCTAGCTCAAGTGATTAATTAATCAATAATTTATGAATCTGTCGCGAGGTTTAGAACTATTTTAAAAATACTTAGTTTTGCTGTTTTATGTCATTACAGATACAGTTTCTTTACGAGCCACACTAAATTTATAAAGAGAAATGATTGGTGATCCCGTTTTTAAATTTAACAACGCTGAGCCGATTGTGATGAAACTTTGCACAGTCATTTTGATAATTAAAAGAAACATACGCTTTTTTCGTACAATTCTCACACAAAGCACGTCTAGTACATATAATCGTGATTGTATTTCATGCGATAGACGGAGCCAACAATCTTAAAAGGAATGCACTTAATAATTGATATTTCATGTTTTATCTTATTAATTCAGTATGCTACTGAAACCGACCAACCTTAGGAATATTGTTGATTTATACGGTAATTTCTACATTGACACATTTTTCCTACTCCCAAAAATAAGGGATGGTGCAGAAACAGTTAATTGGGAATCAGGTGGGCCCGATGACGACAAGAGACGGAATTACCGAGTTCTTTAGCCACACGCGCGTGTGTATGCGCCTTTATTAAGGAGAATGTACATTCGACTAAGGGACTAAGAGACTGAGGCGACTGAGGGATAGGCTTACCAACTTGGGATTCTTTTTTTAGGCGATGGGCTAGCAACCTGTCACTATTTGGATCTCAATTCTATCATTAAGCCAGTCTTTTCAAGACTGTTGGCTCTGTCTACCCCGCAAGGGATATAGACGTGACCATATGTATGTATGTAATGTACATTCGACCCGGTTTTATACTAAGCGTCCGTCTGATCTGCGCAACATTTGCAATCATTTGATGATAGTTACTTGAGGTTTCCTAACTAACCTATACTAATATTATAAAGCTGAAGAGTTTGTTTGTTTGAACGCGCTAATCACAGGAACTACTGGTTTGAATTGAAAAATTATTTTTGTGTTGAATTTTTTATCGAGGAAGGCTTCAGGCTATTTAACATCACCCTGCAACTATAAGGAGCAAAGAAATAATGGAAAATGTGAAAACAAAACGGGGAAAATTATTCATCCTTCAGGGCTTCAATGATGCCCAAAATAACTATTCCATACTATTTCGGGAAAGAGGCATGATTTTAAGTATGTATGTATGTATAACTATTCCACGCGGACAAAGTCGCGGGCACAGCTAGTCCGTAATAAAGGAACCTATGTTAATTATCAGAGAAAAGTCATTCGTTCATGGCCGTCGTATAATTTGAACCTGCCACATGCTTCCTATAGGGCCACTAGTTTCGGATATACGTCTGTCAGTCATTCACTTACTAACGGAAGAGTTTTCATATGTATGTATATTGATGATTTATTAAATTACTTTAAAAAAATAGAACTGCCTCCAATCGATACCCTCTTTTCTTTAAATCGGTTAAATTTCTTAAGCCTTTTCCATAGTGTGAAAACCGCATTACAATCGGTTCAGCGAAACGCGAGATAATCGTGGTCAAACATATATATGTACATACAGGTTTGACGTGTTTCTCTGAAAACCGCATTAAAACCATCTTTTTTTTTTAAAAGGTTAAAAATAATGGACCGCAGAAAGGTAGAAAAACAGTTTTCAAGTGTACATGACCCTTTATTCATCCCTAAACACGTCTGTCCCGGGATTAAAATATCTGTATTGAGGGGAGTCTGGCCGGGGAATAATTTGGCAATCGTCAAAGGTGTTTAGGGTTATTTTTCAGGGTTCAGCGTAGGTACCCCTTTGATTTAAAAACTGATAAATATTTTTTTTTCACATACCTTATGGATCTAGTTTATTTAGAATGGGACCACTTTATATCTTTCCCGTGGATGTCGTAAAAGGCGAATAAGGAAATGGTTAATACATTTGAGATTTTTCTTGCAGACAAGCAAACTGTCACTATTTGAATCTTAATTTAATCAAGCCATACAACTTCGATTTTTTCACGATTGTTGGCTCTGTCTACCCTGCTAGGTATATAGACGTGACTATATGTAGTTATACTAAATATACACACATATAAATCAAGTCTATTTTAAATTAAGGTCGTCCTGGTAAAGGGTCAGGTCAAAAGTACCCGAAATCAATAAGAGAGTTAAGAATGTGGATGAAGCGAAGGAAGTATGCAGAGAACGTGGCAAGTGGAAAGAGGTGGTCTCTGCCTACCCCTCCGGGAAAAAGGCGTGATTTTATGTATGTATGTATGTATAAATCCAGTCTATTTTTCATAAGAGTTGGCACAGATTACGTCTTTTATAGGTACATTCGATTAAAATAAAAGAGATTAACTCATGTTACTTTGGTCGTGAAATCGGATACATCTGTCACCAGGCCTCCATCAGGGCCGGATATTTTTTATCTGTGAGGTAAATATATAAAAAAAGATGTATGTAGTTATTGACTATTTAATTTTATCAGTTCTTAATTAAACATATACTGTTATGAATCTTATTACTTTATGTTTATTGTATCAATGTGTTGGGTGTTGGTTGCTCTTTCGGGCAAAATCTTATAACAAATTTTGATGAAATTTTGTAGCTAGTCCATCGCTTACTGGAAGAATCCCAAGTTTCCCTTAGTCGCCTTTTACGAAATCCGTGGGAAAGAGATAGAGTGGTTCTTTTCTTTAGTATCGTATAAACGAAAAAATATATTTAAATTTACCGTACAAATTTTCTACCATGACCTAAGATTAAATAAGTGGTTTACAGAATGGATTAATTGTTGCTTGCGAAACTCTAGTGCAGACACGTTTCCAATTTACTACTAATCCTGCCTGGTTTCGGAGGCAAATGCTAGGTTATAAACAAAATAAAAGTATGATAAGAATTTATAACAAGTCTAGCTTTAGATTGAAACTCAAAACGTGGAAAATTTTGTGTTTTTTTTCGTTATTGTGGGAATATAAGGAAATTGTCTTAGCTTTTCTTTATTTTTTTTAAAGTCTTACGGAACCCTGATTCTTGGAGAACTTAAATGCTTAATATATTCACTACCATTCTGTACGCAAACTCTGAAATAGATTTGTATTAAACCATACATCTGAGATTGGCCTTTCGGTCTTTTGAAGACTGTTGGTTCTGTCTACCCTGCAAGGTATATAGACGTGTTTAGTATGTATGTACATATGTTACACTGTATATGCCAAGATTTTATGTTCAACAACTACTTACTTAATTTATTGTCGAAGATTTCAATTTTGTTGACTTAGATATACATATTCAACACATATCTCATCTTCATCCCTAACGAGGCAGACAGATCAGATTGTCATAAAACTTTAACAATCGGTAAGAAAAAGCTAAAATATTCACTATTTTTTTTTCGCTTTGATGACCATTAAATTCAACGTAATTTTTTCAAGGTGTCAAAAATCCGGCAACTCCAACTTTTAATACGAAATTGTGACTGGCAAAAACCGAGTATGATTTTCACAAGAATAATAATGTCTTTCGAAATATTATCGATTAAGTTAATAAGCACCTTGGCCGATGATTACAATCTGCCACCTTATCGATGTCGATCAATCATTTAGTACTTAATATATCAGGCTACTTTCACGATTATTGCTTTTATTATGGTTCTGATATGTACATATGTGTATGCTATGCATTGCAAAATAATGGACTTTAAAAGGGAGAGTTGGCGATAATGTCATAATTTCATGCAATTCAATTCATGCAACTTATGTTTATTAGTTATGGTATAGTTAAGACACCAGTTGTATTGTTGTAGAGAAAAAATAAAGTTAATTTTTATTTTTATTTTATGATTTTTAATTGCATGACATACCTGTCAGAAGACACTATGTCTAGTGCAATGGCAGATAAAGGAATTCAAAAACAATTATTGTACTGAATTCACTCATAAAATTTGGTACCTAGTGAAAAAAGTAGCACGCATATACATAAAATCACGCATTTTAGCAAAAGGGGCAGGCATCATTTTTCCATTTGCAACTATCATTGCATACTCACTTCTTTCATTACATTACTTATTTATATATAAAATTCTACATTGTCTTATGCTGTAGACCTGACCTTTCGTCATAAAATCTCCGTTATGATCAAGGTACTTCGGTCTAGGTCTTACCTTTACGACTTGTCAATACATATAACATTGCTTAGTAAATCTGCTATTATTCAACCCCTCCATATGATAAAATTCCACTTAAATTTTATTTTTTAAACTCAACAATCCATTTCAAAATTGTCCAAATTTGTAACCACAATTAATAAAGATTAGGGTTACCATATTGTCATTAAAACTCAATAACCCTTATGATCGTTTTGCTTTATAACCAATTAATATTCCATTGTTGGGCCCCAATCCGTAATCATGCATGATGTTTGGGGATCAGACACCTGAGGTTCCGTGTCCAATGAATAAATGATTCTGCATCGTAATTAATACTGGCTGGAAATCGTATTGTGCCATTTTTTTAATAATTTTTTTTTTACCAAATGACAGCAACACATTTATTACTTCTTGTTGAGATTTTTGGCGGGAATTCTTCTTCAGATTTTATCAAAAAAGGCATGTATTACTTTTAATAGGTTATATGTGCGGAATAATTATTAGATGATCAGAGTTTTACAATGCCAAATTTCATGTTGTTGCCAAAAAGTCTTGAGAAATGGTGAAGTAAAGCTATTATTCGACCATGACAAATACCTCCATTTATAAAAACTTATTACTTAATGGAGTACGTCTATAAGACTTTACTTTCTATTTTGGTCTAATCCTAGTGTCCAACTGAAGCTACAGCCGCTTCAAAAAAAAAACCGTTATTTGTTCCCGCAGGAATTTCGGAACGATACATTTCAAATTTCGCGGCCCACTAAGACAGCTTAGGTTATACGTTAATTAATTTATATACATACATATTCTATATCCCTTGCGGGGTAGACAGAGCCAACAGTCTTGAAAAGACTGAATGGCCACGTTCAGCTTTTTGGCTAAATGATAGAATTGAGATTCAAAGAGTGACAGGTTGCTAGCCCATCGCTTTATAAAAGAATCCCAAGTTGGTAAGCCTATCCCTTAATCGCCCCTTTTACGACATGAGTGGTCCTATTCTTTTTTTTATTGGTGCCGGGAACCACACGGCACTCATTTATATATTTTAAAAATTAACAGCAAGAATAATAATAACACCAAATATAATAAATGGATAGGATATATGTATGATGAACAACCCCCCCAATGGTGGTGTAGGGGCACAATGATCACAATATAGTTGGTCGCAGGGCGTCCAGTCACAAGTGCACTGTCCACACCCTCGCTGGAGCAAGGGGTTTATTTATCACCCCGTACTACCGTACTGCTACTAGTTCAAAACAGTGTTAATGTGTTAAATATAATATTAAAAAACAGTGTTAATGTGTTAAATAATAATATTAAAAAACAGTGTTAATGTGTTAAATAATATTATTAAAAAACAGTGTTAATGCGTTAAATAATAATATTAAAAAACAGTGGTAATGTGTTAAATATTTGGTTTTGATACTATTAAACTCTGAGCTGCCGAATCCGCGATCCGATTTACACCCGCATCTGTAGCGGGAAATCAATTTTTCGCTCGAGAAAGGAGTATTTCCATACATACATACATATGATCACGTCATTATCCCTACCGGGTTAGGCAGAAGCAACAGTCTTGAAAAGACTCATAGGCCACGTTCAGCTGTTTGGCTTGATAAAATTGAGATTCAAATAGTGACAGGTTGCTAGCCCGTCGCCTAAAAGAAGAATCCCAAGATTATGAGCATATCCCTTAGTCGCCTTCTATGTCATCCATGGAAACGAGATGGCGTGCTCCTATTCTTTTTGGTGCCGGGAACCACACGGCAAATTTATTATTTTATAAGTATTTCCAAACTTATAGTAATGCATCTAATTCTCGAAATAAAATAAAATGTAGGGCGAGCGCTGATCAGAGCTTTAGCAGTTGAGACCACTGATGAGTTCTTAGACTCAGGCAGCTGAGAAGTTAAAACGTGATTCACAAACTGGCACAGGTTCAGTTCTAATAGTTACTTTCTCAGTTATGCGATTTACTGACAAAATATCTTACGGTAGATGGAAAGCTGCACTTTCAGGCAACTGGATGTGTAAACATGATCCAATACAGAGGATAATAGTTGCGGATGTCAGATGGGAGTCGCTTCGTGTAAAAACCTGCCTCCGAATCGGAACGAGTAGCGTTCGAGAATGTTCGTGTAAAAACCTGACTCGTCCAATCCACGATTTCTGAACCCGAGCTGCTCTAAGAATCGGAACGAGTAGCGTTCGAGAATGTCTGTGTTTTCGAGTTCCAATGGTATATTTTGATGGGATTTATTTGTCGCGCAACGACTCTCCTATAATTTGAAACCCCTGGGCTCCATATCGTTTGTTATCATTAGTTGTTTATAATCAAACGTATTGGCGAACTTGATACACCCCAAGGCATGATGTTAGCATTTATTTCGTTTGTATTTGTGCAAAATACACAAGCAATAAAATTCATTTGTAACAAGTAAATTGAAATTTTTAACCGAAATATTTTTTTACATACATATATACATATGGTCACGTGTATATCCCTAGCGGGGTAGAGAGAGCCAACAGTCTTGAAAAGACTGAATGGCCACGTTCAGCTATTTGGCTTAATGATTGAATTGAGATTCAAACAGTGACAGGTTGCTAACCCATCGCCTAAAAAGATCCCAAGTTTGTAAGCCTATCCCTTAGTCGCCTTTTACGACATCCATGGGAAAGAGATGGAGTGGTCCTATTCTTTTTTGTATTGGTGCCGGGAACCATGCAATCCCAAGTTCATAAGCCTATCCCTTAGTCGAGGTCCGTAGAACCACACGGCATCATCCACATTGTTTAAGCAAATCCACACAACAATAACTTGCAAATATTTCCATTTAAATATTAAATCTTTAATCTCTCTATCAATCCAAACCGTTCTCAGTTCGAGTTGTAAGACGTCGACACATAATTTTTCAATCTCCCTCGTTGAAATGCGTTTAGGAGATTGATTATAAATCTCCCGTAGGTTAGGGGAGGTTATCAAGTTAACGTGCCGAAACTCACCCCTAGTTCAGAAAACTCAACATATTCGGAGGTAGTGATAAATTAATTTTATTCGATGGGAAATGAGAAATGCGAATAAATTTTATTCTTCGCTCCTAATAGTTGCAGCGTGATGTTATATAGCCTAAAGCCTTCCTCGATAAATGGTCTATCAGACGCAAAAATATTTTTTCAATTCGAACCAGTAGTTCCTGAAATTTGCGTGTTCAAACAAACTCGTCAGCTTTATAATATTAGTATAGATAATTACATATAATCACGATTTTACGGGGTAGACACAGCCAAGAGTTCGCAAAAGTAGGCAGTTAAGAGAGTACTCATCAACTTCCACCAATCAGAAAATATCCTCGCAGAAAGGTTGTCCTTTGCTCTGCCTCCCCAGCATTGCACGCGCGATGCCGTTTTTATCGCGCTAAAAACTGTCGCTGTTCCGTTTTTTTTACGACATGAAGCTGGGCAGCCGTAGTATTTTGCGCGATAAAAACAGCGTGGGAAACTTCGGTTTTAAGACTCTCGGTTCAAACCTAATAGTTCTTTCTTCTTCCTTCTGTCTTTAATCCCGATTGTATCCTTAACGCCGAGCTTGCATGAAGAGAGTTATGAATGTGGATAAAGCGAAGGAAGTATGCAGAGATCGTGGCAAGTGGAAAGAGGTAGTCTCTGCTTACCCCTAGGGAAAGAGGCGTGATTTTATGTATGTATGTATCCTCACCTCTCTTGAGAGGAAGCCCAGAGTTCGCCCTTGACCATGGATCCTGGATGGGGCGAGTCAGGTTTTTACAAGAAGCGACTCCTATCTGACTTCCGCAACAGTTTGCAATGGAACCTAACCAGTATTGGACCGATTGTGGTTACACATCCAGTTGCCTGAATGTGCAGGTTTCCTCATGATGGTTTCCCTCACCGTAAAAGCATCGGATAGTATTCAACATACATTCATACATACATATATTCACGTCCATATCCCTTGCGGAGTAGACAGAGCCAACGGTCTTAAAAAGACTGATAGGCCACGGTTAGCTGTTTGGCTTAATGATAGAATTGAAATTTAAATAGTGACAGGTTGCTAGTTTGTCGCCTAAAAGAAGAATCCCAAGTTCATAAGCCTATCCCTTAGTCGTGTTTTACAACATCCGTGGGAAAGAAATGGAGTGGTCCTATTCTTTCTTTTCTAATGGTGCCGGAAACCACACGGCACATAGTATTCAAACAAATGTAATAACTTTGAAAATAGTTTGTAGTAGTATCTAATTGGTAAATGACCGAGGTGAGATTTGAAACGGGCACCTTGCTAATTGTGCCCGTTGCGTGCCGTGTGGTTCCCGGCACCAATACAAAAAAGAATAGGACCACTCCATCTCTTTCCCATGGATGTCGTAAAAGGCGACTAAGGGATAGGCTTAAAAACTTGGGTTTCTTCTTTTAGGTGATGGGCTTGCAACCTGTCACTATTTGAATCTCAATTCTATCATTAAGCCAAATAGCTGAACGTGGCCATTCAGTCTTTTCAAGACTGTTGGCTCTCTCTTCCCCGCAAGGGATATAGACGTTACCACATGTATGTATGTATGTGCCTTGCTAATTCGACCACCGACACTCTCTCCAACTCTTAGTGCAACCAAATACTATTTTTTTTTTAGTTTTATTAATTGGCGTCCGTTCATCACACCCCTCTTATCAATCTGTTTGCTACAACTGAGACAGAAAGACGCCCCAATCTTAAGCGGATGTTTAATCTGCGACACTGTTTAATTAATCAGAGTTTGTCTTGTTGATTGTTTAATGCCAATTATAAGTTGGGCCATGTGTTTTTGACGTTGATTTGCGCGATGACAGGCGCAAGACTGAGAACTCACTTTGAAGAGTTTTTGGGTTAATATTTGTTTAATGATAATAACCTCGCTCTGTTGGTTGGAGGCGATTTACAGCAACCGTTTCCCTGCATAGTTCACCAGATCATCGGTATACTCGTATCATACATAGTATAATCACGTCTATATCCCTTGCGTGGTAGACAGAGTCTTGTAATGACTGATAGGCCACGTTCAGCTGTTTGGCTTAATAATAGAATTAAGATTCAAATATATTTACAAAAATACATAGGTACATATGGTCACGTCTATATCCCTTGCAGGGTAGACAGAGTCAACAGTCTTGTAAAGACTGTTAGGCCACGTTCAGCTGTTTGGCTTAATGATAGAATTAACATTCAAATTTATTTATTTGACATTATATTTATTTGATATATTTGATATAGAATCTTTTAAAATCCTTTAAAATCGAATACTATTCTAACATGTCTAAGTAGGTTTTGAAAGCCAAGCCGTAGAAAGTTATTCCAACTTACCGATACTCGCAAATTGTTTAAATTCTAGCTGTTTCCTGCGGCTCCACCCGCGTGAAAACTACAATTAAATACAACTCATTTTTTCCTTGCCATAAAATAAAGTGCACAAAAAGAAATTCCTTATGATCCGCTGTTACTTCCCGAGTTCTGACTGAAACAAAAAACTATGCTCCCTAATTGATTAATTACCACGAAATAAGTTGGTAACAGAATGATGCACAAAACTTGCGAGAGGGAAAAGGGGAGAGGGTGTGGAATCATACTTACGTTTCTTTTATTTCTTATTACTTTTGTATTATTATATTACATGTTTCTTTATATTTTTTTCAGCTAAGCAATTCCATCTATACTAATATTATAAAGCTGAAGAGTTTGTTTGTTTTAACGCGCTAATCTCAAGAACTTCTGGTTCGAATTGAAAAATTCTTTTTGTATTGAATAGACCATTTATCGAGGAAGGCTTTAGGCTATATAACATCACGCTGCAACTATAAGGAGCAAAGAAATAATGGAATATGTGAAAAATACTGGTAAAATTATTCATCCATGAGGGCTTCAATGATGCCCAAAATAACTATTCCACGCGGATGAAGTCGCGGGCACAACTAGTACAGAATATAATTATTCGTCTTGTATTTGATGTCAATTCTATCATATATACACATTTCTTTTTACTTTTGTATTAGACGGTACATTTTATACATGTTTCTTTACATTTTTTTATAGCTAAGCAATTCCATACAAAATAAATTTATTCGTCTTGTACCTATTTTATGTAAATTCTATCATACATACAGACATACATATACATACATATAATCACGTCTATATCTCTTGCGGGGTAAACAAAGCAAAAAGATCACTTGAAAAGATTGATCAGCCACGTTCAACTGCATAAAATTGAGATTCAAACAGTGACAGCTGGCCTAAAGCCTATATAACACGTTATGAACTAAGTTTAGGTACTCATATTTTATATATAGTTTAAAAATACATACTGTATGTTAATTTGATATGGTTAATAATACCTGTTATGAATACACGCCATTTCAAGTGCTTCACATAACCGCAAACTTCTTAACTCTAGTATTTTTTGTTAAAATGAAACCGCCTTTATAAACACGGAGGAGATTCACAATTATTACATATTTTTAATTTGTCTTGTATTAATAACATATACACCTGCTTTAGTCTCATTCTTTAGATCAAAATAAAATAATAAATAAAGTGTACAGAACGGTACAAAAGTAATAAAAAAAAAGAAGCTAAATGCAGATAAAAATAGGTATCTATGATAAAAACTCATTATGTAAATGCTTATATTTATATTAATTTAGGCGATGGGCTAGCAACCTGTCACTATTTGAATCTCAATTCTATCATTAAGCCAAATAGCTGAACGTGGCCATTCAGTCTTTTCAAGACTGTTGGCTCTGTCTATTCCGCAAGGGACATAGACGTGACAATATGTATGTATGTACATTAATTTACGTTAGGCCCAACAGAGCTAAGGCCCTAGAAGGCATGCAGACTGTGCTCTGTGCAGAAAACCAGAGACAATCAGCAAATGAGTATAACAACAATGACGTTGCATCGTGGTACAGATAATAAATCATAGAACGAGAGAGGCTAATGGCCTGGCAGATCGGTGACTTGATAATGAGGTTATGTGAACCTCTGGATGTGGCTTCAAATATATTGGCATCTTGTAATTTACATGCCGTGTGGTTCCCGGCACCATTACAAAAAAGAATAGGACCACTCCATCTCTCTCCCACGGATGTCGTAAATGGCGACTAAGGGATAGGCTTATAACATGGGATTCCTCTTTTAGGCGATGGGCTAGCAACCTGTCACTATTTGAATCTCAATTCTATCACTAAGCCAAACAGCTGAGCGTGGCCTATCAGTCTTTTCAAGACTGGTGGCTCTGTCTACCCCGCTGGGGATATAGACGTGATCATATGTATGTATATGTAATTTACATCCTACTCGTACTAATATTATAATTGCGAAAGTTTGTTAGTATGTCAGGATGTCAGTATGGACGTTTGTTACTCCTTCACGCAAAAACTTCTGAACGGATTACTATGGAATTTGGTATGTAGGTAGCTGAAGAGCCAGAATAACATAATAGGCTACTTTTTATCCCGGAGTTCCCGCGTGATTGATTCCCCGCGGACGAAGTAGTAGACATAAAAAGTGTGGTTCCCGACACTATGATAGAAAAGGACCACTCCATCTCTTTTCCATGGCTGTCGTAAAAGGCGACTAAGGGATAAGCTTATAAATTTAGGATTGTTTTATTAAGGCGATGGGCTAGCAACTCGTCATTACCTATTTGAATCTTAATTCTATCATAAAGCCAAATAGCTGAACGTAGCCTAACAGTTTTTTTGAAGACCATAGATCAAGATTTATCAAGACTGTTGGCTCTGTCTACCCCACAAGGGATATAGTCGTGACTATGTGTATGTATGTATGTTATCTATTTTTCAAGCTTCTGCATTCTACGTTCGCGTGACCAACGCACGCATTAATCCAATCATCTTTCATTACATCATAAAATTGTATCGTAAAAGAGCACTTTTCACCAGATATGGGTTTTTCATATTCGTCGTGTCGTGTCCGTGCTTCGTAATAAAAGAAATCACTTAAAAACCGAAGCTACTCGTGTAACGGCGGGGGACTGCGCGGAAAGAGACACATTGTCATAAAGAAATTGTTTGTTTGTTTGTTTGTTTGTAATATCTTTATTGCACAGTAACATGAATTAGTGTATAATTATACGTGTATATATACATACACACAGTCACGTCTGTATCCCTTGCGGAGTAGACAGAGCTAACTGTTTTGAAAAGACAAAGGCCACGTTCAGCTGTATGGCTTAGTGATGGAATTGAAATTGTGACAGGTTGCTAGCACATCGCCTTAAAAAAAGAATTCCAAGTTAGTAAGCATTTCCCTTAGTCGCCTATTACGGCATCCATGGGAAAGAGATGGAGTGATATATACTATACTTTTTTATATTTGTGCCACATAGCAAAATTAACCCTTTCCATTTATTTGAAATTTATTTTTAAGCCATTATCCTTGAAAATTGTTATTTTACCAATTATCTTAGAATTAAGTTTTTCTATTGTTCTATTTAAACTTAACTGTAATTGATTATGGTGAGCAAAAAACTATATTGTTATATTTTTTTTTCTATATGTAGCTCATACAATATTTTGAAGAAAAAAAAACGAAGGTTACAGAGCAGGCCATAGCAAGCAAAGCCACGGGCGGACGCTAGTATGTTGTATTTCAAACTCATCTTTTTACCAGTGTGTCCAAATATAATGTCAAAAACGAGACACCATCGAGAGTAAATCCTGTACATTGGGGTGCGTTCACAAGCTGTAAGACCAAGATTAATACCTCAGTCCTTTGTGTTTACCCCGCGCAAACAAAGAGGGTGCTGTGCCCGAAGACTGTACATCACGTCTTCGGATTATCAGGGCATGTTCGGGTAATTGATGGCATTGAATTTCGGTTGAAATATGATAATTTTATTTTGTCGTTGAAAATTGTTGTATCTAACAGTTGAAATCTTTTCATGAATTATAATTATAAGTATTTATTCTAATTGATAGGTGAAATGATAAATACTAAATATATAAAAAAGGCCTCTGACTGACTAATTGACTGATGAATGCACAGCCCAAACTGCTGGGTATAAAGATTTGGAATTCGGCTTGTTGGTTCCACATGTGGCCTTAGAAAAGATTTCTCAAAATTCCCACGTGAGTCGGAATATGCGGATTTTTTTTCATTTTACTTTAATCTATACTAATATTATCAAGCTGAATAGTTTGTTTGTTTGAACGTGCTAATCTCAGGAACTTCTGGTTCGAATTGAAAAATTATTTTTGTGTTGAATAGACCATTTATCGAGGAAGGCTTTAGGCTACATTACATTACGCTGTATTAGGAGAGAAGAAATAAAGGAAAATGTGAAAATAAACAGAAAAAATTATTCACCCTTGAGGGCTTCAATGATGCCCAAAATAACTATTCCAAGCGGACGAAGTCGCGGGCACATCTATTATATTTATATGACGGTATTTGAAAAGGCATGTAGTCTAAAATATTTCAAAATATATGTTAATTCGTGACCGGAATAGAAGTGTAATATTTTATAACTCTAATTACTTAAATACATTAAGCACTGCTCTTAACTCAAGATATTTCAAGCAAATTCAATTCACTTTGAAGTCATAACTAACACACTTTACATCTCTCAGAACCAAGGGTGTTCATACTTAGTAGGTACCTATACTTAAAGACGACAGCAAGATAACAAGTGTAAGAAATAGTGTACTTACCTGTTCATACATACATACATATGGTCACGTCTATATCCCTTGTGGGGTAGACAGAGCCAACATCCTTGAAAAGACTGATAAGCTACGCTCAGCTATTTGGCTTAATGATAGAATTGAGATTCAAATAGTGACAGATTGCTAGCCTATCGGTTTAAAAAAAAAGAATCCCAAGTTTGTAAGCCTATCCCTTAGTCGTCTTTTACGACATCCATAGGAAAGATATGGAGTGGTTCTATTCTTTTTTGTACTGGTGCCGGGAACCACCAGACCAGTAAAATTTTTGGTTGATTCAGAGGAATGAACTTCAGACGCACCTTGGTCAAATCCGGTACGTTTTGGTGGAAGATCAGGTCAAAATACCTGTTGGCTCCGTCAAGCCCGCCAGAGATATAGACGTGATTATATGTTTGTATTGATTATGTGTTATGGGAAAAACGTATTGTAATTGATGCGTCTATATAAAGAAACTAAAAACAAATAAACCTGAACGAAAATACACTATTATTTGTTAAGTTTACTTACAATTCCAGCAGGATTCAATAAAAAAGGTTGTTTAAGAAAGGGTAAAACAACTTTTAGGACAAACTTTAAGATTTTGAGAGCAATTTGTACGAGTTTGGGGTTTTCTTATAACTTATTCGTAATTTGAGGAAGGAATAGGTCCCCTTTTAGTTTGATTACAATTCTTAGTGGAATATTTCAAATCGAGTTAAGAAATATAATTTTCGCGCGTATTCTTTTGCTTAAAACTATCTTAATTCTTATTACAGTGGTCTTTCAGTCTTTCAAATCTGCTAGCTCTGTCCATCCCGCAAGGGATATAGAGGTGATTATATGTATATATGTCTGTATTATTATGATTTTAACCATCAAATGACTAAAAATATTCCAGTTAGTGTCTATGGACACCTAATGAATGAACATAGTTTTTTTTATATGTGTTTAAATAACATTGTGTCAACTTATAAATATTTTGAGAGTAATGTACTGTAACCATTTTGAACAAATAAAAAAGAATTATTTATTTTCATTATTTAAGCTTTTAAAATGTTTGTTTTTGTTTAAGAAATAAAAAAGAAATGTGATTAACAGCAAACCTGACGCAGTAGACGAGGCATTAATAACGAATGCACTCGGTAATACGTTAATGCATTTCTTGCGTGCGTTCACAGGAACCTTAGTATGCTCATAGAATTGATATAAGACACGTCTTATTTATAAGGAGAGTAGTTTTCGTACTAAAATTAAGGTTTGTTGTTAAAAAATAATATTTTACAATCACATTATGCAAGCATTTTTTCAATGTTAATCTATGATTTTCTGAAAATATACAAAAATCTGCGAAAACTTAGTTATAGTAGAAAGAAGGATTAGGAAATGATTTTTATTGAAAATTCTACCGAGGCCAGGTCATGGGGCTTATTTACGAACGTTGAAACGTCACATCCTACTAATATTATAAATGCGAAAGTTTGTGAGTATGTCAGGATGTCAGTATGGATGTTTGTTACTCTTACACACAAAAACTACTGAACCGATTACGATGAAATTTGGTATGTAGGTAGCTGAAAATCCAGAATAACATACAGGCTACTTTTTTCCCGGAGTTCCCGCGGGATTGATAGGATTTCCATGCGGACGAAGTCGCGGGTGGCCTCTTGTGTCTTATATTACCTCTCACTTAATTTTTGAGATATTCCGAAGTGTTAAAAAGAGAGAGAAGATGAGACATAAATGTCTTTCTCGACAAATTGGTGGTTAATATATGAAAATTTATGGTATTCATTTTTTTCTCACCAGTGCATGGAACAATTTGTGTGCGCACTCTATGCATGATATGAACTCAATGGCATCTGACAACGATTAATTGGTTATTATACACCATTCTGTATATGATTACCGTAATTAACGACAAAATAATAAAATGTTTCCAAATTTTGTTGTGTGGTTTATGAGAAAACAAGTTCTTTGCTTTCTTTGTAAGTCAGAGGAAGTGACTGAAAGACACTGCATACACCTACCTAAAAATACGAGCGAAATGAAAATCTCCTCTTTTTTTTGAAGTCGGTTTAAAATATTGAAGCAATGTTTGACTAAGCAAGCAGTTACCTGATCTTGCCAATTTCTGTAGCTTGGGTTATGTTATGATAATTCTATCAGCGAAAGGCGTAAAAACTCGAGATTCTTAAAGGCGATTTACTACAAACTCTTCAGTTCTCTGCGTTATCCCTGAGTCTGAATTACTCATATATTACTAAACGTCAAGTGGAAGGAAGGAAGCCAAACAGCTGAACGTGGCCTATTAGTCTTTTCAAGACTGTTGGCTCTGTCTACCCCACAAGCGATATAGACGTGATTATATGTATATCAAGAGGAAGTGGCCTTTGTATCTTGTGACTAATAACTCTATTTACCCTGACAGGAATAAAGAGGTGCTAAATGTATTCTTATTTTGACATTCACCTTTGCATGCAGACCTATAACATTTAAAAAAAATACATTGCACAATCATGTAATTAACCAACATCAGAGTTCATTAAACAGAATTACCAACTCAAAATTGCTTTTGTACACCGGAGCGAAACAATCGAAATACTAATAAACTCTTTGTTAAATACTAAAACCGGCAGACGGCAATCTAAATTGCGCGGCAAAATAGCCAGGGGGCGCTGCAGGTCGTATCAAAGTGGGCTTCCACGGTTCAAGTACACAGATGTCGCAGATAGAGCCTTTGCCAGCATTGAGCGGCCAGTTAGCATTCAGAAAGACGCCGCGGGCTGAGGCGCGATAACATCTCAATGTACAGTCGGTGACAGTTGGGACACAGCGCTGGATAGAATAGCGAGCGTTCAAGTTTACTCGACAAGCTCGCCATATAAAAAAGTGTCATATTTGGTGGGCGGCAGAAGTTACGAATAAAAGTTCCGATCAATTTTTTGTATGGCACGACAGAGTCTTAAACTCTGAATTAACATTGACGCATAATTTAAGTAGTTTAATTTTATATTAGGTGGGCTTCCACGGTTCAAGTACACAGATGTCGCAGATAGAGCCTTTGCCAGCATTGAGCGGCCAGTTAGCATTCAGAAAGACGCCGCGGGCTGAGGCGCGATAACATCTCAATGTACAGTCGGTGACAGTTGGGACACAGCGCTGGATAGAATAGCGAGCGTTCAAGTTTACTCGACAAGCTCGCCATATAAAAAAGTGTTATATTTGGTGGGCGGCAGAAGCTACAAATACAAGTTCCTATCAATTTTGTGTATGGCACGAGAGGGTCTTAAACTCTGAATTAACATTGACGCAAAAATTAAGTAGTTTCATTTTATATTAGGTGGGCTTCCACGGTTCAAGTACACAGATGTCGCAGATAGAGCCTTTGCCAGCATTGAGCGGCCAGTTAGCATTCAGAAAGACGCCGCGGGCTGAGGCGCGATAACATCTCAATGTACAGTCGGTGACAGTTGGGACACAGCGCTGGATAGAATAGCGAGCGTTCAAGTTTACTCGAACTCGCGCTCGGCGTGTTAAAATGAGAAACATTCGTGTAACCTGTAAGAGGTACGCGTTAATTTAAAAATGTGTCATATTTGGTGGGTGGCAGAGGCTACAAATGCAAGTACCAATGAATTTTGTGCATCGTACGAGACGGTGGTGAGTGCGAGTGAGAGTGAGCGCCGTGTGGTTCCCGGCACCAATACAAAAAAGAATAGAACCACTCTATCTCTTTCCCATGGATGTCGTAAAAGGCGACTAAGGGGTAGGCTTATAAACTTGGGATTCTTCTTTTAGGCGATGGGTTAGCAACCTGTCACTATTTGAATCTCAATCCTATCTTAAAGCCAAATAGCTGAACGTGGCCTATCAGTCCTTACAAGACTGTAGGCTCTGTCTACCCCGCAAGGGATATAGACGTGATTATATGTATGTATGTACCTACGAGAGAGTCTTAAACTCTGAATTAACTTCGACGCACGGAATTAACTAGTTACATTTTATATTAGTCGCAGAAAGACCCTTTGCCAGCATTAGCGGCCAGTTAGCATTCAATGTACAGTCGGTGACAGTTAGGACACAATGTCGGGGAGAATGGCGAGCGTTTGTGTGTGAAATGTAATTAAGACACGCTCGAATTTATTAGCTTGAAAAAGAAATTGTCCGTTTCCATTTACAAATAATACAATAAAAAAAAAACTAAAAAACTACGCTTTATTGCTAATCAAACTAAAAAATAGAAAATAAAATTTAAAGACAAAGGAATTATAAAACAGTAGTAGCAAGTCGAACAATCGGTTATAGTCAATTACCTCCGATTAAAATTATAACAAAATTAAATTTATAAACAAAACAATTTAAATCTGAGTAAAAAGCGTGGGGTGCCTGATGTAGTAAATATTAAAATCATTCTATCAGCATATATTTATGACAAGAGAGTTATGAAAATGAAGTAAAATGCACCCCACGCTTTTTACTCTGATTTAAATTGTTTTGTTTATAAATTTAATTTTGTTATAATTTTAATCGGAGGTAATTGACTATAACCGATTGTTCGACTTGCTACTACTGTTTTATAATTCCTTTGTCTTTAAATTTTATTTGTTATTTTTTAGTTTGATTAGCAATAAAGCGTAGTTTTTTAGTTTTTTTTAAACTATTATTTATTTTCTATTTTTTAGTTTGATTAGCAATAAAACGCCTAGTTTTTTAGTTTTTTTATACAATTATTTTTGGTAGAAGTGTTAACTTCCTACTACTTCTACTACGCTGTATAACTATCTTACTAGAAATGACTTTCGCAACCATGCGCCCATCGCCGGAGGTTTTCACAACTAACTTTCTTAAAGTTATATGTGGCCTGATTGGATTAAATCTCATAATATTCTCATCATCATGATTCTTTTTTAGGCGATGGGCTAGCAACCTGTCACTATTTGAATCTCAATTCTATCTTAAAGCCCAATAGCTGAAGGTGGCCTATCAGTCTTTACAAGACTGTTGGCTCTGTCTACCCCGCAAGGGATATAGACGTGATTATATGTATGCATGTATGTATGATGATTGTTAAACCCAGTTGAAAAGAATTTTATAGTGATAAATCACTGTTAATAATATTTTTGACTATCCAGCAAACATAACAATTTTCGATTGTGGCCTTGCCAGGAATCAAACCACAAGATTAAGAGGCAGATTGATACAGGAACAAAAATATTTCAAACATACCTCCACTGCCTTTACAACCAGGAACGCAACAATGTTTATCTGAAGACATCGTGGCACTTTTGTAGTAAAATCTGTCTTTCACAAAAACAAACACAAACTTGGGACTCCTATCTCAAATAATCAGGTACTTTTTACAGGACTCCTATCTCAAAATATCTGCACAACACAGTGAACACAGTCAGAGTCCAATCTCAGATGATAAAATCACACGAATATCCGGAAGAACAAAGCTCGACTCAACGGAAGATTCCAAACTCCAAATAACGACAAGTTATCAGCACAAAACAAAGTGCAAATAGGTAAATACACAGGCACCGGTAAAAAAACAGAAAGAAAGTTTACAGGTGTTAGAATCGAATTCAAAACTTACTGCAAAACTTATTTTACATAAATAAACAAACTGTTACTCATTTTCCAAGCGAGTATTACAGTGTTGCTATTATAAATATGCAAAAGTTACATAATGTTAATTCAAGAATCGCATTAATATGTTAAATACGTATTAAATATCGCAAAGTTCTGTAGGTAGTAACTTTATTCTTGTATTGTTGTAAATTTAGTTGTTCAATTTTCATTTATTACTTTTGTTTTATTACTTATATATTTTTTATTGTTTTAAAATATTCTACTAATTCTACTATTGTTTCTAATGGTAATTCTAAATGGAGCGATGCGATGAAATAAAAAAGCCTCAGGTTAATAGTAACATTATATGGAAATATATTACATCTCTTTTTGGACTCCTTATACGTCAGAACTTCTTGGTTTCTTGTATGGAGATTACTGGCACTGGTGCTATCTCTGTCTCTCTTACTCTCATACGAAGGATCTAAAAATGAATTTATTAATCCTGGCAGTTTTAATAAGGATAATGAGAAACTCTTATCAAAATATTGCATTGTCATCGGTCCTTGATACGTGTGCAAAGTTTCAAGTTGATCAGACGTTTAGAAATCAGTGAAAATTAAGCTCAAAGATTCCGTTACATACATACATACATACATACATACATACATACAACCCAAGCTAATAAAAGCGTAGTAAAAAAAAACTCGCGCGTAACGTAGGTATCTTTATTTTATCTCGGACATTTCGAATCATGTTACCGAGCGACTTGGTAACGTTACGTTGATCAATCGTCCTTTTGTCGTTCACCCTTGTCCCAGTAATCAAATAATCTCTAAGATCCCGGAGCGTACGTAAAATCTCTCGATCATTCGCTTATTAAGAACGTAGATAGCTAGCAACAGAGTGATTAGTCATTCTTTATTTTGTATAAAGTTTGAAAACAAGAGAGTGTATTTAACAACATTGCTCGTTTCTCGGTTTTACCGTCCGTGTGTCAGACAGAAGTTGGGAGTCCGCTCTATTTATACAATCTCACTGTCCATACGAATCTATCATTCGTAACTCGTCTATTCCTGGTACAAAGGCAGATGAAACAATACTATGGTCATTCTAAATGTAGGTTCAATGAGAAATAAATACCATTTTAATTTAATTTATGTACATATAATCACGTCTATATCCCTTGCGGGGTAGACAGAGCCAACAGTCTTAAAAAGACTGATAGGCTACGTTCAGCTGTTTGGCTTAATTTCAAATAGTGACAGTTTACTAGCCTGTCGCCTAAAAGAAGAATTTCAAGTTTATAAGCCTATCCCTTAGTCGCATTTTACGACATCCACGAGGAAATAGATGGAGTGGACTTAGTCTTTTTTCTATTGGTGCCGGGAATCGCACGGCACTAATTTAATTTAATTTTTGTTAATTGCTTTATTAATTTAATTTTTGGAATCAGCTAATGAACATGATTTAGGAGAACGAAAATTATATTTTTACTGTATAGCGAAGGTGATTTCTGAAGCGAAGATACATTTTCTTTCATAAAAGCGTAGCTCAGAACCTCAAGACTTAAATATCAAAACATCCACTTTGAGAACCATTTAATACTTCAAAATTTTCGCGTTGATCAGAAAAAAAAAACGGTATGTTCGCGATAATTCCCGTTTGTAAACCATATTGTGAGAAGCAACAATTACTTATTAACTAACTTGACTTTCGCTTCAATAATAAAATTAGGGTATAAAACGAAGAAATATCAATTTCATTTAATTAGTGGGTTGTCATGCATCCCTTACAAATATATACATATTCTTCTAATACCAATAACTATTTTTTTTAATTTGTTATATTTATTTTTATGTGGAATAAAGAGTTTACAAACAAACAAACAAACAATATAAATACGGAAAGCCCTGTTCTGCTCTATGGCATAATGATAGAATTGAGATTTCCTGACAAGTTAACCTTTCCCGATTGTCTGCCGGTTTCATTCCAAAATGCAAAAAGGTAAACAGTGTGTTGCCGTGTGGTTCCCGGAACTTTAGAACAGGACCACTCCATATCTTTTCCATGGATATCGTAAAAGGCGACCAAGGAAAAGTCAAATAAACTTTTGATTTTTCTTGAAGGCGATGGCCTGGCAAACCTGTCACTATTTGAATCTCAATTCCATTATTTAGCCGTAAAACTGAACGTAGTCTTTTAATATTAAAAATACTGTTGTTATCTATGACTTAACCGCAAGGCATATACACGTGGCTATATGTATACATGTATTGTATGTAAACAGTGTTCTAATTTCAAATCCATTTTGTTCCAACAGGTGAAAGCCACAGCGCCCAAAATGGACCGCAACGGCTACTTCTTCTACGTGACATCGACAGCAAAGAAAAAGAAGATCAGCTTGATGCAGCCGAATCCTCCCAAAGTCGCGTTTGTTGATAAAAGGCGGCCGGGTATTGCTGAGAGGGTTTACACGGGCAGTATTGCGTCTTCCGACGTCGAGGGCGGACGTGTGGATATGGCGCAGAGGAATATTTTAGCGGCACCGCGCGCGCGTTTGAACACGCAACTCGAAAGTTATCAGCCTAAATACCATACGATACGTGATTATAGTGATAAGAAAGTGGAAAGTGAGTGTAAGAAGAAGAAAAGGGATAGGATTGTGGCCAGTAATGTCAGGTGAGTAAATAAATAAATATGTACGGGACAAATTTCACTGATTGAGTTAGCCTCGAAGTAAGTTCGAGACTTGTGTTACGAGATACTAACTCAACGATACTATATTTTGTAATAATAATAAATATTTATATAGATAAACATCCAAGACCCAGGTCGATCAGAAAACGTTCTTTTCTCATCATGCCCTGGCCAGGATTCGAACCCGGGACCTCCGGTGTCACAGGCAAGCGTACTACCGCTGCGCCACAGAGGCCGAGTGAGATAGTGATTAAAACGAGAGTTTGTTAATATTTAATTGTAAGATTAACATAAATGTTTGTTCATTAGCGAAATCGTACTACGTAAATTATTAATAGGCTTTACATAACTGGAGTACCTAGATAAAGGTTTCATTTAATTTAAAAGCAATAATCATATAGTACACCTACCTACTGACTTGGAATTCTTCTTTTAGGCGATTGTCTAGCAACCTCTCACTATTTGAATCTCAATTCTATCATTGAACCAAACAGCTGAACGTGGCCTATCAGTATTTTGGCTAACTGACAAGTCTGTCAACTGTCAAGACTGTTAGCTCTGTCTACCCCGCAAGGGATATAGACGTAATTATTTCTATGTTGTTTTTTTTTCGATTTTACGTAATTATTGTTCAATATAATGAACATTCGTAATAATATTGTGATCGTGATCGTTACATTTATATCTGACAGCTATAATAAGGGAAGCTGCGTAAATATTGCTAGTAGCCAATGTTATTCGTGGCAAATTGCTACGGAGTAGGTATGAGGAAAATCTACAAATGTTGACCAAACATCGTTTCATGAACGTTGTTGATGGGAAATTATTAATTTATTTACTTGTTCAATCGTTTTCGGTTATTATATTTTTGTAAATGTTTTTTTTTTGTTAACTAGCGTTCGTTCTCGGCTTCGCTTGTAATACAATTTGTACATGTTCGCATGTATTATGAATCAGTCAGTTTATTCCAAATGTTCGACTAACAGAAAATGCATTATGTCTAAGTCTACCTGTTGCACAGTTTAAGTGCAATTCAAATAAATGAAAATAATATATAGCTTTCGTGATAAAAGAATGCGCTGTGTGGTTCCCGGCACCAAAAGAAAAGAATAGGACCACTCCATCTCTTTCTCATGGATGTCATAAAAGGCGACTTAAGGATAGGCTTATTAACTAGAGCTTCTTCTTTTTAGGCGATGAGCCAGCAACCTGTTTGAATCTCAATTTTCTTATTAAGCCAAACAGCTGTACGTAGCCTATCAGTCTGATCAAGATTGTTAGCTCTGTCTACTCCGCAAGTATACGTGATTATATGTATGTATGTATAAGCTAATTATAAAATTAAAGGGTGTGCGAGAAAATAAGTACCTAGCATATTTACACCTTCACACAATCTTTTGCATTAATATGAAGTTAGTACGTATCTAGTAAAAAGTATAGATTAATATGCAATAGTATTGCATTATATTCCATAATTATTGTCATCTTTCACAAGTCTAATAGGTAAATAGATTTTATACTTAGCACTTAGGATCCTTTTTCGATTTAGAGGTTCACTAAGATGAGATCTGTTGATAATCTCGCGGAGATGAAAACTAACAGGATTTTTCTTTTTACGCGGACGGAGCCACGGGCGAAAGATAGTTCTAGATACATACATACATATAATCACGTCTCTATCCCTTGCGGGGTAGACAGAGCCTACAGTCTTGTAAAGACTGATAGGCCACGTTCAGCTATTTGGCTTTAAGATAGGATGGAGATTCAAATAGTGACAGGTTGCTAGTCCATGACCTAAAAGAAGAATCCCAAGTTTATAAGCCTACCCCTTAGTCGGCTTTTACGACATCCATGGGAAAGAGATGGAGTGGTCCTATTCTTTTTTGTATTGGTGCCGGGAAACACACGGCACGATATATACAAATATAGTTCTAGATAAATTCAAGGCTCTGACTACCCGTCAGAGCCAAGACTTGAAAAGACTATAAGGACAAGAGTTTCAAATAGTGACAGGTCATGCTAAGTCATCGGCTAAAATAATAATCCCACGCTTATTACCCTTTCAAGCGGCTTCCGCGGGCAAACCTAGTCTTATATAAAATTCTCGTGTCACAATGTTCGTTCCCGTACTCCTACGAAACGGCTTGACCGATTCTCATGACATTTTGTGAGCATATTGAGTAGGTCTGAGAACCGGCAAAAATCAATTTTTCATATCCCTTCAGTGATCAGAGTTGTCCAAAATAACTTTATTTCTTAACTAGAAATTACTTAAAAACTATTTATATGGCAAAACAACGTTTGCCGGGACAGCTACTAACATTATAATTAGTAACGTAATTACTCGTACACAAGTAACAATATAACCGTAGCTTTATGCTCTAATCACGATCGTTCTGTTTATGCAAATGCAATTAACGATGTATTTTGCGGATATCCATATTACGATGCTGTGTTTGCGCCGGCGGCGGCTGTATCCATGTCAGTGAAATCTGAATGAATATCATATAAGATTAAAAAATGTGCCGTGTGGATCCCGGCATCAATGGAAAAAAGAATACGACCACTCCGTCTCTTTCCCATGGATGACGTAAAAGACATTTAAGGAATAGGCTTATAAACTTGGGATTCTTCTCTTAGGCGATGGGCTAGCGACCTGTCATATTTGAATCTCAATTGCGTCATTAAGCCAAACGGCTGTACGTGGCCTATCAGTCTTTTCAAGGCTTTTGGCTCTGTCTACCCCGCAAGGGATAAAGTCGTGGTTATATGTGTGTATGTGTTCTGTAGTTCACTTACAGATTCATGTTATTCTTGCTTTACAAGGCAGACAGCCTCCGTCAGCTAAGATCTTGTAAGTGACATTCAGTTATAGAGAATTATCGCTAGCAAAATACCTACAATTGTTGAAAGTTGTTTTAATATTTTTTCTTCACTGGAATTCGTAAACAAGCAATTATGAAGCGCGTTTTACGCTAAAGCGACTAACTAGCACATAAAAACTACACGAATTAAACGTTGAATTTAAAAAAGCTATAGTTTAAAATTTAATAATATAATATTTTTATATATTTTTTATAACATACACACATATAACCACGTATTTATCCCTTGCGGGGTAGACAGAGCCAGAAGCCTGGAAAAGACTGATAGGCCACGTACAGCCGTTTGGCTTAATGACACAATTGAGATTCAAATGTGACAGGTCGCTATCCCATCGCCTAAAAAGAATCCCAAGTTTGTAAGCCTATCCCTTAGTCGCCTTTTACGACATCCATGGGAAATAGATGGAGTAGTCCTGTTCTTTTTTGTATAGGTGCCGGGAACCACACGGCACCTACAGGCTCTAAACCAATAGGAAGCCGTGCCGATGAATGATGATGACACTGATGAGTGTCAAGAACGAAAGTGACCCAAATAGGACATTGAATTGTTTGTTTGTTTGAATGCGCTTATCTCAGGAACTACTGGTTCGAATTGAAAATGTTATGAATGTGGATAAAGCGAAGGAAGTATGCAGAGATCGTGGCAAGTGGAAAAAGGTAGTCTCTGCCTACCCCTCCGGGAAAGAGGCGTGATTTTATGTATGTATATATGTGGGACATTGAATAATAACAATAGGTCCATCATATAAGGCTATCTTTAGTGTCAGCGAAGCGGCCTTAAATGCCGGTCCGAATCAATTCAAATAAGCACCCATTATAATCCCCTTTACCATAAAGGGAGGGTGTCATTAATAATGCAGTGGACCAACAGGATGACCTTTGATAGTTACGGTTGGGAATTTAGTTACGTAAGTATTTAAATATTACCTGATCGTCAAGGTTGGTTGCGCAGGAGGGGATTAAAATCTATTTTAAATATGCAGGCAAACCCTATTCCTCATACGAGTATCTTTTTTTATTATTGATTGTTTTGTATTATTGATCTGAGTTTCTGATTGAGTGCCGTGTGGTTCCCGGCACCAATACAAAAAAAGAATATAAATTCTAGGCGAGGCGCTAAATTCTCAGGTGTAGGTATCGCTTAGGAAATGTTAGGACTACCGAATAAGGGTAATGAGTGTCAAGGAAGCGGAAGAGGTCTGTAAGGATCGTAGCAAGTGGGAATCCATAGTCTCTGCCTACCCCAAAGGAGACAGGCGTGATGGTATGTATGTAGGTATCGCTAAATTCGCACGGGCGATGCTGCAGATAAAAACTAGTATTTCATAACGTTAAATTTCCCTTTTCCCGAAATTTTTCACTAGAAAATAGTGGAAATAGGTCTGATAGTCGAACGTTTTGTTATTTGGCGGGAACAGAAGCTTTACAGAATTGGAAAAACAAGAATGATTGACGAAAACCAAACTTCGATCGTTTTCATAGCGCTCGCCCGACCATGCGCGATACGTTTTTCGATTCAGTACCTAAAAAAATACATTTTATTTTATATGTTTGCCGTGGTAAACTGTTTTATGGATAAATTTTGTTTTCATTGTTTGTGAAATTTAATCATACATATATATACAGAGCTAACATTCTTAAAACAACTGATAGGTCACGTTCAGCTGTTTGGCTTAATGATAGAATTGAGATTCATACGATTATAGTGACAATGCTACCTCGTCGCCTTAAAGAAGAATCCCAAGTTTATAAGCCTATCCCTTGGTCGCCTTTTACGACATCCGTGGGAAAGATGTGGAGTGGTCCTTTTTTTTTTGAATAAATAAAATTATTGGTTTACCAACTATGACAACTTCATAAAATAGCTTTTTCAAGAAATAACAGCAGAGAGAATCTTTTGAATCCCATTAATATCCACCTTGACTTTGGACATCCGTGTATGGAAACTACGTAACAAATTTCAAATGCGTAGAGCCAAAGTTACACCATATCAATAATTAAAAATAACAGTGAAAAGATATGAATGGAGGACGCTCCACTTAACTCCACCGAGAAGAATTAGCTCTTAACTTTAAGAAGAAGAAGAACCAGAGGTTTAACTTGTGTGATGATGTGTCAGTCTTTTTCCTCTCCTATGTTATATATTAAAATATCAAAGTGATCTTATTTTCGTAATGATAAGAAAACAGTGCCTACGTATAATTTCCCAAAATATATAATTACCTACACGCAGAATCTTAGTTCAATCATTGATCTTATGAGAATTGTCTACTAATGTACAGTGAGTCACATAAAAAGTTTTCATACAAGTAATAGTTTATATAACTTACGTATACTTTTCTACGTAGCCCACTGTAGGTACATTTAAATTTGCAAGCTATGATCAAGAAAATACCCATTCACTAAGAAATATATCACGCTGTTCATATTCAAGTCAATTTATCACCTAAAAGGGTATAAGTACTTAAAAATTGCTGTAACACCCAAGTATCGATTTATGGCCTCGAAACTCGAAAGACTCATTTTACATAATTCTTAAGGTCTCTTAAAAGATAATTTGCCATCGCTCCCGTTGTAAATTTTCCTTAATAATATGTCAGATGACGTACACCTACTTTCCTTGCGAATCTCGACGTGATTTTTAAGAGCCCCTGGCAAATTTATGGAAGTGACTTGTCAAATTATATTCTTTACGCATGTTAATAAAATAAAAAAGAAGCGTTATGACAATGTATCACTTTTGGAATATTTACGACCGTTGGATGAATGCCCTTTTGTATTTTTGCATGAAATTTTATTTCTTACTAGGGGCCGCCCGCGACTTCGATCGCATGGAAACCCAATCAATCCCGCGGGAACTCCGGGATAAAAAGTAGCCTATATGTTATTCTGTTCAAATTTATTCAAATTTCACCGTAATCGGTTCAGTAGTTTTTGCGTGAAAGAGTATCAAACATCCATACTCACAAACTTTCGCATTTATAATATTAGTAGGATTTTTTTTTATTGAGTAACAGCTTTCACATAGTCTACATGGCATAGACAATGTTCTTTTGCATCTGAAACTGAGGGCCTGGATTCGATTCCTAGTTAGGTCGACATAGAATATTCATATTTTTTAGATCCACCCTTGTGTTTAAGGTTCAGCTTTTGTAGTTTTAAAATATAATGACGGAATTGAGATTCAAATAGTGTTAAGTTGAAAATAATTACGCTTTAAGGAATCCTAAGTTTAAACATACTAATACAAGACCACTTTTGCCCTTTAGTTCTGTAATCTAAGACACTGTCTACCCCGTAGTCTACTGTATCACGCACGTATTCAGCGCGTGTAGAAGATTACCGCCAAGTTTTATTGGGAGAAAATAACTTGGGAAATCCACTTTGCTCAGCTTCGGGCCACGTGATACAAATTTTGTCGTAGATACATACGTACATAAAATCACGCCTCTTTCCCGGAGGGGTAGGCAGAGACTACATCTTTCCACTGATTGGCCTGGGTCTTGGATGATTATCAATGTAAGTATTTATTATAAAATATAGTATAGTTGAGTTAGTATCTCGTAACACAAGTCTCGAACTCACTTCGAGGCTAACTCAATCAGTGTACCTAATTTGTCCCGTATATACATATTTATATTTATTTATTATAATACTCTTAAATGAGTTCCGCCGAGCTTGCATGAAGAGAGTTATGAATGTGGATGAAGCAAAGGAAGTATGCAGGGATCGTGGCAAGTGGAAAGAGGTAGTCTCTGCCTACCCCTCCGGGAAAGAGGCGTGATTTCATGTATGTATGTATGTATACTCTTAAATTACGTGGTGTTTTATAATTATATAGTATACGTCGAACAATAAAGTCGGCTGATTACTTAACACCTACCATTTACCCACTTTGAAATTACAGACCGTAATGAAAATATTTCTACAGCGGTACAAAAATGTTACCGGTACAAGTCTACCAACTAACACGTACTTTGTTTTGGAATCGCGGTGTGGAAAAATGCAACTTTTTATTGACTTTAATAGTTTCAGCGGGCGATGTTTTAAATCCTTTTAGGTTGAAAATTGTGTTACCAACAGTTGAAAAAAATATTACGCGAAATAACATTTGCGAGTTCGTTGCGTTTCAAAATGTTTTTTTTTTTAATTTTTTTGACTTTGTTTTTTTTCTGTTTTTAGATGCTAACGTATAATTACGTCTCTATCACTTACTTAGACAGGGCCAACAGTCTTGAAAAGACTGAAAGGCCACGTTTATATGCGGTTTAATGGAAACAATTTATATTTAATATTTTTTTCATATTCCTGACAATTATATATTTACTCGTAATATATATAGTAATTAATTTTGGAAGTTTGTTACGCACATCAGTTCTTTTTAAGATGACAATAGCAAAGATGGTTACACATAAATTAATAAAAGTATTGTTAAATTAGTTTTTTTTAAGACAAATGTGTAATTAATTTTAGGCGATGGGCTAGCGACTTGTCTCTATTTGAATCTCAATTCTATTATTAAGGCAAACAGCTGAACGTGGCCTTTCAGTCTTTTGATGACGTTTGGCTCTGTCTGCCCCGTAAGACGTAATTATATGGTATGGTATGGTGTAATTGTGTTCTAACCCTAAGCATCAGCATTAGCTTAGTATAAGAAATGCGAAAGTAACTATCTGTATGTGCGGCTTTCACGCCTAAACCACGAACCAATTTCGATAAAATTAGGTACAAAGATAGAGTTAACATAGAAGAGGAACATAGACATTTGATTGCGCAAAAAGATACTACGCGAACGAAGTCGCGGACAACAGCTAGTATACCTACATATATTCTCATAAACGGTGAACTGTCAATGATATGGCAGTTTCGTGTAATTAATTCCAGTGCCTCAGTCCTCTTTCCCTTTCAATTTAACTTTTTAATTACTTCATAAAACCTTAGCGGGATTATCTGGGTAGGTAGCGAAGCGCTGGTTTTACTTCTGAAGTGCTATCTTGGTTATTTAACACTTATTAATTACATATTATTATTTATTAATTCTTATTAATAACTTCTGTTGCCGTGTGGTTCCCGGCACCAATAGAAAAAAGAATAGGACCACTCCATCTCCCTCCCATGGATGTCGTAAAAGGCGACTAAGGGGTAGGCTAATAAATTTGTGATTCTTCTTTTAGGCGATGAGCTAGCAACCTGTCACTATTTGAAACACAATTCTATCTAAAAGCCGAATAGCTGAACGTAGCCTATCGGTCTTTTCAACTCTGTCGCAACAACAGGCTCTGTCTACCCCGCAAGGGATATAGACGTGATTATATGTATGTAACTACTGTTGCTTGCGAATTCTTACGCCGTAAAATTTTATCACTGACAATTTAAACCTTACCGCGGTCAGTAAGAATTTTATCCAAATTATAAACATTGGTTAGATTCCTAACCGATGTTTTTAGGATAAGGAAAAATATCGCGTGAAAAACATTAGTTACTGGTGGCTGACAGAAGACGCAGAGCCGAAACTACTAGGATGATGACATTGGTAGCACTCAGAACTTAAAAAAGCAGGCAAAGCTGAAGACAAAAACTAGTGCCTAAAAAAAAATTAACATAAAAATCCCTTGTTGTAACAACCGCTTTAATATAAAGCCTTAAATCAATAAATTTGTCCCAAAATTACCTTATTTTTCACAATCGAAAACATAAATTTTTTGGCCTTTCCCCGACTCGCGGCATATTTGACCTTTTTTCTGATTTATAGCTGACTCCCTGCGTATGTACTGGTAGTTGGCAAGTTTTATTATGCGCCCAGTATAACGGATATCCGGAGTTTTTGACTCCAGTTAACTTTATTAAGCGTGTAATCGACGAAATATACTTCTCAAAAACGTTGTGAATCATTGAGTTTGCATGCTGTTTAGAATGAATTTGATATTTTTGTTATAATTTTAGTGAAATCGGAAGACCTAGACGAACGTACGTACTTGTATAAATCAGGAAAGTCCTGGCAAAAAGTCAGGTCAAGAGTACCCGAAACCAGCGATTCATTCACTCATTCACTCACTCACTCATTCCCTCATTTATTTATTTCTGTCAGCCTGTGGCCACAATTTTCATTTGCATACATTATTATCATGACACGCGAAAGCTTTAAATTATTAATTATAAATAAAAAATAAATAAAAACAAAATAAGAGGTACATGTACATAGAGAGGCAATGATATTTTTTTAATAGTTTTATGTATTCTCGTATCTAAATCCATTTTGCTAGAGTAACTGCTGCTAACAAAGCAATCAAACAACTAGATTGTTTTTGCCGTCAACAGATGTTTCCGACTTTTAACGTCGATAAATCCACGAATTGCCCCCTCGGCATCATAGTTTTAGGGTTCCCTTTAACTATAAAAATTTGAAAAAACTTGAATAATGTAAATAAATATATATATTTTTTTCATGATAGACAACCTATGTTATTGAATCATGGTTATACATCCAGTTGCCTGAATATCTAAGGGTTTCCTTACTTTCTTTAGCATCGGTTAGCAATCGAACTAACGTACGTAACTCCGAAAAGCATCATGCAAGGTCGCGATAGGATTTGAACCTGTGCATCAGGCTTTTTCATTATAACCCACAATAAAAAAAATATATATATATTTAATTAATGATGTGAATATATAATACTTGAATAAAGATAAACTTAAGTTTATCAGAGCGAATATAAAATACTAACTAGACTTCGCCCTCAGTTCCGCCAGAATGCAAAGAAGCCTATGTCTCTTCTGGTACTCCATATATGACTGTCTGTCTACCCCGCAAGGGATAAAGACGTGACCATATGTATGTATGTATTATTTTCTCTATACGGAACAGCAGACGACAAACGACAACGCCCTTCACACATTTTAACGGCTGTGCTTAATTTACACACGTGATTAATATGTCTGATCGGAAATTACTTATTATTTTCTCGTTTAATGCACTCGGCTTGTTTAATTTACAGATTGTTAATTTTTTTTATATTTATCGAAGGAAACACTAATATATAATAGCTACAGACAAACATACAAGCTGTATATGTTTACATACATACAAAATCATGTCTATATCCCTTGCGGAGTAGACAGAGCTTGAGTCTTGAAAAGACTGGTTGTACTGACTTAAAAGGAAAAAGGATAGAACCACTGCATCTCTTACCCGTGGATATCGTAAAAGGCGACTAAGGGAGTGGCTAATAAACTTGGGAGCCTTCATGTAGGCGATGGGCTTGTCACTATTTGAATTTCAATTCCATACTAAGCCACACAGCTGAACGTGGCCTTTCAGTATTATCAAGACTGATAGCTCTGTCTACCCCGCAAGGGATATTAATGTGATTATATGTATTTATGTACATACATATTATCACAATTAAAAAAAATCAAAAAGATGCAAGAGTGGAACAAGAATATTAAATCCGGAGAAAATTGTAACTGATAATACTTAACAATGATTTTGCCTTAATCTCAAAAGACATTTATGAACAAAAGAAGGCGTGTTTAATTGCAATTAAAGGCATCATTTAAGCGGCCGGCAAAGGGAGATAATTTATTATTCATCGGAGCCCCGGGCTCGGGTCAAGTTCGTTCGCTATCCGAGTAATATTTCAAGTGAGCCGTACTCTATATATAATTCAATGCAGGTAATTTGTCTCGGAACAATGAAAGATCCGCTCTGAACGCACTCGGTTCACAATCGTAGTCACTTTGATCATTTTATCGCCGACTAGTTTTTGCACACTGCACTGTCCCTTTTACCAACTTTTTCACTTACTATTTATTTTACATGTGTTTGGAATCGGAGTACCAGTCCACGTAGCGTGGGACGCGCGACGCCGTTTTTGTCGCGCGAAAAACTATCGCTGTTTCGCTTTTTATGATGACGTTAAAACGGTACAGCGATAGTTTTAATTCGCGCTTGCCAGGTGCGCTTGATAATTTAATTTAGCTACCAAATAAAAATAAATACTTATGCCAGTATTAGTTTTGAAGTATCAAATACATCATGTTTTCGCAACTTTGAATGAATAAAATAGTAAGCATTAAAAAAAATTACCGTCTTTGATGAAGTCCTGACTAATGTTATAAATGTGAAAGTGAGTTTGTTTGTTTGTTACATGTTCATAGGTTATCTTCAGAATTAATATTTTTGAAATATCACGTACATATATAATTAAGAGTCTGGAGAAGGACATAGAGGACACAGAGTCGTTCCCGTGGGATTAGCTAAAAACCTGTATCTTTAGAAGGTGGCGCTAAATCGGTCGCGAAAAATTCTTTTTGTGTTTAATAGACCATTTATCGAGAAAGGCTTTAGGCTATTCATCATCACGCTGCAACTATTAGGAGCGAAGAAATAATAGAAAATGTGAAAAAAAAGGGGAAAATTATTCCTCCTTGAGGGATTCCCAAAATAACTATTCCACGTGGACGAAGTCGCGGGCACAACTAGTACATTATAAGGACGGGGTTCGCTTTACCTCTGTAGGTATAGCGAATAGGAATAGGTCTAAGTATAGGTCTACCTAGCCTCAAAGATAGCATCTAGTCGCGTGCTATCTAGCTAATCTGCCATTGTGTGATAACATCTGGGAGGCTGATGGCTGCGGGGCGGAGCGTGGGATCAGACGATCTCTAATGTCAGGTGAAGGTGCATTAGTGTACCTAGGTATACCTACATATGTAGGTTAGACATTAATTTGAAATATATATATGTAGTTAAAAAATCCATTACCAAGACACTGTTTAGTGCTTTGGTAGATATAACTACAATCATACGTACCTACATACGTTTAATCACGTACGTATATATCCCTTGTGAGGTAGACAGAGCCAACATTCCCAAAAAGACTAATAGGCCACGTTCAGCTGTTTGGCTTAATGATAGAATTGAGATTCAAATGGTTGCTAGCCCATCGCCTTAAAGAACAATTTCAAATTTATAAGCATTTCCCTTAGTCGCCTTTTACGACATCCATGGGAAAGAAATGGAATGGTCGTATTCTCTATTGGTGTCGGGAACCACACGGCACGCACACATATGTAAAATTTTTCTTATTATGAAACTTTCTCAATGTTCTAAGCTTAATAATATAGTGAACAGAATCCAGCATACCCAGTTACTTTGTCTTATGCATAGCGGAGTGTACTCGCTCTTATTGGAGGCATAATTTACCCTCGTTTCAAGTATGCATCTTGAATTATTTCCTTTGTGGTCGAGTGTACTTGGATCCAACCAAATGTATTCTGTTATTCTGTAGGTTGTAAATGTTACATTGTAATTCAGTTTGGACTAACCGGCTGGGCGGTTTTGTGTTAAGACTATAAAATCTGTGCCAGTGGATATCGTAGAAGGCGATTAGAGTAAAAAAAAATATTGTTTTTTAAGTGTGGAAAAAATTCTAAGGTTTACTTATGTAAGCTTTGAATCTTATAATTTTAATTACAAATCTTATACAAATACATGTATCACGTTTGTATTCCTTACGGGGTAGACAGAGGCAGCATTCTTAAAGAGACCAAAGCCACGTTACAATTATTATGCTTGTCTTTAGCTAATTTAATATTTGTTTTTAGTAATGAGTCCAATATCAAAATCTTAGGCAAATACGTCAGAAATATTATATGATGAGAAAGCATTATGCTTTCTCGATTTCAAATCAAATTCTTATTTCAAATAAATCAATCGCACGTATAATATTGAAATTTTTAAAAATAACTTACAAAGTTTGATCAATTCTCTAAATTTTTACATCAATCATCAATCAATCATCATCAATGCACAACAAATCTAAAGGCCACAAAATATCTCTCACAATTCTTGGAGTGTTTAAAAACTCGACTTTTAAACTTTAAAAAAAGAGTAACCAAGAGTTGTTTGAGAATCCGAGGGGGCTATTCAGCTCATAATACTAAACACCGTGAAGGATGCCCCGAGGCCATGCAGAGATTGGCTTCCGAGAATCCTGGAATCCTGGAATGGAAACTGGAATGTTAAGGGCTCAATTGAAAGGGGATAGTAACAATTTGTGGGTAATGATTCGTTTTGAGTACTTACTTGTTTTGTAGTAAAATTAATCCATACTATTAATATGAAATAGTGCCGTGTGGTTACCGACATTTTAGATTAGGATCACTCCTTATCTTTCCCACGTATGTCGTGAAGGCGACTAAGGGATAGGATTATGAACTTGGGATACCTCTTGTTGGCGATGGGCTAGCATCCTGTCACTATTTGGATCTTAATTTCATCTTAAGCCGAACATCTTGGCCTTTCAGTCTGATCGAGACTGTTGGCTCTGTGTACCCCGCAAGGGATATTGACGTGACTATATGTATCTATGTATGTATGATTCGGCGTGAGTACCTGTTTCGTAAAAAACTAATACATAATTAATATTAAAAATTCCAAAATAAGTTTGTTTGTTTCCTGTAGATACATAAAACACTGAATACATAATATTTGGGTGATGCATAGTTAGGAATATTAAGCAGTAGGTACTTACAAATAGCATCTTGGCAAATTTCCTGTTCACAAGTGATTAAGAATTAACAAAAATGTGTTCGTTTGAAGCCATGAACAAAATCAAGTATTTTTAATCATATTATATTTCAAAATTACGTTTTCCAAAAAATTCTCTTTTAAGTCGGTTGAAAATGAAACATAATGAAAGTATTTCTTATTTGGATTCAAGTGAGTGTTATTGCTCATTCCGTTTCAGAATGACTTGGAACATTATAAAGATTCACAAAGGCATTAAAGAATCGTAAAACGGAAAACGAATTAATATCGTTGAAAACGTGTAACAGGAGAATTCTGTAGGTAATGAAACTTTAATATGACCTGTAGTATACTTGTAGCAATTTGTGTTCAGAAATGACTTCTATACTAATATTATAAAGCTGAAGAGTTTGTTTGTCTGTTTGAACGCGCTAATCTCAGGAACAACTGGTTCGAATTGAAAAATTATTTTTGTGTTGAATAGAACATTTATCGAGGAAGGCTTTAGACTATATAACATCACGCTGCAACTTTAAGGAGGGAAGAAATAATGGAAAATGTGAAAAAAAAACGGGGAAAATTATTCATCTTGGAGGATCAATGATGCCCAAAATAACTATTCTACGCGGACGAAGTCGCGGGCACAGCTAGTGTTAAAATAAAGTTAATAATGTGCAATCATTCATATGATCACGTCTATGTCTCTTGCAGGATAGACAGAACCAGCCGTCTTAAAAGACTGATAGGTCGCGTTCAGCGGATACGCTTATTGATAGAATTGAGATTCAAATAGTGACAGGTTGCTACCCCATCGCCGTAAGGAAGAATCCCAAGGTTGTAAAGGACTTCCATGGGAAAGATATGGACAAGTGCTATTCTAAAAAAGCCAGGAAACACACTTAACACAAATGAATTAGAAAAAAATCTAAAAAAATACGTATCTGTATAAGGTAAACCACCAGCTGCAGATGTCATGAGCCTACAAAAGCAGCCTATTCACGATGTCAACTATTCACAACGCTAAATAAGCAAGCAAATTCTTTGGGAAACAGGAGTGCCTTCAGTAAAGCTACTAGCATATTCACGGAACGAGAAAATTAGAGTCGTGTCGAGATTGCATGAATGCTTTGAAATAATAATTAAATTATTTCATAGAGTACCTACTACGTCTTATTAAATTTCTGAAAACGTCTCGCTATCGTCTCAATTTTTTTAATACACATAATCATGTCTACATCCCTTGCGGGGTAGACAGAGCCAACAGTCTTGAAAATTATGATAGAATTGAGATTCAAATGTTGACAGGTTGCTAGCCCATCACCTAAAAAAGAATCCCAAGCTTGTAAGCCTATCCCTTAGTCGCTTTTTACAACATCCATGAAAAAGATATGGAGTGGTCCTATTCTTTTTTGTGTTGGTGCCGGAAACCACACGGCAATACAATAAATACAGGTTCGTATATCACAAGCGCAGGTAAGTTAACACTGCTTCAATATAAATCGTCGGTAAATTGAATCGTCGAATGTAATGAGAAAATTTATTGACTCATTGATACATGATATCATTTTCCGATCAGTTTTCACGATGATCTGGTTCCTCGTAAATTGATTGCGCTCCGGGAAAAATATATATAACTAGCTATGCCCGCGACTTCTTCCGCGTGGAATTGTTGTTTGGGGCATCATTGAAGCCCTCGAGGATGAATAATTTTCCCCGATTTCCAATAAATAAGGCATTTTTTTTATTTACGCAGGCAAAACCGCGTGCGTACACCACTATCCTATATACAAAATCCATTTACAATTTTATTATGAGCGATATAACTCATTTTTTATCAGCTCCTGAAGGTTGTACGTTCCCGAATAAAATATTCAATAAGCTGACGGGTCTGCAATATTAACATGGTGGCAAGTTATTGATAAAACTGGCTAAAGGTTAATACACACACCTCAGAGCCGGGCGAGGGACGTAGTTCGTACACACACACATACATACGGTCACGTCTATTTCCCTTACGGGGTAGACAGAGCCAACCGTCTTGAAAAGACTGATAGGCCACGCTCAGCTTTTTGGCTCAATGATAGAATTGTGATATTATGATAGAAACGTGGCTCGTCCGTTTTTAAAAAAAAAATATATGTACAAACATACGTATAATCACGTTTATATACCTTTAGGGGTGAACAGAGTGAAAACTCTTGAAAAGACTGAAGGGCCACGTTCAGCTGTTTGGCTTAAAATGGAATTGAGATTTAAATAGTGACAGGTTGATAACGGAAATTTATTAGCTTTTCCCTTAGTCACCTTTTACGTTTTTCGCAAATCTCAAGCTTTTCCCAAGATGACAAGTACCGTAAGTACACAAGCGCTTTGTGTAATTTTGAGTATTTATAAGTAAGACGCTTAAACGAATTTTGATTAAATCGAAGATGACCTGGTAATAGAACTGACGTCTTGTCAGGTCACAAAGGTCATAAGTATCGATGAGATTGCATTAATAGTAACGTACATATGTGGCTGAAGTAGATGACGTGTGTAGAGATCGTGGCAAGTGGAAAGATGTAGTCTCTGCTTAGCTCACCCCTCCACGTCATGTTACGAGTATGTACATATGTATATTTTTTAAGGCTTCCGATACGTCGCGTCCCGACGTCGTCCCGGCCACGTCCCGGACACGGCCGTGATTATGTGGGTATAGACCTTTATCTGGTCTCTCATATATTGATAAGTCAATATTACTTGCCCGGATATGTGGATTTGTTTTCTTTGAAAAGGTAATAATGGGTTCAATATATTTTTCGTACGAAATAAATTTTTGTTGTAAATTGTATACTTTTTTTTTTGCATACTTGATTCATTTTTGTAAATTTGGTATCTATTTGTCTTGTCAGATTGAAAAGTGATAAAAAAGTATTTATTGACTTGATTTCAATAAATTTTATAAAGTGCCTTCAATTCTGAACAGTGAGTCAGTCTATATTTTCATGTTTCAAATAGCTTCTCTGGAAATGCCCAACCATAGACAGAACATGTTACTGTTAAATTCAATCAGTATCCTTCTCAACTCTTCTTGCACTTCATAAATGTAAAATACATATATTATGTAACATCAATGGGAGGCAAATGTGCATACATTTGAACTGTTTTGAACTAAAAAAAATCTAAATACTAACAGATTTTGATTTATTTCGAATCTGCTTTAAGCTTATAAATTTGTGATTCTCTTTTAGGCGATGGGTTGGGTCAGTCAGTCAATCTCAATTCTTGATGATCAAGCCTATCAGCTGAACGTGGCCTATCAGACTTTCAAGACTGCTAGCTCTGTCTACCCCGCAAGGTACATAGACGTGATTATACGAATGAATGAATTAATTAGTATTTGCTCTAATAAAACTTCTTTTGTTGAAGCTTGCAGTTTTAATATTCATATTTAAAACCAAACAGGCATTCTAAATAAGTCAAGAATTCCATAACTTTCGTTATCAACCCAATGTTGGTAAGTTTAACTTACCTATTTTTACAAAGAGGGACATTTGTAAAACAAAGCATGGCCTATTTAAGGCGGGCGGCAAACATAGCAACTAATTTTATTAATTTTAATCACTCGCGTGAGGACACACATTAGGTCTCCCTGTTGATATATGGCCCCCGATAAAATAACTTAGGACTATTACATAACATAAAGTCTGCGGGTGGTCGGCGAATAGTTTTTTTTTGTATTTTTTATGATTAAAAGTAAAGTTCTTTTGGGTGATGGGCTAACAATCTGTTACTATTTCTGACTTTCAATGCCAACCTTTATATCTTATGACTATTACTATTATTGACTCTATAAGAAAAGGTGCCGTCTGGTTCCCGGCACTTTGGATAAGGTCACTAAGGCGACTAAGGGAATAGCCACATTCATTTTATGCAGCTTTTGGTTTAATATTTATTTAATGTGAAAATTTATCAGTTTGTCAAGATGTCAGTATGGATGTTTGTTACTCTTTCACGCAAAACCTACTGAACCGATTACGATGAAATTTGGTATGTAGATAGCTGAAGACCCAGAATAACATATAGGCTACTTTTTATCCCGGAGCTCCCGCGGGATTGATAGGGTTTCTATGCGGATGAAGTAGCGGGCGGCCTCTAGTATTTTTATAATATTAAAGTAAAATTTATCACCCGTGACTAAACTTTCCAAATTAATCGACGCACCCCTAACATACTGTCGCCTTTTTAAAGAATCATTAACGTGTTTTACTGCTATAAACATACTTAATGAGGCATGATATGGATAAAATTTTTGGGCTTACAAATAAACATGACACATACATACATACATAAAATCACGCCTCTTTCCCGGAGGGGTAGTCAGAGACTACATCTTTCCACTTGCCACGATCTCTGCATACTTCCTTCACTTCATCCACATTCATAACTGTTTTCATGCAAGCTCGACAGTTTCGGGTATTCTTGACCTGACCCTTTGCCGGACGTCTCAAGACAGATGTAGAAAGTTGGTGGAACTTATACGTCCAGGGTACGTCGGATAGTTTAGGCTATTAATCAGGCTACGGCTAGAATGCTACTGAATTGGTTTTCATTTATGCTTATCCATAGTTACTTCTTTGGTAAAGAAAATTGTAAGAAATAATATGTGTTTTCCTGCATTTTTTTCAAATATTGATGCTAGCCCATCTTCTTAAAGAAGAGTCCAATGTTTATTACTGTTTTCCTTGATGGACTTTTCAATCGAAAAGAGCTGGCAAATACGATGGTTTTTTCTGCACTACCAAACCAGCAAAGAAGCTTCAACCTATTTATATGATGAATGTATAAAAAGCACATCCCAAGAAACATTTAGGCGACGATTAGAGCTTATTTTGTTACTTAGTGGGCTAGAAAGGCATTACAGTAGCAGCACTTATGACTTTTGGCGATAAAGTGGCGTACCAAGTAACGTATATCACTTCTACTTATAATACAGAGTTACAAGCGCGACAATTAGGCGAGCTTAAAGGTTATGGATGTATTATGGCAAATCTTAACACTGTTGTACATGCACAGCATTTTGTGTTATAGCTTTAAGTGAATCTTAGAACTCTAAGATCTAAATAAGAATAGGAATTAGTTACTACCTCCAAAAGTGTTATGCAGGTGATATTAAACTCTTTACAAGAACCTAAAGTTGCACAATAGCGTTAATAAGCGCTACCAGTCTTACAATGGTGTTTATTTAATCTTATATAGAACCAAATGCTTGAAGTTATACAAAACTCTCTTGCATTACTTTAAGTCAAACAGGAGTATAATTTTTCGCTATAACAGATCCTTTAGCGACTATTGTTACTTTTTTGTGACTAAAGGTAAAGTAATAGCGCTTAAGGTCACTACTGTATTTCTTATATTGACTACTTGTTTTTGACAATGGCGTCGCAACCAAAGGAAAAAACAAAAATTGTTGTAAATACTTGGAAAAATCAATGTAGGACTGGTGGAAATACGCAGAAATTGATCAGAGAATATTATCGCATTTTGAACTCCTCTATTCCTATTGAAAATACGTCCTCTATTCCTATGGAAAGCAGTGAAGCGCGAGTTTCCTGTGAGCTTGAAGGTTCCGTACATGCTTTTCAAAATGATGATTGTGCTATTACTACAAGTGATAATGAAGATTCCTACGGAAAGCAGTGAAGCGCAAGATCGCATCGCGCATCGACTAAATCAAAAGATAAATACTGTCTCACGAAAGATAATGATATTGTAGAAATTAAAGAAATTCAGTCATTGTCACCATTTAATATTATTCATATTCATGGCTATAAAATGAAGAACAAGCTCGATATTTTTGTGCTTCCCATGAAGTCATCGTATCTAAATATGTATTTAGTTGAAGACGGTGCTGTTCTAGTTGATCGTGTTCAGCACTTCCGACATGCTGCTGGTCTGCGCTGGAACTTGCCTCATTTTCAATATTGTTATTTTCTACTCTCTGTTCTCTCCTTCTCCTTGTACTTTTGGGTTTTCATTTTTTTTTGCGTTTTTTGTAAGTTTTATACGCTTTCGTCTTATCTGTAAACAAACACGATATTTAATAGTCTAATAGTCAGGTTTATAAACCTAATATTGTATTTAAATCATAATATAAAATTAATTGTTAAAACAATATAATAATTTATATCTAGCTACTTCTTTGTATTCTACTCGTCCAAAACAGTTAACAGGTGAATAATAACATAAAGTTTTGAGCACTACGGATCCCTAAATTCGTTTGCTCGCCATGTTGAGATAATGAAATATTAGATTATGGTTATAAAAACAAATATTTACAAGGTTTCCATGAAGTATTTTGCTTTAGTATGTATTTATATTACTAGTACAGTATTGTAGTATTAATAAGGCAATATTTTAGAACTTTTTTACAAGAAAAATGTGTCACTCCATATTAGACAAAACATTTGTTTTCAGTAAATAGACAACATACATCGGGCGCTCGAATTATTTGCCAATAAATATGTAACATATTCACAGTGTACTTACCTTCGCAGCAAAAATACGCTTCCTTTCGCACCATAAAACAATTTCACTTTTTCTTGTTTAATGTAAACATCATTAGGATTATTTTAGCCATTGAAAATAGTATTATATATTATTAGATCGCAAAATTAGAAACAATATTTTCCGGGTATCAAAACCTCGTGCGAGAAAGAACTTTATCCCCTTTGTGGATCTTGAATAGCGTTCAGACCGTTACAAAACACCTATTTACTTCCCTTTTAGCGCTTGAAAATATAATTAACGCCTTTGTATCTCTACTGTACCGCTTAAGGAGTCAGTTGACGCCTACCTGTTGCCCGCTTAGCACCCATAGAGGTAATATAAAACCATTTTACCGCTAACAGAGTTAATTTTCGCTTATTTACCACTCTTGTATCGCTAAGAGATCCTGTTACCGCTATTTTAACTTTCTTATAGCATTGATTGTACCTCTTAGCCAATTACCATAACTCTTGTATACCGTCATTATCCAACCTTAAGTAATATAAAAATTGTGCCTAATTCGGGGGTAAAGTAGGGTTAGAGCGCGCTCTAACACTAATTTGAAACACCCATAAACCACTTTAGAATCTAGTTAGCGCTTTTATAGACTTATTATAAATCTTATTTTAGCGCCTAATTGTTACTTGGGATTGTTCTCTCTATTGTTATTATAAAAAGATGACATACATAGGTACATACATAAAATAACGCCTTTTTTCCGGAGGGGTAGGCAGAGACTACCTCTTTCCACTTGCCACGATCTCTGCATACTTCCTTCGCTTCATCCACATTCATAACTCTCTTCATGCAAGCTCGGCGGTTTCGGGTACTTTTGACCTGACCCTTTACCAGGACGTCCTTAATTTGATCTTTCCGCTCCGACCTTTCCCTCCACACTCTCCTTGTATATCTGCTTAGTCAACCTGCTTTCATTCATCCTCTCCACATGACCGAACCATCTTAACATACCCTTTTCTATTCCTGTAACTACATCTTCTTTCACATCACATATGACATAAGTAAATATATAACCCTTCTCCCATTGCAGCGCCCGACAGGGTTCTTAATTGTTCCTTTATTTTGTAAACGATGACCTGTATACTGTACATTAATGATGCAATAAATAAATTATATTGAATTGAAATATGTCATTGGTGCTAAGACCTGTGTAGTGTTTGTACAACGTGCTGTTTTTATTGGGATCCCTTTCATTCGACAAAATTTTTTGTCTTATTTTAGTTTGACATAACGAGTTACGCATAGGTAGGTACTATTTTTTGTCATAATTGGTTTTGGCATACTATTTCTATAAGCATAAATATAGTTTAGACTAATTTATTAATTACTCGGAGCAGATGTAGTGTAATTCGCTATTAGGCGAGTAGGTACTTCTTAGGTTAGGTTAGGTTATGCTAATAGTAGGTATGCCTAAAAAGTTATGCCAAACAATATTATGCGTAACAATTTATTAGGCTAAACAAAGGTATGTCATGTAAAATTATGACACAAAATTTTATGCTAATAGATAGAGAACCGTTTTTATTCTTTGCTTTTATTAAATTTTCGCCCACCGAGGGTAAGAAACCCTGTGTCACTTATTACTTGATCATTTCACTTATTATATTCGAGAGAAAATCATCGTACACCGAAATACATACATACCTTAACCTAAGAGCATGACCTTTCTTTTACTCAGTTGTGTAACAAGCCCCGTCATATTTCAATTAGTAACTTGTTATCTTTGTAAGTTATTCAAGAAAATGAAATAAAAACGTAAGTCTACTAAATATCGTTTATAACTTACTTGTACAGTGAAGACGATAATTGCTCTTGTTATTAAAAAAAAAAAAAATAATTAGTAATCTGATATTTTTTATGTTATTATACCTAAAATATTCGACCAGCTATGCAAGTTTAAATTATTTTAGAAATTAATAAGAAAGCTGGAAGATAAATCTTTGTACATTACTCGCTTTCCTTCATTATAGCTACATAAAAATAGCCATAGTACTAAAAGTCGTTTAAATATTTAAAAAAAAAATTACGTTCTGTCGATTCTTTACCTTTATTCAGAACCTTTATTCTTAAATTCTTTCGAAATGTTTATACATAAATTAACTCACAAAAATTAAGTACAAACTTTTACATTTCACTGTACTAGCGACACAAAGCAGCCGTTGCGTGTTACTAACAAGGGGTGACCCATGTTTGTTTTATTTCGTTTTAATTACAATACCTTTCGCCACTTCATTTGAATGACCTAAAATTACCCGAAACGATTAATAACAAATTATCAGATATACAGTGATAACCCAGAAAGTTTAAATGGATTTAAAGTCAGACGGATTTTGTTCGCGATTGTACCGGTGCTAGGGATGGGCTATGTGATGTGTTTTTTTTTACAAAGGCTTGATTTGGTAAAGCACTTGTTTCGAGAAAATATTTTGATGTAAATATTTGTTTTTACAATACAATAAAACAACGACGTGATATTTTTACAATACAAAAATATCACTTCAAGTTTAACTTAATTTTAACGAGTTACACTTTTAATGATAGATAAGTTTAAAGAAGTTTTAAAGTTTAACATGTTTAAGGAGGTTTAGATGAATTACAGATTTCTTTTTTAATTTTGCAGTTGTCCTAGCACAATTTTGCCCCGTTTTCTTTTATATTATTCTTTTTCTTCCCCCTATTGATAATCCCGGTTACATCCTCTTCTTTCTGGAGAGGAACCCGGAAGAGCACCTTTTAACCGGGATACTAGATTAAGTCAAGTTTTTACACGAAGCGAATCCCGTCTTACCTCTGCAGTCTTTGCAAGGTAAAAGCTGCACTAGATAGCCTTTAGTCGCTTTTTACGACAACCATAAAAGAAATGGAGTGGTAAGCTATTCTAAAGTATTAGTACGTCTTACTTTAATTTTAATTAATTACCCAAATATTATTATAGGGCTCGATAAAATCCTAATGACATCCCTAATTCCAGTCTTTATTAATATTCACCCTTTGTGAAGATAATAAATCAGAGTTAGCTTCGACTTGTCATAATTAGTAGTAGGACTTGCGGACGTCTCAAGACAGATGTAGAAAGTTGGTGGAACTTATACGTCCAAGGTACGGCGGATAGTTTAGGCTATTAATCAGGCTACGGCTAGAATGCTACTGAATTGGTTTTCATTTATGCTAATCCATAGTTACATCTTTGGTAAAGAAAATTGTAAGAAATATGTTGTGTTTTTCTGCAATTTTCCTCCTTAGTCTAAGTTCATGTTGTATATTTTTGATGTGCCTACATAAATATATAAATAAAAAAATAAGGGAAATTATTGTTTTTGTCCGTAACGATTCTACCGGAAAATTATTGCAACGATTTAGGAAAGACCTAAAGGGATAAAGATGTTATTATATGTACATATGTATGTATTTTAATAAATTTGGCAAACATGTTGAATTATTTTAGCAGTAGGTAATATAAGCTTATTTCATATGTAACTAGCGGTTCACCCCGGCTTCGCACGGGTAGGGTTTACATAAACCTTCCACAGAAACGTCTTTCCAAAATTTTAAACAATATCAAAATCCGTCCACAACTTTCTGAGATTAGCACAAACATACAGACGAAGAAAATAGGGAGACTACTTTAATATGAAGTGAATTGACTAGAGTCCGCCCGCAGCTCCGCCCGCGTATAACGTATAAAATCCCGTTAATTGCCGTTCCCGTGGGAATTTTGGGAAACTTTCTTCCTTTTAACATCTCTTGTTTGTACTCAATTTTTCGGAAATCAAATGAATTTTGAATAATTAACGCCAAAAGAATGGAAAGCAAGCTAGTCTGCTGTCACTCCAGGTAATAACCTGATGGTGTATTCTCCCTCATAAAATCATATTATGGTCTTAAAACCCCGACTGTGCCGTGTGGTTCCCGGCACCGATACAAAAAAAAGGACCACTCCATCTCTTTTCCTTGGATGTCGTAAAAGGCGACTAAGGGATAGGCTTACAAACTTGGGATTCTTTAAGGCGATGGGCTAGCAACCTGTCATTATTTGAATCTCAATTCTATCTTAAAGCCAAATAGCTGAACGTGGCCTATCAGTATTTTCAAGGCTGTTGGCTCTGTCTACCCCACAAGGAATATAGACGTGACCATACGTAAGTATGTAACCCCGACTCCTCCATAAGAAAATCGACTCTGAGAAAAGCCGGGTTGTTGATGATAGTATTCATTCTTCAAATTTTGACTTAAACAATTACTGTTTTTGATAGGACAATTTATTAACAAAATGCGCTATCCCAAACAGTAATGGAAAGGAATTTAATTAGGTTTTCATTTCCAAAGGCTCGTCTGTATTGTCTTACGTGGTTTCTGAATGATAGCCACGGTTTCATAATTAATTCCATTGTCTTGCCAGACAATTAGACGCAGATAGATATGTCAGCGGAAAATGCATTGATTGGATTAGGGTGAATAGTTTAGTACCCTGTATTAAAAAAGAGGGGTGTTATTTTGCAGTATAAATCAGTAATAATTCTAGATGATGCAACCTACTATGTAGTGCCTCGTTTCAATTTTAACCGAGATTTTGGAATCCGTAGTGTAGCCATATTTTGTTTGTACATTTTATTTAATACATACAAAATAGTCTCGTCTATATCCCTAGTATAGGGTAGGCAGAGTAGACAGAGCTCAGCTGCATGACTTCATGATGGGAATTGAGGTTGAAATAGTGACAGGTTGCTAGCTCATCACCTTCATCGGAATTCCAAGTTTATAAGCCTATACTTTAGTCACATCCGGATATCCATTAGAAAATCCGTTCCAAATCCGTTAAATTTAGTATTTGTAAAGATACTTTTACAGCAATATATTTCTGACAAGACTAAAACAACCTGCGAATTCGTTTTAAAATACTTCCTTACAATTAAAACTCATCATCACTAAAATATGCATAATGTTTATGAATTTGCGCCAAACATCCCTTCGTTTCACGTTTTTCATTTCCAAATTGTAGCCGTTTAAATTATTCAACACCCTCGCTGTCTCTTTCTCTCGCAATGACAAAAGCTTTTTCGTAATTCCTTGGCGTATTTCAATATTTTAGTTAGTTCGCTACTCTCACAAAGAGAATTTGTAGTTGAGAAATAATTAGCTGCGTGGTGCTTGTCAAAGATACTATAAAATACTTACTCAAACTATTTTAAAAGTATGCATGCAGAACTGGCCGTTTAGAATGAAGAATAATTGGTTCAAAGGGAGAAAAGAACGCGACTGTTCTATTTTCAAATAGTTACCTATTAGCCGTGAACCAAATCAATTTCTAAAAATTTAATTCTTTATTGTGTCTTTTTTCATAAAAGAAGTTTTTTTTACACTGGGTCACCATGGAACCCTTAATACTGAAAGTTGTAAATATCTCAAAAACCACTTAACCTATTCTAAGTATTATTGAATTAACAAAATTAAAAAGTAGAAATTACTACATTTCTAAGATTTGTCAAATGAAAATCTCTTAACTGCTACACAAAATAAGCACAGACTAACTAGCGACCCCAATCGGCAAAATAAGGAACACACCCAACGTTCCCTCGGGTTTTCCGGGAGTGTAGCGTGATGAAAATAATTCTCACAACATCAAATAGATGGCGCTGTAGCAATTTTTTACGCAGATGAAAAATTAATAGTTTTATGCTAAAAATAACTTTTTGAACATAGAGGTTTTAATGTTTTGCATTTGATATTTGGTATATCTATCTCTTGTATGTATCAATGTTTTGTAATATTTATATTATAATATCATAAACACTTAACTCTTTTACCTCCGCGTACTTAGCTGTCTGGTGGAAAACCAAACCATATTATTGAAAAATTACTATCCACCAAAACCTGCCATGCCGTCAAGTTCCTGGTACCAATAAAAAAAAATAGGACCACTCCATCTCGTTTCCATGGATATCGTAAAAGGCGACTAAGGGATATGCTTACAAACTTGGGATTCTTGTTTGAGGCGATGGGCTAGCAACCTGTCACTATTTGAATCTCAATTCTATCATTAAGCCAAACAGCTGAATGTGGCCTGACCGTCTTTTCAAGACTGTTGGCTCTGTCTTCCCCGCAAGGGATATAGACGTGATTATATGTATGTACGTATGTACCAAATCCTATAGGTTGAAGCTGTGTCTAGACTTTGAGCGATAGGTCTGTTCACACATACCGATATCTGTTAGCTCAGATTACGGCAACGTCTGAGTACGAACTAGTTAAATATTTAAATGTGTGTAAATCACATCCCCGAATCAAAACTTACATCGTACGGCTAATGGCTACATACGGGTTTGAAGAAATGAGAGCAACAGAACTCTGCTAATCATGTAAAAATATCTATAACAATAATATGAAATCATGAAAATAGTTGGTAATTCAGTAGCTGGTTTGAGTTAAAACCATAAAAATAATAAGTATTTACACGTAAGTCTGGAACTATTATAGGTAACGTACTATCTTATATTCTTACACAAAGGCTTGAGATGGAAAAAAATACCTTGAAATTTATTACATATAAGCACTTGCCACGAGCATCACATATTTTTTTGCTTGATCCACATTAATATGTCATAAAATTTATTCATTTTTTATTTTAATTTAACGAGACAGTGTGGATGGGGATAATCTCTAATCTGAATGGAAAAAGTTTAGTCGATTTTTTCCTTCTAATAGACATTATCCTTTCCCGATATTTTTCTAATAATAAATGTTTATTTGTGATACACGTAAACATTCTTGGAAATACAATCAAATACTCGTCAACCGTCACATCCGTGAGTATCGTGCGTCAAAGAATATGATATGCGCCTCATTGTTTATCCAGCTCGGGATTCGTAGGGAACGCAAATCCCTGACACCTCATGACAGACAGACAGACAGACAGCATTTATTATTAAATCTGAAACTCGTGATCCTCACAAATTAGACATAGTTTAAATTACTTTTGTTGTTAGGAGGAAATGTCAAGAATAGGTAGGTATATACCACATCTCGGTAACCTCCAGCTTTGGTAAATATTTATACATTTCTTGCCAAATTTCATGTTTTTAAGCAACGAGAGTAAAAATAATTTGGAAGTTTTACCGTATACATACTAGCCTCAGCTCCGCCCGCGTGAGAAGTAACTAAGTAAGGTATGCAAAGTTTCATGAAAATCGATTCAGTGGTTTTGGGGTGAAATATAGACAAATAAACACACTTTCACAAATAAAATATTGGTAGGCAACCAGCCAATATGACGCAGACGGGAAATCCGAGACACATATGGTCATATTATCTGATAGTGTCGTATTGAGCGTTGTCGAATCGAAAATTAACCGAAAATCGAATCGATAATAAAGTATCCTAATAAAAAGTCGAAACGTACAGTAGCCGAGTACGCACACTTTTTTCAGTTATCGTACATTAGTTTTATTATAACCTGATACTCCCACGGTGAAGGAAATCTGCTAACTGGCGGGTAACTGTATGTGTTACCATGATCACGCCAGGAGGATGATATAATTCTATAAGCGTAAACCTGATTAATCCAATAAAAGGTTATAATTATATTTAACAGAAAAAGCATAATAATATATTTATAAGTAATTTTTTGAGGATAAAAATAAAAATAGTTCTGTATTTTACTTTAATTAAAAGAAAAACAATCAACTATGTAACATAATAATCCACTTTTTGGACACGTGTAACGATAATCTCTTTTTTTTTGGACCATCCAGAGCCAAGTAGATTTTATTTGAGCGACGTAAATGAATAAAATGTGGCACGTGCCGCTAGGGTTACCAGGTTGGCATACCTAATAACCGGAGAGACTTGCGCGCAGAACTCGCAAAGTTTAACTTTTAATTTAAGTTTTTTTTTTTCATCGTTTTTGTAAGTGGCCAACACGGGTTCCAAATTTTTCATGCGTCGTAAAAGTATGTGACATGACTACACGATTGCCATCTCACGTCAATTGAGCTATCGAGCTAATATTGCGTTAAAAGGCCCGACACCCAGCATTGTTGAAAATGTGTTAGTGTCAAAAGTATGTAACGCCAAAATTTTTAAGTTAATTAAACTTAAAAATAACCGATATGCGCGGGAAAGTACTATACTAATTCTCAATCTGTACCTACGATTTTCGGACTGTTAAAAGTGTGAAAAAAGTTAAATAAGCCGGATTTCGAGTATTTTGTGGTACATGCAATTATTAAAACTTATTTCTATTTCAATTAATATTTTGTGATTGTCGTGTCAATTTCAGTGTTTAACATAATACTATAAGATTTTTTTTTATTTATTAGACGCCATATTTTATCGGTCGCCTGGCAACCCTACGTACCGCCTACTCAGTAGCTTTGTTTGTTAGTACTGTCCGCTCATACCAAATGTTTTCTCGAAATTGTTACGGTGAAATATTATCTTTTCACCCGACTTCAAAAGGAGAGAGTTTTCATGCGTTCGGTATTTTTTTTAATATTTTTTGTTACCGCACCTCACTCAACAAATTATCTTCCAGAAGATAAATACCAAGCGTATTTCGATACTATTCAATTCGATACTATAGGCTCTGTCTACTCCTTATGGGATAAAGACGTGATGGATATGTATTTGTTCATCTATTCCAGTAAAAATAAAATACATATTTATAAACACTTACCTAGCCCCGTAGTCTAAATGGATTCTATTGGAGATAAATACAGATTGCATGATTATAAGACTAATTACTGTAAGGTAAAGTCCTCAGTGATCTATTGAATTTTAACTTTATATAATAATGATATTCCAATAGTGACAGCTTGTGGTGAACAGTTAACGAAATAAAATTCAGTCATTCAACTTCACTCATCTAACACGGTTGTTTTACTTACTACCTATAAATGACTCATAACTCGATAGCCACCTAAACACTTACATTGGTGACCCCGACGTGATTGGAAGCAACCTTCTCCATCATCATCAATTCCAATCCTCAGCATCACTCCTCACTCTGCAAGCAGTCTCACAGCAAGCCAGCTACTGGGTATCGCAGCAGGTCCATCGCAGCCAACGCAACGAGCTTCCTGGTCCTGTCTCCACCCGCACTCACTCTCATCGACTTCGGCGACCGACGCATCTACCGCAGCCCACGCCTAGATCTCTTCGACGGCCGCTCTTCTCTCCAGCGTGGCAGCTCTGCACGATTTCTCCCGGCGCCAACAAGTCGACTTCGCTCTCTACTGTCTCGACTCACCGCAGACTACGAGCAACGCAACGGCTCACTCCTGACTCACTAGGACTTCGAGCAACTTCCGACTCACTGGAAGACAACTGGCACCTGCAAGCTACTGAAGCACAGATTGCACAGCAAGATCAAGACTTCAGACCTCCGGTCTTGGGGGGGAGTACTGTGGCGACATCTCTACGCCACTCGTCACAAACATCAAATCACACAACAACTGTCAATCATCTCGAAGAAATCGACGCGCTCAGCCAATAGCAGCGAAGAACCTAAATCGCGATTTCAGAGATTTCACGGATTGGAGCTATATATACAACCTCCGACACAACACCGTCGGAGCCGCGGTTCCCCAGGCATAACACCTAGCCTGGCGGAAGATCTTCAATTCGTATTAATGGTAAGTCAAGATCAGAAACTTGATAATCTTGCCATTATTGCAGATAAAATATTAGAAGGAAGGTCAGCTGAAGTATCGGAAGTGTCGAGCGGGCAACCACAACTTATGATAGAAATATTAAATCAAATGAGTAAGTTAACCATGGAGATAGCAGCCTTGAAGTCAAACTCATTTCAAAATAACTACGGACGTCGCAATTTCAATAGAAACCGAAGTTCGGAGCGATCAAGATCCCGTTCGAGACCTAGAATAACACCCGATAGCCCCAATTGGTTATGTAAATATCACCTGCGTTACAGAAATAGAGCCCGAAACTGTGTAAAACCATGCAACTGGAAGAAGCCGTCGGAAAACTAAATACAGCGTTGACAGAGGCGGTCGTCAGCGCTATTACACCATCAAACCGCCTATGCGTTATCGACAGAAAAAGTGGATACCGTTTTTTAGTGGATACAGGTGCCAACATCTCCGCAATCCCGAAAAGAGGGAATAAACTGAAAACTGATAACACATATAAAATATACGCCGCAAACGGCACCGTAATACAAACATATGGTGACAAAACGCTGACTCTAGATTTGAATATGAGACGACCGTACAGGTGGGTGGACTTTCATCGTTGCTGACATTACGCAACCAATATTAGGCGCCGATTTTTTAGAAAAACATAATATTTTGGTGGATCTTCGAAACAAACGCCTGATAGATGGCACGACTGGACTTCAGAGGGACGCAAAATTCATGAAGTCAAGCACGCCTACACTGCGGACCATCAAATTAACAGAAGAGTATGAAGACATTTTGGTTGATTATCCAAGTATTTTGAGACCTCTCGACGCTTTATCACAACCAAAACACAACGTTGTTCATCAAATTATTACCGATGGACACCCAGTTTACTCAAAATCCAGGCCATTACCAGCTGATAAATACTTAAGGGTGAAAAAAGAAATTGAGCAGATGTTAGAAACTGGTATATGTAGACCCTCCAAGAGCCCGTGGGCCAGCCCCTTACACGTCACTACGAAGAAAAACGGCGAGTTGCGGCTTTGTGGCGATTATAGGAAACTAAACGCAATCACGGTACCGGATAGATACCCTATCCCGAGAGTATTAGATTTCACGTACCTATTACCAGGAACCAGCATATATTCTAAAATAGATTTAAAAAGAGCCTACAATCAAATACCAGTTCAGGATGTCGAAAAAACCGCCGTAATCACGCCATTTGGCCTATTTGAGTTCCCTAGAATGCCATTTGGTTTACGCAACGCAGGACAAACCTTCGTCAGATTCCTGAATCAAGTTTTAGCGGGATTGGACTTCATTTTCATATATATCGACGATATACTTGTGGCTTCATCGTCGACTGAAAGTCATCGACAACACCTCCGCGAAGTATTCAGAAGGTTGGATGAACATGGCATTGCAATAAATCGAGACAAATGCGTGTTGGGTCAGTCGCAAGTAGAATTTTTGGGCTATTTGATTACGCAAGATGGTATCAAGCCGTTACCTGAGAAGGTCGAAGCAATAAATAAATATCCAACTCCGAGTACCGTGCAGGAATTACGTCGATTTTTAGGTATGATCAATTTCTACCGAAATAACATACCACAAGCAGCTAAATACCAAGCTCAACTAAACAAGTATCTGGTTCGGTCCAAGAAAAACGACAAGACACAAATCCAATGGACCCCGGAGGCACTAGAAGCATTCGATCAATGTAAAGCAAGTCTAAGCGACGCGGTTACATTGACGTCACCGACGACACACTCCCCGCTATCGCTCATGACAGATGCGTCACAAACGTGCGTCGGCGCTGTTCTCCAACAATATGAAAATGACATTTGGAAACCGCTATCATTTTTTTCAAAAGGTTTAAGCGAGACTCAATCAAAGTACAGTACATACGATCGCGAATTACTGGCAATTTACATGGCAATAACACATTTTCAACCTTATGTAGAAGGAAGAGAGCTAATAATATACACAGATCACAAGCCACTATGTTATGCCTTCACTACTAAACAAAACGGTGTAAATAAAAAGGAATCCCCAAGGCGATTACGTCATCTCGAGTTCATTGCACAGTTCACAACAGACATACGTCACCTCGCCGGTAACCTGAACCCGGTAGCCGATGCATTATCACGAGTCGAACAAATAGATTGTCCTTCACCTGTGGATTGGAGTGAGATAGCAGATACTCAAAACAATGATTACGAACTCAAACAGCTGTTGCATAAAAGCAATCTTAATTGGAAGAAAATACATTTATTCGGGAATAAATACTTGTATTGTGAAAATTCTAAAAATCAATTGAGACCATATGTGCCGAATTCACTTCGAAAACAAGTATTCGACACTATGCATAACATCACTCACCCCGGAGTGCGATTATCGAAGAAAATGGTATCACAACATTACTTTTGGCCACGAATGAATACACACATCGGAAATTGGGCGAGAGCTTGCGAATCATGCCAGAAAAGTAAAATATATAGACACAACTCATCGCCAATTGGAAGTTTTTCGGCAACAGCGCGTTTAGATCACGTGCACATAGACATCGTCGGACCATTGCCGGAATCGAACGGCAATAGATATATTGTTTCAATGATAGACAGGGCTACAAGATGGCCAGAAGCTGTACCGGTAGCAGAGATAACGGCGAAGACAGTAGCGGAAGTTTTTGTTAACACCTGGATAGCAAGGTTCGGATGTCCAAACGCAATAACATCAGATCAAGGACGACAATTCGAGTCAGATTTATTCAATGTTTTGACTAAACTACTCGGCATTAAAAAAATCAGGACTACTAGTTACCATCCACAATCAAACGGTTTGGTCGAGCGTTGGCATAGGTCGATGAAAACCGCATTAGTTGCGCGAGGAAACACGACAAACTGGTCAAAAGAACTACCTTTAGTACTTTTAGGATTACGAGCAGCCTTACGGTTGAAAGAAAATATTAGCCCGGCACAAATGCTATACGGAACTAACATACGACTTCCTGGAACATTCATGAACCCTAAAACTCAAATTTCATCGCCAGAAACGTTTACACAGTCCCTACAGGATTCGATGGCAAAGATAAGCCCTTTCAATGAAAATCACCACAACACCACCCACAGAACATTTGTTCACCCCGATATGAAAAACTGTGAATATGTCTACGTTAGAACGGATGCTGTGAGGAAACCGCTCACACCACCTTATGAAGGCCCATACAAAGTCATAGAGAAAAACGAAAAATATTTCATAATTCAATTACCGAAGAAAACTTCAACAGTATCTATAGACAGATTAAAACCTGCATATATTTTTGTCGAAGAAAAGGTGAATGAACCTTTAGAGCACTTAAAAAGTGACCAGAGGCACAACGAATCTGATAAATCAGCGGAAAATAGCGAAGACAAGGTAACCAGAACGAGGTCAGGCCGCATCATACGCCCAGTCATACGATTTGCTATAGATCACAGTCAGCAAAAACGAATGAGCAAATAAGTATTACATGATTAATTGTAGCGTCATAACGAAACAATTTTTTCACGCATTTCACACACCATTCAAGTTATCGTCCCAAAAATTGCGATTTTCGGAAATATGGGCAATTGGGGTGGCAAGGAAGAAATCGTGGTGACCCAAACAGCCGCCGGGTCAGGTGGAACCAACAGCGCAACAAACACCGACATCGCGATTGGCGGACTCTTCATCGTCGTCGCCGTCATTGTGTTGTGGTATCTATACAAGAGGTGCAGAGGGAGGTTCTACAACAAAGTGTTCAGGCACATCGATAACAGACAAGTCCAGACTCAAGCCCCGATACCAATGGTACCCAGACAGTGCTGTAACAATGGAACACACGGACCCCAGAACGTATAAGAATGACAGCGAAAAGTGAAAAACGCAAATAGTGAAAGTGTAATAAATAATAAAATGTGAAATTCGGACAATTTATATATATATATATTTTTTGTTTCTTTTTGTTGTTGTCAGTATGTATTGCATTTGTATATATTTTTGTTTTAAAAAAAAAAAAAAGGGGGGACTATTGTGGTGAACAGTTAACGAAATAAAATTCAGTCATTCAACTTCACTCATCTAACACGGTTGTTTTACTTACTACCTATAAATGACTCATAACTCGATAGCCACCTAAACACTTACAAGCTCATCGCTTAAAAGTAGAATCCAAAGTTTATAAGCCTCGCCCGTAGTCGTCTTTTACAACATCCATGGAAAAGTGATGGTGTGGTCCTATGCTAAAATGCCGAGAATTACACGGCACAAGTTATAATAAACGCGAAAGTTAATCTTATCTAGAAATTCCCACGGAAGCAGAACCGTACAAATATATGTAAATAAAAACACGGCACGTGCCGCCCAGGTTTTGTTTGTTAGTAGAGTACTCACCAAATGTTATCTCAGAGTGGTTTCTATTTGTTTTAATACGTTCGCGCCTACGTTAAAGGGCTTCGCGTGAAGCAAAAATACCGTATTCTGTGATATTTTTCATTTAAAAACTTGTGATAATTTCTACACTATTTAACTAAATTTGTGAACTCATAATTTATCGCATACCTATGCTTTACAATTCTGAAGCTTAACTCTCACTATGAGTCCAGGCCATTATTCCGAAACAAAATGGCCGATCTTGTAATTTACACACATACTTATAATCTCGTCGAGATTCAAATAGTGACAGGTTGCTAGCCCATCGCCTAAAGATGAATCCCAATTTTATTAGTCTTTCCCTTCAGTAAGTAATAAAGATTTTTCACTATTGTAATTATTATTTAAATTTTGTAAATATTTAGTAACGCTTAAAATATCGAACACAAAAACTTAGTGGATTAAAGACATTAAAATGAATTGCTTCGAGAAAAAGATGGTACGGCCGTGTCGCTTTTTTTGCTCGACTTGGCGGGGGCACTGTCGTGCCCCCAGATATGTATACGCTAGTATATACACATATATACCAGCGGTTCAAAATCAAACCCACCACTGAGTTACAAAGTACTTTAAAAGTAAATCAAATCACGTCTACTTGCCAGCTAAATTTGCACGTTTCGAGCACCCTTGGCTCGGTTTGTCCTTCTTAATTAACGAATTTAGCAGCTCAGGACCCTCGTCCACGATGCGTCTGTAGACCACTGGCTAACACGGAGTATAACATCTCACTGGAGAATGCATGAAGGCACGTGATGCAATAAGAATTCAGTAAAATTGTTAATAGAAATATTTGAGTTTAATCACATTTTAAATTGTAAGAATATTAGCAATTTTTGCTAAAAATACGTAGGTATAGAATAGTGAACAATATTCACTACATATTTTTAGAATAAAATTTCCTCATTCCAAATTCCTCAATAATTAATTTTAATTTTTTTTTTTGGAGGTTGGTTTTTCGTCCTGTGTGGCAAGGTCAATGAGCTTATAATTTTTTTAAAACTTAGAATGCTTATGTTTTAGTTAAAGCTAGAATTAAAAACTAGACTACAACAGGCACATTGAGGTGGAATTATAAAGGCAAGAAAAAACATGCGTCCAACGATTGCTGACAAGAAGCAGGCTTGACCAACTCAGAATCATGGGCACAGTTCAAAATTGCAATAAAATAAACTATTCAATGTCACCTTGTATCGCACCAAGACAAAAACCATGATGATTGTGGTAAAACAAACGGCCTTTTTGGCGCTGTTGTCGGATTCTCGCTTGTGAACCAAAAGGCCCCGAGTTCGATCCCTGCCATGATGGAAAACGAACTTTTTCTGGTATCTCATAAAACAAGTATCAAACTTACTTTGAGGCTAGCTCAATCTGTTCTGTATATATTTATTTATGAGCGTCTGGTAACAAAGCGTTTGAATGCAACGCCTCGCATGCAACCTCCAGTGTATATATACTCCATGTTCCCCGGACATGTTACGCTGCTCTGAGACACAGTGGTTTGTAAATCTCTGTAGTAAATTTACTACAAACACACCGCTTGTCCGGAAATTTAATACATTAAGGCGCATGGTAGAATTACGCGACATATTTTAATGAAATCAACAGTTTTTCATAGTGCATTTTTCATTCATTCATTCACATAATCACGTTACTTTTTAGGCGATGGGCTAGCAACCTGTCACTATTTGGATCTCAATTCTATCATTAAGCCAAATAGCTGAACGTGGCCAGTCAGATCAGTCTTTTCAAGACTGTTGGCTCTGTCTACCCCATAAGGGATATAGACGTGACCATATTTATGTATGTATGTATATAATCACGTCTATATCCCTCGCGGGGTAGACAGAGCCAGCAGTCTTGAAATACTGACAGGCCGCGTTCAGCTGTTAGGCTTAATGATAGAATTCAGATTCAAATAACGACAGGTAGCTAGCTCATCGCCCATAAGAGGAATCCCTAGCTTATAGCCTATCCCTTAGTCCCCTTTTACGATATACGGGAGAGTGGTCCTCTTCTTTTTTTATAATTCTGCTCGGAACCACGGCATTTGTCGCATGATATTTTAACATTGAAAAATATTTGTTCGAATATCTTACTGGCTTTTTATGATTTCTTTTAAATATAAATAAATATATACGGGACAAATTATACAGATTGAGTTAGCCTCGAAGTAAGTTCGAAACTTGTTACTTTTTAACTGAGAAATTTTATTTTTAGTGCTCTAAGGTTAACTGTAAGAGATTGCTTTATCGATAAGTCCTCCTTTGTAGCTCATAACCGTTTTTTCTGATTTTCTTTTGGTAAAGAATTTATCTATCTATCACTCTACTTCTCAAGGCATTTTTCTGTCTTCGTGCCTCTTTGGCATAAATATAGGTCCAAAAATTTTTATGTGAAATCATTACAAAGCTACATATTCGCACTGACTTACATTAATAGGTATATTTTTTAATAATGTTACCAGTAACAAGTATTGATACATACATACATATGGTCACGTCTATATCCCTTGCGGGGTAAACAGAGCCAACAGTCTGGAAAAGACTGAATGGCCACGTTCAGCTATTTGGCTTAATGATATAATTGAGATTCGAATAGTGACAGGTTGCTAGCCTATCGCCTAAGAAAGAATCCCATGTTTGTGAGCCTATCCCTTAGTCGCCTTTTACGACATCCATGGGAAAGAAATGGAGCGGTTCTATTCTTTTTTGTATTGGTGCCGGGAACCACACGGCACAAGTATTGATATAGATAGTTAGGTAGAAAAAAGCAACGTCAATGCACTTCGGTGTAATTTGTAACTTATTTCTGGCACGATACGCCTATTAGGACATCTTGATAGCTGTCTGTCGTCTTCTCTCATCGTATGTTTAAAAGCTACTGAAAAACTACCGTTCCTCTCATCCGGAACACACAAACACGTTCAATTTTCTACCATAATTACAAATCAACAAGAGCTAAAACTGATAAACACATCGAAATGCAGTGTTCGTCGATGCGTCTCGTACTATTTTTGGGAATATGTAATGTCCAATGTAAATTGAACTCGTTTTCTTTATGTTTTCCTTGTAAACATAGGTCTTGTTATGTCGGTAGCAGCGCGGAGTTTTTGTTATGGTGTCGGTCAAAAATTGGATATGGGTAAGTGCAAACATATTTTTAAGTGGAAGATATATAGTCATTATTTATGGATTATCAGGGGCTGAATGCCGTGTACAATCCATAAGCTGATTTATTAAAGGAAAATGACTTTTAGAGATTATGTCAGTAACATTCAGTTCATGTTCATGGTGACTATTTATAGAAATGTATACGTTTCCTCTTTTGGGAAACTGTTTTTTGACTGCGTAATGGAGCCCTTCCAAATGCTGTGCTTAATTTTACTTATGTTAAATAACATTTCTTATTATTCGTTCACTTACTAAAATAACAGATGATTTTATTCATAAAGTGTACTTTATTATATGTTAACTAACAATTCTTATTATTTGTGCACTTAAGACAATAACAGAAGATTTCATTCATAAAGAAGAGGTTATAACTATTGAATTTGAAAGAGCACTAATAATAACAATCTGAAACTTAAAGCTATAGGTACCTACATAAGACTCTTGTTAACTGTGCGACTGATTGACAGATGTATGATGATGACCATAACAAAAAAAGACAAATAAAACAAGAATATGTACGAATGTATGATAGGTATACACGTTTTAGTAGTACCTAAAAGAGTGAAATATGCTTCTTCTTCTTCATAATTTAATAGCTAACTCTTGTCGGTGGAGTTACGTGTAGCTTGAGAGCGAAAAACGCAAATACGAAATATTTTAAAACATCTGCTTTTGAAGTAGTTTTTTTTTTAATGTGCAAAACGTGTTTTTGGCAATAAAATTATCTATCAAAAAAAAAGTTTTTCCGGTCTGTTCTCCTAAAATGATCTCTTCGTTATTATCATATAGTTAATAATAATAATGGAATAGAATAGAACGGAATCGAAATTATTTTAGAGTTATTAATTATATCGATTCCATTCTATTCTATACCATTATGATCCGGTCGCCATTGAATTTGGGATCAGAATCGAATAGAATATATTTAAAAATAAAACTTTTTTGTATAAAGGCCGTGGGGTTCCCGGCAATGATACAAAAAAGAATAGGACCACTCCATCTCTCTCCCATGGATGTCGTAAAAGGCGACTAAGGGATAGGCTTACAAACTTGGGATTCTTTTTTAGACGATGGGCTAGCAACCTGTCACTATTTGAATCTCAATTCTATCATTAAGCCAAATGAACGTGGCCATTCAGTCTTTTCAAGACTGTTGGCTCTGTCTACCCCGCAAGGGATATAGACGTGACCATATGTATGTATGTAAAATAAAACTTCTTCTACATATGCGCTTTGGAAGCGGTAGTAGTTATAATTAGATTTAAGTTATGTGACGTCACTAAGTGATACCTTGTATCCAATTTTGAAAATAAATCTATTCTATTCTATTCTAAAACCGATCCACTTAGGTATCCGATTAGACCGGATCAGAACAACTAGCAAAATTTAGGTGATTTTTGTATTCTAAAATCAAATTTACCGTATCTTCAAGTTGACAACTAACCCGCGACGAGCTGTCACAGGCCACGGTAAATCATTTCGATTTCGCGTTTTGCACGATCTTTTACTGTACCGAACGATTTGTGATACATGAGAACTCGTCATTCGTCCTTGGCTAATATTTGTGCTCGAATTGTTTTTCATTTCTATTGAAATGGAAGCCACCGTGCATATTTTTGGCCTTTGCGTTGTTTCCGATAGTCGATGTGTGCCGTGTGGTTCTCGGCACTATAGGATAGGTCCATTCCATCTCTTTCCCATGGAGGCCGTAAAAGGCGTCTAAGAGACATAGCTATTAAACTAGGGATTATTCTTTTAGGCGATGGGCTGTCACTATTTGAATGACATACATATAGTCACGTCTATATCCCTTGTGGGGTAGATAGAGCCAACACAGACTTGAAAATACTGATAGGCCACGTTCAGCTGTTTGGTTTATTGATACAATTGCGATTCATATAAAGTGCCAGATTACTAGCCCATCGCCTAAAATAAGAATTCCAAGTATATAGCCTATCCCTTAGTCGCGTTGTACGACATCCATGGGAAAGAAATGGAGTGGTCCTATTCTTTTTCTATTGATGCCGGGAACCACACGGCATCTCAATACCACCATGAAGCAGAACGTTGCCTTTCAGTCTTTGACTCTGACTTTGACTCTGTCTTCCTTTTTAGTGATAAAGTAATTTTAATATGTACTTCCAGGAGCCTAGGTTCGGTCAACACCGAGAATCATCATACAAATATTTCCACGCACTGGTAATCGAACCCACGACCCTACGAAAACGAGCATGTAACTAAATCGGTTTAATGGGATTTCACGCTGTTTCTATCCTAAATAATAGCGCCTTGATTATAATTTATTGCTCATGTAATTGCAGTTAACTTGTGCTATTATTCTGTTATCGCTTTCTGCTATTTTATAAACTACTAGCTGTACCGGCAAACGTTGTTCTGCCATATAAATAATATTTAAGTAATTTCTAGTTAAAAAATGTTAAGGATGGACAACTATTATCACTAAGGGGTATGAAATATAGATGTTGGCCGATTTTCAGTCCTACTCAATATGCTCACAAAATTTCATGAGAATCGGTCAAGCCGTTTCCGAGGAGCACGGGAACGAACATTGTGACACGAGAATCTTATATATAATATTTCGACATAAACGTTTCTGATAATATTATTAGTTAGATTACATTCCTCTGACCAGTATGAAACATAAAATCTCAGAAGCGAGAGAAAAAGAGTAAGCTAAATAAGGAAATACATCGAGAAAGCAATAGTTTGTGAACTCTGACCATATGTACCACTAACAAACCGAGTTCAAAGCGACAATTCAAACAAACTCCCCGAAACAATATATCAAATCGACACGCGAGAGGAACGGAATGAAACTTTCATTTCGTTTCTAACTTCGGAAGTGCACTTTACGTACGCCGCTATTGTCGGTTCTCGAACCAATATCGAATGTAAAATTTGGTCTGCGATTATGAATTTGTCTCTTTCTACATACGTACATACTCGTATAATCACGTCTATGGGATATAGACGTGATTATATTTGTGGGGTATACCGGGCCAACAGTATTAAAAAGACTGATAGGTTCAACTGTTTGGCTTAATAATAGAATTGAGATTCAAATAGTGACAGGTTGCTAGCCTGTCGGCTAAAAGAAGAATTCCAAGTTTAGTTGCCTTTTCCGACATCCATGAGAAAGAGATGAGTGGTGGTTTTATAGTGAAAAAAAAATAAAGGTCGTTTTATCTATAGACGTAAAATCCCGCTGAAAAAATGACAACACAAGTTTAAAAATGGATATAAAACAATGAGTCACACAGTTTACTTTTCACACACACCTCCTTCCTCTGATTACGAAAGTAGTGGCTGTACAGTCGGCAACAGTATCTTCACGACCCGAGGACACCGCATTAACCCCCGACACTTGTGTCCGCGATTGTTTTAGCACGCTCTAAATAGACGACACACGGGCAATCATTACGAAATAAAAGGTCGGCGAGCACTCAAAAACTTTTACGAAAGCTCTCCGTTTTGCTGGAGAAGTTTCTTGAGCTTTTATGTTTTCAAATCGGCATTTTTATTGTTGAGTGGATTTGAAGTTTGTTATGATTTTTTTTGGGTTTTGGATCCAAATAGAAAAACATTAAAACAAGGACAAAATAATAGTAATGATGTCTGTCTGTCACAAGGTAGTATCTCATGAGCCGTCTTAACAGGACAGTGGAAGAAATCCCAATTGGGATAAGTCCGCCATTGTACATATTTTTTAAATTCCAAGAACTCTATGATATTATACTTTTTTGTGCTATTTTTTGAGTTTACAAATAAACGCACAAGCTCTTGATTTTTTGCGAATCATGATTAAAATTATTTCAGATGCTTTGTTTATTACAATTAACAAACGTATAAACTGATGCAAATACTAAATAAATACTACGAGTAGATCAAAGGGTCTCTTATCTGACACACGTGCTAAGTCATCGGCGAACATAATAAAAATGTTTTTAGAATAGAATAGAATAGATTTATTTTCAAAATTGGATACAAGGTATCACTTATTGACGTCACGTTTGCTGTTGGAAGCAACTTCGTCCGACTTCAATCTCTATAATTTTTAACTTATTACGTTATTCAAATATTTAATACATTACTGGAATGTTAAGTGGTGTTTAATGTTTTATATGTAAATAAAAAATCAGAACTTTTTTGGTATTATTCTTGTGAAAGTATTTTTTTTTTAGATTATATTATTTTGCTGAACACGCTTATCACTATACTACTCTGTCAAGAAAGTAGCAGGAAAAGATCAATAATACACAAACTGTTTGTTATTCATCCAAATTTATTTTATCACCTTCAAAATATGCTCCTTTAGAAACGATACACTTGTACGCCAACGAATAATCCAATCATCAAAACATTTTTTAAACGCTGTTTCCGGAATTGAGGTCAGTTCTCGCCGCGAATTCTCTTTTATGTCTTCTACCGATTGAAAACGGGTGCCACGAAGTGGTAATTTGAGTTTAGGAAAAAGAAAAAAGTCGGCTGGAGCCATATCTGGTGAATATGGTGGTTGCTCGATGGTATTTGTTGAGTGTTTGGTTAAAAATTCGTTCACAATGATGGCCTTGTGCGAAGGTGCATTATCATGGTGCAAAATCCAAGAATTTTCTTTCCACAAATCTGGCCTTTTTCGTCGGATTTGCTCTCTTAAACGCCGCATAACACTCAAATAATATTCCTTATTTACCGTTTGACCTTCCGGCAAGAATTCCGAGTGCACAACACCGCGATAGTCAAAGATAACAGTCAACATGACTTTGACTTTTGAACGACTTTGGCGTGGTTTTTTCGGTTTCGGTTCAGTTGGAAGGCGCCACTCCGAAGCTTGTTGACTAGTTTGCATGTCAAACTCGTAAACCCACGTCTCGTCACCAGTAACAATGCGTTTCATGAATGTTGGGTCGGAATTGACTCGTTCTAGCATGTCCTCAGCGACTCTCATGCGATTGAGTTTTTGAAAAAAATTCAGGTCTTTTGGGACTAGCCGAGCGGCAACATGTTTCATACCCAAATTATTAGTTAAAATGGTACGGATCGACTCGTGAGATACAGAAAGTTCGGTGGCTATCTCTCTCAAAGTTGAATGAGGATTTTCAGTCACTATTTCCTTCACTTTTGCGATGTTAACTTCAGTTGCAGACGTTGATGGCCTACCAGAGCGAGGCAAATCTTCCATCACATCTCGACCGCTTTTGAACGCTTTGTACCACTCATAAGCATGAGTTTTTGATAAAGTCGATTCACCGTAAGCCTTCTGTAACATTTTCAGTGACTCCGAACACGATATTCCATTGGCAATGCAAAATTTAAGACAAACTCTTTGTTCGATGTTTTTATCCATTATGAAATTAGCAATACACACTAGATATGATATAACTAAAAATAGCACTGTATTTAATGTAAACAACAGATGCAACTCAAACTCCGCGCCAAAATGGAAAACAGTTGTGCCAATCTAACAACAACAAAAAAAAACAAAAATTTGAATTTGGAACCATAAATAAATAATCCATTCCCGATACTTTTCTGACTGAATGTATATCTTATGATTACATATTTAATAATAGATCTTTTTCGAATAAATACCTACCTACAAATCTTTCCAAATTATTATTACTTAAATGAATAATTTTTAAACATTTATTTATTAAAATAGTGATGTGAGAATACAAAACAAACGCCGTTTTTATCGCGCGAAAAACTATTGCTTTTCCGCTTTTTATAATGACACGAAACGGGACAGCAATAGTTTTGCTCGCGATAAAAACGGCGTCTGTTTTACCCAAGCTATAGTTAATTATAAAGAATTAAGTTTCTTTGCTTCCAATATGGTTCCCGGCACCAACAAAAAAAGAATAGGACCACTCCATCTCGTTCCCATGGATGTTGTAAAAGGCGACTAAGGGATAGGCTTATAAACTTGGGATTCTTCTTTTATTCTATCATTAAGCCAAATAGCTCAATGTGGCCTATTAGTCTTTTCAAACTGTTGGCTCTGTCTACCCCGCAAGGGATATAGACGTGATTATATGTATGTATGCTTACAATTGTAGTTTTGTTATTTTTATTTATACCTAATGCCGCTCACACTTTACAGCAGTGTGTCACATCAAAGATCTCATCACCAACCCCCGTCTGTTTTGCATATGAAAGCCATAACTCTGAGGGATGGAAAATTTAAGCTTTTCGGTAATTAAATGAAGACCCCACGGTCCGTTGACCTAATTAATGTCAGACGAGGAATCCACATGTCTAATCAAATTTTATTTATTTTTACAGGTAATTAGAGGATTATTTTTCGGAGTAACAGTAAGTCGCATGTTTTGGATATACATAAGTATTATATAGAAATCCCACCAAAATCATTATCATGAAAAATGTTGATAAGACGAGTCTTACCCTGTGAAGAAGTTGTCAGATCTCAATTAGAGCTAAGATTATTGATCTATGCGTCCTAACTTTACCTCTTTCTTTCACTTCACAAACTATAACCTATGACATTTGCCAAATAAGAATAAAAATTTAGAGAAAGCAAGTGACATCTGAGGGTCTAGTCCAGAACATACGGAAAGCCTTAACCAACCAACATAAAGCAGGAATCTTAAACTATATTCATAAATATATGTATATGTATAAAAGCTATAAATATATCTTCTCCGTTAACCCTAAGCCAAAGAGAGAAGGAAGATATGAATATGCTTGGTCAGCGTTAGATAACCCGAAAAATTGGTCATTATGTCACAAAAACAAATCAAAGAATTTTAATCAAATCGTGTGGTGGCCGTTTTTAATCTACAACTAAAATAAACTATAACTGAAAAGCAATATACTTCATTATACGAATAATTAGATCGTTTGACATATTCGTAAATATTAAATGTCTATGAATAGGTCAAACTATCTTCGAAATGTGATAGCGTGCCCAAAATGCTGGCCGCATTTCTCGTTGCTACCATTTTCTTGCATCTTCCACTAAAATAACTCCCATTTGCAACTTTCTGCAACTACTTTTTCTTAAATTTTCATTTAGATTTAATTTTAATAGCAAATTTTACCGTGAAATCACTGGGTATTGACAAAAACGTATAAAAATAATAATATCGCACTTAAACGGGAGATGTTTTTATGACGCTCTCATACCTTAGAACTAATAACTATTGGAGGACTTTAATATACCATAAACCATTAAAACTATCGTCACATTCCCTGCTTCCTTAATTTAATCCCTTTCTTAAATATATAAGATCCAAAATCGATTGTCATCAAAGTTTAATGGCCGTAAAAATGCCTTTTTAGACGTGAAAAGAAAAACTAAGTTTAGTCTTCAGTTTGTACTCAAATGATGGTCGAATCGGAGGCTTATGATGTTGGAATAAAGTTCAATATTGCTTTGTTGTGAGTTCGGGTGTTGTTGGTCTATCCTGCGGCCCTAAGTGCATAGCTTGAGCAAGCTTTATGTCCCCGTGAAGATGGAAGCTTCTTACTGCGTCTCCGTGAAATGCTTTCATAGTAAGTATATTTTAATCACTATTTATTTATACCTTTACTTACTATACTTTAAAAGAAAAAAAATATATACAATTTTTTATAATGAAAAAGTTTTCGTCTGCGGCTTTTGTAAGTGTGAAAATTACTTTATGCCTTTCTCCGTACTCTCTCAATATATCAGTAAAAAATTTCATGGAAATCAATTCAGTGATTTTGACATGAAAGACGGTAAAACAAACACAACTTCAATTCATAATAATATTATAGATAGTAAATTTAAAATGAAAAACACAAATACCAATCATTTTATACTAACGTCTCCTTCAATTCCGCTAAAAGTATTCTTATCTTTGGGACTTTTATTTTTAAAGCCGTTCAGTAGCCGGGTCTATTCCGTTGTGAAGTCTATCTAGGCTTTGTTATCTATCGAGTTACCACTAGAACAATGCCTGAGACATTAACACTAAATCCCTGTCTCAAAATTAACTCGATAACACTCGTATTTCTACTTTGAAGATGCAATTGAGAAAAGGATTTGTCAATTTCTTTAGGGTTGAAGATTTTTGTTCGCTAAACTAGCTGTTGTCCGCGACTTCGCTCGTCGTCGTCGTTGTCTTGTTATTTTCGGGTGACATAGAAGTATATATTATTTATGTATGTATGTTTGTAATGCGATAACTTTGGAACCGTTGTTGGTCTGATTTGAAATGATTTAAAATGTATGTTGGATCTGTCAATATAATTTTTAAGTTCGTGGTGGCATCAAAATAAATTAGTTTTTGAGATATTCACAATTTCGTAAAATTTTATGTGTAGACGAACGACTGGTATTTTAAACTAAATTATGCCCGCGGCTGAACATCAAAATACATACATACATTATTATCAAGAAAGAAGGAAGAGATGAAGTGGTCCTTTTCATGTTTTTATTGGTGCCGGGAACCGCACGGTCTTCGTCTAAATAAAAATTCAAATCACCAATTCAGAATAACTGTTATGATGATGTAGATGACAATTATCATGTAATTTTATTGTAACCCTTAACATTTATTGTTATTATATAAGTTACAGCAGCTTGGAGGGTTAAATGTGACAGTTAAGAACACGTTGGGCCCTTGTTAAAGACTTAACCCGCCTTTAAAAAAGAGAGCATACTCGTAATGATCAAAAAGTACTTGGCTATTTGCCGTGTGGTTCTTGACACTTTGTGTCGTAAAAGGCGATTAAGGGAAAGGCTTATAAATTTGAGAAACTTCATTTAGGCGATGGGCTTCAGTCTCTTGCCTCTAGCCTAAAGAGGCTAAAAAGTATTTAAGTAAGTATGTTGACTGTACATTCATTCATTCATTCATCATTTCATCATTTAAACATCTTTTCTTTGTTTTATTTTACATTATAAATTGATTAGGCGCTCAGATTAAAGAAACAGATTATATAAATGTTTTCTGGAGGTGGGCGTTGACATCTGCGACACAATTTCATAACTTCGGCAGATGTCATCATTAATTATCCTATTTAATTTTTATTCTACTTATTCTTGTTTCCAAATAAAAAACATATCGACGGTTGAAAGGCTAATTGTGGTAAGCGCCATTTTGTGAAAGCTGAGAAAAAGCGGTTTAAAGTTTTAATTTTTGGAAAAAAATTCGCTGTTAAAAAATGGCTTGACCGATTTTGATAAAATTAATACAGTATATTTATAAGGTTAAAAAGTACGTAAAACCATTATTTCTGTTACTATTTAGTAATATTTCAGTAATTTTATGGCGCTTACATCAAAATGACACTTTTCCAGGGAAAGGCAAAATGAGTTAAATGCTTGAAATGAACAAATAACTTGACAGCAAAATGAGTCAAATGCTTGAAGTGAACAAATAACTGGACAGCAAAATGGTTCAAGCGCCCATCCCATGTAATACAAAATAATTGAAAATGATTTAAATGCCATGTAATTTTCAAAACTAAATTGATATTTCAGTTTAAAAGACAAAATAATACAAAAAGAAAATTGAGCAATTGAAACAAACGGCATGCCAATAGAAAGGTGATCATGACTTTAGGTTCTTGTCAACAATACAATATTTTTTTAGGAATTAAATAACGGTTATTTTTAAATAAAACAAAAAAGAAATGAGGATTCGAGTGCTTGCGTCAGGATAAACGGAGCGCACACTGAGTGGTTTAAGATTGAGAAAGGCGTTACGCAAGGATGTGTTGCGTCACCGGAACTGTTCAACCAAAGAGTCTGAAAGTGGATTAAGGATGAATGAGTTACTCGTCAAATGTCTGCTCTATGCCGACGATCAGGTTATACTGGCGTCATCAGCGGAGGAGTTACAGCAGATGGTAAACTGTATGCATGAAGCTTTACAAGAGAACGGAATGAGAGTGAACGTAAGTAAAACTAAAACACTGGTTTTTGAAATGGAGAAAGAAATGACAGCATGTAATATTTTGATTGGAGGAGAAAAAGTTGAGCAAGTGAAAGAGTTTGTATATCTAGGATTAAAGTTTACATCAGATGGCAAGTGTAATAGTGATATTGAAAGGAGCGTGAACGCGGGGAACATGGTGAATGGAGCTTTGCATGCCTTTATGAGCAGTCAGAAACTATCCAAAAAGGCTCGGCTGGCTGTGCATAGGGGCGTGTTGGTCCCGACATTAATGTTTTTGAGTGAAAGTTGGGTATGGCAAAAGAAGCACGAAAGCAGAATAAATGCAGTGGAAATGAGAGCGTTAAGGAGTATGTTGGGTGTGAAATTGAGTGACCGGATAAGGAACAGCGTGATAAGGGAATGTTGTGATGTGAAAGAAGAAGTATTGACAGGAATAGAAAAGGGTATGTTTAGATGGTTCGGTCATGTGGAGAGGATGAATGAAAACAGGTTGACTAAGCAGATATACAGGGAGAGTGTGGAGAGATAGGTCGGAGGGGGAAGACCTAGACGAACGTATCTTGATCAAATTAAGGACGTCCTGGTAAAGGGTCAGGTCAAAAGTACCCGAAACCCCCGAGCATGCATGAAGAGAGTTATGAATGTGGATGAAGCGAAGGAAGTATGCAGAGATCGTGGCAAGTGGAAACAGGTAGTCTCTGCTTACCCCTCCGGGAAAGAGGCGTGATTTAATGTATGTATGTATGTAGAAAGAAATGACAGCATGTAATATTTTGATTGGAGGAGAAAAAGTTGAGCAAGTGAAAGAGTTTGTATATCTAGGATCAAAGTTTACATCAGATAGCAAGTGTGTTAGTGATATTGAAAGGAGAGTGAACGCAGGGAACATGGTGAATGGAGCTTTGCATGCCTTTATGAGCAGTCAGAAACTGTCCAAAAAGGCTCGACTGGCTGTGCATAGGGGCGTGTTGGTTCCGACATTAATGTATGGGAGTGAAAGTTGGGTATGGCAAAAGAAGCACGAAAGCAGAATAAATGCAGTGGAAATGAGAGCGTTAAAGAGTATGATGGGTGTGAAATTGAGTGACCGGATAAGGAACAGCGTGGTAAGGAAATGTTGTGATTTGAAAGAAGATGTAGTTACAGAAATAGAAAATAAAGGAGCATGCATGAAGAGAGTTATGAATGTGGATGAAGCGAAGGAAGTATGCAGAGATCGTGACAAGTGGAAAGAGGTAGTCTCTGCCTACCCCTCCGGGAAAGAGGCGTGATTTTATGTATGTATGTACAACTTCGTTAACCGCCGGCGTTTGACTGACGCCGAAGACGCGCGCGAGCGCGAGCGAAACATGCCTCGGTAGCGCACACAACACGATAACCTACATCGTGCAACAAAATGTGTCAAACGACATGCGTGTGTGGGGCGATGGAAAACAAAAACGGCTAAGCGACGTACTTCAATATTATCTTGGAAATCAAAATGGGTCAAGCGACCATATCCTATAAAAAGCAAAAAGGCAAATTGGCGCAATCGCCTCTGATTTTCAAAATAGTATGATGCAATAGAATAGAATAGAATAGATTTATTTTCAAAATTGGATACAAGGTATCACTTATTGACGTCACATAACTTAAATCTAATTATAACTACTACCGCTTCCAAAGCGCATGTGTAGAAGAAGCGGCGGAACAAACTACACTGCAGCATTTTCATAGGACGTCAATTTACAAATATAGATCTCTTAAATCTAAATCGTGGACGAATGCACATTGTCTACATTAAAAAACATGTATGAATGTAGAACTGATTATGTCAATACGAATATTTCGTCAAATAAAATAAATATAAAATAAAATATGTACATACTGTACAAATTATGTCCAGATCATGTCAAAAATACACAAGCATTTAAGAGGCCATTATGTCCAGCTCGGGCCACACATGTTTATCATTAATATAATCATCCGTGCTGTAATAGGCTTTCCTACAAAGCTCAACTTTAATATACTGTTTGAATTTTCTATCATTCATTTCAAGAACACTTTTTGGTAATTTATTATAAAATCTTATACAATTAATAAGAAATGATTTCCCTACCTTAGCCAGCCGATGTGCTGGGAACGACAACTTATAATTGTTCCGCAGTGATCTACTAGTACATTCACCTACTTTTTTGAAAGAGTCTAAGTTTTTCCTAACATGCATGATATTATCGAATATGTATTGGGAGGGCAAAGTTAAAATATTTAGGTTTTTGAAAAAATCTCTAAGGGAATCTCTTTGTTTAAGACCGTAGATATATCGAATTGCCCTTTTTTGTAAAATGAAAATAGTTTGTATGTCTGCTGCTGATCCCCAAAGCAGTAGATCATATGACATTAAACTATGAAAATAACTAAAATATACTAGCTTAGCAGTTGCCACATCCGTCAAATGCCTAATACGACGAATAGCGTATGCTGCAGAACTAAGCCTTTTAGAAAGTTTTAAAATGTGAGCATGCCATTTCAAATTTGAATCTAATGTTATTCCTAAGAAAGTAGTACTATCAACAAAATCTAATCTTTTACTATTTATACTAATATCCACATTTGCCTGCCGCACATTGGGAAGTGTAAACTTAATGCATTGGGTCTTATTTGCATTTAACAGTAAGTTGTTGATTGTAAACCAGTTAGAGATGGCGGCTAAAGTGCTATTCACATCATCACAGATTTCGCTACGGCGGTTCATTTTAAAAATTAGTGACGTATCATCTGCAAACAACACGATGCCAGTCTGTTTCTCAATCATGCAAGGCAGGTCGTTGATATATATCAGAAAGAGAAAAGGTCCCAAAATGGAACCTTGCGGTACCCCAATTTTTACCGTCGCTCCTTTCGATTTTGTATTATTTAAATCTACCGTCTGTAATCTATCACTAAGATATGATTTAATTAGTTCAACGGCAGCAGTATCGAACCCGTAATGAGCGAGCTTGAGCAGAAGAGTTCTATGATCTACGCAATCAAATGCTTTGGTCAGATCGCAAAACACTCCGATGGCATCCTGTGAGTCTTCCCATGCATTGAGAATATGAGTGACAAGAGCCACACCTGCATCTGTTGTACATTTCCCCTCAGTAAAGCCGTATTGCTGACTATGAAATAATTTATTAGACTTAAAGTAACGCTGCATTTGATTAAGCATGATTCTCTCGAACACCTTGCTCAAAATTGGTAAAATTGAGATTGGTCTATAATTACCAGGATCTGATTTTTCATCTTTCTTGAATAATGGAATTAGTTTACTATACTTCATTAAATTTGGAAATATCCCTTGGTCAACACAATTATTGAATATATAAGCTAAGTCCCCAGCTATAATATTTATAATATGACATATCACAACAACCGACATACCCCAATAATCCTCAGACTTTTTCAGATTAAGTTCTTTAAAGGTATTAATAATGTCAGTAGGGTCAATATTTAAGAATTTAAATTTGGAACTGCAAATGCTGACATTATTTTTAAGTAGAATTTCAGCTTCATTAGGGCATGAGTCAATATTAGAAGTTAATTCCAACGGTATATTTGTAAAAAAATGTTCAAATAAATTTACTATTTCTGTTGTAGAGGTAATTTTCCTATCATTAAATTTAATTTCATTAATATTGTCTTTAAAATTACTTCTACCAGTTTCCTTGTTTATAACACTCCAGGTTTCCTTTGTTTTGTTAGGAGCATTACTTATTTTGTTTTTAATGAACAAAGATTTTGCATGTAGACATACTTTTTTGAAAATTTTTGAATAATTCCTAACATGGTCTACGAAGCCGCTTTCAAATCGATACTGTTTTTGGGCATATAAATCGTACAAAGTCTTTCTACTTTTGTAGATGCCAACAGTAGCCCATTCATTGAATTTAAAGTTATTATTGCATTTCCGTTTCTTTTGTATAAATGTTTTAGAGTACGCGTCTGAAATGGTAGTAAATAACTTATTATAATGACCATTAGGATCGCTGCCCGTGTAAGTTACTGCGCAAATTTTATTCTCTAAAGAACTTGTAAATTTATTGATTTTATGGGCTGTGATAGGTCTGCACATAATTAATCCATCACGTGTACTACGTTTAGTGGAAAAGGTAACTAATTGACCGCAGTGATCAGAGGGTAATTTACTAAATACATTTTTATTATTTGGTTTTTGTTCACTAAAAACATTATCAATACATTTAGCAGATGTGGCAGTGAAGCGGGTGGGTTCCAAGAAGGCATTATCTAAGTTAAAACATTTAAATAGGTTAAGAAACTGTATTGTCACTGTGGAGCTAACTAATATGTCAATGTTAAAATCACCGCAAACAACTACTTTCTTATTACTTTTTGTCGCTACTATTAGAACTTCCTCCATTACATTCAGGAAATCCATAATACTACTGTTGGGTGGACTATAAATACAAATAACAATGTGTTCCTCAAGCTCGGCACAAGATACCTCAACACAGCGCTCAAGAGAAAGTCTGACTATGTCATGGCGCTCCTTACAGCGATGACCATTTTTAACATATATTACTGAACCGCCTCTGATTGCAGACCCTCTCCTGAAGCAGCTCACCGCATTAAAATTGTTAAGACTGGGCATCAGCTCACCCTCCAAGATCCAATGCTCAGTCAAACACACCATATTAACATCCATTTTTTCATTAAATAGATCAATAATAAGTTCTTTGCCAGGAAGGCCCTGTATATTTTGGTGTACAATTTTTAATTCATTTGTCCTTCCTTTTGTCCTGTGGTTTAGTTTAAACCACATGTAGCGTCCACAGAATCATCATTACAAAAATTTGATGATTCTGTCGATTTTGTCAGATTTTGTAAACAATGTAGTTTACCACAATGTAAACTCGTCCATTCTTTTATGTTGTTTCAATGTAATCCATACGCCTTGACACAAAAATTATGATAAAAGTCAAAAAGGTTTAAGTGGCAGATCCACAAATTTACCCAAATCTTTGTCGTTTAGATCAATGACCGCCAAAATGAGATCATTTTTTGCGGTTGTGTCAAGCGCCAAAAAAATGCTCAGAAAAATATGAGAGTAAGCCCAAACGATGGAGAAAAATTCGCTGATTCCAAATATGTATATAACTCAATATCGCAAAAAATGTCGCTTGACACAATTAGCCTTTCAACCGTCGATATTCATTTATTCGCATAAATGTGCCTATATAACTAGAGGTGTAGACAGTCACGTCTATATAGTCACGTCTATATCCCTTGCGAGGTAGACAGAGCCAAGTCTTGAAAATACTGATAGGCCCATTGACGTACTATAAACAATTGTTTATAGTTGATCGAAGGATAGGCCACGTTCAGCTATTTGGCTCTAAGATAGAATTGAGATTCAAATAGTGACAGGTTGCTAGCCCATCGCCTAAAAGAAGAATCCCAAGTTTATAAGCCTATTATTTAGTCGCCTATTACGACATCCATAAGAAAGAGATGGGAGTGGTCCTATTTTACTTTTTACTAGACAGAGCTAGCAGTCTTAAAAGACTGATAGCCACGATCAGCTGTTAGGCTTAACGATAGAATTGAGATTCAAATGACCGTACCTGTTACGGCAAAATCTGTTCAATTATTTTATTAGTATATATGTGGCAATACACCCACAAAAAAATAATCGTTAAAATACAAATCGTAATTTACTAAATAAATAAATATATACAGGCAAATTACACAGATTGAGTTAGCCTCGAAGTTAGTTCGAGCCTTGTGTTACGAGATATTAACTCAACGATACTATATTTTATAAAAAAAATTCTTATATACATAAACATCCAAGACCCAGGCCAATCAGAAAAAGTTCTTACCTCGTCATGCCCTGGCCACGGAATTCGAACCCGGGACCTCCGGTTTCACAGACAAGCGCACTAGCGCTGCGCCACAGAGGCCGTTATATTTAAACAAAAAGATATTTTGTTTATACGAAAAGGTGACGCTTCGAATTCACGTTTCCGTCAACATACAGTCAGTCGGATTAAAATGGGCTGCTGTTAGCTTCCTAACTCACACACGGTCATCTGGTCCAGCGAGTGTGTTACCCACGTAGTCCAAATTAATTAAGGGTCGCTTGTCACTCCGTTCAGTACACGACCATAAATCAATCAGAACTTGCAACCGGCCGCGCCATTTTTAATTTAGAAAATCGAAATTCAAAAAATTTTGAATTGTTTTGTCACTGCTGTTTTTTTTTTTCATCACGTCTTTTACGTGAATACGCTAATGCTAGTATTGAGATTTAGATCTTTCTTCTTTTTAAATTTTAGAGCAAACTCTTGTCGGTGGAGTTAAGCGGAGCTATCTCCATTCATCTCTTTTTCCCTGTTAATTCTTTTGTTTGTTGGTATGTTGTAACGTTTACTTTTTGCTTTGTATGACCAATATATTTTATTCTTATATATATTTAAAATTCAAATGTTACCAGAGTTTATTGCAAATCCCCCAAACGTTTTTCACGTCATAAGTATTTAACATAGGTACTGCAATAATTTTTTTTTTGAAAATTATGGTGAAGAAATGAGTCAAGCCGCCACAACTTTAAAAGTACCTATAGTTTTACTAACGTATGACCTTCGTTTCTAGAAAAAAAAAATGCTAAATCCGACAAAAGTAAGAGATTTGATAGCTTTTTAAGTAACTGAAATAAATAACAGTTAGTTATTCAGCTTTAATTTCGCAAAACGCAGTGTTTAGTAAATATTCCAGTTCAATAACATTCAAACATTGGAAAATGATTTATTAACTCCAGAAACGTTCAGACGAAGTATGAATATTTGTTTCAACATCCAATTTTATGGCTTATTTTGTAAAAATGTGCAATAGATCACGGGCGATACTATGAGTTCTCGATTACTTCTCGAACTAGGTAGTTTTGATGTCAAATATTTTTGTTTACTTCTTGTAGTACTCCTATCATTAAGCCAATCAGTTTTTGCGATACGGTTGGTTCTGTCTACCCCGTAAAGGATAAAGACGTGATTATATGTATGAATGTATTGCAAAAGAAAAAGTTAGGTCAAGTGAAATTTTATCTCGGAAAAATGTACATATTAGAAACATTGATGGTTGTTATGTTATATATTTTCAATTGGTGCCGGGAACCACACGGCTAACCATCACCGTATACACAATTTCGATGTCCATCAATCCAATAGTAGCGGTAACACATATTTTTTTAACTGGACTTTATTTATGCACCATTTCCGTGGGGGGACTTTGACAAATGCCCGCAATTTTTGTTTCCTTCCTACCTCGCCTGAACAGAACATACTAGCAGTTAATTGTCAGATTATCTCAGTTTGTTTGTTGTTTACAAGACTGGTTTATTAGCAGTTTCGGCGATAAAACACTCGAATCACACACGAATTTTCGGCAGCAGAGACTTAGGTGTGTAAGTTTTTGTATACACATGTATGCGTATTTTAAAATTACGTCTTATCCCTTACGGGGTAGATACAGCCAATAGTCTTGAAACGACTGAAAGGTAACGTTTTGCTTCTTATTATATTCAGCCATAATTTCATCAGAAGAATCCCAAGTTTGTAAGCCTATCCCTTAGTCGCCTTTTACGACATCCATAGGAAAAAGATGGAGTGGTCCAATTCTTTTTGTATCGCTGCCGGGAACCACACGGTATCTAAACTAAAAAAACTTAACTAAATAATAATTTTTGAAATAAAACGCGGAACATTAAATTAAAAATTGTATCATGGCCGTTATTGTTGTGAAGTGAGCCGGCGACACTTTTCACACTTTAATTAAAACTTGAAATTCATTGGGGCCGGTTTAATTTCGCGTCTTCTCTCGGCTGCGAGATACCCCCAGTAATTAATAATAACAATGCCAAATGAGTTACTTCAATTACTTTTATCTGCGTGAAATATCTTTATTATGATTAAGTATTTTACGTTTATTTTATTTTATTTTTTTTTCTCTGAGAGTCAATTATGAAATTGGAACGAGCAGAAGTTTTAATAAAATGTAAAAGTAAATTTTTTATCGAAATAATATAATGTTTATTTATGTTTGATTGAAATTTTTACAGTTTTAGTCAAATTTCGATGTCATTTTTTTTTTGGCATGCATTGCAATGCAATTTTCTACTAGGTATAATAGGCATTTTTTTTTATTGTTTGCGCTCTCTTCGATAGCTTCAGCTATCTTATCTTAGGGATTTACTTAGGGATAAGCCCGCCTTTGTACTGTACTGTTTTATATTTGTAATGTAGATACTCCTTTAGTGAACAATAAAGCATTTACTTACTTACTAACTAGCTATACTAAACAATCTAAGACATCCTAGATAGTTTTCTAAATAAACTAAAGATAATTAAAATCTTATTAGTCTATTGCATGGAAACCGATAAAAAATTAAATTAAATTTATTTATTTACTTGTCGTCTTTCTACTCGCTATTAGTCCCGGTTTCATCCTTACCACTCTGGAGAGGAGCCCGGGGTATGCCTTTGACCATGGATCCTGGATTAGGTGAATCATTGCCTAAAATAAGGATCCCAAGTTCACAAGCCCATCCCTTAGTCGCCTTTTATGACATTCATGGAAAAGAGATGAAGTGATCCTATTCTTTTTCTATTAGTCCCGGGAACCACACGGCATAATTATTATTAATGCATAGTTAATTTTTTATTTATAGACAAATATATAATGCTTGAAGTTAGTATAACAACGTGTTATTCATAGGTCTATCATCTATCACGTTAACAATACAATAATTTTAGTAAACCTATTCTTAACGCCAATTAGTTTGACAAATATGGCTTTCGGTAAATCAAAAGCTGTAATAACTTACATTGTAACTCATAACAGAGCATTGTAAAACGTTAGAACACAAACGAGGGTATAAATTAAGAATGTTTCTTACAGTTTTTAATGAATGATTGCATTTTAATGAGGAACAGACGGAAAAACGAATTGTTTCTGATCTAATTAGTAACGAATGTAAAATACTTTGTAAAATTTTACGACACTCGGCGGCGCCTGCGGTGAATTATCGTAAAATTTGTGAGAAGCTTTTTATTGCCATTTTTATTTGAGGTTACAGTGGTGTGTAATAATAAAAATGGATTTTAAAATAGTTCAAAGGTTTTAACACTAACTTTGTGCCGTCACTTTCACATTGATGTCGTAAAAGGCGACTAGGGGCAACTTGGGATTCTTCTTTTAGGCGACGGGCTAGCAAGCTGCCTCTTTATTATGAATCTCGATTCTATCAGTTAGGCAAACAGCTGAACGTGTCCTATCAGTATTTTCAAGACTGTAGGCTCTGTCTACTCCACAGGGGATCTGCGGAGTAGACGTGATTATATGTATGTTTTGATGTAACACAAAGTTGATTTTGGATTATTGTGTATGTTTCTTATTTGGAATTTAGAAATTCTTATTCCGCCTCCTGGTTTTATTCCCGGTTGCATCCTTACTACTTTGGAGAGGAACACGGGGTACGCCTTTGACCATGGATCCTGGATTGGGTGAGTCAGGTTTTTACACGAAGCGACTACCGTCTGACCTCCGCAACTTTTCAGGGGAACTTAAACCGTATTGGATCGATCATGATCACACATTCAGTTGCCTGAATGATAGGTATTAATGGAACAAACTCTTAAACTGTAGTTACATTCATACATATGATCACGTCTATATCCCTTGCGGGATAGACAGAGCCAACAGTCTTGAAAAGACTGAATGGCCAAGTTCAGCTATTTGGCTTAATGATAGAATTGAGATTCAAATAGTGACAGGTTGCTAGCCCATCGCCTAAAAAAGGAATCCCAAGTTTGTAAGCCTATCCCTTAGTCGCCTTTTACGATATCCATGGAAAAGAGATGGAGTGGTCCTATTCTTTTTTGTATTGGTGCCGGGAACCACACGGATGTAATAAACTGTAGGTATTGATGGAACCTACCTAAACTGTAGGTAGGTATTGATGGATAACATGAAAATAGAATCGCTCCCTGACACTCTCGACCACAAAGGGGCGGAGTGGGGGGTAGAGGGGAGTGGGTACACGAAAACTCGATAAATTTTAAAGTACCTACCCAGTTCACGCCATGACGCCTGCAGCCAGCGACTGCAGCTGGCAAAACGAACGCCGGTTCCCAAAACTTGATATAAGCAATTAGCTGATTCCGTGCGTAAAAATCTGTTAAGTGCTTATACATACATACATAAAATCACGCCTCTTTCCCGGAGGGGTAGGCAGAGACTACCTCTTTCCACTTGCCACGATCCCTGCATACTTTGCTTCATCCACATTCATAACTCTCTTCATGCAAGCTCAGCGGTTTCGGGTACTTTTGACCTGACCCTTTACCAGAACGTCCAGGACGTTAAGTGCTTATAATTATTACAATTGCTCAACTTTCAGGCGACTCGTTTAAATGATCGCAGAAGTATAGAAAGTTGATGCTTTATACGTACACTAGCTGTGCCCGCGACTTCGTCCGCGTGGATAAGTTATTTTGGGCAACATTGAAGCCCTCAAGGATGAATAACTTTCGCCGTTCTTTTTTTTGTGTGGTTTCCGGCACCAATACAAAAAAGATTAGGACCACTCCATCTCTTTCCCATGGATGTCGTAAAAGCCGACTAAGGGGTAGGCTTATAAACTTGGGATTCTTCTTTTAGGCGATGGGCTAGCAACCTGTCACTATTTGAATCTCAATCCTATTTTAAAGCCAAATGGCTGAACGTGGCCTATCAGTCTTTACAAGACTGTAGGCTCTGTCTACCCCGCAAGGGATATAGACGTGATTGTATGTTTGTTTATGTTTGTTCTTTTTTTTTCATATTTTCCATTATTTCTTTCGCTCCTAAATGTTGCAGCGTGATGTTATATAGCCTAAAGCCTTCCTCGATAAATGGTCTATAATTACCATTTATCGAGAAATTAGGTATTTTAGCGTTGAATAATTCAACGCAAAAATACCTAATTCTTCAATTCGAACCAGTAGTTCCTGAGATTAGCGCGTTCAAACAAACAAACTCTTTAGCTTTATAATATTATAGTATAGATATAGTCACGTCTATATCCCTTGCGGGGTTGACAGAGCCGACAGTCCTGATGATTTATCTAAGTATTTTTATATATATTTGTATTTTATTATGTTCGTTTTACTCATGTCTCTAACATGATGAAAAAGAGGTTTTATTTACATATTCTAAGCATAAAGTCTATCATTAAGCCAAACAGCTGAAAGTGGCCACTCAGTCTTTTCAAGACTGTTGGCTCTGTCTACCCCGCAATGGATATAGACGTGACCTATGTGAAATCTATGAACTGAATCGTTGTTTCTAATTAAATTATAAAGATATTCTAGTAACATTACATTCTGTACGACGGAACTATCATTAATCTATGACAACGTAAACAGAAGTAGGTTTCCCTGACCGGGGCTCGTTAGCGCACGACAAACAAATTTGATTACCTAACGAGGTAGACTGACGCAGACGGGGGCATGCGCCTTTTGCATGCTCAGTTCATAGTCTGGCACTTAGGTTTAGAGAAGAATTAAATACATACATTACATGCATACATAAAATCACGCCTCTTTCCCGGAGGGGTATGCAGAGACTACCTTTTTCCATTTGCCACGATCTCTGCATACTTCTTTCGCTTCATCCACATTCATAACTCTCTTCATGCAAGCTCATAATATATTAACATAATAGTAATGATGATTAAATTCGTGATTTTTCAAACATCATCTTTTAATATCTCCAGCTTTCTGGGACCAGTGTTTGTCACTTCAGATCATACAATCAAGATTTTGACGGCCTCTGTGGCGCAGCGGTAGTATGCTTGTCTGTGACACCGGAGGTCCCGGGTTCGAATCCCGGCCAGGGCATGATGAGAAAAAGAACTTTCTCTGATTGGCCTGGGTCTTGGATGTTTATACATATATACAAGTATTTATTATCGTTGAGTTAATATGTCGTAACACAAGTCTCGAACTTACTTCGAGGCTAACTCAATCTGTGTAATTTGTCCCGTTTATATTTATTTATTTTTTATAATATTGTTATTTTCTAATATTTTTCTCTTTGACTGTACTCGACAGCAGATACGTAACAAAAATTAAAGAGCATGTGAAGGCAATGCTATTGTATTCACACGTATCCGTTCGGAAATACGAAATAAGCGACAAATTAACGGCAGAATTAAAAAATGACTTCAAGTCAATGACACAAAGACAGCCATTGTTAACCACTTGTGCCTCATTAGGAAAAAAAAACAATTAAACTGAATACACCTGTACCAAAACGTTTTGCTGTTCATGGATTATTGTATCACTCTTATGTCAAAGCGATAAAGTGGGTTTTCGATCGTTTTTCATTTGACAAAGGCTGAAGAAATTTTACATACGTCAATTGTAAAGAAAGTACTTCGGGCACTTTGAGCATTGTCCAGGCGTGAATAGCTTTGTATAAATCACATATGGGGTAAAAAAGTCTCATTGTATGACTTTTATTGTCTTATGTGTGGTTACAATTTTATTTTCTTTTATTTCTTCCTTCTCTGTATAAAAATGAAAAGGTGGTAAAATCTCTCGCTAAATTACTGGTGTGTGTTGACAAATTTATTCGCAATCTTATTTGATTTTGATTTGACGATTTGAAAATCAATATTTATCATGTAAATAGAGACAAAAATACTATCTTCGCGTTGATTTTAAGGTATTAAAATAACGACAGCAGAAAGATAAAATTAAGGAAAGTAAATACATACATACCAACGCGCTTGTTTCTCATTGGGGTAGGCAGAGACTATGCATTTCCGCTTGCTACGATCCATACAGACCTCTCCCGCTTCTCCAAACTCATTACTCTTTTGATGCATATTCGACGATTACGGGTACTCCTAACATCTCATCTTTTTCAACACATTCATAGTAAAAACATACATATAACAATGTCTACATCCCTTGCGTAGAGAGCCAACAGTCTTTATAAAACTGAATGAAATAAATAAAAACGGGGTGAGCTAAATAAAACCGTTTAAAAAAGTAATACATACATACCTATATAAAATCACGCCTCTTTTCCGGTGGTGTAGCCAGAGATTACCTCTTTCCACTTGCCACGATCTCTGCATACTTCCTTCGCTTCATCCACATTCATAACTCTCTTCATGTAAGCTCGGCGGTTTCGGGAAAGTACTCTTGAAAAAAGTAATTTACTTCAAATTAAAATATTTTATTTCGACGTTTTTTTTAAATATTAATCTGTCACCATTATAGAACAATGTTGGTTGGTATATGTCATGACATGTTCGGTATATGACCTGCGTCACATCCTACTTCAATAAGGTAATATACCCGGACAGTGGCCAAAAATACTAACAGTGTCATCACAAACTGTGCTGGACTGTACAACAACTTTTACATGCCAATGTGGGTCACACTTAATGACTGAAATCGTAATCGGAATCGTAAAAATCGACTCGATTCATCACATCGATGCTTATCGATTTAGCGGGACACACTAATTGGTAATTTGGTTGAAGGTACACATGTTAACAGACAGTTAAATGGAATCACCAATTTATTTTATGTAGATACTAGCTTTCCGCCCGCGGCTTCGCCCACGTGTAATTCGGTTATATATAGCGTTTTTTAATGATCTCGACAGGGCTTTTTCTTCCACAGGCTAAAATCTTGTTACAACTGGAATTAAATATAGCCTGTGTTACTCAGGGATGATGTAGCCTCGTGATAGTTAATAGAAAATAAAATTCGGGTGTTTTATTTATGCATACCGATTACGCCGAGATTTATGGACCGATTTACGTGATTCTTTTTTTGTTCGGTAGAGTATACTTTCAAGTTGGTCCCGTTGTTACCTAGTCAGGATCTGATGATGGTATTCCAGGGAAATCAAGGGCAAACCTCAAATTTACAGGCAATTACGTTTTTGACAATTTCATAGATCTGTTTAAGTATTTGCATCTGATAGTCATCATCCCATGTGAATGAGCTGATGATGGAAGGTACAACTCCTCAACGGTTAGGAGTTGAAAGAAAATTCTTACGAAGTTATACGTACATGTGAGGCTATTAGGTTGACCTGATAATAAAAAGTAAATCTCATTAACGTTAAGAATTTAGGTGAAAATGGATGCGGACAAATTTCGTCTCTTCACTTGTTTCCTTTTAGCTGTTTGTATGGGTAGTGTTAACACAAAATAGGGATTTAAAGGCGTGATGTTATTAATGTTATGCATGTATGTACATAATTATGTATGTTATTATGTATGTTAAAGAGACGACTGAAAGTTGTCATACAAAGTCTTTTTTTTAAGGATGGGAAATCATCAAATGACCTCTCCCGCTCTGGGTGGAACGGAAGGGAGTGTCAGACTTTTACTGACTAAAACCCACCTCGTTCCTTCAGTTGCCCTTTGCGTTCCGGGGCCACGGTATCTCGTTAGAACTTTCCCGCAGCCCCGGCTCAGTTTATCCCGTTTCCCCCCCTTGGGGGTTGACATTTCAAAAATCCCTTCTTAGTGCTCACTTATGTTACTAAAGGAACCTCTGTTCAAAATCTCAGACTCCTATACCGAGCGGTTTCGGCTGTGCGTTAATAAATCAGTCACCCAATCGCACCCCCTAAATCACGATTGGAGGGTAGTTTGAAAAAACTTATAATGTCAAACATATTTACTTGCCTATGTACGTGTTCATGCCAAGTTTCAAGTTTATAAACCCAAGGAATAAGATTTTTCATAGAAACGTTTTTACCCCTTTTCCCCCCTTTGGGGGTTGAATTTCCAAAAATCCTTTCTTAGTGCTCCCCTACATATCCCACGGAACCTACATTCCAAATTTCAGCTGTCTACGACCAGTAGTTTCGACTGTGCGTTGTCTGTCAGTCAGTCACTCAGTAACGGAAGAGTTTTATATATATAGATATAGGTAGTGATTTGATCAATTACCTTTCTTTTCTTAACTTTTAGGGTTCTTTAGCAATTGCAAGAAATGGACATGGATAGGTAGGATAGACATGTATATAAATATATATATAACATACATACATAAAATCACGCTTCTGTCCCGGAGGGGTAGGCAGAGACTACCTCTTTCCACTTGCCACGATCTCTGCATTCTTCCTTCGCTTCATCCACATTCATAACTCTCTCATGAAAACTCGGCGGTTTCGGGTACTATTGACCTGACCCTTTACCAGGCCGTCCTTAATTTGATCAATTTTAAAATGTAATATGATGTTATTTACATAAGAAACAAAACATTTTCATTATATAATCTTCATTTGGTCTCAAATCGTTCATAACCAAGTCACTATACGAACGAAATTAAGTTAAAATTTAAACATGTGGTTCAAATTACACGTGGCAAAGTGCCCAACGACCCGTGCAGTTTCCTACAATTAGCCACAAAACGCACTAACTTTCCTTACAATAGAATTTAACTTTAATGAGACTAGTTTTATATTAGTTTTTTTTATTGCTTGATTATGCGCTGTGTGAATGTTTAGATAACATTTTAGTGGCTAACACTAGAGTTTGCTTTATTGAAAGGTAGCCAATTATATCTATACTTATATTATAAAGCTGAAGAGTTTGTTTGTTTGTTTGAACGCGCTAATCTCAGGGACTACTGGTTCGAATTGAAAAATTATTTTTGCGTCGAATAGACCATTTATCGAGGAAGGCTATAGGCTATATAACATCACGCTGCAACTATAAGCAGCAAATAAATAATGGAAAATGTGAAAAAAAAAATCGGGGAAAATTATTCACCCTTGAGGGCTTCATTGATGCCCATAATAACTATTCCACGCGGACGAAGTCGCGGGCACAGCTAGTGGTGAATAAAGTTGACAAAATGTGACTATTACATCAAACACACTAACAACACAAGTGTCTAATAATTTTATTATTTTAGACAAGGATATCTTTTGTTTGAAAATCGCATTTCGTCAACAAATCAAATTTTATTTACGAATACTTCCTTATGGATTCCGATTTTGTTTCATTGCCGACTTAAATGACTTTATTTTATTTACGATCACTTTTGATGAGTGCCGTGTAACTAACTTAAGTGACTAACGCCCCTATTTCCTTGGCACGATAAATGGTCACAGATTCAATAGGGCATTGAAATGATTCTATTTGTGAAGTCAGTATTCTAAGTTTGGATATTTGTGAACTTGACGTTGTTGAAGAAAATGCTGCTGTGCAGTTTGTTACCGCTTCTTATGCACTGACGCCTTGGAAGCGGCAGTAAACTTAGTTATAAGTAATTTATTTGACGTCAACCAATGTTGTGAAACCAAACGTTTTGACAATTATTAAGCGATATGAAGTTTCCTAATTTAAATAATAAAAATTTTGAATTTAGAATTTTTTAACGTAAAGTTCGTTCAAATGGACCTAAACACGCTCAGTACTTTATAGCTTACCAGAAAAAAACTGTGTTGATGGGGTTCAAAGTGCGTGGTCCAAGCTATTAGTGGTGTAACTTCCTCTTCAAAACATATCGTTAGCATACACGTAATCTGAGGTCATCAACCCCCTGACTACAGATTCAGCTTCCAAGCAATATTGGCGGCCCCTGTGGCGCAGCGGTAAATACGCTGGTCTGTGACACCGGAGGTCCCGGATTCGAATCCCGGTAAGGGCATGATGAGGAAACAACTTTCTCTGATTGGCCTGGGTCTTGGATGTTTATCTACATGTAAGTATTTATTATAAAATATAGTATCGTTCGGTTTGTATCTCGTAACATAAGTTTCGAACTTATTTATTTATTTATTTATGAACACAAAATTATATACAGGGGCATTTATTACAGTAATTCTAGAATAAAGGTGTACTTATTTCAAAAGAAATCTCTTCCAGTAGACCCATGAGAGAAAAGATGAATTTTGGAGCGGTATGGCGTGTGCATAATGCATGCATGAACTTACTTCGAGGCTAACACAATCTGTGTAATTTGTCCAATATATATATATTTATTTATTTAATACTTTATTACCGAAATTTAAGCCAAAACTAAATGCAAGCTATTGTCACATCAGTAAAGTAAATCCATGCTAATTGCCCAGGGCGGGCCTGCCCCACTGGCGGTGTCACTCAGTAATGGCTTTTAAGAAATGTAATAAATTATTCCGTGCTGCCACCAGGTGACGCGAGGGGGCGCTCGCGTGTGGTGCAATATGTTAACGTAACGCGGGTATAACTTAGATTTAAAAAAAAAAACGAATTATTCAAATTTCAACGGTAAAACCTTGGCATCTTCAGCGTTCTCTGGTTCAACCATAAATGTGTAATAGCATTTTGTTGTTGTATCTTATTTTTGTTACATAAACATGTTTAGCCCCTCTAAAAATAAACAATTATTAAAGTGAACACAAAAAGTCAAATAAAGGCCACTAAGTGGTAGGCTTATAAACTTGGTATTCTTCTTTTAGGCGATTGGCTAGCAACTTGTCACTATTTGAATCTCAATTCTATCATTAAGCCAAACAGCTGATCAGTCTTTTTAAGACTGTTGGCTCTGTCTACCCCGCGAGGGATATAGATGTGATTATATATAATGTATGTACAAAAAGTCAAAATAAAAGTTGGAATTAATGAAGTAACATTCGAGTTAGATTTCAGCGGTATTATCTATCAAAAGGTCAATAATTAACAATTTTATCTATTGAGACCAACAGAAATGTAAAGATTTTTTTGACTATAGATCGCCTGTGTCGCTTGTTCTTTGTTAATGTCCGCTTTCTTTTATAACTTGGACTCCTTATCACATCAGACCCACGACGTGCTCTCTTATCGTTCCAGGAATTCGTCTTTTACTAAGTAATTTATAAAAAAGATATCTCTTTTCAGGGTAACATTGCTTACTTTAATCATTGTAAGCGATTCTCCCGTTGGTTAAGTATATTTTTGTTTACAAGGAAACAACATTGAAAGAAATACATTAATTTATTTACTTTTGATTTATTTGGCATTTATTTACATATAAGTATGAGAAATATTAAATTTGTTACAATAACTTGTTAATATTCAAACAAGTTTATTTACCTACAACAAAACGGAATAAGAAGGTGTTTTTTTTTTTTCAATTCAAAAGTTAGCTATAACGTGTTCTTAGTTCTCGTTACTATGTATGTGTAAGAAATTTTAGAAAGAATTGTTATGAAAATAAAGAAAATAAATACTTTTACAAGTAAGTATGTACTTAACTAATAAATTTCTATTGAGATGGTATAGTATATTCACCATCCTGGTATATTTTTTTCGAATGACAATCCCTGACAAAGACCCAAGTTCTGGAGTCCACGTGTCGAACGACACGAAAAAATTAATCAATATTTTTCCTTAGTCGCTATTTCGACCTCAAGTCTACCTTTCTGTCTTATGACGATGAGCTCTGTCTACCTTATCGAGGAAACATACATATAGTCACGTCTATATCCCTTACGGGGTAGACAGAGCCAATGGTCCCGAAAGGACTGAATGGCCACGTTCAGCTGCTCGGCTTAATGATAGAATTGGAATTGATCGTGGAAAAAGACGTGATATATGTATGCATGTGTTATTTAAGACACCCGCAATACCGCAAGCAATCACATACATACATATTCACCTAAATAACTTCTACACACCGCTCTAAGTACCTTTATTACGTACGCACAAAGCGGGATATATCCTTAGGGACTTAATCAATTCTCGTTAATAATTAACGGCGTCAGGTTACGAATCACCGGCGCGGGATGAGCCCTGGCTCTGAAAGGGGGGGCCTTTTAGGCCCACGTGCCCTTTTGATCCGGCACTTTTTTGTTTGGAACTAACGAGCGTGCTAAACGCGTTTACGTTTTACGTTGCGGTTAAAACGATTAAGGAACTTAGCCGTTATTCACTACTAGCTGTGCCCGCGACTCCGTCCGCGTGGAATAGTTATTTTGGGCATCATTGAAGCCCTTAAGGGTGAATATGTTTCCCTGTTTTTTTCACATTTTCCATTATTTCTTCGCTCCTAATAGTTGCAGCGTAATGTAATAAGCCTTCCTCGATGAATGGCCAATTCAACACAAAAATAATTTTTCAATTTGAACCTGTAGTTCCTGAGATTAGCGCGTTCAAACAAACAAACAAACTCTTCAGCTTTATAATATTAGTATAGATGTAATTTTATTAAGATTTTTTTTATATTGGTGTCAAATAAAAAAATTTAATATTTTCATATTGTCAGCCATTTCATAACAACTCAAACTATGATATCTCTCACAAAGAGAAAGTATTCATAAATAATGAAATATGTTAGCAAATGGTAAGTATATGACAATCGGCTCTAAAAAGACAATTGAGACAGGTATTTATAATTTTAAAAATATTTATAAGCAACAAAGGCTATTTTTATTTCTGGAATTCTTACAGAAACGAACCTCCGGGCAGTAGTTTAGTGTACAATTTAACTTAAGTAATAATGAGCGTCCGATCAACGCAAACAGGAAACTAATACCATAAAAAAAAACATGTCGTTTAGCTTAATTTATTTAAAAACAAATCTCTTGGGAATTTTTCTTTTGTATATACTTACGTACGTTACACTTATATGTATATGTATTATATTTTCTACTACATATATTTGTAACGAACGTAAACGTTACAAATATATGTAGTAGAAAATATAAGAAAAATGCAACGCATAACGCCTAAACAGGCTAGTAACCTGTCACTATATCAATCTCAATTCTATCATTAAGCCAAACAGCTGAACGTTGCCTATCAGTCTTTTTAAGACTGTTGGCTCTGTCTCCCCGCAAGGGATATAGGCGTGATTATAATGTATGTATGTATGTATGACGCCAAAATTCGCTTCAGCATAAAGTCTTAAAAGTTCACATCTACGTGGGGCGCAAAAGGGCTGTTCCGATTGTGAAAAATTGCCATTTAATAGACGAAAGGCTATTTCGAAAATGGCAACCGGAGGGGCGATGATTTACGATTGAAATTCTTAAATACGGTTTGAGTGCACCTAGGGTAGTGACTGCGGCCATTTTGAAAATCATTAGTGACGTATTTTCGATGTTTGACTACGTTTTGATACCGTTATTGGGCTTATAAACATTGATTACTTACTTAAGTCAAAATCAAAGAGTCTGTATCTGGAATTCCTTGATATATTGCACGTCTTTATGGCATATGGGGTAGTCAGAGCTAATGGTCCCAAGGTTCGAAGGTCCCGTTTAGCTGGATAGCTCAATGAAGGAATTGGGATTCAATGATAGTGCCTTATATTAAGAAATTTATTTTTTTAACCACACGGCACCATGTCAAATAAGTATAGGTGGTGGTTCCCGGCACCATAAAAAAAAAGAATAGGGCCACTCCATCTCTTTCTCATGGATGGCGTAAAAGGCGACTAAGGGATAGGCTTATAAACTTGGGATTCTTCTTTTAGGCGATGGGCCAGCAACCTGTCACTATTTAAATCTCAATTCTATCTTAAAGCCAAATAGCTGAATCTATAGCCTATCAGTCTTTTCAAGACTGTTGGCTCTGTCTACCCCGCAAGAGATATAGACGTGATTATATATACATATGTATTTATGCAAAAATCGTCCTTTAAATTTCATACCGGATCTATAGAATTTTTAGAAACATTTCAGCGAACTCGCTGTCGAATCACGCAAAAAGCGCTCACCTCCACTGTCTATGGAATTTTACATGCGAGATATTTTTATAGATAAAACAGCGCCATCATGCTCTGAAAGCAACATCAAATGGCGAACAACAGGGCTGCGACAGTTCCAGGAAGCGGGACGCAGGAAGCCAAGGGCAACATTCAGTGTCTGGTTGGTGCAAGGTTTAAACGAGCAGCGATTTATGTACCACTAGCTGTGCCCGCAACTTCGTCCGCGTGGTATAGTTATTTTTGGCATTATTGAAGCCTGAAGGATGAATAATTTTCCCCGATTTTTTTTTTACATTTTCTTTCATTTCTTAGCTCCTAATAGTTGCAGCGTGATGTTACATATATAGCCTAAAGCCTTTCTTGATAAATGGTTCAGACATAAATAATTTTTCAATTCGAACCAGTAGTTCCTGAGATTAGCGCATTCAAACAAACAAACTCTTCAGCTTTATAATAAGCTTTATAATATAAGTATAGATTATCTAGACGTCCAAAAGGTCAAGAGTACTCGGAACGGACGAGCTTGCATGAAGAGACTGATGAATTTGGATGAAGCGAAAGAAGTATGCAGATATTGTAGAAAGATGTAGTTTCTGCCTACCACTCCAAAAGGCGTGATTTATGTATGTTGATGTGTTACATAAAACGTGGCCAGTCAGTCTTTTCACGACTGTTGGCTCTGTCTACCTCGCAAGGGATATAGTCGTGACCATATGTATGTATGTATGTAATGAGTGATACCTTATATCCAATTTATAAAATAGATCTATATTCTATTACGAGTAAAAAGACGTGCCTTATTTTCATTCCTAGATGAGCATTTCATAAAAAGTAAGAGAGATAATTATGTAAGGTTAGTATTTAACGGTGTTCTACAGTAAGTCAAAATATCGTGAGGAAACCTGCACATTCAGGCAATTGGATGTGTACCACGATCGATCCAATGCGGGTTAGGTTTACCTGCCAAAGTGAGATGAGATGAATTTTTCGTGTAAAAACCTGACTCACCCAATCCAGGGTCCATAGTCAAAGGCTTACACCGGGCTCCTCTCCAGAGTGGTGAAGATGCAACCGAGACTGAGAGCCAGGAAAAAGAAGAAGAAGTCTTTATTATGACGTGCTCATTTTTGCCTTAAATTGGTCAAGAGTTATATGATGAGACTAACTGTGCCCGCGACTCCGTCCGCGTAAAATAGTTATTTTGGGCATCATTGAAGCCCTCAAAGGTGAATAATTTTCCCCGTTATTTTCACAATTTCCATTATTTCTTCGCTTCTAATAGTTGCATCGTGATGTTCTATAACCTAAAGAATTCCTCGATAAATGGACTATTCAACACAAAAAGAATTTTTCAATTCGAACCTGTAGTTCCTGAGATTAGCACGTTCAAACAAACAATGAACTCTTCAGCTTTATAATATTAGTATAGTAGATATGTTAGGGCAATAGCAACTCTATAGTCTCTGCCTACCTCCATAAGTATGTGAGTCTAATATCGCTTTATCGCCTGCCGTGTGCCATCAAAACGCAGAAAGTATTGCGTTGCCGCCATTTTGAGATTAACAGTAGACTGGGCGACTTAATTTATTGCATGAAAGTGTTTGAATTGTTAATGTTTCACCCTTGCTTAGTAGCTTGTGGAACATTGAAAATCTTTACGCGACTCCCCAATAAAATGATGTTATGTTACCAAAACACGCAAAATTTAAAACCTTTTTATCGAGCAACTCTCAATCGTCCTCCTATCAATATGATGATAAAACTGAACCAAAATGATACTGCATTATTATATTTATATTATATGAACTGTATAATCACGTCCGTATACCCTGTGGGGTAGACAGAGCCAATAGTCATGAAAACACTGAAAGGCCACAATCAACTGGGTGGCTTAGTGATGGAATTGAGATTCAAATAGTGACAGGTTCCTAGCTCATTGCCGACAATAGGAGTCCCAAGTTTATTGGCCGATTCCGTTTGTATTACATATTATATATGAGCAGTAATTATACCGAACAATGATGAATTTGATAAAACAATTTTTTGCGTCACTGAATGACAAACGAAATTACATCATACTAATTAAGAATTTGACATATAGTTTCATAGATGCAGCTGATGATAGCCTAAAAATCCAATTGGAACTGGAAATAAAGTGGATCATTTACATAATCGTGTATTCAATAAAATGGCACAAAAATCTGATACAAATAGCAAACTTACGAATGACCAAGAAATTTTACTCAGTAATATTTTACAACACGACAGTGTCCTGGTTTCCGATACTTTGATTTTAATATCCTAATGGAGGACACCGGATAACACAAGCGGAATATTTTATGTAGGTCCCCGCAGCTTATTCTGATTATCGTTTTATTATTGCATTACTTTTTGGCATTTACGATGCTTTTAGGTAATAAAAAATTAAGGAACACTTCTCTCCATAAAGCCATATTTAGATCCAACATTAGTTGATTGTCGTTGTGAATTTATTACCCTTGTGGTACTTCAATTACAAATATCTGATTTAACAACCGCTGTATTGTAAACATATGCGAACCTAAGACTCTTTCCCAGGAAGAAGCAACCGTGACAAAAGTCAGAGGAGATTTAAAATTATATTCAACATAAAACATATATAATATATAGATATACAAAGAGAGTTTGGAGGAAAAGGTCGGAGTGGGAAGACCTAGACGAACGTATCTTGATCAAATTAAGGACGTCCTGGTAAAGGGTCAGAACAAAAGTACCCGAAACCGCCGCGCTTGCATGAAGAGAGTTATGAATGTGGATGAAGCGAAAAAAGTATGCAGAGATCGTGGCAAATGGAAAGAGGCGTGATTTTATGTTTATTTATATACACGAATTATATACAGGAGCATTTATTACAGTAATTCTAGTACAATTGTAAATTATTGGATGATTTAGAAAGTATACTAGTATAGGACCACCACATCTCTTTCAATAAAAGAGCGTAAGTGATGATTTAAAGAGGAACATTAGCTGGAACTTTTAAAAACTCGTATTTTCAGGCTGTCAGCTGACTAAAAATATTTCACCTTAATTTATACTTAGTAAAACTAAGAATTTTGAAGCCAGCATCAGAAAAGCCATTTATCAAGTGCAAGTTTTCATGCTGATATGGTTGCGAGGACACACCCATTTTAAAACTCGACCGGCCTTTATCTCTGAATCTTAATTCTATCATTAAACCCTTGGCTCAACGTCAAAAATAGGAGTTCATTCATTCATATGATCACATCTATATCCCTTGCGGGGTAGACAGAACCAGCAGTCTTGAAAAGACTGATAGGCCACGTACAGCTTTGGCTTTAAGATAGATTTGAGATTCAAATAGTGACAGGTTGCTAGCCCATCGCCTAATAAAGAATCCCAAGTTTGTAAGCCTATCCCTTAGTGGCCTTTTACGACATCCATGGGAAAGAGATGGAGTGGTCCTATTCTTTATTGTATTGGTGCCGGGAACCACACGGCACCAAATAGGAGTTAAGACGTTATATTCATTTGTATTTAAGAAGTAGTATCAGTACGAGTACTATGAAAGAGAGACTACGCCTAATAATATTATGAACACCAACTTAGTGCTCATACTCAGTGAATTGCTCTATAACCTCAATTTCATTAGAACGGAAACGGAACTTGAAATCTCAGGGGGAGGTTCGAGCCGGCACGTCAATCAGAAACCACTCTCATATAGTAGTTCATAAGCCACTTAACGTATCAGTCTTGGAAGTAATAAAAATGGAATGAACAGCTCTTTACACGATCCCCCGAAAAGGAGTGTTATGTTTTCGGTAAACGAAAATGGAAAGGTTAGTGTTGGAGAATGATGTTTTTCAATCAGATTAAAGACTATTTATAATTAATGTAAAGAGAGGAAGAGAAGGACCAAGAATAAAATGTTTTGATCAATTTAAGCAAAAAGTTAACGTTGCATCATACCAACAACTAGGTAAAAAAAAATAACAGAGAATCAAGATGAATGGAGATAACTCCGCTTAACTCCACCGACAAGTGTTAGCTCTTAAATTTAAGAAGAAGAAAATTTATATTTATAAATAATATTCAACAGGTATTAAACGCGCAAGTAACGTACCTTTATTTATCTCGAACGTTTCGATTCGATAATGCAATGCGAAAGTTTAAAATGACTAAAGGTCAGATCAAGAGTACCCGAAACCGCTGAGCTTGCTCGAGGAATTGTGAATGTGAACGAAGCAATATAACTAAGCAGGGATCGTGGCAAATGTACTTAGTCTCTGCCTACACTTCGGGAAGTACGTAATTTCAAATGTATGTAAGAGTGCCTATATAGATGAGAATCAATGTATTAATTACAGATTCAAGTAAAAGAAGGAATCAAAGGATGAACATAGCTGCTCATAATTAAATTAGCTTTCTTGTCGCGCTTATTTTAGCGCCATCTACACGCACGAATTTAGCGCAACCTACAAATGAATACAGGTTGTTCGCAAATCCAACGGGAAATATAGTTTTTTTTTTCGGGATGGAAAGTATCTTATGTCTTTCTCCATACTCTTAAATTATTCATTCGCAGACTCCAAGAATATTGGTTCAATAGTTAACGTGTATAAAGACAACAAACAAACAGACTTAGGTACTTTTGCATTCACATTATTAGTTGGGATGTAACTCAATTATTAGATTAATCATGATGGTACAAATTGGCTTCAATCACAGACATGTCTAAGCATATTACTTTTAGGGTAATTAATTTTGTTTGGCTTCCTAAAGTAATTTAATCAAATTGAGTTGTATTTTGTTTTTCATTATTATTATTTTCTTTTATCGTTTAGTGACCATTGACATTAATTATTTTGATCTTGTCTTTTTCATATACAGTGAGGAGTACAAAGCATCATTTCATCTCGATAGATTTAGTCATAATTAAAAAAGATACTAACAAAATAATGTATCAAAAATGGTGGCAAATCTTTATTAATGTTCAGTTTCACCTTAGATAGATAGATAGATGGATAAAACTCTTTATTGCACCATAAGAGTAAAACATACAAAACAGCACAAAGCAGATATAGATGGCACAAAGGCGGACGTATCGCTAAAGCAATCGCACCTTAGTTATAAACCTGATTTTAGCGATGGTAAAAAAATTGCATTAAAATCAATTGAATAACATTACGAAGGGAAATTGTTGCTAGTGTCTTACTAGTTCTTACACAAAGTATTATAATTCCATTCTCACCCATCAAAGTAATGATTCCAGATTAAAATTAATACACCGTCAAATTAATGTCCCTTCGTCTACATTGTTTTTACCTTTTTATCTTTTCAACTGAAGCACTAACACCTTAAGGACTCCCAGGGCTGCAAGTAATATTATATTTTTTGAATTACATACATACGTACATGCATATAATCACGTCTTTATCCCTTCCGGGTTAGACAGATCCATATAGATAGTGTCAGCAGTGAAATTTATTGAATACGATTGAACAGAGTTACTGAGTATCTATCATTCAATATCTTTATATTGTTTTTTTTTTTGCTGATTTAGATTGATTATCTAATTATTAAAAGAAATTTCAATGTAATCCTGAACTATATCTAGCGCGCAAGGTATTTCTCTCGCATCAACATGTCATCCAAATAACCCCAGATTAAAAGTCATTTGATACATATTAAATGCTTTAAAATTAATGTTCTCCAGTCCAGTGTGTCCCCTTCTCATTGGAAGGTAATTGAGCTATTGGAAATTGATTGGCGTTCAATGCGGGCTCTTGATACGGCGACCGCATCACTCTTTATCAACATGTCATTTTTCACGAGCTAGTCTTGACAAATTATCAGCTCGCTCATTGATTTATGGTAGAGGGTGATTCTTATCGGCTCTAATAGATGTTTGATTGGTTGGTTGTAATGAAAAATTATAGTGTTTAAGATTTTAATGATCATCTTAAGGTCTGAGTGTCTGTGTGTAAAATGACTGAAAAGATATTTTCTGTCAAATTATCTTACGCTTGAAAACTTGGGATTCTTTTTTAGGCGATGGGCTAGCAACCTGTTACTATTGAATTTCAATTCTATCATTAAGCCAAATAATTCATAGCTCTCTTTTAATGCAACCTCGGCGGTTTCGGGTACTCTTGCTGATTTATATTATTTTTTTTTATGATTATTTGATGGTGCTGATAATTCTGGGGAAAATAACATACCTTTACCTCTTACTGCTTCATCAACTGAAAGACACCTAGTGTGTCTATTTCACTCTACGAAAACCACAAAAATGTTCGTTTCATTATCACGCCATATTACAATTAGGGGGTGTTAAGGGAAGCCCCTGAATTTATTCCGGAAGCAGATCAAATGTGCTTAACGATTATCTTATCTTAATAAGACTATTCCATTCAGACAAAAAGAGTCAATGACCTTTTATTTGAAGAAGAAGATATAATTATGTAATAAAAAAAGCAACAAAGAATAGAACCTAAAGAAGAAATATTAGTTAGTGAATAATTAAAAAGGGAACAGACTGACTGATTAATTGAAGCTACGTTAAAACCATATAGGCATATGTGCCAAAATTTGCGTAGATAAAAGTTGGGAAAACTAAAATCAAACTCCTTAAGAAAAGAAAGTAAGAAAGAAAAAAATGATTCTTTGGTACATTAGCACATAAACATAACATTTTTTGTACTAAAATGACACTGTTGTCAAAAAAATGTTGTCAATAAAAATGTCACAAAAAAAAACCTAAGAATATGAAGCTGCATTGGACTTTTGAGTATCCACAATCTGACATTTTAATTAAATTTGACAGATTAAACCGTGACTGATTATCTAAGAGGAGGTGGTATGTTGTTCCAATAACTGGTTGCAGCATATCTTAACCCTTGAGCCCTTGACCCTAGACACTGTGTATTGTATAATTAAATTAGTTATTTTATAAAGCTAAAAGGTAGCAAACCTCAAATTCTTATCAGACAGCGAAAAATACATACATACATAAAATAACGCTTTTTCCCTGAGGGGTACGCAGAGACTACATCTTTCCAATTGCCGTGTTCTCTGCATACTTCCTTCGCTTCATCCACATTCATAACTCTTTTCATGCAAGCTCGGCAGTTTCGGGTACTTTGCCAGGACCTCCTTAATTTGATCAAGATATTAACGTCCAGGTCTTAAATATTACACTTTAAAATCGATACTAAAAAAACACCACAATCAAATTAACCTTAAAACTGCCACGGAGCGATATGACACTGATAACATCCTTTAATGTTGTTTTTATTCGTCGTAAATTCAACACCTTTACAACTTAATGTTTGTTGAACTGGTTCCGTGGACTATCAACGAATTTACAACCTCCAAAGTACACAATTTGGGTTATAAAATGCGATAAAATAATAGAGCCGACACACGGAACGGTAAGCATGGATTGTTGGTTAACTGTATATCTAATTGTTGATTTTTAAAATAACGATTAGAATCAATTTATGTCAGTTTAGTTTTTTTTATTAACTTTTACATATTCTGTTTTAATAATCTCACTGACATATTTTATAATGGTTATCAAGATGGATTACTTATAATTAAAGTTTGTCTTCCAAAGGGCAAGTGTAGAACTTATTTCTTTCTTTATCTTCTTGTAATTCTTTCACATTTATTACTTTTTCCTTCATACGTATTAGGCGATTGGTTCGCAACCTGTCACTATTTGGATATCAATTCAATTCCAGTATAAAGCCATACTACTGCGCGTGGCTTTTCGGTTTTTTCTAGACTTTGGCTATGTCTACTCCGCAAGGAATATAGACGTGATAATATGTATTTCTCTCTCCATGAAACCGTTTGACCTCACAACTTTAGCAGTGAAAGATAAAGCTGATAAAAAAGAGAGATTCTACATTCCACAAATCAGTTATTACAAATCTTAAGTAAATATGTATTTAAGTAGTTAAAAATAATAGATAGATAAAACTCTTTATTGCACCATAAGAGTAAAACATACAAAACAACACAAAGCAGATAATAATAATAGTAAGTAGGTAAGTATTTATTTCTCATACTCATTATTGATTGGATTGAACTCAAAAAAGATTCATCGGGATTGGATGATTACTGTTCACGACTTCTGATGATCATTTTTCAACCCTCAATTCACTTTGAATTGGTTAACTTTTTTTTTCTTTTTCCACTATTTTCCCTTACATTACAACAACAATTTCTACACCCGAATCACCCTACAAAAACTAAGAGGTGTTTGTTTATGCTCGCCTCTCTTCGAGATAAAAGCGTTATGTTTGCTTGTCCGCCGGCTCTGTATCTTCTTTTGGCTTTGTACGTCATCTGGTTTAAGTAACACAATGCAATTTCGTTTCTTTGAGTAACACGCTGTGTTGTGTATTTTATTAGTAACAGTAAACACGCACGCTTGCCTGAAAAGTCCATACATACATATGGCCACGTCTATATCCCTTGCGGGGTAGACAGAGCCAACAGTCTGAATGGCCACGTTCAGCTATTTGGCTTAATGAAAGAATTGAACTTGAATTGGCTTACAAAAATCCATACATACATATAATAAAATAGTAACTGACCGATGTCTGTACTTGAAAGATATTGACAAAAAAAGACCTTTAAGAAGAAGATAATTATTTCTTTTGTTTCATACATACATACACGTCTATATCAGACGTGATTATATGTATGTATGTATGTATTGCGGGGTAGACAGAGCTAACAGTCTTGTAAAGAGTGATAGGCCACGTTCAGCTATTTGGCTTTGTTTCATCCACATTTATATATATTTTCATAAAAGCTCGTCCATTCAGAATATTCTTATACCTTTTACCAGAACGTCCCTGATTTGATTGAAATAGGTTCATCATGGTCTTCTTTCAACGATCCCAAAACCCATTGCTTTTTATGATTGATAAGTTTAAATAAGAATATCCTTTTGATATGCATTTCACCAAAAACAAAACCCGATTTAACAAACTAGCATAAGTGATTTCCCGGCGTCTCATACGAAGGTTAATACTAAATAAATATTTTCATAACCAGTGACTTCATTACTGTAAGTTAGTTCAAATCAAATCAAATATTTTACATACATACATAAGGTCACGCCTCTTTCCCGGAGGGGTAGGCAAAGACTACATCTTTCCACTTGCCACGATCTTTGCATACTTCCTTCGCTTCATCCACATTCATAACTCTCTTCATGCAAGCTCGGTGGTTTCGGGTACTCTTGACCTGACCCTTTACCAGGACGTCCTTAATTTGATCAAATATTTTATTTTCTCTCAAATCTTAAATCGTAAGTTTTATTAAGATTATAAGAGACTGGTGTCTGAACTAAGCAGATGCTTGTATCTCAGAAACACCAGCCTCCCCCTACTTGTGGTTAACATAACTCACAGTATCTTAATGTCTCATATGTAAACTAACTTATTTAACTAAACATATGTAGAATATTACTGGAATAACTATATATACTTAAACATAAAGATAATATATAAAAAAAATATAAATATAATATAGTAAGTGACAACCCTATAAGAAATAAGGGTGTCGACATATCAACCAGAACGGACACGCTGCATGCTTCGAGACCCAAAAATAACACGTCTCTTCCTTGTCATTCAAAATATAGTTTTTATTTTGACACGCTTCATTGGTTATGACGGAATGTAATTTGTTATTTATTTTTTTTAATTTGAAAATAACTACGTTCATACCCAAAATAACGGCGACTACGGATCATTGTAACATGATTCGAAACGTATGAGATAAAATGAAGGTACGTAACGCGCGTTTAATACCTGTATTACCTATAAACGCATGCATGCAACATGATTTAAATCAGTTAAAATTATAAATGTGAAAGTGTTTGTAACATCAAAACTATTGGATCGATTTCGTTGAATATTTACATACATTATGGTATAATGGATCACGGAGAAAGATATAGACAAGGCGGAGCCGTAAGCGAAAGCTAGATATTAAATATACATACATATAATCACGTCCATACCCCCGCGGGGCAGACAGAGCCAACAGTCTTGAAATGACTAAACGGCCGCGTTCAGCTTAAATATGAATTGTTTGCCAATTGACTGGAAGATTTCCATTCATGGGATAAGTCCGCCATTGCAAGTGATTTGTTTCTTTCGTAACTATGTACTATAATCTTGTTACTGTGTAAATTTCTTATGCAATAAAGATATTACAAACAAACAAATGAATTTAACAAAGCTGCAATAAATCCATGATTTTATTACTACGGACATTTCATTGCTGTATTATTTATTCAACTGTGAAAAATTCATTATGGTGGACAAGAACATCCGGCGGAAGTCGACTTTGGAATAATTAAAAAAATACACATTTGTTGGTCATCCATCAACTTGTATTTTGTATGAGGTTTCATATATTTTAAAGTGTATAATGATTGATCAGTTTTATATTTCAATAAAGTATAAACTCGCTGTTTGAAGTGTAATATAATATGGGTGGTTCCCGGCACCAATAAAAATTCAATAGTACCACTCCGTCTCGTTCCCATGGATGTCGTAAATAGCGATTCAAGGATAGGCTTATAAACTTGGGATTCTTCTTTTAAGCGTTGGGCTAGCAACCTATCACTATTGAAACTCAAATCTATCGTTAAGCCACAGCTGAACATGGCCTATCAGTCTTTTCAAGACTATTGTCTCTGTCTACCCCGCAAGAGATCATAGTAAATAAAAGAAACTCAATTTTTTTAAACGACGCAGCAAAGAATTCAGATATGTATCTAAAACAAATATGTATAAAATTGCAAAAATATGCAACGAGAATTTCAAAGTAGATTAAATTTATTATGTCTAGTGGAATAGGGAATATACTGAGTTCACTGGCAACAGACACACATCTCATTCAGATAAAGAGGTTAAGATTAACAGATCGCTTCTTTAACATGCAAATTTTTGTATATAAAATTTGTTAAATAGCCTCTGATAACGTGTTTTATGACATTAGATTTAGAGAGAAAATTGAACAATTCATTCAGAAATGTTATTAAACTAGACAATTGTGATTTTAATCTGAATTAATTTCAACAAAATGCTAACCGTGCTAGCTAGTGCCGTGTAGTTTCCGGCACCATTAGAAAAGAAAGAATAGGACCACTCTATCGCTTTCCCATAGATGTTGTAAAAGGCGACTAAGGGATAGACTTATAAACTTGGGATTCTTCTTTTAGACGACAGACCAGCAACCTGTCACTATTCGAATCTCAATTCTATTATTAAGCCAAACAGCTAAACTTGGCCTATCAGTCTTTTTAAGACTGTTGGCTCTGTCTACTCCGCAAGGGATATGGACGAGATTATATGTATGTATGTATGTAAATGCTAGCACTTTTATTAGTGATCGGCCATGATGCGATGATTAATCGCACATTTTTCTCTGTTCTGTGCTTCTTTCCTCATCGCTTTAGTCCCGGTTGCATCCTAAGAACTCTGGAGAGGGGCCCGGGGTATTCCTTTGACTATGGATCCTACATCCCCTGACTCACCTACAGTCAGGATTTTACACGGAGCGACTCTCGTCTGGCCTTAGCCATCTTTGCGAAGAAATATTGGATCATGGTTATACAGTCAGTCGCCTGAATGTGCACGATCTTTTCCCTCACTGTAAGAGCATGAGTTAGCGCTAAAACTAAAAATACCTAAACTAAAACTAAACATAGCTTGGAAAAAAGTCATTGGCACAAAATCCCAAAAACCTAAATTTTATTTGGCACTGAGGACCACTTAGACTGATTTAGTGTTGCATATATGAAGTCTATTCTATTGCAGGAACGTTAAAACTCGTCAACTAAAGATGCAATCAGGAATGAAAGATTCAGATTCTTAGCAATCTCCCACATTCCTACAAATCTGAAGCTCGATACAACAGCTGAATATAATCCAAAGAAAATCCCGATTTTAGGCTCGTAAATTACCGAATTACACCCCGAAGTTAGTCACCATTGGGAGAAAAATGTTCAAATGGGGATAATCTGGCTGAGATAATTTCCACTCAAGCGGCCGATGTCTTCGCTTAGCAGTGAGTAACGCCGCGGGGCGCTGGGTGATGGCGACTTAACAGGAATCTCTTAATTTATAGCCCAGAATTGGTATGTGGTACAAAGAAAGGAAATTTGCTAATATACACGGTTATTTTTAATTAACTAGAAACCTTTTAGTCAGTGAATCATTACTTACATCTAACTGAACAACTTTTACTATGCAACCGATCTCGAAATCGTGATAAAACTATACAAAAAGTGCACGCACAGGCAACACAAATGTATGAAAAAGTCGATATTACAATTTCACCTGTTTAAATAATTCTAGTTAATTAAACTGTATTTAATAAAGCAACAGAGCAAAATAATAGTTTTTCATTGATTAAAAAAAATACTAAAGAACAAGCGAAGTCTAGTCTCAGGCATCTTATTATAAAAACATGAATAAGCTTCAGCAAATAAAGTTTTGAAACTTAAATAGATGATCCAAAAGATATTGCGCTATGAAAAGAACAAGAATAAGAACTGTGTACAAACACCACATAATGAAGGGTCTATAATGATATTCGAATTGTAACTAACTAACTTCGAACTCTACAACAAGATTCGTTCTGATGTATTTTATTTTCTTTATTTCAATTCAATTTGCATCCATAGTTTTACAGAGATCCAAATCATGATTAAAATTCAACAAAAAACCTTTATAGAAAACAGGAACATAAGTTAATTTCTTTATCAGGAATTTATTCAGTGTGACAGGCTGAACCACCCCCTATGTTCCTGCTAGCTAAATATTTACATACCTATATTGTTCTTCGAACAGCATAAAGTATTAACGAGGGCTATTGTCACGCAATCGACTATACACGAGAGGTAGGTTTAACAAACACAAAAGGTGCAGTTTGGAGGCTTTTGCATTTGTCAGTAGTATTGGTATCTATAGGATTGAAATTCAAGATCGGTTTGTGAGAATTTTGCCAGATATTTTCCCTATCATCTTTACCTTCACAAGTCCAGATCTGACAGGATCAAGCAAGGAACCTTAGTTAAACTAATACTGTATTTATTGTCACGATTCTGCTTCTAAATTATCTTTTAGATAACAGAGCGAATTCTTTCAGAAGTCTCCAATTGAAAGTCATATGTACTGGTTCGGCTGTTTCATCATTTTTCTATTATACCATATTGAAAACACTGCATTGTATTTTAGTTCCATCCTTTTTCCTACGCTTGCGTTTTGGAAGGGGTGCTAACTTGAGCTATATTGAGTGTGATGCTTAAAAAAATAGATAAATTGTTTCTAATTAAGAAAGAAATATCAAAACTGTAATTAACAATCCTTGTTTTTTTTGTAATTGGCTTTAATTGAACTCTTCTTTGACGCTAGCTCAATCTATGTGATTTGTGCCTTATATATCTTATTAGTAGTTATATTCTCTTATTAGTAACAGCATTCTTCAAGCGTTTTCATTCCCGCTACCGCTCGTGACTTAGACTCCTGCGCATGTTATCTACAGTCTCATAGCGGGCATGAAATAATCTGATTTGTCCATTTGCCGGTGGCGCGACGGTAACAAACGGCCAGCCTTCTCGATTAACACAATTGCTTTTAGGTATTATAGTAGTTATTGGTAGAAAAATGTGATTTTATATGTTAGGGATTACATACATAAGTATAATCGCGTCTTTATCCCCTACGGAGTAGTCAGAGTCAAGTCTCACAAAGACTAATAGGCAGCTGTTGTTAGAGATTTTTTTATGAAATTCGATGTAGAAGTATTTGATTGACTTGATAATGATAAGTAGTTGTTTTTCCTTGAAAGAGGATTTTGATATTGGTAGAGTTATAGTATGTGATATTTCTTGCGGACAAAAGCTTATTTAATTCATTATATACTCGATGGTTGTATTGTATTTCAAGACAAGAAAGTTAATAAAAATTGATGAGATTAAGTAATTCTGTTATTCTGAAATGATCACATTATTATCATCACTTTATCCTAGCGTTGCCGATCGATAGTCCACTATCGACTATTGCAACTAGCTATCTCCGATACTATCGATAAGATCGATACTATTATTGATAGTGTTGTTAGTGTCGATAGGCCTATCGATAGGGTAGATATAGTGATATAGATGAGTATAGTAAAAATATCAATAGTCCAAGTTGAGCAAGAATAAGTTGAGCTTCTTCAAGTCTCCTATCTAGTCAGCAAAACAGTTATCTTGTATATTCTAAATTCCTAATAAATAACTCAGAATGCGTATAAAGCGGAATAAGTAAGTATGCAAGAAACGTGGCAAGTGAAAAGATTCTCATTTAGCTCTTCTTAACTCTCTAACAGTTAAAATGTTACACATAACATAGTTACGTAAATAAACGAAAATTTCTGATATAAATACAACAGTGTCAACTCAATTTGATGCAGATCCCGGGTATTTGTAGGGTCAGGATTATCGTCCCGGTCGGCCCGGGGCAAAAACGGGGCCTCGACCGTCCGTAAATTATCGAGAATGATTCATGATTCGCGGAGAGGCGAAAGTTTTTGCTTGCTCAATTAATTGACGCTACTTTCAGGGAGACACAACGTGTAAATTAAAGACGGTATAGAAATAATGCAAGGAAAAATTGTGAAAGTGAAGATAAAATAATATTTTTTTAATATTACCTAAATCCTAATAAATTTTTCCTATTTGTTATGTCAAAAGCACTCAAGTTTTTAATACAAAAATATTGTAGATAGTACGTTAACACTATGGAAGCTAATGGACTAAAATTGAGAATGCCTAAGACCGATCTAATTCAAAATAAAAATGTCGGAAAGTCAAGTCTCGAAAGAGAAAGAAATCTAATTATGTATTAATAACTGTTATTAAATTATGCAACGATCATTCAAGTAATTCGTAATTAGCACTGATTTTCAAAATTTAAAATTAGTCGCAAGTAACAATTGGTATATTTAGCACTATTTTAAATCAAAATACTTACAAGAACTTTAGAGTATGTAATCCAATAAGTTTTGCTGAAATAAGACTGATATTAATACGTTGATGAATGTCGGCTGAAAAACTAGAAATCAGTAAGCCTAAATATGTGTATCAGCTTATCTTCTGTAAGTTCAATGTTTTGAGCATAAGGTGTGTTAAAGTCTGCCAATTTTGATTCGGTAATTTACATGATTAATTCACCTGCCATTTTTACAGATTGTGATTAAAAACCTTGTTCAGAAAACTTTAATGTACCTGCATGTAATTAATTAACAAACTACATACAAAGTTACTTATGTTATGTATGAAGCTTTTAAGTAAAGAATCATGTTTCGTAAATGCAAAGACTTATTTTATAATAAGTTTACTAGAACTTGGATAATAAGATATACAAAGACTTAACCAAATGCTGACTTCAGATTTTTTTAATTCCCTGATAATATTTAGTAGAAAAAAGTAAACCTTAATCGAAATTTTATCCACTTCTTTTTCTGAATCAGCTGAACTAGGATAATAGTAAAAAACTCGTTCCGGTATTTAACTTCCAACAACAGTAAATTGTAAGACAATTAAGGCGAGAGTCCACTGCCGGGGCATACCTGCACTTGCTTATAAAGCTATACATGATAATTTCGGTTTTTTCTTATTTGAACAACAAGATAATGAATTTTGTTGAATTTGGTGACCGATAGCAAACACTGTCTGTTTTTTTTATATATAACTTTAATATTATTGCTACCTTCAAATTTCCTTTATTAATCATTACCAATTACAAGCTTGTATTATTTCTGATATTTTTACTATTCTACGTCTAGCTATATTAAGTTATCTATAATATACTCTACTAACAAAATTGTGATTAAGAGAAATTGACAATCGCCAGCCATATCCATATTTATAAAGTCCTATATTTAAAATATTTATATATGCCTTCCCTTTGATTTCTTTTTAAATCTGTGTTTGGAGTGATGCAGTTAAACACTATTTTTCTACCATCATGGGCATGGCATCAAGTTAACATTTAAAATAAGTATAGTTTAAAGTAGAACATTCCACTATAGTATGCAAACTCAGTGTAGCTTAGCTATACCATGGAATACCGACCTTACGTACGTGAGGAGCGATGGTGAATTTCAAGATACTCGCCAAGACAAGCGAATTTCGTACGTAATTTAATAAGAATCGATGGGGCCAATTGGATCCAAACCGTTTGAATAAGTAGTTTTCTACGTTTGCACTCGGTAATCTAGTGGAATAGTCACAGTTTCTGACATTCATTTAGCAGATATACGATCTTTTTACTACATCATTTTTTGGTTGGTTATTTTTTTTATACGGAGCTTCATCTATTCGAAAGTTTCCTATGTTAAGAATATAATAGGAACCTCGTTATGAATTGTAGTTTGATTTGAACCTAAATCAAAATTCAGTACACTCAGTACCTACATACCTAAATCTATTTAAAATTGACAATCCATAATAAATAATATTTTATTTTTATTTATTATTAAAATCTCATATGAATAAATTAATCTGGACAATGTATTATCTCGTCCACATTTCTATTCTAAGTTTGGATAATTGTAAACTTGACATTGTTGAAGATAATGTTGCAGTGCACTTTGTTACCGCTTCTTTTGCACTGACGCCTTGGAAGCGGCAGTAAACTTAGTAATTTATTTGACGTCAACCAATGTTGTGAAACCAAAAGATTTGACAATTATTAAGCGATATAAAGTATCCTATAACAATGAATAAAAATTTTGAATTTGAATGTAGAATAGTAATTGAGTTTAAAATTGATATCTATGATTTTATATATATATATTATACTAGATATATTCTCTAGATGAAAGTTCTGATGGTCGAGCGGGTAAGGTATCCTACTTAAAAAAGCGTGCCAGCCCCTGTAGTATGGCACGCGCGACGCCATTTTTAATCCCGCTATAAACTATATAGTGCCTTGTGGTTCCCGGCGATATGAAAAAGAATAGGATCACTCCATCTCTTCCCCATGGTAGTTGTAAAAGGCGACTAAGCGGCTTATAAACTTGGGGTTCTCTTTTGGGCTAGCAACCTGTCACTATTTGAATCTCAATTCTATCAGTAGGCCTAGCAGTTGAACGTGGCCTATCAGTCCTTTAAGACTGCTGACTCTTCTATTAATTGTATATGTAACCACAATATAAGGTAGATTAGGTTCTCCTGCAAGATTGCGGAGGTCAGACCTAGAAACGCCAGGAAGACTTAAGAACTAAAACAAGGAGTCTTAACCGTTGACGCACACCATATTTACCAAAACCCTTATAGACAATATTATATTAAATAAACAAAAACGGTACCATCAAAATCAGAATATAAAGGTCAGAGAGGCCATTTCCTTTCTAAACTCACTGGCGTCTGCCGGCTAAACGGCGTATTTACCCGTAAGTTTGCGTACCATTACGTGAATGGCTGGAGGGTCTGAGGCGCGAAGCCCGCGGCGTCTCTCAATAAGGCACGCATGTAGGTACCACAAACCCAGCCTTTTGTCCCCCGGCTCGAGTGCAAATAGCCTCGCGTTCTAATTTCGAAAAGTCCACGGCGGCCATCTTACTTAATTTTTTTTTTCTTTTTTTTTTATATGCCTGTTCGGTTTGAGAATTATATTCGTGAGTGGTTTGTTGATTTTTTTTTGTTGTTCTCGTCGAAATTGTTGATTTACTTTTCACATCTTTTTCCAATGTTTGCTCCTGATATTAACTAGAGTTAATTAAAATTTGCTGTATTTTTTTAATGTTTATTCTTATTAATATGTCATACTGATTGTGGATATATTTATTGTGGCTATCAATTCCAAGAGTTCCTTATTACCAAAACCAAATTAATTTAAAAAAATTGGAGAGACCTAAAATAAATAAAAACAAAAGTCGCCTGCAGATAACTTGAGCATGTTTGATTTTGATTTTTATTAAGAGGAGTTAATGTTTTTCGACTGTACTAACTTGGACCAGAATAAAATTTTGATTCTTTTTATTTCAGGTAAGGAAAGCATGAACATCTAATTATGTGGAGTTAGTAAGTAAATCATATCACAAACGTTTTCTTTGTTCCACACTGCGAATAAGAGGTATACAAGGTATAAGAGGTAACAAACTATAAACTACATATAGCTAAAAGTGGCCTTTCTGCTTTTCGAGAGCGTTGGCTTGGTCCACCCCGTAAGGGATGAAGACGATGTTATACGTATGTCTGTATGTATGTAAAGAAGTTTGCAAGGATAATGTGAAATAGGAAGATTATGTGATCAAATCGATAGCATTATGTATACAAAATACAATTCCCACGATTTAAACAGTATCAAATTACTACGACTGCCCTACAGTCAAAGTATGTTCTCCCCTTACTTAACACTTGCTGCTGGTAATATCTAAAACATTGGATTATCACCTCTACTAACTACACAGTAAGAGCCTAAAGTTACTTCACCAATGTTTCTCAAAGTTGGCTAATATAAAAATCAGTTACAAGTGTTTGAAATGTGGAGGTCAGGGAAGGGCTGATGCATTTACCGGGTCAGTAGCCAGGTAAATATTATAACGCAAACAAATTTCACCCACTTTGATGCGCCGTTGATATTTATATTTTGTTTTGGGGGACAGAATTGAGGGGTCGTGATTGAAATCAAAAGACTGCGCTAAGCGCCCCCCCGCGCTTTTATTGCATAAGGAAAAGTAATTAGGGGTGCCTTGTAGTTCCCGGCTCCAATAGAAAAAAAAATAGGACCACTCCACGTCTTTCCCATGGTTGTCGTTAAAGCTGACTTAGGGATAGGATTATATATCTATCTATCTAGAAAGAGATGTAGTAAAAAAAGAATAGGACCAATTCACCTCTTTCCCATGGATGTCGTAAAAGGCGAGTAAGGGATAGGATTATATATCTATATATTCATGGGAAAGAGATGGAGTGGTCATATTCTTTTCTTTACTGCTACATGCCTTGTTCATATAGGGAACGTGGCTTAAGGTCAGGTCAAGCTTACCATAAACAGTCGAAAGATGTATTCTCTATGCTTACCCGAAAAGATTTTATAAACATTAAATGTGAAACTAATTCAAACACATTTTTTTTTATTTATACTATCCTGAAATCTGTAAAACATTACGATGATAAAGAGTGAGACGAAAAGAGGTGAGTTTAAAATAAACACCTTCATAATTGACTTGGTTTAAAATAAAAATTTGGTACTAACGAGTCGGCACATCAAACGATTTCTCACGGCAAGCAAAATCCAGTTACAAGAAATTGTGCGCACGATCAAAATTCTGAACTTGAATCGTGAACAAAGAGGGCTTATGACAGACTTAATTTAATTGGCTACACTGTAGTGGCAGGATTCCTATTGTTAAAGGAATAGTTGCTTTGTTGTGGCCCTGGATCGGGCAGGAATTTGATTCTGATCGCTACACTGTTCTGTGATGAAGTACCTTTTACAGAATATGGGTTTAAGCAACTGTATTATATGACTAGCTGTGCCCGCGACTTCGTCCGCGTGGAATCATTGAAGCCCTCAAGGATGAATAATTTGCCCTGTTTACTTCATATTTTCCATTATTTCTTCGCTCCTTATAGTTACAGCGTGATGTTATATAGCCTAAAGCCTTCCTCGATAAATGGTCTATTCAACAAAAAAGAGTTTTTCAATTTGAACCAGTAGTTCCCGAAATAAGCTCGATCAAACAAACAAACTCTTCAGCTTTATAATATTAGTATAGATAATTAACTCCGGATTCTACTTTTTGGCGATAGGCTAGCAACAATTTCTATTTCTATTCTATTCTAAACATGCCACTTTCTGACTCAATATCATTAAGCTATGCAGCTGAACGTGGAACTCCAGCCTCTACGAGGCTCTGTTTACCCCGGCCTATAGACGTGATTATTATTATTTTTAATTCAATATTGGATTAGGCGTTTATCTTCCATCTCACACGAGGTAAATAACGATAAAGATGATGATGTGTCATGCCTATCCAAAAGATATCCATTTATTCTTCTTTCGAATGATCGCGGACAGTACTTGCTTGTCTGGGAATATAGAGGTAGACAGTTCGTTCCACACTTCAGCCGCTCGAACCAAAAGGGAACTATCGAAATGTTTACTTCGACTATTTGGTATTTCAACGAACTAGTTCTACATTCATTCATGTTTTTTTTATGTGCTTTCGTCCATGATTTAGATTTAAGAGATCTATATTTGTATATTGACGTCCGATGAAAATGCTGCAGTGTAGTAAGTTCCGCCGCTTCTTCTATACATGCGCTTTGGAAGAGGTAGTAGTTATAATTGGATTTAAGTGATGTGACGTCAATAAGTGATACCTTTTATCGAATTTTGAAAATAAATCTATTCTATTCTAACGACAAAATGGTAAAATTTCCGTCAGCGTCTCGTTGCCTGAGTAGAGGAATAGCGAAGGTTATATTAGATCAAAAAGTGCCTTATATATATGTTTCAGATATTTGCTTACAATTATAATGACCTTTCGTAATTTATAAATAGGCTGACTGGAAGAGATCCCACTTAGCGATAAGCCCGCCTTTCTACTGTACTGTTTTATATTTGTAATGTACTCCTTTAGTGAACAACAAAGCATTAACTTACTTACTTATAACCAACAGTAAATTTACATAATAGACTTCCTCTATCTTCTGCTCATTATTTTAGGAAAGTAAAAGACGTAGTAACTTAACATAGAAAAGGAGTTTCTAAAGAAACCGATAAAGGATTGCAAATGAGAGGCGCCCTTTGGCCCTTTTAATTATAGAGAAAATTGTTTGTCCGAATTCCGGCGTTCTAATTATGGTGTCCTTTTAAATCTCGAAATTCTCTATAAACTTTACTTTTTCTTGAAAATCTAAGTAAGTAAATGCTTTATTGTTCACTAAAGGAATTATGGTGCCCTTATGAATTTCGAAATTCGCTATAAACTTTATTTTTATGCTTTATTAAATGCAAATGCTTTATTTTTTACTAAAGGAATTATGGTGCCCTTTTAAATCTCGAAATTCGCTATGAACTTAATTTTTTCTTGAAAATGTTAGTAAGTTAATTTTTTATTGCTCTTTAAAGGAGTACATTACAAATAATATAAATCAGTACCTAGTTGTAAAACGTTTTTCTTTTTTCAATATATTTCTACTTGTTTTCAAAAAGAATTGTTTAATAAAAAATACCGTTTGTTATTCCAAGTTCAAATAAAAAAAATATTTGCCTCTTTTTACCCGCGGCTTCGCTATAATAATATAATTTATAACTACAGTCTATATAATTAAAGTTTTAATATTAACCATATTATTATGTATAATGTATAAAGGCCATTTGAAAAGGTGACAGACAAATAGACAAAAAACAAACTTACTACCTATTTATGTGCCGTGCGGTTCCCGGCACCAATAAAAGAAAGAATAGGACCACTCCATCTCGTTCCCATGGATGTTGTAAAAGGCGACTAAGGGATAGGCTTACAAACTTGGGATTCTTTTTTAGGCGATAGGCTAGCAACCTGTCACTATTTGAATCTCAATTCAATCATTAGGCCAAATATCTCAATGTGGCCTATCAGTCTTTTCAAGACTGTTGGCTCTGTTTACCCCGCAAGGGATATAGACGTGATTATATGTATGTATGTACTACCTATTTTATTGGTAATATTTAAAATACCTTAACGTTTTCCCCCATTTTTCCCCAAATTCGCTGTCCTCACCGCGTCGAGTACTAGGCGCCCTGAAAGCCAAGGAGATGCCCTTTAGATGCTTCAGGACGACAACGACTGAGCGATAGGGCTGAACTTCAGTACAGCGCCGGCATCGGCGGGAGGCGCACGTGTTTTGGTTCACGGACCTGCCGTGTTTATACTTACGAATTGTGCAGTGAATGAATGGATTTTTGGTGTAGTTTATATGTTTGTGAGAAGGTTGGTGATGGGTTCGAATTCTTTGGATTTAAATTTATTGTATTTGGTTTAAATTTGTTTAAAGTTGATATAGGTACCTGTTGTATGTGTGAAAAAGAGATATTAATCAAATGGACTATTGAATTCAAAAATAAATTTCATTTCATGTAAATTAGAGATAAATTTCAATAAAATAAATTTCATCTCATGTAAATAAGAACATTCGAATAATTAGCGGTTCAAATATTTTATTCGATTTATAATCCTTATAATTATATTTACAAAATTACTCTCAAAATAATGCTCTCTACCATGTTGAACAACTTATTTTTAAATTTCTATGTCATCTTACAGTGAGCCTGATTTAAAAAATCCCTTTTGTAACTAAATAAAATAAAAATCGAATATTAATCAATTACAATGTTATGTGTCGATACAATAATAGGAAGATGTTTAAACATTTCGATGTCACACCTTATGACCAAGACCTAAGGCTTAGTCAGGAGTCAGTCAGTCAGGAGAGCGGCTTGTGTCACGGAGGTGGAAGCAGATACCTACTTCATAAGTGATACGCCACGATATCTGAATACATATTTCGCTTCATATACTTTCATCAATTCATAACGTCTTCTATTTGATATCTTATATATGAAATTCTCGTGTCACAATGTTCGTTCCCGTACTCCTCCGAAACGGCTTGACCGATTCTCATGAAATTTTGTGAGCATATTGAGTAGGTCTGAGAAACGGCCAACATATTTTTCATACCCCATATAAATTACTTACTTAAATTACTTACAAATTATTTATTATGGCAATATAAAGTTTGCCGGAACAGCTAGTAAACATATAAAGCTTTCCTCTTTGTACGCGTATAATTTTGCAAAAACGTAGGTATTTTTTAGCGAACTCCTTATCAATCGTTTCGTGCTAGCTTCAGTTTAGGGGAAATCTTGACCTGACCTTTTGCCACAAAGTTCCCGATTTAATTTACCTGAATACAGTAGTTTTCGGGAAAATAAAATTTTTGAAGCGGAGGAAGTGTGCAGAGATCGTGGCAAGTGGGAAGTGGTAGTCTCTGCCTACCCCTCCGGGAAAGAGGCGTGATTTTATTTTATGTATGTATGTAGTTTTCGCAAAAGATTTTCTCAATGTAACCTACTCACTTTCTAGTTTCTTCCATTTGAACTGAACATTTGAACAATTGAATTTACTCGGTAGTTACCAACAGTTTTGCTCGGACGATATTATTTTGCGTCTGCACGCCCAACTATACGTCAGCTGCTCCGTTTAATCAGTCTAAAACACACAAATCAATCAAATTGATTAAAGGATCAAACACCTACAATTTTACGAGCCAATCGTAACACCGCATGGTCCCGGAGAATGCATTTTTTACGCCCCTACAAGGAACAATTATTGTAAGTGCTGAAGTTACTCCGATAAAGCTCGCAATGAATAGAATTGAATGCAAAATCCACCGCCGGTTGGATACGGTGTTTTTTTTTTTCTAATTTTTTATTGTTTCTCGTTTACTTCGCTTTCAATGCGCGCCTTTTTGCCATGTTGAAAAGAACTGATTACTTTTTTTTTTTCTTAATACAAATAGATTGAATTGGAAAAGTTTAGATATAAAAAATGACTATTGTGCTTGTGTTGTCAGAAGTAAAGATATTAAATTATTTATTAAGATGCGTACGTGTCCGCATATTTTTTTTTTCGATTAATGGCATTTTTGTTGTTATCAGCTCATTAATACAAAATGTGAAGATATTTTATGATATTAAACCATAAACCATATTTTCACTTGCTTTTATTATAATAATGAAAAAGTATTGTACCATAAATATTTACAAGTGAATTTTTTTTTATAAACACTAATGAAAATGCACAAATAAACTTACATTTCAAAAATAACATTTATTTTCCAAAAAAATAAATGTTATATTGTAACTATGTATGTAAATTGTAATTGATGTGAACCACCCGGGTAGTGTGTTGTAGAGTAAAAGATACACACGGTTCATAGGTTTGTTGAACACAAATAATAAAATATTTTTTTTCACACTGTAATCTTAATTTTGATGATAAGAATATGATAAAAAATAAAAGATTTAAGTCGCAGTCAGTATTTTTCTAGACAATATATACATTCTTCTACTCTTTAGATTAAACATCAAAAGTGAAAATTCGACTGTGTAGTTTGAAAAGCCGCTTTTCCTACATATGCGCTTCGGAAGCAGTACATAATTAATTGAATTATAAGTTGTGATGACGTCATTATACTATACTTTCTGTACAATTTTGAGGAGAAATCTATATTGTATTTCATTCTTGTTCTGTTAAATATAATACAAAAGTATATAAGGATGTGGTGTAATTTATTCCTTCACGCAAAATCTACTGGAAGAATTATGCTTTAATTTAGTACACGGATAGAATATAACCTGTATAGCATAATAAGTGCTTTCTATCCCGGAATTCCCACGGAAGCGAAGCTCTGTGGCGCAGCTAGTATTTAATGAAATTAACATTTTATTGCACATCGCTATCGGCCGTGTGTCAGTGAGCAATAAACGCGATCGCCCGACAACATACGCTAATGAAATTTATAATCCATAAAGCCGCCAACCGTTGTTTTATAAAGTGTAATAATCGTAAAACCACACCGTATGCGATCGGCATCACGTCAGTCCTCCCTTAGCGGTACGAAATGCTTTTAATTTTCTACGCAATTGTACTTTTGTTACGTTTTTGTTTTTTTTTTTTGTTTAGTTTTAGAGTTGTTTGTTTCTTTAAATGATTTTAAAGTTTCGCGGTGAATTCCATGTCTATAATCCCTATCTCTTAGTCGCCTTTTACTACATCCACGGGATAGAGATGGGGTGGTCCTATTCTTTTCACTAATGGTACCGGAAACCACACGTGATTTTACATATGTAGGTATGTGGAACATACATACATATGGTCACGCCTATATCCCTTGCGGGGTAGACAGAGCCTTACGCTTAACGATAGAATTGAGATTCAAATAGTGACAGGTTTGTTAGCCTATCCTTTAGTCGCCTTTTACGACATCCATGGGAAAGAGATGGTGTGGTGTGAGATGAGAAAGAATAGGAATTCTTTTTTTTATTAGTGCCGGGAACCACACGAAACTCTACCATATAGTACTAACCATACGATATGTAGAATTCGGAATATATTATTTCTATTTCAATAGTCGTCTGATCTCAATAGTGTCTTATTTGCGAATCCCGCAAGTGTCACGGGCGGAGACGGTAACCGCAGCCCGTCCCCCAAATTCCGGGATTCCGGGATCAAAGCGGCTATCCCTTAAATTTTAAGCAGCACGTCTCGTATTGTTTTACTATGTAAATAATTATACGTATTATTTACCCATAGAATTTGGGAAATGGATCTATTTCGAGAATAGTAGGACAAATAGATTTATTTCTGTGCCTTAGTATGTCAGTATGGATGTTTGTTACTCTTTCACGCAAAAACTACTGAACCGATTACGATGAAATTTGGTATGTAGGTTGCTGAAGACTCAGAATAACATATAGGCTCCTTTTTATCCCGGAGTTCCCGCGGGATTAATAGGTTTTCCATGCGGACGAAGTCGCGGGCGGCCTCTAGTTTTATATTAATGACTTAGCTTTGATAAAGTAATATTTTTACATAAATAACACATTCTACATTGCGGTGTGGTTCCGAGCACGAATAGAAAAGAGAATAGGACCACTCTATCTCTTTCCCATGGATTTAGGTAAAGGCGACTAAGGGATAGGCTTATGAACTCGGGATTCTTTTTTAGGCGATGGGCTACCAACCCAATTATATGAATCTCAATTCTATCAGTAAGCCAAACAGCTGAACGTGGCCTATCGGAATTTTCAAGACTGTTGGCTCTGTTTACGCCGCAAGGGATATAAACACATTCATATTTAGTATTGTTTTAAACTGCCGGTGTTTAAATCCTTTTCGTATTATTTTTTTTATATGATGAATTAAAATTTTTAATGGTCACTGCGTATAGGCACCAAATCTATTCCGTAAGTTTACTCTTGGACTAAATGAAGGTTCATGAAGCTAGTGAGCTCTATCTTTGACGGCTCTGTGGCGCAGCGATCTGTGACGCCGGAGGTCCCGGGTTCGAATCCCGGCCAGCGCATGATGAGAAACGAACCTTTTCTAATTGGACTGGGTCATGGATGTTAATTTATATAAGTATTTATTAAAAAATATAGTATCGTTTAGTTAGTATCTCGTTACACAAGTTTCAAACTTACTTCGACTCAAAATCAATACCTATGTGTAATTTGTCCTGATTCCTGAATCCTGAATGTGGATTTTCAGTACCTTAACATTATTTGATATAATGTATATTTAAAGACTCACAAAATTGGGCGTTGATGTAAATCAGTCAATCAATCTATTTTCAGTCATTTCATATTTAAAAAAAATTATAATTAACGTAGTACGTTACGTCCAATTAGCAAAGTGAAATTTCGACTTTTATCAAATCAGCGGTAAGCAGATCTCGGGTCCAATTCCGATGGCTGTCAGTTCCTTTAATTTATAAATTAATTAAACTTGGAAGGACAAACTTGGTCTTCGGAATGATAAGCGGCGCATTACCATTCCGAATGACGGGATTCACCCCGCCCGAGAGTCTAACGAGTGGGTCACTACAGATTTGTCTATTTGAGTTCCGAGAGCCAAGGGTTATTCATAATTCTAAAGCATTTTGAAGGAATTATCGTAATTGATTTATATTTCTTGTTTAAATTCCGTTCTCTCAATTGAAAATAACGTTAATTACACTCATGCTTACACCATGTACAATAATAAAAAATAAAAATAAGGTCAATACTAGTGTGAATAAAACAAAATGATTTTTTAATTCAGTTTAATACCAGTAAAAATCATTTGTATTAGCTACGTTGCTTTCGCCGCATTAAAAAATAATCGATACTAAATGAAAATGTTTGAATCAATATTTGAAATAAATATCAATTACTTCGATATGCAGACGCTTTATTATCACATTTATATCGTCTAAAATAAAATTTAAAATTACATTCTCCGACTTCTTGCTTTCAAACGATAATTCAATCAAGAATAGGTACGCCACAATAAGGTAGAGTTAATAAATTTTAAAATACTATTAAACTAAACGACGTATGAAATAAACTCGGATCCGCAACAAAGACGTTTGGCAGTTAAAACTAAATCACAGTATTGTAAAATCCCTCAGTTTAATTGCTCAATACGAAGGCTGTATTTGCTGTAACTTGTCAAATAAATCCGGGGAATAGCGCTAGGTTTACGATTGGCAACGTTCCTGTTTTATAGTCGAACGGAACGCGAGGTCCAAATAATGCGTGCATAGCTGTAATTCTCATTACTGCTGTAATTAATAATAATCGTTGAAATATTCAATAATAGAGGAAATCGGTAATATTAATTCAAATTTCGATGTCTGGACAACGACAATGTATAAATTATGATTGTGAAAAATTACTTATAATATACAATACTTATACAAGCCACTGCCGCTTTCAAAGCAGACAAATATAGATGAACAAATCATCAACATATAACAGTGTCAATAGAAATAATCAAATTTATTAAATTATATATTTATCCCAAGAAACAGGTGCTTTCACGTAAATACGACAGGATTGATAGAAGTATTAAAATGTTTATGTTTTGCAATAAATAGTTTTGGAATGGTTTTAAATTTTGAAAGAAATACAAATATTTAAGTTTGAAAATAAACCTAATGACTAAGAAACCTTTCAATTCTTAAATAAATACAATACTTAAGTATATTTTATAGGTATTTAAAATTATGGTCAAATCATATTTTCAGTCTCATCACCTACTTCTCACGAATTACAATTAACAGAAGTGTCGAATTAAATAATAAATAATGAGCGTGTAAATAAACATTATGAGTGGAAAAACATTAAAATAAAAATTCAAGATGGCGTCGTTCAGTCACCAAGAGACGCAGTCGAGTCCTGCTAAAGAGTTGCCCAGGTAAGTGTCACTATTAAATATTTATTATTTAGACCGTTCTTGTTTATGACTACAACTTCTATCTTATTCTTAATACATACTCGTACAAACATACCATCATGGCTGTATCCCATTGGGGTAGGCAGAGACTATGGATTTCCACTTGTAACGATCATTACAGACCTCTCCGCTTCCTCCACACTCGTTACTCTTTTCATGCATATTCGACGATTACGGGTACTCCTAACATCTCCCTTTTATAAGATTTACGAAATTTGGTCTGAAATAAAGGACGTCCTGAAGTCCATAAAGAGTATCCGAAACCGCCGAGTTTGCATGAAGAGAGTTATGAATGTGGATGAAGCGAAATAAGTATGCAGAGATCGTGGCAAGTGGAAAAATAGTCTCTGTCTACCCTTCCGGTAGAAAGGCGTGATTTTATGTATACATGTATATATGCCTAAAAAATAAAACAATAGTTTTCAAAGGTCTTTCTTCTTCGCACTCCACACTAAATGTATAAAAAAATGATGGAAATCCAACAGACAACCAAACACACAAAACTAAATTTTTTTTTTGGACAAATTACACAGATTGAGTTAGCCTCGAAGTAAGTTCGAGACTACTTGTGTTACGAGATACTAACTCAACGATACTACCTATATATTATAATAAATACTTATATAGATAAACATCCAACACCCAGGCCAATCAGAAAAAGTTCTTTTCTCATCATGCCCTGGCCGGGATTCGAACCCAGGACCTCCGGTGTCACAGATAATAGTGTACTACCGCTGCGCCACAGAGGCCGTCAGTTGAAGTATGTTTCAGTTGAGATCTTACTTCACTAACGATTATACCCGGCTCCACTTGTGACCTCTATCTTGGAGTTTAAGGTTCTAACACAAAGCGACTCTCGTCTGTCCTCTTTAACTTTTCAGGGAAAACTGATCCATTAAGTGCATAAAATGGTTACATACGAGTATCTAGTTGTTGGACTACACAGGTTTTTAGCGATGGCAACTTCATCATAGGAGCATTGGCAGTTGGTACGCAAACTAATGTAACATAACCTGAAAACATAAGGTCTTTGGTGCAATACTTTTATATATTATATAAAAGTATAGGGCACCAAAGCACTAATGTTTTATATATACTTTTATATAGTAGTTATAATTAGATTTAAGTTATGTGACGTCAATAAGTGATACCTTGTATCCAATTTTGAAAATAAATCTATTCTATTCTATATATATAATATATAAAAGTATAATTATGCAATGCCGAAGGAAAAAGCTAGTATAGAAATAACGTTAACTTTACAGCAGACAGATTCCTCTGGGATGCTTCTGTAATACGTTCAGCTCAAAGTCGCATCGTCTGCATTTTTATTTATTGATTTTAAATTCCGCTCCAATATTTTATGCGCTACTTTGCGCAACAGTTTCGTTTATGCAGGTTTTAGGTTTTAGTAAATTTAATAAGGGATAGGTTTATAAACTTGGGATCCTTCATTTAGGCGATCACAACCTGTCTCTATTTGAATGGGTTGCTAGCCCATCGCCTACAAAAATAATCCCAAGTTTATAAGCCTATCCCTGAGTCACCTTTTACAACATCTATGGGAGAGAGATGTAGTGGTCTTATTCTAAAATATCGGGAACCACACATGAATGATTATTAATTTAAAAATTTTACTGCATACTAATATATAAATCCGGCCGTCGTTTGAAAAGTCAAAAGCATTACCAGCTTTAATCTCTTTTTATTTTTTTTTAAACAAGTTCAATTAATAATATCATCTTTGTTTTAAAAAAAGAACCTTTTATATCACGGTAGGCCCAACCGTAAAAAATCAGTGTGCCAACTGAGCGGCTTCTGAGCGCCGGCCGCTATAAATATCGACTTTACACCTTAAAGCATATTTCACACTAATCCCGATGATAATAAATCCGTGTAACACCATTTCCCGCCACCTTAAGGGGTATAAATTTACATTTTAAAAATTCAGAGGACATAACTTTAATATTAGTGAGCGGTGCGCCTAAGTTATGGCCGGATTATCGCCCATAGGTGCCGGGTTAGATGATATGAGCGCACCGATTTATGTATTTGAACATACATACATACACACATATAATCACGTCTATATCCCTTGCGGGGTAGACAAAGCCAACAGTCTTGAAAAGACTGATAGGTTACGTTCAGGCTGCTTGGCTTGATGATAGAATTGAGATTCAAATAGCGACAGGGTGCTAGCCCATCGCCTTAAATAAACAAATAACTGGACCTACTTTCACATATGATAGAAAATATGCCGTGGGTATTCCAGCACCAAAAACAAAAAAATTGGAAAATGTCTACCTCGCAAGGGATTTAGACGTGATTATATGTAAATATGTATGTATTATAGAAAATAATTAGCACCTTGGGCGCTTCAAACATTTTATTGAACAACAAGCATTATAGATGCCCGTTTATTTTTATCTGTTAACTTCAAACAAGAACAGACGTGTTAAACTACGCTGTATACATTGTTCAAGTTATTGGCGTGATGTTAAGACCAGTGTGTGACGTCTATTGGACATACTGTTTTGGTCCAGCTGCTTGATCGACAGAGAATATCATATGGCATTAAGTATATATGTTATTTATTTATTTATATATTTATGAAAATTAAAGGAAAAAAAATAAGAATAAATCTTTAAATAAAGAGAAATTCAGTACAAAGGCACTTCTATTCATTTCTAGATAAATTATTTCCAGCAGGCCCACGACAGGAAAGTGTAACCAAAGGCATTGGGCTGTGTACATAATACCTAATTAAGATATAATTTGTATACATGTATCTTCTCAAATTTTACATATCTAATTAAGTCCAGTAACGTACATTCCATGTATAACACTACTTATTTAAAGCAATTAAAGCAAGAATTATATCTTGCAACAGTATTGTACTTCAGGATTTAAAATATTTATTGAATTCTTTCCTTTATTTATTTTTTCCCAAGCCATAATATTGTCAATTAGACTATCACTGCTTTCCAATGCTGGCCGATATCTTTGGCCAGCGTCTTGCCCAATGTGAAGTTTACTTTTAACAGCTGGTGTTTACTGAAACTACGGTTATTGTTCCAACTCTTTTCATCGGCCCTTTGTTGCACATATGGGTTGATTTCACGAGTTCAATGCATAAAGGTTCTTTAATTTCAAACAAACTTTTATTATTTTTAACACGATGCCCCATAGAATACTGTTATGATATCAGACTTTGTTTTTTATGCTTGTGAGTTTATTTTTCTGTGTTGTATCAATGAAATGTTTTCAAACGCTTATTTGTTCAGGTAATTGTGTTTTTATTTTCTATGTGATAACATTTACATTTATTAAAGGATTTTGAATGCCGTAAAATATTATAGACTTTCAAGTCATGCAGTAAATATCTGAAAATCGGAAAATAAATTACTTAAATATGACTCCGGCTGCTGCCGCTTGAAACAAATAATCCCGTTTATTCCCATGACAATTTTTAATTTCTTTCATTTAGTACTTTCGACTGTAAGTTACCTGATCACTGAACAAAACATCAACCGTTTCTGATTTCTTTAATAAAGTTAATTTTTTATTTCTAAACGTCAGATACAAAACAAATTATCATTATACATGTATATCCTATTTCATAAACTGATAAAGAGAATGAAATACTGGTTGCATCGGACACAATCCATCAACACAATTAAAAAGCAATTTATCAAACAAATGTCAATCAAAAAGCCACAATGTGGTGATTTGGTGAAATTATCTCGTGTCTAGATATATGTAGTCATGACATTGACAGCTGATGATAAGGTACAGTGTAGTGGTGGAGTTGTTAGTGTAGCCGACAAGAGGTTAATGGGTTCGACACTTACTGTACAGTCAACAACAGTTCTGTTCGGTTCATTCATGTAGCATTAAGTACATCTGTTGTAGGTACATTTCACATGCATAAATAAATAAATAAATTTATGCATGTCAAATGTTCTTTTCTCATTATGCCCTGACCGGGATTCGAAATCGGGACTCCGGTGTCACAGACAAGCGCTGCTGCGCCACAGAGTCCGTCGATTCCAAAGTAACGCAAGATATATTCAGATTTACGACACGTCTAACCTGCAACAAATAAAAAACACAATTTTACCCCAGTAACCGACAGCCGCATAGTATTAAAAGTATTTTTTAACTTCAGTACGTAAGTACGTATGTCCTCACGCAAATTCGAACTCATTACCATTCGGCGCGCGGATCCTCCCCACGTCTCTAAGGGTATGTGTGAAATACATAATTTTCCCTGTTTGAGGAAAAAAACTCAATGTCATTTACATAGAATTTCCGCGCGTCCGTTCTCGTGTTACGCTCTGTAGAACGTTCACACATGTTGTGGTGCAATGTGATTATTTATTTTGTTTCGATAACTTCTTTTTTTCACATACATTTATTTATGAATAAACTTTGTCGTCTCATTATATTTTCTTTTTTTTAAAAATAAACTTTTAAACAGCCTTATTGATCACCAAACTAAGTAAGAAAATGGGGACATAAACAAGCAAAACTAGGAACAGTCAGTAGTTTTCTTATCATTGAAAATAAATGATGAAGATGACTGTTTTTGTAACATATCTGCATATGTCTGTGCCGTGTGGGTCCCGGCACGAATAAAAAAATATAATAATAGAATAGGACCATTCCATCTCGTTTCCATGGATGTCGTAAAAGGCGACTAACAGATAGGCTTATGAACTTGGAATTTTTCTTTAGGATAGGATAGGATTTTCTAAAATTTACGCGGAAGGAAGAAAATTAACGGGATATTTTCTTTAACGCGGGCAAAGTCGCGCTTATAATCTAGTATAATACTTGTACGTAATATAAATTCAAACATTTTAACGAACCATGCACTCATTTTGATTAAGCTGACGGTAGTTAAATAATTCCTCGTTACATATCCAGCTGAGTGTCCATAACTTTGTTCGTTGCGTCCATTATTAGGATTTACACATTGTACATCGCAAATAATCTTAATAAAGTACTAGTTTTGTGTAATAGAAAGGTATATATTTGAATATAATGACGAAAATCCATGTCAAAAATAGATACAAGAGTCTTGATATTATTACATGGTACTTTATATTGCAAACTTTTTCTCTAAGATACCTATAACATTTCAGATATTAATTTAAAAAAATATATAAATGAGAACACTGATTGACTGACTTAACTAGAGTCTAGAGATTTTTAATTTTGTCTGTAGATTCTTATATGGTTTGAGAACATGAAGAAAGGATTTCTCCATATTCCAAATTACTTTCAGATAACATACATACATAAAATCACGTCTATATCTCTTGCGGGGTAGACAGAGCCAAAATGGTGAAAAGACTGATAGGCCGCATTCAGCTGTTTGCCTTAATGATAGAATTGAGATTCAAATAGTGACAGGTTGCTAGTCCATCACCTCAAAAGAAGAATCACAAGTTCATAAGCATAGTTTCAAATAGATATGATGAAATAAAACTGTGTGTCTATCCCCCTAATCCCATATATATACCTAAATGGACTTTGGATTGCTATTACCAATTTCCCCTCTAACAAAAAACCGAAACAAATCGTGGTGCGCTGCTTGGGAGCACATAATCGGATGATTGTCTTCGCGGGTAATAGAAGTTCAGGTTATGAAGGCCGCTTTACACGATCAGATACGTGGAAAATAATTAAAATGGTATGATTTGGACATGGAAAAAGTAAAAGGCAACTAAGGGATAGGCTTACAAACTTTGGATTCTTTTTTAAGGCGATGGGCTAGCAACCTGTCTCTATTTGAATCTCAATTCTGTCATTAAGCCAAACAGCTGAACGTGGCCTGTCAGTGTGTTCAAGACTGTTGGCTCTGTCTTCTCACAATATATGTATGGATGTGGAATACTTCTAAGCATAACAGATTGTACGCAAATATTGATCATACAGATTTCGTCGAGTGTGCGTTCTGCACCTTAGTGCTATTAAAGACTCTGTAGTCAAAGACATAGATCCGATATTAAAGTCGTCATCGATGTCGGACACCCAATCGTGAGGTGTAAATCCTTAAGACGGCAGTCCCGTCTACGACGGCGCGTCCGGCCCGTTGATCCGCACAACTCCGCAATATCCGCGGTCGGGGACGATTCCCGGCTCGGTTTTGATTCCGTTTGTTAAATCCGATTTTATCTGTAGAGTGAAAGTGATTTCACGACTTCTACATACAATATACAAAATAAAATATAAAATGAATTTATTTAACTCGACAAGTTCTTAGTTAGATTTATACATAGTAGACAAAGATTATAGGTTTTCTATTTTTTTTTTATTATATAAAAGGGTAAATACATAAATTATTGCTAGACGAAAGAAGTTCCTTTGTAACTGGCTCAAGAAGATCAGACAGAAGATGCTGTCGAATCTATTCACCCACTCTATTTTTCTGGTCATATGGCGATGCTGGGTTTCTTTCTCTTCAAATAATCAGGAACGCCAGCTGTGTAATAAAAATCATAAAAGGCACCGTAAGTAATGCGTACTTTAAAATCGATTTTAAATCGTTTCTCAGTTCCGTCGATCCGCCAAGCGACTCGCGGTATGATAAATTAGCCTCCGACTGTGAGTTAAGACGGTCGTATATCCGAACTCGGAACACACGGATCGGAATTCCGCGCACGTCGACCATTTGTTCCGATGTGTTGCGGAGCACCTGGCCGTTTGGATATTGCTATTTGTTCCGAGGTTTTTCTCGTATTGATCCGTGTCATTTGTTTTGGGAGTATTATACGATCGCGATTAATTCCTTTTTCAAATTTCTTCGCCTTTTATGTGTTCTTTTTGGTATAAGTGTTATGCAAAAGCTTCGCAGTAACTTTATTACGTAGTTAACGTGCACTATTGAATTTGAAACTACACTAACTATATATTTTCCTCGCCTTCTTTGGATTCATTTTCAGCTAAGCTATTTTCAGTTAGTTCAGTTTCTACCTTTACCCTGCATAATATGCCACGTGTTACAAATTTAAATGATTGAGGATGAAAATATTCGGACTGAAGTGAAACTCGAACCAACGTCCGCATCTAGAGCTACCTCTCTAATAAATTAACATCACATAACATATAATCACGTCTATATCTCTCAAGGGGTAGACAGAGCAAACAGTCATCAAAACTGAAACGCTCAGCTGCTTGGCCCAATAATAGAATTGAGTTACAAATAGTGACTGGTTGCTAGCCCATCGCCTGAAAGAGGAATCCCAATAGATAAGTCTATCCCTTAGTCGCCTCGCCTGTTACAACATCCATTGGAAAGAGATGGAATGGACCTATTCTTTTTTCGTACACATCTCGCACAATCAACTAAAAATTTCCGTAGGTATTCACTGACAATCAACAACAAATTTATCCGAAAAACAAAATGTGAACCAACACGAAAAAAATAAAAGTATACATGTACATATATAAAAAATATATCCCATGTTTCCAGACAATCTCCTGATTTCCTCCGACTGAGCCGTGGGGGCCCAAACGTGATCCAATTCCTGCTGTGATTGATATGTACGCCGCACTCGTCTCAGAGGCAGACACAATTTTTTATCACTCCGATTTGACAGTCGCCCTGCGCACCGAAATGATTTATGACCTGAGGATTTTCCCTGTCATCCTTTAAGGTTCGCGGTTAGGATATAATTTGGGAATTGTTGAACGGATCTGTGATGACCTGTTCGGTTGGAAAGTTCGTTTGAATGTCAATGATGAAGATTGTTTGAATTGGCAAGATCGCTTTGGAAGCGGTAGTAGTTATAATTAGCCATTAAGTGATGTTAAAGCCAAACAGCTGAACGTGGCTTATCAGTCTTTTCAAGACTGTTGGCTCTGTCAAACCCCGCAAGGGATATAGACATGATTATATGTATGTATGTATGTAGGTGATGTTACGTCAATAAGTACCTTGTATCCAATTTTGAAAATAATTCTATTCTATTCTATGACATTCGCTGACTAAGCTGTAAGAAAAGGAACAAAGTAATGACGATGAATGTTGAATAAACTCAACGATAATGTACTGAATAAGTAAGAAACCTATATTAACGTTTGTTTATTAAAATCAATTTTTTCTTAACATATATATATATTAATATTATCACGTCCGTGTCCATTGCGGGGAAAACAGAGCCAACAGATTTGAAAAGTTTCGGGAACCACACAGCGCAAATTGAGAAAATTAATTTACCATTACTTTTAAACCAATTCTTTCACTTTCTCAATAAACTAGAGGCCGCCCGCGACTTCGTAAGCGTGGACTCAATCCCGCGGGAACTCCGGGATAAAAAGGAGCCTTTATATTATTCTTGGTCTGCAGCTACCTACATACCAAATTTCATCGTAATCGGTACAGTAGTTTTTGCGTGAAAGAGTAACAAACATCCATACTGACATCCTGATATACTCACAAACTTTCGCATTTATAATAATAGTAGGACTTTGAGTTTAGTTTTTGGATTTAAAACACTGAGAATTTTCTTCAAAATCTCTATCCGACATCTGCACACAATATTATTCAGCAAGATTCTCATATTCCCACCTAAGTTTTGATTAAGAAGTCAACTTGTAGCAGCATTAGGATTCACGGATGGTATATCCAAGGCGTAGTGGCTCGTTAAGATGCGCCCCGAACGCCAGTTCTTGAGTTATTCCCGGCCAGGCACGCTTTTTAACGAATTCCTGAAACTGGGAAAGTTTAATGTATATTAGGTTGAAAGTAAAAATAGCTGATGTGAATTGAAAAAGGAAGTTAGTAATGGTTCAATCTTGTAAACACACATAACTTTATTTTAACTTGACTGACTGACTTGGTTGATGGAAGAGGTACCTGAGTGGGATAAGTCCTTTGTATATTTTGCCTTACAAATTTACTGTATTTTTGGTTTCTTTCGTACCTATTACAATAAAGATATGTATTACAAACAAACTTTATCTTAGTCAGTCAGATTTTTACATGAAGCGACTACCATCTTACGTCCGTATTTAGCAGGCAAATCTTCCATATATAACGTCAAAGGCATACCCCGGTCTCCTCTCCAGAGTGGTGAAGATGCATACATACATACATACATATAGTCACGTCTATATCCCTTGCGGGGTAGACAGAGCCAACAATCGAAGATGAAGAAGATGCAACCGAGACTAAAGCCCGGAGGTAGAAGATAACTGAGAAAGTAGTCATAGGAACGTGACGTGGTGAGCTATATACCTGCGCATCATGCCATTTCTGTCTATCAATTTAGAAATTCGAAATTTAAATTCTTTTTTTTAGAAAATGGAATTTCTCAGTTTGAATCGAATCGTCAGTAAATAGATAAGACAGATTAGCTCACAAACGATATGTTTCTATTTAAATTCTTATTTCCTTGGCAGCAGCTGCGTCTGACATTCGATAAACGACGCGCCCGTCGATAATCTATTTGTTTTTGCACTCCACAACCGAGTATTGCTTTTTTTTGTAGATATTTTGTATTATGTACCTATCTACTTCTTCGTGGCTTTAGTCCCGGTTTCATCCTCACCATTCTAAAGAGGAGCCCGGGGTATGCCTTTGACCATGGATCCTGGATTGGGTCCAGGTTTTTACACGAAGCGACTCCCGTCTGATCTCCGTATCCTTTGTAGGTAAACCTAACCCGTATTGAATCCATCATGGTTACACATCCAGTTGCCTGTATGTGCAGGTTGCGACTTATGTCGACTTATGTATAATATACATAAGTCGCAATATATTATACTGTATTATATATATTATACTAGGTATATTATAGCGAGCGTCGCTGAAGCTAATGTACAATTTTTTTTTAATTCATAATTCAAAATTTAAATAAAAAATCTTCATTAATAGATATTCATTTCATAAATAATGAGAATAGTAAAACATACGATACTTTTTTTTTTGGACATATTCATAGCATTACTGCCAGCGATGGGGTGGACAGGTCAAACGTTCACTGATTACCGGTGTTGGTACATCGCTGTTTTTCCTCCATCCTTACTCATCGTCGTGTCAATAGTTGTTTTATCTATCATCATTATAGTTTGTGTACTGTACATTTGTATCCTGCACAGAGCTGTGAAAACTGTTGACAAAATACGAGAATTCAAGGAAAGCAACGTCGCATACGTTAATCGAGCGTTTGAACCTGAGAGCAAGAAAGTATCACGAACCACAGTAACGATAACAGTTTCAACAGAGACAGTAACAGAAGAAGACGCAATGGAAATGCACGAGATGAGTAAGACGAATATAAAGGAGAAAAGAAGCCAGAACAAGTTGAAACAGAACTTCTCAAACTTCTCGAGATACTACACACAGTCGAAAGCAATGAACTCTCCAAGCAAATTAAAAGCAGTGAAGACAGTTCTTCTTGTAACATTTTGCTTCGTTGGTACCTGGGCACCTTATTATGTAGCAATCATTATTTACGTCAAATGCGATATAATGGTACATGGATATGATTGTATACTTTTGGAGATGCTGACCTTGGGGCCTCTCTATTTGTTAGGAATCACCAACAGCTTGTTTGATCCTCTTATATATGCATGGAGACATTCTGGTTTCAAAAATTCGATAAGAAGAATTTACTGGAAATATATCTGTAAGATTAAAATGTGATCGGTTTAAGGCTAACTTATATATAACAAGTCACACCAAAAACATGATAAAATAGGTAGTTAAGTTTATTAATAAAATCGTTTGTAGAAATGATTGAAGATTTTGTATTCTATCGTATTTTAAATCATTAGCTAAACTGATGCTTAGGGTATTGCATGTCATATTACACTGATTGAGCTAGCCTCGAAGTAAGTTCGAAACTTGTGTTACGAGATACTAACTCAACGATAATATATTTTATAATAATAAATACTTATATAGATAAACATCCAAGACTCAGGCCAATTAGAAAAAGGTTATTTTCTCATCATGCCCTGACCGGGATTCGAACCCGGGACCTCCGGTGTCACAGACAAGCGTACTACCGCTGAGCCACAGAGGCCGCCTGAATACCTTACGACTCCAGAAGCCGTATCGATGTCACCGCCGGGGAGCGAGTATAATTTACATAATGTAATCAAGCAGAAGCGAGAACCAATGATTTGGGGACCCCGGGCTCGTTACAGACGCAAATCACGGAATTTTAATCCCGTTAAAAAGTCACCTCCTTTGAGAATCTGATTGATCTTTCGGAGAGCGTATTTGAAATGGAATTGTCAACTGCTCTGAAAAAAGAGAGCATTGAAAATATGTCTTATTTAATTGTGTTTAAAAAAATAAATGACAGTGTTAAACTGTCTTAATCTCCTTACATATATATCTACATTATATCGCCAAAAAAATATGCACTAAAACCTTTCAATTGATACCAATAAGGACTCAATATGTCGATGATTTTCCTAAATGATTTTAGGAAAATCATATGAATTCATTGGAAAATCCAAATAACACATTTACCGACCATATTTTGTTAAAGTCGTTGTTTAATTAAGTAACTACATCTGTCTTGTCTTTTTTATTTTATTTTTGAATTATTTATCCACATTAGAGAAAAAAATTAAAAATCTGCCACTCTGCTAAATCTCTAAGTAACTAGATAAGTCCTTTGTATTCATAGGATGAAAGAAAAGTTAAACCAGGTGCTGGCCCGCCCCTCTCCGCACTTCACCCCTCGCGTCTTGCACTTCTTTTGAAAATTTTCGAGTATTTTTAAATTACTTCTGCCTTTAGTCGTGAGCTATGAAATGTGCGATTTTCGATTGATCTGTTTTATACATTTAGTGCGAGATTTATCAAACATGACTTCTGGTATTTTATAAAAAAATGTGCTTAAAAAGTAAACTAACGTCAAAATCATCAATATCATACTCTGTCAAAAAATTTTGAAGAGTAAATATATTGATTTGTTGGTAAGCGGTACTAACACTTATCTATACTAACACTGTCTCTCTTACCAAACAATCAACTAATTAATGATTCTAAATTACATACATAAAATCACGTTTTTTCCCGGACGGGTAGGCAGAGACTACATCTTTTCACTTGCCACGATCTCTGCATTCCTCCTTCGCTTCATCCACATTCATAACTCTCTTCATGCAAGCTCGACGGTTTTGGGTTTGGTAATAAAATCAATCCTACGGAATCTACAGGACCTTTCAGTTCATATGTTAATTAGTGGCTGAAAATCACTGAAATGGTTGACACAGTTTTACGAGAATGCACCTTAGCCGTAATTACTTTCAAGCGACATGATCGTCGCGCCGGTGACGTCACATTCCGAGTCACGTGGCCCGCTTCTCTTTGACCGCCCGTTTAATGGCCCCACTTTTCTTTTCCTTTTTGCGTTCAGTGCGTACTTTTGCCGCTAGAAAGGTTTTAATGTCTCCATCTTGTCCCTTGTTATTAATCTTTAAAAAGTCATGACAATGGAGAGGACGGACGTTGAGCTGTTCCGTCTGACGAAATTTTTTAATTTTTTTTTTTAATGTTCAACGTAATGATCGTTTATAGGTACTCATTTTAAATTAAGCTTGAAAATAACGTTTTGAATATCTGAAATTTTTAACTTTTTAAGTTTGTTGTGTCGTATTCTACATAACATTACACGTCAGTTACGCGATGTCGGATAAGTTAGGTATTTACTAGAAGGATGTATAACTAAGTCACTCACAAAACAAGGAAATTACTGTCATGTGCACAGATTGAAGAAAATATGGGACATCAAACATCACTTACAATTATCACATCTTTTGGTTTGAACAAATTACATTTAGTAAAGTTTAGTGCCGCTTCCAAAGCGTCAGGGCAGGAGGAGCGGTAACAAACTGCACCGCAACATTTTTTTCAATAATATCAACTTTCCAAGCATACGTACTCAAAGACAAGGGGTGAAATCGTATATACTTTATAGTTTGGTCGTGTGGTTTTTGACACTTTAGAAAAGAACCACCCCATATCTTTCCCATGGATGTCGTTAAAGGCGATTAAGAGATAGGCTTACAAACTTGAAATTTCTCTTTTAGCCGATGGGCCCAACCTGTCACTATTTGAATCCCAAATCCATCATGAACCCATACAGGTGAACGGGGCCTTTCAGTCTTTCCGAGACTGTTAGCTCTGTCTACCCCGCAAGGGATTAAGAAGTGACTTAAACTTAAAAGTTAAAGTCGCCATATAAACATTTTGCCATTTTATTAGCCGGCTGAAACTACGCTCATTTAGCGACATGGAGTCAAAGCTGCGAAGTTTGACATTACGGCCATTTTCATTTATATTAATGACACTAACGAAGTTGTCAACTCATAAAGGGCAAATTAAAACAACGACACTTTTCATGCTGCATGTACCTTTAAGGTGAAAAGGTTGGAGCACATTATATAAAACCGACGAGTGATCATTGTCGGCTCTAAGGTTCATTCATTTATTAATTTAATTACGTCGAAATCCCTTGCGGGGTAGACAGAGCCAATAGTCTTGAAAAGACTGAAAGGTCACGTTCAGCTGTTTGGCTTAATGATAGAATTGAGATTCAAATAGTGATAGGTTGCTAGCCCATCGCCTAAAAAAGAATTCCAATTTTGTAAGCCTATCCCTTAGTCGCCTTTTACGACATCCATGGGAGAGAGATGGAATGGTCCTATTATTTTTTGTATTGGTGCCAGGAACCACACGGCATTAAATTGCATGATGCGCAGAAAGGCACAGGTTCGAATCCCACTTCGTATGGACGAATAGTCACTGGTACATGGGTACCAGTGACTATTTTCAACCAATTGACGTCTACTAATGTTGTGAAACCAAAAGATATGACAATTATTAAATGATATGAACTTACCTATAATAATAAATAAAAATTTTGATTTTGAATTTGAATGCCTTTACGGTAAGGAATAACATCGTGAAGAAACCTGCACATTCAGGCAACGGATGGTCTAGCCATGATCGATCCAATACGGATTAGGTTTACCTGCAAAGTTGTGACCAGGAGATCAGATAGGAGTCGCTTCGTGTGAAAACCTGACTCACCCATCCAGGATCTATGGTCAAAGGTATACCCCGGGCTCCTCTCCAGAGAGGATGCAACCAAGACTAGATCCTGGAGCAAGAAGACTAGAATAGAATAGAATAGATTTATTTTCAAAATTGGATATAAGGTAACACTTATTGACGTCACATAACTTAAATCGAATTATTACTACTAACAAACTACACTGCAGCATTTTCATCGGAAGTCAAGCTGAAAGCATCGAAATGTTTACTCCCATTCCCTTTTATCCAATTAAATTATTTAAATACCTACATCTAGTGTGCCCTCACCCTTCGCCATAATCGTACAAACTTCTAACTTAGACAAAATATGGCTTGTTTTGTCGCATAAGTAATGGTATAAAATAGTGCCGGTCGTAATATTAATTACCCTGTAACACGACATTACCCATTAGGAAAAGAGTTCCCGGGGGATTAAGGAAAGTAGGACGGTATTAAAGCACCGTATACACGCGGTACACACAATCCAATTTTAGGGAACCGATTTCTGTGACAATTGTGTCAAATCGACACGTCTCCAGACTTGACTTCGGACTTGAATGTTCAAGTTAAGAATTTAAAAAGTATTCTCTTATGAATTACTTGTATAACTAATTTTAAAATTTCGCGTTGCATTGTACTTACTTATATAAATACAGGGATTTAACGTTATGTATGGTAAAATGCTCGTTTAACACCTGTATTATTTATAAATATAATTATTACTAAAACCAAAAGCTTATCACTTTTTTTATCTCAGTCTGTGCGATTTGTCTCATATGTCTTTTTATAGGTTTATTTGCATCGTGTCGAGTATAAATTGATAAAAAAGTGATAATACATATGTTCTCAAACACACAAAAAATGATTCAAATTCAAATAAAAAATTTTTATTCATTACTATAGGATACTACTATACATATATCGCTTAATAATTGACAAAACGTATGGTTTAACAACATTGGTTGACGTCAAATAAATTACTTAAAAACTAAGTTTACTACCGCTTCCAAGGCGTCAGTGCAGAAGAAGCGGTAACAAACTGCACTGCAGCATTTTCTTCATTTTACAATAGCAAAAAAAGCATGCTAAGCATTGTATGTATTAGTACTTCAATTCTTTTAACTTTTTCACGCATGCAAATGATGTATAAAGAGTTAAATGTTAACTTCGACCAAATTTCAATAATTAAAATAAATTGTGTCATGGTTACATGAAGTATGAAATTGTGTTTTAACTTGGCAATCACTCTAAATTGCTCCCTAAAATTGGGTAGTGTAATAGCTACTTAATACCAAGATTATACAATGAGCTTGAACAAAGGTAAGGGAACTTGCGACAATTGAGTTTGTTACTCGCAATCCGTATTAACGGGTAATTTAAGGAATTCTAAGAAGTTATTTAATTTATAGGATTGTGGAATTAACTTACAAGATTCGTTTCGAGTTAATTCCAAATTACAAAACGTCACAAAATAGCAATAAAAATTATTAATATCGTTATTTAAATCAATGTAAATATTTAAAAAACGAAGATCTGGAATACCTGATGCAGTGTCATAATGACTCGGCTTGAACTATAGGAAGAAATAGTAATCATTCCTTATAAAAAATTGTAAAGATTGGAATCAGAAGGAGGAAACTTTTTTCTACTTAAAATTACGCCCCGAAGGGACAGGCAGAGACTACATCTTTCAACTTGCCACGATGCCTGCATACTTGTATCTTTGCATCCGCATAGTGCAACTTATATGTGTAGCTTTTAACCACAATAATATGCACTACACCATATAATCTTTCGAGAAAAATATCACAAAATGGCTAATAATATCTACTCTTACATTAAAAGCCGGATATTTCTCAAACATTCAGGTACTCTTTCACATTTATTGCACCGGCTTTCTTTCCAAATGTTATTGCTGTGACACATTTTCTTAAAATGCTCCCAACGTTTAAGTAGCACTCGCAAAATGTGTCGCGGTTCGTGATATTATGAGAAGGAAACAGTTTTCTTCGCTTTATGATTATTTCGATGACAGTTTTACTTATTTATTTATTCTTTACTGTGCCGTGTGGTTCTCGGCAGCAATAAACCAAAAGGATAGGACCACTCCATCTTTTTTCCTTGGATGTCGTGAAAGGCGACTGAGGGATAGGCCTATAAACTTGGGATTTTTCTTTTAGGCGATGGGCTAGCAACCTGTCACTATTCTAATCTTAATTCTATCACTAAGCCAAACAGCTGAAATCCATTGATAGTTAACAATGAACTTTAAGAATTTTTTTTTTACTCTGACTGAGTTAGCCTCGAAGTAAGTTGGAGACTTGTGTTACGAGATACTAACTCAACGATACTATATTTTATAATAAATACTTATATAGATAAACATCCAACACCCAGGCCAATCAGAAAAAGTTCTTTTCTCATCATGCCCTGGCCGGGATTCGAACCCGGTACCTCCGGTGACACAGACAAGCGTCTACCGCTGCGCCACAGAGGCCGTCAAGAATGATCATAATTATCCACAAATCGCCATTTAAAAAATTTTCACCCTATTTTAAAAACGTGCAGATTCTTATAAAACGTTTTGATCTGTTGACTGAGTCTTTAATATCGAATATTATGAAGACGTTATGTCTTGTCTTGTCTTGTCTTATATTAAAAATTTCTCTTATATTAAATTTTTCGTCCTGACAAAACCCTCTTTGGGTATAACTTTTAAATTGTTTGATAAAAGTAATTCGTTTTATCGGTAACTATCTCATAACTTAATTAAATATTAAAACCAAATATTATAAATGCGTAAGTTTGTGAGTATATCAGGATGTCAGTATGGATGTTTGTTACTCTGTCACGCAAAAACTACTGAACCGATTAAGATGAAATTTAGTACGTAGGTAGCTTAAGACCCAGATTCCACGCGGACGAAGTCGCGGTCGCCCTCTCGTGTAACATAATTTACATTTAATATTTTTGACTGGAATTGATTGAGGAATATTTAAAAAAATAATAGAAAGCAAAAAAAACAATGGCCTTGCGACCTGTCAATATTTGAATCTCTATTTCATCATTGAGTCATACAGCTGAAAGCATCATTCTTTACGAGACTGTTGGCTCTGTCTACCCCGTAAGGGATGCAGACGTGATTACATGTATGTATAAATTTTAAAAAAATGTTTGTCGCCAACATTTCATACATTGTATGACCTTTCCTCCAAGAAAAATACTGTTTAGGTAGGATTTCCGTTAAACAACAATCCACGAGGTAAACGTGATCCAATAGAAATATAAATATTCTGTAAAATTAGGTATTCACTTTTAGAAAAACTGACATACATTCGTATGTCAACCATAAAATCGATGGCCAAAATATATCAGCACAACAATACCTGTCAAACGCAACTCAATTACGTGCAATCTTGCGTTAATAATGTGCATAAAATGCGTAAAATAAAGCTCTGAAAGCATTGAAAGATACCGTGCGATGCGACCGTGGTAGTTTCAGGGATATCTATACTAATATTATAAAGCTGAAGAGTTTGTTTGTTTGAACGCGCTAATCTCAGGAACTACTGGTTAGAATTGAAAAATCACTTCACACACATCTTTTACACTTCTTTTTCTAAGCAGTCGAGTAAACACTATAGTACAGTCGCTATCACAAGTAAATAACGGTATTAGCGTACATCCGCGTCTCCGCTCTAATGGGAATGCAAATGTGTCGTTTGCACCGTTGTTCGCGATAGTGCAGGTTAGGGCGTATACACATTACACCTGTATATTATTACACTAGCTGTGCCCGCGACTTCGTCCGCATGGAATAGTTATTTTGGGCATCATTGAAGCGCTCAAGAATGAATAATTTTCCCCGTTTTTTTTCACATTTTCCATTATTTCTTCGATCCTTATAGTTACAGCGTGATGTTATATAGCCTAAAGCCTTCCTCGATAAATGGTGTAATCAAAACAAAAAGGATTTTCAATTCAAACCAGAGTAGTTCCTGAGATTAGTGCGTTCAAACAAACAAACTCTTCAGCTTTATAATATTAGTATAGATTGGAAAGGTCTTCTAAACATGATGATATTAACACTCCTACTCCAAATATGTCGTTTGCACTGTTGTTCGCGATAATGCAGGTTAGGGCGTAAACACACTATAGCTGCATATTAATACATTCGAAGGTCTTAAAAAAATACAAAATTCTGGTGACTTAACATCCCCACCTCATCTTAAATGCAATAGATATGTGCCGTGTTGTTACAGACACTACAATAGGACCACCTCATATCTGTCTCGCGGATGTCGTAAAAGGCGACTAAGGGAAAGGCTAATAAACTTGCGAATCTTCCTGTAGGCGATGGGCTAGCAACCTTTCTATCGCTACACGGAAAATAAACGTGTAGTCCAAGAGACAAACGCCCCACGATTTGTAGCGATTATCTGACCATTTAATCAAGATTACGGCCCTACAAAGGTTTTAAATAAATTAATACATTGCGTTGTGAGCGCCACTTTACTTTATTTCCAACGTTTCATTATTTACTAAGGGCTTTTTTACAGCAGTACCGTTCTACTTATACCTCACTACATTTTTACATACGACTATTTCCCTTGCGGGGTAGACAGAGCCGAAAGTCTCAAAAAGACTGTGGCCACGTTCAGCTGTATGGTTTCATGATAGATTGAGATTCAAATAGTGCAGGTTCCTTCAAGAGGAATCCTAAGTCTATGACCCAGTTCTATAGTCACCTTTTACAACATCCATAGAAAAAATATGGATAAGTTCTATTTTAAAGTACCGGAAACCACACGGCACTCACCTCACTACCCACACTAATATTATAAATGTGAAAGTGTGTCTGTCTTTCACGTCGAAACTACTAAATTGATTGCCGTGAAATTTTGCATACATGTAGGACATAAGGTTCTTTTAAAGTGGGAGAAGCCGCGGCCAAAAGCTAGTGTACAGACATTTATTTAAATAAGTGCGCGTTATTAGCAGAGTGGGGTAGACAGAGAAAAACGTCTTGAAAAGACTGATCGGCCACGTTCAGCTATTTGGCTTAGTGATAGAATTGAGATTCAAATAGTGACAGGTTGCTAGCCCATCGCCTAAAAAAATAATCCCAAGTTTGTAAGCCTATCCTCTGTCTACCCCACAAGGGATATAGACGTGACCATATGTATGTAAAATGACTTTTGTATGACCTCCGCAATCTTTGCAAAAGAACCTTGGATAAATCTTCTATGAATCTAATTGTCCAATGTCAAATACAAGAATCACATACATACCATCACGCCTGTTTCCCGTTGGGGTAGGCAGAGACTAAGGAATTCCACTTATAACGATCCTTACAAACCTATCCCGCTTCTTCTACACTCATTACTCTTTTCATGCGTATTCGACGATTACGGGTACGTACTTCTAACATCTCCCTTTTTCAAGACATTCGAAATTTGGTCCTTGAAAGTTCTAGAAATAATTTCGGGGAATTCCCACGTTTGCAAAGCTTTATTCAGAAGCAATTATTAATAAAATAAATAATAATTTTAACAGTTCGTGTTTCCGTTGCAATTTTGCAACCTCACAATTTTTCGCTCAGACAACGCGGCAAATTGTTAATTTATATTAAATTTACTGGCACATAGCAAAAGGTCATTCCATTCCAATATTTACAGTGGAATGAGCTGCTGCAGTGCAAAATTTGCAATTTACGACTATACCTACTGGACAAATATTTGGCCATATTAAATGATTTGAATGGGGAATTTGAAAATCAGTTATTTGATATAATTAAAGATTTGAAAATTAAATTAGAATCACATTGAATAGCAATTTTTGATTGAAGATTTATTTATTCATTAGCGTAAGTTTCGTGTTTTGGAGCTTATGATAAAGGCAGGCAGGTACCAAAAAGGAACTAAGTATCGAAGCGTTTAATTCGACTATTGGGTATTTCTACGTCAAGCAAACATACATATAATCACGTCTATATCCCTTGCGAAGTAGAGCCAACAGTCTCGAAAATACCAATGGACCATGTTTACCTGTTTGGCTTAATGATAAAATGAAGATTCAAATAGTGACAGGTTGCTAGCCCGTCGCCTGAAAGAGGAATCCTAAGTTAATATACATATCCCCTAGTCGCCCTTAACGACATCCATGGGAAAGACATGGAGTTGTCCTATTCTTATTTCTATTGGTGCCAGGTAAGTCTACATTAAAAAGAGTACTACATGCATTGCATGTATGCAAAATTTCACGGATAATAGTTTAGTAGATAACGCGTGTGAAAGCAACAAACAAATACAACAAATATGCAAATATACCTACTTACTTTCGCCTTTGTAATATTATTTTGGGGTGTAATATTAGTACATTTCTCGCACATCCTTCCAAACCTTCGCATTACAGAACTCAGTAAATTCAGAGCTCCGAATTTCAGAACACTGCCTGAACAAATAAACTCCAATTCAGCCAAGAAATTAATGTTAAACTCATTGTGTGGAAACAAACAAACAAACAAACGTCGGGACTCGTATTTAGAGATATGACAGCGTGACAGAGAACACTCGTATTCGAACCCAGACACGTAATAAGATCATGATATTGTTCGAATCGAGTTTACAACTGATATTGTGAATGTAGGGGTATGAGCGACGGTAGTGAAGCGGTTAAGATACCCGTCTTGAAAAGCGTAATGAGAAGATTCAAATCCAATTAATGAAGTCGCAAGCAACAGCTAGTCCATGATAAATAAATAAAATGAATAAATAAATATATACGGGGCAAATTACACTGATCGAGTTGGCCTCGAAGTAAGTTCGAGACTTCTGTTACGAGATAACTAATTCAACGATACTATATTTTATAATAAAACAGATAAACATCCAAGACCCAAGCCAATCAGAAAAAGTTCCTTTCTCATCATGCCCTGGCCGGGATTCGAACCCGGTACCTCCGATGTCACAGACAAGTGTACTACCGCTGCGCCACAGAGGCCGTATAATACTGAATAGCAGCTTAAAACACAAACCGCCCAGTTAATCCTACCACCGTTAGTAGCCGCCACAATTCTTGGCAGCAAGGATCTTAACCCTCTACTAACTGAGCGGGGTTTATTTGTAAAATAATGGAATTTTGTATAAAAAACTAAGTAGTCAATATTTTGACACATAAAAGTGTTTTTTTTTGTAATGGTGCCGGGAACTACACGGGGTTTCGGCACCAATAGAAAAATTAATAGTACCACTCCATCTCTCTCCTATATCGTAAAAGGCGATTATGGGTAGGCTTATAAACTTGGGATACTTCTTGTAGGCGATGACTCGTAGCAACCTATCACTATTTGAATCTCAATTCCAACATTAAGTTACACATCTGAATGTGGCATTTCAGTATTTTCGAGACTGTTAGCTATGTTTACCCCGCTAGGGATATCGATGTGACTGTATGTATACTACCAACATTTTGCCAGAAAGGTTTATGTGCCCTGGTTAATCTCCGTATAAATACGAAACAGATTATCTAAATCGACATTGATAGGTACCACATACTGAGAGAAAGCAGATTTTGGTTTTGCTAAAAATCCTCTACCATTGGAACCCTTAAGCCTTACATTTATTTTTGCAAATAATCGTAGATACGAATTTTAGAACTTTAGGTCAATAAGGTTCAGCCAAATGAGTTTCGATATACTTTTAAATTTCTTTTTAATTTCAGGATGAAAATAATGTTGTATTTTATACTAGCGATCTGCCCCGGCTTCGCACGAATGCAAAGACGATGTTATAAACCTAAATTTTTAACGCAAAATATTCTCTTGAATTACTCTATCTACAACATAATACTTTGATTAGTTTTAACAAACAAAGGGACAAACTGACTTTGTTTTATACTTAGTACTGATGTTTCTTAATTTTATTTTTATTTAAAACTTCCGCTATTTATTAAACAATACGGACATTTCACCTAAATTTAGATCGTATCAGAAACTCGATTGTAATAAATCACTCGCATTACAAAAAGGTTCTCGATGAAAAGTCACTCGAAAACTGTGAACGCAAATAGTAGAGGCTAATCCCCGGGAACCCTATCCCGAATTGGGGTTGAACAGGAATATGGTTTTTCTCATTTCCGCGCCACGGAATTCCTCTTGTACGTTTATTTTTATTCGTATTTGTATTCCTTCCCCGGCGGCCATATTTTCTCGCGACGCTAGAGGGGGCAACTTCGAAAACGTATGGAGATTTTGTCAATTATGGATTTCGTAAAGGCGGGAATTTTGGTTAGCTTCAGAAATTCCTATTTGTTCTCATGTCTAATTTCTACTCTTTGCGTATTTCAATTTGATACTTAAGCGCGAAGAATGCTGCAGTGCAGTTTGTTAACGCTCCTTCTGCACTGATGCTTTAGAAGCGGCAGTAAGCTTAGTTATTAGTTATTTATTTGACGTCAACCAATGTTGTGAAACCAAAAGATATGACAATTATTTAGTGATATTGAAACGTCTCATAATAATGAATAACAGTTTTGAATTTGAATTTGCGCGAATGTCACATTTGAAAATAGAGCCCGTGATAGATTCTCGCTATTTTAGAATATATCTAGTGTAAAAAGTGAGTGCTAATATATTTGTACCTATAATGACGGCCTCTGTGGAGCAGCGGTAGTATATTCGTAATGCTTACCTACCTAGCTACCTAACGCTAACGAATACCGGCCAGGGCATGATGAGCAGCGAACTTTTTCTGATTGGCCTGGGTCTTGAATGTTTATCTATTTAAGGATTTATTACAAAATATAGTATCGTTAAGTAAGTATCTCGAAACACCAGTTTTTAACTTACTTCGAGGTTAACTTAATCTTTGTAATTAGTCACACATGTAAGTATTTATTTTGTTTGTATGAAGTTAGTTATTTCCATTTTCAACACACAAAAAACACTAAACGACTTCTTCTTAGCTAATTTTCTACATACCTACATACATATAATCACTTCTATATCCCTTGCGGGCTAAACAGAGCCAACAGTTTTGAAAAGACTGATAGGCCACGTTCAGCTGCTTGGCTTAATGATAGAATTGAGATTCAAATAGTGACAGGTTGCTAGCCCATCGGCTAAAAGAAGAATCCCAAGTTTATAAGCCTATCCCTTAGTCGCCTTTATATACACGCTTGACAATAACGGATGTTGCCCTTAAAATTTATCTCTTTTATGAAGACACATGTAACTGAAATATATTTAAAACCAATTTTTTTTACATAAATACCGTTATGTGAAACGAAGTAGGTACTTAGTTCGTAAGGCGTGATAGTGGTACGCCTTTTTCCTCAAAATAGTAAATATCACCTACACGCGTTGCCTGCTAAACCTGTCTTGAATAAAAAAAGTCGGAGCCGCGTAACTCCTGAACTAAGCCTTACACCACGTGGAAATTCTGCTTTATGACCTCTTTTGGCTGTAGGGCTGAGAAAAAGGACATTTTACTTCTTAACTCGAATTCACTTATTAAAAGACTTCGGTATTTTTTTATGATCAGCGGATTCCTGGTTATTAGACGCATACATACATATGGTCTATATCCCTTGCGGGTTAGACAAAGCCAACAGTCTTGAAAATACTAAACGGCCACGTTCAGCTATTTGGCTTAATGATAGAATTGAGATTCAAATAGTGACAGGTTGCTAACCCATCACCTAAAAAATAATCCCATGTTTGTAAGCCTATCCCTTAGTCGCCTTTTATGACATCCCTGGGAAAGAGATGTGGTACTATTCTTTTTTGTATCGATGCCGGGAACCACACGGCTCTAATATTTTCTAATGATAGTGCCGTGTGGTTCCCGGCATGCTTGAAAAAAATCTCTTCTATACTCGTACGTATTCCTTAGATATAAAGCATATCTAAGGAATACGTACGAGTATAGAAGAGATTTTTTTTGTAATTATTTAATTATTTACTTATTTAAGGTTTATTGTAGAAAAAACAAATGTATAGCACAATTGGCGGACTTAATGCTATATAGGTCGTGCCGTGTGGTTCCCGGTATCAGTAGAAAAAGTCCTTTTTTTCCACTGATATCGTAGATAGATAGATAAAATATATATTCGACAGTGCTACAAACACAAACACATATAACAATAACAAATCCTTAAAACTAAAACAGGTGTGTTACAGCAAGTCAAAATGGTCATAACTCAGCGATCTTTTGGCACTGAAAAAGTACAAAAACGCTGATTTTCACTACGGTACTGAAACAAAAAGTTAATAAACAAATAAATATGTTTAAGGTATTGTCATAAAAGGCGATTAATGGATAGAACCATTCTTGCGCGAGTCAGACTCGCACTTGACCGAATTTTTTTACGAACATACATTATCGATTAATCTAACAAACTCATCATTACTGCGTCAACAATCAATTTTATCAATTTATCTACAAATAAAAAATCATGCACTATAATCGTGACGTCGCCATCTTGTTTTCCCCGTCACAATGACTGGCAACCCTGGATGGTTACGTCGCCTATTTTACAAATGTCAAAGCTAAAACTTGAGGAAAAGATTGTAGGGAATAAATTATCACCCCTGTGAGGGGAACAGGATTCGGGTGTATAAAGCGTTTAGAATGACTTACGATTTCGGGCTGATACGGGAACATGGGCGATTATGGAGAAATCTGGGAATGTATGATTTGTTGCATAGCATATTGTTTTGATTGTAAATCATTGGAACGATGTTAGAGGTAGTTTTATGCTGGCAGAGCATGATCAACAGCAAAATAATAATATCTAGGTATATATAATATACCTAGATCTATATACATGCCGTGTGGTTCCCGGCACCAATACAAAAAAGAATAGGACCACTCCATCTCTTTCCCGTGGATGTCGTAAAAGGCGACTAAGGCTTATAAACTTGGGATCCTTCTTTTAGGCGACGGGCTAGCAACCTGTCACTATTTGAATCACAATTCTATCATTAAGCCAATTAGCTCAATGTGGCCTATCAGTCTTTTGAAGACTGTTGGCTCTATCTACCCCGCAAGGGATATAGACGTGATTATATGTATGAACAATAAAAAGGTAGGGAAGCTTACCCACCATATTAATAAATGCATAGTCCCTCTGTGTACAAAACTCTTCATTAGAGCCATCATAGCATTGTTGCTTGTGTGAGTTGCTCCTTTATACAGGGATCGAGGATTTTTTTTTTCAAACTTAACTTTGTGTATGGTGCAAGTTACGAGAGAATGACATTTATTTTTACGAACTTCTATTCATTAATCCGACCATTGCAATGTTAGGATTAATGGTTTATAATTTACCTTTAGCAATGCTTTTGAAATTATCTAAGATATTCATCTCTCGCTTGCCACAGTCATCCGGTTTGATATTACGAGTAGATTCACTATCGCGATGCTTATTTTGTCTACCCATTAATGCTTTAATAGAACAATGTTTGATGTAAAATTTTGACAAAAGGCCACTTTGCGTCTGAAATAAAATATTACACATTTCGTGTCTTTATATCTTTCGTGGTAGATAGAGGCAGTAACATAGCATTAGTTTGACTACTACTAAAGTCAGTTCGTGGTATACAGAGCCAACAATCTTGAAAAGACTGATAGGCCTGTTTTGCTGGCTTAATGATGGAATTGAGATTCAAATAGTGACAGGTTGCTGGCCCATCGCCTGAATGAAGAATCCCAAGTTTATAAGCCTATCCCTTAGTCACCTTTTACGACATCGGCAAAGAGATGGAGTGATCCTATTCTTTTTTATATTTATGCCGGGAACTACGGCTTTTATTATCACGAAATAAGGCACAGATATACATATACATCGACTAAAATAAGAATCCGAATTGCCATCTTTTAAGAATTTATTATTGACTTGCGTAAGTCAATAAATCGCCTTACGCTTCTATTTTGCACCTCACACAAAAGGGATCAGGATAAATTGCGCCCTAAACCATGGATACATGTATGATGGCTGTATTGTAAAGCTGATGGAAAACTTTTGGCAAAGGGTGTGGGCGATTTTCACATTGTACATGATACTGTCTCTGTTTGTACGGACAAAGGGATTATTTGAAGGAGCCTTGCGCGAGGAATTAATGAATACGGGCCCTTATCGTGTCTAATAGATTTGAAGGCTGGTTTTCAGAACTGATGAAAATTATTTTGTTGATTGGTTTATTAAGGGTGAGGCATAGAATTTGACGAAACCAGTATGAGAGCTTAATTATACAAAACTAGCTGTTGGCCGCAACTTCTTCCGACTTATTTCTTATTTTTTTTTGTTTTAAGTGATGTTGTTGTTATTCCAATAGCTAAGCTATTTTACTGTATAGCTTCATGAAAGTCCGTTCAGAAGTTTCTCCGTGAAAGACTAACAAACACATATATATATATACACATAAGTGTTACAAACTTCGGCATTTATTATACTAACAAGATTTAAGTACTGAATGAAGTGTCCGCTAGGATTTTATGGCAATTTATTTACGACTGAGTTTTAATCGTACAAGGTATGACCCTTTAAAAATGTTAAATAGGCATAAAATATTTTAAAAAAAGCGTGATCAATAAAGATATTTCATATTTAGTAAATTTATGTTTGACTTTAACAATAAAATTTTACAAATTGGTATTTTAAACGATCATGTCAGTAATAAACGTACTAAAAAAAATTTTACAATAAAAAAAATTGTGTAATTTTTTTTTTCTTTTAACAATAAAAGTTGGAATTTTATTTGGCAAAGGTCATGTTAATTGTGCAAAGTCTGGCCTTTGACCGTCGTTGGTACAAAATATGTACATTTTATGTTATTTCTGCGTAAACAAGGGGAAACACGGTGATTATTGTCACGGAGTATACAATAAACCCACTGACATTTAATATTCTCAAATTTCATGAGTGTAAGGTCATAAAATTCGATGAAAAATTGTTTAAAACGGTTGTAAAAATGGAAGAAAATAATTTATATATTGTTATTTATTGTCTGTAAATCAGCTGTCTATATTTCTTACGGGGTAGACAGAGCTAGCAGTCTTTTGAAAATACTATGACCACGCGCGTTCGGCTGTAGCGGACCTGATAGCTAGAAAAAGGTTATTTTTTATTATAAACTAGCTTCCCCCCGCCACTCCGTCCGCGCGGATGTCGGTCATCGCGTGGATGGTTTATTTCTCAATCTTGAGTAATTCTAACTATGACATCTTTTAAATATCTATTGGATCCAATTACTGCTAGGCCCATAATAATTAAGGAGATCCCTCTATTGAGCTACTGCTGTTGAGTTCGCGTTCTGTAGTAAGTAATCCGGTCAATTTAGACCAAAAAATAAGAATGAAGCTACATTAATTCCCATCAAGCTGAAAATGAGTATAATTGTTTAAAACACAATTAAAAGCATTATTTCGAAATTCCCCATGATTCCGGTTTAAGGAAAAAAAATTACCCAAGGTCAAAGGTAAAAAAAATGGGTTTTTCACGATTTTCTTCAAAACGGCAAGTTATATCGGAAAAATTACCTTAGACATAGATTGTAGATCATAAAGTTATCTATTAAAAGAAATCAATATTTTTTTTCAATAAAGCTACCGTTTCTGAGATATAACGATGCAAAAAGTTGCAAGCGTCATAATATGCATAAGCACGTCTCATATATACTCTGTGTAGCAGTAATATAAGTAAAAATATTGTCCTCTCGGTAATTTTAACTTGAATTCAAAATATAAAATATACATAAGTATAATGAAACCCAGTCCCTTCATTTATACTGTAGTGAAACCTTGAGACAACATCTGTCTCTCTGTTTAATTGTCTTTATTGAAAAAAAGTATTGATACCTTTTTTATAGATAACTTTATGATCTACAATCTATGTCTAAGGTAATTTTCTGATAAAACTTATCGTTTTGAAGAAAATCGCGAAACACCCATTTTTTAACTTTGACTTTGGGTTTTTTTTTCCTTAAACCGGAATCATGGGGAATTTCGAAATAATGCTTTTGATTGTGTTTTAAATAATTATAATCATTTTCAGCTTGATGGGAATTAATGTAGCTTCGAATGTCTAGATTGACCGGACTAAAGTATTTTTTTGCCGCAAACGGTTCAAGCTAAATCCAACTTTCGGCGCTATAAGTTACGGCGCTGAATCCACTGCGGGTAACGTAACGTGTGTTCGCGGTTCTACAGAACAACGTCTATGGATAAACTGAAAAATTAAGATTTTTTCTTCTTCGTATTTTTTCAGGATAAAAAGTATCCTATTTTATGCCCAGGACAATAAGGTATAATTATACCAAGTTTCATCAAAATCGAACCGTTAGTTTTCACGTGATGCCTGAACATACAGACAGACAGACAAAAATTTTTTTAATCACATATTTGTGTTTGGTATCGATCCAGTAACACCCCCTGCTATTTATTTTTTCAATATTTTCAATGTACAGAATTGACCCTTCTACAGATTTATTATATGTATAGATAGATAGATAGAAAACTTAATGAAAATGAACTCAAATTAAAAGTAAAGCTAAAACTACTTAAAAAAAAGAAAGAAAAATAGTTAATTACGATCTAAAATTTAATTTACAAATTGTACAGTACCTACTTGCATAGCATCAACATGCGGGAGTGTGTCCAAAAGGCTGGCAGCATTGCTAGGAATAGATATCTTCCGTGCAGATTCTAAAAGTCATTCAAGAAAAGGCTAATGCCCTGGGGTTTTTCTTATAGGCGATGGGCTTGAAACTTAACTCATCAGCCTTTTAGTATTTTTAAGACTGTTGGCTAGATCTAATGCCGTAAAAGACCTAAATCAAATTGTAAAGAAGTTATTCTAAGTAACAAAGCTCTAATAAATACTGTGCCGTTTGGTTCCTGGCTTTTAAGAAAAGGACCACTCCATCTCCTTTCCCATGGATGTCGTTAAAGAAGACTAAGGGATAGGCTTGGAACCTGTCACTATTTGAATCTTTATAATGGAAATAAGGCATTAAGTTGAACTTGGCTTTTCGGTCTTTTCAAATTGGCTCTGTCTACCCTGCAAGGCATACAGACGTAATAATATGTATGTAATAGAAAATGGTTTAGGTATATCTTTTCAGTGACTGCGTTATTATACAGTGTAGAATAAAAAATATGTCTAGCCACAAAATAAAAAATGCATGCGCAACGCTCAAGTTCCAAACTTTTCAAAAGCACGTACAGTACTCACCACATCATTATATACGAGTCCATTGTATTTTGGAAACTATCACTGTGACATAAGGTCTATGTGAGGTAGTTTTATATGTTTCTAATTGTACAGTCGACCGCGTAACAAGTTAAAATGAACGGAACTATGACGCGGAAATAGAGGATACATACATACAATCACGTTTATATCCCTTGCGGGGTAGACAAATTCAAATTCAAAATTTTTATTCATTATTATAGGATACTTCAAATCGCTTAATAATTGTCAAAACGTATGGTTTAACAACATTGGTTGACGTCAAAAGACAGACAAGACAGAGCCAACAGTCTTGAAAAGACTGATAGGCCAAGTTTAGATATTCGGCTTAAAGAAAGAATTGAGATTCAAATAGTGACAGGTTGCTCACCTATCGCCTAAAAGCCCTTAGTCGCCTTTTACGACATCCATGGGAAAGAGATGTAGTGGTCCTATTATTTTTCTATTGGTGCCGTGAACCACACGAAATAGAGGATAATTTGCAGCGAATTCGGGTAGGTTGATGTGATGTTGACTGTACAAAGTTATGGCAAGCACAATTTGATATTCCATTATTCGTCTGACGTGTGAGTTTAGGCGGTCCACTAAAATATGTCGGGTTAAAAATAAATAAAATCAATTGTGTTTATTACATTTGTTTGAAAGGGTACCTAGATACCTAAGTCATTATGAAAATTTTGGCCAAAGATTTACGTACATACATACATACATATGGTCACGTCTATATCCCTTTCGGGGTAGACAGAGTCAACAATGTTATAAAAAGACTGATAGGCCACGAAGCTATCTGGCTTAATGATAGAATTGAGATACAAATAGTGATAGGTAGCTAGCCCATTGCCTAAAAGAAGAATCCCAAGTTTGTATCCTATTCCTTAGTCATCCTACGAAATTCATGGGAGAGAGATGTATAAAATCATAACCAAATAATGTATTCAAAATAAAAAACATTCTTATCATCTCAAATACTTTATGCATCGTATTCAGTGGAGTAATTTATCTGTTGCGGTTAACCTCAAAATAAGGTTATTACAAAAGAATAACTTGACGTGAGAGAAGAATTCAAATCTAAATTATATATTTGACGGCCCGTTTAATGCGATGGTTGCGAACCTACAGGAAGAATTCCAAGATTTTTATCCTATCCCTTAGTCGCCTTTTACGACATTCATGGGAAAGAGTTGTAGTGGTCCTGGTCATATTACCTTTCACTATTTGAATCTCAATTCTACCATTTAGCCAAACAGCTGAACGTGGCCTATCACTTTTTTTAGCGATGTTGGCTCTGTCTATCCCGCACGGGATATATACGTGAATATATGTATGATTTTACGAATTCTTAAATTTATAAAAGTATTAGTATTTCATATTTATTTATACTAATATTATTAAGCTGAAGAGTTTGTTTGTTTGTTTGAACGCTCTACTCTCAGGAACTACTGGTTCAAATTCAAAAATTATTTTTGTGTTGAATAGAACATTAATCGACGAAGGCTTTAGGCTATATAACATCACGCTGCAACTTTTAGGAGGAGGAGTAAACGGGGAGAATCCATCCAATTCATCTTTGAGGGCTTCAATGATGCCCAAAATAACTATTCCACGCGGACGAAGTCGCGGGCACAGCTAGTAATATATAATGGAAAGTGAGGCTATAAAACTGTTGTCGTCCTGGTTCCTCTTTAATTTGTATTGGACACCCACAAAAATGGTATAATTATGAAACGGCACATAATTCAAATCGCGGACGCGAATAAAACGTTTATGCCTCCATTAAATTGCAATGAATTAAAAATACAATGAAAGATTAAAGTTTAATGGTCGTATTAATTGGCGTTGGTGGACCGTCACGCGAACACCGGTACCTTTGACGCCTTATGATGTAAATCATAAATTATTACTTGTTTTACTTCGAAATATACATACATACATAAAATCACGCCTCTTTCCCGGAGGGGTAGGCAGAGACTACCTCTTTCCACTTGCCACGATCTCTGCATACTTCCTTAGCTTCATCCACTTCATGCAAGCTCAGCGGTTTCGGGTACTTTTGACCTGACCCTTTACCAGGACGTCCTTAATTTGATCAAGATACGTTCGTCTAGGTCTTCCCACTCCGACCTTTCCCTCCACACTCACCTTGTATATCTGCTTAGTCAACCTGCTTTCATTCATCACACATATATGGGCTGTAGCGGCAGCGATAGTTCGGACTCGACCGTCACAAAGGGATTATCTTCCGTTAGGCCATTTGATGATTTTAATTTTGGTTAATTTAACACATATCTACATATGATCACGTCTATATCCCTAGCGGGGTAGACAGAGCCACCAGTCTTGAAAAGACTGATAGGCCACGCTCAGCTGTTTGGCTTAGTGATAAAATTGAGATTCAAAGTCGCCTTTTACGACATCCGTGGGAAAGAGATGGAGTGGTCCTTTTCTTTTTGTAATGGTGCCGGGAACCACACGGCACATGGTTAATTATAATGTTAGTTTTATTTTTCATAGATGAAATACTTACCATATTTAGACAATTAGGGAGTAAATCAGTATGAAGCGAAGGCAACATTTTTTTTTATAAAACACTTTTCGCGACATGGGGTGGTTTTTTATTTTTCTATAGAAACTTGGATTTTGACACACGACAAACCTAATTACTGTGTCAAAATGTTGACGTATTCATAATGAGTTCCCAACTGCTTTTAAAATGCAACGATTTTAAAATGGTAGTTTTGGATTCGGCGATCAAAAATAATATAGACCTATTAAATGTCAAAGTAAAAAAATTATATAGGATATTTTTTATAAACTAGCTAATGCTAGCTAGTTAATTTTTTAATGTTTCCCTACATTTGTGAGGTGTATACGTTCCAAATAACAGCTATAAGTAAGTAGTTAATTGACGGCCTCTGTGGCGCAGCGGTAGTACGCTTGTCTGTGACAACAGAGGTCCCGGGTTCGAATCTCGGCCAGGGCATGATGAGAAAAGAACTTTTTCTGATTGGCCTGGGTCTTGGATGTTTATCTATATAAGTATTTATTATAAAATATAGTATCGTTGAGTTAGTATCTCGTAACACAAGTTTCGAACTTACTTCGAGGCTAACTCAATCAGTGTAATTTGTCCCGTATATATATATATATATAAGTAAGTAGTATATTTATTACATTTTATATATAAAAGTCTCGTGTCACAATGTTCGTTCCCGTACTCCTTCGAATTCCCATGAAATTTTGCGGGCATATTGAGTAGGTCTAAGAATCGGCCAACACCTATTTTTCATACCCCTTAGTGATTAGAGTTGTCCATTCTTAACATTTTTTTTTAACTTGAAATTACTTAAAAGTTATTAGTATGGCAAAACAACATTTGTCGGGACAGCTAGTACACATATATAATGACGCCTCAGAGAGACATATTTTTCCAATTTCCAAGTTCTCTGCATACTTCTTTTGCTTCACCCACATTCATGACTCTTTTCATTCAGCTCGTAGGTTTCGATTTCTAGCGGCCATTTTACAAGGGTAAATGTTTTATAATACGAAACAAATTATCTTTATTGCCCATAAAAAAAATTACATATGTAGTAGAAACATACAATACGAATTTGTTGAGCAAAGACTTATCGCTAAGCAATTTCTTCCAGCCAACCTTGATCAATATTCCTGGGCAAAAATATGGGAAAAAAAGAATAGGTGGTTTCTTAATATATAACAAAAACAAATTGAGCGACATATCAACGATCGACCCAAATCATTAGGTCTAAGATTCGTATTTTTATATAAGAATTCAGTATTACGAGTGAGGATCCGCAGACGTAGGTATCCTACTCACGTATTTAAGAAATCTTGTATTATTTCTCAAAGTTTCTAAAAACATATTTCTACGGACATATCGTTGGCTGTATGCCTTGATTTCACGGGCCGGTGGCTCCGAAAACAATCCAAAAGGCCAAGTCTTGACATTTGATAGAATGCTCCTTGGGGCGGCTACGATCTGTTGTATCCAATAGAATTATAAAGGGGAATCATTTTTATTTGCGAAAGCCAATACTTGGGAAGGGTTTGGGAAATCTATTGCTATTTTATGATTGTATTTTGTTTTTAAATAATTTCAATCGCCATGAGAATTGTAATCCTTTCCGGCTCTAAAGCACAAAAGGACCAAATTTTCAAATCGGAGTGATTTATTTAACTGTTTTACAACATGTGCGATTCATAACGACGACATATAATTGCAGACTATTTTAGTACTACCTTTATGTATGTATATTATGTTTGTATGTTTTACATTTTTCTACCCAAAAGTTGGCTGGAAGAGATTGATTAGCGATAAGTCCGCCTTTGATCAACCTATTCATATTCTACTACATAATATGTATTATTTTATGGGCAATAAAGAAAAATTGTATTCTATACATGCGCTTTGGAAGCGGTAGTAGATATAATTAGTTTTAAGTGATGTGACGTCAATAAGTGATACCTTGTATCGAATTTTGAAAATAAATCTATTCTATACTATAAATAAAAAAATAGATTTATGTATATAGTAGTACTATCATTTTACTTTTAGAGCAGAGCGTGCGCAATGAACCGAAGCTAGTGAGATACTCAGACGTAACACAAAGCGAGCGAATATTCCACATATCAGCGCTGAAGTCAGTTATCTAAACATTCCCGTATAGGAATGTTAATAGTTCCACTTCTATAAAATACGGGGAAGTTTGCACGCGATACGGAAACACGCCACGTGCGTGCTTCGCCTTTTTTTTTCTAATGCGCCTACCGAGTGCCATTATTTCATCAATCTATTTCAATTTATATGATGACGTACTTAATGTATTATACATTATCCTCTAGGGTACGATATATTACCCCTATGTTAAGGTTTCATTGTATTTTCACGTGTTTTATTTTCTTTAGCCTGTGTCTGCTTGATAGCCACACAAAAATAGTGTTCGTCTTTATCATTTACAGGGAAGCAGAGCAACAGTGACTGTAAAGACTGAAAATAAAGTGACTGGTTACTAAACAGCCTAATAATCTTATATTTAAATAGGTGGTTGATATGTATAAAACTATAAACTTCAGTAAAATATATTCCATGGACGATTTAAGAAAAACATATTAAGGTCACATCATTTTCTGTTAATGCATTACCTACTATTGGCTTAAAAACACTTTTGAGGTCGGCAAACTAATTTGCAATAAGGCGATTTTTGAACGTAGAATACGCTGCTCTCCGATCAAAATATGAAACAAGAAGTGTTGCCACATATTCAATAATAAAAAGGTACTAAATAAAAAGCAATAAGAAAAAAAAATACATAGTGTGAATTTCCAATATAAATACTGGCCTGTCATCTATTTCGAAATTCGAAGCCCATCTTCAAAATAATATGCATACCGTACACAAAATTCAGCAATTTTTCCGATATACCTACAAGAATTTTCAATTTTAAGACCCCGTCGTACGACTGCGGCATTAAAATAAAATACGACTGGTGTCGCCAGTCGTCACGTAAAAGCCATCCATCACTACCGTGTGTAGGCCCCCTAATGCCGCGACACGTGGCAGGCTGAGACGCGTCTGGTAAAAAACTACCCAGTGTGTGCCAGGCCTTTGGAAACTACTAGCAACTTTGGTTATTTTGTTTTTTTTTTTACATAATTCTTTTTTTATTATTATTGTAGTATTGTTGTAGTATATAAAAAGATAAAAGAAAAAAAAACTCTTTATAATTAAAACAACAGCGGGTAAAAAGCGTGTCAAATTTTCGAATAATAAGAAGATTTTTAATGTAGGAAAAGGAAACTTTTGCTTACACTTTTGCGATGTTTTTTTTTAAACGGGGGGTTCAAAAAAGCGCGTCGAATTTTTGAAAAATGTAAAAAGGTCACCGTCTCGCCTCTAGTCACGCGCCGCTCATTTATTCTGTTCGACTCCTTTCAGCGTTTTCGGCGCTGGTGCCGGATAAATGAGTTTTCCCTATTTTTCAATTACAATGGCTTTACGTTTCAAACGCGTGGACGTTTTGGTAGAATAAAAATAACTAGAAGAACATATTTCGGTTAGTTTTCTTACTAAGTAATTGCAACTCCGCCCATGGGAATTATCAGTGACAGTGAAAAGTACATATATACAACATTTTATCAAATTCAAATGTTTGCTTTTTTCATTATCATGGGACGTTTCAACATCACTTATTGTCATATCTTTTGGTTTCACCACATTTATTTACGTCAAATAAATTACTTAAAACCAAGTTTACTACTGTCAGTGCAGAAGAAGCGGTAACAAACTGGACTGGAGCATTTTCTTCAATAACATCAACTTCACCATTATCCAAACATTAAGAATTGAAATGTGGACGAGAGAATACATTGTTCAGATTTATTGATTTTTATGAGATTTTTATAATAAAATATATATATTTATAATTTTTATACATCGGCGATTTTAAATAGATTTATGTACAGAGCGTAATTTAATTTAGGTTCAAATCGAACTACAATATAATTCACGTGCCAAGCTCAAGCCAATAATATACTTTTGGCCGTACACGTCATCCCTTCAACCGCATCTAAACACAAATTTTTGTACCCAGGACTTCAACAACAAAATGCAGCGGCGCCTCGCCTCACAGAGAGAGACGGCGGAGAGAAGAAGAGGCAATGACTAGCGGGTTTGCCGCGGCTTTGCACAAAGTCGCTCCGCCGCCGCCGCCTGCGCTGCTCCGGAGGTTGGGCGTGAAGGAACCGACTGGAGTTGGCAAGGTGAGAATAAAAGAATAATGTAATATAACTAGCTGTCCCGGCAAACGTTGTTTTGCCATATAAATATTTTTTAAGTAATTTCTAGTTAAAAAAATGATAAGGGTGGACAACCCTTAACACTTAGGGGTATAAAAAATATATGTTAGCCGATTCTCAGACGTACTGAATATGCATGCAAAATTTGGTTAAAATCGGTAAAGCCGTTTCGGAAGAGTACGGAGACAAACATTGTGACACGAGAATTTTATATATAAGATATTTATATATAAGATATAAGTTTATCGCTCACCATAATCATTTACAGTTAAGTTAATAGAACAATATAAAAACTTAATTTTAAGATAATTGGTACAATAACAATTTTTATTCATATTTAGGTGTTAGGCTAATATAACAGTACCTTCTATAAAATTATGGCGGATTGACACCTGAACTAGGACTAGTCCTGTATCTCAGGTTATCAACCCTCCACCTCAAGAAAAATGGTCTAATAATATACTGTTGACGGTAAAATAATAAACTGAATCTACATACTAGCATAGATATAATCACGTTTATAGCACTTGTGTAACAAGATGGAGTGGTCCTATTCTTTTTTTATTGGTGCCGGAAACCACACGTTTCTCATTTCTTAATAATAATTAATTCCGAAGGAGAATCATAAATATAGGTTTACGTTTATCAAATCAGGAGAAACTAGTTCTACATTCATTCATGTTTTTTAATGTAGACAATGTGCATTCGTCCATTATTTAGATTTAAGAGATCTATATTTGTATATTGACGTCCGATGAAAATGCTGCAGTGTAGTTTGTTCCGCCGCTTCTTCTACACATGCGCTTTGGACGCGGTAGTAGATATAATTAGATCTAAGTGATGTGACGTCAATAAGTGATACCTTGTATCCAATTTTGAATTCTATTCTAAAATGATTTTACTATTCGCTAATAATTATTTCTTTGATGAATTAAATTAAGCAATATATACAAACAGTATAGACTACATTATAGTTAAACCTGATTATAGTCTCATATTGATTTGGGTGATTTACCTCGTTTCCCTGTTAAGGGCAAGTTCGTAACTCCGTAACTCTTCAATTAACAGCCCCTTAAACAAGCAATAAGGCGAATGAAACGAAGTCTTGTCAGGAACGGAGAAAATAACATAAAGCTTCGTCTAGATAGACGCGAAACTGAGAATGCCTTTTCATTTATTTATATTATTTATGTACATAAAGGGGGAAAATTGAGAACTTAAACTAAAGAGAAATTCAACAATGGGCACTACTTATTTCTAGAGAAATTTCTTCTTATTGTGGCATGTTTAAAAATTTCGGTTTTATATATGTGTATACACATGTGTATGTAAGTATTTCTTTATTTATTGTTTATTGTAACATTTACAATTTGTAAAGTATAATAGGCGGACTAATGCTAATAGCATTAACTAACAGTCCGCCATTTAAGTCTAAATTGTGTTAGAGTAGAAATGCCATATTAATTGGTAATTCGTAGCCAACTGTACTTCATAATTTATAGAAATACACGCTAAAATGAGCGAAAATGTTGAATGAGCCCTTTTAAATCAAACCAATTTTAAGGCTATACATACATACTTTTAATCACGTCTGTATCCCTTGCGGGACAGAAAGAGCCAACGGTCTCGAAAAGACTGAAAGGCCACGTTCAGCTGTTTGGCTTAAACTGGAATTGAGATTCAAATAGTGACAGTTGCCTAACCATTGCTCACAAGAAGAATCCTGGGTTTATTAAGCCTTTCCCTTAGTTCCATTTTACGACGTGCATGGGAAAGATATGGAATATGTGTAGTAAAATAAAAAAAAGTGTAATAGCGTCAGTTTAAACTCAGCTTTACACATTGTTGGCAGTTTACTAATTGGTCAACCGTTAATGAGACAGTTGAAGTTTTCAAAGTAATGAACAAAATTAGTAGGTACGTATTTAATACTAACCGCCTTTTTTTTCCAGATTTTATTGATACAAAATATTCCTGTATGAACTTCGATTTTTCATATAAATAGTTACCGTAAAATGAGAATAGGGTTGCTAAGAATCATTTTGTACATTTTTTTGAAGACGACTTGATCATTACCAAGACAAGAAAGACAAACATCCATTAAATTTTCCAAATAAGTACTTTCACTGTAAATAAAGTATTAGTCACAATTATCAAGATAGTATTTTGTGTGTGCCGTGTGGTTCCCGGCACCAATAGAAAAAAAATAATGAGGCCACTCCATCTCTTTCCCATGGATGTCGTAAAAGGCTTATAAACTTGGGATTCTTCTTTTAGGCGATGGGCTAGCAACCTTTGTCACTATTTGAATCTCAATTTTATATTAAAGCCAAATAGCCGAACGTGGCCTATCAGTCTTTTCAAGACTATTGGCTCTGTCTGTCCCGCAAGGGATATAGACGTGATTATATATATGTATGTATTAAGGGTTAACACTATATCAGAGTCCTATAATTTTGCAACAATTATCAAGCTAGTAAGTATTAATAGTTAACACTACGAGAATTTTGCTTAATTTTTTTCATTTCTGGATCGGACGTACCACGGTCTCCTCTCCATCAGAGGAGTTAGAGTGCGAGTTTTACTCGATCAAACGTGAAGTAAATGCGAATTTGTATGTGATTTGATCAACGCCACCTAGCGGTAACGCGATGGCACTAATGCAATTCCATACAAATTCCCTAAAGTCGCACTTACCCTCATGAGTGCCAATTAATTACTGAATACAGATTTTTAAGCCTATTCAGCTGATAGCCATAGAAATACTTCGCGATGATAAAAAATGAGGTGATGACGCAACCGGAATGCGATGAGTCACGATGAGAGGTAGAAAAATAGAGACTACCTCTCCGAAATAGAGGGGTAGTAAGAGACAACATCTTTCCGCTTACCACGATCCCTACTTACTTCTATTAATTCATCCACATTCATTTTTCCTTTTTTAAACTCAATATACCTAACCTAGTTTATTATAATTGCAATATATTCACAGCACGAAGATTTATTACTCTTCCCGTAAAGAAGAATCGTTTTCTCAAGAAATTAAATGGCAAATCTTTTTATCCGAGCTAATCTCTATGCAGACTCCGTGGCTAACCGCTTAACCGGAGTCTTAATTCAAAGTTGATTAAGTTAGCCCGCACACAATAGCGGTAAAGTTCTCTGAAACCTCGCATTCAGCTTTCAAATGCATTTTTCTTAACGACTTTTATGTGCAATAAATAATAAGTAAATTAGTTTTGATTACCAGTGAAACGAGTATTTTGTTTTATTATCGTGATGGCGCTAAGAATTTGTAAGAAGTCATCATGTATTTATTTTTGACCTTTTAAGCAAAGGTGAAATAGAAAGACATGTTGACTCTTTGGCGTAGCGATAGTGTTTCTGCCGAAAGTCTCAGGTTCGATCAACGATCAGGTCATGATGGAAAATTTTCCATAATTTAGAATTGAAAAAAATTTAGATTAAAAAGCTCATTAGCTTTTTTGGATTGGACCTGGGCCTTCGATATGCAAAATTTAAAGTAGCAATTTCATATCCAACTCAATGAATTTCCCTTTTTTGGTCAAATTTTCTTCTTCCTCTTAGCTTTAGTCCCGGTTTCATCCACACCACTTGGACAAGGGGCACCTGTCTTTTTGGGAACTAAATAGAGGTAATACTCAGAGCCGAAATCTCTAATAATCTTAACAATTAGCTAAGTATATCTTATAGGTGCCATGTGGTTCCCAGCACCAATATAAAAAAGAGTAGGAACACTCCATCTTATTTCCCGTGAATGTCGTAAGAGGCGACTTAGGGATAGGCTTTTAAACTTGGGATTCTTATTTAAGGCGATTTGCTAGCATATATATCATAAAGCCAAACAGCTAAATGTGGCCTGTCAGTCTCTTCAAGACTGTTGGCCTTGTCTACCCCGCAAGGGATATAGACGTGACTATATGTATGTATGTTTGTATCTTATTTAACACATCATAAGCAACAACAAAAAACTTACGTCATATTTTTACCTCCAATATTCAATACCAAACAATTTCCAAACCTCGTGACCGACCATCAAAAGGACTCTTTAAATAAGCCGCCTAAACTATAAATACATCGAATAGTTTGACTTCAGTACGTGCTTTGGTCTGCTAATGCTATAATGCTACTAACGAGGAGCGTCCCGAGCTCACAGGAATCCCAGGACGATTCCTACAGGAACGTGCTGTCTGCACTTATCGACGTCTGGGAAGAAAAAATACCTATTGGGGATAATGGAACGGTATAGGAATAAGACTTAAGACGATACGATGCGACGCGATGCGAACAGAACTGCGCCGTAGAGAGAGATAGACGCCGTTTCGCTTTTTATTATGACGTGAAACGGGACAGCCATAGGTTTTCGCGCGATAAAAATTGCATCGCGTGTGATTTCCTACGGGGGCTTGAATAACAGAATCTACGCTGTTTCATCAAAATCTTTCTCTCTCTTATCAATTTCTATTGCTCGGTACTTTGTTTCTATGGTTTATTGTCGGGATCAAGTTTTCAATATTTATCCATGTCACATCATCTTACAATGAACTTTACCTAAGAAGAATCATCATCCTACATTGAACTTAACCTAAGAAGAATCATCATCCTACATTGAACTTTACCTAAGAAGAATCATCATCCGACATTGTACTTTACCTAAGAAGAACCATCATCCTACATTGAACTTTACCTAAGAAGAATCATCATCCTACATTGAACTTTACCTAAGAAGAATCGAACATGATCCAGCATGAGGATAGAATATCACAGTAAAGCGTCTATAGTCAGGAAATTCCTAAGATATTAAATATTGGCGACATACATATATAAAATTACACCATTTTACTTATTAGGCAGAGACAAAGTTTTTCCACTTGTCACGATTTGTTCAATCAGTAATCCTGATGATGTGTAAAACTACGATTTTTCATGTGATTTTTTAATGTGCCGTGTGGTTCCCGGCACCAATAGAAAAAGAATAGGACCACTCCATATCTTTCCCATGGATGTCGTTAAAAGCGACTTAGGGATAGGCTTATAAACTTGGGATTCTTATTTTAGGCAACGACGAACTATCAACTTGTCACTTTATATGAATCACAATTCTATCAGTAAGCCAAACAACTGAACGTGGCCTATCAGTATTTTCAAGACTGTTGGCTCTATTTACCCCGCAAGGGATATAAACGTGATAATATGTATGTATGTTTTTTTTTATATTTAAGCTAACCTTATTAAGAGGGTTAGGTTAAAAACGTACCTTAAATTCAATCTCTGATGAAATTAAGGACGTCCTGGTAAAGGGTCAGGTCAAGAGCAACCGAAACCGCCGAGCTTGCATTCATGCAAGTTCTCTTTTTGTTCCACACACAGACACACACACAACTCTCTGAAGAGAGTTATGAATGTGGATGAAGCGAAGGAAGTATGCAGAGATCGTGGCAAGTAGAAAGAGGTAGTCTCTGCTAACCCCTCCGGGAAAGAGGCGTGATTTTATGTATGTAAATTCAATCATGCCACAAACGCTCAAAAACGTATCTTTTAACATTCTCCTTGTTCACGTTCGATTAAAAACCGTCCTACCGATACAGATCATCGTCTTGCTCGTTAATTTAGTTACGCGAACACCCAATTAGGGCGCCGGCAGGGTTAATGTGATAAGTGACGAGGGAACGTGTGCGGCGGTATATACAAATTGCCATTAAATATTCCAAGTCTTATTTTTAGCTTTCATGTTGAACCCTAAAACGACGTGTTTGCAATAAGAGGGTTATGAATGTGGATGAAGCGGAAGAAGTATGCCGGGATTGTGACTAATGGAAAGATGTAGACTCTGCCTATCCCCATGGAAAGAGCCGTGATTGTGTAGGTAAGCGTCTGGTACGAAGAAAAAACAAAGCGAGCTAGCTGTTTTAAAAAAATCTTTAAAGAATATTCTATATTGATGTTTTTCTTTGAGATGATTGTCTAACCTGTCAATTTTATCAAAAATGTGGACTTCGATTCGTCTTTGCTACTAGCTCTGTCTACCTCGTAAAGTTAAAAGATGTTAGTTTAAGAGTTTTGGTGGGATGGTCGAACTTCCAAAGCGCATGTGTAGAAGAAGTGGCGGAACAAACTACGCTGCAGCTACATACTACTGCGTGTACTTTTCACCTGACGTCAATTTACAAATATAGATATCTTTGAATCAAAATCGAGAACGAATGCACATTATCTACATTAAAAAACATGAATGAATAAATACACAGCTAATTATACCTTTGTCATGAGTCAAAGACTCTTTGCTAAGTAATGAACATCATTTATTCTGTTAAAGAACACATTGTGTGTATTTAACCATGATCCGATTAGGGTGAAGTTCTTCTGTAAATGTTGTGAAAGTCAAATGAAAATAACTTCGTCTAAAAACCTTATGAGTAACTCTCTGTTTTTGATTTGTAAGAGGCTTTCTGTTGGTAACTTTACAAATTACTTACATAGTAGGTGTGTGGAGAGCGGGAGAGGTCTGTAAGGATGGTAGCAAGTGGAAATCCATAGTCTCTGCCTACCCCAATGGGAGACCGGCGTGATGGTATGTGTGTATGTATGTACTCACTTTCTTTCTAAACCACAACTCTCGCTCATATTTCAATTCGATTCAAAATCATAAAGTACATCAGTTGAAGTACAGTTACTGCTTATAAATAGGTACAATATAAACCCTGTTGGGCATAGCAATTTTAAAATACTAGTTTGAATATAACAGTAATAAAAAAAATGTAGTATTATATTTGTAGTTAATATGTATAAGTTATCCAAAATAAATATAAATTATAAAATTTATTTAATTAATAAAATGATATGTTATAATTAAAAAAAAAATGACAATATTTCTATCGTTTAAGAACTCATCATTGAAACTAAGGAGCCCAACAAAACACGTCCTATTTCGTATACCGCCAACACAGTATAAAAAATTAACAGCACAACGGGTCGTGAAACCAGTGGAAATTTGCAATTCAAGAAGCAATTCACCCCAGGATAAACGAAATGCCACCAGCAAAAACTGCCACCTAGCGCCGGTCGATAGACGTCGTTATGTGGTTTACTGTGTTTAGCTGTGTCTTCACTTACGTTTGCCGTGTGGTTCTCGGCACTTTTGAATAGGACTCGGTTTCTTTCCCGTGGACGTAAAAGGCGAATAAGGGAAAGTTTAATGGCTTATTCTTCTTTTAGACGAAAAGCTAGCCACCTGTCACTATTTGAATCTCAATTCTATGCCAAAAATCTGAACGTGGTCTATCAGTCATTTTAAGACTGTTGGAGAGATTCTGAGACTGCCTAACCCGCAAGGGATATAGACGTGATTATATGTATGAATAGTAATAGTATATTAACAATATAAAGATATATATGGGAATAAATATTAAAAAAAAAAATTACATAAATACAGCAGAAAATCTACAAAATTAAACGATGTAACAGTACCTATTACGCGTAAAACTAGTGAGAACGATTTCTCTTCAAGACCATTGTTACAAGGAAGAGGGAAATATAATAACATAAAATTCCAATCCTGAAGCAATCAAAAAATTCCTCAAAAATAAACCTTTCATCCAACATGACGTAAACAATTTTAACAATTTTTCTTACCAAATAATCCATTATTTTTTTTCCTGTTTACGTCAAAAACCCAATACTTAATATAAAAATAGTCGGACCGGTAAACGTGTCAGGCGATACCCAGCCGTGTGTCAAAACAATCTCCCGTGTTATTAGGCTCTAATGCTATTGGGTTCCCGAGGGATCGGCAGAGACCGTGGCTATTATTTGGTATTTGTTCCGCTATTGAGACTTAATTTAATATGACGGCGTCTTTTGTTATGAAATATAGGAGTTGCTCAACAAAACGAAGATTAGTGGTCTAATGATTTTACCACAGATAATTGAAGCTGAATTTGAATTGCGATTTTGAAATATAGATACTACCGTGTGGTACCCAACACTTTGGAATAGGAAAACTCCATCTCCTTCATATTGATGCAGTGAAAGGTGATTGAGAGATAGGTAAATAAAATTGGGTTTATTCTTCCAGGCGATAGGCTAGCAAAAAGTAAACAGAAAAGTGCCGTGTGGTACCCGGCACAAATTTAAAAAATGAATAGGACCAACGACCAAATCGCATCTCTTTCCCATTGATTTCGTAAAAGGCGACTAGGGATAGACTTGTGTCGCCATAATTTCGCTGTTATGATGGGCGCGCTGTATTTTCACCGTGATTGGCTGATGGCATGTGACGTTTAGTGACGTCGCCACAAAATAATGAATATTGGAATATTACAATACACTTATTACGATCCTTGAAGATGTCTCCTTAAGTATTAAAATAGTATAAAAGTCCTATATACTTTGGGTGTATATTTTATGTGGTTGTCATTTCCACAATAAAGAGCATCGAATGTTTACTTTATTCCCACTATCCTGTCAATTTGTAGCATCCAATGAGACGGCGGCCGCTGCCCGTGGGATTAAACTTCTTATTGATTATTGGACCCTTTTTTATTGAAAGGCTCCAAGACAAAGGATAGAAGAGATTTTTCGCTTGGAATTTTGATGATGAAAGACATATTAGTTTAGTCTCTTTTACGACATCTGTGGAAAAGAGATAGAAGTTAATAAATAAATATATAATAAATATATACGGTACAAATTACACAGATTGAGTTAGCCTCAAAGTAAGTTCGAGACCCTGTGTTACGAGATACTATCTCAACGATACTATATTATATATACTTATATAGATAAACATACAAGACCCAGGCCAATCAGAAAAAGTTCTTTTCTCATCATGCCCTGGCCAGGATTCAAACCAGGACCTCCGGTGTCACAGACAAGCGTACTACCACTGCTAATCCTAAGTTTATAAGAAATATTAACAGTTATAATTATAATAATTCCAGATCAAGTTCTAAGCTCTTGTAACTTGAACCACAAACAGAATCCTCGTCTATAGATGATTTATACATCGGAGGGTCGCGATATTGATGGCAACATACTACAAACCTAGTTTTTTTCTTTGAAGTACTCGTGTTGGGAGGAAACATATCAATTTGTGGGTCGTTAGTGATACCTTTTTGTATGATACTTTATGTAACGTTTCAAATGTTAAGATGTTTTGTATTTAAGAGATGTAAGTTGTTTTTTCTTATGTAGTTTAACAAGCGTAGTTTTTGTAAGGTGTATTATTGTACTAGTAATGTTTATCTCATCTATGTGGTGATATGACCTTTTAAAAGAAGCATCTGCATATCTCAAAGCTGTGTTCATTACATACATACAGTCACGTCTATATCCCTTGCGGGTTAGACAGAGCCAACAGTCGAGAAAAGACTTATAGGCCACATTCAGTTGTTTGGCTTAATGATAGAATTGAGATTCAAATAGTGAAAGGTCGCTACCCCTAACAGCTTTACTTGACCTATCAGTCTTTCAAGACCGCTGACTCTATCTATCCCGTAAGGAATATAGACGGGCTTATATGGATGGTCACAATAAAATTGATCATTATTATATGAAGACTTCAGTTGTTTTAAGGTATATCTATTCACTTCTCTCCACATAATATCAACAAGGTTTTCTAAAAGCCGAGAATCGAATGCTTGACCTATTTAAGCGTTGATGGCAGTGGAGCCGGGCATACCGACCTTTGTTTCTGGATTCCGGGTCCGAAGGAATTTCCATCTGAACAATGAACCCCTGGGATATTTTCATAATAACTGGACCCTATTGTTTTAATAACAAAAGATATGGTAATTTTGTAAAAATACTTCAAGGCTTATGAATATCCTTAATGTGGAGTTATTGATTGACCATGCCACAACCCAAGCTGGGTTAGACTTAGAGTATTCCATCTCTTACTCATACATACATACATACATATAGTCACGTCTATATCCCTTGCGGGGTAGACAGAGCCAACAATCTTAAAAAGACTGAATGGCCACGTTCAGCTATTTGGCTTAATGATAGAATTGAGATTCAAATAGTGACAGGTTGCTAGCCCATCGCCTAAAGAAGAATCCCAAGTTTGTAAGCCTATCCCTTAGTCGCCTTTTACGACATCCATGGGAAAGAGATGGAGTGGTCCTATTCTTTTTTTGTATTAGTGCCGGGAACCACACGGCACTTACTCATGCATATAGTAAAAGGCGATTAAGTAAATAGGCCCATTGATTCGTCTTGTGCTTTTATCATGATCCGATATGGGTCAGATTCCCCTGATAAAGTTGCGGTCAGACAAGAATGCAAATCTTTGCTCCATGCAAAAACTTACTTACCCAACCCAGGTCAAAGTTGCACCCTTAGCTTCGAAGGCATGATGACAACGATCCTGAACTGCATAAGTCAAATGTGATTTAAAGTACCTCTATAAGATTCACGACGCAATCCTTGGTCATTAATAGATACCGGACTTCTCTCCACGGAGGTAAACATGTATCGTAAATGGTTTAGTACATACATACATACATATGATCACGTCTATATCCCTAGCGGGGTAGACAGAGCCACCAGTCTTGAAAAGACTGATTGGCCACTCTCAGCTGTTTGGCTTAGTGATAGAATTGAGATTCAAATAGTGACAGGTTGCTAGCCCATCGCCTAAAAGAGGAATCTCAAGTTTATAAGCCTATCCCTTAGTCGCCTTTTACGACATCCGTGGGAAAGAGATGGAGTGGTCCTATTCTTTTTTGTAATGGTGCCGGGAACCACACGGCACTAAAATCTAACCAGGGTCAATTGTCAGTTGCTCGCCTAAAAGATGAGACCCAAGTTAATTCAGCTACGATCCTATTAAAAATTCACCAAGTTTCATACTATCGGGTCACAACAAAAAAAGGACTTGTTATTTTTTTAAACTACAAAGGAGTTTGAGTCACCTGGGTCGGAAACTTACGATACATGCACTTTGTGAAATTATATCAACACCCGCGCAAAAGCTGTAGTTTTAAAATAAGGGGAAAATTTCGATGAAAATATGCTTTACCAGTATTTCTGCTTTCACGGGTAGAAATTTTTTTATTCAAATGCATATGGAGAGTATAATTGTTCGTGTAGCTATCGTTGTATGAATATCTCGCTTATTGTAACACTAAATTTTACCAGCATCTTCGCCCGCGTGAATTTTCATTGCATTTAATTTAAAAGAATTATTAACGCCATCGACTAAAGAATACATATTTTTCGCAAATCTACGGGAACTTTAGTTTTTACCAAGATGAAAAGTACCTTATGTCCACGCCACGCCACGCTTAATTATTCATACATACATATAATCACGTCTATATCCCTTGCGGGGTAGACAAAACCAACAGTCTCAAAAAGACAGATGGCCAACGTGCAGCTGTTAGGCTTAATGATAGTATAGAGTACATTTGGCTGATGATAACTCGTTAGTATGCTAGTGTTTATACTGGTTACGTTTCTGGGGTTAGCCCGAAGACCGTTTATATCTAGGACTCCTTCCTGTCTGACCTCTTCGGACATCGCCTTACCAAATGATGAGTATCCATCTATAATCAAGATTGTACCCTTAAATCACATCCCCACGAAATGAGCCAGTTAACCACCATACAGCGTGGTTTGAAGTCCAACATACACATATACATATGGTCACGTCTATATCCGTTGCGGGGTAGACAGAGCCTACAGTCTTGGAAGGACTGAATGGCCACGTTCAGCCATTTGGCTTAATGATAGAATTGAGATTCAAATAGTGACAGGTTGCTAGCCCATCGCCTTAAAAAGAATCCCACGTTTGTAAGCCTATCCCTTAATCGCCTTTTACGGCATCCATGAGAAAGATATGGAGTGGTCCTATTCTTTTTTGTATTGGTGCCGGGAACCACACGGCCAAAACTGCAGCAATAGCGTGGCCGGGCGTTTTTATCAAATTATTATCTGCACTTGGCTCGACTCCAATGTTGTCGTACAATTGAGCACAATCGACTCAAATATTGTTATATAAAGGTCATGTTTTATTTCTTGTTTTGGAAAGCGCTTTAAGTTAACTCAATATTGTTAACTTTACTTATTGATTTACACTTTATTGTAACATTTACAATTTGTGATTTGTGTGCCGTGTGGTTTTTGGCACTCATGAATATCAGAGTGGTGAGAATGCAACTGGGACTAAAGCCAGGATGCAAAAGAATCGTGACAAATGTAGACCTTGAGCTTTTTAGACGCCATGAATATAGTATACTAGCTGTGACCGCGACTTCGTCCGCGTGGAATAGTTTTTTTTTTTTATTATTGTATGAAAAATCTTACATAACAGGTTATTTTGGGCATCATTGAAGCCCTCAAGTATGAATGATATTACCCGTTTTTTTTTCACATTTTCCATTATTTCTTTGCTCCTTGCAGTTGCAGCGTGGTGTTATATAGCCTAAAGCCTTCCTCGATAAATGGTCTATTCAACGCAAAAATAATTTTTCAACTCGAACCAGTAGTTCCTGAGATTAGCGCGTTCAAACAAACAAACAAACATACTCTTCAGCTTTATACTATTAGTATAGATTGTATAGATTTAGTCTCACTGTTTAACGAGCGACAGTCACGCTCTTATGTCAAATCTAAATAGGATTTTTTTTAAACATTTCTGTCGACGACTGTACAGTCTAGTGGGAGCCTAATATAAGCGATTACATCGCCCGTTTTGGTCGGTTTTAACTCCCGACTAAATGCAAACAATGCCTGCAACCCGCACTTTGTCAACGCCTTTTGGCCGTTTTGCTAAATGTCTGTACGGCAACGGTTATTAACACCGTAACATGTGTTGCTTTATTGAAGTGTATGATACAGTGGATTTGTAGTTTCACTCGTAAACTTTTAATTGAGAACTTCTTTGTAGCTGTTTCTCAAGGCTTCACTTATAATTTTTGATAAAAATAAATCAATACGGGACAAATTACACAGATTGAGTTAGCCTCGAAATAAGTTTGAGACTTGTGCTACGATATACGAACTCAACGATACTATACTTTATAATAAATACTTATATAGATAAATCTTATCCTTTAGTCACCTTTTACGACGTCCATGGGAAAGATATGGAGTGGTTCTATTCTTAAGTGCCGGAAACCACACGGCACAGCCTAATTTCAACTGGTGGCAAAACACTCTCGCTGTTTTTCCATTGGAATTAATTTTCCATTGATTTCCGTTTCCGCCCAATCGGCGTCTCACTTCACCGCCTGTCCATATCAATCGAGGTTATTTTACGATTCATGGCACATTCCAAAATTGGACGGTTAACCGGTTTAATTGAAACTTCGTTTTGCAAATGGATTTATTTTTGACGATGTTGATCATCCTTTCATTGAATGTTGAGTTTGGTATTCATATTTATTTTAATACTGAAAAGTCTGTTTTTAATTACCTCTATAAAGGGTCAGGTCAAAAGTACCCGAAACCGCCGAGCTTGCATGAAGAGAGTTATGAATGTGGATGAAGCGAAGGAAGTATGCAGAGATCGTGGCAAGTGGAAAGAGGTAGTCTCTGCCTACCCCTCCGGGAAAGGCGTGATTTTATGTATGTATAAAAGTAACAAGCATACGACACGGTGTTGAATTAATTTTTAAATTATAGATCTATTTAACTTCGCTTCGCGTGACTGCTTCTTGTAGATGGAGCCTATGGCTCTGTCTACCCTGCAAGGGATATAGACATGACCATATGTATGTATGTATGTACTGCCTTAGAAGGGCATCCTTACATCAAATTCATCCATCACTCGCGACAAAAAAACATTTTTGAAATGAAAATTCCATAAGCAGCTTCGTGCACTATTTCGTCATGGGTAACACGTAACCTGCATCAAATATTCGTAAGTCTGTCATCCGGTGTAAGCATAGAAAAAATATTCAAGTTATCAGTACCGCCGCCTCTGTCAGAGTGTAATTCGTTGTTTTTTTTTTTTAATAGAGTAACATCATACTGATTTATCTATCGAACGCAATCTCGACCTATACCAATATTATTACCATAAATCAAATTCCAATACGTCCACAATCTGATAACGTAATAAACATATTACCAAAATTAAACGAGCGTATACGAAAGTCCAATTAAGGCGTCAATTTGGTGAAAATAATACCGTAATTACTGTTTACAATAATGTTAGGTACAATTAAATGACAATGTAAGCTACATGGGGGTGAAAATTACCCTCATATTGGGGAGCATTTAATCGAACTGCGCTATTGTCCGCTCAAATCTACGTTTGATAAGCTTATGAGTGCCGCAAATGTCCACAAAATTAATTAGTTGGGGTTCGACTAGCCCGCCACCGCTCATTGACTGTGGCCAGAGCCTAAGTTATAAGAGACAGCGGGTTATTTCCGATTATTGTTAAAATTGATCCGGCGAGCTTGCATGAAGAGTTATGAATGTGGATGAAGCGAAATAAGTATGCAGGGATCGTGGCAAGTGAAAATAAGTAGTCTCTGCCTACCCCTGCCCGACTTATGTATATATGTTTGTTTTGTAAAGGTATCATTTACCTATTATTTTCAGGAAATAGGCTATTTTAACTTACCACTTTTTTGCATCTCAATTTCATCATGAATTGTCAGCATAGCCTTTGAGTCTTTTAAAGACTATTGGTGTAGTGTATGTGCATATTTATAAGAGTGAAAGAGAAAGAAGTATTATTTCGCCGATAAGCCGGTGGTTAAGCGAATCACTACAATTGGTTTACCTCGTAAGAAATAAAGACGTATTTATTTGTATGTACAATTTAAATTTGCGGTGTGATTTACCTAAGATAAAAATGTGACCATTTCTTCTTTTGATATCATATATAGTGACTAAAGTATTTCAATTACTTAAAGGAAAATTTCAAAGTATAATTTGTATCAGACGTAAGTCGTAGCGCTGAAATGTCTCCTTCCTTATTTTTTTAAGAACAACGTTATAACTATTTAAATGACAAGAAGTGTAATGAAACTATTTAAGAAATAGAATTGCAAGTTTCCTACAAATTGGACCACCCGAAGTTCAAAGTCGACCACTTAGTACGTAAATCTTGGAAGTACATGTATACCTCTAAATCAATGTCCTTCTGATAAAATTCCACCCCATACGGTGCCTTACGGTCGCCTAACACGAATGTGCAAAGAAACCTTACCTCATTTACAAAGAAAGAGTGTCATGTCTTTCGACTTCTTATTATAGGTATAATAAACAGCATGTTTACAAAATTACATTGAACATAAATACATATAGTCACGTCTTTATTTCTCACGGGGTTGATAAAGTCAAGTCTTGACTGAAAGACTGATCGCTTATCGTATGGTAGGCGTTAGTGATCAAGCTAATATACGTACATGCCGTGTGGTTTCCGGCACCAATAGAAAAAAGAATATTACCACTCCGTCTCTTTCCCACGGATGTCGTAAAAGGTGACTAAGAGATAGACTTATTAACTTAGGCGATGGGCTAGCAACCTGTCACTATTTGAATCTCGATTCTATCATTAAGACAAACAGCTGAACGAGGCTTTTCAGCCTTTTTAAGAATGTTGGCTCTATCTACTCGGCAAGGGATATAGATATGATTATACGTATGTATATATGTTTATACGTCACTCTTAAAAGAGTCATGGTCGCGGTAGGATTTGAACCTATGCACCTTGCTTTTTAAGTTGTCCCATGATACTCAATGGACCATTAAATACAGGAATCAAATCACATGCCAATCATCGCTTAAAGATAAGGTGTCTGGCTTTTGGGTAATAATTAAAAGCATCCCATTCCAGTCATAAATTTGGCATTTACACATATAGTAAAAGTAAAGTAAAGTAAAGTAAAAAGAATTTATTCAAAGAACACCATAACAAACAAAGGAAACAAGAATATGTACAAAAACAAACATGTAGTATAGTGCTCCCGAAAGGGTACCCCCTCAGCATAATGCTGGCCGTAAACAATATGCTACACGGCTAGCGCTGATCTTCCGGGGGTGCCCGGGTAGGCATCACGGACATACGTACAATGAAAACAAAACAAAAAACAAACAAAAAAAAAAAGAAAAGAAATATATATACATATATATGTTCAACATACAAATAATACAAGAACAATACCTATATATTTTTATATTGCTCCTGCATCACTGCACCCATATTTATTCATATATATGTATATATATATTTTTCCCGTACATAAATACATAATTAACATTAATAACTAAATAAAAAGGAAGAAAAAAAATAACAAATAAAAATAAAATTAAAACAATAACACAACTGTCAAAGTCACTGTCAACTCGATCCTGCATCACTCACTCGTACGCATCACCAATCTATTATCTGCATTCTGTGAGCAAATGAACACAACACTTTCCTTGCAAACAAACACGCAGGTATCCGTTGTCCATTCATGGGAAAACAATAATTAAATGTAAACTTAGTAACAAAAATTCAAAGAAAGAAAGTACAACTAACAAAAATTTCATGCAATGTGAAACAGTGTGACCTCGACCGATCGAAGCATGCGTACCTAACCCCCCCAACAACATAAACACCAGTGAAAAACAAGATGTGCCTCCACAGCCAACGAAGCGAGAGATACAAAGAGGTAAGTTACGAGAAAAGCACATACATTAATAATTACTTTATATTACACTAGTGTCCTGCCTAAGCATCTCCTCACTAAGCTGGTGCTCAATGAGGAATTTTTTTAGGTTAGTCTTAAAACTATTTATGGTTTTCAGGTTTCGAATTGGTGGAGGAATATTGTTCCAACACTTGGATGCTGCATATCTAAAGCTGCCTCTAAATGCAACAGAGCGATGCTGGGGTGTTGCAAGTTGGATCGCACAGCTCCTGGCACCACATCTCTTATTTTTTCTCACCCATTCCAATTTGTCATACAGATAGGAGGGGGCTTTGTGATTCAAAATGCCAAACAAGAGACAAGCAAGGTGCAACTTCCGGCGGTGTTTCATTTTTAACATCGAGTTCCGGTTTAAAAAAGGTGTTACATGAGCTCTCAAAGGAATATTAAAACAATATCTAGCACAAGCATTCTGGATCCTCTGAAGAAGCCGTTTTGTTTTACCACATAACCTTGGCCCAACAACCACATCAGCATAATTCAGTTTGGACAAAACAAGGGCCTCCACTAGCTGGATTCTAAGGGACTCACTCAGAAAAGGTCTAGCCTTATAAAGGACCCTTAACCTATAAAAGCAATCTCTTACAGACTTTGCAATGTGTGACTCAAAACACAGATTGGAATCCATTATCAATCCCAAGTTTCTAACCTCAGACACACGCTCTACAACCTCACCAGATAAGGTGACAGTAGCTGAAAGATTAAGACAATTCAGTTGATATTTACTACCAAAAACTATGTATTTAGTTTTATGGGGATTCAACAAAAGGCAATTATCACTGGACCACTGTGCAATGGATCCAAGGTCTTGATTTAGTCGCCCTATGGCATCATCAATTTCAGACGGGTAGCATGATATATATAGCTGTGTATCATCAGCATATATGTGAAATTTGCAGTGCTTGATATGCATTTTTATGTCAGCTGTATAGAGTATGAATAAAATAGGACCTAGAATAGAGCCCTGAGGAACACCTCTCTTTATTTCCAACTTCTCTGACAGCACAGAGGACCCGTCAACACTACTATCCAGTTTTACCTGCTGAAAACGGTCACTGAGATAGCTCTGGAACCAGTTTATAGTCCCCGAGTCAAAACCATAGTAGCGCATCTTCGATAACAACAAATCTACACTTATGGAATCAAAAGCCCTGGAGTAGTCCAACATCACCAGCACAGTACACTTACCCTGGTCTTGTGCCTGGAGTATATTGTCAGTGACATCTAAAAGAGCTGTTACAGTACTGCGTTGTTTTCTAAATCCCGACTGAAACTGAGGCAAGACATTATTATTTTCTAAGAACTCAGTCAACTGTATACAAACAACCTTTTCTAGTATTTTAGACATGTATGGCAAGATGCTAATGGGTCTGAGCTCATTTAATCCAGAAGGATTAGTTACTTTGGGCAGTGGACGAACCAATGCAATTTTCCACACATCAGGAAATGTTGAGGATTCAATTGACTTATTTACAATATCCCTAACAACTTCAATGGTTTCAGGTAAAGTCAGATATATCATATCCATAGTGATACCATCATAACCTTGAGCATTTGACTTTAAGCTTTTTATTATATTAATCAAGTGTTCAATGTCAATGGTTTGAAGTTTAAAGTGAATTTTATCATCATGTCTATTGTATTCAAAAAATGTCAATAATGAGATAGTAACAAATAAAGGTCCAGGTACATTAAGGAAATAGTTATTAATAATATTAGGGTCATTGAAATTAGGCGGAAGGTCAGATCTACTTTTTGGAGTTAATGTATTTTGCAAATTTCGCCATAATAGTTTCGAATCATGGATTTTATTATTGATGTTATGGTTAAAGTAAGCAGATTTCTCATGATACAAAGCCTGTTTCACTAAAGATTTTAGGTTTTTGTAGTACACCTTCTTACTCTCTAATCCTGTTTCACGGTAAGCATTCAATGCATCATCTCGCAGCTTCATCATCAACTTAACTGTTTCAGTGATCCATGGATGAGTGCGATCCCTGATAATAACCGTTGATACAGGCGCATGAAGGTCAAATAAAGAAACTAGCAAAGTATTAAAATAAGACACCATATCATTCACGTTATCAAGGCTCAACAAATGTTCCCAGTTTAGATTGTTGAGATCCCTATTAAAATTGTCCATACAAATATTCCTTTTAGGTCTGTATTTTAGAATGAAGGGCTTAAGTTTCTCGCTTTTTATGTTAAACTCGCACACTAGCATACAATGGCCATTGTCATGTCCCATGTTGTCCAAAACTAAGTTCCTGGCCGGCAGGTCTGTGCAGATTACATCTAAGAGTTTTTGTGAATGGTCAGTAAAATGCGTAGGCAAGGTCACAAGTTGAGTCAAATTACTGTATCTAAGGAAAATGTTGAGTTTAACTGATTTCCAATCTTTTTCATTCAACAGATCCACATTAAAGTCACCCAACAGAATTATGCTATCATAACCTTGAAATGAGGTAATGGAGTCAGTCAAGGCATCCAAAAAAGTATCCAGATTTGTCCACTCAGGCCGATAAGCCGTGCCAATAATAATCCTTCTGCCGTTGACAGTCATTCTAAGCCACATTTGTTCAACAAGGGAGTGGGCGGGATCCACCGGGTGCGGACAAGCGCGCGCTGTTACGTTCCGCCTGATATAAAAGCCAACACCACCACCTCGGTTGTTGTTCCGAGGAAGAGGCCTCGGAGTGTGACGGAGCCTGTATCCAGATATTTGAGGAGCACGGGAATCCTCACCATCAAACAACCAGGTTTCATTAATTGCCAAAATATCCATACCATACCTATCAATAGCTGCAATGAGATTATCATGGTTTGCACCCAATGAGCCCGGGTTAAACAAACCAATTTTGAGATGTTTATTAATCATGGCTAAAGATTAACACACTATGTATGTCACACAACTTAATTAAATTGTTACATAATAAAAAATGTATAGAAATTTTATAGAAGCAGAAATAATTGAGGAAAAAATTATGCTCATAGATTGAGATAATAATATGTAATATTATGACCCATAAATACACACATAGACACAAGGCCCATATTGAACAGTTAAAATGCAGATCGGTCGAGTTCCCACCCTCACACATACAGCAAGCACACAAAACTCCAATCATACTACAGTGATAAGACTTATTACAAAAATTAAAATAAGAGGACGCGTCAAACGACAGGGCATCCAAAAACACGGGTAAGGTCGGTATCGGTGCGGATGAGGTAAGCTTGTTTACCATCACCTTGTCGCGCATATATGCGACCTCGCCTCGTCCAGGAATAGCGCCAGAGCTGCTTACGACATGCTTCCCTGACATTGTGGAAAAGAAGGCGGTTAACCCGTGTCAGTCGCTCGTTAATGTAAACCCTACGAGGCGGCCCGTCGTGTCCGAAGTCTGCAGTGGTGATGTTGCGCCGCACGCGCGCAGCCTGCAACAGCGCGTCGCGCGTCTGCCGGCGCGCCAGCCGCACGACCACGCGCCGCCCGCGCGCGCTCTCGCCGCCCGCGCGCACCGCCGCCCCCACCCGCTCGGCGAACACGACGTCCCGCTCCTCCAGGGTGATTCCGAGTTTGGCAGCCAGGACCGTCACCGTGTGGTAAATGTTCTCACCCTTCACCTCAGGGAGTTGTCCGATGTCAAGATCGGAGAGCAAGGCATCCTGATCGCGGTCGTTAAGATCAGACTTCAGTTGAGCAACTGTTCCTTCTAGCTCAGAGATCCTCTCACTCCCCGCTCCATCCACCCTTCCCTCAAGGGCCCCCAACCGCTGATCAAAACTATCCAACCTATCGTTGAGCCGTGAAAGGTTTAAATTTAAGGTGTCATATATACCGGACACGTAGGTTTTGATCTCCTTTATCCCCTCCATATCCCTGCGCATCTCTCCTATTTCCCCCATGAACTTCTTCAATTCTAGCCGCAAGCTGTGCGACTCCAAATCAGCTGTAGGAGTGAGAGACACGGAAGGAAGCGGTAAGCTCGGACCAGCAATTGAGGCATCCAGTCCAATCTCCAGGCTCCCGCAAACACCCTTTACAGGCGTAGAGCTGTTATCCCCCTTGCGCTGCTTCTTTTTACATTCCGGGCACACCCATTCTTTAGGTGTATTAGCCTCTGGTATCGCAACGCATCCCTTGTGGTACATGCGAGGGCATTGTGTACATCCCACAGTACCCGAAGCGGATAGAAATTTTCCACAAGCTCCACACTTAGCCATTGCAAAATTCATTTAATTATCACAAGTCTTAATGTTTATAATTGTAGTGCTTCAGGGTCTCAATAGATGGCGTTATTGGTTTGGCGAGTCCCGTATATGTACCGTGTATAATTTAAACTTATTTATGAGAATTTAGTAAATAATGCATCCACTGTTTGCTCTTTCTGTTAATTGTCCAATAAAATAACCCTTGAAATTGTTTTAATTATTCACCCAACAAAATGTCCAAGTTACCCTCCGATAAATTGTTAGTGCAATAAGTTGCCGCAATCTAGTAATACACTTTATAGGGCAGGAATACGGCTGCGCACACTCACACTACAGCTTAGCACACAGAACTAACGTGTGAACGTAATAATGCAAGGAAGAGAGACTATTTACTATTTTTACAGACAGCACTAATTGCAGAGGTATCCACTCGCACGCGAATCCGTGACGTCACATATACAATAACGTCTTTTTCCCTTGCGGGTCAAACAGAGCCAACAGTCAACAACAAGGCCACGTACAGGTATGTGCCATAATGACCGATCAAATAGTGCAAATTTTATACAATACTAGCGACCCGCCCCGGCTTCGCACGGGTGCAAAATTATAAATGTTATCATACATAAAAACCTTCCTCTTGAATCACTCTACCTGTTACAAAAAACCGCATCAAAATCCGTTGCGTAATTTTAAAGATTTAAGCATACAGACAAACAGACTAAAATAGCGACTTTGTTTTATACTATGTAGTGATGAAACAAAATCCACTCACAAATAATAATAAACCTCGCAGACAGACAATGTCTAGCATAAAAATAATCACAATGCATTCGATTTACATATCGCGCATATGCACACATTGTTTCGCACGACACCCCGACATAATAATAATTAAACTCGCCCCTTTACTTCTTTCGTAAAAATAAAAGCTGTACTTACGTTGAAACCGTTCGAATGGCGATGATGTGATCGTGTTTCATTTTCGAGTTCATGTAACATCGGGTTTCCTACTAATATTATTAATGCGAAAGTTTGTGAGTATGTCAGTATGGATGTTTGTTACTATTTCACGCAAAAACTACTGAACCGATTACGATGAAATTTGGTATATAGATAGCTGAAGACCCAGAATAACATATAGGCTACTTTATATCCCGGAGTTCCCGCGGGATTGATAGGGTTACCGTGCGGACGAAGTCGCGGGCGGCCTCTAGTCTTTCATAAAAATAAAACGTTGAAACCGTTCCGATGGCGATAATAGTCGTATAAGCGTGTTCCATGTTCAAGTTCATGTCACATCAGGTATACAAAATATGTGTACGGTTAAACATTGGGTGACGAGATCTACCCTTCAATGTTATAAATGTGAAAATCAGTTTGTTTGTCCGTCTTTCTCGTCAAAATACTAAACCAATCTCCACGAAAATTTATAAGTATATAATATGGAAAAGGACTTAGAGTACCTACTTTTTGCGAGGGTGAAAGCGATATTTTAATGTATGTAAGAGTATGCAAAAAAAAGAGTATGTCTTTCACATTAATTAGGTAAAATGTAGTCTCTGTCTACCAGACCGCGATAAGGCTTGATTTCAAAATAATCTGGAGAAAAAGCACTTTTTCCTGTCGAAACAACCGTGATCCAGACTTGGTAAGATTCTGTTGGTGGTATTACTAATAACTTGACCACTTCTCTGGACGGTACACATAGACGAACCCTTGGCATCTTTTTACGGAGATCTCAATACAACCATGATGAATGCTAGAAGGTAGAATAACACAGGCATTTCGCTAAGGAAAGAACAGTTTATTTTTTTTGAGGCAAGAAATATTCGCCTAAAAAACAAATGGAATCAGATAATTCAACTGAAAATTTGATGGGTTATGACCCATCGCTAACATTTTTTATGCGAATACCTCAAGTAACTCCACGCCCCATCACCATATACCATAACGGAAGCTCCCATGACCCAATAAACACCATATTTATAACCCATTGGCTGCATTACTAGGAGTGGAAACCAGAGGGTTGATTCCGTGACTCTTGACTATTAATTCAATTAGTACAATAAATAGTCCGGGAGTCAACGTTCAGTAATAATCATTACAATAATCGTATATTACTTGATATACAATATTTTTAAACGCGAAACGGTCGTATAAAGATCTAAGTGTGAAATAACACGCTCTACGATTTGAAGTGCTTTTAGTAAAAGTTGGATATAATTGTGACTATGCATAAAAATAATGGATAATTTTGAACGTTGCTTTAAACTAGAATTTGTCACGTTTATGTAAATTTTTCAACTTTAAAAAACAGGTTTAGGATACGAACTTACAGTTATCTCTATAGTATGACATAAAATATGTACAGCATGCCGAAACTCATAGTAGACTCTTAAAAATCAGAATTGAGTAACACTCTGGCGAAAACGAAATCTCGACGACTCAGCCGGTTGGATTTGCCGAACATTAAAATGCACTACGCCCTCTGGCGGGGAAGCTGGGGTATCGATTGTCGAGTTCAGCCTCCTAGTCTAAAATAGAAATAGGATTCTGCTTAGACATGTCTTACTTTAGCCCGTTATTTTTTTTTAAGTTTTTATTTCTTTGGCTTCATGTACAGAATTTTGAAAATTAATAATTATCCATTATGATATAAAACTGTATGTACGTTATTATTTTATAAACAGTTATTATGGATTTTAAGGGTACTTTATTATGTAAAATTTAATACCATCTAACATTCTCTATTTCAAATTAATTTCTGCTATAAATATTATTTTCAACATTAATGGTAAAATGTAAAATGAAAAATACACTGAACTAAGCCACAAGAACTCGTGCGCAGACAAAGGTGACGAAAATCAAGAAAACAATAAGTATTTCCTTTATTTAGTACCTTAGTTTTCGTAAGCCGTGTGGTTCCCGGCATCAAAAGAAAAAATAATAGCACCACGGAAAATTTTAATATCACTAAAGAGAAGATGAGATAGGTTATACACCAAAACACCATAGACACAAAAGCTTAAAATAAAGAAATACCTCTTATAAATAAGTAGTTTGTCCTGTATGTATGTATGTTGGTCCGCGATCATCTCACGTTACGAAAGTGTTTATTATACTTAGGAGAAGAATATTAGAAATTTAACCGACTTCAAAAAAGAAGGACATCGATTAGAACCGATTCCCTTTTTTTTCACACCAGTTATCTTGTTATATAACTGGTGTGAAAAAAAAGTCGAATAAAAAGCAAATAGTACATTAGTGCCGTGTGGTTCCAGGCACCAATACAAAAAGTAATAGGACCATTCCATCTCTTTCCCATGGATGTCGTAAAAGGCGACTAAGGGATAGGCTTTCAAACTTGGGATTCTTTTTAAGGCGATGGGCTAGCAACCGGTCACTATTTGAATCTCAATTCTATCATTAAGCCAAATAGCTGAACGTGGCCATTCAGTCTTTTCAAGACTGTTGGCTCTGTCTACCCCGCAAGGGATATAGACGTGACCATAGTATGTATGTATGTTTATACAAGGTGACTTTTAATTCAACTGCGTAAATTTAACTGTTAAGTTTACTCATCTAAAGGATATTAAAAAACGTTAAAAGAAAATTATCGGTTCATATTTCAGAGAGTACGAAAAAAAAATAAAAGTATCAAAATCCACAATCCTAAATACGTCATATCACCCCGGCCGGCGGAAAAACGACGCGTAAGATTCAGAGGTCAACGACACAATTCATTCAGCTGAGCGATCTCCACAACTCTGTACTTTACTCGATCTTGATACTAGAAAAATAATTTATTTTTCAGACATTTATTTACATGTTTAGTTAAAACTAAACATGTAAATTTCTTTTTGTAGTATTGGTCTGTATTAAAGCGTAGTTTTTGAGGGTTTTTTTAATGTGAAAATGATGACGTTTAATTTAAATAAAAATAGGCTCAAACGGCTCAGAAGATGGGTATAGTCTATGTTTAAAAGGATGCAGTTGTTTTAAATGTCACCCTGTATGTATAGTACATTAGTTCGCACTCCGCGAACCACAGAGTTCAACGGACTCTCCAGAGGGCGGGCTTATTAAAGTGCAGAACAATAAATTTGAATAAAGGATAGTTATGGAGTTTTCGTGTCCGCCATTGTAAAGTAACAAATGGTGACAATAGTTGGTTGTAGCGGTCGCGCTTTCTACTTATTAAATCGCTTCGGGTGCCTTGATTGGCCGGTAATGGAATTAAAAATGTTGTTTACGATGTCAACTGTTAGCAGTGTACTTAAAATAATAGTTTTTATTGTCTGACAGTATACGAGTGCATTATTTGTAGAGAAACTTGATCCCTCGTGGTTAAGGTTTATATAAAGGATATTATTCACATTCTTATTGTGCACTGTGGTTCCCGGCACCAATACAAAAAAGAATAGGACCACTCCATCTCTTTCCCATGGATGTCGTAAAAGGCTTACAAACTTGGGATTCTTTTTAGGCGATGGGCTAGCAACCTGTCGCTATTTGAATCTCAATTCTACCATTAAGCCAAATAGCTGAACGTCAATCAGTCTTTTCAATACCGTTGGCTCTGTCTACCCCGCAAGGGATATAGACGTGACCATATGTATGTATGTATTCACATCTATATCCCTTGCGTGGTAGAAAGGTCCAACAGTCTTGAAAAGACTGATTGACGTTAAGCTATTTGGCTTAATGGTAGAATTGAGATTTAAATAGAGACAGGTTGCTAGCCCATCGCCTCGATGAGAAAGAGTTGGAGTAGTCCTATTGTTTTTCTATTAATGCCGGTAACCGCACGGCAACTATATAAAGAACACGGCACGCATATTAAGAAGAGTTATATAAATGTTCTGTCATTATACCTGTATTTACAAATAATATGTTTGATTATTCCACGCTAAAGTTGGCCATATCTCGTCTCTGAAATGGACCAAATAAAAAATCATTTTCTGCAATAATAGAAGAGTATATTTTCAATTACATTCTCCTCCGTCGGCTTGGCCCTAGAAATAAGGATCTAAGTATTGAAAGCATGTAAATGGGCATCTCGCATGCCGTGAAAATAATTTAATATTTTAGTTTGCTCATCAATGATCATCAATGAAGCATTTTCACTTTGTTTTTCCGTTCTAGTGGGGTTGTGGTGCAAGAATAGATTTTATTTAAGTATTAAATTAATATAAAAACTTTACTTATAATGTGACTAAATAATCATCGTCTTTTGTTACAGGTAAAGCAGTACCAAATTATGCATTTACAGTGAGTGACATAAGACACAACACAGCACAAATAAATAATGATTATAGAATTTTTCTAATTGGCCCGGGTCTTGGATGTTTGCCTACAAAAGCATTAATTTTTTTTTAATATAGTATCGTTCGGTTAGTATCTCGTAACGCAAGTCTCGAACTTCGAAGCTAACTCAACCTGTGTAATTTGTCCCGTATATATTTATATATTATAGTTAATAGGCAAATTTATTTGTTCTTTCTTTTTTCATGCCGCGTGCCAACTTCCTTTTTTTTTTCGAAATAAAATTCTTCTTACGGACGGCCTCCCAGGTCTTCACCCGGAAAAGTGTGGGACTCCTGGCCTCAGGTGCGGGTTCTTACCATTTTGAAGACACCATGGGATCGCATGGTATTTCACCACCATACCTTCTGACTCCACCGTTCCCCGTCCTAACCTGAATTCAAAATTTACTTTATATTCTTCGATCCTGTCAGATCACGAACAAATAAATCAATACATCTTTTCATACTTTATATTCTACAACGGAACCTTAACACTTATTAACAAACATAAAAATCTTAACTAAGCCAATCAGAAAGTTGTAAATTTTCACAAAAAATATCTTCACAAGATTAAACAAATCGCACTTATAAAAGTCGGAAGTCTCAAGTGGGGGGAAATGCACAACATTTAAGGGAAGGTAAGTGGCTCGTTATACAGGGTGTTCGGAAAAACTTTTGAAGCAGGTAAGATCATTAAAGACAATTCTGACTCGACGGGACTTGGGGACTGTCGATAATGGATATTGCTTGTATTTAACCCCAGTAAGAAAGAGGGGGTCTCATTATTGTCATTATCACTGTCTGTATGACAATACTATCAATAAATAACAGATTTTGAATTTTCGCATTGTATGATACTAGAGATATTTAAAAATAAATACAATAAATTACTCTTCAAATATTACAATTACACAAATTAAAATATAAGTTTATGCCAATGATTGATTCTTAATTCATTTTACTATTACAGACATATATGGTTGTCATTCATTATATCATTATGATTACAAAAAGATAACTTGAATCATGAATAGTCTATCAGCGACATCTCTACATCACACGACATCAGCGGCGGATGCTACGCCGATAGCAGCGAAGATTCTAAATCGCGCAAGAAAAGTTTCCACGGAATGTCATGAACAACCTCCGTCTCAACATCGTCTATCGCGCGGTTCCCCAGGCATAACTCCTAGCCTAGCGAACGATTTAGGCGGTCTAGAAATTTCACTCGCGCTACAGTAAAATAGCTCAAGTCCATTATTTTATAGTTGTTTGACTGAAGTACTTATATGATAATGATCTCATGATTTTTCTGATAATAACATACGTTAGATAATTATATATGTCGATATTTTTGCGACAACAATTTTTTAAGGCTTATATAATCCTATCCTATATTTTTTTATTGGTGCCGGTAACCACTTTGTGCGACTAAGGGATAGGCTTATAAATTTGGGATTCATCTTTTAGGCGATGGGCTAGCAACCTGTCGCTATTTGAATCTAAATTCTACTATCAAGCCAAAAAGCTGAACGTGGCCTATCAGTATTTTCAAGACTGTTAGCTCTGTCTACCGCACAAGGGATAAAGACGGGATTATTTGTATGTACAATATTGTTATAACGTATGTAAGTATAGGCCATCTTACAAACCAAAACCTTAAACTAAGTACAAATTTCTTACGTAAAGACAGTGCGGTACCCTCGCCGGCTTGACAGGTCCTCGACTGATTTATATAACTTTCTACTTACAACTGCTTGCATATAAATCATGGCAAAAACTTGAAACATTGTTTTATTCCTTTTCCAAAAGAGACTAATTCCCCTTTCACTGAAAAGGAAGTGCACGTAAATAAGTACAAGGCAGTAACAAGTGAAATCTTAGATTCTTGTTGAGCTAAGGTTTGTGATTTTTTTTTAATTTTAAGACCATGCTTTGTGCCGTGTGGTTCCCGGCGCCAATAGAAAAAAGTATAGGATCACTCCATCTCTTGCTCATGGGTCTCGTTAAAGGGGACTAAATGATAGCATAAACATATGGTCTATCTTTATTGAATCGGCGCATTGTAACTTCATTAAATTGAAATATTTCATGTTTTTTTTTTACCTCACATACCTACTCTCTAAATCAAGACGTCTAATCAGCCCCGTAGCATGGCACTGATGGCACGCGTGACGCCATTTTTATAGCTGACTAGCTGTGCCCGCAACTTCGTCCACGTGGAATAGTTATTTTGGACATCATTAAAGCACTCAAGGATGAATAATTTTCCTCGTTTTTTTTCACATTATCCATTATTTCTTCGCTACTAATAGTTGCAGCGTGATGTTATATAGTCTAAAGGCTTCCTCGATAAATGGTCTATTTAACAAAAAATAATTCTTCAATTCGAACCAGTAGTTCCTGATATTAGCGCGTTCAAACAAACAAACTCTTCAGCTTTATAATATTGGTAAAGATTTAATTAACTATCGCTATTTCGCTTTAAAAACGGCGTAGCGCGTGCCATGGTCAAGAGTGTAGTAAGTAATTAATTTGATCGTGAAAATAGCTCTTTATAACACACGCAGAAAAACCTTACATTAGTTTTTAAATATATTTATGGGAAATTTCAATGCGATCAGAAAATTCTGCAAAACCGTGTCTACACTAAACTGTTCTGATATTTCCTACGGAATGTCCAAAATGGAAATACGCGAGCGAAACAGATAGAACCCCAAATCTCCGATCATCGAACCCCGCTCGCCAAGTTTAAGAGCCATTACGTGACTAAGCAGACGGGGGCACATCTTCGGCCCGCTAATGAAACAAGTTAGAATTTCGACGCGAAGTTAATTTATTAGTTAAATGTTGTAGTGTTTGAGTTTTTGTCCGTGAGTTGCTGAAACGCTGATTTTAAGTTTTGAGAAACACTTTTGGTATTTTATATATTACGACTAGCTATGCCCGCAATTTCGTGGAATAGTTATTTTAGGCATCATTGAAACCCTCAAAGATGAATAATTTTCCCCGTTTTTTTTCACATTTTCCATTATTTCTTTGCTGCTTATAGTTGAAATGTGATGTTATATGGCCTAAAGCCTTCCTCGATAAATGGTCTATTCAACGCAAAAATAATTTTTCAAATAGAACCAGTAGTTCCTGAGATTAGCGCATTCAAACAAACAAACAAACTCTTCAGCTTTATAATATTAGTATTGATTGTAGAGACACAAAAATAAATAACGCCTCTTTCCCAAAGGGTTAGGTAGTGACTATATGTTGCTTTTGATAAAAATTGCAAAATTAATTAAAAACGTTAAATTTTGAAATGAAGCTATTAAAATATGAGCTTTGTGACCAAGTTAACAGAGAATCCTTTAGTTTTTTCTACCCTCTAACTTAAAACCAATGATCCACTATCGTATATATAACACTAGCTGTGCCACTAGCCTAAAGCCTTCCTCGATCAATGGTCTATTCAACACAAAATGAATTTTTCAATTCGAACCAGTAGTGCCTGAGATTAGCGCGTTGAGACAAACAAACTCTTCAGCTTTATAATATTAGGCGTGATTTTATGTATGTATGTATGTATCGGCGTACAAAAGCTAAACATGATTTAGTGTTTGGCAACATAGTTTATGTATACCATTACGTATAAAGAAGGACTACATATATACATTCATATAATCCCTTGTGGGGTAGACAGAGCCAACAGTCTCGAAAATACCAATAGGCCACGTTAAACTGTTTTGCTTAATGATAGAATTGAAATTCAGAAATGTTGCCAGCCCATCGCCTAAAATAAGAATCTCAAGTCAACAAGCCTATCACTTAGTCACCTTTTACGACATCCATGAGGAAGAGATGGATTGGTACTATACTTTTTTGATCAAAATAGTGACCGGTTGCCAACCTATCGCTTAAAAGAGGAAACGCAAATTAGTTAGGTACTATCCTTTAATCGCCGTTTACCACATCCATGGGAAAGAGATGGAGTGGTACTATTATTTTTTCTATTGATCCCGGTAACCACACGGCAAATATAGAAAAAACAGACATATAATATTTGATTTCTTCTTTTAGGACATCGACTATAGTCTAGCACATCGGCTAACAACCATTTGAAACTCAATGCCATACAGCTGAACGCGCCCTGCCACTGTCATAAAGGCTGTTGGCTTTGTCTACTCCGTAAGGCAATAAAGACGTGATTCTTCGTATATAATATTTCTTTACATACAAAAATACATATGTACATATGATCACGTCTATATCCCTAGCGGGGGAAGACAGAGCCACCAGTCTTGAAAAGACTGATAGGCCACGCTCAGCTGTTTGACTTAGTGATAGAATTGAGATTCAAATAGTGACAGGTTGCTAGCCCATCGCCTTAAAGTGGAATCCCAAGTTTATAAGCCTATCCCTTAGTCGCCTTATACGACATCCGTGGGAAAGAGATGGAGTGGTCCTATTCTTTTTTGTAATGGTGCCGGTAATATTCCTTTAATATAATCTATTTACGTCTTTCCTTTACCTAACAGCCATAAAAACAAAGCAATTGAAACTTAAACAATTTAGCGACAATATTGGTGGCGTAAAGAGTGTGGCATGCGCAAAGATTTATGTTTGTCTATAAACTTATGCCGTATTAACTTTGGCCATACATAGCAGCGTGTTGGGATAATGTCAGTTGATGTTTGTTGTGTTTGACATGAATGTGTGACGTCACGGGATGTACAGGCGATGAGAAAATGGTTACAGTTATTTTTTTTCTTCCTGCAATCTGTTTTTCGTTTGCGAATGATTGAAAATTCAACTTATGTGAAGGGGATTTCTTCCTCATGCTACCGTATGGTTTCCGGCACTATAGGATGAGATCACTCCACATTTTACCCATGGATGTTGTAAAAGGAGACTGAGGGAAAGGCTAATAATTCGTTATGTAAGCGATGGGCTAGCAACCTAGCTTGATTTCAATCTCAATTCTATCACTAAGCCATACAGCTGAAAGAAGCCTTTCAGTATTTCCAAGACTTTTGGCTCTGTGTATCCCGCAAGGGATATAGACGTGGCTATGTGTATTATGTATGTATGTATTTTAACACGAATCCACTTCCGTCTTACTTCCGTATCCTACGCAGGGGATATCTAACCTTTCTTACATAAAGATTACGCATCCAGTTGCTTGCATGTGCAGATTTCTTCACGATAACTTTCCTTACCCTAAGAGCATCAGTTAGTACTCCTAACTGATAAACAGATAAAAGTTGTAGCGAGAACGATGAGAACGGGCTCGACCGCCACAAAGGGAAGGAATTCTGCCAGGCTGGTGTGATGCCTGGGGAACCGCGCGACAGACGATGCTGAGTCGGAGGTTGTATTTATGCTCCAATCCGTGAAATCTTTGCTTGCGCGATTTAGCATACGCACTGTGATGGGCTTGGTTACATGTCGTATTTGAGATTTGCCATAGATTCTTCTCTGCTATTGGTTGAACGTGTTGCATTGTCACTGTGATTGGCTGATGGCGTGTGTGACGTTAATGAAGTTACCACAGAGTCATAATCAGAATGTGCACTTTGAGACGCGCCAACATCTTTTAAATAATACACCCAATAATAATAAGAAGTAAGATGAACCATGCAGTTACAAAATAATGATCTAGAGCCTCTCCTACTCTGAACCAGGCATACACAATGCAGGTAAACACTTACACTAGTTTAGGTACATCCTACTGTGGAGAAAAACAAAAAAAATGTCATGTTTGGTATTATAAATTATAATATCGTTAACGTTTCCCTTTCTATACCCGATTTGGCTCAAAGCTAACAATTTTGTGTTCGACTGTACTAAACGACAACAGTGCTTTATGAGAAGGTTCTTACCAAGTGTCGGTGACCAATGAGACAGTAAGAAACAACCAAACAAATTACAGAAGTTCTTTGGATAGTGTTTTACTTAACCGTCACACTTCTGACATAAATCTAAGCAAAACTGCGAGTGGTGGTGATATGAAAACCCGTACATACATACATACATTCATATAATCACGTCTATATCCCTTGCGGGGTAGACAGAGCCAACAGTCTTGTAAAGACTGAAAGGCCACGTTCAGCTTTTTGGCTCGATGATAGAATTGAGATTCAAATAGTGACAGGTTGCTAGCCAGATAGATATGTTGCTAACCCATAGCCTAAAAAAGAATCCCAAGTTTGTAATCCCCTTTTGTTTGAAAGAGATAGAGTTGTCCTATTCTTTTTTGGATTTGTACAAAAAAGTTAATATGTATGTATAAAAATGCAAGCAAAGGATCACGAATAATAAAAAGTTATAAGTACTGGTAGGAAAACAATTTCTTTTCGCAACAACGGTATTTGTGAACTCTATATGAATTTACACAGCTGAACTTCTACTATGTTCCGTAAGTAACTAGCCTACAACGGGCCTCTAGTAATCCAATTTGCAGTAAGTTGGTTAACTTGCTGAACTCGCCAGACTTAGTTGTAGGCACTCGGTGACTCAAATTTACTGCTAGCTCCATACCTACATATGCAATGTTCAAACTTTCGGCGTTACGAAAATATCGGTCTTTGGATAGATAGGGAAGCTGATTTGCATAACAATGCTGTGGATGGTGTTAATTTTCATTAATTTATTCATATAATCACGTCTCTATCTCATGTGCTGCAGTGTAGTTTGTTCCGCCGCTTCTTCTACACATGCGCTTTGGAAGCGGGAGTAGTTATAATTAGATTTTAGTGACGTGACGTCAATAAGTGATACCTTGTATCCAATTTTGAAAATAAATCTATTCTATTCTATTTTTGCGGGGTAGACAGAGCCGGCAGTCTTGAAAGACTGATAGGCCACGTTCATCTGTTAGGCAATTGAGATCCAAATAGTGACAGGTTGCTAGCCCATCGCCTAAAAGAGGAATCCCAAGTTTATAAGCCTATCTCTTAGTCGCCTTTTGCGACATCCGTGGGAAGGAGATGGAGTGTTCCTATTCATTTTTGAAATGGTGCCGGGATCCACACGGCACATTAGTACGAATATTTAATTATTTTATCCAAACGGAACATTCTAGATCGTTTGCGGTCTTACCCGCCCTCCCCTTAACCCGGGCCACTATCAATTCCAGAAAGCAGTTGGAGTAAAATCCTGCAATGCTGACTTAATTCATTACAACGGCTCTAAACCCTTTTAATTTGAGAAAATTGTAATTGAGTTCTTACCCTTTCGGGAATAAACTGCGAGATTGAAATTTTTTTCAGCCTTTGTGCCTTTTGGATTTAAAAGAGGAGTGATAGAAGTTTGCAGTCTCCGTTTGTGTGACTGTATGTCTATCTGTAGGTACGTATCCTAACTAATTTTTTAAATGACAAAGTTTATTTGTTTGTTTACTTTACGGGTTATTTACTGAATTTACCTTCTCTAACTACTTATAACTAAGAGTTTGGTAACTTTCATCCCGGTAAAAACTATAGTTCCCGTGGGATTTGAGAAAAACCTGTATTCTTTTTTAGGTGACGCAAATTTCGTTTATAAGCCTATCCCTTGGTCGCCTTTTACGATATCTATGACACGAGAGTGATTCTATTCTTTTTTTTTAATTAATGCCGGGAACCACACGTTACCAAACTGTCTAAACATATAAAATCCCACTAAAAGACTCGTTTTTACCTATTCCCGCGAGAATTTCTCGTACATCCATATTCCATATATGGATATATTCATTTCGTAAATCGAATTATAAGTCGTACTTATCTATAATTTTTATTACAACGCAGGAAATAGCTATGAAGCCGTGACACATCTATTTTACAACCCTATATTACTCATGGCACACACTCACGTGACATTTCCCATAATTCCCATGCAACTTCCCTCTGTTTGGTTTAAATCTGGCACCCCTCTGATAATTTTCACCTGAGGCGCCCCGCCGCGTCAGTGAATTTATGAGGACATAGATTCCATCTTGGCATAAGAATTCAGGACAGAGCTAATACAAAGATGTTTGTATACTATATACGACATGAAAGAACGGATACTAATAATAAAGGGGAAAGATTTGTTTTTTTGTTATGTTTGTAACGAATAAACTTGAAAACTTCTAAACCGATTCTGATGAAATTTGGTACACAGATAGAACAGACCTTTAGGAATATAGGCTGTATATCAAAGGCTACTTATTTCTTAATATTCCCACGGGAGTGAAGCCCCACGCAAAGCTAATATTCTAGTATATTAACTCGGAAAATAATCACAAGTAGTACTTTCATATCTGCTTGATTCCAATCTCAGATACGCTAAGTAAAAGTCAAACACCTTAACATCTGAACCACCGGCGTTCCTGCTGTTAAAATTACCCGGTATCATCCAGCACTTTATAGCCCCACTTACATAAAGAGGGGGTGAAGTGTCGCTTACAATATTACAACGTTAACCACTGAGGGCGATTTGCATAATTCATTCCGATCGGGCCGTATGCTTTGATTTAATATGAACCGCACCGTAATGGGTCTAGCGAACGTTTAAACGGATTTTGTTATATATAGACATTTATTAGAATAAAAAAAAAGAAGTCGCGATGGTTTTTTGTGACATTGAAAATATCTTTAAATGTATATTGCATTGTTTTTTTTAATTTATGTTAGGTATAATTAAAAGCTTAGGATCCGAATTCTATCATTCGATCTATCTTTCAATTCTATCATTAAGCCAAACGGCTGAGCGTGGCCTTTCAGTATTTTGATGACTGTTAGCTCAGTCAACCCCGCAGGGGATATAGACGTGATTATATGTTATATTTTTATTAGTTTGGATAAATGTCTACGAAATAATTCACTTTAACTTCCCAAACTTACTTCAATAGATGAAGCGGCTTTAAATCTGATTGGTCTTACTAATTCAAGGTCGTCGTGTCTGTCTGTCCATCTGGTCCTTTGCAAATCGGATCACCTATCAAAGGATATCCCAGACTACCTAACTTGTAACCCAATATTCGGACAACACAGATTGATATCCAGAAGTTTTGTATTGGAAACACGATCAACTCATTCGAATAGAGACACAATGTCCAAAGGTACTTCAGAGAAAATATTTGTTATTTTGTTTGTGAAATATAAACTTGATAAAAAGATACATACATACATATAATCACGACTATATCCTTTGCGGGGTAGACAGAGCCAACAATAAAAAGATACAGAGACTAAAATTAAATACAGGCAATTCGAACTTATAAATAATATCAGGTAATTCCTACAGAACCCAAACCTCGAGAAAAGGTCCAGAAAAATGGTGAAATGAGACTTCGAAGTTGCTAGCAGGCTTGGCTCGTTGTAGTAGGTAAACGTTTTATTTATGAAAAGAAACTATAGCCCCAAATTCTTCATCTGAAAGTTCATTATACTCTCAACTTCTACTTCCTCCTGAATTTCTCCTAATTATACCCTCACTACCCTGGAGAGTTCCAGGTACAGGTTGATAAAACAAATATTAAATCTTCTCTCTGTCAAAGGAAAAAGAGACACAATACAATAAGTCGTTGGTCTTTTTGGCCATTCAGTCTTTTCAAGGCTCTGTCTACCACGCAAGGGGTATAGACGTGACCATATGTATGTATGTATCTCTTATCAACGTTGATGAAAGGCTCCTCTAGTGTATTCGTCCTATTTTAAAGAACTGAGATTCACATACTATAAACTTTATATAGTAAAAATAAGTAAATCTAACGATCCATCCATAATTCATGCGACACTTGGAAAATGGGGGGGCGTACATAAAAACGCGACTCGCTTATAACAAGCGCTTTTGTTTATATCCCTCGGGATCTTAACCGTGCCGTAACTGTTCTCCCGGAATAATATTTTATGAACACTCTGTTTATATGTGACACTAAAACAACATTCGTTTGCTTTGCGCTCAAATTTGTTAACCTTTTTCTAGTTTAATATGATGTAACGTCGTATATTTTATGGTTTTAAGATGAAAATACTTATATGTATTAAAGTACGGAAACTTGCAGGCCAAAAAAAAAATTTCAATATATTATTAAAGATAAGAAAAACGCACAACATGTTGTATTTTAATGGAAGGCTCACAATACTAAGATTATATATTTTATGGAGATTTATAATTTCAATTTTATTCTAGAAAAAAAAAAGAGTTGGATCTAAACCAGTCAAAACCTTTGACAAAAATAAGCCACAAATTAAAATTTTATCATCTACTAGAGGCATTGAAGTCCGCATTGAAACCCTATCAATACCGCGGGAACTCCGGGATAAAAAGTAGCCTATATGTTATTCTGAGTCTTCAGCTACCTACATTCCAAATTCCATCGTAATCAGTTCAGTAGTTTTTGCGTGAAAGAGTAACAAACATCCATACTGACATCCTGACATACTCACAAACTTTTGCATTTATAATATTAGTAGGATGACGGATTTACACCTAGTCTTAGCATATCACTCAAGTCTCAATCTAGAAGACTTTACGTTTGCATCGTGTTCGACCTCAAACGGATAAAAATAAACGGTGGAAATATCCCGTCATATTTTTCGTCAGATTTACGCAGGGCAACAAAGTGTGGCGCGATAAATCGCCGCCGTGAGGCAATGTCGATAAACGTCATTTGCGAGCGACAAATCTCTGGGCGAGGTAGTGCTGGATCGTCGATAAATCCGGTGTCGACAAATGACCTTAAATTTTTCAACAATTTCAATCGATCGAACGAGGTAGGTATCTACTTTTATTTGTGCCTTTCAAGGGAACGCGTCAACAAGTGAAGACAAACGCAAAAATAATAAAATAAAAGCAGATTTATTCATATAATCACATCTATATCCCTTGCGGCGTAGACAGAGCCAGCAGTCTTGAAAGATTGGTAGAACACGTTCATTTGATAGCTGATAGAATTGTGATCCAAATAGTGATAGGTAAATAGCCCATTGCCTAAAAGGAGAATCATAAGTGTGTACTACATAGCCTAACCCTTAGTCGCCTTTTACGAAATCCATGGGGAAAAGATGGAGTGCTCCTATTCTTTTTTATATTGGTACTGGGAAGCGAACGGCACTACCAGGAACCACACGGTGCAGCCGGGAACCACACGACACTTATTTTTTATCTTAAATTAATTCTCTAATACGAGTAGCTTACACGCATAACAATAAATATTTTCTATTTAGGACGCGCGTTAGGGACTTCGCTATTTGGCGCACTTTTTACTTGTCAAATATCGATATATTCCGATAGTGTTCCATCATCCGGGCATCACTAGTGCCGGCTACCTTAAAAGTGGAATATTTTACGGAGGCTTCCTGATGGATTGCCAACTCGTAAACAAACTCGACCGCGCGATAACCGAGTTTTTCGACGCGACGCTTTCGGGAATTTCGTGGTAATCTTATTACTGTTATGAGCGAGGGCAAAATCGATCAGGCTTTGTTGTTCTGGTGTAAAATGTAATATACTTACACGACATGTAGTTCAATCTTGGTAGAAGATAAGGTTTATTTGTCCCTAAATATGAACAGGCAGAGGCCTAAGTTGTAAAATTGTATCTGGGAAATTAATATATAGACATGTCGCTTCTGCCAAGTGCAGGTCAATTAAAACCTGGATTAATGTCATAAAAGATGATATGCATGCTAATGGTTTTAAAACTGAAGACACTGCAGATGGGGCAAAGGGCAAAAAATAATGTGGAACGCAAACAGAATCTCTCCCTCTCTTTCTCTCTCTCCATTAAAATAAAATCAAACAAATAAATAAAAAATTAGAGGCAGGCATAAGTTTATTTACTACCACGTGTCTCGTAATCGTCTCTCGAAATTTACGACATTTCTCATAGGTACATTTCGAGGTATACTTTTCTTCGCGGCTTACTATATTCATTTATTCACATAATCAATTCTATATCATTTGCGGGGTAAATAGAGCCAGAAGTCTTGAGAGTCTTCTGGCTCTATTTTGAGAGAGAGAGATAGGCGCTGCTCAGCTGATTAAGATTAGAAATAAGATTAAAATAATGACTAAATAGTTGAGAAAATTCAATAACTAGTTCATAGCTATTCTCTGTTTATTTTTTCAATTGCACCCTTTGCTGTTAAACTTACTAAATAATGGATTGAGTCGAATTTCGTGTGACCTGAATAAATTATACGCCCATATAATATCAAAGGAATGCTTTTCCAGTCGGCAAGTTTACAAAGAGAGCTACGTGTAGCGATGAAGTATTCCACTTTGTCCCACAACTTCAACCCTCCTTCTTTTACTTCATTCTCTTTCAATACTGAATGTAGGTCTCTGGCAATTGAATGTAGGTCCATCTCCTTCCAACAATCATGACAATATTTTCCGTCCATCTAGTGACTACAAAAGTCGAGTCCATTACCACGAACACTTCCTTTTCCTCAAAAGAGACACCTTTTTTGTGGACGAGACTGGTTCCTCTTCAATCACACTATCCCAGAAGTGTATCCACCTAATAAGTAGGATTGAACCACATAAAGCACAAAATGTTAAACTAGTAAAAAGGGGTGATTTTATATGTGTTCTCCTGTAGTAGAAACTGCTTACCATACTTAGTTGATTTGTCATCATTGAAGCCAGATTTTATAGCAAATGTTCAGGCATTCCACTCTGTCCCACCACAGAGGGCAGTATGATGAGGTAAAGTAGAACCATTCGTGCCAACAGATTTACTACCTAAGTTGACTTAGTAAGATTCCACTATAAATTTTCAGGTATTCCAATCTGACCCATGGCTTACGGCATGGTGAAGCAAAATGGAACCATTCGTGCCAACACACTTGCCAACTCAATCGACTTAATAAACCAGATTCGATTGCTAGAAATCAGATTATTAGTCAAATATTATACCGATTTCTTTGTCTCTTTTCCACCAGGGTGGAATGGTGGGCCAAAGTGGAGCCATTCGTGCCGACAGGCTCGATCATAACTCGTCGTTCACCTAATTTTTCCGCGCATTGGAGCGGGGCACCCCGACTTTATTATAGGAATTTCTCAGCTTAGCACATGGACACAAATTAAATATAACGCAGAAGGAAGGATACGGAAGTGGATGAAAGCTAGAATTCTTGGTGGTTGTGTACAAAGCATCATGTAACTCATTGATTAGACAAGAGACATCTCTTGTTTTTTGTTTTTTTTTTTTTTTCATTTTCATATCATAGTTTTAATTAAAAAAATAGTTTAGGAAGTTAACGTTTTGTATTTAGAGAGTTCAGATCACGCCATGTAAGTGGCCCCTATCTTTTGCAATCTGCCTGCTATATAACGAACGCGAAATCAGAAACTCTGGACATCATGACACGCAAAATTTACTAAAACATTTTCCATGTCCAGAACTAGTTTATTTTACAGCCACACAAAAAGACAGGAGGCAAATTGTAAACTTTCATCATCTTTGCCTCTCCAAGCAGCAGTTCTTCCTTCACTTCAATATTTTGCACGACGAAGGCGTTCGTTTCATTACTCTGTTTAATTTTATGCATGAACGCTCTAGTATCGTCACGATCGTTGCACTGAGACACCGCGTACCTCTCAAATTTAAATTCCCCCGAATTTTCTCGAAATATCGACGTCCAAACCGCAAATATGTGAGCCAGAAACTCCCTCGGGCGATTGCGCTGCATCGATAGATATGAGGCGTTTGAAACTTGTTTAATTATCTTGCTGGTTCAGATGACACTTTGGTTTTGTTGCTTTTGTTACGATGTGCGTTTGTACGGTATTTCTAAGTTTTGTTTGGGGTTTGAAAATCGTAGGTTCTAAAATAGTGCGTTTGTACGGTATTTCTAAGTTTTGTTTGGGGTTTGAAAATCGTAGGTTCTAAAATATTTCCGGAGCGGTTGTTTACGGCATTAGTATCTTATTAAAGTATGATAAGTTTCAGTAAGTAATTGAACGTCAGTCAGATGATGGTTTAATCTTTTCAGGATCTTTTTAGGTAAAAATGTAATCGAGACTATTCTATGTTAAAAGTTTTTGGGCAATGTGTTAGCAATAGGAACCTAAGACCTCTGAATCTCAATACCATCATTATAACAGGTAACCATGATCATCGAATTTTGTAACTTCGGACTCTTTCTATCCGTATGGGAAATAAAAAGGCATAATATGTTAAAAAGAATGCGAAATAAACATCAAACAACAATAACAAAAGAAACAAAAAGCCCACAAGCGAAATATGTAACTTATTACAAAATCTTCAACATTCCCCCGAAATTCTACGTACAAGATTTCAGGACGAGATAATTTAAATCCCTATCACTGTACCAAATGAGTTTTTGTCCCTGTTTACGCGGTGAAAGAAAGGAAAAAAGAAAAATGGCGTCGCGTCGACTCCCATTCCGCTGACAAGAGATTTGTGTTCTTTCGTCCAAATCTTACGGACGGTTTGTCATTTTGCGTAATGTGACATCTTCATAATGACGGTTTCACTGGGTGTTGTTATACGAGTACGTAAAACAGGGGTTTATGATTTAAGAATCTGACTGTGTGAAAATTTTAGAATAAGCTCTAAAAACCCATAATTAATACAAACACACACTTATATATTATCACGTCTATTTCCATTACAGGGTAGACAGAGCGAACAGTGTTGAAAAGATTGATAGGCCACGTTTAGAGCTCTTAGCTCAATGATAGAATTGAGATTCAAACAGTGACAGGTTGCTAGCCCATCGCTTAAAAAATTAATCTCAAATTTATAAGCTTAGTCACCTTTTACAACATAATTATATAGGAAGGAGATGGAGTAGTCCTATTTCTTTTTGTTTTTGGTAGTAGGTACTTTTTGTATGGCAGGTAGGTATGCCGTGTGGTTCCCGGCACCAATAAAAAAAGATAAGGTGGTTAGGTATCCACATCCGTAATTTAAAATAATACTTACGATCGCTAACTTGTACTATAACTTAAAAATAACAACTGCGGTACAGTTTCGCCATTTTTTTAAAGCCCGAGTCAAAACATGGTGCTTAACAATATCTGACGCGTTAAATCTATTCACCCAGCGTTAAAGATATACAATAGGATACGTACATACATACATATGGTCACGTCTATATCCCTTGCGGGGTAGACAGAGCCAACAGTCTTGAAAAGATTGAATGGCCACGTACAGCTATTTGGCTTAATGATAGAATTGAGATTCAAATAGTGACAGGTTGCTAGCTCATCGCCTAAAAAAGAATCTCAAGTTTGTAAGCCTATCCCTTAGTCGCCTTTTACGATATCCATGGGAAAGAGATGGAGTGGTCCTATTCCTTTTTGTATTGGTGCCGGGAACCACACGGCACGTACGGATACAGTACAGACGGCGTCAATAATCTGCAGACGAACGTGATACGGCAGTTAATTATAACAATGCTATTACAATTACCTACTCTCCGTGAATGTGTCAAGATCATAGCGGAATCTATAGTATAATGAGAGCGCACATTGTTGATATTCTATATGATTGACAAAATAGACTCATTTTGTGTTTGTGTGTTTTTCGTCCGAACGAAAATCACTGAACCGATTTCCATTAATTTAGTATATACGGTATAGGAATATGAAATGTAGTTTCAAATAGCTTCATTTTCAAAATAGGTTATATGGTATCATTTATTGACAACTAAAATATTTATAATGAAATTTGTATAATATTATGTAGGTATGTATGTGTGTGTGTATAAACAAAGATTTTATTTTGTAAATATTAACTAAATATTTCTTATTTTCTAACCTTACTAACATTTTTAAAACATAACCTGTAAACAAAGAAACAACAATAAAGTTTAATTTTAACAAAAATAAATTAACATTATAGTTAATCTTGACTTGATATTGAGAGTTATACTCGTAGAAACGCCTTTTTATAAAGTTGTTTTATCCTTCAGTCATAACGTTGTGTCAAAAGAAGAAAATACCAAAAACTTAACAAATGGGAATACTATAATAAATACATTAACAAAACCCATTCATTGGTACAAGAAAAATTATTTGCAAAAAACTACATGATAGCGGACACGTAAAAGCAACGTACTACAGATAACATTCCTCATCCATAGTTTGACCAATTATTATATTTTATACCCAGTATGCACTCTAAATGGTAAAGGGTCAGGTCAAAAGTACCCGAAACCGCCGAGCTTGCATGAAGAGAGTTATGAATGTGGATGAAGCGAAGGAAGTATGCAGAGATCGTGGCATTCGTGGCAAGTGGCATGATTTTATGTATGTATGTATGCACTCTACGCATAATACATACTCTATGGAACAATGCTATTACAATTAGTTGTCTCTGTGAATGTGTCAGTATAAATTATTCACGAGTCGTATGTGTTCAATCATTAATTTACTATCAGTGAAACGTAATTCATTATTTAGTTACGCGCCCTGAATTCAATCAAGGTAGGTTTGATGTTAGATACTACGGTAAGGAACAACAAAAAGCCATCCTTGATAAATAGTCTATTCAACACAAAAATAATGTTTCAATTCGAACCAGTAGTTCCTTAGATTAGCGCGTTCAAACAAACTCTTCAGCTTTATAATATTAGTATACATAATGTCTACTAATCAGAAACAATACAACAGACAGCATAATCAGGTGCCAGTATAATGGCTTAGAGGATTTGGTCGGTCGGTCTGCCGCTCCGATACGTCCAAACGAGCCATTAACTTCCCGAGCCCACCGCCATAATTGAATTCATTCGCGTTTTGACAGCCCACGTCATCGAGTCTTAATAAGTCGCATGAATAGGGAATGTCAAAAAAAAGTTGGTTTTTCATCGAGCGAATTCATAGACCTAATATAGTTGGCTGGGTTTATTTTTTAATTTCCTCTTGATACTTTGACAGAGCCAACAGTCTTGAAAAGACTGAATGGCCACGTTCAGCTATTTGGCTTTAAAATAGAATTGAGATTCAAATAGTGACAGGTTGCTAACCCATCGCCTAAAAAAAAATCCCAAGTTTGTGAGCATATTCCTTAGTCGCCTTTTACGACATCCATGGGAAAGAGATGGAGTGGTCCTATTATTTTTTTTCTATTGGTGCCAGGAACCACACGGCACTAATAAATAAAAAATATATATAAATTCTTCTACGCTTGTATTATTTTGATGTGCACTGTACTGCCAGTATCAGCTCGGTTGACATCCAAATCCGTAAATCCTGAGTGACGGCGTCTGGCATAATGCCGATTAGTCGAACACCGACAATACTCTCCGCTAAATGGAATTTTAACAAAAGGCAATATCGATGTTCAGAATTACAATGGGATTTGAATATGAGTATGTTTTTGAAAATCTGTTATTTTTGTTTTAAAGTGGTGTCATAATTCGTGATTTCATTCAGGCAAAAAAAAACACTTTATCGCGAATGTAGTAAAAAGTTACTTAGAGAAAAGGTAGGTATTTTCACTATTTGGCTTGTTCGCGTTGGTTGATATAAACCTACTTAAACTAGTTATATTTTAGGCAGTAAAGTTCCATTTGCTAGTCAATTCATGTTCCAAGCTTGGTAAGGTTAGATTCCCTGGTTAACAAATTTGGGAAGCTCAAATTATTGATTCATGACTCAGTCATATACCTGACTAACCCCCTCCTAGGTTTAATCATGAGCCCCGGGAGGACCTCAGACTCCTCCTAGGGAGTTCAGGAGAAGAAAATAACAGACAACGCACATCTGGTACTTTTGGTCTAAGGAAGCTGAAATTTTAATTTTAACATGATACCATCTATCTGATTGCGACGCAACTGTAGTGTCGCGTCTCTGCCTACCCCGTAAGGGTCAAGTCTACGCCATATATGTATGTATGTAAACCTTTTATAGTCATTGTGAAGACAGAGTAAAGTAATATTTTCCAAAATTTCCAAGACAAAGGGATCATAACGAGATTAAGCGCTTACAATATTGCCGACAAAATCCAGATTAATTTACCATAAGTGGTAATAAAATGAAACTAATAAAACAAGTTTGACATGCGAGCGCCATCCATCGTTACTTAGTTGTCAAGTCGTGTAATTAATCTGGAAGTAATTACTATCATGATTCCACGCCGTTGTTGCAGGTGGGACTAATGTAATAAACTAATGAGTCAATATTAACAAAGTTACCTTTTTATAGTTGGCAACAGTTTGTCTTGATAGCGTTTGGTACGTATGTCAGATTCAAGAACTATGATTAGAAATGATATAGGTAAACTTTACATCCTACTACTTAATATTATAAATGCGAAATGTTGTGAATCAAACATCCATACTTACATCCTGACATGTAAGTATGGATGTTTGCGACTCTTTCACGCAAAAATTATGTTCTGAACCGATTACGATTAAACTGGGTATGTAGGAAGCTGAAGGCCCAGAATAACATATAGGCGACTTTTTATCCCGGAGTCCCCGCGGGAATGATTGGCGGACGAAGTCGCGGGCAGGCTCTAGTAATTTATAATCGCGATTTCAGTTTAGCTACAGTCCCATCTTGAACTTTGTAATGCCTGGCCCTGTAGTAGCACGCGCGACGCCGTTTTTAACGCTCGAAATGCAATCGCTATCCATTTCTACATCATAATATAAAGCGAAACAGCGATAGTTTAGCGTGATAAATACGGCATCGCGCGTGCTATGCTACTGTTGCTGGAATAAAAGTCAGGTATTTGCACGAGGTGACTCCCATCTTACCTCCGCTACTTTTACACGAACCTAATCCATATTGGATCATGGTAAAGCTGCACTGGATGAATGTATTACCTTAGCCGCCTTTGACGACAACCATGGGGAAAACATGGAGTGGTCCTATTTTTAAGTGCCACAATACAAAACAAAAATGCAAAGATGACATCACCCCGTGGCGTAAATTTAAGCTTTTATTTTAGTTACAATAAAGTTATCATTGAGCTGCCAGCCTTCTGGGCACACTCCCGCATGTTGATGCTATGCAGGGACTGTACAATTTATAAATTAAATTTTAGTTTGTAGTCATCTTTTTTCTTTCTTTTTATAAGTAGTTTTAGTTTTAATTTGATTTAATTGTAATCTCTATTATTGTGACTAAAATGCAAATTAATAGTCCATTTTTTTTGCTGCCAGTACACGAAACAGTCAACAACACGACTATTATATCAGTGTTCGCGAATTCCAGAAAGGGTTATTGTGAAGTGAATTGCAGAAGGAGTTAGGATTTACTCTAGCATAACGGTTCGTTACACTCAAATTTAGTGGCAACATCGACGCCAAGAATCCATGACTACTAAGTCGCTGGATTTGACAATAAATGTATATTTTGATAGGTAAACATTTTAATAGTGACATCTCAAATTCAGATTTATTCGTAAGATTTTTTTTAAAATTTAAATTATCTTTTGTCAGATTCAAATTTATATAATTCAGATAAAATTATTTCGTATATAGGAGAGTATAAAAAATTAAAAATGAAATGTTTCTATTATATAGATTTAGGTAAAATTGATTCTTGTACAACAAAATTGTAATTTTAAATATATAAGTTTAAAAAATTTATAAAATAATAATTTTATGGTTTATGGAGTCCAGAAAGAAGATTATTAATAAATTATCATTTCACTACATTGTTATCATTGTTGATCAAAAAAAAAATAGACACAAATTAATTATAGTTCACATATTTCTCCTAACGAGATCCCATCTACTGAATAGCAGATCATCAGTGCTTATCATTAAATCAATATCAGAATGGATACTAAATCGGAATGATGCTAAGCCTGTTAGCCCACGCAGACGTGTGATAAGCCCGCATTAACAGTAAATCATGCATGTAATGATCGAAGAACATGTCTAGTCTATGTATAGCGAGTGATTTAGGTCTATGGTTACTCCCACTGCGTAAGTAGAAGCACGTATTCGTAATAAATTGTTAGTTTAATAAAGACCAAATTATAATTATTGTTTATTTCATTTGTATAAGATGTGTTAAGAAAATGATGTGTGGCACGCACTAATAAAAAAAGTAAAAGGCGCTATTCCTTAGTCCCCTACTAAGGGCTAGGCGTATAAACTTGGAATTCTTATACACTAACTTTATAAACTGTCACTATTTGAATCTCAATTCTATCATTTAGTCAAAGAGCTAAACTGCTGCAGTCGCCTGACTTGCCTAGCATGCCTTACCAAGATTTTTATTCGAAATATTTATAACCATACTTTCTTTAATAGGTTATAAAGAAAAAGTATTTGTAATTGCCTATATAATGAAAAACTACTATAGCCACCTTTTTGATAAAATTTGGCACAGAGCTTTTGGGAGTTACTTTTATTCTACCATTTTTTTAACGGGCAGAAAGATTTGGGGAACAGTCAAGTCTGTACACTGCATATAAATTAAGTTTTCCGACTGCAACATACAAATATAAATCACGCTTCGTTCCCGGAGATATGGGCAGAGACTACATCTTCCCACGATCCCTGCTTATATTTTTCGCTTCATTCTCATTCATAACTCTCTTACTTTAAGCAAATCAGACCTTCGGCTACTCTATTTCTTTTCGCCAAAACATATTATAATTGGTCATTTCTTGTTGCAGGTCAAAGTAATGCTGAGGGTGGGTGCTCCCGGCGAGGGGCCCTTCTCCAGTGGGTCACAGACGTTCTCCTTGGACAAACGCAAGAAGCAAGTGAGCCTCTGTGAGACCCTCCCCACCACCGCCGCGGCGCCTGAAGACAGAAAAGTGGGGGTAGCCGCGCCTAAGATGTTTGCATTTGATGCCATTTTCTCGCAAGACGATGCGCAGGTAAGACGTGTGATATTTTAAAACTCAATGTAAGGCTTCTTCTTTTTTATATCCAAATATGATTTGTTAGATTAATAGTTGGGTTGGTACGGACACATCATGAGAAGAGAGGAATGTCATGTTATAAAATAATAGAAGTGAAAGGTTTAAGAAATAGGGGAAGATCGAAAAAAAGATGGATGGACGGCGTAAAGGAAAGTATGAGAAGAAAGGGAGTAACCAGTGAGATGGCAAGTGACAGAAGTAATTGGAAAAAAACTAACATACTGTGCCGATCCCACGTAAAAATTGGGAAAAGGTAACGACAAAGAAGAAAAAGATAAATCGTTAAGTAAATTGGTCTCAGTTTCGAAATAAGAAACAGTTCATATCTCCTCAATCATCAAACTCACGGCAGGAAATTCCAGTTAGAAAGCCTCATTCTGCCACACTTAAATTTACTGGCAAACTTAACGTCAAAAATAACAGTCATTTCGACTTTTGAAATACGAACGTGAACGAAATTCCTTATACAGAGAACGTGAACCGGCTATGTCGTTGAATTTCATGCACCAAAAATGCGGGGATGGCACGACTTTACATGTTGAAATTGTTAAGCGTTGCAAAACGTTCGATATTACCAACTTTCCGAATTCCGCTCTTGCCGACTGAAAGTATTCGTCTGTCGGAATTTGTTCTGTGCTACCGTCTGTGGCTTACTTCTCTGTGTTTTTATATAGAAGGTGACTGACGCTCCAGATTTTTGTATTATCAAAAGAATGGTGTTTAGCGGGAAAAACATTAGACGGGTCAATTAGCGACATGTTATTTCTAAAACCGTGCCGTGTGGTTCCCGGCACCAATAGAAAAAGAATAGGACCACTCCATCTCTTTCTCATGGATGTCATAAAAGTTGACTGAGGGATAGGCTTATATACTTAGGATTCTATTTGAATCTCAATTCTGTCATTAAGCCAAACAGCTGAACGTGGTCTTTGAGTCAATTATTCAGGCCATTAACGACACATAATTTTAATCTAATTATATCTCCTATCGCTTCCAAATAGCTTGTGTTAAAGAAGTAACAAACTACAATGCAGTTCTGTCAACCAAAACAAACAATTCAATGGTCATTATTAATTCTGTCTAAATCATCAATTTTGTATGTTTTGTGCACGAAAACGCACAACTAAACTGTATCGGGTAGGCCCATTCATAAATTAGTACACTTTGCGGTGCATCGACAATGCCATTAATTTTATGTAATCCTCATTACCAACAACCAGCTTGGGTTCATATATGTACCGATGACTTGTTCTGACGTGCTAGTATGCTAGACTGAATTGTATAATACAATCGTATTTGGAATCCAAATTCAAATTTATATTTAGAAAGACAACTCCTTGAACGATTTGTTCTTTTTGCAAAAAAAAAAATTATACTCTTCAAATTTGTAAAATGTTTACGAATTTTATAGCAGTCGTTGGAAATGGTTTTGTTGAATGATATATAATTTATTTTAAAAGTATCTGCAAGATTAAAGATATGATAGAAGGCGGAAGGTATAACAATTCCTTGAACATAGGTTAAGATAAGACCCTGTATTTATTAAAACAAAAACAGTCTCAGCATTGTGATTATGGTATATCATTCCCAGTCTAGCGTAATACCTTAATTAATGTCAATGCACTTACACATAAATAACTAAACAAAGCATAGTCACAGTAATTACATTAGTTTGATTACAGTATTTAATTGCATACGATTACGAGACTCTAAATACAAATAGTATTTTGTTTAGAAACCTTTACTTATTGACATTATTTCCAGTCTTGGATTCGAGTCCGCTCGTTAACCGCCTTAAACCCTTACTTAGGCACTCCGACTCGCGCTTGGCCGTTTTTGCTACAAGACCAGCATGGTAGCTTACACTGGATGAACTTAAGAGATACTTTGAATGAATTAAAAATTTACTTAAATTTAGTGCCGTTTGGTTCCCGGCACCAATGGAAAATAATATGACTACTCCATCTCTTTTCCATGGATAAACTAAGATGGACTAAGGGATATGCTGTCACTATTTAAATCTCAATCCTATGAATAAGCCAAACAGGTGAACGTGGCCTTACAGTCTTTTCAAGACGAGGCTCTGTCTGCACCGCAAGAGATATAAACGTGATATGTTTGTACGGTAATTTGGTTTTATATATTTAATCTTGTTGTACAGAGCGACCGTTCCTTGCTTTTTCCCATGGGAATTGCGATAAACGATAAAGTTCCCAAGCGAATTCGCAGGCGAAAGTAATCTACTAAAACAAACAAACCCAATGCAGAGCCTTAGTCATGACAATGTTATTATTTCGTGCCATATTTCAAGTGAACTGGACATCAGGCTCAGGGGCTTAATTCTGTCAGGGGACTGAAGACCGCTATGCCAGGGCAAAGTACATTACCTATAGGTACTATATAGTATACATATAGGTATTATATAGTATACCTATAGGTACTATATAGTATAATAGTATACTGTTTCAATTTTATCGTTATAACTAGCTGTGCCCGCGACTTCGTCCGCGTGGAATAGTTATTTTGGGCATCATTGAAGAAATTTTCCCGTTTTTTTTTTCACATTCTCCATTATTTCGCCGCTTCTTATAGTTGCAGCGTGATTTTATATAGCCTAAAGCCCTCCTCGATAAATGGTCTATTCAACGCATTTTTCAATTCGAACCAGTAGTTCCTGAGAAAAGCGCGTTCAAACAAACAAACAAACTCTTCAGCTTTATAATATTAGTATAGATTATATTGGAGCAGAGAAACATAATTTTCCATTATTGCTTTACTTTATTGATTATCGTAACTGATTTCCATACTACTCATACATAAACATATTTATCGCATCCTTTTACGGTATAGACAAAGCCAATAGTTAACCGAAAACTCATTTCTTTGGCCATCAAGTTTTTTCGAAACGTTCGAGTTTTTTAATGTCGTAATATTTCCTGAAGTAAAAATAAAATGGCTGAGACATACGGACGTACAGACAAACATGACGAAACTATTTTACAAACCTTACAACGAAAACTAGTGAACTTCACATGGAATTTGAACCCACGACTTCTGAATTATTAAGCAATGGTCACCACTTGATCATCCAATCAATTATAATTACAATTTATTCAGTGACCTGATATCAAAATACTTTAAGCACACCCCCGCCCCCTTAAAATCTAAGTATTTTCAATTAGCGACACGAGAGATCATTAAAATTTTCATTCAAAACAATTTCAGTATTTCTGAGTAAGCCGGGAATAGGGTGACCAAGTTTATACCGCGCCAGAGACAAGTTTCGAGACTTGAAGAAATATATTTGTTGTTTGTACGTTTGTACTCGAATGACGCGAAAACTATTACTCCATTTTGAATGCGGTTTTCTTAGATGTGTTTGGCTCGGTTCAATTTTAAAATTATGTTAAATATTTTTTCCCCCATCGCTCTGAGAGGTTACAGGTACGATACAGGGGACCTCTTTTTACGTTGAGTATATCAAAACTCAATTCTACACAGATGAAGTCACGAGCAACAGATTGTAAAACTTATAATTATATCTACATTTTTTAAAGCGCAAGTTTAGAGGAAGAATAACACGAAGCGAAGAAACGATGGCTTGGAACCTTCGAGTGGACTAACTCGCCCGTTGAGAAATACTTCTAAAGTTTCCTCATATTCGATTCCTATGAGATGCGTCAAAAAGTAGGACAAAGTAGCCAGTAGATTCAAATTTAAATTCAAAATTATTATCCATTATTATGGAACATTTCAAATATCGCTTAATAATTGTAATATCTTTTGATTTCACCACATTGGTCGACGTCAAATAAATTACTTTAAACGAAGTTTACTGTTTCCAAATCATCAGTGCAGAAGAAGTGAAAAAAACTGCACTACAGCATTTTCTTCAATAACATCTAATTACATTTACATTAATTATAGGCTGATTTCTGAAAATAAAGCCCAAGAATGAACTAATATAAATGTTATATAGTTTAGTTATGTGTATTATGTTCTGTTTTTTATCAGATGAGACCTGATCAGACACACTAGTTAATAAGAAAACACAATAATAACATAACGTTATAATTAATAACAAAACATAAAAAATTGTGTGTCTATATTCCCAAATAAATCATTTTCTTCTTATTACAAGTGACCTACAATTTGTTATTACATCACCGCTTACCCTCCACACGTTAACATCGCTACTCAAATTTAAAATTGGAACTCGACAACGGCCACAGCACTCCGCCAATGGCGTGGAATAACAAATTCTATCTCTTTCATGCAAATGAGATGTCCTTAAAAAAGCGAAATCCGTGCGTCCCCTAGCCAGACCTAATCTCGACCTTACCTTAAGCCCTTCAATTATCTGTGCTCGGGTCGAAAGAAAACAGCGGTGGCGCGCTCTGCCGGCTTACAACGCAAACACCCTGTAAGTGCAAGATTTACCTAAATTATTCAGAGTATTATACTCACCTCCGATATTACGTGAAACTTTGCCCTTTTATAGCGGCATTTCGGATTCCCAGGCGGTACTGAATATTCGACGAGCTGACTTTATAACTCGGATAAGTGTTTATGTTCTCAAAGCCATGTTTTCGTAATAATAACTGTCTGAAAAATAAGTGTTTCCTGATGTATTTTCAGATTTACATCAATTTATTTGTCGACATTTTGTTACCCGCTTGTAAGTTACTTGATATACTTATATACTTTCATTTTATTTTCATTTTGTCGTAGTGTCGTGTAGTACCCGGCATCAATATAAAAAAGAATTGGACCACGACATCTCTTTCCCATGGATGTCGTAAAAGGCGACTTAGTGATAGCCTTTTAACCTTGGGATTCTTCTTTTAGGCTATGGGCTAGCAACCATTATATTTCATTACATATAATCACGTCTATAACACTTGCGGGGTAGACAGGGTCATCAGTCTTGATAGGCCACATTCAGCTGTTAGGCTTAATGATAGAATTGAGATTCAAGTATATAGGTAATGTAACCAAACGCCGTGTAACTTCCCGGCACCAATAGAAAAAAGAATAGAACCACTCCATCTCTCTCCCATGGATGTCGTAAAGGCGACTAAGGGGTACGCTTATAAACTTGGGATTCATCTTTTAGGCGATGAGCTACCAACCTGTCACTATTTGAATCTCAATTCTATCTTAAAGCCAAATAGCTGAACGTGGCCGCTATCAGTCTTTAAAAGACTGTTGGCTCTGTCTACCTCGCAAGGAATATAGACGTGATTATATGTATGTATGTATACAATAAACATACATACATACATATAATCACGTATGTATGTATACAATAAACATACATACATACATACAATAAACAATGTGATGTTTCAGGCGGAGATCTGCTCAAGCGCATTGACTGACGTCATACACGCCGTTATCAACGGGACGGACGGTTGCCTCTTTTGCTTCGGACACGCAGGCCTTGGTAAGTATCGATACAGTCTTCTGGTGTCGATTCCGAGTTTTGGGGATGTCCTCACCTAAGTGAGGACATCCCCAAAACGTTTTACTGGGTTCCCAGATTGGGCAAGTCAGGTTGTCTGTCTACCCCGTGAGGGATATAGACGTGACTATATGTATGTATGATATTAGTAGCTAGTAGGTAAATCTTATGTTGGAATGCGCTTTTTCGCAATCGCAAATTTCTGGTTCGGGTAAATCAGGATTTTACCCGATGAGATTCCCGTTCTGACCTCCGCAACGTTAGCAGGGGAACCAAGCCTATATTGGATCATGGTAAAAGCTACATTCCTGAATGTTTTGTCTTCCCATTGGTTGCCTTGTTATTATTATCAATTCCGTATACTTAAAATTTATACTTTAAATATAAGAATCTGGAATCGGCATCTGTGATCAAAATCCACATATTAATCCGTCTGCTTGTCGGCGTCAAAGACTAGGGATGTTATAGAGCTCAATCGAAACTGAACTATCGGATATTCGAAATAAAAATGTGTTCGAATCCAAAAGTTTTAAGACGTTTTTCATAAATTATATGAAGGAATTTAAACAGTTCGTCCTTCTTTTATCCCTGAACCAACTTTTGACTTAATTTTGGACAATTCAATTATTCACTTGCATTCACTCATATAATCACAGATTTAAGGCTTAATGATATAATGAGATAATTCACTTGCATGTTAATAAATAAGAAAATATCTTTTTGTTTTACTGAATAAGATAAAATATTTTTTTCTTCTTTTTAAGGATTAATGATAAATTCCATGACTTATTGATTAATACGAAATTCACAAACATCATTCCAAAAAATGTTTGTCAGAATTCCAAAATTTATTATTGCATAACAATTTTCTTATGAAGTCTTAATTCGTAATAACGCTACTGATTCATGTATCCGCTATCCGGATTCGATATTCTTCACCCGTAACGTCCCTAAAAGAGAGCAACTTCGTGTGAAGTAATATTAAAGGCGGTGTTTACTCCTCAGGAGGCGAGAGACTCCCGACTATTTATCAAACTTTCAATTAAGACCTCTCTTTCCATTTCCATGCAAATTTGGTGCCTCGAATGAAAACTTGCACCATATTTTATACGAATAGTGCCGTGGTTCAACATTAAAATATGTTTGAATTTATTCAAAGCAAGAGTAAGCGTGTTGCTGATAACAAGCCGTTTTCTTTTAAACCAGTTAGATTTTTGAGAAAACTATTTGATGTTATTAAAAAAAATGTTCCATAAATATTAGTTTCCATAAAAGTATGAAATGAAAAATATTACATACACATACATAAATGACGCCTCTCTCCCGGAGGGGTAGGCAGAGACCACATCTTTCCACTTGCCACGATCTCTGCATACTTCTCTTGCTTCATATTGTCACATAACATTATGGTGCGCTGTCACCCACGATAGTTAAGCCTGTGTTATGGGTGGCAGACTTTTGTGACTGACCAGTCGCAGTATTGTATAATATTAGAGTTAACTGATGATATCTTAACCTAAGTTAAATTTGTACAATGATATGAAATGGAGAAGAAACTAATTAAATATAATTTACAGATAGGATACCATTAGTTAAAATTTGTATTATGGGTTAGCAACCTGTCACTATTGGAATCTCAATACATACATACATATTGTCACGTCTATATCCCTTAAGGGGTAGACAGAGTCACTAGTCCCGAAAAGACTGAATGGCCACATCCAGCTGCTCGGCTTAATGATGGAATTGAGATCCAAATAGTGACAATTTGCAAGCCCATCGCCTAAAAAAAAAGATCGCAATTTTATAAGCCTATCCCTTAGTCGCCTTTTACGACATCCATGGGAAAGAGATGGAGTGGTCCTATTCTTTTTTGTATTGGTGCCGGGAACCACACGGCAATGAATGAAAATGAATCTCAATCCTATCATTAAGCCTAACAGCTGAACTTTTTCGATCAGTCTGCTGGCTCTATCTACCCCGCAAGGGATATAGACGTGATTATATGAATAAATGAATGAATATTTTCACACGATTTAAAAAAGGCATGCGCTCAAGTAAAACTATTTCAAAAGGATAAAGTGATAAACGCCCGTCGAGATTCAAAATGGCGTTATGTAAGACTTCGTGCCGCCAAGGATTATGGTTTTAAATGCAAATTGAATGAAAGCCTAGAGAAGTTCCCGGGAACGAACTGGGAGCCCGCTAAACCTGGATTACGTGCGACATTCCCGCTTATATCGGGAACTGTTGATTTAGCCGAGTGAATATAAACCCGCTTTTAATTATTACTTAATTTATAGGTAGGTACTTAACTATATACTTACTTGATTTAACTGAATTAGCTGAATATAAACCCGCTTTTAATTATAACTGTAGGCAACCTTCTTTATGTACGCCATAGAAACGGTTATCATGGTTTGTTTAGTTAGAAAAAAATGTTAGGAATATATTTTACTAGAGGCCGCCCGCGACTTCGTCCGCATGGAAACCCTATCAATCCCGCGGGAACTCTGGGATAAAAAGTAGCCTATGTGTTATTCTGGGTCTTCAGCTACCTACATACCAAATTTCATGGTAATCGGTTCAGTAGTTTTTGCGTGAAAGAGTAACAAACATCCATACATCCATACAAACTTTCGCCTTTATAATAGTAGCAGGACTAGAGGCCGCCCGCGACTTCGTCCGCGTGGAATCATTCCCGCGGGAACTCCGGGATAAAAAGTTCCGTTATTCTGGTTCTTTAGCTACCTACATACCTAAATATTGTTTCTTGAAAAGTAGATGAGAAAGTTGCAGGTTGATTTTGAATCTCTGCATGACTCTATTTTCCATTGATTTCAACTGATTTAAAAATTATTTATGACACATTCAATCATGATCATGTGTGCCGTGCGGTCCCGGCACCAATATTTAAAGAATAGGACCACTCCATCTCTTTCTCATTAATGTCGTAAAAGGCGACTAAGGCATGGGCTTTTAAACTTTGTATTCTTCTTTTAGGGGATGGACTAGCAGCCTGTCACTATTTGAATCTCAATTCTATCACTCGAGGTGAAGTGTACGTACATTCTGTATAAGAGTGCAAGAGAAGGAAATATTATGCCGTCTCTAGCAGACATGCAGCCTTAATTTTCTAGTGAGAGTGTATCGCCCAAATAATTTGGTGTATTTGTCCTCGTATCTCAAATAGATAAAGGTACCTAATAAAATTAAAAAAACAATATTTCTTCAACAACATATGTGTTCACAATCATGAAAAAGTTTATTCCATATTTCATTAGTCTGTAGTATGTTGAATTACATTAAGTCATTATTCCTATTTTAAAGAGCGTGGGTGACGGAACCAGTAAGAGGCTCTTACGGTGAGAGGAAAGGTTTCCTCACGATGTTTTCTCTCATCGTAAAAAGTCCAGTCCGTCAGAGGTCCGTCCAGTTGCCTAAATGTGCAGGTGCACATTTACGCAACTGGATTTGTAACCATAATCGATCCAATACTAGTTAGGTTTACCTGCAAAGGTTGCGGAGGTCAGATGGTAGTCGCTTCGTGAAAAACCTGATTCACCCAATCCAGGATCCATAGTCAAAGGCGTACTCCGGGCTCCTCTCTAGAATAATGAGGATGCAACCGGGACTAAAAGCCAGGAGGAGGAAGTACTTAAATATACTTAGTACCCTTGCTTCTGAGAGACATAAGTGTGTAATTTATAACTTCAAATTGAATAGAAACTGCTTGAAATATGCAAGGAAGAAGACATACATAAATAAAATCACGCCTCTTTCCCGGAGGGGTAGGCAAAGACTACCTCTTTCCACTTGCCACGATCTCTGCATACTTCCTTCGCTTCATTGTGTGTGTGTGTGTGTGTGTGTGGAACAAAAAGTGAACTTGCATGAATGCAAGCTCGGTGGTTTCGGGTACTCTTGACCTGACCCTTTACCAGGACGTCCTTAATTTCATCACAGATTGAATTTGAGGCATGCAAGCTCGGCGGTTTCGGGTACAAGGAAGAAGAAGAGTCATAATTCCTATTGTCAACAGGTAAATCCTTCACCATGTTGGGGCGGCCGGACTCCGCCGCTTCCCTGGGGATCATTCCCTGTGCGATCACCTGGTTGTTCCGCGGCATCACGGAGCAGCGTCACAAGTGCGGAACCCGCTTCTCTGTCAGGGTGTCAGCTGTGGAACTTTGCACGAACACCAATCAAATCAAAGATTTGTTGGCGCCTTATCAGAATGGTATGATTTCTCTTTTCTTACTCCATTGATACTAAAAAATACTTAATTAAAGTTAACACGTCACTGACACAGGGTTTAAACCCTCATTGGTTTGATACATACATATTATCACGTTTTTATCCCTTGAGGGGTAGACAGAGCCAACAGTGTTGAAAAGACTGATAGGCCCCGTTCAGCTGCTAGGCTTTAAGATAGAATTGAGATTCAAATAGTGACAGGTTTGCTAGCCCATCGCCTAAAAGAAGAATCCCATGTTTATAAGCCTATACCTTAGTCGCCTTGTACGACATCCATGGGAAAGAGATGGAGTGGTCCTATTCTTTTTCTTTTCATGCCGGGAACCACACGGCAATTATATTATAGTTATGTGAGATAAGTAATAAATTCTGCTGTTACGCATATTAAAACTCAATAAAACGAAACATTTCTGTATCAAATATGAAAATATTCCCATATTGTCATAACTGAAAGTGTATTACATGTCGGTAAGAATGTAATATTAAATTCAAAAGGAGTTTCTTTTGAATGATACTTACACGCCTTTTTCCTTTGTAATCTTCACTTCAAAAAGTTTCTGGCTGACTAGTCTTTTGACGGGTCACAAGAAATCAAAGACTTATTATGATAATAGTCTCATCTTCCTGACGGTAGTCTCTGTAGAACAAATTTATGAAGAGGTGCCCGGGGTCCGCTTGTGATGTGGACCCTGAAGTGGTTTCAACAAAGATAAATCACTGGGTAAAAGCAGTCAAGTAAAAGTAATGATTTTTGTGATCATTTGATTCCATGTTATTGACACATTAATTTCAGACTCTTGAATACTGTTTGCCCTGTCTACCCCGTAAAGGATAAATACGTGATTATATGTGTAAATGTATGTTATTTCCGACATTAAAGCCAGTGAATCTTAACTCTGACTAAAATGGTCCCAATAAAAATATTCATTTTTTACCTAAATCTGTCATAGAAATAAAACCCGATTAGGATAAGTCCAACATTGTAAATATTCTTCTAAATCCAATGACTGTTTTGTATTTTTTGTTAAATTTCTTATTTATGTGCAATAAAGAGTTTACAAATCAAATCAAATCAAATCAAACATCTTTATTGTGAAACACAGGTAAAAACAAAAAAAAATAGGTAACAAACAAACAAATAGACATATTCTCATTTTCAATCAATTTCCTACAGATTCGGAGCAGTCTCCGGGGGTGTACCTCCGTGATGATCCCCTATTCGGCACCCACCTTCAGAACCAGTCAGAGTTACGAGTCCACAGCGCGGAGAAAGCCGCTTTCTACCTCGACGCGGCGTTAGCCACCAGGGGAGCGAAGGAGGAGGGCAGAGACAGCCACCTGTTATACACCCTCCACGTCTATCAGTACAGTATTGGGGGAAAGGGTGCAGGTAAATTTGAAGATATATATTTTTTTAAGAGTACAGTATTATTTTTATATTATTTATGTACACAAAATTATATACATGAGCATTTAACACAGTAATTGTAGTACGAAAATGCTACTTATTTCAAAAGAAATCTCTTCTAGTAGCCTCACGAGAGCAGAGATTAATTTTGGAGCGGTATTCTTATTCTTCGTTGTTTGTTTTTTTAGTCGTAGGGATAGGCTTATATACTTGAGATTCTTTTTTCGGCGATGGGCTAGCAATCTGTCACTATTCGAATCTCAATTCCATCATTGAGCCAAACAGCTGAACGTGACCTATCAGTCTTTAAGAGACTGTTGGCTCTGTTTACTTTGCAAGGGATATAGACGTGATGACATGTGTGTGTGTTATAATCACAAAGACCTTATTTATTAATTCCATTCATTAAGTACCTTTTGGATCTTTTTTACAAAAGCCATCTAAGCATTTAAAATTGAACAAAACAAACTCTTTATTCACAATCCATTTCTTTGTTGCAGTTGCCGGAGGCAGAAGTCGGTTACATTTGATAGATCTCGGAAATTCTGAACGAGGAAAAACTAATGGTGGAATACCATTATCTGGCTTAGGAAATATATTATTAGCTATTTTCAATGGTCAAAGACATTTACCCTACCGAGACCATAATCTCACGCATGTATTAAAAGAATGTCTTGGATCACTTACCTGCCACACTGCAATGATCGTACATGTATCACCGAATACACAAAACTATTCAGATACATTAACAACGTTACAATTAGCATCAAGAATACATCGTTTAAGGCGAAGAAAGGTGAAATACTCATCGAACAACAATGCGGGCTCAGGAGGTAGTTCAGGTGAAGATGCCTCTAAACCAAGTAGCAGTGAGCCTGATCCATCGAGCAGTGACTTATCTGCGGACACAGTTATATACGTTGGTCCCTTAGATGATGCAACTGATGGTGAACACCCACCTGTTTATATACCACATATAAATTCAGGTGACAACAGATGCGTTTTGAGCAAAGCATTAAGAGGGTCTGCGGCTGAACACAAACATAGATCATCACTAACGAGAGTGGTTGAAGAAAAAAGTCCAATACATAAATTACACTCATCGCCTAAGTCATCACCCCTCAAAGCAGTAACACAACCATCCATTACTCCGAAATCATCACCCGTGCATTCAACTACGTCCAAATCAACACCATTGAAGAAAGTATGTACAAAACAGTTTCCAGAAGAGACAAAAAGTACTAGTGATGAACAATGGATAGATGGACCTAGAATATCTAAATCCAAACTTGTCGAAGCCCGACACATAATAAAGGAAACGCAAGGTAAAAAACGAGAAACTTGGATTGACGGCCCTATGCAGAAAAATAAAGTGATTTTACCTTTTGACCCCCAGATAAACCCTCAACCAAACACGTTACCCTTGCAAGTTAATGTTCTGAGCACACATACTGGAGAAAATATAGGTTATGGGTATATGGATAATCATAAGAAAAATATGATTAGAAAATGGGTTGAGAATCAAACATCGCAGATTCATAAATCGAGACATAATTCACCCAGCCATAAAGCTTCAATTGGTCATAAAGATTCTGGACAAAAGTTAACTGAAGATTTGGATGTAGGTCACAAAATGGAACCAGTGATCAGAGACACTAGAAGAATTCATGTAGAAGAATCAACAATAAGAACTGGTTTGAAATCAGGTTCAAAGGATATGACAATTGAAGAAGAAAATGATGGGCATGCCGATCAAAATTTAAAGAAAACTAACTCTTTTAAAGCTGTAACGAAAAATGAACAAGATGAAGATGACGATAGCGAAGAATTAGCCGAAATCCCTCCTGCCCTTCCTTTGATTCAACCCAGTAGTTTAAGTAGCAGGGAAGTTTCAATGGAGAGTTTAGACAGTAAATATAAGGAACGTATGAGAATGGATGATGAACTAATTTCAAACCACAGTAGAGACCTGGATTCACATGGAATTAGTAGAGGACATATAGATGACGAAGAAGATGAAATATTAGAAATAATTGAAGTTGAGGAACCATTAGAACCAGTTCCAATGCAAGATAGCTGTTTACAAGTGACTGAAGAAGATATAGCATTTTGTATGGGATATGAACATCCCTTTCCCGAAGCCGATCAAGATGATTCTGAAGATCACCCACTAAGGATACTTAGTCAAGAGAATTTGACAGTAGCTTCAACATTCACTGATACGTTATCTCTTTACAGTGAAGTAGAAAGACAAATTCGAAAAGACGCCCTTATTAGACAAACCTTTGGGTACTATGCTAATAGTTTTGCTTGCGGCCATTCCTTAGAAAATATAAACCCTCATGAAAATTTACCTACATCTCGTTCAAGAATCGATGATTTACTAGGATTGACCGAATTTTACAGCTCTCGACGATTGCTTGATGATGATCTCGCAGTGTCTAGATTAGCTCCTCAATTTCAATCACTGTCTTTATCAAATGTTAGGGATACGGAAGAATACCATGGTGATGGTTCAGTCTATAGTGAACCAGCATACAGACCTAGTGATAAAGTTTGTAATAGTTGTAAACGTACTATGTCTCGACCAGGTAGTGCTGTTGAAAATTGTGCATATCAAGATTTAGAAGTAACTAATAATGATTCCTATGGACCTTTTGAGAGATATCGCGGTAATGATTTGACTGATGCTAGGATAGCCAGTTTGAGGCATCCTGATGGTGCATCAGACCCAAATCTGCGGGAGGAAAGACGAATACCTGGAAATGGAGCACCTTCTTCAAATTCATTTCGTGATTTGAAATCCAATTTGCATCTAGAAGTCACTCCTCCTGTGATAACAAAAGAACCGCGTTCGGAAAAAAATGAAAAATATGACAAAAACGTAGCAAGAGTTGTAGCTAGTACTAAACCCGATGGTTATGATAGTGGGCATGAATCAACACCTAGAACTGGAAAACATAGCCCAGCTGGAACGTCTAGGCGGGCTGAATCAGGATATGATTCTGTACCCAGAGACTCTGATGCGTCGTCTTTAGATTCTTATCCTACAAGACGCGCAGCTGTTGCTCGGGCGCATGCCAAGAAGCACACGACAGCCAAATACAAACAACACAGTGATCGATCATTTTGTTCTTGGCTGAGGAATCCATTCACCTGTAAATATGCAGACACAGATCCTGAAATAAGTGATTTTTAATAAAATCATGACCTATTATAAAATATGCAAAGTTAAATACAAAATATACTGATCACTAAACTACGTTATCGAATTTAATCTGGAGACTGCTTTTGTACTCTAGATTTACTAGTATTTATAGGCTTTGGCACTAATCCGATTTAAGGTTACCACTGTATTTTTCTAAAAAGAACTCCTTTATAATGGTAGTTATCCTGAATTGTAAAAACACAAAACGTAATAATAAAACAAAGTTATCAACGAAAGTTTTTGAACTGTATCTTTAGTAATTGGGCTCATTTTGTACTTTTATACTGTCTGTAAATTTGTTTCATTTTCAACTTGGATTGTTGTTGTAAGTAGCTTTTATACGTGAATCCATAAAGATCTAAGAGTCTTCCCCTGTCTTCCCAGCTAACGACTTCGTCATATCGTAAAAATGCTATATTTTCCATAACTGCACGAGAACTGAATGTGTGGAGTAATTTTAACTCCCGTTCCAATCGTATTACAGAAAGATTTTTATATTAACAGGAGATTTTATTGTTACTCCTAATTTATTTATGTTATCAACATACTCTTTAACATAAGCTGTATCGTATTTACGATCAATGCATATATAATCTTTTATTAAAAAAAGTTATTATCGATTGGAATGGGAATTTCATTAATATTGAAATTATATGTTTAGACCTAAGACTGTCGTCTTCTCGGCCATGTTTTATATAGCTTTAATGTTTCGATGATGTATCTTTTGATGTGTCCATTTGTAAATAACATTACATTTGATTGCAATCATTAGGGCTTTATCAGATGTTGGTAAACGAAGTTATCGCTTTATTATCGATGTTTTGTTATGGTAAGATTAATATTATAAATATATATCCAAAATTTTACAATACGTTCGTATTAGTTCACAATAAATTTGTTCAATTTCAAATGATTTTGAGTTTCTTTAAGTCCTTTTAATGTTGATGAACATGCATATAGTCTACTTCTTCCTCGATTTCGTCCGCGTGGAATCAATCCCGCAGGAACTCCGGGATAAAAAGTAAGCCTATATGTTATTCTGGGTCTTCAGCTACCTACATACCAAATTTCATCGTAATCGGTTCAGAAGTTTATGCATGAAAGAGTAACAAACATCCATACTGACATCCTGACGTCCTGACGTCCTGACGTCCTGACATCCTGACATACTCACAAACTTTCGCATTTATAATATTTGTAGGATAGGATATACCTAATGGCACCTCTACCAAAATAGGCTTGGGGCGATAATTTTCTGCTATATCCATCGTCTTCCTTACGTTAGTCGCGGTAACATACTCACCACTCCGACCCAGCGTGGGTAAATCTGATTTTCAAACGAAGCGACTTGTCTAATCATTTGAAAAATTCAAACACATAATGTCACGCCTATTTCCCGCAGGAGTATAGTGTGACTATAAATTTCTACTGCCAACAATCATTACAGGTTTCTAAAGGTAAATCTGCTGTCTTTTTATACACTTAATTTTTCTTATAAGCTTTTACCCACAGCTACGCACGCGCGTGTTCAGCGTCACATACAAAAGAATACAGGTTTTTCGCAAATCTCACGATAACTTTAGGCTTAACCGGGATGAAAAGTACCCTAAGTCTTTCTGCTGACTCTTAATTATATGATGTCAAGAAGATTGTTTCAGTAGGTGACACGTGAATAGACAACAAACAAACTTATTTATAATATTAGTTATGATAAGTGTCCATTATATTTCCCTTTTTAAGGAGATTGGTAATTCTAGTTCTGAAAAATTAATCAGCTGTACTATTTCAATCATCAAATTATAATTAAAAACACGAATAACTTACTCGAGAAATAAAATATACTTATGTCATTCCCTTGTCGTTAAACTTAGTCGCGTGGCGTCCCTCGTTGAATAGAGACATTCCGCAATAGATCCGAAACATATCGATTTGATAAATTTTATACTTTTTAACTTCCACATAACTATTGGTTATTTAAGAAGAAAAATCACACTTAGGTTTAGAAAGAAAAAAAAAAATAGTCACCTCAACCTAAATCCATAATAATAAGTAGGTGCTTATTACGAAAGCCATGAATAAATAAAGAGGAACAGCGAACTTTCCATCACCCTAGAGGCGAAATCTCAGAATCTTTTGGGGATATAAAGTTTTTTCCCTCCATGTAAACTCGAATAACTTTCCCCCGTTAAAAGAGGGTGCTATTATCTTTCATTTCTACAGTAATTTAACATTCTCAGTACGCCCCACGAAAATCAAGCTATCAAATGGGACGGTTACCCTCTTTTTTGGGGGTGACAACTTTTTTCTGGGGAAATCTACCTATAATTTGTTAAAGTGGCAGCTGCTTAGCCTATAACGCTTATCGCCGCTAAAAAGATTGCCCGCTCTTTAATACCGTTGTGGTGTGGGAAGGAAATTGGCGATTTCACGAATTAGGTAATTTTATAAGTTATTTTAAAAGTTCGTAAACAAATTAAATATTAAACTTTGTGTTCAGAGCGTTTGTTGTCAAAAATTAGAATCACTCACTCTGAAAAAGAGAATTTTTTTTCTGAGAAGTTGTGATTCTAATTTTTAATATTTTAATAGTGATCTTCTCTTTCTTCGATCGAGTCTTATCTACTTCATCATACCAAACTAAAACTATATTTCCATCTCAATACATTCTGATCAATGCCGTCATACAGTTACACACACATAGCCTAGTATTACGACTATAAGGCTCTGTCTACCCCACAAAGACGTGTAATATGTGTGTATTCAATCTAATAATAGCATAAAACTATTTACGTAACCGCAACTCTCTTCAGAGCGTATTACTTTACATTGTCAATCTATTAGCTTGAGAACCTATACATACATATAATCACGTCTTTAACCCTTGCGGTGTAGTCAGAGCCAACAGTCTCGAAAAAACTAATAGGCCACATTCAGCTGTTTGGCTTAGTGATAGAATTGAGATTCAAATAGTGACAGGTTGCTAGCCCATCGCCTACGAAAAGAATCCTAAATTTATGAGCCTATCCCTTAGTCACCTTTTACGACATCCACGGGAAAGAGATGGAGTGGTCCTATTCTTTTCCTATCAGTGCCGGGAACCACACGGCATAACCACGCCACTTATGAACCTTTATAAGGAAAAATGGCAGAGGTAACTAAATATACTCATAACCGAACGCTCCCCCCGCATTTAATAAAGACACTGTCACATAATACCGCGGCTATAAGTACAAAACAAAATGTGGACAAAAATAATTCACGGACGCTAGAACACACCCCGGCACGGGGCAACGTGACGGGAAAGCTAAATACGTGGAGCGGAGACATATAACGAAATAGATACATATGGTCATGTCTATATCCCTTGCGGGGTAGACAGAGCCAACAGTCTTGAAAAGACTGAACGGCCACGTTTAGCTATTTGGCTTAATGATAGAATTGAGATTCAAATAGTGTCAGGTTGCTAGCCCATCGCCTAATACAAGAATCCCAAGTTTGTAAGCCTATCCCTTAGTCGCCTTTTACGACATCCATGGAAAAGAGATGAAGTGGTCTATTCTTTTTCTATTGGTACCGAGAACCACACGGCTCATGAACTTTTTCTTCTGTCTTTCCCGTTAAAGTAATCAACGTTCTGGTTAACTGAACTGACGTTGTCTATTTCGTACCATGTCTATGACCCAGACGTATCGAATACTACTGATTATCCAATACGCGTTGAATAATAGACCTTATTCCGCTCCAACAAGGGCTTATAGAAGGTCTTCTTGTTTATTTGAAACAGGACAGGACGTGACACGCACAGAAAACTGAGAAAATAACAAAAGCTATCGGTTTCGCTACGTAGGTTTCAATCGCTGTGACAGAGCTATGAAAACAGTTGAAAGCTCCTACAAATACATACATATAGTAACGTGTATATCCCTTGCGGGATAGACAGAGCCAACAGTCTTGAAAAGACCGATAGGCCACGTTCAGCTGTTTGGCTTAATGATAGATTGAGATTCAAATACCTAGTGACAGGTTGCTAGCCCATCGCCTAAAAGAATCTCAAGTTCATAAGCCTATCCCTTAGTCGCCTTTTACGACATTCATGGGAATGAGCCGGAGTGGTCCTTTTTTTTTCATTGGTGCCACACGGCACTAGTCTTACGAGTATACATCGCCTTTATATTTTTCTTTAGCCCACTCTCAGAAATGAGAGATCTGGTCATTAAAAATTCAGGGTTTCGTAACTAAAGCACTTGTTCAAGGCACGTTCGAAAACATAAATAAATGGAGTCGTAAATTTAGGAAAGATTCCGAAAAATCACACGAACTAAATGATATAACAATGAAATTTCAAAAAATAATTGGTAAGTTTCTTGTTTCGTAAAAAGTTATCATTATAATATTAATAATGATAACCGCAACACTGAGACTTCAGATTTTCGTAAAAACAACTTTATTATGTTATTTATAATTTGCACTTTACGAGAGTGTGAGAAAAGAGTTTACAAACAAACGCACCATACCTGTTCCAATACTATATTTCCAGCAATCATTCTTCCCCATCCTTGCTTAAGTCCCGGTTGCATCTTCATCTCTGAAGAGGAGCCCGGGGTATGCCTCTGACCATGGATTCTAGATTTGATGAGTCATGTTTATAGACGAAGCGACTCCCATCTGACCTCCGCAACCTTTGCAGGCAAACCTTACCCATATTAGATCCAAGGTTACACATCCAGTTGCCTGAATGTGCAGGTTTCCTCACAATGTTTTTCGCTCACCGTCAGACCATTGGTTAGTTTTAAAACCAATGTACATAACATTGAAAATAGTCATTGGTACACGGCCGAGAGGCACGGATTTGAACCTGTGCCTTTCTGCGCACCACTTTTTTAACCGGGCACCTTGGCGATTCGACCGTCGACGCTCTTTTTCCAGCAATAATTCTACAGCACTATTCACTTCCATTTCGATACACAAAACGAATAATCCAATTTGTTTAGCGTCGAGCACATTCATTGCAAACACAAAGGAACTTGCATGGATATGCACCGCGAGATTACCAATTCGATTTTGTGACCACTGTACAGCATGCATATTCAGAAGCATTAACGAATATTTATAAAACACTATATTTGTATTGCCGTGTGGTATCCGACACTTGAATAGAATAGAACCACTCCATGTCTTACTCGTGTATGTCGTAAAAGTCGACTAAGGGAGTGGCTAATAAACTTGTGGTTCTTGTAGGCGATGAGCTAGCAACCTGTTGGCTCTGTCCACCCCGCAAGGGATATAGACGTGACTATATGTATGTATGTATAATTTATGTATTCAATGTCAAAATATATTATTGTTGGGTTCGTTGAGTTTATAAATAAATGGAATCTACACTAATATTATAAAGCTGAAGAGTTTGTTTGTTTGTTTGTTTGAACGCGTTAATCTCAAAAACTTCTGGTTCGAATTTAAAATTTATTTTTGCGTTGAATAGACCAGTTATCGAGGAAGGCTTTAGGCTATATAACATCACGCTGCAACTATAAGAAGCAAAGAAATAATGGAACATTTGAAAAAAACGGGGAAAATTATTCATCCTTGAGGGCTTCAATGATACCGAAAATAACTATTATACGCGGACGAAGTCGCGGGCACAGCTAGTATTTAATATTTCGAAAGTCACTTGTTAACTTACTTAAACTTGAAATAATTGAGAATCGTTCCAAGATGATTCCTTGAAATTCTACCTACCCTCACTTCGACATATAGATAACGTGGGTGGTACAATCCAATAATTCTTCAACCAATCTTCGCATTGATCCTATCGACTGATTTCGCATATGTTCCACGTCAACCATGGTTCCCGCATCACCCACAAATCGAATTTGTCTGTTTATTGTTGATCCGAAACTGTTCTACTGAAAATGTGCAAGGCATAGACTTTAAGCGACTTCTTGCACGCGCGACGCCGTTTTTTATCGCGCGAAAAACTATCGCATAATTATTCCGTGCTGCGGGGGCTGGCGTTTTGTCACTATTTGAATCTCAAGTCTATCACTAAGCCAAACAGCTGAACGTGGCTTTCTTTTCAAGACTGATGGTTTTGTCTACCCCACAAAACGTGATTATTTGTATGAATGTACTACAAATAAATGAAGGCTGTATGAAAATATATTTTTTTTTTACCGAAATCCATGATTATCTATGAAAACTTAAGCAGCCAACGATCTAGGAAAGACTCTGAACATGTTAAGATGGGTCATTTAAAATATTTTTCAGTTTTAACCAGGTAGTTCAGTTAAACATTTCTACAAATTAAACAATTGTTACAATTATTTAATTTGTAGAAATATTTAAAAAGTGAATCGCTACAACTCATCACCAAGACCGAGAAGATGTGTCGAAAAGCTCCAAAAGCTTCTGCGATTTCTCAGGATTTAGCGCGATGGAAGCCTAGTTTACGCTACGCATACCGCCACCTATACATTGGGTTCCTTCCATTTAGATGTCTTTTTACTACGCTTTTATTAGCTTGGGTTGTATGTATGTATGTATGTATGTATGTATGTATGTAACGGAATCTTTGAGCTTAATTTTCACTGATTTCTAAACGTCTAATCAACTTGGAACTTTGCACACGTATCAAGGACCGATGACAATGCAATATTTTGATAAGAGTTTCTCATTATCCTTATTAAAACTGCCAGGATTAATAAATTCATTTTTAGATCCTTCGTATGAGAGTAAGAGAGACAGAGATAGCACCAGTGCCAGTAATCTCCATACAAGAAACCAAGAAGTTCTGACGTATAATGAGTCAAAAAGAGATGTAATATATTTCCATATAATGTTACTATTAACCTGAGGCTTCTTTATTTCATCGCATTGCTCCATTTAGAATTACCATTAGAAACCATAGTAGAATTAGTAGAATATTTTAAAACAATAAAAAATATATAAGTAATAAAACAAAAGTAATAAATGAAAATTTAACAACTAAATTTACAAAAATACAAGAATAAAGTTACTACCTACAGAACTTTGCGATATTTAATACGTATTTAACATATTAATGCAATTCTTGAATTAACATTAGGTATCTTTTGCCTATTTATAATAGCAACACTGTAATACTCGTTTCGAAAATGAGTGACAGTTTTTTATGTCAAATAAGTGCAGTAAGTTTTGATTGAATTCGATTCGAACACCTGTAAACTTTCTTTCTGTTGTTTTTTACCGGTGCCTGTGTATTTACCTATTTGCACTTTGTTTTGTGCTGATAACTTGTCGTTATTTGGAGTTTGGAATCTTCCGTTGAGTCGAGCTTTGTTCTTCCGGATATTCGTGTGATTTTATCATCTGAGATTGGACTCTGACTGTGTTTACTGTGTTGTGCATATATTTTGAGATAGGACTCCTGTAAAAAGTACCTTATTATTTGAGATAGGAGTCCCAAGTTTGTGTTTGTTTTTGTGAAAGACAGATTTTACAACAAAAGTGCCACGATGTCTTCAGATAAACTTTGTTGCGTTCCTGGTTGTAAAGGCAGTGGAGGTATGTTTGAAATATTTTTGTTCCTGTATCGATCTGCCTCTTAATCCTGTGGTTTGATTCCTGGCAAGGCCACAATCGAAAATTATTATGTTTGCTGGATAGTCAAAAATATTATTTACAGTGATTTATCACTATAAAATTCTTTTCAACTGGGTTTAACAATCATCATACATACATATAATCACGTCTATATCCCTTGCGGGGTAGACAGAGCCAACAGTCTTGTAAAGACTGATAGGCCACGTTCAGCTATTTGGCTTTAAGATAGAATTGAGATTCAAATAGTGACAGGTTGCAAGCCCATCGCCTTAAAAAGAATCACGATGATGAGAATATTATGAGATTTAATCCAATCAGGCCACATATATATAACTTTAAGAAAGTTAGTTGTGAAAACCTCCGGCGATGGGCGCATGGTTGCGAAAGTCTTTTCTAGTAAGATAGTTATACCAGAAGTGTTAACTTCCAAAAAATAATTGTTTAAAAAAACTAGAAATCTACCCGTTTTATTGCAAATCGAACTAAAAAATAGAAAATAAATAATAGTTTAAAAAAAACTAAAAAACTACGCTTTTATTGCTAATCAAACTAAAAAATAGAAAATAAAAATTAATGACAAAGGAATTCAGTAGTAGCAAGTCGAACAATCAGTTATAGTCAGTTGTAGTAGTAATTACCTCGGATTAAAATTATAACAAAATTAAATTTATAAACAAAACAATTTAAATCAGAGTAAAAAGCGTGGGGTGCATTTTACTTCATTTTCATAACTCTCTTGTCATAAATATATGCTAATAGAATGATTTTAATATTTACTACATCAGGCACCCCACGCTTTTTACTCTGATTTAAATTGTTTTGTTTATAAATTTAATTTTGTTATAATTTTAATCCGAGGTAATTACTACTACAACTGACTATAACTGATTGTTCGACTTGCTACTACTGAATTCCTTTGTCATTAATTTTTATTTTCTATTTTTTAGTTTGATTAGCAATAAAAGCGTAGTTTTTTAGTTTTTTTTAAACTATTATTTTTTTTCCTAAATATTTCGAAAGACATTGTTCATCCTTGTTTACTCTAAAAATCTAAAGTAACACAACATTCATTTTTTTATATTAGATAGATAGATCTTTATTGCACCATAAGAGTAAAGCACAAAACAGATAAAAAATTTAATAATTCTTTCAGTCTTTATAGAACCTTCCCTGTGGCTTTACAAAACTTTAACCGAATCGAAAAAAAAGAACCGTAAACTCATTTGGCGATTCATTTTTATTTAGATAGTTTTATTTATAAAAAATACTTTATTAACCTTATTTGCTTAAGCCCATATAAATATATATCTTAGGTATTTTCTTTCATCGTTTAGTCTGAACTCGCATCGTACGACTAAAAGATATAAAAGAGTTTAGTATTGAGTTCTTATAAGGATGTCGAGAGGATGAATGGAACCAGGTTGACTAAGCAAATATACAAAGGAAGTCTAAATGGGACTGTTGGTGTGGGAAGACCAAGACGAACGTACCTTGATCAAATCGGAGACGTTATAGCAAAAGGTCTGGTCAAGAGTACCCGAAACTGACGAGCTTCCATGAAGAGAGTTATGAATGTAGATGAAGCGAAACAAGTATGCAGGGATCATGGCAAGCCGAAAGATCAGGTCTCTGCCTACCCCTCCGGGAAAGAGGCGTGATTTGTGTTAGTATCTATGTTCTAATTAGGACAACTGCTATTATTATCTATGTGCAAATTCATATGCATAGTGAAACCCCATATTTTCACGATAGTCCTAATATTTATATTATTTTTTAGACATTTTTTAATAAGACATTATCGATAGTCGTAATATTCATATCGAGTTAAGCAGCATCGAGTCAGTTTTAGCGAGGGCCCTGGGACTTTTCGGGCCATTAAACGCGTCTCAAACGTATCGATTATCCTCGTAAAATATGTGCCGCTGAGGACACATAACGCGAACTAACACAGCACTAACACACATACAGCACGTTTGTATTATGAGCTTAGTTTTAGTGACTTATTTATAACTAGCTGTGCCCGCGACTTCGTCCGCGTGGAATAATTATCATCATTGAAGCCCTCAAGGATGAATTCTCCCTGTTTTATTTTTCACATTTTCCATTATTTCTTAGCTTCTTATAGTTGCAGCGTGATGTTATATTGCCGAAAGCCTTCCTCGATAAATGGTCTATTTCAGTTTATATAATGGTCAAAGCAAAAAGAATTTTTCAATTCGAACCAGTAGTTCCTGAGATTAGAGCGTTCAAACAAACAAACAAACAAACAAACTCTTCAGCTTTATAATATTAGTGTTAGATCGCTAGCCTATCGCTTAAAAGAAGAATTTAAAGTTTATTAACCTATCCCTTAATTGCCTTTTACGACATCTATGGAAAAGAGGACGGAGTGTTCCTATTATTTAGTGCTGGGAACCACACCACACTCTTAAAATAACAAATCCAATATATTTTTTATTAAAATACACTTATTTTTGTTCCTTTACTTTCATGTTTTCTCTTTTGTAAGTAAAAACAAACAAACACGGGCATCTCAAACATTCCTGACATTACAAAAATCATATTCAAATTCCCCCTCGTAAAAACATATACATACATACACATATAGCTAAGATATTTTATGCGAAAAAATTTTACGGTCGTTATTCTCTTAGTTAGTTTCGCTGTGAACTCATCATACCATTTTATTATACGGCCTTATTGTCTCCAATAAAAATTCTAGAAGATGATATAGCCTATAAAATTTAACGTAGGCAGTTACGTTGTAAAAAGGACCTCGGTAGAGCCAGTTGTAAATCAGATGAAATCACCGTTTCTAAATCACTTTTTCATCTCTCTCTCTCTCTGCTGTAATGTTTTTAATCACGTCTTTATCTCCTACGAGGTTGACAGAGCTAACAGTTTTGAAAAGTAAAACCCACGTTCAGCTGTATGGCTTATATTGGAATAGTGGCCTCTGTGGCGCAGCGGTAGTACGCTTGTCTGTGACACAGGAGGTCCCGGGTTCGAATCCCGGCCAGGACATGATGAGAAAAGAACTTTTTATGATTGGCCTGGGTCTTGGATGTTTATCTCCCATTGGGGTAGGCAGAGACTATGAATTTCCACTTGCTACAATCCTTACATACCTCTCCCGCTTCCTCTACACTCGTTACTCTTTTCATGCATATTCGACGATTACGGGTACTCCTAACATCTCCCTTTTCTAAGATTTAAATATTTACATCGTCGCAAATATGATCCACCGAAATTGGTATACTATGAAGAAGATTTATTTATTACTCTTAAATTATTTTTTGACAATGATTTTACGCTCGGAATCAGAGCTACCACTAAAATATTCCGCGAGTATTTTCAAAACAACTTTAAGAATTCGAGCTAGGTACGGAAAGCTATAAATTTCATTTTTTTATTTCTTATTTCAATTTATTTTGGCACAAACAGTCAAAAATACAGACAGAATTACAAATACAGTAAACAATATAGAAGACCAAACAGTGCCGATTATGTTTATGGTGTAGTAATTATAAAAGCATGCTTGTTAACAATCAGATGATCTTAATTATCCTAATCGCGATTTAGTACAGTGATGTTGTGTGAGCATTGTTATCCCATAAATATAAAAGCATCAATACAAAAAGAAAAGAAATCAAACACAAAAATACAAAAATTATTCCTTTCCATATTTCCAAAAATTTTTAACCATTAAACATAGTATATTTATCATGAAATTTATTAAACACAATATAGATTGTTAACTTTTACTTTGCTTAATTAATTTAGTGCAGACATTGTTTTTTGTAGATTGCAGTGATAAGGTAAATATGTCGATGTCTGAGAAGTTTTTATTATAATTTACCAAGCAGCGATAAAAGAAGTTGTTTCGAGTATAATTTCTACGCAACGGGGGTGGTACTAAAATGTTAAGTTTGCGAGAGGAGCGAAGCGGAAGTCTCACTTTGGCTAGGAAGTTAATTTTGGAAAGCAGTGTGGGGGAGTCAATAAGGCTGTTTATAATTTTGTGCAAAAATGCTACGTCAAATAGGGTTCGGCGGCCCTGAAGAGATAAGATTTTATAACGATTAAGAGATTCGTCGTATGAAAGGTTTGATACGTTATTTCTATAGTTAAGTATTTTGATAAATTTCTTCTGCACTTTCTCAATTGTGTCAATGTCATCCTGATAAAAAGGATTCCAAACGTTACTCCCAAAATCCAATATAGATCTGACAAAACTGAAGTATAGAATTTTTAATGTGCTAGTATTTTTGAAAGGTATGGTAATCCTATTAATAAATCCTAAATTTTTAAAAGCTTTTCGAGTGATATGGTCATAGTGACACTTAAAAGATAGTTCGCTGTCCATGATGATGCCCAGATCTCGAACTGTGTTAACTCTTTTGACGAAGTTATTGTTAAGGTGATAATTAAAATCAATGTGCTGTTTTTTGCGAGTATATGTGATTATATGACATTTATCAGTATTAAGGTAAAGTTGATTTTCAAGACAATAGCCAACAAGAGAATCAAGATCCTCTTGTATTTTGAGACAATCATTAATGTCAGTCACCACCCTAAAAAGTTTAGTATCATCTGCATATAAGAGTTGATCAGTATTCGAGAGGGCACCATGTATATCATTGATATATAAAGTAAATAAAACTGGGCCAAGATGAGAACCTTGGGGAACGCCCGAGGGAATTGGTAAAAAACTAGAGCAGTATCCTTTTACACAGACAGCTTGACTTCTATTTCGAATATATGAATCAATCCATCTAAGAAGATTACCGTGCACACCGGCCTTCCAAAGTTTTGTTATGAGTAAGTTATGATTAATTTTATCAAAAGCTTTAGAGAAGTCGGTGTACACGACATCAACTTGAGTACCCTTATCTAACGCACTTGATAGATAATCTAGAAAAGTTACCATATTTGTTTCAACACTTCTTTGCTTAAAAAATCCATGTTGCCTTTGGGATATCACATGTTTGAGTGCAGTGGATAATTGTAAACAAACTATTTTTTCAAATATTTGCCCAAATTTGCTGAGTTTAGAAATAGGTCTGTGTTCTGAGATAAGCTCACGACGATTATTTTTGGGTATGGGAGTAACAAGAGCAAGTTTCCATTTACTTGGAAAAATGCCCGTATCAATAGATCTTTTGAAAATTAAATATATTGGTAATAACAGAGCGTCTGAACAGTTATAAATAAAGCTAGGTGGTATACCATCAGCCCCCGCTCCTTTATTTAAATTAATATGTTTAAATTCATATAAGATAGTATCCTTGTCAATATTTATTGAATTGATAAGCGACAGAGAATTTTCATCCTCAGGTAGGGTAGGAGACTTAAGAGGAGAATTACCGGGTGATTGAATAAAAACGGACTGGAAATAAGAATTAAAGGCTTCACAAATATCTTTTCCTGCAGTAAGGGGACAATGATTTTTATCGTACATTAATTTGGGGATATCATTAAGTTGCTTTTTAGATTTAACATAGGTCCAGAAATAGGTTGGATTCTGTTTAATTCTATCTTCTGCCATCGTTATAAAGTTATTATAAGTAGTTTGTTCTAGCTTACGTAACCTCTTCCTTAATAGAGAGAAAGTTCTGTAATCTGAAATATTTCCGTATTTTTTCCACTTATGATGGTATTTCTTTTTCTCGTTCCTTAATTTAACTAATGGTTTGGTATACCAGGGAGGGTACCTATAAAACACCGATCGTCTTGGAATAAAAATATTCAAACATAAATACATACATATAATCACGTTGATATCCCTTGCGGGGTAGACAGAGTCAACAGTGTTGAAAAGACTGAAATGCCACGTTCAGCTGTATGTCCTATAATGATGTGGAAATTCAAATAGTGACACAAAGTTAGCCCATCGCCTACAAGAAGAATGCCAAGTTAATTAGCCATTACCTTAGTCGCCTTTAACGACATCCACGGGTAAGAGATGGAGTGGTCCAATGCTTTTTAAAGGCTGGGAACCACACGGCACCACCAGAAAATATCCATGCTAAACCTATCTTCATCAGCCAATATATGTACATATACATTGGTAAATCTCAAGGGAGTCATGAACGTTCCTTTTGTATTCCAATCGGGGAGTGAAAAAATGTGAAACGGAATGGTTTACAATTTAAATAAAAAATGTAAGTATATTATATAGGTATACCATTTCGTTTATGTTTCAAATCCAAACTCGGTTTTGTAGTGCACAGAGTATACGCACCAAGAAACGATAAAATTTATTGTCACCCATGAAACATCTGGTGCCACCCTTGTATTGGGAGGCGCAAGTTATAAACAGATCGAACGTTCTTTGTCGTGCGAATGTGCCGTGTGGTTCCCGGCACCGATAAAAAGAAAAGAATAGAAATACTCCTTGTCTTTCCCATGGATGTCGTAAAAGGCGACTAAGCGATAGGCTTATGAATTGGGATTCTTCTTTTAGGCGATGGGCTAGCAACCTGTCACTATTTGATTGTCAATTCTATCATCAAGCCAAAATGCTAAACGTATCAATCTTTTGATGACTTTTGGCTCTGTCTTCCCCGCAATGGATATAGACGTGACTATATGTATGTATGAATGAATGTTCCTTCTATCGATATAACTACCCTCTTGCTTTTATATATTTTTCTGACATTTTTAACTGCGATGTTATCCTTCATTCATTCATATAATCACTATGAAAGACATCAGTCTGGCCACGTTCACTTGTTTGGCTTAATGATAGAATTGAGATTCAAATAGCGACAGGTTTATAGCCCATCGCCTAAAAGAAGTATCCCAAATTTATAACCCTATCCCTTAGTAGCCTTTTACGACATCCACGGGAAAGAGATGGAGTGGTCTTATTCTTTGTTTATATTAGTGCCGGGAACCACACGGCATACGGCATGCTTTCCTTTGGCTTAATAAATACTGACCTACTAGCCAACCACTAAGATTGAACCAGAATATTTAAGGTGATAACTCCTAAACTGATAATCGCTTCAATCTTTTCACTCACACCATACGCTACTCCTAGAAAAGGCGGGGCAGAAGGCAAACTGTACCCGGGACCTACTCAATATTCAGGAGAATAAAACCTTCACTTTTGTAGTTGACTCTCCTAAAATGTGATCGCTTTTAAAAGGCTTTCGTGAGTTATTGCGGCACAGACAAACAAAAACATAAAAATATATGATTGGGTTTCATGGCTGATAAACAACTATCACTACATAGTATAAAACAAAGTCGCTATTTTAGTCTGTTTGTCTGTACGCTTAAATCTTTAAAATTACGCAACGGATTTTGATGCGGTTTTTTGTAACAGTTAGAGTGATTCAAGAGAAAGGTTTTTATGTATAATTTTGTCCGAATTTTGCACCCGTGCGAAGCCGGGGCGGGTCGCTAGTTATGAACTAAATTATAAAATGTGAAAATTTGATTTCTTTAAAAGCAAAAAAATACATGATATGATCACGTATTTATCCCTTACGGGGAAGACAGAGCCAGCAGTCTTGAAAATACTAGAAGGCCACGTTCGGCTGTATGGCTTAATGATGGAATTGATTTTCAAAAAATGATAGGTTGCTAGCCCATCGCCTAAAAGAAGAATCCTAAGTAGCCTATCCCTTAGTCGATTTTTACGAAATCCGTGGGAAAGAGATGGGGTTGTTAGGTGTTAGCTCTGTCAAATGAATATATAAATAAATCACATTTCTACATTCTAAACGAATCTTGTGACTGTTGCCTCTGTTTACACCGTAAATATTAACGACGTGATATATGACTTATCAAAAACTCATTTATCTTTATTTTAATAAAATATTTCGCTTTTAATATAAATTGAATTAACTGTCAGAACAATTTCTACCTCCATTTCCTACAAACCTACTTGAGATAAAGATTTTAATTCATTCCAATACGCTTTGCATATTAATTTAATTTAAGCGGGAAGAAACAAGAAAGGAAAATTGTATTTGCATAGGTTTTGTTTGCCGGGGTCTCAGGAAACATTTTACTAAAGAAATATTGAAAATCTTTAACTTTAAAAGTAATTGTTATTGTAATTATTGTGTATGTATTGTGTTATAATTACTGAGTATAGTACTCGTAGTAATTTTGATTATTACTAATGTTTAACGTATTATTATCTATGTACATTTTATTTATTACCCATACTAACGTTTACAAAATAGAGAAATTAAGCTCCCCTGAAAAAGGTTGCGGAGGTCAGACGGGAGTCGCTTTATGTCAAAATCTGACTCACCCATTCCAGGATCCATGGTCAAAGGCATAACCCGGGCTCCTCTCCAGAGTGGTGAGGATGCAACCGGGACTATATCTATCTTATTGACAGTAGTTTTCGAGATTTCGTGATCAGTGAGTGAGTGTTTATCGCTTTTATATAGAAGTTTCGTCTTCAAGAAACAAGTGACTTTTGTCCAGCGAAAAATATAATAAAAAAAAAAAAATTCAATGCCATCCGAAAATGGCAATACAAAGCGAGATTTCTCATTAGGCAAAAAGGTTTTTCCCAACATCAGTGCTCGTTATAGTATCTGCACCCCCGCAGTTAAAATTAAAGCTAATTAACTTTTTGACTCTGCCCACCCCTGTGGCCACGCGGGTGCAATTAAACCGAAACAAAAGTCAACTTTACGCCGCCCCAAGGAGTCGAATGCATCCCCTTTTTTAATGTTCGAAAGTTTACGTCGCTCAGCGTTCTTTATTTAATTAATGACGAAGTTTGGAAGAAATCAAAATTTGAAAATCGAGTTATCATGGCGGACAGTATGTTTTATTTGAAAAGAATGAAATGTTGCAATATCAATTATCCACAATATTTATATATGTATATATTTTTTTTTTTAATTTTTTTCTAATTTTTTTTATTTTTCTTTTTGTATTTATACAACTAGCTTGTTCTAAACAAGGATCTAGTTGTAATCAACATCAACAAGGCTGTTTTACAAATGTGTGCCGTGTGGTTTCTGGCACCAATACAAAAAAAGAATAGGACCACTACATAGGCTTACAAACTTGGGATCCTCTTTTAGTCGTTGGGCTAGTAACCTGCCACTTTTAGAATCTCAATTGTATCATTAAGCCAAATAGCTGAATGTGGCCATTCAGTCTTTTCAAGACTGTTGGCTCTGTCTACCCCGAAAAGGATATAGACGTGACCATATGTAGGTATGTATGTTTTAAAAATTCCACTGCCCCAGGCAAAAGCTAAGGGAAACCTATAGTAATCGAAGCAAAACAATGACGGGTACCATCTGCTATCATAAATGCACTTATACCCGAAACCCGGCCCGGATTCGTTTAAAATTACCCCGGAACGTGACCGGGAACTAAATCGATGACTATTATTTTAATAGTTTTTCTTTTTTACTCCAAGTGAGGAATTATACAGGTGAAGGATATTACGGGAAATCTTTTGGATTATGTCCTGATTGCCATTCAGTACACGAGTGGACGTTTTAGTCAGGTTTTGTTATGGTCGAGTTTTATTATAACTTATATGGTTTAACTAACATGTAAACAGCGACTTTATATATGCATAACCTTAGGTCATCTCTCATTATAAACAAAATAATAGTATGTAATAGAAAACTGTAGTTTTCACCTGGATAAAGAAAGAGTTTGGAGAAGGATAACGGGTACTTTACCCGTTTTCTCCAAACTCTTAATTATATACTGTATTTTATGTTATTTTGAGTTTGTCTTTGTTCACCACAACTTGTTGAAACAAAAATTTAAAAGGTCACTATAATTTTAATTTAGATGTGAGAATGAAATGAGAGTGTGAATAATTATGTATATGGATGGGATACATCATAATGATGATGTGATATGAGACATAAGATGAACTTGTTTTCACAATTATGTTTAATGAGTAATTTATAGTAACATCATTAGGTATACCACCGAATCGTGTGATCCGGGTTTGATTCCCGATCAGATCAAATCAAAATTTTTTTAATAAATTAACCTATGTATATGTTAAATTTATAAGTTGGTAATTGCTGCACTCCTTGGTTGTTGCTTGCTTTTCAGTAAAACAGCTTAATTTAAAAGAAATTAAAAAAAATACAAGTCAAGCTTGACATCATCAAAGATCTTGAATCTTGTCCATTCCAAAAATCACTTCGTGTCTTTTGTTAAAATAAAATTCATAGTTATTCAAATCTCGTTTATTTCCAACAGTCCCAACCGAGTCTTCCCTAAAATATACACGTATATGCGATAACTTCCGATCCGTAAAACGAACACGCTTAATCCTCTTTACTCAAAAAATACAAATCCGCGTCTTTATAGAAGCGAAATCGATAAGCAAATCAGTGATAACCGTGTTCGGTAAACTTTTACCGTTTACCCCCTCCACCCGGGGCTCCCCTCCACCGGTATCGGGACGATCTACAAATCCAATTTCCGAAAATAGGGATTGATCCGACAAATCATCTGGGCAAGTCTATTATGTAAGGGGTAGAGTGATGGCCGGCTTATGTCCAACTTAGTGGACACTGTTCAGTATTGCTAGTCTAGACATGTTGGATCTGTAGGTTATTAATATTGGTATGATATAGTTAATTTTTTGTAGTTTTAAAATAAATGATGATTGTGTTATTGTAATCAATTGTAGCTAAAGATATTATCGTTGTCATGTTAAAAAGTATAAATAAAGTATAAATATTTGACATCTAAGAGGAAAAGAATAATATATCACATTTTCGTTTTATTTGCTTAATAATAAAAGGATCTGGTCTAAAATCGTGACATCAGTCAAAAGTCTTTTAATAAGTTTAATATCTTTTAGTTCTACAGCTAGAATTTAAGTATTATTTTAGTCTGATTTCTATGAAACAGTGTAAGACAAATGATACAACAACAACTTGTAATAGACAATGTTTACAAGTACGATTATCGTATGTTATGATTATTATTATGTATAGCATAATAAAAGAAATGTAGCACTAACAAACTAAAGTTTACCTTCTAATATGCCACCAAAATTTAATTATTATTTCAATCTATGCAACCTCAATGCCAAAACGTTTGAAAAGTATCATAAACATTTAAAACCATTAGAATAAATAAAATGTTAAGAGTAATCGCCGCTCGCAACCAAACGGGAGGCATTCAGCGGGAAACACTTGGAAAATAACCGAATAAAATTCCCCTTTGAGTGAGTTTATATCTTTTTAAAATAGGTTGGAGGTGCCCTACGTCAGATGGAAAAGAAAAACCGGCCGTTTTCAGTGTAATGCGACCATAATTCTCTATGGAAAAACGCGGAACGAAAACTTTTTGGCTATTAATGTCGCAAGGGGCCAATTCCACATTTCAATGTTATTTTACGTGGCGTGGAAATTATATGGAACTCGTTAACGAACTTTCTTTGTTTAACGCTTAATTTAATTTTTATATTTCCCTGAATTCATTATTGTATATTTAATTTTTCCAACCAAATTTTTATTTTGAATAGGGCTGTGGCTACATAAAATAATGACGTCGGTGATAAACTATTCTTCAATTCTTGTTCAAGTCAAAATGTATAATTTTGTCGTACGACTTCAAGCAAAAACTATAAAATGAGATTTTTCTCTATAGTCTGATAATCATCTCCGACTTTTTGGCGCTAGTTTCGGTCGCATCTTCACTGGACAGGAGCCTGGGTTAAAGACCGAGATCCTAATGAACGCTAATGAACGATGAATTCCTGAACAAGGTTCGACAATCTTTATTAGATTATGATTACATTCAGTTTTCTTGATGTCCAGGTTTCCTCACGTTTTTTGACGTAACTCAATATAAAGTCATATCAATCGAAACCATCACCAAACATATTGACTTGCGCTGTATCAGCTACTTCTAAAATTAGTACATACATACATAAAACCACGCACTTTCCTGGAGGAGTTAGCAGATACTTCTCCAGAAAAATCAAAAATTTTGATTTTCATAATTTTTCTCTTTATGTTCATCTCGTGAAAACTCTTGCTCCGATTTTAATGCTACAGATGTGTTAGGCTTGGTTCAACATTAAAACTGGCACACAAAAATTCAAGTGTGGGGCTTTTGTCCGACTGCGCGTCATAAAAGGTGGGTAATGTGTTTATGTAAGTATGTTTGTTCCTACATGTCATTGTAGTTCAATGAACTTTTATTTGAACGAAATCGGAGCCTATAATCTGGTAAGTATACATATTAATAAATATTTTCCCTTAATTCATGGTCACCCTTGCCCGGACCGCCCCAGCAGTGTCCTATCCGACGATCTCGCCTTATCTGCGCACCCGGCTCCGCCTGCTGTGATCTCAGCTATTTCTAAAACTCACGTATTATGTTACTTTAAGAATACGAACGCAGACTTTTAACATTAGTATTGTGGACTAATATTTTGTTTAATTTGTTTTCTTTATATTATAAATAAACAAGAAGACGCCCCCGGCTCTAGCAGCGTAAAATGAAAAGTCCAAGTAATTTACGTTCATGTGGCAATTTTCAGAAATCTTCTCTTAATGTACGTACATACTCGTATATACATAATGTGACGTTTATATACCTTGCGGGATAGACGGAGCCGACAGTCTTGAAAAGATTGACAGGCCACGTTGCGCTACCTATATGGTTTTACGATGGAATTGAGATTTAAATAGTGACAGTTTGCTAGCCCATCGCTTAAAAGTGGAATCCCAACATCCATGGGAAAGACATGGAGTGATTCTCTTCTAATGTGAATTTCTTTAGATATACTTACTAAAATAAAGTTAAATAATCTTAATATGTATGTATTTTTGTTAAAAAATACACGCTCACCGAATTCTTTCAAGAACAACTCATGTGATTGCTCGTATTTTTTTTTATTCGATTTATTTCCATTTTCTCCCCTCACTTCAAATAGTGCCAAAACATTCACATGTACTTGCACAGCTATTGAGAAAAAGGTGTCCATTACTTCAAAGTAGGCTCTTGAATCACGTATCGGAAGTCGATTTACAACAAGTACGTAAGTGCAAAGCTGTGAGATGCATTTTCATGCTTTACCCAGAGCAAATTCGATGGTTTCATTTAATTATTTTTTTTGAGTTAAAAGGTCATTGAATCCCAATTCTAACATAAAGCTAAACGTGGCATTTGAGTATTTTGAAGACTGTTTGCCTGGTTTACCCCGCTAGGGATATAGACACGTGATTATATAGACAGAGCATCTACGTAGAGAGTATGTATATATAGTAGATGCTCTGTCTATATATAAATAACCAATATCTATATATATATATTGGTTGGAAGGGAAAGACATCGTGGTGATAACTGCATTATTAAATCCTTTGTGTAGTTTTAAAGATCTAAACAAACATACATAGGGATAAACGCGGGAAGCGACTTTGCTTTATACTATGTAGTTGCTATCATTTCACGCAATCGCTTAATTCACAGGCTCACTATACCAAAGATAAGCCCCGAGCTAACCCCATAGTAAGGGTGTTTATCTTCAAATAAGTGCTTTCCGTGGTCGTAGAAATAGCACTACGATTTTTCTAATAGAAGTGACAGATAATAGTCTTTCCACTCCATACTGATATTACACAGAGATAATATTTGTACTGTTTTTCTTTGTTTATACATACATAAAAACACGCCTTTCTCCCGGAGGGGTAGGCAGAGAGTCAGAGACTACATCTTTCCACTTGCCACGATCTCTGCATACTTCCTGCGCTTCATCCACATTCATAACTCTCTTTATGCAAGCTCGGCAGTTTCAAGTAAGGCCTTAATTTGATCAAGATACGTTCGTCTAGGCCTTCCCACTCCGACCTTTCCCTCCACACTCTCCTAGTATATTTGCTTATTTCTCTTTGTTTATAATTCACAAAAAATTACTTGACCTATTTTATGATTCTCGGCACAAAGAGATATTTTTTTCATTTTATTTTATTTATTACATATAATGTTCTTAGGATTAGCGAAAGACCAGCGGCGGAGCCAGAGACTTTTTTTTCCACTTGCCACGATCCTAGCTTATTAATCATTTTTTATCATGACACAATCGTCAATTAACGGTATTCCTTACCTAAGGATTCCTCAAATTGATCAATGTATCTTCACCTTGGCCTTCCCCTTCAAACGTATATTTTAATTGCAATAATTAATACATGCACAATTGCCTACCATAATAGTGCAGGGGAATAATCATCATATCCATCACGTTTATCCATTAGGCTTATATAAACTTCGGAATCTTCTTTTAGGAGATGGACTAAAAAACCTGTCATTTTTTGAATCTCTATTCTATTATCAAGCCAAGAAGCCTTAACGTGGCCTTTTCAAGACTGTTGGCTCTCTACCCCGCAAGGGTAATAGACGTGACTATATGTATGTATGTATCCATCCAGTTATGGTTACACATTTTGTTGATTGAGTGTGCCACCTTTTTAAGAGTTCAATTCAAATCAAATCTTTAACTATTACTTAAAATATACTTAGTACATCAGTTGAATTACAGTCACTGCTTTTAAGTTTCAATCGCAATTTTAAAATAACATGGACTGTAGACTAAAGTGCGTACTAACCCAGCTTAGAGACATTGGTATACCTATTTTTGAGTTAAACCTTCTTCATTTCTTTCAAATAAGTACATCATTCCTTCAGTCATATAGTCACATCTATATACCTTGCGGGGTAGACAGAGCCCACAGTCTTGAAGAGACTGAAACTGTTCATCGGTTTGGCTTTATGTTATAATTAAACTAAGACTAACTAGACTAAAAGAAGAAGCCCAAGTTTATAAGCCTATCCCTTAGTCGCCCCTTTAGACATCCGTGGGAAATGAGATAGAGTGGTCCTATTCTATTTTATATTCTTTTAAATATAACTTTTGTCATTCAAGAACATAGAAATTGAATTATAAAAAATGTAATACTTTTTTAATTGGGATCCACTTTAAGATCCCTTGGCAAGTGGAGCACAAAAAATACATTTATAAAGCTAATGTCTCGAAGTGACACGTAGGGGCTGCGATCCTTCCAATTGACGGCTGGACGGAGCCTCGCCCTACTCAAATAGACTTTTATCTCAACTTAGTTTTCCTTATAGCACACTAAATGTATGGAGATGGTATTTGTTTGTTTTTTTTCTCATAGTATGGATCTAATTAGTGTCGTGTGGTTCCCGGCACCAATATATAATAAAATGGGACCACTATCTCTTCCTATGAATGTCGTAAAAGGTGACCAAGGGAAAGGCTTATAAACTTGGGATTCTTCTTTGTGGCGATAGGCTAACACAGGTTGTTACTGCACTATTTGTTATTTATATCATTAAGCTAAATAGCTGAACGTGGCCTTTCAGTCTTTTCAAGACTGCCGGCTTTGTCTGCCCCACAAAGGATATAGACGTGATTATATGAACGAATGGATCAAATTACTCCGGTTTCTTCGTCTTCTTCTTAAAATAAGTCATGTCCTGACCTGAGAGAAGCCCGAGTGGCGCTGTTACCTATGATTGTGATTTGGGTGAATCAAGTTTTTTACACGAAGCGACTCTCATCTGACCTCCGCAACCAGCAAGTCAACATAACCATACGATATTTATTGACATACATACATAATATAATCATTCCTCATTGTAAAATATTGATGTTCCAATAGACGTACAGACCCAAATTACCTTGATATTCCTTGATAGCAATAGGAGAGCTGGTATTAGGCAAGCAGCCAATCTTGAAATCTATGCATAGCTCGACTAAACCACTACTCCGTACTTACGTTTTAATTGATCAATACGAATAGTATTTTCATTCATCATCTTTTCTAATCAACTGTTTTTAGGACCGCGTGACTTCATATCTTTATTTATTTTATAACACCTTAGAAAACTCTTAGTTACCATTGTATTTGAAAAAGATATAAAAAATTAAAATAAAAAAAAACTCCGAAACAAAAATTTCAATAAAAACACATACATAATTCATCGCAAAGTTAATAATAAATGCGCCATCTTTATTTTCCCTACTATCCGTTTCAGACAACGGTACGTTCGTCTGGCCGACGTTCGGTTAAAATTTCATGAAATAAAAAGGGTTCTTATGCGTTCATCTTCACACGGCCTCCGAGGCTTGGAGTGACGTTTTAATGGACTGCTACAAATATATTCAGATACCTTTATCTCCTGGGTAGTGGCCTGAACGGAGAAAGGATTTATAATAATAGTTTTATTTCTATTTAAAAAAAAAAAACAAGTTTCACTCATCGTAAAATAGTCGCGAGAAATGAAAAGCTCACTTTGACAGCTGTCAAAACTATTTTTGGCGGGAACTTGATTTAAAAAATATCGAAATTTATGTTTCAGCTTTTATCCGAAATTGGAGCATTTTTCTACTTTCAGTGCCTTAATATAGACCATTGATCAAGTTTAGGTTTCCTTTCAAATATAACTTTTTCACAACTACGTATAAATATTATGCAAGTTTCTCGATTTAGGGTTTTGTTCACCTGACCTTTTGCGTTTTCACACCCGTCTTAAATGTGGTGTTTATTAATGTGTTATGAAATGCAATGACGCAAATGCAACAGCAGTGCAGTGATATGAGAAGCGATGCGTCGCGACGTGCGTCGATTATGCGTTGATTGTGCGTCGCCGCGGAAGCGTAACGAGTTCATTACGAAATTAGTGACAATGTTTTCTATGCTGAAATACCTACATACATTTATCACGTTTTTGCTTTTCAGTCTTTTCAAGACTGTTATCTCTGTACATACATATAAATATGGTCACGTCTATATCCCTTGCGGGGTAGACAGAGCCAACAGTCTTGAAAAGACTGAATGGACACGTTCATCTATTTAGCTTAATAATTGAGATTCAAATAGTGACAGGTTGCTAGCCCATCGCCTAAAAAAGAATCCCAAGTTTGTAAGACTATCCCTTAGTCGCCTTTTACGACATCCATGGGAAAGAGATGTAGTGGTCCTATTCTTTTTTGTATTGGTGCCGGGAACCACACGGCACGATTAGCTCTGTCTATTAAGTAACATAGTCGCGACTATATGTACCTACGTACCATTTCGATTCGAACGACGACTAATTCAAATGCCATTATTACATTCTGTGGAAAACACAGCGTTGAAAAACAGTTCTAAAATATTGAAGAGCCACGTAAAAAACTCGTTGCTCCCATATGACGTGGTGCCCAATGGTGCTTCAAAAACTCTCCGTCAAAAGTCGGACGTGCCGATGGAAGCGGCAATTAGATTTGTTAGTCGACCAAAGGGTCTATTTTGGCAACTCACTTCAACTGACAAAAAGCGGTCATCGACCTCTTAGTTAAACCTCCCGTTAGTATTAATTATTAAGTATGTGTAGAAATTTTAAACCTTCTTTCCTCAATGTAGGTTTAATTGGAATCACTTATGTAAAATTGTGAGCAAACGCTAGTATTTTCTACACATGCATAGATATAATCACGTCTATATCCCTTGTTGGGTAGACAGAGGCAAGTCTTGATAAGATTGAAAGGCCACGTTCAGCTGTTTGGCTTAATGATAGAATTGAGATTCAAATAGTGACAGGTTGGTTAGACCATCGCCTATAAGAAGACTCCCAAGTTAATGAGCCTATCCTTTAGTCGCCTTTTACGACGTCCATGGGAAAGAGTTGTAGTAGTCCTATTATTTTTCCTATTGGGGCTGGGAAGCGCACGGCAGTATTTTGTAAGTAAAAAAATTCTTAACCAACTGATATTAATAAGTTGTAAACTCGAGTAGGTACCTACATCGTCCAATCTTACGATGAAATACTTCATTTACTTGGAAACATTTTTAATCAACCGAAAGTTTTGAACTAATATCGTCACCAAGAAATATGGACGTATAAAATTTTCTATCAGCGACACTTTATTTGCCATAAAGTTGGTTCGACGCGGGCTAACTAGCTAGACTGAAATGTTAACGTCTTCAAAAGCTAGACTTTTTCATTTAAAAGTTGTTAAAAGTTACAGAATAAGGCCAAACTGAGATTGCTCCGAGCAAAAACTATCTAAGTATATTTTGTAAATAATATTCTGTGATATATAATTAAGTATGAATCTTTACATACGAACATAGATATACTCACATCTATATCCCTTGCGGGAAACAGAGCTAACAGTCTTGAAAAGACTTTCTATTAAATTAGTATTTTGTAAATAATATTTTGTGTTATGAATGTGGATGAAGCGAAGGAAGTATGCAGAGATCGTGGCAAGTGGAAAGAGGTAGTCTCTGCCTACCCCTCCGGGAAAGAGGCGTGATTTTATGTATGTATGTATGTATATTTTGTGATATATAATTAAGTATGAATCCATACATACGTACGTATAATCTCGTCTATATCCCTTTCGGGAGACAGAGCCAAAAGTCTTGAAACGACGGAAAGGTTGCGTTTAGCTGCTAAATGAGGGAATTGAGATTCAAATAGGTTGCTAGCCAATCGCCTAAAAGAAGTATCCCAAGTATATAAACCAATCCCTTAGTCGCCTTGTACGACATCCATGGGAAAGTGATGGAGTGGTCCTATTGTATTTTCTATTGGTACCGAGGACCAATTTCTTAAGTTTTTATCGATGATGTACATGTTCAAAATTACGTTTCTTTCCCGGAAGAGAAAGATTTGACAAGGGTTATCGTAACTGACCTAACTTGCAGATGCAGAACATTTTAATGACTTCCTCTTGTCTTTTTAGTCCCGGTTGCATCCTCACCACTCTGGAGAGCAGCCCGGGGAATGCCTTTGAACATGGACCCTGGATTGGGTGAGTCAGGTTTTTACAGAAAGCGACATTTTAATTTTAATGACTGTGTGGCCTTCAAAAACTAGTATCAGAGCGTGGATTCATCACATTTAAAAAAAACGGCTTTTTTCGATTTTCGAATCGCGGAATCACGAAAATATAAGATTCGATTTTGTAATTAAACTATCGGCTACAACATTGCTGCGACAAACTTTAAATAAATTCCGTGCCACCTCGCCCCGAGGAACGTGATATGACTTAAAACCATAGCTGAACGTAGCCTTTCAGTCGTATTAAGACTGTCTACCCCTTAAGGGATAAATATAATAGTAGATAATTAATTATCTATACTAATATTATAAATGTGAAAGTTTTTGAGTGTCAGGATGTCAGTATGGATGTTTGTTACACATTCTATTCTAAGTTTAATTAATATTGTGAAGTTGACGTTGTTGAAGAAAATGCTGCAGTGCAGTTTGTTACCGCTTCTTCTGCACTGACGCCTTGGAAGCGGCAGTAAGCTTAGTTTTTAAGTAATTTATTTGACGTCAACCAATGTTGTTAAACCATACGTTTTGACAATTAGCGATATAGTATCCTATAGTAATGAATAAAAAAATTTGAATTTTGTTACTCTTTCACGCAAAAACTACTGAACTGATTACGATGAAATTTGGTATGGTAGGTAGCTGAAGACCCAGAATAACATATAGGCTACTTTTTATCCCGGAGTTCCCGCGGGATTGATTGTTAAGTTTTGATAGGGTTTCTACGCGAACGAAGTCACGGACGGCCTCTAGTATTAAAAAAAATTGTAGGCTTGGTTTTTGTTTTTGATGGCGCAGCGGTAGTGCGCTTGTCTGTGACACCGGAGGTCCCGGGTTCGAATCCCGGCCAGGGCATTATGAGAAACAAATTATCTCTGATTGGCCTGGATCTTGAATGTTAATCTATACAAGTAGGTAAGTATTTTTTACAAAATTTTATATCGTTGAGTTCGTATCTCGTAACACAAGTCTCGAACTCCCTTCGAGACTAATTCAATCTGTGTAATATATCTCTTATATACATACATATGGTTACGCCTATATCCCTTGCGGAGTAGACAGAACCAACAGTCTTGAAAAGACTGAATGGCCACGTTCAGCTATTTGGCTTCATGATAGAATTGAGATTCAAATAGTGACAAGTTGCTAGCCCATCGCCCAAAAAGATACCCAACTTTGTAAGCCTATCACTTAGTCGCCTTTTACGACATCCATGGAACATAGATGGAGTGGTCCTATTCTTTTTTTTTGGTGCCGGGAACCACACGACATATCCCTTATATACTTACATAAATATTTATTTATTTATGAAGTACAGTCACACACGGCGGCATTTTTAAAGCACGCGCAGAACGCATGACCGCCGCAGACGACTAATTGCCGGCGGACGATGCGGCGTGCATTATTCACCGGCGAATCGATACTACGTCGCGACAATGAACACTTGCGTGTGCTGTCGGCGACTGTACTTGGTATTTTTTTTTATGGTTTTAACGTTATGTACTTTGCGATAAACAAACAGAAATAATGTAAATAAAAAATTGGGGTTAATGATAGAATTGAGATTGAAATAGTGACAAGTTGTTAGCCTATCGCCTGATAAATAAAAAAAATAAAATAAAAAAAATACAACTTTTTTCCGTGATCGAAACGTTTGCGCGTGACTTTGTGATACTAGCTTGTGCCTGTGGGTCCACTAGTAATGATTGTGGTTAATCGCAAATCCTTAGAGAACAGAGCTGTTTTCTGTCTTATACGAAATGCCAAGTACGTATCTTGTGTTCTTTTCAGTATTCCTTATTGACAGAGACAGAGGTCAAATCTTAAAAAGACTGTATGCTTTTATAATCAAGCAACTAATTGCTATTTTCGAGTTAGAAAGTGTTCTTAGTTACAGAGATTACACGTAACATCACTGTAACCTGCTTTCATAAATAAAAATATAGCGATTGATCTAATCCAAATAGTGGTTTTTCAGTCTTCAAAAGATTGTTGGCTCTGTCTTATCAGTAAGAGAAAAAAACGTGATAATATATAATTAAACAAAAATACCTTGTGAGGAAAACAGAGCCTTAAAAGACTAAAAGGCCACGTTCAGTTATATGACTTAATGATGGAATTGAGATTCAAATAATGACAGGTTGCTAGCCCATTGCCTACAATGTAAGAGCGAATTATATGTATTTTATAATAAACACTTATATAGACAAACATCCAAGACCCAGGCCAATCAGAAACAGTTCTTTTCTCATCATGCCCTGACCGGGATTCGAACCCGGGACTTCCAGTGTCACAGACAAGCGTACCACCGCTGCGCCACAGAGGCCGTCAAGTGACGCAAGATCAATGATAGATTGTATTATTTTATTTGGAAAACATACAGTCAAATAGATTGTTTCTATTAAATAGTACCAGAATAACCAAGGAGTATTTCTATAGGCTTACAATCTTGGGATTCTTCTTTAGGCGATGGGCTAGCAACCTGTCACTATTTGAATCTCAATTCTATCATCAAGCCAAATAGCTGAACGTGGTAATTCGGTCTTTTCAGGTCTGTTGGCTCTGTCTACCCCGCAAGGGATATAGACGTGACCATATGTATGTATGTATGACCAAGAACAAATTATCTTTGTAGTATCCAATATTAATTTTGCGACCTAATGTTGAAATTGAATATTCTGTCAGACATAATTCATGTTTCAGTCCAGTTTCGGTTACTAATTGGCAACTGAATAGATAGGGCAAGATCCCAGAGCCGTAAGACACAACTTATTTTCTAAAGAATGGATCTTTCGATTCTCAGTAGTCTTTCATGTACTTTTAATACCTGCATGTTTGTGAGACTTGCCCGGTGACACCTGCTCAGGTACCAGGCGAGAAAGGTAACTAAAAATCACAGTTACTTAACTTAAATTTTTATGACTGATTTTTATATATATTTTATAGACTATTACTCTGAAGTCATATCAGAGAAGTCAGACGCTTTCCATGCGCCAGAACTTTTGTCAGACGCTTTAAAGCTCTATAAAAAAAAATTAACTTAATTTATTTTTAAATGTCTGACTTTTATATATGTTATTCAGATAACTATTACAAAGTTGTATTAAATCAGTCAGACAGTTTGTAATGACCAAACACCCCTTAAACACAAGAATTACTCAGCCTCGAGTATGAGCGCGATAGCACAATGCGCATGCGCGTCAGAGTAAAATATCTAATATTTTAAAAGTACTTACTGTTTTCAATTTCATATTTTTGCATATCTATTCAAATACGATGAAATTTATAATTAAAATAATAATTAATCATTTTTAAAATAATATAATATATTGCATATAAATAGGGGAAAATGATTTTTTTTGTATCAATAGCCTTTCAAAAAGAATGATTTTTATTTTATTTAAAAAAATATATCTATTATAATAATTTCAATAAAAAAATAATTAATTATGATTAATCAATTGAATAATTATTTTATTGTCTCTTTATCATCTTCATCACCAAAATAATCATTTGAATTTTCTTCATTTATTAAATCTCTATACTGTCCACTCAAGTCATCATCCTCATCATCAGTTAGATTGTCGTTGCTGGCAGAATTTTCCGTAAAAATAAAATCATAAACAATTAAAAAATAGTATAGTAATAGTAAACCTATAACATATAAATATAAGTGAAAGGCGACTAAGGGATAGGCTTACAAACTTGGGATTCTTTTTCTACCTATCCTACCTATCACTATTTGAATCTCAATTCTATCATTAAGCCAAATAGCTGAACGTGGCCATTTAGTCTTTTCAAGACTGTTGGCTCTGTCTACCCCGCAAGGGATATAGACGTGACCATATGTATGTAGTCTAATTTAATTTCGACACCACCGCAACGGCTTCGATGGTCCAGTGATTAGCGCGTGAGGCTGTGAAGTTGGCGGTCCGAGTTCGAGTCCCAACAATAACAAGATGTATATTAATTTTTATTAAAAATGTTTTTTTTTGTATTGTTTGAGTATTTATTAAAAAAACTGAAAATCAAAATACTACATATAATCATACGGTAAAAATATTTTGTCTGTACATTTAATATTTTGACTGAAACAAATAGAGAATTTTTTTTTACATTTTTTGTCTGTCTGTCTGGATCAGACTGTATGATTAAGATTCAACTCGAACTTTACGCGGACGACGTCGCGGGCAACAGCTAGTATGCAATATATTATATTATTTTAAAAATGATTAATTATTATTTTAATTATAAATTTCATCGTATTTGAATAGATATGCAAAAATATGAAATTGAAAACAGGAAGTACTTTTCAAATATTAGATATTTTACTCTGACGCGCATGCGCATTGTGCTATCGCGCTCATACTCGAGGCTGAGTAATTCTTGTGTTTAAGGGGTGTTTGGTCATTACAAACTGTCTGACTGATTTAATACAACTTTGTAATAGTTATCTGAATAACATATATAAAAGTCAGACATTTAAAAATAAATTAAGTTAATTTTTTTTTGATAGAGCTTTAAAGCGTCTGACAAAAGTTTTGGCGCATGGAAAGCGTCTGACTTCTCTAATATGACTTCAGAGTAATAGTCTATAAAATATATATAAAAATCAGTCATAAAAATTTAAGTTAAGTAACTGTGATTTTTAGTTACCTTTCTCGCCTGGTACCTGCGCAGGTGTCACCGGGCAAGTCTCACAAACATGCAGGTATTAAAAGTACATGAAAGACTACTGAGAATCGAAAGATCCATTCTTTAGAAAATAAGTTGTGTCTTACGGCTCTGGGATCTTGGACTAAGACGCTTGCGTCGTGAGTGCCTTCAGAGTGAATACAATGTGAATACGAAGTTGATTCTCCGAATTGATGACACTGAGATCGGTGGTATTCGAAAGGTAAAAATCATTACATACATATTTATTATCCGTGTAAATTATAGTAAATAAATTTGTTTCTTTTATAACTATGTATGTAGGTACTTAATATTTTCTTGTTACTGTGTAAATTTCTATGCAATAAAGATATTACAAACAAACAAACAAATAAATATATACGGGACAAATTACACAGATTGAGTTAGCCTCGAAGTAAGTTCGAGAATTGAAGTAAGAGAGAATTACGAGATACTAACTCAACGATACTAGATATAGTTTATTATCTATATAATTATCTATCTAAACTATTATAAACTATAAACTATTATAAACTACTAGAGGCCGCCCGCGACTTCGTCCGCATGGAAACCCTATCAATCCCGCGGGAACTCTGGGATAAAAAGTAGCCTATGTGTTATTCTGGGTCTTCAGCTACCTACATACCAAATTTCATTGTAATCGGTTCAGTAGTTTTTGCGTGAAAGAGTAACAAACATCCATACATCCATACAAACTTTCGCCTTTATAATAGTAGTAGGATAGGATATCTAGTATCGTTGGCCTGGGTCTTGGATGTTTATCTATATAATTATCTATTAACATCCAAGACCCAGACCAATCAGAAAAAGTTCTTTTCTCATCATGCCCTGACCGGGATTCGAACTCGGGTTCTCCGGTGTCACAGGCAAGCGTACTACCGCTGCGCCACAGAGGCCTTCTCTTATTATTATTGGAGAATAATATCTATGTAAATACATACATTATATTAATGCCTTGTGATTGCCAACACTTTTGAATAGGACAACTCCATATCTTTCCAATGGATGTGGTAAAGGCGACTAAGGGATTGGCTGACAAACATGCCATTCTTCTTTAGGCTAAACGTGGTCTTTCAGTGTTTTCAAGACTATTAGTTCTGTCTACCCCGTAAGGGAAAATGTGATTATATGTATTTATCATATAGAACCAACATGCATATAGTCACATCAGACAGAGCCAACAGTCTTGGAAAGACTGAAAGGTTACGTTCAGCTGTATGGCTTCAAATAGTGCTCATCGCCTACAAGTAAAATCCCACGTTTAATAACCTATCCTTTAGTCGCCTTTTACGACATCCATGGGTAAGATATCGACTGGTCCTATTCTGTAGTGCCGGGAACCACACGTTACTAATAACAGCATAACAAACACTGTTATGCAGTTACAAAACGCTTCATTTTGATCGGGGGTTAAAAATAGTGCTTTATTTGAAAAATCTCACTGAACGAGCAGACAATGAAATCCATAATCTATTTAGAGCGGGAACAGCGTGCGATATATTTAGAAGACTGCAGCAACATCGATCCAAACAGAGTTAACTGATGCATTGTGTACAGTGAGCCACAGAAAACTATGGTCAATTTCGATATATACGGTTTAGTTTCGAAAGAATAGGACCACTCCATCTCTTTCCCATTGATGTCGTTAAAGGCGACTAAGGGATAGGCTTACAAACTTGGGAGCAACCTATTTAAATCTCAATGCTATCACTAAGCCAAACAGCTGAGCGTGGCCTATCAGTCTTTTCAAGACTGTTGGCTCTGTCTACCTCGCTAGGGATATAGACGTGACCATATGTTTGTATGTATGTACGGTTTAGTTTCTTTTTTTAATTTGACCTTGGTGTTGCTAAAACTATGCCGTTATGTATGGTGTTGAACAACACAAAGGTCAAAATTAAAAAAAGAATCGAAATTATGTTATATTATATCGAAGTTATGTTTATTATTATATTATATTATATCTTCGAGACTTGGGTTACGAGATACTTGCCTAAAGATACCATATTTTATAATAAAAACTATATAGATAAACATCCAAGACCCGGGCCAATAAAAGATAGTTCGTTTCTCATCTTACCCTGGCCGGGATTCGAACTCAACACCTCCGGTGTCACAGACAAGAGCATTACCGCTGTGCCACAGAAGCCGTCAATACAATAAGATTTAAATAAAATACTGTTCTGTGTATTACTTCTTAAAATTGTGAGTTTCTTTTTAACCGACTTCAAAAAGGAGAAGGTTCTCAATTCGACCGTATTTTTTTATCTTATCTCAATTCCATTTTACCTCAATACCATCTTAGCCGAACAGGTGAACGTAATTCACATAAAGTTCTCTGTCAGACCCAATGGTTGACTGGTAGATAATGCTTCTAGCATAAAATCCGCCAATTGTGATATAGGTACATTTGTATTTTGTACAATGAAGTTTAAATAAATAATCCAAGTTCGGTCTGTTCAAGACTGTTGGCCTTGTCTACCCCGTAGGGGATATAGACGTGATTATAAAGTACCTATGTTTGTAGATTAGATATGTATCCTTTTAATCCATACATATTACATATTTTACATATTATCTAATAAAACTGTAACTCAACTTTGTCTGTACATTGAAGATATTTAAGAAAAAAAATTATAAGGGGTCTTTTTTGGGTCAAAAGAAGCCAAAACAATTTTTTTTAGAATTTTTGTCTGTCTGTCTGTCTGTCTGTCTGTCCGTCTGTCTGTCTGTATGTTTGTACGCGCATCACGCAAAATCTACCGAACGGATCTGAACGAAATTCGGCACAGATATAGTTAGTAACCTGGATTAGAATATAGGCTACTTTTTATCCTGAAATTCTATCCCAAGGGGATGAAATAGGGGGTGCAAGTTTGTATGGAACTTCGTCATTTTTGATTTGAATCGATATAAAAAGCTACAAATAATTATACATACATACATACATATGGTCACGTCTATATCCCTTGCGGGGTAGACAGAGCCAACAGTCTTAAAAAGGCTGAATGGCCACGTTTAGCTATTTGGCTTAATGATAGAATTGAGATTCAAATGGTGACAGGTTGCTAACCCAACGCCTAAAAAAGAATCCCAAGTTTGTAAGTCTATCCCTTAGTCGCCTTTTACGACATCCATGGAAAAGAGCTGGAGTGGTCCTATTCTTTTTTGTGTTGGTGCCGGGAACCACACGGCACTATAAATAATTAATTCTTATATTTATTATAATGATTAAAAAAATATCATTTTATTGATTTAATTCATTATGCTTTGTTTATTGATTTAGTTCCCGTGGTTTAGGTATTTATTTTTTGACCACCCGATACGAGATGGCGCCTCATGAGAATTTAAGAAATAACACGATTGTAGCCGCCGGCAAAATTTTTAATTAATTAAGTTTTAATTAAGTAATTTTAATTTCGCCAGTACTTACTGTTTCACCACATCTTTAAGAAGATTTTTTTTTATGTATGAGAAGATTTTTTTATGTAGGTAGTTTGACGCACCCCGCATCGGCGACGGTTGCCATGTTCCTCAAGATTAGCAGGAATAACACACATATAGCAACGTCAGTACTTACCGTTTCGCCATTAATTTAGTTCCCGTGGTTAGATATTTATTTTTTGACCACCCGATACGAGATGGCGCCACATGAGAATTTAAGAAATAACGCGATTGTAGCCGCTGGCAAATTTTTTAATTAATGAAAAATTCGTTTTTCATTGATTTAGTTTCCATGGTTAAGACATTTACTTATTTGGAGAAAATAACAGGGAATCGCATTATGGGTGGTACCACTGTATTATTTTGTGGTGATTTCCGCCAGACTCTACCCGTAATAAGCCGAGGTACTAGAGCTGATGAAGTAAGCGCATGTCTCAAACGATCCATACTCTGGCCTCAGGTTAGGAAATTAAGTCTAACACGTAATATGAGAGCTCAGTTGGGTGGTAATCCTCGAGAGCAAGAATTCTCAGATGTGTTATTAAAAATCGGTAATGGTATGTTGCCTGAATCGAACGGGTTGGTGGCTCTGCCAGATAACTTCTGTCAAGTAGTCACTTCGGTGGAGGAACTTATCCATTTCGTTTATGGAGACCTATCTCAAATAATTCATCACGAGGATTCTTGGATATGCGAGCGAGCAATCCTAACACCCAAAAATGAGCAACCAGCTGCTAATAATTTAAGTATTTTGAAAATAAAATTATATACCAATCCATAAAAACAGTTTTAGATAGTACCGATGCTACAACTTATCCGGTAGAGTTCCTTAATTCACTTTCGGCATCTGGACTGCCCGCGCATACAATTGCACTAAAAGTAGGCATTCCAACTTAACGCCGCCGAAACGTTGTAATGGGACTCGCCTTAAAGTGGTGTCGCTTCATAACAATATTATAGAAGCTAAAATTCTTACTGGTTGTGCAGCTGGTGAAATTGTTTTTATACCGCGCATTCCCCTCATTCCCAACAACTTTCCATTTCAATTTAAGCGTGTACAGTTTCCAGTGGCTATATGTTTCGCGATGACAATTAACAAATCGCAAAGTCTTGGAGCAGCCGGAGTCGACCTCAGGACGAATTGCTTCTTACACGGACAGCTCTACGTCGCTTGCTCGCGGGTCACCAGCTGTGACAGTTTATTTGTGATGTCTCCAATGGGCAAGACAGCGAATGTTGTATACAAAGAGATACTTTAACTTTCCATTATTATACTTACCTTTTTTTGTCTTTAGAATTTATTCGTTTTTTAACAGCTGCGCCCCCGGGACTTTGCTTTTGTAGGAAAAATAAATTATGTTCTATTCCAGGCATTATTCTTCCCGTGTACGTAAGTTTCATCAAAATCTATCCAGTTGAACTTGCATGATTGAATAGCATCCTCAAACACGCACTCACGTAGGCACATCTATTTTTTTTTGCATAATATTAGTTTATGTCAATGCAAGGCTCTTAATCATAGCAATCTTTTTATGGTAGTGAAATTAACGCAGGCGAAGCCGCGGGCAAAAGCTAGTATTATATAAGTGCGTACTGGCACACTAAGAAGTTCGTTGACCCCGTTCTACCAAAAACCGCTTACGCGACCTCACCTTCGAAATCCGAGGATTATAATTTACCTTTAACCCTGCCGATGTAGGAAGACACCCGAATGCATTATAAAACAACCCTGCTTACGAGTACTAATATTATAAAAGCGAGTATTTATATTAAACTTATATAAAGTAAAATATACATTAATATCACGTCTTAATCCCTGTAGGGGTAGACAGAGACAAAAGTCCAGAAGACCCTCATTTAGCTGAGTTAAGAGCTAATTCGAGATAGTGATCCGCTTCTGAATGAAGAATTTCAATTTAATAAGCAAAGGCTTATAATGGAGAGCCATTAATTGACTTTGAAACTTGAACTATAGTTTTTAGCGGGGTATAGACTTATAAATTTGAGATTTATGTTTTAGGCGATAGGCTAGTAACCTGTCAATATTTGAATCTATCATTAAGCTTAACAGCTGAACGTGGCCTAACAGTCTTTCAAGACTGCTGCCTCTTGTCTACCCCACAAGGGATAAAAGACGTGATTAAATGAATCTATACTAATATTATAAAGCTGAAGAGTTTGTTTATTTGAATGCACTAATCTCAGGAACTACTGGTTCGGAGGAACTACTAAAATTCTTTTTGTGATGAATAGATCATTTATCGAGGATGGCTTTAGGTTATAGGTATAACATCACGCTGCAACTATAAGGAGCAAAGAAATAATGGAAAATGTGAAAAAAAAAAACGGGGAAATTATTCATCCTTGAGAGCTTCAATGATGCCCAAAATAACTATTCCAGGCCTTATTGGCAATTGACAACCAGGCACAGTTAGTGAATAATAAAATTCATTTATTTCAGACAATAGAGGCCAAAATGTCTAGCTTACAACCAATATTATATTTAACTTATAGTTATCAAAAACAGCTCTTGGTACAACAGCCGTGCAAATCCAGGTATGGTGACATTTGGCTGAGGTTTCAGCCTCAGGACCAAGGGACCTTCATATTGCTTACGTATGTAAATTTCTGTGTGGTACAAATCATAAGCGAGCAATGCTCGCAAAGAATCAGATAGATTTCGATATATCTGATTCAAATTCAAATTTATATTTGCATAATATGAGTAAAATAAAGGTCTTAAATTTTTATAAGATAGTTCTGATAAAGATTTTTAAGAGTTTTTTACAATAAATAGTTGAGTAGTTTTAGTTTATTATAGTTTTTTATTTATTTATATTGGCATATTTAATAAATAACCGATTATCAAATTTTCCTTATTGTTTTCACATCCTATGACCAATGACAACTACTTACTGTATATAGTAGGAGATCGTTAAGATATTTTTTATAATGTTAGTTTTTTTGGCCGGGGCTAGCGTTGCCAAACTATCTATAATTTAACTGTCGATAGTTGTCCTCGGAATATTATCGATAGTCCTTTGGGTACTGTTGATTTTATTTAAATATCGACAGTGGAGTATTAATCGAGCTGCAACACTGGCCGGGACCAACATCGCAACGCAAATTTAAATTAAATTATATTATGCTAATTTAAATTGAATTAAATGAACAAACGGAATTAAAAAAAATCAAATCATACTTAATTAAATTAACAAACCCTACGGGTTTCATACCCATTTTAAGCCGGTGACTACTACAATAGTATTTATAAGTGAAATGTAAAAAAAGATATGCAATAAAAAAATGAAAATATAATAGAAACGGCTTTTGGGCTGACAAAATAACGCATACACACAAAAATACACATACAACACAATTTTGCAGGGTCACGTATTAAAACTGCATTTGAATGTTGAATTCGATTTTAAACGCTATTCTTTTAACTTGGGCCATCGTACAATAGACCGGAGAGTCCCAAAGGCACAAGCCCGGTTAGTGGTGTTTACGGCCGCAGCCAGGGCAAGGAATCAGTCATAAACTGTAACTCGATATAGCAATGTCTAATTAGTTTATACTAGCTTTAACGCGCAGCTTCGTCCGCGTGAATTTAGCGCCATCTACAAAAATACAACAAAATGAACACCAATTTAAAATAACCAACAAATTAAACGCCACCTAGTTACAAAATGCGTCAAAATTAGCGCCACCTGCAAAATAATTATAAAATTATGTAATTCTGTACAGTAGTGTGTGTACCTACTCGCAGCTCTATCTACATAATAATATGCGATGTCATCCATTGGCGAGGGAATTTCGGGATAACCTCTAGGAGCACATTTCAAATTTCTTTTACCTACGCCCAGTAGAAATCATTAATAGCCTAACTCGAAATTCTATCCGTTCGTGGGTAAGGTTATTGTATGATATCAATTGAAATTGATTAATTGTTATAATAATATTTGAAAATATATACTTTTATATGATGCATTTCTCCGTATATCCTTCCCCACAAAGTACAAGTGCAAAACACACTCCATTAATAAACATTTAAACTTATGTTAAATAAGAAAAATGTTTTTTTTTTTCCCAAAGCAAAGGTACTGCTATATGCTGAAAAAGAAAAACATTTTTCCCTTCAGTAAAACAAGGAATTCAATTACTGGCAGCTAAATTAAAAAATAAAATCAAACAATAACCATTATTCAAAGACAGAAATGAAGATATCAGAAGCTTATTTGAAATATTAAGGAGGACGATATTGCTCTTGGCAATTTACGGTCGCTTCGCGGGGCGCCTTATCTCCTATATTAAAGATTTCATTAAATCATGCAATAAAACAGTTTGAGCCCGCCCTTATGCGGTGACCAACATAATGACGTGTACATTTCGACCTCAGGATTTGGGCTAAGTTATGAGCGTTTCTGATTTCAATATTTTGATGTTAATTAAAGTATAGAAACTGCTATAGGACCCTTGTGCGTAAAGAGGCCTATGGTAGCACGCTGATGAAGAGAATCAAAATTGAGTGTTTACATTTAATAATTGTTACTGTTCTTAAAATTTAATCTGTTTTATGACTAATCTCATTTGAAGACCAGCAGTCTTGAAAAGAATGAAAGGCCACGTTCAGCTATATGGCTTAATGATGTAATTGAGATTTAAATAGTGAGAGATTGCTAGCTCATCGCCTACAAAACGAAACCCAAGTTTAAAGGACTTTCATCATGAGTGATCCAATTCTAAAATGCCTAAAATCTCACGGCACGGCAATATGCTGATGATTAAAACTCAAAAACGTCTCTAAATTCCACATAACTTGTACAATCAACTAACTTAAGGCGTCATTAACTAGTTTATATTGCAATCCGTAATGAAACATTTGAACGATGGTCACGAGTTTAATACTTGTAATTCGAGCAAACCCCTACATCATACTTAGTGCAGTCATAAACTTTGTAAGATAATACTACCGGACACTACATAAACTTATCTTTACGACACCCACGCAATTCGATATAAGTTAAAATGAGAATCTTACATTTTGACGACTGTCCCAAGATCGTTTGAAATTGTAACATTAAAAAGTTTAGGAGCTGAAATGGATTAAAGAACATATGACACAGGAACGTTTGAAGGGTTAAGGCTGTGACGTTGAAGTAATACTACGTCGCAGATAAGAGAGATAATTTGAAGATCCACAGAATAACTACAACCTTTTCTGATTGGCCTGGGTCTTGGATGTTTATCTAGGTATATAAGTATTTATCGTTGAGTTAGTATCTCGTAACACAAGTCTCGAACTTACTTCGAGGCTAACTCAATATGTGTAATTTGTCCTGTATATATTTATTTATTTAACCTTTATTAGCGGACTGGTTTCACAAATTTAAGAGAGTGTGGGTTTAGCTATAGATACGAGATCAAGTAAGTAGCCGCCATAGGACAGCGAGCTATTTAACTTGGTGAGCGCTATAGTAGTCCAAAATCGAAGGGCCGTGGCGCGCGCCCCTTGATATAGGGCTCCCGGGGCGTGAAGAGGGGCACATAGGAGTCCGAAGCGACGACATGCCGACAAAAAGCCTAAACGGTACCCTGATCTATCAGAAAAATGTACACAGTAATCGTGGCAAGATGTCATGTCTAACTTTACACAAACACACATTACGTCCTATCCCTTACCGGATAGTCAGAGCACACAGTCACAAGACTCGAGGTTCACGCTTAGGTACCTAAAGCTTAATTATAGAATTCAGAACAAACAAGCAGCAACCACGTATACGCCATCAAATATCTAATAACAACAACAAATACGTGAGATGTATGCTGTGTGCTTCCAACATTAATTAGCCGGGTTATCCCCTTTCCCTAAGGAGCCCTTAGTTAAGACAGCCCTAATAATATCAATGGCCCCAGCACCTTTCATTTACATTTTATAACTTTCCCGGACTTAGTTTTACGAAGTTACGACTTCGTTTGATGAGTTAAAAGATTGGAAATTGAAGATTTGTTCTCCTCCTTTCTTTTTAAGATTTTGTGTTATTTACTAGTTATGCAGAGATCTTGGCAAGTGGAAAGAGGTAGTCTCTGCCTACCCCTCCGGGAAAGAGGCGTGATTTTGTGTTATTTACTATTTGAATCTTATTTCCATCATTTAGCCATATAGTTGAACGAGGCCTTTAAGACTTTGCGAGTCTCGATCTACCCCGTAAGGGTTAAAGACGTGGTTGTTTGTATGTAAATATGTGTTCTCTTATTACATTTTTCTTGATACAATTGTGCAAAGACTACAAAATCTCGTTTTTAATTGATTCTTTGAGCATGTAATAAAAAAACACCTTCATCTTCTCGTAAATTATCATTACTGAATGTCATCAGGCCGAGAATTTCAGCTTTGGAATATCTGTTAATGAATTTATTGAAATGAACAAAATCTCCAACAATCTCACTCGAATGCTTCAACAAAATATTTTTGTAAACAATACGAAATATTTCAACAAAATATCCAATTAACCCCGCGAAATGGCAATAAGAGCCCATGATTAAAATCATATAAAGCCGAGTATACACTGAACCGCTATTTAAAAAACTCGCCCGCAGTCAATGCTAAGGTATTTCCAATTTACTCCTGAATCCTTCCATTTTCTATTGCAAGGAATTTTAATGCCGCCATCTCCTTTCATCTGCACGGAAATTGGCGAGATGAAATGAGAGGGAAATAAAATTTGAGCCGCCTCATAGGTTAATTTTCTAGCGCTGTAGGCAATGTCTCGGCTTACACTTTTCATATGCAAATTGGATGTTTGCAGAACTATTTCTAAATAATCTGTAAATAGTAAGCTGGGGCAAATTTACATACATACATACATACATATGGTCACGTCTATATCCCTTGCGGGGTAGACAGAGCCAACAGTCTTGAAAAGACTGAATGGCTACGTTCAGCTATTTGGCTTGATTATAGAATTGAGATTCAAATAGTGACAGGTTGCTAGCCCATCGCCTAAAAAAGAATCCCAAGTTTGGAAGCCTTTCCCTTAGTCGCATTGTACGACATCCATGGCAAAGAGATGAAGTGGTCCTATTCTTTTTTGTATTGGTGCCGGGAAAAACTTAAATCTTCTTCTACTTCAATTAAATTGAATTCTCAATGGGTACCCATACAAATACAAATATAATTACGTCTTAATTTTTATTTTATATACGAGTAAGTATGGATGATATCGTGCCTATTATAAAAGTCAATGAACGAAAAGGTAAATAAGGCTTGGGATTCTTCTTTGACTCGATGGGTTAGCAACCTATCACTATTCGAATCCCAGTTCCACTTTATATAGTCATAGCCTTTCCAACAACTGTTGGCCCTAACTTCCCTGTAAGTAGGTATACCTATATTAAGAAAATTTATCTGGATAATTAAAGACATTTCCTGGCAAAAGGTCAGGTCAACCAGTACCCCATACCTTCAAAAACAAGTAATTTTATCTACATACATACATTCTAATAATTACGTTTATAACTCTTGCGGGGTAGACAGAGCCAACAGTCTCGACAAGACTGATACGCCACGTTCAGCTGTTTGGCTTAACGATAGAATTGAGAGATTCAAATAGTGACAGGTAAGGCACAAATTTTATTTACTTAAGTATTTTAACATATTCCATTATATCGTCGTGCCGTGTGGTTCCCGGCACCAATAAAAAAAAGAATAGGACTACTCCATCTCGTTCCCATGGATGACGTAAAAGGCGACTGAGGGATAGGCTTACAAACTTGGGATTCTTCTTTTAGGCGATGGGCTAGCAACCTGTCACTATTTGAATCTCAATTCTATCATTAAGCCAAACAGCTGAACGTGGCCTATCAGTCTTTTCAAGACTGTTGGCTCTGTCTACCCCGTAAGGGATGGAGACGTGATCATATGTAGGTATGTATGTATGTCCATTATATTCCAACTGTGCCAACTAAAATTCCCATCTGTCAAAATGTTATTAGTTCAGCTATGATAACTGATGGGGCGGTCCGCGCGGGCGGACCTCTGTCAGGGCGCGGTCGACCCCTGTCCCTGCTAATCTGTGGAATTATTCATACGAGTCTGAAATCAGCTGTTAATACATTCACTGTCCCGTGTAACGATGATTGAGGGCTCGAATGTGAGATGTAAAAGGAAAGCTGTGTTGTCCAATGCACAGTAATTATGTCAAACTAGCTAGCGAAGGGGTTCTCGTATGGGGGTGGAAATCGTGTGTTTAGTTTTGGTTTTTTATTTCATCATAACATTAATACGTACATATAGTCACGTCTATATCCCTTGCGAGGTAGACAGAGCCAACAGTGTTGATGAGACTGATGGGCCACGTTCAGCTGTTTGGCTTTATGATAGAATTGAGATTCAAGTAGCGACAGGTTGCTAGCAGATCGCCTACAAGATGAATACCAAGTTTGTAAGCCTATACTTTAGTCGGCTTTTACGACATTATTTATGTGGTCTACGGGTGCAGTAAGATAGGACTTTTCTAAATTCCCGCGGGACCGGAATTATGGTAATATTCCGTTTTACGCGTCCTAAAGTTAATAATATTTTTTTAAACACAAAAATTTTCAATTCGGTTATTCTTCAAAGAAGCTTGTCTCAATCCAACTTTACATGTTAACACAGCGGAATGTCACGGTAACTCAGGCTGATAATGACAAGAGTCTCTCCATAAGCGACATCTGATCTATTAGTTTTGAGGGCACTCCGGTCGCTTGGAATCTGGAAGTGGCTCTTAAAACCCTAAACCCTTCACGTCGTCGCAAGACTTGGGTAGCGAATATTCACGTAGGCCCTTAAAGATTTTGCCATTACGATGGTAAAAGCTGTAATGATGATGTAACTACTTAGTAACGTTTCATATAGTTTGACAATGCGGAATGTAATTGTGTATTTTGTACATACATACATACATTCACGTCTCTATCTTATGTTCATACGTTTTATGATGGAATATGCCGTGTGATTCCCGGCACCAAAATAAAAAAGGAATAGGACCACTCTTTCACATGAATGTCGTAAAAGGCGACTAAGGGATAGGCTTATAAATTTGGGATTCATCATTTAGGCGATGGCCTAGCAACATGTCACTATTTGAATCTCAATTCTGTCATCAAGCCAAAAAGCTGAACATGGCCTATCAGTCTTTTCAAGGCTGTTGGCTCTGTCTACCCCGCAAGGGATATAGACGTAACTATATGTATGTATGTATGTATGAAACCAAGATCTGTGGTTCAGAGACAGGAACACTACGGCAAACAGTCCATCAATTTGTCTCTAATATGAAATACATACATACATACATAAAATGAAAAGCTGAACGTGGCCTGTCAGTCTTTTCAAGACTGTTGGCTCTGTCTACCCCGCAAGGGATATAGACGTGACTATATGTATGGATACTTACATAAAATTACGCCTCTTTCCCGGAAGGAACTACCTCTTTCCACTTGTCATGATCTCTGCACACTTCCTTCGCTTCATCAACATTCATAACTCCCTTTATGCAAGGTCGGCGTAAATACATACATATATATATACATATAATCACGTCCCCATCCCTTACTCAGATAGTCAGATTTACGTTTATTAGCCGTTCCCTTGATTGACTTTAACGATCTGCGCGGAAATAGAATGAACTGGCACATACTATGTATGTTCTTCACTACCACATCAGCATGGAAGCTACGTTTTATAAACTTTTTTTTAACAAAGTTACATAGCTATGAAGTTGCCTTAATAACGCAAAAAATACCTCTCTACCTTTAAATAAATAAATAAATATATACGGGACAAATTACACAGATTGAGTTAGCCCCTTTATAAGTGCGAGACTTGTGTTATGAGATACTAACACAACGATACTATATTTTATAATAAAAACTTAATATAGATAAACATCCAAGACCCAGGCCAATCAGATAAAGTTCTTTTCTCGACATGCCCTGGCCGGGATTCGAACTCGGGACCTCCGGTGTCACAGACAAGCGTACTACCACTGCGCCACAGACCCTGTTTGTGGTTTCAGTCGTTCAATAACCTGATCTATTCACAAGTATTATCTGTTTTTTACATCCGATCTTCAGGATAAAGCAACAAGCACGCCCGATCTATTTGCGAGTTTTGTTTGAGAATACCTGCCTTACTGTTTGCGAAGCGAGCTGATGAAATTGATGAACTTCGGTCCTAAATAAACAACGGAACGCGGGAAAAAATCGGTACATACGGTTGTATTCTGTAATGTTTCTCACTTCGCTTTCACTTCACTTTTACAGTCATGTCTGTTTTACGGAGCGATAAGTTAGAGTTTATTTATCAACCATCCTTTGTCTCAATTTTATATTTAATGTCGCAGGAGACGACATATGGATAACTTAAAGAAATAGTTAATGTTGTAGTATAGTTGAAGAGTTTGTTTGTTTATTTGAACGCGCTAATCTCAGGAACTACTGGTACGAATTGAAAAGATATTTTGCGTTGAATAGACCACTTATCCAGGAAGGCTTTAGGCTATATAACATCACGCTGCAACTATTAGGAGCGAAGAAATAATGGAAAATGTGAAAATATTCAATGTGTGCTTCAACGATGCTGAAAGTAACTATTCCACACGAACGAAGTCGCGGGCACAGCTAGTCTAATATAAATCTTTAGAAAAAATGTGTCGCTGTTTCACCACTTGAGCACAATCTAAATATGACTGAACCATCATTTGAGGCGTCTTATTGACCAATACCTTATCATCATGTCTTTAATCATATAGGTACGAGTATTTTTTAAATTTAGACGGTCTACCTCTGTGACGCAGCGTTCGGTAGAGTACATTGACACAGTAGATCCCGGAGTCGAATCCCAGCCAGGGCACGGTGAGCAACTTACTTTCTCTAATTTACCTGGGCCTTGGATTTTTATCTTGGTATATAATAATTAATTAAAAAACAGTATCGTTGAGTTAGTATCTCGTAACACATGTCTCGAAGTTACTTCGTGACTAACTCAGTCTGTATGTTCGATGATGTGAACTGGCCGTAAGAGTGATGTTTCATCCAGAATACAGACATAGGCGTATGAACAAAAGCTCACCTGACCCAGAATACTGACGGATGCTTATCAACCTTTGTACTTTATTACAGTGGAAGTATTTTCATTTAGGTCGATTTATGTGAGTGTTTTTTTTGCAAATTTGTTTGCCTGTTCATTAATGTCGGATTGCAAACAGAATTTTTTTAATTCACATCGAGGCTTTAATCCTTGATTGGGTTTAGATCTTTGGGGTGTATTTAATCTTTAAAATTAAGCAGGTACATCTCTGAAATTGTTTGTAACACGATATCATTCCATGATAAATTTAAGTGCGTGCGTAGTGTGGTTCCCGGCACCAATACAAAAAAGAATAGGACCACTCCATCTCTTTCCCATGGATGTCGTAAAAGGCGACTAAGGGATAGGCTTATAACCTTGGGATTCTTTTTTAGGCGATGGGTTAGCAACCTGTCACTATTTGAATGTCAATTCTATCATTGAGCCAAATAGCTGAACGTGGCTATTCAGTCTTTTCAACACTATTGGCTCTGTCTACCCCGCAAGGGATATAGATGAGACCATATGTATGTGTGTGTGTATAAATTTAAGGGTCGCGCCTGTAAGGCAAAATTTTCATAAAACGTTATTTTCTTCTAATTTCATACATACAAACATTTATATAATCACGTCCATACCCGCTGCGAGGTGGACAGAGCCAACCGTCTTAAAAAGACTGATTCGGCCTCGTTCATCTATTTGACTTATTGATAGAATTAAGATTCATATAGTGACATGTTGGTAGCCCGTCGCCTAAAAGAAGAAAATCACTTTAATTAGCCTTTCCCTTAGTCGTCTTTTACTACATTCTTGTGAAATATATGATGTATGTATGTATATGTTCATGACACCACCATTTCAACCTCGCTAAGTAACTAAGTAAACACGAAACAGGTATAACGAAGAATAAGTGACTCCCAAGACGCTCCCGGGGATTAAAATACTAAGATAGTTAATTGAAAAGGGCAAGTAGTAACATTAGGTTTCATTGTCGGTCAGTTCTCTCGCGCAGCCCTCATTGTTATGGTAATGTCAATGACCCCGTACCCCAGGGTCCAATTACTCTTAGACATATATATATATCTACTACTATGTAGTACTAGCTATGCCCGCAATTTCGTCCGCGTGGAATAGTTATTTTGGGCATCATTGAGGATTAAAGGATGAATATTTACCCGTACCCATATTATTTTTTTGCTCCTTATAGTTGCAGCGTGATGTTATATAGCTTTAAGCCTTCCTTGATAAATGGTCTATTCAACTCAAAAAGATTTTTTCAATTCGAACCAAATTTCCTGAGATTAGCGCGTTCAAACAAACAAACAAACTCTTCAGCTTTATAATATTAGTATTGATTGTTACGTTTGGTTCCCGGCACTATAGAATACGACCACTCAATATCTTCTCATGGATGTCGTAAAAGTGTATTAAGGGAAAGGTAAATAATCTTAGGATTGTTCTTCTAGGTACTGGGCAAACAAATTTCGGATTTACAAGAAGAATCATTGATCTAGCAACCTGTCACTATTTTAATCTTAATTCCACTATCAAGCCATACATACAGCTGAACTTGGCCTTACGTACTTTACAAGACTGTTGGCCTTGTCTACCCCGCAAGGGTTACAGTGTGATTGTATGTATGTAAATATCTATCAAAATAATATTCGCTCATTTCAAACTGCAATATAAATTGGATGTTATGTTATCTGTCTTTGACCTTACCAGGAATTTATTTTATCACATTTTTGCTCAAAAAGTTGAACGGTCGACCTTTTATCGCCGATTCGTGGGTTCACTGACCTTCAAAGGAGCGGAACTTCTTAATAATTGGGTTAGAAACTATAATAGTCACATGATAAGAGTGTGAACTTGATAACCTGATTGGAAGGTACTAACTGTTCTGCGTACGCGCATGTCGTTCATAGAGCGATGTCATTGCTCGATTTTAGTTTTTCGTACTTGCTTTCTAGCTTTGGGATAGTCATAGAATATGCCGTGTGGTTCCCAGCACTTCGGAATAGGTCTACCTACTCCCTCTCTTTACCCTAGTTTGCCTTTGCTCGAATCAATTTTTTGAATCTCAATGTCTTTCCGAGACCGGCTCTGTCAACACCTTAAGGGGCAAAGTCGCGATTATATGTATGTATGTATGTATAATTATAATATTGCTGTGTTGTAATAAATGTGTTTTTATTATTTTGTCTGATGATGACATATACCTACCTACTAAAGGTACACGTACATTAAAAAGTTTCCTACGCCATTAACTTATTTCTTCTGCGCTAGTATCTTGTACAGTACACATCACTTTCATCATTCGCAGTTAACATAGTCAGAATTCGACGTAACAGTACATATGTGTTCCCATCGGAGAATCGATGGCAGATCCCCCTCAGTTTCGTAATAATGACAAATAAAATAAATGCATGATTTTAATCTCTGCCGCTGGAAGCGCGTCGTAAAACGTTTACGACCGGCCACTTACAAATGGCCGCAAGGCATGAGCTGCATGACAATAGCATAAGCGGAAACATACATACATACAATCACGTCAATATCCTTTGCGAGGTAGACAGAGCCAACAGTCTCGAAAAGACCCATTGGCCACGTTCAGCTGTTTGGCTTAATGATAGAATTCAGATTCAAATAATGATAAGTTGCTAGCACATCGCCTAAAAGACGAATCCCAAGTTTATAAGCCTATCCCTTAGTCGGTTTTTACGACATCCATGGGAAAGAGATGGAGTGGTCCTATCCTTTTGTCTATTGTTGCCGGAAACCACACGGCAACAAGCGGAAGCGATTTCCTATTAGTGACACAGACGATATCAATTCAGTGAAGTTTATTTATACTTTGCAATTACGCTAACATTATTTACGAAGACTGAAAATTGTGACAGTTTTGTCCAATGATTCACATGGCTCCCCTTCTCCTTCTACTTTTCATAAGTATTTTTGACACGCGTCCGTTTATTATTTACGACATCACGCACATACATTGTCCAAGCTTTGCTAATTCGATTTGCGTTTCATGAACTAAGGAGAAGAATAAAAGAATGCGTTATTCCTAGGAGAAGAATAAAAGAGTACGTTATTCCGAGGAGAAGAATAACAGAGTGCGTTATTCCTAGGAGAAGAATAAAAGAGTGCGTTATTCCTAGCAGAAAAATAAAAGAGTGCGTTATTCCTAGGAGAAGAATAGAGTGCGTTATTCCTAGGAGAAGAATAAAAGAGTGCGTTATTCCTAGGAGAAGATAAAATAGTGCGTTATTCCTAGGAGAAGATTGAAAGAGTGCGTTATTCCTAGAACCTCTAATTTATTATTATGTTATATTTAACACCGCTTCTGCTTTTGACTTGGCCCACAAATTGACATCACTGGCACCACACATTGCCCAACCCTTTGCTAATGCGATTTGTGTTTTATGAGCTACGTAATGCGGTCGCTCACAAGAGGAATGTCTCGCCATGATTACAGCTCGTATCCAGATATCAACTACGTTTAGTATTCTCCCTTCAGTATCGTGGTGAATAATGGAATACCAACTGCCAATTACTGTTGTCAATATTCAGGAACCATAATATTATAATGGTATATTTGCATAATCAGAATAGAAAAGAATATGATCATATTATACTAAACCAAATTGTCCAAAGCCAAAAACAAGGTAATTTAAAGAAAAAACAATTTCTATCAAAAAAACGATGAAGTATCCTATCACAAAAAAAAATTAAAGAAGCTATAGCTCAAACAAAATGCTTTCTAAAAAATTGGTCAAAGAAATCCCTTTCATTTTGGTCTGCGCCAACGCCAATCTTCTGTTTGGTTTCCTTCCACCCAAAGGACGAGAAGAGATTGCACTAGCGATAACCATAACTCCCGTCTTTGTGCCATTTCTGTCTCTTTTGTACATTTTACCCTAATGGTGTAAACATAACATAACATAAAATCACGCCTCTTTCCCGGAGGGGTAGGCAGAGACTACCTCTTTCCACTTGCCACGATCTCTGTAAACATTTTTTTTTTTAATATTCTTCCTTCTTCGCTTCATCCTTCACTTCATCCACATTCATAACTCTCTTCATGCAAGCTCGGCGGTTTCGGGTACTTTTGTCCTGATCCTTTACCAGGACGTCCTTAATTTGATCAAGATACGTTCGTCTAGGTCTAATGGTGCAATAAAGAGTTTATCTTTCTATCTATCTACAGCTTCGTCAAACTTAAACACTATCCTGATACATAAAAATATTTATTTACACATCTTATTAGCAGTTCTCATGATCACTTCTGATAACAAAAGTTTGGTAGGAAAACTGTATTGCTGAACTACACACACATTCGTACAAGAATTCCCGAACAGGAGGGTCCTGGGGGACAACAAATAATCCGGTTTGTCTCAGACGTGACTTGCCTTTCACAACTAATTAATACATCTTGAACATGTGGTGTGTGCCGTGTGGTTCCCGGCGCGAATAGAAAAAAGAATAGGACCGCTCCATCTATTTCCCATGGATGTCTTTAAAGGCGACTAAGGGATAGGCTTATAAACTTGGGGTTCTTCTTTTATGGGCGATGGGCTGGCACTATTTGAATCTTAATTCTATCGTAAAGCTGAACGTGGCCTCTCAGTCTTTTCAATTCTGTTGCTCTGTCTACCCCGCAAGGGATATAGACGTGATAACATGTATGTATGAATGCACATGAAGTGCAGAAAAGCAAAATATGTCACGACTTTATCCCTTACGGGTAGACAGAGCAGGATGCAAAAACTCGAAAGCTACGTTTAGCTGGTTGACTTAATGATGAATTGAGATTTAGAAGCTGGGCCTGTTGAGGTAGAGCTAGCGGCCGTGGTGGTAGATAGGTGAAATGTTAATGGAGACAAGGTTAAATCCCACCTTGGCATGTACCAATGACTCTTTCTCTCACATTAGTTTGAGTGCTAACCGATGCTCTTACGGTGAGGGAAAACATAGTGACGAAAACTGCACATTCAAAGAACTGAATGTGTAACCATGATCTAATATGGTTGCAGAGGTCGTATAATAAAAAATCCCATAAATTTCTGTACCCGCGAATATTTCGGGTACTCCTCTCTAAGGTCCTTTATGTAGTCTAACAAAACCCTCTCTTGCAATACACTCCTGGGCAAAATAAGGGACCTACGCGCCAATTTCCAATATCTAGACGGTATCTAGGCGGTAATACATACATACATTCATATGGCACGTCTATATCCCTTGCGGGGTAGACAGAGCCAACAGTCTTGAAAAGACCGAATGGTCACGTTCAGCTATTTGGCTTAATGATAGAATTGAGATTCAAATAGTGACAGGTTGCTAGCCCATTGCCTAAAAAATAATCCCAAGTTTGTAAGCATATCCCTTAGTCGCCTTTTACGACATCCATGGGAAAGAGATGGAGTGGTCCTATTCTTTTTTGTATAAAAAAGTCTAAACTTTAATATCTCAGTCAATTGGTCAGTCAGTGTCCGTTTTTATCCCTTTATACACAAAGAGTATTTTTTTATCTACCCAAATTTTATATTTTCAATTATTAACTTAAAGTTTCGGTAATAATAACAATATAATACAAAAAAGAAAGGTAGATAGAAAACAATATCTTGCAGACATCGTAAATAACGGCCAAGGAACTACAGAGTATCGTTAATCGCACGTCCGGTGGAAACCGGAAACGGGGAATCATTCGGCGACCGGAAGTAGGAGACGCCGCGCCGACTATCCCCGTCTCAATTAATCTCATTTCCAATTGCATAAGGCCATGACATATTGGAATATGCTATTTAATTATAAGAAATACTTATTCAATATCTTTATCTATTACTAGCCGTGCCCGCGACTTCGTCCGCGTGGTGTAGTTATTTTAGGCATCATTGAATTTTTCATTATTTCTTCGCTCCTAAAAGTTGCAGCGTGAGGTTATCAAGCCTTAAGCCTTCCTCGATAAATGGCCTATTCAGCGCAAAAAGAATTTTTCAATTCGAACCATTAGTTCCTGTGATTAACGCGTACAAACAAACAAACTCTTCAGCTTTATAATAATAGTATAGATGTGTATTTAATCACAAAAGTTTAATCGAACTGAAGAAATTAAATGTGAATTATTGATTATTACATACATACGTATAATCACGTCTATATCCCTTGCGGGGTAGACAGAGACAGAGTCTCGAAAAGACCATTAGGCCACAACTAACTGTTTGGCTTAACAATAGAATTGAAATTCAAATAGTGACAGGTTGCTAGCCCATCACCTAAAAAAAGAATCCCAAGTTTATAAGCCTATCCCTTACTCGCCTTTTACGACATCCATGGGAAAGAGATAGAGTGTTCCCGTTATTTTTCTATTGGTACCGGGAACCACACAGCAGATTATTAAGTAATTATTAAATGTTGGATATTGTACAATAACCGGGTTTATTGCTGTTTGTTTTAAACTAACAAAATAAATGTTAAGTTTAATAGTTTTATTTTACATACGAACGCACCTTTAGATGACAATAAACAATTTTCTAAAGGAAATGGTGAGTAATGAAAGAAGCGCGGTTTTGTTTCAAAGAAAAATTGGAATTTTCGACAGTCGCTTCGAAAGAGACTTCTTTGTTTTCTCACTCCCTTTGTGTATATCTTATGAGGCATTTTTTGACTGTTTTTATTTATAGATATCTCCACCTATTTACGCAAATAAAACACAAAAAAATACGCAACTCTCTTTTAATTGAATGCTTAGTCTTAACTTCTTACCGTGTGTTTCCCGGCACTAAAGAATAGAACTACTACTCCTAGCTTTCCCATAGATGTCGTAAAAGGCAACGAAAGGAACTTATTAACTTGTGATTTTCCTTTTAGGCGATGGGCTGTCATTATATCACTAAGCTAAACAGCTGAACGTTGGCCAGTCAGTCTTTTTGGGACCTTTGGCTTTGTCTACCCCGCAAGAGATATAGACGTGATTAAATGTATGTATATATGCACTTAGTCTTTTTTGTAAGCTTCCTTATATGTTCCTCCGGATGTTGACCCACTTTGGAGAGGGCCCGGACCTCAGCTTCCAGTCTATATCATCCATGGGAATTATATAGAAACGTTCACACAAAAACATCATGTTATTTCCTCAAAAACAGCCTCATTTAAAAAGTATAAGCTAGTATTTCACCCTTATATCTCTAACGAAGACTCTCTCTGACAAAAAGTGCAAAAAAAGTTATTTATATGTCTGAAAAAGCATCAAAGCCGTAGCTTCCAGTAGAGCGACCCCGCGGCCGTCGGATCTGTCGCTCGGACGTCACGGAGATGGAGCTTTAATTCTCAAAATACCCCTACCATTCATTCATTCATTCATGTTTTTTTAATGTAGACAGACAATGTGCATTCGTCCACGATTTAGATTTAAGAGATATCTAGGTATATTTGTAAATTGACGTTCGATGAAAATGCTGCAGTGCAGTTTGTTCCGCCGCTTCTTCTACACATGCGCTTTGGAAGCGGTAGTAGTTATAATTAAGTTTGAGTGGTGTGACGTCAATAAGTGATACCTTGTATCCAAATTTGAAATAAATCTATTCTATTCATGGTACCAAATATGTCGTTATTAATTAAACGAAATTTAAGACAACTACAACTACAACTTAATCCGTTTTATTTCATACCTTTATTGAGGCAATCGTGATAAAATAATGTAATCCGACATTTTGTGTCGGCGGCCATCTTGGACTGATTTTAATTGTTTTCAAGTAGCTAAGAGCACTCCTGACTTCTTCACTGATTCATCTTTCAAACGAATTTCGAATCTCTGTGTGTAACTGTCGCATCACACATACACACATAAATAGAAAAGTCATACTTTCAATAACGAGTGGACGTTAGATGTTAGTAGATGTTAGTCTATATATTATCTGTGCTCTGACGTCATTCTATTATAATCAAACATTCGACTTTAGCGTTGGGAAGGACACGACTTAAAAAGAGTTTGTAACCACTTCTTTGCAATAAATAAATAAATATATACGGGACAAATTACACGGATTGAGTTAGCCTCGAAGTTAATTCGAAACTTGTGTTACGAGATACTAACTCAACGATACTATATTTTATAATAAATACGTATATAGATAAACGTCAATGTACCATTACAGTAACCCACTTAAAATGAGGCGAGGCGTATTTCAACTAGAACCTGAGTTTGTACTAGTATAAAACTAACGCTTTTTGTTTTATAATCATTGATTGCTCCCACAGGTGTCTAAAAAATAGCATAAGCCGTCCTTTGGTAACTAAACTAACCTAACCAGTTACAAAAGCAGATTTTTCTTTCGCTGTTTGGTAACTAATGGTGAATGATGCAGGAATTTTAAAAACTTTTTTTAATAAACACATACTCACATTGTAAGCGTACAACGTAAGTTTAACGTCGCGTCGTGAACCCATAGTACGGTCCATTACTGAGACTGAACATTTTTCATCATTTACTCAGATATAAGCGGTTTACTTCGTTTCTCATCGTGAAACAATAAATTTCTCGTAATATATTTTTATTTTCAACTGGAGATTTAATTAACTTGTTTGTTATTGCGCTTTTTGTAGTGTCTGTGATGCTGTAGAGTGCCGATTGAAAATAATAATAATTGTTCATGTTAAATTTAGTTTTTTTGGAAACTACAACTTATATATCAAATAAGAAAATTGATAAATTAGTTGTACTCATCTTGAACTGTTAGAAAATACAGGTATCAAAAGCAAAATGGAATGTTAACTCGCGAATTAGATTAGGTAGGTAAAAACTATGTACATATAATCAATAGCCTTGCAAAGACCGAAAGCTGTTTCAATTTCAATATATTTATAGCATATAATTTTGTACGATTCAGTTTTGCTACTAAAATTAGGCTTAAAAATGGATACATATGCGCTTGCATATGTAGGTACCCATTTTTAATCGAATCGCTTGATTTTGTCAATTTAATTTATTTTAATGTGATATAATTCAATTCATTTAGTTCATTTAATTAAATTCAAATTAGCATAAAATAATTTATTTTAACATTTTATTGCGTCAATATGATAAATTGTAGGTATTCCAAATTTTTATCGTTAAAAACTCGTCAAATGTATATTATGATTTCTTCTTCCTCCTGGCTTTTTACTCGCACGTTGAAGTTCATTACGCGTATTACTTGTAACCTTAAGACGTGTACCGCCAGCCATTTCGCAAACAACTTACTCGTACCATCAGAATAGTCATTTGTATCAAAATAGACTACTAAAGTGCATACCTTCAACGCAAAATGTGATAATCTTAGCGAAAATACGAATGTTTTTATTCTTTAGTAGGCCATCGACCGCACCAGGGAATGCACGTGGGTACATTTGGCAAGCTGCCGTCTGATGCGATAATTGGCTAAGTAAACTTTTTTCCTAACCTATCACTTTTAATTTTCATAAAGCTCACTTTAAACCGTTCCAATATTTTTTTCTGTGAATTTTGTGTGAAAAAGTTTTTCAGTCAAATATCGAGCAGGTTTTCACAACTGCATTTTTCTACGCTACAGCTCTTAGGAAAAGCTCAATTATAATAAAACAATAGCTTAATTAATAGTTTATAAGTAGTTAACGACGATAAAACACACAGAATAGAATATATATATTTATTTTCAAAATTGGATACAAGGTATCACTTATTGACATCACTTAAATCGAATTATAACTACTACCGGCGGCGGAACAAACTACACTGCAGCATACATAACGCAATGACCTGTTAAATAGTAGTCGTCACGCTTCATAAACTAAAACATTTTTTATGACTGAAAATCTTAATAAATTACTTTCGTAGAAAATTAGAAAATACGTAGGTAGGTCAGAAAAACTTTACTTAGCTAATTCTGCTGAAACGTGTTATCTTTGAAATTATCAGCTATTAAATACTCTGTGACAAATACTCATTAATAATTTAAATGTGAAAGTTTATTTGTATATTTAATTATACGCCTTTATCTCTCACTGGGTAGACAGATCTCCATTCAGCTAGATGACTTTATGATGCTATTGAGATTCCTGAGACAGTGGCAGGTTGCAAGTTAATCGCTTAAATGAAGAATAGGTACCAAAAATAGCCTCCCTGACTATATTACACTAGATTAATGTGTGCCTATTCCTTTAGTTGTCTTTTACGACATCCATGGGGAATAAATGGAGTGGTCCTATTATAAATTGCTTTTTAATTAACACAAAACTTTCTACGAAGTGTATAAAATCATTATAACTTTATTTACTTTAGGCCGCGTTCAGAAATGCTATCGTTAGGCTAAACAAATGAACATTGCTTTTTTTGCTTTTTTGCTTGCGGGGCAGCCAGAGCCCTCAGTCTTTTCAAGACTGTGGGCTCTGTCTGCCCGGCAAGGGATATAGATGTGATTATATGTATGTACTTTATTTTCCATGTACTTATAAATTCTTAAACCAACGCAATTGTTAAACCAACAAAAGTAGTTTGTTTTCTATTAGAGTATAACAACTAAGTAATAGGTAGTTAAAATAAATCTATTTCAGTATTTCCGAGTTCACATTTAGGTTAAGAAACAAACGTTCTAGACTAATTACCTTGGCTAGTAACAGGAAGAGATAAAATTAATAATGAACTGCAGGTCATTCGACTAGGTTTTAAAAATATTTCCTAAGTTTTATTAGACAAACTAGCGTTTACCCGGAGTTTCACGTGCGAATTTAGCGCCACAACAAAAAAAAAATATTCCTGTGTTTCGCAATTCCACTCTAGTTTTTATCGGGATGAAAAATACACGCACTATATCCTTCTCCAAACTCTAAATTCTACATATAATCAAAATTTCAAGAAGATTGGTACAGAAGATAACGCGTGAAAAGACAACAAATAAACAAATAAATTTATTAAATACTAGCGACCCGCCCCGGCTTCGCACGGGTGCAAAATTATAAATGTTATTATATACATAAAAACCTTCCTCTTGAATCACTCTACCTGTTACAAAAAAACCCCGCATCAAAATCCGTTGCGTAATTTTAAAGATTTAAGCATACAGACAAACAGACTAAAATAGCGACTTTGTTTTATACTATGTAGTGAAATATCATTTGCTCGTACAAAGAATGCTAATATAGCGATGATGTCGCCACAAATCAAAAATTATGAAAGTAAGTTAGTTTATTGTTTTATTAAAATGCGAAAGATGTGTATTTGTAAATCTTTAACGCAAAATTTACTGAACGAATCTTAATGATATTTTTACACGGTTATAACTTGGAATAACATATAAGATACTTTTTATCCCACAATTTCTGAAATACACATGTAAGCGAAGCACCCGGGCGCAGCTAGTATTACATAAAAGTATACATCTAGTCATTTTGATGCAAACACAGCTCATCTCTTTTGCGGCATGCAGCAATAACAATAGCTAATTACTAATTACGATATCTTCACAAACATATAAACAAGGGTATTAAGTAACTGCTTTCCAACATAATGGGAGCAAACAAATTGCGATTACAAAGCGATAAGCGGATTCCCGGGAACATTTATTCATTATTCCAGAACTTTATACACATACATACATATGATCACGTCTATATCCCTAGCGGGGTAGACAGAGCCAACAGTCTTGAAAAGACTAATATACCACGCTCAGCTGTTTGGCTTAGTGATAGTATGGATGTTTGTTACTCTTTCACGCAAAAACTACTGAACCGATTACGTTGAAATTTAGTATGTAGGTAGCTGAAGACCCAGAATAACATTTAGGCTACTTTTTATCCCGGAGTTCCCGCGGGATTAATAGAGTTTCCATGCGGACGACCTCTAGTTAGTAAAAAATCTCGTTTTACATTTGCTTTTTATTTTGAAGTGCCGTCTGGTTTCCAACACTTTAGAATAAGACCACTCTCTTTCCGATAGATGTTGCAAAAGACGAGAGAGGTGTGCAATGATCGTTGCAAGTGGAAAGATCTTAAGGCTGTATCTGTTCGGGAAAGATTGGCTGATTTTATTAATGCACGTAATTTTATTTATCAAAATCGATTTTTCTTTTGATGCATGATGCACTCGATTCACTTTATGCAAGTGATCGATGGCGAACTATCTAATGAACTATTCATACATACATACATATGGTCACGTCTATATCCCTTGTGGGCTAGACAGAGCCTACAGTCTTGAAAAGACTGATAGGCCACGTTCAGCTATATGGCTTAATGCTAGAATTGAGATTCAAATAGTGACAGGTAATTAGCCCATCGCCAAAAAAAATTATCCCAAGTTAGCCTAGTAGTCGCCTTTTATGACATCTATGGGAAAGAAATGGTGTGGTTCAATTCTTTTTTTTATTGGTGCGGGGAACCACACGGCACTATTCAATTCACACGTAAACAAAAAAATATGCACCAGAGAAACAAAGTGACACATTCCGAAGCACTTAGTCGCTAGAAATCAGAAATAGCGCATCACAAAACATTCAAATAAAATCAAAAGTGTGTTGCAACAGCATATTTATATACACAAAGACGACTGCGTTATTTTGGTGGGTTTATCGCCAGTTCAACTCCAGAATTCCTCTGTTCTCAGCTCAGGAATATTGTCCCCGAATTTAGGGACTTAACGAAACGGACTTAGAGAATTTTCGGGTTTTTCTAGAAAAGCAGAACATGTTTTTTATTACCAATTCAATTATTATACTGTGATATAAATAATTGAATTGGTAATAAAAACCGTGACCGGCCGTCGTATTATTATACTTCCTATTTAATAAATCAGTTTTTAAGTTGACCTAAACGAATCGCTTGACTTGACTTTGTTGACTGGTAGAAAATGCCAAACGACATTAACTCCCTCCGCCTTTTGTACTTTTCTTATGTGCAATAAAGTTTTAAATAAATAAATAAACACATGTGAGAAATCATATTAAAATACCAATTTTAATGTGGTTTCTCACTGTGTTTTTTTTTTTTTTCAAATAATTTTCGCACGATCCAAGTACGTTTGGACTGAGCATTATTAGATTTTCTTACTGAAATTAAAAAAGTGCAAATCAAGAAAAAAAAATTGGGGAAAATTGTGATAAGATTCGGTAACACAGCACCAGAAACCGAGTCTCCAGTGATCTGGGTGAGTCCGCGCGATGAGGTCGTATATAGCGGTGGTGTTTTTGGTGGCAAGTGCTCGTGGGATCACGCGGGACCAGTTCTATCCCCATGGGGTCGGGTTGGATCAGAAACTGCCCAGGGGGGAGGAGGTGCCCTCCCCGGAGTACCACTTGAAAGTTCCCATGTGGTTTTACGGCCAGAGCTACGATTCTGTATATGTAAGTACCTAATTACATACATATGGTCACGTCTATATCCCTTGTGGGCTAGACAGAGCCAACAGTCTTGAAAAGACTGAATGGCCACTTTCAGCTATTTGGCTCAATGATAGAATTGAGATTCAAATAGTGATAGGTTGCTAGCCCCTCGCCTAGAAAAGAATCCCAAGTGTGTAAGCCTTTCCCTTAGTCGCCTTTTACGACATCCATGGGAAAGTGATTGAGTGGTCCTATTATTTTTTGTATTGGGGCCAGGAACCACACGGCACTAAGTAATTAAGTTGATTTAAGTTAGTATTAACTAATATTTCGCCGCTGACTTGCTCATACTTGCATGTGTATTTTTTTAAACAATTTACTTAATTTTAAAGTTTGACGAGTAGTTAATCCAGCGGATCTGTGTGTCTGTCTGTATATAACTCACAAACTAATTTTTTATACACTAGCTTTTATTACTCCTTTAGTCGCCTCTACGACATCCACAGCCAATAGAATCTATTCTGCCGGAAACAATTGTCAATGTTTTCTCTCATGTGGGCAAACTATTTTGTACCTACTCTAGGTTCGATATTGAGTTTATTGAATTTATAAGTTATTGAAAAAATAACAATGCGTTCACGTCCAGAGTTCTTCAAAAAATTAACTTTCTTCCACAAATTTCTCTTTTTGCAAAATAGACTTTGAATTCAGACTTGGACACTTTCTTCTTTGATGACTTTGTACACGCTGAAGACAAACAATATCTTTCAATAATATCGGTACCTATCCTTATAAAAAAAAAAACATTAAAATACTTTCTGGAATATTATGAACAGATTCACAAAATTTAGCGTTACATATCTATCATTTACAAAGACCTACTTATTTAAATTCATTCCATCCGTTGAATGATGTTAAATATGGTGTAGGTACTGTGCCGTTAGAAAATTATCCAATTTTGACAATAAATCTATTCTATTCTATACATACAGACGTATTTATCCCTTGCGAGGCAGACAGAGCCAACGGTCTCGAAAAGACAAACACTTAACAGCTTATATTATTTCGGATTCTATAAACTTTCGTCTTAAATATAAACCAACCATGAGCTTCATAACTTGGTTACTTATCGGAGCGCACACAGATTGGTGTTCTAAAATGCAACTGTGTAATATTTGCAAAAGATAACAGTGATAAAATGCACTAATGCAGGCAAAGGATAGGGTGCATATGTTTGCAGACGGAAATGCACGTGGGTGTATGTATGTATGTACCACGGTCACTGACTGCAGATGTTTTAATAAAACTTTTAATTTAATTAAAAAAATTGACGAAAAATGCGATTGCCGTGTGGTTCCCGGTACACAGGACCATTCCATAGCTTTCCCATTGATGTTGTAAAAGGCGACTGAGGGATTATAACCTTAGGATCCTTTTAGGCGATGGGCTACCAGTAACTATAACGAAAGTTTGAATCTCAACTCCATCTTTAAGCCATACAGCTGAACGTCAGTTCAATTCAGTCTTTGTGAGAGTGTTCTATCTACCCCGTAAGGGATAAAGACGTGATTATATGTATGTAAGTATTAAGAAAAAAATTAAAACCAAATCTCAATGGATCTTGCGCAACATCAAGTATTTTCTTATTTTAATAATTTTTAATAATTATGTTATACATTATATTATTATTACATTATATTATACAATGCATTAAAACAATGGATAAGGAAGGAAATATATTCAACACCAGAACACATATAGTTAACCTCAGATGATAAAAAGAAACTGAGGAAAAGATAAAAACAAAATTTTTTTTTTATTGAGCTTGCTACATTCTTAATCTCTGAAATACGTAGGATAGGCATATCTTGTGTTGAATATCTTTTAATTAACAATTGTCTTTGGCACACGAAAATTCTAGAGACATACCATCATCTAATGTGAGATAATGTGTCTCCAAATTTTAGGAATAGGTATTGTTATCAATCGAAAGAGGCAGATGTCATGACCTTTTCGTTGATGCGAGATGTGCCTACCTACTAAGTACGTAAATAGTAGCGATAACTTATTATAAATTATCAATTTTATTTTTGTAGCATCCGTCATTACCTTACGTAATGTTTCTAATCACAATTTAAGCAAAAGAGTTGATATGACATACTATCAAATTAACAGGAAACTTTGAACTTTTTGAGGCTAATTTATCAAGTTTCGTGAAAACAAAGGAACCTCCCTATCTCCCTAGAACATATTATTACCCAAATACTGTTGTTCCATGGCCCTATTTTTTAATTAAAATAAGTTCTGACCATTTTGCTTGCCCTTAAATGAAAACGTTCTAAACTGTATGAAGTTTATTACCGCTTCTTCTGCACTGACGCCTTGGAAGCGGCAATAAACTTAGTTTTTAAGTAATTTATTTCACGTCAACCAAGTTGTTAAACCATACGACAATTATTAAGCGATATAATAGTATCCTATAATAATGAATAAAAATTTTGAATTTTGAATTTAACTTTTTGGTCAAGTAATCTTCGTCATACAGGTATGGTTTTCCATTAAATATTTTTGTTTGCAGGTAAACAACTTTGGACTTATTTCATTTAGGACAGGTATACCTTCATTCATCAACGCGGAGTTCCCCTTGCCATATCCATCAATAGCAGCATTTTACACCAACGTAGATACCACAGAAAGTGGGGAAATATATTATAGGGAAACAGATGAGGTACACGTGTTATCTAAAGCCGAGGAAAGTGTCCAAAACAACTTCCACGATTATTATGATTTCAAACCTAAAAGTGTATTCATTGCTACGTGGATTGATGTAACGTATAAATCACACGGTAACAGCAAACCAAAGAACAGTTTTCAAATAGCCATCATCAGCAATGGCACGGAGAGCTTTGCTGAGTTTTTGTATCCTGAAAGAGAAATTCAATGGATTCAAAGAGAAACGGACGATCCATCGATACGCGATGCCAAAGCTCAAGCAGGTCTCGTGGCGGAGGATGGACGGGTCTACGCACTGAGAGGCTCCGGCAGTGATCAAATACGCAATGTCATGGTGTAAGTAAATACTATTGTAAAATTTGTAAATCAAGTCAAAACTTCATCACCAAATAATTCAACGAGATATTTTTGTTTTTCCAGATTATCAAATGCACACGAACCAGGAAAATATATATTCAGAATTGGAAATATATCACCAGAAGATAACGTCGATGTTCCCGACCTCTACAACCAAACAGATGATCTGGAAGAAGAATCTAAGACATGCGCGCAAAGTGGGCCTAGTATGTGTCACATGCAAGCGCGATGTGTTGACTACCAAGCAGGCATCTGTTGTCAATGCAACGACGGATTTTACGGAAATGGAAAGTCATGTATCAAAGATGACGTTCCTGTAAGAGTACATGGAAAAATCACGGGTTCTATTAATCAAATACAGCTGAACGACATCGATATCCAAGCGTATGTAGTTGTAGCTGATGGCCGGTCATACACCGCGTTGTCACAGCTTCCACCAGGACTGGGAAATAGTTTGCAATTTCTAACTGTCCTTGACACAACGATTGGATGGCTTTTCGCTAAACCATCAGGATATGCGAGGAATGGATACCAACTCACAGGATCTGTGTTTAATCATAGTGCGGAAATTTACTTCCCCAAAACTGGTGATAGAATAATAATAAATCAGGAATATTTAGGTCATGATGTCTTCGATCAAATAACAATTGATATACAAATACGAGGAAGTTTACCAGTTCTTCCTGATAGAACAAAATTAGATGTAGCTGAATATGAAGAGCAATACACGATCGTTGAACCAGGCATCGTCAGATCACAATCAACTCGCAAGTTTACTAATAGAAATACAGACCAAGAATACGAACAAGTTTTAACCCAATCATTTAGCTATAATCCATGCCGGTTTGCACCAGTTTCCGAAGAAGACGTAGCACCCACAACATTAAAAATTTCCAAGAATTACTTAGGCTATGAACATAATGACCAAATCGTTAGATATGGTACAAGTAACAAAATTACACCCTTAGGACATGAGGACCCATGTATTCAAGGACGGCAATCATGTGGTCCTCACAGTTCATGTGTAGTAAGAGGCGAATCTTTCACATGTGAATGTCAATCAGGGTTCACTAACATTTTCCATGAAAATTCAGTCGTGTGTGTTGATGTAGATGAATGTTCGAGTGGCTCCCACAACTGTCATGAAAATGCTGTTTGCCGAAACTTTGATGGAGGTTTCCAATGTGTTTGTAATAGTGGCTATGAAGGAAACGGTGTTAATTGCAAACCTCTATCGGAACCTAAATCGCAATGCCGAGATGTCCAATGTGACCCTAATGCACAGTGCATTTTAAATTTCATGGGTCAGCCACTGTGTCTCTGTCAGTTGGGATACACAGGCGACGGCCATTCATGTTGGCCAATTCAACAGCATGTTTGCGATCATGTTTGTTCGCCAGATGCTTCTTGTGTCTATTCTGAAACCGCTGGAAATTATCTATGCAAATGCCATGCTGGATATTCTGGTGACGGTTACATTTGTACAGAAGATCCACCCACAACCACACCAGCACAGCAGCCAACAGAAGAGACTTACAACGAAAACTTTGTACTACCTAATTGCTATGATGGTGAATGCTCATGCCCTGATGGTTACGAAAAATTCATGGATGATCTTATCAACGATGTATGTAGATTTACTGGTCACTATCTCCATGCTCCATCTGAAAATATTGACCCTGTAACCGATAGCACTGACCGAGGAGGTAAGATACAATTAAACTTCATTGCTAAAATAAAAAATGTTTAAAATCTTTAATAATATTATAAGTATCACCTGTTTCATAACTATTTTGTTTCCAGTGCAATGTCTAACGGAAGCAGACTGTCCGCCGAACGCTTACTGTTCTTTGAACTACGAAAACATCGGTCACTGTGTTTGTCTAGAAGGTTACGAAGGCGACCAATACGAATGTACCGAAAAAACTAGCCGTGAATGTGGTAACTGCGGCCATAACGCTCATTGTATTGTCACCCCATCCGGAGAATATATCTGTGTCTGTGATATTGGCTACCACGGAGATGGCAATGACTGCAGACCAAACTTCATCTGCGCTAACAACTCCGATTGCGAGCAAAACGCTGAATGTCGACTTGATCCAGCCAGCAACGAATACATATGCCAATGCATCGATAGATATATCAAAGATCAAAACGATGCTTGCATACCTGCTCAACTCTGCAATGGTGCACAATGTGCCCCATTCGCCTCCTGCTTGTACGACGAAACCATTAATCTTAATTATTGTCAATGTAACACTGGGTACATTGGTGATGGCGTGTCTGAATGCATCAAGGAATCTTACTCATCATATCCTTTGACATATTATCCTGTGAATACTGAAACAGAAACAACGCCTCCACCGACATGTTATGAGCTCAACGACTGCAGCGTCAACGGATATTGCTCGCCAGTCGATAATACGTACAGATGCTTATGTTCAGAAGGTTATTCCGGCGATGGCTACGTTTGTACTTTTGACGAAAACTGTAGAAATACTCCAGATTTGTGTGACCATCGTGCGTCGTGTCTCAGGCGAGGCGATACTTACGAATGTGTCTGCAATACCGGTTACAACGGCAATGGCAGTTACTGCGAACTAAATCCACGACAGGCAGGAAACTTTTTGGTAGTCAGTGATGGCGCTTCAGTCTACAGAGTTCCTTTTCAAATAAGCGCTAAACAGTTCGCTGTTCCGCTAAACAGTGCAATCTACCAAATAGCGGTGGGTGTCGATGTTGATTGTCAGAAAGGTAGAATTTACTGGGGCGATGTGAACAGCAATACTATTAAGAGTAGCGCATATGATGGATCTGCTTTTGAACAGTTCTTATTTACCGGTACGTATAATATTGATAGGTTTAGGTATTGATAGGACTGTCTATAGATATCTTAATCAAATTTTGTTTCATACAGATGTGTTGGCTCCTGAAGGCATAGCCATTGACTGGGCTGCGCGTAATATATTCTGGACTGACTCGAAAAAGCTAACTATTGAAGTTGCTAATATTGACACAAAAGTACGAAAAATTTTGTTCTCAAAGAATGGAATTGCGAATCCGAGAGGCATCGCAGTGCATCCGCAAAGAGGGTAAGACTAAACTATTGCAGTAAATTATGTGGTTTATTATAACCTGTAATTTCAACATAAACGTCGTCAATATTTACATTGAACAATGTGATTTTATGTTTCTTTTTTTTATTGCGGACTAGAGTTTTGCCATAAGTATCATAACCATGATAATTTCCATAAAATAAAGTGTGTTACAGATAAAATTCTAGTCTACGTCCATGCAAAAATTTTATCAAAATTTATTCATAAGTTTAACAATTATTTTCAAAATACCCGTACAAATACATATATGAATATACAAACTCTCTGGAATCATACTATTTTTCATATTCCGAGCAGAATTCTCTCCTAACAATGTAATACATTTTTCTAGCAAAGTTTTCTGGTCCGACTGGAACCGTTCGGGCGCCAAAATCGAATGGGCTAACATGGACGGTTCCCAGCGAGGGATCTTCCTTGACCAAGCCGACGTGAACCTTCCAAATTCCTTGGCCATCGACTGGCAACGAGACAGGCTATGTTTTGCGGATGCAGGTCTCTCTGCTATCAAATGCGTGGGCATTGACACCTTGGAGAGAGAAACCGTCGTAGCCAACTGCTCGTATCCCTTTGGACTAGCTATTAACGGAGACAAGTTTTACTGGACCGATTGGAGATCGTAAGTTGATATTTAGAAAACCTTACTAACTCATATCACCACTCTGAGATACAAAATTGTGTCATAGATGCCGATAGTTTTTCCATTTAGATCAGTTGTGCATCAGCTTCTACCATCTTTATACTAATCCTGCGACCCAAATCTTCTGGAGTCTTGGTCTCCAGTTTTTCCATTATGGTCGATCCTGCATCAGCTTGTATTCTACCAGTTATTGGGAGTAAACTCTGGTAGGCATTCAGTTGAACAATCTTAAGCAATAAACAAATATTATTATAAGTTTAACTAGGTAAATCTACGTAACCCAAAACAAAATTTTAAAGCTATTAGTTCCCATCATCCGAGTAATCAAATACATGATAAACATTAAGAATTTATTGATATCCCTTAATATGTTCCAGGCGCAAAGTGGAATACATGGACATATCCACTGGAGTTAAAGGGCGAGCCCCAATCTCTAAGGCATCAAAACTATACGGCGTAGCTGTAGTCCCCGAGGAATGTCCGCCGGCTTCGAGCTACTGTCAGTATTGGAACGGAAACTGTAAGACTGATGAGCTCTGCCTACCCAACGGGCAAGGAAGCAGGGTCTGCTCCCCCGGAGACAACGGCGGTTATGAAGAAAACCGAATCATTTAGTTGCCAACTGTACTGTTAACTTGCTGTCAAAGCACTGTACTTCGTAACTTTAGAAGTGCAGTTCGTTTATAATGTGCGGTACTTCGTAATTAACTTAAAAGTCGTAATTATAATTAACTTCACGAGTGCAAGTAATTTCTAATTCACTGCACTTTGTGAAAAGACAATCAGTGTGGTGTCAGTTTAATGCCCAATTTAATGAGTGTATGTACTGAACTTAATAAATGTGTAAGGGTCTTTTTACGAACGTTGACAAGGCAAATATCTTTTATTCCTACTCTCTTTCTATTCGTTTGCTTCAAAGAATTAAAGGGGGTAAATAAGACCCTATGAGTATCAACGTTCTTGAATTATTTCACATAGATTTTAGTGCCATATTATTTGTTAACTATAGAATTTGATGCAAGAAAAGTTTTATAATTGAAATCGTAAGCGTAAATCACTTCTTAACACAAGCAAAATATAACGAGCTATAAGATGTAAAATGTATATGTGTGAATAAGTTTTTTTTATAATTTTTATAGTACATGAACCGGTAGATCTGTATTTTAATATACATATGGACAAATCCATGATAATATGCCAAAGAATTTATAGAGACTGTTTTATTTGTTTATCAATTAGATATTTTTATAACAGTCAGTTATCTCCCACATAAATTAGGTATAGAAAGTTGAATGTCATAAGTCGTTGGTTCAATGCTTTATAAATATTTCGATTTCATACTTATAAATTATTGTTTTATACCAAAGTGTAGTAAACCTATTTATTGTACAATATTTCTTATGTGTTTTCTTCTTTGTCGTAAGTTTTTGGACTCAGCCCCCATTAGCCTACTTGCTCCTGTATTTAATCCCGATTGCATCCTCACCACTCTGGAGAGGAGCCCGGTGTATGCATTTGATCATAGCCCTTGGATTGGGTGAGACAGGTTTCTCACCCAATCCAGGGGCCCAGAAAGCCAGAATTGGAACCTTACCAGTATTGGATTAATCATGATTATATATTCAGTTGCCTGAATGAAAAAGGATGAGAGATTTATTCAATTAAATACTACATTTCCTGTTCAAACTTTTATTAAAAAAAAAATATATTCCATAATTTATATTCAATACACTTTATTTAAGAATCAATAAACGTATCTATGTGAGACATATAGGTTTAACTTCGCATTTAAAAATACGGATATTTATAGATATAAAATAGTAAAGTGAAAATACTAATAAAAAATTGTGCAGATTACGCTGAAAAGGCACAAAAAGTTCCTAAACTAGTAGTTTTCTTCATTCTGGCAACACCACATTGATAGATAAAATAGTAAAGAGAGAAATACTTATAAAATAATGCAGATTGCCATGATAATGCAAAAAATGTGCTTGAAACTTCTTAACGGTAGCATAATCTTTCGTTAAAACTACATATTATCCTCTCTCTATTTAATAGTAAAGTGAAAAATACTTAATAAAATTTGTGTAGAATGTCATGATGATGCTGATAAAGGCACTAGAAACTTCTTAATTGTAGCAATAGCCTTCGTTCTGGTAACACCACTCTGGCTGAATGGAATCCGCTTGGATTCCCATGTGGACCAGTCGTTCCCTGTAATAATAATTAATTAATTAATAAATATATATGGAACAAATAACACAGATTGAATTAGCCTTGAAGTTAGTGCGAAACTTGTGTTACGTGATACTTACTCAACGACACTATATTTTATAATAAACTAGCGGACCCGACAGACTTTGTTCTGACAAAAAGATTTGTAATATGACAGTTTTTTGTTTCTATCTATTTTATTGCCAGGGCAAAAATTCTCCTGAACAAAACCTTCACCCTGTTGATAGGGCGTTGTGAATAAAAAAAATCTGAAAAAGTTCTTTTCTCATCACGCCCTGGCCGGAATTCGAACCCGGGACTTCCGGTGTTCCAGACGAGTGCACTACCGCTGCGCCACAGAGGCCGAAAAAAGCTTAAAAATGAGTCAATTCAAGAAGATGTCGCCTTATAACATTACCTTTTTTTTGTTATCGAAGGGGAAATCCTTTTTACGGACAACTCTTAGATCTTCACCCGGGAGAGTGTGGGACTCCTGGCACCTAGTATATCAGCCTACCCACTAAAACCCCTCCGTTCGCCGTTGCCATTTTGAGGGCATCATGGGATCGCAGGTATTTCACCACGAGCCTTATAATATTACCTGACGTGTAACATTCGATGCTCGGCTTCCTTCCAGTCATGCTGCGGATCGCTCCACAACCTCTCGGCCAGTGCTGCAGCACGTGGCCAGAGGCGACCGTCCAAGGTCGACGTGTCTGATTGCTCAGACCATAGCGCAGCTTCCGCGCCTTAAATGTGACATACATATACATACATACATATGATCGCGTCTTTATCCCTTACGGGGTAGACAGAGCCAACAGTCTTGAAAAGACTGATAGGCCACGTTCAGCTGTTTGGCTTAATGATAGAATTGAGATTCAAATAGTGACGGGTTGCTAGCCCATCGCCTAAAAGAAGAATCCCAAGTTTATAAGCCTATCCCTTAGTCGCCTTTTACGACATCCATGGGAACGAGATGGAGTGGTCCTATTCTTTTTTGCCGTGTGGTTCCCGGCACCAATAAAAAAAAGAATAGGACCACTCCATCTCGTTCCCATGGATGTCGTTAAATGTGACATCAGTGAATTTAGTTATCAATACGAATAACAGATAATCATGACCCGTCCAATGTCCATAGGTTTAGCCCATATGGACTGTATCAACGTATTAGAAAAAATTTACAAGTAGGTACCCAAATTTGTGACCTATTTGGGGTAGGTCCGAAGAAAGGCGTTTTGTTCTGCTATTCTCATTTCTCAGTGCCGTGTGGTCTCCCGGCACCAATACCAAAAAGAATAGGACCACTCCCTCCATCTCTTTCCCATGGATGTCGTAAAAGGCGACTAAGGGACAGGCTTACAAACTTGGGATTATTTTTCTGGCGATTGGCTAGCAACCTGTCACTTTTGAATTTGAATCTCAATTCTATCATTAAGCCAAATAGCTGAACGTGGCCATTCAGTCTTTTCAAGGCGGTTGGCTCTGCCTACCCCGCAAGGGATGTAGACGTGACCATATGTAATGTATAAGTGATGGAATGAACAAATAAAAATCATTAAAATGTTAGTTTTCGAAAAACTATCCAAAGCCTACGTCAATCAAATTTATGCCAGGATAGTGTAAGCGACTGGTCGGCCTTCCCCCTTTTTTTTTTGGTTTTCGACCTGGAAATCCTTTTACGGACTGCCTCCCGGGTCTGCACTCGGGAGAGTGTCGGACTCCTGGCATCCAGTGTGCCAGCCTACCAATTTAAACCCCTCAGGTGCCCCCTTCTCGCCATTTTGAAGACATCATGGGATCGCATGGCATTTCACCACGATGCCCCCTGGCTCCCCGCTGCGACTTGCCAGGGACCGTTCTTACCGTTTGGGCGACCAGTAAGATGCTGTCTGCCTTTTTTACTTCAGGGTCAAAATTTGACCCTTACCCAAATGACCATCAAGAGTAACATGGGCTATTTCTTTTTTTCGAAATTCCCGCTGGAGCGAAGCCCCGCGAAAAAGTTATTATGATAGATACTTAGGTATTTATATACATATATTGCCTCCCGTTTACTTAGAGGTGTTTTCTCTTTAAATAGGGCATAGAACTTGTGGGGAAAAAAGGACATACCAAGAATAAGATCCTTATGATCGGCCGCAATCTTTGATGGCATATTATCGTAGACCTTCTGCCAGCCGATGTACGGCGAGCACCAGTTGTTACCTGAAAATGGTTTAGAATTTTCATAAATTACATTAATATTACAATTACAATACTTATAATAATTATACATCTGTTCTCTTATACACAAACAACAATTTTTATAATTTGCATGCCTGTGCCATCAGACTGAAACTAATATAAAAAAAATGAGAGCGACAGACACTAGAACAATTTTACAACAAAACACGCCCATATCAACAATTTGACCTTAATACTTTTTATCCCGAAAATAGTACTATTCTCTAGAGATTTTCTATAAGGGAGCGTTTGAACCAGCGAGAAAACTAGAACGATCTATATTTAATGATAGAGATATACCTAAATCGTAAAACTAGTATTTACCTATACGAATATCTGTATTATATAATATCTAGCTGTGCCCGCGACTTCATCCGCGTGGAATAGTTATTTTGGGCATCATTAAAGCCCTCAAGGATGAATAATTTTCCCCGTTTTTTTTCACATTCTTCATTCTTATAATAGTTACAGCGTGATGTTTTATAGCGTAAAGCCTTCCTCGATAAATAGTCTATTCAACACAATTTTTTTTAAATCGAACCAGTACTTCCTGAGATTAACGCGTTCAAACAAACAAACAAACAAACTCTTCAGCTTTATAATATTAGTATAGATGAGTGATTATAAAACTATCTTACCACTGCCGACCCAGGCCCCGAAGCCGCAGTCCAAGTACAACGCGTCGTAGTTTGACAAGATGAGGCGGTATCCCTTCTCCAGCAAACCCTTGATTTGAGGACTTTCTCCCGTGGTCCACACCTGTATAAATTTAAATAATTTTTGTATTTTTTTTTTGTTTTTTATTAACAAAGTAGCAGCTTAAAGCTGACGAGTGTGTATTACTGCATACATACATACATACATAAAATCACGCCGCTTTCCCGGAGAGGTAAGCAGAGACTACCTCTTTCCACTTGCCACGATCTCTGCATATTTCCTTTGCTTCATCCACATTCATAACTCTCTTCATGCAAGCTCGGCGGTTTCGGGTACTTTTGACCTTTTGTATTACTGCATCTTTGGTTTTAAATGTTTGCCCAGTCGATTTATTTATTACACGAAAAAAAGGTCATTTATTTTCGTGGTGTTTTCGTGGTGGAGGAGTAGTTTTGGTATTATGTTGGACTGGCCAGCTAATTGACTCAACGGTAGAATTGAGATTCAAATCGTAATGGGTTGCTAGCCCATCGCCTAAAAGAAGAATCCGAAGAAATGTAGTAGTCCTATTCTTTTTTCTATTGGTGCCGGGAACTACACGGCACGGTTTCTTGAAATATGAATGGCATAAATATTTTTATACTCACTTGAATGATGTAATCGTCTTTGTTCAGGTACTTCTCAACAGACTCGTAGTCGGTCAGTGTACTCGTCCACATTATAAGTGGAATGCCTTTCCCAAACGCCTGTAATGTTGTTTTTTAGTTAATTGTACAATAACTTAATAACTTTTAAAGATAAGAAGTAAATATGGGAGATCTTTGCCAGTGGCCAAAGGAGCGTAGCATATTTGGCTACGTTATTTTCGTTTATTACTAAGATGTTTATTACTCCGACGTTTATTACCACGTTGCGACGTTTATTACTTTACTACGACAATTATAACTTTCCCAGTGGAGTAGTCAGGTACTTCATTTTTACACTTGACACGATGACATGAACTTTTGCAAAGTTCTTTTCCAGATTACCATTTATTTTTCCTGGAAATTTCCCTACATTTGCCTCATAGGAGCAAAACGATAAGAAAAATCTTGTGAAACAGTAAAAAATAATCACCTTATAGGCCTTATCCTGCGCCTTAGTCTGGAAATAATTCCAGAGTTTGAGGAAGCCGGTCATGTTGAGGTCCCACCTGTTCTGCAGGATGAACTGCTGGATCTCCGCGGAGCTGTTCCAGCACTTTTCGCTCACTTCGTCACCACCCATGTGGAACATGTCCGGTTTGAATAAATCTGGAGAATGAAAAAATATCTTATGATAGAATTGAGATTCGAATTGTGACAGGTTGCTTGCCCATCACCTTAAAGTAGAATCCGCCGTTATATGTGATATTTCTTGCTTCGTAAAGATATTACAAATACACATATTCAAATTCAAATTTAAAATTTTTATTTATTATTATAGCATACTTCATATAGCTTAATAATTGTCAAATCTTTTGGTATCACAACATTGGTAGACGTCAAATAAATTACTAAAAACTAAGTTAACTGCCGCTTCCAAGGAGTCAGGGCAGAAGAAGCGGTAACAAACTGCCCTGCAGCATTTTATTCAAAAACGTCAATTTCAGAATGTGGACAAGAGAATACATTGTTCAGATCAATTTATTCATATTACCAGCCATATCCATGTAGATATCCTCCAGGTATTCATACAATTCATCTCTGATCGGATTCAGCTGACCACAGGGGGGCTCCACGCAGTAGTGTTGCCATGGCTCAGCCTGGAAGTATAAAAAAAGAAATTTCTTAATCAGAGGTAATAGAGAATAGAATAGAATAGATTTATTTTCAAAATTGGATACATGGTATCACTTATTGATGTCACATCACTTAAATCTAATTATAACTACTACCGCTTCCAAAGCTCACGTGTAAAAGAAGCGGCGGAACAAACTACACTGCAGCATTTTCATCGGTCGTCAATTTACAACTATAGATCTATTAAATCTAAATCACCATTAACACAACCACAACCTGTCAACGTTTTAGAAAAACTTACAAGTACCTTTATTTGCGACCTATTTTGGGTAGGTCCATATTATTCATTGTCATAGAAGGGCATATTGTTCTGCTATTCTCATTTGAGATAAAAGACAATCTAAGCACACGAGGCCGTGGCATAACTAAATACCTACTTGTGTTCATTAAGAGAACTGGTCCAAACATTACAAAATGAATGACTGATTTTCTTACTCGGGTAACAAAAGGTAAAAAAAATGTGCTTGAGTTGAGAAACTTACCTTAAAGCAAACAGTGAGGTTGGTGTCCTGCCAGCCCTCGCCGACGTGCGCGGGCGCATCGAACTCTGGCAACACGCGCACGCCACGCTCCAGCCCGTATTGAACGACGTCTTTGATGTCGCTCTTCGTATAAACCTGATAAAAATAATTTTTATTATTATTTATAAAATAATAAATTTTAATCGGTTTTATTTTGGGTTTTGTACTCTGAAGCTAAGATTTCAAGTTTCAACTTGTAGTGTGAACAGAATGGTGAACAGAGTAGAATATATATCTATCTCTTTATCTATTAGCATAAAAAATTAAGCCATAATGTAATGTAGCATACTGTATTATGGCAAAATGATTTTTAAGCATAACGTTCTTTCGCATAATTGTTTACGCATAACTATCTACACCAAAAATAATTTAAACTTACATAGCTTAAAAGAGAATTATGCCAAATTTAATCGTGGTAAGTATACCAAAAGTCAGAATTATACCTTAAACCCATTATGCCAAAACAGTTATGCCAAAGAACATTGGGATAAAAAAGTGGCCCCAAGTTTTGAATGTTGATTCACAAGATTCGAATCTACTTACACATTAGTTAATCTTTGGAAACTTTTAATTTTCTAACATGTTATCTTTTTAAGACTTATATCATTTACTGGAATTGAAGGGTTAACTACTTTTAGAGTTATGATGTCATAAACGATAGTATTACTGCTGCATCACCGTACCTAAGATAGAAACAAAGACACAAAGTCTTGATGATATTAAAAGCTCACCTTGCTAGGGCTCAGGGCTCCCAATCTGGACAAATTAGGCCTCCTTTCAGACACGAAGGGGAAGCTCTGGCTGTCCGTGATGTGCCAATGGAAAGTGTTCAACTTGACAGCGGCCATACCATCTGAAATTTGTATAGATATATATACACATACATACATATGGTCACGGCTATATCCCTTGCGGTGTAGACAGAGCCAACAGTCTTGAAAAGACTGAATGGCCACGTTCAGCTGTTTGGCATAGTGATAGAATTGAGATCAAATAGTGACAGGTTGCTAGCCCATCGCCTAAAAGAGGAATCCCAAGTTTATAAGCTTATAGCCTTAGTCGCCTTTTACGACATCCATGGGAAAGAGATGGAGTGGACCTATTCTTTTTTGTTATGTTGCCGGGAACCACACGGCACCTTTACTTTAAGTGCTTATACATATACAATACAACAATGGTTTAATGGACCCATTGTTCATCATGCAATATATAGAAGGTGTATATATGTATATCGTAAGATCTAGTTCTACGGCCGACTTTCTCTTTTCAATGAAAAATAGAAACCGCGTTTCTTAATAGGTCACACACAACAAAAGAGTAGTTATGTATGTATATATGTTTACACGTTGTGGCGACATCTCTACGCCACTCGCCACAACATCAAATCACACAACAACTGTCAATCATCTCGAAGAAATCGACGCGCTCAGCCAATAGCAGCGAAGAACCCAAATCGCGATTTCAGAAATTTCATGGATTGGAGCTATATATACAACCTCCGACACAACATCGTCGGAGCCGCGGTTCCCCAGGCACAACACCTAGCCTGGCGGAAGATCTTCCCTTTGGTGGCGGTCGAGCCGAATCATCGCTCCCGCTACAACGTCAATGTGTCTTGCATACACGTCAATGTCATTTGCAAACACACTTTTAACGCAAAATGACTTTTGCATCGCATCTGATTGTGATTTGAGATAACTGAGCGAAACCAATTTCCGATAATTCAAAACATCAGACTCTACCATTTCACAATGTTTATTAATACATACATACATACACACTCAAAATTACGTCCATATTGCGTGCGGATTAGATAGAGCCAACAGTCTTGAAAAGACTGAAAGGTCACTTCGTAACTTAAGTACATAATATTAACGAGCAACTGAAAAATACCTTTTAATAAGTAGTATTTGAAATGCAACGCAAAAGTTTATTAGGTTCACGGATTATACTCGTATCAGACCCCACAATTCTATACATGACACAGCAGTTTTAAATTTTCTTGCAGAAGTTTATCCGTTAAAAAAATGTCTCACAATCTTCTTTTATCTACCGTTAACCTCACTTACATCCTGACCTCTGTAAAGAAGATCCCAGGGCGCGCGTTTAGCCATGATTGGGTGAGTCAGGTTTTTACACAAATTCTCACAATACATACTACATACATATGGTCACGTCCATATCCCTTACGGGGTAGATAGAACCAACAGTCTTGAAAAGACTGATAGGCCACGTTCAGCTATTTGGCTTAATGATAGAATTGAGATTCAAATAGCGACAGGTTTCTAGCCCATCGCCTAAAAGAGGAATCCCAAGTTCATAAGCCTATAGCCTTAGTCGCCTTTTACGACAACCATGGGAAAGAGATGAAGTGGTCCTATTCTTTTTTTGTACGAGTGCCAGGAACCACACGGCACTTACAATATTTGGAAGATAAGATAAAAACTTACCAATCGTCCTCTTAATTGAGTCAACGGTGTAGTAATTTCTGCTGGTGTCCAACAAAAGTCCCCTGTAAGGGTACGCAGGTTTGTCATCGATCATCACGTCCCGCACCATCTGAAATTTATATGTATACTTAATAATAATAAATAAAATATAAAATATTCTTTATTGCAGTAATCTTGGTTACAATAATTATGCAAGGTCTTCCCAGTAAGTAATTAAATGATACTTGTGGTGGGAATGGCCGGCTACTACCTTAAAAGTTATACATAAAGATTACTAGTATGTGGATGTACGATATTTATACATTATAATAAAGAAACAACAATAAAGTGACATAATAAATAATATGACATATACATACAGACATACATACATAAAATCACGCCTCTTTCCCGGAGGGGTAGGCAGAGACTACATCTTTCCACTTGCCACGATCTCTGCATAGTTCCTTATAGAGTAAGATCCCAGAGCCGTAAGACACAACTTATTTTCTAAGATTCTCAGTAGTCTTTCATGTACTTTTAATACCTGCATGTTTGTGAGACTTGCCCGGTGACACCTGCGCAGGTACCAGGCGAGAAAGGTAACTAAAAATCACAGTTACTTAACTTAAATTTGTATGACTGATTTTTATATATATTTTATAGAATATTACTCTGAAGTCATATCAGAGAAGTCAGACGCTTTCCAAAATAAATTTTTGACTGTCTTTTAAATGTCTGACTTTTATATATTATATATTATATAAAAGTCAGACATTTAAAAATAAATTAAGTTAATTTTTTTTGATAGAGCTTTAAAGCGTCTGACAAAAGTTCTGGCGCATGGAAAGCGTCTGACTTCTCTGATATGACTTCAGAGTAATATTCTATAAAATATATATAAAAATCAGTCATACAAATTTAAGTTAAGTAACTGTGATTATTAGTTACCTTTCTCGCCTGGTACCTGCGCAGGTGTCACCGGGCAAGTCTCACAAACATGCAGGTATTAAAAGTACATGAAAGACTACTGAGAATCGAAAGATCCATTCTTTAGAAAATAAGTTGTGTCTTACGGCTCTGGGATCTTGGACTATTAGCTTCATCCACATTCATAACTCCCTTCATGCAAGCTCGGCGGTTTCGAATACTCTTGACCGATATATACTCTTGATTTATATATATACATATACTTAAATTAAATTGTAACGGACCGATGTCTGTATTTATAAGATATTATCAAAAAAACGATAAGGGGGATCTATAATGAACGACTCTGTGGCGCAGCGGTAGTACGCTTATCTGTAACACCGGTGGTCCCGGGTTCGAATCCCTGCCAGGCATGATGAGAAAAGAACTTGTTCTGATTGGCCTGGGTCTTGGATGTTTATCTATATACATAAGTATTTAATATGTAAAAGTATCGTTGAGTTATTATCTCGTAACACATTCTCGAACTTACTTCGACCCTAACTCAATCTGGGAAATTTGTCCCGTATACACGTATATTTATTTATTTATATTTATTTATAAGAAGCCAAAAATATGTCTGCCTGTATGTTTGTACTCGCATCACACGAAAAATCCGGATAAGTACCTACGGTATTGTAAATATTCTATTCTATTGGTTAATGGACCACAAACATACTTAATTATTCTCAAACGAGTATTTTATCAACCCAGTAAAGATCCTCTTTATTGCGGATTACGATCAATGAACTCTCATTTAAAAAAAAAAATAGTAATGTCACCGGATCCTTGTTATGCAAATGGCCAGTCTTGTCAGGTCACTGACACTGACCGGTTATTTAAATTAAACCATACAATACGCGGGACATTGCATTTTATGATTAGCTCACATCTCAACTCGATATGAAAAAATTATTTCGAGTCATTGTTCAATTCAAAATTCTTGTATAAGAGCTTTTGTAGGACGAGTAGGCGGTAGTAGGCGGTTCTGTTACAGCATAAGAAAACCCTATTTTACTTATCCGCCTTAAGAACTACATCTTCTTCCTCCTGGGGTAAATCCCGGTTACTTCCTCACCTCTCTGGATACGAGCTCGGGGTGCGTCTTTTAACAATAATCCAAATTGGGTGAGTCAGGTTTTTACACGAACCTACTCCCGTCTTACCTCTGCAACCAGGTAGAGGACCTTAACCCATATATATTAACTACTAGATGTGCCCGCGACTCCGTCCGCGTGGAATAGTTATTTTAGGCATCATTGAAGTTGAAGCCCTCAAGGGTGAATAATTTTCCCCGTTTTTTTTACATTTTTCATTATTTTTCGCTCCTAATAGTTGTAGCGTGATGTTATATAGCCTAAAGCCTTCCTCGATAAATGGTCTATTCAACACAAAAATATTTTTTTTATTCAAACCAGTAGTTCCTAAGATTAGCGCGTTCAAACAAACAAACTCTTCAGCTTTATAATATTAGTATAGATTAGGAATTACAGCCCTGAATAAAAATGTTAACTCACCAACATATGGTTTCTGATGTCATCGTACACGAAGAGCTGTGACAGGGTTTCCAAGCCGTGCCTGAGGCCGAAGAAAGAGTTTGCGAATATTGTCGCGTTAATCTTCTCTGCGCCATTGCCGCCAACTCTAAGTCCGTAACCCTCGTCCATTCCAAGAGAAAACTCTGTTTGAACATATTGTGTGTTTTATATATCAGTAGAATAATTTGAGAGGGAGTTAAAAAAAAGAGTAACTAAATTTTACAAAGGCGTCCGCTTACGCTATGCAAGCCCTTCTACTTCAAATCAATCAGGGTAGAAATGTACGGTAAAATTGTATTCTGAACTTTAGACTCAATAGCTAAGAATTGTCGTGCAAATCTGTTACTGTTTATTCGAGACAGTTATGTAAACACTTCTAAAAATCGACTAGACAAACATAAAATTTAAAAACACAAGTGCAGTGATATACACGCTGCTAGTATATTCATAATAAACAAATGAATTTAAATGCGAATATCCAGTAGTCCAAAGTATAATTATAGTCTTACGGTGAGGAAGCCAGGTGGCCAGATCCATAGACGTTTTATACTTGATCACAACAAATACCTATGCCATTACGAGAAGGAGAAGACGTTAATCTTCTCTCTCTTTTTCTTTCTCTGTCTTCAGAACCAAAATGAAAGAGTCAAAGAGATAAGAACTCATTCATTTGGTTAATAATTAAGATAAATACATCTCAAAATTATTTTATGTTTTCATGAAAGAACGGAGTCTTCTGGCACATGCTTGGAAGCTTAAGAAGAGACTCCAAACGTGTCCTCGTTGTGCCATGTGTTTTAATAAATAATTTTGAATTTTAAAACACAACTATCCAATGTAGATCATGGTTACAGCAGTAGAATGTACTAAGTCGTAGAACATTTTACGACAATTACTAAACTGAAGTGTTCCTATTGTAAAGAATCAAATATCTTTGAAAATTTAATATCGTAAAAACAGCTATTCTATGATTGTTTCTGGGTACCATTATTTACTATATTCTCAAATGTGTCATTCATTTTGCACTGAGTGACTTAACAAGTTTGAGGAAAACTAAGAGTATCGTGATAGTAAAACCAATGACAAGATGCTCGTGACTAAATTATTAAACATAATAATAACCTCATGCTTTTACAAATATCTGAAGAGAGGTAGAGATATGTCGGACGACAATGTGTTAATATACCTATTAATTGTTTAAAAGGATAAATTAACTAATTCGGTTATGCCACGAAGTATGTATAGCGGTATGAATAAGACTAACATGTCTTTCTCATATAATAGAGTATTTCCAATTGCGTTCTCAAATGTATTCTTTTCAATTTGAAAAAAAAAATTTAAAAGATTTTTAAACCTGATCTCTTTTTTTCTTAAACATTAAAATTCGTTTCAGCCTCGTCTGAAACTCAAAACGAATGCTTAAATAACTTTACATACTAACCAATGGAGGTTTAATTACGATGCTCTTACGGTGAGGGTAAGCATCGTGAGGAATTCTGCACATTTAGGCAACTGTATGTGTAACCAGGATCGATGTAAGGTTTTCCAGCAAATGTTGGGAAGGTCTAATGGGAGTCGCTTCGTGTAAAAATCTGACTCACGCAATGCAGGATTCATGGCCAAGTCATACCCGGGCTCCTCTTCAGAGTGATAAGGATGCAACCGGGACTAAACCAGGAGGATGAAGACAGTCTTAACACAAGAGGGAGCTCCCATTAGGGAGTTTAGTCCAAAAATAAGGCTAATCAGATAAAGACCATTAACCGTCAATTAATTTGAATTGAACTCGGGTCCTTTGTGGCTCACAGGGAGCAAATTATCTATGACTAGCTGTACCTGCGACTTCGTCCGCGTGGAATAGTTATTTTGGGCATCATTGAAGACGAATGATGAATCATTTTCCCCGTGTTTTTTTTCCATATTCCATTATATCTTTGCTCCTTATAGTAGCAGCGTGATGTTATATAGTCTTAAAACCTTCTTCGATAAATGGTCTATTCAACGCAATGAGAATTTTTCAATTCGAACCAGAAGTTCCTGAGATTAGCGCGTTCAAACAAACAAACTCTTCAGCTTTATAATATTAGTATAGAAGATATTAATCACTCACCTAGTAAATCAGGGCTCCCATTTATAAGGTATACTTCCACGGCCTTCCCTGTGGCTTTAGGGCTCGCTCCCTTAGGAATGCCATACGAAACTTGGTTCTTGAATCTCTGGAACAGGAGAGAGTTTAAATCACGGTATAAACCAGAGAAATGAGAATGTAACTTGGATTAACGTCAGGAAGAAGAAGAACATTCAATAAAAGGAAATGTGGTGTAGGGAGATCACCTTCTAGATGATCCGACTTTATGAAATTGCATTAAAAGAAGATGTTCAATTGTTGACTCCATGTGTGGCGATGATGGTTATGCAAAACTTACTTCAAAACCCCGGGGCCCGCGTCTCGACGTTTGTTTCATTTTCATCATCATAACATTACTCGTGTTATTATGGCGTCCTAACTCCATGCTAACTCTGTCTTTCGCCATCCTAACTCCATCTTTCGCCATCCTAACTTCATCTTTCACCATTCTAACTCCATGTTTCGCCATCTTAATACCATCTTTCGCCATCCTCACTCCATCTTTTGCCATCCTAACTCCATCTTTCGCCATCCTAACTCCATCTATCGCCATCCTAACTCCATCTTTCGCCATCCCAACTCCATCTTTCGCCATCCTAATTCCATCTTTCGCCATCCTAACACCATCTTTCGCCATCCTAATTCCATCTTTCGCCATCCTAACTTTATCTTTCGCCATCCTAACTCTTACCTTTTGAGGCTAAACTGGGATACATATATAACCTCCTTACCTGCACAGCAGCTTCTGTCATAGCATCACTGACTCCTCGTTTGAGGTTCACCACATTCAAGCTCTGCAGATTGACCTTGGACAAGAAATTACCAAGGTCCACTTGTCCTGTTGGTTTGGGCCAAAGCAATCCTAAACAAAGAGAAAATATTACAGATATTTAGAGTCAATAAATTATGAAATGGTAAAAGTTTTTCCCGGAGAAGTGGGCAGAGACTACTGAAATAGTAGAAAAGAATTACAACAACGCAACCTTTTTGGAAGCATATACAAGTTAGAATAAGATTTCTAAGTTATATTTATTTTTATTGTATGCTCCAATAAAGAATTTCTTTCTTTTTCTGATTGAATTATTGTAGGTAGGTACGTCTTGCGAAGACAGGTCCAGTGACACGAACTGACTGTATCATCTTTTCTACCTTCTGTTTTCGCAATAAAGAAATTTGTATTTCTTTCTTTAAATCTGAGGACGTAAAATCCTAAAATTTACTTTGTTTTTAATCGCTTTATCGTCATAGTCTATGCATGTTCAAGGTAGCGGTCAATACCGGTGTTGTTTCAAAACCTGGGGTCCAAAAAAACAATAGATTTAACAAGGTCATTGGATCTGCAAATGTCGAAAAGCGACTAGCATCAGACCTCTCCAATGGCTAAGCGATAAGCTATTCTTATTCTATTTATTCTCCTGTACCTATAGATTCTGAAAAGCTGTCCTGTAAATGTGTGGTGAAATTTTTGATAAGCTATTATTATGCGAGCAGTTCCGCAGGCAAAAGCTAGTAATGATAGAAATACCTATTAAAAATTACATTGTATATTATTTCTCTCGTTTGTAAGTTTATTCAAAACTGATTCTAATAACAATACGCGTGAAAGTGCATTGTGGCGTATTTTACAACCGTTTCGTAATTAAATTGAATTAATTAAATTACCATCAAATCACGATTTTTTGGTAAAAACATTTATCTTTTATCAATTTAAAGTACCTACCTACCTATTAATGTTACCGAATGTGGTCAAACGTGGAAAGTTAATAACCGGTTATCTAGCCACAAAATTGATTGTTCCACACGGTTATCTAATATTACCGATTGACGCATATGCTATGCATGCAACGGCGATCCGTGAAGCATTGACACGAGGGAAAAAAAACATACATAAATACATAATGATCACCCTTGCGGAGTAGACAGAGCCAACAATCATGCAGACGCACGGCCACGTTCAGCCGTATGACCTATTGATAGAATTGAGATTCAAATAGTGAGTGGTCCCATTCTAATGTGCCAAAAACCACTAGGAAAAATAAGTATATGAAGAAAAATTATCTTCTTTAAACTTGTACCACTTTTAACTGTTTGTAACTTGTTTAGAAACTTTAACTTAATAAGTATTCAGATTTTTAAAGCCTGCCTTACAAGCTCTTATCTATTTGTGTAACAAAAACAAATAATTATAACTGAATGTCACAAGATTTAAAAAATATTGTCCTATAAATGCATAACCTTTTAGTGTTTTCGAGACTGCGGGCCCTGGCTTCACCGCGAGGGAATAGACGTTATTATGCTTGTTATATATGAATGTACCACTGAAACTATTTATTTATAGCGTTTTGCTGAAATAGCAAGCTATATACCTAAGTGAGACGATATAAAAGAGATAATAATTATGCTTTCTACCGACGAAAAGCTTTTAAGAAAGCTTTAACAAAGCCCGAAACACTAGGCATACATACCAAATTCATTGCAAAACATTTTGCAAGCCTCCAAACTGAGCGCGGGGTCATTATTTTTGGGGTCTGTTCGTGTTTTCAGACATTTTCCGTCTTCACACATCCACCGCCATAACGCTGAGTGGTCTTCGCTGATCACGCTAAAAAAACAATATAAATAAATAAATATGTACGGGACAAATTACACTGATTGAGTTAGCATCGAAGTAAGTTCGAGACTTGTGTTACGAGATACTAACTCAACGATACTATATTTTATAATAAATACTTATATATAAATAAACATCCAAGACCCAGGCCAATCAGAAAAAGTTCTTTTCTCATCATGCCCTGGCCAGGATTCTAACCCGGGACCTCCGGCGTCACAGACAAGCGTACTACCGCTGCGCCACAGAAGCCGTCAAAGTGTGTAAATAAATATGTACTTAATAACTTCAATACTCTATTAACTTAATTATATAAAGCTTTAATGTGGAAGGCATCTGCCTACAAAGGATTTTAGACGATCTCTCAGGAGCGAGCCTCGGCCTCGAACGTCAAATCTATAATCTATAATCTATATGTATAAAAGCGAAAAACACTCACTTAGGAATCACGAAATCTTGAAATCTACTGAGCCAATAAAGATGAAATTTGGCAGGAAGGTAGATTTTAATTAGGAGGGATCCACTAAGAAAGGATTTTTGGAAATTCAATTCCTAAGGGGGTGAAATACGGGTTGCAAGTTTGTATGAAACATCGTCATTTTGAGTGTGGGTTACGCGGACGAAGTCGCGGGCAACAGCTAGTAAATGTATAAAACCCGATACTGACTGACTGACAACGAAACTACTATAGTAGGAGACTGAAATTTGGCATTTAGGTTCTCTGTGCAGTAAAGGTGAAAACTAAGGGAGGATTTTCAGAAATTCCACCGGGAAGGGGAATTACCTATCAGGATTTTTCGTTTTACCCGCGTGAAGCCGCGGGCGTCTCTTTAGTACACTTAGGTATAAATAGTTACTTACCGATGTGGAAGGATTATATAAATAGTAAATATAATTATTTTCAGGGGCCACATTGTGTACTGAAACAAAAAGAAACAGTTGATTAATAATGAACAATTGATGATCAACAGTGTTCAACCAATATGGTGAACCAGTGTGGCTTTTTTTTGTAACAGAGGGGAAATCCTTTTACGGACGACTCCCCGGGTCTTCACCCGGGAGACTGTGGGACTCCTGTCACCGAGTGTGCCAGACTACAGCACTAAAACCCCTCCAGCGCTGCCTTCCTGCCATTTCGAAGGCATCATGAGATCGAGCCTTAGTCAACTACCTGCATGTCTTGAATTTTCGGGCCGCTAAATTGATAATGATTTAATATAGTATATTAAAGAACACAACACTCAAACTCAATAGAAAGATACGTAGAAACTAAAGTCAAAAGTGCAACAAACTCATTAAATATAAGCTTTGTTTTTATTTACATTGTCATATATGTACGTGCGATGGCATCTTATTTTTTAATTTTAAGATTCTACCCAAGATAAGAACTATTTTCAAAAATAGGTCATTTCTCTGTGCCTTTTTTTGGTCTTTTACTCTTCTTCTGTCTCAAAATCTTTTAAGTTTCTGTCTCAAAAACAATTATTTTTGTCGTAAGTAGAACTTCTCCGGAGAAGAGCCCTAGGTCCGCCAATGACCACGATCTTAAATTGAAAAACCCAGGTTTATAAACAAAGCGACTCCCATCTTACCTTGGTAAACTTTTAGAGGGACCCATAACCGGTAATGGTTACACCCGACATTTTCTTTTACCGTAAGACCATCGGTTGGCAATCGAAATAGTCTAAATAACCCAGGGATAGTAATTGTTAAATGGTCACAGTAGAGTTTAAAACAATTTATTTATTAAAATACTAGTTACTTATAATAATATTTATATTCTACCATATGCATGTCAGTTATTTACGAGAAATTTCAAAAATATCAAGTAGGTATATAAAATACACATATGATATTGATTTGTTTATCTTGTCTTCTATCTATGTTGTATCTGGGCGATATTGTCCACTTACAGATCTAAACACACAGATAATTTAATATCTTAATCTACTTCCAACAATGTAAGTAATAATAAGCCTTACAAGCCTTAGCACCCATCCATTTGGTACTCTACAAACAAATCAATGGCAAATTTTACATGATAAATTAATACATACAAAATTTATACAAATTAATGCCGTATTTATGAATAGTACTAATACTATAAATACTAAAGTTTATATGGATGTGTGTGTTTCTTACTCTTTTACGCAAAAACTACAAAACGAATTTTCGTTAAACTTTGCGCAGTAATTTAGTTAAGACATTGAAATAACATAATAACTTAAAATTTATACAGACTTAAGGTAGACGAAGTCTACAATAAATTTAAATAAATTTACAAACTTCATCTGTGTAATTATTTCTTAGAACTGGGAATTTTAACCAATTTTACGCCGGTCTAGCCCTAGGTAAGGGTTTTCCTACAAATGAAACACAAGAATTAACTTCTTCAAGTTAACGGGCCCAAGTTACAACATTTTTTTTTTTTTTATTATTGACCAATAATGTAGTACCAACCCCGTCAACCATTGAGATACCGCAATTATAAATTCAACAAATAATAAACTTTTAAAATAAAACTTACGCAAATAGGCGACGTAACAAGGTTTCGCCTATAATACAAATCTAATAACCTACTACTTGACCGTGGATTTTATAACAATAGACAAGTTAGATAAGGTAACAGAAATATATTTACGAATGGCAAAATTAATTTTCTGTCTAATTATACGACGTACCTGACGTCCAAACGGTATGCTGTAGTCTAGCACAATGACAGTGTTCAATGTCTTTGCTCGCAATCCGCTGCGCCGGCGCAGGCGATATTGTGTTTGGGAACCTGTTTGGCGCAGCTTAATGCCTTTTCATTTATAAGATATTTATAAATTCTCTTATTTTTTTTAGGCGTAATATAAAAGGGAAAATTACGACTACCTACCTGGAGAATTGCAATTTTGGGGCATTTTACGACTCATACCTAACACCAAATTTGATCCACTGGACGAGTGGTTAAGATATTCCAGTCGCTATCGAGTAGATGCACTTCGAATCACACTGCGGCTATGTTACCTACTAAAGGACTCTTTTCTGAGTTTCTTAAAGCTGTTACGGGGTAGACTGAGTCAACAATCTCGTAAAGGCCACGTTCAACTGATACAATTGCGGCTTAATATTATACTAGCTTATTGATATAACTATAAAAGGAGAACCAAGTTTATTAGCCTATCCCTTAGTCGCCTTTTACGAAATCCAAGGGAAAGAGATGGAGTGGTCCTGACTGTAGTCCTAGACATAGACGGACTGAAGGTTCATTTAAATAAACAATAGCGACACAATGACTGACTAACGATTACCTATGCCATTTACACTCTCTAAAAGTACCTAAGCCTTTACTGAAATCATGAATGGCCCCAGATTTGGTCAAAATTATTGGTATAGTAAATCAACAGTGGGAAAACGCGTTTCGACTGCGGCAGACAGTCTGCCGACATAGAAAAATGGCGGGATATCGTGAGGAAAGCGTTGGCTTCATTGTGAACACGACCGCTCTGCCAAGAGCGCAACGACAAAGAAGAATTGGTAAAGTTATGGTACAAAACCATGGCAGACGGAAAGTGTGAACTAAAGATATAGAAGATGGCCAACGGGAAGATCATCCGGCAGGCTAGGTGTTGTATCTACCTACCTACGGCTCCAACAATATTGTATGTGTGGTCATGAAATCTTTGCTTGCGCGTTTTAGACATTTCGCTGCTTTTGACTAATGGCGTCGACGAAGTCGCGGTTCCCCAGGCATAACACCAGCCTGGCGGAAGATCTTCCCTTTGTGGCGGTCGAACCTGAACTATCGTTCCCGCTACAAATGCAATCATGATCTTATCAACATGCCCCAGCCTGTAGGCTTTTTACGAATATGGATAGACTAGAGCCCTCAGACTATTGACAAAAAGTTTTTCAGCTACCTTATTACTTGACTGGAATTATGAAAAATAGTTAACACTAGCGGCCCGCCGCCGCTTCGCACGGGTGGACATATTTTTGTGTTTTATGTTTTGAAATAAATTTATTTCAAAAATCAAATTTATGCCTATGTCACTTTTGAAGGTCTATTCTATATCTGCGCCAAATTTTATCAAAATCGGACCAGTAGTTTTTGAGTTTATTCCACACAAACATACAAAAATAAAAATCTTTCCTCTTTATTATTAGTGTGGATAAAAATTTCAATAGCCGTTTATCTTGCGTTAATTGATTAATTGATTTTGATAAAATCAAAAGTGCGAGCTAAGTGCATCATACTACCATTTTTGGGCAGTTGTATATATTTTACAGCGACCACTACCTGTATTTCCAATAAAAAAATGTGCCTGTCAATGTCACATCACTCACTGACAGCTGTCAATCAAATCGATGTTTTGATAAAAAACATGCTATTCTCAGAAAAATTAAATTATAAACGAAGTGAAAGTGAATTAAGTGCAGAAAATTAAAAGTACTTACTGAGCTTGATTTATAGGAACAAAAATGGATCCGGCACTATTACGGGAACGGGAGGCTTTTAAAAAAAAGGCACTTGCAACTCCTAGGTGCGTAAACTACATCCTTTCTATACCACCGTTTGCTTACTAGCATTCGCTTTACCTTGTCATGTCTGTCCTGTACTCATTACCTACTTTCTCACTCCCACTTGTATCATACAAGTGGGAGTGAGTGTTGGATCATTTTGATCCCGTGTTGGATCATTTTGATCTGAATGATTACTGTTTATGATCAACAAGGTGCATAAGTACCTAGTTATTTATAGGTATTGAGCAAAAAATTTATATAAAACGTTATTTTTGACAACATTTGAACCAAAAATAAGACTACCTATGTACTTCTTTATAATAATATAGCAGGCTCCTGATATAGATTTCTTAATAGCAGAAAATGATTTTACCAAATGCCAAATAATCTAAAGGTCTTCTCTGCCTTTGTACACCACACTGAAATATCTATTTCATTGGATAAAAAGATTCATGATACTTCCTTGTGATATTACTTTTATGATATAACAGGCAGTTTCATTTTGTCTCTACAACATACTATCACTGGATCCACTTGGCATGAAGCCTTAAAATTACCTACAAAAAATTGCTAACAAACTCTTATTGAGATGTCTATACTAGATGCCCATTGTAATCCTTCAATCTGTAAATGGTTAAAATTGCTAACAACCTGAAACTTATGTTTTAATATTTTTCAGCATAGAAAAGAAGAAGACAAAAGATGACTCACAGACAAAAGATGACAGTAAGAAAAAATCTAAATCAAGCAGCTCGGCCAGCACTGGCCCCAAGCTGGATGCTTCTAAGTAAGTTTATCATGTCCTATACATACATACATACATATAATCACGTCTATATCCCTTACGGGGTAGACAGAGCCAACAGTCTTGAAAACACTGATAGGCCACATTGAGCTTTTCGGCTCAATGATTGAATTGAGATTCAAATAATGACAGGTTGCTAGCCCGTCGGCTAAAAGAAGAATCCCATGTTTATAAGCCTACCCCTTTTACGACATCCATGTGTTATGTGTGCATGTAATATCTGTATTACTTATAAATAGTATGTCTTATTTTATTTCAAAAAAATTCTTTATATATATCTGATTCTCAATTCCATCATAAATCCAAACAACTGAATGTAAGGTTTCAAGCTCTGTATGTACATATGTATGTTTATCCTGCATTATTATATTCCTGTATTTTTTATTCATATAAATATATATATGAATTAAAAAAATATTGAATATATTATGAATAAATAACTTTTTCAGTTACAAAACCATGGCGGGCAGTTCATCCTACCGGTTTGGAGTCTTGGCAAGGATCGTAAGACACATGAGGTCTAGGCACCAAGAAGGTGATGATCATCCCCTCACATTGGATGAGGTTCTAGATGAAACAAACCAACTGGATGTCGGCAATAAAGTTAAACAAGTAGGTATTATAATCTAAACTTAAGCACAGGGTTTTGTTCCTGTGGGAATGTACACGGAGGAATAGTTTTCTTTATACATACATACATACATATAATTACGTCTATATCCCTTGCGGGGTAGACAGAGCCTTGTAAAGACTGATAGGCCACGTTCAGCTATTTGGCTTTAAGATAAGATTGAGAATCAAATAGAGATAGGTTGCTAGCCCATCGCCTAAAAGAAATATCCCAAGTTTATAAGCCTACCCCTTAGTTCTTTATTTTTAAGTCAATAAGAAAATATGGTAGAAAGAAGGGTAATAATATTAATAAGGTTACTAGTAGTAAGAGGGTAGTTTGAGAGTCGGTGGTCAAATGCCTATGGTGCCTGGTTAAAATGCGTGATCTGCATAAAAGGCACAGGTTCAAAGGCACGGTTTCCTACAAAGCCCATTAAAATAGGTTCAGTGAAAAAAGTAATCGCTGGCAAACATACATGCATACTTACTTACATACATTCATACATACAGGTCAAAATGAGAACCACCTTTTTTTAAGGCGGTTAATAAGGGTTTATTGCCGACGTTACATGATGCATTCACTATTAGAACGATATTATCTTAAATGCTTTTAATTTTTATAGCTGCATAAAATTTTATCTACAACTTCGCACGTGATTTTATTACTTCAGACTTACATTAATTTTTTTATTACTTTTAGTTTTTTAATACTTAACTAGTTTTAAGTAATACTGCACGTTATTTCACAGTAGAGACTTTTTCAGAGACTGGAGAGAGAATTTCCAAAAAATCCTATCATAGCGGATGTGTCCTAGTTACGGTTCCTGCCAAATTTAACCTTTATTGGTTCAGTGGTTTTTGGGATTTTGTGCTCAATGTATGAGTGTTTTTCGATTTCTATAGTATAGTTTTTGTTGACTGTTGTGCTTATTTGATATCATATTTTTTTTTTATTTCAGTGGCTCCAAACAGAAGCATTACAAAATAATCCAAAAATAGAATGTACGCTCGATGGGAAATACATTTTCAAGCCAGTATATAAAATCAAAGACAAGAAATCATTGCTTAGGTAAATTTTAAAAATATTTTTTCTTTTTTTTTTATTTCACTGCCTCTCATTCAGATGTGTATGAACATATAATCACGTCTTTAACATAAATAAAGTGAAGTGCCGTGTGGTTTCTATCACTTTTATAATATGACCATTCCATCTCTTTCCCATAAATATCGTAAAAGGTGACTCAGGGAGAGGCCCCTTCAGTCTGCGCGGCTGTTGGCTTTGTTTACCCCGCAAAGGAAATGGACGTAATTATATTATGTTTGATGTATTATTTCAGGTTGCTAAAACAACAGGATCTCAAAGGATTAGGTGGAATTCTACTGGAAGATGTCCAGGAATCATTGCCTCACTGTGAGAGGGCATTGAAAAGTTTAGCACAAGAAATATTATACATTTCAAGGCCAACAGACAAGAAGAAAATATTGTTTTACAATGATAAGACTGCCACTTTAGATGTAAGTACAACCCTTGATGAATACTTGAAATTTTGTGTAGCTCTTTAGAATAAGATAACTTTAATTCTTGTTTATGTAAAAATCGATATGATGTGAATAATTTTTCAGATAAAATATTTTTTATTATCTAACTTTTTCATTTTCTTATTTTTTTAGATTGAGTTTAATTTTATTTTAGTTATTTTAATTAGTTTGTAATGATACCATTTTTCTTGTTCTTGTACTGTTAAGTACTCACCTACATAACACTAGTACATAAATCAATATCCAAGTTCGATAAGGTATTTTTAACTGGGTAACTGAGGTTAGATAGAAGTTGCTTTGTATAATTCATGACCACAAACTTTATATTTTGGTAAGAAGATTAACCAAAAGTAAATTTACGATAATCTCAAAACTATTTGAATTTATATATATATAATATCATATATGATAACAAACATAAGATTGAGTTGAGAACTTCTTTCTTTTTGGAAGTCGGTTATAAATATGTGCGATTTTAATACTATTGCTGGATAATATTATAAATAGTAAGAAATATCGATACAATTTTCATACTTTCATTCAATGTCACATCACTAGCTACCGCTACCGACCACCGCACTTCCTCTTAGTTTGGTGACTGACGACGCGTAGGTACAAGTATTGAAAGATGCTCAATATATTGGAGGTAATCTGTGACAATTTCGTATGATCCAGTTAGAAATCAATATAGAAGGACTGAACCTCGTTTAAAATTGGAATTTTAGGAACGAAATAAAAATAAATGGAAAAGAAAAAATCGTCTTCTTCCTTATAAAAATTATCAATTTAAAGTTTAAGAATAACGTTATTGATTGATTGGCCACTTTTACCACCAGGTAGACGAAGAGTTCGTGAAGTTATGGCGGGCGACGGCCGTAGACGCAATGGATGACGCCAAAATTGAGGAGTATTTAGAAAAACAAGGTATCAAATCTATGCAGGACCACGGGCCGAGGAAACCTATTGCCCCGAAAAGGAAGAAGGCGGCTCAGAGAAGAAGACAGTTCAAGAAACCGAGGGATAATGAGCATTTGGCTGATGTTTTGGAGACATATGAGGATAACACGTTAACACAGAAAGGAGTTTCAATAAAATAAGTTTAAGAATAAGTCATAGTTAAGAACAATAAAGTTAAGAAATCAAGTTGTTTGTTTTTTAAAGTCTTCTGGTGACACATCCATAACACATTTTCTCAGTTTCGGTATTTCTCGCTGTAAATAATTTGGAACATTTTGAGCACTGGCCCGACTCGCACATGGCCGTTTTTTCTTTGTAGCTCTAACACTACCCTCAAACTTTGATTTTTAGAGGTGATAAACTCCATCTCTTTCCCATAGATGTCGTAAAAGGCGACTAAAAGATAGGCTTATAAACTTTGAACTCCTTTTTTTTGGCGGTGGCTATGCAACTTGTCACTATTTGAATCTCAATTCTATCATAAAGCAAAACAGCTGAACACTAGCTATCAGTCTTTCAGACTGTTGGCTCTGTCTACCCCGCAAGGGATACAGACATGAATATACATATGTTTGTATGTATCAAGGAGCCAATTGCAACATAATAAAAAAAATTGATCATAATATAGTATCAATTTAATACAATATCAATGCTATCATAACGAACTTTCTAGCCAATTACAGTCTCATAAGGTAATGTACAGTTTGATTCAGATAATCATGACACCTAACCATATAAATGAATACTTTTGAGTTAGGTTCTGGCCCCGACTGTAGAATTTTACTGAACATATCATAGAGGTATTTTTGATTATGGGTGGGATTAAATTTACTTTTTCAAAAAACTTACATTCAAAATAGACTTGTTAGACAGAAGAGAGAAGTAGTAAAGATACTTATTTTTATAATACATTATTAATACACTATCATTATAATATAATATTGAAACAAAATACTTCAAAACACAAAATATGTTGAAAAAAAAAAACTTGTTTTCACAAATTAAAAAAAACTGTATGTAATAATCTTTATTTCCCTCTGAACACATAAGTAGTCAAATTTTGCTTAAGTATCATGTAGTTGAACTTGAATGCAGAATGTTGGGATTTCTGTCTTTTCCCATTCAAACATTCCATTTTACTATGATTTTTTTTTTACCTATTCGTTTTTTATTTTACTATACTCTCTTTTAAAGCCGTGTCTAATATCCAAAGGACAAACTAGTTAATGCCTCCAGATAAAACCGCTTTGACATATTATTTTTCAATAAGTGAAGGAACTGACCTAAATCCTAAATTTAAATCAACAAACAGATTAGTATGCCAGAAGAATGTCCACAAATATTGGTTTCTCATTAGTTTATTCAGAATACAAACAATGCAGCTTACTTTAATACATAGATTAATAGGTTTTAATAAAAAAAATTAACCCCACAAATCTTCCGTACGTCCAAATTTATAAACCAGGGAACCGGCAAAGATGAACGCGTTCTGTAAGAAAAGACTCACTCCCGCCCAGGTATTCTTTGTGCTTTCTGAAAAAAAAAAACAAATAAAAAAAAATATTACTTATTTTAAACTTTCACATGCATTATAATATTCATAAATAATACAAGTATAAAACGTGCAGTAACATAGTTTTATATTTCCTCCGACGTTTCAAATCATGTTCTTATGATCCGTGGCAACTGATTTCGGATCATTATAGCATGATGCGAATCTCCGAGATAAAAAAAAGTTTGGGTGGTAACGTCGCAACTGATGAACATATTATCTTTCAATAAGTCAAAGATCTGACCTGAATTATTAATTTAAATCAACAAACGGATTAGAAACACAACAATAAGACAACAGACAAAAATATTGGATGCATCAGACAAAATATTTGAATGAACCTTTAAACAAATCTATGAATTTAAACAGGTGAAAATGATGAAGAGAAAATAAATTCAGACAGATTTTTTTGCCCTGACTGGGATTCGAAACCCGGTCCCCCGATGTCACAGACTGTACTACCACTGCGCCACAGAGGCCTTCATTTATTTTAGAATTTATTTTAAACGGTTGAAAACACTTACTTGCGTTGACATAATCGGCAAACAGGATCCAACAGGAAGCGATAAGTGAAGCAAAGCCGACTACGAACCCAAGGAAGAGCCACAGCCGTGCCCCCCGGGGACCCATACAGCCTCCTGTGTATGTTTCACCTCTCACCTGAAAGTTTTTGAAGTAAATTTTACTAACACAATTATATATCACATCTTTAGTAGTGCCGTGTGGTTCCCGGCACCAGTGCCCTGTGGATCCCGGCACTAAGAAAAAAGAAAAGGACCACTATGACTTCCTGATAGATGTTGTAGAAGGTGACTAAGAGATAGGCTTATAAACGGGATTTTTATTTTTAAGCCATGGGCTAGAACCTGTCACTATTTGAATCTCAATTCTATCATTTCGCCAAAGAATTTTCAAGACTGTGAGCTCTGTCTACCCGCAAGGGATATAGATGTGATCATATGTATGTATCTTTTGTACAAACCCGATTAATGGAGTCAATTGGTAAAAGACACAAAAACACTATATTTATTAGTGATGGTATATTATATACTACCACTATAATTAAGGAAAATGTCCATTTTTGATCAAAATCAAGGATTGGGGAAGTCAGACAAATACTGAGTGACCAGCAATGTAAGCAGGTGAATAGTAGTTCAAATTACCCTCACTTATAAACAATATTTACATACACTATTGTTCACATTACGCTACACTTTTGGCAAATCAGCTAGGATTTATCAAAATCTATAGCAGGTGAATGTACATACATGGGCAGATGAGAAGGCCATTTAGGGGGTCTTAATGGGACTTAAGTTGAGATAAAAAAGTCCTTATTAGTACTGTTTTTATTCATTTGTAAAGACATATTAACCTATGTTGATGGAATTATTTTTTGTAAAGTTAAAATATATTTCACCTGGGCATTAGATACAGAATTAACCATGATCAGTGATAAAGTGGCCATCACTCCACAAACATGAACAGCATTTGGTAGATCATCTTTGTACACAGAAGCGGCATCTATAATAAACCACCAACCAGCAAAGAACTGAAATAAAAGCAGAAAGCATTGTAAAAACAATAATTAGATCTCTTTTGTCTGGTAATGAAAAAGTTATTCAACAAAATGGAATTTCGATCTGACAAACTAATAAAAGGGGTCTTCTCAAATAGTTAATTATATAACAATATCGCGAAATGTAAAGTTATCCTGTTTATCCTTTGGTATAAATTCTAGTATAGCATGAATCATCTAAACTGGCTACCAATACCAACCAAGAGTCCAGCCATTATTGATGCAATAATGTTCCGCTTTTCGCCACCCTCAAACCAAACACAACTGGGCATTGTTATATTTTCACAGCAATTCATCTTGATATCAAAATTTATAAAGAGAAAAGCAACTTTAAGATATTTTTGGTTTTATGATTTTGACTTGACAACAAACAAACAAACCAACAAGAAAAGCAGCTGACGTTGACATAAGTTGTGTTGCCATGTCAGATTTTTTAAAAGTGGAATTATTTGTTAGAGGATTCGACGATTATTTATAAGATTACTTATTATTTAAAATTAAATTTCGATTACTATATCTTTTCGCACTATCATTTCTCGAGGAAATATATCTGCTTGCGAGTTAGGAGTACGGCGGACGTACGGTAGGGTAGGTCGGTAGACTGAAATAAAACGAATACTTAAGTATCCTAATATATTAAGTAATAAAAAAATATTCGGATTTATTTTGATAAAAAGTTTGCAGTACTATTTATCATTGTAACAAAACTTTGGGTAGAGAACACTTTTTCCACTTCTCACTATCTTTACATATGTACTTGTTTCTTTCGCTTTATGAGGTTCTCTACATACGTTACCGATATTTTTACCATGTGATTTGTTCTTATAAATCGAAAACGAAACAAATCAATAAGATGATTTGCGCATAATTATTTTTTGATTTTGCAAAATAGTAACACTGTGACAGCCGTGACAGCTGCATATCAGATGCCTGATTGCCTTTGCCTGTTGTCAAAAAAGACAGCAGAAGAAAACTAACCGATTGCGAGGCGAAAGTGAAATGAATTCGATCCTAAAAATATAAATAAGTCTGATCCTTTGTCTATCTGTATGTAATTTGTAACTTGCAATATATGAAGAAATTATAATGGATAACTCATTTATACTCAACAATTTAAGGTAAGCAACTAAAACCCTTGTGTGAACTTTCATACAACATGTTGACCTCAAAACCGATAAAGTTTTGCGCCTCTGTTGCGAAAACAGTGTTGGTTTTCAACTCATAGTTGAATACTTATGAACGATTTTCGAGGTCAAATAAAGGCGCAGAAAATACAATTCTTAATTTGCATCCCTAATTCTTCACTTTACTCACCTCTCTTAAGTTTTAAAAGAAAATCTTGTTTATTTGGATTTTCTGGTATTTACAACTATTAAATGCTTTTAATATACATACTTCATCAGTAGGTATTGCTTTTCACGCCTATATTACAATGAATGTACTTGTCTATTTAAACTGTGCTTGAGATCATGTAGAAGGTAGATGTAAACTTAATTGAATAATAATGTATTTTGATAATTAAACAGCCTACAAAAGTTCATTTATTTTTTATAAAATTAAATATAAAAAAATAAATAAGTTGGAACTAAATACCATAACTAAGAGTTTAAACCACACCAATGGGAGACAGATGTTGTGTATGTAAATAAATAAATTTTAACTTAACCGGGCCAGAAGATTACAATTATATCATTTATTTGGTACATCATCAGTAAAAGGCGAGTAAGGGAGAGGCTTATAAACTTGGGATTCTTTAAAGTGGAGGGCTAACAACCACTATGTCACTATTTGAATCACTCAAATTTATCATTAAGCTAAAAATCTGACCATGGCGTATCAGTCTTTATCAAGGACTGTATGGTCTGTCTACCTAGAAAGGGATATAAATGTGATTATATATCTGTATGTATGTATCATAGGGATTCAGAAGTATGATTGTATTTTTAGCTTGATAAACAAACAATCCCTTTTTTGTTTGGGGGTTTAAGTTGTAAAACTTAATTTTTTTTTTTTATCAATTTTTATATGTCTATTGGACCTAAAATCTACATATTAAAAATCATAACTAAATCCAAACAATACTAAAATACAAGGCCGCTTGGGCAGTTGGTCAAATAGAAAGTTCTCCTATCCCATTCCAGCTACCTGCTCCACAATGCCAAGGGACGAAAAATTCACATCTGGCAAAAACAATAGAAGCTGGGATCTTTACAAAAAATCGGCTCTTAGACCGTTCACTACATTGCGTTTTGTTTTTCAGATTGCACGAGATTAATTATACTAATGCATTTATATTTCCAGGCAACTTTCCTTCCACAGATCTTACCAACCCTTAAATAACACATTATATAAAATAAAACCAACAACGCACACACAACATCATCATTGATTGTAAAATAATAAAATTAATCTGGACCATCTGCTGCATGGAACCTTTATATAAATTCAAAACCAACGTTCGCCCCGTAGCGGATGGAAAGATGACATACCTACCATACATAGTATATAATATTGAATATGATGATAAAACAAATGAAATAGAGAACAAATATTAAGAAAAAGAAAAAGGCGTATCAAAATGGTTAGGTATAATCCTAGCAAAACGCGGCAGAAAACACAAAAAGGCAGATAGCGTCAATCTCACTGATAACCTCAGATTATAATAATACAAACACAATGCAATAGAAAAGAACCACGTCACAAAAATACGGCCTCTGTTGCCGAGCTGAAGCTAGAAGACATAACCAACTCTCATAATATTGTGTATTAGTATCGGAAGCCATGCCGCAAGCTCACGCAGCAAGCAAAAGAAGGGCGAGCTGAAGAAAATCAACACATCAAAATCAATGCTGGAATCTGGAGGAAATACGACATGAATCAAAATTGAGTGCTGAAAAAAAAATTTAGGAAAAATGGAGTATTGGAATCAGTGCTAAGAACTGGAGAAGTCAGATTGGAATCAACGCTATGATCTATTATCTGGAGGAAATACTGAAAACCGATGTATGTGAACGAATGCTGCGAACTTCAGAAAACAAGACTTACTAATGCCGCGAATTTAAGAAAACACGACGTATTGGAATCAAGGCTGTGAATTCGAGAAATCGTCATGTATTGTTATTAATGCTACGAACTGATAGAGGTATTGGAGTCAATGCTGCGAACCTGAGGGTACACAACGTATTGGTATCAAGACTACGAATTCGAGAAAAATGATGTATTGGAACTAATGCTGTAAACTGATAGAGGTCATATTGGAATCAATGCTGCGAACCTGAGGACATACAACGTATTGGTATCAAGACTACGAATTCGAGAAAAATGATGTACTGGAACGTATGTTGTAAACTGATAGAAGTCATATTGGAATCAATGCTGCGAACCTGAGGACACATGACTTATTGGAATTAATGCTGCGATCTGATGGAGGTCATATTGGAATCAATGCTGCGAACCTGAGGACACATGACTTATTGGAATCAATGCTGCGAACCTGAGGACACATGACTTATTGGAATCAATGCTGCGAACCTGAGGACACATGACTTATTGGAATTAATGCTGCGATCTGATGGAGGTCATATTGGAATCAATGCTGCGAACCTGAGGACACATGACTTATTGGAATCAATGCTGCGAACCTGAGGACACATGACTTATTGGAATCAATGCTGCGAACCTGAGGACACATGACTTATTGGAATTAATGCTGCGATCTGATGGAGGTCATATTGGAATCAATGCTGCGAACCTGAGGACACATGACTTATTGGAATTAATGCTGCGAACTGATGGAGGTCATATTGGAATCAATGCTGCGAACCTGAGGACACATGACTTATTGGAATTAATGCTGCGATCTGATGGAGGTCATATTGGAATCAATGCTGCGAACCTGAGGACACATGACTTATTGGAATTAATGCTGCGAACTGATGGAGGTCATATTGGAATCAATGCTGCGAACCTGAGGACACATGACTTATTGAAATTAATGCTGCGAACTGATGGAGGTCATATTGGAATCAATGCTGCGAACCTGAGGACACATGACTTATTGGAATTAATGCTGCGAACTGATGGAGGTCATATTGGAATCAATGCTGCGAACCTGAGGACACATGACTTATTGGAATTAATGCTGCGATCTGATGGAGGTCATATTGGAATCAATGTTGCGAACCTGAGGACATACAACGTATTGGTATCAAGACTACGAATTCGAGAAAAATATGTACTGGAAAGTATGTTGTAAACTGATAGAGGTCATATTGGAATCAATGCTGCGAACGTGAGGAAACATGATGTATTAGAATTAATGCTGCGAACTGATGGAGGTCATATTGGAATCAGTGCTGCGAACCTGAGGACACATGACTTATTGGAATTAATGCTGCGAACTGATAGAAGTCATATTGGAATCAATGCTGCGAACCTGAGAAAACGCAACGTAGGTATGGAAATCAAAAGATTGAATCCGAGGAAACACGATATATTGGAATCAATGCAGCGAACTGATGGGAATTATATTGGAAGCAATGCTGCAAATCTGAGGAATCATGACGTATTGGAATCAAGACTGCGAATTCAAGAAAACATTATGTATTGGAATTAATGCTGCGAACTAATAGAGGTCATTTTATAATTAATGCTGCAAACCTGAGGACACACAACAAATTGGAATCAAGAGCATGAATTCGAGAAAACATGATGTACTAGAGTTAATACTGCGAACTGATGGATATCCTATTGGAACCTGAGGAAACACGGGCATTGGAGGCGAAAATGAGATCTGGAAAAATACGGTAAGAGAATATACGGACGGCATTGAAACTAGGGCGGTGAACATGTGAAATAACATCGGAATCAATGCTACTAATTGGAGAAACACGACGCATAGGGTCCAATGCTGCAACTGGAAGTGCACATACAAGAGACACGACACATTAGAAACAACAGTACAAGCTGAATCAACACCTCAAACTGGAAGAACTCATATTGGACACAACGCGGCCAACTTGAGAGAAAGCCACAGGCAAATTTGGATGACAAGAATAAAGGCTTGAAGATGGCGCAAGAAATGACTTGGCGAGTGCAGATCTGAAACAGCCCACCGAACCGAACCACAAAAACTATCAAAACGGGGATAATATTCCTACATAATTTATTAAGAAGGCCTCATGAAATCCTACACTACATATTCTTCAGAATGGGCAGACATCGCGACAAATAACAAAATTCATCACAGCAGCATGAGATTCCTACGAAATAAATGAAACTGACAACGAACCATTAAAAGACGATCTAGAAAATAAGAAAGAAGGAAAGACGCAACACATCAACGCTCTCCTCCGTCGCAATACCCGTCTTCCTCAATTCCTATATTGGCTATAGGCTGTATAGTCGGTCGATTGTGGTCGACTGGTCGCGGCTGGTCGGCCTTCCTCTCCCGTCCCCGAGCGTGTCACTCCCTATAAAATCTGTGCCCCCTGGTGTATCCAGCTAGACTGGGTCAGGCTTTGCTTGGCTGGGGTGGTACCAATGTTCATGTTCATGTTCAATTTTTATATGTCTATTGGAGTATTTTCTCTTACATGGGTGGGTGAGTCTACAAATAACAAAATTCATCAAGATTATAAATTCTGACATTGATCACTTGTTTGTAGTTTGTACATTGTAGAAGTAAAACAAGGGAGAATCTTACAAAGTTGGGATTCTTTTAGGTGACAGGTTATATCTGAATCCATCTATAGACTACAAATGTGAAAGACTTGACATAAATTTGTGTTTAAAATTTTTTTTTACATAGGGAGTTAAGGAGAGACAGCTTCACTCGTTCAACCAGGAAGCAATACCTGCTGATAGTAAGAAAGTTATTTATAGAACAGACTTTTGCGTCGAGGGTCAAAAACCCAATGACTTTCAATAATAATTTACCTCTTCATATAGTGTAACTCAAAAGGTCACAGATGTCAGAGTTTTATTGTGTTGTTACTCAGATTCAAGTTTTTATGTCCACATGAATACAATATTTACTGATAATTTTATTATTGTTTGTACGCTACATTACTTTTGAGCAAAAATTTATAAATGTGAAAAAAAAAAGAAAAAAGAAAGTATGCAAGAATCGTGGCAAGTAAAAAGATTTTGTCCCTGCCTACCCCCCCGGGAAAGTTGCGATTACATGATTGACATTAACAAACTGCCTGGGTAGAGAAGCAACTTAGAAGTTTGCACTAGAATTAATGTTCATATCTCTAGTCGCCTTTTACGACATCCCCAAGTGATCCATATAACTTACTTTTGAGATAGCCGCCGTCCTCAAAACGACATATATGGAGTGTCATGAAAGACCGATCAGTCATTTAAAAGTACACCCTTGATTGTCCGGTGGCAAAGTTCAAAAAGTTGTACACTAATCAAGTAATCAGTGTACGTCACACTGGACGGACGTGTGTAGCAAGCAATAGGTACCAAGCGTGTCGTCGCGTTGCGTTGCCAGTCAGTCAGTGTCCGGATGTGGCACAAGCCGCTCGTATCGAACGTCACTCCACACTCGAACCTCTTTGTGACGTGATCCAATCCGTTTATTTCCATTGTACGCACAATGGCAGTGGACAAAGATGTGAACCTTGCGGAGTCCGCAGACTTAAAGCCCATAATGTCCGACAGGAGCGGCGCCCACAAGGTGACCATTGCCCCTGCGCAACACAAGACCCTGACGCACTTGCCCAAGAGACCACCGGTGGATTTGGCATTCACCGATCTCACCTACAAAGTACAAGAAGGAAGAAAAAGTAGTAAGTAATAAAATGTTTACGCAAACAAAGTACCTACCTACTAATTGTAAAACTTTTGTTTCATTGTTTTCATGTACAATGGAATTGACAAACAAATTTCTGAAGGCGCATAAATTATTAGAATACCAATAAAATAACGATGTCAAAACCATTTAATAATTATAAGAATTTAGATATCGTTAATCAACGTTCCGATTACTCACATAATGACCTCAATTTAGGCAACCGATATTATAATTGTACATTGATAATGGATTGTTGTTGTAACATAGAAAAATAACTCGATTTCATGATTTACCTATTGGAAAGATTTATTTGTAAGATAGGTATTTATCTAGTTATTATTTATGCTTGAAGTTAAAGTCTATTTACAGGAGTTTTAAACCTTTTTAGCTATAAAAGCTGTTATAGCTAAGATCATTCCCATATGAGAGATTTCTATTAATAACGAAATACGGATAATTTTCTGTATTCACACCAAATCCGTATAACACAAAGCACATCTTAATAAACATTGATATAGAAATGGAGAAGTTAGGAAAAGAAAACAAGCATAAATAGCTACTAACACTCCTGTTACTCCGCAGGAGAACTCTTTGTAGAGTAGAATTGCCTTTGTATACAAATAATTATAATGAGGTACCTAGGCTAGGATATGAGTATAATTAGGCAATTATAAATAATTTATTAATTAGTATTATAAGTCACGTAATCTGACGGGAGCCGCTTCGTGTAAAAACGAAGTGATTAACCTAAATCTGATAAATGAAATGACTAACCTAATCCTGCCCCGAAGCATGACAAGCGCGACGCCGATTTTATCGCGTGAAATACTATTTCGCTTTTTATTATGACGTGAAATGTCGCACGAGCCTTGGCGCACCACGGAATCCTTTCCAGAGAATAGTGAGGATGCACCCGGGACTAACACAAGGTTTAAAGAAACTGTACTTGTCTCGCTCCACTCTCCCTGCGCAGACAAAAAGACTTCCCCGCCTCTAGTCATGTCTCATAATCAAGAGATTTGCCAACTAATGCTACTACGCATGTTTAGAGTACCTATAGGCTAATTGCTAGAGCTGCAACTTTGTAATTTCCATGTGCACATTATGATTAGAACTGAGGTTGCAATTAGTTTCAACGTGTCGGGCTGACTGAATTGCGTTTTCACAGAAACATAAGTACAATAAATGAAACATACGTGGAGAAGAATCGCAGATCGAGATTAGTTAACGTATACATATGTTGATTTAAAGGGCATTTTCCATCATGATTTGATCGAAGATCGAACCCTGGTCTATTAATTTAACAGGCTCTCCTTCGGTACTTGAATGAGTATATTAGATTTTCACTCGAAAAAGAATAATAAGGCACGGGTAAAACATGTAATTTAGTATTTTCTTTAAGTCCTGTTCTATCTTAATTAAACGCCAAGTAATTAGTAATACCTATATAATGATAATACATTTTGCGATAAGCATTTCGGTAGGCTACAAAAATCCGCATTGCAATAGTAAAAAGATAACAGACCTTTATGTCAAACACATGGAGCTTTTTGGCTTCATAATATGATGTACGAGTATATAAACAGATTATATAGTAAAAGAAGAAATCTAAGAGACTCTAAACACATTAAGGCCCATTACAGCTTTATACAAATATTTTGAATGCCATTTTATTCAACTTTCTGCCAAGTATCGAAAAACTGAGTTGATTTCTGATATTTGCAATAACCTCGTCTATATCATGAAAATGGCTGAAAACTGTGAAAATTAGGATGTATTTAGTGGCACCTACTTTCTACCTTACTGATAATTGATAATGACTGACTCATAAAAGATATAATGTAGGCATGCCAATGTTGGTACTACTTGCAAATGAACAGTTAGGTTTACGTATTTACTGTTTTATGTGAATTTATGACTGTTGACTAATAGATGATTTTCAGTGAGGGAAAACATCGTGAGGGAATCTGCACATTCAGGAACTGAATGTGTAACCATGATCCAATATAAATTAGGTTCCCTGCAAAGGTTTCGAAAGTCAGATGAAAGTCGCTTCGGGTAAAAACCTGACTCCATTCATCCTTAGCTTATGCTTATTTTAGTGCCCTAATCTCTTCTTCCTCATGGCTTTAGTCCCGGTTGCATCCTCACCACTTTGGAGAGGAGCCTGGGGTATGCATTTGACCACCTGGATTCGGTGAGCCAGGTTTTTACCCGAAGCTACTCCCACCTGACCTCCTCTTACCTTTGTAGGTAAACCTAACACGTATTGAATCGATCATGATTACACACCCAGTTGCCTGAATGTTCAGGATTCCTCACGATGTTTTCCCTCACTGTAAAAGCATTGGTTAGTATTCAAACGAATGAACATAACTAAGAAAATAGTCATTGGTATATAGCCGAGGTAGGATTAGTGAAAACCTGTGCCTTGCGAAACGCATTTTAACCGGACACCTCACCAATTCGACCACCGACGCTCTCCTTTCAGTGTCTCTCCTAATCTGTAAGCCTTAAACATACATACGTACATATGGTCACGTCTATACCCCTTGTAGGCTAGACAGAGCCAACAGTCTTGAAAAGACTGAATGGCCACGTTCAGCTATGTGGCTTAGAGATGCAAATAGTGATAGGTTGCTATGCCATCGCCTAAAAAAGAATCCCAAGTTTGTAAGCCTGGCCCTTAGTCGCCTTTTACGACATCCATGGGAAATATTGGTGCCGGGAACCACACGGCAAGCCTTAAATTCAGATTTTAAATGCAATATATGTATAACTTTATGTAATTAAATTGTATCATTGCTTCTACATTCTCAACCTTCATATGATAAGGAGGTGTAGAAATGTGTTCAAAGCCGTTCAATAGTTTAATTATCAACAATATCTTAGGTTATTAGGTTTGAATTAATCTGTTTATCTGCTGTTTACTTATACAGATCCGGTATTTATTGCAAAGGAATGAAACGCATGTTTATTTAAAGAAAATTAATAACACTTGTATGTAACTCCTTGTAGCAGGGAGTTTGCTCTTCATTAAATTTCAGAATATAAATCCTAGTTTTAATTGGCTTTAGACTCGTGTTTCTGTGGTAATTTATAAAAAATGGCTACTTCGTCATATTTCCTCTCTGTTTGCTACATTCAAAATTACCTTCTTCGCGAATATCGTGAAATACAAGTAGTCACGTCTATAACCCTTACGAGGTAGATAGAGTCAACAGTCTTGAAAAGGCGTTAAACGATCGGCTTTATGGCTTTGTAATAGAATTGAGATTCAAAAGGGACAGGTTGCTAGCCCATCGTCTACAAGAATAATCCCAATTTTATTAGCCTATCCCTTAGTCGCCTTTTACGACATCCATGGGGAAAAGATGATGTGGTCCTATTCTTTAGCGCCACACGGCACTATATGGTATGGAAAATAAAACTTCGGAATTTTAAAAGCATACCACAATTTTACTTCGCGTTTGAAACAGCTATGCAAAATCTTAAACTTGTGCAAATGTTAAGACAAATTCTAAATAGAATTTTAATGTTGATTGAACAATTTTTCACGACAAAGACATGCACATTTACATATTTTTATTCTAAAGGTCGACAGATTTCTTTGGTCTTTATTTGTATTGTAATATTTTCATCTTATACATTGTTACCAAGCCAAGCATGCCAGTCTTTAAAAGACTAGAGTGATTATAGACTAGAATTTATAGATTATTTTCAAAATATAAAAATAACTCAATTCTATCATAAAGCCAACAGCTGAACGTGGCCTATCAGTCTTTTCAAGACTGTCGACTTTGTCTACCCCGCAAGGGATGTACACGTGATTATATGTGTGTATGTAAAAAATATGTTTTATTGTGACTTGGCAATGCTTCCAAAACCGGGATTCTCTTTTACTGACCGCCCTTCATCATAAGCTAGTCCGCCTCTGCGTGTGAAACCCATTATCCTATTGAGACGTCATGTCCAGCGGTTGTATCTTACCTAAAATTGGTACCATCTGCCCCACCCCACGCGATTCCGGTCCTACAAATCCGCAAGTCAAATCGGAGATTTATGATATGAATGAATATACTATCACGCAAAGGATAAAGGCCTTACGGGATAGACAGAGCTTTACTTTTGCCCTACAAGTCTGCGAAGTTTTTTATGCAAAGACGAACGAACGAATGATATTTTTGACGATTTATATCATAGCAGATCTTAAGACTAGTCGATTGTTGATTGAAGTCGATTGGTACTATCTACCCGCAAGGGATACAGACGTGACTATATGTATATATACGAAATAAAACGTTCGTCTCATGTGAACATAGGATCCCAACAGACATATAAATCGAACTACCTCTGTAGTAAATAACATTCACTCTTTTGTTAATTCCTTAATTTCCTTGGACACAATCCTCTCACTACACAAGCTGTGTACATACATACATATAATCACGTCTATATCCCTTGCGGGGTAGACAGAGCCAACAGTCCCGAAAAGACTGATAGGCCACGTTCAGCTGTTTGGCTTTATGATGGAATTGAGATTCAAATTGTGACAGGTTGCTAGCCCATCGCCTAAAAGAGGAATCCCAAGTTTATAAGCCTATCCCTTAGTCGCCTTTTACGACATCCATGGGAACGAGATGGAGTACAAGTACTGTGTACAAGTGCATGTTATCCTCATCACCGAAGGTCAACTGCCGTGATACTTGCCCCGCGATCGTCCATTAAAGTTGTTAACGTCATATCGTATAATTATACAGCTATAGGTATCTGTCTTTGATCATTTTCATGTTTTCGTTCATCTATACTAATATTATAAAGCTGAAGAGTTTGTTTGTTTGTTTGAACGCGCTTATCTCAGGAACTACTGGTCCTATTCAACACAAAAATAATTGAAAAATTATTTTTGTGTTGAATAGACCATTTATCGAAGAAGGCTTTAAGCTATATAATATCACGCTGCAACTATTAGGAGCGAAGAAATAATGGAAAATGTGAAAAATAAAACCGGGGTAAATTATTCATCCTTGTGGGCTTCAATGTTGCCCAAAATAACTATTCCACGCGGACGAAGTCGCTGGTACAGATAGTTTATTTATAAATCTCTTATATCCGAGCTTGCATAAAGATAGTTATGAATGCGGATGAAGCGAAGGAATTATGCAGAGATCGTGGCAAGTGGAAAGATATAGTCTCGACCTACCGCTCCGGGAAAAAGGCGTGTATTTATGTATGTACCTATGTATTGTATCATAATTTTTACCATCTCACCTTCTTACCTAAATTTTAAGGTTTCAATTCCAGTTAAAACTCTTAAAAGTACATTCAAAGATTTGAAATCTTTTTGGGAAGGCATCAGAACGCTTTATTTCCTTTCGAATTAGCCTTTTATCTTTCAGACACAAAACTGCGATTTCGCTCTCATAAAATTTCTTATACTTTGGTCATAAGAAAATGTTATACAAATTCAACTATAAACCATGCTTAAATCGTTCAATTGTCCGTTGAAAGATGTCAGTTACCTCTTTGAATAAAAGACGAGTAAACAAAAATATTATCTTTGTTAATTAATTTTATCTATTTCCTATTTTGTTTAGGTTAAGATGATATGCTAATTAAGTTCACCTCCCGCGCCTTTAAGGCTCATTAAAGTTTAAATGGAAACTATGAGAAATGTATTAATTATAATGTCAACTTGTAAATAATGAAATTCAATTTTAAGTTAACATTATTAGCATTACTAACGTTACACTGGTGTTATTTATTTTTTCTGAAAACTTTCATCATAATTTTGACATTTGTTCAAATGAATTTTACCTTATAATTCACATTATTTTAAGGTACCTAGTTAGTTTATTACTTAGTAGTTTCGCTATAAATTGAAAAAGTATGAGAGAAATTATCATTTTTATAAAAATAATCTCTACATACATAATGGTAACAATACCTTATATATCTATCCTCCCATTTTGTTTATTATTATGTATTTATTAATATGATCACGGCTATCTATATCCCTTGGGATATATGTATGTACATAGTCAGCAGTCTTGTCAGACAGATGGCCACGTTCAGCTATAGTGTATAGGCTTAGTGATAGAATTGAGATTCAAATAGTGACAGGTTGTTAGCCCATCGCCTAAAAGAAGAATCCGAAGTTTATAAGCCTAACCCTTAGTCGCCTTTTACGACATCCGTGAAAAAAGGGATAGGAGTAGTCCTGTTCTTTTTTTTTGCAGGTCTGGTGCCGGGAACCACGCTGTAAATGTTTATTACCTGTGATATACCTATATAATGTCGTAAACGTGATCTTTTATCGATTTCACACTTCGCATATTTTGTAATATCCTTTTGGATTCTTTAATCCACAGATAAGAACAGGTATTACTTATCAACACGTGTCACCGTTATCCTATTGATAGTAACAATGTATTTAAAACTAGAGGCCGCCCGCGACTTCGTCCGCGTGGAATCAATTACGCGGGAGCATCGGAATAAAAAGTAGCCTTTATGTTAATCTGGGTCTTATGCTATATCATATTTTAAGCCAAACAGCTGAACGTGGCCTTTCAGTCTTTACAAGACTGTTTGTTGGCTCCGTCTACCCCGCAAGTGATATATGTAGACGTGATTATATGTATGTATGTAATCGTTCAAGAAAGATTGGTAACCTTAATAATTTCCTACATACATACATACATATGGTCACGTCTATGTCCCTTGCGGGGTAGACAGAGTCAACAGTCTTGAAAAGACTGAATGGCCACGTTCAGCTATTTGGCTTAACGATAGAATTGAGATTCAACTAGTGACAGGTTGCTAGCCCATCGCCTAAAAAGAATCCCAAGTTTGTAAGCCTATCCCTTAGTCGCCTTTTACGACATCCATGGGAAAGAGATGGAGTGATCCTATTCTTTTTTGTATTGGTGCCGGGAGCCACACGGCACGGCATTAATAATTTCCTATCCTTAACAATGTCGTTAAATACATTTCTAACAACCTTCGCAGTTCATCCGCCTTCAGTTGTGTATGCATGTCTGTCATACGCATTAAGGTTTGTCAATTCATTGCGTGACACCTACCTACCCAGTCACGTTGAATAATAAGCGTTCACAAAACTACCATGTTTTATTTACATCCGAGTACTTACATAACTTGTCGGTTTTTTATAAGTACGCTTCTTATTTTCTGAGGGTGCACTTAAAAATTGGTACGGGAGCAAAAGTTAAAGGTATTAATCATTTTACGCAGGCAGAGTCGCCTGCGCTCTCTATATATGTATATGTACATATGTATATCTTACTAATATTACCTATAAATGCGAAAGTTTGCATGTCAGTAGGTATGGATGTTTGTTATTCTTTCACGCAAAAACTACTGAACCGATTACGATGAAATTTGGTATGTAGGTAGCTGAAGACCTAGAATAACATATATTTTTATATAAAATAACATATGATAAGGTTTTCATGCGGACGAAGTCGCGGGCGGCCGCTTGTATATACATATATATGGTCACGTCTATATCCATTGTGGCATAGACAGAGCAAATAGTCTTGAAAAGACTGATAGGCTACGTTCAGCTATTTGGCTTAATGATAGAATTGACATTCAAATTCCCTGCGCTCTCTATTGTGACATACTTATAGGTAAACGTTGAAAATGCATGAAGAGAGTTATGAATATGGTTGAAGCGAAAGAAGTATGCAGGGATCGTGGCAAGTGTAAAACTAAAGTCACTATCTGCCTATCCCTCTAGAACAAGAGTTGAATGTACTAACGTTAATGTATGTAGTGGATACAAGTATCGTTCAACCAACATATTGAAGTTTGGCCTTTTGATGAGTAATACCACTGCGATAGTGAGAACAAAGGCAGATTTACACATTATTCAACGTTATATGTTAACTGTATGTGACTTATGATTGATAATTTATGTGATAACAATTGATATTTTGTAATTATTAATTTGAGCGCCGTGTGGTTCCGCGACTCTAGAATAGACCACTCCGTAACTTTTTCATAGATGTCGTTGAAAGCGTCTAAGGGATGGGCTTATGGGCTAGCAATCTGTCACTATTTGAATCTCAATTCCATCATGAAGCCATGCAGCTGAACGTGGTCTTTTAGAGACTGATGGCTCTGCCTACACCTCAATGGATATAGACGTGACTATATCTATGTATGGCATTAGAAATTATGGCAGTTTAACTGCATGGTTATTCATCTTATGTCCTCTAAATTTATGTAAGGAAATTGTGACTGACTCGTCTATACAATTATTTAAAACTTATAGGTCGATAAAGTTGCTAAGGGCGATTTTGAGTCATATAAGGGCATTATAGTAAATATAAAAAATGAGTTGACAAACTTTTAAGTTTGGCCACCTTAGGCTTAAATTACACTGAAATAGATAAGGTAGAACGGCGTCTACAAGTATGAATGACATAATTTTATGTATTTTTTTATCGATATATAAGGTAGAACGGCGTCTACAAGTATGAATGACATTTTTTTTTATCGATATAAATAAAATGAATTTTGATGACCACAATCTTGGATTGGGTAAGTTGGTGTTTTACACAAAGCGACTCCCGTCTGACCATCGCTGCCTTTGCAGGAAAACTTAGCCTTAGGTATATTGGACCATTCCGAATATGCAGCCCAAGTAACAAATTTTAGTACTTCTAAGAGCGTTTTGGAACGTGCCAAACGTAACTCAGAAAACAGTTCTACCTGTGATAGTATTTTAACATGAGCCACGCTATATATACCTAAGACGTATGATATAATACTAATGCCTTTTAATTTTCCACAGATGTGAAGACAATTCTGAAGTCAGTCTCCGGGCGCCTGCGCTCCGGCGAGCTGACCGCCATCATGGGACCCTCGGGCGCTGGTAAATCCACGCTGCTCAACATACTCACTGGCTACAAGTAAGTTTTAAAAGTTACAATAATAAAAAAACAAAAATTTATATTTTAATAAAAATTTAGTTAGAGAATAGGACCACTCCCATCCCTTTCCCATGGATGTCGTAAAAGGCGACTATTGGGAATAAGTCCGCCATGGTACATATTATTCTAAATCCAATAACTGTTTTGTAATTTGTTCTATTTATTTTTATGTGCAATAAAGAGTTTGCAAACAATCAATAAATAGTCACAATAGTCATTGGTACATGGCCGAGGTGGGATTCGAACCTGTGCCTTTCTGCGCATCACATATTGCACCTTACCGATTGAACCACCGACCCTCTAAAATACTTAAAAATAATGCGTTTAACTCGTTGCTTATTAAGTCTTTTTTTTGATGGCATTAAATTCGCTCATTGTAGATGGCGCTTAATTCACGCAGGTGAATTTGCGGATAAGAGCTGGTATCTTTGTACCTTATAAGATGTACTGGGGGCTTACCATAATGTCTTGTAGCAGTATTGTTTCAATATTACTTTTGAAATTTGTACCATGACACTTAGAAAACAATATTACTTTAAGCTTACATTTCTTAGCAGTTTTGATGACGTCACAACGAAACGTTCATTCAATTTCGTACTATAAGCCGTTATTTGACAACTAGTAATATTGTTTTTACGTCAATTTTTGCGATCTTGAAAAAGTTGGTCGGATGCCATGGAAACAAAACTTTTTTCATATTGAGTGTGATTCCTTCAATGCTTACAAACCACTTGAAAACCTTATGAGACATTTGTGTGTTGAAATAAGTAAGCATAAAGTGTTCACTGTGTTAGTTACGTTACGTTAGTGTTTGAAGGTGTTTGTTTACGTGATATATATAAAACAACGTTTGTAATGGCTAATGAATACGAGATCTTTGAATACTTGGAAGAAGAAGACGACCATGAAGATAGTGTAAGGAGGAAGCAGGCAGCAAAGGAGCGGCATAGACGATTACGGGATCAATGTGATCCGTTTGAAATATACACGGATGCTCAATTTGTTAAGGAGTACCGATTGACCAAAACACTAGCTCGCGATTTATGTGAAGAGATTCGACCTTTCCTTAAAACACCACAAAAAGCTACTGACTTGTCGGTGGAGACAAAGGTAAACCTAGAAAACTTTTATTTAGAATATGTATCATAATGAGAATAAAGTGCATCTATATGGGGGATTCTTTGTGTTATCTTCACTTACGTATTTGCTTTTTTCAGGTTTTGACTGCTTTGTCATTTTTTGCCACAGGGTCTTATCAAAGACCTACAGGAAAGATTCAAGGGCATTTTGTAGCTCAGCAAACTGTGTCTACTGTCATAAATGAAATTTCAAAGTGCCTAAATAATACATATTTTAGAGAAAAATATATTCACTTTCCTAATAATAGTGATGAACAAAACAAAATAAAAACAAGGTATATAGTTAACAAATATAATAAAAATACTAATGTTTTATTGTATCCCGTGCATTTTCTTATGGTAATAAAAATAATATGTTCCTTGTTTTAGATTTCATAACAAGTTTAATATTCCGGGAGTATTAGGATGCATTGATGGCACTCATGTTGCTATTGTGCGTCCTAACCAGCATGAAGACAGATATTTTTGCAGAAAGGATTACCATTCTCTAAACGTACAATTAGTAAGTAAACTTTTAATAATTGGCATAATTTTGCCCAAAAATGAATATCTTAAATAACTAATTTGGTTGTAAATAAATATAAAAACTAAATATTTACATTGTTTCTAGATTTGTGATGCTGACATGCAAATTATAAGTGTTGATGCCAGTCATGGAGGTGCAACTCATGACTCTTTCATTTGGTCTAGTCATCCTTTAAAGGACTACATGGAAGAACTAAGTAATAATGAAAATGTATGGTTTCTTGGTAAGTATTTTGCATTTTCATAAGTAGTATATAAATGAAACTGTCGCCATAATGCAGGCATAATGGTGGATGTGCTAGTATCATCAACTTGTAAAAAAAGCTTCATTATAAAAAAAGTTAAAATTTAATTGTGTTACAGGTGACTCTGGATATCCATTAAGACGGTACATGATGACGCCTGTTTTAAATGCAGCACCAAATACACCAGAGGCACATTATACAAATTTGCATGTGCATACTAGAAATATAATTGAACGCACAATTGGTCTTTTAAAAGCACGATTCCGTTGTTTACTACTACATAGAAGATTGCACTATCAACCAGAGGTAGCTGGTTCTATTGTCAATTCATGTGTTATATTACATAATATGTGCAATGGAGCCAAGCTACCTCCGCAAGAGTTAACTACAGAAGAAAGACAAGAAGAATCGCGATTAGTGGCAATTTATTCTGCACGTAGTAGTATTCCAGTGACCGAAGGAGGGCGTGGTAACGTAGCACTCCAGCAGGGTGTGGCCGTGAGGAATGCTCTCATTCAGCGGCTCTGGGAAAGGCGGTAGACATAATGCTGAAAATAATAATGTAGTACTTTTAATTACATATTTTATATAATTAAAATTTAAGTGCTTATTATTTTATTTATTTTCTCAGTAATACATAGGTATTTGGATTTTTACTTACTAAAATCAAGTTTACGGAAATTAAGTTATAATTTTTATTTTATTTAGATTTCATTTCAGAATAACACTAATAGCTAATATTAATTTTATAATATGTATATTAGTCATTTAAAATAAAGTATTTTTTGATGAAAAGTATGTTGTCATTACCTTTTTATATCCCGTATATCATCTTGTATCGTTTTTAGACTATTGGCAATAAGTGCCAGGCTTCGCTGCACACCCTCCATGGCATTACTGCTACGCACACTGGCCTCTGTTTTTTCTTGGGCCGACTGCACGAGAAGACGCCTAGCGTCCTCCCGAGATAAAACATGGCGGCTGCGGCTGCGGCTGCGGCTGCGGCGTCCACTAGGCTGGGGAGATGGTGCCAATAATTCTGGTTCTTCTCTCTCTGCTCTCTCCCCCTCAACTACCGCAGGAAAGGGATCCTCCAATATGGCTTGGTCTATTCCCTCCAATATTGGCACTTCATGCGAAGGTCCTGCACCATCATCAAACACCTCGAGTTGAACAAGTGAAGGTTCTTCCATACCTTCCCTTGTCAAAATGGACTGTGATGTAGGTTCAGCAGATGTTACTGCAGTATGTGCCTAAAAGTACACAAAATAGTAACAATTATAAAAATTATATATCTCTCCTTTTTTTTAATTTTGCCTTGTAATCCACCCAATACTAGAAGAAATATGTAATAAGTTATGATAAGTAGTCTCCAAGTAATGCATTGACTGACACATATGTTTAGATGTACTTATATATTTTTATTTAGTTACCTTTGACCACATTTTTTCATCTTTGAGTGCACCATCTCCTTGTGCGTTTAGAATTTCGGCGATTTCTTGCCATTTCCTAGCCGAATATTCTTTCGCCTGTAAGGAGCGGTTAAAACCAGTCGCAATGTCTTTATTAGAATTTAAGAATTCCCACAAAAGTTCAAGCTGCCTCATAGAAACGCGACGATTCCTAACGCTGCAAAAAAAACCCACTTCAAACTTATACCTACCACTTAACATAGCTGACTTGTTATTACTACGAGAAATTTTTAACGAAACAAAATACTTATATGATATGAATTTGCAAGAAATAAAACAGTTTCACAACACACGTTATGTCCGTATTATCCACACCAATAATTGAGTAAACTTACTTGGAATTAGACATAGTTTTAATAAAAATACAAATTATTTTCTTTACTTCGAATAAGCACAGAGACTTTTTGAGTGGCCGCGCCGACTGTTTTGTTGTGACGTTAAAAAATGTTCCGAATGATGCCTGTAGTATGGTACACAATTTCACTTGGAAACGTAATTCAAAAGCCATATTTTGTTTTAATGATTAAGATTTAATACTTTAATACTTTATTCACCTTTTATATACTTATTAACTTTTAAAACACATATTTTATAAATGAGATTATAAAATTAAAATTTCGTATTGTCGTCATGAGAGCTCCTTAAGAGTCAATTGGAACACTGCGTAAAAGTGACGCAGCTATACGAAACACATCTTGTGTCTCGCTTTCACAATCGCCAGGGAATAGATAAATCCTTCGTTCTTTCACAACACTAAGCAGGAATAAAACAATCTTGTTTTAAAAGTTCATGGTATGATTTTGAACAACATTATTTTAAGCTTGAAACAAAACGGGCGAAAACTATCATGGTTTTCTTAAAGTTTATGGTAAGCCCCCTGTTCCATAAGTTCGCATTAAAATAGTGATGTGATGACCGATAAATTCCAATCGAAGTCTTAACTAGTGCTGTTTCTCGATGGAACCTATCAGTAATTAATCATTCACATGTTTTATTGCTTCTAATCAGTCTAATCTATTTTAATGTTCAGACAAGGTTATAATAGTAATAGATTGAAATATATGGATACCTACTAAAAACTAAGTAAACAGTAAATTAAAATAGTAAATTTTCGTTTTATTGTCGTAAAAGGCGACGAAGGGATAGGCTTACAAACTTTGGATTCTTTTTTGTATTTAGTCATCTAGTTCCTTTATTGTTTGCCGGTTGACTGGAATAGAGATCCCTTTATGGGATAAGTCCGCTATTGCAAGTGATTTGTGCCGTGTAGTTCCCGGCACCAATAAAAAAAGAATAGGACCACTCCATCTCGTCCCATGGATGTCGTAAAAGGCGACTAGGGACAAGCTAATAAACTAGGGATTCATCTTTTGGGCGATGGGCTAGCAACCTGTCACTATTTGACTCTCAATTCTATCATTAAGCCAAACAGCTGAACGTAGCCCTTCGGTCTTTTTAAGGCTGTTGGCTCTGTCTACCCCGCAAGGGATATAGACGTGATTATGTATGTATTATTCCTTGTATAACTATGTACTATTTCTTGTAACTGTGTAAAATTTCTGTGCAATATACATATGTAGATATTACAAACAGACAAATATTGAAGTTAACTTTAAAAAATATTACCAGTCGTGATAAAATATGTTTGGTTTCAATTGATTTTCCCTTGTATATCCGTATAGGTATAGCGTCATCAAAGTCCGTGATTCTCAGATATCATCATCGTATAATCATTATTTTTATCATTATAATGATATCACGGCCTATCACTTGCCCTGACCGTTGAACATCGGCTTCTACGTTATCTGTGAACTAGAATTCTAATAAAGACCTAATCGAAGAAGTACTTGATGAATTTACTTACAAATTAATTTAAAATCTATATAGGTGTATATATGATGTGTGGTTCACGGCACCAATAAAAAAAAAGAATAGGGACACTCCTCTTTCCCATGGATGTCTTAAGAGGCGACTAAGGGATAGGCTTATAAACTTGGGATTCTTTTAGGCGATGGGCTAGCATCCTGTCACTATTGGAATCTCTCATCAAGCCAAAAATCTGAAAGTGGCCAGTATCAGTCTTTTCGAGGCCGTTGGCTCTGTCTACCCCGTCAGGGATATAGAAGTGACTATAAAACATATATTTATGTTAGATATAAATAAATTCTAAACACATTGACTTTTTAATCGCCTTCAAAAAAAGGTAGTTCTCAGTTTGACCTGTATGTAAGTACCTACCTATGTTTGTCCGCGATTATCTCGCGTTTCGATGAACCGTTTTTGGTGCGCTTTTCAGTAAAGTGTTTGTTAGACTAAGGAGACGGTTTAAGAAATTTAACCGACTTCAAAAAAGGAGGATATCGATGGGAGGCGGTTTTCTTTTTGACAAAAGTTATTACATTTCTACTTTTGAAACATTTATAAGTATTTCCGTTTCATTTCTAGCTGTTATTTTTTTAATCCGGGGTCCACTGAAGACATTACATGCCGTGTGAAACATGATGCCGTTTGGATGCTTTAACGTGTGAAATGATGTGCCCAAGTTTATAAACTCCATTTCGCCTTGGAATAATAATCTCAAATATTTGTACTTGCATAAAAATATTTTTGCATGTGATAACCCAGTTATTTATTATGTTTGACATCTGACCTTACTGCTAAGGGGTCATAATGTATTTCCACTTACCACTATAAATATAAACACCGAGAAGAAATTAAGTTAATTTAGGGAATTAAGTTAGTCTGTCCTGAATGTTTTGTCTCTTTCTGCCAAATATCATTATAATCGGTCCAATATATTTATATATAGAATTGATGGCCTGTGTGGCCCAACGGTAGTACCCGGGTTTGATACCCGAGAAACGATTTTTTTCTGATTATCCTAGGTCTTTGATGTTTATTAAATTTTTTATTAAAACATATACTACTCTGTCAAGAAAGTAGCAGGAAAAGATCAATAATACACAAACTGTTTGTTACTCATCCAAATTTATTTTATCACCTTCAAAATATGCTCCTTTAGAAACGATACACTTACGCCAACGAATAATCCAATCATCAAAACATTTTTTAAACGCTGTTTCCGGAATTGAGGTCAGTTCTCGCCGCGAATTCTCTTTTATGTCTTCTACCGATTGAAAACGGGTGCCACGAAGTGGTAATTTGAGTTTAGGAAAAAGAAAAAAGTCGGCTGGAGCCATATCTGGTGAATATGGTGGTTGCTCGATCGTATTTGTTGAGTGTTTGGTTAAGAATTCGTTCACAATGATGGCCTTGTGTGAAGGTGCATTATCATGGTGCAAAATCCAAGAATTTTCTTTCCACAAATCTGGCCTTTTTCGTCGGATTTGCTCTCTTAAACGCCGCATAACACTCAAATAATATTCCTTATTTACCGTTTGTACCGCGATAGTCAAAGAAAACAGTCAACATGACTTTGACTTTTGAACGACTTTGGCGTGGTTTTTTCGGTTTCGGTTCAGTTGGAAGGCGCCACTCCGAAGCTTGTTGACTAGTTTGCATGTCAAACTCGTAAACCCACGTCTCGTCACCAGTAACAATGCGTTTCATGAATGTTGGGTCGGAATTGACTCGTTCTAGCATGTCCTCAGCGACTCGCATGCGATTGAGTTTTTGAAAAAAAATCAGGTCTTTTGGGACTAGCCGAGCGGCAACATGTTTCATACCCAAATTATTAGTTAAAATGGTACGGATCGACTCGTGAGATACAGAAAGTTCGGTGGCTATCTCTCTCAAAGTTGAATGAGGATTTTCAGTCACTATTTCCTTCACTTTTGCGATGTTAACTTCAGTTGCAGACGTTGATGGCCTACCAGAGCGAGGCAAATCTTCCATCACATCTCGACCGCTTTTGAACGCTTTGTACCACTCATAAGCACGAGTTTTTGATAAAGTCGATTCACCGTAAGCCTTCTGTAACATTTTCAGTGACTCCGAACACGATATTCCATTGGCAATGCAAAATTTAAGACAAACTCTTTGTTCGATGTTTTTATCCATTATGAAATTAGCAATACACACTATAGTACGAGATCCGGCTGCAAAATCACTACGTTCATCGCGTAGTTAATCAAACTCACATTTTAACATACATTTATGAATAGGATAATACATAGATAATAGGGTGCCAGTCAATAAGTGGCCGCAAGTAATTTTAATTAAATTAATGTTAATTAATTTTCCAAAAAAAATTTCGTTCACTTGTTTTTTAAATAAAATATCATCCACATCATAGAAATGTTTGTAAAGAATTCGAAAATCAATGGGTGCCGTTACACACTCGGCCGCAACTACTACGCAGCCAGGTGTAAACAGGTAATATTTTGGTCTATTTATACGTTCATGTCGTACACGCATGTTTTTTATATCAAATTAAAGCTAATTTTTTTTTAATATGATGATATATCGCTGCCTGTGAATAAATGGCCGCAAATTAGGGTTGCTAGCTGTTAAAAACTCGAGGTATCCGAGATAAAGTGAAAGAGAGTTAGCGCGTAACGCCACTTGTTAGACAAGGATGGGGAGTACCAGCTGTGCGAGTATTTGAAGCCATTGCGCACGCGTATAGATAGGGTTCTCAACAGTGCAATAAAAATTCTATTCTTTATAAGTACGCTTTTTTCATTTTTACTTGATCAATAAACAATGTTTTATTATGAAATAAATATTTTCTTATTTTCATTTTTTTTTTTTGCAAAATATTAATTACTTAATTATAATTTTGGAGTAAATGTAAAGTCGTTCGTATTACTGTTTGCATCGCTGGCTGAGAACCCAATCTATTGACGCGTGCGCAATGGCTTCAAATACTCGCACAGCTGGTACTCGCCATCCTTGTCTAACAAGTGGCGTTACGCGCTAACTCTCTTTCACTTTATCTCGGATACCTCGAGTTTTTAACAGCTAGCAACCTTAATTTGCGGCCATTTATTCACAGGCAGCGATATATCATCATATTAAAAAAAAATTAGCTTTAATTTGATATAAAAAACATGCGTGTACGACATGAACGTATAAATAGACCAAAATATTACCTGTTTACACCTGGCTGCGTAGTAGTTGCGGCCGAGTGTGTAACGGCACCCATTGATTTTCGAATTCTTTACAAACATTTCTATGATGTGGATGATATTTTATTTAAAAAACAAGTGAACGAAATTTTTTTTGGAAAATTAATTAACATTAATTTAATTAAAATTACTTGCGGCCACTTATTGACTGGCACCCTATTATCTATGTATTATCCTATTCATAAATGTATGTTAAAATGTGAGTTTGATTAACTACGCGATGAACGTAGTGATTTTGCAGCCGGATCTTAGACTATAGATATGATATAACTAAAAATAGCACTGTATTTAATGTAAACAACAGATGCAACTCAAACTCCGCGCCAAAATGGAAAACAGTTGTGCCAATCTAACAACAAAAAAAACAAAAATTTGAATTTGGAACCATAAATAAATAATCCATTCCCGATACTTTTCTGACTGAATGTATAGTTGAGTTCGGTATCTCACAAGCTTCCGTACTTAGTTCGAGGCGTACTCAACACTGTGTAATTTGTTCCGTATTCTTATATATAAAATTCTCGTGTCACAATGTTCGTTCCCGTACTCCTCCGAAACGGCTTGACCGATTCTCACGAAATTTTGTAACCATATCGATAAGGTCTGGGAATCGGCCAACATCTATTTTATTGTACCCCTTATTGATAAGGATTGTCTACCCTAAACATTTTTAAATAGAAATTACTTAAAAATTATTTAAATGGCAAAACAACGTTTGCCGGGACTGCCAGTTTAAAATAAAAAAATGTCTTTCTATTATAATAGAAACTACTATAATAGAAAGACATTAGACACAATACTAGTGTGGACTAGAGATTTCCCAGTAACTAACTAACTAACTAATAATTTATTAGTGTGGTCTAGACTTTTTCCCAGCGCCTCACTTTATACTGTGTAATCCTGCTATGTGTAAAAAAAATTTAACAGATATCCTCTATTCATATTATTTATATGAAATACGAGTAGTTTATTTAACATTACTAACATACATACATACATATTGTCACGTCTATATCCCTTGCGGGGTAGACAGAGCCAACAGTCTTGAAAAGATGGCCACGTTCAGCTATTTGGCTTTATGATAGAATTGAGATTCAAATAGTGACAGGTTGCTAGCCTATCGCCTAAAAAAAGAATCCCAATTTTTTAAGCCTATCCCTTAGTCGCCTTTTACGACATCCATGGGAAAGAGATGGAGTGGTCCTATTCTTTTTTTCATTGGTGCCGGGAACCACACGGCACTGCCGGGAACCACACGGCACTACTAACGCTAACTTAAGGCCGTTGAGCGTTGTCAAGTGTATTTATAACTGGAACTACAAACTTACACCATACACATACGTAATATTACGCAAAACGCAAGCAAAGCAATGTGCAACCGGGCCGTAGTAGCGTAGTTTGCTACTGACTGTCACAATGTTTGTGGAAAATATGAAGTAGCTAGCCGTTGCCCGTTGTACCTACTGCTCCGTAGTCTACAATTTAGTATGTACCTACGCTAAATTTCATGGAGTTCACTGGTTTTGTTGTGAAAGACGGACAGACGAACACTTTCACATTAATAATATTAGTATGGGTTTTGATAGTGTGAATCAAATTCAGTTATGATAAAAAAAAAACATTGGACGAAATGAAGTATAGATTAAGATGTGTATTTTTTATCCTTCAAGGCTTTTCAAGGCTTGGCTCTGTCTATGCCGTAAGAGATGGAAACGTATTTATATCCTCCATTATATAGTCCAATATACGCATTTTGGAAATTATTGTTAAGTTTCGAACTTACAATCATTACTTTCTCTTTATATTAGTGTGTATAATAGTACGGGGTAGACATAATCTCGATAAGAATGGACAGACGTTCAGCTGCAGCTATTTTATTTATTTATTTAAAACTTTGTACACAAAAAAATGTACAAAAGGCGGACTTAATGCCGTTTGGCATTCTCTACCCGTCAACCAGCTATGGCTTTATAATGGAATTGAGATTCAAATGTAAACTATTACCATCGATACAATTAAACAAAACTGCAGTATTTGTTAAATCGATAGTCTGCATATATCGACTGCACAAGTCCTTGTCGCCACGTTCAATATGCATTCGTCGCTCGCGTAATTGCAAATCGATAAGCAATTAGACCAAAACATTCCATTTTTTTCTTACCATAATTATCCAGAAGCTACCAAAAGCTGGTCATAAATTGTTTGACGAATAATGATATACTTATCAATTTAAAGCTGCGCAGCAGGACTTTGTTTTCATAGTAATTTTGAGATCAAAATATTTATTATTTTATTCCAGGTTATATTTTATCCGTGTACCAAATTTAATTCTAGAAAATATCGCTTCTAAGATGGACTATAGGGCAATGACAAGTTATAGCCAATTGAAAAGAACTAGGTACCTACTAATATAATATTAGATTATTTTTTATTATTTAAAATATTAATAATATACTGTGCCGACCTCACGTATAGAGTGAGAAAAGGTAACGAAGAAATAGAAAAATTAATAAAACAAAGATATACATTGGAAACCAAGCTTATCATAACGAGAAACTAGGTCGTGTCCAATTACATGACGATCATCGGCGACCTTCCGCGCTAGACCTTACATTTCCGTGTGTTAGACAGAGATGACTGTATTCAAGTGAGCTCCTATCTCGGTAACTAATTAATTACATCGTGGTTTTGTGGACTTTGTATAGTATTCTATTTCCTTCTGATAGAAGTGATGATTGTTTGTTGGATATTTTTGTTTGTAAACTGTTTATTGCACATAAAAGGAATATAACAAATTATAAAACAATAATTCATTCAATTTTAACGAATATGTACAATGGCGGACTTATCCCAATCGGGACTTCTTCCGGTCAACCAAAATAAAAAAGTCAATCCAGAATCCAGAAAATAATTGAGGATGCGTTACAAAAATCAATTTATTTCAAATTACTTAATACATTAGTAAAATATACATATATATATATAAACTTACATAAGTACACTCAATTGTTAAATTTGTTCTCTCGGTTAGCGATCATTTTATAAATAAACTATAAATTTTAGTGTTAAATAGTACATTCATCTTGTGTAACCAATGAACAAATACGGAAGATTTGAAACCGGTTTTAGTGTAACTGGTTTTTTTTTAACTCACAATTTGAACGAATTAATGGATAGCCATCATTGCATGTTTACTAATATCTTGTCTACTCAGTGCTAAGACTACAAGTATAAGTGCAGAAATATGTAATTTTTTAAACACTTCATTCATATCTGTTAATTAAATAGAAATGCATTTGCAATGAAAAAAAATATATCATAATAATCTCAGAATTTTTCTTTTAGGTAATGGGCTAGCAACCTATTAAGCGACCCACCTCAATTTAGCCTTTTAGAATTCAGACTGTCTACCCCGTAAGGTATAAAAACGTTATATATATATGTGTGTATATATAATTAATACCCATGTCTCACAATACAATCAGAGGGCAAAGGCACCTTGAGGCATATAAAATTTGACTGATTTTGAAATTAAAATCTCTCAAAAGTAGACAGCGCGTGTGCAATACATTCGTATGCCCAAGAAACCCGAAACGACTGGTAGGCAGACGACCTCGCCCTTGACGCTATACAAAAAATAACAACTTTGACATTAGATATATATTTTTTTTTTGTGTCGAAATAAATTTTTAATTTTGGCTTCCACATAATTGTTTTGTGAATAAGTTTCAATAAAATTATGTATCAGAAAATATGAATAAGTATTATTGATAAAAGTTTGCGACTGAAAACCTTCTGTTATTAAAATAAACGTTAAATTGTGAAGATCTACATTTCAGAAACAGACCCAAAACTTATCGACTTAGAGAGGGTATAAATAAAAATGAGAGAGACATTTAAGAACAATTTTTATCTAATGCTTAAACTATGCATTAACTTAACTACAACTTACATACATAGGTATCATCTCGTCTATATCCTTTGCGGGGTAGACAGAGCCAACAGTCTCGAAGAAACTGATAGGCCACGTTCAGCTATTTGGCTTGATGATAGAATTTAGATTCAGATAGTGACAGGTTGCTAACCCATCGCCTAAAAAAAGAATCTCAAGTTTGTATGTCTATCCCTTAGTTAGCTAGCCCATCGTCTAAAAGAAGAATCTAAAGTTTATAAGCCTTAGTCGCCTTTTGCGACATCCATGGGAAAGAGATGGGGCAGTCCTATAGTTTTTCTATCGGTGCCGGGAATCACACGGCATTTACTAACCATATACAATTTCTCTTTCAACCAGGACCTCGGGAATGGAAGGCAGCATAACCGTGAACGGCATGGAGAGGAACCTATCCAGTTTCCGCAAGCTGTCCTGCTACATCATGCAGGACAACCAGCTTCACGGGAACCTCACGGTGGAGGAAGCTATGAGCGTGGCCACGGCGCTCAAGCTGCCCACGGCCAGTGGACGAGCTCATAAGGAAGAAGTGGTATACATACATACATACATACATATAATCACGTCTATATCCCTTGCGGGATGGACAGAGCCGACAGTCTTGAAAAAGACTGATGGGCAACGTTCAGCTATTTGGCTTTAAGATAGAATTGAGATTCAAATAGAGACAGGTTGTTAGCCCATCGCCTAAAAAAGAATCCCAAATTTGTAAGCCTATCCCTTAGTCGGCTTTTACGACGGGAAAAAGATGGAGTGGTCCTATTCTTTTTTGTATTGGTGTCGGGAACCACACGGCACTGCAAAAAATGGTATGTATAGAGAAACTAGCTTCTGAATAATGTCGTGAGGAGTTTTGTTCATCATAAACATACATTTATTTTTAAAACATATGTTATAAATGGATTTATTGAATATCTTGATAAGTTTCATATTCTTGTAAAGATAATAAAACTTAAGCGTGTTTGCTTAAGAGGAAAAAAAAAGGTTTAATTGCAGCCATTTTCCTACTTCCTGAATTCTCAATTCTTATGTTAGATTCCTACATTTTTACTTTATTTACTACTAGCCAGCGCCCGTTGCTTTATGTGACTTTACAACAAACTAACTAGGTCTAATCTAAACTATATCTAGACTGAAATATAAAATATGAAACATTCTTAGACATTAAGTATATTTTGCTTGAAAACTGAATTGATTTATACAAACATATTAACACGTTTGTCTGTTTTAGTTAAGTTTGAAACTAAATGAGTTAAAGAGACCTTTATACTTATCGCTAATCTTCTTAAAAAGCTACTAAGCACTTTTAAATTTCATCTATAAACTCAAAATGTGTTTTCGCCAAATTGCAACAAGTATTAAGATTCATAAATGGGCACAGTTTAAGGTCTATTTTGGTCCCAACTGACCATGTTGACCCCGATTGGCCAGGGTCGGCGCGCGGTCGCCGAACGAACAACATATTTTCATTTCATATATATATATATAATAAATCTTCGATATAGTCACGCCTTATATAACTCGAGAAGTTTGACGAATGCTTATTTACATGTAAATTAATTTGCATGCCGTCTCTAAAGTTTCCTTATGTTTTGAAGCATCTTATAGTGAATTTAGAAAATGCTATCTTCATTAATAGATTAAAACGCTTTATATCTGAGAAAGATGTAGCAAAAGGAATTAAATGTAAATTGACAAATTAATTATTTTATTTATCAATAATACAGGTAAAATAAATACCGTGATAAAATAAAGTTACGTTACGTACGCGTTTTATACCTGTAGTATTTATAAATAGTATAATGCAACGCGATGTTTTATAACCAGTTATGACAAATTCATTCTTCTAAAGAAAATTTTCTTTACACTCCTTTACTTCATATGTATTTATTTTTTGTTCATATTAAACAAACCAGTTCTTGTCAGAGATTTAGTAATCCGTTTTTTTAAATAAAATATTGATTGACATAAAATAAAAATATTTTTTTTTCAAAAATAATAAAAATATCATAAAAAAATAAATAATTACGCATTAGCGTCATATTTAAAAAAAAAAACAAAGCTTGTCTCGCATGCGGTCCTCTTCTTCAGAACGATGTTACACAGTCGAAAAAAAAATGTAAATTATTCTCATTTAATTTCAGATACAAGAAATCCTCGAGACGCTTGGCCTATCAGAACACCACAAGACCATGACATCGAACCTCTCCGGGGGGCAGAAGAAGCGTCTCTCCATAGCCCTGGAGCTCGTCAACAACCCGCCCATCATGTTCTTCGACGAACCCACATCGGGGCTGGACAGCTCCTCGTGTTTTCAATGTATATCATTGCTGAAAACCTTGGCGAGCGGGGGAAGGACCATAATATGTACTATACACCAACCGTCCGCTAGATTGTTCGAGATGTTTGATCATTTGTACACGTTGGCGGATGGACAGTGTGTGTATCAAGGCAGCACTGGACGATTGGGTGAGTTTATATGAACAAAAACATAAAATCACGTGTATATCCCATGCGGTGTAGAGCCAACAGTCTTGTAAAAAAGAGGCCACGTTCAGCTGTTTGGCTTAATGATAGAATCGAGATTCAAATAGTGACAGGTTGCTAGCCCATCGCCTAAAGGAAGAGTCCCAAGTTTATAAGCCTATCCCTTAGTCGCTTTTTACGACATCCATGGGAACGAGTAGAGTGGTCCTATTCATTTTTTTTATTGGTGCCGTTAACCACACGGCCATTTATACACGGTAACATTATTTAGTTTAGACGTATTGTTAGGTTATTATGACGTAGGCATATTATTTTCTTTAAATTCCAACACTACAGGGACTCCATATTAAAAAATAATTTATCTCGTAAAACATATCCGTAGATGATGATTTAACTATAACAGCGTAAGTTACAGTCGGGGCATGCTATTATGCAACCGGCCTGATGTTTTGGTTGCGTAAACTGCATGGATGCGTTATTGCGATACATCCGCAAGACGATTGTGTATAATAGTATCGATGTGCTGATTGATTCATATTATACTTCTTGTTGGCAATCGACCCTGCATGCTCTTGTTGTTCTTTGAAGGCAAACTTTTTGGTATACGCCGTAGCAACCGTTGCCATGATGTTTTTGGTTAGAGAGATGTCAAAAATAATTATGATATAGATATGTTTGTTTTACTTTGAATAATAAAGACATTTTAAACTGATTATTTTCTCTCTTTCCCCCTTCTATCTTCTGTAGGAACTTAATAACTATACTTACTAACCTACATTCTTAAATATTGTTGGACAATTGGCCATGTCGATGTATTGATTTAGGTACTTATCTGACGTTTAAAAGATTTTTTGTAGACAAAATCCACAATATGAATAAAGTAATAATAATAGATATGAATGATCAACTTTGGTCTGAGTAAAATTCTTAACATGTAAATTCGCCAAATTTACTATATATGTATTGTTTGTTATATGTAATGTTAAAATTGGCTAGTTCTATTGTCTTGGACCAAAATCTTTAATCTATACTAACATTATAAAGCTGAAGAGTTTGTTTGTTTGTTTGAACGCGCTAATCTCAGGAACTAGTGGTTCGGCTTTAAAGAATTATTTTTGTGTTGAATAGACCAATTATCGAGGAAGGCTTTAGGCTAATTAACATCACGCTGCAACTACTACTATTAGGAGCGAAGAAATAGTGGTGAATGTGAAAAAAAATCGAGGAAAATTATTCATCCTTAAGGGCTTCAATGAGGACCAAAATAACTATTCCAAACGGACGAGGTCGCGGGCACAGCTAGTATTAGAATAAGCTTTGAATAAATAAATAAACAATATTTTATCTATGTAAACAAATATTTTATCTGTTGGAATTATCCCCGCATCTCTCGTCCACGATATATACAAATTTGAAAAAAAAAAAAAGACATTTTTTCAATAATATTTTTTTAATGTTTTAATTACTTTTTTTTCCAGTGGAATGGCTTGGCAGTCTCAATCTGCCTTGTCCATCATACCACAACCCGGCTTCCTTCATCATCGAGGTATCTTGCGGGGAGTACGGTGACAACACAGGGAAACTGGTTCGAGCCATTGACAATGGGAAGAATGACATCAGGTAAGATGATTATTTTGGTTTTGTTGGAAATATGTCAGGTACAAGGGTACGCTGAACCGGCGAGCTTGCATGAGATATGAATGTCGATAAAGATGACAAAATGATAATAATTAGACAGAGCTTATATACGCTGCTTATTTAAAATATATGTACATAATTCCGACGCCTTCAAAGGTAGAATGTGTGTTAACAGAAATTGTGCTTGAATACTTGAGACCTTTGTATATTGTGAACTTCAATATTCAAGGAATAAATAAATGATTAAAGCGAAATTAGTTAGCAGGGATCGTGGCAAGTGAAATGTAATCTTTGCCTTCATTTTGTCCCGTATTCTGTTTATTTATTATTATTTAAAAAAAAAAATTACATTAAATCAACAAGTATTATTTTGCAAAACTGCAGGGTAGTTAAACGGCAAACCGTATATTTATTTGTTTTATGGAATTTCATGCGAAAGGCATAATTTTTTTTTGATATAAATTACTAATAATTTATTAATTAAATCCCTTGAATTTATTTTCAGAAACGGCCTTCCTTTCCCAGAAAACAATTACAATAACAAAAAAGACATGGACGCCTCGCTGCCAGAACGGAACAAGAACGATCTCTCGCAAGTGCAGGAGAAATTTAGCAACCTCCAGAACGGTATAATGCAGTATGCCGCCAGCGAGGTCGCTAAGGGAAAAGGTAAGTTTATAAATAAAAAATAAATAATAAATAAAATAAAATATGTTTATTTCAGACACAGTCCAGAGTTGTTAGTAAATCTTATGTACTAATGTTAGTAATAATTAACATACATACATACATATAATCACGTGTATATCCCTTGCGGGGTAGACAGAGCCAACAGTCTTGAAAAGACTGATAGGCCACGTTCAGCTATTTGGCTTTAAGATAGAATTGAGAGTACCTAAGTTTATAACTATGCAAAATATAATTTTCGCATTCGGAACATTATTATGGATATTTATACATACATACATATGGTCACGTCTATATCCCTTGCGGGGTAGACAGAGCCAACAGTCTTGAAAAGACTGATAGGGCCACGTTCAGCTATATGGCTTTAAGATAGAATTGAGAGTAAGTTTATAACTATGCAAAATATAATTTTCGCATTCGGAACATTATTATGGATATTTATACAAACATACATATGGTCACGTCTATATCCCTTGCGGGGTAGACAGAGCTAACAGAATTAAAAAGACTGATAGGCCACATTCAGCTATTTGGCTTTAAGATAGAATTGAGAGTACCTAAGTTTATAACTATGCAAAATATAATTTTCGCATTCGGAACATTATTATGGATATTTATACAAACATACATATGGTCACGTCTAGGTATATCCCTTGCGGGGTAGACAGAGCTAACAGAATTAAAAAGACTGATAGTCCACATTCAGCTATTTGGCTTTAAGATAGAATTGAGAGTACCTAAGTTTATAACTATGCAAAATGTAATTTTCGCATTCGGAACATTATTATGGATATTTATACATACATACATATGGTCACGTCTATGTCCCTAGCGGGGTAGACAGAGCCAACAGTCTTGAAAAGACTGATATACCACGTTCAGCTTAATGATGGCTTAATGAAAGAATTGTTATTCAAATAGTGACAGGTTGCTAGCCGATCGCCTAAAAAAATAATCCCAAGTTTGTAAGCCTACCCCTTAGTCGCCTTTTATGACATCCATGGGAAAGAGATGGAGTGGTACTACTCATTTTTGTATTGATGCCGGGAACCACACGGCACCAATATTATTAATAAATAGTTTAAAATTTTGCGCCAAATGTAAAATTAACCGCTTTACGAGTAATTACGATGGTAATCACGTGATTACAGAGCAAAGGTCGCTTTAGCTTCCTGTTAGCAGTCGCGTTTACAAAGTAATTGCTGGGAATATTGTAAGGAAATGATTGATGAAACGATTACAGATCTAGTTGTAAATAGATTATTTAGAATACGGTGTAATCTATAGATATACCTACTAACATTATAAACCACAGCATCGCCCGTGCGAATTTAACGCCATATCTACATTAAAACGATCAATTTAACGCCACTTACAAAATGGCGTGTGGTTCCTGGCGCTTCAGAATCGCGCCACTCCATATCTTTCCTATGGATGTCGTAAAAGGCGACTAAGGGTATGGCTAATTCACTTGGGATTCTTCTTTTAGGCGTTGGGCTAGCAAACTGGCAATATTTGAATCTCAATTCCATAATTAAGCCATACAGCTGAACGTGGACTTTCATTCTTTTCTAGACTGCTGGCTCTATCTATTCCGTTAGAAATAAAGACGTTACATGTATTTATTCCAGGCGAGCCGCTAGTTCAGTTAGCACCTCTCTGAATTTGAGTCTCAATTCCATAATTAGCCCATACAGCTTAACGTGACCTCGCAGCCTTTTCAAAGACTACTGGCTCAGTCTACCTCGTAAGAGACAAAGACGTTACATGTATTTATTCCAGGCGAGCGGCTCGTTGGGTTGACAACCTCTCTCTATTTGAATCTCAATTCCATCATTAACCCATACAGCTTAACCCTTAAATTGGCAATCATTTCGCGACGTTTTACACAGGTATTTTCTTAAAAGGAGACTTATTAGGGTTCAATTAATAAAACAATAAAAAAATTGTAAAAAAAAATATATATATTTTCATAATTTTTTCAGGTGTCACATATATGTAAGTGACATCACCAACTAATCTACAAACTTAACAAAGAATCTACAATCTTATCCATCATACACGTCACATAGAACGTACATTGCCAGTTTAGTAGTTAACGTGACCTCGCAACCTTTTGCAAAGACTACTGGCTCAGTCTACCTCGTAAGGGACAAAGACGTTACATTTATTTGTTCCAGGCGAGCCGATAGTTCAGTTAGCACCTCTCTCTATTTGAATCTCAATTCCATCATTAACCCTTACAGTTTAACGTGACCTCGCAGCCTTTTCAAAGACTACTGGCTCAGTCTACCTCGTAAGGGATAAAGACGTTACATGTATTTATTCCAGGCGAGCCGCTCGTTGGGTAAACAACCTATCTCTATTTGAATCTCAATTCCATCATTAACCTTTACAGCTTAACGTGACCTCGCAGCCTTTTCAAAGACTACTGGCTCAGTCTACCTCGTAAGGGATAAAGACGTTACATGTATTTATTCCAGGCGAGCGGCTCTTTGGGTTAATAACCTATCTCTATTTGAATCTCAATTCCATCATTAACCTATACAGCTTACCGTGACCTCGCAACCTTTTGCAAAAACTACTGGCTCAGTCTACCTCGTAAGGGACAAAGACGTTACATGTATTTATTCCAGGCGAGCCGCTTGTTCAGTTAGCATATCTCTCTATTTGAATCTCAATTCCATCATTAACCCATACAGCTTAACGCGACCTCGCAACCTTTTGCAAAGACTACTGGCTCAGTCTACCTCGTAAGGGACAAAGACGTTACATGTATTCATGCCAGGCGAGCCGCTAGTTCAGTTAGCACCTCTCTCTATTTGAATCTCAATTCCATCATTAACTCACACAGCTTAACGTGACCTCGCAGCCTTTTCAAAGACTACTGGCTCAGTCTACCTCGTAAGGGACAAAGACGTTACATGTATTCATGCCAGGCGAGCCGCTAGTTCAGTCAGCACCTCTCTCTATTTGAATCTCAGTAAGCTCGCAACCTATTGCAAAGAGTAGGCTCAGTCTACCTCGTAAGGGACAAAGACGTTACATGTATTCGTTCCAGGCGAGCCGCTGGTGGTCCAAATGGAGTTGGAGAAGGCTGACAACGCGGAAGTAGCTCTTCTCGGGGAACAGAGTCCAAAACGATACGCCACGTCGGAGTTCAAGCAGTTCTGGGTCGTTCTGAAGAGGACGCTGCTGTTCAGCAGGAGGGACTGGGTAAGTGACTGACTATATCACTAGATGCAAAAGAGTTATGAATGTGGATGAAGCGATGGAAGTATGCAGAGATCGTGGCAAGTGGAAAGAGGTAAAAAGGCGCGGGAAAGAGGCGTGGTTTTGTGTATGTATGTGTGTTATCACTAAATAGTTTAATTAATTATTAAATTAATTTTAAAGCGAAGTATGTATGTATGTAAACTTAGATCTTTAAAACTGGACGACGGGTTTTGATGCAGTTTTTCGCATAAATTTGATTCTGGTAATTTTTTTTTTAATAATGATGCCATTTTACAGATCAAAAGGCAAGATCAAATAATCAAAGAGACCGCTCACATTAAAAGCATTGAGGATGCGTTACAATAACCAATAAATTACAAACGTTAATTAATGATAACGAACAAAATGATACAAACTAATTTTTGTGATGCCGATGCCAAACAGTGCCGTGTGGTTCCCGGCACCAATACAAAAAAAGAATAGGACCACTCCATCTCTTTCCCATGGACGTCGTAAAAGGCGACTAAGGGATAGGCTTACAAACTTGGGATTCTTTTTTTAGGCGATGGCCTAGCAACCTGTCACTATTTGGATCTCAATACTATCAATAAGCCAAATAGCTGAACGTGGCCGATCAGTCTTTTCAAGACTGTTGGCTCTGTCTACCTCGCAAGGGATATGGACGTGACCATATGTATATGTACTAATTTTTGTTCCCAGACCCTCATGTACCTCCGTTTGTTCGCTCACATCCTGGTGGGGTTCCTCATCGGCGCTCTATACTATGACATCGGCAACGACGGCTCCAAAGTTCTCTCCAACCTCGGCTTTTTGTTCTTCAACATGCTGTTCCTCATGTACACCTCTATGACCATCACAATTCTTAGCTGTGAGTGTTATATATTACCATTTTTATAGGTATCACCCAAGAAATTTTACCAAAATAAATATTTGATGTCAACCAATGTTGTGTAACCAAAAGATATCACAATTATTAAGTGTGCCGTGTGGTTCCCGGCACCAATACAAAAAGAATAGGACCATTCCATCTCTTTCCCGTGGAATTGAACTTGGGATTCTTTTTTTAGGCGATGGGCTAGCGACCTGTCACTATTTGAATCTCAATTCTATCGTTAAGCCAAATAGCAGAACGTGGCCATTCAGTCTTTTCAAGACTGTTGGCTCTGTCTACCCCGCAAGGGATATAGACGTGACCGTATGTATATGTATAACAAAGTGGACGTCAAGACTACTGACTCTGTCTACCCCGCAAGGGATTTAGACATGACCATGTATATGTATAACAAAGTGGACGTTATTATCTAATTAATTACATTTGTTCACAGTCCCCCTGGAGATGCCGGTGCTGATAAAGGAGCACTTCAACCGCTGGTACTCGCTCAGGTCCTATTATCTCGCCATCACCGTCTCCGATATACCATTCCAGGTAAATTGTGTGACCAAAAACTAATTATGCCATAAAAGAAAAATAAATTCTATTATTTTTTTTTTTATGAGACCTTTAATACAGTCTCGAAGAGATAAAGTTCATTCGCTTGGCCAAAGGTCGGGTCAAGAGTACCCGAAATCGAGGAGGTTGCATGAAGAGAGCTATGAATGTGTATGAATTCTCAATATTAAATTATTTCACCGTGGTTTGTCGTTTCCACAAACTTAACAAATGTGTCGTTTAGTTCCCGGCACCAATAGAAAAAAAGAAATGGACCCCTCCATATTTATCCCATGGGTGTCGTAAAAGGCGACTAATGGAAAAGCTTTGGATTGTTCTTTCAGGCGATGAGCTAGCAATTACTATTTGAATCTCAATCCTATCATTAAATCATAAGCAGCCGCACGTGGCCTATCACTCTTTTCAAGACAGTTGTCTCTGTCTACCCCGCAAGGGATACAAACGTTATACATACATACATATGGTCACGTCTATATCCCTTGCGGGGTAGACAGAGCCAACAGTCTTAAAAAGGCTGAATGGCCACGTTCAGCTATTTGGCTTAATGATAGAATTGAGATTCAAATAGTGACAGGTTGCTAACCCAACGCCTAAAAAAGAATCCCAAGTTTGTAAGCCTATCCCTTAGTCGCCTTTTACGACATCCATGGAAAAGAGCTGGAGTGGTCCTATTCTTTTTTGTGTTGGTGCCGGGAACCACACGGCACAAACGTTATAATGTAAGTTAACATAGTTCAACATGTGTGTACCAACCAGGCTATATTCTGCGTGATCTACGTGGTGATAGTGTACCTGCTGACCTCTCAGCCGGCCGAGTGGTTCCGCTTCTCGCTGTTCCTGAGCTCGTGCCTGCTCATCTCGTTCGTGGCGCAGAGCGTGGGGCTCGTCGTCGGCGCCGCCATGAATGTTCAGGTAAACTTCGAAATATATATATATATTAGCTGTCCCGGCTAACGTTGTTTTGCCATATAAATCACTTTTAAGTAATTTCTAGTTAAAAAAAAATGTTAAGTGTGGACAACCCTTTACACTTAGGGGTATGAAAAATAGATGTTAGCCGATTCTCAGACCTACTGAATATGCATGCAAAATTTGGTTAAAATTACCGATTTTAACCAAATTTTGCATGCATATTCAGCCATTTCGCAGGAGTACGGAGACAAACATAGTGACACGAGAATTTTATATATAAGATATATTATTATTTTTATTAAGAAAATTTTATTATTTAGTTAATTTAGATAACACTAATCAGTATTAATATTACTTGTCGTTGGCCACGAATTTAGATATAGGTAAATAAATATAATTATATTTGATATGTATAATGTTATATATTTAGAAGACACCAATAACGAAATTAATACATTGACAAAGAACATTATAAATTATCTGGCAATTATGTACAATTAAAACTACCTACATGGTTTCTTATAAAAAATAATGCATCATCCGGCAAATGGCGGAAGGCAAGTGACTGACACATAAGAAAAACGAAACATACCTTTTTTTTTTAAATAATACGATGATGTAATACTAACTGTACACTATCTGAACTAAAATTATAAATGCGAAAGTAAGTTTATTTGTTTGTTACCTCTTCACAAGTTATCTTCTAATTTAAGCTTCTTGAAATATCACGTATATATAAAGGAACATCGTGAATATCTGGAGGAAGATACCTTGCATTCCGATAAAACCTACAGTTCCCGTGGGATCTGTCAAAAACTTGTATTGTTTTTTGTACTTAGGTGGCGCTAATTTCATCGCTTTATGTAGAATAGAATAGAAATTGTTGATGGAGTTATATTCATTCATGCGGGCGAGTAAAATCTTGTATAACTAACAACAATTCAACAAGAAAACAATTAACATATATAAAAATCGGAAAAAAAAAAACAAATTTAACTATGAATCCCCACATAATGTACCTATTGAACAAAAAAAATATTAAACAAACAATGCGTGTTCCCCCCCAGAACGGCGTGTTCCTGGCGCCGGTGATGTCGGTGCCGTTCCTGCTGTTCAGCGGGTTCTTCGTGTCGTTCAACGCCATCCCGCGCTACCTGCGCTGGATCACCTACCTGTCCTACATCCGCTACGGCTTCGAGGGCACCGCGCTCGCCACCTACAGCTTCGACCGGCCCAAGCTCAGGTGTCATCAGGTGATGATTGCTTTCATTCACATGGAATAGGCATGATGACAATTTTACATACTAAAACATTGGTCAAATAATGGCATCAATAAACAATAAACTACCCGAGATATACGAGGTAACATAACACATTATTTGGACGAGTCCAAAACGCCCCGTACAAAACGCTACTCAAGTGTGACGTCACAACTGAGTTTCTTGTTCGCGTCATGAACTTTATTTGTATGGCAGCTACCTTAATTATTTCGTTTATGGATATGATGTCTTAATGAAAGTTATTCCATATTTTCGTTTATTCACTCCTGGCATAGTTATTTCAAATAATTTTGAATTTTTTAAATGGACTTTCCCATCGTACTTTGAATGAATATAAAACATATAGGGCGTCAACATACATACATACATAAAATCACGCCTCTTTCCCGGAGGGGTAGGCAGAAGGAAATATGCAGAGATCGTGGCAAGTGGAAAGAGGTAGTCTCTGCCTACCCCTCCGGCGTCAACATTATAACTAAAAATTCACATAACGGATTTAATTACGTGTATCATGTATCATCATATCATCTATCATGTACTAATAAATAATGTTTTAAGACCTAGTCATCATCCCTATTACACTATTCATGAAAAGAATAGATTTGTTTTTTTTTTTTGATCTGATAAACCCAAGAACTGATGGACTGATTTACGCGAAATTTGGCACTGGTATAGTGTAGACCTTGTTTTTTCTAGACATACATACAAATAATCACGTCTATATCCCTTGCGGGGTAGACAGAGACAACAGGCTTAAAAACACTGATAGGCCACGTTCAGCCTATCCCTTAGTCGCCTTTTACGACACCCACGGGACAGAAATAAAGTGGTGGTTACAGCGCGCTTTTTAAACCAAATATATTATCCACTCGATCATCTATCGAATTCTGTGTGATTTTCAATAATTTTTTTTTCTTCAATTTCCAGACGTACTGCCACTTCAAAAACCCGAGCACGACCCTGGAAGAGCTGGACATGTTGGACGCGGACATCACCCTGGACATCGCGGCGCTGTGCCTCATATTCGTCGTTCTGAGAATTTCCGCATTCCTCTTCCTACGCTGGAAACTCAAGTCTACTAGATAAGTGGTCTGTGTACGCGTGAGAAAGGGGAATGTGAATGTATAAAGTAATGTTTATAACGTGGATTCTGAAGATAAATAGCCAAACAATTAGGTACAGTTGAAAATATATATATATAAATTGCAAGCAAATATAACGATATGACAATTAAATTTTAGGATATAATTTTACCATAGCCTGTATATTTTTTGTTTTTAAATTTCTTTTGTTACTTTATTAATCGTACTTTTTCATAACTTTGAAAATTTTATTTATATACTACTACAACCTAAATGTTTTCTGAATATTATGTACATATAATCTGAGTAACATGAAAAAAATATGCATATTCCCCGTTACTCGTATTAGTTTAAATTCGTTTTGGCAAATTTAATGTATGGGTCTTGATGAAAATATTTATAATCCTTTTATTTTTGTCATAGAAAAAAATTTCTGAAATCAATTAAAACTTTATATTATTCGAAGTTACTTTTATATATATGTGAATGGTGCTCAATGATTTTATTTATTTGAATTGAGAAGTTATCATAGTTTGGAATCATCAAAAAACTGTAGTATGTAATCTTACGGATAGAAGCCGATATTTTAAATCTTACACACATACTTTTATTAATTGAAACTTCAAACAAAGACAGGTAATGATAAGTGTCCAATTGACACTTTTTCGTATTCAGTATTGTAATAAAGTTACTCTTTTTGTAAGTTGCTCAACATATGCTTTTTTTTTCAAAAATCGAAATTGCTAATTCCTTATTTTTTTTTAATATTTTTTTATTATTTTTATAACAATATCGAATACGAAAAAGTTTCAAAACTTTTAGTTAGTATAAATACATAAATACGCAGTTATTGTGATAGTTAACGATTGTTCGAATAAATTTGGCGAGTCGGAGTAAATAACATGACATTGAAACAGGATTCTTGTGCCTTGAGAATGAACGAATGAATACGTTTTGTAAAAATCCATTTCTATTTTCATTGAATGTCGCCAAAGACACATTCTAAAATATGACTTTGTGATAGGTAGTTTATAAAAAAATATATTTAATCATTCCTACATGTTTTGTATATATTTTTTGTTTCACCATTCGATTGTAAGACGTGCTATACTCCTACGTATGTTAAATTTATTTTCCACATTGAAATATATATATTATTTTTATTATTTTCAAAAGATAATATTTCAAAACTGCATTTCAGTCACAAATTGTATGGAATAATGTGCTAAAAGATCTGATGTATCAATATGTTTACAATACAGGGCGTAGGTACGTTGTATAAGCGAAATGGATAATTTTTTGAAGATTTTTAACGTATCTTGCCTTACTGGCTTGCCCCCTAGGATGTCGGGTCTAGGTATAGATAACACTATTATATGGCGGACGATAAATTGTTTATTTTTAGAATTGAGATCAAAGGCGTACCCCGGGCTCCTCTGCAGAGAGTTGAGGACGCAACCGGGACCAACGTCCGGAGTATGATGAATGATAATTATAGAACATTGTTGAAGATCCATGCAAAGTTAGATACGTGACTTTTCTACAAAAAAAAATACCAATTTATAAAATACCCTAATATATTGATCAAATATAATGAACAAATTCTTGATAAAATATTTAAATAATGGAATTTTATCGTCCGTTTATTAAGCTTATAATCAGGGATGATGGTAATTTATACTGTACTTAGATATAATTAGAAATATATTATGGTTCGTTAAGCTATGGTCAAAATGTTTATAGATTTTATGTTTTATATGTAATTTTTATAAATAAATGGTTAAGATTTTTAATGAGTTGTTTTTGTTTTTGGAATTTGTCATCTGTATTGATTTGTATCTGTGTATCCGTAGAAATCTTGGAAAATTTATTTTATTTTGAATAAAATATCTATATATTTTTATGATAAAATTACATTTGATACCATGTCTGAAATAAAAACTTATTTATGGTGATTGGATAGCGTGATCAGTAAAAGCTCAAAATTGTCACATAAATAATATATTTGTTTAAGTGCAAGCTACCTTACTATTATAAACAGTAAATGCTTACTATATAAATATAGATACCATCATTGGTAAACTATTCGGGACGAACAGACATCAAAATGCAATGAATAAGTTATCCTTACGAACTACGATACAAAATTATAATATTATAATATCACATACAGATATATAAAGCTCATATGACATCTGATAATTGATGCATTAAAATATAACATTAATACTATAGAACTCGGAATAATTAAGTTGTCACGGTTTTCTTTTTCATAGCGCATCTAAGAACATTTTCTGAGATTTATTTGACAGCGCGCAAGACGGTGACACATCTATGGCATTTCTATTGGCTTCTTTATTTCGATTTCTATGATTAATGCACTACACGCCAGCGTCATATAATGAGTCAATTCCTTATAAAAAAAAACTAAAAAAATGTTGCAATAAGTCATTAACTAAAATTGAACACAATGTTAATAGTCCATAAATAACAGAATATACCAAAAGTTTCAAATATTTTTATCATTACAAAGCATAACGTACATCTTACACACTAACAATTATTTCACCTGATTTCAGATTTTACATACAAATTTAATGCTAAATACAATTCATAACTACCTATCTACAATAACATTTCGTCTGATTTGGTAACAACTATTATGATACGCATTTGAGATCTACAGACAGAATTGCAATAAATTCTATGAAATGTCTTTAACTTACACAATAAAAAAACATAATTTTAAAGAATGACGTTTTCCTATCATACATTATCGAAGTGGTATACTTTCCATGTAGCCGACTATATCAGCTTTATCTACATTTACACGTACATTAAACACATAGGTATAATTAAAACTAGCGTTATATTGTCAATATAATTAAGTTTCATTTACGAGTCGTGTTATAATATAGCAACTAAGCAAGTACTGTTAAAGATAACACCTGTAAAATTTCTTCATTTTCAAACAAAACAATTTTAACGAATAACATTTTTGATTTTAGAGATAATGCACTTCACAACTGTCGTTAATAATTAAACTTGGCCGTTATATAAAAATATAATAGTATTTGTCCCTTGAGGAACAGTCTTGAAAAGACTAAAAGGCCACGTTCAACTGTATGTTTTGATAATGGAATTGAGATTGAAATGGTGACACCAAAAATAAACTAAACACTTGTAGAACAAAAAGATTGATAGTTGCTATATTTTGTTTTTCACATTGCCTACAACGCTAATAATAATTAAATCCATGCCATACTATAATACATTTTTACACAAGTAATAAGTATATTTACAAATTAAATAATGATTCACATTCATTTAAATTTCAGTAAATTCAAATAAGAAGCAACAATAAAATTTTGCTTTAACATAATTCACTGTCCACATGCCACCCATTCCAACATTGTCCAATAAATTAAGTATTTAAGACACGAATTAAATTAAAATCAAATATTACATCATACCTATTAATGAGCTGTTAATCTTTCATTCATTTTCATTTTATCAACATAAAACCTAAGTATTTAAACTTATAAAATAAATTATAAAATTATTCAACAAATGAGCTGGAATTATTCTTTTGGGAATCGTCGAAATATTAAAACTAAATCACATTTAAGCACCGTTACGGCATTAATGTATGGTATTCATACACTCAGTTAACGCGATCATTAATATAGTCAAAGCCAGTTAAATAAAATTACAAAGCTTAACTCTGTTTTATATATCATGATTGTCTATCTGTGCATCATGAGTCCTAGGTCCGCTTTTATAGTGATAAATATTTTATACTGTAATTCTCCAGTTTTATCCGACTTGCAAATAAGGGAACCTTGGGTCCGCATAGGAAGTAATTAAACAGATCTCTGTCTAATTACTGTCATTCCATTTACAAAACCAAATCAATTTAAAAGTATGTAATAGAATTGAATCTCGCAACGGGCGGATTAAAGGCTTTTAAATTCTCCCACTTTCTCAAAAAATTAAAAAATTATCGCAGCTTCAAAAGCACTCCTACTCTTCCACACCGGGCCGGGGCGAAGATAATTGAACCGTATGTCAAAACATTAAGGGTCAAAATTACATATCGCATAGAACATTATGAAGCACTTTAAGACATTTTCTTACAGACGCCTCTGTTGCTCTTAATGTGTTAGCAATAAGGGTCACATTTCCGTACAGCATAGAATTAAGACATTCTCTTTATAGAACTCTCACCAGCAACATTCCCACTGCAGCCCCGACTGTGAGCCCCACACTCAGCATGGTTGCTATCACTGACGACGCCTTCTCTCGCTCGTGCAATTCTACAACTCTGAAATAAAATTCTATACTCAATAATACAAAATCAATCATGAATGAAATTAATAAAGTAGTATTTTCTGTAACAGTGTTATGATCGTATACTCCTTTAGGCAATCAACAGAAACATAATCACGTATCCCTTGCGGGGTATACAGAGTCGACAGTCTTGAAAATAACGAAGGACCAATTATGATTCAAATAGAGACAGGCTACTAGCGCATCGCTAGCAAGAACAATCCCGATTTCATTAGGTTTCCCTTAGTCATCTTTTACGGCATCCATGGGAAAAAGATAAAGTGGTATTATTCTTAAATGCCGGCGACATTAATTTTATTTCTTTTATAAAATTGATTGATAAAAGTATTTGAACTTTTGTAATATAATATTTGAACCAAAGTTATAAACAGTATAAATATCAATATTTCCTTTGTACACTCACTGACCTATATATATACATATATAGGTATAAATATATATTATATATTATAAGTAATAACATTTGTAAAGAAACGTCCAACGGAAACAAACATGTGTTCCTCATTAGAAATGCACCATTTGTTTATAGGTACTAGAATTCTAGATAACAAGTCGTTCGACCCGACACGACCTACTAATGGCGCGCACAAATCTAGGTTATCATTATCTGACAGGCCAATCATAGAACTAAGTTGTACCTACAGGCATGTTTCATCGAGAGATTGGAGAGTATATTATCATACTAGAATAATCTTGTCAATTATATAATTTTTCCTAGTTTCGACTTTTATCAATATATAAATAAATATATACGGGACAAATTACACAGATCGAGTTAGCCTCGAAGTAAGTTCGAGACTTGTGTTACGAGATACTAACTCAACGATACTATATTTAATAATTAATACTTATATAGATAAACCTCCAAGACCCAGGCCAATGAGAGAAAGTTCGTTTCTCATCATGCCCTGGCCGGGATTCGAACCCGGGATCTCCGGTGACACAGACAAGCGCACTACCGCTGCGCCACAGAGGCCGTAATGCAATGCACGTTCACTGCACCGATTTTGATTAAATGTGACACAAGAGTAGACTTAACGTTTAGGAGAAACATGTTATTTTTATTTCTGTAAATTTCCTTTAAAAAGTTTTATAGTCCACAGCTGAACGTGGCCTATCAGTCTTTTTCAAAACTGTTATTATATATAATATATGTAAGTTTAGTTTACAAAATGAAATTAAAAAAAAAAGTTCAAACTTTATTTTAGGCAATGTCTTAAGTCACCTGGTAGAATTGATCATCACTATGTTGGTGAGGTACCCGTTGGAGAACGCGAAGAAGATCATGATGATGATGTACTCCCAATCCCACAGGAACACCACGGGCAAATGACTCCGAGGCCGGGCGTTACACAGCATCAGCATCGGGACTCCGATGATCCTTAGTAGGCAGGCACCTGCTATTATCCATTGGTTTTCAGGCTGTGGGGGAAAAAGGTTTAGTTTAATTTTGTAATTGTCGCAAGCGATTTCGTTCGCCGTAAAACGGATTGTAACAAAAAAAGCAGACTCCCAGTATTTGACCCCTTAGAAGAGTGGGGGAGGATAATTTTTTTGTGCACCAGAGGAAGCCGAATTTAAATCGGAACAATAGTTTTTGTATAATAATTCAATGATACCCCCAAAAGGTCAAATTTTATCAAAATCGGTCCAATAGCTTTTGGGTTGTTTCCCAAAAATTGACAGACAACGTAAAATCGAAACCATGTTTACATTGGTCAGGAACAGAAGAGTTTTATGTATCAAAAATCAAATTTTATTAACTTGTTGAACTTGGAAAGAGTCAATCAATTAAAATTACTCATGCAGTTCTTTAAGTATGATCTCTCTTTAAGTCAATAAGAATTGTCTCTTAATTAATTACCTTCAACAGGAACCCGGCTACCAATCGACCAGCGTAGTCACCGCAGTTGAAGATCAGGTAGTTCACCACTGGCACGAAGAAAATGTCTGCAAATATTCATTTATACTTAAATATTTTTTATTTAGGGTAAATGGTTGCCGGCACCAGTAAAAAAAGAATAGGACCACTTTATCTCGTTCCCATGGATGTTGTAAAAGGCGACTAAGGGGCACTTGGGATTCTTCTTTTAGGCGATGGGCTAGCAACCTGTCACTATTTGAATCTCAATTCTATCTTTAAACCAAATAGCTGAACGTGGCCTATCAGTCTTTTCAAGACTGCTGGTTCTGTCTACCCCGCAAGGGATATAGACGTGACCATATGTATGTATGTGTGTAGGAAGAAATATAAGAGAATAGCCCCTTTCAGATCGTGAACCCTTGAAACATCCTTGGAAATGTTTGATTCATCATAAAAAAAAGCAATTTTGTTATTAAGGTATAATTGTCAAGATCATAGAGATGTTAATTGATAAACAGTATTGAACGGGCCGAGGGTCTATTTGTCTAGTCAGAATAAAAAAGAATTTTTCCCGTTCAAGATACGTCTTGTCGTCTCGTCGTCTTATAGTGGTCTCCTTAGTGTCCAAGTCGATTGTCCTTTTTTCACAATCCGTCAGTCGGTTTTAGTCATCTAAATTGTTAAGTCAGAGTCTCGGATGGACAAATCCATGGAGGCTGAACGGCCGCTACAAGTATTATATATATATATGTATATATACTCACTGTTCCAATCAGTCCCGGCCGTGGCAGGATGCGACTCCACCAGCACCGTGACAGCCGGATACACCGCCATGCTGATGGCGAACACGGCGAATATGCTGAACGCGTACACCCAAATCTTCTTCACTATCGCTACCATAGACAATTCTCTATGCCTATTGGCCGCCACCCCCACCCCTCTCAGAATGTGATGCGTGAAGAAATCAATCTTGTACAAGTATATGTACGATGCTAGCGACGTTATGACCATTACGTCTGCGATGATGAAGTATATCAAAGCGCTGTGGAGGGGGGATATTTTGAAAGCTAGAGATATGATTTGGGCAATGGCCGCTATGATACCGCCGAGTGATTGGCCGCTCACGACAGCGGCCATATATTCTTTGGAGAAACGACTCGCTATTCCGACTAGACCGCCGATAAAAATGGCGCTGGCAGCTGAAAAGAGAGTTTAAATAAGTCTGTTTTGTATTTTTGGTTGCCGACACTTTGGGACAGGAACATTCCATCTCTTTCAAATGGATGTCGTAAAAGGTGACTGCGGGATAGGCTAATAAACATGGGATTCTTCTTTTAGGCGACGGGCTAAGAACCGGTCACTATTTGAATCTCAATTCCATATTTAAGCCACACAGCTGAACGTGGCCTTTCAGTCTTTGTGAGACTGTTAGCTCTGTCTACACCGTAAGGGATAATGACGTGATTATATGTATGTAAGTATGTTTATTTTGTATCTTGCTAGGTTAATTTATCTGACATGTCCTAGTGGCAATAAAATACATAGTAGGTACATAAGTCCGACACAAGTACTATTGTATGAGTATTTTCCATCGATCGTCAAAATCACAAATCTCTGATGTCAGTTGCTTCTGACTTTTCACATCATGCATTGTGGTCATAGGTAGACCCAGGGCTCTTCTAAAGAGAAGAAGCAACCAACATAAATGCCAAATGTTGTTTATGTTCAAATTTTATTATTATCTTTACACCCGTATTATGATTCATAGTGACGTGGTATCATCATGAGTACAATTTAATTCATTCATTAAAAATATATTTTGTTTACTCATCTTTGTCCTTTGGTTATTAAAGACCTTTACCAGTGAGGAAAATACTTTATGTACGATTCCGTAGTTAAATGTAAGATTAATTTTAATAATCGTCTGTAAATTGCTTGTTTAAAATATTAGTAGAAACTTTAACACAAAATTGTGCAAGGTCAATGGAGATTCGCTAACCTTATTCTTGGATTTCACATTTCATTTTGATATTATAAAATTCATCAATAACTTTTGTGAAAAAAGTGAACCGCCTCCAATCGATAACCACCTTTTTTGAAGTCGATAAAATTTCTAAAACCTTCTGCTAAATGTATTAAACACTTTATTGAAAACCGCATCAAAATCGGTCCAGCGAAACGCGAGAGATAATCGCAGAAAAATATACAGCAGAAATAAGCAGAACGAATGTAACTATTGTTTCTTGTGTTTATCATTCCTTATGTTTTCTGTGTATATTAATTAGTAAATAAATAAATACAGGTCAAACTGAGATCCGCTTTTTAAGGCGATTTGAAACAACTATGTTTTCATCTTTCGTTTAGAATCCTACGAAAGTTTATAAACTTTTGGTTTCGGTAACAATACATACGAAAGTTATTAAAATCGATTTTTTCATTTTATATCCCTTTTTATCAAAGCCTATACGATTTCATTCGCCTCTCGTACCTACTGTGAGCAAAAATTCGTTATTTAGATTTGGTTATCATAAGAAGCAATTTTTTATTTTGTTTGTATGGATGTTGCTACGGGATTTCCATGTTTGTTAACTCTTAGTTAAGATAACGATACGTTACAATGTAGGCTATAAATGAAGAAAACAGATATTTATCTTTATGGCTATTTGACATATTATATACATAGAACGATAAACAAGTTCTTTAAAAAAATGATTACAATTTAATAGGCTTAGTTTTTCTAAATATATAGATACAATAATAATTATATAATACCTATTATATACAATTATTTATCATACTTTATCCCTTTCGGGGTAGACAGAGTAAACAGTCTCAAAAAAACTTTTTCTTAAGAATCCATCTGCAAGCCATACAGCTGAATGCGGCCTATTCAGCTGTATGCAGCAGCTTAAAGATGTAATTGAGATTCAAATAATGGCCGGTTGCTTGCCCGTCTCCCAAAAGAAGAATCCCAAGTTTATTAGCCTATCCCGTAGTCGCCTTTAACGACATCTATTTCAAAGAGATAGAATTGTCCTAAACTCAAATGCCACGTTTAGTTGCAGAGCTGTAATGATGGAATTGAAATTCGGATAGTGACAGGTCGCTACGCAGTCGGCTAAAAGAAAAATCCTTAGTTTTAAGTACTATATGTACTTCCGAATCATTAATATTATAATTAAAATGAATTCGGCACAACATAACATGACATGATGTATAAGTGACTCACCCACACTTGTGACGCTAAAAGCCCTTTTACAAAATCACATGCTGACCAGCTAAACAGGTTTTGTATGTGGAGTTATTTTTATAAATGATCGTAATTCGAAATTCGCTCAGATCAAGTTTATTGAGGTAAGTTTTATGCGTAAGAGCATACGCGCTTTTGGAAATTTCCAGAAAAATAAACTATGTTAAGTACCTACCCCTAAAAGTTTTGTTTGTTCTGTGCCAAATATCATCAATATAACTTAATTTTTTTTTTACCTACAAAAATAAATATACTTTCCCTTAATTATATTAATGTGAATATAAACCATTTATTGATTATATTATAGTCTAAATTCATTCGAATTTGCATGAAGAGGGTTATGAGTGTGGATGAAGTGACAGAACTGCGCACGCCACCACACTCAGTCACCCTTGCCAGTAGGACAACACAGAATTCTGCTCTACCTACCCTTCCGGGATAAAGGCTTAATGGACCTGATGACTGTCTCGTTTAACAGTAAAATATCTGTCTACATATCAATAACATAATTGGATAATAATTGATTGATATCTATTTAGTGACACGTAACAATGATACCTACCGTAATAATTTTCCGTTATCATATTGAATAACCACAAATCCTGATAACCTCACAGAACATTGTCTTTATGAAACAAATGGACTTTTGACTTTTTTTTTCTAAGTTACGTACATTAGTTGAGCACCTCTTACGGTAAGGGAAAATCGCGTGAGAATACTACCTACAAATACAGGCAATGTATCACCGTGATCCTGAATGTGACTGGAATTAAAGTCTACTAAATACATATATTTGTCGCCATTTTCTGCGTAATTGTAAAGGTGCCAAATAAATCTCGGAATTTATATGCAATAGGTATTATGAAAACGTTATCGTGTCATAATGCCTCTGTTACTTTTTATCATTCCAAATTCTACATAATCATCCCGCAACACATAAATTTTGTAAAAAGAGAAATGCCTCCGATCGATATCCTTCATTTTTGAAGTCGGTTAAATTTCTCAAGCCTTCTTCTAAGTGAAACGCGAAATAATCGCAGACAAACATTCGTACATACAAACATACCTACTTTTTTTTAAATCGGTTAAATGTTAATTTTTTTTCTTAATACTTACCAGTCATAATAACAACAGTGACCATGGTGATGATGAAGAATGTGTTCTGCCACTCGTCGGTGTCCACTTGGACGAAGGCCGTGGTCACGAGGAACGCTATGGTGATGACGACCAGAGCGCCCTGCAGGCGATTCTTCATCGGCACCCTGTAATGTGGGACGTAAAATAAGCACATTTTCCTGCAATTTCGTACATACATACATAAAATCACGCCTTTTCCCCGGAGGGGTAGACAGAATCTACATCTCTTCCACTTGCCACAATCTCTGCATACTTCCTTCGCTACATCCACATTCATAACTCTCTTCATGCAAGCTCGGCGGTTTCGGGTATTCTTGACCTGACCCTTTGCCAGGACGTCCTTAATTTGATCAAGATATGTTCGCATAGGCCTTCCCACTCCGACCTTTCCCGCCACACTCTCCTTGTATATCTGCAATTTCCTATACATAAAATATAAGTTCTTATCTTTCCAATCATCTTCTCTCTTCTTTTCTTATGTATAAGTTAACTAGCATCCCGCCCCAGCTTTGCATGGGTACCATTTATAGATATAAACCTTCCTCAGAATACCCTCTCTTATAACATTCAAGGTAAATGATATTTAACAATCAAATAAAAGGTATTTATACATATAAAACATCTGTAATCTTCTAGATAATAATACTTACAAATGCCCATATAATGAATTGAGAATGAGAAAAATCAAGTTAGGTATAGCGGTAGCCACATTGAGGTAGGAGGTGAACTCTGCCTGGAACCGCGTCTTCCTGACCACCTCGCCAACCATCGTCATGTTTTTCGGGGTCACGTCGCGGAATTTGTACATCCAGTACTGAAAATTTATAGTTTAATAAATAATCAAACTAAGTAAAAAAACATATTGTCATGTCTATATCCCTTGCGGGGTAGACAGATCCAACAGTCTTGAAAAGACTGAATGGCCACGTTCAGCTATTTGGCTCTATGATAGAATTGAGATTCAAATAGTGACAGGTTGCTAGCCCACCACCTAAAAAAAGAATCCCAATTTTGTAAGCCTATCCCTTAGTCGCCTTTTACGATATCCATGGGAAAGAGATGGAGTGGTCCTATTCTTTTTTCATTGGTGCCGGAAACCACACGGCACTTTTCTTTTGAATCATTTTTATTTTTGTTCTCTGCCATTTTGCATTAATGTTGTTTTGGTCAAAATCATTTTCTAATGATGAATTAGCAAGGTTTTATTTCACAAAGTAATTATTACCTTTCACATGATTTGATTTAATTAGGTAGTTAGCATTATAATCATTAAGTTGTTTATCAAATTAATAATCATTAAGTTGTTTGTTTACCAAATTTTGTGTTAAATTTTAAATTGTGTTTAAGTGTTAAAGTTTGTTTAAGTCAGATAATTATTTTTTTACTAATTACCTACTTTTACAAATGCTATTTACTTTTTTGTTATGCAGCAGCTCAAGCATTGTTTGTCATACTTTGACTGACAAACGGGCCACTGAACATGAATACATATAATCATGTCTATATCCCCTGCGGGGTAGACAGAGCCAACGTCTTGAAAAGACTAATAGGCCATGTTCGGCTGTTTGGCTTTATGATAGAATTGAGATTCAAATTCTTGAACCACTGAACTATTTGACTAATACTTAAAGAAGTGACTAATGATAAATTTCAATTTCCCAAATATTTTGTGTATATAGGAATAGGAATATAAGTATGGTCTTATCCTAAAATGCCAGGAATCACACAGCATTAACTATTCTAAAATATTTAAAAGAATAAAACTTACATCATTTGCAGTTATAAGAAAATTCCAGGGCACCAAGGAAGTAATACCGAAAAGGTAAAATAATATGTAGACGATGCCGTATTTATCGCGAGGTATATCCGGCGAGTCTAGCACTTTAGTGGAACATGAGTCTCCTACTAGCTCCCTCTCTTCAGAATCATCAATGATCTCTTCCTCATTTTCTATTGTCTCAATATCGTCTTCATTATTTATAGAACCTGTAGGATCCATGATTACGGGCGACGACAATTTAACAGCTGATCAATTAAAAGAACTTAAAACTTTGTAAAATTTAAATGCTCAGATTGTCATATATTCCAATTAATCTTTTGCAATTCTTGAAAACAGACACTCAAATAATTCACAATTATTTTAAATAAAAACACTTAATAATCAATTATTTTATGCAATGTTTTTTTTTTTACTTTTTAAAGATTCATCGACATCCCGTCTGTTCACATTTATTTCACTTTACACTGACTGCGTGCTAGAAGGAATGTTTGTAAAACTGCAGAATTCTGTAAATAAAATGAAAATTGAAGACAACAAAGAAACTTGTCCACACAATGGCAATGGGAACTGCAAACTGTCAAACATGTGTCACTCTGACACTCATTCATTATCATTAAGTATTGCCAGCCAACTCTACCAAAAGTTACCTAGTGTTGGAGGCATCTAACTTTGGTTTATAATTAGTTTTTTTTTAACTGTATTAGTTTATTTTTTACTGTCAAATTTATTTTTTAATTTTATTTTATACATCACTTACACATACACATACATCACAAACAACACATACAATTACAATGTACATATACATAATGCGTGTAGCTTTTCTGTCACTGGCAGATAAATGAAGTTTTGTGCAGAAGTACCTAAGTGTAGCTTTTCTGTCACTGGCAGATAAATGAAGTTTTGTGCAGAAGTACCTAAAGTATACTTAATCCATTTGAACTGATTATAAATAAATATTACAAAAATATAATATAAAGTATGTACAGCTACCTATTTTTATTTCAAAAAAGCATTTGGATTGTTATTTGCTAGCCTAAAACACCTGCTAGAAACTATTGACGGCGGCCACGTGATAGATATACCTAATCAACATGATATAAAAAACTTCCTTGCTAAGTAAATAAAACTTACCTTTTTACTTACCCAATTAAACTACTCGAAGTAGGTACCCTTATCACTAACTACTAGACCAGTTCTACCAGAAAGGGAGGTAGCCCAACTACTAAAACTTGCCCAATAAGTAGGCAAATTCTTTTTTGGCAACCTCTCTGTTTGTGAGAAAAATCGACCTATCAGTGCCACTTTTCATTTTTTTATGATAGTAAAATCAATTCGATCATTAGTGCATCCTCCTCAGGCACATGCAGCGTGCGGGGGAATCTTGCGATTGCAGCCGATCGACAAAGTTGCCAACTGACACTGATGGTTCCGTATTTTCTTTAAAATTATGCACAATCTTATATAATTAAGAATCAATGATTACATGTTGCTTTAGTACAATTTTTTTGATAAACAGAGAAACTGTATTTAAATGGGTTATAGAAGCAGAATTAAAAAAAAGCGCATGTAAATATCAAAATATTTATAATTTTCTCAGTGTACATATTACTTTATTACAATTTTATCACTTGTCTTTATTTTAACATGATTTACATTTTAAAGCATTTAGTCATAAAAAATATTAATTCCTTTTAATTCTTAGTATGCTTGATATTTCTATATGAATGCACACTGCGTGCTTATTTATTGTTATTAACCGTCGATTATATGAATACTAATGAGTAAGTACAGTTTGTTTAATATAAGATTCTGTCATTACTTCAATGAAGTAAAACAAATGATAACTATATACAAGATCGTGATGTATGAAAGTAAAAAAAATAACTAAAAACTAAGACTAAGGTGTGCAGGATCACATCTTGGCAGGGAAAAGAAGTAGATACCTATAAAGTTGGAAACAGAAAACATTACCGACATTTTGTCCATATTGCTAGTTTAAAATTTCTCGCTCAGTGACAATACAAAAAAAAAGACATACTTTTAAAATTAGTAGAGTTGTTTTTCCAAGAATTTTTAAATTATTGGTACTAAGATAATAATTTAACATTAAATTGCACAAAATATAACAACTCTTCTTGTTATAATAAATTGCAAAAAAATTAAAGAAATTCATTATTTTTCTTTTTTCAAATTCATCATGAATTTAAATATATTTTTGGTAAATATTTTTTTACAAATAACGCAAAAAGACCAAATACAGTACAAATTATCTAACTCTATTATTACAAATAAAATTAACGTAATATTAAAAACTTATTAATTTTAAAGTTTAATAAGTAAAGATTTTAAAGAAAAATTTAACTATGTCGAACTGTTTTTTTTTAATATTTATTTCAATATACTGAGATCTTGTCTTTTTCTGTATAATATTAAACTTATCGTACATTACCTTAAACTTATTTAAATATAAAAAATAAAATACATAATTTGGGTAATTACCTACTTACATGTAAAATATATACGAAAAAATGTATTAGGTAGATATGTTGAAAAGGCACTATATAAATTTATTTTAATTAGAAACAAATAACTGATGATAATAAATGCAGGAAAATCCTTCATCTAAGACACATGTTCATTCAGTCTTTTATATCCTACAACTAACTACTTACATCTTTCGTGTATTCTCGTGTGTAAACGCCAAACGGCCCGCATCGAATAATGTAATCCGCATTTAAAGAGTTGGAGCATCACGGTGATAATAAATGATGGTAAATAAAATATTTTTCTTATTAAATGCGATATTTTTTTGATAAATATACACATTATTTAGCTTGATATGTTATTATTGAAGTACTGGACGGAATCGTATGGAAGAAAGTAAGATAAATTAAGAATATAGTAAATGTAAAATGATGTATCAAAACATTTCATTTATAAACTATGGTATGAAAGTAATCTATTTAACATATAAACATTTTAAATATGTCAATTGAAAGCTAGTGTCAGTTGTTAACTGCTTGCTATATAAAAATAGCACAATTAGAAAGTAGCAACTTTTGCTTGAAAATTTGTTAATTACTTAAAATTAAAACTTTTACTTGAAGTCATAGACAATATTTGTCCATGCTTCTGTACGGTGGTAAGTTTTTAAGACAATTTACAGTTACCGTACCATACGTATCGGGGTTGTAACATTTTTTGGCGGCTAATAAATTTATCAGATGATTTATACGCCGTTTTACATAATGATAAGTACTAATAAAAGTGAGTGACTACTTTCGATCAAGTTGAACATGTTGTATTCAAACGACTTAACAGAACTTCGTCTTCAGTCAACAATATTGGTCACTCATGAGCTGAATAGCCCGTAATACTCACTAGGATATTGCTGCTAGCCTTAGTGCTTTCAAAAATTAGGATTATGTTGTCATTCGAAAACTCGCAACTAGTTTCAAGGCTTCAGACTATGTCATTTCTGCTTCCATTTGTCTATTGCATCAGCAATCTCTATGGTAGAGTATGCCACAGCCTTAATAGAGGCTTTAAGTGCTTCTAGCCTTAACGCTAACAGAAATAACGATCACATTGCCGTCTCAAGCGGCTGACTATACGACCTACTAGCCTCAGTCATTGGCAAAGGACTGGAATCACTATCCTCAAATTCGAAGTTAGTTTCCAATAGGGCTTCAGATTTGGACCTGTGGGGTAAATCCGGGTGGTAGTCCTGGTCTCGGGGGCTCGAGTGGTAGCTCGGGATGTGTTCTGACGGGGAGCTGTCGTAGTTGTACAGCGGCTGCGGGCTGGGCAGGTTGTCTTCGTAGAACTGCTGGTTATCTGGAATTTGATTATTTTTTATTAGAAAATTTCTCATTGTAAAAAATAATAAAGGTTTTCTGTATAATGAACAGATTTAACCGTCCGCAAGTTCAAACTATAAAAATTTATTTTAATCAGGGGTGGCATTTTTGACAAGTTGTTTTTTTTTTGTAACTTTTTAAACACTTTCGTTTGAAAAAAAATACGAATTTATAATAATCACCTGCAATATTCCTCCTCTGGCCAAAACTCGTGACCGCAGGCGGGGGCTGATCCGGCAATCGCGACCTCAGTTCCATCAGGAAAGACAACTTCGGCCCGCTGTAATTAGGCGCTCCATACCCCCCATACATTTTCCCTTCCCTATCTTCCCCATCCGACTTCCCTCCCCTCAATGGAAGGGTATCTGACGTGAAATACTGATCGCTATTAGGCGACAACGTGTCATCATCAGGCGGTGATCGCAAACCGCCAGGGTGATGTATAATCGGTATCTCTTCAGTAGTAACAGTATTCATAGATTGGGCACCGCTGGCTGGACTCGAGTTGTCTTTGAATCCGTCATTTTTGAACGCCAAATTGTAAGGTCGATTGTTGTTCTGCGGTATAGAATATTCTGGGGAAGAAGGTTTCTTAGCGAAGGTGCTAGTTTTTAGAGGCAAGATGTTTGTGTTCGGATTATGGGCCTCGTAAATGTCGAAGCTCTGCGTGTCTTCCATTGATGAGTTGAACTGACTCTTCTCCATGGATTCCATGGAAGCGGTGGACGCCAACATCTTTCGGTAGTCGGATCCTTTGGTCAGCGTTTCGGTTGAACGGCCGCTCTGGAAAATAATTTAAAAATAAAGTTTTGTATCTAGTTCAATCTTGTATAAAATTTACATACTACTGTTGAATATTTTCTCTTTCTTACTGTGTTTTTGGGATACGGAATTTCCAAGCGTTTTAAGATCTACGTTCGACATTAAGTGCACCGCTTAAATCGGAATAAAAATAGGCCCTACTTATTTTATTCTGATTTTTACGATGGCATGTCTAATTGTCTACATAGTATTAAAAAATAAATGGCTTTTGTACAAAGACACGTATTATAATGCTACTACCAAAAAGCATCGTGTTCTTCTTTTTAAATTTAAGAGCTAACTCTCGTAGCTGGAGATAATTGGAGCGATCCTTTACCATATTAACTCCATTCCAGGGAACCATAATACGTGATACCCCCATCGTATTAATCATGATAAATTATTATAAACAAAAAAACATAATCTTAATTATTATGTACACAAGCCAATGCCTGTCTTTACACTTTCCTATCGTGAGCCTGCTGGAAGAACTTCCTCTAGAAATAAGTAGGTAGTGCTCTTGTACTGAATTTCTCTTTATTTTAAGTTTTTTTCTTATTTTCCTTGATGTACATAAATATATAAAATTCAAATTAAAATCTCATAACTTCCTGTTACACTGGAGCGTACATGCCAAATGTCAGTAAGAAGCGTCAATCACTCACTGAGAGTTTCATAAACAACTAGCGACCCGCCCCGGCTTCGCACGGGTGCAAAATTATAAATGTTATTATACATAAAAACCTTCCTCTTGAATCACTCTACCTGTTACAAAAAAACCGCATCAAAATCCGTTGCGTAATTTTAAAGACTTAAGCATACAGACAAACAGACTAAAATAGCGACTTTGTTTTATACTATGTAGTGATAACTGACAGATGTAGCTACCATTTGCGCGAGTTTCCTCCTGTAGGCGGTGTCGGACAAGCCGCCGTTGATGCTGTTGAGCGAGCGCACGGAGTGAAGGGACTGACGGATTGAGTTTCTGCGTTCAAGACGTTGGACGTGTCTGGAAATGTTTAAAGGGTAATGGTGTGACCATAGGGCTTCAGATATGCGTGTGTCAATTCTAACTGAGGAAAGAGTAAATTTTTTTTGTATGTTTATCTTGATGCCTTATAGACTAGACAGAGACAATATACACAAACTTAAAAAGTCGGATAACTTATTATATTATCAGTTATGGAAGTAAGAATAAAATACAGTGATAGATAAAGTAGGGAGCGTGAGGAAAGGCTGGTGCTTCTGAGATACATGCATCTCATAATCATAACTATGTGATGTACTGCATTTATACCGCCACCGGAAATAACAAGAACCGGAAGTATATCAATTTCCTAGGAAGTTTATTAATTTCCATAGTATTCCAAACGAGACATTAATTTCCGTACCTAAATTGATAAACTTACCTAACTCACACTCAAAATAATACGAGTATGCAAGTAAAAACCTGGTACCTGGTACCAACCTACGGTAAATAATAGAATAGCATATTTATTTGCTTTTGACTAGAGTTTACAAAAGGTATAAAAACAAAACATATTTCCTCCTGGTCAGCCATGAATTATATATAGCATGCAAATTATTATAAAATTATACACAAGTCAATTAATTAATTCTTAATAATAAGATGTACAAGTACCTGTGCTTGGACTTGGAGTACCAACAGAGCACCGCAGCGGCGACCAGCAACACAGCGGCCGCCAAGATCCCGATGAAGGCCACCGCCAAAGCGTCCGTACGCCACGATAGCGGGTCGATACGAATCTTCGGATCTGGAAATAAATGAATTTTTAATAACATATTTTGTGAACACACGGGCGATGGACGCTAAAACACAAAGAAATTCAGGATTTTTACACAAACCAAAACTCGCTAATCTTGCAAATGAAGACGTTCTTCTGTCTACAGTCCGTGATAATCACTACATAGTATAAAACAAAGTCGCTATGTTAGTTTGTTTGTCTGTATGCTTAAATCTTTAAAATTACGCAACGGATTTTGATGCGGTTTTTTGTAACAGGTAGAGTGATTTAAGAGGAAGGTTTTTATGAATAATTTTTTCTGAATTTTGCACCCGTGCGAAGCCGGGGCGGGTCGCTAGTTATAGATAAGAATGCGAAGGAAGTACGTAAGAAGTTAAGTAATTTATTTGACGTCAACCAATGTTGTGAAACTAAAAGTTTTGACAATTATTAAGCGATATGAAGTATCCTATAATAATGAATAAAAATTTGGAATTTGAGTAGGTACTTGAATTGTGCACTGAGTGACATAATCGATATGATTCACCTACACTCAGTAGCGATACAACACGTTCACGCACTCGTCGACCTCGTCCAGAAATCATCGATCCCGTTCTGAATCTCAACAATCTCGTTCTGTAACTCACTGATCTCGTTCTGAGTCTAAGCGATCTAGTTCGAAAACTCCGTATCTACATTTTAAACTCAACGACGTTCTTCAGATACTGACCGATCTCGTTCTGAATCTCACTGATCTAACTCTAATACGTAACAATTCTCGTTCTTAAACTCACCGATTTCACAAATGAATGCGTTCTTCTGTCTACAGTCCGTGATGTCTATAGAAGAGAAGGCGAAAGAGGTGCATTGAGTGACATAATCGATGTGGTTCACCCAAACTCGGTCTCCGTATCGATACCACTCGTTCTGACGCTGTATGAACTCGTACAACGCGGCGTAGTTGCCGCTTACGTACGGCATCGACGCGTTATCCGACTGCAAAGGGAAATTTATAATAATTAAATATTTAAGAGAAAACACTGACTGATTGACTAACATATAAACGCACAACCAAAACCGCTGAATCTAAATATTTAACATTTTGCAAGTAGATGGTTCCTTATATGATCCAGGGGTGAAACTAACACGATTTATTACGCGAGGGAAGCCGGGAACGTTCTCAGGTTTCATGTAAAAGTTTACACGATCCCTAGAAATGCATTAAAGTCTGATAATATAAGATCAATTCCAAGTTATATCTATACTCACAATTTTACTTTGTGTTTGCAAAAAATGTACTTGTTGTGTGCATTGACTAGCTAATCAACAAAAAAAATCAAGCACAGCTCGGTCACCCAGGTATTAATCATAATAAGATCACTTAAGCAACTTACCAAACAAAACAATCTAGCTTCTTCGTAAGTCATGGGGGCTCCAACATACATATAACACGTGTCGGCTACCACATCCCATCCTGGGGGGCACTTCCCCCCTCCAAGCACAGTATGGTTGTTCATATAATAAGGCCGGTAGTCCACTTCCAGCAGTAGAGGATTGTCGGCCTGATCACGAACACGGCCGGCGACGGCTAAGGACTCGTTGTAACTCCAGAAGTTGTATTTTGCATCCACTTTTGTGCGAAGAAGGTCAACGGAACTGTTGATGAAAGAAATATGTATAATGTTTGTATGGCAAAGCAAAAGTAAAGGTATTTTCTCGAAGGCAGTGATAACATCCTTCCACTTGCCACGATCCCTGCACACATCTTTCGCTTCGTACACTCTCATCACTCTCTTCATAGAAGCTCGGTTTGTTAAGATTTAGGGAACTCTTGACCTGACCAGTCGCCAAAACGTCCATGATTTGAACAAGTTTTGTACTCATAACATGAAAAACTAGGCAAAAATTATGACTTTTGAAATTCCGGGAATTTTGCTGAAATGCAGAGATATTTTTCGGGGCGTGAGAGTCTCAAACAATATTAACGTTTAAATGATAACTTAATTGTTTTGAGTACTTAAAAAGCCATTGCCATTGGGTATTGTTATTCTAATCTTTTCTATTCAATCACTTTGCTAATACCGAAGGCTAATAAGTAAAAACATAATTACTTATGATACAAATACGGTGACTGACAACAGAATTAACTAACGTAATGACTGTGGGAATACAATTATAGAAAATCAATTACCTAACAAAATAAATATTATTTAGTCGAAAGCAACGCTTTGTTATTTCCCTAAAGATAAAATATCTCTGACTCATTTTAAGGAATTAATCATAGTAATTAAATAACAAATTAAATAGCGTCCGTGTGGTTCCCGGCACCATTACAAAAAAGAATAGGACCACTCCATCTCTTTCTCATGGATGTCGTAAAAGGCGACTAAGGGATAGGGTTATAAACTTAGGATTCCTCTTTTAGGCGATGGGCTAGCAACTTGTCACTATTTGAATCTCAGTTCTATCATTAAGCCAAATAGCTGAACGTGGCCATTCAGTCTTTTCAAGACTGTTGGCTCTGTCTACCCCGCAAGGGATATAGACGTGACCATATGTATGTATAACAACTTGTTACGTGGATACCATTAAAACTTGAAAAGACTGGACTTTTATATCCCTTGCGCAGTAGACTGGGAAAACAGTCTTGAAAAGACATAAAACCCATTTTAAAAGCAAGAAGCGCCTTCTTGCTTTTATAATTTACAAACGGACGCTTTAGTTTTACTAAGTCTTCACAGCATATAAGGCGCCACTTATCTGCTGTGAATCAAGTTGCATCTTTACAGAAGTAATCATAGTTAATAAAAAATTAATTATGCAATAACGATTAGGTACAATAAATATTGAACTTACCTTATAGCATTGGGATTATAGTCAAAAAAGCTACGTCCGGCGGTCATGCAACAAAAACATGCAATGAATACAGAGTCAACATGCTTATAGAACTAGCGACAAATATAAGAGCCACAGAAATCTAAATACCTGATAGATTTCTGTGAATACACCTTAAACCTTATATAGAACACACGATAAAACTATTAATTGGAACCATTGCCAATGTGAATTATTAATTTCAATATAATAATCAAGCGCATAAAGGGATACGTCAAAAATAAAGATATACTGCACTCTTGTCGGAATCTACGCTCCCGTATACGTATTTTTAGAAAAAATGGGAGTAACAAAGAAGTAATATGTTTTCGGTCGAAATTCCGACGGAGGCGAATCCTCGGGCTAACATCTAATTTTGAATATATTTTTACGAATCTTCGAGTTCCTCCGCGTGGAAGGAACCGTTTTTTTATAGTCTACGTCCTTTCCCACGGTCAAGTCTCGGTTCAACGGTTAAGGCGTGAGAGCGTAACAGACTAACTGGACGGAGTAACCTTTGTGTTTGTTTATCATATTAAGATGGAAAGATAGATGCTTTCTCAAAGTATGGAATATTTATTTCATCAAGTCAATGAAGTTTTTAATTTTTTACTAAATGCAAAAAAGTAATAAGAAGCCAAATTTCCAATTTACGTTACGTCGTGTGTTCTATAATAAGGTTTTATCGAGTCATTATTTTACTATATATATATATATATATATATATATATATATAATAGCTTATGTTGGTTGCTTATAAAGGTACGGACAGATACAAATAAGTATCTGACAGATTTAACAAGCTCAGGCACTCCAATTCTTATAGGTATACAAATATTATTTAAAAAGATACAGTTACACAATAAGTATGGTATCATGCATGGTCATTTTATGACTAATAATTTAACCCTAAAGCACATAAAGTGCAAAATGGAAAAGTAAGCAACTAATATCTCCTACACAACAATAGATACATCTATAAATAGTAACCCCAAAAATCTAAGTTCATAAAAGTCAAAGTATGTTAATATAGGCAGACTTTGAAAAACGTTTTTATTTATTTTTGCGACGTTTGCAAGCGCTATTTCATGCCTTTTCGAGAAGAAATTGGACCATGAAAGCACTACCGTTTAATAAAAATACCACCATTCATAACATATAGGTTAGGTAGTATGTAACGAAATTGGGTCACCTCACTTGAGATACTGTTAATATAATAATGTTCCAAAAACTTTTTGTTCTTGGAAAAAGTTGTAAAATAGCGAATAAAAAGATCAAATAATTCTATTTCTATATTAATATACTCACATAGATCTATTGACAGTGATCATTTCATAATCGTTGTCAGGATTGAAGAACACATTATCCACATAATGTTGTCCTGCTGTGCCGGCGACTACGGTGGCTCGGCCTTCGCGATCCAATGCGTAGTTTCTGAGAAAAAAAAAATACATTAATGACCCGATTCGACATTGGATGAATATGGATACATACATAAAATCACGCCTCTTTCCCGGAGGGGTAGGCAGAGACTACCTCTTTCCACTTGCCACGATCTCTGCATACTTCCTGAATGAATATGGATTAGATTATTACATACTGCACTTACATGAATATGGATTTGTGGCGACATCTATGTCTACTACAATACAACAACTTCAGATGGCGCTGTAAAAATCACCAATACTCTGTTTCAATGGTTAAGCGGAATAGCACAAATATGTGAAGTTTGATCTAACCTACCGTCTGTCTTCTTACTTAAACATCAATTACTTTTCAAAATATAAGTAAAGTTTAAGAAGATCTACTGCAGCAGGTTATGAAATCCCGGTGCATTTAGTTATGACGCGTGAAGAAATTGTGGGTAGATTGAATTTCTTTACATTGAAGGAGAGTGGTGGATTCTCACACAATTTTGTAACCTTATGTGTATGTATAAATGATACCTACTTTATAAATTTTTGATTAAACTTACTTGTAGAATCCATTATGCGACGTCGTCTGATAGATCGGCAGCCGTACTTTATCGAACCCGGAAACTTCCAGGATCCTCATTCCCGTATTATCGTGGACGTAATTGTACGTGAAGTTTGAGACGACCTGTCGTAACACTATGACGTCCTGGTACATAGCTCGGTGGCGAGTGAAGTAATTCCGGTAGATTGTCACTTCTTGGTATGGTGAAGACTGACGGCCTGGTGGAAATTGATGTGATTAGTTTACAGAAGTCAATAAAACCTGAACTTAACCTTTTAAAAGCTTCTTGATAAAATAAACATACAAAATTAATTTTGAAGGAAATATTGTTTACATCCGACCTTGGAGTTGACATCGACTCTTCAACAGTATACGAAATTATTAAAGTTTTACTGTAAACCAGTATTAATCAAGTTCTAAATGACAACGTTGAAACAATATTCTGGCAGGATCGCCATGTAAGGGGGCAGTGAGTGAAACTACTGGTCGGTTCGATGTTCTTTTTATAAGTCTTTTAATTCAAACAAATGCAGTTTCTATACGTTTAAACGAACGCTACATGGAACGGAAAAAATAAAATTAAAAAAAAACCAATGTGAATCGGATAGGAAAGCCGCTAAATATGAATACTACTCTGTCAAGAAAGTAGCGGGAAAAGATCAATAATACACAAACTGTTTGTTATTCATCCAAATTTATTTTATCACCTTCAAAATATGCTCCTTTAGAAACGATACACTTACGCCAACGAATAATCCAATCATCAAAACATTTTTTAAACGCTGTTTCCGGAATTGAGGTCAGTTCTCGCCGCGAATTCTCTTTTATGTCTTCTACCGATTGAAAACGGGTGCCACGAAGTGGTAATTTGAGTTTAGGAAAAAGAAAAAAGTCAGCTGGAGCCATATCTGGTGAATATGGTGGTTGCTCGATGGTATTTGTTGAGTGTTTGGTTAAAAATTCGTTCACAATGATGGCCTTGTGCGAAGGTGCATTATCATGGTGCAAAATCAAAGAATTTTCTTTCCACAAATCTGGCCTTTTTCGTCGGATTTGCTCTCTTAAACGCCGCATAACACTCAAATAATATTCCTTATTTACCGTTTGACCTTCCGGCAAGAATTCCGAGTGCACAACACCGCGATAGTCAAAGAAAACAGTCAACATGACTTTGACTTTTGAACGACTTTGGCGTGGTTTTTTCCATCAAATCTCGACCGCTTTTGAACGCTTTGTACCACTCATATGTAAGCACGAGTTTTTGATAAAGTCGATTCACCGTAAGCCTTCTGTAACATTTTCAGTGACTCCGAACACGATATTCCATTGGCAATGCAAAATTTAAGACAAACTCTTTGTTCGATGTTTTTATCCATTATGAAATTAGCAATACACACTAGATATGATATAACTAAAAATAGCACTGTATTTAATGTAAACAATAGATGCAACTCAAACTCCGCGCCAAAATGGAAAACAGTTGTGCCAATCTAACAACAACAAAAAAAACAAAAATTTGAATTTGGAACCATAAATAAATAATCCATTCCCGATACTTTTCTGACTGAATGTATATCTATTACCTTCCACTCTAAGACAAGGAAGATCATGGTTCCCGTAGAACAGGTTGTTGTGAATAAAGCCTCTGAGCGAAGTCGCGGAACCGCGCGAGTCTGCGCGCACCAGCAAACCACCTACGTTGTTGCGGACCAAATTATTCTGGAGGACAGAAAAATTAAATAGAATAAATTAGTAAATTACGAAAAATTCAATTTGAAAATAACGATTAATTAAGAATATTGTAATATTTTCTAACGTGTTTATCGTTTCGCCGTGGTAACAAGATCAAGAGAGTAGTTGAAAAACTGGTATTCTACTTTGAGAAATAAGGTTGTTTTATAATGCCTAGATTTTATCACGAACACCATTCGCCTATAGATGCGCTAATGATTTTTACCTCGGGATATATCTTATTTTTAAACTGTACTGAGAGTGAAGCAGTTAGCTTAGTATATAAAGATTATTCGCTCACCCTAAAGACCAGGGTCTGCGTGTTCTGTACATCAACCCTGACAGCAGCCTGGCATGTAGTAAAGTTCCCGTACAGCTTGAGGCAGTTGTCATTAAACTCATTCCTGATGATGGCCACCAAAGGGTTAACTTCCCCCACAGACTGGTAGGTTATGGCCCCGTCCCGGTTCTTACGGAACTCGCTGTTGGAGATATTGTGCTGGACGTCACGGTCTAGAAAGAAGAACAGGTCAATCGTTGACTATAGAAAGAATTATCGAATTTAGTAATGTATAAATTCTGTCTGATAACTCAATATTACACACACACACACACACATGGTCACGTCTATATCCCTTGCGGGGTAGACAGAGCCAAAAGTCTTGAAGAGACTGGTAGGCCACGTTCAGCTGTTTGGCTTTATGATAGAATTGAGATTCAAATAGTGACAGGTTGCTAGCCCATCGCATAAAAAAGAATCCCAAGTTTGTAAGCCTAACCCTTAGTCGCCTTTTACGACATCCATGGGAAAGAGATGGAGCGGTCCTATTCTTTTTTGTATTGGTGCCGGGAACCACACGGCACCTCAATATTCTTCTAGTAATAATTGCAAAAGATGACTGAGTAAAATTCTCTGCCTGAATACAGTTGAATATAGTTGACTTACTAAATCCAATAGCAGATATCGGCAGCGTGACGACCTCAGCTATGAACCCGTGGACCGAAGCGGCTCCGTTCGCAAACAGCTTGACGCTCAGGCTAGCGCTGCGGGTCTTAAACAAGTTCTTCTCTTCAGGAGACCCATTCTCTAAGTACCCGATCATTGGAGCAGTAATATTGTAGATATCACCATCATACAAACTCAAAGAATCTCGCTTCCCATAATTATTTGTATGATTAAACAGATTAAACTGAAGCAATCGAAAACCGAACGGTTTGACACTATATCTGCTCTTGAAAATCTTCACGCAATTAACTGGATTGTTGTCGTATTTATAATACAATAGCACTCGTTCTTCGACGACCACCATCTTGCTACTATCGCAAATGTCTATCAGCGAAAACATGTGGTATGGGAGATTGAGATCTTTGAGTGGAGTAAAACTGGATTCATCCGATTCCCTGCCTTCGCCGTTAAGTGATATGGCACTTATTCCTTCACCTAATACGTCATTCACAGTGTTAAATCTTATATCCAGCGAATCTGTTGGTGACACGATATTAATTCCGTGATAAGCACATTTCGTTATATTAACATTTCGAATTATAGGATTTTTGGTTATACTCTGAATGGCTGGTGATTTCTCGTTATGCAGAATACCGGCACCGTATAATTGTACATGGATCAACGAACTTTCTTGTTTCTTCATTGTTTCATGTGTATGATGGTCGTGTATTCGGTGCTCGTATAGGGAATATTCAAATTCGGGATTGGCAAACCTAATACCTCCCCAATATTGCAAATTGTCTTCTAAGTTTCTTGTGCCGCAGTGAATGAATACAAAATCAGAGTCCCATTTGCACTCGTGTATATGGCCGTAAAGTTGTCCATTGAGTCTGATAGGACAATCCTCGTATCGTTCTTCGGTTCCGACACATTGCAATGGTTCTGGCCACGACCAAATCCGGGACAAGGAATTGCTGTGATATTCAATCCGACGGTCGTAAGCAAAAAATACGTTAATCGGATCAAAACCTAATTCACGGCAGACTACCTGCGCATTCCTCTCGGTAAAGCGATTGTCACACATGGGCACCCACTGTAACGTCGTTCTGTTATAGTATTCCAGGAAGCCCTCATTAATTTTTTCAGACATATTATCATTTATAGAACAATTCCTTCCTGTGCACAGTCTAATAGAATCTTGTACTAGTAGGTTTTCCAACTGTCTGCGTTCCTTGTGGTGTCGGTAACGCCTGGTATCTCTTTTTTCTATTCTATTGTTTTCGATATTATTTGAAGGAGTGATCGGTCTCATAACAATCGGCATTTGAGCATGACCATTAGCTTGAAGTGTGCCCATTACAAGTATACCAACGTTAGGGCCAAATTCTAACGTAACACCTGGGTTAATTGTAAGTATAGCTTCAGGCATTACAGTTATATCAGCTTTTACTATATAGGGTGCAATACGGGCTTCCAGAGTGACATTTGAAGATAACCGCCCACCTAGCATGTCAACATCTAAAGGCGTCTCCGGAGTAAACACAGCAGATACGCTTGAATCAAAACGATCTTCAAGCAAATATGGCAAGAAGTTGGCAATCGCATGGTTGTTCCAATCATCGAAATCAAATATCTGCTTTTTAATTTCTTTCTCTTCATTACTTCCCCACCAATTTTCGGTTACAGATAGAACATTATTAATTTTAGCAGTCTTGATTCCAGCCAGAAGAGTATATTGTAGATCATTTTCACCGAACAAATTTCTTCTGACCTCCACTTTCTGAATACCCATAAAACCTACCACATACGTTGGATCAATGTTTCTCATCAAAGCACCACGGCTCCTTATACCTAATTGTTGGTTAAATTTCAATTGATTGTGTAAAAAGTTAGCTCTGATAATTCCCATGATTTCACTTTGACTGTCCATGAAAAACTGTACCATAAAATTTCCCTTATTTCGTTCAATTAAATTGTATTCAATTCTCATTTTCTTTTCCATTCCTCTGATGGCCAAAAGACCTGTTTTGCAATTATTATCAGTAAATATGTTTTTGGTAATATTTACTTCTGCAAAATGACCATCTATTACCGTCGCAAAGTTCATGTTGCCTCGCCAAGTGTTATTGTGCATGTAAACTGAGTGAGTGAAATTTTCATTGTACTGCCATACATAGGGTAATGAAATATCAAATCCTCCATACTTATTTCTTTCTATTGTATTATCTTGTAAAATGTAATGATATAAATTATTAGAACTTCTCAAATCTCTCGCAAAATGATATATGCCTCTTCCATTATCCGTTATCAAACTACTATTTATCATTATAGTTATTTCAGTTATGTTGCTTTCATGAATATCCCAGAACGGCGTGTTGATATAAACGGCTTCTTCTTTGTTATGTGCAATTTCACAATTAAATATTTTTATACTTTCATTAGCTTTTCGCAAAAAGTGATCACCCAATTCATTCAAATATCGATTATAGTAGAGAGCTTTGACGCCTTTGGTATTACCCTTTATTTTCGAATTCACGATTTGCAATGTTGGTACGGGACCTTTGACAATTCTGTTACGTAGGTTCTGTACTGGTGCTATAATAGTACTTACGACTAATACCACACCACCTAAAGCGGCATCGCCACTCTCATATGTAAGCACAACTCCGAAACTACTACTGGTAGTGGGAAACGTCGATAAATCTCGATCAAGACACCATTTTGTACTGGCTTCATTAATGTTTTGTGAATCATAAATGCAGATGCTCTCCGTAGAAAAATTATGGATTGGATTTAGCAATTGGAGCCCTAAGACGTAGCCTGGATTACAGTTAATATTGTACGTTTTGACTATATTTTCGCCGTAATGTTTACTGAATACCAGGTGCCTCGTTTCGCCATTCATTAGTGTTATATCGGTCTCATACTTTGGTAATGTTATAAGATGATAATTGGACTCATCCAAATTGAAGTTAGGCTCTAAGTTAAACCAACCTGATATTTCTCTTTGTTGCAAACCAGTTAAGTGGGGATTGTGTGATATGCCAGCAATTTGGTTGTTTTCTATAGTTGAGCCATATATTTTTAGACCCAATTGTTTGAAACTTATACCACTACCTCTGTTGTTACTAAATTCAGAATTTTTAACAGTGTTCACTGCATCAGCACCGTATATATCTGAGTAAAGGACACCCAGTCCATCATGATAGTTGTTCGCTATTCTTACACTTTCGAGGCCGTGGCGAGCAAAATCAATCTGAAGCGCAGGTTTAAAAGTATTAGAAGAATAATCAAGGAGACCTGCTTTTTCTATAGTGACATATTGAAGATCAGTCCTTTCTGATATTACACTGAATCTAACGCCAGCCCAGCTTGTTTCATAGCATCTTATACCAACGTCGTTTTCATGAGTACACGAATTTTCAAAGTTTTCCGTGGTCTCAGCTTTACATTTCGTAATATCATTATCGAATTCTGTGCACTCAACATTTGACAAGATTATATCCTCAGTCATACCAGCAGACGGTATTTCATTGGGCTCTAAATACCAGTCATTAGGGTTTAGAGCTAAACCGAGTTGGTTGCAAACTAAAGCCGCGTTAATCATGTTCCATCTATAGTTACAAATAGTTCCCCATTTATCATCCATTCTTACTTGTAATCTACCTTCGTGTGGGGTTCTTCCACCTAAAAGCCTAATCGGAACAACAGGCTCGCTATAGGTTTGAGTCGTTAGTTCCAAATACACATCACTTTCATAAACGCTATCATTAGTCATAATAATTTCCTCTTTTAATGTGAAAGTAATATCATTTGGACGTATTCCTCTCGCTTCTAACTTTCCTCCTACCATCATTCCGATTGCAGGCGGAAATTTTAAAGTAACCCCCGGCTGAATGATAAGTTTTCCGCCAGGTCGGATATTTATATCTTTATCGACGTTGTATTCACCTTTTCTAAGTATTTCAATACCTTCCACTTCTCCACCGATCACAAAAGTTCCTGGCAAATTAAACTGAGGAACATATAAGGAATTAGTGTTCATTTGTGTCGTGCCAGGATTGCTGCTATGTAATAAATAAGGCATGTATTCAATTTTAGCTAAATTGTATCTGTCTTTACGATGAAACAGCCTATCGTATACTTTTGCTTCTTCACTAAATCCAAGCCAATTATGAGTGCAGTTAAGAGTTTTGCTCTGATCTTCAACATGGGATCCTATCTCATACTGTGCTTCTGGATTATGAATGATATTTCTAAACACATCTATATTACTGGAAGCCAATACGATGGCAGCGGCTACCCTACTTCTCGGAATCAATCTAGATGCAATACCTTCTAATGGTTCAAAAGCTTCTCTTATTTTATTGTCTTTCAAATAATTCCTAGTAAATAATATATACTGATGGTCACTGTAAGGCGATAATCCGAGATTAACTACGTACGGGCCTTTGTTGCCAAAAAAGTAATTATGTTGTATATTGAATCGAGCAGGAAGAATTTCAAATTCCTCTAGATATTTTCCTTCAATTCTATTCAATATGACTATAGCACCATAACTGCCGTGTTCAAAATAATTGTATTCAATTCTACCTATCACATTTAAAGCTGGTTGAATTTTTATGGGTACTCGATTGTTCAGGTAGAAACGATTATGCCCTATTTGCAAATTGAGTAACTTCTTTGGATTATTAAATCTCCAACATGTTGATATGTCTATAGTACTTTCCATGCTACTATTGAACCAATTTCCAGTTATGTTCAACCAACTGTCACCACAAAAATTTCCATGTAAAATACCCACATCAAGGTTCTTGAAGATTTCTGAGTATTCAATTACTGTCGTTTGGTTGATTGGAACATATTCGGTCTCTCTTGTATTGTTTATCCAAACTGCAATACCATATCCCTGATTAGAACTTAGTATACTTCTGGAGATATTTCGATTACCACCTGTTACCGTGATGTTTATTCCGTCGCCTTGATTGAAAGAAATTCTGCTTTCGGTAACATTTACGTCTCCCGCCCCACTAACAACATGTAGACCAGCAACATGATTGTTGTTAGATATTGCGGTTCTATGAATATGAACCTGAGATCTTAAATTTTCAATGGCTACACCTCTTCCGTTGTTGTCAGATATAATCGTATCGGTGACATTCAAGTCATAAGTTTTGGAAACCCCTGAAGTCAGTCTAAGGAAGCCAACAATATCAGTTCTTGTGTCGGCTCTGAACCGCACAACCATATGATTCCTCGTAGATGTGACGCTCTGTGGTCTCGTGTGATTTCGTATATCAAAGTGTAATAACAGTTTACCGTCGCTATTTCCATCATAAACAAATATTTCCCCAGTGTTATTGCGATTCGTCGTGATCTTTATAAAGCTAAGTGTAAGAACATGATCAGTTCTAGTGTAAAATTTTTGGCTACAATTTTTTTCCATATTCGAATACTGCGACTGTTTTATAGACATTTGTATTGGAAATGTTTGACTGTGAGTAGATGCTAAAGTGCACAAGTCAAAAACCTCACTGCGGTCAAATTTTTCGTCGATGTTCATTTCGTGCACCACATATTTAACACCGTCACCTCCGTTGTCGTGAATTAAACAGTTTTCTATACTAACCATTCCGTAAGTTGAGTTCACATAGACACCATACCCTCTATTGTTTTGTATCGTGCAGTTGTTGATAACTATAGGAGCATTAGGTGACGTCACGTTAATAGCATTGAAGGCGGAGTTTGTAATTTCAATATCTTTCATTACAGGTGGAACTCCAATAACATCTATAGCACTCGTTGCATTATTATCTCTACCTAGGCCTGCATTTTTTATTATAACATGTTCTAGTTTAGATTTCGAGGTAGGAACGAATAAGGTATTCCCTGCGGTGAGAATTCGATCGTAAGCAGCGTTTTCGAATCGTATGCCCCTCCAGTGCCGCCCAGAGTTTCCAGTTTCATGATGTGGCAAGCATTGTATACCGAGGTCAGGATGGTAGTCACAGACTCCTGAACCGAGTTCACGGGATGCCCAGTTGCACTCTAACAAATTGTATTCAGTGCCTTTACACTTTGGTTCTTCATACAGAAGGCGTGCTCTTCGACCTGGTTGTCTATCCATCCAATTGTAGAAAGAACCTCCCATGAAACCCAGCTGCCTACATGCTGTTTCCATGTCGTTAACTGTCCAACTGGAATTTGAAAAAAGTACTAATTCAAAACGAGTATATATCCACATTTTATAGTTTTTAACAATAAGAAACTGCCTACAAGAATTTCATTCAGGTTTTTTTATTTTACGTAATGAATGCAATAGCTAGTAAATATAAACTTACTTCCTAGAGTTGGTGCAGACTGATCTCCACTTATTCTTGTGCAGCAGCTGTACCCGTCCCGCCAAGATCGAAGGTCCATCCACCAGGCGAATACCAGGAGTAGAACTGCTCAGTCGCACTGGCTCCTCTGTACTGGTGAATGATACCACACTGTCCGGCTGACCCTGGAAATAAGAGAAGATTGTTTTTATTAACAATACTTTGATATTGATCCAAGGGCACCCCGCAGGCTCGTCTCCAGAGAAGTGAGGGTGTAACGGAGTTTAATTTATTGCCAATCGATCTTTTACAAATAATGTTTACCTAACCTACTCGTAAGATTAAAATTATTCCTTAATGTTAATATTTTTCTTTAGAGAAGGTGTAAGGTGGCTAATGCAAACTTAATTATAAGTTCTTTATGTACCTAACTATAAAGAAGACCAAAAGCTAAATCGAAGAGGATTTTACTTTTAGCGAATAGGGGTCGGACTGATTAGGGGTCGGAGTCGAAGCGTGAAGATTCAGGTTGCAACTAATAACATTTCAATCATTCTGATATCTCATTTCAAGATAAGTGAAAATTTTACACCGGCAGTCCTCGATCTCTTCAACTCAAGGGAAACCGCACTAACTAGTAACTGCATGTGACCTATTGAATACCTATTGAAATAGCATTCGATTTCTTACGCGCTTACAATTCTATTGTTGTTCATTTCGCAAGAACTGTAACAATTTGCAGCGAGAGTTGACCAAGCACCAGGGGAGCGGGCTAGAATAATGGACGGACGTGAAAACATACCGGGACTATTGCACTTACAGTTTAGCACGCCCATTATTACGTGCCAAGGCTAAGGAGATTGTGGTTGAGTAATTAAAAAATGTGTTTACAAAAACAAAGGATGGTCGATTTGTGGTAACTTCGGACATCTTGAGCTCAGCCTATCTTTGCCGTAGCCTTAACACTGTTCTCTCTCGTCATCCTTCTGAGCGTCATCGTAGAAATTTGGTTATTTAGATCTCAGCGAGACTGACATTTTTTATGTAATAAAAGAGAACATTAACTGATTGATTTGATATGTAGGTTCTGTTAGGTCTAGGCGTAGGTTTCAAGATAGAAAATTTTAAAACGGAAGTTATTGTTTCACGTGGGTTAACTTCTAGCTAGTTAACAATAACAAAAAATATACATCATTCTCTTAGGACGTAGGCGAATAAAAATAATTTATAAAAATCACGTTAAGCATGACATCATACACCAACCGGTCAAAACCGACATTCGCTCTGCACTTTAAAGTCACATATCACACGTCCATATATTTTTACGGTATTATGCACGCGTGGCTGCGCCCTTGCACTTGGTGCAACGCTCTTCCTGTGCATTATAGCATACCCCTCATTGATGTCACGATCTGATGCCTGCCCGACACCGTTAATAATCGTTGGAATTTAAAATTTATAGCTTTGGCATACACGTGGACGTCTGTCGAGGATTACGTCTCACTAGAAATTGAAGAAATATAATTTATTTGGCTTTTAGGAGTGTGTTGATTGGAAAGGCTAAGTTTTTTTATTTGGGATTCTCCTTTTCAGATAAAGATTTCAATTATCTTGATAGGCCACGTTTAAGCTGTTTGATTCAATGATAGAATTTGTAGTTTATAAGCCTGTCCCTTAAACGCCTTTTACGACATCCACGAGAGAGATGGCACAGTCCTATTCTTTTATTCTATTGGTGCCGGGAACCACAAGGCACCTGCACACGACAAAGTAACTATAACAATCCGTAAAGGGCAGTGAACATTGATTTTTGTCTTCACAAGCTACATTTTACACGTTTTCAAATGCCCAACGTTATGGTCCACACTTCCTGCGCACGCGGCGCACGTTGATACGTGATGATACCCGTATGGAATGTTAAATACCTTCGAAGACAAGGCATAGGTGTCATGGGTAAATCTGAAAGTATAATGGCTGTGTGACGAATATTTTATTGTTGTATTGTCATGTGGTCACCTTAAAATGGCGGGAATGTCGCTCCCTTAGGAGATTGTGTATATTAGAAAATGTTAACTGTGCAGTTTTCGCTTAGAGTATTCGCTTGATTATAAATAAATGAGTTTACAGCAGAAAAAATGGGACCGCTCATTCTCTTCTAGGAATTATAGACATGTGTCGTATGATAGGAAAATGCTAAAGTATTTAGTCAGTTAATGTGGTTAATGTGACCTGGAAGAGATTGCATTTGCCTTTGTACCATCTCTGTCTCTTTCGTTTTGTTATTGTATGTTTTAATCTTATGGTGCAATAAAGTGTTTTATCTATCTCAAGAAAAAAAAAGTACCTATTAAAAAGTTAAGTTAATGAAGATTCATAGAAATTGCAAGGAGTACGATCTCAATTACGTATACATTTATCAATGTACATACCGTAAGATAAACGTAAATCCTGTGCGGTAGTACTTACATAGGTCAAAAAATTCAAAATCTTACATAAAAGTAATTAAAATTTCAAATTAATTTAAGTACAATTATTTTTTGGGTAAGGTTTATCTGCTACCAACTGTACTTACAAACGTCTTTTGCCCCCACGAACTTGCTCCAATTTCCTGGGGCACTGCATAAGGTTGCAATTTGGTAGGTCGGGTAGTTTACGCGCTGCTGACCACATAACAAACAGATGGTTAGCAGACGGTGTAATTATTCAGCGCAATTTTATAAACTAAGAAAAAAGCTGTAATGTATTACGATTATTACGAAATCATTTTGCATTTGAGAATATGTAAAAATAGACAACACGTCACTTAGACAACTATCACTCTTCTTTGCCACATAAGGAGTTAAATTTAAAAAAAAATAATAATAATTTCCCTTGATTGACACAAACACACATAATTATCCCAACTTCATTCTTAACAGTTTAGACAAAGTAAATAATCATAAGTTAAAAGCCACATTTAGGTGGATGGCTTGAAATACATTAATAGTGACTTTTTAGCATGTATTTATAAAGAAAGATTTTTTTTTATTGGTGCCGTGTGGTTCCCGGCACCAATACAAAAAAGAATAGGACCACTCCGTCTCTTTCCCATGGATGTCGTAAAAGGCGACTAAGGGATAGGCTTACAAACTTGGGATTCTTTTTTAGGCGTTGGGTTAGCAACCTGTCACTATTAAAATCTCAATTCTATCATTAAGCCAAATAGCTGAACGTGAACATTCAGTATTTTCAAGTCTGTTGGCTCTGTCTACCCCGCAAGGGATATAGACGTGACCATATGTATGCATTTATAAAGAAACACTGCGGTTAGACAGGTAGCTTATTATTTGGATTTCTGTAATAGTTACCTTGTAACTACGGAAGTTAAATTTAACCGTATACTAAAACCGTCGCGGATATGAAATTCGAGCTATTGTTTTAAGTTATGAATTGAAATTTCACAGCGTCCCTGGTCACGGCATAGTTTTCGGACAATGATCGTACAATGAACTTTTTTTTGTAAGCTGAATCCTGTGACTTTAGGTTTGCATACTGAAGACCGAGTACTCACTAATTTATTCAGATTTAAGTGGACTTTATATATCTCTCTATCATTAAATATGCTAAAAATCTCCAACATTAAAATTTATATAAATGTTGGTTTCGGATGCTTCCTCTCTTGCTAGGACACAAAGTGACTCACTAGTTTGATCTCCGACTCCAATTGGCTTCATTAAAAAAAACCTATTCATAGTGAAAAAATATCTTTCACTTGATGTCGCAATAAAATATAGCTGAAAATAAGTTTTATATTTCTTTAATACCTTCCCCTTAGCTTACTTAGCCTTATAAACAACACGTGAAAACAGGAATGATCCCAAAGAAAACACAATAACTCGATAATAAAATTACATTCATTCCTGTTTTTAATGTAGATAATGTGCATTCGTCCACGATTTAGATTTAAGAGATCTATATTTGTAAATTGACGTCCGGTGAAAATGCTGCAGTGAAGTTTGTTCCGCCGCTTCTTCTACACTTGCGCTTTGGAAGCGGTTATAGTTATAATTAGATTTATGTGATGTGACGTCAATAAGTGATACCTTGTATCCAATTTTGAAAAAAAACTGTTTTATCCTACTAGTTAATGTACGAGTATATTATTGTACATATATAGTAAATGTACCTAATAAGTAGTAACTAGGTATATATCCACCTAGTTAAAGTTAGTGGAATTCCTTCCGTAGAAGATGTAATTCATATCAGCGATATAATTATCTAATCTAGCCGTAGTTGTGTTTGAGGAATTGGTTGTACACAAATTTATTCTATAAATATTTAAAAAATACATTACCTACTCAATTAATAGCTGAAATTTATAGTGTGTCATACACAGTGAAAATTGTCTGTGTGTTGCACTGTGTACTTTTCGAATGTATAAGTAATATTACTGCAGTCATCCTATATACTCTTTGAAAACTAACAAATTAAAGGTATTATTTATCATGATCTATATACATAAATAGAAAAATCTCAAATATTTAATTAAAAGTTGAAGGTGGATCTATTCACGATGCATTAGCCGTCGTGTGGAGGGACACTCTGGCGATTTTCAATTACTATAATATTTTCTTTCTGTCGTAAAAAAGATTTATTTTTCAATATTTTCGCAAAAGAAGAAGTTCAACGTTAAATATGTTTTATTTAAAGAAAATTTACGTTAGTCAAGCTGCATGAAAAACCCTTCGTCCACTTCGGTAACTAAATTATGTAACTGGTTAAAAAACAAAAGAAGAATTCTATATTATTGTATCTATATTATAATATGCAGTGATACCAAAATGGACGAATTGCGACTTGATCTCTACTTTTAATACCTAAGAAAGGAAGTATTTAGAGAGAAATAAAATGGAAAATCCAAATAAAAGGGAAGAATGTTACGCTAACAAACCTATTTCTTTTATAATAATGAGACACTGTTACATAGTTTTATTGATCGTTAGTTCACGATATCACGACCTTATGCGAACGCAGCGTCGTGATCGTGCCTAACCTCCAGTTAACTATTGTACAAGACGACTAAGGTTGTTAACCCCGAACCAAATTTGATGTAGTTTGAGAAATGTAATTACTAGACTTTTCGCTCCAAAAAGAACACTATCCTATGTTACTTCGAAAGATTAAGTCTAGTATAATATAACTCTAAGTGAAATTACACCAATGTAGAGAAGGTTTTTTTATTTTGGAAATAAATATATATTTTTTGTTTTTATAATACTAGCGGCCCAACATGATACATACGTACCTACAGACATAATGTACCTCTTCATTGGCGAAAGAATTATCATGCTCAGTATAGTATTTGCGAAGATTAGCCGCTACAAACAAACAAAGTTACAAACTTTATTAAGTAGAAGATTAGCTTCCTTATGTCTGTGAAAAAAAAATCGCCGTCACACTATCCAGAAATGGGAGAACTTGACAATTTCCTATAGCTTTACATAATATGCAGCCTCGAAGCTGTGAAAACCTCTTTCATTGTACAGATTAAAAACGATAGTTGTTCAAAAAATGTTTCCGCATCAAAAAAGCGAGTGCGCCCCATTTTACTCGTTTTACAGCGATCAGAAACACTCAGTTTGTCACGCTTTTCATGAGCACAACCAGAGCGCGACGATAGTCACAGAACGATACTATCTCCCGTGCCAAATGCTCGTCCTAGGGTCCTACTATCGTATTGCATGCAACGTCTTTCGAACGAACGTTCGTTGAAACGTCAAAGTAAATTTATTTGAGTCTAATTAAAGGATTATGAGATGTAGTATGTACACTAACTAATGTATCAGTACCGTTGGTGGGTTAGGTAGTCTTCCTAACCTAACCCATCAACGGGTTAGGATAGGTAACCCGTTTAAGTCGTGGCTTATCTGTTTCTGTAGATTTACTAGACGGCGACTTTAAATACATGCTAAACATTTAGCGCAACAATAAAAATAAATTATGAGTAAAACATAAATGCGTTTTTATTTCATATTTTTTTAGCAATACACTACTTTTTTTAATTTTAACTATATTTTATAATTTACAGCCAGACTTTAAAATGTTTTAGGTGATATTTTGAGGAAACATTATGTGTTATCATGCGTGTGCTGATCTCAGATTTTAAATGCCTGCATGGAAATATCCTTTTCCTTAGGACTTGCGACGTAACACAAAAAATCATTTGCGTAACTTTCGTTTCGTACCTTCGTTCCGGATGTTAATACTAGAGTAGAACCGAGGTAGGGCCCCAGGTTTTGTTTCGTGAACTCGTGACGACTTTTCTGTTGAGCAGCTGTTCTCAACATCGCAATTTTATATCACGAAGTGGAAAAGCGAATCGATTATGGGAATTCGAAATAGTGCAATTTTTTCATGATTTGATTCAGAAAAAAAATGTCATCATGATTTTTGCAAAAAGTGTTGCAGTAAGATTATTTTACCCATTCACAGCACAAATAATGATTGTAAAATGTTATTTATCAAACTCTTAAATTTCGTGTTAATAGATAACATAGGTACATGTCTTAGTTAGGTGCGGTTAGATAGATTAAAAAAATCGAAGGTATAAGTGCAGATTACAGGCTGGGCCTTCATATAGATCAATATGATATGAATGGCATTGGTTTATCGCTTGTTATATAAAACATAGTTTTACGTTACATTATCACGAAATAGCGTACCCACCTATTTGTAAGCTTAGTAAAAGGAATATTACTAGGTTCTGGTTGAAAGGGGAGAGAGGGGAGCCTTTAATGATAATAAATAAATAAAAATAATAAATATATATAGGACAAATTACACTGATTGAGTTAGCCTCGAAGTAAGTTCGAGACTTGTGTTACGAGAGGCTAAATCAACGATACTATATTTTATAATAAATACTTATATAGATAAACATCCAAGACCCAGGTCAATCAGAAAAAGTTCTTTTCTCATCATGCCCTAGCCGGGATTCGAACCAGGGACCTCCGGTGTCACAGACAAGCGTACTACCGCTGCGCCACAGAGGCCGGCAAAATCAAAATTTAATATGTGATGCAATTACGTTGCATCCGAGGTGCATCCAAATGCCGTTAAGTGTAGCCGATGTTAACCTTTGTCTAAATATGGCTCTTGGGTTTAAAGCTACATCACACGCTATGCTGAGAAGTCCAGGGTATAATAAACACCAGCAACCTGAAACTGTTTAACTGTCAATAATTTGACAATACACAAACACGACCACATACATACATATAATCACGTCTATATCCCTTGCGGGGTACTCAGAGCCAAAAGTCTTGAAAAGAGTGATAGGCCACGTTCAGCTTTTTGGCTTGATGATAGAATTGAGATCCAAATAGAGACAGGTTGCTAGCCCATGGCCTAAAAAAAGAATCTCAAGTTTTTAAGTCTATAACTTAGTCGCCTTTTACGACATCCATGGGAAAGAGATGGAGTGGTCCGATTCTTTTTTGTATTGGTGCCGGGAACCACACGGCACTAACTTTGATTCACTCATTTTTTCGTTTTATCAGAGAGTGGACCGTAGCGTTTTTCGAAAATCACACGACCACATAATCACCTATTTTTTAATAAAACTACGGGATGTTAAGAGACAAAAGATTCAAAGCCCCATTTATATGGATTAATGATGATGATGGATTTAAAGCATCAAACACTGGCAATGACCCGAATCTAAAGAACTACTTTCACATAATAGCTGTCTAGACAAGACACCCAATTGAAACATAACACTTTTGGAGGCCCACGCAACGTATGCAGGTACGAGTATTAAATAACAGACTTGTGTAATAACTGCATATCGAATACTGCACAAATATACTCGTACATATGTATTTACGATACTAGTTTTTGCCTGAAACTTTGCTTCCGTTAAAATTCAAGGATTAGATCTTGCTTTTTGGAATTTATCCAAATTCGTTCAGTGATAGAAATGTTGTTTTTTATTGCCGTGTGGTTGCCGGCACCAATAGAAAAAAGAATAGGACCACTCCATCTCTTTCCCATGGATGTCGTAAAAGGTGACTAAGGGATAGGCTTACATACTTGGGATTCCTCTTTTAGGCGATGGGCTAGCAATCTGTCACTATCTGAATCTCACTTCGATCATTGAGCCAGGCGGCTGAGCGTGGCCTTTCAGTCTTTTGGTGGCTGTTGGCTCTGTCTACCCCGCAAGGGTTGAAAAAGACGTGATTATATGTTTGTTATGTTACAAACAACATGAATATTGTTGTACAAACTAAACAATAATTGCGTATGCATTTGCATAGAAAATACCAACAAAGCAACCAGTTCTATTTTTATTAAATTTGAGCACAATCAGTAATGCAATACACATTAAATCAAGAACTACTCATAAATCTTTCTTCCAAATCGAACGAATACCCAGATGCGATGCGCTTGCGCAAGATGTAAATGCATATTGCATTCACGTTCCCTTCTGGCTATCTGCCATTTAGGATCTATATTGGCTGTCGAATATGGATTTTACAGGTTTACCCAACCTTATGCCATACCAAGCTTATGCCATTTGGAACATGTTCACTAAGAAGCTATGGTCTTATGCACTGTTTTGTGTCTTTTTTCGTATTCTAGATTTTGACCGTCCCTATGTCCTTCTCCGTACTCCATACTAAATGTATGCAAAATTTCCTGAAGACCGGTTCAGTGGTTAAAGCGTAAAAAGGTAACAAACAAACTTACTAGTAAATCTGTAGCCATACTTACATTTATAAGTATTACCAGTATGGGTACGATTGATCTTTGAGTTGTACTTGGGCTGGGTGCACAACAGACATGTAGCATCTCATGTCATTATCGCCTACAATAATGGGTCATAGGCCTATCTCTTAGTCGCCTTTTACGACATAAGTGAGAAAGATATGGTTCTGTTCTAGATGGTGGCATTCAATTTTTAAGTTATTTTTTCACAGACAGGTATTTTCGAAAGCTAGAAGACGTTGGATGCTCTCAACCGTGATGTCATCAGACTTCACGCTGTGAACACCACGGTCGAATTCCGCAAAATGGCTGACATTAACCGTGCAACGAACCAAGGGGCTTAATCTTGGAATTGCAGCTTAGTATTTCCACGCAATAGTGGTTGCCCAAACAAGCACTCATACATAAAATGTTAAAAATTTAAGGCCTGTGATCAAATTCTAGTCTAATGTTTCTTAACCAAAGGTGGGTTAAATCCCCGGTCAGTCTTGTTGTGCAAAATGAACTTTTATGATTGGCTTGAGTCTTTACATCCTCTTTATTGTTTTGCATTTTCTTCGAAATCACCAAAGAAAAAACACAATCCTAATAACACATGTAACATACATACGGCCGATGTGGGACTTGAATCTGTGCCTTTATGCGCATCACGCATTTTAATCGGGCACCCTATCCATTCGGCCACCAAGAACACTGTTCATAAATCAAAAGTATCTATACTTATATAATTTTTAGAACTTCGCAAAGTTTCCGATAAGAAATGACGGTGACAGGTGAACAGGGCTAAATGTAGGCACGGCGCAGCGTGAAGGAAACAGGGCGTAGAGATCGCACGATTTAGCAGACATTGAACTGTATCCTCCAACATGTACAATGGACTACTTAGAAAACGATACCACCCTAGAAACAATACGTACAATACAGAGGTGCGTTTGTAAGTGTCCCACTGTACTCGCCTTGTATGTAAATTGCAGTAACACAACCTACCGATGCCGAGCCATACATGGCATTTTAATACCGGTAGCGTAATGCGTAGCTATTAATAAATACTGCGCCTGCGTTGGTTATGTCTTATCATAAATGTATTTATTTCGTTTGACCCACGATTAATTTTTCTATAGATAATGATAGATTTGTAGATGACAATGCTTGTAATACATACATACATATGGTCACGTCTATATCCCATGCGGGGTAGACAGAGCCAACAGTCTTGAAGACTAAATGGCCACGTTCAGCTATTTGGCTTAATGATAAAAATGTGAAACAAATAGTGACAGGTTGCTAGCCCATCGCCTAAAAGAAAAATTCCAAGTTTATAAGCCTATCCCTTAGTCGCCTTTTACGACATCCATGGGAAAGAGATGGAGTGGTCCTATTCTTTTTTCTATTGGTGCCGGGAACCACACGGCATAATGCTTGTAATGTTAGGTCTATTAAGTTATACATTTTACGGAGAAATATAAAATAAAAAATACTAAGTCGACAGACACAATATAGCTACTAAGACCGTAACAGCTAACAGCTGAACGTGGCCTATGGGTCTTTCGAGACTCTTGGCCCTGTTTACCCCGCAAGGGATATGGACGTGATTATACATATGTATGTATGTATTACCACCGACCAGTACTATGATCTGTGCTAAGACTTCTCTCACACCTCTCTCCCCCTCTCCCTAACTATTTAGATACTACCCCGGAGTCAAAATTATTACGTTAAGCACTGTTGAGGGGACTAATAATTTAGTTATTGCCTTAGTAAGTGCCTACTTACTATTATTGGGCGTGCCTACACAAAATTAATTCTGTGCTTAGACAGTGTAATGACGTAAGTAAAATAAGTCAAGTTAGATTGTGGTCGACGGAATACCAGCAGGGTTCTACGAAGGTCATCCTATTAACAGTATTAGAAGCTAGTCCAATAACTATAATTTGTATTCGAAAATTGGATTTTGAAGGAAAAGTATAGGTATATATCTTCTAAGCTGTCTGGTACCTGCTCCGTCCGCGCTACCCATTAGTATGTGAGCTAGTCTGTCACAACATACCTTTTTTCATTCAAATAACTTTACACTCGCTCGATGTACTGGTAAGTGAAGTTGACGTTGTTGAAGAAAGTGCTGCATTGCAGTTCGTTACCGCACTGAAGCTTTGGAAGCGGCAGTGAACTTAGTTTTAAGTAATTTATTTGACGTCAATCAATGTTCCAAATGGTTTCAAATTCCAATGTTGAAACCAAAAGATGTCAATTAATAAGTGATATAAAATGTCGTAGAATACATTTGAATTTGGTAGAAGAAGCTATTTTTTTATATAAAATTATTATTTTTATAAATGCCGATAGTTGTACAATATCCTACCGGTTTTTGGAAAGTATTGTAGCATTCGATCCGCATCGCGTGTTACCTCGTCATATCCTTCGAGGTGCATTTACATGCCCCACTTGTAAAACGGTACCTCGCTGCCAGTTTATAGTTAAACGAGGTCACAGTCGCGTCTCTGAAGAGAAATCATTTCTACTACTGAAAATCTATAATATAAAAATGAATAGCAGAATGTGTTGGTAAGCGCATAACTCAACAACGCCTGGATCAATTTGACCAATTCTTTTTTTGAAATGTTCGAGGATGGTTTTTATGGGGAGAAAAATTCGAAGAGTTGCCGGAAATCCCCTAAAACAGCGTTTTTCTTTTTACTATACAAACGTTTTCTAACTAAAACGAAGAGTCTAAATTCTTTTTGACAGAACGAAGTTTGTCGGGTCCGCTAGTTTTAAATATAATTTAAAACCTATTCTAACAAAAGGCAGGATAAGGCACAGAAATGTGATTAGTAAATATTTTTTTACAGTTATTTCTTAATTTCGTGTTTGACATTTGGTTCAGCAAGCAAAGGACATAGAAAAGAACTTGATTGAAAATTGACTACAAAAGAAACACAGAAGAATTTAGTGAAGGCAAATGATAGGACATATAAAGTAGCTAGGTTCAATGAACACGTTTTTGTAAACAGAAATGATCACTAAGATATTAGAGAATAAGAGTAAGTTTAGCGCATTAACGCATTGTGTACACCTTATCATACACATGCATATGCTTTATGAACAATGTAATGTCACCTTTTACGCCAAATAAAACTTTTTCCTTCTTTCTTTCAACTGAAGTTACAATTACAACGAAATCCTACTAATATTATAAATGCGAAAGTTTGTGAGTATGTCAGGATGGATGGACTTTTTATCCCGGAGTTCCCGCGGGATTGACTCCACGCCGACGAAGTGGCGCGCGGCCCCTAGTTAGTAATAAAAGGATATGGCTGGCGACTAAACACCTGTGCAAACCGCCATTTTGGACTAACTAATGAGCCGTTAGTAAAGTTCAAATTACCATGACCCTAACCTTCAATGCGTGACTGGCATTACGTAAGACGACCAGACTAAGCATACGCACCAAATGAAATGTTATGTTCAACATCGCCGTGACCTCAAAAGGTAACAATAGCCCGAAGAAATGCAGCATCGAAACCGGTTTAGTGAACTCGTTATTTGGTTATCACAACGGGACCGCGATTTTTGGATTGATTTCTATAATTATGGCTATATAATTGGCTCAGTCTAATCCGTGTGAGATAAAGACGTGATAATTATGTGCTTCGTGTGTGTGTATTGTGTGTTACGCACATAACTTTAGTTAAATTCTTGTTTTGTCAAAGTTATATTTTTTCATCAATATTATAAACGTAAATTAAAAACTAATGAAAATAAACTAAACGTTATAACAATTTAACCTAATCTAAAAAATAATTAGATGTAATCATTTAGTTTACTTGGTTATCTTCCCTTTTTCAGTGTTTTCAGTTCTAGTTAATTTGAATAAATTTTTAACGTATTTTTCCTCTTATTAGTAACTACTACATCATTCGTTATAACTTTAAAGAAACTGGTAAAACTGTTAAAGAAATAGCTTACTATGGCTTACTTCCTCCGTATTTCTTTTATCTATTGGCCGTAAACCATGAAAATCAATCATGCAAAGGCAATTTGTGTGCGTAAAAATGAAGACAATATTATCAAATATGTTCATAGTTAATTACCGTCTATTCAATATAGCTTCTGTTCGAAACACCTTTGAAGGTAACCGATCGATCGGTCATTGTTTAAAACACATGGTACCTACTTCACTTACTTATCTTATTAGTGTCAAGGAAAGAAGTATGGAGCCGTCCAATGGCCTGAAATTCGATTGTTTACGGAACAATACAAAACATCTTTACTTTTTAACCGCTTTCAAAAAAAGATGGTGGTTCTGAGTATGTATTTGACCTGTATGTATGTATTTTTATATTTATGTATATCAAGGAAAATAAGAATAAAACTTAATATAAAGAGAAATTCAGTACAAGGGCACTACTTATTTTTAAAGAAATTTCTTCCAGCATGTTTTATGTATGATTTTGTTGCGATTTACAGGAAAGTGCTTCAAAAAAGGATATATACATTGGAGGCGGTTCTATATCTTTACAAAAGTTATTTTAGTAAAAAAAATGTATGCTTTTTTACTTATTCTATCACATCTTTATCTCCATTGGGATAAACAGAGCCACAGACTGCTACGTTTTCCTCTTTGTAAGCCGAACGTGGCATATCAGTCTTTTAATACTATCGGCTGTGTCTACCTCGCAAGGGATATTGACGTGATTATATGTATGTATAACTTTTTGTCGAATTGTGCATAAGTAAATATATTACGCGTTTTTTTTTCCATAAAACGGTTTTCTTTTGTAGTACAAGATTGATCACTTGCTATTATTAAATTGAAAAACGGAACTTTTTCTAATTGGCCTGGGCCTGTGATGTTTATCTAGTTAAGTTTTAATAATGAAATATAGTATTTTTGAGACAGTATCTCAAAACACAACTCAAAATAAATATACCTACATTTCCACTAATGATAAAACATAAGAAAATAATTTTGTATTTATGTCGTAAACACGAAGAATTTTATAATTATTTTCAATTTCAAATAAACACGACCCCATTATACTAACCAAGATGTTTGTAGTTCCATTATCGGTAGAATAACTTGCACTAGTTGCATTATCTGGGTCTCCGTGATAAAATATACGGTGCAGAGTACGTCTAACTGAGAGTTTCACTTATGATTCATCATTCGTGACTCATGTGACGTAAGTGACCATCGAAGATTGACACTAGAATGTGAATCCTACGCAACTACATCGAGATTCCATTACACACTCGCGTCTTTGTCCTTTACGGGGTAGACGGGGTAAATAGTAACAAGATTATAAGGATGTAAAATGTTTAAGTATAATGAATTTCATAATTTAGTGGGAAGACCTAGACTAGTGACCCGAAACTGCCGAGCTTGCATGAAGAGAGTTATGAATGTGGATGGAAGCGAAGGAAGTATGCAGGGCATTGCAGGGATTGTAGCAAGTGGAAAGATGTAGTCTCTGCCTATCCCTCCAGGAAAAAAGGCGTGATTTTAAGTATGTATGTATGTAGGTATAAATTTTATAAATAAGCGACAGGTTGCCCTGATCTCTTAGTCGCCTTTTACGAAATCCGTGGGAATGAGATGGAGTGGATTTACGTTTTATTTTCTAAGTATTGTAAGACCACATCATAAATAGATAAAAATTTAAATTTTGAAGATAAGCCTGTGACTTTACGTGTTGGCTTACGCCAACCTTTTTGAAATGCTGGTGTTGACAGCTATCAATAGTTTCAAGGCTTTTAATCCCTATCAGATTACCTTGGGAGGATAAAAATCTTTGTGTGTGTTGTGTTGGTCCACCGCGACCATGTACCAATTACTATTTTACATTAGTTTGAATACTAACCGATGCTCTTACGGTGAGGAAAAATATCGTGAAGTAACCTGCTCAATCAGGTTCTCCTGCAAAGGTTGCGGAGATCAGATGGGAGTCGCTTCGTGTAAAAACCTGACTCACCCAATCCAGGATCCATGGTCAAGAGCTTACTCCGGGCTCCTCTCCAGGGTGGTAAGGATGCAACCAGGACTTAAAAGGAGGAAGATGTAGATAAAAATCTTTTTGCATGTTGCCAATGCATAAACTCAAAATAACTGATAGAAAGAGGCTTTCATTAGAAACACTGTAATTTTTCACATGATCGGAGTCTCTGTAAAAGTCTATATTTATAGTTTAATCCCAAAAAAAGCGAGATCTGTAACAAGTTGACGACCTTTGGTTACGTAAAACCGCGAAATTTACATCTAATTCTCAGAATCCGTCCATATACCGTAAACTTAAACCGTAAATTTGTATCTTTTGTGTTACTCTACAAATGACTCGGACAATTCTATTAGATCTCAAGGCTACTCCTGTAGTCAACATTGTTAACCAAGCGTAACAGTTAACTGTATCGGAATTACGGTTTCATTATCGTTTGGCCACGATAACAGGTCGTTATCAAGTAGGTCCTATTCTTTAAAATGGGAAATGAAAGGGACGGTATGAGGTTCCCGGTTCCCATTTTCGTGAAAAAGAACTTTCTCCCAGTAGCTTTTACTCTGATTATTCAATGAACTTAACGATGCAATCACTACATAGTATAAAGCAAAGTCATACGATCTTTAAAAGCACATAACGGATTTTGAAGCAGTTTTTTCAATAGATAGAGTGATTTAAGAGGAAGATTTATATGTATAAATGCTAACGTGCGAAGCCGGGGCTGGTCGCTAGTATATTATAATAAAGTTACACTCTCAAGTCAGGAAGTCACGGTCAGTAATAGAAACGCGGCAGGCAGACGAGAAAAGTAAGAAGTCTGTTTAAGAGACATCAACATTATTATGATGTGACACCAACATACACAACTTTAAATATACTAGCGACTCAACCCGGATTCGCACGGTGCGACTCCTTCATCTATATCATAGAAACCATGATGAATAAATTTTCTGATGAGTGGTTTTAAAGAAGATATAAAATAAATATATAATCACATCACGTCGTGTTTCAGTCCATTGGCTGAAATATCATCTTTTGCGACGTCCAGCCATGATCTTGTTGGCCTGGTGGTAGCGGCATGGGCAGACATCTGTTCCTCAAGTAGTCTGCATTTGTCAGCAGTTCTAAACTAAAGCTGGTAATATACATACATTTTTCCTAGATAAAAAAATCTAATCATAAGTTGTAAAGGTTCCCTTAGTACGTGTTGTCGGATGCGGTTATCAATGTTTACAGATCTTGACACGATTTTGATATCAACGGTCCTAATTACACAAGAAAGTTGGAGACTTTGTTGACTTAGATAAAAACGCCGAAAGCGAAATGTTTTAAAATGTATCGAGGTAAATTCCTTGAACGTAAAAGAACGCTTGCTAGTAAGATTGTCAAGTTATCTCAATAATTAAAGCTACAATAATTTAGTAGATACTCGGGTTTCTTTATTAATTTTATGTACCTACCTAATACCTACTAAGTATAGTACACATTATAAGTTTTATTTTTGTTTCTTGCGTATTTAAGTAACCTACCTATTGATGGTATTGAGATTTAAATGAATTGTGACAGGTGGCTAACCTATCGACTAAAACAAGAATTTTATTAGCAATTCTATCATAAAGCCAAACAGCTAAACGCAAGTATGTTTAATAGCTTATCACTTAGTCGCCTTTTACGACATCATTAATACATACAGCTGAATCATTCTAGGCTATTCAAAAGTTCTTTAGTAAACCAAAAACGATAGAGATCACGAAATAAAATGCAGTAAAAAATAAGAATTTGACCAATTTTCCAGTGAAAGTTATATTGTGGTCGACCGGCAAATCTGAAATTTCACGTGCGGTTCATTACTTAAGTACCTTTTTTTTTAAATTTGCACGCAAGAATTACTTAATGACCCTTCTTGCTGAACGACATATTACGATCAATTTAACATGGTTTTTTTTTTAATATACATATCTAAAAAAATTGTTGCGTTTCTTTCAAAATAACTAGACTAGCTACCGCCTACTGCTCCGCTCGCTCTTAATTAAAATAAAGTAAAATTTGATTATTTTAAATCAAATTCGTATCAAATTATTTGTACTAGCTGTGCCCGCGACTTCGTCCGCTTGGAATAGTTATTCTGGGCATCATTGTAACCCTCAAGGATGAATAATTTACCCCGTTTTTTTTTCACATTTTACATTATTTCTTCGCTCCTAGTTGCAGCGTGATGTTATATAGCCTAAAACCTTTCTCGATAAATGGTCTATTCAACACAAAAATATTTTTTCAATTCGAACCAGTAGTTCCTGAGATTAAACGCGTTCAAACAAACAAACTCTTCAGCTTTATAATATAAGTATATAGATATGGACGTACCTTCAAATTTCTTAAACCTTTAGTAACTAAAGTATGACTCGGACCCTCGACCCCATGTCATTAATGGACGCTCCCAAGACAGATGCATATATGTAGATGGCCACCTGCATGTCGTTATACGGTCAATACTATCATTAACTAATCTTTGCCCGTGCCTTCAACTCTTCGCCCGCGGGAAGAACTGTTTGCTTTAACTCCTGGGATAATATATTGTTTTGAATTCGAATAGTAATTTAAAGCATTTCATATTAATTAAAATCAACAGTCCCGACTTATTAATACTTTATTATTAGATTTTTGGACATTACAATTTTATGTACTATTTATCATTGATATTTATTTAATTTCTTTATTCAAATCAGTTCTTTTTATTAATATTTAAGTATTATGGAAATAATTGCCATATCTTTTGGTATCACTACATTGGTTAACGTCAAAAATTAAATTACTTTAAACAAAGTTTACTGCCGCTTCCAAAGCGTCAGTGCAGAAGAAGCGATAACAAACTGCACTGCACCATTTCATCAATAACGTCAACTTCAAACTTATCCAAACTTAGAATAGAAATGTGGACGAGAGAATACATTGTAATGATTAATCGATTTATAGTATATACGGAATTTAAATAATTATCTAAGTCACATCGAGATGATTTACGGATTAAGCGACGAATTTAATCGAAATAGGTATATTTTGAAAATCGTCATACCAACATGCACACTAGCCTTTGTTTACAGTTGCAATGCGATGCATCGCGTTCACTGCATGTCGCAGACAATACCCGTGAAAGCAGATTGTATTGAAAGAAAATTAATGCATAGTGTCTTTCGTATTACTTACTTATACGTGTAGAGAAATGATGATTTAATTTCGTTTCATATTCACAATAGAATCACTGCATTTCGTGAAACTGTCGCGTATGAATGTGAATACCTTCTTGAAATGTTTGAAATTCTAAAATGATATCCGATATAATACTCGTATATCTAAAATGATATACATATATACCATTTATAAAGAGCCATATTATGGTAAAGAAGATATACAATTTATTTAAAAAAGTTATCAAATGGTCGAACTGAGAAACTTCTCCTTTTTTGAAGTCGATTAATTAATACCAATAGTAATTCTTATTTGAAATTCTACAATCTTTCCTGCTGACCACAGCGGAAATTAGCACTAGATGCGATCTAGATCACCTTGCACTGTGGTCTAGCCATAAACTAGACCGAGCTAAGTAATTTAGAATTTCCTGCTGCAAAAACTAGACCTCGAATAGCTAATGGAACAAAATTGTATATTGTACTCTGGACTTAAAAATTCGCTATTTTCACGCCTTCATCCCTTAAATGGTAGACTAAAGCCGACAGTCTCGAAAAGACTGAAAGGCCACGTATTGCTGTATCCCTTATCGTCAGAATAGAGATTTAAATAGTGACAGGTTGCAGGCTATATCCTATAAAAGAAGAATCCCAAATTTATTGGCCTTTCCTTTGATTGACATTTACCATTTGTACGGAATGATTTCTATTTGACGGAATGATTTGTTATTTCGCTTGTTCTTTGATGTAATTTTTTAGTTATTAGTTAGTCCTAGTTATTCCACAGAAAAGAAAGGGAAATCGCACAAATGTTTTTACGAAATTTACATGGCACAGCGGCAATTTGTATTAAATGTAATATTTTATATCCAGTACACTACACATACACTCGTCATTGGAGCGCTTCAAATGGGGTTCAAAAATTAGCTGTCGTTTTGTGAGAATATTTGGTCCAGCGTACTTATATTATTCACGTCAGTGGATTTAAAGCTTCCTGCTGCGAGGAAGTGAGTAGACCTCGATAGCCAAGGGTCAGCAATGATTTGCCTCATTGAATTACCGGGTCGGGCTGGGTCGGCGGTTCTTTATGCCATCAGCTGCCTTCATTAGCACGAGAATGATTCACGGCACTGGCAATGTCGCATTTACTAATTATTATGATGGATGGCCACGCAATTGTGCTGGATTGCTCAAGTTTATGAAGATAAGGGAAAACGGATTTCTCAACTCATTACCATTCAAGATAAGGTTATTTTCTGGAATGCTATGACCGAAAATAATGGATAAAATTAACGGCCGTCGAAATAGTAAGCAATTTAGTAGGTACATGAAACACATTCTTTATCTTTCGTTGCGTTTTGATCGATTTTTAGTTTTGGTTTAGTTTAATAATATAATAAGCGTAATCGATTGCAAAGTCTTTTGGTTATAATTTTTAAATGAAATGTTATTTACATGTCATTATCAGGTATTTGCTAGGAGGCAGTCTCAGTACGAGGTAAACTTTCCGTATTGAATTCATTATAGCGTGATTCAGTAACTATTTCAATAAAGCATAAGGTTAACTTCGTGCAGTGAATACGTAAGTTTATTTCTTGAAGATAAAATCTTAAATACACAGCTGATGAAAGAAGAGAATGAGCAGTAGGTATTATTTTGAATCTACTTGACACAATATACGAGTACAATGGCCAGGGTGTTAGTGATTGAAAACAAAATGAAGGTTTAACATAGACAAATGATTGAAGTGGTTTCAGTACAACTTCCTGTTCGGTTACGAGACAAACATTATCACCAAATGAGTAACAATATGACGAAGTGCTACTATGAGTATCACAAACCACTTACTAGATAAGCATGACTTGGTATATTAGACATCCTATTCAAAATTCTCATTGATGATACTTACCAACCCGTGTCGTTCGCATATTTGAGTTAAATATTTGCGACGAACATACAAACAGGTGAAGTAATCAATACAGGGAGTGAATGGGTCTGATAAGTTATCAGTTTATCCTAGGGCTATGGAATTTATCAAGTGTTTGTTATCAACAGCGAAAGCCGAGCAGGTGATCTAGATTTGGTTTATTTAATTACTAGACTTTGGATTGTTTTTGTAGGCGATGGGCTAGCAACCTGTCACTATTTGAATCTCAATTCCATTATAAAGTTATACAGCTTTCCTTGCCTTTCTGTTTCCAAGACTGTTCCCCGTTAGGGATAAAGAAGTGATGATATGTATGTATGGACTAGCACTAGGGACTCGCTATGGCTTTCCACGGCTAAACTGCAAAAAGAAATATTTGTCCTTATGGTACGTGTCGTTTTTGGAGCAGTCGGGACTAAGACAGATTTTACTCCTTGATCTCTATTTGTTTGTTCTGTTAAAACAATAGTTTCCGTGGGTATTGCGATTAACCTGTATTCTTTTGTATAAGGTGCTATTTGCACGTGTAGGAGAATAAAGTAAATTCGCGCGGGCAAAGCTGCGGTAAAGCTGTAGGTAAACGTATAATTTCCGATTTCTATGATGTAAGGGTCGTGGAGTTTGGCATTATCTTATGTAGGTACGTAAATACGTATCTAACTATTCATGATGATGAGAAATAGGTACGTTTTAAACCTCCGCTCTCTATACAAGTGTCATGCGGTCAGACGGCATTTTACTTTCATATGGTTGATATTGGTGAATAACCCTAACACATTCGATTCCCGGCACGTAAGTTGACCTATGAGACGGGCACGTTAAAGAATGCCGACGTTAGGTTCATAGCTATTATTAGCTGTAATTAATAAGCGCTGGTTCGCCGCCATTTTGAATTAAATCCGGGATCCAAGAAATCCTCGCCTTTCTGTTTTTTTTGTACATAAAATCAGGCCTCTTTTCCGGACGGCTAGACAGAATTGCATTCATATTTCACAACGTTACATTATTACTACTCAAGCAAGCTCGTCGCTATAAGGTTCTCTGGACCTGACCTTTTGCCAGGACGACCTCGGTCAGTGTCTAGGTAGATGATAAAAAAATAATAAAAATAAAGCCGCCGGCTTAGATAACAATCTAGACCAGTTTAGACTAAAGATTGGTGTGCAGTGTGCATTTTTAAATAGGTAGGTAGGTATGTATATTGTTGTTAGAAGTTCTAAACGTTCTAATATCAAACGTAGGTACCTACTATTGGTGGAGCAACTAATTCTAATATTAGCTTCTTACCTAAATTCCTACTTGAATCTTCTAATCAGATTCCAATTTGACTCTTAAAACTAAGTGATTGGAGAAACAAACACGTCTTTATCTCGCACGGGGTGGATAGTGTTTGAGATTGTTATCTTTCTACAATCTCTCTCGTCTTCGCGTTCTCCAAATTGTATCCTCAACCATGGCGTCACAGGACCCGGGGATCTAGATAGTCATAGATAGCGGTTAGTCGGTAACCACTTACCGTGGGCCGTATGCTTATTCGTCTAAATGGAATGGTGACTCACCACAGCTATCAGCTTTCCTCGCACTGTGATGCCGACCATTGGTGCAAACCGCACCTCTACTCCTGCCTCGATTTCCAGCTCTGCATCTCTTTCCACCAAAATATCATCCCGCAGAAGATATGGACTCCCATTCTTTCTCCACGCAGTACGACCACCTGTCACCACTCCGCCTGGTAATTCCGTCAACCCCGAAGTCTTATTCAACACATACGGATCTATATTCCCCGTCACCGTGTAATCCTGACCGTTACAAACACAAAAACATAAAAGAAACACAAGCGTCCTCCACTTATATTTTGTATCACTGAACTGGCTATGTCTCTTTTGCACCCCCATGTCTTCACCACTGTACATTCCACTAACTGAACACAAATCCACTCATTTCACTGCAACGTTCCTCACCTGCCCGCAACCTATTTCGTCACATATTCCAACTTATCGCAAGTAATAAGTTTGATAACTGCATAAACGTTACAATCGCAATACTTTGGTAATTTTAATAAAATGTTTACTTTGTCTACTATGCACAATATCAAAACAATAATCACGAAACAAAGGTGGGGCTTCAAAGAAAACAAACGAAAATACGCGTTGCACCGCGATGCGCGACCGTTGGACAAAGTAGTTTGGCCGGTTTTCGTTGTTTGTCGCCGTCGAGTTTACCGTGGAGCGGAGGCTACATGCCCTCCTCCCTTCCCGCACTCCGCATTCAAAAGCCTCCTCCTTCCCTTCTAGTTCACTCACCGGCCGGCCCGACCTCACTAACACAAAGCAACATATCAATGTGTGCGTGTGCAATGTACGCGGCGTACGAGGCGTATTTTCATTCATTCACTCTTCGTTGTCATTCATAGCAGGTTGCTTCCGGTTAGTGCAGTGATTGATTTTTTTTAAATTTAAATCGAGAATAGTCTTCGATTTATTTATGTTCGAGATTCCATATTTCATAGCGTATAGCGTACATGCTCAAGCTAATGCCCTCTATGCCTCGCACGAATCTCTTGAGCGAGAAGTAGAGAAGCTACACGAGTGCGACCCTGTTCATTCTCGTCGTCACCATGTCTTGTGACCCCTTGCCGAGTAAGTGCAGAAAACCACGAGAAAATTATGACATGAATAATAACTACTTAGATGCAATTGCACGCGTCATGTTACCGTCGTTGTATTATCATTTCACCTTATTCTAGCATAGACAAGTAGATAAGGTCAATTCAAAATGCATGCTAATACCACAATTTCTTCACTCAATCGACATTTCAAATAATCAATCTTTCATTCATTCACTCTATTCTCCATTCCAAAGAAATAGCATTGATTTGTATCGTTTCCATGAATTTATTTTAGATTTGTTAATATTTAGAACTAATCTTATTGTTATTTATATTGAATATCACTCAGATTAACTTCACATTTACAGGTAAGTTGTATTTAATATTAAACTTTTGTTGCAACGGCTCATGGTTGTTGGCGTGGCATTTGGCGACATTTTGTTTTATTCTGTGTATCTAATTATTCACTACACGGCTGCGTAGTATTATATTTTGTAGTAATATCACATTCTATAAATAAAAGAATGGGACCTTTAAGCCTTGTAGATAAAATATGATCTTTCTTTTCAGAAATTAACAATGAGTTCAGGAGGTACTCGCGTTTATGTTGGCGGTCTTGTAGAGGGTATCAAAAAAGAAGATTTGGAGAGGGAATTTGACAAATATGGCAAACTAAATTCAGTTTGGGTGGCACTCAATCCCCCTGGTTTTGCGTTCATAGAATTTGAAAACATGCAGGAGGCGGAAGATGCGTGTAGTGCGATGAATGGGTTCGAGATGTTAGGCGCGACGCTAAAAGTAGAACTGTCGAGGAAAAGGGACGGCCCTCGCCGCAACGGTGGCGGGAACTTCAGGGGAGGCCGTGGGGGCGGCGGTAACTTCCGAGGGGGCCGGTCCTTCGGTGGGCCGGGTGGAAACAGATCCTTCAATAACTCATATGGAGGTGGTGGCGGCAGGCAAGGCGGTTTCAATCGCAATGGCTCCGGTAATGGGTATGGATCAGGCAACGGTGGGAATTTCAGATCTCGGTCACCACTCTCACGATTTTAATTTAGTTTTAGTCTTAAGTTAGGTATTAGTGTTATCGTAATCTGAAGCCTTCCGAGTGTTAAATTCAATGTCTTGTAATACTGGGGGGCAATACTCAGAAGAGTTTGATTTGTGTCATAAGGATTAAGAGGTAATCATTTTTATTATCTTTGTAGTAATAAGTTGACAAAAGACCCTATTTACTTAATAGCAAGATATGGATAAGACAAATGGGTCTCAACTTTTTATTGTGCAGGTATTTGGAAATCAATTTGTCATTTTAATAACTAACTACTGCACTGTCTTACTTCGGCTATGTTGAGAATCTGCCATTTTCATAATCTTACATTTAAAAAAACTAATATTTTGCAAAAAAGGAAGTAAATAGGGTAGAGTTTGTTTTAGATTTTATTCATAACAGTGGTAAGTCTTTTGTATTACTTTGTAACAGACTGTAACAATACTAATATAATGTGCTCTGTGAACTGTACCCTAATTCATCTTATTCTGGTATGCTACCAAAAAGGATTATCCATGAATATATGAAAAATTTATATAGTTCTAGAGTTTAAATGTATACTAGCACTGTCTGTTTAGAATTTCTGTGCACATCATAGTGTAGGTAGGGTCAAATGGTACATATCTTAACCAATCTCTGAAAGCATTTCACATTGAGGTGTGGGAAATAATGTCATTTATTATCTTTCAACATTTCTGATGGTAACAATAAAAAGCATAGTTACTTGCCAACTGGCTGTCATTTTGTGTGAAAGTTTTTAATTTTTCAGTTGTTGATTTCAAATTTTGTTTCAGTTCCTTGTATTGGGTGCACTCAAGACAACTAATTCTTCACGAGAATTATGAACAATCTTCAGTGATCATTTAACATTTTTGCCTAAATGCCCTACTTCTAAGTTACATATAAAATAAAAGAATATAATTATGAATATCTTTTTTATTTCTTTTCGTTATAAATTATTTAAATTGTTGTTTATGATGTGCTGCTCAGACAAGCCATGAGAAGTTCCATTTTATTCAAAAAGTTCTTTCCTTCCATCTTGTCTAGTTTGATTTCTTTGAAGGCTCCTCCGAGATTCTCCCATTTCTTGTCTTGTACGAGTTCACTGGCAAAAAAGTCTTTTCTTGGTGATTGAGCGATGAACACCTGGATTCCAACTGAGGGTTCGCATCTGATTGCTATCATCCTGTCACCTAAAAAAAGAAAAAAAAAATATCTCATTAATATAATGAATTCAACTGAAAACAAATAAAGATGACCGCAAGTTACATTTTTATACTACTGTTGTATTCTGAATCACTTGCATAAAAATAATATTGCCATTTAAACGAAAGCTGACAACTACCAAATTATTTATTTATAGATAGATTTCAGAATGTAGGTAGGTCTAGGAGAATTTTTCTAATTTCGATGAATGTTAAAAGTGGTATCGTAGGGTAGGTACTTCGCCACTACTTCGGGCTCGGGAGTTTCGTTTCGCTGAATGATATATTATTAGAAAAGGCGGGAAAGTTTGCTTAGTGATTCAGTTTGTCATCGTGACTTTGATTGAATATTAATAAAGATGGCGGTACTTCGATTTCATGGTCTTGGCCTTCAAGTTTCCCGTTCATACATACAATCACGTCCCCATCCGTTACGGAGTAGACAGAGCCGACAATTTGGAAAAACTGAACGGCCATGGTCACCTTCAACGATGGAATTGAAATTTAAATAATTACATTGTTAGCCCATCGGCCATCTTTGCCACAGACCGAAGAGTCGCAGTGTGCCTCTAACTTAGAACTAGAAATAAAGATATTTATTAACTTTTCAATAAAATCACATCAAACAACGCACATGCTAAAGTCGCGGCTCGGCGGCCATTTATTATTTCTTTAATTCTCGCACAGCCCTAAACGATATAAATATCGAAGCACCCAACATAGTCTTCCATCAAATGAATAACTTGTACAAGCGCGAGAACATGCCGAACGAATGTAAACAAAGAACAACCGGTTACACATTGAATGTGCACGTGAATGTGCGGGAGAGACCTGAGGGCGAGGCGAGCAGGCAGGAGGAGGCGTTGGCGAGCGGCTCCACGGGCCCCGAGCCCAGGTGCGCGCTGCTGGCCAGCAGCTGCCAGCCCATGCAGCGGCCCACCGCCTGCACCGCCGTCATCTGGTGCTGGTAGATCTGCGGGGGGGGGGGGGGGGGGGGGGGGGGGCAACTGCTATTACTATACTAAATACACTACAGAAAAAGATCTATATTAAATCAACAATGTATTTTAGCTATTTAAATGGATAGGGATTAATGTTGTATTGATTAAAATCGCTTCAAAATTTGCCATTATTTGTCATAAAAAGTAAATGAAAAAAAAACTTTGTTTTATACTATGTAGTGATTGACAAACGAACTGCCAGCCACTAACTTCTACGGTCAGTTTACTCTGTCATAGCGAATGTTGAGGATGCGATCGGGAGCATACAAAGATGAGCTAATCAGTCATCCATATAATCACGTCTATATCCCTTGCGGGGTAAACAGAGCCAGCAGTCTTGGAAGACTAGACTTAATGATAGAATTGAAATTCAAATAGTGACAGGTTGCTAACCCATCGCCAAAGAGAAGAAATTCAAGTTAATAAGCTGATCCCTTAGTCGCCTTTTACAAAATCCATGGGAAAGAAATGGAAGTTGTTCTAATCTTTTTATTAAATTAGTGCCGGGACGGCTCGAGCGAGTCACTAACAATACACGTGAAGAGACAAGTATACAATTACCTGACAATATATAAGATCTCTTAATTCCTGGAGCTCGTAAGACAGATGTCGCACTTTACCGTCGCGACAGATGCATTTCAGAGTTTTCTCGCCGACGTGAACAACCAGCGATGTACGGCAAACAGCGTCGTAGCTACAAACAATATACATACATACCTATAATAATAAAATCCATAGATAAGTAAAAGTAAGAGACATAGAATCTGTTTATTATTTTTTGTTAATTAATTTGATTGTACATACATACATACAATCACATCTATATCCCATGCGGGGAAGACAGAGCCAACAGTCTTGAAAACACTAATAGGCCCCGTTCAGCTGTTTGGCTTTAGATTTAAATAGTGATAGGTTGCTAGCCCATCGCTTAAAAGGAGAATCCCAAGTTTATAACCCTATCCCTTAGTCGCCTTTTACGACATCCATGGGAACGAGATGGAGTGGTCCTATTCTTTTTTTATTGGTGCCGGGAACCACACGGCGCTGATTGATTGTACATAAAAAAAATATAACTTGAACTTAGAAGATACTTTATACAAGGGCAATACTTATTTTTACATACATACCATCACGCCTGTCTCCCACTGGGGTAGGCAGAGACTATGGATTTCCACTTGCTACGATCCTTACAGACATCTCCCGCTTCCTCCACACTCATTACTCTTTTCATGCATATTTGACCAGAAGACTTAAGTTTCACAACATTCTAAGTTTATTGCCGATTGCAAAGCGTCAGTGCAGAAGAAGCGGTAACAAACTGCACTGCAGCTTTTTCACAACGTCAACATCACATTATCCAAACTTAGAATAGAATTGTGAACGGGAGAACACATTGTTGTGATTAATTGACTTATACGAATATTAAATAATAAAAAAATATTATTTTTTTATGGATTGACTTACTACTAAAGGACAACAGTATTTGAATCAAATAAACTAACCCGTATGCCATTATATTGATTTTGACACAGGACTGCGTTGGACTATTCAACGCGTTCCAATGTGACACGATGAGCGGATCTTTCACCTGAAATTGAAAACATATACTAAAATCTCAATCCATTATTCTTATAGAGACATCAATGAAACCATTAATTTGTAATAGACAGAGCCAGCAGTCTTGAAAGACTGAAAGGCCACGTTCAGCTGTCAGGCTTAATGATAGAATTGAGATTACAATAGTGACAGGTTGCTAGCCTATCGCCTGAAAGAGGAATCTCGTGTTCATAAGCCAATCCCTTAGTCGCCTTTTACGACATCAATGGGAAAGAGATGGAGTTGTCCTATTCTTTTTTATATTGTGCCTGGAACCACACGGCACTTTTTATATTGGTGCCGGGAACCACACGGCACTACCTACCTACCCACGTAGCTATTTTGCTTTATACTATGTAGTGATGTGGAATAAAAATCAATAAAATAACCTCACCTCTTTAGCGATAGTGTCGAGGACGTATTCGCTGCGCCGGCGCATGAAGAAGTGCTGCGCTTGTTGTATGATCTGCTCCAACAGCGACTGCTCTTTGCTCATTTCCAACAGCTCGTATCTATCCGCCGCCATTGGACCTGAATGTTCGAAGTTATGTACGTTAGTTTGAATACTAACCTGTGTTCTTTTGGTGAGGGTAAACATCGTGAGGAAACCTGTACATTTTGACAACTGGATGTGTTACAATGATCCAATACGGGTTTAGGTTCCCCTGCAAAGGTTGCGGAGGTTAAATAGGAGTTGCTTCGTGTAAAAACCTGGCTCACCTAATCCAGGATCAATGGTCAAAGGCGTACCCAGGGCTCCTCTCCAAAAACCGGGACTACCGTCAGGACGAAGAATTCCCTTATCATGCTTTTCTTTTACATTCATAGATACAGTCACGTCTATATTCCTTGTGGGGTAGACAGAGCCAACATTCTCAAAAATACCACGCTCAGCTGTATGGTTTCATGATAGAATTGAGATCCAAATAATGACAGGTTGCTACATCGCCTACAAGAGGAATCACAAGTTTATATACCTATCCCATAGTCGCCTTTTACGACATCCTTGGGAAAGATATAGAGTGGTTCCATTCTTAAGTGCCGGAAACCACACGGCTTTTCTCTTATAACTCAATTTTACACCAATCAAAATTCTTTAATGCTTTTTGTATATTTATTTAAATTTTAAAAGTAACAAATTATCACAGGTAAATGAAAATAAATTATAATAAAATAATTTACCTGCACTGAACGTTTCCTTTCAGTTTTTCAAGACTGTTTGCTCTGTCTGTTTGGGATTCAAGTTTGTAAAATGAAAAAAGCCTATTAAAGAAACTGAAAGAAAATATTTGTTTTGCTAAATCTAACTGAGTAAATCCCACATGTATGTATACATAACATATGTACCCGCTAAACATCTCCGTTTGGACGGCCCCAGCGGCCCCGTGGCGGGGTGCGGGAACGGGTGGTGCGTGTTGGAGTGGTGCACGGCTCGTAGGAGCTGATGCAGCGAGTGCTCCAGCACGTGGTCGTGGTCCGACTTGCCGCCCGCGCTGCCCGACGTCACCCCGTTCTCGTTCTGTGTGTTAACATATTAAACATATGTATGTATAATACACGCATACATTAGCATTATGCGAGTAGAATAGAATAGATTTATTTTCAAAATTGGATACAAGGTATCACTTATTGACGTCACATAACTTAAATCTAATTATAACTACTACCGCTTCCAAAGCGCATGTGTAGAAGAAGCGGCGGAACAAACTACACTACAGCATTTTCATAGGACGTCAATTTACAAATATAGATCTCTTAAATCTAAATCGTGGACGAATGCACATTGTCTACATTAAAAAACATGTATGAAACATATATGTGTAGAAACATAGACATAGACAGAAATTTAAAAAAGTCACATTTTTTTGCTTCTTTTGGAAGACAACAACAGAAAACCGATATAGGGGTCTATATGAATATACACACACACATACACATGGTGACGTCTATATCACTTGCGGGGCAGACAGAGCCAACAGTCTTGAAAGACTGAATGGTCACGTTCAGCTATTTGGCTTAATGATAGAATTGAGGTTCAAATAGGGACAGGTTGCTAGCCTATCGCCTAAAAAAAGAAACCCAAGTTTGTAAGCCTATCCCTTAGTCGCCTTTTACGACATCCATGGGAAAGAGATGGAGTGGTCCTATTCTTTTTGTTTTGGTGCCGGGAACCACACGGCAGATAAAAATATAATATGTACCTACTTATAATATGTATATACTCAATGGCCTATAAATGAAATTAAATTTTATATGGTAGGGTCAGAATACTTTTATGGATCCACTAGCAGTGCCCGCGACTTCGTCCGCGTGAAATAGTTATATTGGGCATAGGAATATGAAAAGAAAAAATCGATTTTTATACTTGATTTTTTTATAATAAATAATCGATTAAAAATCGATTTTTATAATCATCCAATAAATGCACTCCGAAATTATGTTTTTGTCTTCTGGCTTTGAGCCCGGAACGCGAACTGCCAAAGAATACTATCATAGCTCCATAATATTACATTAACGCCATCTGTGCATTCTTTCTGTGCTCTTAAAACAGTTTAGATGATTAATTTAATCAAACATTCTCTAGATAGAATTAGTCGATGAACAGTATTTTACCGACATTCGGTTGATATTTTATTCATTATTCGTTGCTGAAACTTCATTTTTCAAACTTGATTGTTAAAAACTTTAATTTGTGTTGATTATACAGGGTGACATTTAAAACAACTGCATCCTTTTAAACATATACCCATGCTTCTGAGCCGTTTGAGCCTATTTTTATTTAAATTAAACTTCATCATTTTCACATTTAAAAAACCCTCAAAAACTACGTCACACGCTTTATTAAGACCAATACTACAAAAATAATTTAAAACTAAACATGTAAATAAATGTCTGAAAAATAAATTATTTTTCTAGTATCAAGTAAAGTACAGAGTTGTCGAGATCGCTCAGCTGAATGCATTGTGTCGTTGACCTCTGAATCTTACGCGTCGCTTTTCCGCCGGCCGGGGTGATATTACGTATTTAGGATCGTGGATTTTGATACTTTTAATTTTTTTCGTACTTTCTGAAATATGAACCGATAATTTTCTTTTTACGTTTTTAAATATCCTTTAGATGAGTACACTTAACAGTTAAATTAATGCAGTTGAATTAAATGTCACCCTGTATAAGAACTTTTGATTCTGTTGTTTATTTTTAATGAATAAATCTATTGATATAATGTATATGGCGTTTATTTTGACATAAATTGAAAAATTTGGAAAAATCTATCAATATAATAAAATCGATTATTTTCTTAAGAAAAATCGATTATTTGTTAATCGATTTTTCATACTTAAAAAATAAATCGATTATATAAAAATCGATTTTTTATCAGCAATGTCACATCCCTAATTGGGCATCATTGAAGCCCTCAAGGATAAATATTTTCCCCGTTTTTTTTCACATTTTCCATTATTTCTTCGCTCCTAATAGTTGCAGCGTGATGTTATATAGCCTAAAGCCTTCCTCAATAAATGGTCTATTCAAAACAACAAGAATTTTTCAATATGAACCAATAGTTCTTCAGATTAGCGCGTTCAACAAACAAACTCTTCAGCTTTATAATATTAGTATAGAAACGTATAGAATGACACTTAAACATTAAAATTAGATAATTTTATTCATTATCATTATTCTTTTAACGAAAGGTATTCGAATTAATTGAAGAGGGTTTGGATCCTTTCATTACTATTTTTTTAATATATACGTGACAAATAACACAGATTGAATAAGCGTTGTTATTTTCACGCACACTTTCCATTCACACTCTCCTACATTAGTTTATGAAATAAAATACTCACCCTCACATTATCGCCATTGGCACCAGAAGCGTTTTGTCCATTATTGTGACATAGTCCTATCAACAGCTGGATACCGGGCAAGACCTAAAATGACAAAAAAATATCTTTACAATATAGAGTCTGTAAGAAATTACTGATTAGGTAGAAGATAGTTATTCTATTTTTATTGAATTAACTAAGAGTACAATGTTCTCTCTGTACAGTTGTAACAAAAATGCTATTAATTAATGTTCCCGCTATAATTTTGAGAACTCTCTCTTAGTACACCCATAGACATTAGGAATGAATGACACGTGAATGATTCATAGACATGCTTAATTTCAAATCTCTAGACCAAGCGGTTCAAACTGTACAATCAATAAGAGTGTGTATTACTTTATATGTATATTTAGAATTAGCTTATCTTGTGAACAACAAGGCGTTTTGCGGCGCTTCTAGTTTCAAAATCCAAAAGAAATAAAAGCTTAATAGTCTAGAATAAAACTAAATAACTTACAGTTACAGTACCTTAATTTTATTGCCAATGACTATATGCGGTATAGAAGTGTCCAATTGTGCCTTTATGCTGCTAATCTTGTGAAAAATTCTTTTCATAACTGCACATTTGATGTCGCTTTAAAATTCTTAATTTAAATTGCAGATAAATAGTCTCGAATAATGCTAAATAACTTACAGTTGCCATAATCTGATTCCCAACGACTATGTGCGGTATAGAAGCGTCCAATTGTACCGCTTCTGCTGCTAATCTCGCGAACAATTCTTTGCAGAACAGCACATTTTGCGCCGCTTCCAGTTTCTGCTGCCAGTGCAGTTCAGCGTTGTCCCCCGGCAACACTCCGGGGCAGTTCAGAGCGGAGGAAGTCAGGTTGGCTGTCACTATGTCTTCTTGCTCTGCGGACGATATATTTTTATGTGTGACATCTTTTCTAGCAATTGATAAAACTTTGTTACCGCTTCTTCTGCACTGACGCCTTGGAAGCGGCAGTAAACTTAGTTTTAAGTAATTTATTTGACGTCAACCAATGTTGTAAAACCATACGTTTTGACAATTTTTAAGCGATATGAAGTATTCTATAGTAATGAATAAAAATTTTGAATTTGAATTTTTATGTTTACGGGTCATCGTCAAAAGTTTAGGAACTTACTTTTGACAAAAAAAAATTGTAGTCTTTATTTTTTTTTAATTTGCCTAGTCTACCCTTCCGGGAAAGAGGCGTGATTTTATTTATACCAAATTTCAACTCTCAACTGCAGGACCTATCAAAATTCTCTGATAATTAGTAAGTGATGACATTGGGATTTTTAAACGTAACTTATATCTAAATTACTAAAACTACGACCATTACATTCTCTTTGCCTACGACATTCAAAGTTTGTGCCTTTTATGATTATATTGATGACATTCTACAGTTAATTAATTATAAGGCATCATCCAACCAAAGTAATGAGAGCTCAAAACACCACAAAACGTTCCGAAAAAAGGTAGGTAGTAAGTAAGTAAATGTTTTATTGTTCATTAAAGAAGTACATTACAAATAAAAACAGTACAGTACAAAGGCGGGCTTATCCCTAAGTGGGATCTCTTCCAGCCAACCTGATTGTAGTGTAGTGTTGGGGTGATTTTATGTTTGTCGTTAACGAGTAGGTAGTGTTGGCGTGGTTTTATAAGGTAGGTAGTGTTGGTGTGATTTTATAAGGTAGGTAGTGTTGGTGTGATTTTATAAGGTAGGTAGTGTTGGTGTGATTTTATAAGGTAGGTAGTGTTGGTGTGATTTTATAAGGTAGGTAGTGTTGGTGTGATTTTATAAGGTAGGTAGTGTTGGTGTGATTTTATGTTTGTCCTCAACGATCAGGGTGTACCTTTCTGACACAGCACGGAGATGAACGCCACGCCCTGCAGCTCGGGCGGCACGGTCACGCGCAGCGCAGACGGCGCGGGCAGCGACGAGTTCATGCTCATCGCCTGCACTATCTGCTCCTCCGGCGCTTTGGTCACCTGAATGTTACATTAAAATAATAATGTGGTTTCCAGCACTTTACAATAAGACCACTATCAATCGTTCTCATGATGGATGTCATAAAAGGCGACTAAGGGAGAAGCAAATAGACTAATAGTTAAAGATGTATATGTTAAGGACGATGTCAACTTTCAACACTTTTTGCCAAAATTCTGCTCAATCAATCTCCATTGTATCACCTACATGTTAGTATTTGTATGCAACCACAATCTGAGAGCAGTCTGATAAAAACAGATCAAAGAGACATGCATCAGCCATACCTCAAAGACACCAATCTGGCTGAACTTGGAACCTGCCGTCCTATAACTCAAGTCGCCCACTATGCCACTGGATCCCTTCTTCAATCGCCAGTTCTGCCGTAACCTCAGCAGGTCTATGTGGAAGTCTGGCATGTTCCGTGCAGTCCTCATGGTTTCACTGGCCCGCAGGCGGTCTACTCCAGCAAGGAGAACTGCCGCCGCAGCAGCTAGAGCTTTCTTACGTCCATAGACCTGTACCATGGGCCTGTTCTCCGCTTGTTCTGGCTGCACAGGATCTAATACCTAAAGACAAAAGTCATCTAATAAAAAAAGAAACAAAAAAGGTGAAAATACTTTGAAGATTTAATCAAGCATGTAAATCTTATACAGATAAACTCAAAATAGCAGTGTGATCACAGATAAACATTATTTTCATCTTCTTTAATTTGTTCTTATAACTTCTTTTTATGATTATTTGTATTTTTACAATGTAACAATTATGTAATATCACAAAAAAGTTGCATTCCATTAGTCTCATGGTGAAAGTGGTAGGAAGAAAAGATACTATATAAATTCTAATTTAATTTTATTGGAATTTGACAAAAAATGTTGTCAATATTTGTCAGTAACTTTGAGATGAAGCATGTTGCTGATGAGTCTCTGTTAGCATTTGTTTTTTAATTTCATATCCAATATAAGCATATTATAATATTAATAATGATTTAACAAGGGAAGGGCTTAAAAATATTAGCCGAAATAAAAGAAACCTAGGACTCTCACCATATATCTCTTCTCTTTAGCAATGCTTAGCACATCCGCCAGCACACATACTTCAGTGAGAGCACTCCTCAATTTGTTTCGCACAGATTCCCATGGCCACTGGCTGGACTGGTAGCCTTGATCTTTGCTCTCATCCTCCGACTTCACCTCTGAGCTGCTTTCACCTTCTTTCTTTATATTACAGAACTCATCTTCACTTTTAGAGAAGTCTATTTTCTGAGCCAACCTAGTTAGGTTCTCTGACATAGAAAGGGGCCTGTAATTATATTATATAATGAGTGTTTATTTAATTTTGGAAACAAATGACGAGGATTTAATAGGTCTTCAAAGTAATAGATACTTACGCTTGGTAAATTTCTTGTCCATCGTATGTGATTTCTTGGATCTGATTTTCGATTGGAGCCTCAATAGATATATTCACAGAGTTCGCCATTGTAAACTTTCATTTATTCAGTAATACTCAAGCATTAGAACGAGGATATTCACTAATAATTCATGTTTCTATTGGAATTAGTCTGGGAGGACATGTATTGTAATTTGTTTTATTTAACAACTTAAATATAAACCAAGACTATGATTTCCTATTCTCTATCACTAGCTGACAATTACATATTTCTCTATAAACATATAAAGAATATTATTAGGTAGTTGGTCCTTTTTAAATATGATGCAGAAAATAAACACCAAACTACTGTAATAATTTCACACTTTCGTTCAATAAAAAACTCACTCACTCATTTCATTCATTCAAGATTTGACATATACGTGGCAGTGTTGCAATTAACAATATTTTGACTTAGTGTTGGGTTACTTCCTGTTAGGTAAAATCGAGTCGAGGTAGAGGATGTTGAACTTATCGAAGAATGAATGAAATGAGTTTGGTGAATGAAATGTCCCCAACCAATGGTCATCTTGTAATTATATCGACTTTTTCGCCAAGAGTTGCTTGATGTGGTAGAATTTCCGTACGAATGGAAGTCGAAATTACAACAAATTCGCTTTCGAGTTAAAATCTTTCATTAGTTTATTGTCACGATATAATGTAAATGATTTTTTTAATATTATATGAAGATAAATATCTTGTTTGAAATTACGGAAATCATGACTGACCGATCTATAGCGGTAAGAAAATCCACTATTTTGTTTTCTTATTTATAAAATCAGAAATATTACTTCAAGAACTCGAGGGTTTTGTCGAAAGTATTTCATTTCACAATTTGTTCGCACTGAACTAGTTAATATCGCCTACCAAGGTTTTGAATCATCAGCGCATGCGGTAAATCCAATAGAAACGGTTTTTATATAGTGTTTTTGTCTGGGAATAGGTAGACGGGTTGTCAACAAATACAGGTTGCTAGCAAATTATTAATCCTTGGCATACTCTATGTAGCCATCGCACGAATCATAGGGTAAGTACATTATATCTACTTCTAAACAGAAATATCATCCAAGTCGGCTAAGTGATTTGTCTGAATGCAATGATATTTTTGAGAAGAACTTACCTAAAATATAATGAAAACTTAAGTCAAATTTCATTCAAGACATAGACAAGTTATCTGAAGAAAAAAATTTTATACCAATATATTTTATTAACAATAAAAAAAACAGTATATTAAAATAACATATTTAATAAGATTTTTTTTCCAGTCTCGTCCAAGTTTGGAGCAAGTAGTTGCCATTGTGGATTTTATGGAGAAGCACCAGGCTCTTGCTCTGGGGCAGTTGAGGGGGCTCGAGGGTCGCGATGAGAGCAAGAAACTGTGGTTCCAGTTAACCAGGATAGTTAATAATATTTCTGGACCTACTAGGCCTATGAAATCATGGATTAAGGCAGGTTTATATATTTGTAAAAGCTTATTAAATCCAATAATACATTAAATTCTACAGAGTTCTAAACAAGAAAAGTTGAAGTCTTATTACTTAACATTCTTTATTAAGTTTATGTGGAAAAACCTATGGCCAACTGACATAAAAAGTTTAGAATATGTTACATTCTATACCTATGTACCAATATTATAAAACAATAAAAAAAAATAAGTTTTAATGATAAATAAGGGTATTTCCTTGCATACAAATTTTTAATTGTGAAATAAGATGTAGAATGAAATGGAGAGCATTCTTTACATATTTATTAATTTTTTAATTCCTTCTTCCCCAGTTTTGGGCAGATAAGAAGTCTACCGTCCGAGCTAAAGTCCAGTCCAGTGGCGGGGATCCCAATTGTTTGTCTTCCAACATTGAGAAGAAGATATTTGACCTTTTCCTTGCCAGTGATATTTCAAGTGAGATCAGTTGTTCATCTCTTTCTCTCATCTTTGCTTGTTTCCAGTTGCACTATATACCACAATGCTTCGGGCTTTGGAGTCCGCTTAGTTAAGATCGAATTTTTATATCCCTATACAGCATGTCTGGTAAATCGTGTTATATATTTAAAAGGACAGTTAATTATGCTTTACTTTATAAAATATTAAACTACCAAAACCTACCAAGTTCAAAAGGTGAAAATAATCAAAAGTGCACAATGGCGCTCGGGGCTCGTCGTATGAATTCGCGCCGCCCTACCTTAAAATTTTACCCCCTATTTTTTCTAATTATGTATTTGGAACGAGAATCAGATTCAGAGTACCCAGTATTTCAATAAACATTATTTGATGTGGTAAGTAGTTGGAAGTGTTTTTGCAATCATGTGTAATATTATTATGTTCAATTAATGAAGTCACTAATTAATATGTTTCACAGAAACCCGCAACTCTTCAGTAAAGCAAGAATCTCACTATGTCGAAGAAACCTACTTCGAAGAGGAAATGGACCAGAACCATGTTGATACGGAACCCACATTGGGGTTTGAAGAATCGGCAGCAGATCCCGAAGAGAGGCAGATGGCTATCATGGAGAAATTGGTAGGATATTCTATCTATAAGACGTTTGTTTGTAACGAATAAACTTAACAATTATTGAACTGATTTCCACGAAATTTGGCACAGATATACCTTTGAGAGCATGACTTTTTTAAAGCAAAGTTAGTTTTAATATATAAAAGAGGACACTGACTGACCGATTGAATGACATATCAACGCAAAGTCCAAAACTGCTGGGTCTAGTTGAGATCAATAAACAAGAGTGATGTCTTTATTTAGAAACAAAAATAAATTATAACTAAAAATTAAATAAAAAGACGAGAAAGATAAGAGAGAGTAGGGATTTGAAAATTTGCATGTAGTCTTTCCTTATGGAGTGCAATTACAGAGGAATTCCTGAAATTACCGTGGGAAGTTTTCGTATGATGCGGGCGAGATGTGGACGTAAGATAATATAATTCATCTCGTTTAGATTCAATCCTACGAAAGTTCATCAATTTTCTTGGGAAGTTTCTAAACTTGCGGTATTTGTTTTTTCCGGTGACATGTATATAGGTTAAGTTCTGCAAGATAACGGAGGTCAGACGAGAGACGCCTTATTTAAAAATCTAGCTCACCCAATCCACGATCATGGTCAAAAGCATCAACCCTGGGCTCTACTCCAGAAAGTTGTGGATACTACTTATTACAGGAGGAATTAGGAAATTCTTTAACTTATTTAGTATTTTTTTTTTATATTTATAGGGTTTTGTTAATAATTTCAGGTGAAAGTGATGAGCGAGCAAGCTTCAGCGCTTTCTCAGCTTGCGCACGCGTCGCTCGCCAACTCTCAGGCCATGGACAGACTAGCAGAGGCCTCGCAAATACAGGTAACATTAACTGTCACTTATACATACATTTAATTACGTCTATATCCTATGCGGGGTAGACAGAACCAACAGTCTCGAAAAGACTGAATCACCTATTTGGCTTAGTGATAGAATTGAAATTCAAATAGTGATAGGTTGCGAGCTCATCGCCTAAAAGACCAATGCCAAGTTTATAAGCCCCTAATCGCCTTTTACAACAAACATGGGAAAAAGATCGAGTGGTCATATTCTTTTCTCTATTGTTGCCGGGAACCACACGGCACTTTGATTTTTTTTAAATTAATTAATTTATTTATTTAAACTTCATGCACGTGATATGTACAACAGGTGGACTTTTTATAATGGGATACAATTATAAATAGCCAATGAAATAACATCCGGTAAACAAATAATTTCATAAAAGTAAGTTGTCAAATTTATATGTATACCTATAGTATATCGTTAATTTCCAGGCGCGAGCCGTAGAACGTCTCGCGAACACATTCGAAGCAGTAAGTACGGACACTCACGCGGCTAGGAATGCACTTTTAGATATTGATGCCACTATGAAGAGATTCTACACAACTTCACCCACTTAGCATACGTATATTTAAATATAATTATGGACTTTTTAAAGCTGGATGACTAGGTCTTAGTACCTATAAACATATTGACAGATGGACTTTTTGGCGGGATCAGACACATCATGTTGTTTGTGATGTAATTCAAAGTGTCACCAGTTATAAAAAATATCTATGAAAATATGTAAGTTGTTCAAAGATACTGTATTTAAGAGCATTCAATTATGTTATGCGTCTTTAATATTTACTTTTTGTATGCAAAAAATTGTTATTTTCTTAGCAAAATGTATACATGTTAACTTCTCCATGGTTGAAGTCCGTTTTGACAGCTGTCAAACACGTTTTTTTTTGTAGTAGGTCTGTCTCTTTCGCATTTGCTTTAAGTTTATCGTTCTGTTCCGTTCAGTATAGCCAACCCCTTAGTTTTAACTGTTGATATAGAATTTTCTTAATTGAACAGCGACAAAATAATCTAATTCTGTGGAGGATTTACAGTTTTTTGAATTCTGATCTCAATTTATTCAATATTGGGGTTGGCAACACAGGTTTTGTTGTTAAATATTATTTAAAAGTTCAAGTTAACTAATATTAACTATTTTTCCCATTTTTATGGCAGAAATAATAAGACTATCTAGTTAATTAAGTTAAATATTACAATAAGGTATTCACAGGTTTTGTTGTTAAATATTATTTAAAAGTTCAAGTTAACTAATATTAACTATTTTTCCCATTTTTATGGCAGAAATAATAAGACTATCTAGTTAATTAAGTTAAATATTACAATAAGGTATTTGCCACATTGAAAATATTATATGTTTTGATAGTATGAATAAATGTATTATACCTATGATCCATTATTTTAATGTTTTAAACAAAAATTCTTCATCTGAAATTGAGAGTAAAAAGCTTGTTAACTGAAAGAAAACAACAAATTATCCCGAAATTATAATTAATTTGAACAGAATATAATGAAAATCTTTGGATGTACCATAAAGTACACAAACCGCATTTATTACACTCTATACAATCTCTCTGATCAAGTCTGAAGACATGACAATATGTATCTTAATAATTAATATTTAAATACTGAAAGTTATAAGTTTCACATATAACACAGCTTTTGCCATTATCCAACACGGGTGAGGTTCCCCTGCAAAGGTTGCGGAGGTCAGACGGGAGTCGCTTCGTGTAAAAACCTGACCCCAACCCAGAATCATGGTTAAAAGGCGCATCTCATCTCCTTTCTAAAGAATTGAAGCTGTAACCGACATTAACTCCTGAAAGAAGAAGAAGAATCTTGGGACTAACGGTCTATCTACCCCGTTAGGACGTGATATGTGTATCCTCACCGACTTAACACAAGCTCAACACAGATCCTAACTTTTCAATACGATGAGAATACGTCTTTCAACTTATAAAACTAGTCTTATAGTCCTGGTAATGACACCGAAGGCTGCCTGCACACTCCGAGCCACGTATCATCTAAGGTACTTGAGCAACCTTGTCAGGGTCGAGTGGCGGCGTCTTCGGGCCGCGTTGTCGTCTGGTTTTAGACCTTCTTGGCCTTTGCCAAAGAACGGCTTGGAGTTTGTGATCAAGTAGAAGTTGCCTCTAGCCCTGAAAGTTTAGAAGAGTGTACAAATAACCGAGTCTTTCAGGCAGTACCTAGAAAGATTTAAACTCTATTATTAATCTTTCAATTATAAAGTAAACTTTCTATTATATCTAATCTTATTATATCTAAACTTTCTATTATACGAGCTGAATGATGATTCACCTCGTATAAAAGGAAGTTTAGTATAGTCATGGTGAGATAGTTAAGTTTTAATAATCTAAAGATGTCGTTTACATTTCTGTCAGATCTAGGTTTCAGGTCCTTTAGCTTCACGTTTATCGGCTATTACAGTTAATTTAATATTTTCAGCTAGTATTTGATCATAATTTGATTTATTATCTACCATGGTAACAATAGCAATTTATTTCTTGCGGAGGTCCCCAGGGTTGACATCTTGGCCCTCCATCCCCCAAGCTATATAAGCTTTATTACTGACCTTGGATTTTCGGGTCTAATAAGTAGATGTTTTCCTTGTTGTTTATTTATACGGAATATTGTCATGACCTTTTTTACCAATATTATTACTTATCGTCAAGATGAAACAATAATCGGTCCGAATGACAAGTACTCGTAAGTTCAACCTTACTATATTTTGTTTCATAGTAATCTGCTCGAGTATTACTTTTATTCAATTCTATATCCTCACATATTATTATGTTAATTTAGCCTACAGGAGCAACTTTGTGAGGGCGTTCTACAGGGGCGTCAACTGGGTCCTCAATTATTTTTTTTAATTACTGACCTTGGGTTTGTCAAGTCTCCCAAGTAGATGGTCTCCGTGGTATTTCCCCCGCTACTTGCCCAGCTGTCGTAGTTGACAGCGGCCGCAGCAGGGAAAGCCGTTGGATGAGCGATAGCTTCCACGAAGTATTGCCATGATCGGTCGTGGTTGCACAGGTCTGGAAGTTGGGTGGTATTTAAAAGAAAGGTAGTTTAAAAAACTTAATCGAGACTTTTCCAAAAAATAAACCATAGTTAATATACAAGGTCAACATTTTGAGATTATTTCCTAATAGCTTTTGCTTGCAACTCCGCTTGCGTGGCTCTAGGTAGGCTATGTGAATGAAAAGCTTACAAGAAAGGATGCAACGAAATTTTTTTTTTTGATTTTTGTCGCTTGATACTTGAGATAGGAATAAGTTAGACAGGTAAGTAGCTTTTTACCTTGGAGATGTTCTGCTCTATATAAATTGTGAATGCATAGGGGGTGATTAGCTTAGTTAATGGCTGGAAAAGTGCGTATGACGTGTTAATTATCATGTTAAATACAGCAAGAAGGAAATTCCGACAAACCTGGGAAGGAAATTATTATATACTAACTCGTAAAAGCTATTATATCTATTACGATTATATTATCTTTGTAGAGCGTAAGTGGTTAAATCGATAATGTGCCCGGATAAAAATGCGTGATATGCATAAAGGCACAGGTTCAAATCCCACCCCGGCCATGTACCAATGACTATTTTCGAAGTTATGTACATTAGTTTGAATACTAACCGATACTTTTACGGTGAGGAAAAACATCGTGAGTAAACCTGCACATTCAGGCAACTGGATGTGTTACCATGAACGATCCAATACGGGTTAGGTTCCCCTGCAAAAGTTGCGATCAGATGGGAGTCACTTTGTGTAAAAACCTGATACCCCCAATCCAGGATCTATAGCCCAGGTCAAAGGGCATACCCCGGGCACCTCTCCAGAGTGGCGAGGATGCAATCGGGACAAGCCAGGAAGAAGGAAGAATCTATAAAAAATATCTCATGCACAATAAAAATATACCTACTCGTTAAATATATTAATTGCGTAGGTAATTCTTAAGTATGAGAAATTAAATTGAGTGTCTGTTTACCTAAGTTAAATCATTACACAATTAAGAAAGCCATTTAAAAAATATTGTAGGTATAAATGTACGTATTGGTAATATTTTTTCTGCAAACCGACCGCAGTAAGCAAAGCCGGAGGCAGTCAACAAGCGTTAGGTATACTTCAACTACTTTTGTTGGAGGTAGCGTGAGCGGCTTTTTACGTGATTGTAATATAAGTATTACTTATTTAAATTCATGCCAATTTTGCCAATTATCAACGACTCACTGGGTTTCATTGTTCTAATGATCTTTTGTAATTTTGTCATATTTTCGACTTGTCTCGTATCATCACCGTCTGCATTATTAATGTCTGAAAACGTTGAAGGCTTTGAATTAGTAGTTATTATTATGAGGAAGAATAGTGTTCTGGTACCAAAAAAATGAATATAGTTTGTGTCCTGAATTTGTACCTGGTTCCAGCTGATTCAGTCAAATAGTTGCTTGTCCATTGTCGCCAGATGCTTGTCAGTCGAAAAAATGCTTATTATCTTGGGATTCTTCTTTTAAGTGATGGGCTAGCAACCTGTGACTGAATCTCACTTCCTTCTTTTAACCAGCCAGCTACACGTGGCTTTTGAGTCTTCTCAATTATAGCCCCGTCTTCTCCGCGAGATACAAGGAAGTGATATGCGTTTGTAGGTATATCTTTTGTTGGGAGGATTTCGTGAGGAAATTTGGACTTTCAGTTACTGAATACGTCAATATGATCCAAGCTAGAATCCCCTATTCAAGAGTATGTAAAAAAAGTAGAAACGTAGGTAGGAACACTTCTATTTATATTTAACGAGTAAAACTATATTTATCTTTTTTTTAGGCGATGGGCTAGTAACCTGTCACTATTCGAATCTCAATTCTATCATCAAGCCAAAAAGCTGAACGTGGCCTATCAGTCATTTCACGACTGTTGGCTCTGTCTACCCCACAAGGGATATAAACGTGATTATATGTATGTATCCACCTATTTTGTTCACATAAAATATCTGTTGAATATAATATCGATGATTATCTAATTTACAAGTGTTTGGACGTGTCAATATACATATGTTAAGTACTTATCTATTAAATACTAAATTATAAAATGTGTGTTGTATGTAATTGAACATGAAAAATGATCTTTAATTGAACAGCTAGTTGAACACACTTACAAGAAGGAAGACCTTCGTTCGTAGCTTCCTATTACACGCATCTATTACTCAATATTAACGTAACAGTGATACTTCTAATAAAAGTGTTTTAATCCAAGTTATTTAACTCATATCGTAAGTTTTTTTTGGTTGCTTTTATACTTAAGTAGTTATAGAGAAGACTAGATAAAATTACATAAATTAAGTAAGCAGGAGAAGCTGTTTGTCTTTTTATAACCTTACCTAAACTACAAAGTAAAATTCCAAAATCCATGAAGAAGATTATGTATAACATGTTTATGTGAATCTTAAGTAAGTAACATGGAATACGAAAAAACAGTATATGACTTAATTATTCCGATCGCTATACTGAATATGAACACTTTTGTCTAGAAATCTTCGAGCAAAATAATACACCATCATACTCTCGGACAGGGATAGACGCAGGAATGTTTTGTTTTCTTCCATTGTAATTATTTCCGGGGCCGTTATTAGCGAGAAAACGGGACAAAAACTAGAAAATAAATCAGTGGAGATCTTTTGTGAAAATGTATGTAAGTATTAGCGAATAGCAATCTCAATAATCAAATCAAATCACGCGCAGTAGTTTTTGTCATGTCAGAAAGAAAACTTGATAATACCGTTTTTTTATAGATACGACAAAAAGATAGATGAAAATGGGTGGCATGATATCCCGAATGTTTGTAAGCATGTCGAACTCCATGTATGATCAAGCATGTTATTATGACATGATGCCACAACTAATTTTTAACTACTTAAATTGCTTAACTAAACAATGTAATGTAAATACTGTTTTTTAAATGAAATACCTTCAGCAGAAAACATGTCAAAGTCTCCGTTGGGGCATCCAGGTTGCGATCCGCCATTCCCAGCGTAGTTCGGCCAGATGTCGACGGTTCCCGTGGGTTTGCTGGTCCCATAACCCCCTGGGTCGCTGTGGACGACGTCTACGAACTTGGCGCAGGTGCGGTCAAGTCCAGACTGGACTGTTAGTGATCCTTCGAACAGGGCTCGCGCGGGGTCCAGGCCTGTTATGCTGAAAGTGTTGTAACCACAGAATTGTTTATAGCACGTATGGTTGGAACATTTGACGTAACAACTCAACTGTCTTCGGCGTTGTCCCGTGAATATGGTTAGTTCGCGAAAATTTTATGATTTTCTGCAGTATATTAGATATAATTATTTTTTATTTACAACTTATAAGTTATACGTACATGTCACACTGTAAGTACCTCCAGCGCCCGAATGATAACCATTTTGCTTTCAATTCATACTAATTTCACAGTAAATTAAATAGGTACGAGAATCTAATCAAAAAGGTTTCGAAATTCTCATGGAAGCAAAGCTCAACTTATTAAACATTCTCGGAACTATGGAACAGTTGCAAATTTCCAGTAAGACGAAAAAAAAAATTGACGCTGACATAACAGTCCCAATTTTTATTTGTTGAAAGTGTTGCTTCACCCATCATTAACTGAGGTAATAAGATTGATATGTTGCATTCGTTGTTTCATGCGGATAATGATTAAATCTGAACGTGTGATCAAAATTTCATCATCGATTTCGTTTATGCTAGCTCTAATATTAAAAATAGATATACCTGTAAAAGTATTTAGCGCCGTTGGTAGATTTGGTAAGGAAGTTATAACGCGTGTTGGCATATAGGCCCCGGTTTGAATCCCACCTCGGCCAAATAATAATGACTAATTTCGAAGTTATCTACACACACCTTAGATGAAAAGAGAATAAAATGGCACACAAAACAAAAATCGCATTATATTGACTTATTATTACGTAGGTAAGCTTATTTTATACGTACTGCATCAATCGCCTTTCTATTCTTATTTCCTATATATATTCCTCGCACCCTAAAGTGGACTAGAAGAGATTGTTTTGAGAGTGATAATTTCGCCTTCGTATCTCCGTATGGTTCCCGGCACCAATATAAAAAAAAATAGGGCCACTCCATCTCATTTCCAGTGGACGTCGTAAGAGGCGACTAAGGGACAGGCTTTTAAACTTGGGATTCTTATTTGAGACGATGGGCTTGCAACCTGTCACTATTTTGAATCTTAATTCTATCAAAAGCCAAACAGCTGACCGTAGCCTGTCAGTCTCTTCAGGACTGTTGGCTCTGTCTACCCTGCAAGGGATATGGACGTGACTATATGTATGTATGTTGTACCTCATAATCTGTGTTTCTTTTTCAGGTTTTTTTTTCTTTTAGTGCAATGAGGAGTTCATCTATCTATCTATCTATCTTACCGTGACACGACGTGGCCCTTCTCACGGGCCCATTTCCCTGCGAAGGCCATGATGTGAGCCCCCAGGGAATGGCCTATGAGGTGCACCTGGGTCATGTTCAGGCCTGCTTGAGCTAACGTCACTAGGGCTTCGCCTAAATTGTCTCCGATCTGAAATAATATAAAAACATATATTAGAAAGAGTGTAGGAACCTTTTTACTTATATCAAGGGTGTAGGTCTGTTTTGATTTGGACTAAGATGCGTAAAACAGATTTGCAAAGTGCATAGTCAAGCATCTTCTTAATATAACAGTGTCTTTGAATTGCATTGTATATTGTTGCAATTTGCCAATCCAATGCCAATGGGATTCCATTAATAACTGAGAAAGCATGACTTTATCTTGACGGCCTCTGTGGCGCAGCGGTAGTACGCTTGTCTGTGACACCAGAGGTCCTGGGTTCGAATCCCGGCCAGGGCATGATGAGAAAAGAACTTTATCTGCTTGGCCTGAGTCTTGGATGTTTATTTATATATGTATTTATTATAAAACTATAGTATCGTTGAGTTAGTATCTCGTAACACAAGTTTCGAACTTACTTCGAGGCTAATTCAATCTGTGTAATTTGTCCCGTATATATTTATTCTTCTTTCTCCTGAAATTAGTCATGGTAACATCCTCAGCGGTCTGATAAGCAACCATGGTGAGCCTTTGACCTTTGATTTCTAAATAAATTAAGTTAGATTTTTATCCATAGATCCTCTGCAACCCGTGCAGGGGAACTTACCCCTATTGGGTCATGGTATAAGCAAGTTTCCTCATGATATTATCAGTCATCTTAAGAGCAAAGACACAAATAGGCATTTGAACCTATGCCTATTTGGTGTCTCACACACGTATTTATAATCGGTTACTTTTTAAGTTTTGTTACCGCTTTTTCTGCACTGACGCTTTGGAAGCTGCAGTAAACTTAGTTCATTTGACGTGAACCATTGTTGTGAAACCAAAAGATATGTCATTGATGATGTTTGTAATGTCTCATAATAATGAATTTTTGAATGTGAATTTGAACCAGATGTAAAGTACATATATATACCTTTCTAGACTTAGGCGCAGCCGACAACATATACCCGAGTGGTATGCCCAGCACCCCACTCTTAGCTTCCTCTTCCCAATCCAATAGGACCACATTCCTTTTCCTCTTGGCCAGGTAAGCGGTCATAACAGCTGTGGTAGCTGGACCAGCTACACGACCCCTGTACCCGAAGGTATAGATAATGGTGGGTAGCGATCTGTCGATGCAAGTGGAGTTCGCCAGGAGTAGAGGCTGGTCCAGCGGTGTCGTGACGAAGTTCGTGAGTGATCTGGAACAGATTTTGGTGCTTTTGAAAGAAGTATTAGGGTAGCATATTTCTGCAAAATATGAGCAGTATTCATAATTTCGATTTTTATGATTACAGTGTTTGCTAAGATTTCGATTCAAAATTTAGCTGAATTTATTGAGTAGGTATCTGTAGTTAAGTCATTTTTTTTTAATTCTTGACGTATGTCTATTTTTTATATTTATTTTTTATTATTTAAGTCCTAAAGGCTGAACTAACGTCCTTGTTTTAGACCTTGGATAAGAAAAACGCTTCTTATCATAACTATGAGGAAGTATATTTGTCATAAAAGAAAATTATGCAAAAGTAGATCAAGATCAGCGGCGACCTGCCGGCGACATTTTTGGTCGATAAGATTTTCGCATACCTACTTTTGGTTCATTCACTCACATTCATCAATCTTTTCATACAAACTTGGTTGTTTAGGTATGATATCTTTAAAATAATATGGAGTTTATTTTAATGATGTTTACAGTAGACCGGTGTTCGTTTTTGAAAATGTAATGAAATCGGAAACATTCTGGCAAAAAGTCAGGTCAAGAGTATCCGAAACCGACGAGCCTGCATGAAGAGAGTCATGAATGCGGATGAAGAGAGAAGTATGCAGGAATCGTGACAATTGGAAAGATGTACTCTGCCTACAGTACCGGGAAAGAGGCGTGATTTTACACGTGCATTACGTACATGAAATTAAGTGCGTCAGATAAAGGCGGTCGTCACTTTGGCCGGTTCTCGGCATCCTCAAGAGAGCGTGGTACCGCTTCCACACATTTAGTAGCGTGTAAAATGAATTATCGTAGGCAAGGTCCGGTAAATCGGCTCGCCATTGATCTACTTTCTATTAATTACTGTCTCGTGGATGGATTAGTACGCACTTCGCCATGACACTAGGGTTGTCAGGCTGCACTCAACGGCCGGACAGATATTTTTTTTATTTAACTACAAAGGTAAATATATATGTAGGTACTATTACTTATTACTTGTGTTTATCATTCCTATATTTTTAATGTGTACATGAATATATAATGTGCCGTATGGTTCCCGGCACTAATAGAAAAAAGAATAGGACTACTCCATCTCTTTCCCACGGATGTCGTAAGAGGTGACTTAGGGATTGGCTTACATACTTGGGATTCTTCTATTAGGTGATGAGCTAGTAACCTGTCACCATTTGAATCTCAATTCTATTATTAAGTCAAACAGCTGAACGTGGCTTTTTAGTCATGACCGTTGGTTCTGTCTTGCGGGGCAAGGGATAAAGACGTGATGATATGTATGTACATGAATTAAGACATAAAGGGTCAAGCCTGTTTACAGTCCAGCCCTCTGGATCTTTGCTCAGAGTGTGGGACACCTGGCATATAGTGAGCCAACCTAACAACTCACTCAAACTCAATTGAATGAAGTTTTATGGGCATTATGGGATCTCATGGCCTTCCACCATTTTGCCCTCTGGCTTCCTGGCACGATTTGGCTCTTATTTGCAGCGTGGATCTCTGTCTCTAGTGCAGCCCTGAGGCCGACCTGCTCCTCCATCCTCCTCGAGCACTTCGACTGTTGGCCGGCGAGTTTGACTGAACATTTAGGTTAAAAGGTAGGAATCCTTGCGAGATAGTGTCTATATATAGTTTTACTAAATCAAATGAGTCAAGTAAGTAAACGCGAATTTTAACGTGAATTAATAGACATGCCTGGGGAAGCGTGGGTCCGAGGATGTGCTCTAATCCGTGTAAACTTTCCTTGCGCGATTTAGACTCTCCGCTGTTATTGGCTGATAGCGTCGCGTGATTGCTGTTGTGACTTGTGGCATAAACAGGTCGCCACACATATAAATATTACTATTGGCGGCGTGGTGGAAGAGCGATTCTGAGCACGGCTCTGAGTATCCGCGCGAATTTTGTTATATTAAAAGCCTTACCAAAGCCGGACTAGCAGAGCACCGTAAATTTTGACAAAATCATAAAACCTATGTCACGTTTTATGCGGACGCCTGACAACCCTACATGAAACGGTGTATTGTTGAGCAATTAATGTTGGCCAATAGTGGTTGTGCCCGGCGAATGACGAATTGTGGGAGTTACTGTGTAACAAAGTCATCAATCAGAACAAAATTTATTTAACTTAATAGGTAGGTACCTTCATATGAACATAAAGTACGCCTCTTCCTTAAAAATAAGTATCTACTTGCTTTAAAATGTTTTAAGTACCCCTCTTTCTTTTGATTTTCTATTATATATATATTTGCAAGTAGAAAATATCTATATATTTTCTACTTGCAAAGTCGTTGAATAAGGATAAGAGGTTTCCTTTATGATTATTCACTTCATCCTATTTAGATATTAATTCGATTGATTTTTAAACACGAGCCAAATTTTTTAAGTAACTGCAATTATGAATCGGAACAAACTATATCTGAAGCGAAAAATTACATATATTTTGTTATCCCGGCTATCCTAATTAAGACTGTTTTTAAATAAAATACCTAGAACGTTATAGAATTAAGTTATCAAAGTCTAACTACAAAAAACATAAATTATTAGGTTATTAATTGTTTATTTATGCATTTAAATACAAATTTTTATTTTTGCCTTTCTGCCTTTGTCCGTTCAATGAGGAAGATAGCTCTTATTACCTTCTAAGCTTTTAATTAATATTTTATGTCAACGAGATCCAAGAACGATGTCAGGGATAAATTAACAGGAAAAGTAAGATTCTCACGTGTTTTAGATTTACAATTATGTACTTACTTGCAATCTTATTTGTTTACGATAATAAGACACTTATATATTGTGTCTTATGTGTGCAAAATAAAAATGATTTTACTGGTATTTATGATGTGTAAATTTTTACTTTTTTACTTACTTAATTAGGTGTTTAAAAAAAGTTATTGAATTTATTTAATATTTAAATTTTGTTTTGTTGTTGTTCCTGTAAAACAACTCGAACACGCCATTGTGATGAAGTAGGTAATTATGTGGCATTAGTTCACTTACAATTTTCGAGGTTAGGTACACGGAATTATCTGCTAAATATGTCGCGCTCATTCCGTGCTAAAACAAGGTATTGTTACGAAAGTTGTTATCATAATACTTAACTAATTGCTGCTACAATTACTTGTACGAAACAAAAATATAGCGATACTGACGTTGGAACTTTCATAGAGTACGCTTTGGCAAAAACAATGAATGAATGTGTTTTATGCTTAGGTATAGGTATATGAGAATTTAGAAACAAGATTTTATGTTAATGTTTTTTCATGCTAACCTTACTGAGTATATTATTTTTAAAACATACATTATTATTTTATGAAAATTATTATATATAAATTATATAATATAATAAATCATTATTTTATTAACATTGTTAGAGGTTCACATTAAGATTGCCAGGTACCAGGCATACCCATATGCAATTTAAATATTATTTTTGTAGTTATTTATTTATTATTAATGTATTTATGCCGCATATGCCGCGTAGTTTTCGGCACTTTAGACCCACTCCATATCTTAAATTGATCTTGTAAAAGGCGACTAAGGGATAGTCCTATAAACTTGGAATTCCTCTTGTAGGCGATGGGCTAGCAACCTGTCACTATTTGAATCTCAATTCTTTTGTAAAATTATATACGGCTGAACGTGGCCTTTCAGTCTTTTCGAGACTATTAGCCCAGTCTACCCCGAAAAGGGATATGGATGTGACTTTTGTGTGTATATTTGGTATATATTTATATTTAATAAATTCAGAAAGTATCCCAAAATACGTTGCATATTAAGCGTGCTCACAGTGACAAAAGATCGCATAATAAGTTATCTAATTATACCTTTATCGAGTTATATTTCATTGTTCCATTTAAGTTGGATCAGTGGCCCAATCGAGAACCGGTCAGTGGTCGATGGCACAGATGTTTGACCAGAAAGTGAGCAGGTTCGATTACGGACGATAATCGTTATATAACGCTGGCCCATTACTCCACTTAGGCGACCTTCACCGTGTGTTTACAAAACAAATATTGCATGATGAGGAATTGTTTTACGCGAGATAGATAGCAGAAATTATAAATATATTTATATATATATTTGTCAAATATTAATAAATTTTTGACGGTAAGTCTTTTAATGTGTTAAAAAGAATAAATAAAATAATTTGTTAAACAAAAGTAAGCTAGGATGTTACTGGTCATATTCCAGCTTCAAATAAATTACGTTCCATTCTACCTTTTAAGAGTTCATGAACCAATAAACTATAATCGGATGCCTTTATAACCTGCCAGTTACCTAGGAGAGATATCTTCGTAGTATAAATGGAGTTTCATCTTGAAATATTTTTTTCTGCAATGATGATTTGACAAACAAAGATTACTGAATCATCATGAATATGTGTTTTCGTGTGACAAGCATACTGATTGGTTATTTCCTTTGTTACAACGCAGGTGAATGAATTCTTATGAATAAATAAATAAACAATAGGGTTAATTTGTAATTCAAATATCTAATCCAATAAAAATATTATTGAGATAAACTTCCCAAAGGCTTGGTGTAGAGCTGTAAGTTCTCCAGTACTATTTGAAGTCGAAGATTTCACACCGAAATTGCTATTCTATACACATTTTATTGCGGTCCTCAAATTTGTATGGGGCATAGAACTCCGTTTGCTAATCTTTACGATGTTTGCGGAAGAGCTCACCTTGCTTCACAATAGATAGAAAATAATTAAAAAATCGGTCAAGTGCATTCGGCGCAATAAATGTTCCATACTATGATTACGATCCGATCCACCAGGCCAAGTAGAACTATTATTTGGTGAATGTAACTTGGAATTGTAGGTCTGAATTAATTGGCGACATTTCCGCTGAGTGGATGATAAAAATGTCTTTAAATTCAATGTCGATCGTTTCGGTCGTGTATTTGTTGTAAACTAATGCATACATTCCTTAACGGCGATAGAGTTATATTAATTTGAATTAATTTTATTTTAGGGTTCCATATTCCAATAGAAAAATCCGATAGCGAATAATTCAAATGTATTCTTACTCGTAAAGGGATCGAAATAAATTTGTACAGAACCTGCAGTGCGTCAGTTCAATTCGCACTAGACTGAGTTCTGATATTGAAATCGACATTTGAATTTAAAAATAGAACCAACTATTTGAAGGGCTCGCGACTCACGCGTTAAAGTTTTATTTGCTGCAATAATAATTTGTAAGCGGGAATTTAGAATTTATGAGCAGTAATTATTTTTTTCTATTCATTACGAACGCTTATATATATTGATAGGAGTATGAAAATTAAGAAAGTTAAAAACAATTAACTTACAATTAATAACATTGATTGAAAGGTAATAAGTACTATGGTTCCTCCAAACTTATAGTTCGGGAAAATAAATAATAAGTTTCCATACTAGTCTGACAGCGAAAAAGAAACATATGCTTCTGTTAAAGTCAATCAAGCTGTAGATTATAAATTTTGGAGTCTTCTTTTAGGCCTAGCAGCTATAGGGACTAATAGATACGCCTAATTGTATCTCAATTCCATTGTTAAGCCATACAGCTGAACGTGGCCTTTCAGTTTTTTTTAAATTGTCGGCTCTGTCTACCCCGTAAAGATTTAAGATGTGATTTTATGTATATGTAATTCTTTTGTCTCAATTTAATTTATCCGACTTGAAAGCAAGTTTTATGACTTGAGAAGTTTATTTATTTATTTAAACTTCATTGCACAAAATACAAATGTATAGAACAATTGACGGACTTAACGCTAGAAGAATTATCTACCAGTCAACCATTGGGTCTGACAGAGAACTTTATGTGGGTCAAACTAAATAAAATAATTATAATAAACATACATAAAAACTACAATAAATTAAGAATATAGATACACAAATAAATAAATGCAGCGATTACCGAAATGAGTGAAAAGGCTTATAGGTTTATTATTTATAAGCTTTATTATTTTCACTTTAATGTAAATTTAAATAGTTATCACAGGTGTTGCGAGAGTAATACCTGCGCAGCGCATGTATTGTGTTTAGAATCTCATTTCGATTTTGCTAAAACATTGCCTGAATTTGCATATTACCGATATCATTTTAATTTATTTACAAATAAACAAAAGGCATTTCATGATCAATAGCTACACAAGCATTTTAAAAAAATAACAACAATATTCTTCACACTCATGTGACTTTTAAACACTTATTGGCGGGAATCATAATGTTTTCGATTGAGCTGTAATATTTTTTTCAAAATTGCGTTTTATCGATAGTTTTATATAAAGTGCCGTGTGGTTCCCGGCACGAATAAAAAAGAATAGGATCACTCCGTCTCACTCCCATGGATGTTGTAAAAGGAGACTAAGGGATAGGGTTTGGAATTGGGATTCTGCTTTTAGGCGATGGGCTAGCAACCTGTCACTATTTGAATCTCAATTCTATCATTAAGCCAAACAGCTGAACGTGGCCTATCAGTCGTTTCAAGACTGATGACTCTGCCTACCCCGCAAGGGATATAGACGTGATTATATGTATGTATACTATATAATGAAAATATTGGTTTTTCAAGGCTCATCGATGAGAGTGAGTGTTGGGGAGTGTTACGCATTTAGTGACATATGATGTTGTTTTAAAAAGTCCCGAGAATGGGCGAAGTAAAGCACCCGCACAGCTTTTACTTGACCATGAAGAATACTTCCGTAAATAGTTTATTATTATATGACGTGGAATGATTAAGAAAAAGGGAAAATAAGCTCCTGAAGAAGTTTATTGGCAAAACAAAGAAAAATAATTCTACTCTAACGAGTAGGTAAGTAGTGGATTTTTTTGGCGGGAAACATAATTGTTCCTGTTTGTGTTGTTGCAACTATTGTAAGTAAATGCTCTATAATTAGTCGGTTATACATAATTATAACTTAAACAAGAACACTTTCAAAAATATCGGTACCTACATACTAACTCCGTCGCTAAACAAATACCTATGTTATATATTAGGATATATTTTGTTGGTAAATTACTAGGTATGTTCGTTTGATATGGCAGTGTTATTAATGAAATGTTATTTATTTTATTCATACAACTGCTATAAATTAAATTTACTTTTGTTGATAAACAATGGTTACTTTAACGTTAAAAAATTATAGATAGTATTAAGGTTTACTACTTACCCTTTATAACATCTCAAGAAAGCAGAATGCGAAATCTGTATTGCACCTGCAACAGTAATATTTCTTCATTTTCATTCAAAAATTTATAAAAATAAAAAAAAATAAAACGTCTCACTAAAACACTAACTGTATAAAACAAACGCAAACATCCATAAATGTAACTGGCAGAACATATTTCACTTTTTTTTTAATTTCAATTACACAAAATAGAAGCAAAAATTTGAAATTGGAATTGCCGTTTCACGCACATACGAAGCGCAACGCAACCGTTTTCGGTAATCTGTTTCTGACAAAACAAATATAAAGACACGGTGCGTGCGGTTGCTTCTGGCATTGGCAGTCAGAATGACTGCGCTCGGAGTTTTGAACTGCAAAATGTGTTGCGAAGGATACTTTTATCATAAGCAAATAAAATTATTGGTAGATGAATTTACATACATACATATGGTCACGTCTATATCCCTTGCGGGGTAGACAGAGCAGAGCAGACTGAATGGCCACGTTCAGCTATTTAGCTTAACGATAGAATTGAGATTCAACTAGTGACAGGTTGCTAGCCCATCGCCTAAAAAGAATCCCAAGTTTGTAAGCCTATCCCTTAGTCGCCTTTTACGTCATCCATGGAAAAGAGATGGAGTGGTCCTATTCTTTTATCTATTGGTGCCGGGAACCACACGGCACGGTAGATGAATTTTATTGATATTAGCTAGGCTAGGAATGTTTTCAATGCCATACGTCTAGATGCGGGGTCGAGTGAGGGTAAAGGACGGTAAAAATCGGAATTATTGATGTGGATAAATACCTACTAAATGCTAATTCGATACATACCTATGGAATTTAAATTTAATAAATGCGGACAGATTTATGCTAATGTAGCCGGTTTAAAATTGATTTTGTGGTGATTTAAAATTATGATTCTTACGATTTGCCGCCGATGCCGAGCCGAGCCGATTTACGCCGATCATTGTACGCCAAAAAAGTTCAAAGGCAAATAAGTATCTTCCTATTCCCGTGGTTCCCGGCGCGAAAAGTAAAAAGAATAGTACCATCCCTTACTCATGGATGTCGTGAAAGGCGACTTAAAGATAGGCTTATAAACTTGGGATTCTTTTTTTAGACGATGGGCTAGCAACCTCCCTCTATTTGAGTCTCATATCTGTCATTAAGCCAAACAGCTGAACGTGGCCTGTCAGCTTTCCAAGACTGCTGGCTCAATCTACCCCGCAAGGGATATAGACATGATTATATGTATACGTTTGTTTGCTATTCTTTCACGAGGATAAGGCTAAATTACAGTGACATCTATTTTATTTACCGGTAGGACATCGTGTGACACTTTCATCTGAATATTTTTTTGTGCATTAACACGCGAACGAAGCCACGGATGGAAGATAGTGTAAGTTTTGAGTTACCCAAGGGTTGACTGGAAGAGATTGCATTAGCGATAAGTCCGCCTTTGTGCCATCTCCTTCTCTTTAGTAGTGTTTTGTATGTTTTACTCTTATGGCGCAATAAAGAGTTTTATCTATACATACATACATATAATCACGTCTATATCCCTTGCGGGGTAGACAGAGCTAACAGTCTTGTAAAGACTGATAGGCCACGCCACGTTCAGCTATTTGGCTTTAAGATAGATATTGAGATGCAAATAGTGAAAGGGTTGCTAGCCCATCGCCTAAAAGAAGAATCCCAAGTTTATAAGCCGACGTCTTAGTCGCCTTTTACGACATCCATGGGAGCGTGATGGAGTGGACTTAGGTATTCTTTTTTCTATTGGTCTATTTGACGGTCTCTGTGGCGCAGTGGTAGTGCGCTTGTCTGCGACATCGGAGGTCCTGGGTTCGAATCCCGGCCAGGGCATGATGATAAACGAACTTTGTCTGATTGGCCTAGGTCTTGGATGTTTATCTATATAAGTATTTATTATTATTATAAATAAAGTATTGTTGAGTTAGTATCTCGTAACACAAGTCTCGAACTTACTTCGAGGCTAACTCAATCTGTGTAATTTGTCCCGTATATATTTATTTTATTTTATTTATTTATTGGTGCCGGGAACCACACGGCACTGCTTCTATCTATATATCTAAGTATAAAGTGTCCAGGGAATTATCCTCCATGAAAACTCATCAAATATTTTGAAATCGTCGCTTGCGCTTAGCAAAGAAGTTTGCCTTGCCACCGGGAGGTCGTATGTTCCATTCCAGTTTGTATGAATTGCAAGCTGTCTGATTGCCCGATAAGACTCTTCTGTACATTACAAATTCTATAGTCGTAAGCAGAGTATAATAATATCCGAAGGAAACTGTCCAGTTTACGCATCGTACTCATACTAAAATTATTGTAATTGTGGAACTTTTAATATAAGTATTTTTGTTATTTACTCACTAAAACCTCTAAACAGATTTGAATAAAACTGATAGATTACTTCAGTGAAAAGTACTTACGTACCCTATGTTCATGCTCCATAGAGTAATTACGAAGATAATATATGTATGCAAATTTCATGAAGATTAGTTCAGATTTGACAAAAAAGATGAACAAATACACCCAAAAACTCTCTCACAATTACCATACATACATATAATCACGCCTATATCTTTTGCGGGGTAGACAGAGCCAACAGTCTTGAAAAGACTGACAGGCGTTCAGCTGTTTGGCTTAATGATGGATTTTTTTCTCAAGTTCACGTCTATATTCGTTGCGGGGTAGTTAGAGCCGACAGTTGTAAAAGGCCATGTTCAGCTTGATTGAGATTCAAATAATGACAGGTAGCTGACCTATCGCCTACACGAAGTATCTCAAGTTTATGTAATTCAAGGCTAGAAATCTGGGTCATGAAATTTTTGTCACGGTTCCTCATTCGGGGAATCTAGGTGGGTACGGGGTAAGAGAGGATTTCCCGCAATTCCCACGGGCCAGTAAATATGTAAATAAGCGGGATTATTCGCTTCACGGTGACGGAGCTTCGGCTTACTCTGGTTAGTAAATAAATGAGTATTATTTATTACTAGATTAAATATAAATAAATAATACAAACAAGAATAGGACCACTCCATCTCTTTCCCATGGATGTCGTAAAAGGCGACTAAGGGATAGGCTTACAAACTTGCATTCTTTTTAGGCGATGGGCTAGCAACCTGTCACTATTTGAATCTCTTTTCTATCGTAAAGCAAAATAGCTGAACGTGTCCATTCAGTCCTTTCAAGACTGTTGGCTCTGTCTACCCCGCAAGGGATACAGACGTGACCATATGTATGTATGTGTGTAGATTAAATATAATCATAGTTAGTTTGTTAAAGTAGGTATACCTAAATACAGTGTTTTCGCTCGACCCCTGGTTCACAAGAGAGTACTATTTAGAACCTGTTTTCATTAATTTTGCAAATCAACGTGCCTCTCGGCTGTTTTACGAAACTATACCTTAACAGTTTGTGATTTTGAAATTTAGGTCCCCATAGTTGATATCCTTCATTACTTGGTATCCTACCTTACTTATACCTATTATTGATTACTAATCTATACTAATATTATAAAGCTGAATAGTTTGTTTGTTTGTTTGAACGCGCTAATCTCAGGAAATTTTGGATCGAATTAAACAATTCTTTTTGTGTTGAAGACCATTTATCGAGGAAGGCTTTAGGCTATTTAACATCACGCTGCAACATTTGGCAGCGAAGAAATAATGGAAAAAGTGAAAAAAAACGGGGATTATTCAACATTGAGACCTTCAATGATGCCCTAAATAACTATTTCACGCGGACGAAGTCGCGGGCACAGCTAGTTAAGTAATATATGTGAGAGCGTTGATGGTCAAATGATAAGGACTTTTAAAAGCATGATGTACGAGGTTCATATCCTACAAGTACATTGGTATGATTGCTAACTGGTGCTCTTACATTTAGACAATGGTAGACTGTTAGATGATGCTATCAGTGATCAGTCCGCCTATTGTACTTTGCAAATTGTAAATGATACAATAAGTAAAAAAGAAACTTGCTGAAGGGGATTTTTAAGGCTTTTAAAGACTATAGGATCTATATGTATGCCAAATTTTGTGAACATCAGCTCGATGGTTTTGATGTGAAAAACCGACAAACAGACTCACTTTCAAATTTATAATATTGGCATGGATAGCTATGGTCCAACAAAATGAAGAATAATTAACGTACCTACAGAATTATTAATTAGAACGAACGGTCATTTACCATTAAATTCTTAATCATGTTTTTATATGGGGAAGAAGGAAACGGAATGTAAACAATTCCTGAGGTGCGTACCACGCAGATATTCTAGGTCAACGGGAAGAATTTCCAGTGAATGTGCGCCTGCGCAGGTATGGAAAAGTACCTTTGACATAAATATACCTTATTCGGTTACTTGACGTTTTTATTTGGCAAGGGACTGTATTTGTAAGGAATCTTAATATGTATCTTAACGTAATTTTCAACATTTTATCACCTCGCGTCACTTGGGCAGTCGTGTTTTTATGATTGTTTATGTTGAAATTTATTTGTCGGAAAAGAAATCCTGGATTTAAATGGCTGAACCAAAAAACCGATATACCTAGATATGAGACTAATACAAATAAATATACCTATACGGGACAAATTACACAGATTCAGTTAGCATCGAAGTAAGCTCGAGACTTGTGTTACGAAATACTAACTCAAAGATACTATATTTTATAATAAATACATACATACATACATACATATGATCACGTCTATATCCCTTGCGGGGTAGACAGAGCCAACAGTCTTGAAAAGACTGAATGGCCACGTTCAGCTATTTGGCCCAATGATAGAACCGAGATTCAAATAGTGACAGGTTGCTAGCCCATCGCCTAAAAGAGGAATCCTAAGTTTATAAGCCTATCCCTTAGTCGCCTTTTACGACATCCATGGGAAAGAGATGGAGTGGTCCTATTCTTTTTTGTAATAGTGCCGGGAACCACACGGCACATAATAATAAATACTTATATAGATAAACATCCAGGCCAATCAGAAAAAGTTCTTTTCTCATCATGCCCTGGCCGGGATTCGAACCCGGGACCTCAGATGTCACAGACAAGTGTACTACCGCTGCACCACAGAGGCAGTCAATACACATTTGTCATTACTCATCATACAAGTGATGAGTAATGACAAATGTGTATTCACAACTGTACTGGGCGACATATGTAATTCCTGAACGGAGTGTCTAGTGGGTCAGACACAATAAAAACACCAGATTTCCAAATAATCTAGTCATTTTTTTTATTAATTTGTCAGTTTTGTTCGTCTAAATGTCAAGTCAGAGAGTGTCTGTCCATAAAGGCTAAACGTCCGCAACAATTCCTAAAGTCCACTTTTCATTAAAGTGTAATTTTATTCTATTAACTAAACACTTGGTTTTCATACTCATATAAAAGAAAACCAATTCAGAACTGTTTTCCATCCGATAAAGTTTAGATACAAATATTAGAAACAAAATATTGGTCTTTATATATTGAACTACGACCACAAATGCGAAATTACCTGCAGTTCGGAACCCAACTAGAACCCAACAATCCAACTAAGAATTGTGTGATTAGAAGTGTTAAACTTTCTTTGTTTATCGCTGTTTAGTGGTTAGGTTTTAACCGCTAGTTATTCTAAGTGACAATAAGATCTCCGTGTAGTTTCCGGTAATGTCGTGTGGTTTCCGGAACTATGAAATAGGACCTTTCCATATCTTTCCCATGGATGTCATAGAACGCGACTAAGGGTTAGGTTTATAAACTTAGGATTCCTCTTGTAGGCGATGGGCTAGCAACCTGTCACTATTTAAATCTTCATTTCATCATTAGGACATAGAGTAAAAAGTGACCGTGATATAGATGTAACAATGAGATTTCACGGTGTTTAATAATGAGCTTCTTACCCCTTGAACCCTTGAAAATTTGTGTTATTTTTTAATCCTCCTTGTAGCGATAAAGCTTGTAGCTAGCGAGCGACGGAAACCTTAAAATTATATGTATCTCTATTGTAATAAATTTTCCTAAATCTTTACAAACAACATATACGTAGGTAGATTCATAAAGTTTTAGCGGACCCCTAGCTATAAAGTCGATTATGAGCGAGACAATTACGATGAAAAAAAAATATGAAAAGAACTTTATGACATACATACTTATTATCTTGGTGTAAAACGGTCAAAAAATATTATTTACAGGCATCAAGATAAAATAAAGGTAATAATAAAATAAAATCTTTAGTAAAAGAGAATTAAAAATGCTTAGGTTTATTTGAAACAATAAAAGGTAAGTTTACAAATACAACACTATATTTACAAAAACTACTCAAAATAAATCATTTACAGAATAGAAAATAAAAATGAGCGTTAACTATGAATCTGAAACTAAAATTCTGTTTATCAAAACATTGAAAGTAAACGTGTAACAACTACAGACTGATATTTCAAATCTCATTTATTTACATAATTTCCACGCTAAAGACAAAAAGATAAGTTCATTTACAAAAATTACTTTTTGACGACTTCAAAGTTTACTTACTTACAAACTGTCTCAATTACAAAATATCTTATTTCAAAATTCTTACCTACCAGAGGCCTGTGTTACAAATTTAAGTGATAAATTTTTTTTTCTACATTTTCCTTCTTCTTAATTCTACCTACTTCTTAATTATTTGTCTCAAAATATTCTTTCTTATTGCTTTTTACAGAACAAAAAAATAAGTAGATACTTAATTCATCTCATATGAATCTTTCGTTCCACAATTTTCGTTTCTTCAGTGTATTTATGTACAAATCACGATTACCACTTAAGTTTTCTGCTTAACTTAAAGATTGACTATAAAATGCATAAGCATTATGTCCGTCAATTGTGCCTTTACATTTTATCCGTACAATGATATTAAAAAGTCTTAAAGCAATCTGGAGGCTCGGAAGTTAGATTCACGTAATGCACTGCGATCATATATCTAACCCTGGGTCGCATATCTATAGGATAGTATATAATAAACGTATTGACATGCGCCTGATGTAGAAAGTTCTCTTTTTACGAAGCTACATATATTTGGCTACGACTTTCATTGATCTAAAATTAAAACGTACAATTTGGGTATTGAAAAAAAGAATCAATATAAGATTTAACCAAACCAATCAAGTGGCATTATAATGAATAGAAAACGTTAAAAACCATAAAAAAATTAGAAAAGATCCAAAACAAAGATCGAAAAATTATCTATAATTAATTCCTGATTCGTAAACAGCTATGTTGTCAGATTAAAAGGAATTTTCAATTACTTGAAATTTTTTTGTAACAGGGTCCGCTTTTTATTTTCCTAGAACATTCAGATGATCAAATAAATGTTGTAAGCAGCGAGCCATAATTAAACACGATGCCTTACACTTTCTTTATATACATCACAATTCACAATCCTGGGTATATTTTTTGCTTCTTATCTTTACCATATCTTATGTCTACGATCATTTCTTCTTTTTTTTATATTTTAATGCCACATTTACGGCATGATCCACTTGACCGTCAGACGTTGCTAGAACCAAATAGAGGTCAACATTGGTTCACGGCGGAGCCGCAGCAACGTTGTTTGGTATTACTTCTGACGTATCATCACCAGCTTCTGCTTCGTTCTCCTTGGGCACTAGATCTTCAGGTTCGTCTCTCATCAGAGCCCTGTACTTCTTCGCTATTATCTCCCAGTCTACAACGTTTACTATTCTCGTCGTGTTGTTGAAGCTCAACTGAGAACCCAGAGGGCTAAGGTGCACGACGGACAGTCGAGTTGAATCTATAAGAAGATTTAAATTGTATTATTTACAAATTTAAGACCACTTAAAATATGTTTTTGGATAAAAAAGTTTATGATACACACGTTCATTAATATATTTTTTGTCTTTATAATACAAATAGGTATCTAAGGATGAATTAACTTTACTTCTAGATGTACCAATTTTAAGTTTACTTTTAATATTATCGTAAGCATGTTAAAGTTAAGCAGTAACAAAGAAAATTTGCTTTATATACCTTTAGGAACAACCTGGCCTCTTTTGACTTTGGAGAGCCATTTAGCCCCAGCTTTGGAACGCGCGCTCATCTGGTCCCCTCTTTGGAGCCCTATCATGTGCACTAAGCTCGGTCGCTTCTTCTTGTTCATTCGGTCCTGGAAGGAAGAGAAAAAAACCGGTTTTGATGATTTTTATCTTATTTTAGAAGTTGATACTTGATACGAGTAACACGGTTGTATTTACTAGAATTATATAAGACAAAGTCAATGTGTCAATTCTAGAATTCTGCTGTGGTTCTTCTTAATGGTTCTTCAACATTTTTCACTTGAGATACTATTGGGCTACTTGGTTTTACTAGAGATGATTAAGAGAATGTTGGATGATTTAACCAAACATCGGTAATGTTTAGAATATGGATAATTACGTATGTCGATAAGATCTTACGTGGATCTATGATGATGACAGTATAAGTTACTAAAAATACTTCAATACTTACTTTGCACTTGGCAATAATCCACATGAGCCAAGTCGTGACCAAGTTAAGGGGCGCGGGCGCAGTATTAGTCCGATGCATGTTTCTGATCAATTTGGACAAGCCATATTTCCATTCTATATCAGATTGAGCCTGAAATATTTATATGCACTTTGTACTGAATATTCTGATAGTAATAAGGACCATGCCAAACCAAACGGTGTTTGAAAATGTTCCAGTTTAGGTATTTCTCGTTATTTTACTGGGAAAATTAGGTACAAAGAAAGGTTGTACTTGGTACGATACGTACGATATTTATAAGTAACAAAAGTATGTTATTATTATTAAAATTTTTAACGCACTTAATTCTTCCAGTAATTTATTTCACACTAAGTATTATTTGTTATTTACAAAATGTTTTATGTATTTTAGTAGTTCTTAAGAGTAGCGGCCTAGTGATATTAAATCATCTGAATACATGTCCTCGTATTTATTTACACTTTGCTTATTATTCAGCTGTACAGTCGACATATTTCAATTATTCAATATTTTTTCCCAAACTGATTATTTAATTTAGCATTTAACAATTTAGTAGTAAGTGCAAAAAATTAAGCATATTACTTTATATACACACACATGGTATTCAAATCTAGGAGAAGTAACTAACTACTATTAATAATACTTAAAAACATCCACACGTGAAAATTATGTTGAAAAAACCAAACGTCAGCAACCTCAACAAAGTTGCCAACGGATTATAATTTTTTTTTTATAAAATGAAAAATCACACATCAATAGATTTATTTATGTCATGACATATTTATAGTTTGCTGGTGATTATAATGCAGGCGACGTACAAACTTTACGATACCAGTTCGTCAATTTACCTGGATCCTCTGGTACGTGTCTGACATCATAGCAATGAGCAGATTGATCAGAACCACCACAGACACCAGCATGTACGTCCCGAACACGACCTTGAACAAGTACTGGGTCCACTGCGGTTGTAAGTTATCGTCGCGATGTATCCTCGTCTGGTCCGTAGTCGTCTGACCGAACACCGCGAAGAATAGCAGCTCGAACGACATGGGCGGAAGCATCGTCACTGCAAACAAATGTTTATGTGACCACATGTAGTTACCTGGATGCGTTGATAAGTATCCGACATCATCGCAATGAGGAGCGTAACGAGCACCACGTTCGACATCAGCAAGTATGCCCCGAAGACGAACTTGAACAGGTTCTGTGTCCAGGCGGGCCGTACGTTGGAGATGTAGTTCAGGTCAGACAACGTGATCTGGCCGAAAAGGGCGAAGAACAATTTCTCGAACGCCTCGAACGAAGACAACGACGCTAGAAGACAACACGCAAATGGACCAGGTTCTTTTTGAACATTAGTCGACATCAATTGGGTAAGAGTAGATTACAGAGTTAGTTTATGAACTTTTAAATTTTTGATCATCTCTATGCTTAAATTATTCAGCTTTTATCTGTAATGTACCCGTTACTCCACTACATCATCTATCGAGACATCGACAGCGTGGGCGCGACAGTGGCGTCACATCGACGACAAACAGCCAAATATTTGGAAACATAAAGTGGGCACCTCAAGACACCACATGCGCAAATGAAACTTGCTCTACCAATGCGTGATGTCTGCCACTCATTCCACTAAAACTAGGGTTTGTGTTGCGCAATGCATGTTCTGTGTCAGTCATACCTGTAACATTATGCCTTTCATAAGCGTCAGAGAACCGAAAGTGAAGCAGAAGATGCATTGTGTGAACATATCAGACAATCTAACCATAGACTCTATCACACCGCCATTGATGATTTACAACAAGCATTCATCAAAGACGGTTAGTATGTATGTGAGAAGTATATATTGTATAGTACAGAGACCTATCACATTCCACAATTATAGTGTTTCAGCAGTCACATTCTAAGTCTATACAACGAATTATATCCAACGATGATAACATTCTCGATGCGGCGGAGAATATTCAAGCCTGCAAGCGGATGCATGATCATTAACTTAACTGGAAATTAAAAGTAAACAAACAAAACAAGCACATCGAGATCAAATGAAATCATCGTAGTTATGAGTGATATTTATAAAAATCTCCATAAATCTTCACTCTCAAAGTCGGACTTACGTCCTGTAGGCCCTTGCTTCCTCCTGTACCACTCCAAGTTCGTGGTATTTGATGAGATATCAGAACTTTGCCGTTTTGTCCCTTGGTTATTATCTATCAGTATAATAAGTATTGAGTTAAATAAATACATATATCGTATTAGAATATAAGATAAGAGATAGTGACATAGTAAGTTAGGAAGAAAGATGTGATGTGTTTGAAAAATAAGAAATTAAAACGAACGTTAAAGAACTTACCGTCGGAGAAAAGTTTCCTTCTCATTTGTTTTGCATGAGTTATATCTGCTGGTTTCTCTATATTTCTGAATGGCTGGTTAAGAGCCACAATATGCATTGAAAATCCAAATACGAATATAGCTAAGACTGCAAGGAACCTACCTAAGTCTTTCATTAGATCCCCGATAATAATTGCCCAAGGCCCAAATAGATGATGGAAAGACAGAAAGTCTAATATTTGGACACAAGCTAGTAAAAAAGATAATGCAAAACATTGATTTCTACAATACATAAGAGTGGGCCAGTATTTGGACATAACGCTAATCCATCCGATGACGTGAGTGGCGACTCCTATCATTCCGAGTAACAACACGGCCATTTTGATCCAGCCAAGGCCTGATTTATCACTTGGGTTTGTGAGTTCAAAAAGTAAAAGACCACTCAACCAAATGAGTAATACCCATTCATACCACCTCGGTACTAACGTATCTCTAAATATTGAATTATAAATAGGCATTATGGCTACTAGAGCTAACAGTATCATGAGGTAAATATGAGACGTTAGATAAGACATGAACTTAATTATTGGAACCTTATTATATTTATGGCCTAATGGAAGAGAAAACACCAACCAAACTGGTGGACAAATTATGAATGCGACAAAGAGGAACATGATTTTGATGCCCGACCATTTGAGACTCCCTCTCCAGAGTTCCTGCAACAAACCACAAAGAATGAAAATTAGATCAAACAACAATTAGCGTCGTTACAGTAACAACTGAAGTTACCTAGTTTTTACCTGAAGATATCTCTGGACGACAGTATGGGCTATAACTTCTTTCTGTTCATTTTCAATTAAAACGTCTAAGAATTCAACATTCCTATTATCAGTTGCGGTGAGTATATGACCAGCTGAGTCGGCTCCAGCCGCTAATGCTAACAATTCAGTGGCCATGGATTCACATTGTTTACCCGCTGCTATAAGATCTTTGGCACGCTCCTTTTCCTATAAAGGATCACAAAGCAAGAGTTGAATTATTAATGACAACATCCATATAAAGGACGGATATACGCAAATGAAAAAAAATCTTCATTCATATTTATTAATCTTACCTTAGTAGATAAATTGATGTATATATTCGAGAGTTTCGCTGCGGTATCTACGGGTGCTGGAGATACCAAAACAAATTCCTCAATAGGAATATTATTGTGGTTTTTCGAGCACACCATTAGATTATACACAAATCGTTTGTCATCCATAAGTGACTGAGTATCGTGTTCCTTGTGCAGTAAATACTCAAGAACGTCGTTATGATTTTCTGAAGCAGCGAACCAAATAGGTGCACAATTCAAATTAGTTTCACTTTTTGGTGATGCTCCAGATTCGCACAATAGTTTTACAACATTTAAATACCCGGCTTTAGACGCGCAATGTAACGGGGTCCATCCATTCTTATCGGTTGCGTTTATTTCTGCCCCTTGTCCAAGTAAAACTTCCACCATTTGGTAGTGACCATGCGTAGATGCGATATGGAGACCAGTTTTTCCGTGCCTATCTGTACTTTGTAATAGTTCTGCAGATCTACTCAATAATAAACCAACTATAGACATGTGTCCACCAAAGCAGGCCAGGTGTAGTGGATTGAAACCCTGAAATATAATTGTGGTGAGTTATTTTAGTGATATTATATCTTTTTCGTATTTTTTTTAAGAAATGTACAACTTATACAAGTTTTTATAACATGAAACTTACATTTTCATTGGTAGCTGCATCAACCTGTACCCCAGAAGAATTAAGTAACAAGCGTACGACATTTTCATTGCCGTTGTATGCCGCCAAATGTAAGGGTGTTAAACCAGATTCTGAGCCAACTACGGGCACAAGAGACACGCCTGTTGGAGCTTCAGATTTTACTGTTCCAGGCACGTGGGATAACAGCTCACGTACTGTTTCTATAACAGATAATACAATTGGTATTAGTAAAACATAATTATATATAGTTATACAACCTTCAATTTCACTGTTGAAAGAGATAGTTTATATAACTCTGATAATTTTAATTTTTGTTCAATAATTTTATTTAAAACATCAAGGATATCATATCTTACTATGACATACAGATATACATAATCTTACTATGACTAGGTAAGGTTGAAATAACCCAATTGTGTTTTGATTGAAAGTTTACAGTTAAAAAAAATATGCTAACCTGCTTGTCCATAATAAGCAGCTATGTGCAAAGGAGTAAGACCTAACTTTTTGCTAGAAATGCGAAGTGTATTTGTAGATCGCATCACATCCAATACATTCGTATGTCCGTGTTCTGCCGCAAGATGAACAGCCGTGAGTCCGGCTTTGTTCTCATCGGTACAGGATGCGCCTGCTCTCACTAGCACTCTAACTACATCTGCATGACCGCCTTCTGCTGCCAGTTGTAAAGGAGTAGAATCATTCAATTTGTTCCGAGCGGATATGACACCAGTTCTGTCGAATTTCATCAATTCCTCTATCACTTTCACGGAACCCTGCATGGCAGCTATATGTGCACAAGTGTTTCCATCTCTAGTCGTAGCCATAACCAAATTAGGATGCTGCTGTAGAAATAACTGGACGACTTCAGAATAATTATTTTGCGCGGCCGCATGTATAGGTTTTTGACCTAATTCATCTGTGGCGTCAATATTAGCACCTAGTTCGAGTAATAGTTTGCAAACTTCGATTTGTCCACTGGCTGCTGATAAGTGCAATGGAGTTTGTTTTTTCAAAGTAAGAACATCTATCATTGCGTTATGATCTCTTATTAAAAATTTAACCAAATGCGTGTATCCATTCATAGCAGCTAAATGTAGAGCAGTTCTGCCGTTTCTCGCTTTGGAATTGATGAAAGCTTTATTTGTCAGTAATGCATCGCAAACCTGCAGGTATCCGTGCTCGGCAGCCAAGTGTAACGCTGATCTTCCTTCTACATCAAACACGTCTACCCTAGCATGATTTGTAAGTAGTGTGTTTACAAGTTCCATGTGTCCTCTGTGACAAGCAATAAGAAGTGGCGTCCAACCAATGGAGTTTTGTTTATTAAGCGCTCTCCCTACATCAGCGGAAGACATATGCGTTATCATTTCAGTCATCACGTCATTATTACCCGCTATAGCACAAAAGTGGAATGCCGTTTCGTGGTTATGTTTCGTAATTAACGTCACATCTGCTCCGTTTTCTATTAAGCATTTGACAACTTGTTTATCAGCTGATGCTATTTTGACTTCTTCTGATGTGATTTTACACGCATAATGTAAAGCGCTGGCACCATCCTCATCAACCGCATCAATGTATGAAGTTGAAACACTTTCTCCTTTGTGATCTTTGACAAACTCAATTAAATGCCTCACGACGTCAGGTTTGCAACCGCGACATGCTAAGTGAAGTGGCGTTTCTCCAGTCTGAAAGTAAAATAAAATGTTGTAGTAAATTTTAATTTATGTTGTCTTGTCATAACCGTAGATAAGTCTTAGGCAAAATACAACTTAAGTAGTTTGATAAAAACGAAAATATCGGCAAATATGGTAAGATGTAGTCCCTGCCTACCCCTCCGGGAAAAAAGCGTGAGTTTATGTATGTATATGGTAATTTTACCTTTGTTTTCCTCAATGGATCCCCTCCATCGTCTAAAAGCAGCGTGAGAGTGGCGAGATTCCCGAACTTAGCGGCCACGTGGACGGGAGTCATACCATCCTCAGTTGCTTTGTTTGGTCCAGCACCTGACTTCAACAACATTAGAGCACATTTGTCACCTGAAATAGAGATATGACCATACAGATAATCATAAAGGCTTGTCCAAGATGTGGGACAAACTTGATGTCTACATTAAAGTATTATGAAAACCATTAAAATTTATCAACTGCAATGCTTTATTAACAAGAAATATCGCCAGATATTCTAGATACCTACATAAGAAAATTTCATAAAATTACAAGATTAATTTCATGAAATATATGTATACTATTCAGCTCATAAGAGAGTCTAGAAAAGTTTAATCTTTTTGATGGATCCTTTACAATTAAACAAAACTATATATGAACAACAATACTGTTAACCATTTGATTACACCTTGATTACCTACACAAACACAAAAAAAAACCGCCTTTTTAAAAATGAAGGTAAAACTACTTTCTCAAACCGAATTCTGTCATGGTTATCTATCGATTTTGTAAATAAAATCCTAACAGTTTTACAAAGGGTTCATATTGCGTATCTTCAGGTCATACCATCAGGAATCCTGGCTGCGATGTGCAGAGGCGTCTCCCTCTGCTTGCCCCCTCGTATGTGGACGTCAGCTCCGTAACCCAGCAGCGTCTCCACCACCGCCGGCTTGCATGACTCCACCGCTATGTGGAGAGCTGTGTAGTTATCCTGGTCGGACAAGAATTGCCGTCTTTTAGTGGTCAAGATATCAGACAGATAAATTAGACACTGCATTGAATAACGAAGTAAGATAGGTAGGCATCGGTATTAATTTGTCTACTCTATCAAGTGTCTCTCTTCGAGACATATTTTTCTAAGCAAAAGTATAAAAAGTTAAAGAAAATATCTCCGTTCAGCAGGACCAGATTTTGATCATTGTTTTTTACATATATACATACATAAAATCACGCCTCTTTCCCGGAGGGGTAGGCAGAGACTACCTCTTTCCACTTGCCACGATCTCTGCATACTTCCTTCGCTTCATCCACATTTATAACTCTCTTCATTGTATTTTAATTCAATTTATTTGAATTGTTAAGTAGATGATGTTTGAATTGTAGAGGCTTACGTAAGTGAAGGGTCAAATGCTCATAAAGAAGAAGAAACTTACATTAGTGGTGACGTCCACACTCTCTCCTTTCTGTAGCAGTGTGTTGATGATGCCCACGTGGCCGTATCGCGCGGCGGTGTGGATGCTGCGGGCTCCATCCTGCAGACATTTTTTTGATTAGATTAATAATTATATTATGTGCCGTGTGGTTCCCGGCACCAATACAAAAAAGAATAGGACCACTCCATCTCTTTCCCATGGATTTCGTAAAAGGCGACTAAGGGGTAGGCTTATAAACTTGGGATTCTTCTTTTAAGGCTATGGGCTAGCAACCTGTCACTATTTGAATCTCAATTCTATCTTAAAGCCAAATAGCTGAACGTGGCCTATCAGTCTTAACAAGACTTGTGGCTCTGTCTACTAGCTGAACGTGGCCATTCAGTCTTTTCAAGACTTTTGGCTCTGTCTACCCCGCAAGGGATATAGACGTGACCATATGTATGTATGTATATTAATTATGATTTTATTGCTGTTTCGATGGTAAAGATAGGTGCATGGTGCTTTAGCTCAATATGTGGTAAGGGGCTGGCTAGATCAAAGAATGTGATCGTCTGTTTAATTTATTACCAGAAACGAGAAAAACCACGGTAAAGAGTCGCATATAACATTAACTTAACATACCTATCGTTCTAACGTATTAAAACAACATATGGAATTCTCGCCTCATTTATAAGGCTTCAGTAGGTACATAAAAGTTTCATTTCCGTTGTTACAAGGCCGCGCCGGCCAGCGGACTCCATTAAACAAATGCACGGGTAAAACTAAATCTGCCATTGTGACCTTGGCCTAATCACGGATTTAAGCTCCTTAATATGGAAAAACTATTTAAAAGAATATTTTCGTTTGAATCCACTCTTTCAGAAATACTAAGGTAGAATAGAATACAAGGGTTTACAAAAGGTGTAAAAACAAAACATATTTCCTCCTGGTCAGCCATGAATTATAGCATGCAAATTATTATAAAATTATACACAAGTCACTTAAATCAATTAATTAATTCTTAATAAAATGATGAAAATCCTACTTCCTACTACTATTATAAAGGCGAAAGTTTGTATGGATGTATGGATGTTTGTTACTCTTTCACGCAAAAACTACTGAACCGATTACCATGAAATTTGGTATGTAGGTAGCTGAAGACCCAGAATAACACATAGGCTACTTTTTATCCCAGAGTTCCCGCGGGATTGATAGGGTTTCCATGCGGACGAAGTCGCGGGCGGCCTCTAGTGTATTTATAATAGGTAAAATTTGGTAAATGCTTGAAGAGGTAATGCAAGACCAAACTAGTTTTCATCAATTAACAAAAGTAATGAGCAAGGACCCATTGTCTTACTTCCTTAATTTATGAATCACAATTTTGTGCCGCCCCTAAATTCTCAGAAATTTAGGTAATGGCTTGCTCATAATTTTGTTACCAATTTCATTTCCATGGTGAGTCGTATCGTGATGTTGAAAAGGTCCGCATTTCTGCACAGAGTTTGCGTCGAAAAAATTGATGTTCTTGATAAACTTACCTTGTTAGGCATATGAAGATACACCCCCTTCTTGAACAACATCATGGCGCAGTCGGCATGGCCGTTCAGGGAGGCTATGTGCATCAATGTGCTGCCATCTTTAGTACGCTCGAATATCGAGGCTTTGAACTTGTCTGCTAACAGTTCGATGATGGCTGCATGACCGTTCTCTGCGGCCAAGTGCATGGGAGTTCGGTCTGGAAATACAGGAGAGAAATACGTTGTAGAGCAGGGGTTAAATAGCTATAAAAAATCTATAGAAATTATTTAAAAGGCAACGAGAATACGATCCATGTTTCTCGATGTTTATTGTTTTTATTGGCATACTCGTATTCGGCTAAAAGTTATAATCATCCCTGCTACCTCAACCACGGTGGAAATGTTGTTTGACCAAAATATCAGCTTTCTATCCTAGGAAGTTTTTGTATTGCCAGCCACTAAAACATTTCTACCTTCCTTGTCAGCGATAGTAACAGGGATAACCCTGACGTCGAAGAAGACTAGACGAGAGGTTTTTCTTCCATCCATTCATCTTTATTTACATTATCAGCAATAACACCATTAGCTCTGGTGCGCTAAGATTACTTAAATGGTTCGTCTTCTCTCCCGTATAATGCTGTCTCACCGGAACTATTAAAACATGTGAATAAAGCGCTGCCTAATCTATGAAACCCTGGTGCCGTGTGGTTCCCGGCACCAATAGAAAAAAGGACCACTCCATTTCTCTCCCATGAGAGTCTTAAAAGGCGACTAAGGGGAAGGCTTATAATCTTGGGATTCTTCTTTGGCGATGGGCTAGCAACCTGTCACTATTTGAATCTCAATTCTATCTTAAAGCCAAATAGCTGAACGTGGCCTATCAGTCTTTACAAGACTGTTGGCTCTGTCTACCCCGCAAGGGATATAAACGTGATTATATGTATGTATGTATGTAATCTATGAAAATTAAAACCATTTCGTTAATATCGATATAATTACTTGGTCTTGTTCACAAAGATGCGTATAAATAGATGCCTTCATATTACCTTCGTTATCAGCAATAGCAGCATTAGCCCTGACGCCGTAGAAGTACTTGACGAGGGGCTCGTCTCCCTCGGCGGCGGCGATGTGTAGCGCGGTCTGGCCGGCGCCGTTGACCGCGTCCACGGCAGCGCCGTAGTCGACGAGAATACGGGCCATGTCCACGTCTCGTCTCCGAGCGGCGAGGTGGAGGGCTGTGTCGCCGGCTGGTGTGGAGGCCTGTTAGGTTTCAATCATTATAAGTTATTAATAGTGTGTGATGTCAGTTAGTGCCGTGTGGTTCCCGGCACCAATAAAGAAAAGAATAGGACCACTCCATCTCTTTCCCATGGATGTCGTAAAAAGGCGACTAAGGGATAGGCTTACAAACTTGAGATTCTTATTCTATTCGAATCTTAATTCTATCCAAAAGCCAAATAGCTGAACGTGGCCTATCAGTCCGCTCAAGACTGTTGGCTCTGTCTACCCCGCAAGGGATACAGACGTGATTATATGTATGTATGTATGTGATGTCAGTTACCAGTTGAATTTTAGTAACGCATCGCGGAGCGAAATGATTTATATGTCAAACTAAATTTATTTTTCATTGGAACGCTCTTCAACTTTGTGGAAGCATATTTTTTTTTATTAATCCTTATACTGGTATCCTTGGCCTGGTAATAATTAGAACTTATGAATTTTCAGGAGGAAAAACGAAGCAAGTAAAAATTTGGTTGATTAATACTTCCCGATAAATCAAAATACAGATGCAATTCTATAAACTCCGTGCGAATTCAATTAAGTTTAGGTGTCGAATTATTATTATTCGTATGAAAATTTCGATGCTCGTTAACACATAGTGCAAAAATATTTTCCTTTAAATTTATTATTTAAAACCACACTTTCGGAAACAACTATACTTATAATAATCTACAACACTTCACACATCTAATTAAATGTAACTAATTCTTACAATAAATGCTTACCCTTTCAACTGAAATCTAATTAAAGGATAAAAGGAAATAAAATGATATTTGATGATCGTTACATTTTGTATTAACGGTTTCAGATTATTCCGTGAAGATGTGCATCAAACCATACACAATACTTACATAAAGTACGCGCGTGCCAAAACGCCATCTCGTTACTTCGCTGCGGCTACAAACGGTAGCATCTGTGTGCTAATATAGATGTGATTTAATCTAAATTATAAAGCATACATAATACATGAATACTAGGATCTGTAAAGTGTATAAATGCATTACTTTGCTTTGCAACTTTCACCTAACAGTTGAACAATGCAACAATAATAAACGTAACGTAATATGGTTAACTTAATATGATATACCTGTGTTTCAAATTGTAAAGTGTGATAATTGTAATAGGTGTAAACCGTTTTTGTCACAATAAATAAATAAAAAAAAAATATATATATATATTTAATCATGCGTGCCTCATATATGTCCCTATCTTAGGATATCCTTTCTTTTCGAATATATTTACGTGTACTTATATACGTTTGCGTCTATTCTTTCTATAAAAAACCCCTTAAAATTTACTAGCGGCAATAATGCAATACGGTAGGTGTCAATGCTATTTGATGAGTCCATATAGTTTATGTGATTCTTATGTATACTATACAGAACGTAATTATTAATCAAAGCAAATAGTCACAAATAAACAAAAATAATAACGAACTATACTAAGTTTACAGTACAAATAGTACAACATTAGATGAATTAAAGGCAGGTGAAAATATAAATAAGTATGTTTAAAAGAAATACCTTGAGTTGTTCTGCGGTTTGAGCGCTGAGCAGCTCGCGAACCATGCTCTGGTTGCCGGCCTCCACCGCCAGCAGCAGCGGGATCTTCCCCCTCTGCAACACCAGGTCGCGAATTAACTTTTTCCACTCCTTCTGTTTCGCTCGCTCTTTATTCAACTCTATGAAACTCAGTTCCAGTTTCTGCAAATCTTTAGGCTGCAGAGTCGAAGGCGGGGTGCGGATACCAGAGCCGAAACTCACATTGGCGCTCCGAGGAGCATCCCGTCCGTTGTCGGACATGGCGGAGGTCGAAGGCCTACTCACGTATCAGGTCCGCCTGGCACGGACTCCATGCGGAGTCTAACAAACACCCCGCGCCGGCTGCGGCATGCCACTGCACGAAACCCTCCTAACTGTGACACCACAGATAATACTTTTGCACTGCAATCTTCGCAGTCATTCGCCAAAATGTTAAATCGATGGACTGTCGTGCTTCACGCTGAATTCCAATGCGACCATATTGAAAACTTTAGCTCACGATGAGACAATACGTACATGCTCCTCCATTGGAGTAACTAAACAAAATCGTCCTGGAGTGACATAGCGCGAGCGCCTAGCTCTAGTGACGAAGGACCGACTGAGACTTTGTGTATTAAAATTACTAATTTTGAATTTCGCCGCTGACGTTATAAATAATATACCGCAAGTGATTTGCATTGTAAATTCGCGTTATGACGTTTACTTCGCGAGTAAAGCTCGTCGGATAATTAGCTAGTTTCTATTCGCGGGGTCTCCACCCCCAACTATAGGAATGGCCAAAATGGCGAGCTGGCTGATTAGCGGAGGCGATTCGACAATTAATATTAGCTAGTTGGTAATATGCGTGCTACGTCACGTCTTGAGTCGTGAAGTTTTATTAACTTCTATTAGTCGCATGGCTTGATAGGCTTTTGTTTACAGCGTTGGAGTGTTTCGGGGGTAGTTCCGACGGCGGGTGGCGGTGCCAGGCGAGCCTGCACGCGATGCCGCCGTGACCACGATGCATCCCTCTATCCCCGACTACTTACCGTTACAAATCGGAACTCTATTCATTTCAATTTAAAGCCTGAATTTGATGAATTCACGCGAAATCTGAAACTATGCGCAATTCTCTGTTTTACAATTTAAATTCGGTTTTACATTTGGGTTGCCAGATTTGACAAGCCGATGTGAATGCTTAAAGCATAGCATTCTGATTGCTAGCTACTCATGAAATTTATTAGAAATTGTTATTAGAAATACATATTTATAACAGCATTATGGTATTCTCGTTCTTCTTCTTCAACATAAATGTACAATTCTGAATGTCCGGCCTCTAGCATTGCGTGGCATCGTTTACCTCCTCGATAAATAGAATAACTTGAAACGCTTATTAGTTGCCTGATGATTATAAGAAGGTTACCCCATCTATCCTCAGGCGGATGTCCTTGCCCGCTGCAGTGAGGAGCGCCCGCAGGATGCTGGTGGCTGTGCCGGTCTGTCTGCTAGCGACCAGGTGTACGGCCGTCTGCTGGCGACTCTGTGGGAATAAATCAAGATGATCTAGAATGTGATTATTCGAATCAAGCTGCAGACTGTGACTGCACAATAGTAGTCTTTTCAATAAATAGAATACTATTTTGCAGTGACTGATCTTAATTAAATTAAATGAGTATTGTTATTTCTCGTGAAGGGCTAGCGTCACTATCTTAATCTCAATACAATCCTCAAGCCATGTCTGCTTAATGTCGACTTTTTGGGACTATTGACTTGGTCTACCGTGTAAAGGGTAAATAACCGTTGTCTATGGTAGCTGGAGAAAATGAATCATTCTCATATACCTATATACAAGGGATATTAGGCTGTGGCTTTTAACTAGACACTAGATACAAAACAGTAGAAGTAAAAATTTAAGATCTTTCTAGATAATTTAAACAGCAAAGTGAGTTATCATGGTAGAAAATATACCTATGCATGTCTCAGGTAAAAGCTCCCTTCCTCAAAAACACGCAACAAATTATCTTATAATGGAAGGAAGAATGAACATTGTGCGTGCTAGTTTCAATCACAATCTCTGAATATTACCTGAAATAGAAACTTTGCACTGGATGCTATTTTTATTAAATAATGGTACAAGTTTTATAACCTAACTGTCCTTACTTATTGAACATACGAGAGATGACTTAGCTGCAGAACTAACTAGTGGTGGAAGTTGCCTTATTTGATTTTAATAGCCACTGAAACGATAGAAAACAAAAAAGTTGATATCTTTCATCTCTGTTTGAGTACTGACGCATGTTCGAGACAGAAGAAGTAGAAGGAAGTAATCATTCCACATTTACTAGTTCACTGAGTTCTTGAGTATCTACCATATTATACTTAGTAGTAATCATTATTACGTTTGATTTTGAACGAGTGAAGGAACTGTCATTTTACTTTTGTGATGGTTACTAAGAGCTGCCTTTCATATTTGAGTATTCCCCATTGCACCCTCCACTGCTATGCCTCGCGGTCCGGATTCCACTTTCCACTACACTCTTTCGACGTGGTTAAGTAAATCGGCTTGCAATTCATCTTTTCCGATATGAAGCCAGGAATTCTTTAATCCATACATTTGTTCCCAAGATTTGGCGGACTCCAGATCCGGCTTGGAGGGGGCAACCGGGAACACAGAGATAGATTTGTTCCTAAGATTTACCCAATTCAGGATTCAGGACCCAATGTTCAAAAGGCGGAATCCGGGCTCCTCAACAGAAAGAAGACATTTGTTTCCCATTAAAGAAGTCTGCAGACAAAACATGACCGTACCAGCGTAGATGTCTCTTGCATTTCGTCGAGTATGCGTTGTGGTTTTATAAAACTTTTGTAACTCACCCCACCCGTAGCGAAGGGATCGACGCCTCTCTTGGACAACAGCAACTTGACAATGTCCTCCCGAGCATACATGGCCGATATGTGCAGAACATTGTAGTTGTCCTGGAAACAAACAGTTGTATTAAACATCTGGAACATACATACTAACAAAACCCTACACTTTTTAGTTCCTAGGCTCAATATAAAGGTTGTATGTTCCAAGTAAATCAGTCACGCAGTATCGCAACAGTTAAATGAAGGTGTATTGATTACCTGATATAATCAGAATCATAACGTCAAAACCACTGCATCTTTTTCTGTCTGTATATGGACACAATTAAGGAATAAATTAGTTACAAGAAAATGCAACAGTATGGCAAAAGCTCCTCAAAGTAAAAGATGCAGCAGCCAGTAGCTTATTAGTTAAAACTTTTGGTTTCCACATAATCGAAGATTTGGGCAAGCAGAAGCTTTACGCTATGTTTTAAACCTTTTGCAAAATCCCGATTAATTTTAACACCGAGTAAAACGCAGTATACTAATCAATCGCAATTAACATATCGCTTTCCCTGCATGAGAATCCATGTACCTGCGAAAACATCGCGTGTGTTGTTCAGCCTGTTTTTCTACAAGGCGATTAAGCGCCGGACCACAGAGTGGAGAAGACGTATTTAATGTTGTGTAACTGTTCTGTAACTCTTCTAGTAATCTTTAGTAATAATATAAAGCTGAACAGTTTGTTTGTTTGTTTGAACGCGCTTATCTCAGGAACTACTGGTTCGGATTGAAAAATTATTTTTGTCTTGAATAGACTATTTATCGAGGAAGGCTTTAGGCTATATAACATTACGCTGTAACTATAAGGAGCGAGGAAATTATGGAAAATGTGAAAAAAAACGGGGTAAATTATTCATCCTTGAGGGCTTCAATGATGACCAAACTATTCCACGCGGACGAAGTCGCGGGCACAGCTAGTATAATTATAATCTTACAGACCCTCGACGTGTTTCCGTGCTTTGAGACTAGCTTTTACCATCACCATAACTCTCTGGACCTAGTAGCTTTAGCAAACGTGTTTATTATAAGTTAATACATGAGTGGGATGATGATAATGACATCACGCTATTAAACTTTTTATTTCAGTGAATCATCGCTGAATTTAGTCAGTCTCATTATATGCGTTTATTGTACTAAATAGGAGTAGGTAATTCGTGGGTCGCGTGACAAGAGGGCGGTCAAGTGGTCACCTTCGAAGGCGGTACGGTTACAACTTTCACGGTTCTCGCCTCTTGTGACTCAAACGAATGAGTGAGTTAGTGAGTCAAGATCATAGTCATGAAAAATCTAAGACATTTTTTCATAGAAGTTGTGTAAAAGAGAATAGTTTTTTCTTCTTCTAAGCAAACTTTTTTTACTCGTTTGTCAATTCGCCATAATCTCTAGATACTTTAGGAAAGTAATTTTACACTATACAAGAAAAATATGGCAAATTTTCTTGTTATAAAAAACCAAGAGTCTTGAAAAGAGTGAAAGGCCACGTTCAGCAGTTTGGCTTAATGATAGAATTGAGATTCAAATTGTGACATATCGTCTAAAAGAAGAATCCCTAATTTATAGGCCTATCACTTAGTCGCTTTTCATGACATCCATGGGAAAGAAATATAGTGATCGTATTATTTTTTTAATTAGTACCGGGAACCACACGGTGGCCGTGTGGTTCCCGGCACCAATACAAAAAAGAATAGGACCACTCCATCTCTTTCCCATGGATGTCGTAAAAGGCGACTAAGGGATAGGCTTACAAACATGGGATTATTTTTTAGGCGATGGTCTAGCAACCTGTCACTATTTGAATCTCAATTCTATCTTAAAGCCAAATAGCTGAACGTGGCCTATCAGTCCGCTCAGGACTGTTGGCTCTGTCTACCCCGCAAGGGATATAGACGTGATTATATGTATGTATGTATGTATGTATGTAACCACACGGCACAAATAAGTACTAAACCTAGAATTTAAGAAATTATAAAGTAGTTGCATTAGGTATTTTCCTGTTGATTAGTCACACGCCTGACCCCATAGCGGGCGCGAGCATAAATCGCGTCTTATCGACACATCTGCGGCGGCTGCCCGCGGGAAAGATTGCGTACAGCTAAAGCGATAAGATTCTTGATACATTAATTATAAATGTAAGAGAGGCCCACCCGCCGGACCGAAGACACTGGCTATACACTGACCATCACCGAGAGAGGCCATCATCACAACGAGTACCGCGGCGTCCGTTGACCCAAGGACAGGACAGACCACCCCAACGACTTCCCTGCCGCAGCAGATGGCGAAGATAATTGCTGAAGAGGGCCACAGCCGACCGAAAAAATCCCAGCTTTACATCGTCAAAGATGTAAGCAAAAGTGGAGAGAAAAATGTCGGAATACCGATGTCGGGGCCCAAAGTACGACTGACAGCACGCGATGGTGAGAGAGAGAGAAAAAGACATGAGTTGATACTAGAAATTAAGTAATCCCGTGCTTTGAATTTTTAAAAATCTTACTCCATGATCGACATTCTATAGCTTAAAACTTAAGGCTAACGGTAGGCTTACAAACTTGGAACTCTTGTTTAGGCGATGGGATAGCAACCTGTCACTATTTGAATCTCCATTCTATCATTAAGCCAAATAGCTGAACGTAGCCATTCAGTCTTTTCAAGACTATTGGCTCTATCTACCCCGCAAAGGATATAGACGTGACCATATGTATGTATGTAACGAGATAAAACGTAAGGAGATAACGTGTGTTAACGTGGAATAGCTGACTTTTTATCTCTTAGCTTTTACAGGTTTACCATCCTTACATGGCCAGCTCCGGCCCGCCTTATGGGAAATTACTCTTTTGTTCTACTTTCTTTCGAGTAGCCCAACCATATAGAGTGTATGTAGTGGTAATTATTCTACCGCTAACGATTATTAATGTTTCACAAATACGTGAAAATAGCTTAAATTGCTGGGCCTAGTTCATGAGCATATTGATATTTGTTTTATTGGATTCCAAAATGTTACAACTTTGCAATGTAAAATGGTTTGAATATAGGTAAATAAATCGTTGTAAGGCTAAATCATGGATAAATATGGATTATGTAAATCAATCATACAGGGATCATGGCAAATAGAATGATGAATTCTCTGTCTGCCTCTCCGGGAAAAAGGTGTGATTATATATATTTTTTTTTCAATTAATATGTATGTGTATAATATTTTTGTAATGTATAATATATTATTTAACTTTTAAAAAAAGACTATGGAACAGTGAACCCAACACATCCTACTAATATTATAAATGCGAAAGTTTGTGAGTATGTCACGATGTCAGCATGGATGTTTGTTACTCTTTCACGCAAAAACTACTGAACCGATTACAATGAAATTTGGTATGTAGGTAGCTAAAGACCTAGAATAACATATAGGCTACACTTTATCCCGGAGTCCCCGCGGGAATGATTCCACGCGGACGAATTCATTATAAAATTCTTTCAATAATAACAGCTCCTACCTCTGAGCGTTATTTATTTTAAATTCAATAAGAAGGTTAAATATATCCAAGGTCCCACTATAAGATCAAAATACATATTATATTGTGGCAAAGGCTGCCTCGCCTCAAGGTTAACTTTATCGCTTCAGGTAGCACGGCTCGTAGCCGCGGGTCTACGGTGTAGTCACTTCGTAGCACTTTGCTACGAGTGATGCTACGACGAATGATATAAGCTTTTAAGTATTTAATAGAACTGCATGTCAATTCTGCTATTTTATTTTAATCCGAAACGGATCTGAAACGCATTGATGACAACTTTTGGTATTCTACTAACAATTTGTCAAAACGAAGCCGTAACGCATTGGTTACGCAGCCGAAACGGTTCGTTTGTCGTATTCTCCTAAAGGACACATAACCTTCCGTTTGCCGTTCGGCTATTATTTCGTATTCTGATAAGTTTTTGACAGTTGGTCCGGCCGAAACGCAACAGTTCTGCATTGGTTGAATTGTCCAAAGTTACGGTTTTGCATCGGCAGCAAATAACCAACCGCTTCCGTTTCATTTGCGTTTCAGCTATCAACGTAAAGTTACTGGAATACCGTTTGACAATATAAACGCAACTGTAACCAAGCTGAAACGCATCCGAACTGTTTCGGTTAACAAATAGCAGAATTGGCCTACTGGTCCATGATAAAAATATTTTGGTTTTAATCAATAATTTTTTTTTCGTTAGAATTTATAAATACTGTTAATTGTTACTTATTCGAAGATTATAACTTATATTTTTTATAAGACTCACTTCAAGAAAAACAGCCTATGTTATTTCTAAAGATTTAGCTTATCTCTTTGCTAATATATGTATATACATCACTCTATCTATCCAGATCCCATAATCCCTGCTTCTTATTTATCTTCATTGCCATTCATCAATATTTTCATGCGAATTCATCGGATTAGAGTACCTTTGACGTGACTTTTCACCAAAACTTTAGGTACTTCTGTTGAAGGATATACTAAACTTTTTAAAAATGAGAATACTCACGTTGTTCCTCGCTCCGACATCGGACCCGAGCTCGATGAGTCTCTCCACGAAGGAGGTGCGGTTATCCTTCACCGCGTACATCAGCGGTGTCATCCCCGTCGTCTGAAACAGATGAAACATGTTACATAAACAACAAAGGAAGCAAACAAGAACATATTCTTTTAAATCTACATACATACATACAAATAAGCACGTCTCTTGCGGGGTAGACAGAGCCAACAGTCTAGAAAAGACTAATAGGCCACGTTCAGCTGTTTGGCTTAATGATAGAATTGAGATTTAAATAGTGACAGGTTGCCAGCCCATCGCCTAAAAGAAGAATCCCATGTTTATTAGCTATTCACAATATTGATATATCCACAACATTGTTATGTGTTATGCAGTAAAGAGTTATTCATACATTCATTTCTTGTTTGAATCTTAATTCCATTAATAAACCATACAGCTGAACGATGCCTTTGAGTATTTTCAAGACTGTTGGCTCTGTCTACCCAATAAAGGTTATATTCTTTCTCTGCTCTTTAATGTTCTTTTCAATCGATCTTTCCCCTCGTATCTTCACGAAAAATTCTCTTTTCGCGAACCGGACAATCGTCTAAGATCCTACAATAAACTTCTTCTATGTGTTCCTTTACACTCTTCCCATTCCTACTCTAAATCTTTCTCCGTAAAGGCTGCAAAGCTTTGGAATTCTCTCCCCTTGGACACTAAAAAAGCACAGACCCTCAACATATTTAAAAATAATGTATTTAAGTTCCTGTCCAGTTGAGCACCTAGATCGAACGTCAGGCAATTTATCTTAGTTTATGTATGTTTATTTATTAATAAGTTTATACATATATATTTATTGGATAGGTATATGTCTATTATATGTATTTCTGTTAGTATATTATTATATTGTTGCTAAAAACACAGTGACTTGCCGCTTTTTACTGAATTATCTAGTTCCTTTATTGTTTTGCCGGTTGACTGGAAGAGATCCCTTTATGGGATAAGTCCGCCATTGCTAGTGATTTGTTTATTTTATAACTTTGTACTTTTTTCTTGTTACTGTGTAAATTTCTATGCAATAAAGATATTACAAACAAACAAACAAAGGTTATAGACGTGATTATAGATATGTATGCTAAATTGTTAAATGCTTTATTATATAACAGTGTCTTTGAATTGCATTGTATATTGTTCCAATTTGCTAAAACTCTAAAAGACTGGGATCCTATTAATAACTGAGAGGTCATGACTTTATCTTAACAATTCACATTCTCGTATTCTTATTTGTTTCTTAAAAAATGTAATGTCAGCAATTTTAAATAAAATCTTGTCAAAATTACAGTGAAAACATACAATAACACAAGTTAGCATACATATCAAATTTCGGGTATAAAAAAACAATCTTAATTTTCCCGTAGAAAAATCTGAAATGTGAGTTAATTTTAACCTCATATAATATTAAAACCTAATTTTCCCCGACTCACATCAAAGTGGAAATATCAAGATTAAAAAAATCCGTTGCTGTATATAATTGAAGATAAACCTGTTGTGATGTCCGCCCGTAATCAGTTAGGTACCTTAGAGAAGTATGCAGTCGCTTGTAGAGAAAATTGATAAAAAGCTATAGATAGATCTTCAGTTTTTTTTTTATAAACAGTCATACAAACATGAAAGTAGTTCCTATATAAACTCGAATTTCAGATCAAAACAGTTACATACTTTTGATGTCTACAAACGAGTTTCAAATTGTCTGTTTTATATTACTGGAAAACGAATGGTCAAATTTCTTTCTTTCATCTTTATCCGGCGACTAAGGGATAGGCTTATAAACTTGAGATTCTACTTTTAGGTGATAGGCTAGCATCCTGTCATTATTTGAATCTCTTATTCCATCATAAAGCCAAACAGCTGAACGAGGCCTATCAGTCTTTTCAAGACTGTTGGCTCTGTCTACCCCGCAAGGGATATAGACATGATTATATGTATGTATGTATCTTTATCCATAAGATCGTTACATATAATAAAATTGTAACTGAGCAATGTCTGTACTTGAAAAATATTGCCAGAAAATCGATATAAGGTCGATATACGAGTATGTTCATATAGACCCCTATATCGGTTTTCTGTTGCAGGTTGGTCTTCCAAAAGAAGTAAAAAATGTGACTTTTTTGAATTTCTGTCTGTCTGTATGTTTTTACTCGCATAATGCTATAGCTCCGATTTAAATGTGGTTTTCTCTGATATATTAGACGTAGCAACTTAAAAAGTGGTATACAAAATTTCTCCCCTCGCCCCTCAAAGGGGGCCATACAGGGGGTCAGCATTTACGTATTCAAAATTTCGGCGAACGAAGTCAATTATAAAAATATCTTCAATAAATAACAGTTGCAAGAGGTAAGTATTTATAACGCAATTCTAAATATCTGCATTTTTAATCGCGATCAGGAATTTGCGTCAGTAATAAACTTTGTTTACAGTATTCATGATTAACCCGTTTTATTGCTCGACAGATTAATCATCAAATTTGTGGTTCTATGCGGTGATTGTATAATTAGGACGGCGAAATTTAATCACCTGTCGTATTTATTTAGATGATTTATTTTGGTTTTCATCGTTGTGGCTTTAAATATTACTCATGTTGATTTTGTAAATCATCAAAGTCATTTTGAAGACTTTGGTACATGTCTTCCCCACTAACATCTTGGTTACGTCTCACTCTCACATTTTTTTATGTAGACATGTGCATTCTTCCAAGATTTAGATTTTTGGTCTGGTGAAAATGCTGCAGTGTAGTTTGTTTTACCGCTTTTTCTACACATACGCTTTGGAAGCGGTAGTAGATATGATTAGATTTAAGTGATATTACGTCAATAAGTGATACCTTGTATTCAATTTTGAAAATAAATCTGTTCTATTTTATTCTTGCGTTCTTCAAGGAATAAGTCAGACTGTAATTAGAAGCCGGGAGTGGGTGGATATGGATATGTATGAAATAGATTTGATTTTTTAAGTGCCGCGAACCATATTATCTAATTAGATATCCAGTAAAGGTTCATTTATTATTAATTTATTAAAGACTGTGATGAAGAGTAACGACTGTTCTTAAAATTTCGTTATTTCAGTAAAATAGCTGCTTCAAAGTTTCGTGCTGATAAGTAGTTTTAACTACAAGATGGTGGGCCAAGTTAGAAGCAGGAAACTGGTTAATAAGGGAACAATTTTAACAAGTTCAGCCTCATTAGAAAGCATTTCTATAATAAAAATAAAGAAATGAATGGCTACATAGAACAATGAATACATATATAGAGCCGTGCTTAAGTAGGATTATATTGAGGACGTCCTGGTCAGGTCAAGAGTACCCTTATCGACGACCTTGCATGAAAAATTAGGAAGAGTAACGTATGAAAAAGTGGACGAAAGAAAGTAGTATGCAGGAATGGTGGCAAGTTAAAAGATGTAGTCTTCGCTCTCTTTTTTTATGATCTCGATTTTTTGTTTGTGTGCCTAATATTGGCAAGACTTTGGATATTTATTTTCATATTGATAAGCGTCACATCTTAGTGCCCCTTTACGTGGGATCGGAACAGTTTGTCTTAATTTGCATCCATTGTTTTCGCTATAACCTATGCCCTGCACCAGATGGCGGCTTTGAAAAGCCCTTTTGAGTGATTAGCGCAAGCGTGACTTATAATAATTAGCCTAATGATCGCTGTATGGTGCACTCTAATTTACATCAAAAGTTCAAGGGTTTGCCAATTTTACGCTGCATAATTTGCAAGATTTTACTTTCAGTCTGTGACGCCATAAATGATAGGTCAGGATTGTAATTAAAGCTAGGGACTTGTGCTTCTCAGCTTCCAAAGCATAAGTGTAGAATAATGGTGCAGCTTTTACAACAGCATGTATTGTCAAATTAGAATACCGTGTGGTTCCCGGCACCAATAAAAAAAGAATAGGACCACTCCATCTCTTTCCCATGGATATCGTAAAAGGCGACTAAGGGATAGGCTTACAAACTTGGGATTCTTTTTAAGGCGATGGGCTAGCAACCTGTCACTATTTGAATCTCAATTCTATCATTAAGCCAAACAGCTGAACGTGGCCATTCAGTCTTTTCAAGACTGTTGGCTCTGTCTACCCCGCAAGGGATATAGACGTGACCATATGTATGTAGAATATCCTGCTTATCTCTCTCTCATCTCTGCGTGTTCCTGGTTGCACCCTCCAAAGAAGTGTTTCGGGGCTGGGGTCCGCCTTTCGACATTTCTCTCTCCACTTGGCCCGTTTTTCGATGACCTCGGATTTCAGTCTATTGGCTCGCATATTATAAAATATCCTGATTATGACTTAACTTTAAAAAAATATCATTGACTATTAACATCCCAAAAGGGTTTAGACTATTTACCCATAGGACTGTTTGTTCGACTTCAATGATATATATACATATAAGTGTGGTATATTGATAATTAAGTGTTCAACAATATTAATTTGATAAGCATGAGTAGCGTGTTACAATAACGGATTTAGAGACTTTTGATTACGAAAAGTCCCGACAAAGGGCGAAGTAATCATCTACATCTATTAATTAACCAATATGAATATTCTATATTTATTGAGGAGTGACTATAAACCACGACACAGGCATAAATAAGCTAATGAAGAAATTTTATAGTCACAACGAAAAAAAAAGGATCTTTATGCATTATAGATTACTTTTGTGTCATTTCCCGTTGAATTAAAATGTAATCCATCTCCGGTACCATCAGACGTTTTTGGATTAATTTGACTAGTTGCTATAACGAGTCATGTATTCTGCACGTGTTTACGTAAGTACATATAAAGGCTCTTAAAAAAATGTTTTATCTAAACAGCTATATAGCACGAAGATAGCAAATTACTCACGTTTAATTTCGCAAACGCTATGCAGATGTAATAAATTTGTTGTATTCTAGATTTTTTTAGTCATTGCCGCGCCTAATCCGCTGCACCCAGCCTAATAGCTGGGTATTCAGGCCAGCTATTTCTACATTCGGGTCTAGCACAACCTCATGGTCGCTGTAATTCGCCTTATAATGTTTTTTGTACACGAAACACCAAATTTTATAAGTGCCATTCATGTTCACGTCAGACCGTAACTTCGTTTAGTTATGATTTTTCAATTTTAAGATGGCAGCCTTGTAATGAGGATATTCTTTTTCGCCATCTTATCCAGGTGTCTCATATCAAAAATTTTACATTCTACCTTAATAGTAAACGGATACAAACTTCAGTATACGACTGGAGCCGCGGGTCAAAGCTAGTTACTAATCAATCTTTGATTTAGACCATACACAACACGCACATTTAGTTACATCTTTATACCTTACGGGAGAGACAAAGCCAACAGTCTCGCAAAGACTGAAAGGTCATCGCCTAAAAGAATTCCAATAAACGTGAAAGAGACGTGTGGTATCCAGCACTCAGAACGCACTTTATATATTTTTGATAGATACCGCTTAAAGGGCGACTAAGGGACAGAAGGGCTTATAAACTTGACATTTCACTTGCAGATGTTGGACAAGCAACCTGTTAGTTTCTGAATCTCAATTCCATCATAAAGCCAATATACTAAGAGCTGGATTGTGGCCTATCAGTCTTCGACTATTGGCATGTTCTATTCCACAAGGGATATAGACGTGACAATATGTATATATAAGTTAGAATGTTTTATACAATGTATTACCTACATAAAATACACCAAACAAGCAGTGTATGCCTGGTTTTGCGGTGCGTCGGCGGGCGACTTCAATGTTGTGACAAGTGTAGCCTCCAATCGATATCCGATTTGTCAAATAAAAGACATGAACGGGTCGTCTTTTTCCACAGCGGTGTTTGTCTCACCGTTTTTATATAGAGAGCTTTAAGTTAAAAGGTATGAAAGTTTTCTCTGAATTTTAACAGATTTTTGTCTCAAAAATCTAGGTTATATTTAAATTCAATTTTTTTTTTCATTATACATTATACTTCATATCGCTTAATAATTGTCAAAACGTTTAGTTTCACAACAACAACATTAATATTGTTTATTTTATTATCATTTTAAAGATATAAAAGTGTCATATCCCGCCATTATAAGTTACGAAAACCGCGAAAAAGGATACTAAGTAACAACCAAATTTTCTGCTCATGCTATTTCGATACCTATAAAAGGTTATTTCGATAACCTAGACACGATTCAACAGATATTATTAATCATACGTTAATATGTTAATTTCCTGCATTAGAAGTCAGTCTATTGATCGTCGCTTCCTGTGTTTTGCAATATCCGCTGTGCAAAGGCTTTTAGGCGAATTACAAATCGGAATGCTGACTCAGCAACGGCTGACAAAGACTGCCCACTTGGTAAAGGTAGACGAGGGTATAGAATGCACAGTCAAAATGATGATAAAACCAGTCGCAGAGGTGGACGTTTAATGAAAAAAAATAACAATGACAGTAATTTTAATGGAATTATGTTGAGTTTAATGTACTGTATAGTACAATCAATTATTATAAAGCTATTCGGACAGGTGTATCGCAGTAAAACGAATAATATGAAAATTATGGAATTACCCGGAAAGTTTAATTTACTATAAGGGGACAATTTATTGTCAGGGTTACATAAAGTATAGTCCTAGCTGTGATGATAAAACCAGCCATAATGGTGGACTTTAGTTCGGCGAATAAAATATAATGATAGTAAATCTAATAGAATTATTCATAAAAACGTTCATATAATCGTAACCCTAGCGGGGTAGACGGAGCCAACAGTCTTGAAAAGATTGATAGGCCACGTTCAGCTGTTTGGTTTAATGATAGAATTGAGATTTAAACAGGGACAGGTTGTTAGCCCATCGCTTAAAAGTAGAATTCCAAGTTTATAAGCGTATCCCTTAGTCGCCTTTTCCGACATGCATGGGAAAGAGATGGAGTGGTCCTATTCTCTTTTTATTAATGCTGTGAACTACAAGGCACTTCTAAAAAATAATGGAATTATCCGTTAAGTTTTAATAACTTTTCTCTCTTTTGGGTTTTTATTTATGTTGTTGATTGTACCGTAATCGTATCCCGAACCAAAATGTAGTATGTGTATTAATTTACCAATAATTAATACACATGAGAACAAAGAGTAAGTAAGATCGCAATCAGAAACTAGTATGTTCATTTACAAATTCTGGAATATTACAGACACAATTACTTTACTAACGAATTCAGAGAATATTAAAGAAAACAAATGAATTTTACGCTCGAAGCAATCCATTAAAGTTGGCAAAATGGCGACCTGAATATTGACAAAAAGAAAACTTTCCTTTACGTTGCATTGGTCAAGGACCGAGGGCTATTCAAGGCCAAGTAATGAAGACTAGGGACTATCATCGAATATCCGATATTAAAAATATCCTAAAACACACCCGATAAAATGTTCGGATTATCCGAATTACTTTTTTGTTTTATTTTTGATAGCAATAATAATTACTCACAGATTGTAATTTCTACCATGTAATGATTATGTATACAAAATATCATTTTATTATCTACTATCTAATAAAATGATAGCGCGGAGCTTCGCTCCCGTGGTAATTTCGAAGTGGGAAAAACGTAGCCTGTGTTATTCCTAAATTAAGTTTAATCTGTATTATATATATTCAATCTGTGTACCAAATTTATAAATGTTACATAACATACATCAAAATCGATCCAGTAGTTTTTGTGTTTATTTGTTACAAACATCCCAAAATACTTAAATATGTTTATTATTAGTGTGGATTAGTATAACTTTTGAAATTCCTTAAAATCTAATAAACGAAATTATCCGAGACCAATGGATAATCCGAAATAATTTTATATCCATGTCCGGTATACCAATCCGTATTCGAAATTTCATAATGCATAACACCCCTATGGAAAGGATAATTAACTTAAAATTTTTCTTGTAGACGATGAATTAGCATCCTGCCACTAATTGAATCTCAATTCCATCATTGACCCATAGAGGTGCTGAACGGTGCACTTTCAGTCTCTTCAAGACTGCTTGTTCCGTCTAAACAAGCGATTAAAATGTGATTATATGAAGTATATGTAGGTACTTATATTATTTAAATGTATGTATAATATTCTTGATGGAGTTCTTTCAAGTTGATGAAATAATAAATGCATCATCATCATTATGAATAACAACACATTCATTGAATAAATGCGAAGGTTGAAAGGTCAATAAAACCTTACCCCTATTGTGAGTTAAACAATTTTTTGTGGTGAAATCATTTCTTTAAGTTATACGGGACAAAATGATCTGATTAAACGGCTAGTTTTAGTGAATTAGCGAGCTCGAAGTGAATATAGAAATTATTCATTTTACATAATATTATTGATAAAATTTTGAAATTGATAGATAAGACAGCGGGCCCGGGTACAAGGTACAAAAAAACCTGGCTTGATGTCGTTAAAAATTATACGAGTATGCTTGCAAGGGTTTGAAAACTGAAGACGCTGTAGAGCGACAGACAAAGTGGGAAGTTATCTTTATATGTGGGAAAGTGGACCCCAGGCCCGGAAGCACTATGATGGAGGGTGCAACTGAGACGATGATAGAGAGAGCGAGAGGTAGAAAGATATGACAGCGGGCCGTTCGGCCAATCATTTCACAGAAATAATAATGATAATAACAAATACCCTTTGATACATGTAAATAGATATATACTGAAACGAAAGTTTTAGTAAAGTTACACACGTGGACTTGATAGAATCTTAGTCAGACTACACGAAGGTGAATATAAAGAAAAAAAAATAAGTAAAAATATAATTTCTACAAAAAAAGTTGTATTTGAAAGTTATTAAATATGCATTTTAATATAATCATCTGTTTCCGTGATTTTCTTGTTACATTTTGTACCTACATATTTGAATTATGATATTTCATAGTTGCTCTTTTCGCAATGAACCTTGAAACTGGTGAACTGCAGCAGTTGGCAGTGTGCCAGGAGTTCGCCAGGGCATGCACTGAAAGAGCGATGGCCTGCTCAGACGGGGCAAATGTCGTTGTCACGACAATCGCTCATATTAAATCCCCGACTAATGGAATGTTATAAGTTGCTCTGTTTGTCTATGCCTGTATGTGTGTATGTGGCGTCGTAGCGCTCCAACGTATGATTTTTTTTTTAATTTTTTTTTGTTTTATTAGCGAGCAGTTGGTTATGTTCTTAGCTACGAATAAGTATATGAAAATCGATTTAAGATTGGAAAACACTGACGATGGCTTATTAAACGTTTTGTCATATATTTGTGACTTTGGAATAGGATCAATTTGTGACGATATCACTACGTCACAACCACAAGTAAATAGCGGTGAAGATTCTAAATCACGCAATCATAGTTTCTACGGCTTTGAGCATAGGTATTTATAAATTCATCGGCGCAAAATAAAACCATTACCGTAATCTGAACTGGGCCAGGTTCCAAATCTCACCATGTCATTTCTAGTACGCAGAGATCGTGATAAGCGGAAAGATGTAGTCTCTGCCTACCCCTCTGCCATATATGTATGTGTGTCATTTCTACTTGATAATACAATAGATCCGCAAAATTTAAAGGAATTGAATATAATTTCAGTATCCTCAAGCATAAAGTTACACACAAAGTCTTAATTTTGTTATTACGAAAACATGTAGAGTACATTTCACTGTACAAGTTGTATATTAAAATTGAAAATTCCTTTTCACCCGTCACATTTCCCGGTAAAACGTCGTAAGTTATGTTAAACTATACGCCATTTACATTAACAATATTGTTTAGAGAGGCGGGGATTAATAGTAACCTATTTATGGCAGTCCCCACTAGTTATTTACATATAAATAATTCATGAACGTTTGTAAAACACATAAAGATGTCTTCAGTGTGATAGGTTACTCTACCTTTAAGTAATTAAGAAATTTTTTCTTTTAATTCAAATTTATATAATACTGTAAAAGTACATACTGCATGCATTGATCCATTATGCATGTTTCCTAGATAAGTACGCAAAGACTACATCTTTCCACTTGCCTCGAACCCTGCCTACTTTCGCTTCATCCACATTTATCACTCTTCATGTAAGCATCGGTTTTGGGGTATTCTTGAACAGATTTTTCGCCAGGACCTCCTCGATTTGATCAAGGTGCGTTCGACTAGGACTTCCCTTTCTTCTTTCGCATTTATTATCTCTTTTAGATTGTCTTAGTTAACCTGCTTTAACTCCACCTCATAACCTAACGGAACTAGGCCAACAAGGCATTTTTTTTTATATCTCTGTTAGTAACATTTTCATCTCATTATTCCTGAACCAACGTTGCCAACCTTAAAAAACATAACACTCCTATTTTGAACGTTCACGGAAAAGTCACTAATGTCCGTGCATTCATCGTACTACCGAATACTATATTTTAGCCTCATAATTTGGGGTTGAAATCGAATATTAGCCGTATCAGCGTTTGTGTGTCAAGGTGGCTAGTTTTGCGTGCGGAGTCCGTAATCGATGGGAGATTTTTGACCTTACTCCACCATCCTTGGAACTCACTATTCTTGGTCAGCTACACTGTCTAATGTTATGGGCGATGGGTAGGCATTCGCTAAGGAAAGATCAGATTTTGAAATAACAATGGCGGGGATGTTCTCGTATAAAATCTTTTATTCATAAATCTTTATCTGTATTTGTAATGCATAAAAAGCTATTTTGTTACTGAGCGACACAACACATCTGCTGGGTCTAGAGACTTGAAATTTGACATGTACGTAGGTTCCTTACATTGTGGTCTAGGGGTGCACTTAGAGAGAACTGAACCACGTTCAATTGTAAGGCTTTATGCAAGAATTGAGATTCAAAGCTACCTTATGCCAAAATCATAAATTTATTCGCATATCTCTCAGCGAGACAGACAAAACCAAAATTAAAAAAATAGTGACAGGTTGCTAGTATATCGCCTAAAATAATCATAATTCAGATAACCTCTTAGAAATATAATAAGAGAGAATGAATTGGATACGTTTGATAGTCATGGAAACAGACGTAATAGTAAAACAACACAAAAATGGTTGAAGTTGCCGTCTGACACACTTAGCTCACGCAACGCTAAGATTTTCTTTTTAATTGAGCCTGTAATACTTTCTTATGGCACGCGCGACCAACCCATAAAATTATTTATGCCGTCCGCTTGAAATAGAACATCTTGTAAGAACTTTTAATTTCTAATACTTTAATGGTAACGTGGGATTAAAGTTTATGCATGTCCATCAGTATTATAAATTTGCAAAAGTGCCGTGTATGTTTCTAGATAAAAACTACTTATTTATTTCTTTCTTAAAAGCCGTTCTAATTTATTATTAGGTTTCGCCCGCGACTTTCGGAGTAAAATTCGTCTACATGTAAATTCCTATACTCCACACAACATGGAGGTGTGAAGACGCAATAAACAAACTCACTTTCGCGTTTAGGTTTTAGTGTTAGTTGGTTATAATGAGCCTTAAAGCTCCAAGGAAACATAATAACCCTTTATAGCCCTCAAAATATAGTATCACCATATCGAGACAGTAGGACTGTTGGACGGGCAAAGCCACAATACACACCGCTTTTGGAACAAGGAATCCCAAGTTTATTACCCTTTCCCTTAATTGCCTTTTACGAACTGCACGGGAAGAGAAGTAAAGTAAGTAGCATACACTATGTTTTTCTCTCTGCTACCAGAATGTTAACTTGCACTAGATAATTTTTTATTTAATTCTTAAGAATAAGAAATAATAAAAATCAGATAAAGTGAACGTAGACGAGACGCAATTCTGTGGTATTTACTTCTATTGCAAGATAAGTTCTTTCTTTCTTTAGCCAATCTACTAGACCGTTATTCCAGAAGCCTCATAGCTATAAAACCTAGCAATAAAATGATAAAAAGCTTCACCATAAAAACAAATTCGAGCCGTGTAGTTTCCAGTACTTTAGAATAGAACCACTCTATATCATTCCTATGGATGTCGTAAAAGGCGACAAATATAGACGACGGATAGGCTTATAAACTTGAGATTCATATTGTAGGCGATGGGCTAGCTACCTGTCATTATTTGAATCACAATAACATCTTAAAGCCGTACAGCTGAACATGGCCTCTCTGTCTTTTGAAGACTAATATCTCTGTCTACCCCGCAAGTTATATAGACGTGGCTATGTGTATGTATGTATCAAAACAAATCATAAGTACAAGATGACTGTCCGATCGGAAGCATCCCTCGCGAGAAACAATAAAGTTTGTGCCGCACCATAATTTTCACTTCTTTCTATCATGGACTCCCCATAAATCTATGGAACCTAACGATAAAATGATAAAAGGTTCTCCATCAAAACAAATCAACAAAGATGGCCGATCGATCGGAAGCATCCCTCGCGGAGGCAGTAAAAAGGCAAGACAGCATTGCACGCGATCCGTTGCCAAGATATCGAATATACAGACAGTAACTTTACCCTCTCTTTGTTTTTATGCTATTTATATCACGTGATTTACATAGGTTGCCATCCTTTTGCGCACACGGCCAAGGTGCAACGGTTTACACTTTTGTAAAAAAAATATACATACATATTACATACGTGGTTTACCCATAAGGGGAAGAGGTAATGGTCTCGATATAACTGAATGACCACGGGCAATGGTCAGCTGCTCTGGTTCCAGATCGGTATACATACTTACATAAAATCACGCCTCTTTGCCGGAGGGTTAGGCAGAGACTACCTCTTTCCACTTGCCACGATCTCTGCATACTTCCTTCGCTTCATCCAAATTCATAACTCTCTTCATGCAAGTTCAGCGATTTTGGGTACTTTTGACCTGACACTTTACCAGGACGTCCTTAATTTGATCAAGATACGTTCGTCTAGGTCTTCCCACTCCGACCTTTCCCTCCACACTCTCCTTGTATATCTGCTTAGTCAACCTGTTTTCATTCATCAAATCGGTATATACTAATATATACATTAGTCAAGTCTATATTCTTAGATAGTAGACACGGGGTAGACAGAGACAACAGTCTTGAAAACACTGAAAGGCCTCGTTTAGCTGTATGGCTTTATGATGGAATTGAGATTCTAATAGTGACAGGTTGCTAGCCCATCGCCTACAATGAATCCAAGTTAATAAGCCTATTCCTTATTCGGCTTTTACGACATCCATGAGAAAGACATGAAGTGGTTCTAGTTTAAACTACATGGCAACCATGATTTAAATTCTGAATGTTTCTGAAATAGGAAGCTCCCAAGTAACATAGGAAATAATCTGTGATAATAAGTTTTAATATTTCTTTCAGATAGTGCTTTAAATCTTCAATCATTTGTAGAAATAAAATAATTTTATAGTCATAATACAGCGGCCTATTTTTTTTTAATAAGAATAAAAGTATTTTTATAAGATAAAATGTAATTTGTGTAGTTTGTAATGTAATATGTGCTTTAAATTATCCCGCTTAGAATAAAATGTGTACCACCCTACATGTGGGTTGTTTTTTCTATAGAATACCTTTTGCACTGATAACAATTTATCTTTGCTCTTCACTTATGTATAATATTAGGTCCTAGGTCCATATGAAATTGGCGTTTTGTTAAGATGAGCTGACTCAGACAGAAAATTCAGAAGAAAAATAAAGAAATGAATGACGGTTTACGAAACACAAATAGCTGTATATATTTAAATTTGGAATTCCTAACCAAAGGGGAGCAATTTGTGAATAAAGTGGCCTGTACAAGTAAACGCCAATTATTTATGGTACGATAATGACATATCGAGTACCGAGTAAAAAAACATAAACGCACCCCACAGCAAACGAGATTTTACTTACTATCGTCAAACTTATGGTGAAGATTACTGATGATGGCAATGGCAACTCAATGAACCCGAGTCGCCGTTCAAATTAATTTTTTTTTTATTTTAATACAAAATTTTCTTAAAATTCGCCTTTTACAACATCCATGGGAATGAGATGGAGTGGTCCTATTCTTAAAAAAACATAGGTAAGTTAGTTCATTGTTTTATATTTTTTTATTTATTAAAGTTCATATTATATAATATTGCATAGTTAATAAAATAAACGAGAACTAAATAATTAATATTTAGTTTTAATAGAACTAAATACTAATTAGATATACCTACATCTACATATATTTCGAATTATTCCGATCATTTAGGTATTTTAATTTTATTATTAGTTGTGAATCGTGTTTATACGTAAATTATGGAACGTGATAAATGTAAAAAATAAACATGTTCGAAACTGAGTGAGGTTTACCTCAACAGGGTCACGGAGGTCAGGCAGATGATGTAATTTAACGTATTTTGATTTCTCTCTCAAGGCCGTAAAAAGACAGAGGGATTTACTCTTATTTTTTGGGTAGCTTTATAACAGGCAGATGTACATATGTATTTATGTTTCACATTAAAATAAATGAAAACTGGCTAAATGACAGTTACAGTCATGTGGTAGTGATATCGTGCCGGATCACTACCTATGCGAGTCTGGAGTGAACAGTCGAACAGTGTATCCCGCACAGACTGTAAAGGTCAATCAAGGGAAAGCTTACTTATGAACCTCAGATTCGCCGGCTCTTACGTTCTGTCTACACCGTCAGGAATAAAAACGTGGTATTACCTACATATAACACGTTTTTATTCCTATCCACGTTCAAAGCTCGAGATCTGCTAAAGACAGGTTGTTTATTTTAATTGTTATTTAAAAACAAGTTCTTTTGCTGGTTATTTTTTGTCTAACGGCTGGCCTGTCACGATTTTTAGATTTCCCGTTTATTATATGTTAAAAAAAATTATCTATTTTTATTTTGTTCATCATTAAACCGGGTAAAAACTGAATTATTATTCACAGAAGAAGAAATAATTAGAAAACAATAATGAATGTGCATGAAGTGAAATAAGTATGCAGGGATTATGCCAATTATACAAATGTTATCTATACCTACCTCTTTGGAAATGAGGCATGATTTTATTATGTACGTAAGAAATAAATTATAAAAGCACTAAAGAAGCTTTTTCGAAAATCCCCATGGAATCAACAACATAGGCGATGGTTAGTGATAACATATAATATAAACAATAAATATATCTACCGTTTCGCGGAATAAGTAAATGATATCATCCATTTGCTAAGCTTATCATAGCTTTTTATTTTATTATCATAAGTATATACCAACATAAAGTCAATACAATACAATCCAATCGTCTAAGTAATTCATTTTTCTTTTGATATTATTCCCAAAACCCGATTGAGAAGACTGGGGTTTTTATATGAGCACGGTTCCGCTTAGGAAGTCAGGTTTCTTCAACGAAGCGACTCCAAACAGACCTCTGCAACCTTGCAGGTTGTACAGTAACCCAGCTTGGATCTTGGTTACACATTCAGTTGCATAAATGTGCAATTTTTCTCACCATGTTTTCGCTCACCGTTAAAAGCATCGGTTAGCATTCCAACTAATGTAACGTCTTTTGTATATGTCCGCGGCAAGATACGATCCATGGAACTGGCACGCTTTTTTAAGTCGCATGCCTTACCAACTACGAATTTTCTAACCGTTAACTACGCTGATATAAATCTAAAATATTATATGTTTATTTAAATAGTGGTTGCTCAATTAAGTACCTATTAAAAAAAGGAAGTTATGCTATTGTGAAGATTAGGTAATTGCGGTTTTTTAAATAATTTCGTGTGAATTTGTTTCTGTCTGATAAAAAGTCAGGCCAAGAGTACCTACTCCGAATTGACGGACTTGTATAAAAAAATTATGAATGCGGATGTAGCAAAAAATATACATGGATTGTGGCAAGCCATTGGAAAGATGATGCTTGATCATTTGTGTACTTGCAAAAATTATATTGGTATGAATGAGTTCGATTAATATAGGGTTTATAAGTGAGTCCTTGAATTTTTATTAGAAAAGTTTCATTAGATTGGGTTTTGAGAAAAGTAAGGTTATCGGTTATCCTGAAGTAGAATTTTTTATCCCCTGTAAAACCTACAGGCGAGGTGCTAAGTGGCCCTATCCTAAGAATGTTTTTCTAAGACCGTTTCACCATCACGTCGTAAGTTTAATCACTTAATTAACCCACTTCAATTAACATGGAAAAATAAGAAATACGAGTAGCATGGCACAAAAATAACTAATAACATTCGCCAAGTTAAAAGTCACGCTTGACCTAACAGGCCGAGCTCCAATTACTTAGATGACGGTCAGAGATTAGTTACCGGGTCCAGAATGCCCGCCATGGGCACGGAGACGGTGTCATCTCCCCCTGCCGCCACCAGCTTCTCCAACACCTTGAGGGTCTGCTCCACGGCCGACCATTCCCCCTTCTGGGCCAACACCAGGATCTTCCCGGCCACTTCTCGTATATTAACCCCCGCACTCGGGGGCTTTGGCACCACATCTCCATTTCCATCCTTGTTTTTATCTCCGTTGATGGACGAGGTTTCATCTTTGTCGTCCGGTTTGGCCGGTTGGGTTTTATCTTCATCGTTCTTCTTCGGGGGGCCCTTCCCGCCCTTCTTCCCGCTAGGGGCCTGGGACATCCTCACATTACTTCACGACACTGTCCTATATCACTGGTGGAGTCGGCATGGTTGTGGTGCGGCGGGCGGGCGGACCATGACTGCGGCACGGTTGCGTAGCCCCAGCCGACTCCTTGCATGATTCGAGTGAATAAAGGCGGCGGTGCGCGGCGCTGGATTTACAAACAAACTCGACGATGTCTTAGAATGTCCCATGTATTTGACCCATTTTTTTTTTAAATGGCTGGGGGGCTGTGGTTCGTCATAAAATTCACGGTTTATGACGCATTTTTAAAGAAATGTTAAAAAAAAATATTTAAATTAATTTCGAACATTATTTTCATCTGCCACAAAACTTGTGCATAAAATGGTCTCGGAAAATTTTTATTACCTCACTTCATTCAATTTTTCTACGTATTCCTTTATCGTTTCTAATGATAATAAGTTGATTCCGTATGTTGCATCTTACACATTGATGAGGAGAGAGATGTTTGTTTTATTAAAAAATTAATTCACAAGTTTTAACTTGAAAGTTTCGTCACGATACCTTACCTACTTTACAGACGCCATAAAATTATAGATTTTACCTATCGTTTGCATTTAAGAGATCTAATCTAAATATAGCAGTCTGAGCAACAACAAAATATAGTCTCGTAGTTTAACGAGCATTATTTATAGACAATTAACTATACGAGATCTTCAATGCAGTATAAGGTTGACGAAAGCTCTTTCATTTCATTATCATTAAATACATCTCGGTTCTAATCGCTCTATCTGTTTCAGTTGATCTCGTAAAAGGCGAGTAAAGGACAAAAGCACTTATAGTCTATTTCATCAAAAATGGGCTAAGCTGGTCAGCAGTCGATTGCTTTTAGCGTAACAATTTACGCATTCCTCTAAGTCTCAAAAAATTTAAATGCTTAATACAATGGGATATCTTTATAACGGAATCTCTCAGAAAAAATCCTAAAAGTAGAACCGTGAGTTAACATAACCCTAAAAGAAAACACTTCTACTCTTCTTTAACAGTACCAGATAAGCGTTGAAAATACACATCTTCAAATTGACCCCCGAATTTTTCAAAAAAAAAAAAAAAACCGCCCAATTTGTAGCCCAGGTCAGTGCAACAAAGCGAAGAGCCCACGGTCAATCCTTCCCTCTATCTGATCTTGAATCGAGGTCGCCCCCTACCCCACCGGAAGCCGCGTGGCACGCTACCCGCCCTCTGGCGGCGTCGTGACGAAACATGCAAATTCGCCCTCCTAAGGCCACGATACCAATCGTGCTAGGTTAAAATGCGTTCGAAATGAGAGTTCCTACTTCCATTCTACTCTTAAACAAGGTCACGAGGTGATCGACTGGTTCCAAGTTTATTTATAACTTTGGATACAAAAAAAAATTAAGGTATTTCGTGCTATGCATCTTCTAAATGTATAGAGGCTAATTATGTAGTAAAAGATATTAATTTCTTTTATCAAAACTTGTTTTCAAGACTTTGCTCTGTATACCCCGCAAGGGATATAGACGTGACTGTTTGTATGTATGTGTGATTTAGATGGATTGAGCGAAGAAAGAGCTCATTTCCGCTTAAGTATGTATGTATATAAGATTAAAATATTATAGTAGATAAAATAATACGGAGACGGGGGACAGGGTAAACCCAACTAATATTAAAAATTAAAGAAATATTAATATTATAAATAAAATAAATAAATGCGAAAGATGATCTATTGAACGATCTTGAAATTTTGCGTATATATAATCAAGAGTTTGGAGTTACACACGGAAGAACAAAAAAATATAATAATATTGTAAGATGAAATATACAAAAGCGGACTTATCCATTTGTTATACTTGATTATGACTAAAATTAAAGCAACAATTTCAAAAAGAGATCATTCGTAATTTTTTTCATCATTTTGCCACGCGTTTTAGCAGGTAAAATATTTGTATATACTCGCAGGATCTAGCTAGTATTATGTCTATGGTGGTTGGTGACCCATTACACATCCGTCTTATATTAGTTTTTTTTTTTCACATACATACGTACATACATATAATCACGTCTATATTCCATGCGGGGTAGACAGAGTCAACAGTCTTGAAAAGACTGATAGGCCACGTTTTTTTTTCACAAAATACGATAATAGACTACGTGATGCGTTATCGTACTCAACAACTGAAAACATTATCTCATTCGATTCGACATTGGCGAATTATAAAAGTTATTCGTGTAGACTGTAAAGATATCGTGGATATCTGAATGATCTTTGTGTCCCAAATATAAGGAACGTTTAAATTAACAACAAATATTGCAAATGTTATTCTTACCTCTCCATGAAGGTGAGGATGTAACAAATTTCAAATAATAATTCGTGAGGAAATTTGCGTCTGATTGGCCTGTTGGACTCAGTTGTACTTGTACAGCGTCTCTTAACCAAAAGGTCCCAGGTTCGATCCCTAATAAGGTCATGATGGAAAAATAACTTTTCTGATTGACCTGAGTCTTGGGCGTTTATATATTTAAATATTTGTTATAAAAATATATTATCGTTGAGCGAACTTACAACAAAGTAGAAATGATGATTACTATATGTAGGTAGGTATATAGATTTACCTTCGACAGGTACCTATTACATAAACTGCCAACGTTTAACTCTGATGACATCAAAACAGCAGGATCATTTCAATTGTTAGCAACATGACCATGCCAGTACATAATTATTCTATACTAGATACCTTTTACCTGTGACTTTGTACAAGGGAAATACAATTCTAAAAACATAAATATCTCTGGATTCCTTAGGCCTTCTTTGTAACAATAAAATTACCATTACTGTGAAAAAAAGTTAATTAATGGTTACTCAAGTTGCTGCTCTTAATATATTGGAAATGGCGAAAAACATTCCTAAATTTTTAATAAATAAAAAATAGCATTAAAATTAACGCCAGCGCAAACAAAATATGTGTGGAAATCTACACATTAATTTATCAACAGTTGAACATAATAAACAAACATACAAATAAACTGGATAGCGTTAAACGTATTGAAGATAAAGATAATTTAAACCAATGAGTGGGGGTAATAATGATAACGGTGTGACTGTGTGACTAGTCGTGGTGATACTGCGGTGTGATTAAGGACGCAAAATGTGGAGTAAAAGTGTACCATCAGCTGTGAATAGATTTAACTGTTATCAAATAATAAGGTAGAATATTGGTAATTATGTTTGTTGTTTTATATTATATGGATTTACGATACCCGAAACTGCATGAAGAGAGTTATGAATGCGGATGAAGCGAAGGGAGTATGCAGAGATCGTGGCAAGAGGAAAGATGTAGTCTCTGCCTACCCCTCCGGGAAAAATGTGTGTCTTTATGTATGTATGTATTGACGATACGGCCTGCAATACGCATAATTGGAAATTGCAATAATGTTTTATTTCCTTTTTAAAAAAATTTACAAATTATTTATTATTGTTTCTTCTGTATTTGCACTTTAATATTATTTATGTATTTTTTATGTCTGTCGGTAGAGGCGCAAGGAAATTATAGGGCTTTTACTAATACAACGACCAGATTCCAAGTTGGATGAGGAATCTGATACCTGTTCTGAGTTGAGTGGCGGGCCCCGGGTTCTTTCTCAATGGTCGCTGGTACCTATGTCAGATGGATAATGAAAGAAAATTAGGTTTTATTTGTAATAAAAAAGTATCAGATTAGGTAGATTATATCAGACCCGTGTGGCTCCCGGCACTAAAACAAAAAAGAATTGGATGACTCCATTTCTTTTTAATGGATGTCGTAAAAGGTGGCTAAGGGATAGGCTTATAAACTTGGGATTCTTTTTAGGCTATGGGCTAGCAATCTGTCACTTTTTGAATCTCAATTCTATCATAAAGCAAAACAGCTGGAAGTGGCCTATCAATCTTTTCAAGACTGTTGGCTTCGTCTACCCCGCAAGGGAAAAAGATGTGACATGTATGTGATATGTATGTAAGTATCAGATTGACCGTCAGTGATAGTACCGGTAAGGTGTCTTACAGTTTCATATCCAACCTCGGCCATGTATCATTGAATACCTACTAACCGATGAAAGCAGGTTGACTAAGCAGATATACAAGGAGAGTGTGGAGGGAAAGTTCGGAGTGGGAAGACCTAGACGAACGTATCTTGATCAAATTAAGGACGTCCTGGTAAACGGTCAGGTCAAAAGTACCCGAAACCGCCGAGCTTGCATGAAGAGAGTTATGAATGTGGATGGAGCAAAGGAAGTATGCAGAGATCGTGGCAAGTGGAAAGAGGTAGTCTCTGCCTACCCCTCCAGGAAAGAGGCGTGATTTTATGTATGTACGTACTAACCGATGCTCATACGGTAATGAAAAACATCGTGAGAAAAATAGTAAATTGTACCAAAGCCGTATGGTGTTTGGTATAGTGAGTTGTAAATTTCTCATCTTATTGTTATGTAAAAGTAAAAACATATATACATACATATGGTCACGTCTATATCCCTTGCGGGGTAGACAGAGCCAATAGTCTTGAAAAGACTGAATGGCCACGTTCAGCTATTTGGCTTAATGATAGAATTGAGATTCAAATAGTGACAGGTTGCTAGCCCATCGCCTAAAAAAGAATTTATTCGTAAAACACCATAACAGAAAAAAAAAAACAAGAATATGTACAAAAGTAGACATGAAATATGGTGCTCCCGAAAGGGTACCCCCTCTGCATAATGCTGGCTGTAAACAATATGCTACACAGCCAACGCTGATCTTTATGTGAAAAGAAGTCATTACGAAGAAGAAATATTATGTAATGTTATCAAATAGTTATTATCTCATGAATATTAAAATAAGAGATAAAACATAACATTGATAACACGTTTTCTTTATAAGTATCTAATTTATATCGTTTTGGTATCGGCTTTATAATATCTATGTAAGTATACCTACATTATATTTTCATTCAATCTGTTGAATAGTTCAGCTAAATACATAATAAGAAGAAACTTGAAATTTAGCGTATGGGTCCTTTATGTGGTCTAGGGGTGCACTAAAAGAGGATTGCCGTAAATTCCCACGGGAACGGGAATTACGGTGATGTTAAGTTTTACGCGGGTGCGTCCTCTAGTTATTAAATAAACTTTATCTAACTGAAAGTTAAGATTATACTTAGCCATTTAAAATAAATTTATTTACAAGGATTTTCTCTGATACGTTACGATACTTTGAGGACTTGTATTTTGTTTTGTTTGTGAATATTATTTTATAAAAGTGAACTTGGGATTCGGGCTAGAACCTATCACTGTCTCTAAATCTCAATTTTATCAATGACTCTGTCAATACCGTTAGGGATTAAGACGTGATATGTGTTAAAAATATCACCTAATTTGTCACAGATCATAATATAGAATTCTTTCAAGCTTTCCCATTTTTTACTTAGCTATGTTAAGTATATATAGACATACATACATATTATCCCGGTAAATACAAAAAAGAATAGGACTACTCCATCTCTTTCCCATGGATGTCGAAAAAGGCGACTAAGGGATAGGCTAACAAACTTGGGATTCTTTTTTAGGCGATGGGCTAGCAACCTGTCACTATTGGAATCTCAATTCTATCATTAAGCCAAATAGCTGAATGTGGCCATTCAGTCTTTTCAAGACTGTTGGCTCTGTCTACCCCGCAAGGGATATAGACGTGACTATATCCCTTGCGGGGTAACACAATATGAACACAAATATAAACATGGTTATATATGGTTATTTAGGTATATCCTTTTCTCCATATTCACAGATTAGCGCGCTGCATCCACACTGCATCAAAGGACAGTCACATAAAACATCCAGGGTCGGAGCCGCTGAACTATGCCACCTACGGGGAAGTATTTCAGAAGGCCGTGGAGAAATACCCTGGACGAGTGGCCGTGCGGTCTGTCCATGAGGACGTCACACTCTCTTACGAGCAGCTGCTGACACAGGTATTATCTGGGTATCCAGGACAACTCCATCTCTTTTTCATCAATATCGTAAAAGACGAAATGGGCACATTCATCTAGTCATCTAGTACCTCTTTCCACTTGCCACGATCTCTGCATACTTCCTTCGCTTCATCCACATTCATAACTCTCTTCATGCAAGCTCGGCGGTTTCGGGTACTTTTGACCTGACCCTTTAGGTTTAGGTTTAAAGACTTTTATTCTCATTAAGACATAATTTACATCACTTACATGAGAACTTAAAATTATGACATACATTATAATTTGTTCGTTGTCACACTAAAAAAGAACAATACACAATTACCGGTCAAGTTTAGTAAATGGAAACAATGTGTTTGGCTAACTGTTTCTTAAATACTTCGAACGAGTTAATTTTTTTAATGTCAGAGGGTATCTTATTAAAAAGGCGCGCACCTTCGGTTGTTATTGTCGACCGGCCGTAATATTTTGTCCGTGCCTTTGGCAAAATGATGAAGCTCGCGCGTCGAGTGCAGGGGCGCCCAACTTGTTTTCGCTCAGTAAAGTTTATGTTGGTGCGGACTTTATTGGTCATGATTTTACGGATGAGAATGCAAGTATTATATGTATATAATTGTTTAATAGTCATTAGTCTTGTTTCACGATAAATTTTATTAGTTGGTGTTCGAAAGTTATAATTAAATAGCATTTTTATTATTTTATTTTGTAGTGTTTGTAATTTGTCTAGTCTAGTTTTAGCAGCACTTCCCCAAACTTCTATAAGATAAGATAGGTGTGGTTTTATTAGAGCATTGTAAATGGTAAAAAGAAGTTTACGTGGTATATATCGAATATTTATTCGGAGGGATGCATGGAGCGAAATAAATTTGTTTATTAATTTTTTGATATGAGTATTCCATGTTAAATAAGTATCCAATTGGAGGCCAAGGTATTTTTCTGAAGTTTTTTGTTGTATAGGTTTGTTGTTAATTGTAAGAGGTGTGAAAGTGGGTATTGGTTTATTTTTAGCTTTATAAATAATATAACTAGTTTTAGAGACGTTTATAGTAAGTAAATTATACTGTAACCAATTTTGAAGGATGTTAAGGTCATTTTGAGCTTGAGAAATTAAGATTTGGATTGATGAACCGTAATAAAAAAGGCACGTGTCGTCAGCATACAAAGTGATGTTACCGCTTAGTCCTAGTTCATGCATATTATTGATATAAACTAAGAACAGTAGTGGACCCAATATCGAACCTTGCGGGACTCCATAGGCAATTGGCAGTGGAGGACTTTGAGAGTTATTGTCTGTTTTGACAATCTGAAGTCTGTTTGTAAGGTAAGACTTGAACATGTTAAGCGCTTTGTCAGTTATACCAATGGATTCCAACTTTTTTAAAAGCAATTTGTGGCTAACGGTGTCGAAAGCCTTTTTTAAATCAATAAATACCCCTAGTGCGATGTTTTTTCTATCTATGTTTTGTTTTATTGTGGTAATGAGATCAATTGTTGCCGTAAGAGTATTACTTTTAGATCGAAACCCGTATTGTCGCTCATAGAAGAAATCAATAGAATCCAAGTAATTTTGTAACCGTGTATGCAAGACTTTCTCCAAAATTTTTGATAGTATAGGGAGCACAGATATTGGTCGATAATTTCCAGGCTCCGTTTTTGGTCCTGACTTATAAATAGGTGTCACTTTGGCTATTTTGAGTGAGTCTGGAAATACTCCGTCTTGTAATAGTTTGTTAATACATATTGTTAGTCGTTTTACTATTAAATCCTTAACACATTTTATTGCTTTGGTACTAATACCGTCTAGACCAACACTGCTATTTGAATCTAGGTTATTGATAATATCAAGTATTTCCTTTTCGTTGCAAGGTTCCCAGGTATTGATTTGCGGTTTTTGTGAAGTTGGTTTGGGTAGTGCGTGAATATAATTAACATGAAAGTCTGTAGGAATTTCATCAGCGAGACAAGACCCTACGTTAGCGAAAAAGTTATTAAATACTTTACATATTTCATTGGGATCGGAGACTTCCAATGAATCGACAATAAGCTTTGAAGGAGCGCGCCTTTGTTTGGTCTTGTTATTTGTTAGTGTGCTAAGTAAATTCCATAGTTTTTTAAGCTGCATAGAGTATTTGTCAAATTCTTTTTTATAGTATGACTTCTTTGCTTTCCGGATTATGCTTAAAACTTGGTTTCTCTTAGTGTTGAACTTTTCCTTCAGATCTTCATCGTCTGGATTCTCTTTTAACTCTGTAGATATCTGGTTTCTTTCAGTGATTAATGCTATTATGTTTTTATTTATCCATTCTTTTTGTGGCTCATTATCAATTTTGGTCTTTATAATCTTGCTTTCATTTATGCATTGTTTAATTGAACTTTCAAATTCTGTAAAATCGTTATTTGGTTCTTGAAGTTTAGATTTTTCCACTGCCTTATAAAGTTTATTATAGTTGATAGCTTCATATTGTCTAATTGTCTTTTTCGGTGGTTTTATTTTCTTGATTTCAACGTATAGCTGTCTGTGGTCGGAGAAAGATGAATCGATTGTTACCATATGGAAGTTATCTTTGTCAAGGTTGGTGCTTACATGATCTAGTAGGGAGTTTTTAGGTGGGCCTTTTCTGGTGTAATATTTCTTGGAGATCTTGTTAATAATTTTGTGTCCAGTTTGTTTTAAAAGTTGGTTGTACTGTTTAGTCTCGGTTTCTTTTTTTGTGAGTAGATCAACATTGAAATCACCAAAAACTATTGCTCTTTTTCGTCTTCTTAATTGTGATTCATATACTTCTAGAAACTGCTGGAAATTGGTGTTCCCTGGATTATATACGACTCCTACTTCAAGTGCATATTTTTCTAGTTGTATCCATAAATAATTATTACCTCCTATATACACGGACTCTGATAGCTTGTGTATTAGGTTGTTGTGAACATATATGGATACACCGCCTCCAGTTTTGTCTGTTCTATAATTATAATAGTGACTATAGTTTGGTAATTCATATCGTAGCGCTTCTTCTTCGCTTTGAAACCAGGTCTCGGTTAATAGAAATATGTGCACTGTGTTCGGTATAGCTTGTAGGATACATTTGACTTCGTCAAATTTTCCTTTCGTACGTATACTCCTGGCATTTAAATAAAAAAAAGTAAATCGTGACTTGTTTTTCGGGAAATTTTGATAATCGTCTAGTAGTTCGTAGGTATTATGGTTTTCGGTTTGAGTATGAACTGTTGTAAGTGATGTATTTAGTTTTTTGACGTTTTTACGATTAAAGGCGTACCATTTACATATTTAATTGTGATATTGGTCTCACCTTTGTCTTGACGTTGCTTAAGTTCTTCTCTCAGGTTTTTCATAAGGTTCTGTTGTGTAGGTGTTTGGTCTGAAAACATTTTAAGGCCTCCTTGTAGTCTATTCCTATTACGAAGTAGTTTTTTAGCTGGTTCTACAGTTTCAAAGCAAATCTTGATACTACGGTGTTTATTTGGTTGTAGTTTACCGATTCTAAAAACCTTTGAAGGTTTAGGAATGCCTTCGCTTATTGTGGAAATAGTTTTGAGAACATCAGCTTCATCCCTTGATGACCTATCTTCCGGGGTGGATGCAATTTGCTCGGGTAGACCAACCAGCACAACATTCTTTTCTCTGTTGCTACGGTTTTGTACCTCTTGTATGATGTTTTCGCCAAAAGCTAGCTCCTTTTCCTTGGTGAAAGGTACAGTTTTCAGGTTGTGCAGGTCTGTTTCCAGAGATTGAATTTTAATTTGCATCGCATTGAGAGTTCGATCGTTTGACGATTTCATATCCGTGATTTGATTTTTTATTTCGGTTATGTCCTCTTGCATATTTTTTAAAATGTGCTCGTTAGATGTGACATATTTTTCCAGTAGGGAGCTGATATGAGATATTTCCGATTTCGTTTCTCTTATATCGTCACCACATGAACACCCAATATCACAGGGAACTTTACGCTTACGAAATGTAATTGATGGGTCTGGGCTTACATTCCTTATTCTTGATAGGTCAGGTTGCGACCCACCGGTTGGAGACCTCTGCACGCTCATACTGCTCTCGTGACGTCAGTCGGTACTCCGGTGCAGCGTACAGCGTGAGGGAGCAAAAAATATCAACCGTACGTGTCTCGCGATGGTAGGGGTTCACTGCAGCGCAGGAGTGGAAGATCACAAAAAACTAAGCGCGTTCACACTATTTAGAGTTTTAATTTTTATTCTTTAAGGATTAAATTGTTTCCGTATAAATTTAGACAACTTTAAAAAATACTTATACACGTCTGCTCAGTACGACAACGAACGACGAATCGACCCTTTACCAGGACATTCTTAATTTGATCAATCCTAGTCCAATAACGTGTGATTTTAAGGTTGCTAATGTTACGCAGGTCAGACAGGAGTTGCTTAGTGTAAAAACCTGACTTGATCTGATCATGATCCATGATTGGGTATCATGGATCATGATCATGAGGCGCAGTCTTGGCACCACTTCAGAGAGGTGAGGTGTGACCGAAATTAACGCCAGGAGGAAGAAGAGGATATACCTTATAATGCTCGCTTGGTGAAGTGCTAAAGAATGCTTTGGCGAAATACGACGGACGATTAGCCGTGCGATCTTTTATGATGAGATCGCAATCTCTTACCATCAGCTGTTAATAAGCATAAGGGTCTAGCATTTTTAGGGCTTCGTAAGTGATTCTTCTAGTCATTTATCCTGGGATTTAAATGTATTTACAAGATATTACCTTTTATTTTGACGCAGTAATCAGAAGTAGATCGTGTTCACCAAGACTTGATGACGCTTATAGATGACTCATTTAGTGAAAGATTAAGTAAAGAGTACCCTAAATTAGCGAGCTGGCGTGAAGAGAGCGATGGCTGTGAGCGGTTCTGTACATCTATCTCTTTCGTTACCTAGCCAAATGTTTGTTAGAATGAGTTCCTCCTACTCCTTCTCCACTACTATTGTAATCCACATCTATCTCTTCCTTCATATTCATGTTCTTTTGAAACAACGAATCACAGCTAGGAATAACTAGGAGGGAAAGGTCGGAGTGGGAAGACCTAGACGAACGTATCTTGATCAAATTAAGGACGTCCTGGTAAAGGGTCAGGTCAAGAGTATCCGAAACCGCCAAACTTGCATGAAGAGAGTTATGAATGTGGATGAAGCGAAGGAAGTATGCAGAGATCGTGGCAAGTGGAAAGAGGTAGTCTCTGCCTACCCCTCCGGGAAAGACGCGTGATTTTATGTATGTATGTATGTAATAACTTGATCTGAATGTTTGCAGGCAGACTCCCTGGGATGCGCGCTGCGAGCCCACGGGCTGCAGACGGGAGACAGGATCGGGATATGGTCGCACAACTCAGCGTCTTGGATAGTGTCGCTTGTGGCTGCTGCGAGGGTGGGACTTATTGCGGTAAGTTATGTAATAAATTTTACTATGTTATGTTGGCGACTTTATTTATTTGTAAATACGCATTTTTAGGAAATCGTCTTAATGTTACAAAAACAAAATCTCTTTATTGCGGAAACACAGGTGAGAAGATGATACAGTCAGTTCGTGTCAATGGATATACTTTTAATGTGCAGGATCTTTTGACGACACTACGAGTACTACGACCAAATTTTAGCTGCGTGTACATACATACATACATATGGTCACGTCTATATCCCTTGCGGGGTAGACAGAGCCTACTAGGGCTAGTAGAGCGGGGTAGCTGCATGTTTGGTCAGTAAACTAAGTTACACATCGTCAATTTCATCAACAATTTTGATGGAGTTTTGTTTACTTAAATACTTTTTACACAAGTTCAAACTTAGCTTTTTTCCTCGAAATTCTCACGGGGGTTTTAGAACAGTTTTGTTTATGATACCAACACTCTTGAAGTTATGGAAAAACCTAATTAATAATTTTGGCCCTTTTCTTCTTAGACTCAATATTCTTTCAGGCGCTGCTAAACCCAGCGTTTGAAGCTCCGGAACTGAGCTTTTGCATAAAGAAAACAGGCATGAAAGCTATCCTCATCCCGGACAAGTTGCCCAATAGGGACTACTACACAAAGCTGGAGAGCCTGTTGCCAGAACTACGTAAAGCCAAGCCGGGATCACTCATCTCGAAGGACTTCCCTAACTTGACTACAGTTATAAATATTGGAAGGGAGAAGCTACCGTAAGTAAACTTGTCATTTCTCGCGAACTTATGTGTAGAGATCAGGAAGGAACTACTTAGGTCTCTCATTAAAAAACTACTCGTATCTAGTTAGATAATTTGTCCGAAATTAAACTGAAAGCACAGAAATGTCATAAAAAATTAACATACATACATACTAACATACAATCACGTCTTAATGTACGTAAAAATGTACTTGAACAAAAAAGAAAACCACCTTCCCGTAGGGTTCTGACGCTTTAACTACTCACCTTTTTCGCTCGTTCGCCCCCTGCTTACAAAAAGACATAATGTACCCACGCATTAGCTAAATAATAGGTAAATAAATATTAAATATACTTATACAGGAAAAATTACACAGATAGTGTGAGCCTCGAAGTAAGTTCGAGACTTGTTTTACGAGATACGAACACATCGATACTAAATTTTATAAAAAATACTTACTTATATATCCAAAAACCAGGCGAATCAGAAAAATTTCATTTCTCATCCTGCCCTGGCCGGGATACGAACTTGGGACCTCTGGTGTCATAGGCAAGCGTACTTAGAATGCGCCACAGAGATCGTCAATCTTGTTTCTTTCGAACTGAACTTATGTAACCAACGAAGAGACGTTTAACAAATTACTTTGACAGTTTTTTTTTTATTAATAAATTTTCAGCGGAACCCTTTCATATGACTCCCTCATAACACACAATAATAATGACGTCTCAAAATACGGAAGCGAAATAAAGTCCGCTGATGGATGCCTCCTTCATTTAACATCTGGAACTACAGGTGAGTAATATGGTATGGGATTATATATTAATTTATCAATTCATTCTTATTCATATTTACAGTTTGCAAATTACAATGGGCGTGCTTATTGCTAAATAGCATTATCTAACAGTCTATCATTGGGTTAAGCAGAAAACTTTTGCGTGTAAAAAACGTTGTACAATATATAAAAATCAAACTGACTAAAGTACTAATAGATTATTATATCTTATATACTCTAAAAAGATCAAATCGACAAAAATAAAGGTATAAATTACAACCCACTCTTTAGAGTTTCGGGTCTATTGTCTTTCATTCTTCGCAAGAAAACAAACGTACCAAATAAGAACTGGAATATTAACTGTAATGAAATGCAATTCCGTTATAATCATGTATGTATTGTAAAGGAAAAAAATGAGAGGTCATAGTGATAGTCTAGTGTAAAATTTTTGTTCGTAGAATTTCGTAGCATAAGCCCATATTTCGTTACTCGTAGCATACTATTACGCAGTTCCTCACTTTAAAACCCTTTTGATGATTTCCGTCAAATATAGCTCAAATTCATATCGAAGTACTGAATAGACTAAGCTTTTTAAAACAAAAATCAATTGTCTTTTGGATGCCTTGCTGCCTTGATATAGGTATGAAAGATAAATGTAAATGAAATAATTAAAACAGATACCTATGCAGCAGCATACATATTTTACATCCAGGGTAACCCTGGTATACAGAGCTAGTAGGGTTAAAAAAATATTCTTTATTTTACATGTCAGACAATAATGATAATTGATAACCGAAAGACATGTTTATCTTATCACTTGTGATTATTTAAGGTCATGTAGATTACAAAGATGATATAGACAAATAAATACGACAACATCAATGCGCCCGGTCGGAATCTTTATTATTGTTTTTATTTACCTATTACATTATATATAATATATACATGTTTTAAGTATTATACATGTATAATACTTTAAACGTGTGTGTACATGCCTCGTTCACATCAATTATTTATACATAACAATATACTTACTACTTATATTAACTACTATGTGTAGCATTTTATTAATTCTTTGCTCGACCAGAAATATCACATAGAACTCCGAATTTTCCAAAATTATTTGTAATATAAGTATTTTCTTGTAAATACGAGTTGTCGATGTGATTTCGTTTCCCAGGGGACCCTAAAGCTGGACTTGATTCGCATCTCGGTATCGTGAACAACACTTACTTCAGCGGTGTAAGGAACACGTTCAACCAATATCATCATAAAATATGTGTACAAGTTAGTATCAAAATCTTTTTATTTATATAAGTTAATCTATGAACCTGCTTAGTAAAAACGATATTTTTTGGAATATTTACGCATTATTTTATACATACGGCGCCATCTGTTATTTTATAACAACACTAAACATATTTTAGAAGTTAATCTATGAACCTGCTTAGTAAAAACGATATTTTTTGGAATATTTACGCATTATTTTATACATACGGCGCCATCTGTTATTTTATAACAACACTAAACATATTTTAGCTAGCCTTTGCTTCTATTCCACTTCTTAGTGTAGGGGTTGTTTTTATGGATGTAAGAGATGTCCGTAGTTGTACAGTTTACAATTATTTTTCCTGAGGCTTCGCTACCTTGTGGTATTGTCAACTACATTATCAAGTTACCCTCCATGGGACTCTATGACGCGGTAATAGCCGTTAATTTGCAGTGAATTTGGGTAAGTTGATGTGCGCTGTGTATCACGAGCGAAAAGTGGAGAATTCACTCACACCAAGTAATGTTTTTAAATCTGTGGGAATTCATAGATAAAAATCGCCTATGTTATTTTTTTAAATCCTGAACATTGTGTTCTTGAACCTCTGCGCCATAATCGGTCCAAGCGTTTTCAGATTATACGTTACAAACAAGAATATAAAATTACTGAATTGGAAATATAAATTTCTTTTTTTCTTTAAAAACTATGAAATGTCGCTCCGTACACATACGTGTGAAAATGTCACATTTTTTCACATCGATTTGCTTTAATAATAAAATAGTGTATACACTTTTGTGCCGTGTGGTTCCCGGCACCAATACAAAAAAGAATAGGACCACTCCATCTCTTTCCCATGGATGTCGTAAAAGGCGACTAAGGGATAGGCTTACAAACTTGGGATTCTTTTTTAGGCGATGGGCTAGCAACCTGTCACTAGTTGAATCTAAATTCTATCGTTAAGCCAAATAGCTGAACGTGGCCATTCAGTCTTTTCAAAACTGTTGGCTCTGTCTACCCCGCAAGGGATATAGACGTGACGGTATGTAGGTATGTATGTATACACTTACTTCCAGGTTCCACTGTTCCACGCCCTGGGCTCCATAATAACCGCCCTGTCGGGGCTCCAACACGGCAACACCCTGGTCTTGGCCGCCCCCATCTACAACGTTAAGGCTAACATCGACGCCTTGTATGCTGAAAAGTGAGTAGAGTTCTAAATAAAATTCATCTAGGTATAACTTTAGTCGTTGAATGACGGTTCATTCAAATGGCTGTAAACAGCTATTTAATCACTTGGTTGCGACATAGACAGGACAACTATCCGATGTAAGTACCTACATATGAGCTATTTCAAAATAATAAGTTTTTCTTATCCTATCCTACCATTTAGTGCTGGTTAAATCCTCACTTTCTCTGAGTAAACCCTAAGGATCATACTCATTCATAAAAAGGTAGGTATGTAAGTTAGGATTTTACAAGAACGCCGTTTTTATCGCTCGAAGAGCTACAGCTGTCCCGTTTCACGTTATAATAAAAAGCGAAACAGCGATAGTTTTTAGCGCGATAAAAACGGCGTCGCGCTTGCCATGCAACGTAAGCTGATGTCTTAAAGCTGTTTTCGTTCAACGTAAGAGACTCAAGACTGTTGGCTCTGTCTATCCGTAAGGAATTGAGACGTGATTTTATGCAAAATTTATTTGTTCAGATGCACCGCCCTCACGGGGACTCCGACGATGTACGTGGACATGCTAGCTCAAGTGCAGGACAGGGCTTCGCCCCCGCCCGCTCTGAAGACTGCCCTGGCCGCCGGCGCACCCTGCAGCCCTCTTATCATTAGGAACATGCAGAAATACCTTAATGTGCAGAATGTGGCTGTAAGTAATATATATTTACTAATACTGATTTATGGGTCTTTCTCTCGTTAGAATTTGCATTTCGGAAGTTAATAGACCATATCTCTGACTCTGAAGGTCTAGTCCATATCTGGACCATATTTTATCGAAACTGATCCGATGTTCATTCTATATTCAAGTAAAAGTAAAATACTTTCACTGATTTTAAACTTTTGCATTGCATTCTATTGCTTATAAATACTGCGGTTAAAAAGAATAATATATAATTTTTTTGTACTATTTATTATATGTCTCTCTCGAGAAAAAAAGCGTAGTAAAAACGTTCAACACATGCAAAGAGAACATAACCACTACGTTTTGACAACACATGATACTTTACAAAATACTGTGCGCTCAAACTTGATCTATCAAATACATAATTGATCTTTTTACGCGAGCGAAAGCCAAATATTTTAGCCTTGTCAATTCCGTATTAATTTTAAGCCATTAAAATGTTTTTTCGAGCAGTGTCTGTACGGCCTGACCGAGACTACAGCCGCCGTATTCCAGTCGCTCCCTGGGGATAATGTAGACAAGGTGGCTGAAACCGTGGGATACATTCATGACCACACCGAAGCGAAGGTAAGTACGGCATTTGCATCTGTTTTCTCTTGACATTATTCCCCTTTTCATACTCACCTCTCTGGGGATGTTGTTTTCTGAGTTATGTACATTAGTTTGAGTGCAAACCGATGCTCTCATGGTGAGGGAAAACATCGTAAGGAAACATTCTAGCAACTTGACGTAACCATATTGGACATACGGATTTAGGTTCCCCTTCAAAGGCTACAGAGATTAGATGGGAATCGCTTCGTGTATAAAGATCATGGTTAAAAATACGCATCCAGGGATCCTCTCTAGAGAGATGAGAATGTAACCGAGACTAACGCTAAGAAGAAGAAGAAGCCTAATAATATACCAAGTTTATTAGCCTTTCCCTTAATTGACTTTAAAATCTCCAGACCAGCATGGAAGCAACAACATACATACATACATACATAAAATCACGCCTCTTTCCCGGAGGGGTAGGCAGAGACTACCTCTTTCTACTTGCCACGATCTCTGCATACTTCCTTCGCTTCATCCACATTCATAACTCTCTTCATGCAAGCTCGGCGGTTTCGGGTACTCTTGACTCAGGTCAAGACCCTTTACCAGGACGTCCTTAATTTGATCAAGATACGTTCGTCTAGGTCTTCCCACTCCGACCTTTCCCTCCACACTCTCCTTGTATATCTGCTTAGTCAAAAACAACAAACAACAACAAACGCATTTATTTTATCGGATATGTGTAATGATACGTTGTGCCGTGTGGTTCCCGGCACCAATAAAAAAAAGAATAGGACCACTCCATCTCTTTCCCATGGATGTCGTAAAAGGCGACTAAGGAATAGGCTTACAAACTTGAGATTCTTTTTTTAGGCGATAGGCTAGCAACTTGTCACTATTCGAATCTCAATTCTATCTTAAAGCCAAATAGCTGAACGTGGCCTATCAGTCCGCTCAGGACTGTTGGCTCTGTCTACCCCGCAAGGGATATAGACGTGATTATATGTATGTATGTATGTATGTATGTGTAATGATAGATTTTTGCATAGGTGGTTGGTGATGATGGGAGACCAGTTCCGTTCGGGAGTGAGGGCGAGTTATACACGCGAGGGTACAACAACATGATCTGCTACTGGGACGAGCCCGAGAAGACGAGACAGACTATTTCGGAAGACGGCTGGATATGCACTGGGTAATGTGAATGAATTAGGTATAATAGAAATTCGAATGCTATGTGCCAACTGAAATCTTAAAAAAAATATAGCACAAGATATCTGAACTGCTGAAGATCTTAAGACTTTAAGGATGCTCTACTGATATCATAATAGTTTCTTATAGCTAAGTCGTTTTGTTTTCGAAAGGATAAAATAGGATCACTTAATCAAAAATTGTCTTATTCTTATGATGTTCTTTTGTTTGAGAGTCGATTAAAGAACAAACCAGAAACAAAAAATATTTAAGGTACCTACTTACGTTAAAATATCTATTGTAATTTTGTATATATATAATCAAGACTCTGGAGAAGGATATAGGGTATTACTTGCATCCCGATAAAACCTATTGTTCTCGTGGGATTTGCGAAAAATCTATATTCTTATGAAGGTAGCTCTAAATTCGTGCGGGCATGCTAGTGGTAGGTAAACTAGTATTGTCATAAATTACAGAATGGTCTATTTTCTTCTTCTTCATGGCATCAATTTGTAATATAATTTCAGTGACAAATTCAAATTAAGCGAAGACGGTTACGGGACCATAGTCGGCAGACTGAAGGACATCATCATCAGAGGTGGAGAGAACATCGCGCCCAAGGAAATAGAGGACCTTCTGAACACCCACCCCAACATTATTGAAAGCCAGGTTTGTTTTAACTTAAATACCTAAGTATGCTTAGGTGCCGGGAAAATTCCTATTCATTGGAACCTTTTAGATCTATAATCTGCTCTTCAACTAGATGAAAAAGCTGATGATCAGTTTGGGTCGGCTGATAATTATCCGACTCAGTCTCCAGTCAATATGACAATGTTGCGAATGCAAGGACTGTCTAATTAGATTTTAATCAATACTATTTACTTTTTTATAATTTTAGTTTAAATTATTTTTTGTAGTCTTTATCTGGAATAATTAATTTTATTCTTATAAAAATCGAGATTTACTATATTACAAAAAGGTAGCTTATTGTAGTGAAAATTCAAAGGTTCACTAATTTTCGATTAAATTAAAAATAGATTGTAATAATAATTTACCTTATCCTTCATATTTTTAGCTGATTCTATACCAGGCTTACCGAAAGGTGAAAGTAAGATTAGATCGTCTTGATCCTTATAAACGAAAATTCGACGGGAATTGGTTTCTGCGGCTTCTAATTAAGTAAATTTCAATTAAAATCGAAAATAAAAATATATTTTTTAAACACTTTGAAACGCGGTATTCAAAATGGTTTTATTTAGGCAAAATAATTATTATGTCAATATCCTTCTTTTGATATCTATTCTTTGACTAACATCAAAACAATAATTATTTTATCAGGTGGTCGGAGTCGCCGACGAAAGACTCGGTGAGGAGTTATGTGCTGTGATGAGGCTTCGAGAAGGCGCCTCCATTAGTCATGAAGACATCAAACGCTATTGTGAAGGACGCCTGGCCAAGTTCAAGATACCCAGGGTATTAAAATTCACCGACGAATTCCCAAAAACAGCATCTGGAAAAATACAAAAGTTCAAGATCAAAGAAATGGTTGAAGCCGGGAAAATTTAAAATGTATTATTATACCACTATATATAATATGTACATAATAGATTAATTTAATGTGTAATCATGAAGTGTTTTAATCTTTGAAATAACCTAGAAATGTAAGAAACCTTTATAAATCGACTTTTGAAGCTTATTACCGAAGTTGAAAGTTAGGCATAAAACTTATACTTACATATATTTTCATCCCATTGTTAAGTTTTGCCTTTACATTAACTCTAGAATCAGAGATAAAAATATGCTTTGTCAACATTCATACATACAATATACATGCAATTTCTATGCAATAAAAATATTACAAACAAACAAAAAAACAAACAAACACAAACAAACAAACATATAATAAAATGCTCATAGTCCCTACTACTATCCATATCCTTACTAATACATATTATAAATGAGAAAGTAACTCTTGTCTGTTTGTTACGCTTTTACGCCAAAACCACTGAACCGATTTTGATATGAAACCAATGACATTTGGTACAGTGATAGAGTGAGCCCAAGAAAGAACAAACCACGCCGACGAGTCGCGGGCAAAAGCTAGTTAATTTAAGAAAAAAAAATTATGTCCTAATAATTTATATAAATCGTTACTGACTGACAGTAAGTTGAAAGATATTAGCAAATAATTTAAATGATCTACAATAACCAAAAATATGATTTTTAAAGTTTCTGGCTGTTTGTCTACATGTTTGTATTGTACTCGCATCACGTGGAAACTTAAAACAAGTAAAACATTCTCTCCCCAGACCCCATTACCACAAAGAGGCAATACTTTCTTCTCCAGTTCATTTCATAGTGTCAAAGCACCGATATTGGTTTTGCACTAAAAACCTATTGAAGGGATCATCGAGATCTTTTAACCCTTAATTTGGCAAAGTATAAAATGCTATAAAACCTGAATTTTGTCATCAGAGATGTTATTTATACACATAAAACGACTATAGAAAAATATGAAAAAAATATGAAAAAAAAATCTGAAAAGCTTAGTTTTCCTGAAAACTCATGTATGCCACAACATACACCGCCAACTACTCAAGAATACAAATCGTAAATGTGTTGTACTGACTATGTATGTAAAAAACAACTTTTATATTTATTATTTATTGAATTTGAATTATTTTTATAAAAAAATACATAGAAATTACGTAGGCACATGGTAATCTAGTTGACAATTACGGGAATTTTTGCCAGTTGGTTTGGATTTAATACTTTTGCACAAAGCAATCACGACTTGCGCTCCAAATCCGATTGATACTTCCTTTTCTGTAAATGAATGGAATCGGAATGTGTCCTCTCCTCCATACAATACGAAATCATAAATCATCCCCGAAACTCCAGCGCGAACGTAATTTTGAAACCCCACTTATTAGGTTTGTCCTTCATATATTGACGCCGCTTCCCTGCTTTTGTCCCTTTGTATGGGATCATCATCTCATCGATGCTGAATCTCCTTTCATTTTCTTGAGCTAAACAATTGTCTCTTATTTTTTGCACTAACGGCCTAACTTTATAGTATCTGTCAGAATCTTGTACGTTGTTGTCAACAAAATGTAAAAAACGACGTATTTGTTGATAACGTTTTAGTGGCATCAAATCAGCCACAGGTTTGTATCTATATCGCAAACTCCAATAATCAGTATAAGACGGCATGCTTACAACACCCATCATGATATGAATCGCTAAAAAATCCCGTAATTCGTCTTCAGTCAAACCCAGAGTACGTCCAGTTTGAGATATTGCATACGTATTTGTTTGTTCGACAGTATCTGTCAAAATGTCTGGGGAAAAAAACTTGTAGAAATACTCCAGGGGAGTCAGGACTGTGTCGCTCCCGGCGGGTTCCGATTCCTCTTCTATAGAAGCCGCATGTCGAAACACAGCTTTTTTCCACAACTAAGAGTAAACTTTTGCAATCGTCTAGGTCGTTTAGCAACATGAACAGTGGGACGTTGTGATCTTGTTTTTCTGGAAATACGTGATGTGGAGGAGGCATTCGTCGACATGCTAGGTGTTACCAAACCAGGGGGTGCATTAGGTGCAATTAGTGTAGCAGTTGCAGGAGTAGCAGGGGTTGCAGGCGTTGCGGGAAATGAGGGAATATCACTCAGTACTGGTACTTGACTACCATTCGGTTCTAGAGATGGGCTTAAATAAACATTTTGGAAAATTGGAGTAAGGCGAACATTTTCGCTGGTGGGATCTTCATCGTCTAAAAGATTAAGTCTAAATAAATAAAGAGCTATCAATTGAGGAGCTGGACATGAAAAGCGGTGTGTGCACACGTATTCCGTCTTCAATATCAGAATGTTCACTATCATCAGAGGGTGCATTTTGAGCAGGGACAAGCGCTAAAATTCTACCACCACGAGTTTTAAGCTTTTGCTGCAGACAAAGAAAATACATGCTAATATACAAACTAAGCAAAGCAAAACCCTAAAGTTGGCAATGTATGCCCTGACATACAAATTATATAGGGGTATTTTTTTACAAACTTGGCAATGTATGTCACAGCATACATCATGTTAATATCCAAAATAACACCAATGTAAGAAGTTAGAACTGCAAACTTATTAGACAAATTATATAATCATGATATCAAGCATAGGATTCAGTCGTGAAACTTTTCCCAAACTGGGTAATAATCAATAAAATTATATAAATACCTTGGAGAGAACAACTGACGGCCGCCGGTACGCCATTTTCGACTAATGTCAAAACTAGTGATACCAGATGCCTGTTTTCTATTTTCTACTAAAAGTTGTTTAAGTTGCAAGGTGATAAAAATGTAATTTTACGTTATTTATGTATTTTCTAATACAAAATATTTTTTTAAAGTTGATGTATGTCGGCGCATACATTATCAAATTAAGGGTTAAAGGATGAAATACAGATCGTGACACATACCTACCTACGCACACAGTTTCAGATGTTTAGCTAAATGCGGGTCTGCTTTTTTTTATGTATTTTCAAAACGGTCTCAGGAGACTCACAAGTCTTAACATTGGCTCCATGATCATGTTCTCAAAACATTTCTACGTATTTAAAGGTATTTCTAGGAATTTGAGTATGGTCGTATATTTATACTTCCCTAGTCCGAGGTGTCAGTTGTCAGATTTGATGTTACGTTGGAATTTTTTACCTGTGGTTCCGAAACGTCAGAGGCAGAGACTGTTGTCATTTTATTGAGTTTTGTGGTGATATGTCCGTTCTCCCAATAATCGTAAATGTAAAATATTTTATTCATAAGGTTTACCATAACATGAATGAATGCGAAAGTTAGTTTTATAAATTGTGTTCAAGTCAAGCGTGTGTGATAATTCTTTTTCGTATATAAACATCAATCCCTATGTCTGCTAAATAAATTGGTTAATATACTTCTGTAGTAAAATGAGAGACTTTTGTTTTATTTGTGCTATCTTAGTGTAATTGTGTTCTGTTTATCATGACCTCAAGTTCGAGATCGGCCAACGTCGGCCTAAAGCCGATTGAGGTCTCCAAGGCATTGCAAGAAGGAGAAAAATTCATCAAATGGGATGAGGTGAGTGATGAAGGACTTCGTCAAGGAAGTTGCTCTGTTTTTCTTTCTATAAGAAGTCTGATTATAATCTTAATTCTACATAAGCGTGCCCTTTTTATTTCAATTAATCATTTTTCTAACAGGACTCTGGAGCTGGTCTCCCAGTCACACTTCGGGTGGACCCCAAAGGCTTCTTTTTATTCTGGACTGATCAAAACTTAGAGGTGGAGATGCTGGATATTGCCACTATTAGGGATGTGAGAACTGGAGTACATGCTAAAGTTCCCAAAGTAAGTAGCATGTTTTTTATTTTCTTAATAAGATTCATTTTATTATAAAAAGCCATTAATAAAAGGTGATATAAACAATAGGGAATATGTTCTATTAAACAATAATATTTTATTCTCCCATTATCCATAATAGGAAACAACTGCTTCATGGTTCACATTTGCAAAATTAGTTAATTTTTTTGTCACATTATTAAAGTAATGGCAACTTACTCACAAAAGCTGACACATAATAAAAAAGAAATTGTCTAATCCAGAATTTTCATTAAATATTTCCTGAAACCAGTGACAGTATTCTCCAAAACCATTCTTACAGAAAAAGTTATTTTTTAATGCTTGGCACATTAATAATCAAATATAGAATTTATGTGGTGCATATCTAATTTACAGACAGTCTTATTCTCACCTTTGTGAGTAATATTTGTACTTTTTGTTAAGACCTCTTTTAATTCAGTTTGATAAGATCCTCATTGTGAGCCTGTATTGTTTTCTTTTTGATGGCACGTCATCATGATTAAGAGTGGAAAAGTCTAATGGCTCTACTCCTGACCTTTTGAACCCTGTAATCTAAAACCTGACATTTAATTGAAAAAAGGCCTTTTGGTGCCGTAGTCATGTTGCCTCTGAACCCCAAGTTTGGGTTCCAGTCAGATCATCATTGAACTTTAATAAATAGCTGAAGTCTTGAATTATATATTTAGTATTCATTAAAAATATATTGAATGGAATGTTGGTACCTATTCTATTGTACCAGGAATCCAGTTCACTAAACTTTTATAATTAACAGCTTTAGAAAAAGCTATTAGCATTAAACACTAGATTCTGCTATTTCCAAGTCAACTAGTCAATTGTCAGTGACACACTTGGTGATCTGTGACCAGCTAATTGGTTAATGTTAACAATTGTGCCAGTCGGAGGTTGTGATGAGCTCAACCCTCGACCTAGTAATTACGTTCAATTAAATGTTCATTGCTGCTGAAATCTCGGGATAAATTAATTTGACTGCTTACAAATCCGTACTAATATTTAAAAAGAAAAGATTTGTACTTTCGTTTGAAAATTTTAATTAAGATTTTAATGAAATTGATATAGATGTAGATAAAACCTGTATTATACTATACGAAAAATAAGTACAAAAGAAATTCCGTATTGTGCTTCAAAATGTAGGTTCTAAAGCTGTCAAATAAAAGTAAGAATCGAAATGCAATTTAAAACCATTATGATGACAGATAGTGGTGATTACCATCACTTGCAACAACACATTCATATGGACTTTTATCACTGGAAATTTCTTTGGAAGCAAAATCCTAGGTGGAATTATTTTCTATTCTTTAATTGAACTCAAAAAGATCCTGTTAAGTAGAAACTAAGATTTATTCACCCAGGTAAGTAAAAGACTGAAGTAAGTTATACTAATATAAGAACATCCATACACATACATATAGTCACGTCTATATCCCTTGCGGGGTAGACAGAGCCAACAGTCCCAAAAAATGATAGGCCACGTTCAGCTTTTCGGCTTGATGATAGAATTGAGACCCAACCGGTGACAGATTGCTAGCCCATCGCCTAAAAGAAGAATCCCAAGTTTAAAAGCCTATCCCTCAGTCGCCTTTTACGACATCCATGGGAACGAGATGGAGTGGTCTTATTCAGTTTTTTTTGTATTGGTGCCGGGAACCACACGGCTAATATAAGAAATCCTGAAATTTGTCCATTATCGTTTTTTACGATGCCGATGTCGTCAATCTGTTACTGCTTCGCGTTCGTGATGTCCGTCGGCCACGCCTCTATTACACTAAGTAGCTAATTTTTCATTTGCACTGACACACTGACGAGGAGCTTTTTCTCACGCAAATTTTTGTGAGAGGCGCATAATTTTTGTTTCAGTCTTCTTCTAGGCTCGATACATCTTTGTCTTGGGCTACTGTTGTTTTTTTTAGACGATAGGCTAGCATCCTGTCATTTTTTGATTCTGAATTCAAATATAAAGCTGTACAGCTGAGCGTGGTCTTTAAGTCTTCTCAAGACTGTTCTGGCTCTGCCTATGTAATCGTACGTGTTGACGTAATTATATGTACCTGTGTGTGTTATTATTTAATATCAAACAGTAATACACACAGAGTAATACACACAAACAGAGTACAGAGAATTATGTATAGATTATAGTTAAACTTTTTTCAGTAGATTTTTATATTTATTTAATATCTGTCGGCTACTTGATACCTACAAACTCACAAGTTCGGAAATTTATATTAATTTATTTGAACTTATTGTACTAAATATTATAAAGTGTAATTTAGGCGGACTTCTAACAAGAAGTATTCTCTATTCAATTCATTGACCATTATTACAAATTTTATCTTTAATTTGCTGCTTACGACATAATAGCGAAATGGTCTACTGTGCCTAAAATCACATGGTGTAAAAGTTGGTTATTCATTCATAGAGGCTGTTATTGATTTTGGTGTATTGTGGCTCATTAGGAACGCGTGAAACGAGAGGAAAGCTAGTGAAATTACGTAGAGTCATGTAAATTGGTTTAATTCTATGGTGAAAACTGTAGTCATAGATAAATTTTAAAATTTTGTGTCAATTTTAAAATTTATCTATGACTACAGTTTTCACAACAAAATATAAATTTGGGAATTTTAAACGCGAAGTAGTATCAACCTGTGATTGCCTCGGTATCTCAATTTCATCATTAAACTATCCTGCTGAAGTTGACCTGCGATTTTTGCAACTTAGCCCTTTCAACCCCGTTCCAATGGATAAATGTTCGTAATGGAATGTATTTCCAGTACAGACATCAAGTATAATACTTGAGGTACGAGTTATCCATACATCCATGCATATAAACTAGCCGAGTCCTCATGTTTTAGGATCGGATAGGCATTTATCCTTTGGGGGCCTGTCAGCCTGGTGACATACAGACGTACAGACAACGGAGACTTAGTAATAGGGTCCCGTTTTTAACCTTTTAGATACGTAACCCTAGAAATGGATTTACTAAGCGGACTTTATTAATTTTCCTGGATTTTGTGCCACATAGGCACAATAAGAAACTTGCTAAAGAAGAATTCGCTTATGCCGTGTGATTCCCGGCACCAATTAAAAATAGAATACAACTATTCTATCTCTTTTCCAAGGATGTATAAGGCGACTATGAGATAGGCTTATAAACTTAGGTTTCTTCTTTTAGGCGACGGGCTAACAACCTTACGCTATATGAATCTTAGAATTGAGATTCATATAGCCAAACAGCTGAACGTGGCCTATCAGTCTTTTCAAGACTGTTGGCTCTGTTTACCCCGCAAGAAATATAGATACATACATACATATGGTCACGTCTATATCCCTTGCGGGGTAGACATAGCCAACAGTCTTGAAAAGGCTGAATGGCCACGTTCAGCTATTTAGCTTAATGATAGAATTGAGATTCAAATAGTGACAGGTTGCTAACCCATCGCCTGAAAAAGAATCCCAAGTTTGTAAGCCTATCCCTTAGTCGCCTTTTACGACATCCATGGGAAAGAGATGGAGTGGTCAATTCTTTTTTGTATTGGTACCACACGGCACAGAAATATAGATATAGACGTCATTGTGTATGTATGTATTTAAGCCGAATGTTTCAAATCAAAATGTCATCGTAGCCATACTGGCATTCAGAATGTGAAGTTTCCAGATTGCCTGGAACGGTTTGTCACGCTAAAATTACCGTGCCGCGGTCGTTATCGATTCCGGCTCGTGCACTAATTTTAGAAAAATCTATCTAACCTACGTTATAAATAATCGAATCGGCAACTAGGGCAGTTATATTAGCTATTTCTCACTAAATCGATTTATTTGGCTAATGATAGAAGGTATAGGATGAGCAACCTGTCACTATTTAAATCTCATTTCTATCACCAGGCTAAACAGCTGAACGTGGCTTATCAGTCTTTCAAGACTGTTGGCTCTGTCTACCCCGCAAGGGATATAGACATAATTATATGTATGTATGATAGAAGGTAGCAGGTTTTAGTGAAAAATCATTTGTTAGCTGGCTGTGTTCTATCTTTACTTCACTTTTTAATGTTATGTCTCTATCGTTCAACAAAGCGACGATTTTGCCAATGTCGATGTTAAAAAATACACGATTATACATGACAAGTGACGGTACCGTAGATCCTTCTATCTCATAAATACTTATTTAAAAAAAACTCTGACTGATTGACTCTTACGATGAAGGAAAACATCGTGAGGAAACCTGCACTGCATATTCAGGCAACTGGATGTGTAACCGTGGATCCAATACGGGTAAGGTTTACCTGCAAAGGTTGCGGAGGACGGGTGGGAGTCACTTCGTGTAAAAACTGACTCACCCAATCCAGGACCCATGATCAAAGGCATACCCCGGGCTCCTCTCCAGAGTGGTGAGGATGCAACTGGGTCTATAACCAGGAGGAAGAAGTCTGATTGATTGGATGACATATTAATGGTCAACGCACGGTCAAAACCGCTGGGTCTTCCAAACATACATACATGTAATTACGTCTATATTTCTTGCAGGGTAGACAGAGCCAACAGTCTTGTAAAGACTGATGGGCCACGTTCAGCTGTTTGGTCTGGGTCTTCACATTTGTAATTTGACACGTTGACACGTAGTCCTTTAAGCGGTTTAAGGGTGCACTAAGGATTTCCCAAAATTAGTGTGATTTTACATCACACACGGGTGGAGCTCAGGGCGTGTTCTAGCGGAAATTATATCCGAAAGACAAGAGGAATGTCGTTGTTATGTTACCCACTATTTATTCTTGTGTCTGTTCTGATCCAATCTCTGCTGGTCTATCCTTTTTATTCCCATTTCTGGACGAAAAACTAATAAGATTAACTAAATACCAGTGGCGAAGTAATCCATAATTATGTCTAGACTTTCCGCCTCCGTTTACAAGTTTTTTTCCATTTAGATCTGTTCTATTCTGAGCCATCTTCTGCCAGTAAACGCTATTTAGTAGAAAAATATTATTTTTCATGTCAAATTTCTGGTGGAATGTTTAAATAAAATGAAAACCAAATACCATGAATGGCTTTTATACTTACATACATTCACATGTATTATGTACCTTAAGAGCGCCGGCGACTCCACCCGCGTAAAACGAATAATCCCCTTATCGCCCGTTCCCGCAGGAATTTTCAAGATTTGGTCGTCTTCTGGTTACAATCAAACTTCCAGTCAAGTTTTTGAGATTTCCTGATCAGTAAGTGAGTGAATGTTTTTCGCTTTTTTGTATCTTATAGATTCCTTGCGGGGTAGAGCCAATAGTCTCGTAATGACAAAGGCCACGTTCAGCTGAATAACACAATGAGAACGGTTAAATGTGAGGAAAAACGTTAGAACTATTAATAATTCCGCCTTCTAGGTTAAATACTCCCGGAAGACAGTTACTTATTCAAAGAAATAATATTGTCTCGTGACTGTTTTGCGTAAGAACAAGAAGATCTGTCTAAGGATTACCGTTTACATTTTCCTGTAAACCTCTGTAAACCATGCCAACACAGAGGAAAATATTAAAGTAATTATACCTATCTGCGTTCAATACAATTGTGCGCAGATTGTGCCATGTTTCTATTTTATATCTTATCAAAAATACAGGGATACTACGTCGGGTATAAAAATATACATATGTTTCTGCCCTCCCCAAACCACATAAACGTGTAGAAAGAGGTACCTACTTACCTCTTACTCTGACTACAAAATAAAGTCTTTACGTCAATGTTTGCGTGATATACATATATAGGGCTGAAGCATACAGGCTCCGCTTCTTTGAACGTAATTTTTAATTCTGTCATATCAGGGAGGAAGCTATGTATTGCTTGAACTAATACATAGGTATATATAACTAATATATATACCTATGTATTAGTTCAAGCAATAGAAGCAGGTATTAAGTCAAGATTATTTTCTCAGCCTACGGAAAAGTAGTTACTTATAATGTATATCTATAACTTATATCTACCACCGTCATCAAAATAAATGAGGATACTGCTTGATTCGCTGACTGAATAACATATGTCAGTCTAGCTCTAGACCCATCAGTTTGGGTTGGGATGTCCGTTGATATCAACCCTCTCGCCAAGTTAGGTTTTATTACTGGAATGTCTAGTCGGTTTCTAAAGTCCATTTCCTCGAATGTTTCATTACCTGAATGTTCCTTTGCCAGAGTGTCGACTTCCCAGAAAGCACACGTGTAAAAATAATAGGTTTGAAGATATAGTCCATACCGCAGGATTAGGAGATTTGAAATTTGGCATTAAGTTTTTTATTTCAATGGATGAACCAAGAAAGGATTTTCCGTAACTTCTACGAGATTTTTCGTAGCGAGCGGAACTAGATGCGTATTTTTAAGTGTAGTATAAATTTCAGTTTCAACTAGGCCATAATGCCACATCAGTGCGATGTGCCACTGTCTCGGTCCAGACACTGGGTTATTTTAGTATCAACTGAGATATAATGAGGGATAATTGGACCCGCCCGTCAGTCTACTGTAGGTAACACGAGATGTCTCGAATTATCTTGTTAACTCTACCGTAGGTAGCTGATTTACCCGAAAGTAAATATATATTCATCCTGTTTGTATATACTTTAATTCTTGTATAATGAAGAGAATTGTTTGTGGAAAGTCTGTTAACTATATGTTCAACATACGAGTACAACAGCTATAATTTTGCGAAAGAAAATAACCTATAATTCTAACTGTTGAGTAACTAGTTACGAAGTATATAGAGTTTGACCTGAATTCAATTTAACCCCTAATACAATCTACGTCAATAACTTGGTTGATTGAGTAAAAAAAGCTCTAAGCTTTAAATAAATAATAAAAAGCGGCTACACTATTAACTATTTAACACAAGAAACCCTATAACGTGGGTAAAAATAAACTAAACTTAGGTATTCATCAACCTTTTGTTTGTCGTCTTTGAAGCGTTATAATTATTTATTCAGAAATATATTTCAGAGAAAGCTGCCTTTAGTAACTACCGTATTCAAGGGATTTGGTACCTTCTAGTGTTCTAGAAGTCTAGTAGTCCTTCTTGCGTTTGCTCTCTGACGGCGCATCCTTTCTTGACTCCCTACAAAATCTTAATAGTGTCTTATACTTGTATGTTACACACCCCCTATTCTAGTGGGGGCTGACGATACAAGCTACGGCTCGCTTACCTTTGCCATCGCCGAATGGTCGCCCCGATCTGTTAACCTGAAGACAGACGGAATTTCTTGTTTAAGATTAAAAAATCCCAAACACCATCCTGGTGTTTTAGATTTATTTCGTTGCCTCCCTCGAAGCCGCATCTAACTTTAACACTGACAATTCTGCAAAGTATTTTGCAACATTGCATCTAAATAAAATGAGACATTATAGTAGCATCAGGCTCCTTTTATGGCGCCCCCCCGCCGACATCAATTTATCGAAACAACCACTAGACTTATCCGATAAATTGTATTGCTCCGGTACGCGCCGTCCTATGTGACAATGATATGATTTCATTGCCTTTGAGCACAGAAAAACCATTGGGAAGACTTTTCGTTCGATAAGTACTTTAGAAGTAACATAAAAGTTCTTAGTTCAAATCATGTATGTTATTTTGTACTTAGATTGTTTTGTGTATCGAAAAGGAAACGTGTGCAATACACGAACAGGAAAATATAAAAGGATTGAGAAAAAAATAAAGAAATTTTTTGGGGATTTAATCTTTCATCGCGCAATAGTTTAACAGAATTTCGCTAATCTTTATTAGACTTATTTTCCCTACTGATATAAAATTTATAAAAATAAATTTGAGCATCATTACCATGACCGAACCATGAAATTTGTAGACTTCAAAACACCTGAAAGGCTGCAACAAAGAAATAAACAAGACGAAATGAAAAATTATACTAATGTACAAGGTGATAAATAAGATAGTAGCCAAGTTAGGGGAGCCGGAAAGATAATATTTCTCTTTGGCAAGTTCCCCGAGGTCCGGCAAACCATTAGGTACCTCTTTTGTTTTAAATTAACCGAACTGGAATGCTATGAGTAATTGGGGGATGTTTAATTCTTTTGTTTCACTTTTATTTACATTCTTTCTGACATTATTTCTTAAAAATATTAGTTTGAAATTTTTTTGTATTTGTATTTAAAGTGAATATAGGTATGATGCCTCAAACTAGCAAGTGCTAGACTTATGTCCGAGGATTCGCTCACGTTAAAATATGAACTTCCCGAAAATAAAGTATCCTATATGTTTCTCGTGCAAGTTTTGTCTGTCGTTGTTCCAAATTTCCAAAAATCATTCTTAAAATCTTTGAGTTAATCCGTTACAAATAAAATACATATCTTTTCTTTTTTATGAGTATGGAAACATTTTTATAATTTTATAATAATAGTGTAGAAGTATAGTTAAGGATAAACTTAGAAAGTTAACGCTGTATTGTACATTAAAATTAACAAGTCATGTTCACCGCCAGGACCCGAAGATCAGACACGTGGTGCTGATTGGGTCCCAAGGGTCCCTGGAGGAGAAGACTGTCACGGTGTGCCACGGCTCCGACTTCGTCAACGTCACGTTCGTCAATTTCTGCTGCACAAGGAAGGAAATAGCTCAGGTAACATCCGATTGGCTGGCTTATTGCGATTCCTGTAACCCGATTGGTTGGAAATTTTGAATTATGATATTGGATCTTTGTGTTTTTTAGTGAAGTTGTTTCTTTTTTTGTTTAAAACGGAAATCATGTTATTGATAATTTTATGCCATTGTCTATAACATGTAGGATTAACTTTAGTCTTACAGTGAGGGAAACCATTTGGAACCGTGATCTAAATGGGTTCGGTCCACCTGCAAAAGTTGCGGAGGTCAGACGGGAGTCGCTTCGTGTAAAACCTGAGTTACCTAATTCATTATCGTGGTGATACCCAGCCCCAGGCTCCTCTGCAGGTAAGGATGCAACTGAGACACACTTCAGGGCAATGATGATTATATTACTCTGGTGAAAACCACACGGTGAACTTAGGTTGGGAAGAGTTTTTTGTATCTAATTCTGTGCTTTTACGTAACCCCTAATTTGTAAGATGGCATTTGCATAACGGAGATGTATGATGAGAACACTCCACTCGAAATTTGTAAGTTAGTGATTAATTATGCAATACAGCTTTCTCGGTGAAAGCTTTAGAGATGCGTATAACTATAAAGGTAAAATTACCTAAAATCGTCAAAATTAACGTGTTAATATACCACTTGAAAAACTACAAAGGGGATTAGGTATTTACAAATATAACTTTAGTGCAGAATACAAGAAAATTATGCTTAGGATCGATACCATCGTTAACTTGCGAAGAGTTAATTATCACATACAATGCTTAATATTTTCCTATTTCGTTTTTACAACGCGCGCATCTCCAAACTACAAGAGCTGTGGGAGTCCCGATTTTCGGCAGCGGAATGACAGGGTCGGATGCACAAATTGAATCGATAGCCGGCGGCATGCACCGATGCACAGAGTTAAGGCTCGCTTACACCGAGGCGACATTGAGAGGCATTGCCGCATGTTACAGATTGTGGCAGACGTAAAATAATTATTAGTTCTGGCTTATTCTTGCTAGTTATCAAAGTTACGAACATGTTAGAAAAAATATGTAGTAACATTCACAACTATTTACTTTACTAACTTATTTATTAAATGAACTATATATCTCAACCCTGATATTGACTGGAATAATTAAAAGATTTTTTTTGCTGGGGGTGTTGAAAGTAATATAATTCCAATGGCTTGGAGGTGTTGAAAGTATTAAATCCGATGTAGGTTGACTAACTCATGGTTTCTCTGGGTGTATAACTAAAAATGAGACACATTTGATGAGATCCATCGTGTTCACAATAACGTTAACTAGATTTAGCTGCCTGCTTTTTGTGGCAAGGTGTCGCATATGCCACAACGTTACTACGGCACAATGTACCACAGTGTTGCTCCGGTGTAAATGAGCCTTTATCTACCTGCCCAGTCTGTGTCCATGTCGGAAATCGGTTGGTCTGCATCGATTGCAAGTATTGTTACGACTAACGAGCTATGCGATTTATCGCCATCTTTTAATTTGATTATTTGTTGTTCTAGTTCTCGTGAATGTATCGAGACTTTGTTTGTTTTTGCATTTAGCTTTACGTATGCAATTTTCTGTTAATTATTATTCTGCTACACGTGGTAATTCAGTTTTCAAAACGAATATGCAAGTTTAAATTTAAATTTTATCGAACCAATATAAAACCGTGATATTTAAAGGAAACCGTGTGGTTTCCGGCAGATAAAGCAGATCCAGGCGATGCCAACACTAAATTTAAAATACAAAAAAAAACCGTGAAACTTCTCCGATACTTCTAGCTATGTGAATCAACACTTAAATCATATGCAATAGGAAAACGTTTAAATAAGTTAGAGAAAGTTTTTGCAACAATTGAAACAAAAACCAGAACTAGAATTCCAAATTTGGTAACAGAGAAACAAATTAACTAACTACTGCAACGTAGGAGCTGACTAACTCAAAGAAAAAGAATAAACTACCATTCCCACTTATCTACTAATATATAAATGCGAAAGAAAATCTGTCTATCTGTTACACGCCTATACCACTGAACTGATTTATAAAATTAGGTAAAGATAGAGTTAACCCTGAAAGAACATTTTATATTGCGAAAAAAGAACCACGTGCACAAAGTCACTGGCGAAAAGTACTAAATAAATAAAATAAAAATAAACTTTATTTTCACTCCAACCACAAAACTGTACCAAAGATAACAACTCAAAACTAATGTTACTCAATGTTCTTAGTCATAGTTGGTATTGTAATACACGACAATTTAATGATCGCGTAATCATTCATATTCGCCGTCGCCATTATACTCGTAGTAAAATATTATTCGTGCGGTAATCATTATCCTTTCTAGACTATCCTTTTGTGTTTTTCATTTGTATGTATCAACGCCATGTGATTGCGACACACTTCTTTAGAAGCGAAGCGAGAAGAGAAGCGGCATAAATTAGCATATTGAACCGGTTGAATTTTCATTTGAATCTGCTGCATTGAAGCAGATTGCACCGCTACATGTAGGTAATATGTGATCGAATGCAATTACCCGATGCACCTGCGTTATGTTAGATAGGTTTGTTCCCGATGTGTGTTATTGTACGTGACTAATTCGTTTTGCGCGTGCGTGACACCCTTGATTTTGTGGACGTACGTAGGCCGCAATAACTGCTTATATAATAAACAGCTGTACTAAGCGAGATGTAAAATTTACCTGTACTAGACAAGAAACCCTGTCCATTATATGAAAATCAATTACATCATTATGCCATCCGGCTGAACGTGACCTTTCAGACTTATTGGGACTGCTGACTTTGTCCAAACTGTAAGTGATAAAGGCGATATGAATGCTCTCAAAGTTTAAGTAAAGGTAAAGTAAACATCGTCACCAACACGCCACCTGGAGGTCCCAGAGTCCACACCCTTTGATGACGACATCGGCCTCTTAGCTATAGGTAGTCCAGACAAATGGAGACAAATTAGATTTTGTAGGGAGAAAGGGGTGTGCTGTGAAGGCTAATGAGAGAGCAGCGCACACCTTCATAATTCGGCGATGATAACCCGAAGGTTGAAAGAGCCATGGGTGTGGTGGGGCAGTTCTAAAAGCTGTCATCTGTTGCATTTTGACGTATTTTAATAAGTAAAGTGCGCAAAAAATTGCCGCAATATCTCTTTCTATCTTTGTACAAAATTTCGTAACAGTCTTTATTGCAATTTGGCCGAAAAAATACATCAAATGTCCAGCCGGACACGTAAGTAGACAGACTAACTTTCGCATTCAATAAACACATGAAAGTAGCAGGAAATTTCAGGATGAATTAACTAAATAATTATTCATTTCAATGCATTACCACTCAACTAATTAATCTTAAAAACTAGTTAAATTGCTAACATGAAACGCGGCGGGGTAGTTTATAGCGTATTTCGTTCTCCGGGGAAAACCCAATATATCTGGCCCATTATTCAAAGTCTTTTGACGTCATATTTTCTCCAGAATGAATCTTTAAAGACAAGATTCCTCGACCGTACTTATAAAGTTTTCGAAGCACTTAAAATCACTTTGTTACGATGTCGATAACGAACGTTCAGTAGGTTCCATATTACTTTAAAGTTTTGACATAATCGTTGTAAATGATTTCAGTGAACTGAAAACTTTAGGTAGTTCTAACATAAATTTTAAAGTTCACGATACACATATGGGTATGTTGCATGGCTGTCGAATTTAGCCAAAACATTATATTGAGCTTAGCACCCTCGCTCAGAACACTGCCATTTAGGTTCAACTTATTGAGCTTCGTATGTATTTGGGCTTACTTAGTCTTAAACAGACCTCAGACTCTTCTCCAGATGCAGCGAGGATGCAGCAGACTAACTTTTATAGTAACACTAGCGACCCGCCCCGGCTTCGCACGGGTGCAAAATTCGGAAAAAATTATACATAAAAACCTTCCTCTTGAATCACTCTACCTGTTACAAAAAACCGCATCAAAATCCGTTGCGTAATTTTAAAGATTTAAGCATACAGACAAACAGACTAAAATAGCGACTTTGTTTTATACTATGTAGTGATTTTCTCGTCGGAAAAATTAAAATACTTCTTGTTCAAGCACTTATTCTGTCATCAGATGTGGACCGAGGAGCTGTTCGCGCTCGCCAACAACCTGAACCAGCTGAACAACCCGACGATCAAGTTCTTGGAGAAGATGCACACGAAGATTGTGCTGAAGGCGGATAAGTCGGGAAAGATATTAGTCAAGAAGTGAGTACGGTGTGACTTTTCAACCAAATTTGTGTAATACAGCTTACTAGCTTGTCAGTAGATGTCTAATAGAGCATACATGGTTAGGTAAGACTAGTTGGCTAGGTATTTTTAAGTTATTTTTAATATCTCATTTTGTTTTACAAAAGTGAAATATTTAACTGACAGAATGATAAGGTGCATAACAAAGTTCTTAACCGACCCCATCTTGCTTTTGTAAAAGAAACTATAATAAGATCTACATAAGTACTAAGTATAAAGAATTTGTTCGTTCATTCCCAATGAGAACACGCCCTATTTGCTCGAACGCCTGTAAACGTCTGTTTTCCTCGCGTTACGAGTAACTTTTAGAATCACATTTCGCTGCATTGGCTTTGGTATTGACAGCCATGCTTTTGGTAGAAATAGGAAAATAGAAAATAGGTTTCAATTTTATGTATTACATGTGTTTTACCGAATGGGATTTTGGTAATCCTTAGTTAATAGCTTTGAGATATTGCTCATGAGGTATTATTATTACACACATAACATACATATAATTACGTCTTTATCCCTTGAGGGGTAGGCAAAGCCTTGCTTTTTATCATGACTTGAAACGGAACAGCGATAGTATTTCGCGCGATAAAAACAGCTTCGCACGTGCTATACTACGAGAGCTGCAAATAAAAATATATAATAATAATCACGTCCGCAATAAGAGTAAAAATCATGTTTCAGCTCTTTCTGTGTACAAATCAGAGGCTTTAAATTGATATTCTATTCATGACGTGACATAATCGCGTGCGCTAATATTTACATTTATCATAGACGTACTATAGACTCACAAACCGTTTCAAAGTGTGCTCGAAACGAAATGATCGCCCGTCTGTTTCCCATTCTTAAATAAAAACATTCTGCTTATAGTTAATGAGCAGTTTTAAATGTGTGCTTTAATGTAATAGAATATATGGTAAAGTGACGTTTAAAAGGAAGTGAAAGTTAACTCTATAACTACTGGAGTGATATTGACAGAGATAGAATAGACATTCGGATATAACATAAGCTATTCTTTTTTTTGTACTTTTCTAGGGTACACGTGAAAAACGGGAATTTCACGCGGGTGGAGCTGCGGTTAACAGCTAGTCTAGCTATAAAGATGATCGAAGATCTTTATGTATTATCCTCCAATGGTATAGTTTCTCTTCAAAGACAATACGAAACCTATGATTTATTCAAATACCTTTTTACTGAACCTTCGTACTATAGCCATAAGGATTAATATCGAACTTTAATGTGTTATTTCCTTGTCTTGATGTCCGTGACAAACTAATATAATATTTCGCACGCCGCCGTTTTGTTGATTTTATTGTCACGTTTATTTATTAACTGAGATAATGTTGCCCACTGTGTTTTAATTTTTTTCTTCAGTTTTCCAATTCAGGTTCTTGAGATCGGAGAGTCTAAAATTTTGTAAAACGATTATTGAAGTTGCCACATATTTTCTTAAAAAAGCTATTAATATGCAACCTTTTACAATTCTGTGATTTCTTATATAGTATCTTTTACAAAAGGTTGACAGTAAATTTGTCTATAACGTTGATAATATTCTTACGCTGGCAAGAAACAGATACTTAGCTAAAAAAAATAAGTACTTTGTGCCCTTTGGTTCCCGGCACCAATACAAAAAAAAAAAACTAAAAAACTACGCTTTTATTGCTAATCAAACTAAAAAATAGAAAATAAAAATTAATGACAAAGGAATTCAGTAGTAGCAAGTCGAACAATCAGTTATAGTCAGTTGTAGTAGTAATTACCTCGGATTAAAATTATAACAAAATTAAATTTATAAACAAAACAATTTAAATCAGAGTAAAAAGCGTGGGGTGCCTGATGTAGTAAATATTAAAATCATTCTATTAGCATATATTTATGACAAGAGAGTTATGAAAATGAAGTAAAATGCACCCCACGCTTTTTACTCTGATTTAAATTGTTTTATTTATAAATTTAATTTTGTTATAATTTTAATCCGAGGTAATTACTACTACAACTGACTATAACTGATTGTTCGACTTGCTACTACTGAATTCCTTTGTCATTAATTTTTATTTTCTATTTTTTAGTTTGATTAGCAATAAAAGCGTAGTTTTTTAGTTTTTTTTAAACTATTATTTATTTTCTATTTTTTAGTTCGATTTGCAATTAAACGGGTAGTTTTTTAGTTTTTTTATACAATTATTTTTTGGAAGTTAACACTTCTGGTATAACTATCTTACTAGAAAAGACTTTCGCAACCATGCGCCCATTGCCGGAGGTTTTCACAACTAACTTTCTTAAAGTTATATGTGGCCTGATTGGATTAAATCTCATAATATTCTCATCATCATGATTCTTTTTAAGGCGATGGGCTTGCAACCTGTCACTATTTGAATCTCAATTCTATCTTAAAGCCAAATAGCTGAACGTGGCCTATCAGTCTTGACAAGACTGTTGGCTCTGTCTACCCCGCAAGGGATATAGACGTGATTATATGTATGTATGATGATTGTTAAACCCAGTTGAAAAGAATTTTATAGTGATAAATCACTGTTAATAATATTTTTGACTATCCAGCAAACATAATAATTTTCGATTGTGGCCTTGCCAGGAATCAAACCACAAGATTAAGAGGCAGATTGATACAGGAACAAAAATATTTCAAACATACCTCCACTGCCTTTACAACCAGGAACGCAACAAAGTTTATCTGAAGACATCGTGGCACTTTTGTTGTAAAATCTGTCTTTCACAAAAACAAACACAAACTTGGGACTCCTATCTCAAATAATAAGGTACTTTTTACAGGAGTCCTATCTCAAAATATCTGCACAACACAGTAAACACAGTCAGAGTCCAATCTCAGATGATAAAATCACACGAATATCCGGAAGAACAAAGCTCGACTCAACGGAAGATTCCAAACTCCAAATAACGACAAGTTATCAGCACAAAACAAAGTGCAAATAGGTAAATACACAGGCACCGGTAAAAAACAACAGAAAGAAAGTTTACAGGTGTTCGAATCGAATTCAATCAAAACTTACTGCAAAACTTATTTGACATAAAAAACTGTCACTCATTTTCCAAACGAGTATTACAGTGTTGCTATTATAAATAGGCAAAAGATACCTAATGTTAATTCAAGAATTGCATTAATATGTTAAATACGTATTAAATATCGCAAAGTTCTGTAGGTAGTAACTTTATTCTTGTATTTTTGTAAAGTTAGTTGTTCAATTTTCATTTATTACTTTTGTTTTATTACTTATATATTTTTTATTGTTTTAAAATATTCTACTAATTCTACTATGGTTTCTAATGGTAATTCTAAATGGAGCAATGCGATGAAATAAAGAAGCCTCAGGTTAATAGTAACATTATATGGAAATATATTACATCTCTTTTTGACTCATTATACGTCAGAACTTCTTGGTTTCTTGTATGGAGATTACTGGCACTGGTGCTATCTCTGTCTCTCTTACTCTCATACGAAGGATCTAAAAATGAATTTATTAATCCTGGCAGTTTTAATAAGGATAATGAGAAACTCTTATCAAAATATTGCATTGTCATCGGTCCTTGATACGTGTGCAAAGTTCCAAGTTGATCAGACGTTTAGAAATCAGTGAAAATTAAGCTCAAAGATTCCGTTACATACATACATACATACATACATACATACATACATACAACCCAAGCTAATAAAAGCGTAGTAAAAAGAATAGGACCACTCCATCTCTTTCCCAACTAACGACTAAGGGATAGGCTTACAAAATTAAATTCTTTTTAGGCGATGGGCTAGCAACCTGTCACTATTTGAATCTCAATTCTATCATTAAGCTAAATAGCTGAACGTGGCCATTCAGTCTTTTCAAGACTGTTGGCTCTGTCTACCCCGCAAGGGTTATAGACGTGACCATATGTATGTATGTACTTTGTATTTGTCACACTCTATGCCGTGGTCCAACCATAGTCCGGTATTCCAATGACGTGTGGCCACAGCGGACATATCAAAGCAAATATCTCAATTACACAGTGTTATGCCGCAGAATTGACGATTCTAGGTAATTTGCATGGCCCGGAATGCTTTGAAATCGTGAGGTTGACCGAGTAGACGAACCGTCTAGAGTTGGTTATTCAAATGGTTTGTTAATGTTAGAATTTTCAAGAGTGCACTTGCAAGTGGGATAATCAATCTATGTGAAATTTCAGTGATATCCGCCCAGTTCTTGAGTGGATTCCGTACAAATCAAATACTTTTTAGTCGTATTAGTAATGGATAGAATGAAAGAATGTATAGTGTGGAGTCACTGTATTTGTCCCATGATCAATGTTGCCACGAGCCAGTGTCGAGTGAAACGGTTTAGTTCAGCTTTAAAATAAAGTTAGAAAACTGTAATAGTCGTCTTTGAAATCTGTTTTGTTAATTTGAAATCAACATTTTTCGAAAAAATTATTTAATCAAGAAATAACTGTCGATTTGGATGTAAATCCTGAAAACTGATTTGGCATCGCAATAATTGTGCATTTACAAATAAATAAATATACAAGGCGAACAATTTGAACACAGGTTGAGTTAGCCTCAAATTAAGTTCGAGACTTATATAATGAAATACCAACTCGAAGATATTTTACAATAAATACATGCCATATATGGAATAACATACAAGACCCAAGCCAATCAGAAAGAGTTCATTTTCTATCATGCCCTGGCAGGGATTGGAACCGGGGAACTCCTGTGTTACAGACAAGTGCACTACCGCTGCGCCACAAAGACAGTCTTACATATTATATATATGTAAGACTGTCTTTGTGGCGGGGTTGCCTCATCTACCCACGCCACGCTAATTATTTCTCTCGAAGCGTCACCACTCACCCACTGATTTTCATACATATTTTGTGGCAGCATTATTTAGGAAATCAATCTAAATAAGTTATTGATTACAAGCAATATCGGTACGTAACAGAGGTAATTAAGATAAAGGTTAAATTTATTTACACACTCGTAAATGCTATAGCTACTATGTCATCCAAATACCAACACATACACATACATACATCCAATCACGCCTCTTTCTCGGAAAGGGTAGATAGAAACTACATCTTTCCACTTGCAACGATCCCTGCTCCTTTCGCGTCATCTACATTTTTTTTCCGCAATATTTATGTTGGCAAGGTTCACAAAGCTAATACCGTAATATCTTTTTACGCTGACTCCATATAAAATTGAAAGACATGTTGATACCGTATAGAGAGACAGAAAAACGCATTGTGTAATAGCGGCTTTAGCGCTTTTGTTTGTGCTCGTACTGAATCAATAAATTCGCTGCGCTTCGTACTATATTTTCGTTTTTACCTTTTTTCTGTTCATCCCCTTTAAAGTTTAACTTGTATCTCTTTGTTTTGTGTAGCTTTGTTAAGCTTAACTACAATGTTCAGTTTAACTTTTCCTACTGTTATACCATCGCTCTTTGTTCTTCTATTCATTTGTTGAAGTGCTTTATACTAATTTGTTAGTCTACTTGAAGATCATCATACGTATACATACATACCATCACGCCTGTCTCCCATTGGGGTAGGCAGAGATCATCAGATTCGTAATATACATATATCATGTCTATACATCTTTCATACTGGTTTGGTTGGGAAGAAAATACATACTTTAATAGCGAAAGCTGCTTCTAATCCTATGTTGTATTGTATTTTTAAATTTTTTTTTTGTTATTAAAATCTTATATTAAACAATTAATCTAAACAATATATACTCTCGTCCACATTTCTATTCTAAGTTTTGAAGTTGACGGTGTTGAAGAAAATGCTGCAGTTGCAATAGTGCAGTTTGTTACCGCTTCTTTTGCATTGTCGCTTTGGAAGCGGCAGTAAACTTAGTTTTAAGTAATTTATTAGACGTCAACCAATGTTGTGAAACCAAAAGTTTTGACAATTATTAAGCGATATGAAGTTTCCTATAATAATGAATAAAAAATTTGGATTTTTGTAAAATTCAATCAAGGCAATGGCTAATAAACTTAGAATTGGCTATAAATTTATCACTTTGAAAATTTCAACTCCATCATTAGTCCAGGTGAACGTAGCCTTTCAGTGTTTTTGTTACGTGAAATATGTATGAATGTAAAGCAACAAGGGTTTTACTCGGAAACATCAGTTATTCTTTTGTGTTTCTATCACACACGAATTTGCGTATATTCACTGCACAGAGCGATGCCTGCAAAATATCCAGAAGCGGGAGCGTGGATATCTGACAGCACATCAAAGAATTCCGCCGGTTTTGTATTCCCAGGATCTTTCATAGTCGAAACAATATTTTGTTCATTTTCGTTTGGAAATTTAAAACCTTAGTAAATATTTTTTTCTTCGTTTTTATAAAATTATATATAGGCTTTATAAACTTGAAATTCTTGCGGCTCATACGGCTGAACGCCGAGCAAAATGCTTGCATTTCATTCATTTCAATACTATTGGCTCTGCTTACCCCGCAACTGATATGGACGTGACTATATGTATGATTCTATATAAAATAATATAGATTGTATTATAGTATATTGTAGAGGTCAATCAAGGGAGAGGCTAGTTTTGTTTTAAACTAAGGTTTCGTCCTTTAGGCAATGTGATTATGTGTATGTATGTATCACACGATGTGTATATTCACTGCACGAAGGGATGTATGCGAAACATACAGTAACAAGAGCATTGATATGTATATCTGACAGCACATCAAAAGCGGAATCCCTGGGTTTTGTATTACTGGTATTTCCAGGATCCCTCATGCGATGTACACGTTTAGAATAGATTTAGAATAGGTTTATTTTCAAAATTGGATACAAGGTATCACTTATTGACGTCACATAACTTAAATCTAATTATAACTACTGTTCTGTTTGATATTTAAAAACGTGGTACACTTTATTTGCGTTTTTATTTTATATAAATTAATGACTAATCAATCAAGTTATGGTTATTAGCAGTCAACCCTTAGTAACTTATAGAATACTGACTCTGTAATTTGGGTCAGCGCTATCCTCTGGAGCTCATCATACCATCACAAGTGGGATCCAAACCCCTTGATAACGTATAATCAATCGTTAGTGGGATGATATTAATAAACAATTCACTGTAATTACCCTTCTAGTGATAAAAGCCAAAAATTACATAAACAATTCAAATCCACAGAGGTAGTAGGCTTGTCTGTGATTCCGGGGGTCCCAGGTTCGAATCCCGCCCAAGGCATGATGAGAAACGAACTTTCTCCAATTAGCTTGGGTCTTGGATGTTTATCTATATAAGTATTTATTATAAAAATATAGTATCGTTGAGTTAGTATCTCGTAATACAAGTCTCGAACTTACTTCGAGGCTAACTCAATCTGTGTAATTTGTCCCGTATATATTTATTTATTTATTCGCCATATATCTACCAACGAAACTAAGGCTTTTTCAGAACATTAAAAAATATATCTTCGATATGTTTCCTCAAATTGTTTTTTTATCCAAACAGCATCGTCCGCCTGTTCGCACAGAACAAGGAAGACAAGAAGCGAGTGGAGAAGGCCCTCAGCGAGTCTGGACTGCCCACGGGGAAGAACGACACGATCAGCCAGTCCAAGTTCCTGTTCGAGGACTTCTTCGCTTTTTACAAGAACCTCACGCAGAGGACTGAAGTGCAGAAGATATTCAATAATCTGTGAGTTTACTTTAAATGTTGCTGACTTTCGTTCTACTACGATAAATAAACTTACCTGATCAGTTCCAAGGGAATACTTCCCCTTGTAGCTATATGTTAAAACAGTATTGACTGATTTATATATTCAAAACTATTTTGAACGTATTGTTCAGTCTATTGTTTTTTATTCAGTCGTTATTTACTTATTGTAATATTTGTTTACGCGGATATTTTTAAACTTAGGAATAACTATCGTTATTACAGCAAAGTCGTGCCTGACAATGTAGTTTTAAATGTAGAACAAATGTACATTATGCATATCCTCGAACCTTTTCAGCATTGACCGATCAACCTTGTAATACTTAAAAAAATATATCTATGTACATTTACGAAATACATTCATCTTGACCACGAATGAAGATATAATATCGAGACAAATTAATTCTTTTCCAAATTCAAATTTTAAGATATCCGTTATTCACAGCACGGGGGGCAAGCCGCACCTCTCAGCGGCCCAACTGGTCGACTTTCTGAACAACGTGCAACGCGACCCTCGTCTCAATGAAATACTCCACCCGTACGCGGACCTCCAGCGCGCCAAAGACCTCATAAAGGCGTACGAACACAACAAGTATCACCAACAGCGGTCGCAGCTCACTTTTGATGGGTTTCTGAGGTATGTACTCAGTTCCTTATGTTTATCTTTAGTCACTTTTTAAAAAGCAGTGTCAATACTCTTGTCTCAATGAAATACCCGTACCGGGACCTCCAGCGCGCCAAAGACCTAATAAAGGCGTACGAACACAACAAGTATCACCAACAGCGGTCGCAGCTCACTTTTGATGGGTTCCTCCGGTATGTACTCAGTTCCTTATGTTTATCTTTAGTCACTTTTTAAAAAGCAGTGTCAATACTCTCGTCTCAATGAAATACTCCATCCGTACGCGGACCTCCAGCGCGCCAAAGACCTAATAAAGGCGTACGAACACAACAAGTATCACCAACAGCGGTCGCAGCTCACTTTTGATGGGTTCCTGCGGTATGTACTCAGTTCCTTATGTTTATCTTTAGTCACTTTTTAAAAAGCAGTGTCAATACTCTCGTCTCAATGAAATACCCGTACCGGGACCTCCAGCGAGCCGAGGACCTCATAAAGGTGTACGAACACAACAAATATCACAATAATATAACAGCGGTCGCAGTTCACTTTTGAGGGGTTCTTGAGGTATGTGTTATTTTTACAGGAATACTTACTTGTCATTTAGTTCCATAGTTATATAAAGAATATACACAATCGCTCCAAGTAAGAAGACTATTTCAAATAATAGATGACGAGTTATTATTGTATGTTTTTTTTTTTTAATTCCGAGTTAAAGTCCGCGAAATTTTAGCACATACATATATGTTTCAAAAAGTACTTAGAACGTTAAACTAGAAAAAACAAAACTAAAGAAAGAGTAAAAAAAATTTGGAAACTATCTTTAATGATTTATTCAAAGATTGGCATCTTGTAAGTTTTAACAAATTTTGTTACAATATTTAAAAAAGATGATGGATGAAAGAAAACACATTTCTGTATTCACACGTGCCAAAAAATTTAAAAATCGTTTCGAAATACATACAGATTGATGAGTCGTGGAAATAACCGAGGTAAAATGGAAATTGAAGACTCTGTAATATGATAAAGATCTAAAAACACTGACCACTGATTGACTTATTTATTTTTAAACATTTTTTGTTAAATGTGTTTGAATGAATATTAAAATCAATGGAAAATTGGAATTCAAATGGGTAAACCCAATGAAATTTGCAGGAAACAAACTAAATCTAAACAATTATTTCAGTGTAAAAGAACATTTAACTTTATTATAAAGCCGTAATTACTGAATGGATTTCGCCTAAAATTCGCTCCGCTTAATATCACTAAGAAAACATTTGTGGATATTCCAACCATTAATGCATGACAATATTTGGATATTTACAAACACTATAATTTTTCCCTCGCACCTTGTCATATCGAGGTATTATTTTCTTGACGCGACACGCACTGGTGATTTCTCCGTGAGTTTGTCATTTTTTTGACACTGGTGACTGCTCTGTAACATTTTTTTTTCTATCTCTAAGGCTGGCGTGACAAGACATCAATCCGTCATTGGCTGAAATAAATCACGGCGACACTATAAGGCGCCATTTGTTCCCGTAGACGCTGTTATTTGTACGTTGTCCGTATATCATTCGGTGTAGTCTGATAGGTCTTAAAATAGGGTTAATGTACATACATAACTACGATCACATCTTTATCGCTTGCGGGTTAGACAGAGTCAACAGTCTTTAAAGGATTGAAAGACTTAAAGCTCAGCTTACCTATGGTTAAAATACTTTGGATAAAATCGGGAATATCATGACAAAAGATTAGGTTAGGTAAGACGAGCAGTAATGAATGTGGATGAAGAAGTATGCCAAGATCGTGACAAGTGGAAAGATGTAGTAACTACCTACCCACCCAGTAAAATATTCCACAAAATAATGTGGTTTTTAGAACCGTCGGTGGTAGCAAGAAGTCGTGTAAAGTCGTGAAAGCTTTGATGAGTTTAGCTATATTTTATTTATACGTTTTATCAACCGATTGGCTCCGGTCTGTTCTATTGATATAAATTACTACTTCCCGCCGTTTATCGTCAGTAGTCAAATCAAGTCAAACTTTTAAATTGTCAAACGACAAATAGAAATACTGCATCTCGATAAACCTGTCGTTTCACAGTTCTTAAATGGTCGCAATGAAATAGTATGACACAAAAATGTGATAACTTTCTGTTTAAAACAACATCACGTTTTCTATAAAATATAGCAGTCATTCTCGACAAAACTAAATGGCCAGTTTCGAAAAGACTAGTAGCATTTCCCTTAAAGGTGATACAATCTATCCGATTCTCACCGAACAAACGAGTCAATAGTAATTGACCCAATAACGACCAAACTAACACTTATTATGTACCTTACTATTATTAAAAAGAATAGGACCACTCCATCTCTTTCCCATGGATGTCGTAAAAGGCCACTTAGGGATAGATTATATAGTTTGGATTCTATGGGAGGCAATGGGCCAGCAATCACTATTTGAATTATATCATTAAGCCTAACAGCTAAACGTGGCCGGCCAGTATATCAATTCAAGACTGCTGGCTCTGTCTACCCTGCAAGGGCGATTATATGAATGAATGAATGAACTAACACTCATTATTCCATTGCAGATTCCTTATGTCCGAGGACAACCCAATCGTGGCCGTCAACAAGCTAGACCTCTGCGACGACATGGACCAGCCATTAGCCCACTACTTCATCAACAGCTCCCACAACACCTACCTCACCGGCCATCAGATCACCGGCAAGTCCAGCGTGGAGATATACAGGCAGAGTCTGCTAGCAGGCTGTAGGTGGGTGTCTTGATATCTTCTACTTCTTGGCTTTATTGCACCCTGACTAGTTCATTAACAGCTCCCACAACACCTACCTCACCGGGCATCAGATCACCGACAAGTCCAGCGTGGAGATATACAGGCAGAGTCTGCTAGCAGGCTGTAGGTGGGTGTCTTGATATCTTCTACTTCTTGGCTTTATTGCACCCTGACTAGTTCATTAACAGCTCCCACAACACCTACCTCACCGGGCATCAGATCACCGACAAGTCCAGCGTGGAGATATACAGGCAGAGTCTGCTAGCAGGCTGTAGGTGAGTGTCTTGATATCTTCCACCGTGTCAATAGGTATTAAGCCCAGACAGATGAGACTTCCACCACTGAGTCGAAGGCAGCCAAAGTACCTGTTGTAAACGAGATATGACCTCTCAGGCATGGCAATAGGTAAGTGGTGAGATATATATAGTAGACATAGCTTTCCTTTGTGAAAGTTAGAGTTTCACGGCAGTTTTAAATCCGTCCAAGATGGCCACCGCTGTAATATATATACATACATACATAAAATCACGCCTCTTTTCTGGAGGGGTAGGCAGAGACAACCTCTTTCCACTTGCCACGCTCTCGTACCAACGCTTGTCTTCTCTGTACCAACGCTTGCATGAAGACAGTTATGAATGTGGATGAATTTGTTTGTCATAACTCCCTCGATTTCTTTTTCATTTACTTATCTCTCTCATCAATGCATTTTTCAGAGTAGTTTTCACTCTTGTACGTCATTAAAGCTCTTATATTTTAGTTTCTTTATTTTGAATCTGTACGGTATAATTTTTGCCCGGACAAAATCTAAGCGAGAAATTAATATATCCATCCTTGCCTATCAGTAGGCGATTCCAATTTCTATATGAAATCTGCCCGACACGATTAGATAACACGAAATATTAACGAACAAAATATATTAGCATATCACAACGAGCGCTAATGACTTCATTACTCAGTTTGGTTTAAATACGAATAAATACTGAAAATTCTCCACACAAAGCGATGAGTTTTTAATAGTTACGCCAATTAATGGCGCCCTTTATCGCCCATCGCCGATTGCCGACCTCAATCACGTGCGTTGTGATCGTGAATTCATATAGAGTATTTGGAAAATGTAATCAAATGAATGGAAATTTCCAAAATATTTCTCTACCGCATGTTTCCAGGGGCCCAGACTTTCAGACTAAGATATTTTCACATTAATAAATAAAAAATGTGGAGATTTTTAAAAACTGTTTGATCTGTCTGGACTGCATCCTCAATATCAACGCATGATATAACAACAAAAAAACGTCAACGCCATATGATTAACAATTGAATATTTCAAAGGATCAAAATAGCCATATGGGCGCTTAAATAACTTACCTATATGATGTTTTTATCTGTAGTACCTCCTCTTATCAGGAGAAAACGGGTCTGTGATTTTTCAATTAAAATCACATTTTTTTTTTATTTCAGTACTTTTTGAGTAATTTATCATGAATAAAAAATCCATCTAATCCAAAGCTATCTTTTACATGAGATGTTTGTTTTGCAGATGCGTGGAGTTGGATTTCTGGAACGGCGGCCGTACCGACGAGCCTGTGATCGTCCACGGATATACGTTTGTGCCAGAAATAAGCGCCAAAGAGGTAAATATACAAGTGAGAATGGAAAAAATATCAAGTGCCAAAAGGGTTAGAAAAAAAAAGAAAATTCAAAGAAATGAACTCCGATTATAGTGTGTTCCCGGTTGAATTTATCAGCTGTGTTGGCTTCAAAAATCTGAGCCTGCTAATTGTATAAAGATTTGGTAGTTTATATAGTCAGCTTGACTGAATCCAATATTTTAGATATTCCATAAATTTTTCGGACGATAATATACATATATTTTAAAAGCAACCGAGACTTCGTTGAAATCTTGTTTAAATATAATAAAATTTTCTCAACAGGTATTAGAAGCAATAGCAGAGAGCGCGTTCAAAACGTCCGAGTACCCGGTGGTACTCAGCTTCGAGAACCACTGCAACCCGCGCCAGCAGGCCAAGATAGCCAACTATTGCAGGGAGATATTCGGAGACATGCTCCTCGACAAGCCGCTTGATTCCCATCCGCTTGAGCCAGGTATGTTTGTTTAATAAAACTGATACTTATACAAGAAGCTGTAGCGGGAGCGATGATTCGGCTCGACCGCCACCAAAGGGAAGATCTTCCGCCAGGCTAGGTGTTATGCCTGGGGAACCGCGGCTCCAACGATGTTGTGTCAAAGGTTGTATATATAGATACAATCCGTGAAATCTTTGAAATCGCGTCTTAGATTCTTCGCTGCTATTGGTTGAGCGCGTCAATTTCTTCGCGATGATTGACAGTAGTTGTGAGATTGGATGTTGTGACGAGTGGCGTAGAGATGGTGCCACAAAGCCTTTAGGAGCAGTCGGATATTCCCCAAAAAGACTCATCTGGCGGTGCATTCAGACGTGTTGGTCCTAACACTAAAGTATGGGTGTGAAAGTTAGGTGTGGCAGAAAAACAATAAACTTAAAAATAAAATTTTAAAATTTTGTGACAAGATATGGAACAGTGTGATTTGGGAAAACTGATGTGAAAGAAGATATGCATGTGGAAAAACGAATGCTTGGATAGTTTGGCCGCGTGGAAAGGATGAATGAAATAACAGTAGTCGTCTAGAGTCTAGACGAACCCACCTTGATAGAATCGGCGACCTTTTGATGAAAGGTCAGGTCAATATTCCCCTAAATGGAGAATGAAAATGTAGTAAAATAATGAATGTTTCCGTGAATGGATTAAAATATGATTCAGATTTATTTATTGCAATAATAATTATGCAGATAAAGGTAAGTGAAAAGATGTTGTCTCTGCCTACTCGTCCGGGAAAGTGGCGTGATTTATGTACGCATGTGACAGTCAATTTTTTCTATATACATATATTTATCTGTTGAGTACGCGAGCCACATTTCATATATAGTGGTGACATACATACATAAACATTAGGGTGGTCCTTAAATACCAAAAAAAAAAATTTTTTTTAATTTATGGTGAGGCACCCTCGCATAGTGATATGTAAAGTAAGAAAGTTACTTGGTATTTTTTTCATAATTTAATATTAATATTTAAGGGTCGCGACGGGACTTTTAAAGTTGGAAAGAAAAAATAAATACATATATTTTTCTAAATGGTCACATTTATTCCTAGCAATGAAAACTGACACGTTAAGTTATTAAAATAATCCAGCTCAAACATAAAACATACAAAACAATCAAAATTTTACTTAATCAGTGTTGATTTCTTAGAATCCGGATATTTATTTCTAAATTTTTTCACAATCAAAAGGAGATTTTGCTTTTGATCTTCATTGGCGGTGATCAACTTGTTATATTCCTCCATCAACGCAATCATTCACTACCCTTATTGACTGCACAATGTCTCTTCCAGCTTTGTGCTCATCATCTTCTGGCCAGTCATTCACATCTTTTTTTAAGAATTGAGATGATATTCCTAGTATTTCAAAGAAACGAAGTGAATTACTGGCCACGAAGTCTTCGATATTTTTTCTTGCAATGTCTTTCGTATCCAAACTAATTCTTTTCGAAGAGAAATCGAGACCTTCTTTTTCTAACGCCTGTACCATTTTTCGTTTGGTATCTGATGCAATTTCGTCATCGAAAAATGCAAATGATACGAGCTCTTCTGCCAAGTACCACAGATGTCCCATAATTTTTTTTAGAGCTACTTTGGATAGATCTGGACTTATATTTTCGAATGTTGTCAGGTCCTTTAATAGCTGCAAGTCATTTTTGGGAGCTGACAAAGCAACAGAAGCTTGATACCAGTACTTCACGTAAATCATGACTGAAAAGATGCAAACATCTTTAATTCCTTTTTCTTCTTTTTTGGTCATTTTGAACTGGTGTCTAAATAAGAATATTTTCAAGCAATATACAGCTTTTGCCATCCAGCATGCCCTGTGCAGTCCAGCTGGCATTCTAAATGATGCTTGTTTCTCAGGAAGTCCTCCTAGGTACATAATGGTGAGGTTGAGTAGTTCTTTATAATCATCTCGAGGTTGATAGTCGGTGAGTGAGCGAAGGAAATCATATTTTGAATCTCTTTCTGTACAGATTCCAGCGAATGAGGATCAGATGCGACTGTTTTGTAGTCGGTCTGGTCTATTTTGCTCCAGTGATTCCTGAATCTTTTAAAAATCAACATGTCAGGCCCACTTGATGGACCTAGAGCTGTACTCACGACTCTAGCATTATCTCCAGTATAGAATATGCAAACCATGCATTTATTTTATATAGATGGCGACATGCAAGCCAAAACATATCTTTCTCCATTTTTTGCTCCAATAGTATGCATGCCCCATTTCTCAATCCCGAATTGACTGCAGTCGTATCGAAGCACATGCATTTAACTCTATCATTCAGTCCCCAATCCAGTATAGTAGCATACACAGCTGATGCACATGCTTCTCCTGTTCCACGGTCCAGTTTCGGGACCGATAGTAGTTGTTCGTTTCCTTGTCCTGACACCAAAATAGGAAGACGATCCACTTTTTCGTGCCCGGTAATGTCTTCTATTAGCTTTCCATCCCAGTGAATAGTTAAAGGCAAGTGAGTAGTGAATTCGCGTTTCAACGTCTCTGCCATCTCTTTACGATGCTTTATCCGATGACGACGAATGGACGATCTATTCACAGAAAATTCCATGGGGTCCGACCCAGCACTTTTTAGCGTAGATATGATTTCAATTTCAGCTTTCCTGTTGCTTAATTTAGCGGCGTCCAGACTTGATAACGGAACTAGTTGCGGGGCATGTCCTTGTTAATGTATGGCAAGAGGGGGGGTGAGGAAAGCAAAATGACAACTGGTGCTCGCCTATGAGCCATAAAAACTATTTATAAATTTCGTCAGGAATTTCATTCATAAGCTTTTCTCTTGTTTTGAGTATTTTATTAAATTTTCTAATGTTTGGCGCGACCCCTAAATATAAATTTAAAAAAAAAGTAAAAAAAACTGGGTTCATTTTATAGCATAAAGAACGCAATGACAAGGTGCCCTGATGTTATTTTTCACTTTGTAAAATAAGGACCACCCTAATAAACATACATTAAATCACGCCTTTTTTCCGGAAGGGTAGGTAGAGACTACATCTTCCACATTGCATACTTCCTTCGCTTCATCCAATATCATAACTCTATTCATGCAAGCTCAGTAGTTTCGGGTACTCTTATTATATAGTAGTGACGTTGTGAAAACAAAACACATTTTTTTTGATCTATCACAAATTGACCGTGCGAGAATCGAAGGCCGTACCTGGCGTGTTTACGTTGGCCTGCGATCAAATCCGTAACACATCTACGGTGTAAACAGATGGGACACTTTGTACTTGAACGGGTTGAGGCGTTCTATTTTTAAATTTATTTCCCAACTATTTTCGAATACGGGTTAATAAAATTTGACGACATTGAGAAAATAATGGAGCTATATTTACACTGAATGCTTGGCTTGGCGTTGTTGTAGGTACTAACCGTTCTGATACATAAGCAAATTTGAATTTAAAGTCTAGTTAATTGGGATTTAGATTAATAATTTTCAAATACAGTAATCAAGTTGGGTTTACATAAATACTGTATCAAAAATTATTAATTTTCCCGCTGCGATAAGCAGTCTATCGATAAGATCCCCTTGGTAAGATTTTTCATTCATTCATATAATCACTTTTATATATACCTAGCGGGGTAGACAGCATGATAGAATTGAAAGATTTGAAATAATAGAAATATAATTGAAAGAATGATAGGTCACGTTCAGCTGTTTGGCTCAATGATAGAATTGAGATTCAAATAATGACAGTTTGGGATTTGGGATTCTCCTTTTATATAGTCTATCTGTTGCTCGCCTTTTACGACATACATGGTAAACTTGGGATTCTCCTTTTAGGCGATAGGTTAGCAACCTGTCACTATTTGAATTTGATTTGATTGAATTATTTTGAATTAAGCCTATCAGCTGAACTTGGCCTATCAGTCTTTCGAGACTGCTGGCTCATACTACACCTCAAGGGATAAAGACGTGATTATATGAATGAATGTTTTGCAATAGCTATCGTGTCCCACGGGGTACAATTTATACCCCTTTACTTGTAAACAATGACATTTCAAACGTATTTCTTTTTCTTGAATGCCAAAATGGTTCCCTCTTTATCTGAAAGTTGTGATGTGAACAATGCCTTAAGGTATAGTTAAGAAAACCGACTTTATCAAATGATGAAGAAAATTCTGCGGTATTTCTTTTTTTATTTATTGAGTAAGTACGTATCCAATTTAGTAAGATGGCATTATCTTAAAAATTTGATACGTATTACTTCGTTACTGATACGCCTTTTTTTTCGTTGTAAATAACAGGAGGGGAGCTGCCCCCGCCATCTTCACTGAAGAACAAGATCATAATAAAGAACAAGAAGAAGCACCACCACCACCACAACAAGAACGACTCGAAGCTGGACTCGAGTGAGGAGTTGGAGCCGCGGAGCGAGCTGCCGGTGCAGGGGAACGGGGACGTCGCCCATGCCCCGGTGAGAGCTGACAATGTCATTTGTACTTACAGAATCCAGGGTCTTAGCCCGGTCAGTGGATCTACCTACATACATACATACATAAAATCACGCCTCTTTCCCGGAGGGGTAGGCAGAGACTACCTCTTTCCACTTGCCACGATCTCTGCATACTTCCTTCGCTTCATCCACATTCATAACTCTCTTCATACAAGCTCGGCGGTTTCGGGTACTTTTGACCTGACCCTTTACCAGGACGTCCTTAATTTGATCAAGATACCTTCGTCTAGGTCTTCCCACCCCGACCTTTCCCTCCACACTCTCCTTGTATATCTGCTTAGTCAACCTGCTTTCATTCATCCTCTCCACATGACCGAACCATCTTAACATACCCTTTTCTATTCCTGTAACTACATCTTCTTTCACATCAAAACATTACGCTGTTCCTTATCCTGTCACTGAATTTCACACCCATCATACTCCTTAACGCTCTCATTTCCACTGCATTTTTCTGCTTTCATGCTTCTTTTGCCATACCCAACTTTCACCTCCATCTACCCATCTACCTCTTCATCAATTAATGGCTTTACCAACCAACCGGTTATCCTCGCCGGAATCCACTCAAGGAATGCACTGTTCTCGCGTTTGCTTACTTTAACAGTGCACCCTTTCTTGACTGATTAGAAATTTGTTAGTTAAAAATTGAGAATATCTTTCGTACATCCAAAATGTAGGATATTTACCTGATCAGTGATATATCTCTGCACCAATTCATGGCGCTACCAACCTTCTGGTTATACGAGCCCATCGTAACAAGATATTTTCTCTCTCTCTTTTTTCTTCAAACTTCGCCGCCTAAACCCTGAAATGCTGCTCACATTCTACTTTCCTACTTTAGTCAGAAAATCTTTCTGACTAATAGCCAGTAACTAGCGACACTGCATCATCGACTGCTCCCCTATAGCCGAAAGTCCCAATGCGAGATTGAAAAGTAAAGAGTCGCGAGTGCTGTGTGCTGACATCAATGGAGCTGTAAATATTAACTGGTCCTTATATCTTGTCTTAAAATTTACCGTTTTTTAAATTTTCACTTTTTTCTGCAGTTGGTGCGCGAGAGCAGCAAAGTATCAATATCGTCGTCGTCAGAGAGTTCCTCCGGGGAAGAAGAAGCGGCCGCCGAGGGGGGACCCGCCACTGGGGAGGACCCACGGGAGACCCACGCCGCCGCCGAGATATCCGCTCTGGTCAACTATGTACAGCCCGTACATTTCTCGTCTTTTGAGAGCGCTGAGAGTGAGTACCTTTTGTTTAATTCCATAATAGCTTGTCTGGGGAGGAACAGTCGAAGGAAAAGGTGAAGATCTCCCGCCAGGCTAGGTACTAGGCATGTGCTTTGGGAATCGCGTCCACTTCGATGTTCAGTCATTGTATACGAGTATATGCTTCAATCTCTTGAAACTTTGCTTACGCGATTTGAGTGAAATGACGTTTCAAAGCCTCCTCTTACATACCGACATACAGGTGTCATGCATTGCTGTAATAATCTTTAACTCAGCATTTATCTCTTTTGCGTCCTCTTTGGAGAAGAGATTAGGATTCGCGGATGTAAAATGGTAGGGCCGCCATATATCGACTTCTTAGCGTGATGAGTCTGGTTGATGGTATTTTCGAAGAACAATATTTTAATACTGGATGTGAATTATGATACTACTTTATCTAACCCAGTCTTAGAACTTAAGAGCCAGCACGATTCTCTTACCACTAGTAACAAAACAATGTATTTCACAGAAAAGAATCGCTTCTACGAAATGTCGTCGTTCGACGAGAAACAAGCGACAACGCTTCTTAAGGAGAGGCCCATAGAGTTCGTGAACTACAACAAGCATCAGCTGTCGCGGGTGTACCCGGCCGGGACAAGGTTCGACTCCTCCAACTTCATGCCTCAGGTAAGGAAAATATCTCACACACCCACAGAAAATTGATCCACATAAAATTTTATACATTTTTATTTTTCGATACGACATTTTAGAAATATCTTTCAAAAATAATGAAAGTGTACTTATAACGTTTCGTAACCTCGCCACTTTTTCAACGCTCCACGTTCGCTGTTTCTTTGAAATAAACGTCAAATCTATACCAATTCTTGTTCATATGAATATGCGCGTTTGTGTCGATGTAAAAAGTTATATGTTAGATATGTATGTACATTCACCTTAATAGAAATTTGACTTATGGTTTTGATTTAAACAGAGGGACATGTTTCTCACATTTTAACATCTCTGGAACAAAGGTTTATTTGTTTATAACAAACATTTAACTTCTAATCTGCCTAAGCATCAGTGCACTGGCCTCAACTGCTTAAGCTCTGATCAGCGCTGGCCCTACCGGCCACGTTTTTTATTTTATTTTCAGTACAAATGCATTACTATAAGTTTAGAAATACTCCTTTCTCGCTCGAAAAAATGATTTCCCGCGACAGAGGCGGGTGTAAATCGGATCGCAGGTTCGGCAGCTCAGAGCTTAAAGAAAGTATCTTTTGTAGGTGTTCTGGAACGCGGGCTGCCAGCTGGTGGCTCTAAACTTCCAAACTCTGGACCTGGCGATGCAGCTCAACCTGGGAGCCTTCGAGTACAACCGCCGCTGCGGGTACCTGCTCAAACCAGAGTTTATGAGGAGGAAGGTACATACAATAATCAAAGTATTTTGCCATAAGTGTACGGCTATATTACGCTAGTTGCTATTGAGGTGTTGCTCCTGATTTAAAAAAAATGAGATAAAATGTATAAATTGCATTGGACTTAATACAGTGCTGACATCCAGTGTAATGTGCTGAGAAAAACACTTTTAGTGCTACTGCCGGTCAGAACCTCTCTGTATAAATCGTATTTTATTTTGCCTTTCCTAATAGTGTTAATAATCTCTTTGTTGATACATACATATAATCACAATATACCTTGCGGGGTAGATCAAGCCAACAGTCTTCAAAAGTCTGAAAAACCACGTTCAGCTGTAAAGCTTATCGCTAAAGCAATCTCTTCCAATCAACCTTAGGGTGAGAGGAAACTAAAGAATAGAAAGGCAATTGGCGCTGTAAGTATAAAATAAAATACAAAGCATAAATATACCTGTACCTAATATAAACATAATATAAATACATACTACATTGAAATACATAAATAAATTACTTATACAAAATAAAATACATAATAATATCAACCATGTTATATAGGAAACAACATCTTAATTCCGCTGTAATCAATGCTAAGACTACACTTTTTCCATCCAGGATCGCCGTCTAGACCCGTTCGCCGAGAGTACAGTGGACGGCATCATAGCCGGTTCACTGTCGGTGACTGTACTCTCAGGACAACTGCTAACGGACAAGAGATGTGGCACGTATGTGGAAGTGGACATGTTCGGTTTGCCAGCGGACACTGTACGGAAGAAGTTCCGGACGAGACAAGCGCCCAATAATGGAATAAATCCTGTTTATGGAGAGGAGCCTTTCGTCTTTAAAAAGGTTTGTATGTTTATTAATTTTTGTTTCCTATGAAAAACTCAACATAAAGGAAACATGGTTTACCTGCGGACGCCGTGCGGATAAAGTTATAACTAATAGTGTCTAACAAAGATATCAATCCAATATGAAAAGTGAGTTTGAGAAACCGTTTTCACGAAGAATTATTTATCTTTTTACTTTCGATGAAAAAAGCTCTTATAACAATGAGGTAAATCATGTAAATAGATATATGAGTTATTATTTATGTACATTTCCACGGGAGCGAAGCCTGATAAAATTAAGTAAAATAATTGTTTTTTTATTTAATAAACCAATTTTCGAAATCACTTCTAAAAATATACATACTTCATTGGTGCAAAATATCGGTTAATGCCTCCTATTGTTGTATATTTTATGCCACAAATAACATAAATACAGAGAAGGCTTTAAACTTTATTATGCAACTTTCTACGTTACACAATAATATGAGTGGACTTCAGTGTTCGACGAAAAATTTCAAGATAGAACAAGGCTAGCTAAATATAGATAATGTTTTAAAAAAATATATATATTTTTGTAAATGAATGATCTTAAGGGTTACACACCCTTAAGATCATACAAAAATATATTATTGAAAAAGGCTATTGAAAAAGAAAAAACATTTGTATAACATTGTTTTGGAACTATATTATTTCAAGCTTTGAAACAACCATCTGAAGGACTATATTGATTTTTTGCCATTTTTTATTATGATTTTTATGGGTAAAAAAAAAACAAGAGATGTCCTGTATATGAAAACGAAGTTAAATAAACAAGTTGTATTTTTAATATTACTTAATATTAAGCGCATTATCTGTACTTATTTTAATGTATGCCGGTACGTTGGCTCGACGACGTTATGCAGAGTTAATAGCATTCTGTTTATAACAAAAAAGTAACATAAATCTTTGTTGTAAGAAATTCTTCACCTCTGATCGTGTGCATATTTATTGGCGCTATTAAAAGAGAAATGCAATTGGAATGTTGTTTACGAATAACTTTGATCACTTTTTTATTTTGTACAAGCTTTTGACTGTGGCTTCGTTCGTGACAATATTTTTTTGTTTTTTTTTATATATATAATCTATCTTTTCTTTTATTATTTAGTACTAATAATTATGAGTGTAAAATATTATAAAGTAAGTTATAGCGTAAAGAAGAGACAGACAGAAAAATAATTCTTTATAAATTAATGAGATTAGTTATTAAAATTAAATTGAACTTTGTTGAGCAACAATTGTTCAATTAAAGCTAAATGTATATCTTACTAGAGGCCGCCCGCGACTTCGTCCGCATGGAAACCCTATCAATCCTGCGGGAACTCTGGGATAAAAAGTAGCCTGTGTGTTATTCTGGGTCTTCAGCTACCTACATACCAAATTTCATGGTAATCGGTTCAGTAGTTTTTGCGTGAAAGAGTAACAAACATCCATACATCCATACAAACTTTCGCCTTTATAATAGTAGTAGGATAAAAGGTAAAATAGGTAAGAAATCGTTGATTGTATAGACTTATATTATCAAAGTTTTTTCGTTATATTTCTCACTATTTCTCTTTTAGGCTAAACCACTATTTATTTACTATCACTTAAACTGACATACATTGAAACTGTATAAATTCACGCAATCAAATAGTTATTCACAGTATAATGATGGAACAGGTGTAGTTTGTTATGATGTATGTGGGTTTCACACATTACAGTGGTGCATTGAAGTGGGCGGCTGTCCAAACAAACCGTCTAGTTTGGTGAATGCGCCCACGCATCTCAATTGTAAAGAAATCGTTTATTTAAACCTACAGACTTTTGATTGTTCTTTTCTTTGTAGTCATCAAATAAATGCTTTTTTGATACAAAATTGTATTGCTTTGGTTTCGCGAACCGATAGGGAAATCTGTAGTTCAAAAAATTGCCATAGACTAGGACTGTTTAAAATTGTCCATGGAATAATACCATTTTCATACCCAAAAAAAGGAACCTGTTTACTTAGATGCTGCTATCCGCCTGTCATCAGGATGTATCTCATAAACTAGCTAGGCAGTTGTTTGCTTATGTATATAATACCCTTGTAGTAATAAAAAATACCTACTTAGAAAAAAACTAATCAAATATTTTTCAACAGGCTCATAACATGCGAAGATGAAGGGTAGTTTGTAACAGTATTTTTTATGTACCTATATGAGTTTTTAGCTTAATAATTTTAACAAGAAATACACACGAGAATGAATATTATTTTAATTGGATGTAAGTCTTATATTGCCTTTGATCGTCATACTCTTAAAAAAATAAGTAAAAAATGTATGTTATTTTTTAATGTAAAATTAAATTTATACCATATAAACGTAATTTTGTATTTTGCATACAGGTGGTGCTCCCGGAATTGGCGATGATACGCATAGCGGCGCACGAGGAGAGCGGCCGCCTGCTGGGACACCGCGTGTTGCCCGTCGTGGGGCTCTGTCCTGGCTACCGGCACGTCAATCTGAGAACTGAGCTCGGGTTGCCATTGCCTGCTAGCCTGCTGCTGTTGGTCGTGGTCAAGGTGGGTGATGGTCAATGGAAGAACGTGTGTATTGAACTGGAAGACGTGTTCTCTTTGAAAGGAAAAATATCGTGATTTTTTTTTTCGTTTCTATTTGTCTTTTGTCTTATTAAGTATATCAATTAGGACAAACGGAGTGGAATCAAAAAATATTGAACTACTATTCAAAAAGAAGGTAAATTTTAACTAAGGATATTAATTTACAAATTGTCACAGGAGGTCACAATGGACACTTCATTTTATGATATTTTTACAGATAAAGATAGACCTTCGTTAAAGTTTCTTAATTTGTTTAATCTTCAGCAGTCTTAAAAATGTATTCTCGCCTAGACAATAATTGCCGAGTATTATTACTTTACCCTTCCCACGGGTGTTTCACAAATCTTCGCCATTAAGTTTTTGTTATTTCATAATATTTCTCCATTCCAGGATTATGTACCAGACACGTTGTCAGAACTAGCCGAAGCGTTAGCCAACCCGATCAAATACCAAAGCGAGCAGGATAAGAGAGAACACCAACTTGCCGTTCTGACGGAAGGCACAGACGAGCCGCCGCCAGACGCCAAAGTTGACGCCAAGGTTGGCGCCAATCCACCAGCCGCATCTGACCAGCCAAGACTTTCTATTGCGCCATCTGTAAGTATAATTTTATCAAAAACTCGTCGCCAATGTTGGCTCCAATATGCCAGCCGCATATGACCAGCCGAGTATTTTTGTAGCTTCAGCTGTAAGTACTATTACTTACAATTGGATACCAAAGTTGGCACCAATACGTTACTGGCCAGCCAAACAATTGGGTTGGTGTTATATAAAGTTTAGATACTTGTATGTTTATAAAAAAAATATTTACAGAAGCCTGGGCACATAGCCTAATGGTATTTAATGAGCCCATAACCTGATGTTATCAAATCAGTACAGTTTCTCATTATGTTTTCTATGTGTAGTTATAACAATCTTGTTGTGCGTTGTCAAGTCTTGTGATAATCAAAGCTGCAACAAATTGGCTGTAGAAGTTATCTCTCCAAGGAAATAAAGATACGATATTACAGCTCAATATTTGTGAATGTGAGCCAGCCCCAAGAGAAGTGTTAGACACCATGAAGGTTCATTCTTGTTCTTTTATTTAAGAGCTAACTCTTCAGTGCATTTATATGGAACGTCTTCCGTTCATAACACATTATATTTCGTCAATTTAGCTGCTAAATAAGCTATGGTATTACAGCTCAAAATGTGCGAGTGCTCAGCGGAAGCCAGCCCCAACAAGAGCGTGCTGGACACCATGAAGATGATAGATAGTGAGGCTCCCAACTCTTCCAATGAAAAGGAGGCACAAGGTACTAACTATATTTGCTGAGTTAATATTCTATTTAAATTTATCTACATCGGTCTCCTTCCGTTATTACGTACAAATGACTCCTTTCTCAATCGCTTACATTAGTTTGTATGATAACCGATTAAGATTTTCTCATGATGTTTGTGTAGTTGACACTTGCAATGAATATTATTTTGTTAAACTTTTAACTTTGCAATATCTTTATAGCTCGGGAGTAGTTCAGCCAGTTAATTCTCAATACTTTTTATCTTCATTTTAATAGAATCTGACAGCAAAACCAACGGCGCTTCAGACGAATCAATGGCCGAAGCGTTAGAAGCGTTGCTATCAAGCGAAGCCGTGCGCAAGAAGCGAAGCGAACTCGCTCGGAAGTTGGATGCGTTGCGAAGGAAGTATGACAAGGAGAAGAGAGGCGGAGGAACTTCTGCCAAATTCTATGTCAGCAACAAACTGGTCAAGAAATTGTCGTCTACAAAAATGTAAGTGTTGAAACATGTTTCTTTTTCTAATAATGTTTATTGTATTATCAAACCGTCTCCAAAAAAAATTTGGTTCTTAGTTTGACCTAGGATATGTATGTTTAAAACAAACTTTTTTTCTTAGTTTGACTATATATAAGATTTGAGAAATTTAACCGACTTCAAAAAAGGAGGATTTCGATTGGAAGAGGTTCTCTTTTTCTTTTACAGAAGTTTGCAAACAAAATTATTTGTATTAATGATGTAAAGTTTACTTTTTTCCGCATTAAAGGAATAATCTAATGTTATTTTTAGTAACGGAGACGTCCTAACAAAAGATCAAGTCAAAAATATGTTAAACTTACATGAAAAGAGCAATGAATGTGAATGTAGCGAAAGAAATGCGCAGGGATACTAGACCTTAAGCTTAACTAGCGAAATCTCTCTCACTGTTACTGCCCCACATTTAATGTTCAGTATTTTCCTAAGCCTTTTCCGTAATAAGCATACACAAATGAACGAAGACAGGTTGACTAAGCAGATATACAAGGAGTGTGCGGAGGGAAAGGTCGGAGTGGGAAGACCTAGATGAACGTATCTTGATCAAATTAAGGACGTCCTGGTAAAGGGTCAGGTCAAAAGTGCCCGAAACCGCCGAGCTTGCATGAAGAGAGTTATGAATGTGGATGAAGCGAAGGAAGTATTCAGAGATCGTGGCAAGTGGAAAGAGGTAGTCTTTGCCTCTGGGAAAGAAGCGTGATTTTATGTATGTATGTACAAATGAAAGAGATAGTCTCTGCCTACCCCTCCGGGAAAGAGGCGTGATTTTATATATGTATGTACAAATGAAAGAGATAGTCTCTGCCTACCCCTCCGAGAAAGAGGCGTGATTTTATGTATGTATGTACAAATGAAAGAGATAGTCTCTGCCTAACCCTCCGGGAAAGAGGCGTGATTTTATGTATGTATGTACAAATGAAAGAGATAGTCTCTGCCTAACCCTCCGGGAAAGAGGCGTGATTTTATGTATGTATGTACAAATGAAAGAGATAGTCTCTGCCTACCCCTCCGGGAAAGGGGCGTGATTTTATGTATGTATGTACAAATGAAAGAGATAATCTCTGCCTACCCCTCCGGGAAAGAGGCGTGATTTTATATATGTATGTACAAATGAAAGAGATAGTCTCTGCCTACCCCTCCGGGAAAGAGGCGTGATTGTATGTATGTAGGTGCCGTGTGGTTCCCGGCACTATTACAAAAAAGAATAGGACCACTCCATCTCTTTCCCATGGATGTCGTAAAAAGCGACTAAGGGATATGCTTATAAACTTAGGATTCCTCTTTTAGGCGATGGGCTAGCAACCTGTCACTATTTGAATCTCGGTTCTATCATTAAGCCAAATAGCTGAACGTGGCCATTCAGTCTTTTCAAGACTGTTGGCTCTGTCTACCCCGCAAGGGATATAGACGTGACCATATGTATGTATGTATGTATTGTACTAGCTTTCCGCCCGCGGCTTCGCCCACGTGTAATTCGGTTATATATAGCGTTTTTTAATGATCTCGACAGGGCTTTTTCTTCCACTGAATCAAACGAATAATAATTTCAAATCAAAATATTTGTAGTGTGTAATATGTAGTTTCGCGTATGTCCGCTAGGGGCGCTGCTAAAATTACACGATAAATTAAAATATTTTACGCTACCTAGCTAAATGACGGTAACGAAACCATAGCGCGATCTATCTCGATGCCAACGCCATCTATCGAGCATCGAGACAACTCGTGATAGTTAATAGAAAATAAAATTCGGGTGTTTTATTTATGCATACCGATTACGCCGAGATTTATGGACCGATTTACGTGATTCTTTTTTTGTTCGGTAGAGTATACTTTCAAGTTGGTCCCGTTGTTACCTAGTCAGGATCTGATGATGGTATTCCAGGGAAATCAAGGGCAAACCTCAAATTTACAGACAATTACGTTTTTGACAATTTCATAGATCTGTTTAAGTATTTGCGTCTGATAGTCATCATCCCATGTGAATGAGCTGATGATGGAAGGTACAACTCCTCAACGGTTAGGAGTTGAAAGAAAATTCTTACGAAGTTATACGTACATGTGAGGCTATTAGGTTGACCTGATAATAAAAAGTAAATCTCATTAAGGTTAAGAATTTAGGTGATAATGGATGCGGACAAATTTCGTCTCTTCACTTGTTTCCTTTTAGCTGTTTGTATGGGTAGTGTTAACACAAAATAGGGATTTAAAGGCGTGATGTTATTAATGTTATGCATGTATGTACATAATTATGTATGTTATTATGTATGTTAAAGTGACGACTGAAAGTTGTCATACAAAGTCTTTTTTTTTAAGGATGGGAAATCATCAAATGACCTCTCCCGCTCTGGGTGGAACGGAAGGGAGTGTCAGACTTTTACTGACTAAAACCCACCTCGTTCCTTCAGTTGCCCTTTGCGTTCCGGGGCCACGGTATCTCGTTAGAACTTTCCCGCAGCCCCGGCTCAGTTTATCCCGTTTCCCCCCCTTGGGGGTTGACATTTCAAAAATCCCTTCTTAGTGCTCACTTATGTTACTAAAGGAACCTCTGTTCAAAATCTCAGACTCCTATACCGAGCGGTTTCGGCTGTGCGTTAATAAATCAGTCACCCAATCGCACCCCCTAAATCACGATTGGGAGGGTAGTTTGAAAAAACTTATAATGTCAAACATATTTACTTGCCTATGTACGTGTTCATGCCAAGTTTCAAGTTTATAAACCCAAGGAATAAGATTTTTCATAGAAACGTTTTTACCCCTTTTCCCCCCCTTGGGGGTTGAATTTCCAAAAATCCTTTCTTAGTGCTCCCCTACATATCCCAAGGAACCTACATTCCAAATTTCAGCTGTCTACGACCAGTAGTTTCGACTGTGCGTTGTCTGTCAGTCAGTCACTCAGTAACGGAAGAGTTTTATATATATAGATGTATGTATGTATGTACAAACGTTAGTACCGAACACAGGCAAGTCCCCAGCGAGGGGGCGGAGGAGCGCGCCGCCGAGGAGCGCGCGGTGCGGCTGCGCTACCACCACGCCATCTACCACCTGGCCGAGACCTCGCTGCGGGCCCAGCAGCAGCTGCAGATGAAGAATCTCACGGTAGGTGGAGAATAGAATAGAATAGAATTTATTTTCTAAATTGGATTCAAGGTCAAATCACTTATTGACGTCACATGACTTAAATCTAATTATATTACTACTACTACTACTACCGCTTTCAAAACACATGTGAAGAAGCGGCGGAACAAACTACACTGCAGCGTTTTCACCGGAGTCAAGAAAGTAAGGGAAGTGAAGTAAAACAATCAACAGCTTGTGTTATAAATGCGAAAGTCTGTTTGTTACTACCACTTCTCGGGTTATCTATTGAATAATTCTGCTTGAAATATGACGTTTATGTAATTAAGAATCTGGAGAAGGACATAGGGTACCTTTTATCTCGGAATTATAGTTCCCGTGGGATTTGCGAAGGACCTGTAGTTTTTGAAAGTGGTGCTAATTTCGTCACTTTTTGTAGATGGCGTTAAATTCGCCGCTTTTTGTAGATAGCGCTAAATTCACGCGGCGAAGCTGCGGGTAAAAGCTAGTATTACTATACAGAGTGTCTGGGGAATCGCGTTGTTACATATTGAAGGGGGGTACTTAGAATCAATATCACTCAGACGTGGTCTCAAACTGTGGACCTCTTAAATAGGTTCAGGGTCACTCAGTGACCTCCGTGTTTCTCTGTGAGATCTAATCAGGAATGAAGAGATTCGTAGACGAACGAAAGTAACCGACATAGCAGCTCGTCTCAGAAAACTGTAGTTGGAAACGGCAGGCCACATTTCTCGAAGGGCTGATGGCCGATTAGGGCCAAAAAGTCCTCGAGCGGAGACCACGTACCGGAATGACCGGATGACCTGGTGAAGTCTGCTGGAAAACGTTGGATGCAGGTCGCCTTCGTGGAAGTCATTGGCGGAGGCCTATCTCCAGCAGTGGACAGTCTTTGGGCTGAAATGAGATGCTGATTTTTTTTTATTCTGTTGCAGGATTTACTGGAAGTGGAAAAGAAAGAGATCTTAAACAAACTGGCGATCTCCCGAAAGGAGGACGTGAAGGCGTTAGCGAAAAAGACGAACAGGGATAAGGACGAAATACTTAGGATAAAGCGAGAGATACATTCTCAGGTGAGACCATTTCTTTCGTCTTTCGTCATGTATTAAAAAGTTATAGTATAAATAGCTTTTACCCGCAGTTTCGCCCGCGCTAATTTAGCGACATGTACAAAAAGCACCGTTTAAACGACACCTACTTAGAAGAAAAAGAAACGAATTTATGACCACCTACAAAATAATACAGGATTTTCGCAAAACCCACGGGAACTATAGTTTTTACCGGGATGAAAGGTACCCTTTGTTCTTCTCCAGACTTAATTATATAAACGTGATATTTCAAGAAGATTCGTTATTAGATATCCCGTGAAGAGGTAACATATAACCACAAGACATTAGTCTTAAAAAGACTGCTAGGCCACGTTCAGCTGTTTGGCTTAATGATAGGCTTAATAACAAACAAATAAACTTGCTGTTGCATTTATATATATGTATGAGGAGCGTCGGCGGTCGAATCAGCAAGGTGTCCGGTTAAAATGCGTGTGGCGCAAAAAGGCACAGGTTCGAATCCCACTTCGACCACATGACCATGCAATACAATGTTACTTTAAATACTTACCGATGCTCAAAAGGTGAGGGAAAACATCGTAAAGAAACCTGCACATTCGGGCAACTTGAAGTGTAACCACTATCGATTCAATACGGGTTAGGTTGCCCTGCAAAGGTCGCGGCAGTCAGATGGGAGTCGCTTCGTGTAAAAACCTGGCTCACCCAATCCAGAATTCATGGTCAAAGGCATACCCCGGGCTCTCCAAAATGGTGAGGAGTCCGGTGTGTGAAGGACGTTAGCCAATAGGAAGCAGCACTGAGCACTGAGTGTACGCCGCGTGTCCGCAGTCCGTGGAGCGCGGCGTGGCGGAGTGCTCGCGGCTGGAGCAGGCGCACGCGCGGCGCCGCGAGCAGCTGGCGCGCGCGCACGAGCTGCTGCGCCAGCTGCTGCTCAAGCACCAGGAGGAGGTAGCCCACTTCGCACTGTCGCATTGCATTACACATCTTCTTAATCGGTTACTCATTACTGAGTATCGTGACTTCCGACTCTGTCATTATACGTACATACAAACAATCATGCCTTTTTCAAGCAGAGACTACATCTTTCCACTTGACACGCTGCTCTGCATACTTCCTTCGCTTCATCTACATTCATAGAATAGAATAGATTTATTTTCTAAACTGGATACAAGGTATCACTTATTGACGTCACATCACTTAAATCTAATTATAACTACTACCGCTTCCAAAGCGCATGTGTAGAAGAAGCGGCGGAACAAACTATACTGCAGCTTCTAACTTTCGCATTGCATTATACATACATACGCACATACATACAATCACGCCTTTTTCAAGCAGAGACTACATCTTTCCGCTTGCCACGCATCTCTGCATACTTCCTTCGCTTTATCCACATTCATACTTAACTCTCCTCATGCAAACTCGGCGATTTCGGGTACTCTTAACCTGACCATTTGCCAGGACGTCCTTGATTTGATCAAAATACGTTCGCCTAGAACTTCCCACTCCGACCATTCCCTCCACACTCTCCTTGTATATCTCCTTTTTGGACAGTTTCTGCCTGCTCATAAAGGCATGCAACGCTCCATTCACCGTGTTCCCGCGTTCACTCTCCTTTCAATATCAATTACACTTGCCATTGCATTATACTATTTATAAATACTACAGGTATTAAACACGCAAGTAAAGTACATCTATACGTACGTAACGTACTTGGCGGTAGAAGTCATGACATTGGGGAGAGGCCTGTGTTCAGATGGACGTTCTAAGGCTGATGATGATGATGAATTTCAGTTGAAACTTTTTGCTATGCCTATATAGATTTTTTTTATTGTAAAGTGTTTTCTTACAATATACGTAATCTGTAAAGCGCCGACGGGTATGCAACTCTGTTGATCTCAACAGAGTTGCATACCCATCTCAATTCATCTGAATTCTGCACATATTTTGTGAATTACTCGCTGAGTAGCTGACGATGCATTTTCGATGTAAAAAACAGCCAATGACAGGCGTATGCATCCGTGGAACTACTAACTATGAAAAGGCGGCAAGCCCTTACGGAATAGCAATGGTTTTTAAGCCATGATTGATGTGTCACATTTTTTTTATATTACAAATTTTACAATCGGCCATTTATATTACAGGAATTGTTAGAGTTGGAGCGGCTTTGCGGCGGCGCGCCTGAAGGCTAGAGGCCGACATCGCCTCCCGGAGCTTCCCTTGTCGCGGACGAATCTCTACGTCGAGCGTTATTTTCTGTTAGAAATCTGTGATATTATCGCCTAAGGAGCCCCACGATAGCGCACCGTCACAGGTATGTCGAGATGTGACGCCATTGTCAGTGTTTCAAACGACAAAGATGGCGTAGACTTTGTGTGTCGTCAATCTCAGAGTGTTTCGAACGACGTAACATAGATGGCGTAATTAAGACTTTATGGCAGTGATAGTCTAGTGTTTGTGACATAAGATAAGTCGGGATATGACGCCATAGTCAAACTACGTAAGATTAATGGCGTAAGACTAAGAAAGTAAAGGTTTCTCACATACCCGATGAAAAGTGACACGGTCGCCTCGAATCTCAAGCGCCGGGCAGTCTTCTCGCGTCGCCGTTAGATGGCGACTCAGTTTTCGTTCACGTAAAGTTGATCCCTACTGAATGTGTGTCTTACCTTGATGATTTCATGATTGTTACAGTGTGTTGTCGTGCTATGCTGTGGATATTTATAAGTAATATCGTCTTCGTATTACGTAATTTTCGGGATTAGACTCGTATTGATGCATTTAATTGTTAGTCAATGGTGTGCATTAAATGATTTCTGTCGATGGATGTACTAGTCATCGCCGAGTCTAACGGCATATTATGAATGGTTGAACGCGGTGTGAAATCTGCGGAATCTTTTTAGTATAGTCCGGTGACTCGTATGAACACAAACTCTATACATATCTAAAGCACAACCAACCAATTTTCAGTGCATTTCTTGGAATGGTTCTTCCTTTGTATTTTAAGGGTAGTTTTTAAAGATTTTTTCCAAAGTCAAGAAAAATATGTCTTATGATGTTTATTCCAATATTGTCTGGTTAGTGATTCTCTTTAATGCAGTAATCGTTACTTATATTTGAAAATTTTACAATTGATTTTCCGAAATACTGCGGATCATTATAAATGCGCTATAGAAATGTGTATCATGTTATTATGTGTATTTAATGAGAAGCTTGATTAAATTTATATTTGTGTAGCTTGTTTTTGTTAATTAAAAATACTAACGTGTGTCGGTAACCATAGGTTGTAGAGTAACATTCCATTCGATGTAATAGTTGGATAATATTCTTGTAGGCTAATCTTGCGTTAGGATATTAGTCGGATAGACGTAGAAAGCACAGGGGCTACAGAATCGGAACTTTTATTTCATCAATAAAGTAGTTTAGGAGTAGCGAAGTAATATGTAACGTTTTAAATTCATACCTTGCTTGGAAGACTCCAGTAAGCATATAGTACTGCGTAGTATTAAATCAGGTTATCCTCCGTAACTGCTATAGTTGTCATTTAGAGTATAAAATATACGAGTGCGTTTATCGTGCTGGTCAAATGACCAGACGTAAATACGTTTGATAATACCCTATTAATTAATTTTAAGTAGACAGTGTGAAATGACGCCAGTTTCTTAGCAAAATAACAATTTCGTTAGACACAATGTAAATAGAAAAAATAACGCGTCACTAGCTTTTTTTTTTCGATTTATATTTCTCTTCAAAAATGTAATTCAATTTTTTGTTTGTAGTTACAATTTTTTAAACAATGTCGAGTTCGACAATGTTTTAAAAAATTTGGGTGATCATAAGTGGAGTGGCATTTGAGCGTTTTATTATTTATCTGCCTTTCTGGGCCTGTCGTTTTTAGCATATTTTTAAGTCTGTTAACCGTTTCTCTTTTATTAAATTGATACAACACGATGATCGCACTAGTGTATAATAAAGAGCAATAACTTTATACTACCTCAGCTTACGGTAAGTAATCTGAGGAGGCTTAACGTCCCGGCCGGTATGAAGGGTTCTTCGATCTGTTTTTCTTTACTATCTTATAGTCAATACTTTCATTTTTAAAGTCATTTGACAGTACATTATTATTAATGACAAAACAAATTATACTATAAAACTACTGTTTAACATATCTACGTAATGTATAACCAAAAACCTATACAATTCTTTGATTTATCACTGTAAAAGTATACCACACACTCACTTAAGCAATCGTCAGGCGGGAAAAAATATTTAGAAGTTTTTTTTTTCATATACCGCCGCCTTTTTAATTACACCAGTTAAAACAGATGGAGTGGCCACCTTTTCATTCAGTTTTTTTTTATCTCAAGATTATATTTTATGGTCCTTACAAATGGCAATGCAGCTTTAAGAGATGATGACATTTCTTAATGTGCAATAATCTTCATACATTTAAACATAAATTTAATATAAGGTCGGAGCCCTTCACACCATTACTTTTCTACATTCACTGCCAAATAGCGTTAACACACTACAGTAGTTGCGTCCTTTAATACTATAGATATATCCACGTAACAACATCGAATTATTCTACCTCTACACTATAACAAAACTTCATTCAACATGTACAAAATTAAAAGTTATCTCGTTGGAAATGCTTCTTATGTAGTACTTATTTTCTGTAATTTTGCCTGAATGTTAAATTGTTCTCAACTGATTTGAAAGTAGTAATTATCATATATCTGACTAATGGCAACACTACATTGGATCTCAGGCGAAAGTGCTGACATCTAGGTTTTAGATCACAAAAAAAATAGGCAGGTATAATGAAATCCCTAATTTAGTTGTAATCTTAAAGTATCGTTGCCACTTTATTTAACCTAGTTAAAAAGCATTCAGGCCAGAATTGCCTTAAGTCGTTTACTACTTATACTTGCACTTTTTTTATATATTGCTTGAAGCATGCTTTTGCGCATTTAGCTTATATAATTACTCAACTATGCCAAACGTAAAGTAGTGGACATGAATTCAGATGATTGTAAAATACCAAACACTACACCAAATGCCAACATTATTTTCTACACATAACCAAAATTGAGATAGTTATATCAATCTATCTATAGCATAATGAAAAAAAAAATTACATATTTATCACGAACACTTTGATAGTACATCAATTGGACTTGCCCGCCGTGGTGTATTTTTTCTTACTCGCCCCAAACATAAGAATTACAATAATCTGAATTCGTGGAAATAAATACTTATAAGACCAATTAATATTAGTTCAGCACTAGCACAAGTGGTATTTTTTTTAAAATATGCTCGCTTTTATCATATATTTATTGTTGTTTCTTATATTTCCAATGTAAAGGTGTCGAAATAATTACTTCATTTTTGATTTTATTTTTATATGCATTTATCACCCATCATCAACTTTATTTATAACTTTTTAGTTGTCTTGGCATTTTTTATCAACAGCAATAACTATTTGGAGTATCCGTCTTAACGTTTGCAATAAGTAAAACGTACAACTTAATATTTTAAGAATTCGTCGATTATGTAAATATCTTTAAAAAACATCTGTGTAGGTGTATAAGTATAAAACCTACCTCTCGGTGTATAACTATAATTGAAGCTAAATCTCGAAAATTGTAGAGGTTAAGTAAAATTACTTGTTGAACGGAAACACTTCGAACTTATATTCAACAATGTGCAACAATATCTTATGACTTGTTTACATAAACTTATGCTCTCTCCGACCGGTTGATTAGAAAGGCTTAGTAAATTCGTATTATATGATTTATACAAAAAAGTTTATTATTAGGAAAATTTATGACAATGTTCTATTGGCTACTTAACAAATGAACTTACTATTTTAAGCTATATTAACATATGCGTTAAGGTCACCTTTTGAATAAACAAATTTTTCTGGTGCAATAATGCATTTTTACCCGTATTTTATTATTTATAGTATAAACTACTTAAACTGTTAACTGAGTCGCCTGTTGATAATTTTTCAATATTTATTGATTTATATTTTCTCGATTCACTTTGAAATTTTAGATTAGAGTAACTGATGGTTATATAGAAATTTGGGCATTATAAATCGTATGAACATTATAAGTTACACAAATCCATAGCGTGTCGCCTTTTTAATTTTTTCTTAAAACTAGCAATCATTAAAGTTTGAATTGTTAAGTAAATATGTGTAGCAGATTATGTATAGGCGAAGATAAAATATAGATGACACTGATCTTAATAGAAACTTCGGTTTTGTAGTTCAGTATTCTTCTCCCAGTCTACCAATTTTTTTTTAAACAAGAATTAGCTAAAAGGCTTTTCGTGCCAGTTTTATTTGTAGTTGAGAAATCTTCAGCTCTGTAAATCTTAATTTTAATATCTATCATACAAGAAAAACTTGATTTTCTTAAAATAGTTTTGGACATTACAAAGTCATGATGATCGTTAGTCACATAATAGAAAGGAATAGGTATAAAGTACTGTCACTTACAGAGAAACTTGACCACTATAATGGTTTCGGTTTGTATAAACAAAGTAGTCTAGATTCCCTGCCGTTGACTGTACCATTGTACTTAACCTATTCCATTCTTTGTTGTCATATGTTAGTAGGAGATTTTTGGCTCGTTTAATTTAGTTTGTGTCTTAACTCGGTAATGTTAGTGTGAAGTAGTTTTGTATATCAGTTACGAGTATAATATTAGTAGGTATTCAATCTTGCCTGGTTTAAATTAAATTAGTACAGAAATTATGTTATGACTTATCGTGAATAACCTTTGCCTTATAACGTACGGATTCATAAACGTAGAATATTGTTTTTAAAAATATTAAAAAACTACGATACTAAAAGTTTACGAAGTCAGCCAGTTGTAAGAAAATTTTCTTGTAAAAAATGTTTTAGCTATTTATCCAATTATGTATCTAAAGTAATAAATAGTTTTTTTTTTCTATTTAATCACGCGCGTGGGCATCATGAGCTTATAAAGAACACTGTCAAAGATTAGAAGCAAAGATACATAGTATTTTTAATAGCCATTTTAAGTTTAATAGTTATTTCTTTATCTAGCTTTATCTGCGCAATATTCTAACACATTCATATTTAATTATAAGAGTAATTTGCATGTGACAGCTCGCTTTTATTCCGCTAATTAGGCGTAAGAGTTAAACATTAGTGATTCGTGATAGAGCGACCCGACTGCAGCTTCGAGCTTCTTCAGCAGTACCAAATAAAGTTAGCTTAGATTTACATATAATGTGATTTCACAGGAACGGATACGTGTAAAATGTCACCAACCAAGCGTTGTGATTGGTTGACTGCACACTCCTGCGCTCCGATTTGGCGTATTTGCATAAAGCTGTGACTTCTGAGCCATTATTTTATATTAATTAATAAACGTCTCGTGTACATTAATGTGTACACTGCAGGCTAAAGGGAAAGTGTGTGCATTTTAATGTACATGCTCTTATCATATATATATATAATGAAATGTCTTTAATTTTATTTTTGAGACACCATTTTTAGTACAAGGTATGAAATAAGCCGTTCGCGTTTTATATCTATGTATATGTGTATGAAAGGAATTTTTATGGAGGTTTACTAAAAAAGCTGGATTTCTTCCAAAGCGTGAATCTGAAAACCCTAAAAAATAATGGTAATAAACTTCTAGGTGTAGCAGTACTTAAGGTTTGCTTAAAACATTTGTTGACCTTACAAAACCTTTGTTTAGTTTTGGTTTCAAATCGAATTGATATTGATAACACCTTTATAAGTCGATATTTCTTGGCCAAAATAACCATTTAGACTCAATTACAAATATAATATGTATGGCTATATACATATAATATCTTCTATGCACTTTTCACATACTTGGTGGAAAACCAGCTTAACTTTGCGTTCAAAGTTGGAGATCTGAAATTCTATATATTTTTACAAATTAAAATTATTTTATAAGCATTTATTAAGCTATTTATCATATTTTGATTATTCGTTTTTAATATGTTTTTAAAATGGATAATGCATGGTGTCCCAATATTTCTATACAAAGTCTTATCTTTTAATTGACACTAATTGTGTAAGTATCGGTTAGGAGATACAATCACTTGTATAATATTCATAAATCTTTAAATAGTTATACTATATATTTATTGTTAACGTTGTCTATATAACTCATATTTTCTAATCGATCTACTCTCGTTGAACCTTTCCTCTTGATTAGTATTTACCTGAGTATTTGTCATACTACTTACCTATATATTGTGTTAATGATATTATCATATTATGTCGGAAAATATCAAAGTATGTTGTGGGATTTTTAGATATTTTTACACTTAGATATAGTTTGCCGTTTCCAACTGCCGCAGTTGTAACATCTGAAGTTTATTTAAGATTTCTAACTTACACTGTGCCGCTTGTTCTTCCATGGTTATATTTTCTATATACTGCAGATTTTTGATGCCATTTTAATGTATACGTTGGTCTTTCATATTGCGTAGTCCCCATGTAAACTTGTATATTCCTAACTAGTATCTAAGGTAGGTATCTTGGTCCCTTCGTTTTGTTACTCGTCTCCATAGAGTGCTGGCTCGCTATTGAATGTTCACAATGTGTGGGGTTTTAGACGCCGTGTGTGTGATATAGTTAATATACTGAAAGGCGAAGTTGATAACAATATGTATGAAATGGTGTGTGTATAAGTGAAAAGGAGGTTTTGCACAGAGCGAGCATCGTAAGATATTTACCGTCGAATCAGCTTGGTTCTTCTGTAGGCAATTGCGCGGTCTCTCGCGGCTATTGTCTCTCGAGGTTCCCCTCTGTGCGGATCTTACTGCGTTTATATCAATGTCTTGTCTTGCACAAAGAGCGTTGTTCGAGCCACGATTAACATAACGAATCAGACCTCACCCAAGTGATCGTCACGTTTCTTATGATCTACTTATAAGCGTCTCAAGCGGACGGTTGTGAATATTACGGTTTAGTATACGCGACGGAGCTGCAGTAGGTTCAAACCGGAACCCGGTGTTGTTTCAGCGGGGGGAGCCGTCTCTCGACGCAATTCGCTAAGTTCCCTTCAAACTAGGCGCTTTTGTTATTCTTTTTGAAAAAAGAACATGTTCGAATGGTGTATGTTTCTTTTTTTTTTATATGAATCGCAGAAAAATATTTTGTTAAGATCATGTGATTCGTCACAGAAAAGAAAGCTCGATAGAAAATTACTGATTGTTTTCTGTCCTTTGGTTAAGGCAGACATACGGTTGATTGAAAATGGAAACCTCTGTCTGTGACACATAGTACATCTTTTGTAGACTGTTTCACTTGTATAATTTGTAGAGAAACTCACGAGAAACTATAGATCTGATTTCATTGATCTGATTTAGTCGGAAAATGTTTTTCTTTATTTATATGTTTGCAAATTATAGACTAATATTTAGTTATTTAAGATGTCATTATTTATATGATTTCGTTCAATATGCACAAATGGAAATGCCATATGTTGCCGCCAGTTGTTTTGTGTAAAATTGTGAAGTAAAGTTTTAAGAAGGCATTTATATATTTACATTAAATGATGAAAAATTTTAATCGAAGTGTTAAAGTTCATTTATTTATATATTATACTTAATTTTGTTTTTGTTTTGTTTAGTTGTAATTTACGTCCTTTATATAACTATCACATGTAAAAGCTAAATCCTGTTGAATGTGCCAGATTTATTCTGTATCCTATAAAATATTGATTGCATTTTTAGATGCGACGCTTGGTTTACATAATATATACTGTTCGGATCTAAGAAAACATCATACATACGAATAAAACCAATTTCTTTTTTTGCTGACACAGCCTTTTGTTAATTTTATTAAACTGAGTAAAGAAGGCAGCTTTATAAAAATATATTATTATCATAAAATGAGATGATTTTCTAAATTCGTGTACATATTCGTCAAAATATTTGAAAATAGTTTTTATGAAATAGCCATACATTCTAAAAAAGGATGCAATCACTTGTTTCAAACATTGATAAAAATTTAAGTTATCAAGCAATCCTGAGCTTTGATATTAGAGCTTTGAAACCGCTAAAAATAACCTGTTCACTAATTGTCCCATAAATAAAATAGCCAACAAGTCTCTTAGTTTTGAATAAATGAATCAGGCTGAGGTAACGTACCAGCATTTGTAATGTCAAAGATCTGAATTAAAAAGAAGCCTCATTTATTGTTTAAAGAGAAATTTTAGATGTTAATAATTTCAGTTTTGTACTTACTAGGGGAGTAACGTTGTTGAATTGAAAATACGTCTAGACGGCTTTCACTCTCTAATAGTTCTAGTCATTTTAATTCCTCCGTGTTGTATCTATACATAAACAGTATGCCTGTGTATGGGTAGACAATATATTATAATCATTATGAATGTTAAACATAATATAGGTGAAACTTATATGTATTAAATTTGATGTCTGTTCAAATATTTGTTTTATTTCATTATACGGTAGTGCAAGAGATGATTAAGTTGGATCACTACTTCCGCTAGACTAGGTGTTATGTCTGGGCAACTGCTGCTCCGGCAAATGTTCAGACGAAGGTAGTATTTATGCTCCAATCCATAAAATCTTCGCGTGCGGATTTAGACTCTTCGCTGCTATTGGTTGAGCGCGTTGAATAAATCACTGTGATTGGCTGATGGTAATTGAGGTACAAGTATATCCAAAAATATAAGTCGCCATAATGCTACATAGAATTTCTAGCAGAAGTAGTTAGTAGCAGTAAGTCAAACCAATAAAAATCGAAATTCTATAGTGGTCCATGGGATTACTGGGACATAATCTTCCTACTTGTCCCACCATATACAACTCAATGGGACTAGTGGGGTAAATGAGATAAGGTTCAATCCAGAGTTTTGAGAGAATCTTGATTTTTATTGTTTCAAATATTAGAATTTGCAGTGTTATCAATACTTCTGTGCTCTAAACCAAAACTCTTCATAGAAAACTATGACTGACTTTGTCAAACTTTATCTATCAAACATTCCTCAACCCACATGTCCAAACTTAATACAAAATTTACAGAAATCATCAAGTAAGCAACAAAAAAAAAGAAAAACATGTAATTTTAACTTACTCAGCAAACAAAAAAGAACCAAAAATGTTTCGTCCGATCTGCCAGCGGGTAACTCGCTCGTTGCTGGTGGTCCCCAAAGCATCTTATCAAAATTTTGTAATGTCTGATGTGCTGGCCCAGATGGAAAGGGAGTGCGAACTTTATTGTCCAACACCTAGGTTTCCGCCACAAAAGGTTGGTAGGTTTTTTAAAAAGTACCTATAGTAGACTACACGAAGTAAGTAGGTAGTTTTGCTAGTCTTCGCTGCCAAGAATTTCCAGAAATAAAAGAACCTAGCATTAGTTATCCGGTAGTCTTTGTGCCAAAGTTAAAACAAAAACCTTGTGTGGGCCTTGACCCTTTGGATAAGACCTCACTTTCCAGTGGAAGTTTTGAGAAGCACTTTCGCAATTTACAGCTATCATGCTTTTACAAAAATCCAAGTTGAGGTCCCTGTTAACAAAATTACAAAGGTCAGACAAGAGTAATTATTATCTGACTTAAGGTCATGCACAATCATAGTAAAGATTATTGTCCAAATCCAAAGATAATTAAACAAAGGTTCAGGTGACAGTGATAGGGGCAGGCAGTGACGTAGGCCGTATCGCAAGTCTATTCCTGAAACAGCAGAAATTGGTCAAGAAACTCGCCATGTACGACGACTATCCTGAGAGGAAGGTTCTCGGCGTGGCCAACGATGTAGCCCACATTGACACTAGCACCCAAGTTGAGGCGTTTCAGGGGAAGGCCTATTTGAGGGATGCGCTTCATGTAAGTACAGCTATGTTACAATTACTTTTTGAGTACATCTTTACCTTCAATTATTGGACGGATCAATTTTCTGATGAATTTGGGTTTTTTAACTATCCTAAGATAATGAACTTAAAACAGCATTTTTACAAATACGTTGTGTGCTTGTACTCCTCCAGGCGCGAGTGCTCATGTTTTAACATTCCATACCTATTTTTATGAATCAGGACATAGACTGGTGAAATGTCGTTTCCAGAATAACTGGTGTAGACCATACTGGTCTTAACCATAACGCATGGGCCTCATTTCTTTGTGCAAGCTCTCACGTAGGTACGTTTCTGATAGCCTTTAATCATAATCATTTATTCCTCGAATATGATTACAATTTTGGTCTTAGTATTTAGGTACAGTTTCTGTGAACACATATTCTACTTAAGGCAGAACATTACAGGACGCAGACGTGATACAACAACATTGAGCTGTTTGCCTTTTAATAATCACCTTACAAATGTTATTATGATTAACATTATACAGGATGCAGATGTGGTGCTAATCTGTGGCGGCTGCTACGTCATGCCTCCCTGCTGCAACACTCCAGACCGGGAGATCTTCTTCCAGAACATGCAGATGGTGCGCACCACCACCCTCGCATGCGCACAGTTCTGTCCGCAAGCAATCATTGCCGTGCAAACGCCGCCAGTCGATTGCAATTTTGCGCTGTGCGCAAATGTTAGTTGATTTTTGTCCTATTTTTCTAATCGTTCAAATTACCTATCAGGTTTAATGAACTAGGCCAGCTTGATCATTATTACATCATTTCATCTTCATTATTGTGTTAACTTATTCTTGCTTCAAATCGTAACAGTGACTAACAACAAAAACTTCCAAGTTTCTTTTGAGTCTTTCGATCTTTCTCTTCCCAAATTTCAGTCCATGAAGGCATTTGTTTATTCTGAGATATTTCGTTAACTTGAATAATATCTTTGATAAAAAAAATAGACCATGAAAATGGCTGGGAAGTACGACCGTCGGCGCGTGCTCGGCGTGAACGCGATCAACGCCATGCGTGCCAATCAGCTGTTCTGCGCCATCACCGGTTCGGACCCCACCGGCTCCAATACGCCGGTCGTCTGTGGAACTGGACGCTGCACGCGCGTACCCGTCTTCTCCGCTGCTAAAACTGGCAATATCCCTCAAGTGAGACTCTTTACCACATAACGACTTTCTTCCTGTGCCACTAGTATCCTCCCCGAACCAATATCGATCAATGACAATGTCGTAAAGTTTTCTACGGTAAAAATCTACTTCATTTACATTTTTTTATTATAATACATACATGCATAAATCAAGCCTCTTTCCCGGATAGGCAGAGACTACCTCTTTCCACTTGTCACGATCCCTGCATACTTCTTTCGCTTCATCCACATTCATGCAAGCTCGTCGGTTTCGGACCAGACCTTTTGCTAGAACGTCTACGATTTGATCAAGGCATGTTCGTCTAGGCCTTCCCACTCCAACAGTTCCATATTATAATAAGAATACTAAATACACACATACCAGTTTGTACAATAGACCCAGGTGGACTGCCTGGTTCGGCTGGTGCGCGAAGCAGACGAGATCATCTGCAAGGTGAAGAGCAACAACGAGCAGGGCCACCTGTCCATCGGCTTCTCTACGGCCAGATTTGTTGTTAACATTATGAAAGGTGAGTACGCGAAAAAATTTTGTAGAACTTACAATGGTTAGGAATCTAAGTAGATCTCAAATATACGCTGTCCGTTTTTAATTTAGTTTGCTATTGCAATCTTGGAGAACATTACAGATCTTTTTTTTCAAACTCTTCCTTGCTGAGAAAAGCGTCCTCATCCCGATATTGTACCACATATATGTAGATGTTCTTTTGAATATTCAACCATCTTGTCTTCTGTCTCTCTGCACCTATACATAAAGGTAAAAAAGAATGCCCTAAACTGATGATTTTGCATAAAAAATATTGGTATAATCTGGACGAAGCAATAAAGTACGCACCTTCAAAAAGGCGTGATCATACGTTTAATCAAAAAGCAGCTTGATCGAACTTTACTTACAGGTCTATTTGTAAGTCCGACATTCATAGACAGCGCACTAGTAGAACAGAACGACCCTGAGAAGTGTTACGGCATGTCCATCTGCGCCACCCCTATCACCGTTGGCAAGGGAGGCATTGTGGAATATGCTGTGCCTGAACTTAATGACGCTGAGAAAAGACTGCTGATTGACAGCAAGTAAGCTTATTGAATGGCGTTTTTTTTTGTTATATCCGAATAAATAGCTAATTTTCTTGACTTTGCAAAAAATATGAACATTTTTGAAGAATATTATCTGGAGACCGTTGAAGAAGGCGTGGTGTCCCAGTTCCAAAAAAACACTTAATCAACAATTCAAAGATATATATAGAAGAAAAAACAATCCTTGATTTTATACATATAGGTAGGTACCCAAACACGTTAAGGTTGAGGGGTTAATTAAAATTTCTTAGCATGGAGGTCGTACACTGTGGTTCCCAGCACTTTAAAATGGAGCCATTCGTGGTAAGACCACCAAACCTAATTCCTTTCTTTGGGTCCTTTTAATTACTTGAGACTCATTTAGTAGGCAGGCTGCTCTTCAGGGCGATCGCAACCGGGACTAACTGTAGGGGATGAATTGATTCTTTTCTTGTACTTGGGTACTTGAACTTGGGTCGCTGATCAGACGGGGTTCGTTCAATACCTGACTTACCATAGGCGATTATGACGACTTTTTTTTGTTCTAGATGTGATCTAGAAGACATGCTGAGCCTGGGCCGATGCTATGCGACCGGCGATGACTACTGCTTGTCGGACTGCAAGTATTACAAGGTACATGCGTCCCCACCGTGCCCTGTGGGGAAGCCGTGTAAACCTGCTGAGAAATAACGTTTATAAGCGTTTTTAATATTGTATGGTCTTTGGCAAATAAAGATGAAACTGTGTACTTTCTCGCTCTTTTTCTTTTCAGGGTCAATTATGTGTTTAATAAATTGTGCCTACCAAAAACACACTACTATCATGTCAGAAAGTATTGATCTAAGTATATCCACATGGACCTTGTGGTGCCGGCAGAATATAATACCACCACCCCAAATCTTTCCGTGGGTATCGTAAGAGGCGATTAAGGGATTAAGCGGGAGGTGGGCATTAGCGCCTCCTACGCTATCCTATGACAACATAGTCAAGAATATACAGACACTGCGGTCACCAACCCGCCTGCTCAGCATGATGACTATGAGTAAAATCCCCTCATTTCAAGGGAGCCCTTCGTCCACATAATTACGTGGATATATCAAGGTAGACGAACGTATCTTGATCAAATTAAGGACGTCCTGGTAAAGGGTCAGGACAAAAGTACCCGAAACCGCCGAGCTTGCATGAAGAGAGTTATGAATGTGGATGAAGCGAAGGAAGTATGCAGAGATCGTGGCAACTGGAAAGAGATAGTCTCTGCCTACCCCTCCGGGAAAGAGGCGTGATTTTATGTATGTATGTATATCAAGGTATATCCACATAATTATTTTAATATGATAATAAAACTTTGATTTATCTAAGAGTACATTGTGAACAACGCACGCAAAAACGCACATGTCTCGTGTCCTCGCAAAAAGTCTCATGTTAAAGTTGACGAAAATCACGTGAAAATAACGCAATCTCGTACTCCATGAGCCAATCGCCTGTAAATCATACAACGGCAGGGTTTCCAAGCGTTCGGATAAACCCCAATATAAGGAATAGGCTTTTTAATGACGAGTCTCGAGTTCCAATGGCTTTTAACAGTATCTATTTGGTATACTAAGGGTAGGACAAAAAAGGTCATGTCGTCGAAGAAGTAACTTGAAATTCTCAACAATGCAGGCTGTCGGACCATTTCTGTCCAAATGTTGGAGGTTCAGAGGTAGATGTTGGTTACAGTTCTTACTTCCTTCCTATAACTACTATTATTAAAAATGCGAATGTTTGTAAGGATGTGTGTTTGTTATTTTTCACACAAAATCTACTGGACGGTTTACATTAAATTTGATACACATCTAGAATATAACCTACAATAACATAAAAGTGCCATGTGGTTTCCGGCACCAATAGAAAAAGAATAGGACCACTCCATCTCTTTCCCATGGATGTCGTAAAATATGAGTAAGGGATAGGCTTATAAACTTGGGATTCTTCTTATAGGCGATGGGTCAACAACCTGTCTCTATTTGAATCTCAATTCCATCATTAAGCTAAACAGCTGAACATGGCCTATCATTCTTTCAAGTCTGTTAGCTCTATCTACCCCGCAAGGGATATAGACGTGATCATATGTATGTAACAACATAAAAAGTTCTGTAATTCCCAGGAAAACGAAGCCCCAGGGCGGAGCTAGTATAATTCTAGCCATCAACCTGGCAGCCCTAACACGACGGTCACGTTTTCCCACTTGCAGCTACTTACAAATGTTCCGGAGGGGCTTGCCGGAATTTCATTTATTTTTACAGCGGTAGGGATATATCTAGTCACGTGCACAGACTACGGAACGTCGCGCCGGTGGCGTGGCAGTGTTCTGTGGTCACGTGTTTATACGAGTACGTTGAGGTGAGAGTCGAGAAGACATTAAAGAATCTTGTTTCTAAAAAATAAAGAGAAGAACATCACATCACACACTCTTTCGTAAGGGCAGTGGTGTTTTTTTTTTTGTAGCACATGTAGCCCTCGTAGCCCTGCGTAGCTCGTAGCCGTTGATCTTATCATCGTAGCCAGTCGTGGTCGTAGCAAATAAAATTTCTCATTTCGTAGACCTGCCATGACTGTAGACCATACACAAAAATAAGTGCTTCTGTATTACATTTTCGAATGTAATATTCTTTTTAATTACAATAGAAATACAAATACTTTATTTGCTATAAATGCGGTTCAATGATAGGTGTTACAAAGCATATACATTTCGCGCATTTAACCAGTCTTGGCATGCAAAAAAGTTCCCATTAAGTAAGTATATGAGAAATATTCCAAAAAAAATTACCTTCATGTATATACCTGCAGGGTAGACAGACCCAACAGTCTTGAAAAGACCGCTGTTCAGGTATATGGCTTTATAATGGAATTGAAAAAAAAAAACCCAAGTTTATTAGCCTATCCCTAGTCGCATATTTATTTCACAAAATATACCAATATAAATAAGTTACTTTCATAAAGGTAACGAAAAATAATGCCAATTTTCTCTAAATTTTTTCACTAATATCCATGGTGGATAAAACGGAGTTATCAACCCGCTGACCCTCATTGGCCGCCGCGAACACGATCCTGACATTGATACCCCGACCGTGGCCGCGGGGATTATACACTGTGCAAAACATAAGCGTAAGCGGATTTATCAATTAAGTATACCCACTTGTCTAATTTAAAATAACTTACATACTTTTGTTCCGCCGCTTCTTCTTAACTTGTGCTTTGGAAGTAGTAAGTAGATTTTAATAATGATATGTGTTAACGTCAATAATAACAATTTTTTTTTAATTTTTTCATTATTATTTTATTTTGTATATTATATTATTTTATTATGGCATATATTTCTCTTTCTATTTCTACTTTGCGTATTAGCGAAGAAAAAGAACACATTAATTCCAGCTTCCAGTCCTGATTGAAAAAAACCCACACAGGGGAAATTCTTATAAATTTGAAATTCTTTCAGGCGTAAGCCTATCGCCTAAAAGAATTTTAAATTTTTCTTTTTTTTTTTGCCTAAGAGAATTTCAAAGAATTTCAAATTTTTACACTGCCCCTAACATTCCATCTTTCTCCTGTGTATGTTAGAAGAGTCGACAATGAGAATGAGCACTTTCACTGCGTAAAACAATCTCATATCAAGGAAGATTAGATTCCCAATAACAAACAGTTTCGCAGACTCAGTCACAACCTCTTTCATTACTCTCTTTATGCAAACTCCTCCGTTTTGAGCACTCTTGACCTGACCTTTCGCCAGGACATCCATAGAGCTGTTCCTGGCTTTTCAGTATTCAAGACTGTTGGCTCTGTATTCCCCACAAGAATCGGGGACATACATATGTACGATTTGATCCAGGTACTTTCGTTCTTGCCTCCAACGATTCCCATTCACACTCTTCTTGCTTATCTGCTTAATCAACCTGCTTTCATTCACTCTCGTCACATGACCAAACCATCTCAGCATGTGACATTTACTTTTTTAAATAAAATTAACGCTGTTTGCTCATGCCTTGCGACGGGAGCACTTGAAGGGAAACTTAATCAGCGGGCGGCAGTACCTTCCACCCTGTCCCTTTCTGCAACCTTCGACTAGGCAAGGTCACGTGCAAGTTCGATACAGGTATTCGTCGGTTCGTACAAATTCGTCGGTATAGCTATATCACCTTAATGTCACAATACGCAGGTAAGGTATTTGATTTTTTTTAAATATATATTCTATTCTCTCGATCCACCCACATTTATCTACTTTCTCACATTGTTTCAATATTTGTTGGTATGTATTTTTGTTAAGGTTAAAAATATAACTTATGACAAAACAAGCATAGTAGTTAATCTAAATTGAAAGGTACTATGTAGTAAGAATACAGTTTTAAATATAAAGGAAAGAAGACAAGACTCTTTGAGACTGTTGACTCTGTCTAGCCCGTAAGGGATAAAGACGTGATTATATGTGTGCTTGGACATTTTCAGGGTACACACAAGTCTCAGTTCCGATAATCTATCGGGAATATAGATTATCGGAACTGAGACTTTGTTTGTAATTTTCATTATAAATTATTTACTAAGGATATATTCATTTTGGTTTGGTTCCCACCAGCACCCAAAATCAATATTTTGTTTAGAAAATAGGCTTTCGCAGCACTTTTTCACATGATTTTACTATATTTACTTACTTTCTTGTGATTTAAATAATTCTAAATATAAATATGCATAACTTATAAAAAACAATTCAAATCTAAATTAATCGCTAACCGATTTTTTACTCCAATTAACTATTTAAAAAACAAATTCAATTGTTATGTATAAAGCAGTAAGGTAGTCCATTTTATAAGGATGAAATAGATATAAGTTTTTTAAAGATAGTAATGATTTAAAATTAAAGTAAAATAATTAGCTTATTAACTAATTGCATACCTGTGTGTATCTAATCTTCATTTAAATGGTCAATGAGCAACTAGATGCTATTAGAGAGCAATTACCTTGTTTTGATGAAGCTTGTACGCTCATTAGTATCTAGATCACGAGAAGTTCATAGTTATCAATATATAAACTGCGTTACAATTATAAAATAATAGAACTATTATTTTATATTTGTACCGCGTGCGCATAACACTACTCTTTTCCGCTAAAGCGATTTCTGCCCTCCGCTATCATGGCAGAGGAGTCTAACTCATATTGGATTTAACTCTAAGTTGCACTCTTCGCTAATTTAATGTACCTATTCCCGTAGTCGCCTTATACGATATCTATGGGAAAGAGATGGAGTCAAAGAACTACAACTAATTATGCGATTTACACCTTGTGTAGCAACAATTTGTTCCATCCTTTCTTTTGGATTCTTTGAGTCCCGCATAACGGAGATCAGACGGGAGTCGCTTCGTGAATGATTTCCAATTCTGGATTATGACCTTAAATGAACCTGGAAAGGAGTAGTAGAAGGACGAGGTCAGCTAGTAAAAAATCTAAAATTAAAATCTCAAGGCAGCTATGTAGCCGATCGTAGGTATAAACTTTAAAACCTCTTTCCACATCAAGGTGAAATGTTTAAAACCTTCTGGTTTAAGAACTTTATTTCTCATAAAGAATTACATTCACTTACAATGAAAACATTTAAAAAACAAACATTTATGTAAAATGTTAAAGTGCGCTTACTTAAATAAAATCTTAAAAAATATATTAAGTAAGAACTTAGAACGAGTTAATACTAGAACAATGTAAACATAGGACTCCATTAATCGTCTTAATTTCTCCCGTTGAAGGTCAATCAACAAGTCGCTGCTGTAGCCACCAACCCTTGTCGTTTACAGTCGTTTCAGTGCTCTGTGGGACGCCCGACGAAGCGGGCCTCAGTGCTGGTCTGTCGTGTGACTATTTACCCTGGAAACACCGTGAGTAACAACGGAAAAAATCTATCTTTAATTGCTTTGTTCTAATATGTAATTCGGGAAACTAACTGACTCATTATTCTTAGGAATTTGTTTTGAAATATTCGCGGATTTCGAAAATTACTGTCGGCATATCTACTGTGGATTGTAAAAAAAAGAAACCAAGAATTATTTTCATTATATTTTGTGTAATTCTTACACGTTAGTGCTAGGATTTTTAAAATATATGTTTACGGTACGTACCTATCTAACTACCAAGTCAAGCGTGCTTTTTTTAGAAATTTATGTCGTATAGTAATCATCTGTTTCGGCAGCCCGAAGTATTTCTATATGAATGTCAAGTTTTAAGCACAGAATTACGAACTTCATATTGCAGCATTAATAATTAGGTACTTTTGGTTTTTTACCGGGTGCGAATTTTAAAATTCAAATAACAGAAGCCAATAAATTATATATTAAACTATTGCTAATGTGAAATTTATACCTAAGTACCTAAAGAAGAATAGTGCATTTGAAAGCTCCTAGTTTTTAGTTGAAATGGCGCAAACCGAGAAGAAGTTGTACCCAAACTGTGATGCCAACGTGTGGCTGCGCTCCTGCGAGGAGGAGGTCACCGAGCCCTTGGAAGGCAAGATTACAGGTAGGTAATGAAACGATGATACTCAACGGCCTACTAAAAATGAATGACAACGAGAGACACAAATCACGATCACTATACCCCTACCTGTATCGAATAGGAGGAAACTATCGCCGATATTTTTCACCACAATCTTAAGAATTTATTTCCCAAAAAAATAAAAACTTAGTAAACACAATCGAGTGAAACAATACCACGATCAATACTTTCCCAATAATGCATTTTGTAAAGCTGTATGGCATTACCCTTGCAGCGTGACACGCGCGACGCCGTTTCTATCGCGCGAAAAGCTATTGCTGTCCCGTTTCACGTCATAATAAAAAGTGAAACAGCGATAGATTTTCGCGCGATAAAATTGGCGCCGCGCGTGCTGGGCTGAGGGGGAAGACCGGGATTTACCAATGGGATGGTAGGCTGCAGATGTTACTCCAGATAACCAAAAAACTTTGTATACCCTGGATTATTTGTTCTTCAAATCCCTGCTGATAGACTACCAAACAAACAATTATGTCCACTAAGTAAATGTTAGCGAAAGCAAACGCAGTAAATAAGAACAAACTATTTGAAGAATTTACTGCAGATTTCCTTTGTAGGGAACGAAACCCATAATAAATCAACCATACCACTCTTACCATAAAGTTTAAGCCATACTAAACAAATATTTCCGAATCACTATAACTTCCCAAAGTTTCACCGGACTCAATCTAAATATACTTAACACCCCTCTTTTTCAGGGGAAATCCCCAGCTGGCTGCAAGGGACGCTGTTGCGGAATGGTCCCGGCAGCCTCAAGGTTGGCTCCATGAGATTCCAGCATCTGTTTGACAGCTCAGCTCTGCTCCACCGGTGAGAATTCCAGATCAAGGTCACAAAAATGCTACAGAAGAGGATCTTTAAGTCAGTCCATCCCTCATTGCTTGGTGTTTGTCCAGCTTACAGGTCCCGTGGTTAAGAAATGATAAAGCGACTCTTGTCTCACCTCAGAGGGAAATCTTAATAAACTTTGATCATAGTGCTTACCTACTATAAACTGCGTACCAAATTTGAAAGTGCTACTGAACATTTCGAGAAGAATAAAGCTTTTTTTAAAAGAAATGCGAATTGACTTCGAATATTACGTAGGTAAACTCAAAAAAAGTGATAAATAATAACAAATCTAAAAGAGAAATGCAGTTCGATATCGAAACCCCCTTTAGAATTAGTCCAATAACTAGTTTACAATATAATTTTACTTATGGGTCGAGTATAGAGCATTCTATTTATTGAAATTGCTCCCAAGTCGATAGAAATTTACTACATCTATCTTAAATGCCGCAAATAAATTGACAGCAATCATCACCCATCAGGTATTGAAACTATTGAGGACATATCTCTTGATAATTGACGATAATCGCTAAATGCTTGACAACAACCTACAAAGAGCATTAGCTAATTGACGTCTACCTGAGTCCAGCAATTACTGGTTAATAAGCTTCGTTTGCTGAGGTAACTACACTAACAAATCTAGATTATCCTAATCAATAATCAGGAGTCTGATGAGTATTTAGACCCACTTTCCCCTGCCACTTTATTTATATGATGTGTTTGTAAGTGTTGGTTGGATACTTCAATCTTTATCCTATATTTTAGGCTGTCTGTTTTTGAGTTTGTCTTAAATAATTAAGCCGCTATCGGAGAGCTGAACTCCCTCCCCCTGATTATAAAATCGGCCCCCAAGGAAGCACCCTTAATAGTTACCATAGCAAAAGGTGCAGTTACGTAATTCTTGAAATATGTAATATCAACGCAGGCGCCGCGCCGTCCATACTACTCCAGACAATTAATGTTAAAATTTAAAATTTGTAAATTGATATTTCGAGACATTCCACACGCGAAGGCAGGAACGGACAAAGGCTTATTTATACTAATTATTCTCTTGTCCAGATTCGCGATCCACGATGGCAGCGTGACATACCAATGCCGGTTTCTCCGCTCCAACACTTTCAAGAAGAACCGCGCTGCAGACCGCATCGTGGTCACGGAGTTTGGAACCAAAGCAGTGCCTGATCCTTGTCACACTATCTTTGATAGGTAAGAAGAGGTAGTATATCTAGATCCACAGCGGACACAGAAGTCAATTTCCTGCTTCACAATAACTTAACATTATAATTTTTTGATATATACTATCATAGTTGTAAGTGCTTGGCTAAAAGCCATCCTTTGGAAGCAAAGGAAAACCCAGTTTAATCTTAATCTTAACCTAGACATCAACGAATTAAACAATTTCGAAAGTAAAGTTAGATTTATTACATTTAAGTAGTGAGTTAATGGAAATTGGAACGTGTTATGAGGTTTTCAAACGCTTGTACTATTGCAGAGTTGCAGCGGTATTCAAACCTGGGGAATCATTGTCAGACAACGCCATGATATCCCTCTACCCCTTCGGAGACGAAATGTATGCATTCACTGAAGGTCCGGTGATTCACAGGTGGGTTCCATAAGTCTTATATCATCACCAGTTAAATATTTATTTGAAACAGTTTAACAAATTTACTGATGAGTCGAACTCTTGACAGTAAAATTTAAGTTTTCAGTTCTGGAAGTGCGATATATTTCTTGGAATCTGTACGCTTTTTTTAATTCCAGAGTGGACCCAGTAACCTTGGACACTTTGGAGAGGAAAAATCTAATGAACAGCGTGGCGCTGGTCAACCACACCTCCCACCCACACGTCATGCCAAATGGTATTCATTTGAAATAATTTGAAATACCTACCTATTTCTTCGTTCGTTTAACTATTATAAACCACACTGGAGGTCGATTCACGAATGTTGATCAATACATACATACATAAAAACACGACTATATCCCTTGCGGGGTAGACGGAGCCAATAGTCTTGAAAAGACTGATAGGACACGTTCAGCTGCTAGGCTTAATGATACAAATGAGATTCAAATAGTGATAGGTTGCTAGCCCATCGCCTTACAGAAGAATCCCAAAATTATAAGCCCAACCCTTAGTCGCCTTTTACGACTTTCATGGAAAAGAGATGGAGTAGACCAATTCTTTTCTTCATAGACGCCTGGAACCACACGGTACGTTGATCTATAAGGCATAGTAACTCATTTGTAGTACCTTCACTTCCTCACACTTGTCTGTTCACTTCAGGTTCCCCATGGTTAAATGTCACACCGTTTTTATCTTATTATTTTTCAGGCGATGTCTACAACTTGGGGATGTCTATCGTCAAAGGACGACTGAAGCATGTGATTGTTAAATTTCCCTTTATAGAAAAAGGTAGGTGTTCAAATCTGTAATATTGAAGACAAGAAATATTTTATTACAAAAATCTCTTAGTAATATTTAAAATGGTAACGGAAGAACTGTGCGAATCAAATAAAAAAGATTTTAATATTCTCTAATGTGGACTTTTAATATTCTCAAATGTGGAATTTGCACTAAGTTTTCTGTTATTTTTGAAACTGTAATAATGAATTTATTATGAAGCTACGTGTTCTTGCCTTCCTAGGAGACATGTTCGCAAACGCTCAAATAGTGGCAAGCGTGAAACCGAAATGGCCTCTACACCCGTCATACATGCACACATTCGGTAAGTTATATTTTAAATTAATCTGTAAAATGAACAAGTAAGAGAAAGGCTAATAAACTTGGGATTCTTGGCTAGCAATTTAACCTGACGCTATTTGAATTAAAATCCCATCTTAGGCCTAACCTTTCAGTCTTTCCAAGACTGTTGGCTTTACCAACCATGCTAGGTATAGACGTGATTATATACGAGTATGTATGGAGAACATTAAACACATCCTAGGTCAGGTTTAATAAAATAAATATTAATTTCTATGTACCTTTTATGGTTATGTTTTTACGAAACTCTGAGCGCGGCATCTTTATACTTTACGGGAATCATAAAGAACTTTTTATTGACACAGGCATCACTGACAACTTCTTCGTGATGGTAGAGCAGCCGCTGTCGGTAGCCCTGGTCAGCATGGTCAAGAACCAGCTCGCGAATGAACCACTCGCCTCCAGTCTTCATTGGTACCCTGACCATGAGGTATTCATACACTTGTTACAACATTGACATCTCTGGGGAACAATTTTCTGGCCAAAACCGCGTCCGGCGAACCAAGGTTGGGCAGACCTTATAAAACCTGGCTTTAAAGCTACCAAGCATCGCTTACACTGTTGCGTGCTTATTTAAAAACTAAAGAAGTTGCAGACCTCTTAACAAATAAACAAATTAAAAGCAGTGATTAACAACTTACCAAAATTCTTATTGAAATTAAAATTGTGTAGCACTTTAGGTTCAACATACTAAGTATTTCTAACTTGCAAAATATTCTCATTGACGGCTGCGGACATAAAGTGTGAACTATTTTAATTGTGTATGTGATATAGAAGCTGAGAAAGAATAAATAAATATAAATTTCTTCCGTATTTACGAATGAATAGCAATCTGTCCATACCTATCTGCCCTATTTTATGTAATTTCCAGACCCACATAATTCTCCTGAGTAGAAAAGATGGCAATGAGTGGAAGCGGTTCCGCACGGTCCCCCTGTTCTTCCTTCACATCATCAATTGCTACGAGAAGGACGGCGAGCTGGTGGTAGACCTCTGTGCCTACAAGGATGCTAAGGCTTTGGACGCGATGTATATACAAGCCATCGAGGTAGGTATTATTAAGAAATCATTACATTTACTTGCTTAAACTATAACTTATAGCTTAACTTATAACTTGGGTACAACTTGGAATGCGGATGAGAAAAATAAGCCTGCGTATTTTCGTAAATAGGAACTTGTTTAATTTAATCATGTTTTTTTCGTGGACTGAATGCACAAAACGTTGAATTTTTTATAATTACAAACAGTAGCTGAATGTGGCTCTTTAATCTTTTAAAAACTGTTGGCTCTGTCTCCTATTTTTTTAAAAATAATGACATGATATTATGAATGAATCGAATAAACATAAGATGACCAAACAGACTGCCCTTAGTAGCACCATGCATTCACAACGTTCATCTGCTTAGAATCCAAATACTCAGTAGTAAGTTAAACTTGATACCAATCCTGTCTTTAATCCCAATTTGAGAGCTGAGCAGTTTATTGGAAAGCTAATTTCGATTTCCATCTTTCAATCATTACTCCTTATTAAGGAGCCTTTTAGTGGTAGGTACCTTAGTCGAAACGTCAATTTTTCTAAACATTTTCAGACAATGCAAAGTAACGCCGACTACGCAGAATGGTTCCGAGGTCGCCCCAAACGAATTGTGGTCCCGTTAGATGCTCCCAGCCGGAGCCGAGTGGAGCCCAAGTTACTGGCTGACCTTGGCTGCGAAACCCCGAGGATTCACTATGATCTTTACAACGGTAATTATCATTTTTACAACTCTTTTTTCTTTTCTATCCGTAGTTGCCGCGACATACCTATCTCGCCTTCCAAGAACCATTTATTTTATTTGAACGGTTTTCATCATTCTTAAGTTTGTCTCTATCGTTGTCGATATTATCATCTGTACCTACCCATTATTTTATGGTCCACATTATATATCTCAACTTTCCAGGAACATCTTTTCTTTTCTGGCTCTCTGTTTCTAAGCGTTTTCTGGTTGCAACCTAGTGTAGTGCTTCGGATCTCGGGGTCCGCCTTCCGATTTTTCTCTCCCCTTTGCCCGCTCTTGCGTCCACAGTTTGACTTGCATACTATCATTCAATTGGCTCCATCAAAATGGCACGGCTAGACATCTGTTCCCCAGATAGCCTGCATGCTTCCGCAAGACGTGACCGTACCAATGTAGATGGCTTCCCTGTATTTTGTCGGCTTTGGTGACAAAGCAGACAAAATACAAGGACATGAACACTCGAATGGCTTTCTTTATTCATTATCGCTGTTATATTATCACGAATGCCTCTGAATCTATGCTCTGAAATATTTTTATAGTGTTACACTTTATAAAATTATACTTAGATCAAGATCAAGGAAAATTACTTAGTCCATGTCATTGTTGCGGACACGTAAGTGTATCGTCATAAATTTGCTCGAACATGTGGTAAATTAATGGTTAGGATCGAAGCAAATTTCACTCGCGTATACATTAACAATGATAATTAGCCTAATGAAATGGATGTTCAACAATAAGTATTTCCCAATAAGCAAATTTTTTTACCACCATTAGAAATCTAATTGCCTTCATAAGCTATCATTATTAAATTAAAATATTATATTGATAATATTATAAATTTTTCATAAAATAATGTTAACACCTTTTCACAGGTCGTCCTTATCGATACTTTTATGCAATCAGCTCAGATGTCGACGCTGCGAACCCTGGCTTAGTAAGTTCAACTTTTACTTAAATTTTCGGCAGAAACACCTTGGTATAATATAGTCATTCCATCCATAATGCATATCATAACTACTCCATCAATATATCTAAGTTGATGAAACTTCCATTGGATTTAAGGGTTCCGTAAATAGATAACAAAATTTGTGACATCAATGCGTACCTAAATACTACGATAAAACCTGTAAACTCCTAGGTTAGATTTGCCGCCCCTTTAATTTTGATGAAGTATTAATGTTTATATTATTTAGCTTTTCATTTACAGGTAATAAAGGTGGATACATTGACGGGCATTACTAAAACGTGGTGTGAACCCGACAGCTACCCCAGTGAACCAATCTTCGTGCCCTCACCAAATGCTAAGGCAAGAGCAAAAATTATTTATTGACTGATAAAAGACGTAGGCCTTCCCTCGTGTCAATGTTAAATCTTGACTATACCAAGTCAAAAATAACTATTTAGGCAGGTATTTATGCAGTCCCTATTCAGAAAATTTGATGCGAACTTGTAAGTACAGGACCCATTGGTTTGACGTGCTTCCGAGGAACAGACCTGGACTGGAAAGGAATGGCTAATAAAGTTGTGATTCTCCTGGTAAGCGATTGACTTGCAGCCTGTCATTATTTGAATTTCAATACCATAATTAAACCGCACAGCTGAACGTGGCCCTTCAGCCTTTTCAAGACTGTTGGTTATGTCTACCCCCATGGAATATGGACGTGATTATATCTATGTTTGTTAATAAAATTAATAAGGACTTATAAAGACCTTACATGTGCACGTTTTCTTTCTCTTAAATCTTAGCGTGTTCTTAGTTGCACCCTCCACCGTCCATCCGTTCTGTGTTAATTTATTAGGTATTTTGTCTCTGGTAGGATGAAGACGAGGGGGTGTTAATCAGCGCCGTAGTTTCCTCACGGGAGGTTCGCTCCGTGGATCTCATCGTGCTGGACGCGCGCACTATGTTGGAGATCGCACGCGCACAATTCATCACACCGTCGGAAGTTCCCAAGTGTCTTCATGGCTGGTTTTTGCCGGAAAGACAGAGTGCCGCCACGATAAAATAGGAGCAGTCGATCGAAGAAATGACCACACAGTGGAATGTAGGTTTTAAGATTGATATAGCACAATGAGAGATTACTAATGATAGTTATAAGTAGTATAGGGCTCGTTAGTAATAATATTGACATTATATTATGTAGGTCATCTTTATGCCCAGTATTTTTATTTAATTTACTTTTTTATTATTATTGAAAAAATAAAAGAAATATACAAGTTCTCTTAACGATTTTGGTAAGTACAGTAAGGTACATGCAGGTACTAGAATTATTATTGTAGGTAATTTTCAAATTTTCAATTAAAATGTTAATAAAATAGTTTTATGTTTGAGTGATTACTGTACGTAATGTGCCCATTACAGAAAAAAAAGAACATAAAATGTATCTATCAAATTAACGGCTGTTTTATTTTATACCCCAAAGCAAAGGCCGCGTCCTCGTAAGGTCGAGTAAAGAGGTTGACAACGTACGAACAACAGGAAAAACTGCTTAGTATTTTATGTCTTATTTAACAACGACCTTATTTATTGTTGTTTAAAACCAGCTACATTTTAACAAATTGTTTGCGTAGTTTAGAAGAACGTAAATAATCTAAAGGTGTATGATAGAAGGTAACTGACTGAAAACACTGACCAAATTTTCTCGCGAGGACTTTAATAAAGTTTTATTTTTTAATACTGCATTTTGGGGCTCCAAAGCCAATCCACATCAATCAATATACAATCCTCTACACCATTGTTCCTGTATAACCAAAGTCCAGGATTGAGAAGTCAGGGAAACACAATTTCAATCTTATTGTACTATGGCATAAGTATTTGGTTACACCTAGGTTAAGATCATTTTTCTGTTAATTACATCATTTTGTTGGAACTCGTGGAATGAACGTATTAGGTATACTAACCATTTCTTATACACAATCTATCAGAAACAATGTAGTTCCCAGTGAAATTTTTTAACTTATCGTTTCTTCGTCATCCTTATAACCCACCAATTTCCTCGATAAATTCCATAATTCATTAGCTTTTCTCACATCCTTCGCACCTCGCGGCAGAGGCATTTCCTTGCAATCGGAATAAAACTTTCCAGACACATTATCCATTTCTTTAGCCACTGCCAAGTAAATGGGAGTCTGCGCTCCTTCCATGGCACTTCTTGGAGTCAACCAACACAAAACTCTGAATAAAACCCTATTCAGTAAAGGTGATTCATTTGCAATGTTTGTATATATATTCCCTGGATGAACAGCATTCACCACCACACCCGTATCCTTCATTCGCCTCGTTAATTCTACACAGAATAATAATTCGCAAAATTTACTATTTGCGTAAGTTTTGAAATCTGAATAATATTTTTGTCTATTTATTTTGGCGGCATCGAAATCTCCTAAATAGGCGGCTATGGAGCTTAACATCACTATTCTACTTGGTTGGGACTTCTTGAGCATAGGCAGCAAAAGCATTGTAAGCAAGAAGGTACCAAAATAGTTAACCTGCATTTCTTTGACTATGCCGTCGGCAGTATGCTGGTTGCCCAAGCAGACTCCAGCAGCGTTATTCACCAATACGTGAAGATGTTTCTCCGTGTTTACTATATATTGGCAGAAGTTTCTAATGGACTTCAACGATGCAAGGTCTAATTGTTTAAATATGACGTCATCATTCCCTGTATCCTTGGCCAGTGATGCAGCCACCATCACGCCTCGTTCTTCATTCCTAGATGCAATGATCACGCGTGCCCGTCTCTTGGCCAACCCTTTTGCAATCTCATACCCTATTCCAGCACTTCCACCAGTCACTATAACGACTTTTCCAGTCATCATTTCGTTTGATTTACATATCGCTATATTTGCGCGCAAGTAAGACCGAAGAAGGAAAATAAATGTAAAGAAAAACAAGATAATAGGTAAAATCATGTTGGCGGACAAAATACTTGTGTCTGGCAAACTGACTGTTCATATGGCTCTTGAAATTACGGTCACGTCACTTTATATACGTAAGTAGGTACCTAGATACTTTAGCAAAATCAGTACACTTAATGGAACAAAGTAAACTGTGCAGGGTCATGTCGAAGTCAACGAGGTGAACTCGTAAAATCGCTACAGTTAACTGTAATATTAGGTAGATTAAGTGCGTGCGTGTTATTTTATGACGCTGTAGCCTGTAATAAAGACAGATTTGTATATGTTCTGTACTAACTAGATACTTACAGGTGAACATCACGTTTATTTTTTTCCGGACTATTGGCTCTGTCTACCCTGTAAGGGATAAAGAAGTGATTATATGTAGTATCTTAAGTATGTTTTTTTATGACGGTCATGTTGAGAAATCAACTTTTTCTGATTGGATTTAGTAGGAACTTACTTTGAAGCTAACTCGATCTATGTAATTTTTCCCGTATCAACTTATATGTTTATTTCTGTACCTACATAGGTAGGCACTTAAGTATTTGGTTTATAGGTAATTATTACCTATGTATTTTTTATTTTAGGTACATAGGTACATATCCCTTCAGTCAAGTCTATTTGCCTTGCGGGGTAGACAAAGCCAACAGTCTTGAAAAGACTGAAAAGTTCATCACGTTCATCTATACGTTATTCTACTCTTTCCTGGTGAAAGGTAAACTTAAACGAACTAGCTTACTTGAAAAGATTTATGAATTTGAGAATCTAAAAGAATAATACGAGTTTACATAACTCAAAATAAATGTAGCATGTTATGAAGAGAGTAATTATTATGGTTTGCAGATAGTGGAAAGAAGTCTCTGCCTTCTGTCTATCACACCGGGAAAGGGGCGTGAGGATGTATGACTACTGCTTTGTGTATGAGTGCCATTAAAATCAGGTCTATATTCCTCACGTAGGAGACAGAGCCTTTAGTAATAATCCTTGAAGGCCACGTTTATTTGTAAGATAGATAATGAGATTCAGTTAGGTATGTGAGTTTACTTTTGTTTTGCTTCACGTTTATTAGAATGGACAACTATCATATATCAATATTGTAAAAAATATTTAATGGGTTCTACCTTTTAGAGTATCGACTTAATTTATAAAAGTTGAAAGTTTGGATAGATAGTGTACTCAAGCTACAGTACATCATGCATGTTCTACCAGTGCTAAAATTAATTAAAAAACCTGCAAAATGTAAACAAGTGTCAATGTCAGTTTTTGTCGTGTCACTGTCATTTACATTATTTATTTTGACATTGACATTCTTTCCAATGTAAAGAAGAAAAGAAGCCAAAACATAGGTAGGTAAATTAAGTAAGAATATTTTTATTTTAAAGAAGATTATGTACCTACGTAGTAATAATCAATATTTCAATTAATAACAGGAAAGCGTTACTAAACAAAACAATAATATAAAATCTATTAGTATCATTTCTTTATATATTTCCTTGAATGAAATAGAAGTGGACGGTTTCACTGCTACTGTTTGTTTTAGGTGTTTTTGGCAATTGAAAATAGCAGCTATATTTGCTGAAAGCATATCACAATGGCAGATATTTTGGATATATTGGACATTGAGATGCCTGGGGCGTCTGAAGTCAGCAGGGACAGTATAATTCACGGAGATAAAGCGAAAAAGAAATATGTTACTGCAAAGGCTGTGAAACGACCTGAGGGCATGCATCGAGAAGTATTCGCACTCCTGTATAATGACTCTAACAAGGAACTTCCTCCTATGTTGCCAACTGATACGGGTAAAAATTGTACTTGTTCTTACAATCAATTACAGATATATCCAATCCCAGGCTTATGACAACAATACCAACTCCAAGATTGTGGCCCTAAACTGTCCCTGGGTTCTTCTTCAACAGGGATTACCATGGAAAGTTTATGTACATACAATCATACATACTACCACGTCTGTTTCCCATTGGGGTAGACAACAAACCTGGTTATCTTATATATTATTTTCCAAGAGTAGCTTTTCTGAAAAGAAAATATTCATTACTATTTAACTGTCTTAATTTTTGGTTGGAAAAAATATTTTATTCCATATTTTTTCAGGCAAGGCATACAAACAAACGAAAGCGAAGTTGGGAATGCGGAAGGTGAGAAAATGGGTGTGGGCACCATTCACAAACCCCGCACGCACAGACAACGCTGTGTTCTACCATTGGAAGAGAGCTGCCGATGAAGCGAAGGAATATCCATTTGCACAGTTTAATAAAGTGAGTTTTGACACTTTAACTTTAAGATGTAGTGTGAATTTATTTATCTATTTAGAGATGTAAATAAATTAATGATGTTAATAAAGTAAGTTTCTAGTGGCAACAGTACAGACATTCTTTGATAAGATGTCATCATTTGAATCTCAATTAGTATTTGAGAAATAACTTTCTTCATGATGTAAATATAAATAATGGCCTCTTTGATCAATTATAAAAAAAACATTCCTAGTTTAAACCAGCATATAGGTTTTATCCGTGACCTAGACTTCAAGCAAACATTATATTACCTTTTTACAGCCTTAAAAAAGGTGGTTTTCAGATTTACCTGTATCTATGTACATAAGTATGTTTTTCCGAGATTATGTCCCAGTTCGCTGTGCTGATTTTGATGCGGTTTTCAGGAAAATGATTTTTACACTTGGGAGAAAGTTTTAGATCTTTAATCCTTTAAAAAAAGGAGGCAGTTGTCTTTTTACAAAAGTTCAATAACTTTTGTAAAAAGACAACTGCCTCCTTTTTTTTACCTACTTATATCGATATAATTTTAATTGTAGCAAGTCTCAGTACCTTCATATTCAGAATCTGAATACAACCAATACCTGAAGTCTGAAGATTGGAGTCAAGCCGAGACTGATCATTTGATGGACCTCTGTCAGCGGTTCGATCTCAGATTCATTGTGATACACGACCGATGGGACCGGGCCGCGTTCCGGGACAGAAGTGTGGAGGATTTGAAAGAGAGATATTACAATATATGTGCTATATTGAGCAAGGTAAAGTCTTATTTATGAAATTTTATGTGCTGTGAGCGATACCTATAAGCTCATGCTGAGGTGGCCAAATAATGTGACGTTTAGATATAGGTAGAATATTTAAAAATCCATAGAATATCGACAACCTTTATTAGGACTAGTTTATGAAATTATCTCAATCATATGAATTTCAATTTTGAATTGAATTAGAGCATGTGGATTTAGCTATTGACACGAGATCCTTCTAACCAAAGGATAGCAAGCTACTTGGTGAGCGCTGAAGTAGACCAAAGGAGAAGATGCGGTGCGCGCGCACGCGCTTATGTTGGCCTCCCGGGGGTATAATTAATAGGAGGTTTGTTGGGAAAATCAGATGATACAAATTGAGCTTTATTTTCAGGTAAAAACAAATCCATGGTCCAACACAAGCACAATGGTAAATGGTGAAAAGCGAGTTTATCACTACGACGCCGAACATGAGAGGAAGAGGAAGGAACAACTGCGGAGATTATTTGAAAGGACACAGGAACAGGTGATTTGCAAGTTTATAGTTTTTATGATAGATTGCTGCTTTTTACAATAGACTTTCTTAAATATACAGAAAAGAAATAGAAATAATTGATGCCGAAATTAAAAAATGCAGTTAATGTTATATAATGCCGTTTATTATTGCGAGATTCACTTCTGTTCGCAACACTACGTTTACCCTGGCAACACCGTCGATTGCGCCTCTAGGCTATACAATGTATTGCCAACACTTCACAGTAATTTATTTCCATTAATTCCACAGATCGACGAAGAGCAGATGCTGTTAGCGGAATTAAAGAAAATCGAAGCCAGGAAGCGGGAAAGGGAACGGAAGACTCAGGATCTGCAAAAACTTATATCCAGGGCGGACAGTGGTAACGTGACGGCAAACAACCACGTAGCCAATAACAACGAGGCCGCTGGCACCCTGGCCAACACGCCCAATGCTGCGAGGCGGCACGACAAGAAGCTGCAGAAGAAGAAGTTGACCACGCAGCAGAGGCCGGTTAGAGCGGTCGAGGCTGTGGTAAGATTATTAAAAGATTTAATTTTTTTTTTTTTTTTGTAACTGTTAATATAAAGTTAGCTGTTTTTCTTGCCTAATTGGAATAGGATACTACTTTATAATTAAATTAATCGTTAATCTTACTTTAGGTTTAGGTTAAGCCTACAAACTTGGGATTCTTCTTTTAGGCGATGGGCTAGCAACCTGTCACTATTTGAATCTCAATTCTATCATTAAGCCAAATAGCTGAACGTGGCCAGTTAGTCGTCAAGACTGTTGGCTCTGTCTACCCCGCATGGGATATAGACGTGACCATATATATGTATGTTAATCTTACCCACCATTCTAGATAAAAAAAATCTCATAAATACAATAATTAATTATAATTCATCTTTCCAAGTTTCCAGTAGCGCTTACACTGTCTACAGCGTTATTTTTTAAAAACCAACAAAGTACTTTTTAATGGGTAAGTAAGGAATTAATGGCTTTGTCCAAATTGCAGACAGTGGAATGGTCTGGCATCAAGTTTCCCGAGGCGCGCGGCGCGGGAGTTTCTCTTCGTTCTCAGCGCATGAAGCTGCCGCCCGGAGTCGGTCGGAAAGCTAAAGCCATTGAGCAGGAACTTCGGCTTCTCAATATTGGTAAGTCTTGTACTAAGTCCTAGTGTTGGTCCAGGTCGTGTACTCGAGCGTCTGGAGAGGAGCCCGGGGTTCGCCTTATCGGATACAAGCAAATCGAGCCCTTACACCGCGACATTGCAAGGGAACCTAGCACATATTGGATACTATAAAAACACAGGTTTTGATATACCTTTTTGCTGTCAAGTCAAAACTTCTGCAGCTTTAAGAATAGCTAAGATTTATTTTCAAAATTGGATGCAAGGTATCACTTATTGAAGTCAACATAACTTAAACACAGATTGAGTAAGCCTCGAAAGTATATTCAAGGCTTGTGTTACGAGATATTAACTCAACGATACTATAATCTATAATACGAGTAAATACTTATATAGATACACATCCAAGACCCATGCCAATTAGAAAAATTTCGTTTCTCATCATTCCCTGATCGGGATTCGAACCCGGGACTTAATGTGTTACAGACAAGCGCGCTACTGCTGCGCCGTCAAAAAATGAATTCAAAACCTATTAAATTTCTTTCAGACGTGTCACCGACGCCTACAGAAGCTATTTGCAAACATTTCAATGACCTAAGATCGGACCTAGCTCTGGTGTTGGACTTGAAGAGTGCGCTGGTGTCGTGTGAGTTTGAGCTGCAGGCTTTGAGGCATCAATATGAAGCTGTCAATCCAGGAAAAGTGAGTTTCATGTTCTCACAAATTTAATTAAACTAATCATCTTACTCCTTATGGGTTAGACAGAGCCAACAATATCGTACAGCGTATAAAGATCACTTCACTAAGTTGTTGATTTTTAAGTTGTTTTGTATCAGAAATATGGTGACAGTAGGAAGACATTTGGTTTTTGCCAATATTGTAATATGTGCAAGACTGTGAATATTTTCAAAAATATGTACATTTTTTACATACAATCATGTGTTTATCCCTTATGGTGTAGACAAGAGCAAACAGCCCTGTAAAGGTTTACAGGCCATGTTCAGATGTATGACTTAATGGTGGAATAGAGATTCAATTTGTGACAGGTAACTAGCCCATTGCCTAAAAGACGAATCACAAGTTTATTAGCCCTTTGTCGCCTTTTCGACATGGGAAAGAGATGATGTGGTGCTATTGTAAAGTGCAGAACCACTTGGGACATCAGAAACACTTCAGAAGTTCTCTGTCAGACCCAATGGTTGACTGGTAGATAATGCTTCTAGCATTAAGTCTGCCAATTGTGCTGTACATTTGTATTTTGTGCAATGAAGTTTAAATAAATTAAAACATGTTAAGAGAGAAATATATTTCCATTGTTACAGACATTGACGATCCCAGCGTCCATATGCAGTTCTACTGACAATGAAGCAAAACCAATGAGCGAAATAATTGATGTGGTTGGATCTCCAAGTGCTCATAATAGTACAATCTGAGACATTGTAAATATATTGCTTTAGTAATTAAGTGTTCACTTCATATAAACAACAGTCCAACTGAGTAGTTTTACACAGTTTGACTATTGAGAAATGGTAATAAAATATAAGCTAAATGACAGATAGTATTGTTTAAATTGCCATAGAATAGCAGACTCCTTTCATAGAATTCATATACCATGTGTACAACAGACTACAGCTTCGAAAGAGCCACAGCTCCTCTCGAGAGAAATGAGGACACTTGGAAGATATGTTAATGTTTCCAGCTAAGTTGAACTTAATAAAAAGCCTTACTATATGAAACTCACACCATTCTCTAATGGGGCAATGATTTCGTAAGTAACTAAAATTATAGATACTAGTTCCTGAGTCAATACTTGAAATGCACCATGGCTTTAATAACATAATATGGAATCATGGCTGAATAACTTAGTAATAAATAGAAATAAAACAAAATAGACTTATAACTAACTTTTATTTACATCAAATTGCACCCTTTGGTGCACCATATGCATCTGGCATTCTCTCAATTGTGTACTTGTGTTGAGCTACATACATGATCGGCACTCCAGGAATCTTTCTAATTCTTCTTTTCAAGTCTTTGTCATTTGTCGCTACTATATAACACTTGTGTTGGGTCACCCTTTGAACTATACAATCATCAGCATAAGTACCTTTATGAAGACACGCTATCCTCTCAAATCGTGGATCTTTTATTATTCTTAATGCAACACGATATTTTCTACCCAATTTCTCCAACTCTCCCATCACACAATCTGTTATGTATGGTATACATTTTGCATACAAACAATCCATCATATTTTGCATTATGTCTAGTTTATTTTTGATAGAGAAGTTAATGAAATTTGTGTCAATGAGTATGTGATAGGGCGGTCCTAATTGAGTATTGTACTGGAAAAATAGAGCAGAACTCGTTTGTGGAACCTCCCGTATCTTCAGTTCATGTGGATCTACCGGCTTCTTTTTCCTTGGCTCAGCTCTTTCAGCAGCTTTGATTCTACTGTCGCTTGGACTGATCATCTTTTTCATTTGAGCAAATCTCTTCTCGACAATTTTCCTAGTTTTCCGTTGTTTGCCCTAGAAATAAACAACGGTTTATAGGTTATGTTTCAACGTGAAGGCACGAATTTTAAATTATAATTAAGACCTCTATTTGAAATTTTACTCACCATTTCGCTTTTTAACTTATTATATACTAACGAAAATATGAGCAGATATTTAATTTACGAAATAAATACCATAAACTCATGCAAAGAAAACGGCAGAAGTATGAGACAAAACAAAACTGGAAGTCTGGAATTGCGAAATTTACTGTCAAATTGACAATGACAAAGTACTCGTTGACGTTGACAGTGACAGCCCCAGGTACAAAACTAAGTTTTTTTCCTATATACTATGCGTTTACACAATATGGCTGAGAAAGAGTTGTTTTGTATGACAAATGTTATCACTAAGGGCCGTGTGTTTGACTTCGTCCGACCTAGATCTTATCGACTCTGAAAATCCTGGCTATCCGACCCGAACAAACCTAAAACTAACGAAGTCGCCGGCATGGCGATCCTGCCGAAAGCTTTAACCAAGCCACATTATAAAAATTCCGTCAATGTCAGATTTTGAATATATGTCACGACATCACTAAAGCTAAAAAAAAAACAAAAACAGCTGCAGAAATCTGAAATATTTACTGAACTAAATTCATTGAAAATTCTGATGATGGGACATTAAAGGAAATTAGACTAAAACTTAGGTACCTGTCTTTGAACCAGTCTTATTTTTCATTTACTAAGGTATTACAAATTACTTACCTCTTGAACTTTTTTCATTTGTGGTTTCTTGATCGTACTCAACGCCTTCCAATCCAAATAGATTTCTAGTGCAAACTATTAATTTGAATTTCAATTCAAAATGAGCACTATGGATGAAATAGAAGTAGAAGCGAAAGCCGCAGCCGAGAAGATGGTTATGAATATGATGCAAAGACCTGGACAGCTTGAAAAAGTAAGTAGTTTTTATTTAGTATGTTCTACTGTAAAATTATATTTAGTAATTGGCTTGAAGGTATACATTATACTGGCAGCATTGCCCATTTGAGTGAGAAAGATAATAAACTCAAACATTTTAATGACCTCATTTTCTATAAGACCATACTTATACTTCATTTGGAATACTATTTTGAATAATTTTAGGTGGAGCAGTTTAAAAAGCGTATTACACACAAGAAGGCATCAATAGAGGCCCAGTTAAAGTCCGCTGTGCAAGGGAAATTGGACGGAGTTAGTGTTGGGCTGAAACAATTGCAAGAATGTTTGGATGATGTCCACCAGATAAGTCTGAAGTATAGTAATTCACATTTTTAATAAAATTTTAATCCCCACTCTCAAACCTTTAATTTGATTTGAGTGTGGCTGTAGAAATAATGTATGTTAAAATCAGAAAAAATATTTTTATGAGAAGTTACAAAAAAGTTAGAGGAAAGTTGATGAAATGTTGAAGAAGCCATTTTTAACCAGCTCCAGAAATTAAAATAGGAAGGTAAGGTGCCAAGTCACTAATTGCCTAGGTAGGACTTATTGTTCATTTAATTTTCAATAATTTTAAGTTTTTTTAGAATTTTTGGAGTCAGTTTTTTTTTATTATGTAGGATGGATGAACTTGAAGAACAGCTGAAGGGAGTCCCGCCCCTAGTTGCCTCACTTCAGGCCGTGCGTGAAGAAGATTCCCGCCACTCCCAGTATGTGACCGCTATGGACAGCCTAAAACACATCTTCACGGTCCCGGAGAGTGTTGCGAAGACTAAGCAATGGATTGGTGAAGGGAAACTGCTTCATGCTCATCAGGTTTATATATATCTGTTCTTATCATCATTATATGCTTAATATTTTTAGAAATGATCAACAGGCAACGCTCAGCTGCTCAGCTTAATATTAGAATTGAGATTCAAATAGTGACAGGTTGCTAGCCCATCGCCTAAAAGAAGAATACAAACCCAAGTGTAAGCCGATGATTTTACGACATCCATGCGAAAGAGATGGAGTGGTTCTATTTTTTTTTCTATTGGTGCTGGGAACCATACACCACTAAAGACACTTAAAATTACGCAATGAGATCTGAATATTTACATAAATTGAGAGTTCCCTACACAAATGTAAAATTTCTTTTGCAGTGCCTTACGGATTTAGAAAACTCCCGGGACGATTTGTTATACGAATTACACCGACTACCAAACCAATCTTCACACGACAAAATCATGCTAAAGGCGTATTTTGAAGATGTAGAGATGGTCTCTAACATGCTGGAGAAGCAGATCAAACTGATTCTGGCGAGGACTCTGAACACCGTCCGTAAAGAGCCCACTGTTATTGTCACAGCTCTGAGGATTATTGAGAGGGAGGAGAAGCGAGACCAAATGGCACTGCAGGTATATTCAGTTGTATATTCTATATGCCCAGGTATCATCTGTTGAACAGTGTATGGACTCTGTTAAGTTTATATATCTTCTTCTTTGTGGTGTGCTCTTTACAAAAAGCGATGGATGGATGATTTTTTTTCGAATAACGATTGAAAATGGATTTTAATTAATTACATGTTTGATAAATATCATAGACTGACCTCGAATTGTAAACTTTCTGTTTAAGCAGCTCACAATATTATAGTTGTTTCGTCTTCGTTCGGCCATCGTTCTTCTTCATGGCTTTGCCGCGGGTGACCTCTATTTCTATATAATTAGGAGGTTATTGTATTGTATTTCTAATCCTGTTTATTACAGCAACAAAGCCAATCCGGCTTCATGCCACCCGGCAGACCAAAAAACTGGCGCACCAAAGCCTTTGAAGTTCTAGAATGCGCTGTGGCCCAGCGCATTGAAGGCACAAGAGTAGACGAAAGAGAAGACAACAAACTATGGCTGGTGCGGTACTTGGAGCTCACGAGGCAACTCATTTTGGAAGACCTCCGGGTGGTGAAGACTTTGTGTGTGCCATGCTTCCCGCCGCATTACGATATAGTGAACAAATATGTCAATATGTATCACACTTGCTTGTCCTCTAGTGTAAGTGATAGATAACAGATTGTATAAAGTATAATATATCCCGGCACTTTCTCTATTTCCTATGGATGTCGTAAGAGACTAAGGGATAGGCTTATCAGCTTGGAATTCTTCTTTTAGGCGATGAGCTAGCAACCTGTCATAATTCTATCATTAAGCTTAACGTTGCCTGTCATCCTTTCAAGATTGCTGTTCTTGTCTACCCCGCAAGACATATAGACGTGATTTTATGAATGGATGGATGGATAAAATAACTATCTATGACAATTGTCTCTCTTTAAACTTTGGAGTTCTCCACTGACAACTGAATTGAGGTGGATGTAAGAACCTGACTTACCAATCCAGGATCCATGGTCAAAGGCATACCCCGAGCTCCTGTCCATCGAGGATGCAACCGGGACTAAAGCTAGGAGGAAGTAAGTTAATATGTATCACGTATTTCAGTTACAAGACATTGTAGAAAGCGGCGTGGAAGGCAATGAGTATGTGACCCTACTGTCTTGGGTGTTGAACACTTACCCCGGAAATGAGTTGATGGGCAATTCTGAGCTGAATATAGATGTCAGCACATTGCCACAACTGTTGAGTGAAGATATCATGAAGAAATTGGAAAATGAATATCTGGAAGTAAGTTGCTTTTATTATTGAATTCCTTTTCTACATTAGTTTTCTTCATTAAAATTAAAAAAAATTATGTATTTTCTGTTCTCATTGGTATAACGGATTAACTGCTCCTCTACACTTTCCTAGGAACGTATGTACAAGCTAAATTCTATCTCCAGTTTCCTATATCCCTCTCTTGATAAAGCTTAAAAATTGATTTCATTGTAAGCTAACAGCTTACAATGAAATCAATTTTTTCAAAGTTCATATGCTATATTGGACCCCCATCCACAATAATAAAATACAGAAAATATTTGTATTTTTGTATGTTTGTAACATCTCAAAAACTGTTGAACCAATATTGATGAAATTTTTAGGATTAACATGGGCTTTTTCTAGAAATTCCCACATTTCATTCCGATAAGCAAAAGCTAGTACCTAAGAAAAAATTCGGCGAAGTTTTCACATTTAATTGCTTGCTGCACTAGCTAGTTAGCCTTGAGAATTTTGGATGCGCTGTTTAAAGTGCATAAAGACCATATAAACCATCACGCCTGTCTCCCATTGGGGTAGGCAGAGACTATCAATTTCCACTTCCTACGATCTTTACAGACCCATTACTCTTTCATGCATATTTAAGGTTCAATTTATGACATACACATATGACGAGCTGAAGTCATCTTCTCTACTTAAAAGGAAACAACATTACAATATACCAACCGTCACTACAGGGTGACATTTAAAACAACTGCATTCTTTTAAACATAGACTACACCCATGCTTCTCAGCTGTTTGAGCCTATTTTTATTTAAATAAAACGTCATCATTTTCACATTTAAAAAACCCTCAAAAACTACGTCACACACTTTATTAAAGACCAATACTACATAAAGAAATTAAAACTAAACATGTAAATAAATGTCTGAAAAATAAATTATTTTTCTAGTATCAAGATCAAGTAAAGTACAGAGTTGTCAAGATCGCTTAGCTGAATGAATTGTGTCGTTGACCTCTGAATCTTACGTGTCGCTTTTCCGCCGGCCGGGGTGATATGACGTATTTAGGATCGTGGATTTTGATACTTTTATTTTTTTTCATACTTCCTGATATATGAACCGATATTTTTCTTTTAACGTTTTTAAATATCCTTTAGATGAGTACACTTAACAGTTAATATGCAGTTGAATTAAAAGTCAATATGCAGTTGTATTAAAACTCACGCTGTATATCACCAGAAAATGCAGTCCAACTACATGGAGTGGATGGACAAGACGCTGGAGGCGGAGCGCGCGGCGTGGGGCGGCGCGCGCGCGCCCGACGCCGAGCCGCACTCGGGCGCCTTCCACACGCACGCGCCCGTGCTCATCTTCCAGATGATCGACCAGAACTTGCAGGTGATCACCTTGATATCCCTTCCACACGCACGCGCCCGTGCTCATCTTCCAGATGATCGACCAGAACTTGCAGGTGATCACCTTGATATCCCTTCCACACGCACGCGCCCGTGCTCATCTTCCAGATGATCGACCAGAACTTGCAGGTGATCACCTTGATATCCCTTCCACACGCACGCGCCCGTGCTCATCTTCCAGATGATCGACCAGAACTTGCAGGTGATCACCTTGATATCCCTTCCACACGCACGCGCCCGTGCTCATCTTCCAGATGATCGACCAGAACTTGCAGGTGATCACCTTGATATCCCTTCCACACGCACGCGCCCGTGCTCATCTTCCAGATGATCGACCAGAACTTGCAGGTGATCACCTTGATATCCCTTCCACACGCACGCGCCCGTGCTCATCTTCCAGATGATCGACCAGAACTTGCAGGTGATCACCTTGATATCCCTTCCACACGCACGCGCCCGTGCTCATCTTCCAGATGATCGACCAGAACTTGCAGGTGATCACCTTGATATCCCTTCCACACGCACGCGCCCGTGCTCATCTTCCAGATGATCGACCAGAACTTGCAGGTGATCACCTTGATATCCCTTCCACACGCACGCGCCCGTGCTCATCTTCCAGATGATCGACCAGAACTTGCAGGTGATCACCTTGATATCCCTTCCACACGCACGCGCCCGTGCTCATCTTCCAGATGATCGACCAGAACTTGCAGGTGATCACCTTGATATCCCTTCCACACGCACGCGCCCGTGCTCATCTTCCAGATGATCGACCAGAACTTGCAGGTGATCACCTTGATATCCCTTCCACACGCACGCGCCCGTGCTCATCTTCCAGATGATCGACCAGAACTTGCAGGTGATCACCTTGATATCCCTTCCACACGCACGCGCCCGTGCTCATCTTCCAGATGATCGACCAGAACTTGCAGGTGATCACCTTGATATCCCTTCCACACGCACGCGCCCGTGCTCATCTTCCAGATGATCGACCAGAACTTGCAGGTGATCACCTTGATATCCCTTCCACACGCACGCGCCCGTGCTCATCTTCCAGATGATCGACCAGAACTTGCAGGTGATCACCTTGATATCCCTTCCACACGCACGCGCCCGTGCTCATCTTCCAGATGATCGACCAGAACTTGCAGGTGATCACCTTGATATCCCTTCCACACGCACGCGCCCGTGCTCATCTTCCAGATGATCGACCAGAACTTGCAGGTGATCACCTTGATATCCCTTCCACACGCACGCGCCCGTGCTCATCTTCCAGATGATCGACCAGAACTTGCAGGTGATCACCTTGATATCCCTTCCACACGCACGCGCCCGTGCTCATCTTCCAGATGATCGACCAGAACTTGCAGGTGATCACCTTGATATCCCTTCCACACGCACGCGCCCGTGCTCATCTTCCAGATGATCGACCAGAACTTGCAGGTGATCACCTTGATATCCCTTCCACACGCACGCGCCCGTGCTCATCTTCCAGATGATCGACCAGAACTTGCAGGTGATCACCTTGATATCCCTTCCACACGCACGCGCCCGTGCTCATCTTCCAGATGATCGACCAGAACTTGCAGGTGATCACCTTGATATCCCTTCCACACGCACGCGCCCGTGCTCATCTTCCAGATGATCGACCAGAACTTGCAGGTGATCACCTTGATATCCCTTCCACACGCACGCGCCCGTGCTCATCTTCCAGATGATCGACCAGAACTTGCAGGTGATCACCTTGATATCCCTTCCACACGCACGCGCCCGTGCTCATCTTCCAGATGATCGACCAGAACTTGCAGGTGATCACCTTGATATCCCTTCCACACGCACGCGCCCGTGCTCATCTTCCAGATGATCGACCAGAACTTGCAGGTGATCACCTTGATATCCCTTCCACACGCACGCGCCCGTGCTCATCTTCCAGATGATCGACCAGAACTTGCAGGTGATCACCTTGATATCCCTTCCACACGCACGCGCCCGTGCTCATCTTCCAGATGATCGACCAGAACTTGCAGGTGATCACCTTGATATCCCTTCCACACGCACGCGCCCGTGCTCATCTTCCAGATGATCGACCAGAACTTGCAGGTGGAACACGTTCATATCCCTTACCTGCATGTCTTCTTCCACCAGCTTTTAGGTTAGGAGGAGGTTGCATCCTCTGAAACTCAGTCTGGAGAAGAGCCCGGGGTATGCCTTGGACCCTGGATTGGGAGAGTCTTACGTGCCTTTTCGTACTGATATTATAAATTATCCAGCTTTTATCCACAGCTTCGCACGCGTGAATTTAGCGACGCCTAAAAAGAGCAGTTAAATTTTTTAACGCCATCTAACGAAAAGCGATGGAATTGCCACCACATACAAAAAGCAACGAATTGAACGCCACCTAATCACAAAAAGTAATAAATTTAGCGTCACATAAAAAATAATACAGGTTTTTCGCAAGTACCACGGGAGCTTGAGAGATTCAAATAGTGACAGGCTGCTAGCCCAACCCAAAGAAGAATCCCAAGTTTACAAGCCTAACATACCTATAAAACAGATAGTTGTCCTAATCTTCAGTGCCGGGAACTGCACGATTAGAGCCACAGTATTTTGAACAGTTTTTATACTAACCTGACCAAAATTAAAGGGTGATGATTTGACTTTTGTATAAATGTCACAGGTGACCGAGACTATAAGCAAAGATATCACATTCAAGGCGCTAGTCCTGAGCATTGAGCAAGTCACGCGATTTGGCAACATGTACAGGGAGGGTGTTATTAAGTTCAAGGTGAGTATTTTTTTATTTCCCAAAATGAGAAATCGTTTTAACATTGGCAACATGTTTCGTTAAAAATTAAGTTGAATCCAAGAACAATAATTACTGGAAAAATATTTTGACAAAATCTCGTCATCGCCTTTTTAAATTAGTTAAATGGAAAAGGCTGGTGAATATTATTTACTAGCCGTGCCCGCGGGTCCGTCCGCGTGGAATAGTTTTTTCATCATGGCATCACTGAACCCCTTAAGGGTGAATATTTTTCCCGGTTATTTTACATACTCCATTATTTCTTCGCTCCTAATAGTTGATGATGATTAAGCGTGATGTTATAGCCTTCTTCGATAAATGGTCTATTCAACACAAAAATAATTTTTCAATTCAAACCAGTAGTTCCTGAGATTAGCGCGGTCAAACAAACAAGCCCTTCCCTTCCTTCAGCTTTATAATATTAGTATTGATTTGTACTGTCATTTTAACTTTGTACGCAGAACGCCCACTTCTCGGACCGATCACGAGTGGCCTACTTCACTCACCACATGATCACGATCGTCAACAACAGCTCGCAGATGACGCGCCTCGCGCAGCACACGCACGCGCGCCACTGGCCGCCCGGCAAGCAGGACCCCGCCGCCGAGCACAAGTTCGACAACATGCTCGCCAGCTTCCAGGTATACGTTGCTATAATCTGGTGTCTTTATACCATTTTAGCTAGACAATAGGTAAATGTTTGCAGGCATAAAAGGGAGGATCACTTTTGCCAACATGCTCGCCAACTATTAGGTAAAAACAAGAAAACTTATCAAAACAAATGATTGTCAGATGTCAAGTAATTATGTGACAGAAATGTGCTTGTGATAACACTGACCTCTTTTACCCAGTTTCCGAGTCAGGCCGGTTAAATTACAAGCTCGCCAGCTTCGAGTTTGATACTATAAAAATATAAACAATCTCTACAGTAGCAAATACTATAGACCAGTATTTCGCAGACCTTTAATACAAGATCGACAACTTACTCGCCTAGCTCATTATTAGTCATTCTCTGCGTGTAATGTGGAGTATTGCGAATTTTTAAGATATAAATAGTAGTTAACATCAAATAATTTAAACAATTTGACTGATGTTCATTTTATTTCAGTTTAAATACTCCAAAACATTACTCAGCAAGTGACAGTATAGCAAGTCTCTTCTTACAGAAATTAAGAGACGAAGCCGCGCAGTTCCTTCTAGAAGAAGCGTTCTTAGACCTCGAAGTTCACTTCGACGATCTGTTCACATCGAAATGGGTGACATCAACCATTCCAGTCGACACCATATGCATAACACTAGACGATTACTTCCAAGACTACAATCATTTGAGGGAGAAAAACTTTGAGTACGTGATTAACGAAGCGCAGAACTTGGTTTATAAGAAGTATATAACCGCTATGTTGTCTAAAAGGATAGTGTTTAAGACTGTAGAAGAAGCACAGCAAGCGTCGACGAAAATTGTGAAGGAAGCCAATCAGATAAGGTCTTTCTTTAAGAAGATTGCGCCCGAAGAAGTGAATGTTGATTGGCCGTTTGAAGTCATCAGCATGTTGGCTGAGGTGAGTGCTTTAGCAATAAATAGAATTCCGTAAAACTATATTTCTATACCTATTTCTTTAAAAAATAATGCAATGAAGGTAGTTAAGAACCCGTCGTCATCATCTGTTTTACCGATTACAGTCGGTAATAGGTAGCACCGTTTATTGTCAAATATTATAAGTATTAATTATATTTCGCAATAGATGGCGCATATCAAGTATCTTATTTCCTCCAAATAACATTAACTTCAAGCTGATTTATTTGATTTGTACTTAGGACAAAGCCGAGGGTAACGGCTAGGAATCTTATAAACAGCGAATGAATAAAGATGGATTCATGAAATCAGATGTCGTTTTTCGTGTTTTTATTTATACGTATGTAACTTTGATAATTTAATCCAGTAATAGCATGCATAAGAACCAAACATAACCCAAAATATTTTTTTTTTTTATAACAAGTTATTCCTTTAAAATAATTTATTAAAAAATTCGGGCCAAAACGCGGATACCTTTCAACCGCTATGACGTCACGTGTTACAAAAAAATTGTCGTAGTTGTATGTAATGAGTAGTTTTTCGTAGTTATGTTATATTAATATGAATTATATTATACGTTTTATAAATATTGTGCGGTGCCGCAGTGTAAAAGTACAACTATTAAAACACCTGAAAAACTGTTTATTCACGTTCCACGTACAAAAACGATGCGGAAAAAGTGGCTTCAATTAGCCCGTCGGGATCCGGCACTTGTACCTATATCGCAAAGTAAGGTACAAGTGCCGGATCCCATTCATTGGTGTAAGTTTAATAATAATATAATTTACCTTTTCGAGTTTTAAATTACTACTCGTATAATAATGTATCTTGAGTATATTACTTACATGGATGTCTTCACATTTCTAAATTCAGCAGAGCAGAAGTTACTATTCGTTGCGAAGAAATTAGCTACCGTAAAGCAATCAATTCTTAAATATCGGTAGTAGTTATAATTAGATTTAAGTTATGTGACGTCAATAAGTGATACCTTGTATCCAATTTTGAAAATAAATCTATTCTATTCTATTCTAAAAGCAATCCTTCATCTACCCGGCCGGCTACGGGAAGCCGGACGGGTTATGTGGGGCTTGGATCCACTAAAACCACATGGTGCCATCGCCTACCGCTTTGTTGCCAGGAGCATGAAATGCCCTCGCTCATATTCCTGACGCGGTGGCCGCTTCCAAATTTGAACTATCTGCCTTAATATATCCACTTTCCATTATGAGAAAACCTTTAAAAATTCATTCGAAAAGATAATCGAGCAAATTTCTAAGCAGTTGCACACAAACACCATAGTACTTGACAGCGAAAATTATTGTATTGCAACACGTGACGTCACGCACTTTGATTGGTGTTCATTGCCACGTGACTTGAGGGCGAAATATTTAATTACATTTTATTAAATAAAAAAATAATCCCTTGTTTATTGAGGAAAATATTGATTGGTTTATTATTTTTACTATAGAAACTACCTTTTCGTGGTAAAATTTTATACTTATTTGAGTACAGTCCACATCCGAATTTTAAGCATGAAATTACAGTCAACGGCAGAGAATACTGACCTATCTATGTTTTATGTTTAAGTATGCCCAGGCGTGATGTTTCTTTGTTTGTACATTTGCGCTATTAGTATAAAATCGAGTTTCCACTATAGGTACTCCGCTGCCAAGACATAGAGATGCTATCACTCGACCTGCACGGCGTGGTGGCCAAGTGTCCGGACATGACGGAGGAGCAGCTCGGGCGGCTGCTGGCGCTGCGCGGGGACGTGCCGCGCGCGCACGTGCGCGAGTGCGTGGCCATCGCCCGCGCCGCGCGCCCCGCCGCCGCCCACCACGCGCACCCGCCGCTGTTCCAGAGCATCGCCTTCAGCGAGCGTCTGCTCGGACACTTCGCCTTGTAGCGCGCCCCGCCGCCGCCCACCACGCGCACCCGCCGCTGTTCCAGAGCATCGCCTTCAGCGAGCGTCTGCTCGGACACTTCGCCTTGTAGCGCGCCCCGCCGCCGCCCACCACGCGCACCCGCCGCTGTTCCAGAGCATCGCCTTCAGCGAGCGTCTGCTCGGACACTTCGCCTTGTAGCGCGCCCCGCCGCCGCCCACCACGCGCACCCGCCGCTGTTCCAGAGCATCGCCTTCAGCGAGCGTCTGCTCGGACACTTCGCCTTGTAGCGCGCCCCGCCGCCGCCCACCACGCGCACCCGCCGCTGTTCCAGAGCATCGCCTTCAGCGAGCGTCTGCTCGGACACTTCGCCTTGTAGCGCGCCCCGCCGCCGCCCACCACGCGCACCCGCCGCTGTTCCAGAGCATCGCCTTCAGCGAGCGTCTGCTCGGACACTTCGCCTTGTAGCGCGCCCCGCCGCCGCCCACCACGCGCACCCGCCGCTGTTCCAGAGCATCGCCTTCAGCGAGCGTCTGCTCGGACACTTCGCCTTGTAGCGCGCCCCGCCGCCGCCCACCACGCGCACCCGCCGCTGTTCCAGAGCATCGCCTTCAGCGAGCGTCTGCTCGGACACTTCGCCTTGTAGCGCGCCCCGCCGCCGCCCACCACGCGCACCCGCCGCTGTTCCAGAGCATCGCCTTCAGCGAGCGTCTGCTCGGACACTTCGCCTTGTAGCGCGCCCCGCCGCCGCCCACCACGCGCACCCGCCGCTGTTCCAGAGCATCGCCTTCAGCGAGCGTCTGCTCGGACACTTCGCCTTGTAGCGCGCCCCGCCGCCGCCCACCACGCGCACCCGCCGCTGTTCCAGAGCATCGCCTTCAGCGAGCGTCTGCTCGGACACTTCGCCTTGTAGCGCGCCCCGCCGCCGCCCACCACGCGCACCCGCCGCTGTTCCAGAGCATCGCCTTCAGCGAGCGTCTGCTCGGACACTTCGCCTTGTAGCGCGCCCCGCCGCCGCCCACCACGCGCACCCGCCGCTGTTCCAGAGCATCGCCTTCAGCGAGCGTCTGCTCGGACACTTCGCCTTGTAGCGCGCCCCGCCGCCGCCCACCACGCGCACCCGCCGCTGTTCCAGAGCATCGCCTTCAGCGAGCGTCTGCTCGGACACTTCGCCTTGTAGCGCGCCCCGCCGCCGCCCACCACGCGCACCCGCCGCTGTTCCAGAGCATCGCCTTCAGCGAGCGTCTGCTCGGACACTTCGCCTTGTAGCGCGCCCCGCCGCCGCCCACCACGCGCACCCGCCGCTGTTCCAGAGCATCGCCTTCAGCGAGCGTCTGCTCGGACACTTCGCCTTGTAGCGCGCCCCGCCGCCGCCCACCACGCGCACCCGCCGCTGTTCCAGAGCATCGCCTTCAGCGAGCGTCTGCTCGGACACTTCGCCTTGTAGCGCGCCCCGCCGCCGCCCACCACGCGCACCCGCCGCTGTTCCAGAGCATCGCCTTCAGCGAGCGTCTGCTCGGACACTTCGCCTTGTAGCGCGCCCCGCCGCCGCCCACCACGCGCACCCGCCGCTGTTCCAGAGCATCGCCTTCAGCGAGCGTCTGCTCGGACACTTCGCCTTGTAGCGCGCCCCGCCGCCGCCCACCACGCGCACCCGCCGCTGTTCCAGAGCATCGCCTTCAGCGAGCGTCTGCTCGGACACTTCGCCTTGTAGCGCGCCCCGCCGCCGCCCACCACGCGCACCCGCCGCTGTTCCAGAGCATCGCCTTCAGCGAGCGTCTGCTCGGACACTTCGCCTTGTAGCGCGCCCCGCCGCCGCCCACCACGCGCACCCGCCGCTGTTCCAGAGCATCGCCTTCAGCGAGCGTCTGCTCGGACACTTCGCCTTGTAGCGCGCCCCGCCGCCGCCCACCACGCGCACCCGCCGCTGTTCCAGAGCATCGCCTTCAGCGAGCGTCTGCTCGGACACTTCGCCTTGTAGCGCGCCCCGCCGCCGCCCACCACGCGCACCCGCCGCTGTTCCAGAGCATCGCCTTCAGCGAGCGTCTGCTCGGACACTTCGCCTTGTAGCGCCCGCCCCGCGCCCCGCCGCCAAAATAAAATATGTCTAAACATTTGCTTATCATTCCTATTTTATTTTATATTGTTTTACTTGTAGCAAATAAGCGAAATATATTTAATGTAATAAATACGAGTTACTCTAAAGACTTTTATCATATGCTAAGAAAATATTATAAATAGTAAAAGTATTGCAATGTGTTAGTTATAGTAAAAGTATTTAGAACAATTTATTTATATTATATATTTTTAATGAAACAAAGACTATTTGATTTTTTTAGTACTTAGGTAAGGTTTTTTCCATTGCATTATCCTAAGCAATAATAGTTCCAAGAAACGACGTGAGTTGTAAATTAATACGATGTGATAACATCCTATTTCTATGCGACTATAAAGCCCGTCACACACAAATATATAAATTATAGCAAAGAATATTATTTAAGATATCATTTCTGTTGTAATCTTGACGTTATCTTATAGCTAGTTACATATTATTCGACCAAAGAACTAATAAAAACAAGGTTTCATTTAAATATTTTTTATTTCATAATATATAAATTAATTTACAACATTTTTTTTAAATGTTATCACCTGTCACGTGTTGTATTTTGCTGACATATACAATAAGGTCTTATTATAGCTTTACGTGTGTGACAGGCTTAAAAATAAAACCAAACCGAATACAATAAGTTCAAGGTAATCCTGATCATGTCTGTCCTCATAAACTTCCTCGACTTTTTGATTTAGAATTTTTATAAGGTTGTCACATTCTAAGAACAATTTTTAAAAGAATTGACGTGAAAATATTTTATAATACAAAGTTCAATTTATACTACGTACTTACCTAGAATCCTTCTGCGACTACGTTCGCATGTAAACTGTCGCCTATGTAATATAAGCTATATCTATTAGTGTAAAGTTTTATACAAATCTGTTTATAAGGTTTTAGTTAACAGTAACACATGCTATATGCATGTGTTACTTTAGCATTTTCAAAGGATTTTCGTAAATTCCCACTGTAGCAAACTCACATGCAAAGTAAAGTAATAAAGTATAGGGAATTTCATTCATACATACGAATCTGTAGTGACATCGTATATGGAGCTTGCGAGCTCAAGGCTAATCGTCGAAGGGCGGGCGGAGAGACTTCAGTCGGCCGCGTTTGTGCGTCGGGCGCGCCGGTGCGATGTTGACCGTGTGCGGGCTGCTGCTCTCTGTGCTGACAGGTAACGATGGACGTGTTTACAAACTTGTTGACATACAAGTTGACGAAAAGTTGTGTTGCAGAATGTGGGCGTTGGAAGTGCAGTGAGATTTGGATGAAAAAAGTTTGAAAGTTTACCGCTTGTCACGTGTGAAGGGCTAGGTTTTGAAATATGTATGTTTACATTTTTGGGATTCCTTTTAAGTAGTATGTAATTTGGATGGATTACCTAAGTAAGCCGAAATAATCGTGTGAAGTTCTGTCCGAAATATTAGTGGAATTTAGTAAATACTAATGGAACTTTATTATTCTAACATTTTGGCAAACACACATAGTGTTTCCCAAGAATTATCTCACTCTTATTTTAAGATATGATCTTATATGATAATTTCGACTCTAATCATATTTCTTCTTCCTATTCCTTACGAATGTAGAGGTCAGTCGCTCCCCAATAGTCTAAGCAATGTCGGTAGTTATTCAATGTAGTCCTATCACGTATTGGATAATTCAGACTACTGGCGACAGACATAGATCCTGCTAGATACCGCAAATTCCATATGTATGAAAACGAAGCATATTATAATGATGTGTTTCAAGGATTTTCTGTTTACATTGAATACATAATGATAAATAAGACAATGTCCCTTATTACGGCTAACTTTTTGGTAGATTTTATTGATATCTATATAGCACGTTAAAACATGTTATACTTCATTTAACTACGATCACAACAAATATCCAATGAAACAGGTTCATTGGACACATTGACACGCGAAGTTACGGGATCTACCTAGATGTATGTCTTAGGACAATTCAGATTACTGGCGTAGCGTTGCTCCCGCGCCGCCTAACTGCGGTATTTTTAACATTCCCGAGCCACCTCAAGGTTGACCAAGATAGTTGCTTATTCATTTAGATATGACCTAATTTCCCATGGGTCTATAAATAGAATGTGTGGAGATTCAACGTTTTCAGTTTTATTGGTTTGTGCTCAATTTCTATGGTCGTTTCAATGACAAGTTCATTGGTGTGTTTTTTTTTGCGTCTCAGTCTTTAACGGTGACGTTTTGGTTGTAAAACATATTTTGAGGGCTTTTATAGATCTTTGAAAAGTTTAAGGAGATTGCTATGTTGTTAGCACAATACTTTCTTGTACCTACATATGTCTAATTTAACGTATTACCGCGATATGAGAAATTTCAATTAATGTCCATCACGGACCCTCAAGATAACTCATTCTTAGAAAATAATATCGAGCTAGCCTTATACCACCGTTTTCATTTGCGCAGAATAAAACTTATTTTTTTACTGATATCAATCGCATGCTAAGTATCTAAGCGAATTTTGTGTTTTCAGCAAACAGCCATTCAGATCAGAATACCTAACCTCTTTTATCCGTGACCTACAATAATAAGCACACACAATTTAAAAGCGAAAAACGTGTTAAACCGCTGTTTACATAAAAATTTGCGTTTACACATTTCAAGCAAGTTTCCATTAAAATAATATGAGTAGCGTGCGCGCCACTCCCTTATAAATCCTACTCATTACGTGAAAACTGCCGTCCCGCCCTACCCAAACTCACGATTAACAATTTTCTGGATAACATTATCTGAATGCGATGTCAGCATCAAAATATGACGATCCGTATGCTACCGATACCGAGTTCTAGAGGACACCAGAGTTAAACTCGAGTTAATTTGAATTTCGGAAAATCCTTAGCCCAGAGGAACCTACATGGAACCTTCATATAAGGTATCATAGGCATTTAACGCCCGCTTAATTTCAATTCAATATATTATTGAATAAAATGATTGGATTAAAAAAATTTTAGAAAAATAGTTTTATTGTCAAAAAAAGAATACAAAAAACTAACACATATATGTTATCAGTCATATAAGATTATGAAAACAAAGACTTTCTGAATAGCCTGTCACTGGCGTTACTGAACATACAGTTTTTAGTAACGCCCATATATTTATTTACATTATATCTTAATAAACACATATATTTCGACTTAGAGCCGTACAAAACTTAAAAGTATATTATATTATCTTTTTTTAGATAGCATCATAATTATCATTATATGAACTACAAATACTAAAATATTATAATTTTATAACACTTTCAAACATCTCGTAATTTCTACTTAATCATCTATAACAAAAATATTTCACTTTTAACATGTTCTATAACAATAGAAGATCAATTTTTAAAGGATTTTAATAAAAAATCAGATTATTATTAAAATGCCTATTGGGCGCTATTCACCGTAGGTGGTTAATGACGCCCCAAAACAGTACGTCAATTAACGCCCTGAAATGAAGTAAATTAATATTATAGCTTAAACATAAATGAGATCAGTAATCAACTTATATAACCTACGGACTATTCAGAGTATCAGTAATCAGTACCGGATCTGTTAAAAGCAAATCATTATGAAATATAACACATCGATTTTCGCCTTGTATAAATACGCCCACTTAGGATAATAGCGCCCATACAGGCTATTGACGCCCAAACCTCACGTCACGGGGCGTTATTACCCGAATAGCACCTTGTACCTAGTTCTCATATTTTCACACATAATTACAAACAAATCAATCAAATTGTCAATGAAATATGAATAAAGATATCTAAATAGAACGCTTATCACAAAATTAGACATGTAAATTACAGAAAATGAATTAAAACTTACGGATTTGTCGGAGTATTTTTTATAAGAACAGCGTGCACTGCCGGCGTCCTTCAAGTTCGGTTCACAACTGAGCGACCGATGGCCTGAGCGGCGCCGCGTCGCGTCCGCGCGTTCCTATTGGTTTATTCTATGTGTGCATGAAGTATAACGTAACTCGTGCGACATTATCTCCGATTTTTAGCATTCGGGCGTTTTTACACATTGGGCGTTAAATGCCATACCTACCTTATAATACATAAATAGTTTTGTTATGTTATATCTACTTGGTATTGACAATATCACTCAATACGAATTAGTGGCGACATCTACTATAGACTTCGTAATACTGTGTGTATTCGAATTTAAAATAAAGTTCAGTTCTTGTCTGTGACTCAAGCGTTAAATTTATATGAAGTTTGTACATCACTTTGTATGTCAATTTATTTAAATTTGATATTCGATTTATTATCTATTATATTTTTTTATTATTTAAATTTCGTAAAAACCAATAATTAATCATAGCAATGTTTTCTCGCGTCCACATTGATAATTGGATAATTGTGAAGTTGACGTTAAAGAAAATGCTGCGATGCAGTTTGTTGCCGCTTCTTCAGCACTGACGCTTTGGAAGCGGCAGTAAACTAAGTTTTTTAAGTAATTTATGTGAAACTATGACAATTATAAAGTGATGTTGAAATGTCTTATGATAATGTCGATGAATAAAAAATTGGAATTTTTAATTTTACTTATTATGTCCCATTCTAAGAAATCACTGACCCGCAAATCACAAGACTCATCTTTTTTATTTGTGTGAATCGTAGTTTTCACCACTTATTCTAAGATTCTACATAGAAATTGGATTCCTTGACAATTACGCACTATCAAAAGAGCTTAATTGAATGTCATCATTAATCATTTGGCTAATGAATGTAGAAGGTTGTCACATAGAGCAAGACCAAGGGCAATAAACGGAAATTTAGCTCTGTTTGAGGAGGCTTTTTGATTTGAGATCGATTTTTCATGTTTGAATTCCATTATGTGTGTGGCCCAAATGCATTTAAATATTGCGCAGTTCTACACCAAGCTTGGAATGTGGACAAGTGGACAAAGAGTTTGCATGGAGAGAGTTATGAATGTGAATAAAGCGAAAGAAGTATGCAGTGATCGGAACAAGTGGATGTGGTGTAGGTAAGCAGGAGCCTATCCCCGGGAAAGAGGCTTGATTTATGTACATGTATTGTATACGTATCCTGGGGTCATAGGCATACCCCGGGCTCTTTTCGAGAGAGGTGAGGATGCAACCGGGACAAAAGCCAAGAGGATGAAGTATCTACGTGTACACTAGAAGATATTAAACTTTTTTCTTTTATGGATGATTAATTTGTATTGACGATATATATGTAGCGGGAGCGAAAAATCAGGCTCAACCGCCTAAAATGGAAGATATTCCGCCAGGGTAGGTGCTATGTCTGAGGAACCGCGAGACGATGTTGAGTCATAGGTTATTCCTGTAATATTCTCCAAGTATATACACCTTCATGTACCCCAATATGTGTTCCAGTGAGTCACCAACTAAGCATAGATGAGTTCGAGGTACCCGCGTCTGTAGAAGTCGGGTCTGACGTCGAGCTGCGATGCGGCTTCTTATTGGACGCCAGCGACGGGAGGGGGGAGCCTTACGTCAAGTGGTGGTACACTCCGCTGTACTTCGCCGAAGACCGACCAATACAGTTGTATCAGCGGATGGACAGCGGTAACGCGACTTATTTACGACATAGTAATATTGGTAAGTTTTGTCGTCGACCACTGCGATCTTAGGGTGAGGGAAATAAATCGACAGAATACCTTCCTTGAGTTTGTAACAGCTTCGGTAACATGGCACGGCCATTTTTATCGCGCCATAAACTATCGCTGTTTCGCTTTTTATTATGACGTGAAACATGACAGCGATAGATTTTGAGATGAAAATGAAATGGAAAAATGGCGTCGCGCGCATGATATGGGGACTGGATTTGTAACCAAATAATCCAATATGGCTTAGGTTCCCCTGCAAAGGTTTAGGTGGACAGACTGAAGTTACTTCGGGTAAAAACCTGACTTACCCAATTTAGACTAGGCGCACCCCGACCTCCTCTCCAGAAAGGTGCATGAAGAAGTTATTATATTGATAAGTTTTTATTATTTCTGGAACATTTATTTAATCGGTGTTGCTTTCTCTCTTCCAGAGCTAGTTGGCAAAGATGACATCTTGCTGAAAGATGTGAAGTATACAGACTCCGGGCGGTACGAGTGTGAGGTTTCCGGCCTCAATGAGAAACGGGTTCATGCCGATTTGATCGTGTTCTGTGAGTATCTATTCTTTCACAAAAAATTTATAGAAAAGATAAACTTTCTCATTCTCATCGAAGGCTCTGGCCAAATTATTGGCAAACACACTCATTTAAGTAAGTTTCAGACAGGAGAAATGACCGTGTCCAGGAAAATTATTTTATCAGTGCTTACCTATATCTTCCTAATCGGTGTAGTAATTAGAAGTCATTGGGGAAACTGAAAAAGCTGTCACTTTCAAATTTGTCTCATTCGATAGAGATGGAAATAAATAGTGTTTTTTTCGGAGTTGGTTACTTCCAAGATCACTAGGCTGAATACATGCTGTTCAGGCTTCCATCAGGCGAGTACTTAACACGTAGAAACATCAAGAAGAGAATAAAAACGATTTCTTTACCAAACAGCAAATGGCACGGGCCCCGAACTGAACATCTCCGCAGTAGAAGACGGCCCGGACGGCGACGAGGAAGAAGATTTGCTGGTCGAGTGCCGCGCTGATGACGTCACGCCGCAACCAGAACTCGTCATTAGTGCTAACGGGTCAGTGATTTGAACTTAGAACACAATTTTTTTTTGTACGATCAGTACGAATAGGTAAAGGGTAGGTAGCAACTACATAGGTCATACAACAAACGTCTGAGTTCATTTCATTTTCTTTACCATAATGATTTAAATTGAGAACAACATGATGATTGAATTCCATATTAGAGAAGAAAAAAAATTGAATGACTTTCGGCTCGCAACTATTACCGAATCTCAATTCCATCATTAAGTCATCCAACTTACAATGGCCTTTGTTTCTTGCGAAAATTGGCTCTGATGTAGCCGTAAAAGAAAGACACGTGAGAAGTGTGTTTGTATCATCATCCATTATCTGTGTTCCTGGTTGCATCCATTATTGAGTTGTTTTAAAACTCTGGGTCGTCTATCTAACTTTTGTCTTTTTAATAATCTAGGTATCCCTTTTTAGGCGATGGGCTAGAAACCTGTCACAATTTGAATCTCAATTCTATCATTAAGCCAAACAGCTTGTAGCGGGAGCGATGGTAAGGATTGGAGTTGATGATGAAGAAGGTTGCTTCCAATCACGTCGGGGTCACCAATGTAGCGGGAGCGATGATTCGGCTCGACCGCCACCAAAGGGAAGATCTTCCGCCAGGCTAGGTGTTATGCCTGGGGAACCGCGCGACAGACGATGTTGTGTCGGAGGTTGTATATAGGTATAGCTCCAATCCGTGAAATCTCTAAAATCGCGATTTAGATTCTTCGCTGTTATTGGTTGAGCGCGTTAATTTCTTCGCAAAAATTGACAGTAGTTGTTTGATTTGATGTTGTGACGAGTGGCGTAGAGATGGCGCCACAAGCTGAACGAGACTTATCAGTATTTTCAAGACTGTTGGCTCTGTCAACTTCCGAAAACTGCTAAAATGCTTTTTATTTTCTTCAGGAGGCCAGTGGATGGCGTCATTCAATACGAGAGCAGCTCAGGCGACGGGCTATACAATGTCATCGCTAACGTGACTGTGACGAAATCGGATCTATTGGATGTAGAAGTGCGTTGCGAACTGTTCTTCGTCAATCATAATATCACGCATTTACCTTTCGTCGACATTGAAACTTATGGCCCGACAGGTATGACTATGTAAATTGTGTTACTTTACATTGGTTATGTTTTGTATTAACAATAAATTTTAACCATTTTTAAGCAGAGGTGAATTGGAAGGTCCTGGGTTCAGTCACCTGCAAAAGTTCAAATATTTTTTTAGCTAATGTTCCTTTTGTTGTTGTTATTTGACTTTTGTAGGTGTGCTCTAACTACGTACATTCTTCCTAAATTATAAGCAGGTATTGTGTAGTTTAGGTTAAATTTTTAGATCTTACAGAAATTCGGACTGTGATACTTAGGTATTAGGTAGGTAACTTATCTAAAAGTGTATTAAGCTAATAAAATTCAACATAAATACAAAATACTTAATTTATTAAAGCTATATGTAAAAATTTGGTACGTGTACCAAATTTATGTTAAGATTTTAAAATTTTAAGGGTGGTAGCGTGCATTTTCATCATTCACGTACTAAGTATTACTACTAACCACTATATTATTAACAGGGTCGGATTCAGGAGTCTGATCGATGCAACAAAGAAATGAAACGTAGGAACATTATTTTGCCATTATTTCTCGCTACCTCTGAATCCGGCCCTGCCTACTACTGATAAGCTATTTCGCTTTCACTCTATTTGTCTAGCACCATATGAAAATGAATGCATTTATGATAACGCACTTGCTACTTAATTAAGGGCGGTTCAAATGAATACGCATTATGGAAAATGTATGGAAACCTGTGCTAATATTTACCTGCTCAAAATTTTGCCTTTACTTTTTACTCTAGAATAACGAACTGAAAAAGTTTATTAAAAATCACAGTGGTCTAACAGGTGCCATAGACAGACCCTCTCCTTGTTTTTTTTTTTCTCTCAATTTCGCCATTTGTAGTACACGTGCGCATTGGTCAATTTAATTCCATACTGTCACCTTTATACCAGGCGTAAAATACGTGCAGGGTCTAACTAAATTTATGTCTCATTTAATATAAGAAAAGTAGCAAGTGTGTCGGTGAATTGCACGCATGTCGGGGTGGCTGGAACATTTGTACTAACTTGGCGTTGTGTGGCGCGCCAGGACTACTGCCCCCCGCCATACTCGCCGAGGACGAGCCCCAACCAGAGAATATCACGCTTGGCGGACCAGCGGAGCCTCAAGTCAATCGTAAGTTTATACCTAAATCTAATCACATCTTTAACCCTTACTGGGTAGACAGAACCAACAGTCTTAAAGGCCATGTTCAGCTGTACGGCTTAATGATGGAATTGAGGTTTAAATAGTGACACGTTGCTAGTCCATCGCCTACAAGAGGAATCTCAAGTTTATAAACCTATCCCTTAGTCGTCTTCGTTGACATCCATGGGAAAGATATGGAAAGGTCTTATTTTAGTTTCTTTTAGAAAAATCCCATATTTATGAGCTCTTGACTTTGTCAAAAGCATTATACAATTAGCTTTATTGGCAAGGGCAGGAATTCAAGTTATATGTAGTCATATCTCCACGCCTAATACTTCTCGATTCGCAAAATCTTTTATCACGAGAACTGCTAAGATTTCGAACTCCCTTCCCGCTACTCAGTTGCCTGAATTTTCCAAGCAAAACTTGGGATACCAAATTAGACCTAATTCGCCATTATATAAATCGCCGCTTAATAATGTATAATTTTCAAGTAATTTAAGTTAATTTTAATTAATAAAATAATGAAATAACATATATGTTGTGGTGAAATTTAATTGCTTATTTAACGCCTCTGCTTACGTGGAATGGTATTAGGCATTTATAAGTAATCTTAAATACTTACTGAAATTAACAGATAACCAAATTATAAGGTAGCTTATATTCTCATATTACTTCTCTGAGACGTCTATCTTTGCCAAAATTTTACTCAATAATAAAAAATATTTTTTATCAACCAAACTCCAAAAAAAAATAATAATACGATTACTCGTACCTAAGTACAACTCTGTGATACAATTACGCACGGTTATTCAGCCATTTATGAATCGATTTTGATGCTTCTTTTTTTGTTTCTTTAATTCTTCATTAAAAATGTACATACATACAAACATAAACACGTCTATATCCCTCGCGGGGTAGACAGAGCCAACAGTCTTGAAAAGAATGATGGGCCACGTTCAGCTTTCGGGTTAACGATAGAATTGAGATTCAAATAATGACAGGTTGCTAGCCCATCGCCTAAAAAAAGAATCCCGAGTTTATAAGCCTGTTCCTTTAGCCTTTTAAGTCATCCATGGGAACGAGAGGGAGTGGTCATATTCTTTTTTTATAGATGCCGGGAACCACACGGCACGAAATGAAAATGTAATTTATTTGTATTCCAGGTGCCGCCAGCAGAACCCTGAGTTTTTGGTGGTTCTTCACCGCGGCGATACCGTTATTGTGCATAATGTGAATCTAACTGTATGTGATATATATTAATATATTTTACTGTTTGTTTTTTTGACTGTACTTTCAATTCTGTCGCTTCAACGCTAAAACTACGGCCGATCGGCGAAAATCATAAGAATATGGTATACTCACTACATTGACCCACACATTAACATTCACACATACATATGGTCACGTCTATATCCCTTGTGGGCTAGACAGAGCCAACAGCCTTGAAAAGACTGAATGGCCACGTTCAGCTATTTGGCTTAATGATAGAATTGAGATTCAAATAGTCAATTTTATTATTACAATACATCAAGATATACTATTAAAGAATGTAACAAATATAACAGCAGTGCTAAATGTTATTGCATTTGAGACGATCGCATATGCCCCACAGCAGATTTCATTACCTGAAAATTAATATTTACGATTACACTCTACTTTTCATATAAATGCTTAATTATACTTACTATCGTTTATATATCTTCATTTAGGCTTTGGGCTAGCAAATAGTGACAGCTATTTGAATCTAAATTGTATCATTAAGCCAAAAGCTGAACGTGGCCTTTCAGATTTTCAAGTCTGTTGGCTCTGACTACCCCGCAAGGGATATAAACGTGACTATATGTACGTAGTATCGTTGAGTTAGTACCTTGTTACACAAGTCTCGAACTTACTCCGAGGCTAACGCAATCTGTCCCGTTAACATTTATTTATTTATTTTACCGTTAACTTTTAAGCAAAGGAATCGTTAAAGTCAGCAAGAAGTTGCATTACTTATGTACATATTGTTTAATGATTTGGTAAACCTTTTACGGGGAACTGTTATCTTTGTTTAACGCGCGTCACTCATGTTTGTGTGAACATAGACTTACAAATGTGTAGTACGTACGTAAGTACATACAACAAAACTTGAGCAATCATTCTTAATTTTATTTCTAGGTTTATGTTATTGCGGTACATAGGTTGTTGATCTATAAATATGAGAGTTATATAGGATGTATGTAAGATTATCTTCAGCTGCACGGCTTAGTAGGGTGTAGTCATGTGGTTGTTGTTGTACCAAATGGCTAGTTGTTTAATCAAAAAGCTATTTTAACCACTTGGCTGCGACATACCATATGACGGTCTCTGTGGCCCAGCGGTAGTGCGCCTGTATATGACACCGGAGGGAGGGATTGAGTTAGCCTCGAAGTAAGTTCGAGACTTTTGTAACTAGATACTAACTCAACGTTACTTATATAGATAAACACCCAAACCCAAGGGAAATCAGATAAAGTTATTTTCTCATCAAGCCTTTGGCGGGATTCGAAGCCTACCTCTGGTGACACAGACAAGCTACCGCTGCGCCACAGAGGTCGTCAGGTATAAGTAGTAATTATAAAATATACTTAGTATCTTTGAGTTAGTATCTAGTAACACAAATCTCAAAGTAACTTTGAAGTTAACTGTAAAATTTGTAGGTATCTGGTATTAGGTATACATACTCACCGACACTGACATATTTCCTCATAATAGCCGTATAGTCAGCTTGTGGTAGATACAATCTGCAGGTTACATCGTGTTTGCCCCGGGTCATGCCACGCACGTCCGCCGTACCCTCAGCGGTGTACAGAGTCCCTTGTCTCCACCACACCCGTTGAACTTGCTTTGGTACGGGCCTGCTATGAAGTTACATATTCATTCATAATCATTACGTCTTTATTCCTTACATGGTAGACAGAACCGAGAGTCTTGAAAAGAAGTCTTGAGTAGAATTATTAATTTGATTGAATACAAACTTTCACCCCCCATTTTAGTATTTTAGACGCGTGTTTTAAACTAAGTATATCAATTTCATTCGAGTCGGTCCAGTCGCTGTGAAAGCGGAACAGATAGACCTTAGTATAAATAATATTAGTAAATGGATATGCATTATATGAATTCCAATGCTCTTAGAGTTAGTAAGTACACTTACTTATCTACTTCCAAGGTAATTTGTGGTCTAGGATGAAGTCCCCATGCGGTACATTCAATATTTACAATTTTTAGTTTGTTTATATAGTTTATCTTCAACGTGAAGTCATTTTCTGGACCTGCAAATAAGTTATTAGATAATGTTAATTAATTTTACCTATACATACGACGTAATCACGCTTATATCCTTGGTGGGGTAGACTTTATGGCTTTATAAAAATTATAAAAATATAATCGATTTCAGGCGTCTTGGAATAGCCTAGAACCTCCTCGTTTTTTTAAGTCGGTTAAAGAAGAGTAGGTATAACTAGTTGATCTTACTGAACACAAACATGTGTTTGGTCTCCTCAGCGCGTGCGCCGCCGCCGTTCAGCTTGCAAGTGTAGTTCCCGCTCATATCTGGCGTCACCCGTTCGAAAGTTAGCAAACTTTGTTTTATAGTGGACGCTGGAATATTAAAACAACAAATGAATAACTTTTGTAATAAAGAGCACCGCCTCAAATCGATTTCCTCCTTTGCTGAAATCGATTAAATGTCTAAATCCTTTTCCTAAGTGTACCAAACATTTTTCTGAAAACCGCATAAAAATCAGTTCAGCAAACCGCGAGATAATCGCGGTCAAACATACGTACAGGTTAAACTAAGAATCACGTTTATCTTTTGAAAGACTGCTTTTTTTTAAATGAACTCTTACATTACGAGTGACAGATTATCAAACAGTATACAGTGACCTGAAGAAAACTACTTTTAAGGGTCTAATTTCTTTGAAGGCGAGTGTAAAGTGAGTGCATTTGGTACGATTATATACCATAATATAGGTAAGTACTTTTCATCCCGAAATTCGCACGGGAGCGAAACCCCAAGGCGTAGATATTGTTAATATCTATTAGGACTTATAAGTAGTATGCAGAGAGTGTAAAAAGTTATCTTGAGATAAATAAATATATACGGGACGGAGTTAGCCTCTAACTCAATCTTTGTAATTTGTCCCGAAGTAAGTTCGAGACTTGTGTTACGAAATACTAACTAACGATACTATATTTAAGAATAAATACCTACTTATATAGATAAACATCCAAGACCAAAAGATAAATAAGACTAACTATAACAAAGGTGAGAACGAAACGTTTGAAAACTTGTCTAGAACTTACAGAAAATTAACTTAGGTTAATTAACCTACCTATGCGAAGAGCGTTGTACCTACCACTGCCCTGTATTTCACTGATTCTAAAACTATTCAGTGAATCCCATTGACTGCTTGGGATCTTGTTCCCGTTGAATAGCCAGTGCACCGAGGAATTCTCAAATGAGGAATACTGACAGCAAAGGGTGACGTCGTTAGAACCGCTCTGCACAATATCTGGGATGAACATGTTTTCTATCGCTGCATTTGTATATATTGCTGGATATGCTGTGGAGATTTGAGAGCGTCAGTGATTGAATCGGTAGGTAATATACATACATACATATGTAAATTACCTACCGATTCAATCACATGGTCACGTCTATATGGTCACGTCTATATCCCTTGCGGGGTAGACAGAGCCAGACAGTCTTGAAAAGACTGAATGGCCACGTTCAGCTATTTGGCTTCATGATAGAATTGAGATTCAAATAGTGACAGGTTGCTAGCCCATCGCCTAAAAAAGAATCCCAAGTTTTTAAGCCTATCCCTTAGTCGCCTTTTACGACATCCATGGGGAAGAGATGGAGTGGTCATATTCTTTTTTGTATTGGTGCCGGGAACCACACGGTAGGTAATGTGCCCGCTTAAATTGCGTGACGCGCTGAATGGCACAGGTTCGAATTCCACCTCGACCATTTACCAATGACGATTGCAAGGGAAAACATCGTGAGGAAACCTCCACTTTCAGGATGTGTAACCATAATCGATCCAATACGGATAACGTTGACCTGCAAAGAGGTCAGACGGGATTCGCTTCGTGTTAAATACATACCTGACTCACCCAATCCAGGGTCCAAGGTCAAAGTCTCCCCAGTGGTGAGGATGCAACCGGGAATAAAAGCCAGGAGGAAGAAGACAACAAGATAAGACAAGACAAGCCATCTCCGCGGCTAAACCGTTAGACCGATTTTGATAAAAAATAATGTGAACACATTATGAGTTCCAGCATAGGCTACATTATCTGGAAATGGGAAAATGGTTATTTAATTAAATAAAACAGAATCAGTACTAAACTTAATTGCCCTTTTTTGTTGTACTTTTAGTACAACAATCTACTGAGGGCAATTAAGCACCTACTCATATGTTACTCCCGAAAGTCTGTCTGCCTGCCTAAATTTCATCAAGACCGGTCGTGATTTTTATTCAGCATACTTGTCTTTACAATTCATTCATTCATGTCTATATTCCTTGCGGGGTAGACAGAGCCAGCAGTCTTGAACTGACAGTGCCACGTTAGGTTGTGAGGCCTAATGATAGAATTGAGATTCAAATAGTGACAGGTTGCTAGCCCGTCGCCTATAAGAAGAATACCAAGTTTATAAGCCTACCCTTAGTCGCCTTTTACTACATCCACGGGAAGGAGATGGAGTAGTCCTATTCTTTCTTCTTTACAAATATGGAATTATCTACTTACTGGCAATCAACGCGAACACAAAAACTAGATCACTACCAAGAGTCATTCTCTAAATATCTCTACAAACATTTAACCAATAAAACGAAGCGGTGCTAATAAAAACGATCAACATGATAAAACACACCTTGTCTCGTCATCCACGTGAAATCAGACTTGCATTTGAAAGAAAGTGACGGTATTGTGCATTCACTGCCACACGCAAGGTGGATTGCGAACACATTTTATTTGAAACAAGAAAACACCCGTAACTCCGCCTGAAGATCAGTGCCGTGTGGTTCCCGGCACAAATACAAAAAGGAATAGAACCACCACCATCTCTTTCCCATGGATGTCGTAAAAGGCGACTAAGGAATAGGCGTATAAACATGGGATTCTTTTTTTTTTTGGCGATGGGCTAGCGATCTGTCACTGTTTGAATCTTAATTCTACCATTAATAGCTAAACGTGACCTATCAGTATATTCATACATGTTGGCTCTGTCTACCCTTCAAGGGATATAGTGACCATATCTATGTATGTATATATGTAACTCCTTAAGATTAAAACGCCAATCCCGTTATTACCGTTCCCTTGAGATTTCTGGAAAATCCTCTCCTACATAATCCTAGTAGATTACCTATAAGAATTTTTATCTTAACGTATTTCGGCTCGAAGTCCCGTTAAAGTGGAGAAGCAGAGAAGGCATGTACAGTTCACCGCATATCAAGTTACCCCGTAAAAGTAACTCTATGACGCGGTAATAAGAATTTTTTTTGCTGACTACAAATCTGGGGGTATTATGTACTAATAAGAGCAATGATAAGGCAACTTGTAAAAGACGGATTTATTTATCTTAATACAGACGATTATTATATATATCTTTGACATATTCTTTGATTCCTTATTTTAATTGGAACATGGCACATAACTATAATAGTGAATATTTATATTGCACAGTCGCCTGCAGAGAATCTTGAACCCCTATAGTTTTGGTTTGTACGAAAAGAGGGTTTCGTTTTTCTCTAAAGTACATAGTATCCGGAGTATAAGTTTGGTTAAATGAGAGGCGCACTATCTCGCGTCTTTTTGAGGTAATCTTTATTTGGTGACATTTTAATGGAAGTGTTAGCGACGGCCACGCTGCTAACCTTTTTGGTTCGGCGCCATAGTTTTATGTTTTTATGAGATTTTGTAGTGCAGAATAAAATATGTATAAATTGTTTAGGAAGTAACCATAATGTATATAAATGTAAAAAACTCGATGTTTGTAAAATATGTCATGCTCGTCATCACTCTCTTTTACACAATGTCACACTCTCTGTAAATAATCATAAGTACACTAAACCTCACATGAAAGCAGGTCATATATTCTCAAAAAATGAAAACAATTACGAGCTATCCGATCTGCATTCAAACCAAGTAATACTACCGACAGCATTAGTGTATTCAAAGTCCAGCACTGGAGAGATTAAAACTAGTAGGGCATTAATAGATCAAGGTTCTCAGTGCTCATTTGTAACCGAAGATACAGTTCGTAAACTAGGCCTCAAAAAGTTTCCTGTCCGCGAATGTATAGGTGGACTGGGAAACAGTACCGCGACAAAGGTTAACCACATGGTTAAATTAACTATAGGATCTAGGGTTGATCAAAACTGTAATTTACATATTAGCGCATATGTTTTAGACAATATAACAACATTGCCACAACGGAATATTAATGCGCATTTAAATAATTTTAATTGGATGCAGAAAAATGGGCTTCAGTTAGCTGATTCAATGTTTTATGAAATTAATCATCATTCAAATAAAATAGACCTCTTGTTAGGAGCAAACATTTATAGTTCAATTATAAAACCTGGTATAATCAAGAGCCCTACCGGTTCTATGTTAGCTCAAAATACCGTTTTTGGGTGGATCATATCAGGCACTTAAATATCTTATTCATAATTATATCAATTCTCTTGTGTTTCTTATTTTATTGTATTTCAGAACTTGTTATTTGTTGAACTTTGTAAATATTACTTTTATATAACTTTTAAACAAATTATTTTGACAGACACTCCTTTTTGTAATAAGGACATCCTCAATGATGTCCTTGGCGGGCGGTATGTTTGGAAATAAGCAACCTCTTTATGTTTGCAACTGGCCACAAATAAAAAAAGAGATTTTTAGACAGAACATAAATAAAAAAGTGACGATCGATATACAAGTTGAAAAGCAAATTGTTAACATATAGATCCCGTTGTATTTAATGTATAATGTAATTGTTTAGATTGAACTATAAATATTTGCACCAAGTAATACATCAATTTTATTTGAAAGGTTAAACTTTGGGTCAGCAAGATAATATTCCTTGCCTTTTAACCACGTTAAATCATTTGTACATATATTAATGTCCTGATCTGGTATCGTACTTATATCATCTAAAACATAAGCGGTAAAATTTAATTTACATTTTTGATCTATTCTAGAGCTAACAGATAGTTGAACCATATGGTTTACTTTTGTCGCGGTGCCAGCGCCTAGCCCGCTGACAGATTCCCGCACTGGTATCCTTTCGAGGCCCAGACGATGTACCGTATCACTGGTTATAAAGGAGCACTGTGAACCTTGATCGATTAAAGCCCTTGTAACTTGAAACTCTCCGGTGTCAGACTTAGCACACACTAGTGCTGTTGGTAACAAAGTTTGGTTTGTCTGTATTTGCCGTGGTTTTCTAGTATTTATTAACAAACCAGTTGGTCGTGTGGAATAAAATGTCGGCATCTTTTCAGTATTTTCTGATTTCGTAACATTATGTAACAGAGAATGATGACGATCATTACATATTTGACAATTTCTATTACTTCTACAATTATATATATTGTGATTGCTACCTAAGCAATTAATGCATATGTTATTCTTATCTACAAACTTATGTTTACTTTGTAAGGATATTTTTGAAAACTTTTTACAGAAACACAGCTTGTGAAACTCTGAACAATATTCACATCGCAATTTAGGAATGCGCATTTTAGTGGCAATCATGGACTTTAGTATTGTATGGCTAGGTGAATAAATAGACTGACTACCACTGATTGCTTGAGTTCACTTCGCAGTTTAGGCATAGATATTAGTTCGTGGGATGTGTTTATCATACACATCGTTGCATACTGGTCGACCGATTCATTTTTTTCTGATTTAACTAAAAGAGGAATCTCACCATAATCCTGGCGCAACTCTTCCTTGGCACTGCGTGGTTTCCGTTTGCGCGATGTAGGGGGAGTGCGAAACATTTTACCAGCCTTTTCCAAATTCGGCTCAAGGACCACAAAATGTAACCGACAGAGGCACTGGTAGAGGCTGGATCAATGTCATTTATTTTTCTTTTCTCATAAAAACATAAAACTATGGCGCCGAACCAAAAAGGTTAGCAGCGTGGCCGTCGCTAACATTTTCCCCCCTAGTATCCTCATAGAGGATACTCAGTCCTTAACCAAAAGAGGCCACGCGAGCAGCCGGTCGCTTTATCACACCCGCTCCAGTCCTAACGTCGACTACCCTAACTCTACCATCTGCACCTGGGTAAACTTGTTCTATAATCCCCTTTGGCCAGGTGTTACGCGGAGATGATGGATCAACTACTAAAACTAAATCTCCAACTTTTAATTGCAACCCCTCTTGGGTCCATTTACGTCTAGGCAAGAGCTCGGGTAACACTTCTTTAACCCACCGACTCCAAAAAAGATCCGTAAGCCGTTGCGCCATGCGCCATTGCTTCCCAAGGCACAGATCTCCATCACTAAATACTCCGGGCGAAGGTAGATTAGAGGAGCTTCCTAGTAAAAAATGATTAGGCGTAAGAGCCTCTTTGCTTTTAGGGTCTACTGACACGTGTGTTAAAGGTCTGCTGTTAATAATGTTTTCTATTTCAGTGAGAAAAGTTGAAAGAACTTCAACTCGTGGCGCTCTCTCTTTGAGCACAACTTTTAATGACGTTTTAACACTGCGAATAAGACGCTCCCAGGCGCCACCCATATGCGGACTTGCCGGAGGATTAAAACGCCAATTCACATTTCTGTTGAGAGCTTCCAATGCAAGTTCAGTCCTGTCAATTTCTTGAAAACTTCGTCGCAGCTCAGCATCCGCTCCTCTCAAATTTGTTCCGTTGTCGGATAGAATGGTTTGGGGCCAACCACGTCTAGCAGCCATGCGTCTTAAAGCCATAATAAGTGAGTCAGTTGTCAGAGAATCAACAATTTCAATATGCACGGCACGAACTGTAAGACACGTAAAAAGAACGCCATATCGTTTCGGTCTCTGACGACCGACCGTTACCTCTATTGGGCCAAATAGATCTACCCCACAAACTGTGAAGGGGCGTTTGTGATGCGTCAGTCGCTCCTCAGGTAGATCGCCGAGTCTCGGAGGCACAGGCTTCGCCTTTCGTATTCTGCAAACCAGACATTGTGAGGCCACAGTACGCACAGTTGGTCTCAAATTTAATACCCAATATTTTTGTCGAAGCTCGTTCACTACCAATTCATTATAAGAATGCTGTGCTTGGACATGATAGTTTTTTACTATCAATCGTGACAAGTGATTTCGTCCGTCTAAAATAATAGGATTTTTAGCATTTGCTTGTACTTCTTTAACAGCGCCAATGCGCCCACCAACGCGTAGAAGACCATCGCTGTCCAAGTACGGAGTGAGATCTCGCAGTCGACTATCCCGTTTCAAGGGCTTATTTTCTTGTAAGCAATGTATTTCGTCACTAAACGATTGCATTTGGGCATTTCGTAATAATAATCCTTCTGCTTTGTTTATTACTTCGCTGTCAATTTCAACTTTTTTCTTTCTACACTTTTCTATGAATAATAAAACAGAAGCAGCACTACGTAGCAGCCGCAACCAACATGAAAACCGTTGCGGATCAGGAACAGGAGAGCTAGTCGTCTCATAAACTTCACTTGACACAACTTGTATTTTTTCCAGGATTTCATCACAAATGACATCTTTATTCACAGGGTCTATTGGCCAGCAATCAAGTCCTTGGTGCAAAAAAAGAGGACCGGTAAACCATAGAGAATCATTTTCCAAGATGTGATCGTGCTTCTTAGAGGCAAGGTCAGCTGGGTTACATCCTGAAGGAACGTAGTTCCATTCGGAAATAGTGGATGTATTACATATCTCGCCTAACCTATTTGCAATAAATGGCTTATACTTTTTATTTTCATTTCTAATCCAATGTAAGACTGTTGTTGAATCAGTCCAATAAAATGTTTTATCAACTTTAAAACGATGCTCTGATTTGATTGTGTCTGCTAGTCGGCAACCTAATAATGCGCCTTGTAATTCAAGCCTCGGGATTGTGACTCCCTTAATCGGCGCTAAACGGCTTTTACTGGCAACAAAGGAGACTTGCACTGAGCCATCACTATTTTCTTTACGCCAGTAAGCGACTGCAGCATACGCGGATGGCGATGCATCACAAAACAAATGAAGTTGCAATGTGTATAGGGCTGCTGTGTCAGCGCGGGTCTGGGCCCCCGATGCAGCGCTATAAGGACTAACTCTAAAGTACCATCGTGGTATAGAAATGCGATTCAAAGTCTGCAGTTGCTCTAACCAATTACGAAAAGAAGTAAACATTTCATCTGAAACAGGCTCATCCCATTTTATGTCACTTTTCCATGTTTCTTGCATAATAATTTTACCTTGAATGATAAATGGCCCAAGAAATCCGTGAACATCATAAATTGACATGATAATTCGTAATAATTCACGTTTAGTAGGCTTTCTTTCCTTCTCAAAAACTTCGTGCGGGATGCGTTTGAATGACAAATCAAAACCTAGCATATCAGTAGCAGGATACCAAAGAAGACCGAGTGTTCGTTCAGACTGACCTTCAATGTTGAATTTGACGGCTTTCTCGTTGAGGGTTTCCTTTGGCGTACCTCTTAGAACATCGACGCTATTACTAAGCCAATTTCGCATAAGAAAGCCTCCTTGTTGGTTTATGTACAAAATATCATTTACCATTTTAACAGCGGAAGAAACATCAGGCAAACTGTCAATGTAATCGTCCATATATTGGTTCTTCCTAATGGCCTGAACAGCGTCAGGAAATTCCTTTTCAAACCGTTCTGTGTTCTTAAACTGATTAACATATTGCGCAACAAAAGGAGAACAGTTGGCACCGAATATAAGGGAAGTCATCACATATTTCTTGACTGGCTCTGACGTATTTTCTCTCCACAAAAATCGAAATGCATTCATATCTTCTTTACGTATTTTAATACGTAAAAACATATCTTTTATGTCACCTATGACACCAACAGGATTTTCGCGAAAACGTAACATAATTCCCAAGAGAGATTGCAACAAGTCAGGTCCCTGCAAAAGAAAATCATTTATACACACCCCTTTACTTTTCGCAGCTGCGTCAAACACGAGCCGCAACTTAGCCTTATTAGGGTTATCAACACCGAAGTGAGGCAAGTACCATACGCGTTCGAAACCTACGTCATCTTCGCGCACCTCTCTAGCAAAATCGTTGATAAATAAATGTTGTACTCGCTCTCGATACCTGGATGCATAGGCTTCATTCTTTTGCATCTTTCTTTCTACCATTTTCAACCTACTTAAAGCCTGAGGATAAGACTCGGGCAAAACCACATCGTCGTATTTCCATGGTAAGCCGACATACCACTGATCATCAAACATTTGCGACGTCTTATCTAATATATTAACAGCCCTTAAATCCTCAGGGCTCTGTCTAGGCTTAGCGCAGATACCTATTGATTCTAAAGCAAATGATTGACGAACTTCATTATATAATTTTGCGTCGTAATCTACGTCTACGTTCTTATCAGAAGACTGTATAGAGAGAGATTTAATATCTTCTATAGAAAACAAATGACAAATAGGCACTACGTTTCCCCCCTGTCTAGGACAGTCAACACTAAGGTTTAGAGCGGGCGTGGCGAAACGGTCAGACGAGTTGGACTCACTTACCGAGTTATTCCCATGGACGCACCACCCTAGGGCAGTTTTGGTCAGAAACGGCGCACGCTGCTTACCTCGGATACATTTCTCAGGCGCGATAAGGTCGTGGTGATTCTGACCAATCAATAATTTTGGCTGCACACCGCAGTTACAAACATCAAAATCTTCAGGAACTTTATAGTTGCTGAAATCAAAGTTAGATAAATGTTGAGAAGGTAAATTTAACTCTTTCAATTTCCTAGCATTTAACTTGTACTTGTCTCCGCTGCTGTTGGATATTGTAAAGTCAATCCACTCCATCTCACATACTAATTCAGTATTCCAAGCCCCTCGTGCTCGCATCATGCGTTTTTCTCCATGCAAGCCTAGGTGGTCTGCAATATCTGCTGCCAGGAGAGTCGCTGTAGAACCACCATCAATAAGACCATGCACGTGCATACTCCCCTTGGGCCCAAATATTGTCAATGGTACAATCTGTAGTAATACCTTAGAACATTGGTCTACATTTGTCTGGGTGACTGTCTCGCTTTTTTCACTGCTGCTCTTTGGCTCATCTGTTGCTTTTTCTTCAGATAACTTGTCTTTAGGTGCGATCCAGTGCAGGAGGCGGTGGTGTGGCTGACCACACTCATTGACGTCACAGTTGTCGCCTTGGCACATTTCTGGTTCACGGTGACGAAAAGCAAGACATTTGAAACATAAGCGTTGCGTTCGAGCAAACCTCCAACGATCTTTACGTAAAGCTCGTTTATATCGTGGGCAATTAGGTAAGGAATGACGACTCACACGACAAAATCTGCACTTAGGTGTTTCTCCTGCTTCACTGCTTACAGCCGACAGAAGTACTGCGTGAGTAGTTTTTCGCTCATCGGGTTTACGTTTTTCCGACGTCTGAAATTGAATATGACTTACCCCGGCCAACGCAGTCTTATTTGCTTCTTCATACAAAAATTCAGATAGTTTTTCTAGTTTGGGTAAGTCATTGTCTTGTTGTTCGAATATGTAATCAGTCCATTTGCAGACAAGAATATTTGGAAATTTGGAAATTATAATACTTGCAAGTTCAGGGCTTCTTAAATAATCGTTTTGTTTAATAGCTTTGGCGGCAGTCACGTAGTTTTTGACTTTGATGGCAAAATTGACAATGTCGTGGTGATATGACATAGGTAAGGACGGAAGCTTTTTCAATTGGGTTATAAGTCTATTTACTATTGTTTCAGGCCTCCCATATCGGAGCTCAAGAGTCTCAATTATAACATCAGGTGACGTATCTCCGATCAGTAAAGATGAAACCGTATCTTTAGCTTCCCCTCGAAGACATTTTCTTAAACGCCATACATTCTCAGTGTCTGTATACTTGCATAGCTTTGTCGATTCATAAAAAGCCTGTTTAAATTGCAGCCATTCGAGCGAATCACCATGAAAATAAGGTAGATCTTTGGATGTCGCCAACCTTGTAAGAAGCTTATCGTTATTATTTTTTGATGTCGAGGCAACAATTGTATCTCGTAGCGCTTCAGTCAACTTTTGGATGTCATTCTTTCGGTTCTCTTTACAGTTTTCATGGGAAATAGTTGAATGCGTTTCATCTAGCGGCTCGAGCGACGCATCATGATGAGATTCTATACTCTGATCGAGCCAGGCATGCACTCTGCTGTCAAGAGACATCGATTTTGAAGTGACGGAACACGAAGATTTTGACCGTCTTTGCCTATCCAGAGATTCAATTTCAGCGGCCAATTTCTTATCAATTAAATCAGCCTGAATAGCTTTTATTTTAGCTGCAGCTTCAGCTTTTGCACGTACGGCCTCCATCTCTAGAGTGGCTTTAGCTTGCGCCGCTTCCAGCTCCAACGCCCTCCGCCGTGAAAGGGATGATGACGTCCCTTTAGTTTTACCGGTTGCTGCGGATTTGGCATCATGCTGGTCGACCGATTCATTTTTTTCTGATTTAACTAAAAGAGGAATCTCACCATAATCCTGGCGCAACTCTTCCTTGGCACTACGTGGTTTCCGTTTGCGCGATGTAGGGGGAGTGCGAAACATTTTACCAGCCTTTTCCAAATTCGGCTCAAGGACCACAAAATGTAACCGACAGAGGCACTGGTAGAGGCTGGATCAATGTCATTTATTTTTCTTTTCTCATAAAAACATAAAACTATGGCGCCGAACCAAAAAGGTTAGCAGCGTGGCCGTCGCTAACATTTTCCCCCCTAGTATCCTCATAGAGGATACTCAGTTCCTTAACCAAAAGAGGCCACGCGAGCAGCCGGCCGCTTTATCACACCCGCTCCAGTCCTAACGTCGACTACCCTAACTCTACCATCTGCACCTGGGTAAACCTTTTCTATAATCCCCTTTGGCCAGGTGTTACGCGGAGATGATGGATCAACTACTAAAACTAAATCTCCAACTTTTAATTGCAACCCCTCTTGGGTCCATTTACGTCTAGGCAAGAGCTCGGGTAACACTTCTTTAACCCACCGACTCCAAAAAAGATCCGTAAGCCGTTGCGCCATGCGCCATTGCTTCCCAAGGCACAGATCTCCATCACTAAATACTCCGGGCGAACGTAGATTGGAGGAGCTTCCTAGCAAAAAATGATTAGGCGTAAGAGCCTCTTTGCTTTTAGGGTCTACTGACACGTGTGTTAAAGGTCTGCTGTTAATAATGTTTTCTATTTCAGTGAGAAAAGTTGAAAGAACTTCAACTCGTGGCGCTCTCTCTTTGAGCACAACTTTTAATGACGTTTTAACACTGCGAATAAGACGCTCCCAGGCGCCACCCATATGCGGACTTGCCGGAGGAATAAAACGCCAATTCACATTTCTGTTGAGAGCTTCCAATGCAAGTTCAGTCCTGTCAATTTCTTGAAAACTTCGTCGCAGCTCAGCATCCGCTCCTCTCAAATTTGTTCCGTTGTCGGATAGAATGGTTTGGGGCCAACCACGTCTAGCAGCCATGCGTCTTAAAGCCATAATAAGTGAGTCAGTTGTCAGAGAATCAACAATTTCAATATGCACGGCACGAACTGTAAGACACGTAAAAAGAACGCCATATCGTTTCGGTCTCTGACGACCAACCGTTACCTCTATTGGGCCAAATAGATCTACCCCACAAACTGTGAAGGGTCGTTTGTGATGCGTCAGTCGCTCCTCAGGTAGATCACCGAGTCTCGGAGGCACAGGCTTCGCCTTTCGTATTCTGCAAACCAGACATTGTGAGGCCACAGTACGCACAGTTGGTCTCAAATTTAATACCCAATATTTTTGTCGAAGCTCGTTCACTACCAATTCATTATAAGAATGCTGCGCTTGGACATGATAGTTTTTTACTATCAATCGTGACAAGTGATTTCGTCCGTCTAAAATAATAGGATTTTTAGCATTTGCTTGTACTTCTTTAACAGCGCCAATGCGCCCACCAACGCGTAGAAGACCATCGCTGTCCAAGTACGGAGTGAGATCTCGCAGTCGACTATCCCGTTTCAAGGGCTTATTTTCTTGTAAGCAATGTATTTCGTCACTAAACGATTGCATTTGGGCATTTCGTAATAATAATCCTTCTGCTTTGTTTATTACTTCGCTGTCAATTTCAACTTTTTTCTTTCTACACTTTTCAATGAATAATAAAACAGAAGCAGCACTGCGTAGCAGCCGCAACCAACATGAAAACCGTTGCGGATCAGGAACAGGAGAGCTAGTCGTCTCATAAACTTCACTTGACACAACTTGTATTTTTTCTAGAATTTCATCACTAATGACATCTTTATTCACAGGGTCTATTGGCCAGCAATCAAGTCCTTGGTGCAAAAAAAGAGGACCGGTAAACCATAGAGAATCATTTTCCAAGATGTGATCGTGCTTCTTAGAGGCAAGGTCAGCTGGGTTACATCCTGAAGGAACGTAGTTCCATTCGGAAATAGTGGATGTATTACATATCTCGCCTAACCTATTTGCAATAAATGGCTTATACTTTTTATTTTCATTTCTAATCCAATGTAAGACTGTTGTTGAATCAGTCCAATAAAATGTTTTATCAACTTTAAAACGATGCTCTGATTTGATTGTGTCTGCTAGTCGGCAACCTAATAATGCGCCTTGTAATTCAAGCCTCGGGATTGTGACTCCCTTAATCGGCGCTAAACGGCTTTTACTGGCAACAAAGGAGACTTGCACTGAGCCATCACTATTTTCTTTACGCCAGTAAGCGACTGCAGCATACGCGGATGGCGATGCATCACAAAACAAATGAAGTTGCAATGTGTATAGGGCTGCTGTGTCAGCGCGGGTCTGGGCCCCCGATGCAGCGCTATAAGGACTAACTCTAAAGTACCATCGTGGTATAGAAATGCGATTCAAAGTCTGCAGTTGCTCTAACCAATTACGAAAAGAAGTAAACATTTCATCTGAAACAGGCTCATCCCATTTTATGTCACTTTTCCATGTTTCTTGCATAATAATTTTACCTTGAATGATAAATGGCCCAAGAAATCCGTGAACATCATAAATTGACATGATAATTCGTAATAATTCACGTTTAGTAGGCTTTCTTTCCTTCTCAAAAACTTCGTGCGGGATGCGTTTGAATGACAAATCAAAACCTAGCATATCAGTAGCAGGATACCAAAGAAGACCGAGTGTTCGTTCAGACTGACCTTCAATGTTGAATTTGACGGCTTTCTCGTTGAGGGTTTCCTTTGGCGTACCTCTTAGAACATCGACGCTATTACTAAGCCAATTTCGCATAAGAAAGCCTCCTTGTTGGTTTATGTACAAAATATCATTTACCATTTTAACAGCGGAAGAAACATCAGGCAAACTGTCAATGTAATCGTCCATATATTGGTTCTTCCTAATGGCCTGAACAGCGTCAGGAAATTCCTTTTCAAACCGTTCTGTGTTCTTAAACTGATTAACATATTGCGCAACAAAAGGAGAACAGTTGGCACCGAATATAAGGGAAGTCATCACATATTTCTTGACTGGCTCTGATGTATTTTCTCTCCACAAAAATCGAAATGCATTCATATCTTCTTTACGTATTTTAATACGTAAAAACATTATCTTTTATGTCACCTATGACACCAACAGGATTTTCGCGAAAACGTAACATAATTCCCAAGAGAGATTGCAACAAGTCAGGTCCCTGCAAAAGAAAATCATTTATACACACCCCTTTACTTTTCGCAGCTGCGTCAAATACGAGCCGCAACTTAGCCTTATTAGGGTTATCAACACCAAAGTGAGGCAAGTACCATACGCGTTCGAAACCTACGTCATCTTCGCGCACCTCTCTAGCAAAATCGTTGATAAATAAATGTTGTACTCGCTCTCGATACCTGGATGCATAAGCTTCATTCTTTTGCATCTTTCTTTCTACCATTTTCAACCTACTTAAAGCCTGAGGATAAGACTCGGGCAAAACCACATCGTCGTATTTCCATGGTAAGCCGACATACCACTGATCATCAAACATTTGCGACGTCTTGTCTAATATATTAACAGCCCTTAAATCCTCAGGGCTCTGTCTAGGCTTAGTGCAGATACCTATTGATTCTAAAGCAAACGATTGACGAACTTCATTATATAATTTTGCGTCGTAATCTACGTCTACGTTCTTATCAGAAGACTGTATAGAGAGAGATTTCATATCTTCTATAGAAAACAAATGACAAATAGGCACTACGTTTCCCCCCTGTCTAGGACAGTCAACACTAAGGTTTAGAGCGGGCGTGGCGAAACGGTCAGACGAGTTGGACTCACTTACCGAGTTATTCCCATGGACGCACCACCCTAGGGCAGTTTTGGTCAGAAACGGCGCACGCTGCTTACCTCGGATACATTTCTCAGGCGCGATAAGGTCGTGGTGATTCTGACCAATCAATAATTTTGGCTGCACACCGCAGTTACAAACATCAAAATCTTCAGGAACTTTATAGTTGCTGAAATCAAAGTTAGATAAATGTTGAGAAGGTAAATTTAACTCTTTCAATTTCCTAGCATTTAACTTGTACTTGTCTCCGCTGCTGTTGGATATTGTAAAGTCAATCAACTCCATCTCACATACTAATTCAGTATCCCAAGCACCTCGTGCTCGCATCATGCGTTTTTCTCCATGCAAGCCTAAGCGGTCTGCAATATCTGCTGCCAGGAGAGTCGCTGTAGAACCACCATCAATAAGACCGTGCACGTGCATACTCCCCTTGGGACCAAATATTGTCAATGGTACAATCTGTAGTAATACTTTAGAACATTGGTCTACATTTGTCTGGGTGACTGTCTCGTTTTTCTCACTGCTGTTCTTTGGCTCATCTGTTGCTTTTTCTTCAGATAACTTGTCTTTAGGTGCGATCCAGTGCAGGAGGCGGTGGTGTGGCTGACCACACTCATTGACGTCACAGTTGTCGCCTTGGCACATTTCTGGTTCACGGTGACGAAAAGCAAGACATTTGAAACATAAGCGTTGCGTTCGAGCAAATCTCCAACGATCTTTACGTAAAGCTCGTTTATATCGTGGGCAATTTGGTAAGGAATGACGACTCACACGACAAAATCTGCACTTAGGTGTTTCTCCTGCTTCACTGCTTACAGCCGACAGAAGTACTGCGTGAGTAGTTTTTCGCTCATCGGGTTTACGTTTTTCCGACGTCTGAAATTGAATATGACTTACCCCGGCCAACGCAGTCTTATTTGCTTCTTCATACAAAAATTCAGATAGTTTTTCTAGTTTGGGTAAGTCATTGTCTTGTTGTTCGAATATGTAATCAGTCCATTTGCAGACAAGAATATTTGGAAATTTGGAAATTATAATACTTGCAAGTTCAGGGCTTCTTAAATAATCGTTTTGTTTAATAGCTTTGGCGGCAGTCACGTAGTTTTTGACTTTGATGGCAAAATTGACAATGTCGTGGTGATATGACATAGGTAAGGACGGAAGCTTTTTCAATTGGGTTATAAGTCTATTTACTATTGTTTCAGGCCTCCCATATCGGAGCTCAAGAGTCTCAATTATAACATCAGGTGACGTATCTCCGATCAGTAAAGATGAAACCGTATCTTTAGCTTCCCCTCGAAGACATTTTCTTAAACGCCATACATTCTCAGTGTCTGTATACTTGCATAGCTTTGTCGATTCATAAAAAGCCTGTTTAAATTGCAGCCATTCGAGCGAATCACCATGAAAATAAGGTAGATCTTTGGATGTCGCCAACCTTGTAAGAAGCTTATCGTTATTATTTTTTGATGTCGAGGCAACAATTGTATCTCGTAGCGCTTCAGTCAACTTTTGGATGTCATTCTTTCGGTTCTCTTTACAGTTTTCATGGGAAATAGTTGAATGCGTTTCATCTAGCGGCTCGAGCGACGCATCATGATGAGATTCTATACTCTGATCGAGCCAGGCATGCACTCTGCTGTCAAGAGACATCGATTTTGAAGTGACGGAACACGAAGATTTTGACCGTCTTTGCCTATCCAGAGATTCAATTTCAGCGGCCAATTTCTTATCAATTAAATCAGCCTGAATAGCTTTTATTTTAGCTGCAGCTTCAGCTTTTGCACGTACGGCCTCCATCTCTAGAGTGGCTTTAGCTTGCGCCGCTTCCAGCTCCAACGCCCTCCGCCGTGAAAGGGATGATGACGTCCCTTTAGTTTTACCGGTTGCTGCGGATTTGGCATCATGCTGGTCGACCGATTCATTTTTTTCTGATTTAACTAAAAGAGGAATCTCACCATAATCCTGGCGCAACTCTTCCTTGGCACTGCGTGGTTTCCGTTTGCGCGATGTAGGGGGAGTGCGAAACATTTTACCAGCCTTTTCCAAATTCGGCTCAAGGACCACAAAATGTAACCGACAGAGGCACTGGTAGAGGCTGGATCAATGTCATTTATTTTTCTTTTCTCATAAAAACATAAAACTATGGCGCCGAACCAAAAAGGTTAGCAGCGTGGCCGTCGCTAACAGGAAGCATATTAAATAGTTGATTTCAAATCATATTGACACTATTTTCATAAATGACGCGTGAATTTACATTACAATGATGATTTGATTTGAATTTACAAAGTCATTGAAATTTCATAATTCTAGTAGCTTGTTGTCCGTGACTTTACCCGCGTGATATTAATACTTCTAAAAAACAAAAGACAATTGGTAACATTAAGACAAAACATCATCTTAACTTTCAATAATTATTGCTATTAAATATGAAACAGCCAAAAAAATATACGCTTTGAAGATCAATTTTGTCTGATTGTAATACAATATTACACATATTTTATATTGTACTTACATCTTAATATTTTATTCTCTTATAAATTATGAACACTGAATACTAAGTCAAATAATTATAGTACCTACTTGTACATATTACCTATATATAAAAAAAACTTACATAATAATGCCCATAAAAACTCTTACTCTTATAAACTTAATTTACCTAAATGCAAAAATCTAGTCTATCATTTTCAACACACATAAATAATTCAAATTCAATATGCACTTACATCATTTCGTAGATTTTAGCAAGAAAACATAAAAATTTCTCAATTTTCGCAAGTTTCACACTTATAAAAATTTTACTTTAAATATTCGTTGCAACAAGACGGTGGTATACATAATAGAGAATAAACAAATTATGTACTGCGTTTGATTTTTTAATTTTTATTTATTTATTCTTTATTGTTACAATAACAATTCATAAAGTACAAAAGGCAGACTAAATGCTAATAGCATTATCTAACAGTCTACCATTGGGTTACGCAGAGCCAAACTTTTGTGCGGTTGATAATAAATAATGTATAATAAACATACTTACTATTACCATATGTACTATAAATCCATATTAAATATATACATATATACCTATAAACTATATTATAACTTATATTCCCACCAAGTAATTATGCTGAAAGCATGCGTAAATATGTATATAAAATTTCAATTCAATCCTCGAGAAGCAGATATGCTTTTCATTCCTATGACAGAATATAAAATAAATAACTTTTATAAAAAGAAAGTGAACCGCCTTCAATCGATATCCACCATTTTTGAAGTCGGTTAAAGTATAACCAACACTTTCCTGAAAACCCCATCAAAATCGGTTCAGCGAAACGCGACATAATCGCGGACGAACATACATACAGGTCAAACTGAGAACGATCTTTTTTTGAAGGCTGTTAAAAAAGAGGAGGCCTTTGTCAATTGCAATTACAATGTTGAAAATGATCATAGTCTAAAGATTTTTTTGATATGTCGCAGGTACTTTTACACCCGATACATTACTTAGTATGAAAGCTACAGTTCAAGATATAAGGGAAGTCGAGATTTCCTCAACCTGAACTAGATTACGTGATTCAATTCCCGTTTAATGGCCCTTTTATCACTTTGGTATCTGAAACACAGGACATCGCTTTCATTACTTCAGTAGTGGAAGTATACCCAAGACTAGCAATAACTTACCGATAGACGGATTTATACCTAAATTATCTTACAGGATAATAAACAATATTAAATTTTTTGAACATAATATTTGGCAAAAATTATTTTTTCAGTCTACACTTATACAACATAATTCGTTATGTTAGGCTAACTTTGGTATTTACTTTAGGTCTAGACATTAAATTTTTATCCATTCAACAAGGATATACATTTTCGTATAAATCATTCACTCAATTTTGATAATAATATTTCTTTTGTCATGAATTCTATTAAATAAATAGGATTATCCCCAGGATATTACAATGCTCTTACTAAGTTGTACGAAAATATTTAGTCTAACTAGAGACGTTACAATTGATAAATAATTACCTTTTTCTTAATTATCTGATTGTCTTGGTTTAGGAGCTTCACTTTTACTTAAAGTGACATAATCTAAATAATTAACATTTTGGTTTGATATACATATAGCTAATTTTTACAAAATTCTACAAATTACCCTCATAATAGTGTTGTGAAGAGAACTATAAGTTGCAACTTTTTAATTTTTTAATGAATTTGGCTTACACCATTATAAGAACATTGCACTTGCTTAATCTTTGACAAAATCTTATTGGCTAAATGTGGAAGGTGTGCTTTGCCTAACATTTAATAAGCAAACTTTTGCAACTTATCAAAAATTTGCAGTTTAGTACGACAATCATTGATAAGAATTACCACATTTATTATTCAAAATTTATAAATCTTGTTTGATTATTCAGTCTTTCATATCTGCATATTCCCAGTTGCAAACTTTACATTACTGTCACCTGGGCAATATTTTTTTCAATACCCTAATGCATTTTTATAATGTGTATCATAATTCAAAATCTTTGGTCACCTATGTTCTTTCCATGTCATTGTAATACTGAGCAGAGTATTACTTAGCTCAGGATAACTTTATTCCAGCTAACATTGAAACCCTAAGTGAGCTTTCTAAACCACATAAGTGTAAGTAAGCATTTTCTATTTTTATTTATATTACAACATACATGAATCTTTGGCAACATTTATAAATTACTCTACATTATGCAAATTATTTTTTATTTTACTAATTATTACTGCCCTTGCATTTGTCAACGCTGGTTGGACTGCCACAGAAGACGTTACAAGAATCATGTCTCGTTTTCCTTTGGCCATCGGCATCCATCTCCGCACCGGCAGCTACAGATGTTAGTGCCACCGTTTTATCAAAATCAATGGTCGTGTACCCTATCGTGGCTGATGGCGACGTAATTGTGCCAGTAGACTTCTCCATGCTGCCCTGCGAAATAAGACGACTCCTTGGCTGTGAAGAACACGACGGCGCACTCTCATTGCGCGAACTGGACAACTGCGTCTCGGAAAAATCAGATTCTTTACTAGCCTTCACCTGCTCCTTATTCGCGTCAATATCTAAAACTGCATAATTTACCTCCAATTCTTCATCTGGAGATGTTGAAGTGAGTGTGTCTGATTCAGAAATCTTCTGATTATGATCAGAATGTTGTGACACTGAAGATTGTTTCACCTTGATGCTGTCGCCTTTATCGCCAAGGGATAAATTTGCATACGTGTTTGTTTCTACTTTCTTGCCAACAGACAGATTACAATATTGTAAAGGTTTTAGTGTCGTTGGAGTGGAGGATGAGTGTGACGAATCATCGCTGTCGTCACTCAAGTTGGCTTCATCACACAAAATATTCATGTAAAGCCTAGCAGCTTCTGGCAGCTTATTCTCTTGTTGTTCAATGTTAAGTTCAGCATAATGTTCGCTAGAATTGCTTAGAGTTGGAGACATAAGATTCTTTGCTAACTTTTTTGCTAAATTCTCATTTATGTATCTGTTTTCTAAAAATATTGTTTCATCTTCAATATCTCTCATTGTATTCAGAGCTGCCTCTTGCCGCAAATTATTCCTCAGAATAGCTAAGTCCCTATTCAGATCATTACTGTATAAATGCTGTGGATTTGACTTTTCTGCTTGCGTATTATTATTATGTTCTCTTTTTAACTCTCTCATTTGATAAACATTAGTAACATGATTGGTGTTTGTCTGTGATCGCGGATAAAGAGGCATAACTTCCAAGATGTCTACACTAGAAGGTGACCGAGGGGACTGTGTAGAACGGACAGCTGAATTTGGAATGTTGTTAGTAAAATTATTATTCAGTAACTGGCCAAGCACTAACTCGGGCTGGCTGTTGTCAACTGATGTGCAGTGAATAATGCTAACCTGCAAAGTTTGTCCCGCTTGTGGTGCTGGGCTTATTTGTGATACAGGAAAAGGCAAAGTATCTTGTATTGCACTACGTAATTCTATTTGCTGCTGTAGAGTATTAAATATTACAGATGCTCTTCGACATCTAAAACCAAAGATACCCGCTCCTGTTTCACATCTTCTACCTGTAAATAAAATGTTTCTTTTAACTAGAATAAAAAAAATATGGTTAAACATTCATAAGTGTGGTCAGCTACAAAATTTTGTAATCCTTTTAATTTATTAAGAGAACTTCTTTTCAGCAAAGCAAATGCCTGATTACTTTTTCAGTTATTTATTTCAAAGTGTGTCTTAAGATATATCTAGGAAAATACATATGATTGAGCCAAATTTTGTACATCTTTATTTTAAAATATAAGTGGGTTAAACTAGGTTTTTTAGAGTAACTACTAGTTTTACGGGCTTAACTCTTAAAACGGGCCACCGCCAGAGAGGTTGGGGAGGGGGTGGGGAGGGTGGGGGAGGGTTTGTATGACCCCCCCCCAAGTATTTTTTTTTGCCGGAAGCCCCCCCTTTTTTTATATGAATTTTTGAAAATCTTAAAAATTGCACTTAACAACGCAATATTTTCGGTTTGTCATTGTAAACTGTGTTAATTTAGTATTAAATAATTAGTTTGTCCATTAAACATGTACAATACCGGGTTCGAATCCCGGTCAAGGCATGATGAGAAAAGAACTTTTTCTGATTGTCCTGGGTCTTGGATGTTTATCTATATAAGTATTTATTATAAAATATAGTATCGTTGAGTTAGTATCTCGTAACACAAGTTTCGAACTTACTTCGAGGCTAACTCAATCAGTGTAATTTGTCAAAAAAAAAAAAAATACAAAACAAAACAAAAAAAAAATACATTAATTAATATATTTTAGCACTAAAAATATAGTCAAAAACTTTGCTTAAAAGTAAAAACAAAAAAGACACTAACTATGAACAGAACGCAATCCGCTTTTTTGGTTATGTGCTATTGTCATCTTATCTACTGACTTCGAAAGTAGCTGTCGGTAAACGGACAGCAGGGGGTGCAGGGGGGCGCAGCCCCCCCGCACGGGGGGGTCAAAAGGGGTGAAAAGAAACAAATTGGTCACAAATCAAACTCGGTTTGGTTAGGTTAGGTTAGATTGGTGCAAACCACCAAAGTGAGTAAAAAAGTTCAAACTGAGTAAAAAAGTCTAATAGTAAGTACATATAGGTTAGGTTAGGTTTAACTCACCTTCACCCCATACTTCCCCCCCCCACCCTTGCCCATCTGGCGGTAAATTACCTTTAGCACACTTTTTATATGAAAACTTTAAAAATTCGTAAAAAAAAACTATAGGCTTCCGGCAAGGGGGGTGTTACCACCTCCCCCATCCCCCTCCCCCCTCCCCAACCCTCTCCGGCGGTGGCCCGTTTCAAGAGTTTTACCGTTTTACGAGCTATAAAAGCCATATTACTAGGTTTTTTTAAAGTACAAAGGGATACTGACTTAAAAACACACATCACAAAACAATACACCTCATGTAAACTGAGCTTCAAACTATCTAACTGTGACATCAAATTACCTCTTACCTGATTCAAAACTAAAAAGATCTTCCCGAAATCCATATCTACGCACAGAATGCAACGGCCAAACAGTAGAATCTCTTCCTTTTCTATACAAGATAACATCAGACTCTGAAATCTCCAGCTGACCCCTACAAAGTTCGACTCCGTTCGTATCTATATTTACCACTCGGAAAACATTCGGGTGAATATCAGATGAATCTTTCTTACTTTGAAAACACCCCATCGCGCAAATTTCACTAAAATGCACTATATTTTGTAAAAGGAATAATACAATTAACCAATCAATGCGATTGAGATTGTATCAAAACAAACAAAGCATTATGTTATGTAGCCATCATTATCTGTGGAAAATATTTGACAAAATCTTCCAATATGAACTTATCGTGAGTGGTTTTATTTCGAATCAACCATTTATGTTTAGATAACCAGGAAATCAATAAAAAAAAAATCAATTTCAGAAAATACTTTGACTTATCTCATCCATCAAATCACAGCACCGCGTCAGGTCAGGGCTCAGTGCTTGCTTGTTAACGTTTCCAAATTTACACTAAAAGTAACGATAATAACGAAATATTCAAAAAAGTTGTTTATCGATATTAAATTACGTTATAATATAATTTAACCAATGAACGTTAAGATTAACGATATCAATTAACGTTATATATGTCTATACCAAAACGTTGTTCCCTATCCGTGGCGCCCCTTGCGTTCCTTTAAATTAACGTTTATCAGTCTTAACGATACCTCTGACTGTTATTTAACTGGTAACGTTTTAGGAGTATGACCCATTATAACGGTTCTGAATTTATAACGGTATCCCTGTTTGACCAAAATAACGATACCAATTTTTTTAACGGTAATACAAGCCTTGCCACAGTAATTTATAAATAATGTCTAAAGACAGACAGGACACTCATTGGCATTGGTTCACCGTTTAGTTAGTTCCTTTGTATGCGCATAGCGCTAGTATCGTATCTGTCACTAGTGATGTGCAAGCAATGCTAATGATGACAAGCGACGATGTACCTACTCGATATTAAAAATTACTGCTGGGGTTTCTTATGTATTGTACTTTTTTGTTATTTATAAATAAAAAATAAAGACGCGTTCGAACAACAATAGCAAAAACATGGCGGCATAAGTGGCCAATAGTGGTGTGACATTAGCGCTATGCGCATACATTGGAACTACATTGTCGCAGGCCCGTAGATGGCGAAAGCTCCCAGGCAGGGAGCCTGAGATTAATATTTAAATCATCACAGAACGAATAACAATTTGACAAAGTTGACTAGTGAAGAAAATAACAAAACAAGGCTTTTTTTTTTAAATAAGCATGAAGCCCTTGAAGAGATTCAAGGCGTTCGATGTAAGAACATCAAACGTCTTTTTACTTTTTATCAAAAATTGTCCACACTGTTGGACAATTTTTGATGTCTAGTTGTGTCTAGTCCTAAATCTTATTTTAGTCTGTGGACTCCACAGACCAAAATAAGATTTAGGACTTGTCACTGTCCGTTTATCTGTCCGACACGTCTATTAAGTTCTTGACTTCATTCATTTCATTTTTATTCCGTGATTCATGGAAAAAAAATCAAATTTTACCCAACCAAATTTATTCCTTCCTTTTGTCCTACTATTATGTTGACGAAAACACCAGTACCAGCACGAAAACGTATTATTGGAAGTGCGTTAAAGGCTGTGTTTGTCGCAGAAGCTTTCGCCATAGCGGTTTCCTACGGTCTTTACTTCAAACTCAACACTGATAGGGGTGAGTAAAAATTTAAGATTTACGATGATTCTCATTTTGTTTACAGTAGTAACTTGCAAGTTCCCTTGGCTTATAATTTATCGTGTAAGAGAAAATGTATTTGTATTGTTGCATTTCATGTTATGACCTTATTTCTCTCACATACGGAAATTCTATCGTTTATTGCTATCGCCTCAACTCTTATGATAATTCATATGGACGTCGACTTTGTAAGGTATTTAACTGTACAGATTGGTCAAAATGTACTCGTTCAATTGATTGGTCTGGTTATTTGTCATATTGAATATGGATCAAATTATTTCTCGCATTTCAGAATTTCGACTGTACATGTACAAGAACCACAACTGGGTCTTGGACGGTTATTACAGTCTTGGAGAAAGACTTGGAGGACTGAAAACACGCGAGCTCGACTACAAAGTTTGGAATAACGAAGGAAAAATATAATACCTCGGTGAGATGAGTATAGCGATTAGGGCTACGTTTTGGGTGGTGACCTTCGGAGGCATTGGTTATGCGTTATTCAAGGTGGTCAAACCTGATGATGAGCTACTTAAAAAGGTCAATATTTATCAGTAATTTTTGTCATGAATGAAATTTTGTGTCTGAAACAGTGGAGTTATTTTACTAGTTTCATGCACAATATTTCAGTGTTGTTGTGTTGTATTGTAACTAACTTGGCATGCTTTATTCCATCTAAAACTGAAGGCTTTAAGTTTACAGATGGACCAAACATTTTATATCAGTTTGTTATGTACTCATTGCATTATAATTGATATTTCATTTGAGCAAACACTCTGTATCATTAAAATATTGGGGATTCATTTCTGAGACTCATCATGGTTTGATCAATTTTGACATTCCTGATTAAAATTAAAAAAGATTGTCAATTTTCAATAATTATTTTATTTCTCATTTTTCAGCTTGACGAAGGCTCTAAACATACAGATACAAGAAAATTCTCTCGTGAAACAATATCAGTTTTAAAAGAGGCCGCTGACCCAAATTCAGAAATTAGTAGAAAAGTAGACGAATTGCTCAAGAGAGGAAAATGAATGACAAAAGTAGTGTTATAGATAGATTGAATAAAAGAGATGCACAGAGATTAGAAAAACTCCAGAAAGCACATAAAGCCAGGGACGAGGTTAACGTTAGCAATGAAAATGAGGAATATTTCGCTAGTTCATTTAAAGTCAAATCAGAATACATTGAAGACTTATTATCACAAATTCCAACTTTAGAAACCAGTGCCCTTCCGTCCGTTTTCGACAATATCAAGAGAGAAGTCAATGAACTGCAAAAACATGTAGTCACATCATCTTTCTTCCTTAAAGAATTTAACATGCGCAAATATTTGGGAATAGTGCAGAATTTGCAAACAAAATGTTACGAATTAGAAGAAAGGTATGTACCACGAAAAAAATTTGGTTTCACAAGAAAGAAGCTTCCTAAAGCACACAATGATAAACAGAAATTTTCTGATGAAACAGACAGTGCCGCAGCCAGCAATAAGTGGGACGAGAAGTTCTTTGGGTTTGATTCTAAAGTAAATGAGATTTTAACACTTGAAAGTGATGACTTGTTCCAAAGGGATGTTGCGTTGCGTAATCTCAGAAACTGTACAGTAGGGTTGAAAGGTGTTATGGGGACTTTGCACATTACCAATTTAGATAATTGTATCATATTAGCTGGGCCCGTAACATCTTCGGTTTTTGTTGAGAAATGTAATGACTGTAAAATAGTGGTGGCATGCCAACAACTTCGTATGCACACCTCCAGCAACTGTGATGTCTATTTACATGTGACAAGCAAAGGCATAGTGGAGGACTGCACAGGCATCAAGACTGCTCCCTACAATTTGTATTATGATGATCTTGAGAAACACTTTAAAATGTCATCATTCGATACAAATGTGAACAACTGGGATCGATTGGATGATTTCAATTGGTTGGCGCCCGACATTCCTTCTCCTAATTGGTCAACATTAGATGTTTCACAGAGAATTTCGAATTGGGGTGAATGGTGGAAGAGATTACCATCATAATTTTTATTACTATATTGTTCCAGCTAAGCTCTTTAGGTGCGAGGCCCAGATGGGTATGCGTGCGTTGAATGACATTGTTAAAGATCGCGGGTGAGTCGGACAATAACATAATGACCACTCAGCATTCACCTTGTTTTGAGACTGATGATGTTTTTATATCGCCTCTGTAAAATACAAGTAATAATTTTTCTTTGAATAAATGATAATGATAGCATCGCACATAATCCTATGACCTCGCTCTTAAAGTTTAGCCTTAGATACAGATCTATCTCTAAATATAAGGAATATGAGATATTCCATGTGTATCTCAAATTACACAAACGCCATCATACATTTACTAAATTTGCTAACGTTAACTTTTTTTTATAAACTTTCATTTTATTCCAGACTAATATATTGGTCATTGCCTTTATCAAGTTTGCATTTTAATTTAGGGTCTAACCACATTGTACAAATAGCCTTATATACGGATAAATTAATAAAAAAAACACCAGTGCACGTTGCAAACTTCGCAATACGCAATTCCTCATGTAAGGAATCTAAACTAAGCTTAAGCTTGCACTGGAGATAATAAATAAAATGAGAAATCTAAATTTCTGTGCGGAAATAATGAAAATATAATTTGCTTAGATAATACATTAAGTAGCATTTATGAAAACTATAAATTATGTAATAAAGGAATTTATAACGATATTATTTTGTTTATTTTATCAAGGTTTACTTAAAGGGTTCATACTTAAAACTTTTTTATACTTGGTCGAAGGGTTCATAATAAAAATGCGATTCAACATATGAATATTAAATTTTATTTCTACAATGGAAATATATATAACTTGCCGTCAAATACATCACAGTATTGAAAATCATTAATTTCCAACCACAAGAATAAAATTACATTTTATAATGTTTAAATTACACTTATTTTATCATTACATTTAGATAGTCAGCCTACCTCCACGCATGAGATCTATTTGGCGAATATAAATATCTTGGCTAAAATAAATCTCTTAATCTTTCTGGTTTTTAAAATCATGGTATCCATACAGATTATTTAGAACTCGTCATTTAAAAAAAAATACACAGCTGATGAGAACATGCGTGGATAAATTGCTAAAATAGTTTATTTAATCTTTCCCTATCATGTTTCTATGCGATAAGACAAAATATCAAATTAAGACTTAGCAAAATAAGATATGATTAGGTGTATAATTGATTTTTTTAACCTAAGGCTTATTATATCACAAAGTTTACTCAAATTAAATGCTTATATGCGCAACTTTTGGAAGTAAATTGAGCAATGCCGGGAACACTCGAAACACACCCTGTTTGACAAATTCACCCCATGTTTATTGTTGAAATACTAGCTTTTATCACGCAGCTTCGCCCGCGCGTAATTAGCGGGAACTATAGTTAAAGAAAAAAAAAAGGAAAGAGAAAGAGAAAAGAAGGGAAAGAGGCGTGATGTTATGTATGTATAGTTAACCGGGATGAAAAGTGCCCTATGTCCTTATCCTGACTCAATTATAAAATATGAAAACTCTTAAGAAAATTAGTTCAGTAGATAACGATTAAAGAGGCAACAAACAAACTTACTTTCGCATTTATAATATTAGTTGGGATTCTTTATATAACGTGTGATGTGATAAATTAACTGTAATTGTGAACATTTTAAAACTAATTTAATTTCTAAATAAACTTACTATAACTAAACCGAATTAATACAATTATATTGTCAAATAAATAAAATATGGATGGATTCTCATACATAAAGTTCAAACTAAATTCTAAAGAAATTAATTGATTTATAGTATTATCCTATTCACTCAACACAACAGTTTATAAAATGTTGCTAAAAGTTGTGTTGAAAAAATAAAATGTTAGTATTTTATCAATAAACGTCATAAAATAAAATTCATAAAACAAGTATTCAAAGTTAGGTTACATGTGGCACGAAAAAATAATTACAATATTTTAAATAACATTTTGTATAAGGGGAAGAATTATTTTTTTAATTTAAGCCATGGTATACCTACTAACTACACACGTTATGTTAATCCATGGCTAAATTAAAAAGGAGTATTAAAAATTCATTTTAAATGCATTATGTAAATCTGGCAAGTGAGCATTTTTAATTGCGATAGTTATGGAGAATTCAACGAAAGTAAAAAAATAAAATAATCTCATCTGTTATAGCAATTCTAAAATAAGTTAGTCTTTTTTCGTTGCATTCTCCCTTCAGGCAGATTTTTAATTTATTACGATCTGTATTTCTTAATTACACGGGTACTCGAGAGACCTTCAGGAGTTCACGAACTTTCATACCACTAGGTACTTATGTTTGAGGTTAAATAGACATAGTGAAGTTAATAAATAAATGTGCATTTGATATCTTTTTCTCGGCCGTTTATACATATATTGACATTAATTATAATTGGTGATGTGTAAAAATTAAATAAAAATGTGACCTTTGGCTGTACAATATTTAGCCTTGTGAGTTGGATGAAACGAGTTCAATTGAAGAATGGTTTTACTTAGGTATATTTTTTTTGTATCCGAGAGCCAAACAATGGAAAGAATTGAATTATTTTTCTTTGCCTAATCACTTAGATATAATCTAAAAACAAAGTGTTTATACACTTATGCACCCTTGGATCTAGAAAATATTAATAGAAGGAAAACTGAAAAAAGGTAAAAGTAGGAAATAAGAAAGAATTCACTTTGTCTTAAATATTTTTGTACCCTAAAAGAAAAGGTATTTATTTACTACATTTAAGTTCCTACATTAAAAAAAAAATCTTCGTTTTGTGAAAATAATTTGGCGGACCTAAAGTCACAAATATTATTAGGGCTGTACATAAGTATTATATGTATTTAATTTGAAAGATACAGTACTAATAAACAATATTATTGCGTTATAAAATTTCCCTATAAACTACAAATACTGAGATTACTGCTACAAATTTTTCATAAAACAGGAATGTGCACAATATTTTAAGTACAAAAATAGCCAAATGATTCTATCAATAACTTTACATTGTATTTTTTTACAATTTACAATTTTTACAGACGTGGGGACAATTTAAAATTAAGAAAGTATACCGTCAAGTAGTAAAGCAGCAAAATAAGGTTGGCTAAAAGAAAATAATAAAAATCTGTGCTAAACAGAAAGCAAAAAAAGAAAATATAACAATATACTATAATTTCTATTCGTGAATTAAGTTTTACTCGACATAGGTATATGTATATGTGTCCAGTTCATTTATAATGAGAGCAGACAAAATATATTTTTTTAACTGAAACCGAGTGCCTCTTTCATCAGTCTTATCTACGATATGAATACAATTCAGATTAATAAAGAAAAGTAAAAAAAAAATTATCTTACACTCTCAATTCAAAACGCAGTTTAAAACCGGCATAAACATTAAAATTTGGAACGAGGGAAAATATTATAAAATTCGTTATTTAAATTTGTAATTAGGTTAATCTCACCAGTTCGCTTTCTGATGGGTTATGGTCCACTTTTGGTAGGTATTATTGGGATCGCAGGGCGCGAGCCCTAGGGTTCGGGCGTGCGCTTGAAGCGTCAGGCAGTAGCCGTGCAACCGATGGATCAATTGATTGTGCTCCTCCTCATACCTGCGGGGCAAATGCATTGAAGTTAATATAAAGAAATAAAACTAAACGTAAACATACAACTTTTCTATCTGGCCAGTATTTTTATAAATCATAATGATAAGAATTATTCTTAAAATTCTAAATACTGTGCCTACGACGCTTACTTGTCAGATTTTTTTAGAAAAACCATTGCTCGCCCATCGCCTACAAGAATAATCCCAAGTTTATTAACCTATCCCGTTTTTATTATACCTGTTATTAACATTTTTAAGCTATATAATAATATTATGATCTCAAGATCTTACGCAAATTTTAGCCACTGAATTGAATGGAGCTTAAATTAAGCGTGATCGAAGATTTTGAAGCTTCGTACGAAAGCTTCCAGCAACGGCTAACTAATCACGCTTTAATAATAAATGTTACCTCCCAAGGTCTGGCGTAAACGTAAGACTACAAATAGCCTGCTTGATAGACTCGGTATCAGCTTCCACATAATGCTCCCCAACCCCAAGGTGCCCTGTCTCATTCTGACAGAACAACTGACTCAGACCTGTCTTGTGGCACTTTGATCCTTTATAAAAAAACCTATATTACCTCCAAGGTCCATCTACGGTGCCAAGCCTACATATAGCCTGCTTGAGAGACTCGGTATCAGCTTCCACACAACGTTCTCCAACACCAAGCTGCCCTGCCTCATTCAGACGGAACAGTTGACTGTGACCCGTTCCGTGGCACGACGATGTTCCTAAAGAAACAATCATAATCATTGCATTTAAAAGTCAAAACTTGGTACAGGTGGTTCACGGCGCTTTAGAACCAGAAATGTCATCTAACTAGTTCTCTAGTACTGTAATAATGTGAGTATGAACTAATTGCTAATTTGTGGGTCGTTGTTGTTCGTGTTGGAAATAAAAAGGATTTCATTTTGAGGTCACATTCCTCTCTGGAAAGGAAAAAGCTGTTGAACTAGCCGTGTTTCATCATAGAGGGCTAAAAGTAATAAGTTTCCAGTTAATATCCGATGGGATATTTTTTTTTCTTCAAAATGCATGTATATAAATTTGTATGGATCGTCAAGGTCTGAGGTGGAACCTGAACTATTCCCCTGGGACAAGAAATAGGACTAACACAAGAAGGATGGTGAAACTAAGACTTATGGTGAAACCAAGTGACTTTAGACCCGGTTGCATACTAATCTCTTTGGATAGGAACCCGGGGTATGCCTTTGACCATGGATCCTGGGTTGAGTGAGTCAGGTTTTTACACGAAGCAACTCCCATCTGACCTCTACATGCTGACGTGTTTTTCATGATGATGCTAACAAAATCAAACTCACCTATGTACGCAGGCGCAGCTTTCCCCATAGTATCTAAGCACAAACCACTCGCTTTATTCTTCACCATGCCCCAATGTGTGTTCTTTGGCAGTTTGGGAAACTTGTCGTACACATCATACGCTACATTCTCCATGAACCACGAAAACTCCTTGCATTTCAGTCTATCTTTCAGTGCTAACTGCTCTGTTATATCACCCATATCTAAGAATCTAGCAGTGGGCTCTCGTGTGTAGAAATATTCCTTATGTTCCTCATCAAACCAAGTCTCGATCACTCTCTTATAGTTAATAGTTATCAAGGAACCTTTACGATTCTTCGCTAAATTACCAAAAGAGTATGGCATAAAAGCTCTGTAAACATGGCCTACTCTCGAGCATGGTACCCACTCAATGCTGCCACCACACTGCCAGATTTTAAAACTCAATTCAAAATTCTCCCCTCCCCAAACCAACAGTCCAGGGTCATACGCTCCTATTTCAAGGAAATATTGTCTATTGATAGCGAATAACCCTCCAGCGTGCGTAGGACTTTTATACGGCTCCGATTTATGTTTATGGAGGTTGCTTTCTCTATCGGGAACCTCATTTTCTTTATACAGCATTCCCCATTCAAATATCCCTCTATAGTTCGTTCCGTGTTGGTAAACTGGTCTATATTCGAAGGTCCTGTGGTCTATACCGTCTATGACTGGTACTGTCATGATTCTATAGTCTCTGTATATTGGTGCTAGTAGTGGGGGTAGCCAGTTAACGTTCACTTCGCAGTGGGCGTCGAGGAAGACTATGACGTCACCGGTAGCCTCTTGGGCCCCGCGGGATCTGGTACGGATTAGACCCTCGCGTTGAGTATTTCTGATCAGTCTTACTTTTCCATTCCAGCGTTTAATATACTTGTCGAGGTTTTCGCCCAAGTTCTCTTTATCGGAATAATCGTCCACCTATGAAATGAAGAATATTTTTTTTTTACTTTCCTCTGTGTAGTTTAAGGCTGTTAAAGCCTAAAAACACCTTACAAAGAAAACAACTAAGTATTAAAAACCTCCATATGGTCATCGCCTCAACGAGGTCATTTTCATATGGCAATCCGGCAATCGCTCTACATTATTTGACACTGGCGGCCTAAGTATAACACATTAATACACCACACACCATATATAATATACTTTTTTAACAGTGAAATATCTTTCATAGTCGGCTCGATATTTCAAGATAGCCCTTACAAACAAACAATCAAAGTTATAAACTTACCTCTTTATAATATTAGTATAGATTTCCATCCATGCGCCGTGTCTTCTAAAAAGTCTGAATCAAGAGGTGATGTTAAAGAAGAACACTTACCAACACAATCTCGTGCAGTATGTTCGGTGGTGAACGGTCTATGACCGTGTGGACGGTTCGCATCAGGACCGAGAAGCCCTCGTTGTGAAACACGATGATCACCGACGTGCTCGGCAAGTTGACTGGGTAATGCCAGTACTTGCACTCGTCCAGTCTAGTGTCAGGAACTGTTCTGCAATTTTAATAGAACCTTTAAATTTTGGCGTCCATTGGAAAATTGTCTGATACGCCAACGACACTAAAGTTTTAGCTGATGTTAAGGGAGTTTGCGAGGTAACAGCTCTTAACTCTGAAATTCCCGATTGAATTGGGCAAAATAACATTGATTCTTGATTAAACTCATGTTGGTAGTCCTGGTTGCGTCTCCTGATCCTGGTCCGCCAAACCGGATAAGTACCTACCAATTTTCTTTTGCAAAGTACTCCCAAAATTATGTGGCAAAGTTTTAACACATTGGCCTTAACAGAAACACACCTTGCTCGCGCAATTAAAATTCTCACAATGATGAATTTTTTTCTTTATCCTTTGTCCCAGCACTTAATAGGGCCACTCCATAGCCATTCTTTGCAGTTGGCTTATAACCTTGGGATTCTACCTTTAGGCGGTGATCTCTTCAGCTGAAAGTGACAAGGTGGGCCACGGTCACTTTCAGCTGAACCTTCCAGTCTTTTGACGGTTGGCTCTGTTTACCCTGCAAGGGTACATACACATGATTATATGCCGTGTTCACTGTAATCTTACCTGTTCATGGCGATATCATCCGAGGCAGCAATGTTCATGCCATATATACTTTCAGAGTCTGCTATATCGTTGTCCCGCCCTACCATATGGTACGGTTTGCCTTCTTGCCCAGGTCCTTTCACCACTATCCGGTCTTTGGGTTCAAAGTTGCCAAGTTCTAGAAAAAGGCAAATAAAAAATATTTTTTTCTTAACCCAGGCTGTTAAAGATTATCAAAGGAAAGGGTAATATACTTGAGTTTCTTCTCTTAGGTGATCCACATGATCATTAAACAAACAGATGATTAAAGCAAAGATGGAATAGACCAAAAAAAGTATATTTATTAACTGCCCCCTAGTTGCCATGCACAACACCGTTTTTTTCGGGCGAAAAACTATAGCTGTTTCACTTTCTATTAGGATATTCATTTAACATCCTAATTAAACATTAAATAGTTTGTCACACACATGCTATGCTAAGGGGGCTGGAGACTATCATACATACAAACTCTAGAGCAATAAGTAAAACCTTGTCACATTTTTTGCAACTTTGTTTTCACTACATGAATTAAATAATTTTGTTACACCTGTAGTAGTTTGAAATCAGTAAAATGCTAGCATGAGAACAATTTTTATTGCTTGTATATTGATCCAAGTTTGCAGTGTGTTATTACAGTTAACATAAACAAAGATAAGCAAAGATTGGAAAGCCATGATTTTTTTTACAATGTGTAAATACATAGTACATTAAATCAGGTCGTCAATTATCTTATTGATGGAATTGAGCTTATAATAGTGACAGGTTACATGCCCATCACCTAAAAAAAGAAACCAAAGTTTATTAGCTTATCCCTTAGCCGCCTTTTACGACACCAATGAGAAAGAGATGAGTGTGCTCCAATTCTGAAATGCCGGGATTTATATAAAATTGAAAAGTTTTCATCGAACAATTTATTTGTGTACACATTGTACACGCAAACATACACGCCGGCAGATTAAATAGGGCTAATAACTGTAGTTTGTCATAGTGAAATTTCCCACAAAAATACATATCAGTACTCTGACAATATTTTACCTGTTTTTAGTACCGGGTATTCATCCGGATGAGATTTGTATGATGAAGCTTTATAATCAGATATAACTGGTTGGGCTTCTATATTATTCCTACTCCACTTATTTAAAGCATATATTAAAAGCAGCAGGATAGCACACACCGAAGAGATACGGATAATACGACCACGCCTAACATTTGTTATCCTCATTTTCGACAGATTTGCGGCACTAATTAAAAATTAGAATTAAAACAAATAAATGCACAAACAAGTGCAGTTTTCTGATGTTGACGTAGACGACACGACTAGATTGAGTGTTACCAGTTACCAACTCCCACAAAGGGAAGCAGCTGTCAAGTTGCGTCAATGAGATGATGGCAATCATACCTTAGACTACTATATTACAATTTCTTTGCCTAATATTTTATGAGTGGCCCTCACTGACTTGATATTGACATTGACAGCAATAATTCAATTCGTTTCGTTGAATTTAAATTGTTTGTTTGCCCCTGCGTCGATCGCTCGGTGTTTGTATGTTTGTGGTTTGAGTTTTGTGGATGTGAATTAAAGAAAAAGAACATAATTCTAATTAAACAAGTATCTATTTACAGAAAAACTAAAATAAAGTATAATTTAAAATTATGGAGCGCGGTAAGTATAAATCTTTTGAAATTGTATTATGAATCGATGGGTTCACTCTAATTAATTACTTGAATAAACTTTCTTCTTTCTAGCTCAACCGTTTTCAATTGAGAACTTCATTATCAACTGGAATGGGGACTTTCCTAATTATCCTCTGACGGTGCCAGATTTGAAAAATCCACAGGCTTTGATGGGTGCCTTACTACAAGTTTTCGACAGACTAGCTATTGACCGTGACGCTATTCTTATGGTCAGTATAAGCTCTTTGTGATTTTTAGATATTTCTCATGATATCACTCTTGCTATTCTGATTCAAGGTTTACTTGCTTTTGATGAGTGAAGTGGAATCAGTCCATCAATAGAAAGCTTTTGATTTTACTCTCAAAACTGACTGTTTAACTGCCTGATATAATATATATATTTGTTTTTTCATTAAATTTTAGCCACCACCAGAAGAAAACCGCAACGAACACACTGTCTACTACGCAGACCTGATCCCTGTGATCAATATGACCCGTGTGATCAATCACCTTGTTGCCGTGATGCCACAAGTGAACATCACAATCAGCGTGATGCATTTCCTACAGCCTACACCCGTCACCTCGCACTCTATACTGCTTCTGTTGTTCAATCTCATGGTGTTTAACGAGGAAAGGTTAAGCGAGATAGCTCCGCATGAAGAGGAGCTATTTGCCAAGAGTGAAGAGGTGATTGTTCAAATATTACTAAACCTAAACAGGCTTTGTTATTTCCAAAATTTAAAAAATAATATATACTGGATCAATGGTTTGGTATGAAAAGATGTTGCTCTGCTTATGCAGAGGCATGGGTTCCATTACATTTAAGGCTGTTTTTTTTTCACAATAATATTTCCATAAAATTTTATTTGTTTCTCAATTTCTATTTAAAGATCAAAATATTTTTTTAAAAGTCTCTACTGTTTTTTGAAATTGTATCTTTTTATGTTAATTTTTGTGTGTAAATATGTACTTAATATAATAATGTACTTCTAGGTAAAAGCTTTAGATGACAAAAGGAATCATCTGATTGAGATGCTGAACATACAGGCTGAGGAAAAAGGAAAACGGGCAGAGAGACTGGAAAAGGTAATGAATTGTAGCAATTTCATTAAATGCCTTGTTATAAAAATATATGGAACCCGTGGATTTCACTTGCATGCACATAGGGAATCCAAGTGAAGTTTCTTTAAATTGCACATTTTTGATGTTAGGGTGTTTTGAGCAATTTCCAACTACTTCATGTCAATTAAATGAAATCAGATATAATAAGTTTATTAATATTACAACAATTCACCAAATGTCTAAAAAAATATGTATAGTAATACACATTTAAATCCCATTTTCAGCTAGAACATGACATAAAACAATTGGAAGAGGAACTTCGTCAAGAGAAGGAGGCACATGATGATGATAAACAGGAATTAGAAGCAGTCCTGAAGGAAAATCATCAGATTGAAGTGATTCTTGAACAAAAAAAGACTCAAAGGGATGCGTTGTTGGATGAACTGGCACGTAAGAAGGCTTTAAGAGTTTATGACGCGGACGATATACGAGCCCAAGTGGCACAGGCTGCTCAGAATGTGCAAGAGGCGGATGAAAAGCTGAATGGGTTGAAGGAAACATTGATGCAGAAAGAGTTGTGCCTTAAAAACTTGCAGACCATCAAGCCTGGATTGGACGAGGCAAATAATCTGCTACATGAGATAATGAAGTTGAATGAGAATATAAAGTAAGTATTGTTTTGTATTATAAAAACTTTGTATTGCAAGATATGAGTAGTATTATAAAAACTATGTATTGTCCGGGAGGTCAGAAAAGCAACATGTTAAGACTCTGGCAGGGTTTTTTTTTTTATTTTTTTAATTGGTGGTAAAAGAGCTATCCATTTTATATAATAAAATGTAACTGTCCTATGTCTTTTCTTGAAAGTTTTTGCCGAAAAATCTATATGAGGGATTGATATAAGCCGAAAATTTTTTCAAATATTGCTCTGATTTGAATCCAGCTTTCTCAGATGTGTTAGGCTTGGTACAACTTAAATACTGGTATGTAAAAATTTGTTCTCCCAAAGTATGTAACACGGCCGGTCAGCTTTTATATATTGTAATTGTCGGCGAACGAAGTCGCGGGCAATATTGAAACTTCTTGTTTCAGAGATTACGACTCTGGTGACCTCTGGAAACTTCTTGTTTCAGAGATTACGACTCTGGTGACCTCGACCTGGACAGCAAAGAAGGCGAGCTGGATGTGCTAAGCACCGAGCTGTCGGAGTTGGAAGCTCATCTGAGTGAACTGCAAGCCGCCAGGGCTGCTTCAGCCGAGTGCAGGCGAGAATGCGCTGCTAGGAGGCAACACGACCAACTGGCTGCCATGAGGTATATTTATATATATACATACATATATACCTTTGTGCTAACCCACAACAGCGAACAGGGAACAACCTCGATAATTGCTTTGACAGAGAGTTACATGCGGTGATACCTTCCCATCATGAAGAAGCCAATGTCCCACTGTGATTCAATATTATTAGTTTTCTTACTCTTGTACGAATAGGCCAACTGTCTCTAAAATGCTGCTCTAAATGTCATTTTTCTCTAAAAATTTAATATTTCTCACATATGGCTTACTAAGTGTGCCCTAAAGGGTCGTTCTCACTGGCCGGCAAATTTCGCAACTTGATATTTTCATAGAAGAAAAAATATGTAAATTCGTGTTACAGCGCTCTCCGCGACGCCGAGGAGAAGGACAGGAAGAGCCGCGAGCGCTGCAAGGCGGCGCTGCAGCGCAGCGAGCGCATCCAGCGCGACACCGCGGCGTATGAAGCGGAGAAAGCGGCTGGAATGGAACTGCTGAATAACATGAAGCTCACTTTTACTAATGAGGTAATACTACTAAGGTATTTGGGGTAAAAGCGCTGCAGCGAAGGGAGCACATAAGCAAGCTATCGCTCAGTATGAAAGTCTATAATAAAACCTTTTACGACGGTATTCCGCTCTGCCCTCGTAAAATGAGGAATCTCGACATTTTTAACTATTTCACATGCGAAGTAAAAGCATAGTAGTAGTACTTCAGCTGTTTCTCCTCTGTAAAAGTCAATAAAGACAAATTGCGGCGTAGGGGAGATCGCAGCGTCACCACGTCACACGGAGACCGCGATAGTGTAGAATATTGCTTTTAAAATGTTAAAATTTTGTTTACAGCTTAAATCCATCGACGATGCTTTGCTGGCAAAGATGATCGAATTTAAAATAGGTATGGAAGAAAAGCTTCGGAACAGAAACTAAGAAGAATCTCAGGATATTATACTGTTACAAAACTAAATCAGTTTGAATATATTCAGTACAGATTAGTGGGCATCATGCATGAACCAATTTCTTGTTAGGCTATGTTACAATATCTATCATATTCGCTGCATTAACTCTGTTGCGTACTACGTGGTAGTACGGCTCGAGCGATGCCGTTTCTATCTTCTGTTTCGCTTTTTATTATAACGTGAAACGGGACAGCGATAAAAAAGGAGTCTCGCGTGCCATGTTACGTGGCTGGATATATTTAATAGGAGTTAACATAAATAATTAATAATTATAGATGAATGTAGGTAAGTGTTCTTGTAAATAAATTTATTTTATTATTCTTTTATAACAGTTGTTTCATTTGGTTGAAAAATATTCTGAACCATAGAAGAAGTTTCCATTCTTACTGCCATGAGTTGATTCTTAATGCCATCTTATTTTAATGATAAAGTGTGGAAAATTGACAAATCTACCCAAAGAATATATGTTTATATCCACTACCGTTTTAAATCTACCAATCAATTTGAGACGAAAAAACATATTTTATTTGCCGGTGCATATCTATCGAACCGTTGTTGGTCTGATTTTGATGATTTTTTTTATATTCATAGCAACTGTCAATAGAATTTTTAAGTTCGGCATCAAAATCGGTTAAGTAGTTTGGAGATACCCATTTATAGATACTTATTCGCGAGGGCAAGTTTGCAGCGAACTACTAGTTAACAACATAGCTAAGAAGATTCAAACACACCCGGGACGTTGGATTAAATTATGAAACCTTTGTTTTAGCCCTCCGTTTGGTCTAAACCTACTTATTATAGATGCTATTAAAATTTAATCCCTTTCATACTTGCGAAACCTTCCGAAATTCTGAGCCCATTGTAACTATGACCGTACGTAACTATTTTCGCCTTTGCCTAAGTGGCCTCTAGCTGTCATTTTGACAACATCAATGTCGGACTGTCACTGACAGTTTCTCACCATACTCGCAAGCAAAAATATTATTGTACAAACAAACACAACACATCAAAGTTACTTTGTATTTAATAACTTTGGGAAATAATTAATTTATTCAATAAGTCAGCTTGTGTTCTACATATATAAAAACGTATAGTTACGTCTATATCCCTTGCGGGGAAGACAGAGCATTGAAAAACAGTCTTGAAAAGGCTGAAAGGCCACGTTCAGCTGTATGGCTTTATGATGGAATTAAGACTCAAATAGAGACAGGTTGCTAGGCGATCGCCTACAAGTGGAATCCCAAGTTTATAAGCCTATCCCTTTGTCGTCTTTTACGACATCCATGGGTAAGACATGCAGTGGTTCTACTCTATAGTGCCGGAAACCACAATTATACTCTAACCCATCCATTTTGTGTTATAAATAATTTCATTGACTACAGAAAGTTGTAACATGTCTCTCACTAGAAGTAGGCATGCTCATTTGAAAATAAACACATGTCGCATCTGTCTGGAAGCTAATTTATCAGACAGCATTATTTTAAAATGCGGTGATATGTGGTTGGAATTATATGAGTACTGCTTTGGGCTAACGGTGAGTAAATAAAGTAAATTATCAGTGAGTAAATAAAATAAATATATAGTGTTCTTTTTGTATGATCCAAGAAGCAATTTTTATCATAACACACATGTGTCATGCCTGTTTTTATATACTTTTTTATGTACCAATTTTGCCATACATTTGATTGTGGTATGGCTCTGTCTACCCTCCAAGGGTTCAAGATAAAGAGACCGAGATGTGATCATGTATGTATGTTCTGGCAATTAAACTTCTTGATAAAAGCTTATTTTTGCCAAGCATAACATTCAATGGAATTTTTGAAATTAACTTTATTTTATAGCTAACCGCTCCGTCCCGGCAAACATTGTTTTGCCATATATATAATTTTTAAGTAATTTCTAGTTAAAAAAAAATGTTAAGGGTGGACAACCTTTACCACTAAGGGGTATGAAAAATAGATGTTGGCTGATTCTCAGACCTATTCAATATATTGACACAATCACAAAATTTCATGAGAATCGGTCAAGCAGGTTTCGGAGGAGTATGGGAATGTTCATTCCTGACATGAGAATTTTATATATAAGATGCACTATGTAGGTGCTTATAACATTAGTACCAATCTGTATTTTTCTTTCAGATTGATGAAAATGATGTGCCGAAAATACTTTGTATGGCATGTGCTCAGCACGTGAAGGACTTTTCAAACTTCAAAAGGAAGTGTCATCATTCCAACAAACTGTGGAGGTCTATTATAGCAACTGATGTGGTGAGTTTAAATTATTGTGATACTAGCCACCCACCCCGGTTTCGCATGGTTAGCTTTATTCACCCCCCATTTTGGTATATATGAGGGTATTTGAAAAAAAGGTATCCTATGTTAGAATGGGGGTTTTTAACTATATACATACAAAATTTCACTCGAATCAGTCCAGCCGTTTAGCTGTGCAAGCAGAACAGACAGACAGACTTTCACGTTTATAATATAAGTAAAAGAAGTGAAGGATTTAAAAAAATACTGAAACATCAATAGTGAATAAAGAAGAAACGGTTAATTTAATCAATGGACACCAATAATTCGTATTTATATTGTTCACCAAATGTACCTAACATAATCAAAGTTTTAAACAAATTCAATTTTGTTGAATTGTTGATAAACTTATGCAGGAGTACGCAAATATATCTATAATAATACCTGCCTATATCCTCACTACATTACAAAAGAATGTAGGTAGCCCTATGCTTCATGTCCGTTTGTAAGCTATCTTCTCCTTAACCAGTCAACAGATTAAACTGCAATGTAAAATTACGTGACAAATACATGTAAGGCCTATTTTCCGAATAAAATATTAATTTTGATTTTGACATAGTTTTTTTTACTAATTTAGCCAACTTTTCATAAATATTATCGTAAAAAGTTTGGAAATAAACGTTATTAAACAGAATTATTGTTTCTACAGAAATGTTACTCGGAAAATTATAAAGCAAAAGTAGATATTGACTTATCTTTGGTAAAACACGAGAATGTTGATTCAACCCAATCTTTATCGGAATCTATTGATATTGACGTGAAGACAGAATATATTTCATCTATCTCTGTAAATAACAATGAGGAAGATTTTATAAGTGGTAATGAATGTGACGGATCTTTAGAATATGATATAGATTATACAACTAAAAAAAAAGTTAAGAAAACACGAAAAAAAGCATCAGGTAAAATTAAAAAACCTAAAAAACAAAATGGAGTGAAACCTAACAAGCCAGCTAAAAAACTAAATGGAGTGGTTGATACCACCCAACCTTGTTGTAAGTATACATACTTTTGAACTAAATCCAATTATTTTTTTTAATTTATAGTTACATGTTTCTGCTACTGATGAAGAATAGATTTTGCTGAAAGGCTGAAACAAAGGAAGATAGGTGATGTGAAAAAAAGTTTAGGCATTTCCCTTGATGGACTTTTATAGTCTGCAAGGGAAGAAGGCAAATCATTATATATTTTATTTGATATGAATAGGACCACTCCGTCTCTTTCCCATGGATGTCGGAAATGGCCACTAAGTCTCTGTCTACCCCGCAAGGGATATAGACGTGACTATATGTATGTATGTATGTTTATTTGATACAATGTTTCTCTGAGGCTCATAAATGTTTTAAATAAAATATAAATTTTACTAAGTAATACTCATTACATATTTTTGTAGGTTTATGCGACTTTGTTTCTTCTGACACAGAAACCATAAAGGATCATTTGGAGGAGCACAGGATAAAAAATGATCTTGCGTGTAAACTTTGCGACCACAAAGGCAGAGATTTCGCTGATGCCGTCAGTCATAGGTAGGTCATTTTACCATGTAACTTTCTTGATTACTTGCAGCTTTGACTTCTTCCTCCTGGCTTTAGTCCCGGTTACATCCTCACCTCTCTGGAGAGAAACTCTGGGCATTCCTTTGACCATGGATCCTAGGTTGGATGTGTCAGGTTTTTCACAAAGCGACTTCCATCTGATCTGTGCAATATTTGCAGGTAACCTAACCCGTATAGGATCCATGGTTACACATCCAGTTGCTTTAATGTGCAGGTTTCCTTACGATGTTTGCACTCACCTTAAGAGCATGGGTTAGTATTCAAACTAATGTACATAACTTTGAAAATAGTCATTTTTAAATGGCCGAGATTTGAACCTGTGCCTTTCTGCTCGATTCGACCACCGACGCTCAATTTATATATTATTTATTTTCTACTTTGTATATGTCGCTAAGAGTTGAAGTATGTAGAGATCGTGGCAAGTGAAAAGATGTAGTCTCTGCCTTCTCGTCCGGGAAAAAGGTGTGATTTTATGTATGTATGTATGTATGTTGTATATGTGCGGTATCATGAATACCAACGCCAACGTGACGAACCCGTAACTAATATATCGTAGTTGCACAAAGAACACGTAGTAGACACTCAGCGAGTTTTTCCACATTTCTCAAAATTTACCTCAGTAAATAAGCTGTTGATTGATTTTAATAAATGTTCTATATTTTTATCGGAAATGGGGCTTAATTAACAATCGCCATGTTTAGTGAAACCGACGTATTCACGGCGTAATGTTGGCAGATCCTGCTCCTGCCTTTAATCGCCTAGGAAACTATCGCTGCTTCGCTTTTTATTACGACGTGAAACGGGACAGCGATATTTTTTCGCGCGTTAAAAAGATATTGGTTGATAGATAGATGTTGGCCGATTCTCAGACCTACTCAATATGCTCACAAAATTTCATGAGCATCGGTCGAGCCGTTTCGGAGGATTACGGGAACGAACATTGTGACACGAGAATTTTATATACATATAAGATAAAGCCTCCTTTTTTCTCTGTATGCGCTAATCTCTGAAAATTGTGGACGGATTCTGTTCCTCTTTTAAATGTTGGAAAGAGAGTTTTCCGAGGAAGGTTTATATGTACCTATAAATTCTACCCGTGTATTCTAACGTTGTCACTTACAGAATCCACAAACATACAAACATACATACAAAAACAACACTTTGAGTTCCAATACCCGTTCTCTTTCAGATTTCACCACATCCCCAGGGCGTGTAGACTGCACATAATCTGTCATATTTGTGACACGAGACAGTTGTCCGTCAAATCGTTACAGTTTCACTATCGTTCCGTACATTTGGACAAAGACGGCGGTGTTTGCCATGTGTGCGGTAAAACGTTTAACAAATACAAAACCTGGTGGGAACACGAACGGTTACACAATGAGAATGTGAAGAAATATATATGCGATCATTGTGGGAAGACGTGAGTTTGTCTATATAATTTAGCGTCATCTATATAGGCGAAATATTTATGTACCCGAAACCGCCGAGCTTGCATGAAGAGAGTTATGAATGTGGATGAAGCGAAGGAAGTATGCAGAGATCGTGGCAAGTGGAAAGAGGTAGTCTCTGCCTACCCCTCCGGGAAAGAGGCGTGATTTTATGTATGTATGTATGTATAAATATTATAAAGCTGAAGAGTTTGTTTTGTTTGTTTGTTTGTTTGTTTGTTTGTTTAAACGCGCTAATCTCAGAAACTACTGAACCGATTTAAATAATTCTTTCACTGTTAGATAGTCTATTTATCGAGGAAGGCTATAGGCTACATTTTATCCCGGATTTCCTACGGGAAACGTCAACAATGCAGGTGAAAGTTGAATGAGTCGGCCATCTGCAAGTTTTCCACGCGAACGCTGCGCAAACAAACAAAGATATAGTAAAACAATGTACTAAAGATGTGAAGTACTCATTTTTTGCCACAAAAAAGTCCGCGAGAGCATATATCTATCTCTTAAGGTTTACTTACAATAACCACTTTTATGTTAATTTTTTAAGATTATTTTTTCATTGTAAACATAAGTTATTTTGAAACCAATTTTCTTTAATTCAGTATTAATCCTTATCCAAATAAATATATTTATTACTTTCGGCTTTTCATGTAGACTAAAATTGCCATTTACAGTATATAAATCAGACGAATAGGTTTTGAGATATAGTCGTTATAAGCAATTTGCAGCGAAACATTTAATACGGCGAACCAGCGTTCTTTCTAATACGCGTGACCGCCTGACCGCCGAGGAGGATGTTTGCAAAAATAAATATGATGCCCAAAACAACTATTCCACGCGGACGAAGTCGCGGGCACAGCTAGTGTATGTATATAGGCGACTTAGAGATAGGCTTACAAACTTGGGATTCTTCTTTTAGGCGATGGGCTAGCAACCTGTCACTATTTGAGTCTCAATTCTATCATTAAGCCAAATAGCTGAATGTGGCCATTCAGTCTTTTCAAGATTGTTGGCTATGTCTACCCCGCAAGGGATATAGACGTGATTATATGTATGTATGTCATCTATAAAAAAGCAACGAATTAAACGCCATTGTTCAGTAAATAACCCGTGAAGAGTTACAAACAAACAAATAAATAAATTCACTTTCGCATTTATGTTATTAGTTGAGATACAGATTGAGTAGTATCGTTGAGTTAGTATCTCGTAACACAAGTCGAACTTATTTCGAGGCTTACTCAATCTGTGTATAATATATATATTTAGTAATCTGTCCATGATATATTTATTTATTATGTCGTATGGTTCCCGGCACCAATAAAAAAAGAAATAGGACCACTCAATCTCGTTCCCGTGGATGGCGTAAAAGGCGACTAAGGGATAGGCTTTATAACTTGGGATTCTTCTTTTAGGCGTTGGGCTAGCAACCTGTCACTATTTGAATTCTATCATTCAACCAAACAGCTAAACGTGGCCTATCAGTCTTTTCAAGACTCTTCGCTCTGTCTACCCCGTGAGGGATATAGACGTGATTATATGTATGTATTTATTTATGGATTTTTTAAGGTATCTCTACCGCTCTCAAATCGAGGAACACCTTTCAAATTTGTCCGACGTAAAGGAATTTATATGTGACAGCTGCGGCTGCGCCTTCAAGCGATATAGTTATTTAAAAGTAAGTTCCATTTTTAAAGTTGGCATGACATTGATGCCATTCAAACATAAAATCACGCCTTCTTTCTTGGAGGGGTAGGTATGAGACTATATCCCTCCATTGTCACGGTCCCAAAATAGTTTTTTCGCTTTTTTCGCATTCATAAGCCTCTTGCAATTTCGTCGGTATCTAGTACTCTTGACCTGCCCTTTTGCCAGAACGTACTCGATATGATCAAGTTACGTTCGTAAAGGTCAGATGGGAGCCGGTTCGTGTAAAAACCTGACTCATCCAATCAAGGATCCATAGTCAAAGGCATACCCCGTGCTCCTCCCCAGAGAGGTGAGGATGCAACCGGGATTAAAGCCAGGAGGAAGAAGATGTTCGACTAAGCCTTCTTCACTTAATTTATTACCATCGCTTTAATACAGCTATACTCAACCTGCGGCCCCAGCACCGAATTTTTAATTGGCCCACTTTGAAGTTCTTATGCTTCGTTCTATTTTAAGAAGATTTAAAAGCCTCCAGCAAGAACTGGAAAGTGAGCAAAACGCCGTAATTTTACATCGAAGTATGTAAAATCAATATAGTAAATACACCGTTACCTCTGATTTACTTTTTATTTATCACCTTATAATTTCTCGCTTGCGGCCCGGGATCCCATGACGGTAACGGTTTTTAGCCCAAGTATTTGCAAAAGAGTATTTGTAAAAGCAGCCATACTCAACCTTTCTTGGTTGAGTATGGCTGCTTTAATACAATGAAAAATGAAAAATGAAAAATGAAAAATATTTTATTTGGAAACAAAAACAAGTACAATTTAAGTAACATAGGATAACGATGACATCTGCAGAAGTTATGAAACTGTGTCGCAGATCTCAACGCCCACCTCCAGAAAACATTTATATAATGTGTTTCCTTAATCTTAGCACCCAATCCATTTATTACAACAAAAGAGAAGGAAAAAAAAAAAGATTTGATGTTTAATATATGTATTGGGTGCAAATGTGTTTTCATTTGGACCAAAATTGGATTCTTGTTTTTTAGTTTAGTTTAACATTTCACCTTAATTTGAGTACACACGGGAGTTTCTTTGTGTCAGAACTATTTCCTCTATTGGTTAATATGGACGTATGGATTTAATAAATAAAATTATTAAATAATTTTATAGTATATGGTGCCGTGTGGTTCTCAGCACCAATAGGCGGATAAGGGCTTATAAACTTGGGATTCTTCATTTAGGCTTCAGGGTTAGCAACCTGTCACTATTTGAATGTCAATTCTATCGTCAAGCCTAAAAGCTGAACGTGGTCTATCAGTCCGTCCACCCCGCAAGGGATATAGACGTAAATTATATCAATGAAAATATAAATAAATAAAAAATAATAATTCCAGGTGCACATATCGACTGTACACGAAAACTCCGGCGTGAAATGCGACCACTGCGGCAAGACGTTCAAAAACGACTACAGACTGCGACACCATCTCAAAATGTTGACAAGAAAGAAGGAATATTTCTGCAAAGTCTGTTCCAAAGGGTTCGTTCATCCTGGCGCATTAAAAAAACACGAGTTTTGGCACACTGATGAAAGACCGTGCCCTTGTGAAATATGCGGGCAGGCGTTCAAAAAGCCCGGTGAACTTAGAGTGCACTATATGAGGCACAGAGGAATATTTAAATTCAAATGTAACGTTTGTTCTAAAGCGTTTGTGACCAGTACGCAGTTGAAACGTCACGCGGCCGTACATACGGGCGTGCGCAGCCACAGATGTACGGCGTGTGATAGAAGCTTTCATGGCAGGAAATTGCTCGTCGCACATTGTTTGAGCAAACATAATATTGTATTGGATTTTAGCAAGGAAAATGTTAATAATATTGAGTAAATAAATTTTTTTACATGCACAGAGAAATTGCATTTCATTTTTCACCAAAAAGGTTACAAAATCGAGGTTTGTCATGCAAGGGTTTAGAAGTGAAATAACACATACCATTAATTTATTTATTAATTAATTTGTAGTGGGCACTTAGAGTTGAGTAAGTAGGTACAGAGACGGTGCTGCTTGCTTATTTTTTATTTTAGAAAAAGGGGTAATACTCTTTAAAATACAATGGCTTGTATTTTGAACTTTTCCCAAAAGCCCAAAACGTTGATTGCACATACATCCATAAAACTAAATAAAGTGTACATCGGTTGAGTAATTTTAAAATAACTTTTTTTATTGTAGTCTTTTCTAAGATAAAAGATTTTAAAAGATTTGAGACTCCTGCCAATTTTTTTATTGGACTTTCGTTAAAAAGTTATAGAGCCAAAAATACCTAGGTTAGTTTATTTAAAGGATTTTTTTTAAATTTGTTCTAATAATTCCTTGTGTGCAAAATCGCTGATTAGTGAGCGCTATAAATTAAACATTTTCAACCGACTCGAAGGATATGATCCCTTACGTCTATCTTAGGTATTTAGATTACTTTTCTAATTTACAAAGGTATCTAATCAGGTAATTTTTCTTGTTCCCGTGGTTTAAAATAATTCGTGCCAAAGAAATCCTGTTTCTTTTGATTGTTAGGTATGTAGTACATATCGGTCCCATCGCCCTTTTTCAAAACCCTGTTTCTAATTACATTCTCCGAAGTCACTTTAAGGTCGTATGCCCATCCAATTTTCGCCATGAACTCTATAAATAAGGCGGAAAGGTTGTATTTGATATCTCCGAATTCTGATGATCTATAGTCGTATGGGAACGTGTGATGGTAATTATGGAAACCTTCTCCAAAGATGATCAGGCCAAGACCTTGGGATTGCGTTCCAACTGCGGTTTGGTCAATTGGCTTATACCCTATTAAGTGAGCAGCACTGTTAATCAAGTTTATCATATTCATTACCAAGTTTGTTCGGAAGTAATTAACAAAAAATGCAATGTGTAGTGACTCCCCCCAAAATGTAGTCGCTACGAAGGTTGGAAATCCGAATGCTATTAAAGCAACCAGTGGTACGATATATCTGAAAAATAAAAAAAATATATTTGGAAATTGGAAAATTTGAATAAGTTTATTCCAGTGGTCCCTAAAGATTTGAAATTGAAAATGTTTTTTTTTTTTCAATATAGGTTACATGGTACCACTTAGTGACGTCAAGTGTCGCTTGTAAAATGTAACCTACTTGTGACCTTGATTCGCGAGGTGCTTCTTGCAAATTATCCGGAACATCATGTTCAAAAATATTATCGTGACACCATTGTTCTTTCAATATTTAGTTCAAAACCATAAGCAAGATTTGTTTTTTTTTTCAATTTTATTTTTATTGACGCAGTTTTACTTGTATCTAAGCCGTGGTCTTCGGCAAAGAAGAATAAGATCACGCGTAAAGGAGCACTTACAATGCATAATAAAATCTCAAGGTAGGCTGGAAACAGGCAGTCTACCGAGAAAACTTTGCCAAACCTTAATTTAAGCAAGTTAAAGCTAAATTCGCATATGGCGGTTATGAATGTCCGCAGAAAGTTAAAGACTACTTTTGCATTTGCCAATGGGACGTGTCTGAAATGTCGTTGAAACTGTTTTTCTGTAGTTGTTTGGTCTACGAACAATTTGAAAACAATTAAACGTCCTCCATTTTGCATCTTCGAAATATACGTCGTCAGAATCGACTCATTAAGTATCTACTTGCTTGTCGAACATGACGACATAAAAATCAGAATGATCTGATTTTTATGATGCCGTGTGGTTCCCGGCACCAATACAAAAAAGAATGGGACCACTCCATCTCTTTCCCATTGATGTCGTAAAAGGCGACTAAGGGATAGGCTTACCTACATACTTGAGATTCTTTTTTAGGCGATGGGCTAGCAACCTGTCACTATTTGAATCTCAATTCTATCCTAAAGCCAAATAGCTGAACGTGGCCTATCAGTCTTTACAAGACTGTTGGCTCTGTCTACCCCAAGGGATATAGACGTGATTATATGTATGTATGTATGTATCTGATTTTTATACCTATCTACATATAATAACGTCTTTACTCTTTACGTGACTGAGAAAAGACTGCGTTCTATACATGATGATGAAAAATTAAACGATCGTCTAAATATTAGATTCCAACGGGTTATGCCAAAATATATACTTACTTCTCCTGAAAGCGGATGATCGGATTTTTCATCAAATCCGAAACGTCAATATGCTTCTCCCTTTTCACCACTTCTGGATGCGGCTCCACCACCATCCAGCCGTACTGGGAGAAGAAGAAACCTCTGGTAGCGTTGTGAGGATCAGCATCCGTGTCAGCGCATTGATGATGCAAGCGGTGCCTTCTAGCCCATGTAACTATGGATCGCTGGTTGGTAAGTAGGTAGAAGAATATGAGTAATATTTCCAGTTGAGGCTTGACTTTGAACGCTCGATGTGACCACAGTCTGTGGACGCCGGCGCCAAGACCCAGCATTGAGGGAATCACCAGGAATAGTGCTGGAAAATAAAATTAGGAGTGGTGAAAATCTTGTATCGATATTTTGTAGGTAGTTAGTTATACATACCTATATACTATTGGGAACGTTGGTATTTTTAAAGAATATGAATAAAAGATAAAGTTTTTCTTAATTAGTGCCTCCTTTTTTCCAAGTTGATAAGTAGAGGAGAAAATATCCCAAACGAAGATTTAATCTCGCTGCACCTGTTTAATTTTTGTATTTTGTTTATTTATTATATAACTTTTTATGTAGGTATGTATAAACTTATTATCATACTTATTTTATTTTGTATTTTAATTTTCGTGTAGGTATAAATATATTTATTTAGTTTGACCCCACATAGTTCTCCGTCAGACCCAATGGTTTACTGGTAGATAATGCTTCTAGCAAGCTCCGCAATTGTGCTATAGGTACATAGCCATGATGACGAAGTGTCTAAAAATACCATTTTTTAGAAATTCAAAGTAAAAACATCAATCTCAATTTCATTCCAATCCCAAAGCCATCAAGTTTAACGCAGCTGTCTAATCACCATCAGCCATGTCTACCGCGTTAGGGATTAAGATGTTTCATCTTATAATATAACGCATACTTACTGAATAGAACAGTTTGGTACTTTGCATACAGAAGAAGATATCCTCCATAGAAGCCAAGAAGGTTATAGCCGAGGACGTAAGGGAATATGATGGGGTGCAACCTAAACTTCCAGTTGTCAGCTGAAGGTGCCACGAGTCTTTGGAACTGCTCATGTTCATTCTGCAGGTGTTCTTTGATCAGTTTTGTATCATTGTCTACTAGAGGAGCCATGGTCTGAAAAGAAATGTGTTGTTCAGGAATGTTTTACTTTTAAGACATATTAAATTTTCACAGCGTGTTTAAAATCTGATAGAAACATCTGGCGATCCTTAGTTGCATCTTTTGGTGACTTCAGAATTCCAAACAATAAAAAATAGTATCTACTTACAATCCAAAAAAAAGTATGTTTGTTACACGAAGCGACGGAAACCTGCGACCTACTTACATTACCTGAGAAATCTAGCGAAACTGTAGCAGAAAATACTATACAGTGATATGGTTTTTGCAATTTGGAAAGGTGAAGTTTTGCCCATAGTCTTCTCTAACAACACATTCTTATTAGGAAGGAAGGTATATGTAGGTAATAGGTTGTCTGTTTCCGGCACTAAAATAGAACCACACCATATCTTACTCATGAATGTCGTAAGAGGCGACTAAAGAATAAGCTAGAAAACTCTGGATTCCTCTTGTACGCTATGGACATGCAACCTGTCACTATTTGAATCTCAATTACATCATTAAGCCATACGCTGAACGCGGCCTTTCAGTCTTCGAGATTGTTGTCTCTGTCTACCCCGCAAGTAATATAGACGTGACTTTATGTATGTATGCATTTATATTAGTGGCATAGGGTGAAGCCAAGATGAGAGTGCATGTCAGTCCTGTGCATTATAGGTAGATACAAAGGTAGGTAAAATAGTTAAATAAAAGCTTTTTTTTTAACAAAAGTCCAGTTTTAGGATATCCTGGTCATTAAAATAATAAAAATTATACTCAGGATAATGTAGGATTTGATTTTTTAAGTTTAATTAAATAAATAAAAATTGATATTGTTTTTGGAAACGTGGCACCACTTGCATGTTTGCTTCTTAATTTATAAAATAAAATGTACACATCCCAAAGAAATACACATTTATTGTCTATCTACTTTTTCACTTTTTTTTTCTGATAGAAATAATTATACTACATAGAATCAACAAATCGTACCTGATTCGATAACCGCACAACCGTTGCAGCTGCCATTGAATAAAAAAAAAAATTAAATCTGTCACCGTTAATCCGCTCGCCTTTCAGCGCGCCAAAAATTACGTGTTTGAAAACCACACAACGGTCGTTTGATGCATTTTCAAGAAAACTGAACTATAGAGAGCACACTAAAATCGGTACAACATGCTACAGTTGAGCATTATCTTTGACAAAATTACAATCGAATGCATTTTATTTAAGAATATCTGGTAGAAAAAAACAATTTTTTTTTAATTAAAAATGTAGCAAAAAAAAACACAATTTATACGTACGTGATTGAGACCCGCTATCACCAACGACTGTTACAACCAACTTATCGTTTGTTTCAATAACACCTAATGTTCGTGAGGATAGTCTCCCACTAATGTATGAGTTTATATAACACACACTGCCGTGTCATCCTAACACATTTCTGTAAGTGGCGTGCTATTTAGGTGTGCTATAAAATCACGTGACCTAAACATGAAAATTGTGTTTTGTCGTAGGCTTTAAGACAAAAGCACTAAAAGTAAGTAGTAAATTTTAGGATACCCAAACGAAATAAAAATTTTACCTGACTCCCTAATTGACGCAGTTAAAATTTTGATATTTGTATGACATAGTTAATAAAATGTAGTTTGCCTAAAGTACGGGAGTTCTCTTATAACATTTCGAAGTTTTAACTATTGTGTTAGCATACAATCGAGCTATATGAGCCAATTTGTTATTAGGCATCCCATCAGTTAAAGTAAGGAAATTTAAGCTGTTGCATTCATTGTCAATACGGTTAAAATTTTATACAATTTCTGTAAGCGACGGCAGTGCATTCGTCAATCTGCCATCCAAAATCCGATCATCTGCGGAGAACGGTTTTTTTAATTTTGTCAATAATTAAGTACTTACAAAGATATACAAAAACGGACAAATATTTTTTAAATATTGTTTTTGTGAGTTCTAAATTTAAAGAAATTTATTTTATAACAATACAACTAAGTATATTACTGTTTGAACTTTTTAATAAGATTATTACCGATTCTCGTTTCTTGTCGAAATGGTCCTTAGCTTGATGTAAATTGGTTTTCACATAGGAGAAATTAGGGGAGCAAAAGTTATCCAAGGTATTCGGATATTCTCGAGTGGTAACATCAAATCAAATTTAGAATTTATATGTATATATAATTTAAAAATTATTTCTACATTATAGAAGCAAGTAGGCTATAATCAACTATAAAGTCCTTTCTCATTTAGTATGTGTTATTCGTGAATTTTTGATAACTTAAAAATGTAATCTCCACACTCTGGTGTTCTGCTGTAGATTCAAAGGATTCAAGGAATTCGTGGAATGTTTTATTCACCGGTTGTAATAAGTCGCCAAAGTTGTTCCGCCTCTTCTTCATGCGCTGTGAAAGCGGTAGTCATTTCAAATACTTAATGTGTTTTTGCATGCATTTGTGCACAAATGCATATTTATATTTGTAAATTGACATCAGGTGAAAATGCTGCAGCGTAGTTTGTTGCGCCGCTTCTTCTAGACCTGCGCTTTGGAAGCGGTAGTACATATAATTACCTATTTTGACATTAATGAGCGACACCTTATAACCTTTTTCGAAAATAAATCTATTTTTTTAGTTGTTTCTGATCTTTGAGTCATGTCTTTCATTCCTCACGTAACGTTGTTGTCCTAGGCAACATATTTTTAGTTCTTTTTTAATTAAAGCAGTGGTGTTGTTTCAATTTTTTCTTAAGGTAATTTATGGTAAACGAATTTTCATGTAAGCCTAATATCTAAACGCCACTTTATTTTCTATTGTTTTCTATAAATAAAATTTTTAAATTTCGTTTTTTTTAGTATTGACATTTGGATGACTTTTGACTCAGTATGCCAAAAAGAAATTTGTATTTTGGCCTTATTACGAGAAAGAATATCAACATTGTATTAACTCATTTGGTCTTTTCTAGAAAAACCTGGATGTGTAGATTTTTCGGAAAGTTTCTAGATAGTTAAGTTTAGGATTCGGAACTTCCCTTCAGGATGGTACCCACAGGATGTAACCTAGACTTTATTTTAACTAAAGCTTTGCCGAACCTTTACATTCTTAGGCTAACTGTTTAATTAGTTTCGTAATTCTTATTAGGTAATTAGGAATATGGCTCGCATTTTCATGTTACTTTATTTATTTCATGTTATTTTATTTTTATACGGATTCTCATCACATTAGTTACACAGTCGGTACTTCGTGTAAAAATGGTTCAAAATGAAACGAATTTCATTCATCAACAAATTTCATAAATGTTTATTTTAGACATTGCCTAATTTTATCATTAAAAATTTTGATAATCTAAATAAATAAATATCACAAGTTTTTAAGCCCATATAAAGTCTAATAATTCTGGGAATTAAAATAATTATTGTTTAACATTGCATTGAGACGCATGATATCTATGTTACTATCTTAAGAAGATGGCTTATAATACTTGGTGCAAAAGAAGTCTTGTTTTTTTTCGTTGTTAGGTATATAATACATATCAGTCCCATCGCCCTTCTTCAAAACCCTGTTTTTAATTACACTTTCCGAAGTCACTTTAAGGTCGTATGCCCATCCAATTTTAGCCATGAAGTCAATAAATAAAGCTGATAAGTTGTATTTGATATCTCCGAATTCTGATGATCTATAGTCGTACGGGAACGTGTGGTGGTAATTGTGGAAACCTTCTCCAAAGATGATCAGGCCAAGACCTTGGTATTGCGTCCCGACGGCTGTCGCGTCGATCGGTTTGTAACCTATTAGGTGAGCGGCACTGTTTATCAAATTTATCATGAATAATACCAAGTTGGTTCGGAAAATGTTGGCGAAAAACGATACGTATAGCGACTCTCCCCACAGCGTCGGTATGTAGGTTGGAATGAAATAGGCAACTAACAAAAGCAGTGGAGTGATGTATCTGAAACAAAAGGATAAACTTTATTACATACCAATCATGTTTAATCGCTTGCCGATTTCCGAATTTAGGGAATATGCAGAATAACGTATTTTTAATAGTTACATACTCATCTTCAAAACAGAATTTGAGCCCCTATTTAATACCTATCTAGATTCTTTTCCACTTGGCTGAGCCGTTCTGGATTCCGACAAACATAAGAACCATCTGTTCTTTGTTGACAGACTCATTAGCTTCTCACGACTTATATAAGTATGTTTATTCTATTGTTAAAGATAAATCCGATAAACCACGACCGATGTTCTTTCAAACTTTAATCTGACTGGTTTTTAGTTTAGTTTTTTTTAGTTTACGGTCTTGCAATATACATAATATATTATTAAAATCACGCCTCTTTCCCGGAGGGGTAGGAATAGACTTCATCTTTGCAGTTGTCACAATCACTTCATCCACCTCTAGTATACATCTCTCCATGTAAGCTCGTTGGTTCCGGAAAATCTTGACCTGACCAGGAGTATTATCACATTAAACACTAGTCATTTGAATGTAAGTACATTAACATCGCTTTGTCGTAGGTATGTTTTGTGAACACGACAAAATATTGCGAACAAACTTACTTTTCCTGAAACCTGATGATTGGGTTGTTCATAAGGTCTGATACGTCTATATACTTTTCTCTTTTTTGCGCTTCTGGATGGGGTTCAACGCACATCCATCCGAATTGGGAGAAGAAGAAGCCTCTAGTAGCGTTGTGGGGATCAGCATCTGTGTCTGAACATTGGTGATGAAGGCGATGTCTTCTAGCCCAAGTCACTATGGAGCGTTGGTTAGCCAGCAGGTAAAAGAATATGAGCAATATTTCCAGTTGAGGCTTGACTTTGAAGGCTCGATGTGACCACAGCCTGTGCACGCCGGCGCCTAGACCCAGCATTGAGGGAAACACCAGGAATAGTGCTGGAAAGAAATGTTTGGTGTTATGTTAGGTAGGAATGTTAGGGCATGAATAAATTTATTGTTGATCTTATACCAAGTGGCTACTTTACAATTCTGCCGAATGTTTTTTGGATAACCCTCTTGTTTGCATCTTTACTGAGGAAGGAGCCCGAGTTTTCTTCGGAGTACTCGTAGACAGAATTAAGACAAAGATTACTTACTGCAAAGACAACCGGAAGAAACTTCTTTAGAACGCGAAATGCCTTGGTACAAAGTTTTCTTTGGTTTAAATTATTACTTCTTCTTACTTGTACAAAAATCCCAACTAATATTATGAATGCGAAAGTGAATTTGTTTGTTACCTCTTCACATGTTATCTACTGAAACAATCTTTTGAAATTTCGTCGAAGATTTGCGAAAAACCTGTATTTTTGTAAGTGGCGTTAAATTTTCACGGGCGAAGCTGCGGGTTAAAACTACTATACTTACTGAAAAGAATAGTTTGTGGTTTTGCAAACATGAGCAGGAAACCTCCGTAGATCCCGCAAGTGGTATAAATAAGGACAAAGGGGAAAAAGAGGGGATGTATTTTGAACTTCCAGTCGTCAGCTGATGGAGAAACGAGTTTTTTGAAATGTGGATTTTCATCTTCCTCTAAATGATCTTCTACCTTATCCACCAGAGGTGCCATATTGTTCTGAATAAAAAAAATAAACGTCTTTATCTTTGAGGATAGACAGTGCAAATATATATTTACTTGAACCATCTTGAGTGGCGATAAAGGTCCCAGGTAACTTTTTTTATTTTTAGTGATAGTAATATACCACTCAATATTTAATAAAGTAAAAATGTAAAACCTACAAAGGTACATAAAAGAAATCCTCTTTTAAAGAAGCTAATCTGCTAAGTTAATTCTCAGGTAAAAATTTAAGAGTATATAAAATAGTATAGGTACCTACTTATTATAAAGAATCAAGAAGTACAAATGGGCGATCTTATCGTTTATACTCTTCATATATCGATTGCTTCCAGACAACCAGGGGATGGAGGGAAAATAAATAAATACAGCATATGCATGCAATTTGTTTACGCCGCCACCAAATTGCAAACCAAAATTAAAAACTTACATAGAAAAAAAAAATCATACAAATACTTAGTTAGATATACCTGGTATAATATTCGCTTTCACTCCCTGTCAAATACCACTTACTGGCCTGCTACACCCGACCCTATGGAATTTACCTATGACGCCTGAACACAAATACTTGTATTTATATATTAGGTAAACATTGTCTTGTCATCTCGGCATCAAATATGACCTATCTTCGTATTGTCACGTCGCTGTACTACAAAAAATGTGCCAAGGGTGTGTCGGATGATGATCTATTTAAGGATCTCTAATTGTTAGATAATCGCGATAATTTTTTGCGATTATTGTTTGGTACAGTTTATTTAGTTATATAAGCGTAAATATGTTATTTAAAGTTGTAAAGTTCCTGTGTATTAATCTGATTAAAGTTTTAAAACTATATCTGACAATATAAAAAGTTGTCTTAAATCATGATTTTATTTTTTTTGGGTTTCTTGTATAAAGCCCCAAAAAACGATATGCATAAGTAGAACGCAATGTTTTAATCAACAAAACTTAACGGTTTTAGAGAACTTCTGAGTAGAGTAACCATTGCTATATGGTGGCATATACCATGCCACCATATAGCAATGGTTTCAATTATATTGGATTATGCGTAAGCTTAAAGGTAGGGTTAAAGAACCGGCCAAGATTCTTGTAGTAATTTTAATTTTAATACTTTACTCTGTTACAGAGTGACCAAATATCTTGGTCACTTTGTAACAGAATGATCAAAGTGAGTGTTACACAGTGACCATTTATATATTGGAGCGCAGGACATATCGTTTCGTGGTATGTTGGTTCTCAGATTCAGATTGGCACGACTAAAGTAAATTTTTTACTCTGTGGTCTTACGTCACATGGATATTGTAAATAAGTCAAATTCAAATTGAGATTTTATTGACAGAACAATAAAAATCCGGAGGGCTTTAGGATAACATATTAGGGCGGTCAGTCGCAACGTGAGGTGTAACGTGTCAGCCTAAATCGAGATTGCATGAAAAAAAAAAATATGTCGATGTAGCAAAAGTATTTAAGGATCACCTCCATTGGAAGTATGCATAGTATGCTGGAAAGATGTGATCGTATGTTTACGGCATATTTCATACTAGCTGTGCCCGCAACTCCGTTTGCGTGTTATTGGAAATGAAGGTTAAGGTTATTAAATTAACTCAAATTCATCAAAATAAATTTCCATTATTTCCGTACATATTGCAGAAAAGTTAGTCCCTTTGGCTTTCACAGCACATGATCTTCCAATTTTTTTTTTCGCCAATAGAAAATGCTCATCACGTTGAACAACTTTTGTTAAGACGTCTTTTCCATATCTCGGATAGTTTAGCTGTTCTGTAATGATTCTGCATCAGGTGTTCCAGATCTTAGATTTTTATACGCTATCAGAAAATGCTCATCAGGTCGAACAACTTTTGTTAAGACGTCTTTTCGATATTTCCTTTTGTTTTGTTAAGGTGTTAAGGTTCGACATCAGCTGTTCCGATTCCAAAACAAATTATACCTTATCTAATTATTTTATTATTCCAATGTCTAAGCTATACGACTGGAAAGTTTCATGATAATCCGTTGAGGAGTTGGAAAGTTTCATGATAATCCGTTAAGGAGTTTTTGCGTGAAACAGTAACAAATATACTTACAAATATCCATATCCTATAATCCTTAGTACATACATATAATTAGGTACGTGAACGTAGTAAGAACAAACAAAAAAAATATACACAGATGTCCAAATTCTCTCACAAAACAATGAATTTGTAAACTGAAAAAAAATGTATGGAATGGTACCTACTTACGGTAAATTTGGTTAAAAAAAGTACCTTCCATCCTTCATTTACGTGACTTTTTTGTTGTGAAATTCATTTTATTTTTATGAAAAAAGTAACTACATATTATTATTAATTATTTAATGTATGTTAACATATTTTTATTTATGATAATTTCTCTGCGTCAATACTTTTTCTATTGCTTGAAGGTTTATTTGTTTTTTGTTGGTTTTTTTTTAATGGTTTATTTGAATTCAAAGGCAGAGAGTGTATACAGTATATATATTTTCTATTAATATTACATACATATATATAATCACGTCTATATCCCTTACGTGGTGGACATAACCAACAGTATGTACAATAATTATGTAATAAGTACCCTGTTACCCGCGGCTGAGCTCGCGCAAATTTAGCGCTACCTACAAAACAATAATAGGTCTACAAAAGAATTTAACGCCAATAGCATTCTCTATCAGACATTATTGAGGGGAGTAACGGTTAACCGTAGTAAGTATTTACCTACGCAATGACTTGCTAAAATTTTTAATGTGACGTTACAAAATTATACATTACTATTTTTAGCGCGCCATCGCACAAAAAATTTGTAGTTTGCAAAAGCGCCCTCAATGCTCTCCTTTTTAAATGCCTTAAATAGTGCCATTTCAAACAAAAAATTCTTATTTCGAAATTGGTATTCGAAGTTCAGATTTGTAAATGGCCGAAGGGCAATTTTCAGCTTCTTACGTCTATTTGTGTGTTGTGTGGCGGCGTTCGACAAACGGTCAGTCTAAAGCGCGTATTCCATTTGACTATGGATGTCGTAAAAGGCGATTAACAGAATAGGAACATTAATCCAGTGCAGACCACGATCCAAAATGGGCAAGGTTCTGCTGCAAAGGTTGCAGAGGTCAGACGGCATCCGTTGAGTGTAAAAAACCTGACTTAGATACCCAATCTAAATTCAAACCTCGATTATTTTAACACACGTACCACTATTTTTAGCAAAAACTTTGAATGCGTAATATAAGTATTGTTCTAAAAATATAAATTTGTTATAAAAAGGTTCATGAATATACATAGGTATTATTGTATTCATTGCAATTTCGTACGTATATACGCTGATAGTCTTTCACGGTACTGTCAGCATAAGTACTCGTATAACAGACGCAAACTAAACAATTTTACTGTTACGGTATATCAATAACATTGTTACGTTTAGGTGAAACGTCGCAGGTAAGAATAATGAGAGATAATTAAAAAATCCATTGAAAACTACAACCTTTATTAGGACTAGTTTTATAATATTTAAGAGGGCGTGGATCTATAGACTCGAGATCCAGCAATTAGGTAGGATAGCTTGAGTTCTGAAGTAGTCCAAAGGCGACCCGGCGTGCGCGAGCTTGTATAGGGCTCCCGGGCTGCGAAGGAAGACCGCAACGGCACGAGGTCACAAAATTTGACACAATTTATGTGCCAATCTACAAAATGATTGTGTTACGCACGCCAAGCCATTACTCCGTCCACTGTTTCCGAATTTAAAACCAGACGTAACATCAGATTCTTCTGGATTTAAGTCCCGGTTAAATCCTCAGCTATCTGGAGAGGAGCTGAGGGTATGCCTTTGATCATGGACCCTCTTTTGGGAGAATCAGTTTTTTTTTCCAAAACAATTCCCATCTGACCTCTTCAACCTTTGTAGGGGAACCTTACCCGTATTGGAACGATCATGGTTACACATGCAGTTGTGAATGTGCAGGTTTCCATACTATGTTTTCCCTCACCGTAAGAGCATTGGCTAGTTTTCAAACTAATGTATATAACTTTGACAATAGACCTTGGTACATGACAAAGATGTGATTCGAACCTGTGCCTTGCTGGGCATCACGTATTTTGACTAGGCACCTTACCAATTCGACCATCGACGCCCTCAACAAAAGGACTCTTTCATCTAGAATTAGGGTGTGCAGGGTCAATTTGAAACGGAACAGATTTATATCCCTGTCTCTTTCTCTCTCTCGTCTTACATCGTAGGTACATCCCTCAGGAGTACATGTCAGTGTCCATTCAAAAGGGTTAAAACTGAAGATGTCGATATGTCATGTAACATAAATAATGAATAGATGTCTGCCATTGATGTCGATATGTAGAATTTAATTCAGATTGTTTTCTCACCGTTGTACCATTGTAAAAATGTCGCATAGAGATAGATAAAGCCGTGATATAGTTATATCCCTAGAAATGTTATTATAATATCGAAACAAAGTCATAGAAAGCGATTATCTTACAATTATAAAACTGTTCAAGTTTAGTGTTTTGATTATATAAATAGATAAGGTTAACGAAATAATGAATAGATGTCTGCCATTGATTCAAATAAAACATTATTTGTTTTTATTTTTATTATAAAATTAAATTGTAACGAATAAAATCGTATAATCATCCATTAAAATACTTTTAAACAATATTATATACCTATTAAAAAATTACAATCATTACATATAACAAGACAGTAATCAAATTGAATGTACTTACAAAAATATGAAATGTAAACCACACAATTCATAAAGAGAAAGGATTTATATTTTTTAATACATATTTAATGAATAAACTCAACAACTACTGGAACGATTTTCACGAAATTTGTAACGAATATAGAGTATACCTTCGGGAGTGACACAGGATACGTTCTTACTGGAACTTTCCAAGTTAGCGAAGCCCCGCGAAAAGCTAGCTACTACAGAAACCGAACAAAGGTATAGTTTAATTAAATCTAATCTCTTCCAGAGTTTTTTAAATTAAGAATGTTGTGTCGTCGTGCTGCCGTGGTCTCTCCTGCGCCTCTCTTCGCCGCCTGGGGTATACTATCTATAAGCGCGCGCACACATCCCGGTTCTTCTCCTTTGGTCTACCCCTGCGCTCACCAAGCTGATGAGTAGCTCGCTGGCCTCTGCTTCTCCGCTGGCTGCTGAATCTCTCTAGCTAAACCCACGCTCTCTTCGAAATTGTATAACTAGTACAACTAATATTGTCGTTATCCTAGGAATTATAAAATTGTCTCAACACCCCTACTTGCGACGTTTTACTAAAACAACACAATGTGTCTAAAGTAAAATATAGACTTAATTAAAGTAGACCATATTTTTCATCTTCTTTAAAAAAAAAATTAACTAAGCCTCGTTTTACAGTCACATTTTCAGCATTTGTTTTATTTTATCTTCTTAATGTCACCAACATAGTCGTAGAAATAAAGGCAGACGTAGTGTGGCTTAAAAATATGAAGCATCGTAATGGACGCATTTTACGCATGTGTGAGTGACTGAAAGTGAAATAATCTATGATGGCCTTTTTTCTGCGTCTATTGTCACCAATAAAAATAATACTATAAGACCACTCGATCTCCATTCACACAGGGATGGATTTCAGGCGATGGGCTAGCAACCTATCACTATTTGAATCTCAATTCTTGCATTCGGCCTAGGTACAGCTGAACGTAGTCTGTCAGCTTTACAAGGCTTTTGGTTCTGTCTTATATACATACATACATACATAAACTCACGCCTCTTTCCCGGAGGGGTAGGCAGAGACTACCTCTTTCCACTTGCCACGATCCCTGCATACTTCCTTTGCTTCATCCACATTCATAACTTATATTAACTGTCTTATATTAAATAAATAATATTGATTAAAATCTATGTAACTACTTAGCGTAAAAACCAGAGGACCGCAAAGGTAGCAGACGTCCGGTTTTACGCAATCATAACATCTAGCCTGACTGAAAATCTTCCCTTTGGTGGCGGTCGAGCCGAATCATCGCTCCCTCTACATTTCTAATCATAAAATCTCAGGTTCACACATAATATTAACGTTTAATTTTTAATTAGCGGTATAAAAGAATAGTATGAAAATATAAGTGGTGCATTACAATTTTGCTTAACCAGAATTTATAGGTATCACTCCAAAATTCACCTATCATCTCATGGGTTTACTTGAAGAGATTTCTGTTAAAATAAGTAGCATCTTTGTACTAGAATTACTGTATTAAATGCTCCTGTATATAATTTTGTGTAGACAAATAAATAAATTAATAACTAAAGAGCCACTAAAGGAATTTTGTAGGGAGCCAGGATAGCAAACGCGAGAGCAGCGCACTCCTCCCATGATGCGGCTCCTAGACCGTGCCCGTAAAAAGAAAATGCCGTGTGGTTCCCGGCACCAATAGAAAAAAAGAATAGGACCACTCCATCTCTCTCCCATGGATGTCGTAAAAGGCGACTAAGGGGTAGGCCTATAAACTTGGGATTCTTCTTTTAGGCGATGGGCTAACAACCTGTCACTATTTGAATCTCAATTCTATCTTAGAGCCAAATAGCTGAGTGTGGCCTATCAGTCTTTTCAAGACTGTTGGCTTTGTCTACCCCGCAAGGGATGTAGACGTGATTGATATATGTATGAAGAGATAGTGTTAATTAGTCCTATATAATTGCAGTTTTTATATAATTCAAATTAAATAGCTTGTTATATTGTATGTATAGTGGTTATCGTTATGGCAATATACTCAGTTCATCTCTGTTATCATGACATGTGTAACATTTTCTAAATAAAAAAAGAGACGATATTATGATTTTATTTTCTTTAGTTAATCTTGTTTGTCACTGCTCGTTACGGACTTTTCTCTAACGTTCTTCCACCTGGAATTAAATAAAATTTATTATTATAATTATAAATCTAGAAATCAACTTATCAATTGATGCTTATAAAGTTAATGCGAATGTCTGTCTATATCTAGGTATCTATCTATATATATGTATAGTGTGCAGAGATCGTGGCAAGTGGAAAGAGGAAGTCTCTGCCTACCCCTCCGGGAAAGAGGCGGGATTTTATGTATGTATCTAGGTATGTAACGCTTGCACGGAAAAACAGATTTTGGCGTAATTTTGTATAAATATTCGGCTCCAGAAATTGATGTAGGTAGGTTAGGTATCAACCCACTAATCGCCTAGGTACCTACGATGTATTGTTTATTTAATTAATTTTTTGTTTTTTTTTTTTCTTTATATTTATGTGTATTTGTACTCGTCAGTGACAATAATGTTGGCATGCACTGTACGAGTACCGATGTTACAATATCATTCACTGACACTGAAGTATATGTTACTTATAGGCACTTGCCGGCACTGTTACGTCTGAATCTGCCTTTAATCAGTAGTTTTGTTTGTCTTTCCAAGACTGTTGGTTGGCTGTATCTATCCTGTAAGGATGAAGACGTGATTATATATATGTATTTATATATATAAAAGCGAAAAACACTCACTTAGGAATCACGAAATCTCGAAATCTACTGAGCCAATAAAGATGAAATTTGGCAGGAAGGTAGATTTTAATTAGGATGGATCCACTAAGAAAGGATTTTTGGAAATTCAATTCCTAAGGGGGTGAAATAGGGGTTGCAAGTTTGTATGAAACTTCGTCATTTTTAGTGTGGGTTACGCGGACGAAGTCGCGGGCAACAGCTAGTATATGTATAAATTTATTACGTTTTGTAAGTCAGCATATTGTTGATGTTGATGAGTGGCGCCTCCACTAACAGCCAGACGAAGAAACTACCCACGTAGCACATTATAGAGAAGCCTATCGACAGAATGGTCTGAAAAAAATAATAATATTATAAAGCCATACAGCTGAATGTGGCCTTTCAGTCTTTTCAAGCTCTGTCTTTGGTTCACGGGAAATAATCAATAGTTGAGGGAGTATCTCGAACTTACTTTAATGCAAACTCAATCTGTGTAATTTGTCCCGTATATGTTCATTATTATGTAAAGGGTCGACAATTATGTAATAATGGCAAAATTATAGTAGTATACAATAGTTATATAAATATTAACTTTGAGAAAATCAAATTTTCCAAATTTAACTACCGATTACGGGAACTGTGCCGTGTGGTTCCCGGCACCAATAAAAAAAAGGACCACTCCATCTCGTTCCCATGGATATTTTAATAAGCGACTAAGGGATAGGCTTATAAACTTGGGTTTTTTTCTTTTAGGCGACGGGCTAGGAACCTGTCACTATCTATCATTAAGCCAAATAGCTCAATGTGGCCTATCAGTCTTCTCAAGACTGTTGGCTCTGTCCCCGTCTGAGTTCCGTAACCTTTGCAGCTAACCCATCATCATCAAGATCGTAAAGCAATAACTGCATTAGACGAATGTGCTTTGGTTACCTTTTACGGCACCTGAGGGAAGGAGATGGAGTGAATAAAATTTTTATTCTTTTAAATCACAGAAAATGTAAGGAGCTACTTACAAGTTGGTAATAATCATTCTGGACTAAGGTCCTAAGAGTACCCATGTAGTACAACTCTATTGGTAGTTGTAACAAGAACGCAGTGTAGGATAATCTGCTGATTGGAACCAAGGGGAACCATTCGAATGATTTCTGAAGGATGGCTGGAAGAAAATAAATGTGTAAAACAATCTTTTCAACAAATATTATGGGAATCTAACCCTAAAACTTATGATTATTAGATTATCAAGCAGGTTGACTAAGCAGATATACAAGGAGAGTGTGGAGAGAAAGGTCGGAGTGGGAATACCTAGACGAACGTATCTTGATCAAATTAAGGACGTCCTGGTGAAGGGTCAGGTCAAGAGTACCCGAAACCGCCGAGCTTGCATTAAGAGAAGAATCTTTGAATGAATCTTTGAAACTTTGACCTAAGAAGTTTCCAGCACTCTGGTCACGTGTTAACTTGATAAGGTGCGTTGGGGTAACATCGTGAATGGGGGAAGACCGTTTTCTTTGAATATTTACGAAATCATTAGTAATTTTTCTAAACTGACAACATAGCGCTAGATGCCATTTTGTTGTGCACCTCCCCGCAGTCCGCGTCCGTCACTGAGCCGCGTCGTTTGGGTGTCAGTAAAATTTGATTGATCTGGGGTAAATGTCACAAGAAGGCAAGTTAAAGGTCGGATATTTTGCTATTATGGGCTGTATGTTCTGAGCCATAAAACCGATTTTATATCATTTCCGAACTTACCCCCACTACATCCGATCTTACCCATGGATTTAAAAAAATCTTTGTGTATTTTAAACTCTGTTTATGCGGCAATCATTTAGTTTAGCGAGATATCCGCAATTAGATTTGATACTTTGACATTTCATAAACAATTCCCAATTAAACTTAATGTTTTAATTAAAATATAAGTCTAGAAAAAAAAAAACATAAACATGACCTGTCAAACACAACGAAAAACAATCCGAATTTACCCCAACGCACCTTAAGTCTCTTAGAAAGAAAATTAAAATGCTGATGGGCCCCACGTACCCAGGGTTGCCAATATTATCAAATTATGAATTTGTAATTAACAGAGATCGGAATAGGTAGATTGATTTTATGTACTTGCATCATGAATTACCATAGAAAGCATAACATGGATAAGCCTCTTTTTCGGGATTCAATTTCAGTAGTTGTCCGCGGGTAACATAGGACTACAATTTACGTAAACGAAGTCAGGGGAAAACAGCTACCACTAATAAATTCTTCATCCATCACTTGTCAAAATTCCGGAAAAAATCTTAATAATTTACAAATCCTGCAATCCCGGAGGCGTGTCCATATTAATATATACGTTTCAGTTCATTGACCCCAATTCAATCTACCTATTCCGATCTCTGGTAATTAATTACTCACTTATATCTCCGTATTCACAAACCACAATGATAGTGCATATAGCTGTCGACCATACAGCTCTGTTGAACGCGGCGTAGACCCCCGATTGGGCTGAGGGCACGGTGCTTACGAAAAAGTAGTAATATCCTCCGTAGAGACATAGTCTCATTACTAACAGAGCTATTGCGACAGCGACATACGACCAGAACTGGAAAAAAAATTGTACATACATGTCATCACGTCTATATCCCTTGCGGGGTAGACTGAGCCAACAGTCTTGAAAAGACTGAAAGGCCACGTTCAGCTGTTTGGCTAAATTATAGAAATGAGATTCAAATAGTGATAGGTTGCTAGCCTATCGCCTAAAAGAACAATCTCAAAATCGAAAGCCTTAGCCCTTAGTCGACAAAAAATACATACATACATATGGTCACGTCTATATCCCTTGCGGGGTAGACAGACTGTTGGCTCTGTCTACGTTCAGCTATTTGGCTTAATGATACAATTGAGATTCAAATAGTGACAGGATGCTAGCCCATCGCCTAAAAAGAATCCCAAGTCCCAAGGCACTATACTAAAATTAAATTAACTTAAAATATTTGTTTTACCTTGGATATTCGTTTTCTGTAGTCCTTTGGTTTATATGTGTATATGATATATCCAATTACTGCTCCAATTAAAAATGGGGATGCGTGTGTATACGGCTTTATAAAATTATCTGTAAACTCTTTACTGTGTCTAGGGTAGGTTCTGAAACAAATTTTTTAAGTAGTATTTTTTAGTCTGACCTATAAAAAAAACCGGCTAAGTGCGAGTCAGATTCGCATACATAGGGTTCGATACAAATTTTTAATAAATGAAAAAGTTTCAAAAAGTATTTTTGTTTTTGGTACAAATTTTTGTGGATCAATTAATATTCTTATAAAAAAAGGAATACTTACTCAAAACCGTCCATTGGGTTGGGTCTAAATTTGTACCAATAGTTTGCGAGCCCTGATAGAACGGTCCCAACGGTGAATGTTGCAGATAGAAATGTAATGCCCAATGATTTATTTTTCTGGTAAATACAAAACAAGATGGCGGCCACAATGCTGAGTTGGAAATCACAGGGCACGTACCACGATACCAAGTTGCACTGAAATCATATAAGTATTTATTTATTTTATAAAGTTATGTAAAAAAATACAACTAGAACTAAGATTAACGAAAAACTTTATACATACATACATACATACATGTGGTCACGTCTGTATCCCTTGCGGGGTAGACAGAGCCAACTGTCTCGAATAGACTGAATGGCCACGTTCAGCTTTTTGGCTTGATGATAGAATTGAGATTCAAATAGTGACAGGTTGCTAGCCCATCGCCTAAAAAAAGAATCCCATGTTTATAAGCCTATCCCTTAGTCGTATTTTACTACATCCCTGGGAAAGAGATGGAGTGGTCCTATTCTTTTTTGTATTGGTGCCGGGAACCACACGGCACTTAATACTTAATATAAAAGAATTTTATATATGTATGTCTATGATTATATTCACCATATTCCTAGCGTCAACAACGTTATGTATCATCAGAATGCTGTGCCACCAGTTTGTTTGACAGGCTTCTATTTCCTCACGAGGTATCGTATCATATAGAGGGCCATCTATGCCATACTGGAATGCTAAGGCTAGGTACGCTGTAACGAAACCTAGGGCAATCATCAACCTGGAAACATGAAGAATCGAGTAGAAAATCATAAGGAAATGATAACTCAATTAATGAATGGGAAAGTAAGTTTAATTGTTTGTATATTGTCTCTTCACGCGTTATCTACTGAACTAAGATAATTGAAATATTGCGACTTTTTAAAATGTTATTTATAAGATTGATGAAGATGAAGATTGAAAATATAGTTCTCGTGGTATTTATAAACCGTGGGTTAGTTATAAGCGTGGGCGATGTTATGTGATGTTTCTGCGGGTTAAAACTAGTAGCAAATGTAACATAGTAACACATGTATCACATGTATTATAAACAATAATCACGCCATCAGGCGCAGGCCTTGTATAAGAGTTCCACTTTGAAATTGGAAGTGAACTGTTTCCAGCGTCTATCCGTAGCATCAAAGTGGGACTAATGAACTTTGAAGATGCATATGTCTTTTAGAGCTTTCTATGGTTAACAAGGGTAACATAGAGAGAGAGAGACAATAGTGAAACTTTTGTCCTAAATTCGTGAATAGTTTAAAAAGCCCTCTGGTTGGGACGTTGCCAGCTCAGAACAATTTAATTTTATCTGTAAAATTTATTTCTGGTTTTTTATTACCTGATGTACCTCTTCCACATATATTTCAGTGGACTTTTCCATTTGTCTGTGAACATTCCTCGCATGAAGAGTAGTCCTGATATGGTGAAGAATGAGTCGGTCGTCAGGTCTAAATGGATCATGAAATCACTCGTTTTGTATGCCATCTGCGAACCATTTAAATTATATACATACATATAGTCACTTCTATATCCCTTGCGTGGTAGACAGAGCTAACAATTTTAAAAAGACTGAAAGGCTATGTTCAGATGTAATTAAGATTCAAATAGTGACAGGTTGCTAGCCCTTCGACTACAATAAGGATCCCAAGTTTATTATAAGCCTTAAATTAGTCGCCTTTTACGACATACATACATGGGAAGATATGGAGTGGTTCCATTCCATAGAAGTCCCGGAAACCACACGGCAAGACACATAAATAGAATTTACGTCATTTTCTAATAGGTACTGGGATAATTTCAGCTCTAACTGGAAGTCCTAATGATGGAATTGAGATTCAGATAAAATAAAATAGTTCGCAATTTTTTTAAATTTTCTGTCGAATTTGTTTTATACAGAAATGACTATGTTTTATAGAACTTTTGTGTGTTTAACTTTTGTGTATAATTTTTATTCGCATTGTGTTTTATGGCCAATACATCCATTCATACTACATCTTGATCAAACTTTTCTCTACTTTACCTATTTACAGTTGTACCCTCATTATGCCGTGAGAGTCCGCATTCTGACATTTCTCATTCCAATATGGCGTCTTCAAGCTTCAAGCTCCAGCCCGCCAAAATGGAAAAGAGTCTTAAGACCATTGGCATAAATCATCTATGGAAAAACTTGGAGGATTACCTCTTCGGAATCCAATAAATTGACGGTTGAATGTAACGAGTTTACTATTATCACGTGACCAGCTACAATCAGAAATGACGATATTATGCGCATCAAATTCATAGAATATATTTCGTCGTCACGAAGTTTCGTCAGTTCTTTCATGTTCCTTGTCAGACAGAAAGACCTCGCTAGTTCGCCAACTGAAAAATTTAAGAATTAAGTAGATTATAAAGGGAGAAAGTGGAAAGATAAGACCTAAGACTAAGACTACCGACATCCAACACCAATTTTTACTCCCACTCTTTTACTGTACAAGCTGTCTATGGAATGCTCTCCCTGTCGATATTAGGAAAGCCCAGACTATTGATAGTTTCAAAAATCTCGTTAGGTCTCATTATCTTTCTACTCTATCCTAAGTACATGTTATTATTATGTATTTATCTTTTTTACGTGTATTTAGTGTATTTATGCGTATTTGTATGTATTTATTTGTATTATATATAGATATATATTCTGTGTGCATTTGTGCTCTGCGCCAACGCCAATCATCTGTTTGGTTTCCTTTGTCATGCCATGTTCAGCTGAGTGACCTAATAATGTAATTGAGATTCAGACAGTGACAGGTTGTTAGTCTATCGAATTAAAGAAGAATCCTAACTTAACATACATACATACATAAAATCACGCCTCTTTCCCGGAGGGGTAGGCAGAGACTACCTCATTCCACTTGCCACGATCTCTGCATACTTCCTTCGCTTCATCCACATTCATAACTCTCTTCATGCAAGCGCGGCGGTTTCGGGTACTCTTGATTTGATGCTTTACCAGGACGTAACTAACTAACTAACTTAACTGCATATTAATAATGATCACAAAAAGAAATGATTACCAAATGTATCCGAAGACGATCTGCCTGTAGAGTAGTAATATGAAAAACTTATGGTGAGGATTGAAAATGCTGTCACGGATAGCCTGCAACATAAAACAAATTGACGATCAAGAATAATTAATAAAAAATTGAAATACAAATACTAGAAATAACATGGTTCGGTCATGTGTTGAGGATGAATGAAAGCAGGTTGACTAAGCAGATATACAAGGAGAGTTTGGAGGGAAAGTTCGGAGTGGGAAGAACTAGACGAACGTATCTTGATCAAATTAAGGACGTCCTGGTAAAGGGTCAGGTCAAAAGTACCTACCCGAAACCGCCGAGCTTGCATGAAGAGAGTTATGAATGTGGATGAAGCGAAGGTAGTATGCAGAGACCGTGGCAAGTGGATAGAGGCAGTCTCTGCCTACCCCTCCGGGAAAGAGGCGTGAATTTTATGTATGTATGTAGAAATAATATGGGTTTTGAAGATAATGGTACATACTTTTTATAAGATATGAACTTTTATTATTATTGAACGTTGAATTGTTTCTTATTAGTAATGATAAAAAAATTTACTAATGCTTTTTCATTAACTTACACGAATATGTAAAATCCCAATGAGTATTCCTCAGGTTTTCCAGTTTTACAGTACGCCACTTCGATTCTGGTGGTGTCATCCATGGGTGACAAATGGCTGATCTGCAGGAATGCCCTCGCAATCTTGGAGACTGAATGCGGCTCACACGCTGATGGTACACATAAACCCCATAAGGCTTTTGTCAAACTCCGTCTAAATTTTGTTCTTTTCTAAAACAAATACAGTGTGATAACTACTTTTATTACCCAAGTGTTTAATATAACAGAGAGAAATATTTTTATGTAAATCTTTAATTAATTTTCCTTTCAAGACGTAAGTATGGAAATTTAAAGAATAAGTAAGTATAAAAATTATAACACAATCTTTGGTACAGTGGACTACAGAGAAAGCCTAACGTATCCAATTTGGTATAAATTTTTATGAGGCCGTAGTCCACTATCATAAATGAGGCAATAGGAGACTAAAAATATACCTTCTTTTGATATTTGTCTTGATAAACCTTCAACACCTTTACTTAATCTAAGCTTAGAAGCCTACAGCTTGGAATGCAAAGCAAACATTGAGAGAAGACAATGAAATATAAACGTACATATAAACATTCATATAGTCACGTCTATGCCACTTGCGGGTTAGACAGAGCTAACAGGTTTGAAAAGACTGAAAGGTCATGTTCAGCTGTACGTCTAAATGATGGAATTGAGATTGAAATAGTAACAGGTTGCTATCCCATCGGCTACAAAAGGAATCCCAAGTTCATAAACCTATCCCTTAATCGCCTTTTACGACATGGAGAAGAAAATATAGAGTGGTTCTTTTCTAAAGTGCACAAAACCACACGACACTTAATAGAACGTGGTAAGATGGAATGCAAAACGCTTGCAGAAACATTTGACTCACATTAAGGTAAAGGTCGGCTGTAACATCAGGATCTCTAGAATAACTTTCCTCGTCCAATTTCTCGGTGAGGGTTAAATTATTCACGCAGTATTTGAACTGTGGCATGTCTTCATTGACGTCCATCCTTTTGTCAGGGAACAGACACTCGTCATAGTTTCCGATGTGAACACCTGCGCCATAGAGCTGCCCAATTGGCAGTTGTATTGAATCCAATACTGAAAGAGTTGTAGGAGACTAGAGTACGCCCGCTTATTTCCCGCGGGAATTTCAGGAAACTCTTTCTTAGATGCCAAAGCCATGGTAACTATCTGCATGTAAAATATCAAGATAGGTTCAGTAGTTTCGCGCTGCATTGATCCGTCAGTTATCTTTTCGATTAATTTTTAAAATTAGATCGATGTAGGTAGGTAAATTCAATAAAATTCCATAAAGCCTAGCAAGTTCCTTTGGAAACTAGAAGACGAAATCTGTATCTGATGCCTGGGGGTTAAGGCGCGTGGTCTCAAGTACGGAATCCAGGATTGAGAAATGTTTACGATCAGGGGTGTGAAGGAAATTCACAATAAATCCTTTGCAGAAAAAAAAGCATAATCAGTGTTGAATTTACGTTGTCGCTTTTCACAACAGACCCAATTGGAGTGTCTCTTTTTTCAGACTGGAACCTAAAAGATTTATGATTATTGCAGTTATGACTTCATCAACAAATTTAGTTTTTCTGAGAACCTTTAACTGGCTTCTTTGCTAATTATGTATACTTAATGCTATTGATCTTCCTATTATACTCACTCCATACAGCCCATAATGTAAAATTCTTTGCGTGTGTCAGCGTCTTCATCATAGTATTAAAACATGGAGTCTCGTCGCTGTTCCATTTTTGTGACTCAAGCGATTGTATAAGGATATCAATATTTGTGATATTGACGACCTCACGATCATTTTCAGTAACTGGATCTGTCTTAACTTGGCCTGTTTAAAATAAGAGTAATATTTTAAAATTGGCTCAACCTTTTTTAAAATGTTTATCTACATACTCCATGTTTAATCTCAGGCCTTGAACTACCTCTATTCCAAATACATACATACATAAAATCACGCCTCTTTCCCGGAGGGGTAGGCAGAGACTACCTCTTTCCACTTGCCACGATCTCTGCATACTTCTTTCGCTTCGTCCACATTCATAACTCTCTTCATACAAGCTCGGCGGTTTCGGGTACTTTTGACCTGACCCTTTACCAGGACGTCCTTAATTTGATCAAGATACGTTCGTCTAGGTCTTCCCACTCCGACCTTTCCCTCCACACTCTCCTTGTATATCTGCTTAGTCAACCTGCTTTCATTCATCCTCTCCACATGACCGAACCATCTTAACATACCCTTTTCTATTCCTGTAACTACATCTTCTTTCACATCACAACATTCCCTTATCACGCTGTTCCTTATCCTGTCACTCAATTTCACACCCATCATACTCCTTAACGCTCTCATTTCCACTGCATTTATTCTGCTTTCATGCTTCTTTTGCCATACCCAACTTTCACTCCCATACATTAATGTCGGGACCAACACGCCCCTGTGCACAGCCAGTCGAGCCTTTTTGGATAGTTTCTGACTGCTCATAAAGGCATGCAAAGCTCCATTCACCATGTTCCCCGCGTTCACTCTCCTTTCAATATCACTATCATACTTGCCATCTGATGTAAACTTTGATCCTAGATATACAAACTCTTTCACTTGCTCCACTTTTTCTCCTCCAATCAAAATATTACATGCTGTCATTTCTTTCTCCATTTCAAAAACCAGTGTTTTAGTTTTACTTACGTTCACTTTCATTCCTTTCTCTTTTAAAGCTTCATGCATACAGTTTACCATCTCCTGTAACTCCTCCGCTGATGACGCCAGTATAACCTGATCGTCGGCATAGAGCAGACATTTGACGAGTAACTCATTCATCCTTAATCCACTTTTAGACTCTTTCAAATCTGTCAAACAGCTATCCATAAATAGGTTGAACAGCCACGGTGACGCAACACATCCTTGCCTAACGCCTTTCTCAATCTTAAACCACTCAGTGTGCGCTCCGTTTATCCTGACACAAGCACTCGAATCCTCATATAAGGATTTCAGTGCTCGTATTAAGAGACTGCTCACCCCATGCATAGAAAGTGCTGACCACAATTCATTCCTCTCAACTCTGTCATAGGCCTTTTCCAGATCTACGAATGTGCAATAGACTTTTTGACTCTTGGCCAAAAACTTTTCGGCTATGCACCGCAAGGAAAAGACCTGATCAGTACATCCCATTCCCTTTCGAAATCCCGCTTGAGCATCCCATATTTTTTCATCAGTTTCATTCCTGACTCTATTAATCAATACCTTAGCATACAATTTGCCGACGACGCTAAGCAGGCTTATACCACGATAATTTTTGCAGTCCAGCTGTGACCCTTTTCCTTTGTAAAGTGGCACGATAACAGCCTTACACCAATCTTTTGGTACTCGGCCGCTTCTCCAACACAAATTGAAAAGGCAGTACAACTGACTAGCTACTACGCCTTTTCCTGCTTTAAGCATCTCGACCGACACTCTATCACACCCAGCAGCCTTTCCCGCTTTCATACTCTTAAGTGCTTCCACAATTTCGAACATTTCAATTTCGCCTTCCATCTCATTCTCTTTTTCTTCGCTATAGCAGAAATCTTTCTTATTTCCTTCCTTTTTTCAAATAAACTTTCAAAATAGTCCTTCCATATCTTTAGTACACATTCTTCTCCTTTCACAACGCTACCATCCTGGCATCTGATCCTAGTCAGCTCTCTGGTTATAGTATTTCCTCGGGCTGACCTTACGGATTCCCAGAATACTTTCAGATTTGACTGAAAGTCTTCTGATAGCCTTTTATCAAAATCCTCTTTATACTCTTCTTTCTTTCTAATCACAGTTTTCTTAACCAAATCTTTCATTTTCTTATATTCCTTACGTGCTTCATTCACATCTTCATCTATAACCTCTTGCATTCTTAAGTTAGCTTTTGCTGCTAACAAATCCAGCCATGCTTTCTTCTTTAATCGCACAAGTTCTTGCACATCTTTACTCATCCACGCATTTTTGTGATTTTTTCCTTTCCTTCTTCTACTTACACCACACACTTCAACAGCTACTTTCACAATTCTTTCTTTAAATTCCTTCCATCCATCTTCAATATCGCTCATTTCCTCTAAATCTTCAAATTCATCCTTCAGTCTATTAATATACTTCTTACCTACATCCATATCTTGCAAATTTTCTACTTTTACTCTTTCCAAAGCGCTGGTTTGCTCCCTTACCCTGTGCCGCCAGCGATTGAAGATACCCCTTATCCGGGATATCACCAGTAAATGGTCCGAGTCAATGCCAGCACCGCGATATGCACGGGTATCCAGCACTTTGTTCTTCAATCTTTCATCTACAATCACAAAGTCTATCATACTTTTTAAAATACCTTCCACTCTTGTGTAGGTGTGGATCTCTTTATGTTGAAACATTGAGTTCGACACAAAAAGATCCCACTCTAGACAAATTTCTAATACACTTCTTCCATTATCATTCACCTTTTCGTCACCAAACGCACCAAGCACCTTTTCATATCCATCACGCTTTACACCCACCCATCCATTAAAATCACCTAACATAATAATCTTCTCATTTGGCTTGGTAACTTTCAATACTTCTCTTACACTATTCCAGAACTCCTCGTTTTCGCTTTTTGCTGATGTTGTACCCCTCGAACCCACATCCCAAGGTGCATAAACACCTAGAACGAAGATCCGAGTGATTCCAACTTTCAGCCTAATCCATAGAAGACGAGGGCTGACACACTCATACTCATTCACGCACTCAGCCATTCGTGCAGAAAGAATTAGACCGACCCCTTGACAGCCTCGGCTGGTACTGGAAATTCCAGACCAATACGCCGTGTAAGGGCCGTGCTGCGTCGCGTCGCATCCTTTCCGCTTCGTTTCATTCACGCACAACACATCCAAACGTCTTTCATCCATCATCTGGCATACTTCCTCAATCTTATCCTTCATTCCTCCTCTTACATTCATCGTCGCAAAGCGGCTTTCAGCAGACCGCATACCGCTCCCGCCGGGAACGAGACGTGATGGGGTGCGGACACCATCGCCGCCATCTAGGTGCTCTTTCAAAAAATTTGCATCCATGCGATTCCCACGAGACGCTAGGGAAAAATTTTGTCCGCCCCAGCAGAGCCCCGCATGCCAGGGTAAGGCTAGCCATTACCTGGGGGTCGCCCAACCCCATGGCGGAAGTGGCACGCTCGAGACTAGGCTCGCCCCTAGCCATGCATCTATCGGCGCGGCAGACCTTAGATTGGCAGGGATTTACATTAAAGAGGAATCCCAAGTCTATCCCTTAGTCGGCTCTTACGACATCCGTGGGAAAGAGATGGAGTGGTCCTATTCTTTTGTAATGGTGCCGGGAACCACACGGCCTTCCAAATATCACATAATAAAAGGTAATCATAGAAATCTTTGACATTTAAGTAACCTATGTTTAAAATTTTACTTTTTAATAAACAAAGTGAAATAATAAGAAAAATCTCCTTGTATAAGTATTAACATACAACCATATAATCACGTCTATATCCCTTGCGGGTTAGACAGAGCCAATAGTCTCGAAAAGACCAATTGGCCACGTTCAGCTGTTTGGCTTGATGATAGAATTAAGTTTCAAATAGTCATATGAGGCTAGCCTATTGCCTAAAATAAGGATCCCAAGTTTATAAGAACATTTTTTTTTTAATTTTAATGAACAACTTACCTATTGCAATTAGCACGAAAATTATCCAAGCCAAATTCATCTTCGCCGCAATTTTGTAACTAAATCAAAAGATTATCTACCATAATATCTAACTACCTTAACATAACTAAAGTAGTTAGGTAGAAATATTCAAATTGTTTTATACATGGCATACATAATATATTGCATATTAAAATGTATTGTGCTCTGAAGAATAGTTATATTGTTAGGGTCCGATGTTATCACACATGAAACCTAGATTTCTTTTTTATATTCTTTTGAATAGTTCATTACAAACATACATAATTATAATTAATATGACTAACTAAGGGATGAAAAAATTACCGACTTCATGAAAACAAAAGAAGCACGCTATTTTTCAACATCTTTCCACTTACAGGCCAAAGATGTAGTCTTTACCTACACCTTTGGGAAAGAGGCGTGATTTCATGTAGATATCTATGGACCTTCCTAATTTCAACTTTTTATCGCGAACAGTTCCTAAAACATATCCGTGATATACGGACTAACATGATGAAACTATAATATATTAAAAAGGAGTTCATCTATCAGTCTTTCAAGACCGCTGGTTCTGTCCACCCGCGAGGGATATACACGTGACCATATGAATGAATTAATGAAAGGAGTTCATCAATGATCTTGCGAACAACCGAAGCTATTCCGTTTGATCTGCGGCGGTTATCAGTCATTATCTTTTAAATAAATAGTTTAAGTGGTCAGCTTTGAGGTATGACTGACGAATCTTCCATAAATACCCGACACTCTCTTGACACTTATTCTACGACGTGGGGCATAGGTGTGCGCTAACCTTTAAGCGTGCGCGCATAAAAACCTTGGTTTATCACCTCTTCTTTGTAACTGGCCAAAAAAATAGGAGTGTCATGTTCTCGTCAATTATACATCGATGCTATATGTTGGAATGTCGAAACATTACGACAAATTACAACGATAGGTATTTTATGTGAGTTTTAATAAATATATAGGTATGGGACAAATTACGAAATATAATCTCAACGATACTATATTTTATAATAAATACTTATATAGATAAACATCTAAGACCCAGGCCAATCAGAAAAGTTCTTTTTCTCATCATGCCCTGGCCAGGATTCGAACCCAGGACCTCCGATGTCACAGACAAGCGTACTACCTCTGCGCCACAGAGGCCGTAAATATTTTGAACATACACGGTTTGTCGTGTTGTTCTCGTAATCACTTTAGAATTAGCTTCTTTTCCCGTGATATCGCAAAACGCGACTAAGGGAAAAAGCACACTCATCTAGTACAAGCTATTGGCCTGGTCGTTAAGAAAAAACTATGCGCCAGTTCTACTCGTGCAGATTGTAAAAGTCAGTCTAGGTTTATGTTACGGCTATCCTATAAAGATATTAAAATTCAAAAATTTTTTTCATTATTATGGGACACTTCATATCACTAATTGTCATATCTTTTGGTTTCACAACATTGGTTGACGTCAAATAAATTACTTTAAACTAAGTTTACTGCCGCTTCCAAAGCGGCAGTAAACTTAGTTTGCTTTCTGATGAGGAAAGAATGTAGGTACATTTTTCTTAAAATAACGCCTGTGGATATCCGTCAGAGGTCTTCGGACAAGGCATTCCAGAGCCGGATAAGTTTTAGGGCAAAAGAGTTGACCAAGAACCTAAAGCGACATAACGGGGTAGACAGTTTGATAGTATTTCCCTAGCGAAGCTCGGTCATGCGTATCAGAAAGATATATTTAGATTAACAATAATAATGTGTTAGGCTGTCGTCCTCTCTACCGGGTGTCGTAAGACATGGTCGACAGCGAGAGGCCGTGGACAGCAGTGTAGATCTTTGCGGAGAGTGTCATGCTCAGCAATGCGGCGGCGGAGGTGAGAGAGGACACGTCCGACCTCCCCAATCGCCGCTGGGGCACTGGGCGCAGGTGGCGGAAACGGGATTCAGCTGCATGGCGTAATAGTCCTGGGTTGTAGGCTTCTGCCAGGTGCTGTCTCCTAGCGGGTAGAATTGAAGGCCGACGGGATGCTGGCCTCTCCGCGGAGAGCGGCCGAGCCGAGGCCACTAAAGCGGTAGGGGATGGCTCCGTGTGTTAGTGAGTTAAAGCCCCACATAACCCGTCCGGTTTCCACAAGGTCTTCCCACAAGTTAAAAAAAGGCTGTGGTCTCAACTCAATATCTCAACTGGATATTGCATTTCAATGAAATTAGGCGTTCTTGAATTATTTATACCATCTCTGAATCTCAATTTTCCAGCATTGTTACATTCGGCTAAATTTGTGTAAAATTCGGTTAAATTGGTGTATAGGATTTAAAACATAATCAGGTTAAGATGTATTTATTTAATCTTATAACCCCATGTCAATCTTTCTTATGATATTTAGCACTACGATAGGAAATGTCATAGCTCCTCATAAATCGTCTGATGGGTATCCGGTGCGACTTTGCTTTTGCAGTACGGCAGGTAATAGAAATATATTTAAAAATGTCATATTATGCAAATAAACGAATTCCCAGCAAATCATTTTTATGTAAATTAAAAAATTGCCAAGGCGGGTGTTCGTAGCTTATCCTGTAAAAAAGTCATCAAATCTCATATAAAGCCTAGGTCTACACTACACCTTAAACAAAATATATTTTTATTGATATAAAATAGAGGTCAGATCTCATGTAGTGTCAAGATTCTTGATTTATGCGCCCTAATAGGTACGAGATTCCCAGCATCAATAGAAAAAAGAGTGACCACTCGTTCTCTTTTCCATAGATATCATAAAAAGCGACTAGGGGATAGGCAACTTGTCACTATATGAATCTCAATTCTATCATTAAGCCAAATAGCTGAACGTGGCAAAACAATCTCTTCAAGAGTCAAGCTCAGTCTACCCCGCAAGGGATATAGACATGATTATATGTATGTTTGTTAAGGCCCGATCAGCTACTTAAAAAAGAAGCAATTTCTTTTTCTAGCAACTTTGCAACCTCTAACTCAACAAAGCTGGAGATGAAGTTCCCCAGACATATCTCCAGCCTGATGGAAACTCTTTTCTTTACGGCGGTCCAGTTCGAATCAACGCTCCTGATACATGTCTGTAGGTTTTGACGGCCTCTGTGGCGCAGCGTGTGTAGTGCGCTTGTCTGTGATACCGGAGGTGCCGGGTTCGAATCCCGGTCAGGGCATGATAAGAAAAGAACTTTTTCTGATTGGCCTGGGTCTTGGATGTTTATCTATATAAGTATTTATTATAAAATATAGTATCGTTGAGTTAGCATCTCGTAACACAAGTCTCGAACTTATTTCGAAAATAAAACTTCTTCCACTTCGAAAGTAAAAAAAAAAAAAAAATGGTTGCGTGGGTCTGGTCACGATCCAATACGGGTGAGGTTCCCTTGCAAAGGTTCGTCGAGGGGAGGGTCAGACAGGAGTCGCTTCGTATAAGAAACTGACTTTGAGAGGTGAGAACGCAACCGCTTCCTAAGCTTATTAGCCTTTCCCTTAGTCGCCATTTATAACATCCACGGGAAAGATATGGAGTCATCCTATTCTAAATAGCCGGCAACCTTAAGTAGGCACATTATATTAATACATACATTTTATGAAGCGCAACTTATTTATTATTGTTTTACTTAGTTTTCAGTGGTTACCCAAAATTATTTATTCGGAATGAACCTACTAAGGTAAACAATATTGTAGTAACACCTATTTAAATAATAAATTTTTTTTCATTGAACGTGCTGAACGTTCGAATTTCTTTTCTATTCGAATCTCCACTGTTTGGCTCTGTCTACGCCGTAGTAGTAGTCGTTTTATAGGTATGTATATATAAATAATATAATAAACACACTGATATGATAACATCGCTTCGGAAGGTCGGCCTAATAAAGATAAACAGATAAATCTGACTGTTTTTAATATCATAACGCACACCGCATACACACAGCCACGATTCATTTTTATGGATTTGATAATGATAACATTCTGTCCAAAAAAAGTACAGTGCGTATATAATAATAGCCAGGGCTATTCTGCGATGACGTAATGACCGCTGGAGCCAGTGGCCCACGGTACGGCCATTTAGTGTGACGTGTTATTTATGTGCCAGTAGTCGGATTAAAAACAAAAGGTTATTAGAGTGTTAACTGTTCCAGGTTCAAACGTCAATTGATGGCACGGATTTTTCGAGTGATACATTATGTGCCAGTAACGCAATTTAAAAAAGTTAAACTTGTTAGTTCAGTGTTGAGTGTTCCAGGTTTAAATATTGATGAAGTGTAATTTGATTTAAAGGGCAACACTCGTATTGTTTGAAGCTTATTTTTGTTTTGTATTTTGGTAGGTATTTGACGGTTAATTAATAAAATTAAGCACCAATAAGTTAGTACAACATTTAAAGAGTTACTTTAGTTTAATCTGAACCCCAATAACACTACCCAACAAAATTGAAGTTAAGGAGAGCAACAGAGACCAGAGTATGATATTCTAGGTAAAACGACCACGCTTAATTCGAATCTGAGCTTAGAATTTTGCCTAGACGTCAGGTTTTTTTTTTTTTTTTTTCTTTATTAATTGTACAATTTGTTACAGAAAAAATAAAAAACCGAGATATAAAATAGCAAGAAATCATTGTAATTAATAAAAAATAAACACATAAAATTATTAATAATGTATATAATCTATTCTAAAGTTGTTTTTCCCTTTGAATGTGGAGATTTTCTTTTATATTCGCAATCTGATTCTCTTGTAAGGAACCAACAGTAATCGCCCATCATTGCGGAGTCCCATCGACCCTGATATCTTTTTTCCATCGTAAGAATGTCTTGATGAAATCTTTCACCCATCTCATCACTCACAGCTCCCAAATTTTCGGGGAAGAAACTTAGATGTGAGTGCAAAAAATGAATTTTCAGCGACATTCTACAGCCCATTTTTTGGTAGCTTTTCAGCAGATTTTCTATAAGTTCTTTATAGTTTTCTGCTTTTCTATTCCCTAAGAAGTTTGTGACCACATTTTGAAATGACTTCCAAGCTTGTAATTCGGTGTCATTTAACTTTTTCTCGAAGTCTTCATCTTTCATCAGTTTTCTTATTTGCGGACCCACAAAAATACCCTCTTTCAGTTTAGCGTCACTCAATTTAGGAAAAACGCTTTTTAAATATAGAAAAGCAGTACTTTCTTTGTTCAGAGCTTTTACAAAATTTTTTATTAGTCCCAACTTGATATGAAGAGGGGGCAGAAGAACATTTTTGGGATCAACAAGTGGCACAAATTTTATATTTTCTTTTCCTGGTTCAAAAGAATCTCTATTAGGCCATTCTTTGACAATGTAATGCTTTTGAGTTGCTCTGCTGTCCCAGAGACAAAGGAAGCAACAAAATTTGGTAAAACCTCCCTGAAGACCCAGTAACAAAGCTATGACCTTTAAATCTCCACATAGCTGCCATTTATAACGATCATAGTTTATAGATCTAAGGATAAGGGACATATTTTCGTAAGTTTCCTTCATATTATAAGCGTAAGCTACAGGAATCGATGGTTTTGTATTTCCGTTGTGCAACAAAACCGCCTTAAGACTCGATTTAGAGGAATCTATAAACAATCTCCACTCATTGGGCTGATGAGAAATATTTAAATTTTCTATTAGTTTATCTGGATCTGTACAAAAGCAGACATTGTTTTCAGAAGTAAACAACGTAGACAAATGTTTGTTACGATCTCTAAACACACTTATTTTTGTTTCTTTTGCTAATAAATTCCATTGTTGTAACCTGGAGCCCAAAAGTTCAGCGTTTTCTTTTGTAAGGTTAAGGTCTCGGGCTAAATCGTTAAGTTCAGCTTGATTTATCAAGTGGGGTTCATTAGTACTTATCACAAAATTTGGATCAAATGCTGAAGGTGCACTACTGATACAATCTGCACTAGTGGAAGCAATATCGAGTGGTGGAACCGGTATTGGAAATTCTTGGCCATGCGGAACAGGTCTTGTAGATGAAGAAGTATCAGGATAGACAATATTGATTTTCGTCTTCCTGGAATGTCCACTGGTCTTAGTTAAGCAAAAGTAGCAGTCCAAGCTGTGATCAGTAGGCTCACGCCACATCATTGGCATTGCAAACGGCATCGAAGAACGCTTGCCAGTCATCCATTTTCTCAGACTAGCAACACAAGTAATGCAGCAAATATGAGGAGCCCATTTTTTATTTTGGTGACCAATTGTAAAACCGAAATACGCTTCGTACATCACTTTAACATTCTCACTTACTGGTCTCCTTTGAGTTACGGGTGTAAAATTGCCACAAATGAAGCAAAACGTATCAGGGGAATTCACACAACTTATTTTATCAGAATTTTCACTCATTTTAATAACAAATTTTAAATATAACCAAGTTATTACAGAAAATACGCAAAGCCAGTATTTGTTGTGTAGTAGTGTCATAAGAAAAATAAAGATACCCTCATTTTATACTTGTCTATCTATCATATCATATGAATTATAAAGATACCCTCAAATAAATAGTTGACTATCATCTACATTTTTATCTTAGCCTGTATGCGGGTAAATTATAAAAAAATATATTTAAAAAAAAACCAGACGTCTAGACAGATTTTGGTAAGCATATTTGTAATCAGTAATGCTAGTGCTACATCGTGATATAGGTCAGTGTTCTGTTGCCCGAACCTTGTAGACTAGTGTAATTAGATAAACTTATTCACCTGATTTTTATGTTATCTGTCTGTTTGCTTTTGTCTTCTCCGTAAGCAATAGAGACGTGATGATGCGCGTGTTATACTTATATTATTTTATGAATATATTCTACATATTTGCGATGTAAAATTAAGGCGTAGAAAATGTTTTGTTAATCAAAGGTTTTTGTTTGCTTAAACAATTATTAATTAATTTCGGCGTGATGGTCTACGAAAAAGACTTTAAGGGAAATTTCAAATGCTCACGGCCTTGATTAGGCGTTGATAAGTCTATTATCAATTTTTCAAACTGATAGTTGAATTAAACATCATAATAACCTGAAGTTACATAAGCAAAAAAAGGATAGAGGGATAAAGACGTAATAATATGTATGTATGTGTAAAATGACATGAATGTAATTATTTTTTAAAAAGATACAAGGTATCACTTAATGAGGAAAAATTTTGTACGTAGTCACTTCCTATTTCTAACATTATACCTTAAAGAAATATGTCTGTCTGTTACGCGTTAACTGTTATTAACCACCTCTTTTTGGAGGCAGGTCTTTTTTGTTATTAGATGATGCTATTAGACAGTTTAGATGTGACCTTGATTAAAGCAACAATTATAATTAAAGATGGTACAGAAATGTTACCTCGTAATACAATAAGTAGTAGTAATATTGATTTGTCGTAGCGTAGCAGTTTATACGCGTAAAATTTAAAAAAAATCTCCTAGCCATTTTACGGCCAAGTTTCTTCCTCCTGGCTTTAGTCCAGGTTGAATACTCATCACTTTAGAGAGCAGCTCGGGGTATGCCTTCGGCCATGGATCCAGGATTGGGTGAGTCAGGTTTCTAAACGAAACGACTCCCATCTGACCTCCGCGATCTTCTCGGGAGGGGACTTAACCTATATTGGATCGATCACGGCAACACATCCAGTTGCCTGAATGTGCAGGTTTATTAATGATGTTTTCCCTCACCGTAGAGCATCGGTTAGTATTCAAACTAATGTCTAACTTTGGTACATGGTCGAGGTGGAATCTTATGCCATTAGTATGTTGTAATCCATTCCTTTTCTACTTATATTATAAATGCGAAAGTTAACTTAAGTAATATTATAAAATAAAAGAAAACTACTGAATGGGATTTCATGAAATTTTGCACATAATAACATAGCTTAGACTTACAATAACATAATAAGTAATTTTAATAAAAATCCTGTTGCTCTGTTCACGTGGACGAAGTCGCGGGCAACAGCTATAGTTACCTAAAAAAAAAATTTGTGCCTTATCATAGTCGCTAGGAGGAAAAAAGTAACGCTAGTATCATTTAACTTGGTAGCTCTTTTTATGTAGTGTCATATCTGTAGTTTTATAATTTGTATTGTTCAGTTCAGTATAATGGTTCAGTCACCTCCATCCACGGTAATTGAGTTACATATGTATGTAATGAGTTTTACATTCTAACAGACTTATGTTGATATATGACGTCACCAATTGCGGAACATAAGATTTGTTTTAACCTATTTGCTTTCTACGATGTATCTATTTTTAGTATATCATCTAGCTAGTAACCTACTATAGATTTGCTGTTGTAGACTTCAAATCTCTGAGTATAATGTAAGTGATACTTCATATCTCTCTCTTATCTTTGCTTGTTCCCTTAAGTAGGAAAGAGGGGAGGAAAATGTCGAAAAGCGAACCTTGGGCCCGAAGGATGGCGGTGGGAGCTAGGTGATACGAGTACCCTCATTATTATCTTGCATAGTCCCAAACATGCCATAACTCTCTGGAGAGGAGTCCGATTTTTCGTTCCGTCCGAGATTTCGATTTTGACCAAGACCCTGGATTGTACAACATGAATGGGTAAGACAGGTTTTTACAATCCCGCCTGACCTCCGTAGGGTAGATAATTACCCATAATGCATCACAGTTTCACATCATTACCTGAATAAGTTGTAGTTTTCTCATGCTGTTTTCTCTTATCGATTGTCGGCCAACAATTAAAATAATGTAAGTACTTCTTATTCCTAAATTTAAGAGCTAACTCTTTTCGATGGAGTTAAGTGGAGCGTCCTCCATTAATTTTTTTTCTCTGCATTTTTTTTTGTTAGTAGTGATGATGCGTTTACTATTTATTTTACTCTTGGTCTTCGTCTTCCTTATATAAATACAAAACTCTGAAAAGAACTATTGTTACATAGCTTGGTAATTACAGAAATTGTGCATCAAGCAAGTACCTTAACCATTTCAATCACCGAAGCTCTCCAACTACATTCTCTTCTTTCTGCATCTTTTTCAATTGTAGTCTTTATTAATAAATTAAAAGCCTAAAACTCGTAATTTGACTATTTCCAGATGAGGTGACATAACCCCAATGGGTTGTAAGAAGTGGTTGGTTCTCTGGTCGCTGTGGGCTGCGCGGCTGGTGCGGCAGCCGACGGAGCCGCTGCAGGTCAGCGCTGGCTGGCTCCGAGGATCCATAGCAAATGACGGTTCCCATGAGGTCTACTATGGTATACCGTATGCGACCGTTCGGGGACGGTTTCAGGTTAGAATAGTTTCAGTTTGTGTTGCGGTATTGATTGTGTTCTTGTCACTGAAAGTAACAGGTCTCGCGGTTTGTGTGTGATTTACTCTTTTCATGTATATTCGATGATTACGGGTACTCCTACCTTTTTTAAGACATTCGAAATTTGGTCCTAGACGATGACGAGCATGGCTACAGATCTATAGGTAATTTAACAAATTACGAGAGGCTTACTCTAAACTTTTTAAATTTAGAATAAAATACTGTTTCGGACGTCTGCTGAACGTGTTTTTCTTTCTTTTTTTTAGCTTTTTCTCCTCATGGCTGATGTTTTCCTATAGACTTCTCAGTATCCGCGTGGTTTTTGCTCAAGATATAATTTAAATGTCGTTGGATTTTCATGACCGATGTTCTTTTTCCAGGCACCGGGTCCTGAACCAGTGTGGGATGATGTATATGAAGCTATCAATGAGAATGTTCGTTGTCGCCAACGTAAGAACGAAAAATCTGATGAAATGATAGGCGTTGACAATTGCCTTATAATCAATGTGTATAAACCACTGAATGTTGAAGATAAACCCTTAGCTGTCATGGTGTTCATACACGGTGGTGCATTCTTCCAAGGATCCGCATCACCTTTCATGTATGGTCCACAGTATTTAATAAAGAAGGGGGTTATTTTAGTAACCTTGACTTATAGGCTTAACTTGCAAGGATTCCTCTGTTTGCGGACAAAAGAAGCCCCAGGTAATGCTGGAATGAAAGATCAAGTGGCTGCTTTGAGATGGATTCAACGAAATATTAAGGCGTTTGGAGGAGATCCCGATAATATTACGATATTCGGAGAGAGTGCTGGAGCGGCTTCGGTCTCATTCTTAGTACTTTCACCGATGGCAAAAGGTCTATTCCACAAAGCTATAACGCAAAGTGGATCCGCAATTTCGTCTTGGGCCTACCAGTTCAAACCGGTATACATGGCAAGTTTGCTTGCAAAAACTATGGGTTACGAGACCCAAGACCCACATAAACTGTACAATTTTTTCATGCAGAAATCGAATACAGAACTTATTATTCCTAGAGTACCAAGAAAAAAGGGTGACACGGTCATATCTGAGATATTATACACGCCATGCGTTGAAGATATTATAGAGGGAGAGGAGCCATTTCTGACAGAAATACCTTACGAAATATTATCTAAAGGAAATTTTAATAAAGTTCCCATGATAACAGGCATCAATGATGCAGAAGGTATTTTGTTTGCGGCTTTAGAAAACGAAACTACTATAGCAGAAATAAACTTTGTTGCTAGCCTTCCAAAAGATTTGGTTTTTCCATCTGAAGAGGAGAAACGGAAATACGGTGAAAGATTAAAGAGTATATACCTAGGTGATGAAGAAATTACAGAGAAAACTGTCTCAGGATGGATAACACTTGGCGGTGATGAATATTTCACTTATCCTATTTTAGAAGAAACTAATCTTATAGCTAAAGCTAGTGACACACCTGTGTACAACTACTTATTTGCTTATGATGGAAGAAGAAATTTGGCCAAGTTATTTTACAACAAATTCAAAAACATCCGCGGGGCAAGCCATGCAGACGAGCTGTTCTACATATTTTCATCTCATTGGATAGGATCTCTGATGGAGAATAAGATGATTGATACAATGACAACATTATGGACCAATTTTGCTAAATATGGGTAAGTTCTTTGATTTTTATAAAAAAAAATATATAAATTGTTTAATAACCACTAAACAATTTACATTTTTTTTATATAAAAATCTTCGATCTGTTTAATTTTAAAATTCAAAGAATAAATGGCGATTTAAAACCGATATAGACATGATTAAATTATTACCGAAATAATTAAATTTAATCAACTGTTCCCTATTAGATAAAATTAAAGAGATAGGTGCCTATATAAGTACTTATATGATAAAATATTTGATTAGTTATATCCATTACTATAATTTTTACCTTGTAATGTCATCATACAATATACATATAAACTGTCATATATTTACTTTAAATCTCTCTATGTTTTCCCTAAATGTAAGAGCTTGTGTAAAGATTAAAAAAAAAATGTGCCTAGCTCCTAAAAGATTTATTAGAGCAGGTATGCCGTACGCTATTTAAAATTAATATAATAATTATTTTTAAGAAAATTAATTTGGTTTCCAGGGACCCAACACCAGAAAACACCGATCCCCCAGTGAGATGGCCGCGCGTGAACCCCGCGGATCCACAAACACTGGTCATCAACACCACACTCTCAATACGACCAATGTGGGGAAGCGAGGCATTGCAGTTTTGGCGGGAAATGTACTCTAAATATCGTAGGAAAGAACGATGAGATTATTAGGCCAATATGATTAATTAATTATACTATTTAGTTTTAATTTCATTGTCAGAGACATCAGCCATCTTTGTTTTCGAAATACCCGGAATGAAACGGAACACCCATTCGAAACACCCATGACTATGTTTATCGGAGATTATTGATAAAATTGTAAATGTGAAAGTGTGTTTGTTCGCCGTCTTTCACCTCAAAACCTGACAAACTGACTGAACCGATCCCCAGGAAATTTTGCATTCATAAAAAAAATGCTTACATAACGCGTGGAGGTTGTGAAAAGTACCGAGAAGGACATAGGGTTCATTCAGACATGTTGTAGGTATAAATATTTATGCAATAAAAATTCTTGATCTTATAATTAGTCTAGCAACTCTAACGCACCTTTGTATGAAAACCGCAGACAAACAGGAAAAATTTTTTATAGTGAAAAAATAACTAACACAGTTTGGAGTAAAGGCGGATTTATTATATAAAAAAATCATAATTTATTCTTACTTAAATAATATAATTATTATTAATCATTTCTGAATAATGTGTACAATACACAGACCATAGATAATTATATCACGTTAATGTAATTCAAAAGCAATATCAAATTATCAAGACACTTTATAAATTATCGATTTTGATAGCAGAAGAAGTATGCAGGGATCGTGCCAAGTGGATAGATATACTCTCTGCCTACCCCTCCGGAAAGGAGGCGTGATCTACCTACGTATCTATGTATCAAATTATCAACTATCATTTTTTGTGTTAATTTTATCATCTATCCTTGCTGTACCATTTTTTTCAGGATGTTCAATAACCGGTTTTTGTTTCTTGATGCCTGAAATAAAAATAAATAAATTAAAAGACATGTTGTGAAAAAGAAAATTTATGTTCTGAAAAAATAAATCTAAGACTGACAGTCTTGAATGCGACGAATTTAGCGCCGTCTACAAAAGAATAAGAGATTTTCGCAAATCCCACGGAAATATAGTTTTTGGCGAGACGAAAGGTACTATGTCCTTTTCCGGACTCCTAATTATATATACGTGATATTTCAAAAAGATTAATTCAGTAGATAACTCGTGAAGAGGTAACACATAAATAAACTTATTTTTGCATTAAGTTTTTACTTTTGCTTTTTAGTTGGAATTATACTTACCATTAACAAACAAACAAACTTACTTTCGCAATTATGATATGCATACATACATATGGTCACGTCTATATCCCTTGCGGGGTAGACAGAGCCAACAGTCTTGAAAAGACTGAATGGCCACGTTCAGCTATTTGGCTTAATGATAGAATTGAGATATAAATAGTGACAGGTCGCTAGCCCATCGCCTAAAAAAAGAATTATACATGATTTTCCTTAATTATTTTAAGGCATGTACAATATGTGTTATAAATTTCCTGTTATGTTATGTTATTTATGAGCAAGGAAGCATATACAATAATTAGGATAATTGCGTCTTTTATAAATATAACTTATATTTTTTCTATCACTCGTTTATCTCGTACTATAAAGATTGACCCCTAAGCGCCAGCTCTCCAAACGTCCGATTGAATACGTGCTTCACTTAAAATACTGGACGATTTCGTACAAAATTCCTGTGTATCGACTATCGTGTTTTGCACCGAACATTTATAAATATCTTTCAATTTATTTTTCAACGTCTGCGATACTTTTTCATGAATTGGGATATTTTGTAGATACGTGTGGTGAGTAGTTGTTACATTTTTACCTCCGACCAAAAAGGATTGTTACAAGTTTGACGTGTCAGTCCATATATAGCTCATTGCTTTACATATATACATACATACATATAGTCACGTCCATATCCCATGCGGGGTAGACAGAGCCAACAGTCTTGAAGACTAAATGGCCACATTCAGCTATTTGGCTTAATGATAGAATTGAGATTCAAATAGTGACAGGTTGCTAGCCCATCGCCTAAAAAAATAATGCCAAGTTTGTAAGCCTATCCCTTAGTCGCTTTTTACGACATCCATAGGAAAGAGATAGAGTGATAGGGAACCACACGGGTATAATATGAGTTGGGATTATACGTACCATCACCTAACATCAACTTGAATAGCACAGAAAACGGGGCATCTATCAGCAGGCAGGCAACGAACGACACAATGAATGTGAACGCTATGTACGCTAATGATTTGAAGGCCTGAAATAAAGAAATTAATAGAATATAATAGAATAGATTTATTTTCAAAATTGGATACAAGGTATCACTTATTGACATCATCATCACATCACTTAAATCTAATCATAACTACTACCGCTTCCAAAGCGCATGTGTAGAAGAAGCGGCGGAACAAACTACACTGCAACATTTCATTCCCTTTGCAGGGGAATCTAAACCATCACGGTTATACTTTCAGTTGTCTGAATATGCTAATTTCCTCACGACGTTTTCCTGCGCCATGACAGTATCGGTACGCAATCAAACTAATGTACAAACCAGAAAAGAGATATCGGTACATTGTCGAGCTAAGATTAGAACCTATGTCTTGATGCGCGAATTCACAATCCACAGAGTTATGTGCACGCACGCAAAAATCTTTTGATTATATACATACATATAGTCACGTCTATATCCCTTGCGGGGAAGACAGAGCCAACAGTCTTGAAAGACTTAAAGGCCACGTGCAAATGTACGGCTTGTTAATGTAATTGAGATTCAAATAATGACAGGTTGCTAGCCCATAGCCTTCAAGAAGTATCTCAAGTTTATTAGCCCTTAGTTGCCTTTTACGAAATACATCGTTATATACGCTTAGGCATTTGATAATTGACTATTCTTTAAAAAAAAAAACAAAGCGTCTGTCACTTACATAAGCGGGAACTGAGAAAAACACGGGTGCTACTAGAGTAGAATTGATGGTGAACTGGAATGGGTAGTGAAGTAGAAACATCGCGTAAGACAGACGAGCCGGCAGCTTCCACACGTCTAAACTCAAAAACCAATTGATTGGACCTGCAAACAATTTGATAGGAGAAACATAAAATAAATAAAAGCAAAATTTAAGAAGTAACATTGGTGATCAAATTGAAAACATTTCTCAAAGAAAAAGTATTAAGGGGTGTCAAGACGAAGTGAGCACAATATTGGAGAAATTAGTTTCAACGGTTTTTTACACATAATATATAAGATATAATATATATAGTTGTAAATGGCTAACTCTCTATTATTTTTAGTGACAAAAAAGAATACCTATAGTTGTCCGCTCCCGAATCTTTTTTGATTTTATACATATACATACATACATATGGTCACGTCTATATCCCTTGCGGGGCAGACAGAGCCAACAGTCTTGAAAATACTGAATGGCCACGTTCAGCTATTTTTCTTAATGACAGAATTGAGATTCAAATAGTGACAGGTTGCTAGCCCATCGCCTAAAAAATAATCCCAAGTTTGTAAGCCTATACCTTAGTCGCCTTTTACGACATCCATTGGAAAGAGATGGTGTGGTCCTATTCTTTTTTTGTATTAGTGCCGGGAACCACACATTTTATAAGCTTTGTAAAAGACAATTAATTGTACGTAAAAGTTTCCAGCAACCAAATAGACATTAAAGTAGATTGTTTTTGTATAATTACCTGCATAACCATGCACACATGCTAGAATGATCCATCCCAATGCTACAGCCCACGCAGATCTGCCGTAAGAGTTCTTGATGACATCCAAAACCAAATTATCCCATGTCGACTGCTTGATTTGGTATACCGAGTACGTGATGAGACCAAACAGGGTGAATGTGCAAGCCCAGAGAAGCAAGACTAAAGCCTTAAAAAGGAAAAGATGGTTTGAATTAGGTATTGAGAAATTTATATGCCAATGATAACGGGGGAAAATTTAATTAAAGATGATGTTCCATCTATGAAAAATTTTATGAAAACGTAAATAAAATTACAATACATGCTGTTGTATGTACGATAGGGTAGGATCTACATCCATTGGAAATCATAAGAATATATCCAGCTGTAGCTTTTATAGTAAAGGCGTAAACAACAGACAAGACTTTTGTATTATTATTTTCCTCTTAAATTTTAATTTTAGAAAGAAATTAAGAAAATAAAGTACGAAAACCTTACGGTGCATGAATATTTGTTTATCATCATCATAAAGTTTCCACCGAGATGCATACTTGTGAAGTAAATTATACTCACAATATGTAGTTTTGGTTTTTGCTCTTTCCATATTGAAAGTATGTTTCCGAATATCATACCGACGAAAAACGGAGCGGCTCGTGTGAAAGAATTGAAATAGAAGTTGGCCATGTAGTCTTGTAACTTGTGTGAAGGGTAGCTGAAAGATTATAAGTATTTTAATAAAATGTGCCTTAAAAATATATACTTAAAATCTTTAACCACACCTTATGGAATGCTCTCTGACTATTGATAGTTTCAAAAATCTCGTTAAGTCTCATTATCTTTCTACATACATCTAGTATACATATCGAGGGGTGAAAGGCTATTTGGTTTAAGCGACATTTTTGCAACTTTACAGGAGACCTATTTAAAGTTCCAATTTTAGGGAAAAAATTCATAACAAAAAATCTTCTTGAGCTATTTTAATGGGGTAAACTTAATTGAAATTCAATTAAATCAATTGAGTTATTGATGCTATTACCAAATAAAACGGACCTTTAATCGCAAAGATAAATGTCGCTTAATACAAATGGCCCTAAGCTCTTATTTTTCAGAGTATGGAAGAAAGATTTAAGTGACTATGCAGTTAATTTTCAGAGTGAGCCAAAAAGCATGAAGTGATATAGCCCAAAATTAATAGTACCCAGCCATTTATCTTAAGTGCCAATCAAGTTCAAAATGACTGACCATCTAATTAACTTATGTGCCATATAATAATGAAAATATAATGTTTGATGTTACATTTTTTTAAGTCTAATACTTTCAATGGCTATTGAAACAACCCGCATGAATTTCAATCAATGTACATTTCAGATGCTTACGTTGAATAAATAAAAAATACACACAACACAATATTATTTAAAGTATTTACTTAGAATAATAACAAAGTACAACAGTCTCTATGTGGGAACAATGATATTTATTCACTTTTTAGTCTTAAACAACGACGATATGTTTTGTGTAGCCGTCATGTAAAGTCAATCTCAAAGTAGGAATATCAACTATAATTAGTTATTTATTCGGTCTTACGTGAGATTGGTCTTCCATAAACCTTACCTACTAAAACAACTAAAAAAAGTTCTAAAGTCTCCAAAATCATAATCTATTTTTTTTAATAAAAACTCAAACTAATCATTCTAATCAACAAATAAAGTTTTATTGACAAAAAAATTATATTCAATAAAGTTTTTTTTTTGTAGAATTTATATTTTTTTGTTATTGTATTAATTACTAGCTGTGCCTGCGACTTCGTCCGCTTGGAATAGTTATTTTGGGCATGATTGAAGCCCTAATGAAAAGAAGGAATAATTTTCCTCGTTTTTTTCACAAATTTCATTATTTCTTTGCTCCTTATAGTAGCAGTGTGATGTTATATAGCCTAAAGCCTTCCTCGATAAATGGTCTATTCAACACAAAAATAATTTTTCAATTCGAATTAGTAATTCCTGAGATTAGCGCGTTCAAACAAATAAACAAACAAACTCTTCTGCTTTATAATATTAGTATAGACACAGGCATTGCTTGATAATAATTACAATACAATAAAAAATCACGCATTTACTTATTTCTTCAACTGTATCCTCTATGTCCGTATCCAGTAGAACATCCTTGGAATGGCAGGTTTAAGAATTCCTTATGAAATATCTTGGGTATAACCCCAGTGTCTCACAATTTCTTTAGATCCAAGTATTTGGCTTTGGTAATCGGTAAACTGGAATTATATCTACGACTGACAACTTTAGGTTTCGCAATAATTTGTATTACTTCTTCCGAAGCATTATCTTCCATTGGAAATTTTACTTTCATCTGATTCAGGTGAGATTTCTGAAATGTTGCTGTGTGGATTTTGCTTATTTTACCAATAAGGTTACCCTTGAAATACTTTTCAGACATAGCACTCGTGTCAGGTTTTCCACAATATAAGGTGCCGGTTCTTTTCTCGCTAGCTGGCTTATTGTAGCCCATTGCGAAGGGGTCCAGTAATGTTTCTTACGGATTGCTCGATTGTAGATAAAGCTGTCTACTGGCATCTCCGCATGGCCAGGGAGAAGCATACTGAAATCAGTGACTTGTTCATGATAAGAGGTACGTCCTAATGTTGTTACTATAGATTCGGTCGCGTCGCTATCACCAATTACGGCAGACGTATCCTTTTTCGAATTGCTGAATCAATGTTTCATACTAACATGTATTGAGTGAAAAACCGATTCGTATTTATATTAACACTGTAAAAATGATTCACATTACATCACTTCATTTTATTGTCCGTATTAAGCGACATACATTTAAAAAATAATAAGACGATTTTTTGGTTTAAGTAGCACCACGTGTGAAAAGTAGATGCCGCTGAAAGAGCTAAAGCGACATTCCATGTCGTATTTCGGTGACGGACAAGTGGTTTAAGCGACATTACACCATATAATTGATGAAAGTCAAAATGATTGAAAAAAGGTTTAACTGTTATTGAATTATTTATCTGAGAAAGGTTAATTGGTTTATGTCTCGGTTCTTTTAATCATAGTATGGTTCAACCACATAACTAAAAAAAAAATGCAAAATGTATGTCGGATGAGACATTGCTATTTTGGTAACCTCCTAAAAATAGTATTGTATCAAACGCCAAAAAAGTCTTCTGTTTTTAATGAATCCTGCATCAACCGACGGAGAAAAATTAGCTGATTCCGAATATGTATATAACTCAATATCAGCCTAGATGTCGCTTAAACCAAATAGCCTTTCACCCCTCGATATGTAATTATTATGTATTTGTATTATAATAAGTTTGAGCATTTATTTATTTTTCTCGGCGTCAACGCCAATCTTCTGTTTGGTTTCGTTCCACCCAAAGGTTTACAATAAGAGATTGCATTAGCGATAAGTCCGTCTCTGTACCATCTCTGTCTTTTTTGTGCTGTATTGTATGTTTTATTCTTATGATACAATAAACAGTTTATCGATCTATGCTCTTTCGTACATCTTGAATTTGCCACGATCCCTGTACACTTTTTTTGGTCCATCCACATTCATAACTCTCTGCATTGCTCGTCAGTTTAGAGTACCCTTGACCGAACCTTTGGCCAGGACGTTCCTTCATCCTTCTTGTATTATCCCTGTTTCTTCTTCACTGAGATCTGTCCATTAGCACGATTGAGGGGTGCCCATTTTGGCTCACGGTAACAAATCCAGTTGCCACAATATGAAAGTTACTATTGCTATGAAGTATAATAATTATTTTGTGCGGGTGTGTGTTACGGTGAGAGGAAACATCGTGAGGAAACATGCATATACAAGCAACTGGGTGTGTAACCATGATCGATCCAATACGGGTTAGGTTTACCTGCAAACGTTGCGGAGGTCAGATGGGAGTCGCTTCGTGTAAAAACCTGATACACCCAATCCAGGATCTATGGTCAAAGGCATACCCCGGGCTCCTCTCCAGAGTGGCGAGGATGCAGCCGGGACTAAAGCCAGGGGGAAGAAGATAATATTTATTTTGTGCTATAACTGCTACTAACCTTGTAGCAACGTTATACCCTGGAAATTCTTTATACGCATTATAATATGTTGTCGTTCCATAAATAATAGCTAAAGAAGCAACGAGAGCTATCCACGCTGTCTTCCTGCTTTTGCTGAGAACCCAGAACAGGACCAGTGGAGACACGATGTGGAGGTGGACGTCTATAGCCACGTACCAGGAGTGAGATATACACTGAAAATACAAATTAACTCATTTTATACTCGCGTTAGGTAAACTTAACTTCCTAACGGTCAGTCCGCAAAAAGCACTCATTTATCACTATTACCTGAGTTATGAACTTAATTTAGTTAAAGGGTTAACAGATTTTCTTAAGGCATGGGAAGAATCTGTACTTTCGGGATCCAATACGGATAAGGTTAACTTGCGATGGATGCTGAGGTCAGATGGGAGTCGCTTCACGTAAAACCATGATTTACGCAATTCAGAACTACAGGCGTAGGTGGCAAGGAACGCGCGACGCTGTTTTTATCGTCCTCGTGCGAATAATTGTCGTTGTTTCGCTTTTTATTTTGACGTGAAACGGGACAGCGATAGTTTACGCGCGATAAAAACGGCGTTCCGCGTGTCATGCTATACGGGAGCAGGTAAAAGAATATAAAGATATATAAGTGATATCTATTTTTACCGAATTACCCAGTGAATAGGAAATAAACCTTGGGTTTTCTTAAACTGAAATCTAAGGTTAAATTTTGGAACGTACACTGTAATAGTATATTATTAGTATTTATTTTGCAACGGAATTTTTTCAGTACATTAAAAAAGCTAATCTTAAATCTATACATACATTTTTAAGAGCTATCAGCCTTTTATCTATCGGAGGAGTTGGAGGATATTTGAAATATATACATATCATGATAATTGGCATGACGACAAATTTTTTCCGTCATGCCAATTTATTAGTACCTAATTTGTTTATTAATTTGATTTCACAACAATTAAAACATTGGTGAAATAATCGCAATAATAAACAAAAAACTGACTGAGATATAACGAAGTGCATAACACAATATTTGGGCGAGTCCAAAACGGCTTTTACAAAACGCTACCTACTTAAGCGTGACGTCACAATTGGGTATTCTGTTTGCATTATGAACCTTATTTATTTGGCAGCTACCATAAATATGGCTTAGACATGATGTCCTAATAAAAGTTGTTCCATTTTTTTTATTCATAGTATTTTAAAATAATTAAGAATTCTTAAAATGGACTTTCCCAGCGTATTTTGAAATTGCAGTGCTGTTGATAATGCATCAATATTATAAGCATTACTTGATTCAATAATCAGGAACAGCTTTTATCAACGATAGACTGCATGACCATGCAATTTTGGATAAGTCTTCATTCGTGACAGTCAATATCAAAATCAGGAGTTGGTTCCATTGAATAGATCTCTTCAAAGGTTAACAGCATAAACGTGCAATTTTTAGCATGCGTTCATCTTTGACTGTTATGCGGCAAGGCGGCTAATTAAATAAGTTTATTCAATTTACAAATAACTAGCTGTGCCCGCGTGGAATAGTTATTTTGGGCATCAGTAAACCCTTTAAGGACGAATAATTTTCCCCGATTTTTTTACATTCTCCATTATTTCTTCGCTCCCTAATAGTTGCAGCGTGATGTTATATAACCTAAAGCCTTCCTCGATAAATGGTCTATTCAACACAAAAAGAATTTTTCAATTCGAACCAGTAGTTCCTGAGATACACGCGTTCAAACAAACAAACAAACTCTTCTTAATATTAATGTAGATAATATAAATCTATACCAACCATGGTCGTTGGCGCAGCGTAATTCTGTACATGTAACAACGTGGCCCACCAATGGTCTCTGCACCGTCTTACGTGGTTGGCCACATTGGTCCAGTACGGCCCATCAAAGATTATGTTCAATAAAGACGCCTGCAGGAGAACGGTTAGCCCCAGAAGAGGAAAAAGTCGGAGCAGACGGTTCAGGTAAAACAAATGCAGGTTCTTTAGCAGTTTACCTGAAAAAAAGGAGAATTGGTTAACAATGTCGTGCCGTGTGGTTCCCGGCACCAATAAAAAATTATAGTACCATATCATCTCATTCCAATGGATGTCGTAAAACGCAATTAAGGGATAGGCTTATAATCTTGGGATTTTTCTTTTAGGCACTTGTCACTCTTGTCACTATTTGAATTTCAATTCTATCAGTATTTTTAGGACTGTTGGCTCTGTCTAACCCGCAAGGGATATATACCTGATTATATTTATGTATGTATGATAAATAATGTTGGTCGTTACCAAGTTGAAGCACACTCCTACTTTACTTAAAATGTGTTGATAGTAATGAAAAGTATGAAATGCAGCCGTCAAGGAGCATATTATGTGCAATAACCGATTGTCAGTAATTTAAGATGATGATGATATGAAATTCCTATGAAATCTTTATTCTAAAGATGTGATGTGTAAATCAACAATTCTACATCTTTGGCCAGTTTTCAAATAAACCAGGGCCGGATTATTAAAATAAATAGGTACTAACTTTCGCTTGCTGCATATAAACTCGTACAATACACACAACAACAATACAACAATACTATATTAAATTATCAAAGTATAGATTCAAGACTTAATCAGAGAAAGTATTTTTTTTCATTATGCTCTGGCCGGGTTTCGAACCCGGGACCTCCGGTGTCACTAATAGGTACTTTTCAATATTCCTAACTTGCTATGTGCTCTTTTATCATGTATCTAAAAGAGAAGAAAGATAAAATACACACATTGTCAATTATAGTATTAGTTCAGATGGTTTTCCTTACCTCCTGTGAGTTTTCCAACAGTAGTATAAACAAGGAGAAGTCCAGTGATCATGAAGAATGTATCCACGGTATATGGCGCTACCGTGATCCAGAGGGCGTTGGCTGACGTCAACCACTGCAAATGTGAAACGTTTTCTCAGAAACATATTGTTTAATCATTCCTAATAAAGGTTAGAATATCATCTTAACTTGGTATACCAAGTCAAGACTAGGAATGTGAAAAAAAAATCGATTATGGAAAAAATCGATTAAAAATCGATTCTTTTAAAAGAAAAATCGATTTTTATACATGATTTTTTTTTAATTAATAATCGATTAAAAATCGATTTTTATAATCATACAATAAATGCACTCCAACATTACGTTTTTGTCTTCTGGCTTGGAGCCCGGAACGCGAACTGCCAAAGAATACTATCATAGCTCCATAATATTACATCAACGCCATCTGTGCATTCCTTCTGTGCTCTTAAAACAGTTTAGATGATTAATTTAATCAAACATTCTCTAGATGGATTTAGTCGATGAACAGTATTTTACCGACATTCGGTTGATATTTTATTCATTATTCGTTGCTGAAACTTCATTTTTCAAACTTGATTGTTAAAAACTTTAATTTGTGTTGATTTTATAAGAACTTTCTGTTTCTGTTGTTTATTTTTAATGCATAAATCTATTAATATAATGTAAATGGCGTTTATTTTGACATAAATTGAAAAATTAGGAAAAAATCTATCAATATAATAAAATCGATTATTTTCTTAAGAAAAATCGATTATTTGTTAATCGATTTTTCATACTTAAAAAATAAATCGATTATATAAAAATCGATTTTTTATCATCAATGTCACATCCCTAGTCAAGACATATACCAAGTCAAGATGATATTCTAAACTTTATGAGGTAGACAGACTTTAAAGCTAGGTTCAGTTGGATGACGTAATGATGGGATCGAGATTCAACCCCCGAAGTAGGGTTGCCAGGTCGTCGAACCTAATAGCCGGACAGACCAGCCAGTTTGGCCGGACATTTGGCTAAAAAAGCCGGACACCCTATATTATCGGTAGTCGACTCTCGTCGCCTGCGCTCGGCCACGCTCGGCGGCGCGGCGGCGGCTCTCGCTTGTTTGCGAAATGTGAAAAGCCTAACAAAAGCCGGACAAGACGGAAACCGTTTATTTTGGCCGGACATGCGATCAATAAGCCTAACTATGTCCGGCTATATCCGGACGCCTGGCAACGCTACCCCGAAGAATGGCACACGCGAAGCCGTTTTAATTGTGCGACGATATATCGCCATCTTGTTTCACGTCACATAGCAATTTCTTCCATGCAATGTAGAACAATTACTTTAATAGTTCCCTTTGTTAATCAAAATCATTATTTGTAATGTAATTAATCGTAAGCTCTGATAACAGCAGAACAAATTTAAATATATTTCTAGCCGTTTTTTGACATCATAAAAAGCGGAACGGCGATAGTTTTTCGCGTGATAAAAACGGCGTCGCGCTTGCCATATAAGGGCTGAGTGACAGTTGACAGCTACTGGCCTAAAAATCATGCGCATGTTTGTAAGTCTTGTCTTCGTGTGACTTTTACAATAGATTTTTTGTATGTATTTGTTTTGTACACGTTTTTAGGTTTAATTTTATTGTTCTCTTTAGCGCTGTGATAGTGTGGTTGGTAGAGGTAAAATTCGAACCCTGGTCTGATTTTTATTGAAAAATTAATACTTTCCACTAATCCACACAAATAATAAAGAGAAAAGATTTGTTTTAGAGAGTAACGAGAGTTGCGAGAGTAACTTAGAATAGGTCTTGATATTTTGTATATAAATATATTTATAGGTGATATTTACCTAATCTTTGCGGTTCTAAACAAGTTTCGAATTTACTTTTGCGTGACTAACACTAAATTAAAAAGCATAGATAAATATTTTTTTTTTACCTGAAGGCCATCCAACATGTTGATGACAAAATTTTCAGTGATGAACGTGTGCCCGACGATTACCCAAAGCATGGCCAGGGTTCGGATTCCATCTAAACATTGTAAGCTATTCGGGTTTGGCGAGAACGTTGTGAGTCTTTGACCATTTGTGTAAATTGAGAATGATCTATAAAGTGTATTTGCATTTTTTGGATCTGAAAATAAAAATAATTGGTTATTCATTTATCTGTTGTGGGTACAATTTGTGATGAAAATCCTTTCTGATCTGAAAAGGGTAAAATAATAAACCTACCTTTGTCACTGTTTAAATAAAATAAGAAAACAAAAATTTGTATATTATTTTATGCTGCTTTATGTTAAATAATCAATGTTTGTATTATTTTTTATTAAGAACTGACTATTCGTGAACTGGAATCTTGCGAATACATTCAGTCAGAAAAGTATCGGGAATGGATTATTTATTTATGGTTCCAAATTCAAATTTTTGTTTTTTTTGTTGTTGTTAGATTGGCAGAACTGTTTTCCATTTTGGCGCGGAGTTTGAGTTGCATCTGTTGTTTACATTAAATACAGTGCTATTTTTAGTTATATCATATCTAGTGTGTATTGCTAATTTCATAATGGATAAAAACATCGAACAAAGAGTTTGTCTTAAATTTTGCATTGCCAATGGAATATCGTGTTCGGAGTCACTGAAAATGTTACAGAAGGCTTACGGTGAATCGATTTTATCAAAAACTCGTGCTTATGAGTGGTACAAAGCGTTCAAAAGCGGTCGAGATGTGATGGAAGATTTGCCTCGCTCTGGTAGGCCATCAACGTCTGCAACTGAAGTTAACATCGCAAAAGTGAAGGAAATAGTGACTGAAAATCCTCATTCAACTTTGAGAGAGATAGCCACCGAACTTTCTGTATCTCACGAGTCGATCCGTACCATTTTAACTAATAATTTGGGTATGAAACATGTTGCCGCTCGGCTAGTCCCAAAAGACCTGAATTTTTTTCAAAAACTCAATCGCATGAGAGTCGCTGAGGACATGCTAGAACGAGTCAATTCCGACCCAACATTCATGAAACGCATTGTTACTGGTGACGAGACGTGGGTTTACGAGTTTGACATGCAAACTAGTCAACAAGCTTCGGAGTGGCGCCTTCCAACTGAACCGAAACCGAAAAAACCACGCCAAAGTCGTTCAAAAGTCAAAGTCATGTTGACTGTTTTCTTTGACTATCGCGGTGTTGTGCACTCGGAATTCTTGCCGGAAGGTCAAACGGTAAATAAGGAATATTATTTGAGTGTTATGCGGCGTTTAAGAGAGCAAATCCGACGAAAAAGGCCAGATTTGTGGAAAGAAAATTCTTGGATTTTGCACCATGATAATGCACCTTCGCACAAGGCCATCATTGTGAACGAATTTTTAACCAAACACTCAACAAATACCATCGAGCAACCACCATATTCACCAGATATGGCTCCAGCCGACTTTTTTCTTTTTCCTAAACTCAAATTACCACTTCGTGGCACCCGTTTTCAATCGGTAGAAGACATAAAAGAGAATTCGCGGCGAGAACTGACCCCAATTCCGGAAACGGCGTTTAAAAAATGTTTTGATGATTGGATTATTCGTTGGCGTAAGTGTATCGTTTCTAAAGGAGCATATTTTGAAGGTGATAAAATAAATTTGGATGAATAACAAACAGTTTGTGTATTATTGATCTTTTCCTGCTACTTTCTTGACAGAGTAGTACTTGATTTTTTTAATAATTTGAATTTTGTGAATATTTCTAAGGCGACTTAACCGATTTTAATTAGTCACGAACTTAAAAATTGTGTTCAAAAAGATATTACCAGAAACAGCAGACTTGCCTAATCACGGTTGAGTTTTTAAATCAATTCTTGAAAACATTACATTGATCAATTTAAAGTCATTGTGACACGTCAAAAAACGGCTAAAAATATATTTGTGCAATGTATTCTACTGTTATCAGAGTTTACGATTGCACAAATGATGATTTTGAGTAACAAAGATAATTATTAAAGCGATTGATCTACATTGCATGGAAGATATTGCTTTAGCACAGATCCGAATGTATGGGAAATCAATATATTTACTACACTAAATTTAAATTTCTTTCTTTTTCGAAAATACATTCAATTTAATCTCATAAAATTGGCATTTTTATATAAAAATGTTAATACATCTTACCTTGCTTCTGAATAAAAGTGTGATTCAGATCGTAACATGTGCTCAAAAGGGTGAGAAGACCTATAAAAGATAATAACACCCTGAAAACAGAAAATAAATATACATATAGTCACACAGTCTATATCTCTTGCGGGATAGACAGAGCCAACAGTTTTGAAAAGATCGAAAGGAAACGTTCAGCTGTATGATTTATGATGGCACTGAGATTGTGAGATGAATTTATATTTGAATTTGAATTTTTTGAATTTTGAATTTATCATACATACATATGATCACGTCTAGCGGGGTAGACAGAGCCACCAGTCTTGAAAAGACTGATTGGCCACTCTCAGCTGTTTGGCTTAGTGATAGAATTGAGATTCAAATAGTGACAGGTTGCTAGCCCATCGCCTAAAAGAGGAATCTCAAGTTTATAAGCCTATCCCCTAGTCGCCTTTTACGACATCCGTGGGAAAGAGATTGAGTGGTCTTATTCTTTTTTGTAATGGTGCCGGGAACCACACGGCACTATATACTTATATATACTTATCATATATACTTAAAAAGCGCTTTCTGTGAAAATGAAAATTTATTTAATTTATCCTTTTATTTTAATTAATTTATTGTTGAACACCGATTATATGACTAGACGTTATGACATCTAATACCTTAGCGAAATTTCATCGAATCCAACATATTGTTTTTGAAATGAGAGCAAAACGTATGTTGTAAAATAAATTTTGCTATGCAGCCGACTCTTAAGAAATAGAAGTCTGTCAAGTAGTTTTTTAAACACAGTCGGAAACCTTTTATTCACATTCAAAAATATCTTTTATTTCTTCACAATCAACACTGAAACTTAAAGTAAAGTAAGTACATGATTATGTAAAACAATTTTTGAGACTGTGAGAGACTGGCATCTGAACTAAGCAGAGCTTATCCCAGTTCACCAGCCTCTCCACACGAGGTTTTATATGACGGCAATTTCCCGTTCCTAACGTCCACATGTATCGTAGCCAACTCTCTGTCAAAGTTATAAAAAAAAAATGTCTTACACAGCAACGTAATCTGCAGGACTCCAGGGTTTGTCATTAGGAAGGCGGCAGAATTCTTCCTCAAACTGGAACCCTATTGACGTGAGGTTGAACAAAGCAGATGTCATGGCCTGTTCTACTGAACACGGTCTGGGAATACAAACAGCTAGACGAAATGTTCGGCTTGAGGTAGCCGGTCTGAAAACAAGCCATTAAACCCTATAAATCATAATTAATCTAGAAGATGTCTGGTTAAAATGCGCGATGCTCATAAAGGCACAGGTTCCAATACTACCTTGGTCATGTACCAATGACTATTTTGGTGTGTACATTAGTTTGTTTACTAACTTATATTCTTCCGGTGAGTGAAAAAATCGTGAGGAAACCTGTATATTTTGACAACTGGATGTGTAACCATGATCGATCCAACATACATACATATGGTCACGTCTATATCCCTTGCGGGGTAGACAGAGCCAACAGTCTTGAAAAGACTGATCGGCCACGTTCAGCTATTTGGCTTGATGATAGAATTGAGATTCAAACAGTGACAGGTTGCTAGCCCATTGCCTAAAAATGAATCCCAAGTTTGTAAGCATATCCCTTAGTCGCCTTTTACGACATCCATGGGAAAGAGAAGGAGTGGTCCTATTCTTTTTTGTATTGGTGCCGGGAACCACACGGCACATAAACATAAATAGTAAATACATAATATACCTATACCTATTATAATGTATATTGCTATTTCGACTATTAATGGTTCGTGTATAGACTATAGATAACATTGTTTTAGGGAAATTTGATAAGACTTTACATAGAAATCCCATCGAAGACTTGAACATTCATACATAAATTTTGACGGCTTCTGTGGCTCAGCGGTAGTACGCTTGTCTGTGACACCGGAGGTCCCGGGTTCGACTCCCGGTCAAGCCATGATGAGAAAAGAACTTTCTCTGATTGTCCTGGGTCTTGGATGTTTATCTATATAAGTATTTATTATAAAATATAGTATCGTTGAGTTAGTATCTCGTAACACAAGTCTCGAACTTACTTCGAGGCTAACTCAATCAGTGTAATTTGTCCCGTATATATTTATATTTATTTATTTATAAATAAAGTCACGTCTATATCACTTGTGGGGTACACAGAGCCAACAGCCTTGATAAGACTGAAGGCCATGCGCAGCTGTATGGACGTTGTATTGACGTTGAAAATGCTGCAGTGAAGTTTGTAACGCCACATTCTACATTTGGACTTTGGAAGCGGTTATAACGTTTAACGTCACCAAGATTACCCTGAATCCTACTTCGGAAATAAATTGATTTAATTTCGATAAGGCGTCAGTGTTACCTGCATATTTCAAGTCTCCGTGTGGTTTCCGGCACTTTAGAAAGGATATCGTAAAATAATAAATTTGCACCCGTGCGAAGCCGGGGCGGGTCGCTAGTAAGTAATAAAATATAAGAAATATTTACGTTTCATCAGATTCTCCATTCAAAGAGTTGATAATTTGCCAAGTGGTATTAAATGCACCCTTTATTTTTTCCATTTCTCTTGATATCAGATCATCTTCATAATTTAGTTGTGTCGATCCAATGATTCCGGGGACTTCAAAATTTTGATTTAAAGGTACTCTTATCATACAATACTTTCCTTTTATTTCCAAATCATTTCTTGTTTCGTCTATGGCAAGACATTGGTGATAATTACCGAGATCAACCGAATTACCCACCAAAATGCCTCTGGGTAATCTTATTCCAGCATCTGAAACTGTTTTCACATTTATTATTATAAGTTACATATAATATATGTTGTGTTATACATATCATGTTATGTAGTCAGGTTTATTTAAAATCATGTTTTCAATAAATTATAACTTATATTTAAACTATAAATTTAACTTAAATAAATCTAAGTAAAACATGAAAGAAAATATATAGAAATAATTCTGGCTTAGTTTGAATTTTGGCCACGTTAATATAAATAATATATGTATAATATTAGTAATTATAATATAATTAATATTAATTAGTTTTATATTTTTATATAATAAAACTAACACGTCCCGAGATCTAAGTCATTTGTCCTTATAATCAATATTATACATATGTATTTGTCTGCATCAGTAAAAAGTTTATATAAGACAGTGATACTTACATCTGAGATTGAGCAGTAAATCAGATCTTAAATATTTAATATGTTGATCACAGAGTTCTGGATCTAAAACGTTTTCGTACAGATCTTGATCAAAAACTGTATTCGGCTTCCTAAAATCAATACGCGCATTCGCAGTATTGATTACTACAGAAATTATACAAGATACAATTAACACTATATTTTTAATCATTGTGTTTTAATTTAGTGTAACAAAGCACGATTGCAATGAATTAATGCTGTAATTTATATGAAATTTAGCTAAAATAGGATCCCATTGTAAATCAATGCTTATCTAATCTTATCTGATCCGATCAGAAATAACTAGCAAAAGTATCCTTTTTTATTGCAAGGTTAGCTTTTATAGTAATCTACGTACATACATATGTATAATCACGTCTGTATCCCTTGCGTGGTAGACAGAGCCAAATGTTTCGAAAAAACTGATTGGCCACGTTCAGTTGTTTGGCTTAATGATAGAATTGAGATTCATATAGTGACGGGTTGCTAGCGTATCGCCTAAATGAAGAATCCCAAGTTTATTATCCTATTCTTTAGTCCCCTTTTACGACATCCACGAGAAAGAGATGGAGTGGTCCTAATCATTTTTCTTTGAGTACAGGAAACCACACTCTACTGCATGTAATAAGGAGTTTTATGTAATAAAGACATATTAATAATAAATTTCCATCAACTTGTCAGCTGAATGTGGCTTTTCAGTCGTTTCAAGACTGTTGGCTCTATCAACCCCGCAGAGGATATAGACTGATAGGTTATGATCAGCATTATGACTTAGTAATGAAATTAAGATTCATATAAATTCAGAAAAAATGTAGTGTATAACAGCTGCTTTCTTCCCGCGCAGTTTGTAAAAGTTAATAAAGGGCAAAACTAATAAATTTGACATTTGCAATACTCGAATCTCAAAACAAAATACCTATGTATATCATTCATCGTTTCATACATTTATATGACTGTAATAAAATAAATTTTCTTCGACGTGTGGAAGTTGATCTAAGAAATAAGAACGGACTTGAATCTTACATGCATACGTCACGTCACGTCACGTAGGTACGTACGTACGTAAGTCACGTCTATATTCCTTGCGGGGTAGGCGTAGTCAACGGTCTTAAAAAAAACTATTGACCACGTTAGCTATATGACCAAGCTGTATCGCTAAATAATTAAATTAAGTTTCAAATAATGACAGGTTGCTAGCTCATCGCCTAAAATAAAGAATCTTAAGTTTATTAGCGTATCCCTCAGTCGCCTTTAACTACATTCATAGGAAAGATATGGATCCTATTCCGAAGTGCCGGGAACTACACGGCAACAAAGCGCTTCAATCTTACATGTAATAAAACAAGATTTTCCATTGATAAAACCTAAATAATCCTTTTGCCAGACAATGTCTCAGACAAGGATTTATTTATGGTTATCGCTGGCTATATGCTGACCTATTGTAGTATTAATTCCACAAAGTCCACACAATGACGCAATTGATAAAACATAATTGATATTGTACAGACGCGCACGTGTTAACAGAACTTGGAGGATTTAATCGAACTGAAAGGCAATAATTATTCCCAGAGATCGGAATTGGTAGATTGATTTTATGTACTTACATCATGAATTACCATAGAAAGCATAACATGGATAAGCCTCTTTTCCGGGATTCCATTTCAGTACTTACACTTGTCCGCGGGTAACATAGGACTACAATTTACGTGAACGAAGTCGGGGGAAAACATCTACCACTAATATATTCTTCATCCCAGGCATGTCCATATTAATATATACCTACGTTTCAGTTCATTGACCCCAATTCAATCTACCTATTCTGATCTCTGATTATTACATACATACATAAAATCACGCCTCTTTCCCGGAGGGGTAGGCAGAGACAACCTTTTTTCACTTGCCACGATCTCTGCATACTTCCTTCGCTTCATCCACACTCATTACTGTCTTCATGCAAGCTCGGCGGTATCGGGTATAATAATTATTCTCAGACAAAATTATACTCGTAGCACGTACAAAAACACTCATCGATCTGTTATAGTACCATAATTTGTCACTTGGGTATGTCTCATCCTAAAAATTAGTTTATATATATATAGTGTTCGTTAGCTCTTTATAGGTTTTCCACTGAATAGATTTTTTTTTAAAATAACACAAATATTCATTCATTCATATAGTCACGTCTATATCCCTTGCGGGGTAGACAGAGCCGACAGTCTTGAAGAGACCTATAGGCCACGTTTAGCTGTTTTGCTTTATGTTTGAATTGAGATTCAAATAGTGACAGCTTGCTTGCCCATCGCCTGAAATAAGAATCCCAAATTTAGAAGCAAATCCCAAAAGTCGCCTCTTACGACATCCATGGGGAATGACATGAAATGGTCCTATTCTTTTTTATATTGGTGCCGAGAACCACACGGCAATGCAGGAACACAACAATAACACAAATATTCATAATTAAAAGTCCGGTTTCCGGTTTTTTTTTGGTGACGCTAAATTCCTTGATTTTTGAAAGTGGTGTAAATTTCATCGCATTTTGTAGATGTCGCTAATTTTAACGCGAGCGAAGCCGCAGTTTATTCTGCAGAATAAACTTTACTGATTTTAAACTTTTGCGTTGCATTGTACTAATGCGAGCGGCTCGCTTAAATTACGTTACGTGCGCATTTAATACCTGTATCTATACTAATATTATAAAGCTGAAGAGTTTGTTTGTTTGTTTTAATCTCAGGAACTACTGGTTCGAATTTAAAAATTATTTTTGTGTTGAATGGACCATTTGTCGAGGAAGAAAAAGCCTAAAGCCTTCCTGGATAAATGGCTGCGCACTATTGCATCGTATAAAACGCGCACTGCTCCGAGATTTGTGAATAATGGAGAATATGAAAAAAAAATCGGGGAACATTATTCATCCTTCAAAGATGCCCAAAATATCTATTCCACGCGGACGAAGTCGCGGGCACAGCTAGTTATTTATAAATTGAATAAACTTATTGAATTAGCCGTCTTGCCGCATTGTCACCTTCCTACCAGAAATTTCGGTAGCAGCAATGAAAGTTGAATCATAATTTGATAATTCAATATCGACAATAGGAGTGACTAATTGATAATTAACTATATTAAACCGGTATTATCGTTACGTCATACAGCTGAAAGTGGCTTTTCAGTCTATCCGAGACTGTGGGCTCTGTCTACCCCATGAGGGAAGACGTGACTACATGTATGTAAATCAACTAGTAGCTACATTTCCATTTTTTGTTTGTAAGAAGGTTTCTTCATTAACGGTGTAACAGAACTGCTTCTTAACTCGGCTATTTGCAGACTGTATGTATAATATAAATAACTTTTGTAAAAAGAGAACCGCCTCCAATAGATATCCAATTTTTTAAGACGATAAAATTTATAGTGTCTTCTCCAGTGCCGTGTGGTTCCAGGCACCAATAAAAAAAAAAAATAGGAGCACTACCGTTTCCATGGATGTTGTAAAAGGTGACTAAGAGATAGGCTTATAAACTTGGGACTATTCTTATAGGCGATGGGCTAGCAACTTGTCACTCTTTGAATCTCAACTCCATCATTAAGCTTAACAGCTGAATGTGTCAGTCGTTCAAAACTTCTCTGTCTACCCCGCTATAGCCGTGATTATTTCAATAAATGATAAAATTTCTAAGATTTTCTAAGTATCAAACATTTTCCTGAAAACCATACATAAGAAACAACAGGTCAAACAGAGAAACACCTTTTTTTTGAAGGCGGTTAAAAATGGCAGATTGAAGTTCAAAATACACTGTCAAAAAAATTAAGGTAAGAAATATATTTTTTATTATCTATAATTTCGTAGCTAACATATTTATGCTGTCAATAATCATGATTTATATCTTCGTCTCCTGGCACCGTCTTCGGTCTGCAACACGTCACTAGTTCCTATAACATTGTTATTCGGATCCGAAACTTCCGGATTGTGTTTTTTGCCACCTGAAATGGATTATTTATCAGATAAATTGATAATAAGCTTAAGATTAAAGGAATACTAGTTTCACGTCGCGAAAGATAAATATAGAATGCCATAGATTGGACAAAGTGGAGTGAAGAATGTTGGGAAGTTTTTCAGTTTTCAGATTTTTTGGTGTTTTTAAATGGTATTTACGTTTTCACAACTTTTTGTGGTTATTCTGAAGTCCATCGAGCACAGCTCGGTCATCCAGGTACTAAGTAATAATATGATTGTGAGTTACTTTTAAGTATTTCACAAATTATGATATTATTTGGTAAGTTTAAGTTGAAAAGTATATATTACACAGATATGTATGTATATGGACATTTGGAAAGGTTTTTTAGTCAGTCATGAAATATTTTTGATAATTTTCGTTTATTTAATGCTCTTGGTATAAAAAGTGAGATGAAAAATGGGAGAGAGAGAAAAAATAAGGAAAACACATACCGTCACCCAATAAAAGTTTAAATAAGACAGAAAAAGGGGCGTCTATAGTTAAACAGGCGATAAAGGATACGATGTATGTTAACGCAGCATACGCCAGGAATTTGAAGGTCTGTAACAAACGATTAATTTATTTTATATTTTTGAAAAGATTACAGCTAAAACCACAAGTGCATACAGTTAAAAATTTTAATAGCAAAAACAAAAGTCGTAAATATAAAAAAAAAAAACAAAAATTAACAATTGTCAATCTACTCTAAAAGAAAATTTGCTTGCTAGATGCGTTCTTTAAGTAATAAATAGTGGAATTAAACAAATCCATATCTAAATCGTGCTCAACATCATTATTCATTTTGGTATACTTTACATTTTACACATACTAGATTAGAAAGTAAGATGTGAAAATATTTGCCTGCAACCTATTTAAAAAATATATTCCAATCCCTTGGTCGGCTTATACCTACGACTTGCGCTGATAAAACAACGGTATGACAAACACAAATTTGGCTCTCAAACTTTTTTAACATTCCAAATATTATTCGATTTTATCACTAACTAGCTGTGCCAGCGACTTCGTCCGCGTGGAATAATTTTCCCCGTTTTTTTTCACATTTTCCATTATTTCTTTGCTCCTTATAGTTGCAGCGTGATGTTATATAGCCTAAAGCCTTCCTCGATAACGCAAAAAGAATTTTTCAAATCGAACCAGTATTTCCTGAGATTAGCGCGTTCAAACAAACAAAAACTCTTCAGCTTTATAATATTAGTATAGATAAATTCATTTGACTTATGTCAAAAGTAACTTACATAAGCCGAAGGGCAGAAATATGATGGGGTCAGTGCTGTGGAGTTTATTGCATGTTGCAACGGATAATGGAACAAGTACATAGCGTAAGATAAACGAGACGGCAGCTTCCAGATATCCAGGCACAGAAACCAGTTGATCGGCCCTGAAAATAATATTAATAAACTAGCTGTGCCCGCGATTTCGTCCGCGTGGAATAGTTATTTTGGCCATCATTGAAGCCCTCAAGTATTAATAACTTTCCCCGTTTATTTTACATTTTCCATTATTTCTTCGCTCCTTATAGTTGCAGCGTGATGTGATATAGCCTAAAGCCTTCCTCGATAAATGGTCTATTCAACACAAAAATAATTTTTCAATTTGAACCAGTAGTTCCTGAGATGAGCGCATTCAAACAAACAAACAAACTCTTCACCTCTTTAGCTAAATGCGAAAGTGCGGTGTGGTTCCCGGCACCAATACAAAAAGGAATAGTATCACTCCACATCTTTCCCATGGATGTCGTAAAAGGCGACTGCGGGATAGGCTTACAAACTTGGGATTCTTTTTTAGGCGATGGGTTAGCAATCTGTCACTATTTGAATCTCAATTCTATCATTAAGCCAAATAGCAGAACGTGGCCATTTAGTCTTTTCAAGACTGTTAGCTCTGTCTACCCCGCAAGGGATTTCGACGTGATCATATATATGTATGTATAAATGCGAAATTAACTTTGTCTGTTACACTTTCGCACCTAAACCGCTCAACCGGCATTGATAAAAGTGGAGAGATAGAGTAGACTCTGAGGAAGAGTCTACTTTTTATAGCGAAAAAAGAACCCACGCGGACGAAGTCGCGGGTGAAAGAAAAGAAAAAGTAAGAATATTATTTGATAAAATTTCGTCCACCCATTGTACCTTCCATACAGATTGTGTTTTGTACAATAAAGTTTCTTTATATAAAAATAAAGTATATAAGTGCCGTGTGGTTCCCGGTACCAATTAATAAAAGAATAGGACCATCTCGTTCCTATGGATGTCGTAAAAGGCGACTAAGGGATACGCTTATAAACTTGGGATTCCTCTTTTAGGCGATGGGCTAGCAACCTGTCACTATTTAAATGTCAATTCTATCATTTAAGCCAAATAGCTAAACGTGGCCTGTCAGTCTTTTCACGACTGTTGGCTCTGTCTGCTCCGTAAGAGATGTAGACGTGACTATATGTAGGTATGTATGTATATAAAAAGAAGTTTACCTCCGTAACCATGAACACAGGCGAAAATGATCCATCCTAAAGCTACAGCCCAAACAGATTTGCCATACGTGTTCAAAATAACGTCCACAACAGAATTATTCCATGTTGGCCGCATTACTTCATACACTGAGTATATGAGCAGCCCGAAGAGCGTCAAAGAACAGGCCCATAGAAGCAATACAACACCCTGTAAATAAATAGAGGATGTTGCAGCAGCTAACAAAAATATAGGCCATTTTACTATTACCATATACATTATTTGGTGATTATTGTAGTTTATTATATACTAGCGACCCGCCTCGGCTCGCACGGGTGCAAAATTATAAATGTTATTATACATAAAAATCTTCCTCTTGAATCACTCTACCTGTTACAAAAAACCGCATCAAAATCCGTTGCGTAATTTTAAAGATTTAAGCATACAGACAAACAGACTAAAATAGCGACTTTGTTTTATACTATGTAGTGATATTATATTAAAAAAATAAAACATTATTTGGTGATTAAAAAGTGTTAGAAATAAGTACATTTATATTGGCAACACTGAAGTCTATGATTGACTATTTCTAAGTTATTGTTTGTCTTTGGTCTTTCCCTTCTCTTCCCAAGACGCAACATGGCGTAATGTGCTCTTACTTTATTTTGTAGTAGGTAACAGTAAAATAATAAAGAATGTAAGGAACTACGACTTTTATTCAGAAAATATAACAAAAAGAATAAAAAAAATTTATTACTCCATCTCCTTTCTTCGGATGCCAGTTTCCACAAATCATGTGTTTTCATTGTAGCTATAATAACAAATAAAAAAATGACAACATTAAGGGGTAAAAAAATGTGTTTTTTTTTTCTTATATTTTTGCTCAATTTGAAACGTTCAAGATAAAATAAAGGTACGTTACGTGTGCGTTTAATACCTGTAGTATTAAAAAAAATATATTTGTTAGGTATACTCGTATACGTACTTGAATTAAGAATTTACTTACGTAGTGTATTTTAGGCCTGCGCCCCTTGTAAATATTAAGTATGTATCCGAACACCATACCGACGAAAAATGGACCAGCTCTGGTGAATGTGTTGAAATAATAATTCTCCATGTAGTCTAATCGGGGCCGGCTGAAACATATTATGGGCGAATTAGAGGAATTACTTCATAGATGTGTTTTTGTATACAAAAGGAGGCTACTACAAAAGCCGTTGCCGTGTGGTATCTCAGTCTTTTCTCTTCTCTTCTCTTCAGACTTCTCTTCTTCTCGCACCAATTGAAAAAAAAATAGGGCCGTTCCCATGGATGTCATAAAATGCGACTAAGGGATACGCTTATAAACTTAGGATTCCTCTTTTAGGCTTATAAAATAGGCATTAGCATAGGCTTATAAAATTGGGATTTGTCCATTAAGCGATGGGTTAGCATCCTGTCACTATTTGAATCCCAATTCTATCATTAAGCTAAATAGCTAAACGTGGCCTATCAGTCTTTACAAGACTGTTGGCTTTTTCTACCCCGCAAGTGATACAGACGTTTCAATTTCAAATATTGTTTGATTTTACTATTAAATCGATTATCCGAATTTTCGATTATCCGAATAATCATTGGTTTTAATTGATTCGGATAATCGGGATTCTACTGTACTCATTTCACAGTTAGGTATCTACTCTTATAGAACATACATATGGTCACGTCCATATCCCATGCGGGGTAGACAGAGCCAACGGTCTTGAAGACTAAATGGCCACGTTCAGCTTTTTGGCTTAATGATAGAATTGAGATTCAAATAGTGACAGGTTGCTAGCCCATCGCCTAAAAGAAGAATCCCAAGCTTATAAGCCTATCCCTTAGTCACCTATCTAGTTTTATTAAGTTCATATTGGATGAAGATAAACTGACAATAATACATTCGTAAAAAGTTCAATTACAAACACATCTGAGGGGTTAGTGCGAGTTTTACTCGGTCAAACGCGCCGAGCAAGTAAACGCGAGTTTGTATGGAGTTGCATTGATGCCACCATGTTTCCACTAGATGGCGCTGATTAAATCACATACAGATTCGCGTTTAATCTATACTAATATTATAAAGCTGAAAGTTTGTTTGTTTGAACGCGCTAATCTCGAGAACTACTGGTTCGAATTGAAAAATTCTTTTTGAATAGAACATTTATCGCGGAAGGCTTTAGGCTATATAACATCACGCTGCAACTTTTAGAAGCAAAGAAATAATGGTAAATGCAAAAAAAAGGGGGAAAATGATTCATCCTTGAGGGCTTCAATGGTGCCTAAAATAATTATTCCACGCGGACTAAGTCGCGGTCACAGCTACTTATTACTAACCTGGTCACAATGAAATGTCCAGTGAAATCTTTATAAGCATTATAATACGTGGTTGTCCCGTAAAGGACGATCAAGGTGGCTGCCAGAACGATCCACGCTGTCTTCCTGCTTTTGCTTAGAACCCAGAACAGGACTAATGGAGACACGATGTGGAGCTGTACGTCTATAGCCACGTACCAGGAGTGGACGACACACTGTAACATACAAACACACAATCACATTCTTATCCCTTACAGGGTAGACAAAGCTAACACAAAGACAATTTTGAAGGTAGGTACTAAAAATCTTTTTCGGCGGTATACATACACACATACTACGTTTTTATCCCTTGCGGGGTAGACAGAGCCGAAAGTCTTGAAATGGCCGAAAGGCCAGGTGTATGGCTTTAAAATTGTATTGAGATTCAAATAATGACAGGTTGCTAGCTAAGTGATTTGTTTCTTTCATAACTATGTACTTACTATTTTCTTGTTACTGTGTTAATTTCTATGCAATAAAGATACGGCAATTTGACGACTTTGACGGCCTCTGTGGCGCAGCGGCAGTACGCTTGTCTGTGACACCGGAGGTCACGGGTTCGAATCCCGGCCAGGGCATGTTGATAAAAGAACTTTTTCTGATTGGCCTGGGTCTTGGATGTTTAACTATATAAGTATTTATTATAATATATAGTATCGTTGAGTTAGTATCACGTAACATAAGTCTCGAACTTACTTCGAGGCTAACTCAATCTGTGTAATTTGTCCCGTATATATTTATTTATTATATTACGAACAAACAAACAAAGATTATATAACACACCATATTCGAAGGTGTAGCATAATTTTGGATATGCAATAGCGTCGTCCACCAAAACTCCTTGCAGCTGTGCATATAGTCGGCCATAGTGTTCCAATATGGTCCATCGAATATCCTGTTCAATAGGGAAACATCGAGAAGAATCGCCAAAGCCAAAAGTGGGAACAGACGAACTAATCGATTCAGGTAGAACAGGTGTAAGTTTTGCAGCAAACGCTCTGAAACGAAAGAGGTACGCAGATATAAATTCACGTCTATATCTCTTTGCCGTGTGATTCCCGGCACCAACATAAAAGAATAGGATCACTCCATCTCGTTCCCATAGATGTCGTTAAAGGCGAATAAGGGAAAGGCTTATAAACTTGGGATTCTTCTTTTAGGCAATAGGTTAGCAACCTGTCATTATTTGAATCTCAATTCTATCATTAAGCCAAACAGCTGAACGTGGCCTATCAGCTTTTTGAGGACTGTTGACTCTGTCTACCCCAGAAGGAATATAGACTTGATTATATGTATGTACGTATGTATTTATGAAGCTTAGTTAAGAGTCAAATTACATACATATAGTCACGTCTATATCCCTTGCAGGACAGACAGAGTCCACAGTCTTGAAACGAATGACAGGCCACACTCATTTAAGAGTCGAGTACGTTAAGAAATCATTATACTTACTGCCTGTAAGTTTCCCAACAGTAGTATAAACTAATAGAAGTCCGGTCATCATGAAGAATGTATCTACGGTGTACGGCGCGGATGTCAGCCACAAAGCCTTGGCAGATAACGCATACTGAAAACATAACAATTTGGAGTATTTATGTTAAACAATGAAATAATGGTGGTTTAAAAATACTTAGAGCCGTGTGGTTCCCGGCACGAATCCAAAAAAGCATAGGATCACTCCATTTATTTCCCGTGGTCTCCATTTATGTCGTAAAAGGAGACTAAGGGATAAGATAAGAGCGAATAAAGGTAGACAGAGCCAGCAGTATTAAAAGAATAAAAGGCCCACATTCAGCTGTATGGCTTAACGATGTAATTGAGATTTTTAATAGTGACTGATTGCTAGCCTATCGCCTGTAAGAGGAATCCCAAGTTTATAAGCCTATCTCTTAGTCGTCTTTAACGACATTCATGGGATAGATATGGAGTGGTTCTTTTTTTAAACCAGAAACCACACAATACAAAAAAACATATCTTACCTCATAAAAATCTAAAACATTTATTATGAAGTTTTCAGTAATGAATGTGTGTCCTATGACCACCCAGAGCATAGCTATAGACCTTATCCCGTCTAGACACGGCAAGCTGTTAGGATGAGACGCAAAACTGGTCAGTCTTTTGCCATTTGTATATAAAGAGAATGACCTCAATAGTACATTAGCTTGCTTCGGATCTGAAAAGAAAACCAAAATAAGTAAAGAAAGCCATTATTATGAAACCGAAAATTTCCAGACAATTGCATATGTAATGCATCGCAACAACAATAAATCAGAATATTTTTCATCTTTATCAACATCACACCGAAATGGCTCACAAATAACATGTTTTAATGTTTAAATTTAAATGTAAATTTTCATTATATTTCAAATAATCTATTGCAGGGTGTAGAATAAGAAATTATTTCGATACTAGCGACCCGCCCCGGCTTCGCAAGGGTGCAAAATTATAAATGTTATTAGGTATACATAAAAACCTTCCTCTTGAATCACTCTACCTGTTACAAAAAACCGCTTCAAATTCCGTTGCGTAATTTTAAAGATTTAAGCATACAGACAAACAGACTAAAATAGCGACTTTGTTTTATACTATGTAGTGATACATTTATCCCCGATTTATTTAAATTTCTTATATTATAACATTTTCATAAGACATTATTAAGAAACAATTTAGATCCTCACCAGCAGCTAAGTGGGACTAAAGCTACCGATTATCAGGCCTGCAGATAAAGAAACCTTCACCATTCGTACCGTGTCCAGAAGAACTGTCTTCTGCATCTGTCCCTTGATCCAGTCATCTAGCAAAAGCCTCTTTGAATGATGGCGAGACTTCGCTATCAGGCCATTCGCTGACACAACTATCGGGACTATGATCGTGAAAATTACATCCCACAAGGCGGTTACCTTGTGCCGTGTGGTTCCCGGCACCAATACAAAAAAGAATAGGACCACTCCATCTCTTTCCCATGGATATCGTAAAAGGCGACTAAGGGATAGGCTAGGGATTCTTTTTGAGGCGATGGGCTAGCAACCTGTCACTATTTGAATCTCAATTATATCATTAAGCCAAATAGCTGAACGTGGCCATTCAGTCTTTTCAAGACTGTTGGCTCTGTCTACCCCGCAAGGGATATAGACGTGACCATATGTATGTATGTAAATACGACGACATCAAGTTTGTTAGCAATAACGCTCTTGGCCAAAATGATGGACCGATCCCAATAGACCCCGTTATGACCATTTTCAAGAATAGACGTTGTGTTGTTTAATTATAGTATTGTATAAAAGTTGTAGTTCTCTATTAATTATTTTACTTGCTGGTATGTTAATAAATAAATAAATTAATTACAACCTCAAAGCCAGGAGGCTACTTAGGGTATGCCTGTGCAATGATATACCATTAATCCTATTATTATGTAATCAGATAAAAATGTTTATTAGATAAAAGTATTCTTATTTATCAAATCTAATTCTGTGGTGTATCTGAAGACGTATACCTTTGATAATAGAAACAAATAAGTAGTGAAGGTTAAATGCTTTACCTAGACATATATTTTATCATAACTGATTTTAAACTATCGCGTTGCATTCTACTCGTACTAGGTATTTATCAATAATGCACGTATTAAACGTGCGCAACGTACCTTCATTTTATGTCACAACTAGCGACCCGCCCCGGCTTCGCACGGATGCACAGCCGATACTAAATATATCTCTATTAGAACTAACTAAAGGACCGCCCGCAAAGCGGCTAACTAAGTCTCCGGCAAAAGTGTCACTTCTGCCCTGTTGTTTTAGGATACATAACAAAATTATTATAGAGCTTCTCTATAAGCAATATTTGATGTTGCAGAGACTACCTCTTTCCATTTGCCACGATCTCTGCACACTGCCTTCGCTTTATCCACATTCATAACTCTCTTCATGCAAGCTCAGCGGTTTTGGGTGCTCTTCATTCATTATTATATACCTATATGTAACTGACGCCCACTTCGCAACGGGCCGTGCAGCAGAAATCGTAATATTTTAATTTCACCACAACTTCAAAACCAAACGTCCAATTTTAATCATTCAAAGACCAAATATTATCTACATAAACTGTACTTATTGATGAAATTATTTATTTTGATAAGGATTAATAGCATCAGTAAAAAAACGCGTTTAAATGTAGACCAAAAAAATTCAAGATTTATTAATAAAAATGTGGTTGTTGTGCCTCACTCTACATAGATAGGTATAGTGTGTCGCGGACTTTTTTTGTAGATATTTATAAGATCTACAATTAATTAAAACATTTTATGGTTCTATCTTTTGTAGTTTAGGCAGCGTACGCAAAATAAGTAACTTTTTGGTTGATTTTTTTCAGTTTGTGTCCGAAAAATCCAAATATATTACGGAACCCTATTTTTTTCCAAAATTAAATATAGTCTATGTTACTCGTGGATAATGTAGCTTTCGAATGGTGAAAGATATTTTAAAATCGGTACAGTAGTTTTTGAGCCTATTCATTACAACCAAACAAACAAAGTTTTCCTCATTATAATATTAGTGTAGATAATCTTCGGAATTGTTGTATTTTATCCGTTATGTGGGTAATTTTTATGTAGTATAATAGAAAAATAATAAGTAATCAAGTACTCAATCAATATAATGACTACCATAAGAAACTCTTGGGTTACTGAATGACTAACAGACAATGAAAAGCTTAACTGTAACCTAACTTGACTGGAAGAGATCCCATCATGGGATAAGTCCGCCATTGCAAGTGATTTGTTTCTTTTATATCTATGTTCTTACTATTTTCTTGTTACTGTGTAAATTTCTATGCAATAAAGACATTACAAACAAACAAACAAACTTAAACTTGTAGTTGAACTTAATATGGCATGTTTGTGCCTTAAAAAATGAATGAAATATTCCGAAATTACCACGGGGAAGGAAATAAAGTAGATTTTTATATGTATATGTACTGCGGGCGGAGTTTCGGTCATAATGTAACTCGTTAATTTTAAACCAGATAGGTAAGTGGTACTGCTCATTGTTTTTTTTTGCAAATTGATTAAGTTCCAACGGTTTATGTGGACTTTCCGTTTGACAAAAAAGTGAATTATTCAAAGAACTATTATATCAGGATTAGCAAGGTCGGTTATAGGTATTCCCATCCCAAAAGGTTATATATCTATTGATTAGAAGTTAAGACATCAATAGCTAGTTTTATGATAAAATATTATAAGATTTAGATATGAGTGATATCACGGATTTAAATAAAGTACACATAAGTACAAAGAGTTAGAAATATCAAAGATTAGGCTGAGACTTCATCCTGCGTGGAAGCACTTTTCATCGGAATTTCCTCGATTTATTTGCCGTCCGATTCTTGTTTTAAAGTGCGTCGTTGCTCGAATCGGTAATAATATCTATAAACTATACAGCTAAGTATGGCCTTTCTTTTCCAGACTGTTGGCTCTGTCTATCCCGCCAGAGATATAGACGTGATTATATGTATGTACCTCGATTTTATCAAGTAAATTCATGATAAGCTTTTACTTCGAAATTGTGTGTCATATATTCATTCGTCATTTTAATTGGCGATTATGCATTCATCAACAGTCAAATTTGATCTTATCTACTTCTACAGAAAAGAACATATACAGTACAGTCATCTGCAGAGGAAATTTACCCTTCTGTGGTTTTGGCTTGTGTGTTCGATTAAATTATTATTATTATTTTTTTTAAAAAGTAAATATTTTGTGGATTTTATAATTTATAAAGTTAAGCGTGTTCATGATTTACCATGTCCTTAAATATGTAATAAGATTCGACAGACTGAATACGTACAATATGAACTCTGTAGGGTATAAAATTGAAACGGCAAGCGGTTTTGAATATTAACAGGAGATACTTGTTTCTCTGCCGTTGACTGTACATTCCTACTACATACATAGAAACATATTATCACGTGTATTGAAAAGACTGATTTGCCACGTTAAGCTGTTTGGCTTAATGATAGAATTGAGATTCAAAGAGTGACAGGTTGCTAGCCCATCGTCTAAATGAAGAATCTTAAGTTTATAAGCCTTAGTCCCCTTTTACGACATTCAAGGAAAAGAAATGGATGGTCCTTTTCTTCTTTCTGTTGTTGTCGTGAACCACACAGCATTCATACTATTTCACGGATAATAAGACTTAAAACTTAATTATAAATATTATTTATTGAAGTTGTTATCGAAGCTTACCTTGCTTTTGGATAAATGTATGATTCACATCGTAACTTGTGCTCAGTAATGTAAGAAGACCTATGAAAGATAATATAGACCTGAAAAGAAATTATATTTAATAATCACTAGGTATTAAAATAATAACGTTTTAATTCTTTATTTAATGTTCTTATAATATTTTTACTTCACTTGTGCACACATTGTATGATATGGCAGAGGTCAGACGGGAGTCGCTTTATGTAAAAACCAAACATACTCTTCACTGGATCATGATCAAAAGGTGACCAAAATCCGTGCTCCTCTCCGAGAGATAGGGATATAACTAGGATTCAGGCAATCTGTCACTATTTGAATCTCAATTCCATCATGAAGCCATACAGCTGAACGTGGGAACTTTCAGTCTTTTCGAGACTATTGGCTCTGTTCATAAATATATAGACGTGACTATATATACGTTTGTATGAAGGAAGAAAAAAAAAACAAAATTCTTACACAGCCACATAATCCCCAGCAGACCAAGGCTTGTCACCTGGTAGTCGACAGAAGTCTTCCTCAAACTGGAACCCTATTGACGTGAGGTTGAACAAAGCAGATGTCATGGCCTGTTCTACTGAACACGGTCTGGGAATACAAACAGCTAGACGAAATGCTCTGCCTGAAAGAGGGTTATCTGGGGCTAATGACCTGGAAGGGAAATAAGTTCATGAATAATAGACTTGTTGTAATTCTATTAGTGAACAAACTTAAAAAATAAGATAGATAGACAAATGAAACTCTTTATTGCACCATAAGAGTAAAACATACAAAACAGCACAAATTAAACAGATAGAGATATTACAAAGGCGGGCTTACTAATGCAATCTCTTCCAGTCAACCTTTGGGTGGAAGGAAACCAAACAGGAGATTGGCGTTGGCGTAGAGCAAGATAAATAAATGTTAAAACATAATAAAATGCACACAGAATATATATCTATATATAATACATATACAATGAGGTGGTTAGTTTACCATTAATGGCAACACAGAAATATAGGATTTGTATATTTAATGACTGTACTAACGTATATATATATATGTATATATGACTGGCAACCTGTCAGTAGAAGTATGAATCGTGGCCTAATCATTCTCTCTTTTCAAGACTGTTGGCTTTGTGTACCCCGCAAGGGATATTGACTTGATTATATGTATGTATGTATGATTGTATGTATGATTGTATGTAATGACTATACTGATGGTATTCTATCTTGAAACTTTAAGTACCTATTTAGCATCAAACCAAATTTGTGAGACTTAAAAAAAAACCATGGCGCTTTGCCTTGCTCGCTCGAGATAAATTTCGAAAGAGCGAACGAGCTATTAATTTTTTATTTTATAACTGATAAATATTACTCAAGAAATCATCGTTACTTGATAATGTGATATGACTATTATATTACAATATAATCAAAGTACTACTTATAATATGTACCGGCTTATTGATTTGCGGATCACAGATCAATTCAATTTGTAGAAATGTTTCAGTAAACCTTAATTTGATAAAAGAGAGATTATATATATTTTTTTCCAGTAATAAGTAGGTATTTATCCTTGTTCTTTATGAATAATTTTGCATTTTCATTATCTATTTGAGGGTTTTGTTGTGTCAATTATGTTATTTCTTGTAGCAAGGTTTCTCTGCAAATGTTGCGTAGGTCAGACGGGAGGCGCGTGAAACATCGCTGTTTCGCTTTTTATTATGACGTGGAACGGGACAGAAATAGTTTATCGTGCCATGCTAGATCCGCTGTGCAGCGTAATGTTACAGCGCGGATATTCTGCAGATCTCTTGCAGTTAAGTAACTAAAGTCTTCTGACTGAGTTTATAATTTTCTTGGTAATTTTTCACGTGATAACATATAACCTGACAGGGGATCGTCCCAAGCCGGGACAGGTGGTACAGAGATAATGAGCATATCCACAGCCGTATAGGCTGTCAATATAAACAAAAGGTGCAAGTAAATACCTAATCGTTCGCTATACCAGTATTTTACCAAATTGGGAATATCTCAAAAAAATAACTGATTTTGTTGCCCCATTATCTTAAAAATTCTATTGACAGATCACTATACACCTTTTAAATTTTATTAAAATCAGACCAGCAGTTCGACAGTTGTCAAATTACTAACTTACATACATACATACAACAAATTGATTTTGCCCCAAGTCGATTGGTTGACGTCACTATAAAATAAATATTTACCTTTCGTTAAAGTCATTATCTAAAAAGTTGGCCGCGCGCAGTATTTCATAGATCTTATGGGTCTCCTTAAATTTTTGTTCCAGTTCGGTCTTATTGTTCATCTTTGTGGAAGGCCTTATCATTTCAAAAATGTCTAAATTCTGATTAAACGGTACTCGTATCATGCAGTACTTTCCTTTTATTTCTAAATCTCCTCTCGTTTCGTCGATTCTCAGACATTGGTGATAGTTTCCAAGATCTACTCCGTTGCCCATTAAAACACCTCGGGGTAATCTTAATCCCGCATCTATGACTGCAATAAATGTAAGTATTTGAATCTCAATTCCGTCATCAAGCCTTAAACCTAGCTGAACGTGGCCTTTCATTCTTTCAAGACTATTAATCGGAAAGAAAAGAGTTAACAAATCTCTATAATTTAATAATTCCTTTTCTTACTGTCCTCCATACATTTCTTCATAGTAATTTTATTAAGTGTATGTCTAACCCCTCTTTGTAAGTACACACATATTAATAATATTTATATTTATGTTAGTTTATTACAACAAATATATTTTTATATGTACGTCTTTTATTAATAGTTAACTATTATTCTAAATATTATTCTTCCTAATCGCACCAAAGAGAATTTCTCTTTAATGATATGTTCTTGTGGTTGCCTGGAAGAGACTTCATAAGCTATTTTTGTTATAATTCATGTGGATTTCTCTATTTATCTAATCTCGAAAATACTAATAAATAAGGCCACGTTCAGCTCGAAGGCTAGTGGTGGATTATTAGGGAAGTTGAGTATCTATTGTAATATTTGTAAATTAAATAAGAAAGATGTTTGTTTGTCATTTCTCATTTGATTGATCTAGTCTTACTGTTGTCAAAATTAAATATATGTTTTCATTCCCTGCACAACTACTAAATATTATAATTTGTTCATTAATATTTTGTATTCCATTAAATATTTTAAACTAGCTTGCTCCGGCAGGAATTACCAGCCTATGAAGTCTCTTCTATTTGTCTACCAAATTTCATCACAATCTGTTCAGAAGTTTTTTAATTTATTCGTCTTTAAAATCTTTTATCTTATTATTAGTGTGTGTGATGCATACAATCATAACATCATTCCTTGCAGGGTAGACAGTGTCAACAGACTCAACAAGACTGAAACATCACATTGAGCTACATGGCTTAGTGATGAAATTGTGTATTGGATGCGTTTAAATATTTAAATTGTATTGGTGATGATTCTTTAAGCTGAGGAAAGCAAAATTACACTATCTCAGATCAATCGGATCCTATATACTCGTAATTTTTTACCTCAACAACTTATAATTGTTGAGGTAAAAACAATATAATTGGTTAAATGTTTAATTCTCTATAAAAATACTTACATTCCAAGTTCAATAATAAATCAGATTGCAAATATTCAACCTGACGATCACACTCTTCATCATCCAACACATCTTCATAAAGCGCTTGATCAAAAACTGTATTCGGATTTTTAAAATCTAAGCGACAATTAACACCACTTATAAATACAAAAACAACATTAAAAACTAGAAATTTCATTTTTCTGTTAGTTTTACTTAAACACCGATCGTATGTCAGATCACTAAAGTATTTTGTATGATCGTTTCAAATTATTGTATTTGATTTTTATTAATTATTAATCTTATCTAATCGTACCTATTGTTGTTTATTCCTACATCACGTTAGTGAGTAAAATTGTGATAAAATAAATAATCATAATATTAACTCAACTTTATAGAATTTAATCGAAATTCTATGTTATATTCATATTAATTCTTTATAATCACGCCAGTGGAATTGGCAGCTTGTTTAATAACAATACCTTATATATAATACTAGCTGTGCCCGTGACTTCGTCGGCGTGGAATAGTTATTTTGGGCATCATTGAAGCCCTCAAGGATGAATAATTTTCTCCGTTTTTTCACATTTTCTATTATACATATTTCTATTGCAGCGTGATGTTATATAGCCTAAAGCCTTCCTCGATAAATAGTCCATTCAACACAAAAATAATGTTTTAATTCGAACCAGTAGTTTCTGAGATTAGCGCGTTCAAACAAACAAACTCTTCAGCTTTATAATATTAGTATAGATAAGGATCATATATAATCTTGTTAAATAATCTAGCCGTTTGCCGCGAACTTAAGATCTGTCGTACACTTACATTTTTATAAAATTGTTAATATCTCAAAAATTCCTGAACCGATTTAAATGCTATATGAACCAAAAAATTCTATTGACAGATACTACAGACATTATAAATTTCATCAGAAACAGACTAACGGTTCGAAAGTTAAAACGTTACCAACATAAATGTATTTTAACCTCAACTTGATTGGTAGAACAAATTCGTTCGTGCATTTAGACTTTTAGTTTCATAAAATATTTTGTATATATAGAAATTTTTCATATAGACATTTTTGCTTACAGCTTCTCAAGCGATGAGAAATGACACTGTCTGGTGGGTAAATTCGGTTTGCGTTAGGTAATTTATTTCCACGCCACGCCTTATCTCAGGCTAAACGAATTTTGTTTGAAAATTCTCTTGTTCTATCGCCTATCAACTCGGTTGTATCCTCACCTTTTTGGACGTCTCTCACTCGGTGTCCACATGTGATAAAAATTTTGAAGTAGATTAGTCTGATTTAGATTTTTGCATGAAGCGATTCCTGCCTAAACTCCAAAACTTTGTCAACCATGATCTGATCTTTCTGCAATCTATAAGATTGAAGAATCATGGTTATTTACATTCAGTTACCTAATTCTACGTAATAGTCTCATATCAATACAGGATTTTTGTGTCTGACTTCGAAAGATGTGCGACGACGAAGATGTATAGCGGGCAAAATGGAAAAAGGGATGTACAATGCGCTTTTTTTAAATTTCTTCTTTAAAAAATGGAGTACAAAAATTTAACGGACTTAAAAAAATGAATGGACACGCGATAACATATTCTGTTGATACTTATCTAACCTTACTAGTTTATTGCATTGCACGTGCGCGTATTAAGTCATAATTATTAATAAGAACTTGTTAATAACTTTATCATCTTATCAAACGTTACATTTAAAGTTGTGTCTTCCGTAGCAATAATCTGATAAAATTATTATCGAGGGTTTTTTCTTGTGGAAATTATTAAATTACCCCTTCAGGCTTCCCAGAAATCATTTTATTTTTTTCATTAAGTTCGTGTCGCGTTGCTCCGGCGAATAAGGTAAGGTGTTTTTCGGAAGACGTTGTAACTACTTCGTAAATCACATAGTTTGTTCATACATCTAAACACTCGTCTTTCCTAGAAGGGAAGGAGTCGGAATAAGAAGAAAGAATAAGAAAAGAATAAGAAAGGAGTTTGAATCTCTCAAACCTCAGCGTAAAGTAAGCAGGTAACTTATATTATGCCGACAAGCTAAAAACCGATAATTTTAAGACGCAATAATGCGGTCATTGATTCTTGCTGCTTTATTTTACTATTGCGTATCTAACACTGAAATCCGGGTAGCTATCTAATTAACCCTGTTTAATTATTTAATTATAATTGCAAAAATCAATCACTCTATTGAATTATTCATAATGCAATACAGTTACCATCTTGTCTCGTACATTCCTTCGTATACTGTACTAGGAGACGGGCATAATATTGCCTTTCAAGTGAAATAATAAGACAATATAACTTGGTTATTAATCTACGTTACCTCCTTAGTTAAATTTCGCCAATAACCTTATTCCCAATTAATGATACGTTCAGATAATTTTCATAATTGTAATCTGTATCAAATAGGGGCCGGAAAATGCGTCGAAATACATACATACATACATATGGTCACGTCTATATCCCTTGCGGGGTAGACAGAGCCAACAGTCTTGAAAAGACTGAATGGCCACGTTCAGCTATTTGGCTTAACGATAGAATTGAGATTCAACTAGTGACAGGTTGCCAGCCCATCGCCTAAAAAAGAATCCCAAGTTTGTAAGCCTATCCCTTAGTCGCCTTTTACGACATCCATGGGAAAGAGATGGAGTGGTCCTATTCTTTTTTGTATTGGTGCCGGGAGCCACACGGCACATGCGGCAATGCGTCGAAATGGTTTCAGTAAATTATGGTACTTGGTTCGCGATCTACTTGGCGGGGGCACTGCCGTGCCGCCAGATTAAACTCTTCCATTACTGAATGACTGACTCATTGACTGACAGACAACATCAAAAGTAAAAGCATTTTTAGTGGACTTTAGTTTATTTTATTTCAGTCTCGTTTCCACTTTTCGTCACTGTTACATAAAATAATGATTAACATATTTCTTATCATTTATGATATCTTAATATAAATGATAAGAAAGATGATGCTAAATCTTATTACATTCATGATATTCCTGAAAGATTAATGGTGATTACTTACAGATATGGCTTAATTACCTATATTAAAACTAATTCTCCTATTCCTTTTTTTAATTTTAAAAAGCTGTTTTCAGTTCTTGATTTGGTCTGAAATCGACATCAGTTTTACCATTTTCCAACTGATCAGTTGCCACCTTGAGTTGCGGGGATCCTTTAGCGCCTATAAAGAAAATAAGATTTTTTCATAAATGTTATAAAAGGGTATTTTCTAATTTATAGTACTTTAAATTGCGATCTTTTTTCAATGGAGTATTTCATAAGTTATCTGAATAATTAATTGGGGAATTATATTTAAGGGTAGCCCTAAAAACTGGTTCTTCTTGCTAATTAAAATTTACTCAGAGTTTACTATTTATTTCTCTGTTCTATTGACTCGTGTCCCGTTGACAATAAATCCTTTTAAATGCTTATCTGGAAGAAATCCTTGAAGCTTAAGTCTGCTTCAACACCTTAATAAATTTGTTGGAAAACTAACCACCTCCTAATAACATCTTGATGAGGGTCGAGCACGGCGAGTCCACAAACAAGGTGATGAGGAACGCCGACATCACCGCCAAACTGAAGTCTGTTGTGAATCTGTGAATCTGTAAATGGATTAAGTCTTAGTATCAGATGGTAAATAAAAAAAAGGGACAAATTTCACTGATTGAGTCGCCTCGAAGTAAGTTCGAGACTTGTGTTACGAGATACTAACTCAACGATACTATATTTTATAATAAATACATATATAGATAAACATGGTTTAAGATTGAGAAAGATTGAGAAAGGTGTTAGGCAGGGATGTGTTGCGTCACCGTGGCTGTTCAACCTATTTATGGATAGTTGTTTGACAGATTTGAAAGAGTCTGAAAGTGGATTAAGGATAAATGATTTACTCGTCAAATGTCTGCTCTATGCCGACGATCAGGTTATACTGGCGTCATCAGCGGAGGAGTTACAGGAGATGGTAAACTGTATGCATGAAGCTTTAAAAGAGAAAGGAATGAAAGTGAACGTAAGTAAAACTAAAACACTGGTTTTTGAAATGGAGAAAGAAATGACAGCATGTAATATTTTGATTGGAGGAGAAAAAGTTGAGCAAGTGAAAGAGTTTGTATATCTAGGATCAAAGTTTACATCAGATGGCAAGTGTGATAGTGATATTGAAAGGAGAGTGAACGCGGGGAACATGGTGAATGGAGCTTTGCATGCCTTTATGAGCAGTCAGAAACTATCCAAAAAGGCTCGACTGGCTGTGCACAGGGGCGTGTTGGTCCCGACATTAATGTATGGGAGTGAAAGTTGGGTATGGCAAAAGAAGCACGAAAGCAGAATAAATGCAGTGGAAATGAGAGCGTTAAGGAGTATGTTGGGTGTGAAATTGAGTGACCGGATAAGGAACAGCGTGATAAGGGAATGTTGTGATGTGAAAGAAGATGTAGTTACAGGAATAGAAAAGGGTATGTTGAGATGGTTCGGTCATGTGGAGAGGATGAATGAAAACAGGTTGACTAAGCAGATATACAAGGAGAGTGTGGAGGGAAAGGTCGGGGTGGGAAGACCTAGACGAACATATCTTGATCAAATTAAGGACGTCCTGGTGAAGGGTCAGGTCAAAAGTGCCCGAAACCGCCGAGCTTGCATGAAGAGAGTTATGAATGTGGATGAAGCAAAGGAAGTATGCAGGGATCGTGGCAAGTGGAAAGAGGTAGTCTCTGCCTACCCCTCCGGGAAAGAGGCGTGAGTTTATGTATGTATGTATGTATAGATAAACATCCAAGACCCAGGCCAATTAGAAAAAGTTCTTTTCTCATCATGCCCTGGCTTTGATCCGAACCCGGGACCTCCGGTGTCACAGACAAGCGTACTACCGTTGCGCCACAGAGGCCGTCAAAAATGTAAAATATAACGTATATATATATATATATATATATATATATATATATATATATATATATAATAGTATAACGAAAGTAAAAAATTGATGGGAAGACATCTTTCTTCTTTGTTACCCTCCATAGCTTTGTTTTGGGCCCCTGGGTTCGCCTTTTGAATCTGTTTTAAGACAGTTAACTGGCATAATGCTGGGTTGGCATTTAGCCATTATGGCAAGAAGAGCGCACGGAGGGGTTTTAGTGGGTAGGCTGGTTCATTAGGTGCCAGAAGTCTCACACTCTCCCGGGTGAAGTCCCAGGGGTTGTCCGTAGAAAGGATTTTCTGTCTGGGCTCAACGGATAGGACAGTTTCAGTTCAAGATCAATAAGTAGCCTTACTGAAAATTGCTTAGAAAATCAGAAGATGCTAAAGAAAAAGGTTCCTGTTATACTTGAATACTACACCGATAACATATGGGAATTTATATCTTGAATCACTTCTATCTATAAAAAAAAACTGCATCAAAAGACGCGGGAAGCGACTTTGGTTTATATATATATAGTGAAATGTAAACCTTACTTACCGAGAATTCAACAGAGAAATAAATAGGTGCAAGGGCAGTTCCATTGAACACGAACATCAGTGGAAAGTGAACGATGTACATTGCGTAGGAGAGACGACCGAGAAGTTTCCACATGGGAAGGCACAGTATCCAATTGACTGGACCTGAAATGTTCACGTTGTTAATAGATAGTGAAATGACGAAAATGATGGTCTTACTACACTTACTCTACACGCGGGAAAAACTTATTAACAAACATATAGTCACGTCTATATCCTATGCGAAGTAAACAGAGCCAACAGTATTGAAAAGGCTGATAAGCCACGTTCAGCTGTTTGGCTTAATGACAGAATTGAGATTTAAATAGTGACGGGTTGCTAGCCCATCGCCTATAAGAAGCATCGCAAGCTTACAAGCCTTACCCTTAGTCGTCATTTTCAAAAATATTATTTAGCAAAGGGCGATATTAATCTTACCTCCATAACCTTTAGAGCAAGCGAACACAATCCATCCAACTGCCAGGGCCCAGACGGGTCTCATGAACGAGTTGATAAAGTTATCTGCCAACTGGTTGTCCCAGTCCGATTGCATCAGAGGTTGATGGGTGCACACTACTGCAATGATGATACCTATAGCCAAGACCCATAAGACTGCAGTTTGTACCTGAAATTTAAGAGTAGCATCATCTACGGTATCATTCCTTGCTCTTAAGAAATAGTAGTCCACTATCAATTCCATCATAAAGCTGAGCGTGGGCTTTCAGTATTTACAAGACTTTTGGCTCTGTCTGCCCCGCTGGGTATGTGGATGTGACAATTGGTATGTATTTCATTTACCATATTGTGTGGGGTAAGGTTTACCTGCAAAGGTTGCGGATGTCAGATGGGAGTAGCTTCGTGTAAAATCTGACTCACCCAATCCAGGACCCATAGGACCCATCCGGGGACTAAAGCCAGGAGGAAGAAGGAATATAAGGTACATTTAAAAAAAAATTAAATGTTCACATTATGGCTTCGTGATTTTTTAATTTTAAGAAAACTTACAAACCTTTGACATGCTTAATTTTTTCCCCCTGTACATGTGGAGCATGTATCCATAAATCATGCCCACGAAGAATGGAGAGCTTCTTGTTAATGTATTCACGTAGTAGTAATGGACGTAATACGTTCGGTCGTCTGGTCGACTAAAAATTAAGATATAAATTATATTGATCCGTTGATAATGAAATTGCCGTGTGGTTTCCGGGACCCATATATTTCATGGGATGTCATAAAAGGTGATTAAGAGAAAGGCTAACTAACTTGGGATACTTGACAGCTAAAAGTAGTGATAGTTTTTCGCGCGATAAAAACTGCATCGGCATTGAGGCAGGTTACTTCTTATAAAACGACAATTTTTTTTTCGGAAACTTTAATACTTGATGGTTTAAAAATTAAAAAATATGATGTACAAATTCTGCAGCTTTATAAAATCAATGAATAAGAGTACTTACGAGAAACTCATACTAACGGAGGGGAAATCCATTATAAAGTTGTACACGGTAGCTCCAATCAAAGACATCAGAAGGCCAGTGATTAAAGTTAACCAGGCAGCCCGCTTTCTGCCGCTTACAATCCAGAAAAGAAAGATTGGGGAGATCAGGAACATCTGGAAGTCTATAGCCAGGTACCACGAGTGAGGTAAACACTGAAAATAATAAGCCACGTATAAAATGGAATAATATAGTCTTGCACAAAGTTATTTTGACGAATCCATTAGGCGATGTGTTAGCAACCTGTCAAAGTCTCCGAATCTCGGCTTCACTATTTGGCCGTTTGGCTAATCGTGTTGGAGTCGGTGACAATTGTTTCACAAAATAATTTTGGTACTAACTAAAAGCAGATTAATGAACTCTTTTCTCTAAGAACATTAAAAAAAAAACAGCCATAAAACGATCGAACAATCGGTATCATGATATTGACAAAAATAGCATGGCAAAAGAGCCATGGTAATTCTAACAAAGTAAACCTCAAGTCTATATATATGTATGTATGTTAAACTCAAGACACACCATTTGCGAAGGGTTGTAATAATTCTGTATATACAGCAGCGTGGACCACCAGTTTGCTCGGCAGAATCTTGTGTGTTCCGCGACTGTTTCCCAGCGGGGACCGTCAGTCATGCGGTTGAAGATTGAGGCCTGCAGCAGAATGACTGCTGCCAACACGGGGAACAGACGGAACAGGCGGTTCAGGTAGAATAAGTGGACGTTCTTGATGAATTTCGCTGAAATGAGTAAAACCAACTGAAAGAAAGAGATATGAATACGGAAATGTGTTTTTGTGACTCTTCACGCTGATACTGGCTTCAATAACATTGTTTCTCTGAGTCGACATGATTGAAGGAGAATTTAACATGCTTTATCTAAGTATTTTGATTGCTTTTGTATTTTGAGTTAAATCATATAAATTAATAATATAGCGTTAATTCGCACGGGCTAAGCTGCGGGGAACGGCTAGTCATAAATAAAGCTAATAAAATATTATTGTGCCCAAATTCCATATTACGAAATTAAACTAAAAATGTTCTACAATGAAACCACATATATGTAGCTTGTTGCTAAGTGATATGACAATATATGACTCAGCGCTAACTTTTAAGAAAAAAGCTAAACATAATTAATCGGCTTACTTCTAGTAACCTTTCCGGCTGTAGAATAGACCACAAGGACACCACTGATCATGAAGAAAGTGTCCACAGTGATAGGACCAGCTGTAATCCACACGGCATTGAACGACATAATCCACTGCAAAACAAATGTTACTATGAATTTATACTACGAGTTTGGACTGGTATAATGTAAACATTACTTGGGGAATCGCGGCTTATTCGGTCGGAAATTATAAACCATGCTCTAATCTGTTGAAAATTTGCTAGCATGATGAAATTTTAGGGTATTATTGGCTTACGAAGTAGATATGTTGCATATTGGTACTGTATTATTCCGTAGCCATATATCTACTGCTAACTCTGCGAGCCAAGTCCACAACTAGGTTACAATTTGTAAACCTACCTGCAGCATATCAGCCGGGTTCGCCATATCTGACCCCACCAACTGGTTTACAAAGGTGTGACCAATAATAACCCAAATCATAGCAAGAGATCGTACTCCGTCTAAACATTCTAAGGCTCCAGGCGTTGGGTTGAACGTAAGTAGTCTGCGAGTATTCGTATAGACGGAGAAGCTTTGGTAGAGTTTGTTAACAGATTTTGGTTCTGCAATAAATACAATAAATTTTATATTAAATTATCAATATTAATTACACAGTTATTTGATGATAAGTGAGAGAAGTCTGGTTTTATCGTTAACTTTTTCTACTTTTTTTTTACTTTTTACATTTGTTCTGTCACTTGTCATCTAAATAAACAATAGGTCACCCACTTTCTTACGAGTACCAAAGCTTTAGGAGAAGCTTGAAGCGGAAACTGTTTAAGTTAGTTTTTCACTATTTCTAAGACTTATAACTTAGGATTAAGACATATAGGTATATTGTTTATAGATATATATTAAGTTAAAGGTAATTTTCAAGTCTTGTGACTATTGGCCGTGTTTGCAACTGTTATTTAAATTAACCGTAATTATTATTATTAAAAGGTTTTCATTAGTCATACCGTATTGCTTGAACTATCATACTATCATTTAATTCTGGCGAAATCGGTCCGATTCTTCTGATCATTTGATAACATTATTGAAGGATTTAAATAAATCTTTAGTCAGGTATGACTTTCCAAAAACTTCTGATTGCGTCTATCAAAATGAAAATAACAGTAATTTTTGGTTCCAAACCTTTTGCTAATCTTATTTCAATTTAATTTAATTTTATATATAATTTTATTTTAATTCATATTAGCAAAAGGTTTGGAACCAATAAAAAATATGTCCATAGAAATTGGAATAATAACAGATTTTTGTGGGATTGAAGTGTTTTCAATACCACAAAAATCTGTTATTATTTAATTCTTAATATCAAAACAAATAATGTAATTTAATACGTGAAAAATAATCTTACCTCGTTTAAGAATAATTGTCTGACGTATATCGTAACTGGTGCTTATGATAGCCAAAAGGCCAAGAATAGAAAAGATTACTCTGAAAAAGAAATGATTGATGAGATGAGATCTCTTAATTAAATTAACAGTCAATAGTTTGAAAATTAGCTGATGTTCAAAAAAATAAGATTTAAAACCAACAATACGGAAACAATAAAAACATTGGTTTGCCCAAATATAGACCAGCGCCAGGAAGATAGATAACTCATTAATTTAAAAGTCCATTTGAATCAACTAAGACAAATACACAAATAAGAAGTATTGTGTAAGGACACACTTTAGTGGGTACAATTTTTTCATTAATAATACTTACATAGCCGTATAGTCTGCTGCAACCCACCGCTTGTCATTGGGCAGCCGACAAGCCGTTTCTCTGTATTGTAGACCTAGCCCCTCTAAGTGACCCAGAAAGTTAGTCAGAACTTCGCGAGTGGTACATGGCTTTGGAATACATAGGGCTAAGGTAAATGCCGCATCAGGCATTAACAATCTATAAACAAATGAACCTATCTGTTATTTAAGGTTTAGGTATAAAAAAGGACACTGACTTTTAAATAAACGCACAGGTAAATGATAAAGTTAAGAGAGAGTGAGAGATTGCAAATTTTTCAGGCAGGCTTCTAAAGTGGTTCAGGGGTGCATTAAAAGTGGATTTTCCAAAATCTCTACGGGAAACAAAGTTTTTCGCTTCACACGGGCGGAGGTGCAAACGAAGTCTTATCTTATCAAATATAACAGAGAAATCAGATTGATTTACTGACTGACGTATGTTAATACAAAGCCCAAAGATATGGATATTAGAAATGTTGTATGAAATTATAAATCTCAAGAATATCGTCCCAATTCTATTAGTATTACTTTTTTGAACATGGAACCACGTAATAAGCATTCATACTCTTAAGGTATTAAATTGATAAAAATTCACGGAAATGATATGATTAACTTAGTTCATGCTTACAAATCATTAGCGATATTGTCTGTCTATTGATCAAATCAGATTGATAATTTTCAACGCAGAATAAATATTTTCTAGTTTTAGTAGATTCACATAAGTTACATACATAAAATCATGCCTCTTTTCCGGAGGGGTAGGCAGAGACTACATCTTTCCACTCGCCACGATCTCTGCATACTTCCTTCGCTTCATCCACATTCATAACTCTCTTCATGCAAGCTCGGTTTCGGGTACTCTTGACCTGACCCTTTACCAGGACGTCCTTAATTTGATTTCATATTAGTTAAACGAATTATTTGGTTCACATCATTTATCAACTTGTTACTTGCCATAAAATGCGCTTTAATGCGATGGTGGGGAGATAATAGAAATGAAATGATGAAGAAATCTTTTTAATACTTACACGTCAGGTTCATCAAAAGTTTCCACTTTTACACCAAACAAGCGACGGCTCTGAGTCTTCAAAGTTTGAAAATTCTTTATTATTTCAATAGTTTCTTTACTGAGACTATTGCTGTATGAGCTACGACCTGTCCAAGGCAGTTCAGGCCAAGTAATATTTTCAGGGAATGTTATGTTTGGCCTCTCCCAATCTGGCAATGTTGGCCAGTTTATTTCTTGTTCCAGAGGCACCGATATCTTACAGTATTTGCCTTCTATGTTCGTATTTTCTACATTTTCATTAATCTCTAAACATTGATAATAATTTCCGAAATCAACAAGATTCCCTTTTAGAATGCCCCTTGGTGTTCTCATACCAGCATCCAAAACTGAAATGTTAGTGAAACACTAAATATAAGGTTCTCTTCTTGATAAAACAATACCTACAACTTTAAATTAGAAGTATTTTTACACAGAATGAAGTGATTCATTGTATTTGAACTAAGAAATGGCAAATTTTCATATAATTTAATTGAAGATAATGTAAAGTAGAGGGGAATATGAGCATGTTTGTAGTAAAGAATTAGGAGAACTTGAGGATTGTTGCCTCTTTGAATTTGGAACTAACCTTTTTGCGATCTGTGATTTATTAAACTTATTTGCAATAAATATCTTAATTGCACGTAAAGTATATTAACTGAGTGAGTAACGATAAATTATTGATAATTTTATCAATTGATTTCTTTAGAGAATAAATGTTACAATATTCAAGCATATTTGGTCATGCCTTTTTTCTGGAGAGGTAGTCAGAGACCAACCTTTCCACTTTGGCATTGGCATTAAAATACTTAGGTATTTTAAGTTTTATAAGTCGCATAACTATACAATTTACTATTTATTTTATTATATTATATTTTAAGGGAGATCTGTATCATGTAGTGATTTTTTGCGACGGATATAATAATGATTGGTTAATTTCAAATTAAATTAAAAATATAAAATAAATACTAACCATAATCGAAATACAAAATAATATATAAATTAACAAACCCCCGACATAAATTTAAGCCCCTTTAAACGATATAATAAATGAAATGTTAATGTAACTTAGTATGTTTTAGGTAATAATTTTTAAGAAATACGTCCCGTTGCAGGATCGCTCCAAGCCAAAAAAAATATGCTACAGACAGACAGACAGAAACGTCAAAATTATAACACCAATCTATTTCCGTCGGTGATAAAAAAGAGAAAATAGTACTTACATTGACTCAGCACAGCAGAGTTATTTACCAGGATTCTCATTTGTTCTAGACATAGTTGTGGGTCCAACACTTCTTCATAGAGTATAGGGTCAAATGCATTTTTACTGTCAGGAATTACTATGTTAACATATCCATTAACTGTACTTACAATGACAAAGTAAAATATAATTAATATTAATTTCATTTTGTATCTAAATTTAATTTCACTATCCAACCTTTTGGTTTTGCCACGCTTTACTCTGTGGCCAAATCACAGACAAGTTAAATATTAATGAGAGTAAAAATAAATATGACGATTTGATTAAGCTAGTCATTAAAAATTAGATAATGTATAGATTATTTACTGATATATTCTATTATCAAAAAAAATACAGAATCAAAGAGTTTTTATACGCTATTACGTTATGTGACGCCAATAAGTGATGAATAGTTTCCAATTTTGTAAATAAATCTACGGTATTCCATTTTATTTCACTCTGCTTCTGTCATGCCTCAAACTAGTTCAGGAAGTATTAAGTTCACATTTCAAATAATTTTTCTTGTTACTTTTGAGCTATCTTGGGGTTGAATCCATACTGTATTATAAATGCGTAAGTTTATTTGTTTGTTTGTTAGTTTACTCTTCTCGCAATAGTCTCTGAGCCAATCTTCTTGAAATTATTGCTTATTTAAGTATGAGCCTGGAGAAAGACACAAGAGTACTTTTCATCCCGGTAACAACTATTATACATAAGGTTTCTAAACCTAATTAAATGTGGAAATTTGGATTATTAAATACGTTTAATCAATGTGCTGCGTGGTTCCCATGAATCGCATGGTTCGATTGAAGGATGGTACGGCAGTGTTTGGTACGCGCTCGACTTGGCGGGGGCACTGCCGTGTCCGGATATATTATACGAAACTCTTCCATAATTGGATGACTGATTTACTGATTGACAGACACCATAAGAATAAAAAGCATTTCCAGTGGACTTTTGTTTATTTTATTTCAGTCTCGTTTCCACTTTTCATCACTGTTACATTAAATAATAATTTAACATTTCGTATCATTTATGCTAAGATGATGATCCTTAATCTTATTTCATTCATGATATTCCTAAAAGATTAATGGTGATTACTTACAGACATGGCTTAATTATATTAAAACTAATTCTCTTATTTCTTTTTTTTTAATTTTACGCAGCTGTTTTCGGTTCTCGATTTGGTCTGAAATCGACATTCGTTTTACCATTTTCCAACTGATCAGTTGCCTCCTTGATTTGCGGGGATCCTTTAGCACCTATAAATAAAGGAGATGTTCTTAATTTATAGTATTTTAGCTTTTGTTCATTGTTTTTAATCAGTTATTGATAAGTTATCTCAATAATTAATTGGGGAATTATATTTAAAGACAAGGCCTATCAGAGTTTACTATTTATTTCTCTGTACTCTTGACTCGTGCCCCGTTGACAATAAACCCTTTCACACGCTATCTCGAAGAAATCTTTGAGGCAAAAGTTTGCTTATAAAATTTGTTGGTATACTAACCACCTCCTAATAACATCTTGATGAGAGTCGAGCACGGCGAGTCCACAAACAAGGTGATGAGGAACGCCGACATCACCGCCAAACTGAAGTCTGTGGTGAATCTCTGTATCTGTAAATAGAAATGAAGACTGTATTTCTTCAATAATTACATCGTTAAATGTTTTTATATCTATGTTTGATTGATCTTTTTATATGATGTTGTACTCATGTAATGCAAATAAAAATTTGTAAACATATTTAGGTACTTTCCAAACATAAACTCTATTCCCGGGTTAGGCCGATGCAACATTGCATTATCTATAATCCATGCATATTACTTCATCCTCATCAAACATTTAAAGACTTTGTGATAAATAAAAATTCAGGTCAATAATCAAAACTTCGTATTTAAAAAGATGTCATAAACGCCGAAGCAGTGGCAATTGTTGCCGTGGCAAATTCATATTTTAAAAAGAGGTCACAAGTTAACGCTGTGGCAGTAGGCGATACAGTCTTAGAAGCAGATGGAACACGAAAGTAAATAATTGATCGGAAGACATCTTTCTTCTTTGAATATTGTTACCCTCCACAGCTTTGTTTTGGGCCCCTGGGTTCGCCTTTCGACACTTCTCTCCTCTTACCCGATGTTTTGGTACCCTCTGTTTTAAGACAGTTTACTCGCATATTGTCTTTGGCTACATATAGCTAGAATTTCTCAGGCCTACAGCTTCTGTCTGGAGTTAACGGATAGGACAATTCCAGTTCAAGATCAATAAGTAGCCTTACTCAAAATTGCTTAGAAAATCAGAAGATGCTAAAGAAAATGGTTAGTTGTTCCTGTTATACTTGTATGAAACTACTAGCGATCCGCCCAGGCTTCGCTTGGGTAGCATTCATACATATAGGAACTTATATCTTGAGTCATGTGATTCTATCCATTAAAAAAAAACTAAATTTTAAGAATATAAACATAAAGACTTGGGTGCAGACGCGCAAAGCGACTTTTGGTTTATATGTATGAAGTGAAACGTAAATCTTTACTCACCGAGAATTCAACTGAGAAATAAATAGGCGCAAGGGCAGTTCCATTGAACACGAACATCAACTGATTGTGGACGATGTACATTGCGTAGGAGAGACGACCGAGAAGTTTCCACATGGGAAGGCACAGAAACCAATTGACTGGACCTAAAATTTTAACGTTGTTAATAGCTTGAAAAATGATGAAAATGATGGTATTATTCTCTAAACTATTTGACATGCGGAGATACAGCTGTTTGGCTTAATGATAATAATGAGATTCAAATGGTGTCAGGTTGCTAGCCCATCGGTTAAAAGAAGAGTCCCATGTTTACGAGCCCATTTTCAACTTTTAAAAAAATTGGTAAAAATAAAAATCTTACCTCCATAACCCTTAGAGCAAGCGAACACAATCCATCCAACTGCCAGGGCCCAGACGGGTCTCATAAACGAGTTGATAAAGTTATCTGCCAACTGGTTGTCCCAGTCCAATTGCATCACAGGATGATGGGTACACACTGCTGTAATAATGATACCTATAGCCAAGACCCATAAGACTGCAGTTTGTACCTGAAATTTAAGAGTAGCATCATCTACAGTTTGATTCTATGCACTTTATAAATAGAGGCCCTTTATCAAACCTATATTTTTGGTGGAGATGATCAGTTTTTATAAAGATAGATTTTAAAATCATTGTTTCGCTTTATATCGTGTTGTTATTTTATTCACACAACCGTGGGGCTTTCGCCACATTAGAATAGAACCACCTCCACAGCTTTCACATGGACGTCGTAAAGGCGACTCTGTCAATTAGTCCATCAGATACTGAGTAACGAAATTATAATTATACATATTTATGAAAAAATGTAAGTACAGCGGTTTCACATTTACGGCATCATGACTTTTTAAATATTAACGAAAGTTACAAACCTTTGACATGCTTAATTTTTTCCCCTTGTACATGTGGAGCATGTATCCATAAATCATGCCCACGAAGAATGGAGAGCACCTCGTTAATGTATTCACGTAGTAGTATTGGAAGTAATCCATTTGATCGTCTGGTCGACTAAAAATTAAGGTATATATTGAGACGTTGATGGTGAAATTGTGGTGTGGGTCCCGGGACCCATATATTTCATAGGATTTCGTAAAAGGTGTCTAAGAGAAAGGCTTACTAACTAGACTTAACGGAAAACTGCCTCGGCATCAAGGCAGCTAACTTCCTTAAAAACGACGATTTTATACGGAAAACATTATACTTGATGGTTTTAAAAATATAAAAGACAATGAACAAAGTCTGCAGCTAAAATCAATAAATAAGAGTACTTACGAGAAAGTAATACTAATGGAGGGAAAATCTTTAATAAAGTTGTACACGGTGGCTCCAATCAGGGACACCAGAAGGCCAGTGATTAAAGTTAACCAGGCAGTCCGCTTTCTGCCGCTTACAATCCAGAAAAGAAAGATTGGGGAAATCAGAAACAACTGGAAGTCTATAGCCAGGTACCACGAGTGAGGCAAACACTGAAAATAATAAAATCACGTAAAAATTAAAATAATAGTCTTTTTTTGACATATACATTAGGCGATGTGTAGCAACCTGTCAAGGTCTCTGAATCTCGACCTCAACATTTGGCCATTCAGCTAATTGTGGTCTTTGAGTCGGTGACTATTGGTTCACAAATAATTGGTACAGTAAACTATACATAGGTTGATAAATTATTTTCTCTCATAATATAATAAGCAGCCATAAATCAATGATTAAACTATATTATGAGGTTTGATTGACTAAAACAACATGGCAGAAGAGCCATGGTAATTGTAACAAACTTAACTCCAAGCCTGTATGTATGTATGTAAAAATCGTACCGATTGGAAAGGGTTGTAGAAATTCTGAAAAAATAGCAGCGTAGACCACCAGTATGCTCGGCAGAATTCTGTTTGTTCCGCGACTGTTTCCCAGCGGGGACCGTCAGTCATGCGGTTGAAGATTGAGGCCTGCAGGAGAATGACTGCTGCCAACACGGGGAACAGACGGAACAGGCGGTTCAGGTAGAATAAGTGGACGTTCTTGATGAATTTCGCTGAAAAGAGTTAAACCAATTGAAAAACAGGGAAATGTGTTTTTGCGACTTTCACGCTGATACTGGTTCAATAAAATTGTCTGTCAGAGTGGACATAATTGAAGGAGAATTTAACATTCTTTATCAAAGTATTTTGATTGTTTTTGAATTTGCGCGTTCACTTATATCAAAAATTTTCATCCCAGAAAAAGTATTTTTGCAATTGAAGACGGAATCAATATTGTGATATAAGACTAATACAGGTAAAGTAAAATATTAATTTTGTAGCATGATCGACAAAGGCACGATGGGTACAATAATTTATACCGATCTTCTTGAGTTCATAAATAATTAAAGCATAAATTTTCGGATTGCATTACTAACCTTTCAGAAAAAAACTAGTAATGATTATATGGCTTACTTCTAGTAACCTTCCCAGCTGTAGTATAGACCACAAGGAGACCACTGATCATGAAGAAAGTGTCCACAGTGATAGGACCAGCTGTAATCCACACGGCATTGAACGACATAATCCACTGCAAAATAAATGTTACCATGAATTTATAGTATGTAGTTTCGACTTGTATAATGTAAGCATTACTTGGGGAACCGCGGCTCATTCGGTCGGAAATTATAAACCATGTTCTAATGGAGACAATTTGCTGGCGCGATGAAATTTTACCGTATTATTTGCGTGCGAAGTAAAGATGTTGCAGATTTGCACTGTAATTTATAATATTAATTCGTGGCCATATTCCTACTGCTAACTCTGTAAGCAAAGTCCACAACTACGTTACAATTTATAAACCTACCTGAAGCATATCAGCCGGGTTCGCCATATCGGACCCCACCAACTGGTTTATAAAAGTGTGACCAATGATAACCCAAATCATAGCAAGAGATCGTACTCCGTCTAAACATTCTAAGGCTCCAGGCATTGGGTTGAACGTAAGTAGTCTGCGAGTATTCGTGTAGACAGAGAAGGATTGGTAGAGTTTGTTCACAGATTTTGGATCTGCAATAAATACAATTAATTTAATATTATAATAAATTATGAATATATTGCACTGTTATTTTATTATAAGTGAAAGAACTCCGGTAAATCGAAAATCGGTTTGCATTGTTTTGTTTCTTATTCTTTAATTTTTCCAACTTTTTACGTTAGGTCAGCAGAGTATTTTAATTTCTTCCAATTTGTTATTTTACTTGTCATCTAAATAAACAAATGAACACCCTTTTCCAACTAAAGCGAAGCGTTGGTTAGTTTTTCACTATTTCTAAGACTTATTACTTAGTATTATGCTAGGTGTATTGTTTATAAAGATATTTAAATTAAATAGAACAAAAATTATTATGCCATCCAGTAAAAGGTAACTTTCAAGTCCTGTGACTATTGGCTGTGTCTGCAATGGTTCTTTCAATTTAAATTGACCGTAATTACTATTATTTAAAGGTTTTCATTAGTCATAACGTATTGTTTGAACTATCATCTTATCATTTAATTCTGGCGAAATCGGTTCGGATCTTCTTTAATCATCGATGATTAGATCATTTGATAACATTATTGAAGGATTTCAATAAATCTTTAGTCAGGAATGACTTTCCAAAATAACAGTAATATTTTGTTCCAAACTTTTTGCTAATCTTATTATTTCAGTTATTAGCAAAAGGTTTGGAACCAAATATTAGTAAATATAAAGAACATGGAAAACATGGAAATTGGAAAAAATAACAGATTTTTGTGGTATTGAAAAATACCTCGCAGTTTTATTTTCAATATCAAAACAAATTATATAATTTAACACGCAAAAATCGATCTTACCTCTTTTAAGAATAATAGTCTGACGTATATCGTAACCGGTGCTTATGATAGCCAAAAGGCCAAGAGTCGAAAAGATAACTCTGAAAAAGCAATGATTGATGAGATGAGATCTCTTAAATATATTAACAGTCAATACAGTAGGCTAATAAAGTTATTGTTAAAAATTAGCTCGCGAGTTTTGGCGTTGAAGAAGTTGAAATAGAAGACCTTAATTAAAATGACACTGAAAACACTGATGGCATTATTGAATGACTGTCTATCATTAGTTTCGGTCAGACAGTTGGTTAAGTTTCACTTAATATTTTATTTATATCTAGACACTGCATTGAAATTGAAGAGGTTGACACAGATTTGAAATTAGTTTATGTCCAATCAATTAGATTTAAAACCAGCAATACGGAAACAAGTGAAAAATTATGTAAGTCAAAATATAAACCAGTGCCAGGAAGATAGATAGCTAACTCATTTAAACGTCCATTTGAATCAACTGTACAAATACTCAAATTAGAAGTATTGTGTCTTTCTTCAAAAGGACAAACTTAAGTGGGTACAAAAATTTTATTGAGAAAACTTACATAGCCGTATAGTCTGCTGCAACCCACCGCTTGTCATTGGGCAGCCGACATGCCGTTTCTCTGTATTGTAGACCTAGCTCCTCTAAGTCACCCAGAAAGTTAGCCAGAACTTCGCTAGTGGTACATGGCTTTGGTATACAAAGGGCCAAGGTAAATGCTTCAGCAGGCATAAACACCCTATAAACAGAATAATATATATGTTATTTAATACACATATAAATACACATATGTAGGTATAACAAAGGAAAAGGGATACTGATTGTTAAATTAACGCCCAGCCAAAATCGTGAGATCTTATCAATAAAATTGATATATAGGTTCCATAACAGGTCTAAGGGTGCACTAAGACAGGATTTCCATAAATCCCTGCGGGGAAAAAATACTTTTCGCTTCACGAGGGCGGAAGCGCAAACGTAGTCTAGTCTGCTTTTACTTATGTATAAAATATAAAAGAGAAATCTGATTGATTAACTGACTGGAATATATAAATCAAATGGGATCAAAAAAGATATGAATAGTAGAAGTTTGGTATGAAACGATATATCCCAAGAATAGAATGCCAATCCTATGAGTAATGAATTTTTTGGGACATGGAATAAATATTCATCCTCTTTAGTGATTAATTTGATAAAAAATCAAGGAAACGATATGAACAACTTTGGTTCATACTTACAAATCATTTGCGATATTATCTGTATATTGATTGATCAAATCAGATTGATAATTTTCAACGCAGAACAAATATTTTCTAGATTTAGTATTCATATTATTTAAATGAACGATAAAATAATAAACATATAATTATTGTTATTCCCAATTTTTCGCCAATATATGTCAAAATATATACTTATTAGCTTTATTTAGCTTAGTCCGTGTTGATACGGGGAAAACTTTGTCGAAGCTCTCAACCTCATCATAAAATGTGTCATTTATTTGCTGCTGCCTTTGACATTTGCCGTAAAAATGCGCTATATTGGGATGATGGATAGAAATATGACATCTATTTGATACTCACATTTTAGGTTTATCAGAAGCTTCCAATTTGACACCAGACAAGTGGCGGCTCTGAGTCTTCAAAGTTTGAAAATTCTTTATTATTTCAATAGTTTCTTTATTGAGACGATTGTTGTATGAGCTACGACCTGTCCAAGGCAGTTCAGGCCAAGTAATATTTTCAAGGAATGTTATGTTTGGCCTCTCCCAATCAGGCAGAGTAGGCCAGTTAATTTCTTGTTCCAGAGGAACCGATATCTTACAGTATTTGCCTTCTATGTTCGTATTTTCTACATTTTCATTAATTTCTAAACATTGATAATAATTTCCAAAATCAACAAGATTCCCTTTTAGAATGCCCCTTGGTGTTCTCATACTAGCATCCAAAACTGAAATGTTAGTGAAACACTTGATATTAGGTTCCCTACTTAATAAAACAACTCTACAAATTTAAATAAGAAGTACTTAATTTCTACGGCATTAAGTGATTCATGGTCGAATTTTCATAATAATTTGAATAGAGACAATGTAAAATAGAAGGAATAAAGAGCATGTTTGTAATAAACAATTAGAAGAACTAGCGGACTGTTGCCCTGTTGAATTTGAAATTTACCTTATATACATATATACTTGGCGGGGTAGACAGAGCCAATAGTCTTGAAAATAATGATAGGCCACATTCAGCTGTTTGGCATAATGATAGAATTGAGATTCAAGTAGGGACAGGTTGTTAGCCCGAATTTACCTTTTTGAATTTAATTTTGTTTGTTTGTAATATCTTTATTACACAGAAATTTACACATTTAATTTTCATTTGTAAGAATTTACAGATTATTTCAATTCACAGTATGGAATTGTTAAGATCACCAAGCGCATTAACCAAGTAAAGTTAGTTATCTTAAACGAAGACTTTGGTCAATCTGTGATTTATTAAAACTTAGTTGTAATAAATATCTTTATTGCACATTAAACTGTTTACTGGGTGTGTAAAGATAATTGATAATTTCATCAATTGATTCTTCTAGTCAACCGGTCAACAATTTTCATGTTTGTCACGCCATTTTTCCGAATTACTACTACTATAATTACTAATTTTTAAAATTACTAATACTATAATAATTACTACTTAGGGATTTTAAATCTTATACATCGTTTAACATTACTATAACTATACGATTGTTTTATTTTATCTTTAAAGAAGACCTTTAACCTGGATGCAGTGAAATTTTAATAATGATGGTAATATAGTCAACAATTGAAATAAAAAATAATAATTACTAACCATAATTGAAATACAATAGGTATATTAAGAATCAGATCTGTCCAGTAGTTTTGATGTCAATGAGTTAAAAGGAATAAAACAATCGGACATAACAAAGTGAGAAATTTCTGAAAGTGGACCTCAGTCTGCGAGGTGGTGTCGCAGTTGCCTTCCCCGGCACTAGCCGGGGAAGGCAACTGCGACACCACAGAACTATAAAGCCTATCTTTTACTCATCTTTGCGCATTTCCAGTAGCACACCCTAACATAGTGCTTCGGGGCATGGGGTCTATAAACATCAAATATATTCAGGCGCAGTAAAGACAAGAATTTAAAAAATAAATTAAGAAACTCCCGACTTTAATTTAATGCCCCTTCAAAAGATATAATAAATGAAATCTTAAGGTAACTTAGTATGTTTTACTAGGGACCGCACTAAACCTAAAAAAACTATGCTACACACAGACCGACACGTCAAACATAAAATATAGGTACCTCTTTTTCCGTCGATGGTTAAAAAGAGGAACTAGAACTTACATTGACTCAGCACAGCAGAGTTATTTACCAGGATTCTCATTTGTTCTTGACATAATTGTGGGTCCAACACTTCTTCATAGAGTTTAGGGTCAAATGCATTTTTGCTTTTAGGAATTACTGTGTTAACATATCCATTAACTGTACTTACAATGACAAAGTAAAATATATTTAATATTAATTTCATTTTATTACTAAATTTAATTTTACTATCCAACCTTTTGGTTTTGCCACGCTTACCTCTGTGGCCAAATCACAGACAAGTTAATGTGTTAACGAGAGTAACAATAAATAGGACGATTTGACTGAGCTTAGTCATCAAAAGTTAGATAATGTATAGATTATTTACTGATATTTTCTTTTATCAAAAAATTTGGTGTTTGTTGTATGCTATTAAGTTATGATATTAAGTTATGCGACTTCAATAAGTGATGCATTGTATCCAATTTTGTGAATAAATCTATGGAACTCTATTTTATTTCATTCTGCTTCTGTTATGCAGGAAGTATTAAGTTCAGATTTCGAATATTTTTTCTTGTTACTTTTGAGCAGGCTTGGGGATAAATCCATACTGCGTATGGATTTAACTGCGTAAGTTTATATGTTTGTTTGTTTATTTTCTCTTCCCGCAATAGTCTCCGAGCCAATCTTCTTGAAGTTATTGTTTACATATACATAATAATATAAGTATGAACCTGGAAAAAGGCACAGGGTACATTTCATCCCGGTAAAAACTATGGTAGCCGTGGAATTCCTCTTTTAATCGATGGGCTAGCTGAACGTGGCCCTTTTGATGACTATTGACTCTGTATACCCCGCAAGGGATATAGAGGTTATTATATGTTATGTTATGTTTTATCAACATGTGACGCATAAAAATTATCTGAATATTATCTTTTAATAATAAGATACCTCATTAAATGTAGAAATTTAGATAATTAAATTCTGCGTTTCATCAAATTGTGACGCAATAAATTATCTCAATATAGTTAAAAAAACTAGCACACTCTCTTATTAAAATTAGAATTCTCTTATCGAAATGCAGAAATTTATTTAATGAAATTATATGTTTTATCAAAATGTAAACAACAACTAATGTTAAGTACCATGGGCGGTCTTTGCATTAAAATTATCTAACAGCAGCTATCTATAATTGATATTCACGATAGAATTGAGCTTCAAATAGAGATACGCTGCTAGCCCATCGCCTACAAGAGGAATCCCAGGTTTATAAGCCTATCCTTCAGTCGCCTTTTACGACAAAGTTATGAAAGAAGAAAGAAAGGTATATAAAAATGTAATTTAAAGATTTATACAATTTCTCATCATCTTCGTTACCTTATTGCACATAATGTAGTTCGACACAATATGTAAGCTTCTTACAGTTTACCATATTGCTTTCATCCATTTGTTTTAAATTGTAATGGGAGCAAAGATTCGGACTCGACCGCCGTAAAAGGGAAAATCTTCCGTTACCGGGCCGGGTGTTTTGGAGCGGGTCTTCAACTCCGACGATGTTGAGTCGGAGGTAAGTCTCAGTGTGTTAACAACCACTTAGCTCAATTCTTACTATCGCTGTCACTAGTATTCTACTTTTAGAAGAACTACTTATGATTTATTAAATGATTTTGATGATTTTAGTGATTTTAATGATTTTGATGAATTTGATGATTTTGATCGTTTCTAACAGTTTCCTAATTAAAATTGTATTTACTATCACGTAATAAAAATATATTATTGTGGTCTCCGCAAAAGGTATAGAAATATTTCTGATTGGGTTGATGATGAAAAGACCTTTAAATCAAGGGTATGAATAAAAATCATTCGCAGTTAATCATGCGCATATATTAAAATCCGAGGTACACAATCATGCCATTTGTTTTAGGCATAAATACATCTACTTGTTCACCATGCTAAACATCTCATACTGATAATTGTTTGTTATTATGCAGAAATTCATAATGTTTCTTCTTGTATATTATGAAGTCAAGTGTCAAATTACAAAGCCTCTTTAGTTATTCTATTTGTTTCAATAACTATATCAACGTCCCTTTTAATGTCCGGTAGGTCAGGGTTCTCCTTAACTGGTCTTTTGGGACCTGAAACCATATGGAAAATTTGTATTAAGAAATGGACGATATAGAAAAGCTGAAATGCAAAATACAATATTTGTTATATAAGGTATATTTGTTATGTAAGGTAAATACAATATTTGTAAAATACAATATGTTAAAATACAATATTTTTCGAATAACCCGTTTTTTCTATTCCCTAAGAATTTTCAGAAATCATTGCTCTCCAACAGCGTATAATTAAACCAACAGTAGACATCAAGCAAATTTATCACAGCATTGAAACATACGATTTGTTCGCAAAACCTCGAGTTTATATTGGTAATGTTATTTATTTTTCATAATATTTTTTATAGAAATACAGACCTCCTCCCATTAACATCTTTATGAGAGTCGAGCACGGTGAATCCACAAATAAAGTGACGAGCAATGCTGAAACCACTGTTATACTAAAGTCTGTTGTGAATCTGTGAATCTGTAAAGAGAATTTAAATAGATCAATATTATTGATAAATAAATAAAACAGAGGTACCAACTTTTATATAGGTTTTAACTAATCATTCGATTCGAATGTAACTATTTTATTGTTTCTTGTGTTATTTTTGGAACTACACATAAAAATATTGAAACTTATTTCCTTTTCAAAATTTATAAAAATATCAACGGGATTGAACAGCAATTTTCAATTATTCAAGAATTTGTCACTAGAATAACTTGAATTTTACTGTAAAATCTAATGTAAAGACAATGAGTAGTAACGATTCAAATTACTTAGATGGTGTGAGTCGTACCTAAGGAACCGATCTCAGTTGGTTACAATAAGAGGTTTTAAATCGGCTTCCAAGGGTGTACTATCGGGTGTACCGCAGGGCTCCCATCTTGGACCTTTGTTCTTTCTTGTTTTCGTTAACGACATTGGTAAAGCAATATCATCAAGTTACCAAATGTTTGCTGATGATCTCAAAGTGTATCGTATTATTCGCAACAACGATGATATTGTTCAGTTACAAAATGACATTAATAAAATTAGCAACTGGTGTGTTCAAAATAAAATGGTCCTTAACGAAGCGAAATGCTTTCATATAAAGTTTACACGAAAAAAAACTAGTTTGAATTCTGACTATTTCATCAATAATGTTCGTTTAAGAAAGGTCTCTAAAACACGTGACCTTGGTGTGATAATGGATAGCAACCTTGATTTTAGAGAACATATTGATCATATTGCAAAGAAAGGTGCGAAACTAGCTGGATTTATAATACGCAAATCAAAATTTTTCAATGAGCCAGAAATTACTATTCTATTATTTAACTGTTTTGTAAGGTCACTTCTGGAATATTGTAGTATAATCTGAACCCCTTTTTTCAGGTACATTCAAAACGTTTGGAGAGAATCCAAAAAAGATTTTTATACCATCTTACGTTTGCTAAAAATTTATGCCGTAAATTAGAGTCGTATGATTCTAGACTTAAGTATTTTGGTGTAATTCCATTAGATCAGAGAAGAAATGTAGCCGATCTTCTGTTTTTGCGTAAATTAGTGATGGGAATTATTGACAGTCCTAGCTTACTCCGTAAGATTTCCGTATCTATTCCACGTCAGAGTAGTCGACTTCATAACAGAAAAACCTTCCATGTCCCAGTCACTCGTACTCTATATTTGGAATATTCGCCGATAAATCGCATGTGCACTGAATTCAATAAAGTCTCTTCTCAGTTTGATATATTTAGTGCATCTATAAATTCAATTAAAAGCATAATGCTAGCTAAATGTCAGTAATTGATTAAGTAAACCTAATTTAAAAATTTTTTTAGTATCTGTAATTTTTAACAGAAATTTGTATTTTTTGTATACACGATGTGTTCACATCTAGAAGACTTGCCACTTTTGTACGTGTATTTTGTACTTTTATATTTTGTTTTGTTACTGTGTCATGTCAGTTTTGTGAACCAAATAAAAAAACAAAAAAAAAAATCAATTTCGGATCCTACCTCAAAATTAAAAAATACATTCCATAAAATACGAGTAATACAATTTTTTTAAAATATAAATTTTTATTGCCTGTGTGAAACTATATGAATCATCTAATACTTACTGAGAATTCAACAGAAAAGTAAATAGGCGCAAGAGCAGTTCCATTGAAGACGAAGATCAGCGGATAGTGGATGATGTACATTGCGTAGGAGAGACGACCAAGGAGTTTCCACATGGGAAGGCACAACAACCAATTGACAGGACCTGAAATTTTATGGTGCTTAATTTTTAATTTCTTACATTACAGTCGCAGGTAACACCATAAAACAAAAATACGGAAATTAAAAAAAATGCTTTAGAAAGCAAAATTGTAATTTGATCTTTTGCCTAAAATTGGTTTATAGTTAAAAAGAAAAATGAATGGTGCTACACAAATTTTGCTTGTTTATACTTTTGATAACTTCTTTTGATTGTTTGGTTTCAGTCTAATTCTATACAAGATTTTCGGAACAGAACTTAAATACAACAACTTAAAAGTAATACCTCCGTAACCCTTAGAACAAGCGAACACTATCCATCCAACACCCATGGCCCAGATGGGTCTCATGTAGGAGTTGATGAAGTTATCCGCTAATTGGTTGTCCCAATCGACTTGCATGATGGGATGGGTGGTGCAAAGGACTGCTGCGATGATGCCGAGTGCCAAGATCCATAAGGCAGCAGCTTGTATCTGCAATTGGGAATGTTCAAGTTGTTCAATATTTACAATGACAAATAATTTTGAATACAATGTAAATCGCAATGATTCGATTTCGACCGCTATTAAAGATGAATTTTATACTAACGAGGCTAGCACGTGCGACGGCTTTGTTGCGCGATAAACTATCGCTGTTTCGCTTTTTATTATGACGCGAAACGGGACAGAGATAGTTAATCGCGCAATAAAAACGGCGTCGGGCGTGCCATGTTAGTCCCGCATGTTGGTTACCCCGACATTTTCCTAAATATACTTGGAAATTAAAACTCCAAAGATATCGAGTCGGATATTTTACAAACCTTTGGCATGCTTATTTTCTTTCCCCTGTACGTATGAAGGATGTATCCATAAATCATTCCGACGAAGAAAGGAGAGCATCTTGTTAGAGTGTTCACATAATAATACTCTAAGTATTCCGGCTGGTCTTCGAGTCGTCTAAAATAATTTAATATCATGGTATTAATTATTATAACTGTTACCATTTTTCGAAGATAAAGAATAATTTTGGACTAAGAGTTTTAAGTAAATAAATAAATAAAAAACGATACGAAAATCTTTCCATATTATTATTTGATGCCCGCGACTTTGTAGGCATGAAAGAGTATATAATCATGGCGTTACATCAGGTGTTATTGTTACCCAAGTAATTTTAATAAAAATAAACTTTTTATACCAAAATTGCGAAATACTAGATGTTCCCGACGATATAAATGGAAATAAGAGTACTTACGATAAACTAATAGTTACGGAGGGGAAATCTTTTATGAAGTTATACACTGAGGAACCAATCAGAGATGCAAGTAGGCCAGTGATTAAAGCTAACCAGGCAGCCCGCTTTCTGCCGCTTACAATCCAGAACAGGAAGATTGGGGAGATCAGGAACATGTGGAAGTCTATAGCCAGGTACCACGAGTGAGGTAGACACTGAAAAGAAAAAAAAACATAACAAATAAAATGAATCAACTTCCTTTTTCATTTCATTTCAGAGTTCGCAGTGACCATGCTGAAAGTCTGTGGTGGTACTATTACTGAATGGATGTGTTCATGGAACGGTTGGTTTAATTTAGAAATAATGCACTAATATTATTGAACCCTAAGAATTACAAAATTTTCAGCTATTTAAAGCTTTTAATACAGAATTTCTAGGAAAGCTAATTGAACATTTAGAATGGAACATTTCAAAATTATGCAGTAACTCTTTATTGAGTTAGGCAAAAAAGGATAATGATAATACTATTATATATTTACTTTATTTATAAATGTTCATTGTACGTATATGATTGTTAAGTCTTAAGCATCATACTCGTAAATGAACTGTTGTTCACCCTTGTCTCAATTTTGTATGTGATCCTCTTATTGTCAGATTGGCTGAAAGAGGGAATCCCACTTAGGGACAAGCCCGCTTTTGTTCTGTGCCGTTTTATATTTGTAATGTACTCCTTTAGTGAACATAAAAAGCATTAACTAACTTACTATTTTTTATATCAGGTGGCCTTTCAGCCATTTCAAGACCGTTGGCTTTGTCAACCCCATAAGGGATATAGACCTGATTATACATTATGTATGTCCTCAAGACGTACCATTCTAGAGGGGTTGTAGTAATTCTGGATGTACAGCAGTGTCGACCACCAGTAAGTCCGGCATGATTCCGTTTGCAACGCGACCTGATTATACATTATGTGTGTCCTCAAGACCTACCATTCTAGAGGGGTTGTAGTAATTCTGGATGTACAGCAGTGTCGACCACCAGTAAGTCCGGCATGATTCCGTTTGCAACGCGACCTGATTATACATTATGTGTGTCCTCAAGACCTACCATTCTAGAGGGGTTGTAGTAATTCTGGATGTACAGCAGTGTCGACCACCAGTAAGTCCGGCATGATTCCGTTTGCAACGCGACTATTTCCCAGCTGGGGCCGTCAGTCATGCGGTTGAAAATTGATGCCTGGAGAAGAATAACTGCCGCTAACACGGGAAATAGTCTGAACAGCCGGTTCAGGTAGAATAAGTGGACGTTTTTTATAAACTTTGCTGAAAATGAAAAATAAATTAACAAGACTATTAAAGTATTCAGAAATTAGATAAGAGTTAGAAACAGCTTCGTGAAGAACCAGAGTTTGTTAACCCCAAAACTAGTGATATGAGCAAACATTATCGTATCCAAATTCGATTCGTATAATGAATGAGAAAACAAATTAGATACAAATGTTGGTTACTACAGTAGTGTAGATAATAGCGAAGTAATTTAAATAAGCTATGCTTTAATGTCTTACATCTAGTCACCTTCCCAGCTGTGGAATAGACCACAAGAAGACCACTGATCATGAAGAAAGTATCCACAGTGATAGGACCAGCCGTTATCCATATGGCTTTGAAAGATACAATCCACTGAAAATAAATAATTCATTTATATTTATATAATCACGTCTTTATCCCTTGCGGGGTAGACAGAGCTAGCAATCTTGAAAGACTAAGACTAAAAGGAAAAAGAATAGGACCACTCTATCTCTTCTCATGGATGTCGTAAAGGCGACTAAGGTATAGGCTTATAAACTTGGGATACTTCTTTTAAGCGATGAGCTAGCAACCAGTCACTATTTTAATGTCAATTCTATCATTAAGCCTAACAGCTGAAAATAGATAGTATTTCAATTATAGCAATAAATTATAAATCGTAAACCTCGTGATCACTTTTAATTTTGTGAATATCTCAGAAACAATTTAATCGATTTTGATGCACTACATAAAAATGTATTGACAGATCTTAGGCACATTTTAAATTTCATCAAAATCAGACCAAAGGTTCGATGGTTATCGCATTACAAACATGCAAACATACATACAAAAAAAATGTATTTTCGCCCAATTTCAGTTTATTGGTAGATCTCACTAGCTTCGCTGCAATGAAAGTGAAAAACTCGTAGTCGTACAAATAATTATTTATTATTTGAAAAGTGATTGAATCCTCACTTTTTGCATATCAGCCGGGTTCGCCATGTGGGAACCAGTCAACTGGTTCACAAACGTGTGTCCAATGATAACCCAGATCATGGCAAGGGATCGTATTCCGTCCAAACATTCCAATGCTCCAGGGACCGGGTTGAACGTCAATAATCTTCGCGTATTCGTGTAAATTGAGAAGGATTGATAAAATTTGTTCACTGATTTTGGATCTGAAAAAAAAAATGGAATGTAACCTTTTAGAAAAAAAAATGGTTTTCCACATACATACATACATACATATACATATGGCCGTCTATATCCCTTGCGGGGTAGACAGAGCCAACAATCTTGAAGGAATGGCCACGTTCAGCTATTTGGCTTAATGATATAATTGAGATTCAAATAGTGACAGGACAGGACAACCCATCACCTAAAAAAGAATACCAAGTTAGTCGCCTTTTACGACATCCATGGGAAAGAGATGGAGTGGTCCTATTTTTTTTTGCATTGGTGCCGGGAACCACACGGTATTCCACCAATTCAAAATTCCACGAATGTTAGACATCACGTGATTCTCACGATTTTCGTAATCGTTTTAGCTCCTTAATCATTGCCAATTAGATTAGATCGTTGGATAATTTTATTAAGGGATTAGAATAAATCTTTATTCTCTGTCTAGTCGAATTTTTTGATATAAAAATAAACGTAGTGTAATAAATTTTATGTAATCTACATATACTAAAATGGTTAATGACCTGTGTCCGTTCATTGAATATTTCATCGAAAAAAAATGTGATATGCATTATTTGCATGAATTTTTGTCTGTTTGTAGGTTTGTTTGTTTCTATTTGTGTGTTTGCGATGGAATGAAGATTTCGTCAGTAGGTGTATACCTATACAGTTACATACTTTCTGGATATTATAGTGTTTATTTCAATCAAAATGACTAATAAATGAAAGTTATGATAATTATTGCTTTGCTAGGAAAATTGTATCCATTGATATACCTATCTGTTTTTTGCAAACTATAGCCTACATGATTGTAAGTTTACATGATAACATAAACATGATGTTTAAAAATAATGCATGATTTTGCGTAAGTATTATACGAATTCTATAAAGAAACGACTTATTCAAGTTGAACTCTAATTTATAGCGTTGAACATATTCAGTAGGGATCAATTGTTGCTGGTCTTTGATGACCGCCTATATTGAGTCAGTTACCTACTATTTTATTACCGTTACCGATATCTATACTTGAAAGATATCGGTGAAAAATCGTTATGTTGTAATCGTCGTAATCTATATTAGACGTAATCTAAACAGAAGCCAAAAATATGATTTTTAGATTTTCTGTCTGTATGTCAATTCTATCATTAAGCCAAATAGCTGAACATGGCCATTCAGTCTTTTCAAGACTGTTGGCTCTGTCTATCCCGCAAGGGATACAGACGTGACCATATGTATATGCTGTCTGTATGTTTGTACGCGAAGACTATAAGCTCTGATTTGAATGCGGTTTTCTCAGATATGTTGGGCTTGGCCATGCCGTGGGTGCCGTGCGGTTCCCGGCACCAGTAGAAAAAAAACAGGCCCATCTCTTTCCCAAGGATGTCGTAAAAGTGGACTAAGGGAAAGGCTTATAAACTTGCGATTCTTCATTTAGGCAATGGGCTAGCAACCTGTCACTATTTGAATCTCAATTCTATCATTAAGCTAAACAGCTGAACGTGGCCTATCAGCATTTCAAAACTATTTACTCTGTACACCTTGCAGGGTTATAGACATAATTATATGTATATATTAACAAAATAGTTCACAAAATTTCTCTTCCACCCTTATTTAGGAGTTTCGTTTTACGCGGGCGAAGTCCTGGGCGTCCTCTAGGTGACTTATATGGCTTTACAAAAAAGACTAGTGAAGCACAGAATTCTTGCACTTAAGTTTAACATAACAAATTGGATGAAATTTGAACATAAAGATAATCTTACCTTGTTTGAGCACAACAGTCTGACGAATATCGTAGCTGGTGCTGATGACAGCCAAAAGGCCAAGAATCGAAAAAATTACACTGAAATATAAATATGTTATTTTGTCACTGGCTATAATTAAGCCATCAATCTCTATACAAAGAAGTAGCATTATAGGCAACCTCTTTATGTACGCCAAAGCAACGGTTGCAATGGTTTGTTAGTTAGGAAAAAATATCAGAGATATTATCTTCATTCTCAAATATTTTTAATTTTATTTCCATAATATACTTTATTTCCATTATTACTTTTAAACTGATTATTTCTCTCATCCTTTCTCCTTCTGTCTTCTGTAGTGAATAACTAACTTTGTGACTATACTTCCTACAAGCATGTATTACTCGTATTTATCAGAAAAATACCTCACTGGGTAGTTATTAACGACACATTTCGTGTGAGCGTACACGGATCATGATGACATTATTTATTTGGATTTTCTTATAAAACGTCATTTAGCCATAGCATTGGAAACTGTGACAAAGCTTACTAATGTCTTTCATTTGGGTTATTAACATATTAATCCAATTTTCATTTTATTTGTATCTCAATTAAGATAAAAAAATAATATATACGGGACAAATTACACAGATTGAGTTAGCCTCGAAGTAAGTTCGCGACTTGTGTTAAGAGATACTAACTCAACATTACTATATTTTTATAAATACTCAGATAGATAAACATCCAAGACCCAGACCAATCAGAGAGAGTTCGTTTCTTATCATGCCCTGACCGGGATTCGAACCCGGGACCTCCGGTGTCACAGACAAGCGTATTACCGCTGCGCCACAGAGGCCGTCAAAAGAAAAATTCAGTGCCCAACTAGGCAGCCTTATTTCATAAAAAATCTACACGGAATTTCTTATGTACTCTACTTATAACTTATTCACTACTATAAGTAAACCTTCATTCTCTTTATTAACTTACACAGCCGTATAGTCTGCTGGGACCCATGGCTTGTCATTGGGCAATCGACAAGAACGCTCTGTGAACTGCAGACCTACATCTTGGAATTCTCCAAGTAAGTTAGTCAGAGCTTCGCTGGTGGTACACGGCTTCGGAATACATATGGCTAATGTAAATTCGGAAATAACCAGTGCTGACCTGAAAACAGAATATGTTGCTTCACTCATTGCCTGTCAATGCTTTAAACATATAAAAATGGACACAGGTTCACTGACTTATACAATCAATGCATAGTCTTAATTTCCAGGCCTTCAAATTTCACATGTAAAATTCTGCTTAGACTTATCACATAAGGAAAAGAAAATTCTAAATTCGTGCGGGAATGGAAATCGTATATTAATAAAAATGAAACTAGTAACTTAGTTAATAATAATGATGACCATCTTCTAACATTACCTATTACAAAACCTTTGATTATTATTCGGCCAATTTGGTAAACTGGAATTGTCCTTATCAGTTTTGGTTTGAGAAATCTGGAATTCAGGTGAGGATGCTTTTCTGAGATTTAAAACCACAATCACAAATACGAATTTTTTCAGAGATAATAATTCCCAGAAAATTATTGATTGCCTACTTGTTTACACAATAGATAAAACATGTGGCTGATAATTTAAATGAAAGAAAACATTTGTTAGATTGTATATCATGCAGGAAATTGATGTATGTGTTATTTTTTTTTTCATTATAATTATCTAATAAATACGTAATATAGTGCTTCGAATTGATTGATGGTGGAACTGATTACGGGTTAGGATTTACCTGTTTTATAAGATCAGTCCCTCTTGTAAAGTGTATAAAGAACAACTAGCCAAGCAGTTTTCATAAGACGGGAGCAAGTAGATAGTGAATTTCATATTTTTGTAAAATTATTAGCGGCATATAAAAACTTAAATGCTGTGTTTATTAAAACTCAAGTTTTGATTAAAAATACGCTATGATAATTTAAAATCAGAAAGAGAGTGAGAAATTATAATTTCTTCTTTGACTCACCTCACACTTTCATCAAAAGTGGAAACTCCAGACATACGTAGGCTCTCAGTCTTCAATATTTGAAAATTATTTATTATTTCAATAGTTTCTTTACTGAGACGATTGCTGTATGAGCTACGACCTGTCCAAGGGAGTTCAGGCCAAGTAATATTTTCAGGGAAAGTTATATTAGGCCACTCCCAATCAGGCAAAGAAGGAAAGTTTATTTCTTGTTCCAGAGGCACCGATATCTTACAGTATTTGCCTTCTATGTTCGTATTTTCTACATTTTTATTAATCTCCAAACATTGATAATAATTTCCCAAATCGACAAGATTTCCTTTTAGTATACCCCTTGGTATTCTGATACCAGCATCCAAAACTGAAATTTCAAAGAAACACAAGTCATAAAGTTGTGTATCATGTTTTGTATCACAAATTTCTGCTCTTTGACCGCGTAGTAGGTATATAACTGTTATAATATTCACTTAATTGTCAAAAATGTTTCATATACCGACCGTTATTTTAATTTATATTTACGTTACATTATAATTTGAATTTTTGTTTCATCATTAAGCCATACGCCGACTCGTAGAAATATTTTATCGACCAATATATCGCCACTGATTTAGCATTATCAAAGGCATCGTACGGATCCTTCAGCAGTATGTTTGGTGGTAGGGCAATTAAATTATGTTTACTTTGCTATATTGTAGCAATATTATTGCAGTGTTTTGCACATATTTCTGTTTTAATATCTTCATATTGTCATTTAATTGGTCATAATTACTTATTTACTTTGTATGTATCGTCATTCGGATTCGCAATATTTGTCAATTTTGTTAGAATTTTGGAACTTATATTATTTATAGCTTAAATATCTACAATTTCTTCGCGATCTTATAATAACAAAATAAACAAAAACTTACATTGATTCAGCACAGATGAATTATTAGCTAAGATTCTAATTTGCTCTTGACATTGTTCTGGATCCAGCACATCTTCGTAGAGTTGAGTATCAAAAGCATTTTTACCATCAGGAATCACAGTGTCAACATATGCATTCACTGTATTTAAAATAACAAAATTAAATAAACATATTATTAACTTCATTTTATTATTTTTTTTCTTTACTGAACCATCTGTTTTTGCGACCTCATTACTGTATTGTGCAATCGCAATAAGTAAATATATTGTTGAGAAAATATAAAACACCAAATACTGATTTACATCTTATCATTAAGATTTGTTTGAAATTAGTCATTGAATTTCGATAGTGGATTGATAATTAATAGATATAATTTATCATCGTACAAATCTGGAGTAATGTAACAATTGTTTCGTTCAATTGATTAAAGAGTACTTAGTACGAATTTCAAATTATTTTTTATACTACCTTTGCTACGTGACTTGCCTTTGGGGGTATAATTGATCAAGATTGATGATACTGGTTATGAAATGAAATTATTATAATTTAAAGTTTCACAGGTTTGTGTGCAATATGAAAACAAAATAGTTTATAAAGTACACGCACTTATTGATGTAGTATCTTGTAGTAATATTTGCAGTTCGAAGGTTAAAGTTTGCTTTTAATGAGTTTTATAGAAAATTTCTAATTATAACGTGCCTTATTATTCAGATTTCTCTGACTAAGAACAAATTGTTGCTACTCCTATCGTGTAGGTTTAATCGTTTTAAAATATATATCTGTTTTCTATTTTTCTGACAGAATTGTTTCTGGAAATGTTAAATGTTTTGCCGAGTTAAAGAACCTTTGGAATTTATAAGTTATTTTTAATTCTTTTTATAAGTGAAGCTTTTTATAAGCGGCTTGTATCGATATTCAAAAGTTCAGATTGCACTGAAGTCTGGTAAGGGTTAGTCGGTTGAAGATGTTGGGAGATGAGAATCGATCAAGAGGTCGATAATCAAAGAAAGTAGAAAGAGAATCTTCAAAACTAAATTTATTAACAACATGCACATAAATACATATAATTTCAGTCAGGTCACTAGATTACTTTAAATACAATAAAGCCAAATTTTCAAACACTAACAATTTATGCTAAATAAAATCTTCTTATGACGATAATATATGAAAAATATCTTACTATAATTTTGATACTGATTTAATTTAATAGTATACAACCCTAGCTCATTTAATATGACCTTAATATACAACAGATCATTACGATTTTTCTTGCCATCCCGATCGAGAAGTAGACGTCTTATGTCAGCTTATTAACTTATTTTGCTATTTCATTTGGACTGATTACTATATTAACGTCCCTTCTCTGATCCTGCATATCTGTTTGTTCCTTGGCTGGTCTTTTAGGACCTAAAACGAAACGGAAAATTTGTGTTAGAAATGATAATGTAGAAATGTCGATGAATGGGATGATATTAAGAGTTGGTACATTGCACGAAGGTAGGTATATTTAAAGTAAATTAGCTTGTTGGAGTAGTAAATTACGCACAATGAAACAAAAATTTATTTCAAGAAGGATCAACAAAATTTTATGCTATTTTTTTCAACAATGATCAATTTCTTCTGTTCAGTGTTGATATACAGACCTCCTAAGAACATCTTGATGAGGGTAGAGCTCGGCGAGTCCACAAACAATGTGACGAGAAATGCTGAAACCACCGTTATAATGAAGTCCGTAGTGAATCTGTGAATCTACAAAAATAATTAAAAAATATATTTTATTTGACTACTTACACCTAAATTTTATATATACTTTATGATAAATAATTAAACAAAACACAATGAGCAAGTTATAAAAATGATAATAATGATTCAAAAATTTATTGGCTTTTTTCGGGTGTAGCTTAAAATTTTTTGATCGAGCATGCAGTTCATATAACTTGACCAAATTGAGGACATTCTGGTGACAAGCCAGGTCAAGAGTACCCTAACAATGAAAATGCAACGCATTCTGGAATGAAAATAATGATGGATGTAAATGAGCAAGATAAGATCATAACTACCAGTGAAAGAGGCGTAAAATTACATGTATGCATAATATCTAAGTCAATTTTTCAAGTTAGTGTATAGCTTTGTGAATCGTTGTAAAACTTACTGAGTATTCCACAGAGAAGTATATAGGCGCAAGGGCAGACCCATTGTGTACCAAAATCAATGGATAATGGATGACGTACATCGCGTAGGAGAGACGGCTGAGGAGTTTCCACATACGAAGAGATAAAACCCAATTCACAGGACCTAGAATTACAAATTCAAATTTCAAAATTTTATTCATTATTATGGGATACTTCATATCACTTAAAAATTGTCATATCTTTTGATTTCACAACATTGGTTGACGTCAAATAAATTACTTAAAACTTAGTTTACTGCCGCTTTCAAAGCGTCAGTGCAATAGAAGCGGTAACAAACTGCACTGCAGCATTTTCTTCTTGTTATTCTTATTACAACGTTATTTTAGAAATTGTTAATACATATTCGGTTTCTTTTTACTATTTTTGGTATACATTAAATATTCGTACTCAATATTCTTTGGAGAATTTTCCTTGGGCATAACCTATAATATTGTAATTTTCTAAGCACTATTTCCAGTTGCCTTATCACCTGACTGGAGAGGAGCCGAAGGTGGGGCTATGACCACCATGCTTAAATAGTAAGCTTAGGTTTAAATTTAATAGTTATATTACATACACACATATAATCACGTTCATATCCCCTGCGGGGTAAACAGAGCGAACTGTATTGAAAAGACAAAACGGCCACGTTCAGCTGTTTGGCATAATGATAGAATTGAGATTCAAATAGTGACAGGTCGCTAGTCCTCGCCTTAAAGAACCCCAAGCTATACTGCTGCTATTTATTATCTTTTTCAAGTACAGAAATAAAAAATGAAAGATTTTTGACTAACCTCCATAACCCTTAGAGCAAGCGAATATAATCCATCCAATGCTCAAGGCCCAGACGGGTCTCATGAACGAGTTGATGAAGTTATCCGCCAACTGGTTGTCCCAGTCGAGTTGTATGATAGTATGTGTAGTAAATACGACTGTAACGATGATGCCTATAGCCAGAATCCACAAGGCTAAAGATTGCATCTGAAACATAATAGTTTCGTGCTTATTATGGTTAATTGGACAACTTATTCCTCTATTTAAAATGCTTATGTTACAAGAGCAATAATATGGAAAATTGATAAAACTGTCCAGAATGTTTGTAAAATTTCATACAAAACCTCTTAACTTGTCATTGGCCAGTTACAAAAATTTAATTGTTTTGTTTTCATAATGGAACCTAACGAAAATAATTCAAAATTGTATTACAACGCAATAGTTCACGAGTCCATAATACTGTCCAGAATGTTTGTAAAATTTTATACAAAACCTCTAGTTGTCAATGGCCAGTTACAAAAATTAAATATGTTTTGTTTTCATAATGGAACCTATTGAAATTAATTCAAAATTGTATTAGGTACAACGCAATAGTTCACGAGTGCATGTTTTTATATTTAATAATAAGTAAATACAAATATTGTTAAATCCAGTGCAATAATACAGATTTCTTAGTTTCAGATATCAAAAGTTTATTTATTTCCCTTTTTTTTCAGTTCATTAGTTCATCAATAAATTTATACGAAATCAAATGGGTTGGACAAATCATCTGTTTTACATATGTAAATATAATTTCTTCATTTGCTTATTCGTAATTTTTTTTACTACAATTGTTTTTTCATTCAAAGTAATCATCTTTTTAAAATAATTATGGTTTATTTTTATTAGGTGAATGTTGATTTATTAAAAATATACCTTTGGGATTCGTAACTTCTTTCCCTTATTCACATGGAGGACATATCCATAAATCATTCCGACGAAAAATGGAGGACATCTGGTCAATGTGTTTATGTAGTAGTGCTGTGTGTATGCTAGTTGGTCATCTAACCGTCTGAAAGTTATAAAATCAGGTGTCGATTTAATTTTGTTATCGGGCAAATTTGAAAGATCAAAAGAAATAACACAACATTTAATCACGTCTATATCCCTTGCGGGGTAGATAGAGTCAACAGTCGTCAAAAGACTGAGAAGTCACGTGCAGCTGTTAGGCTTAATGATAGAATTCAGATTCAAATAGTGACAGGTTGCTAGTCCATCGCCTGAGTTCAAAAGACAGTTTTCAGAATTGCTTAAAGAACAAGTAAGTAATATTTATTTAATACTACATGCTGGTTACGGTCATCAGTCATGTGGAATCCACGTAGAAGAAGAAGATACTTACGACAAATTAATAGATGAAGAAGGAAAATCTCTTATAAAGTTAAATATTGAGGATGCTATTAAAGAAGCTGCGAGACCAGCGCTTAGAGCTAACCACGCACTCCGCTTTCTACCGCTGACCACCCAGAATAGAATAATTGGTGATATCAGAAACACCTGGAAGTCTATAGCTAGGTACCACAAGTGAGGTACACACTGAAAATAAAAGTATTTTATTATTATTTTGATTAAAATACGAAAAGTCAACGAGCTTTCATGAAGCAACTGATGAATGTGGATGAAGAAAATGAAGTAAGCGGGATCTCCGAAGTCATACGTTTAACGATGAACATTAAAAAGAGTTTCACATACATACATATATATATATATTCACGTCTATATCACTTGCGGGGTAGACAGAGCTACCAGTCTTGAAAAGACTTATTGGCTACGTTCAGCTGTTTGGCTTAGTGATAGAATTGAGATTCAAATAGTGACAGGTTGCTAGCCCATCACCTAAGAGAAGAATCCCAAGTTTATGAACCTATCCCTTAGAAATGTTACGAAATCCATGGGAAAGAGATGAAGTAGTCCTATTCTTTTTCTATTATTTCCGGGAACCACACGGCGCAGAAATTATAAAATAACCTACCATACTGCTAGGGCTGTAGTAATTTTGTATGTTTAGCAGCGTAGGCCACCAATATTCTCGGCACATTTCCGTTTGATGAGCGACCATTTCCCAACTTGGGCCGTCAGTCACTCGGTTGAAGATTGACGCCTGAAGGAGAACAACTGCTGCTGACACGGGTAAAAGACGTAGAAGACGATTCAGGTAGAACATGTGGATGTTCTTGATGAACTTCACTGAAAGATACAGATTTAATTTTAATTGTGTTGGTGGTACAGTTGGTTGACGAGGAATGACGTTAAAGAGTTACATAAATATTTCCATGTAAATTTGTAAGTAATCTGTATACTTACTCGTAAAAAGATTTGATGATCTTAACACAGATAGTGGTAATTTTCTAGTTGATAGTAAACAGATCTTCTAAGTCTTCACTACGAGTATATGTATAGTATAAAGCAAAGTCGCTTTCGCTTCTCGCGTCTGTATGTATGTTTATACATACATAAATCACGCCTCTTTACCGGAGGGGTAGGCAGAGACTACCTCTTTCCACTTGCCACGATCTCTGCATACTTCCTTCGCTTCATCCACATTCATAACTCTCTTCATGCAAGCTCGGCGATTTCGGGTACTTTTGACCTGACCCTTTACCAGGACATCCTTAATTTGATCAGGATACGTTCGTCTAGGCCTTCCCACTCCGACCTTTCCCTCCACACTCTCGTTGTATATCTGCTTAGTCAACCTGCTTTCATTCATCCTCTCCACATGACCGAACTATCTTAACATACCCTTCTACATACAGACGCGGGAAATACACAATGGATTTTGAAGCGGTCCCTATAATTCTGTTTTAATTGTAAAAGTAAAATAAATAAGTAAAATGTTAAAAATAAATACTTTTAACGAGTATACAAAGCCATTCTGTAATATATTTTGGTATCACCCGTGCGAAGCAGTGGCGGGTCGCTTGGATTTATATAAAGATAAAGATTAATAAAAAAGAATAGGACCACTCCATCTCTTTCCCATGGATGTCGTAAAAGGCGACTAAGGGATAGGCTTACAAACTTGGGATTCTTTTTTAGGCGATGGGCTAGCAACCTGTCACTATTTAAATCTCAATTATATCATTAAGCCAAATAGCTGAACGTGGCCGTTCGGTCTTTTCAAGACTGTTGGCTCTGTCTACCCCGCAAGGGATATAGACGTGACCATATGTATGTATAAAGATTAATTTAATGAAGTGCTAAAATAGTATCACTTACTTCTAGTCACTTTTCCAGCTGTAGTGTAGACCAAGAGAAGTCCACTCATCATGAAGAATGTGTCCACAGTGATCGGAGCAGTTGTAATCCATAAGGCTTTGTAGGACACAACCCACTGAAAAAATATTTGTAAAAACTATATTTTTGCTGGTTTTATACTGAACTAGCGACCCGGCTTTGAACGGGTAGTAACATAAACCTTCCTCTTGAATCACTCTATCTATTTAAAAGAACTGCATCCAAATTTGTTGTGTTATTTTAAAGATCTGAGCTTACATACATAGAGAGAGAGAGAGGCGCGAGAAGCGACAATGCTTTATTCTATGTAATGATAATGATTTCTCTATGGATTTGATTTAGTTTGAAATACTAGCATCAAAACTACATGAGAAAAAATGGTTACTTTTAGGTTGCTCACAGACTAATTTATTTTTAGTTTCTCCACAGACTTATAACGAGAATTTTCTGATTCATATATGATGGTTGTGACAACGCAACGTTTTCTTGTATCTCAATTCTCTCTCATCTTTGCTGTTTTCAGGTGCCCTCTTCGTTATAATTGCTTTAGGGTCTGGGGTCCGCTTGTATCGTAACTATAAGAATTATTTGTTATCTTTCTGACTGCGCAGAATTCTATCTACAAATCATTCCCGTTGTTTCAAGTTTAAAATTCTCCTTTAATCCAATTTCCATTGTAAATATGCATACATACATATAATCACGTCTATATCCCTTGCGGGGTAGACAGAGCCAACAATCTTGTAATGACTGATAGGCCACGTTCAGCTATTTGGCTTTAAGATAGAATTGAGATTCAAATAGTGACAGGTTGCTAGCCCATCGCCTAAAAAAGAATCCCAAGTTTGTAAGCCTATCCCTTAGTCGCCTCTTACGACATACATGAGAAAGAGATGGAGTTGTCCTATTCTTTTTTGTATTGGTGCCGGGAACCACACGGCACCAATAATAAATACGGTGGTAAATATGAACTACATTATAACTCACATTCAGCATATCAAGTGGATTTGCCATATGAGCCCCACTGTTTTGATTTGAGAAGGTGTGTCCAATGATAACCCAGATCATTGCAAGAGATCGTATTCCATCCAGACACTCCAAAGCTCCAGGGACAGGGGTGTATGTAACTAATCTCCTTGTGTTTGTATACACGGAGAAAGATTGGTAAAGTGTTCACTGATTTTGGATCTAGAAAAGAAAGTCATGGTTATAATATTTGGTGTATCTACTTGAGTGCTGTGCGGTTCCCGGCATTTATAAATAGGATTACTCCATGTCTTTCCCATGAATGTCGTTAAAGGCGAGTAAGGGATAAGGTCGCTTTTTGCTGCTTTGTTTTTAATACATGTTTGTGAATTTGCTGTAATTTATTGTGGTGCAATTAAGAGTTATTTTATTGTATTGTAAGGGAAAGGCTAATAATCTTGTGATTGTTGTTGTAGGCGATGGGCTAGCGACCTGTCACTATTTAAATCTTAATTCTATCATTAAGCCATACAGCTGAACATGGCCTTTCAAGCTTTTCAAGGCTGTTGGCTCTGTCTACTCCGCAAAGGATATAGACATAGCGTGTATGTATATGTACATAATTATGTTCAATCTAGTTTCTTTTTTCAAATTTTATTTAAAGGCTTTAATTATAAAATCTGCCAGTGTTATCGAAACCAAATGAAGATCAAATATTCAAAGTTGATTTAAGACGATATTATTTAGGGGATAACTGCATTAGAAGATGGTTCTGCCAGAAGGCATTGAATGCAACCTTTGCTCTAGATATCTCACTACTACCTCTTTCTAAATCCGGTCCCTAATTCCGTTTATAGTCAGTAGCTATAAACGGATTTAGAGACCGGATTTATAGAGAGAGATTTTGTTAAGGATTGGAAACAGGATCTGATACCATTAGCTTACGATGATTACAACTTTATTTTAACATTTTTCATTACAACCGATAATTAAATAATGATGATATTATATTCCGTTTCTAAATCACTATCAGTATATCGTAAGTTAATTTTATGGAAGTATAAAGATAATTTCTCTGTCTAGTCGGATATGGCTTATGACAAATTCAAGATTATTACGAAAGTTTCATTTGTGAATGAAGAATTATTTAAGGTGCCTTATTCTCCAATGACAAAGTAAAGACATTAAATAAACCGTCTAACATTTGTTTCATCATCATCAATTAGGTGGAATGTTGTGAAAACCTTTGCGTTTATCTTAAAATGCAGAAGTCTCTATGCCTGTGTTTTCGGGACTGTTGGCTCTGTCAACTACACAAGGGATATGGACGTGATTATATGTTTGTAAGTGTGTATATTTCTCTCTATCTCTTAAACGTCTTCATGGCTTTAAATGGTTTACCGATTTTGATGAATTAATTTTTTATGAATATAGTAAACCGAAGTAACTTTTTGCTGTTAATTCCTACAGGAACGTTTCAAAACGGGTATTTTGTTATAACTAGTGGAGCTACAAAGAAAATCTAGTTATAACTTGAGAAAAAAAACTTACCTACTAGAGAAAAAATAACCTTACCTCGCTTGAGAACAACAGACTGACGAACATCATAGCTGGTGCTGATGATAGTCAAAATGCCGAGCAATGAGAAAATGACACTGAAAGGTAGAACTTAAATTATATTTTTAAATGCTAATATCCATAATATGTACCGTGTGGTTCCCGGCAACAGTATAAAAAGAATGGGACCACTCCATCTCTTTCTCATGGATGTCGTAAAAGGCGACTAAGGGATAGGCTTACCAACATGGGATTCTTTTTTAGGCGTTGGGCTAGCAACCTGTCATTATTTGAATTCCAATTCTATGTAAGCCAATATATTAAGCTAATATATTAAGCCAAATAGCTAAGCGTGGCCTATCAGTCTTTTCAAGACTGTTGGCTCTGTCTACCCCACAAGTGATATAGACGTGACCATATGTATGTAATGTTCATAATGGCTTGTCTAGCTGTGTATGGAGGCGGCCCCAACTCTATAACAGGAGTGAAAGTTGTAGAAGAGACATGAAAGCAGAAAGCAGTGAAAATAAAACTAGGTCTAATTATAAACTTAGTAAATTTTAATTTAGTAAACTTAATTACTCTTTTAGGCAATGGGCTAGTAATTCCACTCAACCTGAATCTCATTTTCAATACATCCAGCTGACGACGCCTTCGAGTATTTTCGATACTATTTTCTCATTAAGGATTGAGACGTAGCTATACTTAGTAAACTTAGGTTTAAAGATCTTTATTTGACTCACAAAGAATTAAATTCACTTACAATGAGCCTTAATCTAATACAAAATAATAGTAATCAAGTAACGCGTTCAAGCAGTGTTAAATTTTTAAATAAACACAGTTGTCACAACAATAATTTTAAGCTTGTTCGTAGACATGTTTTTTTAATCTAACTTAGGTATAATATACTTAGATATAATATATAGGTTTACTTACATAGCTGTAAAGTCAGCCGCAACCCACTTTTTATCATTGGGTAATCTACAAGAACTCTCTGTGTACTGCAGTCCTAAATCCTCCAAACTTCCCAGGAAGTTACTCAGAACTTCGCGAGAAGTACACGGCTTCGGAATGCATATGGCTAAAGTGACATCCAAGTTAGTTGCTAACGGCCTGCAATTAAAATAAATTAAATTCTACATTATACTAGATATACATGGAGGGTGTGGAGGGAAAGGTCGGAGTGGGAAGACCTAGACAAACGTATCTTGATCAAATTAAGGACGTCCTGGTAAAGGGCCAGGTCAAAAGTACCCGAAACCGCCGAGCTTGCATGAAGAGAGTTATGAATGTGGATGAAGCGAAGGAAATATGCAGAGATCGTGGCAAGTGGAAAGAGGTAGTCTCTGCCTACCCCTCCGGGAAAGAGGCGTGATTTTATGTATGTATGTATGTATGTAAATTCTACAAAGGAGGCCTTATAAAAAACGTTTGGCTTTATATTCTGCGTCCGACTTATTCCTAGCCACGATACCATAGTTGGAAAATCATACAGAGCGACTCCTAATCTTATAAAAAGCCTGATTTCTAATAATAATATCTGAACGTGGCCATTCGGTCTTTTTAAGACTTTTGGCTCTGTCTACCCCGCAAGGGATATAGACGTGACCATATGTATGTGTTCTAATAATAAATTGTCATTTCTGTTTTTATTATGTCTTACTTCCTCAACAACGTTCTTTATAACTTACCCTAAAGCATCATCAAAATTCATTAGCCTAATCTCAGTCTTAAATACTTGAAGTTTTCTCAATTGATCAATGTTTACTTCAGTAAGGCGGTTTTTGTATGAGCTCATTCCAGTCCAAGGTAGTTCAGGCCACGTAACGTTTTCAGGAAAAGTTATATTGGACAAAGAAGGCGGCCAGTTTATTTCTTGTTCCAGAGGCACCGATATTTTACAGTATTTTCCTTCAATGTTAGTATTTTCTATATTTTCGTTTATCTCTAAACATTGGTGATAATTTCCTAAGTCAACAAGATTCCCTTTAAGTATCCCCCTTGGTGTTCTGATGCCAGCATCCAAAACTGAAATTTCAAAAGCAACGTTACCATTAGATAGTGCATAATAAAAAAGAATAGGACCACTCAATCTCGTTCCCATGGATATCGTTAAAGGCGACTAAGGGATAGGCTTATAAACTTGGGATTTTTCTTTTAGGCGATGGGCTAGCAACCTGTCACTATTTGAATCTCAATTCTACCATTAAGCCAAACAGCTGAACGTGGCATTTCAGTCTTTTCAAGCCTGTTAGCTCTGTCTACCCCGCAAGGGATATAGACGTGATTATACATATGTATGTATATATGTAGATAGTGCATGATATTTCGATTTATCCAATACGGATTAAGTTGCCGTGCAAAGGTTGCAGAGGTCTGATGGGAGTCGCTTCGTGTAAAAAGCTGTTGCACCCAATTCAGGATCCATAGTCAAAGGCATACCCCGGGCTCCTCTCCAGAGTGTTGAGGATGCAACCGGGACTAAAGCCAGGAGGAAGATAAAGTGCATGATATTTGGCTGGTATTTCTTTAAAAAAACTATTTGTTCGTGTTTATAGACGTGACTATATGCTTGTATTCTTAATATTATACACACCTACTTATAAAATTAGAAATGACTTACATTGATTCAGAACAGACGAATTATTAAACACAATCCTGATTTGCTCTTGACATTTCTGCGGGTCCAGTACATCTTGGTACAGATTTAAATCAAACGCTTTTTTTCTGTCAGGAATCACTGTTTCCAAGTAAGCATTTGCTGAACTTGAAATAGTTAAATAAAACAAACATATTGATAACTTCATTTTGTTTTGAATATTTACAAATCCATTTGTTTAAGTCAACACGTTTGATAAACAAAGAGAATAATGTTATGTTGAGAAAATTATTGAATATCAAAATGCAGATTATAATCTTATCGAAACAACTTTATTTAACTAATGTATTAAAATAAAGATAACTGTTGATAATTGTCTGATATCCTTTATCGCCTTAAAAATTTAGAGCAGTTAAAAGAAAAAAATATAGAACAAATCGTATTATTCATTAAGTATGTATGTATTTAATTTAATTTATAAAATTCAGCCTGTAATGAAGCAAAAATATGATAATTAGGTGGGATTCAAACCTGTGCCCTACCGTTTTACCGACTTATCTCCTTTTTTTCTCAGTTACCATAACAATATGATGTGACCAAAAAATATTAATTTTTTGTTTGTAACTAAGATTCTAAATTCCCTACCGAAGAGAAACCGCGGATCAAAAGTAATATTTTTTTTACTTTATACAACGGCTGTTCGTGATATTACATTATCACGTATAGATTATCACAAGTGTCATTCACCCTAGAAATGATATTAAAAAGCTATTTATCTGTATGAAATGAAACTTAAGATAATTTTAAACCGTGTCCTTGCTTTTAGGTATAAGAAGAGTTGAAAAATATATTTATTACCGATAGGAGGGTTAAACATACATACATATATGATTGAGTGTATGTATGGTCAAATCTTAGTGCACTGATTTTTAAGAGTATCTGAATAAAACAGCTTAATGCGCAGGATCATATTTTACCTCTACTGTGTAACAACATATCTTTTTTGAGCTAATCACATCATTACTATGAGCTAGTGTCCGACCGAAGGTCTATTTTTGGCCGAAGCCGAAGCCGAAGCCGATTAATCGGCTATCGCCACAACCTTCGGCCGAAGCCGAAGCCGAAGCCGAAGGTTTATATTTTCTCAGCACTCAGTAATTAATTTTGTTCAATATTGTCTACAAGCTACAATTAATATTAAAATTATTTCAAAACCTCAATATTGAATATATATTGACTGTCTCAGAAGTTGATGATATATCATAGAGATGGTTGGTTTAGAGAAAAAGAAAAGTTTGTGATTTTGTGAGTTACCTACTGGAAAAATAATGATTTGATTTCTTACAAAAACACTTCGATCAACTACAGAAACAGAAACAAAATAAAACAAAATATCGTCCTCACCTCAATACGTAATTATTATTACGCATATTACTTCGACTATTTGACAAAGTCCTATGTCCAAAAACAAGTGTATTGAAAATTGAACCTTAGGTAACTGTTTAAAAATAAGGCACGCAATTCTTAAAAAACGTAGTTTGGTGTGACATGGTATTAACTCAATGTTTCATTTCGAACAAAGAGGCTAGTGGAGTGGCTTTGTTATTTTAAAAATTTTACCTTCACACACTAAGATTTTGATACGAAATGCGTTGCAATAAAAATTGTCTATTAGATATTAAGGAGTTTGTTTGGGTGTATGAGTGTTTGAATGTCTGTGATTATGTGTCGATTTGGATGTAAGTAGTTTATTTTTTACTTTAAAAGTAGTTCTTTTGTTTTTTGTCGACTTCTGTGGCCTAATGATCATCTTGTTCTGAAGAATTTGCGTGATTGAGTAACAAACATCCTCACGCAAGAATCTTGCCTGACTGCCAAGTCGGAGGTCTCGGGTTCGATCCCCGGTTTGGTCAATCTGGAAAATGTATTTTTTAGATGTTTGTTTGTATGTGAGGATGTTTGTTACTCAATCACGCAAATTTTACTGAACAGATTTCGATGTGATTTGGTTTACAGGATAATTACTACCCTGTCTGTCGTATGGATGTCTGATGGAAGAAAGTGTTCAGAACATACGACGGCTCCTTTTTGTGGCTTAAAAAACTCTTTACCTCGGTCTCTCGCTATAATAGAAATCCATTCATTCCTTATTATGGCGTTCTGCGGAAAACTGAAATACACGTTAATTGTATGTTATTCTGTAAGGTTTTACTTGCGACTTCGTTGGCATGCGATTAGAATTTATTAGATAGTCGTGTAATTGATGTAGTATCACCCCCTTACCAAATTTTACTAAATCGTTTTAACAGGTACCATTTTCAGACAACATAACATATTTCCATTCACCTCATTAAATAATTAATCAACCGAACTAGTATCAAAATAAAAAATCACAAATATAAAAAATAAAACAAAGCGACTCCACAACTTTATGTTCCTAGGCGAGCATCATGAAGCGCGGCGACAAAACTATATTTGTTTCGTTTACTCTTTAATATTTGTTGACCGCAAGAAAGAGATAGGCGCGGATAGTGCTAAATGCCGAGTACCGTTAAGTTGTAAATATTTAATAAAATGATTTGATAGAAAACCAACAGCTAACTAGTACTAGCTAATACTATTAAGTGCGATAACTTTAAAACTGAATTGTACTTAAATGAAATAGGAAACGCCATCCTTTTTGAGCGCAATTCTTGGACAATATTTACACTTTTTAACAGAGCACTTCGTCATTGTGCGACGTTGTTACTCGTGGACGGACGAAACGAGACTAGCCGAGAACTTTACTCACTTGAGCGTTGAGTAGAGTTTTGCCGCGAACACTTTTTTAGCGGGATTGTGAGTCTAGTTGTTTATAGTACGTCAATGCAAAAACACTCGTTTAAATACACGTACGGACTTGTTTTCATGCATGCCATCAGCAATGTGATATTTTGACAGTGACTCCCCGCCGCCTCATGACTTTCGTAACAGTTCGTTCAATCTCGACGGTCGCTCGGACCTTCGGCGAAACCTTCGGCTTCGGTCGGGTTTTGGGCCGAAGCCGAATGTTTCGCCGAAGGTGGATTTTTTGGCCGAAGGTGGCCGAAGCCGAAGCCGAAGCCGAAGCTTCGGTCGGACACTACTATGAGCAAATACATCGTGAGAAAACTTGCAGATTTAGGCTATTGGATGTAATCATAATCCACTTTGACTTGAGCCGCTCTGCAAAGGTTCCGGAGGATTTTTTATATAAGGCACTAAGGATAATGTGAAGCGCTAATTGCTAGCAAAATATTGTATTACAGCTGGCTATTCACGGAGAAAGGAATGTATGAATAAAGTAGAGTGAATGCAGAAATAATTGAGTCAAATCGTTTCATTTTAGAAAACATTGTTAAAATATTGGTTCTATACTTCCCTTTTGAAATTTTACTTTATGTTTTGTATTGATTTTTTTTTTACAATTTTCTCTATTCAGGGTTATATTAAACTCACGTTACTAGCTTATAATTAATATTATATAAGAAAACTAGCTTTCCGCCCGCGGCTTCGCCCACGTGTAATTCGGTTATATATAGCGTTTTTTAATGATCTCGACAGGGCTTTTTGTTCCACAGGCTGAAATCTTGTTACAACTGGAATTAAATATAGCCTGTGTTACTCAGGGATGATGTAGCTTTCTAATGGTGAATGTTTGAAATCGATTCAGTAGTTTCGGAGTTTATCGATTACATGTATAAACAAATATAGTCTGATAGTCATCATCCCATGTGAATGAGCTGATGATGGAAGGTACAACTCCTCAACGGTTAGGAGTTGAAAGAAAATTCTTACGAAGTTATACGTACATGTGAGGCTATTAGGTTGACCTGATAATAAAAAGTAAATCTCATTAACGTTAAGAATTTAGGTGAAAATGGATGCGGACAAATTTCGTCTCTTCACTTGTTTCCTTTTAGCTGTTTGTATGGGTAGTGTTAACACAAAATAGGGATTTAAAGGCGTGATGTTATTAATGTTATGCATGTATGTACATAATTATGTATGTTATTATGTATGTTAAAGAGACGACTGAAAGTTGTCATACAAAGTCTTTTTTTTAAGGATGGGAAATCATCAAATGACCTCTCCCGCTCTGGGTGGAACGGAAGGGAGTGTCAGACTTTTACTGACTAAAACCCACCTCGTTCCTTCAGTTGCCCTTTGCGTTCCGGGGCCACGGTATCTCGTTAGAACTTTCCCGCAGCCCCGGCTCAGTTTATCCCGTTTCCCCCCCTTGGGGGTTGACATTTCAAAAATCCCTTCTTAGTGCTCACTTATGTTACTAAAGGAACCTCTGTTCAAAATCTCAGACTCCTATACCGAGCGGTTTCGGCTGTGCGTTAATAAATCAGTCACCCAATCGCACCCCCTAAATCACGATTTGAGGGTAGTTTGAAAAAACTTATAATGTCAAACATATTTACTTGCCTATGTACGTGTTCATGCCAAGTTTCAAGTTTATAAACCCAAGGAATAAGATTTTTCATAGAAACGTTTTTACCCCTTTTCCCCCCCTTGGGGGTTGAATTTCCAAAAATCCTTTCTTAGTGCTCCCCTACATATCCCAAGGAACCTACATTCCAAATTTCAGCTGTCTACGACCAGTAGTTTCGACTGTGCGTTGTCTGTCAGTCAGTCACTCAGTAACGGAAGAGTTTTATATATATAGATATAAACGGCACTAATTACATAGATTGAGTAAGCCTCCAAGTAAGTGCGAGACTTGTGTTACGAGATACCCACTAACTCAATGATACTACATATATAGAATCAATATTAAATATATATTTTATATTTTATATTTATATTTTATTATATTAATTTATATTTTAATTATAAATACACATGCAATTGAGGTATAAAGAAAGCAACAGGTCGCCAAACCTTTGCCTGAAAGAAAAATCCCAAATAAAAGAGCATCGTCTCATTGACTTTTCAAATTTGGGAGGTAAGCGAAGTTTTGTCTTTGTTTAAGTTTTTACAAGAAAAGCGACTGGCCACCGACACGCTATGTTTTTTTTCTTCGCTATTAGACTAGTGGAAAAAATAAAATAAATAATTATAATGGTAATGAATAGTCATCTTAACCCGGCCGAAGCCCGAGCAGATAACGCGGACGCTCCAAAGAGATCCGACGAGATAAGCTAACAATTAACAATGGTACATTATACCGATAATTAGGTTCGCTGATTTGTTATGGTGTCCTGTTGTGCTTTAATTGACCGCGTGTTTGTTCAGGGTTACATCGTTTTGTGAATAAATTATAATTTGCTATTCTGTTTCTGGACGTGACTATATGTACGTATGTATGTTGGTCTGATTGGAACACTTGCTTGCTAGTCTCAAATAAACTGTCGATTTTTGTCATACTACTGTGTGTGTCAGCTGCTTTTGTTTTTGTGCAAATACATGCGTTTATAAATATAGTCACGTCTATATCCCTTGCGGGGTAGACAGGGCCAACAGTCTTGAAGATAATGATTGACCACATTCAGTTATTTGCCTTAATGATAGAATTGAGATTCAAATAGTGATAGGTCGCTAGCCCATCGCCTAAAAGAAGAAGTTTATTAGCCTTTCCCTTCGTCACCTTTAACGATATCCATGGGAAAGATGTGGAGTGGTCCTATTCTGGGCTGTACTTACTTGCAAGGAGAAACACGAAAAATGAGATAGAGTATTGTGTTTAGCGGACTTTGAGCTTTGAGAAAACCAAACCGCTAATGATACAATTGAGTTTGATAAGATAAGACTATGATAAGCATCGGAGGTGACTGATTCGGTGAACCTGCACTGAAACATATCACTTCTTTATCCCATAGTGGTTTGAAGAACTCGTTAGTCGCAAAAACTTGAGCTAAATAAGAACTCAGAGATAAATAGCCCATTATTTAAAAGTCATCCCAAGTTTATACTCATTCACAATTTTTTATATATTCTTTCGCATTTTCAATATTGGTCTCCTTCCTCCTGACTTTAGTCTCAGTTACATCCTCACTACTCAGGAGAGGAGCCCGGGATACGTCTTTGACCATGGAGTCTGGATTTGGTAAAGAGGTTTTTCCACGAAACGAGTCTCTCATCCGTTTTGGATCATTGTTACACATGCAGTCACAGGTTTCCTTGCGATGTTTTACCTCTCTGTTCATCGGTTAGTATACAAACTAATGTACAGTCAACCCGCATATCAAGTTACCACCGCTCCAATTCTAAACCACATAATCGTACTTCATACTCACAAACACATACCACGTTTTTATCCCTAAAGAAGGTAGGCAGAGCCAATGCTGCAAACGCCAGATTGAATATTGATTGTAGAAGACTCAGAGATTGTAATAAGTCGCAAGCAAGTAAAAAGAATCTTAAATTAATTAGCCTTCTCCTGATAAAAAAATGAATAGGACCAATCCTTCTCTTTTCCATGGACATCGTAAAAAAGACTAAGGGATAGACTTATAGATTCTTCTTTAAGGCGATGGGCTAGCAATCTCTCACTATTTAAATCTTAATTCGATCATAAAGCCAAATAACTGAACTTGGCGTATAAGTCTTTTCAAGACTGTCGGCTCTGTTTTTCCCGCAAGGGATATAGACGTGACCATATGTATGTATGTACGTCTTTTGATTAAATTTTACAATCTGCGAAAGAGCTGTTTCCTTCGATAGGTATGTTCCAAATGAGCATGGAAATTGAGGATGATTTTACAAAATTGTTACTAATTAGCGGTAAACGGATATTTAAGTGGACTTTGATTCCGTATATTGACGTTATTGTTGTATTTTATTGGACTATATTGCCCTGATATACTTTTCCTGATAACGATCATTATATACAAGTATGACTATGTCATGAAATGATGCGGGAAGTACTCCGATTTTTATATATTTAATATAAAATGATTACTCTAAAAGTTAGACTAAATACATTCATGTTTAAATAGTGTACTAATGCATTGTTTGGAAGTTGAAAAGATGGCTTCAGTAAGTAATAAAGGTTTCGATTATTAATTAGTTAGAATCTATCATCGAAGACTAAAGTAGGATAAAATAAGATATCGAATTTTGTATACGACAAAAACAAATTGTGAACCCTACTTTTAGGCATTAGAACTGTTGCATAATAAATTTTGCAAAAATAAGGGATGGGACTTAACACAATTTACATACCAACCGATAAAGTTCTATATTTCAGAACTTGTCTGTGGTAACAAGCCAATCACTGTTTCCAAAAGCAGTTGGCTATGAACTGCAGCGTTCTAGTTGTAGAGTTGTAGATTTGTAGAAATGGCAAAATAATTATTTTATTATTGTTTATATTAGCTTCGATCTGCGGCTTTGTCCGCATATAAATTGTACTGTGTGGTTGTATTACGCCGATGTATATTGGTTAATCCAAATCCGTTCAGCTGTTTTTATGTGGAAGTACAAATTTTCGCACTATGAACTAGTCATTCAACGAGAACTTTAACCACGCAAATTTTTTACAAAATGTGAATACTCAAAATCTACCCACCGATTTTGATAACCTACGAACCAAACAATTGTATTGACCTACATTTTAAATTTTATAAAAATATGATCAACGGATCTAAAGTTATCCCGTTACAAACATTCATATACAAAAAAATATTTTCGCCGCAAGTTGATAAGTAGACGTCAATAACATCAAATAGGTCAAATTATGAAATAAGAATTAAATGAAAAATCTAGAAATTCCAACATTTAGCAACCATTAGCTAAATGGTCCTCTAAGTCTTGTGATTATTAGGTTTATCTGTCCCGTAACAGCATAAAAACGTGAAAATTAAAAAAGAATTACGTGCGTGATAATTGCTTACCTATTTTCTGACTTTATGGGACTGTAAGTAAAAATAAATTATTTCAACTGGCATTTCTATAACACACCTGGTCTATGCCCAATACCTTTGCAGGGTTTTCATTTAAATAGACTTTGCCTTGATGAATACTTCGATATATCCAGACCAATTATAGAATTGTTCAGTGCGCAATTATCTCGATTTAAAAGCCCGTAGATACGACGGTACCTTATTAGTAACACTGTCTTGTTTCCGAGAGACAAATGAGAAGTATGGAATTGAGATATCACGATGAAGTTGTGTCATCCCTCACTTAATATTAAAAATGTGAAAGTCTAACTGTTCCGATTTCACAGCTAAACCGCTTGATAAAAAGATATAGATATATATAATATAAAAGATATAGTTAACCTTCGGAAGTGACATAGGTTAGGTACGTTTTTTTCTGGAATTTCTTACGGGAGCGAAGCCCTACGAGAAAGTATAATAGGCAACGTTATACTAAGTCATTTACTGCGCCATACTACTATTGGTCTTCTTTATTTAATCTTTCCCATGGATGTCGTAAGAGGCGACTAAGGGATATTAAATTTTAATTTTAATTCAATAATTTCATTTTATTATTATTACATTATAATTATATTTAAAAAGGATAAAATCGATATCCGGGTAACTCCAAATAAGTATTTAATAACAAATCCAATAATTACGTAATTATTTCAGTTGGATAGTCTATTTTATAAGGATGAAACAGATGTTAGTTTTAATGATAGTAATTATTTTAAAATTTAATTATCATATAATATAATTATCGCAAAATAAAAAGTAATTTGAATTAAACGTAATTTGACACCTCAATCGACATAAGTACCTAAAAAATCCAATGAAGCATCAGCTAAGTGAATAAATTTTTTTAATAATAAGACGTTTTTCATTATGCCTGTATTTCAGGTGACTTTGATATGACTTTAAGATAACCCTTTTATGACAGACAACAATATTTTCAGAAAGATAAAACCACAAATCAATAAAATGTCATGAAATGCTGATATATTTCCATTATAAAACTAATTCGCCACTAACTTAGATTTAGCGAAGTTTTATGTTTTATGACATTGTTACCTAATATCTCAACTACTTGACCGATTTTGATGTCATACGAACTGAAAAATTCACAGATTATTTATTAATGTTTGCAAACGAATGTACTTATGTATCTTTTGATAGATCCTACAAACATTTAAAATTGTGTCGACCTACGGTTCGAACGTTATTGCGTTACAAACATACATACACACAAAAAATGTATTTTCGCCTCAAGCTGATCGGTGGACATTTAACTATTCATTTTCATTATGAAACTTCGTCGGGATAAGTTGGGATCACAAATTCCCGTTAAGACGATTTCTTAAAAACAATTAACCGATTTATGACTCATGCCGAATCGAAAATTCTAAAATCGATAGCTCTCAGTTCTTAGAATCGATAAAATACCGTTTGCAAATATCAAAATCATTGGTTGTTTCCATTTCGATTTAGCTAAATGTTCCTTTTTGCATACGCTGAGTAGTTTGAATATGGGATTCGTTACACTGTTATGTAAAAGACCTTTTACATTCTTACAAAAACTATAGAACTCTCTATATTAACTCCAAATAAAACTAAGTAATTAAAACTAAACATAATATTAATTTATTAAATCTCTAAAAACTCTGTATATTGATAAAATTTAACACTTGACGAATTTAGCCGAGTCAGTGCCGTGTGGTTCCCGACAATTTTTAATAAAACTACATCCTATATTTTTCCTTTTGTTGTCATAGCCCGGTTGGCTTTGCTTACCCCATACATAAAAAAAACCCCTTAATAGAATTGTTTATTTATATAGGGTTACAGAAATTAGATTACCTACTCCATATTTTCACTCACCACTGCACTAAACACCAGCTGTTTTATTCGAGAACGTTGAAAATGTATAGAGAGAGAAGATAACACAAAAATCTCCTTTTTTCAAGTCGGTTAAGAATATAAACTTATCAACGTTCACGAATAAGATCCTAGACAGTGTATATCAACTTCTATGTTGGTGTAGTAGCGCAGAAACGATATAGTGTCTACCAACTGCTTCTCTCAAATCGTAAAAGTCAATTATGGGAAAGACTAATAAACATGGGATTCCTCTGTAGGCGACGGACTAGCAACCTGTCACTATTTGTATCTCAATACCATCAAAGCCATACAACTATACCTTAAAGCTTTTTTGAGACTGTTGGCTCTATATTTTACTTTATAACTATGTTAGAGAGTGCCGAGTGGTTTCTGGCACCAATACAAAAAAGAATAGGACCACTCCATCTCTTTCCCATGGATGTCGTAAAAGGCGACTAAGGGATAGGCTTACAAACTTGGGATTCTTTTTTAGGCGATGTGCTAGCAACCTGTCACTATTTGAATCTCAACTCTATCATTAAGCTAAATAGCTTAACGTGGCAATTCAGTCTTTTCAAGACTGCTACCCCTACAGGCTCTGTCTACCCCGCAAGGGATATAGACGTGACCATATGTATATATGTATGTTGGAGATAAAGACGTGTTCATATGTATGTGAAGTGTATATTTATTGTAAAAGGCACTCAATACCTATCAGATCTACAACAGTAGTCATCTTGGCACTGAGTAACTGTGGGTTGCCACTGCCTCTCCTAAGGGCACAGTTTGGAAGATTGCAACCCAAATTAATATCAGGTCTACACGCCAAACGTTTCCTAGAGCGATCCCAATTTTACATTTCATTTTTTTGAGTTTATTTTTATTAGGTATCAAAGAATTTATGATATTACAGAATGTGATCCATTTGATACACACAAACATACAATTACTAGGTGTGTCTTTATCCCTTACGGAGTAGACAGAGCCAATAGTCTCGCAAAGATTAAAAGGTCCCGTTTAGCTGTATGGCTTCATGACATAATTAAGATTAAAATTGTGACAGGTTGCTAGCCCATCGCCTAAATAAGAATACCAAGTTTATTAAATAGCCTATCTCTTAGTCGCCTTTTACATTTATGGGAAAGAGATGGAGTGGTCCTAGTCTAAAGTGCAGGGAACCACACGGATCACTATTGGTTTACCACAGGAGATGGATTATCGGTAAAAGATTTCTTATTCGTTAACGAGAGGTACCAGGTTGAAATCACAAATTTAAAAACGAGTCACATCAACATCATTCATCATCAACATCTTAACACTGAATTGAAATTTATAAAAAGGGTTCTTTTAGGAGAAGGTCTAGCAAGCTATTACTATTTCTAAATTTCCAATTCAATATTAGAGTGGCCTTAAACTCATGTAACTTTTGCCTCTGTCTTCCCCGTATTGGATAATAACGTGACAATTACATGTTTATCTAGCCTAGCGTACACGTAGTACGTTATCATTTGCGTAATAATCTCAGAAGTTTCAGTGACTGTGATAAGATACAAAATAATCATATCACTGACTAAATAGTACATACATACATATAATCACGTCTATATCCCTTGCGGGGTAGACAGAGCTAACAGTCTTGTAATGACTGATAGGCCACTTTCAGCTGTTTGGATTTAAGATAGAATTGAGATTCAAATAGTAACGGGTTGCTAGCCCGTCGCCTAAAAGAAGAATCCCAAGTTTATAAGCCTACCCCTTAGTCGCCTTTTACGACATCCATGAGAGAGTGATGGACTAAATAGTAAAATAATTTAACGGAAGCGCTTACAGATATTAATGTTGCAAACCTCTGTATAAAACTTTTAACATCCCAAATTATATGATCAATTTGCGAAAGCCTTATGTCGATGACATAGCAGATAAAATGCAGGAGAGTGGCCTATGCTGGTATGACCATGTCTTGCGGAGAACGGTAGACTACTTGGGGAACAGATGCCTGGACATGACGCTTCTGCCTGGCCCAGGTAGAAGGGGTATGCCGAAAAGATTTTGGCTGGCCGTCGCAAAAGATGATGTGCGAGCCAAAGGACCGAAATCCGAGGAATCCAAAACCAGACCTTAGTCTGGTTCGTTCCTGACTTTTCTCTCTCTTTAAGTAGAGAGAGAATCCGAATCCCGGGCCCCGAAACACTTCTGTGGAGAGTGCAACCGGGAATACCTACGTAGAAATTAGTGTTTATGATGAATTCATACAAGTTGAATTTAGCAACTTCTTAAATCTTCTCAACTTTGGGAACATTTCATCAAAAATCAACTAAATACATATCGAGATACGAGTACAATATTCTATGAAATTAATCTTAGAAATTAGTGTTTATGATGTATTCATACAAGTTGAATTTAGCAACTTCTTAAATCTTCTCAACTTTGGGAACGTTTCATCTAAAATCAACTATATACATATCGAGATACAAGTACAATATTCTATGAAATTAATCTTAGAAATTAGTGTTTATGATGAATTCATACAAGTTGCATTTAGCAACTGTCAACTTTGGGAACGTTAAATCGAAAACCAAATACATACTTATCCAGATACAATATTCTATGAAATTAATCTTTGTAAGCGTCTATTATTTTGATTTGCCACTCATATAATCTTTAGAAACGTCAAGCCAGGATGTCGTTCCCCATTTACCCGGACCCGGAGGACACGAGGATAGTCAGACATTTGTACCCCAGGTGGACTATCTGGGGAAGACAAGCCAGGTGGTGCTCTTGCATATTATCTAGCATGTCTGGTTCCTTACGCCATCTCTCCACGTCTCCATTCTCCGATCATAATGCCTAAAATAAATTAGGAACTTCCAAGGTAGAAGTTAATTAGCTTAATAACAGCTTATGTGTACCACCTTCGACCTATGTTGCTTACCGTCGGGCAGGTTGAATGTCAACGTTTACTATTTATAGATAAAAATAAAAGCTGGTCCATTCAATCCAAGGTCCATTTGATGGGAGTTGCTACATGTAGTCTTATTCGAGTCTTGGTCATAGGTTGGCCTAAAGCTCCTCCCTAAGAAGGACGCAACCATAATAGCAAATGATGTGATAATAGATCGTGATTAACACGGCCAAAACAACCAAATATTATAGACGTGGTAACTTGCCAAACTACATAATTACGCATAAACGGCACAATACAAAAAGGAAACAGCATGAAGAATATCTCGCCAGCGGGTAGCACTTTAATGAATTTATAATTCCCAGCAACAATTAGAGCTGCGTAGCCGCAGGTACAAATTTAAATGTTAAATCTCCTGCCGTTGTCTGGCCCGGCCCACTGGTCGGTGGCAAGGCTGTTTTTGCTGGATTATTAATTGGTTTCTGCTTAGAATTAGAAGGCTATATTATCTATTTCATATGTTACGCCATGATTCCTTACGGGCTTCATAGACTACGCAGTCAAAACACCAAAGACTTTAGCTGCATGCTAGTTTGATAGTAAAGAAATATGTATGAAGTATGTGCAATCTTCATCTCTTCTGGCTTACGTTGTAAATGTCAGTCAAGGGAGACTTATGTTATAGGATAGTTTAAGATCTTCAACTCAATCTCACTTTCTTTAGACGATTGCCTCTATCTGCCCCGTTAGAGATGTATTTGTTAAACAAGTATGTAAAGTAAAAGTCAAGTATTTATCTTACGATCCTTCCTTATGGTGTTGGGCTAGCAACCTGTTACTATGTGAATCCCAATTCCATCATTAAGCCATATATAGCTGAACGGGGCCTTTTGGTCTTTTCGAGACTGTTCAGTCTGTCTTCCCCGCTAAGGCTATAGACGTAATTAGACATATTAAAAGAGATAATTGACCCATATTTCCGAGGCAGCCTAAATAATGACTCTCCCGTTCTGCAGTCGGGTAAGAACAGGCTAACCAAAAGCATTCCAGCGGGACCTAGCCGGTGGCTGCAACCGTCGCTAAATATTAAGGCTACCGGTCTCCAATCATCCAATACAGGGGTGCTATCTTCAGATTTTACAACTCGCACGAAAAAGGTAAGAAAAAATATAATTTAATAAGGTAACATCATTTACTCTGATTTTAAATGGAAACTAAAGGAATGGTTCTATTATACTATATAAAGCTTATTTTGATTGCAATATAAAATACTTACTGTATCGACTTAATTATAAATAATGATTATACATCGGTATGGAAAATTCATATATTTTTTTAATTTCCTTTATTTATTGATCAATTCATGTACGCAGAAGACATCAGGAATTATAAACAAATGTACATAGGTTCTGCTTACTTCTAAAGAAATCTCTGCCAGAAGACCCAAAAAAGGAGACTAACATACTTTTTGGTTAGATACTTTTTGCCTAAAAATTACGCAAATTATAACCGGTAGGTGCTAGCCACCTGCTTCCATATTGACAAACTTATTTGACAAATACAATACTACTCAAACTCATCTCATGCCAGTCTCATTTATTTTCAAAGACGCAGAATCCAACAATAGCCCCCAAGCTGCAGGACCAAAAAATCATAATGAGTATAAGGCACGGCGCATGCGTGCGGCTCGGCTTCTCCCATTACGCGGACATTTGCATGCCTCCCATTTAATTTAGTCGTCTTCCGGCCCTGGGGCCGTCCCGCGCGCCGGCACGCAAGATAACGTGGTAAGGTTGTGTGCATATTGTATCTGTGATTGGTCTTTTCTTACTTACGTTCTCCATTCTCATAATCATAATCATTAATTCTTCGAATATAGTTACAATATAGGTCTGTACAGACATGAGAGTGAACGATGTTAGGATTATAAGTTAAGAGTACAATAGAAGTATCAAGGTGTCAGGACATCTTAAATATAAAAGAATGTGTAGGAGTGAGTGCATCGTAAGCTCGTTCTTGGAATAGAGGATGAGTTATTTAGAAATAATAGGACTCTCTTAGAAGCACCCTTTTATGACTACTAAGAAAATCTTTAAGAGATCCAACAGTAGCCAATAATATATAAGTTAGTTATATAGATATTACTTATATAACGTCTACTATACATATAAATGTTTGAATATCCGAGAGGGTTAATATGCAAAACTGTTATATAAATTTAAGACTTTGTTGTGCTCATATTACGCAAATAAAAATTATAATTTGAATTTTGAGAAATTGCTCTCTAAGTGAGAAAGCAAACGCGATAGAAGTGCATCCTTCTATCATACAGTAAAGATAACTGAAAGATTTATTTGTTTTGTTTATTTAAAACTTTATTGCACAAAAAATGTACAAAAGGCGGACTTAATGCCTTTGTTTGATATTCTCTACCAGTCAACCAGCTGACCAAACAGAAAAACTTAGTTGATGGTGCGGTATGGTGCGATAAAGTGGACAAGGTTGGTAGAGCTATGGGTTTTTAGATAGGTTCCTTATTGCTGAGCACTAGGTCACTTGTTTAACCTAACGATCAGGAATATATTGTGTAATTCAGATAGACTGGTAAGGAAATCTGCACATTCAAGCAACAGGATGCATCATGATCCAATACGAGATGGATTCCTCTTTAAAGGTTGGATGTCAGAAATAGTTTCGTATAATTTTGTTTTATCTTATCCAGAATCATGGTCAAAGTCATTCCTCGGTCTCCTCTCATGCCTCTCAGGTCATAACTGAAAATCAGCGTATTGCTCTATAGCAATAAATTCGTTGAGTTGTGACCTTTTTGTATTGCTGCAACCCACACCCTAATTAATTTGTATTCCATATGTTCATTGTAAATTGTGTGTAGCAAATCAAATAAATGAATTATCTATCTATCTATCTATCTATCTCTCCAGAGAGGTGAGGCAACTACCAAGACTGACGCCAGGAAGATGACATTTATCTAACTTTAAACCCACATTACAACTTAAAACAACAGTGTGTATATATCTTTATACCGGTGTTGTAACAAGTAATGGTTTTGGTACAACAGTTGGTAAGCAATCTGTAATGATATTTAATTATGGTCGAATTTCGTTGCCACTGTGTAAAATCTTGTTTTACATTTCTCGTTTCGGCTGTGCGTTGGTCGATCAGTTTATTTTTTTTAAATAACAGTGCGTTTTTGATTGCTATAGCTGTTAGCTTCAAAGCCTGTCAACAATAACAAATATTCGGAGGTCTTCAGAATTCAAAATTTGGGCGACCATTCGGCGATAATATAAAGTCAGCTGCTAGCTAGAAGATACAAAGAGTTATGATAAATTTCTATGGGACATGGATACCGTGCCGTGTGGTTCTCGGCGCCAATATAAAAAAGAATGGGATCCTCCATCTCTTTCCCACGGATGTCGTAAAAGGCGACTAAGGGATAGGCTTATAAACTTAGGATTCTTCTTTTAGGTGATGTTCTAGCAACCTGTCACTATTCTGTCATGAAGCCAAACAGCTGACCAATGCCTTTCAGTCTTGCCTTGTTGGCTCTGTCTACCCCGCAAGGGATATAGACGTGACTATATATGTATGTATGTATGTTTATACAACAGTCTGGGTCAGTAGGAAAATTAAAAAAAAAAACAAACTATCAAAGACCGTGCCGACTGTCGAACCAATCACTCGTAATCTGGTCCAGTCAGATGACACACGGTACAATGCTTATTTTGTTTTATATCGGGTGACATATCTCCCTAGCTACGAAGTGATGCTTGATTGAAAATAAAACTGGTTAAGCGTGGGCGGGCCTCGTGTCACGAGGGTTCCGTATCGATAGAGTTAGATTGAGTTTGCATACGCTTGTAAAGCCTATATCGAAGTTCCTTAATATTCATCAGCTACATATAGTCACTATTATTATCTTTTCTTCACTATTCCTATCCCTTGAGGGTAGACAAAGCCAACGGTTTTGAAAAGACCGAAAAGCCAAGTTCTGATTTACGGCCTGTACTTAAATAATTAAAAAAGAATAGTTGATGTTGGTTATAACTTTCTGGATTAAATAAATTTTCATTCATTGCATCACTGAACTTGTACTATTTGATGTTTACTTTTATTATTAATACATATGTATACATTACATTTTTAATTACTTCATTCGTAATTCAGCAAAGCGGTTCCTTGCTGTAGTGGGATGTTCGGTAAAGGTAGCCCATGTTTTTAAAAGTTTTCGATATAATTCGTCACAAAAAAAGTGTTTTGTAATGGAGCTTTAAAGGTTTTGCGTAATGGATATGGATAAAAATAATACTTATTCTAAAAATAAAAAAAAAATAAAGCGTATTACTCATAAGCGTTTTATTATTTTGTCAAATTCGAAATATTCTCATTACTAACTCTTTTAATAATTAGTGGCCAGCATCACATAAAAATATTTTTATAAAAATAAAACCTTATAAAGGAACCCCAAAATTATAATTCATCGGATTAAAATAAAGACGCCGCGGCCCTAAAGGTGACACTTTGTTATTGATCACTATGGCATTTGTCTCTTTCTTATTTTTTTTATTTAACATCAAGTTTTTAAATACGATATTTGTACACATGTATCATTACGTCTTTATCCCTTACGGACTTGACAGAGCCAAAAATCCCTCAAAGGATGAAAAGGTCACGTTCAGCTGTACGGCTTAAAGATGAAATTGAGATTCAAATAGTTGCTGGGCCATCGCCTAAAAGAAGATTCCCAAGTTTATTAGACTACTTAGTCGAATATTACGACATCCATGGGGAAAATATGCAATGGTCCTAATATAAAATGGCGGGTGCCACACATTTCATGTCATTGCTCTTAAATAATAACAAGGCGTTTTCTATGGTTGGTCGCGATGGTTTAGCAACCTATGTCAGCCTCAATTCCATCATTTAGCCTATTAACATGGCCTACGATGTTTTCTAGACTGTTGGCTCTGTCTACCCTGCAAGGGATACAGATGTGGCTGTATGTTCGTATATAGACAAAAAGTTAAAAAGTTCTGGGTGAAGTACAAGTATTTGTTTCTGGTTTTCTTGTTTAAATCTCAATTTGTCTGTCAGTGTTAAAATACAATACAATACAAATTATCTTTATTGCCCATAAAAATTACATATTTAGTAGAAACATACATTACGAATATGGTATATGATACATTTGAAAAACAAGCCTCGAACTACTCAATCTGTGTACCTAATCATCTGTCCCGTATATATTTATTTTTATTTAACTTTGGAGCTATTACCATGCCCACGTATTTTTTTATGTCAAAGCAATAGTACGTGATTTTCTCGCCTTTTTAAATCTGAACAAATACAAACCAACGAACAAAATCCATAAACAAATCTCCACAGCCAATAGCGTTCCTTTTTTGTCGTTCGAAATTCAAACAGCGCGATAAAAAGCCGCGCAAACAATAGAGTCGTGTGTTCCGGTAAGGCACGACCATACGGGGCCGGCCGCTCGAGGCCACGCCCAAAATGAGACCCCGCCTTGCGTTCTGCCGTTCGAATTTTGAATGTTTTTTTTATTGATTTATTTTTAAATATATTTACGTATGTAGTAGCTTGTTCCAGTTTTGAATATTTATTTTGATGTACTACAAGCTTATTTGCAATAATAATTAGTTTTAAATTAGAACTTCTTATTTATTTTAAATCTATTTATTCCAATTTTAAATAGGTATTTCAATTTTTTTGCAAGTCATATTCAGTAGTTAAATCTAATTAGCAAGCATCCATTGCGCGTTTCTATCTGCGTAGGCAAAATAAAAGTTTGTTTAAAATGAAAGAGAAAGAACTTTTAGGTACCTATATCAGTATGTATTTAAATAATATTGATAGGTAATTTTTCTATTAGTTGCACCGGTCGAAAATATTGATGTTTTAAAACAAAAAAGGTGACAGAAAAATGTATGTAAATGTACAGACGCATTAAAATAACATACATTTTAAATAACTTTACTGTGATTGCTGCTTGATACTCTTACGGTGAGAAAAATTAAAATTATCGTGAGGAAATCTCCCTGAACATACTTAACGATTGTTTTGTCTTTCCTCTAAATATGTGCCCTTAGTCGGCCTGTACAACCGGAGGAAACAGATGAAGTAATTGTAAAGTGTAAGTTGTGCTCTTTCGTACACTAACAAAAGACATCAACGCGCACGAAAGTACTATTAGGTTCAAAGTTATACCTACAAGAAACTTAAAGCCCACATTTAAATGACTTCATACATTCCGTGATTAAATAAAATATTTCGTCATAATTATAATTTAAACTCATTCACGTTACAATTCCGAACAATTTTTTGTATCTTTGTTTTAATATTTTTATATTAATGAATTTAAGCAGCCCCTGCCTAAAAGTGACAGATTCAAATAGTGACAGGTTGCTAGCCCGACGACTAAAAGAAGAATCCCAAGCCTATCCTTTAGTCGCCTTAACTATATCCAGAGCAAAGAGATGGAGTGGTCCTATTCTTTTTTTATATTGGTATTAATTAACTACGAATTACTTACTTCAAAAACTTTGTTTTTTTTTTTTTTGGTAAATCGTTTTTTACCCCATGCCATAGACAATACAATTTACTTTTTAAAATAGCTTCTTCAAGTATTTATATGACATCAGTACATTCAAAGTCCTATCGACGTAAAGTTTATACGATACTCGTGTGGGATTATGGTACGGCAGGTGCATACAGGTCGACGACATTTTCAACTTTATCCTAAGCTTAATTTTCAACCTTAGAACTTAAAAATTAAGGCTCTATTTCAAACACAAAAGTTGGCTTCTCCAGAATAATTTGTTTATACAATTTTGATACTTAAAATAAGATTTTTAGAGTAGTTTTTTATTTGTGCTAGCTCTTTTTCAGTTTCAAAGGTTTAATAACTAGTGTAAGAAAAAAAAATCGTGTGCCGTGTGGCTCCCGATATTTTCAATATACGATCATTCCAGCTCTTTCTCGTGAATATTGTAAGAGGTGACTAAGCTAATAAGATAGATGGATAACTAGGTACTCAAGGCAATGTGCACTTTAAACCAATGTAACAATTATGATCTAAGTTTTTTTTTTCTTAAAATTCTATCTTAAAGCCAAATAACTGAACGTGGTCTTTTCAAGACTGTTGGCTCTGTCTACCCCGCAAGGGATATAGACTTGATTGTATGTATGTATGATTTTTTTATTTTGCCTGTTATCAGTGTCGGGGGAGTAAGGGAGGTCAGATAAGAATCGCTTCGTGTGACTTCTGCATCATTGTCTTGGGTTCTAGAGAAGACGCAATCAGGACAATCTCTAGAAAGGTCATTATCCTCCTGAGAATAATCCCGGTTGGGTCCCCTCTTCAAAGAAGAGCCTTGCTCACATAACACACGTGCGAGGCTGTTTTTTTCTTGTGCGAAAACTAACGCCGTTTCGTTTTTTATTATGACGTGAAACGGGACAGCGATAGTTTTCGCGCGATAAAAACGGCGTCGCGCGTTCCATGCTACAGGAGTCGTGACCACGATTCTGGATTGGGTAAGACAGGATATACACAAAGCGACTCCCGTCTGACCTCCGTAACCTTTGTAATTGACTTATCCATATTAGACAATCGTCGACGTCAAAACTCCAACGTACTTGTACTCCAACCAAGAACTTCATCTTGCTTTATTTTTTTTTTGTGGTAATGAAGATGAAAAGCTTCTTGATAGAAAAATGAAGGGAATATTTCGAAATGTCTTAAAGGGAATATTTTTTATTACCCTTGCTGAGATAGATAGAGGTCTGAACTTGATAGAATACTTAAATATGGCTGTCACTCACTTCGAATTTAAAAAATATTGGGGAAATCATTGTAAATTTCTGTCTTATTAAATTTATTTTTTTATAAGTATTATTGGTTTTGAACGGTTGCCAGCCTTAGCCTAAAAGATAAAAAAAGAATCTAAAAATTAACTAAGTCACCTTAAATCTATATCTATATAATATATACCTACAATTATCCGTCGATCAAAAAAATATATTTTAATTTTAGTAGCACATATGTATGTATATGAATGAACACCTGGATAATATGAACTTTACCATTATGTCATGTTTAGCCTTTTTTCGTGCTTATGTATAGTAAAAATATGGTCAATCAATAGTGACATATTGCTTTCAGAGAAAATAATCTTTACCGAGCCCCTTGATCGACTTCAACATGACGGCTTATCAAGTCATGATTAAAAACTCATTGAACACGAATAACGAGATGTCACCCTGATCATATAATCCAAAATCTCAGCTCTGTCCATATCAAATATACCTTAAAGTGACAGCTGACATTTTTATAACGTCACTAGCATCCGCTCACGTGTAAATGTAGCCTATTCGTATTAGCTATTTTTTGTTTGTTTAATTTTTCCCAAAAGCGTTCAGTAGTTTTTGCATGAAGAGTACTTAGCATTCCTACAAATTTTCGCATTGACAATAGTAGTATAATTATTAGATAGGTAAGTGTTCATTTTGTCAAGAAACATAGATAGTAATCTCCTTAATAATCTCAAAAAGACGTTTAAAAACAGAACGCAGAAAAACTATCTATCAGAATTTGCCACCTGCCAGTCGTGTGGAATTTGAAAAAGCTAACGATTAAAAAAGGTCAGGTGCGCGCGCGCACCTCGCCGCGATCCAAGTCGCTCTGACGGGCGGCGCGCGAGTAGACAGGTGCCGCCTTTGGAGGGGAGCACCTTAAGACACCTTACAATCTTACCACTACAGCCTGACCACCTTTATTTCAACGCAGCAAAGTGTAATATCTGATGAGTGATAAACTTGGCAGTAGGGCTTTACTCCTCTCCTTTTTATCGAACAAAAAATGAACTGTAAACGCGATCACGGCCGCTACTAAGGTCAATGTTAAGCTTCCTTCAGTGCTGGTTCGGTGAAGAGCGCGCGCGCATCCTTCGCATCACCGCGCCGATATAGTTCGGTGAACGAACTTGCGAGACCGGTGATAGTGATTAATCCGCTCTGACATTTTTTTGAACGATCGATCATTCGATGCGACATAGTCGATAATCGATACGACGATTTTTAAGTAATTTTTAGCTTATTAACTGTGATGGACGAGGGAGAATATTGATTTTTTTTATTTGGTGAACTGTGATTGGAAAATGGAGACTTTAGTGTTGATCCCTCAGGACCTTAGTTTGGCCTTGAGGCCTGGTGGGGCCAGGGGGCGGGAGGCCTCGGTAAGCGTGTGGACCTCCAATGAGCTGCAAAGGGGTACACTTCTGTACCCTTTCCAGGGTACAATTCGGATTGATAAGCTCCATGTGTATTCTCACGTGCCTGACCATGACGTAAGTACTGTGTTCCCATTAAAATGTATGGTAATATTGTATTACGTCAATATTAATAATTGATAAATGACATTAAAAAAATAGACAATTTAAATCACTGTTCAAACTAAATGTTTACTTCATACTACTTCTTTAAAAAATAAATAAACAAATAGTTTTTTGAACACCAGTCGGACATGATTTCAGTTGGTGTTTGAAGGTATTATCGATGATTTTCTTTACCATTTTACGGTAAATATTATTAAATGAAATCACATAAAATTTTATAACTGTTGTAGGTTACCAATTATAACTTTAAAAAAAATTAAGACAAAGTACCTATTTTTCTTTCAGTTAATTTGCATAATGCACAACTACATACAATAACAAAGTTTTATTGTTTGAAACTATATTTATAAATATCTACAACATAACTTACAAATGACTTTATATAGAAACACATATAGTGTATAAACTAATCATTATATGTTTTTCTTTAATGATTTTCTAAATTAATAATATCAATTTGCATATAAATTTATGTTGGTACAAACCAATGTTTTTTGTCACAAAAATGCGAGCAATAAAAACTTGTCACTTGTTGATATCCTTGTAATTGACATTTGAAGCAACATATCATGCTGTAGGTGTTGGCAAAGTATTTGTATAAGTTAATAATATGAGTAAAATATTCAATTTAATCTTATATATAAAATTCTCGTATCACAATGTTTGTCTCCGTACAACTCCGAAACGGCTTTACCGATTTTAACTAAATTTTGCATGCATATTCAGTAGGTCTGAAAATCGGCTAACATCTATTTTTCATACCCCTAAGTGTTAAGGGTTGTCAACACTTAATTTTTTTTAACTACAAATTACTTAAAAAATATTTATATGGCAAAACAACGTTTGCCGGGACAGCTAGTATAAATATATAATTATACTACATAACTTTCATGTTGTAGGTGATGGGCTAGCAACCTGTCACTATTTAAATCTCATTTCCATCATAAAGCCTTACAGTCTTTTCAAGACTGTGGACTCTGTTTATTGCCAAGGGTGATATAATAATATGTGACTATATACATATGTAAACATTCATGATTAGAGGGCAAGGACGAAAAATAAGAAGTTAATTTAAAATAGCATTAAATATATATAAATAATCAACATTTTTATTATTTTAACTTATTTTATAAATACAAAATAAGTTACATACATACCATCACGCCTGTTTCCTATTGGGGTAGGCAGGGACTATGAAATTCCACTTGCTACGATCCTAACAGACCTCTCCCGCTTCCTCTACACTCATTACTATTTAAAAAAAAAGTTAAAATAATAAATATGAGTTTTTAAGTTTAAACTAAATTTACTTAATTATACTGTAATTTGTATTGTAAATAAAGTGAAAAAAAAAACTTTAAAATCTGTTCATGCATAGTTAAGAACAATGAAAAAGACTGAATAACTTTTATTCCTTGGGATTTGCGGTAATCTTAGTCTGAGTGTACGTCGTTTTTCGTAAAAAGGGAGTAAAAGTTAGAATATAATTTGTTGAATATTTAGGTATAAAAGAATGTAACAAACCCAGTGTCAATTAAAGCTTGCAAGACTTCTAAAGTTTATAAAGCGCGCGTGTCAAAACTGTCGCAAAATTTTAGGTACCTACTCGTTTCATATGTATTATTATAAAAAATAAATTTAATATCCAATTTTACTCACCAAAATATTTTAAATTGAAATATAAATTTAATTATAGAAATTTAAAGGAGTCATGAAATTCGTTCTGCGGAACTGCGCCGCTAGATTTAATTAATTTTCACTCGAACTATTGCTCAATCCAGTCACGATCGTGAATTAATAACTAATAAAATATTATAAGAAACTGTAATAAAATTAAATTTATTACTACTTACACGGAAAAAATACAAACTTAAAATATATTAAGTAAATTTTTATTAATTTTTTGTCATTTGAGTATACGTTTTAATTTAAGGTGCCATTTTCTAATACAGCGAATAATTTTAGAAAATGTTTTGTTTTATTTGAAATTAGAACTAAATACTCCTATATCATGAATCCAAGACCCAACAATGTATGTTCGTAGATTCCTAATTTAAACAGCTTCTTGTTCTTTTTTTTAGTATCATTGAAAAAAAAAGCTTCTCTTTCTTCTTTTAAATTTTTAACCCGATCTCATTAGATAGAGAAAAATCTTCTCTTGCAAATGAGGTTCTTATTACGAGAAGTACTTAGTTAATTTAACGTATTTACCTGTACTTACAGTCATGCAACACTAGGAAGTTTAAGGCTGCAATCGGTTGTGGTAACCGCTATACTTATTACAGAAAGAATTAATTAGTAGAGTACGCCATTCCCGCGGGAATTTCAGGAAAACGCCTCTTAGTACACTACTAGAGCATGGAACTTACATGCTACATTTATTTACTGAATTAGGTAGTAAGTGTACAAACATACACACAATCACGTCTTTATCCCTTGCGGAGTAGACAGAGCCAACAATCTTGAAAGGACAGACAGGCCACGTTCAACTGTTTTGCTTAATGATAGAATTGAGATTAAAATAGTGACAAGATGTTAGCCCATCGCCAATAAGAAGAATCCCAAGCTTATAAGTCTATTGCTTAGTCATCTGTTACTCCTTTATAGGAAATAGATGGAGTGGTCCTATTCTTTTTTTCTATTAGTGCTGGTAACCACACGGCAATTAGTAAGTAGTCTACCTGTATCACAACATCAACATATTAAAGGAAATTTATTAAACAGTTTTACATTTAGGTTGATTTTTAAATAGATTGAAACTTGTAAAGTTGTATGAAGTGACTATTAGCTCTGTTCACCTCGTAAAGGAATAAAGACGTGTGTATGGCAGACAATTATTTGATTTAAATCGCTAGTTAAGGTGACCGGTAGCAATCCCAAGGTTCTATTATAACTGTAACAACTTGACCACTCGGAGTGGGCTTGACCACAAAATACTATTTGCATTCGATTCTAGTACGCACGTGCCCAGTGGGCTATTACGTTTGTAGTTCTCGAAGTGATCACGATAATGATATGGGAGTCCAGTTTTACCTTAAATCGACGAATTTACATTGTCTCGATGATTGTATGATGTAAGAGAGGGATGTACGTAGTACACGTGGCGAGTAGAAGGATTTAACCTCTGCCTATGTCTATGATATGTATTTCTTTCTCCCATCTTTGCTTGTGCTTAGATGCACCTAACGCCTCTTTGCTTATTTTTTTTTTGGAAATTGCGAAAAAATTAAGTATTTGGAAGATATAAAAGCACAAATTGGACCATTTCATATATTTTTCCCGCGGATGAAAGGCGACCAAGGGATAGCCTTATAAGCTTGGGATTCCTCTTGTAGGCGATGTCACTATTTAAATCTCAATTCTATCAATAAAAGCCATACAGCTGAACGTGGCCGTACTGAATTAGTCCTTTCAAGACTGTTAGCTCTGTCTACCCTGCAAGGGATATAGATGTGACTGTATGTATAAAATATAGATCAATTGACTGCTATTACCATCTACTGGACCAAATATAAAAACTAAAATAAAGGAGTAAGATCATTTTATTATCTGTTCGGCTGTTTAAAGTGTAGAATGATGTAACCTACAGGTTTATAGGTAGGTATTGTTGTTCAAAGAAAAATATTTAATTAACTAGCACAACATATCCATGAACCTTGGGAAAGCTTTAGGAATCCGACTAAGAATACCCTGGGTTCAAATTGCCGAATATTTATTTAAGAACATTGAGAAGTTGCTGCCATTGCTGAAAACGTTTGCTACAATTGACATGAACAATTTATTTAGATACTAAGTATTTTATATATACTAAAAGAGACAACAATAGTTTTTAAAGTACAAAGAAAAGATCATTAGCAAACCACAGCGCTGTTAGAATCGAACCTCACGTCTGCTGGTCAGAGCCTCTTCGCCAACGAGCACAAAAACCCACAACCGCATGATTGCACTGACGCGGTATTAGAAAAAATAAACTTTAGACGTGATATTCTTTTGATATTCTATAAAATATGGATATACTACTTATCCAATGATTTTTTCCCCATATAAATAGGTATACCTATATAATATTTTTTTTCATCGTGAGGTAAACGTGCTAGTTATATTGTCTCATAAGAAAAATTATGAAAGCTACCAAGACAATAAACTGCACAGAAAAAAAAATAGTTTTTTTAGCAAAATTAAGACGAACATGGCAACACAATTCAATTGTAATATCCCATCAAAATCTCTGCGTATCACCGCATGGAAACCATAAATACTAGCACATAATGACCAATACATCCGCACTTTAATCCAAAAACTATACCGCATTAGAAATATTATCTATATAAAAAAAACACCCAAGGCGTTTGAGCCGGAAGCGATCGTAGTTCAGGTGTTATCGCATGCATAAACTTTCACCAAGTACTGGTTTGGTAACAAGTGCAGACGGGTGCGTATGCGCAGATCGTACAAAAAACCGAGATCGCAATGCGCGGGTGCCTTATTCCGCTTGGCGCCATTGGTTTTCAATAACAACATTCAAAATCTTATGAACAAAAATATGACTGTTGCAAAATTCTTTGAAATTTATAGATTCCAATTTTAAAACCTTTATAGGGTTGTTAGCCTAGTCGATAATCACAGAAACTTAGTTTTCTCGAAATAATCCTGAATATTATCTTGTTTTATTGGATAGCAGTGGTAAATAAATAAAAATATCGTACTTGTAACGATAATTCAAAAACAGAAAAAGAAAAAGCATTAGTAATAGGTCAATAAATTGTTTTCTTAATAAGTAGTTGTTTTTAATTTTTTTTATAAGTAGTTTTAAAAGATTTTTTTAATAAGTACTTAAAGAAACATACCTACTCAACATTTCTTCGTAGGGCTGAATTTAGTTACGTATACTCAATTAAGTGCGAGTAACGAACGTCACGTTTAAACGTTACAGTTTCTTTTTATTTATAGTTACTACTTAATTTCTATCTATTAATAATTACGTGTAGTACTAAAATTGTCTTAGAATTTCAATTCCAATTGAATCTCAATTCCATCATAAAGCCATGAACGTGGCCTCAGACTTTTCAACTCTGTCTACTCCGCATGGCATATAGACGAGACTATATGTATGTATACATATCCTTGGCCGGTTAATTGATTAATATACTGGCAACCCAGACTTGTTAAAGAGGTCAATTTTTATGTAGGTATTTTTAAAGTATTGTCTAAAACAATTAATTTCTCTTCGTTAGCAGTTCTTTCAACCGACGTAACATAAAAAGGAAGAGGAAGCGATCCACATGTTACCACCAAATCCGTTCTTATTATGGCAACTTACGAAAGTAGTTTAACATTTATAGTAGCATCATCCGGACTGTTGCCAAAATTGTACAAAATGGAACGTAGATGTAACCGACATTAGATTGTCCTTCCGTTACTTTCAAATCATATTTATAAACTTTCTTAAACCTTCAAATGAAGCGTTGAACTATTTGACGTATCTTTCTGTTTTTATCTGAGTATGTCTGTGTCTTAAGCATACAAACATATAGTCACGTCTATATCTTTTACGGGGTAGACAGAGCCAACAGTCTTGAAAGGACTGTAAGGCCACGTTTAGCTGTATGTACTCGTATGTTTTTAGTATTTAAGTTTTTAACAAATTAAAATACTGACTTTAGAAGTTTATTTTGAAACAAATGCCTTGCCTTCTTATTCCGTATAATATGAGCATGTTGATGGGAAACGTTAAGGCAGATATGAGGATATTTGACAATTTTTTTTTAAAATATACCCGAAACACAAATAATTTTTGACAAAACAACGTCTTAATTTCGCTAGTTAAGAAATCGTCCGATGCGGTTCAAAATTATTAGTTTTTTACTTTTTTTTTCTGAAAAACGCTACATCTTACAACTTACACCGCGCGATCTAGTAGCTTCGTCTCTCTAAGCACGCGCCGTCTGCCTCTCATTACGTACTCACTTTTGTCCAACACAAGACCCTAATTATGATTGTTCCGTATGTTATGACAACCGCCATTTATAATGTTCGAATCAGTACACAGCCAACTTCAATACGAGATCTATAACACATTTTGTATTGTAATTTTTATAAATGGAATCTCTTTAACTTCAAACTTTCGCTTCTCATGATTTTTTTTTAAATTTTTGTTTGGGACTGTCTTCCAATTTTAAAATCTCATAGCATTGTTCACTAACCCCTGACGGATGATGGGACCATGCAAATATGATAGTGATATACCGATAAAATAAAATATAATGATCAAATTAAAAAAGGAAACGTAATAATATATCACAACAAATAAAAAAAAAACAAAGAAAATACAACAAGAATTTGCTCTTAAAAAGAAGTTAAACGATAAGTGTATTCTTATACCACGGTGTATATTATTTTAGGCCATGGGTTAGCCTGTGTCTATTTCTAAATTTTAACATACATATAATAAAATCTATATCGCACACGACGTATATAGCGTCAACGGTCTTGAAAAGACTGAAAGGCCACGTTCAGCTATTCGGCTTAAGTTAGAATTGAGATTAAAATAGTGATATGACCCATTGCCTACAAGAAGAATCCCCAGTTTATTAGAAGCGTTTCCCTTAGTCGAGTTTTACGGCATCCATGGAAAAGATACGATCCTATACTAAATGCTGTCAACCACATGGCAAAATTTTAATTTTATCCTAAAGTTAACCTTAACGTGGCCTTTGTTTTGTAACTAGGCTATGTCTACCTCGCAACAAATAAAGACGTGATACGTGCGCTGTGCTATATTACTTGTGAACTTATATCGAAGCCAAAACAAATCATCGTGATTCATCAATTAAAAAACTTCGATAATTACCGTAGTACGCTTATGAAGGCTTTTAATTATAAATAATATGAATTTATAATGAGAACTCATGATTTGAAAGATGTTTATATTAGTAATAGTCTTTCTTTAACCTCTTCCTTCACGCCTCAATATGTGGATAAATGAAAACTATTGGGAGCATGTTTAATTTATCTTTTTTAATTAGGCTTGTCACATTAGATGTATGGTAGTTTTTTTTTTCTAGAAAGTAAATTTATAACCAGTTACTGATTTAGCTATAATATTTTGTATTGTAATACTGCCATAGCAAAATGCCAATTTCACATCAATATTTTTCGTCATAGCCGTACGTTTCGATTGCATTCTCAGTTCTTTGCTTCAAATCCATATGTTTTACATGTTGTAAAAAGATTTGGTACAATAAATTGTAGTTGGCTGTCAGTATTTCAATGACATTTCAAACAAATGTATAATGTACTCGGGCCAATGGGGTCATTCGGGAGGTGTTCATGGGGCCGAAGCCAACATGAAGAGGCCCTTTGGTACCTTTTGTTCTAAAGTGAGATGGCTGCAGCTGTGGAGATCTGTCCCTTGATGAACCATTGGGATACATCAACGGAGAGCCCTCCACAGCTCCCAAACTATTGTCAGGGAGGGATTTAATTTGTCTGGGTCGTGCGGATGGGATAATATCCAATTAAAATAGCATAGCAATATATTATATTAAGTATGCTATTTTAATGGTACTTTTAGAGGTATAAATGTCCTAATTCATATTATGTATATATGTATGTGCCGCTTCTCTTCCCGTGAAGGTTGTAGAAGTCAATAAAGGGTATTATTAACTTGTGATTCTTCTTGGAGCCGAAGGGCTAGCAACCTATCAGTATTTGAATCTCAATTCCATCATTAATCTAACAGCTGAACGTGGCCCTAACAGCCTTTTTACGATTGTTGACTCTGTCTACCCCGTCAAGAATAAAGACGTAATTAAATATAGGTACGTACGCAATCATCGTAACGATAGCAATCGGGTACTCTTCATCTCCATTGACGCTTCCGTCAAATCGCACAATAGCGTATAAGAAGTCCCAAGTTCAGTGCCCATACAATCGCGGAAAAACTAATGTGACGCAACACAGGTGAAACACCTAATTATCTCATATTGAATGAACTTTCGCTTTTGTCTTTGAACAATGAAACTCTTTCTAGTGTGGTAACTTATACTGTTTTTACATTGCCAAAGGTTGAGAACCAGTATACGAGCAAGATTTAATTGACTTCCTAAATCGTGGTGGTTTTATATTAAGTTGTTGAAACTTAAAAACATACTTACATTATACCTAATCGCGTCTTTATTTCTTACGAGGTAGACAGAGTTAAAAGTATCGGAAATACTGAAAGGCCACGTTCAGCTGTCAGGATTGAATGTAGGGTTCAATAATAAATCCATTATTATTATTCTTATTACGTGAAGAAAAATGCGTGTTTATGGTCAACGGTGATTTGTCGCTATTGTTTGGAAAAACTTTCTAAGTATGTAAGTATTAAGGTAATAAATATATAATAATCTTAAAATGACAGGTTTCACATTTTTTATAAGCTAATTAAACTTTCACGTGAATTAAGAAACGGCGGTTAGACGTTAAGATTTTTTTGAGTTAAAATCTCAGTAATAAATATACATTTTTTTTTATTTAATCATCAGTGCTCATTAATTTTACACTGCAATTTTCTCAATTGGTTCTTTAAGTTATATTATTTTTAATAAAGTTGCTTACTGAAAGCAATTGTATATATATATATATACATTAAGAGTCAGTCAAAAATTAATCATTATTTTATTACGTCGTTTTTTTCTCTTACAGTCTGAGAAATAAATCCATATTGATAACGCTAACAAGACAAACTGTATGTTTGGCATAAATACGTCAGTTTTTGCATAATACAATAAATAACCCATCATAGTAACTTACTAGAGCTTTCAAATGGAAAGCTCATAGAGGTGCCAGAAGCGATGCAACTATATATTCATGAGAGGCTCGTAATGCGAGACTATATATTTATTTAGATCACGCAATGAATATCAATGTTTATGATACTTGAAAGGAACTTCTTTCAACTAATTATTATCTTCTTTGTAAATAGGTTAAAAAAACTATATTTTTTATTTCAATTCTAGCTTTCTTACGGGTTAGCCGGCGCGAATTAAGCAGCACTTACAAAAGAAAAGGAACTTAAGCTTTTACCGAAATGAAAGGCACTTGATCGATTATATCGATCGATTTATAGTTTAAGAAGACTAACTTTAACGTAACCAAAATGTATCATACAGAATATCTACTTTTAAAGTCGGTTAAACGCTGGACCGGATGACTATAATGGAGACAGGTAACATAAATAATAAGTTACATTATCATATCTTGTTTACTAAGTCGTAGATTAACATGTTTATATCTTAAAGGGACACAACTATAGATTAGTACAACTTCTGTTCGCGAAAGTACTTCCATATTCATAGATTCGCATTGCGATAGTAGTTCGAATTTTCTAGAAGTGTAATTTAATTTTCATAATCGTTTATTTAAAAATTGATTATGAGTTTACTCTTACACAAGTCTCGAACTTTTTTAAGTAAAAAAAAAAAACAATAAGATTTCATAAAATCTTTTTTTTTTTTCATTCAGCCGGTTGTGTGAGACAATTAAGGTATGTTTACAAATTTGTTTTAAAGGTAAATAATGTCTGGATTGAAAATTTTATTTTTAAAAAGCCTTACCTATTTATAACCATTCAATTGTCGTGGGGTTATGACGAGACATAAATACAGACACAATAAAGTAATATCACCCTCCGTTTTTGCATCGGAGTTTAACTATAAACAAGATTTGTCAAATTTTATCTGATATTGAAGATCGATTTAATCTTACAACGGAAGCATTTAATTTGCTACTAATGGAATTGCGTCATTTATTAAATAGCAAATTATTTAGTGGCCCATATTTGTGTTAGTAGCTAGCTTCTCAACACGGATATAGCTGCCTATCGCAAATACCACGAGATATAATATAAGTTTTAAATATCGAATGCCCCATTCTTTCTCAGAATCTAAAGTTCAGAAGAATAAGGCAGGTCGGTTGAATTAGGAAGTCGGTTCAAAATGAAGTCAGTAAATAGATGTTTTTAAAGAGAGTGAGAGAGATAGATGATAATACAATGTTTTTATCAACCATAGTAAATTGCCCCATAAATTCGATTGCATCAATCATCTTACTAATATTAAATTTGTGAAAGTTTGTAAGGATAAGCGTGGATGTGTGTGTTTGTTACTCTTTTACGCAAAAACTTCTGAAGAGGTTTTTTAAGAAACTGAACAGTAATATAGCTTTGACATTGGTATAACATAATAAGTTAAAATTTGTAGAGATTTAAGCTAGTTATCTCATTAACTTTCTAAGCTTCCAAAAAGTAAAGTTCAAATTAATTATTATTCTATATTCAATGAACCTAATTAATTTAATACAGATGGTCCCTTGTTAGCCGCTCAAATTATGAATCGATATATCGATAATTCGATTAATCGATAAAGTTTTGAGTGAATGGCTAAACACAATGGTGGCCCGTTGCGACGTGTTGTGATCTCTATAGAAACCTAATCACCTATTGTTCACTGCTTTCGTTACTAAAACGCACAATTAAAATGTTGTGCTATACAAAATTGAATAGCTGAAGAAAATGTCGAGAGGTGAAGATTTTTGTCTACGATTAGGCGTAAAATGCATTGGGCTAGGCATCTGGCAACAGGTTTGAATCTTATACATACATACATACAATTCACGTCACGTCTATATCCCTTGCGGTTTAGACAGAGCTAACAGTCTTGAAAAAACTGAATGGCCACGTTCAGCTATTTGGCTTAATAATAAAATTTAGTTGCTAGCCCATCGCCTAAAAAAGAAACCCAAGTTTATAAGCCTATTTCTTAATCGCCTTTTAAGACATCCATGGGAATGAGACGGAGTGGTCCTATTCTTTTTTTATTGGTGCCAGGAACCACACGGCATTAAATCTTATTTCTACAAATAAAACGTAAGGTTAGTGTTTAGTGCCGTTAGCTCTGTATAACCCGCAAGGTATATACATAGTATGTAATCGTTTAGGACCTCTGGACAAAAATCGTAGCAAATAAAAAGATGTAACCTCTACCTACCCGCTCAGGGAAAGAGGCGTGATTTTATGTATGTATTTAATATATATACATAAAATCACGATTATCAATAATATAAATCTAACTTAAACACGGGTGTATAAACATTACTCCCCCATCCCTCATATGGGGTCAGTTCAGTATTTTGTTGTGATTATTGATTATCATTGAACTTAGTACCTTTATAGTTTTTCGTTTTACGATTGTAGAATGCTCCAGCTAGTATAACATAAATTTAACACATAAAAATCCATCTTCGCAGTGATTAAGATGGATAAATTCTTCACGCGTTTGAACGAATATTTGGTCGCTAATGACATGTGAAATTTGATTTTTATGAGCATTTTGTTGCTTCCGATTTTCAAGATGCCATCTTTCTCACGTACATATGTTTCCAACTGTAAAAATTAAGTTGAATTACGCACGTTGATTGTTGGTTATTATAAACAAAGACATATGAGCCTATATTGTAGGGATATTACTGAATAAATTGATAACAGAGCATTGATTTTAGATACGCACACTCAATGCTTTTTATGTGCGCTCTTTGATATGATATGATATTGAAAATAAGATTGATTTAATCTTATTTTAAAAACAATTTCGACACAATAATGTTAAATATATTTTCTAATAAATTAATATTAAAGTTATTGTATGAACATTTAAGAATATAACTGATGATAGTAATACTTTTCATAGTACTAATCTTAAAACCTAAGTAAGCAGTCAGAAAACTAAAAGGTTCTAAAAGCGGCTATCAGTAATTCTCGTGTGCCTTATTCGAACTAATCTTCTCACGGTTGATTCAAAAACTATAACTTCCGTTGTTCATTTTTATGACCAGAATTCACATATTTACATTCGGCTTCCTACTCAAATTCCGATAAAGTTGTTAAGTAGCTGTTAAAATATAATTTGGTTCTATAAACGTAGTATGTCTATTATATAGAAGAAAATGCTGCAGTGTAGTTTGTTACTGCTTCTTTTGCACTGACGCCTTGGAAGCGGCAGTTAACTTAGTTTTAAGTTATTTATTTGACGTCAACCAATGTTGTGAAACCAAAAGATTTGATAATTATTAAGCGATATGAAGTATCCTATAACAATGAGTAAAAACTTTGAATTTGAATATAAATATTTGCAATATAAATTTCAGACCTGGTTGAACTCATATTGTGCAAATAAAAAAAAATATTTGAAAATGTTGAGTCTTGGCTCTTAGTTTACTTTGAAACGTTTCATGTTTTATTTTTAAAGGACCTACATACCTATTTATCATCATTAGCTTGCTATTATTTATTTATTAAAATTATCAATCTTTTCATAAATAGTCGTCAATTTAGGATATGACTGGATTAGATAATCCAAATTTTATAAAAATAGGGACTCTATTTTTATTTAGGTGTTTATATATTTAGGCTATTTTAAATTGAAAAAAGATGGTAATATATACTTTTAAGTACATGATTATACATATTATCAATTCTTTATCTATGACGGGGAATACAGAGCCAATAGTAAAAAAAAAGCCACGTTAAGCAAGGTAATAGTTTGGAAAATGCTATATATCAATTTTGAAAAACAAATGCATTGGCAGCGCGCTATCCCGGTCAAACTAGTTAGTTAGTGGTGAAATACGCACTGAGCGTTATCTTACAAAGTGCAATAAAATATAATTATTTGTTGGAAACCAATTTACTGTTGGTGTTATTGAAATTGTGATTTGTGTTGAGGGAGCAAACAGCTGATATTATATTTGCAGGAATTTTATCTTTATTACTTTACGGTAAAGTAAAAAATTGTGAGTTAGAACAATGTTGGTCGGAATGATAATGATACCTAGATTCGGTGGCAGATTGAAGTAGAGATTTTTCTCTGTCAAATAAAAGGACCTCTAAGAAAGAAGAATAAATAAATATATTTCGCTCGCCGACTTGATTAGTAAATACTATTATAAGTAACCAATTTATTATTAACCAATTAATAAAACATTATAGAATAAGTAAAATTAAAAGTAAAACTACTTATAAGAAAAAGATGATTACAAACTATTATAAGTTTAATAAAATAAATGAGAAAAAAAAAGTCGGTTGATCTACTCCGAATCGTGTTTCCCTATAATTACATATGTAGAGTTTTAGCGACACTTTTGTTTATACGACGTTGAGAAAGGAGTTAATAATAATAAAAATACCTATCGCTGACAATGCAATTAATCCGGACTTTGTATTCCAGACTCAAGATATATGAAGCTAAAGAAAGCTGCATCTGTGAAGCACATAAATCTTATAAATACTGAAGCAAGCTCAATTTGCAACATCTGTCAACAAAATATAACATTAGTCCTAATAACGTTCAAACAAGGTACTCAAAGTCAACGACCAAAAATGATGTTACATTAAGAATTAACGTTAATAAAACAGGTATATCACAAAAAAGTCCGGAAATGTGCAATCGTACGCATCGTTAGATCGAAATAAAAAAAAACATTAAAACGCAGTCCATTATGGTGCAAATTTTATTAAGTCACCTTTTCGACAAAAAAGTTGTTACCTGCAGAAGTTGTGAATGAAGAAAGGACAGGTGTTATGGAAAAAAAATATGCCGCTAATGTGTAAAATAGTCTTCGAATAACTTTTTGTAGTGCCAATATTTCAAATGATCATTTTATGGTTGTGTTAAATAATTGATTTGGATGTCCATCCATCATTAACGATACATATTTCTTTAATGATAATTATCAAAAAGTACATCTGTTATTGAAATGTAATATTAAGTTGTCTTTATTTAGTTGTTAACTGATTTCATTATTTGCAAGATTGTGGGCCCTATCTACCCCATAAGGGATAAAGACGTGATTAAATCTATGTGTGTTATCTTTATTCAAGCCATGGTCATTGGTCATCCTGTTCTTATTGATATGAGGTGTGAGATGGTCGAAGATGGCTAGACCGAAAAATTTTCGATTTCCTACTAATCAAAGCCTAGCTTTCAAAATGTAATGAGGCAGCCAAGGATAAGCACCAGAGCATTCAAGGTTTGCACCCCAGTGAAGGCATGATTAAGAAATATTATAAGGGAGAGAGATATTATGAGTAATCACTCACCTCATAAAGTGAATGAACTTAAATTATTTAGTAACACTATGAAACTCGCAATACCAGGAAGTTCAAGGTTGATAGACTGGGAAATCTATTTGATAAAGAATCTAGCTGTTGAAGATATAATGAGAAAGCCAAGGGCACCTGACCGTGACGAGCAACATTCTCGGGAGTATCAAATCTCATGAACAACCATAATATTCTCATATCGATCTATGAACCTCATGTTACAAGCTCATATGATTGACGGTATAAAAACTACTGTTTCAACCATACATAAGATTGTTTAGTTCCATTTGTGTATTTTTGTAAAATTGATGCTACACGCCATGCCGTGTGGTATCCGGCACCATTAGAAAAAAGAATATGATCACTCCATAAATTTCCTCTTTAGGGATAGGCTTATAAAACTGGAATCTTTAAGGCGAAGGGCTCTAGCAACCTGTCACTATTTTAATCTCAATTCTATTATTAAGCCATACAGCTAAACGTGGCCTATTAATTATTTCAAGACTGTTGGATCTGTCTTTTTCGCTAGGGATATATACGTGATTATATGTGTGTATGTATAGGAGAACACTGATTTACAGACATTTGGCATGTAGGTTCCTGTATGCAGTCTTGAGGTTCTCTAAGAGAGGCTTTACTTAGAATTCCCAGGGGGAGAGAAATTAAAAAATAAATTCAATGTACGCCGCGGACATACTCTAGTCAAAAATATTAACAAGATAATCTTATGTTGTTTTTTTTTGTAGAATTTCGTAATTACATCGACAAGTTTCTTTGATCAGTATTTTTTCTGTCAATTTTTATATAGGTATTCCTTGGTAGTAATCAGTTGATGTCAAACTCATGTTGATATCTGGTAAATTTTTGCAAAGGCAGGTCATTGCCACCAAGGTCACATCCGATAGGATCCCACAGAACTAGATCAATAAATAACACCCGCCAATTATGCAAATATACTGAGAGACGAGACAGGATATCCGTCTTTTTAAATAGTAGCAACTGTTGTTGAGATTGCCAGTTGTTTGAGGATTTTTTTTATCGAAATCTGCTCTTATTAGCTTTAATTTTGAGCCTTTTTACTAAAACTGGAATGGTAAAACGTAATAGTAACTGTATACAACCAGTAATGAAGACTATGGTCTTAAAGTAATAAAAAGACTTGCAGAATGACAGATGTTGTTAAAATTTTCCCAAATAATATTAATATGTTTTTTATCTTTGCAAACCTTTTTGTGATGGTGAGAGCGTTGATACATTCGATTTCAACTTGCTAATGAGCCAAATGATCGCGCGTAGTAATATTTCTTCAGCTGTCGAATCTTCTATGCCAGCAATTGATCAAAGTTAGGCGTTAAAAAACGCAACTTATAAATGTAATTATGCTAACTAGATCCATCACAGACTTTCCTATAAATGTTTAACATTAACAATATTAATATATTCTATTGGCGCTGTCATATATAAAAGCATTTACTCACATTATTATCCATTTGATAGAAAGATTTATAGCGATGCTATAGAAAATTGACGTAAATTTATTCAAATATAGTCTGTTAATTGTAAAATGAGTGTTTATAGTTATAACGATTTGATAGTTGATGTATGTCTATACATCACACTCTTCCCTGTACCACCATAACTCAAAAACACAATTTAAAAAAATATTCTATTCAATGCTCTCCCAAAATCGGTTCTGGCATTGATAGTTTCCTCAAGACCAGCAATGGAACTGGCAGTTGTAGAATTTGTCTCGTGAACTGATGGATAACTGTTGATGGTGATACGATTTGTCGTGACTGCTGCTTGATAGGTAATGGGAACGGTTTGGTTAGTGATTCGTGGTCGAATATTAAGAGCATAGTTCAAATGGTAACACCCGCGGAAGGGAGGTCAAACACATTAGGCACCTAACGCATGTACCTTGATTTATCAAAGTTACTACGCTCATTTTTTTATCGAACCGTGTCCGTTAAGCCTGAGAATAACTTTGACATGTATGTAAGCGATTTATTATAAGTACTGTATGAATGAAGAATTACTAGCGCTTTGCTAATGAGGATTAAGACTTTGGAACGCAAAAACATTCATTAAAATGGAATGTTAGTTTTGGGAATAGAGTTTGGACGTTAAAAACTATCATCTTTTATTCATATTACGTCTTTAACGTCTTCACATTTAAAGTGTTACACCAATCTTCACGAAATTTTGCATTTAAGTACCTAGTACAAAGTACCAAAACGGAGTAAAGTTACTTTTCTTACGGACAGTAATAAAGCCTTGGTAAAAGCTAGTTCTGTTATGATGAATTTCAAAATTGGTATAGAACACACCACTAGTTGATTCTGAACTCACACAATCGATATAAAGATATTAAAACTGATTGTTTTACAAGTGAACGCTATTCTTATAAAAAGGTTTGAATGTGTGTAAAAAAATGAAGCAAAACTTTGGCCACCGACGTCTACTTTCACTTTAGACTCAATTCCTTATTTATTGAAGTAATTTAAACTTCCTTGTGGCGTTTCGGCGTCGGATGTAGGATCGTTATAAGTGACATATGTGAGACTTCCAGTATTAATCGTAATCATATTCGATTCGGATCGCCATAACGTTTGTCGCGTCGTAAATAACATTAGTGGATAAGTTAACGTGTTCACAGTGGAATGACTGTGTGTTACTTGCCTTAACTGTCTGTTTAATAAGGTGGCATTTGATAATGATGTAGTTATGGGAGATAATATCAATGAAATTTAAAATAAAGAATTAAACAGCCAATAAATGAATACGTTGTATAAATTAACTGTTTTATAACTTGCATCCAAAACTTAACTTTATTAATAGTTTCTCTGTATAAAACAGTACGGAAAAAATGAATGATTATAACTTTTTATATGTTTTGCTATTTATTGGCAGATTTTCTTAGACTGGTTAGTTTTCAGACCATCAGTTACATTTCTCTTCTCATCGTTTTCTGTTCCAAGGGAAACCTTATTGTATATATTCTTTGTAACCGCTATGCTTCCCCAATAAATACTTTCGCCTATTAGAGTCCACTTTCTGATATTTGTTTCTCCACTTTGACCAATCTTTGCCATCATTTAAATTATCTCGCACATAACCCCAGCCAGCGTTGCCAGTGGTCCGGACATAGTTATTCTTTTTGATCGCATGTCCGGCCAAAATAAACGGTGTCCGTCTTGTCCGGCTTTTGTTAGGCTTTTTATATTTTACATACAATTGTTTTGTCGTACCTATTAATACTAAGACAAAATCCTCAATAATATCGGGTGTCCGGCTTTTTTAGCCAAATGTCCGGCCAAGCTGGCTGGTCTGTCCGGCTATTAGGTTTGACGACCTGGCATCCCTAACCCCAGCAAATAAATAGACTTCATTATGATAAGTATTAAAATCACTTTCGTTATTCATAGAATATGTATATAACCACAGTAAGGTCCATAACATTGCCACTTGATCTTGAACAAGACTCATCTAAAACCACAAATTCCACCACAAACGATTCACTCATATTTCACCACAGAGCTATCTATACTTTTTGTTATTGGATACCCGCTTCTGAGGCACCACATCAACAATTATATTTATTTTTATTTATATTTAGTGCAGCGTAAGTGAATTGTTAATGACAAATGATAGGCTTATTCTTATTTTTTATATAATTACACACATAATCACGTTTATATCCCCTGCGGGGCAGACGAGAGGCAGGGAGCCAACAAACTTGAAAAGAATAAAGGCCACGATCAGCCGTTTGGCGTAATGATAGAATTGAGATTCAAATAGTCACAGGATTACCCCTTACTCGCCTTTTACGACATCCATGTGAAATAGGTGGAGTGGCCCTGTTCTTTTTTCTATTAGCGCCGGGCACCACACAGATAAATTTAAACCCAGTAAGTAGACAATTGAGTTCTAGGATACAAACAAGATTCTTACTGCACAAAAAACAAAAATGTGTTCACTAACAATCTCCATATTAAACCAATTCGTTAACAAATCCTCAAACTATAAATTAGCTTGTAAAAAGTAGTAATTTCAATTTGCGTCTGTTCGTGACGAGATCAGCCATAAACATTGGCCGGTAATCGAACCTATGGCCCAGACACTACCGGTAAAAGTAATTCGGTCGGTGGAGGCATTACTCTAAATGTTTGTTTTTAATAGCAGCGGACGCGGATACTGGAGCGATTACACTGAACAACATCTTAACTGTTTTTAATTAATTAAAGTAGATTCTGTTATTCCGTCAAAATAATTGTATTCCTCGTAAAGTCGTAAATAATGTTGTCTTTAATCTTTAATAAACTATATATGTAGCTCAAAAGTGCTACTTATTTCAATAAGAATCACTTCCAGTAGAACCGTGAAAGAGAAGATGAAATATAGAAAATATTTTTTAAAAACTTATAGAACTTATAAAGAACTAGGAAAAAAATATAAATATATATCAAAATCTGAAACTTACTTTAAATTTAGCGTTTCGAAAATTATATTGGTTGACAAAAAACATGATATCAGACCCGCTATCCGCTTCTCTTATGTAATGAAAGTGGAGCTTTAGATAAGAAATGGACGAAATCGGGAGTAATTCTATTTGTATCGGTACTATTAAAACGTGTCGAACCTTATCTGATTTAATTGCTTTAGAAGATCACGGATCAAAAATATTGGATGCACAGAGTACTGCGCCACAGCTACGTCCGCCTTAGTTGGGATACCTTGCTCTGTTAAAAGGTATTCACTGTCCAATATAGAATGTATAAGTTAAATTATAATGTTAAGATGAATTTAATTCTCTCTCATCTCTGCGTGTTCCCGGTTGCACCCTCCACAGAAGTGTTTCGGGGCCCAGGGTCCCTATGATGAAATTTAATTTCCTATATAAATGTGATCATTATATTAATTCACACTTTTTTTTAGCTCGGCTTCGTGTATCTAATATATTTTTGTACTTAAATAAAATTTTATTTTAAAATTTGTTTTCAGCAGTTCTTTTACACATATTTGTTAATTCGAAGTTATTTACGTTATAATATTTCGCTATAAGTATTTTGCTATCTAAATTTTTATTTCTCAGGAATGCTTGATATTTATACTCTTGTAAACCATAAACTATTTAAACTTAATAAGACAAATTCTCACATTAATTTGGCTTACATGAAATCGAGTCACGATCACGAATTTTACCTAACCATGCCCATACCACACAATTTATTGATAACATTACAATTTATGCTAATCCGTCCAAACGACCTATTGATTAGAATTTCATTCCTTAATTAAATTGCCCATTTTAAATCAATACCCATAGCGGCGTAAGCGATAGTTGAGAATCAATTGATTTATCAACCAATTACAAGCTACAAGACCGTTGCATTAATCAGGTTCCATGAGCCAACCAATTTGGCATTGCCACGCCATTTTTCTAAATGAAAAGTCGATCTAATAAATTTTGTTATAAATTGGAACGAGGAGACATCAAAAACGGTGATGCCGAAAGAAGGTTGTTTATGGCGTCCATTCGGATTTTTATTTCGTCTATGTGTTTATGTTCGTACGTTTTATCTATGTTCATTTTTTTTATTGCACCGTCGACTTCCGACGTTTTCGTAATGTGGCGTTCTTGTTTTGGCTTTAGTGGTGCCAGTTTGATTGATTTTATAAAGTATAGAGGTTTTAGTTGCAATGCGGTATTTTCCATATAACTTTGAAAGAGAAAAATTACTGTCTTATCTTTCACGCACGGTTTTTTTTGACGGCATGTTAGGCGTCCCTAATAGACTTTGAGAAATTTATATACATACATACATAAAATCACGTCTCTTTCCCGGAGGTGTAGGCAGAATACATCTTTCCACTTGCCACCATCTCTGCATACTTCCTTCGCTTCATCCACATTCATAACTCTCTTCATGCAAGCGCGGCGGTTTCGGGTACTCTTGTCCTGACCCTTTACCAGGACGTCCTTTGATCAAGATACGTTCGTCTAGGTCTTCACTTCGACTTTTCCCAGAAATTTATAGGCATTAAAGTCACATCTCTCTCTCAGAGTGGTTGAAACTACATCATTCGCTTGCCGCAATTGCTGCATTCTCCTTGTGCTTCATCCATCAATCTTTTTTTTAATTATTTATGCATTTCATGTATCAAAAACCATATTGTTTACAATATACAAACATACTGTTTTCCATCAGGGCTTAAAAATAAACACATTTTTTCCTTCAAGTCTGCGGTCAGTAATTTGCAGAATCTTGATCATGTCGCGTCATATTTATTCATAAACCGTAAATAACTTGCAAATTCCTTTATAACCAGTCCTTCGGGATCTTGTCCAATGAACGAGACTAGCTGATGGCGAGACATAATATGGAGTGTTTTAAGTACAACCATTGATATAAATGTAGCTAGATACCGCCTATTGACCTTTCTTCTTTGTGGTATAAATTCTGTTTATGTTATCACTTCTCCGAAGAGGAGACCGAGGTGAGCTAGTTGACTATGATCCAGGGTTAGGTAAAGTAAATCAAGTTGTTACACGAAGCGTTCACCCTTTTATTAAGAAATACAAAAGTTTCAATTATTCCCTGCTTTTGTACAGTCATGAGGACGGAAAATGAATTAAATATTTCGACCTAATTTAAATTTTACAGTTCAATTAAGCAGTAACGATCAGAACTGACATCGAATGAAACATTTTATAAAGAAGGTCCTCTGGACACGCCGGATCTAGCAAGAAATATATCTTTGACTGAAGCACTTTGGTAATTACTTGTCCCATGTTAACAAGTTTTGATCTCATTTGATAATGCAGTATTTTTATTACTTGATTTTTGAAAATACCCAATGATGAGAGAGCTGATGAAAAACCAGTAAAGAAATTCTCTGCTAGATTATAACAAAGAAAATAAGTGTAAGTACTCGTATATGGTAAATCGTCACATGTAAGAGAGATGAAAGATAATTTAAAGATCTATAGAATAACTATAACCTTTATTAGGATTTAAGAGGACTTGGGTTTAGCTATAGATACGAGATCCAGCAAGAAGTCGCTAGGGATAGCGAGCTACTGAACTTGGTGACCGCTGTAGTAGTCCAAAAGGCGAAGGCACGGGGCGCCAGCGGGCGCTCATATAGGGCTCCCGGGCTGTGAAGAGGGGCACAGACGAGACCGCAATGGCAGGACGTCACAGTGAATCCTTCCTTTATGCCTCTCTAGACCACACAAAGAACCTAGATTCCAAATTTCAAATCTATCTAATCTAGACCCAGCAATTTGGGCAGTGAGTTAAAATATGTCAGCCAATCAATCAGTGTTCATTTTATTTACGAGTAGATAAAACTTTAGAAAATATTGTTTTAGCAAAAGTACTTTAGGCGAAACATAATAAATAAAAAGAAAAGTCTACTACTTTACTTTTACTAACTTTTATTAAGGAAGCTAGTTTCTATTTGCTTTCATAAAATAACAGAATTTATATCGAAAAGTTTTGTAACATCAATACTAAATTGTTGGAGCTGACTTATGGTCAGATGGGATCGAAATTGTCCATCTACGGTGTGATAAGTAATCTCCACTGATTTATGTTGAACTTGGAATCTACCAATTACTAATATAACATCTACACTGGTCAAGTTTATTGTTTAAATATTGCTTTGAACTGGGCCGAGTTCATCATCATCTAAGTAATAAAATATAGAATAAAAAAGAAGTTTACTAGTGTGTACTTACTACTTTTATCAAACAAATTTTAAACAAAACACATCGGGTACTGATATTTTGTTTCGATTATTTCATATCTGCTGAAATAAAAAAGCGATGGGCTAGCAACCAGTCAGTATTTGAATTTCAATTCTATCATTAAGCCAAACAGCTCAACGTGGCCAATTAGACTTTTCAAGACTGTTGGCTCTGTCTTCCCCGTAAGGGATACAGGCGTGATTGTATGTTTGCATGTCATGTCAACGCTTATTATTTTACTCTCCAAAACAGTTAGTTACTAAAAATTTTAGTACTTTTTTCTAGAGAAATAGTTTTGTAAAATCAAAATTATTTTATCAGTTTCTCACGTTTAATTGCTGCCATAAACATTTGCAGATTCCGATAATATATGCACTTCCTGGCTTTACTGGTTTCTAGATAAATAATTTGATAATAGTTCGATAACGTTATTAGAAAGTCAGGTAAATTGGTTTTATTGAGACCTCAAAACAAATTTTACGTTCTATGTAAAATAATTATTGTAAACGTATCATTAAAGACATGATTATATTAAATTGACTGTACGTAATGTCTCAAATTCGGAAGGCATATCTATCTATGTTTCGAATACTATACAAATTATAATAATCTTTATAAATAAAAATAACTATAATCCATGCAAATCAATTGCTTGATAAATGTAAAGTTACTGATACATCTTACATATTATCATGTCTATATTCCTTGCGGGGTAGACGGAGCCAATAGTCTTGCAAATATCGAAAGGTCACGTTCAGCTGTATGGTTTTATAAAGATTCCAGATGTTTGTTTTGTAAAATTTTATTTACCACTATTTCATGTAAATGAAATTCTAAAGTCGTAAATTATTATACACTAATGTATAAGTTTATCACAATCGTTGGCGAGACTAATCGTTGTTGAATCAATTTTTAGGTTTATGTCACTATCGGCCATCTTAGAGGCCATCGTTAAGTTTAACATAATTTATTTGGAACAATCATTCACTAAAGTGTTTAAAAATACATGAAAGTAATACATAGCTGAACAATATTATTTCAGTGGACCTATGTATGTATGAAGCAAAAATGTGAGAGATCTGAATCACGTCTTTATCTTTTACCAGGCGAACAGAGTCCGTACTTTCAATACTCGATGCCGCGTTCAGTTGAATATCTTAATGTATAGAATTGAGATTTGAAGATCGGGATAGGTTATTATAAAATACCTACCTAAAAGAAGATTTACAATTTTGAAACTTTAATTTTTTTTTATAACCAGCTCAGGACAAAGAAAACGACAGGTTTTAGTCTGAACCAGGCCCTCATATTTACGGCATTGACAACAACATTGTCTCACTTTTTTATATATTGCGGATAACCTCAAAGATAGAGAAGGAACATAAGACATATGTCTCATATGCAGGTTGAAAGAAACATTATATGAATGGATTTTCTACAGGACTGTCCAATGTCTACAAACATTATTTGTTGTCTCCCACTAATGTGCCATCGAGGGCACTTTTGACCCGAATCAGTAGCTTAATCACCTGTTAATTTGTTAGATGCGAGACCAAAGGAGCCGCTCACAACGATTTATAGCTTCATTTCAGTCAACTTGTTTATTTTTATCCACTTTTTTTTTTACAAAAAAATAAAAACCAATCGTTTGACTTTCGCCGACGACATATTTTTGTTTATTGGCACTCTTCGACGCCGATAACGTTACAGTTTATAATTAATTTTAATAGAAATCTGTTGAAAATTGCCTGTGAATTTTAATGCGACATTATTTTGGTGTGAATCGAGTTATGATAGTGTTAGTTTGTGTCAATATTGAATTACAATATGTCTTTCACACACTGTCAAATTATATTTTAATCATGTGTGGGTAAAAACAATATTTCATATCAAATATCAGATCATATTGGGTGAACGAACGGATTGATGTTCTTTTAGCTACCATTGTTTCCGAGTATTGTCTATTGGATCTGTTAACTCGGTTGGCATAAAGAAATCATATATGTGTGTGTGTCGTGTAAATTTGATTACAAAAATGGCGGCCATTCTATTTCTTTTTTGTTAGTTGTTGTAAGAATATAAAGTATAGTTTGAAAATGAACGTAGTAGTCGCCATGGTCAGTATTACACACATACATACATATAATCACGTCTATATCCTTTGCGGGGTAGATAGAGCCTACAGTCTTGAAAAGACTGAAAGGCCACGTTCAGCTGTTTGGCTTAATAATAGAATTGAGATACAAATAGTGACAGGTTGCTAGCCCATCGCCTAAAAGAAGAATCCCAAGTTTATAAGCCAATCCCTTAGTCGTATTTTACGTCATCCGTGGGAAAGAGATGGAGCACTTAGTCCTTCTTATGGATGGAGCACTTATTCTTTTTTCTATTGGTGCCGGGAACCACACGGCACTTCAGTCAAGTATTAAATGTACATTAAATATTTTCTCGAAATCAACATTTTACTTACGAATTAAGGAAAGCATAAAGTTAACATCTTATTGACTCTCTTAGAGTTAAGTTTCTTGTAGTCTGTCCTTTGAACAGTTTTATATCGTATGTTTTTATTACTTATTATGGCGAAAAGACATTATGTTCCAATTTTTAAGACTGTGCTGTTCAAAGGGTTACATTAACTACATATCGGATACATTGTTTTAACTCCAGACTAAAAAATATGGCTCTTATAGTTTTGATCTTTTGTTAATTTAATATATCTGTCTGCGTCAAAATAGAAGCTAAATGGATGAACTAGTTTCGATTCAGTGTATTTCAATCGACAGACTTGCCGAAATGGATTTAAATACATACAATCACACAAGCATACATAAAATCACGCCTCATTCCCGGAGGTGTAGGGAGAGACTACATGTGTACAGTTGCTACATGCATATTTCTTTCGCAACATACACATTCATAATTCAATGCTTATAATCTTGCCATTTTGACCTGATCTTTGGCAAAATGACACCGATTTGATAAAGGGACATTCGATTAAACCTCCCCATTTCAATGTTACCATACCATCCATTTAGCGGGTTAAAAGCAAAAATATCTTTAAAATAACTCAATGTTTCTACACAAGTAGGTATCTTACCTTCCAAAGATTGCATAGCAAACAATAAAACAGATTATAAATAAAATGCCCAAGGCATTCTCGTAAATAGAGTTACGGGTTGTATCATATTCCCTATAGACTCTGATGATTTGACCCAACGTTTGAATAACTCCGTAATAATAACAAAATATAATTTATTTACCACATTTCAATCACTGTTTTTCAGCTTTTTATATAGTTAAATATTATAATACTATTATATAATAAGTAGCTGATATGTAATAATAGTATATCTTACTCAAACAACAAAAACGTAAACGTGATAACTAGGTAGCTGCAACAGTTGAAAATAAAAAAATATATAATTAAAAAAGTTTTTTCTTCATACTTTATTATGTACCTATATTTTTAGCAATGTTATTCTCAAAATTACTTAAAAAACTAGAATTTCTATTTAAGTAAAGCGGTTATAGGTATCAAAAATATTAGTGCTAAATGAAACAAACCTTTTCATTCTAAGTTTTAATCTCGGGCGTGATATATCTGCTACCAGTACCTACTCGGCCCACCAATTACTAAATAATTACTAAGCTTATGGGTATCAAAAAGAATTAATATGAACTGGATGTGGCACGAAGCGATGTGCTTATTTATTTTTTTTGCAATTTTGACCTCTTTATTTAAAATAGTGGTTTGGATTACTTAATTCCAAGCGCGGAAATGTGTAATTAATTCCATAATATCTTGACCTGGCGTATTAGATTAACATAGCGATATTTCGTTCGGTTGCGAAGATCGGTTCACAATTAGTGAAATTGTAACTATGTGCATTCAACATTACAAAAAACAATAGCTTCTTTAAAAGGGATGTCTGAACGAAATAGAAGTTCCATAACTTTATATCTTTGTATCACCGAAATACAACCGCCAGAGTCAAGTCCAGCCCTCTCATTCAACGCAATTATTAAGTCGCAAGAGAATGCAAAAGAAAAAGAATAGAATTTCAGGCCTTGATTAAAACAGTGACGAGTTGATTGTATATGTGTGTGTGTGTGTAGTTTTTTTTCATTAATTTGATGTACGAGTTAATAATACCAGTAGTCGGTGCGAGATGAATGTTACCCTGTTTCATTTACATTCATAATACCGTCACGCCTGTCTCCCATTGGGATAGGTAGAGATTATGGATTTCTACTCGTAGCAAGTAGTAATCCATAATCTCTGCCTTTCCTAATGGGAGACAGGCGAGATCATTACAGACCTCTCCCGCTTCCTCCGCACTCATTAATATTTTATTACTCGTTATATTTTTATATCGTAATAAGTTTGAACCGTGCAATTTTGATTGTAATCGTACCTATTCATAGTAATATTATTTCGATTTCTTTCTACAAATTTAAACGATCATCAATCATTTTGATGACGGTCCTCGCAAAAAGCTTGCAATGTGTTTGCTTTTTATGAATGCAGCATTTGTAAAATTCAGTGACATTTGTTTCTTTTTAGTTTTTTAAATTAAAGTTAAAGGATGAAATAGAGGCTGCCACTGATAACACGGAAAGATAAGAAAAATTGTAAAGCTAGTACTACTAACTTAGTACTTATTAGCTTAAACTTAAGATGCAATCTCCTATGCTTCGGAGCCTGGGGTCTTCTCTTTACCGATATGAAAAATATTAATACCTATATGAAAAATGTAGAAGTACAGCAAGTTTAATTAAATTCTTTTAAGCCCACTTTTTGCCCAGCACGAGGCACGAGCGTGACGAAGCGTGCCCAGCAATGGGCTTACAATGATCTTAATACAATTTAACGGTGTGATGTCTACCTTTGGTATGATCATCACGAACTATTTAGTACACGAACAGAAAGAATTTTATGTACTTGATGATTTTTTTGTTAGGTTGATAGGGAAAGCTTGTAAACTTAGGCTTCTTTCAGGCGATGGGCTAGTCATGTCACAGCAGTCTATCTTACCCGCATATCATGCATGTAGAGTATGTTTGTGAACCTCCGAGCAAAGGACGGCAATGCCACAAAATATCTATAGTGTAGACGTGACTTTATGCCGTGTGGCTCCCGGCACCGATACAAAAAAGAATAGGACCACTCCATCTCTTTCCCGTGGATGTCGTAAAAGGCGACTAAGGGATAGGCTTACAAACTTGGGCTTCTCTCAGGCGATGGGCTAGCAACCTTTCACTATTTGAATCTCAATTCCATCATTAAGGCAAACAGCTGAGCGTGGCCTATCAGTCTTATGAAGACTGTTGTCTCTGTCTACTTTGTAAGGAATAAATACGTGATTGTATGTATGTTTCTGGAGATATCTTGAGAGAAGTGTTTGTTACTAAAAAGGTTTTAAATATAGAAGTGGCAGATGTTAGAAATGAGGGAAGATCTAAATAATTGTATAGATAGCGTGTTGTAGACTACTGACAATGTAAGGAGTTGTCAGTGCGAATTAAGAGAATCTAACATACTATGATACTACTGTAAAGTCAACATAAAATGGCAAAGAACTGTTTAGAACTTGTAGACCTTTAATGTATAATCAGTCACACAAAATTACTTACATAGTGTCTTAGTGAACATCCAGAATTTATGTATAATGAAGATATAAAAATATGACTGTGACTTTTTGATTGACTTTAGAAAGACAACCTCCTCAATTCAGCTGTATACTTTTTTCTTCCACATCCAAAAATTAAGTTATTTATAAGTGACATGGATATATATCACCTGTACGGCTATTATTTAACATACACATTGTTCGGTCGGTTTGTTTATAAATCACTGTGAATGATTGATGTAGACTCAACTGGTCGGTCAGTGCATACTAATTCAATGTAAATTATGTTTTGGTGTTATTAAATCATTATTGGATGACGTTACTTCGTATTGTTACTTCTTTATGTATTTTTTTAAATGTTTTATGTAGCATTTCCGTGGGATTTTTGATAAAAATAAAAACTATATTAAAATTAGGAAAACTTTTGAATGGTTCAAACAAGATATATAAGGATACGTCATTTTTAAATGAATAATGACAGCATAAAAGCGTAATCTCAATTCTATCATTAAGGTCAAATAGCTGAACGTGACCATTCAGTATTTTCAAGACTGTTGGCTCTGTCTACCCCGCAAGGGATATAGACGTGACCGTATGTATGTATGTATGTAAAAGCTTAATTCATAGGTTAAAATGTTACCACGGTCATGTTCTAATGACTCTTTTTAAAGTTATCGTTTTGATTGCTAATCGAAAACATATCATATTATAAGACTTATCACAAGAGCTTACGTAGGAAAACATGGTGAGGAAACCTTACACATACAGGCAACGAAATGTGCAACCATGATCTAACATGGGTTAAGTCTAAAACTAACCCTAAGTTTCTCAAGTCCTCAACGCTTTCAGGGGAACTTAGATTCCGTACTTTTTAACGTCTTTAAAAAGTATAGACGGTAGTCGCTTCGTGTAAAAATCTTATTACCTAATCCAGCATCGTGGTTATTGGTGCACTTCGTGACCAGAAACGTGTAGACACATTTTTTTTTATTTTTTGCATTTATTCAGAAGATTAACAGCTTTACAGTACAGGTATAAAAGTATAAAGGTAAAGTATAGGTATAAAACTTTATATTTAAATGCCGATAATAGATCTTCATACATTGAAAAATAACAAAAGCTCGTTTCAAAAATAAACAGACATGAAAGAAATTACACTTCTGCATAACATACAAAAAGATACAAAAATATGATTAAGTACCTAAATTAAAACATCTCCTAAAAATATGACTAAGAGAAATAGGAGTTTGTTACCGTACGCTTTATACTAGAAGAAGAGGTATTAAATAGATCGAAATCAAATTTATCAATAAACTTAATAAACCGGGACTTAAGCCCAAAAAGGGAGAAGGATGATGAATAAACAAAAGTGTGTCATAAGTTCCACTCGGATATACCACGCGGTGAGGTACAGTGGGGTGCGTGACAAACCGTGACGTTGATGTTAACAGATTCAATGGCAATTAATGTTATTAGTAGTTAAATATAAGGACAGTTGAATTCGTTCTTTGCTTTATTAATTCAATTTAAAAAAAAAACGAATTTTTGTGGCAAGTAATTAAAGTCCTTCCATTTCTGATCCAAATTTAAAAAAAGTACATGTTTGAATAACTAAACTTTTTATTTGAAGAAATTAAAGTCCTTACATTTAGTTCTAAAGAAAAAATCTGAATGATGTCTGAATCTTATTTAGACTCAGTAGTCATAAACCTCATGGTCATAGCCGAATTTTTCATGATTTAGATTCATCATGGAATGGAGATTTAAAGATGTATTTATATGTTTTATATATAGATATATATTCTGTGTGTATTTTATTATGTTTAAACATTTATTTACCTTTCTCTGCGCCAACGCCAATCTCCTGTTTGGTTTGCTTCCACCCAAAGGTTGACTGGGAGAGATTGCTTTAGCGATAAGTCCGTCTTGGTACCATCTATATCTGCTTTGTGCTGTTTTGTATGTTTTACTCTTATGGTGCAATAAAAAGTTTTATCTATCTATCTATTAGCATGACAGACAATTTGTCAGACACCCCCACAATTTAATCTGTTAAATGACGTCACAGTCTGCCGCCCACCCCACAGTATCGCACCGCGTGGTATTCCCAACCGTAACATCAAGTTAAGATACCAGCAATTACTTGCTTACATTAGGGGGTAAGAAATTACATGGTTGCTTACCCTTGAGAATTAGGCACGTGGTATATTGGAGCGGAACGTGATATATTGAAAATACTAGGTATCTGACTAGCGTCTGTCAATCTTTATTCCTTAAAATAAAGATTGATGATTAGGTTCAAATCCTTCCGTGATCATGATCTGAGTAATCGTATACATTAATTTGATACCTAACCGATGACTTAACATTGACGAAAAACATCATAAGCATAATCTGAACATTCATGCATCTGGATCCCGAATCATTGTAGCGGGAATGACTCATTCGGGCCCAATGTTGTGTGTGTTTGTTTTGTGCCGTAGAGATGTCGGCAAAATGATGAAATATGTAGATATAGTATGAAAATATATCATTTTATATAAATAAATAATAAATATATACAGGACAAATTACACAGATTGAGTTAGCCTCGAAGTAAGTTCGAAACTTGTGTTTCGAGATACTAACCCAACGATACTATATTTTATAATAAATACATATATAGATAAACATCCAAGAGCTAGGCCAATCAGAGAAAGTTCGTTCCTCATCATGCCCTGGCTGGGATTCGAACCTGGGACCCACGGCGTCACAGACAAGCGTACTACGGCTGCGACGATCCGACTTAGTTTAACCAGGATCGTCGCTACAACTGGACCTTTCACACCTGTTCAGACGACGTAATTGAGAGTGACACTAAGTGAATATCATTAATGTTAAAGGCATTACACGATTGGCTGCTCACCCCCCCGAGTATTGCACGTGGTATACCGAAGCGTGACGTGATATATTGTGCGCACTGGGCTTTACGTGGTGGGTGGGCTGGTTTGCGTTTCATACATACATAAAATCACGCCTCTTTCCCGGAGGGGTAGGCAGAGACTACCTCTTTCCACTTGCCACGATCTCTGCATATTTCCTTCGCTTCATCCACATTTATAACTCTCTTCATGCAAGCTCGGCGGTTTCGGGTACTTTTGACCTGACCCTTTACCAGGACGTCCTTAATTTGATCAAGATACGTTCGTCTAGGTCTTCCTACTCTGACCTTTCCCTCCACACTCTCCTTGTATATCTTTAGTATCTAAATGTTTGCATTTCAATTTGTGTTATTTCTCGCTTTGTTAAGGATTTAAGGGCAATTTTAATATAACCCATTGGAATGGTTCCAGATTTTTTTATTTTCATAAATTTATTGAGTCGATTGAAAGTTTTAACTTTTCCGTTTAGTACTGTGAACTACATTTTGTTGGTCCTGATTTCAGGAATCTCTTTTTTAATTTCGCGTGTACTAAGTTGCAGCATTAGCCATTGCTATTTGATGAATTGACTTTGATATTACAATTTGTACCAAAAGATAATATATAATATAGTCAATCTGCATTAGGAACTTAATACAAAAACAAAATATTTAGGTACATAGAGAAAAATACATACATATACTCGAATCACTCGAAAATCCTCGAAGGCCACGCTCCACGAAGGACCCTTCATTCATTAAATGGCTTTATCTTTACCTTGCTTTTACCAGCAGCTTCTCCCGTGCGATTTTAGCGCCACCTTCACGCGCAACTTAAGCGCTACCTACAAAATGAATTTAAAAAAAGCGCCGCCCAAAATGCTTTTCGTAAATCCCACGGGAATTATAGTTTTTAAGTGGATGAAAATTACTATATATCATGCTCCAGACTCTTATTAGGTACATATACGCAAAATTTCAAGAAGATTGGATCTGTAGATAAACAAACGAAGAAACTTACCTGCTTTATAATATTAGTTAGGATAGCTTTATTAAATCTGTCTATAAATCTCGTTAATACATATCACAGGGGATGACTAAAAGACAAACTGAATGTAATAGTTATAAAACCTAGTAGTTGTACAAGAGGTTGGACGATTGGTAGCCGGGTTTTAATAGTCTGTATGATTCCTTGGACTTTGAAGCAATTTGAATCATTCTTACCTGATATTAAAGAGGGAGAGAGGGTGTATGATTATGTTCCAAAGAATCAATTTAAATGTAATCAACTTGTTTATTTAAAAACGTTTTTTTTTACTTTTGGCTTTGAATTAAGTTACTTTTTATATTTACTGGTATTATTCTAATTTCAAATATATGGAAGGTTCGTGTTAATTAAATTATATTTAAACAATTAATTTAATTCTGTGCAGAACTCAGACCAAGAAAGCTTCTAGAAGTGTACAATTAAAAAAAAATATCTTTCTTCAAATTAGTCACAATAGGCTATTTTACACCATGTAAAAAAAAATATAAAAATGCACGTATCTTATAGATTTTGTAAAAAATAAAAGAAAAACATCGATCATTATTCGTAAAAGTGCAATATGGATTTTATAATTCAATTTAAAAAATCCTCTTTTTTAATCTGTTCTTCAAAAGTCGAAAACGCTATCCGCCATGTTGGGTACTGACGTGACGTCATACTTTTAGTAAACAAATATCGAATCGAAAACATATTGATGATGTCAGGCTCTGTTTATTTTGAAATTTTAAAATTTCTATCACGTTTTTGGGTTTTTACTCTTTAATCATTTAATAGAATCATGGAAGACGGTTTTGTGATAGCAGACAATATAAATCAACCGAGGATTAATACGTTGATGGTGGCGAAATTTTTTGCGTCCAATCCCGATTTCTGTTCTGCTGAGTTAAGAAATGTTAAAACAGCGATGTAAGTATTTATTGTATTAAACATTCTCTTACAATACACAATTATAATAGGTAAATTATTACACAACCAATCCAACATAACCTATTTTTTGTATTGTTTACTAAAAGTATGACGTCACGAGTCAAAACAGCATGGCGGATGGCGTTTTCGCGCGAAAATACAAAATCATAAATAATAAATCGTTTTTAGAGCACTTTTCGGCTTCAAAAAATTTTAATAAAAATTCTATAGGTATAACACAGTCTCAGGATTGATTTAAAACAGTTTTCAAAAAAGAGTGTAATAGCCTATTGCAACCACTGAAGGGCAACCAGTAAACAGTATTCAAAACAAATGACGCACAATTTCAAATCTAGATTGTACCATTTGAAACCCCAACACTCGCCCTCCAGATAAAATGGTCTAAGTTATAAGATATATTCCACCAAAACATCCTGTAGAACTAAAACTTTAGTCTGAGCTAAAACATAACTTAAGTATAAATTATATCTAATATTATTTAATAATTCCTGTGAAAGTTAGCCAAATTTCGCTAAAGCGGCTATGAAAAGTAAAAAATTATCTAAGTCGTTATTACGTAAGTTTTTTACTGTATGTGACATGACAGTTGATTTTTTTAACATCTTAAGTCCATTTTTATGATCATCGAGTGAATTACGAGTAGCGCAAAATGCTTTTGCATACTCGTAAATTATAAGATGAAAGAACATTGAATAGGTTGTTCAAACGATGGTAGGCAATTGATTCCCTTTTCCTTTAAAATTTCGGGAAATAGCGCAACATTACATTAAAACAAACATGTAAAAATTTTCAGATTCCTACGCCCAGTGGTTTTGGCTATACTTTATAATTAATTACGCATTCACGAACGCAAAACCTATATTTTTATTTGTTTTTCAGAGTAAATGCAGGCACCAATAAAACTAATATTGAAACCGCATATAAATCGCTACAGTTTATAACATATGACACTGTCAAGCCGTGCCCAGTTGCAAGTAATACTGCGTTATTATGGTTCACCCGCGGCCTTCACGATGTTGTGCCATTTCTGAAACAATTGTTGGGGGCGCGTGCTCTACTGGTTTAGTTGAATCAGTAAATAAATTGTCAATTAAGACTAATTTTTTTATTTTATCTCCTCATTTTTTTAATAATTTTATTACACTTTTGATTATAACTTGTGCTCTTTCTGGCATTAGTCTCGATAGCGTTATCGCCACTCAGAGAGGAGCCCGGGGTCGACGTGATCACGAACCTGAAGTCGGTAAGTCAGGATTTTGCACTTCAAAGAGCTTCTTCTAATTTCCACAAAATGTAAGGGAAAATTTCACATAATAGATCATGTATTGATATAGGAGAAGAGACAGAAAGGTAGGTAACTTAGCAAAATTTAAGAAAAAAATTGAAATAAGTATTCTAACAAGCCATACGTAACATAATTCATCTCAAGCGCACGAACAGCGCAATTTGGTAGTGCGGTAAATAATAGCTGGAGGCGACGACGCATAATCACGTAATGTGTAGTTCCGTTAGCACTATAAACGATTATTACATTGGACAAATAAAATATAATCCTTAAGGATATATGTATGGGTATTCTCGATTTCGAAAACGAAAGTAGGATTCTATATCTGGGTATGGGTATTGCAGAAATAGACTAAAATATAAAAGCACTAAATTCTACTGACTCTGCAAAATTAATTCACAGTAGTCGCATTAATAAAACCGTACCTTAACCGACTTGCATGTGGTTGTCAGAAATTCGCGCCCGAGGCCCGGACGTCCATTTTGGCTTCTGTTTAAAATAATTTTTGATGAATGATAAATTACTTTTAGTACAAAAAAATGTTGCTTATATTCAAAATATCAGCAAATTAAAAACTACATATATTTTTTTTTAATCTTGGAACACCCGAAAACAATGGTTCAACCCACATCTGTCAAAATTTTTCAAATATTTTACTGATAACGTTATCAATATATTTTTATTTACAAATAGACAAAAATCTTCAAATCGGTTCGATTAGTTCTCACAATTATTTTCGTTGCCTGTCACAGGAATAGCTTAAAATAGTTGGTTTTTCTTCTTACGTTTAAAAATGATCATTCATTGATTGGTCCCAGTAAAGTATTCACAGTGAATGGAATAGTTTTAGTAATTTACTATTACTTCAGAGTGAAGTATGAATGGCCAGTACAGTCGCCCACTCAAAGGATTTTTTTTATAACTGTCTTTCCCTGTTTCTGCTCTAGTAGGGGAAAAAAAAATTGTGCGTGCTAGCCACATCTCTTCCCGCGCAGATTATGAAGTCGACATACATACATATATATAATCACGTCTATATCCCTTGCGGGGTAGACAGAGCCAACAGTCTTGAAAAGACTGATAGGCCACATTGAGCTAATTGGCTTAATGATAGAATTGAGATTCAAATAGTGACAGGTTGCTAGTATGTCGCCTAAAAGAAGAATCCCAAGTTTATAAGCCTATCCCTTAGTCGCCTTTTACCATATCCATGGGAACGAGATGGAGTAGTCCTATTCTCTTTTTTATTGGTGCCGGGAACCACACGGCAGATAAAGATTTTTGACGATTTTGCACAATATACATATGTAGAAGAAATATACAGCTCAACATGGAATTTCAGCCTACCTAACCCTACCCCGCAAGGGATATAGACGTGACTATAAGTATGTATGTATAATAAAAAAAACTTAAAACGTGAAGATATCGTACGATTGATCAGTTGAAGATATTCCGATGTCTATGGCCAGAACACTGATTCCAGGGCTATAGTTTAAGTCTATGCCTAGTCTCTGCCTACCTTTCCGAGAAAGAGGCGTGATTGAGAGAGATAAAGAGAACACACGTTGAAACCAACGAAATTTTAAAGCAATGTAATTTATAGCTCAAAATCTAATTAAACTAGTCTACGAAGTATCTCAGATTTATTATAAAGAAAAGGGCAATCCAAACAGTATCATATTAGCCTGTCAGATTAAAGCCACTCAAGAGAGTTATGAGTGTAAAACGTGCGTTAAAGGTGCGGCTACATTGACTAAATTACTTTCACTATTTCTATAGCAACTTACAAGTTTAGGTTGTAATCATTAGGAACTTTTTATTCTCAGATGTTGGATTCAAAGAGTTAAGACTGCCAAATAAGTTTAATCCCTAGTCAACATTAACAGTATCTTTATAAATGACTTTTTGGCAATGGTAGGAGGAGGTGGTTCCCGGCACCAGTACAAGAAGGAATGGGACCACTCCATCTCTTACCCATGGATGTCGTAAAAAGCGACTGAGGGATAAGCTTATAAACTTGGGATTCTGTTTTTTAATAATTTTAATTCTATCTTATAGCCAAATTGCTGAGCGTGGCCTATCAGTATTTTCAAGACTGTTGGTTCTGTCTACCCCGCAAGGGATATAGACGTGACTATATATAACCTGAAAGTTCTCATTTAAAAGAAATAGATAAATCTGATTGACTGACTGTATAAAATATCAAAGCACGCACATCCCTAACAGCTAGCTCAAGAAATTTAAAATTTTGGCATGTCGTCTCCTTAAGCATTTTGTGGCACTCACACATTTCCGAAACGGAAAATGTGTTTTTTTATCATATGTAGTAAAAGGTGTACTCTTACCAATATGTTTCGACTGTAATTTACAAATCCTATTAATCGCAATACGAATATCTGTTTCTAATAAAAGCGACGAAAAAACAGCTCATTATCCAAAAATTCAAACAAACTAAAGAGGTAATATAAAACATAATGAAGGCAAAAAGGTTGAAGACACCTTTACAATTGCGAGGGAGCGGTGGACACCGCGAGCTATCACGATCTAACAGAAGCAATGCCGAGGGCGTCAAACGAATTACATGCGTGCACGGCTGTACGCCTTTTGTACTAAACCAATTCACTTTAAAGATGAATTGTGTACGCGAGTGTATAAAGCTATATACTTATTTTCTTACACTAATGCTATTACATACATACATATGGTCATGTCTATTTATGATTGTATTGCATTTGCAATGAGAGAAAAATTTACATACATACATATAGTCACGTCTATATCCCTTGCGGGGTAGACAGAGCCAGCAGTCTTGAAAAGACTAAATGGCCACATTCAGCTATTTGGCTTAATATATTAATGATAGAATTTTGGTTGCTAGCCCATCGCCTAAAAAAGAATCCCAAGTTTGTAAGCCTATCCCTTAGTCGCATTTTACGACATCCATGGGAAAGAGATGGAGTGGTCCTATTCTTTTTGTATTGGTGCCGGGAACCACACGGCACTAATAATTTACTCATTTTCTTTAATGCTATTTATGATTGTATTCCTTATATATATTTTATTCAAGGAATATCTAGTAAGGCAACATCGTACACTGCGGACATAAAATTTGCTTTGAGAGAAAAATTAAAAGTACAAAATTTCAAAATCAAAAATACTACTTCTATGTATGGAGATGTAAATTTACATTGTTCATTCATGCCACGTTTCACTTTCTCGATGAAGTTAAAAGAAGTGCTGAAATTAAAAAAAAAATCATATTATTAATGAAAAACCTACATGAAAATGTATTATAAATGTATGATATTTCATTCAATATTGATTTTAAGCTGGAGTACTGACAGGTGACGTTGGGACCGCCAAATTGACGTCAATTAAATTTGACGCACGGCTGCGTTGAACGATATCAAGTGTACCTGTATTTTTTTGTATTTAATAAAAAATACTTGAAAATTACTTAAATCATATTAAATTTTTCATTTTTATAAGCATTCTGGTCAGCTGAAGAATGTATATCGATGTGGTAGGTAGGTATAATCACATCTATATCCCTTACGGGCTAGACAGAGCCAGCTATCTTGAAAAATCTGACAGAGACAGCTTGCTAACCAACGCCTAAGAGAAGAAGCTCAGGGCTATAAGACTCCATCCATTAGTCGCCTTTTACGACATCCATGGGAAAGAAATGGAGTGGTCCTATTCTTTTTTCTATTAGTGCTGGGAATCACGGGGTATCGATGAGTATTTTTTTTTCACTTTATCCTATTTGTTTGTATGGAAATTAATATATAAATAACAAAATGAATAGAATTAAAAAAAAAAAAAATCGCGGGAATCGCATTAAACTGTAACATACCATAAGTAAGGTTCAACACAACCGCGACCGGGTTTATTCCAAGGCAACGTCTACCCAATCTAAAACACGGTGAAAGTCAAAAACGACCGAAAAATCTAGAATAATAGGCCGTATAAATCACAATACCGTTATAAGGGCTCGTGGTCCTGTTTTTGTACCTTTGTGTGCTGATTCCGAAGCACCTTTTAAAGGATCGTCGCGTTTTGTTTTGGTGGATGAAGACCCTAAAGGAGAGTTGTTTATTGTACACAAGAAAATTTTATCGATGTTTTTCGGTTTTACAACTATCTCAACAAATATATCGTCATTACCTTGAGTGCCGTGTGGCACCAATACAAAAAAGAATAGGACCACTCCATCTCTTTCCCATGGATGTCGTAAAAGGCGACTAAGGGATAGGCTTATAAAATTGCGATCCTTTTTTTAGGCGATGGACTAGCAACCTGTCACTATTTGGATCTCAATTCCAACATTAAGCCTAGCAGCTGAACGTGGCCATTCAGTCTCTTCGGGACTGTTGGCTCTGTCTACCTCGTAAGGAATATAGACTGTATGTATGTATATATGTATTACCTTGATGGGCAGACGGAGCAAATAGTCACTCAATCACATCTTCTTTCTCCACCTGGTGTTAATACTTGTCACATCCTCCTTATCTCTTTGGATAAGAGTCCATGGATCGCATTTTGAAAATTATTTTTGATTGGGTAAGTCAGATTTCGACTCGAATATATACTCATTTGAATTCCTCAACTTTTTCATATAAATGATAAAATTCAGAGATGTTAGGAGATACATTACTTGCGTACTGTCAAGAAAAGAATCTCAAGATTACATGCTATATATACTATTTCATTTATTTTCGGTTATTTTCTTGATTAAATAAACAAATCTTTTTTTGTCGACTGTACCTGGTAAGTAGCCATCTCATTAATTGCAGAGCGAATTGAATCTTGCGGCTCTCATACATTCATATTTGTGCAATTTTGCACGTCATTACGGATGCCCTGTGGAGCGCAAACTTGAAAGGCACCGCTCATAGACTAATTGAAAATACCTCAGATATGCTAAATTATAAAATGATCCACTCATCTTTATAGAATAAGAGTTAAATTAAGATGATCAAGAGGGCAGGTGGTCGAATCGATAAGGTGTCCGAATAAAATGTGTGATGCACAGGCGGGAGAAGATTCCAATCCTACCTAGGCCATACGCGAATGAATCTTTTTTGTATTATGTACAGTACATTAGTCTGGGTGCTAACTGATGATTGTGATTGAAAAAATTACCGACGGAGTTGAAAAAATCGTGTGGAAATCTACACATTCAGGCAACTGGTGGTGTAACCATGATTCAATATGGGTTAGTTTCATATGTAGTATGATAGGATCGCTTTGTGAAAAAAAATATACCTTCCTGATTCTAGTATGGTAATCGCAAACAAGACTACCACCAGGCCACGTAGTAAGGCACGCGCGACGCCGTTTTCATCGTGCGAAAAGCTATCGCTATTTATTATTATAGCGATAGTTTTTCGTACGATAAAAATGGCGTCGCGCGTATCATTCTACGGACGGGGCAGAAGGATGATGATGACAAACATTGAGAGAAATTATGAATTTTCTCAAATACTTTAACCTGGAAATTAATCGAATATTAATCCTTATAATAACAGTCTTCTATTTTACATACCGAACCAGCATAACAATTTAATAAAGATAATCTAATTCAGCCTATGACCGCCGTATCTACGGCATTCAGTCTAACAGTCTATGGGCCTATTACACAAATGCAAGTAATTTGCATCCAGTTATGATAATGTGGTCATGCATATTGCACTCAGACGCTTATCATATCTGACTCCTTTATTAACTTAAGAAATGTGCTTGCATTTCAGCGGTTGACTTGTTTAACATAGACAATGTTAAAACTGTTTAATCTTAGCTCAGACTGTTTCGATAAGAGTAAGCCTAATAGTAGTTTTTTGTTCATTCATATAAACGCGTCTATTATCTTTTGGCAATGATCATAGATGCGAAGCCTTTCTCGTCTGATATCTTTGCAGGGGAACCGAACTCATATTGGATTATCATAAAAGCTGTATTATGTAAATGTGCCTATTCCCTTATACGCCTTTTACGACATCAGTGTGACCCTATTCCAAAGTTCAAAGTACGATCGCGTTCATATCTGCAGTCATAGTTTTAAAATTCTTACGGGTTAAAATAGCGTGCACTGTGGTTCCACTAGATACACACACACATGCATATTTAAAAGAATAAATATTCCTTCAAATGAATACGGTCTTTAATACCAATGATTACTAAGTAAAAGAGTTTATTATTCTATGACATATAACATAACAAAACAGAAAGAGACGGTAATCAACGATGGCCGAACTGGGCCCGATAATTGTCGATCGAAATATCGTCGTCTCTCATTTTGTCGATTTTTTTGTCTATTTTAGTGTTATTGACAATTTTTAATGTTTCAAGGTGGCCATTTGAACTAAGTAACTGACTGACTAACCAACTAACTGATATCTAAGAATTACAATACCCGTGTTTTCAAACACGGAAATCAGCAAGAAATATTAAACAAGAGGGAGCAAAATAAAACATTCAATAATTAAAATTAGTAAATTTTATTGAAACAGTTTACCTATAGTTTTATTTACATATTGATGATTATATAAAGCTATACATATATAGAATATTACACTAATTGTATCATCTACTTATCTCCTGTTATTAAGGTTACAGCTTAATTATTCGTTTTCATAAAGAAAAGATATTGAAGCTGTCCTTAAAATACTATCTAAGTAATTAGTACTTTTAATATAAATTGGCAGAACCTTTCACGCACTATATGGACTCGATGCACAGGGCAGTTGTCTTGCACAAAATATTGTTGGTATATCATCAATCGGATAAATACACCGCACAGTTGGTAACATGGTTTCTTGCAGCACTTGCACTTAATGAGCAGCTGTAGCGCGTCCTGCTATCCACACCTGTTCCCCAGGTCCAGCAGCACTCATCCAGCCCCACATATTTACAGATATGTGTCCAGACTCCATATTTGGCACAATATTTTTTTCTTCATACCGAGTTGCATTTCTTCGCCATAAATAAATGAAGTCTACCGTGTTGTGATGACATAAAATAAACGAACTTTTCGTCCGTAAATATCGCTTTGTTCCAGTCAAAATCCAAATACTGCCGAGCAAATTCTAAACGTTTTTGCTTATTTATTTCTGATAAATACGGCTTTCTTGCTGGCTGTCTGTGGTGTAGTCCCTCACGGTGCAAACACAAAACAGTAACCACTGATGTGTCGAACTGTTCCGCAAATATTCTGGTCGGTATAAAGCCATTATTTTCGTACTGTTCCACCATGGATCTCCGCTGTGTGGCGTGTCGCTGTGTTGATTAGTGGACGCCTTTTTTTTTTTCACTACCCTCTTCTTGATGGCCGGTTACCCAACTTGTTGTTTATTGTGTTATTTTGTGTGAATGTGTGAGTGATAGCAGCGGTGCAAGCTATAAAGTTTTGCGAACTATGACTGCAATTATGAACGCGACCGTACCTCAGGGCACAAAATTATGTCAAGTCAAATTCAAATTCAAAATTTTTATTCATTATTATAGGATACTTCATATCGCTTAATAATTGTCAAATCTTTTGGTTTCACAACATTGGTTGACGTCCAATAAATAATTTAAAACTAAGTTTACTGCCGCTTTCAAGGCGTCAGTGCAGAAGAAGAGGTAACAAACTGCACTGCAGCATTTTCTTCAACAACGTCAACTTCACAAATATTCAAACTTAGAATAGAATCTATCTCAATCTATTGATTATGAAAATAATTAAGTTTTTTTTTCTTGTCTGCAGATACGCCATCGGTTCGGTCTTTTCGACGAAGTGTGCACGTCTGGTGGTGTCCAAGTGCGGCATTGTAACTGGGTTCGATTCCTCAGGGTCTCGGAGAATTATGGACCTCAAGTAAGTACTTAACAAATTAACATATGTGGTAGGTCTAAGATATAATATATGTAGTGCCCTTCTACAAATTTCTTTAGTCCTTGACACACGTAAATAAATAAAAATTAAATATTCCCATATAAATAAATAATTATCCCACTCAATCTTCGAAAAGCACTAAAAATGTATTAAAAAAGAACTCACTAGTAGTATGAATGGGAAAATATGTTTGTTTATTTATTATTTTTCAAGCACTTTCGCATACATTTCCCATAATTAGTGGAGCGCACGGCAAATAAATTGACACGTAGAATTTGACACTTCTGGGATGCACAGTTGCAATTTGTCATATCAATCTTCTGCGCTGCGTCAATAGAGTAGAATTTTGGGGCACTAAAGCATTCATTAAAATAAATTTTGAAATATGTACACCGGAAAAAGAATGGAATAATTTTGAAAATGTTATATGAATCACACGAAACAAAAAAAAATGTTTTTAATGTAAATTTGAATTCAACATTATACCGATAAGGTATTTTTCGTAAAAAAAACCATTTGTCAAATATATTTTTTAATTTGTTTCAGGTAAATTTAGTCTGTACGAAAGTTAAAGGGGAGCCTGTATACGAAGCAGTGAAACCTGTGTCAGCTCACACCGAGCTGGTGGTCTACTACCTTCCCGAGAGACCTGAGGAAATGTTCTTCGTCAGAATGAGGAACAATTTATATAGACAAACTATGGATTCTATTTTAGAAGGTATGTATGCCGGCTACTCGTCTTCTCGCGCTTATTGTAGAAGTTAATAAAGGCAAACCTTTCTAAACTTGAGATTAGCATTGTTATACTGTATGTGGGTACAGTGGGCCACATAGAAAAGTATACAACTTTCGTATAATAGACGTATTATAATTATAAATTGCATATTTTTCTTTGTCATCAAAACTGTATTTTTTCATTTTTAATTTCATTATGGTCTTCTTACTTCCATTTAAGGTAAAGTATTACATTAATCCATTCATAAAATCATGCCTATTTCGTGAAAGGGTAGACAGAGACTACATTTTCCTGCATATTTCTTTCGCTTCATCCAAATGCATAACTCTCTTCATGCTAGCCTGTCGGTTTTTACTATGTCCTGACTTTTCGCCAAGAGGTTCCCGATTTGATCAAGGTAAGTATATTGCTTTAAGCCTTCCAACTCCAACGTTCCCATTCACACTCTCCTTGTATATTTGCTTAGTCAATCTGCTTTCATTAGGTATAATTTAGATAAAATATACGAACGGAAATAATTATAACTAATGAAGATGATTGAATGATTCATAATATTACGATACCTTTCTCACGGGTGCTATAATTTTGACGTTACTGATTTTATAGCACCATAAAATGATACTAATTTATCTATGTTTATTTATGCAAAAATAATAAAAAAGCAAATGTATAACTTTAGAAGTATGTATTTTGTGTTGCAATTTGAAATGCAGAGAGGAAAAATATGTAATCCTTATTTTGTAAAAATGATATGAACAAATTATTTAAAGAAAAAGGCTAATAAAGTTACGATTCTTCTTTAAGGCGATGGGTTAGCAACCTATTACGTCACTATTTAAATCTTAATTTCATCATTAAACCATAAAGCTGGACTTCTTAGTTCTGTCTATAGAGCGCAAAGGATATAAACGTGATTATATGTAATGTTTGTATGTAAAACTACATTGCCACTTTAATTTAAACAGACATATCGTAGGATGATGAAAATACACACATGTAATCACGTCCTAATCCCTTTCGGGGTAGACAGAGCCAAAACTCTCTTCAAGATTGAAGGGCATCGTTCAGCATAGACTAAAAATTAGTTTCGCCGTTATTTTGGGTATGAAACTAGAACATTTTTAATTTGTCTCGCGAATTAAAATTGTGAATATATTTAGAGCCGGTACAAGTGAATCGATAGCTAGCGGCGTCGTTTGCAGTACTAAGCGATTGGATCGGCGAAACGATAAGATTACTCCAAACATCCAGAAGAACTTTACAAGAAGCCGCCGCGTCAATGAGATGTGTAAAAATACTGCGTAAGATACCCGACTATAGATAGATTAAGTGCATTTCTTTTAATGAAATGAGTTAGGTACATTTTGCAGCTGTGCAAAATGTGTATATTATTTATTTTAACGCCTGTTTTATCAGTTAGTTACTACATTATTGAACGATTTTGTATTAAATAATAAGGAACACTATGGTGTACGTGACAAAATACAGTGGAGGATATTAAAAGGCATTTTTAAAAGTAAATAAGCTGGTAATTTGCATTTATTAATTAGTGCCGTGTGGTTCCCGGCACTATTACAAAAAAGAATAGGACCACTCCATCTCTTTCCCATGGATGTCGTAAAAGGCGACTAAGGGATAGGCTTATAAACTTAGGATTCCTCTTTTAGGCGATGGGCTAGCAACCTGTCACTATTTGAATCTCGGTTCTATCATTAAGCCAAATAGCTGAACGTGGCCATTCAGTCTTTTCAAGACTGTTGGCTCTGTCTACCCCGCAAGGGATATAGACGTGACCATATGTATGTATGTAATTAGAGAATACTTCTACTACGAGTACATATAGACGTAGTAGTGTATACTAAGAATGGTATATTGTATTACTAGTAAGAATGTTTATCATAAAATAAAGAGGCACTTAACAATTTTGACATCAAAAAATATTAAGGCCGTTAGTTTTTGATGGCTAACCCCCAAAATCGCCCCTTACATTTTTAGTCGCATAAACACAATTCAGTTAAACGAATCGCTAAACCAATAGAAGTTTAATTAGTACTTCTATTCCACCGGATGTGCATAAGTTGATGTTTCAAGATAGCAGCCTCTCGATATAGCGCGGTGAGAAGACAGATGGGTCGCCGATACAATCTCTAGTTAGTCTCGGGCCTACTCTATTTGTTGGATCAAGATCGTATTCGCGGTCCGTTTTGATTTAAGATTTGAATTTTCTATAAATACATTTATCTTTAACCACTTAACTAGTGTTCTATAGAATAGTTCACATACATATGATATACATAGGTCAAGAGTACCCAAAACCGCCGAGCTTGCATGAGGAGAGTTTTGAATGTGGATGAAGCGAAAGAAGTATGCAGAGATCGTGGCAAGTGAATGTAGTCTCTGCCTACCCTTCCGGGAAAAGGCGTGATTCTATGTATGTATGTACATAATGACGTCTTTGTTTCTTACGGCGAAGATAGAGTTTTATAGTCAAAAGTAAATTTAAGGTCACGTTTGGCTATTGGCTGTTGATGAAATGGAGATGATTTACTACGACTGACTTTTACAATCAGCACGGGAAGGGAAACAGTAATGAAAAATCTGGCAATCTTAATACTAAACCAAATATTGCATATATTTTTGGGTGTTAAAGGTAAGGTAAAGTAAGCACTAATAATAGTGCTTCCAAAATGAATTTCCAAGGTAGGTTTGTTTTAAGCTAGGAATTCAATTATAAATGAACTTTGCCGTGAGGAAAAAAAATCCGAAGCAAAGTTTTAATGATATTTTCTTGTCCACAGATTCACCTTTAGACCTATCAACGTCCTTACTATCAAGAGTATTATTACCCATATCCCCACCATCGGGGGCAGAAGACGAACACAAATCAGTATCAGGAGATTCTCTGACGTCATCATCAGCTGGATCATCGAATGAACTGTTAGACATGACGCCGAAAGTCCAGAGGAGGCCGGCGAAGTCAGAAAGAGCTCTGTTACCTTGCGAAGTCTGTGGAAAAGCTTTTGATAGGCCGTCGCTTTTGAAGAGGCATATGAGGACACATACAGGTAGGCTTACATATTTCAGTCCTTCATAGATTATAGATTTCAATATACCTATAAGTATCATGAGTTCATTTATTTGATAAAATAAACACACAAAATAATATTGATACAGCACACGGATATAATCTTTAATGCAATAATGCATTTAACAGTCAAAATTTTCAAATGAAATATTGTGACTAAATGATACAATGCGGGGCCTTCGTGAATCAATCTTTCAACTCTTCTAGTCTTGAACTTTGTTGCGTTTTTTTCTGAGGAGCAGGTCGAGATCTGACTATGACCACGATCTAGAACAAAGACAGTTAATTACACGAAACAACACAGGATCAACAGCTTGGATTAGGGTCATCATTTTAGTAAATTTCGTGGTATTATGGTCCAAATACACGCTATGTTTTCATGAAATAAATACGACTACTTTTCCCAGGTGAAAAACCCCATGTTTGCATGGTCTGCAACAAAGGGTTCAGCACGTCGAGCAGCCTCAACACCCATAGGAGGATCCATTCGGGGGAGAAGCCTCATCAGTGCCAACATTGCGGGAAGCGGTTCACAGCCAGCTCCAACCTTTACTACCATAGGATGACGCATATTAAGGTCAGTGTCTTTTAATTTTTCTAGCAAATTCCTTCGCTTTGCTTCGGCTCCGGAGTCCACTTTGTCTTTGATAGCCTGGATGTTATGTCCCGGAGTCCACTTTGTGTATTCTTTAAAAACCTAGATTTAATAAAAATAAATAAATAAATAAAATAAAAATCATTTATTCCAGGTAACAAGACCCATATTGTTGACACAAAAAAAATTACATTTTAATACATACATTGAATAATAATAATAAATTAAATAATAATATTAATGTCCATTTACTAATAACATCATCACTGTCGGTATTGAGGGAAGCGGTTCACAGCTGGTTCCAACCTGTATAACTATAGGATGTGCGTCATCTTATTAAGGTCAGTCTGTTTCAGCAAGTTGTTTGTTTAGTCTTTTTAGCATTAAGGTCAGTCTTTTTCACCTTTTCAAGCAAATTTTGCCGCTATAATTCGGCACCCCGCGTCCAGTGTCTTCATTCTTTCAAAGCCTAAGTTTTATGTTCATTCGCTTACTCAGCTTCATCGGAAATTATAATCAACAACCTATATTATCCATTAAATGACATATATTAACTATTTACAAGTTTCACCACATATTTATTAATATAATCTTTAAACGTTCTGAAAAATCATATCAGGAGAACTGTCTCTTCTCCAGAGAGGAAGAGGAGGAGGAAAAAGAAATGAAATAGTAAATAAAAATATTCTTTACTTAAGAATAATATATAAATCACGACAAAAACATTATCAATCGTCAAACGTTTATTCGTTTTCTACCTCATAATATATGCCACTTACCTTACCATTTCAACCATAATGTCAATGAATCATTTAATCGTAATATTTAAATCCGAATTTTCCCATGGTGTAATATGCCTTTGTTAAGGTTATATAGTTCACACACAGTCATGCGGTTCCTTAGTACGGCGCGGGCAACGGGGCGGAAAAGTCAAAAGTCTTCAACCGTGGTCGTGGGAATGCAACTTTTCAGAAAATGAGCGTGATTCACCGTCTTTAGAATTATGTGTAATGGAAATGACAAAATTCTCTTGGTTATCCAATTTGGAAGGCATTGTTTGCGCTTATGACGTTTTCTTAAAAATAGTAATAATGTCGATGTATAGTTTGTCAGGTGTTTTTGTTCCTAAACAGATTACGAAACATTAATATTGACGTTTATTTAGAAACAAAGTTTGTTAGCAGTTTCTCTTATTGTGCATATTGCAAAAATCTATTGAGGAAAAGATATCTAAACTTGTAGACGATTAGCTAGCAACCTGTCACTATCTCTAAATTTAAATCCACCATTAAGCCATGAAGCGAAACGTGGCTTTCAAGTCTTCAGTCTTTTTAGTCTCTATCTATCCCGTTATCGATAAAGACTTGACATGTATATTTAAGTTAAGAACAAATATGGTAAGTACTATTTGAAATACTATACTAGAACTACATAATAATTAATAGTCGTCGTACATACGAGTACCCTTGTAAACCATTGTTTTCATAATAATCTAGTACTTATTGACATCAGGTGATGATATTCCTGCTTTACATAGCTTACCTAATCACGGAAACTTACATACAATACAACCTCATTGTTTAACAAAAAAAAAAAAAACTAGTTATCCTTGATGAGACCATAGACACAATAGTCGATCTTATTATACTTTTTTTAATGATAATTCACATGCTATGCGCATATCCTTAAAGTACTTAGGACAATGTGTATTTTTTATTCGATGGTAAATTATACTAGTAATTTACATTTTTTTATAGAGGGTAAATTACTGAGCAATTGTTCATGGTACGATTTTCAGATTGAAAAAAGGTTTTTCTAGCGCGGTATTGAAATGAGACACGTGATTTATTAACCTCTTGTGTAAAAATGAGGGTAGTTATCCTACTACTATTATAAAGGCGAAAGTTTGTATGGATGTATGGATGTTTGTTACTCTTTCACGCAAAAACTACTGAACCGATTACCATGAAATTTGGTATGTAGGTAGCTGAAGACCCAGAATAACACATAGGCTACTTTTTATCCCAGAGTTCCCGCGGGATTGATAGGGTTTCCATGCGGACGAAGTCGCGGGCGGCCTCTAGTGAGTTATAATTATAAATATTCAGGTTTCTTTAAGATGACTGACAGATTTTGATCCGGTCATAACAACGGAGTAAATGAATAATTACTGGATAATAATCACGGGAACGACTTTAAATTATGATTATATTTTTAATTTAACATAAATACATATTACTATATTATCTAAAGAAAATTGAAAATATCCTGATTTTATAACGTAAGCAACTGATTTTATTCATTTGTACCAACAAATAAACAATCCTTTGTTTATGTTCTTACAGTTTTTATTAGATAAACGATTGCGCCATGTACGGAATGAAGATCAAACAAAATGTTCTATATCCATTACCGCGCCGATATGGGAAAAAATGGTTGAACACAGTACAGTCCAGAAATGGACTACACGCCACTCGTAAGCGTTAAATATTTATATACGCAAGTTTTTACTGGTAAATTGTTGTTTGTCTGATTCCAGAATTCCATTTTTAAAATGTTTTTGTGTTATAAATAAATTGCCTTCGAGTTGCTCAGAGACTGTTTGGTTCTGTCTACCCCGTAATAACGATGTAATATACATACGTATTTATAAAAAGCAAACAGCGTTTTAATTAAGTATTTATTTGGTAGTTACCTCGGTTAAAATATAGAAAAATCGCGTTCTTACATAAAAATAACGACTTAATTGGTACTTACATGAAAAATCCCATGAGATACAATAAGAAGAAGCGTTAATAAAAACATAATTATCCATTTTAAATGACGATAATATATTCAAGTGCTATACTACGGTTCGGTAAAGCTTGGTGCATACTGTGTGTTATTGTGCTCAGTTCCCATAACGCCCCACCTTAAGTTTTTACGTTAACTATGACCTCATGTGTCCGAGTCTTAAGAAAATCACACAAGGATACGCTTAGTGAACACAGGGCTGTCACTTTATGTATGATTTTTGTTGTGTACATTTTTAATTTGTATATGTTTGTCTGTAAATGTCAGTACAGGAGTAGTCTATTAACTTAAGATGGTAAGTAGTTTGAATCCAGATTTTCTGCAAATTGTAGGAAATATAAGACTTTTTTATTTATTCCATTTTTATCGTATCTTCAAAATAGATATGTTCAAACAATGATTTGTAAATCGAAATTTCCGCTTCCTGACTTAGTAAGACAGCACTGAAATATACGAATATTTCAGTATAAATCAATATGGGTAGGATGTCGGTATGATTAATACGTAAAAATAGTTTACAAGGTGTCACTTAAATACTTCAAACTTGAACTTATACTTTAGTCCTATAACAGAATCATATTTATGCATACACTTTTTTACTCGCCTTTACATTAAAATCCTTAACATAGACATAAATCAAGAAAGATTCAGCATCAAACAGAAAACCGCACTTTTTTTTATTTCTGTCAGCGTCTTAAAAAGTCTTCGCTGTCAACCCTAACTTCTTAAGGTGCACCTGCGACCAGGTAGTTAAGGGGCCAATAATTTACCAGGTCAGGTCAACGTGGGAACCCAGCTTGCCCAGGCAACTGTGACCACGGCGATGATGCGCTTATGTGCACTGCTTTTGTTTTTTTTTCTTTGTTTATGTTTTTACTCTAGATTATAACACGGAACGCCGCGCAAATTCGTTTTATTTGTTGTTTTGATTGAAAATTTGTTACAATTATTAACTTATTGATTTATTTACAGAAATATTTCTTATTTATTTAATTACCTACTTATTCAATTTTTACTGGTTTAAACCCAATACAAAATTATATGTCTCACTCGAGATAAAGCTTAATTACTTAGTACATATGTAGATATGTTGAATTAATCTCCTGATTGTTCCGTATATTAATTATTCATACTTATTGAAACGAATACTAACGAGATTTTCCAATGTATGTATACGTAGACATGTACATTTTGTAACATTTGCTTTGAAATTATATACTTATATATAAGTAGGTATACTTATATACTTATAACCTTTAAGCAGAATTGTTTCGCGTTAAAAATGACAACAATTGACACATTCATTCACATCCGTATTATATATATATAATAAGTAAATCGCAACGGACAACATAACCAAAATCCTCTCATGTGAACTCAAGGAACCGTGAAGACGTTACCGAAGACGCGCTGACCGGCAGACCATGGATTCTCACGGTATGTGTGAACCGTGCTGGGTGAGATGGGCTATATCGGGTACTGAATTCATTAATACATACATATAATCACGTCTATATCCCTTGCGGGGAAGACAGAGCCAACAGTCTTGAAAAGACTGATAGGCAACGTTCAGCTGTTCAGCTTAATGATTAAATTGGAATTCTAATAGTGACAGGTTGCTAGCCCATCGCCTAAAAGATGACGCCTTTTACGACATCCACGGGAAAGAGATGGAGTAGTCCTTATTCTTTTTTCCATTGGTGCCGGGAACCACACGGCACTATTACCACCACACTAAACTATGTATATATATCAACGTTAAAGAGTAGATAATCTTTTTAACTCATTTCTCCTTAACAATCTACATGCCCGCTGATTGATTAGCCATTCTGAAAGGTCCTTTCAACTGTCAGCGAGGTGGAAGATTGAGAGCGGAGCCAGTTAGCTCAAAATAAATAATAAGTCTCACAATACCCTTGGCTGATACAATGGGAACTGGAATTGATTGTTTTAACATTAAATTCAATATTTAAAGATATTTTATGGGTACCTCTTCCTTCTACATTTACTGAAATTTGGCGCAAAGATAAACTAAACCTTAAGTTGATTGTAATAAATCTTTTGTTATTTTAATGAAACAAGCATCATTAAATATAAAATTACTATTACAGATTTTTCTGCTTTTAAAAGTACGAGTAAAGGTGCCGTGTGGTTTCCTGCGCCAATAGAGAAAAGTATAGCACTACTTAATCTCTTTCCCATGGATGTCGTAAAAGGCAACTAAGGGATAGGCTTAAAAACTTGGGATTCATCTTTTAGGCGATGGTCTGGCAACCTGTAACTGATTGAATCTCAATTCTATCAGTATTTTCAAGACTATTGGCCCTACTACTGTCTATCCCGCAAGGGATATAGACGTGATTATATGTTTGTATGTATATTTTTATTGAAATCGCAGATCCTAGTTATAGGATTTCCTAAAATAAAATCTTTACCTAGATGATGACTTGATATGTCTTGTGAAGTGTTATATCATAACTAACAAAATGTACTAAATAAAATGGCACAAACTGTGTGTACTCAAAGTTCTCATGTCCCATATGAAACCTAGAAACCTGGACAGAAGACCACGTATCAACGTTTGAAATTACGTCAAAATCGGTCTAACTGTTCAACCGTGAAGAAATCATAACGGACAGACTCTTGCATTTATAATATAAGTCTCGATGAAAGGTTTTGTTTAGAAAGGGTTTAGTGTTAGTTAGAGTATTATCCCGATAGTTCTTCAACGATAAATTTCCTTTTGCAAAAGACAGCGGACAAGAAAGTGGTCAGTTGACGCGTTTCCACTCGTTAGCATCGTTATTTGTTTGTTGTCAATCTGTCTCTGCCTCCGCCACGCCACACACTTTGTGCTCACAATTGCTGGTCCCACAAAGCGTAGTGTGTGGTCTAAGTTTAGAGAAACAAGCGTTTATAAATTATACATAGATTTATACAAAAAATTGTCAAGGAAATGTTGACTGCCTGGAAAATAGAATTGAAATACCTGAATTGTTTCAATAAAATTTGGATTTTTTCCGTACTATACATACCTACATATGGTCACGACTGTATCCCTTGCAGGGTAGACAGAGCCAACAGTCTTGAAAAGACTGAATGGCCACGTTCAGCTATTTAGCTATGATAGAATTGAGATTCAAATAATGACAGGTTGCTAGACCATCGCCTTAAAAAGAATCCTAAGTTTGTAAGCCTATCCCTTAGTAGCCTTTTACGACATCATTCGGAAAGTGATGGAGTGGTCCTATTCTTTTTTGTATTGGTGCCGGGAACCACACGGCACTACTAACCGTACTATATACTAAGTTTAGGTACTTAAATGCCAAATTCTCCATGGAATCAGATTGCTATCCAATATCTTTCTCTTATAAATTGGACCACACAACAAGAGTAACGAGGAGCGAAGAATCCAACCAAGTTGTCTGATGACGCGATTTGTTCGCATGCCCGTCAAACGGTGACTCTGCGTCAGTATTCAAATTAATCCCATTTTTGTACTATCCCACGTTTGCGAGATCACATACCGAACCAAACTATTTGAATAAAAAAAACCTGGCTTTTGACTTTTTTAGGCGATGGACTAGCAACCTTTCACTCTTTCTCAATCTAAATTCCATCTGTCCTTCAATCATCTAACATTATAAATGCAAAAAGATGATATCCAAGGAAGAAGATCTAGATGCTAGTGATTTGTTTATTTTTAACTTTGTACTATTTTCTTGTTACTGTGTAAATTTCTATGCAATAAAGATATTACAAACAAACAAATAAACAAACAAGATCTGGTATCAGCTAGAATTCCTCCAAACAAAAGAGATTATTACTGTGCTCACTATTTGTTGGACTACCAAATGTGCCGCTATAAGAACATGCCATTGATTTATAAATCTGTCCTTTTAATTAATTAATTTAATTGATATCAGTACGGAGTTAAACTATATTCTTTCTTAATACTTATTTTTGAGCTGTCTACCATCATGGATGCCATACCATTTTTATATTATCATTAACATCAACACCTGCCCTTAAAGGGCTCTTAAATCGGAAACAGCATTTTTTATTATGCCCTTTCCGATGCCACCTCGAGTCCCATACTATCAACCTACAACGTTGTTTCGTAAGAAGCTGCGTAAGAAAAGATAAAGCAAATGAGGCTTTAAGTGTTACGACTTAGTGCTCAATGTAACTTGAATAAGTAATTAGCGTGTAGTTGCCAGCAAACTATTTGTGGATTGTCTTATTTAATTTGTATAAAAATGAAATAACGGAAAGTTTGCAAGTCAAAATTGTCCTATGAGCGTGGGTGCTATTATGACAGCCTACCAGCAGGTCAAAACTCGAAGATCGAAAAGATCGAAGATGGATTTTATATGAAAATTATTATGGTGGAAAGTTACTTCTAAAAAAAGAAAAAGATACTTCTAAAAAACGACAGAAAAATAAAAAGCCTTGAATGTATCTGCGTACGAAAGACGTTGCGATTTCAGAGTAAGGTCTCTTTTGACTGGTCCGAAGGGTAATTATTAAGTATCATTTGACTTCTAATTACATCAAATTTACGAAATTTTCGGGTAAAGGTGATGGATTTTTTGTCACTCAAAGATTATGTAACAGGTGACGTTACCCTTTTGAATCGTTTATACCGACATTTGGTGGAGACTGCTTATAATTGGTAAGGTTGATATTTTTATTATGATGGCGGCCCTTCACTTATTTTTTATATGTTTTTTTATGACTACAATATGACATTTTGTTCAACATATCTTAATTTTTTACAAATAACACTTCTGACTGGCCGACATTAACCCAAAAACATGGGAATATTGATGAAAATACTGCACCTATTTCCTTATATTATTATATGATGCATGGTCGTTGCAAATAATAATTGTATGATCTACTTACGTTTTACAGATTTCTGTATACCTACTCTTAAACACATCTTTATAGATATACAACAATCCAATAATACAGTTATATTAACTACAAGCGACAAATTGGAGGAAACATTACAACAGGAAGTCAATAAATGAGTTTTATTAGCCAACTTTCAAAAGAAATGTATCGAACTAGTACTGATACGAGTTTGAAGAACTAATGTGACGGGTGATGTTAAAAAATTCGATTTTTATCACGCTAATTACAAACTTGTTTCGTATACATGTCATATAATAAGTTCTAAATTCAAAATTTGTTTTTCAATTCTTTGTGTTTTATTTTTTTCTTAAACATAAAATAAGTCTTCATATTTTTATTATAATATTGTTTTTTGTTAGAATTCTCACAAAAGTGAAGCCAAAGTACAGTGCCCAGCACGTAAATTGAACAAAGTTCTACTCCGTAGTCGCTACGCAAAAATTTTTCTTATAAATTGATTCTGCTCATCACGGAAGGGTCGAATTTTAGGATCTTTTTATTTTCTAGGTGCTATATCACTTATATCGCTGGTTGGCATCGAGGTTTTATAGAACATACATTTTGTTTGTTTGTAAATACTTCATTGTACATAACGGAGTTACAAAAAACATAGTATGACACAAACAATGATGCACAATGGCGGACTTATCCCTGGGAGGGATTTCTTCCAGTTGACCAGGTACCTGAAAGGATCATATTAATGGTTAGTAGCAACAGCTAGGTACAACGTTAAATAATGAAAAGTGGTTCACATCAAAGTACCTTACCAAAAACACAGCTTTTAAAGAATAACGTCACGTCTATATCCCATGCGGGGCAGACCAACAGTCTTGAAAAGACTGAATGGCCACGTTCAGCTATTTGGCTTAATGATAGAATTGAGATTCAAATAGTGACAGGTTGCTAGCCCATCGCAAAATAACATTTCAAAAACAATATAGTGTTCTGTAGCCTCAAGACTTTACGGAACAATATTTAACAATGATTTTATATTCGTAGTTGGACCAAATAACAAATCAAGTGAGTCGAAAACTTGTTTTCCCATCTATTCTGTTTAAAGTACTTATGCTATGGCCCTTTTGTTTTCTCTTGGAAGAAACTTTATTTATAGAAGCGGACCTCTATACAATACTAAGTGATTTTTATATCTATGAAAAAAGTCTATTGAGTTAATTATATTTACATTTAAGTATTTCAAAGATAAATTATTATGTTTAACATTAATTTATTTTAAAAACTAGCGACCCACTCCGGATTAGTACGGGTAGCATTTGCACATATATATATATAAAAAACCTTCTCCTTGAATCACTTTATCTATGAAAAAAAAACTGATAAAGTTTGTTTTAAGTTCTAAGCATACACAGACAACGACAAGAAGCTTCTTACGTCTTTGCTTAATACTATGAGTATATAGTGAGTTAGACCAATTTCTGATATCAGTTTTATTCTTGCAATTCTTTCTTTTTTACTAAAGTCTTAAAAAAAAAGTAAAAAGATGCCAGTACTTTTCGCAGTTCAGTAAATCAGAATAATGAATTCATTAAAAGAAATTTCGTTACATACTTTCACGTATGATAAAATAGGCATATTCACACCTTTCACTGTTGAAATAATCGCACCACAGCATCTACCGTACGAGATTATACAAACGAGCCGCGTTGTATGCGCTTGCGCCGCGCCGCGGGATAACATTTTTTTATGCAGAACAAAAACACGAGAATCTCCCTAGCTTATTGTTACACAACAACTTTTTACGACGATGAATACTAAGACTTATCGCAAAATAAAGACTGTACAGATTGGTGATTTTGATTAAGAGATTGAAACGATTGTTGAAAAATAGTGAACTAAAATAATAAAATATCTATATTAAGGCCATCCATTTCAATCTGTGTCAAAATATTAAAACATTTTTTGTCAAATTTCTTTGCTACAGCTTGTTTATTTGTTTTTCAAATAAATGTCAAACTTTATAATGTGCTTTCTTTGACATGTAAAGGCTGTCTCGTTCGTGTTACTATATTCTTCCAAATTGGAACAGCATATAAGAGAAAATGATATAATTGGCATAATTTTATCAAACGATTTTTCTATCACACCAAACTTTTCCAATAAGAAGGCGTCACTTCTGTGTTTACGTTATTTCCGACTCACGTGCCACCGGCAGCTGGAAGCTTGATCTACAAATAATGACAGTGTTGCCATCAAACATAATTCATTTTAATCAAGCATCGCGAAGCCTTTTTTAAGTTATAAAGAAATGCGTGCGGATAATTTATCCGCATCAATAGACATAATGACATAAAAACAGATGTGCAAATTAACAGTGGTTTCTTGAAACTTCCTTGCAATAGTCGATTATCTATTGTTGTGGTCCTTTATGGATTAAATGGACCATTACGTTTTTTTCCTGGTTGCACATCTATACTAGTGACATTGTTTTCAGTATGCAACAGCTCGCTATACAACAGTGTAGTTTAATTTGATTTGTATAGAACTAAAAATAGATTTGTTTTCATAATAGGATACAAGGTATCGCTTATTGACGTCAGTAGGTATAGTTATATTTACTCACTACCGCTTTCAAAACGCAGATGTAGAAGATATATATTCTCCTTTATATATTTTGTGGTATAATTACTATATATATACAAAAACCAATACGGACACAACTAAAATGAAGATTTGTGTGCATTTTAGACAATCATTTTCTTCACTTCGTCCTTACCTCTTTGGAAAAGCCCACGGTAACGATTCAGGGATCAAGTTTATATACAAATTAATTTCCCAATGGATCTGAACCGAATGACTTCCACAACCTATGCAGAAGAACCTTACTCAAACTGTATCATGACTGCGCAGTTATACACCCAGAAGTCTGAATTTACAAGTTTCCTCATCATGTTTATAGTTTTAAAACGCCGATTAGCAATGAAATTAAATTATAACTCATTGTTACGCAGCCGTGGTAGGATTTTAACCTGCACATCACGTTCTTTAGTTTAGCAATTTAATTTTTATTATTTTATTGGATCAAATGAAAGGGTTGACGATTGGCAAAGGCCCGCATCTTCTTAATTATTTCTCGATTAAATATTCTGGTTGAGGTAAATATCAATCAAGTGAACACATATCTAAAGCTATCGTTTTCCTTTTGAGGTACAGTACCCTAAAAAACAAAAACTTGACGCTATCTCACACTTTCGGCACGATGAAATGAATTAACAAACATAGCTTGCCTTACTTATAACTTGTTAAGTACCCTTTCGGATGTCATTCAAAAATGTGAGCAATGATAATCACAAAGTAACTTGAACCTTTTGTTCTTAAAATATAAAGTTTAATATTCGGCTAATTTTGTTGCCAGCATAAAAATGCTTTATTTTTTTTTCTTTTTACATGTCGTACACGGTAGACATTTTATTGATTTATTAGTTTGTTCGTTTTACCGTCTCTATTAATAGTATGTTAAAATAATGACAGGTTATAGATAAGTAAGAATATTTATTTATGAAAAATATAGCATAAGAATCGTTTTGCGCATCACTTTAATATTAAATCAGATAAAGCTTTTCTTAACAGCTTCACTTTCGAGTGAATTTCCAAAAAGAAGAATCCTATATTTTATTCTCATGCAACAAAAACATTTGAGAACAAGCTTAGGGTAATAAATGTAAATCCTAGGCGAATTCTGTATCGAATCAAAGACGCTCTGGTCTAAGGTCATGTCAAGTGAACCCTTCTAACTCCTGGCTTTAGTCCCGGTTGCATCCCCACCACTCTGGTGAAGAGTCCGGGGTATGCCTTTGACCATACCAAACTGCGTATGACGCAAAAAGGCACACGTTCGAATCCCACCCCACGGCAATTACTATTTTCGAAGTTATGAACCTACATTAGTTTGAATTATTTGACAAATACTCTTACGGTAATGGAAAATATCGTGAAGAAACCTGCACTTTCAGGTAACTGGGTGTGTAACCATGATTCAATACCATTTTTTGTTCCCCTGCAAAGATTGCGGAGGTTAGCCGGTATCATATCGTGTAAAAACCTATCTCCGTATATAGTGGTGAGAATGTGATCGGGACTAGAGGAGGAAGAAGAAAACAAATTCGCTATAGGAAACAATACAAAAGTGCCGTGTGGTTCCCGGCACCAATACCAAAAAGAATAGGACCACTCCATCTCTTTCCCATGGATGTCGTAAAAGGCGACTAAGGGATAGTCTTACAAACTTGGGATTCTTTTTTAGGCGATGGGTTAGCAACCTGTCACTATTTGAATCTCAATTCTATCATTAAGCCAAATAGCTGAACGTGGCCATTCAGTCTTTTTCAGGACTGTTGGCTCTGTCTACCCCGAAAGGGATATAGACGTCACCATATATATGTAACAATACAAAAACTGATTCAACTCCGTACACATTACCATTAAAAATTAATTCGTTAAAATCGCACGGCTTATCTGACCGTCGCAAGCGCATCGGCCCTCTATCAATCATTCTTTATCGTTCTTTTGCCGCGCTGATTAAATTATATGGAGGAGGCGACTTAATGAAATAGCGGTAAGGAAGGTCTTACACTTGACTGAACTAATAAATACCGTTAGCTGTCAAAAATATAGTTACTAGTGGACTTTGTAAGTATACTACCATGCCATTGATAAATACATTATTTAAAATAAGTAATTTATAAATTTTGCTCAGTTCATTTATTTCTCATAACTTTTAAGCAGAAAAGCTAAAAAGTACCGTGTTGTTTGCGGAACTTTTGAATAGGACTACTCCATCTCTTTCCTAGGGACGTCGTATAAGGCGACTAAGGAAAAGGCTAATAAACTTGGGATTCCTTTTGTAGGTGATGGGCTAGCAACCCGTCTAGCTAGTCACTATTTGAATCTCAATTCCATTATTAAGCCATACAGCTGAACATGGCCTTTCAGCCTTTTCAAGACTGTTCGCTCTGTTTAGCCCGCAAGGGTACAGACGTGATTATATGTATTACACAAAAGAACTCGGTATTCTTTGCAGCAACCTGTGAAAATCTGAATCTTAATTTCATCATTAAAAGAATATAGCCTTTCAGACTTTTTTGAGACTCTAGATACCTAGTATGTGATAAGATGTGATATATGTATGTATGTTTAGGCAGAAAAAGATTATGATATTTTTCCATCACGATCTAGAATCCAACTCGGAACCTATAGATTCCTAGAGACCTAATGTCTAGACACATAACTGTGCCAAGCAGGCCCTTTAAACAACACACCGATTGGCATGTAAAATTCGAGATACTAAAAGTTATTTGTTATTTTTGAATTCCCGAACAAGCGAAACCTGAGCAAAAGCTGGTTGACAATCAAGTGTGACATCGCCCTTATTATTCCAATACTTACTAGCCTTAATCATAATTCTCGTAGTACTCGATATGCGCTACCAATTAATATGGTTCTTGTCTTCAAAGCCGAAACTGCATATTGATTGGTTGGAACTAAATTTAATTGAGGTAGGTATATTTAATTAGTTATACTTGATATATCAATATTGATGAGTCTGATTGTATGGATGCGCAGTCTATGTTATTACGGTGGTATATTGCCTAATCCATTTATACATATTTCTTCCTTTTATGATTGTCTTGATTTTTAATTTATGTCATCAATAATTTAATTTAATAACTTGAGATTTACGAGTACGCACGAGGCAGAGAGATTGAAACTAGTTCCAATGGAACTTTCAATTAAATTGGTTACCCTTTTACTTATGTTTTTTTATATATGAATACCTTCATTTATACATACTTAATTTCAGTATGCACTTCATTTGTTTTATTTCCTATTATCAACTATTTTATAAAACTTTTACGTACGTGTACACTTGACTTATGTTAAGTCACTAAATGCAGAGCAGTTCGAGCCTAGCCCGCGTTTCAATTCGGTGTGACGAGTTCGAAGACTTCCTTATATTACAACTTGTTGCAGTCCATTTTCATAGAGTGCTGCTTCTCACCTATTCGTGTACTCAGGCCTTTATATCCATCCAAAGCTTCTGTCACTGATAAAAAAAAAATACCAAACCAAACTGCATATCCTGACAAGCGTTTACTAACGAGCAATACCGGGATTGCATGGAACCATCAATATATTTCGTTAAATTAACTACAACCGCATCTCATTTGCATGGGATTTCCATAACGCGAACGAGGCGTATCGTCCCCATACGTCACTGCCGATTCTCATCGAGATAAAGATTTTAAAACGATTTAAGTTCATTCAGAATAGCTACCGGTTAATTGAAAGCGAATTAAGATTTGTATTGAAACTTATATATCCTGCCGCCTGTCTTATTTCACATACTGTTCACAGTGACATCCTCGCCCTGGGGTCCTTGGTAAAATTTACACTACTTTCTTCCTTCCCACACTGATAGTAAACTTCTTTCAAGGGTTTATAAACTTGGTCTTCTAACAAGTGATGGGCCTTATTTGATACTATCTAATTTTCAATTCCATTATTCAACTATTTAGCTGCATGTGGTCTTCGAGTTTTTTCTAAACTTTTAAATGTTTCTTTCTCGTAAGGTACCCTATATAATAAATCATATATTTATAAATAAATGTTTTTAAAAATTAATTTCACCATATACTGGGACTATATGGCATATTAATTTTCAAAAACAACATCTCTTCATTACTGCAGATCGTAACCAGTTTTTGCCTGACCGTGATTTATCCATCGGAAACCGTCAGACAACTAATGGCTCTTTGTTTATTGATTTATTCACAATATTCGGTTGCAGGAAGGTTCAATATAACGTCCTTTTTGCCCCTTTATCGAGCTACTGCTCCAATCTAGCTATATTAAGAAGTACAGGACTCGAAACAAAAAACACCACACAAATCGACTTCCAAATTTAGACGTCATATCGCGGTATAATTACAGCTTTTTGTGAGTGTGAATATTAGTGAGGATAGTGAAAATGAAGAGGGAGGGGCTGTTCGTAATAAAAGTGATTTATTAGATATTTTTATGTTAAATACAAAAGAAACAGTAACGGAAATTAAAATCAGAAACATACTACAACATGTTATATCTAGACAAAAAATACTTAATGTATTAGACAATCATTCGAAAGTACTTGAAAATTATGGTGCATATGATGTTGTTAAATTTGAAATTGTCATCAAAAAATTCAGTAAAACATGAGTGCCATACGGAAGCAAGACAAAGAACCAACACATAGACATGAAAATTAATTTCAACCATAGAGAAACGAAATTAAACGCTTAAATTTAAGGAAACCACAAATCTACTGTCATTCTGTTGTCTTTAAAGAGTAATTTGGTACATGGGAAGCCGCGGCGATATGGTATATTCAATTCTTTATTACCGCCGAATGTGTCATCAGCGGTCACTTTGTAGTAACTCCTTTATTTTTGTTGTAAATGACAATTGAATGACATGATGTTGTTCTGTATGCCGTACACTTTATTGACATGATTATAGCTTCAGTTAGGATTTATAATCTATGTGTCTCCTGTTATTTATGCATATTTATCATTGTATATAGGTTTTATATAATTGGAATCTTTTTGAACAAAAAACAGCTGAATGTTGCCTATTAGTCCTTTCAAGAGATCTTCTTCTTAGTCGTGTCACTCTTGACAGAGTGGTCGTGGTCATCATGTAGTGTTGGAGGCGGGCGCCAATGTGCGCCTTACGATGTCCCGCCATTTCTCCCTGCTGGAAGTCATCCTGCTGCACTCGTTAAGTGAACCGCCAATCACAGACTTTATTTGGTCGGTCCATCGCATGGGTGACCTCCCGCGCGGTCGAGAGCCTTCCACTTTACCCTGGACAACAAGCCGTTCTATGGATCGGTTGCCTCTCCTTGTAACGTGTCCAAAGAATGACAAAATGCGAGATTGTACTAAGGGAAATAGTCGCTGCTTAATACCGAGCTCTTGGAGTATCGAGACGTTAGTGCGGAACTCTGTCCAAGACACACCAAGCATTCTCCTCCAGCACCACATCTCTAGGGCGTCTATCTTTTTTCTTTCCACTTCTCGCAATGTCCACGTTTCAGCAGCATACAAAAATATGGGGAAAATAAGCGTGCGCACCAGTCTGGTCTTTGTGATCTTAGTGATGCTACGATTCCTCCATACTTTTCTCATTCTGTCCATTGCCGATCTTGTGATTGCCATTCGTCGCTTTATCTCGTCGATACATCCACCGTTATTCGAAATCAGAGCGCCAAGGTAAGTGTACGATTGGACCACGTCACAGTTCGCGATTCTAGTTACTTCTGGCGAATTACTGTTAGCGCGATCCACAACCATCATCTTCGTCTTGCTGCGATTTATTTTCAGACCGAACTCGAGGCCAACACGTTCCATTTTCTGAAGTAGATCTTCCATGTGTTGGGTACTAGTTGCAAAGAGAGTGGTGTCATCAGCATAACGTAGATTGGCAATTTTGTTTCCACCAATTTTCACACCGTCTGTCCAATCCTCTAGAGTGATGCGCATTATTAACTCAGTGTATACATTGAACAAGAGCGGTGATATTATGCATCCCTGGCGTACTCCGGCACTAGGGCGAAAGTTTCCTGACAAGACGTCTTCTGTGCGCACAGAGGCTGTTCCATCCTCGTATAGCCGTCTTAAAAGGTGGACTAGATGTAAAGGCGTGCCCATTTGCAATAGTGTGTCCCATAACACAGGCCATTTCACCGAGTCAAATGCTTTTGAGAAGTCCACAAAGCAAATATACACCGATTTGTTGAATTCTCGCGCTTTTTCGATGATCTGGCGAACAATCAAAATCTGTTCCCGAGTGCCCTTCCCTTTCACAAAGCCGGCTTGTTCTGGAGCTATCTCCTTAGATAGGTATGTTTTGAGACGCTCGTTAAAAAAATTTTGCTGGCGTGTGGTATCAAAGCAATAAGGCGGTAGTTGTTACATTTCTTTGTGGAACCTTTCTTGTGTAAGGGGGTAAATATGGTGTGAGTCCATTCATCGGGCCAATTTCCCGTCCGAAATACTTCATTACAGATGGCGTGAAAAATTTCATCACCATACTCTCCTAGAGCTTTTATGGTTTCTATGGGAATGGCATCTCTTCCAGTGGCTTTCCCGTTTTTGAGATGTTTTATTGCAGCTCTAACCTCAGACAGGAGAATGTCCGGTTCCAGATCCTCAGTATTAGGGACAGTACTCGGGAAATCGCGGCAGTGCGGGTCCTGGAATAACGACTGACAGTAGCCTTTCCATGTTTCGGAGATTTCAACCAGTTCTGTTACCACACGATTATCGCTGTTTTCTATAGCCCAGGTTTTAGATGGTAAGGTTTTAGTGATAACCCGAATTTTGTGGTACATGTCTTTCGATTCGTGTCTTCCAGCATGAGACTCGATTTCGTGACAGATGGCATGAAGGTAGTTGTTGTGGTCTCGTCTACATGCTGCTTGGACTTCAGCAGACAGTTTGTTAATAGTCCTCATGTCTGCTCCCTGAGCTTTCTTCCGACGTCTCTCTTCAACAAGAGCAAGAGTACCTTCGGTCATCCAGTGTTGCCGCTTGTGCGCCTTTGATTGCGTTTTAGACTCTGTTGCTGCCTGCTGGATAAGCTGTTTGGCCTTTTCCCACATGACGTTTGGGTTTGGCGTACCGCGTTTTGTTTCTAGCCATTCCGTCCACTTATTCTCGATGGTGAAAGTGAATTTCTCTATATCTGTGACTTCAATCCTTTTTTGTTTACAAGGAGTTCTGGCAGATTTGAGTTTTAATCGCATTTTCATCATCAAAAGTTCATGATCCGAGCCGCAGCAGGCACCGGGCATTGTGTGCACATTGAGGACGGATGTGCGCCAACGCGATTGGATAAGGATGTAGTCTATCTGATTGCGATGTCCAGTAGGCGATGTCCAAGTATACAATCTACGAGGATGGTGCTGGAATAGACTGTTGGCCACTACCAGGTTGTTTTCATCTGCGAACTGCATAAATCTCTCACCTCTCTCATTTCTCATACCAAGTCCAAATTTCCCTACTGAGTCACTGTGTTGTCGGGCGTTAGTACCAATTTTTGCATTAAAATCACCCAAAATAATAAGTAGCTCTCTGTTGGGTATTTTTTCAATGGTAATCTGCAACTGAGTATAGAACCTCTCAATATCTTGCTCTGTAGATCGGCTAGTAGGGGCATATATTTGCACGATGTTCAAGTTGACAGGTAGAGCTTTGAGTTTCATAGAGACTATGCGATCGCTTACCGGTTCGTAACCAAGTACGCAATTATTTAGATGTTTTGGAATAAGCAAAGCAACTCCATTTTGGCTCTCACTTTCATTTCCAGAGCAGTAGACGGTGTGGGTACCAGTTACGAAGTGACCGTTGTTCTTCCAGTGAGTTTCGCTCAATCCGCAAATGCTCAAGCCACACCGGGTCACCTCTCATCTCACAATGTCCAGTTTTCCTGGTTGTAGCAAGCCTCGAACGTTCCAGGTTCCTATCTTTTGGATTTTACGAAGCTTAACTGATGTTCCAGTAACAGATTTTCCATGAGAAGCCTGGTTTCCTACTTCTGCAAGGCCGGTAGTCCATTTCTCACCGCGCGCCCCGGACGCAGCACGGCGCCGGTTGCTAAGCGGGTTGCATGGCAAAAGCACCTCTTGTGTATTTACTTCCATGACAATTTTCTCGGGAAAATAGTTGCAGTGGTTTCCCCTTGCCTTCTGCACCAGTCTTTTGGGGTTATTTAATCCCGCAGGCTCCTGCAACCTCTTCCAACCATTGGTTGGGTGTGTGGTTATACCGCCACTGCTCGGTCGCCATTGCCTCGTCCGTTGTCTAGCAGGGAGCACCGCGGTCTTCCGAGAAAAACCGCCGCGGATGAAAAGTATTTTGTCCGCGCGAGCAGGTGAGGTTGACTGTTGGGGCCGGAAAGATGTTAATTCCGTTCTCCCCCTTACTCCCCAAGAGATGCGTACTTATAATCACGTCTACCCCGCAAGGGGTATAGACGTGATTATAAGTACGCATGTGTGTATAATCTTTATAATGAACACCGAGCGATGAGCTTTTATATAACTGAGCAAAACATTACAATATATTGATGATTGATAGTAGTGGTATTCACTAACATCAATTAGTACATAAAAAAAATGTTGGAGATATTTAAGAATCTGAAATTTTTGTAATCAACCGTATAAATTTGATAAGATAATATATATCCAATATAGGTATTTTGGCGGATACATTCATCAATACTAATTTATCTACTATTATACGAGTATTTGGTAGAGCATTAAAACTTACCTAATGTAACTCCATGATGACGACAAAATGCCTGTTCTAACAACCATTGTACACATTGGTCAAGTCGCTTCCTACAGACAGATTAGTGTTAATTTAGTCCGGGTGTAGTGTGTCAAAGTGTATTTTATAAATTTACAGAAGAATACATTCACAAAAAAATTAGAAACTGCACTAAAATCATCTTAAGACTAGAAAGAAAAAGAATAGTTAACTGGAAATTAGAAGAAAATAAGAAGTATAGTTTGAAGAAAGAGTAACTGTTATTATACGCCAACTTCTCTTGTGTAGCGTACTAGTGATAGAATTTTCTTTTTTTAAATCGTATATTCTCATTGTGTTATGTGTAGAATTTAGTGTTAATACAACGTTTGACACGGACACTCTCAAGAAACTACTACTTAGAAATACAATAGCGTTTCTTTCCTTTAGCTCGCCTTTATCAGTACAATCTAATGTGGAAATTTTACGTCAATTATAAAGTCTGCCGCGCCCAAATACCAGCTACATAAATGTCCTAACAAATTATTTATATACTGTCTCAAAGTAGTCACTTATTGTTACGTGTAGGCAATCTTCTTTATATAGGTATGCCATAGCAACGGTTGCCATGGTTACGACATTGGCATGAAAGAAAAAGAACTCACTAGCGCACTAGAATTTGATAATACTGGCTAAGCATCTATGCCAGCACTGTCCTAATGTACACTACCCAGTAACTTTAACGACCAGGCTAACGGAAGCACAGGCGTGGTTATTCAATCATGTAGTAATGGTATTATAAACTAGTTAATGTCCCACATATCTTTGTTGGCTCCCAACTGAGATCAAAATGATTTCAAATGTATAATTTTTTATTAGATCTTGATGCTGTGGCTTCAGTTTTTTATTTTGTAATCGGCTAGGTTTGAGCCAGCTGTTTGATGCGCTCATTGCAATATTATAACAAGATTTAGTTACACTTTTGATAAATATTGCTCTGAGGCTGCCATATTGAGGTGGTGTAGAGATGATATGGTGAGTATCTGATTTTTGAGAAAAAGTAAACCTAACTTCATACATATCCCAGGGTTAGGGAATCGACTTCCTAACACTTTAACCAACTTTTTTTATGCATTCTAAAATATTTCTAGAAAAACAAGCAATCGGACATGGAATACGATCATTCTTAAAACCTTCAAATTCCTTTTTACCATAATTTCGTAAACATAAAGCTAATTTATTCATTGGTTTCCGCTACTGTTTCGAGTATTTTAATTCACCAAAATATATTCCCACGAATAAATTAATTCACAAATTCGCATTGCCAACCATTAGCATTCTATTAGTGATCAAAGAAGTCACGCATAATTTAATTGAAATTATGCTTCCTTTGCAAATTTTATGTGTTAAATAAACATATTTGTTTTTAAGTTGTGATACAAAATAAAATTGTGATACATACACTTTATCCTATTTTATATGGGTTAAGTTTACTACAATATTGATTAAATGAAGATTCAGATATATTATTGACAATAAGCAAATATATTTGCAGACAGGCTCTCAAAGAGAGCTTCTTAATAATTATATTTGTTGTGACATATACTCGTAAATGTTTTTGTGATACGAACAGACAGAAACATAAAACAGTGAATGTATCATTATAAATGCATTTGTATGTATGGCATACGCTCACTGTCATAACTAAGTTAATGTGTATAATTATTTGCTACTTATTAAGGCGTGATTAGTTTAGTTTGTAGGATCGATTTTGACTTCACAACCCGGGTTCGAATCCCGTCCAGAGAAGACACCACCGAATGATAACATTAGTTTAATTAAAATTAAATTTTCCTACGATTAATGGTGTTATCTCAATATTTGTGTGATGTAGTGATCCGCTTACTTTCACTCGTATATACATATATGCACATATACTACAGGAGACTTTGAATCTGTTGTGGCTCCCGGCACCAATATAACAGGTGACTAAGGGATAAGCTTATAGACTTGAGATTCTTCTTTGAGGCAATGAGCTACCAACCTGTCACTAATAGAATCTCAATTCTATCATTAAGCCTTACAGCTGAACGTGGCCTTTCAGTCTTTCAAGACTGCTGGCTCTGGCTACCCCGCAAGGGATATAGACATCACTATTTATGTATGTACGTATTTATGTTAACCCCAAAAATGATGAAGGTTGATTTCTATCCAGTCTGTTCTGGTGTAATAATAGTACCACTATTGAAAATGCATTTTTGGTAACTTCACTTTCTTATCCCACAGGAAAAGCCGCACAAATGCAACCTCTGTTCCAAGTCGTTCCCGACACCTGGAGACTTGAAGTCTCATATGTACGTCCACAGCGGTTCCTGGCCATTCAAATGCCACATTTGTTCCAGAGGGTTCTCGAAGCACACCAATTTGAAGAATCATCTATTTCTACATACTGGTGAGTGGATGAATGTCGTGTTTTATTTGAATTAATTTTGAAAGTTATTCTCATTATAGGACTTTATGACTATAGGATATTATATTTTTGTCTCAGTTCTACGTATCATTAAGCCAAACAGCTGAACGTGACCTTTCAGTCTTTTGAACACTGTTGGATATGTCTACCCCACAAGGGATATAGACGTGATTATATGTTATGTTCTTATATTTTAAGACATTGATTATTATTTATTTTATATATTTTCAATAGATTTTTGATTTGCCGCAATATAAAAAGTAATTTTGAAAAAAGAGAGTTACCGTAACTTGATGAATTATTGTTTTTATTATTTTCATATGTGTAAAATATTTTGTTTTTCTTTGTTACAGCTAAACATCAAAGAAATAGTGCCAGGGACGCCACTTGAATAAAAAAAAAAACAAAAAAATAACATTTTCTAACTAATTATATTGATGTATGATACAAACATACATGATAAAATTATTTCCGTCCTTATAAGATATACCAGTGTGATATTAGTTTAAGTGTTAATTTATTATAAAATTATTTGTACAATTATTTTGACTATAAGATAATTTATGTAAAGAAAGTTTGGATAAGTTCGTGTCACAGACGTTAACACTTTTCTAAGTTAAATATTTAATTTACCTTCGGTAAATATTGAGAACGTGTAAATATTTTTTTAATTTAATTAATTTAAATTAAAACATTTGACGTTCCGTTTCACTTATGAAAAAGTAGTTATTTACCCTCATTCATATTTCATAAAATATTTATTTTAATCGCTTTGAAAATCTTTTGGGAAGTAAATAATTGTACCTTATAAGAATGTTTGTACTCTATAAAATTTAAATACCTTAACTTATTGCATTGTAATAAGTTAAATTAATGAATTACTTAAAAAAAGGTAATATGATTGAGTTAATACAATTCCAGTTGCACAAAAACTGAATTTTAATAAATTTGTATATAATTTTTTGTAAATAGTACACATACCTACATAGTATTATGTAGCCCTTTCATATATACTTACAATTTGTACGTATATAGTGATTATTATAATGCTGCCGTCCATTTTTGTATATAAACGCTTATCACATCGAATTAATAATTTATGAGGAATTATTTATATTTTTAGATAAGATATTTGATCAATAAACATTTGTTTTAAACTAACGTATGATTTTTATTTAAACATTTAAACTTAAATTAACATTTACATTAATAAACATAAGATTCTTTTTTTAGGCGATAGGCTAGCAAACTGTAGCTACTAAAATTTCAGTCTTTCGATCAATGTTAGCTCTGTCTATTCCGTAAGGAATAAAGAAATGATTATATGTATGTATGATTGTATTTAAAACTTGGGATACTTCTTGTAATTGATAGGCTAGCAACCTGTTACTATTTCAATCTCAATTCCCTCATTATGCCGTCCTGCGGTTTGTGTGGCCTTTCAGCCTTTTCGACACTGTTGACTCTGTCTACCCTGTACGGAATAAGTATAGACGTGATTATGATATTATCTAGTGCAACATAATTGTCATAACTGTTTTTATTTTTGATGTTGGTCGCGTTATCTTATCCTCGTCTTTTTGGGAGAATCTGTCTGCAAATATTGTTAGGATGAGCGTCGTAGAGAAACCTATCTCTCCAGAGAAGTGACGATATAACCGGGACTAACGCCAGGTGGAAGAATACTTTTTTTTTGGTTGGTCAGGTTTTCCTACGAAGCGAACCATAACCATGGGTCAAAGTTACATAAGTAAGCATAAACATGGCATTCTATTCTTTTCAAGACAAGCTTTTTCTTCACAGAATAACCATTTTATTTAAAAATATGTATGTATTATTAAATGATCCTCTTTTAAAATGCCCAAATTCGCACGACAAGAAGATGCCAAAAAAATTTCATTTAACCATACCTACGACAACTTTAACGAAAGTACCTTATGACATAGTAAGTAATAATACCCATTGAGTTATTTTCGCGAGTTGCATTTTATTTCTCCTAAACAAACATACCAATTTATCGTGGCTTTTAAATATAGGCACGTAGGCGTCCTTACACGCAACTGCACAGCTGATTTGCATATAACAACTTCACTTGGAATTATTAGGTCTTAATTGTACGGCCGAGCATGTTAGGTCCGTAGGATTCTACACGGTTCGTGATAGCAATTCTAAGTCAACGATTTTAAAACGTTTATTCTGGTGCCAATAAGGTTATGTGCACTTTTTTTTAATATTAAGTAATTTTGTATAGGACCGGTCTTTGGATGTGACTTTTCAGTACGATGTTAAATGAAAAATCAAAGTTATGTACATTAGTTTTCATACTGGTGGACGCTCTTACGGCGAGGAAAAACATTGTGAGGAAATCTGAACATTAAGGCAACTGGATGTGTAACCATGATCTATCCAATACGGATAAGTTGCCCTGCAAAGGTTGCGGAGGTCAGATGGGTGTCGCTTCGTGTAAAAACCTGACGCACCCAATTCAGGATCCATGGTCAAAGGCATACCCTGGGCCTCTCACAAGAGTGGTAAAGATGCAAACGGGATATAAGCCACGAGGAAGAAGACTAAGTTGATTAATTTATAGACTTATATTAAACAATTTTTCCTAATTAATTTTAAAATACAAAAATAGTAAATTCAAAAATTATGTAAAATTAAAATGTTTGCGGAAGCCTAAATACTTACAAGTTTACGATATCAATTAGACAAAATTGGTCGCGACTTTTTAATGGATGTACAATGAACAACTTGATATTATAACTTAACTTTCACTTGCCAAACATGGTTATAAATTAACCAGATTATTAGATTAATTATATTGCGTGATGATTAATTTAACTGATGTAAGTATCACATTTCCTAGTTAATGTAAAGGTTGATGCAATAACAGTACTGTATGTGATCCATCAGATGAAGAATTTGGATAAAACAAGTGTTCTTAAGGGACGGAGACAAATAAAAATTAAAGAAACAACTGGTGAGTATAGGTAAATGTTTTAATTTATACTTTATAGTAAAGGTTTTAATGTACAAAGTATATTACGTATAGATGTATGAAGGACAGTGAGAAATATTTGTAACGTAGAATAAACTGTGCCTAGTTAGAAACGGTGGATTAGGAAAATCTAGACCAAAATATCTATATACATGGTATATTGATCAAAGAGAAAAAAGGAGTGGTCGTGGTTCTTTTTCCATTGGTGCTGGGAATCACACGGCATAGGTACAACAAGCTTGCATGAAAAGTTTGATGAGAATAATTTTAAGAACTACGACGCTATTATTAAGCACACATACAAATAAAAGACACTTTCAACTTATAACACCCATTTTTGATCTGCAGTTAATAAATAAATAAATATATACGGGACAAATTACACAGATTGAGTTAGCCTCTATGTAAGTTCGAGAGTTGTATTACGAGATACCAACTCAACGATACTATATTAATAATAAATACTAATATAGATAAACATCCAATACCCAGGCCAATCTGAAAAAGTTTTTTTCTCATCATGCCCTGGCCGGGATTCGAACCCGGGATCTCGGATGTCGCAGACAAGCGTATTCTTTTATTTATATTTTTTTTGCAAACAGATAATAATGTATTTCAAACGGCCTTTGCATTAGGCATCGAACACACTGTATAAACTTTAATTTAACCTAAGAGGCTACCACAATGAATCTATCGATCTAAAGTATTATAAATCTTACACGAAAACAATTATAATGTTCTCTGGGTGGTCTGTTTGGACCACCAAACCTGGTTTATTATTGACCATCTCAATCACGGTTAGACTATTAGGTTAAACGATTCTCGAAAGTGTAGGTGTTTAATACTAGAAATTGCGTATTTAAATATGTAGCGTTATACTGATACAATTTTGATCAGTCACGTTTTAATATTATTTTTTTAAGTACTGGTCTCTTTTTTTTAATATTATTAGATGTCTTTATAAATAGTCAATACAATATAGTACAAACATACATACAATCACGTCTTTATCCATTGCGGGGAAGACAGAGCTAACAGTATTAAAAAGACTGATAGGCCACGTTCAGCTGTTTGGCTTAATGATAGAATTGGGATTTAACGGGTTGACGGATGTGACGGGTTGCTAGCCCATCGCCTAAAAAAGAATAACAAGTTTATAAACCAATCCCTTAGTCGCCTTTTGAGACCTGCGTTGGAAAGAGATTTTGAAAAAAAAAAGACAAAGGTTTTTTTTTGTATTAGTGCAAACTGAAACAAAATGGCACATTGAAAGTTGGGTTCACTCATTAATAGGTTCCATATCTGATGCATCACTTAGGAACATATCAATTGTTAAAACTGTTATTATCTATACTTATATTATAAAGCTGAAGAGTTTGTTTGTTTGTTTGTTTGTTTGAATGCGCTAATCTCAGGAACTCCTGGTTCGAATTGAAAAATTATTTATCAAGGAAGGCTTTAGGCTGTATAACATCACGCTGCAACTATAAAGAGCAAAGAAATAATGGAAAATGTGAAAAAAAAACGGGAAAATTATTGATCCTTGTGGGCTTCAATGATGCTCAAAATAACTATTCCACGCGGACGAAGTCATCATCAGACATCCATGAGAAAGAGATGGAGTGGTCCTATTTTTTTTGTATTGGTGCCGGGAACCACACGGCCATCTAATTATAATTGCTCAAAAACAGCATCGTCCACTACTTTTAGCGGTATAGTAAAAACTATACTTTTTATTGACCATTTCACTTTTTACCGAAGCAACCGATGATCACAGTGGTATTGAAACTGTTATAAAAACCTCTATTAAACTAACAATTGGCTCGGCGCGAGCGCACAATACTATAAGATCTACCATAGATCGCTCAACAGGAGTCAATGCACAAACTGCTAGCAACCACCATCGTATATTGAACTGTGAAAACGAATGAAGGTAACAAAATAACAGATCAGTTAACACTGGTGCTTCTTTGAGACCGTTGGATGTTTAAGCCGTATTCTCACTATTATATTATATTGGGTTGATGATATATTTTTATTTCTTAATTTAAAGCAGTGGTGAGCCTTTAGTTATAGTAGAAGTAGTTGAGACACTATCAACAGAATCAACTAGTGTTTCAAAAATACCTGTTGATAGGTCAATATTCATATTTGCAAGGATCGTAGCAAGTGAAAAGATGAAAGTCTCTGCCTACTTAACGGAAAAAGAGGCGTGATCATGTAATGGTAATTTGTATAGATACACGAGTTACGAAATGAGAGAAACCGCTTAGTTACATCCAGTCTTATCAATTCTTGCGTTTTCAGTATTAAGGCTTTTAGCCAAGAACCTCAGCAACTATGAAATAATAAAAAAACAGATTTTAGTGATAGACTTAGCCTTGTTTTTTGTTTATCGAAGGGGAAATCCTTTTTACGGACAACCCCCCGGCTGTTCACCCGGGAGAGTGTGGGACTCCTGTCACCTATTGTACCAGCCTACCCACTAAAACCCCTCCGTGCGCCATTCTTGCCATTTTGAGGGCATCATGGGATCGCAGGCATTTCACCACGATACTCTCTGACTATTATAGACTACGCCTAACATACATTTCATCTTACACTCGTAACACAGCAACAAAAAATCCAATAAAGCCCAAACAAAATAGAAGATGTTTGGATCAATATGGTGTTGTTCACCAAACCGCTTTGTCATAGGTCGTAATCGAGGCGGGACGGTGGCGCCTTTGTATTTCGTTCGTCATCAGCTTTTTGTTAAGTTATCTGATGAGAATTGCTCCACAGAGTACTGAACGGGCCTCCCTCACTCAGTGGAATTGCTCCCATTTCGAAGACAAAAAGTGGTACGGTACGATCGCCCACTTGAACTGTCAAAATGGTTTTTAGCTAAGAAACTGGATCGGCACCAGACGCTTTTGTTTTGTGTTATTTAAACAACTAATCACAAGCCAACATTGTGTTCTAACTATTATTTTAGTTTGAGACTTATCTCTTCTTTTTATTTATTTAAAACTGTTTAAACGTAAAATGTACAACAAGCGGACTTAATGCCACAAGGCATGCCATTCTTTTGCGTATTCTCAATTGGATCATCAGCTGTGTCGCTTTGAAGTTCAGTTTCCAAAATTTTTATGAGGTTATTGCTTTTAGATATTGAAAGTTCCTAATAAGTAGTAGGAGTTTAAAAGCGTAGGGAGAAGAAAAACATGATATTTTAATATGATCACAATTATTAATTATTGAAAAACCAACACTTTAATAACAAGAAACTTCATAATATGGTTCTTTGTGTTCAATAATATTCACTTTCAAACTGTGCTCAGTGTTTGACATCTAAGGGGAAATATCTTTAACTAAAACAATGTGAATTGATTTATGATAATGAGATATGTCACACAAATATTTATAATACTCAATGGCAATCTAGCATTAATTTCCATAAGATGCAAAATTTTGATTTTAAAACACCGAATACTCATAAATCGTAGGGCATTATGAAGTGTCAAAAAATATTGCTCATCTGAAACAAAATTGAAATATTTATTTATATATATATATGAATTGAAGATCCTGCGAAGACATAAAAGATTTATCGATAAGTAAAATAACTATAATAAGATTTGAGCATGTTTTAGAGATAAGGGCGTCAAATACCTACTCCACACTTACTACTCTAAAGAAGAAGATCTTTAGAAAGCCAAAGATATTTTGCCAACAATAATTGCAATACAACTATGATTAATATATAAATTATTACCTTCGCAGCATAGAAGTTCATTTGCAATGATTTTCCTGATTTTCTCAGTTTCACAAATTATGCATTCCACTAAAATAGGAGCAGCAAAATTCAAAATGCTCGGCACTATGATTTGTTCCCACAAATTTATAGGATTATTACGCGGCTGTAAATAATTTTAAGGAAATAATATATAATTTTTTTAAAGAAAGTTTGCATAGGACATATTTTTTTTGCATTTTACAGAAAATTGTTCAAAGCGAAGCCCTGTGCAAAATATAGCAATGTATTAAGTAGCTTACATTGAAGTTCAATCATTTGAAAAATATTTCAAAGTTCAAATTGGCTTTGTATAAATAAAAATAAATAAAATTCCACACGATATCTTACCAAAATATATGATTTGTTATTTTTTATCCACCCATAAAAAATGTACAGTGATGACATTACGTACGATATGAGTGAATATAAGGTCTGGAAATCATGACATAATCATAAAAGAATGAGCTGTGTAAGCACTATAAACCTAACCCTATCTATAATTTTCAAGGTGCAAAAAGAAAAGATTTTTAACTGTAACAAACATAAGAATCTTTTGTTACAGCTTATGTCAAATTATTGACTTAAGTAGTAAGAAGACTGTGTGAATAGTAAGGAATAATTTTATAAATGGCACTACACAATTTCTGAATTCTGATAATATCACCCTTAGAATTTTGGACAAAAAACATTTGTGAAAATGTAATCACGTTACTCACTAAAATCCTATTAATGATAATTTACATATTGATAAAAAATTGGAACTTTGGAAATTTAAGATGTATTATTTATTTGTGCTATTATCCTTTTGTTACCTCATATTGCATAAACAGGAATAAGTAATTATTTTCTACTTTATCAAGTACACAGGCTGTAATTAAAAAAAAAAAATATTACCATATATTTCATAACTTTCCAAGACTCTGATATGCTTTCAATTAAAGTTTTGTAATTAGACATACAGTCCCTGAGATAATTTTGTTTCGTTTTGGTACATGCTGTTTTATTTTCTAAAAGATGTCCATGAATAGTCTTCCGAAAATTTCTGACTTGTCTAAACAGCAATTCAAATATCAATACTTGCATAATATGACCAGTATTAAAACTGAATATAATAAAACTAAAAACATGAATAGCCATACAATGATTGAATGACATTAGGTTGATACATTCTAAATGAATAACAATGGTGAACAATACTTTTATAATCACAAGTAATATAAATATTGTGTTGGTTATGTTTGTGCATTTGGTTAGACTCGAGTTGTATTTTTTATCTGCGACTTTCATTCTTTTGTAGAATTTGAAAAAAACATAATTGTTTGTAGTAAAAGACATCGTGACAAACAAATTGTATCCGAGTATTTTCATTAAAAGAAAAATAACGGAAGGCTTGAAATTGTTAAAATAATATAGTGAGTAAAAGAAAATTATATTCAGCAATGTTGAAAACATGATGCAATATAATTTGATAAAGCAGCTCATATTTTTCGGAACACAGTTAGAATAAAAGCCGAGGAGAAGACATATTTTTAAAATTTTCTTAACAGGGAGCATTTTATTGGTTGAATTGTGATAGACTCGGTTCTAAAATATTTGGAGTATGTGAGTTATCGGTTTAAGAAATCGTAAGATAATGACGCAATCTAATGTCAGAATTTAACATCCACTTCAGGAATATGCACAAACTTAAAACTTCCTAAATTCAAGTTTTGTTTAAAATTTGATAGAAGAGCACCAATATCTGGTGTCTCAATAAAACTAAGCCGCATTTACTTTTTTAATCACTATGTGCCAGAGAATATAATAAAAGCACACAAAGACTGGAATAGAAATTAAAAATATAACGAAAGAGAATGAATTTTGTGTAATTTATAAAAGTGCATTCACATATTGATCGTACGAAATAACGCTTATCAATTTAATATATCTAAGTAATTTAATTATAGTTTTGTGGTTTGGTTTACCAGGACTTCCTAAAACAGAAAGCTTATATCTACATAAACTTACCTCACTTAAATAAAGACTCTATTATTGAGTTGTAGCAAAAAAATCGTCAGTAATTGAAATATGATGGAATTCATGTCGAAGATGTCATTCGACGTTGAACAAAAAAAATTTGCTCTCCAGATTTAAGATTACACTCGATGTGGATAATCAATTATAAACGAACAACAAAGTACACAACCCGTTCCAGCGATCACAAAATATTATCAAAGTGTTAATTGCTCAACACGCTAACCGTTTATATGATTTAAACCGCGTCAGTACTCGATTCAGAATCGAGTGGTTAATAATCTCGATTAAACTTACGACTGCTGCTTGAATTAATCGATAATTGTTCATAAATCATCGATGTACCATTGGCAAAAAGCATTATCGGGGTGCGAACAGTTAATTTATTGTCGAGGTACAGGCTTGGCGTGTCAAGGGTACATAACTCGGCCCAATCCCTGTTTTACGATCGTAGGATGTAACTCGGGCGTCAGTAGGCGATCCTGTAATAGTGTAACTTATTCGACGCATTTGAATTGTAAATCCTGTTGATTTGTTTTGAATTGGATATCTAAATTGGTGATGAGGTTTTATGGTATGACTTCTTTACTTAAGGCTAATCTTTAATCTTTATCTTCTCTTGGCTTCGCCGAAGAGATTTTTTTATATTTATATAATTTTTCATTTTACAGTTATCGCACTACCCGTACATCCATCTCAGTTTGGTCCAAATGTTCGAGTGGCAGAGAATGCCTTGTGGCATTAAGTCCACCTGTTGTACATTTTACGTGTATAAAGTTTAAATAAATAAATACATTTTTAACTCTAAATGGAGCTAAATGCGTTCAACCCAGATGAATTATTGTAATAAATTCATTTGATGTGATGATTCAACAGGGCATTTTGGTATGGCCACTGATATCTCTCTCCCATCATTTCCATCATTCCAAACCACTCTACCGATTTATAGGACATACAGCTGATATGATATAGGATTTTAACAAACAAACGAGGCAGTCATGATAATTTGTTTGTTAAATACAGATAGGCACACAGACTCATAATGCTGTTATCTTATTCTTCCTCCTGGATTTAGTCCCGGTTGCATCGTCATCACTCCGGAGAGGAGCCCGGGGTATACTTTTGACCATGGATCCTGGATTGTGTGAGTTAGGTTTTTACACAAAGCGACTCCCATCTGACCTCCGCAACCTTGGCAGGTATACCTAACACGCATTGGATCGATCATGGTTACATATACAGTTATATTAATATGCAGGTTTTCTCACGATGTTTTGTAAAAACACCGATTAATATTCAAATAAGTGTACATGCTTACCATGAGGGTCTCGGCACCAATAAAAAAAAATTGACCCCTCCATCTCGTTCCCTTGGATGTATGTATATTGATGATCGTAAAAGGCGACTATGGGATAGGCTTATAAACTTGGTATTCTTCTTTAAGACGATGGGCTAGCAAAAAATAGTGAGACTATTGAGCTGAACGAGGCCAATCAGTCTTTTCAAGAATGTTGGATCTGTCTACCGCGCAAGCAATATAAACGTGATTATATGTAGGTATGCATGTATGTAGATACATAACTTCTAAACTAGCCATTGATACATGGTCGAGGTGGGTTTCGACCAGGGTGGGTGACCAGGGACCTTACCGATTCTTCCACCGACGCTCTTATACTCGTATTATATATGTATACTTACGTCCTCCTCTTGAAAAACACCTCAATTCAGTCCACGGTAAACAAAATGAAGCACACAAGAAACAAAACCGCATCGATTGGTGCTACCTTCGCGTTTTTGTTTTTCCCAATTTGGTTTTGTTGAAACAAACAATATTTAGAAAATAAACGATTGAATAATCGCTCGGTTTGATACACTCCGCTGTGGTGCTGCAATTCGATCTAACGCCAGCAAAAACCATGATTGTTTATAGGAGCCGTGATAACATCACGGTGTTCTCTATTGCTTTATAGGGCTGACGACGCTGGAGTGTGGGAGAAATAAAATGAAAAAAAAAACAGATTAGCTGGCTGACATGTTACAGGAAAAAAAAGTAATCTGACTGAATTAATGACTTTTAAAGAATATTTAAAATAAACTGAGTAACTTGATACCTGGATTATCTATATTTCAATTATATTTCAAAGTTTTATGATAATTTCAATGTATTTCAATGTATTTCACATATTTATTATTTGTCGGCCTCTGTGGCGCAGCGGTAGTACGCTTGTCTGTGACACCGGAGGTCCCGGGTTCGAATCCCGGCCAGGGCATGATGAGAAAAGAACTTTTTCTGATTGCCCTGGGTCTTGGATGTTTATCTATATAAGTATTTATTATAAAATATAGTATCGTTGAGTTAGTATCTCGTAACACAAGTTTCGAACTTACTTCGAGGCTAACTCAATCAGTGTAATTTGTCCCGTATATATTTATTTTATTTATTTATTTCATGAGTACTAGCTGATTTTCAAGGTGTATTTGAAGTTACTTTGCAATATTTTTAAATCGAGAAAATTTTATGCAATCGTGTTTTCATGTTTTTTGAGAAACATAGTCACTAGATCGAGTCCTGAAATATGCTGCATTTTTATTTCAAATTATTGATACCAGTACCCGAAACCGCCGAGCTTGCATGAAGAGAGTTATGAATGTGGATGAAGAGAAGGAAGTATGCAGAGATCGTGGCAAGTGGAAAGAGGTAGTCTCTGCCTACCCCTCCGGGAAAGAGGCGTGATTTTATGTATGTATGTATGATACCAATAATAATGGTGTTATAGATGTTTATGCTAAGCAATTTAGCCTAAGGCGGGCTCTTAATCGTGAAATTAAAATAGTGATGGGTTGCTAGTCGATCGCTTACAAGAAGAATCCCAAATTTATCAACCTTAAGTCACCTGTTACGACATGGATGGGGTATGGAATGGTCTTATTTTTAAACGCTGAGAGCCTCACGGCACCAAGAAATAACGTAACGGAAATATATTTAAAAAGATAACTGGCAACCCTAAATATCATATCTTTAGAAATAGGCACGTGCCGCCACTAAGCATCGAAACAATTTCTCCTTTTAAAGCGATTAAATCTATCGCAGAAATAGTTATTTTATCTCAATGTCATAAAGTACTATTTTGAATGTCTGCCCTTTGTCGATCTGCAAAGGTTGCGGATGTAGGGATCACGATATTATATTTCTGTTTGTAGTGCTGATTACTGAACTACTTGCATCTGATACTACTATAATATTATAGTATTTGTCTATGATTTTGCCTTTTTTAAATAAGAAAGATGAGAGATGTGTTTTTAAAATTTAACTTTTTGATTTTAGGTAAATTTAAGCTGATCAAGGTAAAGGCTTATAAACGTGGGTTTAATTCTTCTTTAGTACGATGAGCTTGCAACTTGCCATATGGTGGCTCTGTCTATCCCGCAAGGGATAAGACGTGATAATATGTATAAGTTGACCAAGGTAAGGGCTTATAAACTTAGTTTTTTTCTTAAGGTCGATGAGCTTGCAACCTGTCACTATTTGAATCTTAATTCGGACGGTCTTGGTGGCGCAGCGGTAGTACGTTTGTCTGTGACACCAGCGGTCCCAGGTTCGAATCCCGGTCAGGGCATGATTAGAAAAAACTTTTTCTGATTGGCCTGGGTCTTGGATGTTTATCTATATAAGTATTTATTTTAAAATATAGTATCGTTTAGTTAGTATCTCGTAACACAAGTCTCGAACTTACTTCGAGGCTAACTCAATCTGTGTATAAAAAAAAATATTCTTATACAGCTGCATGTTTTGAAATAAGCTAGCTAGCCTAGCTATTTAAATCGACTAAAAGAAGGATCCCAAGTTTATTAATGTTTCCCTTCGTTGGCTTTTATTATCTTCAGGAGAATAGTAGCAGCTAATGCACATTATGTTTTCCCTTCACTATCAGACCAGCATAGCCCCAGATGAATGTGACTATTCCTATAGTCGCCTTTTATGAAATCCCTCTAAAAGAAATTGAGTGGTCCTATTCTAAAGTACCAAAAACCACATAGCACCATAATGTTAAGCTGTAATAAAAAAAAACTTATGTAACTGGCCATCAAGTGCTATTTAAAAATATCTACCTAATAAAAAAAATATGTTAATATCATACAATACACTACGCGAATAGAGCTGGCAAAATCGAATTCTTTGTTTAAATAAACCACCGTCTAACCTACTTAAATCAACAAAAACATTCTAAACCCAAAACGAATTTGACAATACTGGCCGAAAAACAGAAAAAAAAATTATATATATCGATTTTATACGTTACGTCACTCGAATCGCTTAACGGTCGCCTTATATGCGGGGTGGTAGAGACCAACAGGTGATTATGCACCTGCCCCAACGGTTTCCTACTGATGTTACGATGGTTAGATTAGCCACATTTAAATGCAGGTAGGCCCTTTGTTCCTTCGACTTCCTTGGCGTATTGTTTTATTGTCACTAGTGTGATATTGGAAAAAAATATATATTAAGTAATTTATTAAGCTCTTTTCTGAAATACATGTGTTAATTGTACATCTGTGGTCCATAAAAATTAACGAGAATAAAGATTTGTATTTTCATTTATATATTTATGTGCATCAAGTAAAATAAGAATAAAACTTAAAATAGGGAGTAATTCAAGTACAAGTACAAGGGCACTACTTATTTCTCGAGAAATTTCTTCCAGCAGGCTCACGACAGGAAAGTGTAAAGAAAGTTATATTCTTACCTCGCTGTTTTCCATAATCCTGGATTGTGAAAAGGTAATGATTTTGTACAGCGTGGTTCTCGACTTAAATGAAATAAGACCACTTCATTTGAATTCCATGGATAACGTAAAATGCACTAAGACAATGGGCACATTTATTTAGTACAGCTACTGCTATGATCCAATATGATTCTGGTTCCCCTGTATTGGTTGCGGAGGTCAGAAAGTAGTCGTCTCTTATAAATTGCTGACTCACCTTATCCAGGATCATATTCTAATGGCTCAACCCGGGCTAAGAATTTAATGGAGGTTAACGCCAGAAGAAAGAGTAATAGTTTCGCAGCAACTTTTATAATTGAAACTAAACAAAGACTGGCCCGTAGAACTTAGCATTTAATAATGAGTAGAATGCACAATGCGGGGTCGAGACAGGTGCTTTGCGCACGCGTCGACCGTTAGTGTAGAAAGTGCGGTGGCACGCGAATATAGTGGCCATATATTTGTAATGTGAGGATAAAAAATGGTAATGGTAAAGGGTTTGCTAGTGAAAAACAAACTTTTTGTTTATTTAGATATAAATGAGTCGTCGGTGGTGAAGCATTAAGTTATCCGACTTAAAAATGTGATACACAGGTTGGTATCTTACCTCGATTATATAATGACTCTTTTTTAAATTTTAATTGTACATAATTCGTTCGATTGCCAATCAAAGTTCTTATGGTGAGAGAAAACATTGTGAGGAAACTTGTGAAACTTGGAGCTAAGATCGCGTTCCCAATCCCTTGGGAACAGTATTTTAATGTAGAATGAAATAAAACTTTTTCCTTACTCCTAATTACGTTTGCGCAATTCTATATAAAACGCAAGATGCGTAAAATAAAAAAAAAATTAAAACTAAATAATCCATATTAACAATTATAAATAAGCTTCATTTGCCATCAGTCAAACCAAAACAACACATTCCATGTGAAAGTATTTTTTTCTGAATTTATTAATTCTAAAGTCAAAAACTGTAACTTGTTGTACTTCTCTGAGAAGTGTCCCAAATTCTCAATAATCATGGACACACCAATGTCTTACCGAATACTAGAGTGATTAATGTCTGAAAGAAATTTGACGGGTGTTGTTTCATATACTTAGCCGCACGCTTTTTGTCTGTCCGAATGTGGAGCGATGATTTGGTAACATTAGTGAGCGGAGCTTGATGATGTGGTCAGACGTTTTTTAAGATGCAGAAATATGAGCTTCCTCTCTTAATTCTTTTGATTATTTAACTTTAACAATGGAAGATACTTATAAAGCTTTGTGTTAAAATATATATTTTCGAGTGCCGTGTGGTTCCCGGCACCAATACAAAAAAGAATAGGACCACTCCATCTCTTTCTCATGGATGTCGTAAAAGATGACTAAGGGATAGGCTTACAAACTTGGGATCCTTTTTAAGGCGATGGGCTAGCAACCTGTCACTATTTGAATCTCAATTCTATCATTAAGCCAAATAGCTGAACGTGGCCATTCAGTCTTTTCAAGATTGTTAGCTCTGTCTACCCCGCAAGGGATATAGACGTGACGATATGTATGTATGTATGTATATATTTTCGATTAAGACTGATATCAGATCTATAAGGTGTCCGAATAAAAGTGCATGATTCCTTTGTACCTCATTAGCTGTGTTTTTTTTTCTTTTTCTTATTAGTGCAATAAAGAGTCTATCTATTTATCTATCATGATACACAAAGAGGAACATTGTGGCAATGACTAATTTCTGAGTTATGTATGTACACAAGTTTGAATTCTATTTATTATTCTCATAGTTTTCAGCCTAAACATGAGATGTGATTCTTAAAAAAGAGTTGTGGAACACAGTATTCTTCTCATTATGCAATTAAACCGAACTTAAATTCCCGAATGCAACTGTATGCACGATCTCACTGGCTCATCATTTTTTTATTGCCCTTTTTTGTACACCGATTACCCAGCTCGTGCCAGGACCACAAAATTTCCGTTCGTCATCCACCGTGCTCATTTTAGAGTTACTTAAATGTATTGGAAAACCAAAGAAATAAAATATTCTTCTACCTCCTGGCTTTTGTTTGGTATGTCTTTGACCATGGATCCTGAATAAGGTGAGTCAGGTTTGTACAGGAAACGACTTCTATCTGACCTCCGCAACCTTTGCAGGGGAACCTAATCCGTATTGGATCGATATTGGTTACACATACCTGCCTCAATGTGCTTCCTTCATGATGTTTTCCCTCTGTACCCTAAACCTACTCCTGGTTGAATTGAAGAAAAATTGTTATTAATTTTATATCACTTCGTTATTTACTACTAGAGGCCGCGACTTCGTCCGCATGGAAACCCTATCAATGCCGCGGGAACTGCAGGATAAAAATAGCTTATATGTTATTCTGGATTTTCAGCTACTTATATACCAAATTTCATCGTAATCAGTTCAGTCGTTCTTGCGTGAAAGAGTTACAAACATCCATACAGACTTACTCACAAACTTTCGCATTTATAATATTAGCAGGACTAGCTTTTAGAATTAGAATTTTCGCTGCGGATTTAGCTAATAGTAATATTTGTGGCATTTTTAACATTAGTTGGGATATTTCTTCTATATTAGCATTACGTTTCCATAGGAATAAATTATAATACAAAATTGTAAATAATTCAAACTACGGAACCCTTTATAAAGGTTCCTTTTTACAAAAAAAATGGAGCAAGGTGCATTGGACCGTTGTAAATCTGTACACGCGACACCGTGACGATGGCAATGCGTAAGCAAAAACTGACATTATTTCGTATTTCACATTAGGGGAGTAAACTAATGGTTTAGTTGCGTGATCAATTTGGAATAAAATCGCAATATCACTTTTTCGTAATATGCAACAAACATGTAATAGGGCTACAGAGATAAGATGAGAGACATCTTCCCTAAAGAGAACCCAATCAGGTCATTGGGTAAGCGAATGAGTCTTTCTTTAGTCTTATTTACAAAATTGAGATAATCTTTATGCTAGTTAAAATTATAATAAAGAAAGTATGTTGTAAACAAGTTATTTGCTATTAGTCCTATCTGTGTAAAATAAAGAGATTCATTTAGGTAATTATTTATGTAAAACTAGATAAAAACTTTTGCACAAGTTTTTTCTTTGGTGTAATTAGTAATGCCCGTTTTGCGAATTGCTGTCCCTTTTTTAATAAATTTTCATAAGCACTTTTCATCAAATCACAATAACAGTTTCCGTCATATGACTATTATTACACGTATCACGAGTATAATCTCTTACGTCGAATGCACATCGTTTGAGAAACATAACCACTCGCCACTTCACTCGACCAATGTGATTATTGGCCTATAACTCGGCACGGGTGATTTGTGATCATAATGTACTGGGTGCAATGCAGATGTCCACACCGAACAAAATTTATATCATTTTAGATTAGATTTTTTTTAGTATTGGTTATAACGTGATGGCGATACAAGCATTCGTGGCCATAATATAATTTTTTGTAGTAAAGTGGATAGTGTAAATCTTTTATTGACGCCGTCACCAAAAGGTTCATCTGAACCGAGGTCCCAGGTTTCTCGTTCTACATATTTATAAAATAACAAAACAGTAAGTTACTCTTTAAACAAGTTTCAATTTTTTCTTTGTATTTGATTTTCTTTTGGATTTCTATTTGTGTATTTTGCGCCGTGTAACGTATATTACAAGAATTTAATTTTTTTTTACTTAAATACCGTAAACTTATATATCTAAAATTATTTATTGACATATTTAATTATGAGAAAAATAACTTATTATTTTTTTATGACATCTATAAATATGAAAAAATAAAACCGCCGTTGTGAGTGACAAACAAAATATGGGTTAAGACAACGCCTCTAACTTAATACTTCAATATCAAAATCTTCTAATACTTTTAATAATAGATCAAAAGGCACCATAAAATGCACTTCCTCTTTACGTGTAAACTGCCTTTATTGTTCATTAAACATTTTGAATCTACCACGAATCCCTAACGACTTACCAATAAGGCCTATGTTATATTAATTAGAGCAAAAAATACCATATTCATGATCTTACAACAAAATAACATCGAACAGTCCTATCAATAGACCTTATGGTCCATTGGCCATGTGTCGAGCATATGTTCCCTCACCATAATACGTAGGTACCCGTACATATCGGTAATAAGGTAATTTTTCCTTATAACACCTTTTGTTGGACTTTTTTATTCACCCTTTATGCAACAGAATGGTAGCGGGCAGTGAGTCAATTAGGACTATTGTAGTAATGTCTAACAAAGATTGATAACTTGTTTTTAAGTTATGAATGTCGATTTGTAAAATGATTTGTGAGATTTATAGATAGCTTTAGTATGGAGTACGCCGTATGGTTTCCGGGTAAGAAGAATAGAACTGCTTCATATTTTTCTGTAGATGTGTTCTTCATAGCCTTTACTTTTGTCATCTTCTACGGAGAGAATAACATGCTTTCAAACCACAAAGCAAAGTTAAAAATAAATACATACACATTAAGATAGCCTTGAATTAAGTTCGAGACTTGTATTACGAGATTCTAATTCAACGATATTATATCAAAAAATAAATACTTATATAGATAAACATCCAATACCCAGCCCAAGCTGAGAAAGTTTGTTTCGAATCATGCCCTGGCCGGGATTCGAATACGGGACCTACGCGAATACTACAGCTTCACCACAAGGGCCGTCAATAGTGGCCAGAGGAAATAAAAGGTAAGAATGTTCTTAGTCTTTCTATCTATCTCTCTCTGATCTCATGGTATTCACCTCCGCCCTTCGCCACTATGCTTTGGGGCTTAGGATTTTCTTTCTAAGATTACTTTTTTCTACTTTGTTTGGTCTTAAGGCATTTTGTTTTATTTTCGAAGAGTAAATCCTTCCCAAATTTTGTGTTGTTGCGAATTCCCATGTTCATTGCGATATCAATTCAGAATTTCAGAACCTTAGGCAACGTACGTCTCGACATTATTTTGTCTTTATATTATATAATTAATTTTTTGTTCAACAAAAAATAGGTAATGAAACTAGGCAACTATAAAATATCGTTATTGATAAAATTAAAAGAGCACATATACAAGTTGTTGTTTTTTTATTTCTTTCACGTAATAAATTTCGTCTGCGTGTGAACCTGACCACGCCTATTGAAGTCGCAATCAGTGGATTCAGTAGGCAATAATTATTTTATTAATAAATGGCACCTTTTCGCCCATTTCCAATTTTGATATACTGGTTTTTATTAATTAACGTGTAAATCGTTTCGCTCGATTTATGCTTTTTAGTGATCTTTTTGAGTCGTTTCTAAAGAGGCGGTCCTCGAAGAAAATTAAACGCCTACATATTGTAACTTCAAAGTTTGAAGTATGAAATCATATACTCTTTTTTGTTATAAGTGATTATATATAAGAAGTTTTTGGACCGGAGCGTTGGTGGTAGAATGGTATAAAAGCGTTATATTCATACTCAAAATCTACAGCCTGTGTTGTGAGTACTTAAATTAGTTAAATTGCTAACCGACTCATTATGAAAATCATCGTGAGGAATACTGCTTGAAAATGCTGTGATGGTTACTATAGAAAATATTGCTTCTAGCAAGGTAAAATGTAAGAAACAATATTGATTTACCAAAATTCCTTCGGTAATGACTAGGTAAATAAAACAGCCTCAATCAACATAACCTATACTTAAATTATTGTTGAATTAACCATTAAATGTATTGCTACTTTGTTTCTTTTTTTACTTTTTTTGACTAGGTAGTGGGCCGTGTATAGGTACGTCAATTTTAACGTATGTGTTAAGTAAGGTACACATTCTTGTGATCCAGTGTAAAAAGCTATAAAAATAATATCATAGCATTCGTTGGAATGTATGATGGTAATGAATGAACGATAATTATTGCTAAACCTGGTCACCACGTAAGTTAATAACAATAAGAAGTGTGTAGCGGGAGCGATGATTCGGCTCGACCGCCACCAAAGGGAAGATCTTCCGCCAGGCTAGGTGTTAAGCCTCGCGAACCGCGGATCCGACGATGTTGTGTCAGAGGTTGTATATATTTGTATATATTGCTCCAATCCGTGAAATCTTTATTTGCGAGATTTAGGTGTTTCGCTGTTTTTGACTGATAGCGTCGCGTGATTTTATTTTTTATTTTTGTGACTTGAGGCGTATAGATGTCCCCACAGCAAATCTCGAAGTAAATTAGTTTACCAGATGACAAATAAATTTTATGTTTATGTAACTTACAAAGTGTAATATCACGGAAACAGTTCAAATCGGTTACCACGTAAATATGAAACTTTCAATAAAGAAGAGTTACTCATATAAATTTAAGAATCTAAAGTTAAAGCTACTTCAAAATCTTCCATTCCAATCTCCATATTATAGCATTTTATACGTCCCCGCCCTATCGTCTAAAAGTCATTATTGTGATCGATATCAAGTAACGCTAACTTTAATTACATGCGCCTACGCATAACTCTGTTTATCAGTGGCCACTAATGATTTATGGTTCCACATTAGTCTGATACTAGTTTGGCGGAAACGGTAACCGCTTTCATCTCGTACCTTTTAAAGTTTCCGAAGAAACATTAATAGTTGGATTGCGTAATGTCTGAAGTCTTGTAAAGGAAGGTACACAATTATAGGTTGAACTACGGTGTGACTCCACCCGCGCAAATAATTTAAAAAAAAGAACTAATTTTCGTCCTCGAGAGATTGTTTTGGAAATCTCTTAGGTATGGCCTACAGGTGCCCTTAAGCCATAATAAATTTCATCAAAATCGGATCAATAGTTGCGTGAAAGCGTAAACAGAAAGACAGAGTTACTTTCGAATATCCGTAGGGAAGTAGGGACATAGTAGGGATAATATTCCTTGCAGGTGGTTTGTTGATGTAAGTGAAAGAATAATAACTACCTAAACAAATCAATAAGGCAAAAATGAATGGGAAGTTGAAAGAGAATGGTAATTACGAACGCACCTTTATCTAATCGGGAACGTTTTTTTTTTTGAGACTACATAAGTAACATTCTGTAAATACTTACGTTGAAAATAATCGTTCATACTGGAAAAGAGACTAAAAGTTAATTAAGGAAAGAAATTATTGTGATTTTAGCTATTGAAAAGTAAAATTTCGCTATATAAATCTTGATTAAGTTCCATCATTAAGCTCATGGTGGTTTTCTAGTGTTATGACTTAAAATCAACCAATTCACCATCAAAGTGATACATACATAATATATTTAAAATCCCTATGTACAAAGTGGGCCTGCTGGAAGAAATTTCTCTAGAAATAAGTAGTTCCCTTGTACTGAATTTCTCTTTATTTTAAGTTTTTTTTCCTTATTTTCCTTGATGTACATCCTAAATATATATAAAAAAAGAAAATATACTCAATATGAAACCAGTACATCTTGTTAAACAAACCTCTAATATACAACGTCAGAATGGACAGCGCAAATAATGAAGCGGTCGCTATCCGGCGGCGTTATAAATATTGTTATTCACGTACGAATCCGATGACAGTGGTATCGTAAACCACTGGTGGAATATTTTACCAGATCGAATATATTCTAACCCATATGGACGGGCGTGTTGGCTACAATAACATGGCACCTCAGCTGCCATTCGGCTGTGGTTCGCCTTAAACTACGCGCTGAAGCGATTAGCGACGCGATTTGTTCTTCAAAGGCATTCTGTCTGATTTAAACAATGTTACGTTAAGTTGTTTGAAAGAGATGCTATATTCAGGGGGTTTAAGTGCTTAGGTAGTTTGTAGATTGTAGCTTTTTGACAAATGATTTGGTATAAGTTTAATTTATTTATTGAAATTTAAAATGACCCGGAAACGTGTCTGCTAAGGCATACTTATTTACTGAGAAAAAACTTTGATTTGACTTAAAATTTTGATTTTAATTTTTTTTGCATTTGAAATGCACTAATTATCATGTAAGCGTATTCATGGTTGCATTCTTGGCGGGTCTATGAAAAAAAAACGAACGTTATTGTTATTAACCTAACCTCTTTCAAAATACAATTTAAAATTGAAAAATAATACTTAGAAACAACAATATTGTGTCCGCCGTTGTGCAGTGTGGTTCACAATACATTTGAATAACCTCACTTCACTTCTTTTCTATGGAATTCGTAAAACGCCACTTGAGAAATAGGCACATTCATCTAGTGCAGCTTTTAGTTACAATATTGAGTAGTGTTTTCTTAATTATATATCAATTCTCGATAAACATATCGGTAAATTATATGAACATGGTGCTCAGCTGAGTCTGGGTTTTGTTACCGGAGATTGTTTTTTTTTAACATGTTTTTAACAACCGCTTCTTCTATGAACCTGGACCACCGCGTAAGCCCGCAGGCAAGCAACACTTTGGCTGATCTATAGCCGCAACGGTACTGCGGGCCAAATTGTAACTTGTTCTAGTGTTTTACTTTAAATAATACTTGCATACATGTGATTATGAGACGCCACAGAGCTCAGCCCACTTTCGTCTTGCTCTGTTTGCGTGTACTCTTATGATCCGGTAGTCAAAATGTAGTGGTTATTTCAGTAGAATTTGTTTAAAATAAATATTAAGAAGAGAATTAAGGAAGGAAAACTAAAGGAAAAGTTTTGACCAAGATTCGGAAATAAAAGAGGATGAAACTGCTGATCAAATTTCCCAGCCGAGGAACTTACGCTGATAGTACCTAAGTACTTTCAAAATATAATTTGTAGTTTAGTCATCTACATAATTCAATACTTATGCAACGTTTTTCCTACCCATGCGTTTATAGCAACAATCATGATTAGATTTTGCTGTTAACAGATAAACTTCCACGTTAGTCCCCGTTGCGTCTACACATTTCTGGAGAGGAGCCCAAAGTCCGCCAATATCTGTGATTCTGCCAGATTTTATTCACAAAGCGACTCTTGTCAGACCTCTGTAATATTTTGTAAACTTTACTCATATTGAATACTGACTTTTTGTAAACTTTACTCATATTGAATAATAACTCATTTGTCAGCTTAAATTATTTATCTATGTATTTTTGTGTTTTGTATTTTTATGTTTATTTATATACACATTTGTTTCAATATATGTATATATAGTTACTACAGTAATAGTCTGCATATGTTTAGTTAAATAAATACTTTTTGTTTTCATATGAGATTGTGCATGAGATACTTATCATGAGTTATGTTAACCACAAGTGGGGGGACGCTGGTTTTCTGAGATACAGGCATCTGCTTAGCTCAGACACCAGTCTCTCATATTCCTACCTATGTTATGTATTTACTACTTGATATTTGAGAGAAAATAAAAAATATATGATTGATTGATTGAATAATGATAACATTATTAAGTCGTCTAAATGTATATATTTATCTTAAGAAAACCGTAATTAGATCAGACAGAAGCCATTTTGAGCGATTACCAGACTGATTCACTAATTCATTGAAGTTATAGTTGCACCTCGGCTACTATCTTGTAAGGATGGAACCAAAATTAAAACTACTCGTAAAACATGATAATAATGACTGCAGAAAACTGTAGACCCAGGGTTCTTTCTTAGTAAGGACAAACAGAATCAACGCAAGAAGGATGATAATGATACAAAGACCTATATCCCTTGCGGGGTAGATACAGCCAACAGTCTTGAAAATGATTATGATGACTGAAAGAGGAAAGGAAAAAGGTAGTCTCTGCCTACCCCTCCGGGAAAGAGACGTGATTTTGTGTATGTATGTATGTATGACTGAAAGAAACAATTCATTCATTCCCAGAGAAATCAATAACAAACCTTATTAATAGGAGTCTTAAAATAGTTATCATCTCTTCATAAAATAAAAAGCCACGATAACGCTTGAAGCTATTACGGTAAACCAGAATATATGATTTTTATTATTATATATGGCCTGTTATTACCAGATAAGAGTAGACAGCACGCGCCGAATGTATGGACATTAGAATTATAGAAGAATGCGACTACCAGATGTTATCTTAGTGGTAGACGCACACTTTATACGAAACTTTTTGTGTAGTAGAAATTTTAAATTTGACTATATCAATAATAAATTGAAATGGTCAATTAAACTTTGTCAGATAGATCCGACACCAATAGAAAAATAATAGGACTACTTCATCTCTTTTCCATTAATGTCGTAAAAGGCGACTTAGGCATAGGCTTGGGATAACTTGGATTCTACTATATTCTATATTCTTTATAGAATCATCATTAATATCATCAAATGTCTCAAATATGAACGAAGTCTTTTCATCTCATTTCATCATTTGGCCATATTTTCATTCATCTTAGGCACTAATACATAGTTACTAACTTTTTTATTTTCGTAAATTGAAATCGACAGCGTATGTTATACAAACAGATGTAAAAGTTTGTCAACTCTATTCTCATTCAGTATCACAAAAACCTTTTTTTAATCTATAGATTATATTAAATTGTATCCTTAATTGAATGTTGCGAATTATGAATTTATTGATTTTATGGCTTCGTTAAAATGTCTTTCGTTTGTAAAGTAAAATTGTAGAGATAGTTGATATGAAATATTATGTAGTTTGCATGTTTTGGAAACAAAAAATTCATCATCATTTATTTATTTATTTAAGAAAACCAACAGCGTTACAGTTACAATTTACATTAATATTAAACAATGTTAAAGCTAATAACAGGTTTTCCTTTCTATGCTAGTAATTTTAACTGCCTACATATAATTGATTAATTACAATAGATTGAGAAAAAAAATGCTCTTAATACCTGAATTAAGAGCATTGGCAATCGAATCGCTGACCAGTGCGAAAAAGTGGCGTTATTATGTTATATTAGGTAGGTATGCTGTAAGACTATGAACTATCGTTCATATTATATCCATTCATATATATTCGGTCGTAGGACGTCCACGGCTGAACACAGGTCTCCCCCAATGACTTCCACCTCCCTCTGTTTGAAGCCACCTGCATCCAACGATTCACCACGGCCTTTACCAGATTTCATTATCTACAAAAAGAGAGGATTGGTCAGTTTTCCGACCATATTTATATATCTGAGTCATCTGATGGTCTTACAACTATGAGACTACTCCAATAATTCATTTTAGCAAATATATGGGCTGTTTATACGAATAGAAAACTGATTGATTGATGATGTAACTCGATCACGCGGCACAAATTGATTTCAACCTCTGACAATGGATGAAGCCACTTCTTGTGGTATTGAACCCTGTATCTATGGTCTTCAAGCTCTAATTGTCAGGGTGTCCATCCTTCTGATAATAAGTCTTTATCCTCTCTTGCTATTGACTTATAAAAGAAACATGAATCACAACATTACTTAAACATGATTGATACAAATACCATACCACATCTCAATCCCTAACACTCATAATTCAAAATACGATGAAGTTTTCATTCTCTGTAGAGACCAAGCAAGCATTGTCTAATTTGATCTATCAAGACGTGGGTAGAGGCACATTTATAAATTACCGCCGTAGGCTACCGAACGGCCGGATATGGTACCAAAACTCAATTAACCCGTTCAAAAATCGACTTAAAATCGATTGTTTAGGTTCCAAATCGATTTAAGTCGCTCTTAATTTGCATTCTTAAATTCAATGACCAAAAATTAAGGTAGTATTCGACGGAGCAACGATCACCGATCGCAATAACTGTTTGCCTACAGCTATGTTTAGAAGCCGCTTCCTTTGATTTTTATTGATGAGTTTTGGCTGTTCTATCAATATTTTTACTCGTTTTTTAATTGGATGATTTAGTTTCTGTTAATATGATACAGAAGATGCCGTAGACCTGACAAAGTGGCGAATGTTGGACAGCAAATTGCGGACAAACATACATACAAAGATACATACAAACAAACATACATGCAAACATGCAAACATACATACATATATACAGATCGCACTGAGCTGAGAACCACATTTTTTTGAAAGCGGTGAAAAATTCAAAAACATCATTAGGATTTCGTGATATTGAACAGTCATAACACATAGCAACATAGTTAAAATATTCCTTTCTACTCTATTCAAAAATGTCTCAGAATTTCTTCCTACTTATAAAGTTTTACGTAGATAAATTGTAACGACTGAATGATTGAAGATCATCATTTGATTTATTCCAAAAATCGGATTTCTATTGACATTTAACACAAGTAATTAACGTGTCAGCCGTGACTTTATCTGAAATTGGGAGAAATACATTAAAATAATGTAAACCTTTTAGATTTTATAGTTCATTTGCAATACAGGATGCCTTATTTTGTCTGACTAAAAATAAAAATAAAATTATAAGATATGCCGACTGATTGACTGAGCCTGATATTTGATGGAAATTTAGCGTGTAGGTCTTTTTATTCCGCAATCAGTTTTATTTCTAGTTAAATTACTGATGTGTGGTTCCCGGCACCAACTGAAAAAAGAATAGGCCGACTCTATCTCTTTCCTATGGATGTCGTATAAGGGGACTAAGGGATTGATTATAAATTTTGGATTCTTGTTTAGGGCGATGGGCTAGCATCCTGTTACTATTTGAGTTCTCTTCTTTCGCTTAAATACCTACCTATACCTTTTTCGAAGACTAAAGTCTTCGAAAATATCTGGCTTTTTTCCAGGAAAAACATAATCGCTGCAAAATAGAAGACGACGAAGGATTCGGCTTTTATTATAATATGAACTATTCCTCCAGACCCGGTTGCATCCTCATCACTCTGGAGAGGAGCCCGGGGTTTGCCTTTGACCATGGATCCAGGATTGGGTGAGTCTATTATGAACTACTCGTACTCCATCATCATGTACCGCCGGGCTACCGTTCGGTGTCCAATAATATTTTATGTGCAATTAGACACTATGTTTTGTCTCGAGTTTCTGATAAACGAGCTTTCATCAATTCGGTTCAGATTTGATTAGTTTACTGCCCTTTCATAAACGTGTGGCCACGAGATTTGGTATACGCCACATGAATGAGCGGATTGAGAAGACTAGATATTTCTATTTCAGAAGACTTCTACAGTTTTTAACTATTGAAAAAGTTTTAGTGTGGTTCCCGGCACCAATGCAAAAAAGAATAGGACCACTCCATCTCTTTCCCATGGATGTCGTAAAAGGCGACTTAGGGATAGGCTTACAAACTTGGGATTCATTAGTAGGCGATGGGCTAGCAACCTGTCACTATTTGAATCTCAATTCTATCATTAAGCCAAATAGCTGAACGTTGCCATTCAGTCTTTTCAAGACTGTTGGCTCTGTCTACCCCGCTAGGGATATAGACGTGATCATATGTATGTATGTATGTTTAATAAAATGTATATTCTAATATTTGCGACATCTACATATAAGAATTTCTAAAACAAAAACAAAAACATATTACTTACACAAATTTGTACCTAATTTTTTTTAATGATTTCTGATTTAAATAGTTTTTCTTCGTCTTTTCGAGATATCTAAGCCTCTTATAGCTTTTTCCATTCTTCTTTTATCTTGTTCACTCTATATCATGATAGACTCCCTTGTTCTTTTTAATTATTTCTCATTTTGACATAGGTATAATAATAATAATCAATAAGCTCATAAAAAGTTTTTTAAAAACAGACCGTATATTATAAATGTTATATACAAATTTAGTGGCCACAAGATGGAGTCCGTGTACAGGTAAGCACCAGTATTTATAAAACTAATTGGTTGTAAATCGGGGGCAGATTATTCAAAATGGCCGAACGATTTTGTGTAGTAAACCTCATAAACCTCCCTACATGTTCGTTGTCGGGTAATAGCTTCATGATAAGCCCGTTTATGGTCTAATTGGGAATCCAAATGTTCTTGGATCTTTTTGTACTAATCATTATTAATTTAAACGCCAATCAGTTGAATGAGATTGGTTTTATAACGACTTTTTACAACCGAATGCCATTTCTCTTATGGGCGTAATTAAAACATATGAATTGAAATAAAATCATTACCCAGATTTCTAGTTAAATCTCAAATGGGTTTTATTGATGTTATATAAATAAATGTGTAATACCTATCATGTTTTATTAAGACAATTATTTTTAAGATATCAAACCATTAGCTAGATACAACTGACCAGTGAAGTATCCGAGAAAGCAATACATACATACATAAAATCACGCATCTTTCCCGGAGGGGTAGGCAGAGACTACCTCTTTTCACTTGCCACGATCTCTGCATACTTCCTTCGCTTCATCTACATTCATAACTTTCTTCATGCAAGCTCGGCGGTTTCGGGTACTTTTGACCTGACCCTTTACCAGGACGTCCTTAATTTGATCAAGATACGTTCGTCTAGGTCTTCCCACTCCGACATTTACCTCTACATTCTCCTTGTATATCTGCTTAGTCAACCTGCTTTCATTCATCCTCTCCACATGAGAAAGCAAATCATTTATGTTTTCATCAGAAACACATAAAAACCAAATTTTACCCAATAATAATTCTACATTAATTTATTATGCTTATCTTTCGCTGGTTATTACCAGTTATCACCTATAACCCAAATCCTCGGTGATCGAATAGTTAAGGCGCCCGGTTAAAATACGTGATGCGCAGAAAGGCACAGGTTCAAATCCCACCTCGGCCATGAACCAATGACTATTTTCATGTGTATACATTAGTTTGAACACTCACCGATGCTTTTACGGGGAGGGAAAACATCCTGAGGAAACACATTCAGGCAACTGGATGTGTAAACATGGATCCGATACGGGTTAGGTTTATCTGCAAAGGTTGTGGTGGTCAGATGGGAGTCTTCGTGTAATAACCTGACTCATCCAATCCAGGATCCATGGTCAAAGGCATACCCCGGGGTTTTCTCCAGAGAGTTGAGGCTACAACCGGATGTTTCACCTTACCGCAGTAGTATTTACGATAGTCACGTCTATATACCTTGCGTGGTAGACAAAGTCTTGAAAAGACTGAAAGGCCACGTTCAACTGTATGGCTTTGTGATGGAATAGAGACTCAAATAGTGACAGGTTGCTTGTTCATTGCCTACGGGAGGAATCTCATGTTTAAAAGTTTATCCTTTAGTTGTCTTTCACGACATTCATTGGATAAATATGGAGTGGTTCTATTCAAAAGTGCTGGAAACCAAACGGCACCCAGCACCCATTTACCATACCTCCTGACTTATAAAAGATTCAGTACATGACCGCGATAGGATTTAAACCGTGTACCTTGTAACGGACACACGTTTCAAAGATCTTAACCACTTGACCTACGGCACCAGATTCTTGGGACCCATACACCAAAATCTAACTTTCTATCGAATTCCAAGAAGGCATTTATTTCATCGTTATTAAATTTATAACCGAGAAGATGAAATTGGACAAGCTTTACAAAATTGACTGCACATTATTACGTCATTACCATAATGCTCCCGAATTTAGTTGGGTTATGAATAAAACATCGCTCGTGTTAGTTTTCGAGAACATTCACTTGGATTTTGATGGATGTAGTCATGATGATGAACTGTGTGATTTTTGCAACACTGTAATTAATTTGATTATAATACTATGGTTCTGATTTATTTACATTATGATTCTAAGTCATTGCTTTGTGGCTTCGCAGCATTGATTCATATAGAACTACCGCTTGAATCACTCTTATCTATAAAAAAAAAGCTGCATGTAAATCCGTTGTGTAGTTTAAAAGATCTGAGCTTACGAACATACAAAGCAAACATAGTGATAGACGCGGGCAGCGACTTTGCTTTTGACTATGTAGTTATTTAAGCTTTACTTTTAGGAGCTCAATCAATTTTTTATTATTATTTGGTACACTTATTTGAAAAATGTTTCACACGAAAATCGTCCAGAAATTGCCTCTTATATTCTTACTGTGCATGACTTTGCAATGAGTTCTTGAGAAGGCAATATCTTGACTATGAATGGAGAACAGGTTCATATCGTAAGGTGATGCCTCGTAGTAATTACTGAGTGGTTCCATTATGGGTTTACGTGACGAATGAAATACTCAGAAACATTCAATTACCTTGGATTACAGATAAAATTATAGTTATATTGTAACCTCCGTTCAAAAAGTGGTGTTTTATAAGTTTTGTCCGTGTGTTTGTTTTGTTGACTGAATTGATAATATCGAAACTAATTCTCCAGCACTGTGGTCATTTAATGGCTTTAATGATCTTGAGAACCCCATAAATAAAATGGCATCGTATTGCGATCCGGAGTAAAAATACATAGCTTAAAATGTACAACATTTAATAGATAATACTACTAAATACAGTAACCACTCATTCACAGAATCCTGTTATAATAACCCATGCTTTCACATTTTTCAAAGCTCAATTTTGCCGAATTCCCATCTTTGTCGAAACAATTTGAACAACACACTATTTTCTTTGCTATTTAGCACAAGTACTATTCCATTTCTTATTGTAATTATATGAATGAAAATGACGTTATTTAGTTTCAAAAGTATGGTCTGTCTAGAGTAAGTAACGCAAAGCGGTTTGATGTAGGCGATGATTATTTTTTTATCAGCGGGGTGCATGTATCTGATAAACTATCGCTGTTTCGCTTTGCATTATGACGTGAAAAGGGACAGCGACAGTTCATTGCGCGATAAAAATGTTGTCGAGCTTGTCATGTAAGCCCCGCAAGTCTTCAGTTTTTATGTCATAGATGTTAATTTACTTTAAAAAATCGCAAATATCGGTTTGTAATTCGAATCGAGGTAATTTATCTAGGTAACTAGCCGACACCGAGGTGCAATAAACACCTTTATGGCGCCACCAGTATTGTTCCATTTTTTGTCATATGGAAATATAAATATTAAAAAAAATCACAAACAAAATAACAAGAACACCTATGTTCGTTCAGTCGGTGGCACAAAAAAACATTGTACAGTTTACAAACAATCAATCAATCTGAATTATGAACTGAATACACATTAAACACAACATATGTAGATACATAAAATCTTAACTAAAAAAAATGTAACAGTACAAATTCAGTCAGTTCGGCCCCCGCTTTTAAATAAATGCACATATTTCTAATGTAGTAACAAAACATTGATCGCTCCCGCTCTTGAATAAACCCACGCCTTTACTTACTACCAGTAGTTACAGACATAATTGCTGAAACGCGTGCGTGATACTGATGAGACAAATAGACCAGATGTGTATGAATGTGGATGGTGATTATTTTGAAAAAACTGTTACATTCGTACATGACATCTCGCGTTTAAGATATGAGGGTTCCGTAAATATTTATTTTAAAATATTGCGAGCCAGGTTTTTGGAGTAGTCAAAATTAATTTACCCTGTACCTTTGAGGACTATTGATTGATGCGGCTGTCACAATATCTATTATCATTTTCCTGGCGTGTGCCTAAGAGGCTGGAGTCCGCTAATTCGGGTTATATACTTGTGCAAGGGTTCCTTTCACTTACCATGTGATCCCAGAGTCTGCCTGTGACCACAAAAATTAAGTCTGCAGACTACCTGGGTAAAAATGTCTGGTCATGCCGCCGGTACTAGGTAGAAGTGGTAGGCTACTCGGACTATTGCCTGTAGGAAGAAAGACTTATTCTTTCTTCCTAGTCATAATTGCAGTGATGAGTGCAAAAGGAAAGATGAAAAGAGAGAGTATACAAACTGAGGGAGAAAGGCGTGATTACATGTGCGTACGCAATAGTGCCATGGAGGTAAGGAATCCTAAAACACGAGAGCAGCAATGAAACCCGCTGTGATTACCATAATTTCATCGCACCACGTGTCTGGCGACGCTGGCGCACAAAAACTGGTAGTAATCACAGTACACTGAGGGGTATATGAGTACACAAGTGGTATTACGGCCTCAATACGGATATAAAGTCGCTATCTCTGAATGCCTTTAAAACTAAACTGTGGCTTATCGAAAAGTCGTTTAATATTATTGACAAATATTTCGATAAAAAATAATTTTTGACAAGAACATTTAATATGACATTATTTTAATTTTCATTTCAATTTTAATTTTTAATTTAATTTAAATTCTCTGTATTTTTGCATGCCATGACTGGTTAAACGCGCGAAATGTATATGCTTTGTAACACTTATAATTGTACCGCATTTATAGCAAATAAAGTATTTGTATTTTGTATGTAAAGCAGCTGCTTCTACAGTTTTTTTTAAAGTCACTTTTTAATATTTGTTTAAATCGATTAAAAACGAGCTTGACAAATGAAACCACAGTAAATGTTCTTTAGATATAAAAGGTAAAGTCTATACAGGGACTAGACTCTTTCCAAAATAACCACGACCGCTTTATGCTTTTGAAATGCCTAATTTAATCAACAATTAAATCAAATAGTCACTAAGTTTCAAAGTTAACTAGTTTAAACAAAGAAATAAATTTATCTCCTCTTTACACAAGCTAGGCAGTTCGAGTACTCTTGACCTGTTCTTTTGCCAGGACGTCCTTAATTTTATCAAAGTATGTTCAATATTAACTTATTCAAACCTTAATAATAACTTTCATACCTATTTAGTTTTCAGTGACTGAATTACAACCAATCCGAGCATTTTGAATTATAGAAACTTCCAAATCACCTTTGACGCTACATTACATTACATATGGTCACGTCTATATCCCTTGCGGGGTAGACAGAGCCAACCGTCTTGAAAAGGCTCAATGGCCACGTTCAGCTATTTGGCTTAATGATAGAATTGAGATTCAAATAGTGACAGGTTGCTAGTCCATCGCCTAAAAAAGAATCCCAAGTTTGTAAGCCTATCCCTTAGTCGCCTTTTACTACATCGATGGGAAACAGATGGAGTGGTCCTATTATTTATTTGTATTGGTGCCGGGAAAGCACACGGCACACTTTTGACGCTATCTGTACAAAAAAGCAGTAGTCGCATAAGCGTGCTCCTACAGGCTACTCCGGCTACTGTATGGAATAATAGCTTTTTTGCCGGGACACGACATGCAATCACCTCCCCGTAAACACGTTTCTTTTGGGCAACTTCGGTGCAGTACCGCCTTAAGCCAATATTCTTACAATATGTAATTTTGTAATGAGGATTCTTTCAAATACGTGGTTCTTTTGGACAACAATGTCGTTAGTTCTTACTGTAGCTAAGTTTAATTTAATACAAAGAGCTTTAATAAAATTGATTTATAGACGTTGAGTGCTGGGTAGATTTAACTAGGTTTAGAATCATTTTACCTATGTGGAAATATGTGAGGTAGGTAAGTGAAGAAAGCATAGAATTCGGAATATAATTTATTTTCGTACATAACGTGGATTTGTATGATAAAATGTAATGAAATAGTAGTAGTAATGTAAGTGTAGTGAAAAAGTATAATTTATATTTTTATATAAATTATACTTTTTTACATCAATGAATCGTAGTCACTAGCGGGCCCCGGGCTCCTCTCCAGATCTACCCAAAATAAAGATTATCTAATCAATTTCTTTGGTAGGGACTTCTAATACAATATCAACTATTTATGTTGTTTTTTTCTTGACAAATGTGATATCTCTTCTGTGTAGTCTACATCAGAATTAGCCTCTATAGAACTATTTAAAAACGCTGAGATAAGGCACAGGCTAAGTTCATAAGCTAAAAATAGAGATCTTCCATTTAAAATCATAACCATTTCTTAGAACGGGATTTAGCTTCAAGCAAAGATGCTACCGATACTGAACAAGTCCCTGCCGACTCATTAAGGCATATGATCTAAAATATAGATCACAAAATAGGGAAAGATACGCCACACTTAAACTTTGAGAAATTTTAATTCTCCAAACTATAAGTGTGAAAAACTAGTGATTAATTTGTACAGAATTACTAAACTATTATGTGTTGGTTTTGATATTTGGATAGAATAATAACTTTCTCTTTTCTGCCTTATTATTGCGTTTTCCCATATTTCACCCTCCCCCAATACGCTTCGAGGTCTGAAGTTTACTTGACCCCATGACACAGTACAGACAATTACGATTCAAACCATTATCACAAGTATTAGTTTAATTATGGTTAGCAGGGTTCCTCACGATGTTTTTCCTCACCATATATGGATTATATTATAGTCCTTATTATGACTATGAATCTGACAAAATTTACATTTCGTCAATTTGAAAAATATTCAAACAATCCAAAAAATTTTGAAACATTGAAAAAAAAATTATATAACTTATCGTTTATTGAATTTAAATAGACACCTATTTATTTAAAAGATTCTTAATTTAAAATAATAGTCTTAAAAAGAATTAAACCTAAAGAGTCTATTATATTATTTTCATCATTGCCAGCTACCAATATCAATGCGACCGTATAGCGAGACAACTTAATAACATGGATTTATTACTTTGATACTTGGTATGATGATAGAAATATCAAAAACGGAGTCTCAGATCATCTGAGAGTAATAAGTTCGACCAACCAGCACCTTGGGCTATTAGATTGGATATGGGACAGGACTTTATCATAATTCTATAATATTAGGTCTAGGTACGCCTTAACTTAAGTATAGATAAATAAGTTAGCGACGCTTTATGATTAAACTAGCTGTGCCCGCGACTTCGTCCGCGTGGAATAGTTATTTAGGGCATCATTGAAGCCCTCAAGAATTAATAATTTTCCCCGATTTTTTCACATTCTACATTATTTCTTCGCTCCTAATCCTCCTAATAGTTGCAGCGTGAAGATATATAGCCTAAAGCTTTCCTCGATAAATGGTCTATTCAACACAAAAATAATTTGAACCGGAAGTTCCTGAGATTAGCGCATTCAAACAAACAAACAACTCTTCAGCTTTATAATATTAGTATAGATTATTTCCAAATTAAAAAATTCAAACCCGTATTGGATCGATCATGGTTACACATCTAGTTACCGGAATGTGCAGGTTTGCATACGATATTTTCCCTGATCATAAGAGCATCGGTTAGTATTCAAACTAATGTACATAACTTCGAAAATAGTCATTGGTACATGGTCGAGGTGGGATTCGAACCTGTGCCTTTTTGCGCCACACGCATTTGAACCGGGCACCTTGCCGATTCGACCACCAACGCTCCTCTTCAGATCTATCGCAGTGCTATAGTAAAGAAAATGTACTCGTAATACGCCACACAATACGTACAAAAAATCATATTCAACAATTTATTGCACTATCACATATAATTTGTTTTGTTAAAATTAACATCAAAGAAAAAATATTTTTACAACAATATTATTGTGACTTTCTTAATTTGTATGTAAACAATGTGTTACAAAGTAAATTACAAAGGTTTTTAGTTTCCATCTGGTTTATAGCCTAAGGGCAAAAGATATGAACAAAGCGTGACCTGAATGTTTTGGTCACTTCACGAGGCTTGGCCTGAAGCAGAAACATTTTTTACCATCCATTCTTGGATATATTGTTTTCGTGTTCAAAGAATTTTCTGCCTACCCTTCAGGAAAGGTGCTTGATTATATGTGTTTAAACAAAAGGTTTAACAGATTCTCAATAACAAATACAAAAATCGATAAATGAAAAACTAGGTCTATGATCATTTTTTTTATTCATTCACAAATATGGAATCAAATTATTCACGTTGTGTATCGAGCTTTTCAATGTCACTCATTGAAAGTAAGCTATTTATAGAAGGCATTTAGATCAAAGAATCAGGGAGATAAGCAACATTACGCAAGTGCTTCTGAAATAAATTTAAATAAGGTTTTTTTGTGGATTTTTTTTTATATTTTTGAAACGTTTTTGGAACAGTTTTAGTTTGTTCCTATCAATTCATTGTGCATATTATTTTATGTCAACCATTCAATAAATAATACTCGGAAGCATTTAAGGAACGATTGTTTCAAAGTGTGTATTAAATTCAAAGTGTTATCGAAGTTTTAACTTATCTATTACCAAATATCAGTTTCAAAAGACAAATCGTATAATAGAAATGTAGATACATTTCGGCTTAGATTTATTTTGAATGCAACCTTCTATTAATTTTAATTTAAGTACCTTAACTGGCGAAGTGGATTGCCATTCGAATTATAACTGAAAAGATATATCTATATCTACTTACTTCGGTGATCTATAAGCAAGTATCTCTTACTCAAAGTAACTTTGCTTGATAGCAGCATATCTTCAATTATCGTGCCTTACTTAAACACACGGCAACTATGCCTACTGGTTTTCCATAGATTAGACACAGACACAGATGTGACATGATAAATGAAAGACAGGTGGTGACAGCACAGATTAAAACTATTAAGGTTTCCGTGATAAATATGTAATGGTGCAAATCGTTCTATTCCGTGGATGTCGTAAAAGGCGACTAAGGGATAGGCTTTTAAACTTCGAATTCTTCTGTTAGGCGATGGGCTAGCAACCTGTCACTATTTGAGTCCCAATTATATTGAGCCGAGCAGCTTAGCGCGGCCTATCAGTCTTTTGAAGATTGTTGGCTCTGCCTACCCCGCGAGGGAAATAGACGCGACTATATGTATGAGTGTAAAGGAAGCTGCGTAACAAACTACATTGCAGCATTGTCACCAGACATTAACAAATTAACTGATTTAGGGGAAATATGAACTAGGTATTCTTGCTAGAAATCCGAAAAGCATTTCAAATCTAATGTCACTTTTAGACTTGAGTGAAATTTAAATTTCTTTCTAAAGCTTTATATTGATATCTGATGTAGGTATATACTTAATCTGTGACCACCTTTTTGCCGCCATGCACTTACATGTCAGTGATCAAGCGATCACTGGTGATGGCTGATGGCCGATGGATCCCGATCGCTAATCACTTTGACGGGTTAAGAAGCCATTTCCTGAGTTACTGTCTAATTTACAGCTTCGATTGGAGAGAATAATAGGCGCGTAAAACACCTGGTTATGACGGAGTAGGCATTATGGTATTTCTATTTACATTTATAGAGGTACAAACCTTTTTGAGAGGCTTTGGTTGGAGAGAAATGGAAATGATCCATTTAACTTTGCCAAAAATTACAAAGTATAGTAGTAGTAGTAAAAAATATTTCAGGCCTAATAAGTACTCATATAGAGTACTTATTAGGCCTGAAATATTTTTTTATTGGGATTTAATTAAAATAAGGTTACTTAGAAAGTAAGCACTTATACGCCTAATGTAACAATCATGATTCATTCACTCTTTCATATAATCATGACATTTCAAGTCTGTTGTCTGATAGGCCACGTTCAGCTGCTAGGCCTAACGATAGAATTGAGATTCGAATAGTGACAGTTTATAAGCCTATCCCTTAGTCGCTCTTTTCGACATGGGAAAGAGATGGAGTGGTCCTATTATTTTTATATTGGTGCCGGGAACCACACGGCACAACCATGAATTAAGCGGTTTAGAGCGGGATCGATTTGAAACCTTGATGTCAAGGATCCAACCGGGAATATAGTTAGATGATGATCATTAGTCATCAATAAATATGACATCTCATTATTCATATTCCTCCCTCCTCACTCCTCAGGTAAAGATGTTACCAGGTCTAATAATAAAGAATAAAAGAGAAGACTTTGTCTTTGACATATTCAGGCCATTGACATTTTTTTTTGAATCAGAGTATCATGGAGTTTCATTATGAAATATCATGCCCAAAATACAACCCTATTAAAACTCCGTAACACCTATGCTACCCATTAACCCCATATACGTTGCGAAACATCATTTTCTAATCGAGATATCGGAATTTCGATAGCCGGTAGCCGATTCGATTATAGTAATTTCAGATCCGAGCCATACGTGGTTATTTGATCCACATTACGTCAGTATCGATTTCATTATATCGCCACCGATTTAATAATAAATCGAGCCAATGATGGATCGTACCGGATGGGTTTTTGTTTTTATTCTTTATTTTTATTGCGTCGTATCAACTAGGCGTAATTACGGATGGGATATTGTAATGTACTTGGTTGTTAGTGTATCGTACGCGATGGTAATCGAATGAGTAATCAGAGGGTATCCGATTTATACTCGTTACTCGGTTAGGTGTTAAAATTGAGATGGTAGTGAATGTGTGCGGTTGAATGAAACTATGATTGAGCTTTGCAGGATTAAATTGTAAATATTTATGGTTATCCAGCCGAACTAAAGTCTATCAGTGACTCAAAGTCCTGTCTATTTTTTGTATTTTCTATAAGGTTTAAATGATCATAATACTTACTTAAAATAAATAAATACTACGTATCCATGTTAAAATTGATATTAATTACGAGTAGGTATATACTTAACGACACTGTTTTTAAATTTTTGTTGTTTGAATGCAGCTTACATACTTAAACGTATTATCATCTTATCTCGTCTATATATCTTGTGGGGAAGACAGAGTCTTGAAAAAACTGAAGGGCCGCGTTCAGTGAAATGGCTTAAAATAAGAAGAATCCCAAGCTTATTTACCCCTCCCTTAGTTTCCTCTCTCGACATGCATGGGAAAGATTGAGTGGTCCTGTACCTACTAAAGTACCAGGTATCACAAGCACTTGAATACATATATTTTTTTTTAATTTTTATATAAGTACGGGAGCATCAGTTATTTTGAACGATTCAATGAGTACTTTTAATTAATAATAGATCTTATACTTGTATCTCATGTTTCTTTTTTTAAATAACTTCATAGCAATCACGGCGAGTAGGGGAAAGCAATTTTAGATTTGGATCGAAAACCCATAAAGCTAGCCGAGTCGATATTTAGTTGGTCAGTGCTGGATTTTTAGATTGAACTATTATTTGTAAGTCCGGGATACTATGTATGTATGTATGTATGAAGTTACTAGTGAAAGACCTAGTAATTTCTGTTATGAAATTCTCTACTAGTGTACCACTAAACCACAAATACATGCCATATTTCAAGGATCTAGATCCAGTGCTTTAGGATATGCGTCGATATGTCAATCAGTCAATAAGTCAGTGTCCTTTTTCATATATTAAGAATGACTAAGGTGAGGAGTGTGGTTCCTGGCACCAATATAAAAAAGAATAAGACCACTCTATCTCTTTCCTGTCACTATTTAAATCTATCATAACGCCTAACAGCTGAACGTGGCCCGTCAGTTTTTCAAGATTGCTGGCTCTGTCTACCCCACAAGGGATATTGACGTGATTGAATGATTAAGCTAATATTGGTGGATATACACGCTATGTGGTTCCGAGAGAGTGGAATAGCACAATATCTTTCCGTTGGTATCGTAAGATGCGATTAAGGGATTAAGTGGGAGGAGGGCAGCAGCCTGCTACGCTGATACGAGTATGACAACACTGTGATCACCAACTCGCCTGCCCAGCGTGGTGACTATGGGTAAAATCTCCAAGACTATTTCATATCTTTTCCGTATCGTCCATGTCGTTAAAGGCGACTAAGGAAAAGCTTGGGAATATTGTTGTAGGCGACAGGCTAGCAACCTCAGACTATTTCAATCTCAATTCCACCATTAAGCCATACAGCTGAACGTGGCCTTTTAGTCTTTCGAGTCTGCTAGCTCTGTCTACCTCGCAGGGGATACAGAAGTGATGGTATGTATTTAATGTGAACATGGTGCCGTGTGGTTCCCGGCACCAATACAAAAAAGAATAGGACCACTCCATCTCGTTCCCATGGATGTCGTAAAAGGCGACTAAGGGATAGGCTTATAAACTTGGGATTCTTCTTTTAGGCGATGGGCTAGCAACCCGCGACGGTATTTGAATCTCAATTCTATCATTAAGCCAAACAGCTGAACGTGGCCTATCAATCTTTTCAAGACTGTTGGCTCTGTCTACCCCGTAAGGGATGAAGACGTGATCATATGTATGTATGTATGTATGTGAACATGGAGTTGGTCCTTCTGCCTGTCTTCGCCAGTAGCGGTGAAACGCGGTCCGATTCAATTACGATACAGGAGTCGATCATTATAATAATAATTGAATCACGAAGTATTAATTTATTGGTTCTACCGGTCATCTCTATTCATGCGTCTCACAGACTGGATTTATTAAGGTTATTTTCGATCAATTTCTTCGCTATTGATCTTGTTAGGGTGAATAATTATGAGAAAAGTAGATCTCTTTATTTGAGAAAGTTTTTTTTTTTGGAGAGAATTTGCACTTTCGTCTAGTTCAAGTTTTACCATGATCCAATATGGGCTAGGTTCTCCCCAGCGAAGGTTGTGGAGGTCAGGTGGAAGATGAGCCGCTTCATGATAATAACTAAACCAACAGGATCATGTCAAAATTATGTTATGGTCCAAAAGCGCATCCCGAGAGATGAGTATGTACATACATACATACATATGGTCACGTCTATATCCCTTGCGGGGTAGACAGAGCCAACAGTCTTAAAAAGGCTGAATGGCCACGTTCAGCTATTTGGCTTAATGATAGAATTGAGATTCAAATAGTGACAGGTTGCTAACCCAACGCCTAAAAAAGAATCCCAAGTTTGTAAGCCTATCCCTTAGTCGCCTTTTACGACATCCATGGAAAAGAGCTGGAGTGGTCCTATTCTTTTTTGTGTTGGTGCCGGGAACCACACGGCACATATGAGTATGTAACCTATTTAAACTTCATAATACCTACTAATTATATGTTCCGTGTTGTTCCCGGCACCAATAGAAAAAGGATAGAACCACTTCATCTATTTCGTCGTCGTTTCGTCCAAGGATGTCGTAAAAGGCCAATAGGATAGGCTTATAAACTTGGGATTCTTCTTTTAGGCAACGGACTATCAACCTGTCACTATGACATTCTATCATCAAGCCAACAGCTGAACGTGGCCTGGCAGTCTATTCAAGACTGTTGGCTCTGTATATCCCGCAAGGGATATAGACGTGATTATGTGTATGTATGTACGTATGTACTTATTATATAGTTGATACACAGCAGAAACCAAAGAAGCAAGTCCACCCGCGCTGCTTCACTAGTGAAGCTATAGAGATTCCGAATTCTTTTGAGTTTCGCCGCCAGCCGAACAGTAGCGGCATACACTGAATACAATACAACACTTATTTATAGTCAAAACTGTCGACTCCATAGCGTCCCGGTTGTTTTGTTAGGGAGTTTACACACAGGTTCAGAGCAGGAGGTCTGCGCTCAAAGTTAAAAATATTCTCGTCGTGTCATTGTTTATTTGAGCTCATGTGCACGCGTACTTCGGGTACCTCTCCAGAGAGGTTTGGATATAACCGGGATTGCCGCTTGGAGGAAGAAGGTAAGTAATCAATTATTCATACCTATTTATATTACTATTTCTTTATTAATTAATTCTATCATTAAGCCCAACAGCTGACGTGGCCTTTCAGTCTTTTCAAGACTGTTTGCTCTGTGAACCCCGCAAGGGATATAGACGTGATGATATGTATGTATGTATATTATTTTTTATTTTACTGTCATCGTACCACTCGTTCATCCATCTCAGTTTGGTCCAAAGGTTCGACTGGCAGAGAATGCCATGTGGCATTAAGTCCACCTGTTGTAAATTTTCGTGCATAAAGTTTAAATAAATAAATAATTCACTGTGACTTTTGCTAATCTCAAATATAAAACCTGTGGTGCAATAAGTATTTGGCAAATAAATATAATATTAATTTACCTTCTCAATTTATTTTATATTTATTATTTACACACATATTGTACAAACAATGGACATACAAATAAGTAAGTCCAAGTCCTGATTACTACTCTTGTACTCACAAGAATGACACAATAATAAAAAAAAAAACAAAAAAATGACGTAAAACTTTAACACTTTCACAGTGTAGAAGCAGCTTAAAATCGAATCAGTCCGTTCCTTTTGCGGTTCACAAGATCAGAGGAATAGCAGCGCAACCTTTTTTTTTAAAAAAAAAAACATACAATAACGGTATCGCCACAAGGTCAGTGAGATTGAAAACTAATGATTTGTTTTTTTTTTTGTCTTTGGGGTAGGGTTGGGTGACTCAAGAATCAGGATTGGTGTTCGATTTTCGAAAGGGCTTAAAGATTGTAGGTACTCGTAATTAAAGATATTTTCATCTATACTTGTACACACGTCACATCTCTATCTTTTACTGGGTAGACAGACTCATATCGCAGTTACAAGACCCTGTCACTTTAAGCTGGATGTATTATCGAATTGAGATTCATAAATAGAGAAGAAAAAAAATCCCATCGCTTGGATGATAAAGTCAAAGTTTAGCCTTTTAGGTTTTCAAAAAATAATATGAGATTTTCGTGTATATGTATTTATGTTCAGAAATTCCACTGTTCCAAATACTTTCAATTTTCAATTGTCTGCGTTAAGCTGTCCCGGCAAACGTTGTTTTGCATTTTGTGGGTATGAAAAATAGATGTTGGCCGATTCTAAGACCCACTCAATATGCTCACAAAATTTCATGAGAGTCTTCATCGGTCAAGGGGTTTCGGTGGAGTACGGAAACGAACATTGTGACATGTGAATTTTATGTACCTATAACATAAAAGTTATAGGCTTGATATGAAAACATAACCAATATAAATATCAGTCGGCTACAACGTCCGTTCTTAATTATATCACTGTTCTGGGCTGTCAGACTGGACCATTCTGACCACACTCCGGCGCCTATAGCAGCTCTAATTAAACAGTAATATCTGACTACACATGCGAACCAGTTATTATAAAGCTGGGAGCACACTGTACGTACCTCATTATTATTACGCAAGTAGAGCATTAGTGGCACTTCATATTGAAAGACTTGTTCGTGATTGCTAGTCGCATGTTCTTAGAAATATTGATCATATGTATATACAAATATATAGTTACGTCTATATCTCTTGCGGAGTAGATAGAGCCAATAGCTGTGAAAAAACTGAAAGGAAACGTTCAGCTGTAGGTATTGCTTTTTGATGGAATTGAGATTCAAATAATGACAGCCCATCGTCACAAGTTTATCTGTTAGTCGCGTATTACGACATCCATGGGAAAGATATGTTAGGAGCACCCGGAATATCTTACTCCGGTTAATACCGTAAATCATGGGTGGACTGCGCAATTTTGAGATAGCGCTTTCACTACATAGTATAAAACAAAGTCGCTATTTAAGTCTGTTTGTCTGTATGCTTAAATCTTTAAAATTACGCAACGGATTTTGATGCCGTTTTTTTGTAACAGGTAGAGTGATTCAAGAGGAAGGTTTTTATGTATAATTTTTTCCGAATTTTGCACCCGTGCAAAGCCGGGGCGGGTCGCTAGTATTACATAAAATAAGTACTTAAATTAGATAATCCTTCCTTTTTAATAAATACTCGTTTGAGATTAAATATCAAAAACGTTTTTGGAATAAAACTTATATCAATATTTTTTTTTTTATTGTGATCTATGAGTTCTCACCTTAAAAATTAACATGTGACAACCGATATTCGCCCTAAATAGATACATCTCGATATGACTGATTGACGCAACTCGTAATTTTTGATCAAGTAAGCGATGCGTGTGAGCATAGCGGCTTGATTCAACCACAGATTTTTTTTAAATAAGTAAGTATACCACGTTTGACGATACCAAATAAAAATCTTATAAACAGCGATTTTAATCAAAATAACTGACATTATGATTATGTCTAGTCCTCATTAGGATTAGGTTAGTCTCGGAAAGATTCGATGACCACGTTGAAACGGACGGTTTATTTTTGATGAAATAAGATTTAAATAGTGATAAAAGCCTTACCTTTGATCAGATTTTACATTATGCGTACTATGCTCGGGATGTAAAGCAAATGATGGCATATTACCTATGTTTTTATTATACCTATTCTTTTTTGGCTATAGACAAGCATCATGCTTGCAATTGTTAAATGTGATGGCTTATTTAAAGCATTTTTTTTTTTTTACTAAAAGTCTTATCAAGATTTCTGAACCGAAAGAATTGGAATATACAAATAGTAGGTAGGCATCCAATCTATCTATTGATTTAAGATGTTCGACAGTTTTTAATGATCTATGCATACAAATATACGCAAAAACGCACCCAGTTTCAGCATTTACGTGATAATTAAATATGATTTTTTTTATGTACGCCTATTAGCAAGTGGCGCAAAAAAATTTATGAACTGTCCAATAATATTTTTTTCTTTTTCCATGGGTAGGAATAAATCCTAGGCACATAATTTGAGAAGATCGCAGTTCTTCATTCACCAATGTAGGGATAAAAAACTCGTTAAGTTAATAATCCTTAATAAACGTGTGTATAAGGTCAGGTGCCATTATGGTATGGTCATTAGGAGGAGATCGCCCGGGGGATATCTCTGTGTCGCCAGTCGGATTATAATTTTATTAGACATGATTATCGCTAGGGTTTTTAGGGTTCCGTTCAGATTTAAACATTTGGACAGTTAATACTATCGGAATACAAAAATGCTAGCTTTACGGTTTGCATGTATAATCAAGCTAAGTGCAAATGGAATGTTACAAAGGAATGACAAATATGAACGTGGTTTAATTAACTCAGTGTCGTCCTGAAAAAAAATTGTAAGCGTAGCTAGTAAGATCAGTTACGAACGTGGATTAAAAGGGTGTAGAGGAATGATGTAGTGAATTCCCCCGCAGTTCACCAGATCAATAAGAACGACCAAAAGTATATTTCCACCAAATTAACGAAATTTGATTGCAATAAAAACCAAGAAATGAACCATTCTTCCATTCATACGAACCAAGAGAAATCGTTAAATATTTTGAAAATGAAATTTTGAATCTTCTACTTAAATTACTTATAACAAAATTATAATTGCACCACGGGGATGCATCTTATATTCTTTCCATTATTAAGTAGATATTTATTATAAATACTTGCAACCCTTTGTCGCGACGCTGCGCCCGATTCGAAATCAATAAAGATTTCAAAAAGATCACTTTCGCGATCACAGTGTGGGCTCGATCAGTGATCTATAGATCTTTTGTTGGTCGGAATCGATCTCGGGTTTGATTACGTGAATGAATCGATAGAAATGATCGATTTAGTGTCGTGCCGTGGGTCAATGAGTATTTGATTGGATTTTTTTATCGATTTGAACTCGCCTCTTAAATTCTTTTGTCGCTATAATGATGCACTGTGCAGTTTGTGCTGTGGACAAAAAATGCATCATAATTTCAAAGGATCAGGTTTGATATTTGCCTCGAAATTTTTATTATAGTTTTAACCCCTACTCAAATTAAAGTAGGTTCGTGTTTGAGAATTGAATGTGGGCTGTGCTGTGCGTTGAATCAGTCAATGAATGAAATAAATCTAGACTTTTATAATCTATGGTACCTATCTAATGACCGTTCTTTACAAATAGTAAGTTTATGCAGATTGAGGTAAGTAAAATTCAGAGAGTGACAAATTGCTTATCTCATCGCCTTAGAGAAGAATACCAAGTTTCCTTTCATTGATTTTGTATCTGCGCGAGATAAAAGCAGCTGGGACAGACTAGGCATATTCTCTTTTGCTAACAATGGAAATTTGTAAAAGTCCTCTTTTACGACGTTCACTTTTGTATTTATTTTATACAAGTGGGTAAAATCACGGGAATCTCTAAGGAAATACCTAAAATACAAGTAACTCCATCTCACGGCCACATTATGTACTAAATTTGTGTACAGAACGTCTCGGAAAAAGCACTTTTATTGAAAATGTGCCGCCATCTATCGCTTCATAGTAGAAATAAATAAGAAGTGCATAGTATTCAGTACCTTTTCGGTATTTTCTAAAACTCGTTGACGTAAGAGTTCCGAAGTTGGCCTACAGATGTCACTCTTCATAAACAACTGTACATAGGGATAAGTTTCCGCGTTTTTGCGTATATTTTTTAATTATATTTTTTTCTAATAAATATTTTCACTAAAATTGCTGTATAATATTTTCAAATGATGTAGGTACCTTCTTAATTCTATTGACGTGAATTACACAATCACGTCTTAATACCTAACGGGGTAGATAGAGCCAACAGTCTTGAAATGACTGAGAAGCCACGTTCAGCTGTATAGCGATTCAAATAGTGTCAGCTTGGTAGCCTTTAGTATCCTAATCTTATTAACCTTTACCATGCGTTTCCTTTAATCGTCTTTTACATTCTGCACGGTCGCTGCTAGACCAAAATTGAAGCTTGCACTAGATGTATGTGCTCCTTTGCTTAAGTCGCCTTTTATGACATCCATAGGAAAGGCATGGAGTTTCCTATTCTAACGTGCTGGGAACCACACGGCACAATTAAGGTTGGTAAGACAGTACAATAAGATTTAGACAATAAGCCAAGGTGGAATGAAAAAAAAAAGATGGATTCTTCAGTACGGACAGAGCCAACCGTCTTGAAAAACTGAAAGGCCACGTTCAGCTGTTTGGCTTAATGATATAATTGAAATTCAAATAGTGACAGGTTGCTAGCCCATCGCCTAAATAAAGAATTCCAAGTTTATAAGCCTACAACACTTAGTCGCCTTTTACGACATCCATGGGCAAGATATGTAGTGATCCTTTATCTTTTTATATTTGTGCCGGGAACCACACGGCACATTCACCAATGTACTTAATATTATTACATCTACAAATAAGATACCTATCTTCATTTATTATATTTTTAATTTATTTATTATAATAACGTGCCGTGTGGTTCCGGCACCAATAGAAAAAAGAATAGGACCACTCCATATCTATCTCATGGATGTCGTAAAAGGCGCCTAAGGGATAGGCTTATAAACTTGAGATTTTTTTTAAGCGATGGGCTAGCAACCTGTCACTATTTGATTCTCAATTCTTTCTTTAAGCCAAATAGCTGAACGTGGCCTATCAGTCTTTTCAAGACTGTTGGCTCTATCTACCCTGGAAGTGATTATATGTATGTTTGTTACTATAATAAATAATGAAACTGTTATTCATAGAGGCAACTTCTTAAACCTCGTCAACTCAAGTCAAGTTCAATGCCACTATAAGATAATGTTCTTCTCATTGCAACAAAGAATTCGTCCCTGGTTTAATTTAAGAAAATATATGTGGAATTGTATTCAATTGTCTTTTTTAAAGTTTGAGAGAGACTTGTTTCCGGGCTCAGAGTCCGCTTCCCGATATTTTTTTCAGTGCTCTTTCACTGTCTTTTGTCATCCTCAATTTTGAGACCATTGTTATGTACAAATTGGACATTTTTAGAGGAGACCTTTATCGAAAGACATGCAGTTTCGAAATTACGAACACACTTATTATATACATATTTTACGTTCTAATAAATTACATGATAAGTTAAAAATATGCGAATTTGCATTTTTTAAAAGATTCTAATTATTGCTGACTGTCGTCGATTAAAAAAGGAATACATTTGACTGAAAAAAATCACTACAATAATTAGATACTTAATATAAAGGTATTAAACATTTGTAACTATCTACGTAAAATGAAATACAAAACTGATTTACACTTTCTGTGTGGGGAGCGGTCGAATATAATGAGAGATCGACACAAACCAACAAGTTCATAGGGGAATAAACCTAAAGGCACAGGTAAGAAGTATATGCGTAAGCACTCATCAACTAAAGAGACCCGTTACTGACCCACTGCCGCGCGGCTTATGCAGTCTCACGCGCCAGTCTGGACCGAGCGAACGCCAAAATGTTTTTCGAAAGTTTCCTTTTAAATCTCACGGTCATCATCGTTCTCGTTGTCGCACTTATATTCGACTATGTTACCAAATTCTTCAGCTATTGGTACATCAGACATATCCCTTACAAAACCTGCGTACCCTTCTTCGGATCGGACTATCACAGAGTCTTAGGCATCAGAAGCAATACTGACGAGGTAAACAAATTCTACAACGATTACCCCAAGGAAAAGTTCGCCGGAGCAGTCAAGAGTCGAATTCCAGACCTCATTGTTCGAGACCCGGAAGCAGTTAAAAGGATGTTGTCAACAGATTTTGCAAATTTCCACAGCAGAGGCCTCGGCCTGGACAAATCTCAGGATGTTTGTTTACGAAACAATTTGTTTTACGCCGACGGAGAAAAGTGGACCTTGCTGAGGCAAGGCGTAGAGTCGCTTGTCAAAGACATGGAATGGGGCAAGAGAGATTTAAATGAATGTTTGTCCGGAACAAATGGAGACGTTATCGTTCAACATTTGCTGTCAAAGGTATTGGATTTCATATTCAGGGATTTGTTAGTGGACGATACCGATGCTGCTGTTATAACGAGCCTTACATCGGCCGCGCAGAACCGCTCTCTGGCAGGCAAATTTAAGACTTACTTGAAAAATGTATTTCCGTCGCTATACGAACTGTTTGGATTGAAAACGTTAGTGGGTGAGCCGTCAAAAGAAACTGTAAGAGCGTTGCAACATTCTAAACTGCTTGAGAAAATAAAAAGTGGATCGGTTTTTCAAATGGGAATAAAAGAAAAAGACAGAAGGAACACAAACGAGACTGACTTTGCGTTTTCCACTCTGGCTATGTTCGTAAACGAAGGCTATATACCGTGTCTCTATTTACTCACATCGATGTTTTATGACTTAGCAAAACATCCTGAAGTACAAAAGAAAGTAAGACAATCAGTTTCCAATAATGATGATAAGTATTTGGATGCTGTTATTAAAGAATCGTTGAGACTTCACCCTTCGTACTCAGTGATTAGTAGGCAATGTGTGAAAATGTACCAATATCCAGAAAATAAATTGGTAATTGATAAAAAAATCACTCTGAGTATACCAGTGGAAGCGATACACAGAGATGAGACATATTATGAGAAGCCTACGGTTTTTAACCCTGAAAGATTTTTAATGAATTACGATGCTAATAATTATTTTCCTTTTGGCGTCGGACCGAGAAAATGTGTTGGTAAGTTTTATATGTTAGATTTATTAATTAATATATAAAAAAATTACATCAGAAAAAATCAAGTAATGATAAATGGTTGCGTACTTTTGGACGGATAAACAATTCAAATAACAACTTCCAAATTAATAAATTGACCGACGATTATTTAAGACAACGTGACCACCGTGACACCATCACCAGACCCCAATTAAAATTTTGAATCGGAAATTTAGTAAGATGACAGATAGAAAAGTAAATAAAAGGCTTAGTTACAAAAACATGAAACTATTAGCACATAATTGGTAAGTGACATTGCTCCCAAATCGTTTGTAAACGACCAGTCACCCGTAAATGTAATTAATTTACCAACGAATACTATAACTACGATTTTCTTTTATTGCGTTCACTGTCGAATTATTTTATTCCGTTGCTAACGAGAAGTTTTGGATTTCATTTTATACAAATAACAAAAATTGGCCGTGTTGTGCCGGCAGAGTAGAATAGCCCATATGTTGCCATGGATATCGTAAGAGACGATTAAGGGAATAAGCGGGAGTTCGACGGCAGGGCCTCCTACGCTGATATATGAGATATACTCCAGAACCAATAGACACTGCGGTCACAAACCCGCCTGTCCAATGTGGTGACTATAACTAAAATTCTCCCCATTTCTGGGGAGGCTTTTGTCCGGCAGTGGACTTTTATGGGCTGTTGTGGCAAGGTAGAAATCGAAAATGACATAAAGTAAGGTCAAGTTACTCGTACTAGTTCTTTAAGCCCTGAACCGATGACATTGCATTGAGTTTTTGCCCTACCGCCGTTATTCTCCTGGATACATTCCCATCTCTCTGGAGAAGAGCCTTTTGACCGTTATCCTGGAATGGGTGATTTAGTTTTTTACACGAACCGACTCCCGTCAACCAGGGTGCAGGGTGATCTAACACATATTGGATCATAGTTGCACATTGATGTTCATAGTTTACATGTTCATCACAATGTGGATAACATTCACCAAATTGTATCGAATCAAATTATATTCTCCGTTGTGTTTTGCCGCGTGGTTTTCGAAACTTAAGAATAGAACCGCTCCATATCTGTCCCATGAATGTCGTAAAAAGCGACTAAAAAATAGAATAGGATAAACTTGGGATTCCTCTTGTAGGAGATGGGCTAGCAACTATCACTATTTGAATCTAAATTCCATCATAAGCGCTTCACCATACGGCTGAACGTTGCCCTTCAGTCTTTTTAAGGCTCTGTCTAGCCCCTGAGGGATATAGACGTGACATAATGTATATATGCAAATCATCTTTATAATTCTATTCAGGTTTATTAAATTAAGCAATTCAGGTTTGCAGCCTAAGTATAAAATCGCCAAGTAATAACAAACAATGTGTGTTATAAAATTTTACGCCTGAAATCCGCCGACAATTAAAAAAAACCGTTGCATTGACTGTTTCCACTGATTTCTAATTGACGCCGTCACGCAATGGACACAGTGATAGCATTAATTTATACATAGGTCTTAGGGTTTTTCGCTGTAATAGCATAATATTCCTTTGGGAAATTTAGAAAATTCGTTTGTAGTTCACTATTGTAGCGAGAAAGAAAGTAATATACATACAAATAATCAGGTTATAAAGACGTACCCCGAACCTTTAACGACGAAAGACTGGAAGACCTTGTATGGCTTAATAATAGATTGAGATTTAATACAGAGACGGCTTGCTAGTCCTCAAATTTATTAGACGTTAAATTATTCCCTATTATTTAGAATTTGAATTTTACAATCTGCATCTTACTAATATTATACTCGTAAATGCGAAAGTTTGTGAGTATGTCAGTATGGATGTTTGTTACACTTTCACGCAAAAATTACTGAACCGATTACGATGAAATTTGGTATGAAGGTAGCTGAAGACCCACAATAACATAGCCTACTTTTTCGTCAATCAATGTTGTGAAATTTTTGAGATTATAATGTCTTGCTCTTATGATGTTTTGCGAATATCATATACTGCGACTAAAGGATTTAATGTATTTTCATACATACATATAGTCGCGTCCATATCCCTTGCAGGGTTGACAGAGTCAACAGTCTTGAACAGATTGAAAGGGCACGTTCAGCTGTATGGCTTTATGATGGAATCGAGATTCAAATAGTGACAGGTTGCTAGCCCATCGCCTAATGGAGCCTTATAAGATAAGGTTATCCTTTACTCGCCTTTTACGACATCTATGGAAAATATATGGAGTGTAACATACAACACTAACATTTCTCTAAGTAATATATTTTAATTCACTGTGAATGAAACGATATTACCTTTTGTTATGATTTTCTAAAGTTCTTCCAACACCAGGAAATTTTCTAACATAATCAATTTTATTTCAGGTGAAAACTTAGCATATCAGATCAAATAGTGACAGGTTGATAGCCCACCGCCTAAAAGAGCCTTTTAAGGTTATCCCTTATCGCTTCTCGCTTTTTACGATATCCATGGAAATTATATGGAGTGTAACATACAACACTAACATTTCTCTAATTAATATATTTTAATTCATTGTGGATGAAAAAACGTGAACGTGAAAGTGGCAATTCAGTCTTTTCAATATTGCTGGCTCTGTATACCCCGCAAGGTATATAGACGTGACCATATGTATATATGTATGTGGATGAAACAATCTAACCTTTCGTTATGATTTTCTAAACTTCTTCCAACACACCTTTACCAGGAAATTTTCTAACATAATCATTTTTTTTTCAGGTGAAAATTTAGCATATCAGATCATCGCAGACGTAGCCAGGAATGTACTAACCCACTACGAAATACAGCCATGCGATAGAACGCCCAAATCTCTCCCGGTGTCTGATTTCAACTTCGGGAGAATCGTGGACCAAGACATTTGGCTTCGGTTCAAGCCAGTTACTTCTTAAGATAAAGGTGTTGAATGTATCTAGAGGTAACGTTTTAACTTATATTCAGATGAGTTTCATGGAAGCTTATAAGTTTGAGTTTGGTGTTAAATTGAAATTAAAAATTTTTGGTTAATGTATTTTGATACTGGTAATACACAGATAGAAAAAATACAATATTCCTTAATTCAAATCGCATGATGTGGCCTCAGACTGAGGACTAATAGTAATGGAAAATAAATAATTAATTAAAACCTTAATAAGAGTAAGTATATTTAAAAATGTAAGAAGGTAAGAATTTAAAAAGTTGTGGTAGGTACTTAAAAACAGGGTTATTTTTAGAAACAAGTTTATCTTAAGTTTCATGTGCATTTAATATGTTTTTTAAAGAATAAATATAAAAATATTTAAGTGTATGTAAGAATTTTCTATTTATTTATTTATTTTTAGCTATGCGGTATTAACTTTATACGTTAGATAAAATTTAGGTACAAGTCTATCTAAAATTTAATAAATAAATTTTGTGTCCTGTAAGTACCTATACATTTTAATGCAAAAGAGGGTTTATTAATAATGACTTAATAAATAATGGTTATTAAATAATGTGCAAGGTTTATTTTTGCCACAAAACAGAAAAATACCGTTTGAACTGCTTTCCATGGATACACCTACGCCAAAAATTGGTCCTTCGGATTTAAATTTTTTTATCGTTTCATATTTTGGTAATTTATACATTTTTATCCGACGATATCTTGCTTTTTCCTTAACTACAATTCTATTATGGTTGTCAAAATAAGCCCTAGCCAGGTTAAAACAGAAAAAATATTGAGGCACGCATAACAATAGCCATCAACTCGACCCAAAAGGTCCTATACAAAATTTACGAATCATTCAGTCGTCAAAACCTTTAAAAATCAATACAAGTGACAATGATATAGGGATGGTATCGTAAAAAAAACGGGCCGCAGAGGGTTCGAAGTGGGGTGAAAGGGAAATTTCCTGTACACCCCGATTGTTGATAATGGAGTGTCCACGGGCTAAGTGAAAATTATATATACCTAACGGCTGAAAAGGGAAATATCGAAATATTGATCGGGACAAAAGTATATGAGGGTTGCAGCGGCGCAAAAAAGAGCCCAGTCCTAAATAAACCGACATGCACATATGCTATCATTTTAAGCTTGTACCGGGAACGATGATTCGGTTTGACCGCTACAAAGGGAAGATCTTCCGCCAGGCTAGGTGTTATGCATGGGGAATCGCGGCTCCGACGATCATAAGTCGGAGGTTTTATCCAATTCGTGAAATCTTTGATTGCGCGATTTAGATTCTTCGCTGCTGTTGGCTGAACGCGTCAATTTCTTCGCGATTATGGTGTGTGAGGTTAGTGATGTCGCCACAAGCTTTTAGGGGATAGATAGAGACAATAGTCTCGAAAAGTCTGAAAGGTCACGTTCTGCTTAAAACGCGAAAGCCTTACGGCTTAAAACTAGAATTGATTCAAATAGTGACAGGTTACTAGCCTAAAAAGAAGACATATTCAATTCAATTTATTTATTGCATCTTTAATGTACAGTAATGTGCATCTATATGTACCTAAATAATATATTAAAATTTTTAAACATAGATGTAAACATAGTGAGTTTATTTACAAACGGGAAAGAGATACGTCTCTTTCCCGTTTGTAAATAAACTCACTACTCTACCATGAATATTTTTCAGTCTTCGCATTCCGTTTTCCCCAAAAAAATACTTGGGCATTTATTTTTAGTGAAATTCCTTTCTGAAATAGCTCAGCGTCGACGCAGTGAACCATGGACGGAGGTCGCCATAAATCAGAAGTGCTGCTTTTGTCCATAAATTACCAGATTAGTGGGATCTTAACCCCTGGTTTTTTTTATAAAATTATAAGCTACACGTTACAGATTTGCATGGATAAAAATAAAAAAAATAAATGCTGAATTAGGTATCACTACATAGTATAAAACAAAGTCGCTATTTTAGTCTGTTTGTCTGTATGCTCAAATCTTTAAAATTACGCAACGGATTTTGATGCGGTTTTTTGTAACAGGTAGAGTGATTCAAGAGGAAGGTTTTTATGTAAAATAACATTTATAATTTTGCACCCGTGCGAAACCGGGGCGGGTCGCTAGTACTTACTAAAAATCAGTTGAACAGTGTTAACAGTTTCAAATCATCCAGGGTAATGTACCAATGACTCTTTTCTGGTCATGAAGACTGTGTGTATATTTGATTGTTTACTATTGTATTATGGTGAGAAAAACGTCGTGAGGAAACCTTAACATTCAGGAGATTGAGTAAAAAAGAGAACTAAGAGAGGACTGAAAAATAAAATATGAGCATCAGAACAGTATCACACAATACTTAATTTTGGATTGGAGAATCAGAGTTAGTGCCAAGTTTCTTGCCCATCGCTTCAAAGAAGAATTTCAAGTGTTATAAGCATCCTTTGATTAACCATTACAATCTGCTCTAATAAGCAGCAGGCACACGGCACTCTGGTGTTTATACTTCACTAGCTGTGCACGCGACTTCGTCTGCGTGGAATACTTATTTTGGGCATCATTGAAGCCCTCAAGGATGAATATTTGCTCCTTATAGTTGCAGCGTGATGTTATATAGCCTAAAGCCTTCCTCGATAAATGGTCTATTCAAAGCAAAAAGAATTTATCAAATAGAACCAGTAGTTCCTGAGATTAGCGCGTTCAAACAAACAAACTCTTCAAGTGTATAATATTTGTATAAGATTTATTAGCCCCCGTAGCATGGCATGCGATAAACTATCGCTGTCCCGTTTCACGTCATAATATAAAGCGAAACAGCGATAGCTTTTCGCGCGATAAAAACGGCGTCGCGCTACTGGACCACAGAAGCATTAATAAATATAACTCTTCTTGGACTAAGTCGGGTAAAAATAATACACACCTGCCTGAAATACCCGGAGGGACTTTTTTTTTTCAATTATTCACAGCTGGAATTTAATTAAAGCGCGCTAGCGTTTCGTCATAAAATCTCTGGAATTAATAAACAGCAATAAGTACGGGGAATGCAAGTCAATCAAATTAGATCCTAAAAGGAATCTTATGTTTATGAGGTTTATTATTTATTAGTTATAATATTTTCTTCATTTAATAATGGCATCTTGGGCATTAGTCTTTTTAAAAAGTTGTACTAGCAATAGCTATTTAAAGATTTGGCTACTTTAAGAATAGATAGGTTGTTTTTCCATTTCATGTCCTTTGAAAAAGCCTAATTAATAAAAAAAAAATTATTGGCCTTACCTCTAAGTTGGCGAGATAAGTACAAAGATAAATATTTTTGAATTTTCACATTGATTCTAGAGTCTGTTGATTTCTCTTTCTCGTCATCGCAAATTCCTAAAAGTGTTGCCAGTTATTTGCTTATTTCTTTGAAACATAAATCTAGGAGCACGGGAGTGCCCCCGCCAAGACAAATCAGCGCAGTGCAAGTGAACCTTTTCTCGAAAGGTTTCATCGTTTTTTCAACTCTCATAACTTTAGTTTGTATTTTTCATAACAAAAACAGGAACAGATTTTATCATTTGTACAGGCACTACGTTTGTCGGTAATGAACTAATTTCTAATCTTAATACCGTTGACACTCCAGTCAAATAGCTTTCGCATCGCTAAATAATTCATCCGAGGCATGTACTAATAAAAGTTTCAAGATGGCGAATTGGTACTGCCGAGAGTCGAGAGCGCGCCTAATCAAATATTTTTATGATCGACGCCATTTTACGAGCGGCCTGTTTGCAGAGGTAAATTAGGAAGCGGCACAAGTACAGTGATGTCATAGCTGTGCCGTGTAGTTTTAGAATAGGACCACTTAATATCTTCCTCGTCGATGTTGAAGTGTGACTTAAAAATACACTACATACTAATTCAACAAGTGATTAAATTTAGCTAGTTGAGTCCCTTAAGTGCACCTTTCCCAAACGGAAATTAAAGTCCACTCGTTGGATTCTCCACGGCGAGCGAGTTAAGCCGAGTCCGCCGTGGTAGCGGTCGCCGAGCCGTGACTTTATCATGGCATGAGAATAGGTATCACATACTTGAGACACAAATGAGATGGGCGCACCGTGTAGTTTTGGTGGATTCAAGTAATGCATAATAAAGCGTCTAACCATCAATTAGATGATTTTTCATTGGTGAAAAATTCTTATAACTTGTACCACAATCCTATGGGACGTAATTCACTCGTGTACATAATTTGTATAAGGAAACAAAATCAACGTAATTTGGGAAAAGTGTGTCAAAGTACGTCTTGTAGTTACCAATAAAATATTTATAAGCTGAAAATATCGATATTTACTTTTATAAGGTTTTGCCTTCAGCATTGCTCTGCTCAGTCATTTATCATTTTATTGGAATAAATTTTATTATTAGTTGAAATATTTCAGATTTTAAGGTATGTATGTGAACATTTTCAGACGATTTAATGAGCGTGGAGTGAAGAGCTAATAAATGAAACTCACTTTAGGTTACCTATAAAATACAATACCTATGTAATTGTAATTCGGAAATATGAAAAAATGCTTCAATAATAGTTAGAAATAAGTAGAAATTTTAATAATTATCTCATAAACGTTACATAAACTCAAAAAGTTGTTTCATATCAAAGCCACAACGATTAGAAATTTTTGTTTGCAAATATATAGACAAATCTTGAAATGGTCCCCGAATTCAAACTGCAATCTAATTATTTTATTCATCAAGTTGAACAAAAACATGAATGAAAAACAAAAGGTGTGAACGAACACACAGGATGTGCGGAAATACAAGAGCAAATTCGTAGGGTTGGCAAAACGTCGAAATTGGGAATCGAATTGAATCGATACCATATTTTGCATATTTTTCTTGTGCCTTGAAATTGCTATAATTTTTGGGGCAGTTTTAATTTGATAATAGAATTGAGATTCAAATAGTGACAGGTTGCTAGTCTGTCGCCAAAAAGAAGAATCCCAAGTCTTCTTTTACGACATCCATGGGAAAGTTATGGAGTGGTCCTATCCTTTTTTATAATGATGCAGGGAACCACACGGAACACTCAATCTCATATCGATAAGGACAGATTAGTTCAATTGCAGTTTGATTTAATCCACAAGGGCCGCATTAAGGATAATATGTCAAAATTGATTCAACACTATCGCATTAGATTAAGTCTGTAATGGTAGATGTAAGAAAGTAACTAAATAAATAAATTTTTCCTTCCTTGCCCTCCACATTTCGACTTCGATCTAGAAACTGCTGATGTGTCAACCCTACAGTGAATGTCAGTTAAGGCTGCATACACACGCCGTATATCCCGCAGCGGCGACAGGCGGCACGTATCGCAGTTGGAGTGCACTTTGTTTCATTGCACCTGCAACACTCATTATGCCAAACATTACCGGGATCTGGATTTGTACATACATACATACATATAATCACGTCTATTTCTCTTGAGGGGTAGACAGAGCTAACAGTCTTAAAAAGACTGAATGGCCAAGTTCAGCTATTTGGCTCAGGTTTAAAGATCTTTATTTGACTCACAAAGAATTAAATTCACTTACTTATGAGCCTTAATTTAATACAAAATAATAGTAAACAAGTAACGCATTCAAGCAGTGTTAAATTTTTAAATAAACACAGTTGTCACAACAATAATTTTAAGCTTGTTCGTAGAAAAGTTTTTTTATTTGGCTTAATGATAGAATTGAGATTCAAATAGTGACAGGTTGCTAGCCCATCGCCTAAAAAAGAATCCCAAGTTTGTAACCCTATGCCTGGATGAAGAGAGGAGATGAAGTGGCCCTGTTCTTTTTTGTATTGGTGCCGGGAACCACACGGCACGGATTTGTACATGCAAACATATAATCACGTATATCATATCTTGCGCGGAAGGCAGAAGCGACACTCTTGAAAAGACTGAAAGGCTTTGTTAGCTGTTTGGCTCAATGATGGAATTGAGATTCAAATAGTTACAGTTTGCTAGCTCAAAGTGCACAAGAAGAATCCCACATTTATTAGCCATTCCCCTAGTCGCCTTTTACGACATCCAAGATATGAAAATCATGAATTGTATCAGCTGTACGTGGCCTTTCAGTCTTTTCTAGACTATTAGCTCTGTCTACCCCGCAAAGGCTATAGACGTGGTTATATGTAGGTATGTATTAACAACGGTAAGGCGACACGCTAAAAATTACCAAGCACCTTATTGTATACGAAATACAAAACAAGTCAATCTCGTCGTATTTTTAAGAACCAAATTGTGAATGCCTTAAAAAGGGAAATGTAAAGAACATCTTCCCGTAATCGTCGAATATGCATGAAAAGAGTAATGGAGAGTGTGAAGGAAGCCAAAGAAGTCTGTAACGCTCTGCCTACCCCAAAGGGAAACAGGCTTGGTGGTATGTATGTAAAAATATGTTGTGTGGTTAAAAAAACTAAGTGTTGTGTGGTTCCCGGCACCAATGCAAACAAGAATAGGACCACTCCATCTCTTTCCCATGGATGTCGTAAAAGCCGACTAAGGGGTAGGCTTATAAACTTGGGATTCTTCTTTTTGGCGATGGGCTAGCAACCAGTCACTATTTGAATCTCAATCATATCTTAAAGCCTCAATTCTATCATCAAGCCAAACAGCTGAACGTGGCCTATAGGCTCTGTCTACCCCGCAAGGGATATAGACGTGATTATATGTATGTATGTAAAAATATGACCCCCATGACTCTGTAATGGCCGCACGCTGCGCAGCGGAGCTCGTATCAAGCAACAATAAATACAAGTGGTGAACTGAATTCCGTTAACTACTTTCACGCTGTTTGTTCTTATTGGTGTTTCTGTTCTGGTATTAACTGAACTAATCCGGGACTTGGAAGACCTCTCTGTACTGTCAACGCATTTGGTTTTGCGAAAAATTATTTGTATTTGATTTTAAACTTACGCGATACTGTTTATGCATACAAACATACATATAGTCCTGTCTATATCCGTTGCGGGGTAGACAAAGCCAACAGTCTTGTAAAGACTGAAAGGCCTCGTTCAGCTGTTTAGCTTGATGATAGAATTGAGATTCAAGTAGTGACAGGTTGCAAGCCCATCGCCTAAAGAAGAATCCCAAGTCTAAAAGCCTATGCTTTTGTCGCCTTTTACGATATCCACGGGAAAGAGATGGAGCGGTCCTATCATTTTTTTCATTAGTGCCGGGAACCACATGGCACACATATACATAATGCAAGTATTAAACGTACGCTCGTAACGAACCTTTATTTTATTCCGGACGTTCCGAATAAGTAACAATAATTCGTGATTACCGAAACGTACAAGAACATTAGTTTGTTATAAAGGAACGTTACGTGCGAGTTTAATTAATACATTATTATTACTCTAAAGGGCCGGAAACCACACGACACATTATATCTAGTTTGCAAAAAAAATATAAGAGTAAAATTAAGCACACAATTTGTTGGTTGAATGCGTCAACACTTACGGATAACGGAAACAAGCCCGCCATTTAAGATAACTCCGTTACAATACAAAATACCTTTTACACGAGGCAAGTAAGTAACTGGTGCCTAAAATATAGATATACCTACCTAGATTTAAGAAATGTTAAGAGCAATGATCACAATTGACTTTAGAGTTACACAAATAAGTAAATAATGCCAAGTATATTACAGCTTCAATTTTATGTTTATTTTGTAGTCAAAATACGAAAAAAATGATTAAAAGCGCTTCATTGTTATGTGTTTTATTGCTAAGATATAAAATATTTATTCTTAAAGAGTCATATAAGAGTCGATATAGAGACAAATTATCGTTATATCCCAATCTGCATTCTTGTTCAGTGTAAAAATTCGTAATAACAGTTTCTTTTGTTCTTCTCAATCAAAATAGACGAATCCATGTGATTTGGGATAATTCTCCTAAAAAAAGGTTTTTATATGGAAGTGCTTTTCCGTTTTAAGTTTACGGTATAAGTAAAATAGGATGTTTTTTAGACGAAGTCAGCGACATGTACAATTTATATCACCGCTTTTAACAAGGAACTATCCACTGGCTATTAATCTAGTATGTAATTTTTTTTTTCAAAGTTACTTGGATTATTTACTCGCACCATGTGCAAGCAACTTAAGTATTGGCTTTAGCCTAGGGATTTGGAATACAAATTGGTTTAGTTATAAAACTGTAGCTACGTACCCTCCGATGCACTCTTTGCATGCACTATTGACTCCAGGTAAGCATGTTTAAGTCACTCCCACGGGTATTGCAAATACATAAGATTGTTTTGTAGGAAAAATAGTTATATTTTCATTGCTGTTTTTGTAAACTTTCTTAATTTGCCAAAGTGGATTTTGTTAATTACAGCTTTTTAAGAGGTTTCCAGATAAGTTTCTATATAAGGATAAACTGTGGTAATAGTAAATATCGTTCTTTTATGAAGTTTGGGAAAATAGTTTGCCTAAAGGGCATTAACTATTACAGCTGGGTGTTTATATGCGACGGCTTGACGCTCATTTAAACAGCTTTTTTGGCCAAAGTGCTCAAGCCAGGTCGATGAACCTTGTCCTTGGATTTTACCCTTTAGTATGCGAGCAATGAAAATTCACTATTGGATGCAATACTTTTACCTATCTTTGACTTATGTTGCTAATGGCTTATTGTAGTGTCCTGAACATTGCTTCTTCCTCCTGGCTTTAGTCCCGGGGTATTTTATTTTTATTTTTTATTTTATTTTATTTTTTAATAGGAAGACCAACAGCTACAAACATAATATAGTACTTAGTAGAAATAAAGCTAGTTAGCAAAGAAGCCAATTAAAGGTCCTCACAAATAAGAAACAAGATAAATAGAAAAAGTTGAACACTGACAACACAAACTTAGAGTTCAAAAAAAAATAATAGAAACTTAAAGTAAAAGTTTTTACAAGATATGTTCTACGATTCACGTGCAAGATGCAGTATACAATATAATTAAACTAAATTAGGTTCCTATCTATGAGATACAAAATAAAAGGAAAATTTTGTTGTCACTGAAGAAAGTGATCGTAAAGTAGACGTCTCGCTTTTGCTATGCCTGTGGCAAATAAGTCCAAATCCACAATTCTACAGATATTATTAAAATTTTGGCCAACACGCAACATAAAAGAGTTCTTCCGATACTTAGTTGATACAACCGGTACAGATATAAGAGGCGTATATCGAAGATTCCTAGAGGGAGCGACGATTTTTAATTTAGATAGGAGTTCAGGGGAATCCACTGAACCACTAGCAATTTTTAACAAATAAACTATGTCTGCGACATCACGACGTATTTTTAGAGGAACTAAAATGTATGATCCCTTTGACCATGGATCCTGGATTGGGTGAGTCAGATTTTTACACGAAGCGACCCCAGGCATGCCTCCGCGACTTTTGCAAGGAATATTGGATGATGGTTTCACGTCCAGTTGCCTGAATATGAGGGAACCCTCACAATATTTTCCCTCGCTCTAAGAGCATCTGTTAGTATTCAAACACTAATGTACATAAGTTTGAAAAAAGTCATTGCTGGCCGGGGTCACTCTGACATGACTCTCTAAGTGTACTGTACATTGCGTTACCTGGTAAACGTGCGAATGTATTTTTGTACACCACGTTATATAGAGTTTTGTCTAACTGCAATAGTTCACTAACCACTGCGGTTGTCAGCCGACCACAATTATACCTATTTTCGACCACAAAATATTGCTTTTGACATTATTATCTCCAAGTGGAATTTGTTTTCAAAGCGTAGGTTAAAATAATAGTTGCGTATTTATAGGTTCATTACAGTGGCAATAAGAGAAACGTAAATTTATTAGAAACATTCATTTGTATTTTTATTAATCCAATAATGACAAAATGATACAGAAGATTTTTTAACAGAAGTTTTTCAATAGAAGAGAAGTCCTTAGAAAACGATTGTCAAAGTATATTCCCTATATAAATCACTTGGTAAAGACATGTTATCAGTTATTTTTAAATTCGATTGACGCAATTATCTTTTGTTGCTCATTTTTTGCATTGTCCTCTTTCACATATTTATTTGTATATCCTTACATGCTAATGCTTATCTAGATGCTGATGTTCTACTGCTAAGCTTAACTTTACTTTAAAACCTTATAGGACTCAAAGTTTCTTAAGGTTTACTCGTTAAGAATTAACTTTTTAAAGAGTTTAATCTTAGACGATTCTTTACTTATTTATTGTCAAACAGGCTATTTTTTCGTTCACAGATCGAAGCTATGTATATAACACGTTAATGTCCACTCAATCATTTATCGTTTGGATGGAATTCCCATAATATTATTACTCATGTCCCATCCATCATCCACTATGTACTGACATGCGTATAGATTTTTACTTTAAAATATAACATAAACTGAAGTTGTAATTTTTTTTTTTGTATTTATGGAGTATGCCAGCAGATTTTTTATCCGTGCGAGAAGAAGTAATTATAGACTTTATATTTTTCTTTATGGCAAAGGCTAACAAACTTTGATTTTTTCTGAATCCTAATCGTCGTTAAAGACTCTACCCTGTGCCGTGTGGTTCCCGGCACCAATAAAAGAAAAGAAAAGGACCACTCCATCTCGTTCCCGTGGATGTCGTCAAAGGTGACTAAGGGATAAGCTTATAAACTCGGCATTTTTATTTAAGGCGACGGGCTAGCAACCTGTCACTATTTGAATCTCAATTCTATCATTTCACCAAATAGCTCAATGTGATCTACTTTTCAAGACTGTTTACTCTGTCTACCCCGCAAGGGATATAGAAGTGATAATATGTATGTATGTCTCTACCCCAAAAAGGAAGAAGAAATAAGGTTCAATATTAAATAACAATCAAGAAATATAAAACAACAACAGCTTTAATTTTCCATAACGCTTATTCCTAAATCATAATTTATAAAAAAAAACTATCAAAAACCCGTAGTTATAAAAAATATCACAGCAGTGCTTTGGCTTAATGCTTCTTCCCATGATGGAAGCCCCATTCCTTATGATCATCATGGCCTCCCTTCTTGCCATGATCGTGATGATGATGATGATGTTCCTCATGTCCGTGATGACCTTTATGACCTTTGTGATCTTCATCGTAATGATGTTTGTCATGATGGCCGTGTTTTCCATGATGATGTTCGTGATGTCCGTGATGGCCGTGACCGCCCTTCTTGTGATGACCTCCGTGCTCTTCGTGATGACCGTGATGATCACCGTGCTTATGATGCTTGCCTTCATGATGATGGTCATCGTAAAAGTGATGATCCTTATGGAAGTGATCCTTGTGGTACTTCTTATGGTAGCCGTCAGTTTTCTCTCCCTTATCGTGATGTTTATGATGGCCATGTTTCCCACCCTTATGATGATGTCCATGTTCGTGATGATGGCCGTGATGATCGTGTTCATCCCAATGCTTCTTATGACCGCCGCCGTGCTCGTGGTGATGTCCTTTATGATGATGTTTCCCATGGTGTTCATGTTCGCCTTTGTGATGATGATGGTGTCCTTTATGACCCTTATGACCCTTCTCTCCATGTTCGTGATGGTGTTCAGCGTGATGATGTTTCCCGCCACCTTCTTCGTGATGATGACTCTTCCCACTGGCCGCTGCGACTAAATCCTTCTCATCTTCGCCTAGTTCCCTCGCAGACGCCGCCGCGAGGCAAACTAAAGCGAGTACTATAAGACACTTCATGGTTGTAATGTGCTGAGAATTGTTTGATGCAGTATTTATAGTAAAAAGATCTATAGGTGAGGAAAGTGTGAGGCAATGCGTCTCGCAAGCGCCAGGGACAAGGTACTGGGCGGTGGAGCGTAACAATCGCAATTCATTTATTTGAATAGCAGATTCGAATTAGGAATTCGATGAAAGTTATGAGAAATTAGATTTTCATGAAGTGTTAGTATTTGTTTTATTAACGGGAGGTAACTTATCTATGCTTTATGTATTTTGGTGAGCTATGAAAGGCGTATGGCCGGCTAGGTACTCAATGCATTGAATATCAGAGCATTGTGTCTTCTATGTGTATCAATATAGGCCTTGGTCTTGGATATGAATCTATTCTATTATGAAATATAGTATAAGTATTATATAGAAATATTAGTGCATATTGTTAGTATCTCGTAACACCAGTCTCGAACATAGTACGAGGCTAGCTCTATTTAATCTGTCCCGTTTATATCAAAAATATATATAAATGTATCTGCTCAGCCTGCCGCGTTTTTGGTAATATTCCGGGTATTGTATATATATAATTTCCGGGTATTGTAATTCGCGATAAATATAAAAATCAATCAAAACTAAATATTTATTTTCCTTTTATAAAAAATTAAAATATGAAATAAATTCCTGTCATAAAAAATACTTTACCTGACATAAAATAGATTTTTTAAGCAAAATGAGTCCTTTTTTTGCTAAATTAAAAACGTAAATCCTTTTCATCGACAACAGAAAGTTGAAAATAAAAATAACTCGCCTATTAAGTTTATTTTGAGCACAATGGTACAAAATTCTGTAAAATTGCACATTTTTCGAACAAAGGCCACACTTTGAATTGAACTTTTAAAGGGAAAACTATTGAAAATAGTGAGGCACAAGTTTGTTCCTATTGTCGCTTACTAGGGGGACAAACTTAATGTGTAAGGCATCACAATAAACTCAATGTGCAAAACTCATTATAATTATTGACCAGAGCTAGCAAAGCGAGTGAGGTCTACTAATCAGCTTAAGGTAAAAATGCATTTTCTTGCATTTCTCTATGTACGTTCGTAACGCGATAACTTTTGAATAATGTTGGTCTGATTTTGATGCGATTTAAAATGTATTTAAAATCTGTCAATATAATTTTTTACTTCGTAGGGAATCAAAATCGGTCAAGTGGTTTTTGAGATGTTCACAATTTAACATTATATATTAGAATACAGGTTAACCTGCAAAGGTTGCGGAGGTCAGATGGGAGTCGCTTCGTGTATAAACCTGACTTACCCAAACTAGGATCCATGGTCAAAGGCATACCCTGGGCTCCTTTCCAGAGAGGTGAGGATGCAACCGGGACTAAAGCCAGAAGGAAGAAGAAAGAGGGCCAAGTGAATGGTGTTATGCGGAACACGCCAATATACGTGTTTCGACGTAAAATGTGTTTTAATTTTGAATTTGTGTAGTGAATTGCATTTTCTTCAACTATTGTTCACTCCGCTTGTTATTGACTTTCTTTGTGTTTCTGAGCAGAATTTCAATTATTTATTCAGTAGGTCCAACCAATATGCAACTTTGAAAACAGTGCTTCGTATATTTCAATTGTAAGTAACGTTCAATGCTTGAAGTTTTTTAAGATATTACTTATTTTATTTGTTATTTGAATGCGCATATTTTTTTTAAATAATTTTAGTTTCAGATGATCTTATATGTATATAAAATTCTCGTGTCACAATGCTCGTTCCCGTACTCCTCCGAAACGGCTTGACTGATTCTCATGAAATTTTGTGAGCATATTGAGTAGGTCTGTGAATCGGCCAACATCTATTTTTCATACCCACAAAATGCAAAACAACTTTTGCCGGGACAGCTATGTAGTAAATACGTTAAAATGACGAAATAACTATTTAGGGAGTAGATCTTCATCTGTGAGGCTATAATGAAGGAATTGGTATTATTTAATTTTGGAATCAGCCTAGTTTGAGACTATACTACTAAGATATAGGCTTAGATAATATACTTGGGATTCTTCTTAAGTAAGCCATGGTCTAGCAACATGTTACTATTTAAATCTCAATTCCATTATCAAGACAAAGCTGAACGTGGCCTCTCAGTATTTTCAAGGCTGTTCAAGGTTTACCCCGCAAGGGATGGAGACGTGATTGTATGTATGTAGAGACTACTTCTTTCGAATGACCATGTTCTTTGCAAACTTATCTTGAGTTATCCATATTCGTCAATATTTTTTACGCAAGTCAATTACTTTAGCAAGGGTATAAAAAAAATATACACAATTTTGAAGTAAAAAGCTTCACTCCCTCACATTTAGGTATAAATAACGACAAAAAAAATACAGATAAAAAATAATACGGTAAAAATAACTCCTTAACTGACCAATAACGACACATTACACCCTGAATTACAAACTGAAAGCTTCCAGGTGTATAAGTTCCCACCGTAAAGCGGCTTTCTACGGGCCAAACAACTTTTTATTCCATTAGCCAAAGAGCAAAGTTCAATGAAAGTATAAGAAAAAAGTTCGGTAGCTTATATTTTTGAAATTCGAATGGTAAAGTGGTTTGAAAATTGTGTAACTTTAAAAATATTTTTTTTTAAGTTTAAATTTGGAAGCATAAAGAAATAACGCCCAGAAATATTATGGTAGAGGGCACAACTGCGAATGCGCAAAGATGACAGAAAGAGTTAGCAATGCAACTAAGGTATCACAAAAATCTATCATTGTCAATAGAAAAACCTTCAAATTAAGTACCAAACAATGGGCCATTTTGCCCAGACCAAGTATCTGCTTTTGACATGAAACGATAACCGAGTGCTCTTTCCGTTATGACACCTGTGACTAACGTTCACTATACAGAAATAAATGGCAGTTTACGCCATTTGCTACAAAACTTAGGGTTTTATTTATATTTAGATGGCGGCTCTGGTAGCCCCCTGCTTTATTGTTTTTTTTTTCATTATATGTATTTAGATAAAAAAAAACAGTAAAATATTTACAAAAAAAAAAAAAATTTATCACTTTCGTAAAATATCATTAACATGTTGTTTTAATTACTCACTCACTAAAAACTATAGCTATTTCGCTTTTTATTATGACGTGAGACGGGACAGCAATAGTTTTAAGCGATATAAAAACGGCGTCGCCCGTGCCTAGCTACGAGGACAGAAACGGTTTATAAAAAAAATAACATAAAACACGAACATTATTGGACTTTAGCGATTTATGATAATAATTTCTTAGTAAAACATTATATGAGCAAATTAATCTACATTATAATGCCGCTTTAGCGCAAGGGACAAAAACCTTTTTTGTAAATTTTTTTACTAATTTTTTTAATGCCGTGTGGTTCCTGGCACCAATAGAAAAAAATAAGACCACTCCATCTCGTTCCCGTGGATGTCGTAAAAGGCGACTAAGGGATATGCTTATATGCACCGGATTCCTCTTTTAGGCGATGGCCTAGTAACCTGTCAGTATTTGAATCTCAATTCTATCACAAAGTCGAGGGGCTGAGCATGGTCTTTCAGTCTTTTGATGACTGTCGGCTCTGTCTACCCCGCAAGGGTATATAGCCACGTAGACTTAATTATATGATATGTTATATGTATTTTTTTATAATGATTAGAAAATTTAAGGGTACATTACACGACACGATACGCTCAAGAAATTCTATATATTTCGTGGGTTTCACAAAACAAATCCTTATTATTAACTTGATGTAATAAAACCGTCTGCATTAACCGGCATGATAAATTTAGACAAAGTCCCATTTCCATATTACACAGGAAGCAGATACGACTGTGTCGCATTCGCAACCCCGCCTGTTGCTGTTATTTTCATTTGGCCAACGTAACTTAATAAAGAGGTCTCCTCGCTCACAAAGAGCTTTATCATTAAAAAAAAAAATGATATTTACTGTACAAAGCTTGCTGTTTTGTTTTCTTTCTAGACCATTAAAGCGGGGTGGTATAATTTTATTTATCTTTTTTATTTTAAGCATGTTAAGGTTTGATAAAACAAAAGCAGTCCATTGCGTCATTAAATAAGTAGAGATCCAATTTTGCAATATTTTTTATACTTCACATAGACATTTAATATTTGACATAGCGTTATGATATATATATATATTTTAAATTAAATCTGTTTATCATATAGATATTATATATTATCTATCAATATATAATATGGAGATCGGCGGTTTTGTCCTTTCAAGAGATGACCAAAATGGTTAGTGTTCATAACATTAGTTAGTTTTAACCCTAGCACTAAGCAAAAGTAATAAGACCACTCCATCTATTTCCCATAGATGTCGTTAAAGGCGACTAAGGAACAGGCTTACAAACTTGAGATCCTTCTTTTAGGCGATGAGCTAGCAATCTGTCACTATTTGAATCTCAATTCTATTATTAATCCAAACCAGCTAAACGTGTCCTATTAAACTTTTCAAAACTGTTGGCTCTGACTACTACGCAAGGGATATAGACGTGACTATATCAATGCATGTTCGTTGTAAAGAAATTTTTACTATAAACCTATATTTATTTCTCAAATGTTTGGTTATCAACCAAAAATTTACTTAACATAAAAAGTTAGTAACAACTTTTTAAGGCGTTTCTTCAACAAACACTATTGAGTTCTTCAAAAGGCTATCGCGTACCGAAGCAAGAAATATTTCTGAGCGTTTGCTTTAATTAACTTGCAGTCAATAGCAGGCCACCTTTAGACATTGCCAATGTCCGCATTTCCAATTATTCGCCAATTAATTTTCTATAGTGTGGTTAGACATGAACGGACATACCCATGATGAAATATAACGCATACGACGGTGATGTTACTGTACATACATAGAATCACGTCTATATCTGTTGCGGGGTAGACAGAGCTAACAGTCTTGAGAAAATTCATAGGCCACGATCAGCTGTTTGGCTTAATGATAGAGTTGAGATCCAAATAGTGACAGGTTGCTAGCCTATCGCCTAAAAAAATAATCTCTATAATTTGTAAGCCTTTTTTATTATAATGACATACATATCTTCTGGTGACGAAGGAAAAACTTAGTTTGCACCAGCTGCGTCTCTTCAAATTGTAAAAGTACATATATACTAGATATATGTACTATATATATGTAGAAGATATATAGTTATATCAAGGGAAATCGATATAACTGGTCACTTGTCTCTTTTTGAATCTTAGTTCCATTATTAAACCACACGGCCGAGCGCGGCCTTTCAGTATTTGCGAGACTGTTGGCACTGTATAGTCCGTAAGGGATTGAAACGTGATTGTATATATGTATGGATTAGTATTTGTTGCACTATATGAAAAATTTCATTTCCTAAACGCCTTATTAAGTTGTGCTTTTACAGCTAAACTGCTATACCGATACCGATGAAAAGATTGGTGCATATAGTTAAAAAGCCTAGTAATAACATGCGATGTGCTTTTAAAAAATCAACCCCTAAATTACGTAAATAGGGGGTGAAAATTTGTATAGAAATAAATAATTTTACTCGTGCGAAGCCGGGGCGGGTCGTTACTTACATATAATTTCCCGTTCTAAAATTACTAGATACACTTAAAGTAAAATTTTTGTAATTATCAGAAAATTTATTGGTGAACTATGTCTATAGAAAATGTAAGTTAACTACTCAACTATGATTTGATAACTAACTAATATGGTGCGCCCCATGTTGTAAAATACTTCGAGTTCATTCACCCGCATTAATTTAATCGGTACCCAACTGTACCCAAAAGTTTAAAGTTCAATCTATGTTTACTTTTCATGAGGTATTTAAATGAAGTAAATATTAAATTAACCTATCATCATAGTTGATGAGTTGATATGACAACTGAATTAATATGTTAGTTCAAAGGGGAGCATAAAATTATGAATAGACGCATGAAAAATATTACATTATTTTTGCCTTCGGGCGCAAATAAAATTCATACATACAGATAGTTACGTCTATATTGGTCTTTATATCTACGTAGTAAAAGACTGAAAAGCCACGTTAAGCTGTTTGGCTTTATGGTGGAATTGAGATTCAACTAATGACAAGTAGTTGGCCCATCGCCTAAAAGAAGAATCCCTAGTTCATAAACCTATCCCTTTGTCGCCTTTAACGACATCTATGGGAAAGACATGGAGTGGTCCTATTCTTTTTTCTTCATATTTCCACGGAAGTAGTTTTATTCTAATTTATTGTAACAGTTTGTATTCCACTGGAGTACCGTAACAAATAACTAATTTCAGGAAATCCTCTTAAATAAGATATAAACTATTATTTTTTAAATTGGTAAAATTTAGTTTAGCCTGGCAGCACGGATCCTCTCCTTCGCTAAAAAGCCGATATGTCGATGCAATGGGGAGATTTTTACTGCTTCGACGATTGAGGTAACTATATGGTTAGGTTGGCAGTAACAATACTATGGCACGAGTAGCACATGAGAATGTTGCCAGTGTAGCTTATTAAATTCGATGATAAAGTTAAAGTAATTCTTCTTCTTCTTAAATTTCAGAGCTAACTCACGTCATTGGAGTTAAGTGGAGCGTCCTCCATTCATCTCTTTTCTCTGATGAGTTTTCATTTTTTTTTTTTATTTTTTATCTGTAAATTTGTTGGAGGCATTATAATTAGTCCAAAATTAATATTGGTTGGGGAATATAAGTATATATGTAGCATAAATATACCCTTTGCATATATTTCTTAAATTAATAAAGAACTTTAGTAGTAACTTTTGCAGTTTTGTTTCAGAATAATTATTCCAAAAATTTTCACTTTTAATAGAAATCAAAAGATTATTCTTGGAAAACCTTATTTCATACGCAAAATTGACTGATCCAGTCTTTGTTTCAGGGATAACATGCACATATAAAATGCCGTTTCTGTTTTAGACATTTTGTTGAGTGGCATGTAAAAAGCCTGTAGCCGTGAAGGGTATTTTCACATTGGAACGATAGGGATCAAAAGGATTTTTCCCTTTTGTGGGACGGGATATGGGGATTATTTTTATAAATCTTTATTACGAGTCTTTTTATTTTAAATGCATAAAGAGATACATACCTTCATATGTATCTATATCGCTTTTGAGGTAGACAGAGTCAACAGTCTTGAAAATACTGATACTGACGGGCACGTTTAGCTGATTTGGCTTTATGATAGAATTGAGGTTAAAATAGTGACAGGTTGCTAGCCCATTTCTTCGAAGCAACGTCTCAAGTGAGACTTAAAATTTTATATAATTGGCTAGCTCAGTTTTATTTGTATGGTAAATATTCATTAATATATAATTTGCCGTGTGGTTACTGGCACCAATACAAAAAAAGAATAGGACCACTCCATCTCTTTCCCATGGATGTCGTAAAAGGCGACTAAGGGATAGGCTTACAAACTTGGGATTCTTCTTAAGGCGATGGGCTAGCAACCTGTCAGTATTTGAATCTCAATTCTATCACTAAGCCAAATAGCTGAACGTGGCCATTCAGTCTTTTCAAGATTGCTGGCTCTGTCTACCCCGCAAGGGATATAGACGTGACTATATGTATGTATGTATGAATATATAATTTAAGTGCAAAATAAATATCTGAACAAACTGCAACGTTTCCTATGTACGAGTAATAGTAACTTCAAAATAGCTAAATTGATCTTACGGATAATCATTCAAACATTTTCATCCAATCACAGTCCAACGTAATGCCTGCAGAAATGCCTTATCCATTCATTAGCCAACCTGTGGTAGGATTAGTCTGCCAATGCTAGACTTACGCTGTAGACTAAGTCTAGACTCATTGCAAGTGCTCAGGATAAACGGCTTTGATCTCGTTTAATTAAGTCTAGCTGGCTTGGCTTAGAGCATGGAAAAAAATGGCTTAGGATTATAATTGAAAAAAAAGAACATTTTGGGTATTGCGTTGAGAATGTAATAGTTAATGATAAAAAAATAATAAATAAATGTTATATTCAGATATAGAAATAAACCACAAAATGTGATTAAAGGCTCAATAAAGTTTCTAATCGTACTGATATTATTAGCAAAAAAAACCAATAAGCTGAATGCGGCCTATCAGTCTTTTCAAGACAGAGCCAACAGCCTTGAAAAGACTGATAGGCCATGTTCAGCTGTTCGGCTTAATGATAGAATTGATATTCAAATAGTGACAGGTTGCTAGCCCATCGCCTAAAAAAAGAATGTAAAGTTTATAAGCCTATCGCTTAGTTGCAGCTTTGACGTCATCTATGAGAACGAGATGGAGTGGTCTTGTTTTTTTTTTTATTGATTACCAAACGGCACCTCGGCAAATAAATAAATAAAATTTGTTATATCCATATTTTTCTATCCATCCACCAAAGGGAGGGATAGGCTTATTAACTTAGGATTCCTCTTTTAGGCGATGGGCTAGCAACCTGTCACATTTTGAATCTCGGTTCTATCATTAAGCCAAATAGCTGAACGTGGCCATTCAGTCTTTTCAAGACTGTTGGCTCTGTCTACCCCGCAAGGGATATAGACGTGATCATATGTATGTATGTATGTATCCACCAAATAAAGTATACGAAGTGGAATACAACAGTTAATCTACCACACATCCGATATTTAAGTTCAGCGATATATTTCCCAATGATACGTTACCCCTGTATGATTTACTACTGGCGATATATCATAGGTACCTGTCACACACAACTAGTGGAAATAGAAATTGCGATATAAATTTCCAGTATTGTGGAGTAGATGTGTTGTAACAAATGATATCACGTCTATATACCTTGCGGTGTGGATAGAGAAGACAGTCTCGCTAAGAGCGAAAGAAAGGTCACGCTCAACTGGCTTAATGATTTAATTGAGATTCAAATATTGATGGGTTGCTAGCCGATCAAGTTTTTAGCGTTTCCCTTAGTCGCCTTTTACTACTTCTATGAGAAAGATATGGATGGCATGGAAGTAGTTATTTTTTATGACAGAATTGAGATTCAAATAGCCTATAAGAAGAATCCAAAGTTTATAAGCCTATCCCTTAGTCGCAATGAAAGAGTTGAAGTGGTCCTATTGTTTTCTTATATTGGTATCGGGAACCACACGGTTGAGAAATTAAATACTATACTCGTACACATAGGGTGTTCTTATAATTTTAAATTTATGAATAAAACGTATATTTTGTTATACGTATACATACGTATATGTATGTCAACTTGTTTTTCGGTGATATAAATCTTCTGGTTTGTTAGTTAGGTTAACAATTTGAGACAAACTTATGGTTATGAATAGTCATTGAAATTTTCTGATAAAACCAAAGGATTATTCCATCATTTATTCGTTGTTCTATTAGTCATACTAAAACATTAAAAATGGCTATATTCTGGAGAAAGCTCTGGTCTAAAGTACCCAAACACCAAGATTGGATGTCAAAGATTACAAGTATCAAGTATCAAGATGTACTCTGCCTACCCTACCTGGAAATGATTTAAAAAAATTATGTTACGTGTAACTGCTTATTTTCAATTTCAAAAATTGACGTAAAATTCTACGATATGACCTTTGAGAAATCAAAGTCAATTAGCATCTAAGTAAACGTTGAAGCACTAAGTTCAACTAATAAACTTACTATATAATTTCGTCATAACCGAAGCGTATCGTATCGTATATCTAGAACATAATCTCTAAGGACTGCATTTAGTTTTGAAACAGAAACTTTGATAATGTAGACGTTACCGGCTGAATTATCTCCGAAGTGTGGGTAAGATCGGGCGAAGTTATAACGTTGTCCTATTATGTACCAACTAGTATTCTAGTTTCAACTAAGTATGTATTGCTATATCATATTTTGATAGAACTACTCCATACTTGCGAACTGTGAGAAGGCTGTCTGAATATGGCCTTATTTTAATGACATTTTGTACCATTGAAAGGGACGCTAGCCTTAAGGGGGTTAAGTGATTAGGTAGACTGTACCTTCTATTCTGCTAATATATTAGTTTTTTGTACTTGAAACAAACCTTAAAACAAATATATTAGTTATAACTTAAATTAAATTTGTTGACATGAAAAATGACGTGGAAATGTGTCTGCGAAGGTCTATTTCCTGAATAAAATATCGATTTTGATTCTGGAGGCATAGGAGTGCCTCCATTAAGGATGCAAGGACAATATACTTACCTTTTTTTTTTGACGATAATAATTTTATTTGAGATCTAGGCTAACTGCTTTTCAAAAATAATAAGTAAGTTATAAAATTGAAAATTTTTGCTAGGAATTTGAATAAGACTAATCAATCAAGATAGATAAGCACAAGCGCTCGTGGAATTATGGCGAGGCGACTAAAGAAGAACAACACGAAAAACGAATTACGTTCCATAATACCATTCCTATTGATATTGTTAAAGGCGACTAGGGGATAGGCTTATAAACTTGGGATTCTTCTTGAAGGCGATGGGTTAGCAACCTGTCACTATTTGAACTACAATTCCATCATTAAGCCGTACAGCTAAACGTGGCCCCTCAGTCTTTCCAAGACTGTTTTTCCAAGTCTTTCGTAGTTTTTAGTCTTTCCAAGATGCTTTGTCTTCCCCGCAAGATATGTATATAGATATGACTATATGTATATAAATAAATTAAGATAAGATATCACGTCTAACCAACAGACTAAGAAAGTCCTCTCAAGTACCTTTAAGCTAAGTCAGTTCAGTTACAAACTTTAATAAAACGCCACCTGTTTGCCGTAGATTCACCTACTCTTAATTATCTTGGAAACTTACCTCTAAAGTGGCTAGAGGGACTTTATTCCATACATAATCCGTCGTTTGCTAGTAATTACATGCTCGGAAAATAATATCCCAGGTTATCAAAGATGTTTGAATGAGTAAAGAGTTAATTTGTGTTACGACATGTTCTGCTTTTTCGTAAAATGCATCTAAGGAAATGAGTGAAGTGTGTAGGATTCCACGATAGTCTGGTAGCGAATAACTAAAACTTTAGTAATATAACATAAACGTATCACGTGTTTTATACTTTGTGGGATAGGTATAGTCACAGGATTGAAATTCCAGGTTAAGCAGAATAGCTCCAAGATGGAATGGGTTCAGATGGTAACATGTGGCTATCCTATCGCTTTAAACAAAATCGTAATTTTATAAAACTTTTCCTTAGTTGACTTCTACATATGCGCGTAAAGAGAAGCAGCAGGCGCACGTAAGGATTTTATTTACCGGATTCACCTCAAAGTTACATACATAGATAAATATATATAATCACGTCTTTATCCCTTGCGGGGTAGACAGAGCCTAGGGTCTTGAAAAGACTGATACCCCACGTTTTGTTTGGCTTAATGATAGAATTGAGATTCAAATAGTAACAGGTTGCTAGTCCATCGTCTAAAAGAAGAATTCCAAGTTTATAGCCTATCCCTCAAAGCCTCAAAATTAAATTTTATAAATAATTAGTTAAATTCCCACTTACTAAATAATGAAGAAAGATTACATAAAATACGTTCTGAGGGCTCAGCAAAAAACTTATATGGTCACGTGACAAAAAGTTGCGGCAACAAAGGGCAGATTGCTTCAAATTAATAGCAACTAATAATGACCTCTTCCGAATCCTGCGCCGCTAAAATGGCGCTTACAGGAACTTCGTACTCATAGCAAGAAAATTATGGAAGACTTGCTCAATGGTATTGTTATCAAGTGGGTGTATTGTATTGTATTTTCATTGATTACAGTAATATGACTAAGAATGATAAGTGAGCTATTGGACTAAAATCTGAAAACGTAAAAGAACAGGCGAAATTGAGATAGACTTTTGTCGAATAATGGTATAAATTAATAATGTAATTCAGTACATAGCAGGATATGAGTGATGAGACTGACATTGAACTTAAAAATTAATATGAACTGTTTTGCAAATGTACCACAATTTTTTTTTGTAATCCTATTTCAGGCAATTTTATAATTTGATAACACCGCATAGGATCTGTATTTTGAAATGCGTTAAAATTATTTGATATGAAAATGATTTAAGAATGTGTAGTGAATAAAATCTCTCCTAGAGATAAACCGGTCCGTGATTGTGAATTATTGTTTTCCTCATCTTCCATATTTTCTTAATTTTTGTTTTTATAAATATAATTGACAAACAAGCAGCATTTTAGCACCGCGTCCGCACAATCAGATAGGAGCGTGTCGGGGACAAATGTGGTCGTAACTTACCAGGCGACCCCTGGAGATTTCTTATACACCGGTTATTACAGCACACTGCACCTACCCCATCTATATTTAGAGGCCTTCCGTTATTTCTCAGAAGATTAGATCTAAATACAAACATATAATGTATCACGGCTTTTCCTTTTGCGATGTAGACAGAAAAAATAGTCTTGGAAAGCTACGATCAATTGAATGGCTTAATAATGAAATTGAAATTGGGATCCTCCTCCTCAGTCTTTCACTCTTGACAGCACTCTTTGGATAATGCAGCCCCAGCGATGCGCCTCCATTTGTTGCGGTATTCAGCGTTACGGGAACATTTGGACTATAGTTGCTTGAAATTGGGGCAGTGAGGGCCTATTACCAAAATATTTTCAAGTTTACAAGCTTTCCTCTTGTTAGACTTCTACACTTTGTTCGGGAAGAGAAATAGTTGAAACATGCAATACAGTACAAATTTTCTTTATTGCCCATAACAAAAAACAAAGGTAGAAGTAACATTAACCAAAAAATTATGTTGAGTAAATGGTGCCGTGTGGTTACAGACACATTAGAATAGAACCACTCCATATATTTCTCATGGATGTCGTAAAAGGCGACTGAGAAATAGGCTTATAAACTTAAAATAAGTTACCTGAAGCAATAAAATGTTTGCCATACCGAAGATTCAAAAATGCAGTTCATGAATATTTACTGAAGGAATGTTATTATAGTGTTAAGGAGTTCCTATAGGCCAACTGTACAAAATATTATTAATTGACAATGTGTGAACTAAATCTATTAATTTATATTTGACATAATGTTATTTCCTACGCCTCAGATGGCAAAGTATGTTTGACACCATATTTTATTGACCACCTCTATGTACACATATTTTTAAGGAATAAATGAATTTTGAATTTTGAATTTTGAAAAAAAAAAAACCTCTTGTAGGCGACGGGCTAGCAACCTATCAATATTTGTATCTCAATGTCATCATAAAGCCATACAGCTGAACGTGGCCTTTCAGTCTTTTAAGACCGTTGACTTTGTCTATCCCGTTGTTCCTCAGTCATTTTTATCGCGCTAGAAACTATCGCTGTTTCGCTTTTTATTATGACGTGAAACGGAACGGAAATATTTCATCACAAAGTAAAACGTTTAAAAAAATAATAATTTTCAAAATGAACGGATTCCAAACAGGATTACTTTCGATCACGACCGCAGATTTAATCAAAATGTCATCGGAATCATATTTGGCCGAGGCGAGGTCAGGACGCCTGCTTTGGGATTTAAGGATATTCGTAATTCTAATCGTGTCGGCTTGACATTGCGTGAAATTGTTAGAACTGATATTGTTGTCGTAGCAAAAAAAAATATAGATATATTTGCTCATTTATTTAGAAATTTGACTGAACCATTAAAAAAAGATGAAGAGAAGAAATGGAATGACTGGAAGACATAATAATATTCCTTATAAAACATTAGTTTATTATCAGTATAGGTATCAATCAATTATTTATATAATTATATATGAGTTTTTGTGTTGCATTATTATAATTTTTTTGTACTATTTTTTTTTTTAGAATACACAAACACCTAATACTAATTATATAATATTTCAAGATCTTTTGGTATTTCAATTTGGGATTGATAAAATAAACATCTTAAACATATTTCAATCAGAAATAATGCCGTGTGGTTCCCGGCACCAATACAAAAAAGAATAGGACCACTCCATCTCTTTCCCATGGATGTCGTAAAAGGCGACTAAGGGATAGGCTTATAAACTTAGGATTCTTCTTTTAGGCGATGGGCTAGCAACTTGTCGCTATTTGAATCTCAATTCTATCATTAAGCCAAATAGCTGAACGTGGCCATTTAGTCTTCAAGACTGTTGGCTCTGTCTACCCCGCATGGGATATAGACGTGACCATATGTATGTACGTATGCAATCAGAAAAAACGCTATTGTAATCTCTGTACAAATTAACTCAATGTCATTGCCGATAAAATTTCCAATTGAAAGGCTCCGGGCCCGATCTTGCGATATCTATCTTGTTTTCAGGTCCCAACAGGCAATTTTTCCTTATGTCCTGACGTTCAACAAATTATCATTCAATTTATTTTGCTAGGGTACTTTCGACGGCTTTAACACTTCTCGATTGATTTAGAAATTACGCTCTAGATATTATAAAATATATAGGTATTTATATGTTTTGTCGTGATTATGTGCCGTGTGGTTCCCGGCATCAATAAAAAAAAGAGTAAAACCACTCCATCTCGTTCCCTTGGATGTCGTAAAAGGCGACTAACGGATAGGCTTATAAACTTGGGATTCTTCTTTTAGGCGATGGGCTAGTAACCTGTCACTATTTGAATCTCAATTCTATCATTAAGCCAAACAGCGAACGTGGCCTCTCAGTCTTTTCAAGACTGTTGGCTCTGTCTACCCGGCAAGGGATATAAACGTGATTATATGTAAGTATGTGTATGTATTATTGACGTGATCATGAAATGATATACAAAATCAGGTGGCGATGGTAAAATTGCTTTTTGCCTTTTGATGATCTAATTTTCTTATAAGCTAAAATGTAAATAATAGGAAAAATATATCCTCTTTTAAAGAAATAAATAGGAAGCAAAGTAAGAAAGAAACAGGTAATAGTTGTCTTACCTTAAAAAAGTCTAGCCATGAGGTATTGATAGTAAGTGGGTATTATACTATCTTACACTCGGATCATTTTAGTTTCAAATAAATATATAATTGCTGTATAAAAATACCTTTCCCGACTTCCTAATATAAGTATAAATTCCACAACAATCTATATCCGGAGCCGAAGCTTTCAAAATAACTTAGTACACTCTCGAAAGTGGAGGGTTCTCGCAAGTAATACTTCCAGAGTTCTAAGAGATTTATGTTAAAAACTTCGACCATTTTTCATTTTTTTTCCCAAGCAGCCGCTTGCTCTGTGTGAACGATTATCATTTTCGTATTTTTTGCATGTATATAGTACCTACTCAACTTTTTTGAGTTTCTTTTACGGGCTATCGCGAAATTTCCACATCGTTCAAAGTTATGAACAAGTTTTCCATATCTCACATTTTTCAGATATCTTCTAGAAAAGGTAATAATATACGAGTACATACCTTGTAATTTATTTTGTCTATGAGCACTACATATACAGTACAAACATACATATAGTCACGTCTATATCCCTTGCGGGGTAAATAGGTTCAAGAGGCTTCATGATGGAATTGAGATTCAAATAGTGACAGTTTGCTAGCCCGTCGCCTTAAAAGAAGAATGTCAAGTTTATAAGCCTACCCCTATAGACATTGTCAATCATAACCATATTGAACTCACTTTGAGACACTCAATAAGTGTAATTATGCATATATATTTATTTTATTATTTATACGAAAAGCAATTTTAGTATGAAAAGCAAAGGCATATAGCTAGCACCGAGGCATAAATTTCCACACAAATTTCAAAGCGTACGAACTAGGTACCATATTTTCCTGTAGAAAGCTTAAGTTTTAAATGATGAATAGACTAGCTAAGCGTTCCAGGGTTTAGCTGAAATTCTTCTTGTTTCCGGAATGAGGCGCTCTTGCGGTGTTCTCTATTAGAATTTGTGGGGCAGGATATTACAAAGCGAGTTTTAAGACCAGTTCATATTATTATATGATAAGCAGTGTTTAATGAACAAGATTTTACCTGCGGATTTGCTTCTGTGCAAAGTCGTTTATTTATCTGGTCTCTAAATATCAATCAAAGGTAAGGTTGATAAATTAAGGAGTTTCCTTTTAGGTTATAGGTTCACAAGCTGTCACTATCTGAATCAAAATTCTGAGCTGAACGTGGCCTTTGTGTTAAGGCTGTTAACTGGCTCTGTCCTATATGTAAATTTAAAACTTTTAGAAGTTCCAACATGATCCATTTGGTAGCTAAAGCGTTGAATTAGTAATGTAAGAGTTCTAAAAGTTCGCAAACTAATTAAAACCTATTGTAATGTTGAATTAATTAAAGTCATTCACGTTTTAATGTTTTTATTTTATCACGATTATCATTTATAAATAAGGCGACTAGGCAAAACACATCGTTGTACATAACAAGTTTTTCATTCATATTCTCAAGTGATTCAGTTGACTTAACTGATCTCAAGGCTATTTCAATTGACGCTTGTAATATTGTTATATCTATATATATTGATAAGTCTAATGAACAAGAATTCATCACACTATTCACAGATAATTGACATTATTTCTAGATTATACTTCGTGTTACTAAGAATTGGTTACAGTTTTGTTTTTATTAGGCTTCTTAATGTAAATTTACAAACTAGTAGTTATTTCTGTTTTCCTCAAATCGGGAACTTTTAATTGGAAATGTCTATTACAATTACAGTTGGAAGACCCACCTAACTGGTCTTTGGCTACGCAAATATTTGGCGATCGAAATTTCTCATCGTCCTTTTTCTTTCTCTTACCTCGTGGTACAGAATACGTAGTGTAAATACCTGGTTCTTTGTACCCCATATGTTTTGTGGGTAAAATATCATTGTTTGTATTATAAAAGAAGTTTCTTTGGTATGCTTCATTGATTTTCGTCCATTCGTTGTCATATTTTTTCTCATTATCTCTGTTGTAAACCATTTCGGAGTAGTTGATTGGATCTGAATTAGTGTCGTCGGAGTATTGAGCGTCTGCGGCGTATCTTTTTGACATCCAAATGTATCTTGCCATTGGCTCTTCGGGACCCCAAAGTCTGGATGATCTGAAGGCTGATGCTACTTTCTGAAAAAGTGATAAATTTATTCTTATTTTATGGGAAGGTATATTTTTTTACTTAAAATCAACCATTAAAAATTTTAACGTATAAAAGTAATATTGATTTCAACTTCAAAACTATGATTTGATAGAATTTTGCTTGTTCACTTTGAATTTATTTACTTATTTACAAAAAAAGGTGACTCATAATATCCTTCATCAAACAGCAGGAGTAATTAATAATTATAATAGTAATTTGCCATACGAATCATTTTCATAACGTTGACTCCCTAATATTTTATGCAAATTTCCGTGAGAGCAAAACCACTACAAAATACAAGAAAAAAATATGAAGACAAATTTTACTCACAGCTACAAAATTATACTGCTCTTCTTTAGCTACAGCAATAGCAGCCACAACCACCATTACCACTATAATTCCTATGAACACTCCCAGAAGCGGCCACATGGACTGGTTCTGAGACCAGGTAATCCGGAGTATGGCTCGAAGCCACCAGCCTGTCACGCTGAGCAGAAACACCGGGATCGTCCACCAGATGGCAGTCCAGATGCAAGGAAGTTTGCAACCCGTGAGGAATTCTATGTCGACTGATAGATTATACCATCCTGAAAAAAAAAGATCTGGATCATATTCATAATAATGTGGAATCTATATTATTCGGACTAGCTAGTCTTATATTATTTAGTTGTTTTTTTTTTTTTTGAGAACCACTCAAATCTATTTCCAAATAATGTTACTCACTTTTATAACTAAGAAGCAATCTGATAGAGTTTCCCTGTTAGAGAGACGTGGAAAACAATGTCAATGAAAACATTATCCAGCCCTTAATCAAAGTCATACGCATAACCGATACAAAAGCCGAAGTAAAATTAGAAGAAAATCGCTTTTTATTATAACATGATCATATTGAACCTTAATAACGTTAGACTCAGACGCATACACACACATCGCTAGTTTGCTCTAGAAAAATAGTTAGCACTATAAATATTCCTTTAGTCATACCGTAAATAAAAACTAATCCAACAATTTCTACGGCAGTGGTGAACACAGCTAACACTGGTATCACGAGGTCATCCAATAAAGTAGCCACCTCCAGACCTTTGGCTAGAACAGCTACGCTTAGCACAGTACCGACAGCTGATGTTGAAGCTGCAAAGAGCCTCCAATTGATACTGCTTACTCTTTGAATCTTATCGTAAATTGGGAATAATAGGGTCAGCTGAAACGAGAATTAAAATATTTAAATGTTCTTTGGTTTTAGTGCCACTGTGAATTTTTTTAATTATCTGATTCTGTAGGCAATTGTCGAAAATGTTCTAAACTTCCTTGAATTCCTTTTGGAAAAAAAATATTTTATTGGAAAAAGATTATTAAAGAAGAAGATATGAGTATAGATTCGCCAAATACCTGAGTGTTGATCGTCATTTATCTTATTACAAACGTAATTAATTAAAGAATTCTAAATTTCACCGAAAATCATAAAAAATTAATTATGTTTTATAAAACTAAAATATTATAACATAATGTTGCAATTATAAGCTAACTTACCACTGTAATCATGCCTGACACCACAACTAATCCGAAAGCGAGCATAGGCCATTCTCTCATCCTCCTTCCAATATTTGATTGATATATTAAGACTAGAATTGATATAAAGCTGGTGTCAGTTTTAGCTTCTCCTAAAATGGATTCCCAAACAAGAATCCAAATCCAGCCAGATAAAATATTTGTAACTATGACTGAAGTAGTTGTCCTGGAAATAATAGTAAATGTAGATATGTAATTACATATAGTCACATCTATACCCAAAACCAACAAATGTAGATATTTGACTTAATAATAGAATTGAGATTCAAATAGTGACAGTTATTGCACCATCGACTAAAAGAAGAATCCCAAGTTTTTTAGGCTTATCCCTTAGTTGCTTTTTACGACATTCATGTGAAGAAATGAAGTAATCCTATTCTTTTTCTATTGATGATAATATATTATATATTATCATCAATAGAAAAAGAATAGATATATTTATTTGGAAGATATATATATAAGAATAGATATATTTATTTGGAAGAATATATATGTATATTTGGTGCCGTGTGTGACCACACGGCACCAAATATATTATCATTTCATTTATTTTGACGACGTTATCCTTAGTGGGAGGAACAATAGAGTATTTTTTCTCATACTTCTCAATCATTCTTCAACTTTTGAAACTTACCATCTCACGTCAGAATTCACATATATTTTCCCACCGGCACTAACCAGAAACCCTCCAGCTATATGCGTTGACAAGAGCGCCTGAATCAACGCACTATGCCATATTCGTGGATGCGTTATAGGTACCCACTTCATACAGGATTCAAATAAAGGTTTTAGTGATTCTACATCTGATAAAAACACACATAATACTACCGCTAAAACAATTGTAACTGGTGCTAATACTGCTAAAGAGGCTTTCAATGACTTCTGTAGGCGGTATAATCTGAAATTTAAAAAAAGTTTCATTTAAGTAAAGTAAATAAAAATTTTACTATTTTTAAAATGTACTACAAAAAATGTAATTTACATTCATACAAATATCTCGATTATTATTGATATTTATGGTTTTAATTATAAGCAATCAAGATTTTTAGGTTGAAAATTTTTGGATCACAGAACACCATATTGATCCTAATATTAAATGATGCTTAGATTTTGACTTAGTTTATAAGGTTATATTGTTTATATTTCATTTACAGAAATATAAACGACATCGTCGACCTACTTTCCAAATAGGTAATGAATTATTGATATCAAATTTGTTTCCTTAACTGTCACAAATTTCCATAATTAACTTTAATTGCTAATATTCAGGACGTTCGTTTATTCCCAAAATGGGCCTGTTTTAATTGCCTACACTGTGTATCAAGTTAATGAGACACGTGTTTTGCTAAATTTGGAGGTAATTAACGGAATTAAACATTTGGAGTGACCTAAAAAAGCAGGTGTAGGTATTGTATGGACCTAATATTATGGAGGTCGCTAACTTCATTGTAACAATTCAAAATACTTTAAATTATCTTAACTAATTCAAATTCAAATTTCTTAATTTTTTCTCTACACAAATTTAAATCAAAATATTTTACAGAAAAATTAACTATAACTATTAACAAAGTTAGTTGATTATTCCTCCATTACAATTCTTCTTCAAATAATGTATTTAGAATAAGTAGGTACTTACAATAGTGGCACGAAGAACCATAAAAAGAACATTAAAATCGACATAATTCCGAAGTATTGTGGGTTATCCGTGAAAGAGGACAGAAATGTAGAACTGAAAAATAAAATAAACAACAATTAATCTATAATATATAAGTATTTATTATAAAATATAGTATCGTTGAGTTAGTATCTCATAATACATGTCTCGAACTTATTTCGAGGCTAACTCAATCAGTGCAATTTGTCCCGTATATATTTATTTCTTAAAAAAAAAACAATCATCATACGATAAAATTTGATTTTCTGTTAGTTTTGTACATGACATCAAAGCTGTGGCCAAAGAGGAATACTAATTTGGGATTCATCTTTAAGGTGATGTGCTACCAAATCTCAATTTTATAACTAAGTAATACTGCTCTACCGAGTAGCATGAATAACTATCGCTGTCTCGTTACACACCATTATAAAAAGCGAAACAGCAATAGTTTTTTGCGTGATAATAACGAAGTCGCGGGCCATACTACGAGTGCAACTCAACATGACATAATAGCAGTGTGCTCTTAGATGTGGTATGTGCTCATTACTTTACCATATAATAAGAAAAAAAGAATAGGACTACTCTATCTCTTTCCCATGTTTATCGTTAAAGACGACTAAAGGATAGACTTATGAACTTGAGATTTTTCTTTTAGGCGACGGGCTAGCAACCTGTCACTATTTGAATCTCAATTCTATTATCATTATGCCAAACAGCTGATCGGCGCCTGTCAGTCATTTCAAGACCGTTTACTCTGTCTACCCCGCAAGGGATATATACGTGATTACATGTATGTTTGTATCAATATAGGGAATGTAGAGATATATGTAGTGATACAGATATCGGTCTGTTACCATTTTATTATATGTATGGATTTACCATACAAAAGTTATAATGACGTAAGTTAGTAAAGCTAGTTTAAAAATAATATAAAATATAAGTACTTACTTAAAACATTCTGCTGCCGACATTTTGTTTTCATAACCATGCTGCAAAAAAGGTAAATTTCAAAAAGATTAAATACAACATCAAAAGGATATTGTAAAAATTAAAAAAGATACAATGCTTAGGTATATGTCTTTTGTCATTTGTTTAGAATAGATCCACTCCATATCTTTCCCATGGAAGTCGTAAAAGGCGACTAAGGGATACACTTATAAGCTTGGGCTTCCTCTTGTAGGCGATGATTTGGCAACCTATCACTGTTTGAATCTCAATTCCATCATATAATCATATACAGTTGAACGTGGCCTTTTATTTTTTTCGAGTCTCTTGGCTCCGTCTGCCCCGCAAGGAATATAGACGTGAAATCACGTATGGATGTGTGATGTTTAATAAAATACAAAATTAATTTCCTTTTCAAGACTGTTGGCTCTGTCTACCCCGCAAGAGATATAGATGTGACAATGTGTATGTGTGTACGTGTATTAATTTTCTTACATGTGTGATATGCAACCTCGTGCAATCTCTCAGGGGCAGTGAGCCTTTTGCGATCCAAATGAAGAACGCCAGGGATAGAGCTATATACATGATGTTGTAAACACAACACAGATATGACGTCAGCACCTTCAGATGACCCACCCCTGGAAAGAAAAATATTAATTTACAAATAAAAAAAAAATAAATCATAAAAATAAATGTAATGCCGTGTGGTACCCGGCACCAATACAAAAAAGAATAGGACCACTCCATCTCTTTCCTATGGATGTCGTCACGTCTATATCCCTTGCGGGGTAGACAGAGCCACCAGTCTTGAAAAGACTGAATGGCCACGGTCAGCTATTTGGCTTAATGATAGAATTGAGATTCAAATAGTGACAGGTTGCTAGCCCATCGCCTTAAAAAGAATCCCAAGTTTGTAAACCTATCCCTTAGTCGCCTTTTACGAGTGAAAGTGCAAGTTTATCACTTAATAAAGGCATTGTGATCAAGACTCAATATAAATAGTGGACATCACTTAGCTGTCACCGACAAAACTTCCATGGAGGTAAAATTACGGGAAATAGCTGGTATATTATGACCAAGGGATATGATTCCTTGTAAAGTTAGGAACCTATCAGAACATTCCGATATGATATTATATATTATAACTAGCTGTTGCCCGCGACTTCGTCCGCGTTAATTTCGAGTTGAATCTTAATCATACAGTCAGATAATCTTAATAATAACTCCCATCAAATCTGTCTTTAAATTTAAATATGTTAACTCTGATAATATATTAAAGGCGTTCAAACAACTTAATTTGAAAAAGTCTGAAGACCATTGGGGTATGTCTGTTAGTATCATAAGTCAAACCATAGACATTATTGCATCTGATCTAGCTTTTATGACGGCCTCTGTGGCTCAGCGGTAGTACGCTTGTCTGTGACACCGGAGGTCCCGGGTTCGAATCCCGGTCAAGGCATGATGAGAAAAGAACTTTTTCTGATTGTCCTGGGTCTTGGATGTTTATCTATATAAGTATTTATTATAAAATATAGTATCGTTGAGTTAGTATCTCGTAACACAAGTTTCGAACTTACTTCGAGGCTAACTCAATCAGTGTAATTTGTCCCGTATATATTTATTTATTATATTTATTTATTTATTTATTTATTTATATTTAATTAATGTATTGATGAGGGTATTTTTCCAAATTTAATGAAATGTAGTAAATTAATACCTTTATTCAAAAAAGGGGAGAAAACAGTCCTTGGCAATTATAGACCTATTTCTATATTGTCAGTTTTGAGCAAGGTGTTTGAGAAGATGATGCTTAATCAAATGCAACAATATTTTAAAATCAATAACATTTTCCATTCCCAAGAATATGGGTTCACTGCCGGGAAGTCCACCACTGGTGCGGGAGTAGCACTTGTTACTCAAATCTATGACGCGTGGGAGAGCTCACAGGATTCAGTTGGAGTCTTTTGCGATCTCTCTAAAGCATTTGATTGCGTAGATCATCAGACACTTTTGCGTAAACTTCGTCAATATGGGTTTGACCACAAATCAACTAAACTAATGGCATCCTATTTGACTGATAGGCTTCAAACTGTAGATATTAATGGAGTAAAGTCAAGCGGATCAAGCGTCTCAATGGGTGTTCCTCAGGGCTCAATTTTAGGACCATTCCTCTTCTTGGTATATGTCAATGACCTGCCTTTTATGGTGGAAAAACAGGCGGGTATAGTGCTGTTTGCCGATGACACTTCTTTAATATTTAAATTAGATCGCCATAGCGAAAATGTAAGTTAGGTTAGGAATTATAATTGATGCAAAGCGACAGTAGGTTGCTCATATTTCTAAACTTTCCAATAGATTTAGCTCTGCCGCTTATGCTGTTAGGAGGATCCGACAATTGACAGATGTAGCTACAGCTAGGCTTGTTTATTTCAGCTATTTTCATAGCTTGTTATCTTATGGTTTACTTTTATGGGGTAGCGCGGCTGATATACAAACTATTTTTATAATTCAGAAAAGGGCCGTTCGCGCAATTTACGGCTTAGGACCAAGAGACTCGTTAAGACAACTCTTTAAGAAAATAAACATACCTACAGTAGCGTCCCAGTACATTTTTGATCTTATAATGTATGTTAGGAAAAATACCTCTTTTTTTCAAAAAGTTAGTGCCACAACTGATAGAAATTTACGTAATAAACATAAATTAGTCATGCCGTTTCATAGGCTTAGCAAAGTCAGTAAATCATTTATGGGGAACTGTATACGATTTTATAATAGGTTGCCGGAGTCTGTTCTTGATATGCCCAACCGAAAATTCAAGGATTATGTAAAGAAAGTACTTTGTGAGAAGGCTTATTATAGGACTGATGATTACCTTAATGATAAAAACATCTGGCTCGAGCTTGGCACAGGAACCTCGTAATTAATTGTAGTTTGATTTGATCTTAAATCAAAGTTCAGTACACTCTGTACATAAATCTTTTTATATCCATAAAATATATATATATATATATATATTTCTTTTTTCAATATTCAATCTCATATATAAATCTGAACAATGTATTCTCTCGTCCACATTCTATTCTAAGTTTAATTAATATTATAAAGTTGACGTTGTTGAAGAAAATGCTGCAGTGCAGTTTGTTACCGCTTCTTCTGCACTGACGCCTAGGAAGCGGCGGCTTAGTTTTTAAGTAATTTATTTGACGTCAACCAATGTTGTTAAACAAAACGTTTTGACAATTATTAAGCGATATATATAGTATCCTATAATAATGAATAAAAATTTTGAATTTGAATTTTGAATTTTGAATTTGAATTTGAATTTGAGATACAGACAGACAAAAAATGTAAAAAAAAATTCTATATCCGTTTCAGTCAAAATATTAAATGTACAGACAAAATATTTTTACCGTTTTATTATATGTAGTATTTGGATTTTCAGTTTTTTAAAATAAAATACTCAAACAATACAAAAAAAAATATTAAAAAAAAAAATTATTGTTGGGATTCGAACTTGGACCGCCAACTTCACAGTCTCACAGGCTAACCACTGGACCATCGAGGCCGTTGCGTTGATGGCGAAATTAAAGTAGACTTCATACATATGGTCACGTCTATATCCCTTGCGGGGTAGACAGAACCAACAAGTTTGTAAGCTCATCCCTTAGTCGCCTTTCACTTATATTTATATGTTATAGGTATAATGCTGTCGTATAATGATAAATGACTTTGAATTTTTAATTTCACAACTTATTTGCAGGCAAACTGATGCCTTGAGTTCATTCAAATGTCGATAACTTTTTTTTTAGTAAACCGATTTTGATGAAACAAACTTTAAATGTTATTCTGAGTTAAAACAAAGCAATTGGTGAAAGTTTGAAGTAAATCGGTTCAGTACTTTCGGAGATAATCGTGATCATACATACAGACAGACAAGAAATTCAAAAAAAATATTTTTGCTTTCTATTATTCATTCTAAGTGTCCCTCTATCCATTTCAGTCAAAAATACTAAATGTACAGACAAAATATTTTTACTGTTTTATTATATGTATAGATATATATTATAATAAACATTATAAGTAACGTAGCGTATTAGTAAAAGAGCGTTGGTAGTCGAATCGGCAAGGTGCCGGTTAAAATGCGTGATGCGTAGAAAGACACAGGTTCAATTCCCACCTCAGCCATGTACCAATGACTATTTTCAAAGTTATATACATTAGTTTGAATACCAACCGATGCTCTTTCTTACTTAAAAACATTGTGACGAAACCTGCACATTCAGGCAACTGGATGTGTAACCACGGATCTCATACAGGTTAGGTTTACCTGCAAAGGACAGATATTAGTCGCTTCGTCTAAAAACCTGACTCACCCAATCCAGGATCCATGGTCAAAGGCATACCCCGGGCTCCTCTCTAGAGAGTTAAGGATGCAACCGGGACTAAAGCCAGAAGGAAGAAGTTATAAGTAACGTAGATACTTCAACAACTCACCTCTTAAAAACGGAACGGCTCTCCACACCCCTATAGGATCTTGCTGACTCAGCTGCCCCATCGCCAATTGCAGTAAACACGTTGGAAGCCCCACAGCCAGCAGCCAAAATGTGTAGACCACCAGGTAAGGAACTGCTCCATATTTGAACGCCTCCCGTGGCAGTCTGGCCGTGTTGAACAGTGTGAGGGAGACGGCTAGTGTGCAGAGTTGCGTCTTGATGCAGTTACATATTGATTTCATCGTCTGAAATTTAGAGTAGGCATATTGTAATAATTGAGTGAGATAGTTGGACATAGAATATATGCATACATCTCGCCTAATCATGAATGGTCACAGTTTATAGACCGAAGAATTTTGTAATTATTTACTTTAGTCTCTTCTTACATTATGAAGCCATATAGCTGAAAATGGCCTTTCAGTCTCTTCTAGACTATTGGCTCTGTCTACCCCCCAAGGGATATAGACTATATGTATAAGGGATATATCTATATGTATGTCACCTCAACGCACAAATTGTAAAAACTGTTACTTAGTATAGTTAAGTTTGTGATATCAAATAAAATATTTTTCTTTCTTTCTTTCTTTCTTTCTTATGATTCCTGCTGTGTTTGCATTTTAGGATAATTCCACTCAAACCAATATGGTTTAAGTTACATACATACATACATAAACTCACGCCTCTTTCCCGGAGGGGTAGGCAGAGACTACCTCTATCCACTTGCCACGATCCCTGCATACTTCCTTTGCTTCATCCACATTCATAACTCTCTTCATGCAAGCTCGGCGGTTTCGGGCACTTTTGACCTGACCCTTCACCAGGACGTCCTTAATTTGATCAAGATATGTTCGTCTAGGTCTTCCCACCCCGACCTTTCCCTCCACACTCTCCTTGTATATCTGCTTAGTCAACCTGTTTAAGTTCCCTACAAAAAATGCGGAGGGGACACGGGAGTCGCTTCCTGTAAAACCAGACTAACCTAATTCAGGACTATGGTCAAATAGGCACACCCTGGGCTCCTCTCCGAAGAGGTGAGGATGTTACCAGGATTAACGCCAGTAGGAAGAAGACTTGAGGGTTAAATGATAATTAGACCTTAAGTATCCGGATATCCAATCAAGTTTCAAAATACTGTCCCTTACTTCATTGAACAAAAACTCATTGCACAAATAATATCCAATCCATTGGTGCAAATCTACTATTACGATTACGTTCATCCAAGTATGCAGTTGCGTCATCTTATCTTGTCATTGTAATTGTTTTTATATTTTACCTATTGATAATTGTGGTCATTACCTACGGATACTTACTGGAAATACCCAACAATTATCCATACATCCATTAAAATTATGAAGAAAACATTTATTCTAAAAATCGACTTAGAGAGGACTAAGCTTATAAACTTGGGATTCACTATTTGAATTTCAATTCTATCATTAAACGATTCACATGAACGTGACATTTGTTAAGTTTTCGGACTTCAGACTTTTTCTCTGTTTACTCCGCAAACGGCAAAACATACAAATGTGTGTTCGTCCGTCCGTTAAAAAAGAAATTCGTTACATAATTGAATGAGAATACCGATATATTTAGGAATATGATGCCAGTTTTGGAAACCCTCGTAATTGAGTGCTCTTGAAGATTATGATCTTTCTGAATCTCAGTAACCTACATCAAAAATGTAATCCTACCTTATCAAGTAATAAATCAATGGATCTTAACCACTTCCCGGTCACTAGATCGCAATCATGATCAACAAAATATTATAAGATACCTATTCTTATCAAATAGGTATTTTAAGCCTCAAGTCATGAACAAACTATGCCTCAATAAAATTTTACTCGTAATTTGGTTACCTTTGACCAGAACTCGGCTTGTATCAAAAGGTTAGTAGGACCATTAGGTTGGTAGTGAGAAACGTTGGAAACCATAAACTACAAAGCCAAGAGCTAAACGAACGGTTCTATGTGCTTTGCTTAAAGAGCAAAAAACTAGAATCGAAGCGGGAATGTTTAGATGGTTTGGTCATGTGTGGGGGATGAATGAAAACAGGTTGACTAAGCAATTATACAAGGAAAGTGTGAATAGGAACCGTGGAGTAAGAATTCCTAGACGAACGTAACTTGATCAAATCAGAAACGTACCAGTGAATGGTCAGGTCAAATGTACCTGAAACCGGTGAACGCACAATCGACGTGCTTGCGTAAAAGGTTTTATGAATGTGGATGAAGCGTAATAAGTATGCAGGAATCGCGGCAAGTGGAAAGATGAAGTCTCTGCCTACCGGGAAAAAGGGGACTTTATGTATTTATTTATGTATCAAGGCAAACGTCCAACATGAAAATAGGAGAAACTTTGTACTAGGACACCACTTATTTCTAAAGAATTTGCTTCCACTAAGCCTACGACATTTGCGTATTTATAAAAGAAAGATCATGCACAACAAGAATGAAGTAATGACCAATATCAGGCGACAAAAGGAACAGGGGCGAAGTGGGGTCAATTAGATCAATTGTAGATGTAATTATTAAGTAATTGAAATGACTTAGAATTGGGCATCTTTATCGTCCTGACGTTTTTTCGATTGCATCTGGAGAATCTCATTACATGAGGCTCCCATAATGGAGCTAGAAGAACAAAGATAGATAGTAATTTAGACATCAAAATTGCCGCGTGGTTACCGGCTAATAACGTTTATCCCGATAGCGTATGGTGAACATACATACATATATATAGTTACGTCTATATCCCTTGCGGAGTAGAGCCAGTAGTCTTGAAAGACTGAGAAGCCACGTTCAGCTGTTAGGCTTAATGATAGAATTGAGATTTTTATAGTGACAAATTAATTGGTGCCGGGAACCATAAGGCATAGGTAATAATGGCATTGATATGTAAGGTTTCTTTTGAAAAAGAGGTCAAACGAAAAATAGCTTTTTGTAAAAAAAATTCTACATAAACAGTTTATTTAAAAGACGTGTTAAAATCAGTTTAACTCATTGACCCAAAATATATTACTTTTTATCAGTAAAGGTATTTCCGCTGCTAAATACCTTATGCATTATTTATATGTGCCACATAATTATTTAAACAACGTGACTGCTCTTTTATGGAATTTTTTAATTGAAATTGCAATATACAATTATCATCCTAATGTGTATCAACAGAATTTTACATACTTCATACATTTAATCGTGTCTTTATATTTTACTGGGTAGACAGAGTCTGCAGTCTCAAAAAGAAAGGCCGCGTTTAGTTGTAATGACGCACGGCAATTGAATGTCGAAAAATAATAACTATCTTTGTCCAACAAGACCCTTAACTAGGTCTAGACCAGGTTTAGGACCACTCCATCTCTTTCACATGGATGACGTAAAAGGTGACTAAGGAAATGGCTACTAAACTTGGTATCCTTCTTGTAGGCAATGGCCTAGAAACTTGTCATTATTTGAATCTTAATTCTATCATTAAGTCATACAGTTTAAACGTTGCTTTTCAGTCTTTTCAAGACTGTTTGGCTCTGTCTATCCCACAAGGGATATGGACGTGATTATATATACATGTACTTTAACCATTCGACTTACACCATTGGAATTTCTTTTCCATTTCTTACCTTTATAAATGTAGTTTTAAATGTATAAAGTATGCGTTAACCTGAACATTTATTTTTTTTATATTGGAGATTCTAAACTAGTTCGTAATTCTTGCAAAAAAGTGAGACATTTTCCAAGAGTAGATCACCATATTTGTCTATGGGTACCAGCGACAGTGAGTTTATTTATGTAACACATGAGATTATAGTTAGCAGGACTAAAGAAGCTATTGTTTTATATAATGTATATTTTGTAATGTCAAAATAATATTGTGCCTTGTAGTTCCTGGCACTTTTGCAGTATGTAGAACGACTTCATATCTTTCACATGAATGTCGTAAAAGGCGAATAAAGGATAGGCTTATAAACTTGGGGTTCTTTTTGTAGGCGATGGGCTAGCAACCCGTCACTATTTGAATCTAAATTCCATCACAGTGCCATACAACTGAACGTGGCCTTTCAGTCTTTGTAAGACTGATGGCTCTGTCTACCCCGCAAGGGATATAGACGTGACTGTATGTATGTAGGTATGTAGATTCTAAACAACTAACTATTAATTTTCTATTGACCACTAACAATAGTGAAAAATAGACAATCAGATTATAAATTACAGACGATATCTCTTCTTAATAATGAAAGGAAGTCATGAATGTCATTTGGCCAAGGTTTTTCACAACATATTATCAAAGTCACGATATGCCATCATCTTAAAAAAATACATAGTTTGCATGCATGCATATAATCATGTTTGTGTCCCTTGCAGGGTAGACTGTTTGCTCTGTCTAGCCCACAAGGAATATAGACGTAATTATAAGTATGTATGTATGTATATATGAATTGACAGACTCAATTGTCTCGAAAATTGTTATCGTGTGTCTAACAATCTACTTGGGGCGAAAACATTTTTTTTTTTTTTTTATATTTTTGTGAAGCGACTTTTGATTTCGAACGTGAAATCTTTGCTTACGCGATTTAGACTCTTCGCTGTTATTGGCTGATGGCGTCGCGTTATTGGCTGTTCTGATTTGTGGCTTAGAGATGTCGCCACGAAAGAAAGAGATATGAAAATTATTAAGTTATATTTTATCATAAAAAAGTCCCATAATAACTAATAAAATTATGTAGGTACTTACTTATATGTACTTGTAACATACCAACGGACTATTACGAATGTTGTTGCAGACATGCGTAGGATTCAAAGAAACATAACAATCAACAAATACTTTCATCGAACATGCAATGCCAATACCAAATAAGCGTAGTTTACTTTTTATTTCCCCTTCGTTTTTATACATACATACATAAAGACACGTCAATATTCATTGCGGGGTAGATAGAGCCAACAGTCTTGAAGAAACTGAAAGGCCTTAACTATATGGCTTTTTAATGGAATTAAGATTCATGTAGTGACACGTCGCCAGCGTATCGCCTACAAGAGGAATCCCATGGTTATAAACCTATCCCTTAGTCGTCTTTTACAATATCCATGGGAAAGATATGGATTGGTTCTAATCTAAAGTGCCGGAAACCACACTTTTGTTTTCAGTCGACGTAAAAGGTATCGTCTATATCCCGTGCGGTGTAGACAGAGCCAATAGTTATGAAAAGACTGAAAGGCGGACAGCTGTATGGCTTACTGATTGAATTGAAATTCAAATACTGACATGTCGCTTGCCCATCGCTTACGAGAAGAATGCCAAGTCTATAAGCCATTCCCTTAGTCGCCTACATACATCGGCGTACATATCACATAGGTACGGCGTCGCGCGTACCATGCTACGGATGCTGATTGAGTAATGTTTTTGCACGAAGCGACTCCCGTCTGACCACCGTGACCTTTGCAAGGAAACCTTATTATTAAACCTATAGTATTATCATAAGACCCTTGAACTAGATTTAAGGTAACAATTTAAACGTTTGCCACGCCTTAATTAGGCATTATAAGATAATTGTCACATTTTATAACGTGCAAGGATCAAGCAATTAACGCTTAATTGTCATGATCGCTTTGAACTACTGTGTGTACAAAGATGTTTTATTTATAACATACATACATATATATATATATATATATGATCACGTCTATATCCCTTACGGGGTAGAGCCAACAGTCTTGAAAAGACTGATAGGCCACGTTCAGCTGTTTGGCGTAATGATAGAATTGAGATTCAAATAGTGACAGGTTGCTAGCCCATCGTCTAAAAGAAGAACCCCAAGTTTATAAGCTTATCCTCAGTCTCCTATTACGACATCCATGGGAACGAGATGGATAATATTGAGAAGATTTTAAGACCACGCTCAGCTGTTGCTTTAAAATCCATGAATAATAAAACTCAATACTTACAATGAACACAAAACGAAATCTATTTTTAATTTTAAAATAATGTGATTATAGTATGTTGTGCTGCGAAATAATTAAAATTAATTATGTTAGCAGTTTGAAATTAAACCAAAGAGAATTATATCGCGAAAGTTCCTTAGTTTATAAAAGCGAAATTTGAAAATAATTATATGAAATGTGCGGTGCCTTGCAGTATTGGGACTTTATGTAGAATAGGACTACTGTATATCTTTCCCATGGATGTCATAAAAGGCGACTAAGGATTATAAACGTGGTATTCCTCTTGTATGCGATGGGCTTGCAACCTGTCACTATTTGAATCTTAATTCCATCATAAAGCGATACAGCTGAACATGGCCTTTCAGTCTTTTCAAGACTGCTGGCTCTATCTACCCCGCAAGGAATATAAACGTGGACTATGTATTGTATGAAATAAAGAAAAAATGCGAATATTGTTATAAATTAGCTTTTTCATTTTTTTTTTTGTCTTAGGTTATAAATTAGCTCTCTATAGTACCATTTATTTGTCTTGCTCTGCGCTAACGCCAATCTCCTGTTTGGTTTCCTTCCACCCAAAGGTTGACTGGAAGAGATTGCATTAGCGATGAATCCGCCTTTGTACCATGTGTATCTGTTTTGTGCTGCTTTGTATGTTAACTTTTATGATGCAACATAGAAAATTTATGTATCTATAAACACTTTATATAACTTTTATTATTCCCAAAAGAAGTCATGTTTATAGTTAAACAACCAAAGACAACTTATTTTAAGGAGTGGTGATAAGTTTTGATCATCAGGCACGGTATTGTGGACATCTGGGTAACTGTCACAATTTAATGAATAGTGGTTCGTATGTAACATTTATATACTTAATATTATAAATGGTAGTTATAATACGAGTATGACAGTATTAAATTGTTTATATTTAATCATTTTCAATGAGTCGTATTTTAATCAGTGATTTATAATAAGTATGTTACAAAGATCCTATTCGACTCACAAAACCATATCAAATTCGGTTCATCCATAGATAGACAAGTCCAACATACACACATGTCTATTTCACATGCACATGACATGTAATCATGTTTATATCCTTGCGGGGTAGACAAAGCCAATAGACTTGAAATGATAGAATTGGGATTCAAATACTGACAGTTTGTTAGCCTATCGCCTAAAAGAAGGATCCCAAGTTTATAAGCCTATCCCTTAGTCGCATTTTACGACATTCATTATAGACAAGTCTACATTTTTTACATAATATCAGCAATAATCTCCGTAAATTCTCACGTGAAGATGCTCAAAACAAATTAAATTTAAAAACTGAAAAAAAAAACAATACTAGGAAAACCAACTAAGTACAAATTATATGCATAAACAGATACAAGAAACCTTACAAGGTCGGTATTACCCAGCCATGTTGAGTAGAACGCGAGCATCCTCTGTTCCTCGTACAATGGAAGTCACCACACTTTTTTGTCACCACTGCCATAAAAATTATCTGTGTTACCACTGAACTAGACGGTTGCGCGCATGCGCTTCGTTACTAACACTGAATTGTCAAGGAAGGCAGGTTGAAGTAAATGTAGAGATGCGCGAAGTGATATCGATATATTTTATTGTTAATTAGGGTACCTACGGTTAAAAAATTGCTTTTAATTGAACATTTTATTTTTCATACATACCTACATCACACCTCTCTCCCGGAGGGGCACACAGAGGCTACAACTTTTTTCTTTTATTGATTTTAGTAGAAAAAAGACCTTAAATTAAAATTGTATCTATAAGAGATACTAAGTTCAAAAAAATATATTACAAAAAGCAGCTTAAGTAAGTAATAATTTTGCTTTTTGCTAGAATGTTTATTCTCAAATTCTCATTTAATATGATAAATGAAATAATGCTAATGCAATTAAATATTAACAACAGTAACACTAATTTATATATACTAAAATCATCAATCACGTGATTTAGTTCATCAGAACTCAACAACTATTTGTAATTATCGTATAAAAAAAGTTTTTGTTTAAATAAAAAAAAAAAATATTTTCACACCAGCTCTGCTGAAATTATCAAACATAAAACACCGCGGAAGTTAAATCCATCGACGTTTCCCATCACTAAAGCGCAGACGCACGCCACGCTACACCGCTTACCACTCTGTTATGGTAATGAACATAAGTAAAATAAAAACAGAATAATTACCACCGCTATGGTCAGTGGTCACCATCGGAAGGGTCCGAGATTTTGAGATTTCCGGATGGTTTCCTTGATCGCGATAATAACTTTCTAAGTAATAATTATATTTTCTTAGTACGCTTGTGGTTGTAAGATTGTGATAGCTCTTATAAGTATGTGAAGATGCTGCTTGTAATTCTTAGTTGTATAAAGCGAAAGAAGTATGTAGGAAGCGTGGCAAATGGAAAGATGTAATCTCAGTCTACCCGTCTGGGAAAGAGGCGTGATTTTATGTATGTACATACATACATACATACATAAAATCACGCCTCTTTCCCGGAGGGGTAGGCAGAGACCACCTCTTTCCACTTGCCACGATCTCTGCATATTTCCTTCGCTTCATCCACATTCATAACTCTCTTCATGCAAGCTCAGCGATTTCGGGTACTTTTGACCTGACCCTTAACCAGGACGTCCTTAATTTGATCAAGATACGTTCGTCTAGGTCTTCCCACTCCGACCTTTTCCTCCACACCCTCCATGTATATCTGCTTAGTCAACCTGTTTTCATTCATCCTCTCAACATGACAGAACCATTTCAACATACCCTTTTCTATTCCTGTAACAACATCTTCTTTCATATCACAACATTCTCTTATTTATGTATGTATGTATGTGTATTAAATCTTTATTTTTACAGCATTAGGTACATGGTGCATCACAACATTTCACTGAAATTTGGGGTGATGTTAAGTAGCCTCGGTAGTCTCAGGCTTAGACCATCATCATTTTCGTCACCATCATTATCAAACTCCATCAGTTTCTGGTGCTGAACATCGATTACTTGGCGTATTAACCAATGCTCTAATGGTGAGGATAAACATGTGTTACCCTGACCCAAAATGGGTTTTCTTGACTTAGTGACCGGATAAGATGCGAGTTGTTTCGTGTAAAAAATTAACTTACCCAATACAGGGTCGTGGTCAAAAGCGATGGATACCTATGTACGGTGGATAATTAAGTAAAAATAAGGTTTTTATTTAAATATGGACTACGTTTATTTCAGATAAATACTTTTGTTTGCCGCGTAGTTCCCGGTACCATTAGAAAAAAGTATCACCACCACTCCGTCTCTTTCTCGAGGATGTCGTAAAAGGTGACTAAGAGTAAGGCTTATAAACTTTAGATATTTCTTTTAGGGGATACTGCTGCTGAACTGAATGTGGGCTATCAGTCTTTTAAGACTATTGGCTCTGTCTACCCCGCAACGGATACAAGGTATGGCTTATTGACGTCAACATAAATTCGTATATATGTACTTACTTGTATGCATGTACTTTTGTTATAGCGAGATAACTTAATGACTATAATAGTCTTTAATTCTTACCACTGAAGACTTTACCTTCGATCGAACCTAATGTCCGATCAATGCCTATAATATACCTATAAAACCAGTTAATTTAGTTTGCTTGAAGTATATTATCATAAAGTTTAATAATAATATAATAGAAAAGCCACGTTCATCCACATGTAAATATAATAATATCATCCAGGTAAGTATAACATCACAGTCAAAATATTTACAATGTCAATTTATAAACTAGGAAGGACATGTGACTCACTAACACAACACTTGCGTATAACACGGTAAAACTATGTTGGATCTAAATCACCTGTTTAAATAATACTTGTGATATCACATCGAATTTAATAGATTTTTTTTGTATTAATACCAGAAGTTGTGAAGTTAACAGTTGGTAAGATATCATTTGTTACTGGTGATTCAACTTGTCACCACACAAAAAAGAAATTCCTAAACAACTTTTATACTCTTTACAAAAAAATATGTGCCGGTGTTAATTCTCATTAAACTTTGCAAAAGGAATTAAAAAGTTTCGATTCCATTCCATTAGGTAACTGTCTTAAATTGGTCGGACTTATTAAGAGCTTTTCTAGGTATCTGTTAGAAAGCTTATTAAGATGACCTCTTTAGATGGTATTAATTTTCTCAAATAGGGCTCTGTCTATCTCTGCTGATGAGAGTTTTAATCATACTATGTAAGGTCTGAAAACATAACTATAGTTTCTATATCACTTTTCTATCTGCAGTTTGTTTTCAGTTCTGGAGGAACCAGGGTCCACCTATTACCACAAAGAGGGCGGTACATACATACAACATACACACGGTCTCGCCTGTTTCCCATTGAGGTGGGCAGAGACTATGGACTTACTAGCCTCGATCCCTACAGTCCTCTCCCGACTCCTCCATACTCAATACCCTTTTCATGCATATCCAATGATTACTTGTGCTCCTAACATACTTTAAGATATCTGTATCAAATAGCAGATACCCATCGACGCTACTTTCTCCATATCATAAATTAGTATACCGTTTAACCAAGCAATATATTTCCCACAAAACAAATTAGCGTATAAAAAAAAAAAAAAAAAAAAAAAAAAACATACTTTAAGACATTCGAAATTTGGTCTTTTTCGATGAAGCTGACCTTGTACCACTTTAACAGTAAGCTCTCCTTATAAATTCCTGTCCTCATCTATTCTATCGTCATGTCCAAATTGTCCAAATGACAAAAAGGGTGGTAAGTCAAGTAATACTAGCAGCGAGTGTTATGTCCTGTCTAGTCTTCGTGACTCTGTTAAAGTAATCCTTTGTGAAGCGAGGCTGGCTCAGATTTTCTTCTCCAGGGAAAGGAGATGGAGTATGATTTATTGTGAAATGTGCCGTGTGGTTCCCGGCACCATTAAAAAAAAGAATAGGACCACTCCATCTCTTCCATGGATGTCGTAAAAGGCGAATAAGGGATAGGCTTATAAACTTGGGATTCCGCTTTTAGGCGATGGGCTAGCAATCTGTCACTATTTGAATCTCAATTCTATCATTGAGCCAAATAGCTGAACGTGGCCATTCAGCCTTTTCAAGACTCTTGGCTCTGTCTATCCCGCAAGGGATATAGACGTGACCATATGTATGTATGTATCAAAGTTATTGAATATAATGCTGCAGTGCAGTTTGTTACTACTTCTTCTGCACGCGGCAGTAAATTTAGTTTTTAGTAATTTATTTGATGTCAACCAATGCTAAGAAACCAAAAGATATGACAATTATTAAGTGATGTTTGAAATGTCCCATAATAATGAATAAAAATATCGAATTTGAATTGGAGTAGTGGCATTTCTGAAAGTATTGGAAAGCATACACGGTGATCTCCTATATTGCAATTTAAATTCATCAGGCGTACAATTAAAAAGTACTTATGATATCAGCTACGCAGCATAAGTTGCACTTTAGTCCTCTGTAAAAAAATGTAGGTATACGTTTAGCCAAGATAGAAAAAGTAGAACTTTTATATATAAAATAATATATTATATCACAATTTAATCCTTAAAATGTGTTATTTTCGTGACAGTTTAGTAACGATTCGATTTTAAATCAGAACACGATTTTTAAATTTGAACGACCCTAATCTACTACAGTCACTGAAACATCTATGTTATTTAAAGTACCTACCCTAACAAATAAGGACCTTCATAAATTCAGATCTTGCCCCAAATCAATAATAATTGCTGGCTTCCATGAGCTTAAGCGGCTCCAAACTGCCAATTATTAAGTTGCTAGATTAAAGCTGCGTATGGGGTGTCTTACGCTGCGATTAATGAGGTTTTATGCTTTAAATGGAAATGAATTTTCATTCGCGTTTTTGTTTTCTGTTAAAGTTTTTAATGTTACTTAATTTGTTGAGAAAAGTGATATCTTTTTTCTTATTTTCTCGATTTTTCTAGCACGAGTACAAGGTTAGGGGCAGAATGAATTAGGTAACAAAGTAAGAAAAAAATAATATTTGGTACAGTCATTCCATATATTATTTTCTATAAGTCTAGACTGTCGGCTCTGTTTACCCCACAAGAGATAATTACGTCTTTATATGTATGTATTTGTTTGGTCACATTCAGATAGGCAGGAATACATCTTTATGTCGCGTTCTGCTTTTGAATGTTGTAAAGATAAGATGACCTTAATAATGTCACACCAATAATCTTATTTATAAAAAAGTGTAATATCATTTCATTTCAAAATTAGTTTTCTGCCATCTTTTCATTTATCCATTCCTTTTCATCTCTTAAATGAATTTGATTTGCGAGACCTATTAAAACATCTCTGAATTGAATTTAATCTAGAAAATAGATATTAAAAGTGAAAAGTTGTGATTTTATATAGATGCCTAGTGTTACATTTCAAAACTTAATCCCGTTCTGAAAACCTCTTCTACCAAAATTGTCTTCGAAATTACAATAAGGGTGAAAACAGGGGTGGTGAATGCTCGGCACAGATAAGCCTCACACATGAGAGCTTTTTGTCTCATAATACCAGTCTTAGCAACCTTTGTATTAAGTCGTCAGATTAGCGACATATATGTGACAACGCGAGAATATAGGTATGTTGATTAAGTTAAATATTACTGAATTTGAAACGTATGTATGCCTATTTTTGAAATAAAGCTGCTATTTATAACTTTACCGTCTCATCGTAAAGGAAATGAAATCGTGGGTTCCTTAAATCTTTTGTTGTGAAATATCTTTATTTTTTTTGGTGACGAGTTCTTCAGCATCACTACTGAGAGAAAATCTTCTCCCGAGTTAACGTTGGAATCTGTAGAAAGAGAAAATTTTATTATTAAATATGAGTTTACATGAGTATATAGAATTGTAAGCAACAAGAGTTTATATATATGTATGCAAACAACATTCTGATTTTTTTTATAATTAGTTAAAATACATGTATCGAGTCTTTATCTCTTAAAGGGTAAATATTGCCAGCAGGCCCAAAAAAACTGACTTCACTTAATCAAATGTGTTCAATTTCTTTGTCGCATCTAAATTCTTCCATTAGCTTTGAATAAGAATCCGTTTAAACTCGAAAAAAAAAAATACTAGCGCCAGTAAATTTCGATCTTCACATCATATCCAGACAAACTTCCAGCAGGCAACTCCACCTCCAACCCAACCCTTACATTTAATCCATCGGTAATTCGAAAATTGATGTAAAAGGTTTGGCCGCGTCGCAACAACGCGCCGTCGTCCATACAAATTGTACAAACAGTGAAAGATTTTCAGATTTCCTACTAGAATCAGTGTCGCGACACGTCCATTCAAAAATGTAGCGTGTTACCTCGTGGTGAGAGTTTCAATTGAAACTCCCGGTCAGATTATGGGGGCCAATTCCGTTCAGAAAGAACTACGTACGTGATCGGTTTTCACGATTGGAGACGGGAAAAGTAAAGGAATGGGGGATTTCAACGGCAGGAGATTTAACCTTCAAAAGTTAAATCTTTGGATCATTATATCTTGTACTTTCTTGCATTTATTACGTGACATTGTTGAGATTAGTAAGATCATTAATAAATAATATACATAAAAAATGATTTTTATGTGTAGATATCGGAAAATGTATTATTTCATTTATATTAGCAAAAACATTGTTACATACAAGTTTTGTTGCATTTTTAATATTATTTGGGATAGGGCTTAGTTGGGATATTATTCGGTATTTGTATTCAGTTATTCAGTCACATACTCGTAGTAATCTGAATAATATCATAGTTTCTTCTCGACTATGGCTTAGGAGTAGATAGTTTGGACGGTGTAGCGAGACTCAAAAGTTAATAATGCCGTCACTTTTCAAATAAAAAAGGCTAATCTCTGCCTTATGACCTTAGTGGAAATAACGGTGTAAATATTCTCTTCTTTAAGAAAGGAGCTGACCGCAAAACTTAAGCAATATTTAAGTAGAAAAAGTGTTTTAATGCTTTGACTAAGAATTCAATTAAAAAGAGGATAATTCATATAATCACGTCTATATCCCTTGCGGGGTAGACTGAGCCAGCACGCTTAAAAGAATGAACAATCACAAAAGAGGAATTCAAAGTGTATAAGCCTATCCCTTATTCGCCTTTTGCGACATCTATGGGAATGGGTGGAGATGGAGTAGTCCTATTCATTATTATATTGTTGCCGGGAACCACACGGCAAATGTATTATTTGTACTGTAGAAAATTTGGAAACTGTCTCAAAAGACATTCAGTATTTGTGTTCAAACTTCAAGTAACAATCGACAACAAAACTGAAATCGAAGAAACGCCATCACACGTTCATGATAACATCTCAACGTATTGTCTCTGACTTCTATTGTGAAGGAACTTCGGAATTGTTCTAACCAGAATTAATAGAACTTCGCCCCGGAGCCCTATTGTGCAAGATTTATCGATGAAGAACAATAATAAATCAAACAGATATAGCGCCTAGCTTGGATTAGTTTACACGTAAGTTTCTATTATTGAACTTACTAGTCGAACGCAGACGTGAAACTTGCGAAAATATTCTAAAAATATATTGTATATAATTTATTCAAAATTTTATGATCACATTTTTGTTCTAGAATTTTTTTACGATTTTGTCCTTTGTACTATTTATCTGACCGAGTGTTAAGTCAAAAGTTAAATGACTGGACTATCTAAAAAACTTAAAATTCTGTTAGTTTAATAAAGGTCCGAGCACACCAAGAGCAGTGTGACGACTTTGAAGAGTTTCTTGTATTACAACTACTTGCGCGACTGCACAGCGCTTCTTCTGACCTGAGTTTTGTGTGCTCGGAAAAAAACATAAAATGCCTTGTTTTCTCCCAGATTTCTACTGACATATATACATACAAACCATCATGCCTATTTCCCATTGGGGTAGGCAGTAACTATGAATTCCCACTTGCTTCGATCTCCCTTTTTTAAGACATTTGAAAATTGGTCAGATCCCTGTACCACTTTTAAAGTCAGTCTTTTAAATTTAGGTGTCATTTTAATATATTTTCGAGACAATTTGTTTTGTCTACCCCTTACGGGATGAAGACGTTGAATATATGAAAATCGAATTCATTATAAAAAAAAACCGTTCTGCTACTACATAAATAAAAACAGACTCACAAAATATACTCGTCAAGTTATAACACGCCAAATATTCTCATGAGTCACAAAACAGTATCTAATCTGGCGGATTCTTCCCTTTGATGATAATCGATAAGGTAAAACTTCCATTTCCATTATAAGGGTTACTGAGGAACTGTCCGTTTGACGGAGGTCGCTATTAGCAGATTGAGAACATCAATCAATGTAGGATTGACCGCAGACTGATTTATTGTATAGAAACAGGTAGCTCTGAGTGGATAACTATGCCTTTTACATTATTGAGTTCTGATAATTAAATTAATTTTAATGAAATTAAAAAGCAATTAAAAGTTAGTAAGTTAAATTATTTTCATATAAGTACCTCCTATTTAACATTAAATTAACTATATAAATTCTAATGTTACGAGTAAATAGCTATAATTAAATATTAGTCAATATATTTTTTTTATCAAATAACATAATTTAATTAAATTTATGATCAAATACATTTATGAGAAACAGACGTGGCGGCAAGAAGTTAATAATGTTCATTTTACGAACAAAATCTCTACCGTTTACTATCTCAAAACCAGTAAAAATAAAACTATTCAAAACGTGTTTTATGTTGATTATTTTATTCAAAGCTTACAAATGCAAATGTTATTATTTTATAAAGCAAATGCACATTACGTAGACAGTTGTATAGTGCTACGATTATCTGTATTCTAAATTAGATTACACTAGGCGAGTGAAAAGGAGAGTATGTCATCCGTCACCAAAGCGCACTTCTATTTACCAATAGAAATCTTACATACATACATATGGTCACGTCTATATCCCTTGCGGGGTAGACAGAGCCAACAGTCTTGAAAAGACTGAATGGCCACGTTCAGCTATTTGGCTTAATGACAGAGTTGAGATTCAAATAGTGACAGGTTGCTAACCCAGCGCCTAAAAAGAATCGCCGAATTTTGTAACCCTATCCCCTAGTCGCCTTTTACTACATCCATGGGAAAGAGATGGAGTGGTCCAATCCTTTTTTTATATTGGTGCCGGGAACCACACGGCACTAGAAATATATAAAGAAATCTTCTTCCTCCTTATAGCGTTAGTTCCGGTTACGTCCTTGTTTCTTCGGAAGGAAACATTCGGGTGCATCATTTACCATGATCTTGGCTTGGGCGAATAAAGTCGTTATGTATAGCGACTGGCATCTGACTTTTGCAGTCTTTTCAACAACGAGATATGGGCAGTGTATGTAGGTTTTCATTATCGATTTCTTATACTCATTTTCTGGGCGATAAGAATTTATAAATACAATATACAACGATGTTTTCAGGAGGTACGTAAACGATAGTGAACTCAGTTTACACTTCACCGACGAAAATTTAATTTGCGAATACGAGCGAACTCGACCAATATGAACCATATAAAATATAAATCGATAACAAAACAAAGAAGGGCTGTCCCTCTCGCGATGTTATCGAGTCGCTCCGATAGCATCACGAACTAATCATCGACAACCCTATTTTTGTTCAATGTTGATGCGTGTTTGATGTTGTAATCTGTTTTTATTGTATTACCTTTGTAAATCAAAGAACGTCATTGTTCGTGTTTATGGTAGGTATTTATTTATTTTTTATTTATATAGGTAGAATTGTTGTAGTTTAGGTTCTGTTGATTTATATTACAAAATATAAATGTTATAAAAATAAATGAGGAAGTCTGTCAGACAGATGATGTAAGACTAAAACGTAGTGACCGACTATGTTGATATTTTATAACATTTTAAAACCCTTAAATTTCGCATTCCCTTCTTATTGCATCCATTGATCGCATTATGATATACCTACTTATAGGCCAAATATCAAATCTCGTCCCACAGATTTGGGCAATGGTTTGATAAGTCAGTCAGTTGACTATAAAAAGAGATGAAGAGTTTAAATCAAAAAATATAATTAACAATATTCTTTCAAAATACATTTGATGAAATCGTAGAGAAGTAAGATTTTATGATGAATATTTAATGTAAGTACATAAGTCTAGATTGTCGCATAATTCAAACTCGGCCTTTAGATAAAATCCTTGTTCCTAAGAAAATGGACCTTAATCCATATTAAAGAGGTAAACAAATAAATATGTATGGATACAAAGTAAAAAGCTTGAAAGTAAAGAGAAAATCTGATAATATAATCTAGTATTTCCACTTACTGATAAAAGTTTTACATTGTCTGTCCAACTTACTGATTTCCGGGAATTCCGAGAATATTTTAAATATACTTTTGATACTTTTTAAAGCTGATTAAAATTGAATACAATTATTGAAGTCGTCATTGTAAATTGAAAATTCTCAGCAGCAGCTATTTACACATAATGGTCGTAATTATTTTGTATCGAACATCCATCTAAGTTTGTTTCAAATATTCGACTGGCAGAGAATGCCTTGTAGCATTAATCCACCTGTTGTATATTTTACGTGCATAAAGTATAAATAAATAAAAAAGGGATTACAAATGTATTAAATACATAATATGACCCATTAAACAGGACACTGACTGGAAGAAATATCGACATATTTGAAATTTCTTCGAGTAAACCTTCCAATCAGAGATTTGAAATTTGGCATGCAAGTTCCCTATGTGATCTTCTCATTGTTCTCCAGCATACATTCGTCCATTGCTGGGCATATGCCTCTTCATATCTTTCAACCTAGCTCTATATCTGGTTTTTACACAATATTTTCTTACATACATACATATATATGGTCACGTCGATATCCCTTGCGGGGTAGACAGAGTTAACAGTCTTGAAAAGACTGAATGGCCACGTTCAGCAATTTGGCTTAATGATAGAGTTGAGATTCAAATAGTGACAGGTTGCTAGCCCATCGCCCAAAAAAGAATCCCAAGTTTGTAAGCCTATCCCTTAGTCGCCTTTTACGACATCCATGGGAAAGAGATGGAGTGGTCCTATTCTTTTTTGTAATGGTGCCGGGAACCATACGGCACATATTTTCTTAAATATAGATTATTACAGAGATATCCGATCAACAGCTTCCTTCACCTGCCAGTGGCATTATTTGCACCAAAACTGCCCTTAAATTTCATAATGAAGATCAAAACCAAAATACACTCAACTCACTCCAGTGGGTTCTCTTTGCTTTAAACCCAACATGCCAACTAAATGCGAATAGTTTCCGTGAAGAAAATTATTTCTCATTTTAACTCGAATTACTTCAGCAGAAATGATCAAAGGGTGGCAGTGTTCTAAATATTTACACAGCGAACAACTTTTAATTACAATCGACTACAAAACTTTATACATCTTCGATTTAAATTGTTCGTTTCGTATTGCATCTTTTTATTTGATCCTCAAAAAGTCTTTTTTTTATCAAATATCATAACTGGCATATTTCCTCTTATCTTTTTAAATAGATTGGTAGGTACATAAAACTATTATAGATAAATCTGTTAAAACTATTCAAGTATCTCCATCTCTTTCCCATAATGTCGTAAAAAGCGACTAAGGGAAAGGCTTGGGATTCTCTTTTTAGGCGATGGACTTGCAACTTGAATCTCAATTCTTTCATTAGGCATTATACAGCTGAACGTCTTCTTCCAGTCGATTCGAGATTATGGTCTATGTGTACTTCGTAAGGCATTGCATGAAGAGAGTTATGAATGTGGATGAAGCGAAAGAAGTATGCTGAGATGGTGGCAAGTTGAAAGATGAAGTCTCTGCCTACACCTCCGGGAAAAAGGCGTGATTTTATGTAGGTATGTATGTATTTTCCAATAGCATTGCACCCTTGCGGAGCCGAGTCTTGAATTTTGTATCATAAAATTTTTGTAGCATCCGAATAAATTATATTCCGTACCAATGTGACTCATAAAATAAAACATCTATATAATTGCATTTAAAAGGGATACAAAGGGAAAACATCAAATAAAATTACACAAGAAGTTGGGGTTTGTGTTGAAAACTCGCTAACATTGCGATCAGAATGATTGAAGTTCCCAAGTTCTCTGATTTTACATGTTTAACGTACTAATACGATCGCGTAATTTGAAGAATATTTGTCGATCCGTTGGAAATCGTCGATAAAATACTATTTCGTAAGTTTTTCTCAGTTTGGTTAGGACTATTCGGAGTTGGATCAACTAATTGTTTTGAACATGTTTGAAAGGGATGCTAAGTACTTATTCATACATACATACTTACATAAAATAACGCCTTTTTCCCGGAGGGGTAGGCAGAGGCTTTATCTTTCCACTCGCCACGATCTCTGCATACTTCCTTCGCTTCATCCACATTCATAACTCTCTTCATGCAAGCTCGGTTTCGGGTACTCATTCTGTAGATAAGTACTTATTCTGAGTTGATATTTACATACATGTATCACTTATTTATCACACTGGATTGATTTTGATAAATTTGAATCCGATTACTCAGCCAATGTTAATCTAATTGTAAATTGGCTTATTTTATTCCTAGAATTTCTCACGGTAGAACTATTTTGCTCGGAGCTCCCCGGGCAAAATCTAGTAATTATTAATCTTTAAATAGGTAGTAATTACGGAATTAATTCGGTCTATTACTATTTCACAGCTAATTCGTCGGATCAAATTATTTATTTAATAACTAGCTGTTGCCCGCTGTTTCGCCCGCGCGAATTAATATAATTTAGCGCCACCTATTAAATGCAACGGACACCTAGAAAAGAATGCAGGTTTTTTAGAAATTCCATCGGAATTACATTTTTTACTGGAATTAGAGGTACCCTTTGTCCTTCTAAAATAAACAATTTTTTTTTCTCCAGACTCTTAATTTTATGTTCAAAAAGATTGGTTTAGTAGATAACGCGTGATGAGAAAACAAACAAATAAACTTACTTTCGCATTTATAATATAAGTTGGAATATATTTATAATATAAGAAAACTCCCGAAACCGCCGAGCTTGCATGAAGAGAGTTATGAATGTGGATGAAGCGAAGGAAGTGTGCAGAGATCGTGGCAAGTGGAAAGAGGTAGTCTCTGCCTACCCCCCCGGGAAAGAGGCGTGCTTTTATGTATGTATGTATGTAATATAAGTTGGGATTCTCATAGAAGTGAAGTCATAAGTTAGTCGACCAATAAAGACGTAACGTATGTTCATTCCATTAAAAACTTCGAAAAAAAATCACATATTACAGAAAACCATTTACGCCCTATACACAGAGAAAACTGAAATTTATTGAAGTAAAGATCGCATTCGCCTTTGAAAATGGTCGCCGGCGCCCCGGCTTTGTGTAAATAATGTTCTCTAAATTTATAGACGTAATAAATGTAAGGTCCCCCCATTTCTAAGGTATAACTTTAAATTTACATGTGATAAAGGGTGTTTAGTTCCATTTGAACCTTGTTAAAAAAAAGTGAGAGTCGAAATTTGGACTCTGAAATTGGATATTTTTTTCTTTGGTGAAATTTACGTAAATTAGATTTTTTTTTGAAGGGAAATTGTGATGATTACTTTGAGCTTGCTATTTTTTAACCCCTGCGAAAATGAGAGGTGCTAAAAGTTGAACGTGTCTGTTTGTCTGTCTGTGGCATAATAGCTCAAAAACGGATGAAGCGTTTTCAATTAAGTTGTTTTTGGTTTTGGGTGATTTACGAGTGGTTAAGGCTTATTGATAAGTTTGGAGCGGTCTCCCAACGCAAGACGACACAACGACGTATAAGTAAGGTACTTTAAGATAATTTTTTTTAAATTATTTCTTACTTTTTTAAGGGAAAATAAACTTCTGTCGGCGACTTGTTTAATTCCTAATTAAATTTTATTAGGTTATCCATCTGCTATATCTGAAATACTACAGACCACAGATTTCACTTACATTCATTATATCTCAACATTTCCAAGTCGTTGTTTATATTACTGTTTATACAATAAGATAGGACCTCTTTCAAACTAAAATAAATCATTACTACCTCCATTTTCAATGCCTTCGAAGATTTTTCCAGGAAACGATTATCCTCTTTTTTGTAAGAGGTTTAAAATGGCCGCTACCTTTTCAGTGGCGAACGATATTTACGGCAATTTCCATTCCAGTATTGAAGGAACTGAATGACGTAATTATGTACAAGTGTAATTACTTTTCGTGGTTCTTATGAATGGCTTTATTAAATTTCTTTTTAGGGAAGAAATAATGGTTTTTTCGGTATAATCATGGTTCTTTGTCGATTTATTAAAATATCTAAAAAAGGAAAAAAAAAGAATCTAATCACTTCATCTCTTTCCCATGAATGTCGTAATAGGAAACTAAGGGATAGGCTTAATCTCTTGGAATTCTTCCGGCGATGGGCTGTCTTGGTTATGTCAGGTTTTTACACAAACGAGTTACGTCTGATCTCCGCAATTTTCAAGGGAACCTTACACTTTAGATCATGAATTTAATAATTAATGTAAGTAACGTGGACTATTCAAATTGCTGTAGTCTCAACGAGCCAGTGAAACGTTTTATTTTTCCGGCCTGGCCTCCAGCCAACAGGATGTTACTTTCTGATCAGTCGCATCGATCGATTTAGGGTTCCATATCTAAAATATAAAGTTTTTTTCCATCGCGATAATAGTTTTTTAATACATACTATTTGTTTGCATTTATTTATTAGGTTACATTTATAAAAAACAATATGTACGAGGCAAATGACGCAGAATTGATCTAGTCAAAGTAAGTTCGAAGATTTTGTGAGATACTGTTACAGAAATTAAAAAAAAAGATAATTAAAAATACCAATGAATAAATGAAATAAGTGATAGATCAATTTAAATACTAAATAATTAAATGTTTAAATCAACCATATTTTTAAATTAAATAATTACAAAGAATTTTAATTTAAAAAAAAATTGAAGTCTAGTGTTTATTACGATTCATTAATGACCTTAATATTTATGGAAAACAATTGTCCTTAAGTACTCAGTTGTACATTTCTGCACAATATCTACAAATGTATTTAACATATTTTTCTTTTGTTTGATTTTTGCACTTTCCAACTGAACACTATTGTGCGAGTTCGACTCACACTTCACCGATTTTCCAAGTTTCCTTACTAGTAAAAAAAAAATAGTAAAACTCTTCATGTTTTCAGCGTGGAAGTGATTTATTCGCGTTTACTACAAGCGGGGCGTCACGAAAAATGTAGCTTAAATAACCTAACAAGCAAAATTTGATTTAGTGCGAGCGAGGATTTTTCGCCTTTTTTACTATCAGGAAATCGGGTGAGGTTTATAGGTATATAGCTTATCAGAACGGATATTTTTCAGATTGATTGGAGCCAATTATAGTATAAGTATTTTTTTTATGGAAATCATCATAAAGAATACTTCATTTTAAAGTATTTTCGAACGGCGTAACACGATTAATAACCTGAAATTAACTGTTTGAAGTTTTCCAACTGTTCCAAGTTTTTGAAATGATTTTTAAGAATTTACCTTTTAAAATGATATTTTAAAGACTACGATTTGTAATATACGTGAAGTTTATCGATTGCGTGTGAATGCAACCCTTTATTTTAGTACCTTACGATCTACTGATTTATACTTAAGGGCGAAATAAGTTCAATCCTAGATGCTTGAAGAAAAGGATTTTTTTTATTATCATTATATTAGACTAGGTACAATGTAACAAAAATCGAATTCCGATGTGTAGAATGAAATCGAGCAATGGCATAGCGGGTCAAGCGTACTACAATCTTTTATCAGAAAAGACCAATAATATTTGATATGAGAAAGAAAAAATCTCGCAATATCATAAGCGAATCGCGTATATTATATCATGATAATATATTATTACGCTTGAAATAATCCATTCATGCTGCCTATATCAACTTCGTCATTTTGGCATAGTGCCAGTAGTGTGTTGTTGCATGGTCATATTATTAGTGGCATCCATCTTGCCCGTCCTAACGACTATGGCTGTATCCTGTAATAAATAAAATATTCAAGGTTCTGTTGAAATATTGCAAGAGAAAGTTAATATGGATACGTATGTAGAAGCGTGCAATTTAATTCCATGCGATATTATTTTACAATAAGGTCGCATTAGTCATAACTTTTGTTTTCTTAAAATTTTAAGTGAACTGTATTTATGACAATTGCGATTGGCATAAAATAATATTTTTTCTGTGGCGTGGCGCCAAGAAATCCGTTGCATTTGTGTTATGTAGACTAACCACAGAAATCTGACAAAACATGTGCAAATTAAGAGTCGAGTAAGCTTTTGTCAGTCTATCAGCGTAATAGTAATGTGTTGATGTCGCAAGGTGTTTAAAGGTTTAGATTCAGGGATCCGATTAAATTTTGAAGAACAAAAAGTATGAGTCTCCCCGCTAGGGATGGGATATGTAGACGTGATTTGTGTATGTGTGCGTATGTAAGAAGTATGAGGCAAGTTGATCAAATGTTCAAATCGAGGTGGAGACATAACAACTATCATCTACAATTGAAAACGAGAAAGTTATTAAATTGACGTTAGAAGTAAATTTATGAAACGACAGTATGATTGTTTATATAAAAAAAAAATACAGCCGAATTTTAACCTAAATCAAAGGCTAAACCGACAATTATATAGAAAAAGGTTGAGTCTACATGGTTGACTTATTCTACATAACAAGATGATGACTGATTGACTAACTGACACATCGGCACTGCCCGGCATCGATCGGTCTAGATTTCATGTGGTGTACTTACTGAGAAATTGTTTCTCAGCATACGATGGAAAATTGACAGAAAATTCGTTACACGTGAGCTGAATCGAAAAGCGAATACAAAATATACGTTTGAAAATAGGCAAGCATTAATTAAATTATTAAATATATTAAACAGAATAAAAACTTGATTCCTTTTATACATAAAATAGTTTTTTTATTGATCTAATATTCAGTGTATTTACTGAAGTTCTTAATTTATTTAGACAATCACAAGATATAAGTCATAAAATCATTGATAGAGACATCAATTATTTCAAAATTAAAGCGAATCATTAAAAAAATATATCTGTATCATAGATTACAGTATACGTTTTCTATGTCCCAGTAGTTGCATACGTCCTAGTTACTGCGACATCATTGTGAGAAGCCTCCATAGTGCAATCTATGAATAGAACCCTTTGTACTGCACGCTTTATAATATTGATGACCTGTTTAGATAAATGAGGGACTTGAAACTGTGACATAAATGTTATAGATTGCGACTTCAGTTATTCTTATAATAATGTTATTATAGTACTGAAGTAAGAACTCCCTTGGGAATTTACCGAAATAAGACTAAGAAAAAGTCTTTAAATTTTTTTTTAGTATGCTCGAAGCAGGCTGACTAATAAACGATTTTTTTATCTGATATTGTTTAGGCGGTCTCTGTGGCGCAGCAGTCATAAGCTTGTCTGCGACACCGGAGACCCCGAGTTCGAATCCCGGTCAGGGCATGATGAGAAACGAACGAGGTCTTGGATGTTGATTACGAGTATATAAGTATTTATTACAAAATATGGTATCGTTGAGTTAGTATCTCGTAATACAAGTTTCAAACTTACTTTGCGGTTAACTCAATCTGTATAATATGTCCCTTTTATATTTTTATTTTATTTTATTTATTTTAATAAAAGTATAAGGTACTACGAACCATTATGGGTCAGGTTTCCCTGCAACAGAGCTCCATTGGAAGTCGCTTTCTCAAACACCAGTTCACTCAGTCCAGGATCTGGTCTTGTCTTTTTAGATGTATAGACGTAACTAAGACTAACGCCAGCTCCCTTAGTATGACACGCGCGACACCATATTAACTGCGCGAAAAAAAATCGCTATTTTGCTTTTTTACTATGACGTGAAAAGGGACAACGATTGTTTTCGCGCGATATTATCAACATCGCGCGTGTACTACAATATGGACAGGAGGATAATGACGTGTATGTATATAAATATTGTTTAATATAACGCTCCTTTTACAGGTTTATAGAAATACAACTAACTACCAAAAGGACGCCGTCTTTAGTCGACTTTTTAGCAACAATTCATTGGATTACTTGGAAATCCCAAGCGTGGTTCAGAATACCCAACTTTTTCCTGCCGAATGTCCAAATGTCGCGAAGTTTGTTCGCAAACTGTTGTTGCCTAAGAGGATTGCAGGTACTTTATTTATCCTGTTTACTTGCTATGTTCCTGTACACGAAATAAGGGATCCAGTAGACGAGTTGTTATTGTATACGACTTGTTAGCACCAAGGTTTAAGTTCAAATTCCATTGCGCCTTAATACTATTTTCTGATTTTGAGCCCTAACCGATGCTGTTTTGCTAAAAGTACACCCGTGAACTATTTAAGAAATTTAATAAAAAAAATATTTAATAGTAATTTTTAGAGTTGACCTTGAGAACTAACCAAATATATAAATGAAGAAAATAAATTTTAGTAGACAGATAATGTAACACAAAAAATCTTTATCGCAATTAACATTTAGCGTATACATTGGACACGGGCCTTATTTATAGGACACGTTCAACCTTTTTTTTTAATCTGAAACCAAACTTTCCCGCCGATTTTACGGCATATTGTGTGAGTCACTTCTGCCTTAGGGCAAGGGGCAGAAGGGCTGACCGGAATCAATATCCTTTAAATAATTGATTGTACAGTCCGCGCCAACCATATACTTAGTTCATTTGCTATCGATTTTATTGGTGACTCATTGTATGTATTTTGAAAGGCTTTGATGAAAATATTTTATTTTATTCTTCTGCGTTCTAAAAGATTTTTTTTTTATCTACAATGCAAATAAGATATGGGAGTGATTATGGCATACAATTATCTCTGATGTATCCAGAAGATACACATCAAAATAAAAAAAGAACAACAAAAACAAAATGCTGGAATGTAGTCGCTAGAGTTATCAAAACATTAAACGCATCTTGGCGATACCTATCTATTTTTAGTTTGGAATTGTGAATTAAATAAAAATGTAATATCTTGCATAAACTGGCATGATTGATTATCAAACAAAAAACAAAACTGTTGATTTTGGAATATTGCTGATAAAAAAAAAAAACAAAACACCGCCTATCGCCAGTGCTAATATTGGCAAAAATTCAAAATTGGAACGATCGTATCGAAGGAAGACATTCAGAATTCCACTGTACATTTTTAATGGTTGTGTATGTCGCTCGATGCGTCTATTGCTTGAAAATAAATTGTTTTATAACGTTTATACGTATGTTGGGTGGTCAGTTGTCAGTTATAGTGGGTGAGAGGGGCGCGCGGAACGCGTTAGTGGTGAACTGATAAAAGAGTTTTTATTTTTCCGGCCTGGCCTCTAGGATTTTCGCGCAACACGTGGTTTGAGTTTGGAACAGTACGTGATTAGCAAACTTTTATTTGATTACGGTTCGCGTGTGTGAGTGCTAAGTGATAGTGAGTGGATTAAGGAATTTGTTTGTTTTGTAGTTAGGTATGTTGACACATTTTTTATTATTAAATAAATAAGTAATTAACTGTTAGATAATAAAAAGTAATTAATTGAGTATAATTTAATTTGATTGCCTTTTTTTCTAATAAGTGTGTGTAGATTTGTTGTTATTGAGATTAATAAAAACAATGGTATTTTGTAAATATATAGTGATATTAAGGAAGTAAAGGAATTGGGACGTACCTATTTCAGAATATTTTTCAGTTGTACGTTTTATGTGCATTATTATAAAATAAATAGCTAAAAAATTAAAAAGAGCAAAAGAAAATTAATAAGTACTTATATAAGTAATTATACGAAACAAATAACATCGATTGCGCTAGCCTGAAACGAAGTTTGACACAATGGCTATGCGAGAACTTTTTACCAAGAAACCAGTGGCCAGCGTTGTTGCTCTAAATTAACAAAAATCAAGGAAAACTACATTAAAAAATGCACATTTTCAACTTGTGGGAATGTGTTCTGAAACTAATACATCGGGCAATGCTGATTCTCTTTCCATACCACAAAGAAAACGTGTTCAAAGTATACGGTTGTCAAAAAATAGACATATTGCAAATATTTTAATCCGGTCAGTTTGTCAAACGTCAGTTTGTCATGCGAGCAGTACACCACGTCTATTTCCATCAACAAACGCAATAAATTTCGGTACAGCTATTTTGATCTGACACACCTCTTTAACGCACCGGCGTGAGAACTATTATTTATGCCTTTGCAAAGTCCTGAGGGTGCAACTGGGTCTTAGAAAAATTATGACTGGCCCCAGTTGCACCCTCAAAGTTATTTCACACCAAAACGAGACGTGATGAGATTTAGGCCCGAGCACACTAAAAGCAGGTGATAAGCGACGCAGTCCGCAGATGCGGGCCCGCACCACGTTGTAATACAAGAAACTCTACTAACACGTCACATTAAATAGAAACGCGGGTTCGGCTCGTACTGCTCTGCCGCCGCGCCTTAGTGTGACGACTTAGAAGTGTTTCTTTGTTTGTATTATGTCCAAGCTGCATTCACACTGCATTTCATCTGACCTGCTTTTAGTGTGCTCGAGAAAGCGACTCAAAATTTATTTACATCAATAGGAACAACGACTCATTTTAAAATTACAATTCTTAGTACATATTATTTTTTTTTTCTAAACTTGCAAACAAAACTGCAGATTCACTGTTATTTTGATATTGGAGATGATTTTTTTTATTATCATTATTATGACCAAGCAAAAGATCAAGTATAGCGTTGTATCATTGTACTGAATAGTCGCACCACTGACAAAGTGCATAGACAATATATTTTTTTTTATTTTTTTTTTCAAATATATTTCTAGTTATTCTTTATAATATTTTTTTTACATATTCCTGGAATTGCAATATAGCATTCGCGGTTTTCATGCTATTAACCGTAAAAGCTTCGACCTTTATGTCACGTGTTTTTTTACCTATAAATAGATTGTAACCCTGTGATCTAGCGTTCAATATCGTCACATTTATTTGCTTCAAATCCTCGTAATATTTTTATTGTACGTCTAGTTTTATTGTATTAGAATAAGTATTATCCTTATAAGAATATTCTTTAAGGTATTTTTAGACAATTCGGAACCCACTTTAAAAAAAAATAAGTTAAATAATCACTTTACAAGAAAGTAAAGTAGTAAGTAATTCTATATTCATAAACATACATATTTTACAAATATGCTTGACATACATGTAATGAAAGTCGAAAATAAAATTATAAAATGAAAACCTCAAATTAATTATTTTGTTATGTACTGTTTAGAATAAACATTATTTATTGGTTAAGATGGACGATGGATTTACTTATTTTACATGTGGCACCTGAATTCTTATGTCTCTTTGAAAACTGGACATTAATTGTGTATGGCAGTAAGTTCACTTTTACATTACATAGGTATATATATATTAAAGATTGACTGAAAAATACGGGCAGTATTTATATCTCAATTTCATTATTAAGCTCCTTAGCTAATCGTATTAAGTACCTGGTAAGAAATAAAAACACGACAATTGGATACGAAAATGTGTCAGTGTAGGTCGTAGGTGTTCCTTTTAACCAAATCGCGTCATTAGAATTATGATTATCTGAATCTTCTATTCTAGTTTATGTCTATGTTAAAGTTCATTTGAATTCATTTGAATGAAGTCATTTTTGATTTTAAGTAATTTTTTTATTTTATTTTATACAATTATACGTATAATCACGTCTTTATCCCTTAAGGAATACACAGGGATAGCAGTCTCGAAAAGGCACCTTCAGTTGTATATCTTAATAATGGAACTGAGAATCAAACAGTGACAGGTAGCCCATTGTTAAAAATGGAATCTCAAGTGTAATGGCCTTTTCCTTGCGTAACTTATAGAAAGAAGGTGGTACCTACACATACATAAATATAATCACATCTATATCCCTGGCGGGGTAGATAGAGCCAACAGTCTTTAAAAGACTGATAGGCCACGCTCAGCTATATGGCTTAATGATAGAATTGAGATTCAAATAGTGACAGGTTTCTAGCCTTTCGCCTAAAAGAACAATCCCAAGTTTATAAGCCTTCCCCTTAGTCGCCTTTTACGACATCCATGGGAAAGAGATGGAGTGGTCCTTTTCTTTTTTCTAATGGTGCGGGGAACCACAAGGCACCATCATACTACCTTTAATTTCCAATTTCTTTCCGTGTTCCTTAAAACAGCTAAAAACAAAAATATAAACTTTTCCTGTTATTATACGTAATAAGAATAGATAGAAGTGTGCGGCCACCCTACAGTGGAAGTGGTAGGTTATCTGCCACAGGTCAACGCATTTCTGCATATTCTACATACTATCGTTATCTCCTTGATCGTGCGGGGCCAATTATATCATCCAATTATGTTCTAATATATTCCTTTATTCAGCTTATTTCTCTTTTTACAACATTATAAGATATAGATTTAGTACCAAATAGAGACATGTTGCTAGCCCATTGCCTAAAAGAATAGTCACTGTTTTCAATCGTTTTTTTATTGAATTTTACAATTTGCGCGGGAGGTTAAGCTGCATACTTAACTTTTTGTTTCCTATCAGACAATTATGGATTTTTTTTTTGTTGATCACAGTAATTTATAAGAAATTTATAACTATTTACGGAAACAAAAAAAAAACATATTTAAATTTCAATGTTACGAACGCAATCATCATTAAACACACCTTTGTTTCACGTTATGTCTACAACGAGAGCCAAGTAGGTGAACGAAAATAGTGGACAATTCTGAAAACTTCACCGAAATTCTTCACTGCACATTGCGAATGTGCGAAAAACAAAGTGATTCGAGTGAAAATATTGCAGCATTAAACACGCATGCAGAAAATAAAATGCGAGCCCGCGTGGGCGGGTGTGACCTCGCTGGTATAATTGTACGATTTTGCATCGCGACGGCGACTATATAAAACTTTTTTAGATGGACGTTAATTCGTAATCGTTAATTTCTCATCATCTCACATGCGTTGGTAGCCTAGCGGTTAAGGTATCTGATTTAAAAAGAAGTGCAAGGTTGCAGGCCGCGGGGCGGTTTAGACGGAGATCGTTTCGGAGAAAATCTGACGATTTCAATTAATACTAATCCTACTAATATTATAAATGCGAAAATTTGTGAACATGTCAGTATGGATGTTTGTTACTCTTTCATGCAAAAACTACTAAACAGATTACGATGAAATTTGGTATGTAGAGAGCTGTAGACCCAGAATAACATTAGGGTTACTTTTTATCCGGGAGTCTCCACGGGAATGATTCCACGCGAACGAAGTCGCGGGCGGCCTCTAGTAACTTATAATTTAATCGAGAATCTGTGCTTAGATGAGTTGCAGTGGGAAAAAAATCTATCTACTTTATGGTATGTCCAGTATTTAAATAAACAATAGGAAACCGATTGCCCTGACGTATCTTGGAGGAATAAAAAAATTTGAGTATTGCTGTGTAATATGATGATATGTTCAAATGTCCAATAATAATGAATAAAAATTTAGAATAAGAGAGGATTTCCTTAATTTCCACGGAAATTAAAATTAACGGGATAACTTTGTTCTGTTTCTGTACGTTTTGCCTGAGTGGAGCTGCCTGCGTATTTCTGCCGTCGTAAAACTAAAATGCCGTTATCTGACATCAGGGCGATTTTCTACTTTTTACCAGTAGAATAAGAAAAAAAATCTCTTTTGATCTGCATATACGCCTTTTTGGTACCTGTAAGTCATAAATAGGCGTTCTCATTGATGAATGGCATGGGTTTAAATTTTTACCGCATTTTTGACGTTTTACTTAAAACAAGGATTTGGCAGATAACGGCATGTTAGTTATACCAGGGCAGGTTTTAGTAACACAATAAAGGCAATCCAATGGGATCCAGTCACTTCAGGAGCTGGGGCAAAGCACAGACCGGGCTCCTCTCCAGAGTGAGTGAAACCTTTCACTTGTTCCACTCTTTCTCCTCCGATCAATATATTTATTTATTTTATATTATATTCTTGTAAATAAAAGAAACTAAAAAGAAAAGGGAAAAGACTTTCTTTAAAGACTTTTCAGTCTTAAAAGAAAGTCTTTCTTTAAAGACTTTTCAGTCTTTAAAGAAAGTCTTTTCCCTTTTGAAGGTTTTTGAGATGGTTCGGTCATGTGGAGAGGATAAATGAAAACAGGTTGACTAAGCAGATATACATGGAGGGTGTGGAGGGAAAGGTCAGAGTGGGAAGACCTTGACGAACGTATCTTGATCAAATTAAGGACGTCCTGGTAAAGGGTCAGGTCTAAAGTACCCGAAACCGCCGAGCTTGCATGAAGAGAGTTATGGATGTGGATGAAGCGAAGGAAGTATGCAGAGATCGTGGCAAGTGGAAAGAGGTAGTTTCTGCCTACCCCTCCGGGAAAGAGGCGTGATTTTATGTATGTATGTATGTATATATATTCTGTAATTTTCTCTTCTTTTAAAAAAAAAGATTATCTTTATAAAGTGCATGGTACTCGTAAAAGGGTGTAACGCCAAGACGAAGAATAATAAACAAACTATAGCTATAAAAGAAGAGAAGGTAATTTAACTGACCAGCACAAAACTACTTTAAACAATGAACTAGGAAACAAGTTACAAACGAGATACTTGAATTTCTAACGTTGTTCCAATGAATTTCACTAAGTATGTGCTTTGGAGTACATCCAAAACAATTAGCGCGGCCGTTGGCTCGCCAAGTCGCGGAATCCGGTAAAGTGGAACTATGGTGAGTGTTTATGCTCATATTATCATTATACATACATATAATTGATACATATATACGTATAGTCACGTCTATATCCCTTGCGGGGTAGACAGGGCCAACAGTCCTGAAAAGACTGACAGGCCACGTTCAGCTGTTTGGCTTTATGATAGAATTGAGATTCAAACAGTGACAGGTTGCTAGCCCATCGCCTAAAATAAGAATCCCAAGTTGAAAAAGCCTATCCCTTAGTCGCCTCTTACGACATCCACGGGAAATGAGATGGGGTGTTCCTATTCTTTTTTATATTTATTATGTGCCGGGAACTGCACGGCACTTATATTGGTACTCATTTCTCGAAAGGCGAATGGCTGATGAGGCAAAAAAGTTCTTGAGTGGAGACCTGGGTACTGGGGGTACTGGGAAGCGTAGTGTAGGACTGTCTCCCGCTGATAGCTGATGCTCTAGTGAAGTCCTTGGGGACTGTACAATTTGTAATCATCTTTTTTATAAAGCAGTTCGTAATGATTATGTTATTTTGTGAAATCAATGTCAAATCATCTTTCTAGAACACAAAAGATATCTCTTATTAAATAATGTTTCTTCATGACACCTTAGATGATGGAAAATAATGAAACACAAATCATTAAGTATAATCCCCTTGGCTCTCATTGACGGGTCTGTTATTTTTGGTCAAGCAATACTTATACTGTCCCGTAGACAAATGAAACAAATTACCATAGACAAGGCAAATGGTCGATATTGCCCAGTCAATACTTGACGAGGTCGCTTGTAGCCTGGTTACGGTTCATACAAAACTTATTGACCGAAAGCTATGTGGGAATAGCATCATTAAATAAACATATTGTCTTTTGATGGGGAACTGCGTTTGAAACTTGAAAATTACTTAATAAGGTACAGTTATATATAATTTGTTCGTTGTCCGACTTTGAAACGATTGGTATATGCTATTTGTAGTATACGTATAAAAAGGTTATCAATTCATTTGTAATAAGGTATAAAAAATGAAAGTATACTTTGAAGTTCTATTTTATCTGCAACATATGCACGATCAACAAAATTAAATCAATAATAAAAAGCATTTCTTAAAAACGTATTAATTTCATTACAATTTATAAATAAATACATACATATAATCACGTCTATATCCCTTGCTGGATGTGTAACCATGATCGATCTAATACGTGTCAGATTTAGGTACCTGCAAAGGTTACAGAGGTCAGATAGGAGTCTGACTCTCCCAAGGGTCCATGGTCAAAGGCATACCGGACTCCTCTTCAGAGCGTTGAGCATGCAACCGGGAGTAAAAGCCAGGAGGAAGAAGACATCTTCCCAACAGTCTTAAAAAGGCTGATCGCCCACATTTAGTTTTTTGGCTTGATGATAGAATTGAGATATAAATAGTGACAAGTTACAAGCCTATCGCCTAAAAGGAGAATCCCAAGTTTATAAGCCTATATAATATGACAAAGAGATAATTTTCGTGTTACGATTTATTTTTCTTAAGATCTCAATATCTACTGAACCGGTTTTGATAATATATTTAAAGAAATATAATTAGATCTTCTGTAGTACCAATTACTTTCTTCCCGAAAGTTCTCGAAGTTTTACTCATAACGTAACCCCAAGCACAATTAATTGTGGATGAATAAATGACACGCAGCAATATCCCAGCAGAGCCGCGGGCAAAAGCTAGTGAGTAAATAATGCAGGAAATGTACATACAGGCATTATTCATACTTATGTGCCGTGTGGTTCCCGGTGCCAATACAAAAAAAAATAGGACCACTCCATCTCTTTCCTATAAAAAGTCCTTGAGCGGTGGTCTCCACCATGTACCGGGAAGCGTAGTGTAGGACTGCCTCCCGCTGATAGCTGATGTTCTGGTGAAGTCCTTGGGGACTGTACAATTTGTAATCATCTTTTTTATAAGCAGTTCGTAATGATTAAGTTATTTTGTGAAATCAATGTCAAATCACCTTTCTAGAACACAAAAGATATCTCTTATTAAATAATGTTTCATCAACAATATCCCAGCGAGCCGCGGGCAAAAGCTAGTGAGTAAATAATGCAGGAAATGTACAATTGCATGCTAGTCTCGCCCCACCGCAATAATGTGTGATAATTAATATTGAAGCTACAAATAGATTTGGACTGGGTCACTGCACTAATTAGATATTACTAGATGATATTATTATATTATGTTTTTCTCATTGAAATATTTATTATGGAGATATTAAAATGTTAAATAGCTATTAGATTTAGGGCAAGAGTACTTTTAATCAAAATAGAGTTGTGATTGTGGATGTCGTGGATGAAGTATGCAAAATCGTGACAAATCGAAAGATGGATCTCTGGCTACCCCACCGCGAATGAAGTGTGAATTAGGTGTGCAAAATTTATAAAGTATTTTATAAAGTTTATATAGTATACCTATCACGTTTTTATTATTTACAAAGCCAATTAGCACAATATATGGTTAAGTCTACTTGGATGGTTAAATGATAGAATTTAAATTGAGATACAGTAATAGGTTGTACGCTATCGCCTAAAAGTGGAATTTCAACTTTATATGACTTTTCCTTGACCGACTTTAAATATCTACGTGGAAGCGAAGCAGTAGGCACACACTATACTTTTCTTAGACTAATATAAATAAGGGAATTACGCTTCATTTGTCTATTATTACTGACCTCTTTACTCACAAAGCTCACTCCAGCCATTAATTATTAACTTAACAAGGATCATTAAGAGTATTTACGCTACAAATAAAATTGCTATCGGGAACATCCAGCTATAATTTTCCATCAATCTTGAACTTAAGTGTTCTTACTTACAGTATTATTTATTCATGAAAAATTTGCTATGCAATCAGGTCAAATACGCCGTTTAAGTTAGATCAAATGTTGTTATAAACTTTACAAAGGCTTTTAAAAACTTGTCTTATCTCAATATAATAAAGCATCCTGTCACTAGGTATTTGAATCTCAATTTCATAATAAGGCCGTAAAGCTAAACGTGGCCTATCAGTATTTTCAGGACCGTGTCTTCCCCGCAAGGGATATAGACGCGATTACATGTATGTGTTATAGTAAATAAAAGGACATTATTATAATGTTAGTTAAGACTGTTAATGGGCCCATGAAGGGTGGTCATCAGAAATCAACATGAAGAGGCTCTTTGGTACCTTTTATTTGGAAGCAAGAAAGCTGCACTTATAAAGACCGATAATTTTAATGAATAATCATTGTGACATACCCACAGACAGTTCCTAGTCTTCCACATCTGCCAAATTAATGCCAGAAAGGGATGTACATAGTCTGGATCATGCGGATGAGATGCTAGTGGACTGCATTGCTGGGCTATGGAGTGAGATACGAAAGTTTGCCTCAAAACTAACTTACATAATTTCCAACAGGCTAGTAAAGATGATGACTTGCTCTTAATTGGCTATACAATATCATGTGTTTAAGCGGTAACACATACACCACCACAAGATACGAGATCTGCTCTTAACATTAGTTCCTTTAAATCACTTATCAAAAGACTGTTTTCTGATGCATCTAACAATTGAGTGCACTCATAAATATGTAAGTTTATATATTATTTATGTTTGTTTATCTTTAATTATGTAGAAATGTATCGTTTATTATACTGCATCCTCATTGCTTTTTATGTGCGCTGCCTTTTTAATTTTGGATTTTCCTTTATATTTTGGTTGACTGGTAGAAATCCCATTGGGGATAAGTCCGCCATTGTACATATTTTTCTAAATCCAATAACTGTTTTGTAATTTGTTATATTTATTTTTATGTGCAATAAAGAGTTTACAAACAAACATACAAATTCACGAACAAAACGAAATGAAAATAATATCATCTCGCCTTGAATCATTAAGTCGAACAGTATTTTAGTCTTTTTGAGATTTTGACTTGGTCTTTCCCTACCCAGTTACATATGTAAAGGGACGTAATAATGTGTAGTTGTATGTAAATTAATCTCATTTCAAAAAATTCTGGCCACTGACAATCAAAATTACTTTTTTCATTCATTTTGAATATACTGACGTACCTACATGTCAGTATTTTTTCCTCAGTAGTAGAGGCAATGGCGGAGACATGTGACTGAAATTTTAGTTAATTTTTGTGTTGTGTGTTTTTTTTTATATATTTATATGTAGTCTTTTTGATTTCATTTTTAATTTTTTTGTGCGAAATTTTTAGTGTTGGAAATCGTGAGTATTCAATTAGTGTCGAGTACCGTGGCTCGGTGAATTGGAAGTGCTGTGATATTTTTTGGGCAAAAAGGTATGAAACTATCTTATAATTAACTGGGTTACGGCTGCAGCTCGCTTAAAACGAAAAATTTCATTTAATTGCCGTTTAGATGGGGATCTATCTCAATTCTATCCTGAAGCCAAATAGCTGAATGTGGCCTATCAGTCTTTTCAAGACTTTTGGCTCTGTCTGCCCCGTAAGGGATATAGACATGATTATGTGTGTGTGAGGGTGTACATGGGAATTTCGGGAAACCCTCTCTTAGGGTAGATACCCTGACCACACTAGGAATACCTACATGTCAAACTTTCAACTTCTTGACTCAGCGGTTTGCGATATCCTTTATCTGTCAGTAACGGGAGAGTTATATATAGATTAATTATAATAGAAAGCCTACGCATTTGAATCACTCTGATGTCAAGTCATATATCAAAGAATCTTTCTCGTAGTAACTTTTGCATTCATATTACGTCTTCATCTTAAGGGAATGTTGTGCCAAGAGATATATCTCTCTCTCTCTCTCTCTCTCTCTCTTATCTTTGCCTGTTCCTACTTGCACCCAGCACTATGCTTTGGGGACTTGGGTCCGGTTTAAGACTTGTATCTATATTAAGTAGGTAGAGACTACATCTTTCCACTTGCCACGATCTCTGCATACTTCTTTCACTTAATCCACATTGATAACTCTATTCACATAAGTTTGTCATTTTCGGGTACTCTTGACCTAGCATTTCGGCAGGAATGCATTGAATAAATCAAGATACTTTCGTCTCATTCCCACACACGGTTCCCATTTACACTCTCTTTGTATAACTTGTCAAGTCAAGTTCATACAAATATTTTAAACAATTTGGAAATTGTTTCCTCATTAAAACTGACATCTCTCTGGATGTCAGGTGTCAGGATTGAACGACGGTTTTAATTCAGCATTCTAACGGGAGATGAACTGGAATCGCTGACAATCGCGTGCGACAATCACTTTGTATAACCATCCTAAATAAGGCTCTGACAAGGTTACAAGCGGAGCGGTTTTGTGATAATTTCATTTAACAATATTGAGTGCTAGTCAGTCACCACGTACTTAGATCTCGCGAACACTTTTGCGAAATTGTAAATATCCTCTTAAGGACTGAACCGATTTTGTTGCTCTGCGAACTTGAAAATTCTATTGACAAATCCTACATTCCTTTTTAATTTCATCAAAAGAAATGATGCAGTTCGTAAGTATTTTCGCCCCAAGTTGATTTGTGGACCGGAAAAAAATCAGATTATATACTCCAATTGAACAGCTTATCAGTACAATACTACACTTTTCTGTCGTGGGCCTGCTGGAAGATATATCTCTAGAAATAAGTTGTGCCCTTGTACTGAATTTCACTTTGTTTTAAGTTTTATTCTTATTTTCCTTGATGTACATAAATAAATATATAAATAAATAAAAAATACTTTCCATTAAACATACATACTGTCGGCTCTGTCTACCGCGCAAGGGATACAGCCGTGATTATATAAATGCATGTATATATGTATGTCCTACAAATAATAATAACATAAACGCTTTTAGCTCCACAATGTTCTCACCCTATAAAACGCTCACCGTATCAGCTAAACCCAACTTTTCTCGTTAGTACGAGGGTGAAAACGCCTTAGTCTTGAGGTTTTATTCATTATTTGATTTTAGGGAGCATCTGTCATCACTTTCTACCTTCTGAGAGCGATTAGTGAGATAATAATTGTAAGGGACGCTGCTAGTGGTGGGTTTATCTTGAAGAGTTTTATTTGAAAAGATTTAATCTGTTTTCTCAATAGAAGACCGTGATTGGTCTTTTAAATTTATTTGCGGCCTTTTTCTTTGAGGGTTCTATAAGGTTGGTAAGCCGACTGTCGCGTTCAGGTCTTCCAATAGTAGTATTTCTTGTAATTTTAGCGACCTATATCAATTGAGAGTATCGAATCTCAATTCCATCTTAAGCCATACAGCTGAAGGTGCCCTTTTTTTGAGACTGTTGGCTCTATCTACCCCGTAAAGATAAAAGATGTGATTATGAATGTATGTTTGTCCACGCACATATCTTATAGACAGAACCAATTGTAACAAGAGCAACTTGATCTTGATGATGGCTTGGTGGATTAATGATGGAATTATGGTAAAAAGTAAGAATCAATAGCTTCCCATGGATGTCGTAAAAAGCGACTAAAGGATAGGCTAATAAACTTGGGTTTCTTCTTATAGGCGACGGGCTAGCAACCAGCCACTATTTGAATCTCAATTCCAGTATTTTGCCATACAGCTGAACGGGGCCTTTCAATCTTTTTAAGGCTGTTGGCTTCTCCACCTCGCAAGGAATATATACGTGAAAATATTTATGCAGAACAGCATGTGTTACAGGTTGCTAGCTGCTGCTGTTTTACATACATACGTAAAATCACGCCTCTTTCCCGGAGGGGTAGGCAGAGACTACCTCTTTCCACTTGTCACGATCTCTGCATACTTTCTTCGCTTTATCCACATTCATAACTCTCTTCATGCAAGCTCGGCGGTTTCGGGTACTTTTGACCTGACCCTTTACCTCTTTTCCTTCGATATAACTATCATAAAAGCACCTTGACTAAGAAGTTTAAAAATTACAGGAAAAACCAATCCATTTAGTGAAGATATAATTAAATGAAGTGCTATCCCAACCCTAGATGTTACTCTGACATTTTGACAGGTCATTTGGTATCAAAGTAAAATGTAGAAATTTTCATTCAACGTCCAAAAATGCCTATTCTGCGAGATCAACTTATAAAGTATCTGTTTATTTGAAAATCCATACTCTATAACTACATACATACATATATCATCACGTCTATATCCCTTGCGGGGTACAGAGAACCAACAGTCACCAAAAGATTTAAAGGCCACGCTCAGCTGCTCAGCTCAATGACAAAATTGCATATGATTGGATTGATGACATGATGTCCGCTTATCTGTTTGTATGTAACGTTGTCACGGCAATACCGTTAGACCAATATTAATGTAATTTTCGTAACGGTGTATTTAATTTCAGATTCAGAGGTTGGCTACTTTTTATACAGTTTTAAACGAATCTGTTTCAGGTGAAATTAAAATTGTAACAATCTATGTAATCAATTTTTTTTCTTTCAGATCTACAAACATCGGCACACTGGCGCACATAAGTGAGTTGTTTTTTTTTGTAAAATAATATGTTAAAAAAAAAGAAAACGAAAAGCTCTTATGAGGATTCTCAGTTATGAAAGCTACACCTGAATGTCTAATCTAATTTTGAGTCTTTTTATTTCAAAACCGCATGTCATGAAAATTCTCTTTGTAATTATATTACTACTTATAAAATACATATTTCTATATTGCATAACAACTTTTTGAACTACACCCTATGTAAAGGTTAGCTATTTGTTAAAGTATATACACGAATGCTTCCCCTTAACAAACAACGTGACGGCCTATCGCCTTATCTCGAATCAACATTAATTTTTTTCATCAAAGCATTTCCTTTCCCTCTCGCACGGCGTAATGTAATTTCCCTAACTTTTCACTTAGCCCGCATGGAAACTCCGCAGATGCGCGAGTGTAAGTTTAGATTATTTTGAACAAGTTTTTTGGAACACTCCCAAATAGAGGTGGTGGAAGAAACGGTTACAATTTTTTTAACGTTGTCACGTAGTGATTTTTTTAAACGCGCTTTTAAAGGCGTTTAATTAATAGCCGTTTTTTTGATCGGTAAAATTAAAAGCTTGCATTTTTTGTAGTGTTTAGCGTTAAGCGACTTACGAACGCAACGAATAACTGAGCGACACGCCTTCTCACGTTGACAGATTCAAACGTACTGCTTATGTGCTTTTAAATTACGGCTTTTTTGAACGTATGTACGTTTGAAATAATAACCGACAAATAATCTAACAAAATTAAGCAAAACATTAAAATTATAGATTTATGTAGAATAACATATATGGGAAATATAAAAAATGATAGATGACGGAAATAAGCAATGAAGATAAAGAAGAATATCATGAATATAAAACGCGACATTTTTTTTAAAGCACGTTTATAAAGTTCGTTTCGTTTAAACGCACATCTCTACTCCCAAATAAGGTGGGTGGGATGATTCGAACTCTCGTACACTGCCTTTCATCGTTGTCAACTTGAAAAAGTCGAAAAAGTTAAGCAGTGTCGGTAACTTTTTCAAATTTGGTCCCGACAACGAGATTACCACCTGTGAAAAGTATGAAATTGTGTCTTTCGTCTTTATTTTTTTTTCGTGAGAGCACAAAGGTGTTAAAGGTCCGTCAGATTAACTTACTTCTTCTTAAGGCAGGGTTTTATAACTAGATTTAACTTGCCATTTTGTTTTCCTTTTTTTTTTTTGTATTCCCTTGGTAGTTTGACCGGACGCCAATCCCCGAAGCATATTGGCGGAGGGAGATACTGCAAACATGTAAAGATGAGAATAGGTCATTAATTCCTATAATCACGTCTATATCCCTTGCGGTGTAGACAGAGCCAGCAGTCCTGAAAGACTGAAGTGATTTGTTTCTTTTACAACTATGTAATATCCTATAGTCGCCTTTTACGACATTCATGGGAAAGAGATGGAGTGGTTCTATTCTTTTTTATATAAGAACCGGGAACCACACGGTACATGGGGATTTTCAAGGTAAAAGTGAAGAGACACTATTTGAGCTTGCGTGCACTACCTTAGGCCTCATCTTGCTTACCACCACGCAGATTGAGATCAAGCGCACTCAATTCTACATACATACATAGATACATACATATGGTCACGTCTATATCCCTTGCGGGGTAGACAGAGCCAACAGTCTTGAAAATAATGAAAGGCCATGTTCAGTTATTTGGCTTAATGATAGAATTGAGATTCATATAGTGACAGGTTGCTAGCCCATCGCCCAAAAAAGAATCCCAAGTTTGTAGGCCTATCCCTTAGTCGCCTTTTACGACATCCATGGGAAAGAGATGGAGTGGTCCTATTCTTTTTTGTATTGGTGCCACGAACCACACGGCACTCAATTCTACTAGGTATAAAAAAAAGAAAATAAAGTACATATTCCTTTTTCACCGCACAATAAATTGGCTTATTCCCTACATTGAACGACCTACATTCGTTTACGCTGAAAATATTTCTTTATGCGTCGCACATTTTTTTAATAAGTTTGTATACTACCTCTCACCGTGAAATAGAATGATCTCTTAAGAATTACTTGAGCCGCGCAACGAACGGAATCGGGAGTAAGTACTTGAGCATTGTTAAGAAGGGAAGGATAGAGGGTCCAATTATTAAAGGAAAGCCTTTGGCTACCTCCTTAGAATGAGATAAAATAGAGTATTAGACGTGAAATAACGTATAGCGAGTAACGTATAGAGTATTCGTGTAAAGAGGAAAAGGTTGATCGATATTTTTTCACAGATATTTTAGTAATATATTTATTTATGTACACAAAATTATATACAGGAGCATTTAATACATTAATTATGGTACAAAGGTGCTACTTATATCAATAGTAATCTCTTCCAGTTGACTCATGATATAGTACCTAGTACCTATAGATTGTGACGTTGATAACGTTAAGTTAGGCACTGGTAAAACGTGTTTCACGTTATTGTTTTTTTGTTTTTATTTTATTCATTAATTTTTTATGCGAAAGAGAAATCCAATCCTTAAGTCTTGGAAACTATTAATGAAAAATAGGTTTAAAAGCATTTTTTAATATAATACAAATTATCTTTAATGCCCAACTATATAAGTGTAAACTAAATTTTATTTTAGAGTCTAAAATTGAAGTTATAAAAACTACAAAGCAAGAATATTCTAAACATGGTTGTTTTTCGCGCTCATTTCGCATCGCCCTGAGGGGTTTCATCACAGTATAGAATAATAACAGAAGGCAAAAACCAAGATTAAAAATTCCATAAAACATATACATATCCAAAAGTTTTTATTTGCTCAAATTTCATTATTATATCGTTACTATTGGTTTCCGGTGTTTTATACATACATATTGGACATACATAACATCACGCCTCTTTCCCGGAGGGGTAGTGTTTTATTATTTGTTAAATTTGCGCCTTAGATTACAAGATAAAGAATACCTTTTATTCCAAATTATTACAAAAATAACTTACAGTAAACTTATGTTTAGGTCGGCCTTATCGCAGTATGTAATTATAATGATAAGTTGTGTTATTGATTATACTTTTGTTCCAATGACATAATAAATTTTCATATCACAGCTTTCTAACTTATTATTGTATTGTTGTATTGAAATTATTTATTCTCTGTGTCGGTATTTTTTTTTTATTTATTTAAAACTTTATTGCACATAAACAAAAATGTACAAAAGGCGGACTTAATGCCGTGTATATTACTCGTATAGCCAACGTGTCACTATTTGATTCCATCATTTAACCATACAGCTAAACGCGGCCTTTCAATCCTTTCACGATTGTTGGGTCTGTCTACCCCGCAAGGGATAAAACCTTACCTATAAGTGTGTAAGTATGTAATCCTTACACAGTAGAGATGACTTTCTGATCGATAAATTTCTGCTATAGTTTCTTAGCACCGCCATGTTTGATTCTTATTTACGCGGGAAAGAAAATTACGTTGCAAGGGATTGATTGTTCTCGACCTCGGGGATTGCTACTTGTATTGTTGCAACATGCAACTATACTCTCTTTGTGCATTGAAGGGCAACATTAAGAATTGAAATATATTGTCTGAATGATTGCCGTGTGGTTTCCGGCATTTCAAAATAAAACCATTTCACATCTTTTCCATGGATTGAGTAAAAAGCGACAAAGGGATAGGCTTAATTACCTTGGGATTCCTCTTGTAGGCGATGGCTGGGCAATATGTCACTATTTGAATCGCGATTCATTTCTTCCAGATATGGGAGAATAGTGATCTGCCTACAAGAGGAATGCCAAGTTTATAAGCCTCATTCCTTGGTCATATTTTACGACACATATTCTTTACATATATAAATAAAAAGATAGCTTTGAAAAAGGTACATCTCGACCGAATGAAAACCTTTATACTCCAGTTCACCATACTGTAATAGTGACTACTTTTCCACCCATACATATAGGCACGTCTATATCCCGTACTGGATAGACAGAGCTAAGTCTTGAACAGACTGATAGGCCACGTTCAGCTTTTTGGCTTGATGATAGAATTGTGATTCAAATAGTGACAAATTGCTAGCCCATCGCCTGACACAAGAATCCCAAATTCATAAGCCTATCTCTAAGTCACCTTTTACGACATCCATTGGATGAAGCAAAGGAAGTATGCAGGGATCGTGGCAAGTGGAAAGTGGTAGTCTCTGCCTACCCCGCCGGGAAAGAGGCGTGATTTTATGTATGTATGTATGTATTGGAAAGAGATGGAGTGGTCCTATATTTTTTATATTGTTTTAGTAGTAATTTTGCCGTGTGGTTCCCGGATCTCGGAAATCTTACGCAACTTAATTAGGTACACGACGAACACATCAAAGCTGCAGGCAAATTGAAATGCGCTGGTCTGGCTTCGCCCGTTAGGCATTAGCATGGCTTCAGCATGAACAACCGGTCATAGTTCATGCGAGTAGTTAGAAAGGGGTAGTGGCGTAATTATTTAGTTTGATTGCATTACATCAGCTTGATTTATGTTTGTACTGACTGTACAGTTTGAGAGAAATATTTGGAAATAAATTAAAATTTAGTTATTTTTTTTATTCTAGTTAGTTAGTTAGTTCATACATATGATCATGTTTTTATATTGCTGTATAATGGAATTGAGATTCAAATAGTGACAGGTTGCTAGCCCATCGCTAACAAGAAGAATCCCAATCTAATTAGCTTATCCCATATTCGCCTTTTTCGACATCCATGGGAAAGAGATGCATGCATACATACATATGGTCACGTCTATATCCCTTGCGGGGTAGACAGAGCCAAGAGTCTTGAAAAGACTGAATGGTCACGTTCAGCTATTTGGCTTAATGATAGAATTGAGTTTCAAATAGTGACAGATTGCTACCCTATCGCCTAAAAAAGAATCCCAAGTTTGTAAGCATATCAATTAGTCGCCTTTTCCGACATCTGTGCGAAAGAGATGGAGTGGTCATATTCCTTAGTGCCGGGAACCACACGACACATTCTAAATTACATTACAGTTTAAGGGCCAGGTTAATAGCATTCAGGTTAGCAACCTGTCACTATTTAAATCTCAATTCTATCTTTATGCCATACAGCTGAACGTTGCCTTTTGATATTTGTGAGACTGTTGGCTGTTGTCACGACGGTACATAGGACTATGTAAAGTAAAGTACAAAAATTAATTGTGAAATCACAAGTCGAATCAACGTCAACAAAGTCAAGAAAGAACAAGTCTGAACAACTCTGCAATCGAATCTGGATTGGGTCAAGTCAGATTTTTACACGAAACGACTCCCCCCTTATCTCCACAACCTTTGCAGGCAAACCTAACGCCTGATAGATCATGATAAAAGATGCACTAGAGCACCTTCTCCCATAGTCGCCTTTGACGACACACGTAGAGCGGTCTATTGACATTAGCGACCCTTCAAAAAAAATCTGTAATTATAAACACATTAATGGATCGACATAATAAATTTGCGTATGCAAAATAATCGTATCCCACGCATATTTCCGGTCGGCGTTCCCAAACCTAGAGTTAATACCGTCCCCACTGACGTCATATGATTGATCGCCATTTTTTTTTTGTCTCCCATCTTCATTTTATTGAAATTGATGGCCTGCTCGTACACAGACAGCTATCCGATAGGCAATCGAGCGATTTTCAAGTATTATTAATGACCGCTTATAACTTTATTTGGCGTTTGAGTGAAATTTTGCGGGTTGTTTATTGATTTAGCGATGGTTTGTTTAAATTTGATTTTAGAATATTTTTTTTTTTAATTGTTCGTGCTCTTTTTTTATAATTGAAGTGCCTTCTATTTAGGCTCTTTGGAAATTTTAGTGTTTATGCTATTGGTCGCTTTTGTGATGATACCTACAGAAAGAAATGGTAAAATCAGATTCTTATCTTTTACCTTACAAAAAATTTTATCATTACATTATACATTCATTATAATCACATCCATTACGGGGTAAACAGAGCCAACAGTTTCTTATCTTCCCCCTCCTTAGTTACATTCTTATAACCTCTCTTAATACGCCAAAAATCTAAGCTCACTGTAGTCCACTTCCTATATTGAAATCTCAATCCGATACCTGTATACAGTTTCAGAAGCATTACATTTCATCGAACTCAATAACTATTATAATATTTACCTTTGTAAGCGTACGGAAGCTATACAATAAAGCTTGGAAGTTGCGCATTCCATAGAGCTATGAAATACGAGCCAGGTCAGACAATAAGAGACAAAAGATCTATACATTTCTATTTGGCAACCGTCCTGTAATACCACGGGACGTTTATAGGGAGGCTTTTTCATTTTGATTTTGTTCTGTTTTATTATGATAGGGAGTCGGGAGTTTAGTTTTATATCAAAACTGTATTATGCCTTTAGATACGCCCGTATGTGACGAAAAATTAATTTCTATTGGAATAGATTTGCAATTGAGAATAAAGAATTTCTGGATATTTAGATTTGTAAGAAATTTTCCTGTTATTTTAACCCAGTAGTTAGGGATGTCTGTCCCAAGAATTTTATACCTACTAAGCTTATAATGTTGATCAATTCAATTTAATTATGATAGAAGTTTATACCTTTATTATCGAATGTAACAGACATTGATTCATTAGAAATCCATTAATCAGTAAAAACAAAATATAGCCTTATCTCGATACTTGTGAAGTTCTTACCAACGCTACTTAGAGATTTGGTAGAATTTTACATTTGTCATTATCTGATTGTTTTCTTAATCTGCATTTTTTCTATTGCGAACGTCATTTTATTTGTCTAAACATTATACTTCACATAACATTTCCTGTATAAACGGGAAAGATTGAGAAATTGCCACGATCAGAGTGCAAAAAATACAATTACGAAAATTGTATCAATCAAACAACAACATACAAAATCATGCCATATTTTTTTTTTCAACATCTTTGTATCCCTCAAACGCAAATTACAAGACAATTTTCCGCAAATCGCAATGCGAATGATAGAACGGATCTCAGTAACGACGTTAATTCTGAATTCAATTTCGCCAAGCTTTTTTTTTTCACGACTTAAAACAATCGGGGCACGCAACAGAGCGGAGCGTGCGCACGCAAAATCCTCGGCGTGTTCCCATTGGCTCTGTCGGTCGGGTTAAGATATTATATTTGGTTAACACTAATACGACGAACGACTACGAATGGTGTGCGTGGCTTGGGCCTGTCACAACACAGTGAGGGTGACAGCGTCCATAATGATATGTGATATTTAAAATACAAATTTAAAAATATATATTTATATTTATAAGTAAATAAATTTTACTTTATTTAATTTCATAATATTTTTTAATAATAAATATGATGACCTTAATCTGTCGTGAAATATATTCGGTGTTTTTGTTTGCGAAGAGGCATGAAGGCAGATTTTTTTTTCTAAGATTTTTGGACATGTATATAAAAAAAAATAAATAAATAATTGTTTAACCCTAATTCTGTCAAGTGGAATAAAATCTTCTGATTAATTTAATTGAAATTTTAAGTAATCAAAAACATTTTTTAACGAACGCTATATCGGGGGAGCACGTATCTCTAAACTTCGCATATTCCACTCCGGTAGTCGCGCCCGCGAATACGCATACGCGAACAAGAACTAAGACACAAGGGGAACACACCAGTCACTCCCCTTCTCCCTACCCTTTCACCCCCATTATCGCCCAAAGAGTCGCGGTATCATAAAACTATACGCACGGACGACGTGGCCTATGGAGCGAGCGTATTAAGCGAACCGAGAAATTGATTCAAAAAATATTCCACCAAATTGAACATTATACCACGTCGCTGAGTCAACAGTTAATTAATTAAATAATAACGTTACAGTGCCGTGTGGTTCCCGGCACCAATACAAAAAAGTATAGGACCACTCCATCTCTTTCCCACGGATGTCGTAAAAGGTGACTAAGGGATGAACTTACAAACTTGGGATTCTTTTTTAGGCGATGGGCTAGCAACCTGTCACTATTTGAATCTCAATTCTATCATTAAGCCAAATAGCTGAACGTGGCCATTCAGTCTTTTCAAGACTGTTGGCTCTATCTACCCCGCAAGGGATATAGACGTGATCATACGTATGTATGTATAACGTTACAGAACCTTTTTAGTCTCATTGCATAATTTGCTTAATTTTGCTACTTGATTTCCTAAAACCAATCTTACCATTGTAATTGTGAGTGTATATATTTTGCAGATTTTATTATTAATTATTATTTTGTCTAAAAAAATGGGGTAAAGAAGATAAATCCCTTGCAAGATAGTATTCAAGGAGACAAATTATTTGAAATTTCTGAATAATATTACCTATTGTATAAAACAACGAATTTTTCAAACCTTGTTACATTTTGGACATTCCAAAACCAAATAAAAGTTAGACTTTTAGGTCATGTATCCTATCCTGTTTCAAACTCAAATAAACAGTTACAAAAGTATGCATCGAATATACTAAAAAATAATTATCTTTTTATTTTAATTCGCAGAATTGAGCGCCATATTAATTTACGTTCTGAATATCGTATTAAATTTCCATCGCGACAATTGTTTCCTTATTAATCGAAAGAGCAATCAAGCTCGCATTGAACAAATATTTGTTTATTCAAATAAGGCGAACGAGTGAAAACTGATTGGTAATGCGAGATCCCTCTCAGTCGGAATCGTGTGCGATCGAATATTCCGATGGGCAAATCGAGTGGTGCATGCACGCGGAATATCGATAAGGGGAGCCGAAAAAATGTGCTCATAACACAGACATAGTATCTAGTTAGATACTGTAAGTTTACATATCTGTATGGTAACCACGCGTGTCAAGGTTGTCAAGATTTGTCTACTGCCTGTCAATGTGGCGATATCATGATCAATGTGTAGGTATAAAACTCTTGCGTTGTTGGGTGATTAATTGATGGATTTATAGCTGAAACTTTAGGAGTGTAGGGAACTTAAATTCGGCATGTATGTTTCTTTATAGTTATAAGGATGCAATAATAATAATAATTTTAAAAGGCGTAGGGACGTGACGACCCCATCGCACATCAACACCCAATCCGCATGACCCGGACTAAGTACTTAGGTACTAGGGATTTAGATCCCTCTCTGGCAAGTTTGGCAGCTGTGGAGGACTGTCCGTTGGTGTATCCTTATGGTTCATCAAGGGATAGGTCTTCATAGCTGCAGCCATCTCACTTTAGAATATAAGGTATCAAAGGGCCTCTTCACGTTGGCTTCCGTCCCATGAACGCCTTTGAAAATGACCGGGTCCCCATGGGTCAGTTAATATTTATATATATGAACATAATCATAATAACATTATAACAGATGTTGAATAAACAGTGTATTTATGAGGTCGCTTGGTCACCATTTTTGTTCATGTTACACAGTACAGAAACACTCAAAACAAACTAGCAGGATCTAGCTAGATTTATGTCTTTGGCTGAGACATTGTGTTCAGTCCATTACACTTATTACGAGTGCTTGATGTGTAGGTTGATATGCTACGACCCGAGATTTCCTATGCCTTTTGTCAAAATCTTCCAAACACAGAAGATTAATTTCTTCTCCATCTTTTCGAGCGGAATAATACCTATATTTTTTTTTCGGAATAAGTTATATGTAGCTGACTTGTTATTGATTTATATGATGTATAAATCATGAGTATTTTTTTTTAAAGTTACACAGGTATTTATTTTCTTATTGATAATAATATTTTTTTGTAAACAAAATATCGTCGATGTTCACGAAAAAATACCTAAAAATTACCTACATTTCATGGTTGTAGTCTTGCGTAAGATAAGCCAATTTCTTAATATGTTTTTGCAACGAAACGTAGGCCGTTTGCTCTTTTGATTTGCATTAATTGCCTTTGTAACACAACGAGCCATTTCGCAAATCATTGATCAAATGGAGGCATCCAATTAAAATAACAGCAGACGTCGAAAATTTCAAGCTTGCGAAAACAAAATTCCCCTTTAAATCAAGTCCAAACTAGATTAAGCCAGTTCATTTTTCTATTTTTACGAATGGGCGATTTTGTACCCCTCAAAGAGCCTTGGTAACGCGTTTAAAATTTCCCAAGGCGTATTGATTTATATCCCCCTTTCCATGATAGTGTGGGGTGATTCTGCTGTCAATATGCTGCACGTTCCTTTCGGCCAGTTTCGGGTTTACTATACATCGATATTTTATAATGCATGAGCGAATACTCGAGTGTTTATATCGACCAGCCGGGGTTTATTTCGCCGCGTTTGGTGAATTTCAAGATGGCGCAATGCGTGCCTATCTTAGGGTTAATCCATAATAAGGGGATCAAATAATGCAAAACATTGTGTAAGCGCCAATTTTTTAATTTGATAATTTTTTTGTTAAGGATGGACCATCTAGATTTCTTTAATGCAAAAATAAATAAGATTCGATTAACTGTATTCCTAATTACTATGTTTAACAATTAGCTGTTATAATGACACTTGATAAATTTGTTTTACAAACTCTTTACAAAAATCGATTAAGGTAAACATTTTGATTAAACATAGTGCCGTGTGGTTCCCGGCATCAATACAAAAAAGAATAGGACCACTCCATCTCTTTCCCATGGATGTCGTAAAAGGCGACTAAAGGATAGGCTTACAAACTTGGGATTCCTTTTTAGGCGATGGGCTAGCAACCTGTCACTGAATCTCAATTCTATCATTAAGCCAAATAGCTGAACGTGGCCATTCAGTCTTTTCAAGACTGTTGGCTCTGTCTACCCCGCAAGGGATAAGACGTGACCATATGTATGTATGTATTTTGATTTACGGAGGTCAGCCAAACAAAAGGGCAACGTACCTCACATATCGCTAAGAATTAAAGAGAGTTATTATCTTTCATTTTCGAAACGGTGGCCTAGATAAAACCTGTCCTGCTGGGAAGGCACCCTGGGTCCACATAATGACCACAGACACAAATATCCACTTTTAATACTTAAGTCTGACCTCTATGACCCTATCTATAACAAAACCACCATGATCAAACCTGTTTTACTTCAAATCACGTTATAATATACATGAGATTATTTATTTGTTGTCACTTAAAGCGTTATCTACTAAACCAATCTCCTTAAAATTTTGCGTATAAATAATCATAATTTACAGAGTCAGTGGAAGGACGTAGGATACTTATCCCGGTAAAACTATAGTTCCCGTGAGATCTCGTGTAGTCATTTGTAGGTGGCGCTTTATTGCGCGAGTAGGTGACGCTTAATTCGCGCGGGCGAAGCTGCGGGTAAAATAGCTAGTACATATATAAATCCTCCTATCTTTGCAAGCGTACGCACATGAATAAGACCTCTCCGCTTCACAAGAACCTATACAATCGACTGGATATTGGAATCTTACGACAAAGAACTGATCAACCTTTTAATATACTCGTTTTTACTATGTTGTATAGTCGTAGTCCGATGATATGAAACCTTTTGTGGAGATAAATATATATTCAATAATATGAGGACAATGTTGATAGACACACACATATTGAGTGAACTCCGATATTGGGTCCGGAAGTAAGTCAACTTATATATTTAAACGATACAACATGAACAAATAAGGCCTCTTTACAGGAGGGGTAGACAGAGATTACATCTTTCGCTTCATTCACATGGACAAATCTTGTCATGTTTATTGATTTCGGGTACTCTTGACCTGACCGAATGTTCATTAAATACTGTAACAGGGGACATCGGGATCTTCTATAAATTATATTAGGTTATGAATTATATAGACATTCCTTAATTTTAGTTGGGATTAGATAAGAGATAACACAGAATATCTGAAAAATAAAAACTATAAAACATTTGAACTGGACATTCCTAGTCCATTTCACGCTAAAACAACAAGACATCGCTTTACTTTTCCGAACTGTCAAATCATTTATGTTTTTTCTGAACCATACATGGGTCTCTCTTGGACAGGCATGAAACATCTTCGTCTTAATCTTCACTTACCATCATGTGAGACGAAAGATGAATGCCTTATTTAATATTGAATTTAATAAAAAACCCGTTCCTTTTTTGAATAATAACAGAGACCTTCATTGTACATGTGGTTGATAAATCTAATAATTGCAAATCAATCATAAACGGAGGTGTTTTAGACAATTCTCAAAATCAAGGCCGGGCAAAGTATAGTTTATCTTTACAGAGTAAGGCCGCAGTTTATTCCACAGTTGAAACTCTAATCCAGAAATAGCCGGACTAGACAAACTAATTGCGGTATATGAAACAGTAGACTTTGTCTAGACTGAAATGTACGTAAGTATCATTACAATTTTCTCTACATGAGTACAATTTAGAGTCTAATTAACATTATGCCTAATGGGGAACTTTAGAAGTATCGTGTTGGTACTCTGTGCTTTAAATTAAAATTGTTTTCATAATTTATATTGTTCAATTATTCTGCCCTGCGTACGTATACGTCTATTTTCCTTGCGGGGTAGTCAGAGCCAACAGACTTGAAAAGACCGAGACGCCACGTTCAGCTTTATGGCTTAATGATGGAATTGAGATTAGGTTTTCTCATTGCTATAAGCATGGAGACATGAACTAGATGGATGCGTTTCCTTAGTAACTTCGCCTTTTAAAACTTTATTCATATGAAATATAATAAACAATTTTCTTTTTTAAGTTCTTGTTTCTAAGTAGGTACGTATAGTTACATACAAAGAAACAAAAACTTAATGTTTTTAAACTAAAAGTTTACGAGAAATACTAGTGTAACTATTGAATATTCAGTAAACTATTCATTGCAAAAGTTTTGTAGTGAATAGTTTAGAAAGTTTGGCAGATGTATCTGAACCCAGGTCGATATTGTGGACCTAAGAATAGATAACCGATGTTCCATGAATGAAATAGTGCATGGTCTAACTTTCTAGAACCTAGAACTAAGGTTGTAAAAACATTTGAAAAACTTAAGATAAATCAATCCTACTGATGTTATAAATACGTAAATTTGAAAGGAAGTGTGTGTGTGTGTTTGTTAATATTTCATACAAAATCCATTGGACGAATCTTGATGAATATAGTGCACGGGTAGATCATAATCTGGGACGTCTTTTATGATCCAGCACATTGCACAGCTTGTTTTAGGTATAAAACGATAAGCTCGGTATTAGAATCTTTTCAAAACCTATGATTCTGTCTTCCCCGTAAAGATTTTATATGTGATTTATTTAAAAAAATCGCCACAATATATCAGCATGGTAGCACAGTAGATATCTAAAAAATTGTGTGCTGGAACCACACGGTCACCAAATAAAGATTTAAGTGGTTTAACTTAGGATTTTTGTTTCAGACAATGAGTTAGCTAGCTGTCACTATTTGAATCTCAATTCCAAAAAGACCATAACGAAAAGACGACCAACTCGTGAAAACATTTTTGTTGGCTCTGTCTACCCCGTATCAGTAAAGACGTGATTTTAATATACATATGTATGTAGACCTTAATTAATAGAGATTTATTTTTAAACACGCGCTTGGCAGCATTTTATAACAGTCTTTTTTGATTCTCTCTAGCAATGAAACTAACTCAGACAGGAGGTGAGAATAGGGAACTTTTAAAAGCTGCAAAGTTTCACAACTAACGAAACGATATTTAATTTTTTATACTATAATTGAAAGAACTTTTGTTTTGTTCAGTATTTTTTCTTGTTAAGAGGGTTCAATGCGTCTTTATTTCTTTTTCTGATAGCATGTACCGGTTTATCGTGCAGTACCGTGTGCTTCCCGGCACCAATAAAAAAAGAATAGGATCACTCCATCTCTTTCCTATAGATGTCGTAAAAGTCGACTAAGAGAAAGGCTTTATACTTGGGATTCCTCTTTTAGGCGAATGGCTAGCAACCTGTCACTATTTGAAACCCAATTCTATCATTTAGCCAAGTAGCTGAGCGTGGCCTATCATTCTTTACAAGACTGTTGGCTCTGTCTACCCCGCAAGATATATAGACGTGATTATATGTATGTGTGTAAGTAGACGTGATATATATGTACCGGTTTTAACCTAATCGGGTCATTCAACTTTCAATTGTCACATTTTGATTCATTTGAAAATATTCTATCAAAGACTGGGTATATAGCACGTACCTTTTCAGTTCTTTCATCCCCTTTCAACCCTCGCATTCCGTCGCACGCACGTGACACGACCGTGGACTCCCCAGCTTTTTTATTATTGCCAATGCCTTTATTGGTAGGCTGGGAGCCGGGTGCCAATTTCCCTTGTATAATATTTTATTGAATGTTATAATAATTATTATAAAGTTTAAATAAAATTATGTGAATAATTTGAAACAAATACACAAATATAAAAAAGAATAGGATCATTCCTCCGTCTCTTTCCCGTGGATGTCGTTAAAGGCGACTATGGCCTATGTATGTATCAATGGGCTAAAACTCAGATGCTTCTCAATTATCTTGATAAGTAAATCTTGTATAACGCAAACTTTATTGTTTCTACGTATTTGAACGACAAATTTAAGTTATAAAGAATCCAGTTTGATCATAATGATGTTCCCATTATTAAAAGAGGTAATATAGTAAATTTTACTGAACAGATATTGAAAGTATCACAGTCTCATATCAAACACCTTAAATTAGTTGAGGCGTTATATAGTGAACATTGAATAAAAAACTTGCATACATATAGATACAGTTGAATAGTTCTCAACTCTGATAACGTAAAGCACGTAGGACTTAATACATCTAATTATAACACAAACTAGCTGTGCCCGCGACTTCATCCGCGTGGGATAGTTATTTTGGGCATCACTGAAGTCCTCAAGAATTAATAATTTTCCCCGTTTATTTTTCACATTTTCCATTTTTTCTTCGCACCTAACAGTTGCAGCGTGTTGTTATATAGCCAAAGGTCTTCCTCGATAAATGGTCTATTCGACACAAAAATATTTTTTTAATTCGGGCCAGTCAAACAAACAAGCACTTCAGTTTTATAATATTAGTATAGATACATACATACGTACATACATATGATCACGTCTATATCCCTAGCGGGGTAGACAGAGCCACCAGTCTTGAAAAGACTGATATACCACGCTCAGCTGTTTGGCTTAGTGATAGAATTGAGAATCAAATAGTGACAGGTTGCTAGCCCATCGCCTAAAAGAGGAATCCCAAGTTTATAAGCCTATCCCTTAGTCGCGTTTTACGACATCTGTGGGGAAGAGATGGAGTGGTTCTATTCTTTTTTGTAATGGTGCCGGTAACCACACGGCAATTAGTATAGATGTACATTATATATAACAAACATAAAAATTTTCATGTTATCGTATAAAAAATGTCACATTAAAACAATATTTATCCCTTATGGATTAGACAGAGCTGTTAGTCACGTTATTCCACGTCTGAATGGTGGACATCGCTAGCCCATCGCCTAAAAGCAGATTCCTGAAAAGCGTCAGCTCTCGTATAGAGATGTGTCGTCTTTTTTGAAATTTTCCCCCCAGAAAGTTTTCACTTGGTCCTTTGAATTTTTCACACTTTACAAGCAATAGATTGATGGAGTTCACAATAGAGTTCACGAGATAAAAACGGATTGGATCGATTTCATTGTTGCTTTGTTTGTGTAATGGAACGGTCGGACATAAAATCGTTGAAGTCTGGCATTTTGAATGCAAGACGTGGATTAATTTGGGATCTCGAAAAAATTTCGTTTGATGTTTGCATACTACTTATTAGTAGTGCACTATGAAGCTTAGGAATTGCATGTGCCGTCGTGTGGTTTTCGGCACTTTAGATTAGAACCACTGGTTTTTGTAAAAGATGACTAAGGGATATCTTATGAACTTGGGATTCTTTGTACACAAAGAGTTAGCAACTTATTTATATCTCAATCCCATCCATAAAGGCATACGTGGCCTTTGAGGCTTTTTAACAGTGTTGGCTCTGGTTACCCCGCAAGAGATATAGACGGAAGTATAATGTATCTATGTATGCAGTGTACTACTTGAATGAATTTGTGGAAGCAAAAAAAGGACTTAACAAACAAATAAATGTAGTTCTCAGTAACTCGGAAACGTTCAGAAACTCGTTGGTAGATACCTTAATCATTTAAAAACCGAAGCTCTTACAAAAGCATAAAAAATATAAATATGTAGGTTGGTATAAGGCAGTTTTATAAAACTCATAGTTACCTTATAGTCTTAAGCGGACTCTGAGATTAAAATAAAATAATTGAAGATATTATAATCAGAGAGAGAGAGTGTTATGTTCATAAAATTATCGGATCTATATCCCTTGCGGGGTAGGCAGAGCCTTGAAGAGACTGATAGGCCACGCACAGCTGTTTAGTTTTATGATAGAAGATTAAAACAGTGACAGGTTGCTAGCCCATCGCCTAAAATAAGAATCCCAAGTATATTATATATGTATCTATATAATGAGTGGAACCTAAAATAATGCAGTCGACATAAAAAGATTAACAGGCCACCCACTTTTGTGCCACGGACAGGGATCAAGAAATATAGCCGGCGTAACGGAGTAAGACGGGACGAGTTAGGGCGTCTGCACAGTAAGTATCAGTGAATTATTTTATGCGATGAACTAGCAATATAAACTTTATTGTGACAATATAATGTTTTAATTATAAATTGTAACGGAAATGATATGTTTAACCGGTAGTAATTCCTAGAGTTGCCAATGCATTTGTTTAAATACCATTGCCTTTCTTTTGTGTTTAAATACGCATTTTAAGATCCACATATAGACGCACAATCAAACGGTTGAACTAAAACTTACACTGAAATGTACTGTATGTATTTTAAACTTATATTGAAATGATACAAAAAATAGTTTTTTTTTAAATATCTTATATTTTTTTATTTAACTTGTGAACGCGCCTTTACAAAATCTTTGCCTAAAAGGACGGGTGCGGAGATAGTCCGAATAAAGGCAAAATGCAAAGGAGCAAAGGTTCAAATAAATCATTGGGGCACAAAAAAAACGTGACTACTTCAATACTTTGAAAGGAACGTGATTTGTTGCAGAATCTACATCACATTATTCGCTTTGGAAACGGGTGGAGTGGAGTTTTCCGATATATTTGGTTTGAGTAACGCGTTTTTTCTTTTAATTTATATATTTGTGTCAAAGTTTATAATGATATAATATGAAAATTATGTTAAACCTGTACTTGGTACCGGTCCAGATTATTTTTTACATTTTTTCAACATTTTACCTTTTTAAATAGACTACTGGTGATGACAAGACACAATGGCTACGTTAATGACTTAATGATTCATTATCCGTTGTCATAAAGAAGAAAGAATATTAACCTTTCCTTTAAATGACTTTAGTAATCTGCGCAGAAGGAGAAGTAAGTGGCGCACACACACACAGTTTTTTACTTAAAACAGCATTGAAGCAGTTTAGGACAGGGTATTCCGCTGTAGTGTGGTAGTGTAGCACAAGTTAGTATTAACTATATTATAACGTATTTACGTACGTAGGGAAAGGTTGGAGTGGGAAGGCCTTTTTTTTTTTTTTTTTTACGTGTGGAAAGACCTTCGTCTACCCGGCCGGCTACGGGAAGCCGGACGGGTTATGTGGGGCTTGAACCCACTAAAACCACACGGTGCCATCGCCTACCGCTTGTTGCCAGGAGTGTGAGCTGCCCTCGCTCATATTCCTGACGCGGCGGCCGCTTCCACGGCGGCCTCGGCTCGGCCGCTCTCCACGGAGCGGCCAGCGGGGTGACCCGTCGGCCTTCAATTCTACCCGCTAGGGGAGGGCGCGCCTGGCACAAGCGCGCCTTCGACCCAGGGCCGTTTCGCCAGGCAGCGGAATCCCGTTTCCGCCGCCCGACCGGCCCTTATTGTGGGGGCAGCAGGTGCAGGGCGTATGCCCGCCTCCTGCGCCCAGTGCGCCGGCGGCGTATGGGGAGGTCGGACGTGTCCTCTCTCACCCTTTCCGCCGCCTCTTTGCGGAGCATGACGCTCTCCGCAAAGGTCTGCACTGCTGTCCACGACCTCTCGCTGTCGACCATCTGTCTCACGACAGCCGGCAAAGAAAGGTCGTCCCCCACGACCGCGCGAAGCTCCGCGCGGACTTGGTCCCAGGCTGGGCAAACCTCCAAGGTGTGCTGGGCGTCCTCGTCAGCACATCCGTCACAGTGGTGGCAGATAGCAGACGGCTCCCGACCGATCAGACACAGATACCCTCCGAAACAACCATGTCCGGAGAGCATCTGGGTCAGACGGTAAGTCAGGCTACCGTGCTGCCTCGCCAACCACTGTCCCAATACCGGACGGACCGCCTCGACGGTTCTACGCCCAGCAGTCGGCTGCTCCAGCCTTTGGGACCACTCTTCTATGGAGCGCTGACACAGCTCATTGCGGCGTCCTGCGATCTCCCTCGGTGCCAACCGGTGACCCTGAGCCACGGCCTCCTCGCGCCAGAAGAACAGCGACGCGAGGGTTTTCGCCTCTAGGTCCCAGGGAATGGAACCGGCCAGCACAGACGCTGCCTCGAAGGAGATCGTGCGATATCCCCTTGCGGCTCTCGTCGCCATCAGCCTCTGTGGCCTCCGCAGGGAGGCGAGGTTTTGGCGAGAGAGAGAGTGGAAAGGCCTAGACGAACGTATCTTGATCAAATTAAGGACGTCCTGGCAGAAGGTCTGGTCAAGAGTACCCGAAACCGCCGAGCTTGCATGGAGAGAGTTATGGATGTGGATGAAGCGAAGAAAGTATGCAGAGACCGTGGCAAGTAAAAGATGTAGTCTCTGCCTCCGGGAAAAAGGCGTGATTTTGTGTATGTATAACGTATTTGAATGATATAAAGAGTCTTACATATAATATATCATACAATCGCTTCCTATCGTAGTAACTGTAATTTCACCATTCTAAACTGTGTTCGCCAGGACTACGATTACAGAGGAGAGGGAGAAATATATATATATATATATCCCCCCTCCCCTAACCCCCCTTCCCCACGTATAAAGTTAAGTGAAACGTGGCACTTGATAAATTTGATAGGACCACATCGTCTGTTCGTTACTGTCGCACTGTTGGATCGGGATTTTTTTTGATTTATCAAACTCACGTTTTCTGAGAGTGTATTAAAGACAGCGCATTTTTCTTCGAAATGAATGGCAACGGACTCGTGTACCTTTGAGAAATTATTGGGGATAAATTGGAAATGACAGCTCGCTTATACTTCGAAAAAGTATAATATTATGTCTTAAATGTAAAAAGAAAATACTAGATTACTCCCGCGGCTCCGCTTGCGTGAATCCCGTCTTTGAACACCACTAGACCACGTTATAAAACTACATACAAAATACTGTAGACCCAACGGTTGTTGTTGTTTTTTTTGTCTGTCAGTAAATCAGTAACGGTCTATATAAACTTTTCCGTTATTATATTTAAATAATATGAAGATAGAAAGATATCATTAGATTTTACTGATGTGACGTCAAAAAGTGATACCTTGTATCAAATTTTGAAAATAAATATGTTCTATTCTATTATATTCTTTGATCTCTCTAACAAGGCACACTTTTTGAAACCCTACCAATTTTTTGTGGACTTTTATCTCATAAACTAAATATCTATACATATGGAATACAGTTCATATCAAGATATAGGCCAGTACAAAAGCACGCATTGAAAACCCGGTGGCTATTATCGATGTTATTAATACTCCTTTTGTATGCTGATGCTGGGACCCCATCTGTCAATAGGTAACTATTTCATACATGTGTGAAATTCTCTATCATTCTATTCATATCAATGTAAACCTTTTTCTTTCATTATTGCCATATGCCTAGCCTGGTAGAAAATATATACATACATATAATCACGTTTATATCCCTTGCGGAATAGACAAAACCAGCATTCTTGAAAAGACCGATAGGCCACATTCAGCTGCCTGGTTAAATGATAGAATTGAGATTCAAATAGTGACAGGATGCTAGCCCATCGCCTAAAAGAAGAATCCCGAGTTTTTAAGTCTATCCCTTAGTCGCCTTTTACGACATCCATGGGAACGAGATGGAGTGGTCCTATTCTTATTTCTTTTTTTTTTTTTTTTTTTTTTGGGACAAATTACACTGATTGAGTTAGCCTCGATGTAAGTTCGAAACTTGTGTTACGAGATACTAACTCAACGATACTATATTTTATAATAAATACTTATATAGATAAACATCCAAGACCCAGGACAATCAGAAAAAGTTCTTTTCTCATCATGCCTTGACCGGGATTCGAACCCGGGACCTCCGGTGTCACAGACAAGCGTACTACCGCTGAGCCACAGAGGCCGTCGTTTCGTATTTACTCTCGCTGTCCCCTATAGAATAAAGACGATATGTATGTATACGAACCCACGTCCTGTCAAGAAAAAGATCTTAAGTACAGGCCTATTGCCTCTCTTATTATTACTCCGATATCTTCACTTGTTCGCGATTTTCTAAGCATTACGTTGTCACGGCTGACGGCGTTGAATATTTCAAAATTCGCAATAATTATTTACCGTGCAATATTGTGTTGTAAGATAGATTGCTGTCATCAAATATTCTGCGAGCAAAATGGATGCCCTCTGATTTTTGAGAGTGCTCCAGAATTGAATGCCGAGGGATAAAAGTGTTTTCGTGTTAGTTTCGTTGTATTGTATTATCTGATTCCAGTGGATGTCGTTAAAGGCGACTAAGGTATAGGCGACGGATTAGCAACCTGTCTATTTGAATCTCAATTCTTTAATTAGGTCAAATAGCTGAACGTGGCCTATCAGTCTTTTGATGAGTGTTGACTCTGTCTACCCCGCTAGGGATATATGTATGTATGTAGCGACAAGACTAACATACATAATCTAATCAGGGACATCCTGGTAAAAAGTCAAGTCAATTAAATAGTATCGCAGATTGAATAAAAATAATTTAATGAAAAATATTGATGTACGTAAATATTGAAAAAGATGTAGCAGAAAATGTATGAAGCTAGAAAGCTCAGCCAGCTCCTCCGAGAAATACGTTTGATTAATATAAGTACATACATACATACATGTGGTGACGTCTATATTCCTTCTGGGGTAGACAAAGCCAACAGTCTTGAAAAGACTGATCGGCCACGTTCAGCTATTCGGCTTAATGATAGAATTAATAGAAAGATGATAAATATAAAGGAATTAAATTCTCTAACCATCAGCTAAACTTGAGTATATTTGGGTATATCTATTCAAATACATCTTAAGATGTTACGAACGCATTCCTATCTCAGAATCTCGTACTTAACATTTAACTGATCTTAAATCCTACACATAAACCTTGAGAAATAAAAGCACCTTACACTCTGAACAATTCGGGTTGACACTCAAAACGGGCGTCGTATTCGAGAGCTATGATTTACGAACATAACCTCTTAACTGTCACGTCGTTCTTAAATGACACGCTCAGCTCAAAGGATAGACTTTTGGGAGTTCGTCGTTAAAACTCTTTTCAGTTTAAAATAATTTTAAAAAGACTTATGTTATTGATATTTCAAACCACGATTAATAATATCATCTGAATGTATTCTTAGTTACACCTGTAGAAGTGTTTTTCATTTTCATTCCAAACTCTGAGTAAAGGAAGTTAATTCAAAAGATTGTTACATATCAAAAGATTCAGAAATAAGATAAGACCGAATATAATTCACTTGAAGAAGGCAGTTTGCAAATATATAAACTGAAGATGGAAAATGTAGTAAAATTTGCATTGCAATGCGTTATCCATTAGCCCTACCTTAACCAGCCAGGCAATGTAGATGACGTCCTTTCAATCACAGTCTGCTCGTCAAAGGGCTTCACTGTAGACCTAATAACGCTAACTATTCTCATCTCTTATTGCATCAGATAGAAAGATAATACATTTTATTGCATTAAGGTAATTTTATGCAATTAAATGACAACTAAAATGGCGGAGTGTGTAATAGCTTTAACTATATAGTTTCTCCTTTCTTCATTAAGTAATAGAACAAGATTAATTTTCAAAATAAGATACAATGTTTATTGGTACATTGTATCTTATTTTGAAAATTAATTTAAAAAAAAAAACTTCAATCTACTATCGCTTCCAAAGCACAAGTGTAGATAAAGTGGCGGAACAAACTACTTCATAATTTTCACCAAAGTCTCTGTCTATCCCATAAAAGATTAAGACGTGATATTTTTGATGTAACCTTGATGTACCTTAAATGAGAAGAAACCAAAAGAACAAAAGTACACTCGTATATTTATCAGGTCCATGGTGTCATTATATGAGTTAGAAGGAATAAACCTGCCGCTTAAGAGTTATTTTTTGGGACACGAAAACCTGTGGCGTGGTCCCGAGAAATGATTTACGGACGTCACCGCTACTCGCCGTCACGTCGTCTATAAATGACACGTTGTGCACAAACACGGCATTTTTACACCTCAGTACCTTTGTCACGTGAGATCTATAGGTTTATAGCGTTTTTTATGTTTTCTACCTTACTTTGTCGTATTTTTTTTTTTTGTTGTGATAATGTATTATTTTGGTTTCTTACTTGGGTGTAGGTTGGGAAGTAAGATAACATACATACATAAAATCACGCCTCTTTTCAAAGATAACATCTTTGGAAAAAGCGTTACTTGTCCCTAAAAATATATTTTAATTGTGAAGTATTATATAAATCTTTCTTCGTTTGAATATTAACATAGCTTACTTATTAACACCGTTGACAGTATTCTAGAATTCTGCGTATTTTGGAAGATTCCTAAAAAGATTCTCATCTATCATCTTAAAAATATGTCACACATTTTCTTGGTCATTATTTGGAAACTACGTATTTATATTAGGAAAAAAAAAACTATCATTGATATATACGGTCAAAAAACATAAAGCTGTTTCTATTCCCGTATAGATTGTAAAAGTCAATAAAGGAAAAGGCTAATAAACTTTTTTTAATCGATCAAGCTGCCTGAGACTATTTCAATCACAATTCCATCAATCTATACTAATATTATAAATCTGAAGAGTTTATTTCTTTGAACGCGCTAATCGCAGGAACTCCTGGTTCGCATTGAAAAAATCTTTTTGCGTTTAATAGACTATTTATCGAGCAAGGCTTTAGGCTATATAACATCACGCTGCAACTATAAGGAGCAAAGAAATAATGGAAAATGTGATAAAATGGGAAAAATTACTCATCCTTGAGGGCGGGCTTCAATTCCACGCGGACGAAGTCGCGGGCACAGCTAGTATGTCATACAGCTGAACGTGGCCATTCAATCTTTTCAACCCATTATTTACCCCGTAAGAGATAAGGGTACGTTCATATTGTAAATATGTATACCACGAAAAATTTATTCGATCATTATGATCCTTCTAATTTTCTCCAACTTTAATGTAAATAAGGAGATTCATCAATTTCACAATCATTTCCATGAACTGCAAAATCTTTGAACACCGAAACGCTTACATAATGACATCTAAAAGCTCTTTGCAAAAATACCTTAAATAAATAACGACAAGGTCCCAAGACGTGTCAGGGCCATTAGTCATTGAAATAAGCAATCGTCTGAGGCACCCCTTTTTAATTATGCAAAATCTCTACCATTCATTTAAACCACTCCCCTCCTTTCCCTTCCATTATCTCACAGAATGGACATTATTTACTTGGAAATTATGAAAAATATAAGACAGATGACGCTATCTGTTTCAATCTGAGAGGTGTCACTTGGATACAGTAAGACGTTTTCTTGGCTAGGTAAGACATTGTTGTAGAATGTCATGTAACGGCGGCTGTGTTAAAATGATTAAATGTAGGAATAAAATCATCCTGTGATTATTAATATTGGCAAATGGAAATAATGTGAACATACCGGTTTTTCCTGACGTTTTGACCGAGTGGTACCGACGGTGGTCACAAGATGGCAGGTCGGCGCAAACCAGTCGGAACTTCAGGCGAAAACAGTATGTTAGCTTTAATTGCCATTTGCATATAATAATATTTAGTTATTTTATATTTATTGCACAAAATACAAATGTATAGCACAATTAGCGGGCTTAATGCTAGAAGCATTATCTACCAGTCAACCAATAATGGAACGTGAAAGTTTAAATTATTTAAAGCCACTCTGTGGTCCCGTGTAAAATAATAAGTTGTACTGTAAACAAAAATTTTTTTTTTTACTTTTTTCTATAATGTCATACATTGCAGTGCTGAAAATCATGAATTGAAGTATAGACATAAATATGAGACAAAACGTCCGATGTCTTACAATGTACATTTCTGAATGCCCCGAGACGGCTGACGCCACTGTTTCTGATTTAAATTAGACAGGTGCCCTGTATTCTTTATTGTCTTTGTTATATTTTACTGAACAGACACAAAGGAACGCTGTAATAAGATTTTTTATTATTATTATGATTATACATAAGGAATTTTATTCAACATTTTCTGATAAAGTGACACTGTACTTACCTGGTTACTAAGACTAAGACTATGCGTCGAAGACTTTTCTTGGTAATGAATTTTAATTTGAATATAAAACGAATTCAGATCATATGATGATGGTGAACAAAGTTTCAAGTGATGTCATAATAATACTAATGGGACTTTTGGCATTCAAATATTCTGCAATTGGATGAGTAACCACGGATCCAATATGGGTTAGGTTTACCTGCAAAGGTTGCCCAGGTCAGATGGGAGTCGCTTCGTGTAATAACGTGACTCAGCAAAAACAATCTAGGATTCATGGTCAAAGGCACACCCCGGGCTTCTTTCCAGAGTGGTGAGTATGCAACCGGGCCAAAGCACGATCGGGACATACTTCTAGCGAAAATGTGGTTGGTACAAAAAAATGTTTCAATTAAATGTCATGTAAGGAAATCTGGAGGCAACTTTTTTCAAACAGCATTGTTTTTTAAATTTATGTCCTGTCACTAATTTTAAACTTATTCAATGCAAATACACTTTTCTTACTGTTTTATTTGTTCTATATTTCTCAAGCAAGAAAATACCTATGCGTTCGTTGCCCGGAATACTAGACATTTGGACGTACTTAGGACGTATCTAAGTACTTTAGAATGCTCAAATAACTTTAGTACACACGACACCGGCTAGACTAGGGTCGAGCCCAGGCAATAAACTAGACCGTCAGTCTTGACTCATGTCCAGTCCAATGAATACATTAGACGTTTATTTACGTATGGTACAGACAATTGCAGATAAACTTGACTTGCCAATGGTTTTGGTTTCTATGATAAGTTTTGTAAAAAGAGAACCGCCTCAAATTGATTGGTATTGTCCGATATTGTGATTCTGTTAAATTTTTAAAGCTTTCGCCCAAGTGAGTAACAAACAACCGAAAACCGCATCAAAATCGGTTCAGCGAAACGCAAGACAATCGTGGAGAAACATACTTCATACATTTGAAGGCAGTTAAAAAAAGGGTCATGTTTGTCAGCTGTTGACTGTACATTTATTTTATCCGAACTAAGTTATATCTTCTCTCTTAGCTTCCTTCTTGACAGAGTGGTCGTGGTAACAATGAGGTGGTTACTTTCCTCACGATCGCCCACCATTTTTATCTGTTGACAGACTAACTGGCACATACATTACGTGTATTAAGTCCATGACCTCTGAAAAAAAGAAACATTACATAGAATTGTTAACATAATAATCAATTCTATCATTAAGCCAAATAACTGAACGTGGCCTATCAGTCTTCGCAAGGGATATTGACGTGATTATATTATGTATGTACATATATGTATGTGTATATAATTTTTACAAAAGAGGGGATCCTGACTTTCGAACAAACTTGCTAAGAACATTTGAATTTCGAATTATTAACACGACGATTTTCGGCCCCCTTCCAAAATACAAGTCGATTTCGTATTCGGAACGCGCGCCCGCCAAGCGACGAATCACGTGCGCTGCGGCCAATCGGCAAATGAATATTGACATCGGAATAGTGGCGATTGAATTCATATTCAAGTTAGGGGATTAAAGGGTAGATGTTAAGGTATTCTGAATTTAAATTTGAATAATATATGTATATATTAAATTTGAAGTATAAGTGAAAATCAATAGATGCCAAGTAAAATGCCAAATATTATTGTTTTACTTAGATATTCGGTTAAAGAACTACCCCATAAATCTATATTTTCCACTTCGTCTTATACACATGTTAATAGCTCTATGTTGTGTTGTTTCGAATTATAGTATTGTTGACGAAAAATAACATCTCCATATAGATAATAAATAGTATTATTTTTATACATATAATCACGTCTATAGCTTTTGCGGGGTGGACAGAGCCGACAGTTTTGATCAGACTGATAGGCCACGTTCAGCTGTTTGAATTTATGGTAGAGTTAATACAATTGAATAAATTTAAGTTTCTCCTTTTTGTAATTTCTTTTATATTTCAAAACACAGACAGTGTTACAATAACATGTTTTTGACATGTTCCAGATTATTCGCAGTATATGGGGGACATCATGGACATCCAAGAGTATAAACCGATGGCGGCGGCAACTGACAGGTTAGTTAATTGTAGGTACTATAATAAAAAAAATGTCTCGTTAACGCTGTGCATCTATTTAATTGCATGATTTACCAAAATTGTTCTTGATAAATGAAAACAACTCAATCAAATAAAAAAAGTCCGAACTAAAATGAAGGTACGTTATGTGCGCGTTAAATACTTGTACTTTTTTTAAAATAAACAGTTTAAACATACATACATACATACATAAAATCACGCCTCTTTCCCGGAGGAGTAGGCAGAGACTACCTCTTTCCACTTTCCACGATCTCTGCATATTTCCTTCGCTTCATCCACATTCATAACTCTCCTTATGCAAGCTCGGCGGTTTCGGGTAAGTTTAAAAGGTATGACAATTAACCTATACCAACTCCTTCTCACACTTCACAATCTGTACAGACATTAATCAACACAAGAGCGCCCAACACTGACTTCACTCCGACCCTCCAAGCTCTAATTCGTACATCATCCATCTTGTTTTTTCTTTTTTTTTTTCATCCCGTGCCCAATCCCTACGTTAGTTAAAGTGCAACATCATTGAATCACTGTAAAAGAAGTTCTATGATTTGGGGTGGTATAAGGATAAAATATAACGAGAGTTGGTCGTGTCTGAAAGAACGAGTTGTATAAAGCTTGTATTACTTACCTAGTGTTGTGTTTGAAGCTATATATTAAATATGCTTTGATGGCACAAAAATTAATATGTGCAATCTTTATTGCAAAAGTGTATATTACAATCGCGTGATTATTTTTACAAATTGTCTTTTTTTATTTATGAATTAAATAGTTTAATAAAGTGCATGCATATGGTCACGATTATATTCCTTGTGGGGTAGACTGAGCCAACAGTCTTAAAAATACGGATAGGCCACGTTCAGCTATTTAGCCTAATGATAGAATTGATATTCTATCACTAATAGATTGCTAGCCCATCGCCTAAAAAAATCTCTAAAAATCCCGAAGTTGCTTGCCTACCGAAGCGAGAAACAGGCGTGATCATATCATATCGTATGCGTGTTGTGAAATGTTATAGCTTTTACTGCGCAACAAGCTTCATATCCTTAGTAGCGGCATCTTGTGCCGAGTCACTCAAGACGTATTTCATGGTACGTCGACTCTCGAAATGATATTGTCGGAAATATGATTCGTGGTACGGGGTACCTTAACAAATGTATTATTCCTGTATTGTTTTTACATCAGAATACAAGGGTTGCTTGTGACCCAATTGATCTTTTGACCTTGCTAGTAAGAATAAATACATACATAAAATCACGCCTTTTTCCCGGAGGGGTAGGCAGAGACTACATCTTTTCACTTGCCACGATCTCTGAATACTTCTTTCGGGTACACTTGACCTAACCTTTTGCCAGGACGTCCTTAATTTGATCAAGATACTTTCGTCTAGGCCTTCCCACTCCGACCAATGGGTAATATCAATCCCAACAATATGGGTTTGGGTTCCAACAATGGGTTTAAAATATTACTGTAAAAATATTCAGTGCCAATTTTACTACACTTGTGCTTTCAACACTGTTACAATAACTTATTGATTAAACCTGATGTAGTTTTCATATAAGTCATTTGTTTAATTTAGTAAAAGTGACATGAGCTGGTGTTAACGCTAATTATGAACAACGTGTTCATCATAACAAAAGTCGTGGGTAAATATAGTTGAAAAATATTTGTTTTAACTTCTTTGTACGTTAAATATGTAAGAAATGTAACCTATATTGTGGGCGTATGAATACCTATCAATCAAAGTTTGTATAGAATCAATAAGAAATTGTATACTATCAAAAACAACTTCCTATTCACTGTATCATTCTGAAAGCAATTGTCAATTAGTTTGATCTGGGCCCCCGAGTTAAAGCTGAATTGCGAAGAAGCTAAGAACAGACTTAGTATTTATTTATCACCCTTCGAGGTGCAAGCGGCTGTTTATCAGGAAAGTAATTGTGCAGGTTGTCGCGACGGTGATTGGCTATCGATCCAACGTCTTCTAGTGTACTGCTGTAGTGTTTGAGTACGAATAAAATAAAGAGGAATATCTTCAGATAGTTTTATTACAGTTCCGATTTAGTTTGATGTTTGTATCACCTTATATTAGGCTTTGATTAAAACTAAACTTAAAATCATTACATTGAAAACTCAAGATGTTATATAATATTAGTTTAAACTATTACTTGTGCAATTTCCCAGGTTCAATAGTGGACCTAAATGAACGTCACAGTCGCCGTCAATAGCCGTCACTAACAGAGCCAGTCAGTGGGTCGATATTCATACAAACTTACCTCTAAGATTACTAGACGTTCATTAGAGTTAGTTCTAACCCACAAGCTTAAAGAAGGATGTAATAAGTTTGAATAGTCCGTGGACGGAAAGTGAATAAATAAATAATAAATATATACGGGACAAATAACATAGATTGAGTTAGCCTCGAAGTAAGTTTGAAACTCTATTACGAGATACTAACTCAAAGATACTATATTTTATAATAAATACTTGTTGTATAGATAAACATCCAAGACCCAGGCCAATCAGAGAAAGTTCGTTTAAACCCTATAATCTTCCCTAGTAAGGCACCACACATTATTTTCTCTATAAAGTAGTTGACGAAACCTTCGTATAAGGCAAGCTATACTCGTAGAAAGACGACAAGTAAACTGCTTTATCAAGACCTATTGCATTATTTGAAGAAGGTTCACACTTAACTGGAGCATTTAAAAAAATATGCGCTTTTATGGAGTTTATGAATAGATTTTCCAATATAGATCGGCCTCTCGGAGCGTGAACCGTGCGCCACTTTGTGACACAGCCTCTCTCACATGATTTGTTGTCATACACATTTCCATGTGCCCGAGTGAACATAAACGGTATGAAATATAATTATGTAATGTAACACTGTGTAAATAAATAATAAACTAAATTAAAAAAAATAATGTGGATGAAGGGAAAAAATATGCGTCAAAATCGTGGCAAGTGGAAAGATGTTGTCTTTGTCCCTTCGGAAATTAGGTGTTATGTTATGTAGGTATGTATGTATTACAATTAATAGTTGAACTCTTCATACCAAAATACTAAATAATTTAAATTGAACCATTTTCTTTTCCTATTCATCTCTTTGTGTCAACTAGGTACGCATATTTCGCAAAATTTCTCAATTGAGATGACTGATTAAAAAAAGCTTCAAAAACATGCATTATACCACTTATTTATCCCTTGCCTGGTAGACATTTCCAATAGTCGATAAAATAATTGACACGATGCTTGCCCATCGATACGTACCCAACTTATAGTTTATATTGAAAAAAGTATGATATCTCTCTTTTTTTTTAAATCAAGAAATCCATGAGTTAGAGAACTTAGCGAATGCGTCACGTACCAAGAAGCAACAAGCTATCAACTTGTGCCGACCACCTAGTAATCGAGCGGGTAATTCTTCCGATCCCTGATTGGTTATCGACCGCAGACGTCTTACAGGTAACGCTGCCTTTGACGGCGTTTGCGCGGACAGACGTTTTTAGCTCAGCGGTTTCGATTCTGAAGCTATCTCAAATAGCTGGCTTAATTGAGAAGAGACTGTTATTATTAGTACGTCTAGTAGGGGAGAGCGGGGCTGGTATTAACAGGGGTAAGAATTAACAAGCTTATTCCTGCCAAACGTGAAGTGTTAAAAATATGAGACTCGGTTTAGAAATACTATATACTTAGCCGAATGTGTCCTGACTTGTCAGTTGCCGGCCGGCCATCGCGTGTAATAGTTGTGTATAGTGACCTCGGATTGACAGGTAAGCGAACTTTTCTTGTGTTGCAATAAATTGATTTAAGACTTATTTATTCCCTAAATTGATTTAAAGTTTATACTTAATCAAACTGTAATTTATTGACAGTAAAACTATATTATTTGTTTGTAATTATTTTGACTAGATTATTTGCTGTAATTGGTTAAGTAAAAAAAGTAGCCTTGGGGCTAAAATTAACAAATTGAGTGGGGTAAGTATTAACATGTTAAGTATTAAGTATTAACATGTTAATACTTACCCCGTATGTAGGTATACATATAGTATTAACTAAGTGTTTTTTTACAATAGTATTTTTTTGTAGAATGAGAAACTAAAAGGAAGAGCACAAAGGGGTCTACATCTCAAGAAGTATTTGAGTTAGCAGCTAAAGAAGTTCTGGAAAAAATAGAAAGTATATAGACTAATGATAAGTACTTATAATTAATTGAGAAGATTATGTTGTTGCTGTTGAAGAAGATATTATTTAATTTACCTTATTAGGACTCTATAAGACTGTTAACACTAAAAAGTTTATTTAATTTTTATACATCAAGTTTAAAGTGTGTGTGTCAATATTATATAGGCTTAAAAATCATCAGACTGTGAGAATGATTGTTAATTAGTGTAGATTTAAAACAATATACTATATTCTTTCAGTTCCTATCATAAAAAGTACTGATTTATTTAATCTTAAGTACAATAAAACATTTTTATTAATAAAAAGAGATTTTATTTATGTATTTTAATAGAATTATAGTCTGTGTTAATTATTGCCCCTTACGTTAATACTTACCCCAGCTCTGTTAATATTTGCCCCAGTTACGGGGTATGTCTTAACAAACGACTTTTTTGGTTTTGATTAGTCTGTTTCTAAAAGTACTTATCTAGCTGATAGTTTTTGTTACTAATATCATAGCCAGATAAACAAAGCATGTTATAAACAAAAAATAAATCAAAAATGTTAATTACTATTGAAAATATAAACCATAATGCAAAATTTGTTAGTACCAGCCCCGCTCTCCCCTACTAATAATAGTTTTTCTATATGTATATAATATGTTCTATATAAGAAAATATGTTCTATAAATTGTAATATGTTCTATATATATAATATGTTCTATGCTTTTATTTTTGTATCATCATCATTAAAATTGAACGAAATTTACTTCAAGTTATATCGAAAGCTCATGGTGTAACAGTAACTTTCTGATTGAATCTTTTAATTTATACTTACTTATTACAAACATATACAGACAAAGCAAACAGTCTTGATGAGATTCGAAGGCTACGTTCAGTGGTTGGGTAGCTTTATAATGGAATTCAGATATAGTGACAGTTTGCTAGCCCCTATCGCCTAAAAGAAGAATGCAAAGATTTTAAAATTACAAATTACACTTAGTTTTCTTAACAATTTGCACATGGAAAAGAAGCAGCTATGGCTTTCCTTACTTTTGGAAATTAACTCGACAATATAAGAGAGATTATAGTTTAAGTACTTTAGTAGAACTCTAACCTCAAATTACTGGTACATCCGAGCTTTACGATTTACTGCGCACGTGCCACTCGTCTGAGATAATGTTCGTAGACCGGCGCCTTGGACCGACTGGTAAATAAAGACGCCACGCGGTCGATGAAATCTTATTATTGTTTAGAGACCCAATGCAAAAAGCGAAAGATGGAGAATACGTAGGATCTACCAAAGAAGAGGAAAAGAGGACATCATACATATGGTCACGTCTATATCCCTTGTGCGGTAGACAGAGCCAACAGTCTTGAAAAGACTAATCGGCCACGTTCAGCTATTTGGCTTAATGATAGAAAAGAGTTTCGAATAGTGACATGTTGCTAGCCCATCGTCTAAAAAAGGAATCCTAAATTTGTAAGTTTACCCCTTAGTCGCCTTTTACGACATCCATGGGAAAGAGATATAGTGGTTCTATTCTTTTTGTATTGATGCCGGGAACCACAAGGCACAGAGAAGACGACGATGCTGAAAAAAGAAGAGGACGAAATTTTCACTTGTATTTTAGTCCATTCTGATCTCTTCTCAATTTGACGTCATCATCTTTTTTCTTTTAATGACATTTTGAAGTCCTTTGACACTATAATATTTTTGTTTTACAATTATCATATCAAGAATTTGTTCCGTTTATTGTAGATAGGATTTTAGTAGATTAAACTTTTGTTATTACAAGAATTACCTTGTCTATATCTCATTTATGATGATGATGAGATATCATTATCATGTGACTTGCCCATCTAAGACGCTCCGTCTCAATTTTTTTTTTCCAGCCAACACAAGTAACAAGCTTGAACACCGCAGTGACAAACTGCCCGGGTGGCTCCTTGCGAAGTGAGCACAATTCGGATGTTCAGATTGTTCAGTTCATGGTAGATTATACAGGCGCATCTTATAGTTATCCTGGGTGTCAATTCTGCAAAATCACATACACATCGCGTCTTAATATTAGCACGAGACAATAGCCACAAGATTTAAAAATAGCTTAAGAACTCCTCCTTTTCAGGTGTTTTTGATGGTTTTATGCCCTTTTTCCATTCATGCCACCTTGCCATCCCGCCTAGGTTAAGTGATGTGATTGAGACAATATGCGAATCACTAAAAACTATTCCACCTCAGCCCTAATTGACTCACTAGTCATTAATTATGAGATGTTATATATTGTGATCTTTTAAACTTATATCCAATGGGAATAAGTTATTGAAGATGACTAGGAACCTATATTGTTAATTTGTGTGTAACTCAAAAGTTATATCAAGAAAAACTATGATATATGCATATGCAAATAAACAATTGATTTGATTTTATCAAATTATTATTAAGTCAAACACACTAACACCAATTTGGTCTCATATTATTAATATTGTCTCATGATCAGTGTAGACTCAGCTTTAGGGCCGTTAATGATAACCCTATCCAAAGTCAACTATCGTATTAACCTTAAGCCGAGATTAAAACGTCCAAACAATTTTGTGCTAAAAGATCCGGTAGTTGTGCGCATAATTGAAAATTGTCCAAGGCCGGTACGTCTCCCTAACTAGATTGTCGCGGATTTAATAACAGATAAGAGTTAACTGCCTATTTTGATGGCTTTACGGGAGATTTAGTTAACGCACCTTTTGGGTTTTGAATATATTTCGCTCGGGCTAAAGTTGTTTGTGATTTCTGGAGGCTGATATTTTAAGAACCCGTGTTTTTTAGTTTGACAATTTTTCGAACGATTCCGTTCTAATTTTGAGTCGTGATTTGGGTTTACTTATGAATGTACTCGTAGTTGCTGAAAGGTTAGCGAAAATTTCTTTCAACCAATGAATTGATCTGAAGAGAGTCATGAATGTAAGATGTAACGAAAGTATGCAGGGGTCATGAAGAAGATGTATACCTACCTCTTTGAGAAAGTGACGTGATTGTTATTAAAAAACAAATAATTTAACAAACATCTTTCGAGTAAAACTAAATCTTAAATTATTTTAAACACAACAAATGTCGGCTTCGTCTGAAATTACTTATCAAAAAAATATATTTATTCAAACTATGTATTTTAAGCCTTAAAGTAACAAGTAAATTTATTGCATTAAAATTTATTAATAAATTACTTAAATTTATTTCATTTACCATTATTCAACTTTAAAACCAAGAAAAACTCGAGCACTATACATAATTCCCTGCCAGTTAAAAGTTTGAAAATATGAAAAAAAAAATCACTGCAGTCCTTATAATTGCATCTCAAAATTACAGCATATGAAGAGAATAATTGGTACTTGTTAAAATCACTCTCATTTTTTTGACAATTATCTTTAAAGCACGAAGTACTATGAAGTATATTACAAAAGGGTTTGTGGAATACATGATTCAGTCGTTATTTTCGGCTAGAGGTTGTTTCTTGAGCTCGACACAAGTAGCTTTGGTACTGGCAACAGATTAAGTTACTCTTAGGTATATGAATAAATTTTACATGTGTCAGTCGAGCAGATCGTATTATACGTAGAGGGAAATTGTAAATATAAATTATTTTATTTTTGAAACGAAGGTTTTCATTAAAAAAGATGCACCGAAGGATTACGTTAAAAGTAACGGGGTTAGCATTGCACGCGCGTCGTAAAAATTATCGCGCGATATGTTATCGATTTCCCTTTACGTCATTATAAAAAGTGAAACAGCGGTATTTTGTCGCGCAACGAATACAGGGAAGAACAAATGTAATTTAAATTAATCTTTGAGTATCAACTTAATTATGTAACTGTGTCAATGTAATAAGTAGAAATACTGTGATAATATTTTTGACAGTGACATTAATGACTTTTAAGTAGTATTGCTAGTAGGTCAAAAGGGCCTAGACTAAGTATATTAGAAAAATAAGTTTTTTTTTGCTATCTATACTAGTACTGTCGGCAAGTTCTCTCATAAATAAAGTTGCTGAGAGTACTCCGACGTCTGCTTTGACAGCCGATCGCGATCCATTGTTGCGCGGTGAACAACAACGCTGCTAGGGGGTTCGATTTTTGGATTTTGTTTACATGCGGATATTTATAATCGTATACGAAAAATATCGGCGTATGACTTTTGGTACTGGACAAAAAATAGTAACTGAACATCGAGGGCATTTTATTTTTTAAACTTATGATTGAGTTTCTGACAGTGGTAATTTATTAGTACAAACTTTTTGGCGGGAATATAATAATTATTGTTTTATTGTTTTTTGGCGGACAATATCATCGAAAACGAATAGAAACATGTGTGCAATTCATTTAGAGTCCCTTATTTTATGTATACTGCTTATATTGTTGTTATTAATAAAATGCTAACTTGTTTTAACCAAAAAGGTAATTTTAATAATAATGTCATGATATATTATTCATTATAGGCAGCATATAAATAAACTAGCTGTGCCCGCGACTTCGTCCGCGTGGAATAGTTATTTTGGGCATCATTGAAGCCCTCAAAGATGAATAATTTTCCCCGTTTTTATAATGCTCCTAATAGTTGCAGCGTGATATTAAGCCTTCCTCGATAAATGGTCTATTCAACCCAAAAATATTTTTTTAATTTGAACCACTAATTCCTGAGATTTGCGCGTTCAAATAAACGAACTCTTCAGCTTTATAATATTAGTATAGATTACACAAAATCAAAGGTTACAAATTAAATCTGATACTGACAAAAACAATTCAGAAATTTTTCTTTTAATATGGCATACCGAAATACGAATCCGTTTATTCGTAAATAAATTCATATCGTGTGAATGTAATACGGATGCGGATGGAGAAAACCACTCGTAGAATTCAATGATTGAGTACCTGGCTGGAAATATTTAATAATGGAATAGTTTGATGGAAGCATGATACTTTAAGATGATGCTTCGTACTTTTCCGGGTATCTCTTAATAATAGATTGATAATAAAACGATACATGGGGAATTATTCATTTTGATCAATATAAAATTTATGGGTTTGTCGATGTATTACACGAAGTAAGTTAATATAGTTGCATAAATATAACACGTCTATATCTCTTGCGGGGTAAACAGAACCAGTAGTCTTAAAATTACTGAAAGGCCATGTTCAGCTGCGGCTGTGGCTTAATGATAAAATTTAAATTTAAATAGTGGCTGGTTGTTAGCACATCGCCTATAAAAAATATTTATTTGTTAAATGTTTATTAGCCATTCCCTAAGTCGATCACTTCATCACTCTTCTTCACACTGTTACATAAAGATGAATTTGTAATGTAATAAAATAATATAATTTAATTGCAAAATGGCGTAAACAACCAACGAATAAGGTTAGTTGGATGTTAATTAAACAAATTCGGTGGAGAGTTGTAAAATCTAGCGACAAACTGAGGCCCGAGGAGGGCCAGTGGCTGTACGTGTGTAATTTACTAATGCAACGTTCGAGTGCTGCTGTGAAATGGAACTGGGGTGTGGTGCGCGGTGAGGAGAGTAGCGAGTAGCGGAAAATATAGATAGTAAAAAAAATACATACATAACAAAAACTAAAAAAGGGGCAAAAAAATGTTCAGAAAAGTTAGCACATTTTCTTGATTGTTGTTACTTAACAGATTAAGCTTAAATATTAGACATTCGTGGTTGTTGATATGAATTCATTGTGAAGATTTGATCTTTATGCCCGAGACTGAAGTTATTCGTTTGAGTATTCTGACAAATTGATGGCAACTTATTTGTTTAAAGCGCGCTTCAGTACTAGTAGTCCCTTTTTAAAGTTATCATATTTTCAAAAAATTTATTTTTCATTTTGCACCCAGCTCCTTTTTGATTACTGGAATAGAGTAAAAAAAAAATATTCTTGAGAAAAATTCGGAACAAAAATTTCGGCCGTTTTGAACACTAAGGCCCCACCCTTACATCGGGTGCATTCGCCGTATGCACCCTCGCGTCATATTCGCAGCTTTCATTAGTGATATTAAAAAAAAAAGACTTTGCAACGGGAAGAAAATGTGTATCGTTATTTAACTTTGATGCCGAACACAAATAGAAGATATTTATGTGCCCGTCCCTTAATTACAAAATGTTTTTTTAAGACATGAAAGACAAATAGAGTGAGCATTCCAGCTATAGTGTCATAGCAAAATAGATGCCACATTTTTGGGAGGAGTAAGCAGAGCGCTACCTTTTACGTTAAATCCACATTTATAAGCTCTTTTTGCAAGCTCGTCAATTTAACCCTTAATTGACCTACCTATCAAAATACCCATTCTTGACCTTTGCCAAAACGTCCCTAACCATAATTTAAAAAAAAAGGTTATACTTCGCGTACATAATTAGTCTTAGAATTAGACAAAATAATGGAAGTAAAGATTGTAAATAAGAACGACATTATTTCTGCTACCTACATACCAAATTTCATCGTAACCAGTTCAGTAGTATTTACGTAGAAGAGTAACAAACATCAATACAACTCACAAACTATCGCATTTATAATATTATTAGGATTTATTAATAAATGTCCAAGTAATCTCTTAGAAAATTGATAAAATAATAATAAATAACCTGACCTCTAAATACGCCTGAAACCCCTAATGGAATACATCTCGTTCATTTTTTTACGTTCGACTTTTTACACAATAAAATGAACGGGAATCTAACTTTCTATTAGAATCGTCCACCGCCCGATAGGAGTCGAATTTCTACGCCTATTATTGTACATACTAGGAAGAGTAAAAACCTATCGGATGAATGTGTGCGAGTTTAGATTAAAATACTTTTTCATACAAAGACAACTGGAAATTTTCCAACGACTGATTAAAAAGTGAACTCATTGGGGGAACTTTTTTAGGCTCAGACTATTTGGTTGCCAATCTTAAACTCTGTCCAATCTGTACCTAGCAATATTATAAGCCAGAATTTTGTACAGAATTTAGCTCCCGGGGAAAATTCTTGAAATAAAAGTAGCCTATGCTACTTATTATGATTTGAATAAGTATGACTTACTTCTATGATAGTCCATGTTTTCCCTATGCTAGAATTCGTAAAATTACTGGAGGACAATTTTGATGAAAAGAAATAAGATGAATAACATAAGTGATATGTGTTGTGGATTGACGTTCCTGTACAAACAGTGCCAAAGGTCAGGCAGAAGTCTCTTCATGACTTTGGCATATTATCATTCTGGAGGTGGTCACAAGTAACACAAGACTTGGCCCCTCAAAAGAAACAATGGAACCGGTCAAAATAAAGTCCAAAGTGAAAGGCTTATGAAATTAGAATCCTTAGTTTAGGCGATAGACTATAGTTATTTAGACTGTCTCTGTATTTCAATTACGAGTACATCCTTAAGCCATCCTGCCAAACGACTAAGGGAAAGACTAATGAACTTGGATTTCTTTATGACTACTTGAAATTCAATATCATTATTAAGCCATATACCTAGCTGAACGTAAGCTTTTCAGCCTTTTCCAGGACTATTGACTCTGTCTACCCCGTAAGATATAAAAACGTGACATCTGTATGTTGCCGCCAAACAAAAACAACAATAACAATAAAACACGTTTCCCAACTCTCTATTTGCCACATTTGTTACAGTTTTCCAATGATTAAAATTCCCGTTGTTTCATTCCTAGACTGAGTTAAATTTCCCCTGGGGCTATCTATGTTTCATTACTCTGCTTCGTGGCGCTTACAAGTATTGGCTGAATGAGTGTGCATTTATTTCCTGGAAAAAATATGATCGGTTCGTAAACAGTAGGTATTTCTCTCGGTATAACTAAAGTTAATTTTAAACTAGTGCCGTGTGGTTCTCGGCACTTATGTATAGTACCACTCTTTCTCATGGATATCATAAAATGTGACTAAGGGATTGGCTAATAAACTTGAGATTCTTCTTTTTGGCGATGGGCTAGCGACCTGTCACTATTTGGATCGCAATAACATCATTAAGCCATACAGGTGAACGTGGCCTCTCAGTCTTTGCGAAACTGTTGACTCTGTCTACCCCATGAGGGATAAGACGTGATTATATATATGTATGTTAAGCTAGTGAATGCCCGTGGCCCGAGAAGGTCTAGTCTATATCTGGAATTTCGTAAAAATCAGTTTTTGAGCTTTTTTTTTTCGTTACAAACATACCAAAATACAAATATTTTCTCTTTATTATTATTATTATTGATTATTGTCATGAGACATGGCAAAACTTCTATATTAGCTAGTACATAGAGGAAGAAGTGAAGACTTCACCACCCACCACTACCCCTGCATACTTATTTCGCATCATCAACGTTCATCACTCACATTCACTTCGTGCCTAGAAAATATATGTAAATTTTCATAACCCTAAATTTCCCTTCACAAATCCCTATTTTCCATTCCATCCTTATTGAAATATGATACGATCCCGTCTGTGCCAAACAATTTGTGTATTTAATTGACCACTATCCTGGTACCCGTGTATTCCTAAGGGATCAGGTTGATTTGTGAACGTGCTATTGTAATTATTTTATTGGATACCACGGTTTTGGATTTTATTCAAATTCAATTCCATTTTTTTTTATTCATTACAAGTTGACGCCCGCAACTCCGTTTGTGTGTTATTGGAAAAACGAAGGTTAAGGTTATTAAATTTACTCAAATTTCGGAAAATATTACAGAGTAGCTAGAACCTTTGGCTTCTACATCACATGATCCAGATCTTACATTTTTTTCGCCAAAATTAAATGCTCATCAGGTTGCACAATTTTTGTTAAGACCTCATTTCGATATTTTCTATAGTTTAGCTGAGTATTTATGGTTCGATATCAGCTGTTCCATATTCCAATATAAATTATACCCTAAAAGTGGCCAGTCATAAGAGCTATACACCAAAAAAGTTCATTCAAATCTGTTCAGTAGTTCCGAAGATTAGCGTGTACAAACAAACATACAGACTTTTTCTTTCAAATTCATGCTCAGTTGCTATTTTTATATCGTTATAAATTATTTTTTTGAAAATATAGCTAGCCCATCGTCTTAAAATAGAACCCCAAGTTTATTAGCTTATCTCTTAATCGCACTTTAACGACATCCACGGGACAAAGATGGAGTGGTCCTATTTTTTCATGTGATAGTTAAATAAAAATATGAAATTTTAAGACCATTGGACGAAACTTTCTGGACAAATGTCCCAAAGTGTGCCAAGTTTCTGCATGTTATCATTCGCAAAGAAATGACGTAAACTTATGCATCTATGCAAAATATATGCGGTAACGTTGCCAAGAAAAATATCTTTTGGACATTTATTTTAATCATGAATAAGTTTCACTAAATTTTCGCTAATTCCCAAACTTCTCGGATGAATGACAAATATATTATAATTGGATCTGTAGATCTACATATCTAACTGTGCCGTGTGGTACCTGACAGCAATAGAAAAAAGAATAGGACTACTCCATTATGGTTGTCGTAAAAGGCGGCTAAGAAAGATGCTCATAAACTTAGTATTATATTTTTAGGCGATGAGCAGCAACCTGTCACTATTTGAAACTCAATTCTATCATCAAGCCAAAAAGTTTGAACGTGGCTTATCAGTCTATTTAAGACTGTTGGCTCTGTCTACCCCGCAAGGGATATAGACGTGACGATATGTACGTATGTAACTACAAGAATATGATTGTTATTGTTTAAATCAATCTGGGCTTTTGATAAATAAATTAAATTTTAACTTGAATTTTTTAACGTAAACAAAAGGAAACAAATTAAGAATCACCATAATGTGAATATATTCATTGAAAATCAACTTCAATTTTAAACAGCAAAAACAAGTCTTACATTTTTGATTGGAATCTCCAGACACGATCAGAATATAAAACTGCCAAATCAAAGAGTAACTTACCCCTTATAAAAATGTTAACAGACTACATCAATATTCCAACCATCCGACGTATTCACAATTTTCCTTAAGAAAATTCAATTTTAAATATAGGGGTACTCTCGTGAAATTACCTCGTGTCTTGAATGAGAAGATTTTGATATGAAGGTTGACTAATGAGTGTGGGTTATTTTTGAGTGAACCTACAAGATACTTGTGCGATTACGATTTTTAGTAAGTTATAACATGCACTGTAATGTGTGCTTGGTGTGTGCATAAACAAACAATTGATTTAATTTTAATTTTTATCCATTTAAAATTTACCCTATACTACTTGAAGCTAAAAGTCTGTTTAACAAATAAAGCGATTAATTTTATAGATCTACCCTTCATGTTTTAATTAGCAGCATGGCGTTTGACGACCTGACCACTTAGTAATGGTTTGATGCTGCAAAACTTTATCAGGTAGCATAGCTTTCAAAAGTTTTTTGTCACCTAAAACCGTAGAGAATAAAATTTGACATGTAACTTAATTTAAGATGTACAATATACATTTAAGGATATAAAAAAAAAAAACTAAAATAAAAAACCGTATCAATGGGAGGATATACTATTAAAACGGGAACCATTCTCAACTCTTTAATCAACTGTACTTAAGTCAATATTTTGGACTGTGAAATCCAAGAACTACTACAAGTGCTGTTTCATTTTGACACATATTTCACAAAAGGTGTTAATGATTTGAGAATCTGCACTATTTTCCACATAAATATCTGTTTTAACGAGCGGCAAGGCAGACTCGCTAGGCGACGCGTCTTCACCGCGAAATTTCCATAAATCAATTTCAATACAAACACCTCTTAGTGAACTCGGTCCACAGTCTAACAAGTGTGTGGTGCAACTGTTAGCGAGTTTAACTTAAACGAGTTTGTTGAGAAATTCTTAAATATTTTATAGTTATTCTTAGTATTTTAAGGTAATGTTACGTTTCGACGAATAGAGGTTGTTGGTACTCTTATTTCCTCATTTTTGAAATGTGTTTTTTAGCCTATATCACAGCTATATTTAACATCATAATCCAGTTTTCTTTTTAGTTTTCCTTTACTTTTCTGAAGATGTTCATTTATATCCCTTTAAATATGCCATCTATTTTTGTTCATGCATTTTTATTGTAATACAGGTTTTATTCTGCATGTTTGTACTCTGCATCGATCGCATCACATTAATGTGTCGACTATGGCTATCAAAGGCGAAAACGAGTATGTCGCAACGGATATAATATTATCAAGGGCATCGTTTATATCCATCAGTAAAACGTTGGTGGAACAGGCAGCAAACGATATGATATAGGTATGCCATAGTCTGAGGAGAGACGCCACAATTTTCCAAGCTAAAGTAACACCTATGTTTACTTTCTAACGACAGAGAATCAATTGATCAAGATCTTGATTTGTCGCAGTTTTTTGCGTCCAGAATTAAGCTATTACGAGAACAAATCTGGGAATCTTGACCTACATAAATTCTCGATTGGTAAGCGTTATCAATCGCATGATTCCCGCTAGTAATAGCACCCCGCCCTTGTCCGTGACTTGGATGGCGAGCGGGCCGCGGTCTGGGCGACAGTTGGAACGCAGTTATAGTGATCAAATTGAGTCAGTCGTCGCAGAAGTACCGGCGAATACGGGATGAGTTGGAATCTGTGCAGCACACAACTGCAGCTATGCGATTTATTGATTTGTTATTGATAAAGATTGTGAGGGACCAGTGTTTGTTGGTTGGACACTCTTCTAGTTGGCATTTAATAGACGTGGGTCATCGAATCTGTACATACGGTATAACTGTGCAGGTAACCTCGTGGTATTTTTCTCTTCCTAAGCATAACATTGATATGGTACATTTTATTATGTACTTTTTGGCGATAGGCTAGCAATCTGTCACTGTTTGAATCTCAATACCTTGATTAAGCGATACATGATGAACGTGGCCTCTCAGTATTTCGAGACTGTTAGCTCTGTCTACCCCGTAATGCGTAAAGACGTAACTGACACTTGATAACCCAGTTTGTCCTACTAGTGGACTACTATAAATATTCTACAAAACAACCAGAATCGATACAGTCGTGTCTAGTTATAGCAAGACAAATGAACTGAAATTGATTTTTATATAAAAGAAAGATTAATCTTTTGAAGAAAATATATAATCCCCTGTTAAGTCCGTAGGCCGATGGGTCACCTCCTTTGGGATGCGAAAAAACTTTTACAAGCAAAGTAGCGGGAACAGCCTCATAAATTATAAATCATATCCCATCAAACGGTCCTTTAGTTTTTCCTAACGAAGCACAAAAAGGTTTCGAGAATCTCATTTCATTTTAATTTCTCTTAAATTCACACAGTCTGCCAAAAAGCAGCGTGCCAATTTTGTTGAAGAAAAGAGTGCTTAAGAGAGTACAATAGCAAAAAGGCTGGAGTTTTTTTTATTTCTGTTGTTAGGGATAAAGATTTAACGGTGTTGATAGAGCTTCAGGTAATAAAGTATTTAGGTCGCAGGTTAATCCTTTTGTAGGTTTGAGTGAAGAGTGTCATCAATAGCGTGTTGGGTAAAACGTTTGGGGACAACCATTATAAGGCTGATTCAAAAATCATGTCAGCGGCCTTGTCACAATAACTTACTTTTTAAGCTAAAAACATAAATTGTGCCGTTTAATGCAATAGGAAGTTGAACTTGCTTGGGAAGTATATCAGAGCACTGTCATGAGGTATCTTGATATTCCCACGGGAATAGGAAATAAATAAATATAATAAGATTTTTCATTTCACGTGAAAAGAGTCGCTTTTTTAATGATTTCACATTATTTCATTAAAAACTATACTTTTTTGATGGGAAAAAATTTTCGACAGCTGACGGCCAACTAAGTTGTCTCAGTTATTAGCTAATGAAGATTACACAAGTATTGTAATCTCATAATGAAATTCAAAGTTAACGTCTCCCGGGTTGGAATTTATCACGATAAACGTCACAGGAGATGGGGAAAAGCATTATTTCGGGATTATTTCGGTTGGGAGTGATTGACAAAGTTTGTGTTGCAAATGTGATCAGCCTAATGGTTTCTTTAATATTTTGTTCAACGATTTTGCTGGTCTGCGCTGGGTAGAGTGCCTTTTTATGTAAGCGTAAACGCTAGTAGTAATTGAATTGATTTTTTATTTAACTTGAATTGTCAATGACAAATTTTTGGCAGACACCGCAATCAGCTGATCGATTGCCGCCATCTTTTTATATTTCCGATCAAAGACAAATGCATGTGTGTGTTACAGTGCCGTGTGGTTCCCGGCACCACAAAAAAGAATAGAGATAGGCTTACAAACTTGGGATTCTTTTTTAGGCGATGTGCTAGCAACCTGTCACTATTTGAATCTCAATTCTATCATTAAGCCAAAGAGCTGAACGTGGCCATTCAGTCTTTTCAAGACTGTTGGATCTGTCTACCCCGCAAGGGATATAGACGTGAACATATGTACATATGTATGTATGTATGAAAAATGCATGCTAGGGTCCTTCTCTTTGAAAATTGTATTTTATTCTCGATTATCGAATATAAATGTATGTATTATTTATCCAGGGTAACTTACTACTCTGTCAAGAAAGTAGCAGGAAAAGATCAATAATACACAAACTGTTTGTTATTCATCCAAATTTATTTTATCACCTTCAAAATATGCTCCTTTAGAAACGATACACTTACGCCAACGAATAATCTAATCATCAAAACATTTTTTAAACGCTGTTTCCGGAATTGAGGTCAGTTCTCGCCGCGAATTCTCTTTTATGTCTTCTACCGATTGAAAACGGGTGCCACGAAGTGGTAATTTGAGTTTAGGAAAAAGAAAAAAGTCGGCTGGAGCCATATCTGGTGAATATGGTGGTTGCTCGATGGTATTTGTTGAGTGTTTGGTTAAAAATTCGTTCACAATGATGGCCTTGTGCGAAGGTGCATTATCATGGTGCAAAATCCAAGAATTTTCTTTCCACAAATCTGGCCTTTTTCGTCGGATTTGCTCTCTTAAACGCCGCATAACACTCAAATAATATTCCTTATTTACCGTTTGACCTTCCGGCAAGAATTCCGAGTGCACAACACCGCGATAGTCAAAGAAAACAGTCAACATGACTTTGACTTTTGAACGACTTTGGCGTGGTTTTTTCGGTTTCGGTTCAGTTGGAAGGCGCCACTTCGAAGCTTGTTGACTAGTTTGCATGTCAAACTCGTAAACCCACGTCTCGTCACCAGTAACAATGCGTTTCATGAATGTTGGGTCGGAATTGACTCGTTCTAGCATGTCCTCAGCGACTCTCATGCGATTGAGTTTTTGAAAAAAATTCAGGTCTTTTGGGACTAGCCGAGCGGCAACATGTTTCATACCCAAATTATTAGTTAAAATGGTACGGATCGACTCGTGAGATACGGAAAGTTCGGTGGCTATCTCTCTCAAAGTTGAATGAGGATTTTCAGTCACTATTTCCTTCACTTTTGCGATGTTAACTTCAGTTGCAGACGTTGATGGCCTACCAGAGCGAGGCAAATCTTCCATCACATCTCGACCGCTTTTGAACGCTTTGTACCACTCATAAGCACGAGTTTTTGATAAAGTCGATTCACCGTAAGCCTTCTGTAACATTTTCAGTGACTCCGAACACGATATTCCATTGGCAATGCAAAATTTAAGACAAACTCTTTGTTCGATGTTTTTATCCATTATGAAATTAGCAATACACACTAGATATGATATAACTAAAAATAGCACTGTATTTAATGTAAACAACAGATGCAACTCAAACTCCGCGCCAAAATGGAAAACAGTTGTGACAATCTAACAACAACAAAAAAAACAAAAATTTGAATTTGGAACCATAAATAAATAATCCATTCCCGATACTTTTCTGACTGAATGTATAGATGTAGAAAAAGGCAGACAAAGTGTGGCTTGAAAAAAAGAATGCGAAAATTGAACACATGTGTGAGTGACAGTAAATAAGACAATCTATGACGCATCTATGATGGCCGATTGTCACTGCATTGGAAAGAGTATGTGTACGTAAGGCGTGTATTAAACTATTAATGCTGAAGCACCAATAGTAATAATACAACTCCATTCGCCTTTTTTTCTCCGTCTATGGGGTCACTGATGACGAAGGGAAAGTGTATGTTAGCTGCTTTTCCACCCCGTAAATTATTATACGCCAATCAAAGGAAACGCTTGTAAAATTTTGACCTGCTAGCTATAGGAGTTCTTAATACCTTGAGTTATGGCTTTTGCGCTATCCGAAAGTGCTCATACACTTAGTCGCTAATTATAAATCCACTAGAATTTGATGGACGAACAGAACCAATATTTTCCGGTTAATTAAAACAAGAGAGACTAAGCAAATATACAAAGGAAGTGTGAATGGGACTGTTGGAGTGGGACTAGACGAACGTACCTTGATCAAATCTGAGACATTCTAGCAAAAGGTCAGGTCAAGAGTACCCGAAACCGACGAGCTTGCATGAAAGATTTATAAATGTACTCGTAGATGAAGTGAAAGAAGTTTGCATGGATCGTGGCAAGTGGAAAGATATGGTCTTTGCTCCCGGAAAGAGGCGTAATTTATATATGTATATATGTATGTATAAAAACAATTGTTATTGTGCCATACTTAACTGAGCTATAAACATATATCTGCCTCACCCAATTAATTCAATCTCCTTGCCAATATTGTGGTCGATAGTACCCTTGCGGTCGGCCGTATCTACCTATTTACATACACGCACGTAAATTCCAGAACTCCTTCGGGGGCTACGGGTACGGTTGGGATCAAGTTTATGCGTAAAATCCAATACGTTCTCGTATAAATATACAGTAACTAGCGAATTGCTATGGGTTGCACGAAAGTTTAGAAAAAACAATACGGTGGTGGTCTATTTTGATTTTTAGGCAATCTGCTGGTAACCTGTTACTATTTGAATCTCGACGCCATTACTGTGACGCGTGACAGTTTCGCAGACACTTTTTTACTTTGTTTTACATTTCAAAAAAATTAATTAGTGATTGTCAAAAAGCTACAAGTTACAACCTTCCTAAGCTTTTAATCCCTTTGAGGCTAGCGTCCTTTTAAAGAACAAAACGGAAAGAAATGGAGTGGTCATTTTCTAAAGCGCTGGGAACCACACGGCACGGGACTAAATTTTCACGTGGCAATTGCAGATTTTTGTAGGAAAATAAAAGATGAAACCTGGAATGTAATATAGTTCCACTTTTGCCTGAACCGTAGCAGGATGGCAGGCAATAATTGGTTTGGCCCTGCACCGCACAGAGCGGCGTACAACTCGAAATTGAGGTTTTATTTTGCACCGTACGGGGCCACTCTTGAAATTGTTGACGAAATGCGTGCGATCGGATTTTTTTTTACCCGTCCAGCTATAGTAAAGCCTTGATTCCAATTTGTGTCAAAGGATCCGTTGGGAATTAGATGTCAATAGAAAAGATGGTTTTATTTATTTATGTACACAAAATTATATTCATACATACATACATATCATCACGTCTATATCCCTTACGGGTTAGACAGAGCCAACAGTCTTGAAAAGCCTGAAAGGCCACGTTCTGCTATTTGGCTTAATGATAGAATTGAGATTCAAATAGTGACAGGTTGCTAGCCTGTCGCCTAAAAAAGAATCCCAAGTTTGTAAGCATATCCCTAAGTCGCCTTTACGACATCCATGGGAAAGAGATGGAGTGGTCCTATTCTTTTTTTCATTGGTGCCGGGAACCACACGGCACGACACAAAATTATATACAGAAGCATTTAATACAGTAATTCTAGTACAAAGGTGCTACTTATTTCAATAGAAATCTCTTTTAGTAGACTCGTGAGAGAAGAGATGAATATTGCTTTAAATTGCTAGTCTGGTAGGAAAGAAAAATAGTCTGTCAGTTGCTCTCCCCGTAAATTGGTTAAACTGATGATTACAAACTTGACTTTTTTTTTAGGCGGCATCTTCTTTTAATGTTGATTCCGTCACTTATTCATCCTGATTTCCAGCTCTTGAATCTTATAATTATTAGCTCATTAACATAGTTCACCCGTTATAATATGAACAATCACATGATGTTTCAAAGGAGCAAATAAGTTTAAGTAAATAAAAGATCAGCGAATTTGTATTCTTTAAAATCAACCATGTATTGATCATTACAGAATAAATTTAATATTCCAAGCTCCGCAATAGACAATCTGAAACTGCTTCCACCTATACAATGTAGAATACACTAGCAGTTGATATAGTACAACACTAGCACTGAAACAAAACAGTGCAAAGGACATCACTAGCCCTGTGAACGTTGAACCTTGAAACCGGCGATCACAAAGGTGAACAATGGCACAGTTTCAGATGTCCCGTTGTGTGTAACGAGGCTTAAAAGCTCGAGCTGTAAGCTTCATAGTATGCATTGTTAGGGAGATACATTTTTTTGTTAAAGATAACTACTTTAAAGAGAACAAAGGCCCAAGGTTTTGTATCGTGCACAATGTAATGTGCTTCAACCTGAATTTAAGAGTGTGGTGATAATAAAAATAAGTGTTATATGAAGTTTGGCTTTCAGCGTTTGTGGTGTATACCGTTAACAAATTGTTTAATTGAGTGACACATTTCACCCAAAAAAGGCAAATTTGAGGGTAAATTTCCCACTTGTTATAAGAATAACATCTGAGAGATAGATAAATCATTGATTTGTTGCTACAAAACACGCATAAGCACAAACATGATTAGGACAATACAGAAATGACTGAAATGACAGTAAGTGTTGCTAGCTGCAAATTATTGCTTTCGAGACAATTTGATTATCTCTTTTTTTGTCTATGTTTATGATGCGAATACCGAATGTAATGATCTTGATCCAAGCTATGTGAGTTTCTTTACATAACTGGATTATGAATATTGGGAGTCTACTTAATGAAGAATTAACCCACTCTAAAAATAAAAAAATACAATTATGTTTATTTCGGGCAACATGAGCAAGCACACTTCACATTTCAGGACAATTACATTCAAAGAAAATATTCAACATTTACGATATGAAGGTTATAAATAATTTACATATGTACATATGTCACGATTGCAATAACATTTATTTTTAAAAGGGGACACAGTCAACATAACTAATAATTAAATCCACTACCACACTGAAGCGCATTAAAAAAATAAATAACCAAGTGGTAAATTCTTTATAAGCACTATAACCTTAACACCACTGTGTCACAAAGGCTGGCAATAAAAATAAAATTGGACGACCAAATTTAATATTCTATAGTGTCACATGCAAAATAATTAATGTACAATCCCGTCATATTTATAAATGAAAACGTGAACCGCAAAAATAAACCGGGAAATTTTAGTAATTCACAAGTTTAATCATCACTCCAAAAATGGGTTGGTCATAAAAATTGTATGGTTTCATTAGCTGAAGCGGTGGGCTACCGAAACTTTATTCCGGTTTATAAATCAGATGAAACAGTTGAAACATGTTGCTTCTTTATTTATTTTATAAGTTAATATATAAATTATAATAATTATTATATATTTACAAATTACACAGATTGAGTTAGCCTCTAAGTAAGTCCGAAACTTGTGTTACGAGATACTAACTCCGATATCTTTCTTTTATAATAAATACTCTGTTTCTGATCATGCCCTGCAGGGATTCAAACCAAGACCATCACAGATAAGAGCGCACTACCGCTGCGCCAAAGAGACCGTAATTACAACTATTGTTGAATCTTTTAAATGTTTAAACGATATACATGCATATGGTCACGTCTATAACTTTTGCGGGGTAGATCGAGCCAACAGTCAGTTCAAAAGACTGATAGGCTACGTTCAGCTATTTGGCTAAATGATAGAATTGAGGCTAAAATAGTGAGAGGTTGCTATAGCCCATCCCCTAAAAGAGGAATCCCAGTTTTATAAGCCAATGCCTTAGTCGCCTTTTACGACATCCATGGGAAAGAGTTGGATTGATCTTAATCTTTTTTTATTAGTGCCGGGAACCACACGGCACGGTTAATTTGAAGCAATGGCATACTATATGATAATAATCTGTAATTTATTTGTTTACGCCCCTGTTCTGTCAAAAGCGTGTTTGTGTTCATTTTGTCAGTGTTTTCATTGAAGGCCCTTTGATTCCACGAGTCATTTGACGTCAAAGGAATACTTTGTATCTTGAGTGACTAAAGTTCTTATTGTGATGTTGTATGTCAGCGTCATTTATTTCATCTTGTTATATTATCATACATATAATAAAAGTTACTTAAACTTTGAAGGAGAACATACTTAAAAAATATGTATCCTTTAAGGGTTAGACATATCTTTCCCGTTGATGTCGTAAAAGGCGACTAAGGGATAGGATTATAAACTTCTTACTAAGGGATTCTTCTGTTTCAAGTACAAATCCTTAGTCTCCACCTACCTCTATGGGAAACGGGCGTGATGGTATGTATTTATAATAACTCTTTATCGGCCATAATTGTTTTGAATCCGCACTTCACCTTTTGAAGTCGGCCAAAGCGTTCTCATTACAATGACCGACAACGCCTGTTCATTGGCGCCACCAGTAATTAATCCCCTCTCATCAATCACTGTTTAAATCAGCTTGGAATTTTGGGGGTGTCCAATATGTTGGCTCTGGAATATGGTTAAGCTGATTTGGAAATTAAAATCTGATTTTTAAAGGGGTATACAAACTATGTATAACAAGAGTTATGAATGTGGATGAAGCGAAGGAAATATGCAGAGATCGTGGCAAGTGGAAAGAGGTAGTCTCTGCCTACCCCTCCGGGAAAGAGGCGTGATTTTATGTATGTATGTATACAAACTGTCGCTTTTTGAGAGAATCACATACATACCTACATAGCTAGGAAACAAAGTCTCCCTCCGACTTGTCTGTTCCTAAGATTTCTTTCTCTCATTCAAAAAAAAAACGCAAGTTTTCGCTGCAGTTGTCACAATGTCACTTAGACAATTTATTCCTGAAGTTGTAAACTTAAAAATTATATTGCAATCGACACCGTGCGAACCGAGGTCGCGTCGCTAGTTTATCTAATAAAAAGCGGAACTGTATTGGCATTCTCGTTCGCCTCATCAATCACCGTTGTTAGTTGTCAGCGCGTAATGTTGTGGACTATTTGGTTAACAGATATGTGACTATGTATGTGTATATATGTGTGCCGTGTGGTCCCAATACTTTAAATATATTACACACAGACAGATTATACAGATTGAGTGAGCCTCGAAGTAAGTTTGACACATGTGTTACGAGATACTAACCCAACGAATTTCGAAGTTTCTAATCATACCCTGGAATGCCAAAAGAACAACTATGTTCCCCAAGGATGTCGTAAAAGGCGGCTAAGACAATGTAGGCATATTCAGCTAGTGCGGCTTTTACTCGCATAATCCGAGATGGGTCAAGTTCCCCTGCAAAGGTAGCGGTGGTCATACGGCAGTAGTTTCATGGTCAAAAGGCCCTCTCCAGGATACTCTTCAGAAGTGAGGATATAACCGTATTGAATCGACAAATTTATTTCATTCGCCTATTTATTTATAGAACCTGAACGACCGAGCGGTGCTCGGGTGGACGTCGGAAAAACTATAAAAAAATGTAAGATTAAGAACCTTTAACAAACCACAAAAAACAGAAATTCTTTAAAATGTTAAAACAAAGAAAAACCCACCAAATAATATAGCGCTAATACAAATATTGCTCGTTTAATAATAAAGGTTAAAATATTAACAAAAAGTGATTTAAGCCTGAACTAAATCAACTGGCCGTCGTTTTAATAACATCTTAAGTTAGTTTAATATTATTATGATTTCTCGCTGCAGCGTTTCCTGTTAAGCAGCTTCGATTAAATCCTTGTATTTTATAAATAATATTGCTAGCTCAAGGAATTTCATTTACTGAAGGAAAATAGAGTAAACTTATCATTTTTTTCTTTTTTATTCATTATGCCGTCGCAGATTTTATGTGAAACATAAATTCTATCAATTAAGTATAAGATGAGATATTTATGTTGGAATTGTGTTGTGCAGGAAAGGGCATTCAATCTATTATTTTATCAGGCCAACTACATAGAAAGCTGTAATTCTTTATCATGCCCTGGCCGGGATTCCAACCCAAGACCATGTATGTTACAGGCAAGCACCTCTGCGCCACTAATGCCGTCTTGAATATATACATAAACAGATCACGTCTTTATTCATTACGGGGTAGACACAATCAATAGGCACAACACTCGACATAATGATGGAAGTGCGATTCAGATATGAATCATATTTTTTTTATATTTTTTTTTTCACGTTCCAATCTAAAGCCTTAAAAAAAGAATCACGCCTCTCCTGGCTGAATGATTCAGATATACTGACATGCTAGCCTATTAGCCAAATGGATCTCCTGTTAAGCCTTCAAGTTTATTGAATTGATATAATCTGAGCAGGAAGCAAAATTACTGGCAAATTCAGAAAATAACTACCTAATTTTTTTTAAATAACTTTGCAGATGATTAGATATTAAGATATTTGGTTACTACATGAAACTACTCAATTAAGAAAAATCAGGGGATCCCCCTTTGACAGCAAACGGCACCTGCGTACAGCGTCTCTTGGCAACGGGCGGTTTGAAGTGTACCCGTTGTCACCTGCCTATGTAAAGGCTGTCGCACACTGAGTGCACTAAGCTGTGAAAGTAACATTTTATTATTTTGCTGTTTCTCCTTCCGTGCAGATTTTAAAAGTCAAGAGAATAAGTGTGTGAAAGACTTGTAACCTGTCATTAATTTAATCTCAATTCCAACACTAAGCCAAGAACTTGGCCTTTCAGTCATTTCAAGACTGTTGTTGGCTCTGACGTCATTAAGGGATAAAAATAATTTATCTTGTTTTTTTGTTTGTAATCACTTGCAATGGCGGACTTATCCCATGAAGGGATCTCTTCCAGTCAATCAGTAAACAATAAAGGAAATAGATAATTCAGTAAAAAGCGGCAAGTCACAGTTATCTTTGTGTGAGTTTGTACGGTAAAAATTAAATAAAGAAGTCTGTTCCGAAAAAAGGGGCTGAAACTATTATACTAAATATTACGAGTAATACTACTGGAACAGTACACACACATTACGTGCCATGTCTCGTGTAAATAAATACTTTCTTTATTTATTTTTTTTAAACAGGAAATTCTTTATACGCTAACTTTCTACGAACATTAAAAGTTTAAGTCATAGTCAAGTAGTAGTCAGTCATAGTGTGTAGTTCATCACGGCGTGTATTAGTTGTATTAATAAGCGACGACCCTTATTCCGCGATCACGTGATGTCGGCGTCGCTTAGCAACCGACACTTTGATGTAAACCGAACTCCACCTGTGCGTGGGTACTGTCGCACTCATTAGAAGGTCATACAATAGGGTTCCATCCTGCAGCTTATGATTATTGTACATTCGTGAGTATTAATGATTATTGGTTGTTAGTCTTTTATTTATTGATTTATTTAAATTTTATACATGTAAAATGTACATTTATTTAATGATATTAATAATTAGAGACGCCTTATCAAATTACGCTACTGGTAGAAAACTATTTTTTTTTCATAATTAAATCGTAATTTTTGAAATTTAAATAAATTTTAGAATTGTCTTAGTATGTACATATATCTTAAATATTAATCATCATATTATTTATACGAAATGACGCAAAAATAAGTGAATGAAATAAGTGACATACTGGCATTTAAGCTATTTGCACACCACACAGGTAATATTTATTTACATCTTATTTATTTACGATAGATAAATAAGTTGTTAAATAGTAAAAATTACAATCAATTGGCTGACATTTTCATGTAACAAAAACCATTAAAAATAAAAAATAATCCTTGCAAATAATTTTGATAAGTAATTTAGTAACTAAATCAAGGCTACCGTATCGCAACTCACTTTGGCGAGCCTGTGCGATCTGTCTTGCTCTGTGGTGTCGTAGCAACACCGTAATAAATTCATTTGCTACGACCGAACGAGATTCGTAGCACCAATATAGCTCATTCGTAGAGGCTCTACGATTGGCTACAGAACTTCGCTAAAAAAGATCCATACAAAATGTTCTGTTCCCTTAAGGGGTAAATAGAGCCAATATTTATTAATTTCGAAACAAAATAGGGAATCTACTTATTCTGTGTGTGAATTTAAAGTATGTACATTTATTTACTATATACATGCGTGGTGAAACTATAGTTATAGTTCGTCACAATAGTGTGATACAGCCTCAATCATTGTCAGTGCGGCCTATCAAAGGGGATGATAGTGTGCATATAAAATCATCTAGATATTCCATTATGTATAAGTTAATAAATACATATGTACATATAATCACGTCTTTATTCCTGGCTTAATGATGAGTGATGAGAATTGAGATTCATATAGTAGGTTGCTTGTCCATCCATTACGTTAAAGAATAACCTATCCTTTAGTCGCCTTTTACATCCATGGGAGAAAGATGGAGTGGTCCGTGGCGGTGGCGGGAACCACACGGCACAAGCTAATAACTCGCTTCATTCGCTAAATTTATTCTCAGTAACAAGATAAAAACACACAATGCTCTTAATTAAAATGTGCGTAGTTATATTTTTTAATACAAAAAATATGCTCATCAGGCAGGTATTCTAAATTAAACCTAGGTCAACATAAGAACCAGAAATAAGAATTCTTAAAATGTTGTATTTGCACTTACTGGGACTAAAAGTAACTACTGCTATTTGTAAACGGGTACAATTTAAGGGCTCACCAAAATAGCTTTTGTTTTCCAAATTTTAGTACCCAGTAAAATAAATTAACTCCATATAAATTAAAATCAATCTATACTTAGTTTCCCAAAGTAAAACGTATTAAGCTTCAAAATAAGTATACACACGTCAAAATAATCGTACGTTGTGTACAAATATTCTTTTTGATTGCCAAAATGGATAAATGCTCACCAAATATTGTTTCACTAAAACAGTAACATTGATACCTAAATGTACAGTTCAAATTTGCTTTATTGTAATCAAATTATGTAACCAAAATCCAAAATATATTATGGTCAAGCTAAGATTACGTAATATAAACGTAATATATACGTAAAATATAAAGTGCCATTGTTTATTTTTAAGTACAAATTAATCTTATAAGATAAGATTGTATAAGACTGTAATTATTGTGTTCCTTTTGAAGTGCCATTGATTATTCTTAAATTAATCTTATGAACACTTTAATAAAATTTCTGTTTTAATTTAGATTTTTTATTTCCTCATCTACCAATGGTTTGTTTCATTGTATACCTTAGTCATTATGTGTTGCAATAATTGACAACAAAGTAATTATGTAACTGCATAAAAATATATAATTATATGCATAATGCATTAATTATGTAACTTGTGTTTGGTGTAATCAATATTATATTTGGTATGAAAAAAATATTTGCGGTTGACTGTCATTTTTTCCCTCAGCATAGATAACTAAAATGAAAGTAATAAAATAAAATATTGGTAACATCTCCTTGGCGATAATTTACAAAATTTGGACTCAAATTGACTTTAAAGGTGTGTATTTATTTTTATAGAATGTAATAAAAAGCAAAATAGCCTTATTTCTAGAATATTTTATGATACACAATTTGGTGAGCATTTATCCGTTATGGCAGGCATTTCGAATTTATTGGAAGTAATATAGGTGCATTTCTGGTAGGCGTTTAAACACAAGCCTTTGTAAACTATTAGAAATACAATCAGATGATGTCGTTTACGAATTATCACTTCCCCTTCGAAAAGTTCATGTCTAATCGCTAGTTAGTAGTATATATGAAGTTCATGTCAGTGATATGATCACCCGATCACCCGATCATATCACTGAAAACGTATCCAGTGTCCATTAGACATCGATGTTAAACGCCTTTGAATTATAGCCAGCCGTTTGGTGACAGTGCAATGAAGGCTGTTTGGCACGGCGGCGCTGAAGCTTGTCAGTCTGTGATTTTGATATTGTCTGTGTGTCTGTTAGTAGCAAACGCCATAATAGTCTAATACATCGGTGGTCGAGTTGATAAGATGCGATTTTGTAGGCACGAGTTGAATCCCATGACAGCCATGTGCCGTGTGGTTCCCGGCACCAATACAAAAAAGAATAGGACCACACCATCTCTTACATATATTATTACGTATAGATCACGTCTTTTAAATTAAATTAATGTTATAAAATTTTAACCGATTGAGCTCGAACACATGCATGCACATGTGTCATTCAATTGATACACATATGGTCACGTCTATATCCCTTGCGGGGTAGACAGAGCCAACAGTCTTGAAAAGACTGAATGACCACGTTCAGCTATTTGACTTAATGATAGGATTGAGATTCAAATAGTGACAGGTTGCCAACCCATCGCCTAAAAAAATCCCAAGTTTGTAAGCCTATCCCTTAGTCACCTTTTACGACATCCATGGAAAAGAGATGGTGTAATCCTATTCTTTTTTTGTATTGGTGCCGAGAACCACACGGCACACGCGGTGTTTGGGCAAAGGAAATACGAAAATTCTAATAGAACGCCGGTGTATGTAAAGGTAAATTATCAATAAATTCTGATAGCCTTGATGTAAATAGCATTAAGTAATCATAATAGACAGCTCAATCGCACATAACGAAATTGTTTATCCTCTTTAATATAATTACAACGTTTAAATTTATATACTCTAAGTGGAATCGCCTTAACTGGCGTCGCTTTTAAATCTGAATCAGGGTAACGTAGCGGCAGTAAGTGGCTTAAATGATTTCATTCATTCATTTCGAGGTTAATTCTGTAATAATTACTTATTTTCACTAAGAATTCAATCATTCATTCATAAGATTGACGATTGTAAATGAAGCAGAGCTTTTGAATAGGCACTATTTGAGCTAGCATACCATAGGCTTAATCTAGCTTACTACCAGGCAAATTGAGGTCAAATTTTTAACCGAAACCGAAACCGCCGAGCTTCCATGAAGAGAGTTATGAATGTGGATGAAGCGAAGGAAATATGCAGAGATCGTGGCAAGTGGAAACAGGTAGTCTCTGCCTACCCCTCCGGGAAAGAGGCGTGATTTTATGTATGTATGTATGTATAATTTTTAATAGAAATGAAAAAAGAACAAAAGGATGGGTGTCATTTGATGTAACATTTACATTTGCCGCTACCCGCATTACAAGCACCATATGGTTCTTTGATTTTGTGCGCCCTGCCAAGACCGAACAAATGCACTTACATTTTTTTAGTAGACAACGCGTGAAGAGGCAACAATCAAATAAATAAACTTACTTTCGCATTTATAATATTAATTGGGCATATGTTGCAGGGTCAATGTACATAGGTACAGTCGCCTGCACAGATACATGAATTCCGGCTTATAGGAACTAAAACCTCACAAGCGTCAGACGACTAATTAATCAAATTATGCCGTGTGGTTACCGGCATCAACAGAAAAAATAATAGGACCACTCCATCTCTTTCCCACGGATGTCGTAAAAGGCGACTGAGGGACAGGCTTATAAAATTGCAATTCCTTTTTTTCGGCGATGGGCTAGCAACCTGTCACTATTTGAAATTCAATTCTATCATTAAGGCAAACAGCTGAACGTGGCCTATGAGTCTTTTCGAGACTGTTTTCGAGGCTCTGTCTACCCCGCTAAAGATATAGATGTGACTATATGTACTTATGTATGTTATAGGAACCATAACCTTACATGCGTTAAACGACGTCAGACGACTGTACATACTGTACTATCATAAATTGATCAAACATAATCAAATTATTTAGTAATAACTGTTACTGTTGACGTTATCGTAAAAGCGGGATAACTTTCGATCCCATCGTCAGTCAATTACGCGAATTTAATAAAATAGCACACTATTTCAACATGCGGAGTTAATAAAATTAAGCTAATTATGATACACGCGTTGATTATACCAGCGGTGTTAAATATTGTACGAGGTAGTGTTTTTAAACTGATCTTATTCCAGCTAGTATATATTTTTTCCGAAATCATTCTGCTATTCTCTTATAAAATTGACTATTCGTTAAGTTCAGTACATAAGACGCATATTACTAAAAATTAAAAAGAATTCAATGGTGTCATTTGCAATTTCAGCAGAGTGGAAAAATACCATTTATCGACTTAACAAAACCACTTGATTCAAAATTATTAGTCCAATATACTAAATCTTTTATAACGCTTGCTTTTGTAACTAGCAATTCAATGACAAAGACAAGAAATTTCAAACGCAACACCTATCATGAGGACAACGAAGAAATCATCACATACGTCGTGTCAATTGATAAGAGCAGCATCCCAGATTTGTTTTACACGGACGCAGCGGGGTTGGGAAACAAAGGACTTGCAAGGCGGGCGGGGGTGCCTACCGTTACGAATATCCCAGTGTTTTCAGTTCAGTATGGGTTCGAAACCCGAACGGAACGGGCGTGTGCGCTGACGCTCTCTCGAGATTTTTCACCACGCACGATTCGCGTGTTATTGTGACAGTGTATATTAATGAATGTATGAAAGAAAACCTAGGTAATTCACGCGGTTGATGGTCGAATGATCGGTTTGAGTGGCGGGCTTTGCGATATTTCCATAATGGTGGTTGTAACTGAGGCGTAACTATGGCTAGACTCACTGTTTTCAATGGTAAGTTCGTTGGTGATTTAACGTGTATTTGTATGTATTATTTTATTGATTTGGTTCTTTATTTTGTATATATTATGGTCAATAATTAAATTTTGAACCTCATTTTGAAACGTACACATGTCATTGTCTTTTCTTTATTTACATTACGGTACAAAGGATGTACGTAATAATTGTCAATATCATGATCTAACAGAAATAACCTATCAATACCATAGACATTAAAAATTAAACAATTTTTGTTTTCTATCAATGAACTAATAAATTTGTCGATTGATTTGAAATCATTGGTCGGGTTAAACAAAAATCGAGAGAATATCATGAAAGCACTATTTTTTTAAATTTCTACTGGTAGGAAGCTTTGGACGGAAGGTAAACAATGTACCTGTTCATTGTTTACTATGTTTTCTACCTGTACAGATTGCGTTGTTTTTGTTTTTATTTACATTCATCATCTGAGTGTTGCCTGTTGTTTTCTTACTTGGGATTAAAACCTTAAAAAATTAATATACCGATTAATTTCCATTGGATTTTCAGTAATATAGTTTGACATTTTGTATGTAATCACTACGACATTGACTACTGAATGATCAATACTATTCGAAAGAGAAGTCTCACAGGTAGAGACCTATCCTATCGAGACACTATTGAAACATTTATTGTACTGAATTTATACCCTGATATTACTTAAGAATCCAGGGTTTTAGTTGCCTGAGGCCTGTAAAGATGGTTGGGAACTGTTTGTTTTAATTTGCATCTTTGTAGCATTGCAAAGATAAAGGTCAAGGGTCAGGTCAAAAGTACCCGAAACGTATGAATGTGGATGCAGCGAAGGAAGTATGCAGAGATCGTGGCAAGTGGAAAGAGAGTCGTGATTTTATGTATGTATTTTTTTTTTTTATTTTTTTTTTTTTGGGACAAATTACACTGATTGAGTTAGCCTCGAAGTAAGTTCGAAACTTGTGTTACGAGATACTAACACAACGATACTATATTTTATAATAAATACTTATATAGATAAACATCCAAGACCCAGGGCAATCAGAAAAAGTTCTTTTCTCATCATGCCCTGGCCGGGATTCGAACCCGGGACCTCCGGTGTCACAGACAAGCGTACTACCGCTGCGCCACAGAGGCCGACCGTATGTAGCATTGCATCTTTATAGTCGGGTTACAGATCGCCGGTAGTCAACCTCCAGTTCCATCAGTAGATCAGCTTCGTTTCTTAATGAATTTGCAATTACATGAATTGAATGCCGTGTGGTTCCCGGCACCAGAATAGGGCCACTCCATCTCCTTCCCATGGATGTGGTAAAAGGCGACTTAGAGATTTAGAGACTTACGAACTTGGGATTCTTTTTTAAGCGATGGGCTAGCAACCTGTCATTATTTGAATCTCAATTCGATCATTAAGCCAAATAACAAGCTGAACGTGGCCTATCAGTCTTTTCATGGCTGTTTGCTCTGTCTACCGCGCAACGGATATAGACGTGATTACATGTATGTATGTTTGTATGTAGTAATAACCGTAAACTTTCTAAAGCTAACTTAATATGAACTGAATAACAATCCTAAGTGTATCAGCCTTTTAACTAGTCATCTTTTACGATGTGACGATACGGATTGGTCCTATTCTGAAGCGCCGGGGACCACACGGCATAAAAAACAAATAATACCTAAATAGAGATTAATAATAAATTAAAATAAATCATAAAATTATATTATTATTAAAATTTTCACATTGTTAAATGTTAAATGCAAGCAAGTTTATGTCAATTGTTATTAAAAGCATTTCTCGAATAAAATCGTAAAAGCTTCGACTGCGCACTGTTATAACTTTGAATCGTAAAACTGTGGCACTACTCAATGCAAAGTCTATGAAAACCAAATCGCGTGATTCTCAATCGTAATATTAAATGTGTTTAAGAAATATTTGCAAAAATTATGATATTGAATGGAAATATTATAGTTTTCATTTTTAAATACATACAAATATATATATTCCATACTAGCTGTGCCCGCGACTTCGTCCGCGTGGAATAGTTATTTTGGGCAACATTGAAGCCCTCAAGGATGAATAATTTTCCCCGTTTTTTTCACATTTTCCATTATTTCTTCTCTCCTAATAGTTGCAGCGTGATGTTATATAGCCTATAGCCTTCCTCGATAAATGGTCTATTCAACACAAAAAGAATTTTTCGATTCGAACCAGTAGTTCCTGAGATTAGCGCGTTCAAACAAACAAACTCTTCAGCTTTATTATATTAGTATAGATATTCACGTATATATCTCTTGTGGGTAGACAGAGCCAACAGTCTTAAAAATACTGCTTGGCCAATGGTAGAATTGAGATTCAAATAGTGACAGGTTGCTAGTCCATCGCCTAAAAGGGGAATAATACCAAGTTTATAAGCCGTAAAGTAATTTATTTAGTTTTTCAATAAAATTAATTGAAAAAGATCAGACTTTGTAGACATATTATTATCCATTAAAGCTATCAAGTCAACACTGTATCATAAGAATTTGTATCGTATAGCAAAAGATAAGAGCAGGAATGGCCGGCAATTTCTACCTAAAGATAAATAACTCTATACCGGGACGCTTTTGTGTAGTTGCAACATAGTCTTTTATAAATTGTTACTGTCACATTGATATAGGTAATGCGAGCTTAGCTATATTGCTTCGCTTTCGAATTGTTGAATGTGTGGAAATTGCATTTTGTTGTAAAAAAATTGCACCGAATAGCTTACTTTTCTATTCCTAGCTCTGCTCGCAACTTTGTCCGCGTGGAATAGTTATTTTCGGCATCATTGAAGCCCTGAAGCATGCATAAATTTTCTCGTTTTTTTTTAACATTTCCATTATTTCTTTGCTCTTTATTGTAACAGCGTGATGTTATATAGCCTAAAACCTTCCTCGATAAATGGTCTTTTCAACGCAAAAATAATTTTTCAATTCGAACCAGTAGTTCCTGAGATTAGCGCGTTCAAACGAACAAAAAAACTCTTCAGCTTTATAATATTAGCATGGATATAGATTTAGACATTCATCTCTTTCTTGCTCTCTTTTGATTGCTCGCGATTGGTCTATATTTTAGGATACTTTTCTACATTTTGTCCGGTCAGGGTCATTTCTTTACGAGCAGTCAGAAACTGTCCAAGAAGCTTCGCCTGGCTGGGCATAGGGGCGTGTTGGTCCCAACATTAATGTATGGGAGTGAAAGTTGGGTGTGGCAAAAGAAGCACGAAAGCAGAATACAAACTCTTTATCTACCGTGGTCCAAATACTACCGTGGTCCAGGGAATTTACAAGTCAGATATTGAGTAATATGAACTGACTCGTTTGATCTTACACGCTCATTCATTACGTTTGTCTTGGACCTCTCCTTTCAAACTTAAAACATGTCATCGATTAAACCTTTATTGCTCTTTTAAATGTACAACAGGTTGACTCAATAATCTTATATCTTAAAGAAAAGTAAAAACATCGGCGGCGAAGCATAGCCGGCGGGTTGCGTCAAGATGAGAGTAAGCGGTGGATTTGTAGTGAATAACTAACTTAGCAACTACATATACATACATACTTCTTACGTGTGGCGTAGAGATGTCGCCTCAGACTTATATCTTTTTATATTCTTGAAATTTTATCAATTTAAAGTAGGTACCTATGTTCATTATTCCACTCGTAACATATTATGTGAAGGAAAATTAATGCACGAAAGTACCTGCTATTCTACTCGAATTGAACGCAATAGTTAATTTATTATTACTCAGAATGTTCCACCTGTGCCGTCGTAGTAACTCCGGCTTCTACAGGTTTCACTGCGTGGCAACCTTTGATGACAAAATTTAGCGAAACCTCATAACTTGAACTTCTTAATGAAATATCTTTAATGAAAAAGTTTTAGAATATACTGGCGACCCGCCCCGGCTTCGCACGGGTAGCATTTGTACATATAAACCTTCCTTTTGAATCACTCTATCAAATAAAATAAACTGCATCAAAATCCGTCGTGCAGTTTTAAAGATCTAAATACATTTACTGACACACACAGACTGTCCCTCTGACAGTCGCGGGAAGCGACTTTGCTTTATACTTAGTGTCTAGTGATTCAAAGACAACAAGAATAATAAACTAAGGTATTTCCTGTTGTGTAGTTACATATTTATGTTATAATTATGTTCCTAAGAGTAATTTACATATAAGATGTTATGTAGGAATGAGTTCTCGCTACAGATTTTAATATAATCGACGGCCTCTGTGGCGCAGCGGTAGTACGCTTGCCTGTGACACCGGAGGTCCCGGGTTCGAATCCCGGCCAGGGCATGATGAGAAAAGAACTTTTTCTGATTGGCCTAAGTCTTGGATGTTTATCTATATAAGTATTTATTATAAAATATAGTATCGTTGAGTTAGTATCTCGTAACACAAGTCTCGAACTTACTTCGAGGCTAACTCAATCTGTGTAATTTGTCCCGTATATATTTATTTATTTTATTATCTCGTTTTGAATTTATTAAAAATACTAGAACCTTTTGCTTTTAAACCATACAATGGCCCAGCTAATTGGTCTTATTTTTAATATTTCAGTAGCTTGAATGTGCAGGTTTCTTCGTGATGTTTTCCCTCGCCGTAAGACCATTGCCTCACTGAGTTCTTCTAGATAATATACTAAATAAGCTCAATTAATCAAAATATATTTTTTTATTAATTCATGATATAGCATTATTTTTAAGGCCACATTTAACTTATATGTACCAACTCTAAATGAAAAAACCGAAACTAGATTCAACATTATAAGAACACTTAATCATCATAATTTCGCCAGCGATCCGCGGTGCAATCGTTCCCCTTATACGTTATATACATTACGTTACTTATATCATTACATGCCACCACCAACCCCATAAAATATGAAAATACTAGCCTTTACCCGCAGATTTGCTTGCTAGAATTCTGAAACCTACAAAAGAATACAAATTTACTTACTATTTTCTTGTTACTGTGTAAATTTCTATGCAATAAATATGTTACAAACAAACAAACAAATTTCACCGCACTATAGTTTTTACCGGGATGAGTCTAACCCTATGTATATATCCTTCTCCAAATCCTTAATTATATATACATATTCAAGAAGCTTGTTTCAGTGGATTTCGCGTGACGCAAAAATAAATAAACTTTCGTTGGGATTCAGACCTCCTTATTCCTGATATCCCGGCGAAATCGAATTCGGCCACGGGAAAGTTGAGGCAGCGGGTTCATATCCCACAGGACTGTACCGTCTGGTCTGTGGGACAAAGGATTGTATTTTTTTTTTTTGAGGATTTGGCTTTTAATTTGCGGCATTGCTATATTAAATGGGGATTAGCAGAATATTTATTAAAATTATACAGGGTTTTGAACAGCTAAAATGTGAAATTGATATCTGTAGAACAATAAACATATGACGCTTAAAGGACTTTATAATATACTTAATTAATTGGCCTTATTGTCAAGGGAAATAAAACAAATTATTAAATAATCCTCTTCTATTCCTTCTCAGAGGGGTAGGCAGAGACTACATCATTCCACTTGCCATGATTACTGCACACTTCTTTCGCCTCATTCAACTAATCTGTTAATGCGCAAATTATTACGAAATTAAAAAAATTACTGTGTTCATGTAACACAAATAAAATACGACTGAAAAATTACGAATTAAGAATCAATTTTTACGTATTATAATAATTCTTTAGAAAACTTGCACACAATAATTACAAATAATGAATCAATAATTTTCATAAGGCACAGTGCCATCTGATCCCCTTGTCCGCTGCTCACGAGTTTCCCCACAGATTATAAATAACGATTTTGCGCCACCTGCACCCATAAACTGTGAGACTTTGAGACGCCAAAATAGGGGAGGAGTGCGTGTCGGTTTTCTCTTCTGTTCTTCTGTCAGTTATTAATTGGTTATTGATTTATTTGTTTTTTTTTTTGTTCTATTTATGAAAAGGAATTATTTTAAGAGATAGCGAAATAGTGACCTCGTTGTTTTTTTTTTTTTTTTTGTATGGGCCAGTTCGTCTTTGCAAAGAGGGTTACTGCGCAATTTTAAAAACCTTTTTGTTCACAAAGTACTGAAATTCGTTTAATAATAAATTTAGTTTGAAATTAAAAATGAACTGAACTGTAAAAGCGTAAATAAAAGAGCGTTTAATAATAAATTTGATTTAAAAACTTTAATACTTACTAGGAAAACAAATGGACCTTTTTACGAATAAAATAAAACAAAATTTTATTTTTAAAAATGCTTTCCTTCATTTCATAGCCGCAACAATGGCTTAAATTAATCCAAGTGAATTAAACTTCAAGAAGTAATAACTTTTAAATAACATCAAAAAGTCGAACATTTTTTCTATAAATTAATTACTCTTTTTTTTTTTTTCTTTGGGGCTCGCGTAAAATATCCCAAGTTAATAAAGCGGGGGTTGGAACAATTAAGACATTCGGTTTCAATTAATCCCAGCTTTGCTTCGTTCCGATAGACTTCTTTGATGTTCCCGGTATTACCCGTCTTCCCTTTTGGGGATTAGCAGCACAACAGGCATTCCTCGGGTGTCTGACCTTTGTAATGAATTCAACTATTTGTTACTGTTAATTAACTTTTTTGAGGGATCTTTTTTTTCACTTTTCTATTTTCGATTTGTATTTTTGCACGTCATGATTATTATTTGAAAGTGTTGTCCCTGTAAGATTAATAATGTCACGAAATGAAAGAAAATATAAAGTTGTATCACATATTACTACAGAGATTTGTTTTTTGCACGGGATCATGCTTATTTTTCCTGTAAAGTAAAAATCAACTCAAATTCAAATTATCATTCCTGTCATAGAGAATGCCTGTAATTAGGTATACCTACGATTTGCATGTTATTGTGTACATTATGTAATGTAGGCATCAGTCGTCAGATTTTTATATTACAAATTTTCAATGGGTTTATGACGTCCACCGAGCCCAGCTCGGTCACCCAGGTACTTCAAATAAAACAGTCAAACACACTGCCGCTGCACAGGTGTTGCAGTCATTAGATCATTCTGAAAATTACAACGTATCTTTATTATAAAAATCATCATATATAAGTATATATAGTATGTGTATATCTTTTATACTACTTACATATACTACTACTTAAATTAGACGGCCTCTGTGGTGCAGCGGCAGTACGCTTGTCTGTGACACCGGAGGTTCGAATTCCTACCAGGGCATGATGAGAAAAGAACTTTTTCTGATTGGCCTGGGTCTTGGATGTTTATCTATATAAGTTTTTATTATCTATATAAGATGCTAATCTTGTAACACAAGTCTCGAACTTACTTCGAGGCTAACTCAATCATTGTAAACGATTTATACTACCGCACAAGGGATATAGACTTGATGATATGTATGTAAGTATGTATCTTTAATACACACAGTACTTCAGTAATAAAGCAGACGGTATAAGGGCTGAGAAGGCACTAGAAAAATGTAAGTGTCATCCAAATAATTGGGCGTAGGGGGTTCAGAGTTCCATCGGAATCCAATGAATATGTATAGCGTTATTTGTCGCAAATGCGTTTGTTTATAAATTGCGCTTGGAGAGCACTTCTGTGCATCATTGCTAAGTCCCTTCATTTAGAATAATGATTATCAATGTTTATTTAAGGAAATCATACATTATGTATGTGTAGTCCAAGCTTCCATGTTGAAGTTAAGGTAAAATCCTAGTTATAAGTTTATGTCCAATAAAGGGTCTTCTACCTTAATGCTCTTACCCTTTAAGTTTTCTCAAGACTGTCACACGGTACATACATACATACATACATATGATCACGTCTATGTCCCTTGCGGGGTAGACAGAGCCAACAGTCTTGAAAAGTCTGAATGGCCACGTTCAGCTATTTGGCTTAACGATTGAATTGAGATTCAACTAGTGACAGGTAGCTAGCCCATCGCCTAAAAAAGAATCTCAAGTTTGTAAGCCTATCCATTAGTCGCCTTTTATGACATCCATGGGAAAGAGATGGAGTGATCCTATTCTTTTTTGTATTGGTGCCGGGAACCACACGGCAAATAACACGATAGCGAAAAATATTTTGATAAACTGGTGTGAGCCAATTACCTGTGCTGTGATAAACTCAATCAGAGCAGCTTTAAAAAATAAAATCAACGTTGCCTTAATCAAAATCGTGTTAGCGGCGTGTGGCTTATTACGACGATGGACTGTTACAAAATGAAATATAAGCATGCGAGTCACCACCACCACGTTAAACCACACTTCGTAAACGTCGCTTGTAACGAGCGTTTAAAAAGAAATGTGACGGCAATTTTATTTTCCTAAGGCTCAATATAGTTTTAAATACTTAAATATAAAGTGAGCGATCATGATAGAATGTCTTATAGCTGATACAGATTAACTATTACACGATTCTCATTTTATCATTAGTTTTGTTTATAAAAGGAAGGGTATGGGATTCCTGGTAATGGTTCCAAAGAATATTGGTTTCCAAATTGGTTTATCCGTATTCTACGTAAAAGTAAACATGAAAATAAACTAACTCTTCTTTATTTTTCTTTTACTGTCAATCAAGTTCACAATATTGTTAATAACTTAGATTAATAAACTCAATAAATATTATTATGGACTTAGCGTTTTACCATAAAGGTGTGGGTAACCCTATCTGAAGACGTGTGGTCAGCGGTGACCCGAGCACGGTTATTACAAAATAATAACACAACAGCGTGCCGCCGCCGACTGGCGGTTTTAAGGAAATTGTGCGATAAAACGGCTGTAATATCTGACCTGAAATGTTCTGTGTTGTATGACATACATACATACATATAGTCACGTTTATATCCCAGTAGTAGACAGAGCCAACAGTCTTGAAAAGACTGATAGGCCACGTTCAAATTTTTCGCTTGATGATTGAGATTCAAATAGTGACAGGTTGCTAGCCCATCGCCTAAAATAAGAATAGAGATAAATAAATATATGTATATGGAACATATTACGCACATCGAGTTAGCTTCGAAGTAAGTTCGAGACTTGTGTTACGAGATATTAACTCAACGATACTATATTTTATAATAAATACTAATATAGATAAACATCAATCAGAAGAAGTTCTTTTCTCATCATACCTTGCCCGGGATTCGAACCCGGGACCTCCGGTGACACAGACAAGCGTACTACCGCTGAGCCACAGAGCCAGTCTAAATAAAACAATTATAATATCGTATGCGAATAACTGTGGTATTATGAAAAAAATCGTATACAAGTTGAAAATATACATATACAAATATTTTTTGCGTTTATTTTGAATATTTATAGGAATCGGAACATCGTCCTTGATATATTTTTCATTTCTTCGGGAACCTCCAAGTGATGAGCGTTGCGGCGAATCGAGTATGCGCATAATTTATTAGTTCAGATCAATAAGGTTACCTATATTGAAACCTACACTTTCAGAATTGGATGCGTGTAATCATGATTGCAAGTGATTTGTTTCTTTTATAACTATGTGGGTACTATTTTCTTGTTACTGTGTAAATTTCTATGCAATAAAGATATTACAAACAAACAAACATGATTCAATATGGGTTAGGATACGCTGCAATGCTTGAGAAGGTCAAACGGAAATCGTTTCGTGTAAAATCCCGACTTACTCAATCCAAGATTATGATATATATGATCAATGAAGGTATAATAAAAAAAGTGTTTTACACTTAAGAAAGAATTTAAGAATTTAAGAAAATTAATGTTTAGTATAATTGTACCAAATTTGTTAATAAAACGTTTTTTCTTTATTTAGTCGCAGTTGGGGACTTCTCCGACGGAGAATTGAAGATATAACAGTGACTTACGTCCAAAGAAAGAGGAATAAGGTTGCCTTTACAAAAACTAGTTAGTAATGAACAAGTGCAAAATTTGCATTAATAAGAACAGTATTGAGTAGAGTGTGGTTCTTTGCCTGGTTAAAAAAAAAATACTACTGTAATAGCTTTACATTGTTCATAGTATTATGAAGTGTGAAAAAAAAATACATTTGAATATTATAAAGTATTATTACTAATGGATATAAATAAATTAACACAACACAAACAAGCCTAAATTAAATCTAGAAATTTCTCGAATAAAACCAATTACGGCCTCTAAATAACCTATGATTTTGGTTAAAATCTAAATCGCATTACGTACCTACCGCGTTCGTTGCCTTTAAATATTCATGACAAAGCACTGATTGCTAAATATCCTCCACCCAGTGATCAATACTAATGAGCAGGTGTGTCTGTCTTTGTTTACTACTTATACTTAATACAATAAAATGGGTTATTGTATTGTATTATACAAAACATGAGGTAAAAATACTCGAAATACAATCGATTCTCTAAAAGTAAGTGTGGGTGAAGATACCTCCATATTTACATAACTGGATGTGATCCCCTGAAAAGTAACATACATACATATAATCACGTCTATATTCCTTGCGGGGTAAACAGAGCTAACAGATTTGATAAGACTGATAGGCCACGTTCAGCTGTTTGGCTTTACGATAGAATTGAGATTCAAATAGTGACAGGTTGCTAGCCCATCGCCTAAAAGGAGAATCCCAAGTTTATAAGCCTATCCCTTAGTCACCTTTTACGAAATCCATGGGAACGAGAGGGAGTGGTCCTATTCTTTTTTTATGGGTGCCGGGAACCACGCGGCACGTGTGCCGGTGTGCCCCTGCAAAGTTCCTTCATTTAAAACCTTGACTAGTCTTAAATTAAATCATACCATGCGAACCTCTTCAGAGTAACTCTTCGGATGTAATTCCAGGACTATTTCTAAAAGAAAGAGCAAGATTTCAATGATATATCACTCGAATTTTTAAAACACATACAAACCGTGAACTTGCATTACAACGAAAATATTGAACCGACTTTTTGTCAGCACTTTTTAAGCGAACTCTCGCGGCTCAAACCGAACCCTATTTCGGCGACTTTAATATCTCACGATCGGATAGTTTCAATACAGGTATTTGAAACCTACACTTTCAGAATTGGATGCGTGTAATCATGATCCAATATGAGTTAGGATTCGCTGCAATGGTTGAGAAGGTCGGAAGGGAATCGTTTCGTGTAAAAACCAAATTTACTCAATCTAAGATTATGATATATATTATCAATGAAGGTATAATAAAAAAACTCTTGCGGCTCAAACCGAACCCTATTTCGGCGACTTTAATACCTCACGATCGGATAGTTTCAATACAATCTGCCCGGCCCACGTCAGTATTAGTGCAGGCCATCCCGCCGGTGCGGGCGAAATTAAAAAAGTTGAAACGCCCGTACAACATGCAAACAAAAAAGTTGAATACGGATTCGAACGATTGAGGGTCGAGAGAACGGGGCGGATATTTTTCGAATATTGATGTCTCACTAGTCTCATCTCTTTCCTATGGATGTCGTAAAAGGCGATTAAGTGATAGGCTTATAAACTTGGGATTCTTCTTTCGGGCGATGAGCTAGCAACCTGCCGCCATTTTATCCTCAATTCTAAACTAAGCCAAACAGCTGTGCGTGGCCTATTAGTCTTTTCCAGACTGTTGACTCTTTCTACCCCGCAAGGAGTATAGACGTGATTATATGTATGTATGTATGCACTAGTAAATGCACTTTCTCACGATTAAGAATCGTTAAAATGTGAATTACTAAATAGAATGTTCATTTATTGAACGTCTGCCTTCTACCGTCCAAGCTCATAACATCACCTTCTTCGAATAGGTTACTAGTCGAAAAGATTCTTCTGAATACAATTTGTATTTCAGAGGAACTAGATCATCAGTATGTCGGACCAAATATAGACGAAAGCTGCGCTAAGCACCCCTTTTTCCCAAATGCACTAAGATTTAAGGTGTTCGCATTGGTAATGGGTGACCACGACAAATCTAAATAGTGTAACTTCTGCTTGAATTGAATAATAAGATCATGACATACTTTGCTTGAGATGGCTCATTTGGAAATAGACCCCCTGAGTATTGACGTGTATGCGAACCTTGAAAAAAAATTATGGTACAATTAGCAGTGTATGAATACATATTCCCGGCGGCAAAGAATAGGACCAACATATCCCTTACCCATGTATGTCGTTAAAGGCGACTAAGGGATAGGCTAATAAACTACCTTGGGGTTTTTCTTGTAAGCGACGGACTAGCAACCTATTTGAATCTTAATAACATTAGAAAGCCATATAGCTGAACGTGGCCTTTTGATCTTTTTAAGACTGTTAGCTCTGTTTACCCCGTAAGGGATATAGACGTGGTAATGTGTAACGTATGTATAAATAATATTTATTATACTTAAGATAATTTTTGTTGTAAATAAATTATTTAATAAATTAGGTAAAACGAGATTATTTAATGACTCCGACTCAACTATCTATACCATTATATATGATTTGATGCCTACTAGGTACTATGTTACCCGTCTCCAGGTAATAACAAAATTAGCCGAATTCAATACAACGACAATCAGAACACATGTAATAGGAGACCGCTTACACAGCAATTAAATCAGTATAATTGACCATCAATAACAACCAACATTACATACATACATACATATGTAACGGACATTATTACATCTAATAGACATCGGGCACCCGATTTAATTCGTCCGATAGCAATTAAACGGGATAAGCGCCAATAAAAGTCGAGTTGGAGTTATAAATTGATCAATTTGTGGGAGCGAAGCCAAAGCAAAAATAAATAAAGTGAAAACAGAAGTGTAGTTGCTAATTCGTGTGCGATTTTCTTGTCTGTACATTTCATGTTACCGCTTCTTCTGCACTGACGCCTTGGAAGCGGCAGTAAACTTAGTTTTTAAGTAATTTATTTGACGTCAACCAATGTTGTTAAACCATACGACAATTATTAAGCGATATATCATATAGATAAATTTTGAATTTTGAATTTGAATTTGAACATGCACTGATCGGGTAACTTGAACTATTCGATTATTTTTTTTGTATTTTGAAGAATATATAGGTATTTATTTACAGTACTAGTGTTAGTTTAAGTGATGTTTTCTTGCTTTAAAATTGCACCTGCTCACACTAAGATGCTACTTTATTTCTGAACTTGGTTTTGTAAAACAGCAGATTTCGTACGTTAATGCTTTGAGCTTTGTAAACGTGTTTAATAGACATAATTTTTATCAAGTTGTTCTCGTATGTTTAATTGTAAACTGACGACTTTCGTCAATATTGTAGATAAATAGCAGAATCCCTTGTTGCATAAAATTTAGGTAACTACTTTCATTTAAAAATGTTAGGAAAAATTGATCTAACGACACCCGGTTACTAAAATAAGTTAATTTTATCTATTTTGTTAAATATAAAAATGTATTCATTGTCGTGATAGCTACTTTCTAAGTTTATTTTTGCAGCTATTTGTTTTGGTTGGAAAATGTCTTCAACTTAAAAAAGTCATTATGACTTTTTTAAAGTTTTAATTCTATCATCTCGATATTTTTTTGCAATGCTTCTGCGATCGGTATGCCGGTGTCGGTTACCTTTGCATTATACCGCATTGTACTTTGCAATCTGTGCCTGCTTTCGTTCTAGAATTTAAAAAAAACTAACCTAGATTTAGAGTTTGATTAAATAGGACTGATATTTAGGTACTTGTGAAATGACTTAGCAATAATACTCTCATACACTGGCGAGATGTGAAATAACAATTTTATAACAAATTTAATCATGTTTTGACGTGTCAGTACTTAAGATCTATTCATTTCTTTCTCTCTCTTCCTTTTATATTTGTGAGTCTATTGTTCCTCTACCGTTGCGCTTTGGGACCCGAAGTTTTCTGGAATTGCCTCAAATAATAAGTCATAAACCTATAACTAGCTAAGTAGACCCCAGGCCCGAAGCATAATGGCAGAAGGTGCGACCGTAAACACACGCCAAAACATGAAAGACCTTGAGCAAAATACTGATATACTCTCTTCCCTTTATATTCATTGTCATTTTCGAAATGACAGCAAATAGAAGAACGCAACAAAGTACCCTCACCCGAAGTACTGCGAAATTGTATGGAAATATTGAGGCCCGCGTTCGCTCCACGTATTTGCACTGCAAATGTAATATCTCACCATTCTCGATTTAATAATGCGAATCTCCGGTCACTCGCTCGGGATCCGACGCTGCGGAGTGTAAGGAATCAGCTGAAAGTGCAGCGCGGGGTGGGCACAGTCTCCCTTACGGCCCATTAGATGCTTCCGCGGGAAATCGTCATTTGCATAAGCGGCTTGCTTCTATACACATAGTAATTGGGATCACATGGAAGCGACCAACCTAATTGGACCCCGCCGATCCCGAAAAGGCCGGACGGGTTGCGACTTAAATTGGCAACAACTCGGCTCTTGTTTAATCGGTTTGTCCGGTGGAGGTAGAAGTTAGCTAGCAGTGTGTTTGCTTTGCACTTAGGCTTGTACCTCTTCGGGCTTTTAATCGAAGTGCGAAAATTTGAATCTGATTTGAATACGTATTGTTTGAATGGAACTAAAACTGTGGAGTGCAAGCTTTATTGCGACGTCTGAATGAGTGTGCTGAGCTGATGGAATCGCTCAGTTTGATTGCTCATTTGCGTGTCGAACGAATGATGGTTCGCGGGGTTATTTTCTTACTGCGTAGACTGTGTAAAATATACGAGTATTTATCTATGAAACTGAAATTAATTGTATCGCGTTGCTCTAGAAACCTTGAAATAATAGTAACACGTAGTAGTAATACATACATAAAATCACGTTTCTTTCCCAGAGGAGACGGCAGGCTAAATTTTTACACTCAAAATGTATATAATTTTACAAAATTAAAAAAAAAACATTTCTTAACTTTCATCTAGAATGATACAATTAACCTTTATCTACATACAGCCACGTCTTTATCTCTTGTAGATAGAGCCAATAGTCTTGAAAATATTGGGAGGCCACGTTCAGGCGTACCTATATCTCAATAATGGAATTGAGATGCAAATAGTGACATGTTGCTAGCTCATCGCCTACAATAGGAATTCCAAGAATATAAACCTATCCCTAAGTCGCCTTTTACGACATCCATAGTAAAAATATGGAGTAGGTTTTTTTCTTAATTGCCGGCAACCACACGGCATTTACACACCTAGATCTAAACGTACCTACAGAACACGCTTTTGATATTGTACCCTTGAATTATAACGGTGATACATGTATAGCCCTCGGTAAATACGTATTTATACCCTCCATTGGTAAACGGATATAGGATAATATTGATTCAGGTAACTAGTAATTAGTCTTGCTTCGCGCTGATGCCGTGCACATAGTACATTTGACATAATAGGGCTCTATAGAAGCCCCGCTAATCACCTTTGAATACCCGTTCGGCTGTACGCAATTATACGACGGATTGTACCGAGTGAAGCGTCGAATATTCTAGATCATATCGCTAATTGGATTGATATTCTGGAACAATTGTGGGTGAATGAGGCAGGTGACGTATTGTCAAAGACTCACACTTGACTCTCTTCTATTTTACATGCATATATATATATTCATATCGTCTATATGCCTTACGGGGTAAGCGGAGCCAACAGTCTCGGAAAGACTTAAATGCCACGTTCAGCTGTATAGTATAATAATGGAATTGAGATTCAATTATTGACATACGATTAAGAATTTCATGTTTATTAGCACCATACGACATGATTATATGTATGTACTAGAGGCCGCCCGCGACTTCGTCCGCGTGGATCATTTCTGCGGGAACTCCGGGATAAAATGTAGCCTATATGTTATTCTGGGTCTTCAGCTACCTACATACCAAATTTCATAGTAATCGGTTTAGTAGTTTTTGAGTGAAAGAGTAACAAACATCCATACTGACATACTCAACAACAAGCAGATCTCGGGATCCTATCCAGAGAGATGAAGAACTAATTGGTCCTTGTGAAAAATTTTACTGATCCGTCCCGATTTCTCATAGATTCATATTGTTCGCAACATATTCACCTTACCACCCTACCTTTTGAATTAATCTCTCTGCTACGGGATGAACCGTATACACATTGACTTGTGATATTACATATTAAATGATAACGTTACCCAATAGTTGCAATATTATTGACTTCACACAAGTTTACCAAATTTAATTTTATTTAATGAAATCAATAGAATCCTCAATTAATTTACATGCTTTGAGCCCCCGGCGAAATATTCTGAATTTCTGCCCGTCCACATGATGCCCGTTAAAATATATTTTGCAAATATGTATGAAGGCCCGATACCGCACACGTTACACAATGGCTTCAACAATCAAAAGATATTTCAATTAACAAAATTAACGATTCTACTTGGTTTAAATAACAATAAGCATTTTCATAAAAACGCTGTTTGAATTTTGATACCGATTGTGTTCGAATTTTATCCCCGCCGCCGCTAAAAAGTCAATTTCGTTGAATAGATGACAGTGCTGAGATTAAAAATTGCCATTATATTTCTAATTTACAATGGCAACAGGGTGAATCGCGTGCTGCGTTTTATAGCGCGTAGGGGAGGCGGGGTGCGCTAATGACGTCGAATAATTGGTGCTTTAAATGTAAATGCTCGACACACGCGTACCGTGGGTTTATTAAATTTTGCCCAAATATCTAGATTAATGTTAAGAGTGGTTAGTTATTTGACGATTTTCGGCAATTTGTCGTGTCAGCGGTATGGAATCTACTACTGGTAAAGTACTGGCTTTCTTTAAGTTTTCACTTGGGTTATAAGAAAGGCCATCTGGAATTTAGTTTGGTCTAAAATTTGGTTTGAGGCACATGCCACCTCAACCTGGATACAAGCAGTAAGAGAGAGAAGTAAAAAATAATGCAGGGGGCCCTACATCTTGAGAAGAATGGTTTAAAGGCTGCAATGGATGAAAAGACGTTTTGACCGGAGGCAACATATATACGACCTCTTTTCCCGCAAGTAAGCTCATAATCCTTTAGAATTTCATTATTTTTTTCTAAAAGAATCTATACCTTGCGCCGTGTGGTTCCCGGCACCAATAGAAAAAAGAATAGGAGCACTCCATCTCTATCCCATGGATGTCGTAAAAGGCGACTAAGGGGTAGGCTTATAAACTTGGCATTCTTCTTTTGGGCGATGGGCAGGCAACCTGTCACTATTTGAATCTCAATTCTATCTTAAAGCCAAATAGCTGAACGTGGCCTATCATTGGCTCTGTCTACCCTGCAAGGGTTATAGACGTGATTATATATGTATTATGTGATGTTATAATCTATACAGAAGGTAATATAGCGCAGGTCTTTTTAAGCTCGCGTTTTGGTCATCTTGTTAACTAGACACGCGCAATACACACTTAATCTCGAATGAAATGATTAAAATGACATGAATTTGTATAATGTAATATTGAGGATCCAACAGTTGAATGACAGATATATATCCTGCATTAAGTTAGCCAGTTGTGTTATGTATTGTATTGTATTGTAGAATAAAGTATGTGTATGTAATAAAATTTTAAAATGTCAGTTACAATTAACTCAAACAGCTGCAAAGTTTGGCGTTAGTAACGAAGAAAGAATACTCTATTTTAGATTAAGATGTGAACTGAAATTTAACACAATGAATAATATAATAAATAATAAATATATACGGGACAAATTAAACAGATTAAGTTAGCCTCGAAATAAGTTCGAAACTTGTGTTACGAGATACTAACTCAACGATACTATATTTTATAATAAATACTTATATAGACGATCATCCAAGACCCAGGCCAATCGGAGAAAGTTCTTTTCACATCATGCCCTGACCGGGATTCGAACCCGGGACCTCGGGTGTCACAGACAAGCGTATTACCGCTGCGCCACAGAGGCTGTCGGATGAATGAAAATGTCGCTACACAGTTGCAAGTAAATTGAAAACAATAATTATCGCCTTATTAATTATACTCCTACGCAAATGGCGACACTTACCAAATGTTGAGCGTTGCTATGATAAATGCCTACACTCATTAGCCGAGCAGTGGTAGGTGCGGGAATAACTTGTGTGCCAACTGAAAACATTCTTTGCAGAAGTCATTACTTATGTGAAATTTAATTTGATATGAGATAAATTCTTTCATATATATAGTTACTGCTCAATTTGTTATGTTTATTATTTTTTGAGTACATACTTATTTTTATACTCATAGATTTTTATGATAAAGTTTAAAACTTAATATAATTTTTTTTTAAACTTAGTATAATTTAAAACTTTTATGATTAAGTTTTAAATTATATTGAGAATGCTTTGAGACCAGACTGGACTTTTCCCATTTTCTTCGCGATAAGACCTGTTTAAGTTATTACATATACATACATATGATCATTGATCACGTCTATCTATATCCCTTGTGGGCTAGACAGAGCCAACAGTCTTGAAAAGACTGAATGGCCACGTTCAGCTATTTGGCTTAATGATAGAATTGAGATTGAGTTTAAGTTACTATGAAAGTAAAAATACAATTTTATCAAAAAAAAAAATCCAAGAACTTCATGAAACAACATGATAGGTACGAACCATAGTGAAGACTCCGTTTTTAACTATAACAAAAGTGTAAAGATAAAATATATTCATTACCTACTCCAAATAAGTATACCGTATCCATGGAAAAATAAAAAATATGTTGTTAGAACGGACACGAATCTCTTTTCAAATTTCGAACACAATACGTGCACCATGACGCCGGAGAATATTTTTAACGAGCGCTGGGGCGACTGCAATTTTTTTTTGTCCATATTAACAAGAGTCCCGAAATTCCCGAGCACAAAACAATATTATTGCCACTGCCCTTTACCCATCCCCAATTTTATATGGGGAAAGCGCCACGCGTGACGAGGTACCGCCGTCGAACCGTAAAAAAGGGAAATCAATTATAATGAAATGGCAACCCCACAGCTATAAGACCCGCCCAATACAAATTGATACACTTCGCCCTCCGCGCCCGCCACTATCTCCGTACAAAGCAGTACAACCCCACCTTCGCGTCACATGTCAAGTTAGGCTGGACGTGCATGAAAACCCTTCTCAAAGAATACAATATGTCGTCCGGTCCTTTTCAGATCGACTCCTAATTAGTGGGATGAAATAATTGTTTACGGTGCAATACAAAATGCTCATATTGTGATGATGTGAATTTAATAAACGTCATTTAATATCATGCTGCTGAAATTAATAAGATAGGTATGTTAATTAAAAATGTTCTTTGATGACCAATGTTTATTTATTTACAAAAAACATTACATTGTATTCAAAAATTTTCTTAGTTTACTATACTAGTTTACTTATGAGCTATCTTTTAAACCATCAACCTTACATACACTTATATGTCATGTACTTAACATTAATGAAAACTCAGCGATGGGATAATAGCATTTCTCAAAAACAATATTTTAGGAACAATAAAGTTTAAATAAAAAAAACACCGTATTTTTAAATTTATTGAAGGAAAATAAAATATCAAATTCGGTGCAGAATATATAAGGTTTTCTTAATTCACAAGTTGTTGGCAAAACAAAAGAAAATATATACTTTAATTATTTTAATAACTATTAAAATAATATTACTAATATGTAAATCAGGCACAGTTCTCGTTCTCACCAACTAGACAAATATCAAACCTAAATACACCCATTTCACTCTGAAAGCAAGGTGTATGCGGAAAATATTCGAGCATAAATTCTAAAACGACCAAAGACAAACAAACTCTACAGCAGAATATACACGGCATAAACACACATACACAGAATATAGTTGGATACAGAAATATAACTTGTGTCTTCTTATTAACTTTAATACCGGCCTTTGGAGAGCAACCCGCAGAGCGCCCCCTTTTGGCCATTATCCTGAATTGTACAAGTTAGAATTTTACACGAAGCTACTCTCGTCTTACTTCCGTTAGAAAAATAGCATGAAACGTGCGACGCTGTTTTTATCGCGCGAAAAACTATAGCTTCCCCGAATTACGCGAAACAGCGACAGCTTATCTATATAATAGAATACATATATAAGTAATATTATAATATAATATAATGTGACGCACTTGAGGTGATATAATAAAGCAAGAGTGAAGTTAGAGTTGTTAGGTTAAAGTTATGTTCTGCTCTTGAACTTTTGAAACTTGAAATTTGTTGCAGTGACGATGAAATTGTCTTGTCACCATACAAATACATCTGAGCGTCCAATATGTAAAACAAATTTATTTATTTAAATTTTATGCACGTAATCAGGTAGACATAGTGCCACAAGGCATTAAAATAACAGATTAAAATGGCAGAGATTCACATCTTTAACATCTATATTTTATGCTTCAGCTTATGTTTACAATTCCCAGGTATACGATAGACTTTGTTTTTTAATACAACATAAGATATCGAAAGAAAATATTTCTTGAAAATGAATGAATTATTTCATGAAACAGAGTGTGATCTCGCGTTATTTTTTAAAATTGCACATTCAACGGAATAAATGTCGAAAATATATATGGGAATGTAAATGCTGAATGAACAATATATCCTTTCGTTTACTCAGCAAAATTTTCATGAGTATTTATTTTTTAAATCAATCATTATAAATCATTAAAAAAGGTATCGTCTTTTGAATGAATTCACGACATTAGTTTGACATACATATGTATGGAACTATACTAGTATAAATTGAAAGTATGTTTGTTTTTTCGTCTTTCACCTCAAAACCACTAAACCGATCGCTTAAAAATTTTGAATTTCTGAAGTACGGAGTAGATTAAATACGGCAATAAATGCGTAACAGACTTTTGCATCTATAATAATATATGAATTCGACGTTCAAGTCGTGTCGCAAATGCAATTAGACTTACTATTCTCAACAACAAAACTATTTTCATGGGTGAGCCGGCTTAACTTAAAATCATCACTTTTGTCGCTCTTCCTTGCCTTTTCACGCTCTCAGTTGGTATGAAAACAAGGTTGAAGTCGCATCGTGTCGTGTCGCAAATGCGTTCAGGCTAACTATCCGCAACAACAAACCTCGTATCATGGGTGAGGCGGCCTCGTTTAAAATCATCAGATTTGTCGCACTTCCTTGCCTTTTTGCGCGCTCAGTTGGTATGAAAACAAGGTTGAAGTCGCATCGTGTCGTGTCGCAAGTGCGTTCAGACTTACTATCCGCAACAACAAACCTCGTTTCATGGGTGAGCCGGCCTCATTTAAAATCATCGGATTTGTCGCTCTTCCTTGCCTTTTCGCGCGCTCATTTGGTATGAAAACAAGGTCGCATCGTGTCGTGTCGCAAGTGCGTTCATACATACTATCCGCAACAACAAACCTCGTTTCATGGGTGAGCCGGCCTCATTTAAAATCATCAGATTTGCCGCACGTCCTCGCCCTTTTACGGCCAACTAACTCGACACATATTTGTCCAGAGAATTAGATGATCCTTCGTTGAGCCGTGTTTACAGGTTAAGGAAATTGTTCGGCGGCGAGAAAATAGTTTTGCGGGACTCCCCCGAAAAGGGACGGTCAAGTTTTTTGTGCATAATCGATAGAATCGATTAAGTAATTTGTGTTTTGTTTTTAAAAATATCTGAAATAAAATATTATTCTCAGTTGTACGAGCATGATCTATTTTTCGGTTCACTTTTAGTTTTTTTTTTACTACAACATAGTGCGTTTAAATTCAATTTTGTATCATGCCTTTTCCTCAATTATATTTGAATATTTAATTCCATAATTGAGCTTACCATCTAAACGCGCCCTTAGTCTTGCGGCTATTGGCTCTGTCTAAATCGTAAGGTATAAAGACGTGACATGTAAGTATCATGTATTTGTGAATTTAGAGAAAAGATTGGCATACATATCCTGCTGTATCGGTTACATTTTTGTACCAACGGTTGACCGGAGCGTCTAAAAGGATGTACCTACACAAATCTTTAATCTCCTTTTCACATTCATCGGTACCAAATAAAACTAATTTCACTCATATCCTTTAGTGTTTTGCTACACTTTTTATTGTTTTGCTTGTGCTCCTACTTAGTGAACGGGGACACCTGTTGCCTCACCGCTTGATAACCTAATCCTGTTTGAGTTGGAATAAATGCTACGTTGGTTTTATTTTACACCTAGCGAAATAATGTTCGGATCGTAACAATCGTGCAGTGCGGCACTTTACAATAGAACCACTCCATATCTTTTCCATGGATGTCGTAAAAGGCGACTAAGGGATAGGCTTATAAACTTGGGATACCTCTTGTAGGCGATGGGCTAGCACCCTGTCATTATTTAAATCTCAATTCCATTATTTAGCCTCACTGTTGAACTTGGCCTTTCAGTATTTTCATGACCGTTGGCTCTGTCTACATCGCAAGGGATTTATACGTGACTATATGTATGTATGTATGTGATTTTCACCTATACATACTCAAAAGATAAGCTTCTATTATCTCGCTCGCGACATCTGCCGATCCCGAGAAAACCTTTTCGTTTGAATTTCATTCAGTCGTGTATTATTTTAATGCCGATACAATGTGAAGATAGTTCTGTGTCAACACCTGTTGATACTCCGCCAGGGAGGCTAATCTTGTTTGACTTGAAATAAATACAACATTGACTCGGCTCTACGTTAGGAGAAATATCGTTCGTATCCAGCCGGGCGAACCAAATTTAAACATTCAATATCGCGAGCTGTGTATGTGATGGTTTGAATTTATTCATCTTTACCTATCTATGAACATATAAAATATTTTTTTTTATTTTTTTGTTTATTTATTACACTAAAGAAGACCTAGATGAACGTATCTTGATCAAATTAAGGACGTCCTGGTAAAGGGTCGTCATGAAGAGAGTTATGAATGTGGATGAAGCGAAGGAAGTATGCAGAGATCGTGGCAAGTGGAAAGAGGTAGTCTCTGCCTACCCCTCCGGGAAAAGAGGCGTGATTTTATGTATGTATTACACTAAATATTAAGACCGTATAAGCAAAAAGGGATATGATATACATATGTATCATCACGATATATCATGGTATACCATACATTTTTTTTGTTGAAATCCTTTATAGATAGTCTGGGAAGGAGGACTGTCTGCCCTGCAAGGAATATACATATATACGTGATTATTTATATGTAAATGTTACCCTATACACTCTATGATGTAATTCTAACTCTTAGTCATATCTACCATGGTTGCAGTTGCTCTATATATTGTTATTAAATTAATCATATTGTGAAAACACAAAAATGATACAATACTTTAACTTTTATGTGTCATTCTTATTTCAGGTAATTCTAAAAGTAGTACTACACGGCTATAAACTATACGTAAGTTTAAAACAAATAACAAATACTTAATTAATTCAAAAACAAAATAAAAACTTAAAAGTTTTCTTACATCTTAACACCCGCAACAAATTTAATTCAGCTGATACTAATTTTAATACCAACATTAATTTTCATATTTCATCACATCCACATTTATCATTCCATTTCAATTCTGCGTGGGAAAGGTGCAAATTTAATATTGCATGCATGACATAATGTCTGCAAAATTCCGTTACAGAAAATGTGTGTCAATGTCTACGGCACGGAAATAGAATGGACTGCCGGTTGGGAAATGGGTTCGTGTTAAAAATATAGGTTTTATAGACGAATGCTCTGTGGATTTGTGAGAGCGGTGCAGATTAAAATTGAGAGGTGTTATGTTATTGCAACGTTATTCTGTGTTTAGACAGCGGCGACTGTGTTTATGACCTTACCTTTGGTACCTGCTATAGTTCAAGGCCTTTGTTACCTACTAGAGTTCAAGTTCGATTAAAGGTCAGGTCAAAATTTATGTCATATTTTTTTTTCCGTACTATGTATTGTTGTATATTTAATTGCTTCTTTAAGTTTGGTTATTTAAAAGATTTTAATTTCTGTAAAATAATAATACACTAGAAAGTCAAAATATTTCACTACTTATTTTGAATGCATACAAAGAATACGACAGCTCGTTTTGAATTTGATGCATAAGCACCATAATTACATAAACAATTTTTTATTTTTGCATTAAGATACATTTTTTTTTTCCTTAATAATATGTTGGCCAACACAATTCCATTATAGACTATTTCTTCTCTTTTGTAAGTAGATATATGTACCTTAACCTACACGCTCAAAATCCTGTTTCTAGTTTTTTCATTCTAGATTTGATCGTGACACACTATGATTGCGGAAATAGCTGTAGTGAGTGGTGCCTGTAGGGTTGTACCCAGGATGCGACACCTAACATCCTGTTTCCATTGGACACATATATAGCTGACTGATGTTGTTTTATATTTGTAGCAATGTGAGTTTATGAGTGGTGAGAAACATAATTTTTTTTTTTTTTTTTTTTTTTTTTTTTTTTTTTTTTTTTTTTTTTTTTTTTTTTTATCTGGACGAGCCGCGGCTCTGATGTGCGGGAATAGAGTTTTATACGGGCTTGTGGCCGCTCTGTCAGATTTATAAGGCTATGTCTTTTAGGAATTTGTATTACGAGAATAAAAAAATGGGAAAATTCAATTTTATTTTTAAATATACAGGGTCACTAATTTGATAAATCTGCACAAAAAAATTATTAAGGTGAAATTTTATAAAATAAAATCCCATGCAATCAATAAAGGTCGGTTCTGCCTTAGGCCCGTTTAAAATAACTGGATTAAGTGGCTCTATATTATTTTTCAAGTTGTCACTTCGGACCTAAGGCTTCTATCTGAAAATTACCACTGAAAAGCTATAAAGACTAGTGTGAAAAGCTTCGCATACTAAGATAAAGACTGAAAAAAATGATAATTTTCTTTCGTAGAAGCCTTGCCCGTATAAACGAATTTATACGCAAATATAGTCTTATTCTGCCAATCTAAGGTCTGCCGCGCCGATGGATGCATGGCTAGGGGCGAGCCTAGTCTCGAGCGTGCCACTTCCGCCATGGGGTTGGGCGACCCCCAGGTAATGGCTAGCCTTACCCTGGCATGCGGGGCTCTGCTGGGGCGGACAAAATTTTTCCCTAGCGTCTCGTGGGAATCGCATGGATGCAAATTTTTTGAAAGAGCACCTAGATGGCGGCGATGGTGTCCGCACCCCATCACGTCTCGTTCCCGGCGGGAGCGGTATGCGGTCTGCTGAAAGCCGCTTTGCGACGATGAATGTAAGAGGAGGAATGAAGGATAAGATTGAGGAAGTATGCCAGATGATGGATGAAAGACGTTTGGATGTGTTGTGCGTGAATGAAACGAAGCGGAAAGGATGCGACGCGACGCAGCACGGCCCTTACACGGCGTATTGGTCTGGAATTTCCAGTACCAGCCGAGGCTGTCAAGGGGTCGGTCTAATTCTTTCTGCACGAATGGCTGAGTGCGTGAATGAGTATGAGTGTGTCAGCCCTCGTCTTCTATGGATTAGGCTGAAAGTTGGAATCACTCGGATCTTCGTTCTAGGTGTTTATGCACCTTGGGATGTGGGTTCGAGGGGTACAACATCAGCAAAAAGCGAAAACGAGGAGTTCTGGAATAGTGTAAGAGAAGTATTGAAAGTTACCAAGCCAAATGAGAAGATTATTATGTTAGGTGATTTTAATGGATGGGTGGGTGTAAAGCGTGATGGATATGAAAAGGTGCTTGGTGCGTTTGGTGACGAAAAGGTGAATGATAATGGAAGAAGTGTATTAGAAATTTGTCTAGAGTGGGATCTTTTTGTGTCGAACTCAATGTTTCAACATAAAGAGATCCACACCTACACAAGAGTGGAAGGTATTTTAAAAAGTATGATAGACTTTGTGATTGTAGATGAAAGATTGAAGAACAAAGTGCTGGATACCCGTGCATATCGCGGTGCTGGCATTGACTCGGACCATTTACTGGTGATATCCCGGATAAGGGGTATCTTCAATCGCTGGCGGCACAGGGTAAGGGAGCAAACCAGCGCTTTGGAAAGAGTAAAAGTAGAAAATTTGCAAGATATGGATGTAGGTAAGAAGTATATTAATAGACTGAAGGATGAATTTGAAGATTTAGAGGAAATGAGCGATATTGAAGATGGATGGAAGGAATTTAAAGAAAGAATTGTGAAAGTAGCTGTTGAAGTGTGTGGTGTAAGTAGAAGAAGGAAAGGAAAAAATCACAAAAATGCGTGGATGAGTAAAGATGTGCAAGAACTTGTGCGATTAAAGAAGAAAGCATGGCTGGATTTGTTAGCAGCAAAAGCTAACTTAAGAATGCAAGAGGTTATAGATGAAGATGTGAATGAAGCACGTAAGGAATATAAGAAAATGAAAGATTTGGTTAAGAAAGCTGTGATTAGAAAGAAAGAAGAGTATAAAGAGGATTTTGATAAAAGGCTATCAGAAGACTTTCAGTCAAATCTGAAAGTATTCTGGAAATCCGTAAGGTCAGCCCGAGGAAATACTATAACCAGAGAGCTGACTAGGATCAGATGCCAGGATGGTAGCGTTGTGAAAGGAGAAGAATGTGTACTAAAGATATGGAAGGACTATTTTGAAAGTTTATTTGAAAAAAAGGAAGGAAATAAGAAAGATTTCTGCTATAGCGAAGAAAAAGAGAATGAGATGGAAGGCGAAATTGAAATGTTCGAAATTGTGGAAGCACTTAAGAGTATGAAAGCGGGAAAGGCTGCTGGGTGTGATAGAGTGTCGGTCGAGATGCTTAAAGCAGGAAAAGGCGTAGTAGCTAGTCAGTTGTACTGCCTTTTCAATTTGTGTTGGAGAAGCGGCCGAGTACCAAAAGATTGATGGATTGGCAAGAAAGATTGGTGTAAGGCTGTTATCGTGCCACTTTACAAAGGAAAAGGGTCACAGCTGGACTGCAAAAATTATCGTGGTATAAGCCTGCTTAGCGTCGTCGGCAAATTGTATGCTAAGGTATTGATTAATAGAGTCAGGAATGAAACTGATGACAAAATATGGGATGCTCAAGCGGGATTTCGAAAGGGAATGGGATGTACTGATCAGGTCTTTTCCTTGCGGTGCATAGCCGAAAAGTTTTTGGCCAAGAGTCAAAAAGTCTATTGCACATTCGTAGATCTGGAAAAGGCCTATGACAGAGTTGAGAGGAATGAATTGTGGTCAGCACTTTCTATGCATGGGGTGAGCAGTCTCTTAATACGAGCACTGAAATCCTTATATGAGGATTCGAGTGCTTGTGTCAGGATAAACGGAGCGCACACTGAGTGGTTTAAGATTGAGAAAGGCGTTAGGCAAGGATGTGTTGCGTCACCGTGGCTGTTCAACCTATTTATGGATAGCTGTTTGACAGATTTGAAAGAGTCTAAAAGTGGATTAAGGATGAATGAGTTACTCGTCAAATGTCTGCTCTATGCCGACGATCAGGTTATACTGGCGTCATCAGCGGAGGAGTTACAGGAGATGGTAAACTGTATGCAAGAAGCTTTAAAAGAGAAAGGAATGAAAGTGAACGTAAGTAAAACTAAAACACTGGTTTTTGAAATGGAGAAAGAAATGACAGCATGTAATATTTTGATTGGAGGAGAAAAAGTGGAGCAAGTGAAAGAGTTTGTATATCTAGGATCAAAGTTTACATCAGATGGCAAGTATGATAGTGATATTGAAAGGAGAGTGAACGCGGGGAACATGGTGAATGGAGCTTTGCATGCCTTTATGAGCAGTCAGAAACTATCCAAAAAGGCTCGACTGGCTGTGCACAGGGGCGTGTTGGTCCCGACATTAATGTATGGGAGTGAAAGTTGGGTATGGCAAAAGAAGCATGAAAGCAGAATAAATGCAGTGGAAATGAGAGCGTTAAGGAGTATGATGGGTGTGAAATTGAGTGACAGGATAAGGAACAGCGTGATAAGGGAATGTTGTGATGTGAAAGAAGATGTAGTTACAGGAATAGAAAAGGGTATGTTAAGATGGTTCGGTCATGTGGAGAGGATGAATGAAAGCAGGTTGACTAAGCAGATATACAAGGAGAGTGTGGAGGGAAAGGTCGGAGTGGGAAGACCTAGACGAACGTATCTTGATCAAATTAAGGACGTCCTGGTAAAGGGTCAGGTCAAAAGTACCCGAAACCGCCGAGCTTGTATGAAGAGAGTTATGAATGTGGACGAAGCGAAAGAAGTATGCAGAGATCGTGGCAAGTGGAAAGAGGTAGTCTCTGCCTACCCCTCCGGGAAAGAGGCGTGATTTTATGTATGTATGTATGTATGTATGAGAAACATAATAAAGGCAAGGTATTATCACATTTTAGTGTGGAGGGAAAGGTCGGAGTGGGAAGGCCTAGACAAACGTATTTTGATTAAATAAATGACGCCCTGGTAAAGAGTCAGGTCAAGAGTACCCGAAACCGCCGAGCTTGCATGAAGAGACTTATGAAGCGAAGGAAGTATGCAGAGATCGTGGCAAGTGGAAAGATGTAGTCGCTGCTTACCCCTCCGGGAATGAGGCGTGATTTTATGTATGTATTATCACATTTTAAGATATCACTATAGAATATTAGTTTTAACAGCGAGATCTATCCTATATTGACTAAAATTAAACGATTGTTTCGAAACGAAATGATTTCCATATAAATGTTACCTTGCAACGATCAACTCCGACCAGGTACTCCAAATGAAGATGTCTCTCTCCATCATGCAAAAGACCGCAGTTAATGGAAGAGGAGGATAACTGTTTGTTTGTTTGTCGCGTGTAAGTGGCCAAAACTGATATCGGATCTTTCAGGCCGCCTAAAGGCATCTGACATGGTTTTACGACTCCGTACCATCCGAATCAAGTAACGAATTGAATGAGATTAGTATAATGTACAATATAAAATAATTACACATACATATGTACATACATATGGTCACGTCTCTCGCTCACGATCGGGGTAGACAGAGCCAACAGTCTTGAAAAGACTGAAGGGCCACGTTCAGCTATTTGGCTTAAGGGTAGAATTGAGATTCAAATAGTGACAGGTTGCTAGCCCATCGCCAAAAAAGTATCCCAAGTTTGTTCCTATCCTATAAAATAATTAACAGCACGCTATCCTCTATATGCTCTTAACAAAGTTCTGAAACCATCACCTAAACTCGTTCAAATTACGTCTTTGACTATATAGCCGTTTCTGATAAAAACATATTTATAATTTATAACATAACATGAATGCAATATAACCTTATTGAAACTGACCCAATTGTATAATTTATTATGCAAATATTGCATCCACATTGTAACAGCTACTGTCAACTATTGAGACAACGGTGTTGCCCTCGTCCGTCTGTCATACATAATATAATGTACGTATGTATATACATATATATATATGACTATGACACGAAAAGGTATACGTGTCGGCTGCTAGCGGAAATATCGCCGGTAGCATACACCCTGTGACGCGTCATACTGACGGCTAGGGTTGCCACTTCTGTGAATATTCTGACGGTTTGAGGTCGCCATTTATAAATAAAACTAGACTGGTTTGATAAGACTTAAGTTGGTTGGTTCGCTTGACATTTGTTCCATGGAGTATTCTTTATCAGAACAGATGGTAAAAATGAAAGAAGGCTTGAATTTCCGCGCTTTATTTCAATATATTAAAGGGTCTACCAGGTTATGTGCAATGTGTATGTATTAAACCTTCATTTTGCACCTTGCACATACGCTTGTTTTTCACACGATTTTTTGCTCATCGTAAGAGCTTTTAATGGCAAGCAAACTAGATAGATAAAACTCTTTATTGCACCATAAGAGTAAAACATACAAAACAACATAAAACTGATACGGATGGTACAAAGGCGGACTTATAGTTAATGCAATCTCTTCCAGTCAACCTTTGGGTGGAAGGAAACCAAACTAATATATGTAACTTATAGAAGCATTACTACATGAACGCGTTAGGATTTGTGCATCTTTGAACGAGCTCTTTCGCGTCACAACGATTCAATCATCGACGCTGACTGGTTTTTCAATAAGTTACTTTCCGAGCGCTATGTGCCAACCCTACGTGGTCGGATGCTGCGCCAGCGCCCCCTTCCGGCCGTTCTCGTTACCCGCTTTGTGTGAGCGCACTACCCATCTCACTCAATGACCTATTGTGAACGATACACTTAGATTTTACGTGCCAATTTAACGTTCTATGTGTTGATTTTATTTTTATTAGCGCGTCCCATTCAAAAGGTTTATAGGTTTGTTATTATTACGTTACGATCGCGTGAATGTTATGACACCGTTTTACCTAAAATATAATAAAATTGTTAAATCAATATTTTTCATGTATAAAATTAGGTTTTGATGTTGAATCATTCGGTTTGAGAGTTATTTCGTATACATTCAATTTTCCGTGGAAAAAGTGATATGAAAAATATCAGTTCATACTTACCATATTATTTTTATCACAGTCCCGTGCAAACATTGAAAATAACTTTTATTTTTGCCATATCCACAGACACATTGAGCAACCTTTTTTAAATTTATTCCACGGATAACGTTACCTACCTCGCATCCTTCGAGATGGGCCTTAAACAAAACAAACCGTATTAAACCTCAAACGCCCATATAAATAATACATGCCTCAGGAATCAACACAAAAACGCCCGAAATCCTCCCGAGACTGACGCCGCCGTTACATTTTTATCGCCAAGAGAACATACCGAATTGAAAGTATTCCGAACCGCCTCATTCGTACATTATACCTATAATTTACAAGAAGGAAGTCATAAAACTTAATGCAAACGCGTCTACTTCAACCGTGTTTGTCGAAATCCAACCTGAAACAGTTAAAGACGACCAGTTATCTTGACCCTTCTGAATACCTACCTTCCAACAGCTGTTTATATCAAACAAACGAGGGTACGGGAGGTCACGTGAAACGGCCGTAAAACCTCTACATGTAATGGGGTAAACACATTAGCCAAGGTGTGGTCTAACCTTGTGTAAATCACAACACCTGTAGTCACTTTTGTAGATTTATTACTTTCACATTGCCTTTATTAAAAATAATATATGGCGCACTAAGTTTCCCCTTGCGAATCTCGAGTGAAAATAATTGCTTCCTGTATTGCTGATGTAGTAAGGGGACCTTTTGGATACGATCACTAGTACCTAGATTGTATATTTGCCACAGTCTAAATTCGTCACGTTTTCATTCAATGTTTGTTGTATAAAAATAAGACTTTATGTAATTTTGTTTTAGCCATGTATTTTTCAAATGTTTACCCTCTTTGTTTGTGGCGATGTGGTCTTTATTAGTGTTCAAATTGAAAGATTTTTTTAATGAAAATAAACATTGTTTAATGTCATAATGTTCTTTAAAAAATCTTACGTAACGAAATTATCAATTTAAAATGCTTTCTTCCTTTCTTAATACTAATACTTGTTTCACGATCGTTGTTACTAACCCACTGTGGATTTAATATTCTGAAATAAACTTTTATTATTTTTAAATACTAATGGCGAAATCGCACACATTTTCTGTGGCGAATCCATTTTGTGGCGATCTTCCCCTAGACCCAACACATTGTACTATCCGTGAATGTCGCGCGTGTGTGAGTGAAGTGAGCAATTCCGCCAACAAATATATTGAAATCAGAAACCGTGGGGAATTTTCTTTTTTTTTAGATTACAAGAGGGACAGACTATCATCTATTGCGGTTCCGCTCTTCCCCCCAGTGGGACGGTAATTGCAACCGAACAATATCGCCCGCCATTATGATTATGGGTTTTATAATTTGCGTTAGGGGGTTATGTAGACCGAATAAAATATCGATTGAGTTCTGTCAAACTGCGAAATAGTTTATCGGCAGTTATTTAGGAAATAGGTTTAGGAAAAGTTATCCAGCTGAACTCTGCCAAGACTGTTGGCTCTAACCGACTAGATATAAAGACCATGATAAATATATTTGTTCTCATAATAGCGAGTCATATGTGAGAGATATAAAATGATATAAAAACAGGTAGGTATGTATTATACATACCTGTTTTTTTTAAACAGAACATTTCCTTCTAAATTGAATTTTCAGAGCATATAAATCTTTTATAGCACCTGTAAAATAAAAGCAATTCTCTGATACATTGGATCCTTTTCAATTTGTTTCAATATATTGATTCGCTTTCACAATTTAGAACTAACGTCATTCACTGCTGTACGCACATATACTTGTCTTAATCCTTTTAAAGAATAGAGCATAGTCACAATAAATAATTATCTACTTTTGTCATCTTCACCCTACTAAAGAGAAGCCAGTGTGCACCATAAATTTGACAATGATTCTGGATTGGGTTAGTTTGGTTTTTACACGAAGTGACGTAAATCAGACCTTCTTACCTCACGAGTATACAGAATCACAGCTACACATCCAATTGGATTAATGTGCAGGTATCTCACAATATTTTTTCCTTACCGTAAAAACATCGGTTAGAAATCAGTAATAAAAATAAATAAATAATAAATATATATTTACAGGGACAAATTACCTACACTGATCGAGTTAGTCTCGAAGTAAGTTCGAGACTTGTGTTACGAGATACTAACTCAACACCCAGGACATCAGAAAAAGTTCTTTTTTTATCATGCCCTGGCCGGGATTCGAACCCGAGACCTCCGATGTCACAGACAAGCGTACTACCGCTGAGCCAAAGACCCCACTTATGCATCACGCATTTTGTTCAGGTTTTATCGATTATCACCGAGAAAAAATTATAATTACTTCAAATTTTTTTTCATTTTTTTTACCAGTAAATCCACTTGATTTAATCGCATATAAAATTACCCAGAATTGAACTCTTTGACGCGGTAATAGAGGTGAATTTGCAATGTATTTATGTCAGTCAATACGCCGTTGACTGTACATAGTAATTTATAAACACTACATGTATTAAACGCGCACGTAACGTAAGTGCCCTTATTTTATCTCGAACTTTATGTACGCGTTTATTACATGAAGTATTTGTAAATATGTAGTATAAAACAATGCGAGAGTTAAAAATTAGGTATAAAAACTAACCCTTTCGTTATGCGTTACAACGCTCATCCCTAGAGAATATTTCAACATTTACATTTTATATCCATTCATATTTGTTGCCTGACGTGATACGTCATCGATTTGGTAAATAACCCACAAATATATTTGAATTTCATCAGAATGAGGTAAACATATGAATTAAAATTGGTTTCAGTAACATTTCTGTGGGCTAAAATGTAATAAATTAATTAATTAATTTCAATTCCATAATTAAGCCATACAAGCTAAACGTGGCTTTTCAGTCTCTTCATGACTGTTGGCTCTGTCTTCCCCGCAAGGGATATAGACTGTTATGGTTGGTATGGCTTTATGATGGAATGGAGAATCAAAAAGTGCTTGCCCATTGCCCACAAGAGGAATTACATGTAATTTACGACATCCATGGGAAATATATGGAGTAGTTCTCCATATTTATCCCATTTAAATCGCATGTAATTATTTTTATATTTAATAATAATTCGAGTACGTTTGACATAAATCTGCCTGGTGGTAAGCAAGATGAGGCCTAAGATGCGTAGTATGCAACCTCAAATAATTCCTATTCACTCTCGCCTTGAAATAAGTTGTTGAATACAAGTTCTATTAATAACCTTATGCATAACACAAGCGGTGTGTAATATTTGAGCATCGTCGCGTACAAATGTTTGATGTTTTTCACAAAATTGACCCGCGAGTAATTTGTCAAATTGGGCTGACGTAGGGGCCAAATATGACGGCTCAAAGGGCACAGTGTCCCAAATTATTTGCATATCCCCCGTGGGAGAGGTGAGGTTTGAAACGGAGCCAACCTGTCCTGTTTATGCTTTGCCATTGTATACCCATGTGGATTGTTGAAAATTCTGTCTCGACTCGTACATACATGATTAGGGGTAATAAAATTTACCTGCGAAATGATAGCTATATTCTAATATACCTAGAAAATATGTCTAGCTCTTCCAAGTTCTTTACTATTTTCTAAAGGTTGACTAGTAGGTAATGCTTGAGCATTAATCTCGCATATTGTACCTTTCAAATAAACCGACCCACCTGTAAAAAATATATTACAATATTATTTTTACAGGTGAGCTGTGGGATGTAGACATATTATGTATTTTATTTCTTTAAGATAGATTTTGTTTGCAACAAAATACTTGGGATTCTTTTTTAGGCGATGGGCTAGCAACCTGTCACTAGTTGAATCTCAATTCTATCGTTAAGCCAAATAGCTGAACGTGGCCATTCAGTCTTTTCAAGACTGTTGGCTCTGTCTACCCCGCAAGGGATATAGACGTGACGGTATGTATGTATGTATGCAAAATATTTTCCCGGAACATATTTTAAGAGTCATACTCGAATCGGACCCTAGTAAAGAATGCAACCTTATATTTAAACATAAAAGAAACCCTATTTGAAATTCTAGTCAAAATTATCCAACTGTACATCGACATAACGAAGGCCTGTAGAAATTTAAGCCCTGTATCTCACGTTACGCCCTTTCATTATATGTAACGCTTGTTCCTACGTAAAGGTGCTTCAGAATCAAGTCAGAAGATCAAAGAACACTCGAGATTTCACAAGGAAAATGTAAACAACTATACCTTTATAGCGTTAGTCGTTATCGGAATAAGCGAATGTTTCGTATCCTATTTGTATTCTCTAGTTTGCTTAAAAGAAAAACAAATATCTTTTTCCTTTATAGTTTTAGCCTTTCGTAACCTCGGATTGGGAACAATAACTTAACGAATACTTAATACTTAACAAATACTTACACATAACGTTCAATAGTATCTATACATTGAAATATATGGATATCCTAGGTTTTCTTAATTAATCCATAACATTCTTTCTTTCGTAAAATTTCTAAAAAAAGTATTTATTAAAAATAATGAAGAATCGCAATTGATCGAGATTTGGTTTTGGCTTTGGAGTATAAAGCCAAAACCAAATCTCGATCAATTGCGACGTCCTGAAAAAGAAAACAGAATATTGGTGGGGGACTCGTTAGAACCTGCCAAAAAAAAATACTAACCGCTTATTATTTTTACTTTATTTACTTAAGAATACCTGGCAGCTTAGAAATACTGATCAAAAATAATGAAGAAACGTTCAAACCAAAACCAAATTTCGAACAATTGCAACGTCCTGAAAAAGAAAAACGGAACGTTGTCGGTAGACTCGTCAGGAACTTACCCAGCCGTGTTCTGGATACCGCTCTGTGGGTATAATGAGACGGAGCAATCATCACAATGAATGGGGATGCCGAGTGCTGTTGAATGCGGCGTCCTTCGGCTTGACGACTCGCCGTAGGGTGTCAACGGTTCTTGGTGATATTTGGGACAATATCAAAATATGTTGTGGTTTTAATACGTTTGTGACCTGTCCTTATTTCGGCTTGACGTTTCGCCGAAGGGCATCAATTATTTCTGGTTGTAATTGGGACATTTTATGGTATCAAAATTATTTTTCAATTTTACACGTCTCACTAACCAAAATTCTCATTATCGCGTGATTTATAGCTCCTCTCCTCCTTCGCAGTCGAAAAGTGACAAAGAAATGAGCATTGAATAACCATATAAAAATAAAAGCCACACACACTTACAATCACCGCTCTTTCTCGTGAGGTAGGCAGAGACGACATCTCTCTCAACTTTTTACAATACCTGCATACCTCCCTTCATCCTCATTCATAACCTTATGCATGCCCGATCGCCGGTTTAACTTTAAAAAGTCAAATGTAAGTTTTATTTTCCACGTTACTAACGGCAAAGTTTCCAAACTCATGGTCACCCTAACACAGGACTTCTCTCTTTAATTTGTCTCGCACTTACCAGACGCTGTAAAGATATGACCCGGCTGTTTCATGTACACACACACACACACACCAATGTTAAAGCGTTCTCTTTTTACATTTCTAATGTTTCATACGTATGAGCGGATCCGCTTGTATTTACAATTTACATGTAAACGATGCGACTTTTATTTACCCACTGAATTCACAAAGTGACTAGTTTGTTTGACAATGTTTCGATGATGTTTTTTCTCTCTTTGTAGCGTTGGTTTTATATCAGGATAGTAGTTTATATATATATATCTCTCTCGCTCATCTCTGCGTGTTCCGGTAGCACCCTCCACAGATTGTTTGGAGCCTTGGGCCCGCCTAGAGCTGATTTGGAGTTCATACACTACTAATGTAGCATAGTGCGGATGGGAACGTGTTGGAAGGAAAAATTTACATCTTGGAGGGCCTATATGAACGTACCCTGAAAAAATCAGCCAAGTCCTGATTATAAAGGTAGTGTACGAAGAGAATGATGAAGAAACATAAATGAAGCGAAAGACGTTAGTAAAACATGCAAACCCTGACTATCCCTCTAGGAAAGAGCATTAGAGACAGTGTATAATTAAGTGTTATGTCATGTAACGTGTACGTAATATTGAAACGAAAGAGGGGGAGGCGCTCGTGATTGTTAAAATTTAAAGAAAATTTCATGTTAAATCCAAAAAGGCGTGAAGGCTTCGCTTATTACCTTCATTTCCCGACCGCACGAGTCGCCCCCGGCGCCTCCGCCCCATACAATTTATTTTGCCTCATCAAAACGTCAACACTGCGATGTATATTTTGGGGATTTTGAGGAAGGTTTTATTTGTGATAGAAGCGACTCTAAGTTTTGTTTGAAACAATTTAAACCAGTTTTACATTTATATAATCAAGTCTATATTCCTTGCGGGTTAGTTAGAAACAACATTCTTGAAAAGACCGAAAGGCCACTTTCAGCTGTTTGGCTAGCAGCTGTTAGCAGTTTAAAGATATAATGATATTTGGTTTTTATAAGCAAAGGGATCATATTTTATTATTGTCTCTAAAATGCATTAACAACGAATGCAGAGTTGTGGGTACATAATATAATTTGCATTACATGGACTTTGATATTCATAAATCGGCGCTTCGTTTAAAAACTTACTCAATCCAGCCCTCTAGCACAGCACGCGCGACGCCGTTTTTATGGCGCGAAAAACTATCGCTGTCCCGTTTCACGTCATAATAAAAAGCGAAACGGCGCTAGTTTGCCGCGCGCGGGATTATGGTCACAAACGCACCTCGGAATGCCCTCTAGAGACGTGAGGAGGCAGCCAAGAACTGACGCCAGGAGGATTATATTACCGCAGATTTGAACTCAGAATAATGTCGATTTGTGACATACATACATACATACATATGGCCACGTCCATATCCCTTGCTTAGACAGAGCAGAAAGTCTTGAAAAGACTGAACGGCCACGTTCAGCTATTTGGCTTAATGAAAGCATTGAGATTCAAATAGTGACAGGTTGCTAGCCCATTGCCTAAAAAAGAATCCCAAGCTTGTAAGCCTATCCCTTTGTCGCCTTTTACGACATCCATGGGAAAGAGCAAGCTATCATTAAGCCAAACAGCTGAACGTGGCCTATCAGTACTTTTCAAGACTATTGGCTCTGTCTACCCCGTAAGGGATAAAGACGTGATCATATGTATGTATGTATGGGAAAGAGACGGAGTGGTCCTATTATTTTTTGTATTGGTGCCGGGAATCACACGGCACAATTTGTGTCATTTATTTATTATATATGTAAGCATAATAATTGCAGCTGCCTCTAGACGGGCCCTCTATGCTAATGCTGGATTCTGTCCCCTTTTTATTGTTTTTGGCGCGAAATTGACACGTACCGACGTTTCGTTATGACATTGTTCGTTTTGTAATTTAGAAGGTACGTCCACCCTCGGATACTTGAATGGTAGTTTTTGTTCTCATTTTTCATGGTAAGGACAATATTTTGGTAGAAAATCATTTATCTGATATTAAACGACGAGACTGTATTTCATTTAATTGTAATATTGTCAAGATTTAGATGACTTGAAAATCATGCAAAAATGCTGATGATCATGGCAAGTCGAAGGTTTTTTGTGACTGAAATGTCATGTAAAGAGGTTTTCTACTTATTAGCGTAACGCCCCGGCTTCGCACAGGTAGCGTTTATTTATATAAACCTTCCTCTTGAATCACTCTGTCTATAAAAAATCTAAGCATACACACTTTAGATATAAGACGCGGGAAACGACTTTGCTTTATACTATGTAGCGAAGTCAGATTAAGTACCCTACCCGAACTAGACAATATGACGGGATTAATGAATTTAACGCTTTCTATTCATTAATTCCGTGCTAACCCACACAGTGTCCAAATAACAATATGGCAAACACCGGCCGGACACAGGTGCGTAAGTGTGAATTTGAACGTTCAACGCGGTTTAATGGAACTGTCAGTCTGGGCGACAACTCGTCAGCAGCGAAAGGGTTAACGTTTTGAACCGGAGCCGCCTCTATAGTGACGGTATTACAGGGGTTATTGTGACGCTTTTCAGTCTTTTTCGGATATTTGACAACCTTTCAATACTTTTTTTTTTTGCGTGAATGCACATCGTTTCATATAAAAGTGATTGACGCAACTTTGATAGTATTTTAGATTCTTCATGCGTCTTTCTCCGTGTGGATAATCGATTATTTCATTAGATCAACATCGTTTTATTTTAATAGATTGTACATTACGGTATTTAGAGCAAACGTGCCGAGATGGTGCTACTTATTAAAGATGTATTCAAATAGAAGAAGATCGACGTTATTTGTATAAATGAGATTTTTTAAGTATTATTTATTAAATAGTGTTAATTATATTATTATTTAAATTTCTATTAAATCATCATAATTAATCATTACAATGTATTTTCTTGTCCACGTTTCTATTCTAAGGTTGGATAATTTTGAAGTTGGTGTTATTGAAAAAAATGCTGACAATATAGTGATGTTTGAAATGTCCCATAACAATGAATAAAAATTTTGAATTTGAAAAAAATAATTATTGTGTCCTAATTACTCATCAAGGATACAAAAGGTTAACTTTTAAATGAGCCCTTATTCAAAAGATTATATAGTATTCTTCTGGTCGACTTCTAAATATGTAAGTAATATAAATAAAATTAAACATTACATATTTATCTTAGAAAAAATATACAGTTTATCGCAACAATATCGAGTCAGTCAGTAAATCGGTAGCGTCACATACATTTTCAAACTGTGACGGGTAAATACAAAAGCAATTTAAGTTTAAACAATAGGCGGGCTTGAGACAAACTCAAAGGGCGAACTCAATTTCTAACTTATGCAGCTTGCGATAGAGTTCATAATGATAAAAATATTGACCTTAGTGAAGTGTCACCCCATAGTCTTATGGTGTGAATAGTAAGGTTCCAAATTGAATGGAATTTTGCGTATAAAAATGTGAAATTGATAAAGATGAATGGTTCGGATTTAGTTGGTATAGTAGTGATAAATCATGGTGCGTTCGTGAAATTTGAGACTGAAATCTTTCGGTTGGCGCCAAAATGTAGGATAATAATTGTAGTCGGATTCGTTTCACTACAATTATGGTTATGAATGACTTACGAGAAATGAACTAAAAACATTCTGGTGATGGGTTTTAAAAAAATTGAAAATGAGAAAAATTAAATTATCATTCTATTAATATCTAAATGCAATAAAACTAGCTTTTTCCCGTAGCTCTTCTCTCTCTCTCTCTCTTCTCGCTTTCAACTAAATTTCCCGATAATTCCGTCCCTATGAAAATTTATTAAATCGTATTATTGATAGTATAAAAATATCGCAACTTATGGTTGTGACACCATAAAGTTTTCATTAGCATCTCGCGTCTGACATTTAGGACTGAAGTACTGATACGTCATTCTAATGATTAAAAGTAAAACATTGAATTTCTTTTGTCTTATATTATTAAATTTCTATGGGTTTAATGTCGGGCCGTGAAATCATAACATATATACAGAATCCTTAATAGAAATACGGCTTATGGCTGGATTTTAATGATGCTAACTTGTCACAAAAATTGTTGTTATTTATATAGTAGGTACTTTTTCCAGAAGCAAGTCGTAATGTTCTCCTTAAGTATTCCACTAGAACGCGGTCAGTCAAACGTTTCGTTTTAAATACGCCTTCCTCCACAGACATCCGTTTCATACATACAAAATACGGGTGTATTCTCATTCGTACCAACCTCTTTGCATTTTATAACTGTATTTTTTTTTTGTATTTAAAACAAAGTAACGTGTGGTTCCCGGCACCAATAAAGAAAAATAAGAACACTTCATCTTGTTCCCATGGATGTTGTAAAAGGCGACTAAGGGATAAACTTATCGTGATTATATGTATGTTTGTATATAAAAACAAACTTGGGACTGTGACAAGTGGAAAATGTAGTCTTCGACTATTTACGTCTTTCCACTTACCACAATCCTTACATACTTTTTTTTGCTACATTTACTTTCAAAAACTCCTTCATGTATGCTCTTTGGATTAGAGTACATATGTTTGACCAGAACTTTCGCCAGGACGTCCCAGATTTTATCAAAGTATATTCATACTTCAAACTGGTCTTCTTTCTCCAAAGTCCCACTTTCACTAGCTTTGTGTATCAGATTTGTTCTTTCATATCCTTGTATTTTTCTGACTCCATAATATATTTTACATACGTAAGTAAAACTTACTTACGTATGTAAAATATATTGGTATATTGTACATTTCATATCTTTTTTTTAAACGATGCTTAAAATCTGTCTAGTGAGTCGTAACACAGCAAAGCTGCTGCAAAATTAAATCATTCTGTTTTTTTCAAAAGAAATATAAATTTGATAAAAATTAAAAGTTTTTAGGGTCAAAACTAAAAGTATCAAAGGGATACATCCAGATAAATGGTGGACAAAACGGTGACTCGGCCGACTGGGGCACCGTTTTCAGGCACAAAGCGCAGTTGGCCTGCCGTTTGAAATTGCATGTTTTGTCTCTCTCTAATTGTAGGGCTGTCATTTTAAATTGTAAGTAATGTTTGTCTCTTTCTTTAATGATTTGATGTCGTTTTTACAAATTATAGATCTTTGCTCATTTTTAATTGAGCATCTTCAGATAGAACATGACTCACCCAATCCAGGATCTATGGTCAAAGGAACCCCCCGGGCTCCTTTAGGTACCACTCCAATGTTATGGCTGGACTAAAGCCAGGAGGAAGAAGTAGGGCAGTGTCAGTGCTGATGAATATTAAGTTACAACACATTTTTTTTTTTTTTGGATCGAAGTGAAGTATCATATGACTTTTTCACACTTTCACGCGAAATCTACTGAACCGATTACAATGAAATTTGGTATGTAGGTAGCTGAAGACCCAGAATAACATATGGGCTACTTTTTATCTCGGAGTTCCCGCGGAATTGGTAGGGTTTCCACGCGGACGATGTCGCGGTCTCCAGTTATTAATATCTCCCGACTGCGCCAGATAATGCGTAGACTATTATATCGACGATACCTTCGAAATACCGCAGCAATAATCGAAAATAAAATAAAAGAATTTATGTTAACGTAAATGGCAACGTCAGGACGTTTAGAATTTCTGGACGATTGCCAGGCGTTATCGGATTGTTGTAGGAGATGGGAATTGAGGTGAGAAACGACTGACGTCGGCATCACTATGCAAAAGACGGGTTCAAAACCGGAGCCAAATTTTGAGGACATTGAATTGTACGGATTTGTGTGGTTTGTGTTAAGTTTTGCAACCGTCATTAATATATTTTTATTACTTCTTCTGTGTAATTTGTCCCGTATGTATTTATTATATATATATATATATATATATTTATTTATTTATAATATGTTTATCACTTATTTATAGTTTTTTTTTAGTTAAATCATATTTTTCGATTCTGTTGATCATTTAGCTATTACTTTCAAGAACACACATCGGCCAATTGCAATTTTATTATATGTAAATCATAACGTATTGATTAATAATATTGTTCACGTCTTACAAAATCTATAGAAAATACAAAGCACGCCTTCAAAGTTAAACCAATCAAGTACCTAACAAATAATATCATAAAATTCAGCTCTCCATTTTAATGGCCACAAATTTAATAACTCCCTTTAAGAACCGCCCGTTTTAAAAGATCCATATTCATGGATCCGCATTGCTCGGTGTACCTCCATCAAATGCATTTTATTCAATTAATTTGCAGTAACTATATCGATATCTATAGATAGGATCAGTACGATCCACTTAAGTCTTGTAAAAGGATCGCTAGCTATGAATATTCCTTTAAGTACTTTAGCTAACAAGTCGAGTGCCCGTTGAAATTGAAAATAGAGTCGACTAGCTTTTACCAGCGGTTTTTGTTCAAAAATATACTTACAGGTTTTACGCTAATCCTACGGGAACTGTTATTTTTACTGGGATAAAAAAGTACACTACGTCCTTCTCCAGACTCTTATAAAAGGTATTCGGTAAATCGTAGTATATTGAGCAAAACATGTCCTCTGGCAGTATTTAGGAACTCCAAATGTGGAAAATAAGAAAAAAAATTAAACATATTAAAAAAAACATAGCGTACTAACTTCTCTTTCCGAGTCTATTGTAAAAGTCAATTAAGGGAAAGAATAACAAACTTAAGATTCTTAAGCGAAAGGCTAACAGTCTGTCACTATTAGCATCTAAATTCTATCATTAAGCTATTCGTCTAAATATGGGCTCTCAGTATTTTCATGACTGTTGGCTGTGTCTACCCCGTAAAAGATAAAGACATGGCGACACTGTAAATCAAGTCTAGTAGGCAGACGGCCTGCGTGTTTCCGGGAACTCACAAAAGTGGATTTATCTAATGAATTTATCGTTTTCGAGTGGTCCACGGGCTTTGCTACAAAAACAAGAAATTGTAAGTGATTGAGTGAAATGTTGTGTATGTGAAGATATTATTCATTACATATTTAATAGCTTTGAAGCTGCAGAATATTCTAAAGAGCCGTGTAGAACCCGGCAATTAGGATTCTTCCTGTAGGAGATGGGGGCTAGCAACCTGTCACTGTTTGAAACTCAACTCCATCGCTAAGTCATACTGCTGAACGTTGCCTTTTAGTCTTGATAATACTATTGGCTGTATGTAGCCCGCTACTATATGTATGCATTTTAATATACTTGTCATAATATGTTTAATTACTATTATTTTACTTTATAGCCGTGTGGCTCTCGGCACCAATAAAAAAAAATATAATAGGATCACTCCATCTCGTTCCCATGAATGTCGTAATAGGCGACTAAGAAATAGGCTAATAAGCTTGGGATTTCTCTTATAGACGTTGTGCTAGCAACCTGTCACTACTCGTATTTGAATCTCAATTCTATCTATCTAGCTGAACGTGGCATACCAGTCTTTTCAAGACTGCTGGCTCTGTCTACCCCGCAAGGAATATAGACGTGATTATATATATGTATTTAATATGTTTTACATGAAAGTTAAAATCTTTTGTTTACATTTTTTGTTCCATTCCAAGTTTTGTCTTTATCACTCATCACTCACTCATGAATGGCACTTTCGTTAAAATTTTGACATTCCGTAATATATTCCTCACATTAATTATGTTATTAAATATTTTAGTATATTTGTTACTATTTTTAACATCTCACTTTGTATGGGAATTCAAAATTATCAATGGTAAAATTATAACAAGAATAATTGGGTGGAATCAATTGATAGATTCATGGTACACAAAATACAATTCATAATGATCACTCATCAATGCCCAATAACATTAACATTTTAATTGGCGTATCTTTATTTTAAACTAGCATGCAGCCCCGGCATCGCTTCTGTGGGAATACTATTTCAGATATTTTTTTAATTAAGGTAAAAAAATTAATCTTTCATGTAACGCAAGAAATTTTTATAATAAGTAATTTTTTTAAATTAATTTAGAACGCGAAAATAGGCAGCTTTTTTGTTTATTTCCACCATTTCTAAGATACTAAAATAAAGATAACAAATCTTCATACGTATTTTATTTGAAAATAAATACATACATACAAAACATCACGCCTCTTTCCCGGAGGGGTAGGCAGAGACTACCTCTTTCGACTTGCCACGATCTCGATCACGAAAATAAGTATGTTGAAATTAATTTATTGACACGAGAAGAATTAAGAAAAATAAAATTACAAATCCATGCATAACTACATCTATTTATTTATTGAGCCTTAAAGTTACAATAGGTGAACTTAATAATACTAATAACAATCTCTTCCAGTCAAACTATTGAAAATAGCAAATTTATTTTTACCTAAAAATTATGTTTGTAAAAGTCCATACACAGAAAAAAAACATGCTCCAAAAGATACTCAGCGTTTTTGTTTCTTTTTTTAATTATTGTTCTCTCATCTTTTCTTATCTAATTACTTTTATTCTTTCGAATGCTAAATTTTTTTAAACATAAAAGTGAATATTACAACTAAAATAATCAAAAGAGACAGTGGCAGCATCTCTGTCGGTACAATATTTTATGTTAAGGCGAAGTTAAACGCTTAATTTGCATAGAAATTATATCGGCTTGTTCATAGAAAATTTTCCTAATTAAAACGCCTTCGCAGCGGGATTTCGCTCCAATTAAAAGTTTCGCGGTGCATACCACAGGCGGTATTGTACGGGAGATTGATACAATTTGGTATTTCAATTGAGACTAACTATACGTTTATTGTGCACGTTGATGTACCTATTGTATTTTTTTTCTACAAATGCAATTCTGTTTTGTTCCCGGCACTTTAGAACACTAGAACACTCCGTCTCTTTCCCATGGATACCGTAAAAGAATACTCGTTCATCCAGTGGCAGAGTCTGGTGGCAAATTAAAACTATAGTGTGCGCTTCTCTAGCTTGAAAGCTTTGGGATATGGAAACGTCTATTTTTCCTACGAGGAAGACAGGCTTAAAAATCTTGAAAAGACTGGAAAGCCACGTTTAGCTGTATGGCTTTATGATGATGAGGAATTGAGATTCAGGTTAAGCAAACTGCCAAAATAATTCCGATGTTACAAAACATGCGAGTTAACATAATCTACATCAAATCAATACCGTTTCAATACACTGACCATGTAAAGTCCAAATTAATTACTCGTGTCAATTAAACTATAGACATAGGTAGGTACGCAATCCGCCTATATTAACTAATTAAACGTTTGAACTTCTGCCAATATGAGCATTGCGTTGGAAAGCTGAAATTGAATCTACATACATACATATAAAGTCACATCTATATCCCTTCTGGGGTAGACAGAGCCAATAATCTTGAAATACTAAAAAGTCACGGGCAGCTGTTAAACTTTATGATGGAATTGAGATTCGAATAGTGACACGTGCTAGCCTATCGCCTACAAGAAGAAGCCAAAGCTTACTAGCCTTTTCCTTAGTCACCTTTCACGACATCCACGCTAAAGATAGATATATTTGTCCTATTCAGAATTGCCGGAAACCACGCGGCACCTAAAATTTAATCTATTTGACTTTAGTCTGATTCAAATTTGAAGTCCACTTTTAATTAAGACACATGACTAGGAATTACTTTTGATGTTAGCATAATCTGTGTTATTATAGAGTTTTATATACATTTTTCATTTTACTTACTGTGCCGTGTGGTTCCCGGCACCAATACAAAAAAGAATAGGACCACTCCATCTCTTTCCCATGGATGTCGTAAAAGGCGACTAAGGGATAGGCTTACAAACTTGGGATTCTGTTTTAGGTGATGGGTTAGCAACCTGTCACTATTTGAATCTCAATTCTATCATAAAGCCAAATAGCTCAACGTGGCCATTCAGTCTTTTCAAGACTGTTGGCTCTGTCTACCCCGCAAGGGATACAGCCGTGACCATATGTATGTATGTATGTTCATTTACTCCATTCTATAATCTACTGTTTTATAAAGTAGAGTTATTAATTGTTTCATACCCAGCAATGATAGTTCATAGTCTTACAGCATACCTACCTAATATAATTTAATAACGCCACTTTTTCGCACTGGTCAGCGATTCGATTGCCAATGCTCTTAATACCTGAATCTTTTTTTTTTCTCTCTCAATATATTGTAATTAATCAATTATATGTAGGCAGTTAAAATTACTAGCATAGAAAGGAAAACCTGTTATTGGCTTTAACATTGTTTAATATTAATGTAAATTGTAACTGTAACGCTGTTGGTTTTCTTAAATAAATAAATAAATAAATAAATAAATAACAAAGACATCAACAACTTAACGTGGCCAATCGCAGCCCGCGTTGCAGGTAACGTCGTCGTCTGCAAAGTTGTAAACTTACTTAATAGATATTGATACGCCACGCGGCTGAAAACACGATTATTGCATTAGCACAACTTGGTTCTAAATAATATTGTAAGAGCGTCGTTGGTTTAATGAGTAAAGTGTCTGATTTAAAGCATAGCATGCTTTAAAATAAGAATCAATGCAAATAGAGTCGACGGCATCTATGGCGCAGCGGTAGTACGATTGTCTGTGACACCGGAGGTCCCGGGTTCGAATCCCGGCCGGGGCATGATGAGAAACGAACTCTTTCTGATTTGCCCGGGTCTTGGATGTTTATCTATACAAATATTTATAATAAAATATAGTATCGTTGAGTTAGCATCTCGTAACATAAGTCTGGAACTTACTTCGAGGCTAACTCAATCTGTGTAATTTGTCCCGTATATAATGGAGATACAGATTCAAATCCTGTGTCGGGTCATGTACCAATGACTCTCTTTTCGAGTTTCGCATAATAGTTTGAGTGCAAACTATGCTCTTACAGTAGTAAGGGAAGATGTCGTGAAGCAAAGGTGCACATTAAGGCAACTGAATAGATTAGATTTATTTTCAAAATTAGATTCAAGTATCATATGTTTTTGTTGATGTTTTTGTTACACTGTAGCAGTTAAATGTATGTAATGTAAAAAATATCTAAGTTTAATAATAAATAAAAAAAAATAAAAAAAAATATATATAGTATCACTTATTGACGTCACATCACTTAAATCTAATTATAACTACTACCGCTTCCAAAGCGCATGTGTAGAAGAAGCGGCGGAACAAACTACACTGCAGCAATGAAAGGCCACGTTCAACTGTATGACTTAATGATGGGATTGAGATTCAAATAGCGACAGGACATAAAAATTACAAGTTTATAAGCCTCTCCATTGACTGACTCTAACAATCTGCACGAAAAACGGTGAGCACGTCAAGATGTCATTCAGCCCTATTCTTAAATGGCGGGAACCACACGGCTAATGTACGTGTGTAATAACTCAAATACGATAGCTCTCCAGTTATTCCAGCGCTAATAACTGCAAGCTTGTATTTCGCAAACAATTCTCTCAGCACGTCTTGCAAAAACGACCGGTCTGCTTGTTTCTGTATTCATTGCTCGAAAACCTCTCAGTGTAAAGCTAAGTGACTTTTCCGGCAGCGTTCTGGCTGCGTCTGTTTTTACGGCTACGGCACGTGAGCGCGGCTTCTTAGTGCCAAATTAAGACTGGCTTCTCGAAATGTATTTACTGGAAATACATTCATTCATTCATATAATGACGTCTATATCCCTTGCGGGGTGGGCAGAGCCAGCAGTCTTGAAAGTCTGATAGGTCACGTTCAGCTATTACAGGTTAATACTAGAATTACACTTAAGGAATCAGCGGTATTTTTTGAGCCATATTCTGTCACGCTGGTCGGGAAGCCATATATGTAGTATATTACAGGGTATATCAGTTGCAGATAATAAAAGGCAATTAAAGGAATGCATACAAACATATGATCACGTCTATATCCCTTGCGGGGTAGGCAGAGCCAGGAGTCTTGAAAAGATTGTTAGGATCCATTCAGCTGTTTGGCTTAATTATAGAATTGGGATTCAAATAGTGATAGGTTGCTAGCCTATAATACTCATCTTATGAAATGAAGCATTACATATGTGGATCCGATAATATCAAATACAATATTTTTTTCCTAAATCCTTAACCATCACTCTCCTGGCTTTTTCCTGTTGATTTCTTGCCTTCCATTCGGAGTCACCACAGACTGGGTAAGTAAGATTCCCACGGAGCAATGTTCATACTTGTTACGTAAGAAATTCTGAAATTTCTCAACCAATATAACAATATTTCCTAGAAATTTAAAATCCTTTACCATCATTACGCGAAATAAAAAGGACTACTTACCAGAATGTACTCCCGAGCGGGCAACTTATTCGTATTTCTCACTAGAGAGTCATTCAACTTTTCAAAACACCACTAACGAGCCACTTCATGCGCTGTTCTGAGAAGATGCCAGGCTTTTGAGCGGGTTATTTGTGACCTGATTTAGTCATACCATTTTAATTTATTTAAGGAATTTCATAAACAAGATGGAAATGTTGAACAATAAACGAGCGTGTAAACATTAAGACTACTAATCTACAATAATTGGTAAGACCGAATGTATGTTCAGACAGAGACAGGTCAGGTCAAGAGTACTTTAATCCGCCGAAGTTTCATGTATATAGGAATCAATATGGATGAAGCAAAATAAGTATGCAGGGATCGTGACTAAAATTGATTGAACAAACATCCTTACTGACATCCTCATAAACTATCGCATTTATAATATTAGTAGGATTACCAGATACCTTGATCATAAATTCTCTCATTTTGCTGGTAAGCAATGGTTGCACTTTGACTCGTTTAGACTATATTTGTCAACGATACCATTTTTTTTATGCAGGTCCGATAGTGATACTTCCAGTTCTAACTTCGGCATCTTTCCACTTTTTTTTAAATAAGTAGTGACTAACGCATCGTCCGCTTCGCTGACTATAATATTTATAAGATAATTTGGCGCCAATTTTAGATTGGGCTAATCCACACTAATAATAAAGAGGAAAGATTTGTATTTTTGTATGTTTGTGTAATAAACTCAAAAACTACTGGTCCGATTTTGATAAAATTTGGCACAGATATAGAATAGACCTTCAAAAGTGACATAGGGATAAATTTGTTTTGAAATAAATTTATTTCACAATATAAAACACAAAAATATGTCCACCCGTGCGAAGCCGGGGCGGGCCGCTATATAACATATTTTAATCAAAACCTAAGAAAAAAATGACATTTTTTAGTTTCATGGCCACAAAGATAACTCCCGCTAAAATACTACTCGGTATATCCCCATTCGTTTGCTAAATGTTTTCACATCGTGAACTTATTAATATTTCACCCTCTTAACTTCTCCAGTCCTAACGTTAAATGGAAAGACGAGTTAGGGTGATTCTTGATCTATTATAGCGACAAACATTTGCTTTTAGATCTAATTATTAATTCATGAAATTTCGACGGTCATACGTATTTGCAAATTGTAAGGAAGATTTCGCAAAAAAAAAAATAACTGATTTGAATTTGGAAATGTTGCTGTAGTTCCATCTGTCGGCCAACCATCTTTCTCGAATATTAAGAGATTGATCGAGGTATTTGTTTGTTTCGCCGCTACTTTTATCCAGCTTTGGAAGGAAAGTCTTGGCAATGGGGTGGCGTCAGTAATAGCTTCGATGTGACCGTGAAATTATCTAATAAATTATATGAGTATTGCCATGCAATATGCAATGCAGCATTTTGCACATGCCTATAAGCATGTACAATATATTATGTAAATGTGAGTTTTTTATTTTATATTTATTTTGATTCACAGTACAATTTAATTTATTTAATGTTATTTAATTTTTGTTACAGGTATGATAAGTTGAAGAAGCATATAAGCCCAGAAAAAATACTTTCGTTATAACAAGGTATTTCTAAGCATCGTATCGTAAATCTAATACTACCCGTATTAGATTTTTCATAAATTAATAACGTTACGAAGCAAAGTCTACAGTGCTACGAAGTGACTTCTACGACCTGCTACGTTTCGTAGCACTGGTCTACAATTCCTAACATGCTACGCCACAGCTACAACAATGGTCTACGAAAGGCTTATAACAATTTTGTTACAATAAATCTGTTTACACTATTACGCACGCCTGAACTTTAAAAAAATCTCATTAATTCGTTGCGTTCCTGTAGGAATTTAGAGATATCTTATTAAGTTTATCTAAATTTCTCAAGAAACATACATGCAAAATATCGGCTTTTAACCCTCAGTAATCAATATTGTCTGTCAGTAAATTACTTCACGTTTTTATCTTTTACGGGATAGACAGAACCCAAAGTCTCAAAAAGCCGTGTTCATCTGCATAACTGAATGATAAAAAAATACTCAGTAATACAGTAGTTATATAAATCATTGATTTACACTCCAAAAAACATTACAACATGAAGGAGTTTCATCTCAAATTTATATTTGAAAATGTGATAAACAAGAAATGCGTCTGGAATTCCGCTATTATATAGCAATGTCATGTTTTCGCATTGTACAAATAATAAAAGTCCAAGCGTGGCACAACAAAACGAAAACGTCCTTTTGTGCGACTACGCTGTATAACTGAGCATTCCTTTTGAAAGCTAAGACGAAATGGAGTTTGCGAATGAAAATTACTGGAACTGACTCCCATCTTTTCTAAATCCGTTTAGTTGTAAATATTTATTAACTAATATTGAACATGTGAATGTTTTGACATGGTACTGACATAATTTGTGCAGTATCTACAATTTTTTTCCGTAGACTGTGTGTATTCGTCCACGATTTAGATTTAAGAGATCTATATTTTTAAATTGACGTCCGGTGAAAATGCTGCAGTGTAATTTGTTTCGCCGCTTCTGATGCACATGTGCTTTTGTTAAAAAAGAGAGCAATAAATTTTGATAAACCTTATGTTTTTGGAGTTTGATATCAAATAATCATCAGATTATTTTGGTAGTTCAACCATAGGTAAGATAAATTTCAGTAAAACCAGAACTGAAACGGAACAACTGCAAGTCCTAATACGAGTATAAAACGGAAAGCGTGTTCAATATGATTTTTTAATAAGCTCGATTATTTGTGCATATTACAGAAGATTACCAAAGCACATGCGTAATAAACGAGAACTAAGCGTTGTTCCCGCTCCGCAACACGCCACGTGGCACGTGACACGTTTCGCTCAGCTCCGCTCCGCGATACTAATTAGATGAGGTTACGTTACGAGCGACTGTTATGGGCGTAATAAGTTTCGTCTAGTTTCGAGCGAACAATTTTCGTGTCAATCTAACTTGCGAAGCGGGGTAAGGCTGCCCGCACATTGTGCTTCGTCTTATGTTATCGGCTTGTTTAATGTGTTTTTTTTTTAATAATAAATGTTTAAGTCTTTTGTAAAAGCAAAATACATAAAATAATAGTAGTTTGTTTATTTTTTATTTAGAAGATGTACCTGGAAATGTTTAAATTATTCAACAGTGCATACTAACCCTTATATAAACATGCCAAAAATGTTTTAAATTAAAAACGAAATACATTAAAAAACAGCTGATTGTATAGTGACTTCGCATGAATCACAAAAATATTATAAGTATTTTATCTATTCTACAAAATTTTTGATGTTATGAAACATATGTACATATGTACAGACATATATTTTTTTTCTCATAATATCATCTTGACATTATATTTCTTGTCAGCTTGTCTAATAGTTGTCAATATCTGACATACCTGGTTAAAATTGTCAAATTTAATTTTATATATAGAATTCTCGTGTCACAATGTTCGTTCCCGTACTCCTCCGAAACGGCTTGACCGATTCTCATGAAATTTTGTGAGCATATTGAGTAGGTCTGAGAATCGGCCAACATCTATTTTTTATACCCCTTAATGATAAGGGTTGTCCACCCTTAACATTTTTATTTAAATAGAAATTACTTAAAAAATATTTATATGGCAAAATAATGTTTGCCGGAACAGCTAGTGTAGTTACAAAACGTTTTATGTGAAACAAGCCTTAATCGTCAATCTAACTTGTGATCCATGCGAGTTGCGCTAAGTTTTTATTAGGTGCTAGTTTTCGATCTACGTTAAGATTGGAAGATTAACTTATTATATGTTACAATTATTTTTAGGCTTGTTTCTTATCATACATCACATCTATATCCCTTTGCGAGGTACACAGAGCCAACAGTCTTGAAAATACTGATCGGCCACGATCAACTGTTTGGCTTACTTATAGAATTGAGATTCATATAAAGTGACAGGTTGCTAGCCCATCGCCAAAAATAAGAATTCCAAGTTTAAAAACAAAGGATGACGTAAAAAGCACCCTTAGTCGCTTTAAACGACATCCTTTGAAATGAGATGGAGTGGTCTTATTATATTTTCTATTGGAGCCGGGAACCACACGGCACTTGTTTGTTACTTTATATTTAATTCAAGGTTTTGCATCACACCTTGAACTTACTTTTCGTTGCATTACGTAAGTGATCTATATTTGCACATGCAAGATTTGAAGCACATGCTCTTTGAAAAGGTTACAAATAAATAATTACCTAACTAAACTTTTAAATTGAAAGTTTTCAGAACTTATCTTTATTTAAAAATTTAAAACTTAAAATCTCTACAAGCAAATACCGCGAAAATAACCATTTTCTATGAAATCAACCCACATATTTCCACGAGTCTACGATTAGGCATGAAATTTGTTTATATTTAGTACAAAATAAATCAATACGGACATGTAGTAAATCACAGAAAAGAGCCATTCCGTTAATAAGATTCAAACAAGTACACCTAAAAATGGACATGTTTTTAAGTCAGTATTTTAATCAGTCGGCCACCAACACTCTTTTACTTGCTCTTACTCTGTTATATACTTGTAAAAAAAAGTACCTGGGTGACCGTTCGGTTTCTTTTTAACTGTTTTAATGACATCTGAAAAATCCCCAAATAAGTATTTTGTTTTAAGTAACTAGTAAAAAAAAACTACATATATGCAGTTGCACCTGGGATCCCAACGCGAAAGACCTAACACGCTGATCGCTGAACAGTTCCACGAGGGTGGCGATGAAATTAGATTTTTTGTATGCGGGGTAGACAGAGCTAACCACACGACAATTATTAAAACAATGTGGGAAAATTTATTTGGGTGAAAAATATAGAAAAGACGAATTTCCCCAAATATTGTACCCAGCTTGATCGATTTTTATTTACCCCTATTATTTATTTATTTTAGGTATAGCAAATGTTGCTCGTTTAATAATATAAAGTAAAATGAATTTATTCATAGAACACCACAACAAAAAAAAAGACAAAAAACAAGAATATGTACAAAAGAAGACTGGTAGTATGTTGTTCCCGAAAGGGTACCCCCTCCACATAATAATAATATAGGATGTAAGTAGAATTATATGTCACGCGTCGTCATACGTGATCGTTTGCCGATTGCACTGTAGCCGTCGAGCGTGCGCCGCGGGTGTCACTCGTCAGTTATTAACTCGCCTCCATACGTGACGAATCCGACGCCTATTATGAAACTTGCCCGCCCGCGCCAGCCGTCTGTTACGTGCTGCCGACAATTATGGAAATTACAGAAGTGTTGCTGTTTATATTGTCACAAAGTCTGTCAAATCGTTTGATTGATCATGAAGAATGTGCGGAGGACGCGAGAACTCTCGGTAGTCCCCTGGCAACTTGGTAGGTTAATGGAGTGCGATGCAAATGCACTTGGAGTTTAAAGATGAAGGGATAAGCTAAGGATAGAGGTGGCAGGAAGTATTTTGAATATGTTTTGAATATATATTATTGAATATGCCATTTTACACCCAGGGCTATAAAGCATTTGAAGAAGAACTAAGTAATAATCCGTTTTCTGCCGCTCTCGAAGATGCATCTCAAAGATGAGCATTGCATGTTCCTGTTTAAACTTTCTACTTCTTTGTTTCGGGGCCCAGAGTCACTAGAACTTTTTTCTCCTATAACCCAAGCATAAGACTTTTAAGGTTGTCATTATTACAGTTTACTTTTGTGTAGCAGTTTTCACCGAAATTAATATATTCATGTTCGAAATGTTTATGATGAAACAGAAGTATACACTGTGCAATATATTACATATATCAGACATTGTGGCTAGTGTAAAGGAGAAGTCCCGGCGTGCCCCGACGACAAAGTGACCATATGTTTTAGTACACAAGGTTTACGTTGGATATTCTGCACCAACGTTATTTTATTCTTGTATAGCAACTCCAACAAAATCCGGGCGTAGCGCCCCGGGCTTTCACACTCTAGTCTGATATTAAGTTGGCACAGTGCACGTGACAAATTTAACGCGATTATGAAACTGGCTCATTACGATCTCCACGTTTCGTGTAACAGCTAATTGTGCGCGTGATTAAATACAAATGCTCTTAATGTAATCGGTTTAGAAGAAAACGTAAAGTGAGATTGTACTTGGTGTTATTTTTTTGGACTTACTGAACCCTATATGCTACTTACGTCTTATTTATTGATTGTTTTTTATGATACTATATGAAATCGGAGTAGTTGATTTTAAATTTTCGCATTATTCTCTTTATAAATAATACAGGTATTTTACGCACACCGAGTAAATTTGATAAATTTAAATGTAATGTGATAGTGATAATGTTTATTGTATATGTATGTTTTAAATCGTGAGAAAATATCCAGAATTCTACAACAAAAAAGATAATTTACCGCGGCGTTATACCACAGGACAAAATAAAATAAATTAATTACACCTAACTTAAACTGGTAACCTCAAATTGATGACTTAAAAAAATTCATAATGACTACCTACCCTACCCGACTGCATAAGAAAAGAAGAAAATGTAAACTTATTTAATAAAAACTTAAAACCTCTTTTGACGGAACTTAAAATTACTTTTTTTGTTGTATCGGTAACTGTTATTGTCTCTATTCTAAAACGATGAAAACAATTGAACAAAAGATAAATGTATTGGAAAATTTTCATTGCATTTTGGCGAAAATTTATGATAGTGTTGTTCCGAGCTTGTAATTGAAATGGAGTTTTTGTGTTTTAAGAGTGTGAGGTGGTCTTGTAGCGTTTATTACATAAAGTTATAAATTAATTTGTTCAGCCAGTCTTGTAGCCTAAAATAATTTTTAAGAAAAAGGCTTGTTGCTATTATAGATTTTTTGCCTCATAGAAAAATAAAAGTTACATATTGTTTCACCTTAGTATATGCAGTTTCATTAAATGGAAATCAAATATATTGATTGTATGTCGTGCCTGAAAAAACGACTGAAGCATCAATCAGTCTCCGTAGCATGGCATGCGCCATTTTTACCGCGCGAAAACTATCGCTGTCCCATTTCACGTCATAATAAAAAGCGAAACAGCGATAGTTTATCGCGCGATAAAAACACCGTCGCGCCTGTCGATCTACGAGGACTGGTTAAAGTTTTGTTCATGGCTATGTAGATCAATAACTTCAGTTCGTTATTCCCTTTGGAAATTTCCATTTCTTGATACTAACATGTTAAATTTTGCGTTTTGTTTGTGCCGTGTGGTTCCCAACACCATTAGAAAAAAACAATAGGACATCCATCTCTTTCTCGGATGTCGTAAAAGGCGACTAACGTAAAGGCTTCTAAACTTGGGATTCTTCTTTTACGAGATGGGCTAGCAACCTGTCACTATTTGAATCTCAATTCTATCACTAAGCCAAACAGCTGAGCGTGGCCTATCAGTCTTTTCGAGACTAGTGGCTCTGTCTATCCCGTTAGGGATATAGACGTGATCATATGTATTTATGTATGTAATTTTTGCGTTCAACTGTATCTTTGCAACTCCACACTACCATTTAAAGTTTATCAAACTTTCTGACCCGTTCAAACACAAAAACCTCTACTTCCTATGCAAATTTGCATACCACCAGCTTATAAAGTTTTCAGTAAGTATAATACCATACCTACCTACGTACAATAATCCAAGTAATACCTACCATTGATATCTCAGCGTTTCTAATTAAAGCGCGCAGATCCGCAAGCTAAGCGCCGACGTGTTAATATAATGAAGTCAGTATAAACCGGTTTATATCGGTATTAACCGTCACGAGAGGAGCGCTGTGCAGAAGAAGCTTTGTAGGTATGAAACAACTGCCCCATTCTTTGAACGTTAACATATTTGATTATACAGGGTGTCTGGTAAATAGAACATAAAAATGGTAATCTTAAATATGAACATAAAGAAATCTAACCCATGAACATGTTTAACTTTATAAAATCAACAAAATGTTCACTTGGTAAAAAAAATATATATCAAAAATTATCAAAGTCTAAAGACGTTTGAATATGCTCATCCCGCGAGATCCATCTTGTTTATCACCACGCCACGTCCGCGTGGATTCCCACACTTCTTGTTTCTGTTTTATAATTATGTAAAATTTTAACCACCAATTTTTTATATATATGCAACGCGAATGCTTTATATGATATATCTCAATTCTATCAGTAAGCCAAACAGCTGAACGTGGCCTATCAGTATTTTCAAGGCTATTGGCGCTGTCTACCCCGAAAGGGATATAAACGTGACTGTACGTATGTATGTATGTTGCAACGCGATTTACCAGACACACTGTATTGTCACCATCATTTTGCTAAATAAATTAAGTTGAATGAAAAGATTGATGAATGGCAATTGAAATCATGTCAAGATTCCTGCACAGGTACTTCATCTTCGTATATTGATAGAATTTTGATCTTAGCTAAGTAAAGTTCCCCGAAGTTTCATTAGATTCACTTTGTGTTATAACTATGCCCGCTAAGATACTTAGAGACTTATTGGAAGGAAACATCAGTCCTGTAAGGAATGAAGATATACATCTATTATGATCAAATCAGGCATAGACTAAATCCTTCCACTTGCCACGATCTCTGCATACTTCTTTCGCTTCATCCACATTTATACTTACTTGTTGACTAATTCGTTACAAAATACTAATATATTTTTTTTCTTATAATATCTTATAATAATAATATTTATACGGGTAATACAGATTTGTTTCACATCATGGGATAAGTCCGCCATTGCAAGTGATATTTGTTTCTTTTATAACTATGAAATAATTTCTTGTTACTGTGTAAATTGAAATTTATTTATTTATATATTTGCATAGAAATGCAATAGAGATATTACAACATACATACATACATACATATGATCACGTCTATATCCCTAGCGGGGTAGACAGAGCCACCAGTCTTGAAAAGACTGATAGGCCACGTTCAGCTGTTTGGCTTAGTGATAGAATTGAGATTCAAATAGTGACAGGTTGCTAGCCCATCGCCTAAAAGAGGAATCCCAAGTTTATAAGCCTATCCCTTAGTCGCCTTTTACGACATCCGTGTGAAAGAGATGGAGTGGTCCTATTCTTTTTTGTAATGGTGCCGGGAACCACACGGCACTGCCGGGAACCACACGGCACGGAGATATTACAAACAAACAAAAATCATTATAAGGGCGCGGTTAAACAGATAAGGGCGCGGTTGGCGTATTACAAGTATTAAAACTTGCAAGCGGTCTCGGATTAACAGTGTGTGCTGAGCTTAATGTTAGTTCGTTTGTTTGTTTATCAAGTTAGTACACGCGGCTACAATTTATATGTGACTACATGATAATGGTGTCTTTATGACTAAAGTGTGAATACTGAGGAAGATTACTTTATTATTATTTTATTTACTTTACACTTATTTATTGCTAAAACCGTATGGTTCCCGGGACTTTAATAGAATAAAACCACTCCATCTCTTTCCCATAGATGTTGCGAGCGACGACTAAGGAAAAGGTTTTTAAATTCCTGATTCCTCTTAATTAGCAATGGGCAAGCAACCTGTATATTTGAATCTTAATTTCATCTGAACGTATCCATGCAGTCTTTAAAAACTGTTGTGTCTTTATTTTATATGTATGTCATGTTAATGTCTCAATGTTTCCCATGAAAATACCACAACCACACATGAACTTGTGAACTGGTAGGCTCCAAAAACGAAAATAAGTGTTTTTAATATAATGACGAACTAAAATAATTATTTTCGAAACAAATCTTTCATTTCATTATTTTGGCTTTGACTTTCCACGATGTATTTAATAAATTATTTTTTTTATTTGTATTCACATAATTATATACTTTTTTATTTCAATAGAAATCTCTTTCTGTATACCCATGACATGTTTAAAAACAAAAGAAGCCATAAACGAATCATAAAAAAAACTATAACAAATCAAGTTATAAGTTGATCTAGCCTCTATTGCGATTTAACCTTCAGATTTCCGGACAAATAGGATCGTGAAGAAAAAGGGCAGAAATGTCCATTTCCTTTTCAACAATTGGCATCCGATGGTACGAGGGTACAAAATGACGATAAAACTGGAACACCTTTATTGGGTGACGACAGTGATAGTAGGTTCGAGTCCGTTTCAATGTATCTGAAACAATTTTGCGTGGGCGTTGCTTATGTATGAATTTTTGACATTTTATCACTTTTGCAATTTTTTTTGGCATTTTACAAGTAGTTGTTTTGAGTGTAATTTATAAATTGAAAAAATTTGCAAAAGTTTAAACAATGGACTGACAGATAGTAAAATGAGGGATTAAATCCATACTAATTGTACATCGGTGCCAGTGATGTCAATTTAATAGATTAATTCGTTAAAAATTTAGTGAAATGATTTCAATTTGAATGATCAAAAAACTTTAAAATATATAAATATGAAAATACTTAGTTAGAAACTTAGAAACCGTCCTCAAGGTGAATGACAAAAGCGGGAACAATTTCCACAAAAAGACGACGCCATTATAAAAATTAAGGAAAAATTCCACTCCCGTTTAAAAATTCTGCGAAACGTTCGTGAGCGTTGAAATGATATCCTTAAATAAGACGCTATTTTTTTTAACGAATAATAATGTTTTCCTTATTTGAAATTGGAGCGTTGATAAATGTAATCAAAAATCGGCAGATAGTTAATAGAGACGGAAGTAAAACTAGATGGAAAAAGTCGCATTCTCAGCTGAATTGGCTTCAGAATGCAGATCGCCATAGATAGATTAAAGAGTTCTATATTTGTTAATTGACGTCTGATGCAAAATGCTTTGGAAGCGGTAGTAGACATATGTTTTAAAATTGCAACTTCATATTTAATTTAAGCTTAATGATGCCCGAAAGGCGAAAGGCTTGTAAATGACAAGGTGCGTCGGATGAAGATATCGACAGTCTTTAGCGGGTTAAACCAATAAATGTAGTACTCGTATATTCCTGCGATAGTTTTTCGCATGTTGGCTGACAAGTAATTAATAAAAAAAAAGGTTGCTAACATCTACGGCTATATTGCTAAAACTGTCGATGAGTTTGTATAACACAAGCTAACTTTAGGTCTAACCATACATGTATATATAAAATCACGCCTTTTTCTATATATAAATAAAATCTCGGAGGGGTAGTAAACTAACATCTTTCCACTTACCATGATCTCTGCATACTTCCTTCGCTTCATCCACATTCATAATTAACTCTTTTCATTCCAGCGCGGCGGTAACAATTTGTCAAGTAAATTTTGTTTATTCCTCAATATTGCAACATTATTACGCACAAGACATTGCCGTAGTTTAGTGGTACATTTAGAAGCAGAGTCCCTATTTTATTCTGTTTGAGGCAATGGCCCCTAATGTCGGACATTACTACGGCTAATGTAAATGTGTTTGCGTGTCATTTGTTGTTGTGCGCTGTTTGTGTTCTTTTGTTCATTTCTCTTTTCTATTTGTTATATCGCTCGAATGACGAAGTTAATGCATACTCCTTTTTCAGTATTTCCTGGTCATCATTATTACCTTTTATTATTATTTTTTTTTTGTCTGTAGATGTAAAAGTTTAAGGATAAGGTACATCGAAATCTGTATCTTCTTACTGTGGCTACATTGCACCTCTCAGTCGTTATGTTTTAAATTCTGTGTCCAAAATGTTTGTTTGTTTTATTTGTCAAGGCTTCGGTATTCTAAATCTGAATTGTACTTTAATATATACTGACTTTAATAGTAACAATTACTGTGTCTGTAAAGAAATTTAACAGACGCGAAAAAAAAAAATTACCGGTGATTTTTGTTTCTATTTTATTTGGTTTACATGTTATCTTAATTGCGATAACTATAACGTTACAATGCACTTTGTTTCGTTTTGGTTATCGCTATAGTATATAATATATTGCATCCAGACTAATTTATGTTCAAATACACGCTCCAATTTTTCTTTGTAGTTTCACCGGTCTTGGGCATTTAAATTTTCTCATAATATCATTCATAATAAGCCAAGTTTTTATTCCATTGAATTTAATGGAAAAAAAATTCATCAGCCCACAAACACATTCTCCAAATACTCTATTTCATGTGCACATTAAGAGTGTTAAAACTTCGCATGGATCGTTTCGATTTCAGTGCAATCAACTCGAACAAGCCGTAAATCAATTTTAAAAACTATTTAACTTGAAAACTTCGGGAGTTATGCTATGCGCAATGAAATTCCGCAAATTTCCAATCTGAAATTTCACCCTTTCACCGAGCGGAGAGCAAACTCTGTACAAACTAGTAAGTTATTGTTTATATTTAAACAGCATTCTATATTTTTGCTAAAGCCTTCGGTTCCGTGGGATTTTTTCTTGGAAATATGTACTTTATTAACCAGCACGGTGATGACATGTTTTTTCTCGTCATAGAGCATCGATTTGCGTTCAAAAATGGAACAGTCAAAAATGTAATAAAAAAATACCAACAAAAAACCGGTTTCTTGCTTTAATTTCATTGATTACTCGTATTATTCAAATATTTCATAGCTTCGGAATTTTTTTAAATAAAATTTTCGTGTTTTTACTATTTATTTGTTGATTATGCAAGATTTATACACATGAAAAACTACCGCTTCGTAACAAATATCTCAACCACTCCACCACTCAGGTTTCTCAAAAGTAAAACATGAGAGTGATTTACGGGAAAGAAATTCAAAAAAATACTTGAAAATATCATTTCACCTTCCCTTGAAACGTGGCCGGGAATAAATGTGGTCATATGTCACCGCTGCCGAGCTGAATTGATGTGGTTTTAAATCCAAGTTCGGATCAATATGTTACCTTAACATCTTTTTTGTTCTTTTTCTGTAACGTCATTTCGACTCGGGTAATATTTCTTAGTTGAGAAAAATGTTTATGGTGAAATGTAATAAATGATTATATTTTAAGTGAAAAATATTTACGAATACAATAAGTATACTTACATAATGTTATATAATATACTATTGGCTATTTATTTCAAACTTTATTTCACAAAACAAAAATGTACAATAGGCGGACTTAATGTCGTTTGGTATTCTCTACTAGTCAACCAGCTGACCAAACAGAAAAACTTTAAGTTGATGGATAGTTACATTCAAAATAAATAATTTGATACTATCAACTGATTAATGTAGAACGTCTTCCATTTTCTGTTTACAGTTAGTGTATATGTAGTCAACCCCTAAGTTGTAAATCTAAGCCTACAATTTTTTCTCTATCGAAATGTTCAGAATGTGTGTAAAAATTAATACATAACCTCCTTACATGTCACTGGCCAGTTAGAGAAATTGAATATGTTTTGTTTCATAATGGAACCTAATGAAAATAATTAAAAATTGTACTACGACGTAATAGTTCACGAGTGCATGTTTATATTTAATATAATAAATAAGTACAAATATTGTTAAATCCAGTGCAATAATACAGATTTCTTAGTTTCAAGTACCAAAAGTTTATTTATTCCGACTTATTTCCCTTTTTTTTTCAAGTGAAAAACTTATTCATTTCATTCGTTTATCAATAAACACGAAGAATGTTGCTAAAAAAAAGGTTATTAGATGCAAAAACTTCACGGAATGTGACTAAACAAATTAAAATCGAGGATGTCTTTATTTTGATTTAGAGACTTTCAAAGTTTTCTACAGTTTTTTAGAAGCTAAACTATAGTCTACTATGTCTCTGATCAATATTGGGGTTGGCAACACTGCTCGCAATCTTCCGCCCACCTTCCGGCAAATATCAAGAGAGATAAATGCGCTCATATGTTACGCACCGCTTTTGAGGTACGCCGCCGAGGTCGAAATCCAGAATCGCATACGAGATTACACGAAACGTTCGCTATTTGAATGCGGTGTATTAGTGAATGGTTAGATTTATCGTTGTCGTGTGTTCCAACACATAGTGTCGTCGCGAGATTGTATCGATGTTTTAGAAAAAAATCGATGTTTTCAAATCTTTTCTTTATTTATGATGATGAGTTATAAAGCTCGAGTTTGATGTAGGTAATAGAAAAAGGGATTAATATTTTTCAATCGATAGTACGGATATATATTCTAAAAGAAATAAGTTACTTGGTTTCCTTGGTCTATCGATAACAATCCATAAACATTACTTTGAAAACAATCTTTTTATACTCTTACGAACTTTTAGGGTGAAGGATACTGGTGATAATACAAAACTGGATACCATGACCCTTGGCTCTTTTCTAGAGATGCAACAATGCTATTATAATGTTAATCTTCGTACTAACTTCTTCTTTTTACTACAAATATCGATAACATTATTTTGAATTACCCACAACCCTAATATAAACTTGGCGATATTTATTGAAGAGCGTATCTTGTAATGTGTGAACAATTCTCAGTCTAATTACTTAAGCGTTACATGTGTTACCGAATGTGTTTCTTCAAGTCATGAGACCGATCAATTTCTTTGGTTATCATGGGACATTCGAAGATGACTCCAATATAAAATTAACGAATTGGGTAAGGAACGTTACGATGTTGGATAGTTTACGAGTTGGAATGTACGATTTATAATATATATAATTGTGTTTGCTAAGATATTCGTTAGTTTAATATAAATTTTTTACTATGAGTTGCATTTTTTTGTCGCATTTATAACATTTAAAACTCACTTAGTTTTACTTTATTTTAAAAGTTTAAAACTACACAATCTATATATAATATTATAGCTCGGTTCACTACATAAATATAAACTTGCTCTATTTTAACTTAAATCATTCATAATTTTTATCAAAATTTTTTTTAATAACGAATAGGTACTTGCGATATTTAGATCACTAACACCACCAACGTGCTCCTTTGAGTCCGATTCTCGCGTCTGCCTACCCCGTAAGGGATAAAGACGTAATATGTTTATGTGTACACGATCCAACATACGTACTTTATAATTATTATATGACTCGAATTCTCAATTTCGACAGTAATTGAACATTAACCGTACGGCGTCAAGTGGATACCGCGATCCGATGCAAACCGACCACGAGCCGCGGTCACGGATATATATTAAAGTCACACTAACGCAAATTACTCTTCAAATATGTCGGGTTAAACATACATAAATACATACATATGGTCACGTCTATATCCCTTGCGGGGTAGACAGAGCCAACAGTCTTGAAAATACTGAATGGCCATGTTCAGCTTTTTGGATTAACGATAGAATTGAGATTCAACTAGTGACAGGTTGCTAGCCTATCGCCTAAAAAAGAATCCCAAGTTTGTAAGCCTATCCCTTAGTCGCCTTTTACGATATCCATGGGAAAGAGATGGAGTGGTCCTATTCTTTTTTGTATTGGTGCCAAGAGCCACACAGCAAGATCGGGTTATAAGCTAAAATTTTTTTCATTTTAAGTTTTATGTAGTATAGCTGACGGAAAAAATCAAGTTATAATGTCATAGACCTGACAAAGTAGAGTTAGAAATATCGGAGAGCGCGCCCAGGGCTTCTAATAATAACAGTATTGGGAACAAGCAAAGATAAAAGATAATCGTAAAAGTATACTATACTAATATTTACTACGTCATATACCCTATACTTTTCAAAGTTGCTTATATAAATATAATCATTTTCTGCTTTAGGTAAGGCTCAAAAGATTTATAAATTTGACGTAATTTTCCCCGATTAGACATCTTGAAAATCTCTAATCCAAAGTGAAAGTTGGCTAAACCTCATTCGAACAACGTAACAGGTGCTTTGAAGAAAAGTTGTCAAAATATTTCATAATACAATATTCGGAGTTTCCTATCGCGACCCTAGTTTAATAACTTAGACAACAATTTGCATTTTGGGATAAATCTTCGGAGTTATATTGGAAATATTAAAGTCATCTCACATCTGGTGTTTGCGCGTGACTTCGCTTTGGGTGGTAGTATATCTTCTATCTTCTCTTAGAAAAGTGGAATTTTGTGTCAATTATTAATTGACTCGCAAATTTATATTGTACAGCGATGTTTATCAAAAAATCTCAATCGAATATTAATTTTTTTATTTATTTTATTTTTCTATAAATAGTATCATAACTAACGCCTGTGTTCGACGGTGTTAAGAAAGGGTATTAGATTGTAGCTGGAACGAAGTTTCTTCTGCGAGGCTAGGTGTTATGTCTGGGGAACTGCGACTCCGTTTTGAACCGTATTTATGCTCCAATCCATAGAAACTTGCGCGATTTCTCTTCACTGCTATTGGTCGATGGAGTAGCATACTTTGCTGTGATTAGCTAATGGCGTGTGACGTAAAGATGTTACCACGTGGATTTTTGCGATCCTTTATGGTATCGGTATACGTGCTGACCGATCAAAAACAGTTATTTCTCTTTTTTTAAGGCCTTTACTTTAATGTAGTTTATTTCGAAAATAATGGCGAGCATTCAGTTTAATTAGACCGTATTAAATTAATTCCCAATCTAATTGGTACTAAATCACTAATTAAATTACAACAAATTTAATCCACACTAAACCCAAATGAACGGCCACAGTAAAATAGTTCCACGCAAAATTGAAAAGGTCCGGTATTATACGGCTAACTTCTAAATCCTAACAAATTCGCCAAGTCCCTAATTAAATTTATATTCAGTGTAAGAATATTCCTTTGTTTCATTAGGCGTTTTGTTTTGGGGACCGAAAGAAGTTGGGCCGTGGCGTAAAGTTGGTTTTCGTTTTCGTACCGGGTGCATATTATATTGCGGTGTAATTTGAGTCGAAACAAAAACCTTGTTTAGCCGCTGTAACAATATTTGTTTACATTATAAATGTTTGTATGACATTTCAAATGAGGCACGGATTTGTGCTTGTAAAATTTTATGACACACGACATGATGATTGACTCGGACTTTTTCTATGAATTTTGCCTGTTAATTATCGAATTACTAGCTAAACCAGCAATCCTGCCCGTTTTTTATTAAAATGCCCAATTATCCAGTTTGTGTGGGAATTTTTTATTGATAAAGTGGGAAGACCTAGACGACCGTATATTGGTCAAATTAAGGACGTCCTGGCAAAGCGTCAGGTCAAGAGTACCCAAAACCGCCGAGCTTGCATGAAGAGAGTTATGAATGCGGATGAAGCGAAGGATGCCGAGATCGTGGCAAGTTGAAAGATGTAGTCTCTGCCTACCCTTCCGGAAAAAGGCGTGATTTTATGTATGTAGGTATGTGTGGGAATTAGAAAAAAATACGTTTGTTCTTGTATCTGTTATGCTTTCAGGGCTAACATATAGATAGACTTACAGATTTTCGCATTTATAATGCTAGCATGGATTTTATATTTTTTTCACTGTTCGTTATTTGAACTTGGGCAAGTTTATTTATTTATTTAAATTTTATTGCACAAAAAAGTACAAAGGGCGGACTTAATGCCGTTTGGCATTCTCTACCAGTCAACGAGCTGACCAAACAGAAAAACATAAGTTGGTGGTGCGATACAGTGCACATGCATACTGCAAAATACATATATTGCAAACAAAATTCATAAATACATACAAGATATATAAAATACATACAAAATACGTTATAAATACATATACACACATAAAACATCAAATTAGTTCAGGTTCCATAATTAAACAACCAATTAAATGTATCTCGTGGAGTGCATACTTGATAACATAAATGTAACAGTACAGTTCCTACCTTTTCAATATATAATATTTTCCAGTACGTCGAACTTAAAATTGTCAACACATACTTATAATCACGTCTTCATATACATCCATACATATTATCCCTTGCGGGGTAGACAGAGCAAACAGTCTTGAAAAGACTGATAAGCCACGTTCAGCTATTTAGCTTAACGATAGAATTGAGATTCAAATAGTGACACGGTTGCTAAGCCCATCGCCAAAATGAAGAATCCCATGTTTATAAGCCTATCCCTTAGTCACCTTTTACAACATCCATGAGAACGAGATGGGATGGTCTTATTCTTTTTTTATTGGGCCGAGAGCCACACGGCACTCATTCAAGGACTGAGCAAAAATTGGATAAGCATAATATTTTATACAAAATATTTTGTAGAAAATGACGTCAAAGGATTCCATGACTGGTCCCTGTCCCTGTGAATAATATAGGCACCTACGTCTGTTGTCACAGAGCGGAAAATCCGCGGTGTGGCGTTCCATACATTGTGTCTGTCATAGGAATAATATGATATAATAGAAATGCCATATTGCCTTTGAAAATAAAGAAATAATGTTTTGTGTTTATTTGTAAAATTGTCAAATAAATCTCTGAATTGAGGGAATGTAATGGAAAAGGTTATGGTGTCACAAATATCAGTATTTAATGTAAAATGTGTAACAATGATCCAATACAGGTCAGGTTCCCTTGTAAAAGTTGTTCAGGTCAGACTGCAGTCGCTTCGCGTAAAAACCTGACTTACCAAATCCAGGCTCAGGGTCAAAGGCTTAAAAGGTTAGGATGTTATTTTGCACTTACTGTAAAAGAAAGATAAGTCATCAGCTGCGAGTTGCGATATCACATTCACAAGTACTTGCCACTTCTATAGTCTTATATTATTCCGAACACTATGGTGTCCATAGTGGATTTAGCAACGTCACAGTGACAAAGGAAAATGCGCTTCGAGTTATGACCCTCTGGGCATTCTTTTGTTTGCCTAATGTCCTTCGGTTTTTTCATATATTTTTTTGGAGTTCCATCGAACAAATACTGTTAACAGGCCTTAATAAGAATTTAATTTATAATCAAATGATTCTGATTCATGATAAACCTTTTTTTTTCTTCTTTTTTTATTGGCGCCTATTTTAATGGAAAGTAACTAAAATTTGGTTAAGTTGAATTTTTGAAGATTCTTAAAACAAATTATTTAATTACGTACCTACATATATTTCAATTTTTTTAATATAAAAGGGTTAGTAACTAGGTATGAAGCATTCAACTGTAAAAAACTTCGTGCCATTTCAACATCTGTGTTTCGATCGACCGCAAAATAAAATTTTGAAAAAAAATTAATGCGTAAGAGAATTTATTGAAACATCAGTACAATCAAACACATGGAAATTGATACTTCAGTATCGCAGACGTATGAAACGTTTACATTCTACACATATGTATGTATATAACTTACACGTACCTTGGTAAAAATTTTTCGTACACTATATCCATGAGACGCATTCGCTCTTACCCGAATATTTTCCCCTATCGTTTTATGTTTTTTTTTGTCCTGTGAAAAGGCTCAGGTGTCAGGTTTTGTGACATCATCGCTTTGTTTGAGCCCCGGCGTTGCCCGTCGCTCCTAATACCCTTCTTTTGAATTATCAGCTGAATATTTACGAAATGGCTATATCCGTCTGTTTGTTTTGTCCATTTGTAATGCGTTTGGTTCACGAGGAATGTAATGGAGCTGGTTTCGAGGACTTGAAAAAGAGTTGAAGGTCACCCGGTGGATTAAAATTGAAAAGAAAAATAATTTGTATTCAATATGAATACGCTGTTTCTATTTCTTTGGACTTAATGCTTAAAGCATAATATGATTAAATAAACTTTTTTATATAACTAATATTTCTATAAGTAATAATTTTAATTATAGAAAATTAATATAAATAATTCTAGCTTAAATATAATTATAGTCATAAAATATTTTTTTCTGGATAACACAAAAGTACTCTAGATGCGTATGAAATATTTCAATACTCTATTGTATCATTATGCCATTCAGCTAAATTTGGTTTTTAGATCTATTGGCTTATCTCGCAAGAAGTAAAGGGATTATGTTAAGCTGGCTAATTTAAAAGAATTTAAGTTAACCTTAGCATTGCAAGCAAAGAGTTATTGAAATCATTAAATTGATGGATTCCTCCAACCTGTCAATATTTAAATCTCAACTTCATCATGAAGCCTGAAGGAGACTGTTGGCTCTGTCTACCCCGCAAGGGATATAGACGTGACTATATGTGTATATTTATGTTTTAAATAAAAAATGAGACTTCTTTTCATTTTCTTCTCTTTACTCACAGGATACTTAAAAACTTCTTTATTTATGTACGTATTGGTGGGCCGCCGTAATAAAAACGCAATATTTATCTCATTAAAACTCGCCTCTCGTAAAAAAACTTGGACCATTATTTATAATACTTTTTCAGGTGGATAAAATGTGTACTTATACGTCTACCAATTTATTATGATCTATCGATCTAAAACAGCCTCCCCATTAAGGCCTTAGTACACCAAAAGCAGGGCAAAAGCGGCGTATTTTAATGGTAACTACATACAATTTTCTCGTTACGTATCAAAATCGGTTTGACAGTTATAAGATAATATTAATGACATAAAAATATACCAATGTAGTACAATTGTGATGTTAAATGTACGAATGTTGTTCAACAGTTTTTTTTTTAACTAGGTGACGCTAAATATAATGACGAGCTCTATCTAGTCGTCGCGAACGACTTCGAACTCGTCACATCAATTTGAAATTCCCCGGTATTGACGTGCCGTACGTGATTTTGAAAATTTTCTTGTATTACAGCTAAGTGACAGATATGTAGATAGTTAGATAAAATCTTTATTCACTATCACAAAACATTATTATTACATAGTGCACGCTCGCTTTTTGCTAACTACGACGCTTCCAACATGCTTTTGGTGTGCTCCAGCCCTTACACCGGGAAGACGCACTCGCCAACTTTGAAACTTCCCGGAATTATGTCGCAAGTTAGTTCATTCGCAAAAGTTATTTTACTACACTACTAAGACTTTAAGTAAGGGCACGGGGTGCGGTGTAATAAAAAAAAAGAAGTGGCTCAAAATAAAAAGGTTATCAAAGAAAATGGTCTCGGAGGATGACGGGGAAAAGTTGTCTATAGTACAGATAATATAGCGCACTTGAATTTTTTCCGCCCGTATTCCCATTGGAGTGTATTTTTTCGTTTCTTTTGTAGAATTTCACTAGTAAACAGGGAATTTATTTGGGTTACATGGAATTGATGGAAAGTTTATTCTTTCTTTTTTAACCTTCTATTTTTATATCGTGACGTATTTATTTTTATCTGTATTTGTAAGGGAGAGGAAACTGTATTTTAAGTTAAAGCACAGACAATGACATGTTGCATTTGAAATTAAACACTAGTTACTCCTTATCCTGGCTTAAGACCCGGTTGCATCCTCGCTATTCTGAGAAGTATCCCGTGGTATGCCTTTGACCATGGTTCCTGGATTGGGTGAGTCAGGTTTTTACACGAAGCGACTCCCATCTCCTTACAACCTTTGCAGGTAAACCAACTCGTATTGGATCGATCATGATCACACATCACAAAGCCAACAGTCTCGGAAAGACTGATAGCCCGCGTTCAGCTGTTTGGGTTAATGATCGAATTGAGATTCAAATAGAGACATGTTGTTAGCCCATCGCTTACAGAAAGAATCCCAAGTTTTTAAGCCTATCCCTTAGTCGGCTTTCACAATTTTTTGGTGCCATTAATCACAAGGAGATTCATATTAATGAAAAAGTTGTTTAAAGTAATCCACCGACACTCGGTTATGGATTATATTTCTATTAACGATTTATTTATGATGTCTGAAGAACATATTACAAACATAAACTTTTAACTGCCATTACTCCACAGCGATACTTGTAAACACAAGATAAACGTATCCAAAAATCCAACGCTATCCACTCTTGAGAACTCTCATGTAGTTTTATGTGTGGCATAAAACATAAGCTCTGCTATAACGTCTAACAGTATACAAGTTTTGGTAATAAACGGGTCTTATCCTAACGTAATAAGATTCAAGTTGTAATATTCATACTCTTAGACGTTTCTGAACGGGTAAGTGCGAACATTATTTCTTCGAGTCGTGTTTTCAGCGTAAAGTAAGGCTGAAATCCTTGTTTAGGAGTGAGGGGGGGCCGTTAATAAAAAAATATTGCTTTTGGCATTGCGAATGCAGGTGCGAACTTTGCAAATAAATAAAAGAATGTAAATCAAGATTTGAAAGACATTTTGATACTGATGATGCGTACTTATTTCCGAAAAAATCCCACTCATTTTCGTTCCCACGGGAACAAAAAAAGATCCAGCAGTTTTGGTTATGCATTAATATGTCAGTTAATCAATTTGTCCTATTTAAATAGTTAGATTTAGTTTTTTTCAAAAATTAGTTAAACACATCTAACATCATTTTTTTTTTGCAAGTAATTTTAAGAAGCTTCATAGCAATAAGATAATATTTAATTTGAACAAAACAGTAACTTAGAATCCATTTTCTATTAATTTCGATTGAATAAAAATAACAAACATTTTGCAGCAACCACGATCACCATTTTTCCGACCGTGTACACACATTTGCCACGGTAAGTAAATAAAAACGGTTAAATCACACAGATTGAACCAACCTCAAAGGAAGTACGATACTTAGGTACGTGATACTAACTCAACGATACTTTATACGATAAACTTTTTAGAATCAGGTCAATTTGTAATAGACCGTTTGCTATTTCGACTTAGCGAGGATCAAACCTATTATAAAGAGGACGAAAGGCAACAATTACGATCTAAGATATCTTTAATATTCTAAGTAAAACGTCAATTAGATAATCAGAATAATAAATAGTGGAATTAATATATTATATATCTCAATTAATAAATGAAACCATAAAAGCTTTAAAACCAGCGCAATTAAAACATACCTTATGTTTTAATCAAGTCTTTACTTCCGAAAGGCAAACTGCTATATTTCACGGATAGACAAAGTTAAAAGTAATAAAACATAATGACGGCATTATAAATGTGGATTTATTTGGAATTCCCTCCCCGCATCTCTCTTTCCCGATACGTACAACTTGGGGATTTTCAAGGAATAGGCATTATTTGAGCATCACCTTAGGCCTCATCTTGCTTATCACCAAGCTGATTGAGGTCAATGGCATTCAAATTATTAGGTATATAAAAAAAATCACTACCGATAACTAGCCCATTGGCATAGAAGAATTTCCATTTTGTTTTTCATTCCACGTGTATACCTCGTTAATGCTTTACATTTGAAATGGTAAGTGGAATGTTTAAGAGTATTTTCCTTATCATTCTTTTTCTGTATCATAGAATTACTTTAGTAAGTGCAAACAGAGATAGAAAATGCGGAAAGATAAAGCACAGTGTCGGGACGCGTTACGCCACAAAGTGCCATAAAGAATATCAAGATGACGCCTTACCCGGGTTTATGGTAAGTGCGTTGATATATATCTACCTTACTTTTTTCGGGAGATTCGACGACACAGAATATCTATTATAAAACAACATTGGTGTACAAGCACAATATTTTCAAACAAATCCTTCCATATTTAAACTGATTTTGTTTAAGCCAATTTTCGTTTGAAGATTTTATATTTTACATTTTTTCACTGCAATGTTAGAGGGGACTTTTTAACACTTGGGTAACTTAGGAGAGAATTTTATCAATAAATGATCAATGACGCACTTGGGGGGATTCAAGAGTTGATGATTATACATATATTTACATTATACCCTGCATACTCATTTCGCTTCATCCCCCATTCATGTAGCGAAGGAAGTATGCAGAGATTGTGACAAATAGAAAGATGTAGTGTCTGCCTACCCCTCCGGGAAAAAGGCGTGTTTTTATGTATGTATCCCATTCATAACTCGCTTATGCAAATTCGTCGGTCTCGGGTACTCTTGACCTGACCTTTTACCAGGACGTCCCCGATAAAATCAAGATTTAATATGATAGTTTTAACTTTCAGATGTCAGTCAGCTATCTCCATAGTAATTCGACGCTAGCCATTATTAGTAGAGTTAGTGTAATTTTTTAGAGAGTAGTAGTTTTGTAGAGCCTTCTCACTTTAACGTTCCCGTTCACACTCTCTTTTATATTTGCTTAGTCAAACTGCTGGACGATTTTGAAGAGGAGTAAGCCAACGGTGTTAGTTCGATAGACGTCAGCTTTGAGACTCTTTAGCTGTTAAAAAGTTGTATGTAACTACTTTACTTTGATGGTCTCATTGAAAAAAAAAATTGAATTCAACTGAATAAAACATTTTAAGTTTCTCTTAAGGTGTGACCAGACCCAAACAGCCAAAGAGCTTTGGAAAATAAAAATTTTAATTACATTACTTTAAAAACTGTAGAAAACCTTCGACTAAAACTACAATACAAAAATTCTGGAACTATTCCTTTTTTATTCGGTTGAATATATTTTCACAATACTATATACCTACTTGGGCATGTTCGCATTCAGCAAATTACAGTTATTCAAAGGCACATCGCTAATTTGTTGGGTAATAAAAAAAAAAGTTTATTCCGGCACGTAGCAAATTTTTACTGGCAACGGTAATCGTTTTCGGGAGCTTTACGATGCAAAGCTCCACCGCTAGAGGGCCAAATTGAAACTTTTTTTTTGTAAGTTATTGAGGAACGAATAATTCCAGATTGGGGGCGTCGGCGGTCGAACGGTTAAAGTGTCCATAAAAAACGCACATTTTCAAGAGAGAGAATGCACACGTTCAAATCGTCGGCCACGTAGTAATAATTACTTTTATGTGGAACATTAACAATAAGACAATTAGTTTTGTGAAAAAACTGTACAACTTTGTAACTGTGACTATCTTCCACCGTTATCAGTCCACTATCATGAACCTGCCATTTTATAATGGTTACCCATTCTTAGATAAGAATGGGTACCAATGATGGGTTCCCCTGAAAAGTTTGAGGAGGTCAAACAGAAGTCGCTTCGTAAGAAACCTAACTTACCCAATGCGGGATTGAGGCCGACCAATTCAAGTTTTAGTGAAGCGACCCCCCCCATCTTTTGCACCATTGCAAACCACCATCTAACCCATATTGGATTACAGTTAAAGCTGTAATAGAAGAAATAACTGATTTTAAACTTATTTTATTACTTTGAAATAATACAGGTATGATAAGCGTATGTAACGTAGGTACCTTTATTTGATCTCGCTCGGTGACCACGGTACATTGTAACATGATTCAAAACGTCCGAGATAAAATATACGTTACGTGCGCGTTTAAAACCTGTATTATTTGTATATTATAATGTGCCCGCGACTTCGCCCGCGTGGAATAGTTGTTTTGGGCATCATTGAAACCCCTTAAGGATGAATAATTTTCCCCGGTTTTTTCACATTTTCCATTATTTCTTTGCTCCTTACAGTTGCAACGTGATATTATATAGCGTAAAGCCTTCCTCGATAAATGGTCTATTCGACGAAAAAATATTTTTTCAAATAGAACAGTAGTTCCTGAGATTAGCGCGTTCAAACAAACAAACTCTTCAGCTTCATAATATTAGTATAGATATATGTGTAGTAAATATTCATCATGGTAACAACGCAACCGGGACTAAAGTGAGCGGGATTAAATTAATGAATACTTTGACATAAGTTTACCTTTTTTTTTTTCAATAAACACGCTCTTAAATTACACCTACACACGTTCAGACTTTTTTTTTTTTAATCCACGGCAATACTTTTCACACCGCAGCAGGTGAGCGATATCGATTCCCGTTTTAGAAATAACAATAATAATTCAAGCGGCCACTCCTGGAGTTACCTGCGTCCCTCCCTGGAGAGAGGAAAGGAGTAGGGGGGTGAAGTTCTAAAGCGGTCGTAACTCACTATCAGAAAGATTTGTGACCACATTACAGGAGGTCAGTTTTAAATTCGCTGTTAAATTGCACAAGTACGACGTTAAGTGCTGTTAAATTGTGATTATACGTCCTTAAAACGGATTCTTAAAAAAATATATATGGTTCCTTCTTCTTTTGTACGTGACAAAGCATAGACAACATATTAAATTAACTTTAGAAAGTTTACGGTTATAACTACATACATACTTCCTTCGCTTCATCCACATTCATTCATGTTGTTACTATGTATATTTTTTTTTATAATAATTATCTTTATCTTTGTTTCAGGTGGATGTCGCAAACGATTTTGACTGAGAACGAACAGTCATGTTGTGATAAGTACGATTTTTTTGTTTCAATTATATTTTCAAAATATTTACTACCGCTCACTCACCTAACAATACTTTTTTATACACTTAACATGAAAATCAAATTAAATTTACCAACCAACAATATGAAACAAATATTTAATTAAATATTACTCAATTAATCAAAAATATTTTTCATGAAAAATTAATGTTAATTTTTAAAAATAAAACTCACATATTCTGGGAATATTTGAAAATTATGTACTCTCCCGTAACTATAAATTAACCTTAAGCTGGGTATACATCAACTTAGGCCAACGAATAGTTCCCTATCTTTCATTGATCCTGTTTGGATGGTTTGGCAAAAGCCTACGTCTACATTCGAGAGCATTCTAATATTCGTACCAACTTTTGTTAGCTTTCATTAGCTCGATGTGTATGCAACTTTAGGCAATGCTTTATTTAGCAATTGAATTTCGAATTTTCTTTTTGACACGAAAAATTTTAAAAAGAGAATTTTAATCATGATTTAAAACGTTGTATAAAATAATGACTTCATAATTTAATGAGAACGCGACCGCCGCTGACCAATGATTACCAAATTAACAATACGACGTAATGGCAACGGCCAATTAACATGAAACACTATGTAATTTCGTGCCGAAACTAATTTAGATTGCATTCGTTTTGTTATTACTGTAATTGTCCTTTATAAATGTGTTTTAAAAGTTCAGTTGTTTGACCTGTTTTATTTTACAAAAGTCTATTCAAGGGGTAGGTCTACAGATGCTTCCAATTATTATGGTTTTTCCTTGTTAAATTAAAGTATTTATATCAATTAATGGCTAACGATAATCTTTTGCGACGTCATGCCAAGATGCAAAAGTTATATACCTAGTTAGTATTGATTTACGTACATATGTATATGAGTACATAAAATTAGGCGTATTTTTGGAGGGGTAGGCAGAGATTACATTTTTTCACTTGCTACGAATCCTACATACTTCTTTCGCTTCACCCGCGTTTCGTGTACTCCTGACCTTTTACCAGGACGTCTGTGATTTGATCAAGGTACGTTCGTCTAAGTCTTCCCACTCCATGGTTTCCATTATTTATTTAAATGTATGAAATGAATTCCCAACAAGTTTTGTATCAGCATTTTCACATCATAACTTATCGTAATAATAATTTACAGTAGGAGTCGCGACACCCGCTGTTAGAATGCATTAAAGGGAACTGTAAAATTATATTAATGACGTCATATTTTTTACGGCGACCAATGTCGTTGCGTTGCGTTTAATCTAGATTGCGTAATTTGCGTTTATGTTTACCGTAAAAAATAATTAGGCGTTGAACCGTAAACACTTTTTGATGTGCTTTGTATTTGAGTAACACTAGCGGTTGTTTGGAGTTACGCCTCTGTGTCAATTTTTTTTATCTGTAGCCAATTAATACAGATTATATTCTATTGAATTTTCAATGTTTTGACATATTACTTCATTTTTTTTTCTCAATGCCATCTCAAAGATTGTTGATGGTGAAAAAGAGCTGTCAAAATATACATAACCAAATGAACAGAATATACGGTACCTACGTAGGTACCTAATTTGAACCACAAAACAGCCTTTCTGACAAAACAGTATTTATTTTCATGACAAGGTTTTACAATAATATCAATGTGAGGTCGGTCTATTAATAACTTTAATTTACAGAAAACATGATTCGAACCTACTTTTAAAACTGAAGAAAGGCTCTTCCTTTTTTCGTATCAAAGACGATGTATTATTTTATCAACACTATATATTTTTTACAGTTAAATAACTAACTAAAACTCCATGCTCAGTATTACTCACAAAAACATAGGTGCGAAAGATTAATACGACCCAATAAACGCCGGCAAGTGGTCTGCATGAAACACGGGCTGTAACTTTTTTAATCATGCCGCTATTAAATAATAAATCGTGAACCTTGCCCTAATCCCGACTGGGGCACACGGAGCTTGGGCGAATTACTGTAATTATGTCGGAGGTTCCCGGGGGAATCATTTGTGTCGGTCCCCCGCGAAATCTAACGCCGCGCCGCGTGAGTCAATATATGTAGACGGTTTCAAACCGATTCTTTAGTAGACATTTGGAAGAAATTTATACAAAATTATTATACATTAAAGATGAATAATTTGAATTGTGAATTAAAAACGACAAATAAAGGGCTCGAATTCCGGAGCGGTGATGATGCAACGGGGCTAAAGCCAAAAGGAAGAAGAATTAATGAATGTAATAGTGACCGCATGTTTATAAATTTTATTACAAGCCCCATAACAAAAATGAACATCAAATTGGCCAAAATTTGGAAAGTTCTGTCATTAAGGCGTCCTAACCTAAAAGTGGCCTTTGTGTATTAAAACCATTGGCTCTATTTACCCTGTTAGAGAAATTATTTAAATTATATAGTAGCTAGAGAATACCATTTAGCATAAGGTCCGCCACTTTGTGCCATAAAGTTTAAAATTAAAGTAGGTAAACCAAACCAGTAACTGATATGTTAAAATTTAAACCTCTTATCTTTTGTCTTTACTCATGCGACTTTGATGTACGCCTGGGAATTTGTGGGCAGTTAACGAAATGCTTGCGGATGCTATCCCAATTTGGATCTTATGGGATTCGCAAAGAACAAACCAGTGATATATTGATTACCGTTACCGTAACAAATTGATGAATTCACCTTTATCAAAGTGTTATTGATAGAAAAAAAAAGGCCTGAGTCTTTCATGTAAGAAGTATTTATTATAAAATATAGTATCGTTCAATTAGTATCTCGTCACAAGTCTCGGACTTACTTCGAGGCTAACTCAATCTGTGTAATTTGTCCCGTATATACATATTTATTTTATTTATTTACTCGATGGTTCTAGTCTATTATACACTCATACATAAAATTATGCCTCTTTTCAAACGGGGTAGTCAGGGACTACATCTTTTCACTTGCAATAGTATCATATAAAAATAAATTTAAATGCATCTTTGGCACTTTAAGTCGTAACATGATTCTAAATATAATTTCGTAATCAGCTTCAAAACGTAATCGCCTTCTCACTTCCCTTAGCTGGGTTTTTTTCGCATATTAGATGAGGTTTTTTAATCAGTTTGTTGACCCTTTAGAAAACCACTAGTTATAGTCTGCGTGTAAGCAACAATAATAATTTTAAATGAAAATGCCCACAAATAGTTGTGATTACCGTTCAGCGCAGACCCCTAATCGGCCGTCGAGGTGTTGTGTTACAAGAGGGGTTTGAATACAGAAAATTATCCCCCACGGTACTCGATGGTAATTAGTCCGTCTGTGGCGAGATTAAATTTCTGGTGTTGAAATTAATTACATGTACATATATATTTTATTTTTTGATAAGTTCGCAATGCGTCATTTTGAAAACATGATTAATTTCTTTTTAAATATGCTGAGAATGTGTAGCGTGTGTTTTTATTTGTTTAAATACAATTCAAAATAATGCCTTTACGAGCAGTCAGAAACTGTCCAGAAATGCTCGCCTGGCTGTGCATAAGCGCGTGTTGGTCCCAACATTAATGTATGGGAGTGAAAGTTAAGTAGTAAAAGTAGCACGAAAACTGAATAAATGCAATGGAAATGAGAGCGTTAAAGAGTATGATCGGTGTGAAATTGAGTGACCTGATAAGGAACAGCGTGTGAAGGGAATATAACAGGAATAAAAAGGGCAACCAAATATGCAAGGAGAGTGTGGATGGAAAAGTAGGATAAGGAAGGCCTAGACGAACGCACCTTGATCATATTAAGGACGTCCTGGCAAAAAGTCGGGTCAAGGATACCCGAAACCGCCCAGCTGGCATGAAGAGAGTTACGAATGCGAAAGAAGTATGCAGACATCGTGGCAAGTGAAAAGATGTAGTCTATGCCTACTCCTACGGGTTAAAAGCGTGATTTCATTATGATATACATGGTTATGACTGCAAACAATAGAATTACGTAGACATACGAACTCCGTCGCGCACGACACGTGGTCGTGAGCCATTCTAATGAACGGAATGAAATGGATCTGAAATTAATCCCACTCCATTCAGTGGAAGCTCGCTGATGTTTCATTCGGTAAAGCGTAAAGTACGGTGCGTTTTTGTTTGTCGTAAAATTGAGCACTATGCTGGATATAACAGATCTTGCATGTAGGTACACCGATTTTGGCCATATTTTTAACCACTTTAAAAAATGGTGGTTCTCTGTTGTATGTTGACCTGTGTGTACATATATTTGTCCGCGATTATCTCGCGCTTCGCTGAACTGATTATGATACGGTTTTCAGTTAAGTGTTTAGGAGGTTTTAAAAATCGTCTTCAAAAAAGAAGGATATCGATTGGACGCAGTTCTCTTTTTACAATAGTTATATTTACCATATCCCAAGTTTATTATCCATAATATAGCTTAATAACATTAATTGGTGTTTGCATGTTTCGTTCTAAATGTTAATTACCTCAATGTTTAATCAACACTCGAATCTAATCTCTCACAGTTCGCAGCATCGAAATTTCATCCTCCGACGCTCTGCGTTGAGTAGTTCACTAGAGCATGTCAGATTGGTAAAATCTTAAATTGTAACACGAAATAGATCATACGAGGTGTGTGAGTAAGACTGATTTTTTTAACTTACCTTTACAACCCCATATAAGTAATAAATGCTTTGGGTATTGTTCACTAAAGGAGTACATATGTACATACATACATACATATGGTCACGTCTATATCCCTTGCGGGGTAGACAGAGCCAACAGTCTCGAACTAAAGGGGTACATTACAAATATAAAGCAGTAGTACAGTACAAAGGCGGGCTTAAAAAATTGAGTAGTACTATTCTTTTTTTCTATTGGTGCCGGGAACCACACGGTACTTTAAATAATATGTAAACAAATATTCATTGAAGGTATATTGTAAATTTATTTTCCACTATGGTTGCGTTCATTTAATGAGGTAAGAAATATGAGTGGCCTGCGCTCCAACGGTGCACAATATCGGATTCAGTTACACGGAGGCACATCATTGCATTCAGTTATGAGAATAACATATTGTTGTAGAAAAGCTGTGTGGAATATTTATAATGTGTTTCATACATTGAATAAATTTAATAATACAGGAATTAAACGCTCACATACATACATATATAATCACGTACATATCCCTTGCGGGGTAGACAGAGCCAACAGCCTTAAAAAGACTGATAGGCCACGTTTAGCTGTTTGGTTTAATGATAGAATTAATTAAACGCTCACGTACTCGTATATGAATATTATATAATACAACGCGAAAGTTTAAAGTCAGGCTTAGAAACTTGAAATTCTTGTTTTAAGCGAATGTCTGGCAATCTGTCACTATTTGAATCACAATTTTATCATTAAGCCAAACAGCTGAGAGTGGCCTATCAGTATTTTCAAGACTGTTGGCACTGTCTACCCTGCAAGGGATATAAACGTGATTATATGTTTGTTTATCGTATAGTAAATTTAAAGAAATGTCCTTTTATGCTCTCACTAATACGAAAAAAAAGTGGAATAATACCATAATTATTAAAATTATGACCGCATTAAATCGAAAAATCTTTAGGTTCTCTGTAAACATTCTAACATTAACGGTGATTGTTGGAACGGGTTCATTATTCTTTAAAAATATCCACTTAAGTCATTACCTGTACATTTTTGTACAGTTTAACTGCAGATTATTGAGATTTTTATATACCTGTTTCTATGAAAAATATCTATACCTAGCTACTAACAAATTAACAAAGAAAGTAATGTTCATGAGAAATATTTGGTTGAGTACATTAAAGCGCGCGGATTTATTTTATTTTTGATCATAAAATCGTATTATCAAGTCAATTGTATAGTAGGCTTATAACATTTACTCAAAAAATAAGAACTTACAATTCAATTCTCGAAATAATGAATACCTTGACGAAGTCGATGATAAACTTGTGATTAATCGAAATGATGTTATCTAAAAAAAGTACGAGGAAGAATTTCAATGAGAACTCTCAACTCAATACCGGCGTTATCTTCCCTTCCTCTGGTAAATGTCTATAGGAGTGTCGAGTTTGCCCCAAAACAATATTTCTAAATAAAATACTTCCGCGGGGGATTTCGAAAATACGGTTCAAGTCAAAAGATTCCGATTTAGATACGCGAAACGTGGAGATAAGCCGAGAAATTTGAAAATGAATCAATGTGCCTAAATAATGTCGAAGATTTCAGATTATATTTGAATAATACAGATTTAGAAATGAGTACACCTTATCCTAAAGATGAAAGAGCATTTAAACTTGTGTAACTTCTTTTTGGCAAAAACATTGACAACAGTAAAAAAAAAAATTAGAAAATATAAATAAAAAATCTCTTCCACATCGAGGCAACTCGCCCAATAAGCTGGCATCATTCCCCGCTGGATAACTTCTTCTTAGTTTCACTTGTATCGGAGGTTGCACAGACAGCACCATGGAAATATTGTCTCTTGTTGCCACTGTTCGAAATACATACATACATAAAATCACGCCTCTTTCCCGGAGGGGTAGGCAGAGACTTCCACTTGCCACGATCTCTGTATATTTCCTTCGCTTCATCCACATTTATAACTCTCTTCATGCAAGCTCGGCGGTTTCGGGTATTTTTGACCTGAGCCTTTACCAGGACGTCCTTAATTTGATCAAGATACGTTCGTCTAGGTCTTCCCACTCCGACCTTTTCTTTTTTCTGTTCGAAATAAACGAGGTAGGATTAGTAATGGGCGTTATTTTCGTACACTTTTTACCGACTATATAGAAATCAGACTCACACAATCCAGGATTCATCGTCAAGGACTCTTCTCCAGAGACGTGAGGATACAACTTGGACTATAGCCATGAAGACGAAGAATAATTTTTTACCGAAGATTTTGCGCTACATGATTAAATGCAAAATCCTGTCACATTATATGTAGTAAAATAATAAATAGATTCCCTAATGATTTGAAAGTGGCCGCCATTTAAATAAATTATTTTTCTACGAAAAGTTTTGGGTTAATTCAATATCTTAACTATTTTTAACCACTCATATCTCTAAAATTTGGCCCGTAAACGCTGTAGCTCGTGACATGAACCCAGTTTTAAGAATAAAAACACGGTATCGGCCGCGCGGTATCACCCGCATTATATTTAAGTGGTAGTTTGCGAGAAAAACAGCGTATTGTTGTCGGAATTGAAAATAAAACTTGCTGTACCTTTCGCGATATATGGCACTTACCGTGTTATATTAGAAACGATCGCGTTTTATGAATTTCAGGGTTCGGTAGTAAAATTTTAGAGCATATCGGTATATATACGATTTTTGTGGTTATATATCTTAATAAATATATCAATATAAATAAGATAAACTTAACTGAAGTAAATCACCAAAATAAACAGAACATCAAAAATGAAGCGAAATTAAGCGAATTATTGAAATAATTCTCTTCATATTATCTTATCGCTTTTCGTGCGATATCGACCAAATATACTGCCAAACACACACACACACAAACACACACAATCACGTCTATATCCCTTGCAGGGTAGACAGAGCCAACAGTCTTGAAAAGACTGATAGGCCACGTTCAGCTATTTGGCTTTAAGATAGATATTTGGCAGATATACTGCCAAAAAATAAAATTTACTGCATAATTGATTGATTAGATTATTTTTTTAACTAGATGAACGTCGTTCCAATATTTTCATCTTATTTCTTGAACTACGGGACTTTATTCCGACTCGCGCTTATCTGATTATTTTGATATATCTTTGCCAATCGCAAGGTGCGGTCGAGGGTCGGAATTATTGTACTGTGTCACCTACAAGATACCGTCAGTAGAATTTATTGACGGTCATTTCGTGTTATAGGTATTTGGAAATAAATTATTATTGGTCTGTATATTGTGGGGTTGGGGAATGATGATATTATTATAAATGATCCATATTTTTTATAGATTCTTTCAATTGGTTTGCTTATTTATACGCTATTAGGAATAAAATTTTCTTTTTTTTTTCACGGCTATAAGCCAAAGCCAAATTATTTCACAGCATACTAAGTTGTTTTGAGACCAAACCATCAATTCGCCAGCTTTAAACTGAAATTCTTGGTACGCTTATATTATTTTTATGAGATGACGAGATACCATTTTGGAAGAAGAAGCATAGGCAAACCAGCCAATGGTCGGACGTTATTTACCTTGTACATAATTGTCACATCTAGATGAAATTAATAAGACATGGAAGAGGCATATGTCCAATAGTGGATGTTGATTGCTGAGAGGGAGAGATTGCTTAATGGAAAGATCAGTCTCTTTGTTTTTATTAGTTTCTAACTTTAATCGCTTACAGCAAACTTCCATCGGCGTTCAGACAGGCAGCTGTACGGCACTTCTCTCATTACATACACTCGTGCGGCCCGACGCGTTGCAACACAGAGTGCGGTATCACTCAATCTGTCAATTAGCCCTGCATGCGATGCTCTCACACTACACTCCAATTTTAAATCGGTACTTTTACATACCATTACAAAAGTAACGCTAAACTTGAATATCATATGGAATGGACGAATCTGTATATAGACGATACGCTGTGTTGAAACTGTGTTTTTAATAATTAATAAAAAACGTAGCCAAGTGAACTAAACTTGAATATTATATGGTATGAACGAATCTGTATGTAGACGAATACGCTGTTTTAAGACTGTGTGTTTAAAAATTAATAAAAAACGAAGCCAAGTGTGTATCGTTTTAGATACAATGTAGATTCCCGATGGCAAAAAAAACTACTTAATTTTAAGCAATAACTTTGCAATTTTCATAGTTTGTTTGTAAAACTACAATGGTTTAAAGCGCAACTGCAAAAATCGATTCCCTCATCTAAATTCGCGACACGGCTGATGATAAAAATGTATAATAGTGAAGTAGACACACAAAGACAAAAATCAAAGAGCGGCCCCTCCCTTTGTTTAAAAGACGTGTACGCGGCCGGAATATTGTCTAGTGGTCACGGCACCCTCTTGAGGATTAATTTCTGAAAAAAGGGCTTCATTAGAGATGGGGCTCTCGCTGCCAATGGCTTCCAATTTTAAGGTTTATTAATAAAAGTACTCGTGTGGATAATTAGATTTTATAATTATACGTATATATGCGTAAATCTATTCCATTCACTATAGACAGTGATAATATATACTAGCCGTAAAAATTTTGCAAATGCAGAGGTCAGAAGTGGTAGAGATTTCATGTAAATTGACTTACTCATTCGTAGAGCCTATCAAGGTGATTTTTATTCGGCATACAATTAATAATTTTAATCATTCCAGACATATCTATTTTCTCAAAAATCTCTCATCACATTAAGCGTATTCGATTTCTTTTTTTCAATTTTGAAATCAAGGTAGTTGCAGACCATAGACAACATTTTAACGTTAGAATTGGCGAATGAGATTCATAAAGAGGGCGCCACCGCGCCGCCTCGAACAAAACTCTCTCTGTAGTTAACAACTGACACTGGCCATAGGAGCACGTGTGTAATTAATTTGCTTAGCCTCCGAGCTCCATTTGTACCATCAATTATTCGTTTAGCGCCCGGCCACCTTAATTTATGAGCGCTCTCGCAGTGCCTATTAATCCGTGGATTTTAAGATGAATGCGTGGTAGGTATGTTGCAGCGTTACTTTGAAAAAATATTTGCATTACCTGAAAATGTTTGACTTTGCCCGCGTTAAACCGTAAATCTCATTTTTCTCGTGACCACGTTAGTTCTCAGAAAAATAAATGTTTTCGATAATCGGGTCTTTATTTAAACTTTACAACATTTCACCAAAATCGATGTAGAAATTTAACAGTGAAAAATTTTGCAGTTACAATATTATGACATGAAATTACTCGTAAATGGCAATCAGTCGGCTCATTTAGCTAGCATTTTCAACTGTATATATTAAAAATATATTTTCATGACAGCATTTTTTTTATATCTGGTCACCTTTTACACCTGGTATCCTATTTGGCGTGGCGAGAGCACAAAAGCGTAAGCTACAAATCCGACAAAATATAATCCGTATTAGCCCTCGTTACCAACCGTAGTAGGCGAGCCTAATGATATATTATTTAAAACTTCATACTCCAACGCCCCGCCAATCCGCCTGTTAGGGGACCACTCAGCTGTGTTCTAGATAACGCCTCGTGTAAATTAGACATTATAATGCACCGTGTGGTGTAATCCCCACTTAAATTTAGTAGAGCCCGACGCTTATGGGAGTAACGCGGTGAAAGCCCATCGAAATATGTGCCCATTTTGGTTTTGGGAGTTGGTGTTTTGCGTTGGTCTAATGCCTCTTAGTGGCCATAATTTTCGCCACAGAATAACTTGGTATAGAGCCGTAAGGTTTCCAGTTCATCATCTGTTTCTGACTTTAAGAAAAAAATCATAATCCCGAATCCTGCAGAAAAATATACAGTATCTTATCATTATTTTTCCAATTTCATTTATGTATTGTTTTGTATAGGATTTAGATATTTATACTAAGGAGTATCACTACGCTAAGTCGCTTCCCGCGTACTACATAAAAGGCTTTTGATTTAGTTTCTTTAATAGAAAGAGATTTTATATGTACAATTGCTACCCATATGAAGCCGGGGCGGGTCGCTTATATTATTATATTACAAGTGTCTGACTCAATTTGGAGCAAGCTGAAATCATGTACGCGATGAATATCTTACATGTATCCATCAATATTTCCCAATCCATTTGTTAACCCTTTAACCCGTTACCAACCAACCAACTAAACCGGTGCGCTGAAGCATGTACAAGTGTAGAACGAAGTAACTGTTAGCTGCAAGCTATTATCTCGCCTGGCTGAACGAGAGTCGACTGGCCAGCCAGTAACATGCACAATTTGCTTGTACCATTTGTATTTTGACGTTTGTGAGAAATAGGTTACCACACAAACATAATATGTATCAAGTCTAGCTTTGCGGACTTAATAGTGTACACCATCGTCGTCTAAATAAAAAATTAGACTGAATTTTACAATTTATTAAAGACGAGCGTTCCCCATGCATAACACCTAGCCTGGCGGAAGATCTTTCCTTTGTGGCGGTCGAACCCTAACTATCGCATGATTTTTCTCTTAGGCGATGGGCTAGCGACCTGCCACTTTTTGAATCTCAATTCCAATGTGAAACCCTACAGCTGAACATGGCCTTCAAGTATTTTCGAGACTGATGACTCTTTTTTACCCATAAGGGATATAGACGTGATTATATGTATGTGTATGTAAAGCAGAGTAGGCAGAGCCAAAATCACATGACTATTAGCTCATTGGTTCTTTCTTGCAAAAAGAAATACGAAAACCTAATACATTAAAACTACAAAATTATTATTTAATAGCGTGCGGCACGGAACGTCACAATAACCGATTATGCGATGGCTGATTCCCCAAAAATATAACCCTTGCCTGTCGCCATATTGTACCTTTAATGAAATAAGTTAATCTCTGTATTGAACGTTATTTTGCATTTTGCGAGGAACGCGTTGTTTCATTTTTCTAGATTGTATTTGATCGAAGCATGACCTCAGTTTTGTCGGCGAAAGCAAAGATAACTTTTAGGACATTGGGTAACTAATGACGTCAGAGCGATTGCTATAATGTCATTGCTAAGATAATTATGTGATGATTACCTAAATCAGAGAAGACACTAAGGTGGAGGGTGCAATTGGGAATGCGCAATGATCTGGGAGGGAGAGAGAAGACTTCTGAAGGCTGAAAATTATTTAAAAACTCAAGTCCATATAAAGATAAACTGATGACATAGATCATGATCGAATACATGCGTTATGTTCCCTTAGTTTAAATCTTACCTAGAACAGGAGTTGTGGAGATCTCCACAGACTTGAGGACATGACCGAGATCAACACTAGGAGGATAAATAAATAGGAGGATAAATATATATGGGACAAATTTCACTGATTGAGTTAGCCTCGAAGTAAGTTCGAGACTTGTGTTACGACATACTAACTCAACGATACTATATTTTATAATAAATACTTATATAAATAAACATCCGGGATTCAAACCCGGGACCTCCGGTGTCAAAGACAAGCGCTACTACCGCTGCGCCACAGAGGCCGTCAACGATGATGATAATAGGCGGAAAATAAACCTGACATCTGTGGCACTGGTTCATAATGTACAGGTGTATCTACCCTCTACTGTCTCGACAGGCAAAAACATTATACTCTCATAGTTACGACTCCTACACAACAAGTTGTCACATGACAACATTATGTCTTCTAAACTAGCCATAAAGTTGCGTGTTCACAAATCAAGTGGTACCCACATTAACCCGTATTTAATGCGACAGGTGGTTTTTTATAACCCACTCGGTGTCACGTTTATGAATGCATGAAAACACTGTGTTACCTGCGCGGGCGTAGCGAGGTACAAGAGTGAGGGGGGGTTAACCTAATCCCCATATCCCTCGAAGCGATGGTTAACTGTATATAGCTTATTTGCTACATGGTTCATAACGCTCGCTAGGTATAAACTATCTGTGAATTCTGACATAATATCAGACAGTTGTATTATATTTTATACGGATGTATTCATGTACATATATTTTGATGACATTTTAAATTACCTAATGTATACATTCGCTTTTTGCAACTTTACTTACCATAATCAAAGAGTAGTTGTTAAATATACACAAAAATAGAAAAAAACTAAACTAAAAACTCGGGCCCTGTAATTTTTAATTATTAGAGGTATAATAAGGTAGAGGTATAATTTTATTCATTGAGAGGTTACGAAAAAAAAACGACATTACGACTATCTGTACCTAGTTCTGCCGAAGAATCTGTCAAAAAATTTGTTATAAGTATTTTTATCTTGCTGTTGCCCCCCCCCTTCCTCCTGTTCACAGTCTTAGCTACGGTCTTTGTTTCCAGTCCACTGAGGTTATATGTGTGTGTTTGATTTAACTTGCGTATGTTGGTTATTAGGATCTTTGCGTTAAAACTTTGGGTATTTTAAGACGTTATTTGAATTGTAACTGATGTTTATGTAAATAATAACCTTTACGTGCTTTGCCTGCGTAAATTTTATTAAAGTAAATCCCATGGAATCAATATTTTTTTGGGATAAAAGGTGCTTACGTTCTTCTTAGTACTCTCAAACATCTGTTCCATTTTTTTAGATTACTAAATTTGGTATATAAAGCGTGAATATGAGACTAATGAATATACAAATACACATTCACCGATTCTCATGAATTTTTGTGAGCATATTGAGTAGGTCTGAGAATCAGCTAACAACTATTTGTCATAACCCCTTAGTGATAAGGGTTGTTCACCCTTAAATTTTTTTTTTTTACTAGAAATTACATAAAAATTATTTATATGGCGAAACAACGTTTGTCGCGACAGCTAGTAAGATATATATTAATGTCGCTCTACCCCCAGCAAGGTAGCATCGGACATGTTGGAATATACAATCGCACAGTGCACAAGTTCATTCACCCCGTTAGTGTGCCGCACAGATGCACCCCAGACCCGTTGAAATTGTACTGCGTATATCGTTACGGTGACCTACGGCTATTCGTACAGTCAACCGCATATCAAGTTACCCTGCATAAAGCCCTGTGATGCGGTAATAGAGCAGTTAATATGGGTTAATATGTTGTTGACTGTACGTGAGGTACAATGCGTTTAAATTGTTTGTTACATACAGACACACACTCTTCTGGAGGGATAGGCAGAGATAGCTTTTCACTTACCGCAATCCTGTAGGGATAGGCAGAGATAGCTTTTCACTTACCGCAATCCCTGCACACTTCTTTCGCTTCGTCCACATTCATTAGGTATTCTCTGCATGCAAGCTTGTCAGTTTGGGATATACTTGATCTGACCTTTGATCAGGACGTCCCATAACCGATTTGATCATGGTACTTTCGTTAATGTTACAATTCACACTACTGCTTCCGAAGAAGATATTTCATGAATACCTAATACTAACACAACCCAAGTCCTTGAAAAAAATCCTGCAAAATTGGCTCATATAAACAATAGACAACACGAAACCTTTCTGAAAGCGCCCTTTCCGAACGTCGCGTCATTCCTTATTACGCAGCTCTTAAATTCGAAATTCGCGGGGCATCATAAATCTTAATTTTCCGTGGGAGTCGGACATAAATACCGCGGTTATGGTACAAAGAGAAGTGATTTACATTTTTGTTACGTAGCGTGCCTGCGTTTAACCCCGTTTTGGGACTTGCTCGGTGTTGCCAACTGTCTCTGTTTGAAACCCGCAAACTTGGGCATACCTAATAAAGTGCCACATTGTAAGATTAGTACGTAAATACATATTAACCCGGCTATATCCATTGCGGGATAAACAGAGCCATCAGTGTTTGAAAAATGTAAAGTCCACGTTTAGCTGTACGGTTTAATGATGGAATTGAAAAAAAAACAGTTGCCAGCCTATCGCCTACAAAGTTTATCAGCCATTTTCTTAGTCGCATTTAACGACAACAAGGCTTTTTGCAAGGTTTGTTTTGTATTTTGTAAAACAGTTAAGATTTTTTACATTGTGACATCGTGCCGTGCTGTGGCAATTAGGATGCCACATTAACAATTTTGGCAAATAGAAAAACAAGTTTTTTGCTCACATCTCCTGGTTATAAGTCACTCTAAATACCATAACGCTGAAAATGGGTTACTCATGAAAACTCAGAATTATTTTTTTACGAAATAAATTCTAGATTTTGCGCCGAAATCTCTTAGTTGGCAGCACTGGCCTGCCCTGAAACTGAACGGGATGGAGCGACAGTGGCGGTAACAAACACGCTATTTGGATTATGTGACTTAAATTATTTTAGAGACCAGCTATCAAAAGGAAAGACAATATGAAAAGACAGTACTGATGTTAATAAACCTTATTAATGATATGAGGACCTTATTGATTTAAGGATTAAGCGTAGGACACGCTTAATCCTTAAATCATCGGAGCAATATTTAGTTGTGTGATACATGCATACATACATTAATTGTGTGATTTAACTACAATCATTAATTTACTTGATACTTTACAATTATGTTTTGCACTCTTTGAGAGGAGAGGATGAATGAAAACAGGTTGACTAAGCAGATATTCAAGGAGAGTGTGGAGGGAAAGGTCGGAGTAGGAAGACCTAGACGAACGTATCTTGATCAAATTAAGGACGTCCTGGTAAAGGGTCAGGTCAAAAGTACCCGAAACCGCCGAGCTTGCATGAAGAGAGTTATGAATGTGGATGAAGCGAAGGAAATATGCAGAGATCGTGGCAAGTGGAAAGAGGTAGTCTCTGCCTACCCCTCCGGGAAAGAGGCGTGATTTTATGTATGTATGTATGTTTTGCACTTAACTTCGTATACATTCCTTTTTTACCAGTCTCATTGACGAGTAAATGAGAATTGATCAACAATAGTCTTGTCAATAAGTCACACCCCTCATTGGAACTCGACGACAAATACGATCGGAGGAACAATCTTTATCGAAGGGCGTCGCCGGCGCCAAGAGCCGATTAATTGAGAAAAAAGAACAATGAGGAGTGAGCCGGGACGGGAGTCAACAAGCAAATTGGACTGAATCCCTATCGTTTGTCTTAGTTCGCTTGTTGTTCATGAATTTAAATGTTCTCGCCTTATTCTTTATAAGAATTGTTCGCTCTAAATGGATGCAAATTTCAAGTTGCGCTAGGAACAGTGTGACTTAAAAGAGTAACGCACAGGTTCCAATACTGTCATGGTCATGTACCTGATAACTTTTTTTTACTATAACTTATGTTCTCTCTCTCATCTCCGCACGTTGCACCCACCATAGTGACGTTTCGGAGCCCGGAGTCCGCCTTCCGACTTTTCTCTCTCCACTTGGTCTCATTTTCGGCGTCCTCGGATTTTAGTCCGTTAGTTAGTTATTTTAGTTTATATAGGTATATAGGTATATTTATATAGTCCATTGGTTCGCATATAACTCTTACTTATGTTCATAACTCAAAAAATTCTGAACATTAGTTTAATCGCTAAACGATGCTCTTATTGTGAGGGGGAACACATCGGGAGAAAACTTGCGCATTCAATTGTGTTACCGTGATTTGATAGGAGATTAATTATTACTTGGATTTTATATGGAGAATTCTTCCATCGTGAGGTCATCGGTAACCTGCACATTCAGGCAACTGTATGTGTAACCATGATCCAAAGAAATACACTATACTTAACTTTACAAGGTTGCGACGATCATACGAGAGTCTCTTCGTGAAAATACTTGACTCGCTCACTCCAGGATTATATGTAGGATGTAACCTGTACAGGAGGAATAGGTAGATTAAGCTGAGATGTGAGGCAACAAGAAAATTAGACTGAGTCCCTATTCGTCTTAGTTCGATGTTTGTTCATGAAATTAAATATATTTATTCGCCTTATTCTTTTTAAAAGAGGGATCTTCGTTGTGGCTGGAATAATGCTCGCTTTAACTGGATGCGAGTAGCTGTGAAGAGATTACAGTAGAAAATATAGTTCTAGATGCGAGTAGCTTAAAAACTCTGTTCTGAATTACGCTTTTTTATTTATTTTGTTATTTCATAATATTATTTTTTAATTACGAACCACACATGTACTTACGGTAACAAAAAATATTATGAGGAAGATATTGTTGTCAATGTTGTAGAAGGTGAAAGAACACTAATCATTAAAGCATAAAGATTGAGACGTAAACAGCTAGAAAAAATGGGCCTCATAAATGTTTGCTTATCCACGGTAGCCACCAGAAAATCAAACTAGACATAGTTGTCTACTACCAGATTTTTTCATGGCGTCTATACAAACTTTACGACTGTCTCACACAAACGAACCTATCAACTAACTAACTCGCCGACTCATCACTCATTAAAGTGACTTGTCCATCTCCCGAGTCGCAATTACGCGTGAATCTAGTTTACGACTCCGGCCGCAAACATCCCGAACTCATGAGAACTCGCAAGAAGTGAAAACTCGCGATTTACGCAATAGCATCCCCGATTTGTGATAGTCTAGTAGGCTCAATTTATAAGCGAAAGCGGTAAATTAATAAATGATTAATAAATAATCGCACATACACGGTTATGAAAAATAACTTTTTGGTTACCAGGTTTATGTCTATGGCTCAACAATCTCTTACTCATCATCTTTTCGTATTCCTAGTTACCCTTTTTACCACTATGCTTCGGTGCCCGTATCCACTTTCTGTTATCTCGCATCTCCATTTTGTTCCGCGTTTGTTATCATCACACATACAAAATATTTTTTGTAATATTGTTCTGCCAGACTGGTCTTTTACTGGTCATATTATGCCGTCTGCTTGCCGTGAATAATTGTTTGATTTAATCATCGTCATAATTTGTATATTAATTATGATTAATTAAACCACAGTAACCGGATACCGTCTAATAGGCGTTTATATATTTCTTATCTGTTTCAATCATTCACAATTCACAATTATAAACAATTCAATGATTTTTATACCAGCCGCATGTCTATTGAATTATTGTTAGTTATATATTACGCTAACGCTTGTGACTTCAGCCACACCTATAAGAAAGCCGTTCTGTACAAATTGTCGAGCCGAGTCGTAGCCATTTTGTGCTACAGAATACGCCCGTTAAAACGGAGAACTTTTACCATAACCATTATCACTGTCCCGCCCTTTGGGGGACGATTGGTGCAATTCCACCTTTTTTTTATTTCTTTTATAATCTTCGTCCACTTTTGAGTTTCTTTTTTTTGGGCGATGGGCTAGCAACCTGTCACAATCTTTGAATTTTAATAACGTCATTAGGCCATGCAGTTAAATGTGGCGTTAGGGTATTGGGACTATTGACTGTGTATATACAAACGGCACATTTCTTATCTTTCAGATTTGTAATTCAAGTAAATAATGATAATAAATCCCTTTTATTACAGATGGCTTTACTTGTGGTCAGAAAGAGAAAATGCAGTTAAAAACGCCAAAATAAAGATACAATTGACATGTGAAACTTGAATATCAGTATTTGTTTTTTATTATTGAACTTGCAAAAACAAAAATTATATAACGATACTTATGTAAAAGATACCATTGTTGTTAAGCATTTACACGGAAAACCAAGAGTATGAAAATTGATATGACTACATACTTCGCCTTAGGGGTCGGATAGAAACTGTTAGTATCAGTAGCTATTGTTATTATACTCTTGACTGTTATTCTAACGTTTAGGCTACGTGTTTTTAAATTGTTAATTACCTGAAGTAAATTAATATAAGAAATTTTTGAATTTAATGCAGCTATAGTTGATAATGTCAAAGTTTCATAATAAACAGTCGTGCTACAGAATGTAATCGGATTTTTGGTTAATCACGTGAAACTGAGACTCTTGACTGGCAGGCAAGTATCTTAACCGCTGCGATCTTATCCTTCTCTCCACAAAAAGTTGACAGAGACTTACATCTTTTATTTCCACGAGACGATCCCTTCATGCTTCTTTTGCATCATCTGGATTCATCAATTATTTATACATGCTAGTCAGAAGATTGCTTGAATTAATGAGTTGAAAACGCTTGACGCCTGTATCTTGTACCAGCTACTACGCGCTCTACGCGAAGATTTTATACGACATCGTCCCAGTCCGTTTATTGCTGAAAAAAGTAATTCGGCAAGACGAATTTGCATAATGTGAGAAGTAGGAAAAACAAATGTGTTTTTTTTTCTATCTAGGCTGTTAAATGTAAACAGCTGGCTGTATAAAAGGGTCACCTTACCCTTAAAACCTTTGACATTCAAGGCGACTTATAAATATGTCAGGCCTCATGTACATAATTGAATATTATCAAAGAAAATTTTCTTTGAAGTATCAAAATTTTATGACGCCCCGAAGTCTGGTAATTTTATAAGTGAAACTGTTTGCTCTAGTTATAAAGCGAAACTCGTGTAAAATTTAATTAGCCTGAAATTTGGACGAAAATTTGTTGAGACGTGACAATTTTTTATAACTGACTAGCTTTTACGTGCGGCTTGACTCCCGTGGGAATTTCTATATTACTGCTAATGGTATATTCTATGTATATCCAGTGTGTAGTATAAACTTCATCAAAATCGTTCTTGTGGTTTTTGAGTTTATACATACTCGTACATTAAAAATAATAATACAAGTACACAAAATTTGTATCTCTGTAATAACAATAGGTGTATTTACAAAATTCTCAGGGGGTAGGGACAACATCATTCGACTACCATGATCGTTGTATATATTTTTTTTTACATATACCTACACTACATAAAACTTCACTTACACTTTCCAGCCTGGAAGGATTTTTTTCAATACAAAATCCTAATTCGATCATTTTCCTTTAGTATAAAGCCGAGTACACACCGACGACGATTAATAATAAAGCCTTGGAGTGTTCAGTTGCGTCATACATTGTAGAGTGCTTCAGGTTCTGACGGTGAAAAAGGAAGTACCACTTGACGACTAACTCCACCACTTGAGAGGAAACTAGGGACCACATCCCTATAGTAATGTAGGTATATCAACGTTTCTATTTACGCACAAGCATATATAGGCTCATATACATTATATAGGCACGTCTAAATCCCATGCGCGGTAGACAGAGACAACGGTCTCGAAAAAACTGATAGGCCACATTCAGCTGTTTGGCTTAATGATAGAATTGAGATTGAAAAAGTGACAGGTTGCTTTCCCATCGCCTAAAAGAGGTATCCCAAGTTTATAAGCCCTATCTCTTAGTCGCCTTTTACGACATCCACGGGAAAGAGATGGCGTGGTCCTATTCTTTTATTTTTGTTAGTGCCGGGACCAGATGGCAATAAATAGCAATAAGTTGTTAATATATAAATTTGTACCTGTACGGCCATTAATTTAGGTGCGTTGCGCCGCGTCAGCTAACTACGCCAGCCACATTGCTAGGAATTCATATTTTAGCAAATTTCGGAAGTCCCGGTAGCATCCTCACCCCTCTGGAGAGGAGTACGGGATATGCCTTTTACCATGGATCCTGGATTGGGTGAGTCAGGTTTTTACACGTATCTACTCCCATCTGATCTCCGCAACCTTTGCAGGGGAACATTATCCGTATTAGATTATGGTTAGGTATATATCCAATTTTCTGCTATGCACGTTTTCTCACGATGTTTTTCCTCAGCGTATGAGCATCGGTTAGTATTCAAACTAATGTAATAACTTCGAAAATAGTCACTGGTGCATGGCCGAGGTGGGAATACTCGTATACTCTGATTTTCCGTACAGTCCTATTGGAAAACAGTATTTTTTACACATATTTGTAATGGTTTTTATAATATCAACTAATTCCTTCTGAATTGCTAGTTTTTTTTTTTTTGCACCCGTAAACCAGTCTATATATACCTATACAAAACTGAAGGATTAATATGAACTTTGATATTTTTCAAATCATAGGTATCATAGCAAACTATCGCTGAATCTGAATTCCATTAATAAACTGCCTGCTAATCGTGGTCAATAACGGGTAATTACGTAGAGACGTGAAAAATTTATTTAAGGTAGGTATATTTTATTGTAGGTCGTAGGTATATATAGTACAATAGGTTAAAACAAATAGTTCATAAAAAGAGGAGGACTTATGATGACTTTAAACTTTCAACTTTTCTCCTATAATCCGCTATCGACTGAGCATCCCAGTAGTGGTCGTTAGTATAATGGCAGTATTAATTGCCGGAACGATTAGTGTAGCCGTGTTAAATGTAGAGAGAGCGCTGGTTGGCTGGATTATTTTGTTTTCGTGGGTAAATAGTTTTTTTTTTTAAATATATTAGTTGTATTTTTAATAATAGGTTTAAATTAGAAATGCCATTTTCTTAGTTCACAATTTGTAAAAAAAATTCGGTGGTAGTTCTTTTTAATACTTAATTTTATTTATTATTAAGATTTTTCCGTTGTCACAATCTTTAATTGAATAGTTTTATAGCATCTTTTTTATATTAATAATCATGACAAAGAACAATGTTTTTTTATCAATTCGCACGTAAACATGAAGCGAATGGGTATTGGCTTTATGATGGAATTCAAATAGTGACAAATTGCTAGCCCATCGCCTACAAAATTAATCTATGCGTTACAAATACAGCGATGTTTGCTTACAGAACGCAAAATTGCGAAGCATGTTAAATATTTTTAATTGTGCGTGCTCTACCTATAAACGAAAAGCTACGCTAACTCTATGCCGGAAGCAGGATCAGATTAATGGCTAGCGTCGTATAACTATTGAGATAGCTGAATGACTTCTGAAAGTCAAAACTATCTTATAAAATCTTGATCCAATCGGAGACGTCCCGGCAAAAGGTCAGGTCAAGAGTATTCGCAACCAACTAGCTTGTATGAAGAGAATAATGAATAAGATGGAACAAAAAAAGAAGGATCGTGGCAAGTGAAATGATGTACTGTACGTAGTTTCTGAAAGAAGCGTAATTTTATGTATGTATTCATATTCGTCATATTAACCGTCATAATAACCAAATAAGGACTCTTATGTATCTAAACTGTAAATTAAATATTTTGTTTTTGTTTTTATATTCTAAAATATAATTATAAAAAATATACATATATATAAGCAAAATACAATGCAATATTTTCTTGGTTAAAATTATAATTATATACTTGTATAATATACATTTTTATTAAATTTCTTGTCTATTTCTCATGTACATGTTTATTAGTTAGAAATTTTTAAACTGATTCTTATTTTGTTTTAGTTATTTAAATTACGAAGCTTTAAAAAGATCTTCAAACTCAAATTGAAAGATGTTGTTTCAAAATTATCTATTAAAAAATATTGAAAGCGTAAATTAAAATTTAATCATTAATTGTACATGAAAGGAGCCGAGGAATTAGAAGAAACGAATGAGGTAGTAAAGAGCGTCCTCCAGCGAGCATCCTTCCCTTAATTAAAGTCACTGTAATTAAAATTCCATAATCCGTTCATTTGACCGGGAAAAAAACCCTCTTTCCCGTACAACCGTGAGCGTCTTTAGATTGTTTTTGTATCTGTCGTAAAGTTTTATCTTACTGTTGTATCATAATCATCATTATTACAATATCAATCTCGTGGTAGTGAAAGTTGGGTGTCGCAAAAGAAGAACGAAATCAGAATAAATACAGTGGAAATGAGAGCATTAAGGAGTATGTTCGGTGTGAAATTAAGTGACAGGATGTGAAACAGCGTTATAAGGGAATGTTGTGATGTGAAAGAAGATATAGTAACAGGAATAGAAAATGGTATGTTAAGATGGTTCGGTCATGTAGAGAGGAGGAATGAAAGCAGGTTAACTCGGCAAATATACAAGAAGAGTGTGGATGGAAAGGCAGGAGTGAGAAGGATCTAGGGCTTGCAAACGTATCTTGATCAAATTAAGGACGTCCTGGCAAAAGATCCGGTCAAGAGTACGAGAGTTATGAATGAGGATGAAGCGAAGGAAGTATGCAGAGATCGTGGCAAGTGTAAAGATGTAGTCTCTGCCTACCGCTCCAGGAAAGAGGCGTGATTTTATGTATGTATGTATATTTATAAAATAAAATAAAATCTGATTTCTTCTCCCTACTCCCTATGTGAATTGTAAGAAATAAAGGTGAACAAACCAAATCAATATACATATATATATTCCATTCCGAAGACGATATCAGAGTTACCAAAAAAAAAAAAAGTATATTATAGAAAAACTGAGAACCTCTTCTCCCAGTTCGGTCAAAACACACGCATGTGTGGTCACTTTATAGGCCTAAATCCTACAGGACACGAGGGGCGCCGCAAGTGGCCGCTCAACCTTTATTGCGCGAGTCGGCCCCGGCGCCGCGTGTACAATTAAATGCCAACATTCATATAACGAGCAGCGATAATGCATAAATCTGTGCGGATTTGATGGTGAGCGTTTGTTTAGACAATTTATTACTTGTATTTTTATTAGTTTACTTACATTATTTTGCTTCACAAACGAATTTTTAGAAAAAAGTAGCTTTGTTATTTCTAAAGGAAAGAATTTATCATAATCGGTCCAGTGGTTCAGGCGTGAAAGCGTAACAAGCAGACAGGCAATATTACTTTGGCAATACAATTGGTTGTGTCAACCACGTAAAGGATAAAGACGTGATATGTCGGTATCAAAGACATCTGTTTGCCGAAAATATTCAAATCCGTTATTCCGTTACAATAAGTACATTCGTATTTAATTATTTTCAAAATAACATTTTACCATTTATTTAAAAAAACATGTACAAAAACAATAAAAGTCATCAAAATCTTTATAATAGTAATTGACTGGTAATAATATACTATCAAGATTAAAAAATGAATTGGTAACCGTATCGGTAACATGTTATTAAATTTCTTATAACTTTTCCGTTTACGTTTTTCGATAAAGTTTCGTAGTTCTAGCCTGAAAATTTGACCCTGGAGGCTTGAAATCACCGGCCATTGTTTTAAGCGCCGGAGGCCGTATAGTAACTACCACTGACGTACCCATCGTTAGTTCAATAGCTGTATTAATTACATTTTGTTTTGCAACATCACTAGGACTCGTTTGGCTTTTGTATCCCTGAGGTATTAAGGGTTAAGTTTGTTTGAATGTAGTAAGTATAATACGAGTAGTTTAAGGGGCAATTCGAAAAATTATTTAAAGTGTCGTATATTCTTTTATATAATCACGTCTATATTCCATGCGGGGTAGACAGAGGCAGCAGTCTTGAAAGACTTACAGGCTACGTTCAACAGTTAGGCTTGATGATAGAATTGAAATTCAAATGGCAAAACTAGATTGCTATCCCATCGCCTGTAACAGAAATCCCAAGTTTAAAAGCCTATCCCTAAGTTGCCTTTTACGACATTCATGGGAAAGAGATGGAGGGCACAAGGGCTTTTAAAATCTTTCTCATTTTCTTATCTTATTAATTTCTAAAAGGATTCCTCTTTAAGACGATGAGCTCTTAACCTGTCACTGTCGGAATTTCCACAGATATCATCTTAAAGGCTTCAAAGCTATTGGCTCTATCTACCATGTATAGAACAGTGACCTGATATGTGTGTTTGTAAGTGTTATCTAATTATACTCACAAGTTAGCCATGTACATTTATTTGTCTATTTAATCTTGAAATTTCAACTAGGTGTTTATTTAATTTCCGTGTGTGTCTAAAAGCTATGTTTTTTCATCATCTAGTCTGTTAATGAGTGAGCTTCCAAGAAAATAAAAGGGCTTTACATACTAACTTAGAAACGCGCGTAAAATTCAGTATGTAATTAGAGAGTCACTGAGGTTAGGCTGTAGACACATATGCAATCACGGCGTAGCTTTAAAACTCCCTCATAAGCGAAGGACCCCTAAAAATATGTTCGCAAATTGTATTAATTCGCGTCATCTCCCCGCGGTATGAAATGCGATTCGCAACCCGCGAGCCGTGATTGAGCTCATATTGAGTTTGTAGTTAGTTTGCAACTGTGTTTGATACTATGCTAATGCAGCTTAGCTTCTGAGGGATATAGCTTTGCGGGACACCCGTAATTTTAATTCATTACAACATTTTTACTATAAAAATCACACATTAAATAGACAAATAGCGCCAAAAAATTTAACAAAAAACATATAAACTATGCTAGTGTGTTGACAACAAAAAATTGACAAAATAGATATAAAGTAACTGGTTAACGTAATACATTACATAAATAGTTTACACATATAAATTAAAGGAGCATTTACTTAATTATTTTAAGATGCTGTTGAAAGTGCTAGGAATAATTTAATGTAACATATTATAATTAATATAACATATTATCACGTATATCGATGGCTCCTACGTATACTATCGTAATCCACAAAATAGCCATTTTCGTTTTATTAGTATTTCCGAAATATTTTATTATAAACTATCTAATTCACAAACAAAAAAAATTCTATCATTTAAAATTAAAAAGTTTTCACACGTATATAATAGTATGTTGCCGTTTCCTGCATAGTATACCGTCGTAATGTCTTATACGATCTGCTACGGGGAAGGCAGGAGCGGAGTTGGCAATCGTAACGATTACTTGCGGTTAGGTACGCTGCAAAGAAGCGCGATATTTTCGTACAGCGCGTCTGATGGTTTCACATATAATACAATAACTAAATTGATGTATGTTAAGAATGCGTAATAAGTATAGGATGGATTATTCAAAACAACACGCTAGAGGTCGAAAATTATGCGATATTGCATTAAAAACGACAACGGCAAGAAGTGACACTGTTGTTTCTTAATAAATTTCTATCACCTAAGATTTGGCGTTGCTCAATAATAATGTAGAAGAAACTGGATGAGTACTGAGTAAGTATACTGACAAGAAATTTGTAATATTCAAGTATTTGCTTATTTTTTGCCAATAGTTAAAACTTAAACTATAGTAAATATAACACACGATTGTTTACGTTATTCATTTGCATTGAACAAGTATCGTAAGTATCATTTACTATTATTTACATTGTCATCAAAACTTTTTTTTTATCGTATGCAATACATACGATTTTTTACGTGGTAAATATTGAAATATTTATTATAGCATTTACACTTACTACAATTTACATTGTTTAATTATATTTTTTTATTGATAGTAATGTTTAGTTAAGATTGTTTACGTCTTAGATGCAAAATAAATATGTATCTTATGTATCATTTTATTTAAAAAAACGGCCATTAATAAATCTTACGGAATTAATCACTTGCTATTTCAAATTTTTTTATACTCATCATTATCAGTAGAAGCAGATTTATAAGAAATTGACACACTTTCTAAAATGAATATGATGCCGGTATTTTGATGCAATTGTTACAACTAATATTTTAAATCTACTATTGACATATGTAAATATCACAATAGTAGATTTTATCAGTTATTATATTTTCAGGAAACATTTTAAGCAACTTACCTGAAACTATAATTGATCACTTGCAGCATTCCCCTGTTCATAGAGTACTTAACGATTTTTTCACCAAAGTCTTCAAACACACAGTACCCGTCTTGCCCTGAATGTACAACTAACAATGTAGAATAAATAGGCATGATTTTTGCCCGTACTTTATTGGTGATCAAACTATTCGACATCCTTAGCAAACACGCCGTTAACATATTTTAGTGATGTTACACCTACTCCCGAAATAAAAAAGGTAACTAAATAGACAAGGACCATTAGAAACAGTACATTTATTAGAAGACAGTATAAGAATGAATGGATATATGCAAAAAGAAAAATAAAAAAAATCTTGGTAAGGTGTACGTGACTCGTGAAGGTATACAAAATCCGAAAAAAGAAATAAAATCACCGTGTAAATGTCGATTAAAATGTTTCAAAAATATATCAACTGACCAAAGAAAAGCCAGTTTTGCCTTGGCTTTCTGGAAATTTGGTAATCATCATAAACGATGGATTTATGTATATAATCTAGTAAACCAAAATCTTAAGCGAAGCGTTTATATTGATACCCAATCCCACCGAAAATACAATATATGGTATATAAGTATTAAGTATTGATTGGGGTAATCAATACTTATATACCAGGTACTTATATTCCCGAGTCAGATAGTACAGATGAAATTACATTATAGTTTGCAAAACAGTTCTTATCTACGCTGATGAACAGTGAACAATTTGTTTACACAGTAATACAGAAGACAGACTCTTCTACAGGTACTGTTGCTACTGATAACCGAGGCAAGCATTAAAATTATCCATGTAAATATCTGCTGATGCCAGGAAAAGCGTATGTGACTATATCAAATGCTTCCAACCTGTAGAATCCTCGAATACGAATACTCGAAAAGATAATTTTAAATTGTATTTAGATAGTGACATAAACTTATGCTCTTTGCGCGGTCTTAAGTTGGTTGTCCGATTTCATATTTAAAGAAGTAATGGCAGGGGCAGTCGAATCTAGGTTTTGGTTAGCTAGCGCCACAGGGTAAACCGGAATAGAATAGATTATGCAGCTTACATGTTAACAACGTGTAATGATTGTTTTTTTTATTTGGATTTTTTTGGAAAAATATATATATAATAAGAAGGAGACAGTGTTTATGCATTGATTAAAGGAACTGCCAATAATACCTAAATATATCTATACTCCTTTGGAATGGTTTGCATAAGTGCGATGGGCTAAGCAAGATGGAAAACCTTATAATGTTGTTGAGATGGATCATACCAAGTTATTGAATAATAAATCAACTTTGAGCTTAAAAAATTGGTCTGAAAATATTAACAGTGAAGTAGTGCAATGGATAAACATAAAATAAATAAATGTTTTTTCTTCTGAACCTAATAAACTTCTCTATAAATATAATTAAGATGAATCCCAATACATGACCAAATACAAGACGACGACTCCAAGATAGTACCCATATTCCTCCACTTTATGATTATGTGCTCCCCATATCTTTGGCTAAAAATGACCTAATAAGTCTTTGCAATAGTTCAATTATTCCAGCAGTTCAACATAACTTTAACTAAGGGATAGGCTTATATACTTGGGATTCCTATTTTAGGTGATGGGCTAGCAACCTGTCTCTATTTGAATCTCAATTCTATCATTAAGCCAAGCAGTACAAAAAAGAATAGGACTACTCCATCTCTTTCCTATGGATGTCGTAAAAGGCGACTAAGGGATAGGCTTACAAACTTGAGATTCTTTTTTTTTAGGCGATGGGCTAGCAACCTGTCACTATTTGAATCTCAATCCTATCATTAAGCTAAATAGCTAAACGTGGCCATTCAGTCTTTTCAAGACTTGGTTTGTCTGCCCCGCAAGGGATATAGACGTGACCATATGTATGTATGTAAGCCAAGCGGTTGACCGTGGCCTCTTTTGATAACTGTTGGCTCTGTCTTCCCCGCAAGAGTATATTCCCGCATAGACGTGATTATATATCGTATAATAATATATTATCTCTATATTTTGCATATTGTTTGCATTAAAAACACACAAATCATAAAGAAATATTATTTTACTTTATCAAGATAATTAATTTTAGTTGTTATTTTTTTAATTCTGGAGAAAATGTTTATTTTATGTGCAATTATTATGTTCTAAAAGTATGAAAATAAAATAATCTCTGATTCTTTGATTATGATGAAAAATTCCAAAAATATTAATTGGTGTAATAATTTATTATGCACAAAATTAATACCTTACACTCAACTGCCTATTATCATAATGAAATTTATGTTTTAAATAAGTTTTAAAAATAATATCCCAACATACGTGCATAAACAAAAATCTTATATTCCCGTAAAAAGCAGTAAGTAACTCATACCACATTTTTTGTTGACAAATATACAAAGTAAATACTCGTAAAGGAAAGATACGATTTTTTGATCGACAAATTATACGAAGTAAATAATTGTATAGATAAGTTACGATTTAAAAAAAAAATTCGTTTCAACGTAAAGTATCCTAACAACAATATCTCAGAAACTATAACATATTTATAAATGAATGTTATTATATTCATATACACTATACTTCAAGTAATTATAGAAAAAAAATCATGTGTCTAGCTTAAAATTTACAGGAACTACACACTCTAACACGTTCAATCGCTTCTCCTGTAAAGTTACATTTTAAGACATACGATAGTATACTTGGGAGCCATCGATATATCGCCCGCGGGGCAGACAGAGCCAACAGTCTTTAAAAGACTGAAAAGCCACGTTCAGCTGCTTGGCTTAATGATAGAATTGAGTTTCAAATAGTGACAGTCGCTGGCCCATCGCCAAATGAAGGAATCCCAATTATATAAGCCCTGGGCCGCCTTTAACGATATTCATGGATAGGAGATGGAGTGGTCCCATTCTTTGTTCTAATAGTGTCGGTAGCCACAGGGCGCAGCTCGACATTACGTCTTGTTCTCGAAAGTCACGTTAAGATGTATGATGGTATTGGAATTTTGGAATCATAGATAGTAACAGGTTGCTAACCCATCGTCTTAAAGAAGAAACTCAAGATTTAATAAAAAATCTTAAATCTGTATTTTATTAGAAGCATGAAATAGTGCCAGCTGATTCTCTTTCCTCAGGATTTGAACCTGCGCTTCGATAGCTTTTTGTAACAGAGGATTGATTATATTTTAATGGTCAATGGTCAGTTCAATTTGTATACAGCAGAACCCTATAGGGTCTAGCTCACATGGTGTATACACCATGTGTGCTAGATAGATAGATTAAACTCTTATTGCTCCATAAGAATAAAACATACAAAACAGCACAAAACAGACAGAGTTGGTACAAAGGCGGACTTATCGCTAATGCTAGTGCTACCTGACTTGAAGTGTCGCTTATTATTTTTGGGATATATAAAAAATATTTTTATTTTTAAAAATCCCAAAAATAAAAGCGAACTGTTTTTGAATAAAATTTGACTATAATTCGAAAATCGAAAAGTAAAAAAAACACAATCGGACACGTGCATTGCGAAAATGCGGCACAAAGTAGGATGGATAGGAGTTTCAACACTACCAGATTATTCCTTTAGATTTGAACTTGTGCATTGATAGCTTTTTTTTAACACGGGATTGATAATATTTACAGCAATGAGAATTTCCATTACCCTATATTTTTACTCAATTTAATATGGCCAAGATTAGGGCTTTAAAACTGCTGAATGTATCTACGGGAGTTTTAATTAAATTCAATTTTCGCTAGCGCAACGCTTTTTTCGTTCATTAAAAATTTAATCAAGATAGGATATTTGGTAATGAATCTTTGCTTTGATCAAAGTGATATTCATTTTTTTATTAATAAGTCTGGTTTCTTTGGATAAAAAAAATATAATTTTAAAAGGTACAGTTTTAGTAACTAAAGCATCTTTATTTACGACAAGCTTTGTTTCCATTATACATATATGATTGTGTTGCTCTTTTAGTTATACGTTTTTTAATTTTAAACATTTTTAAGTATGAATTTGTATACTGTTCAAAGTTTAGAACCTTTTTGTACATTAGCCCCTTAATTTCTGCATGGTCGCTCAGGGATAAGCCTCTAAACTGTACTGTTGTGCTTGTGGCGTTTTAGTTAAACGGCGCACGTAAGAGAGATGAGAAATAATTTAAAATTTCATAGAATAAAAACAATCTTTATTTGGACTAGTTTTACAAGTTGTAAGAGAGCGTGGGTTTAGCTATAGACACGAGATCCAGCACTTGCTGGATCTGATCTGATCTGATGCTGCGGCTATTTAGCTGCCAGAGGATAACGAGCTACTTGGTTGAACGCTGTAGTAGTCCAAAGACTAGGGCTCCGCTTTTATGGCTCTCCCGGGCTGTGAAGAGGGGCGCCAGGGAGACCGCAGCGACACGACGTCAAATATACATATCATCACGTCTATATCCCTTGCGGGCTAGACAGAGCCAACAGTCTTGAAAAGGCTGAAAGGTCACGTTCGGCTGCTTGGCTTAATGATAGAATTGAGATTCAAATAGTGACAGGTTGCTAACCCATCGCCTAAAAGAAGAATCCCAATTTTATAAGCCAATCCCTTTTACGACATCCATGGGAAAGAGATGGAGTAGTCCTATTATTTTTTATGCTCATATAATGAACAATAAAACATTTACTTATCAAATAGTTATTTATTAAATAGTTTGCAACTGATTCATGGGCGAAAATATTGGCAAAAACAAGTTGAATATTTTTGTACTCCTCTCCTTTGGAAGCGTAGAGGAGATTTAGGAGTAAACTTATAAAGATTAACCGATAAAGCCTAGTACATAATCGAGAACATTCATAAACATCGATTGAATTAATCGAATTGTTTGTAAATCTTGCAAGTTTTAATTTGGCGATCGCCGGCACAAACGCTGATGGCCCAACCATTTATTTTACCCAAAACGGTTTTAAGTTTTACAATGGGCGAGTTGATATTGAAAGTAGAATGGCGAGTGAACTGAAATTATCTAAAAGTAGTTGTAAAAGTTGAAGGTGGCGTTGAAGTCGTCGCTTTTTGTGGGTGGTGTCAAATTCGTTGCTTATGAAGGTAGTGCTTATTTCGTGGTTTCATTTTTGTAGATGGCGTTAAATACATGTGTTAAAGCTAGTATCCAACTGTCACTATTTGAATTTCTTTCTTTTAGTTGGCTCTATCTACCCCGCAGGGATTTAGGTGATTATATGTATGTACGCCTGTAGTATCCTATGAAAAGAATACATGAATGCAACCTATTTGTGTTTTGCTGTGCCATAACATACCGTAACATAAAATCACGGCTATATCCCTTAGCGGGGTAGACAGAGCCAACAGTCATCATAAGACTGAAAGGCCACATTCACCTGTTTTGCTGTGATAATGGCTCAAAAAACTCGACCAGTGTAAACGGCCGCACGGAAGTATCGCAACGTTCGCATTTTGTCTTTCAAATAGCATTAATTAATTTCTTAATGTTGGATGCTGAAATTTATTGGCAATTTGGCCATGTCCAATACACCTTCCTTTTGTATTGGAAGTATAGAACAAGTCTTGTTACAGTAACCGGTCTATTTCGTTAAATTTAATAATCGTATTGTCACCGAGAAGCAAATTGTTTTTTGTCAGCTAAAAGTAGTAAACATTATCTTAGAGTTTGACATTATATGGTTACGTCATTATTACATATTAAGAAAGAGTTTCTTTTAGAATCCCTCGGATATAAATGTTTTAAACATATTGTATAGCCTCGGAATAACGCTACCAAAGAATATAATCCTTGAAAGTTACGATTTGGCGGGAAAATGACATGTAAAAATATTGAGAATTCTGTTTTGTAAAAAATTTTTAACTTTTTTTCTTATAAAATACTTTAATAAAAAAATAACATCCTAAATTGCCATATCCGATAAAATTTTGAGATTTTCTTTTGTTTTTATAAATATGTAAAAAAAATGCTTATTTGGATGCCGTGTTAGGGAAGACATCCCCGCTTGAAATTTTAGTTAAAATATTTCACCAACAAATTAATTTAATTTGACGTGATCTATCGTCGTTGTCACGGAGTCGTTGTAACTTTATCAATTTTCGGCGGTCGCCAGCCTTCGGCTACTCGATTACCGTATCGAGTCCAGATCGATGAGTATCGACTCGATGCGACCGAGATGATTTGGTTACTTTAATTTGATTTGTCACCTGCCAGTATTTGAAGAACGTTTTGAGAAATACGTCCAAGTTAGATCGGCTATCCGAGCTCAGATCTATTATAATCTATTCGTCCTCAACCAAGTGGTAGTTTATACGATTTTCATGTTAATATTTAAAGAAGGTATTGAGAGAATACGTCTGTCCACCGGTCGAATTAGCAACTACTCGATTACCTACCGTATCGAGTGCGTATCAAATGAGCATCGATTTGACTAGTCCGAGATGATTCGGTTGAAAATATGGTATCATGATATCTGTCATTGTTAAATTGATGTACTTAGAAGGATTCTATGCGTATGCAGTTTTATATTGCAGGCGAAGGTTAGGAAATAGTAAAAGTAGTTAAATGATATGTTACCTACATGTCATTTAACTACTTTTACAATATTTTATTTATCGATACACAATTAAAATTACATAATCTGTCTATCTCCTGTTGAAATTCATTTTTAATATTCAAAATGTTTTCGTTTAGTCCGGGTATAGACCAACTAAGGTCTAAGTAAGTCAGAATAAACATTCGTTTACTCTTAAATTGGATGTAGGAAACAGAGTTCGCCAAACTTCATCCGTTGATCCAGTGTGTACGCAGATTTAAAAACATGTTCTTCTTTTTTTAAAAAAAAGTTTATTATTTCGGCCAGTGCAAATTATGCTTTGAATAAATTCAACAATACCCCGAATTCCAAATTCAAATTAAAGCAGTGCCGTTCATCCATTCATAGACCAAGAATAGTGCTGTTAAAATGTACTCGATTTAAACCCCGGTGTTTCGTGAGTCGCAGTAGCGCGTCGGCTAGTGGTGGGACAGGAATCTTATTAAAACTTAGACATCCCTCGCCAGTTTCCACTGTGACTATTTTGTTTTATATACGACTTTAGGAGTGGGAGGTTAATAATTGCTTACGAAAATTGGTGTGGTGTATTTTCGCAATATACGCTTCGAAAACGTAAACAAATTATATGTAATTATCTCGTTACACTTATACTATCTCAGTTTTGATCCATAGATGAGACACAAAATGCTACATGCAAGTGTTACAATTTTTTTTAAAGGGTTAAACATTTTGCCCGTACTTATTTAGGTATTCTATTGTGTGTAGAAAGGCAATGCAAGAATTTTGACAAGTGGAAAGACATTCCGGGAAAAACTATGATAAAAAATTAATATATAACGTTATCTAAAATGACGCAGGTGCACAATGCAAAGTTGCAACCTCCCTTGTTAAAAAGTAATGGGGCAGTGTTGGTGTTAATCCCATATTCAGTTCATATATAGTTATATATATATATAATAGAGAAATAATAAATAACAATATACCAGTGGCCGCAGGGGCCCTATTCTTTAATCCTCACAATTGCTATTATTACATACATACATATACGTTTATATCCCTTGCGAGGTAGACAGAGCCAACAGTCTTGAAAAGACTGAAAAGACAAGTTCAACTGTATGGCCTAATGGATAAAATTGATATTCAAATAGTGACAGGTTGCTAGCCCATCGTCTAAGTACCCCAATCACCTAAAAATATGATACAATGGTTATAGAAAATAATACGAGAACGAACGATTCTAATAAAACTTTAACTTTTATTCCTAGTTGCAATATACGGGAGGATCCAAATCTTTAGGATTGTCCGAGATTTCGTTTCATAATTTGTTTTTGGTAGATAAGCAACATAGTAATATTCTGTTCCATTTGAATATCATGTTCCAGAATACTGCTTTGGATTGACTATGGTTACATTTTAATTTTATTGTTATTAGTATGACTAATTTATTCGTTATTAGTATGACTTCTTCATCATTTTATCCAGCCAATACAAATTCGACAACATAAAATATAAAACAACATCGTGAACTTTTTGGCGGGAACCCAAACGTAATTTTGTTTGTGCCGTAATATTTTTCCAAAATATGTGTAAGATGACTAATTATTATTTATAAGTATGGATTATTGATAACTAAGTGTTAGTGGATTGGAGAGTGTTACAATATTAATGACATGATTTTGATATGAATGATTTAATAACTTTTGATGTTGTCTCAAAATATCCTGATAAAGGGCGAAGTGTGCCCGGTTGCACCCTCCACTGAAGTGATTCGGGGCCCGGGGTCCGCCTTCCGACTTTTCTCTCTCCACTTGGTCCGGTTTTCGGCGTCCTCGGATTTCAGTCCATTGGCTCGAATGTCATCTTTTTCGACGTCCAGCCATGATCTTAAATAAAGTTTAATTCTAAACTAGATACTGGCAAAACTAAGCTCATGAAAAAGTTTGATTGCCAGAAAGAAAAAAAAAACAACATAATAATGTGGATGATACAATGCGCGTATAAAAGTAGGTAAGTATGTTTGTCAACTCTTAAGGCAACATACACACACACTCGATACAAAATAAAAAAATACAGAAATTCTGATAAAAGGTTTGCCCACAATCTCAAAGCTTCAATATCAAAATTAAAGAATGATAATTTACAATTTGAATTAGAAAGTAAAAAATTACATGATTTCGCCAATAGGTGTCGCTAAAACAGATATTTATTTGTCCATAGATTATTTTTATTTAATTGCGCTCAATACCGCAGGTAGGTATCAGCTAGCTTTATCATCATATAAATACCTTGGACAAATATTCTCTAACTGCAATTTCCAGCTAAACATTACCCGCTCACGTGCACCCGTCTCCAAGGCCTTTTATTTTAGAACAAAATGCTGTAATATATATTGGGTATAACATTACCGCCGGTAATGTACGCCCGTATTCTCCCAAGGCGGCAAGCGTCCAAGCCGCACGTTACTGCCGGCAGGTGTTTCAACTGAAATTGTTTCTAGGTCCAATGTAAATATTAGTTAATTAAGTGTAAACCGAGGAAAGCAGTTATCCCGGCCCGCACCACGGCTGTTTAACTTGGAATCCAGTTTAAAAAGGTTAACCAAAACTCACCTCTATCCGACGCTGATACGGCTTGCTCTCTGTACGCCGCCGTTTTGGTTTGTGCCCGTTGTCGCTCGTGTTTGATTACATTGTGAAACACGTGACATTGTATACTAATTTTAAAATATCTGATTGTATCCTTCGTTATATATTTTAAATGTAAATGTTTGTAAGAATGTATGGATGTGTGTGTTTGGTACTCTTACAAAATAACTACTGAACGGATTTTCATAAAACTTAGCAGTTTAATTTTACATAGCTCAGACATTGGAATAACATAATAAGTTATTTATGGAGATTTAAGGAAGAAGTCACGGGCTAGCGTATCACATATAGCTCGAGTTTTAAAAAAATAACGACAGACAAAGTCCATTTCGTGTTGCAACGAACTACAACGTAATACTTTACGTTAACTGAAGAACGCAAAATATTTGACAAAGTAAAAGTAAAAGTACTATATTACACTCAAAATAAATCATTTTCTTTTTAGTGTTATATAGTTGTAATATTTCTCACTATCCATTGGACAGGTTGAAACAGTAGACTGTAGTAATCTTAAAAGATACTTAAGACGACCACGTTCAGCTGCATGGCCTGAAGATAGAATTAAGATTCAAATAAATTGAGTGATAGGTTGCCAACCCTTCACCTCCAAAGAAGCATCTTATATTTAATCAACCGCAAATTTAAAAAAAGAATTGTCTTCAAAACAAATTTTCTCATTAATTATCCTGGTACTAAGCGGAGTAAATCTTCGGCAGACCGAACCGTTCCGTTTTATGACGATTCGCATGACAAATCATCCGCGTTCCGTTTCACGGCGCAAATTATACAGCGCCTGTGTAATTTTGTAATGTACCCCGGTGTATTAACTGCCTAGTTTATTATAATTAACTGATCGTAAATTCTGAGGATAATATTCGGAATATCTTTGCGGTGACAACGAGAAGTAATTTCGTTCTTACTAATATAATATGCGTTAAAAGAGAGTTAGTAAGAACTTGTATTTGCATGTATGTTTGATACCAAATTGCCAACCAATTTTCTTAAAATAAGTATTACCTACTTTATTTTAAGAAGTAAGGGATTGTAGTTAGTGGAAAAATGTAGTCTCTGTCTACCCTTCCGGGAAAAAGGCTTGATTTGGTATATGTACATGTACTTTAACTCCTGAATCTGGTCGTCAGAGTGGTAACAATGGGATATGAACAATAATAACGCGACATCACGCCTAAGTTTTGATACTCGTAATTAATTAACAAAACGGTTATTTAAACGTTATTACTGAAAGTGCAACGTTAACTCTGGATTTTTTTATTGAATTCTTACTTCTTTGTGATAACAATTAATTTCCAATAAGCAAAATTTTGCTTGTATTCCTTTAATCTTGCTTGTACGACATTCTGGATCACATGCTTCTTAAATTCCATTAAATACAAACATCTGCGAAGCTAGAAAATTATTCGACAGAATTACATTGTCGCATCCGCCGCGCGCGGAAACGCAATTTCCATTTTCTGCGACATGTTCTTGCTCCCACCCCCCACGCTTTGACAGGAAACTGAGTAAGATTTTTTTTCCCCTAAAATTCTTCCCTCTCTCTCATCTTTACGTGTTCGTTTGCATCCTGGGCCTTTAAGTACCTAGGTCCAATATATTTGGACATTTTTTACTCTTCAAACAAAAATTTAGAGATTTTTTTTATAAGTTTTGTTTAGTAATTTGCGGATACCTACTAAGATAAACTTTTTAAAATATATATCCTATCGTATACTATTAAACGAGCAATATTTGTATGTATATTTGATTAAACGTTGATATTTGAAACGGGGCCAAAAATGGATCTAACTAAATCGAAAAACTTCCCACGTCTAGAAAAATACTTTTTGCTTTACACACCTTGATTTTCAGTCCGGTTGAGACTTGGCTCTGTCTACCACGTACGGGATAAAAACTTGTTTATTATATATGTATGTAAAAAAAAATTATAAACCGGAGCAATTATTTAAAATTGAAGGGCAAATAATTCATAGCGTAGCATTAGGGCATTGTTCAACATTTTTGTTTGCAGTCGACGATAAAGCGGTAAAAAAAAAGTCAATTTTTATTATGACCGGTAGTCTGTTCGTTGTATCACGCTAATGTATTATGTCTTTAATATGCTATGACGATAAAAGGTAAACGTGCTTCTAAGCCTATTGCTGTTTTGCAGAGGCGTTTAATACGGTATAATGGTGAAATTATGTTATAAATATTCCCGTGAATAAAAAAAATAATCTTTTTGATTTTCGCAAAACAAATGCGCCACGGCCCTGGATCAAGCCCTGGGAAGTCAGATTTTTACACTAAGCGCCTCTGGTCTGACCACCGCAACCTTTGCAGAGGACACGAACTAGCGATGATGAAATATCGAGTCCTTGTTGACCTTGGAAATCATCTATACTAACATTATAAAGATGAAGAGTTTGTTTTTTTTGTATTTTTGAACGCGCTAATCTCAGGAACTACTGGTTCGAAGTGAAAAGTTATTTTTGCGTTGAATAGACCATTTATCGAGGAAGGCTTTAGGCTGTATAACATAACGCTGTAACTATGAGGAGTAAAGAAATAATAGAAAATGTGAAAAAAACGGGTAAAATTATTCATCCTTGAGGACTTCACTGGTGACCAAAATAACTATTCCACGCGGACGAATTCGCGGGCACAGCTAGTCTTCAATATAGATAGTATCGATAGCTCAGTTTGGTACAATAGTATCAAGAACTACAATATGCCATGTGATTCCCGGCACCAATACAAAAAAATAGGATCACTCCATCTCTTTACCATGGAAGTCGTAAAAGGCGACTGAGAGATAGGCTTATTAACTTGATATTCTTTTTTAAGCAATGGGCTGTCACTATTTGAATCTCAATTCCATCATTAAGCTTATCAGTTGAACGTGGCCAATCAGTCTTTTCAAGACAGTCGGCTCTGTCTACTCCGCAAGGAATATTGACATGATTATATGTATGTATGTATACTATATATGTATTTTCAATAGCGCTTTTGAAATTGATCTTCAGTGCTGTCTAGATTAACATCCAATACCCAGACCAATCAGAGAAAGTTCGTTTTTCATCATGCCCTGACCGGGATTCGAACCCGGGAACTCCGGTGCACAGACAAGCCTATTACCGCTGCGTCACAGAAGCTATCTGATTTTTTTATACGGACCGAAGTTACATAACTACTTTTGCAAAGTACCAACTGAAATATACTTCTCTGTGCCCTCGCTGACATTTCGTGACGAACGCTATTCGACTTGGCTAATGAAATAAAAACCTCAGTCGATTTATGTATTCGATGTAATTCGATTCCATGTAATCGAGCGCAGCGGTAATCCCCAATGACAATAGGTACCCTTTTATACTCGTACTCTATACTATTTTTGGAAATAATAATATCATGGATAAGGAACAGCGTGATAAGGGAATGTTGTGATGTGAAAGAAGATATAGTGACAGGAATGCTTAGATGGTTCGTTCATGTCAAGAGGATGAATGAAAGCAGGTTGCTAAGCAAATGTACAAAGGCAGTGTGAGTGAGACTGTTGGAGTGGGAAGGCCTAGACGAACGTTAGTGCCTTGATCAAATCGGAGACGTTCTAGCAAAAGGTCAGGTCAAAAGCACCCGAAACCGATAAGCTTGCATCAAGAGAGTTATGAATGTGGATGAAGCGAAATAAGTATGCAGGAATCGTGATAAGTGGAAAGATATGATCTCTGCCTACCTCTCCGGAAAAAAGGTGTGATTTATGAATGTATGTTTTCTCATATCTCATATCATCTCAACTTAGATCTCATAAATTTAAATTCCAAATAACTTTGGCGTAACTTTCGTATTGAATTAGGTTTAAAATGTATGATGCACTTTATGATTGTGTCAAAAATATGTATTTCTTTTTTTTTAGTCGGACAACAAAAGCAATTCGACCACAGATGCTTCCAGAGCAAAAAAATTGTCATCGTGGACCTACTTAAAATTTCTTCAGAAATAAATAGTACCCTTGTATAAAGTTTCTCCTAGTCTAAAGTTTAGTTGTATTTTGTACCCTTGATGTACGTAAATATATATAAGATATAATAACGTCTTTATCCCTTACGGGGTACACAGAGCCAACAGTTTCAAACTGACTGAAACGCTACGTTCAGCGTACGCATGGCTTAATGTATCTTACCTTCAACTATTTAATGTAAATCTGTACAACCTTTGTCCCTGCCCTACAAAAGAGCTTCATATAAGATTCATACAGAATCAGAGATCTCATATCTTATCCACACATCCCTTTGAGACGTCGTATCGGCCGGCTCACATATAAATGCTAATGTCTGTGTGTATGTATGTAGGTCCTAATTACTCACATGGACGTACTCAATTATGTACCGTGTGCCATTTCCGTTTGTGCTCGTAATAATGGCCTATAAGAGGTCAGTTATTAGATCCTGAAATAACTATATGAAATTAGGAAAGTAGGTGTTAGGTACTTCAAGGTAAAATAACTTTTGCTGGAAGCTTCTCTCGCGTGTAATTTACCTTTAAAACCTGTGTTTGACCTCAGGTTACAGGCTATACTTATTCATATTTTTTTTTATTCAACCAATGAAATTACCATTACATAGTCAAGGGTAGTGAATGAACACGTGGCCTATCAGTGTTTTCAAGACTGCTGGCTCTGTCTACCCTGCAATAGATATAGACCCACAAATTAATTAACCTATGGGTTAAGCAGAGAAATTAAGTGGGTGTTGCTTAATGAAATTAAAACTTTTCATCGGTTATCATGTTATTAAAAAAGCTGGTCGTATGTAAAATAAAAGTTGGAAGAAGGAACGAGTTTCCAAACTCAATTTATACCAAAAGAAACAGTAGACACACTTGTTCTTCATATCACTTAAGTGTTAAATTTGAACTTTGCCTTTCACTCTTTACCAAACTGTTGGCTCTTTCTAACCCGTAAAGCATAAAAATATACGTACCTACGTTTATGTATTGCTTGAATTTTAACGGTCTCTGTGGCGCAGCGGTAGTGCCTTTCTGTAACATTGGAGGCCTTCCGGGTTCAAATCCCGGTCAGGGCATGATGAGAAACGAAAGCTCTTTGATTATCCTGGTTCTTGGATGTTTATCTATCTAAGTATTTATTATAAAATATAGTATCGTTGGGTTAATATCTAGAAACACTAGTCTCGAACTAACTTCGAGGCTAACTCAATCTGTGTAATCTGTCCTGTATATATATTAATTAATTTATATATTTAACAAAGACAGTCTACCTAATGTATCCATTAGTCATATGAAATATTATTATCGTGTTAGCAAAAAAAGTATAGTACATTTTCCTCGACACTTGTTATTGCCATTATGATCATTTGAGCTCGTAATTGGCAAAGGGCCAATCCTACTTCCTACTTATATTATAAATGCGAAAGTTTGTGAGTATGTCAGGATGTCAGTATGATTGTTTCTTATTCTTTCACGCAATAACTAATGAACCGATTACGATGAAATTTGGTATGTAGGTAGCTGAAAACCCAGAATAATATAGCATATAGGTTACTTTTTATACCGGAGTCCCTTCGGGAATAATTCCACGCGGAGGAAGTCGCGGGCGGCCTAGTAAATAATGTAATAGGCTTCCTAGATGTAATAATGGCCATTAATTATTTATTTATTTAAAAATTATTGTACAAAATACAAATGTATAGCGCAATTGGCGGACATAATGCTTGAAGCATTATCTACCAGTCAACTTTTGAATTACTTAAGAAGACGAAAAATAGTCATGTCTTCTCCGTGTGTTTCACTACCGTGTGGTTCCTGGCACTTTTTATACTTACTTTTGTTCTTTCCTATGTATGCCGTTAAAAGCGATTAAGGCACAAACTTAAACATTTGGAATTCTTCGTGTAGGTGTGGGCTACCAACCTGTTATTATTTGAATCTTAATTCCATCATGAAGCCATACAGCTGAACGTGGCCTTTCTGTCTTTTAGAAACTGTTGGCCCTGTCTACCCCGCAAGGGATATAGATGTGACTATATGTACTTAAATGTTGAAAACTACGCCTTATTCATTTTCTATAACGTCGGCTTACGTAAAACTGCCTATTTTTAAACTGTTATTTTTTATGCTAGGCGCTGAGATATATTTATTTTTAACGAATAAAATTTTATTGAAAAGCTTTTTACAATGGCTGCAGTTTATAGTTTTGAACTCAGTTTCATTTTAGTAGTTATTTGATAGTGTTTTGCATAATATTTTATAGAACAGCTTTAAACTGAAGTCGATTTAATTTTATCGGGTTGGTTGGAAGCAACCTCCACCGCGAGGCTTTGGAGCCCAGGGTCCACTTTAGACAGAAGAGTGATGAAGTTTACTTGCATTATGTTAGGTATATACCTATCCGTCAGGCATTCTTATAACCTAGCCTTTTTCCCACGGGAGAAAGCACAGCTATAAATCTCCACTTCTTAACATCATAAAATTAACTGTGTTAATTTTATATTAGGCAATTTTTACCCAACCTAACAAATATGGAAATATCGCAACAGCCTTTACAACGTAATTTTATCCTAATAGGTAACAAACAGTGACGCAAAACAGTGCTCTAATTAAACAAAAAAAAACGATACCAGTGAAAAAGGTGCGATTCGCCAAAACATTCCCATAACACACATGTGATTCAAAAATGCCCGAAACGGACAGGAGGACACTGACCTTATCGTAAAAAAAAAAAACAAAAAAAAAATTGTGATACAAATGTGTGTGCGCGTACGTGAAACTGTCAGGTGGCTATGAGGCGGGGGGCGTGGGTGCCCCCTCGCCTCTTATCAGGAGATAAGGCGCCGTGGCTCGAAGCCGGAGCGGAGGCCGTCGAATCTTCACCGTGACTCGGCCGGGTGAACGCCGGCCGCCGCCCAACATGCTGCATTCCCTGAACGCTCTCGCCGGCAAGATATCACCGGGTGGCGGCCTGGACACAAACGCGAATAGGCACTCGCTGCCTAACAAGAACCACAAGCTGGCGTCACCGTCGTCGCCGTACTCCAAGCCCAAGTAAGTGACATTGACCTGTTAGTTGTTGTAGACTGGACGTTGTGGGCTAGAAGTGAGTTTGTGATTGGGTGACTAATTTAGGAAAGAGATTCGCGAATCGAAAAAAAAAATTTCGTGATTTTCAAATATTGTGTCTTGTGTGAGTATGCCGCCGCTAATTTGGTTTTGAAAATGGAACATGTTTGAAAACCAAATGAAGTCAATAAAACCACCGACGCCACTTCTACTTTTTAATGTTTAGACGTGTACGATTTCCATTAGTCGATGCAAGCGGCCTTATATTACATATATATTTAGAAGTCATGAATTCAGTTCACATTATGTTTATTCAACATAAAGTACTTACGCTTTGTCTGTCTCCAATTAACTAATATTTTGTTTTACTGAATCTAAAATGTCCCGTCTATAAACTTTAAATGTCTTCGTCATATTTCACCGCTGCATTTTCTTTTAATTTTTAAGCTGTCAAGATAAAAACATACTCGCAGTGTGATCGTAATGTCCTACATTCTAATCTTACAAGTCTGTGGGACAATCTTACTGGTGCCAGATTTAATAGATACCTACTTACTTATTTCTTATTTATAAACTGAAATGTTTCGTGTATCGCTTTGTTTTCTCTTCACGCCTTATCCTTCAGAAGATATTCTGAACTATTCTTATTGAAATTTTGCGTATATATTATAATGAAGAGTCTGGAGAAGGATATAGGTATGGAACTTTTCATCCCGGTAAAAATTAAATTTGCCGTGGAAATGGCGAACAGTTATCTTTTATAGGTGGCGCTAAATTCGTGCGGGCGGAGCTGCGGGTAATAGCTAGTCACTACATAGTATAAAACAAAGTCGCTATTTTAGTCTGTTTGTCTGTATGCTTAAATCTTTAAAATTACGCAACGGATTTTGATGCGGTTTTTTTGTAACAGGTAGAGTGATTCAAGAGGAAGGTTTTTATGTATAATTTTTTCCGAATTTTGCACCCGTGCGAAGCCGGGGCGGGTCGCTAGTAATCTATAAAATAAAAACTAGGTTAGAAAACTTTATTTAGACATTTCACTTCAGTTGAAGGAAGATCAGAGTAGGTGTATGATAAGATACATTAATGCTACTTAAATATCTGATAACATTAATTGCGCGTGTGAATATAAATAGAAAAACTAACTGAAGGGGTAATTTTAATTTTGTTTATTCAAACTATCTTTTAAAAGAAAGAAAACTATTTTATTACGTAAATTCAATCAAGGGACATTTGAAAGCTTGTAAAATTATGATTCTTCTTGTAAGCGATGGGCTAGTGTCCTGTCACTACTTAAATCTCAATGCCATTATCAAGCCATACTGGCCTTCCAATCTTTTTTGAGATTATTGACTCTGTCTTCCCCTGAAGTAAGGGATAATGACACGATTTGAAGTAATAAGTAAGCTTATGTAAAATATTAGCTAATAAAGTATTAAAATGTGCCCCCCACTTTCAAACTTCATAGTGGAAAATTGTACCAAAAATTGCATGTATTAGATTCAATTTATTTATAATTAATCTTAAACGAAAATTGGTTTGTTGAAAATCGATGAAGTATTTTTTAAAAACATAACTACATTTCAAGACAGATGACTCTGTCTACCCAGCATAGAATAAAAACATGATTATATTATTGTATGTACGATGATGTAATGATTAAAAATACTTAGCTGTAAACGTCATTTTTAATCATAAATCGACCTCACTACGTCATGTAGGTTTAAACAGGCTTATCCTTCGTCGTCAATGTTAGCTTTAGGAGCGCGCTTATCTCAAAGTGACTGTATTTTCGAAATTGACTTTTTTAGCGGTTCACTTAGCTTTTTTTGTATTACATATTATTATAAAATCTAATAATATTTAGCTAGTGGCTTTTTCATTAGGTGACATATTCGTTTTATTAATTTTAAAGTAAACCAAACATCACTGACGGAGAAAAAACATAAATTTTAACCAAAACAAAATCAAGATTATGTAGAAATCAAGATCGATTTCGATTCGATTTGACGGTCACCGTGGTGAAGCAGTAGTGCGCTTGTCTGTGACATAGTAAGTCCCGGTTTTAATCCCGGCCAGGGCATAATGAGAAATGAACTTAATCTGATTAACGTGGGTTTTGGATGTTATCTATGTATATACCAGGTATTTATTATCAAATATAGTATCGTTAAGTTAGTATCTCGTTACACAAATCTCGAACTTACTTCGAGGCTAACACGATCTGTATAATCTGTCCTTCATGTATTTATTTATTAGTAAATTAATGCTAAAATAATTGAGAAACGAAATGAAATCACGAAAGTTCCGAAAATACCAAGTGCTGTACCGTATGACTGGGAATCCCAATTATTCCCGCTCGTTCACGTCGGAATTCAGACGAATGAATATGACGAACGCCAGATTTCCTCCCACGTACATTAGAGTATAAAGGGATATTAAATTTTTAACAAGACTCCAATGTGTATTAAAGTATTTTTAATTTAAATCCTAACTACGGAATCAATGTAAAACAGTTTGTCATATATGTGAATCTAGCTTTTTCTCGTGTTTATACCTTACGGGCTAGACAGTGCCTTTATCCACAAGACTATATAAACACGTTCAGCTAGATGACTCAATGGTGTAAATAAAACTTGAAGATAGTGACAGATTGCAAGTTCATCGCTTTAAAAAATATCCCATTTTACGAGTATATTTATTTTCGAAAATTCTTCCTAAGCGCATTATGTCTAGTTTTTTCTTTCCGTTATTGTAACTGTTAGTAATATTTACCTTAATAAAATGCGCTCAAAGCTATTATTGTAACTTCATCCTTTTCAATATAAATAAAAAGAATATTGAGGAAACAAATTATTTCCTTCTGTAATTATTTGGGATAAAAGAAGTAACGATTTATCCCCGATAAAGTATAAGTAGGTTGTTATAATATACATGCATATGTACATGTAGTCAAGTCTTTTTTCCTTGCGATGTAGACAGAGCCAACAGTCCTGAAAAGACTGAAAGGCCACGTTCAGATATATGGTTTAATGATGTAATTGAGATTCAAATAGTGACAGGTTGTTAGCCCATCGCTTAATAGAAGAACCCCAAGTCCCACTCCATCTTGTTCCCATGGATGTCGTAAAAGGCGACTAAGGCATGGGCTTCTAAACTTGGCGTTCTTCTTTTCGGCGACGAGCTACCAACCTGACAATGTATGAATTTCAATTCTATCATTAAGCCAAACAGCTGAACGTGGCCCATCAGTCTTTTTAAGACTTTTGTCTCTGTCTACCTCGCATTGGATATAGACGTGATTATGCGTATGTATATAGATCACTTGAACTTATAGCACTCCCCCTTTATGATCGTCGTCGGTTAAAAACAGCCAAAAGTTGCGTTCTGATTTCCCCACGAGTGAATACCAAAAATGCCGATCAATAGATAACAAAGCCTAGATAAGTTGTAATAACATGATTCATACACTATACACGAGTAGTGTTTGTATGTGTGGGTATATGTTGGACAACTCACAGGGTAGGGTCAAATTTTTCTTATGAATAAGTGTTGTGCCGTGTGGTTCCCGGCGCCGATTAAAAAAAGAATAAATAATGCTATTAGCATTAAGTTCGCCTGTTGTACTTTGCAAATTGTAATTGTTACAATAAAGAATAAATAAATAGGACCACTCCATCTCGTTCCTAAGGTGACTAAGGGATAGGCTCATAAACGTGGGATACTTCTTTTAGCAACCTGTACTTTATAACTGTATTTTAATTATTAAAATACAAACGACTTGACAACGATAAAGGTCGCATGGCCACATTGCCTTTGCCTCACCGCAAAATGTGTGAAATGAAAACAAAAAAAACCGTGGGGTACCCGCAAAACTTATATAGTGTGAATAAAACTCGCGGAACTAACAGCACATAGTGCGCTGTGAGTACAGCTCGTCTGGGCCTTGTGTTGATCGTGTTGATAAGTGATAAGAGTTGTAATCGAGCGATGTACGCCCTTATCAGTGATAACGTAATGGCAAACAAGTGCGTCGGGTACGGAGCGTGGCACGACCACGACACATATTCTAGAACAATAAGGTACATGAGATTTGTTAACGTTTTTGAGACTACATTTTTCTTTTTTTTTTTTGGTGACCATGGCTTTCCTCTTGCCAAGATTATTTATGCGCGTGCAAGCTTGTTTCGCTTCATCCAAATGCATCATAAATATTTTGGATAGTGAAGATTAGTCTTAGGTTTTTATTAGCTGAACGTGGCCTGTCAGTCTGTTCAAGGCTGTTGGCTCTGTCTACCCCGCAAGGGATATAAACGTGATTATATGAATGTATGTAGTTTATTTTTTTAAAGGTCATTGTTAAGACGTCATATAATTATTTATAAAACTCAATTAATGGTATGATACGTTAGACGGTAGGTACCTATCCTTAACCGACGAGCCTGTATGAAAATATTGCAAAAGTGATGAAAAATAAAAAGAGGTTATCACGGATCCTGGCGAGTGGAAAAATGTAATACTTCTTTGTCTGTGTAACAAGTGTATTAAAACTCCTATATTATAATCTACTATGTTGCCGCCTGAAAGTAATCTAATCAAATTTGCCAAAATCCATCAAAATCAGTCTTTGAGTTTATTTGTTCACAAGACAAAAATACAAGTTTTTTTTTATAAATATTAGTGTTTAAAAAAAATTATTGCGAAATGTGAGCAATAAATTATAACCAAATTGTAAAAAAAAATGTAAGTTTAACTAGAGACAGTAAACATACAGTAAACATAGTTTTAAGTAATTTATTTGTCGTCAACCAATGTTCTGTATCCAAAAGATATGACAATTATTAAGTGATGTAGAAATGTCCCATGATAATGAAAAGACAGTGGCAGGCAATGCGATTTGGGCTATAAGTTGATAACCTAGTCAAAAGGTACGTCAATTTTTTATTTTATATTTTTAGAACATAATTTTGTTAACCTAAGATTTATAAAATCGAAATCAATATTTTATTCAGAAAATTGTAATAATAAGATTTATTATTCAAAAGGTCGATTAGAAATTTCAATTGCAATTGTAACCAAATAAGGAGTTGTATTTTTATGCAAATTAAATGTTGCAATTTAAACAAAGAATTACCTACACTGCAGCAAGATTTTAATTCACACGATCCTTTGTGTAGTAAAGAAATTAGTTTGCTCCAAGTAATTGCATTATTTCAAGACTTTTTCTTTTACATATTCCCTACCTACATATAATAATATAAGTTTGGATATTTGTGAAGTTGACGTTGTTGAAGAAAATGCTGTAGTGCAGTTTGTTACCGCTTCTTCTGCACTGACGCCTTGGAAGCGGCAGTAAACTTAGTTTTAAGTAATTTATTGGACGTCAACCAATGTTGTGAAAGCAAAAGATTTGACAATTATTAAGCTATATGAAGTACCCTTTGAATAAATTTTTTTAATTGGATTTGAATTTGAGTATAAAATGTGACGATAAACCAACATTATTTACGCATAGGCTATCTACTGTCTACTATACATATATTGTCTAGTAATAATAATTTACTAATTATGTCTAACACCAAAATCAAAGATTAAGAAGAAATTAGTATTTTTACGAAGTATTTTTAGAAATTGTTTTTTTTTTATCATGGTTAATCTCAGACAAGAAACTTATTACATTTTATCCACTTAATCTGCCTAACATAGCGTTTATGAAACGGACTGGGTTTAAGTTTAAACACAAAAAATAAACACACATACACACATGTAAGTGCACGACAAATATTCCTCTTCAAAAAACAGATTTTCCGACCTCAAATCAAAATCCCACCTTTAGCCGCGATGAAACTGAGATTTACGCATCTGAAAATAAAACTAGTTATATTTCGTTTCACGCGAGATTTACATGCGCAAAGCTTAGTGGGTTGTTTACAAACCTACAGGGCTCTTTCAGAAAACGTGAAATTCCCCTAGAGCCCTTCGGCATAAAACTAGGTATAAAAGGATTCCAAAAACAAACCCTTTTGGACAAAGTCCGAGGATTTGTTGGAAAACTCTGTTGGACAGGTAAAAAACTAAAGTTTGAGCGAATTATTTTATAAAGTGTTTTTTTTATTTTTATGTCGGGAATTGATGGAAATCTTTTACAATTTGATGCTTTAACGTTTTCACTGGAAATGAATGAAATACTGGACCTACTTTTAATGCCCATTTTTAATATAAAAGTTCTAGGAGAATTACTTAATAAAGATTCGTATCATTAACGAAATATCTATTAATTAAATCTGAAATTGAATCTGAAATTGAGTTAAAATTACATAGAAACTAAACCATTGTTTGTTTGTTACAGTGGGATGAATATGAACATCAACAACAACAACAACAACAGCATAAACAACAACAACAATGAGGAGAAACCTGACATGCCTGATCCCGATTACATCAAGGTAATGTACCTATATTTCAATTTGATATTATAATACATACATATGATCACGTCTATCCCTTACGGGGTACACAGAACCAACAGTCTTGAAAAGACTGATAGGCCACGTTCAGCTGTTTGGCTTGATGATAGAATAGAGATTCAAATAGTGACGAGTTGCTAGTCCATCGCCTAAAAGAAGAATCCCAAGTTTATAAGCCTATCCCTTAGTCGCCTTTTACGACATCGATGGGAACGAGATGTAGTGGTCCTATTCTTTTTTTTATTGGTGCCAGGAACCACACGCCACGGCGATATTATATCTTAACTAATATTAAAAATATTGTTTATTTCTTCGTTGTCATCATCTAATTCCACCTGATTAAAGTCCCGGATGCATCCTCACCTCTCTGGAGAGGAGCCCGGGGTATACCCGTGACCATGGGTTCTAGATTGGGTGAGTCAGGTTTCTACACGAAGCGACTTCAATCTGACCTCCGCAAAACCGTTGCAGGTAAACCTAACCCTAAAGGTATTGGATCAATCATGGTCACACATCCAGTTGCCTAAATGTGCAGGTTTCCTCACGATGTTAAGTCTCGGGCAATAGTAAGATTATAATTATAGACAGTATGGATATTATTAGAAAGAAAAATACAACTGAACGAATTGCAAAAAATATTTCGTACAGTCTCCTAAAAAAAGGAGCTGTTTGCGAACCCTTCCGATTGGAAGCCTGCCACTTCATAAATATTTGCGTATTTTTTACCATTTGTTTCCAGTCTGTATAAAACCGTTCGAATAATATTTTCTTACAGATATTTTATCGTTCTCAAACATCTTTATGAAACTGTTTATTTGTTTATTTTTTCTGTTCAGATCTATTTTTGGAAGTATTTTAAACTATTCTTATCATTCCCTCTCTTTTTCTCTCGTCTTTGAGTATTCTCAATAGTAAGCAACCTCCGCCACTATCATTTGGGGTCCGTTTTACAAAAACTCCTCAATTCATTCTAGTCAAATCGACTCAAAAATCTATCCATAGTGATACTATAAATGTGTTTGTCTTTATTTCGTGCGGAGCCGCAGGCGAAAGCTTGTATATATATATAATACATACGTAATAAATCACACAGATTTAATTAGCCCCAAATTATCCAAATTAAATTCTAGACTTTTGGTTCAGAGACAATTTTTGATTGCGCCAAACATACAATATATTTCTACTACTTTTTATATTACGAGTACATATCATATTCTTTTTTAAATAATTACCCATGTTTAAATGTCGTGTAGTTACCGGCACTTTACAATAGATTTTCTCCATATCTCTCTCATGGATGTCGATAAAAGGCGACTAAGGGATTATTCTTGGCATTCTTCTTGTGGGCGATGAGCTAGCAACCTGTCACTATTTGAATCTCAATTCCATCTTTAAGCTACATAGCTGAACGTGGCCTTTCAGTCCTTGTAAGACTGTTCGCTCTGTCTACCCCGGAAGGGATAAAGACGTGATTATGTGTATGTATGTTTAAATGTCTGTTTCCATCATTAAAACTATCCATATTAAAATGTAAAATGGTCGCGTGACCGCAACTCAATTTAAAATCAATCAATAGGTTAATGGATAACTGTACGAACTACCCACACTCGTCTCATGGGGATTTTAATTACGTCCATATTTTATTTGATTTGCTTACAAATCTGTGCCAGGCATTTAAACCTTTTTTTCTTAAAACTACTTAAATAAAACTGTACCTAATAACATCAATAAGAGATACAAGATAAACAAACTTAAATACTAAACAAAAGTATATTATGTCGTGTGATTATCCCTTATGAGGTAGACAAATTCATCAGTTTCTATAACGCTTAATTTCCAATTTAAGCCAGATGGCTAATTGATGGCTCGTAGCCTATCGCCTAAGAAAAGATTCTCAAGTTTAACTCTTATCATTCCCCGATTCACTTATCCCTTATTGAAAGTGTCCTTAGTACATAATACATACAAACATATTAATATATACGGGACAAATGACACAGATCGAGTTAGCCTCGAAGTAAGTTCGAGACTTGTGTTACGAGATACTTACTCAACGATACTATATATTTTATGAAAAATACTTATTTAGATAAAAATCTAAGACCCAGACCAATAAAAAACAGTTCATTTCTCATCATGCCCTGGCCGGTATTCGAACCCGAGACCTCCGGTGTCACAGGCAAGCGTAATACCGCTGCGCAACAGAGGCCGTCATATTGATATGTCTTTTCTCTATTAGTTTATTCCATCACCATGATGTGAAACAAATATGGCGCGGGGGAAAGCAATGCTCTACCCTCATCAGACTTCTCATGCATTTGGAATCAGATCATACTATTGCTGTTTGTTTTCAGGGTTATTGCCCCGACGAATTGCTCACACAAAAATTATACAATACACTACACTATACAATACACCTATAACGCTTGAAAGTCTTCAAATAATGAGACGTTTATAAAGTGGCCCCACCCCATATGGGCATCCAATATTTAATCCTCTTATTACTGTACATACATACATATAATCACGTCTATATCCCTTGCGGGGTAAGCAGAACGAACAGTCTTCAAAAGACTGATAGGCCACGTTTAGCTGTTTGATTTAATGATAGAATTGAGATTCAAATTTCAAAAGCCACAAAGAAGAATCCCAATTTTATAAGCCTATCCTTTAGTCATCCTCTTATTAAAATGGCTTAAATTTCTAATAGGTAAAACAAAAGTTATGGAAATAAACAAAATTTTATCTGAATATTGTAAGACGAAATCTTATATTGCACCTGAAACTATGATGTATCGCATGTAATTATCTGTGCAGTTGTAAAGCTGTCAAGTTTTTCTTTTAGTATATAAAATTTTTGGTGAAGCTTGCTGAGTATATATATAAAGACACTTTATAAATATGTATGCTGTTCATAAAATGTTATAAAATCTATAAAGATCACATGGATATCAATTTATTTTTATAATTATATACTTCTATTTCTAGGATTCTGAATTCTATCAATTTAACTGTATGTATTTGTAAACAGCTTAACTAACTTGGTGTCCGTTTGCAAATTTCAGATGTTCGTCGGCCAAGTGCCGAGGAGTATGGACGAGAAGGACCTCAGGCTCATGTTCGAGGAGTTTGGTCGCGTGCACCAGATCAACGTTCTCCGGGACAAGATCACCGGAGCCAGTAAAGGTGGGAGACTCCGTTTAGAATCGTCACCAACCAATATCAATTATATCTTACGTAAAAATTTGCATCTGAATCACACCTTCTCGGAATGTCTTAATTGAAAGCACCTTATTGTAATTAACTTGAATAGTTGCGCTTGCATCTATGAAATTGCACGATTTTGATAGCTGCGTTAGAGATGGAATCAGTTTTTATTGATCAATGACATTATTTTTCTTATTGTTTTATAATTAGTACTATTTACATTTTCAACTTTCTGATCTTTCTTATCCAATTTCACCTTCAGACTTTATGCTTCGTAAACCCTTATGTTTGGATTTTGTTACCCGTGATATGGCCACACATTTATAAATCCACTATACTTAGTATCCGTTTTATACTATTTGAGCTATGTTTTTTTTTAAATGTACATAATGATTAGAAAAAATTTAAATAACAATCACAAAAAAATAAGTAGTGAATATTGTATTGACTTCATTTAAAAACTATTCAGTGATTTATTAACACTGATAATGCAAAGCGTAGCAGCGGGAGGTGCAACATATAATACTCAAAGATGAGAGAAAAAACCGAATAGAAAAAAACGCATTAAAAATTTACTGAAAACTATGCTCTCATCTCTGAAAGAGAAAACATCATATTCTTTCAAGTTTATAGAAAAAAGTTTGCTGCTACTCCTAAAAGTAATTTTTCCAAAGTAATATACGATTCACTTATCGTCAACTCTCACGTACTCTGTCCAACTTTAATCTTAACTTTTGGAACGAATCATCTCTGGAACACACATGCGCAAACTCCTTCCTCAAGTGCTACAAACTTGGCTTTCAAACCATATTTTTCTTATTTGTCGAGCGCCACACGTTTTATCGCGTAAATTTTGAAAAATCCAAAGTTTCAATATTTTATTGCGCTTCTTCCACGTTTTCTATTTTTCATCGGAGCACATTTCAGTATCAACTTTAGCTAAACTAAGAATGTGTTTCAGACAAAACAAATAACTAATTTGAGTGCAGTATGTTACTGACATTATTTGAAAATGTGAAAATGTGTTGATGTGGGTAAGCCGCTCAATTTTGATGAAATTATATAAAAATAAACATTTGCCAAATTTCCTACAACTCTTACAACCGATTGCACGCCTATCACTCTGGGAGCATTTTATGTAGATACAAACTTCAATTATTTCAGTCAGTTTTATACGTTTAAAGTCATCTTTTACTGGTCCTATGTGAGAGGGATAATAATGATTGCTTACCAAATTTAAGTTGTGATAAAGTGCAATAAAAATGCGTATGATAATAAAATATACAGACCCTTCTAAAGGAACAATACAGAAGGTTAGCTATTTTTAATTGAGATTGTCAGACTTCGATTCAAGACTAACGAAGTCGCGGGCAATAACTACTTAAGCGGTATTATTTTATGAATAGAAAAGCTACTTTCAAACGGGTTCTTATTAATACTTCGGAAATAATTTAAATTTTGACGGCGGCTTTTCAGGCAGCCGCAGTACAAAGTCGATATTTTAATCTCCAATTTGTGCGAAATTGCCCGAATTTAATACCAAATAAGCTCTAATTTGGAATTCCCGAAATAGAATAATAACTTTGCTGTACATGTTTGCGTAATGAAATAGGTATGTTATTACGAATCTGGTTAGCATTTTATTGGTATGATCGGTTGACACTTTAGAACGGAACCACTCCATCTCTTTCCCATGGATGTCAAAAAAGTCGACTAAGGGATAGGCTTATAAACTTGGGATTTCTCTTGTAGGTAACAAGCAAGCAACCTGTGACTATTTAAATCTCAATTCCATCATAAAGCCATACAGCTGAATGTGCCCTTCAGTCTTTTTGAGACTGTTGACTCTGTCTACCCCGCAAGTGAAATAGACGTGACTATATGTATATATGTTTGGTCACTTAGTTGTTCATTATCATCCCCCTGGCGTCAGTCTCAGTTGCCGCTTCACTTGTCTGGAGAAGAGCCTGATGTGATAATGGTCCAGGTTACGTCTTCACCTGCCTGGTGGGAAACCCTTGGTGGACCTATGACCATGATCCCTTATTTAGTTGAGCCTGATTTTTATACGAAGCGACTTCCGTAGGGCCAACGTACCCTGGAAACCAAGGGATTTTAACTCTTATTGGATCATGATTAATTTTTGACGCTATAAAACTGATAGCTACTAGCACGTGTTTCTAACTGTATTATTCAATATGAGAGTTCACGGGAACAAGATATACGCTCACAAATTCGCGGGCAGAAGTAGGATGTATGTAGAGGCTTTAAAAAGAACGTACCTTGATATATGAATAAATTATTATTTTCTTAAATCTAATTAAATAAATAACACAACTAATTTACTTAACTTGCTTATGTACATATGTTTATGTTATAAATAACATCATACTCGTATAAACTTAACATTTCAGTGATTTGAGATGAACTGATATGAAAAAGATATTATTATCATTTCGTTTCGTTCTACGATTTTGTAATTAACCTTAATGTAATCTCCCTTGTTTGTTCCACATTTTAATTAATTAAAGTTATTTTATTTAGACTTACTAAGACGGTAAGACTTTATTGTGTTTTAAGGAAACACAGATAAAAATTGTTTAATTTATTATCACGCGGATAATAAATAAGAACAATACTTAAAGAGGTCTTAAATGACTCGTGTACGTAATTATGGTAATGTTTTAAATTTTGTAAAACAATGAAAACCACATTGATATATACCTTGTTATATTCGTCAACTGCTGTTTCACTCACGCAAGTAACGCACTGCGTATAAGATTTCGATATGTGGTTTCCCATACAAATTCTTACATTACACATTGTTGCGCGTCGTGTATCTTATAAAAAAAAGACAAAGTATGGTTTAAGCAAAAGCAAAAAGCATAATGACATCTGTATTTTCTTTTATCTATTAAATAATATAAAACATAATATGTTATCGAAAACTTAAATATAATAAAGTTTCCTTAACTACTGAAATAAAGGTGAAAAATCTTGATGTGATTTTTTGTGTTGAAAATACATTTTATAATTATTTAATAGATAAAAGAAAATACAGATGTCATTATGCTTTTTGCTTTTGCTTAAACCATACTTTGTCTTTTTTTTTTCAAAAAGTCTGCATCATATTGTTTACCTTTATTGCACAGTAGTTCCTAAGAAACTGGTATATAGGTATAAATGTTAGTGTAAACGAGTGCCCCCCCGTGCCCAATGTTTGTTCTGTGAATGTCATGTTTTGTACAGCGTGCGCTTTTATTTACAGGGTGCTGTTTTGTGACGTTTTTCACACGCAAAGCGGCGTTGAAAGCGCAAGACGCTTTGCACAATATCAAAACTCTGAGCGGGGTAAGTGCGTTGTTTATATGTTTTATTAATTTGTCGCTAGTTATATACATATGTTTCATTTACTGTATTGTGTGTCGGCGTAGTTTTAACGTTCCGCCATTACAGGGCCGTTGCCGGGAACATGACCCGTGTGGATTTAAAAAAAAATTATATTTTTTTTATTTATTTTAAATTCTTTTAATTCTCTCGTCCAAATTTTTATTCTAAGTTTGGATAGTTGTGAAGTTGACGTTGTTTGAGAAAATGCTGAAGTGCAGTTCGTTACCGCTTCTTCTGTACTGCGCCATGGAAGCGGCAGTAAACTTAGATTTAAGTAGTTTATTTGACGTCAACCAATGTTGTGAAACCAAAAGATTTGACTACAATTAAGCGATATGAGGTATCTTATAATAATGCATAAAATTTTTTAAAATTTGAATTTTTGATTTCTATGAAAAATATATGCACAATGAAACAATATTTTTATGATCCGTACTATCCACGATCCGATGACGTCCCTGGCGCGGTCCTGATGAGTGGGAATTGACCTTTAAGTGTTTTAGAGAAAACTTTATTTGAATAGAATTGACAAATTCTGTTTGAAGAGATATCAGTTTTAATGTTATTTTGTAATTTCCATCTCTTGTTTATAAGATAAAGTTTAAAGAGGTGGCACACAAAAAAAGAAATACTTTCGCACTAAAAATGTATCTTAACAAATTAAAATAAGCCAGTTTTTCTATTTAAATAGGTATACAAAGCTTCGTCGTTGGCGTGATAATCCACATTTTATAAGCCATAAAGTGTAGAATGTTTACACACAAATTTTATCTCTGCAGTAATCGCAACGTACCTACCTACCTGTTGCTTCAATCCAGATCTATAACAATTTTCTTTATTGCATTACTCGAACAGGGAATTAGAGGGGGTAGGGGGGGAACAAACATCGCATTCGATACTCGAATGTCATCTTAGATCAAAGAAAGCAGTGAGTGTGGTAAAAGAATATTTTTTTGTTTTTTTGCACCTCATTGCTTATTTCATTGAGCCTAATTTTTCAAATCATATACTTTGTGAAAAACGGACAAACCTGCACTATTTAGATCAAAAACGAATAAATTTATTCACTAACTTTCCTAAATAATTTTTACGAAAACGTACTAAAATTATAAATACATACTTATTAGAAAAATATATTGCCAATGATATCTCATTACCAGAATTAAAAGAAACCCCTTAAAACCTAAATTCCTACAATTTCAATGACTTGATATTAATAAAATTTGATAGATGAATGTATTACTCATCAATAAAGTTTTCATAGAATTCCAAATAAGATAGATAGTTAGATAAAACTGTACACCACTTATGGTTTACTCTTAAGTAAAACATACAAAACAGCACAAAACAGACAGAGATGGTACAAAGGCGGAATTATCGCTAATGCAATCTCTTCCAATCAACAAGCCCAGTAATGTAAAAAAAATACTAAATAAATGCCGCTAAAAATGCTATCTAAGATCTGGCGAGCAAACAATTTTTAATTTTTACTAATTCCACATTTTTTTTTTTTACTTTTTCAATTCCACATTCAAATCATATCGCCTCTATTCTTTCATCACCGTTTGTTACCGAACACAATCGAATTACTGACTCTTCCCATCCACCTCCATTCTCTGCCGCGTCTTTATTCCGCGATAATTCAATTCTATTATGCCTGATGCCTTTTTTTCCCCCCGATTGATTCCGATAGAAGTGGCAGGTTGAGTGCTGTTTCTGTGGCGCTGCGGGTAAATATTTCGCTGGTCGGAATTCTAATTGACTTTTGAGGGGCCGAGGGTAGTTAAGTAATGGTCACGCAGATCAGAACTAAGTGGCTAAATTTTTATTTATTCATTCGTTCATAAAATCACGTCTATATCCCTTGCGGGGAAGACAGAAACGGCAGTCTAGAAAGACTGATAGGTTTAGAATTGAGATTCATATAGTGGCTTATACTTATTACTACGTAATTTAACTTGAACTGAATTTCTACTACCCCAAACTGAAATTTAAGCAAAGCAAGGTTTTTCTACAAAGTAAGTCAGAGCTGAAAATTAAAATATTTGATTGACATATTTAGCTAGTTTACCTTATTCTTAAGCTTGATCAGATATATTGACAGGTTGTTAAAACAAAAATTTTTTTTTGGAAATATTTTATAGTTCTTCTCCCCAAAATAATGAGTATAAAAATAACAGTAGCAATAAGTGAAAAAATAACTTTTAAATAGAAATATTACAATTACCATTTGAGCAATGTCTATCACTAAAACTTGTTAATTCAGTGTTGATTCTAATGGCTCTCTCAACGAATTGAAATATTATTAATTCATTATACCGGGCGGGATGCGACATCATTATTTATTTATTTGCCACTTCGCCAGATGGGTTCTTCCAATGTTCGTAGAAATTTTTAATAATTAATTTGCACTCTAAACAGCGTTACTTGTTCAATTTTACAACTCTGTGTTAAGTTGTCACCATAAGACCGTATCGGTGGCGTAGCTAGGCAGGTAAAGATCGCGATGCACGCATAAATTAGGTCTCCAAATATGTTTAAATCTAAACTTTTATATATATGTATAATCGTCCTGGTGTTAGCTCCAGTTGTGTTTGCAATACGTTGGAGATAATACTATGACCACGTTCACCGATTATGTAAGTCAAGTGCCGTGTGGTTCCCGACACCAATAGAAAAAAGAAGAAAGGACTTCTCCATCTCTTCCCCACGAATGTTATAAAAGGCGACTAAGGTAATGGTTTGTAAACTTGGGATTCTATCAAAAAGCCAAACAGCTGAACGTGGCCTATCAGTCTTTTTAAGACTGTTGGCTATGTCTACCCCTACTAAGGGATATGGAAGTGATTATATGGTATGTATGTATGCACTATACATACCTGCTTTATTTTTCACTTTGGGCCCACGGGAGACCAGCGTTGTGGTATATACCACGACAAATGCTGAGAGTGGGCCCACTTTGGTACAAAAGTTGTTTTAGGTTAATGTTTATGTTCTTGATATATTATTATGTACCAAATAAACATCTTTTTGTTTCTTCCTTTCTTTCTTTTAGCACTTAAGCTAACATACCGATTACGAAAATTAACCATTAAAATGAACAATCCCCGACCAACGTCTTCATCAGGCTAACATAACAATATAATACCCGCATCAAACTTGAATCGACCATTTGCAAAATGTCCATTCCACGTCCATTTTCGGCAGGGAACTAATAAAAGGGACCCCAATAAACAGGGCCCGAATGGAAATAAAGACCTAAGTCCAGAATTATAGCTGACCAATAATATTCCCGGTTTTACGGACTGATTCCTGATCCTTGTACAGTCAACCGCATGTCAAGTAACCCTGCATGGAACTTTATGACGAGGGACTAGAGACAAATTTGCAGTGAATTTGTGTGGGTTGATATTCTGTTGACTGTACTTAAGGAAAGGTATCTGTTATAACTGTATATACATATTATGAAAAGGTTAGTATTAAGTTATATAAGTGAATAGTAATATATCTTTATTATCGAGGAAGTTCAGGCAAAAGGTATGCTCTAGTATCGTAAATCGATGAGCATGCATAAAGAGAGTGATGAATGTGGATGAAGCGAAAGAAGTAAGTATGCAAGGATTCTGGCAAATGCAAGGGTTTACTAAACTTTTGGGAAAGAGGAGTGACTTTATGTTTGTATGTACATATGTTCACGTTAAACGTTCTTTTGAATGTCACGAATCATTTCGGCATATATAAATCCAAACAATTAACACAAAATAATTTAAGCCAAACAGAAATTTTAAAATTTATCGAATCAATAACCGTAAAGTCAAAAAAAAATTTTTTTTTTTCCGACACACTATCGCTCAGTGCGCGTTCCGAACCGATGAATCAATCAAGAAGAATGGTTAAGCTATATTTCTCGGCGACCTTATTTTGATCGATAGTGGGGACTTATGATGGACCCCCTCCCCCCACCATAGTGCCCCATCTTAAGTAATTGACTGGCTCCATTAGGCTTGCAAACCTACGTCTCTTGCTAATGGTTTTGTTGTCCGAGAAATATTGAGGGGGGATTTTACAGGTATGCCGCCATACGGGTTGTAATGTAGTTTGATGAATTTGTTATAACTTAAATGGGCTTAATGGCGTTTAAGAGAATTATATTTGTGTGGGCTGTTTCGTTTTTTTATGAAGAGCTTTACAATATTATAAAAGTGCAAATTGTTTTTGATTATCTATCAAAAAGCTTTGTAGGATTAAATAAAGGTAAAACTTCACCATTCATTCACCATGTATTTTAATAAATCTATTGATAAAAATAGTAATTGTTGAGAAATATTTATCAAACCAGTATGAAAAGCTACGAGTGCTACGAATCCGATGCTTTCGTAGGCTGTCGAATTCTCGTAGCTTCGTAGACGTCTACGAACGTCTACGCCTGCCATTACATTGAAAAAATTACAAGACTTGGATAAATTTCTTGTTGTATTTTAATACTTTTTGGGAATAATAACGTTAAACATTTCTGGTTAGTCGACCTTATTTTTACCGTCTTTGGTAATATCTTCCTTTGAAAGTAGTTACACACATTAATCACATCGAAGACGTTCTTGGCAAAATTCAAGTCAAGACTAACATAACCTGGTAAGGTGCCAATATTTAAGGCATGAAGATGCATGGAGACCTTAAATATTTTTAAGCAAATTATAAAAAATGAGGATAAAGCTTAAAAATCATAACAAATTGAAGGATTTTCACAGTCTCCCGGAAAATAGGTGTAATTTAATGTACGACAGCGGTTTTTTGAATCGTAAAAGATTAAAAGTTCTCCATTTCACATCACAGACTAAATCATTGTTAAGTATTTTAACAGTTACCAAAATTGATGCAAACGTTAGAAGGACATACATACATACATACATATGGTCACGTCTATATCCCTTGCGAGGTTGACAGAGCCAACAGTCTTGAAAAGACTGAATGGCCACGTTCAGCTATTTAGCTTAATGATAGTATTGAAATTAAAATAGTGAAATGTAGCTAAACCATCGCCTAAAAAAATAAAACCCAAGTTTGTAAGCCTATCCCTTAGTCGCCTTTTACGACATCCATGGGAAAGAGATGGAGTGGTCCTATTATTTTTTGTGTTGGTGCCGGAAACCACACGGCACTTAGTAGGACAATGATAAAACAATTGACTACAATGATTGCCCGTATGTCCCAAACGCCCGGGGCAGACTTTTTTACATTATCGTTCGTATTGCGACCACCGTTCTCGTTGCATTTTTCACGTGTTTTATCCGGAAATTTGCATGCATTTTTCAAATATGTTTTGGCAATGAAACACATTTTTCGAAATATATAACAACAGTTGGTTCGATCGAAATTTTGTTTTTGCGTTATGTATAATTTGTTGGTGTGACACAAATAATAATATAATGGATACTTTGTAAGTCCATATACATAAAAAATAGTAGACAAGAAACAGGCTTAAATAGTGAGAGCTAACAGAGGAATTTCCAAAATCTCAAGGAACTGAAAAAAATATCAACTTTTAGCATAAAGTTGGGCCTAGACCAATATACTTACTAATATCATAAAAATTGTAAGGAGGTGTGTTTGTTTGTTAGTCTTTCACGCAAAAACTACTCGACCGATTGTGATGAAATTTAGTACACCGGTAGAAGTAAATCTGTAATAATACACAGGAACTTTTTTATCCCGAAATTCTCACGGGAGCAAAGCCCCGGGACGCACCTAGTATTCCACTAAACAAAACTCGTTTAATATTCAGACAAAAAAACTGTCGTACTTTAAATAATATGGTGGATATTTAAATGAGTATCCAAGATACAAGGCCGGCAGTTGGCCTGGTTGTTGTTACCCAGATGTCCACTAAGACTCTGTCCTGGGCCCGGAATAACATAACGTAATTTGTATATGTCAACAGTATGAATACACGTCTTGGTGTTCCGACGACAAGCGCTTTATGTAACAAAACAATCCCAAACCGCACACTTGAACCCGAATCTACATACCCGTCTCGAACCATTGGCATAGATATAGATAGATATCAACAGTTTACTCATTCGGCTGTAATATTACTAACGAAGGGTTGACCAAGTAAACATACAAAGATAGTGTCAATGGAAATGATGGGAGAGTAACATAATTGAGAGTGAATAAGAGAGTGACTTTGACTGATAAAGTGAAAGTAGTATGCCGGGATCATGGAAAGCAGATTGATGTTGTCTTTTCCTACCCTTCTGAGAAAAAGGTGTGATTATATGTATATTTGTATGTTAAATCCACTAAAAATATGTTTTTCTACTCTATATGAAAATAATCATTGTTTGAAACCTAAAATAAGAGCTCAAGTCTATGCTATTTTACATATACAACACGATAATATTTTGTTATAATATCTTAGCTTAATAACAACCACGAAAGATATCAAATGCGGACACGATTATGTCACGCGAAAATTAACCAATTCGTGTACACAAAAATCATAATACAAAAAAACCGGGTATATTTAATATTTGTAAGTACTTTATTAACTCGCGAGTTCTAGCTTATTATAAGTCTATTTCACAAACCAACTTTAGGGTCCGTCCACACGGCACTTTTGCTTCGCAATTACGCGCAATTATACATAATATGCGCGGTTAAATTCAATTAATGAATTAGTACACCGCTCACGTGTGCGGTCACCTTTATACACAGGGTGACCTCTCTATTGTTGGGTTTACGCTTTGTAAGGCGTTACAAATAAGAACCTTTGTGTAATGAACGATGACTGCGGAAAATTGGAGATAATATTTTAATAATGTACTTTTATTATGTCTCACTCTTTTTCATCTTAAAAAAAATAAAATAAAAATAATAATCTTAAAAAATATTTTTTCACTTTCATGTGAGCTAAGCGTAAGAGCTTGGGGTCCTTTCAAATATAGCATGTATGTTAAATTAAAAAAATAAACAGACACATTTTTTTAACTCTGAAATAGTAAACATAACTGTGATTTGTTTCAAAATAAATAAAACCAGATTTTTACATTACGAAATCATATAACGAAAGAATATGAGTAAACGAAACCTTAAGTTACAAGAATCAAGTCATAAATCCAATATAAGACAACAAAACTTTTTGTTGTTTTCTATTAATATAATTAAGATTCCGTTTCAGGCGTCTCGACACGACGAAAACTTTATCAATTAAACGATGAATACAAACAAAAAAGACAATAAATATGGTTGTTGTTGTTTTCGTGGCGTTGAAAACGGTACGATTTCTCCGTATTTGTCATAATTTTAACACCTTTGCTCAATTCAATTGTAGGAACTTAATCAGTCGACCTTTGAAGTGCGTTCAATATTATTAAGCACTGAGTGGACATTTGAAAAGGGCATGAAATAGTGATAACATTTAAGTCCACTTTGAAGATAGTCAGTGGGCATTTGAATAAGGTCTTTAATGGGTCATATTAAGGAGTAGTTGCATTCATGCATATAATCACGTCTACATCCCTTGCAAGGTAGACAGAGTCACCAGCTTCGAATAACTGACAGGCCACGTCCTGCTTTATGGCTTAGTAGTATCATGAAGTATAAAAAGCCAGATGGCTTTTAAAATGACTTTTATTTTACAATTAAAAATTAAAGTCATCTCTTAGATAAGGTCATCAGTCAGTCAGTCAAAAGTCAAAATGGGTGTTGTGGTCGGTTGCTTAAAAATATTAGATAAAAATAAGTTACTGTAAACATAAAGTTAAGATAAAAATTGAGTTCAATACATGTTAATTTACTGTTAATGTACTGAAAAGAAGAATTAAATGGCCAATTGATACATAAATACACATTTTAAAATTATTATACCTCACGCTTGTAGTCTGAGATTAGAACCGCATTTTTCCTTCTTTTTGCAAGTAACGACACTCCATAAAAAAGGTAATCTGAGAAGGTTTTTAACTTTTCTAATTTTGCGAACAGGTGCTATCGAATTTGTAACCCTATTGTCGTGGAAAATGAGCAATTTCGTCCGAGTCAGCTAGAGATTAGCGCAGACCGAATAATCCGAGAATCGGCCCCCGAAATGTGGCCCTCATATTTCATAATACACCCCTATAAACCTCCCCCCGCCGTGAAGATATACTTCTTTTGTAACCAGTTTTTTGATATCTTGATATTTAATAAAGTTGAGTAAGTGAGTGAATAACACTGCTATACCATATCAACATGCAAAATATGGTAAGATATTTAAAATTTCATATATTTACCAAAAACATAGTAGGAAGGTCAAGACGAATGAACCTTGATCAAATCAAGCTCATCCTGGCGAGATCGGGTCGTGTAATTACCGAAAGCGAAAGAAGTTTACAGGGATCGTGACGTATGGAAAAATGTCAATTTCTGAAAAAAAGGCGTGAGGCATGATTGTTACTACAATTATTTATTTATTTAATCTTTATGCACAATAAATGTACAGCAGGAGGACTTAGTGCCACAAGACATTCTCTGCCAGTCGAACTTTTGAACCTTTGAACCAACCTGAAACGTATGTACTTGTGGTGCGATAACTTTAACAGAAATTATTATATAAATATGTATTACTACTACTACTTAATACGCTTATACAAATCATAGTTTACATACATAAATATGGCATACTACATTTTTCCACAAGACAGGAGGATTTACTTATTTAATTATTAAAACTTCATTGCACAAAAAGAAATTTACAAAAGGCGGACTTAATGCCGTTTGGCATTCTCTACCAGTCAACCAGCTGACCAAACAGAAAAACCTTTAAGTTGGTTGTGCGATAAAGTGCACATGAATACTGAAAAATACATACATTACAAAAAAAATCAATAAATACATACAAGATACATAATAAATATATATTATAAATACATAAAATATCAAATTAGGATGACGATGATTTAAAACCCCTAGACCTAATAGTTGGATCAAAAGAGATAAAACTTTCGGACTCGACTGTCTTCCGCGATAATTCCAAACAGGGGTGGCCTCACACACACACACACACACACACACACACACACAGACACACAGCCCGATTCTTGATATGTTTATTAAGGTCGCCACTTAATTATGTGTGTATATAGAGACTTTGCATAGTTCGCCCGATTTCTGTATTACTTTGGGATTGCGCTCTCGCGATTAGTTTCGATGTGTTAGGCGGTGAAACTCGGTGACATTTCAGCGGGATTAGGTCGGGTCTGATGATAAGTTATCGGAAATGTTAATTAAATACCTCTACGGTTCAGTTTCGATATTCTTTTTCTCTCCTCTTGTTGGTTGAGATACTCAGACTGGTTTGTATATGATAAACTACAGTTTTTATTACACTATAAACTTAGGATTCTTATTATAGGCGATGGGCTAATAAACTGTCACTATTTAAATCTCAATTCTATTATCGAGCCAAACAGCTGAACATGACTTTTCAGTTTTATCTAGACTGTTGGCTCTGTACTCTTCTAGTACTGACTGTTCATTTTTTAGGTATATAGTATAATAAACATACATAAACTTTATAATCACGTCTATGTACCTTGCGGAATAGACAGAGCCAACAGTCTTAAAAAGGCTGAAAAGCCACGTTCATTTGTTTAGTTAAATGATAGAATTGAGAGTCAAAGAAGAAAGAATAAACTTTTATTAGCCTATCCCTTAGTTGCCTTTTACGACATCCATGTGAAAGAGATGTACTAGTCCCATGACTAGTACATCTCTTTCACATGGATGTCGTAAAAGGCGTTAATATGTAGGTATATTATTTACTAGCTGTGCCTGCGACTTCGTCCGCGTGGAATAGTTATTTTGGGCATCATTGAAGCCCTCAAGGATGCTCCTTCCCCTATTTTTTTCACATTTTCCATTATTTCATCGCTCCTAATACTTGCAGCTAGACGTTATCCAAACATCCAAACATATATAAAACTGTAACTGACTTTGTCTGTACATTGAAGATATTTAAGAAAAAAAATATAAGGGGTCTTTTTAGGGTCAATAGAAGCCAAAACATTTTTTTTTAGAATTTTTGTCTGTCTGTCTGTCTGTCCGTCTGTCTGTCTGTATGTTTGTACGCGCATCATGCAAAATCTACCGAACGGATCTGAACGAAATTCGGCACAGATATAGTTAGTAACCTGGATTAGTATAAGGGCTACTTTTTATCCTGAAATTCTATCCCAAGGGGATGAAATAGGGGGTGCAAGTTTGTATGGAACTTCGTCATTTTTAAATCGATATAAAAAGCTATTAATAATTATAATACATAGACTGATAGACAAAACTAACTATAATACATAGACTGATAGACAAAACCATACTAATATTATAAAGCTGAAGAGTTTGTTTGTTTGAACTCGCTAATCTCAGGAAGTGCTGCTTCGAATTGAAATAATCTTTTTGTGTTGAATAGACCAATTATCGAGGAAGGCTTTAGGCTATATAACATCACGCTGCAACTGTAAGGAGCGGAGAAATAATGGAAAATGTGAAAAAACACGGCGAAAATTATTCACCCTTGAGGGCTGCAATGATGCCCAAAATAACTATTCCATGCGGACGGAGCTAGTATAGCCTAAAGCCTTCCTTGATAAATGGTCTACTCAACACAAAAATAATCTTTCAAATCGAACCAGTAGTTCTTGAGATAAGCACAATTCAATTCAAACAAACAAACAAACTCTACTGTTTTATAATATTAGTATAGATAAATCTAAGTGCCTATTTAAACGAAAAAAAAATATTGCAATAGAATTATAACCAGAAATATGTACCTACAACTTACAAAAGAAAAAGAAATGAAAATAAAGTTGAAACGCCTGTGCAATACTATCTTGCCGTCGTCGGGTCTTCCCGGAGTCGGAGTAGATTGGTGAGGGCTTTTGGCCCTCTTCAATGGCATCATCGCTGCCTACGACTGTAGGCAAGTGTACGATGGGTCGGCCGTGACGGCCTGGGTCTTCACGACTTCATACACTGGGAGTTCCCATCGGCGGCGGCGTTGTCACTGGTCGACGACGTCTGCCGCAAGGCAGCGAGGGGAGAGATTCACCCGACGGTCCGGAGGGCGGGCGTGGAGCGGCGCGATGCCGCGCAGGTGGCTGTGTGATGACGCGTCCGCCCTCTCGAATATCTAGGTTCTCCCACTTCAGGTCCCTGAGGATCGTCGAGTTCCTCACGTAGCGCGGGGCTGAGACTTTGGTTCTCTTGGGCTCTGAGTCTTCTCCTGTTGGTCTCAGAGCAGAATGCGTACCACGCCGGGGCTGCGTACGTGAGGCGGGATCTGACGTACGTTTGGTAGATCCCGAGCTTCGTCCTCAGGGGGAGGCTGGAGGAGAGAACTGCGTGAAGTCTCCCCCTGGCTGCCTTGGTCATGAAGCTTGCACTCGCCTCCCGCCCCTTTTCTACCCTGCCGCCGCTAGCCGCGTCGAGCGCGGTAACCGTTACGCAAAAATACTGATGCGCAAAATTCTCAACAGAACCATTCACACATCTATACATTTCACACAAATAAAACATGTAACTAAACGCTCGACACGCCGTGCTAGCTTTCTCACACTACCAAAAGTCCGTACAAACTATGGTAAGCGAATGTTTATCTTTGAAGGAGCACAAATATTTAACAAACTACCCCAAGATATTAAAAAAATTGTTTCATTCAATTTATTTAAAACAAAGCTTTCCGAACACATTTATAAAAATATGTAATTAAGTAGATACTAAATTTAAGTTAATGAACAAATGACTTGTGCAATTTTACCTCAACAGTGTTTTTTGTGATAATGTTCGTATACCCAGATTACCCAGTGGCAGTGCAAACGATAAAACTTATTTTAAGTATATTGTAGATTCTCAGCTAAGTGACTATGTATGTCTTATTGAGAAATAAAGATCTTTGAACTTAAAATAATCCTTATAGCATGATTCAGTATTTACGCGCGATGGCTTGCTAGCGTATTTCATTTCATGTATAAGTTTGGTGTTTCTATACCGATTTCGATGATTCTTTTTTTATTGAATAGGTACTTATATTAACTTTTAAAAATTATGAAAGACTGTGAGTGTTATTGGTATTATAAACATCAGAGTAAAGAAATATAATCATAAATCTCCGAACTGCTAAGCTATTAGGAATTCACTTGTTATTGTGAGTGAACCATAAAAGATAGACCTATGCTGTCTTGGGATATTTTTTTAATAATTTTATGTAGAATATTTCCGTTATACATGATTTCGCTGTATCTTTAACCATTAAGGCTGCACACGCGACGGAAGCTTAAAAAATCAAGTAACTTCTCCCGTTTTCCCAACATTTCCTTTCACTGCTCTGCTCCTAGTGATTGTAGCGTAATGAAAAGTATACTATAACCTGCTCAGGAGTATGAAGAATAACTGTACCAAGTTTCGTTAAAATCCGTCAAGTAGTTTTTGTTTCTATAAAGAACATACAGACAGACAGACAGACAGACAGATAGACAGACAGACAAAAATTTTACTGATTGCATTTTTGGCATCAGTATCGATCACTAATCACCCTCTGATAGTTATTTTGAAAATATATTCCATGTACAGAATTGACCTCTCTACAGATTTATTATAAGTATAGATGTTCTATGTAATATAGTGCCGTGTGGTTTCCGGCGCTGATAGAAAAGAGTATGGACTCTTTTCTATCTACCACACTGCACTGTATTACATAGAACATAAATAATATACCTACATATTAACGTCTACAGGTATATTGTTCTCTCTATTATCTAAACGAAACCTTAGCTAAACGGTCGGGGGGACCCGTCGTGAGTTAGTTAGTTAGTTATAACAGTTCCGAACTGCATACAACACGGGCGGAACTTGGTCCAAGTGAGGCGACCCAGTTGTCAACTCGGAGCCGACGACGACTCAGACAAAGTCATACAGTGACGACAGGTGAGCCGTGTGCGCGCCATCGTGAAATATGTATGAATGCCGATGGGTTAATGCAGTTATAACATACATACATACATATCATCACGTCTATATCCCTAGCGGGGTAGACAGAACCACCAGTCTTGAAAAGACTGATATGCCACGTTCAGCTGTTGCAGAATGTATATATGCAGTTATAAACTTGTAGCTTTTCGCATATATATAGAGATGCGCTTGCGTCAAATTTAAATTTTAGAAAAGGCCACGCACGCTACGGTGAAATATGAACAACGATGGATGGATGGATTAAATGTTTTGTCAGATTTGTTTCGTTATATAAATAAATAAATATATTCGGGACAAATTACACAGATTGAGTTAGCCTCGAAGTAAGTTTGAGACTTGTGTTACGAGATACTAACTCAACGATACTATATTTTATAATAAATACTTATATATAGATAAACATCCAAACCCCTTTTATACTTAGTAGTTTTTGCCTAGCTCCGCTCACGACAATCTGAAATTCCCGTTTTGCCTGTGACCGTTAGAACTTGCTCCAAAAAAAGCACCTGCCTCACATCCTATGATTCTTCTCACCTCGTGATTATTTTGAGCGCCAATTTATATTAAACTTCTTTACTACATATATACATATATATTCACAGACTTTGATGCCCATCACATGAAAATTTAAGTAACATTACCTATGTATGTATCTACAAAATCATCAATAAAAGACCAGCGGTTCTAAATTTATTGCGTTACAAACATACATACAAAAAATGTAATCAATCGGAGGACATTCTTTTCGGATTATTTGAGCAATGAGACGCTAATAGCTATAGCTCACTTATGACGCCACAGCATTCGTGGTCAGACACAATTACAAGAATTTTCCTTCGATAAATCTGACTAACCCACTCCTCATTCCGATTGGCAAACTACTTACCAAAAATCCACTAACCACACATCGAAATAAAAACGTCACAACTGCAAAAGACCCACCGCTTACTATCTATCGGTTCGCAATCGATGTCGCACCGGCTTAACCGTTTCTGGGTTAAAATGATATAGGGCCGTATAAGACAATGTAGCGGAAAGGTGCTCTATGTGACCCCGGGTCTCGCGTCCCCGGCCGACCTTTCAATTTCCCTGATTGCCCCCGGGTTCCCCTATCGCCATCGTATACCCCCCCCCTTCCTCCTAAATCTTTGTTCCCGCGCGATGATTTTTCTTCGTGTCCTTTCCCATTAGCCGGGTGATGTCCGGATATGTGTTTTATCCTCGTTGCGGTTATAACCTTTTGTTGGGATTTCCAATCAATTATATTTGATTCGTTGCTGTTGATGTATGTTTATATATGTGTTCATTTTGTTTAGATAGAGGATCTATGGATTCTGTCATTATGCTATCCAGGTAAACGTTGACTCTTATGCCTGTTGACTCTGTCTACCCAGGAATTAATGAAAAAAGGTGATATGTGAGTGTGGTTTTTAATATTTTTTTTTCAATTTGTTGACTTTTAAATTATTTTGGAAGTAGGTAAGTTATTAAAAAGGCAAATAATAATAAACGATACTTAAACTAGCTATAACGACGCATTATTTAAAATTACTGTATTCTTTTTTTGTTTTAATCCGGTCGATTAATGTTTTCAGAGATACGTAACAAAAAATGTTCGGAATTTAAGTTTCAATGGCTATCACTGATTTTTTAATAACAAAACTTTAATTTATTATGAAAACAATATTAACCCATATTTTCTAATAAAGTATGGTTTAATTTTGTACTATGTAATGTAAAGCAACGAAGTAAATGTTATAACATTAAAAGTACAAAATTTTCATAACCCTTAAGTTACCTAGTAGTGTCAATCTAAAATAATTTCTATTGTAAAGTAAATTAATTTAGAAAACTGAAAAAACAACAGATCCAAAAACATAAAAATTTTTGCTCCCTCATCATTCATATTTTTTTTTTTTTAAGTATAATGCCACAAACCGTATAGGAAAACTGACGTAAAAACTCGATACGCGTGATTGATGGCGGAATGAAGTAGTGACGAGCAAACAATGGCGAATGAAAAACGGGTTATATACTTCACTGACCGAACTATATTGTTATACAGTAGTTTATTTATTTATTAACACATAACTTGTGCACGTAAAATGTACAACAAGTGGACTTAATGCCACATGGCGTTATGATTTTTTTTTTGCAAAGGTAATCATAATCATGGTGTTGTGTGGGTTTCTGTCATAGAAAAAAGAATAGGCCCACTCCCATCTCTATTCTGATTTTTCTTCTCCTTTTCTTTTCCTATTTATGTCGTTACAGGCAGACGAGTAAGGGATACGCATATAAACTTGGGATTCTTCTTTTTGGCGATGGGCTAGCAACCTGTGTCACTAATTATTTGATTCATTTCACCATTAAGCCAAACAACTGAACGTGGCCAATCAGATTGTTGGCTCTGTCTACCCCCCAAGGGATATAGACGTGATTATATGTATGTATGTAAGTAATCATAAATACGTCCAAATAATGATTTCAATTTTTTCGATAGATTATTGAACATAACTACCACAGTATTTTGAATTTTGGGTGTAGCCACAGCTGGGAACAAGATTTTTGGTACATAGCCAATAGACTGATATTTTAGAAAGACTGAGATTGCTGAATACAGTGAAAAGAAAGCCATTGAACAAAAATTACGCATTTAACAGTACAAAAATAAAGTTAAAATTGGGTATGTATTCTTATTTGTTTATTTATGATTTCGTTAGCTCAGAGTTAGAGAGTTAGTCAAATTAACGTACGTCAATAACGCAGGCAGTTTAATAGCAAAGATAAAGAAGAAAGTATTAATCTACATCATTTGACAAACATAATTCTTTGGTTTGACTCATAGAAAAATTCCTTATTTTACAGTGTGTCCTTACGCATGTTTTGTAGTGAAGTTAAATAAATTATTAAACCTATCAGTTGAACGTGGCCTATCAGTCTTTCAAGCCTGCTGGTTCTGTCTACCCCGCAAGGTATATAGGCGTGATCATATGAATTAATAATGAAATAAATAAACAAATACTTTTTATCTCAAGATTTCATTTCAAATTACATAAAAGTATGTGAAATCTTCTACTTAATTTTGTATCTCCATTTTCAATAATCGATTACGCCTAAAGGCGTATCCACAATATGTTTGCATCACGCCCACTATTTTCCCTTTTGAAAGCAAAACACATTTATTGGATTGACCCGGTGAAGCGACCTTTACAGTGATTGATTACACGACGTGCCCTGAGGACTTTATACCCGGTTTTCTGTAAGACAACTTACTTGCCTATCAAAAATACCTACACGCATGTATAAAATGACGTATTTTTTTTCTTTACGGGGTAGACAGCGCCGACAATCTCGAAGAGACTAACAAGCGACGTTGAGATGCAAATAATGACAGGTTGCTAGCCATCGCCTGATCGATCCACTGACATGGTCCCTTATACACACACTCCGATCAGGTTTCTAACCCTTACAAGAACCCTAGACAGAACTACTCGTATTATGTCAAGCTGACTGGAAATTCGCAATGGAATCAATGAAGATACATACATATAGTTATGTTATATCCTTGCGGGTAGACAGAGCCAACAATCTTAAAAGACTGAAAGGCCACGTTCAGCTGTATGGCTTCGTGATGGAATTGAGATTCAAATAGTGACTGGTTGCTAGCCCATCGTCTACTACAGGACTCTCAAGTTTATAAGCCAATCCCTTAGTCGCCTTTTACGACATCCATGAGACATATATGAACTATTCTAAAGTTAGCCGGATAATTGAGGATTCTAGTGTAAATAAAACAGATAAATTATTCATCGCATAATAATAATAACACACTCCCATCTCGAACTGTTTGAACGCTATCGATTTCATTAAAATCATCTCTATTACCATAGTTTCTGAGTTATCAAATTTGGTAGCATCCATTCTAATGAGCCAACTCAGCTGAACTTAATATTATAGAACATTAGAACTCGAATAGTTCAATCGGAACGCCACTGCGGTGGGTATCATTCTAACAAGAGTTAGAAACGTTATATCCGCAACCGATTTGACTTGATCTCTGATATCGCTCGCGCGTACTGCCGCTTTTGTACGAAGGATGACACGTTGGAGAGTTCGGGTGATGTTGGTCGATATATTTATCGATATATGTATGTAATAGAGATGGCTGTGTGCAGCATCCAATTGGACCCGGTTCACGTATCGACCATATTGTCGGATTGAAATCGTGTTGTAGGTATATCGGTTTACAACGAGTTTCAATAAAGATATTTCTTGACGCGAATGTAACATTGTAAAATTGTAATGTAATCTCAATTCTATCTTAAAGCCAAATAGCTGAACGTGGCCTATCAGTCTTTTCAAGACTGTTAGCTCTGTCTACCCCGCAAGGGATATAGACGTGACCATATGTATGTATGTATGTAATTTTAATACTATGTAGGTGCCGTGTGGTTCCCGACACCAATATAAAAAAAGAATAGGATCACTCCAAGTTTTTCCTATTGATGTCGTAAAAGGCGACTAAGGTATAGGTACACTTGGGATTCTTCTTTTAGGCGATGGGCTAGCCAATCATATCAAAAATGACGTCTATATCCCTTGCGGGATAAACAGAGTCAACAGTTTTGCCAATAGTCACGTTGAGCTGTATGTCTCACTGATGGACTTGAGATTCAAATAGTGAAAGGTTTCTAGCTCATCGCCTGAAAGAAGAATCTCAAGTTTATTCGCCTATTCCTTAGTCGCCTTAACGATAGCCATATGAAAGAGATGGAGTGATCCTATACTTTTTTTTATTGGTACCGGGAACCACACGGCGCTGTGTGAATTTGAATGATACAAATACACGTAATAAAATTATATAATACTAGCTGTGCCCGCGACTTCGTCCGCGTGGAATAGTTATTTTGGGCATCATTGAAGCCCTCAAGGATGAATAATTCTTCCCTTTTTTTATATTTTCCAATATTTTTTCGCTCCTAAAAGTTGCAGCGTGATAGTATATAGCCTAAAGCCTTCCTCGATAAATGGTCTATTCAACACAAAAATAATTTTTCAATTCGAACCAGTAGTTCCCTAGATTAGCGCGTTCAAACACACAAACAAACTCTTCAGCTTTATAATATTATAGTATAGATATACACAAGACACTCTCATAGAAATAGGTACCTACTGCAAATCTTGATGGCGTAAAATCCCGTCTGAATACGAACCTCGTTCCATATTAAACCCAGGCAAAGGGTATGCAAACTGACTTCAATGGATCCATTGTGTCTTCTCTCTCTTGAAGTCTCGTCCGTGGCTAGCAAATACTGAAGGAATATTTGTACGAACAGACATACCGTATAAAAATTACTTTTTTTTTTGCAATTTTTAACTAGTTTTGTTGAATTTTTAAATTCGTTTCTTATCACGCCCTGGCCGGGATTCCAAACCGGGACCTCCGGTGGTGACGACTAACTGTACCAAGAATATTTTCCATACATACATTTAATCACGTCTATATCCCTTGCGGGGTAGACCGAGCCAACAGTTTTGTAAAGACTAATAGGCCGCGTTCAGCTATTTGGCTTTAAGATAGAATTGAGATTCAAATAACGACAGGTTGCTAGCCCATCGCCTAAAAGAAGACTCCCAAGTTATCCCTACCTACCCCTTTGTCGCCTTTTACGACATCCATGAGACAGAGATGGAGTGGTCCTATTCTTTTTTCTATTGGTGCCGGGAACCACACGGCACTTTGACCAAAATTCAAATTCAAAATTATTATTCATTATTATAGGATACTTCATATCGCTTAATAATTGTCAAAACATACAAACTTATGGTTTAACAACATTGGTTGACGTCAAATAAATTACTTAAAACTAAGTTTACTGCCGCTTCCAAGGCGTCAGTGCGGAAGAAGCGGTAACAAACTGCACTGCAGCATTTGCTTCTTGTCATTCAGACAGACCTTTTCCTTTATCATTCAGACAATAAACATATTTTATTCTGAGAACACACGACGCCCGTTACACAAAGTGGCTGGTGCCTTGTTCGAGTAAATATTGTTCCCGTCCAAATAAAACTTGGCAATGTGACTTGGGTAATTTCCCATGGCGAAAAGTTTTCATTTCACTTCGCCCGGTGTGAAAATGTTGAGGGCACACTGTTGTTACGGCTTCGATTTAAAAAGTAAATAAAAAATTATAATAAAACATTGCAACAAATACTAATAAACTTGGGTTTGTTCTTTTAAACGATAGAGTAAACTAAATATATTATTTCAGGAATTAATTTAATTAAAAACAATGTATAAATTTGGAAATCTCTTTGTAGGTCATGGACTTGCAGCCTGTCACTATTTGAATCTAAATTCCATTGTTATGCTATATAGATGAGCGTGGCCTTTCAGTCATTTCGAGCCTGTTTGTTCTGTCTTCTCCGTAAGGGATAAGAGAAAGAGAGAAGTCCCCAACTTGTACGTATCGAAGAATAAAATTTATGTTTATGATATTGATATGACAAAACAAAAATAAAAACATACAAAGTATTTCTGATACCGAATCGAACATACAAACATAGAAGGTAACGAAGTATATTTTATTTTTCGGAGCAATAAACACCACCCCACCCCCACGCATGTCATATTACAGCAAACATTAATAACGGGATATTGATAAAAATATTGCCATTTATTTCTCAGATTGTTATTTTAGTTATTTTTGGGATCGTAATTATACTTTCATATTTGTTTATTTATTATCTTTGTTGGAATATGTTGATATAAGCTAACATAATAAGTAATAACATATGTATATATACATTTACATAAAATCACGTATCATTTACCCGAAGAGAGGTAGAGTCTATGAAAGCATCGTGCTAGTGTAAAGATGTATTTTACTCGATCTACCTATTTAGTGGCTTCGTTCACTTTCATAACTCTCTTCATGCAACCTCGTGTAAAATTTTAGTGACAATAAAATATATTGTCACTAAAATTTTACAATATTTTTAATTGATTTTTATTCTCTTTTTATTATAGGTATGTTTTTTAAATTATAATATACTTATACTTAACAAAATTTAACAAGAACATTGACAATATTTCTATATAAAAAATAAATATTCTTTATTATGCGAAAAGAGAAAATAAAAGTATGAAAACGTGAGTCATAAAAAACAGCCCCAAATCAAAATTCAATGCAACTCAATATCTATTCGACGCACGGCCGTAATAAAAGCAGGTAGTAGGTACGGGACGAGTGCGTTACGACATCCGACATCACTGCGGGACGTGTGACAACTCGTCTGGAAGTAATCGGCAAAAATCCTGTGATCCCTGTTTATTTTCGAAACTATGGATGTGAGGGACGCCCCGGTCCCGAAAGTTGAGGAGTTGGAAAAATGGCCGCGCGGCCTAATGGAGCGAGTGACCTTACGACGCGAATGAACTGGCCGGTATTTTGGTGAGATCGCCATTTTGTTTTTAGACGTTCGCTTTTTAAAAATTTGTGAACCATTTAGCTTTTTCTCGCTAGCGTGAGTACCTACTTCCACACGTACTAACTGCTGTACTACTGACCCATTGTTATCGTTTTTAAGGGATGAGAATTAAAATATAATGGTCCCAAGTATCTCCTGAGACGGATGTGCTGATTTCGCGCGTTTGGAATATAAAATAAAAATGCCATACGTTTCTAAGTCTCTATAAACTGCCATATTAATTCATACCCTTAGTTTGTCTACGTTCTTGACCAAGGTCATCAAATGGATAGTTTGATAAGATTTACATTCTCAAAAACAATTATAGCTCTCAGATCAATTTTTAAGCTGTACCCTATATTCTGCAACAAATATTTTTCATTCCTGATTGTATCCACAACTGTTGACTTCTTATCACTCCTATAATCATATGTTTCTATGCATATTAAAAATACATTTCGTGACTTTTTGAATATATTTTATCAGAATTATAAATCGAATTATCACAGTGTATTTTCATAGATTACCTAATACGTGACAGTTTTTGTTTCACTTACATAGAACGTGATCTGCCTCGATTTAAACTGATAATTTATGGCGAAATTTTTATTCCATTCAGCAGATAGAGTAAAACATTAAACACTTATAGCACCTACTTTTGGATTGGGTGTTAAGAAAACTACCATTCACACTTTGAGCAAGCCATTCCGCAGGGGTACTAAATAACACAAACCACACTATTCGTTACTTCCACACAGTAACGAAACTAATTCAACGAGTTTTCAGACTTGAGACAAAACCGAACCGGTAGATAAACAGAACGACTTAAAAACAAAACACTATTAAAGCAAGAAGTTACGACCTTAGTTCACCAGCTAACCTCACACTTGTGTTACAATGGAGAGCGCAAGCGATTTATTGATTGTTGTAAATAATTTAATATTTGTCGGAATATGCACTTGGAAATTATGTAGTAGTTAGGCACGGGTAGATATTATTAAGAATATACTTTCTATTTGATGATGTTTTACATACATACATACATAAAATCACGCCTCTTTCACGGAGGGGTAGGCAGACACTACCTCTTTCCACTTGCCACGATGATGTTATTATTGTTAATAATCGATACGATTGTTTATCGATTAACAAGTGGGAACCACAACTGTTTAAAGACCTCCCTCTATATTTTTTTTTATAAAATACTATCCAGCCAGGGTGCATTGCATTTGTCGATCATCATTGTCTGTGAAATGTCAACAATTGGGAGATCCTGGGGTGTATTTTAGCGGGCATTAAGTAACAATATTGTATCTTCTCTTGATGAAAACATCTTGAAACAAAAAGGTCGTCGGCAAGAAAAGGGTCCACTTGCGAAAGTCACATTGAGTGGTCGCCAAAGTCAGAAATTCGACATTAGGCAATCGTAATGCTGTGAAGGTGAATAAAAACTCCGGCGTTTGAGCGGGGGAGCAGCGCCCGAATCAAAGAACCTCTTAGACTTATTATTATACCGTTCGTGGAAAATTGGCGGGAAAACGCCATTTTTGCGGTCAAGTCCACTAGGAAGGAGGGTTTGCTTGATTTAGCAAAAGTGGACTTAAACCTTTTCTAATTCTTTGGGTAAACACACAAGTGTTAGTCGGAACTCATAATATAATGAATCTTGTCATGGAGATTTGATTCATATGAACTGCTTTATTAGACGTTAGTTGTATTTTATATATAACTTTTGTTGCAAAACGGTTTTTTTTTTGTTATTACTTCATACATACATGTAATCACATTTATTAGACAGAGCCAACAGTCTTGAAAAGACTGAAAGGCCACGTTCAGCTGTTTAATTTAGATGGAAATAGTGACAGGTAGCAATAGCTAATAAATACAATATATTTCTATATCGAATAGAATCCCAAGTTTATTAGCAAGTCCTTTAGTTTAAATTATTTTTCCCTAATATAAAAATAAAACATCCTTTAAGAACAATACTTTGGCAGGCAGTTATTTGAACTTACCACCAGGCAGACTCAGATCAGAAACAAATTATATGCCTAATATTAAAACTATTCATTTAAATTTTGATGGTTCTTTTCAAATAATATTATACAATTAAAAAGTTTCATTTTACTAATTAACTTTAATAAATATAATTTACATTTTCTTATACAACATCAGTATACTCGTAGGTTGGGATTGGCTTATAAAACTTGGGATTCTTTTAGGCGATGGGCTAGCGACCTGTGCCAAAAAGCTGAGCGTGGTCAATCAGTCTTTTTTAAACAGTTGGCTCTGTCTATAGACATGACTATATGTATATATGTACCATCAGTAGTTAGGTAGTGTATACATGTATATATATATATACATATATAGGTAGGCAGTTTGCGAGGCCGTCAGCCTGATTGATGATCACTAACAGGTAATTAGATAAGGGTCCCTCTTATCCTAATACGCGCCCTGATTTATCTGATATTTAACCTATTTATATCTTCAAAGTTATATATATATATTGTGTCACTAACGACATGATCCGGGTACTATATTTACTGTCTTATAAACACAATATATTATTTTACTGACTTCAAAGAAGAGTTTCACCGTTCGATTGTGATTTTTCAATTAATGAATCAATCACATAAGTCTCTTTCCCTGAAAGCTAGGCAGAGACGTTTTCTTTCCATTTTAGCATTAGCCAGAATCCCTTTATACTTCACTTTATATATAAATACATATAATCGCGTCTATATCCCTTGTGGGGTAGACAGAGCCATTAGTCTTGAAAAGGCTGAAAAGCCACATTCAGCTGTACGGCTCAATGATGGAATTGAGATTCAAATAGTGACAGGTTGCTAGCCCATCGCCTACAAGAAGAATCCAAAATTTATTAACCTTTGCCTTAGTCGCCTTTTACGACATCCATGGGAAAGATATCGAGTGGTCCTATTCTAAACTGTCGGGAACCACACGGCTCCCTTTATCCACATTCGTAACTCTCGTCATGCATCTTTGTCAGGAATGGGTCTAAGAGACCCATTCCATTCTTAACTTTTGCAACTTCAACTTAAAGACATCCCCCATTTGATTATTCAAAATTTATCTGGTTTTTATTTTTATTAGATATTATTAGCGTTATGGAAATCATGTAGATCTTAAGCAAAAAGCATTTGTAAAACAATATCACCTTGCCGTGTGGTTCCCGGCACCAATACACAAAAGAATAGGACCACTCCATCTCTTTGCCATGGCTGTCGTAAAACGCGACTAAGGGATAGATAGGCTTACAAACTTGGGATTCTATTTTAGGCGATGGGCTAGCAACCTGTCACTATTTGAATCTCAATTCTATCATTAAGCCAAATAGCTGAACGTGGCCATTCAGTCTTTTCAAGACTGTTGGCTCTGTCTACCCCGCAGGGGATATAGACCTGACCATATGTATGTATGTATGTATCACCTTGAAATTGTTACAATACCTATCGTGTGACCCGAGAAGAATTTGTTTGGTTGTTTGCCAACTGGCTAATTAGAATGTAATAAAATGGTACATTGCGAATGTTCAGCGCATCGGCTGTAGATGTATATTAATTATGTTTTCACGTCAAGAAAACACCGTCTAGATAGTGTCTTATTTGACCGTAAATTCATTAGCTGATGATAATGTATGGCAAATGAATTTATGCGAAAACATGTAAGTGGTATATAACATACAGTTATATATCTTGTACAAAATGTCATTTTGTTACTTTAGACTTTTATTTAATAAATAAATTAATAAATAAAAGTGGTCTAAAGTAACAAAATGAGACTTTGTACAAGATATATAACTGTATGTTGTCCAAATTGAATTAAATAAAAAAAAATGTGATAATATTTATCTATGTATGTATGCAGAAGCAAAAGAAGAAAAATCATTGATACTTACTGGTCCCTTCACTGGTCACGCTTTCACGTTTAAGGTGCGTTTTGTTAAGGTCGTTGGAAATTTTCTAAAAAATAGGTTTCACTATCTATTTTATCTATACATAAAAGGGAATACCACTCACTCGTTGATCACGAGATCTCAAAAACTATTAATCCAATATAGAGATAAAGAAGAAATAAAGGACAGGCTTATAAACTTGGGATTCTTCTAGGCGATGGGCTAGCTTTCCTGTCACTATTTTAATCTCAATTCTATCATTAAGCCTAACAGCTGCATTGACATAGCCTTTCTTTCAAGGCTACTGGCTCTGTCTATCGCAAGGGATATAGACGTGATTATATGAATGAATTAATTAATAAAGAAGAAATTTTCTCAGGAAGACTTTAATGATGACTTTAATGGAGACGTCCGCTGAGAAAGATTTTTTAGAAACGGGATATGTTCGTTTTAATTTTACTCAGTTATGCTGAAGTTACAATTGAGCTATATGCTCGTTAAATTATATAAAGAAGATATTTGATTAATATTCTTGTATCATTACCATATCAGGTAGGTACTGTATTGAAATTGTTTATAAATACACTCGCCATTACCTAGTCAATACATGTGATTCAAACCGTTGCGTCCTCCTTGCCAGTTGACAAAACATCTCTAACATAACACAATAGCGAGACACGAAAATAAAATATGGCGATGACAGACAGACAGACCGGGTGACGCCGAGAATGATGAACGCAGTTTATTTATAAATTACCATTAGGCACACATACGGATGAAAGTATGTCATCCATATAGTTCTCCTGGAATTGTAACAGTATACCTGCTTGTGCAATATTGCTTGTTAGAATTGTTTTCACGAAGCTTGGAAGAGACGCGTGTTACCGGAAAGAAATGCCTTGTAGCCTACGTTTAGGTTTATTAAAGATCATTTTTCATGTCTTACTGGTAATACCAAATTTAAGGAAATTGGTCTAGAAATTGTGTAAACCAAAATATTTTTTTTTGTCACTATGATAGATTCGGCCGGCTGAAGAGTTTGCTTTTTTGTTTGAACGCGCTTATCTCAGGAACGACTGGTTTGAATTGAAAAATTGTTTTTGTGTTGAATTGACCATTTATCGAAGAAGGCTTTAGGCTATATAACATCACGCTGCAACTATTAGGAGCGAAGAAATAATTGAAAATATGAAAAAACGGGGTAAATTATCATCATTGTGGACTTCAATGTTGCCCAAAATAACTATTCCACGCGGACGAAATCGCGGGCACAGCTAGTCATAAAATTATATAGTTTCACGTTACTATGCCTGTCAGCATAGTTTTACAGTACAGTCAATGGCGGAAAAACATGACTCCCTATTCAAAAAAAAACCAAAACTATCTCTTTTGCTGACAGTACATTGTACTATATGCAAACAAATGGATATCCATCCAATCCATTGCATCCGCCGGAAATATGCTCTACCTGAATTGTTAATAGATAGTAATATTATATCAATATTTGCTGTTAGTCGGCTGCCCCATTATTATCGCCATAGGGCAAAACTATTCGATTACATACTATGTCTGTATCCCATGCGGGGTAAACAGAGTCAACAGTCTTGCAAAGACTATTGGATAAACTAATTCCAATTTGTGTAATTATGTATGTTGATTAGTCAGTTAGCGAACCAAATAAATAAAACAGGCATATTCTCAAAGTTTTAAAGGCTTAAAAGATGCCTTTTTTCACGTTTTCCTGTTTTCACGAAATTCCGTGAATAGATACACTAGTAACCGGCAATGTGTTCCCGCAGACGGATTTTCGGCTTTCTGTCAATAAAATTTATGTGCTTGAGAAAATTGTTTCTTTTTCTAACTTATAGAAAAAGATATGTTTTTAAAAAGGTTAGATGACATCGTGTTATGACGACTATACGACTTTATAATACAATCTATTACCGCTTCCAAAGCACGAGTGTAGATGAAGCGGCGGAACAAACTACTTATATTGCTGCATCTCTTTGCCACACAATTACCCGGTAACAATTAACAAAAAAGAAACCTTTATAAACTTACATACAAACATATAATCACGTTTATATCCCTTGCGACGTAGACAGAGCCTGCAATTTCGAAAAGATATAGGTCACGTTCAGCTGTACGGCTGAATGATACAATTGAAATTCAAATAGTGACAGGTTGCTAGTCCTTCGTCTAAAAGAAGAATCATAAGTTTATAAGCCTAGCCCTTAGTCGTCTTTTGCAACATCCATGGAAACGTGATAGAGTGGTCCTTTTCTTATCCTATTTGTGCCGGGAACCACACGGCAAACTCCATGAAACAAATAAAATATATTTACTTATTAGATAGAGGGATATAGGCGTGACCAATATGTATGTATGTATGTATGTATTAGATAGAGCACAATTTGAGCCAACATTTTTTTAATCTAATTCAGATTTGAATGTACAATAGTTTGTGTTGTATGTGCTTACACGAAAAGGCTAAGCGAACGTTAGTTGTACAAATATAATTTTGCAACGAGCACATCACACGAAGCGCAATCACACCGAAACGCGCAACACGGCTAGGGATGGCAGATGGTTGTCATATCGATAATTTTATCGACTGAGAGATAATGTCAATAAACGATAATATCGACGGTTTGTATGTTAATGTGCCGTGTGGTTCCCGGCACCAGTACAAAAAAGAATAGGACCACTCCATCTCTTTCCCATGGATGTCGTAAAAGGCGACTAAGGGATAGGCTTACAAACTTGGATTCTTTATTTTAGGCGATGGGCTAGCAAACTGTCACTATTTGAATCTCAATTCTATCATTAAGCCAAATCAGTCTTGAAAAGACTGAATGGCCACGTTCAGCTATTTGGCTTAACGATAGAATAGAGATTCAACTAGTGACAGGTTGCTAGCCCATCGCCTAAAAAAGAATCCCAAGTTTGTAAGCCTATCCCTTAGTCGCCTTTTACGACATCCATGTGAAAGAGATGGAGTGGTCCTATTCATTTTTGTATTGGTGCCGGGAGCCACACGGCACTTTAAGTAATGTATGTTAATATCGATGTCAATAATTACGTTTTCCATTTCCTACGATCTTCCATTTCCTATCTGAAAACCTATAAAACAAAAGGTCACATCCGCTGCTAAGATTTTTACATTTAAAAATTTCTCTTAACCCCTTGTCTATATTTTTTATGCTTAACGAAATGATATCGATATTATCATATCGAATCGCTTGTTGGAAATATTATAGCGATGTTGTTGTCGATATTTCGATATTATAATAAATAAAATAAATTTAATATTACTCGTAGTATCGGATTTTCGATATATCGTTGCAACCCTGAACGCGGCCAGTCCTTTGTTTACACAGTACGGGCTCTCGCTAGCTCTGTTGACGAATAATTTGAATTCCGTCAATTGTTTGAGCGGGCTGCCCGCGATCGTTGCCGTGTAAATACGGCCGTGTTTATCGTAACTTTACAGATAAACAATAGTATGCAAACGTTTTCACGAACTGGATTTGTATAAGGCGGGTAATAAAAACTTTACCAATGTTTATAAATCTTTGGTTAAAATTCTTACGGCAGTGTAGTGCCGTGTAGTTTCCGCCACTTGAACTCTCCTTGTCTTTTCTAGTGATAACGAAAAATGGAACTAAGATGCCTATTAGGCACGTTCATTTTATGCAGCTTTTACCGTGATCCAATAGAATTCCGGTCAAAAAACCAAAAGCTAAAACTCTTTAAAAGTAAAAAAAAACACTTAAATTTTTAACAACAGAACGTCGCTTACCCGTCTTTTTAATACTGTTGGCTCTGTCAACCCCGCAATGAATATAAACGTGACTATAAGTATGTATGTAAAACACTTCACATAATTGTGTTTTATATATACATAATTGTATTTTCTTCTTTGCAGATGCACCATCCTATCCAGATGAAGCCGGCTGACAGTGAAAACAGAAATGGTAAGTTATTACATCATTTAAAAACATCTTAATGTAAGGTCATTTTCATTAATGATGGTGTGATGCGGCTTTAAATTAAAAACAATGACAATATTTTACTTAAAACTATAGGAATTTTATGTGGTCGATTTGCGTTCCACGCAGTATTCTGCAAAGGTTCTTAAAGGAAGTTCCAAGTTCTTTTTTTTGTAAGCATTTGAGTGCGTTTGATCACAATCTGCTTGGTGGTAAGCCAGATGAGGCCTTAGGTGGTGCACGCAAGCTCAAATAATGCCTATTAACTCTTGCTTTGAGAATCCTCAAGTCGTATGTATGCGTTTTCTAATAAAGGTACTGTATTTTTATCTCACAAGATATTCGCGTCACACTTAGTCTCCTTTCGGCAATAAGACAAAAAAACTTGGTTATATCGTCTTAATAACATGGTACAAGGGGACATAATGACATAACCAATATTGGTACCTTAACGTCCTAGTTTTGTAGTGTCTTTTTGACTATATTAAGCCAATGTTTGTTTGTCTGTTTACTTTACCGATATAATCGGCTCGGCAAAGATAAGCGAAGTAACTCAAGGACTGCAAACATGACTTATTCAATAGGCCCATATATCCCATAGTGTGAATAATCGTGTGTAATCTTATCCACATTTTTCTCAAAAACAAATCACTCCTCTTGCCCTAGTATTATTTATTTAAAACTTTAGTGCACAAAAAAAAATGTACAAAAGGCGGACTTAATGCCGTTTGGCATTCTCTAGCAGTCAACCAGCTGACCAAACAGAAAATCTTTAAGTTGGTGGTGTGATAAAGTGCACATGCATACTGACAAATACATACATATAAACTTATGTGTAATTCTTCCATATTTCTGTCCTTTATTAAGAACTAGCTGTGCCTGCGACTTCGTCCGCGTGGAATAGTTATTTTGGGCATCATTGAAGCCCTCAAGGATGCTCCTTCCACGATTTTTTTCACATTTTCCATTATTTCTTCGCTCCTAATAGTTTAATAGTTGCATCTAATCGTTATATAGCCTAAAGCCTTCCTCGATAAATGGTCTATTCAATACAAAAATAATCTTTCAAATCGAACCAGTAGTTCTTGAGATTAGCACATTAAAAAAACAAACAAACTCTTCAGTTTAATAATATTAGTATAGATAAATCTAAGTGCCTATTTAAACTAAAAAAAAAATATTCTAATAGAATTATAACCAGAAATATGTACCTAGAACTTACAAAAGAAAAAGAAATGAAAATAAAGTAGAAACGCCTGTGCAATACTGTCTTGCCGTCGTCGGGTCTTCCCATACTCCCTTAGGGGAGTCAGAGTAGATTGGTGAGGGCTTTTGGCCCTCTTCAATGGCAACATCGCTGCCTACGACTGTAGGCAGGTCGATGGGGTGGCCGTGACGGCCTGGGTCTTCACGTCTTCATACACTGGGAGTTCCCATCGGCGGCGGCGTCGTCACTGGTTGACGACGTCAGCCGCAAGGCAGCGAGGCGAGGGTTTCACCCGACGGCCCGGAGGGAGCGGAGTGGAGCGGCGCGATGCCGCGCAGGTGGCTGTGTGATGACGCGTCCGCCCTCTCGAATATCTAGGTTCTCCCACTTCAAATCCCTGAGCATCGTCGAGTTCCTCACGTAGCGCGGGGCTCCGACGACTGCGCTGAGACTTTGGTTCTCTTGAGCTCTGAGTCTTCTCCTGTTGGTCTCAGAGCAGAATGCGTACCACGCCGGGGCCGCGAACGTGAGGCGGGATCTGACGTACGTTTGGTAGATCCCGAGCTTCGTCCTCAGGGGGAGGCTGGAAGAGAGAACTGCGTAAAGTCTCCCCCTGGCTGCCTTGGTCATGAAGCTTGCGCTCGCCTCCTGGCCCTTTTATACCCTGCCGCCGCTAGCCGCGTCAAGGGCGGCAACCGTTACGCAAAAATAATCCTTATAGCATGATTCAGTATTTACGCGCGATGGCTTGTTAGGGTATTTTATTTCATGTATAAGTTTGGTGTTTCTATACCGATTTCGATGATTCTTTTTTTATTGAATAGGTACTTATATTAATTTTTAAGAATTATAAATGAGTGTGAGTGTTATTGGTATTATAAACATCAGAGTAAAGAAATATAATCAGAAATCTCCGAACTGCTAAGCTATTAGGAATTACACGTGTTATTGTAAGTCAACCATAAAAGATAGACTTATGCTGTCTTGGGATATTTTTTTAATAATTTTATGTAGAATATTTCCGTTATACATGGTTTTGCTGTATCTTTAACCATTGATGCTGCACACGCGATGGAAGCTTAAAAAATCAAGTAACTTCTCCCGTTTTCCCAACATTTCCTTTCACTGCTCTTCTCCTAGTGATTGTAGCGTAATGAAAAGTATACTATAACCTGCTCAGGAGTATGAAGAATAACTGTACCAAGTTTCGTTAAAATCCGTCTAGTAGTTTTTGTTTCTATAAAGAACATACAGACAGACAGACAGACAGACAGACAGACAGACAGACAGACAGACAAAAATTTTACTGATTGCATTTTTGCCATCAGTATCTATCACTAATCATCCCCTGATAGTTATTTTGAAAATATATTCCATGTACAGAATTGACCTCTCTACAGATTTATTATAAGTATAGATAAAGATTTTTGACTGGTATGTATGTATGGATGTTCATCTGTTCCCTCATAATTATTCGTCTGCTTAGTCGTTTTCTGCGTTGATGGTAAAAGTCAATCAAGAAAAACTCTTACAAATTTAAAATTCATTTATGAGGTGGACGTATCATTCATTTTTATTTACTCTCCATTGATTGACTTGAAATTTCTAAACTATACGAGGTAAGTGAAGACCCGAGTCTGAAAAGCAATGTTTGAGATTAAGAGATACATGATATATTACCCGCAGCTTCGCTCGCGAAAATTTAGCGTCACCTACAAAAAGCGACGAATATAGTTGGGATGAGTTGGGATGACGCAGATCTAGACAAAGCTTGACAAAAAAAAAACAGGATTTAAATTGATTAAATTTGAATGCGCTATATTGAATGTATTTCAAAAAGGTTGTAATTAATACAAATTCTATCTCAGTTACAACAAATAAAATTATTTCAGCGTTCCCGTTGCTTAATTAAAAATATAACGTTGACAAGTTGCCAATATATTTTACCGTTAATTATTTTGCTTTGTCATCACAAATTAATTGACATCTGATAATTATGGATTAATTGATAAATTTTCGTTCAATAGGAGATACTAAACAAATATAAAACCTCATTTAATTTATAGAGTGACTAGAGACCGAGGTAGCGAATGCCGTAATAAATATCGAGAAACATTACCAAAGGGGGAATCTGAGATCTGAACTTTAGCAGCTGAAGAATAAGAAGATTGGGAACTTATTCTTCTTCTACTTTAAGATTCTTCTTCCCTTTTGCTCGTGTTTCACTTTTCTACGATGTTTTTATAAAGCATTTACGCCGCATAAGGCAGCATTACATTTACATTACTCTTATAAATAAAGTTTTGACAATTTAATTTGGTTATAAGAGAATTCACGGTCGGATTCTAAAGTCAGACAAACAAACCGCTTAAACAGAATACGAAAGGTTTCTAAATGATAATTTACAGCGAAATAATTCAGCAAAATTTTAAGTATCGGTTGCCTCGCTCAACCCTCTCTAGGAATGCGTTTTAAAAGTTATTCGCATTTTTAAAAATCCGGCCAAGTTGTAAATCGGACTCGTGCATTTAAAATTCCGTGTCATTATTAATTTTTCAGAATTATTCGATAAACGACTTAATCGATTTTGTTCAAGTTTTAACCCATTTATAAAAAACTCTCTACTGCTAAGATCCACTACTAAGCAAAAGCTTCACCTCCCTTCTTTCCTCACCCCTCTTCCTTCCAGACCAACGAGTATTATAATATTCATTATCTATTTTATTCATTCCTCTTCGAATTCATATACATACCTTACAAATATATATATTTTTATTATATATTAATTTATATAAAAATACGTAATTGAGCAGTTCTTTTACTACACCGATTACACTTACTACAATGATTCCATAAAACTATGATTCCAAAAAAGTCACCATTCAAAATCAGCACAATCATTGAAACACGACGAACCAAACAAATTGTACACTTTTAAGTCCCCAGTTATATGTATGGAGTGCTATTCTTTAGTTAAATTTAAATGTTTATAGCGGTCCATTAAATATACCAACTTTCCAAATTTCAACCTAATAGTATCTAGCTATATCTTCGAAAAAATGGATAATGGATGGATAATGAGATAGAAATAAGAGTCCGCTTTAGAGCCATATCTATCTCTTTTGTGCTGTTTTGTATGTTTAACTCTTATGGTACAATAGTTTATCTATCTAACTAAAATAGCTGTGACATACTACCCTCATCTTATACTACGTGTACATAGATTCCGCTACTGCCATCTGGCTACGGAACCCCAAAAAAGATCAAGAAGTAGGTATATTGTTTAAACGTTTTTCGAAATGTGTCGTAAACCTCGGCCCCCCATTTCCCCCTAATCGATGTGTTGCGGTCACAGCCGGCGCCGTTGGCAGGCAGACCACGTACAATGTGGGGACCTCTCAAGACAACACGCGTGACTATTTTTCCTGATCGCACGTCTCGTTTTATGGTTTTTGACGGAATGGTAGGTGGTCAACTTCCATCCTGACGGGTCAGTGTGAATTTTACTCGATCAAACGCGTCGAGCAAGTAATCACTAATTTGTATGCATAGTGCTTAATGCATTAGTGCCATCACGTTACCACTAGATGGCGCTGATCAAATCATATACAAATTCGCGTTTACTTGCTCGACGCGTTTGATGGAGTATAACTAGCACTATACCCTCTGATCAGAGGTGCGGAGAATACATATAATATTGTGTGTACCTAACTAGCTTTCGGCCACTGGCCGATCGATCTTTGTACAAAGTCTCATCAAAATCTGTTCAGTGTTTAAACTTTGAAGTGGTAACAAACAAACTTACTTTCGCATTTATAATATAACAGTTTGCTTGTTTGTTTGTTTGAACGTGCTAATCTCAAGAGCTACTACGCAGGTTATAAATGAAAAATCTTTTGGCGTTGAATAGACCATTATTCAACGCCAAAAGATTTTTTATCGAGGAATGCTTCAGGCTTATATATAACATCACGCTGCAACTAAAAGGAGCAAACAAATAATGGAATATGTGAAAAAAACGGGGAAAATTATTCATCATTGAGGGCTTCAATGATGCCCAAAATAATTATTCCACGCGGATGTAGTCGCAAGCACAGCTAGTGTATAAAAAACGTCCGGTCAAACATATACTGACTTGTTGACAAGTATGTGGAGCAACCGATCATATTCCAATAGATCGTTATTGTACCCGTACCTACGATGTACAATTGTTGCAATTCCGACCTTGACGTGACGTGGCTCATACGATGTAATAGTGTTGTATCATATACCACTGAAGTTCTAGGTCGGATTCTATTCTATTGAGGATTCTGATTGACTGATTGACTAATACAACAATGCACAGCCCATATCGCTGGGTGTAGAGATTCTAAATTTATATAATTTATACTTCTTCCTCTATAAATGAGTATATATAAGTTGAAGGGATAGGCTTATAAGCTGCATCTCTCTTCTCCAATATACATAATCTGGGATTTTCAAGGGCAAAAGTGAATAGGCACTATTTGAGGTTGCGTGTACTACCTTAGGCCTCATCTTGCTTACCACCAGGCAGATTGTGGTCAAACACACTCAAATCTATTTTTATTATAATTTGTGATTCTTCTTTTAGGCGATGGGCTCAAATTCTGTCATTTGAATCTTAATTAAACTTAACACCTGACGTGGCATATCAGTCTTTTGAGACTGCTGCCTCTTTCTCTACTTCGCAAGGGATAGACATGATTAAATGAATGAATGAATTAATGAATATAGATGGTACCGTACATTGTACAATTGCGTTGCATTACCGACCTTGAGTGACGCGGGTCAGAAGAGGAAGTAGTGTTGTATGACATGCCAGTGATGTAATAGTGATGTTTATGTACGCATGTATGTATGTACATACCTAATAACATGCATGCATAAAACTGGAGAGGCTGATTTTCCTTATGTTATTGCATTAATATTGGTTTATGTAAGAGCCAATGATTTTTTTTAAGTTAGGTACATTAGTTTGAATACCAACCCACGTTCCTACGGTAAGGGAAGAGGAAACCTGCAGATTTAGGCGACTGGATGTGTTACCTTGATCCAATACGAGTTACAATTCCCCTGCAAAGGTTTCAGAGGTCAAGTTGGAGTCGCTTCGAGTAAAACCCTGACACATCTAATCCAGGATCCATGGTCAAGGGCGTACCCCGGGCTCCTCTTCAGAATGGTGAAGATGTAACGGGGACTATAGACAGGAGGTTTATGTAAAGGATATGTAATATAAAATCTGTTTTCGTAAAGATTTCTGGAAAATATTAAAATCCAAAGAATCAGCATGGAACTTAATTCCGCAGAGTTTGGAAGTAACTTTTGTGTATGGTACTAATTTTGATTTTGTTTTTTTTTTATTCTTATGTGCACTTGAAAAGTTCTTGATTGATTGAATGAAGAGCATAGATCTGTTTTAAATCTTCTAAATTTTAGAGCCTTCTAAGCTTCTTTTCAAATACTTATTTTTTATCTCTATCTCGTTCTAATCGTATAGACGTGCCTATTCTCAAGAACCTTCAGAACCTAAGCTAAGAAAGTATGGATTATGCGTTGAAGGAAGCCAAAGCCACATTCTGCAAACATCACCCTGCATAGTTGTCTCCTGATTGAGTGCTATGTCGCTACCGTGACACCGACAGGACGGCAATCATTACCTCGAAACGCCGCGGGGAACAGAGGTGACAAAATGAAGAACGATCGCAAACAGGCGCCCGCGCACCTATCAGCTTTAGTTGTGTGTGCGACGCGCTTGAGTGCAGACGTGTGTGATGTGATGTGATAACTGTGTAGTGAAATGCGTGGCGAGACTGGAGGCGCGCGGGGAAAGCAGGGAGGCCGGAATGGCAGTGGTTACCCGCCCATCAGCGCCGCCTACTGGCTACCACCGTCGAACCCGACCCCCTATCATGTGCCAGGTTCGATTTTCAAACTACAAACTCGCTCAGGCGCATGTCATGTGATGTTTTCAGTTGACGCTGGCTGAATGTGAATTGGAAATTGCGACGACAAAGGTCGAAGAAGGATTGTCTGTTTCTTTTCTTCTTTTGAATAGGACGTTGAACTTTCGATGCGCACTTTGCTCTTTTGTCATTAGTGTAATATATGATCAATGAGTGTAGGTACTTTGTGGAACTTTGAGGTGGAAGTTTTTCAAAGGGAATACGTATAACAGTATCTTGAAAATTATGACATTTTGATTGTTAGTTGACGTTGTTAATGTTGATGCGTGACTTTTATTAAGTAATAACAAATGTTTCATTACTATTTATATCCTTTTACGGGCGTCATAAGTTTACATTACACGTTTTCCTTGTACTTAACTATTACATTTTTATTTATCCTTAAAACTGGGAATATCGAATTAAATAGCTTAAGTTGCACTATAACTACACCAAAATAAAACTAACCACTTTATTTACTTACTCCACATACATACCTACACATAATTCATCATAAAAAAAATGTGTAGAATAAGTTAAATAATACAGCATTTAATCATGGAGCCGGCAGCCGACTCTTGCTTTACCTATCACATCTGTTACTTACACCAAGTTCAGTATGAGTACCATATAACTACTATCAAAGAAAAATGTGAGTAATCCTATTCTCTTTTACCAAAAACCACAAGACCAAGGCAACATGCAAGTATTTGGTAAACTAGGTACCTAATTAAAACTGTACGTTTTTGTTCTTACATTTTGAAAAAAAAAACATATTTTTTTTTAAATATGTAATAAGTAGATCGAATATAAGAAAACTAATTTTGTAAGTTCTACTATAACAATGGTTATTATAGAAAATAAATCAACAATTCAAATAAAACAGTAGACTTTCCAAAAAACACTGGCTGAAAATTATACCTACTCGTCGTCGACATAACTAGTGTTTAAAAGCAAAATGAAAATCGAACCGAAGCGTCGTTAATTTTCCACGTCTATTTATCACACAATCACGATTCACGACTTGAAAAAAAAACTATTGTTTCCAGCATTTCGGTCAATGTCGAGTTGGAAACGAGGCAGAATTAGAAAACACGCCAAATCGTTCCGATGGGCCGGAACATTAAGCAATACACCGCTATGACAAATATTTTGGAATTTAATTAAACAATAGATTTTATAATTGACATTGTCGCTTTGCTTAAATACTAGGCCAATGATTTTGAAAGTGACAAAATTAAGCAAATGATTCTTATGACAATTTTTTTAAAGATACAATGCTGTTTTAGAAGCATTAGTCTTCATAGACCTGTTGGTAAATGCTTTGCTTTCAGCAATGGAAAAATTACTGAAAGTGATTAAAGAAAAATAGGTAAACCGTGCCGTGCAGCCATCTTTGATAGAGGTCTACGAGTATATAGTCCAGGAGCGAATTAATTACTACCATTACAAATAATATACGGTTAAAAACCGTAAGTTTAAAATGTAAATCTTACCGAATACCGATTTAGAGATATTTAACTCAAATGCATATTTTAAAATATATTCATTATAACTGAGAGATTTACTTTACACACGAATTAAAATAAGATCATTGAAATCAAATAAAGGATAAAAATTCCAAAATCATTTCCAATCCCGTCTGCATCCCCGTATAAGAGAATAAATTTGAATCAGTTGTGTTTCATTGATGCTTCTCAAAGATAAAATCAGAATTGTTCTAAAAGTAAAGGGAGAGAGAGAGAGAGAGAGTTAAATGAGACTAAAATTAATGACTCGAACGTCAGGCTGGACATGAAACAGTCGAAACACTTAACCGCAATATAAACGCTTATTTATAGACAACCGTAGTTAACGCAGTGTCAAATCTGTGACTAGACAAATTCAATTCTGAATAAATATCGGTAAATTAATAAACATAAAATTTAAAACAAAATCGTAATCACGACATACCTACCTACTAAAAATATTAATTACATGGTATAATTTTAACACTGCTAAGCATTTTAGGCATAATGATCTTTTTGCGTAACTTTTCATTTGTTTGTAAAATGTTACGCAAAACAATAAATTAATTCTACCAAAAATCGTTATGCAGTTGTAACATTGTGCTGATCATGATTTAAGTTATCCAATATTGATCTAAATAATTACCGTGGTCTTTGCAAAATGTAATATAAAACATCTATTTTCACCCCAATAAAACATACGTATCTATTATTAAAATTAATTGTAGCAAATATTCCTACTTCCCCTTAATTATCATACAATATTAGCTCAATATTTAACTTTAATATCAATAAGTCTTGCTTATGTGAACGAATTTGATACCATTATCAACTTTTTACTTTCACACGAAGTCTAGCTTGTGCAAATGTTTTGATTCGTGAGTAATGTTTATTTTGTAAACCTACTGAGGTAATAACACAGAATTATTCATAAACTAATAGCACTGTGATTTGATTCATATAAGCGATCACGACTATTGTTATTATTATTGAAGTGAAAACTTCTTTAGCAGCGTTGTGCACTATTTGTGACGGTTTAAAAATGGTAAACTTGCATTAGACACGTGACATGATCGAAAATTCATCAGCTAGATCGCCGACGCGGCGTAGGAGACGAAGGACTACCCTTTTTTTCAAACGCGTGGCGAAAATATATGCCTAAAATGATTTCCTAACACTTCCAAAATATCAAAAATGCCCAACAGTAATATCGAAATTAACTATCAAAGTTAAATACGTAAATGTCATTACTTAATCACATTCATACGTTAGTTTATGAATAAGTTTTAATTCAGTAGAACACTAGTTCGCAACAAATTTACTTTAAATTACTTTGAATCAAATCTCTTTGAGATTAAGTCGGGAATCGTGGGAAATTTCTCAACTTGCAATGAATTCTCTCGCAATGTTGCATGTGAAAATACATGTGTTCTATGGAAACTTACATTCTTTTTGCATGTCCTATTACTGTGTTTTTATTTCTGCGATCTATATATAGTTAATTTATCTATGGTTTATTGGAACAAAATTATGTATACCCAATTTTGTGCATCTTTATCGGAGACAATTGGCAACATTGACTTTTTACTATCTAAATAAGTATCACTTTCGTTACGGTGAGTATTCTGAAATTGCCACGAGAATGGGATTTTTACGCAAAGATACATGCACAATTTAGTACCTTTAAAATTTTTATCCACTAATAGACAAAGTTTAAATAAATTTAATTCCTATCCACTAATAGTATGTTTGTTACTTACCACAGAGTTGTTTGAATTGATTACACTTGAACTTCAATGAGACCTTGAACGTCATCGTTGGTTGTTGAGCATTTAAATATTCTTGAGCCAATGCCGTGTGGTTCCCAGCACCTTAGTATGACCTATACGATTGGAGTGTGTATACACTCTCATCTCTATCTCTTTCCCACTAAGGGAATAGCCACATTCATCTGGTGCAGCTTTTACCATGATCTGAAATGTCCAAAATAGTGCGGTCAATTAGGTCAGTTGGGAGTTGTTTTGTATAAAAATCTGATGTATTTAATCAAGAAACATGAAAAAGAATGAGAAGATGTGACGGGGATCAACGTTTAGAAGAAGAAGAATAGATTCTTGGTCCAATGGCAGTGGTACTGTTTTATCATACTTAGCATGCCTTTGCCTTGGACTCTTTATAAACAAACACTGCCCGGGCATTTTTGCCGACCGCAAACAATGACAGACGCAGTCGATTCACTTGAATTATTATGATTCACTTCGTTAGCTTAGGTATTTCATTCAAATTCTATAGCAGCAAGTTTAAATTTATTATTCAGCTTTTTAGGTGCTTTATCTATTTTATCCAGGTTTACCTATAATGCTTCTGGATGAGACATTTCGAGTAAGTTACCATTCATCTTAAGGACTTTGATTACATTTGCGTGTTCCTAGTTGCAACTTCCAAATTATATGCTTTTAATGTCCATTTTCTCTATACTTACCAGTCTTGGGTAGGCAGAGACTATCTCTTTCCACTTGCCACGATCTCTGCATACTTCCTTCGCTTCATCCACATTCATAACTCTCTTCATGCAAGCTCGGCGGTAAATGATAAAATTGAGATTCAAATAGTGACAGGTTGCTAGCTTGTGTCGCCTAAAAGAAGAATCCCGTATGTTAAAACTTATCCCTTAATCGCCTATTACAACATTCATGGGAAAGAAATGGAATAGTCCTATTCTTTTTTCTATTGGTGTCGGGAATCACGTGTGTGTTTCTACACAAAAGTCTTCCACTAATCATTCAAGACGTGTTAAACATAAAACCTACCGTACGATGTTATCTGTTTAAACAAGTGTGTCGTCTGCGCTTGCGCAAGCCTTGTCCGCAGCCCGCGGCTCGTGTTACTACAATACCTTAGTGTAAGATCATACTGCGATTGTGTAGGTATAATTCTTTAATATGAGAATATGTACATTTTTCACATTGAAAACATTACGTTTCTATGTAATTTATATTTGTACGAAGAATAAGAACCCCTACTTATTTTATTGGAGACATATACTGTAAAAATATAAAAATAGGAAATACTCTGATATTTCTTTTTAAAACTTATCGAAGAATAATCTTGACAAGTTTACAACCATAAAAGAAGGCTTTCGCATAATTTCTAAATATTGCTTATCGCAAAAGAGCGGTTTTGTATCACATCACTATCAATGTTTATATGTAAAGTACGTACAATGATTTCCATATTGAACCGTGCAATATCCACCATAACATGTGAATTATCAATAACTAATACAATAACCGTGCCAGCCGATAGAATGCTACATTCACATATGAATCATAGCCGATAAGTATTCAAGACATGCCTCACACCTCTCCAAGAACGATTGTAATTTTATGCATCATTGTACTTAGTAGTGCGATGGCAGGATATCCTCGCGAAGAGAAAAGGAATCCGTTTTACGTGTACCGTCGCGTTGTAAAAGGTTTCGGTATTGAAAAGTGATTTGTATGTACCTACTAGCAGAATGTTTCATGGTATTTTAAATAATCCATGCATAAAATAAAATAGTATTTTACCGATAAAAAATGAGAAGACCAACAGAAGATAAAAATGTGATTTTTAGAATTTAGTTTTTGTCTGTCTGTCTGTATGTTTGTACTCGCATCACGGGAAAACTATTGCTCCGTTTTGAATGCGGTTTTCTACACATGTATTAAGGTTTGTCCAATTTAGAAACTGCTTTCAGAAAACATTTTTCATCCAACCCCTATAAGAGACGACAATACGGGGGTCAGCTTATTCAGTGAACTTTTACGATTAAAAGTGAATAGATAAATTAGGAATCATAAAAATTACTTTATGCCTTTTGCTATTAACTTCACATACTTAATGAAATTAGATTTCAAATTAATAGAATCAACTAAAACTAACTATCACATATTTCAATTTCTTTATTTCATTATAATCATGACTCATACCACTCATATTTTCTTAATTCTATATAAACAACATAAAAAATGAGATGCATTTAACAGTGAATCATGAAATCACTTCACAATTGCATATTAGTGAGATTTAAGCTGCCATTTCTCACTCCATCCACCCAGTTGAGCTTATGTCAGTAATTTGTACACGTTGATAAGGGCACGTCCATACTGTATTATAAAATACACATATATGTACATTCATACATAAATCCCGCCTCTTTCCCGGAGGGGTTACATTTTAATTAAGTATAAATATTAATATAGGTATATTTTTTTTTTTTAATATATAAAATATTGAAACTAAATGATTAACTTCTTATTGTTAAAAATAAGCTTGCAAAAAAATATTGTCGAAATGCTTATAAAAATTTTTAAATAAAGTAAATCTGATTTTCTTATCTTGTAGATTCTCTTCAACACTACCTGTTTGCAACCTGTAATAAATACATACTCAAATCCCAACTATACTTTTTTATTAATTATTATGGGACATTTCAACATCACTTTCAATTATTGTCATTTCTTTTTGTTTTACAATATTGGTTGACGTCAAATAAACTACTTAAAATTAAGTTTACTACCGTTTTCAAAGCGTCAATGCAGAAGAAGGGGTAACATACTGCACTGCAGCATTTTCCTCAACAACGTCAACTTCAACAACTTCACAATTATCCTAACTTAGAACAGAAATATGAACGACATTGTTGTAATTAATTGATTTATGCGAAATTTAAATCATAAAAAATATATTTTATAAAGATCATTTAATATTCTATTACAAAAGCGCATTGGGTGTTCGGTGAGAATTAAATAAATATTTTTTTTATATCAATCTGAATGTACCTTTATACCGGCGTTAGTACGACTTGCACTGCATATAGTACAATGGCGTCTATAAATCGGGCAGCGCACTCACGCCCGAACCAAACGAGCCGTTGTATGCCGTAACCGTTTGGCCGCGTCAAAATGTCGAACGTGTGACGTCACACCGCTCGCTCTCACCAGGGTTGACAAATTTTAAAATGTTAAGTCGTATATATTTCTATTGGATTGTTTTTTATTCATTTTCATCATTTCAAGCAAATAAATATTCTATTCCATTCTATTCTGGGAAAAAGCAAAACAAGAGCCATTACAGTTATGTGTTTCCTATTTAAGTTGGCGACTTTTTACGCTCCTCCAATGAACATCCGTGTGACATACGTCACACTACTTAGCCCCATAAGGATTGGCGGTTATTTTAGTATTATAATGTTTGTCAATATCCCAAAGGAAAAGCGGAAAGAGAGCCCAAACAGCCATTTATTTACTTTTTTTAATTAGGCAAATATTTACTCTCCTTACCCTTTTAATGAAAAAAAATTGAAATAATTTCTAATAATATACATACATACAAACCATCACGCCTGTCTCCCACTGGGGTGGGCAGAGACTATGGATTTCCACTTGCTACGATCCTTACAGACCTCACCCACTTCCTCTACATCATAATATTTTTACTTAGCTGCAACATACACGTATAAAAACTGCAGAAAGTTTAAAAACATAGTACTTACTTCCTAACTAGGTAAGCCTGTATCGAGTTTGAATTGACAACAGTGATATTAATCAATTAATTGATTTTACGCTTTTCTACGCGTACATACGAATCAATTAAAAAGCGGAAATATAAAATTTATATAAATTTTATATCTATTTGATGGAATTGAAATTCTAATAGTGACAGGTTGCTAGCCCATCGCCTACATGAGGAATCCCAATTTTATTAACCTTTTCCCTTAGTCGCCTTTTACGACGTCCATGGTAAAGACATTTTAACATATGGACAGATATGGTATCGGACTTGGGAAGTACTGATGGATTGTCTTAGATATAAAAAGTTAGCCTAGAAATTTATTTTATATATAATATGGAAATGACATCTAATCACCAAACAAATATGTGCACAATTGCACATATAATAAACATACGCCGCAATTACAACTGTTGGTGTCAGGCAAGGCTCACTGACAAATGTTTGTAAGTTCCAATTTACATTTAATACAAATGTAAAACTTAAAATAAATACATTTTCTTACGTTTCGCTCAAATTGAAACAATAGTAGATGTTTTTTAAAATTAAACCAGACATTCACATTGAAACGCATTCTACTCCCGTTATTTTTAAATCACACTCCAGGAAGAATTTGGCTAGCCACAGCCCGAGACCAAAAAAATAAATCACTGTTAATAAAACATTTTAATTAATCACAATGTTGGGAATATTGTGATAAAACAATCATTTTTTATAATTTAAGATGCGAATTTTAATAAAATATATCTTGAATTTTGTGTTCGAGAAATACCTAACTTATAAGAATTGACGCAGAATTTGTACTATTCATTTATTTTTCCTCTCTCTCTCTAAATCAATAAATAAGATGACAACAAAAATGTAACTTAACTAAGTTCTCGTAAGCTTTGATTTAGGTGCCATCATTATAGAAAAGAGGTCCTTTTGGATCTTAAGTATTTTACTTCTGTAGTATCATCTGTATGTGTCATCCATCTTGTAATGTCATACTTTTAAATTTACCTGAGAAAATATAAAAAATAGATACAAATATATTTCACGGTGACCGTCTTGTGGAATCAATCATCAATCAACCACTATTAATGTAAAACTTTTCATAACAATGTGTCTGACAGAAATGACAAGGCGAAACTAGAAACTGAAACTAAAAATGTATATTTCTTTGTAGAAAAGATTTACCAAAATTCATTTAGGATAGGAAAATATACGGTTCATATTTTATTCACTCGGGGGCGGAGCTGTCTAATTTAAGCTTTAAAATGTTAATGTTTTTTGCTCATCTGTACATAGCTTGAACGGCAAGGACAATTATAGTACAAGTATTCCAACAGGACATACCTTTGTCTCATACCGTCTAGTACAATAGACCGCTTTGATCACATTATCGTGACACAGATAGGGTATTTAGTATTATACACTTAGCGGAAATTAATGAGGCTGATGACTATAGATTAACTCTTATCCGCAAATTCGCCCGCGCCAATTTAGTGCCGAGTACAAATGAGTACAAGTTTTTCGTAAATCGCACGGTAACTTTTTTTAACGGAATCAAAAGTACCCTATGTCCTTCTCCTGACTCATAAATATACACATATATATAGAATATATATATACTAATAGAAAAATAATAGGACCACTCCACCTCTTTCTCGTATGAATGCCGTAAAAGGCGATCAAGGTATAGGCTTATTAACTTGGGATTTAGGCGATGGGCTAGCAACCTGTCACTATTTGCATCTTAATTCTATCATTAAAGCCAAACGGCTGGACGTGGCCTATCATTTTTTTGTCATCACAAGACTGTAGGCTCTGTCTACCCCGCATGGGATATAAACGTGATTATAGTATGTACGCCACATAGAAAGAAAAATATAGAAGATTTTATCTTACTTTATTCGCCAATAATTAATCCTATTAATTATTTATTTTGAAATTAGACTAAAACCAAAATGCAATAATTTTCTTTTGTTTGGCAAATAAACTTACGTTATTTTTCACGTAGGTATATAAATATAATAAAACTACCATACACACATCATTTACCTACCAATAAACTAACTACATAATTTTCTTTAGCATTCCAACTTGTGATAAGGAACTGGAACTAATGTGGAAATTTAATTGAATTTTAAACTGTTTTTAATTTACTTGATTTCGATAACTGCTGGTCAAATTGATCGAGTCATCGACATATTTTTATTAAAAGCCTTCGCGGTTTGTTCTTGTTACACAACCACACGTTACTCACTTACTAAATGTAGTTTTCCGGTCCTAAATGGTTAATTCATACATATATACATATAATCACGTCCACATCCCTTGCGGGGTTGACAGAGCCTACAGTCTTGATAATACTGATAGGCCACGTTCAGCTGTTTGGCTTAATGATAGAATTGAGATTCAAATAGTGGCAGATTGTTAGCTCATCGCCTAAAAGCAGAGTCCCAAGTTTATAAGCCTATCCCTTAGTCGCCTTTTACGACATCTTTAACTAACTAACTTTACATGATTTACTAACTGAATTAAATTGACACCGGCGGCGCGCGGTGCCCTGCTCTGTGCTGAGACTCTCCCATGAAATGTTGATGTGAATGCCGCGTTGTCCTCGCTACTCAATTTCCCGGCGTCACTTCACATTCAGCCAGATTCAGGGTTGCCAAATAAAATAAATATGACATCAATAGTACCCGAAACCGACGAGTTTGAATGATGACAGCTCATTAATGAAGATGAAGCGAAATATGTATGTATGCATAATCTCAATTCTATCAGTAAGCCAAACAGTGTTTTCAAGAGCATTGGCTCTGTCTACCCCGCAAGGGATATAGACGTGATTGATTATGTAGAGTCAGTAGAACTGCATACTTTGTGTTCAACAATAAAGGCAAGTCTATAAAATTGAAACAAACCATTTGTCTTGAAAAGCCACTGTTCCCGTATCCACTACGATAGATGGCGTGAAGTTTCCGTGATAGCGGCGCTCAAAGGATTCCAGTTCGAAGCCGAGGAACCGTTTGAACTTGAGAATGGACATGTCATGAAATGTAAATTGGTCTAGAGTAACTGAATGAGATTTTGTAAAAGATATATAACTTTATGGTTTCCAAATAAAATTAAATAAAAAATGTTGTATTGAGGTGTGTGTGTGTGTATGTGTGTGTGTGTGACTTTTTGATGTAAAATAGGACAGATTTGGATATTTTAATAGTCATTTAGTTTTTTTGCTAAGAAGAATCCTACCAATTTCATTCATTTGTTTAACCTACACTTACACATACATATATTATTAAGCCAATGTATGTAAACATACGATAACAAAATATTTTATAGCGATACTAGAAAAAAAATAAGATTCAATTCACAGAGTCCACATTAAATTTTCAAAAATTTTTTTTTATTTTAAAAAACGTTTTCATATTTTGCCAAACTCAAGATGATTCACAAAAAATTATGAAAAACCTATTATTCAAAGTTGCCGGTGGGACTTTTTATAGAAATATTTGTATGGAATCTGGCAGCGACACGACGACGAGCCATCCGGAGATCCTTATCGGGTTCCGACTGCTGGCTAAAGGTAGCGACACACAGGGTTAACATTATAGCGTCGGTGGTCGATCAGATGCCCGGTTAAAAGTGAACGTGATGCGCATAAAAGCACAGGTTTAAATGACACCACGGTCAGCGGGGCTAGCATGCACGCTCAACAAACAACAACAACCACATATAATACACAATAACAACTATCGCTGTTACGCTTTTTATTATGACGTGAAACGGGACAGCGATAGTTGCCGCGCGCGCGATAAAAAAGTCGTAGCACTATTTTTTTTTTTTTTACCGATAAAGCAAGCAATGAAAACAATTAATGTCCACAGTATTTTTTCATATACTACTATTTATATAGTACTATATATTTTATATACTACTTTTTATATAATACTCAAGATTTTTTCATATAGGTACTCTTAAAAATGTACTTTGAAATCGACTCGCCCAGTGTGCCACCAGCTTTACACTATACGGATAAAACTCGAGAGACTAGAGGCATCCTTAAAAGAGGACGTTGTGCCTTATCTGCCGTATTACGATATGAAATTGTTGGCACAGCCGTGTTTCTGTTTGCCCAGCTCCCAGACGGGCAATGTTATATAGGATTGATACTAGACCCAGAGTAAAAGCGTTGACATGTTTGAGAGGGTTGAATTGTTTGGCCCTACGGGTTTCACGTGCAATTTGATGGATTAAATTGACTATTCTCAGTGTACGAGCAGTATTTATACGACTCGTAAAATCGGCTGACCAATGCACGGTATTTAGAACTTTTTAATGTAGTCTAAGGTGGTCTGGATGACTTACCGCCTTTTTTTTATATTTCGATAAAAAATATCCATAGAAAATGTTATATTACCTTTGGTATTTAATTACGAAAACCGAATCCATTAATATTTTGCTGAAATCAGTAACTTTGTCTACGCGTTGATAGAAAATTTATGTCAATAATCTTTTTCTTCATTTAACAACTTTAACCTTTTAAGATTAATTCATCCCCCACATTGCGCTCAATTCACCGCCGGGCCGCAGTACAAATCATTATTAAATCGTCCTAAAACAACCTCAAATAAGCCGAAACGCCGGCAAACTTACTAACTACGTAGTCTGTCCAACTCGGGCCTTCCAACTTTTAATTGAGTTGAGGAACAAAAGACGAAAGGTCATCCGGTGGGCCCAGTATGAACGCTTCCTTATACTTTGAACTGTTGAGCTCACACTAGTTGGTTCGGGGGTTTATTTCGGCATGAGCGGGCCGGTAAGTGTTATGTTTTGAAATTTCATGTTATAAAGGGTTACTATAAAAATACATTAAGAATCCCCCGCGCAATAGGAGTTGGATCGTATCATAACTATTGAGTTAGTAAATCGAAAATTATTTACTAAGGTTTTATTATATTGTATTAATATACATAAATGACACATAAATATGTTTATACAAAGACGTGTGACGTGACGCGCGCGCAACATTACCGCGACGCGATATGCATAGAGATCATTCAATCATGCATGCATAAAATAATCACGTCTATATCCATTGCGGAGTAGACAGAGCTAACCGCGTTCCGCTGTATGGCTCAATGAAAGAATCGAGATTCAAATAGTGATATGTTTCCATTTCCATCCCGTAGTTTACAAGAATCCCAAAATTTTATCCTCAACTTCGTTCGCGATGATGTAGCGCCGCCTACAAAAGAATACAGATTTTTTGCAAATTCCACGGTAACTATAATTTTTATTGGGATAAGAAGTATCCTATGTCCTTCTTCAGAGTCTTAATTACGTATACGAAATGAGTCAAGTAAAGTCAATCATTTAACAAGATTAGTTCAGTATAAACGTGTGAAGACAAAACATACTTTCGCATTTGTAATATTAGTTGAGATTATATAACTTCTATACATACCTACTATAGCAAAATTCCATCATGTATGTATTGAAACTTGAAGGAAACTCCCAAGAAACTGGCCAAGTGGTTGGTCTTAGTAAACACTAGTGTACGTTGCCGAGTAACAAATGTGTGCGGTTCCCAACTAATGCAGTTTTCTTTAAAGGTCAGCTCTCACTGAGACGAGACGCGACGTCCAAACGCTAGACACGCTTTTACAGAGCGAATCAAAATTTATCTTAATTTCGTCTATTTTTTAAACTTTATTGCACCAAAACTAATGATCAACAGGTGGGCTTAATACTTAAAATCAAATATAACTTTAATTACTACATGAAGAGAAACACATTTGCCATCTGACGCTGTAGTGGGAAACTGCCTATTAAATTTTATATCGCTCTATTGAAATATGTGTACGGCGTATTCAAAACAAAATTTAACTTACAAGAAGAGATAAACTATAGACAGAGACACAGTGCGTAAAATTTGAGACGATCTATTAAAACGCGTGTGAGGCGTCTTCGCGTCTCGGTGTGAATTGACCTTAAGTGAATCAAACAAGGACACTTTAGTTAGGACAGTTTAAGTTCTTGCGAGTTTGAAAGAACTCTTTCAACTTTGGAACACTTGAAAATAAAATTTTAATATTTTGTGAATAGATTACAATATCCTTATAATATTGTCAATAGAGCTTTAAAGAATAGTCTTTTGATGTTAAGACTTCAGTCATTCCTCTTTTGCGCTAGTCTCGATTGCGTAGTCTCTCTGGAGTCGATGCCGGAGTCATATTCTTCTTCCAAGTCGTGTCACTCTTGACAGAGAATCAGGAACATATGGAGTGAAAAATTCGGTAATATCATTCATAATACTCATACTAAAATTTCATTAATTTCTCTAATAATTTCAAATTGATTTTCGCAAAATGCTTACTGTTTCAAATAATAATGATCATCATCATTTTTATTAATGACGTCGCTTGGCATCACCTTCTATTGAATACTTAGTTATTGCCAACTGGTTATAATATGACATCCTCCTTGACTTAGTTAAATTATTCTATGTTGCCTGTTTTTACAACAATTTTATGAACATGCGATGCAAGTGAACCTTAAAACATGTCATGCAAAGAATACTTACGTAATGCTGAGACAAAAATAAATGAACGGGGAGATTCTAACAATGACGATATTGAATACCTTAACTGCATGCAAATATTAATGACTACAGATAATGCCAAAAAATATGTAGGGACCATGGTAAGTGGAAAAATTAATCTTTTATCTATGCACTTATCAAGTAACGCCAAATCGGCATTACTCTTATTATAAGAATGGAATAGAATAGATTTATTTTCGAAATTGGATGGATCAAAATAGGTACCTATCACTTATTGACGTCACATCATTTAAATCTAATTATGACTACTACCGCATCCAAAGCGCATGTGTAGAAGAAGCGACGGAACAAACTACACTGCAGCATTTTCACCGGACGTCAATTTACAATTATAGATCTATTAAATCTAAATCGTGGACGAATGCACATTGTCTACATTAAAAAACATGAATAAAATATCAACATTAAAAAATATTAATAGTACCTACTTACCTCGAACAGTGATCTATTTGAAGCAATAAATAAAACAGTTGACATTTCTATCATCGTTACACCAGACAAACACAATCTAAATTCCCAACTCCAAACGGGTGTATTCTTTTTTTTTAAGTGGCCTCAGTCATGCAAAAATATATCGTGACCCAGTGAAATGTAGATGTTCCGCTGTGAAGCCAACGTGGAAATATCACTATCCTATTGCAGTTCCTGACGGTATCATCATCTTTATGTGCCACGTTATATAGGGTTGGTGAGTTACTAGTATCGCTACAGTTTACATTAAAACAAGTAAGTTGTTGCAAGTGGATAGATGTAGTCTCTGCCTACCTCTCCGGGAGAAAAGGCGTGATTTTATGTATGTATGTATTAAAACAAGGGTGTAAAGTGATTTCAATTGAATTTAAATATGAATTCTGTCAACGGTAATGCGTGAGCACTATGAAGTAATCCTACTGATAAGATAAATAGATTTTCGCGCGATAAAAACGGCGTCGCGCGCGCTATACTATAAAGGCAGGTTCTTGGCTATCGGCGATACCCGGGCTCCTCTCCATAAAGTTGATGTTGCAACCGGGACTAACCTTAGAAGGTTTCGAAAAATAGTTGCTATTACGATATTTTTTTTCATGAAATTAATGTGAAGTTCTTCTTTTTACGGAGAAAACATAACCTACATACATAGTTCATGTAGCTGTCATTATATCGATGCTTAGAATCCGACCACAGTATCGATTGAACTGGTATCGCGTGCAATGCAACTGCAAATCGATTGTCCGCAAGTGGGTCACCTTAAAATTGAAAGGAGCCATACATAATGGCGTATCGATTATGATTGTTGCTGATTATTGTGATCAGTTTGCTCGAGAATTGCACAAAAATGTAAGAACAATAACAGTATTTTCAAGACTGTGGGCTCTGTCTACCCCGCAAGGGATATAGACATGATAATATTTATGTATGCGAAAGTAAGAATTCTGTATAGTGCGATGTTATATTTGAAGCTTCCCAAAAAGATAGTATGCTATACCGATTGTTGAAGATATTTGGAACCAACTTTTACCAACAGCCTCGCCCGCGCCTATATAGCGCCACCCACAAAAAGCGACGAATTTAGGGCCATTTATAGTTTTTAACGGGATGAATGGTACCATGTGTTCTTCTCCAGACTCTTGATTTTATATTTCAAGAAGATTTGGTTTAATGGATACCGCGTGACGAGATAACAAACAAACAAACGATATTGCTCCGATTTAGTTGCGATTGTAGTCATTATACTTATTACATAATCAAATCGTTGCTGAACTATGCTTAAAAAATGCTTCTCATCAAATCTAGCGTTGGATAAGTATTTACATACGGTACATATTATGGACACGTCTATATCCCTTGCGGGGTTGACAAAGCCAACAGTCTTGAAAACACTGAATGGCCACGTTCAGCTATTTGGCTTAATGATAGAATTGAGAATTCAAATAGATAAGTAAGTTTGAATAAGTATTTTGGTACACAAAATTGTGTAACACATTTACGACTACAATATTCAAGGCTTCATCAGCTCTTGCGTACCTACTGCAAATGGTGACAATTCGAGGTCGCGTTATGCGATAACCGACACAATGGGTACATAATTTTAATGCCTATCTACTAATATAAAACAATGACAACGTCCCGCTAATTGAGCGGCGAAGTGAGTTTGTTTGTGTGTTTGTTGAGTTTTAGCGAGTGATAAGTCGTACGATCAGGGAGTATAAATTATGTTACTGTTACATTCCTTACTAATACACATTATGAACGCGTAAGTTAGTGCCGTGTGGTTCCCGGCAGTGCCGTGTGGTTCCCGGCACCAATAAAAAAAAGAATAGGACCACTCCATCTCGTTCCTATGGATGTCGTAAAAGGCGACTAAGGGATAGGCTTATAAATTTGAGATACTTCTATTAGGCGATGGGCTAGCAACCTGTCACTATTTGAATCTCAATTCCATCATAAAGCCAAACAGCTGAACGTGGCCTATCAGTCTTTTCAAGACTGTTGTCTCTGTCTACCCCGCAAGCGATATAGACGTGATTATGTGCAAGTGTGTGTAAGTGTAAGTTAGTAAGTAAGGATAAGGGGATATTTCTAACCATTTCACGTAAAATCTATAGGACGAATTTTAATGAAATTTAGTACACGGGTAAAAAACAATGTGGAACAACATATAGGGTACTTTCTATTCCGAAATTTCCACGGCAGCCAAGTCCGAAGGCGCAGCTAGTACATGTGTTTGTATGGAAAAGGCATTAAAAAGAATTGCTCGACACATAGGTACTCTGGAGCTCACATCCGCTCGCCTCAACCCTTGTTTGTTCAAAGCATTAGCCTCGGAAGGGCTTGTTCCCTTGTTTGACTGACATAATAAATGCAACGCACACTTAACCACATAACAATATTGCCCTAAGGAATTGTTAGCGAATTAGTATTAAGAGTCGGCCTATAATGTGCTGGTGAAAACGTTGTCATATCTTATAGAATCAATCTTGCCAAAAAAATAAGTGAAAATCGATAGGTAAGTTCAATTTTGATAATGCTGTGATTGTTAGTCGTCGTGGTATACCTACCTACTTAGTTTAGACATCGTAGCACAAACGCACAGATCCATAAAAAATTTATGAAAATAGTGTTCATGCTTCTAAACGTAAAACTTTAAATCGCTTTTTTATGCAGATTTCAAACAATCTGTATATCATTTATAACACAGTTCAAATTTCAACGAAATCGTTAGAACAACTAAGTATTGAACAAAGTTTTTATCTATAAAAGATGTTAATTTTAATTCAGGTGAAGAAAATAAGTCGTGAACAGTGCCACATGCAGGTTATTAGGCATACGGAGCCTGTAAAACGATAAGAAAACAAGTATAGCGTCGATAATACTACGACAAATTGCTATTGATTTACATAAATTTGAACCGTATTCGTTTCGCAATAGGATTTAATATTGCCTATCAAATAGAAGTGACCCACTGGCTGTTTATCTGTTTCGTTTTGCGAATGCAATATTGAGTGTAGTGTAGAGGAGTATATTTTTTCTATGTGAATTGGAAAAGCTCATGACACAATTTCTTTTGCGTTTCCTTTTTCACTTTGGTTTATTCGGTTTTTATTAGTAACGCATGTGTATGTCACTACGTAAGTCTTAATTTTATCATTAAGCCAAACAGCTGAACGTGGCCTTTCAGTCTTTTCAAGACTATGGGCTCTGTCCACCCTGCAAGGTATATAGACGTGATTATATATATATGTGCGTTATAATAATAAAGCCTGTAAAAATAAATTTTAATAGAAAAGCATGTTCTTATTCCCAAATGAAAAACCGAAAGTCATCTTTACTCGGCCACGAATAGCTATCATACAAAGTAACTGCGCAAACAATTAACACGAATTTCGCGTTGCCTTAACTATGTCTAAGTACCTAACCTCTTGTATGCACAGTCGGTTAGCACAACGGCGCCCTATATGGTACTCTGGTGTGCGGGGAGCCTACTTATTTCGTGGGGACAAGCGGGCGGTAAAGTGTTTCAGATATTTGTTAAAAGAAGCTTTTAGTTTTAACTAACTTAAACTTTATTTACTAAATAATTATAAAAAAATATACGAATAAAATGTCTCTTCCAAAGAACCACAATGAGGCAACGCTTCCAGTATGCTGGCAGCATTTCCTCGCTGAATAGCCAGACTTATTCTTTGAGCAAAGAAGGGGTTACCGGTTGGCTCTATAAGACGCTTTGTTTTTGTTGAATTCAATGTCTATATCATCATTTCCAACATACATACATGCATACATAAAATCATGTCTATATCCGTTGCGGGGTAGAGCCAACAGTCTTGAAAAGACTGATAGGCCACGTTCAGGGTTTGGGCTACATGTAAGGATTTATCTCAGCGAAATCCGTTTAGTGATTTTTTGACAGCGAGCTGATACGGTGTTCAGTCGCTTTAATAAGCACTTTAGGTTCATGAAAGAAATATGTGTTTATATCTTTTTACAATTTAGTGATGATGAAATTCAAATTAGAAAGAGCTAGAAAGACTACCTACATGTTGACACGATAGTTTGTTTGATTATCTCCTGATATCAACCGGAACTAACATGGCTTAACCTGAATTCCGACGCACGAATCATCTTCCTTATCAGACGATTAAGTGAGTCGTGTTGTACTACTTAAAATGACAAATCGTTAATGGGTGTTAATATATGAATAATTATGACGCGACAAAAATAAGTCAGCTAACATAACAGAGGTGAGGATGTAACTGGACCTAGTGCCAGGAGGTATACTGGAAAAAAATGAAAGTGAGAGTGTTCTGGAAAGGGAAATGAGAATGAACGGGATAGCGCAATTACATTGACATCCTGATGAGGGTAAGAGATGGGAGATGCTACTTGACTCACTAAATATATGCTAGTGTGGTGCCTCTCCCCAAACAATGGAGCACCGGTTGTTCTGCCTTTTGTGCCCTAACACCGTCTCCCGGAATGACCAGCATCATTGTCACCGTTGCAGCTGTTAAAATAGCAGGATATTATAGTGGAAAATTTTTATTATCGTTGGAGGGATAAAATTGAAGAAGAAGAATTGACTTGTGATGAGAATTTGTGGAGAAAAGGAGGGCTTTGGACCAACGAACTTTGAAATACGAATCTTTTGTATAATTTATGTATGTATGTATGTTTAAGTTTAAGGAAGCATGATGCTGATTATTATATGTCTTACCTAAACTTCTATGGAAAAAAAAAATGAAATGAGCCACATAATTAAAGATAAAATTTATTTTTATTTTCATCAGACAATAATAACCTTAAATTCAAAGAATGTTATCAATTTCCCACCGAACTGTACGAATTAGATAACGTATAATAATCGGTCGTGCATCAACACTTGACAAGGCTGCGCTAATCATAACAGAAGGCTGAACATATACTTGGATGACCACGATTTGCACCTAGACTAACAATTTTATTTATAGTACCTCTTATAGCACCCTCGCCCGCGCGAATTTAACGCCACCTACAAAAGAATACAGGTTTATCACAAACCCCACGGGAATTATATTTTTCTGGGCCTTGAAATTCAGTGTGTAGGTTCCATATGTTGTCTAGGGATAAATTAAGAGATTACTTCCCGTATTTCCCACGGAATCTGTAATCTGGATGGCCTTCCCATCGCTATTTTTTCCGGGAATAGTCAAACGGGACAAAAGACAGGAGTAGGTATCATGATGCATTTAAAGGAGGTCGGTGAAAGTATTTTTTTTAGCACAATATGCAAATAGTTTATCAGTGTTTCCTTTGATTAGCTCTTACAATCTGCACGAGAATACATGCAGCTGGTATACACCATGTTCTTAGCTTCGTTTTCGCTCTCAATTCCGTAATCGGGCCGTCAAAAAAGCAGACGTGACGTTCAGTGTTTGCAAAACTATTGGCTCTGTCTGCCCCTTAACGGACAAATACTTACGTCATTATTTTTCTGTCTCTCTCTCTCTCTCCCCATATGCCTGGAGTCCTCTTTCCTACATTTATGTTTCCACTTTGTTCGGTTTACAGCATCTTCTCTTTTCAGACCAGTGGCACGCATATCATCTTTCGTAGTCAAACCAGGTTTTTTTGCAGGTTTTTAAGTCATTATATGTATGTATGACTACAATTCTGACACCTCAAATAAACACGTGCACAAGAAAAAACAAATAAAAAAACATTAAAAATCCAAACACTATCTGGTGACAATAAAAAACCCAACTTTATGACGACACTCGACCTTCGAGTTTTTTTTTTATTACAAGCGTAAAAATTAAGCAAGGAAATCCGAGTTTAACGAGTACTCAAATAATCTGTGCCGTTTGACGCACTCGGCCCTCTGACTATGACCCCGTAATGAGTTGTCACTTGATGAAACCGAAAGTTGGCTTAGAAACGGTAATTTAACCGACAAAACGGTTTTTTTTTCTTGGAAAATGTAGTAACAATAGTTACTGGTAAATAAAAGACGATAGAAGTATTTGTGCCGTGTGCTTTCCGGCACTTCAGAATAGAAATCTGACGAATGTGCCTCAAATCGTTAAAGGCGACTAAGGAAATAAGATAGACACATTCATCTAGTGCATCGAATATGCCTTGTCGATGTTCATGAATAATGCCCCAGAAGCATTTTGAATATATCAGATGACTTTAAAATAATATTTCAGTATCTTCAAAATTTAACTGTTTGAATCTAATTGAAAGTAGGTACTGAGTTGATGAAATATAAATATTGTACTGTAAGATATAAGGTAATTCACAAAAGAGCGACGAAATGGCACCGCTTTTAAAAATTAACGAATTAAACGCCCCCAACAAAAAGTAGAAAGAGGTAGTCTCTGCCTACCCCTCCGGGAAAGAGGCGTGATTTTATGTATGTATGTATGTACAAAAAGTGACGAATTTAGCGCCATCTATGTGCGGATAAAAGTTAGTGTATTTATAGATAAGCCAACCTTGCCGATATCATTAAATTTTATTCAATCCATTCTTTAATGAAACAATAAGCTTGCAGTAATCACTTAGCAAAAAATTATTCGTGAACATTTTCCAATTATGAAAGCGGATCAAAATAATGTACCCTTGAAAAATACGTTACGAGGTTGAAGTATTTTTTGTAATTAATAAATTGTCTCTTTTTTCAGGTAAGTTATACTTTGGAATAATTTACATCGTACGTTACATCGAATCAGGTAACTACATTGAATATCATTACGAAACCCATATTAAATGGAAAAAGCTGCACTTGATTAATGTCTTTATTCTATAAATCGCTTTTTACGACATTCATAGGAAAGACTAGGGGTGTTCAATTAAGATGCCGGGGACATAGGACATAGATTTTTTCCACTCAGGCAATATTTCAAATTATAAATAAATATTGTTCCGATTGGACCCCGAATATTAAATCAAAATAATTGACAACTAAAAAAAATAAAAATGAAACAGTGAAGAGTGATCGTTCGCGCACCAACGGCACCGCATTTACAATGTTAAACAAACCATACGTTTGAATGTTCGAATTTTGAATTTGGAATCGCGAAATATAGCCAAAATGTAAAAGGTATTTTTATTGTAATTTTGATGGTTTATTTTTTAAATAAAATAGAAAAAGGACTGTTGAGATGGTTTGGTCTTATGAAAACAGGCTAATTTAACAAATATACTCTCAAGTCTGGACTTTTTTCATATCTCTTCATTATATTCAGTCTTCTTCCTCGTGTCGATGATCCAAAACTAAAATAAGGACCCAATACATATCACTTGGATTTGGTACATATTACTTCAGTAAGAATCCTCTTACGTTTGTTTTGGTAATAATGATGTAATTAAACTGAAGCATATTGATAATCATTATATGGACCTATGGACGGTACAAACTGATAAAATTTAAAACGCAATACGATAAATCACAGATAAAATTTAAATAGTCAGGTAAAATAGCAAATAAAGATAACCGCACACAGTCAGGGTCCCAAAGGAACGGGCAAGGGCCCGATGGACGATTCGGGGCCAAACGCGCCGCGCCAAACTTTTTATTATGTGCATGTATTTACTATAACAACATTTTTATGCGGGAAGTGGGAGATATCGGTGGGTAGGTAGCTTTATTTTATTTTTTTGGGTACTTGAACTACGGCCTTTGCCGGTTTGTTTGTTTATTTGTATTTTTGTTGTATTAATTTATAAAGGCGAATGTGCCATGTATGTTTATTTATGTATTCAGATTATGTGTAAATATATCAAGAAAAAATACTGCGGTCTTCTATCAATATAGAGCTAACCCTATTGAAAGGAAATTACGCTGAAATTGTGTCTTTTTTTTATTTACTTATTTAATAATATAATCATCGGGTCAGGAAGTGTATTTGCAACAAATGCCTACTACTTTAATATGCTAGATGCTACGTCACGATCAGTGACAGCATATTAGCGTTCAATGACCCGAACTTCTTCATACAACATATTCATTACCAATCTTAACTCCAAAACACCATTAGATAATTTCGTAACTGTCAAACTAATTTATTCTTAGGATTCTCGTGGAGCATTGTCGACCCCTTCATAATGCACACGGGGGTAATAATTCACTATTTTCCTCCCACTCACCACCGCCCGCGAGCTTAATATTGGCAATAACGCAACTTTTTCGACCCCCACTGTAATTTTCCCAGTCCTGAATTATAACTCAATGAATCATAGCCGTGGCTGTAGTATCGCTTTTTGGCGAACGAAATATTAAAGGTTTATTTTATGACGGCTTTTGTGTTGTTTGACGGTCTGCGGCTCTGAATAAATAAGTCTCGATTCGTCCAAAATTGGGTTTCTATTTACGCCTAATAGAATTAAGCTCGCAATGCGAACGCCTTTTGCTTTGCAATTGTCGTAGAATTATTTCCAACAATTCAAATTATCTATCTGTCTCAGTCAAATTGCATTCTAATTTCAAACGAACCCATGAATTATTTATAGTTTGCTAAGATTTAAAAAGGTCACCGTTTTTGTATTCTACGCTCGCAGTCTTGTATACGGAGTTCCATTCTTTCTTTAAATTATGCGCCCGGAATCACAATAATGCTTCGACCTATCCGCTCTAGACTTTTTAAATAATTACTTTCCATTTAAATGCTTTTTTTGGAAAGAAACTGATATAATCTTGCTACTTATTATTCTAAAGATACTATTATTCTAAAGAAATTTTGATTTGGAACGTAGAGATGCGACACTGTTCGGTAAATTAATGATGTATGTGTGTAGAATTTCTGTAATAATATGACGAAGCATGTTTCTAAAAACTTACTGTAAATTTAATGTTAAGTTTTTCCATAATGAGTTTTAGTACCGTGTGGTTTCCGGAACTTTATAAAAGAATCACTTCATATCTTTTGCATAGACGTCGTAAAAGGCAACTAAGGGATAGGATTATAAACTTGGAATTCCACTTATAGATGATGGGCAACCTGTCACTATTTGAATCTCACCGTTCCATCATAAAGCCATACAGCTGAACTTGTATGTATGTATGTAAGTATTTCCCGCGTGTCTTTTTCCTGAGTGTAAGGTGTCCCATTCCTTCTTAGTAAAACAACACAGCAATTCTTTTTCAAGGTTTGCTTTATATTGTTTTTTATCGCCAATTTGTATGCCCAATAACCCATTTTTAAAGTACCTCATGTGTGGCTGAAACTAAAAAACTAAATAAGCCTACATGGTCATATAAAAAAAGTAACCTCAAAAAGAATAGAAAAATTCCTGAACGACACATACCAGAGCATAGACATTGCCGCCAAAATACACACACATACATACATACTTTATTCTATCGCGTGCGTGAACGTTTTTGTTTTGTCTTTTATCATGAGCTGCTAAGTTCCGAATTCGCAAGTTTTCGCCATCTTATTGTGCTTCTAAATCCGCTCCGCCACCAGACGTTAACGTGCTTTGAATACACTCAAGAATACGCTCGACAAATACAAACTGGCATTATCAACTGATCATTTGTCACCAGTCCCGTTTGCTGGAGACCTACATATATGCAATGTACGGAGTGCAACGGTGGTACGGAACGCTAATGACAAATTTGTGTGAACTCAAACCCGACAATGGATTCGGTGCAACGTGATAATGTATGTTCTTGTGCGCAGTGAGATTTTAACGAGGTTCGCTGAGAAATATTGGGTTTTAAGCGTTCGCATTTCAAAAATAAGAGCGTTCTTTTTTTTAAAATTAATTACATTTTTCTGTAACATCATGTTGGTATTGGTAGTTTGCTTGCGGTCTATTGACTAAGAGGTGATAGGTAGGTGGCAACTACTTGGAAGTCACCGGATATACATCTATTTTTTTTTTTTCGAAAAATATAAGTTTATAAGAAAAGGTCTTAGAGTGGGGTTTCGCCATTTATTTATAGTTAAATTAACAATCCGTAACAAGCTGTTAGAATAGAATAGACAAAATAAGTAATATTAAAAATATTAAACAAAAAAAATTTTTTTTTGCTCCTTAATGTAAATAAATATATAAATAATGTCCACCAATTGTACTTTTGAGGCTGAATAAAGTTTTAAATGAAATTAATAAATAAAAAAATTTTAAATATTTTTCCCAAAAAAAAAACTTAAATGTATTAAAAGCAATGGTGTATTTTTCACTCAGGGAATTAAACAGGACCTTACTAACTTCTATACTATTCTTTATTCTTTATGTGGGCGTTATGTCACAGTATAACACAGATGTGGTCTATCAACCGTCACCACACTGCCATCGTCGGATCAGATTCAACCAATTTTTTTACACTGTTCTTTTCACCCTTACTGCACAGACGGTATAGTTTAAATTGCATTGTTTTGAACGCTTATATTTCCACACGCTTTATCACGTCTGAGGTATGTGTCACAATTTTTTTTATTTTGATAACATTTTCGCTCTAAATTATATTCTACGAATCGGCTTATTTAACTTTTGTGTTAAATAAATAAGATCGGAAAGCCATTTATAAAATTATGTGCTTGTTGTAGTGGAATATTGCTTTCTTGAATTTCCCAAGGGAGCGAAGCCCCGCGCAAAAGCTAGACTAATGTACAATCAAGTCTTTATCTCTTACGGGGTAGACTGTACTAAATCTGGACACTGAAAGGGTACATTCAGCTGTAAGGCTGAATAATGGAATTCAGATTAGACAAATAGAGACAGGTTGCTAGCCCATCGCCAAAGTAGAATCGAAAGACTTTTTCGGCTTTTCCCTTAGTGGACTTTTACAATATGCATCTGAATACAAGATGGCACACCCACAAGACCAGCATAGAAGCTAAACAGAAACGTCAATGACCACTGCCTAAAATATATTGCCATTTCTGATGCGTCCGTAATCAGTACGTAAGTTTGTAATCAGCGTAGGAGAGTTCACATCTTCAGATTACCACATTAACTTTATATTTGTAATGTGCGAAAATTATTTTTAATCTCCCTATTTATAGCGACACAGAAATGAGTTCAACTAATCTGTTGGCGGGAAGTAAACATTAAGTTCATGACGAGGACAATAAATTGACTGCCTTCCTGCATTTGCTGCCATGAAACAAGTTTCAATTTTCGAATTTGAAAACTGTTTCTATTTTTAAAATTCGATGTTGATTTAAAAAGAATATATAATTCACTTACGTAATTTTAAATTACATTGGCCGAAATTTATCCCAATAAATAAATAAATTCAGAGCCTCTGTGGCGCAGCGGTAGTGCGCTTGTCTGTGTCACCGGAGGTCCCGGGTTCGAATCCCGGACGGGGCATGACGAGAAACGAACTTTCTCTGATTGGCCTGGGTCTTGGATGTTTATCTATATAAGTATTTATTATAAAATATAGTATCGTTGAGTTAGTATCTCGTAACACAAGTCTCGAACTTACTTCGAGGCTAACTCAATCTGTGTAATTTGTCCCGTATATATTTATTTATTTATTTATTCATATTCTTCTCCAAATACTCTGAGATAATAAACATACATACAAACATACATATGGTCACGTCTATATCCCTTGCGGGGTAGACAGAGCCAACAGTCCTGAAAAGACTGAATGGCCACGTTCAGCTATTTGGCTTAATTATATGTATAATTGAGATTCAAATAGTGACAGGTTGCTAGCCCATCGCCTAAAAAAGAAATTCTAGCCCTTAGTCGCCTTTTACGACATCCATGGGAAAGAGGCGACTTGGAGTGGTCCTATTCCTTTTTGTATTGGTGCCGGGAACCACACGGCACCATATAAATCATATACATATTTGTATTGCTTATTGACTAAATATCTTCAATTCTACCACATACAATCTCAGTGTCGTATGACACAGGCATCTTAGGTATGGCCGGCTGAGTGATAGATATCTCACATATTACGAGTACCTTCACGCTGATTGAATACTTCGGCTATTATAGTTGCATTTGTAAATTATTATAGTTGTATTAGTAAACGTGCCGTGTGGTTCCCGGCACCAATAGAAAAAATAATAGGACCACTCCATCTCTTTCCCATGGATGTCGTAAAAGGAGACTAAGGGGTAGGCTTATATATGTATCTTAATTGCAAGATACAAAAGCGAACGTACTTCGATCACTTCGCAGTGTTTTGGGGCAAAGGTCATGTCAGTTTTCAGTTTACAAACAAAAAACAAATCATAATAAATAACAATTAGATATGAAATAATTGTTAGGCTGGTTTCACATTGCCTCCGGTGAGACGCGCTGTTGGCCAACGCGTTCCAACCGCGCGTTTCACCGGCGGAGCTCTGTGAATCAAGTGTCGCGATTCGTTGTAAAATATATGTGTTTGACAGCATTGAAGACGGCGCGCTTCTTACGACCAGAGGGGTTAGTGCGAGTGTTACTCGATCAAACGCGTCGAGCAAGTAATCACGAATTTGTATAGAATTGCATTAGTTCCATCGCGTAACCAATAGGTGGCGCTGATCAAATCACATACAAATTCGCGTTTACATACATACATACATATGGTCACGTCTATATCCCTTGCGGGGCAGACAGAGCCAATAGTCTTGAAAAGACTGAATGGCCACGTTCAGCTATTTGGTTTAACGATAGGATTGAGATTTAAATAGTGACAGGTTGTTAGCCCATCGCCTAAAAAAAGAATCCTAAGTTTGTAAGCCTATCCCTTACAGCCTTTTACGACATCCATGGGAAAGAGATGGAGTGGTCCTATTCTTTTTTGTATTGGTGCCGGGAACCACACGGCAATTTGCGTTTACTTGCTATGAAATGGGGCTATTATCCAGTGCAATTCTAAGAGCGCGCGTTCGGCCGGCGCTGGTCATACACGCGATTCTGAAACCAGCCTTAGGTACAGGTACTAAAGGTACTTACTACTTTAGGGTCTCCTTGCAATTTAAGGACTTGAAATTACCCATTGTATTGCCACCTGAAGGTTATCATTGATGATATGACATTGTCATCACCCTAAGTCGCGGTGTAATGTAACAATAATAATAATACCGTCGCACATTAGTTTAACGACCGTTCACATACCTACGTCATAGACTCGACCGCATTAGGATCCATTAGGGAAACATGTGTACCTTTGTCTTCTGAATATTGTCTTGAAAAAAAAAGACACATACCTACTTAAAACCGTGACGCATAGGTCATTAGTGGCCGGTCGAAAATAAAAAGCGGTCATTTTTAAAACATCTTTCGTTTTGTCTATTGGTGAGTTTGGAGCTGGTCTTCCGCTGATATAGAAAAAGTGTGAGGAGTATATATTTTACATATCTCTTTTTAGCGCTGGGGGTAAAGCTAAGAACACTCTCGATTATTATCAATATTCTCTATCAGTGTGCTGTCACTAGTATACATACATACATACATAAAATCACGCCTCTTTCCCGGAGGGGTAGGCAGAGACTACCTCTTTCCACTAATATATTCACTAGTATATTCGCCGATATTCGATCTTCCTTCACCATTTTCAACTCCCACAACTTTTAAACGGCTCAACCGATTTTGAACAAACAGAATGTCTAAGAACACTGGCACGTAAATCACCTTTGATCCAAAAAAAAAGAAATTGCAATCCCTTCATATGTTTGTAAGCTATGATGCCACAGACAAGCAGACAGATAGGTCAAACTTTTAACACCTCTCTTTTTCCGTCGGGGGTTCAAAAAATGGACATTGACTAACATACCAACACACAGGCCAATCGCTGAGATTATATATTTTAAATTTTAAATCCGGCATGTAGGCTCCTTATGAGCTCTAGACAGTTCCAATTCTAACTCGTAACTGAGGTAACGGGTTCCAATTTGACTAGTTTTTCTAGCTATGTCAAAATACAGTTCCCTATAAAGAAACCTACGTCTCTACGGCGCCAATATAAAAAAGAATAGGACCACTCTATCTCTATCTCATGGATTTCGTAAAAGGCGACTAAGGGATATGTTTATAAACTTGGGATATGTATATGTATATATAGTGAATAAATGAAAGCAGACAATTTGTTCATCTTATATTGTCTTTGCAAGGCGACACGCGGAAGACATGTCCCACAGTCCTGCGGTTTCAAAATATTTTTATTACCCGTATATATAAAATAGCAGCTAACGGACCGGCAAATGGACGATCACCTTTATGCTACCCTCACCTGACGCGCTAGTGGAAAGCGAGCCTAATGAAGTTATTTAGTGAGTCGCATTGAGTTGACTTTGCATAGAGCGGACATAAAAATTGATTTTTTTTTTGCCGTGTCATTTTAATATGCGAAGCAATCTTGATTTACTGATGTAAAACCCCAACAAAGTGTTCTGTATAAGTGTGCATCATTGTGCAATGTCTCGTACCGGCGATGGTTATTAATCTTTATCTTGGCGTGTGGACATCCTTTCAATGATAATCAAATTTTGCCAATATGGTTATTAATAAAGGCTTGAGTTTTAACAGTTTTTTATAGGGCTGGTGCGTTAAATGGAACGGTAGTATGTCAGTCGTCACTTCGATGACATTTGCAATATTTTTGTCTTGTTCTGTATCGAGGTGGATTAATACATTAAGATATATTTGATATTTGCAACGTTAGTTCCATTCTTACAAATTACGCCTCAATTTATCTTTACAAACCTTCATGACTACAACCGTCAGTACGCAGTTTTCTATGAAATCGTACGGAACTGTAATGTCAGCTCCATACACAATATCTCAATGTTGGTCTTGTTACACCGTCCATTACATAAATAGATTTGTCAATTAGCAGTTTTCGAAACCGACTTTGCGAAGGATAAATGCTATAGTGTAAACACAGTGAGATTAGCATTATCAGTTCCATGCACAATGCCTCAACGTGCGTCTTGTTACACCCGTCCGTTATATAAATAGTGTTGTCAGTTAGCGTTTCTCTATCGAGTCGGCACGATAAATGGGACGTTGGTGTGTCAATCGTCACTCGCGCCGGTAGACGGCCGTCCACCTTGTTGTATTATTTAGGAGTCGAATATCGACCACACGAAAGTATCGGTGATAGTTAAGAAAAGCATTCGCTTGTTATATGTAGTTGATATATAAGCAATGTCGTTTATTGCGAATTGAGAATAGGAGTTTCTGTGTAAATTGATGAAGGGATTGAACAAAAGTACAATAAGATGCATGTGCCTGCAATTTATATAGGTACCAAAGAATTTAGCATCAATCTTAGTACACACTTTGAGACTACTAATTGCGCCTGTCTACCCCGTAAAGATAACTTTAATATATTTAATATGCGAACGTTCATCATGTCCTTTAATTTCAACATTATACTAAAACGTTGTCGGCTTAATAGATTTCAAAGTACCTACGTATCTACGTATTAATCGTACCTACTCCGACACCAGTGTCCGATGTCCGAGTGAAGTCTCGTAATTGATAATTACATAAACGAGTTAGCATGCGAATCAATCGTATAAATCAAAGAGCATTGGCACGCCCCACCCTTGGCAATGTGTTCGGATTAGATTAGTTCGGAGCCAAGCGAATAGTTTTATCGATACTTATGTGTCTGGTACGGACTGGACATCCGTAGTGGGTAATTGTTTGTTGAAATTTTGTGATGCACTATCGATTATATTTTATATACATTAATATATCCTTTGTGGCGAAGACAGAGCCACCACACTTGAAAAGACTGATAGGCCGCTTTCAGCTGTTTGGTTTAATGATAAAATTGAGATTAGTGATGCTATTTCATAATTACAATGAATTTTAATCAATGTTTTATTATTTAAAATAAAAATGGAATGCACTAACATGCTGAATGTTTTTCGAAGAAAAAATATAGTGTGTTGCTGCTGCCTCTCTTCCTGATTATAAAAGTCAAAGTCAGTCAAGGAAAGGCTTCTACTAGAAATTCTTCCTTTCTTCTATGCGATAGACTAGCGTCTTGTCACTTTTTTGCATTCTCAAATATCAACTTAAAGCATTCCTTTGTCTATTGGGTCTGTCTGTCCCGTAAGAGCTAAAGATAACTATATGTATGGTTGATTGTTTCACACGTTTCGTAAATTCATTGATCGAAGTGTAAATTAAACGTAATTTACTTGTTTGATACGAGAAGAGACGCGTGTAACTGTCAGCCATTTTGCATGATTTGTGACCGATAAAACGTACTGTCCACGGTGACCAACGATCTGCAATAAAGTATTTATATGCCTGTTAATTATGACTTGTACATCAACCATATGTCGACTCTTCGTATGATGTGAAGAAGAAATATTCAAAACGAGTTTTTCAGGCTGGCAAATGGAAGTCAAAATTTCAGTTTTGTAACATAAATCATAAAATTGTATGTGTTCTTCAAGTGCAAGACTCTTTAGATAATTCCATTTATTTATTTTTTTGCTAATAATAATATTTACCTCAGCTAAGTCCTAGCGAAGAAAGCACTTTCCTTAATATCAATAATTTTCAAACGTTTTCCTCAAAAGCCAAATCCCATCAAATTATCCACGCCAGCCTTTATACTCGAAGCAATCAAATCATCCGACCGGTGGATTTTAAAATAAATCGGCAAAAATATAGAAATCCGTTGTTGCCGCATCGGGCGAATTGAAAACGACAACATTGCAATGAACTCCCGGACTATAAGTACAATTTTAGACGATTGGAGACCGAACCGCAGATTTAATACTAGGCATTGGATATCTGACTGAAATAACGTGGAACGGATCGGTTTAGATACCGGAATGGTAAATGCTTTGGACATTTTGGGAACTTTAGGGTATTTTGGTAGGTTTAATTATTTTTAATTGCCAGCTTCGACTTAATATTAAACAAATTTATTTTAACATAACTTCAAAAAAATTCAATAAATTTCAAGTGTAAACTTGATTTGCTTCGTGTTAAACATGACTCGTCAATCAAGAATCATGGTCAAAGGCACAATCAGGGCTTCTCTGAAAAGAGGTGAAAATATAACCGGCCTTACAGAATGTCCAATTCTCAAAACGTCCAAAAGGTTTTAAAATATCCATTTCCAGAAAAATACATTTCGCGCAATGTCCAATTCCAAAAAAAAACCGATATAAATAGTAGAAATAAGATAATACACAATCTCTTTCGCATTTATAGTATTTATTTAGTTATTATTGGAACATATAACATCGGTCTATTTTATCAGAACAATACATTCGTAAAATCGTATATCATACACAACTAGTGTACGGGAATAGATATGTCATTGTGGTAGTAATACGCATTGTACCGAAATAGGCCCACTAATAATAAATCAAGTGATGTGATGTCTGGGCGTCTACTTGTACGAAATTGTTTAGACAGAATGACAGTTGGTTGTTTAAGGGGGTCTTGACATTTCGAAGGTAACATTTAAAGAATATGATAAAAGTGTCTCATGTAAACAATATCCAATTTTATCAATACACAGCCGCATTTTGTGTAGTTTGTTCGGGTCTTGCGTTTTTAGTTATAAACTAAATTCAATTAGTTGAACATCCGTATTGTTACAGTAAATTAAATTAATGTGTATTTTTTTTTACTCTCTCCTCACCACTAGAAACGAAATTTCGGCAAATTAGGTATATTTATCTCGGGAATTTCGAGAATTTCCCTTTTAGTTGCACCTTACACAGATACACGGCAAATTTTCAAGTCTCTAGATCCAGCGGTTAGAACTGTAGTACATTATATTATGTCAGTCAGTCAAAATATTTTTTTACACATATATATTCCTTCTTTCCTTCCACCCAAAGGTTGACTGGAAGAGATTGCATTAGCGATAAGTCCGCCTTTGTACCATCTATATCTGCTTTGTGTTGTTTTGTATGTTTTACTCTTATGGTACAATAAAGAGTTTTATCTATCTATCTATCTATATTTATAGGTATACCTTCTTGAAGCAAAAAATCAATATACATATATAAACACGTTTATATCCTTTGCGGGTAAGACAGAGTGAGAGTACCGGGAACTTCACGGCTAAAAATCTCTATTATTTTTTTAAGGGTACAATTTAAGGGCTCACCAAAATAGCTTTTGTTTTCCAAATTTTAGTACCCAGTAAAATAAATTAACTCCATATAAATTAAAATCAATCTATACTTAGTTTCCTAAAGTAAAACGTATTAAGCTTCAAAATAAGTATACACACGTCAGAATAATCGTACGTTGTGTACAAATATTCTTTTTGATTGCCAAAATGGATAAATGCTCACCAAATATTGTTTCACTAAAACAGTAACATTGATACCAAAATGTACAGTTCAAATTTGCTTTATTGTAATCAAATTATGTAACCAAAATCCAAAATATATTATGGTCAAGCTAAGATTACGTAATATAAACGTAATATAAACGTAATATATACGTAAAATATAAAGTGCCATTGATTATTTTTAAGTACAAATTAATCTTATAAGATAAGATTGTATAGGACTGTAATTATTGTGTTCCTTTTGAAGTGCCATTGATTATTCTTAAATTAATCTTATGAACACTTTAATAAAATTTCTGTTTTAATTTAGATTTTTTATTTCCTCATCTACCAATGGTTCGTTTCATTGTATACCTTAGTCATTATGTGTTGCAATAATTGACAACAAAGTAATTATGTAACTGCATAAAAATATATAATTAAATGCATAATGCATTAATTATGTAACTTGTGTTTGGTGTAATCAATATTATATTTGGTATGAAAAAAATATTTGCGGTTGACTGTAATTTTTTCCCTCAGCATAGATAACTAAAATGAAAGTAATAAAATAAAATATTGGTAACATCTCCTTAGCGATAATTTACAAAATTTGGACTCAAATTGACTTTAAAGGTGTGTATTAATTTTTATAGAATGTAATAAAAAGCAAAATAGCTTTATTTCTAGAATATTTTGTGATACACAATTTGGTGAGCATTTATCCGTTATGGCAGGCACTTCGAATTTATTGGAAGTAATATAGGTGCATTTCTGGTAGGCGTTTAAACACAAGCCTTTTTTTAATAATAAATTATATGTTGTGCCCTTTTTTACGTCAGAAGTAATACTTCTGATAGTTAGAACTCTGACTAGTAATCTTCTTCGTCTTCTTGTCGAAGATGCTTTCAATTCAACATCAATAGAATTGTCTACCTGTCCGTTGCTCGGCACACATTCCCGCTGGCACCGGGTTGTTGCTCCCCGCGTTTTAATATGCCGAACACGCGCTGCGCAGGCGCATCCGTTGCGACTTGCGACATCGTCAAAGATACCTGGCTACGTGACTTCGAACAAAAGTCTACGAAGCAGTATAAACAATAAATAAACTGGTGCAGAATATCAAAAAGTAGTTGTCTCTCTCTTTATGATATCATATAAGGTTACAATATTAGCTTTAGTTGCTAAGCGCGGTTTCATTCAATAATAACACTGTCATTAATATTTGAACGATTTACTGTCTTAAATTTCTAAACATTTGTCTTTTAATACATAATAATTTTCTCTGAGAAAGAAACGTTCGTATCTGTTCACCGGCACAGTTACGAAAAAAATAGAAGAGTATTGTTAATGATAGGCTTGATTTCGGAATTTACGAAAATGACTCAACAAAAGAACAAGAGTAATTTTTTTATTTAATAAAATTTCATAGATTTCTTTAATTGGGCATTATGACCTATTAACCTATTTATTACATTATTGCATTTTTCAGGATATTTTTTTTTTGTTTAAAATTTTAAACGTTTAAAGGTGTATTTGCCAAATTTACTCAAGAGTCATCACCACCATTGCAAACAACAAATGGAGATATAAAATTTTTATCCTTAATAAAATTTACATGAGTTAAATTGAGAAGCAATTCAAAATTTAATTTCATTACGTGTGTACTCGTATAAAGCCCGAAGCGCTTCGAATATTATGTTGAATAATTTTTTAAATGGAGAGGAATATGGAGATTTTTGTACCTATGTATATTTTTCATTATTTATGCCTATAACCTCTCTTATAATTATTTTTAACTGCATTCACGATTTTTTTAAATACTTGTCCTTTACTCAGAACGTTAACAATTTAATTTACTTTTTTTGACAAACTTAAAACAATAAACTGTATTTAAACAATAGAATCCGAAAGCGTACTTTTTTAAGAACAACACTATATTTCAAAACTAAAACAGATGAAGTCAAAAACTCTTAGACTTTTAACACGTCTAGACTCCGCGCCAGATTTTCTGAATGCGTTCCTACGAAGTTAAAAAGTTAAATTATCGTAAAATACTTTAGACATTGAACCCAGGGCTAAGTCTTGGAAACAATCCCAACTTGGCTATGCCTCGAAAATTGGATATCAATTGGTAGTACATATATACAACAAGTTGCCTAAACTTGTTTAAACTATTTATTATATCTGGCTATAGTTTAACTTTTCTTAAGTTGTGACTCCATCGGTATATTTCAACTCTGAAATTGTCTCGTATAACTGTTCTGAACTCGGACTATTTGTTTTGAAGTACTTTCCTTTCTAAGGTTTCACGGTATATAGAGAAACCCCATAGTTCTCAGCAAGTCGTCTGTCCACAACTAATCAGAGACTGATTAATTTAATATGAATAAGAGGAGGAGGCATTGACGTAGAAAAAAAGGCGGACGGTGTGTGTTTTTAAAAAAGTGAAGCATCGTAATGGCCACGTTGTATGCATGTGTGTGTGAGTGAAAAAAACTTTGTCTTTTCGTGAGATGATCTATGACGTAATAGCGGCCGACTGTCGCACTATTGGTGAGTGTGTGTGAGGCGTCTATATATATAGTGGGCCATACTATTGGTGCTTTATTTTACCGTATAGTAAAACTCCCATCTGCCATTTTTTCTATATCTATAAGCGGAGTTATTTCCCTATCAGTGGAATACAAACAGCGGTAATTCACAATATTATTTTTTTATTCTCCTATTATTACTATTATTTTTATCATGTTGTAAATAATGACGTCAAATTAAGTATTACAAAAAAATAAAAGAAGTAAAGATTTGATTAATCCTCTTACAATTTTGCCATTGCCCTTTAAGTTTATTTTTAGTGAAACGACGTTTTATTTAAATTCCTAAGTGCTCTTATTAAGTTTAAACTCTTTAATTGATTTGGAACTTTGACTCTATTCAAAGTGTTCTCACGTAGGATTTCCGCAGTGCGTTTTCTCTGTCACCACTGATTTCACCCTGTTGGTCAGAAAAAATAAAAACACACAAGTGAAGAAAAACCTTTTAAATAATGTCTACATATTTCTGTTTTTATCAAAAAGTTTGATTTTAATTTTTGCGTTTTTCTACAGATTTGTCGAAGCTTACTTACATAACATACTTATAATCACGGTTATATCCCTTGCGGGGTAGACAGAGTTAACAGTCTCGAAAAGTCTGAAAGGCCACGTTCAGCCAAAACTTTATAAATATATCTATGTCACTAGAAAACACTTCTACATCAAATCTAAACATTATGGAAAACTGAACGCATTGAAATAATTTTAATGCTGTTTCTTTTAAATCTTATCGCAATTATTATTCCTTTTATCCTCAAGAACCAACGGAAACATGACAAGTTCACCCGACTTTGTTATAAAACTGTGACCCAAATGAATTACGAGTAGGAATGAAGTGGGTGCCTTCAATTTGGCAGGCGATTATAGTGAGTCCTGGAGTGGGGGAGGAACCAAAGACATAGATCTAGCTAGATAACGCTGAGAAACCCATTTATGAAAAATAAACGTGCTAAGTTGATTTTGCATGCTAAAGAATCGAACGAAGTTAAAAATGGTTTATAAATTGCCACGTAGCTTTTGATTTATTATCAGCTGTCATTATTTTATAGTTCTTTGTCACAATTTTGTTAATTTAATATATTTTTTTTAAAACGTCTTTGATAAATAAATGTCATTATCATAATTCATATTTGAATAAAGCATAAGAAGTATGCAGGAGTCGTGGCAAATGGAAAAATGCAGTCTCTTTCTTAACCTCTTTTTTTAATTCTGCTCTATAAAACACGATTTTATTTAGTACTTCAGTTAGGAACAATCACAAAAATAATCGAATTAAGCAATTTCGAAAAAAAGTTCATAAAAAAATTAATTTTGAGATCATCAAATGAATGCCAATATTTTTTAAACTGAAGGCGATAGAATCAACATCGTCGAAAATTAGATCCAGGTTCTAAAGCATAGCAGCAGAGGACACAAATGGGAACACACACAGATGAGAAATGGAAAATACACTAGCAGGGTCTAGCTAGATGCTATCTGTGGATTGGGACTGTGTAAACTTATTTTGCATTCAAGAGAAACCAGTTGAATTGCTTCGATTAACGCTTCTCTGAGAGGTCTGAGTGATTAGGATTAGTGCAATGGATCTTTGTCGATGTTACTTTACGGCGTGTTAATGAAACTAATTGGATGTATTGTATTTCAAGGTATAATTATGTTAGATTTCCCTAAAAAGATACGTAGTTCAGATGGGGGAGTCACTTTGGGAAAAATCTCACTTACACATCAGGATCATCAGGACTACCGCTTCTAAAGCGCATGTGAAGTAGAAGCGGCGGAACAAACTACACTACAGGTTTTCATCAAGTGAAAATATGTTGAAAACGTCGAACTCATCAACAGTTACTTAAAAGATTGGCAGAAGTTTTCTACTAAATCTGTTGTATAGTTTAGTAAACTCCTTATACTCCTTACATATAACATTACTAGCGACCCGCCCCGGCTTTGCACGGGTGCAAAATTCGGAAAAAAATATACATATAAACCTTCCTCTTGAATTACCCTACCTGTTACAAAAAACCGCATCAAAATCCGTTGCGTAATTTTAAAGATTTAAGCATACAGACAAACAGACTAAAATAGCTACTTTGTTTTATACTATGTAGTGATATAATATAATCTTACAATATTATCAATCAGGTAAGATATATTAAGGAGGGTAAAGATGTATTAAGTGTGTTTTATAATACAGTTATTATGTATATACATGAGTACAAGTATCGGAAATTCGATTCGCGGGTAGGTATTCTCAAATGAGTAGATAATTTGGCGACAATTCGTGCGCGGATACGCAGACAAGTAATCCGCGCCCACTCACTTGTCAATCGGGAATCGAATACAGGGCTGTCAATGGACTAATAATATAACGATGTTTAATTTTAAATAAATCTTTATTTTCAATGCGGGCTCTCGCAAAAATATATAATTTAGTTATGATAAAAAATCGAAATAAAGACAATTTTGTGTAATCGTAAAAGAAATTGAAATTAATTTGCACCTTTAATTATCCAAGCTTTTCTATTTTATATATACTTGATAGCAAACAATTTTATACAATATTTTACGTAACAAATTAAATAAGATGTAAGTCACAAAACTTTAAACTCGTGACAATAATCAAATTAACTGACACTAAACCAATAATCGTAATAAGTAAAAACTCGTACTTGAACTCCAATCTAATTCTTATAAAGTAAAAAAGACGAAATATTGGTTTTACAATTATTTTGATAATATACTTACTTGTAATGATTCATAAAAACCTGCCCATTAGTATGGCATGAAAAAAGATTGCTCTCACGTTTCACGTCTTAATAAAAAGCAAAATTAACAGCGATAGTTTTTCGCGCAACAAAAATGGCGTCGTCGTAGAATATACCTACTAGTGGATGTTACAACCCTGAGTGAAATAGCTGAGCGTCTAATTCTCGCACGAGCCGGCTACATTCAAATTAATTGCCTATTGACTGCGTGATAATCTTTCCCGATTCATGTACAGATTTACGTTTCAAAGGCTTCGCGAACGTAGGGTGGATTAGAACATTGACGTTCTATGTTTTCGTTAAATTGCTTTCATTTAAATATCATTTGTTTTGAAAGGATTTTTTATATATATAAATTAGCATTAAATTGGGGCAATGCACACGGAAGATTTCCAAAAAATTCTTTCTTGGCGTGCGTCCCTTATTATAATATTTTTTATAAGTACCACCTATCAAGCCATACATCTGGCCCGTGGCTTTTCAGTCTTTCCAAAACTGTTGGCATTGTCTACCCCGCAAGGGATTATATATATCTATATTCCTCCCTTTAACCATGTAAGTTGTGTTTTATGATGATGTCGAAATAATTATCAGTTGGGCAACATTTTTGTACTCGTGACCAATACCAAAATTCTAAATACATTTTGAAATAATTTCTTTACACATTTTTATCATTATACATTGGTTTAATTGTTTCTGTTCGTAATTTGCACATTTACAATACATACACACATACATACATATATATACATAACATCACGCCTCTTTCCCGGATGTGTAGGCAGAGACTACCTCTTTCCACTTGCCACGATAATTTATTAACAATAAAACCCTTTTATAGTAAAAAAAATTTACACTGTTTTAATAGGCTTTGATACTTTTGTCTTTCAATAACATCGGTGGTATATACTCGGCCCTGTTAATTGTAGGCGTTATCAACCAATCAGCAACTTTAATCTCGTCCTGTCCTGTTAAACTACACGGCGTAATTATAACTTATAATGTTAGTCCGTTTTTCTACTGGCGGGCTTGAACAATCACAGCAGGGTTTGTAAGGGCATAATAATAGAGATATGATCTGCAACTCGCTAGGACCTTGTATGTAATCTTAATTGTGCAATATACAGGGAGAAATCTCCACACCTTATCGCCCATTGTTTTGTGTGGGACTGTGCGAAATTCGCGAGACATCGCATTAATTAAAACTCATGGCAATGGGACGATATGGGAGGGTTATAATATTTTTGGAGATATTTTGTGTTAGGTATGTTATACATGTGGATATGTGTGCCGTGTGGTTCCCGGCACCAATGCAAAAAAGAATAGGACCACTCAACCTCTTTCCCGTGGATGTCGTAAAAGGCGACTAAGGGATAGGCTTACAAACTTGGGATTATTTTTTAGGTGATTAGCTAGCAACCTCACACTATTTGAATCTCAATTCTATCATTAAGCCAAATAGCTGAACGTGGCCTATAAGTCTTTTCAAGACTGTTGGCTCTATCTACCCCACAAGGGATATACAGGTGACCATATGTAAGTGGATATGTTCTAATGGAATTTTATTTATTTTTTTGCTTGTTAGTGTTTTATTATTAGATAAACTAAATCATTTTTCATCTTTGTATTTCAGGTAAGCACGCGATTGAATTTGAAAAGTGTAAGAAGGTATTTATAAACTCAATTATAACATGGAAATATTGTGAGTTTAATTGCATTGTATTGACGTTTCAGTTAATCTAAGGTGTTGCCACAACTAAAATAACAGTTTAATTATATAACATAAAAATTATGATGATTTCAGGAAAAATAATTAAACCAATACGCGCAAGCGAATCCGCAAACGGTGGCTAGTAATTTATAATTATACACACACACACACACACACACACACACACACACATATACATACAACACACGTCTTGTGTTGACAGTTAACGCGCATTGTTTATAAACTTCCTTTGTGTGAGTGACGCTAGGGTTGCAACAATGTAGATAATATTATAACGCTGATTTTACATTCCGAGATTCCGACGACAGAAACACGAAAGTTGTTATGTGATACGTTCTTACGTGCACATGTACGGTCAAGGCCAAAAATGTATAGCGAATACAGAAAGTTAGATAGTTTTTATGTCAAATAATCGAATTTATGCGCGCAAGCTATAGACAAAAAACTTTAAGTGAACAATTATTTTGATGAAATTCACCTTTAGTGTCCCTGGATTTATGATATGTGTGGAATAATCTGTATGAAATCTACAAATAAAAAAATATCATTTACATACATATGGTCACGTCCATATCCCATGCGGGGTAGACAGAGCCAACAGTCTTGAAGACTAAATGGCCACGTTCAGCTATTTGGCTTAATGATAGAATTGAGATTCAAATAGTGACAGGTTGCCAGCCCATCGCCTAAAAGAAGAATCCCAAGTTTATAAGGCTATCCCTTAGTCGCCTTTTACGACATCCATGGGAAAGAGATGGAGTGGTCCTATTCTTTTTTGTATTAGTGCCGGGAACCACAAGACACATAAAAAAATAGCAATTGGATATCGTCCGACTCAGAGTAGCAGGCGATACGGCAGAGAAATAAAGGGTGGCATGTTTTAAACTATGCGTATCGATAAATAAAGCTCTATATCGATATCGATTGTGACAAAACACTTCTCGATTAACTCGATCCCCGACATCCCTACTCCCAAGACGCGAACTACTCTGCATATTAGTGTGCACGACACGTCGTCTATTGTTTTGTTGCGATTTGACAAAGAGGTTAGAACCAAATGGTTTAACTATAGAGAAATCTAATATTCAAGCATACAAGCGACTGATGATCTTACGGTGATGGAAAACATCGTGAGGAAAGCTGAACATTCAGGCGACTGGATATATAACCACTAGCTGTGCCCGCGACTTTGTAAGCATGGAATAGTTATTTTGGGCATGATTGAAGAAGGATGAAAAATTTTCCCCAATTTTTTTCACATTCTCCATTATTAATTCGCTCCTATTAGTTGCAGCGTGAAGCCTTTCTCGATAAATGGTCTATTCAACACAAACATAATTTTTAGCGCGTTCAAACAAACAAACAAACACTCTTCAGCCTTATAATATCAGTATAAATGATCCAATATGGATCAAGGATCCCTAAAAATGTTGCGAATGGGAGTCACTTGGTGTAAGGGGAACTCCCTTTCTCAGTAAATACCGTATTGGCAGTTATCAAATTATGAACAAAACTCAATGAACTAGTTTTTTCTAACGACAGTTGTTCAGTTATTGCACTAAAAAAAAACAACTACATTAAGTTTTGTTCTTGATTTGATTTCTAAAAATCGGCAAAAAAAAATCTTATACCTGCACATTCAGACAATGAATCTGTATCCGTGATCCAATACACATAGGTTAAGTCTTTTGGTAAAAATCTGACTTAAACACACCCACCCAACCCGAGACCGGAACTAACACCCGAAAACTGTTGTATATGCCCATTTATAATATATAAATTCATTGTTTACATTGTATGTACCTTGAACTGTATTTTTTTTTTGCAAACTCCAATTGTGTTTATCACTTCCTTGTTCCATAGCAATAGTTAACGCGATATGTAACCGAGGACAGGTGCGTCGGCTGGGGACAGTTTGAAATAGTTTACGTTTATACCACGGAACTGTTTGCATGTTATTGATACGGTATGTAACATGCTACCGTCGCGAGATGCCATCAAAATTTCAAAAGTATTTATTAATTTGACATACATTTAATATCTAATCCCGTGCGGGGTAGACAGAGCCAACAGTGTTAAAAATACCTTTTTAAGGCCACGTTCAGCGGTTTAGCTTACTGATAGAATATTCATAGAAAGTGACAGGTTGCTAGTCCGTCGCCTAAAAGAACAATCCCAAATTTATAAGCCTATTCCTTATAAAAATAGATATAGCGCGACGTGTTTAAAAAACAAACAAACACACCTACAAAATTGTAATAATAATATTACGAGTTGCCTTGTTAAAATTGCATCCCTGTTAAAATTGCAAGGCATTCCACTGCGCGATTGACTGGAGATAGATTTGGGATCGTCAAAGGAACGAAAGCCGGAAACATTAGGTACAGTCACAAGCACATCAACCTTCCTAAACTCACTGCAAATACGCCTCTGTTACATACGGCGGCTTATACCCGTTTTCACCAACGAGTTCCAAACTTACCCCTTCCTAAGTATTACCCAAGCTGGGGGCATCCTAGAATCAGATACACCTTACATAATTTTTACCACGCTTGATATTTCTCCCTGTAATTTTTAGCTTTATCTTTTACTATGACAAATAATGTTCAATACAGTGTTTAAGGGCAAATTAAAGACCACCTTGAACACACAACGCTCATATAAATTGTCATTATCATCATCCTGTAAGCAAAGATTTTTAAGAAATTCTCACAAAAAAAAATTTACAAAATATACAGTCGCAAAGAAAAATGTAGGTAGGTACTACATAGTCGTATTTTCTGTCAGCACTCACAATATCAATGTTGTTTGTAATATTCAAGCATTCTATTTTTGTATCATATTTACACGATGCTTCTTACACACGTGTACTTACATACTTCACGAGTGCTCTTCGAGAAAATCAGTGTAAACAATCATAAAACGTAACAGCCTTTCACGGTACACGGCGTCATAATTCGGGCTAAGACGTATTTTTTATTACCAAGCAGTAAACGGGGTTTAGAATCATCTTCGCGTGTTATATGGTCTGTGTTGACAGTGGCTTATCCAAAAAAGGTCCTATGTGTAAATGTAGAGGTTCTTGTCTGTATCTGTGTTTAGTATATTTTATTGAAGTACTAGCACCGCCTCGGGGCTTTGCTCCTGTGTGAATTTCGATGTTCTTATACGCTTTCCAAGTTATATTCTACTCATGAACTAAATTTCATAATTATCCTGGAAAATTTTGCTTGAAAGATTAGCAAATATACTACTCTGTCAAGAAAGTAGCAGGAAAAGATCAATAATACACAAAGCGTTAAGGAGTATGATGGGTGTGAAATTGAGTGACAGGATAAGGAACAGCGTGATAAGGGAATGTTGTGATGTGAAAGAAGATGTAGTTACAGGAATAGAAAAGGGTATGTTAAGATGGTTCGGTCATGTGGAGAGGATGAATGAAAGCAGGTTGACTAAGCAGATATACAAGGAGAGTGTGGAGGGAAAGGTCGGAGTGGGAAGACCTAGACGAACGTATCTTTGATCAAATTAAGAACGTCCTGGTAAAGGGTCAGGTCAAAAGTACCCGAAACCGCCGAGCTTGTATGAAGAGAGTTATGAATGTGGACGAAGCGAAAGAAGTATGCAGAGATCGTGGCAAGTGGAAAGAGGTAGTCTCTGCCTACCCCTCCGGGAAAGAGGCGTGATTTTATGTATGTTATGATTTATGTAATACACAAACTGTTTGTTATTCATCCAAATTTATTTTATCACCTTCAAAATATGCTCCTTTAGAAACGATACACTTACGCCAACGAATAATCCAATCATCAAAACATTTTTTAAACGCTGTTTCCGGAATTGAGGTCAGTTCTCGCCGCGAATTCTCTTTTATGTCTTCTACCGATTGAAAACGGGTGCCACGAAGTGGTAATTTGAGTTTAGGAAAAAGAAAAAAGTCGGCTGGAGCCATATCTGGTGAATATGGTGGTTGCTCGATGGTATTTGTTGAGTGTTTGGTTAAAAATTCGTTCACAATGATGGCCTTGTGCGAAGGTGCATTATCATGGTGCAAAATCCAAGATTTTTCTTTCCACAAATCTGGCCTTTTTCGTCGGATTCGCTCTCTTAAACGCCGCATAACACTCAAATAATATTCCTTATTTACCGTTTGACCTTCCGGCAAGAATTCCGAGTGCACAACACCGCGATAGTCAAAGAAAACAGTCAACATGACTTTGACTTTTGAACGACTTTGGCGTGGTTTTTTCGGTTTCGGTTCAGTTGGAAGGCGCCACTCCGAAGCTTGTTGACTAGTTTGCATGTCAAACTCGTAAACCCACGTCTCGTCACCAGTTGAACGGGCCGAGGGTCTATTGGGTCTTTGTCTGTCTAGTCTAAATAAAAAAGAATTTTCCCGTTCAAGATACGTCTTGTCGTCTCGTCGTCTTATGGTCGTCTCCCCTTAGTGTCCAAGTCGATTGTCCTTTTTTTCACCGTCTGTCAGTCGGTTTTAGTCATCTAAAATGTTAAGTCAGAGTCTCGTTTGTCCATGGAGGCTGAACGGCCGCTACACCAGTAACAATGCGTTTCATGAATGTTGGGTCGGAATTGACTCGTTCTAGCATGTCCTCAGCGACTCTCATGCGATTGAGTTTTTGAAAAAAATTCAGGTCTTTTGGGACTAGCCGAGCGGCAACATGTTTCATACCCAAATTATTAGTTAAAATGGTACGGATCGACTCGTGAGATACAGAAAGTTCGGTGGCTATCTCTCTCAAAGTTGAATGAGGATTTTCAGTCACTATTTCCTTCACTTTTGCGATGTTAACTTCAGTTGCAGACGTTGATGGCCTACCAGAGCGAGGCAAATCTTCCATCACATCTCGACCGCTTTTGAACGCTTTGTACCACTCACAAGCACGAGTTTTTGATAAAGTCGATTCACCGTAAGCCTTCTGTAACATTTTCAGTGACTCCGAACACGATATTCCATTGGCAATGCAAAATTTAAGACAAACTCTTTGTTCGATGTTTTTATCCATTATGAAATTAGCAATACACACTAGATATGATATAACTAAAAATAGCACTGTATTTAATGTAAACAACAAATGCAACTCAAACTCCGCGCCAAAATGGAAAACAGTTGTGCCAATCTAACAACAACAAAAAAAAAAAATTTGAATTTGGAACCATAAATAAATAATCCATTCCCGATACTTTTCTGACTAAATGTACATCCTAATAAAATCTCGCATTTATTATATTAATATGATTAGTACACATATTTGAGGTTATCTATGAATTAGAAGGATAAACAAACTAATATTCTAAAAGATACAGCATAAATACATCATAGCTTACATTTAAGCCTCTCCTTACTACTCAACAGCACAAAGTAACATTAAATTCATACAATCTTATTACATTTACAATTCCACTACATAGCTTTACTATAAATGCCGATGTCTCTGTATCTTATTTACCCACGAATTGTGGTCCTGAAATATTCAAAGGTTTGAGGTCACAAGCGGCGGCTCCGCTAGTCTAATTAATATTAAACTGAATTTACCTCCGTAGTAGACAACTCTTTGAGTCGGCGGCTCTATATGTCTGATCCTATCTAAAATTAAAAAAAGAAGATTAGGCAAAAAATAAAATTAAGATCATATCGTTTTGTAATTTAAGAAACGAATTATCTAGGTTAAGTTTGAAATTAATTTTCAAACGTTTATAAACATTGGTGAATCGACGGGTGCATCTTTAATCCTGACTGTAATTAAAATATACAGGGTGGGTCAGGCAGGATTATTTGGGCTACCGTTATGTAAACAAAACAAGACCAGTGTTACATACATACATACATACATATGGTCACGTCTATATCCCTTGCGGGGAAGACAGAGCCAGCAGGCTTGAAAAGACTGAATGACCACATTCAGCTATTTGGCTTAACGATAGAATTGAGATTCAACTAGCGACAGGTTGCTAGTCCATCGCCTAAAAAAGAAAAGTTTGTAAGCCCATCCCTTAGTCGCCTTTACAACATGCATGGGAAAGAGATGGAGTGGTCCTATTCTTTTTTGTATTGGTGCCGGGAGCCACACGGCACATGTTACGATTACTTATATTTTTAAATGAACACAAATCAGAACAGTCGTGAAAGTGTCTAGGTTTCATATTTAACACTAGTACATCCGATGGCGAGAGATCTATTTACGTAATCAAATTCGTTTGCACACTCCCCTATCCGATTCAATTGACCCAATCATTCAATCAATTTGATTAATCTAGATCAGCTGATCTCGCATGACTTTACCCCCCGTCAGAGTGGCATTTATGCTAATAGTCTTGGTAAACACAATCTCACGTCAACGCCATCTATTGACAGTTAGGAGTGACGTCATCTGATTGTAAGCTTTGTCTTCGCGATTGTACATTAACTATTGCATGCATAGTCAAATTCATAACAAAAATATATTGTCACATTTTATAAATGTTCTGATTAATGGCATTTTTCGTATTTTGTGTTATTAAAATTGCTACATTCTGCCCGTGGTTTTGCCCGCATTATTTTTGCATTTCTTTAGCGCGTCCGTCTCGGAATGGAATAAAAAATATCGCTTTCTCGTATTTATAATATCATCACTGCATCATCAATGAAAAGCAAATGGCATTAAACAGCAAAACTATTAAAAATTAATTAAAATTATAAAATAATTTGTTAGGGACATGTTTGATGTAAAAAGCAATTGTTGGAACCTCCTTTTATATATTATTATTATAAAATATAACTAGTAGAACTATAGTAGACTAGAGTTTCGCTTGTATAAAAATAATCACAAAGTAAATGACATTTTATTTGGTACTCATTCGAAAGTACCTACTGCTTTAGTTTCGTACATTCATTATTTCCTATTTAAAATTATTTAAGTTCTATTAATTTACTACTTAAAGCTTCCACCGTCATGACTTAAGTGCACGTTCAAATTCAAAAATAGAAAAAGTGAACATAAAGCCTCAAACGTTCTAAGTCTTAAAGTGCACTTGGAAAATGGTTGTTAAGGGGAAATGCTTCAATTTTACCACGCAAGTCGATTTGCACTTCTTATTCTTTGTAAGAGAAAATGAATGATGAATGTAGCAATACTATTTTAATGATACAATTCATACATAAAAATGTATTGGTATTAATTTACACTTAAATTATGTAAAATAAATCTTCTTTGATTAGAAAGAAAACTGATGTATATAACTTTATATTTTATTTATACTTTATTGCACCTAAAATTGGTCAACCCTAAAAGATATATGAATCACAATCGAGCAAAACGACGAGCGGCATGTGTTATTATGCATACATGGTTCAAATGCACCTCACTACATAAAACCTTTTGTACGTGCAGAACCGAAGCGGATCAAACAGCTAAGCATCAATAGAACCTACTCATCTCTCAATAATTAGGGCTTTCCTATACGTGCACGATAAGCTCCGTCTATCCCCCCAGACATGCTTAGATCCCTTTAATAAGTTCCCGGAACCTGTAGCGTCCGGCGGGATGAATACAATACTCGAGAAGAAAGGATTAGCGGACGTTGGAGTTCATCTTTGGATCGTAGTACATCTGAGCTCATCTATTGAGTATTAATATTATATATTATATTGTAGAATTTTTTTATATAAAATTTCAAACCATTTTCTTTTTAATTATAAATTTGTTTTTGAATCAGTGTGAATATAATATGCATATATATGCTTTGAATACAATAAGTTGCTGGAAATCTAAGAATGTCATTTATGGAACACCAGAATTTAATAAAATCTAACCATTGAATACTGTCTACCCTACAAGGGATATAGACGTGATTATATGTATGTATACATTCAGTCAGAAAAGTATCGGGAATGGATTATTTATTTATGGTTCCAAATTCAAATTTTTGTTTTTTTTTGTTGTTGTTAGATTGGCACAACTGTTTTCCATTTTGGCGCGGAGTTTGAGTTGCATCTGTTGTTTACATTAAATACAGTGCTATTTTTAGTTATATCATATCTAGTGTGTATTGCTAATTTCATAATGGATAAAAACATCGAACAAAGAGTTTGTCTTAAATTTTGCATTGCCAATGGAATATCGTGTTCGGAGTCACTGAAAATGTTACAGAAGGCTTACGGTGAATCGACTTTATCAAAAACTCGTGCTTATGAATGGTACAAAGCGTTCAAAAGCGGTCGAGATGTGATGGAAGATTTGCCTCGCTCTGGTAGGCCATCAACGTCTGCAACTGAAGTTAACATCGCAAAAGTGAAGGAAATAGTGACTGAAAATCCTCATTCAACTTTGAGAGAGATAGCCACCGAACTTTCTGTATCTCACGAGTCGATCCGTACCATTTTAACTAATAATTTGGGTATGAAACATGTTGCCGCTCGGCTAGTCCCAAAAGACCTGAATTTTTTTCAAAAACTCAATCGCATGAGAGTCGCTGAGGACATGCTAGAACGAGTCAATTCCGACCCAACATTCATGAAACGCATTGTTACTGGTGACGAGACGTGGGTTTACGAGTTTGACATGCAAACTAGTCAACAAGCTTCGGAGTGGCGCCTTCCAACTGAACCGAAACCGAAAAAACCACGCCAAAGTCGTTCAAAAGTCAAAGTCATGTTGACTGTTTTCTTTGACTATCGCGGTGTTGTGCACTCGGAATTCTTGCCGGAAGGTCAAACGGTAAATAAGGAATATTATTTGAGTGTTATGCGGCGTTTAAGAGAGCAAATCCGACGAAAAAGGCCAGATTTGTGGAAAGAAAATTCTTGGATTTTGCACCATGATAATGCACCTTCGCACAAGGCCATCATTGTGAACGAATTTTTAACCAAACACTCAACAAATACCATCGAGCAACCACCATATTCACCAGATATGGCTCCAGCCGACTTTTTTCTTTTTCCTAAACTCAAATTACCACTTCGTGGCACCCGTTTTCAATCGGTAGAAGACATAAAAGAGAATTCGCGGCGAGAACTGACCTCAATTCCGGAAACAGCGTTTAAAAAATGTTTTGATGATTGGATTATTCGTTGGCGTAAGTGTATCGTTTCTAAAGGAGCATATTTTGAAGGTGATAAAATAAATTTGGATGAATAACAAACAGTTTGTGTATTATTGATCTTTTCCTGCTACTTTCTTGACAGAGTAGTATCTAACAAATGAACAGAAGTGTCAAATCAATCAACTAAATATTAAGCAAGAAATTATCGATTTTCAAACAAGAAAGTATACGTTTTTATTTATAGTTCTCTATTGCCTAAGAGTTCAATACACATTTGATCCGTAACACAATAAAACTGAAAGTGATCATTAGTACGGAATGAATGTTTTTTGCTGACATTCTGTGCTGTGACTGTGACAGGATGAGAACGTGAGACTCGCCCGTGTCACTTTCTTCGCTCACACAATACTTATATGTAGGTACGTCCTTATATTCTCAGTAAGGGCTGCTACATTTTGAAAGCAAAGATATTAAAATATATTTCTACATTTTTAGGTAGGTAGGTTATAGGTTTCCGAAGTATTAGAATGGGACCACTTCGTATCTTTCCCATGGATGTCGTAAAAGGCGACTAAGGTTAATGCTAATGAACTTGGGACTCTTATTGTAGGCGATCGCCTAGCAACCTGCCACTTTTTTAAACTCAATTCCATTATTAAGCCACACCTACATTTGAACGCGGCTTTTCAGTCTTTTCAATACGCTCTGTCGCATGATGTGTCCCGCATGATATAAAGACATGATTATATGTATATTTTTTTTCTTTCTGCGCTGACAGGATGAGCCCATGAGACTCGCTCGTGTCACTTTCTTCGCTCACACAATATACGTTCTCGGATTGTCAGAAATACAAGGGCTGCTACATCGTCTTTTTTCGTACATTCGTAGTCCAATGAGATGCTTTTCCCACGTAAATTGTCACAGTCAAAGGAAACATTTGCCGCTTCATTTTTAAACTGAAAAGAATTACTTTAATTAAACTTGGGATACTTATCTCTGTTACCTTCTCAGCAATATAATGAAGGCATATTCTTGGCTCTGTCTACCCCGTTAAGGATAAAGACGTGAGGGTATAACGTTCATATTCATTCCTGCTTACTTTTACTGAAATGAAAAACCTTGCTGCACAATACTCGTATAACATTGTTACATCGCATGATAATTCACTGTACCAAACAAAGTTTAAATTTCAACTCTTTGACGATTTATTATTGAAATAGCTGCTCTATAAAATTTTGACGCGGTGACAGCCCTGAGGCTGGCACGCGCCGCGCCGGAGCATTAATTTGAAAAGTGAACGAACTAAAACAAAATATAAATTAATTCCGTCCCGTTGCCGGCGAAAAAAAAGCGTTAAATTCCTCAATACGGTCGTTTTAATTAAGAAAACACGGCTTATAGCCCCTGTAGAGGGAATTTTTTTGTTTTTTTTTTTTTCTCTTTCTGAATTGCAGCCAATCTTTTTCCGGCAGTAGCGATATGTTATATGGGATTGAAAAGATGTATTTATTGGTTGGCAAATTTTTAACGTTTATGTTTTTTTTAGTCTACTTTCGTTAATTGAACTAATTGTAGTAAGTTGTAGGTAATGTTTATCTGTGACCATAATTTACTTTGTCATAAAGAATTTAGTATTTTTATTATGTTCACCTATTTTATTTGTAAAAGTTTAACTGGATTAGGTATAGCTTATTTTATTATAATCAAATTATAAAATGAACTATTGATTAATATTTCTTGTATTATAAGAACTCATATTTTCACTTTGTTGTCACGTGGCTGTTGTTTCTATTACCTTCATAATAAAAATGAAATATAACACATCGACTTACGAACCTATTATAAATAAAAATAAGTATCATATTACTCAAACAAATTTACCTCATAAATCTCACAAGTATTAAAGAGTCTTTGGGAAAAAACAAGAGTATTCCCGTGAACTTTACGACACTCATTTTACAGACTATAAAATTCCTGTAAGGAGGTTAGGTTTATTATTTTCCTAGATATAACTCGCATTTATCACGTTAATATGACTCTTGAGTTAAAGTGGATTAAGTTCAAAGTAATTTCGCGCTGTTTTTATATTTGCTTTGACTATTGGGTTTATTTTTCAGGGGTCAAAGGCTAAAGACACAAGATAATTATATATAAATAAATATACATACAAAGGTATCTATAGCCACGTCTATATTAAAAAAAGGCGGTTCTCAGTTTGACCTGTATGTATGTATGTATGTATACATGTTTGTCCGCGATTATCTCACGTTTTGCTAAACCGATTTTGATACAGTTTTCAGGAAAGTGTTTGTTTCACTCATGAGAAGGTTTTAGAAATTGAACCGACTTGAAAGAAAGGAGTATATCGATTGGCAGCGTTCTCTTTTCACAAAATATATATATTATAAAAACTTATATAGATAAACATGTTAGACCCAGACCAATCAGAACAGTTCGTTTCTCATTATGCTCTGGCCGGGATTAGAATCTACTGTGTCACAGACAAGCGCACTGCCGCTGCGCCACAGAGGCCGTTATGTTATGAATTACTGCTACTGCCTAAAGGTCATGGATCTAATTAAATCAATACATCAGGTGCATGTCTGATTGATTGCTTGCCAGATGTCAAAGTCCACTTTACATAGCGTTTGAACAGAAAAGTTCATAGATATAATTAGACGCAATTAGCAAACATCAGAGAAACCGCCGCATGCGCATGGCAAGTATTTTCGGGGGAGGAGCTGTGAAAAATAATGTTGGTGTGCGCCAGAGAGTGGACGGTAAATAAATTTACATTTATCTATCTATATGTATGTATGTATGTATGTTTATATGAAACTCTTCCATTACTGAGTTAGTCAATGACTGACTGACTGACAGAAAACGAAAAGCCCAAACCGTTGGGTCTAGTGACTTAAAATTAAGATTTCTTATATGGTCTTGGTGATAGAGCCCAATTTTCGAAAAGATAAATATAATAAATTCTACGCGTGCGGAGCTGCGGGCGTCCTCTAGTACATACAAAAAAAATCACACGTCTCTTCCCTAAGAGATAGGCAGAAACTATAGCTTTCCACTTGCCGTTAACTAAGTACATTCATAATACGTCGATTTAGGTACCATCAACCTCATATCAAATAACTATCAACGGAACTCTATGACGTGGTAATAAAGGCAATTTGCAGTAAACAGTGCATAGGTTGATATGCTGTTCCCAGTAATCTTGACCTGACCATTCGCCATAACGCCCTCGATTTGATTTGATGATTGATTGATTGAGAACTAACAACGATTCCATTCGAACTAAATATAACTTAAATTCTTACAAACTACTAATGAAAACCTGTCAATTAAAATATTTTTCTAAGACACAAGAGATAATAAAGTTCGCAAATCGTTTAACAAAGTTACGCCTCACTCGCTCGTAGTGCTTAAAGCCAATTCCCACTATGACCGAGTAGTTAATCGGATAACTCTCAATTCGATTCCCGTCTGTTCTTTTCGATTGATCCATCGAGTCGATAGCAAGTAACGTCGGGCTGTGTAAACACTCGATGTTGGACCGTAAAAGTTAATTTCGAAGGTAGCATTGAGATATAGGAACTGAAGCGATTTGTTGAAGGTTTAATTTATGGAAGGTGAATCACAGTCACAGGAAGAGTAGACGGAAAAGGATACTAATAAAGCTAAGATGCTATAAAGAGCTAAATATGGAAGAAATAAATTAGTATTCAAGCGTAGAGGAAAGAACGGACAAAAAAGTAAAAAAAATTATTAAAGTTTAAGGTTTATTAATGACAGTAAGTTTAATATGTAAGTCTTTATCTTATTAATTATGTACACAAGCCCACAACAGGAAAATGTAAAGATGTCTTTACATTTTCCTGTCGTGCGCCTACTGGAAGAAATTTCTCTGGAAATAAGTAGTGCCCTTGTACTGAATTTATCTTTAGTTAAAGTTCATTTTTTTTTTTTCTTGATGTAACATAAATATATAAATAAATAAAAATCTTCTCACTTCTCAAAAATACGTTTCAAAGTTATTCGTCCGCCGAATCTATGGCAAGATGAAAGAATTTCCTTTCAAAATCAAATCAAATATTATATTATTAAATACAATTGGATTGTGTTCCTTTATCCTTACAGAACTATTGCCGCCGCTCATCTCCTAACGTCTTGTAATCAATTTTATTATTTAATAAAAATTATCATCGATTAAAATTAAATAATAAAAACAAGTGAAGCTATTGATACTACTTTATATTATAAAGGGAAAAGATTTGCAATCTTTGGTCTGGTGGTGTCTGCCTTCCCCTTCGGAAAAGAAGCGTGAATTCACACTCGTATGTATTTATCATTTTGTTTGTAAAGAATAAACTCCAAAACTGCTGCAGTGATTTTGACAAAATTTGGCAGGTACATTGAAAGAATAGACTTTTAGAAATGACATAGCCTAGGCTAGCTAGCTAGGTTTTTCTGCCAACACAATCGGGGAATCCAAAAGCCAGTTTTCCCTTTTTATCGAAACTCGAATAAAGTATAATGAACTGAAAATTTATAACGTGAAAAATTCGGTTAGTGAAATTTTCACAAGAAATAAAAAACAATTTAATAGTATTAAAACCAATTTTAATTAAATAGTTTACGCTGTACCTACGCTGTAATATAATACTAAGGGCAATCGTGTCACCTTTTGTTTTTACACATAGAACAAATATACACAGAAAGTTAGCGAAGCACAAATATGTCGATAATGGTTCGTATTTTTTCATAAATTATTATTATCTTCCATCAATTATTATGTCAGTTCGTATCGGCATTGTTCGGAGGAACAAAATATTATGCGGCAAATGTTTTGTATTTTGTTCGTACGGTATAATAATACACACAGACACAGGTAATCCCGCGTTAATCACACGCATAAATAAAGAGAATTGGCGAAGGCTTCACGTGTCACAGTTCGAAGCCTCATCAGCACGTCTCGATCCCAATTAAGCCTCACAATACCTGGTCCCTTACTAGGTGTTTACGATCTGTTTTCGAACGTTATTGTCGATTGCATGTCGCATGTCGTTAAAGACTTATTTCTTAATGACTTATTCCAGATAGGACATCTGGACCAATGTAGTTTAATCATTGGTTTTAACTAAAATATGAGTTTTAATAAAAATTTATTAATAATATTAAACAATAACAAGACTTGGAGTTTATCTAGAAAACTACGGAGATTGCTTTTTAACGATAATTCAAAATAAAAAATGGTTTTAATTATTACGTAAATAGAAGCACTGTATTACTAGTTTTTTTTTTCTCTTAAATCTTTATTGTCACCTTCAAATTTTGACAACACAAAGTTTTGCTTGACTTCTATAAGAAGTACATACTTTCTGGTAACAATTTTTTTTTTATTACTAAATCCTTTAGCTTTACGTCCTATAATAAAAATTAATGCAAAACAATGATGGTGTCAACAAACGTTTTGCAGTCTTCAAATCGTGCCATTAAATGTTACGAAACTCCGTACGCTGTACCTACGTTGCTTCATAGTAAGGGATCTGGGAATTATCCTTCCGTTGCGTTGCGTTGCGATCCGATCCGATACCCATAGTCCGGACTGGCGATCCCCAAATATTGACACTCTCCCGACATCGACGCCCTCATCCCGGCTACTTCGGTTGCTATTAAATTATTATACAACTGTTTAATTATTAATAGCTGTAACTATTAGAGTGTTAGTTTAAATGTCGGCTAGAACATCAAATATACCTATTTGAAATGATTCGAAGTATTAGTTACTTTGCTATAAATCCTTTATTTTGACGTTACTTTCTTTATCGTAACCTTTTCCCACTCTTTACGTGGGGTCGGCACAGTTACTACTGTTAATAAGTAACCAAAAATAGTTTTTAATACTACAGGGATTAAACGCACACTTAGCGTAGCGTACCTTTATTTTTTTCCTCGGATGTTATGTATGAATCATGTTACAATTGTAACATGATTCGAATTCGTCGAGATTGGAAAGTGATTCGTCAGAGATAAAATAAAGATACGTTTCGTGCGCGTTTGCAATACCTGTAGTAAGTATTTATAAACAAAAATGTGCCGTGTGGTTCCCGGCACCAATATAAAAAAGAATAGGACCACTCCATCTCATTTCCCATGGATGTCGTAAGAGGCGACTAAGGGAAAGGCTTATAATCTTGGAATTCTTATTTTAGGCGATGGGAGCAACCTACCAACCTGTCACACTATTTGAATCTCAATTCTATCATAAAGCCAAACAGCTGAACGTGGCCTATCAGTCTTTTTAAGACTGTTGGCTCTGTCTACCCTGAAAGCGATAAAGACGTGACTATATGAATATGTATAAATGAACAAAAATAACATTTCTGTAAATGGATGGTTGTGTTTAGGTACCTATTTATTCTATTCCCGAAACAGTATTGAATACAGTATGTCACATAGACGGGGGGATTATGCCAATTAGTTGATATCGCGTCCATTTTGTGATGTGAATAGAGAGTCTGAAAATCGTCTCGTTATGCCTGGTCACGTATCGCATTGGAGTAATATATTCTATCAATACAGTTCCACGAATATCCTCTGTATTTATTCATATAGTATCATTCATGTTTTTTTTAATGTAGACAATGTGCATTCGTCCACGATTTAGATTTAAGAGATCTATATTTGTAAATTGACGTCCGATGAAAATGCTGCAGTGTAGTTTGTTCCGCCGCTTCTTCTACACATGCGCTTTGGAAGCGGTAGTAGTTATAATTAGATTTAAGTTATGTGACGTCAATAAGTGATACCTTGTATCCAATTTTGAAAATAAATCTATTCTATTCTATATAATAATTATTATATGTACCCTAATTATGTTGTATAGGTAGGTACTTACAGAATGAGCCTACATGTTCACATCTTGCAAAGTGTGTGTAATTCTTTTGCAATTGGAAAAAGTTAAAATATAAAACCATTATGATTTTGTATTTTATTTGTGCCGTCTGGTTTCTGGCACCAATACAAAAAAGAATAGGACCACTCCATCTCTTTCCCATGGATGTCGTAAAAGGCCGTAAGGGATAGGCTTACAAACTTGGGATTCTTTTTAGGCGATTGGCTAGAAACCTGTCAATATTTGAATCTCAATTCTATCGTTAAGCCAAATAGCTGAACGTGGCCATTCAGTCTTTTCAAGACTGTTGGCTCTCTCTACCCCGCAAGGGATATAGACGTGACCATATGTATATGTATGTGTATTATCATTTTATAAACTGTTTTTTAACTTTTTCGTTGTAAGACTTTCAACAACGTCACTGTTTTTATTCTTCACATGTAGATTTCTGCATCTAGAAAACTATATGGAGGTCATCGGCAGCAGTTATGAATTTTCTTAGACTTGGAACTTGGAAATAAGTGCACAGCAATCTACCCAAAAAAAAAATATATCCTATGACACAAATATCAGTTGCCGCTTCTACGACATCAACAGTTTTATTTCTTGATGACCAAGAAGGCATGCACATTTTTATAATTTTCCTTGTAAAATCAACTCCCATCTGGTAATCTGGTACCATAGAGATTTACTCGTAACGCAAGTCTCGAACTAAATTCGAGGCTAACTTCAATCTGTATAATTTGACCCTTATATATTTTATTCATTTATAGGTATCTAATAGAATTTAATTTCTTTTTCTTTTTTTTCTTGTAGGCGATAGACAACTTGTCACTTTTTAGATCTCAATTACCTCATTAAGCCATACAGCTGAACGTCGCCTTTCAGTTTTTGTGAGTCTGATAGCTCTGTCTACCCCGTAAAGGATAAAAACGTGATTATATGTATGTATGTATGAAAATATGCTACAAATCTTTGCATTGTCGAAACACATCTGGTTAGTTTTGCGGGCCGCGAGCCGGGAACGACTAAGTTTTAATTAGTTTCGGAGTAATACACGCGTTCATTATGAAGTTATACGTTATAGTCATTAGTATCGGAAATTGTTGCGGCTATATTTTACTATAAGTATTGCAACTGATCAACATTTCTCAGGTCTATAATATAATGTTGCATATACATACAAGCTTTTGTTTGTCAAGTTTTTCTCGTAGTACTTCGTACACGAGGGATGATAAAAATATTTTACTATAATTTCTGATTGCTTGCTAGTTAATTTGGAAGTAATGTAAGATTAACTTTAAATGTTATGAACTTTAAGGTCTCATGTTACTTTTGATTTAATTTTATTAAAAATTTTTTTGCTATAGATCAATACGCAATAATTTTCAGTTAAATAAATGCTTTCCCTTATTTTTAAAAAGTAGTTTTAATATATTTTATTAAAACTTTGTTTAACCGATCACAAATTGATACTCGCGACATTGTAAATGGAAAAATCCACCTTACGTACGATACAGAAATAACATCATTTCCAAACAATAATATTGTCATATCGACTGGTAAACAATGTCTTCTCAAATAACGTTACGATATTTTATTAATAAATTATAACCAACTAAAATAAAATAATGATATTAGTCCTACTAATATTATAAATGCGAAAGTTTGTGATAATGTCAGGATATCAGTATGGATGTTTGTTACTCTTTCACGCAAAAACTACTGAACCGATTACGATGAAATTTGGTATGTATAGGCTACTTTTTATCCCGTAGCCCCTGCGGGAATGATTCCACGCGGACGAAGTGTCGGGCGGCATCTAGCATATAATACATGCATACATATGATCACATCTACAGTAAACTGAAACAACAGTCCTGAAATGAAAACACTGTAAGGCCACATTAATGATGGAATTGATATTCAAATAGTGACAAGTTACTAGCCCACCACATACATACATACATAAAATCACGCCTCTTTCCCGGAGGGGTAGGCGGAGACTAGCCCACCACCTAAAAAAGAAATCCCAAGTTCATAAAGCCTACCTCTTAATTGACTTTAAGGTAGACGACCATACATATTCACGTCTTGCCCCTTGCGGGGTAGACAGGTGGTGATGATGAGCTAGCATCCTGTCACTATTTAAATCTCAATTCTTTCACTAAACTGAACAGCTGAACGTGGCCTATTAGTCTTTATAAGATTGTTGGCTCTGTCTACCCCGCAAGGGATATAGACGTGATTTTAAGTATGTATGTAAAAATAGCCAAAAAAAAATAACTCTCTCTAGGTGCAGTCGAGTAAAAATTTCACTCTTTATCTCGCTCCATCAAAAAGGCAACAAAAGGGTGTTTCGAAGGTAGGTGCTTATGTTTCAATTTGTGCCGAAATTGATACACGATGTATAACATACTTATATAAGGAAAACTCGTGAAAGAAATTGAGAATTTTTGGTACCTATCAACTCTTTTTGTGTTTTTGTCGTCGAATATTTTTTAGCGCTGTAGGTAATTCTATCAATTTATTGCGATACCAATTTGGGGACGTAGTTATTGGGTTTTAGAATATCGAATATACAGAGTAAAATACAATTGAATTTACACCCTTTTCATTTTATAGTCTGTACTCATGATTAAAAATTTCTCACTCTTCCTACATACATACACATACATATGGTCACGTCTGTATCCCATGCGGGGTAGACAGAGCCAACCAACATTCTTGAAAAGACTGATTGGCCACGTTCAGCTTTTTGGCTTAATGTTAGAATTGAGATTCAAATAGTGATAGGTTGCTAGCCGCCTTTTACGACATCCATGGGAAAGAGACGGAGTGATCCTATTATTTTTTGTATCGGTGCCGGGAACGACACGGCACCTCACTCTTCCTCCTACTTATTGTTAAACCCGGTTATATCCTCACCTCTCTGTTGAGACGAGCCCGGGGTGCGCCTTGCGCCTTTTTCTCTTCTATCGAGTTACAATAATAATAACAAAATTGTTTCTACAATTTTTCGTGAGAATACATATGTATTAGAATATTCTCACTAAAAATTGTTGCTCACAATATGTTTTATTAATCGTTTTATTTTTTCATCATATGATTCAATATAAAAAGCAAACTGAATCACATTAAATTAGTTTATGAGCATTTCATTATTCTTGAAACGTAAAGATCAATGTCTTATGTAACATAGATATAATATTTAAGTAGACGATTAATAACACTTATCATGTGTCAATTATATAATTAATTGTAATTAGAATTAGAAACGCTTCGTTCAACGTTGTGATGTATCGTTTATCGTTTTCGTTTCCGCCTCCAGTACAGAACATATTGTGAGCATTGGTTCGAAGTTTTTTTTAGGGCTCTTGACAGTCATGTAATAAGAAATAAGGATTTATTGACCCTGCAAGTGAAGTTAGAGTCCTCTTGTTCGGCTGGAATGAGAAAAACGTTTTTTATGTATGTATTATATATTATTTATAACACAAAAACTGTCGATTCAATAATTTCATTTTGGCGCGAACGAATAATTTCGTTTTGAATACATACATAAAATAAAGCCTCTTCCCCGGAGGCGTAGACAGAGAAAAATCTTTCCACTCGGTACGATCGTTTCATACTTCCTTTGCTTCATTCACGTTCATAACTCTCTATTAGCAAGCTCGATGGTTTACACTTCGTCGAGTACACTTACGAGTATAATTAATATTGTAACAAAATGTGGAATTAGGAAGCAAAAAATTATTATATTACAATAATGTTGGAATGGATTAACTAAACAATTTATACATCAATAACACGAGGATCTAAATTTTTGGTAAAAAAAAGGAGTATTTGGCTTTCCAACAGGCTAGGTGAACGACAGAAACCGAGCGCGGTAGCCCTGAAAATGCGGCGTTCCACATTCAAATTTATTCAATTTCAGCGAGCGATCCGAGTGGAAATGAAACGTCTCTGGAACACTTCCTAGTCTATTAGCATTCGTTGTCATTGTTATAGTTTCGTGGGCAGGGCTGCCAATTAACACGTGTAAAACATACTATAATTATATTAATACTAGCTCTTGCGGTATTTTCCAAAATAAAGTCTGTTATGTTTCTGGTGATGGTTTTGTCTGTCTTTGTTCTAAATATAATCAAATCGGTGCAATGGCATTTGATATGCAAGTAAGAATACAATAATTTTCTCTTTATGTCTTATATAGATAGATAAACTGTTTGAAGGAAAATAATAAGTTTTCAAACAAAAGATCATAATGAGTAATATACGTCTGATCAACTTGGAGGCCTTTCACACGGTGATTGATGCCAGAGTTAAATCCAGTCCCCAACAGTTCACATTAAATTGATTTTGCGTAATCATTATTTTTAACAAATAAAAATTATAATGATATCTACTTATTCATATTAAAATTTGATTCGTCTTAAAAATCTCTTACAAAATTTGACTCCCGCCGCTCAAATATATCAAAGTTAACTGAAGTCAAGTATAAAAATCTCTTTCGACAAACGAATTATAAGTGGTATTTTTTTTTAAATTGCAATATTCACAACCCTAAAACGACACCCGAAGGTTGCATATCATTTCGTGCGAAAAATAAAAGTTTGAAATGAGAACGTCGCATTCTCGATTGAACAACAAACAATACGATCTTATTCACGTAACTGAATGTTTCGTACAAAAGTAAACTTTCATAATACACCCCACTGCACCGGAATGGAACGAGTATTTTTTTAATATACCAGATTTTGATCAACTTGTAAGGGTGTGAAAAATATATATGTATCTACATATATGTATGTAGAATGGAGAAGTAAAGCGCGTTTCACGCCTAATAAAAAAATACAATTAAAGTTGTTAAGCCATTAACGTTTAAGTGAATAAAATTTAAATTTGTTTAACAAACAATATATTTTATTAAGCAGTTTTTTAGAATGTGCCATGTGGTTCCCGGTACCTGTACAAAAAAATAGGACCACCCCATCTCTTTCGCATGGATGTCGTAGAAAGCTATTATTAAGTCAAACAGCTGAACGTGGCTTTTTAGTGTTTTTCAATACAGTTGGCGCTGTCAACTCCTTGCCGAATAAAGACGTGATTACTTGTAGGTAAGTAATGTGTGCCCGTCATTCTCACTCCAGTTCATCAAATGCTGGAAAAAGCCTTTGCCCCTATATTCTAGTGCGTCGCTCGCTTATTTGACGAGACTTTATTATGTACAGCTCTGGTGTAAGCCTCTTACATATAACGAGATGTACTCTCATATATTAGAGGCAGCGTGCAAAGACTTTGTTAAAGAGCATGGTAAATATCAGGTATTTTATAGGGAGATTCTTTTCGAAACTTAATGGCTCTGTCTACCACATAAGGGTTAACCCTTATGTGGTAGACAGAGCCATTAAGTTATAAGGCGCCTTGGAAGCGGCAGTAAACTTAGTTTTAAGTAATTTATTTGACGTCAACCAATGTTGTTAAACCATACGTTTTGACAATTATTAAGCGATATGAAGTATCCTATAATAATGAATAAAAAATTTGAATTTGAATATAGGCGATGGGCTAGCAGCTTGCCACTATATGAATCTCAATTCCATCAATAAGCTGATCGTAGCCTTTCAGTCCTTTCAAGACTGTTGGCTCTGTCTACCCCGCAAGGGATATAGACGTGACTTTGCAGCTGCAAGCAATGGCTAGTAATGAAATCCTGAAACGAACCTCCCCTTTGTACAAAACAATGCTCTGGCAATATTTGAGGAGCAATTCCTGGAGTTTCAGCCTAGGAATCTGTTTGTTTGGAATTTTTTCGCCGAATCCCCATCGTAGTTCGCAGACAAAGAGACGAACAACGAAACCCTCCTTTTTTCGGCAGTCGGGTAAAAAGTTCATGCTGATTCACCGGACATTATGAGGACGGTTACAGAATTAGTTTTTTTTTTGCCGAAGGTTTTTGTAACTGGCCAGTGCTTTGAAAATTAGTCTGTTCGAAGGTTTTTGTAAACCGTAACGTTGTGAACATTTTTTATTATTTAATTTACCTTCGTTTCATATGACATGGGACGAATTATACATATATATTTGTTTGTATACTTTTGCGATTTTTCATTGAATGATACGATTTCTTTCGAAGTTTCGGCGGCTTTTTGTTTTGTCTACCCTGTTGAGTCCCAGGCAATATATATGTATCTATATAGTTATGGCATTTGGTAATTCCGGTGGTATTATTATATAATTAACAGCTTAAATTTTCCGGAAGCAGTAATTAGAAGTCGGGCCCGCGAACGAGCGAGTTAATGAGTTTTGTCAATTTTGCAACTACTTACTTACATTAAACACGACGAATTTGATGTCTGTTGGTCTTTTGGCTAGCAATATAAACATTGTGAGACTGAAATCTACAGTTAAATATCTTACCAATTAAGGAAAGATTTTTTTTTTAATTTTTGTTAAAATGTTAAGTTTTAGGTATATGGTACCTGTTAAATGATATTTAATGCTTATTGCATATGAATTTAATTTTTATTATACAAATTATATATATATATTTTTTAAGGCTCTGTCAGTTAACTGAAACAGAACATTAGCATGCTGGTCACAGTCAGTCAGTAAAGTCAGTAAAGAAATTTGACTTTGCAAAAATATATGTATATAATTTGCAAGGTGTGGTTCCGGACACCAATAGAAAAAAAAAGTGTGGTTCTATTCTTTTTTGTTCTAACATATATTTTTTTAAATTAACTAACCTCACATTCTATTCTTTATCATAATAAACTATAACCCACATTCAATTACATCACTAAATATAATTAAACATTTCTGTTTATTATTCTGATCGAGAGGAATGCCTTAAAGCTATAGTTATGTATATTATAGTTTCAAATAAATACCTATCGACCTTACAACAGTACTTACAAAGTCATTACAAACAAACAGACCGTCGTACAAACAGTTTAACTGTGTCATGATGCACCAACTCACGTCATCATAGTCCGCACCTTCATTTGCCTTCGTTTAAGCCGTGTACACACCGAGCCAAATTATACATACATACATAAAATCACGCCTCTTTCCCGGAGTGGTAGGCAGAGACTACCTCTTTCCACTTGCCACGATCTCTGCATACTTCCTTCGCTTCATCCACATTCATAACTCTCTTCGTGCAAGCTCGGCAGTTTCGGGTACTTTTGACCTGACCCTTTACCAGGACGTCCTTAATTTGATCAAGATACGAGCCAAATTTTCGAGAGAATTATCTTAGGCATCAGACAAAACCATCGCAATGAAAACACGCAGTGAATTCAGGTTCTTCTATCATGTTACTGACTTCATACATACATACATATAGTCACGTCTATATCCCTTGCGGGGTAGACAGAGCCAACAGTCTTGAAAAGACTGATTCAAATAGTGACAGACACTTTCAGTTACTGACTTCAAAGTACTTATTTATATTTAGCCCAGAAAGTAGCAATGTCTATCGCCGTGTAAGGCTAAGGCTAATGGTCTGAAGAAGACGCCACAAGGTTCTTAAAATGGTAGACTTTCTAATTAAAAAATAAAACGCGATCCTTGGTTTTTCTTTTTGAGAAATCACAGTATTATCGCGCAAAGTGCCGTGTGGTTCCCGGCAACAATATAATAAAGAATAGGTTCACTTCATCTCTTTTCCATGGATTCCTAAAAGACAACTAAGGAATTGGCTTCTAAACATGGGATTCTTCTTTTAGGCGATGGACTATTTGAATCTCAGTTCTATCATTAAGCCTAACAGCTGAACGTGGCATATCTGTCTTTCAAGAATGCTGGCTCTGTCTACCCGGCAAGGTATGCAAACGTGATTATATGAATCTGACATCGCAAAGTACATTTCTTGGACGCTTTCTCAACGCTACTGTATTTTAAATTAGGTACTTTTATATATAAACAAGCAATAACCGCTTTTTTTCTTGCTTGATCGAATTTAAAAGAACTTACCTCAATTTTCTCCAATGTGACCGCGCGCTATTGCGATACATAAGTTTGACTTAACGGCGTATTGCTGACACGTACAGGCATACGCACTCCCTTACTCGAAACTTACGACATTTAACCGACCGACTGTTAATTTTATAAATCACGTCCTTATTCCCTTACGACGTTGACGAAGCCAACAATTGCAAGAAGGCTCGGAGGCCATGTTTAGTTGAGTGGCAGGTTGCTATCAATCTGATAGCGTAAAAGAAGAATAATCATTTAAAGCCTGTCTTAAACAAAGATGAAAATCAATTGGTGAAGTAGTAACGACCAAGCTAGAACGTAAAAATAAAATATAGGTACCGTTTCAAAATATAGTTTCTGACCTGGTAACCCAATCTTAAAAATCATACATACAAACATATGGTCACGTCTATATCCCTTGCGGGGAAGACAGAGCCAGCAGTTTTGAAAAGACTGAATGGCCACATTCAGCTATTTGGCTTAATGATAGAATTTTGGTTGCTAGCCCATCGCCTAAAAAATAATCCCAAGTTTGTAAGCCTATCTCCCTAGTCGCCTTTTACGACATCCACGGGAACTAGATGAAGTGGTCCTATTCTTTTTGTATTGGTGCTGAGAACCACACGGCACCAAAAATCATACCACAATTTATAAAATCGTTAAGGTTGACATTTCGAATACAGATTAATAATATCTAAGTCCTGATCAAACTTATTTGCTTGGTAAATTAAAATTTAAACCTTTTTCAATTAAAAATCAGAAAGTTTCGTGTAAATATGCTAATTTGCGCCATTTTGACGATGCTCGAAAATAATAACGCCTCACAAAATTATTCAAATGAAGCGACTAGGAAGTCACATTTCTAAAATAACAAAACGACCTTCATAAATTGAATGTACTCAGTAAGATTTACGAGAAACAATTTCAAGTGGCATTTGAAAACTAATTGACTATTGTTACTGAAAGTGTTTAAATTATATTTGAGCAATTATATTTAGTAAAGTTAAAGTTAATTTTCCTGTTTTAGAAAAATCTGCTTGTTGAAATTTATAGTTAAGAATTTGAAACTAAAAAAGAAATAATTAATTAAATTATTTAAGTGTAAAGTTGAACAAAAAAGATTTTTTCTTACACTAAAAATTAAAGAAACTTGTATTTTTCTTCGGCTTTTGTTACACTTTAAAGATAAAGTTAATGGTATTAAATATTATTCATTAAACTCTTAAGATATGATGGGTTTTAATTTGTTTAACTATTTAAATTTTGCGTATTCACCAACCGTCTTTCTCGTTTTTATTATTTGGGACAAGGAACGCACAAATGCTTTCAGAAATATGGACGGCAGATATTCGAGGTAAAGCACTGTTTGTTTATGCAAAAATAACAGTAAAAGCATATCGTTTTCAAGCCGCGGAAATTGCGCCCCGGGCATATCTACATCTACATTATCTGTGGTACAGGCAACAGAATATGTATGGATGTATAGCGACCTCCAATAATTTACCTTAAAAATTTTATAGCGTTCCGTTCATACAGCAAATTAATTTATTTTTTCTAATCGCAACTGGTCAATTTAGCAAATAGTCAAAGTCGCGAATGGTGGCGTGACAGGGAGAAAAATAGAGATATGCGCGGGATTTAAATTTATTTTATTTTTCAATAATTTTATGATGTGAAACTCGTATTTAGAATCTTAAAATGACTGTTAGACTAATTTTTATTTTATCGTTCCTACAATATTGTCCTGTGTGTGTGAATAATTAAATATAATATTAAGTCGTTTTTTTTTTGATGCCGACTGTACTTACCATGCTCGGTACAATTGTTTGTGTATACTTAAGTGGCAAGGCTCTCTTGAGCAGTATAATTGAATATTCTTCCCCTTTTCCAGCGTGACTTCCGAATTTTGCGAATATAAGATAATTGACTAAGTTTTGTAAGATCCGAATTCATTAATAAATATAATTTCAAGAGAATCCCCCTGGGGTGGACCCTTGTTTGTGTTTTAAACGGAGCATTAAAACTGACAAATTTGTCGTCTCAGATCCGTCTAATGGTTCACACAATACCGCTGTCTAATGATATTTTTTTATATGACAAAGTTATTAAAGACAGGTACCTATCGGTAAGCTAAACATAGCCTTCTGGTTATTGGCTTAAGGTATACTTAGGCGTAATTGTTAAGCGAATATCATCGGATCCTGATTTGAAATATGACCAAAATTGGACTTGAAAGACTAAACCAGGACAACAAAATATAATCTTTAAACGCAGTCGGCCTCCATGATCTAGCTCTATGGTCACTCGGCAGTGATTTGTTTTAGCCTACTAATATTGTAGACTTGTAACTGTCAAAAAAACAAAAGATTCCTTACCTATTTGCTCCTTAACTAATACTTCAATCTGGACAAAGCGAAATAAGTATGCAGGGATCGCGGCAAGTGGATAGATGATTTTATGTACCTTTATTATAAACCATTGCAAACTCCTCATTGTATTTACAACAGGATTATGTAAAATATACAACTGGAGTCAATTACAAGAGCTCTCAATGTTATATTTGAGTTCATAAGTCGTAAGTCTCAAATTGAATCCTCAGAGTTGTCTAACTTTACTAGTGCGCTTCTACGACCCGAATGCATTCCCTGTTCCCATTATTATGCAGTAAATTATTCCTTGTTATATAATGAAACAAATAACAGCGCCTCCTGTAGAATTCGAAATATTGTTAGGCAATAGAAATGCCATGTTGTTATAAAATATAAAGATTTGTTTACCGAGAAACTAACGCTTTTGCGGTGAGGAAACCTGCCCTGGTAATTAGTTGTGTAACCACGATCCAATATGGATAAGGTTGCCCTGCAAAGGTGGCAGAGGTCAGTCGCTTTGTGTAAAAACCTACTTAACTGAGGGTGAGCCCGGGTTGCGCCTATGACCATTGTCCAGGATTCAGATCTCGGCTGCTCCCTCCTCGTTCCCAAAGAAGTGAGTATGCAACCGGGACTAACGCCAGGAGAATTATACTCTTAAAACTATAGGAATGATGTAGCAGTAGTGCACCCAAGTCTCTGCTCAGTTATAAAGCTGTCAAATAAAACTCATAATTGAAATGCAATATGTCAACGCTACGATGACTGATGGTGATTATTATCTTTAGTTGCGATGGAGCATTTACCGGCACTTTCCACTTCTACAGTCTTATATTATTCCGAATTCTTAGACCGCCCCCCGGCGCCCCCGTCAAGAGGTTATGTAAATTGTTTAACGAAGGATGCTGTTACCGGTCCGAAGATGGCGCACTTAAGGCATTAACGTTTTAAAACGTTATTTGCGCTAAGCACACAATTACTTCTGCATTTAAACTGATTACGCTCCGCCGTTTAAGAGGATGCTCTTTAAATATTCTAATTAGTAGTGCCGCGGTGTTTAACTGAGCCAATTTCAATGACACTTTTGTTTCGAAGTAAAGTCTTGGTCGTGCTCATGGCACACTGGGTATTCTTAGCCTTTTGTAAAGGCGCCGTCACGTTTGCACGTGGACCTACTTTGTACGACTATGCATGTATGCAAGTACGTTTACTGAATGTAAAGCCCAGATCACATGAGCTGTTTGTTTTGTGTACACTAGCTCACTACATTGATTAAAATTGAGAATCTGCAATTAAATTATTTTCTATGTTATGGTAAGGGTAAGCTGTTTCAGCAGTCCATGGGTATGTGAAAGGTTATGGTGTCTGCGTGCGTCTATAGCATAAAACACAAAATAGGATAAAACAAGAAGAAGTAACGTTTCAACCACACAAATTCTTTGTCAAGTAAACGCATTTAGGTCAACATAATAACTGTAACAAACTCATACAAGTATACCACACAAAGTAGCGTCTTATTCGTACTGGCGTGCGTAATTTGCACCCTATATTGAATCCCTTAAGGCGTTCGCATCATTGTGTTTTCGCGTCGTGCGTTGATCTCACGAATTCAAACATTCATCCGGTGTAAAAAGCAAAAGCGTTGGAAATTAGGGTGCCCACGCTTCGCACTGCGGGTTTTTGCACGAGATCTCGTCTCGTTTTCTCGCACCATTTTCATGCTAATCTCCGTGTGCGAGCGTGCTGATTTTGCGGGCATGAAATATTTGTAACAGACGGCCCCAGCTATGTACCTTTTCAATTTCCAGCCCCGCTCCACCCCCTCGGGGGTTCAGAACGAATGTTGAAATTCACGTGTTACCCTACATTGCATTGTATATATCCTTTGAGGCATCCATCGACACGTTGAAATTTCTATTTGCGTTTTAATAGCGTTCCCGATTTCGTACAGGCGAAATTTTCGAATTTTCGATGCTGTTTAAATAGGAATTGGTATGCATGGAAGCGGTGGTGTCTACCTGCTTTTATTCCAAGAGCTGTTACTTTATTGGCTGCTGCTATTTGGTAACTAACGATATACGGTTGATTCCATAATCATGTAAGTACCTAGTCTGTCCAACCTTCGAAGGATGTGTATGGGGCCTCAGATAAATAAACCTTGTGGTAATAGTTTCCTAAAGTAAAACTCTATCTTTCAACCTATTATTCTCAAATCTGAGTCTACGCACTACAGGATCGTAAGAACCACAGGACTTCTACAGCCCCCAGTAGCCATAAGCCATGCACTCGTCTGTCCAACGCAAATATTTGTTGTCTGACTGTACACGCTGGGAATCTTGTTCATGAATGTGTCAAGCATTCGGTATTCGGATACGTTGTCTCGTCATGTCAAACAAGGATTGTGGTTTCGTCGTCGTGGTCTTCGCTGTTACAAGCACTTTGGTCCGTAAATTGCAAACGTCGAGTCACGTTACGTGATGTCAGGAAGACACATATGCACGTATGAATAAAAAAAAAATTAAAAATATTACGACAGTACAATTACACATATGACGTCTTTTGCTCTTAAGAAAGAGTCAGTGGTCTCGAAAATACTAAGTCCACGTTCAACTGGACGGCTTAATGATGAAATTGAGATTAAAATCGTTCAGTTTATTTTAATAAGATATAATTTTTTATATTTTTTTTTATTTTAATTTGGCTGTTTATTTTATTTCATTTTTACATAAAACCATCTAAAATAATTAAAAACTGAATTATAAATAAACGTAAATATTTTTAAATTAATATTTTCTTTGTTTGTCAACAGAACGAAAACTCTTCGTGGGCATGCTCAACAAGAAGCTTTCGGAGAACGACGTACGCGCATTATTCGCTGGGCACGGCGCGATCGAGGAGTGCACGGTGCTGCGGGATGCGCAAGGGCAGAGTAAGGGATGCGCCTTCGTCACGTTCGTGTCTAAGCAGGCAGCGATTGCGGCCATCAAGGTAGGCAGAACATATTTTACAGAAGTAGGTATTACCTAAATATAATATTATAACTCTTTCCCCGAAGGGTGGACAGAAACTACATTTTTCCATTTGCCATGATCCCTGTATTCTTCTTTCACTTGCTAGCTCGTCGTTAGGAAGTCTTGACCTGACCTTTTGACTCCGATTAGATCAAGCCACGTTCGTCTAGGGCTTCTCATCTATTTTGGAGAAAAATTGTCCTGTTTTTCCAAGTGTCAATCTCGGTTACAACCTCACCTCTCTGAGAAAAACTTTAGTGGTCTTAACCTAAGTGCCGAGAACCACACGGCGTTAAAATTTGTCTATCTGAGCCAGAATGCAGGACACTAATCCTTTGAAATTACTAGTCGTTAGTACTAGTCGCTTTCTCTAACACATTGGTGTTGAAGAGACATAATGAATTCTATTTCAAGTCAGATTCACATTCCATTTAGTGTGTTGACTGAAAATAATTAAAAACTGTGTGTTCTCAGCATATTAACATTTCATTTAAATATCTCTTTAAAAAAATTTGACTCTACCATAATGCATTCTTATCAGTCCGTGCGTGACACGGGTGATACTAATAAATGAAACAATATTTGTTTGTTTGTTTGTAATATTTTTATTTCATAGAAATTTATACAGTAACAAGAAAATAGTACATAGTTATAAAAGAAACAATGGCTTCGTGGTGACCTAAGTAGGTACTTAAGAGAATATTTTGTTAGTTACAAACCCCTTTAGAAAACACTAGTATACATTTGCCACTTCAAACATTCACAGTGGGTATTATAATGTTTTCATTGATGCCTGCCTACGTTATTCCGATGCCTACCTGATTGATTGACCCAACATTCCAGGCCCTGCACCACAGTCAAACCATGGACGGATGTTCAGCGCCGCTCGTGGTGAAATTCGCGGACACACAAAAGGAGAAGGAGCAGAAGAAACTTCAAGCGATGCAGGCGAGCCTGTGGAGTCTCACCGCACCTGTGGCGCCGACCACATACCTCGCGTCCGAGGCGGCACTGTCGCCGACTCAATTGCAATTGCTGCAGCAGATACAAGCTGTTGGACTACAACAGCAGCTGTTGCAAGGGCAGGGCTCTACTTTATTGCAAGGTGAGGTTATATATATATATTATATTTTTATATCTACACGCGATAAACAATCGGATGATACGAATGGGTTGGTTAGGTTGGCTGATATTTTTGAATTAAGATTGTCTCATTTCTTTTCAATTGTAAGGTGGGTGAATTATGACCAAACTGAGCTTGTTGAGTTGTTTAACTTCTTTCTTTTCTACCCAACCTATGCAACGCGCAGTTTGATACTGTATTTTTAACTACTTTTGTTTGCGCTGGCTGGGGGCTAGTCTCTTATTTAAATAAAACAGACTATTTTCAAGTGTCGTCACGTCAAATGTTTTCCTTAATTTTTGTGTTCTATTTTGTTTTTTTAATTTAATAGTACCTGAATTTTTTTTGTAAGTTACTTATGTCCTTATAAGTGCATCCTCTGATTCCTTATTTAATTTTTCAAAAAAAAAAAATATTTTTTGTTTATTTTCGTTATTTTTTGTTTATTTACAACCCCACCATTTCTCCTCATAGGTGTAAACTATCCAGATATCGGTTTCCCTGGCGCAGGGCTCGGCGGAGGCGCGGTGACCGGTGTGGGTGCCGCGGAACAACTCGGCGGCATGCTGGCGCCGGTTTCAGTTCAGAATCTGGCCGCACTGGCGGCAATGGCGCCACCAGTCGTGTCGCAAGCGGCGCCCGCCGCAGCGCCGCAGCCGACCGCACCGCAGTTGTGTAAGAACCTTTATTTTATATTTTTTTTATTTTTTTTTTTAGTTCAGTTTAAAGAAAGAATAGTTTTTATGGCTGAATAATTAAAAGTAATAAACTCCAATCAAACCTACTTAATACGGCTAACCTGTATGAGACATACTAAATATCACAAGACAGACGAAAGAAATGAAGATTTTCCTTTTCCCAGCCAAGGTAAAATTGATTATAGAGATACTTCATTACTTTCCGGAGAAATTAATTATATCTTTTCCTCTTTCTTATTAGTCTTTTTTCACAGTAAGTAAAATTAGTATTTCTAGCACTAAGCCTCTTACATTTAATACGAATCTCATTATGTGGTCCAATTTAGAAATGCAAGAGGGACAGAAACGTCGAGCCATCCCGGCCGAATCAAAACGGCCTCATTAACAGGATTTGTTAAGGGACGTCTGTCCAATATCGGCACAAATTATTGTACTTATATAACAGAAAATGGACATTAAGGCAGTGAAATCTAGCGTATATATTCGAGCAGTTTTGTTCAAAATAAATTCTTTGTGAAGAAAAAAGATCCTCTTTATTGGCTTCTTCTTCTTCTTAATATACTTACATAAGTAGTCTGCATGATCCAAAAGAAGGCCAAATCAAATGAAGTAAGATATGGTAAGAGGAAAAGTGAAAATGCATTAAATCTTTAAGGGCCGCAGGAAATGAAGATTTATGCTTGTCTCGACGGGAAACAAGCTTTTCCTAACGAATGATAAGACACAATTTATATTTCATTTATAATTAACACTAAGATCGTAGTCTTAGGCGGACCCCAAGCTCTTTTCGAGGAAAAAACAACCAGTTATTAAAAACGTCAAGAAAATGCTGATGTCACCATGTGTTCAGTAATGAAATTTAAACTATCGAAGACAACGTTAACACCTAACCTTTTTCAAGCATTAAGCAATAAGGATAAAAATGCCAACATTAATTGTCATTTCTTTTTGCTCCGTTAGTGGAAGTCCCGAATTCGTTCACGGTGCGACAATTAAGCTCAATAAATTCAGCACAAATTGCTGCAAGGTCCCATCCTAATTGGACCACTATATAACTAAGCTTAGTTTGTGTTACGTACGATCTATTTTGTCCGCAACTTTCCTATTTCAGGTTGGAATTTGTATTGAGAAAGAGTTAATGAGAGATTAAATTAACGATAATCGTTTTTCACACTTCAGGTCTTCTCGGGAAGACTAACATCACAGGTAAAGAGAACGATTGTGTGTTACATGGAATGATCTTTTGGCCTTGTTAAATACATACGTGAGTGAGACAGACGCGTTTTTATACATATTGATATTGGATTTCTTTTGTACCTACTTCTCAAATTATTCGTTAGTAGTAACAAGAATATTCAATTAGTTATTGTCTCATAGACATTTTATTCTTAGTAACTATTTAATGAAAATTCTTTTTTTTTTTTTTGTCATAGGGCAATTGCCTTAGTTCAAATAAAAATGAGAAATACTATGTTAATTAAGTCTAAAACGATTTTGTCTCACTAGGTTATGTCCAATTCTGGCTTGGTTCGAATTTTATGTTGGCATTACTATAGGTAGACTTGCCTGGATTTGCTTGAGTGTGTAAAATAATTTTGGCATTATTTATCGTGAAAAACGGTTTAAAATCGCAAGTGTGAATAAAAAGAAAAATAAATTTTTCGTTTGTTTTGAAATAATATGTGGTCGCTTGTAATTCTTTTTGTCGTTTAAATTTGTAATGTTCTAGAATGCTTGTCAGTTTTTTAAATGTTTAATGATTAGGACAAATGTATCAGTATCAATGAGTAGGTATGATAACTTTGCAGATGAATAAACGGAGGTTTTTTTACTACCCACATTTTTTTTATTGCGCTTTGCTGTATGCGCTTTGGTACACCGCAGTCTCCAGAAGATGGCAGTACTCTATTATTACTCTATTATAAGAGTTTCTACCTAGAGGCGACTTATAAACGTGGTAGTATTATCCTAGGTTTGTGGGTATATCTTTTTTTAATGGTTAATGAAACAAAAGGGATTACAAATCCATCAATTGAAAGTAAACTAAGTAAAGTTTATATCTATACAAAAAGTTTTACTGACAAGCTTTCTTTAATTTTTATTTTAAGCTATAATCGAATGATCTGTGATTGAAAATAGTTTGTACATGTATTTACTACTTACAAAGAGCTTTGTTATTGTTTCTTTATTAAAAGTGAATTTCTGTTCTGTTTTCTTTGATGTTGAATTATTGTTGTTAGATGTCGCAATTATTTTGGACTAGACTTCGCTCCCGTGGGTAATTCGGGATAAAAAATATGAAATAACTTATTATGCATGTATGGTTAATAACTTTTAATGTTATTATAGGTTATACGCTATCTGTGTCATAAATTTCCTCAGACTCCGTCCGGTAGATTGATTTGAAATAGTAACAAATACAATAAACAAATGTGGAGAAGTCTTCGCCGTTACTTTATTTTAACAATGGACAATTTCGTTGAATTGCGACATATAACGCTTTGTGTTTAATTAACATTCGTTTCTGCATGGGAGTGCTAAATCTTTATGAAATAATAATTTACTTATTTAAATTATTTAACTAACAGTTTTATGCAACCGTGATTTTATAGATTTTATATGAAATTTAGACATAGAATTTAAGTTTAAGTATATTAATAAATAAACAAATAGCCTAGATTTATAATTTAAAAATGAAATGCTATGTACCGCTGTATTTTTATGACACTAAGTAATAGTAATACAATTTTATTATGTTCATTCTAACGAATTATTTTAAGATAAAATCATTTATCTGGTTTTTGTAAATACAATTGATACTACTGCTAGGTACTACTACTGCATCTTTTATATAATGAAAGAATGAAACATTCATTCTTTCATTACTTACTTACAGTACTTCGTTTCTTCATTACGGGTATCTAAATCATTTGAATGTAGATAAGTATACAAAGGAGAATTTGAAGTCATGACCTTTCTGACTGGCTTCTGTTATGGTTCGGCTTAATCGAGGAAAAAATTGGCCTGATCAAATATTTCGACACAAGCGGAGGCTTTTGTTCAACGTAGAATTCACCGAGGAAGGACGTGTAGATAATAAACTTAACTCACATGTCAAAATTATGGTAACAAGATGAAATATTGCAAATTCGTTTTAGAGACTATATTTTGTTGACATAAAGGCGTTGTTAGGCTGTCAAGAAATATATTTTAACAGACTAAGCCCAAAAGTGACATCAGTGTTTTTTTTTTTAACCTGTAATCATATTGTTTACGCTTTACAGGGTCGGCAGCGGAACCGTTGAACTCTGCGTACGCGGCGCAATTCGGCACAGCCGCGTTCGCTGCCGCGCCGCTCGGCTCGGTGCTGGGCTCGGCGGCGGCTGCGGCGGCCGGGAAGCAAGTTGAAGGTGTGTATCGCCAGCACTGGCACATACCTAATTATGTAAATCGATGACGATTGTTTGTTAACAAGCTTAATGTAGGTACCTTGATCTAATTGGGAACATCCTGGCAAATGTTAATCAATTAGCTTGCATGAAGCGAGAGTTGAAGCGAAAATGTATGCTTATGAACGGAATGCTGTTGTTAGTGAACTCTCAAACTTGAAACTTACAATACTTATAAAATAATCATGCACGAACGCTGTGATGACCAGAGATCGGAATAGGTAGATTGATTTTATGTACTTGCATCACGAATTACCATAGAAAGTATAACATGGATAAGCCTCTTTTCCGGGATTCCATTTCAGTACTTACGCTTACAGTAAACTACATTGTCCGCGGGTAACATAGGACTACAATTTACGTGAACGAAGTCGGAGGAAAAAATCTTAATAATTTACAAATCCCGCAATCCCGGACGGAGGCATGTCCATATTAATATATACGTTTCAGTTCATTGACCCCAATTCAATCTATGTACTTATTCCGATCTTTTCTTTAGTGATGACACATGCAACCATTAAATAAGAGGTGCAAACATTTTATTTCTATATTTTTTTTATTTTGTTTATTCATTTTAATTTGTTTATTCCAGGACCGGAGGGCGGTAACCTGTTCATCTACCATCTACCGCAGGAGTTCACGGACACCGACCTGGCGTCCACGTTTCTGCCCTTCGGCCACGTTATTTCGGCCAAAGTGTTTATAGACAAACAAACAAATCTCTCCAAGTGCTTTGGCTTCGTCTCGTACGACAACGCGCCCTCGGCCCAGGCCGCCATCCAAGCCATGAACGGCTTCCAAATAGGTACAAAGAGACTCAAAGTTCAATTGAAACGATCAAAAGAACTATCCAGACCTTACTAATGCCGCGTACCTAGTGAAAAATTCAAAAAAGGAACTATCGCAAGGTTGTAAGAATCTGAACGTTTGTTGTGATGTATCCGGTGCACCTGACCTTAATATAGTTCATAAGATTCTAAAACGGGAGTCCACGTGCACAGTTGTTAACTAATAAGTATAAGGTTAAGGTTTGTGTCAAAGGATTAATCGTTTCCAAAGTATTCCCCAAATTGTTTAATATTATTATTGTAATGATTATATTCTTTGATAAGTTTTAGTCACGTTAAGCATTAAGTTGAATTCTTTTAGTGCCCAATACAGTTTGAGGACGCCAAAGATCAGGTACCTATGCATTATGTAGGTTCAAAGATGTATGATCCGTTTTTTTTTTTGGGGTACCAAAGTCGTGTGTATACCACATTAGTATTCTAGATCGTAACTTTGCGTTCAAATATCAAAATAATTATTTTGTTATTGCATATTTTTGTTTGTTCTTTATTTCGTGTTACCATTTTCATAGTTTGTTTATTGATTTTGTCGTAAATGTGGCCATTGTCAGTGAAACAGTTTAGTCTTTCTTTTTTTTTGTATAAAAATATAAGATATTAGAATAATGAAGTGATCTCAAAGTGATCAGTGTATTGTTTACCTTGTTGTCAATAGTGTACTTAACTTTGAATAATTCCTTTCTCGACGAACAAACTTATTAAAAAGTTCGGTTCAAAATGGCTATGCGATATCTCAAATGTTAATCTTAATTGTCGTATACGTAAATAAATCGTCTACGATTAAACATATGTGATGGAACTATATCAAAACTTGAAGCTATAATTCCAAGATGGGTGTGTTACATACATATACGACTAACCAAATACGTAATTATATCTAAATTTTCATTTGGTAAACTCATGCTCATTCAATATGGCTTAAATTGGCAGACAAAAAATTTTATTTAGTGAGACCATCGATTAAATTATAATCGATTGATCTCGAGTAATAACTTAAGTTTTGATCGGGGACACTATATAGACATGTTTCACTTTAGCCAGCAATCATTTTGCAACTTAAAGAATTGATAATTTCTACTTTATAAAAGCCTACTTTATTCATGAGAGAGTCTTATAATATGAAGTTTGCATGCGTCATATTAGTTAACATTGAGATATCCGGCCACTTTTCTTATTGTTATTTATTGTGTGTATATAATCACCAAAGTCAACATTCTATTTGATGTCACATCGAACACTGGCGTTTAGTGGAAAAATTTCTTTAGTATAAGTATTTAATGATAGAATATTTACTGTTTTCGTAAGCTTTCTGTATTCAACGATTACCTACTTAGAGAAAATATGTTTTTTGTGTAACATTTTCAAATAGTTTCTAAAAACCACTGGCACACTTTGGTTTTCTTTAGTATTGTCATGGATAATTTGTATTTTTAACTGTGGAAGATTCGGTTATAAAAATTAGTACTTACATTAGAATAATTGAGAACAATAACTGTTTAATGTTATTTATTTATATTTTGTGTAGTCAATGCTGAATGTTCCTCAAGTGCTTGTTTTTCTGCAACTTAAAAATACAATCTCTAAACATTATTATAATTTTAATAAGCACTTATTTTACTATACTTTGATGTATATTATTGCATGCATTCGGATGAAGGCTCAAAAGGTGTTTCAAATTATAAGGAAAATGTAGATTAACATTTATAATTTAAAAATGAACCATATATTTGTTCTGTATAATCTGTGCGACATACGTAATTTAATTTGTGTCGTTCCGTTCTACTTGTCTTGTGCCAATGCGTGTCACGACCGTTAAAATTTAAATTACGAATCGTTTTAGTTTTAAATAAATGTTTACATACTTTATGTCTAAAAGAACTGATGTAGGCAATCAATTATATAACTTAATTAAATTTAGTTGAGTATTACATTGTATTTTAAAAAAGAAACATTATAGAGATGGGTTTTATGATATAATTTAGTCATATTTTGATGTCTTATAAAAGACGATACGTAGACTGAATAAGTTTCCTTGTGTTATAAGCGTCAACAAGTATTGTCACCCCTCGGAGCCGAATGGATCGGATCCATTATTTTTTTCTTTTTCTTTATTCTAAGGTATAAATTATTATAAAAGGGTTGTATTGTTAAAACATTTGACATTGGGAATATTGTTTATTGTGGGAAATGCGTAGTAATCCTGGACACGGCCGTTGGACTAGCCTGTTTTTTAAGGTGTGATCTAGATAATTGTCAAAAGTTGAATTTAAGGCCATTTTTTACCTACATTTTCTAGGTATCTTATATAGACGGGAATTCATGTCTGTATGTTGTTGTCAGCTTGTGCTGGTATTGGAAATATATTTTTAAAAATTTTACAGTAACATAATTGCCTTTAGACAAAGTCTATTCACGATCGTTGACAAGGATTATGTCTTAACTTTTTGTTTAACCTCCGATTTAGAGAGAGAAAGATAAGACGTATGCCATGTCAAAGTTTGTGAATGAGCTCGATATTCTCAAACGGTAAAAAAAAATTCTAAAATAAAAATTTCATATTTACGTCGAAGGAATTGTCATTAAATAAAAAGAAACGTTAAAACTATTACGCAAATCATGTTCCTATGGAATTAATTTCAAAATCATAATTTAGTTGCCATCGGTTTAACGAAATAAAAATATATTTCTCAACAGCCAGCCTCAATTGTATAATTGGTGCCAAAAGTGATTTGATGAGGTGCCCTTCTTCAGCACTTTTGTCGCCGACTGTATTAACTTGTAACATAAAAATCGTTGTTACCATATCCGTTTGCCATAGCTTTGTCATAAATAATTTAAGAAAGTTGTTTCTTTATGCAGAACTTTACATGCTTCCCTTGCATGGCTTCAAATGCGATATTTCCTTAAAAAAATATCCATTTTTTTTTTATTACGAACAAATTGTACCAAATGTATTAAGGCACTTTATTCTTTTACGATGGAGATTTTTTGAACAACTGACAGTCATTTGAAGTTAATTTAAACAGAACTGTTAATTGTAATGTAACAACACTCACCTCCTCCTACTTATTAACTATATGTCGCCATTATGGAGACCAGAAACAAACATAGATAAAGCAAAATCTTCGACGCATAACACACAAAAATACCTATTATAGAAATCACAGATACTTTTTTTCTGCCGCGTTCCTTTCATAAAAATGTACCGAAATAAACCGACAGCGCAAATAAAATTGGTCGTACAGATCATATATATCATATTATTAAACAACAAATATATATAACTTGCTATATTTTATCTGTATGCAGTTTTTAGAATCGCATTTAGCTACTATATTGGCACACGATATAACTACGACGGTATCACAAATCCATAATAAGGATACAAATTAATAATTATTTTTGTGTGTTATACGGCTAAGCCTGCATTATCAAAAAAAAATTATATACCTAATTAATATTTACATCATCAGTTGTTCAGATATTTAAAAAAAGAACTATCGAGTCACGGTACCAACAATGTATCATATCTTACGCAGACGCAAAATTATTTTTACACTTTTTCGAAGCACATTCTTTAGTAGCTATATACAATTGGTATGAAAAAATTGATATAAAGAGCTGTTTTATACAACACCCGATTTGTTGATATGGATGTAAATAAATGTCAAGTTAAATTTGGTTGTTTGAATTTTGTGTACCACGGGGTCCGAATTAAGTTCCCATGGCACCCGCGCCGTGTCCTCGAACCTTGGGTCTGAAATGCACCCCAGTTCGTGTCCTCTCACCTCTCTGGAGAACAACCCTAGGTGCGTCTTTGACAATGATCTTGGATTGAATAAGCGACTTTAGTCTGACCTCTGCAACCATTTAAGAAGATATATAAAAGTTTCTTTAATTAAAGTGTCAAACCACAGATGAAAATTTTATAAATGACCAGCTTTTTCCGCAGCCTCGCCCGCGCGGAATAGAGCCACCTACAAATGCAAATGAATTTTATATTCAACAACAAGTTGAATAAATTTCATGGTGCAATAGAGATTAAGTACGATGACCGTAGTCTTTATTCATTTTGAGCACTTTTTATTAAAACTCTCAATTCAACAGACAAAATTTATTTCCATAAAATCACATTTACAAATAAATAATGTAACTTAAACTTTTTATTTCTATTGCATCATAAAGACTCAGATATAGACGTTATTAAAAGCAAAATCACACATTATCTTAGTCCCTTTAGTGTATCTGACAAAAATTATAACAAAAACATGCACACATCAATTTTTATACTAATCATTGCCGATTTTAGGAACGTCATTGGCCTTTGGTTCATCAGTAGCGTCTTCTCTATCATCATCAATACTGTCTTGCTTCACCAAAATCGGCTTGCTGGATTTTATAAGTCCGTTTTCGTCGGCCAGCGGCAAAATGTCGCATATTAACGGTGATTCCACGCCTGGAAAAAAAAATCACCATAAGTATCTGGTATCTGCTTGGTGTTACAAAAATATATATTATACAAAAAGCATACATTTTCCAAACAAAACAAAACTGTATAAACATACATAAAGTCACCTCTATATCCCTTACGGGTTAGACAGAGTTAACAGTCTTGAAAAGACTGAATGTCTACATTCAGTTGTATGGCTAAATTATGAAATTCAGATTAGGATTGAGGTTCCGTGTGGTTCCCATGGATGTGGTAAAAGGCGACTATGGGATAGGCTTATAAACTTGGGATTCTTTTTAGATGATGGGCTAGCAACCTGCCACTATTAGAATCTCAATTCTATCATTAAGCCAAATAGCTGAACGTGGCCATTCAGTCTATTCGAAACTATTGGCTCTGTCTACCCCGCAAGGGATATAGACGTGACCATATGTATGTATGTATGTATTGAGGTTGCTAGTCCATCAAGCCTTCAAGAAGAATCGCAAGTGTGCGTTCCATTGGTCGCCTTTTACGACATCTATGGAGAAGCTATGGAATGGTCCTATTCTTAATTGCAGGGAACCACACGGCAATAACTTTTTCTATATACATAACATATATTAGGGGATCGTACTTAGAACTTATTTCAATTCGGCTTCAAAACTATTCTACTGAATTGTTAAAAATAACTTTTCATGATTCTAATGGCGTTAGTCCAGGTCGCGTATTCACCTCTTCGGGAGAGGAGCATGGCTCACCCGACACAGATTTTGTCGCGCAAAGAACTATCGCCGTTTCGTTTTTTACTATATTATGAAACGGGACAGGAATAGTCATTCGCGCGATAATAACGGCGTCGTTTACTACGTTTCTACTTTGGATTGGATGAATCAGATTTTTTTTACTAAACAACTCCCGTCTGATCTCCGCAACCTTTGCAAGGGAGACTAACAAGATAGTTAGATCATTTTAAACCCATCCAGTTTCCAAATGCAACATACATACATAAGGTCACATCTATATCCCTTGTGGGCTAGACAGAGCCAGCAGTGTTGAAAAGACTGAATGGCCACGTTCAGCTATTTGGCTTGATGATAGAATTTTTTTTAGGCGTGATGAAATACTAGGTATGGAATGGTATACTAGGTATGGAATGAAATACTAGGTAATGGAATACTTAGTTCCCGAACTATGCTTACCTAATATATAATGGCAGGTCCTCGGCTCCAATAAGTACAGGGAGACCTGGGCAGGACTGGAGGAGTTCTCCAAACATTTAAGCTTCACTTCAGTGCGGCGAGGCTGGCCGGTCTTATCGCAAACGTCACCGCCAGAGTATAAGTGCGAGACAGATGTGCGGTATTCTGAAGAAAAAAACATATAATATAGGTATATTATACATATAGGTACATCTATGTATACGTATAATATATAGGTATATTATACGTATACATAGATGTACCTATATAATATATAGGTATATTATACGTATACATAGAAATTTATGTTGTGATGTTCGTGTGGTTCCCGGCACCAATACAAAAAAGAATAGGACCACTCCGTCTCTTTCCCATGAATGTCGTAAAAGGCGACTAAGGGATAGATAGGCTTACAAACTTAGGATTCTTTTTTAAGGCGATGGGCTAGCAACCTGTCACTATTTGAATCTCAACTCTATCATAATGCCAAACAGCCGAATGTGGCCCATCCGTCTCTTCAAGACTGTTGGCTCTGCCTACCTCGCAATGGATATAGATGTGACTATATGAATGAATGAATGAAAATTTCACATTTTTGGCATATCTACATTTAGTCTCGCATAATTTTTGAAATATTGTAAATGTTATACAATATAAAGCTCTTACCAACAGGTTTAGGCGCCTTCCCCTTATTCTCAGCGATCCACTTGAGATGTTCGTCCTCGTCGAATTTCCCCAACAACAGAGACGTCTTCTCGCCGGCGCGGTCGACGTGGTACTGAGTCACGTGCTTGCCGTAACAGAACTCGTATTTCCACCAACCTGTGCCCTGGAAATAGGTTATTAAATATTAAGGTATATTTATACATACATATAATCCATGTACCTCGTCTGCGCAACCACGATCACTCTGACAAGAGTGTTCGACTAAGAAGAATACACTTGCAGGGTAGGAAGAGCCAACAGTCTCGATAACACCGAGAGGCCACGCTCAGCTGTTTGGCTAAATGATAGATATTTATGTTTATACAAGGCTAACTTTGGGCGGAGGAATTTCCAGAAAAAAAGTTGTATTCTAATGTGCCAAATTTCAATGTTCAAAATCGGTCCCGAAGTTTTTCAGTTAATTCTTAAACTTGTGACATTTCTATAACGCGATGAGCTTAGCCATCTTAACAACACAGTTTTCGCCGTTCAAGAAGGCTCTGACATCTTTGCTTCTGGTACCACCAGTGGCGTAACTATACCATTCGTGGCCCGTGGCAAATTCATCGGATAGGTACGTTCTAAAACTGGGTTACAACACTTACAACCCTTTTTTTACAAAAGCTTTGAATTTTTAATATTTTTTTTACTTGTGTAGGAAACTGAGTAGGTTACAAAAATAAATCAAAGACTAAAACTTTTTTTTACTAAACATGTATGATAAATAAGAAATGTTGGGAGTTGAGATTCTCCTCTGACCGGGGGCCCCTTCCGGCTGGGGGCCCGTGGCATTTTGCCGACTTGCCACCTTGTAGTTACGCCACTGGGTACCACACTCTTCACGCTTAGCATTCGGAAGTAACACTAAGATCTTACCAACTGAGAAACAATAACCTTACTACACACTACTACTTACCCCGTTCAAACAGTTTTCGCCGTTCAAGAAAGCTCTGACAGGGGAATCGTCACTAATAGTGGGTGCTAATTGTGTAATCTTAGCTTCTTCTACCACATTATCCTCGCTTAGTGGATGAAGCTCGAACTTCAAGTGTGTCTCTCCGTCCTACAAATATAATATTTATTATTAACAATCGTAGACCTAGGCCCAGCAAGGCACGCGCGTCGCCTTTTTTATGGCACGAAAAACTATCGCTGTCTCGTTTCAAGTTATAATCGTCATAAAAGCGACGCCAGGCTGCGGGGGTAGATTTACTCCCGTGAAAATTTCAAAAGTACACTAGTTAGTCACTTTCTGCATCAAATTCTATTAAAATTGGTCTATTGGTTTTTAAGTTTATTTTTTACAGCAAAAAAAATATTTGGATACAATGATGACTATGAGTATTTATTATAACTTAACCATATATGTATTTAATATTTTTTTTGTGTATCTTGTATGTTAATTTTTTTTGTAGTTTTTCAGTATGCATGTGCACTTTATCGCACCACCAACCTAAAATTTTTCTGTTTGATCAGCCGGTAGAGAATGCAAACAGCATTAAGTCCGCCTTTTGTAATTTTTTTTTAGTGCAATAATGTTTTATAAAAATAAATAATAAGCTTGCCAATTCCAAATTTTTGCAACATTGAATATTGTTGATTACATTTGAAGGCTTGTTAACATGTTAGATTAATATTGCTCTAAGAAATACTTTACCTTTACTGCTTTATTTGGTATATAATTGAAAAGTTCTTAAAAACATTCAGAGTATTCATGGAGATAACAAAAACCCTTCTTACATAAGCATTTAAAGCTATATGGATCTCTCAACAGCAATAAAAACTTACCTTAAAAATGTCAAAAATAAAATAAATACTAAAATAAGCGTAAAAAAGCTGTACAATAATAATTACCTTCTCAATTTTTTCAACTTTCAATACAGCCATTACATCCGGCTCTTTATCCTGAATGTAGCAACAGAATGGTTAATCAAGCTCTATTCTACTAACAAAAAACTTCACACTACATACAAGATTATAAAAAAATCTAGACTATATTTTTAAAATTCAAATAATACAAACAAAACAAAACAATACAGGAAAAAAAGTTAATTCTTTTTTAAAAACATGTAAGAAAACAGCACAAATACGAACACATAAGAACAGATTTCGTAAAAAGGTTGTATTATAAAAGACTAAGGATAAAAAATATAATTAAAACATATAACTATATTTTCTTGGAAAATACAAACTAATTTTACTTTTAATACTAGAAAGGGTAAATCCTATTCTTATTAATAGAAATCACAGTTAAAAAAAATACATAATAGTTACTCAACATTAATTGTCCAATTAGAAAACAAAATTCTACGAAACTCTAACTATAAAAATTACTAAAAACAAACAATCACACTAAATGTTAAAATATTAATATTTACTTACATTATTCGTCAACCGAATAGAGTGATGGTGGAACCTCAAACTGTCGACCTCCATTTTGAGTAAATTTCTTGGTTTCTTCGGAGCATCTCCTATGGAGAAGCAATCAATCACATTCTCTGTGACCTGATTTGGTTTAAACTGCGGATGTTCACAAAGTAGCGGAGATAGGATTACAATCTCATACTCGCAAGTGGATGTCTCTTTAAAAGAATACACTTCATGTTTGCCGTGAGCGTAGCAGACGTACAAAACTCTAGTAGCACGAGGTTTGCCATTCAAATCACATATTGTCCCTGGAATTTATTTCAATTATTTTTGAATATTTTATTTGGAAATATCAGTTGAAATTGTATATATTGAAGACTTGTGTCTAAACAATAACCTATTTAAATTTAAATATGATAAACCTGCTCACCTTCTTCAAACAACATCTCAACGTAAGGCAGTGTTATTCCCTCAACCTTAGTGGTTTTGAATGGTTCCTTCTTCTCCATAGCAGCTATCATTTCCTCCTCTAACTTCTTTTGCCGCTGAGTGTTCCAGTGCCCCAGATAATACTGTTGAGTCTTCAACTGCTTTCCTTTAATAAAAACAAGTACAGTTTAAAGTATGATTATTTTTAGAAATATATGTAGGTTATATATGCAAAGCTCTTTAACCTAAACAAACTTAATTATAAATAGTTATTTACAGTGATATATGCTTGTTAAAGGCACATTTCTTATAAGAAACATGAATTAAAATCAAAAATAACATTATCTTACCATCTCTCTCTTCATGATACTGCCTTATATGTGATCCATGGCACACTTCATAGCTCCAGTAACTCTCTAACCTAAATGAGCATATCTTTTGGCCAAACAGAGGCTTCAGGAGGTTGAGCGGCAAAGCTCCAACATGCTCTTCAGGGCTGGATGACTGCTTGGGCTGCAACTCCGGAATGTGGCATTCATATTGCTCTTTATTTGTTGTTGTTACTTTTAACACTTCTTTTTTCTGGAATGACAAGACAATTTTGAATAAGCTCTCAGATCAGTTGAGTAAGCAGATGTTAACTTTTTTATAGTTTTTATTCTACTAGCTGGGAGTGAAGCTGAGAAAAAATTAAATTATTACAACACAGAACATATTATGACAATCATCATCAAGAAAATAGAGATTACCTGTAATTGTGAGTTTCTTGTGTTTCCTTCAACTAAATTTTCCAAGTTTTCTGGAGACCCCGGCCAATTTATAGAGAAGAGTATTGTATCGTCAAATCCCTTGTAATCATGTTCAATACAAGATACAAAACCCACAAAACACAAGCTTACGATTAAATTCATTTTTAAGATTGTTTTAATTTCCTACCTACAAGAACATGATTATTAGAGAAAAATTAAATGCACAGAATTTAAAATTAATAAATTTGTTTTCAGTTAATGTATAACTTAAATGAGCTAAATTAAATTGTTTCACAATTGTTAGAATTATTTAATTTTGGTTTGGCTCAATATTAGATCATAAATTTGTAAGTTATGATATTTAAAAATCAACCAACCAACATCTTGTTTGTCATCTTCAAAACATTGAGTGAGTTGGAAAGTTGTCATTCGTCAAAAATTATGACAGTTGAGAATAGTCGACCCAACCTTTATAATAGTTGTGTATCAGATTGGTGTAAATGGAATCAGTCCGTAAACTTATGCTACGTAAGATCAAGGGAAATCTTATGTGCGCGCATGGATGTAAAATAAAAAAAGACTGAGTCAGAGAGAGATCTACTAAGCAAAAATCTAAATAATTTACTTTTATGAAACAAACTGCAACTCAGATGCTGAAGACATTTTAGTTTAGACTAGCAATATTTACAAAGGCAAAACTGTTCCGAACAGGATAGTAGCTTGTTTATTGGTGGTAGTGACATAGTAATCGAGTATTTGTAGTAAAGTATTTTTAGTAGATCTATTATAAAATCGACGACATAATTTATCTAATTTCTATAATTAAGATACTGGGTATCTCATGTATTTAAAAAAAAAAGCTAATGAAAATTAAAAAGTGCTTTTCGGGAACTAATATTTCATAAGATCTTATAATCCTTATAATCAAAATATTTTTCATCATTGTGGCGAGTAGGGACACACGTCACCAGCGCTCAGTAGTCGTGAAGACTGACGACATCTCAAATGTCACGCGCCAAAAGCGCGTTTGTTTAATCGTGATTTTAAGAATTTCACGGATTGAAGCATAATTACAACCTCCGACTCAACATCTTTGAAACTGCAGTTCCCCAGGCATAACACCAAACCTGGCGGAAGATCTTGTCTTTGCGCAAGTTACCACTGTTCATCAAGAAAATTTTACCTAGATCAGATGAAGAGAATGAAGATATCAGAGATTTAAGACTCGTGAGTCTTAACTGAGCGAACTGTTCCCAATATAAGTAAGTACACGAAACTTCTTAAGTGTCGTCTTGAACTCTTGACTTCAACTCAAATATTTTTATATTTAAAGTGAATAAAAATTTATGTTTTTGTAAATTTTCATGACTATGTCTGTAGCTCTTATAAAACAATCCAAAGAACTGAAACATCATGACGTTTGTTGAAAATCTTCTATTAATATTACCTATTTTTTTTTAATTTTTTTACCACAAATAGAAATCTATAAGTATTAGATCCAAATGCTTTGTTAACCATCGGAAGATATATGAAATACGATACAAAACCCTCTGATCCCAGTACTATTTATAACCTAGTAGTCATACTAGTAGAACAAGATTTCAAACTGGTAGAAATGAAATAGCGATGAACTTACTCGCCAAATAAAATACCTACGTGTACTTTCGTTGATTCCTGGAGCATGATATGTACGACGTACGCGAATGAGGGTTACGTTTATATCTGTTACCCCTTTAATAAAATTATTTATATATATTGCAACACCTCGAAGGGGATTCCTCCTTAAATGAATTCCGTAAATACCTATTAAGAATTTATCATGAGATTCATCCATTTATCTTTGGAATACAGGTCTAGAAACTTCGCAGTGAATGACGTAAAACCAAGCATGTATGACACGTCCGTGCATAGGGATGCCTCTTTTATTTAAATGTCGATATCGATACTACCGTGACCTCATAATTTTTTAGTATAATTTAATTAAACACATAAATCTTCTAAAAGACCACCTTATATACCTTCAAAAACTGAATCTTTTGTAATAAAGTACATAATCCTTAAATGTTATATTTGAGTATTTTGTAATTTAAGACTCATTTTCGAGCGGACGGACGAATTCGGTTGGTTCGGATACATTTTCAGCGGGATTGTTATTCTGCTAGCAGTTGCCACGTAGGTACTGGACAAAGGTTAGGTAAAGACTACCCTAAACTGATAAGCTTACCTGAAGAATCTAGAGACTAGATTACTCCTCCAAGAAAGGGGTGTAATTTTTTTATTGTTTATCCGAGAAAAACGTTTTATGTGTGTATGGAAATGAAAATGTTCTACTTGCGATCGTTTGGTTTTGAAAGATAGAAATAAATGATTGTTTTGTTATCGATATGTTATATAAAGGATATCGACAAACTTCTTTTCATTGCATTTACTTCACAAAATGACGCAATATAAATGCAATCTGTCAGTGTCAACTGTCAAATGAAATAAAAACCAATAAAAACAAAGCTCAACTCAAACTAAATAGCACTGCAACACCTCAGTTCAGTGGCAAGTTTACAATCAAACTGAACGTCGTTTCTTCCGAAAAGTACATATTTTAATAAATTTGAGCCAAAAGCAAGAACCGAGGTAAGACATAATCACGTAATAATTTAACTCACCTTGAATATCCTAGATACGTACAAAAACTACTAATTAATTATAAATCTTCTAGACCGTAGTACCTACATAATCTGTAGTGATTTCATTGGGAACCATCTTATATTTTGTGCGGGTAAGGAACGATAAATATTGTGCAACGTGCAATAAAATCTCAAATTGTCTTCATAGGCACCTGATATTATTGTTTTCAATCTCTACTTGTTTGTAACTATTAGCATTATTGTGTATTTGAATACTTTTGTTGAAAATTATCTACCTGCATCCTTCTAGCTTATGCGTGTAGGTATTATTTACTAAAACAATGTAATTTAAACTATATTCCTACAAAATTTCGTCAAAATTGGTCCAAGAGGTTTAGCCAGCCTTAGCCATATTGACAGTTTTCACATTTGTTAGATTAGTTAAGGGGTTGTTATAGTATGAACAATATTTATAAGAAATTGTATCAGAAAAAAGTTGATCTATGGTAGGAATGGGTAAAAGCCATTTTGTTACTTTGCGGAATCAAATGTAGGGTAGGTATTTAAATTCAATGTACATAACTATCTAGTCAATTTAAATTAAACACAATGTGGGATCACCCACCAAATGGCAGGCTATTGTAATATTTTTATCATAATTTAGGTTCATCAAATAATTTCTTGTGTAATCTGTATTTCAGATATTGTTGAATCACAGAAAATAAGCAATAATTAAAATGGGAAGAGGAGGTAAGTGAACTTCATCTTAGAATATTCGATAGTTTTTAATTATTTTTAACCTTAATAATTTGAAAACCATCAATCAGGTATTATTGGTGTAAACCTGAATAAACCATTCTCAGAATAAAGTCTTTATGTTCAAAGAGTCAAGTCAGTTAGGGTACTATGATTTATTTTGCAATAAAATTAATATAATGTATTAGATAGTAGCATACAATGATAGAAAAATATAAATAAATATATTTTTTTAAAATTAAAACACACCACAAGACGTAGATGTGACTATAATATGTATGTATGTATCTATTATAATAGTCAAGACTGCATATAGCTCCAGCCATAACCATTTCCATAATATAATGCAAATACATAAAATCACACCTCTTTTCACATTCATAACTCTGTATACACAACCTTCTTGGTTTAGGGTTGACTCTTGACCTAAATATTTATCAGGATGTCACTGATTTGATCAAAATTTGATTTCATTACACAATATTTCGGCAGTTGTATTCAATTCAATTTTATTGTGGCTCTTGATAATTGATAGTATAGTGAAACAACTATAATAAAATTTATAGGCAAGAAGAAGGACAAGAAGAAGGAGGAGGGTGAATTATCGGCTGCTGACATGAGTCTGAGCGAGCCATCATCCTCTTCTGTACCAACATCAGACGAAAAACCAAAAGAACAGGAAAAACCAAAAGAAGAGGTAAAACAAGTAATCTAAATTTAATTTTGACATTTGGATCTCAGTGACACAGCAGTAGGATCCTTGCCTGTAGCACACAAGGTCCCAGGTTCAAATTCATAATATTGTTTTAGTATGTGTTAGATTCTCCTTCAAACATTGGGGAGGTCCAGCAGCTTCGTCTAAACACCTCACTTACTCAGGATCATGGAGAAAGGCACAAGCTGTTCTTACAATGATAACCATATTATTTATTTTATCTTATATATAAAATTCTCATGTCATAGGTAATGTTCATTCCTGTAATTCTTCAAAATGACTTAACCGATTCTCATGAAATTTTGTGAGCATATTGAGTAGGTCTGAGAATCGGTCAACATCTATTTTTCATACCCCCTTAGAGATAAGGGTTGTCCACTCTGAACATTTTTTTTAACTTTTTGATTTATATGGCAAAACAACGTTTGCCGGACAGCTAGTTTGTTTATATATTTATTTACATCAAGGAAAAAGTAAAAATTGAACTTAAACTAAACAGAAATTTAGTACAAGGACACTACTTATTTGTAGTCAAATTTCTTCCAGTAGTATTTTTTGTTTCTAACTATAATTAATTATAGACAGATTCTAATGATGTTTTTCTCAGATATAGTGTGTTTTTGGTAAAAACTTTTGGCTTTTAAAACTGAAAATTACAATAAAAGCAAAGAAGGAATGTAATTATATTTAGGAGCATATTTATTTATTGATAACTCTATTGAGCTTTAGAGCTATTTAATGCAAAAATGAAAAAAGCAAGGTACCTATATCTGGGATAGCGGAAAAAGAAATTATTGAGAACCCTGAAATTTTGGTTTGAAGACATGATTGAAAATTGCGGAAAGAAGTAATCGGGAGTATAAGCAGGAGGCGGGAATGTGAAAAGCACAACAACAATTGTGCATCTTATTTTTTTTTTTGAGCTCCTTGGTAACCACGCATGCTGCACTGTCGTGTTGTGCGATAGGAGAAAAGGTTAGAAACAATAAATACTTATAAAATGGCGCATTCAATATCTATTTTATAAAAAAGGACAAAAGTTTAAAAACGTTTGTACCAGTTTTTTAGTTGGATCAAGCCTAATACATCTGACGAAATCAAATCGGGGCAATAGTTATTGCGTTTTGCCAATACAGACAGACATAAATTTTAAAATTGGCTTTTGTAGGCCATATATCCCTATATATTATATATTTTTTGGTAATATCTTTCATTCATAGGCCAGTTACTATTTTATTATGAGTATATGTTTGGTTGATTTCTTTTGTTTCACAGGAAGACTATGAAGGCGGCCTGGGGGTTCCAAAAAGCAGGAAGCGTAGACCGAGGAAGAAGCCTTCAGCAGCGGCGGTCGAAGCTGCCGCAGCCGCCGCAGCCGCCTCTTCTGCTTCCACCTCCGCGATACCAACGACACCTACCGGCCCTGTAACCCCCCAAATCCAAAGTGCTCCCCAGACTCAAAGTACCCCCCAGACTCAAAGTACCCCCCAAACTCCATATTCCCCTCAGAGTTCTTTCACTATGCAGTCTCCTCAAGATGTAGGAGAAGCGGTGAGTTGGTAGGGAAGTTGACATGAGCGACTTTTTTTTAAGCCGTGTAGTTCCCAGTATTTGAGAATAGGACCCTTGTATCTCTTGTTTATGGATTCCGTTAAATGTGAAGTTTGTTTATCGGTCTGGTAGTGAAAAAAAAAATACACAAGTCTATGAATAGGACGGAATAGACACTTTATTAAAGGAATCTTTCGCGTGGATGGTGTAAAAGGCGACCAAGGGTATATGTAGATTCATCTGGTGCATTTTACCATGTTGGTGTATGTAATAATGAATAAAAATATAGTGTTTGCCAGCTGCTCCTCTTCCCGTGCAGATTGTAAGTGTCACTAAACTTGGGATTCTTTATTAAGGTGATAGGCTAAAGGGAGTATTATCACTAACTGAATCTCAATTTCATCATTAAACTAAATATTTTGGCAAATGTCTTACATGTAGGGGTAAAAGACCTAAAGGTTCACCGCGTCGAGCAAGTAAACGCGAGTTTGTATGGAGTTGCATTAGTGCCATCGCGTTACCACTAGGTGGTCAAATCACATACAAATTCGCGTTAACTTTATCGACGCGCTTGATCGACTAAATCTCGCACTAACCCCTCTGATATATGCATGTACGTATGAATCTTGAAAAGGTTCTTTTTTTGAAAATAGTTTTTGTCCAAAGCTACTCTATTTTTTATTTCGTTAAAGGTACGCCATTTTGGATTAAGAAGTGTGAAGTGGCGTCACACTACTTATTATGTATTGTCGTCCAAACTAAACGTGTATACAAAATTTCAGCTCAATCGGTTGAAGATATCTACTAGTGTTCAAAGATTCCAACCAAAAATACATACTTACATGCAAACATGCACTGTATGCATGTGAGTATGTATGTTCGGTTGGATATCATTTAAATTTTTAAATAGTTGAAAACGCAACTTTTACTGACGCCAGGAGGACGATGATCATGGTACATTCAAGTGTTTATTCCACAGGCTGGCCCATGGGGCAGACGAAGCATGCCCGTTAGCCAAGACGTGAGACGCAGCTTGGCGTTCAGTCAAGGCGAGCAAACAGGGTTCCCGGGCCCCCAAACAGGACCCCCGGGATTCTCAGGCTCTCAAACAGGACCCCCGGGATTCTCAGGCTCTCAAACAGGACACCCAGGGTTCTCAGGCCCTCAAAGTCCTCCATACCTTCAAAGCCCCCCACGGCTCCAGACTCCCCCACGCCATCAGACTCCCCCACGCCATCAGACTCCCCCTCGGCTTCAGACTCCCCCTCGCCTCCAGACTCCCCCTCGCCTCCTGACTCCCCCTCGGCTCCAGACTTCCCCACAATACCAAAGCCCTCCCATATATCCTGGCCCGTCTACCTCTCAATCGCCCATGCAACCTGGTCCAGCACCAACCTTTTCACGTAGTGGGAGCCAAGTTGGTGGACAAACACCAGAGGAGCGTAAATCAAGCGGAACAATATGCCGTTTCAAGATACCACGGAAAATCGAGGGCAGATCTGTGCCGGCAGATATAGTGATGGTCCACACAAATTACTTGGAGATGACCTTTAAGAATTTGAATATTGTGAGTATTGATTGAATATAAATAAGTAGCGACCAGTCCCGGCTTCGCACCGGTTATATTTATACATATTAAAAAAAAACGAATCAATATCCGTTATGTGGTTTTAAGATACAGACATAGGGACAGACGCGGGAAGCGACTTTACCGTTTTGACTTTAAGGGAACCTAAATTTGTTAACTGGTCTCAAATCTTTTTTTTATACTGAATGTATGGTTATAGTGTAAAACAATATTTTAATATTGACCTTTTTGGCTTTGTTTGTTCAACATATTTGTATTGTTTCAGTCCCGTTACGATGTATCATTCAAACCGGAAATCAAGAAGCTATTGCCGAAGGCGTTCGAAGAAATCAAAAATAAACATTTCTCTAATTCTTTGATAGCTTTTGATCAAGTAAAAAATTGTTACTCGCTGACACCTCTCCCAGGAGTTGGGGAAACTGAGAGATTCTCCACGGCCGTATGTATCCCAAAAGCATTCTAAAATTAAAAATAAATAAGTAAATTCGTCCTGTTCGCATTGTGGCATTGTTTTAGTAAAACGTCACAGGTAAGAGAGATGAGATAATTTAAAAAATAGATAGAAAAAAGACAATCTTTATTAGAACTAGTTTAAGAAGTGAAGAGTGCCGCCGGGGAGACCGAAGCGGCGGGAACATTGTACCGATTTTGATGTTACTTTTCCATCGTTGTAGCAATTAAACTTCGTCACATATATACATACAGTTAGGTACGTCTTTATCCCTTGAGGAGTAGACAGAGCAAACAGTCAGAGAAAATATTGTAAAGCCACTTTAGCTGTATGGCTTCATGATGGGATTGACATTCAGATACTTATTTTATTTCCTAAGCCATGTGACTGTAAATTGCAATAGTTTTTGCTTGCATTACAAACACACACATGTATCCATACATCCTTACTAACCCTCGTATTTATAATGTAGGACGTATTACAGGATAAATACTAGATTAAACATACATTTTGGAAAAAATATAACAGCACTAACATAATGACGTTTGAGTTAATTTTTCGTTTCCAATGAAAACGCATAACGAAGAACCAATAGGATCTCTTCGCATTTCTAGCCCCGCTTAGCACAGCCAATAGGATGGCTTCGTTTACCTAGCTTAGCCACTAGGCTATTGCAAATATAATTAATTTTCTGTCCATCTAAGGGTCAAGCTCTTTCTATCTCGCCAAAGACATGTGTTTATTAATTCCGTGTAGTTTTCAGCACTTTAGAATAGAACTGCAACTTTTTCATGTATGTCGTTATTTTAGCAACTTGTCACTATTTGCATCCAATTCCATCATAAAGCCAAACAGCTGTACGTGGTCTTTTAGATCAAATTTAAAAAAAAAATCATTATTATGGAACATTCAAAATATCAGTTATCATATCTTTTGGTTTCACAACATTGATTGACGTCAAATAAATTACTTAAAACTAAGTTTACTGCCGCTTCCAATGCGGCTGTGCAGATGAAGCGGTAACAAACTGCAGCATTTTCTTCAATAACGTCAACTTCACAATTATCCAAAATTATCTAATTCTAGAATAGGAATGTGGAGGAGAGAGAAGACATTATCATAATATTGATTTAATTGAAATTTTAATAATAAAAAAATATGTTTTAAAGCAATGTCAAATTTAAATAAATCGATGTACAGAGTGTACTGAATTTTGTTTTGAACTTACTATTAATCTTTACGAGGTTCCTGTGCCAATCTCAAGCCAAATGTTTTTCTCATTCAGGTAATCATCAGTTCTATAATAAGCCTTTTCACATAGTATCTTTACATAGTCTTTTCAAGGTTGCTGGCTCTGTCTACCCCGCAAGGGATATAGACGTGACTATATGTATTTATGTGTATGTCTTCTTCTTGTTTATAGGTTGAAGTACAAGATAACCACGGAAGAAAAGTGAAATTTGATGTGGCCTTTAAGTTTACCGGCGAAGTGCCTTTTAGCAAAATCAGAAAGTAAGTATAGTCCAGGCTGTGCCGTCTGGTTCCTGGTACTTAAGAATAGAACCATTATATGTCTTTTCCATGGATGTCTTAAAAGGCGACTAAGGGATAGGTTAATAGACTTGGGATTGTTATTTTAATTGATGGATGGGCTAGCAACCTGTCACTATTTGAATCTCAATTCCATAGCTTAAAGACGGAATTTTGATAAATAAATTAGGCCTTTTATTGTTTGGGAGACTGTTGGCTCTGTCAAATCTCTCTGATAAAGACGTGATTATATGTAGGTATGTATGTAAGTCCATTCGTTAGGTACACATACGAGTAGTATTAAAACTTTTATAAGTCACTTGTATTTGGTCTCATTTTTGTATGGCGCAAAAATATTTGAACTTATCAGCCTATCAGAGCGCGCCGTTTGTACCTGCGAACTATAAGATAGCAGGAGATATTTGTTATATTTGTTTTTGGATTATAAGTTTAATGTACTTTTAATAAGCTCGTTATTTTATTGTTTTTTTTTTTTCGGCGGTAGGTTACGCTTCTGTACATTAATATATAAGCACGACGAGTTGTTACAAAAGGCTATACATAAGGGTTTGAATAGTAGACTACCATTTATACATTACATACATTTTATAATATCTATAATTTACTGGGTAGACTGAGCCAACAGCCTTGAAAGACAGAAAGCCAAATGAAGCTAAATAGGTACTTATATTGTGACGGGAAAAAAGTTTTTTAACTGTTTTCCGTGTTTATTACCTACAATTTTGTTTTTATATAGTTATATGACGACTGGCGGCACTTCACTTAACCCGCCAAGTGAAGTGATTCAATGTATCGATGTTATTTTGCGGCAGGGCGCCTTGGAGGCCTATGTAAAGGTAAGTTATTATTATTTTAATATTTTTAAAGTCTCCTCTGTATCTCTGTCCTCTGTTTCATACAAATGTATAGGGTTACTTTGAATTAATTAGAATCCTGCTATTGATTATTGTATGATAAGAACAATGAACATTAATTTTATTTACTTTATATCTCCATAATAATGTGTGTGGTTTAAAGTGAAATATGTGCCCAATGTTTAATTAATGGATTAGAACCATGGACTTTAGTTCCGGTTACATCCTCACCCTTTATTTAGAGCCTGAGTTTGCGTGATATTTAAGGATGCTTTTACTGTCATGCGTTTAATCGCCCGCATGAGGATGCTTACACGCTTTTGGCTACATGCACGACAAAGAATTCCCAAGTTGGCGTGTCGCCTCTGAAAAGTGGTTCTGATTAAAGTTATGCGTGCGACTCGCGTCACAGTAGAATCAAGACTGAAGGCAAACACGCAGAAAAACACGCGGACGGAGTGTGGCTTGAAAAAAAGTGAAGCATCGTAATGGCGTCGTTGTACGTAGTCTGAGAAAACTTAGCATTTCTTGAGATAATCTTTGACGCATTTGTGACGTAATGGCGGCTGACTGTCACACTATTAGTGTGCGTGAGACATGGGCTGGCATACTATTAGTGCTTCATTTTTCCGTTTTGCAAATCTCCGTCCGCCCCTTTTTCTACGTCTATTACTGAAGGCAAAAGAAGAGCCCGGATCCACAAAGTATCCAATCCGCGTTACGAGCGCGTTCTATACACATGATAAGAAAAACATGTTTGAACATTTACGTAGAGCTAATTGTGGCGGTTGTTGTCAAAAACCAAAAAAAAAAAATTATTATGTATATATGAATTGGGTTTTTTTTTGTGAAATTATTTCCATATTTTTTCATATTTCTATTTTTAACAGGCAGGCAGGCAGTTTTTCAAGAGGCCGCGACAGCCTATCGACCTTGGCTTTGGTCTTGAAATGTGGACGGGCTTGTTCCAGTCCGCCATATTCACTTCGAAATCTTTCATCAATATTGATGGTTTGTTTGTGAATTTTTGTAAATAACACCAGCATAGAATAGAATGTATAGAATTTAACGGTGAAAGTATTTTCATGATCTGTTCAGTATTTTCGATGAGCCCTTAAAAGTTACAAACTTACCTCTTTATAATATTAGTATAAGACATAACATATATATGACAGAAATCAAAGTATGGTTTGTATTTCATTTAACTCCTATGAAAAAATTACAGAAAATTTATAGTTTTTCGAGTCCATATGTCACCGCCACCGTAGCTCCCGAACGGATGAACCGATTTAGATATTTTTGTAAGGTGATTTAGTCAGGATTGTTCTCAGCTATGATTCATGGAAATCTGTCCAAGATGTCCGTCGCTACAAAATGATGGATAATATTTGACAAATAGACCATTCAAAAATAGACCCTAAACATATAACGGTAACACACACAAAAATTGACAAAACTTCTAATCTTCATTGTAATATTAGTCATAAGGATATGAACTTTCAGTTTGAACGGCCGAATATAATAATTTGTGTCGGACACATTTTGAGCGGGATTTGATTCTATAAATAGTACTTATATGTATGGAAATCACGTATTTTTTCTTCCAGTTGCCCACAAAGGGTTTCCTAAGGCCCAAAACTTGGTAACAACGTTGATAGATGATTTCAAACTAGAACCAACAATGGAACTAGAAAAGCAGAGGAATAAGCGATCATATGAATTGTTCCAGGCATTCCTTAAAGGATTGAGGGTATGTTTCTTTTTTATTTCTCATTGTGACGTTTAGGTAAAACGTCGCAAGTAAAGGAGATGAGAAGTAATTTGAATCACGTACGATACGTACAACTCTTTTCCGTGGATGTCGTCAAAGGCGAATAAGAGAATAGGCACATTCTAGTACAGCTTTTACCATGATCTAATAAAATTTAATATTAGTTAGTGTTCACGCGTAGCAAGAATAACTAAACGCCGCTTCATATGCGGGTAAAATTGCGTAGGCGTATCTTATAAATTGAATATGTTCAATATCGCTTTGTCGTTATATTTTAATATTTATTATATCAATAAGACGACACCTTGTATTTTACCTTAATTTTGAAAATATTTTTTTTCTATTACAATACAATCAGTTTTTATCTTTTTAACAATATACCAATTATCAAAGTATCTGGATATTTACCCTGGACAAAATTTATCTATTTTTTCAACCTCTTAGTAATTAGGGCATTATAGGGAAATAGTATAACGGCGGGAGAGTCGCTTCGTGTAAAAACCTGACTCACCCAATTCAGGATCATGGGCAATTTATGTACCTCGGGTTTCTCTCCAGAGACCTACCAACAAAGGAGACCCAATATGTATTTGAAATTAATGTTTTTGTTGTTTTTTCTTTTTTTTTTATAATTGTTTATTTTTTTACATAAAAACATCAAAATGTAAAAAAAAAAACTATGTTTTTTGTGTGGTCAATATTTAATGTTATTTGTTAAATGTTCTTAAGGTTATAGCGCCTGTGGCCAGTCAAAAAAACGTGAAGCGGGATTTCGTGTGTAACAAGTTAGTCAAATCCGCTAGAGAGCAGACATTCGACTACACCGACACGAGTTCAGGCACGACGGAGAAAAAGACGGTCCTAGATTTCTTTAAGTCTAAAAATATCACGTATGTTAATATAATATTATTATGTTTTTTAAATTTATTTATTAAGTTTAATTTTTTTGCGTGGTTTCCGGCACTTTCGAATAGAACCTATCCACATTTTCCTCCCCATGGATATCGTAAAAGACGACTAAGGCTTAACTTGGGATTTCTAAATTCCATCATAAAAGACTAAAAGGCCATCAGCTGTAAAGCTACCTTACAGCTGAGGGCCTTTAAGTCTTTTTAAAAATGGGCTCTGTCTACCCTGCTAGGTATGTAGACGTGACTATATGTATTTATGTATGTATGTAAAACCTTTTTTTAACGTTAAAAATGTTTTCGCCTTAAGTCACACGGCCGGATCGAAAAGTATTATAATATTATTTTCAAAAAATATTATTTTTTGGTATGTAAACTTTTTAAGGTTTTCTATTTGTTCAGCTGGTTAACTAGTAAGGAATACCAAACGACATTAAGTCCGCCTTTTGTACATTTTATTTTTTTGCCATAAAGTTTAAAATAATCACCAGTGTCGAAATTTTTTTTTTCCAAAATTCTACTAATTCCAATTGCGTTTTGTATTCTGCCAAATAATCATTTGAATTCTCATTTTGAAAACAATATTCCATTCCATTTAAATAATATTAATACTGTGTTAATGCGTCTTTTTTTGTTTTTGTTTTAAGGATACAGTTTCCGGATTTGAACTGTGTGTGGGTCGGAGGGAGGGACAAGAATATATATTACCCAATGGAATTGCTGGACGTGGCATTTGGCCAGGTAAGGATACATGTGGTTGTTAATATACATACATAAATATCTGGGCCAATAAGGGGCTCAACTTTTTCACTGAAATTTTACGGCGAACGAAGTCGCCGGCATTGGCTAGTATTTACTTCATTATACGATTTAAACTTTAATATACTTTAACAGGCTCTGAACAGGCAACTGAATGAAGAACAACTAAAAAGAATGGTGATAAACGCGGCCACTCCGCCAAATGTACGCAAGGCGAAAATTGAAGAAATTATCAGAGATGTAAGTATTTTGTTCGTTTGTCTTTTCTTACTCTTGTTGTTAGTTGGATGGTTACATCTTGACCTCTCTTGAGACGAGCCTGGTCTCAAGACAGGTGAAGGCCTTTGACCATGATGCTGGATTGGGTGAGTCAGGTTTTTACACGAAGCAACTACCGTTTGATCTTACAAAATGAAATATCATATATCAAAATAAATACTTTAGTTTGAATACTAACCGATGATCTTACGGTGAAAAAAACATCGTGAGGAAACCTGCACATTTCGGCAACTGAATGTGTTGTTACCATGATCGATTAAATATTGGTCTGGTTTACTTTACCTGAAAAGTTGGCGGAGGTCAAGTGAGACTAGCTTTGTGTAAAAACCTGACTCACCCAATACAGGATCCCTGGTCAAAGGCATGCCCTGGGTTCCTCTACAGAGTGAGGATGCAACCGGGACTAAAGTCATAAGAAAGAAAATGAATACTTTTGCTAGTAATGTCTAACTTTTTTAGAAATGTGTTTTAAATTAATAGGCATTTAAAGTTTGTTAACCTTTAAACACGTAAATAAATGGATTGTAGCTGATCGCGGTATTTAATAATGGATCAACCTTTATTCTACCTTGACCGATGCTAAACTTTTTTCCACTAATATAACTGTAAAAGTCAATTAAGGGAAGGGCTTATAAACTTGGGATTCTTTTGAAGGAGATGGGCTAGCAAGAATATGATGCTCAAATAGCAGAATCTCAAACATATATATATACATAACACGTCTACATAAACATATTTATTTTGCGGGGTAGACAGAGCCAGCAGTCTTGAAAAGACTGATAGACCACGTTCAGCTGTTTGTATTAATGATAAAATTGAGATTCAAATATTGACAGGTTGCTAGCCCATCGCCTAAAAGAAAAATCCCAAGCCTATAATCCTATAGTCGTCCTTCACTAAGTCCATGGGAAAGATATGGAGTGGTTCTGTTCTAAAGTGGTATAATCTACATGGCACCACGACAAAACAGCGGCCAAAACCATTGTTTATTATACTAAAGTTTGACGGCCTCTGTGGCGCAGCAGTAGTACGCTTGTCTGTGACACCGGATGTCCCGGGTTCGAATCCCGGTCAGGGCATGATGAGAAACGAAACGTTTCTGATTGGCCTTGGTTTTGGATGTTTATCTGTATAAGTATTTATTATAAAATTAGTATCGTTGAGTTAGTATCTCGTAACACAGGTCACGAAATTACTTCGAGGCTAACTCAATCTGTGCAATTTGTCCCGTATATATTTATTTATTTATTATTTCACTTTTTCAGATGAAGTACTCCAGCAATAAATTCTTCAAAGAGTTCGGTTTGAATATATCGAATAGTTTCTACGAAGTGGATGCGCGTATTCTACAACCGCCTCCGTTGGAAATAAGCGTGGGGAAGACGATTATACCCAGGTAAGTTAATAAAGTTAATAATAGTAAAGCAAGTTACTAAGTAGAAGTGTGCCGTGTGGTTCCCGGCACCAATACAAAAAAGAATAGGACCACTCCATCTCTTACCTTTCTCCAATGGTTATCCAGTTGCCTGAATGTGATTTTTGTTCATACTCATTCATCGTTTATACTTCCGATTGCATCCTCACAGCTGTCGGCTTCTCACTATGTGTTTCCTTCATCCTGAATGCAACAGAAATTCTAAACATCATATTTTTGGCTTCTGTTGGTCTTATCTTACGAGTTATCCATATCGATATTTCGACAATTTTTTATTCGAGTACAGATATCGGTCATTTACTATTTTAATATGTGGATGGATGGGTATGGATTTAAATAACAATGAAATATATTCCAGGCGGGGAGAGTGGCGTCAACCAGGACTTTTGCAACCAGCTACGATGAACAACTGGGGTATCATAGCAGTGGATATCAATAGACAATTCTGCAGTATCACTGATATTGTCTCAATGGTAAGTGTTAATTGTCGGAGAATTAAAGTTTTAGGCCTTTGTATTAGATTCACAGGCGAGTGCAAAATCAAAAATACTATCGCACTTTTTATTCGTCATTTACTAGCTTTTACCGGCAGTTTCGCCCGCGTGAAAGAAAGAATGAAAGAAAAAATGTTTTTTTTTGTACATAATAATATATCAAGAACAGAAACCTTAATCTATAACACCTTTTGTACCAAAATACGCTGGTCTTCCGTGGGCATCAACGTGGAAAATAAAATAATAAAATAAAATAAATTAATATATGGCTGCTCTCTCTGTGAATTTAGCGCCATCTACAAAAAAGTGACGAAACTAGCACTAAATGGATCTTAATATATTACGCAAGGATCGTGTGCTTTCTTTCAAAAAATTAAGATCCATTTTTACATATAACACATATGTATCTGTATTTACATAACATTGCTTTCACCCAAGAATCTAGCACCCAAGTATATTGTTAAGCAAAGAGCGATGCTCTTACATACTACAACTGAATCATTAACAGAGATCGGATATTCGGATGCATATTTACCTAAAGTTGGGGTGTTGGGTTAGTATAGAACGTATTTTCTGTACCTCAAAAATTTCGGGATTCGGCATTGATACACTTAATGTTCTGATTATGGTCTGAACCTCATAAAGTTTTTGTACTGACTAAAAAATCACGCGGTATAAATTCTGGTAGGTAGGTAATTTTTTAATAAATATGATCATCCATCACTTATGTTTATAAAGGTGTTTATCATACCTAATATACGATAAGTTTCAATTTCTTGTTTAATAACATTTCAAGCAAGAATCCGCTTCCATACTTACTTAGCCGAAATATTAGTTTAGGTAAGTATGCATCCGATTATACGATCTCTAATCATTAATTATATTAAATGGATTCAATTCTTTTCGCAGCTTGTAAACGTCTCCAAGAGGTTGGGCATGAGAAGTGCCGAACCGAATATGAGACGTGAGAATGTCACCATGAACACGTTATACACCAATTTGAACGACGCTCAGAAAAAAAATTTAAATGTGCTGTTTGTTATCGTCGGCTCGCATTCTAGGGATCTTTATCACAAAGTAAGTAATTTTTTTGTAAATACATACAGTACATACATATGGTCACGTCTATATCCTTTGCGGGGTAGATGGGGCCAAATGTCTTGAAAAGATTGAAGGGCCACGTTCAGCTATTTGGCTTAATGATAGAATTGAGATTCAAATAGTGACAGGTTGCTAGCCCATCGTCTAAAAAAGAATCCCAAGTTGGTAAACCTATCTCTTAGTCGCCATTTACCACATCCATGGGAAAGAGATGGAGTGGTCCTATTCTTTTTTGTGTTAGTGCCGAGAACCACACAGCACTTTTTGTAAATCACGTTAAATATCTAATGAAAACGTAAATCATGAACACGTTGAACTTCATTAAATACTAGCTTTTACCCGCAGCTTCGCCCTCACGAATTGAGCGCCATCTTCACGCGCGAATTTAGATGATTTATTAGCGCCAACTACACCATTTATTTATAATTAAGAAGATACTCGTAGAACGCGCGAATTAGCGCCACTTATAAAACAAAACAGGTTTTTCGCAATTCCTATGCGATCATTAGTTTTTGCCTGGTAGAAAAGTAAATTCATTTTGTATTAACTAAATTTCAAGAAGATTGGTACAGTAGATATCGCGCGAAGACGTAATCAACGAATAAATAAACTTACTTTCGCATTTATAATATTAGATGGATAAAAACAAAAAAAAAATACTCGCTAATTTAAGATAAAAAATTTCAAAATAGTGCACAATGTCTCAGTGTGTTTGGACACCGCTACGCGTATCCAGCGAGGCGGCTTTCTCTTCTTCATCTTATTACTCGTAAACGTGAACGTGGCCATGCAGTCTTTTCAAGACTGTTGGCTCTGTCTACCCCGCAAAGGAAAAAGACGTGACCATATGTATGTATCTTATTACTCTCCACAGTCTTCATACCTCTTTCGCTTCGTCCACATTCATAACTGTCATATACTAACTTACTCTTTGATAACTCACTTCATGATAAAGTCATACTTACTCTATGAGATATCTACTACGGCGCATTGGCCTTATACAATATGTTGGTACATCATAGCAACCGTTACCATAGTGGATATCTCATAGAGTAAGTATGACTATCATGGAGTGTGTTATCAAAGAGTAAGTATATGGCAATAACTAAATGAGGTATTCTTACTTGACCTTTTGCCAGGGCGTCCTTAATTTGATTCTTTCCACACCTCCATCCATTCAATTTTTTATGTAAATTTTAAAGAAACTGAATCATTTTATTATTTTATTTTTTTAATTTAGGTAAAGCAGATTGCTGAACGTCAAATTGGCGTACTGACACAATGCATAAAGGAGGCCACGTTAAAACGTTTGAGCGATCAAACCATACAGAATATATTGCTAAAGGTATGTTTAATCCTTCGATCAATACTATACGCATTAATTATTTACAATAATTATAACTAGGCAATGTGAATTCGTCCACGAATCAGAGTTAAAAGATCTGATATATTTGTAAAATTGACATTCGGTAAAAATGCTGCACTGCACTTCGTTCCGCTTTTTCTATACTTGCGCTTTGAAAGCGGTAGTAGATATGATTAGATTTAAATATGTGGAAGTCAATATGTGATACCAAGTATCAAAAGTAAATAAATCTATTCTATTCTATTCGTGTTGATATGAGAACAAAATCAACCAAAAAAAAACGGCCGAACTTTCATTCGCTTCTTTTTCAAAATACATATTACGTATATCCCTTGCGGGGTAGAGAGAGCTAATTGTTTTGAAAGTAATAAATGGCCACGATGGCATCGAGATTCAAATAGTGACTGGTTGCTAGCACATCGCCTAAAAGAAGAATCCAATGTTCATTAGCTTCTCCCTTAGTCGTCATTTGCGACTAATCCATTGGAAATACGTAGTCTTATTCTTAAGTGGCGGGTACCACACGGCATTTTTATTGTAAACTAATGGAAAATTTTCAGGTGAATTCCAAATTGTCGGGTGTAAACCAAGCTATACCCATTCGATCGCTGCCTCGCTCTTTGGCAAACAGAGACGTAATGGTTGTAGGTGCTGACGTCACCCATCCTTCTCCAGATCAGGTGAATTATCAATACATACATATAGTCACGTCTATATCCCTTGCGGGGTAGACAGAGCTTAACAGTCTCGAAAACACTGATAGGTAGTTTCAATCCGATCTTTTTAATCAATTATTTTACTGCTAAAATAAAATTTTAGGTCATTAGCTTAAAGATATGTACTACGATTTGAATCGCAAGATTTGATCTAAATATATACAATTATTGCAAGTAAAATAAACTTTTAATTTTTAAACATTTATTAAGCTTTTTAAAATAGTAATGTTTTACTAAGTGAAGTACTTTGCCACGTTGAGCTGTTTGGCTTAATGATGGAATTGAGATTTAAATAGTGTCATGTTGCTAGCCCATATAAGCCTTTCCCTTAGTCGCCTTTTGCGACATCCATGGGAAAGAGATGAAGTGGTCCATTTCTTTTTTCTATTGGTGCCGGGAACCACACGGCACTTCTTTCATTTTTATAATGGAAGGCAAAATGTCATTTAAATTATTGTTTTTTTTTACCTTCCTGGCGTTTGTTTCCGGTTACATTTTCACCCCTCTGAAGGATAAAAATGCAAATAACATTCCACAAAGCATAAAAGATAAGACACTGGTATCTAGTTACTAACAATATTTTAAAGGATTTTTTTATAGAATAACGAAGGATCATCTTTTTAGAATAATTAAAGAATTACTAAAGAAAAACTAAAGAATAACTAAAGAATAGCTAAAGAATAACTAAAGAATAGCTAAAGAATAACTAAAGAATAACTAAAGAATAACTAAAGAATAACTAAAGAATAACTAAAGAATAACTAAAGAATAACTAAAGGATAACTAAAGAACAACTAAAAAATAATGAATAATCATTTCATAACATTTTTATTTCAGTCGTCTATTCCGAGTATTGCGGCTGTCACCGCATCTATGGATGACAAATGTTACGTCTACAACATTGAACTAAGCATCCAAACCCCTAAGGTAAAATCTTTATATTTTTTTGAGATTACTTACATACATATAGCCACGTCTATCTATCCCTTGCGGGGTAGAACAGCCTTGAAAATACTGATAGGTCACGTTCAGCTGTTTGACTTGTTTTTTGAGATTAACATACATACATAAATAAAATCACGTCTTTTTCCCGAAGGGGTAGGCATAGGCTGCATCTTTCCACTTGTCACGATCTCTGTAAACTCCTTCCGCTTCATCCACATTCGTAACTCTCTTCATGCAAGCTCGACAGTTCTGGGTATACTTGACTTGACCTTTTGCAAGAATGTCCTAAATTTGATCAAGGTATGTTCGTTTCTGAAAGAAAACATCTCATAAAATTTTCTCGCAAACAAATTGGTAGGCTTCATGTCTTGTTTTCACCTTGTTTAGTAGTAGACAAAGCGAACATTCTTGAAAAGACTGATAGGTCACATTCAGCTGTTTGACTTGATGATAGAATTGAGATTCAATTAGTGACAGGTTGCTAGCCCATCGCCTAAAAGAAGAATCCCAAGTTTATTAGCCATGGAAATATCCTTAGTCTTCTTTTGCTATATCCATGAGAAAGAGATGGAGTGGTCCCATTCTTTTATTGCATTGCTGCCGGGAACCACACAGCACATTGTCATTAACAAATTTATATTGTTTGAAGACTTTATCAAAATCCCAATTGACATTTATCGTATTTAATTTTGCAGAAAGAAATGATAGTTCAGTTCGAGGACATGATGGTTACCCAGTTCCAAATATACTTTAAACGCAACAACAGCTATCCCAGGAAGATTTATGTTTTCCGTGATGGAGTCTCCGAGGGACAATTTGCTGAGGTAATATAAATGTAAATCTAAACAAATTCGTCCGTCCGTTTGAAAGTGGATCTTAATATGTTGCATTAAGGCACACAATCCTCAAATGTAATGAAACAATTGCATATTTAACGATTGTGTGCTTTACCGCAGTAAGTTAAGATCCATTTCTGAATGAAATGTACCACTAAAATTACGTACAACAAAGTTATACATTAGTTCCAGTAGTTATATGGAATTGATCGAAGAATGTGGGGTAACATTCACATAAATTTGTCTATAAAGGGTGAAATTTTATTGGATAAGGACATTTACACAACATGTCCGGACAATTAAACTGATTGGGTTTAAAAAAATATAAGAAAAAAGTGAAAGAAAAATTTACTCTCCCATACAAATAAGTTGATCAGCCAATTGGTCTTAGTTTGGGAAAGTTAAATACCCTTTCCCTTGATGAAACTTATACCACCTTCAATAAATATGGGATTTATTTGATGGCTTCTTATGTGTGGTAGAGCGTTTGTAGCGACTGTAGGTCGTGGGTTCAACTCTCGGCCAGGGCATGATAAGAAACTTTTGCTGATTGGCCTGAATATAGTATCGTTGAGTTAGTATCTCGTAACAAAAAGTCTTTTAATTTACTTCGAGGCTAGCAATGTGTGTAATTTGTCCCGTATATATTTATTTGTTTATCATTTAGGTGATGAACAGCGAGTTACAAGCTGTTCACAAGGCTTACCAAAGGGTAGTTGGACCCAGACATAAACCAGAGAAACCCGAAGTCCTGTTCCTTTTGGTACAGAAGCGTCATCATACAAGGTAATTATTTGCGTTAATCTTAACTACATAGTATAAAACAAAGTCGCTATTTAAGTGTGTTTGTCTGTATGCTTAAATCTTTAAAATTACGCAACGGATTTTGATGCGGTTTTTTGTAACAGGTAGAGTGATTCAAGAGGAAGGTTTTTATGTATAATAACATTTATAATTTTGCACCCGTGCGAAGCCGGGGCGGGTCGCTAGTAATATATATATTATTGAGATCCTCTGACTTGGATCGACGCCGGCCGTAGAGGTAAAGTGCTGGATTAAAAAAACAAATATTAAAACAATGCAGGCCTGTTTCAAATCCCACCTCGGCCACCAATGATTCTTTGATGAGTTATGTACATTAGTTTGAGTGCTAACCGATGCTTTAACGGCGAGGGAAAACATCGTGAGGAAACCAACACATTTAGTTGAATGTGTAACCATGATCCAAGGTTCTCCTTTAAAGGTTGCGGATTCGCTTCGTGCACAAACAGTTCCATTGACGGCCTTAGTGGCGCAGCGGTAGTGCGCTTGTCTATGACACCGGAGGTCCCGGGTTCGAATCCCGGCCAGGGCATGATGAGAAACGAACTTTCTCTGATTGGCCTGGGTCTTGGGTGTTTATCCTACGTATATAAAATATAGTATCGTTGAGTTAGTATCTCGTAACACAAGTTTCGTACTTACTTTAAAGCTAACTCAATCTGTGTAATTTGTTCCGTATTTATTTATTTATAGCCGATGTGTGATTTAAATCTGGGGATAACGCTTTTTTATCATTAATTTGCTTATTTTTTTTATCTGACAGATTTTTCTTGAAAAACAATCCGAATTACAACGTGGAGCCCGGCACAGTGGTAGACAAGGATATAGTTCACGCCAGCGAATTAGATTTTTACATGGTACGTATTAGTTTGTTTATTAAGAAGTTGAAAATAATCGAGAAGTGTAGGGAGAAATCTTTACATACACATACATACATACATACATACATAAAATCACGCCTCTTTCCCGGAGGCAGAGACTACATCTTTCAAATTGCCATGATCTCTGCATACTTCCTTTAAAATCTTTAAGTCTAAAGAAGTCCGTAAGTGTAGCGGAATGGGATAAAAAAGAGATGACGCTTTAATTAAAACGTCAATTTTCAATTAGGAATCTATCCTGCGGGAACTCCGGGACAAAAAGTAGCCTTTGTTTTATTGTGGGTCTTCAGCTACCTACATACCAAATTTCATTACAATCGGTTCAGTAGTATTTGGTCGTACTTACATATAAAATTGGCGTTTGTTGGCGTGGAGTCTTTGACCAGCCTCAGTTGTTTAGTAGCTAGCTTTTCCATCATAGTTTTCAATTGCTGACAGTTAGAACGCGTTTTTATAACAAAATGCATTCCAAATTTAATTTAAGCGGAACAGACAGACGCGCAGACAGACTTTTGCATTTGTTATATAAGTAAAGAAATTTTCCAGGTGTCCCACAAAGCCATAAAAGGCACCGCCCGTCCCACGCGCTACCACGCGGTCTGCAACGACAGCGCCATGCCGCACGACGAGGTGGAACAGTTGGCCTTCTACCTGTGCCACATGTTCTCCCGCTGCACCAGATCCGTGTCATATCCGACACCCACGTACTACGCGCATTTGGCCTGCCTCCGAGCGAGATCTCTCACTCAGTAAGTAATTGATATTGTGTAGTTGACGTTGTTGAAGAAAATGCTGCAGTGCAGTTTGTTACCGCTCCTTCTGCACTGACGCCTCGGAAGCGGCAGTAAACTTAGTTTTTAAGTAATTTATTTGACGTCAACCAATGTTTTTAAATCATACGTTTTGACAATTATTAAGCGATATATAGTATCCTATAGTAATGAATATTTTCAAATTCAAATTCAAACTTTTATTTGTATCATATGAGTACAACAAGGTCTTCTTAAATTTATATGTATGTATACCAGATCTTCATATTTACCCTTTCGGATGTAGCAAACATTTATTATGTATTAGTAGACATACAAACTTATACATAAAGGTACCTACCTACTTAGTATCACATTATAATTTGAAATCTAATTAGAATTTTCCTTATATAAATAAATAAAGGGATAGGCTTATAAACTTAGGATTCCTCTCTTAGGCGATGGGCTAGCAACCTGTCACTATTTGAATCTCGGTTCTATCATTAAGCCAAATAGCTGAACGTGGCCATTCAGTCTTTTCAAGACTGTTGGCTCTGTCTACCCCGCAAGGGATATAGACGTGATCATATGTATGTATGTATGTATAAATAAATAATAAGAGGGTAGCTCTAGAAAGTCGAGATATCCAAGTGAAATATAATCTCTAGAAATTTCCATGTGCTGCTTTATTTAATGCTTTGAGCATCGGTTAGCACTCAAACTTATGTACATAACTCATCAAAGAATCACATTTACACGCGCATTTGGTGTTGTTTTGTAAGTTTTGCACTTCAGGCATAAATTATATTTGTAATTGGCTACATTAATATATTTTGTAAATCTTCTCTAAAAATAAAACAATTTCGATAAAAGCAATAAGTTTTTAATGAAACCAACAGCATTATTTCCGTAGTAATGTAACGTCATTATTTTTTATCACACGGCATTTATAAATGTCAATCAAGACATGGCTGGCGATTATACCTATACTGGATATAGGACTCAGACCGACGCCATATTGTTTCAACTTATATTCAGGATATTCAAAAAGGTTTTCCCTTCACAGCGGTGAAACTTTCGATAACGATGCATTGGAAAAGGAACCTCGTCGTCTGCGAGTCTTGGAATCTATTTGGAGATACAACCCCATGTTCTTCGTTTAAATTTGTATGAGCTTATATAGTCCATTTCTTTAGGTGCGAAATAAAGCTTGATATGCTTTGTTTGAAAAACAATTTTTTAAATTAATTATAAAAAAAAAACAAGAAACAAAATAAAGAACAGATGTCATTTGCTATTATATATCAATACTTTATTTTAGAAATTTATTTGATAAAAAGATACATCAATATTGATTATTTTTGCTTCAGTACGTATGTACCTAATAAAATGGACTATATTATATTGTTTTTGTTTTAACTTTGTGAGATATTATGTATTGTAAAATATGTGTGTTTTTTTATTATATTTTTATATTAAGTAATAAAATGAATCTATATAATTGATTATCAATAATACATTTAAAAAAGTTTAAAATATCTAAGATTTTTTCAATAAAAAAACTTATGATACCAAAAAAAAAAATGTTTGAAAATATATTTTTATGATTTAATTCTATTCCTATATTTAGAAAGAAACCTGTGATTTTTGGTTAATATTGTAAGACTGATTCATTTGCATTGACTTATTATTGCGTTTGATAATTAAAGTTAGGTTTTACCTATGTATTGCATTATTGCAAAAGATAGCTGCATTATTGGTGATTACAGCTAGGAGGCTGAATGTTATCGTAATTTGGAGGTAAAGTCTATTAAATTATGTGTCGATATGTTGTAGATACATTTAGTAGAATAGTTTGTTAGTCTGTAGTCTGTATCATAGTATTCAATGTCAAAATCTACGTTTGCTCGACATTAGTCAGATTCTACATTGGACTCGACTATACTACTGAGACTATCGACGGTAAATAGACATACTCCTACCTTCCGGTGTTAAAACAGGTTACATCCAAACCTTTTAGGAGAAGGGCCCAAGGTGCGCTGTTTGACAATGATCCTGGATGGGTGAGTCAGGATTTTACACGAAGCATCTTTTACAGGGGAAGCTTACCCTCATTGGATCTTGCATTCAGCCTTTAGTCGCCTTTTACGACATCCGTAGGAAAGATATGAGATGGTCATTCTATCAAAGTGGCAGGAACCACATAAAAAATTAACTCACTCATTATTTTAAAAAAATTCGGACTTACCCCACGATTACGAAATCAGCTTCCTTTCATATTGTAACTAAATGAGCAATCATCTATTATTTTGTTTTTTAAAAATCTGAAATTTGTACATAATTCAACGCCATTGAATCACCAAACGTTATTTTCAAGTAATAAATATTGCCCAAATCTTCGACAGGGTTTTCCAATAATATTTCTTGTAGTATATAATACGTTAAAAATAAAAATGTAATCAATATTGTAATACGTGTAGGCATTATGTATCTGGATGTTTTTATTTTATGACCGCCGCCGTCATGTTTACCGACCGATTGAATCGTGCTTTCGTCACGAACTCATTTCGTCACGAACTCAGTTCGTCACCATGTTCCGTAAAATTGGTATGATCTCTGCTGATCTGGTCTGATCCAGATGACAGCAGGATGGAACGATAAATATGACGTAGGTGCGAAAAAGATAGAGCATAATAGTATTGAATGTGTCATAGAGATATATTTTAAGAATTGATTCCTGAATTCGAAACTGGAAGGAGTTTTGAAGATTGATGTTTAAGATTATCTTTTCAATTATTTAATGTTTAGTTAGATGATGCCAATAAGAAGTTAACACCAAAAAAATTGTGTTAACTTCTTATTGGCATACGACATGCATTATTAAAGCCTTATACAAATCGATCTGTGACAGATGTCATATGCATACGTTTTATTGTCTGTCTTCAACGCACATACGGTATAGTTATCTTTTAATGTTGCTGTCACAAAGATCAACTTATAAGAATTAAGTATAGAAGCACTTCTGAAATTGCAAAATTTCTATAATTTTTTAAACACTTCGTATCCATGATGGCTGCCTTTTAATTCATATTTTTTGTTGTACGATAAGTTGTTAAATAAGTCTGCCTGTTATGTATTTGGGGAGTTATATTTTGAACTATGCTAAATTGCAGTAATAATAATCAGTAGAAAGTTAAAACATCCCTAATACATACAGTTTTACTTCAAATGTGTATTTTAAACATAATTATTACTAAGGAATTTAATCAGCTGACGAAAATAATTTCAAATTAATAATATCAAACATATTTTCCGGTATTTTAAATAACAAAATGTAAGTAATTTTATTCAAATAACCATTAATGTTTTTGGCAATGTTATTGTAATAAAAAGGTTTGTGCAGACAAGAGATTTTTTGGGTGAAAAATAAAACGTCTATTACGTATAAATAAGAGTTCTCGGACGGATTCACGTTCAGAATTCATCCAATCAGGTAACGTTTGCAGATAATGGTACACTTTGATTGGTTTGTTTCATAAATTTCTGATTTCGTATGAATGAAACTTATCGTAATGTAGGTAAAGTGAAGGTTTTAAAGTTAGCAAAACGAAGTACCTTACCTCCTTTACATAAATTTGTGTATTATGATCATTGTTTTCGCGCTATTTAATACAGGTACTCGTATTCTAGGCAAAAGTCTCTTCTCTGCGCTTGCCCCTACTAAATTTTTTGTTTTTTTATTTTTTATTAAATCCAACTTCATTAACCATTAAATTGAACAAATGATGGCCAGCGAAGTTGCCCAAAGTTCTTATCCATGAACCCTGATAAAACATCTTCTCCCTCCATTTTTATGATTACGGTTTACCTATAAGAGAGCGAGAGAGATATATATATTGTAAGTTGGGTGACCTTAGGACCGCTCCAATTTTGAATGACTCATCTCATTTCCGTGGATGTCGAAAAAAGGCGACAAGGGACAGGCACATTCATGTGTATCTTTAACATTGATCCAATATAGAAGAATGGAGTTGCTTCGTGATAAAGCCTGACCTACCCATTTCAGGATCATGTAACACAGGCCTCTCCAGGGAGGTGAGGATGCAACCGGTGTTAACCCTTGGAGGAAAAATAACCTTAGAGTGTTAGTTCATGAATTCATGAATGGGCTTAGTACTTCAATTGTTATCATAATTAGTGACATATGACAGGCATTCTAGTCATGTTTAGATACCGATGAAACGCACAATTTAATAATCTTAACGTCTTGATTGTAATCCGTATGTCTAGGTGATAAGGTTCAAGAATAATAAGCGAATAATGGATTACAATAATTTTTTCCCATGAATAAGTTATCTCGTGTACTTACTTCACCTTGACATCACTAGTTGTGCATAATTATTGTTATGTTTAACACACGAAAAGTAAGCCGACAAGAAGCTTAGGATACTTTGGTTTTGTGATAAAAACAAATGTTATGTGGTAAAGATGAATTTTTTTTTTATTATTTATGTGCAATTCTATCAGAATACTTAGAAAATGTTCTGATGTGAATACCAAAAGTTGTGAAGTTGGCACCAGATTTTCTAAAAATGTAAGTAATAATTTGAAGCTGGTCCATTTGTATCTAATAAAGAGCACTACATTAAAGTCTATGGCCGCTAATTATACATAATGCCAAAGAAAATTTGTGGATGAAGCATTGTATATAAAATGTTTGTGTTTGAGACTTTTAAAAGTTTTCACGTAGGTACTACCTAATTCACTTTATTCTTATTTCTTCTGGCGTTAGTACCCGTCACATCCTCGCCTCTCTGGAGAACAGTTCGGGGAAAGTCAGCTTTTTCTTATAACTAATGTAATTTTATTCATATTATATAACGTGTTATATTTTCATGAGAACTCCATTAGGTTATACATCCTCGCGTGCCTTATAGATTGTGAGCTGTTTTCATTCCACTTTTACGCCAAATCGGTCGCGTTCTGAAGCGTCATTAAGAAAAACTGGAAAACTTAGAATTCAATTGAAACAGTTTCAGGGAAACCCTTCTTCGCTCGCTTTGACAATTTAATAATTTATGACATTATTTACTGCACGTTAAGAATACAAATTACACCTCTTGACCTGATATTCCAATTTTATCGGAAAATGCCAAGTTAATAATTTTTCCAAGAATTATTCAGACTTAATTGGAATATTAATGTTTCATTTAGCAAATGAACGAAGAAAGAAAAAAAAACGCTCAATGCCATTTTTGGTGTTGCAAGTAGCTTATTCAACGATACTAATTCAATCACTATTCCGATAATGTTTCAGAGAGAAATTGATCATCGGTCAATTTGACCTAAACGGGGATTGAACCCGGCTCTTTTAAAGGCAAGAATTTTGTTTCAGTTTCATTTAAAAAAATGTCCGGTCTGTGAAGGACCTTTTGTGTGTACGGTAGGCAAATGCGATTGTATAGCCTTTAATAATAAGGTTTAGAATTGCGAGATCAGTTTCACGGTCAATTAAGCTCTATGCATGCGATTTGTCACGTACACACTGCGATTTTTTCGCTAATTTTATTGTATTATGGTAAACGCCTGTTTTATTCCTCTTGGCGTTAGTCCTGATTAAATCCTCACTTCTTTCAAGAGGGGCTTGGTTGCGCCTGGATTGGGTCAGCAGTAGCAGGAGAGTCGCCGACGCTGATACAGTCATCACGAAAACGGCAGAGTACTTGGGGAACAGATGTCAGGCCATGCCGCCACCGCCGGGCGCAGGTTAGAAGGGGTAGGCCAAAAAGGTCGTGGCTGGACTACGTAAAGATGATATGCGAGCCAGCGGACTATAGATAGCTAGATAGATAAAACTCTTTATTGCACCATAAGAGTAAAACATACAAAACAGCACAAAGCAGATAGAGATGGTACAAAGGCGGACTTATCGCTAATGCAATTTCTTCCAGTCAACCTTTGGGTGGAAGGAAACCTAACAGGAGATTGGTGTTGACTATAATTATAATTTTTTCTTCATCCTGGCACGTTCTTACTTTTCACGCGGGCGGTACACGCGATATGATATACCTATTAGGACGGATAGGACGTCCTGGTAAAGGGTCAGTCCAGTTATGAATGTGGATGAAGCGAAGGAAGTATAATGCAGTATGCAGAGATCGTGGCAAGTGGAAAGATGTAGTCTCTGCCTACCTCTCCGGGAAAGAGGTGTGATTATATGTTATGTTATGGATCACGCAATAGTACAACTCAATAATGCATTGCTTTACACGTGTTAAGTAAAATTAAGCGTTAAGTACTTACAAGTTTCAAACGAACCGCATTTCAATAGACCGTGACATTGCATCGCTAAACAAGTAACAAATTAACGTGATATTCACTTCATTAGTCCAAGAAGGTCAGAATATGCACCTACATCAGATTATAGATCGGAAGTGTATACGAGGTCACCCATCCTTACTTCCGGAACTGACTGACTGTCTGTCAATTGCATATTATATATATTTTATCGTATCCCGTAATTAGTTTAAATGGTTTGTGTTTTAATTGCTTCATCAGATTTTTTTTTTTTTTGAGATGCTAAGTTGTTGTTTGGCAATGATTTATTTATTCGATGGGTATACTGAGTATAACTGCTTGATAAGTGTAGCGTTGATGGGTCTCTGCTATTTGATACAGATAGCTTCATCAGATTTGAAAGGAAGAAATTTTGTTCTTTTCTTCCTCCTGGCTTTAGTCACGGTTGCTTTCTCACAAATCTGAAGAGGAGTCCGGGGTATGCGTTTGAAAGAAAGAAAGAAAGAAAAATATTTTATTTGATATCACAAACTTAACTATACTAAGTAACAGATTTTACAATTTGTGCGTTTTTGTGAATATCAAAAAGGCTTCCTCTCAGCATAATGTTGCGGTTGATTATGAACCCTGGATTGGGTGAGTCATTTACACGAAGCGAATCCCATCTGACCTACAATTTTTGCAGGTAAACCTAACCCGTATTGGATCGATCATTGTTACACTTCCAATTTCTTGAATGTGCAGGTTTCCTCACGATGTTTTCCCCACGCCGTAAGAGCATTGGTTAGTATTCAAACTAATGTACATAACTTTCGAAAATATTCATTGGTATATGGCCAAGGTGAGATTCGAACCTGTGCCTTTCGATTCGACCACCGACGTGACGCTCTAAATCTAAAAAGAAATTAATTTATGTCTATCTCTGGTGGCGGAGCTCTCTAGCGGAGGAGTTACAGGAGATGGTAAACTGTATGCATGAAGCTTTAAAAGAGAAAGGAATGAAAGTGAACGTAAGTAAAACTAAAACACTGGTTTTTGAAATGGAGAAAGAAATGACAGCATGTAATATTTTGATTGGAGGAGAAAAGTGGAGCAAGTGAAAGAGTTTGTATATCTAGGATCAAAGTTTACATCAGATGGCAAGTATGATAGTGATATTGAAAGGAGAGTGAACGCGGGGAACATGGTGAATGGAGCTTTGCATGCCTTTATGAGCAGTCAGAAACTATCCAAAAAGGCTCGACTGGCTGTGCACAGGGGCGTGTTGGTCCCGACATTAATGTATGGGAGTGAAAGTTGGGTATGGCAAAAGAAGCATGAAAGCAGAATAAATGCAGTGGAAATGAGAGCGTTAAGGAGTATGATGGGTGTGAAATTGAGTGACAGGATAAGGAACAGCGTGATAAGGGAATGTTGTGATGTGAAAGAAGATGTAGTTACAGGAATAGAAAAGGGTATGTTAAGATGGTTCGGTCATGTGGAGAGGATGAATGAAAGCAGGTTGACTAAGCAGATATACAAGGAGAGTGTGGAGGGAAAGGTCGGAGTGGGAAGACCTAGACGAACGTATCTTGATCAAATTAAGGACGTCCTGGTAAAGGGTCAGGTCAAAAGTACCCGAAACCGCCGAGCTTGTATGAAGAGAGTTATGAATGTGGACGAAGCGAAAGAAGTATGCAGAGATCGTGGCAAGTGGAAAGAGGTAGTCTCTGCCTACCCCTCCGGGAAAGAGGCGTGATTTTATGTATGTATGTATGCTATCTCTGGTTTCCTTTTTCAGAATATTCTGAAGTTTGGAATTTCAAGTCAGTTGGAACCAAGTTCAGAGCTCGAGTTTAGAGAGAGAGCGAATTAGAGCCTTTTTCATGTACGAGTAAGTAAAGAAACGTTTCCTATTCTTTCCCAAGGATGTCGTTAAAGGCGACTAAATACCTAAGCTAATATACTTGGAATTCTGCTTGTGGGCGATAGACTAGCAACCTGTCATTATTCTCAATTCTAGTGTCTAATTAGTTTAGAAGTTATGAGGGAACAGATGAAAATCACCCTCATACATGCGTACAGGTCAAAATCATAACCCTCCTTTTTGCTTCGCCATAGTCGGATAAAAAGTAAGTGTAACACCTCACGGTTATTTAAAGCCTTCTTAAAGGTATAAACCTACACAGCGCACTTTTCTGATTGTCGATACCAAATTTACGTTTTGAATTAATTTATTCATTTAATTAAGAACATCGAAGGATAATCCACTAAACTTGGCACAGATATTAAAGTTATTAAGTTATGAGAGTTTTTGCAAAGGTGACTCCACGGTTGAGCGGGAAACGATATTATGCAAGGTAAAGGCCTTACAGGTTCTCATGCTTTTAAACTGCAAACAATATTTTGTTTATAATTAATTTATTTGTTTACTGATTCGGTTCCATTGATTATGGACCCTGCATGAATAATTGCTATCTGAATCTACTGATATTTTGGTGAAAAGTTTGATTAAGTAACTATAAACATTTTTATATGACTCCTGCCGTGCCGTGTGGTTCCCGGCATACTTATATATATAAAATATACATATGCACATTATGACCATCAGATCGCTTTTCTGTGGAGTTCGTGAAAGGTGACAAAAGGAATAGAATGCTGACATGATGGCGAATCGTGTTCCAATTCCAATATGGGTTAGGTTCTTTTGCAAAGGTTGCAGAGGTCCGACGGAAGATTCGGAATCAAGACCAAAGGTGCAACCCACGCTCCTCTCCAGAGACGTGAGGATGTAACCGGAACTAACGAACTAAGAAGATAAACACTAAGTAGGTATAATCAATCTATTATTACGTTGACACGCAAAGAAATTAAATCGCGGAAGCAGATGAGATACTGCCGCAATAAATAAACATGTTCATCTCTTTATCTTTTATAATTACATGTTTCATTGATGTGTAGGTGCGGTGTTTAACAAAGAACTACTTATTAACGGAACTAAAATAATACTTACAAGTTTTTTAAACCGCGACAAAAAACTTCTGATCTGTAGTTAGACGTGTGAGGCGTGCTCCTGAACGAATGAACCGATCATGATTTAGATCATTTAAATCCCACTAAAATCCAATTATTTTGTGGAATATCATCGGACTATTAAATAATATAGATACAAAATAAATGATTAAAAAAAAATACACATATTTAAAAAATATTGTTCAAATTTAATATGCTTTTAGCTCAGAAAGTCATTGTTTCTTAAAAATAGGTATTTTAAGGAATTGATGTTAAAAGTTTAATTGTATAGATAATAATATACCTTACACTTGTATAGATAATATACCTATACAGAACCTTTGTAATTTTGTTTCTTGTGTTTATCAGTCTCGATGTTTTCTGTGTACATAAATTAGTAAATAAATAAATAAATGAAAATTAAAATTAATTCAGGTTTTGCACGGCGAATTATCTCTATTTACTGCACATTTCATCCATTTTACTCAGCAAACAAAACCGGGTAAGTCCAATGTGCATTATAAGGTAATTTCACCACAACACCTACATTTGCAGACGCCCAAGTCACTAAAAGGGCCGAGACCTTGCTCTAGAAGATAAAAAAAAGTTATATCACCGATTTCCGCATACTGAAGGTGAACGACCGGCCTGGACAATGTCAGTGAATGGATTGAAAAATCCTTTTGATATTTTTATCATTATTTTTAAGGTTTCTGAAACAAATAAAACCACTTTTAGATATCAGTTGGTTTTTAACAGCGGCTTGTGGTTTAAATTTGGTTTGTTAGGCCGTTTCTTCATCTAAACTTGAGCTATGAAAGCGGTAGTAATAAGTTTCATTAAAAGTAATGTTTTTTATGTGATAAGTACTTTGCATCATGAAAAAAAAATGACATACATACATATGGTCACGTCTATATCCCTTGCGGGGTAGACAGAGCCAACAGTCTTGAAAAGACTGAATGGCCACGTTCAGCAATTTGGCTTAATGATAGAATTGAGATTCAAATAGTGACAGGTTGCTAGCCCATCGCCTAAAATAGAATACCAAGTTTGTAAGCCTATCCCTTACTCGCCTTTTACGACATCCATGGGAAAGAGATGGAGTGGTTCTATTCTTTTTTGTATTGGTGCCGGGATCCACACGGCACAAAAAAAAACGAAATTGGTACATTTGCTAAATAACGACATACCTACTTACATACAAGCGTAGGTTTATCACCATCTTACCACTCAATGCTATCTAGCAACCCTTCTCACGGATCAAAAGATCACAAACTAAACTTTGTCTGTGAAAAATCAGACAAAGTTGCCTTGTGTTTGCTGCTACTCTAGAATATACTTGATGTCACTCCCACGAATGCCCTAAAGTTGATCAATTTTTGAAAAAATTAAGATCTAAGCTGGGTTAGCCCCAGATAAAATTTTGTTTCTTTGAAATACTGTAGCCATTCCAATATCTATTAACAAAAAAAAAATCAATATAGTTTATGCTAATAGCACCAATAGACATTTCATCTTTTGGTCCGTAACAGGAAAATTATACCTACATCTGACGAGTTATCAACGTCTAAAAACAACGTACGTCCGAAGTTATTAAACAGGTTTCGCTTCATACAAATGTTTTCAAAGTCGCAAGCTTTAGGGAAGTATTTTTCGAAATTCCCATAGAACCGAAGCCGTGAGCAATAATCTAGCCACAAGACCAAGAGACATTGAACTTGAGTTGGTAACATTGACCTACTTGTGACATCCATGGTTCAATGGACGAAACCTTTGCTTGCATCAATAGTTTCTTATGAAAATGATTATCTAATCGGCGGCGTGTCGAATCTATTTCTTTGACGCTTGGAACAGAGACGCGTTTTCATATAAAATGGCTATAGTTTAATCTCTTTTTTGTTTAGGACTGCGTATATTGGAAGCGTTAACTTTGTAAAAGAAAAGTAGCTGATTTTTGGCGTCTTTTATAATAACAGTATTTATTCTAGGATCGGCGGAACTTAGGGAGCTGCCCCTTAAGGCGCCCAGGAGCGAAAACAAGCTAAATAAGTTACCCAGAACGGACATAATACACTTTGTAATATGTACCTATATAATACAGTACCTATAGAAAAGTATACGTAGGTACTACAACCGATAGGTGTAGTGTAGGTACGCTACGAATGAGGTATACCTACTTTTCCATGTGCAAACTCAATCTATGTAATCTGTCTCGAATAAATTTATTTATATTGTGGAAAAATAATTTCCTAATTTCTTGTTTTCTGATTTATTCCATTTCATACATAATTTACTAGATATAGCTTTTAAACTTGGGATTCTTCTTTTTAGCGATGGGTTGGATGGATGGCAACCTGTCACTATTTGAATCGCAATTCTATCATTAAGCCAAACAGCTGAACAAGCTACGTTCATATGTTTGGCTTAATGATCAGCCTTTTCAAGACTGGCTCTGTCTACACCGCAAAGATGTGATAAAATGTATGTATGTATGTTAACTAGGCATGTTTAGAAACAAAAAGTATTGGGGCCCTGTAACTATTGCTGGAGACAAGAGGTTTGTTAATTATTAGTTATCAATAGTAAAATATCTTTAAATTATTCTATAAAGCTCGCTCGCTCATCATTTTAAACCACCTTCAAAAAAAGGTGGTTCTCAGTTTGACCTGTATGCATGTTTGTCCGCGATTAGGCATCTCGCGTTTTGCTGTACATATTATGATGCAGTTTTCAGAAAAGTGTTACATTAAGGGAAAAGGTTTTAGAAATTTTATCGACTTCAAAAAAGGAGGTTCTTTTTACAATTTCCCTTTTTTTTCCTTCTTTTTATTGTTTTCTAATCATTGAAAAATAATAATTTCGTCCTAGTTATGTTTACTTGAGTAATATATAGCAGTAACAATATATTTTAATACTATCTACATTTAGTAATGGGATTTGAGCACCAAAATTTTTGCCTAAACTAGATTATTGTAATAGGTAGAAGATAACTAAAACAAATTTATCGACGGACAAAAATGACAAAAAAATGTTTTGACTAATTATGACAAATAGTCATGTTCTGAAGTAAATGACCCGGAGTTTGCGAGGTCAATTCCCCCAAGAAATAGGAAGGCAAGTATACCCATAATACCTACCTGTTACCAATATTATTCAATGTGCAAAAAGTTAGGTGCCGTGTGGTTCCCGTCACAAATAGAAAAAAGAATAGGACCACTCCATCTCTTTCCCATGGATGTCGTAAAGGGCGACTAAGGGTTGGCTTATAAACTTGGGTCTTCTTCTTTACGGCGTCGGGCTAGCAACCTGTCACTTTATATGAATCTCGATTCTATCAGTGGGTAAGCCAAGCAGCTGAACGTGGCCTATCAGTATTTTCAATACTATTCGGCTCTGTCTAACCCGCAAGGGATAAAGACGTGATTATATGTTTGTATGTATCTATGTATGTATGTTATATTGACTGTTCAGCTTATTCTGGTTTTGTAGAGAAGAAAAAATATACCTAGTATGCGCCAGAACTTTACTTTCAGGCGATGGGCTAGCAACCTGTCACTATTTGAATTTCAATTCTATCAATCCGTATATCCAGTCTTTACGATATTGTTGGCTCTGTATACCTTTTTTGGGGGTAAATACGTGATTATATGTCTGTACTTTTTCTGGTTTAATAATTTTCGAGAACATTATACTTTATTTACTGAAGCATAAAGCATATTTTTTAATTTATTCAGTTTAATTAAAAGAGTGCCGTGTGGTTCCCGGCACCAATACAAAAAAGAATAGGACCCCTCAATCTCTTTCCCATGGATGTTGTAAAAGGCGACTAAGGGATAGGCTTACAAACTTGGGATTCTTTTTTGGGCGATGGGCTAGCAACCTGTCACTATTTGAATCTCAATTCTATCATTAAGTCAAATAGCTGAACGTCTTTCAGTCTTTTCAAGACTGTTGGCTCTGGCTATCCCGCAAGGGATATAGACGTGACCATATGTAGGTATGTATGTAATTAAAAGATAAACATAAATTTTCAATTAAACTAATGTGTTATCAATATTCGTAGAAAAATCTGATTACATACTTCTTTCGCTTCATCCACATTCATAACTCTCTTCATGCAAGCTCTTCGCACTCATGATGTACTTGATGTGTATATTGTTTGATGTACTTTTTTTTTATAATTTTATTGCATTTCTCAATCTGTATGGTTATCAATAGTTTAACCAGATTAAGTAACATGTACTATGTACAAACATACATACAGTTACGTCTATATCCCTTGCGGGGTAGACAGAGCAAACAGTCTTGAAAAGGACTGAAAAATTGGGATTAAAATAGTGACAGGTTGCTGCATGAATAATCGTCTACATGAATAATCCGAATTTTATTAGCCTATCCCTAAGTCGCCATATACGACATCCCAGGGAAAGAGATGGAGTGGTCCTATTCTAAAGTGCCGGGAACCACACGACATAAAAAATATTATTTGGTAATTTAAGGATTCATCTATTACAGCTCCAGAGTTGAAGAAAAAATTGTATTAAAGCCTAAAGAAGAAATTACAATATTATGTAATTTAAATATGTCACAATTAAAAACTAAGCAAAAATATGAATAACTTCTCAATTTTTAATTAATTATTTATTAAAAGTTTTCTATAAAAATTTACGTTTCAAAATGTAAAAATAAACCGTTTTAATATTTTTTTATGAAATCTTTTGCGTGCACTATATATGTACATAAAAAAAACACTTATGAAACATCTCATACAAAAAAAAAAAATATAAAAACTTTTCTACTTTTCAGCCAAACCCCACGGGGGTTGCGACCGAATAATTAAAAAAAAAAAAGATCAACTTCCCGCGCTCGCCGGAGGCCGAACCTGTCCTATATAACGTCAAGCCACCGTCCAGCCTCTTACTACCCGGCTATCAGGCCAGCAGCGAACACAGCCAAAGGTTATAAGACCTTATAAACTTACGTTTAGTTACGTGATCTATCAGGGAAATTGACTGTACGCGACTGTACCACCTCTGTTTGCTTGCAGTGCGCAAGATTTCCGGACGAACGCCAGTCTGCGCACACGCCGACCACAGCCGGCCGAAACCAGTGAATCAGTGTCAGTGCCAATAGTGATCATGAATAGCTACGTTAAAATCGTAAGTTTTTTTTGTTTTGTTTTTTTTTTTATTTTTTTTAAGTGAAAAGTTTTTTTTTTCTATTGAGATGAGTTTGTGTTAGTGTTGCTTAGATAATAAGCGAATGTGAGTGTAAACATTCGATAACTTGAAACTAATATTATTATTTGTGTTTTAAAAGTTACTTTAAGGATTAGGATTGTATATAACTATACTATAGGATAAAGGTTAGGATGAAAAAAAAATAATAGAAAATATTAAGTGAAATGAAAAATACCAAGGTTTTTTTTTATTGATAGCATTTTAGGAGAAGTTTTATATATAAAATTATTATTATTCATAACAATAAGCTGTTTGGCTTAATCATTGATACTAAAGCTAATTATAACTTAAAATATTTTTTATCTAAAGTTTAGATAAGAATACATATTAAATTTAAAGTTATGAAGTCGCATATACAATATTCAATAACTTAAGTCGATGCAATCTATTATTATATAAATAAAATAAGTAGGGATGCTCTACATAAACAAAAAATATAGTTGTATGAACTTTTTATACGGTTTGTCAAACGTGAACACTTATGACCAATAATTAATCATGAGAATAATGACTTAACTGCAACAATAGGATCTTTTGTTGACCTGTCCTTACTTAACAATTTTTCTTTATTAATTCCCACATAAGTCCTTAGTGATAAAATTTGAGCAAATGCACAATGATATCAATTTAGATGACAGATAGTACAAATTTTCAACGACATTGAGAAATATATAAAGGACATATTACACTGTTTATTGACACTATCTGAATTACGATCGTCGCGTGTTTGGTACCAAAAAAATTTTCTATAACGTTCGTTATAATAGTGTATAATTACATTATATATATCAAGTACATTCTATATTATTTCTATAAATTAATTTAAAAATCTTAGCTTATCTTATGTTATTATGTAAAATTTCACTTTGAAGTCAAATAACTAAGTACATAAATTAAAGTCAATATTTTGCTCACGATTCCGATGACTCGGTGTAACTACTTGTAATATTTTTACGAGTGACCTACTTGGTATAACTGCTTTAGATCGTAAATATATATTATTTGTAGGACACTTCCTAGTTTCCCAAGACTCTTGACTTCTTATTTTTGTTTGCTTGAATTGCATGTTGTCAAATATAATGTACTATCTAGGTATATAGTGTAAAAAATTACAGAATTAAACTTTACGAAGATGACAAAACATAATTGATGATTACAATGTAATATTCTATACTTAGATATTTTACTTATTACTGTATATATAAACATAAAATAAAAACGTTTATTTTATTCAATATAACATTGAAAACATTATTAAAAATAAACACATTTTACTTTTACATAATTTAATGTAACATAAAGTTTAAGTATAAAGATGATTTACATACAATATACCAACAAATTGTGAATGGAAAGTACCTATTTTGTAATGTACCAGTAAATTTAGGTTTACTATTTCGGTAATCTTACTTGATTTCCGTTTTGATCTTACAACATTCAATTAATTATCACTTAAATAGCTTTGTCTAATTTTGATTAATTAATTGTTGCACTCACACTGTCTAGATGGTAATCTTTAGTTTCGCAAAATTTAAGATCGGCTTCACTAAGTATTATAATCATTAAAATGTCCACGAATAATATGTAGTTATAATAAATTCTCAAGTCATAACCGTCACATTCGTCGGGTTAGTAAAGTATTAAAATTATTAACTTTGTGTTAACTTAATCAACGTAACTTGGTGAATTTAATTATAAATAGACATTATAACATTAAAATAAGTTAGTACTTGAAAACCTGGTTTATATTATTAATTCGATGATTAAAATAATATATTTGTTTGAGAGGTGTATAAAATGCTTGACTACAAGTTGATTTGCAATAGACTACTATTCTATTTCATGGCCACTTGTTCATGTGATTGCCCATCACAAAGACAGATCGACGTTAAAATTATTATACATTATTATAGATAGTGCGTTAAAAATTATATAAAAAATAATTAGGTCAGTTTCGTGATTATGAGAAGAAAAACGGCCAAGGGCATGTAGCTACGTGAATTAAGAATTATATTGTAGTACCTACTTCGAAACTCATTATAGGTATTAGGCATGCGAGACGGAATCAACACCTCTTTGCATAATTACCTATTTGAGAATAGGCACCTGTTTCGTGCAGTTATTAATTGTTGTGTGGGCGGGCGATGATGCGAAGAAGACTTTTATCATTTGTTTTATTTGACATTGGGCGGTCTGAAATTACAAGTATATAAGTATCAGGCATGCAATGGCATCAACACGTTTTTACATTTATCTATTTGAAAATAGGCCCCTTTTTCGTGCGGTTATAATTGTTGAAAAAGCTTCCATGTGACATGAGGTTGTCTGAAGAAATTGATCAAATTTTGCACATCACCTATTTTAAGATTATCATGTAGTTTTGTTATATTTTAATATGAATTTAATATATTTATTTAATATGAAACAATATTAAACACTTGGTTTTGGACATTTTCTTCTTGACAAATTTGTAAAACCTATTTGAGATAAAGATTCAGCTTGCGGCTTTACACAATAGCTTCATTTTCATCGCTGTAGTTACTTCAATTATAGTAAAAATAGACATCAAAGTGTGAAGCCAAAAGTAACCAAAATAGAACAATAGGCGACAGTCATGCATTATACTTAGCTTAGTGTTTTTAAAAAAAGTTAAGATTTTTTAGTATAAAAATTGTTGCAACAGTCTTTGTTAGACAGAACTTTTAGAAGACAATATTTTCATAACAAAAGATCATACAACATCAGTACATATTTAATGTCTTTGTACCTTATAACATAATCTCAGGGTTCTGATTTAAGGAGCCAATAGGCTTGAAAAAACTTGAAAGCCATGATCAGCTGGGTGTAGATTGCTATTCCAACGTCTTAAAGAAGAAAATTCAATGATAGAATATAATTTGTTAGGGTTTTTAAACTAAAAATATATTATATGATGAGTGTGTGGTAGAGAGGTAAAAAATTGAAGGAAATGACAGCCTCTATTTCTAAAACAATTCGTCTTATCACGATTGTCATGGTCGTTGATTTTTGTTACACATCCTTTTACTTAACGATGAAAAGTATACCTTGTTAGTTACCATTGTCCGTTTGGTAAAAACGAAAAAAAAATACAAGAACACCTTATTTTATCAACAGCATCTTATATAACGGCTTATACTGCTGTGTAATTTTTTTAAATAAATCAGAAGGATATTATGTTAGTCTATCTTTCTTTTAGATTTATTTACTTAGCTGAACATGGCCTATTAGTATTTCCAAGACTGTTGAATCTGTCTACCCCGTAAGGGATATAGACGTGAGTTTATGTACTTTTTTTTAAAGAAAACTATCTTAGAAACCACCTCAATTTGTGAAATTGAATAAAAAAATATCTATCTGATTTTCGGCAAGTTATTTTTTTTTGTGCTAATAATTAATTAACAAAATTGTGATGTCAAGATGTGTATGTTGTAATCATTGTGTAATACTGAATGTATGTGTGTATCAGTTAACTGAACGCTTCACATATTTTTAAGGAGAAAGTGGAAACTGCCATCACATTTATGTTTGTTTGTGAGTCGTAGACTCAAAAAACACATATTTTTTTTGCAAAACTTTCAATTTAAATTCAATTAAATAAGTTATTTTGTTACACATATTAAATCATGCTTATTTTCCGGGAGGTAGGCAGAGACTATATCTTACTATCATCTACCGTGATTCATATATTTATTTCTAATTTTTTTTTGATTCATTGATTCCTGCATATTTCTTTTGCTTAATTCACATTCATTTAGATAAATTAATAACACAGTCAAACAGAAAAGAAAAATATTTTTAAATGTAAGTAATGATAAGTAATTTTTATCTCCGACACACGTGTAATTAATTAATTAGTAGGTAGGTACATCCATTCAACACAGCCAATGGAAAAAACAGCAAATAATGAAATTTATTCATTAACATACTTCTGGTATAATAACGACATAAATTATCTTTTTTTGAGCCAGTTTTCGTACGTAAATGCTTTTTTATTGTAATAAAGTATTATTTTTATGTATGATGCCACACTAAAAATACATTAATGGCGATTTGTATTGTAATGAATTTAATTTTGTGAAACTGAGATAATTCTTACTAATATTATAAATGCCAACGTCTCTGTCTGTCTGTTACCTACGCTTACATGCCTAAACCACTGAACCGATTTTAATGAAATTTGGTACAGAGATAGATTAAATAATCACGCGGTCGAAGTCGTGGGCAATAAACAACTTATTTATAAACCATGATTGACTTGATTTCTCTAAATTTAAACATCATCAAATCATCCATGAGAGTGATTTAATGATGTTTAAATTTAGAGAACCTATGACCTTTTCTGCTCTCATCCTACTTGCAAAAAGAAACATTAAAATAGATGTTATTATGACATAATCAGTAGTATTTATATGTTAGTATACAAGGAAGACGGACAAAAGCATGATGATTATAGCGTTATAACTCATTTACCCAATCTTCTAATACTTATATAATAATTATATACATCTAGAACAGACTAATTCTTGTTTTATTATTTATATCTTAAAATATAAAGTGAATGCCTGACGGTGATAATATTGTCAGAAATATTGCTATCATAAATATTTCGGGAAATCCGAGCTTATTATAGCTGACATTTGCAAATTATTTATTATACATCTACATTATTGTACAACTATATATAATATGTATATTTTATATAACTTAATAACATTTTAGAATAGAAACCATCCTATATGTTTCCCATGGATGTCGTAAAAGGCGACGCGAAGGAGATATGCTCCTAAGAAGGAAAGGAAAGAGATGGAGTGGTCCTATTCTTTTTTTTCATTGGTGCCGGGAACCACACCGCGAGGGATATAGACGTGAATATGTATGTGTGTATTTATAGCCTTATTAAAAAAAAAAGAACTTTTGCAAAGTTTGGACAACTAGACGGAATAGTGCAAACATTTTGTACAATTTCTTGCAAATCATTGCCACGATAGTTTCAATCAAGGATAACTTCAATTTTAAATTGAAAGGTTACGTGATTTCTCTCAACGTTATGTTTCATTGTCCTTTCTATACGCAATGTCAGAATATTCAAATTAATTTTTCAATTTTTTATTGCAACATTTCGATCATGCCGCCCTAGATCTAAGTTTTTGAGTTCCAATAGGTATTACTACCTGACCTTGAAGTGATCACGTGACAATCTGTGAATAGACAATTTTCCCATTGTGTGACGTTTCCTCTACTCGGTTTTATGTTGGCCTTAATATAGGAGTCAAGGCTTGTAAATATTCACTTGTATCTTAATGCCTATGGAGGCCTTGTCATTGTGTTTATTTACATAATCGACGGCCTCGTGGCATATCCCGCATTTTATAGATCGCAAGTCTCTAAGGTGCAATATCAGGAGTGTTGTGAGAAATGTCACTGATTATACCTTGGATAGTTGAAGTTTAAATAAGTTGTTGCACACGATTGTGACCAGTTGATTTGAGATCGCTTATCCCTAATTTTTGTTCTTAATACGAATAATATAATTTCTAAAATAATGATCAATAAATAATGGAAAAAATAATTTTGTTGCAATGATAATTTATTATATAATAATTTATTTTCTGTGCTAGGTATATCATAAAAGTACGGAAACGAGGGAAAATTCCACATAGGTCAAAAAGAAAATAAAAAAATAAACAGTCTTATTTCCTAATCAACAAACAGCGAGTAAGGAAATAAAATAATGAGATCTACCTACTTAACTTAAAGTAAATTAGCAATAAAAACTTATATCAAAATACATTAGATTACGCGAATTAACCGTGTTGTTCTATAAATATCCGATCATATGATCTGCTAGTAATAAATATGGTAGCCGGAAGGCGGAAGTTCATTCGTGGACCGGTTTGACGGCTGGTCTGCGCAGACGCAGGCGCGACGATGTGCGTGTAAGATTTGATCACGCTCACATGCACATGTGTAGTATGTGTGTGTGTGTGTTTAAAGCTAGGGTTGATGTAGATTTTATAATAATAAAAGTTATAACATAAAAATGAATTAATTTTACTTATTTGCAATTTTTCGGACTTTCTCATAAGAAAGGCAATGATTTCTAGTAGGATGCTTCAGTTAGCTCTCCTTAGAAAAATATTTAAACTTTGGAAAATAAATATCAATGATTATTTAACTGATTAATGGACGCATAAACGTAGGTTAAAAAAACTAGTTCAAATTAATTTGAAGTAATTTGGAGAGACGAGCAAAACTTACATTACTTACGCAATTTGATCTTTAGCGCCAAAAAATCAATTTTCAATATTTGTATTTATGAAATTCTATAAAATACATAAGACGATATGAATAAAATGTTATTATTTCGATAACCCTGAAGGCGAATGCCCATTCATGGTTAGTTATATACGTGTATGAGTGTAATGTATTTCATACAATTAAATACAGATTTCACAGACAAATAATTATTACGTTAGTGACAAGTAACTTAGACTTATTACATCGATTGTACAATTTTTAGTTTAAATGCATTTGTGAGACACAAATACGGTTAAAACGAACATAACTTTCCTTTTGTACAGTCCGATGAAAAAGATTTATAAGAAGTATGGGAGCCTCATGTATTTTTTTGAACATGTCACCGCAAACTTAAATTGTTTAATTTTTAATTCTAGACTTTACGTTTTATAAGGAATAGACATACGTTTAATATTTCAAAAGTTAATTATTGTTACATATTTACAAAATATTGTAATTGTTACATGATTTTTTCTAGAGCATTATTTTTTCAAGTAAAGAAATCATGCTTAAGTGAACAAATTAAATAGAAAGTATTTTAAAACTAAGTGTTCTTTCCTTAGATTTCTTTCTTCGTTCTCTAAAATATCACTAAACTATTTAATCTAACACGTAATTATGAAATATTTGTTTGTGTTGACAGCCAATTAATCTAATTTGCCTAACATTTGAAATACAAATTAGGAAATTCTGAGCCAGTAACTAGAATACTACTGTAACTAACCAAGTATAATTAATCACTGCCAAATTATACATTATGAAGGTTTAATATACACAGCATCATTTATATCTAATATATCATCTTTGTAAGACTTGTTGTTCAGTTTTTAATTTTTTAACGGTTATGTTTGAAGTGTTTCTTATTTATATGTATATATTGTACTGCCACTAAATGTCGTTTAGAATAATATTTGTTTAAGTTCGTCTTTTATTTTCCACTAGGTTGACTTATAAAATAATCTGTATAAAATCTATAGAACCATCATTAAAATAAAATGATTTGATTGGTACTAGAAAAAATAAATCAAGAGCTTCGGATTTTTTATAAGTACATACGCTTGAAATATAAAAACAAAAAAAATAATAATATTAAAATATGTTAATATGTCAAGAGTAATTAATCATCTGACATATCTTTTTTTTCGTAATTTAAGTCTTAAAAAAAAGTTTAAGACTTAAATTACCCAAAAAAGATCTACAAAAAAATATTAGTCCGGGCGCAAAACTTAAGGAAACCGAAATTAAGCATACAATGTCTTGAACTACTAATAACAATTAAAGCTGCGATTGTTGAACCTGATGGAATTTTCCAATATAAATTAGTTGGCGGACGCGGGCAAATCCGGGCACGTGCCCAGCGCTGCGTGACGTCTCACGAATTACTTGCATAGAAATAATATTTGTAGGATTAAGATATAGGAACAATTTTTTTTTAGTAATTCTGGTTATATCCCCAAAGAGGGCAGGTGATTTTATTTTACTTTAAATTAGAAAAGATATCTCAATTTTATCATGAATTCAGAAACTGTAAATATCATTTGACAATATCCTTATTTATTTCGTGTTAATATGTAATTACTTTATATTGTATCAAATCAACATTTATCTTTACTTTTAGTGGTTTACTCTTTTCTCCACTTCTTTTAATATTTTTATTTGTAGCATCATCGTAACACACACATATAAAGCAGAGGATTTAGTCATAACCACTGAAAAAATATTCTCGATTTAAACAGAGATTTCTCAACACAGTACCAATTATTTTACTTTTAAATCGAATTGAGTCTAGAAAATTACCGTTTTGTGTGCACAAAGAACAGTTTAATTTTCAATTGCAAATAACAAAAGATAAATCTAAATATACTCCTTTAATAAATACTAAAGAAAACAGCTTCTATTGTCGGTCCTGTCCAAAACTGACCTTGTGTTGAATGTACCTACTTTCGATATCAGAACTAAACCATTGTGAGATATAGCTGACATACCGCTAACTGCTCCGATCAAAATAATCATAATAATATATCATTACCAATGATGTTTATAGCCTAAAGGAAATATTGAGCGATTATATCAATTGTATTTACAAATTTTTTGATAAGGTAAAAAGTAAAGGTGCCGAAAACGACATACAGACGTAATCATGTCACAGTATGGTAAAGGCTTTAGAAGAGAAGATTTATGATTCAATAAAGAAAATATTTCAAATATGTATATGGACAGAGCAAAAATGACTTGATTGAGCAGGTGATGATGATAGGTGTTATGAAAATGATAAAATTTTGATTAAAATTCACATAATAGATGTTACTTAGCTCGATATAGAATACAAATGTGATAAAACATATCTAAATAAAATTTCTGTTTGTCTAAATTCAAGTAACACCCACAAACTGTTGTAGGTAAAACGTTGAAACTCTTATATCATTATACTTTAGCATATAATCACGGATTTATCTCTTATGAGGTAGACAGAGCGACCAGTCTCGCAAAGGTTAAAAGGCCACTTTCAGCTGCATGGCTTTAAGCTGGAATTGAGATTAAAATATAAGCAGGTTGTTAACCCATCGCCTAAAAGAAGAACACAAAGTTTATTAACCTTAGAAGCTTAGAATTTCCCTTAGTCGCCTTTTAGGACATCTATGGGAAAGAAATGGAGTGGTCCTATACTCTAAAGTAACCACTCGGCATCTGGGTATCACATTGGGTAATTTTTATATGGAAAAAGTACTTTTCCGCGAGTATAGTATCTCTTATAATATTTTAAGGACGAATTTCATGAGGGATGTGAAGACAAAAGCTACTTTTTGTGACAACACTACAAGTCTTACCATGGTTGGATGGAGGCTCCAAGTCACCGTTAACCATTATAACATTTTAGGTCAAGAATGTAACCTTCATTTGCCGTAGTAATAATTAGTAAAATGTTGATAGTGTGCATGCACAATAATGCATGTAATATGTAAAAATCGCAATATGTTATCGTTTTATAGTTTCCACTCCACGTCAATGAAGGGAAAGGCTTATAATGTTGGGATTCGTCTTGTGGGAAGGTCTGGACGAACGTCACTTGAACAAATTAAGAACGTCCTGGCAAAGGGTCAGCTCAAGAGTACCCAAAACCGCCGAGCTTGCTTGAAGAGAGTTATGTATTTGGATGAAGCGAAGGAAGTATGGAGAGATCGTGGCAAGTGAAAAGATGTAGTCTCTGCCTACCCCTCCGGGAAAGAGGCGTGATTTTATGTATGTATTCGTCTAGTAGGCGATGGGCTAGCAACCTGTCACTCATTTGAATATCAATTCCATCATTAAGACATACTGAATGTGGCCGTACCGTGGCAAATGTATGGAACAGCTGATTTTTATCGCAATTTTTATGATGGCCCTATAGCAAAAGTTGTTCTTTGTGATGGTATAAGCATATAGATAAAAGATACATACATATGGTCACGTCTATGTCCCTTGAGGGGTAGACAGAGCCAACAGTCTTGAAAAGACTGAAAGGCCACGTTCAGCTTTTTGGCTTAATGATAGAATTGAGATTCAAATAGTGACAGGTTGCTAGCGCATCGCCTGAAAAAATCCCAAGTTTGTAAGCCTATCCCTTAGTCGCCGTTTAATACTATACCCTGTATAACCATGACCTGGGTACATGGTTTTATAACACATCATTAAAGTCCTTTGTCTAAATCGCGTGAGGTCCTCACGTGTATTTTGCGTGTCCATTAAACCCATAATGACAATAATTTGACTACCTTCAGAATGTAGGTGACAACTATAAGCTTAATTTGACGGACTGTGGATATCATCATTATTTTGAAGGTTGGGAGTTGAAGAAAATAATTGGTTGTTAGCACCGTGCTTATTAACCTATGAAGGTACTATTTGTAGTCCTTACTAATTAAAGATTTGAGACTTGCAAACTTAGCATGCAAATGTTATAGCATAGTTTGAACTTAGAAAAAACTACTTTACTAACAAATACATAAAGTTCATTTCATACAGAATGGATGGATACGCGCGCAAATATAAGAGAACTTTTATATGTTGTCCAGTTCAAAGTTGAAATTTGTATCGATTATTCTGATCTATAGTCTAATCTATAGTTTTTATTATTAAGCATTTATATTTATAAAGTTTATTACTGGATAGTACTTGTATACTGTGATAGTAGGTAGAAATAGGGATTCATGTACGATTTATCCCTTACAAGTGATGATAGACATGGCTTGTGTAAATAAATATAACTGCACCAATTTTGTTTTTAACGCACATCCGTACATGAAGGTTCTATAAATTGCCGTGTAAATGAATCGTATGTACCTAAACGTATAATCTATGAGGATATCCGATGCTAAGAAAATCACGCGATATGCCGACGATTAGATAATATTGCGGATTGACCCTTGATGTATCTTAGTGTATTGAAATCTTTAATTTACTATTTTAATAAACATGCTTTTTATCTTGGGATTTTGCGAAGGGTCTAGATTTCTCTCAGAAAGACTATCTGTCACTATCTTTGAACAGTAATACCATTATTATACATAGTATACCCGTAACACAGTACTTACATAGTATTATATATATATTAGATATAGTATATTCGGCGAATTGTGGTCTTTAAGCTCTGCCTACCCCGTATGAAGTAAAACTTGATATCTCACAATGACTAGGCGGTTGCGATTGCGACAACGCGACGATGGCACATTTATCAGAATTTACCATCTCTATGAGTTAATACATACATACATACATATGTTCACGTCTATATCCCTTGCGGGGAAGACAGAGCCAATAGTCTTGAAAGGACTGAATGGCCACGTTCAGCTATTTGGCTTAATGATAGAATTGAGATTCAAATAGTGACAGGTTGCTAGCCCATCGCCTAAAAAAGAATCCCAAGTTTGTAAGCCTATCCCTTAGTCGCCTTTTACGAACCACACGGAAATGTGTTAATTTTATTCCTAATTCTATAATTGTAAATTATTCGGTGTTAACAATTTGTGAGACACTCAATATTTTTATTGTATTCATCAATAAAAAAATATTAAGCAAATCTAGATTACATTAACGAGATTATGGTCACTGGTCTATAATTTATGGTTATTGGCAAAATGAGGCCTTGTCTATGATTAGATCATATCGCCCGTTGATGTGTGAAACAAGATCAGAAGTTATGATGCTTGAGCATTTATCTTTGGTTTATCAGCTGCGATAAATCGTTTAACTAATGGACTAAAATTACTTGAATTTAAAAGTTAAAACATAAACTTACTGAATAGAATTCTGAAAGCGCGTCAGTGGTCGAGTGGTTAAGGTCGTAGGTATCGTTCAAAGGTTCACAGTTTCAAATCTTCCTACGTCGTACCAATAACTTTCTTAGTTACGTTTAATTAGTCTGATTTGTATGGTTCATGGTGAGTGAAATGATCGTGAAGAAACCAGCACATCCAGGAAACTGGATGAATAACCATTATCCAGGCTGGGTTAGGTTTTTCTGCAGGTCAGACTTACGCCAAAAGGACTATGATGCTATTTCTGACCTCTAGAGTTCATAAAGTCACTGGAATTATATTATAAATGAGAACTTTTGTAAGGATGTTTAGTGCGTGTGTATTTTTTTTTCTTTGACGCAAAAATTACATAATAGATTTTCATGAAACTGTGCAGTAATATAGTATACCAGCTTTAGCTAGTAATATAGGTAGATTATTGGAAAAACATATTAAAGGACAAATTCATAGGAAACGTGCTGTAAAATAGCCAAAGCAAAGTTTATTTAATCACTAGAAGCCGCCCGCGACTTCGTCCGCATGGAAACCCTATCAATCCCGAGGGAACTCAGGGATAAAAAGTAGCCGATATGTTATTCTGGGTCTTCAGCTAACTACATAACATTTCATCGTAATCGGTTCAGTAGTTTTTGCGTGAAATAGTAACAAACATCCATACTGACATACTGACATACTCACAAACTTTCGCATTTATAATATTAGTAGGATTTGGTAAAATTGACTAAATTATCAGTCTTCAAACGCATTTAACTATAGTTTTCTTAAGATCTCTATACAATACTTCGTATTTAAATACACAAGATATTATATGTCGTGCTGTTTTGCAATGTCTAGGGTGCCTATTTACAAAGTTAATGCTACAATTACGTATTCGTTCCAATTACCTATATAAATAGTTGTAGTTATATTAATGTTTTATGTACAAGTGGGTCAACAAAAGCTTTGCTAGAGCAAATGAAAATTTCATCATTCGATAATTATATTCATAATGGCTTCGTTACTGAACAATTAGTTTTGTAATAGACAAATACAAAATAATTGTTGTATCAAATAGTAATTATTTTTTTGAATGTACTACATGTAATTTTTGAAAATTACTTAACCGTATATTATGTGCTTTGATCGAAAGTGAATTTAAAGTATTGATTATAAATACTGGCCTTAATAATTTGACTTCATGTCTAAACTTAATACATTAATTAATTATCTAAAAGAGCTATCTTTCCCATGGATGTCGTAAAATGCGACTAAAGGTTAGGCTTATAAAGTTGCGATTCCTCTTGTAGACGATGAGCTAGCAACCTGTCACTATTTGAACCTCAATTTCATCATGAAACTATACAGCTTTAGCACGTAACTAAATTGTATGGTTTTTTTCAGCTTTTACGTGGCCTTTCAGTCTTTTCGAGACTATTGACAAGTGACAATATGTATGTATGTATGTATCTAAAAGAGCGAAAAGCAAAGAAATTAAAAATGTGGTTCGTCTTTAATCTTTGCTTTTGAGTAAAGTAAAATAAATACTTCTTAAGTTACTTTCCATGATTTATAGACAAAATTCTTAACTATAAAATAAAAATTCCAAGGCAGTTAGATGTTAAGCAGGCAGCCGACTGTCAAAACTGCTGGCCGTAAAATCTGTGCACAGCACGTGAACAACTTACGTATGACATGCCAAAAATATGTATTTTTATACTTTAATATGTTATTTTTTTCTCACAACATCATAACCAAAGGATTCTGTATAATATTCCGATGTCAGTACTCATTCACATTATGTCACGTCTTCATTAATTATGGGATCGACTGAGCCTATTTTGAGACTCGAAGAAGAATTTCAACTTGATGGAACTAAGATGAATAAAAGATTTTTGAGTAAGTGACAAGTTGCCTAGCCCATCGCCTAAACGAAGAGTCTCAGGTTTGGTGATTGACTCATAAAATCTGCGCGGAGGCAGCTCATGATCTCGGATCATCGGAACATGATTCGAAACGTCCGATTTAAAATAAAGGCACGTTACGTGCGCGTTAAATACTTGTATTATTAACAAATAATGTAATGCAACTCGAAAGTTTAAAATCGGTAATAACGAAGTATGCTAAAATAGTGAGAATCAAACCCAGAACTGGCGGTAAATAGCCACTCCGCTTACGCAGGCCGGACAATCAATCCTTAAACCTTAACTACCCATCAAACCAAATCACCGTGATAAAATAACAAAGTATCAAAGTATCTGTTACTACGCAGCGCCCTGTTAGTAATACTATGCTAAAACAGTCTAAGGCGAGCGAGATTCTAGTACAATAGCCGCGGTCCACTTGCGTCACTGTGTTGCAACTTGCATTCGGTTTCGTGGCACGCATGCGCGTGATCTGTGCATTTTGAAAGGCCTTGTCATTGTCACATTCATTCATAATGGTGACGTCATGTAATGGGAAATTTTCATTCATGCGAGTTCGTGTGTACGTGACGTTTCGGCCTGATGTCATTTTGTTGAGGGTTTAAAAAAAGAAGTAAGCCTATAACTTGACCATAAACTATCAATGTGATGTGTGTCGTCAGTTTGTGGGGAGTCAAGAAATGGTGCGTTGTCAAAGTAAGCAAACGCGGGAGCAGTGTACTCCTCGCGACGATATCCGACAGGTTAGGAAGGTATACGGGACAAACTACACAATTGAATTAGCATCGAAGTAAATTAGAGACTTGTGTTGATAGAATCATGGATGGGATCGTTCATTGCAAAGAGATTTCATATTGTGTCAAAGTTCAGAGAAAATCAGTGAAAATGCTTCTACTAAGACTTAACTCCATGTTACAATAATAATAAGAAGAACCTGGGTCATTATCACCTAAATGTATTCAGTGGTACCGAATTATTTTGATCTTTATTAACCGCTGCTATTAACTGAATTAATGTAGGAACGCATGCGCATACAAGGTTTTGTTTCTTAATTGCTCGTCACAAATTGTTTACGTGATTCGCAATCTTCGTCGAGGGTTACTGGGTGTTACGACAGAGTACGTGACATAGACAAACAGACATAGATACTAGGACGACACAACATATTTGACGCATTAGGAATGCATTAGAGTCTCTACTAAGATATAGGAAACATTTCTGAAGTATTTTGTAGTCTCTAACGGACGGTTCTAGACATGTAACAAGATGTTTATTAAGTTACTCTTGTTATTAAATCAAAACAAAAACAGAGTTTAATGCTTAAACAAAAATTTGATAAGTTATGATAATGTATGCTTGTAAAAATTATTTCTGAATGTAGCATAAAATACGTACATAGTTCGGGAAATTATTTGATCTTGGCAAATTGCAGAGACCGTAACACGTAATAACTATATCGATCTGCACAACAAGTCATTTGCCAATTTAAAGCGAATTACTAATGCCTGTCTAGGAACACTTATAACAATTGGCGATTTGTAACCTTTGTTAAAGTTTGTGGTAAACTACTATCGGTTAATTTTTAAATGACAATCACGATATGTTGAATCAATAATTTATCATAACAATATATTCCCTTTAAAGAGATGTCTTTCCCATGGATATCGTAAAAGGGATAAGCATATAAACTTTGCATTCTTCTTATAGGCGATGGGCTAGCAACCTGTCACTATTTAAATGTCAATTCTGTCATTAAGCCTTGAATGACTGACAGGACACGTTCAGATGTAAGGCACATCTGAACGTGTCCTGTCAGTCATTCAAGGCTGCTAGCTCTGTCTACCCCGCATGGGATATAGACGTGATAATATGAATAAATGAATGGACACATAGACATGTATTACTTGATTGAATAGACAAGGTGAATTAGCAGTAATTAAGCGTTCACATCAGTTTCACAGATGGATCGTTTGTAACATATCGATTACTAATTGATGTTATCGATTACTCCATTAGCCTACAAACGAATGTATAGTATAGCACTTCGTGTGTTATTATAATTAACCATAGAAAGATTGAGGTAATTGTATGTGTTGTAAGTTACGGAGAAAACCGAAATATAGTTATTCGATATTCTGCTTGATGATTTTATTATATTTTTTTTTTAATTTTAGTACGATGGTAATTATACTAATCGACTTACTTCTGTTATAATTCCTGCATTTGTTTATTGATTTTCATACGTAAATGAAATCACGCCTTTTACCCGGAGGGGTTAGACAGAGGCTACATTTATTTATTTATGTACACAAAATTATGTACAGGAGCATTTAATACCGTATTTGTAGTACAAAAGTGCTACTTATTTCAATAGAAATCTCTTCCTGTAGACGACACGATCTCTGCATACTTCTTTCGCTTCACATTCATAACTCTCTTCATGCAAGCTCGGCGGCTTCAGGTACTATTGATCTGACCCTTTGCCAGGACGTCCTTAATTTGATCAAGATTGATTTTAATGTTAACATGCAAAAATAAAGACGAGTTACGCGTGTGTGTAGTAGGTACTTTGCTTACTAGAAGCGTCTACCAATCAAATTAAGGCAATTTTTTATGTTTGTAACGCGATAACTCTTGAACTGCTGGTCTGATCATAATAAAACATTATAGGTATGTGGATTAGTAAATAGAAATTTTAATTTGTTTAGTTTAGTGGTTTTTAAGATAGTCATGATTTTGTTTAAAAAAATAAACGATGACTCGTTTAAAAATTAAAAGTAAAGAAATGCTGCATTTTTAAATGATAATAATAAACCTAGAAGTAACTTTGAAATTAATCGAAATGCATAAAGCTGCAATCTACACGATCTAGGATAATTTAATTTTGTGCGTTAAATTCCGTCTGCTTCCTAGATATTTCTCAATGGCATAGTTAAGGGTTTATTGCTAAACTTGTTAAAATATTATCTCTCGTGACATAACTCCTGTAATGTCTGTGATGTGACATTGTTAAGCTTACTTTCAGTAACTGACATGTTGGGTATATGGGCTTATCGTAAGCTTTAGTCTTTATATTTATTTCCAGAGTTACGTTTATATCCCTTGCGGGGTAGGCAGAGCTAACGGTCACGAAAATACTGAAAGGCCACGTTCAGCTGTATGAATTTATGATGGAATTGAGATTGAAATTGATAGGTTTATGGCCCATCGCCTACAACAGGGATCCCAAGTTTATAAGCCTATTTTTTAGTCGCCTTTTACGAAGTGGTTCACACGGCACACATATTTATTTACAATGGACAAAACAGTTTAGTAATTTTATATTTCATTTGCATCAGATATTCTTCTTCCATACATACATGTAATCACGTCTTTATCCTTTACGGGGTAGAGCCAACAGTCTCACAAAGACTGAAAGGCCACGTTCATTGTTTTTTTTTCTTATGTTCCAATAACCCTTGTCATTAACTCTCTTCCTCATAGGGGTTACATCTTTACCTCCTTACCTCTCTGGAGAGGACCCCGGGGTGCGTTTTTTGACAATGATCCTATATTGGGCAAGTCAAGTTTTTACACGAAGCGACTCCCGCCTGAGCTTCACAATATTTGCAGCGAAACCAAAGCTATTTTGACAAAATTCTCTTCAATTTATACCGCCTCTATTTATCGTTGATTAAGTACAATTTATAACAAAATGCCTCATAATGTCAAATATATATTTATAAGGCGTATTTAAACAAACGGTTACCGATGAAGCTGAAACATTTGAGATCTAGATTGCAGGATTTAGCTTCTAATTTATGGGCTGGTTGCAATGGTTGCACCACCACAACCCACGTTGCAATGGACACGATTATGTTTGGTAACTTTTGAAATTGGTGCTTTTTAACTTAAAAGATGATATGCAGGAGGATACGATTCATTAAATGCTTGGCCGATAAAAATGGTTTCTGGCCGCCCCGGGCTCGGCTTTGCACGGCTGGCAATATATGTAGATGTAAATCTTTCTCAGAAAACCTGCTAATATAATAGCTGTTTCGCTTTTTCTTATTACGTAGAACGGGACAGCGATAGATGACATGCCACTGATGATGAGATATTATTATATACATATACATATGTATGTACTGTTGCGTTATTTATGTTATATACGAGTACGTATAGATTACCTATCATCCCTTAAATAAATATTGTTTCCGTGTAACTTGCTATACACCAGAATAGATTATTAGACTTGCCTTTCGGATTCCAGCCAATCATATTTGTTTACAAGTTGCAAAATCCAAGAATACAAATTACTATTAGCAATTAATACGAACCTACTACAAGGGAACTGGCCCTTAGTTGCGCAGTGACACCTAACCAAAACACCGCCGTTTCGAAAGGTAATAACTCAATATAACGAGTTATTGAAAATATGAGCGTTTTACCTTACAATAAAACGCTTATTAAATACTTACCTATTCGAAGCCTATAAATAAATGAGAGTGGCACTTCCGTTTCCGTATTCTGTCGTGTTTCCGGCATGATTTACCGATATTTACCCCCTCCTTTCCCACCGCCACAGGCAGGCCACGTATTAGGTTGTGCGTGGCTCTTGCCTCATTGTGTCTCGTTTATGAGCCAGGCAGGTATTATTGTATAGGCTTCGAATAGGTAAGTATTTAATAAGCGTTTTATTGTAAGGTAAAACGCTCATATTAAACACTGTACGCTATTCGAAGCCTATAAATAAATGAGAGACGTGTTTGTTATCGCCTGGCGGTGGAAAGCGCCAATGTGATGTCGTTGTTATTGACGAGAACACACTGGAAATGCTATTTCTGAGAAGATAGGCTGTATGATAGAGGGGAAGTTAAAGTAAATAATTGCAAAAAATATCATTTATTTTATATAGGTATATATGTATAAGTCTTGACTTAAGTATAATCATTCAAAGTTCTATTTTCTCAAACAAAACTAAAACAATATTACTACGTATGCGTAGTGTAAATTAAAACATGTTAACTTTCATATTCATTCATTTTAATTAGCAAGTGCTGCTAGACTGGATTAAATAAAACGCTAATATTATTTCTATTTTCATTATATAGATTGTTTTGCATAATCTCACGACGATAAAATTGGCGAAAAGTTTCTGCTGACCGCCAATTTCCTTGAGCTAGAATTGAATCTAAAGGAAAGTTATCCACCCAATTCTTAGAAGCTACTGCTGCTCGGACGCTACCAGGAGTAGCTTTAATACCAGCTTCATTGAGTAAGGCTTTTACCCAGCCTCCGATCACGGTGCGAGAGGCAGGTTTAGGGTCACCTCTTACTGTTAAGAATAGAGCATTGCGTAATCTTTGACTACATTCTAGTCTCCTTGATTGGGACGCATTTACTAATTGTTTTATCCAATAAACAGGGTCTAATAACTGACAATTTTCATTTGCAATAATTTTCCAGCCAGACTGTCTATAATCACAGGAATCAGTTTTTGACCCAAAGCGCGGCCAAAGGATTATGCAGTTTTCTTTTATAATCATGTGCTGGGGTGTGACATCGAGCAGGGTCAAATCATGTACACGCCTTCCAGAACAAAGCAATAATAAAATAGCAGTTAGCTGGGATATTCTGAACAAACTACTGTTTTCTTTTTGACAGTTAGACAAATAGTTTAATAAATGGGAAACATCCCATATAGGTGGTTTTTCTGGAATTGGTGATTTTAAAGAAATTGCCTTCAAAGCGTGTTTGACTAATATATGAGAACTCAAACATGATGAATTAGTATTACTGAGTGTAGCTACTACGGACTTATGCAAGAGTATAGTTTTATAAGACAGACCCTCTTTTTGAGATAAATCAATCAAGTAGCGTGCTAAGTCTGATCCTTGTGGATCATTACGGTTAACATGATTTTGCTCTGCCCAACGAACCCATCGCATCCATGCAGACTTGTAAGTTTTTAAAGTTGATTGTCGCCATCCAGATTTTAGCATATGTTTTTGTTCTTCGGTCCAATCAGTTAGGTCACTGGCCCACCCCCACATTTCCAAACTTCTAGAATTATCGATTTGATGTTCGGTGGTGGCCGGTTGGTAGTCGCATCGATAAGGACCTCGTGCAGTTCCGAAATTGTATGTGGTGGTGCTACTGCTCTTTTCATTGATACATAATCCGGAACTACGTGGGCTATCTGGGATGCAAATAAATCTATTGAAGGTATTCCCCATTTTTCGAATACCACTTGAGTCGCTATTGGCAAGAGATGCCACTGAGGAGGGCGGCGCTGCCTGGAAAGGTGATCTGCTTCGGAATTGTACATTCCCGGTAGATGGTAGATTCTTAGATGAGCCTGGTAAGAATCTAACAGTGAGAATATCTGAAAAGTCAGATCTAGAAGTGGCATCGATCGAGTTCCTCCTTCGTTCCGTAAGTAGGCTACCACAGTGCGATTGTCGCTTTGAATAAGAAGAGAGGTATTTGCCAGCTGTAATCGATGCCCTTGTTGTAGTACTTTCAATATAGTCAACAGTTCTTTTTGATTGCTGTGCAGCATTTTTTCGGATGTAGTCCAATTTCCGGTCAACTCTTTGTTGTTCAGTTTCGCACCCCACGCTATGTCGGAAGCGTCGGTAGTCAGAAAATGAGTAGGTGCGGGTACTCTCAGCAATGACTTCGTGTGACAGTTTTCTAGCCACCACGCCAACTCGTTTTTCGCCTCCCAGGTGATTTGGAAAAATGACTTGCCTTTCTTTGATACAACGGAATTTAACAGAAGTTGAAGGTGCCGATAATGTAGTCGACCCCTTGGAACTACGAAGCTGGCAAAATTTAGCATATCTATAAGGCTTTGTAACTGTTTCAATCCGATTTTCTTGGCTCCAAGCAATGTTTTCACTACTGAAACGATTTTCTGTATTTTTTTGTCTGGAAGGGCTTTTTGGTTTCCCAAGGGATCCCATAAAATTCCCAAGTATTCTATTTGCCGTTGAGGCGTAACAATTGATTTTTCCATATTTACTTTCCAACCTAGTCGCTCTAACATTTTGATGACTGTCAAAGCTTGATCTTCCAGAATGTTCCGATCCCGATGTGCTAAAAGATAATCGTCTAAATATACTAGAAGCCTGATGCCCTTTTCTCGAAGGATCTGAGCAATCCAATTTGTTATAGTCGCAAACACCTTCGGTGCCGAACTTAATCCAAATGGTAGACACGTCATTTGTAGCAATTCTCATTTGAAAAGCAACCTTAGGAAGCAACGATGTCTCTCTGCTACGGGCACGTGAAAGTAGGCTTGACTTAAATCTATTTTCACTAACCAGTCCTCGTTTTGCAAGAAGTCGGGTACGCTGTGAATGTTTATCAGTCGAAAATGTTGCATGTGAACATACTGGTTGAGCCTTTTTAGATTGAATATTGGTCGAGAAGAACCGTCGCTTTTGGGTACAAGAAATAGGGTTGATAAAAAACTTGGACTTCGAACAGCTATCTCCAGTACTCCCTGGTGTTTTAAGTTTTGTATTACCTTTGACATTTCCGGAGAATAGGGGATTTGTAATGCAGTGCCCTGTTCAGGAACTATAAGAGGAGGTTTCCTTACGAAGGGAATGAGATATCCCTGAATTATTTTTAGAATGTATGACGGTGCATTCATGTCCCGCCATTGTTGGCAGTAATACTGGAGTTGGCCGGCTTGAAAATTCCTGAAGTCAGGATCGCCTCCGTTTGTCACGGGATTTTCCTCTCCATGCAGGTGATGCGGCTCGTTTTGACGTTCGTCTGTCATTTGTTTTTTCAGCACGTCCCGAGCGGCCACGAAATGACTGCGAAGCATTTGACATGCCCTGATGATCGCGTTCTTGCGCAGAACGGTATTCATAATGTTCATCTTGGGCAGATGAATATTTTCTATAACTACCCCCTTGCGCAGGTGGGCGATATTTTGTATTATGGCCTTGCGCAGGCTTGTTTCTAGACCCCTGTGCGGGATGACGACATATATTATGTGGACCTGCTTGCACAGAAGGTTTGTTGGCTTTCGGCTTCGTCCAGAAAATTTTCCTTACACCGCCATATTTGTCCAACACTGATGTAAACGTCTGCTCTTCAAATAAATGGGAACAAGATGGTGGAATCTTCCTCAGAGCTGTTTTAACTAAGGGATCTTTAACGTACTTTAAAATGGAGTCGCGCCTTTGTTGGATCGTGTCAGCTCTATGTCCACATACTAACTGCATAGCGTCTGAAGACACCTTGTGAAAATCACCTTTCAAGAAAATATCTTCCATCTTGTTCTTTATGTCTAAATAAGTTATCATTTCCGATTCCTGGGACCACTTAAGAAAATCTCGTATGCCACATTCCAGAGTTTCTTTTTGTTTTAGTAATGCATATGTTAGGGTAGCATAACTTTTTTCAATGAAGGAATAACTTTTAGCCGTGTCAAATGATTTAATTTCATCATTTACTTCTAATTCAATAAATCCCGGGGAGTGACTATAAGTTTTCTGAACCTCAGAGTAACGGACGTCACTCCAAGTAGAGTCACCAAAACGTTGAAGACTATTTATTGCGGTGATATATTCAGCGGAAGCTTTTGCAATAGTTGGTTCTTTAAGACTAGTGTCTAGACAAATGCTAAAACTTTGTTCATTTGTAACCTTAATAGGAGACACCGCACCGGGAGACGTAATATTTATCGCTGGACTGAATAAATCACCACTAATATTAGCTTCAATAAAATTATCGTTCTCTAAAGCAACATAATTTGGGGTAGATTGACATTGTTGATGGAAAACTTGATTACGTAATTCACTTACTTCTTTTGATAGCTTTTTAAGCAGCCTGGTTGATCTCCTGTCTTTTTTATACTTCTTACGATTCCGTCTCTTGGATGATGAATCCGAATCACTGCTTGATGAACTATTGCTGGAACTATCACTTTTTCGGTTATCGTTCTCACCATCGTCTTTACTATTAGCATTATTCATGTTAAATCTACAATTCACAATAAAAATGTTAATCGATAGCCGGTAGTATTAAAAAATCGTATTATCGTAAAAGCATCAAATAGTAATAAAAGGTAGCCGCAGGAAAAATATTATTCTACCCTTTTGCCAGAGGGTAAAAAAGTACCTGCTTACAAATACCTTTTGTAGTCTTCTTACATAAAACTTAGTAAGAAAATATAAATTACCTGAACGAAGCAGCAGCTCAAGCAAACATTAATAATAAAAATTTGGTAGGTATCTTACCAAAATTCCAGTAATTATGAAATTGTCTTTTTTTTTTTTTTTTTTTTTTACGACTACGTATCTGTACGAAAAAATATCTGAAAATTATTTCTTTGACTTACAAAGAATACAACCGTCTTGGACGGGGAAACAGACGCCAATGAGGCAAGAGCCACGCACAACCTAATACGTGGCCTGCCTGTGGCGGTGGGAAAGGAGGGGGTAAATATCGGTAAATCATGCCGGAAACACGACAGAATACGGAAACGGAAGTGCCACTCTCATTTATTTATAGGCTTCGAATAGCGTACAGTGTTTAATACCCTGTTATTAAATTGTTCAATAATTTTAGCTTTCCAATTCACTTTGCCGTTTTGTAATAGAAAATTAAGTCCTTTAAATGGTCAATGTGACATTTTAATTGCTGTTTTTTGCATTTCAATTTGTCAGAATGTGCGTACATAAGGTGTGTTTTTGCATGTAACTGATAATGTATTGAGGAAGCCTTCACCTACATTTCGTATCTGCCTCATTTCAATCATTAACTGAAAATCGCTTAACCCACTTTCGATTAGGTTACGTTACTTAAATATGTAAATGGCAAGTTTCATTTAAGAATTATGTCAGTTTGTAGCTATATTTATCTAAGTCTGTTTTCGCTATTGCATTTTTTTATAGGAAAACTGTTATGTTTTACAGTTTTGTATCTCAAAATGGGTTAAACTCTTGGAACTAAATGATCTAACTTGTTAAAATATCTATTCGTTTATATAGTGTTATACAATTTTTTTATGATAAAAAATGTTTTTAAAGTTTAGATGAGAAACGCAACGATCGATTGACCTTACTAGTTATTCCACAGATACTCGTAAAGGCAATTTTAAATATAAAGCCTCTTCTACTGAACACAAGTAGTAAGCAAATATTCTCAAAAAAAAATAAAAAAATAGAATTTTTTTAAACCATTCATATAATCAAAGATCTGGTAACTAACAAATTCCGAGCGTCCTTCACGCCCCGCACAAAATCGCATTGCATGATGCAATTGAAATATACACGTGGTCGTACAAAGTTCACATACAGACCTTACTTGAGGTCAGCCTGCAAGTTCACCTGGGCTCGAAACCAGTTCGCGATCGTGTGCACCGTGTGTGTTACGTAATGTATGTTTCCGCGTTATACAAGTGATCTATAGCGAGTGGTAGTTTATAAGATTTATTGACTACTAGTTACTATTAGGCGACTAATGTGTAGGCTTATAAACTTGGGATTCCTATTTTAGGGGATGGGCTAGCAACCAGTCACTATTTGAATCTCAATTCTATCTTAGAGCCAAACAGCTGAATGTGACCTTTAAGTCTTTTCAAGATTGTTGGCTCTGTTTACCCCGCAAGGGATATAGACGTGACTATATGTTTGTATCTCTCCTAGATAGAGGCGTGATTTTGAGTATGTCATAGCCAGTCGACGCTCGATGGCGGAAAATCTAAACTTTTAATCCCAGACAGCACGAGGGTTTAATTTTAAAAGCCTAACCATGTCCGGACTTTTAGACCTTGTGTCTGGAACCAGTTATATGATTGGGAATAAAATGGAAATGAAACGACCGAAATATTTCAAAACATTCATGGCGCACAAACTTTTACAGTTTTTAAATTTTTGAATTTTTGTTAGTCACAAAAATATATTTTTTCACATTTCTTTTAGAAAAAAAGGAAATTTATACATTTTGATTTTATTAAGTTTTGAAAACTGGCAATCTAAATTGATTGAAATTATAACGACAATTGTTTTTTTTTTTCTAATCACATTACATATTATGGAACTGTTAACTTTTATTGTCAGCCGGACGAACATATTCTGTTACAAATTATATATTCGTTGTTCTTTTAATTAACATTAAGAAAAAGCAATTTACACAATCTTGCCTAAGAAACGTACCATGTGTATTAGGCATAACGGATTTGAAAGTGTTGCAAGGTCGCGGAAGACCGACCGCTGAGCCACTGAGCAGTCGCGGGCAAGTTAAACAACAGATCGATAGATAAAAGATATGAACGGTATTCAATTAAATATATATTTGATAGTTACTCAACTGCGAAAGAAGTATTATGTATTTGGCATGTTTTATTCTTTTATTTAACTCGTACTTAGGGCTTAAAGTGGATGGTTTTCAATAGAGTAGAATTAAGATCACTTTAGAGTTCCCTACGTAATCTCACATTCTCGATCGTCACAAGTAAAATAAAAAAAAGGTAGTCTCTGCCTACCCCTTCGTAAAGTAACGTGATTGTATCTGTGTGTAATTATTAATTGAAGTGTTAATTACTGCCCAAGTAAGTTCACTGAATAATGCATTTCTGATTAAATTACGAGTAGTCGACCAGTTTTTAAAATTAATTTGTCTTAACAAACTTGTTTGATTCGTAATTGTTGGCATTAGATAAGCTAATTAAAGAGATTTATTGTACCTCAGGGCTTGAATAAGTTTCACATTAATACAGCAGTTTACGTGATAAGTGGTTATAGTTCAAAACAAATCAGGAATCACATTCCTAATGAAAACAAGAACTAAATTGTAAAATATCGATACACCTACGATGTTACCGGCATAATTGCAGTTAAACTTGGGTGATATGAATTGATAATTTTCCATAATCTTCCAGGAGGTAACTAACGAACAATAAGTATCAATAAAAATACATATATATAATTATTTCCATACTTAGATAATTTAAGTATTTATAAACATTAAACTTCTGAAAAAAATAACGACTTATATATTATCGACTCGTAAAAAGGCATATTAATTTAAAAATACAACAATAAAACTGTTGTTTCTTATGACTGTTTGTGTCAAAATAAATAAAAAAAAAACTACAGAAATGTATCTTAATAAAATAAAAAATGTAGGTATATTATTCAAAATTTACTTATATCGTAATGTCTTTTGTCCTACAGGTAGTGGTGTGCGCGTGTATAGCGCTGACTTCGGCGCAGTTCGGTTACGACGTGGACTTATCTGATGGGTACTTCGGCACCAACTTTGGGGCTTCGGGCTTCGGTGCTTCGGGCCTCGGAGCGCTATCTGCGGCCGCCGCTAGAGACCCCAGGGCTAATACAGGTGAGTTTGGTTATGAAGTGGACTCCTCTAATAGGTTTACGGCACCAAATTGTGACTTGCGGGCTTCGAAGAGGGTCACGTGGTCGCGGTTGGTCATAAAACAGGGTACTATTTTGAACTTGGTTATAATATATTTTCTTTAATTGTCGTGTGGTTTCCGGTACCCAAGATTAGGAACACTCCATCTCTTTCTCATGGATGTTGTAAAAGGCGACTAAGAGATTGGCTAATAAACTTGGGATTCTTCTTTTAGGCGATGGACTCAATCTCAATTCCATCATAAGCCATAGAGCTACACGTGTCTTTTCAAGATTGTTGGCTCTGTCTACCACGTAAATCATAAAGACGTGATCATATGTTGTATTATATGATATACCTAAGTTAAGCAATGTATTCCGGCAATATGTGGAAATAGTAGGATTGAGCTCTCATATTATGTGAAATTGTTTTAAATTTCCACGGGAATTAATTAAAATCTAAATGATAAATAGTCTTCTTCTTCTGCAGTATCTGTTTAACAACCTTTCATCGCAAAGCCAAAATCATTTACACAATTAAAAAAAATAGATTGTTATCATGTCAATATCCAACATGGATGTTTTATTTTTAATTTCCTTATAAGGAACGTCAACTGTAGTTACCTACAGATGTTGTCGTGAAGCGTAACAAAACGACTAGACATGTTAAATAGATCACAAGGTATCTAAGATTGATGTATAATATAACAGATTTATGAGATCTCATTTCATAGATTTATACTTAGTCTAGACAGCATGTATTTTAGAACTCCAAAGCGGATGTAATTGTTTTTAATCCGCAAGTTGCCAAATGATTTATCGTAGGCGGTAATAAATGATGTTAAAACCGTGAGAAACATGTTTTTATATATTTTTTTATGAATTATAATTTAGTTCATTGGAATATAAAATAACATTAGGGTAATGCCTTTAGTTGCGAAACAATGTATTCGTAGGAAAAAAAATAATAAAAAAATATAAGTACGGAAATAATTTTATAGCTACACGTTTAAGATAATTTAGAATAATCTAATAATGGCATAAAAATTAAGTACAGTCCGAGCAAAAAATATTTATTTTTATTTTATTATTCTTCATATTATTATTTTTAATGAAAAAAATTGACTATAGGTCTATATTTTTTATTTTATTTTGAAAAGTGGAAAAACAAAATATTTTTTTAAAATAACTGTAAATAACAAACCTTACTAAAATTGAATAAATGCAAAAGGAGGATCTATCCATCCTATTTTTGTGTTCCGAATAGCACCCTGATGGTCCAGAATGTCAAAATCAATTTCCGTTGTGGATTACTGTGACTGACGCGTCTGCTGTCAAAATTCTCCCATAATTCTGAGCAAACTGATTTACTGAACTGACGCCAAGCTGATCTCGTTACTGTTGTCTCAGTCTGTAATACAGATAACGACTTTGGATCCCGGAGGTTGCATTTTCATATATCCTAATAAAGATAAAAAAAAAAAAAATATGTTCAATCACTATGGTATTATTTTTAAAGTTTACAAGTACATCAATGCGTGTATTTCAATAAAGATAAAACTCTCAAATATTACATAATACGTACGATTTAATAAAATGACTTGACAAATTATGACGGACTGCCAATAAATAATGTAAGAACCTAAGCCTGTAATAACAGGTTGGTCATTCTAAATCATTTAGCTACTATAAATTAATTATACGGAAATTTTTGTCAATGACAAGTAGGCTGCGCTGCCGCATATTTTGGCCCGTGGTAGCAAAATTGGCACTTCATCAGTCATTCCGAGGTTGCCCACAATCTTTAGCATCGTGAATGAAGGCATGAGTTGAAAGGTACCGGTTTTATGAGAGTACAATACTATAAGTCATTGAGAAATACTTGACAAATGGGTAGGGACTGTAGTACTAAGTACATTTATCTAATAAGACATTAATTAATTAATATGACTTCCACGCAACAACACATTAATAGACGCAAAATTGATATCAATAAAAATTATATTGAAACAGAAGTTTGTGTGTGGAAATTTATGTACAGCGAATGTTATAATTTGACACTTGGTTAAGGAACTTTATTATATCTTATAACCCCTGTAATCCATTAACAATGACATGGTCGCTTCATATAGGTCTCTATGCATGGGAAATACGTAGAAGTCATTATTTTGCTTAGGACGTACTAAATAAAAATAAATATAGGGCATTGTATGTATGTGATATCATTTGTTGATTGTAAACTTGACATTAAAGTTTTTCATATTTATGTAATTATTTTTACATAGTCAAGTGACGATTGCTATATAAGAAGAATTATTATACACGTAAGTTATAGTTTTTATTTTAACTTCTCATAAAAAGAAATTAATAACATTATGATATTACGCCAAAATCTTGACCTCAACAGTACAACATGAAATTAAAAATTAATTTCAAAGGTATGTAACTAATTCGCATGATACGTGCCTTATCTACATGACTGTATTCAATCACAGTTTACTCAATATTTCACAATAATAGTCAAAAATGGTTTGACCGTGGTCTTTTGATACATATCTTGACGTATTTAATGCACACAGCCGTGTTATCATTGCGTTTGCGCAACCTCTGTCAGTTTAAAGAGTAAACTGTCATTGTTTGGATTTGGACGTGGCCTAATTTGTTTGTTTTTCATTGTGGCCCAAAAATATGAGATTTCACTCTAAGACAATATTTGAATTCACTTTGTATGTGTGATGGATTTTATTTTAATTTATTTGTCTTGATAAACTTTATCTCGGGTCTGCTGGAAGAGATTTCTCTAGAAATATGCAGAAGCTATGTACTTTTGTTTTTTGTAGTTACCATTCCTGTATATTTTCTGTGTACATGAATTAGTAAAAAAATTAATAAGCTGTACATTATTATTATATATAATAAGCTTTATATATATTGGTAAATAATAATAGCTGTCAGGAAGGTAGGTAGCCAATAAAAAATAACCTTTTTATACCATGTTAGGTAACATTCAATCAAAATATGTACAAATTCTGCTATCTTTAGTTTTGAAGCAAAAAACTGAGTATAAAATCGGCTAAACTCTTACATATAGCGAAAAAAAACATACATAAAGAGAAAAAAGAGGCGCAATTTTATTTTTATATATTTATATAAAGCATACACGAAAGATCTAAACATAATGGAAATATATAAGTAAGCAATCATTGACAAACAATAAGGTCATATTTTTTCGAGCCAAGGTATAAATTAATATTAGCTTTGGATTCCTTAGGGCGCGGCCACGCAAAACGGTGGGAAGTAAATTGTCTAATTGCTTATAAAATGATCATGGATTGTAGGTGACCGTTTTTGCCCGAGGCCCTGCAACCTACAAAATGGCCCTTTGCTTGCAACATCAAAATATTTCAAAGCAATTATGGTAATGTCTTTATGTAATGTTTTAAGTATGGACAGTGAGCACGTTACCTTGGCTTGTTGTTATTGTTGCATATTAATATCGCTACAGTTTTTATTTTTCTAAGTTTGAAAGCCTTCTCTTTGATTGACTTTTTAAAAGTAAGGCAGCTGGCAGATCATATAAATATTGTTTTATTTTTAAAATAAAGCGTATTAAAATTATTCGCTTGTTGAGTTGGTTGTTCACTTATAGGTATACCTATAGAAAGTAAAATTAAAACATTCGAAAATAATATCAATTTCTTGTGATACCTTGATTTTTCCCTATAATAATAAATAAGTATGGCATAATGTTGAATTTTTTTTAATAAATTATTTAAACAACAAATATTAGTATAACATATAAGAATTAAATGGCAGATATTATTGTTAACAACATAAATTACCGGTTTAATGCCTGTTGCCAATAAATATTGAAAAATGGTCACATATAATGATAATTTATACGATCACAAATTCATGATCAAATCGCATGAAATTGGTACCACGGTCAATGACAACAAATTATGCATAAGGTCACGGCAAAGGTATGGGTATAAATTTGAATATCTTAGTAACTTGTAAATTATAATTTTATCTAAATAGAAAGGCCAACTTTTGAGCCAAAAAATGAAGATTTATTTTTGTCTGATAACTAGTTAAAATAAAATGAATGAGAACCGTTTCAATTCGGTATCTTGTGATTGGTTTACATTATTATCACAGTATACAACGTACATTACAGACATACATAGTCACGTCTATATCCCTTGCGGGGTAGACAGAGCCGATAGTCTTGAAAAGACTGATAGGCCATGTTCAGGTTTTTGGCTTGATGATAGCTTGCTAGCCCATCACCTAACAGAAGAATCCTAAATTTATAAGTCTATCCATTAATCGCATTTTATGACATTAATGTCAAAGAGAAGGAGTGGTCCTTTTCTTTTTATATTGGTGCCGGGAACCACACGGCACACATATACATACCTATGTTCACATTAACCCTAAAATAAAAAGAGTCAAAGAAAGCTTTGGATGACTATGGATACTCAGTTTACCCATCGCCCAGAATAATGAACCCTGAACATTAGCCTTCCTCTTGATCAAATTAATATTCTCAATACGAGCATACTATTTTTTTTTCTTTACAAGACCAGTATTTATTTTTGCACTGAACTAAACAGCTATTACGTTGTAAAGTGTTGCAAATTCAATTAGAATAATGAGATAAGCTTAAATTGGGGCTAAGACACGCTCATTTCCCTGATAAGAGTTTGTCTCTTTATTAATCTGTGTAATTATTACTTGGCACCTTGCTAACTATAGTGGCATATAGCCACGTGATTACGATTTCGAAATATAAAGGGCAACGCTCACTGATTGTAACGCAACGTCAAAGCCGACGCGTGACTACGATACTTTGACTTGGGTATTGTAATTATATACATACATACGTTAAATAAGGGGTACCAAGAAGGGTAGGCAGACGCTATATTATTCCAATTGCCACGATTTCTGTATACTTCTATCAACATCAATAATTCTCTTCATGCAAGCTCGTCGGTTAAAAGTATTCTTGACCTGAGAGGTTAGTGCGAGTTTTGCTCGAACAAACGCGTCGATGAAATTAACGCGAATTTGTATGTGATTTAATCAGCGCCATCTAGTGGTAACACGATGGCACTAATGCAACTCCATACAAACTAGCGTTTGTTGCTCGCCGCGTTTACTTGCTCTACGCGTACGTGTAAAACTCGGGTTAACCCCTCTGACCTATCGCCAGGATGTCCCCGATCTGATTAATTTATTTATTTTATAAATTTCATAAATTTTTTAAATTTTATTTTTTAATCAATTAATTTTATATTTCCAATGAAAAAAAATTTTTTGAATAGTAAGTAAGTCAAGATATTTTTTTGAGTGGAGTCTTTAATGTGATGTGCGACGGCCCTTTAGGCACATGTAATTAAATCCAAATTAATTGCAACTTTAGTTGCGAAATTAATTAATTGTATAGAAATAATAAAAGAAAATAGAAACAATTTTATACGCTTATTGTAAAGTATAAGAGCCCGTGGGTCTCCTGTGACCACAATTCAGAAGTTAAGTCAGCTTTACACGAAGGGACCTCCGCAACCTTGCAGGGAGTTGCCTGAATGTGTACGTACAATTATAAATAGCCAGAGCATGATGAGAAAAGAACTTTTTCTGATTGGCCTGGGTCTTGGATGTTTATCTGTATAAGTATTTATTATAAAATATAGTATCGTTGAGTAAGTATCTCGTAACACAAGCCTCGAACTTACTTCGAGGCTAACTCAATATGCGTAATTTGTCCTGTATATAAGTATTTATTTCTATACAAACTATATTTTCCTTGATAATTATATCGTGTGGTTTCCGGCACCATTAGAAAAGAAAGAATAGGACCACTCCATCTCTTTCCAATGGATGTCGTAAAAGGCGACTAAGCGATAGGCTTATAAACTTGGGATTCTTCTTTTAGGCGATAAACTAGCAACCTGTCACTATTTGAATCTCAATTCTATCACTAAGCCAAACAGCTTAACTTGGCCTATCAGTCTTTTCAAGACTGTTGGCTCTGTCTACCTCGCAAGGGATATGGACGTGATTATGTGTAAGTATGTATGTATGTAATTATAACACTCGTCTTTTGGTTCAGTGGCTATAATAAATATGGATAATCCGTACGATCTAAAATCTGTCAAGGGCTAAAATTACTTGCTAAACTCACAGCGTTGTGTGTTAATAAGCAGAAAACAATGCATCTGTGACTGAACTCCGCGTCAAACGTAAAGGCCGATGCTCACATTGAGCCAGCTAACAATTTATTTACATACATACATACATATGGTCACGTCTATATGCCTTGCGGGGTAGACAGAGCCAACAGTCTTGAAAAGACTGAATAGCCACGTTCAGCTATTTGGCTTCATGATAGAATTGTAAGATTCAAATAGTGACAGGTTGCTAACCTATCGCCTAAAAAAGAATCCCAAGTTTGTAAGCGTCCGAGATAAACTAAAGATACGTGACGTGCGTGTTTAATACTTATAGTACATATTTATCAATTTGAATTTTTCTTTGATTATGCTAATCAATTTTAGTTATTTGTTGACTCCATCGTAAGCTCCGTCTATCCCGTATAAATATGTGATATATGTGTGTATTAAATTAATAATACTATTTGGATCTCAATTCCATCATAAAGCCATACAGCTGAACGTGGCCTTTTATTTTTTCAAGACTGTTGGCTCAGTCTACACCGAGATAAAAACTTGACTATAAAACACTGGCTCAAAGCACTGGCTCTCTCATCAATCATTGGCTCAATGTGAACATGAGTCTGGGGCCGTCGCTAATGACAAAATCGTGCTTGGTCGAGCAAAAACTAGCTGCCTGCGTACACCACAATGTCCTGTCTGCCCCTTTATCAGAATTAATTATGACGGGTAAATGCGGCCTAAAATAAACAAGCCGTTTGGCGGAAACCCATGGTCACTTGTCTGTAGTTATGTCGATGAAAAGTGTTTTAATATAAAACTTAAATTCAATCAAAAAATATTTTTCTTAAATCGGCACGTGGCACGAACGCGGAAAACTGTGAGTCTGGGTTGGAGAAAATTTCTTTGTTTGTTCGTAATATTTTGCGCACAGAAATTTATACATTTCTGTCATTCTTCTTTTTTTTCATGTCAAAATAAAGTATATAATTTTTTTTTTCAAAATAAGTATCTAAAATATGAATGGCTTGATTGAAATTGTCTGTGTATTGTGTAATGTAAGATCAGTCTCCTTTTAATTTTGTTAAATTCCGAATGTAAATATTGAATCATGCAAATTGTTTGCAATTTGAAAGGAAAATATAATTTTATATGAAAAATATATTGCGCAAGATCGCTTGATTCGAAGTACAATAAATTAAAAACTTTTTTAGGAATGGTTTAATAAAATAACTTGAAAATTGTGAAACAAAGGAATTTGTGATATAAATACTTAGATAGACATATAAGGCGGAAGCTATAAAGTTCTAAACCTCAGAAAATTTGCGAATCAACAAAAGGATATCGTGTTTTTATTGAGGAAATAGGGATTATTAATTCCTCGTTATTGTAATCCAAAGCGTAATTAGGATATGCTTAATACTTCTTAATACTAGGTTTCCATAATGGCAAATATTAAATAGAACTTAATAATAATAGTCATAAACAGATTTAATTTATTTATTTATTTAGGAAACATAAAATTGTTATAACTCTGTAACAATATACACATATTATATACAATACATAAATCAATAAAGTTTCTACTAGAAAACGTTCCACAGACTTTGACAATTTATATTTTTATATAAACCAATTGTTGTAACCCCACTCATTATGAGTCTGCTTGGTTATAAATTATTTCCTGGATGATATTAATGTCAACCTCATGCCATTTATATACAAATAAAAAAACTTGGGATTCTTTTTAAGGAGATAGTTACCAGTCACTATTTAAATCTCAATTCTATCATTAAGCTGAATACAGCTAAATGGGCTCTCAGTCTGTTCAAGGCTGTTATCTCTGTCTACCCCGTAAGGATTAAAGACGTTATTACAATTTCCAGTTTAGAGACAGGGCAATCTCTGTTTTCTGACATTTTGCGTTACTGAAAGTTTTAATGTTGCCATGTAAATATTTAATATTTTAACATTGTAGGCAGATTTCAAATATAATACCAAAGGTAAGGACACAAATTGCAAACGGTCTCTTGCAAAAACATAAAGATAAATCAATTTCACAAGAGCGATACTATCAAACTAATTATGTAGCCGGCTATTTGTTTTAATTGTTTTAAAATGCGAGTTATGTGATTGCGAATAACAGTGCTCTGATTCACAGACACAATGTCAGATGTCTGATGAAGATAGGTCAAATTTGCAAGGTTTTATATTCAATTATTATAATAATTATCTTTCTCCTAGCGTTAGTCCTGGTTGCATAAATACATTTCTAGAGAGGAGCCCAGGGTCAGTCGTATTTGACCATTGTGACGACATCACTAACGTCATACGCCATCAGCCAATCACAGTGAAGAATGTGACGCGCACAGTTAATAGCGGCGAAGAGTCTAATCGCGCAAGCAAAGATTTCTTGGATTGGAAAGATTTATTGGAGCATAAATACAACCTCCAACTTCGTCAGAGCCGTGCTTCCCCAGGCACCCAGTCTGGTGGAAGATCTTCAATGGTGGTCGTTGAGCCGAACAAACGCTCCCGCTACAACCATGATCCTGAATAGGGAAAGTCAGAGAAGTATTTACACGAAGCGACTCCTGTCAGACTTTCATAACCTTTGTTGGCGAACGTAACCCACATTGAATCATGGTTACATAAACTTCAGGATCAAATCCTGAGTATTTTAAGTAAACTGAATCTATTTTTGTACGAAAAACGTTCATTTCAAGTTGTAACTTCATATGACATTGCGCGGAAAAACCAAGTTCAATGTTAAATAGACAATGATTGTTAAGTCATTTTTCTTTGACTGTATCTTGTTGTGTAATTCAACGAAATATTTTATCCAATACATTTCCTTAACAGCCCGTATAACTGTGTGGCTTAATTGTTTTAACAATAACACTAGATTTAGCCAGCGGCTCCGCCCGCGTGAAAAGAGCCCTATGTCCTTCTCCGTCCTCCATATTCAAAATTTTATTGAGATCAGTTCAGTGGTTTTCACGTGAAAGATGAACAATCAAACACATTTTTACATTTATATTTTATAAACCATCTGGCCAAAAAGAACTTTCTTAAAAATATTTTTTTTCTTATTTGACGACAAACTTGATGTGTTTTCGCTATCAATGTTACCAACACCTCTCTTTTTACAAGGCGAGTATAAAGACATTGTATCTAAGTAAGATGTAACTTTAAACCGTTATGTAAATATAACTGCGTAATTGGCCGATAAATAACTTCATAATTGTAACGTTTGGATAACAAGCAAGGATTAATGTCGCAAGCAGATTCTTGACATAATTATGAAAAATTATAAGTTTAAAATTTAGTTCAAAAAGTTTCTTTATTTAAACTAAGCATGTATTTATTTCAACACAAACATATATCAATTCATGCCTTACGGGGTAGATAGAGCGGTTGTAAATGAGACTACTTGATAAGAAGGCTAATGATGGAAATTGGGACTCAAAATATAAAAATGAAGATCGTAAGATATTTTCAATTTGCTAAGCTTTTCCCTTAATTGTCATTTACACCCTGCGTAGATAAGCAACTGTCACACCCCTTGTTTTTTATTTGCGACCAGACCAGCGTGGAAGTTGTATTTACAATTACATTAAACATACATGTATACATAAAATCACGCTTTATTGCCAGAGGGGTAGGCAGAGACTACATTTTTCCACTTGCCACCATCTGTTGACGATTTCACATTATGTATTAATTTGATAAAGACTTATAAGTACTGTTATCTTTATTACCAAATGGACATCAATTGCATTATGTCGAAGATTCAATCCGGTCCGGTTTCTTCGGTTTATGTAATGAGAAAGCTGAAATCTCGTTAAATTTATAGTACGCAAACATACCATTTACGTATATATTTACTCATTGAATTATGAGAAATCTTGTATTACTTAATTATTATGGTATGGAGGATGATTTTAAGCGGATTGTTTTCATATAATATGCTTGGTTGCATAATTTGAATGCATAGGTCATCTACAATTTAAAGTCACTAATCCTCGTAGGTAGTTGCTAAAAAAACTTCCTAAGACGGTTACCTCATTAGTTGCCATTACGAAACGATTAATTCTATTTTTAAACTGTGTTTCTTATTTAACAGACCGACAAACAATGGATTTTCATCTTTGTTTATATACTGGCTGTTACCTATGTCAATCAATCTGCTTTTAATCTCTTTTTTGCGACTGGCCGATTGCAAACATGTGTGTTAAAAGACAATTAATTTCTAAATTTATTTGAATACTTTGGTACTGTACCTATTTTTGAATTAATTCCAATTTAAATTTGTTTTTTTTACTTTACGGACTTGGATAGTACTGAAGTTCCTATGAGAACTGCCAGAGCCTTTTAGGATTGCTAGGAAGCTCAGAACCTATATAAGAAGTGTTTAGTACAAACGTTTTCGTAATATCAAACAAATTATTTGCAATGCTCTAAGCGACGACCTTCAACTTGGACATTTTTAAGTCAAAGTAAATGATTTTATATAATAAATTGTTTAGTAAACTAATTGTCAATACAGCCACGGATATGGCATTGCAAAGGAAAGCAGTTGGATTGTTGTATTACATAACATATTTTATTTCAAATTAAGGAACTTTATTTTTTTGCCTTCATACTTAAACCTATAGTTAGGCATAAGCAATTAAGAGAATATGCCCATGCACATGCTACGTCTTTATCCCTCATGGTGTAGACAAAACCAATAGTCAGAAGAAACAAACACCATGTTGGATGGTTTAATGAGGGATGTGATATGAATGTAAATTTATATGTAAATTTTATATTTTAATATTTCAGGTCCCGTGTTGTTCCCCCAGTCTCCCCCCGGCGACCCGTCCCAGACCAGCGGCGTCGTAGTAGGTGCCTCCGGGTACGGCTTTGTGCCTCCCGGCTCTCAAGGTAAACCTTACGGAAGATAATAACCCTAGTCAACATGTAGTTAGCACTAATATCCGAAGCACTCTAAATTATCAGGATTATAAACTCCGAATGCCAATTACCGCGGTGCCAGGACCCTAAAATAGTTTTTTTTTATCAATACCGCGTGTATTACTGGAAATATAATAATGGCCACTATTCCAATAAAATTCTAAATTTGAAAAGTACAAACGCACATCTTTTGTTTTCGTTCTTTTAAAATTGGAACAAAGAACTAGTTAGTTCTTAAAGTTTATAAATGGTCATTGTTATGTTTCGAGCAGAATTTTAATATTAATATAATTTATTTGTATGAAAGCTTTAATGCATGGATAGTATTTGCATGAACCTCCCCATACCCTGGAATGGAAGCTTTGTACAAATGTAACCAGGGGTTAGAACTAATTTTGTATTATATAAATGTAAATACTTTTACATGGACGAGGCTGTAAATAGATCCGATGTAATTTTAATTTATGGTAATAAATATATGAACTGTGAAATGTTTTATTCGTAACCCCTTTAGAAATAAGATGCACATTATATATGCATGGTTGCACATTGCCTGAAGTGAGGTAACATTAATAGGCAATATACATTTAAATACTGCGTAGACACTGAAGTTGAAAACTGTAGCTTTTAAGCTTAACTGGTTTGTACATTTAGTTATTAAGGTGTACAGACATACATACAAGTATACTACATACTGATGTGATTATATAATCACGTCTATTTCCCTTGCAGGGTAAACAGAGCCAACATTCTTGAAAACACTGATAGGCCTCGTTCTGCTGTTTGTCTTAATGATAGAATTGGGACAGATATAGTGACAGATTGCTAGCCCGTCGCCTAAAAGAAGAATCCCAAGTTTATAAGCCTATCCCTTAGTCGCCTTTTACGACATCCATAGGAAAGAGATGGAGTGGTCCTTTTCTTTTTTCTGTTGGTTCCGGAAATCACACGGCACTGTACATACAAGTATCACTAATTAATATGTAGAAGCACCTAGTTATATATTGTCGAAAGCGCACCCTGGGCTCTCAAGCTTTGCGGCTGCGACCATGGATTTAAGTTAATTATAGAAGGGAGAAAGAAAGATGTGAAAAAAAAATTAGAAGTCTGGATCATGTGATGTAGAAGCCGAAGGGAACAGCTGCTCTGTAATTTGTACTCTTTAAAATTTGAGTAGAATAGAATAGAATAGAAAAGATTTATTTTCAAAATTGGATACAATACAAGGTATCACTTATTGATGTCACGTAGTAGTAGTATATTTAATAACCTTAACCTTCGTATTGCCAATAACACGCAAACGGAGTTGCGGGCGTTTACAAGTTGTAAATATTGTAGTTCTCTTATAATGGTGAAGGTGGGTTTAGTATAAGCTTTTAAGATAAATTTTAATATATTTATTTAAACGTTATTGTTATAAAATAAGATGTACAAAAAGCGGATTTAATGCTATATCGCATTCTCTACCAGCTGACTAAACAGAAAGTAGGTGTGTCTATCATGTCGATAATTTCGATAAACTTACTGTTTTTGGGGGGTATTTATTTTTGTCTCTTAGTCGCTTCCTACGACATTTATACAATGATTATTTATACTCACGTGCATTGGGTAGCAAAATAGAAAGATACTCAATTTATACAAATAAATTAAATAAAAATAATAGTGGTATTGAATATTTTGCCACTAAAGCGAAGGTTATCGAAAGTCGATTTATTATAAGAACGACTAGTGGCCAATGCAAAGGAGAGACAAAAAATACACAGGTGTTAAATTGATTGTATAGTTGTATTCATTACTAGCTGGGCCCGCGACTCCGCCCGCAAGGAAAAGATATTTTAGGCATCATTGAAGACCTTTTTTTTCTAATTTTCCATTATTTCTTTGCTCCTAATAGTTACAGCGTGATGTTTTATAGCATAAAGGCTTCCTCGATAAATGGGATAATCAACGGAAAAATAGTATTTCAATTCGAACCAGTAGTTCCTGATATTAGCGCGTTCAAACAAACAAACAAACTCTTCAGCTTTATAGTATAAGTATAGATAATAGCCAATAGTTATTATTTACCTATCAACAAAGGATAAAAATGAGACCTGAAATATCTCTGAAAACTTTACGATAGCGTCTAATCTTCAATTATTAAGAAACGGTGATTGGAACTTAAGTCTATTTTTAACAACTGACAGTTCTCTGTCATCATCCTGTCAATAGTCCCGGTCACTCTTAACCACGATCCAGTCCGATCTGGTTAATCAGGTTTTACACGAAGCGACTCCTGTCTGACCTCCGTAAACTTTACAGGGAAACCTGATCCACATTGGATCCTTTTATTGAATTGGATCACGATTACACATCTAGTTTGCGTGAATTTGCAGGTTTCCTCGCGATGTTTTCGCTTATCGTAATTAGCATACATACATATGTATAATCACGTCTTTATCCCTTGCAGGGTAGACAGATCCAACAGTGTTGAAAAGACTGATATGCAACGTTCAGCTGTTTGGCTTAACGATAGAATTGAGATTCAAAAAAGAGACAGGTCGCTAGCTCATCGCCTAAAAAAGAATATTATAAGCCTATCCCTTAGTCGCCTTTACGACATGCATGGAAACGAGGTGGAGTGGTCTTATTCTTTTTTTATTGGTGCCGGGAGCCACACGGGACATCGTAATAAGCATTTAAACTAATATACGGAACTTAAAAATTAGTCATTGGTAAAAGGACAATGATGAGAAATCCTTCAAAGGGGTATAATTACAAGGCGGATACCTCAACAATTGGACCACTGACGTTTTACCGATTTGAGACGGAAATGGTAAAGTTATGATATAGTGCAGTCAAGGGTAATGAATGAGTCACAACGAAATGTGGTTGACGCATGCGTCGATCAAGCTTGGAATTTTGCACCAAATTGTAAGGACATACCACAGACATAGATCTAGTTAGATATCGTCAAGGAAGTTATTAAAGAACCATATTATTTTATCTTTTTTTTTGGTTAACATTAAAGTTGGAAAAGAAGATAAGAATAATTAGGAATTAAAAATTCTTGGTCCTGTCAATGATCCTGCATAATTCTGTAGTTCACTCTTCTGTTAAAAAATCAAGTGTGTCAAGTTTTCGTACTCAGAAACATAATCATGGCGTTAGGCCCCACGAAAAAGTCACAATATACAAAGGTATACAAAGACTGTGTTCATCTTGAGGGAATTGAGTTTAAAGATAGTACCTAGCCCGTTGTCTTAAACAAAAACCGCAACATATTGAGCTCTCATGAATTATATGGTTACTGGCATAGTCTTTTATTTCGACCATCTCTTTTAGTAGATATAACTGATGCAACAAATATCGAAACAGTTTCGAAAAGTGGTCCATCGGAATAAATGAATGTTAAACAATACATGAGTAAGGAATATTATTTTATACCTATATCTATCTGTAATTTTATAGTTCAACGGGCGTTCTTATCGATTATAATTATTTCCATTGGACAAAATTTTGTCAAGCAAAATAGATTCACTGGCGGGGTCTAGCCAGATCTATATCTGTGCGCAACAGGGTTTTCTGATTTATTAAGCGATAACGGATAAGTTAACCAAGTTATTGTTTATTTGAGCAGTGAATGAATTATAGGCAGTATCGCGCGAACTCGTTTGGTTTGGCAACGTAAAGTAGTAAGTTAGGCACGATACTAACTGAATTACCCACTCCTGAATCGTACTAAGTTAAAGATTTTTTGGGAATAGAATATGTTAAACATATATTTAGAAAAGTTTTTTTAATTTTCTCAGTCAATGGAAAGGCTTATAAACTTGGAATTTTTATTTTAGACAATGGACTAACAACATTTTGAATCTCAATTCCATCATTAAGCCATACATACAGCAGAATGAGGCCTTTCAGTCTATTCGAGATCGCTGGCACTGTCTACCCCATTAGCAATATAGACGTGATTATAAGTCAATGATGTTTTGATCAATGCAAATGAAGCAAAAGGAGTATGCAGGGATAGTGGCAAAATGTAGACTTGGCCTACCCCTCCGGGAAACAAGCATGATTTTATGTATGTATGTATTTTTGATCAAAAGCACAAATTGTAGTGTATCGTAAATGATAAATTTCATCAGATTACACACAGATGTTTCATTTTACCAGTCGATTGGAGATTTTCATTAAGCCATTCGATAACTTCATTTATATTTTCAGGGTTCGGTATAAACCCGTCAAAATATTCAATTTTCGTTTTCTCTTAATCTCGTGGGCCCTCCGGAGCACGGTCAAACGCATTTTAATTATGAAATTGACATATCACAACTCCAAGTAACAAGGGACGTATTTAGGTTCATAGTTTATAAACGAAATTATTTATTCTTGTAGCCCAATTACTTAATTGTGTTATTATTAAAATTAATTAATTATCTTTTTTTAGGCGATGGGCTAGCCTGTCACTATTTGAATCTCAATTCTATCATAAAGCCAAATAGCTGAACGTGGCCATTCAGTCTTTTCAAGACTGTTGGCTCTGTCTATCCCGCAAGGAATTTAGACGTGACAATATGTATGTATGTATGTTTAAATTAATATTTAATTTTGCTTAGACACATGTATAAAATCACGCCTTCCTGCTAAATACAATAATCTTAGGGCGTTTGTATTGATTGCGACTTACCTAAAAATCCTTTATGTATGCCATTGGTCAGTTTGTATCCCTTGTAGGTAAAATTAATTGAAGAACTCTCCATTTGCTTGCGTATTTGGTTTGATAACTTGCATTTAAAGTATGTTACAGTAATATGTGACCCCAGTAATAACATTAAATATAACTACTCTAGAATTGTAACTATCTATTTTCATTTAAAACCATTTAACTTCTCTCCCTTAGTCCCACCCTGTCTACTCCGCCCGTGCATTGGCGCGTATATTTTATGATTTAATAAAAGAGTTTAGACTTACGAATTTAATTGCAGCACCATACATCATGCCATTTCTAGCCAACCTTTATGATATTTATCCTATGCATATTTATATGTTTGCTCACACAAAACCGGAGGGCGCTGTCATGTGTATTTGTTAAATTAATTCGTGTTAAACTGACCCTTTGTGCGGCCCTTATGGATGGCTACTTTCAATTTTAAATTAACAAAGCAATTGCATTTTTCTTTGTTAAATAAATCGTTTGATGTTGATTATTTCAATGGAATATTTCCTATTGGCAAGTCGTATTAAGTTAGGTATCCCAACCAACCCATGGCTAACTACAAATCTTACGTTTATTTATTTATTAAAATTTTTTTTAAATAACTCATCGTACACAAGCTTCGTTTGATATACGTTTGATACTTGAACGGGAAAATTAAATCAACGAGAACATTGTAAGTACATAGAACTAATAAATATAAAAAATACTAACAGAATTGATATTGCATAATCGAAAAAATAACAGATCAAAGAAATAGGTACCTAAACACTATCACTCACTTCTGATATTTTTTGGAAAATAATAAAGGAAAAGATCGCTCAACTGTGATTAGATCTACTTACCCCCTCAGCATGGGAGGGCAAAAACGGAAGCTCGGAAGTTCCAAAGTCCCAAACTTGAGACAGTTTCATAAGCTTTTTGCTGTGACAGCTAGACACGTATTTTCTCTCACGAAAAATTGTTTGTTTTCTCCTGTCGTGTCATAATTCTTTTAACAGGATAAGAATTGGCAGTTTTGTAGCAAGTTATATAAACTTAACAATGATTTAAGCTAAGTTGAGCGTAATTGGTACCATTTAAGATATCCTTAACATACATATAATCACGTCTATATCGCATGCGGGGTAGACAGAATCAGCATTCTTGTAAAACTGATAGTTTAGCTGAATGGTTTAATGATGGAATCGAGATTCAAATAGTGACAGCCCACGTAGTTTTTACCGCACGAGAAACTATCGCTGTTTCGCTTTTTATTTACGATGTAGAACGTGACAGCGATACTTTCGCGCGATAATAACGGCGTCGTGCGTGTAATCCGCATAAAATTTTAATTTTTCTTAATTTTGATAATCAGATGCATTTTATGCTTATAGCGTAGAATTATGAGTATAACTAATACTGAAATAGTTATTAAGCTGAAAGCAGGCAGGGTCTGCTTATAATGAACAAGGTTTTTGTCTGAAAACTTGCACATTTGTAATACTTGCACGACAATGTTCCTGTGAGCTAACGTCGATGATATAGTGATGGGCGGAAGCGGTTGCAAATTTAAATACATAGGTCAGTTGCCTCGTAAACAGACATGAGGCGCCATCTAGTAATAATCTGTGAAACAAAAAAGAGCCATTTTGTATTGGTTTGCTTTTAGTAACTTTTCACAGCCCTTTGAGGGAATTATCAAATGAGTTTATTTAACAAACATTTGTCTTATCGTTATTATTTGTAGATGCTGTCAATTAGTATGGTATTCCAAAATTTCGGTGTAAGTAATCCTTTCAGTACGTTCTGCTAAGTGTGTTAAACCATCTGTCAGTCTTTTTGGGTCAGAATTATAAAATCTGTCACGTCTTAGTCTGAATCAGTAATAAGGTTGACAAAGCTATAATTTACGTTACTTATACCTATGTTGTGGTCATATTCGGACCCTGGGCACTCCCTTTGAAAGCACGCAACGGGAAAGTAACTTATTGTGGCATTTATAATTAACATGAATAATACTGTGTTATTTTTAAGATTTCTGAATGATTTGGGCTTGAAATATCTATCTCTACATACCATACAATTATCATAAAATTTATTCGTTTTTATATTATAATACTCTTGTCAATAAACAATTGGACTATTGTACTGACTTGCAGATGTTCCTATAGATTACTGTTAATCTGTATGGTTCTTTTGAATAAATAAATTAGATGTCATAATCACGACAAAAAGTCGTGTCGTTTATGAATGAAAGGAACTTCTGACTACTACGGGCTACTGGTCCGTTAAGACTTTACTCCGTAGGTACATTACGATTGGTTTGAACTTCGATGTTAAAATGTGTTCTTAAATTAAAACTTTACTATGAAACGCTTTGCTTATATGGTAACCTAACCCTTCAGAGGAAGTGACGCGTCTAGCCGCAGCGGCGCCGCGCCGGAACCCAGCGAAGGGTTGGGCTGTGCTGTCACAAATCAAGTTATGAGAAACGCCACAAAAGGAAACTTTGTGCATTTCCGAACCGACGAGCGTGAAATCTCAGCCCTTTCCGCTCTAATTTGTACCCTAAAACTTAACGTTTAAATACTATTTTAAAATAAGTTTGAGTGAACGGTGATTATTCTTATTGTAAATATGCGATGTAATAATGATGGTGCTTTTGTTGGTGGTTGGATGGGTCTAGATTATGCTTATTTTTGAAAGATAAAGGGAGATTTTATTGGTGAGTAGTTCGGTAATGGCCTATTTTTTAGATATAGTCGGGGGTCGATAAACCTCATTCCCTATTAAAAAAAAAACTCCTTATGGGTGATAGATTAATTTGCATTTGAAGAGAGAATAGGCATAACAAAATTATTTCGCTTTCGGCCGGTTTCTGTGGCGCAGCGGTAAGTGGATGAGATGAGTATTGTCTCTGAGACACATGATTCCAGGTTCAGGGCTTGTTGGAACACGGACTTTTTCCGAATGGCCTGGGTCTTAGTTGTTAGTCTAAAACGTTTGTATATTTTTTTTTATTTATTGTTACGACATACATTTATCTCTTTGGATAAAGATAAGTAATTAATTTTAGTTCTACCGATACGATTACATTGGACGTTAGTAAGTATATATCTAAGTAAGTATACATCGATAGCCTAGAATTGCCATAATTTTCTACAATATTTTTTCATTACTTCCTCCTTCTATATTTGCCTTTCGAAAAATAAAAGCAATTAAAGGTGAACTTAACCAGATGAGTAATTCAAAATAGTCGTCAAAAAAAGTGGGCGTGACCGGATGAAACAAATAGCGTTTAGAAAATGGTCCTTAACCCAAATTAGTGTTTACGAAACGATAATTACTGAAAATTTAGATTACAAATTTCGGAGCCAATTACGTACTTAGCAATGTTTGAATAACCAATATTTGTTTTGAGTTTTTTTTTATTGAGTACAATTTGAACCATAAGTCATCCAGCTGGATTTTAGACTTGTTAAGGCTGTTGGCTCTTTCTACCCCGCATAGGTTAAATATACATACATACATATGGTCACGTCTATATCCCTTGCGGGCTAGACAGAGCCAACAGTCTTGAAAAGACTGAATGGCCACGTTCAGCTATTTGGCTTAATGATAGAATTGAGATTCAAATAGTGACAGGTTGCTAGCCCATCACCTAAACAAGAATCCCAAGTTTGTAAGCCTATCCCTTAGTCGCCTTTTACGACGTCCATGGGAAAGAGATGAAGTGGTCCTATTCTTTTTTGTATTGGTGTCGGCAAACACACGACAGACAACGGCATAGGTTAAATATGTGATATAAGTATGTATGTATGTATTTTCCTTGGTGATAATATAATAATATCTTTACTGTTATTACGTAGAAGAAAAGCGACCAGAACATTAAAATTTATTTTTAGTCGATAGTTCCAATACTAATGGATGAACACTATGAAAAATAATAACGCTATGTAGTTTTCTAGTACAATATCTATCATTGTACGTACGCTTTTTTATAATAGGTAAGGTCAAGTTGGTTAAGTGCAATAGTCCTTATTCTTCACAGCAAATGTGTTTTAAATGAAAGTCTATTGTAAAAATAAATATTTTTTAGGCCTTTTTTACCATGATCGCGTTCTTTATATATTTGCTTAATATTTCAGGACCGGCTTATCCAAGATTTTTCTACCAAGGTTTCTACGGCCGGAGATAGAATTGTTTGACAAAAGCAAGAAAACATCGTAAGTTATATATATAAATAATATAAATTGTACAAATAATTAAAAATAACTTAAATCGTGTAAACACGCCTTTGTGAATATAACAGTGAATAAATTGACTTTTGTACATATTTATTATTTATATTGTGTGCAATATATAAGTCGCTAGTTACCGAAATGTACCTTAAATATAATTTAAATTACAAATAATATACTGTGATAAATTTACAGCCAAGTAAAAAATAATGATAGTGTAAATTAAACATTTCTTATTATTATTGAATTTGTCTGTTGAAATGAATATAATCTATTATTTATGAATGGTGTGTTAATGCAGAAATGGAAATGTATGTAAATAAATTAACCATTTAAAAGACTTGTTGTTTCTTTTTCATTCCTTCCATCAATCCATCCATATAATCACGTCTGTATCGTTTGCGGGGTATACGGAGCCAGCAGTCTTGAAAGGCCACGTTCAGCTGTTTGGCCTAACGATAGAATTGAGATTCAAATAGTGATAGGTAGCTAGCCCATCGCCTATAAGAAGAATCCGAAGTTTATAAGCCTTTCCCTCAGTCGCCTTTTACGATATCCATGGGAAAGAGATGGAGTGGTCCTATTCTTTTTTTTTATGGTGCCGAGTACCATCCCTTAATCGTGATCGGGACGTGATTGGATTTGATTGATTTTTATTTGATTCAGACAGAGCCAACAGTCCTGAAAAGTCTGAATGGCCACGTTCACTTCTTTGGCTTAATGATAGAATTGAGATTCAAATAGTGACAGGTTGCTAACCCATCGTCTAAAAAGAATCCCAAGTTTGTAAGTGGTGCCGGGAACCACATGGATTCGATTTAAAAGACGCTATAGAACTAAAATACTTGGCATGACCATCCCTTCAAGACAGATTTTATGTATGTATAAAAACAGCTGCAAAACAATTAGTTAGTTAATTATCTTCTTCCTGGCTAAAGTCCCGGTTGCATCCTCACCACTCTGGAGAGGAGCCCGGGGTAAACTCTTGATCATGGATCCTGGATTGGGTGAGTCAGGTTTTTACACGAAGCGACTACCATCTGACCTCCGTAACCTTTGTAGGGTAATCTAACCCGTATTGGATCATATAGTTACACATTTAGTTGTTTGAATGTGCAGATTTCCTCACGACATTTCCCCTCACCGTAAGAGCATCGGTAATAATTCAAATAGTAAGTTAATTATATATTGGCGATCTTCTTACACAGGTAATCATTTATTTATTTATTTAAACTTCATTGCACAAAATGCAAAAGTATAGCACAATTGGCGGACTTAATGCTAGAAGCATTATCTACCAGTCAACCATTGGGTCTGACAGAGATCTTTATGTGGGGTCAAACTAAATTAATATATTTATACCTACACAAAATATAAAATAATTATTATAAACGTACATAAAAACTACAATAAATAAACAATATGCAGTATTATTTATTTAAAAAGAGATTCAGGTCACAAATATGATTTAAACTTAGTGTGTGTGTGTGTGTGTATGTAGTAAAATTAAAATCAGATACTGTAGCCGGGACTGATGCCAGGTGGAAGAATATACCGATGTACTGAATTTTAACTGTACCTACGACTTTCTAAAGAGCGGATTTTACGAAATGTTTCAGTAATAGCGATGTTTATTCAGGTGGGTGTAACCGGTCGTTTATTACCATAATTGACCAATGCATCCCGATTTCTTAGCTACGCAAGAAGCAGTTTCGGACGTTATAAGGACTTCATCGAATTATATCACTTTCAATTTACCGTGTGGTTCCCAGCACATTAGAATAGTACCACTCTATATATATTTCCTATGGATTATTATGTATATCTATATAAGTATTTTTTATAAAATATAGTATCGGTGAGTTAGTATCTCGTAACACAAGTCTCGAACTTACTTCGATGCTAACTCAATCTGTGTCATTTGTCCCGTATATATTTATTTATGGATTTAAAAAAAAATCACGTGATTTTTTTTTATTGGTGCCAGAAACAACACGACCCTTTATTTTATACACGAATATATCCTGATTTTACCATTACTTGCTATCACTTTCATCTTTAGCAAAACTGTAATCCTTTTTCGATTCTTTTATGGTAAACGTACCTTTTACCTACATACATCCCTATACTAAGAAGCAGGGTTATTCATTTTAAATTAGATTTTCACCACATGCGCCCAGTTTGGTTCACGTGAGTTACAACACTAGTATGGGGTATATTCTACGAGTATTTCATTATGATACCACTATTCTTCAAAGACACCTTTTAGGAAGCAATACTTTGATATTTAAATTGAGTTGACGAACACACAAATTGAGGTGTACCTACTATATCTTTGTAAGACACTGACGTGGAAAAAATAAGTTTTGCACTAAAGAAATTGACTGATTTTGATGTGATTTTTTTTTGCGTTCCATTTGGGTTTACTACGTTGTTCTGTGGCAGTCCGTCTGTTATTTTTTAGAAATACATAGACTTTATAATAAACAATCTTATTATGTCTACGGTTCTTCAAATTAAAAAAAGTAAGATACGCTTGAAAATTAAGATGGTGTCAATATGATTTTCTTGGCAGTAGATAATTTTTTAAAAGCAGAGATGGATAAATTATCACGGATTGATGCATACATACAAACGAGTACATATAATCACGTCTACATCCCTTGTGGGACGTGGGATATAGAGCCAACAGTTCCAAAATAAACTTATAGGCCACGCGCAGCTGTTTGGCTCAATAATAAAATTGGGATTAAAAAAAGTGACAGGTTGCTAGCCCATAGGCTAAAAGAAGAATCCCAAGTTTACCCCTTAGTCGCCTTTTACGATATCCATGGGAAAGAGGTGAAGTGGTCCTATTAATTTTTCTATTAGTGCCGGGAACCACACGGTACCTAATGATAATTTTGGAAACAAAAAAGGCCGTAATTTTTTATACTGTTTATTAATACTTCTGTCCTCATTACTCCATCAATTGGGATCCCTGAGGATTATTTCTTGGCAGAAGACTTTTATCCAAATGAGTTCAATGGATTAAATGGAACGTATTTATTTTGGCCGTTTGATGACGCAGATGTGCCGCATGACTGAAAACAAAAAATGAAGTATTACAGTAAACGTTGTTGTAGTTGACGTTGTAGAAGAAAATACTGTAATGCAGTTTGTTACCGCTTCTTCTACACTGAAGCCTTGGAAGCGGCCTTAGTTTTAAGTAATTTATTTGACGTCAACCAATGTTGTGAAACCAAAAGATTTGACAATTATTAAGCGATATGAACATACATATATACATACATATGGTCACGTCTATGTCCCTTGCGGGGTAGCCAACAGTCTTGAAAGGACTGAATGGCCACGTTCAGCTATTTGGCTTAATGATAAAATTGAGATTCAAATAGTGACAGGTTGCTAGCCCATCGCCTAAAAAAAGAATCCCAAGTTTGTAAGCCTATCCCTTAGTCGCCTTTTACGACATCCATGGTATCCTATAATAATGATTAAAAATTTTGAATTTGAATTTGAGTTAGAATTTTAGTTATGTGTTTAATTTTAGCGAAAGAACTATATATCGCTTTTGAAGAAGGCGTCTTTGTACCATATTGTGATATAACTTTTCAGCTTGTAAGGGATCGGATGAAACTATGATGGGTACACATATGCTTTAAGGTCAAAGAAATGAGACAGAGTGATGTATGTCCTCCGACCGTGAATTACATGTTCGAATTCAGATAATAAGATCAATTTTTATTTATAATAATTTGTAAATGAGTGTTTAAATACTTACGTTTTTGGTTAATTTGAAACCAATCTGAAAATAATAAAGCATAGTCTTAATGAAATTAATTTAGTTATAATTTTTAACTAGAGGCCGCCCGCGACTTCGTCCGCATGGAAACCCTATCAATCCCGCGGGAACTCTGGGATAAAAAGTAGCCTATGTGTTATTCTGGGTCTTCAGCTACCTACATACCAAATTTCATGGTAATCGGTTCAGTAGTTTTTGCGTGAAAGAGTAACAAACATCCATACAAACTTTCGCCTTTATAATAATAGTAGGAAGTAGGATGAAAATGTTGACCCTATTCCGTATCATTGGTAATCTTTCGGAGGAGATGGGTGACCTTTCGGAGGTGATGGGTGATCTTTTTGAGATGATGGGTGACCTTTCGGAGGCCATGGGTGACCTTTTGAAGGAGATGGATAACCTTTTGGTGGAGATAGGTGAGCTTTTGGGGGAGATGGATAACCTTTTAGAGGAGATGGGTGACCTTTTGGAGGAGATGGATAACCTTTTAGAGGAGATGGGTGACCTTTTGGAGGAGATGGATAACCTTTAAGAGGAGATGGGTGACCTTTTGGAGGAGATGGATAACCTTTTGGTGGAGATAGGTGAGCTTTTGGGGGAAATTGGTAATCTTTTGGAGGAAATGGGTGACCTTTCGGAGGAGATGGGTGACTCTTTGGAGGAGATTGGTGTTCTTTCGAATAAGGGTTGTTATTGTTTTTCTGAAATAAAATAACAATTAAATTATACTAAAGTTATCGGGAGTAGAATCTCTCTTCTATCTGTTAGTAAGTAATAAACAGGGTTTAAATGGTAAGCTGTTTTGTTTTGTTTGTATAGTAATATGTTTTTTACTTCAATAAGTATATTAAATGTCAAAAACCATACCGTAGTGATTCCTTCTTGGTTACAGGCTGCAAAATAATCAAACACGTTAAATTATTTATACACTATTGTGTATAATACAAATTTTGAATTCACCAATACTTTGTATGCAGTTTAGTTTTAATGTACCTATAAGGGTTCTTCATACAAACTTACGGTCGTCCTATTAATAAACACTATAAATATAGTTTATTTATACCCTTCAAATTAGAATCAAGTAATATTAAATGTTGTATGGCAAATTGCTCATAATACCAGAAAGAAGAAGGGTCCAAAGATTGATCCTTGGGGCACTCTAATTATTAAACTTGCTGTGACGTACCTACTATCCATTTAATTTAATTGTTTGTATTTTTAATAAGTAAATCATTTTAATAGAAACCTTTGTTCTGAGTTCTGTACAAAACACGACATTTAAGCAAATTTTTTATAAACTACTGTATGAAATGCCTTTGAAGAGTTACACAACACTTTAAAAGCAATTAATGTTTCGGAAATATGAATGATAGGATTATTACCAATGGATATTGGTTTAAAGCCAATCCTGTAACTATTGCAGACCTTTAATTTTATTTATCTAAGCCATCAAGTTATCAAGTACTTTATAATTACTTACACGCCTGGGCATCTGTGGATGGTAAATTAAAGTTATAACACTTTTAATATTTTAAAGGATATATTTCAGGATTTAAGATAGACATTTGTTATACTCTTTCACGCCTTTCGGGTGTTTCTTTACGTTACTGAGTGGTACTGTAGAGTATGACTGTCGGCTACTGTACTCGTATCAATGAAAATACTATTGTATGACGAAGATTATGTTAAGTATGATCGAAGAATAGGTGTTAAGGCACTAGAGAAATTGTTTTTCCTGAAATTCTTACGAACAAAACTATTATTTTTACTCGGGAAAAGCTATATAACATTTATCAACGAATTTTAGTTTTTAATAAGTAACTTTCTAACCTTAAATTGAAAGTAATTCTATTAGACTGCTTTCACAACCTGTTTGCTTCAAAGGGTTCTAAGGTAGAAGTACTATGATAGTATTATTTTTAGGGATACCAATAATCTTAGGTTAATAGCTAACTAGCTTAATTATTAGATTAAAAGTAAAACTTACTAGCAGAAGTTTGACTAAGTTGTTTTGCTGTGAATGTAGGAAAACAAATTTTAGCGAACAATTCATCACAATTCTTTTGTTTAAAATTTGTCGGTCAGTTTCAGAAAACAGACCAAAGAGAATCAAATTACTCTTATTGATACATAATATTTTATTGTCTCTCACTGTTGAGCAAAACTTTTTCAACCCAGTCTCATATTAAATTAAAAAGTATTGAGTCCGCGGCGTACTGCGTCCCCGTCTTCTGCTGATAAACCTTGGGCCTGAACACTCAATCTCAAATACGAGTCATATAATCTTAGAAATGAAGCAAAGTCGCTTTCCGCGTGTGTTCCTATGGCTGTATGTATGTTTTTTTTAATAGATAGAGTAATTCAAGGTTTATATGAATAAATTCCACCCGTGCGATGCCGGGGCGGGTCGCTAGTAATATCCATTACCTGGCGGAGCTGTGAAATGTAAAAGTTTCTCGTTATTTATCTTAATATAATTTAACTATGCCGTTTGGTTCCCGGCACCAATACAAAAAGAATAGGACCACTCCATCTCTTTCCAATGAATGTCGTAAAAGGCGACTAAGGGATAGACTTACAAACTTGGGATTCTTTTTTAGGCGATGGGCTAGCAACCTGTTACTATTTGAATCTCAATTCTATCATAAGGCCAAACAGCCGAACGTCAGTCTTTTCAAGACTGTTGGCTCTGTCTACCCCGCAAGGGATATAGACGTGACCATATGTATGTAGAATATCTTCTATTGGAGATAAGTCAGGTCTATAGAGTATTCTGCGATGAAAACAGCTTTTGGCCTTAGTCCCGGTCTCGCCCCTCTATACAATATCCTCGATTGAATAAGTCAGGTATTTGTTGTGAGAAGTGTATGTTTATTATAAGTCAGGTATTTGTTGTGAGAAGTGTATGTATGTTTATTATAAATATTTACCTGGTTGGGAAACAACTGTGAACAAATAAAACAAATTTATTGTCTGTTAAGTAATCTGTTTGATTATATTTTGTAAAGTGGCGGCCTCTGTGGCTCAGCGGTAGTACGCTTGTCTGTGACACCGGAGGTCCCGGTTTCGAATCCCGGTCAAGGCATGATGAGAAAAGATCTTTTTCTGATTGTCCTGGGTCTTGGATGTTTATCTATATAAGTATTTATTATAAAATATAGTATCGTTGAGTTAGTATCTCGTAACACAAGTTTCGAACTTACTTCGAGGCTAACTCAATTTAAAAAAAAAAAAAAGTTATTTGTCATACAATGAATAGCTCCTCTTGTTTTCATTAAAACCGTAAATTCTAAAATAACCTTTTTTTTTAATATGCCTCTCCTGGTCAACTTGTGATATTATTTCGGTCAGTATTCCTCCATCTTGATAAAAAAAGTAGTGGGAAAGTCAAGTTAATGCTGTAGAATGTCGTCTGGTCTCCATGATTCATTTGAGAGTAAAATCCATTCCTCTTAGTTCTTGGCGTCGAGTTCAGGCCTTTGGAGTAGTTGAGAGACCGCTGAGTTTAGTATATATCATAATCCTGAAGTGGTTAAGTCAGGTTTTACTCGGAGTAATTCCAATGTGACCCTCGCAACATTTCCAGGACAATCTAAAAACTATTTTAGATCATAAATATACTCATCATCACACATACAGTTGTCTGAATTTGCAGTTATGTGAAGGATTAGTTGACAATTAGGTAATTACCTGGTTGATACACAACTGTGGATGAAATAAAATAACTATTAGTTATATACTTGTAATGTCTGGCTTTAAAGAGCACTTATGGCAGAAAATATATGCATAATATATAATTAAAAGAGAATAAATACCTGGTTGAGAGACAGCTGTGAATGAAATAAAACAAAATTATTATAACTTAGGCAGATATTTTTTTAAACATACATACATATAATCACGTCTATATCCCTTGCGGGGTAGACAGAGCCAGTCAGTCAACAGTCTTGAAAAGACTGATAGGCCACGTTCAGCTGTTTGGCTTTATGATGGAATTGAGATTCAAATAGTGACAGGTTGCTAGCCCATCGCCTAAAAGAAGAATCCCATGTTTATAAGCCTATCCCTTAGTCGCCTTTTACGACATCCATGGGAACGAGATGGAGTGGTCCTATTCTTTTTTTTTATTGGTGCCGGGAACCACACGGTATTTTTTAAATATTGCACAAATTGCTCGCCAGAAAAAAAAAACAATTAAAATAAAACCTTTTTCACTTAAACGGCACTTTAAAATTTAATGGCTGAATTTTTATTTTATTTGAATTTTTACAATAAAAGTTAGATCTATATTTATTTGAGTTTATATTGTTGGAAACATAAGAGTGTGTATTTATTTATTTAAATAAAATAAACCCATTTGATTACCTGGCGGAGAAACAACTGTGAATGAAATAAAACAAAATTATATAACGTAGGCAAATTTTTTAAATATTTTTATATATAAATAAAACACTTCTGTTACTTAGTGATCGAGTGACTCACGGACAAGCTGCTTGTTATACATGTAGTTTTCTTATAATATGATCTGCTTGAGCACTAAAATAGAATTTCCCGAAATTTCCGCGGGAATAAGAAGTTAGGGGATTTTTTTTGTTTTACGGAGTTGGTCATAAGAATAATTATTATTTCGAATTCTATGTTCCAAATACAGTAAAAAGGAGTAAAATATTAAAATTTGTTTATACTTAGATAGTGATTTTTAATTACCTTTTTGATATAGAGGACCAATGGGTTGAACTGTTTTAGAAAAATTAGTATTAAAGTAAATTGTGTTTTGTAAGACATTTTATTATGTCCAAAAGATCTGCACATATTAAGGTAGTACAAATATTTCAAAAACTGACATTACAAACTTTTCAGATACAAATCCAAAAATCTAAGACAGACTTAAATACTACCGTGCGAATCGCCTACTAAAAAAATATTTTTATTCAAAGGGGACGATTCGCACGATCGTGCGAATAATTTTCGTGCCAATCGACTACTAACCCAATTATTATAACGTAGGCAGATTTTTTAAATATTGCACAAATTGCTCGCCAGAAAAAAAAACAATCAAAATAAAACCTTTTTCACTTAAACGGCACTTCAATCTTTGATGGCTGAATTTTTATTTAATTATTTTTTTTTACAATTATACTTAGATCTATGTTTATTTGAGTTTATATTGTTGGAAACATAAGAGTGTATTTAAATAAAATAAACCCATTTGATTACCTGGTTGAGAAACAGCTGTGGATAAAAAAAGATAAATTATTATTTTGTGAATTGGTTATAGATAATAATATATTTTTACAATAAAATATATATTATTAGCTTTAATATATTCTCTGAATGATAAATTAGAATTTAATTTAAACCGCCGTGTACAGTCTTAAATTTATGAGGTAGGTAGCAGTGGTTAGACAAATCATCATCATTTTGTCCGGTTACTTGGGGAGGAATTAAATGATCTAAAAGTCGGAAGTGGAATGACTGTTGTTTGATTGCGACGAATTTTTAATTTAAAAGTAAAAAATTCTTAAAGCTTACGTGGTTGAGAAACAACTGTGGATAAAATAAGATAGATTAATTATTATTTCGTAGGTTGATAATAAATAATATTTCCGCTAAACATCAATATTAAAATGTCTTTTGTTGCTCGTGACATTTGGACTGAATCGGTTAAATGTGCTGTTTGTGCAGGATTCTCATTGATGGTTTTCCTTCAATCTTTAAGTAAGTAAATGGATAAAATATCTACATAACATTACATAAAATTTATTACCTGGCTGAGCAACTGTGTGAAATAAAATAAATTTGGTTATTTATTATATTTTCTAGATATTCATTTAAAGGATTTTCAGATTCATATATACTTAAAATAGAAAAGCCTATCTCAAATAATTACGAACGAATCATATTATTTTCACTGATTTATCTAAAATTTTACCTTTTCATAACCATATCTTGTAAAATGTTGGTTAAAAATGCTACTCAATTATGAAGAAGAATCCCAAGTTTATAAGCCTATCCCTTAGTCGCCTTTTACGACATCCATGGGAACGAGATGGAGTGGTCCTATTCTTTTTTTTTATTGGTGCCGGGAACCACACGGTATTTTTTAAATATTGCACAAATTGCTCGCCAGAAAAAAAAAACAATTAAAATAAAACCTTTTTCACTTAAACGGCACTTTAATCTTTGATGGCTGAATTTTTATTTAATTATTTTTTTTTACAATTATACTTAGATCTATGTTTATTTGAGTTTATATTGTTGGAAACATAAGAGTGTATTTAAATAAAATAAACCCATTTGATTACCTGGTTGAGAAACAGCTGTGGATAAAAAAAGATAAATTATTATTTTGTGAATTGGTAATAATATATTTTTACAATAAAATATATATTATTAGCTTTAATATATTCTCTGAATGATAAATTAGAATTTAATTTAAACCGCCGTGTACAGTCTTAAATTTATGAGGTAGGTAGCAGTGGTTAGACAAATCATCATCATTTTGTCCGGTTACTTGGGGAGGAATTAAATGAACGAAACGTCGGAAGTTGAATGACTGTTGTTTGATTGCGACGAATTTTTAATTTAAAAGTAAAAAATTCTTAAAGCTTACGTGGTTGAGAAACAACTGTGGATAAAATAAGATAGATTAATTATTATTTCGTAGGTTGATAATAAATAATATTTCCGCTAAACATCAATATTAAAATGTCTTTTGTTGCTCGTCACATTTGGACTGAATCGGTTAAATGTGCTGTTTGTGCAGGATTCTCATTGATGGTTTTCCTTCAATCTTTAAGTAAGTAAATGGATAAAATATCTACATAACATTACATAAAATTTATTACCTGGCTGAGCAACTGTGTAAAATAAAATAAATTTGGTTATTTATTATATTTTCTAGATATTCATTTAAAGGATTTTCAGATTCATATATACTTAAAATAGAAAAGCCTATCTCAAATAATTACGAACGAATCATATTATTTTCACTGATTTATCTAAAATTTTACCTTTTCATAACCATATCTTGTAAAATGTTGGTTAAAAATGCTACTCAATTATGAAGAAGAGTCCCAAGTTTATAAGCCTATCCCTTAGTCGCCTTTTACGACATCCATGGGAACGAGATGGAGTGGTCCTATTCTTTTTTTTTATTGGTGCCGGGAACCACACGGTATTTTTTAAATATTGCACAAATTGCTCGCCAGAAAAAAAAAACAATTAAAATAAAACCTTTTTCACTGAAACGGCACTTTAATCTTTGATGGCTGAATTTTTATTTAATTATATTTTTTTACAATTATACTTAGATCTATGTTTATTTGAGTTTATATTGTTGGAAACATAAGAGTGTATTTAAATAAAATAAACCCATTTGATTACCTGGTTGAGAAACAGCTGTGGATAAAAAAAGATAAATTATTATTTTGTGAATTGGTTATAGATAATAATATATTTTTACAATAAAATATATATTATTAGCTTTAATATATTCTCTGAATGATAAATTAGAATTTAATTTAAACCGCCGTGTACAGTCTTAAATTTATGAGGTAGGTAGCAGTGGTTAGACAAATCATCATCATTTTGTCCGGTTACTTGGGGAGGAGTTAAATGATCTAAAAGTCGGAAGTTGAATGACTGTTGTTTGATTGCGACGAATTTTTAATTTAAAAGTAAAAAATTCTTAAAGCTTACGTGGTTGAGAAACAACTGTGGATAAAATAAGATAGATTAATTATTATTTCGTAGGTTGAGAATAAATAATATTTCCGCTAAACATCAATATTAAAATGTCTTTTGTTGCTCGTCACATTTGGACTGAATCGGTTAAATGTGCTGTTTGTGCAGGATTCTCATTGATGGTTTTCCTTCAATCTTTAAGTAAGTAAATGGATAAAATATCTACATAACATTACATAAAATTTATTACCTGGCTGACTAACTGTGTGAAATAAAATAAATTTGGTTATTTATTATATTTTCTAGATATTCATTTAAAGGATTTTCAGATTCATACATACTTAAAATAGAAAAGCCTATCTCAAATAATTACGAACGAATCATATTATTTTCACTGATTTATCTAAAATTTTACCTTTTCATAACCATATCTTGTAAAATGTTGGTTAAAAATGCTACTCAATTATGAATCAATTGTCTAAAAAGTTACCTGTTTTTTGTGTAGTCGTCGTTTGTGTTGTGCTAGCTGCTGTTATAAACAAACAGACAATTTATAGTAATGTAACAAAAAATATAAATAAACAAGGAAACAAATATGACAATAATAGTGATGTTCAATTAAGATTGAAAAAAATATTTCACTTACGTGACATGAACATAAGTAGATGGTACAATTGGTAATTAATATACACAGTATTTTACATATTTTTTTTTTACAAATGTATGTGTATAAATACTATATCAATTGCAGAATCAGTAATTTAATTTGTATAATAGTTAAAAATTAAAGAAATGTATATTGCTATCAATAAATGTAAAGATCAAAATGTGATTGATATTTGGAGATTTTTCCAATTCATCGTTGCTTCATATTGAAATTGGGTCACAGTGTTAACGTCGCCATATTCTTTTTTCTAATGTCACCATATAACGAAATATTAAGAAAAAGTGAATCATGCCATTTGCTAAATCGAGAAAATAATGAATATTACACACAAAATACGCGTGTTAAACCCTTTTTAGTCGACTTAAAAAGACTCAATAGTCACACCTCGTCACCATCTCTCAAAAAAGTTTGAAACCACAATTAAAAAAAAAAGGTTCTATATATTACACTCGACCGTATCTGAAAGCGTTTTCTTCATTTTCGATAGAACTATTAGCCGGAAATTCTTTAAAACAAAAGAAACGTGTTGGTTTTAATTTTCTTTAATTCAACTGTGTAGTTTTACAAACATAAACGTTGTTGACAGTTGTACATTCAATAAACACTCCCGTGGTGGATGTCTGTTGCAAAGGAGGTTGAGTTTCTTCGTAATACGGATTAGTGACCACTACTGGTTGGCTGACATCGTTATATGGCCCTGTTTATAGATAATTGAATAAGTTTTAAAAATAATAATAAAAAGATGGAAGCAAAAAAAAAAGGAAATCAATATAAATAAAACACTTCTGTTACTGAGTGATCGAGTGACTCACGGACAAGCTGCTTGTTATACATGTAGTTTTCTTATAATATGATCTGCTTGAGCACTAAAATAGAATTTCCCGAAATTTCCGCGGGAATAAGAAGTTAGGGGATTTTTTTTGTTTTACGGAGCTGGTCATAAGAATAATTATTATTTCGAATTCTATGTTTCAAATACAGTAAAAAGGAGTAAAATGTTAAAATTTGTTTATACTTAGATAGTGATTTTTAATTACCTGTTTGATATTGAGGACCAATGGGTTGAACTGTTTTAGAAAAATTAGTATTAAAGTAAATTGTGTTTTGTAAGACATTTTATTATGTCCAAAAGATCTGCACATATTAAGGTAGTACAAATATTTCAAAAACTGACATTACAAACTTTTCAGATACAAATCCAAAAATCTAAGACATGGATCCTAGTTTTTAGTATAAAAATATAGTATAATTAATCGAAATTAAATAATTAGTGTTCATTTGTGCAGACCTCGTTAAGATTATTTTTTATTCACCTTGCTGTACAACTGGTTCACCATTAACGTAAACTTGACGCTCAGAATATCCAGTGGGAGGGTTGCCATCTACAAATAAAAAAAGCACCAAGAAAAATATATTTGCAATGCCAATAATAAAAAAATAATGACTCTTGTGTGTTGACTATTTTAAATCCGACGTATCGAACATCACTAAAAAAATATCCGAGATTTAATCACCAGCAATATCGATATGTTTCATTCGATAAATAAAAGTCTCGTCACAACGTCTTATGAAGCTTAAGCAGGGATAAAATAAAGAAGATATTACACGTGACTTACTGTTTTTGTTTGACGTGTCAGAATTAAAAGGATAATAATAAAAAAAATATATTTACCTTCAGATCGGATCCTCACAATTTGCTGTGTCGTTTCACTACCTGTCACAGTAAAACATCTACGTTCATAGTAAAATTTTGCTAAAATTTTCATTTAAAATTTTAATAAAATATGTGATGACCTCGGAAAAGAAAACATAAAGTAGATAAATTTGTAGTGCCTGTATCTTTTTGTATTGAAGCGTTTAAAACAATTTTATAACAAAATGTTAATTGTTTTTTTTTAAGATATCAATCCCTAAAAATATACACATACATTTGTAATTATTTTGTGAATAAATACGTCATTTTGGGAACACCTTAGTAAACCGGGTGCAAACTAGTATTGCGCTATAATGGAATGGTTAGTTTTGTTTCCACACACAGGTCAAGGACGGTGGTTCGGAGGTTAAAAATGTCTATGCATAGGTACATTTTTTTTTTTGATGTACTCTGAAACGGTCTATTGATAGAATTCAAATTCAAATAGTGACAAGTTGCTAGCGTTGCTGCTATTTTAAAAGTCTTTCCCTCAGTCGCCTTTTACGACATCCTCGGGAATGGGATGAAGTGGTCCTTTTCTTATTTATATTGGTGCCGGCGCACGGGTGTGATCGGATGTAAAGAAATGTATGCAACGCTATTTTTAAGAATCCGGACCGATGTTAACCCTGCCACTCTCTAGTAAGGCCCTGATGTGTGGGGAAAGACTTTACTCCGATTTAAATAACCCTAGAAAGAAGTGTGTAATTACTTACCTGCTCCTGCGTTTGATGCTGCATTACTACCTCCATTTCCGCCTGTAAGACAAAACATTTTTCATTTTATTACATAATAGGAAAAGGTTACTGTCATTCTCATAGGTCAATGCAAAACGGAACATTTTGAAATACACGCGTTTTTTCAACCTCGAGAATGACTGTTACTCACTCAGATGGGCAACACTAGTGTGGGGTCTGAAATTTCTATATTTTGCATTGATTACATTTTCCTTCCCTTTTTTTTCCTCCTGGCATTATTTTTTCCTTTCCCAGGAGAAGGAAAAATAAATTCCAGAAGGGTAAAAATCTAATAAATATCCTGGATTTAACCGTAATCATGGATACGTCGATGGGTAAGTCAGATTTTCATACGAGGCGACACACATCTGATCGCAACCTTTTTAAGGAAGTCCTACCCATATTGTATCTGAAAATGTGGTCTGAAATTAAAATAATGACAATATTTACCTCCGGATCCTGCCGCGGCGGCGGCGTTGGATAATGCTGGTATAAAAATAAAGGTTCTTTTTGTAATTATTCCATAAATGTAGTAATTCTTGTATGTCAGTCTTTTATTTTGTACTAGCTTCACCCCGCGACTCCGTCCGCGGGGATGTCGGTCTTCGCGTGGATGGATTATTTCTCCATTTTGAGTAACTCCGACAATGACATCTTATAAATATCTATTGGACCCAATTACGGCTAGGCCTATAATAATTAAGGAGATCCCTCTATTGAGCTACTGCTGTTGAGTTCGAGTTCTGTAGTAAGTAGTCCGGTCAATTTAGACCAAAAAATAAGAATGAAGCTACATTAATTCCCATCAAGCTGAAAATGAGTATAATTGTTTAAAACACAATCAAAAGCATTATTTCAAAATTCTCCAAGATTCCGGTTTAAGGAAAAAAGTTTACCCAAGGTCAAAGGTAAAAAATGGGTTTTTTACGATTTTCTTCAAAACGGTAAGATTTTCAAATCGGAAAATTACCTCAAACATAGATTGTAGACCATAAAGTTATCTATAAAAAGGGCATCAATAATTTTTTTCATTAATGTTACCGTTTCTGAGATATAACGATGCAAAAAGTTGCAAGCTTCATAATATACATAAGAACGTCTCGTATATACTCTGTGTAGCAGTAACATAAAATTATTGTTCTGTCGGTAATTTTAACTTGAATTCAAAATATAAAATATACATAAGTATAATGAAACCCAGTCCCTTCATTTATACTGTAGTGAAACCTTGAGACAACATCTGTCTCTCTGTTTAATTGTGTACGTGGCTAGGGTCGTATACCTGCTTTATCTTAGAATGGTCAACACATGAAATACCGTTAGTCTTTAATAATATTAGTCCTTGCGGGGATACCGTTGACGGCTATGGACACCACGGCCTCTCATGCCCTAGGAGTGCCGGCCGTTTAGGGCGCCATGCCGTCCTAAATAATATAATCCTCCGTGCTCTTGCCACCATCCATGTTCCAGCCGTTCTAGAACCAAACGGTCTGGCTCGGGATGATGCCAAGAGACCGGATGGTATGTATTTGGTACCCTGGAGATTGGAGCGGCCTTTGGTGTGGGATGCCACTTGTGTCGACACACTTGCGCCGTCTCTTTCAGATGACTTAATCTAAGGCCGGTTCTGCTTCAAATGAGGCACAAACCTCAAAAGGCGCAAATATGTAGGTATCGGTTATACCTATACTTTTGAACCTTTTGGAGTAGAAACTCTGGGACCGGGGGGCCTATCTGCCCATCAGCTTTTCTGACAATTGTCGAAAAAGCTTGAAGTATTTTTGACCGGAGGACTGGAAATTATCTGGCTCAGAGAATCAGCATTGCCATTCAAATTGGCAATGCTGCCAGCCTTCTGGGCACACTCCCGCATGTTGATACTATGCAGTCCAGAAGGAGGAGAAAGGACTGTACAATTTATAAATTAAATTTTAGTTTGTATTTATCTTTTTTCTTTCTTTTTATAAGTAGTTTTAGTTTTAATTTGATTAAATTATAATCTAATCTATTATTGTCCTAAGATGATTTTCTTTACTTAGGGTTATTCTAATTTTTTTAAATAATAAATGCGAAAGTTAGTCTTAAGTGCCACTGCGTAGTGAAAACACGTGTTTATTCTAACCTATTTCAGACTTTTTCAAGTTTAATAATAAAAATGTTGAAAAATCGCGCTTATAGTAAGTACACTTCCTCAGAGGTGGAAACGTGTGCATATTATGACGCTTGCAACTTTTTGCATCTTAATATCTCAGAAACGGTAGCTTTATTGAAAAACATTATTGATACCTTTTTTATAGATAACTTTATGATCTACAATTTATGTCTGAGGTAATTTTCCGATTTGAAAATCTTACCGTTTTGAAGAAAATCGCGAAACACCCATTTTTTACCTTTAACCTTGGGTAAATTTTTATCCTTAAACCGGAACCATGGGAAATTTTGAAATAATGCTTTTGATTGTGTTTTAAACAATTATAATCATTTTCAGCTTGATGGGAATTAATGTAGCTTCGAATGTCTAGATTGACCGGACAAAAGTATTTTTTTCATATTAATTAGTAGCGGCCCGCGTGTTCCACAAACGGTTCAAGCTAAATTCGACTTTCGGCGCTACAGGTTACGGCGCTGAATCCACTGCGGGTAACGTAACGTGTGTTCGCGGTTCTACAGAACAACGTCTATGGATAAACTGAAAAATTAAGATTTTTTTTCTTCATATTTTCCTGGATAAAAAGTATCCTATTTTATGCCCAGGATAATAAGGTATAATTATACCAAGTTTCATCAAAATCGAACCGTTAGTTTTCACGTGATGCCTGAACATACAGACAGACAGACAAAAATTTTTTTAATCACATATTTGTGTTTGGTATCGATCCAGTAACACCCCCTGCTATTTATTTTTTCAATATTTTCAATGTACAGAATTGACCCTTCTACAGATTTATTATATGTATAGATATAGATGACTAAACTATGCACAGGAAACCAATAGGAAAAACTGAAGATGGCATGTACATAATGTTTTTTGAGAAACTTTTCAGGGCAGCACAGAGAGTGGAATTAACAGAGTGAAAAGGAAAACCGGGATTTTGTATTTTACTCGGAGTATACCGTGAGCATGTTTTAGTTTAAATATTAAAAAAATGCAAAAGTATGTCTTTATATTATCTTTCTGTGTATTACCTACACTTTCAGAGCTAAATTGGTGGATAGATTTTGATGGAATTTGTTATTAACATAATTAATTTTTCTTAGAAAGTGCCTTGGTAGCTAAGCCCAGGGTAAAAGCAAGTATACAAGTGATTATGATATTTATCAACGCGGCAAAACACTGACTACAGAATGGATATTGCTCAAAATTGGAGATTGTTTGTTTTTTATTTGAGGTGGTAATCATAAAAAAAAAACTTTAATTATTATTAGTCATCACAATAATGAACCAAATAAAAAAAAATATATACCTGATTGTGATGTTTGTTGTGTGGTAGTAGTTGTAACTGTTATCAAAGAAAAATATGATATTATTATATTTGACATAATTTTAATATGATATTATTAGCTTAAAAAATGTTTTCTTTCTTAACAGAATCACGAAATTCGATTGATAAAATCATCTCTTCAATATAACAACAAACAAGATTGTAAACACTCACCAGGCAAATTTTGTGCAGTTTGCTCAGGCAAAGTTTGTACTGTAAGAAGAAAACTATTTTTATTATTGTTTCTAAGCTTTAAAGATAGGTATTTTATAGCTAAATGTCACCAATTTCTGCAGGGATGCCAAGCTATTACTTTTTGTGTATTCTCCACAATTTATTATCAGATGTTTCATTCGTTCACCGCAATCAGACGATTAACTTACCCGTTTGGGTAGGTAAATTCGATACTATAAAAAAAGTATTTAAAATATTTTATTCAATTACATGGTAAAATATAGTAAACGTAAACTGGATGCAACAAATATGAGAGATGAAAACGTCATATCATGAGCAGAAAGATATATAACTAAGAGTGCCTTAAAGATAGAGAGCTTTAGAAAAAAGGGAAGAGATGGATGAATAGAGCGAAGGAAGAGATGAGGACACAAGTTATAGAGAAAATTGGAAGAACCTATCATACTGTACCGTCCTCGTGTAAAGAGTAGGGGAAAAGTTATTTACCTTGTTGAACATTCGCTCCAGCTCCAGTATTAGATGGTACCAATCCAGGTGTTGCCACTATAACAAAAATAAAATAAATATTTTCATACATACATATGGTCACGTCTATATCCCTTACGGGGAAGACAGAGCCAACAGTCTTGAAAAGACTGAATGGCCACGTTCAGCTATTTGGCTTAATGATAGAATTGAGATTCAAATAGTGACAGGTTGCTAGCCCATCGGCTAAAAAAAAAAAATTCCAAGTTTGTAAGCCTATCCCTTAGTCGCCTTTTACGACATCCATGGGAAAGAGATGGAGTGGTCCTATTCTTTTTTCATTGGTTCAATATTTTCAGCGATTTAATAAATGTCCTTCGCGTCCCTGTTAAAGATTAGTTAATATGTAGTTTTTAATCATTTTACTGTCTGTGTACTCCCTAAAAATCCCCTCCGGATTCATCTGTGATTCAGAATGAGAATATCAGGTTAATGTATAAAGTGATTCCCGTCTCAACACCACAACTCTTAAATTATGAAATGAGCAAGTTTTTTCTTATCATATGAACATCGACAAGCATTTAAACCATCTCTTCAAGAAGGTAAAGCTGCTTTCCAAACAGTTTAAACCCAAAACATGGCTGATTGAGGACGAGGATGGTACTCTCATACAAGACCTAAAGGCAGGCAGATAGGATCAGGGAGATAGCGACAATACTGCAAAGATCTCTACGAAAATCCACATGAGCACCGATCACCGCATGACTCAACGGCATGGAGTGAAATGACTTTGGAACCTCCTATTCTTCGATCAGAGATCACTGCAGCCATAAACGCGCTCAAGTCCAAAAAAGCCCCTGGACCAGACCAAATCACAGCAGAGATACTGAGGGCTATGGGCCCTGGAGGTATAGACGCTCTACACAAAATATGCGAAAACATCTGGCGGACTGGAGAATGGCCCTCTGACTGGGCTAACTCTATTATACTGCCCCTTCATAAAAAGGGCTCCACCTCTAAATGCGGCAACTACAGAACGCTAGCACTGATATCACATGCCAATAAAGTGATGCTCCATATCATCAACAGCAGAATTAGACACTTCCTGGACTGGCAAATTCCACAAGAGCAAGCGGGATTTGTTAAGGGCAGGGGTACTCGCGAGCAAATCCTAAACATACGCCAGCTGATCGAAAAAGCCTACGAATTCAACGTACCTATCATCTTGTGCTTCATCGATTACAGCAAAGCCTTCGACTGTTTCGTGTGGTCAGGCCTCTGGAATATACTGGGAGAACTGGGAGTGCCTCAACATCTTGTGGCGCTTATCCGCTCGCTGTACCTAAATAACCAAGGCATCGTCAAAATCGAGGATTGCACATCGGAGCCATTTAGTTTTGCTAAAGGCGTTAGGCAGGGCTGCATCCTGTCTCCGATTCTCTTCAACGTTTACGGAGAATACATCATCAGGCGGGCTTGCGAGGACTGGGACGGCGGAGTCACGGTTGGTGGCACCAGACTGACAAACCTTCGTTACGCAGACGACACCACATTAATAGCTGCAAGTGAAAGCGAAATGGTGGAATTCCTTGCCCGTATTGAGAACATCAGTTTGCAATTAGGCCTCAAAATCAACCACGCCAAAACCAAACTAATGGTGGTAGATCGTGCCGGAAGACTTGAACTGACGAATGCTCTCAACTTAGACATCGTCAATGACTTTGTCTACCTGGGGGCCAACATCAGTGACAGGGGATCCTGTGAGACGGAAATAAGGAGACGAATAGGGATGGCCAAAAATGCCATGTCTCAACTACAAAAGATATGGAAGGACCGAAGCATTTCACGGAAGACAAAAAAGAAACTTGTCCACACTCTGGTCTTCTCCATATTTAGCTACGGCGCCGAGACATGGGTCCTGAAAAAGGCTGATAGAGACCGCATAGATGCCTTCGAAATGTGGTGCTGGAGGAAGATGCTACAGATACCCTGGACTGCCTTCCGTACCAATGCATCTATCCTGCGTGAACTCCAAATCAAAACGAGACTGTCCACCACCTGTCTCCGCAGGATACTGGAATTTTTCGGCCACATTGCACGGAAAGACGGTCACAACATGGAGCAGCTAATGGTGACAGGCAAGGTTGACGGAAAAAGACCTAGAGGTCGCAGCCCTACAAGATGGTCGGATCAAATCCGATCGTCACTAAACACCGATCTCCATAAGGCCCTCCACGACGCAAAGGATCGCAACAGGTGGAAGGAAGAGATCAAAGAGAAAGTGATTCGGCGGGGGAGTCACGACCCTCAGCAATGAGGTATACGACGCGAGGAGGAGGATAATCAGTTCAGGACTTACCAGGGGCAATAGTTTGAGTAGGGTATGTATTAACTGAAATTTTAATAAATTTTAACTTCGTGCACTATTTTCAAACATATTGTATTATTACCACTACACTTGCAATGGATTATTGTACAATTAATAAAATACTTTCCATAGTTACTGACACAAGCCAAAACTATGACTTTTAAATTTCTGTCTATCTATATGTTTGTATCTGCATCACGCGAAAATATTGCTGCGGTAATCTCAGATGTATTAGACTTGGTCCAAAACTGAGATACAAACATTTCTCTCCCCATTCCCCTAAGGGACTATAGCAACTTGGGAATAATGTAGAGAAAAATACTATTTATAAAATAAACATATATTGGTTGCTATTTTAACAAAAAACTAACTTAAAATATATCGAATGAAAAAATGTGACAAGAAACAAAAACGCAACGAAATTAAAAGAATCCGCGATTTCAAAATGCCGGGCGCTAGATATTCCATTAAGGACAGGACCGTATCTAGGGGCCGGACTCAGCAGAAACTAAAATACAAAATAATTTACAAATATTACACATTTATAATAGTACAAATTTTATAATACCCGCTACACTACCCCCCTGCTGAGACCGATGCTACGCTAAGGTCGATAGTGCTTGGGAAAGTGTACTCGGCGTCCAGATCTAGTTTGTCTGACTTGTTGAGGTGGTGGTGTAGGCTTCTCTGCTGTCACAGGTAATGGCATCTTAGCTACCAGGGGTGGAGTGATAGCGGGTATTATAAAATTTGTACTATTATAAATGTGTAATATTTGTAAATTATTTTGTATTTTAGTTTCTGCTGAGTCCGGCCCCTAGATACGGTCCTGTCCTTAATGGAATATCTAGCGCCCGGCATTTTGAAATCGCGGATTCTTTTAATTTCGTTGCGTTTTTGTTTCTTGTCACATTTTTTCATTCGATATATTTTAAGTTAGTTTTTTGTTAAAATAGCAACCAATATATGTTTATTTTATAAATAGTATTTTTCTCTACATTATTCCCAAGTTGCTATATACCCCGACGTGATGAATTACGCCCGTGAATAAATAGTCAATCGCGTTACGTTACGATACGATAAACGGTCATGGATTCAAGCAAGGCGAGCGAAGAAACTTCAGGAGGAGACGCGAGTGCACGCGGTGTGAATGTTACTGAAGCCGGAGGAAGCAACATATTTAAGGTTGGTGTCCGAATTCCACCGTTTTGGCCAGAGGAACCGGCATTATGGTTCGCTCAAATAGAGGGACAGTTTGCTATCAGTGGCATAAGCGCAGACAATACAAAATTCTATTATGTTGTAGCACAGCTTGATCACACGTACGCGGCTGAAGTGAAGGATATTATAACAGGACAATGCATGGGGTCAGCTTTTTTAGGAATTTTCATAAAAACTTAGCAGGCACACTTTGCGTAGTTTGAACAGGCACACTTTGCGTAGTTTGAACAGGCACACTTTGCACAGTTTGAACAGGCATAGTCTGTACTGTAATAAGAAAACAAGAAGCATTATGAGTAATTAAGCTATTATTCAAGTATTATACTTGAATGCCTTTATTTATGCTGCATATTAATTAAATAGATTACTAAGTAAATAAAGCACGTATAAGACGTAATTTGCGTAAGTTAAATAATACATTTATTTATTCGGTCAGTTTTTCTAGAAACGCAAATAAAATATACTATTGATAAAGCTGTAATATAATCAGGCGCCACATTCTTTCAAATCGTGAAACAAACGATCATACATCGTGATGTAAAAATTTAACCTACCAGGCTGTGTAGGCATAGTGGATACTATGCCTTAAATATCGAAGCGGAAGGTTTAAGAAAAAGGGGATACCGAAAAAGGGTCCCATGGATGAGCACCGTAAAGGATAGTATGAGTAAAAAGGGGGTTTACAAGTGAGAAAGCAAGTGACAGAAGTAATTGGAAAAAACTAACAATACTGTGCCGACCCCACGTAAAAAGTGGGAAAAGGTAACGACAAAGAATAAGTGGATACTGTAAAAACATAATTTTCGTTTAATTATAAATAAAATAAAAATATATACAGGACAAATTACACAGATTGAGTTAGCCTCGAAGTAAGTTAAGGACTTGTGTTACGACATACTAACTCAGCGATACTATATTTTATAATAATACTTATATATATAGATGAACATCCTAGACCCAGGCCAATCAGAAAAAGTTCGTTTCTCATCATGCCCTGGCCGGGATTCGAACCCGGGACATCCGGTGTCACAGACAAGCGTACTACCGCTGCGCCACAGAGGCCGTTACGTATTATAATAAAAGAAATTTTATTTATGCAAGTTTAGCGTTAATAGATTTTATCCTATCGCAATATAAATTAAAATATTTCACCTCGTTGTACACCTGCTCCAGCCCCTGCAGTAGATGCTGCCAAGCCTGGTGTTGCAACTATTGAAAAGAAAATAAAATGATTGTCTCTGGTTCCCTGATAAAGATCAAGACAATTATTTTATTGAGTAGGAAAATAACAAACTAGCTCATAGTAATTAATCCACGCTGTGTCTTCTCTAGGGAAATGATCATAGTAGGTACGCCTGTGACTAAAATTAAGGAGAAATGTCTGGTAATGTCAGTAGTACGTGCAAATTAATAGCCAAACTCAGGAGTTAAAATTAAAACCGACATTAATTTTTTACTAAACTTATAAAAAAATTCATTCATTCATTCATATAATCACGTCTATATCCCTTGTGGAATAGACAGAGCCGACAGTCTTGAAGACTGATAGGCCACGTTCAGCTATTTGGCTTTAAGATAGAATTGAGATTCAAATAGTGACAGGTTGGTAGCCCACCGCCTAAAAGAAGAATCCCAAGTTTATAAGCCTACCCCTTAGTCGCCTTTTACGACATCCATGGGAGAGAGATGGAGTGGTCCTATTCTCTTTTTCTAATGGTGCCAGAAACCACATGACACTAAAAAAAATTAAAAGTATAAAAAAAATCATATTTCTCGTTTGAAGTGGCTAAAACAAAAATTGGCTTCCCTGAGACGAACCTACACGTTGCAAAGAAACACGATCTCTGTTCATACGAATTGAAAACATACTTGACAGCGGGTCATGTTTATATGTAGGTGCGGGTCAGTACTATGGTTACTCCAAGTTGACGATGATACCTCCCCGCTTAAAAACAGACCCGTTGGTTATACATCTATCTCATATATTTAAACGAGCAATTCTTGTATATATATATAATCAGGATCTCGGAAACGGCTCCAACGATTTTCATGAAAGTTACAGATTAGGGGCTTTTCGGCTCAAGGAATCGATTTATCCTAGGTTCGAGAAAAGCTCGGTTCCCAAGATATATAAACATTTTAAAAATCGCGTTTTAAGAAACTATATCAGCGCCATCTCTGGGTCAACCGGGTATTTTGATATAAAGGCAACAAGCATAAATATACATATCCACTGGTTTGACCTATTTATAAAATATTATTTATTAAAAAAAAAATTCTATGAAAAAAAAATAATAGACAACACATATTAAGATCTGATCTGATTAAAAATTTAGCCATACCTACTAAGGAGAGAGTAATTACAAAATGTACCTATATAAATTTTGTACTCCCCTTTTCTTAGAAATGGTTTAATATGAGTTTTTTTTTATAATAAAAAAATATTCAAATGTATGTACCAGAAAATCAATGTTTCTAAAAGTTAGTTCATAATTTTCTTGCACAATAAAGTTGTAAACTTTTTGACATTTTAATGTTCAAAATTGTAAGAATAAAAGTAATTCTAGGATCGTGATTTCTGACATTTGTACACCATTTTGCAGAAGGTAGAACACTGATTTGTATAATTAGTTACATGTAACCTAATTTTACATATTAAAAAAATATTGATTCATTGATTCTCTTAAAATTATTACCGCGTACTTTTCACAATTTTATTCATTCATGAATTGTTTAAGTAAGATTGATTGCCTAAATTGACCAGCTTGAATTTAAGGTTTAAATTCAAAGGGATGTTGATATGGATACCTAATAACAACTAGGGCGTGTTACATAGAGAAACGGCATATTAAAAAAAAAAAAACCATCATTTTATAAATGGAAATAATAGAAATTATTGGCTTATACGACGTATAAGATATTCTCCAGAATTAAGCAAACGACTTACCTGTACCATAAGGAGTTCCTGAAAAACGAAAATATCAAAATATGTAGATGAAATACTTAAAAAAAAGGAGGCTTGACCAAGTTGGTGTGGCAGCGAAAAAAGAACTTGTGTTTACCAGCTGTGTTCTCTTTCGCACAGATTATAAAAGTCAAGCTGTAGAAGTAGGTGCAAATATCTGGGGTTTTACTTCTTAAAAAAAGGGGAAAAAGGTTATTAAATTTATTGATGCACAAAAGGGCTATCTTATTATATTATGTGATGTGATTTATTTCAGCCCCCGTAAAAAACTATCGCTGTCTCGTTCAAGGTTATTATAAAAAGCGAAATAGCGATAGTTTCCGCCATTGTGCTATGCTACGGGAGCTGGTGATGTTAACGGCATTGTTCAAGATACAATAAGGTGAAGGGGTTACTGTTACCAACTTTCACTTATTCTAAATTATAATACATACATAAAATCACGCCTCTTTCCCGGAGGGGTAGGCTGAGACTACCTCTTTCCATTTGCCACGATCTCTGCATACTCCCTTCGCTTCACCCACATTCATAACTCTCTCATGCAAGCTCGGCTGTTTCGGGTACTTTTGACCTGACCCTTTACCAGGACGTCCTTAATTTGATCAAGATATGTTCGTCTAGGTCTTCCCACTCCGACCTTTCCCTCCACACTCTCCTTGTATATCTGCTTAGTCAACCTGCTTTCATTCATCCTCTCTACATGACCGAACCATCTCAACATACCCTTTTCTATTCCTGTAACTACATCTTCTTTCACATCACAACATTCCCTTATCACGCTGTTCCTTATCCGAAATTATAAACATACAAATAAATAAACGAATGCATTTATTGTTTACCTTGTTGGGCACCTGCTCCGACCCCAGCGGTGGACCCTGCCGCATACGGTGTTGCCACTGTCAAATAATAAAAAAAAATCGTTTAAGTCAAACTTCGAATGAAGGGCCAACCTTAGTTCTAAAATTTTAATTTTTAAGACAATAAAAAAAAATATTATTATTCGTGATAGAATATTTATGTAAGTATGTAAATTCTGTTTGAATTCAGACTAAAACGATATTTATATTTCAAAACTAGCTTTTGACAGCAGATTCGTTTTTTATAAAACAAAAACTGTGTGAATAATAGTTTTAAAACATATAAGCTGACCTCGTGTATGGGCAATCCTTAGGGGAACGGAAATAGAATGTTTTGTATACCAGTTTTTAATTGATGATTTTGTGTGATGCGAGAACAAACATTTATAGACAGGTGGAAATTACAAAAATGATATTTTTGTCAATAATTTCCTAGTACAGTCATTTACAATTTTATAATAAAGGATGTGTAGATATGTAAACAGATGTCTAGTGAATTTTATATGTTTTTTACATTATATAAATAAGATATAATTTCTATAATACTTTTAGATGGGAATACTTACAAGAAAATATTTATATAGCTTATTTGTAGTTAGAAAAATCAATGAGGCATCAATAGATATGTCCATAATGGCGGTTAAATTGAATTTTTTAAGGGCAAAAAATGTTATCATTATTTAATGTTAAAGACTTACAACTTCCAGATTGACTATTGGCGCCAGCACCGGTACCAATGGATGGTGTAGCTGTAAAAAATAATAATTAAATGCTCTTTTTTTATTTAATGCCTACTATAACTTAAATCACGAAAGTGTGTTTAATGTAACACGTTTTATTAATTGATGAAAATTATTAATGTACCTACTTACTTATGAAAAATTATTTCAATAATAGAATACTAAATTTTTTTTTCAATTTCTTTTACACAGACATTAAATATGTTTTATTTTTTAACTGGCCAGTATCTATTACTTAACAGGTTAAGATAACTTTACAATTAATATGATGGAGCACAAGTTTATTTTTAAAAAAATTGTGGACTCTTCTCTACAGAGAGAAGTCGCAACTGATAGGCAAATAGGGATAGTTTCAAAACAAGTGCTAAAGGCACGATTAATACTAATTCTCCTGCTTTTTAAAAGAAGTGGTTTCCTTTGACTAAGCAAATATACAAAGGGAGTGTGAATGAGATTGTTGGAGTGGAATGGTCTAGATGAACGTACCTTGATCAAATCGGAGACGTTCTAGCAAAAGGTCAGGTCAAGAGTACCCGAAACCAACGAGCTTGCATGAAGAGAGTTATAAATGTGTATGAAGCGAAATAAGTATGCAGGGAATAAAAGTAATTCTAGGATCGTGATTTCTGACATTTGTACACCATTTTGCAGAAGGTAGAACACTGATTTGTATAATTAGTTACATGTAACCTAATTTCACATATTAAAAAAATATTGATTCATTGATTCTCTTAAAATTATTACCGCGTACTTTTCACAATTTTATTCATTCATGAATTGTTTAAGTAAGATTGATTGCCTAAATTGACCAGCTTGAATTTAAGGTTTAAATTCAAAGGGATGTTGATATGGATACCTAATAATAACTAGGGCGTGTTACATAGAGAAACGGCATATTAAAAAAAAAAAAACATCATTTTATAAATGGAAATAATAGAAATTATTGGCTTATACGACGTATAAGATATTCTCCAGAATTAAGCAAACGACTTACCTGTACCATAAGGAGTTCCTGAAAAACGAAAATATCAAAATATGTAGATGAAATACTTAAAAAAAAGGAGGCTTGACCAAGTTGGTGTGGCAGCGAAAAAAGAACTTGTGTTTACCAGCTGTGTTCTCTTTCGCACAGATTATAAAAGTCAAGCTGTAGAAGTAGGTGCAAATATCTGGGGTTTTACTTCTTAAAAAAAGGGGAAAAAGGTTATTAAATTTATTGATGCACAAAAGGGCTATCTTATTATATTATGTGATGTGATTTATTTCAGCCCCCGTAAAAAACTATCGCTGTCTCGTTCAAGGTTATTATAAAAAGCGAAATAGCGATAGTTTCCGCTGAGACTACCTCTTTCCATTTGCCACGATCTCTGCATACTCCCTTCGCTTCACCCACATTCATAACTCTCTCATGCAAGCTCGGCTGTTTCGGGTACTTTTGACCTGACCCTTTACCAGGACGTCCTTAATTTGATCAAGATATGTTCGTCTAGGTCTTCCCACTCCGACCTTTCCCTCCACACTCTCCTTGTATATCTGCTTAGTCAACCTGCTTTCATTCATCCTCTCTACATGACCGAACCATCTCAACATACCCTTTTCTATTCCTGTAACTACATCTTCTTTCACATCACAACATTCCCTTATCACGCTGTTCCTTATCCGAAATTATAAACATACAAATAAATAAACGAATGCATTTATTGTTTACCTTGTTGGGCACCTGCTCCGGCCCCAGCGGTGGACCCTGCCGCATACGGTGTTGCCACTGTCAAATAATAAAAAAAAATCGTTTAAGTCAAACTTCGAATGAAGGGCCAACCTTAGTTCTAAAATTTTAATTTTTAAGACAATAAAAAAAAATATTATTATTCGTGATAGAATATTTATGTAAGTATGTAAATTCTGTTTGAATTCAGACTAAAACGATATTTATATTTCAAAACTAGCTTTTGACAGCAGATTCGTTTTTTATAAAACAAAAACTGTGTGAATAATAGTTTTAAAACATATAAGCTGACCTCGTGTATGGGCAATCCTTAGGGGAACGGAAATAGAATGTTTTGTATACCAGTTTTTAATTGATGATTTTGTGTGATGCGAGAACAAACATTTATAGACAGGTGGAAATTACAAAAATGATATTTTTGTCAATAATTTCCTAGTACAGTCATTTACAATTTTATAATAAAGGATGTGTAGATATGTAAACAGATGTCTAGTGAATTTTATATGTTTTTTACATTATATAAATAAGATATAATTTCTATAATACTTTTAGATGGGAATACTTACAAGAAAATATTTATATAGCTTATTTGTAGTTAGAAAAATCAATGAGGCATCAATAGATATGTCCATAATGGCGGTTAAATTGAATTTTTTAAGGGCAAAAAATGTTATCATTATTTAATGTTAAAGACTTACAACTTCCAGATTGACTATTGGCGCCAGCACCGGTACCAATGGATGGTGTAGCTGTAAAAAATAATAATTAAATGCTCTTTTTTTATTTAATGCCTACTATAACTTAAATCACGAAAGTGTGTTTAATGTAACACGTTTTATTAATTGATGAAAATTATTAATGTACCTACTTACTTATGAAAAATTATTTCAATAATAGAATACTAAATTTTTTTTTCAATTTCTTTTACACAGACATTAAATATGTTTTATTTTTTAACTGGCCAGTATCTATTACTTAACAGGTTAAGATAACTTTACAATTAATATGATGGAGCACAAGTTTATTTTTAAAAAAATTGTGGACTCTTCTCTACAGAGAGAAGTCGCAACTGATAGGCAAATAGGGACAGTTTCAAAACAAGTGCTAAAGGCACGATTAATACTAATTCTCCTGCTTTTTAAAAGAAGTGGTTTCCTTTGGCTAAGCAAATATACAAAGGGAGTGTGAATGAGATTGTTGGAGTGGAAAGGACTAGACGAACGTACCTTGATCAAATCGGAGACTTCTTAACAAAAGGTCAGGTCAAAAGTACCCGAACCCAACGAGCTTGCATGAACAGAGTTATGAATGTGTATGAAGCGAAAGAAGTATGCAGGGATCTTGGCCAGGCGTTAATTATGTATATATATGTAAAAAATATCTGTTTCCTTACCCAAAGCACAGTGAGGGGTTGTTATAAGGACAAAAAATACCAAGAAGGACAGCATGGTGAACTATTTCAGATCACTCTTGTCTAAGGACAAATGACACTTTTGCATTTTATCACCTGACTTTTTATATACATTATTTTGGGCGATGCCAATAAAAAAAAATAATTTTCATTTTATTAGCTTCACGCTTCCGTGAAAATTTATTTGTGATCGTGCGCAAACTTTTGATACATTGTGTGATAGTTATACAAGGCTACGGCCGCGGCTCTTCTCATACTAAATGGAAAATCTTGCTAATTTTGTTAATTGGTCTTCTTCATACTTACTAAAAAAAATCACAAATTTTAACTTCTCACGCCATGTTGTTTGGCTGTATGTCAGACACACAGTAACACAAGGGTTTTGTAAACATTTTGTAGGTATATGTAATAGGTTTTAAATGAATTCATTTTTGTTTTGTAAACACATATTGAATACGACTTGAATACGACTTGAATACGAGTGGCCAGAACCAACAGTTTTAAAAAGACTTGAAGGCAACTTTCAGTTGGATGGCTGATAATAAGAATAATGGAAGCGACAGGTTCCTGATATATACGAGTACTAACAAGTCATTATATTTTATATCATAATATTAGATTTACAATGACAACACATTTGCGTCATTGAATAAAATGCATTCACGAAGTTTTCAACAACAGGTTAAGGATGGTTTTCATGAACAGGATCTTCATGAAATCATTCCTTAACTTATTGGAAGGTTTAAGTGTATTATATTATAAGTTAAAGTTTTGTTCAAACTGATTATGACGATTTTAGATCAATATGTCGAAAAAAAATAACGCCTGTCGGCTAGCTTTCCTTGGAAACGCTGCTAAGACGTTTTGAGTTACAACAAAAACAGTGTATGGTGGGCTTGTCTATTTGATACATATATATATAACTCTTCCGTTATTGAGTGAATGACTGACTGACAACGCACAGCCCAAAGCTACGTGCCAAATTTCAAGTCCTTAGACGTAGGTTCATTATGTGGTCTATGGTTGCACTAAGAGAGCTTTCTTGAAATTCCCGCTAACGGGACTAATTGGATTTTTCGTTATACGCGGACGTAGACTTGCCTTGTTTGTCTGATATTATTATGAGTGGTAAACATTTGGATATTAATTAAAAAGCACCACAGTCGCAGTAGTATTGTCCTCCTGTGACTTAACCTTACAATCTAAAGTATTTCATTATCACAAAATGTATACCTATATATCTAGTTCATGGTGAACTGGACTTAGGTTTTGGTCAAGTGGATTATATTTCATGATAACTTTGATGAATTTGCCAGCGTTGGCGATGCTCTTGCATTAAGTACATACACATAGTCACGACTTTATCCCATGCGGGGTAGACAGAGCCAACTATGACCGAATGATGGAATTGAGTTTCAAATAGTGACAGGTTGCTAACCCATCGCCTATAATAATAAACATACATACATATGGTCACGTCTATGTCCCTTGCGGGGTAGACAGAGCCAACAGTCTTGAAAAGACTGAATGGCTACGTTCAGCTATTTGGCTTAATGATAGAATTGAGATTCAAATAGTGACAGGTTGCTAGCCCATCGCCTTAAAAAGAAACCCAAGTTTGTAAGTATATCCCTTAGTTGCCTTTTACGGCATCCATGGGAAAGAGATGGAGTGTCCCTATTCTTTTTTGTATTGGTGCCGGGAACCACACGACACTATAATAATAAATTTTACGACATACGAGTACATGGGCAAGATATGGAATGGTTCTATTCTAAAGTGCCAGGAACCAAACGGCATTTATCTTTTTTTAGTCCTATAATTTAAAATATTTATATTTAGCCAAGAATGATGTGCCGTCCATCGCCGAGCAGAAGGTGAAGATAAATCGCCTATTATATAGTGGGCTACATAGAAAGGAATATCACTTTCTTATCGTAGAAGTATCGTTGATTGTACAACTTACACTGTGGCTCACTGTACGTGAGAACAGCTGGGGCAAACCATCGTCTGTAACTGATAGGGAAAGTCTACTTATAACTGCCCTCCCTTTGTCCTGATAGTGTAACTTAATCAGCGTAAAAATAGTTTTTCTTCTTCATTATAACTGTTAAAAGCAGCCAGTAAGTCAATAGGAAAATTCAGATTTTAGATCGTTTATATCGTAACGGTTCCTTGGGGTCTAGATTACCTGGATATCAGTATATTTGTTGGGTTGATAAAAAAAAAATTATGAAAGACGGTTTATACATGATGCTGCTCATTCTTCGAACTTGGCTTGACACGCTACCACGTATGTATGCAGATTTTTTACTTATGTAAAGAATAATTTATTGAAATCACGCTCATGCTCGTCAGTAGCTAAGAAAATAAGCGGAGATAATATGCCATAACATATTATGTACATAGAATAGGTCGAAATTGGCCATTGAACATTCTTTATACTTTAGTGGGTTATAAGTCAACGGCCAAGTCACACAAAATTAACTATAATAATAAACAAATCATCTTTCTATTTAAATTTCCTCCCACCCTAAGGTGGATTGAAAGAGATTGCTTTAGCGATAAGTCTAAGTGTTTTTTTTTTCAGTTTTTCTTTTTCTTATGGTGCAAAAAAGAGTATATCTATCTATCTAAGAAAGCTTAGCTTTGGCACGACTTCGTCTAGATTTAATTACTTTTTAAAGGTAAACAAGCAGCTCCATCTAGGAATCCTACTACTATTATAAAGGCGAAAGTTTGTATGGATGTTTGTTACTCTTTCACGCAAAAACTACTGAACCGATTACCATGAAATTTGGTATGTAGGTAGCTGAAGACCCAGAATAACATATAGGCTACTTTTTATCCCAGAGTTCCCGCGGGATTGATAGGGTTTCCATGCGGACGAAGTCGCGGGCGGCCTCTAGTATAATATATAAAGAGATTTGAATTTGAAATTTGAATTTGGAAACTGGGCTAGTTGTTTACAGAATGTTTTTGGTGGTATTTTTTGTAGAAACTACGCTGGATTTTTGCAGTTTGCTGTCTATTTATTTATGAACCAATAGTAAAAGGAGAAGGCAATATATCATATCCACAATACAGCTGAGACCAGCTGAGGGTTCTTCATCAGACACTTCAGACCTTCGATTTTCGACATCAAATAAAGCGGTCCACCATGTTGAATATTTTTTGTAAAGACAATCTCTCTTACAGTTTGGTTGTGGTCTTGTGTTTTAAAATCAACGTCACCAGTTACTCTGAGTCTTCCATTATAATAGTTATCCCTTTATGTGGCCATTAAACCCTAATTTTGTTCCAAGTTTCAGCTCTCGCGAGTTTATGGGAGGTACTAGTTCTTTTTTGATTATCGTGAATGAGTTTCATAAATGCTGCTTTCGCTTAACTTTGGAACTTGAAATTTTGTATTTTATGTATGTGTATATATCATAACTTAGATCATAGCTTACGGGATAACGAATGAATTCCTGTGTTCTGGTTTAATCCAGAGGTTCTCAAAAAGGGGCCTGAAAATATGGCGAAATGTTTCCAGTAAAGGATGGTACAACAGTGTTTCTTTAGCGCCGTGCCCCCAGATTTATTTGTTATACTTATTATAGCTTCCAAAATTTTCAGTTTATGTCCTGGTTTCTTGAAAAAGAGTTCTATCTCTATACATGCGCTTTTCCTGACACTATAACTAGGGTTCTTCTGTTAGGTCATGGGCTAGAAGTCTGTCACTATATAAATCTCAATTTTATAATCAAGTAGGTATACATGTCTAATTATAAATGAAAAAATAAAACCACAGTAACTACTTTTTGTGATGCTCGTTTATTTGAATAAAACAAAAATTTTGAAATAATAATAATAATACATCAAGGCCAAACGAAATTTGTTTATCATATATCGGTGTCCAATGTCCATATTCGTTGCGAAGTTTCGATTGAGAGACGGGTTTTCTGTAACTGGCTGCATCTAAAATTGCAAAAAAAGAAACAGAAAAATACATATTAAATACAATACAACCAATTTTAGGATAACAACCTTATTATAAGAATATAAAACTTAAAATTCAAAAACAAAATGTCTCCTGGTGTCTCTCTCATAATAGTAATACAATGGCGGACAGTTTAGTTCGTGATTTTAAATGCCGAGCTCTGATAGGCTGAAGCGCTCTAGATTTTCGCGCCATACTTATAACAATTCGACTTCTGCGCAGGAATAACGATGTAACTTATAAAAATGCTAATACTAGACTGAGAATTCAAAAAATCTATTTAAAAACTCCATGAGGCCGTCTGGCTGAAAAAACCTTTGGCTTGAGCTTGATAAAAATATTCTTTTGTCCACATTTTATTTCTAAATTCTTAGTAAGATTATTTCGAAGACGTCATTGAAGATGCTGCAGTGCAGTTTTTACCGCTTTGGCAACTGCACTGACGCTTTGGAAGCAGCACTTAACTTAGTTTTAAGTTATTAATTCGACGTTAACCAATATTGTGAAACCAAAATATAATATATTTTGGTTTATATTCGAAATGTCTACTGAAAATTTATAGGAAGGCAAATATGTAGGTATTAAACAAAGTTGTTTGTTTACTTACTTCTCACTTTTCTATCCGGCTGAAATAAAATTTAGAGTTATAAATTTAATTTAATTTGCAACGTACCACTTTTAATAAGACACTAGAGTCAAAAAGAAAAGCATAGGTAGTACGACAAATGACAAGTTTTCTTATTGGACAAACTGAAACATGAGAAACTATTTTTTTTTTTTGTGAAATTACCATTTTTGAATTAGGTACGAGTATATTTTATTTATTTCAAACTATACTGATCTACAAGTTTTACGAAGTAGATTCTAGACCATTCAAACCTTATAAACAAAGAAATTAGATTCATACCTTTACTAGTTTATTCATGAAAATATGAGTTGAAAAGACTTTCAGGAATAGTCTTTGAAATTATATTCTTGGGTGATTTCCCATTCTCAAAAATGTACCTATATTAAATCTTGAGCTACCTAATCCTGGATACTGATCAAAAGGCTCATCCCGGGCTCCTCTCCAGACAGGTTAGGATGTAACCGAGATACAAACATACATACATATGGTCACGTCTATATCCCTTGCAGGGTATGCAAATGCCGTGTGGTTCCCGGCACCAATACAAAGAAGAATACGACCACTCCATCTCTTTCCCATGGATGTCGTAAAAGGCAACTAAGGGATAGGCTTACAAACTTGGGATTCTTTTTTAGGCGATGGGTTAGCAACCTGTCAATATTTGAATCTCTGTTCTATCATTAAGCCAAATAGCTGAGCGTGGCCATTCAGTCTTTTCAGGACTGTTGGCATTGTCTACCCCGCAAGGGATATAGACGTGACCATATGTATATATGTATGTAGACAGAGCCAACAGTCTTGAAAAGACTGAATGGCCACGTTAACGTTGTAACCGAGATTAATACTAAAAAGAAGATCCATGGATCATTACCTTGTGCTGCGGCTGCTGCGTTGGCAGCCGCGGAAGCTTTTCCTCCGCTAGCTATAATAAGAATGAAAAATAAATTCAAAATTAAGATTAGATCCACTTCGACCTAAACATACCTGCTAAATGTTCCCGGCACCATTACAAAAAAGAATAGGACCCCTCCATCTCTTTCCCACGGATTTCGTAAAAGGCGACTAAGGGATAGGCTTATAAACTTGGGATTCCTCTTTTAGGCGATGGGCTAGCAACCTGTCACAATTTGAATCTCAATTCTATCACTAAGCCAAACAGCTGAGCTTGGCCTATCAGTCTTTACAAGACTGGTGGCTCTGTCTACCCCGCTAGGGATATAGACGTGATCATATGTATGTATGTACGTATGTTACTTGCAAGTTGAGATATTAATTTGTAAATTATTTTAAACTTTCACGTTTCAAGTTTCATATACTATATATGTATATGTTAATAATACAGATATTAAACGCTCACGAAATGTACCTTAAATTAAGCTCGGATATCAAAAATAAAGGTACGATATGTTATATTTTGTCAGACTACAGGCTCTTTGGTGCGTAGCGGGTCAAGTCGTTAAGGTGTCGGATTAAAATCGTGATGCACATATAGGCACGGGTTGAAATCCAACCACAGTACTGTACCAACGATTCCTTTCAGAGATATGTGAGTGTTGTTGATGTTCTTACGGTGAGGGAAAATAACATGAGGAAACTGGCACATTCAAGCAGCTGGATATGCACTGATAGGGTTAGGTTCCCCTGCTAGAAATCGTTTCGTATTAAAACCTAATCCAGGAAATTGATTGTAAGTTAATGAAACATCAACAGCTCTTGATAAATAGATTGATCATTGAGCTGAACGTGGCCTTTTAGTCTTTTCTCAAGACTGTTGGCTCTGTTTACCTCGTAAAAGATATAGACGTGACTATAATATGTATGTATGTCTGTATGGCTCTTATCTTTTAATTGGTCTATCGTTATTAGTTTCCGATTAAATAATTGTCTAATTTTGATCTCTGCCTACTTTTTGATGTTGTTATACATACATACATAAAATCACGCCTCTTTCCCGGAAAGGCAGGCAGAGACTACCTCTTTCCACTTGCCACGATCTCTGCATATTTCCTTCGCTTCATCCACATTCATAATGATGTTGTTAACTGTACTTTATTAGTCTATAAATGATGGGCTTAAAATTAGTTGGTATGAGTATTTTACCTGCGGCATTAGCGGCGGCAGCGGCATTTGCTGATGAGTTTGGACCATTTGCTGTAAATTTAATAATATTGTGAAGGGTTTCATACGAGTTCATAAAAAATAGTACAAGTGAATTGTATGATGTAAGACATTAACTAGTTTAAAAAAATTGAAAGCTAATTTATATATAACACAGTAATTTTAAAACCTTTTATTGAATCTTGATACCCCAATGTATTATTATATTTTATTGTTGTTCATTAATGAGCTTATATACTCCTTGATGACGTCCTTGGTTCTATCTATACATACATACATATGGGCACGTCTATATCCCTCGCGGGGTAGACAGAGCCAACAGTCTTGAAAAGACTGAATGGCCACGTTCAGCTATTTAGCTTAATGATATAATTGAGACTCAAATAGTGAAGGTTGCTACACCATCGCTTAAAAAGAATCCCAAGTTTGTAAGCCTATCCCTTAGTCGCCTTTTACGACATCCATGGGAAAGAGATGGAGTGATCCTATTCTTTTTTGTATTGGTGCCGGGAATCATCCGAAATAGCCTTAACATTAGAAGTAGGTATGTGTATCTTACCTGCGGCATTAGCGGCGGCAGTGGCATTTGCTGCTGCGTTTGGACCAGTCGCTGCAATGTATTATATAATACATATATTTATACTTGCATATAAACACGTCTTCTTATCTTACGAAGTAGACAGTGTACACAAACTTAAAAAGATTGGAAGGCCACGCTTAGCTTAAAGAGCATTTTAAATTGAAATAGACTGTAGTGTAAATACAGCATAGAGAATTATCTATCCTCGAATAGATTTCAAGTAATTATTTTGTTCATACTTACAAATATATAATCACGTCTGTATCCCTTGCAGGGTAGACAGAATCAACAGTCTCGAAAAGATTGAAAGGCCACGTTCAGCTGGCTATGGCTTAATGACGCGGAATTGGGATACAAATACTGACACGATTCTAGCGCAGGTACAAAAAGAATCTCAAGTTTATTAGACTTTCTCTTAGTCGCCGTTTACGATATCCGTGGCATTTTTTTTACATTCATCCAGCCAACTAATTAGGTAATGTTTTTATTACCAACGGCGTTGGCGGCAGCGGCGGCATTGGCTGATGTACTGGGAGCACTAGCTGTAAATATAATACACATGATTACATCTTTATCCCTTACGGGGTAAACAGAGCCGACAATCTTGAAAAGACTGAAAGGCCACGTTCAGCTTTATGGGTTAATGATGGAATTGAGATTCAAATAGTGATACGTTGCTTTTGTAGTTATAGCGGGAACGTAACTACAAAATTTGCGGAAAATTCAGCTTTGTAGTTATCATAGCTTATAAAAAATGGTAGGTAACAGACAGACGGACAAACAAATTACATATGTATTTCCGTGTCCGATCTAACAACAAATGCTTCAATTAAAAAATATATATTATATACAGTAAAATTACAGTTATTAATGGTAGACTTGGCCGGTATTTCATATTATTGTGCTCAAATCCTGAATGCAATACTCTGTAGTATTAAACTGTTGTTAAAGATTATGCAAAGGCCAAAAAACAAAATTGAAAAACAAAAAATATCTTACTAGACGTAGGTACTTATCAGAGCTGGTTAAAACCATAATAATAACCATTTTATGACTAAGTATACAAATTTAAGGAAACATAAAAGTAAGTGTAAAAAAAAAATAAGTAAACAGAATCTCACCAGATGATGACTCAGAGCTGGATGATGTGGTCGAAGCACTGGTGTTGCTTCCTGCAAGCGTTACGTAAATGTCAACACCTTCTTGTGACTACAAACGTTTTAGAAAACGCGAGAGCAGAACATTATAAACATAGGTAAACATGACTCTGCATGGTTTGTCACAACACTCCATGCACTTGTCGAGAGCACTCGAGCTTTTGATATCTTAACAAAATAACTAATGCAATACACATACGTTGACTAAAATGAAAACCTTGGAATCTAAAAGTTTAAGAAAAAAAGTAACCAGAATCTCACCAGTTGATGACTCAGAGCTGGATGATGTCGGCGGAGGACTGGTGATTGCTGCAATCATGACGTTGCTGTCAACATCTTGTTGTTACCATAATAAACTTTTCTGAAGCCTTATAGCATTTGAAATGATTAACGCTTGCCTACAAGGCCTTTATAACAATCTAACCGCTTGCTAACGGGGCCAACACAGCCAAGTGCTTGCTTCTGGAGCATTAATGGGCATGTCAATTTTTGCCTTTGGGGCAGCATCAAAGTTGTCCTTTCCTTTGTTAGCAATGTAATGTGTTAAAAAGCATTAAAAATTGTAAAAGAATAATCAAAGAATCTTAAAGAAGATTAATCGGAGACAAAAACCAATCTTACAAGATGTCGCAGGAGGAGTAGGTGGAGCACTGTTGCTGCTTCCTGCAAGCATAACGTAAATGTTTAAAACTTTCTTGTAACTTTCTTAACAAATATTTAAAAAAAACATGGAAATAAATTAGAACGCTAGACGAAACAGAGAGACAAAATTACTGTATTTTTATATGTATTTTGACTAAAATTAGAAACTCGGAATCTAAAATGAAAGTGTAAAAAAATATGATATGTAAGAAATATAAGAAAAGAAGTGTAAGTAACCAGAATCTCACCAGTTGATGACTCAGGGCTGGAAGATGTCGGCGAGGCATTGGTGCTTGCTGCAATCATTACGTAAATTTCAAAACCATTACAAAAAAGAATAGGACCCCTCCATCTCTTTCCCACGGATGTCGTAAAAGGCGACTAAGGGATAGGCTTATAAACTTGGGATTCCTCTTTTAGGCGATGGGCTAGCAACCTGTCACTATTTGAATCTCAATTCTATCACTAAGCCAAACAGCTGAGCTTGGCCTATCAGTCTTTTCAAGACTGGTGGCTCTGTCTACCCCGCTAGCGATATAGACGTGATCATATGTATGTATGTATGTATGTTACTTGCAAGTTGAGATATTAATTTGTAAATTATTTTAAACTTTCACGTTTCAAGTTTCATATACTATATATGTATATGTTAATGATACAGATATTAAACGCTCACGAAACGTACCTTAAATTAAGCTCGGATATCAAAAATAAAGGTACGTTATGTTATATTTTGTCAGACTACAGGCTCTTTGGTGCGTAGCGGGTCAAGTCGTTAAGGTGTCGGATTAAAATCGTGATGCACGTATAGGCACGGGTTGAAATCCAACCACAGTACTGTACCAACGATTCCTTTCAGAGATATGTGAGTGTTGTTGATGTTCTTACGGTGAGGGAAAATAACATGAGGAAACTGGCACATTCAAGCAGCTGGATATGCACTGATAGGGTTAGGTTCCCCTGCTAGAAATCGTTTCGTATTAAAACCTAATCCAGGAAATTGATTGTAAGTTAATGAAACATCAACAGCTCTTGATAAATAGATTGATCATTGAGCTGAACGTGGCCTTTTAGTCTTTTCTCAAGACTGTTGGCTCTGTTTACCTCGTAAAAGATATAGACGTGACTATAATATGTATGTATGTCTGTATGGCTCTTATCTTTTAATTGGTCTATCGTTATTAGTTTCCGATTAAATAATTGTCTAATTTTGATCTCTGCCTACTTTTTGATGTTGTTATACATACATACATAAAATCACGCCTCTTTCCCGGAAAGGCAGGCAGAGACTACCTCTTTCCACTTGCCACGATCTCTGCATATTTCCTTCGCTTCATCCACATTCATAATGATGTTGTTAACTGTACTTTATTAGACTATAAATGATGGGCTTAAAATTAGTTGGTATGAGTATTTTACCTGCGGCATTAGCGGCGGCAGCGGCATTTGCTGATGAGTTTGGACCATTTGCTGTAAATTTAATAATATTGTGAAGGGTTTCATACGAGTTCATAAAAAATAGTACAAGTGAATTGTATGATGTAAGACATTAACTAGTTTAAAAAAATTGAAAGCTAATTTATATATAACACAGTAATTTTAAAACCTTTTATTGAATCTTGATACCCCAATGTATTATTATATTTTATTGTTGTTCATTAATGAGCTTATATACTCCTTGATGACGTCCTTGGTTCTATCTATACATACATACATATGGGCACGTCTATATCCCTCGCGGGGTAGACAGAGCCAACAGTCTTGAAAAGACTGAATGGCCACGTTCAGCTATTTAGCTTAATGATATAATTGAGACTCAAATAGTGAAGGTTGCTAAACCATCGCTTAAAAAGAATCCCAAGTTTTTAAGCCTATCCCTTAGTCGCCTTTTACGACATCCATGGGAAAGAGATGGAGTGGTCCTATTCTTTTTTGTATTGGTGCCGGGAATCATCCGAAATAGCCTTAACATTAGAAGTAGGTATGTGTATCTTACCTGCGGCATTAGCGGCGGCAGCGGCATTTGCTGCTGCGTTTGGACCAGTCGCTGCAATGTATTATATAATACATATATTTATACATGCATATAAACACGTCTTCTTATCTTACGAAGTAGACAGTGTACACAAACTTAAAAAGATTGGAAGCCCACGCTCAGCTTAAAAAGCAGTTTAAACAGAAATGGACTGTAGTATAAACACTATAGAGAATTATCCATCCTCAAATAGATTTCAAGTGATTATTATGTACATACTTACAAATATATAATCACGTCTTTATCAACAGTCTCGAAAAGATTGAAAGGCCACGTTCAGCTGTATGGCTTAATGATGCGGAATTGGGATACAAATACTGACACGATACTAGCTTAGGTAGGTACAATAAGAATCCCAAGTTTATTAGACTTTCTCTTAGTCAATGTTTACGACATCCGTGGCATTTTTTTTACATTCATCCAGCCAACTAATTAGGTAATGTTTTTATTACCAACGGCGTTGGCGGCAGCGGCGGCATTGGCTGATGTACTGGGAGCACTAGCTGTAAATATAATACACATGATTACATCTTTATCCCTTACGGGGTAAACAGAGCCGACAATCTTGAAAAGACTGAAAGGCCACGTTCAGCTTTATGGGTTAATGATGGAATTGAGATTCATATAGTGATACGTTGCTTTTGTAGTTATAGCGGGAACGTAACTTTGCGGATAAAAATTTGCGGATAATTCAGCTTTGTAGTTATCACAGCTTATAAAAAATGGTAGGTAACAGACAGACAGACAAACAAATTATGTATTTCCGTGTCCGATCTAACAACAAATGCTTCAATTAAAAAATATACTATATATTATATACAGTAAAATTACAGTTATTAATGGTAGACTTGGCCGGTATTTCATATTATTGTGCTCAAATCCTAAATGCAATACTCTGTAGTATTAAACTGTTGTTAAAGACAATGCAAAGGCCAAAAAACAAAATTGACAAAACAAAAAATATCTTACTAGACGTAGGTACTTATCAGAGCTGGTTAAAACCATAATAATAACCATTTTATGACTAAGTATACAAATTTAAGGAAACATAAAAGTAAGTGTAAAAAAAAATAAGTAAACAGAATCTCACCAGATGATGACTCAGAGCTGGATGATGTGGTCGAAGCACTGGTGTTGCTTCCTGCAAGCGTTACGTAAATGTCAACACCTTCTTGTGACTACAAACGTTTTAGAAAACGCGAGAGCAGAACATTATAAACATAGGTAAACATGACTCTGCATGGTTTGTCACAACACTCCATCCACTTGTCGAGAGCACTCGAGCTTTTGATATCTTAACAAAATAACTAATGCAATACACATACGTTGACTAAAATGAAAACCTTGGAATCTAACAGTTTAAGAAAAAAAGTAACCAGAATCTCACCAGTTGATGACTCAGAGCTGGATGATGTCGGCGGAGGACTGGTGATTGCTGCAATCATGACGTTGCTGTCAACATCTTGTTGTTACCATAATAAACTTTTCTGAAGCCTTATAGCATTTGAAATGATTAACGCTTGCCTACAAGGCCTTTATAACAATCTAACCGCTTGCTAACGGGGCCAACACAGCCAAGTGCTTGCTTCTGGAGCATTAATGGGCATGTCAATTTTTGCCTTTGGGGCAGCATCAAAGTTGTCCTTGTCTTTGTTAGCAATGTAATGTGTTAAAAAGCATTAAATATTGTAAAAGAGTAATCAAAGAATCTTAAAGAAGATTAATCGGAGACAAAAAACAATCTTACAAGATGTCGCAGGAGGAGTAGGTGGAGCACTGTTGCTGCTTCCTGCAAGCATAACGTAAATGTTTAAAACTTTCTTGTAACTTTCTTAACAAATATTTAAAAAAACATGGAAATAAATTAGAACGCTAGACGAAACAGAGAGACAAAATTACTGTATTTTTATATGTATTTTGACTAAAATTAGAATCTCGGAATCTAAAATGAAAGTGTAAAAAAATATGATATGTAAGAAATATAAGAAAAGAAGTGTAAGTAACCAGAATCTCACCAGTTGATGACTCAGGGCTGGAAGATGTCGGCGAGGCATTGGTGCTTGCTGCAATCATTACGTAAATTTCAACACCATTACAAAAAAGAATAGGACCCCTCCATCTCTTTCCCACGGATGTCGTAAAAGGCGACTAAGGGATAGGCTTATAAACTTGGGATTCCTCTTTTAGGCGATGGGCTAGCAACCTGTCACTATTTGAATCTCAATTCTATCACTAAGCCAAACAGCTGAGCTTGGCCTATCAGTCTTTTCAAGACTGGTGGCTCTGTCTACCCCGCTAGCGATATAGACGTGATCATATGTATGTATGTATGTATGTTACTTGCAAGTTGAGATATTAATTTGTAAATTATTTTAAACTTTCACGTTTCAAGTTTCATATACTATATATGTATATGTTAATGATACAGATATTAAACGCTCACGAAACGTACCTTAAATTAAGCTCGGATATCAAAAATAAAGGTACGTTATGTTATATTTTGTCAGACTACAGGCTCTTTGGTGCGTAGCGGGTCAAGTCGTTAAGGTGTCGGATTAAAATCGTGATGCACGTATAGGCACGGGTTGAAATCCAACCACAGTACTGTACCAACGATTCCTTTCAGAGATATGTGAGTGTTGTTGATGTTCTTACGGTGAGGGAAAATAACATGAGGAAACTGGCACATTCAAGCAGCTGGATATGCACTGATAGGGTTAGGTTCCCCTGCTAGAAATCGTTTCGTATTAAAACCTAATCCAGGAAATTGATTGTAAGTTAATGAAACCTCAACAGCTCTTGATAAATAGATTGATCATTGAGCTGAACGTGGCCTTTTAGTCTTTTCTCAAGACTGTTGGCTCTGTTTACCTCGTAAAAGATATAGACGTGACTATAATATGTATGTATGTCTGTATGGCTCTTATCTTTTAATTGGTCTATCGTTATTAGTTTCCGATTAAATAATTGTCTAATTTTGATCTCTGCCTACTTTTTGATGTTGTTATACATACATACATAAAATCACGCCTCTTTCCCGGAAAGGCAGGCAGAGACTACCTCTTTCCACTTGCCACGATCTCTGCATATTTCCTTCGCTTCATCCACATTCATAATGATGTTGTTAACTGTACTTTATTAGACTATAAATGATGGGCTTAAAATTAGTTGGTATGAGTATTTTACCTGCGGCATTAGCGGCGGCAGCGGCATTTGCTGATGAGTTTGGACCATTTGCTGTAAATTTAATAATATTGTGAAGGGTTTCATACGAGTTCATAAAAAATAGTACAAGTGAATTGTATGATGTAAGACATTAACTAGTTTAAAAAAATTGAAAGCTAATTTATATATAACACAGTAATTTTAAAACCTTTTATTGAATCTTGATACCCCAATGTATTATTATATTTTATTGTTGTTCATTAATGAGCTTATATACTCCTTGATGACGTCCTTGGTTCTATCTATACATACATACATATGGGCACGTCTATATCCCTCGCGGGGTAGACAGAGCCAACAGTCTTGAAAAGACTGAATGGCCACGTTCAGCTATTTAGCTTAATGATATAATTGAGACTCAAATAGTGAAGGTTGCTAAACCATCGCTTAAAAAGAATCCCAAGTTTTTAAGCCTATCCCTTAGTCGCCTTTTACGACATCCATGGGAAAGAGATGGAGTGGTCCTATTCTTTTTTGTATTGGTGCCGGGAATCATCCGAAATAGCCTTAACATTAGAAGTAGGTATGTGTATCTTACCTGCGGCATTAGCGGCGGCAGCGGCATTTGCTGCTGCGTTTGGACCAGTCGCTGCAATGTATTATATAATACATATATTTATACATGCATATAAACACGTCTTCTTATCTTACGAAGTAGACAGTGTACACAAACTTAAAAAGATTGGAAGCCCACGCTCAGCTTAAAAAGCAGTTTAAACAGAAATGGACTGTAGTATAAACACTATAGAGAATTATCCATCCTCAAATAGATTTCAAGTGATTATTATGTACATACTTACAAATATATAATCACGTCTTTATCAACAGTCTCGAAAAGATTGAAAGGCCACGTTCAGCTGTATGGCTTAATGATGCGGAATTGGGATACAAATACTGACACGATACTAGCTTAGGTAGGTACAATAAGAATCCCAAGTTTATTAGACTTTCTCTTAGTCAATGTTTACGACATCCGTGGCATTTTTTTTACATTCATCCAGCCAACTAATTAGGTAATGTTTTTATTACCAACGGCGTTGGCGGCAGCGGCGGCATTGGCTGATGTACTGGGAGCACTAGCTGTAAATATAATACACATGATTACATCTTTATCCCTTACGGGGTAAACAGAGCCGACAATCTTGAAAAGACTGAAAGGCCACGTTCAGCTTTATGGGTTAATGATGGAATTGAGATTCATATAGTGATACGTTGCTTTTGTAGTTATAGCGGGAACGTAACTTTGCGGATAAAAATTTGCGGATAATTCAGCTTTGTAGTTATCACAGCTTATAAAAAATGGTAGGTAACAGACAGACAGACAAACAAATTATGTATTTCCGTGTCCGATATAACAACAAATGCTTCAATTAAAAAATATACTATATATTATATACAGTAAAATTACAGTTATTAATGGTAGACTTGGCCGGTATTTCATATTATTGTGCTCAAATCCTGAATGCAATACTCTGTAGTATTAAACTGTTGTTAAAGACAATGCAAAGGCCAAAAAACAAAATTGACAAAACAAAAAATATCTTACTAGACGTAGGTACTTATCAGAGCTGGTTAAAACCATAATAATAACCATTTTATGACTAAGTATACAAATTTAAGGAAACATAAAAGTAAGTGTAAAAAAAAATAAGTAAACAGAATCTCACCAGATGATGACTCAGAGCTGGATGATGTGGTCGAAGCACTGGTGTTGCTTCCTGCAAGCGTTACGTAAATGTCAACACCTTCTTGTGACTACAAACGTTTTAGAAAACGCGAGAGCAGAACATTATAAACATAGGTAAACATGACTCTGCATGGTTTGTCACAACACTCCATCCACTTGTCGAGAGCACTCGAGCTTTTGATATCTTAACAAAATAACTAATGCAATACACATACGTTGACTAAAATGAAAACCTTGGAATCTAACAGTTTAAGAAAAAAAGTAACCAGAATCTCACCAGTTGATGACTCAGAGCTGGATGATGTCGGCGGAGGACTGGTGATTGCTGCAATCATGACGTTGCTGTCAACATCTTGTTGTTACCATAATAAACTTTTCTGAAGCCTTATAGCATTTGAAATGATTAACGCTTGCCTACAAGGCCTTTATAACAATCTAACCGCTTGCTAACGGGGCCAACACAGCCAAGTGCTTGCTTCTGGAGCATTAATGGGCATGTCAATTTTTGCCTTTGGGGCAGCATCAAAGTTGTCCTTGTCTTTGTTAGCAATGTAATGTGTTAAAAAGCATTAAATATTGTAAAAGAGTAATCAAAGAATCTTAAAGAAGATTAATCGGAGACAAAAAACAATCTTACAAGATGTCGCAGGAGGAGTAGGTGGAGCACTGTTGCTGCTTCCTGCAAGCATAACGTAAATGTTTAAAACTTTCTTGTAACTTTCTTAACAAATATTTAAAAAAACATGGAAATAAATTAGAACGCTAGACGAAACAGAGAGACAAAATTACTGTATTTTTATATGTATTTTGACTAAAATTAGAATCTCGGAATCTAAAATGAAAGTGTAAAAAAATATGATATGTAAGAAATATAAGAAAAGAAGTGTAAGTAACCAGAATCTCACCAGTTGATGACTCAGGGCTGGAAGATGTCGGCGAGGCATTGGTGCTTGCTGCAATCATTACGTAAATTTCAACACCATTACAAAAAAGAATAGGACCCCTCCATCTCTTTCCCACGGATGTCGTAAAAGGCGACTAAGGGATAGGCTTATAAACTTGGGATTCCTCTTTTAGGCGATGGGCTAGCAACCTGTCACTATTTGAATCTCAATTCTATCACTAAGCCAAACAGCTGAGCTTGGCCTATCAGTCTTTTCAAGACTGGTGGCTCTGTCTACCCCGCTAGCGATATAGACGTGATCATATGTATGTATGTATGTATGTTACTTGCAAGTTGAGATATTAATTTGTAAATTATTTTAAACTTTCACGTTTCAAGTTTCATATACTATATATGTATATGTTAATGATACAGATATTAAACGCTCACGAAACGTACCTTAAATTAAGCTCGGATATCAAAAATAAAGGTACGTTATGTTATATTTTGTCAGACTACAGGCTCTTTGGTGCGTAGCGGGTCAAGTCGTTAAGGTGTCGGATTAAAATCGTGATGCACGTATAGGCACGGGTTGAAATCCAACCACAGTACTGTACCAACGATTCCTTTCAGAGATATGTGAGTGTTGTTGATGTTCTTACGGTGAGGGAAAATAACATGAGGAAACTGGCACATTCAAGCAGCTGGATATGCACTGATAGGGTTAGGTTCCCCTGCTAGAAATCGTTTCGTATTAAAACCTAATCCAGGAAATTGATTGTAAGTTAATGAAACATCAACAGCTCTTGATAAATAGATTGATCATTGAGCTGAACGTGGCCTTTTAGTCTTTTCTCAAGACTGTTGGCTCTGTTTACCTCGTAAAAGATATAGACGTGACTATAATATGTATGTATGTCTGTATGGCTCTTATCTTTTAATTGGTCTATCGTTATTAGTTTCCGATTAAATAATTGTCTAATTTTGATCTCTGCCTACTTTTTGATGTTGTTATACATACATACATAAAATCACGCCTCTTTCCCGGAAAGGCAGGCAGAGACTACCTCTTTCCACTTGCCACGATCTCTGCATATTTCCTTCGCTTCATCCACATTCATAATGATGTTGTTAACTGTACTTTATTAGACTATAAATGATGGGCTTAAAATTAGTTGGTATGAGTATTTTACCTGCGGCATTAGCGGCGGCAGCGGCATTTGCTGATGAGTTTGGACCATTTGCTGTAAATTTAATAATATTGTGAAGGGTTTCATACGAGTTCATAAAAAATAGTACAAGTGAATTGTATGATGTAAGACATTAACTAGTTTAAAAAAATTGAAAGCTAATTTATATATAACACAGTAATTTTAAAACCTTTTATTGAATCTTGATACCCCAATGTATTATTATATTTTATTGTTGTTCATTAATGAGCTTATATACTCCTTGATGACGTCCTTGGTTCTATCTATACATACATACATATGGGCACGTCTATATCCCTCGCGGGGTAGACAGAGCCAACAGTCTTGAAAAGACTGAATGGCCACGTTCAGCTATTTAGCTTAATGATATAATTGAGACTCAAATAGTGAAGGTTGCTAAACCATCGCTTAAAAAGAATCCCAAGTTTTTAAGCCTATCCCTTAGTCGCCTTTTACGACATCCATGGGAAAGAGATGGAGTGGTCCTATTCTTTTTTGTATTGGTGCCGGGAATCATCCGAAATAGCCTTAACATTAGAAGTAGGTATGTGTATCTTACCTGCGGCATTAGCGGCGGCAGCGGCATTTGCTGCTGCGTTTGGACCAGTCGCTGCAATGTATTATATAATACATATATTTATACATGCATATAAACACGTCTTCTTATCTTACGAAGTAGACAGTGTACACAAACTTAAAAAGATTGGAAGCCCACGCTCAGCTTAAAAAGCAGTTTAAACAGAAATGGACTGTAGTATAAACACTATAGAGAATTATCCATCCTCAAATAGATTTCAAGTGATTATTATGTACATACTTACAAATATATAATCACGTCTTTATCAACAGTCTCGAAAAGATTGAAAGGCCACGTTCAGCTGTATGGCTTAATGATGCGGAATTGGGATACAAATACTGACACGATACTAGCTTAGGTAGGTACAATAAGAATCCCAAGTTTATTAGACTTTCTCTTAGTCAATGTTTACGACATCCGTGGCATTTTTTTTACATTCATCCAGCCAACTAATTAGGTAATGTTTTTATTACCAACGGCGTTGGCGGCAGCGGCGGCATTGGCTGATGTACTGGGAGCACTAGCTGTAAATATAATACACATGATTACATCTTTATCCCTTACGGGGTAAACAGAGCCGACAATCTTGAAAAGACTGAAAGGCCACGTTCAGCTTTATGGGTTAATGATGGAATTGAGATTCATATAGTGATACGTTGCTTTTGTAGTTATAGCGGGAACGTAACTTTGCGGATAAAAATTTGCGGATAATTCAGCTTTGTAGTTATCACAGCTTATAAAAAATGGTAGGTAACAGACAGACAGACAAACAAATTATGTATTTCCGTGTCCGATCTAACAACAAATGCTTCAATTAAAAAATATACTATATATTATATACAGTAAAATTACAGTTATTAATGGTAGACTTGGCCGGTATTTCATATTATTGTGCTCAAATCCTGAATGCAATACTCTGTAGTATTAAACTGTTGTTAAAGACAATGCAAAGGCCAAAAAACAAAATTGACAAAACAAAAAATATCTTACTAGACGTAGGTACTTATCAGAGCTGGTTAAAACCATAATAATAACCATTTTATGACTAAGTATACAAATTTAAGGAAACATAAAAGTAAGTGTAAAAAAAAATAAGTAAACAGAATCTCACCAGATGATGACTCAGAGCTGGATGATGTGGTCGAAGCACTGGTGTTGCTTCCTGCAAGCGTTACGTAAATGTCAACACCTTCTTGTGACTACAAACGTTTTAGAAAACGCGAGAGCAGAACATTATAAACATAGGTAAACATGACTCTGCATGGTTTGTCACAACACTCCATCCACTTGTCGAGAGCACTCGAGCTTTTGATATCTTAACAAAATAACTAATGCAATACACATACGTTGACTAAAATGAAAACCTTGGAATCTAACAGTTTAAGAAAAAAAGTAACCAGAATCTCACCAGTTGATGACTCAGAGCTGGATGATGTCGGCGGAGGACTGGTGATTGCTGCAATCATGACGTTGCTGTCAACATCTTGTTGTTACCATAATAAACTTTTCTGAAGCCTTATAGCATTTGAAATGATTAACGCTTGCCTACAAGGCCTTTATAACAATCTAACCGCTTGCTAACGGGGCCAACACAGCCAAGTGCTTGCTTCTGGAGCATTAATGGGCATGTCAATTTTTGCCTTTGGGGCAGCATCAAAGTTGTCCTTTCCTTTGTTAGCAATGTAATGTGTTAAAAAGCATTAAAAATTGTAAAAGAATAATCAAAGAATCTTAAAGAAGATTAATCGGAGACAAAAAACAATCTTACAAGATGTCGCAGGAGGAGTAGGTGGAGCACTGTTGCTGCTTCCTGCAAGCATAACGTAAATGTTTAAAACTTTCTTGTAACTTTCTTAACAAATATTTAAAAAAAACATGGAAATAAATTAGAACGCTAGACGAAACAGAGAGACAAAATTACTGTATTTTTATATGTATTTTGACTAAAATTAGAATCTCGGAATCTAAAATGAAAGTGTAAAAAAATATGATATGTAAGAAATATAAGAAAAGAAGTGTAAGTAACCAGAATCTCACCAGTTGATGACTCAGGGCTGGAAGATGTCGGCGAGGCATTGGTGCTTGCTGCAATCATTACGTAAATTTCAAAACCATTACAAAAAAGAATAGGACCCCTCCATCTCTTTCCCACGGATGTCGTAAAAGGCGACTAAGGGATAGGCTTATAAACTTGGGATTCCTCTTTTAGGCGATGGGCTAGCAACCTGTCACTATTTGAATCTCAATTCTATCACTAAGCCACACAGCTGAGCTTGGCCTATCAGTCTTTTCAAGACTGGTGGCTCTGTCTACCCCGTTAGCGATATAGACGTGATCATATGTATGTATGTATGTATGTTACTTGCAAGTTGAGATATTAATTTGTAAATTATTTTAAACTTTCACGTTTCAAGTTTCATATATACTATATATATATATGTTAACTAGCTGTTGCCCGCGACTTCGTCCGCGTAACCCACACTAAAAATGACGAAGTTTCATACAAACTTGCAACCCCTATTTCACCCCCTTAGGAATAGAATTTGCAAAAATCCTTTCTTAGTGGATCCCTCCTAATTAAAATCTACCTTCCTGCCAAATTTCATCATTATTGGCTCAGTAGATTTCGAAATTTCGTGATTCCTAAGTGAGTGTTTTTCGCTTTTATATATATAGATAATACAGATATTAAACGCTCACGAAACGTACCTTAAATTAAGCTCGGATATCAAAAATAAAGGTACGTTATGTTATATTTTGTCAGACTACAGGCTCTTTGGTGCGTAGCGGGTCAAGTCGTTAAGGTGTCGGATTAAAATCGTGATGCATATAGGCACGGGTTGAAATCCTACCACAGTCCTGTACCAACGATTCCTTTCAGAGATATGTGAGTGTTGTTGATGTTCTTACGGTGAGGTGAGTAAAATAACATGAGGAAACTGGCACATTCAAGCAACTTTATATGTACTGATAGGGTTAGGTTCCCCTGCTAGAAATCGTTTCGTATTAAAACCTAATCCAGGAAATTGATTGTAAGTTAATGAAACATCAACAGCTCTTGATAAATAGATTGTTCATTGAGCTGAACGTCGCCTTTAGTCTTTTCAAGACTGTTGGCTCTGTTTACCTCGTAAAAGATATAGACGTTACTATATGTATGTATGTCTTTATAGCTCTTATCCGTTAATTGTTCTATCGTTATTAGTTTCGGATTAAATAATTGTCTAATTTTGATCTCTGCCTACTTTTTGATGTTGTTATACATACATACATACATAAAATCACGCTTCTTTCCCGGAGAGGTAGGCAGAGACTACCTCTTTCCACTTGCCACGATCTCTGCATATTTCCTTCGCTTCATCCACATTCATAACTCTCTTCATGCAGGCTCGGCGGTTTCGGGTTGATGTTGTTAACTGTACTTTATTAGACTATAAATGATGGGCTTAAAATTAGTTGGTATGAGTATTTTACCTGCGGCATTAGCGGCGGCAGCAGCATTTGCTGATGAGTTTGGACCATTTGCTGTAAATTTAATAATATTGTGAAGGGTTTCATACGAGTTCATAAAAAATAGTACAAGTGAATTGTATGATGTAAGACATTAACTAGTTTAAAAAAATTGAAAGCTAATTTATATATAACACAGTAATTTTAAAACCTTTTATTGAATCTTGATACCCCAATGTACGTTTCTTTACGACGATACTTTTTATTGTTGTTCATTAATGAGCTTATATACTCCTTGATGGCGTCCTTGGTTCTATCTATACATACATACATTTTGTCACGTCTATATCCCTTGCTGGGTAGACAGAGCCAACAGTCTTGAAAAGACTGAATGGCGACGTTCAGCTATTTAGCTTAATGATATAATTGAATTGTAATTTTAAAACCTTTCACTTGAGATCCAATATTCTCGATACCGGAATAAGCGTTATTTTACGATTTTATTTCTAATTATTGTTGATGAAAAGAGTTCAAAAGATTGAATTGATTTTTAAGCTCAAGCCCATATGACGAATAGCAAAAAGTCCGTGCGGCCGACTCGCCAGTTACGTACACGGTTTGCACGCCTACGAGATTATAGCGGCAAAACTCTGCTACGCGCTACGAACTACGCAGTACGAGCTATGGCTGTAGTATTACCCGTAACTTGAGTGTAAAATTAGGGCTTATCGATTTAGGGCTGGGCATGTAGGGTTAGAAATTAGGCTCTACACGAGATCTAATTACTTTTTGACAGTGCGAGCTATATGGTCTCGTATTGGCAACTTTTAACATGAAATGTTTGTGGGATTACATTTCTTTTTGTAGGTTGCTTACACTTTTATCCCGTAATGCAAGGGTTTAAGAGATGTTTAAAAAAAACTGAATAATATTTTCATTTGATGAAAAGTCTGTGTTCTCTGTACTTGTGTATTATTTTCATGTCTCAAACAGAAAATTAAGTTTCCCTATTTCAGATTCTCCTTTTTTTAGCCCCCTCAACTTAACATGATCCCGTAATAAACAGAATTCTTCAACGTGCTGTTATTTCTGAGGTACAGGGGTGAGGAAGGGAAAGTTGGGAGGGGAGGGGGGTTTTTCGTACACACTGCAGCACTTTTTATACGACTCTATCAAAAGATTTACCTCTCCGAGACCGCATTCAGACCTCCAGCGCCAAAACTTGCGGAAGTCTCAAACAAACTTTCACCCCCTAGTTTAAGGGTTGGGGGGTAAAAGTTCCAAGTTTTATGATTTTTTTGTTGTTTGGGTACTAATACTAGCTTACATACCAAATTTCAGTTTTCTAGGACTTCAGGAAGTACCTTAAGAATTTTGATGATCATCAGTGAGTGAGTGACGAAATCGGGGTATTTTATAATATCAATAAAATCTAAAGTATAAGAGCTATGCAATTGAAACTTTAGAGGTTTATTAAGTCTATCATTGACATCATATCTCGAAAATTTTGTTTATCTGGTATAACCCAAACTCAAGTTATGAAGGTTCAAAAATACGACGAACCACTTCGAGAAAAGGTAGGTAGTGCCCTTGCGCTTCGCTTGGCTCGTATTGGCGGGGGCACTACCATGCCCCCAGATAATAATATTAGAAGTAGGTATGTGTATTTCACCTGCGGCATTAGCGGCGGCAGCGGCATTTGCTGCTGCGTTGGGACCAGTTGCTGCAATGTAGATAATATGTAAATAATATAGTAAATACATTTATACATACATACCTATAAACACGTCCTCATTTCTTACGTAGTAGACAGAGCTCAAAATCTTAAAAAGATTGGAAGCCCACGCTCAGCTTAAAAAACAGTTTAAACAGAAATGGACTGTAGTGTAAACACTATAGAGAATTATCCATCCTCAAATAGATTTCAAGTGATTATTATGTACATACTTACAAATATATAATCACGTCTTTATCAACAGTCTCGAAAAGATTGAAAGGCCACGTTCAGCTGTATGGCTTAATGATGCGGAATTGGGATACAAATACTGACACGATACTAGCTTAGGTAGGTACAATAAGAATCCCAAGTTTATTAGACTTTCTCTTAGTCGCCGTTTACGACATCCGTGACATTTTTTTACATTCATCCAGCCAACTAATTAGGTAATGTTTTTATTACCAACGGCGTTGGCGGCAGCGGCGGCATTGGCTGATGTACTGGGAGCACTAGCTGTAAATATAATACACATGATTACATCTTTATCCCTTACGGGGTAAACAGAGCCGACAATCTTGAAAAGACTGAAAGGCCACGTTCAGCTTTATGGGTTAATGATGGAATTGAGATTCATATAGTGATACGTTGCTTTTGTAGTTATAGCGGGAACGTAACTTTGCGGATAAAAATTTGCGGATAATTCAGCTTTGTAGTTATCACAGCTTATAAAAAATGGTAGGTAACAGACAGACAGACAAACAAATTATGTATTTCCGTGTCCGATCTAACAACAAATGCTTCAATTAAAAAATATACTATATATTATATACAGTAAAATTACAGTTATTAATGGTAGACTTGGCCGGTATTTCATATTATTGTGCTCAAATCCTGAATGCAATACTCTGTAGTATTAAACTGTTGTTAAAGACTATGCAAAGGCCAAAAAACAAAATTGACAAAACAAAAAATATCTTACTAGACGTAGGTACTTATCAGAGCTGGTTAAAACCATAATAATAACCATTTTATGACTAAGTATACAAATTTAAGGAAACATAAAAGTAAGTGTAAAAAAAAATAAGTAAACAGAATCTCACCAGATGATGACTCAGAGCTGGATGATGTGGTCGAAGCACTGGTGTTGCTTCCTGCAAGCGTTACGTAAATGTCAACACCTTCTTGTGACTACAAACGTTTTAGAAAACGCGAGAGCAGAACATTATAAACATAGGTAAACATGACTCTGCATGGTTTGTCACAACACTCCATGCACTTGTCGAGAGCACTCGAGCTTTTGATATCTTAACAAAATAACTAATGCAATACACATACGTTGACTAAAATGAAAACCTTGGAATCTAACAGTTTAAGAAAAAAAGTAACCAGAATCTCACCAGTTGATGACTCAGAGCTGGATGATGTCGGCGGAGGACTGGTGATTGCTGCAATCATGACGTTGCTGTCAACATCTTGTTGTTACCATAATAAACTTTTCTGAAGCCTTATAGCATTTGAAATGATTAACGCTTGCCTACAAGGCCTTTATAACAATCTAACCGCTTGCTAACGGGGCCAACACAGCCAAGTGCTTGCTTCTGGAGCATTAATGGGCATGTCAATTTTTGCCTTTGGGGCAGCATCAAAGTTGTCCTTGTCTTTGTTAGCAATGTAATGTGTTAAAAAGCATTAAATATTGTAAAAGAGTAATCAAAGAATCTTAAAGAAGATTAATCGGAGACAAAAAACAATCTTACAAGATGTCGCAGGAGGAGTAGGTGGAGCACTGTTGCTGCTTCCTGCAAGCATAACGTAAATGTTTAAAACTTTCTTGTAACTTTCTTAACAAATATTTAAAAAAACATGGAAATAAATTAGAACGCTAGACGAAACAGAGAGACAAAATTACTGTATTTTTATATGTATTTTGACTAAAATTAGAATCTCGGAATCTAAAATGAAAGTGTAAAAAAATATGATATGTAAGAAATATAAGAAAAGAAGTGTAAGTAACCAGAATCTCACCAGTTGATGACTCAGGGCTGGAAGATGTCGGCGAGGCATTGGTGCTTGCTGCAATCATTACGTAAATTTCAACACCATTACAAAAAAGAATAGGACCCCTCCATCTCTTTCCCACGGATGTCGTAAAAGGCGACTAAGGGATAGGCTTATAAACTTGGGATTCCTCTTTTAGGCGATGGGCTAGCAACCTGTCACTATTTGAATCTCAATTCTATCACTAAGCCAAACAGCTGAGCTTGGCCTATCAGTCTTTTCAAGACTGGTGGCTCTGTCTACCCCGCTAGCGATATAGACGTGATCATATGTATGTATGTATGTATGTTACTTGCAAGTTGAGATATTAATTTGTAAATTATTTTAAACTTTCACGTTTCAAGTTTCATATACTATATATGTATATGTTAATGATACAGATATTAAACGCTCACGAAACGTACCTTAAATTAAGCTCGGATATCAAAAATAAAGGTACGTTATGTTATATTTTGTCAGACTACAGGCTCTTTGGTGCGTAGCGGGTCAAGTCGTTAAGGTGTCGGATTAAAATCGTGATGCACGTATAGGCACGGGTTGAAATCCAACCACAGTACTGTACCAACGATTCCTTTCAGAGATATGTGAGTGTTGTTGATGTTCTTACGGTGAGGGAAAATAACATGAGGAAACTGGCACATTCAAGCAGCTGGATATGCACTGATAGGGTTAGGTTCCCCTGCTAGAAATCGTTTCGTATTAAAACCTAATCCAGGAAATTGATTGTAAGTTAATGAAACATCAACAGCTCTTGATAAATAGATTGATCATTGAGCTGAACGTGGCCTTTTAGTCTTTTCTCAAGACTGTTGGCTCTGTTTACCTCGTAAAAGATATAGACGTGACTATAATATGTATGTATGTCTGTATGGCTCTTATCTTTTAATTGGTCTATCGTTATTAGTTTCCGATTAAATAATTGTCTAATTTTGATCTCTGCCTACTTTTTGATGTTGTTATACATACATACATAAAATCACGCCTCTTTCCCGGAAAGGCAGGCAGAGACTACCTCTTTCCACTTGCCACGATCTCTGCATATTTCCTTCGCTTCATCCACATTCATAATGATGTTGTTAACTGTACTTTATTAGACTATAAATGATGGGCTTAAAATTAGTTGGTATGAGTATTTTACCTGCGGCATTAGCGGCGGCAGCGGCATTTGCTGATGAGTTTGGACCATTTGCTGTAAATTTAATAATATTGTGAAGGGTTTCATACGAGTTCATAAAAAATAGTACAAGTGAATTGTATGATGTAAGACATTAACTAGTTTAAAAAAATTGAAAGCTAATTTATATATAACACAGTAATTTTAAAACCTTTTATTGAATCTTGATACCCCAATGTATTATTATATTTTATTGTTGTTCATTAATGAGCTTATATACTCCTTGATGACGTCCTTGGTTCTATCTATACATACATACATATGGGCACGTCTATATCCCTCGCGGGGTAGACAGAGCCAACAGTCTTGAAAAGACTGAATGGCCACGTTCAGCTATTTAGCTTAATGATATAATTGAGACTCAAATAGTGAAGGTTGCTAAACCATCGCTTAAAAAGAATCCCAAGTTTTTAAGCCTATCCCTTAGTCGCCTTTTACGACATCCATGGGAAAGAGATGGAGTGGTCCTATTCTTTTTTGTATTGGTGCCGGGAATCATCCGAAATAGCCTTAACATTAGAAGTAGGTATGTGTATCTTACCTGCGGCATTAGCGGCGGCAGCGGCATTTGCTGCTGCGTTTGGACCAGTCGCTGCAATGTATTATATAATACATATATTTATACATGCATATAAACACGTCTTCTTATCTTACGAAGTAGACAGTGTACACAAACTTAAAAAGATTGGAAGCCCACGCTCAGCTTAAAAAGCAGTTTAAACAGAAATGGACTGTAGTATAAACACTATAGAGAATTATCCATCCTCAAATAGATTTCAAGTGATTATTATGTACATACTTACAAATATATAATCACGTCTTTATCAACAGTCTCGAAAAGATTGAAAGGCCACGTTCAGCTGTATGGCTTAATGATGCGGAATTGGGATACAAATACTGACACGATACTAGCTTAGGTAGGTACAATAAGAATCCCAAGTTTATTAGACTTTCTCTTAGTCAATGTTTACGACATCCGTGGCATTTTTTTTACATTCATCCAGCCAACTAATTAGGTAATGTTTTTATTACCAACGGCGTTGGCGGCAGCGGCGGCATTGGCTGATGTACTGGGAGCACTAGCTGTAAATATAATACACATGATTACATCTTTATCCCTTACGGGGTAAACAGAGCCGACAATCTTGAAAAGACTGAAAGGCCACGTTCAGCTTTATGGGTTAATGATGGAATTGAGATTCATATAGTAATACGTTGCTTTTGTAGTTATAGCGGGAACGTAACTTTGCGGATAAAAATTTGCGGATAATTCAGCTTTGTAGTTATCACAGCTTATAAAAAATGGTAGGTAACAGACAGACAGACAAACAAATTATGTATTTCCGTGTCCGATCTAACAACAAATGCTTCAATTAAAAAATATACTATATATTATATACAGTAAAATTACAGTTATTAATGGTAGACTTGGCCGGTATTTCATATTATTGTGCTCAAATCCTGAATGCAATACTCTGTAGTATTAAACTGTTGTTAAAGACAATGCAAAGGCCAAAAAACAAAATTGACAAAACAAAAAATATCTTACTAGACGTAGGTACTTATCAGAGCTGGTTAAAACCATAATAATAACCATTTTATGACTAAGTATACAAATTTAAGGAAACATAAAAGTAAGTGTAAAAAAAAATAAGTAAACAGAATCTCACCAGATGATGACTCAGAGCTGGATGATGTGGTCGAAGCACTGGTGTTGCTTCCTGCAAGCGTTACGTAAATGTCAACACCTTCTTGTGACTACAAACGTTTTAGAAAACGCGAGAGCAGAACATTATAAACATAGGTAAACATGACTCTGCATGGTTTGTCACAACACTCCATCCACTTGTCGAGAGCACTCGAGCTTTTGATATCTTAACAAAATAACTAATGCAATACACATACGTTGACTAAAATGAAAACCTTGGAATCTAACAGTTTAAGAAAAAAAGTAACCAGAATCTCACCAGTTGATGACTCAGAGCTGGATGATGTCGGCGGAGGACTGGTGATTGCTGCAATCATGACGTTGCTGTCAACATCTTGTTGTTACCATAATAAACTTTTCTGAAGCCTTATAGCATTTGAAATGATTAACGCTTGCCTACAAGGCCTTTATAACAATCTAACCGCTTGCTAACGGGGCCAACACAGCCAAGTGCTTGCTTCTGGAGCATTAATGGGCATGTCAATTTTTGCCTTTGGGGCAGCATCAAAGTTGTCCTTGTCTTTGTTAGCAATGTAATGTGTTAAAAAGCATTAAATATTGTAAAAGAGTAATCAAAGAATCTTAAAGAAGATTAATCGAAGACAAAAAACAATCTTACAAGATGTCGCAGGAGGAGTAGGTGGAGCACTGTTGCTGCTTCCTGCAAGCATAACGTAAATGTTTAAAACTTTCTTGTAACTTTCTTAACAAATATTTAAAAAAACATGGAAATAAATTAGAACGCTAGACGAAACAGAGAGACAAAATTACTGTATTTTTATATGTATTTTGACTAAAATTAGAATCTCGGAATCTAAAATGAAAGTGTAAAAAAATATGATATGTAAGAAATATAAGAAAAGAAGTGTAAGTAACCAGAATCTCACCAGTTGATGACTCAGGGCTGGAAGATGTCGGCGAGGCATTGGTGCTTGCTGCAATCATTACGTAAATTTCAACACCATTACAAAAAAGAATAGGACCCTTCCATCTCTTTCCCACGGACGTCGTAAAAGGCGACTAAGGGATAGGCTTATTAACTTGGGATTCCTCTTTTAGGCGATGGGCTAGCAACCTGTCACTATTTGAATCTCAATTCTATCACTAAGCCAAACAGCTGAGCTTGGCCTATCAGTCTTTTCAAGACTGGTGGCTCTGTCTACCCCGCTAGCGATATAGACGTGATCATATGTATGTATGTATGTATGTTACTTGCAAGTTGAGATATTAATTTGTAAATTATTTTAAACTTTCACGTTTCAAGTTTCATATACTATATATGTATATGTTAATAATACAGATATTAAACGCTCACGAAACGTACCTTAAATTAAGCTCGGATATCAAAAATAAAGGTACGTTATGTTATATTTTGTCAGACTACAGGCTCTTTGGTGCGTAGCGGGTCAAGTCGTTAAGGTGTCGGATTAAAATCGTGATGCACGTATAGGCACGGGTTGAAATCCAACCACAGTACTGTACCAACGATTCCTTTCAGAGATATGTGAGTGTTGTTGATGTTCTTACGGTGAGGGAAAATAACATGAGGAAACTGGCACATTCAAGCAGCTGGATATGCACTGATAGGGTTAGGTTCCCCTGCTAGAAATCGTTTCGTATTAAAACCTAATCCAGGAAATTGATTGTAAGTTAATGAAACATCAACAGCTCTTGATAAATAGATTGATCATTGAGCTGAACGTGGCCTTTTAGTCTTTTCTCAAGACTGTTGGCTCTGTTTACCTCGTAAAAGATATAGACGTGACTATAATATGTATGTATGTCTGTATGGCTCTTATCTTTTAATTGGTCTATCGTTATTAGTTTCCGATTAAATAATTGTCTAATTTTGATCTCTGCCTACTTTTTGATGTTGTTATACATACATACATAAAATCACGCCTCTTTCCCGGAAAGGCAGGCAGAGACTACCTCTTTCCACTTGCCACGATCTCTGCATATTTCCTTCGCTTCATCCACATTCATAATGATGTTGTTAACTGTACTTTATTAGACTATAAATGATGGGCTTAAAATTAGTTGGTATGAGTATTTTACCTGCGGCATTAGCGGCGGCAGCGGCATTTGCTGATGAGTTTGGACCATTTGCTGTAAATTTAATAATATTGTGAAGGGTTTCATACGAGTTCATAAAAAATAGTACAAGTGAATTGTATGATGTAAGACATTAACTAGTTTAAAAAAATTGAAAGCTAATTTATATATAACACAGTAATTTTAAAACCTTTTATTGAATCTTGATACCCCAATGTACGTTTCTTTACGACGACGATACTTTTTATTGTTGTTCATTAATGAGCTTATATACTCCTTGATGACGTCCTTGGTTCTATCTATACATACATATGGGCACGTCTATATCCCTCGCGGGGTAGACAGAGCCAACAGTCTTGAAAAGACTGAATGGCCACGTTCAGCTATTTAGCTTAATGATATAATTGAGACTCAAATAGTGAAGGTTGCTAAACCATCGCTTAAAAAGAATCCCAAGTTTGTAAGCCTATCCCTTAGTCGCCTGTTACGACATCCATGGGAAAGAGATGGAGTGGTCCTATTCTTTTTTGTATTGGTGCCGGGAATCATCCGAAATAGCCTTAACATTAGAAGTAGGTATGTGTATCTTACCTGCGGCATTAGCGGCGGCAGCGGCATTTGCTGCTGCGTTTGGACCAGTCGCTGCAATGTATTATATAATACATATATTTATACATGCATATAAACACGTCTTCTTATCTTACGAAGTAGACAGTGTACACAAACTTAAAAAGATTGGAAGGCCACGCTTAGCTTAAAGAGCATTTTAAATTGAAATAGACTGTAGTGTAAATACAGCATAGAGAATTATCTATCCTCGAATAGATTTCAAGTAATTATTTTGTTCATACTTACAAATATATAATCACGTCTGTATCCCTTGCAGGGTAGACAGAATCAACAGTCTCGAAAAGATTGAAAGGCCACGTTCAGCTGGCTATGGCTTAATGACGCGGAATTGGGATACAAATACTGACACGATTCTAGCGCAGGTACAAAAAGAATCTCAAGTTTATTAGACTTTCTCTTAGTCGCCGTTTACGACATCCGTGGCATTTTTTTTACATTCATCCAGCCAACTAATTAGGTAATGTTTTTATTACCAACGGCGTTGGCGGCAGCGGCGGCATTGGCTGATGTACTGGGAGCACTAGCTGTAAATATAATACACATGATTACATCTTTATCCCTTACGGGGTAAACAGAGCCGACAATCTTGAAAAGACTGAAAGGCCACGTTCAGCTTTATGGGTTAATGATGGAATTGAGATTCAAATAGTGATACGTTGCTTTTGTAGTTATAGCGGGAACGTAACTACAAAATTTGCGGAAAATTCAGCTTTGTAGTTATCATAGCTTATAAAAAATGGTAGGTAACAGACAGACGGACAAACAAATTACATATGTATTTCCGTGTCCGATCTAACAACAAATGCTTCAATTAAAAAATATATATTATATACAGTAAAATTACAGTTATTAATGGTAGACTTGGCCGGTATTTCATATTATTGTGCTCAAATCCTGAATGCAATACTCTGTAGTATTAAACTGTTGTTAAAGATTATGCAAAGGCCAAAAAACAAAATTGACAAAACAAAAAATATCTTACTAGACGTAGGTACTTATCAGAGCTGGTTAAAACCATAATAATAAAAATTTTATGACTAAGTATACAAATTTAAGGAAACATAAAAGTAAGTGTAAAAAAAAATAAGTAAACAGAATCTCACCAGATGATGACTCAGAGCTGGATGATGTGGTCGAAGCACTGGTGTTGCTTCCTGCAAGCGTTACGTAAATGTCAACACCTTCTTGTGACTACAAACGTTTTAGAAAACGCGAGAGCAGAACATTATAAACATAGGTAAACATGACTCTGCATGGTTTGTCACAACACTCCATCCACTTGTCGAGAGCACTCGAGCTTTTGATATCTTAACAAAATAACTAATGCAATACACATACGTTGACTAAAATGAAAACCTTGGAATCTAAAAGTTTAAGAAAAAAAGTAACCAGAATCTCACCAGCTGATGACTCAGAGCTGGATGATGTCGGCGGAGGACTGGTGATTGCTGCAATCATGACGTTGCTGTCAACATCTTGTTGTTACCATAATAAACTTTTCTGAAGCCTTATAGCATTTGAAATGATTAACGCTTGCCTACAAGGCCTTTATAACAATCTAACCGCTTGCTAACGGGGCCAACACAGCCAAGTGCTTGCTTCTGGAGCATTAATGGGCTTGTCAATTTTTGCCTTTGGGGCAGCATCAAAGTTGTCCTAGTCTTTGTTAGCAATGTAATGTGTTAAAAAGCATTAAATATTGTAAAAGAGTAATCAAAGAATCTTAAAGAAGATTAATCGAAGACAAAAAACAATCTTACAAGATGTCGCAGGAGAAGTAGGTGGAGCACTGTTGCTGCTTCCTGCAAGCATAACGTAAATGTTTAAAACTTTCTTGTAACTTTCTTAACAAATATTTAAAAAAACATGGAAATAAATTAGAACGCTAGACGAAACAGAGAGACAAAATTACTGTATTTTTATATGTATTTTGACTAAAATTAGAATCTCGGAATATAAAATGAAAGTGTAAAAAAATATGATATGTAAGAAATATAAGAAAAGAAGTGTAAGTAACCAGAATCTCACCAGTTGATGACTCAGGGCTGGAAGATGTCGGCGAGGCATTGGTGCTTGCTGCAATCATTACGTAAATTTCAAAACCATTACAAAAAAGAATAGGACCCCTCCATCTCTTTCCCACGGATGTCGTAAAAGGCGACTAAGGGATAGGCTTATAAACTTGGGATTCCTCTTTTAGGCGATGGGCTAGCAACCTGTCACTATTTGAATCTCAATTCTATCACTAAGCCAAACAGCTGAGCTTGGCCTATCAGTCTTTTCAAGACTGGTGGCTCTGTCTACCCCGCTAGCGATATAGACGTGATCATATGTATGTATGTATGTATGTTACTTGCAAGTTGAGATATTAATTTGTAAATTATTTTAAACTTTCACGTTTCAAGTTTCATATACTATATATGTATATGTTAATAATACAGATATTAAACGCTCACGAAACGTACCTTAAATTAAGCTCGGATATCAAAAATAAAGGTACGTTATGTTATATTTTGTCAGACTACAGGCTCTTTGGTGCGTAGCGGGTCAAGTCGTTAAGGTGTCGGATTAAAATCGTGATGCAAGTATAGGCACGGGTTGAAATCCAACCACAGTACTGTACCAACGATTCCTTTCAGAGATATGTGAGTGTTGTTGATGTTCTTACGGTGAGGGAAAATAACATGAGGAAACTGGCACATTCAAGCAGCTGGATATGCACTGATAGGGTTAGGTTCCCCTGCTAGAAATCGTTTCGTATTAAAACCTAATCCAGGAAATTGATTGTAAGTTAATGAAACATCAACAGCTCTTGATAAATAGATTGATCATTGAGCTGAACGTGGCCTTTTAGTCTTTTCTCAAGACTGTTGGCTCTGTTTACCTCGTAAAAGATATGGACGTGACTATAATATGTATGTATGTCTGTATGGCTCTTTTCTTTTAATTGGTCTATCGTTATTAGTTTCCGATTAAATAATTGTCTAATTTTGATCTCTGCCTACTTTTTGATGTTGTTATACATACATACATAAAATCACGCCTCTTTCCCGGAAAGGCAGGCAGAGACTACCTCTTTCCACTTGCCACGATCTCTGCATATTTCCTTCGCTTCATCCACATTCATAATGATGTTGTTAACTGTACTTTATTAGACTATAAATGATGGGCTTTAAATTAGTTGGTATGAGTATTTTACCTGCGGCATTAGCGGCGGCAGCGGCATTTGCTGATGAGTTTGGACCATTTGCTGTAAATTTAATAATATTGTGAAGGGTTTCATACGAGTTCATAAAAAATAGTACAAGTGAATTGTATGATGTAAGACATTAACTAGTTTAAAAAAATTGAAAGCTAATTTATATATAACACAGTAATTTTAAAACCTTTTATTGAATCTTGATACCCCAATGTACGTTTCTTTACGACGATACTTTTTATTGTTGTTCATTAATGAGCTTATATACTCCTTGATGACGTCCTTGGTTCTATCTATACATACATACATATGGGCACGTCTATATCCCTCGCGGGGTAGACAGAGCCAACAGTCTTGAAAAGACTGAATGGCCACGTTCAGCTATTTAGCTTAATGATATAATTGAGACTCAAATAGTGAAGGTTGCTAAACCATCGCTTAAAAAGAATCCCAAGTTTTTAAGCCTATCCCTTAGTCGCCTTTTACGACATCCATGGGAAAGAGATGGAGTGGTCCTATTCTTTTTTGTATTGGTGCCGGGAATCATCCGAAATAGCCTTAACATTAGAAGTAGGTATGTGTATCTTACCTGCGGCATTAGCGGCGGCAGCGGCATTTGCTGCTGCGTTTGGACCAGTCGCTGCAATGTATTATATAATACATATATTTATACATGCATATAAACACGTCTTCTTATCTTACGAAGTAGACAGTGTACACAAACTTAAAAAGATTGGAAGCCCACGCTCAGCTTAAAAAGCAGTTTAAACAGAAATGGACTGTAGTATAAACACTATAGAGAATTATCCATCCTCAAATAAATTTCAAGTGATTATTATGTACATACTTACAAATATATAATCACGTCTGTATCCCTTGCAGGGTAGACAGAATCAACAGTCTCGAAAAGATTGAAAGGCCACGTTCAGCTGGCTATGGCTTAATGACGCGGAATTGGGATACAAATACTGACACGATTCTAGCGTAGGTACAAAAAGAATCTCAAGTTCATTAGACTTTCTCTTAGTCGCCGTTTACGACATCCGTGGCATTTTTTTTACATTCATCCAGCCAACTAATTAGGTAATGTTTTTATTACCAACGGCGTTGGCGGCAGCGGCGGCATTGGCTGATGTACTGGGAGCACTAGCTGTAAATATAATACACATGAATGAATTGGTATTTGCATCATGCTCAAATTTCTGAATAAATTCAGTTCTGTGGCAATAAATTTGTTTTTAAAGAATAATCAAAGACCAAGCAATGACAAAAATAAAATCTCACTGGATGATTTAGGAGGAGTAGGTGGAGCACTGGTACTGCTTCTTGTAAGCATAACATAATGTTAACACCTTCTTGTGTCTACACACATTTTAATAAAGCATTTAAGTATATTACATATATGTATAAAACTTGAGAAGAAAAAGAGAATTATAAAAATAGGTATACACAACTTTGCTTGGCTTGACACAGCACTGGTTCTACTTGTCTAAAGAATTCAGCTTCGGTTTCGATCTAAGAATTGGGCTATTTAAAATAACCTTATGAAATAACTAATATAATACACATACTTGGAATAAAATAAATAACTCTGCATTTAAAATGAAAATGAAAGAAATACATAAGTAAACAAAGTCTCACTAGTTGATGACTCAGGGCTGGACGATGTCGGCGGAGCACTGGTGTTTGCTGCAATCATGACGTTAATGTCAACATCTTGTTGTTATCAAAACATCTTAGTTGTTATCATAACAAGTTTAAGTATTGGCATTCCCGATGCATAAGTTTGACAGCAGAGGAACAATTAAATCATTATATATTTTGATTGCCGAAGGGGCTTCAGAAAATATCTACTCTACTATTTCACGCTTGCCTACGGGGCCTTCACGGGGAAGTGCTTGATTTCGGAGCCTTGCAGCATTAATGAGCATGATTAACATTTACTGCTGGGGCCTGGCAGCATCAAATCTGTCCTTGTCTTTGTTAGAAATGTTATGTGTTTAAATGCATTAAAATGTTGTAGAAGATTGATCAAAGAGCAATAAAGTATAAAAACAATCTTACAAGATGTCTCAGGAGGGGTAGGTGGAGTACTGGTGCTGCTTCCTGCAAGCGTAACGTCAATGTGAACACCTTCTTGTGACTACACACATTTTAGAAAACATGATACTTTCAATTAAAACATGAAAGAAAGATGGCATTATAAACATGACACGACGAGAATTAATTTAGGTTTCTCACCTAGACTAACTTGACTTTTTGATATTTAAACAAACTAACTTATGTAATACATGACCTACTTTACTTAAATTTGGGATCAAAAATTGAGGTGTAAGTAAAGAAAATAAGTAAACAGAATCTCACCAGTTGATGACTTAGGGCTGGATGATGTGGGCGGAGCCGTGGTGCTTGCTGGAATCATATGACAGTAATGTCAATACCTTTTTGTTACAATAATTAAAAAATAAATTTAAAAAAAGTGAAATTAGTATTGTAAATAATAGTTCGTAATTTCTTATGAGTTTTTTGTAATAGTTGTGAAAGATAAAAATATCTAACGAGATGTTTCTTCGGTGGATGAGCACAGCACTAGCGACAGTGCTCCCAGAAGGATTTTTCACAACGCATTTTGCGATTTGAAAAAAGTTGTCTGCTTTAACTTAATTATTAAAATATAATATGAGTTATCGTATGCTAAGTAAATGAGAAATGGGAAGCTTACATGATGACTCAGAGCTAGAAGATGGCGTAGTAGGCGTTGTACTACTGCCCGCTGCAAGCATAAAGTTATCAATATTGTTTGAGTACTTACGCATTTATAATTGAAAAAATAATACGAGTCATCATTGTAAAAAGTTGAATGAATTGTTAAAACTTACCACCTGCTACAGCTGTTAAAAAAAACGAAAAAATATAATATTGAAATGTCACTTATAATAGTTTGAAGTAGGGGTAGGACTTATGGTCCCGAAAATTTGTGGCGGATGGTGCAACTGAGAACTCGGCTAAATGATAGAGTGAAAATTCGTTTTCACGAGGTTTAGTAATATCATACATTGTATTTTTTAACTAGGGATTCCCTTTTAAAGATTGAATTCTTTCATCGGTTACTGAATAGAAATATAGGTCAATGACCGTAGTAATGATAGCGGTCACTGTTAGAGCAATGCGGGCTTCGTTTCAATTTTTCAACAAAGGTAAAGGTTCAGATGTGATTTCTCACTACGATCGGGTCGGTGTTAACGATCTTGTCCAATAATTCTTGTTCTTGGTTAGTTGGGATCTATTATTTTTTAGGATTATACCTTTTTAATATTTAACAATACATACCAATAGCGGCTGCGTTCCCGTTGCTTCCTGTAATGTTTTTAATGAAAAATAATAATAATTAAAAATAACGCATACCTACAATTATTCGATCCAACATTTAGACCTGTCAATTTAATTACTAGAATTTTTACTTTTATTTATTATTATACCTTTAATTTTATCAGCTGCTCCCAATCAAAATATATATGTAATATTCTCTTTTTTCTGAAAAATTGCATGAATTTTTTGCGTGTTGCTAATTTAAACTTATAAACAGGCAGAAATTCTACAATTCACATTTTTGTCGTATACATGTACATTTTTGGCTTCTGTTGGTCATATATACACACATATATATATCGATTATTTTTTGTAAATATGTCATTTCAAGTCCAGACATCGGTCAATTATAATAAATGTATGGATAATCAGTATAAAGTAATAAATGAGTACCATTTGCGCTCGATAACGCCGCTGCATTCGCATTTCCTCCAGATGCTAGAAAATAAAACAAAAATAAAGTATTTTTTACAACAGCTCATAAAATTAACTGATTTCATTATTTATTTAGCCAAATAACGGGGAAACATAAACCTAAGCAAAGAAAAATCTTTTTTTATAATAGTTAAAATTTTATTTAGACAGTCATTTATTTTACATCATTCGAAATAACATTGACACTTTGATCAAATCGCTGAAGTTCTGGCGAGAGATCAAGTCAAAGTGGCCAAAACCGACGAGCTTGTATGTAGGGGGTTATGAAGACGTAGTGTCTGAATACGGGATTCCAGGAAAAAAGGCATTATTTATATGTAGGTACGTGTAATTATGTTTTTGCTAAAGAACACGTCTGAATAAAAAAAAAAACAACCATCGACATATTTGCATTCTATACAAGTTGAGCAAACACAAATTAAAAATTTAAAATAAAATAAAATAAATCTTTTTTGGTTACCATTAGCAACCGACAATGCCGCAGCATTCGCTTTTCCTCCCGATGCTGAAAAAAAAAGTAAAATGAATTCGAAACCTGAATTTTTTTGAAAATTGAATTAAAAAAAAATCGTATTAGAATGACGTCCAGTTTGCTGGGTCAAGACACTGAACTGTTTGGTATGTAGGTCCCTTATGCGGTATAGGGGTGCACTAACAGAGGATTCCTGAAAGTCCTGGCACGATATTTAACGGGATTTTTCGTTTCATCCTATTCTTAATATAAAACTGATTTACTGACATTATTACAGCCGTAATCCAAACCGATGGGTCTAGAGATTTGAAATTTGACATGTAGGTTGGTTATGTGGTCTTTTTATAGTTGTTTTCCATTTTTTCCATGGGACGGAGTCGGCCTTTGTGGCGCAACGGTAATACGCTTGTCTGTGACACCGGAGGACCCAGGTTCGAATCTCGGTCAGGGCATGATGAGAAACTTTCTCTGATTGGTCTGGGTCTTGGAAAAAAAAATTTGTTATTTAAGTCACCCAGTTTTCTCAATAAATAAATAAATAATCACTTACCGTTCGCTTGAGATAAAGCTGAGGCAGAACTGTTTCCTGATGCTGATATGGAAAAAAAATTAAACATTCTTAAAATAAAAAACTACAATTCATATTCATATGTAAGAATCAAATACTTATAGGTAGAGAAATCAATTCATATTCAAAAGTAACTTATTTCTATATTTAAATTTTATTAATAACTAGAGGCCGCCCGCGACTTCGTCCGCATGGAAACCCTATCAATCCCGCGGGAACTCTGGGATAAAAAGTAGCCTATGTGTTATTCTGGGTCTTCAGCTACCTACATACCAAATTTCATGGTAATCGGTTCAGTAGTTTTTGCGTGAAAGAGTAACAAACATCCATACATCCATACAAACTTTCGCCTTTATAATAGTAGTAGGATTAAAATACTAACATAAAATAAAATTTTAACGAAACTGATAATACTCATAACTTATACTTATTTACAAATATGCCTGTCTAAACAAGATTGTAAAAATTCTAAATTCCATCATAAGGCCATACAGCCGTGGCCTTTCAGTCATTTCAAGATTGCTGGCTCTGTATACCCCGCAAAGGATAAAGTCTAAATGCAGATTGTAAGAGACTGATATCTTAACTAAGTCGGGGGTATTTTGTAAAATTAAAAGTATATTATTACACTAGACTCCAATGAACTTAAAGGAAAAATTGAAAGTAAATAACATACCTTGGGCTGTTTTTGTTTATGGAAAGACAAAAATAATAAAATTTATTAATGCACTTACTTACGCTTGACACACTGATTTTGGTATATTCAGAAATTGTAGTTACAAAATTGATTCATTGTTTTTGGGCATTATTAGCCTAAACACCTCATAATGCAATTGGATATTTACGTAGTAAAATTTTCTATACTCTGCATCTCACCCTTGAATGGCGTAAAAGACGACTAAAGGATAAGGGATATACTTGAGATTCTTTTTGTAGGCGATGGACTAGCAACCTATTACTATTTTAATCTCGATTCCATTGTTAAGCCATACAGTTCCATGTGGCCTTTTAGTCTTTCAAGCCTGTCGGCTCTGTCTACCCCGTAAGGGATAAAGACGTGACTATATGAACATTCATATAGTCAAGCTCATTCCATTTACATAGCTATGTAAATGATATGCGCTAGCAACCTGCACTTACACTTAAACGATTCTAACGACTACCGGCTCTGTCTCCACCGCAAAATATAATGATGTGATATTTATATTATACAATTAATACGTAAAATTAGTACATACCGACAGATTGAGCTATGCTGGTTGCTGGAAAATAAAACGAAAATCATCTGTTTAAAACAAAATGAAAAGTCTTTTTTGTAAATCTCGTAAGAAAAGATAATTAAAGTAAGGAGTTTGTCTCTTTGTCATCATTGTCATTAATCTTCATAGACATAAGTTTGCAAATGTATGTAACTAAATCTGGAAAAGGGCTAGACCGATTTTAGTTTCGAAATGTTTTCCGTTGTCCAAGGGAGGTAGATATGAAATATGATGAGTTATCTCTTTGGTTAATGATGTAGGTACGTATGTAATGTGCCGTGTGGTTCCCGGCACCAATAAAAAAAAGAATAGGACCACTCCATTTCGTTCCCATGGATGCCGTAAAAGGCGACTAAGGGATAGGCTTATAAACTTCGGATTCTTCTTTGAGGCGATGGGCTAGCAACCTGTCACTACTTGAATCTCAATTCCATCAATAAGCCAAACAGCTGAACGTGGCCTATCAGTCTTTTCGGGGCTGATGGCTCTGTCTACCCCGCGGGAAATATAGATGTGATTATATGTATGTATGTAATATTACCTGAGTTTGAACCTCCGAAGAAAGGGAAGTTGAATGCTGAAAATTGAAAAACACAAACATTTTTATATTGCACGTAAAACATCTTCATACAATGTTGACGCTTTAATTTGCAAATGATACAATACCATGAAACGACATTTTCGATTTTTTTTTCAAACCATACTTTTATCTGTTTAGTTTCTTGTTTGATTATTTTTTGTACAACTCATTGATCATGTTATTTAGTGTTTGCAACACTGAGTTAACCTGGTTACACCCACGATGACTCCACTACTTCAAAACGATGATCTTTGCTATTGCTGTGGCTGTTGAGATGAGAACATGCTGTTGAACGGCCTCTGTGGCGCAGCGGTAGTACGCTTGTCTGTGACACCGGAGGTCTCGGGTTCGAATCCCGGCCAGGGCATGATAAGAAAAGAACTATTTCTGATTCGCCTGAGTCTTGGATATTTATCTATATAAGTATTTATTATAAAATATAGTATCGTTGAGTTAGTATCTCGTAACACAAGTCTCGAACTTACTTCGAGGCTAACTCAATCTGTGTAATTTGTCCCGTATATATATATATATATATCTATAACTTCCATCGGTCGAGGAATACATGTAATTGTTGTATAATGTAGCTTCTCTTATTAACTGACTAATAACTGTAAAATAATATTAGTGCCGTGCGGTTCCCGGCACCAATACAAAAAAGAATAGGACCACTCCATCTCTTTCCCATGGCTGTCGTAAAAGGCGACTAAGGGATAGGCTTACATACTTGGGATTCTTTTTTAGGAGATGGTTTAGATACCTGTCCCTATTTGAATCTCAATTCTATCATTAAGCCAAATAGCTGAACGTGGCCATTCAGTATTTTCAAGACTGTTGGCTATATCTGCCCCGCAAGGGACAACGTGATCATATGTATGTATATGTAATATTAATATTCTAATATCTTGCTAGAGGTCTGATACTTGACATACATGGCTAAAGAACAAAGCATGGTGGGAAGACTGTAGATGGAGATACAACATAATTTATCCACAATTTATGTGAGCTGAGATATATACATAAAAATAACCAAACTGTACGAGAAAAGGTAAGTCGCTTAGCTCGTCTTGGTGTAGCACATTTTGTTTGCTAAACCAATCTTCAACTTGTAAACCTTTGCTAACATTAGTAGGTACTTCGAGTATTTTCACCAACCTGGTCTATTGATGTTAGGTGTTAAGGTCTGGTATCGAGGTAGCTCGATGCTTCCCGACGGCCTCCGAATCCGCAGTCGTAAGTATCGACAACGTGCGTTTGGATTTGTGAAAACACTCAAGCTTTTCAAGTACATAATCTCACATGGATTGTTCTTCAAATAGTCAGGAAGAAGGAAGAAGGCTGAGGAAATTTTTGATAATGACTCATGTGAGGGTTCTTAGATTTTTTAAACTCAGAACTATTTAGTGTTCTTGGAAAGTGACACGAGAAATACGTATTTAACAAAAACCCAACGATAAATTAATCAATACTTAGAACACAACTGGCCCGTTTAAAAGGTGCTTTAACAGAAGAATATTTTTCAGATCATGCCTCGCCAGGTATGGTTTATTTAAGGCGCAATTGATCGATCGATGAACAATTACAAAACGAAGAACCTAAACAAAGGAACAGCTGTGCAATAATAACATATTGCTAATAAGACACCCAATGAACTTTTCGTCCAATAAGCGATCAATGAAAGACAATTTAAACGTAATGATGAAGACAAAGAATTTCTTTGGAAGGTAGAAGGGGAAACCATGGGTCCCGGTAGCCACCTGGCGGACGTCAATACCATGTCAGAGGCAAATGATAACTCTCATTACAGGTGTCTTTGATTGTGGTGAGAATCAACATGCAAGCATCAGGTCTCATAGGTCATGGTTGTCATGCTCATAATATTATTTAATACAATAGAATTGAATTCAATATTTTGCCTAAAGGCGCTACAAAAGCTTAGCCTGGCTAATTTGGGGTTCTAAATATACTTAATCTTACGGAAGATATAGTGAATGAAATTCATGTAACCAATGATTTGCCTATCGAAACCATAACATTTTGAAAAAGTTTTAAAAATTTGTTTTAATAAAACACTGATTGTATTTAAAGTGAAGTACTGGCCATAAAAGGATCAGCTTCGAGTGTAAAACAAATTCTCATAGAAGAAAAAACTTTAGAGAAAAGAACTATCAATGCAAGTAGATCTAAATAAAAATTCATGGAAGAAAGATGTATCTCAAGGAGATTAAGAAGAATACGACTTGAATCAGAAATATTTCGAGTCAAACAAAAAATTGTATTTATATTTTTTTAAGTTGATAAAATATTGTGACATTATTAAAAGATTTTTGTCTACAAATTCTAACAAAGTATATGACTGAAGAACAAAATTGACATATGATTAAAGACTATGCGCTAATAAACATTTTTCGGTCTAATAAACAAAAAAAATCTGCTCAAGAACCATTTGATATAAAAAAGAATAAAAGTTTCTCAGTCGAAATTTTAAATAAACGATATACCTATATGTAATGATAAATATTTTTTTCTCTTAGAAAAGATGCAAATGAATAAGATAACTTACGGAATTGAGCATTTGACCCGCCAGGTTGGGCTACTAACAACCATATTATGGGCACCAGAAATTTTAATAGAGCCATGTTTGTGCTGAGAGCCCAAGACTGCTGTGCCACAGAAACACCAAGCAATTTATATATAAACAAAAAAGGTAATAAAATTTTAAATATCCATTTCGAACTATTTTGTCAGTTTTTCGTGGTCATGATTTCTACTTACCGTAAATAATTGCCATAATTAATTGTCCAAAAAATATAATACTTCTTGCTTTGCTTTAAGGATAAATTATTTTTTTATATCAATATCTATTTTATTTATATGTTTAGTTATTATTTCTCATCAGTTGGTTTATTAAAACATTTACATTTTATTTATACTGTTATATTAATAATAATACAGTATTAATTTAATATAGTATAATAATTTGTTATTCAAACATACCAATTCTCACTTCATTACTTACAAAGAAATTGATGTAACAACCAAATTGTCCCCTGCAATAAGGTTCGGAATGATTATATTGACTACACCGCTACCGCTATATGCTTTCAATACCTTCCTTTTTACTCACAGTCTCTAAGAAAAAAATATAAGACGCCATGAGCATTTATATAAGCTACGAATTTATACATACGGATAAATGTATAATGTTATCTGTAATGGAATAGACTTGACTGTCAAAGCAATATTGCATAAATTAATTTAATCATAATTCCATTTAAAGTTGCTCTTAATCTGTATGATTTGTCTCGTTCGTGAAGGTTCATTATCATTGAATTATTCTTACTTCTGTTTTCTGTACTTCCATTCAACTTAATGCAGGCTTTTTATCCCTTGTGGGGTAGACAGAGCGAATAGTCCTTATAATTTAAATACTGTTCGCCACACTTATCTGTCTACCTTACAAGGGATATTTTTTTTTAATTCTTATAAGGTTTAAATGAATTAAAGTCCACTTTCAGCTGTATGGCTTAATAAAAGTCAAATTATTGGATCTATTTCACCAAAGAAAGGATATGTGTCGCTGATTTTTTATTAAACTCGTTGTAAATTACAATTATACAAAAATTATACGATTCAAACAGAAATAATAATTTTATTTTTTCAGCTCAAATAATTCCACAAAAATTCACTATGCTATCAGTTTTTCCTTATTTATTTCATCTGAAATATGACAATAAAATTATAATTCTGCAAAAAATAAGAATTAATTCAATTCAATTCAATTTATTTTATTTATTGCATCCATAAAATTAATATGATTAAATTAAATTTCCGAAAACAACACATTATTAAAATCTATCATAAATTAAAATAAATCAAATTAGAAGAATAATAACGTTCTTCAATTTAAATTGTATGCCCGAAAAACCCCAGAAATCAGTTTTTACTTTTTCATTACATCTGAACTCCCAATATGAATGTAGACATCTTGGTTTTATGGCTCCAAGTGGAGTGAACGATTTCAATATTCGTGCCTATTGTCATTCGCATTTCCATTTCGCGATCGCAGCACGCCATAATTCCGCCATTTTCCATCTACAGATAAAAGAGGTATATTTTCTAGTGGTTTGAATATCTGTAGCACTCATGCTTTATTTTTTTTTTCATTATTTCCATATATTATTGCAATATATAAATGACTTAACTTAACTTATATAATAGATTAATTATTTAATATTAAAACAAAATAACAAACATTTCCGTTTGTTAGTAGATGAGTTTACATATCCAGTTAACAATAATTATGATGTTTATTCGTGATCAAGTAACAAGTTTGACGTGATTAAAGTACAAAGTATTCACTACAGAATAGAAAAATGTATGTGAAAAATCCAAATTTTAAGTATTTCTGCAAACATATATTTCTAATTCTTCTTGGCGTGTCGACATCCTCCCAGCGTTAATGAAATTTTTTTTATGGGATTAACGTCGTAAGGATGATGTTGTTTTTATTTATTTCATTAATACTGTGCAATTAATTATATTTTCTCCTACCTTTTTTGTTGCATTGGTTATCATTTCATCAATATATAAAACTCTTCCGTTACAGAATGACAAAAAGTAGGTCGTAGGAAGCTGAAATTAGGCATGTGGGTTTTCTTAGGAGTGTAGATCAGCGCTAAGAGAAGATTTCCCGAAATAACTTAAGTGTCATCTACTAAGTATACATACATTCATAAATGATGCCTTTTTCCCGGAGGGATAGGCAGAGACTACATCTTCCCAGTTGCCACGATCTCTGCACACTTCTATCGTTTCATCCACATTTCGGCGGTTTCGGGTACTCTGGACCTGACCGTTTGCCAGGATGTCCTTAATTTGAACAAGGAACATTTGTCTGGTCTTCCCACTCCTTCCTATTTATCCACCCTTACCTTATTTATTAGCTTACTAATTATGTTCTTCATAATTGTGTTTTTTAACATACCTACTTAAATATCACATAAGACAAATCTGCTACGTGTACAAAAGTAAAGCTAAGGTTACAAGAATAGTATTTTTACTTATTTTTCTCATACACTTGTCGTATGAGGTTAAACAGTTGAAAGGAATGACTGCAAATCTGAAAATAAATAGTTTTAATAAAAATATGACATGAGAAATATACACGCGTCTAGCTCTTATAGGGAAGACAAGTCAGTTTTCAGAAGACTTACCGCACTGAATGTATCCAAATTCATGCTCAAAAACCCTTTGGCTGTGTATTGAAAAGGTTTCTGCGTTCGAACCATGAGTATAATCAAATTTATCTTAGTGTTTCTATCAGCATACGGCCAGTCAGCAAAATAAATGGAACGTGCAAGATTTTCACTCTATAAAAATAGTAATAAGTACAAAAATATGTCAAAAGTTGGGTAAAGAAAGCTGTACGTACAAATACAAAGGCTTAGAGAGATGAGTTTGTTATAAAGTAGGTAGGTACTCATATAAAATAAATAGATATAAAAAAATATATAAGGGAGTAAGGGGGAACGGAACTAACAACTTATCCGACCCAATAGTCAACCTCACCTGCTCGCGTCTGGTGGTTCGTATGAATAACTGGGCGGCGGCCCTCATCCGAGTGTCGCGGTGCTCCCTGCTAGACAACAGACGAGGCTCTGGCGACCGAGTTAATGGCGGTATAACCATTCACCCAGTCGGCTAGCCGACTGGAAGAGGGCACAGCGACCTAGACGTAATAAATAACGTCTAAAATGCCTGGTGCAGAAGGCAACGGGAAACCACTGCACTATTTTCCCAAGAAAGTCGTTATGAAGGGTAAAATAATGAAAGTAACGTGGCCTGACGACCCGCTTGGCAACCGGCGCCGTACTGCGTCCGGGGCAGACGGTGAGAAATTGGCTACCGGCCGTGCTGATGTGGTGAACCAGGCATCACATGGAAAATATGCGACTGGTAAACCCATAAAAATGGCGCATATCCAAAAGATTGGTACGTGGAATGTGCAAGGTTTGCTCCAACCCGGGAAACTAAAAATTGTAGAGGAAGAAATTAAAAGGTGTTCTCTTAACATCTGCGGCCTTAGCGAAACCCATTGGAAGGGTAACGGTCACTTTCTCACAGAGAGTCATGCAGTCTACTTCTCAGGAAATGAAACCAGCAGTAGAAATGGTGTAGCGTGTCTCATTCCAAAAAACCTAAGGAATACTGTGATAGGATACGAGGCTGTCAGCGATCGAGTTTTAAGTATTAAGCTCAGATCAACGCCAGTGAACCTAAATATCATCCAAACTTATGCCCCAACCAGTACCTCTAGCGACGCGGATATAGAAAGCTTAGGATAAAGAAACAGAGAGTTGCTGTTGATTCTTGGCGATTTTAACGCAAAAATTGGTGCGAATGCCCATCAGCTTAGTGATTGTGTCGGGAAATTTGGACTTGGACAGCGCAACGAGAGAGGAGAGCGCTTGATACAGTTTGCGGCGGAAAATAACATGGTAATATCGAACAGCTTCTTTCAGAACCATCGCCGAAGGCTATACACCTGGACCTCGCCTGATGGTAATTACCGAAACCAAATTGACTACATCATGGTGAAAGCGCGATGGAAAACGATGGTACGATCAACACATACCCTTCCCGGGGCCGACTGCGGTTCTGATCACCAACTGCTTATTGCTAAAATTCGGCTGAAACTAAGAGCGACCAGGAAATTGGAACGCAAAAGAAGACTGGAAACAACGGACCCTTCGAGGGTTTTGGCTGCATTGGAGCAAAACTGGATGCAATGGGCAAATGTAGACGCTGGCATAGAAACCCCGGATCAGCTATGGGAACGATCACGTGAGCTGATAGAAACATCTGTTTAAACATCCGAAACTGATGCTCAGACAACTCGCAAACGCCAACATTGGATGAGCGGTAATACATTGGCACTTGTGGAGGAGAGACGAAAACTAAAATCCTTGGGAGTGGACGTAAGGACACTAAACGTAAAATCGGCCCAAATTCAAGCAGCCTGCCGCCGAGATATGAATCGTCACCTCAAAAGTGTTTGCGAGGAAGTGGAAGCTCATGCAGACAAGCATGAAGCTAGAGATCTGTATCAGAAAATTTAAGCGATCACGAAATCATTTACCTCTAAAACCTGGGCAATCGAGAATTCTCGTGGAGGGGTTGATACGGAAATTGATGCGATAACCGAAACTTGGAAGGAGTACTGTCAATCCTTATATCTAGATCCGCAGTCGCACTGTTTTGTGAATACAGAACCTATGGAAACTGAACTAGAACCAAGTATTCTAAAAGACGAAGTCAGGTCTGCAATCAAACACCTCAAGAATAGAAAGGCGACGGGAAGAGACCTTCTACCAATCGAAATAATTAAAGCTACTGGTGAATATGGCGTTCAGATCTTCCATGTACTGTGCAACAAAGTATGGCAAACGGGAATGTGGCCTAAGGAATGGTGTCACACTGTTTTTATTCCGCTTCACAAGAAGGGGTCTACAAAGAGATGTAGTAATTACCGACTCATTGCACTCATTTCGCATGCAAGTAAAATCCTGTTGCATATATTGAATGAGCGTCTCAAGGCGTACCTATCTAATGAAATTGCCCCCGAACAGGCTGGTTTTGTCAAAGGTAAGGGCACTCGGGAACAGATCTTGATAGTACGCCAAATCGTAGAAAAGGCCCGAGAATTCAATAAACCGGTTTACGTATGTTTTGTTGACTTTTCAAAGGCGTTTGATTCTGTGAAATGGCCGAAACTTTGGGAGACTCTTTTAAAGATGGGCACCTCAAAGCATCTTGTACATCTCTTGAGGCGCCTTTATGAAGATGGGACAGCCTCCGTTAGAACCGATGAAGTGATGTCTAGCAGCTTCCATCCTGCTGCGGGAGTGCGACAAGGGTGTATTATCTCTCCGCTTCTGTTCAACATCTACACGGAATTAATAATGAGAATCACCCTGGAAGACTGGAAGGACGGTGTTTCGATTGGAGGCCGGCAAATATCGAATTTGCGGTATGCGGACGACACCACCTTGTTTGCTACTAGTGCCGGACATATCGAAACATTCCTGCATAAAATGGAGTCGGTTAGTAAGGAGTTTGGGCTAAAGATCAACCGGTCGAAGACTAAGGTGATGATTGTGGACGGTGTCAATAACAACCAGCCAGAAGTCACTAGTATTGCGGGTTGTGAGGTTGTTCATTCATACATATATCTGGGAGCGTTGATCACCAACAATGGAGGATGCGACGAGGAGATAAAGAGACGCATGGCCATGTCAAGATCTGCCACGGATAGGATGAGGAAGATCTGGAAGAGCCGGAAAATCACAAAAGCGACCAAAGTACGGCTTGTACGTGCATTGATCTTCCCAATTTTCCTTTACGCAGCGGAAACGTGGACCCTACGAGACACTGAGAGAAAACGCATAGATGCCCTGGAGATGTGGTGCTGGAGAAGAATGCTTGGAGTAGTATGGACAGACTTTCGCACCAACCAGTCCATTCTCCAGGAACTCAGAATCAAGCATCGCTTATCTTCCTTAGTGCAGGCTCGAATTCTCACTTTCTTCGGGCACGTGTCGCGTCGTAACGAGGCATCCATTGAACGACTGGTGGTGCAGGGGCGAGTTGAGGGTACTCGACCACGAGGCAGGTCCCCCATGAGGTGGACAGATCAAATAAAATCAGCACTAGGTGACCCTCTCTGTGAATGCTCCAGAAAGGCAGCGATGCGCGACGAGTGGCGAAGGATTGTAAAGCGAGCCACTAACCCTTCTGTACGACCACGACCACTCTGACAAGAGTGTAACGCATAAGAAGAAGATAAGGGACATATTACACAGAACGAGTTAGCCTTGAAGTAAGTTCGAGACTTGTGTTACGAGATACTAATTCAGCGATACTATATTTTATAATAAATACTTATATAGATAAACATCCAAGACCCAGGCCAATCAAAAAAAGTATTTTTCTCATTATGCCCTGGCCGGGATTCGAACCCAGGACCTCCGCTGTCACAGACAAGCGTACTACTGCTGCGCCACAGAGGCCGTCAAATATAATATATGACTTTCGATCAGACTTTTTTGAAAAAGTTTTTTGTAAATCCGTAAGGTCAACTTTGCAACTTAGGGGGCTGACTAAATTATTGACTAAAAATAAAATTATGTTGAGAAGATGGAAGGAATATATGTGAACTTTCAAAAAAGAAATTCCTTTCTGAAGAAAATAAGAATGAAAATGAAGGCAAAATTAAAACGGATGAGATTGTAACAGCACTTAGAAATGTGAATTCGAATAAGGCTGCCGGGTATGAAAAGGTGTGTCGATAGTGATGCTGAAAAAGGTTACACTGCCTTTTTCATTTATGTTGAAGAAGCGACCGAGTGCTAAAAGACTACTTACATGATCTCTTATAACTTGACCGATCATGCATTGATAGAAACAGTCGATGACAAGTGAGCAACACATGAAGAAATATCTAACAGATCTGTACATGTTATCTTCCACCTGTTAAAAATATAAGAAAAAAATAGTTAATATTTTCTTTTTCCAATGTTATATAAAGTGCCGTGTGTTTAAAAAGGATAACTCCATCTTTTTCCAATGGATGTCGTATAAGACGACTAAGGGATAAGCTAATAAACTTGGGATTCTTCTTTTAGGCGATGGACTAGCAACCTGTTACTATTTGAATCTCAATTCTATCATTTAGCCTAACATAAAGCTGAATGTGGCCTATCAGTCTCTGCTGGCTCCGTCTACGTCGCAAGGGATATAGACGTGATTATATGAATGAATGAATGATGTTTCATTACGAAATAAAGCCGGTTACGATACGAATACGTTGCTATAATCAAAGTGACTAATTTAATTAATATTTTTAATGAAGTACTGTTTCAAGTATTTTATTTAAAAGCACACCTCTAAGATGTATTACTTACTGTTGCAGTGAATAACGTCAGACCTATGAAAATAGACCCAAAAAAATAAGTAAGAAGCATACTGTCACCCAGAACAGTACTAAAACGGCATGACATCCTGAAAAAATTGGTTTAAGTTACATTTATATTAAAATAGTTAGTACTAATAAATTACTTTTTTAAAGAGATATCACATAAAATTGACCCCCTGTAAAAACGTAAAGATGTTGTAACTTATTCTATAAAAATGTTTTTAAGGGCTTTTGTACTTATATGTGCATTATAATTAGTTATTGTGTGGAGTCACGCATGTCACCCTTTTTATTATATCTCCTATCTCGGGTCTGCTGGAAGAGGATTTCTTTTGAAATAAGCAGAACCTATGTAGTACTTTTGTTTCTTGTGTTTATCATACTCGCTGTTTTCTGTGTACATAAATTAGCAAATAAATAAATATAATTACCCAGCAAGCAATTGATGTCGTTTTATAATTTTTCTAAGCAATTTATTTATTCCTGCATGAGTTTTTATAACATCATTTCTTCTAACAATATTAGTGACATTTTCGCTTGAAACAAGATTCTCTATGTTGTACCCCATAACTTTTAGCTCCAAACATACAAAAGACGTATAAGCGACATGAATAGAGTTAGTGACACCAGCAATGACAATAATAAGAATGGTCATGCAAGTTTCCCACAGATAAATCAAGTAATACCACTTAATTTTATCAAAAGGGTACCACCCGTCGAAAGGTAATAAGTACTGTAGCTCTTTCTTCGCAATATGTACTTCGTAAAACATGACTAATCTAGGAAAAGAGTTAACAACAACAATCAAAGGTATGCAATAATAAAACAGAAATCTTGTTACACATTTCGTGATTCGCGTGTATTGTGAAATTATTTTCAGAGAACTCTCTGTTACTCCTGTCCAAAATTCGTTTTCATAGTGTTCAAATATTTCTTTATACTGTGTTCTGCTTAAATGTATTTTGAAGAATTTGACAAAAGTCACCAAAACTACGCCCAGATTCGGAGCTATGTTTATCAATTCAAACCTATTGCTTGTAGTTAACGCCGTTACGTATAGTGTTGTACACAATTGTAATGCTGTCACAAAAGTAAGGAAGCAAATAATTCGAAAACATATCAAAGAAATCCTGGAACGATCTATAAATGGATAAATGAATATCTTCTGGCCAATACGACTTATGTAATCTAACTCTAGAAGAAAATCGCGTTTAACTTTGTCGTATGTTTTGTCCGACATGCTTGATGCGACTAATCGCATTGTAAATCAAAGGGATAAGTTTAACTGATCGATAAGTAAAGGGAATTTTATAAGATACGACTGTTTTTTATTTTTTATTTATTTCTTTATACTTTATGCACGCAAAATGTACAGGTGGTCTTTATGCCACAAGGCATTCTCTGCCAGTCGAACTTTTTTTCAAATATTATATTTAGAAACGTTTAAATTAGTCATTGACTAGTGGGTTTACAGACAAGCAGAGGAAAAGGCTTGATATAGTTTCTGAGTTGCCCCCAAAAGTTACTATTGGTAAACATTTAACACAAAAGTCTAACTTTTCCTTAAAGGGTCAAGTTTAGGGATTGTATTTATTAAATTTGGAGAAGTGACATAAAATAACAAAATTAATTGAAAAGTGTAAAATTGAAAAGACAGTAAGTAAACTAGGCAATCATTGTAAACATATTGCTTTGATTTCAAAGCCTATACTTATTAAGTGATTACATTACATTATGAACTTTGTAATTGTACGTTTTTCTTTAGTTAAACATACAAGGACAACTTTGACTTGTAATTAAATACCGAATGAAGCTGTTTTTTACAAGTAAAGTCAATCGCATATCAAGTCACCCTGCATGGAGCACTGTGACGATGTTATAAAGGGGAATTCGCAGCGAATTTGGGTAGCTTGATATACTTTTGACTGTACCTTTTATAGTGGAAGTTCCCTTAAACTTAGTTAACTATTAATATTTGTCTCTACTGTGTCTGAAATATTATTTAACTAATAAAATAATAATGATAAATAAATATTTTTCACGCCTTTATCTCTTACGGGGTAGTTAGAGTCAATTGTTACAAACCTTAACGCCAACTTTCAACTGGAAGGCTTAATTCAGAGATACTCGTAAGGACTTGTTACTAGCCCATTCATTTAAAGAAAAATTAATAATTCGTTATCTTTTGCCGTTCTGAAACCAAAAAGGTATTTCAAAATGAATCTTTTACACGCGCATCTAACCATTCTAAGTACATTTCGAATCTGACAACGCAATTTCATTCCCAATTTCCGCACAAACTGGCTACTTGTCGTTTATTTCAAGATAATAAAGCGCATTTTCCTTTAGCATGGTTTCGAAATAGGTCAAGATTATTCAGAAGTAGCAAATGCTAATAATTTCTCGGTATCGCGAGTTTAAATCACAAGGGCACTCGACAATGCTATTTAGGCCCTTTGATGCATAGTTAACAAGTATGGGAATTAATCCTACGTATGGTATCCACTTCATGCAAATTTTGGAAGATGGCTTTTCGGCTTAACGTACCCTTGCGTGTTCCGGTTCAAATATTGAATTAATTTTGCTGATTGTGTATTAAGGTTTATTTGATGGGTTCTAGTATACTTAATTGTACTAACAAAAGGGCAATTGTTGAAGGAACAAGATCTCTGGTTACAATATATACTCATATAAAATCACGCCTCTTAGCCTGAGGAGCAGACAGACTATGTACATACATACATATAATCACGTATATTCCTTGCGGGGTATATAGAGCCAACAGTCTTGAAAATACTTATAGGCCACGTTCAGCTGTTTGGCTGAATGATAGAGTTAAGATCCAAATAGTGACAGGTTGCTAGGCCATCGTCTAAAAGAAGAATCTCAAGTTCATAAGCCTATCCTTTAGTCGCATTTTACGACATCCATGGGAAAGAGATGGAATAATCCTATACTTTTTTATATTGGTACCGGGAACTACTACGTCTTTCAAATAAAACTACTAAAACTTTTTAAATAATTGAATAAAAGGGACCCTGGATTGATTGAGTCAAGTTTTTACACGAAGCGACTCCCATCTGACCTCTGCAACCTTCGCTGGGAACCTAATCCGTATTGGATCGATCATGGTTACACATTTAGTTGCCTGAATGTGCAGGTTTCCTCAAACTGTTTTCTCTCACCGTAAGAGCATCGGTTAGTATTAAAACTATTGTACATAACTTCGAAAAGAGTCATTGGTACATGGCCGAGGTGGGATTGAACCTGTGCCCTTTGTGCACATTACGTATTTAAACCGGGCACCTTACCGATTTAACCATCGATGCTCTTACCAAAGATGCCATTTGTTTATTTGGAGAAGTACTATTTGCTCCCCAAATTTGTTACAACAACGGAATTATTGAATTTAAAGTTCGTATTAAGACAACAAAACTAGTCTATCTTAAATCGGCAATCATTACATTGATATGCGCGGAAAACGAAATCTACTTGTAAATGTTCCCTATTCGAAACCCTATCCCGAGATATGTAAAATATGACGTCATTACAGGGAACCCGTCGATCCAATGTTCATTCAAATTGCAAATACAGAAACGCATCTATCTTTAAATTGTATTCATTTGTGGAATACCTTTTCAATCTTTATAAATGTGAATCCGCATTTGCGATTGTCCTTACAAGAAACCAGTTTATATAGATCTGTATAATAGCAATAACTTGATGAGAATTCTCTATCTTGGGGAGTAAAGGAGGTCTTTGTATTCTGGTTTGTGATATAGAGTCGCGTGTGCGTTCTTTATGAGTATTATTCAATAGCAATGAGGTATGATTTGCAAAGAATATTTTTATAGTGAAAATAATACCGCATAATATCGATGCGAAAACTAAAATACTCGTATACAATGATGGAACATAAATAATAAAAATACTCTGCCGTGTGGTTCCCGGCACCAATAAAAATGAATAGAACCATTCCGTCTCATTTCCCATGAATGTCGTAACAGACGACTAAGGGATAGGCTTATACGCTTGGAATTCTTATTTTAGGCGATGGGCTAGCAACCTGTCTCTATTTGAATCTCAATTCTATCAAAAAGCCAAACAGCTGAACGTGGTCTACCAGTCTCTTCAAAACTGTTAGCTTTGTCTACCCCGCAAGGGATATAGACGTGACTATATGAATGAATGAAAATACTCTTAGATTTTTACATAACAAGAGAGCGCCCGCGGTTTTGTCAGCGTCAAAATCTCGTTATTTTTGTTCCCGTAAAAATATTAGAAAATTCTCACTTAGCACTTACATGCCAAATTTCAAATCTCTAATCCCACTGCCCACTGTTTTGGGCTCTGCGCTGTGTGTCAGTCACTGAATAACAAGAGTTTTATCATCTCTATAAATTTATCAAAGTTTCACCCATCAGAAGAAAACATCACAGTATTCACACTACGTTTGTTATAGAATTGAGAATGTGCGTCGCCTCTGCCACGACAATAGACTTATTTGATCCGAACTGGGTTCACACGTCAAATTTCACATTCTGAATAGAGGCGGCCCTCGTCGCGGAATCCTTACAAATAGTTTTGTAAGAAGATCGCGCTTAATTTGATGTAAATCTGAATGCATTCCGGGAAGTCAGCGGGTTGAACGGTGATTTAATTGAGCTCTGATGCGATTGTGAGTGGATTATAGGCACAAAGAACTTTTGTCATACATCCATACATATAATAATAATAATAATAAAATACGTTTATTTTCCTCTTTACAAAGGTGAGCCTTGAGATTATTTTATAACTAGGTTTTATACATTTTATTTAATTGCTTGGTATCAACAGAGTTCACCTCTGGCTGGAGGCTAGTTCCTGTTATAGGTTCCTGAAGGAACCTGTGCTACAGGTAGCTAGGCCCCACCCTTGGAATTACATAGCATTTATGTTGGGCTGTCTATGTGTTGAATGAAGTGGAATTAAATATACAGGTAGGTAAGTTATACTTAGTACTTATGTCTAGGTATGGGAAGCACCGCGGGGAATTTGGTTGTGTATTGTAGATTTGTGGATGGGGGTTTCAAGTTGATGTTTTGGGTTATGTGTGAGTGTTTGTGTGAGTGTTTGTGTGAGTGTTTTATGAGACTGGGTTTATAGGGGTGACGACACTTAGGTTAAATGTTAGGGCACAGAAGGTTTTCTATACTTGTATAGTCGAGAGGTTTAAGGTATTCGGTGACAATTTTTTTGCAAGAGTACTTGAGCAGGGGGTAAATATTTAGTATTATATTAAATTTATTGTATAGGTATGGTCCGAGAAAGCAGAAAAAGTGTCTGGCTGTTGCTGTATTTAGTGAGCGTTGGGGGCATATTGGTTTTCTTCTACGACCGTGTGTTACCAGGTTGGGGTTGAATATTAGTTGTGAGTGTTGCAATAGAATCGTGTGTATTATGAAAGATTGTCTTACAGTAGGCACGTCCCAGATCTCGTATAATTTTTCAGTCGGGTATCGGAAGGGCAAACCCGCGGCTACTTTGAGGATGGTACGTTGGGCTCTTTCCAGTTCGATTAGATTCGTTTTTGCTATGCCACCCCAGGATGTTATGCAATAGTTGACTAAGGATTGGCATAGCGCATTGTACACCATCTTGGTTACTTCTCGGTTGGCGGAGTGTTTTAGAGTTTTGAACACGTATATGAGCTTTCTGAGCCTGGAAGCCAATGACTCCTCGTGGGGGGAAAAGGTAAGTGTTTGGTCAATGGTGATTCCTAGGTACTTTAAGCTTTCTGTTCTTTGAAGAGGTGGGCAGGAGCAGTCGGGGAGTATTTGAGGGCAGTTGTGAGCCACTATATTTAGGCCAAGCGGTGGAAGTAAATTGGCTTTTAGAGCAAAGGGAATATACTTGGTCTTGACGACGTTCAGGGTGAGTAAGTTATTTGTCAGCCATTCTTTTACTTTGTTGAAGCCTACTTGTGCATTTTTGAAAACGTCTTCCCAAGAGTCCCCGGAAAAAAATTAGGCGGTATCGTCAGCAAAAGTCAGAATTTTCCCGCCCTCTAGCTGGAGACAACATAGGCTGTCAATGTATATGAGGAAAAGGGTGGGAGAGATTATGCTACCTTGGGGAACACCATAGGTAAGGGGAGTCTCATCACTGATCCATTCGCCTATCTTGGTACGTTGAGATCTATTTCTTAAGAAGTCTGCGAAAAGTTGAAACGGTACGCCTCTGACTCCTATGTTTTTTAGCTTGGTCAGAAGGTGTGGTATGGATACAGTGTCGAAGGCCTTAGTTAGGTCTAAAAAGAGAGTGAGACACTTCCTTTTTTTATCAAGGGTGGTGATAATGGAGTCCACCAGTTCATGGACCGCGTCGTTGGTCGATTTGCCGATTCTGAAGCCGAACTGGGAGGTAGAGAGGAGACTATTCTTTTCTAGATATTGTGTTAACCTGTTGTTCATTATCCTTTCTAGGATTTTGGATAACGCCGGTAGGATAGAGATGGGTCTGTAATTGTCGACTCGATCCTTATCACCGTTTTTGTGGATCGGTTTTATAAGGGCTGTTTTAAAAGCTTCAGGGAACACGCCTTGTGAAATGGCCAGATTGCAGATATGTGTAATTGGATTTATGAGAACCTGAACATATCTTTTTATTATTTTTGTGGATATGTTGTCCAAGCCTACTGCACATCTCTCTTTTAGGCCCGTGATGATGCACGCTACTTCTTCTTCTAGCACTGGGGCAATTTGAAAACTGCGGAGAGGAGAACCATTTGATTGGGCGTGATTCTTTTGAGGTTTTTTGTGGGGTTCTATCAAGGAGGCTAAGTTTCTACCAACATCTGCAAAGTATCTATTTACTGAATTGGTGGATTCCCTGGGATGGTCGTTTTGTATTAAGGACAGGGAGTGGTCAGGGTTTTTTTTCGAACCATTTATGGTTTTTATGGCGTCCCACAGTCTCTTCTGATTATTTCGCGCGTTAAATAATTGCTGCCTTTCATATCTTATAGGTACATAAAATTATCGTGTCAGTAAAGTTTGTTTCCGTATCTACTCCCCCGAAACGGCTTGACCGATTCTCATGAAATTTTGTGAGCATATTGAGCAGGTCCGAGAATCGGCCAATAACATTTAAATAATTAAAATAACATATAAATAAATAAAGAAACATATTACACAGATTGAGTGAGCCTCGAAGTAAGTTTGAAACTTGTGTTACAAGATACTAACTCAACGATACTATATTTTATAATAAATATTTATGTATGTACATATGTAAACATCCAAGACCCAGACCAGTCAGAGTAAGTTCGTTTCTCATCATGCCCCGGGATCTCGAACCCGCGACCTCCGGTGTCGCAGACAAGCATACCGCTGCGTCTACAGAGGCACACACAATACACTTACGCATCACGTCTTTATCTTTTACAAAGGACGGTGTTACTAGGAGAAAATCCCATAGACTTCAAATAACAAACTTAACTCTTGATTTCTCCTTCAATCTGCGATCAACGATAAACAAAATATTATTGTAATGTATTAAGGTGAGGGTAACTTAATAATAAACAGTCTCGTTCCATCCGCCGTTGTTTTACTACTTATATCACAATTATACGTTCTTACACAATAATAATGAAAAACATTCCGAATAATTTTTAAAAACAAAAACTACTCGTTCTAGCTAAAAATGTAACAAAACAAGACATTACAAATAGCACAGAATAGTGAAATGTAAACAAGAGAAGCACTAGAAGATGGTTGTAGAAAACGAGCACTTAAGCATTTCTGAGAACGATAAGTACCACATTGTATTAATTAAAGACTGTAAGCATCTGTACTTTGAGAGCTTGGTCATAGTAAATAGTACTCAGAAGGTTACTTTCACTTTTAAATTTTTTTATTATTTAAATTTCAATTGAATCGATACATCAAAACAAAGTACCTATTCTCTCGTCGACATTTTTATTCTTATTCTATGTTTGGATTATTGAAGAAAATATTACCGCATTTGCTGCACGAATGCTTTGGAATCTTAGTTTTAAGCAATTAACACAAATTTATTTGACGTCAATCAATATTTTGAAACTAAAAGATATGGCAATTATTATGTAATGTATGAAATGTGCAATTGCTCTTTATATACAGATCGTTAAAGTCAGTCAATTAAGGCTTATAAACTTGTGATTCTTTCTTATCCTTGGAGCTTACAATCTGTGACTTCATATTAAACGTGGTTTTGTATGAAGTCACTATAATGTTCTGTCTACACTGTTAGAAAGATATGATTAGAGTATTATATCACTACTTTAAAGTGAAGTATAAAATATTAGGTATTTTTCAAAACTTAAGAAATAACGGCATAATCAGGAAATTTACACAATGCACCAATATATCAACCTACTCGAAAGATAACAGACAATCGTTATAATAATTGATAATATATTTAGTTATTTATAATGTTTTATTTGATACTCAAAAAGTAAGTCGAAAATAGCCTGAATTGCTTCGAGAAAAGGATAGTTAGTACGTGCCGCTTTTTTTGCTCGACTTGGTGGGGGCACTGCCGTGCCCTCAGATAACTTATTTAATTATTTATAATTGAACATTTTATTTGATACTCAAAAACTAAATATAAAATTACCTTACTGTTTTATTATATCTGTTGTGGCAAAAATAAGTACTTTGTGAGCGTTATGCAGAAAGCAGACGGTAAATAAGGTTGAAAATTAGTTTGTTTCACGTATTTATTGAAGAGTTTTTTGCAGGATGATTTTTCATTTTTTAAACTCTATGTAATTGAAATAAAAATTTATTTTCAAAGAACTACGTTTATGTTTGTGCACTTCAGTTAGTTTTTTTAATTAATTTTTTTAAATATTATTTACATTATTCTTGAAAGTAAACAAGACTCGCAATGTGTATTTTTTATATATAGATAGATATATAAAACTCTTTATTTCACCATATGAGTAAGACATACAAAAGAGGAGAAAACAGATAGAGATGGTGCAAAGGCGGACTTATCGCTAAAGCAATCTCTTCCAGTCAACCTTTGGGTGGAAGGAAACCAAACAGGAGATTGGCGTTGGCGAGTTGTTTAAACATAATAAAATGCACACAGAATATATATCTAATACATATAAATACATACAAATAGGTACATACAAATACATACTTGATAGCAATAAGACAAAAACGGTTTCGTTTTATTTATAAGCAACAAAAAGATGCCAATACATATTATTTCGAGCACATTCAAATCTATATAACACCGAAATATATTTGCCTGCCGTCTTTCTTTGATTTATTCAACATACTTAGTAGGTACCTTTAGTTGTCCATAAAAAAATAAACAGTATTAAATTGTAACAGATAATAATATACAGGAAGATGCTCACCGTTTCATCTATTTTAATAGCCAATAAAGTGAGCCCAATTTATAGCAACTATTACGTGTGGGGAATCAAGCCAAGTCTGCGAGGACTCATGAATTATGGGAGAGACCTTTAAAATTTAATAAGTCCTCCCTTAATGCTACACAAGTATGAAGAATGCTTGCAGCGTTTTGAAATTTGTCTACGGAGTGTGTGAGTTCAAAAATCCATATTAATATTTAAAAAAATAAAGTGGATGTTCGCCTTTTTGGAAATTTTGCATTCTTTCAAAATGTGAGTATGGAGAACGATATAGGGTTTCTTTTTACACGGGTGGAGCCGTGTGCGAAGGCTAGTAAGATTAATCATCATCAGCGTTTTTGTAAAAATCAATTCTCAATTTTTCCGTTCCCATGGGAATTTACGGGATAGGTTGCATATGTTTGACCTCGCTTAATAAACAATATCAAAAAATATCATAGCTTATTAATGGGTAGTCCGTGAAAGCATAACATACACTTTTACATTAAGCAGTATTAATAAGGAATGTATGGATGAATAAAGAACTTTTTGAAGGCTTTCATTTTTCTTAAACAAATTAAATGGATGACAAAGCAACAATAATTTCATCTAACATGATCCAAACGCATTATGATCAGTACTTCTGCTCTTCATGAAATGCTGATTTTGACAAAGCCACGATAATAAAGAGCCCTGAGTTATAACAAAGGTTTAAGGACATATTGCCAACATTACAATAACGAATGGCTTGTCTACAAGGGTGAATGCACCCTTACAATATTGCAGTTAGCGTATAGACGAGTTTGATCTTCGATCTATTAATATTGGAATCACTGTTAAGTTGGAGACGCACATATGTATGTGTGTATGCAGATTGTAGGTGTTTCATTCAACGTCTTAATTTTTCTTTTGCTATGGATACATGCGTGAGATGCCGATAGGCACAGGTTCGAATCCCACTTCGACAATGTACCAATGACTATTTGCGAAATAATGTACATTAATTTGAATATTAACCGATCAAAGCCAGGGCTCTACTTAGGATCACGATTCAGAAATGAGTAAATCAGGAACGAAGTGAGTCGGGAACAAGCTAGCAAATTTTTACCTAGTGAAAAACCATAATCAAAGATGGGTTAGGATGCCTTATTCAGACGAAAATTGCTGACTGATGTCATGGCTAAAGAACGGAATGCAACAGACAAACTGAAGTAGGGTAAAAAACATCGCTTTTTTTCTTATCTCTAAGGTCAAAAGAAGTACAAAGACAGTTTTATTTTATGTTAAATTTTTATAAGAAAATAAAAATAAAATATACGACTTTTCTCCTTGAGATTTAATAAGACAGTGAGAATTATTCTTGACGATTATACATAACTAAAAAGTTTCAATAGGTAGAGAGCAAAAAGGCAAGATTCCTCAGGCCCAAGTCAGAAAATTAAAAAAGCGACCAGTCGAATTGATACAAAAAATAAAAATAACTCATAAATCTAAAACCACAAAACTATCCCCACACCTCTATTACTTACTCCAATAAGGGAACTATTCTCAGAATGCGCTCAAAAAGCTATACAATAATTAATTGTCTGTCCCTTGCGGCCGCAGAATTTATTGCGGAATTATTATTGAAAAGGTCTCTCGGTGCCGGACAAATTGTGGCGGGAAGGTTTTTACTTAACCGACACGGGGATTTTGATGGTGTCGTGGTATAGAATTATTAATAGTGTATGTAACAGTTTATGTCTTAGTGTGCAATTTAGAGTAAAATTTGGCCATCGGAGCGTATCAACAGGTCTTTTTTTGGATACTGTGTGATCAGTGCGCATTGGCAGGATTTCTATGGATTTTTTTTTTGGTAATAAGTAAAAAAAAAAAAAGTATAATTGTATTGATTATTATTGCATCGAATGCTTAATCACAATGTAGACTCTTATAATTAATAATATTGTTAATATGAAACATTATTATTGCATAAAATGCATAAACATAATTGTAGACTCTTATAATTGATAATATTGTAAATACAAATGTAACTGTCAAATACGTTTCCACGTCTACCGTTGAATCTATTTTCATGAGATTTCGTGCAGACTTGCACAAAGAAAAAAATCAAAATGTTAATTAAAATCTAATCAAACCATTGAAAGTTTCGAATTACATATTTACTATTCACGCTCATAAATAAATCAACATAGAATACCTACCTGTAACCACGCCACCCCAATCCGGAGCGAACAATCAGCGAGTGGTCATCCTTAGACGAAATTCAATAACACACAGCCCCTGTCCATCATCTGGAAACTTTGAATCGCCAACAGAGGGCCTTTTGTCCGGGAAATTACCTTATTTTGTGGTACTCCCACAATAAGGGCCTCCAACTATCAATTTGAATAGTAATTGAGTCTTTGTACTCTTTGATGTATAAAGTATTGACATGTTTCATATCGCTTTCGCTTAGTTTGGCTTTGTATACAAAAAGTTCAATTTATTTTGCATATGGCTTTTGTATTATGTTAAAGTGATGTATTTGTTGTTTTTTTTTTAATTTCGTACATAAACATCACGTCTTTATCCTAAACGCGTAAGAAGAAGTCTTGAAAAGTCTGAAAGGCCACGTTTATCTGACAGACTTACTGATGAAATTGAGATACAAATAGTGGCAGGTTGCTATCCTATCGACTAAAAGTAGAATCCCAAATTATTTAGCATTTCCACATGATAAGAAGCAGCTTTTATATTTTTATATTACAACATACATACATATAATCACGTCTATATCCCTTGCGGGGTAGACAGAGCTAACAGTCTTGTAAAGACTGATAGGCCACGTTCAGCTACGAGTTTTTGGCTTTAAGATAGAATTGAGATTCAAATAGTGACGGGTTGCTAGCCCAACGCCTAAAAGAAGAATCCCAAGTTTATAAGCCTACCCTTAGTACGTTTTACGACATCATTGGGAGAGTGATGGAGTGGACCTATTATTTTTTCTATTGGTGCCGGGAACCACACGCATTATTTTACAAATAAAATGTAATGCAGTGCTAACATTACATTAGTTCGATTTTCAATTTTATGTCCACTTAACTAAAGGAAGAACGGACTTGAAACCCTACAGGTGCACAGCCCATGTCATCCAATAGATTGACGAGTTGATATTAATGTTATGTAAATCCAAAGCATTGGAATATTTATTGGGTAGATCGAATTTGTAATTAGATATCTCCTTGTATCCCCAGGGAAATCGACTCGTGACTCGGCATAAATTAGAAATGACAAGGTACATTGGTACGGAAATGTGTATATTTCATCCATCGGCTCATATGCCATGAGATATTATAGGTTACTATATATAATCAAGTTAAAATGAATTAATAGGCAGGTTTATTATAATGGAAGACAATTTAAAGATATCTTGTTCATCTAAAAACGTATACTGAAAATTACATACTGAAAGTGGGTTTTTTTTAATTATTTTTTTTATGTCTAGATTTCTGAGAAAGTAAGATGCAGAAATGTTTCTGTTTATAGATATTCGATTATTGGCTTTTTCACATTATTTTGGTTTTGCTGTACTAACTTTACTAAGTAAAAGTATAATCAAAATCTATAAAATTCTTTCTTTTATTTAATTTTGCTCTGTTATTGAAAAATATTATCGTTCCACTCTTTTTTATTTAATCTTCGAGTAGCTTTTACTCGCTTCGCATCGTTACAGGATAAATGCCTTATGAGAAAATCAACTGGCACCACTTAATAAAGACGTTTAACTTAGGCTGAGTCCACAAATTTGACTTGATTTACTTAAGAAATATTGTGTGCATAAGAAAATTTATCTTTGATTCATTAATCAAGATAATATTTAAGAAATTCGCAGCAAATTTCTAATTTGATATAAATGTATTTATTTAGTTTGACCCCAATTAAGTTCTCTGCCAGATCCAACGGTTGACTGGTATATAATGCTCCTAACATTAAGTCCGCCAACTGAGCTATACATTTGTATTTTGTACAATAAACTTTAAATAAATAAATAATATTCTTTATTCTGTTGGTGCCGTGTGGTTCTCTGCACTAGACAATAGAAAAAAAAATAGGACCACTCCATCTCTCTCCCATGAATAACGTAAAAGGCGACAAACTTTTAGGAGATGAGCTAGCAACCTGTCACTATTTGAATCTCAATTCTATCTTAAAGCCAAATAGCTGAACGTAGGCCACGTTCAGCTATTTGGCTTTAAGATCAGTCTTTACAAGTCTGATGGCTCTGTCTACCCCGCAAGGGATATAGACGTGATTATATATATGTATGTAATAATAAAAGTGATTTGCTACGTGGTTCTAATTATTTTCTCCAGCCAAGCGTTACAAATTAACATATGGCACAAAAGAGCATATCCTTAATTTGGTGAAACTATTCAAAATTTTAATTGGGTCTAGTTATGAAGGGTATGTCCAGCTAATTGGGGTTCTATTGACTGCTCCTGAGGCGATCGCATTGTAACTGACCAGTCGGTCGCACACAGACATCAAAAATGACGAACATTATTTGTGGAAATGTATGTGAGTGTAATGTAACCGAATATTATGTGAGTGTGCAGCCGAAGCAGCAGAATTTTTTTTATATTGAGAGAGACTTTATTTTTTTAGAAAATGCCATGACGACTGTCATCCCGAGAAAAGCATATGAAATATCTATCCCAAGATATTGTAAAGTGTTCCTAAAAATTATTGTACTTGGAAGTAATTTTGAAAAACTTACAAAACTATGAATTAAACTTTTAAAATAAAAAGAATATCCAACTCCGAAAAATACATACCTTAAACAAATAATGAAATAAAATTACAGCTTCAATATAATCTAATACTATCCAAATAAACTACAAACAACTGAGCTCAATTTTTTCTTATATTCCAATGAACATTTTTCGTCGCTCTCCATTTTACCCATCCGTGTGTCACAAGAAGAAATTGCAAAATGAGCATCTGCGAGGTGGGGTAAGTGGACTCGGCATTGTTACGTCTGGGATTTGAATCCGATATAATCCGGACGAGGAGATCACGCCGGCCAAATCCATTGTTAATGAGAACCGTCACGGAGGGACGTGTGAATCGTTCTGGTTTGTTATTTTATACCTACAATATAATTTTAGCATTGTGTTAGAATTTCTCGAATACATATATGGATATATGACTAAGCAGATATACAAGGAGAGTGTGGAGGGAGAGGTCGGAGTGGGAAGACCTAGACGAACATATCTTGATCAAATTAAGGACGTCCTGGTAAAGGGTCAGGACAAATGTACCCGAAACCGCCGAGCCTGCATGAAGAGAGTTATGAATGTGGATGAAGCGAAGGAAATATGCAGAGATCATGGCAAGTGGAAAGAGGTAGTCTCTGCCTGCCCCTCCGGGAAAGAGGCGTGATTTTATGTATGTATATATGGATTGATTAATAAACGATAATAAGTGAACTAGAAGACGTCCGCGGCTTCCGTTCCTGCGGGAATTTTGGGAAATTCTCTCTTAGTGCACGCCTAGACCACATAAGGTACCAATATACCAAATTTCAAACTTACGAAACCAGAGGTTTCGGTAGAGCGTTGATATTTATTTGTTTATTATTTATATATCATTAAACCAGTAAGTACATTTATATATTTAGACTAGATTGATAGATAGCTATCATCTATTATTTATGAGAATAATGATTCTTTTTACACTTTTGTCACGGTTATATCCTCACCTCCCTGGAGAGGAACTTGAGTTGCACATTTTAACTATGATCTTGGATCCTTCCCCCGTAGTATGGCAAGCGCGACGCCTTTTTTATCGCACGAATAACTATCGCTGTTTCGCTTTTCATTATGATGTGAAACGCGACAGCGAAAGTATTTCGCGCGATAAATACGGCGTTGCGCAAGCCATGGTACAGAGGCTGGCCATGCCTCCCATTTTTTGTTCAGTTCATTTGGTTTAAATCCTAAACTAAATGTATGTCTGCTTTGAAACAAATATTCCTTGTCAGCCCAAGCAATCAATTCACAGACCCAAAAAGGACTAAAAAATCTTAAAGAACAAATAGTCCACATGAAAAATGGTTAGGTACAGACATAGAAATAGGAATAATATCAGAAAATAGAAATGCCATATTGTACTTGTAACTATAGACATGACAGGTCGTCATGCATCGCATGCAGTTCGTAAAACTGTCAAATAAATCTTAAAATTGAGATGCAATGTGTGTATAAAGTATAATGTAATAACCATCAGTTGCGACATCAAATTCACTAGTACTTACCACTTCTATAATATTGAAACGCAAAATCTCGTTATTCCTTCGGGAATTTCGGGAAATCTTTTATTATTGAACCTCTAGACCACATAAATAACCTGAGGCACATTGAGACTTTAGATGCGTTCAATTAGTCTTTATCTTGGACAGACTCATAAGTCGCAAATATATGTAAGGCCGCTTTTTAGTTGTATGAGATACATGCATATAGTCACGTCTATATCTTTTGCGGGGTAGACCGAGCCAACAGTCTTAAAAAGACTGATGGGCCACGTTCAGCTTTTTTACTTGATGATAGAATTGAGATTGTACTCGTATGAGATAATGGAATTTAGTAAGGTATTAAAAATACCAAAAGTTTATTATTAACTTTTAAATAGAGTACTTGCTTGCTAAAAACTATCGATGACAATTAATCGAGCTGTCAGTCATCAGTCAGTCAGTGTCCTGTTTTATATTTAGATTATTCCAAACTCTACGTGTGCTCAGTGTTCCTCGGTCAATCCTGCGTGTACCGCCACTTTATCAAACCCTGGTCGTTTGTTAGGATATTCGTAAATATTTCAACTGTTATTGCCGCCATCAACATAATGTTATGGGGCGAAATTTTACAAACGGAAACATAAGAAATAAAGCAACGACGTGCCGAATATCTTTATTTAATGTTGCGGAGCTGGATTGTTTACAATCTACTTGTTCTTGTCATAAATATTGGGTTATTGGATTTTTTGTTATGTATTTGTCAGTTTTTTGTAGACATATTTTTTTGGTAACATACACTATACACTATATTTCATTTGGCTGTGAGTTTTTATTTTTGTAAGTATTTCATGTTTTAATATAGTTGAATGGTACGTTATTTTTTATAAGTATACGCTATGGCAAGTAGATGTAGTCTCTGCCTACCTTTACGGGAAAGAGGCGTGATTTTATGTATGTATGTGTGTATACGCTATTTTATATGTATCATGGTTATTATCATTAGGTCTGCGTATGTAATAAAGTACCATTTTATTTTACCATTTACAAGATTGATTCCTAGTTTCACTAGGTTAAATGTGGCATCTACGTTCACCAAACTGAAATTTTGTCTACTGCAATCAAGCAAATTTTAAGCCTTAATTAAATAATATAGCGTTACTTTCTGTAGAAAAGTTTCAGCTTTGATTAAAAAATAAAGATTCTTCATCTCACGATAATGTTAATTTTATCGAAGTAATTAATATTCTACGAAGCGCTACAAAATAAAACAAATTTGCAATCTCCTTTGTGTTCTATCAATTATTAATTTTGAAACAGCTGCGTTCGTACATTTTACATGCAGTTTCAGAAGCAAACATCATTAATATTGAGTCTGTCACTCGACAAATATATCAAAAAAAGAATAAAATTCGCAATTTTCATCTAAAAACTTTGAAAGCATTAGCTATCTAAAGGCCATCACTAGTCTGGAAATTTTGACAAAACAAACGCGAAATCTTTTTTAAATTGCTCAAGTGAAGTGAAAAAGATAGTGCGCGCGGCGAAAAATGCATGTGAATTTAAAACAAATTGCTGTAGGTGCAAATGGCGCGTGCTGGCGTTATTGTTACAAAAATACAGATGATCAGAAGGCCAACATCACAGATATCGGTAAATTTTAATTCAGATTTCCACAGCTGAAATTATGCTATTGATTCGTTAAGGTTATTTTCGCAATTATGGCCCTTGGTGGAAACTTTATCTTGTGTTCCACATAAATAATCATAGTGAATATTTTTCTGAGTTTGAAATGGTGTGGCGTGTTAGTAAAACGTCGCAGGTAAGAGAGATGAGATAATTAAAAAAAAATATAGATTAAAAACCATCTTTATTTGGACTAGTTTTACAAGTAAAAGAAACAGTGGGATTAAACTACTTAAATTTTAGAACGCTGATAGTCCAAAGGTGAAGGAAGACAAGACGCTTTTATAGGGCTGTGAAGAGGGGCACCGAGGAGACCGAAGCGGCACGTCACAATGGTTTCAAAAAGTTAAATAGGTACCTACTCAATTTTTGAAACCTTTATAAATTTAATAATGTCTGTTTTTACAATAAAGAAATAAATAAAACAGAAGTGCTGCTCCGCCGGGAAAATACAAAATCAGTGAACAGTTTCATTTAGTTATATTCTGTCTCTTACTAAAAGCTATATATAAAGGTAAGATTTCTTTCTGATCTTAACTTTATGCTACATTGTTATGCCCCCCGCCTGGGACAAATGACACGAAATTGTTCTGATACAGCACCTGCTCTTTTCTATAGCTAAGCCCTAAATACAATGTTCTTGTTCGCGTCTATTTTTTCATTGTCGTGTCTTTTATCTTTGTCTTTGTGAAGTAGCGAATCCACGCATTGATTGGAAGCTTTTATTAAACGGATGCACCGTACAGGCAAATTTTGTTATAAAAGTAACTTTTAATTGATCAAATTGTTTTTCACACATGTTTTTTTTTTCAGATTCATAATATAAAATTTTTAAACACTGACTACGTTAAAAAAAATCTCATCAAACCAATTAAAACATTGACAATAAATGTAAATACTTCAGATTGATGAAGACTGGAGTCTATAAAAGACTGCCTGTATCAGAGACTTCCAGAAAAAAAAGTGCATTCCTGTCTGATTTATATACAAACTTCTAAAATTTTATAATTTTCTACTAAAATCTAAATTTTCTATGTCGTACCTTACCTACATAAATATCACAGATAGAAAAATGTAATTACTTTATATCGGTTTTTACCATAATTTATAACCGGAATTATCTTGGTAAACGGTAGCTAAATGAGGGTTAAATAACTTAAAAATAACTCGAGATATTACCATAATAGGAATAATCATAAACAAAAGTACCTAACCGCATAAAGTCCATCCCGACTGGGGTAGGAATTCGGTCTAACCCTGCTTTATTCCTGTTTGTGACTGACATTCTATCCTTCGGGTTTATTATCATAAGACCTTAAGTCCCCACTTTTGTAGTTCATCAGTACAATAATGTTTTAAATACAAATGGGTGTATGCATCGCGTGCCAAATCGTTTTTCATTCATACATCCATACAACACAAGCATATTTTGGTGGATTATTGATGTACTTAATTTGAGATTTCAAAATAGTGACAGATTGTAAGCCTATCGTTTTAAGGAATAATCTTTAATTCTTCCTTAAAACGATAGTAATCTTTAATTAAGAAGCGTGAGATCATACATATTATTTGCTTGACAAGAAATGTTTATTATATGCAAAGAAATATATTTTTGAATGTAACAGCCAGAAGGATGACGATTTTGTATTTTTCAATTTATAATTGCTAAATTTCTGGATCGAATCAAATGAGAACAGTAGGGCTACAACCAACTAAGCTCTAAATTACGCAATATTGACTGAGTTATTTGATGTGCGGACTTCCACGTGCATTTTTGGTTATTATTATTGGGGCTTACACGACTCCGGCCTAATCCAATGAACTCTCATTATTGTGCGTTTCGGACTAAGTTTATTTGCTTGCTACAAGCCTCTTGATATCCCTAATAGACAATGCGGTTCGTTCCCCGCAATATAATTATTAAAAATTGCTTCCAATAAAGCGGGAAATGTTTTCTCATTTAATTTCGTGATTTATGAACTCAATTTTGATATCGCGGGATCTTTTACAATGAAATCAGTTTAGCCTTATTATCTACATGTAATATAAAATTGTATAAATAGCTTTATACTAAGCTAAAACCACTTGAGAGAGAAATTCGTTTTAAAAATTAAAAGTCTAATTTGAACTGTTAATGGACAGGGAAGCGCAACATTTTTCAGAGCTCAGACCGGCTCTAAAGACTGAAATAAAATTGGACTTTGCTTTTTAGCCTCGTTTACACTGTGTTAGTAGAAGTAACAATTTAGGTACTCTTTCTTATATTAAGTGGACATCGAATCAAGGAATTCTGTACGCCGTAGTAGCATGAAGCATAATATTTATACTTAAAAATTAGCTTTATATGCCTATCGAATAATTTATACGGAATCATATTTGGTTACCCCATTATCTGTCACGATCAACGGACTTGGATTTTGAAATATTTGAGTGTTTTAACTTGCTGTTTATGCTTTTCTTATTTAGTCAATTTATTGAAATTAATACATGAAAAGTAACTATCAAATACAAGTACGACTACACAAAAAATATTTATTAAAACTAAGTCTTTGTAAACGCAGCATCGACTGGGGCAGAATTGAACTTCTGCCGTTAAAATAAGGTAGGTACCAGACGACGGTCTAACCACTGTGTTTATGACATCTATAGGGAAATACCGCGACAATGCCCGTAAATGGAAAAACTTTCACACATGTAGGCGATATTGCCGTTTTCATATTTCGCCCGCCCGATGAGTTTTTTATGTTTATGCGCTCGTAAAACAGGATCATTTGTTTATACAATGTAAGTGTTTATTGAATATTTTTCAATGTAATGGACGCTATTTATGGCTGGGACATGATGTCGATAAGAGCCTAGTTTTCACGGCCGATCGTAAAAAAGTATATAATACTAGAAAACGCGCGACTCTGCCTGCGTCAAACGGGAAATATCCGTTCCCGCAGGAATTTTTGGGAAAACATCAGTTAGTGTACCCTGCCACCTCGCAGGTTCTTTAGAACCTGCGTGCCAAATTTGAAGTTTCTAGACTCACAGTAGATTGGGCTGTGATTGTCTGTCTGCCAGTCACCCACTAACGGAATATATGGATTTCCAAGAGAAATCTAAAAAAAATAGTAAAACCAATCCATACTTAATTTCGTTTATTTGTCTTGATTTAAGGTCTCTTAAGTACTTATATAATCAATATTTTTTTTAAAGTCACTTAATGCGTTACAGGTATTATAAATGAAGAGACTTAGAAGAGTTTTAAGTTACCTGTAATGTTGCCATTATATAAATATCTCTTCGCTTCAGTCGAGGTAAAAGGACCATTTTATATCAAAGCACTTCGCGTACCATTGTACGTTCCACACACCTCTTTCTGCCGGTCTTAGTACCTTAGGTTTCTTGGGTGCACCATTAACCATGATCCTGAATTGGGTAACTTAGGTTTTCACCCCTCCACAAACTTTCCTTTCCAATATTGGATCATGACAACACCGACTTGTACGTACTTAAAGGTAAATCTAGTAAACAGTCCTAGTCCAATATTTAATTATGCGTCCGTTTTTACGGACAGACATCAAAAACCCTCTGGCAAACTACGTTGACACGGGAGCCGCCTCCTCAACACAAACATGATTTTAATCAATACATCAAACAAAACTTAGCCACTGCAATAATAATTAAAAGCGAATCATTATGAGGCATATTTGCTGAGGACCGAAGGGTCGCATCTGTGCCTCGGGCAAATGTGTTGTAGGGTTGTCAAAAATGTTAGTGGTACCAAAAATTATTGTCGATTCCAATAGTTTTGTAAGTCTACTTTTGACGGATGTTGAATTAGTTCTCTTTGTTGCATTTATTATTTAGTTCTACAAATTAGTGACGTCCTGGCAAAAGGTCAGGTCGAGAGTACCCGAAATCTAGTGATCGTGGCAAGTGGAAAATGTAGTCTCTGTCCCCCGGGAAAAAGGCATGAAGTTTTGTATGTATGTATTTTTCCCTGAAGAGTTTATCCTATCAAAAACATTCCGTCAGTCTTGGAACTCAGTTTTTCTACCGAAAAAGTTGTAACCTACAAAGTCTGTTAATTTATTGAGTTCCCACTTAAGGGAGCTTCTGTGTTAAGTAATTATACTAAAATCTTAAAATAAATAACCGTTCTAAAATGAATTTAAGAAAACTTTTTTTTACAAAAACCTGTTAAGTTTCATCATACAAACAGGCCGTGAAAAATTCTTCACTCGTAACTCGAACAAAATTAAATATTGACTCTGAATACAATAACAGAAATAAATTCATATAAAATAGGAATGTGCCAACCCTATCCCAAACGTATAAAGATAGTTCCTATAATCCTTTGCCCTCGTGTAATCCTAGTGCGCAAGATGTTGATTGCGTCCCATTTCAGTTTACAAAAGGTAATCCTTAGGAACAAACTATTCGGGAAATTCTGATAGGAAGTTTGTTTACGATGTAAATTTCTAAGTAATATCATAAACCGCTTTGATTAGATATAGAACATGTAAGGGTCAGTTTGAATAGTGTGCTTTGATGTATGCAGATAGATTATGCTAAATCGCACTACGAAACCATACAGAACTCTGCCGTATTTATCCTCATTAATATACAAAAGTGCCGTGTGGTTCCCGGCAATAATGAAAAAAGAATGGGGCCACTCCATCTTTTTATGCCATGAATGTTGTTAAAAGCAACTAAGATATAGTCTTATGAACTTGGGATTCTTATTATAAGCGATGGGCTAACAACTTGTCACTACTATCCTTAAGCCAAACAGCTGAACGTGGCCTGTCAGTCTTTTCAAAACTGTTGGCTCGGTCTACCCCGCAAAGGACATAGACGTGATTATATGTATGTATGTATGTAGATAGCAAGAGTCGGGTAAAGATTAATTGCAACCCTTTTAACATTTCCCTGGTAATATTGAAGCATTTTACATAAAAAATAAAAGTTGGCTAGCAACGAGGCTTATAAAAGACTGAGTCGATTGTCGAGTACTTCAGTGTATTATGTAAATTTCAGATCAGATTATAAGGGAGATGTGACTTGTGAAAAATCTAAGCGTTGTTTCGCAAAACTGTTATTCTGTACTGTGTATTTACTTAGGATTTTTCTTGTAGGCTATCAACCTGTCACTATTTGAATGTCAATTCCATCATTCAGCCATACAGGCGAAAGTGGACTTTGTTCTTTGACTCTGTCTACCCCGCAAGGGATAAAGACGCGACATCAGTTAGTTCAATGCGGATTTTTTGTGTCCACTTTCATGGAGCCAGAGACTACATTTTTCCACTTAACACGATCCCTGCATATTTTAATTTTGTCAAAATTCACAACTCATAAAAGGTTTTTTTCCAAACTTTTCGTATAAATAAAGAAATAAACTATTACTTAAATATGCAAAACGGCAAGAACCTTTTTAAATTCTTTAAAATTGTTCACAGTTTATTTTTTTTCAGACAGTTTATGATCTTTAATATGAATATGGTCTTAGAGACTTAGAGACTCTGTATACTCCGTAAGGAAAAAAGTCTTAATACAGGCATTTCTATGTATGTAAGTTGAAAAAAAATATTTAAAAAATAAAACATACATTTCCTTCATTCTATGATCTAGCGCCCACCCTCATCAGAAAGCGTTATATTATCAAAACAGGCATTGTCTAAAGGAGTATCTTGTTCTGTAGAACCTGCATGTTTTTGACGATATAGTAGGTACTGTCGTCAAAGAATATTTTAATAATAAATATTTTTTTTGAGGTAAAAACCTTAAGTCGTTTATTTTAAATATAAGCTCCTGATGCTTATATTTAAAATAAACGACTTAAGGGTGACATTTAAAATGGGAACATTGTATTTCTATGTGAAGGCTTTATCGTTTTTTTTTTTTATAAAGAGTTTTCGTCATTTTCGCCAGTCGTGACATAACTCCATTCGTCTAACAGACGATTGATATACTACAGATTGATATACTTCAAATGACGATTAGATTTGTTTGTTGTTGCCGGAAAAATCCTGATTTAAAAGTTCTCTTGACTTTTCAGTTAGATACTTTCTGCAGGTAAATAATAATAATTTCATGACGTGCAGAATTTGATTCTTTTTAATCTATTAACAAATTGATATTTTATTTAATAAAAAAATATCAATCACGATACATAAGAACGATAAATAATGATTAACTATATTTTTATCACGCACTTTCGGTGTTGACTGTACATCCTCTTCAAGTGTAAAAGAGCATTTCAACGCAGTACATTCACGTGGAGAAAGGGTAGTTCACAAAAGCGGTTTTTGTTATACTTTTGGCAGGCATAAGGCCCATGTAATGAACGCCCTTTCTTAATTTAAATGGTGTATGTATAAATTATAATACGAGAAATGTATGTGTGAAATTTAATGAAGTGGATTTCAAGTCGGAATTAAATTCGTATTGATAGAGAAGAACAATGAAGAGAGATATTGCAGGTTTATATGAAAACATGTTCTTGTTTTGTAAGGAAATTATTTTAAGATAGCATTACCAAAATCAGCTTACATTTTATAATCACATTTCTACGTATTTTAGTTAATAAATGAAAAACTCTTGGTAATATTTTTATGACATGAAAGGTAAGAGTTAAGTCCAATTGAATTTGCCTTCAAAGATGCAACAGTTTTGGCTTTACTAAAATATATTATTATTATTATACTGAATATACTTATTTTATTATTTGAAGCAGTCGCCTACGGACTTATTAATTATAACTTCTTGTTTTACTTATAATCAAATCACGCAGAACACCAATGCAGCATTTAATTAGTTAAATAGTTTTAAAGCTTCATTTGTTAAAATTAAATCATTGTAGGTATGTGACAGGTAGTTTCATGTAACTATTTGGCGATTTTCAAAAGTTAATCACCGTTCATATATCAAACGAATTTAATTAAAACTTGCACATCTTAGTATAAGTATCATAATTCCCTGAGGGTCATCAAACGGACAATCTACTAAATGTACAAAGAGCTATTTAATAAATAGATGCGGCAAATGACATTAATGCAGGGACGACGTCCCTGGGGACAAAGATTGATTTCGCCTCCACTTTACGGGTTGAACTCATTTATTTCCACTTGCATCTATTTTTGATGTTGGCGAATTAAACGTTTAAAATTTAAATTTAGTAGAATATGCATTTGTAAATATTTTATGAATTTCAACCATCTAGTAGTAATTAGTGACCGCAAGATTATTGTTTTAATGGTCATCGGAATAATATATAAATTTCTGTGCAATAAACATATTACAAACAAACGAACACACAATAAGTATCACCTATTTATTATATAGGTATATTTTTTTTAACAAAAACATAGTATAAAATACTTAGGTACCTAAACTTTTTATAGCTACAGAACATGGGTTACAAATTTTAAGAATGTTTGACTGTTTGTCTGTTTTTTCGAAATAGAACTATTTTATTAAAAACTTGTAATATAATATTGCAATTTTTTTAAAATTAAGTATTGTTTTATTATAAAAAAAATAATATTGATATTTTTCTATTTTTTTTTTATATAATATTCGGAAAATAAAATGTGATTTATTTTTCACACATTTTACACGAAACAAGCACCAAATAGCATTTTTCGATAAACAGGAAGAAAGTCGTTTTCTTCCCGGAAACCGGCTCTCCGCGGGAGGTATAATATCCCACAGGAATAAACTGCAATTTCAGTATGCAAACAGAATATTATAAACACGCTATTATAGTAAAGAATCTACCCAGACTGCCGTTAGGGGGGGGGGATACTATATATTTGCCAGACGAAGCAGGAAACTAACAATGGAAAATTTAACTTTTTATGTTGTCGTTCATATTAATTAACTTCGTTGTTATGAAATATTTAACGTAGACAGAGATTATTTGCTCTCAGCTCTTGTTTCGACTAAACATACATACATGCATACATAAAATCACGCCTCTTTCCCGGAGGGGTAGGCAGAGACTAACTCTTTCCACTTGCCACGAACTCTACATACTTCCTTCGCTTCATTCACATTCATAACTCTCTTCATGTAAGCTCGGCGGTTTCGGGTACTTTTGACCCTTTACCAGGACGTCCTTAATTTGATCAAGATACGTTCGTCTAGGTTTCGACCATGCTGGAAGAAATCTATTATCGATGAATTCGCCATTAGGCATATGTTCCTTTCTGACATAATTATAATTCACATCACACTAATACTACGAATATGTTTAATATATATAGTGAAAATTATTGGGAAACAATATTTATACATACATACTTACTTATAATTATATCTTTATCCCTTACGGGGTAGACAAGCCCGTAACAGCCTCACAAAGACTAATGGATCACGTTCAACTCTATGACTTTAAGATGGAATTGAGATTCAAATAGTGAGGTTGTTAATTTCGATAAAGTTTGGCAAAAAATCATTAAATACCCATTGGAACTTCAATAAGTTCAGTATAAAATTTCAATAAACAATATATGGGGAAACATAAAAATAGTTTAATTAATCTAAATTTTTAAAGTTTGCTTTGTATTTAAGAACCGGTACATCATTCGACAATCGCAAATACCAGATCACTGATTAAGTTTACCTTTGCGTAGAAAATTATAACTCTAAGCCTCTCCAATAATTTATCTGGAAATTAGTAAAAGGTGTGACTCCATCACTGTGCTGTAGCTATGCTATTTCTATGGCCAACTTTCAGTCCCAATCATTTATAGTTGATCGAGCTTTAATAAAAATTTTATTTACTAATCTTCTGTTTATAACCATATACATACAATAATCACGTCAATTAAACATACCTATATCACGTCAATTTACAAAAAAAAGGTTATCACGAAAAAAAATTATTTAATCGTTTTGAATGCCACATCTAAGTTGGTATAGTTTCAACTAAAACAATAGATAGATAGACTCTTTATTGCACCATAAGAAAAAGAAAAAATAACACAATAGGGTGTACAAACCAAACTTTAAAACTACGACAATGTTTTTATATGCAAACTGCGGTTAAATCATTTAGCGCTAAAAATCAATATAACAACTGTAATGTGAGTGACACATTCAGTGCATTATAAATTATTTATTAATTCCAAATCGCACTCTAGACAGCTATTCCACATAAAATAGCTCACATATCTTGGCACAGCTATGCAATCGCAGCCTAATCTCTCTGAAAATGGTTATTACTACGTCACGGGCACAGATGAACTGTCAAAATCTGCACATGATTACACCGGGGAGCGGGTCCGGGAAACGCGGGATAATTGGCAGCCGGGATGAATTTGTGAAACGCGATATTTTGATGACACGCTGATGTTACGCTGTGTTTAATGTTTATTGTTGTTATCTAGATGATGTTTTGTTGATGATAAAGGTGATACAGATCATTTGGCAGGTTAAACTTTTGCATTATTTTAGATATTACATTACATATGTATAATCACATCTTTGTGCCTTACGGGATAGCTTTGAAAAGATATTAAAATGAAAAAAAAAATGTTATATTTATTCACACTGACTAGTTTTTTTATGTTATTTTAAATTCCACTTATACACCACGTTATATCTAATATATTGATTGAATAGTATGCAGCCGCAGCTATGCTGTCTTTTTTATTTGTCACATATTAAACAAACACATGGGCTATCAAGCCGAACCTATCGATACCTTAATTATAGAAAATGTTGTGCCTTTCGTAAAATAGAAGGTAGGAAAGCTTAGTTAATAACCAATATTACTTACGTACATACATACAAGATAACACTTCTAGCAGTCGGGTGATACCTACTATCTAAACCTGAAATTATTCATTCACGAAAACCAGTTCAATAATCCTATTCAAATTGTCTATTCACTATTTGACCTTACGGAGATATCTTGCAAAAGCAGGCAGTTACTATGCATTCTAGTCACGTCGCTAATCATGGACCTTTGGACATTATTTGACGGAACACCATGGGCATTAGCATTATACTCCCCAATTGGAGAGTTAATTTCTGAAATGGGAGTCTTAACCTGATGGGATCATAACCCTTTGAGATGAAATTTGGACAATTTGTGAGAATATATCGTGTGGTTTCTGATGCCTGAGAATCTTTAGGGTTATTGGTATACGAGAGAAAACACTGCTGTTTTATATATTTGCCGCGATAGATAATTAACTTCATACAGATTTCTTGTTTTTTTTTTTTCACGATTTCGGTGTTGGTCCCGTTGGAAAAGTTGTTCGGTGTGATGGTTTAAGTAAGTAGGTAAAAGGTGTTTCTCTTGATACCAATCACCCTGTATATAGCCATGGGTGACACATTAATCGTGTGCATGTTTTATACTGGTGAGGTAGCTCAGAAGAAAAAACGTAGTGTGTGACATTCAGATTTTCATTTTAAAATTCACTTAGTATATTTTCATAGAAATTTTAAAATAAACTTAAAATGTGAAAACGAAAAATGTCTACACAATATAATATTACTAGTTTAGAATTTATTGAAGTGGCAGTTAGGGGACGCAGTTAAATTAGTTCTTCAGCTTCAGAAATCGACGGAGCAAGTTTCACTCCCCCCCCCCTCCCCTTCAACCCCCACCCCTTTTCCTATTCACTGGAAACGAGCATACATTAAAAAGTTTAGCGGCAAAATATCAACATATTACCAGACAGACTAAAATTGTTTCATATAAGTTCTTGTTTAATATGAAATGTTTTTAACAATAGCGTAATGGGTATTTCTTTTCTATATAGGTATTTAAGTTTCTCAATATAGAATAGCGGCTCCGCAGAAAATGTACTTTTTTAACGGTAAAACGTTTCCTCCGTCGATTCAGTAGTTTCCAAGATAGCTCTTACAAACAAACTCACAATCAATCAATCAATCAAAATTACAAATTTTATCTTTTTGTATCAGCATAAAAGTACGAGTAAGTATATATACGGTACCTATCACTTATTGTCACAAACAATTAAAATTACCATTTTCAAAGCCACAGTGTACAAAAAGCGGTGGAATAAACTACACTTCAGCATTTAATAATAGACAGACAATAGTTACATCTACGAATGGAATGCCACGAGGAATTTCAGAAAAAGCGACAGGCTGGTAACCCATTACTTGAAAGAAGAATCTTTGAACTATTGAAAAAAATATTAGACAAACGTAACAATAATTTTAAGAACAAAGAATTTTGGGCCAGTTCTGTATAATATAACAATAGAAAACTATACTAATACTCACTAAAACATATTCAAAGATCCAATCAAAAGCCATCTTATTCGTATTATAGTCCTTAAACATACGTATTGGCAATTTAGAATGTATTAAGTCGAGTTCACAAGAGTACTTCGTATTGCGTATGTGTATTGGAACTATTTTACCCAAGTAATTGACTTTACAAGCTCCTCTGTTGTATAAGGGCTAATCTACATTTTCCACGGTAGGTATAGGTACGGAGCGGTGAACTAACCAGTGTAATTCGACCTTTGTTTTGTTGTCTATTTTTGAACCAACATTGAAAAAGACTAGTTATAATAATAACATAACATATAACCACGTTTATATCCCTTTCAGGGTAGACAAAACTAACAGTATTCAAAAGACTGAAATGCCTCGTTCGGCTGTTTGGATTAATGAAGGCCTGATGAAGCAATAGAAGTATGATGGGAGTTTGATGCTGGTGTGGGCATGATTTAAAACCCGATTAGTCCCGATTATTTAAACCTGATAAATATTTGAAAGGTGTTATGATAAGTTACGTTTTTTTTACTCTGCACCTACGGGACATCGGGGAAATTGCGTCCAGGAAATCGGAGTGATTAAATATGTGTATATGATGAGAGAGAGTCATGAAAGTGGATGAAGCGAAAGAAGTACGCAGGAATCGTGGCAAGTGGAAAGATGTGGTCTCTTCCTACCTCCCTTAAAAAGAATCACGATTTTATGAATGTACTGGATAATGTGATCAACCTGGGCCTCTATCTAGGCAGGATGAAATGAAGAATTAACCTTTTCACGCAGACTCTTCAGTTTTGGGGACTCCTGACCAGTATTTCTTCAAGGTACGTTCATTTAGGCGACTTTCAACATTTCAATTTCTCCTTACCTTTTATATTGTAATCATTATTCAAATATTTCTCAACAACAGATCTCCGAAGGGTCAGAATAAGCTGGTCCCGTTGGCAACATGGAGTGCGTCAAGCAGCACAGAGTAATTAAGTTACGCGGCATAAATGAAGGGTCTCTAGCAAGTAATTAGTTTATATACCAATTGCGTAACTCATTGTTCGCAAATAATCTGTTAGAGGAAACATTTCTCATTTCCTTGTTATGTATTTGTTAATGTATTTATGATATCTGGGTTATAAGCCAAACAAAAATGGCGGCTGTTTTTGAACCAACCTAACTATGTAGGTATGAAATACATTTAGTACAACAGAGTCTCTTGTTTTGAGAAAAGTAAGATTAATTTATTTTCTTCCAAAGACAGATTTTACTACTGAATTTACTTAATACATTGAATAGGTTTTTTTTTAATACTCACGGAACCGCGTTTAACCTCTCTGGGCGACCTAACAGTGCATTGAAAGAGCAATAAAATGAGCAATAATGCTGAAAAACGGTAGGTACTTATGTCAAAAATTAAAATGCTGTTCCAAAGATTTCGATAAATTATCCGACCACAATTTTCTTCAAACCCAACAAAGTCAAGCAAAATCGCAGACAGAAGCTAGTTAAACTTAAGACGCTTTGACCAATTATGATTAAGTACGAGTGACCTCCAGTGCGGGGGGGCCAACTTTCTAATAGCCCATTCTGGAGATTGATGGTAACAAGACAACAGACTTAGCCGAATTTCGCTTTGTCAGGAGTTTCCATGTATGGTTAGGTGTAGTGATTAAAAGGTTAACTTAGTTGTATTAATATACGAACTTTAAGACATAAGTTTTGATGGAGTGGAAATGTGTAGGCTTCTGTGGTGTGGTAATAAGATCGCTTCAGATTAAGAGGTTGAAGTTTGATACTGGTGAGGTCCTGATTAAAATTCGATTAGTTCTGTATTATAAAGGCGTTTCGAAATAAGTAATAGTTTATTGTCTCTGCCTACCCGTCCTGGAAGATTTATTATGATATTATATGTGTATATATTGTGCCGTGTGGTTTCCGTCACTTTAGAATAGAACCACCTCATCTCTTTTCCATGAATATCGAAAAAGGCGACTAAGGGATAGGTTAGTATACTTGGGATTCCTCTTGTAGGCGATGGGCAAGCAACCTGTCGCTATTTGAATCTCACTGCCATCATTAAGCCATATGTATGTAGTTAAGCGTGCCCTTTAAGTCATTTCAATATTGTTGGCTCTACCTGAAACCGAAGCTGCGTGATTTTACGTATGTTTGTAATGGTTGATTTACGCGGTATTCCAAACAGCGATCCCAATCATTATAATGTCAATCCATGTGGACTGACTATCGTCATGACTATAACTTTATACATTGTCAAAAAGTTAGGCCCGATACTCGTATCCATGACCTTAAAACAATTTTAGAAAAAATATATATATACAAATTCACTTGTCAAAGTAGAAAAGAGTACTCGAGACAACAGGCCATCTAAAACCCGCAGGCATCCACCCGAATTCTATGAAAATAAATTTTTAATAACCCAGTCTAGACCGAACGACTGAGCGATTTGCTTTGCAATACCAAGTTTTCCACTCAATGGTTGAGAATGATCCGCTTTATTGCTGATTGATCCGTTGTTTAGACTGTGTTTCGAACTATTTATATATAAACATAGATTTTATACAACAGCGTGGAGTAGAGGATTCATGTACAATTTAGATTTTTTATTTTCTTACAGGTAACTTGCTAAGTTAAGATCACTTATATATTTTAATAACGGATAAGTTGAAGGAATTTTTTGCAAGTAAAACGTATTTAAATAGGATCACTCACGTATTTCGATAACGGATGATTATAAGGTGAAGGAAATTTTTGGAAGTAAAACGTATTTAAATCAATTGATTCCTTGTGGGTACGTCATCAAGTCAGTCAAGTTGAATTCAAAAGTCAATGCCCGTTGAATGAAAATAAAATATTTCAAATATTATAATATAAATTAATAGTGTTTATGCTTTGGGAAGCCACTCTATAAGTTAATAATTAAACTAATTAATAAGTCTTTAACGTAATCAACTTTAATCAATCTGAAAAAAAAAAACAGATTTAATGAATCCTAAGCAACAAACGAACTAAAACAACACAATCACGACGCTATAGCCTGAAAGATGGAGACAGAGAATAACAAATTCAAAACAAGCGAAGACACTTGGACATTTTTATTCAGCCCGTTGAAAAACGATAAACAGAACTGACATCAAGTATTCGGCCGGCACACTCTTCGTTAGAGTGCATACCTGCGCCGCATATGTTAGTCATGTAACATTGGAGTTTTTCACAAACTAAAATCCTATCCAACATTTGTTTGTTTCGAATCGACGTAGGTACCTACGAACCCGATAAATCGAGTTTCCTTTGATTCTGAGAAGGGAAACAATGTAACGTGAACGAAATTGGGGATTATTTTGTTGTGTTTGTATCTGAGTGAAGAAACGAAATATTTTATTTTATATATTTAGATGACCAACGGCAAGTTTTACAATCATAAGCTTATAAAACAAATATTTAAGAGCCAATTACAGCTAATAGAAACAGTTTAGAAATTAATTTTCGAGAACGACAATTACACATTCATTTAAGAAAATCATTAAACAAATGCCAAGTGCATACATTATTAAAAACTTAAAAAAGAGAAATGTATATATTTCATCGCTAAAGAATTTTAATATAATATAATTTAATAAATACAAAAAACGTTCATAAATAAACGTTTTTATTTAATAAAGTCAAACTTTAATTTGATATTTATTATGTGCCTTGCTCGCATAAATCAAAATATCTCGATTATTACCCGTTTAAATGCTGCTCGCTTTCACTTATTTCATCAACATACATTCCGAATTTCATCTTTCTATATTTAGTGGTTTCGGCTGTACATTGCCTGGTTGTCAGTCAATGAGATGAGTGTCTGAGTGTAAATAAAAGATATTTTGAATAATATAATGTTTAAACACGTTGTTTTATTTTTCACCCTCATCTGTTTAATATATTATTGCATAAGGTGTTCGCGACTTATATACACCCAACATTCCGTATACCTCATGATAAGCAAAAAACATATTTATCTAGGACAATTACAGTCTCAGAATAAGCTGCATTTAACATATCTTTTGTAATTTTAATCCGACCCAAGCGTCGTCTTACGTTAAAAAAATACGTTTCCTATCAAGAAACGCTCTTCAAACGATCCGGATTTGCATGTCATTATCATTTTTGATTCGCTCTTCTTTTGTGTAAATACTCTAAAAGGTAACACCGTAAATGATATAATGCGGGGAAAGATATGCTGAATGATTAATGTGGAAGAGAAGACTTCTATGAGTACTTATACTAGACAAAACATATTTTAAGACAATATTAAACGCTTTATAAACATACATACATATAGTCACGTCTATATCCCTTGCGGGGTAGACTATACGTACGATTGAGATTCAAATAGTGTCAGGTTGCTAGCCCACCGCCTAAAAGAAGAATCCCAAGTTTATGCCTATCCCTGAGTCGCCTTTTACGATATCCATGGGAACGAGATGGAGTGGTCCTATTCTTTTTATTATTGGCACCAGAAGCCACACGGTAGCAATAAAAGTAATAAGTTCAAATAAGTCCTAGAAAATCTTTTTTTCGTAAACACCTTCGCAAAGAAAACCGTTTTGAGAAGGCACATTCCCGCAAAAACATGTTGTCTGAAAGGCCTTTATTAATTTAGAGTCATTTATGGTGGTCACAACACTCAGCTAAAGATAAGGATATCACGCAGAAGAAATAATATTAATCAACACATAATGTGTCGTGTGGTTCCCGGCACCAATACAAAAAAGAATAGGACCACTCCATCTCTTTCCCATGGATATCGTAAAAGGCGACTAAGGGATAGGCTTACAAACTTGGGATTCTTTTTTTTGCGATGTGCTAGCAACCTGTCACTATTTGAATCTCAATTATATCATTAAGCCAAATAGCTGAACGTGGCCATTCAGTCTTTTCAAGACTGTTGGCTCTGTCTACCCCGCAAGGGATATAGACGTGACCATATGTATGTATGTATGTAACACATAATAAATTGTTCTATCTAGCGCGCAAGACATAGTAGTCCATGAACATGATGTGTACGCATCTTACGTCTCTCGCTTCTAAATACGCTTCAACGGATATTACTTTCGGTTTTTGTTGCTTAAATAAATTATAACATTTGAGTAAGAACAGCGTTTAATGAATTTCCAGTCTAATACGATTTCCCATTTCATTTTGCTGGTTTAGAAACATGAAAGTGAATATGTTAGCATTGAATTTGAATAAATCGATCCCTCTTTGGGTGTCATTTTGTACTCTTTAGGGTGCATATTGCATGATGTAATGATTACGGAACAGGCCAAAATTAGTTTCATTTTGTATTGTTTGGAAACTTTATATTTATAAAGAAGAAAAAAATTAAAAAATATTATTTTTATACTTATAAAATCTTTCTATTGATTAAATATTTTGAAGGCGAAATTTCTTTCCATTAAAAAATGCACACGTTATATGCAGCAGAGACTATAACTATCCACTTGCCACTCCAACTTTTTTTGCATGACAATTTTGCATCTACATTCAGCATTTTGATATAATGGTGACAAATTACACTTTTAATTAGGATAAGAATAGTTTATTTATCATAAAGAAGCATGCATAATGGTTACAACACAATTGATCCCACTGAAACAGTTAAATAATTTATGCCTAAAACAATAAAATTTATATACCTATCTAATTGCAGCGAATTAAAAATGAATTAAATTTGTGTACGAGTAATATAGTCGGTTTACAATCATAAAATTTTCTACATCTTCATAAGGCCAAGATCCCAGTAGGTTAATTATTAGCATCATTTAGCAAACATGACTCTAAAACTCTTTAAAAAAAGATCCCAAAGAAGGCCTTCAAGAAGTGATAGACATATCTGTTTCATTTCACCTATTTAACTTTATCTTAAAAGCAACAAACATTTTTTAATAAACCTCACAGCTGTACCTCCGAATTGACTTCGGAAATAATTGCTACCTGATACCAAAGTTGAATGAGTTTCCTTTCAATCAAATATATCGAATTCGCTGCTTGTGACTGCATCACTCCTCAATCCGATATAACATTGTTGGCTCACGTTGCGAATGACACAAAAATTATTTGGTCGGAAAACCGGCGAAGGGCGAAATATCAAAAATTGACTTTCCCTCCAAACTGCGCTTGATGGATTAAAATTCACAGTACCTATATGTTGTATTTGGGAAATTGTTACGAGTATATAGGTGAATTAATATGTACATTTTTTTTGTACTTAATTCACATGACTTTTTTCACTTATAAGTAAGAGGAACTAAGTCATGATTATAAAAATCAAAAGTTTATTTTTATATTTTTTATGTTTTTTTTAATATATTATGAAATTCAGTTCATCAAGTGTAGGTAGTTTTAATGCAGTGTATAAGAACTTTATTTGCGCAAGGATGACACGCAAAATCATGAAGCTTTCCACATTTTTAGGCTTATAATCTTGGAATTCTTCTTTTAGGCGTCGGGCTAGCAATCTGTCACTATTTTAATCTCAATTCTATAATTAAGCCAAACAGCTGAACGCAGCCCCTCCCTTGTCTTTTACAACTTGCAGAGGAGAGACGCTGGTGGGCACAAACGCTAAATGCATAAAATAATAAATAAACGCAAAAAATAATAAATCAGAAAATATTTTTGATAAAATGTAAAAAGATCCAACAAAGGTACATTTTAGAATGTAATCCGATACATAAAATTACAGATCGTAGATATATTCTACGCGGCAGACAGTCGACGGCGGCGACGCAGAAAAACTTATTTTACGATTTCCGTTAGAAAACTATGGCTCTATCGAACTGTTGGGTCGCAAAAATTTGTTATTTATTGCACTTTCACTTATTATTTCGTGAAAATAATAAACGGCATTTTCCGTGTTTTGAGGGCGGATTTAATAAAGTGTCGTCGAGTTTTCCGTAACGCAAGTATACTTGGAGTTTTATGATAATTTTCCAGCTGTAAAATAAAAGAATGAAACAAATCCGAAATTCACTACCTACTACGTTTGACTTTGCTTACTTGAAGAAGTTTATACTCCTACCACTGTCTACAACTACTTTATCTTTACCTTAAACTTTCACAGTAATAAATTTTAATAAGATTTTCTATAATATCATGATACCGAAATTCAGTCTTCCAAAATACATATATAGAGGCCCAAGATATTTTTAAAGAAATAAGACTGAAAATCTGTATTTATTCATAATATTTATTCTATAAACAAAATAATGAGCAAGTACAAAACGCTTGAAAGTATTACAATTTTACCTTCTGACATACGAACAACCCTATTCCGCCGAAACCTTTTTGCCACACAATATCTTCCTGCCGTTGACAGAAAACGTGCTACTTTTTACAAAGGGCCAATCCATGTGAAATGACATAGGCTGACATCCAAACGACCGTCGAACATTATCGCAAAATGCCCTTAACTCGATTCGTTCATATAAAATTCATGATGGGACGCAATCTTTCAAAAATTGACACCTATTCTAGGGGTCGGCACGGAGGGTAGGATACAAAATTTTTGTCGGATGGGTGAATAAATTAGAATGGACAATGCGTGCGTTAATTTATAGTGCGGTTTGGATTGACGGTGTGAAATGAAGCATTTCAACTTATGGATACAGACAATAATATTATAAGCTTAAAATATTTTTTATTTATTTGTCGGTTACGTTTGCACGTCTAAAACCGCTGAACAAATTTTGTAAACCACAGAAATAGATACATTAAAAAAGTATACAACCGTTTTCAAAGCGCAAGTGTAGAAGAAACTTAAAAAACACAAACAATAATACCACAATTACTACATTGTCCAATGATGAATTATTCCATTAAAATAACGAGAAAATACAATTTTTCAATGACTAGCACAAAATTCACATTTTTAAACTTAACACTCACATTTTTTTTATAATCAGCGGCTAAAAATACGATATGGCAATCAAATTAAAACCATTAGATATATTGGTCAACATTTGAGAATTCGGGGCTGACCTATGTACACATTACTTAGCAGGTTATAAAACAAATAGCAGTCCCAAAGGACTATGCAGAGAGCATAAAATGGGGTCCAGAGTAACTGGAGTTGATTGTTTGCGCAATCGACTTGGAGTTTTGGGGATCTGTAGTCAAATAAAATATTGCCAATTTTTTTTTTGTTGAACTCAGCTTGCTTATTTCGATGGTAAATTAAACCACTAAGACCGATTAACAATATAGGTATACATTGTTTATGATAACACTAACTTATATACTAAAAATAACTATATGTATAATAGTGCCGTGTGGTTCCCGGCACCAATACAAAAAAGAATAGGACCATCCTCCATCTCTTTCCCATGGATGTCGTAAAAGGCGACTAAGGGATAGGCTTACAAACTTGGGATCCTTTTTAGGCGATGGGCTAGCAACCTGTCACTATTTGAATCTCCATTCTATCATTAAGCCAAAAAGCTGAACGTGGCCAATCAGTCTTTTCAAGACTGTTGGCTTTGTCTACCCCGCAAGGGATATAGACGTGACCATATGTATGTATGAATAATAGTGGGGAAGGTCGCTGTGTTAGGAGTACCTGTTCCGTGTGTTTAGATATTATAAAATAAGCATAATGAAATACGTCCTACAAGCACGTCACTTCCGTATTCCTAAGGTAGCTATATACTTACTACAGTTCTTCCCTGGTAATATTATAAATGCGAAAGTAACTGTGTCTGTCTGCTAGGTTGTCACGCCTAAACCACTGAAACAATTTTGATGAACTTGGTTGGATGGTTTTAAAGTAACGCCGGCGAAATCCACCGTTGGACAGCGCGATCAAAACGGCGCGAGACGGCCGTCGGAGCGCTGTGAAACAAGTATCGCGTTTCGTTGCAAAGTACAGAGGGGTTAGTGCGAGTTTTACTCGATACAAACGCGTCGAGCAAGTTATCACGAATTTGTATGGAGTTGCATTAGTGCCATCGCGTTACCACTAGGTGGCGCTGATCAAATCACATACAAATTCGCGTTTAATTGCTCGACGCGTTTGATCGAGTAAAACTCGCACTAACCCCTCAGATACTTTGGCGGCGTTGGTGCATGTCTCAAGACCGGTGCGTTTGAGCTGCGTTACTATGAAACCGAGCTACTAGGTAGTGTTATTGGAACCGCGCGCGTGTTGCCGGCACTGATTAAACGCGCGTCTCCGAAATCAGCTTATGCTCATACTTTATACATATACATATATGTACAGGTACTTCGTATTAAAAAGAAACCATGCGGACGAAGTCTCAGGCAAAAATGAGTTAATTATAAAAAAAAATGTGTCATTGCGTTGCTATTCCCAAAGTGATGTGTTCTTTTCTAAGTGCTTTGAATATTTCGCTCAATGTCGTAATGAGCTTTATAACTACTTTTTATTTACTACCGAAGTCGCGAGCGGCCTTTAGTAATGTAAAAAAGTTCTAACCTAGTAAGGGACACCATATTGTAATTTTAAAAAATCTTTCATAGAAAAATTTTTAACAATGAAGATTTAAAATCATATTATAATAAGTGTTATTATTTGTTTTATACTTTACTACTACAATCCGTCAGTTAATCCTTTGCTTTCTGCGGAACCTAAATCTACATAATTGGACTCACGCTTAGCTATTTTATTTGTTGATTGTCTGATTTGATTTACCCTAAAGCTGCTTTAGGTTGCCAAGCAAATATATTGAACTAAAAATGTCGGATTTATATACAGTTGATTTAACTTTGGAGTAGTTTATTATATACAAGTGACCCACCCCGGCTTCGCACGGAAAGAATTTATGAATATAATCTTTACTCTAAAAACCCTCTTTCCAAATTTCAAATACAAACGTATGTACATATAATCACGTTTATATTCCTTGCGAGGTAGACAGAGCCTACAGCCTTGAAGAATTGAAAAGGCCACGTACAGCTGTTAGGCTAAATAAAGGAATTGAGATTCGAATAGTGACAGGTTGCTAGCCCATCGCCTACAGGAAAAATTACAAGTTTATTAGCCTTTCCCTTAGTCGCCATTTACGACATCCATGGCAAAGATATGGAGCGGTCCTATTCTTAAATGCCGGGAACCACACGGCTTATATATATATTTTCAGTTTTCTTTCGCCTCGTCCACATTCATAACTCGAATTTCTTCATGCTCGTCTTTTTATATAAACTACTCATATCAATAACACGAATATTCCTTGAACATAGAATACCATAGAGGCCTTTGCCTATTTCGTTTTAGTATTATAATAAAAATTGTGTAAATACGTTTAAAATTTATCTATTTGTACAAGTGATTCTATTCAGAAAAAGTACAGCTTACGAAAAATTTATATTGTAATTTATTGTTACTACTAAGAACATTTTTTTCCCCAAGACTATTCTCACTCAAAATATAACTTTGTTTTAAAAAAAATAAGTAAGTTATCAAATGTGGGTGTATGTACATATGTCTGTGTTTCTGTGTCTGTGGTAGAAATATCAATTAACATGCTGGCTTTAATGGGCTCTGAGTTATGAAAGTGTAAACATAGAAATAGGAAAAAAAAATAAAATTTTAAAATAAGATAATGTCACGAGGTCAATAAAATATACGAGTTTACCGCCATCATTGCAAAAAAAAAAACACTTTAAAAATCCATCAACGATAGCGGTTTCACCGATATATTTTTGTGTTATGGTTGATGTGATGCTCTTTGTAACTTTTCAAGTCCTAAATACATTAAAGATTTCTTATATTTGCAGCTGACATTCAAGATGCAGGTTCGTGTTTCGGATGGTACTTTGGAAGGAGAAGTTTTGAAAGATAGCTATGGAAAGATATTTTATAGCTTCAAAGGTATACCTTACGCGGAACCGCCGCTTGGTGAACTGAGATTTCAGGTAAGGTACATTTAATATTTCCTCTCTAAAAGGGGGTCACAAATCCTTTAATTTTTATTCCCATTTCTAGTCCAAGAATAGGAGTGTCAAGAATTATACGAAGTGACCTCCGATTAATTTCTGTAAGCCAGTTAACGGGGAAACCTAAGTCGGCCAAGGAGAGCCCAGGGTTTGAAAATCTGGGAGTAGATATCCATGACAGTGATCATCTATCAACTTTAATTTCAGGCACCTAAACCTGTCCAACCATGGGAAGGAGTTCGTAGTGCCAAAAAGAATGGACCATGTTGTATACAAGCCAATATAGACCTCCAACCCGAGACCATAGGTAGTGAAGACTGCTTGTATCTTAATGTCTTCACTCCAGATTTAAATCCAAGTTATCCATTGCCAGTGATGGTGCAAATTCATGGGGGAGGATTTTGCTTTCTTAGTGGAGGCGATGACTGGTTTGATACAGACTATCTCCTTAGACATGGAGTCATTTTAGTCACAATAAATTACAGACTTGAAGTTCTTGGATTTCTTTGTCTCGATACTGAAGACATTCCAGGCAATGCTGGTATGAAGGATCAAGTAGCTGCAATGAAATGGATCAAAAACAACATCAGCAGCTTTGGTGGTGATCCTAACAATATCACATTATTTGGAATAAGTGCAGGTGGGGCCAGCATAGCCTATCATTTAGTGTCGCCGATGTCAAAAGGATTATTCAAAAGAGCTATTATTCAAAGTGGAACTAATACTTGTTACTGGACTCAATCTATTGCTCCACGTGAAAAAGCTCTAGCCTTAGCAAAGAAACTTGGATGCCAATCAGACAATGATAAAGAAATATCTAATGTTTTAAAATCAGTACCAGCTGAATATTTGATTAATATACATCTTCCTGTTACGTATTTGGAAACGTTCAAGGATTACTGGAAAATATATTTTAATGTAGTACCCGAAAAGCTCTTTGGAGATAATGAAAGATTCTTTTATGGAAATATAAATGAAGTTTTAAGAGATAATATTAACAATGGCGTTGAAGTTATAGTAGGTTGCACCAAAAATGAAGGTATTTTAAATTTAACTATAGGACTTGATAAAATAGTAACACAAGCTAACAAATTTACCGAATATTTTGTACCAACGCACATAGCTCTTAACTGTCCCATAGAAAAACAAATAGAAATTGGTAACAGAATTAAAAAGAGATATTTCGGAAATAAAATCATATCGATAGATGATTTAGATAAAATACTACATTACTTCGCTCTTGATACATTTGTATATTCGATAATAGAATGGGCTAAAATTTACGCTAGCTCATACGAAAATAGAATTTATGTTTACATCATGTCTTGCGAGACGGAAAGGAATATAATGGTTGATCTATTGGGATTAAGAGAACAATTAAAGAATTTTAAAGGGGCATGTCATGCTGATGACTCATTTTATACATTTAGTGTGAAACGACTCTTGCCAAAAGTCGATGAAGGTTCAGAAACATTCAAAGTTATTAATCAAATAACAACACTATGGACAAACTTTGCCAAGTATGGGTATGTATCACTAAAAGCTCTACTTAAAGAGTTGATTTATTGTGCTATATCCAAATATTAATAATAATAAACGCGTAGGGACGTAAGAACCACATCGCCTTTTAAATCCCCTTACTCAGACCTAATTTTATCAAAAAAGTATTATTGATTATTTAACATTTTTTTTATTATACGACATTTTAGAAACCCAACACCAGATGATTCATTGCGTGTAAAATGGAAACCGTTTACTTTGGAGCATCAAGATTATCTAAATATTGGCAACATTTTAGTGGAAGAAAAAGGACCATACAAAGTTGACATTGACTTTTGGGAAGAAATTTTCGAAGAATGTTTTAAAGGTACAGTTCAAACAGTTATCTAAGTATTTCTTCATATTTTGAGTTAAATTGCGTAGTACACAATATACAATATTAAAACAATGTTTATTATGTCTATATACTGAAGATCTATATCATCAGCTGTTTAAAGTACAATAGGCATCTTATTTGTTCAAAATTCAAATTCAAAAAATTCAAATTCAAATTCAAAATTTTTTATTCATTATTATAGGATATTATTATATCGCTTAATAATTGTCGTATGGTTTAACAACTTGGTTGACGTCAAATAAATTACTTAAAAACTAAGTTTACTGCCGCTTCCAAGGCGTCAGTGCAGAAGAAGCGGTAACAAACTTTGAATATGGATTTTCTTTATATTATAAAAACATTTTTGTTTACTTAATCAGTATGTACGCAACAAAGATACGTATGGTACATATACAATTATTCTGCCAATGACGAAAATAATAAAACCAAATATTATTTAATTTCTCGTCTTATTTCTGTTACCCAATGCATAGAGTTGTCAAGATAAGTTTTTCTCTTTAAGATTAAAGTTGTTTTCCCCCGTCTTACCGACAAGCGTTTCGAATCTCCATCATTGTCCACTTGTCATTAAGTTTTTGTCTTTCTTCCCCTTCTTACACTTCAGCTTAGGTAAGTGACACACAGATGTCTTGTGTAGCAAACATTTAATCTATATTCAATTCAAGTGATTTTCTCATTCTTATTCTGTTCAAATATTTTAATTTACGTTAAAGAGTTGTCTTTCGATTGCCGCCAGAAAAACCATTGATAATTATCTAGTGTTGTTATTAGCATACATAACAACATAACGCTATGAATATATGAACGCGATATAAGCAATAACTACTATTGACGTTGGTAATATATATTACTAGCTATTTACCTGCAATTTCAGAATAGATACATATGATTTTGTTTTTTAATTTTTGTAGCCAATTGTCAAGAAAGGAACACTATACTTCCGTCATGTTTTTGTTCAACTCTTCTACTCAATTTCATAAAAACTGATCCTGAACGGTTTATCTGTGAACATTATATTCATAATGTTAATATAGATATTAATTACTTCTGAAACATGAATTTTTATGTCCGAATAAATAAACAATACCAATTCTCTCAACGCTATTTCTGTGTGTCGCAAAGATTTAACGACAGATCTTACAAATGGCCGCGGATTGACGTCACATTTCCACTGACTACCGCCGTTTGTCGAGATTTATTGTTTCCGACGTGGAAATACCATTATAATGGATGCATTTTGACAGGATGTTTGATTTGATATCATTCTGGTCCATAAATCTTTTGGCTAGTTAAGTGCTTATTGTATACTAGCTGTGCTCGCGACTTCGTCCGCGTAGAATAGTTATTTTGGTCATAATTGAAGCCCATATTACCATATTGAAGGATGAATAATTTTCCCCGTTTTTTCACATTTTCCATTTTTTCTTCGCTCCTCATAGTTGCAGCGTGATGATAAATAGCCTAAAGCCTTCCTCAAAAAATGTTCTACTAAAACACAAAAAGAATTTTTCAATTCGAACCAGGAGTTCCTGAGATTAGCGCATTCAAACAAACAAACTCTTCAGCTTTATAATATTAGTATAGATAATGTGAATGAACATGGAGAGACCAGCGTTTTCTGGAGGCACTTGCAAGAGTTTAACAAAGCCTTCTTTTAAAACTTACAACTTCTATGGAAAACTGTGGGTGTCTTTTGGGAACATACCTGATATGGGACCTCGACCTGTTAAAATTAGTACATTTTTTTAACAAAAATATAACATATAGGAGCGATTTCCCAAACCTATCTTTGAACTTATAAATAATATTTTGCCATTTTTAAAGCAACCTGTCACTATTTGAATCATATTTATCCATCATTTAGCTTTACAGCTGAATGCGGCCTTGTTGGCTCTGTCTACCCCGCAAGGGATTTAGGGACGTGGACTATACATATGGCCTTTACAGAAAACATAAAAAACATGAAAAATATAATTTTTCTACAAATTTTTCAATCATCTTTGATGTAATATATCTGTAAGTTCCATGATTGTACTGTACAATAATGTGGATTAAATTGTGAGTGTGGTAACTATACGAATTGTCATCGATGTTGAGAATCACTGGATAATAGTAATAATATAGAGAAAAAAATAAAGAATATTTATTTCGTCGATTATGTGTTACAATAAGATGAATTTGAATAGTTACTAGATAATGAATATTTGTCATTCATATGTATTGATAGACGAAGGTGTTAGTCTGTACATTAAGATGCATAATAGACGATCCCTTGATGATTTTTATACCTACATGTATGTCTATAGTGTAACCACTATAAAAAGTGCAAAAGGTTTAAGATATGAAGATTGGTCGTTATTCGTTACTAAGTTTACTCCTTTTTCCATATTATTGGGCAAAATAGAGAGTGCGATTACTATGCGAGTCACATCGCAGGTAATCGAGTTAGCGGTCCGCTTGGCGCCGATCATTTGCGACGCGACCACGTGTGGCCGCAGATGTTGAGAGCCGCTGGATATGATTGGTCTTTATTTTTATACATACATTTTATTTGACGGCCTCTGTGGCGCAGCGGTAGTACGCTTGTCTGTGATACCGGAGGTCCCGGGTTCCGATCCCGGTCAGGGCATGATAAGAAAAGAACTTTTTCTGATTGGCCTGGATCTTGGATGTTTATCTATATAAGTATTTGTTATAAAATATAGTATAAAGGTTAAGTGTAGTGTAGGTAAAGGTTAAGTGATACGGATCTTGAATTTGGTTCAAGCATATTGTTACATTTGGTTCATGAGAATTTCCATTTAAGCATATATCTGTGTCTGCTTATCTCTGTGATGCATCAGCACTTTTCTCGAATACCAGATAATTTTATCGAGACCAGAATACCTACTCAAATAATCAAAAGAACCTAGGTAGCAAGTAGTTATGTATAAAGTTAAAAGAAATTGAAAATACAGGTTGTAATTACTTAAAGCAAATGTAAAAGTAAATGGGATATATCATAGCTATATTCCAACATTCAAGGACCGTATTAAAATGCTAATATACATACATATAATCACGTCTATATCCCGTGCGGGATAGACAGAGGTAACAGTCTTGAAAAGACTGATAGGCTGTGTTAAGCTGTTTAGCCTAATGATGGAATTGTGATTGAAATAATGACAAGTTGCTAGTCAATCGCTTAAAGAAGAAACCCAAGTTTATAAGCCCCGTAGTCGCTATTATAAGTATCGCTATTATGATACTATTACGCCGGAATGAGATGGAGTGGTCCTATTCTTTTTTCTATTGGTGCCGGGAATCACCCGGAGAATGCTAACATACATATTCTAGCTGTGTCCGCGACTTCGTGCGCGTGAAATAGTTTGGGCATCATTGAAGCCCTCAAGGATGAATAATTTTTCCCGTTTTTTTTTTCATATTTTCCATTATTTCTTTACTTCTTATACGAGTGGTTGCAGCGTGATACTATATAGCTTTAAGTCTTACCCGATAAATGGTATATTCAACACAAAAATAATTTTTCAATTTGAACAAGTAGTTCCTGAGATTAGCGCGTTCAAACAAACAAGTAAACAAACTCTTCAGCTTTATAATATTAGTATAGATATATTTTTCCTTTTCTCACAGTAATGCAAATATCGGGAATTTTAGTTCACGCTGCTTGTAATATTATACGAGTATAATTAAAAAAAAAATAGGGCCACGGCATATTAACAATCTTCATTTAAACAGCAATACTATCCCTATTGGGATCTAAATAATCATATGTACGACACTGTTATACTTTCTGTGTCGTGACTTCCATACAATGCAACCGCTAAGGGTTTCCGCAATATTAAAACAGTATAATGTCGATTAGTACTAAGATAGCGACAGTTAAACTACTGATGGCGCCCTTAATGGCGTCTGCCGTATATTTCGCCCTTATTATCTATTTACAACCCGCATTTTATTATTGGGGTTAAGATGGTACAGGGTATAAAAGATGTAGTACTGAAACGCGTGAGTAAATATATTTTTAAGAGGATGCTAGTCTCTCTTGAGAATTGCCCGTGAACAGTTCGACTGTGTATAAAAATATTGTGACGAATTTAATTATAGTTTATTATTAATGTTAATAATAAATGTTTGTTTATATTATAGGTACACAAGGGTCAAGCGAGGCACAATCAAGGCGAGGTGATAAAAGTCCTGATCGCAGAGTAAATTGCAATAGAAAACTATAAAGAATATTTTTTTATTTATGTACAGGTTTGTAGATAATTATTGCTGTAATAATTATTTCCTTTTAGATTAAATAGGTAGGTATTTTAAAGACTATGTATATTGAATATCAATAATTTCTTTCTTCTAATAGTGAGATCAAATTACTTATACTTATACATATATACACATGGGTCTCTATTGCGGTAAAGACAGAGCCAACAGTTTTGAAAAGACTAAAAAGCCAGGTATCAGCTGCATGGTTGATGAAATTGAGATTAACATAGTGACAGGATCCTAGCGCATCACTCACAAGAGGTATCCCAAGTTCATAAGCCTTTACCCTAGTCGCCTTTTACGACATCCATGGAAAAAATATGGAGTGGTCCTATTCTAATGCGGGGAACCACACGGCAAATTACTTGTAAATAAATTTTAAAGATTTGTTCAAAGAATTACCCACCCTAGTAGCCTGTCCTTACTCATGGCCTCAAAGCATAAAAGCTGTAGCACAGTAGGGTAGGCGGGGCTAAGGGCGAGAGATCGGACGGTCGTTAAGGGATGTTTTACTACCATCAAACGATACTTTGTGAGATGGCATCCGGTAGTTTCAGAGATGTCGTAATAGTCGCTTCGGTTTAGATTAATTTGGATGGCTTCATTCGTATTGAACAATGATTAAACACCTGCAAAGATTCAGTCAGATACGAGGATGGATGGATGGAGGAGGATGTTATCGGGACGCCAGAATGAAGAATAATTATGAAAAGCATTCGACTTCATCCGCAACTGCTTATGTGATATATTATATGTTTATGAAAATTATAATACCGAAAAATAACACTCCATAAATGTAACTGAGGAATATATATTTTATATACATATACCTAAAATCCAAGACATGGCACCGTTTTAGAAAGATATTCATCAATCATAAAGACAAAAATGTTGTCAATGTGTACCTATAGGAAAGTACTTATTTCTTGACTAGGTATAACATGAACATATTTTTTTATTCGAATACACATAGTTTACTATGTATTTACATACAGCAGATACTTTATTTCTCATTCAAATGTACATTAAGTCTCGACACTTGGGATTTATATTTTATCTGTAACCGCTTCGTTGGTTTTACAACCAAACTTTAGGGAGTTCGGGACGTAAAAAACCGCATTTATAGTCCACTTTATACTAGCCTTTGTCCTTAAAATAGTGATAGAATACATCAATGTTGCGATGACAAAATATTTAAAACTTCAACAATCTCTCTTGGCCTTACGTATGCTAATATGTATGTATGTACATAAATCAATTAAGAAATATTAAACGAGCAACATTTGTATGATTGATAATCGATCAATGGATGGATCTTAAAACCTCCTACCTCCTCCTCCTACGGAAAGCAGGACAGGTTATCTGGGGCTTGCACCCACTAAAACCACACCGCTACCGCTTTGGTGCTGAGAGTGTGGGCTACCCTCGCTCCATAGTCCCGCCGCGGCGGTCGCTTCCACGTAAGCCTCGGCCTCTCCACGGACCGACCAATGGGGTGACCTGTTGGCCTTCAAATCTACCCACTAAGGGACGGTGCGGCATTAACCCAGGGCTGTTGCGCCAGGCAGCGGAATTCCCTTTTCGTCACCCGATCGGCCCTATTGTAGAGACATATCGGTTGCAAGGGGTATACCCGTTACATGCGCTCAGTGCGTCGGCGGCGTATGGAGAGTTCGGACGTGTCCTCTCTCACCCGTTCCGCTGCCTCTTTGCGGAGCATGACGCTCTCCGCAAAGGCCTGGACTTCTGTCCAAAACCTCTCACTGTCAACCACCTGTCTCACGACAGCCGGCAAGGGAGACGTCGTCCCCCAGGACTGCGCGTAGGTCCCAGGCTGGGCAAACCTACAAGATGTGGATGGATCTTATACATATATACATATCATCACGTCTATATCCCTTGCGGGGTAGACAAAGCCAACAGTCTTAAAAAGACTGAAAGGCCACGTTCAGCGGTTTGCCTTAATGATAGAATTGGAAGTGTGGATGGATCTTTACCAAACCCAATCGTCTAATGATTGAAACGAAAATAAAAGGAAAAGAAGAATATCTTCTTAACTACAAGAGCTAGCTTTTAAATCGAAGAAGAAAATGTTAAGATGGTATTAAGGAAAACTCATCACAACTCCTATAAAATATGTTGTGGTCTTTAAAATCATTAATATTCGTAGTAATAACGTCTTAATAGCAGTTTTACGTCTTATTAAAGGGTTGTAAAATTTTATGTCGTTGGAACTTGCCTGCACTTGTTTAATTAAAAACGTTCTCTGAATAATCAAGATGGCTTAATATGTAGACGTTAATATTATCACGTAGGTATTAACTATTTCATTTTTTAAAACTGTTTTTAAGTAGAAATTATGAATGTTTTAATGATTTTTAACAAAAACTTTAACAAATTTAGAAAATATCATTAAAACTAAAGCATTTGTAAAACTTTATTAATCCAGGATATTAGGATCACAAAAAGCAAATGTGATTTTTGTCACTCATAAAAGTCTAATATAACGATAGTTATATATTTTCTTCCATAAGTTCTATCTGATATCTATAAAACTATAAAAATCCCTTTATGTTGTATCATTTTCAATATCTTTGAAAATAATAGAAAAATTCATAGTTTGAGGAGTAATTTTGCTTAGCCTTATTCTGCGTGCTGCAATATCTATACTTTTATTTTTATATAAAAAAAACTAATTCTTTGTTATTACGTAAAATATTTTACTCTGAATAAAGTAATTAATTATGCACGTCCACTTCTCCATTGAAATTCCAGACTGAGCCACAATTGAGTAAGTTTTCAGTTTATAAAAATATTGAGGTACACAGATGTGTCACTCGATACTTCAATGTAAAATTCATTAATCCTCTTAATGTCTCTAGGACTACTCCATCTCTTTCACATGGATGTCGTTAAAGGCGACGAAGGGGTAGGCTTATAAATTTGAGATTCTTCTTTTAAGCTAGCAACCTGTTACTATTTGAACCCCAATTCTACCATTAAGCCAAACAGCTGAACGTGCCCAATCAGTATTTTCAAGACTATTGGCTCTGTCTACCCCGCAAGGGATATATACTTAAATATAATATGTTTGTTTGTTTTGATATACATACATATTGGCGGACATAAATCCAAAAGGTTTAGTTTCAAAATATTGACAAGCAGTTTGGGAAGCATCAGAGGTGTCATTGTGAACATGCAAGGTAAGAGACAATCGTCGGGGACATTACGGTGAAAGGTCAGATCAATAATGAAACAAAAAAAACCACGAAGGGGTCGACAATATGGTACGTACAAATACATACATGGTACGAAATAATAATAACAAAGTGCTACTTTTGCAACTGATTTTAAACTTTCGCGTTGCAATAAACTACATATATGATATTTAACCAGAGGTCATTATAACATAATTCAAAATGGCCGCGATAAAATAAAGGTACGTTACGTTTGATAACTGTATTATTTTTAAATGGCTACTTTTGTATTATCTTTATTTTATACTAAAGGGCTGTTGGTTCATTAAGAGCTAAACATTGAGACTTGAGCACGTACCAAACAGATTTGTTAGCAGACTGACTACATGCATATTTTTTTTGTTCTGGCGAGTTTTTTATCTTCAACAAAATGATATTTAAAAATTAAGAGGTGCTTCTTAAAAAGTCAAAACACTCAAATGTATAAAGTCAAATCTTCTCCCGGAGGAGTAGACAGTAACTACATCGTTCCAATTGCCAGTGAAATAAATTTTAGCTGTAATCATATTAATTTTTAGTTAATTATTTATGATTTTAATTTTGCTCTATCCATTAATTTACTTTGTTAAATACGATGTTTATCAATAACTGTATTCTGTTCTTCAATAAGGGTATAAATTTATAATTTTATGAATTCATAAAAAACATAAGTAGGTTGTATGTTTTTTTTCATAATTTTTGACTTTAAAAAAACATAATACCTTTTGACTCTTGCCTTGAAATACCATTGAGGTATATCTTTCCTATTTAGACATTCGTTTTAGTTCAAAATTACTTACCTATTTATATAAGGTATTCAATATGTACAAAAATGAATATATTTGGAATAAAAAAGAACAGTAACAATGTTTGTATAAGTTTCATATAACCATGGCCGAGTAAGTCACCTTTAAAAAATTACCTAGATACATTTGTTATCCAAATAAACGCCTTTTCGCCATTAGTGTCAGCAACTGGCTAAGTGTAACTTGAATTATATGCGTTTGTCTAGACTCCCATTGTAAGAAAAACAAATTAATTCCCCCACCAGCTAACTAAAGTACCCAACGTAAAATTTACGGTCTCTATTGAATATAACAAACAGCAAAAAGTGTAAATTAAGCAAACGATAAAAATATTACTGCAACTAACTTTTTTATAGAATTTGTTCGCACCAAATTTGGGTTTTTGTTTGTGACCAAATTGAATTTTAAATTGGTTTATTGGAACGATTCATAGCACTCGAAGAATTTTTATTATAGGCTAACTTATTTGATATATTTTTTCACGTAAAAATATTGTAGTTAATAAATGTTTGGTAAATAAATTGCGGTTCGAAAAGCAATTTAAAAGAAGAAAATTTGTTTTTTTTTTTAAGTTTATAAACGAAATGAAAATGGAAAGTTCTGAATATTAATCAATTTGATGTATGTCACCAAAATAAGTTTGTCTTTTTAAAATAACTCATTTACCAAACTAGAGTTAACAATATTGGCACTAGTAGTTTATTAAAAAAAATATTAGGTTGAATATAAGAACACTACTTATAAACATGATATTATCAGGCAGCTTTATTATGTGTCTTTATCAGTGAGGTTGGTAATTAAAGTACTTTTTAAATACCTGAAATTCCTTTTTTTTTAAGGAACATCATTCGAAATATTGAAAACGGAGAATCACTGATCATTTCATGGATTCATACATTTTTAAATATCAGAAACGCAATCTAGCGCATAGTAATTGAAAACCGCTGACACATTAAATATTCCTGCTACATATCGCATGCATCACGGAAACCATTATCCCGCGATCCCGGTCTGATTAACACTAATTCTGCTGGATAAAATACAACGGCGTAAAGTTATCAACAAGACTGGATGGCGACAAAGTTCACATTGGTCGAGTAAGGTGGCGAGTGAACTCTACTGCTTGATAGTTGAAATAAGCTGTTCGTGATTCTGATTCTTTCTTTATTTGAATCATAATTAGTTTAATTCTTAATTTTATAATGTTTTAACCCTCTTTTTATCTATGTTTCGACTTTAATTTGCGATTTATCACTACAAATTCTCCCGTTTTCTCTTTACTTATCTCAAATGTGAGACAATTTGAATTATCAAAAAAAATCCTTAATTGTATTAAATTACAAATCATTTTTTACTGTAACTAGTTCTATTGGGACCAGTTCAACTCGACAAATGCAATATAAATTTAAAAGCAATGGGTCACAAGGGACCTAGCCTTTAATGGCCACTCGTAAATTGGGCGAAAATAATTAAAATTGCGAGTCCGAAACGCGTTGACCAAAACACGCCGTTCCGGAGTACAAAGGGTTAGGGATAGGGTTTCCTATCCGATAAATAAAGTTGCCGGGAGACGCAGGGTTGGTGGTGACAGATTTGTGTAAAACTGCTTTAATAGTGAGGAAAATTATAGTTTTGAATTCAAAAGCAAATTGAAAGCTCCAAATTGAAGCTGAATTCAAATATCCCTGATTTTGTATAGATTTTATTAACATAAAACAAATATACAAAGTTACATCAACATTAGTTAAGTATGATAATATAACTATCTTCTAATAATAACTAAGATAGAATCATTAAAACTACACATAAATCAACCCAACAAATTGATTATAAATAAATAACAAGGGAATCTTATTTATTGATGTCGGACACATAAAAAACTACACAGCCAAAGTCAAATTTTGATTGTGTGATAAATATACTACGTACTCGTAGTAGGTATCGGCTAAATATAAATAAATAAATATATTGCTTGGAACTCGATTTGGCGTTACCCAAGTCCATCCGAATTATATTATGATCTTTATAGGACATGGAACGTGTTTCAGGAGTGTAGTTCAAAGTCAAGAATGTTACCATTGCACAAAATATTTAAAAGATTTTAAAGGCAAAACCACTTATCAATTATTTTTCACCCAAGTTATAATAATAATAGCCTTTATTCGAACTTTAGTTCTTTTTTTTTTACAATAATTTCAATTAATAATCGTTACGTGTCCGTCTGTCCTTTACGAAGGCCTCCTCCAACTTTTTCCACGTCTCTCTGTTACGTGCCTTTACGTCCAGATTGCACCTGCGACCTCTTTGATTTCGTCCACCCACGTTTTGTAGGGTCAACCTCTTTTCCTGGTCAGGTCTCTGGGGTACCAGTGCATTACTGTTTTTGACCACTTATCTCTTCCTCTAATTGTATGACCTGCCCGTCCCAATTTTAGCCTTTTTATTGATAGTGTCACCAATTTTGTTTTTGTATTTTCGCGTATTGTATTGATTCTTATTTTGTCAACTAGTCTCTTTCACCCAAGTACTATTTAATATTTTTGTAGATCATCTTATTTCAGCGTAAAACCCTACCATATCAAAGCGAAATCATTCAACTGTAATTTACGTGAACGTGAATACACAAACGACTGACAAGAAAATGAAATAAGAAGAATTTCATCTCGAATTCATATACATTCTTGGAGATAAAAGAAATATACAATTTTAATCGTATTGAAAACATATAAAAGAAAGTAATGTAATAACATCCAGTGCGATGCTCTCTATATTATATTGTTAGAGACCGCGATAAAAATTATTCATAGTTATACCTAAGCCAATTCGGTTAAGGATCTCCAGCGTCAGCCTAGAACCACTAACCAAAAACAAACAGACAACAGTTTTAAACAGTAACAACAGTGACCTCCATGACTTTAACATAATTTGATCAGAGGCAAATGAAGTCATAAATAGTTTGTTTAAAAATACCCGGCTTAATGTCGTCAATGGTATTATTCTTGTTAATGTTCTCAAAACTAAAAACGCAGTAGGCCGGACAAAGAGGGGGGAGAAATATTGTAATTTGGACTCCAGGCTCCGTTGGTAAGGAAAACCCAGGCTCTGAAGTAAACTGGCGGAGGGTGCAGCTGGAAGCTGGGCAGCTACTTCTGCACTAACGCTTTGGAAATGGCACTAAACTTAAGCTTTAAGTGATTTATTCGACATCAACCAATATTGTGAAACCGTAAGGCGTGACAATTGTTATGTGATGATTGAAATGACCTTTAATATTGAACGAAATATGTCTATGTATCAGATTTAATCGATTTTAATAGAGAGATTCAAACGACTTAAGGAAAATATTTCGAAAAATAAAAAATGGAAAATTGGTCGAACCGTATATAACGAGATAGACAGAAAAACCAATGCTCCGTCCGCTTTTAACTTTCAATTACGTTGTTACACATTCAAGTGCTAGATATATTTACTCTGCTCCTATTTGGGACCGGCCTAAAAGAGTGAGATGTTTACGACGGTTTAGGAGCCTTTAATAAATACTGCCGAGTGGACGGTGCCATTGACTTGTTCAGAGTTGTAGATGAACAAATTTTCCGTCTATTCCACGTGTATAGTGCCATGTGAGTAGAATCGACCATATAATTATAGGGAAAAGGCTAACTTTACTAAAAATGAACTGTGTACCCCGTTAGGGAAAGACGAGATTATAAGTTTTTTTTTGTGAAACAAGTATTTTGGCTCTTTTTAATCTACTTAACCACCACATATATACCAATATATATATACTCGTCCATAAATTTTTGAGGAAAAGTTTTAATGAGAATTACATGACATGGTTTCTCTCCAAAGCGAAAGTCGCGTGCTGTGCTGATTCGATATATCTTACTTCTGTATGTAGAATCAGTCTGAAATTACGAAAGCATTAAAAAACTTCAAGCTTTAATGAAATTTTGTTTTTTTTTTTAATCTTAAGATATCTTTTTATGTTAGTAAGATTGTATTTTTATTTATTTTTTTTTGGTAGGTATGACAAATTGTATTTGGTTTATTATAATCACATGAATAAAGATACTATTGTTATTAAAATAAACTAATGTAAATATAAAAAATCTGATATGGCAAAATACATGAAGAGAACGCATTCGGCATTTTCGCATGTTGTTGTTCATCTATTCTTTATTTTATCATTGACAGACCGCATGGGTCGTAAAATATAGTCAATCACAGCGGCACTCAGTGGAATTAAATTTGTATGTAGTTAACGAGATACGATCGACGGGGGAGACAATGTGGAAAGCGATTTCGCTAATGCAAAATCGAGATGAGTCGACTTTTAATCGTAATTACGATTGTTGAAAAAAAAAACAAACTTTCATTCTGAAAATTAACAATTCTTTATAAATATATTACGCTTATACGTACAAAATAATGTGCTTACGCACGAAATTACTTTTAGTCGAATGATGGCTAACTAAAAAAGAAATCATTGTGAAAATTAAATAAGTACTTATTATAAATTACTAGCAAAAAAGAGATACAAAAACAAGTAACATAGTTATAAGAGAGAAAATAGTCTAAGGTATCTATAAAAAGCGTAAATTATTTTACACAAAAAACATTATTACATTTTTGTAATGCAAGTGCAGTATAAAGATGAACAAAGGTAAAATATGTCAATGCACATTTATTTTCATTTCTGATACTAATAAAGATAAAGCCAAAAGGTTGGTTAGCATAACCAAAATACAGAATAATATTTCGCATAAAAAATACATTTACATAAATTGATACAAGAACCCTCTTTTTATTATACAAACATTTTAAACATCGATACATTTGAATCGAGCCAAGCGACCCCCGCTAATCTCAGGTCAAAAAGAATCGAATGAAGAGATAATCCGAATGCGAACATCTGGTCTATTCTGTAACCCTGATTATGAAAATGTTCCAAAAATTCTTGTTATGAAAAATATTCGTTATTAAAGAAATGATTATGTTTAAACACGTCCACTTTTTTTGTAATTCATACAAGATTCATTCATTAAACATTCTCTCTCATCCTTTTTTTATGATCTTGTTAATCTCTACACTATACTCACTCGTACGAATATTTTGATTCTCTGATTGGCCTGAGTCTTTGATGTTTATCTATATATTTATTATAAAATATAGTATCGTTGAGTACCCCTTCTATATTGACTTCCTCTTTTAAAACATGTCTTTGTGTTCGACAAATGCATAGAGTAACGATTATAATTTGTATTGATTGTATTCTGGATTATTATTTTTTATAAATAAAACTATGTGTTTGGAGATGGTACTGGCCATTTAGTAAACTATTTTGTTTCAATTTTAATCTTCTTTTTTCAATGGTATTATATAAATGGTATATTTATCGCTATTGTAATTCTTAATCGAAACGCCAGTTAGGCAGTAAGATTATTCTGTACAAAAATCACGAAGGAAGTTACAAAATATAACCTAAAACGATTTTCCCAAATCTCGCATCAGAATCACCCATCTAACAGGTAAATAGCTATTACCCGCTCCGGCGACCCATCGTGATCAGATTCGACAAGATGTCTGATTGATGGCTTGTCGAGAGTCCTCCGTGTATGACGGCTTCATTTCATGGCTTTCCCTGTAAAGTCATGCGAGACGGCATGTTCCCCGATGATGGATCACTTTCTGATAACGTCATGTTTGTTGCAATATGCGTGAAAATTATGGGCTTATTTTGTGAATACGAAATGGGTGACTGGTAACTAGACGGGGAAGAAAGTTATAAGATAAATATAAAAAAATTTAAAGATCTTAAAACAAAAATAGCTCCACAAATTGTGATTTAAAATTTGAAGATGTCCACCGATTTTTTGGTTATAAAAGAGTGTTATGAAATTTTTTATTAAATCGCGAATTATCACACAAAGTTACACTTGTCAAATTCTTCAATAAGTGCTGGACCAATATTAATTTATGCAATAAATATGATAGATATATTACATTTCTTTTTTCTTAAATGATAGTCCTTCAAGCAAAACATTCTGAACTGAGCACTCAAAAGATCGAGTTCTAAGGTATTGTGGCTTAAAACTAAAAAATCAACATAAAACTAAAAAACCTTTTTAACTAAAACTTAAATGTGCTCAACACTTTGAAGAAACTTGAGATCACAAATAGAAATAAACACACGAATTCAAATGTAAGAAAATCAACGGCAGCAATTTGCAAAACATCAAAATAAAATTCGACCACTTGATTAAAATGAAAACGCAAAATTGAAATTTGACGAGGAAATAAGAAGGAAGTGACATAAATCGCATTAACCACTGGAGTTCTCAGCCAAAAGGAAATTAGTAGGCGAGTGAGATACAGTCTTATTAAAGCTTTTACGATATACTGAATAGCCCTAAAGAAATCCTTCATCCAAAATAATTGACGACGGCTCTTTACAAATATTAATTTCTTTTTGATTTCTCCATAATTTTATGTGCATCATTTTTGTTACAACTATAAGTACAGTTAGACATACAAAAGAAAGGAATAATTTAGTTTGTTCTCATCTGTACCGTCTGCGCTATTGAAAATGACTCATTATTAATTTAATGATACTTTAAGCGAGTCCCAATTATACCAGAAACTTTATTCAAAATCGACAAATAATTATAATCCGCGGTCCCTTTTGGAGAATTCACAAAAAGGTGAACAACTTTTCGGTACCATATTAAAATTTTGTCTAAGAACTTTTACGGAACATACAATTTTGTATCTATCGTCATCGACATAAGATCGATTCTGTTTTAACTGACGTTCCTGACGATCAAATACGAGTTTGATTTTGTGGTGATAATTGAGGCAAATCCTTAATTATTTTGCGGGTAAACTTTTGCCCAAGTTAATTTGACTCGGTGTTATACCTTTAAATGGACACTCTTTTTGGTGACTCCCAATTTGTTCGGTTGACTGAGACATTCATTAAAACCTTTGAATATTAAGGAAAATGCTTTGAAAGGCCTTTAAAATTTCGACATCAATCAATACAGGACGGAATACGCAAGCAAATAGATTTAATATCTACAGCTACATAAACAACTCACCCTTTTGGAGCTCCCCCTATGCAAATCCCTTCGTGGAGCTACGTATACCTAGATCTAAATGGGACCTAGGTATTATGGGGTAGCGAAGAGAGGGGTAGTAATCACTAGGGGGAAACATCAAGTGTGTCACAGGGGGAATGATGTAAGGACAAAAATGCTGGGGCGTGCGAAGTCGGGTAAGTGTGCCGCTACGCATCAGTTCACTGTGTCACTGATGATCTTTTGAAGATGCATCCTCATCTTTGCTTTTTGTGGAATCAATACTTCTTTTACTTTGACAATTCTTTTTTTTTCTGATTTTCAAATGTAATAGTCTAGTGACTTTTTGTCTTTTGTTTTTTTAGATAATTATTGTATTGTAACATATGTATGTGTGCCGTGTGGTTGGTTACCGGCAATAAAAAAAAGTATAAGACCCGTGGAAGTCGTGAAAGGCGACTAAGGGATAGGCTTATAAACTTGGGATTCTTGTTTTAGACGATGGGCTTAGCAATCTGTCACTATTTTAAGCTCAATATAGCTGAAAGTGGCGTATTGGCCTTTTAGAGTCGGTTGGCTCTGTCTACCTCGCAAGGGATATAGATGTGATTTTCTCAGGGGACTCCTGGAAGGATGTATTTGACTTAGCTGAAAATGGACTTAAAGTGGCAAATAATTGGTTAAAATCAAATTTACTTACCTTGAATATTTCTAAGACTAACTTCATTGCATTTTCCATTCGATACTCAACTCAACCACCCCAAAACCTATCTTTAAAAATCCATGACTGTCAGGATTCCCAGAAACAGTGTGATTGTTTTAATATTAATAAAGTAAACACTATAAAATATTTAGGTGTAATGATTGACCAAAACCTTAATTGGAATTCACACATCGAATTGATTGCATCTAGAATAAGAAAATTATCCTGGGTTTTTAAAAACCTAAGATATGTAGCCAATCCTAAACTTTTACATAATGTTTATATATCCCTTATCCAGTCCATCCTTATCTATTGCATCCCAGTTTGGGGTTGTGCGGCTAAAACAAAAATCATAGAATTGGAGAGAGCCCAACGTTCTTTGCTTAAATTAATGTATTTTAAGCCGTACCGTTATCCAACTTCTATGCTTTACTCTGACACTAACATACTTACTATTAGACAACTTTATATCCTACATTCTATACTGAGACTACATAAAACAATAAAATTTGACAAAAACCTTTTGACGAAAAGAAGACTTAATATTATGTGTAACTTACAAACAGCTAAAACAAAATTCGCAGCTAAACAAAATTATAGATTGTCGGAGTATTTGTACAAAGTGACTAATAAAAAAATAGGAATTTATACAAAAACATATCGTGATTGTAAAATAACACTATCAACTTGGCTACAGAATCTTTCTTATGATGAAACAGAAGCACTATTACATTCAATTAGTTAATATGGATATTTATATAATAACATTTTTACATTTGCGGATGTGTCTATATGAGTGAATGTGTATGTTTGTGTAGGTTTATATTTATATATATATATCGTAATTTATATATATTATGTAATTATATACTTGTAAATGTGTACAAAGTAAGCCACTACAAATTAACTATAAGATTTTGAAATGTATTCTTTAATTCTTTAAATAAGAATTGTGATGAAAGGGCGGGACTCATCAGACACAGGTTTTTCTAACTTACTTGGTGAGTTCCAGCAACCTATTGTTATAACCTCCTTATAAAGAATAAAGAATTTTTGATTTTTGATTTTGATTTTTGATTAAATGTATGTATTTATATTTAGATGACGACTATGAAAAAAGGCAGTATTTTGTACATACAACTGTGAAGTATGTAAGTAACTATTCAAGCTTATACTTTCTATGCAGATCAAGCCCTAGTAAAAGCTTGTTTGTAGAAAAAACAGGCCATTATAAAATTATCATTAGAAAACCACTCATACGAGTATATCAGCAAAAGTGATGAGATTTTCAGTATATAACAGATTATATAATATTATTTCAAATAGTATTCGAAATTCAAACTAACAATGCCATAACAATAACAAAACAGAAAACCATAAAACAGTATCTATTAAAATTCCTGCTGCATCGTAAAAATCTGGATTGAAGACATATACTACGAACATACACTATGTTAGGTCGGTCGAGGGTGCCCGAGGGTTGGTGTTGCTAGGCAGGGCTGCATGCGAAATAACGAGGCGAAATATACGTGGATGTGGTTTATGATTAAGATAGAAATATACTTTTTAACATAAAGTTTAGTATTTTGTAGATACATACTGCAAAATTCGACTTTTTTCTATAGTTTTCTTCCGCCGTAAGGTTGACTGGAAGAGATTGCTTTAGCGATAAGTCCGCCATTGTACCTCATACATACCATCACGCCTCTTTCTCATCGAAGAGGCAGGGACTATGTATTTTCACTTGCTAAGATTCTTACAAACCTTTTCCGCTTACTCCACTAATTTTCCCTTAAAGCCTGTTTTTTTTATGTTACAGCTAAACGTGGCCTTTCATTTTTAGACTGTTGACTCTGTATACCCCGCAAGAGATATAGACGTGACTATATGTGTACGTATGTTGTGATTTTCTTTTTTCTCTTAGTGCAGTAAAGAGATTATCCATCTATCAAGTCTAAAAATTAGTAGTTAAGATGCCAAGAGATTTTTTAGAAAAACAAGAAGTCCTAATAGAAGCAACGATCATATTAATAAAAATATGGAGTATGGATAGTATGTAACCAAACCTTGAGTTTTTGAATATCACTTTGAAGTATAAATCATTCGCTCTTCGCCCTTCTACCCATTTCTAAGCATTTTTTTAAATTCAATATTGGATTAGTCATTTGTCTTCCATCTTTTGTGATAGTAAGTGACGATGAAAAAACTATTTTAAACTGTTATATAGAGAATCTATTTCCAATAATTATTTATACACACTAATAAAAACATGCCACTTTCCCAGAATCTTTCCACCACCATCTTTGCACTTAACACAATTCCTGCATACTTTTATTCGCTTCATCCACATTGATAACTCATTGATAACTCTCTTCATGCAAGCTCGGTGGTTTAAGATACTTTTGACCTGACCTTTCGCCATCACGGCCCTGATTTGATCAAATAAGATTCGTAAAAGTAATGACGTAGTCAATTTCATAGACTTTACAAAGACAATATTAAAAGCAAAAATAAAATAAACCGATGAAAACGTATCACAAACGAATATTTAACCAAAAAATAACATCAAATAAATGCCACGATCAATCCGATTTCATAACTCCGCGAGCCAGACCTATAGGAACCCTATAGGTATGCCTATCAGGAGATTAGTCCCAGGCAGGGGGGCTGCACAAAGGCGTTGCTAGGTTACCAGGCATATCCAAGGTCAAATTTTATATCTATATCGAAGTAATGCAAAGGGGAGACATCTAGCACATCGATTTGTATACGTTTTAAGTCGAATATGAATGCGACGTGTGATATGGGACTTATTAGGTCAGTAAAATGTAGAGGGACTTTGAATTGATGGGGAATTTGTTTTCGTTACACTTTTTTTATTTTCATTCATCGGTAAAGGAAGATCGTGTTAATTTTGTTTGTTTTTTTTTTTTTGGAAAAGGTTTCTGTTATAATTTAATTTAACCTTATTACTCAATGCTTTATTTTGTTTGTAAACTCTTTATTGCACATGAAATAAATATAACAAATCTTAATCAAAATCTTGCTTTATCATACAGAAATCGTTTCTTACACGCTTCATTGCTTTGAATTTTTATGAAATTTAACGAAAACTAAATTAATTATTCCAAGTAGAACTAAAAAGACGTGAAATAATAGCAGCTGATAAATTTCCCGTTTTGAACCAAATTATGTCGTCTTAGACGCATAATTAAAAATTTGTGTGCTATGGTGAAAGTTTAGAAATTTAAAAAAAATCCGAGGAAAAAAACAATATTACGTACTACCATTAAAATTCAACAAGAAGTATCCCGGCGCAGGTTCGTATTGCACTCAAATCTAAATATTTTTAAAATACCCGCCAGTCCCTATCTACCGCTCTGGGGAAGAGGCCTGGTTTATGTATGTATGTATTTAAAAAAAATAAAACATTTTCAGATATTGCAGCCATTTTAGAACTTATACACCTCACAAATAAACTAGTCAAATTTGAATTCAGACCATCCCGTTTTTTGTATTCATTCCTAGTTACATTTATAGTACATACTTGTATGTACTACATATAAGTATGTACATACATACATACATATGGTCACGTCTATAACCCTTGCGGGGTAGCCAGAGCCAACAGTCTTGAAAAGATTGAATGGCCACGTTCAGCTATTTGTCTTAATGATAGAATTGAGATTCAAATAGTGACGGGTTGCTAGCCCATCGCCTAAAAAAAAAGGATCCCAAGTTTGTAAGCCTATCCCTTAGTCGCCTTTTACGACATCGATCGGAAAGAGATGGAGTGTTCCTATTCTTTTTTGTGTTGGTGCCGGGAACCACACGGCAGCATAAGTATGTACTATAAATATAACTTGGTAAAAAGTAAATATCAAGGCTAGGGCCTTTCTAGATAATCTGTATTTCATCATATTATTTTTTCCATCAACCAGATAAAACCACATTTACAAACCATAATCGACGATTTTGCGCTCAGTCGATCGCGTACGGCGCACAAAATAGTCGAGCTGATTTCATTACCAGATTTCTGTAAGGTTTCTCTTGGGTCTCAATTTTTGGTTTCTATTTTGTTTTATTTAATTTATTTATTCAAACACATTACATCTCTATGTCTTACGGAGTAGACAGAGCCGTTAACCTTTATGTTTGTTTGTTTTTAATATCTTTATTGTACAGAAATTTACACAGTTACAAGAAATAATACATAGGTACTTAAAAAGTAAATAAATAAATCACTTGCAATGGCGGACTTATCTCATGAAGGGATCTCTTCCAGATTCCCTTTATTTGTGTGTATATAAAATTTTCTATATTAAATAATTTCCGATGGCTTGTAAAGTCATCATAGTAAAATCTTCCTATATCAGTATTCCCTCAGAAATCAAGGCGTTCACAGTTTTGAAGTTTGTACACACAGACATGAATAGAAAAACCTGTAGTTGTCACTACTTTAAGGAAACTATGACATCAAATTATGGGAATCCTTAATTTTCCTCCATTAACTTACAGCAGCCTGTCTTAAATTATCTGAGTCTCAATGTCTTCATTATTATCCAGAATAAAGGCTTTGTGATTGTTGACTTTATCTTCCCTGTGATGATTAAGTGATGTAAACTAAAAAAGTATTCCTTTTAAAGTTAAAAGCTAAAACCCAAATTAAAAATTCTTCATTAACACAAAAGTGGGATCCAAACACTAAGTTCAAAGAGAACTAACCTTTCTCTCCCTCTGCAGCTGAGCGAATGCGATGGGTTTGGTTAATTAATAATTTAAAGGTATCGGGAAAATCCTGGAAAGCTTCCTGGAAAAGTGGCGATTCAATTTGAAATATTCCCCTGTTATTCTTTTTCTATTTTGATTTATAAATACGCGTCGATTTACAAAGAAAGTTATTAAAATTTTCTTGCAATTTTCACCAGATTCCAAATTGAAGTTTTTAAAATATTTTTGTAACACTTCAAATGTTTCGATAAGTAATTTATTTTATTCTGTAGACCTCATGTAAATTGTTCTGGGGTTGAGTTTGGAATGACTTGCCCGCGCGAGGTCATTGTCATTATTTGAAATACTAACAAACATTTGTTTGGCAAAAAATATTTACTATAACGTTGTTCCTTTATTTTTGTCTGAGTAATTCTAACTCTTTATTTCTCACCATTGGATACAATGCATCATTTATAGACGTCAAAAAATATTAGCAGTGTTATTATCGCTTCAAGAGTAAAAGAAATAGACGAATAATCCTTCCACTATATTAATTTGCACGTCATTTTATAAATTTTAAATGTGGACAAATATAATGCCGTGTGGTTCCCGGCACAAAAGAATAGGACCATCCATCCACATCTTCGTCAACGGCGACTAAGGAATAGGCTAATAAACTTGGAATTCTTCTTGTAGGCGATGGCATATATGAACGCAACCTGCCACTATTAGAATCTCAATAACATTCTCCCCCGCAAGGTATATCGTCGTGGTGGCAGTTGTTTTTAACACTGTTTTAGTTTTTATTAAAAATATATCTTGATTTCTCTCTAATCAAATATTTTAAGTTTTTTCTGCGAAACTTCCTGTATCCGCAATTAGTACGTTACAGACAAACCTAATATATATAAAAATATATAATATATTCATAAAAGAAAATTAACATTAACTTTGACTTTACCATGTTGTAAAGTCCTTAAAAGCAGGCCATTAAAAACGGACAATTAAAAATCATTGTTAATTTCTTTCACAAAATGAGTAATACTTTTCCCCGTGACAGTGCATTTGGGCAATTCTGCGAGTTATTTACGGGCCCAATAAAGCGGGACTTAAAATTGTTAATGAAAAGCTATTAAAACTCCACACCCTCTATAAATTACGCGGTGACATTGCAACGGAAAGAAAAATTCCACCAGCTTTGAACAAATTACATAGTACACCGTTTTTCGGTATCGCATGCCCCTTTATTTTGGCGGGTAAATTGTTACCTGTTAGCCTTTTGTGCTTGTTTTGAGGATTGTATAAAAGCTCAGTTTACTATGTTCTTTTTTTTTGAAATAAAACTTCGTTACTAAAAGAAACAAAAGTGTAAAAATTTCCTGCTTTATAAAAAATATGAAAGTTTTTCGCTGTATGTTAAGCTTTAATATAGGAAATTATCGAAAGCATTGTTTACTCTTTATAAAAACTATCACGGGAACGGAAATTAACCGCTGGGTTGAATAGAATCTATTTCGATCGTTAAAAATTTAATTACTACATTTTATTTCCGAAAATATTACTGAAAGAAATTCTTTTCGCCCCATCAGAAATAAGTATTCAATACACGCATTATTGCTAAAGTAAATAAATGGTCGTAATTGAATGCCGATTGACCCCTAAGCAGCTGTGTCGAAATGCCCCGAAGCTGTGTTATACTATGAATACTAAATATAATAGCAATTATATAAAATACTAGCGACCCGCCCCGGCTTCGCACGGGTGCAAAATTATAAATGTTATAATACATAAAAACCTTCCTCTTGAATCACTCTACCTGTTACAAAAAACCGCATCAAAATTTTAAAGATTTAAGTTATACTATGTAGTGATTACGCCTAATAATATATGATTATGAATTATTCGTTTTGAATGTAAATTTTGTGTAAAATTAAAATTTTTGTAACTCAAATATTTACCTACTTGTAATTTAGAGATCGTAAAAAATGAGGTCTAGATGGTCCGAAATATTTTGCCTCTGTTTACCCTAGGAAAAAGACGTCATTTTAATGTATATTTTTAAATACTAACGAAGATAATATTTATAAAGAAAAACTCGTATCATGTACTCACCAAAAGAAAGCTCACATCATTTTACCCTGTATTTGTAACAGATATTTCGTGACTCACTTACCAGGTTAAGGTGTCCGACTTTTGAGCTTGTTGCTCGTTCCAAAACGCACATTTTCGAATCAAAGGTGGTTATCGTATTTTACCAGTCACAGATTTTTGTAAAAGGGTTCACTGTGCATGGTAACATTAAAATCCAGTAACAGTTAGTAATATTCATATTGCTTGTCAGATTTTGTCTCCAATAATATTTACCCTTAAACGAAAGAAACCCCGCTCAAACAGCAAATTGTCATTCTACTATCGAATGAAAAATTCTATCGATAGTCAATTTATATCCCGGTCAAGTCTTAAACCATAAGGACGTTAATCGAAATCTTATTTCATAGCAAATGTACCGTGAATAGTGCAAAGCCTCCCTGTACATCACAAAAGACATTTGATTTTGACCTGCGCCATAGTGTAGCAAAATGGTGTAGTACGTTTTCTTATAGTTAGAATAGATTGAACTTTTATTGCTAAAATCCCGGTTATAATAATATACATATATATTACATGTTGAAACATTTTTAGTACAATTATATTTTCTTTCATTTCTTTGTAAAAAATGTCACTTTTAAATTTCAAATTCACACCATAGCATTAAAAAAACTTATCGTAAATATTTCAATATAAAATATACGATTTTTTTATTTAACCTGTATGAGTTACATAGTAAGGTTTGTTTTATCCCAAATTTTTTGCAATAAAATTAGAGTGATGAAATTCAAATTTGTAAACATAAACTTGCATTACAATTAGTTGGCTCGGGAGAAATCATTGAAATCAGAATAAAACAGAATTTCTATAATCAAATTACAATTTCTATAAATGAGTAAATTAGTCTTTCGACTGTATATTTTAGTCTGTACCGAAACTGCTTACTGACGCACGCCTGCACACGACGCCATTTATTTTCAATAATACACTGAAAATATCCTGTAAGCATAAAAATGAGAAAATTGTTGGATGATAATATAACTACATACAAGCATACCTATAATCACGTCTATAACCTTTGCGGGGTAGACAGGGCCAATAGTCTTGAATAGACTGAAAGGCCACGAACATCTGTTTGGCTTAATAATTCAAATAAGGGAGTTGATAGCCCATCGCCTAAAAGAATAATCTCAAGTTTATAAGCATATCCCTTAGTCGCCTTTTACGAAATTCATGGACAAGAGATGGAGTAGTATACTATTCTTATTTCCATTGGTGCCACACGGCATTCTAACCAATAACATAACTTCTTTAAGTCTGTCTCGTCTATTAACACTTCTCTTTCTTGTCGGGAGTTAAAAATACACGGTCGAATGAAACAATTTGTTTGAAACCGCTTTTACAAAAAGAAAATAGCGTGTAGTAATTTAACCGTCAAGATTCTTGTGAGCAATTAAGTACAGAGTCCGAACTATGTTTTCTTCGCCAGTAACAGATAGGAACTTTTGCTATTTTTGAACTATTGCTTAATTAATTCTTACACGTTTAGTTTTTGTTATAATCGTTGTATTGTTTGCTATCGTCTAAAGGTTTTACTAAATTCACACAGAATTTCGTAAAAATCGATCCAGCGGGTTAAGCTGTAAAAGACATGACAAATAAAGCAATTTTTACAATTTCATTTTTTTATTATTGTTATTTTCAGAGAATCAGCATTGCCATTCAAATTGGCAATGCTGCCAGCCTTCTGGACACACACCCGCATGTTGATGCTATGCAGGGACTGTACAATTTGTAAATAAAATTTTAGTAGGTAATCACCTTTTTTTTCTCTTTCTTTTTTATATGTATTTTTTATACATACATTCATACATATAGGCAGGTCTTTATCCCTTACGAGATAGACAGAGCCAACAGTCTTGATGGGTTGATTGAGGCTTAATTATAAAATTGAGTTAATAGTGACACAATATTTTATGTTTTATTTATAAACGAACAATTCTACAGACGAATAAAATTAGTAGCTTACCATTGTATTTTACATGTAACTACTGTCCATCAGACAAAAATTTCTGATTCTTCTCACGTCCTCGCCTTTTTTTACTGGCAACATTGTGTGTGCCCAGACTGAAATTACAGTCTTTTACGTACAATTCGGGTATTTTGATTTACCTATTCTGCAATACTGTTGCGCGGCAAAAGATAAATTGGGCTATTGATCTTTTTAGTTGATATTTTTGTGTGTGTGTGTTTTTTTTTATATAGTGATAACATGTTTTAACTTGACTGCATTTTATTTGTGACGTCAATAAAAGTATGCAAATAAGTGCCTGATTTGACATTTTCAAAATTAAGACGAGATTTTATTTAATCAAATGCCTTTTTAAACTCAAATATATACATTGATATATAATAACGTTTTTTATCTCTTGCGGGGTAAACAAAGCCACCAAGATAGATATTGTAGAGACACTGCTGGACATGTGCCTCTCCTATATCTTCTCACCTAGCTTTATCAAACTGAAGACTGACGCGGGCCTTGAAATGTAGCTGTTAAGGATTACAACAAGAGAGAGATAGTGAAAAATTTAAACATTATCCAAAAAACATATTATTAATCATTCTTATATATTTTTGGTGTATATATTTCAAGAAATTTCATATAACTAACTCATCTCAACATTCACAAGCCGTAACCCTGTCTTCAGCGAAAGTGGAGACTTTACGACGCCCACGTTTATTGATACTAGTTTTAAAATTCGATTTTAAAACCTTCTCTTCTCGACAACCACGTGAATTAAGACAGATTACAGGAAGGTGGTCTTTATAGCAAGCGTTTAAATAAAAAATATTAAATGTTTAGATCTTGTTATCTTCCTTTAGTTTTTCCCACGTCATGTAAGGGTCTCTCAGCTCTCCTAATATTTCTGCGTCATGATAATCTGTCTAGGGATATCGGGTCGGGAAGATTTTCTTTTTTTACGAGACTAGTCATTCAAATCTTAAGATCTCATAATGAATCGAAGAAATACTTAATTGCCAATCATATTTACATACTTTGATTTATTTTGTAACCATTTTTTTTTTTCATGTTATAAAAATTCGCACGATTATGAGTATTTACGTATAGATTTCGATGGCCCCATTTTCAAATATGAAATGTTTTTTTCATAATACGGCGAATTTGCTCTCCGTAAAAAAAGCGCTGTAAGTGCGGTATTCACGGCATCTTTTTTTGTCCAGATAACAACAGAAGTCTTCAACAGATTCAACAAAAATCCATAGTCTGTAAGTCCTAGTGTTTGTGCTTCCAATTTTTTTACCGTATATTTATTCATGTGGACAAAAACAAACATCGTAAACTCCGAACGTAAACGAACACCTTGCTTGATACAAAAGGAAATTGCTTATTTTACGTCCGCTGACGGTTGTTTCGCTAGCACTTATTCGTTTGTGTATAAACACCTTTATGAGATCTATAACGTGCATAATGCTGGCACTTAAAAGGTATGAAGTTGTAAAATATTCATCTTGTCTGTCTCAAATCTCTCAGACAGAATGCTGTGCGGAGTTAAGATGTATCTTAATCTTAAATTTGTTGAATTTATTCAACAGCTTTCTCGATATTTCTCCCGATATTAATTTCTTCTTCTTTCTGCGTCTGACCCGGTTACATTATCGCCTGAAGAGAGGACTGCGATGCGCTTGCCCCGTATCATGCCACGCGCGACGCTGTTCTTATAGCGCAAAACACTATCGCTGTTTCGCTTTTTGTTATGAGGTTAAACGGGACAACGATAGTTTTTCACGAGATAAAAACTGTCGTGCGTACCACGCTACAGGAGCTAACCATGCTAATTTACAGCGACGAATTGGCTCTTAATTTAGTATGGAATCGGCTCTTGATATTAGCTACTTCATTATACTCGTACATCCAAGAAATACTATATTTTTTTCATAACTTACATTATCATTCATTAGCTTGAATTCTTGCTAATGACAGCGTTTACTGTAAAAGATTTGTCAATTTTTAGTGACAGCAAACTCGAGTTGAAAACATATATATGAAATGTTCATATAATTATATGTCTTTTAATCGAATTGTAGATGGATCCTATTTTGCTCTGCTGTAAACTTTAGGCCGAAGCTGTTTCCTATAAAAAAATAATTCCCAAAATATGTTTTCTAAACAAGGTAAATTTATTCTGTAATTTTTTAAGACGAACATATTTCCTGTGTCATAAAAAAATGTCACAAAGTCATCACAATGGGACGTCAGATTTTAACGAGGCAATATTCCTTTCATTGTTCATCGTCTTCAACTTATAAATCATTTATTCGATCCTCCGGCTATGCTCAGATTAAGAAAACAATGGATGACAATCTATCAACACGGGTCCATTTAGTAGACAATGGCTAAGAGACGCCGGTGAAGTGAAGCGGTTTATATTATATTTATCTTTAATTATTACACGGAGGAGAAAAAATGGAAGGCTTCTTACAAACGTAGAAACAAAATATTTAAATAAATTATTATTCTGTGTGGATAATAAAATAATTAATATTATAATAAAAAAAAAAAAAAAATTTTGAAGTGCAGCCACAGAGCCTAAAATGAACGGGCGGCGACCTAAAAATAAGGGTCATTTATCGGTTAAAAGCAATCACTCTGTGAGTCCCACCAATTAAGTGACTCCAGCGGCTCGCAGAACTTTTCATCGCCTTCAGATACACTTAAACATTTGGGTAGGAACATCTTGGCACTGATGAAAAAAAGAGAAGATCGGACGCCAAGACCCGCAAAGAAATAATCAAGTCTGAAGCTGAGAAGTTTAGATTAAAAACCTAGATAACAGATTTATCTTTCTTTACATAAATAATTATTCTTTTTATACAAACTTGATAGTTATGAGTCTTCCTAACATCTTTTTTGGAATATGTTCCCTTAATTTCTCGGAGATAATCTTGCAAGCAACTAAATATTCCCCGGTGTGTGGGCAGCCTAAAGCTGAACGATCCACGAAATAATGACGCGATCCGTCGCCGAGGGAAAGGAATACGGAAAACAAATAACGATTTTCTTTTGTTGGCTTATTATTCTCTAGGGTATTCATTACTTCGTCTACGTTTTAGCTCCAAACGAGAGTTCTGTAAATATGAAAGCTGAAAGCCGGAATATTAGTTATGCCGGTTTTGGTATGAGTACGGTACGAATACATTGTTGTATTACAAAATTACATGTCTACCATGCTGGCCTTGTATCACAAAAAAAGATGTGTTCCATAAGCTTTATTTCTAGTGAAGCAAAGGAGAATATGTGTTATAAATACATTTATTTTATTGAGAAAAAATGGATATATAGATAGAATATCTTTGCACATAACATTATAACAATAACTTTATCCTAAACTTTTGTTAAGGTAATGTACAAAAGGCGGCCTAATCGCATAATGCGATCTCTTCCAGGCAACTACATCAGCATCACATCATTTTGTTTAATATAAATAATAAACTGTTTAGAAAGAAACTAGCTCAGTTTATAACAGATAGTTTTTGTTTTGGGTAAATAGTTTATTATTATGACTTTCTTCGTTCCAAAGTCAGTCCCAGTTTCATCCTAACTTTCTAGAGAGGAGCCTGAGGGGCGATTTTGTACACGAAGCGACTGTCATCTGACTATTGTAACATTTGCAGGGCAATCCAACCCGTATTTGATCATGAATTCACATAATAAGGAAGGTTTTCTCACGATGTTTTCCCTCAACGTAAGTTTAAAATATTATTATGATATTATCCTCTATTTAAATCTTTGTCTTTGTCTACAAAGTTAAATATAAATTTCACGAGTAAACTGCAGACGACATCTATCATCTTCGCACGCTTAATAAAACCCTAATTGAATATTTTATTACTTTACTTATGGCGTATAAAATATCATTTTATAGTTGTTTTATAGCCCTAGTTATAACGTCTGCTTGACACTTGATTGTTGCTTCGGTACTTTAAAATAACAATGGATTTTAGTGACTTATAAATGTGTATTGTCCCTATAAATTTCAGTTTGAAGATTAGTCTTATCCCAAAAGGTGACCTCTAGTGTTGTGTTTAACATAATTATTATGATTCTGCTAAACTGCCCAAATAGCATGCCCCGTCTTTATCCTGCAAAAACTATCGCTGTCCCGTTTTACGTCATCATATAAAGCGAAACAGCTATAGTTTTTCAGCCATTGTGCCATACTAGGGGGGGCTGTGTTTGATATATTATTGATTTGGTTCTTTGATACTGGAAAAGATGAACGAGTGATTGAATAATAAAAAAAAATATGTATCCGTAAAGCGTTCTGGACATTATGATTTTAAAAGTTGTTCGGCTCGAGAAGTGATTTCGAACTAGCTCGACAAAGAACACGCGAAATCAAAATGCCGGCTGAAATCATACTTCTTTTGGGTGCTGATGCGTAGGATGATTTTTGCAAGAAAAGCGTACCAAAAGCATCCTGCTGTTCAACGCGGCCACGCGCTGAAGATGGATGTTTTCATAAGACGCGATAAAATCAAATTACTTACCTAGATTAAAAGCTCTTCAAAGATGTGACTAATGTCACGAAGATGATCATGATGGATAAATACGTCAAACTTACAAAATCCTTATTTTTTTATCAGGGGTTCAAAGGCCCGTCGGTGTACAATAATGCAAGTAATATTGTAGTAAGCAACTGTCATTCACATTGCCCATACATAAAACTCTTTACCCTTTCTATGCACGGATTGAAACTACTTAAATACCGTCACGTCTGAGATTATTGCTCCGATACGCGTATGTATCAATTTTTCACGCTGTCAAATATGAATGGAGACGAAACGAGATTTCCATCAATACAGCTTTATATCTCGCATATTGTTTGCTAAGAGATATTTGATGTAAGGCAACAGCGGAAATTCATATTTCTAATTCAGAAAGTACGTGTTGGTTGCTATGTTTGTTTAAACTAACATTTTCTGCAATCTTTCCGGTTTCGACTATTTAAAACTGACAAAACTTCAAAAGAAAGCAAGAAAACAATAAATTCTTTGAAGTGATTTTTTTATTGCGAACAAAATATTTAATGGTTTAATTTATTTCCCTACGATTGAAACCCAAATGTCTTTTAGGCAAAACACTATACTAAAGCTTCTGTAACTCACACATCGAATTACTATGCAACAGAGCGCACCCAAAAACCTTTGCACGTTACGTTCTAAAACCTAATTACCTAAGCTCTCACATGAACCATCATGGTTTGTTCCCTTTGAGCAATAGAGAAAAACAGTGCCGTGAATTGGCAATCCCCAACTTTGGAATGGGACTTTTCATATTTTTTCTGTTGATGTCTGCAACGCAACGCAACGCAACACAACGCGTCTTACTTAACTGCTGGTTACAAATAAATTTAAAAATAAATTTGTAGGTAACTATATTAATACATACATACATATGGTCACGTCTATATCCTTTGCGGGGTAGACAGAGCCACCAGTCTTAAAAAGACTGAATGGCCACGGTCAGCTATTCGGCTTAATGATAGAATTGAGATTCAAATAGTGACAGGTTGCTAGCCCATCGCCTAAAAAAGAATCCCAAGTTTGTAAACCTATCCCTTAGTCGCCTTTTACGACATCCATGGGAAAGAGATGGAGTGGTCCTATTCTTTTTGTATATACTATATTAATAAAGATTCAAATTAACATATGTATTTAATATAAAAATTATCACATAAAAATTATATACGAGTAAATATGAATATTATCCAAAAATCTAGGCATCACAATCGAAAATGCGGCTCAAAAAGGAACAAACCTACCAGACGCAAGTTTCCTACGAGCTCGAATTCCACTCTCATAATAACATAACGCGATATGTTATGATGTGGTTTCATTAAAGCCATAGGAAAATGTCTGGCTAGACAGCATCCGACCTATGCACCTACGTTTTTGCTAAGGAATATGCTCGCAATTTAGATTAAAATACCTTTCACATGTTGAAAGTGAGAAATATTAAGACGTTGTAAAATATTCTTGGGGGAGAAAATATTCATTTTAATTCCAAGCAGGCTGCTACGCTTTTCTTATCTTTTAGGCAATCGACCTTGCGCACCTTAGTATAGACGTACAAACTACGGCTACATTACATTTATTTGAAATTCAGTGCCCTTAATCGCAACGATACTCCCGTTAAATAAGATAGGTATTCTGTCTGGTCAAGCGAACCCGAAACTGATGATCTAGCATGGAGAGAGTAATGACTGTGGATGACGAGAAAGTAGTTTGCAGGGATCATGGAAAGATGTACTTGTTTCTGCATAACCTTCCAGGAAAGAGGTGTTTAGTGTTAAGATTTCTGTAAGTATAACCGCATCATGCAATAGAAGAAAATCAACTTGACACTTTATACCTTAGCTATCAGAGCTCGTGGACTATTTCTAAACCTAGCTGTTAATTTATGAAGTAAAACTATGAAAACCGCAGGCTAGGAATGCAATCAGCATTCGATTAATTAATAATTCTAGACCGGTCTGAGGACATAAACTCTACAGTCCGTGTTACCACAGTAAAGAGTAGGTCAGAAGTTTAAGTCGAGATGTATCGAATAGGACTATAATCCCACCACCACTCATAGCTAGCAGCCTTTCGATTAGGCGAGCCGAATCATGGGAGGAGTTCGCTGCTCTCGCGTTAGCTCCGCACAACGCATTCTTTCTTAACTCCCTACAAAATCTTAATAGTATGTTTTAGTTCTGTGTTACTCACCTATTTTATTTTATCTTTATCTTGACTACTACTACTAATGTAGACAATGTGCATTCGTCCATGATTTAGATTTAAGAGATCTATATTTGTATATTGACGTCCGATGAAAATGCTGCAGTGTAGTTTGTTCCGCCGATTCTTCTACACATGCGCTTTGGAAGCGGTAGTAGTTATAATTAGATTTAAGTGATGTGACGTCAATAAGTGATACCTTGTATCCAATTTTGAAAATAAATCTATTCTATTCGCCCCCTATTCTAGGAAGCTGATGGTACACGTTACGTTATCGAATAGGACCAACATACATACCTAATTATAGTATGTTTAATTAAGTGTTTTGTTCATGAAGAAAGTTATAAATTTGGTGGGGGCTAAAGAGGCATTCAGGGTTTATGGCAAGTGTAAAGATGTAGTCTCTGCCCGCCCCTCTGGGAAAATATGTTTGTAGTATATGCTGTTTTTGTAGCTACATAGTTTTTAATATTATTAATAGAGTACTTGTATTACTTATTCATAATTAATTGTCAATTAATAATAATATTATATCATCATAAATTACGAAATTGAACGTTCCAACAAAGTTTGATGTAACCCTGTATAACGAACTGTCCTAGCCTTAATAAAAATGTAATTACACAAAAGTATATATATATTATTTTGTATGTGCTTTTTAGGTATACAGTACCTATCTATTACAGTTAGACTGCAGATCTAGCTTTCTGTTTATAGATTCACATACTGTGGAGTTACTCCCACCCCATTACTACCCCGTTTTAATACTGCTCACATTTAGTTGAAGCCACTCCTTACATATTAATTTTGAGAGAATGGCGCCTAGACTATTGTTGATATCGAAAATTACTCCTTTTGTTAACCGAAGCTATTAAATCGCCTTTAGATCCAGTAATTGCTAGGCAAATGCTAGTCTTTAGCTAATTGCATAAAAAATCTAATTCGTTTTATTCTTGATAAATTTAAATTGTAGAATAGGCACTCCTTTATTGCAGAACAATAAAGCTAAGTTTGCTTTAATTAAAAAGGTAAAAAATTGTATTTGTAAGATAATTTTTCAATGTTAGCGTAATTTGTATTGCAAATTACTTATAATTTTGAAAACAAAAAGCAATCTTTGCGACTTGATTGTGAATTTTATATTTAGTTTATGTTTATTACAGGGTATGATTAAAATAATATATACTCGTATGTGTTACATTGAATGGAGACCTGCAAAGTTTTAGTCGCCTGCCGTGATCTTACTCCTGCCTGGAAGAGATTGCAAAATGCGATAAGGCTGTCTTTTGTACATCACCTAGGCAAATTTAGGATAAGTTACATACATAAAATCACGCCTCTTTCCCGAAGGGGTAGGCAGAGACTACCTCTTTCCACTTGCCACGATCTCTGCATACTTCCTTCGCTTCACCCACATTCATAACTCTCTTCATGCAAGCTCGGCGGTTTCGGGTACTTTGACCTGACCCTTTACCAGGACGTCCTTAATTTGATCAAGATACGTTCGTCTAGGTCTTCCCACTCCGACCTTTCCGTCCACTTTCTCCTTGTATATCTGCTTAGTCAACTTATTGATAAGTTATCTATCTATACATATAATAAATCTGTAGAAGGGTCAATTCTGTACATTAAAAATATTGAAAAAATAAATAGCAGGGGATGTTACTGGATCGATACCAAACCAAATATGTGATTAAAAATTTTTTGTCTGTCTGTCTGTATGTTCAGGCATCACGTGAAAACCAACGGTTCTATTTTGATGAAACTTGGTATAATTATACCTTATTATCCTGGGCATAAAATGGGATACTTTTTATCCTGGAAAAATACGTAAAAAATCTTAATTTTTCAGTTTAAGCGATCTTCTCTTACTAAAAAAGGTAATAAAATGAATTACAGTTTTTAAAAAGAAAAAAAAAACAAATGAAATGGGAATAGCGCGTAATTGTTATTAGAGACTTGAGTTGTTTGCAGTTCATAGTTTATAGTTTTGCATATATTTTATATATTAGTATGATAATAGTATAAATAACACTGAAGTGATACAGTACATTGTATTTTGGTTTCGTCACCTGCAATCTGCAACTTCAAACAATCCCATATATTCAGCAGACCATTAAACAGTAATGATAGTGAAAATTGATTGCGACGTCACATACACTAGTACTGACTATTATACCAAATTCGATGAATGAACGTGAATGATTTTTTTAAAATATTGTATTTAATCAAATATCGATAGACTATCGATAGTGGACTATTAAGCGGCAACGCCAATCACAACCGTCCCATCGCCGTCTCTTCTCAAACTTTGGTCTACCGTGTACCATGAAATTCATTTATATCAATCGCTCTAGTCGGTTGGACCGCTACGTTGGATATTACTGCTACGCTTCTAATTAACTACGGCCCACGTCTGAAAGTTGAGCAGCTGTTCCTAAGCGCTCATAACGCCCTAGTACTTTATGCTTGTTGGTGAAGTATGAGTATTTGCCCAGTCTTTAGTCAGGGTATTACACAGTCGAGTAGAAATGGCCATACATGAAGCAATTTTTAGTCTCGTACTTAAGGCCTGCGCACACCAAAAGTAGGTCAAACGAAGCGCAGTTTGTAAGCGGGCCCGCTAAGAATTGAATTGTAAGAAACTCTTCAAAGTCGCCACACTGCGACGCGACGGCAAAGCAGTTCAAGCGCGGAATAATTTCACATAACAATTCATTGATTGAATTTAAATCATCTTTAAAAATGTGTAAATGGTTTCAAACAACAGACCAAAAATTAATAGTCACAACAGATTTACTTCACAAAAACAATCTGGCGTCCATTTTCCTTTTCAGATGTAAATCAACATTCGATCCTTTGTTATTGTGATTGCTAGCAATTAAAAAGATAAAACGAGATTGCATTTAAACGATTCAATAACAATTTTTTGTTTGCGGCCCGACATGAATTCAGTAGTTTTGAAAACGGATTCATATTAAAATTCAAAGCTACCTGAAATTCATTGTTCAGCAATATGTGGTATTTAAAAAATTGTTGGTATTTATTTTGACAACAAAGTCAATATAATTTAATTGTTAATTAAGTACATGTGACAAGACAAAAAAAATAATTTAAAGATATATTATTAGTTATATTAATTTGATTGGCATCACCACAAGCCAATATGCTTGGACTAGAGATACGAAATTTGGCAATATTAGCTTTACGTACGAATAGTGTAGCGATGTACCAAGAGAGGACTCCCAGAATTATTTCGTTCCTACAGGAATTTATAAGCCTCGCAGAAAATATTTGGCCATATAAGTATGAATTTATAAACAAACAAACTACCGAATATTTTGTTTACAAGCGCAGATGTACAGCCATCTTAAGGATCCGTCAGTCGCAGGTGTCAGCACCCAGTAATAGTAATTAGTGGGTGTCAGTTAATACCGGTAAGTCTCGAAACTTCGCTGAGGTGTCAAAGCCATTGTTCCCCCTTTCTGATTACGATCGACGTACTTTTAGGAGTTATTTGAATATTTAAGTAGTTATATATACGTTAGAACATTACTTTTATGTAATGTTATTAGAAGATTACTTTATTGCTACAAATGTTAAGCGGTAAGTTATTAATCTTTTTAATCTTTACCTGTGAGAACTATTGAATTTGATACTTAAGTGATATCTTGTACCATTCAAAAAAATGTAAGAGACTACAATACTTGTGTATTGTCATAATCGTATCATTTCTTTATGTAATTTTGTAAGTAAATAAGTTGGTTTTTGACTGAAATTGAAACACAAAAAATACAGTAGAAATGAGAACCTCTTCCTTTTTTTTAAGTCGGTTTAAATCACGCTTATGCTTCAATGTGGCACTTATTAATATACGAGTAATCTTAAAAATAAAATGGCAAACCGCAACTTATAAAGTAAGTTTATTTGTTTGTTTCTTGTCTTTTCATGGGTTATCTGGTGAACCAAACCCCTTAAAATTTTGCGTAAGTGTATTAAATTTAAATTTGAAATACGTTTTATTTTGCAATTTCCACGTAAAACAAAAGTTTCTAGGGGGGAACTTTTTTTTTACGTGGAAATTGCAAAATACGTGTATTCTCTTGTAGGTAGCACTTAATTCGCGAGGGCAAAGCTGCGGTCAAAAATTAGTACATAAATAAATGCCTACCAAAATGCAATGCGTTCCAATTACAAATTCAAACAATGCCATTTTCCCCGTCATAAGAAAACAAAACAGGCGTTAATCCTTCCAATCTGCATAACACTAATAACATTTTACTGACAATAGACCGAGAGACGATTTCGTTTCCGCGACGTCAAACAACGAGCATCTTAAAATTAAGAATTTAAATTCAAATTTGGAATCCCGGAGCGAATAGGTGAAACGAAATAAATATGAATATGAATGGTGAATCAGACAAGCCGCAACGGGTTTGGAATTATTAACTTTTGAAGTGGAAGGTACCGTCGGGAGCACAGGAGATTGCGTCTAACCAGCCTGTCATGTCATTTCTGAACGCCACTTGTGATTACCAATTTCCAGGATTATTAGGACTTTTTTATTTGTTAGTAGCTATTTGTTTTCGTTTTATAAGTATGTAAGTGGCTAACGCTCATATAGTAAACTTCTTACGAGTAAAGAAATAAACTTTTTTATACAAAATGACAAATCTGTCTCAGCCTTTACATTTAAATACCTTCTTCGTGTTAACATTTTGTAAAATTTTCACACCTCCTATAATATATATAGACAAACGATTCAATGATTGAAACGATTACAACAGAAATTTAACTTTAATTTGGCAAATGTAAGCATCTTGTTAGATCTCATCAACATCATGTTAGACCAAAACTGCGAAATAAGTCAACAACGGTATTTGACATCTTTTGGGTTCCCCATTGCACCTTTTTCTTATTACGGCTTCAAAGCCTGGGTTTCGCTTGAAAATTAAACTTGAAAATTATAAAATCCTTGCTTAATTGTTACCGAGTGTGTTACCAACTCTATGACAAATAAGTGCTGCCAAAACACTGGGCGTTGAAGCCTGAAATGTATTTCGAATGAATGATCACCCGAAATTTCTCCAGAAACGGGGTGTTTTACAGCTTTTAAGATTTTTCGCTACACGCGATTAGCCATTAGTTAAGGCTAGCGCGCGCGTTAAGGTTCATATTTATGTTCCGACTGTACCCGAGCCAGACATCTCGAAACACGGCACATAGGCCAGCGGAGACAATTTGGTTCCAACGTATAATTTGGCAGGAGGGCCCTGGGTGACCGGTGCGCCGGGCGAATCTCAAGTAGAACGACGCACTTGTTTACACAGCGCATACTAATGTGGATTCGTTTTTCGAAAGTGTTCCTGGCCGGTTTTTGATAAAGGAAGTATTTTAAATCGAGCGTTACGATTGAAGATAGAATATTTTAGATTGCCTATTTATAAATAATGGTTTTTTTTATTGCTCAGACGATTTAAATGGGTGCCAAAAATTTGATTGACATTTTGTAAAGAATTTTGGTCATGTGGTTTTATTTCTTATGACTTAAGTACACATTTTCTCACGTCCTTTAGGTGGGTTAAGAACACGTGGACTCTGAAACAAAAATAGATTTTTTTTATATATTTTAAATTTATTTTTTAAATCTCTACAAAAAGAAACACAAAGTTCGTTCAGAAATCTCAAAATTGGCATTTACCTGAACAAATAACTCCCTTGTAGTGTAGTCTACACAATCGTTTCCAACTTCGGAGGCACTCAAACTTTGCAGACGATTTCGATCTAGTACTAAACGGGGCTGTATCGAACATGGCTAAATATTTTCATGCGATAATATTCCTTATAACTAACAGTATACAATCTATATTTGTATAATTGATCAAGCCGTAACAATGCAGAATCACTGCGGATGTATGTACGGCTTTTAATTAAAGGCAATTTTAAAGTACCTAATGGTTTTAAGTTCTCTTTTGTGACTCGGAAAAGTCATTGTTACATGTCTGTCATAGGATTTGAATCTGACAACTTTTTTTCGATGAAATTGAGATTCAAAATAATGACAGGTCGCTATAGCTGCAAGAAGAATACCAAGCTTATCAGCCCCCAGCCCCTCTTTAGTCGCCTTTTACGGCATCTGTGAAAAAGACATGGAGTGGTGCTATTCCAATTATGTAATATTTATTATCTATATTCCTTTTATATTTGTTTGGCACCTTTACCACTAATCAAAAACAGCAAATAGCTCAGATTGTTGACTTGAAATAAATCATATTACAGACAAGTTCAATCTCCCCTCATAATCTTATTTTTCACTTCACTACCTCCATAGAGAATTTATTGTTGTTAATTAAGAATTGTGAGCTACTGATAACGAGATTATCTCACGGTCTTTAATTAGAAATTGGCATTTGGATTCGTAGGAGTGTATAATGAGAAATTCTTAAATAATCCTTAAGTAATCTTATTACAATCGCTCAAATCGTTAAGGAAATATTAATATAAACAATAGATAAAATAAAATATGAATTTATTTTTAGAAAGACAATGTTTTGACAGAGAGTTACATGCATACATATAGTCAGGTCTTTATTCCTTGCGGGGTAGACAGAGTCAAAAGACTGAAAGGCCACGTTCAGCTGTATGGCTTTATGATGTAATTGAGATTTAAATAGTCACAGGTTGCTAAACCATCGCCTACAAGAGGAATCCCAAGTTTATAAGCTTATCCCGTAGTCACCTCATACAAAGAGATTTGTAAAAAATAATTTTGCATGTATATGTGACTGACTGCCAAACAACGTACAATCGAAACTACTAGGCGCGGAAGGCTAAAATGTTATATGCAGGTAATTTTTATGGGAGGTATAAAAACAAATACAGAGATAATATTTCGCAATTCCAACAGAAACGGGAACAGATAATCTTGTTTATGTACAAGATTTTCTTTTAACACAGACATAATTGTCGTAATGATGCATACAAAGATACAGTCACGTCCATCCCTTGCGGGGTAGACCAAGTCAACATTTTTGAAAGGACTGATGAATCTGGCTTATGGTTAGCTATTTAATGATGAATCGATAGTATCTCGCCAGGCTATATGTTATAACCTGAGAGCACGCGACTCCTACAATGTTTAGATAGAGGTTGTTATGTTACAGGCATCTGGTTAAATTTGATTGAAGAACTAGCTGGCTTATTGAATGACCGTGTGGTTCCTGGAGCTTTAGAATAAGACTACTCTATATATTCCATATATGCAACTGAGTGAATTTTTAATAAACTTGGGATTCTTCTTCATGGCAATGGGCTAGCAACCTGTCACTATTTGAATTTCCATTCCATCATTAAGCCATACAGCTGAACCTTTTGGTCTTTTCAAGGCAGATGGCTCTGTCTGCCATGACTTTATGTAAGTATGTATTAAACATGAGAAATGATTATATGTATGTATCATACTAGTCCAAGTCTTCTGAATTTTCAAAGGCATGGCACCTAAAAATGCCTTCAGTCCAGAACTTACCCCCATTCGAGATCGTTCTAGATCGTTCGAACCCACAGCACGTGAGAGGTGACAGCTAAGACCGGGTATTGATTTACTTTCGCTATCACCCTGGGTCAGATGCGCGCGGCTGTAGGCCACTGGATCATTGCAGTGTGTACGGGGCACCTCGTGATGCCTGGTGCAGTCCGCTGACTGCATCCTAGACTGGGTCTAGATTGATTCGTGAAATAGTCAAAGACTTGAAAGTTAACTGGGTTAGAAATGTAAGCGATTTCTGAAGACTGGTTGTGAAGTGCACTGTATCTAGTTTGATGATTGATGATGATTTTCATCATTTTTTTAATGTAAACTTTTCATATTATGAGTGATTGTGAAGTGAAAAGATGGAGTTTTACTTACTTTTGGGTGTTGAATGAAAAAGTGTTTTATTGATTGTTATTTTAAAAGATAACAGAAGCAACTTCTGAATATACATTAGGTTCAACAGTGCGTGCGTGTTCAAGTTATAAAGAAATTGAGAAACAGCAGTCATTATGAGGATCCAATTTAAAACTGTACACGAACACTCATGATGTTATTTAACAGATTACATACATGAGCAACAAATTAATAAAATAATCTTCATATTTGTATCATTGCCTAGTCAATATGAATGTTTTTTTAAGGCAGTTCTGCCAGAAATTGGTTGGTTAATTTATTAGTTAGCTTTATTTATGAGAAAAAAGTTTTCGTACTGGTTGGCAATAAAAAATTCCAAATTCAATTTTATTTTTAACTTTCGCGTTGCTGTGAATATATTCTACTCGTAATTGAAATTTGAACAAGTTTATAACGCTTCCGAAAATTCCGAATTCAAATTTACTTTTTTTCTCAGATATCCATTACACGCATACAGAAAAGTCTAAATTCAATTCTGACCATTGCAAAATGACGTAGGTCCGTTTATCGGATCGTTTCGCTTGCCGTCACACAATCTCCTAGACGTTTCTTTGAGCCGTAAATACGATTTGCAACACAAAATCCAATGGAAAGTGCAAAGAGATTAGATATATCTCTCAAAGTATAAAGTTCGCGCGTCTCTTTTAAAGAGATTTAGTTCTGGAATTCGATCAGTGACATTATTGAAATACTCGTAATCTGAGATGTTATTAAGAACATTTTAAGTAAATCTGTAGTACTTACTGTCTTGAGAAATTGTGATAATTTAACAACAACTAAAAAAAAATCATTTTTTTTTAAATTCATTATGATAGGATACTTTTTTACGCTTAATAATTGTCAAAACTTTTAGTTTTACAACATTGGTTGACGTCAAATAATCAATCATATCTTTCTTCTTCCTCCTGGCTTTAGTCTGGGTTGCATCCCCATCACTCTGATGAGGAGCCCGGGATATGCCTTTGACCATTGATCCTGGATTAGGTGAGTCAGGTTTTTACACGAAGCGACTCCCATCTGACTTCCGCACCCTTGCAGGTTTACCTAACCCTTATTGGATTATGGTTACTCATACACATTTGAGAGTTGCTTGAATGTGCAGGTTTTCTCACGATGTTTTCCCTCACCGTAAGAGCACTGGTTAGTATTCAAACTAACTTCGAAATAGACATTGGTACATGGCCGAACTGGGATTTGAACTTGTGGCTTTCTGCGCATCACGCATTATAACCGGGCACCTTACCACCAAACTAACTATATTACCGTAGTACTTACCTCTTTGACGGCCATAAATTATTATTGAAAAGGTGTAGTTAGGTAGGTAATTTTTTTCTTCTTTCTAGAGTAGTTATGGAATCAATTCTACATTGAATCAAATAATAACATTACTCTTAAAAATACATGTCATTATTACTGTTACTCCCTTAATACTTGTTCAATTTTAATTCAAAACGATGTTGCCAGTCTATCATAAAATTAAATTCACCCTTTAGGAATTTTAATATCAAAATATTTGTAATCGCGTTCAGATATTACCGTTTATATTCTGTTTTCGTATAATTTGATAGGCAAGTTCCCTAGGGACAGATACGCTCAATCTCTGTCGTCTAGCGCTAGTTTGAACACGATACTATGTTTAAATTACTTTCTGGACAAAAAGCATGTAAAATTTGCTCACAATTTTATGTTTTCGCCTGTATTTTGATAATATTTTTAGATATTCTTTAAAAGAACTAGGGCATGTAATCCCACATTAATAATTGTTATTATTTTTTTTTATAATGCAATTATATGCCGTGTGGTTCCCGGCACCAATACAAAAAATAATACATTTTATCTCTTTTCCATGGATGTCGTAAAAGGCGACTAAGGGAAAGGCTTATAAAATTGCAATCCTTTTTTTAGGCGACGGGCTAGCAACCTGTCACTATTTGGATCTCAATTCCATCATTAAGCCGAGCAGCTGAACGTGGCCATTCAGTCTTTTCGGGACTATTGGCTCTTTTTACCCCGTAAGGGATATGGAAGTGACTATATGTATGTATGAAATAATATCGTACTACAAAATATACGCCCGACTTGTATAAATTTGAGAGTGCTAGTTCTATTTTTTCTAGCGTAATATTGATATGTACTCGTAGAATAAGTTTATTTGATTGGCATAATTTTAGTAATACCTAACAAAAACGAAGCCTCTTGAAGCGAGAAATGAATGAACATTTGTGTTATGTTTGGATTGCCCTCCAATTTAAGTGTCTATAAAAATACGAGAACATCGCAAAATAAAACTGCAAATGCATTCTAACTTTACGGCCCGAAACGCTGCCACTGACACCTCGTACTAAAACCGAATATAAATAGTATTCTGAGTGTAAAAAAACACAGACATAGATGTAACAAGACCCCGCTATATCCTGTCAGTTACCTTCGTAGTATGGCACGCGCGATGCCGTGTTTATAGCGCGAAAAACGATTGCTGTTTCGCTTTTTATTATGGCGTCAAATGGGACAGCCATGATTTTTCGAACGATAAAAACGGTTATTATAATTATTATTTTTTAATATAATATGTGAATATATCACCTTTTTTAAGCCTTTAATCTGTCTACGTTGTAAGGGATATAGACGTGAATAATCACGTCTATATCCCTTACAATTACGTGAATAATCACGTCTATATCCCTTACAACGTAGACACTGTAGACAGTATTTATAAATAGTACATATAAATATATGTATGTATGTGCATGTTAAACAAGACATTTTAGAATAAGAAGACCATATCTTTCCCACGGATTTCGTAAAAGACTTCTACAAAAGAGGCTAATAAACTTGGAATTATTCAATTTGAATCTCGATTCCATCACTAAGCCATGTAGCATCAGGCCACCTTCGAGTCAATTTGTGGGTGTTGGCATGGTCTCCCAATAGGAAATAAATACGTTATACGAGTATAGACGTGTTTAATGTTACAACACAAATTTTGCATACAGAGATTTGACACCATAGTGATGCAACCCGCACAAGCGTTCATAAAGGTTGGTGAAATGGCGGCGTATCTACATAGATTTTAATCTAAGTGCAAAAGTACAGTTCCCATCGTAAATCAACGGAGATTATCTTCGGATTCCTCTCTCTGCATGTTTTGGTCTGGGCATGAATAATTTATGTACTGTCACCTTAGAGCAACTATTTGAATAGACGGTTCAGAAAAGTACATTTAAATCTCACCGTGTGTTTCCTGAAACTTTAGAATAAGACAACACTATCTCTTTCCCATGAATGTCGTAAAAGGCAACTATGAATTTATGCATTATTACATTTTATTGTTTTTAATTACATTTTAGTTGATATTTGGGAACCTAACTCAGTTTAAAGTTGCCTCAAACTTGCCTTACCGTAATGTTTTACCAAACCAAATGAGCATCATTCACCATTCGAACAAATGAATGATTCATTGGTTATGGACAGTCAACTTCCAAGCCAGTTAGTTACTTTAAAATGGATTTAACTAAGCATTTAGATATCTTGACCACTCTACGACAGAGTTTTTGGGATAAATAATATTTTTATTACCTATTTGTTCTTATATCTATGCCCGACTACCTTATCATGCAAAATTCTGCTAGTTTGTAACACAATAACATTGCTTGTCTGGGTATAAAGTAACTACAATAACTTGATTATTCAATTCGGTATCATGGATTCTAGAATAATGCATGAACATTGTATTTTGTTTGTTTTTGATGAAAAGATTTATACCATCTTCATTTCAAACTGAAAATATATGTGAAATTCAAATTTTCATACAAAAATTTTCAAAGTTTAAAGACCACAGACCTTCTAGCTTCTTTCGGGAAAAATTGCTTAAAAAGTAACTAAGGCATTTTTATAGTAAGCTCAAAACTTGTGTTGTTGAGAGTTGTTGACTTGTTGTAGAGAAAAAAATTCAAGACCCAGTAAAATTAGAAAAAGTTCGTTTCTCATCATACCCTGGCCAGGATTCGATCCCAAAACCTCCGGTGTCACAGATTAGCTACCAAAGAGGCCGTTAAAACTTGACAATAACACTTCATATAAACCGTACACTATACACACCAAAATCTAATAAACACAACAGTTTAATAACAGCGATGGTGAACGAGTACAAGCAAGATTTATAACGCGACCCCGCCGCTTGTAGCAATACCGATTTTAGATGTAAGCGCGAATTTATGGTCACAAGTTCTGATAAAAATATCACCCTGTACTGTGCTTTATCGTATTTTTTCATGTTTATTTGCGCCTTTTTTTGCGCCTTATCACCCTTTTTATTGATATGTGTTTATGAGTTATAATCGTGGGGTTCACGTTTTTAATCCCGATAATGAGTTAATTTGTTTACGTTTAACGGTAAAATTAAATGTGGAAATGATTTGCTTCATATTTCATAAAGAAAATGAAAATTGTTTGTGTAAAATTTTTACTATAGTGAAAACTTTCAAATGAGTAAAATATTCAACATTCGAGCGAAAAAGTCTAGAAAACTAATTACGAATACAATAAAAATAATTTTAAACATTTGAGCCGTAATTTAACTTACATGCGAATAATATTAAACAATATTGAATTTCACAAGTAATTATTTGTTTTTAAATTAAAATCGAAATTTAAAAGTTCAACGCTGGCAGCCAATTCTGAAAAATGCGAGTGAAATTCGTAAAACGAATCCACAACATTAATTAGAGCGGGTATTTTGTAGCTATCTCATTTGTTCAGAAGTGGCCAGCATTTTCGGGTTTTCGGGATCTTTTCGGACTCAGACAGCTAGACCGCGGCGCGATTGAATTTTTTCGAGTGGAAGAGACAGGGTTTAAATATATTATATGAACGTTTATATCTGGATGCGATAGTGTATTTGCAGTTATTATTTCTATTATTTGGCGATTATCTTGCTTTTGTGTGTTGCGATGTGTTGTTTGTCCTGCGATCGGGTTGAATGCATGAAAAATCTCAATGAAAAAATGTATTTCTGATTACCTACTTCCTTTGTGGTTACCTTGAAGTCTGTTTTGTTTGTTGTCGATACCATTAATGTATAGATATTTATTTACGTATCGTATTCATTAAAAATAGTATAGCTGAATTAATTTCCCATAACAGAAGTCTTTATTTACATACCTTAAAAGATGCATTTTAGTGTTTCTATCCTAGACACGATTTGTTAAGTGACTGAAAGAGGAATGGAATTAGTCCACCGTTGCAATATAATTTAAATTTACTAGTTTTTATTTATTTAACTGTGAAAATTCTTCTTTATGTTATAAACACATTTATTATACAGAAATTAATAACCTGCGATATCCACAGAAAGAGATGAGTCTTATTTTCTGTTCTACTAGAAACCTTAAAAAAATTATAGTTATGAACAAAAAAATCAAGCATTATTAGACGTATCCAGAATCTGTACATCCATGCTCAGTACCTCTACTGAATACTATAAATAAACAGCCCCGACACACGACTGTGTATGTGGCAATTGAAATTTTATCCCAGCTTTATACTGTCGATAAAACGTATGAAGTAAACAAAATGGCTGAACTAAATCATAACTTTATGAACCAGCCCTTATGTTGCGAGATCACCCAAAAGCATTTTGGAAGTATCAAATATCATATTTCTTAGGAAAACCACTTGCTTTGCATATTTATGGGTGAAAATAGTAGATTTTTTCTACATATGTATATAATTTTGGCTGGCTCGTATGAGCTTTTTAAGTCTGAAATTATACGATTTGTGTAACCAAAGGCATATATATACGCATTAATACTGAGAGGATAATATGACGAATTGATAATTATGAATAATTTTTTTTTCTGTGAAGCACCAAATATGGAAATTTTGGTACAATGTAATTTCGCAGTAAATGATTATTATAAATATGTTACATTTTTTATCTTATTTGCCATTAACTTATCATTTTGGTGATATATGGCTATCATTTTTAATTTTCACTAAATTTACAACCCTTAAATTAGTTTAATAGCATTGGGTTTGGGATTCACAAAAGTAATATATTTTAATTGAACCCTCCAATCTATCAAAAACGCTTTTTACGGCCCAAGCCGCCTACCCAATACATTATCCTTTCAATTTCGTTACGGAAGTATGAATTAAAAGATACATAGGCGAGTAACCGATGGAAACCACGCGATGTAGAATTTTATAGCTAAGGCCAAGTACACATAGGACTTTTTACGACTCGAATTTGTAAGGCTGAATACACATGTAAATTTTTTGCAACGACACTGTTAATTGATCACCATAGGCATATTTCAATGATAGAATAATATAGAATTGAGATTGGAAGATAATTTAGAATGGGCTAGCAACTGTCACTATTTTAATTTCAACTACGTCATAACTATGAATAATTAAAGTATGTGGTACTAAAAGAGCTCTATAGCTTAATTATATTTTCGAGAAAATGTTTTTGTATTTTTGTTCGTAACGAAAAATACAAAACTGGATCGATTTTGACGAATTTTGGTCAGAGATAGAACAGAAGAATATTATTCTACTATTTTTTTTAATTCCTACGAGAGCCGAGGGCAAAAGCTATTATCTTACATATTTTATTGATCACTAACGAATTCTACGTTATTTTTGTACAATAAGCCCAATAAAAAGCAATAATACGGGACAGATACATGACAATATTCCTAATATTCAAAAGTTCAATGAGCGTCTCAGGCTACTTTTATTTGGAGTTAATTTGATTTAAATTTTTTCTTTAGCTGCCTAAAAATACATGAGAAAGTAAATATCATTGACAAAGGCAATTTCTGTTAAACCTTAGCGAGTCAGACTTAATCACTTTATTAAAGTTAAAGTGAATATTTCATTCGAAGAAGAAACTTTGGGAATTGTCACTGATTAGAGACTGAATGATGTGTCTGGAGAAATTAAAATTTCATTGAGTTAAGATTGCAATAATTTAATTGCTATCTTGTTAGTGTCTAATCATCTGTGAAACAGTTTTTAGTTAGGTTCTGCCGTGTGGTTCCCGGCACTTAAGAATAGGAACACTACATCTTATTCCCATGGATGTCGTAAAAGGCGACTCAGGGATAGGTTAATAAACTCAGGACCCGGCCACCACCGAGCTTGGTTATGAAAGTGGATGAAGGGTAGAAGTATGCAGAGATCGTGGCAAGTAGAAAGACGTAGTCTCTGCCTCCGCTACAGGAAAGAGACGTAATTTTATGTATGTATGTTCCGTTTGGTTCCCGGCACCAATAAAAAAATAATAGGATCACACCATCTCGTTCCCATGGATGTCGTAAAAGGCGACTAACGGATAGGCTTCTAAACTTGATATTCTTATTTTAAGGGATAGGCTAGCAATCTATCACTATTTGAATCTCAATTTTATCATTACGCCAAAAAGCTGAATGTGGCATATCAGTCTTTTCAAGACTGTTGGCTCTATCTACCCCGCAAGGGATTTAGACGTGATTATATGTATGTATGTTTTTTTTGTGAATATCTTTATATGACATTGCTAATGAAAAAAGTTACAGATAAACATATAACTATTAGAATTTGATATATAGCGATGGTGTTTCAATCTATTTCCAATTTCGTTCGACTCGATATTTCATTAAAGCATTAGCCAAATCGTTTTGTATCTGATTTATGCATTCCATTTCCAACTATTCAAATAGTTCTCTGATTGAAATCGAATTTATAATACTTTCTTTTGATAAATGGGTTATCTCACAATAAAAGAGAAAAGATTTTTGTCACGATTAAAGTCAAAAACCTTCAGGACAGATTTAGATGATATTTACCACAGAGTCATACAATACCTTAGGGAGTAATATAGACTTGAAAATTCCCTATTTTATTTATGACGAATATTTCCCGCTATTTAAGAATTTATCTATTGTGCATATTGAAAGTGCAACTGTGCGTCATGGCATTAAATCAACCTATGAAAGATTAGTTACTCGTAAGGTGCTATACATTTTTTATAAATAAAATAATCTGTGGCTAGGTTAACCTTGTTAACAGGGTCACGGAACAGGTCAGTCGTAAATAAGGCCGTTCTTCGCAAATGCATGAATTACCCATTATTAGATCGTTAGTTACTCGGTATTATTAAAGCTTTTGGAAGATTGTAACCAAGAAAAACACCAGTAAAAGTTTGAAAAGAAAGGTAGATACATTTATGTTTTTATTTTGTTAGTAGGTACGTAAAGTTTACGAGTATAAGAAATAAGCAACATAAATAGCAACTCAATTTCTGCTTTCTAAAAAAATATGCCTGGAAAATAAGACCAATCCTCTTATCGATCAGTATGTTGTTACAGACAGGAAGCTACGCAAATCTGATATATTCCTATACATTCCCCACGGGCGCAGTCTATTATAGTTCTTATTGTACCCATGATGTATGTTTCCCTTACATTACTCGGTATTTGAAGGGGTGAAGTATTAAGAAAGTATTTCAGGTGAGTGATGATGTAAGAGACGTGTTGATGGGACTTTTTAGAGTCGTCAGCAGTTAAGGGGTTAAGATTTATGGCCTTTCGTAATCTGATTCATATATCTTGATCAGTTTAGCATACGACAAGGCAATGTCATTGAGTTGCTGCTAGTTAATATTGCCGGCTTTCTGGGCATTTTGCCATATTATACAATGTTTTCTATTATACTATGTTAGCTTTTGGGCTTAATAAGCCTTTATCTTAAAGAAAAGTGTTGTGTTTTCCAGTTGCCAATTCCCGCTGCTAGAATAACCAGGCAAATTGGCTATAATTTAAAGATTTAAAGACCAATTATTTGCGAGGTAGGTAAAATGTGAAAGGTAGCAAATGTTAAGAGAAAAGTTACTTTTAAACCATAAATTAATTTTAAAATGTACATATATCGGCTCTACTGTTAAATTAAGAAATGGTTTAATTTTAACCCTAGAAAGATAATCTGCGTAAAATTGACGCATGTGTTTTCGAATTATTGCTGTCTCCTCCTAAATAGCTCGAATCTGTCGCTGTGCCTTCGGGACATTTCATTAGTCGCTAGGAGCTACCGGGAGGCGTATGTATCACTAAGGTAAGTGTAACCGATTTTGAAATATAACGTTTGAGTGAGTCAAAATGACGCATGATTATCTTTTGCGTGACTTTTAAGATTTTAATTCAAGTAGTCCTTTTTGTGTTTTATTGGTTTTTATTTATTATTTCGCACGTTGTATTATTGTTTTCTTTTTTATAGATATTGATACCTATATATACTATTATGGGGAGTAGACATTTGGACGAAGACGATATACTGGCCGCTCTTTTTCAGAGTGAAGATGAGGTTTCTTGTGAGGATACTGATGGTGAAATCTCGGACCACGAAAGCAAAGACGATGTGCAGAGTGACTTGGAGGAAGGTTTCGGGCAGGACAGCTATGAGAAAAGATAATCATATGTCCACAAATGAGCTCTTTGATCACTAGACCAAATGTGTTCTTTGATGTCCTGTAGCAGGAAGACGAACAGATGGCCAATGGCATTATTGTACGGAATGATAAATATTGCGTGCATAAATGCTTGTATTATTTATTACCATAATGTCTGCGATAAAGGTGAAAATCCCTTAACTCGTAAAAAGTTTATGAAAAATCTTAGCAGGGGACTGTTTTCAGCGTTTAGGACTTAGCGCTTAGAAGTTCCTACTTTGAAAAGATTTGCGCGATCATATATCTCATACGTTACCTAAAGAGGTGCCATGTTCATCAGAAGACACCCCCAAAGAGCCACCCTTTAAAAAACGCACTTACTGTGCTTACTGTCCCTCTGAAATAAGATGAAAGGCTAGTGCGTCGTGCAAAAAATGCAAGAAAGTTAATTGCCGAGAGCACAATATTGATGTGTGCCAAAGCTGTGCTTTTATGTATTATTTTATGTTCCTATTATATGTCAGATGTTCTTTAACCATTTTGTGATAAAAAAAGTCTAATTATTATATAAAGAAAGTACGTTTATGATGGAAAAACCATTGTTCGAAATTTTTTGTTGGTTTATAGAACAGGTATAAGTAAATTTTTTTTTCTTAAAAATAAATAAATATAATTTAAATATTTGATTTTTTCTTATTTGTATATGTGTAATTATGTATAATTAACATTATTTCATTCAAAATAATAAATATAATTCGACTTATAGTCGGGAGAAAATATGCGTAAATTTGACGCATGATTATCTTTTACGCGCATCAAAATAAGATTATCTTTCTAGGGTTAAATAAAGCCCTGTATTTTCTGGCAACTTGTTCCTACTCTGAGTAAATCCTTTCAAACTGCCATCTCGTTGGAAAAACACGTTTATTAACATCCATCACATTATTATATGACTAACTGTTATTTTACGAGCAGCTAATGTTCCGATAAGGGTATTTTATTATTCCCTAATGGCTTATACCTGTCTTTCAGCGTTATAAGAACGATGCGTTATGACCACGCATTGCGCCAATTTCGCATAATGGACCTATCTTTATTGTCTATGGGAAGAATAGACAACCATAAAATTGTTATAAATCATCGCGCGGGAATGAAGATGGGATTGTAATGATGTTTTTGAATTTAGAATTCTGTGTGAGTTAGAAGGGATTGGTTTTAAAAAATATATGTGAATCTAACATTTTATAGACTAACAAGGAAAATATGTAAGTATAAAAAATACTGACTTCTCTCCAAAGAGTGAAAATGTAACTGGTACTAATATCAACAGATGTCAATTAGTTTTTCCTTTTATGTAACGACATATATTTTTTAAAATTATTAATTTATTTATTAATTCATGGAAGTTCATAAAATCAGTACAGGAGTGATAAAAAAACGATACAATATTACCTTGCTTCTGCTTGTTTCTTAAGATTATATCCATAAATTTATTTTTGTTACTTATTTAAAGTTTATTTTTAATTCTCAATTATAAGTGATGGTTATTGTAATAAGTGTAAACAAATCAGAAATTGTCTAAAATTCTAACGTTAATATTTTTTTTTTTATTTACATTACTGATTAATTACGAAAGTGTATCTTTATCATAAAATTGTGAATCCCCGGGTAAAACACACAGATATGAATCTTTTACATTCAAATTCATCCCAATTTATAACAAAATACGAAAAAGCACCTGAAATTCAGCTTTCATGATATTTACGCAACAAATCGACCTACATTCGTGACCCGAAGCCCTCTTATAAGAAGGGATCAAAGAATGACGTCATTATATCCGAAGATCAAGTTTGAAAATATGGAAAGGGCTTATCTTTCATAGGGGTAGGCAGAGGCACTTACGACGATCAGAAACATTCAAGAAGTAAGTATTTGTTACAACATAATTATTCAGGTTTACCTAAGTTAAAGGTTATGAGACTTTTTACGTTCACTGCATCCTTTTTTCGCTACATGCACATTCATAACTATCTTCATGCTAGCTCGTCGGTTTTGGGTACTCTTGACCTGACCTTTCGCCAACACGTTCTCGACTTGATAAAGGTATACTATTGCCAATTTTGAAAAATGTAAGTAAATAATATAAATGTGAATAATAAGTGTTGATCAAATTAATGTCTTAACTTTAGTGGTAACAATAACGGTAAAGATACTCGTAATATTAAAATTTGAAAGGTACAACGCAAATTTTTCATAACCGGATATTTTGTCAGCATGTTAGAGGTTGGTTAACGATAAGTATAGTGTACCATACGAACTTAATTAAAGTATTTTTTTTTTTCAATATATTTAAGAATTTTTTGATGTGTTAGTTTATTTTGTTTAATTTAAACATGATGGTCAGATACATACAAGTAATCCAATGCTAAGATAAACGCTAGAAAAACACGACTTCTGTCTGTCTCTTCTTCATAAAACAATATATCCAAACTAAACGTTAGTGGGTCAAGTTACTCTGCAGTTAACTGAACATGGACATGGAAGGCTGGCAAAAAAATTTAAAAAATATAATAAAAATCAAAAGCCAGTATAAAACTCAACATATTTTCGGCCAGTCTCGAAACGAAATTGGTAGCCTTTATTTCGCAAAATGGTTCATATAAATTTTATATAAAGCCAACACGCCGAGACCACAAGTGAAATCCCTGCCACCTTAAACTGTTTTCAGCCAGTTTAAATTCCCACATTCCAAATTCAAAAATAATTTATTACATTTAAAACTTTTGAAAAAGAAAACCCATTCTTAACTATCTTTCTTGTGTTCTGAATTAATAGTGATTTTATGCATGTTCTTTAATCAAACTTGAATCGAAGTTTTTAACAATATTCACTAGTTTCTTCGCTTAGAATGAAATAATATTTTTGTTTGTGTAAGGCTGCTTGGTTTTCATTCGAAAATTGAAAATTCTAGGCGTAGGCATAAATACCTGACATTCTTCTTTTAGGCAATGAGATAGGTATATACTCATACGTTCGAATAGATTCGAAATATACGTTTAGCCGAATGCCCTTATGATATAATTGAAATTCACAGAACGAGAGGTTGCTAGCCCATCACCTAAATGAAGTAGTTAATAAGCCTTTCCCAGTACAAAAATAGTACTTAAAACTTGAAGACAAAATTTATTCTGAAAATAAACTTTATTAAGTACTTACATCAAAGAAGTCTCCAGTCGACCATCTTTTAAAACAAAGAGTTCTCCTGAGTGATATAAACATTAAACCGCACATAATGAAGTTAATCATCTTTGAAATAATGAGTGAATATAATGAGTGAGTGGTAATACTGTTGTTCAACAACTTTACAAAATGGCTACAAAGTGTCTTGAAAATACTCGTGGTTCAGCTTGGATTTAAATATGTACAAGGTATCATGTATAAAGTTTTCGAAATGTTTCAAATAGAAGAGATTTTCACTCGCGTTTAAGCGTATTCCCTATGCAGTTACGGGTTTCAAAGGTAAAATCGGGATCTTGTTACAAACATTTTAAAAGAAAATGAAATATATCAAATAAAACATATAAAAGTGTGCCGTGTGGTTCCCGGTACTATTAGAAAAAAGAACAGGACCACTCCATCTCTTTCACATGGATGTCGTAAAAAGCGACTAACGGATAGGCTTATAAAATTGGGATTCTTCTTTTAGGCGACAGGCTAGCAACCTGTCACTATTTGTATCTCAATTCTAACAGCCGAAAGTGGTCTATCAGTCTTTTTAAGACTGTTGGCTCTGTTGTCTGTTGTACCCCGCAAGGGATATAGACATGATTATATGTATGTATGTATGTAATAAACGTATTTTTTCGCATTTTTTTGTTCAATATTAATAACTGTAGCAAATAGACGCTTCAAATTTTCACAGAATCGGGAAGCCCACCACTAAAAACGTAATTTTCATAAAATTTTTTGGTTGATTTAAAAAAACAAGTAGATACGTGTTTATTAAACGTTGACTTAAGTTACAAACGTGATAATGATACGGAACCCTGCGTGCGCGAGTCCCGATTCGCACTTGGCCAGTTTATTTTAATTGCCGTGTTTTGTCGTTCGTGTCTATATTTGTTTTAATCATTTCGCCTATGTCAAAATTATATGAATTGCTAAAGCAGCTCAGAGTTAATATAAAACTCTGTTTAAAATAAATAATTGGTAAAATAATAAATCAGGCTTTCTGCTTAACCTTCCAAAATGATACGGGCCAAAATACATACATATAATCACGTCTATATCCCTTTCGGGGTAGACAGAGAACCTTGAAAAACTGAGAGGCGTCGTTCAGCTGCCGTGTGGTTCCCGTCACCAATACAAAACAGAATAGGACCACTCTATCTCTTTCTTATACATATCGTAAAAAGCGACAGAGTTAGGTTTACATTATTTGAGTGATGAAGTCATTCTTTTAATAAACTAGAGACTTTCAAATTTCAAAAGATATTTCGGCACAGAGCAGAGTACCGGCACAACAACAACGTGATCACAATCACACGAGCTGATCCCCTATAAAACAAACAAGCGTTCGTGCCTCGACGCAAAAAGCGCGCACGATCAGTATAAATAAACTCGTGGAAAGCTGGGCGGGTCAACACAGTCGGTTTAATGGTACTGTCATAATATACATGACGGCCTCTGTGGCGCAGCGGTACGCTTGTCTGTGACACCGGAGGCCCGGGGTTCGAATCCCGGTCAGGGCATGATTAGAAACGAACTATCTCTGATTGGTCTGGGTCTTGGATGTTTATTTGTCTAAGTAATTTATTATAAAATATAGTATCGTTGAGTTAGTATCTCGTAACACAAGTCTCGAACTTACTTCGAGGCTAACTCAATCTGTGTAATTTGTCCCGTATATATTTATTTATATTTTTATTTAATACAGTGGATGAGGTAACAAATTCGAGTGTTAATGTCAAAGTTAATATCAACATACACTCATGGAAGCTTAAGGGAGAGTATGCTATGGTCATACTTTAGGACGAAACCACATATTATTTGTAATTTTATTGTAAAGCCAAAAACGGCTTTCGCATCAAGAGGTAGAAATCTTTTAATCAGGCAAATTTTGTGAAACATTCCCAAAAATTACTTACAGCAATTATTTTACATAAATATAATCACGTTTATATCTTTTGCGGGGTAGACAGAGACAACAGTCTTGATAATACTGATGGTCCTCGTTCAGGTGCCGTGTAGTTCCCGGCACTAATACAAAACAGTATAGGACCACAACATCTCTTAAAATGTCGTAAAAGGCGACCAAGGGATTCTTTTTTTACACGATAGGCTAGCAAACTGTCACTATTTAAATCTCAATATTTCTATCATTAAGCCAAACAGCTGAACGAGGCCTATCATTATTTTACAAACAAAACAAATAATTCTTACCTTCCAATAGTAACAGCAAAACATACTTTAGATAAGAACTCGCGATAGGGAAATGGATGTAAATGCAGGAAATTTTCCTGAAAGCGTCGTATCGTGATATTTTGCATATACCACCGCGCAGACGCTATTGATTTCGTCTGTGTCAGTAAGGGGGAAAGATAATCATATTATATCGTATTATAAATGTAGACGGGAGTTTTATGTCCATGGGTTGGTCAAAATTGACCTTGAAACTCAACCCTCGGGATCGATTGAAGGGTTTTAATACGCGGGGGATGTTAAATGTACATTTTAATTTGGGAACTTTCTGTTTGTTTTGCTATAGAAGGTACCAGTGTTAACATGATAGATATAGTTTGAATTAATAAAATGTTGTGTCAGTTCAGGGTATCATGATTTATTTATTTAACATGAATATATGTCACGTTTATCTTTTACGGGGTAGATAGAGTCAATAGACACAAAAATTCAATATAAAATTGACAGGTTGCTAATTATTGAAATTAAATACCGTAAAATAATGTAATATTTCTTTATTTGTATCATTCTAAACAATAAACTCTGCTCGTATTTCCCCTATTTCCTCATAAGCGACTCTCACCTATTCCTTTTTACTTTTCAAGGGAATCTAACCCACATCGAATCATGGTTCCGCATTCAGCTGCCTTAACGTGATGATTTTGTAGCATTTCCTAACCGTAAAAATATAAGTCAAAGAGTCCAACTCTACCGCTTAAATTTTGATTCCAAGCAAATCCCTCATCCCTATAAAACACAAATACTTAATTAACCAATCTCATACGCCACTCGCATGCATTTCATGTTGTCACATGCGAAAATAGCAACATCCCCTTAACACGGCGCACTGATTTCCTAATCACAGTCAGCAATAAGGGGAACGCACTGATTATACAAGTCAAGAACATGTGTTTAAGAAACTTTGTTTAATATTTAACGTGTAAACGTATGGTTGATTTGTAGACGCGCGTTTAATTTTCGTTTGAGAAAGCAAACCGCTAATTCAATACGTGACAGGCGTAGACGGGGTAAACGATCAAGTCGCATGTATGACTTGAGAATAATTAAATTGTAGTTAATTTATTAATTTGAATTTACGCGTAGTGAGGATATAAATTAAGCCGCGGTTGCTAAGAACTCGTTCGGGTGGAAGCCTCTTGTGAATTTTGATTTATTGGTTGCAGAACGTTCAGATCGTCTGTGGGAGAGCGGTTATCAGCTTAAAAGCATTACTACAATATATATAATACAGATTGGAATCCTGCCGGGGCTATATATTAATGAATATTTTGTAAGTAACATACATTTTACTTTGACTGCAAAATGCTCTTGAAAGGGCGAGAGAAAATACTGTGAGGAAACTTGCATATAGAGACAGGCCACTGGATATTAACCATAATTCAATATATGTTAAGCAAGTTTGCAAAGATCAGACGGGAGTAATTTACACTCAGTAAAAACTCTTACTCAAGTTAGTCAATGACAGACCCAGACCTCTTTAATGAGTCGAACTAAAATGTATGTGAAAAACGAAAACAAAAATGCCGAAGATATAGACAAAGTGTTTTTGAACTCATATAAGATAACACTAGGAGCCTGGTTAAAATAATTAGTAATATGCAACCTTTTTTCTGTATTGTTCAGAATGTGTCATAACTGGCCAGTTATAAAAAATAAAAAACGAAATTTTCAAGTGCGCATTGGAATCTTTCTTACAATGATAATAAGTACTTTTAGACCAAATCGTTTCATACTTATTTTATCAATAATTACATTTGAATACAGTACATATTACAAGTTTGTAACCAAAGTGCAGTTTTACTTCATCCCAAGATCATCCACAGTTTATTTCCATATCTAAGTTTTATTTCTTATTGTGCTTTAACAAACAACGTCCCGCTTCGTTAGAACCAGAATGAAACCACTAACACGCAACACTGATTCGATTTCACGTTAGACGCGGATAGTCAAACCCGTAAATCCTGATGTGATTTACTCTAATTTCATTTTGCTCAGCATTTTCTCGTAGTCTGAACGCTCCTTAATTATGCTTAAAGACGTGTTTCGGTTATTTATAGCTGGGGTTATAGTTGCTTTGTTTTTGTTGATTAAATGGTTTGCTGTCTTTTAATGTAACAAGCGAGTTAGCAGGGATCTGTATGTTAACTTGTTAATTAAAATGTTCTATTAAAAATTAACACTCACCATTGCTGGTATTTTTTAATAATTTTCGGGACAAGAATCATACCACTTTCGTAGGACATCGTTTTATCTATCAAAAAAAAATATCATATCAGTTGCAAACCTGTGTCATTAACAGGAACATCATAGCTTTCAACCGTTAAATGTTTTTACTGAAAAAATGGTTCAACCATCCACTTAATGGCCAAAGACCTTCACATTTTTCCACACCGTCTAGCATTAGGATCTAAATATCGCCAATTATATAAAACTTTAATTAATTTTTACTTCACTTAACGATAACATGAAAGCGTTTAATTAATTCTTACAAGACGATCCTCGACTTCTCAAATGCAGGCGTAGCTTAATCTAGACTACTTTAAATACATTTTATATGAACCTTCGAGGTACGCTTAATTTTGTAATCATACTTTTTATTATTTTGTTAATTTTTTTTTATTTAACCCTTATGCACGTTCAATGTATAACAGGTGGACTTAATGCCACAAGGCATTGACTGACTGACTTAATGCTAGTCGAACCTGCGGACCAAACTGAGATAGATAACTTGTATTGATGCGATGACTGTTGTTGATATTTTTGGTAATTAAAAATCAAATTTCATTTCTTTTCATTTGTAACCACCAGTGTTCTTTGCTCTTAAACTATTTTGTAAATATTGTTAGAGGCAACTTAAGAGAATAAACCTTGCTTAAGGTAGAATAACTATGATCTAAGTTACTTTACTACTTTACTTAGTTCATATATTAGCAGGCTTATGGAACACCCACCCACGATCATTATCAATTGACTCATTTGCGAGGAGAATGCAACCAAGATTTACAATGATGTGATGAATTGAAAAAATTTACGTGTCGTAGAAGCTTAATGATCTTAATGTAACACAAAAATAAGAGATATATAAACCTATTTAAACAAGTAACTTTAAAGGTGAAATTGAAAATAATACTAAAAAGACCGTTAAGAAAGCCTTCAACAGTTTTCGAAGTTTGAAACGTTAACCGTCTTAATTTCCTGCGCCCCGGCTCGACTCAGGCGTCGCCTTTCTCTGATATAAATCTTTTACCACTCATTTAAGGATTTTGCGGATATAAAGGCGAGGAAAGTGCTACAAGTGCAATTAGCATCGCTTCGGAGGCGTAATCCTCGACTGGCAAATGAGGTGCTTATAATTTAACGGAAATCTCTGGGTCTTACTTTGGATAAGGCGATCTGTGTCTTCGCCATTTTGTTTGGTAGCTTCTAGAAACTCGACTTATTTGATTGGTAAATAAATCGGGAATTGATTCAAAACTATCGTGATGAGTATTTTAAAAGTGACGTGTATAGTGATGATCTGGATTTGTTCAGAACACTTATGGTTTTAACACATTGATGACGAAATTATCCCCCAAATTATTTATTTATACTCGTATGTCTTATTCTTAAACAGGTGTACTTTAAAACATCTAATTTCGATATTCAGGCATATTCGCGTACCTTAAGTTGCTTTATATAACTTTTTCTCCAATATTCGAGCCGTACATAGATAATTCAATGTGGGGTTGGTACAATTTAAAAAAAAACATGATTAAATCTAGCACAGAAAACACCTCTTTTAGTTTAAAGTTTATCAATAGATTTTAGCACAAAAAATCTACTCACGCGAGTTAAACAAAATACAAGCTTATTTCTATGATACGAAGTGTGCTAAAATACAACCTACCTGTTATAGGTATAAAACTCATACAGCGTTGTCTCCAAAACCCCGTCGAGCTCGCTAGACTGTTGATAACAAAATTTCCCAAATCTTGTTAGCTAAAACGAATTATTTTGTCAAATAACTTTTACTTTTTCTCTTGAATTCGTATTTGAATATTCATATAAATTTTTATTGTTGGTGACGTCGGTGAAATACGCTTTCACACGAAATTCTGCACATAATGGGCCTTAGTAATGCACATTTCTGTCGTCATGGATACTTTAGCATGATATATCAGAAGAATTATTTTTGTCCTTTCATTCTTTTTGAGACTATTGGCTCTGTTAACCCGTAAGGCATAAAAATGTGATATACTCGTAAATATAATGTAATTTTTCAAATAATGATTTAATCACTTAGCTCTCTTTTGGTTTACAGCTTTGTTTATAAGTCAACTCCTACGATAAATACAGGAAAAGACGAAATTATTTTAAAATTCTGCAAAAACCACACGGTTGACATTCTGTTCCAACATAAAATTCCGAAAACCGAAAATCATCTGTTTTCCAAAGTTTGCTCAAAAAGCTCATCTAGAAGGTAAGAAAGTTCATTATTCAAAATTAATAATCCGCTAAATTAATTTAGATTCTAACTTTCTTCGGTACCTGAGGTAATGCTGATTCGGCTATATACAGCGTGTTCGGTTCAATGACTGCAAAGATATTTTAAATGTATGTATATATGTAATAATTTTAAATTCAGATTGTGAAAATCGAAATAAATCGTGGGCGTGCGAAACTGTTGTATTTCAAGACTCAATTGTTTTAATTTGAATGGAAATAATTTATTCACGCATTTTGTATTATACAGGTAAAGAAATTTTATGTCATTTCTTGTATTAATTTTTTATCTTGTCATTGTAGAAACATACGTATGTATATACATAATATCAGGAAGTTCTTTCTTGAGTTTAGTGAGTTCTTTTGAAGATATACGACTTTTGCATTGAAAAGATAACCAGTAATAAACGTGTACGTAACGTACCATATTATATAATGATTTGTGGTCGCTCAGTGGCAACGACAAAAATTTAAAATCAGTAAAAATAACCAGTGTCACATTTACACAGCATAAAGATTGCCTCGTCTTGGCCAAGTTTTCCTTTTTTATAGTTTTCTCTTATAATCTTTATTCAGCAGGACCCTACGCCACAGTATAAGTTATCTGTTAACTAAAAGCGAAATCAATTAGAATCTTATTATCTGACTATAGATAAATACGAGTAAAGTAACCGTCTTAGTACTTTTCGTAAGAATTTCGTTATTATCGGTCAAGCTTTCCCTTGACTTAAAAATAAATAAATTAAAAGGTAAAAAATTATTGTGTTGACGATGCATATTTAAACGTCTGCTAGAAAGGTTTTTTTAGTTTAGTATGTTTTGTTAATAATGAGGTTGTTAATTTTGATATTTCGCAATTTAATAAAAAAACATCAACCTGTATAAGCAATAACGGGGTTAAAAGCTTCGCCAGCAAAATCGCGGAGTCACCACACCCCTTGCAGTACCATCGAACCAATAAATCAGTTTGCTAGCGACTAAACTACAACATTGATATATGCAACAAGAGCAGACATGATTTTTTTTTTTGTTTTGTTCGGGACCTTCGGGACCTCGGCTCCCAAAGCAAGCCTGAGACTTGGAATACTTATTCCACAAAACTATAAATCAAATATACAAGAGGCCACCAAAACAGAAACAGAAAATGTTCGGTTTTCATTACGTCCATTTTCGCTGCACCACAAAGCCCTACACTGAGCCTTGAATATGATAAATAACGAATAATTTATATAATAAAAAATGTAATGTTACATACATACCTACATATGGTCACGTCTATATCCCTTGCGGGGTAGACAGAGCCAACAGTCTTGAAAGGACTGAATGGCCACGTTTAGCTATTTGGCTTAATGATAGAATTGAGATTCAAATAGTGACAGGTTGCTAGCCCATCGCATTAAAAAGAATCCCAAGTTTGTAAGCCTATCCCTTAGTCGCCTTTTACGACATCCATGGGATGGAGTGGTCCTATTCTTTTTTGTATTGGTGCCGGGAACCACACGGCACTGTATTTTTATCTACATATTTAATCACACTTTAATATACTTATTTGTCAAAAGATTGATTTCCTTAAATAATTAATAGCAACTGCTGGACACAAAAAGTTATGGACACAAAAAATATGATATTGGTTAAAATTTAAAAATAAATCCGCCGAACTCTGCCATCTCTTGTAATAAAATTCAAGCCTTCTATACGATACTCACCACATTTTAAACTATGGAATTTAATAACGAAGACACGCATCGATTGCTTAACTACGCCTTAATTGAATTACTATAAATTCTGATGTATTAAAGGGTTGAGCGATTTAATTTCTGATTTACATTGTTTATATCAGATTAACATTTAGACGTAAATTATAATAATGTTATGGTAAAGTCTGCTACAGTGTATTTATTTGTTGCATTTTCATTTGTTTTTGATTCATGGTAATAAAAGTCTGTCAGGCGGAGTATCCTTCGATATTAAGTATCATAAGACTGAAAAGACTTAGAAACTACTGGTTTTCTTAAAATTGCCTTATTATTCTGATTGTTCATAAAAAAATGTTTACAAAAAAAATCTTTCATTAAGTAATACCAACTGAGGCATTTTGTTGACTTAGCCACATTATATTACAAGTTTTTCCTGAGAATTACCCAATTGTTTCCTGATATACTTTATAAGGTTGACTTGTAAATAAACTTTGGACAAAATTTTTTAATACAGACTTAATAATAATTAATTACATTGAACAGAATGAACACTTAGACCGAATCACAAGTTACCCCACACTGGTTTGCTTTGAGTCTGAAGACCCCAAAAACAAAATAACTCTCTGAATGCTGCTTAGGAAATAATTTAAATTTATCCAAAATGTAATGAACAAACTCAAATAAAACAAAACAAAAGTAACAGCGAACACGAAATCAAGTAAATTAAGTTTACACAAGGATCATATCACGCTCTAATTGTCGCCAAGAGATCTACAACACAAAATATTTAAAGTGCATAAAGTTATCACACATTATAAAGTTTTTAATATCCAGTGACAATATTCTCGGCTATTATAAATTTGCAAATACAAAAAAATAAAGATTCCTGCAATATTTCATATAGAAAAATAAATCTGTTTTATATGATCTTTGTGTTGGATAAAGTAACGCGTTTGGGGTATTGACATACTATTAATAATTCAGTAGCAACTATCTTGCTTCTGAATTTATTTATTTTATTATTCTTTTTTTTTATAGAAAGTTCCGAAGGTTGGCAATCATTGAGGCCTAAATTAGAAGAAAAAATATTGTCTCACTATAGAATTCATGCTACATCAGTTCCACGACAAACAGTGGCTAAACTATTACAACAGTTTCATATCAAATACATCGACTAATTATCTGTAACACTCATTATTTTGTGTTCGCAGTTTTGTCCCCTAGAACAATATTGACTCAAAAGTCCCTTACATCTTCCCCGTTTTTCAAAGCAGATTAATGTTTGTGTTCAGCTGTTTGCACTGTTCTTCATAAAAATGGTACAAACACGATAAATAAACAATACGGCTGATAACTAGCCGCATTGTGGCTTTATCTTCATCCGGGTGTTATTTCGCTTCTTATTTATAGAGTGCGGTACCCGGCACCAGTAGAAAAAGAATAGGACTACTCCATCTCTTTCCAATGGATGTCGTCAATGACGACTAAGGCATAGGCTTATAAACTTGGGATTCTTCTTGTAGGCGATGGGCTAGCAACCTGTCACTATTTGAATCTCGATTCTATCATTGAGCCAAACAGCTGAATGTTGCCTATCAGTCTTTTCAAGATTGTTAGGTCTGTCTACTCCGCAAAGATATAGACGTAATTATTTTGTATAAGAAACGAATGCTTGATTAATGCTGAACAGGATTGTTTTTAGGAAAGATTGTAACTTACAGAGTTATCAAAGAAAACATATAGGAACTTAGGAACTGATTCATTCATTCATTATTGGTAATTTTTAATTTAAGGACCTACTTCGAATTTATGATAATATTTCTGTCCGTTCTGATATAAAATTGTGTTACTTAACTTATTTACAAATGGCACTATTTAACCTTGATAATTTTTTCGTAAAAAATTATTATGTAAATTTTTTTAAAAATAAGAACATTGTTTTTTCACACCATCTCGAACACCAAATTTTCAGCAACAGTCTTTTCAATTAAATTTTAACCTTAATTTCTTAACCTAACTTAATTTCATCAACCTAGCTTGCTCATTTGTCTTTCCCCTCATAATATCTCTACGGCTTCCTCAAATCAATAGTGATGCAGTATTTAACGACGACACCTCATCAGATCAAAGTGAATTACAGCAGCGCCGTCAGTTATTTGATTTGATATACTACAACCACTTTGATGTTTTGTCTCAACGTTAGAGCACACACGAGCTGACGGGCGCCGGGATCACATCCTGCATTATGTTGACATTTATCAGTACTATGTGTTCTCGAAAGAGTTGTGGAAACTCACCCTTAACTCACGGAACTATGAAGCTTGTCGGAAAATATATATATACAAATCTCGTCGTTGTGGAGTACACAGATTCAATATTCTAAAAACGTCTGGGTATATTGTGGAAGGTATTTCTACTCATACACCTGGTCGGAAAGGTTCACGATCTGAATTGCAGGGCATTTGCCAGAAAATATAAATTATGAAGATATAAGATTGTCATGAATATTAACATATATATTCAGCCCATTTACAGAAATCTAAAGAATTTCAACATTACATTAACCGACCATTACATTTCTAGACTTAGCAAAATGGAACTTCTCTATCTCCGTACTCTACATACGTCACAAAAGACGACTAAACAAAAGGACGTACAGCTGGAAAATCATTTATTTCCAAAGGTTTTTTGGTTAACATTTTCGAAATTTGATAAATACACTTTAAATAAAAATCACATATAACAATAGTAATCCCGTACACACTCACGAAATCCAGCAATAAACCGCAAGACGTCGCATACCGCCGGCGGCCACAAGTTTCCAATAAGTAATTAAAATCCGAGACGCTGGATATTACGCTCTCAGTATCACAAAAGCAGTGTTTGCTCCGTCCGCCTTGTAGCTCTTCAAATCTCCTGATATCCTGGTACCCGCAATTATTATCCGGTCTACCGCGTTTGTTTGGAGTTGGCACGTTTGCATTGTTTCCAATACGAGTAGGTGTAGGTATATGGTAAATTCTTTTTTTTTAATATTGTTTATAAATTATCTGTTAATATTAATTTTTTACATGAAACTTTTTTTTTCATTTGTCACCAAAGCAGTGTACTTGCTCCGTTTACGACGTAACTCGTCAAATCTCCTGATATCCTAGTACCTTGCAATGATTAATCAATCTACTGCGTTTTTTTTGGAGTCATCAAGTTTTCATTGTTTCCTTTTTATTAATATGTACCATAATAAATTCTATGTATTCTTATAAATATATATTTTATGTTCACAAAGTAAGTTTTTTCAGTTATCTCAAGAGCAGTATTGCTCAGCCCGTCTTGTAGCCCTTCAAATCTCCTGGTATCCTGGTACCCGCAATTGTGATCCGGTCTACTGCGTTTGTTTCTCCACTTTGGAACTTTACCAAAGGGAGTTGGCACGTTTGAATTGTTTCTATTCTACTTGTATTTGTATGCTTTTTACAAAATCATATTCTTAATTCTTAGAGTGTTATACATAACATTACCTTTGATCCTTAATAATTGTCTTCGTCTGAGCATTTACCTAGTGCCTAACTAACTAAACCTGGTATTATAATAATTACTGAAACATGCTTAAACAGTAAACTTAGTATTTCTAAATACCTGTGATTAGGTACTATGTACACACGGCTCGATTGGCAGAGTTGTTTGAACTTAATTAAGAGCGTACGGCATTGAGCGCTCAGCTGGTTCACATCAAAGCATAGAATGTTAATATTTGCTGCAGTCTATTGAAAGAAGTCATTGGCACCGAACGTTGTACTTTAGTGTACATAATTGTACATATTATTACAATGTGTAAACTTTGGGGGCGCTTTGTATATTAAGACGCAAAGTGTAGAAACGAGGTAAAGTTTTGATGGCGTTTACATGGCGCAATGGTTAAATGCTCTACACCGAATCAAAACGTCCTGAGTTCAATTTTCAGTTCACGATGGAAAATGAAAATTTTCAGATAAACTTCGCTTTTGTATCATGAGTTAAATCTTATGGTCTCGAGTTTATTCAGTAAAAATATTTTATAAATGTTACACCTGCGAGGTTTTTCTGACAGTTTTTCTCTCTTCACATATGTGACTTATTTCACTCCACACACTCCATAATTGAGAGTCTATACCCAAATTAAAGTATCCAAACAATCACAATACAAGCAAATCATATTGTACTTATTGTACAGTAATTTGAAAGTGGTACTGCTGGCCACTAAGAAAAAAAAAAAAAAAAATAGAATATTGCACAAAATATTTAAAAAAGAGAGCTGCGCGTATGTTATAATGATAAACGTATATAATTTAGTTCACATTTTGTAATGTCATGGATGTTAATACCTAATGTATAAAGCAAATACTAAAAATATAAGTTTAGTGAGTTATTTCAAAGAGTGCAGTTTTAATTTCTATCAAAACAAATTCCGACAAAGATCATCAAATAGTTCTGTATTAAACATTTATTTGTAAGCAATAACTGTAATTCAACTAACGTACTATATGATTTTGATTGAACAAAACTAAAAAATATTTACCCTCATATTCCATTGGAAAACAATGACTGAGATTAAAATGGTACAGTACGAATCACATTGAACTCGCCGATCGGTTTCCCTGATTTCAGCCAGACTAGCCAACCGTCTGATTGCCAATTAGACAGTCCCCTGGTCAGGTGTCTGAGACCCGATCCGCTTACGCTTAAAGGTGGGGATTTGTTGTGTAGAAATCATTTATTTTACTGTTAATAATGTTATTATGTCTGAAAAATTTGTGGCAATTTTATTTTTATGTGGTATCGATAGAGTCTCATATAGAGTGATGAAGTTTTTGTTATTCGGTAGTCTGAATCGTAGTAATTAAATAATAAATACAAAAAGACAAAAATTATATCACAGAAACTCTTCAACTATCTCTGGCCGTAAATCTCTGTTACATCCTAACCTCTCTTGAAAGGAGCCTTTTTGACCATAAGTCTGAATTGGGTAAGTCAGTCAGTTAATTCCACTGATATTTTATTGACACCGTTCTCCGACACATTATTGGCATATTTAATTTTTTTAGTTTTTTTGACCTGGTAACGGACAACTTTCTATCAGAGTTAAATTCGATTAATTACCTAAAAGTATGAATTCTTAAACTCCCTTGGTCTTCACTAGTATGCTTCTAGAGTAGTTACAACCCCGCCTGTGTAAACCCAAAAATGTCTTTCCAACTACAAAAAGACCTTTAAATCTTTAGATCCAACCATTAGGCATGTGTTTTGACATACGCGATCAGTGTCTTCTTTATATATTAAAAAAAAAAAAAAAAAAAACAATTTATTTATAGGTGATGCACATACACAACACACGGCTCTAACATAGCATTTAGCAGTCTCTTCTAAGCAACTATAAAATACCACGCATCGTCGTAATAGTACCCCGAGAAAATCAAATCTGTCCCCATTGTGGCAAAACAGAGTGACTAACATATCTAAAAACCTTTTAACTTTAAAAAATTAGAATTTGCAAATTTTTCATTTTCATAAAAATATAATGTTAAAAAATATGACGTTGACTTAATATTTCAAAACTCATTTTTCAACTACTTTATTATACCTTACAGAAATTACTTTTAAAATCGTTCTTGTTTACCTTGTGCTAAATGAAAATTTCAAGGTTTAAATTATGTCTATGAATATTCATTCGTTCGTAGGAACATAGGGTAAAGTTACATTTCCACTACATTGAAGAAAAGCTAGTTAAGAGAGTCGAAAATCTTTCAAAATTATTCTTATTGAAATGTAAAAGAAAGATTTTAAATTTTTTTTCGCATTAAATTTGAATGCTCAGTTTCGTTCCAATGGATGCACACCTTTATATTTTGCCATATCAGCATTTACTAAGGACGTTCAAATAAAAAGATCTCTGATTTTTTATTCCTTTATTTTTCAAATAGACTAGAAAAATAAAGTGAGTATTTAATCCACTGGGAATTAAAAACAAATGCATAAGACTCTGAGAAGATTAAAGTATAAAAACTACGAAAGAAATAAATGGCACCGAGGCTAAATTATTGTTGATTTTAATCTGTTTTCTTTTGTAAACATTTAATCGCGATGGAGTCTTATTTTTGTTTTGTTGTCGTACAAATAGACTTGCAAACATGTAATTTCAGCTAGTACACAACACATTGAATATATTTTTATTATTTTTGTCTTACACCTCAAATCTAGAAAAGTGAAAGCTGGTTTTGTACTCTATATAAGACCAACCATGCTTATTAGTTTTAACGTTAAGAAAAGACCGATTAAAATAATATTCGATTGACGTTTTGAACATACATTTACTCGCCCATGAAGTAGCCAATTAGGTTTAATAAGTTTGTTTTCCTAATTTTTAATCAAGGGCTTTAAAATCAATATCATTATGATGATTCGCGGTTCTGTCTTTCGTATTTAGAACATCTATTAGTATAATACCCAAAGCACTTTCATTATCTTTTTTCCTTTTTTAGGCGATGGTCTAAAAACCTCACTATATTACGTGAATTTCAATTCTCTCACTAAACTATCCAGATAAACGCGGCCTTCGAGTCTTACGACTAGTGACCCTGCCTATCCCGTAAGGGTACATGGTATGAGTATGGGTAATACCTGACTGAGCCCTGACTAAGAGACTGGTACTCTCTCACAAGACAAGTATATATCTATGATATTAAGGTGCTCCTATTCCTTGGGATCACTATAAATCAGCAAGCTGTTTATACCTACAATTATATACGTACCTTTACTTGTAAACCCTCCGCTAACTAAGCCGGCTGTCGGTAAGATTTTCGGCAATTATCTTAAGCGGATTACCCAAGTGACGTCACTAGGCAACTACCCACTAAACCAAATCCACTAAACGCAATTGCCCTATTTCATACCGCGATAAATCTGATCTGATCCGGCGTTTGACTGAAACATAAGCAGTTTAATAATAGTGGATTTGACGTTCGTGCCAACTTAATTATGTGCCGTGTCGGTAATTAATTTCATTATCTCTCTCTTACTCTATTTCTCTCTCCCTCGTTCTATCTAAGCAGTTCCAAGTAGTAACTTTAGCAGGGTTCGTTTCCTATTATCATAGTGATTAATGTTTTCACGTAGTAAAGTTATTTTTTTTTTTGTTGATAATAATAGAAAAATTTAACACCATGACCAAATATAGGTTAGATTTCTCTGCATAAGTTGCGAAGGTCAGATGGAAGTAGCTTCGTGTAAAAACCTAACTTACCCAATCTAAAATTATATACCTTACGCCAAGAAGAAGTAGCATAGAAGAATTGAAAAGTGATTTTTCTTCCTATGTTTTTTTTTTACCAAGCAGTACAATTTACAGTACATTTTTCTCTTATAAAGCATCAAGTATGAAAAAAATACATTGAAAATAAAATATTTAGGTTTTGAAATACGAAAAAATATCTACAATTCGATTATAGCCAAAGAACGCTAAATCCCTGGAAAATCTCTAATTCAATTTTCCACACATTTTTCCTTTTTGTATCAACGACAAATAGAAAATAGAATACACTGTTAGGATGTACAAAGTGACAATTCTTGCACGCTCTTCGAAAATTTTATCTGACACTTCTATTTCTATTTGTTGGCTATAAATTCTGAAGAATTCCGTTTCGATATTGTGGTTTTTAGTTTGGAATGAACATAGAATTAATAAAAATATGTACATTTTTACTATACAATAAAAGTAAAATATATTTATATGGGTGCAAATTATTAGCAAGTTAGTTTTATATTTATGTGTAATTGTAGGTTTATATTTTAGCTAGAATTACATACATAAATTATCTGTTATTAAGATTCAATTTAGTTTATATGAACGTGATTTAAGACTAGACAAGATTTCAATAAACTCCCAATTATTACCATTATGGGAATTAAGGAAGATCATATTTATTTTTCGTAAAATAAGAGGCAAAATGAATTTTAAACAACAAAATTAATAGACTTATTCGTTTCTTTTTAACAGGTAAGTACACACTGGAAATCGAATTTAAAGTACTTGCAGTGAAAATAATTTAAATCGTTGTAATAAGATTCTGGCTATATACATATTCGATTGAGATTTAAGGAAGTTTCTTTGGCAGTGAACTTCACATGGCCAATTTGATAATGTCAAACTATAATAAGAATAAATTTACATTCAGCCACAAAAAATATTTTCTATAAAACAATATTTACAAAGAATCGCTTTATTAATTTAGTCAATAATCTACAACATCGTTATCATTTCACGCATCTGAATCCAACGTTGTCTGCGGGAGTCGAACGGAGTCTTTGTTGACAAAACGACAAACCCAGATCGGGACTTAACCCCTGTGAATTATATTCACTTCATTGGCTTCACAAGTGCTGATGGCGTGATTGGCCAAGCCTGCATTGACAATACCCTTTCTACTCATAGAAATAAGACTGTATCAAAGTCTCTCGTTCAACGAATCAAGATTCTAAACATACCCATATAGAGTTCACGATTCGTTGCGAATAAAAGATGAGTATTTAGACTTAAAGAAAAGAATCATTGCATCTGCTTATTCGGATTTCATGTTTCATTGATTGGCATTGTTAAGAGTCATGCCAATCCCTCTTCGATGTTTTTCAAACTGGGTTCCGGGAATAGAGACAATTATTTGATAAGGGCTTTGGGAGGGGGTGCTTTAAGTTTTATCTGCTCAAGTGGCCAATTTTTTGTTCCGATAAAAATACAGGAAAAATAAGAGTGTATTAAGGATTTGTTATATTTTTGAGTGTAGTTGGGAAAGCCTTTGTTTGTCTACTGACTTCAGGTTATTATTTTCGGTGGAAAATTTCTTAGCCGGTTCTTGGAATTATATTTATATGACTTCTATAATAATACAATTCAAAATTATATAATTCAACTAGCTGTCCCGGCAAACGTTGTTTTGCCATATAAATAATTTTTAAGTGATATCTAGTTAAAAAAAAATGTTAACGATGGACAACCCTAATCACTAAAGGGTATGAAAAATAGATGTTGACTGAGACCTACTCAATATGCTCACAAAATTTCATGAGAATCGGTCAAGCTGTTTCGGAGGAGTACGGGAACGAACATTGTGACACGAGAATTTTATATATAGATTATAAATGCTCCAGCACAACTGCTTAATCAAAATTGATTCATCATGCCCTGGCCGGGATTCGAACTCAGGACCTCCGGTGTCACAGTTTGTCATCATATTTTAATGCGTTTGTCTATAAACATAAATCAGTTATTACATTTTGATTAAATGTACTTACATAATAGATATATGTGTTTACTGTTATACTAGAGGACCCGACAGACTTCTTTCTGTCAAAAAGATTTGTTTTTCTGTCCTTACCTATTTCATAATGTTGAATAATATGCTCAACTCAACTCATTTTACGATTCATTTTTATATTAAATAAGAAGATATAGTATCGTATAAGTATTAATATTTGTCCCATATACATATATTTGTTCATTAAATTTCCTTGTAATAAACTGCTTTAACATCTGTATTAACGTTATTTGTGGTAACTATTTGGCATTAACGGATATTAGTTAGAGAAATCAGTGGCCTGCTCACTGTGACATGTGATATGATATGACGGTCGTGATATGATTGTTCCTATTCACAGGAGGTCCTACAGAAAATAAAAGTTTTAGTTTACATACATACATACATTTGGCCACGTCTATATCCCTTGCGGGGTAGACAGAGCCAAAAGTCTTGAAAATGGTTAATGATAGAATTGAGATTCAAGTAGTGACAGGTTGCTAGCCCATCGCCTAAAAGAAGAAACCCAAGTTTTTAAGCCTATCACTTAGTCGCCTTTTACGACATCCATGGGAAAGAGATGGAGTGGTCCTGTTCTTTTTTGTATTGGTGCCGGGAACCACACGGCAAGTTTTAGTTTATTTGCAGGCAAAAGATTAACGATAAAAGTAATACACGAATTGTTACAGAAGTTATTTTTTTTATTTAGCTCATTACTAGTTTTCTCCCGTGGCTCCGCACGCGTGAGAAACAGGTACCCTTTGTCCATCTCCGCACTTCAAGTATATGTATGCCAAATTTCATGCTGGTCGGTTTAGTGGTTTAATTGTGAACAGAAAAACACAACATATAATCACGTCTATGTCCCTTGTGGGGTAAAAAGAGCCAACACTCTTCAAAAGAATGAGAGGCCACGTTCAGTTTTTTGGCTTAATGATATTTAGATAGTGACAGATTGATAGCCCATAGCTTAAAATAAGAATCTCAAGAATATAAGCCTATCCCTTCGCCTTTTACGACATATACGGAAAAGAGATGGAGTTGTCCTATTCTTTTTTCTATTGGTGTCACACGGCGAAAACTCACTATCGCTTTTATAAGTACATACTTATAAAAGCGATAGTGAGTTTTCGCCGTGTTACCGCCGACAATATTAAGCTTTAACACACATGTGTTAAAGCTTAATATTGTCGCAGCCGCGGTTTCTTAGGTATAACATCCAACCTGGCGGAAGATCAGAGCGATCGATCTGAAACATAGCTGCTGTTATTTCGTGCAAATTTGTTTTAAGAAAGATTAATCTCCACTTCCCTCTTTGGACTAAACTTACTTCTTTTATTCTACTTCAGACACTTTTTCACCAATCGTGTCTTCAAAGGATGTCTCCTTTGAAAATCTCTAACTATCACAGTTTTGGGGAAAAATCCACTTTCCCCCTCGTAATTTTTCTCAGATCGTTCTTTCACTATATTTGCGGTCTTTCGTCAAAGTATCCGTTTACTCCAATTTCCATTAAATGCCAAAGAAAACATATTAACATCAACCTGTATAATGCTGGGGTGATTTGACGAACAACGGACGCCTGCCTCCGCATTATTGAGTATCCACAACTCTGTTATTACGTTGGTACATTCGACAACAAAAGTACTTTCACGTAACTATGAAGCCTTACATAAAACACACACACCTTCTTTCTTGGACCGATATGCAGAGACTTTTATACTTGTCATGATTCCTGCGTATTTCTTTCGCTTCATTCACATTCATAACTCTCTTTAGCAAGCTCGTCGGTTTAAAGTACACGTCTTGACCTAAATTTTCACCAGGACGTCCCCGTGTGGAACCCGGCACCAAAAGAAGAAAGAATAGGACCACTCCATCTCTTTCCCATGGATTTTGTAAAAGGCGACTAAATGATAGGCTTATTAACTTGGGATTGTTCTTGTAGGCGACGGGCTAGCAACCTGTCATTATTTGAATCTTAATTTTATTCTATTTTAAAGTCAAATAGCTGAACGTGGCCTATTAGTCTTTTCGAGACTGTTGGCTCTGTCTACCCCGCAAAGGATATAGACGGGATTATATGTATGTATGTACGTACGTCCCCGATTTGATCAAGATACGTTCGTCCAACGTTTCCATCCACACTCTCCTTATTTATTTGCGGTATGCCTTCATTTATCCTCTCCACATGATCAAAACACCTCGCATTCTTACATATATGTACATGTCGCTTTATCTTTATTACGACATCTTCCTTAATCACTATATTATTGAGATATCAAGAACAAATTGGCCAGTTAAGAAACAACTGCCCGCGACTGTACATTGTCCAAAAGGAATTGCTTAAAATACAATAGTAACATGACGCTTATACGTCTTTTGATCTCGTATGAAATAACATGTGTGGACAATCGCGCAGAAAATAATATGTCCCACTCCTGTATTTAATGTGAACAATAAATGTATTTCGTGTTTATTGTTACTGTTTCATTTTGTACATTTAATGTTGTAATTGTACTGCTCGTGGAATGTTGTAAGGGGTCATTTGTGGAATTTTCCATTACTGTTATATTTCTTACTAGCTATTTACTGTAACTCTACGCGTCTTCGAATTATATCGTTTATTTTCCGTTTCCTCGAGATATTCAGGTTTATTTTAATAGAAAAAAGCTTTTATCTAAAGTTTCCGACACAAATAAAAAAGGAAAGGACCACTCCATATCGTTCCCGTAAAAGGCGACTAAGGGATAAGCTTATAAACTTGGGATTCTTCTTTAAGGCGAACAACCTTTCACTATTTGAATCTAAATTCTATCATTAAGCCAAAGCTCTGTCCAACCCGTAAGGGATATAGACGTGATTATAAGTATGTATGAAAAGAAGGTATATTATAGGAGAGTAAATTAGTGCCAGTCCATTTAATGGATGTCATAAAAGGCGACTAACATAAGTAGCCACATTCAATAAAGGTTAGATTCACTTGCAAAGGATTTAAAAAGAAGATATTAAAAGATTTATCTTTATATCAGTACCTAAAAAAAAGATTTTGAACATTTTTATTAAGGCAAAAAAAAAATCTTATGGGAATTAACGTTACGTAATGTAATGGACAAATTGGTAGTATACTGATACTAAATCAATTACTTAAAAGGACTTTGTATCAAACAGTTTGCAGTGAGACCGTAATTAAGTCAATAAGCTGGTTACTCTATTAGAGGCATAATGGCTGCCTCGCCGGACCCAGATGAATAATAGGGACGATAAGGTATAGCAAAATAAACTCACTCATCCCCGCGACTCCTCTCGTGATTGCTCGTCATTTTGTACCAACTTCTACTCGACGCCTACTCCAATAGAAGAAGTAGAAAAATGACTATTATTTGCACCAAAAACACATCAGGAGCGATTACACATTCCGGTAATTGAATAATCTCAATCTAAGTTGGTCAGATTTCGTCAACATTTTTACGTAAAGATGGACGCTGATAACAAATAGTTATACTAACCTCTCCAAAGTTTTACCTTCAATATACTTTAGACCATATATTTGTCCAACGTGTGCATTTTGACAGACATTATGTGCGTATTTTTTAGAATAGAATAGAATAGATTTATTTTCAAAATTGGAAACAAGATATCATTTATTGACGTCACATCACTTTAATCTAATTATAACTACTACCGCTTCCAAAGCGCATGTGTAGAAGAAGCGGCGGAACAAACTACACTCGTAGTATAGTTGAGTTAGTATCTCGTGACACAAGTCTCGAACTTACTTCGAGGCTAACTCAATCTGTGTAATTTGTCCCGTATATATTTATTTATTTATACATGACGAAGAAGACTTGCTATTCAATTAATGTGGTCTTTAAATATATTATCTTATTTTTCTATATCAAACTATATCTGTAGTACAACAGATATGTTGTTACAAACTGAATTATTGTCCGCGCATCGCAATATGAGATTGGTACCCAAATTAAGTGAATTAGCAACCGGAGTACGAGGCAGGTGGCGACCTTTAGCGATAGTAAATTGGCTTTGAAACTTCGCCTTTTGTCAAACGCGGTTTCGGAAAATCCTATGGCTTTCAATTAGGTACGTAACATAATTGAAAATAATGGGTTGTTAGTGTGTTGTGTGTATAATATGAGATTGAAATTATTATTTTACATAAATTCATATGATCACGTCTTTATCCCTCGCGAGGTAGACAGAGCCAGCAGTCTTGAAAGACTGCTGGGCCATGTTCATAGGCTAATAGGTTCATAGGCATGCTGATAGGCTTAATGATAGATTGAGATTCAAATAGATGGATAATTCAATTAATAATTAATAATTCGATGTCTTGTGATGACTGTTGGCTCTGTCTACCCCGCAGGAGATATAGACGTAATAATATGTTATGTTATGAGATTAAAATAGTGTACCTAAGTAGTAGAATTCCAAGTTTATAAGCCTAACCCTTAGTCGCCCTTTACGACATACATATATGAGAAATAAATGGAGTGGTCCTATTCTCACTTCCCTTCCGCCATGGGGTTGGGCGACCCCCAGGTAATGGCTAGCCTTACCCTGGCATGCGGGGCTCTGCTGGGGCGGACAAAATTGTTCCCTTGCGTCTCGGGGGAATCGCATGATGATCCGTAAAAAGCACCTAAATGGCGGCGATGGTGTCCGCACCCCATCACGTCTCGTTCCCGGCGGGAGCGGTATGCGGTCTGCTGAAAGCCGTTTTGCGACGATGAATGTAAGAGGAGGAATGAAGGAAAAGATTGAGGAAGTATGCCAGATGATGGATGAAAGACGTTTGGATGTGTTGTGCGTGAATGAAACGAAGCGGAAAGGATACGACGCGACGCAGCACGGCCCTTACACGGCGTATTGGTCTGGAATTTCCAGTACCAGCCGAGGCTGTCAAGGGGTCGGTCTAATCCTTTCTGCACGAATGGCTGAGTGTGTGAATGAGTATGAGTGTGTCAGCCCACGTCTTCTATGGATTAGGCTGAAAGTTGGAATCACTCGGATCTTCGTTTTAGGTGTTTATGCACCGTGGGATGTGGGTTCGAGGGGTACAACATCAGCAAAAAGCGAAAACGTGGAGTTCTGGAATAGTGTAAGAGAAGTATTGAAAGTTACCAAGCCAAATGAGAAGATTATTATGTTAGGTGATTTTAATGGATGGGTGGGTGTAAAGCGTGATGGATATGAAAAGGTGCTTGGTGCGTTTGGTGACGGAAAGGTGAATGATAATGGAAGAAGTGTATTAGAAATTTGTCTAGAGTGGGATCTTTTTGTGTCGAACTCAATGTTTCAACATAAAGAGATCCACACCTATACAAGAGTGGAAGGTATTTTAAAAAGTATGATAGACTTTGTGATTGTAGATGAAAGATTGAAGAACAAAGTGCTGGATACCCGTGCATATCGCGGTGCTGGCATTGACTCGGACCATTTACTGGTGATATCCCGGATAAGGGGTATCTTCAATCGCTGGCGGCACAGGGTAAGGGAGCAAACCAGCGCTTTGGAAAGAGTGAAAGTAGAAAATTTGCAAGATATGGATGTAGGTAAGAAGTATATTAATAGACTGAAGGATGAAATTGAAGATTTAGATGAGAGGAGCAATATTGAAGATGGATGGAAGGAATTTAAAGAAAGAATTGTGAAAGTAGCTGTTGAAGTGTGTGGTGTAAGTAGAAGAAGGAAAGGGAAAAATCACAAAAATGCGTGGATGAGTAAAGATGTGCAAGAACTTGTGCGATTAAAGAAGAAAGCATGGCTGGATTTGTTAGCAGCAAAAGCTAACTTAAGAATGCAAGAGGTTATAGATGAGGATGTGAATGAAGCACGTAAGGAATATAAAAAAATGAAAGATTTGGTTAAGAAAGCTGTGATTAGAAAGAAAGAAGAGTATAAAGAGGATTTTGATAAAAGGCTATCAGAAGACTTTCAGTCAAATCTGAAAGTATTCTGGAAATCCGTAAGGTCAGCCCGAGGAAAAACTATAACCAGAGAGCTGACTAGGATCAGATGCCAGGATGGTAGCGTTGTGAAAGGAGAAGAATGTGTGCTAAAGATATGGAAGGACTATTTTGAGAGTTTATTTGAAAAAAAGGAAGAAAATAAGAAAGAGTTCTGCTATAGCGAAGAAAAAGAGAATGAGATGGAAGGCGAAATTGAAATGTTTGAAATTGTGGAAGCACTTAAGAGTATGAAAGCGGGTAAGGCTGCCGGGTATGATAGAGTGTCGGTCGAGATGCTTAAAGCAGGAAAAGGCGTCGTAGCTAGACAGTTGTACTGCCTTTTCAATTTGTGTTGGAGAAGCGGCCGAGTACCAAAAGATTGGTGTAAGGCTGTTATTGTGCCACTTTACAAAGGAAAAGGGTCACAACTGGACTGCAAAAATTATCGTGGTATAAGCCTGCTTAGCGTCGTCGGCAAATTGTATGCTAAGGTATTGATTAATAGAGTCAGGAATGAAACTGATGACAAAATATGGGATGCTCAAGCGGGATTTCGAATGGGAATGGGATGTACTGATCAGGTCTTTTCTTTGCGGTGCATAGCCGAAAAGTTTTTGGCCAAGAGTCAAAAAGTCTATTGCATATTCGTCGATTTGGAAAAGGCCTATGACAGAGTTGAGAGGAATGAATTGTGGTCAGCACTTTCTATGCATGGGGTGAGCAGTCTCTTGATACGAGCACTGAAATCCTTATATGAGGATTCGAGTGCTTGTGTCAGGATAAACTGAGCGCACACTGAGTGGTTTAAGATTGAGAAAGGTGTTAGGCAGGGATGTGTTGCGTCACCGTGGCTGTTCAACCTATTTATGGATAGTTGTTTGACAGATTTGAAAGAGTCTGAAAGTGGATTAAGGATAAATGAATTACTCGTCAAATGTCTGCTCTATGCCGACGATCAGGTTATACTGGCGTCATCAGCGGAGGAGTTACAGGAGATGGTAAACTGTATGCATGAAGCTTTAAAAGAGAAAGGAATGAAAGTGAACGTAAGTAAAACTAAAACACTGGTTTTTGAAATGGAGAAAGAAATGACAGCATGTAATATTTTGATTGGAGGAGAAAAAGTTGAGCAAGTGAAAGAGTTTGTATATCTAGGATCAAAGTTTACATCAGATGGCAAGTGTGATAGTGATATTGAAAGGAGAGTGAACGCGGGGAACATGGTGAATGGAGCTTTGCATGCCTTTATGAGCAGTCAGAAACTATCCAAAAAGGCTCGACTGGCTGTGCACAGGGGCGTGTTGGTCCCGACATTAATGTATGGGAGTGAAAGTTGGGTATGGCAAAAGAAGCACGAAAGCAGAATAAATGCAGTGGAAATGAGAGCGTTAAGGAGTATGTTGGGTGTGAAATTGAGTGACCGGATAAGGAACAGCGTGATAAGGGAATGTTGTGATGTGAAAGAAGATGTAGTTACAGGAATAGAAAAGGGTATGTTGAGATGGTTCGGTCATGTGGAGAGGATGAATGAAAACAGGTTGACTAAGCAGATATACAAGGAGTGTGTGGAGGGAAAGGTCGGGGTGGGAAGACCTAGACGAACATATCTTGATCAAATTAAGGACGTCCTGGTGAAGGGTCAGGTCAAAAGTGCCCGAAACCGCCGAGCTTGCATGAAGAGAGTTATGAATGTGGATGAAGCAAAGGAAGTATGCAGGGATCGTGGCAAGTGGAAAGAGGTAGTCTCTGCCTACCCCTCCGGGAAAGAGGCGTGAGTTTATGTATGTATGTATGGTCCTATTCTTTATTATTTTACAGTTTAATTTACAAATGTCCTATAGTTGTAATTCTTTGTATTTTAAGTTCATCTGCTATTACGATTTATTTGTTACCTCTCACTTTCTAATATATCTTCTTCATCTTTGGATTTCTTACACACAAAATTAAAGGGAAAATACAAAAGGGTACTTTTCTTTTCAAACAAATGTTCCCGTAGAATATAAAAAGTACGCCAAACCACACGCAAAGGTTAGTGTAAATAAATTTATCAATTCCCTACGGCATATTGTCAAAAACTTACCCCAATATATGTACCTAGGAGCGCACAATACAACAATGACGCAAGACCCCTTTACGCTCGTTCGATGAAATCAAACAATAGCGGATCAGGTCTAATTCGTACAATTTTGGACTCACCCGGTCAGTTAGAGCGGACTTTGTATGTCCCCTACAGATCTTCGATTTAAACAAGGGTTTTTGCGTCAATTACGAACCCTAATTATTTCCGCCAAATTCAACTATCGGGGTATAAGAATAAACTGACAATTTCATAATTTGATGCCATAATTGGGATATTAAAGTAATTGGATGCCCTGATTTTGTAGCGTCTAATTAGCAGTTTGAATGGAGTCCTTATTTTTTTTGGATATGGTAAAGATTGGTCAGATTGTATCTACTACCATGGAGCAAAAGTTAGTAAAACAGTTGTTAATGAAAAAAATGTTTTTTATATATTATTATCCCACTTTTTTAATATTTAATTTACACTGTTTGCAACTCCTTTTTTTTAAAACGTGTAAGTAAGTATGTTATTTTTATTAAATTTAATATTTAATTTAATTAATTAAATTATCACGTCACATTTATAACCATTATCAAGGGGCTTCTTATACTATTAATTCGCTTCTGTTAATTCGAATTTCCTGATCCGTGTCGCATAAATGTTACTCACAATACTAGATCATTACTTGATCAGACTAGATTGTGCCAAATATAATGGACATATTTTTCTCAATAATACTACTCTGTCAAGAAAGTAGCAGGAAAAGATCAATAATACACAAACTGTTTGTTATTCATCCAAATTTATTTTATCACCTTCAAAATATGCTCCTTTAGAAACGATACACTTACGCCAACGAATAATCCAATCATCAAAACATTTTTTAAACGCTGTTTCCGGAATTGAGGTCAGTTCTCGCCGCGAATTCTCTTTTATGTCTTCTACCGATTGAAAACGGGTGCCACGAAGTGGTAATTTGAGTTTAGGAAAAAGAAAAAAGTCGGCTGGAGCCATATCTGGTGAATATGGTGGTTGCTCGATGGTATTTGTTGAGTGTTTGGTTAAAAATTCGTTCACAATGATGGCCTTGTGCGAAGGTGCATTATCATGGTGCAAAATCCAAGAATTTTCTTTCCACAAATCTGGCCTTTTTCGTCGGATTTGCTCTCTTAAACGCCGCATAACACTCAAATAATATTCCTTATTTACCGTTTGACCTTCCGGCAAGAATTCCGAGTGCACAACACCGCGATAGTCAAAGAAAACAGTCAACATGACTTTGACTTTTGAACGACTTTGGCGTGGTTTTTTCGGTTTCGGTTCAGTTGGAAGGCGCCACTCCGAAGCTTGTTGACTAGTTTGCATGTCAAACTCGTAAACCCACGTCTCGTCACCAGTAACAATGCGTTTCATGAATGTTGGGTCGGAATTGACTCGTTCTAGCATGTCCTCAGCGACTCTCATGCGATTGAGTTTTTGAAAAAAATTCAGGTCTTTTGGGACTAGCCGAGCGGCAACATGTTTCATACCCAAATTATTAGTTAAAATGGTACGGATCGACTCGTGAGATACAGAAAGTTCGGTGGCTATCTCTCTCAAAGTTGAATGAGGATTTTCAGTCACTATTTCCTTCACTTTTGCGATGTTAACTTCAGTTGCAGACGTTGATGGCCTACCAGAGCGAGGCAAATCTTCCATCACATCTCGACCGCTTTTGAACGCTTTGTACCACTCATAAGCACGAGTTTTTGATAAAGTCGATTCACCGTAAGCCTTCTGTAACATTTTCAGTGACTCCGAACACGATATTCCATTGGCAATGCAAAATTTAAGACAAACTCTTTGTTCGATGTTTTTATCCATTATGAAATTAGCAATACACACTAGATATGATATAACTAAAAATAGCACTGTATTTAATGTAAACAACAGATGCAACTCAAACTCCGCGCCAAAATGGAAAACAGTTGTGCCAATCTAACAACAACAAAAAAAACAAAAATTTGAATTTGGAACCATAAATAAATAATCCATTCCCGATACTTTTCTGACTGAATGTATAACAAGAAAAAACGCAAAAACGCTCTAAAAATGTATCTTTTTATTGCCAGCTAGAAAGCCGAATGTTTTCTAAATTGCCAAAACAATACACAAGTTTCCCAAAGCTTTGACGTCCATTTTGCCGGAAATGGCTGGGACAAGGGCAGACAGCTTCCGGCGGGGTCGGCTGCGACAACCACGAATCCAAGTTAATATTGAAAGGAAACATAAATAATATTACATGTTAATACAATTAGTGCGATTAATTTTAGGTTATAATTGTTGGTTGTAGTAATTTCCTTTTATATTGGTCAGTAAGGAAAGCGAGGAATGTATCTTTTATTTATATATATATTTATTTGCACGGCTAAAATGCGTGTGAAATGCATATGAACATAAGTTTAGCTGCTAACAAATGTTCTTACGAGGATGAGGAGAGGATTCTTATGAGGAAAAACATCACGAGGAATCTTGCACATGCAGGCAACTGAATGCGATATCATGATTCAAAATGATTTAGGTTCCCCTGGAAAGGTCGCGCAGGTAAGCTGGGAGACGCTTGGTATAAAAACCTGACTCACTCAATCCAGGATCACACATATCTTACGCAATGCACATCGCAATTTCAAAACCTACATTAGAAGTTTTTTTAAAGAAAAGATAAGAATAAATGTTTTATCTTATACAGAAAAACATAGAGAATTGGGAGCACGCATTTCCAACATAACTAAACCCATATGACTTTGTCAAAAAATATTACAAGGCAAGGCTTCGCAATATTTTCTCTAAGCGCCCTCAATACCTTCGCTCCGACAAATGACGCCATTGAATAAAGCTTCAGATCTAAACGAATAATGGCCGCCATACGTCTCGTGACTTAATACACAGGACGGATCAAAGACCCATACGAACCCGCTGGCAGCTTAGAATAAACCAATTATGAGAGAAATATTAGGGATCACCCTGGACTTTGATCACGGCACGCTTACGCTCTCTTCCGGCGAGAAAAAGAAGCCTAATATGAACGAAACTCTTAATAAATCACAGAAATTGGTCGCCACGAGACTAATACCCCCGGAATGGGGAATAAGCCGACCGTTACTTTGGTTAACTGCTGCCGAGTAATCATTTTCGGACAGGATATTCGCCTCCGTCTGTTCCACTAATAAAGAGAAGCAACGTAAACACACAACGTTAATTAAAAAGTACCTACCGCATGGAAAGTAGCTTAGTACATTGACGTCCAAATTCAACTCCCTTTCAATTACATTGAAAGCCGAGGCGATATGGATATTTTGCGAAATGGGAAAATAATCGAATTTCGACTGAATAATGAGAGGACCCTCGTGATATGAATGCCGGCCAGGACGACGACACAAAGGGTATTTAACTCGCACTTAGTACTTTTTGGCTGCGACCCCCCGCCGGCCTGCCCCGCTCGGCCCTCCCGGGCGATTATATTGTCGTTATCGCCCCATAACGTATGCAGAATAAAACATGTATTATCTCTATTGCCAGTATCCATTTACAGGGTATCGTCCGTTAATCCTTTGATTTATAATATTCGCGTGATATATAGCCGTAGGTCGCAATTTATTTAAATTATTCCACCAGTCAATTAACGAAATAGCTTTTGCGATGTAGGTCGTCCTCGGCCGGACGGCAATGCGTACAATTCGTTTTAAATTCTCAAAGTTCCGCACTCAAAATTTTCTGGTCGGTTTAACTGATTACCTACAGTTTTCAATTTAGACGTATAATGCTTGCTCAGGAGAAAAGTGTGTTCACATGTAAAAGTGAGCCCACAATTTACGTTTTCTGTTTACTTTGTGCCCGTATACTTATTAGTTAAGTCAAACACACCTCAGAAACTCCCCGCCTCTGAAAAGTTGCTTCTATTTGTAGAGGCAAATTTTCAAACGTTCTATATACAAATAATTTAGGTTGGGAGAGCTATATTTCAGAGGTTCACAAAAAAGGGAAAAGTTTAGTTAACTAACTTTTTCGCATTTCGTTAAAAAGCAAGGTTGGATTAATTTGGGTGTCTGGGGTAATGCTTATTTACAATAATCCGACTTGTGGGGAAGGTGAATTGTGAAAATAAATTTTGAATTCAGATGTGCAGACTAGAGCTGGATTACGGATAAGATTTATCGATGTTTTCAAATACTTAGCTGGTAAACAGAAGTTGTTTTCGAGAAAAGTGATTTCTCTTGAAACTCGTATCATTTTTCATTTGAATTAACTGTTAGTGCACAAATTGGTTGTACACAACTTTTAATTAGTTAGGATTTATATTAAATTTAATAAAAGTTGCTATATTGATAACTTTTGTTAAATATAATTCAATATTAATAATTGCAAGTTTAATTTAGGCAATCCTTTGCAATTATTTTCTTAAATTAATTTATGTGTAAATTCACAACCATTTTTTATTGAACTTACAACTTCTACTTTAGGTAAGTAGCGGTTCCAATGGTTCATATTTGAATCCAAATAATTAGATTCCTTTCGATCTAATGTTTTCAATTTACAATTTTCTTCATTGCACTATGCTTGACAATTTCAATAATTTAAATATATTTTTTATAAAAGCTCACATCGACTAACAGCGCATTCCCGTCACTAGCAAGTAGCGTATGCGCCCTGTAACCACACTTTAAAAATTAGGTGCATGTTCGCTGCCCCGTATCCCTTTTATAATCCCAAGAATTTTCCCTAACGAGAACATTTTTCATGGATATTTATTTTATCTGCACCTTTGCGATTAAACTTTCCTAATTAGATACGATATGTCTACACATGAAACCCAATGTGAGGAGGTACGAAATATGTTTGCATTTTTTATAAAAATTAATTTATTTCCACCGGCTGTGTGCTTTAAACTTGATATGCTCCGAATATTAAGTTTTTAATGATGATCTTAAAATATACATTTATAATCTCGTCTTTTCAAGAATGTTGGCTCTGTCTACCCCGCAAATGATATACATTTGGGGGTAGACAGAGCCAACATTCTTGAAAAGATTTATAAGCCTATCCCTTAGTCGCCTCATACGACATCCATGGGAGAAAGATGGAGTGGTCCTATTCTTTTTTCTAATGGTGCCGGGAACCACACGGATGATAATGATGAAACTTAGGCAAACACCAAGATTTTCAAATGGGTAGGTACCTAAGGAATGTATTTTTTTCTGGATTTTGGTACCCCGGGTACACTCAATCGGGACAAAGGCTAGGTATTTAGGCATTCAATCAATCAATCCATTAGCGCCACTTCCAGCCATAAAAAAACAGTTTATTAGTTAAATTATCACGTCGTAAATCGCCAAAAAATGCTTTGAAAGTCTAATTAAAGGCTGTTATCTTGCTTCGTAACACCATTCTCTTAATTACCTAGCGATAGGTAGCAGTTTCAACTCTTTACGAGCGGACTGGTCGCGATAACCTTCTAATTGTCGAATAAAAAAGGATTAAAGTTAATCCTTGTTTAATAAAAATGTTAATCATGAGATTTCCCGACGCTATGCAAATGTTATGGTACCCGCCATGCTATTGATGATACCTATGCATTTGTTACGGGATTAGGTGATCTAATTATGCAAATTATACGTTTTATTTTGCATCAGCTCGTGCGCTGATCGCGTGAATGTTATTGCATGAAATGTACGAAATGAACGTTCGCTGTTTTGTGTTTTAAACCCGCCTCGTAAATGACGATTTCCATGCAAGTGCCAATAATGTTAGCACTCTTTAGAGGTAAGGTGTTGCCGGCTCCTTCAGCTTTTCGGTTTTAACTCCTCTGGAATCCACTAGTACCTATATATTAATTCGTCAGTAATTTTTAATGATAAAATCTCAGGGCTTAAGGCCATTTAGTCGGACTTTTGACCAAAATTTGAAATTTGAAAATAAAACAATACGGTATGCTTTATGATTCATTATAATTTAAGTAAGTACTCAAAACAAAGATTTTTATTTGCTTAAAAATTTTCGCTTAATACAATACCTACTATTGAGTCTTGAATCCCAATGGTGTAGAAAACAAAACAGAATTTTCTATTTTCAATTTTGAATTAAGTATGTTCAAAAAATTTTAAAAACATATTTTAGTCGAAATTTATTATACTTTCACCTTTATGTTTAATAAAGGAAAGTACATTTTAAGTTCTTGGTCACGTCGTCTAGCTATCCAAATGTTTTATTACCAGTGCAAGACGAAAACTCACACTTTATAGCTAATCTGGTTAGATCGGTAAAACGACATGAGTAAATATATTCCGATAGATTTTATACCTCAACGTATGCAATTTTAGAACATAATTTTAATTTTTAAATCGAAATTATATTGACAGTCACGGTAAATTGCTATATATCTGACTATTTAAAAATTTATCAATAATACATTTTAATAGGTGAGTAATTTTACAATTAATGTTAATAAAAATTGCCTTTAATGTTAGCTTTTATTAAAATATTGTATTTTATTACTTTTAATATTAATCCCCGGTCCTAACGCACTGTAATTCACTCAAAGAAGCTTTTTTTTATCGAAATATTCAAATTATTTTTATAAACTACTATTTTTCTACACGGAATGAACGTCACTCCTACTGCACTCTGCCGCATATATTTCATCATGCGTCGAACTTCAAGTCGGAGGAACCTTTACGACACATGAGTAAGTGGACTTAAACAGTTCTCAAGGTATAAAAAGCCGTCATAAAATGCAAGTAACTCATGCAAATGGCAGCGAGAGCGGGATTGCGACTTAAATTGGCATTTTTAAAGGATTTATGAGGATACCTGTCTGAGAATCCGTTTTGATTTGGAATCGATGTTTTTGGTATTGCTAGTATTAACCGACTGCGAAAGAAATATTTTTAATGTACTTACATAAGTTATTTATGCAAGTCTGTTTGTAGAACTCCAGTGTGACTTAATATACTCATAATATAACACATATCCATATACCATGTCTTTATTCCTTACGGAGTCAACGGAGCCAGTTTTCAGGTTTCCACGTTTACTAAAAGGCCTAACGGTAAGTGTTTAGCCCATCACCTAAAATAACACGCTTAATATCTCATAATTTTCTTTTTTTTTTTATAAACTTAAACATGTCACCTCTATCATGATGTGATATGTTCAGTTTAGATCTTAGTAAACATCTAATCATCTAACCATCGACCAAATTGCAGGTAATCAGTAGTTCTGGAATTTATATATTGATTTTTTTATAAAAATCGAATCAAACGCCCTTCTTTTACAAAATAATCTAGACTACAAAGAATACAACTTACTATCACGCCTGTTTCCCATTGGGGTAGGCAGAGACTATGGATTTCCACTAGCTTACGATCCTTACATACCTCCTGCTTCCTTGCAGACCTTACAAAGAATACATACATACATACATAAAATCACGCCTCTTTCCCGGAGCGGTAAGCAGAGACTACCTCTTTCCACCTGCCATGATCTCTGCATACTTCCTTCGCTTACAAAGAATATTTTAATGAAAGAATGAATGAAAGATCTGTTCCACATAAACAAGAGACCCCAGCATTGACAAATGAGCGGTTACACTCTACTGAGAGATTAATTGCAAATCGTCCAGTACGCCGTACGATAAATCACTTGTGTACTTGTACTATGTATCTAGTACGAGTATTAAGTATCGATTAGTTCACAAGTTGAAGCAATTGCCCCGATGGTCTATATGCGAAAATACATAGTTATGCCAGCTGTTTCTCTATCCGTACAGATTGTAAAAGTCAATTAAGGGAAATACTAACAAACTTGGGATACATACATATATATGGTCACGTCTATATTCCTTGTGGGGTAGACAGAGCCAACAGTCTTGAAAAGACTGAATGGCCACGTTCAGCTATTTGGCTTAATTATATAATTGAGATTCAAATAGAGACAGGTCGCTAGCCCATCGCCAAAAAAGAATCCCAAGTTTGTAAGCCTATCCCTTAGTCGCCTTTTACGACATCCATGAGAAAGAGATGGAGTGGTGCTATTCTTTTTTGTATTGGTGCCGGGAACCACACGGCACATGGCACATGACGGATAAACAACCTGCCACTATTTGAATCTCAATTCCATCATAAAGCCGTTCAACTAAAGGTGGGTTTTCAGTCTTTCCGAGACTTAATATATATTATAAATAAAATCTATACTGTCACAACTTTAAATTCGTACTGAGACATTAGATTGCATAAGCCACCATTAAAACCTTCTTATGACAATTAATTAGTATAATACGGCAGTTTCAAACACAAATCCTATAAAGTTAAATGACTAATGTTTGTTCTTAAACAGTTATCATCCTAATATTATCGTGGCAATAAAATTAAGAAACTTCTCCTTTTAATGTCGAGTTGTTAATCATGGCTTTGAATTGTTAAATTTTGTATTGTGCACCTCGCCTTCGCTTCTGAGTGACTCATTTTGGTTTATTTGTTCCCATTGAACACATCACGTGCCGTGTGATTCCCAGACACAAAAGAAAAAGAATAGGACTACTCTACTCTTTCCCATGGATGCCGTAAAAGACGACTTAGGGGTTGGCTTATAAACTTGGGGTTCCACTTTAAGGCGATGGGCTAGCAACCTGTCAATATTTGAATCACATTTCTATCATTAAGCTAAACAGCTCAATGAGCCTATTGGTATTTTAGGGACTAATGGCTCTGTCTACCCCGCAAGGGATATAGACGTGATTATATGTATGTATGTAAGTACATATGATGTCTAAGTATATCTCTTACGACAAGAAAGAGAAGATCCACACGAGGCTAGGCTAAATGGATTAGATGTGTAGCAATTCAAACCCTAGAAGATTCAACTTTTTATAATCTACGTGGGAATAAAAACTTGCATCTATACATATAATATATATATAAATATATATATAACAGTAAATATATTTTGTCTGTACATTTAGTATTTTTGACTGAAATGGATAGAGAATTGTTTTTTTACATTTTTTGTCTGACTTTCTGTATCTGACTGTATGATTAAGATTCAACTCGAAATTTACGTGAACGAAGTCGCAGGCAATAGCTAGTTCAATATAAGAAGGTACAGTAAGCCTTATAGAAATTAGAGGTATAGCCTTAACGGAATTGGATATATATCGAAATTGCATATGCTGTAATAGTCGAAAATTTTGTAAACAGGTGTATACCTACCTAACTAATGAGTATATAGGTAAGTACATATAATCACGCCTCTTTCCGAACGAGGTAGGCAGATACTATATTTCTTTATTTACTAACTTCAATATCTATTCAGATTAACATCACCCTTCACATGACCTTTCACCAGAATTGATTCATTAACGAGTAATTAAAAATTCCAACTACCAATACGAACAATTCCTTATAAAATTCATATAGAAACAAAAAAGAGCGTAGGTACCGTTTTTACGAGCTGAATAGAGGCGAAGATTGGAAAAAATTCAAAGCACTTTTTGTCGAAATTCGTAAAAAAATGTTTTCATTGTGAGAGTTCGCACAATACTACGGAGGAAATGAGTCTAGGCGGGCCTCAATTTAGCAGGCGCGCCGCACCATTTCAGCTGCATATTGTGTACAGGGTGTCTTTGAAATGGCGTTGCATATTGTCAAAGGAGGCACTCAGTATCTGATTATCGTTTCGAATAATTATAAAATTATTTGAAAATTATATTCTATCATTAAGCCAAATAGCTGACGTGGCCATTTTGTATTTTCAAGACTGTTGGCTCTGGCTACCCCGCAAGGGATAGGTGGAGAGGTAGGAGACGTGACCATATGTATGTATGTAATTATAAAAATGGGGGGTTAAAATTTTATCGAATTATCCATCAAAAACAAGAAGTGTGGAAATCCACGCGGACGATGCGAATTCAAATGATGAGTCGGCAGCGAGGCCGTCTCGCTGGATACGCGTACTGAGAGCAAGGTCCTCGAACATTCTGAGTGTTTGTGCACTATTATGTTATTTTTTTATCTTTTAAACTGAGTATTTTGTTAGTTTTATATTTTATTAAGTTAATCGTGTTCATGATTTAATATTTCCTTAAATATGAAACGCGATTTACCAGACACCCTGTATATGTAGTCGGCATTTACGTTTCTGCTTTTTTTCGTCTCAATATTCGATGAAAATTGCTTAATTTTGTGTAAAATAGACGCTAATTTCTATGTCTAAGAGATGGAAATTTCCAAAAATGCTTAGTTAGCTAATGCTAGCAAAACACATGACACATACAATATACATATTTTGTTTTTCATCCTTACTAAGTATACAGATATAAAGGCAGGCATTAAACTAATAAGCTATATTTTGATTAAAAATCATGTAGCCCGACCTTTAGGTGATAAGCAAGTTTAAAAGAGAAACTGAGCGCTGAACGCTTTATAAAAAGTTGTAAAGTTTGAAAATATTTGTACTTTTTACTTATGTATGGACCTTTGATAGATCTCCATGAAACATTTCCTTTAAACTTATGTTACAGGAAAACATTTCCACCAAATAATTAGTGATTTAATAGAAATATAACAACGGCTTTGCACACACGCTTCTCTTAAATTAATATCTCCATGTTTCAAAGCCAGCACATATAAGCAGACGCGCATTAGCATAAAACCCATAACAGCGCCACCTAAGCTTTTAATTAATTTATCGGTGGATAAGGGAAACTTTCTGATATATTCTCAGAACATTATAATTTAAGAAATAATTCAGTTCTCACTTAATTTTGCTATTAAAATAAGCTCTTGAAATAAGTTTTTCTGAAGGAGATGCATAAAAATATTGATGAATTTGGACGAAACAAAAGAAGTAAACAGTGATCGTGGCATGTGGATACATTAAGTCTCTCTCAGTATAAATCTCAAGGATGGATCCATTATACTTAATCTCATATAGGTACATATATATGTTTCATGTAAAGAGGTTACCATGTAAGGACAGCATAGAGTAGATATAAGAGGCGGTTACCAACCTCTAAGAAATGGTTTTAAATTTTCTATAAGAGGATATAATTGTTTCTTAATATTTAATCCATTTTATCATAAAGGAATGTGAGTGTGACTTTACATCTCGTCATAAGATTAGTTTGTTTGTAAAATCTTTATTATTGCACAGAAATTAACACAGTTACAAAAAAATAGTACTTAGTTATAAAAGAAATAAAATAATTGTGGGATATGGCATCGTAGATTCTAATAATTTAGTTATTTATTTCTCAAATTGATTAAAAGATATCACATTTTGCTGTCAAGAATGTGTTACTTAAATTACGAACGGCGGAACAAACTACACTAGTCTACGCTACACCGATTTTCTGTAGAACACGTATATGTTCAGAACTTAACACTTTTTTAATGAAAAAAAAAAACGTTGGTTAACGTTAAAACTACACAAACAACGTAATTAAACAATTCCTGCGCGAGCGACTTTCAGTTTTTAACGTCTCTTTTCCAACTATTCTTTGACCGTAAATTCACGTTCTCAACAATGGATCAAATAACGAGGGTACAGAAGGTATATGTGTAAAGTTTAAAAAATGAAGTTTTTTTTATATCACAACTAAGAGTATGTAGATCTACTATGTAGTACTACCAGTAGAGTTAAGTGGCTTGACTTACTTGACTTAAGGTCCTATGTCCCCTAGCTGGGGCAGAGGGCATCCACAGTGCGTCGCCATCCCGCTCGGTCTTGAGCTTCGCGTTTTATTTCGCTCCGAGTCTTCCCTAGATTCTTCACCTCTGCGATGATTGTCCGCCGCCAGGTCTGTTTAGGGCGGCCACGTTTACGCTTTCCTTGGGGATTCCAGTCTAGGGCTTGCCACGGTATGTGTTCGGGGTCCCTTCGGAGCGTGTGGCCGATCCAGTTCCATTTGCGGCGTTTGATCTGCTGGTCGATCGGAGTCTCACCGCAGCGTTCCCACAGGTCTACGTTGGAGATTTTCTCAGGCCAGTAAACACCGAGAATACGGCGAAGACAGCGGTTAATGACGACTTGGAGACGATGCGAGATGTCTTTAGTGACCTTCCACGTCTCACACCCGTACAGCAAAATGGTTTTCACATTGGACCGGAATATTTTGAGCTTAACTCTCCTAGTCAGTTTCCGTGATTGCCATACAGGGCGGAGCTGTGCGAAGGTTGCTCTTGCCTTGGCGATTCTCGAAGTGATGTCCTCTTCGGTCCCTCTAGTTTCCGACACTACGCTAACGAAAAAGAGTTAAGTGGAGATTTCCTTTAATTAAGTGAAGTCGATATTGCATGAAGTTATAGAGCGTTCTCCATTCATTCATGAATGATTGAAGACTTTATACATATTTTAACAATTTTCTTATAGTCACAGATTTCAAAAATGTCAGAAGAAAGGCTAATAAACTTGTATTCAGTTAAGTTCATTAAAATAATAAATTAATCCTTATATAAGGCTCTTAGTAGTTGAGGCTTGAGTTGGCTCTGTCTATCCCGTAAGACTTTTGTAGTTATTCTTCCTTACCATTTTTACTGCACCACCACAGCACCCCGCAATGAAAAACTCATAAATGTTAAAGTAAAATAAATAAAAAAACATCGACTCCACAAACAATTTCCGGAAAAACTAATTTATGCGGCGCATTCAGCGGAGAAAGACGCAGGAAATCTCTCTTTTATGTTTTCGGTAGAGGTTTAATATAAAAATTACTTTTCGCATTATCATGTGAGTAGGCGGGGATCGAGTAACAATTCGCGAGGGGTTTTACGCTCTTTCATAGGATTATCTTACGCGTGACAGCCGCCGAAGTTTTGAATTGGGAACCTGTTGTTGAGTTCACGTATGATTTTCGACATAGTATTACATTGGTGTGCGATTTTTATTAGAGCAATTGGAGGGACATCGTCTTGTACCTTTTGGTGCTTACTTATACTCTACTGAGAACCGTTATGCCAAATTTCAGCTTCCTACGGCTTCTACAGCCCAGTTGTTTCGGCTGTACATTTTTTGACAGTCTGTCATTAACTATGACAGACTGTCAAAGAGTCTGTTAGAGTTTTATATACAGTTTTGAACAGTTTTCCAAATCGTTCGAATTTTTTTTTTAACTTTCTTCCTCACTATATCAGTGCTGTCTTTACGGGGTCATATTTGATCGAAGCCTGAATACTGAATATTGACAAGCTTTGAATACATTTTGAGATGAAAAAAATCCACTAAACATAAACAATGTTTTCTGTAATTTTTTGACAGTTTTCATTTTTCTTTTCATTTTTCGTATACGACTTGTATGCAAACGTAATTTGAATAATTAAATAAAATAAAGTCCCTAGTTATCGCATACCTGATTCATTATTACAGGTAAAGACATGGTTTGTTATTGTTTCATTAATGATATTATGTAATAAGGGCCCCGATTTCATTTAATATTATAATCTCTGTTAACACACGCGTATTCTAATTAATTTTAATGCATATTGTTAAATGTATAACAATAGATAGGTACCTATTAAAAAAATATATTTAATTAAAATTAGAAGATTTTTTTAATTTGATTTGTAAAAGGCAATACATTATGGTGTGGAGGTTGCAATCAAAGTGTATGGGCCTTCTCAGTTTTAAAAATTATGTAATTACTAGTTAAAACTATACCAATCTAAGCCGGTACATAATGTTCCCGGCACTAAAGAATAAGACCACTTTATCTCTTTCATGGATGTCATAAAAGGCGACTAAGAGAAAGGATATTCGAAGGGCATTAGTTTCACATTTCATAAAATAAAATAATTCTCGGTAATTAAAAAATTGGTTTTCAATAATAACACAAATGTCTACAAGTAAACTTAAACTAGGTATACTCTCATACATCATATAACTCAATCTGTGTAATCTGTCCTGTATATATTTATTTTTACAAAAAAAGCAATAGTTTCTACTACTAATTTTGCAGAGCTTAATCAACCCTTTCTCGAATCCATCTCTTTGAATTTACTACAAAGGCCTTAAAGGCTCCCTGCCTTTAAGGCCCTCCACACACTGCCAGTCTATAGGCCGTTTTACACTACATGTAGTCACGGTCTTAATTAGTGCTGTAATTAACATGAAAGGCCTAATTTGTGGGCTCATTGAAAAACTAGATGGCCAGTTGATTGAAGGGTTCATTGAAAAGCCAAAATTCAAAAAGTTTTTACTACCGTTGGGTTAAATGAAGTGAAAAACAAAATTGATATTTTTTTTTTTCTTTTTCCCATATTACTCCTTTATGTGTTTTCTGTTCCTAGTAGGTAAAAGCTTTCCCATCAGTCTTTTGAGTATTGCCTCATACAACCGACGCTTTTTAATGATTTTAATTTTTTAATTATGTCAATCCTTTTTTCAATTATGTACTAATTTGAAATATTCACAACAAAAATAAAACGCTTTCCAACATTCAAACAAAACAATTACATATACTGATGACATTATTTTAGTCTTTTACTTTAGCCTGTTCCACGCGGAACGAATCTAAGCAAAAAAATAAAAACAAAACAATCATTCATTTCATATGTAAGTGTATACTTATTTGAATCTCCCCGTGCCTTTGATTATAACAAAACGAGGGCATGGAAAAATCGCGACGGGTGCACTTTGGTGACGTCACATTTTTATGACGTAACGTATTTATTGTCAGCGTAGGTTTGTTCCCTTTGCACGAATTTATATTTTTATGATTTAATCCCCAAATTCGTTTGAGTTTTTATATTATTGCGAGTCATAATATGAAAATTATGTATATAAAATATGATTAATGTTTTTAATGCGACCTAGCATTATTACAAAACCTAAACCTATAAATTCAAGTTATTTGACGTCAACCAATGTTGTGAAACCAAAAGATATGACAATTATTATGTGAAGTATCCCATAATAATGAATACAAGTTTTGAATTTGTTTATAAACTTAAAATTATAAAGTATAAAAATTCGTGGTAAAAGGTCACTGTTTTGAAATTAAAATATTCCCCTTCAACCTAACCAGTGTTTATGCGTTTTATTTATGTATATTTTAAGTAAAACAAAAGACGCAAAGGGAACACAACCAAACGATTCTGTAATGAATGATGTTTTGCATCAATGCTGACACGCGAGTTTCTGCTTGTTAAAACCCACCAGCTTTCATGTGAGTGAACAATCAAAAGCGAATTTGTGTTATGATTTTTCGAGAACTTATTGAATGTAAAGATTTTGTTTTATCCGCAATTTTTGTATGATTTTGCAAAAGTAAAGTGAAATTACACTGAAAGGGTACGTGCTAAAAATATACTAATTTATTTACAAGTAGAGACTTATTCTCGCGTTTTATCATCAAAAAAGATGTGTTGTTTTTTCTTGCATATTAGAGCATTATCTGTAGTCTTATTTGCAGATAAAAGAGACTTACACACATACATATCATGTCTTACGAAGTAGACATAGGTACCCAAGAGTAGTATGATATATGAAATAACGTATATTTAGATTTAGGGATAATCAGGTTTCTAATACATCGCCTAAAAGAAGAATCCCGAGTTATTAATAAGGGTTTATAAAAAACTATGCGAAAAGAGACGCATCTATGTTTTTTTCTTCGCTACGACGATATTATGGCATATTTTTTATACAAATGCATCAAACGCGCATATTTCTCTTACAGATCGCTTCGCAGTTCTAAGCCACTCTAATATAACAAACAATCACTCGGTTCAAATCTATTACGATTCCAATATCAAATCGATACTGATTTGAGTATTTCCCGTATCATTTGTTCCATCTCCGCGTGTATATTTAAATTGCTTTTCTGTGTTCCCCCACGTGTGGAGGAAGATTTGTTTTAAAAGATTGACGTATATTTGGTCATGGCTCCGGGCGAAATTGCTCATTCCGTTGAATATCCTTTAAGATTTGCTTATGATTTTTACGCGCTCAGCGATCCGTGGGGAGCTGAGCGCCCTCTTGTTTGCCGTATGTTACATTGTACTTGTCGTGAATAGGATTTGTAATGTTAAGTAAAGTAATTTTATGACGTTGTGTTTGATCATATTTTATGTATAAAATCTTATACAGAAAGAAATTACGTTTATTTTGGTATAAAAATGTCATGCAACTACTGAACGACCAATTAGAGGCAGTACTCGTATAACGTCACGGTGCAGACCATTCTTTGCTTTATTTTTATGTGATACTACATCGATTACGTTATGTTAAATCTAAAAAATGGATAGAAAATAAAAGGACTATCTAAGTGGTAGAACCCGCAAGTAATAAAGACGTGATCATATGTATATGTACATATGTTACTAAGTGGTAAATCATAGTAGATACTCGTACTAAATCTGTACTTTAGGAATTATTATAAGTAACTTTGATAATTCATACAAATTATAGGACAACGTTTTATTACCTCCTGGGCTGTTCAATGAAAAGAAGAGTCGCTTTTTTGCTAGAAATTATGCGCGGTATTTGCAAAAATTTTCCTAATTTTGAAAAAAAAAACATTAAAAATCCAAAAAAATTGTTCAAACCATAATGTCTATTTTTATAAGTGACACATTATGCCATAAAACAAAAATTACTACAATTTAAAATAAATCAAATCATTGAATCGTTATTTTCAAACAATATATCTCATTACGCGTCATAAATTATGAATATATAAATTTAATAGCTCCCGTATAGCGGGCGTACAAACTGTGACAAACGGCGGGACAAATATAAGCCGAATTATGAAAATTCAATCGGGAATCGAGGAATTATTGTCTCTCGAATAATATCATTCACATTTGGAACCACTATCGGAATTGGTATCGATAAAATTTGCGTAACGTTCAACGATTGGTAAATAAATTCACGTAATTGCTTATTTAATGTGACATTTTGTTAAGTTTCTTCGGAGCTGATACGTTGTCGTATAGAACCGGTACGAAATGTAGCCAATTTCTTATGCAAAATTAGCGTAGGGAAAAAGAGTAATCTCAACTTCTCTTCAGTGTAATGTTGTATTGTATGTAGAAGTTTTACTCTGTGTGTCGCAATATAATCAAATATCCTGAAGAATAATAATTGACAAATACTCGTAAAGTCTATTCCCAAGTACGAACACGATACGCCTTTTTCACTTCACTTTCATAATCAATTATAATTTCTTTTAGTTTTTAACAAAAATCACTTATTAATTACTAATATAGTATGTTAGGCATGCATAATGATTTTCTTTAGAATCAAACGTTAATAAAATAATTTAATTCTAAGAAAAATGACTCAGAATCATTCCCCAACATGCAATGCTTAATAAAAACTTAACTTAGGTAAGCAATATTTTTTATTAAAAAGATACCTTTCCAAGAAGTAAACAATTCTTCATTCGCTCACAAACGCCATCCATTACTTTTATTATACTGGCAGTGACATATGACAAAAAGAGCCCACGGGTTCATCAGAAAACTCTCATTTTCTCGACGAACGAAACTAAACTCGTAAAGTTTATGCAGTGTCAACATATTTCAGAAACGCGAGCCTTTTATTAGACTGAGCCAACGCAAAATCTCTCCTCCCAGTTTTTATAGACTGTGAGCTGAAGAATAAAAGTTTGCATTATCAAAAAAAAATTTCGTACGTTAATAAATGTATATTTAGGCACATATTTTACATGAAATATGTATGTACATATTTTTTTATCTTGTTACCACATAGTTGGTCTGGAATATACGTTAAAATTCACTCAATCTTACATTGATTGATTGTCAAAAATATTTTTAATATTTAAGGACTTAAGAGAAAAGTCCGTTACATACTTCCTAATTGATAGTTTTAATTATCTTTTAAATGACTTTTGCCAACCTCAGCAAAGAGCATTAAATTTTAGGTCAAATCAAATATTTATTGTGATTTGTTGTAATTTGTTTCGAACCAAAATGAAATGTGAAATTGTTTAGACTATTAGCTCTCCGACTATACCCACAGAGTTAAACTTGAGCCGGTTGGTATTGCAAAAGTTTTTAGCGCAACGAAAATACAACGGAACGCTTTCAGAAGAGTGATAGTATATTGTTTTTCCGATTCCGGATTAACTACACACTGCAGAAGTATATATACGTAGTACGCGACACACATACAGCTCGTTTGTTTGTTTCTGTTTATCAAACTGTTTATTAAAAAGAAAAGACCTATTCTATATTCTATTGGTCCCGGGAACCACACGGAATAGTTATATTCTAAAATGCCGTAAACTGCTCGCATAGTCGTAACTTTGAAATCAGCTAACAAATTGTTTCCATCTGTTGGACAGAAACAGATGCATTAATCTCACAGCCATAAAGATCGTAGACAAATCCAATAAATGTATCTTACATATAGTTTTAGTTTTACGATATCTCCGAAACCATTTGTATTCGACCGGTGCTAGTAGTAAAAACACACCTGTAGTCTAGAATTTGTCCAGAACAATCAGATGCCTAATCAGTTCTTTGTTTGTAGGCGCCCTTAGATTGTTCTGAAGTTCGACGAACTTTGTTCAAGAAGAATCTCCCTTTTTACCTTTTTATCTGCGAATAAAAGTTTTTAAGACCTTTGTTATGTATAGGTTTTTAGTTTTGTTCTAACAAGAGAGTTTAATCCTTTCGTTACGAATGATTTGTGGACGATTTCTATTCTTGCTTTGTCTTTTATTGTTTTCGTTTTATATATTTATTTATGTTACAAGCCTACCAATATTAAAGATTGATGAATGTGGAATTTTAGATGATACAGAAAAGGTATAAAGAATTCGTGCCAAGGGGAAAAATGACTTCAGCTACCTTAGCAACATACATACATATAATAACGTCTACACCCCTTGCAGGGTAGATAGAGCCAACAGTCTTGCAAAGACTAAAAGGCCTCGTTCAGCTATTTGGCTTAACGATAGAATATTTTAAATACCTTAAAAAACGCTGATAATAATCCTATACTGCCGGAGTTATTCCAGGTCAAATCCTCATCTCTTTGGAGAAGACTTCGACTTCGACCACGATCCTAGATTGGGTTAATCAGTTTTTTAAACGAAGCGACTCCCGTCTAACCTCCGAAATATTTTCAGGTGAACCTTATCCATTATAAGATAATGGTTACACATCCAGTTTGCCTGAATGTGTAGGTTACTTCACGAGCGTTAATATAAAATCAGTAGAATACCGTAACAGTGAGCTTTATCCACATTTTATTGAATTTCGACATGGCAGCGGCCCAGGTCAAATCTACTTAACCTTATATTCAAATCTTCGAGTTGGGTCAGTGATATTGAATCTGGATGCCTTTCGGTCACAAGACCTTTGATCAGTCAACCTTTTCTAATATATATTTTTAAGTTACACCCTCGGAGAAATCAAGTCCACTGCCCTCGGTCACCGTCAAAATTTGGGTACTTAATAGTAATTTGGAGTAAGTAGACTAGACATGTGTGTGTGGAGTGCCGTGTGGTTCCCGGCACCAATACAAAAAAGAATAGGACCACTCCTCTCTCTTCCATGGATGTCGTAAAAGGCGACTAAGGGGTAGGCTTATAAACTTGGGATTCTTCTTTTAGGCGATGGGCTAACAACCTGTCACTATTTGAATCTCAATTCTATCTTGAAGCCAAGTAGTTGAACGTGGCTTATCAGTCTTTTCAAGACTGTTGGCTCTGTCTACCCCGCAAGGGATATAGACGTGGTTATATGTATAAGTAGACATACATTGACCATTGACTACTTTCGGAGTAATGTACATTAGTGAGAATACTAACTGATTAGCTTTTAGTGAGAGAAAACATCGTGAGGAAAACTAAACATTAAGGCCCATTACGTGCAATGATCAATCCAATACGGGTCCAAGTCGCTTCGTGTAAAAACCTAACTCACCCAATCCAGGATCCATAACCAAAAACATATCCCGGGCTCATCTCCAGAGTGGTGGGGATGCAACTGGGGCTGGAACTAGAAGGAAAAAGAACTTATATGTGTACATTCGTAAAATCTCGGGTCTTCCGTAGAAGCAGAGACAACATCTTTCCACTTTTCCCCTCAGCATATTAATTTCAGCATTCTAGTTAGACCGTGTGGTAACAGATTTAAATCCAGCTGCGGACAGAACAGCTACGTTCAGTATGAAGTAAAAACTAATAAACAATTTTAATTCCTTCAAATAAGTTCAGACATCAGCTTTTCATCCCAGGTATCACGCTTCCCAACTATCCTCAGTTTAATCCCGTAAATTCACTGGACAAAATTCGTTTGACGAGGATTAAAGAGGAACCATTATAATTGGCTTTTATGTACAGTCGATTATAATAAATCGAACATGATTCATCCTGCACAGAATTCTACGACGCGGTAATGAAGGCGAATCTGCAGTGTATTTGCATAGGTTGATACAGTGTTGGCTGTACATAAATGTGTGAGTGACTTTAGCCAAGAAAGTGTAGCTTATTTGAGATAATATAGCTATAAATGTAAAGAAAATTTATTATTTGGGATCAGTTCGAAGTGTCGTTTCAGTGTTTCGTGACTGTTGGCTCTGGCCGCAAAGGATATAGACGTGACCATATGTATGTATGTTATATGGAGATATATATAAAAGAATAAAATAGAAACACTTACAAATTAATTATTTTTTAGGCAAAGACAAATTTTATCATTAAACTCGAATATCACTGAGTTCACAAGTGAAATAAATGAAATAAACGAACGTTTCAATTTGAGCGTTCAAGAAATCTGACTCTGGTTGGAATAGCTACGTTAGTTCAGTCTAATTGTGAAGAACACAACGCTCCTTTGTTAACTAAATTAAATTAATTGCGGGGAAATATTTAAATAGAAGTACCTAGAAGATTCGCTGAAATCGACATCAAACCTTACAACTGCTTTGTCTAGACTTTACCAGTCTTAATTGCAATTTTGGTGTGCAGTTTTGCAATAATCATGATTTTAAAGTCATTAATGGTTTTTTTTTTATTATTAGTAATTTTATACCTGATTTACATACATACATTCGTCTTGTAGGCAATGAACTAGTAATCTGTCACTATTTAAACCATACAGCTGGTCGCTAACCGTTAGCTCTTTCTACCCCACAAAAGACTGATGTTACAAAAAGTCTTTTTATTTCCTAAAATCATTGCTATATACCGGTATCGGCTTACAAAATATCTACTACCAACTTATTGTCTACATTTTAGTGATGTTGAATTTTAAATTGACGTAACATTAAAAGTCACGTTAAATTCTTTACCAACACGGTGTCTATTATGAGATTTATTGCTTAAAACCGACTTGATATCATTAGTTATTTACTCGTAAGGGATAGGCTTACAAACTTAGGATTCTTTTTTAGGCGATGGGCTAGCAACCTGTCACTATTTGAATCTCAATTGTATCATTAAGCCAAATAGCTGAACGTAGCCATTCAGTCTTTTCAAGACTGTTGGCTCTGTCTACCCCGCAAGGGACATAGACCTCACCATGTGTATGTATGTATGATATATACTCGTGCACGATGCCCACTCGCCGCCGTAGGCGATTCCATATCGGCAAATTTACAGTGCAGTAAGCTGTAAATACACCGGACGGCAGCCATTGATCTCGAATGTGGCCTTTGTTCTACGGAATTACGACCCAAGTGGAACGGCGGTGATAACGCTTTTTATGTTTTATTGGTGTTCACCACGCGTTGGATAAGTACCTACCTTAAAAATGTTATTTGTAGAAGCATGCATGCATATGGTCACGTCTATATCCTTTCTGGGGTAGACAGAGCCAACAGTCTTGAAAAGACTGAATGGCCACGTTCAGCTATTTGGCTTAATGATAGAATTGAGATTCAAATAGTGACAGGTTGCTAGCCCATCGCCTTTTACGACATCCATGGGAAAGATATGGAGTGGTCCTATTCTTTTTTGTACTGGTGCCGGGAACCACACGGCACTTTGTAGGAGACAAATAACATTTTAAGTACATTTGTGCAAACACGTCTTTAAGAGATTGCATAGTGGGATATCCGCCTTTTGTACATCACACATACATATAATCAGGTCTATACTCCTTGCGGCGTAGACATAGCCAACAGTCTTGAAAATACTGATAGGCCACGTACAGCTGTTTGGCTCAATGATAGAATTAAGATTCAAATAATGACAGGTTACTCGTTAAAAAATAAACACAATTATATGAAAAATATACATAGGATTATTATTTCTCCTTAATTCCGGGCAGAAAATATAAAATCCTTTACAAAAATATCCGTTGCTTCGAAATGGTTATAAAAAGAATACTAACTCAGTTGACTTAATGTTAACTTCCCCTTTCATTCATCATAAAATCTTGCCATAAAAATAGATAACTATTTGTAATAAAATATTGTGAGAAAATTGAATTCAGATTACAATGTGTCCTGTCATTATTTTTTTTTATGATACTGAAACAATAAGCGGCTGGCATTTATGACGAAATAAAAAAGGGTTCCGAATATAATTTGTTTTACAAGATTAGATCACATAACCTGAATTATGTATAACATATGATAGAACATTTTTTCGGGTATTAGAAATGGTTGGTATTGAATTAATCAATATTTCACGACTTACGGCGATCAGTCACAAATTCACTGCTCTTACAATTAATTAACATTTCCAGGTTTATATATGTTAGATTTTTATAATCAGTAATAACTATTAAGTTTTAATTTAGTTTAATTTATTGTTTTTATTTTAGTTACAAATTTATTTTTCTCAACATTCAATAACGTTATATCCGAAATGAGGATTTAGTCACAAAATCGTTGATTATTCTTTTTGGGTCAATGTGTGACATTTTTAGTTTTATATTTTTCGTATTATTTTATTCGTAAATGAATAGAAAAACTGTATTGGATTAAGCAATAAAATACTTAATCCAACTTTCAAAGAAGGAGGTAACTTCAATGATCTCAAGTAGAAAAAAAAAATCCTTATATATGTACTTACATACTTACTGGCTAGTTCTATCATTATGCCAAACAGCTGAACGTGGCCTATCAGTCTTTTCAAGACTGTTGGCTCTGTCTATCCCGCAAGAGACATAGACGTGATAATATGTATGTACTTCTGTATCTTTTTGAACCGTTCACTTAATAACAAAATAGAGAAATAAAACCGTGCTATTAGCTAACTGCTTCGCATTGATGTCATCCAATACATTTTTACCATTCACAAAATTCTAACTCCAATTGCATTGTAAAAGTTAATTTTCTCCCGTTTTTGAATAGCTACAAACACAAACGTGCACTACATGAGGAGATAGCTTTAAAAGTAATTACACCAAGCTTCGAACAACTTTCAACCTTACTCCCCGATTTTAAGGATTAAACTTTTGTGCCGCCGAGCAGATTTGGGGTGCAATATTATCTTCTTCACATCCAAATAAATGAGAAAAAACCGGGTCCAGCGGACGAACTTTTTAATTTGTAATTACAGGACAGCGTCCAAGCTTTGAGCACCATTAACTTTTTCCCTATAATGTCGTAGGGGAAGTCTATATCTGTAAATGTAATGGGACATTTTATTGTACACATTCAAATTAGTTTAAATGAGAAAAGGGAATTATTTGATACTGAAAAGTGTTTTTGGATTTATAGTAGCGATATTAATAAAGTTCAGAGGATTCATTTTCACGTTCAATACATTTGAAGTTATTATAAAGATATGTAGTTTTCACTAAGAAATTCACCACGTATTCGTTAACTATTCTGTTGAAAAATTGGTGCGCCGTGTGGCTCCCAGCGCTAATATAAAAAGAATAGGATCACTGCATCTCTTTCCCATTGATGTCGTAAAAAGCGATCAAAGGATAGGCTTATTAACTTATTTTTGGCGATCGGCTAGCAATCTATTACTTTTACAATCTCAATTATATCATTAAGCTTAACAGCTGGCTCTGGCTACCCGCAAGGGATGTAGACGTGAATGTACCTTTGTATTTATTAGAAATTTACTATACTAATTCAAGTGAAAAGTTGTATCGGGTCTTATCTTATACATCTATGATGTGTTTGATAGGTACACATATAAAAAACATCTGTTTTTGAAGACAACCCTCTCAATGATTTAACCGCTAACATTTTCAAACGTTATTGAGCCTAAATCTTCAACATTTCGTAGCGAACAATTCTTCACATTTCCAAAGAATTCTGAGCAACGGACACTAATAACCGAATGTTTACATCGTACAAAAGGACAGGAAAGTGCGTCGTTAGCAAACTCCATTTTATTACGGGCTGCGGCGCCTTGAGGGCCCTTCACACCTCCCTTACGCTAGTTATCACGATTTGTGATGTGCATGTCTTTTCAATGGTCCTTTTTCATTTTTTTTTTGACTTGTCTGAAGATGTAATATGAGATTTATATGAAGATAAAAGGGATTTTTAATATATCTATAAACACTTATACATGCATTCATATGAACACGTCTATATGTCCTACGCGGTAGACAGAGGCAACAGCCTCGCAAAGTTCAGCTGTATGGTTTTATTATGTAATTGAGATTCAAAAAGTTCTAATTTTTATATACACGCACAAGAAAAAAATACATTACAAACAGTTACATCCACACATCACGTTTTTAATCTCTTGCGGGGTAGACAGAGCCGATAGTCTCGAAAAGATTGAAATGCCACGTTTATCAGTGTGGCATGAAGATTGAAATAGAGACAGGTTGCTAGCCCGTCGCCTAATAGAAGAACCCAACCCCAAATTTCTTGACGTTTCCCTTGATAGACTTTTACAATCTGCACGGAAAGAGAAGCAACTGGTAAAGACTATGTTTTGTCGCTATCAGATCAGTATAAAAGCTTGTGTGACGTCATGCCGCTATAGTCTCCCCTGCCCCCCACTTCACAGCCCGGGAGCCCTACAAGCGCGCGCGCACCCCGGGCATTCGGCTTTGGACGACTTCAGCGCTCACAAAATTAAGAAACTCGCAATACTCTGGCGGCTACTTGCTGGATCTCGTGTCTATAACTAAACCCACGCCTTCTAAAAAATGTGTAAAACTAGTCCTAATTTATGTTGTAGTAATTCTATGAATTTTTAAATTATCTCTCTTACTGCGACGTTTTACCTAAACGTCACAAATGTGCGCGTATTCATTTAGTCGCCTTTTTGACATACATTAGAAAGGATAGGCTTATAAACTTGGCATTCCTCTTATTTATTTATTTAAACTTCATTGCACAAAATACAAATGTATAGCACAATTGGCGGACTTAATGCTAGAAGCATTATCTACCAGTCAACCATTGGGTCTTACAGAGAACTTAATGTGGGGTTAAACTAAATAAATATATTTATACCTACACAAAATATAAAATAAAATAAAATAATTATAAATATAATATAGTATATATATATATATATATATATATATATATATATATATATATATATATATATATATATATATATATATATATATATATATATATATATATATATATATATATATATATATATATATATATATATATACATAAAAACTACAATAGATAAACAATATACATAAATAAATAGGTGCAGCGATTACCGAAATGAGTGAACCTCTTCTAGGAGATGGGCTAGCAACCTGTCACTATTTGAATCTCAATTCTATTATAAACTGTTGGCTCTGTCTATCCGGCAAGGGATATGGACGTGATTATATGTATGTGTGCAATATAGTTAACAAAATCAGAGAAGAGCGTTAGTGGTGAAATCGGTAAGCTGAGCGTGGCCTATCAGTCTGTTCAAGACTGGTGGCTCTGTCTACCCCGTTGGGGATAAAGACGTGATCATATGTATGTAGAATGGTAATTTTTTAAAGTTTCGGGAATCACACGGCACATAAGTATAGATTATCTCAAATTATCCTTTGAAATCCGCCGTTCATCAACTAAATAGTGTCGGTCAGTCGACGAGGCTTTTCTTTTTCAATATTTTCCTCCTGAACACTTCAGCAGTACTTACGAACATCAAAGTACGACACGTCCCGATAAACTTTTCTATCAAGAACTGTGATTTCCTTCCCGACAAATTCGAGTGCGGTCCGTGTACAAGCTTTTTCAATTTAGGAAAATCCGATCACTCTTGTGAGCAAGTAAATTTGTCATTCATTTACTTGTCCTATGTCGTAACCTACTAATAAAGTAAATATATATACATACATAAACATCTATATCCCTTGCGGGTCGACAGAGCCAACAGTCTTGAAAAGACTTATAGGTCGTGTTCAACTGTTTGGCTCAATCTCTTCTATATTAATCTCTTCCAATTAATGCCCTGTTAGTTACATGACTATCCTCTCTTCTCTTTATGTGCCCGTACCAACCCAGCTTATTCTATTCAGCTTTTCATTTATTGGCGCTACTTTCATACTTCCTATTATATACTCATTACTTATTTTATCCATCCTTGTCACCCTACACATCGCTCTTAACATTAACATCTCACTTGCATGCAGTTTCGTTTCATCCGTCGCTTTTGCTATCCAAAACTCTGCTCCATACAGCCTGACAGGTCTGATAACAGTCTTGTATTATATTTTCTTCTTTAAGACGATCGCATTCAGGAGAAAGAAGAATACATACATACATATAGTCACGTCTATATCCCTTACGGGGTAGACAGAGCCAATAGTCCCGAAAGGACTGAATGGCTACATTCAGCTGCTCGGCTTAATGATGGAATTGAGATCCAAATAGTGACAGGTTGCTAGCCCATCGCCTTAAAAAAAGGATCGCAATTTTATAAGCCTATCCCTTAGTCGCCTTTTACGACATCCATGGGAAAGAGTGTGAGAGTGGTCCTATTATTTTTTGTATTGATGCCGGGAACCACACGGCACCGAAAGAACACGGCAATGAAAGAAGAATATAGTAAACAAAAACAACAAACTAGTATATTAGCTAGGACAATCATATTCTACAATAGCAGTGCTGATCACATGACACGATGCCATAGAGGGTGGCTCAGTTGTATTTTTATCTGTTACTGATGTCACCATAGTGATTTTGTATTCCGCTACGTAGGCCGATGTAAGTATGGATTTTATAGCGTCCAGATTTATTTTCAGTACCGCATCGCCGAGTCCGTACGACCCCTAAAACATATTATAACAGCTTGTACAGGTTTTTAATTAGATAAAACAGTTAAAACTATATTTTTATACAAGGAGCTTATACAAGGAGAGTGTGGAGGGAAAGGTCGGGGTGGGAAGACCTAGACGAACATATCTTGATCAAATTAAGGACGTCCTGGTGAAGGGTCAGGTCAAAAGTGCCCGAAACCGCCGAGCTTGCATGAAGAGAGTTATGAATGTGGATGAAGCAAAGGAAGTATGCAGGGATCGTGGCAAGTGGAAAGAGGTAGTCTCTGCCTACCCCTCCGGGAAAGAGGCGTGAGTTTATGTATGTATGTATGTATGTATAACAGCTTGTTACATACATACATATAATCATATCTATAACCCTTGCGGTGTAGACAGAGCCAACTCTCTTGGAAAAGGTGAGCTGTTGTTTGTTTTTCTCAGGGAGCAGGGGAATATTAATAGAGAATTTTACTAACAAAGACAGGAAATATTTTTATTGGCATTTACTAAATTACGTCAAGAAGCTGTGACATTTCAGTCTTTTTAAAACTCTTGGCTCTGTCTACCCCGCAAAGGATAAATATATACATATGTACGTGTATTTTATACGATAGTAAAATATCCATCTATCAACAATTCGCATGATAATAGCACAAATTTTGTAATTTTCACTAAGACACACAAACAAACAAGCAAAAAGTAATAAAATATCCAAATTACATCCGATTAAAGTTGGTTAATACCTTCACAGCTAAACCACTAAACCAATTTTGATGAAACTTGATACAAATATAGTTCAGACTTTAAACAAAGGCTGTTTTTACGTAAGCTGTAGACAAAAGCTAGTTAAAAAGTTAAATCACGTACAATTTTAACAGGGCATTCTGTTATATTAAATTCAAGCATTATCGGCTTGTGTGGTGCGTCATCTTTTTTCATGCTTTCACAAAATGGAAACACAAATGTTGTTACAATCTCTTCGCCATTTTCAGTCTCTTTACATACTTGTAATTCCACCTGAAAATTAAAGTAGTAGTTTTAATTTATATCACTTGAATACTCCATACGTATCCAAATAGTGTTAAGTTAGATATGTAAACGACATAAAATCCCCCTAAAAGTTAATCTTAAATTAATTCAGAAATATTAATGACAAGTTCTAAGATTATCACATAATAGAATTTTAGGGTTATCGTTCAGTAAAAACGGAGGAGTAAGTCAAAAAATACTGTTTCAAAATAATCATGTTTAAATTCTATAAATAAGTATAGTTTTGATCGTTTGTAATATTATTATGGCCGCCATTTTGTAGTTTCCCTTTATGGAAACCAGGCCAGGAGGATGATTTACAAATACATACATATATATCATCACGTCTATATCCCTTCCGGGGTAGACAGAGCCAACAGTCTTGAAAAGACTGTAAGGCCACGTTCAGCTGTTTGGTTTTTTGATAGAATTGTGATTCAAATAGTGACAGGTTGCTAGCCCATCGCCTAAAAGAAGAATCCCATGTTTATAAATCCCTTAGTCGCCTTTTACGACATCCGTGGGGAAGAGATGGAGTAATCCTATTCTTTTTCTATTGGATTTATCTATAAGATATATTATTATTTGTATAGATTACCTGAAAATCTTCCGTTATGTCAATATTTTCTAATGTAAAAGAACCTCCAAATAACATCTCTTGTTCACCTGTTTCCTCATTGTACGCCACTTCATGCGTGAGCCCGTCGGTAAGCAATATTTTGTTTTCAAAATCTTTGCACGGGTTTACCACACCAATATTGGCCTTAAAACACTTTGAGAAAAATCTTTTATTTTATACTACTACAAATTCAAATTCAAAATTTTTTTTTTTATAGGATTATTATAGTTTATTTTTATCATTAATTATTATAGGACACTTTATATCGCTTAATAATTGTCAAATCTTTTGGTTTAACAACATTGGTTGACGTCAAATAAATTACTTAAAACTAAGTTTACTGCCGCTTCCAAGGCGTCAGTACAGAAGAAGCGGTAACAAACTACAACAAAGTAAAAGCAGAAATGTGCACATCTCACTAAAAGGATATTAATTTAATATTCATCTCCCCTTTCACGGGTCTACTGGAAGAGATTTCTATTGAAATAAGTAGCACCTTTGGACTACAATTTCTGTATTAAATGCTCCTGTATAACTTTAATTATGTTAATAAATAAGTAAATAATTTATTTATCTATCTAATTTTAATTCAATCACACAGAAAACTTCTAACAGCTCATAAAGGCATGCAACGCTACATCCTGGCGAAAAAACAGGTCAAGATAACCTTATTGAAGCTTGCATGAAGATAATTCTGCGAATGCGCATGAAAATCTTATGCAGGGAGAGAACCATATAGAAATGATCTCTGCTCACCGGGAAATGGCGGGATTTTATGAAAGTATAGTTTTAACTGTTTTATCTAAGTAAAAACCTGTTCAAGTAGAATTGGATTCTCCAGTCAATATCACAAAAACGTGAAAGGAAGCTCTTTGTAAATTTCTCCCTCCGAAATTCAGGAGAAGGATGATGCAATGACATAATATTTTAATGACTTACTTTTTCTTCCGCAAGTGAGTTATTTAGAAAGAAAACAAAACAAAACAATAAACTTATGAACATTTTCGCCACTTGGTATCACCAAAATATTATTGTTGTACGCGACATCTGGTTTATATACCATCCGATATAAATCTATATTGTCCTTTTACATGATACTATGATCGTTATGTATATTATTACATGATATGGGATTGCTATTGCTACTCGTACATTCAATTATCAACATGCAATCTGCTTAACAAGATATTAGCCTCGTGGCTAAACGGTAGTATGTCCTGCTTTTAAAACACAAGGGCCGTGTTCAAATCTCTGCCTCTGCAGCATAGAATATGAACATCTTGGATATTCTATAGTACTTATGTAAAAGTAAGTAGTATAGGAGTTAGACCCGTCCAAAGATGCTGTGAAAATTTTCTCACAAAAAATTTTTTACTATCCCATATTAAAAAACTCAGCAATCAATTTGTATGAAAGAGTTAAAACAAATTATAATCCAGAACTTACCTTATGGCTTAACTTAATCTGTGTAAGCTTTAAATTTGAGATCTGTGTTATAAGAAACTAAATCAGGGATACTATATTTTATTATCAAATAGATACACATGCCAAACCCAGACTATTCAGAAAGTTCTTTTTCCATGATGATCTGACCTAGGACTGAACCCGTGAGCTTTTGATTCAGAGGTGAGAATCCGACAACTGCGCCAAACAGGCCGTGCAGAAAGACAATCTTTAGTTCCCGCCTCCTATATATCAGCGCAGCGCAAACAAATGGAGCGAGTAGTGTCATATATCATTATTCTATAGTAGTTTTATGGTAATGACGCCTACTTTTAAACTGTCGTAATTTTTACATTTCCGATCCCAAATCTGCAGCCACCCTCGAGTATTTGTTATCTCGAAATATAAATGAATGTATTCGTTCCTATGATTTATATTCTGTTTTCGTACAAGTTCGCCAGATATAAATCAGGTGTATTGTTTTGTTGAAATAGTAATTTCGCTGTGAAACAATATGAGAGTACTAATGGCGATGTTTTGGACTGGTATTATTCTTGACTAGCTGCCCGCCGAGACCTCGCTACCGTGGGAATTTCGAGATAGGAAGTACCCTATGTATCATTCCAGCTTATACGCGTATATTCTACCCGTGTACAAAATTTTATCGAGATCCGTGTAGTTCTTTTTGCGTGCTCTAAAGCACACATAAATTTTGGCATTTATTATATTAGTGGGTTTGTCAATAAATTTTTACATAAATATATATATTATGGACTATTACGGTGGTCAACGTGGTTTATCTATAACATAACTTTCAGACGTAAAGGTTTCAGAATCAAAGGTCTTCATGGTCAAAAGCATACCCCGGGCTCCTCTCCAGTGAGGATGCAACCAGGACTAAAAGAAGAAGTAAACGTTTCAGACTTCTCAAGACTCTATCTGCCCCATAAGGGACAAATACGTTGTTATACTACTCTGTCAAGAAAGTAGCAGGAAAAGATCAATAATACACAAACTGTTTGTTATTCATCCAAATTTATCTTATCACCTTCAAAATATGCTCCTTTAGAAACGATACACTTACGCCAACGAATAATCCAATCATCAAAACATTTTTTAAACGCTGTTTCCGGAATTGAGGTCAGTTCTCGCCGCGAATTCTCTTTTATGTCTTCTACCGATTGAAAACGGGTGCCACGAAGTGGTAATTTGAGTTTAGGAAAAAGAAAAAAGTCGGCTGGAGCCATATCTGGTGAATATGGTGGTTGCTCGATGGTATTTGTTGAGTGTTTGGTTAAAAATTCGTTCACAATGATGGCCTTGTGCGAAGGTGCATTATCATGGTGCAAAATCCAAGAATTTTATTTCCACAAATCTGGCCTTTTTCGTCGGATTTGCTCTCTTAAACGCCGCATAACACTCAAATAATATTCCTTATTTACCGTTTGACCTTCCGGCAAGAATTCCGAGTGCACAACACCGCGATAGTCAAAGAAAACAGTCAACATGACTTTGACTTTTGAACGACTTTGGCGTGGTTTTTTCGGTTTCGGTTCAGTTGGAAGGCGCCACTCCGAAGCTTGTTGACTAGTTTGCATGTCAAACTCGTAAACCCACGTCTCGTCACCAGTAACAATGCGTTTCATGAATGTTGGGTCGGAATTGACTCGTTCTAGCATGTCCTCAGCGACTCTCATGCGATTGAGTTTTTGAAAAAAATTCAGGTCTTTTGGGACTAGCCGAGCGGCAACATGTTTCATACCCAAATTATTAGTTAAAATGGTACGGATCGACTCGTGAGATACAGAAAGTTCGGTGGCTATCTCTCTCAAAGTTGAATGAGGATTTTCAGTCACTATTTCCTTCACTTTTGCGATGTTAACTTCAGTTGCAGACGTTGATGGCCTACCAGAGCGAGGCAAATCTTCCATCACATCTCGACCGCTTTTGAACGCTTTGTACCACTCATAAGCACGAGTTTTTGATAAAGTCGATTCACCGTAAGCCTTCTGTAACATTTTCAGTGACTCCGAACACGATATTCCATTGGCAATGCAAAATTTAAGACAAACTCTTTGTTCGATGTTTTTATCCATTATGAAATTAGCAATACACACTAGATATGATATAACTAAAAATAGCACTGTATTTAATGTAAACAACAGATGCAACTCAAACTCCGCGCCAAAATGGAAAACAGTTGTGCCAATCTAACAACAACAAAAAAAACAAAAATTTGAATTTGGAACCATAAATAAATAATCCATTCCCGATACTTTTCTGACTGAATGTATGTATGTTTATTCTACGTCTGAAGCTGCACATTAAAATGCGTCAACAAAACTTCGACTGTCCCAAATGAATGATTTAATTATTCTAATGTGTCACACTTTATTCGATTGCCGACACCTATGCAAATGATACGTCACTAATTGAATATCCCAGTCCTGTGCGCCCTCAGTGACTTTTGAAACTCTCCCCTATTCCCGTAACATTTAAATTAATTTTATAAGGATGTACAGCTATTAGACAATGATATTACATTACCATAAAATATGTGGTCTCTGTGGTGCAGCGGTAGTGCGTTTGTCTGTGACACAGAAGGTCCCTGGTTCGAATCTCGGTTAGAGCGTGATGACAATCGATTTTTGTTCTTATTGGTTTGAGGTCTAGAAACGAGTGAGGTCTGTAGGACCATAGATATGTATGTTTGTTACGCGATAACTTTCGAACTGTTAGTCTGATTTTGATGAAATTTAAAAGTTGTGTGTGTTGTCAAAAGAATTTTTAAGTTCGTATGGCATTAAAAATAGGTTATGTAGTTTTTGAGAAACGAGTATAACAATTCAAAAGTGTTCACGAGTATCACTATATAAGTATTTATTATTAAAAATACTATAGTTGAATTAGTATCTCATAACAAAAGTCTGGAACTCATTTGAGGCTGACTTAATCTGTGTTTTTATCTAATAAATATTTATATACATATATATGAATGTATACTTTAATACATGATGTATGAGTAGAGATGGGCTAGCAACCTGTCACTATTTTAATCTCAATTCCATCATCAAGACATACAACGGAACATGGCCTTTTAATCTTTTATAAACTTTTGGCACTGTCTACCCCGCAAGGGATAAAGACGTGACTATGTATGTATAAGAGTACACCGGCGGCTCCGGTTGCATGTAGAATTTTCAGGAACACATTTTTATACACCCTTTGAGTACATAAGAAACCCACTACCTACAAGCAAATTTCATCTTCCAATTTAAATTCAAAACTTTTATTCATTATTATGAGACACTTCATATCACGCAAGCATGCAAGCGTTAGTGCAGAAGAAGCGGTAACAAACTACACTGCAGCATTTTCTTCAACAACGTTAACTTAACAAGGAGAATACATTGTTGTGATAAATTGTCTTATATGAAATTAAAATAATGATAGACCCCATTTACTTGAATGTGTAGATTTCCCGATTTGCTCTTTAAAAAAGTAATCTGACATAGATAAGTAATGCGTAATTACTTTTAAAAATGTAGTATCTACGTATTTTCATCCCCACTATTCTTAGGGGTCCTTGAATCGCATTTATATATCTCTCCTCACATTATCTGGTCAATATCCTAATTTAAAAATATATTTTTAATTTTGGGTAGGTTTCTATTTATTTTAGGATACTTTGAAGGCGCAAGGATGTAGGCGGTTCAACGTCGCCCACGTTCTACGTGAGGTCTCACATTTTTTTGGGATTAAATGGAAAATGAGATAATGTATATTTATAACTTAACAACAACAAATACTTTCATTATCCTGGTATCCTCTCTAGACAAAAACACTATCCATGATCTTAAATTGGGTAACTTAGGTTACACGAAACTAAAGAGTCCGTACTCTACGAGTTTGAATCTTGATATTAACATTGTAGTACTTACTTACATACATACATACATACATATTGTCACGTCTATATCCCTTGCGGGGTAGACAGAGTCAACGGTCTTGAAAAGACTGAATTGCCACGTACTAGTACTTACTTCTAGATATAAAAGGTAAGCATATTAGGTAGTTAAATTTTAAAGAACTTATTCTGTTTTAAAGATCCGTTCACTTATTTTCTTTACTTTTGAAAATACCTTTTCTCTCGAATACTTGAAAAAGCACATATCGTCTTGTAAAAGAAGATAGAGTTTTCTTGTTCCCTTGAGATTATTTACGTAAGCTTTGAGACACAGACCGCAGCGTCTTCAAGTGATCACCAATTTATCATGACATTTCCCTTGAACCTTGCCCAGGGGTTTATTTTGGTACATTTCGTTCACTTTAAGCTAAAACAATATGTATGAAATAAAAAATTATAATCGATGATATCCTAGCAAATGATTAGAAAGTTACAAATGTGGATGAAGTGTAAGAAGTATACCGGTTCGTGGCAAGTGGAAAGATGTAGTCTCTTCCTACCCCAACAGGAATGAGGCGTAATTTTATGAAAGAAAATCACTACAGTTTTTTTCTATTAACTTGCGACGATCGACCTGCGATCGTTTGAAAAATGGTTGGGAGTAAATTGTCTAAATTAAAAAGCAAATAGCTTGGAAATTGAAAAAACACTAATTAGTAATATTTTAGCATTCTCAATTTTTGTTTACTATATTTTTAATTAAAAGATATAAAACACGAATACGATAGGTACGTTAGTTTACAAGCATTATACATGATTGTCCTTAATTATTTTAAGGCATGTACAATATGTGTTATAAATTTCCTGTTATGTTATGTTATTTATGAGCAAGCATGCACAATAATTAGGATAATTGCGTCTTTTATAAATATAACCTACATTTTGTCTATCACTCGTTTATCTCGTACTATAAAGATTGACCCCTAAGCGCCAGCTCTCCAAACGTCCGATTGAATACGTGCTTCACTTAAAATACTGGACGATTTCGTACAAAATTCCTGTGTATCGACTATCGTGTTTTGCACCGAACATTTATAAATATCTTTCAATTTATTTTTCAACGTCTGCGATACTTTTTCATGAATTGGGATATTTTGTAGATACGTGTGGTGAGTTGTTATTACATTTTTACCTCCGACCAAAAACGATTGTTACAAGTTTGACGTGTCAGTCTATAGCTCATTGCTTTACATACATATATGCATATAATCACATCAATCCCTAGCTGCGTAGACAGAGCCAACAGTCTTCAAAAGACTGAACGGCTACGTTCAGCTGTTTGGCTTGTTACAAGTTGCTAGCCCATCGCCTTAAAGAAGAATCGCCTAAAAAATAGTTTATAAGCGGATCCCTTAGTCGCTTTATACGACATCTATGGGAATAGGATGGAGGGGTCCTATTCTTTATAAATATCTCATTGACATTAGTAATGTATCTGCATCTCTTAGATCTGTTTGTAATCTACTATCGTGTTTTGCACCGAACATAAAAATGAGGACACTATCTTATTGACAAACCATATCAAAGCACATCCTAAGCCTTGTTTAATCTAAGAGAAGATTTTCCGAAATTTCCGTGGGAACGGAAATAAATAGGGTCGCGGATAGAGCCGCGGGCTTATTCTGGTATGTCAATAAATATATTGCTAATGGGTTGTCTTAGAAAATTACAGACTGGAATATGTCCAATTTTTATATAAGTATGTATAACAACTTTAAAATTTTATAAAACAGATCAGAAATAATAATGCGATGCATCATATAACTTTGTCAGCTCACGTTTATAAAGACAAGGAAAACATATCAATATAGCCGGGTAAATCCGTGAATGACTATCTGTCATACGAAATGTAGTACCGTTTACAAAACAATAAGAATTTATTTCTAATCACTCATTAGGAATATATATTTTTAAATAAATAAGTGTAAAAATATACAAAAGAAAAGTGCATTAAAATTTAATTATTTTTTTTCAAGTACTTATGATCCCCAAGGCCTTATAAGTCTTACATTAGGTAACTACTTTTAGTCAGTAGTGTAGTAAATTTGTCAGTCAAGGTTAATACAGCAAAAACATAGAGAAAAAAACAAAATGACGTTTCAGTTCGCGCCAAAAAGTCCCCTACTAATTAGTTAACAGATCCACAAATGTTTTACTTTTTTTCTTACCATACAAACAGGAACAACAAATTGTACACTCAATATGCTCATACATAACGCACTGATGTGACCTCAGCTAACCAGTATCGCGGAGCGAGCGACGAAGACCCGCCATTTTCCTTCTTTTTTTGAATTCCTAATTTAAAAATAAATTAAAACTATGTGTAGTGAAGTGCCAGTGACATGGAATTAAAAGTATTAGTGATTTTGCCCATTATTTGGGCTTTAGTAGGTAATGTTTTTTTTTTTTAAGTTTAGTCTATGTTTGTTTGATCATGAACTTGTTAAACTTTGTGGATAACGTCATTGTTGTAAGTAGATCGGTTTAAGTGAGGTTATCATATAGTCGTGACTTTGCCCGTTTGCAAATTAAATCTAATGAAACTAAAGACATTTCTGATTAATACATTATGTCTTCTTAGTCTGTACTATCAAATTTATTTCATTAAAACTATTGTCTTTCGAATGGTTAAAGTCATTTGCTTATAAAACGAAACAATTAGCAGTAAGACGCGAAAATGGATTCTTATCTAAAAACAGTAACTTGGTACTTGTCTTTTTCATTAACGGATCAATTCGTTAAAGACTATTTCGGGAAATAAAATATTATTGTTACGATTTTATAAAGATTTGTTTCTCTTTCCATTGTTTTGAAAGTGTTCAAATGAGAAGAAAATACCATAACAAAACAATATAAGAATCACGATTTTATAAAATAATACTTAAGTTCATATTTCCTAAGATCCCACGAATCATAAACATACACATATATGTTATTACGTCTTTGACCTTTACTTGTTATACAGAGTCAAAAATCAAAGAACCCGACGTTAATCCTTATAACTTGAGATTAATTGATAGAATTGGCTAAGTGATATATTACTAACCAACTTAGGTAATTTCTTTTTTCGAACGTGCAACTGTAATTGAACATACTTGAACATGGCCTTGCATTTTTTCAGTGATTTATGAAGAAAGCCATACACCTGAACTTGGTCTTTCAGTCATTTCAGGGCTGTTGTTTTCTACTCCGCAAGGGATATAGACGTGACTGTATGCACGTGTGTGCCGCGAGCAAATACTGGTTGCTTATACTTCTTTTTTTTTTAATTTCAGATAGTTGTATCACGCCGCTTGGTGAGACAAGCGACTGTGTTAGTTTGTATGACTGCCCGGCGCTTCTTTCCGCATTCGAGAATAGACCACTGACGAGCACTGTCATAAGTTTCCTCAAAAGATCTTCCTGTGGGTTCGAAGGTTACGTGCCTAGAGTCTGCTGCGGGCCTTTGCCGCAGCAGAATGATGAGCAGCAAACAACGGTAAGCTATGTTTAAAAAAAATTACCAAATTTATTTTCTTTTTTCGATAGATTATTTGAGAGATAACATACATACATACATATGGTCACGTCTATATCCCTTGCGGGGTAGACAGAGCCAATAGTCTTGAAAAGACTGAATTGCCACGTTCAGCTATTTGGATTAATGATAGAATTGAGATTCAAATAGTGGCAGGTTGCTAGCCCATCGCCTAAAAAAGAATCCCAAATTTGTAAGTCTATCCCTTAGTCGCCTTTTACGACATCCATGGGAAAGAGATGGAGTGGTCCTATTCTTTTTTGTATTGGTGCCGGGAACCACACGGCACTGCTGGGATTAGTGATTATTATAATTGAGAGATAAGTTACTAATAAGTCTACTTCAGATAAATATGAATAAAAGAAATTTCATTTATTTCCCATTAGCTTTTGGCACCTACACGCGCGGATTTAGCGCTACCTACACCTTTTTCGCAAATCTCACTTACTTTGACATTTATAATACCTACTCGTATTAGTTAAGATTACCTTAGAGAAAAATATAATAAAACAGTTTCAGACCGCACCATACCAAGCAACCTATTTAAGATTAAGAGTAGCTTACAAGCGAATTTGTATTAGATACTTCACTGATTTTGCGAATTGAATTGATTACCACCCTTGTAAAGATAATACTTTGGGTTTGAGGTATCGAAGGATAAAAAAAAACAAAATTTTATAAATCAGACAGTCACCTTACTTATGATAGTATTTGTTATACAAGAAAATCATTATTTGTATTCATTTTCAACTGTTTCTGATCTGATATTGATAAATCTCAATTCTATCTTAAAGCCAAATAGCTGAACGTGGCCTATCAGTCTTTACAAGACTGTTAGCTCTGTCTACCCCGCAAGGCATATAGACGTGATTATATGTATGTAGGTATGTATGTATGTTCTATTAGATATCTAATTTTGCGAATTGAATTGATTACCACCCTTGTAAAGAAAATATTTTTGGGTTGAGGTGTCAAAGGAGGAAAAAAAAAATTATAAATCACAATTATGGCAGTAACCTTAGTTATAATAGTACATGTTTCAAGAAAATCTTAATTTGTAATCGTTGTCAACTGTTCAATTTGTTATAGCGAAGACCAAGGCCGTCTACAACGGAATCAAGCAGTAGTGACATTGACCCAGTCGATGATGAAGACTCCTACCCAGCTCCGAGGAACCAATGCGGTGTTGATACAAACGGTGACAAGATCTACGGCGGTCAATTCACAGATTTGGACGAGTTCCCGTGGATGGCATTGCTGGGATATCGAACAGGTTATTAAAACATAGAATATATTAATTTATTTATATATAGAATAGATTTATTTTCAAAATTGGATACAAGGTTTCACTTATTGACGTCACAGAACTTAAATCTAATTATAACTACTACCGCTTGCAAAGCGCATGTGTAGACGCAGCGGCGGAACAAACTACATGGCAGCATTTTCACCGGACGTCAATTTACAAATATAGATCTCTTAAATCGAGATTGCTGGCTCTGTTATCCCTGTAAGAGATACATATGTACATACATTTATTATCAAGTTTATATTCTTCTTTTAGGCGATGGGCTAGCAACCTGTCACTATTAGAATCTCAATTCCATCATTAAGCCATACAGTTTAACATTTCAGTGTTTTCAAGGCTCTGTCTGATTATATTAAGATTAGTACCCGAAACCGCCGAGCTTGCATGAAGAGAGTTATGAATGTGGATGAAGCAAAGGAAATATGCAGAGATCGTGGCAAGTAGAAAGAGGTAGTCTCTGCCTACCCCTCCGGGAAAGAGGCGTGATTTTATGTATTATGTATGTATATTAAGATTATATATATGTATTTTTGCAAAAGGTCAAACACTTGAACTTCCCAAAAGTACCAAATGTCACCTCCAAACGCCTTTACGTACACGTCTTATACTTATATAAACATCCGAAACGCACTATAAATAATGTAATAACAGTGCGACATTAATTCGACTAGAAGATAACTTAAATTGCTTGCAATCCTTAAAGTAGCCTATTTATCATAAGCAATAAAGAAATAAGCGGAGATAAAATACAACCATAATTTTTCTCCTAATATATATAGCGTTTCTGCCCAAGGCAGATTTATAGTTAAGCCTGCGGGCATTTCTAGATGTAAAACATTATATTACAGCTATTTACCAAGGAATTGCTGGTGTAAATTGTACCTAGAAGATGAAGTCAAGTTTCAAAGTAACTAGGTACTTGAAAATCCTTTTAATCTTTGAAAGTTAATAATAAATCGTTTAAGAAAAAGACCCTTAAATACCTTACCTTCATTGAAAGCTTTTGTAAACATTTAAACATACATAATTTATTTACAAACAAAAAAACAAACTTATAAGACTATATAATCACGTCTTTATCCTTCACGAGCTAGACAGAGCCAACAGTCTCGAAAAGACACAAAGACCACGTTTATCTGTACGATTGAGATTCAAATGCTGAAACAAGAATCCTTAAATTAAGCCTTCCCTTGATAGACTTTTACAATCACGAGAAGAGTAGCACTATGTTTTTGCGAGGAAAGCTAAACATAAACATTGATAATGTTCTGAAATACTTGCCTTAATAATTGTGTCGTCGTAATGCTTGCCGGATTCAAATGTGATTGGTTTTAAAAATTCAGTCTATCTATATCTATATTAATATAATAAAGCTGAAGAGTTTGTTTGTTCGAAGGCGCTAGTCTCAGTAACTACTGGTTCGAATTGAAAATCATGATTTGGCGTTGATTAGACCATTTATGGTAAATAAATGTATGTAATATGGTATGATAAATGGTCTATAATAATGATAATGGCTATATAACATCACGAAGAAATAATGGAGAATGTGAAAAAAATCGGGGAAAATTATTCATCCTTGAGGGTATCATTGAATACCCAAATATTCCACGCGGACGAAGTCGCGGGCATAGCTAGTATCTTATAATTAGGACTTTCGGTCATGGGAATTCCATAATTATTTGTCCGCGGTTTCTTCGTCATAACCATTGGTTAAACGATAAATTTCAGAGAAATATAAATCTGTGGTTTCCGTAGTGATAAATCACACCTTTTACCTTGAAAATATATATTTTTTAAAATAATGCCCACTTAACATTGGTTAGTTAAATCCTACGAATATTATTAATGTGAAAGTTTGGTATGTTTGTTACTCTATAAACGTACGTAAAATCTTTAGTTTGATTTCGGTGAAATTTGGCACACGGATTGAATATAACCTGGAATAACATAATAAGTATTTCTTATTCCGAAATTCTCACGAGAGCGAAGTCCGGGGCGCAGGCTTGGTATATATAAATGGCATGTTTAAAGTTAATAAAACAAGATATATTATAATATATTATATTGATTATTAGGTTTCTTTTTCCTCTTTTTTTATAAAGTTATGTACAACAAGGAGAAAAACTTCCTTGTACAAGGGCACTAATTATTTCTAAGAAATATTGTTTTTATTTTTTGTTTAGCCTCCGGAAGAATTTCATACCAATGTGGAGGAGTTCTCATCAATCATCGCTACGTGATGACTGCGGCTCATTGCATTACTGGCGCTATAGAACGAGAACTGGGAAAACTGTAAGTCAATCAGTCAATTAAAATTACTTTACCATACATTATCCTACAAGTTTATCATCATCATCATCACAGTCATGAGGTCTAATTGAAAATATATGTATAAAAAAAATCCAGATCTATTACAGAGATTGAGCTCCCAGTAGCTTTTTGAAGAACGCGCTTAATTCACCCGCACGAAGCTTCAGGCAAAAGTTAATTGATAAATAAAAGTAATTCAATTCTATCATTAAGCGAAATAGCTGAACGTGGCCTATCAGTCTTTTCAATACTGGTGGCTCTGTCTACCCCGCTAGGGATATAGACGTGATCATATGTATGTATGTATGTATAAAAGTAACTTCTAACTTTGACGTTTGATGATGACTCAATCGCTTTTATTAATGGATGACAAAAAAATATCAATAACAAATGGCTTTATAACCAAACATGTTAATTTAATATTGTATTGAACGTTTAACTAGTTACGAGACTTCCAATTCTATGAAATGATCACCTACGCTTGGTAAAACCCATGTTTTTAAGTTACTGTGACGAATTAAACCGTCACAGTTAATGATCAAGTCATTATTAGAAGGTTGATGATTATAGTCCTTGATTACAAAAAAGAGCATTCTTTGCATTTTTTTTACTTGCATTGGTTTTGGCACATACTTATTTGATATATTTTTTTATTTTATATATCTCTTTATTCTTCCTCCTGGTTTTGTCCCGGTTGCATTCTCACTTCTCTGGAGAGGAGCCCGGGGTAGGCCTTTGACCATGAATCCTAGATTAGATCCTTCGACCAGCGACGCTCTTAATCTTAATATATGTGATAATATATATGTATATATACGGGCATCATCAACAACATTGTCACGCTGTAAAGTCTTCAGTGTATATGTAATGTGCAGGGTCGCAGTGCGTTTAGGAGAATACGACACGCAGACAGACATAGACTGCAGTGATGACGTCTGTGCGGACCCCCCTCAGAACATCCCAGTGCAGTCCGCGTACCCGCACCCTGGGTACTCTGACAACAACAAGAACAGAAGAGATGATATCGGTCTAGTAAGACTGTCTAGAAGGGCAAGCTATACTTGTAAGTATAAGAATACATACATAAAATCACGCCTCTCTCTTCTTGCTAGTACTTCATCCATATTCATAAGTCTCTTCATGCAAGCTCGTCGGTTTTGGGTACTCTTGACCTGACCAAGACGTCCCCGATTTAATCAAGGTACAGTCGTCTAATTCTTCTCGCTCCGTGGTTATTATTTACAAGTATTAGCATCACATTAACACAATTGGTACATGTAGAAGTACATCACACCTCTTTACTGGAGGGGTAAGCAGAGGCCCGGTACATAAGTTGAACCAAAATTCTACTCTATTGTCACTGCGTAGAAGATGTTTTATATGAAAAATTGTTGCTGCTCATCCAACAAGAATCAAATTGTAGGGTCAACTTATATGCCGTTTGCTGTACATCTTTCTTGCAGTCTTCTTCTCTTCCACAATCATCACTCTTTTCATGCAAATCCCATCGGTTTGAGGCTCTCTTAACCTGTTTCGCCAGGTTGCATACTTTTGCTTACATACGTACATACATAAAATCACGCCTCTTTCCCTCTTTCCACGATCTCTGCATACTTCCTTCGCTTCATCCACATTCATAACTCTCTTCATGCAAGCTCGGCGGTTTCGGGTACTCTTGACCTGACCCTTTACCATGACGTCCTTAATTTGACCAAGATACGTTCGTCTAGGCCTTCCCACTCCGACTTTTCCCTTTTGCTTTACTTCAACCTATTAAATTCATCCTCTTCAGCTTCAGAACACTTTAATTTAGACTCGGAAAAGGGTAACGGAGATTTCCTTAGAGGCATTGTTTAAGTATCTGAGTGTTATAATATTATAAGCACTCGGGGAGGGTGCAACTGGACACAAGCAAAGATGAGAAAGAATGCACATCACTACAAGTATAAATAATATCTTAAAACCATATAAATACGGTACTCGTATAATTAATGAGAGTACTTACTCAGGTAAATGTATAAAAATACAACATATTGATTTGAAATTTGAATGTATTGAGAACCCTCGCTTTTATATATGTTTTCACTTTTTTCAAAAACATTCTATACTAACTTTTTATTTGTGGCTTTTAATTTCAACTTTTTGAACGTCTTGTTCTACACTTAGTAGACGCATTGTCTAGTATACTAAATTCAAATCATACGTTACTGAGGAAACAATTTTTTTTTTTCAAATTCGATTTTTTTTTTAGACTACGTCCAACCCATCTGCCTAGTTGGCAACGAGCGCATAGCCGACGGCAGTGACGTGTACGTGGCGGGCTGGGGAAAAACCTTAAACGGTTCGTATTGATTTAGACAGCTCCTGTTATTCCCTGGAATTGCCTGGAATTGCTGGTTACTGTTATTTGATTAGGTGTATTGTGTTTAGTTGGTGAAAGGTGAATGAATGTTTGCAAACTTTATGCAGCATGTAGTGTGCACTCTATTTTCAATTTAATTCAATTGTATTTTTTCAATATGTACCTATTTTTTTGGCCTTGTCCAAAAAAGAGAGTAGTGGAACACCAGTAAAGCACTCTATTATAATACTGGCATTTACGCGATTATCGTGAAAGCAGTTTTCTTTTCGGTTAAAAAAGTACACTATCTCATTTTTAGTACTTAAATATATGTGTGCAAAATTTCATTAAGCTTGATTGGGTAGATAAATAATGAAAAGATAGGATTTATAGACACACTTTCACTTGCCTAATTATTATACAAATTTTATCTCTATGACAAAATTAGCTTACTGCCATTCGTTTTAGAGGTACCAACAGAAATAAGATATAGAATAAAGCTAATAAGCACGTTAAAATAACAATAATATAATGGTCACAGGTAAAAGCAGTCCAGTGAAACTGAAACTCAGTTTACCCACATTCAACAAAGGCAGGTGCGCGGAGAAATACAAAACACTTGGTGCTGATCTGATTGAAAAGCAGATTTGCGCTGGTGGTTCATTCGCCGAAGACGCATGCAGGGGTGACTCTGGGGGTCCTCTGATGAGAAGGAAGCCCCAGGGGGTGTGGGAGGCAGTAGGAATAGTGTCTTTTGGATACGGCTGCGGGAGAGAAGGATGGCCAGGAGTCTACACTTCGGTAGCCGCTTATAGTAATTGGATAAAGGAGAAGTTGGTCTCGACTAATGTTTAGTGGACGCTAGACTTTACATTTATTTATTGTAACGTAATAAATATCGTTTTATTCTTCTTGTGAGTGAAGAAAAATTGTGATATTGGTTTCTTTGCAAAAAGGTACAAGTTGAATCAATATGTAAATGCTACTTAAGAAAATGTTGAAGTTACAAAAAAAATTGTGTTAAATATTTCAGAAGATGCAAAATAAATAATTGAAAGTTTAAAAATAATTTTATTTATTTTTGTATAAACCATTCAAAATAATCTAATGTTGAATCTAAAGTAACTTTAGCAAACAGATTGACTGCTATGAGCTTATAAATAAGCAATAGGTATTTTGATTCCACAAATAAAGTGAAAAAGGTTGCCTAAACATTTTTGAATATTTAGGTATAAATGTTTGAGTTATCTGAAAATCAAAATTTCTTATTGTCTGCTACAAACAACAAATATACAATATGTATTTACTATATTTTAGTACATACATAGAAAAATATAATCAGGTCTACATAGACAGAGCCAACAGTCTTGAAAATACTGTTAGGCCACGTTCAGCTTTTTGGCTCAATGATAGAATTGAGATTCAAATAGTGACAGTTTGCTAGCTCTACTTCTTAAGCCTATTCCTTAGTCGCCTTTTACAACATCCATGAGAGTGGTCCTATTCTTTTATTCTACTGGTGCCGCGGAACCACACGGCAATACAAAATTTTAGTACTTATTTCGCTGCAGAGTGCTAAAAACAAAACATATTTTATGCAGACAACAATAACATTGCCTCGTAATAACGCCAGTATATTTATAATTTATAGAAATAACTCGACACATCGATCAAACCACATAATGACCTTAACCGTACATCGCTATCTCAAAGTAAACATATGACGTCAACTGAGACACAAATTATAATTATAATTAATTAATGTTTTCAAATATAAACAAACATACATATTACGTCTTAAATCCTAACGGCTCGCGTTCACGTGGTTTTTAGACCAAATTGAGATCTACTTTCCTTTTAGAGGTAAATACAAACGTTTCTTCAAGCACTCGTTGAAAAATAGTTAAATGAACTATTGATGAATTGAAACTGCACTTTGATTTGAACGTAAAAACATACACTTAAATTAATCTAATATTTGTACAAAGCATCCAATTTATTTAAATAACTAAAGAATTCCAAGTGAATTAAAAACAATTTTTTTTTTGGAAGTGGCCAGTTGCAACCTACATCGTGTAAACGAGGTAAAAGGATTTACCAACATTAGTTTAAAATTTTTACTTAACAATAAACAATATAGATTTAATTCGAAATGCTTATAATAGTAGTTAATTTCTTTGCAGTCATAAATGCGATTCCTCAGTAAAATCTTATTTATCTACCTAAGTAGACATTTTTTACCTTTTAATAAATTATAATTTTATCTTAAAAAATACCACTCTAATAATCTGTAAACTTGTTTTACGTCTGATGGCTCAAACACATGTAAATATATTCTAAATCTAAGTAAAGTTATGACATTTTTTTATAAAAACATAACTATAACACAACCATACGCCGTTTGGTTTCTGGCACAATAGAACACTCTTTATCTAGCGACTAAGGGATAGGTATTGAATCTCAATTCCATCATAAAGCTGAACGTGGCCTTTCAGTCTTTCCAAGACTGTACTGGGCTCTGTCTACCCGTTTTTACAATACACGTTAATTTTTTGTAATTGCATAATAAAACGAATAACAATTAACTCAAAATTCGTAATTGTCAATCCTTAACTACTTTCATTCTCTTTCAAAATACTTTCAAATTGCTTTTATCTTTGTAATAAAGGTATTTTATAGGATTCAGTTCCGTTTTTCAAGCCGGTAAACGATAAAAACATCCTTTACTGTTTAAACGACAAAGGGGAAGTCATTAAATAGTCAGTAAGGTAAGTACTTCACATCAGTTTGTTTGAAAACTGAATGAATAATTTTTTATTAAACAAATCGCTGCTACAGATATTAGCAATTCTACACAAGGCAATAATAATTTTCGTTTCCTTTAATTTTCTATTATTAGTTTAATATGCCACCCTCAAATTTTTAATAATAACCCCCAAAAAAGGCTCAAAGTACCCATCACACTATCTGCGTTTTTGGATGGCTATGGAAACCCTTTGTACTAGGCACCATCCGAAGCAGTGATCATACCCTCTGTTTCCTTCTTTCTTCCTCTTTAAGGTAACTCTGAAACTTCTAAACACAAAAATGTTATAAAAGAATCAGAGTTGAAAAAAACCATGAAACTACTCACGTACATTTTCATTGACATTCTCCAAATAAGAACTTTTAAGAAGACCTAATAAATACTTTACTTTTTAATTAAAAATTACAATTTTTTTTCATAAGCCTCGGCCATCATCTATTTGTCCGTTCAGAAACAAAAGATAGAGAAAAACATTTTTAAAATATTGAAACTCTAACCGGATCTACAAAGGTGTCATGAGCGTTATCGATGATAGCTCAGCAATATTTATAGGCGACTCGAGTGGCCGGCGTTAGCGTATGACACTTCTATTATTTGCGATCCCGTGATCTCTGATTTATCACCTCTATGCGCGATAATTCTATGATTTTTAGGTATTTGCGATGAAATACTAGTGTGAATTTAGGATGAAATGAAAAATGTGAAATGTGTTTATTTATCGAATTCAGTACTTACATTTTTAATGGTTACAAGATTTTGAAAATTGGCAAACTTTTTTGTGTCATCCAAATTAGAAAGCAGCTAAATAAATAGAAATAAAATTAGCCGTATGTGACATCTTGATCTGAAGTCAATTTACCACATATATGGTATAATTTATTTTTAATTTAGTACATAATCCTGCAATAAAAGTAAGTTTGAGAAACAAATCTGAATTAAATACAGCTCATTTTTACAGGCTCTATCCAAAGAAACACTTAGGTTTTTGTAAATTTAAAAAAAGCTACGACCAAACTTATAAAAAAAATGTAAACAGCGTATACTTTTACTTTTAATCTCCCAATTCAGCCCTAAATTATCCAATCTTGTCTCTCGCTAAAAGCTTTTTTTCAGTTGGTCGTTCATTGATACAAATGAAAGCAGTCAGCCTATCGACATCACACATTTGTCAAGTCTAGAGTAAATAATATAATAGTGGAGTCATGATATTGAAGATAAAAATTATACTAACATATATAAACTTTCAAAGTATATAATTAATTACACGTTGATATGAAACACAAGATAGAATTACTGGGATTAAACCTTTCCACTCAAATAAAAAATTATAAAAATATTACTAATTTCAAGTAGAGCTTGCCTGCTTTATAGAATAAAGTATAATAAAGAGTAATAGACCCGCGACTCCACACGCCTAAGAGGAGAAAAATCTCTCGAAAATGTAAGTCACTAGACCTTTTGCGTTGATATGACAGTCAATCATTCAGTGTCAATTGAAAAATAAGTAGATACCCAATATCATAACATGTTTCCTCACGATATTAAATAAAAGATCAGCTTCAACGAGCATGGTACGCGCGACACCGTTTTTAAAGCGCGAAAAACTATCGCTGTCTTGCTTTTTATCATGACGTAAAACGGGACAGCGATACGGTCATATTATGGGGCAGGTAATCGAATTACGTAAAGAACTTGGTTATTCAATCAATCTTTCATGCCGAAATCTGGCTTCTTTAATACATTCTTATTTAACTTCTTCATCATAGTTTAGGTTCCGGTTACATCCTCTACCTATGGGCGGTAGCTTTGTAATACATTCTATTCACGTCGGGGGTAAAAATGTAGCGCACCCTCCAGTGAATTATATACTCAGTGTGCAAGTGTAACGACCGATGAGCTACAGCCTTGTTTGTCGAATCATTGGGGCGATATGCTCAATCAATTGCCGGGGACAAATTAATGATGATTTGAAGAGCGTGATTGTCATATAAAATAATTTCCATTTCGCACGTTTCAATTGTATTTGTACGTACTTATGTCACGGGAAGAAAAGTATTAGAACCCACAGAGGTTCATACCAGATGATGGATGCTACCAGTTTTTATGAGTCAAAATGGAACCTTCTAGCGAGTAGGCCAGGCCAATACTGAAAGAGTTTCTTCAGCTGGTGTAACTTCTCTTATCAGTGATCAATTTGTTTTAGCGAACCATCACGCTTTTGGGGAGGGTGTCCATTTTGATTTTGCGTTCTGTTTTTTTCCTTGAAATGGACGCTAGCCTCAAGGGGATTCAGTGCTTAGGTAGTTTGTAGCTTATAACTTTTTGACAATACTAATATCTATACTTAATATTATAAAGCTGAAGAGTTTGTTTGTTTGAACGCGCTAATCTCAGGAAGTACTGGTTCGAATAGAATCTTTTTTTGCGTTGAATAGACCGTTTATCGGCGAAGGCTTTAGGCTATATAACATCACGCTGCAACTATGAGAAGCAAAAAAATAATGGAATAAATGAAATTGAAATCGGGGAAAACTATTCCACACGGACGAAGTTGCGGGCACACCTAGTATTGTATATAACTTAAATTGAATGTATTGAAATGTAAAATAACATTAAAAAGTACCTGCGAAGGCCTATTTTCTAAATAAAATATTTATTTTGATTTTAAATTTTAGTGGGGGGCCTAAGTCCAGTATGATGATGTTATGACCATGCTTATTGACTTTTGCGCACGCGTCGATGTTTGCGTCACGTCTTGCATCAGTTCCCCCATAAAGTTTTCGAATAAAAGCAAAGTTGATTCACTTACACATTCGCTTTAAAACGAAAAACTTTATATTTATTTGGCGAATATTTTCTCAAATGTTTTACTTTAAATTTTAGGGTTGCCATTTTCAACAAAGTTAGCGTAACTTTAACTACACTAAGACTCTCCAAGACAAGTTTACATTAATATTTTGACACTAGTATAAACTGTTTATGAAGTAAATGATAACACATCGATATGTTTTATTCACTTGTAGAAACTTAATAATATTATACGATACCTAAATTATTAGGTATATACCAATAATGGCCATGTTGTAAATGACTTTGAAAGCTAAACGATGCTCTTAACTGATTCTAGCTTAAATTCTTCTTTACACCCCCTCAGCGGGATCAAGATTTTCAGACAAGAGTCTTGAAAGTAATTAATCGGGGTGGAAAGTAAATAATCTTGAATCGTGGTCACAGACAAGCCCCGTATTCCTGCCCAGGCAAGGTCAACAACCGAGAGAATCAGGTTGCTAGCCCGTACCCATTATTATATATTTTAGCTTATTAAAAACTTTACTGACATTTACGATATACGGGAAGAAGCAGGGGCCAGCACACTCCTTTTTTATACATCTTCTTCTTTGTCTTTACCTTTTCCCACTTTCTTCATAGGGTCGGCACAGTATGTCAGTTCTTTCCAATTACTTTCATACATCGTACCTATAAAAACATAAGAAAAAGTTCTTATAAAATTTGAAATATTTTTTACTGACATCCCTATTCCCGCTCGCCGGGGCGATAGGAAATAAGAATCATTTATTTACCGTCAGCGCCTAACAACTTCGCCCCACAACCTTATAAGTACCAACAGACGTTAACTAGATTGGCCCCGCAAATGGCTCGGTAATGATTGTAGATGCAGCCAACGCAACTAAATTAACTTATTTTATCGATAGAAATTTATTTATCGATGAAAAATCGTGTTCGTTTCTAGTATGGAGTTTTGAAAGTTCTTTTTTTAAGAATACTGGTAATCTTTTAAGATTTATGAAGTTCTTCAGAGTGGTAAATATCTATGTTTATTTAACTTTCCACCTATAAGACCTCACTTCGATTGAAATTTCAAAGAAAACTATTTAAATTTCTTCATTAAAAACCTTAAAATATTTTTTTAAGAAATTTTCTTTTATATTCAAAATAAACCCTAAAACTAGACATAGAAATGAGACCCTAGCATGCAAGAGACAAATCAAACAGCAATATATTCTCTTCTCTTTCTCTCTTTCTCACCTTTCCCAGTAGCATCCCACTATAGAAATATTAAAATCAATTAAATTTATTATTAGAAAATGTTTTACTTTTAAACATATCATTACTGGCCGGTAGGTTCCTACCGACAAATTATTTTACCATCTATCGCTTCATAGACTGATATTACCTCTTAAATGTAGTCCGACACGAAATTATCCCTACAGGGACACTGAAGTGGGCAAGTTTATTTAATATCGGGACATCAAAGGCGCATCCTGGTTATTGGAGTTTGATGACTCGGTGCTCCAGGCTTGAAGATAAACACAATTCGATATTACAGCTTGTTATTATATAGCTATGTATTTCTAAACGTGAAATTAGAATTTCTGAAATGTAACTTAGAATAGTGAAAGTATGTAGATAAAAGTGTAATAACTCATCTCTTATCTATTCTGAATTATTTTTGAGAAATTCAGTTTACAATTCTCAAATAATAATTTAACTACATAAAATTATTTTGTCCAATGAATGAAGCGAGCGAGGCGTCTCAATAAAATGACGTATGGAAAAACTCTTAATTATAATACATCAAATTTTTTATACTTAACAGCTAATGGGACCTACCTTTTTATTAATTTGAAAAGTATATGATTTAAATAAGTTAGTTAAACAAAATAAAATAAATCAAACTCCGTAAAAAGTCTCAAATATTTAAAAAGGTGTCAGCCGGTCTTGGTTAACCACGATTTTTCGTCTTATTATTTGTGTAATCCTTATTGTTTTGTCTTATAATAATTACAGATATATCCGAAAACTGACTTTCTTATATTCCACTTAAACACATCAACAAAAGGCTTCCAAATTGAGATTACATGGCATCAGGTGCAGAATACAATTAAAAAGCCATACACCGTAGAGGGCGGGCTGGCAAACAATATAGTTACTTTATAGAGGCATAAAGAAAGGCGTTGTTGTAAAATTCAACGTAAATCGGTTTAGGTTGGTGTGCACACATAAAGGAGAATTAATAAGGTCATTTCGAGAGATTTGGAGACACGAAGTTGTAAAACATGTGCGATAAAGCGGGAATATTTGAGTAACTAGATTCTTGTTTGTTTATACGAGTATATAGAGCCTTTTATTAGAATACATGGTAATGAAATATTGTACAAAAGCGACTTATCTCAATTTTTTTATTTAAAATGGGAAATAACAATATCGTATCACCAATAATAGTACCAAAAGAATTCCCTACTTTTAGCAGACCCTATCGCGCGTGCCGCGAATTTTCAATAATTTTAATTAATTAATATTTATTGCCATAAATTGTCTTTGAAAAAACTTGCACAACTAGATGTGTCACCATGGCCCAATATGGGTAAGGTTCCCCTGCGAACACTGCGGTCAGACGGAAGTCTCTTTAAAATGGGTAAAAACTATCCAGAATCCTTGGTCAAAAGGCGCATTCGGGCTTCTCCTCCAAAAAGCTGAGGATGTAACCTGCTAACAACTATAAGCATGCCAAATGTTATCAAAATTCATTCATTTTGCTGCGAGTTTTTAAATAAATAACATTTTCCTTCAAGATATTTCAATAAATTCCTTTTGTTAAGTCCATTACTATGAGACGATTCCTATCTTTTTATGCTATCTCTAGTATACGTATAACCTGTGTCTTTTTACGTTGATAGATCTAAACAAACATTTTTTAAGGCAATAGAAAGAATAAAAAGGATTGAAGAAACGAAGCAAATAAACCATTCGCCAACGTCTGAGACAGGCTTGTGTAAACCGAATTTATCTAATTCTGTGGATATTGCTTATAAGTTCTTCGTGCCCCAATCCAAACTACCGACATTTTTGGATGAAAAACTATGGCCACAAGGAATAATATTTAGGCGTTTTGTAAATTTTAGTCGTAAAGCCACGACTGGCGTACATGGTTCCGCCAACGGCCATACAAAACAAAATTATGGATAGCGACAAAAATGACACATGTAAATTTGTTACATTTAATTGTAAAAATGTCAAAAGATCAATAGATGGTATTCGGGACCTATGTAAGACCTGTGACATTATAGCTTTGCAGGAAACCTGGCTTTTGCCTAGTGATCTCCCATTCTTGAATAGCATCGACAATGAATTTTGCTGTACGGGAACATCGGCGATGGACACAACGAGAATATTGCGTGGGAGGAACTACGGTGGCGTTGCAATCTTGTGGCGGCAAAATATGTTTCCCAATGTCGAAGTGATTCAGTGTACGAACCCGCGTATATGTGCGATAAAAATAGTGTTCAATACGAGCTCGATATTAGTGGTGAATGTGTACATGCCTACCGACGAAACAGATAACTTAGTGGAATTTACGGACACCTTCGCAGCGGTAAGTGCAATAGTAGACGCTAGTTGTATTGAATATGTATACATACTGGGTGACATAAATGCGCATCCTGGTGAAAAATTTTTTAATGAAATGTTATTGCTTTGTGAGGAACAGATTTGGACTTGTATTGATTTGAATATGTTACAGGACTCACGTGATTGTTTTACTTTTATAAGTGAGGCTAACGGGTCAAGAAGGTGGCTTGACCACTGCATAGTATCAAAAGCTGCCGCACCTTCTGTGCGTAGAGTAGATATACAACATGATGTACTGTGGTCGGATCACTTTCCAATGATCATCGAATGTAACCTATGCACAGTCATGTCAAAGAAATGTAATTTAAAAGTCATACATAATGAGGTAGTATGGGGCGATAGAAACATTGAACAAACTAGAGTATATTATAATCACTGTCATACTCAGCTCGAAAGTCTTGGTTTACCCCTAGAGCTCCAAAATTGTAGTGATTGGACTTGTAGTAATTTAGGACACAAAAATATTATTGACAGACTGTATGAAAACATAATAAATACATTGAGAGAGGCTTCTGTGGCTAGTAAAAAATGTAAACCAAATAAACATAGAAAAGGGACAGTTATTGGTTGGAATAGGCATGTCAGTGAGGCGCATAGGGAAGCCAAACATAAATTTCATCTGTGGTGCTGGTATGGAAAACCCAGGACTGGCTTTATTTTCAACTAGCTGTTGCCCGCGACTTCGTACGCGTGGAAGAGTCTGTCGTGGTTATTCTCCGTTGTATGCTGTAAAAAGTGTTATCATAAATGTATTTTTGAACAAACTTATTTTTGACGTACTGTTTTTTTTATCCAAAATTATAAAACACCCAATCAAATCTTTTCCACACCTGTTGTTGTTAAATACATAAGCAATTTAAATTTTCCTTTGCTTATAAGGTCATTAATTTTTTATTGGTATGTCAGATAGTTAAATAAATAGATGGGTAACATAACACATGGTAAAAATAACGCTGATCATAATACACTGATATCCATATAAATATCAAATATGCGAATTATCCAATAGGGATAGACAGAAAGAGTATTCCTCCTTGCGAAGAACCTTTTTAAAACTACATTCATGGTTGTAGCATCGCGTGAAAATCCCGCTGTAACTAATTCGCGTAGTCAGTGACCAAGACTGGAACTCATAACTATATGTATATTGTCTGTTCTACATGCTTTTGCCGTAATTTCGCGTAATTAAAAATTATGAGAATATCTGAAACCCATATTTTTAAAAAGCGCCACCTATTGAGAAAAAGCCGTTCAGCCCGCACAATTTTAACGCCACCTACAAAAGACCATAGGTCTTTCGATCCCACAGAAATTATAGTCTTTGCGGCATTAAGTAGAATAACCATAACGTAAAATATAAAATATCTGAGCCGCGCGGCATGGTAGGTACCTCGCAAGCCACACCTGTCTGTCTTCCTATCCTTGTTCTAGTGAGTTATCTTAAAAGATGGACATGTACTGTCGCAGACATTTTTTTAGATTATTTTAAGAGAAATAATTCTTTCTTACATATATTTTTGGTATCTTGAACCGTTTTCGCAGCGCACGCAACGAAAAAAGGATGAATAATTATCCCCTTTTTTTTTCACATTTTCCATTATTTCTTCGCTTCTTATAGTTGCAGCGTGATGTTTTATAGCCTATAGCCTTCCTCGATAAATGGTCTATTCAACGCAAAAATAATTTTTCAATTCGAACCAGTAGTTCCTGAGATTAGCGCGTTCAAACAAACAAATAAACAAACTCTTCAGCTTTATAATATTAGTATAGATTTAGCAAGCAAAGCGAAGCTAGTTATTCAAATGAAACAATCAATGAAATGAACGAACAAATTAATAAATAAGTAAACAAAACCAAATTGCTAGTTAACTTGCGCGACAAAACGACATCGGGTCTTCCCATACTCCCTAAGGGGAGTCGGAGTGATTGGTCAGGGCTTTTGGCCCTCTTCAATCATCGCTGCCTGCGACTGTAGGCAGGTCGATGGGGCGGCCGTGGCGGCCTGGGTCTTTACGTCTTCACTGGGAGTTCCCATCGAAGGCAGCGAGGGGAGGGTTTCACCCGACGGTCCGGAGCGGCGCGATGCCGCGCAGGTGGTTGTGTGAGGACGCGTCCGCCCTCTCGAACATCTTCGTGGCCAGCTGGGCCACGAAGTCGTATAGGCTCTCCCACTTCAGGTCCCTGAGGATCGTCGAGTTCCTCACGTAGCGCGGGGCTCCGACGACTGCTCTGAGACTTTGGTTTTCTTGTGCTCTGAGTCTTCTCCTGTTGGTCTCAGAGCAGCATGCGTACCACGCCGGGGCCGCGTACGTGAGGCGGGATCTGACATACGTTCGGTATTCATAGCGCGATTTAAAATACACGCAGGCGCCATCTAGTGATTATGTCCCGAAGTTATAAAAAAATATTTGTTTGTTTTATATATTTTTTTACTTTTACTTTTTAATAACCACTAATGTAAATCCAATATTTTATGGCGCTTACTTCAAAAACGACGACTTGCAACCCCTATTTCACCATTGTGAAAGATTTTTTGAAATTCCTTTCTTTGCAGACGTCTCCAAGTCATAATCTATCATACTGCCATCTTGTATCTCCATTGATTCAAAATTCACTCCGCGCATTTAGCGCCACCTATGTAAGAGAGCACAGGTTTTCGCAAATTCCACGGGAACGATAGTTTTTTCCAGAACGAAAGGTATCATATGACCGTCTCCATACTCTGAACTATATATATGCGAAATTTCAAGAAGATTGATTCTAAATTCACTCCGCGCATTTAGCGCCATCTACGTAATTAGCGCCATCTACGTAAGAGTGAATAGGTTTTTTACTAATCCCACGGGAACGATAGTTTTTTTCCAGAACGAAAGGTATCATATGTCCTTCTCCATACTCTGAACTATATATATGCGAAATTTCAAGAAGATTGATTCTAAATTCACTCCGCGCATTTAGCGCCATCTACGTAATTAGCGCCATCTACGTAAGGGTGCATAGGTTTTTCACTAATCCCACGGGAACGATAGTTGTTTTCAGAATGAAAGGTACCCTATGTCCTTCTCCATACTCTGAACTATATATATGCGAAATTTCAAGAAGATTGGTTGTGTAGATATCGCGTGAAAAGAAAACAAACAAACAAACAAACAAACTTACTTTCGCATTTATAATATTAGTTAGGATGAGATGTGTTTAGCTAGAAAAGTTTTTAAGAACCGTCTTAAGTGGTGTCAAAATAACGCAGAGCAGGTTAAAATGGATATTTTGGCCTCATATCACACCAAAAAAGATTTTAAATCATTTTGGAAGGCTACAAATAATTTAAATGTCAAGCCAGCCATTCCTGTGTGTGTCGGTGGTGTGAGTGACCCCAAACAGATAGCCGATCTCTTCAGGGATCATTTTACTGTTAAATCCCCACTGGGCCCATCCAAAGTAATGCTCAATGTTGAGACCGGAAAGGAATTGTATATTAGATGTGATGCTAAGGAAATAGAAGTAGTTATTAATTCCATGACAAGAGGTAAATCGCCTGGTCATGATGGTCTCAGCGTTGAGCACCTGCAGCATGCGGGTCCACACCTGCCGAGACTACTGTCAGTGCTATTCAACTTGTGTCTTAGTCATTCATATTTACCTGCATCCATGATCAAAACAGTAGTGATACCTATATTAAAAAATAAAACTGGCAACCTGTCAGATAAAAATAATTATAGGCCTATCTCGCTGGCTACAGTTGTCTCGAAGGTTTTTGACGGCATGCTGAACACACAACTAAATAAATATATACTGCCACATGACAATCAGTTCGGTTTCCGACCAGGACTTTCCACTGAAAGTGCAGTATTGTGTGTGAAGCATGTTGTCAGATATTATAAGGCCCGCAACACGTCAGTCCATGCAAGTTTTCTTGACCTGTCTAAAGCTTTTGACCTGGTGTCATACGATGTCCTGTGGCAGAAGCTTGAAAAAGCAAATTTACCGTCGGAGCTCATTAACATCTTTAAGTTCTGGTATGGACATCAGGTCAATGGAGTTAGATGGGCGGGAACCATGTCTGAGTCGTACGGGTTGGAGTGTGGGGTGAGACAAGGGGGGCTGTCCTCGCCGACGCTCTTCAACCTTTACATCAATGACCTGATCGTCGCGCTCAGTAGCGCCCGTCTCGGCTGTCACATAGACGGAGTTAATGTCAATAATATAAGCTACGCCGATGACATGGTGCTGCTGAGTGCGTCAATATGTGGTCTTCGAAAGCTAGTGGCAATTTGTGAAGCATATGCTGAAATTCACGGACTGAAGTATAATGCCGCTAAATGTGAAGTCATGGTCTTTGAGACCAGAGGGAGAAACAAAGATCAGTACCCGGCAATCCAAATCAATGGGGTTAAAATGCAAAGGGTTTACAAATTTAAATATCTAGGGCATCTATTGACCTCTGACCTCAGGGACGATGACGACATTGAGAGGGAGCGGAGGGCGCTGGCAATGAGGGCTAACATGGTGGCTCGCAGGTTTGCTAGATGTTCGTCAAAAGTTAAGATTACACTTTTCAGAGCTTATTGCACGTCATTTTACACCTGCAGCCTGTGGGCCCACTATAGCAAAAAATCATACAGTGCCCTCCGAGTCCAGTATAATAATGCCTTCAGGATGCTGATGGGGCTCCCAAGACGCGGTAGTGCATCAGGGATGTTCGCAGAAAACCGCGTGGACTGTTTCTATGCAACAATGCGTAAAAGATGCGCATCCCTGGTGCGCAGAGTGCGTGCGAGTGCCAACAGCATCCTGAGCATGGTTGCAAGCAGGCTGGACTGTGCGTATGTCAGTCACTGTTGCTCAATCTCAAATGGGATTGAGCGACAGTGAATGGCACTACTTCTGTTTTTGTTTTGTGTTTGTTTTATGTGTGTATTACTAACACTAGGCTAAGAACATTGTTACTAACAAATGGATTGAAAAGTCTGAAATAAACAAATTATTATTATTATTATATTATTGAAAGTTATCGATTCTGAAACCTCAACATAAGCGTTTGGGCTCATTTCTATCATAGATAACGTATTATTTACGTAGATTGTAGCATTATGAATATAGTTTTTACTTGGATAATAAAATGAATATATATATATGTATATCTGCCATACACAACTCCCAGTTCCAATTTTTTTTTTTCGCACATTTTTTCTGTATCCCATTTTTCGTCACCTTGTCTATATACGAGTATTGTCTATTGCTATAACACAATTCAAATGCACAATTTTACGAGTTCTCCATAAAAGTAAAAATGTTAAAACCACCCCTTTATTTGACGCCTCAGTAAACTGAAACACTTAGATTTGGCCATCAAAGTTTTGGGGCACTTAGGAATCCATTTGAAAAATACGCATTAGGCACCTAACGTAGGTGGTACAGTCACGCAGATAAATCTATGGGCATACGTAGTTGTGAAATAAGCTTTTTGCTTAAAGATTAGCAGCTGGAAAATTAATTGAAATGTGCATTTGAGTGTTTTAATTATTTCTTTCTACTAGTTCGTAAATAACTTCTTTAGAAATTCGACGAAGCTCGTAGCCAATTTTTAATGTCATTAAAATTATGAACATTTAAGAAAAACTACCCAATAAAAGCTCGTATTGTATAAATTGTTAAAATTCAGCCATTAATTTTTTTTTTTTTTTTGGAATAAGTCCAAATCCAACGGGATAGATGATTCTTTTAAATTAACTCATTTTAATTCAGACACACATATTTTTCGAAGTTAGAAAAATTGCTGTCACATTTTTTACTTTTTTATATTGTCTTCTGAACGTACGTATTAAAAAATCTGTGCTTGACAGTACACTGTATTTCAGATCAGATGCGTAAAAGAATTGGATTTTCGATGAGCGTTATTTTACAACACATTAACATTTTTTATTACCACAGTACCCTTTCGGCAACTTTAAAAGTCTATTTAGGTTATATTTCCGACATTTGCATTCTAAAACGTTATAATACACACTCTAAAATATAATGTACGAATTCCCCTAACGCCCTTGCGCATGACATAAGAATTAAGACCATGGGGGTACTATTCTAATATCAAGTTTACGTTACCATACATATTAGCCATAAAGAAATGTATTGTATTTTGAAATAGAGAGTTTTCATTGGTTCTTGTTGATTAGACCCTCAAAAGGCAGCTTTAAAAAAAATGGATTTTTTAAGAAAATGCATGGTTTGTAAATCTGTAGGTATTTGAACAGCTACAATCAAGTGATTGTAATAAAATCACAATTATAACCCGATTAGTCGAAACAGTTGCTTCAACTCCTCCACACAGAGGTGAGGATGTAACTCGAATTAACACTAAGACTAATAAACAGTTGTGTGTTACACAATAAACTTACGTAACTAAATACGAAAACATCTAAAAATCTTTTCACAAGTTATCTAATTAATACTACATACATACATATGTATGTCACGTCTATATCCCTAAGGGGTGATAGATATTTATTATTATTAATAATGTAAGTAGAACATATTTTGTATACCTAATAATTTGATTTTTTAGGAATTTTAAAGGGTAAATATGAAGATCTGGTATACATATAAATTTAAGACCTTGTACTCATATTATGCAAATAAAAGTTTGAATTTAAATTTCATCATTCAATGGTGCAAATGTAATAGTGACAGCAAGAAACTAATCGTTCGCTGTGGTTAGTTTTAATTGTCAGTCATAACAGTTTACAATTGCAATAATAATTTAATTCTGGTTAGACGCGGGATCAAAACGGAATGTTTGTACAGATATCTTGTTTGCAATTTACATTAACGTTTAATCGTTATACGGTTATTAGGATTTAACAGCGAATGAGCTTTTTGGATAGACGGCTTCATGTTATTATTGTGTTTTGACATTTGTTTTAGTGTAATAACATTGACTAGGTATGTAATTTTAATGTAGTAACTGGGTCAGAATTTATCTTTTGAAACATGTTATTTTGCACTAATACGTATATTGTTTAAATAATATTACGCGTAATAAAGTAACACAAAAATTCAACTTTAATTTAACTTACATGCAGTAGATTCTGTGATCGCAAAAGAAAAGCTATCCTTTTTTATAAATATTAAATAGGTACATTTATAACATTAAATTTTGAATGGGCCAGAACCTCTCACTATTGGAATCTCAATTCTTTAATAGTGGCCTTTCAGGTTTTTTCGAGACTGTCATCTTTGATTACCCCGTAAAAATACAGGCGTAATTAATATGTAGGCTAAATCGAGCTGCTCACACACACACAATGTTCCCAGTTACAAATATACATATAATCACGTCTATATCCCATGCTGGGTACACAGAGCCAACAGTCTCGAAGAGCTCATCTTCTACAATAGGAACTCTAAGTTTACAAGCCTAAATATCTCTTAGTCGCCTTTTGCAACATCCATTGCAAAGTTATGGAGTGGTTATTCAAATAGAGCCTATTATTCAAAGAATTCACTCATTAATAAATGTCCGTACATTAAATTTGTATATTCCGTATCAGAACGCCTAAACCATAAGTACAAGCAATTGCGCACCAGCGTCGATGATGTCATCTCAGGGACTAAGGAGGGTTGTACAGCTCTCCCCACTAGGAAAGTGAGTCATCGGGTCAGCCCATAGAAATAAAGTACATAACTGGAAATGTCACTTGCGGAGAAACCAAAAGTGACATTTTATAGACCCCCCCATGGCTTCGCTCGAAGATAATATAGTTTTAATTGGTTCTGTATTTCCCAAGAAGAACCCCTACAAATAATCAAAGTAAAAAACTTTACATCTATGCAATAAAAGTATAAGTATAGATTTTTATACACTAGGTATGTATTATATTTATAAAACTTTACTTTTTATACTACTATGTATCCTAGCTAATCCAATATAACAAAATAGACTGTTATTTTCTTCATTGTGGCATGTCATGTACGAATTTTAATGCAAATAATATCTTATTTGTAAATCAATCATTTAATTTAAAAAAAAAACATAACAAAAAATAGAGCGAATACATTACGTTACTTTTTTAAAAAAGGACAAAGTCATCACATTTCGTTTTCATTTTTGGTTTCATGTTAAAAAGCCACTTCCAGTTAAAAATCTTTATTTCTACGAATCAGTCACACCCTCTTTTCGGGTTAAATCCTATTACACATCTATTATGCAATTTCCCAAAAAAAGGGAAATGGATTAATAGTAGTCATTACAACGAGTTTTAACGTGCGAGCTATTAAAAATTAATTAATGCGATTGATATTGCAAAGTTGTTTTCTTTTCACGGTAGTATTTCTTTTTTTTAATTTATCAATGAAAAGTTAACATAATTGTTTTGTAAATAAAGGTGACACAAATAATGTAATAATTATCAAATTAATAATTATATAAAAATAATAATCATATCGATTTATGCTAAGTACCTACAGATTTGTTAGATTTATTTTCCTTACATCTTTTGAACAAAATGTACTTACATTATAAATAATAGGTAAATACTTATGAACGGGACAAATTATACAGATTGAGTTAGCCTCGAAATAGGTTCGGAACTTGTGTTACGAGATACTCGATTATAGTTTATTTAATAATAAATACTTATATAGATAATAATCAAAGACCCAGGCTAATCAGAAAAAGTTCTTTTCTCGTCATGCACTGGTCGGGATTCGAAACCTGAACCTCCGGTGTCACAGGCATTGCATGTTATCAATATCATACCATTATTAGGATACTATACCGCTAAACGAGGCATTTCAGTCTTTTCGAGACCGTTGGCTCTGTCTACCCCGCAAAGAATAAAGCAGTTTCCACTATTAATTAATAGAAAGCACTCAAATCGCCGATCTCAATGAAATATCAAAAATTACGTTTAAAACATTTTATTTAAAAAAGCCACAGGCGTTATTATCATTCACATAAATTATATTAAACTAAGTTAGACCCTATTTAGGTTCGGATAAGGTTAAAAATAGTTTTCTTCAGAGTTTCCAATACTAAGCTATCATTTCCATTGATGCGGTCTTTGAAACACGTGCAATCATATAGATTAAAGGCTTCTAAGAGTGATTAATAGATTATTATCAGAGTTTTCTGAAACCGCAGCGTGAGTTATGTTACCAATCAGACATATTGAAAGGCATTTTAAGCACACCTAACCTTTTTAATGTCAATGATCTGAATGAATGAATGAATAAATTCTCTTTATTGCACATAGTGATGATTTCTGAGGGAAAATAAAGATTAAACGGATATCTTTGATATAGCTACTAAATGACCCGTCTGGTTTTCGACTCTTTAGAATAGGACTTCCAACTGTTTCCCATGCTGTCGTAAATGGCGACTAAGGGATAGGTAAATAAATTTGGGATTCTTATTTTAGGCGATGGGCTGGCAACCTGTCACTATTTAAATCTCGATTCCATCATTAAGCCATACAGCTGAATGTAGCTTGTATTTTCAAGACTGTTGGGTCTGTCGGGCGTGGCAAGGAATATAGGCGGGATAATGTGTATGTATGTTTGCATAATACAGACATGTTAATCATCAAAAATGTATACCGATAGCACTTACGAAAACTCAGATTTAAGGCAAAAAAAATCACATTGTGAAGATAGGTAAAAGACTCGTAGAATCATAATATTTTTAATATACGTAGTAGTGGTATGTTTTGAGCCTGTGAAAGTCAAAGGTAATCCCCAAAAAAATGAAAATGAAACTCAAAGACCACGAAGCCAGCTCTACATACGAACCTATTTTGCAAAATTGGCCGAAAAGCCGAGTCTCTCGCACCCATGCGTCGTGTGAGTTTCATTTTGATTTTTTTAAATTTACTGAAAACTTGCCGCATTTTTCTGTTGTTTACTTGAAAGGCCGATACAATAATTCTTAATTTCATGATATGAATGTCTGAACAAAATCAAAATGTAGAATTTTGGAAAATAAACCGACGATCTTGTATGAGAGAGTTTGTATACCTAAATCAAGGAATAATATGCAGAGAGAAGGAAAGGAATATGCAAGACATATACTTCCGGAAAAAATTGCGGCCAGGGTCGATCTATATTACTCAAATGTGTTAATTTTATGTTGACGCAACATCGTTTATTTCCAACAATCTACACTTTCATTTTTTTTTAAATTTAGAATTTAAATCCTTCATTTACTATAAGAAAAGACAAATAGGTGCGTCACTCACTGCACCATCAGATTTTGCAGGCTAGGCAGGGAATATGATTTTAAAACTAGTCTCGAACATCATTCAATATCAGAAAAATTATGGATTTCGTCTACACGGATCCCATGTATTCCTACTTCAGTTTCTGTATTCAATGTCTGTGTCTGCTTCATTTGCTTTTTGGCTTAATTATAAATATTAATTCACAGACACCTAAAAAAGAGGTAACATAAATTTCTATATATGTATAACAAAAGAATTGGTTTTAGTAACCTAAGAATCCGCCTTTGTGTATTATTGTTTTTAACCGCCTTCAAAAAAAGATGGTTCTCAGTTTGACCTGTATGCATGTATGTTTGATCGCGATTTTATCGCGTTTCGTTGAACCGATTCTGATGCGGTTTTCGGACAAGTGTTTGTTACACTTAGAACAAGGTTTTAGCCGACTTCGAAAGAGGAGAATATCGATTGGATGCGGTTCTCTTTTTACAAAAGTTATTATTATACCAGGTATGTTTTCTGTAATTCTCTTTTATACACTACAATTATTATAAACATTTTTTTCAGCATACAATGCAACAGGCTATACTAAGAGATATCTTATTTATAACTAGAACTCGTCTAACATTAAAAGTAACTAGTATAGACCGAGCAAGGAACACGTATAAAAGTTTTGCAACTACAGATTTCTCATCCATTCCGACTGACAAACGTTGTACTTTGAGAAACTTGTTAGAAAAGTAAAAGAAAAAGTTGCGAGGCCTCACATAGACTTAGTAATCAATAGACATTACATTCAAATACATACATACATATGGTCACGTCTATATCCCTTGCGGGGTAGACAGAGCCAACAGTCATGAAAAGACTGAATGGCCACGTTCAGCTATTTGGCTTAATGATAGAATTGATATTCAAATAGTGACAGGTTGCTAGCCCATCGCCTAATAGAAGAATCCCAAGTTGTAAGCCTATCCCTTAGTCGCCTTTTACGACATCCATGGGAAAGAGATGGAGTGGTCCTATTTTTTTTGTATTGGTGCCGGAAACACACGGCACAAATTCAAATATTCGTCTAAAATTAACGATGATCGACTATGATATACGTAAGTTCTAACGCTTATAACGGTATCTAGGTGCGGTGAGGTAAATCATAATGAGGAAACCTGCACATTCAGGCATCTGGATGTGTTACCATATGATCCAATACAGGTTAGGTTCCCCTGCAAAGATTTCGGAAGTCAGACGAGAGTCGCTTCGTGTAAGGACCTGACTCACCCAATCCCGAATCTATGGTCAAGGGCTTACCCCCGGCTCCTCTCCAGAGTGGTGAGGATGCAACATGGACTAAAGCCAGGAGGAAGAAGGTTATAAGGCTTATAAACCTCAGATTCTTATGCTAAACATGGCCTATGTCTTCTATTATTTATTGGTTCCGTCACCCCGTGCCGTGTGGTTCCCGGCACCAATAGAAAAGAATAGGACCACTCCATCTCTTTCCCATGGATGTCGTAAAAGGCGACTAAGGGATAGACGTTTAAACTTGGGATTATTCTATTAAGCGATGGGCTAGTAACCTGTCACTATTTGAATCTCAATTCTTTCTTAAAGCCAAATAGCTGAACGTGGTCTATCAGTCTTTTCAAGACTGTTAGCTCTGTCTACCCCGCAAGGGATAAAGACGTGCTTATATGTATATATGTATGTTCTGTCTACCCCGTAAGGAATAAAGACTTACAGTAGGTAGGTGTTTGAAAGGTTGCGGAGGTCAGCCGGAGGTAATGAAATCCTAACTTATCCACTCCAATAAAGTAGTAATAGTCGAACTCATCATATGATTATTATCCAAATATACCTACTAGTTATAAGAATCACCTTTGAGAAAGAGAAAATGAGTTTTTAACCGCCTTTTTAAAAAAAGGTGGTACTCAGTTTAAACTGTTTGTGTGTATGTTTATTTGTTCGTCTCGTGACTATCTTCGTAAGGGGCAAAGATGTGATATATATATATATACATATATTTAAAATAAGAAAAAATGTATAAAATAAGTGCCGTGTGGTTCCCGGCTTGAAGCCGTGAACGAAGACAAATTAAGAAAAATAGGATAACTCCTTATTTTTTAACATGGATGTCGTTAAAAGCGACTAAGGAATAAGCTTATAAACTTGGGATTCTTCTTTTAGGCGATTGGCTGTCACTATATAAATATCAGCCAAACAGCTAAACTTGGCCTATCACTAATTACAAGACTGTTGACTCTATCTACCCCGCAAAGGATATACACATGATTCTATTTATGTAACAAAAAATATGTAAAAATATTAACTACACAGATAAAACATACCAAGTGATAATCAAAATTACTGCCATGTCAAAACATTTATCTCATTCCATTGAAGTGTAAGCAAATAGAATTTTCAACTAAACGATTCTAAATTGATAGTTAATTTGATTAGGTACGGTTCAGGGCCAATGCTCTACGAGATAGCACTCCATTTAATACCCATCCCCAATTGTTCAAACTTGAAGTTCGGCGAGCCCGCCTCTGATTTTATTTACCTCTATATTTGATTTCGAATATCAGACTAGTCTTATACGTCTGCCAATTCTTGATATTTCATTACATTATTTAAGAAATTCAATTTATAATTTAAAAGATTGAGTATTTCAGAATATTTGTGCGCAGGCATAGCATTAATAATAGAATAGACACTCGGTGACGGGCACAGCTAAGCTATTTTTCAGTTTTTTTTTCCAAGTTAAATAAATCATGAATTTACATGATGGAATTGAGATTCAAATAGTGAAACAAGTGGAATCCCAAGTTTATAAGCCTATACCCTAGTCGCCTTTTACGACATCCATGGAAAAGATATTGAGTGGTTCTATTCTAAAATACCGGAAACCACACAGCACAATATATGTTTTGTATTATTAGCAATTTATATTTAAAAGCCAGGTCGTAAACCTGCTGATTTAACGAGGTCACAGAGTATAACTATTTGTTCTCGCAACTTTGACTCAAAGGGTAGATCAAAACCAATCTTGGCGCTTACCAAGTTGCGTCACCTAGGGTTTGACCATGATTTGGTATTGGATAAATAATCCTTTACAACCCGTGACCCAAGGAACAGAGGACCAACAACTAAATAAAAGTGCTTCCCCTTCTTCTTGCTTCGTCCCTTATTCGCCTCTTACGACATCCGAAAGAAAGTCATAAAGCCCTATTTTAAAGTAACACGCACCATCCTTGTTTCTAAACATCTGACACCAAGTTCAATTGAATCGTGACCAAAACTCAAATTGTACGAGATGATTTATCAAACATGTCAACAGTTCTATCGCCGTATCTAAATGCAGTGGCACATTTTAATTTAAGCTTCAAATGTAAGTTTTTAATACAAGCAACACGATTTTGGTTGCTCACAATCTGATAAAGAAATACAATGTTAAGACCATGGATTTTCCTTCACGATCTCAGATGGGAGATAAAACTAGATAATAAACACAGACCACCTATGAAAATAGACGACAAAAGTTTGGTAATGATTGCTGCAGTAGGAACTGACAATTTATCCTACTTCCTACTACTATTATAAAGGCGAAAGTTTGTATGGATGTATGGATGTTTGTTACTCTTTCACGCAAAAACTACTGAACCGATTACCATGAAATTTGGTATGTAGGTAGCTGAAGACCCAGAATAACACATAGGCTACTTTTTATCCCAGAGTTCCCGCGGGATTGATAGGGTTTCCATGCGGACGAAGTCGCGGGCGGCCTCTAGTTACTAATAATTTAAAAATAATACGTGTTCATACAGCTGTGATACACATACGAGTATATGTAGGGAGAAACTAACACAGATTGAGTTAGCCTCGAAGTGAGTTCGAGACTTGTGTTGCGAGTTACTAACTCAACGTTACTATATTTTATAATAAATATTTATATATGTAGATAAACATCTAAGACCCAGGCCAATCAGAGAAAATTTCTCATCATGCCCTGGCCGGGATTCGAACCCGGGACCTACTATGACACAGACAAGTAAAACAATCTCGTCTGTATTGAGGATAATGCTGCAGTGTAGTTCGTTACTGCTTCTTTTGCACTGACGCTTTGGAAACAGCAGAAAACTTAGTTTTTGAGTAATTTATTCGACGTCAACCAATGTTGTTCAACGAAAAGAAATAACAATTATTGAGTAATGTTGAAATGACCCACGAAAAAACAAATATAAATTTGAAATTTTGATTTTTGAATCCCTTATTTGCCTGAAAATTAACCCTATAAGAAATCTACTAGTTAGATAATCTAAGATTAGAAATAATATTAAAATTCAAAGTTTAACGAAGATTTAACTCACTTCGTAGGCACTCATTCACTCGTTATCCCGTACGTTGTATATAGAGTAAAGGACTTAAAAGCTTAAGAGAGTATCATAATTTTATAATCAAAGTATTTTTTTATAAAATACAATGTATTCATGTATTTAAAATCATGCTTTCGTCTATTTCTAAAGAAGTCAGTATTATAAACTACAATATTATTGTATCACTTTGTCACGTCTAACAATTTGGTTTCATGTGGAGGTCATCTTGCTATAAAAATATTATTAAATCATCACGCATTCTGTGTACCTAATTCACAAAAAGTAAAATTATTTTCATAGCAAATACAGTCTTTGGTGAAATAAAAAAAAATGAAGAATTTATTGGACTGATGAGTTACTTTTGGAGTTTAAGGTAGGAACACTCGTATGAAAATTTCCTGATGTTCTGGTGCGAATAAAAGTCATTTTATCAATTAAATTTGTATACCTTTAAACGAGTTACTTATATAGATATCTTTTAACAAGTTGACCACAGAATCAAGTTTGAATTTATTAAGAACAAGGTAAGTTTAAAATCTGCTGAAGAATACCTTTAATCTGCAAAGTAATTAAAACTAACCGAACTATATATTTGTGACAAATAATGAGTCAAAAAATAGACAACAATCGAAACTAAAAGAAGAATCCGTAAAAAATAATTGCAAAAATACATATTTTAGCCAAAGCTGAAGTTATAAGTAGATATCATAAAAAATAAACAATATTTCAAACATAGTTGAACAAAGTATGTAGCCGTGTCACGTTTTGTAAAATAAAGCGATTAAGATAGTAATCACTGAACTTGAAAATATCAAATAACCAATTTTTTATGTTACGTCGGCGGTATTATAAGATATTAATATTGTACAAAATTTATTTCGCCTAGGGCTTCGCTTCGTGGGAATTTCCGGAAAAACATTGGAGACTCTGTGCCAAATTTTAAATCGATCCTGTATTTTTAAGTTTAATCGTCACAAAACAGAAAACCGGTCTCTCTTTATAACATCCATACATAAAAAAGTACAGATGGGAACGAATACGTACCGTTAGAAGTGAATCTAACAAGAGAACCTAAATATAAAGAACAAGGCAAGGATCTGTCGTCCCGTAAACATTTACATATTATTTTCTTTGACCTAATCTTAAATTGATTTTAAAACAAAATTGTTTCCTCGAAATCTCATTTAATTTAAAATTCCAGGAAGCTAGACTACTTCTGAACACAATAGGAGGAGAAATTTAAAAAATCAGGCGTAGTACTATAAAATGTTGAGTTATGACCACGACTAACCTCTAATTTTACTGGCTCTAAACCAGTATGTTGGAAACAAAGAGTCGCCGATTGGTCGCGAACGGCCCATAAACATTGGCTGACATACATAATTCTTGTTTTTTCTTTGAATTTGATCCTAGAGCTTTGGTTCAAAGCAGACGTGCAAATTTTTAATTTATATTTTTAAAGTTTGCATATTGTCAAAGAAACCGTAAGGGAAAACGGGAATTCCGTTATTTAGTTTTAAATATTTTCATCTCTTGATTGATTACAAAAATGGTTGATATTCCAAGCTATTTAAGTAATAAATAAACTACCTTTTCAAAAAAAAATTATACTTGCTAAATGTATGTATGTAGAATTTTAAAAATGAATCCAAATAGCGTTTATATCATTGGCATATCACAATTAGATAAAAGTCTTGTCTTCTTCGATAGTGGTTTTTTTTTTTCACGATTATCAATACTTGATGAATATGTACCTAAGCCACCTCCACATTCACTCAAATTGGCCATTAAGTATTTAAAGTAATAATAGTTATAGCCATTATTAAAATTTGAGCGTGCTAACAAGTTCCAGCGTATGCTACCATCAAGCAGAAGCTTTGAGGTCAAACGCACCCAACTATCCAATAAAAAATTGTTACCAAATCGCAGAATTAAGCCAACAAAATCTTTACCCAAAATTATCACGTCTACTTCGACTCTAAATATACTAATTAGAAGTTCGTCGCCCACCAATGACATCATGCTCTCAACTGAGCCCCCTTTGTGTTCCCCTGACAGATATGGTGTAAATCTCGACTCCTGACAACCGTGGCGAACAAATCCGAGGAGAGAAATATTCGTGTGCCTTTGTTCTGTTGCGTCATTACCAAAGTTGGGAGTTTTGGATGACGAAATGGGTGCTAGAACAGCGATTTGTCGCTCTGATTCCAAGAATTATTATTTTACAGACATTAAGAGAAATTGCCTGAAGCAACTACTTTGTTAAATTTTGATGGTGTATTCATTTGAGCCAAAAATCACACAGAAGGTACATAGATTAATAATCTCCCGTAAAACGGAACACCACGGTACAGTCCATCTTTGAACAAGATGTCATCGATCTGTATCTCAGAGACAGCCCGCCACCAGGATGGTAAGAGTGATGTGAGGTTGTTACATAAAATGTTCGTATAGGTTGCGGAGATCGCTTCGTGTTAACCTGACTTAGCCACTCTAGGATCATGTTCTTGCTTCAGGCTACTCTTCATAAAGGAGGAATTGCAAATGAGACTAATGCGAGGAAGATAATGATACATACATACATACATACATATAATCACGTCTATATCCCTTGCGGGGTAGACAGAGCCAACAGTCCTGAGCGGACTGATAGGCCACGTTCAGCTATTTGGCTTTAAGATAGAATTGAGATTCGAATAGTGACAAGTTGCTAGCCTATCGCCTAAAAAAAGAATCTCAAGTTTGTAAGCCTATCCCTTAGTCGCCTTTTACGACATCCATGGGAAAGAGATGGAGTGGTCCTATTCTTTTTTGTATTGGTGCCGGGAACCACACGGCCAAGATAATGATATCATTCCTCTTTTCAGATTTCATCATCCTTTTATTGCAGGGTCGTAGGCGTAGGGTAATCTTGAGTTGATCAGGCCTAGGGTGTACAGTATTGATTACCCATTCAGTGGATAAAGTAGTTATTATCAGAAATTATGTATTTTATATATGTTGAAACCGATGAAATGGAAACCTCATGTAAAATGTGAGTCTTTGTTTTAGTTGCGTCATTGGCCAAGATGTTCGGATGTGCGAAGTGATGAAATGGATTTCTAGTAGGGTTGTCATTAGGTACCATTTAAAGTTATCATCCTTTAGGTAGAAGTTTTTCTTAAAGGTTGCCCTTCGAAAAATTAGACTTCTTCGCATCGCCGGGTTTTCAGTTGTTCGGCATGAAACTTGAAATTCTGGTAAAGTCAGCTCGCGATAGTTTTGTTTTTGGTGTCTTTTCAGTGATTTTTTTTTGCCAGAAACTATATGCCCTATCTACGTAATGGTGGTCAATCTATATTACTTATTAAACTTTTAAAGGGGCAAAATGAGGAGCACTTGAACTAAATTGATAAATATTAACACTATGCAACTAAAAAGGCTATAAAATCACATTAAAAGAACCATTGTTCATCAGTATGATTGCCAACCCTGTCCAGTATGTTTGCACAGACTGATGATAAATACCATCGTGAGAGCAGTGTCGGTTTCATTTAAGAAACAAATGTTGATCCCACAAATATTTTCATATGGTAATAATGTACAGATTGCTCTTGATTGATACATAAGTTAAAATTGACATGTTTTAATAGCCGTGTGGTTTCAGGCACTTCAGAATGGAACCACTCCATCTCGTTTCTATAGATATCGTAAAAGGCGACTTTAAGGGAATTTACACATTCGTTTAGTGCAGTTTTTTCATGATCTCATATGAATTAGATTCCCCTGCAAAGTCGGATCTTGTAAAAACCTATGTGTTTACATGATTAAATTATTAGGTAGCTCTCTTCAGGACCTGGGTTGGATTATCTTACCTAGGTGATTGGACGAAGTACAATACGACAATGACAGACGAACACACAATCAATGGCTACTAGGTGGGTATTATAACAAGTTTGGTAGTAATACCATACAACGTAGACAGATAGTCTTATCAACTTGTGATTCTTCTTTTAGGCGATGGGCTAGCAACCTGTCACTATTCAGTGGCATATCAGTATTTTTAAGATTGTCTCTCTCTATCCCACAAGGGATATAGACGTGCTTAAATGTATGTATGTATAGTATATTTGTGAAAGAAATAAAATAAATTAAGATAGTTAACATGTTTTCAAAACTTATTAAAATAATACTAATAACTAAAGTTTAGAAATATTATTTTTTTCTGTAGGTTTTTCGTTTACTTTTTCGGCACTTTTTTTTTGGCTTATTCAACGCAATAATTATCATTTTAATATATATTCTTATACGGCAGTATTGTTCATAGTAATAACGTCCACTCAAATGACATCCAATTTTATGGCCAAAAGATCTGCTCTCAGATTACAGCATATGGCGAACAAACGGTTATGATTTATTGGCTCTTACGTTACTTTTAATGGCTGGCTTAATTAATGTAACCCTCAATTAGGTCATTTAGTCTGCTGTTCCTTGTTTGTTTTTTATTTTTTATAAATAATGGAGATTATATTCGATTGGTACCGTGTCAAAGAATAGGACCACTCCATATCTTTCCCATGGATGACGTAAAAGGCGACTAAGGGATAGGCTTATAAACTTGGGATCCTTCTTTTAGGCGATGGGCTAGCAACCTGTGACAGGTTGCTAGCCCATCGCTATTTGAATCTCAATTCTATCGTAAACCCAAATAGCTGAATGCAGCCTTTTCAAGACTGTTGGCTCTGTCTACCCCGCAAGGGATATAGACGTGATTATATGTATGTATGTAGATTGTATTCAAACAGATTAATCTCATCTGTGGTGCAGCGGTAGTGTGCTTGTCTTTGAACAAGGCTTTGAATCCCATCCAAATTAAAAATCGGAGAAACGAACTTTGATTGACCTGGGTCTTAGACATTTTTATCAAAATAAGCAGAATGAGTTTTGCGTTACATTAGTCGCGAACTTACTTCGAGGTTAACTCAACCTGTGCAATTTGTCTTGTAAGTATTATTCGTTAGTATTAACTTGCAGTTAACAAAATTGTCCATAAAATGCGTCCCGGCCCTTCCACCGTTAGAATATAACGCAGTAATTATAATCGAGCAACACTGTCTCTGACAATAGCTCAGGATCGGGGTGGTGTCAGTGTCAGGAATAGCTCCGGTGGCGCCCCCCGCGGGCGAGGTGTTACTAATTTACACGTTGTAAAGATGTGTTCAACGCGAAAGTTCCAAAATCTTTCGTATAGCGCGGTTTAATTTTTTTTTTAATTTGTTCAGTACAAGAGTACCCGAATACGCCGAGCTTGTATGAAGAGAGTTATGAATGTGGAAAGATGTTGTCTCTGCCTACCCCTCCGGGAAAGAGGCGTGATTTTATGTATGTTCAATACAAATGAGGTACTACTTACTATACCAAATTGAGTCTAGTAAGAACTTAAGTTTTTGTCGTGCCATATAAATTTTGAAAAGCTGTAATGAGGACAATTTTTTTTTATCTAATTGATTTCGTGAGTCAGTTTCAGGACTTTTTAAATGTTTTGCTGTTTTTAATAGTTTTTTTGAGATCACTCAATATTTTATAATAGGTGGCTGACATTTTTGTGTACTTAATAGGTATATCTATGTACCAAAGCCGATCTTTGAAAAGACGGTTTTCCATTAGCACCCTTTGCTGTTATGCTTCAGGATCACGCTCGCCTCACCTCGCCTCACCTTTCTCAGATCTTCTTAGTTTGAAGCCCATTGACTTACATAGCAATGTTAATCCAAGACATTCATATCTTCTTCGCGTTAATCAAAAATAACAATGTGAACGTTCCTTTATGATCACGTTTCTAGTGTTTAGATTTATTATTTGGTATTAATTTAAAAACGTGACTACATGCCGCGAAGTCTACTTCTGTAACAAATAGATTTTTGTGAAATGACATTAATATAAACACTGCTGCTGATACGAGTATCACATGAAACTCTTTTAACTAGTCATTCATTCATTCATATAATCACGTCTATATCCCTTTCTTGCTTTTTTTTGACGGTGAGCTTGCAAAATATTACTATTTGGACCTCAATTCATCGTTAATTGCCAAAGTTGAATGTGGCCTTTCAGTTTATCGTCACTGATGGCCCTGTCTACCCCGTAAGAGATAAAGACATGATTATATCAATGTAATCTGTGTGGCAGCACCTGTAGCATGGCAGACGCAACGCTGTTTTTATCGCGCGAAAAGCTGTCGCTGTTTCGCTTTTTATTATGACGTTAAAACGGGACGGTTATAGATTTTAAAGCGGAAAAGCCGTAGGGGCTAGAGTGATTTCCTAAATTAGGTAGTGCCGGGAACCACACGGCATAATTATATAAATATCTTTATTTAAAGACAAGAAAACGCCTGTATCAGACTTTTACAAGCAAAATGGCAGTAAAACGGTTAGGTAATAAAACAAAATAGTGGCAAAGCACATTTTTCACTCAGACCAGACGAATCACGTACCACAAAGTAGAATGAAGACATTTAATTAGTGTTAAGCACGCGAGTACAAAATGCTATGTGACTTTTCTTTTTCAGTTGTTGTAGGTTCTAAATATTTTGTTGCAACGTTATTTTCACAGGATTGCACAACTTATTATGGTAAAAAAAACATATTTGGGCTGCAAGTACTTACATATAATCCCTTGCGAGGTAGACAGAACCAACAGTCTCTCAAGACTGAAACGTAAAAGGCAACTTAAGGCTAGGCTTATAAACTTGGGATTCTTCTTGCAAGCGCTGGGCTAGCAACCTGTCCTGTCACTATATGCATCTATCTATCAGGCCTATCAGTCTTTTCAAGACTGTCCGCTCTGTCTACCCCGCAAGGGATATAGACGTGATTATATGTATGTATGAATGACTAAATAATTTACATTACAACGAATCTCTAAATATTATCATTAGGTACCTAATGTACAATACCCACATCAAAAAAATGATTCACTTTCATTGGGCGGTTTCTCTTCAAAAAGTTCCACCGTATTTGTTGACACATTTCCATCCTTATCCATACATCCTAATTTGAAAAGGCCACGGGAATATTGGTTCTTTTCAGACTTTTTGATGTCACATCTAAAGGATGATCCTTTTCCGCCTTAGTACCTTCACTATTGTCACTGAAAACGTATACACCGGTACCCTAACTTTATGAATGGAGTACCTATTATGTCTTCGAACTAAATCTTCTGATCTACAAGTATTAAGGTTTTTGTGACTTATTAAAATAGTAAAAAAAGAGAGCCTTCGTGGTTCTTTGTTGTGTCACTTGTATCTTAGATTGTTGAGTGCATTTCTAATCTTATTATTCTCTTATTATCTTGTGAAGCCACGACGACTAATCTTATCAGATTACTTAATGAAGTATCAAGTTTGTAACGTATCATTCATTACTTAAATAGAAAAATTTATATATTAGAAATATTTTTTGTTTTGCCGCCGAGCTTGCATGAAGAGAATTATGAATGTGGATGAAGCGAAAGAAGTATGCAGAGATCGTGGGAGGTGAAAAGATAAAGTCGCTGTCAGACCTACCGGGAAACAGGCGTGATTAAATGTGTAAACTAAGTTTTCTTTATATGTACTTGTATAAAGAAATATTCTATGACATAAAAATGTACTAATATCTCATAAAAAACCATAAAATTAATATAATTCTTTGGAAGGAAAACTTCTAGAGGACTTCTTTTTTGGTTTTACATTTCTGTTTCTCATCTCTAAATGATTCCAGATGTTGAAACATTAGGTCCATTTTTTTGTGGTTAATATAAAAATACAAAATATGAATTCACAACAGGTCGGTGTGATATTTTAAGGTGAACAGAATACTCAGTGGAAAGAAACGTAGGTATATTTTTTATTCAATTCAGAGCAGACAATAGAAAAGTAATTCGTTCTGCCATAAAAGATCATCTTGAGCATGGAAGTATTCAATTTCAATAATAAAAACGGACGAAATTACTTCCTTGAATGGCGCACTCGTTTTTTTTTTTATGAATCTATTTAATACATGCTTATAACTGGATTTGACATAAAAGCGATATGTTCACAAACTGATTATTTCTCCCCTCGTCCTCGGGAGTTAAACACAAGCGGATCCCTTTATTCACTCTTTTTAAGTACACATTTACGAGGTCTCGTAAAATTCGGCTCAGTGAAAATTTTTGATATGTAACTTTTCTATTCAAATGCCGTGTTTACGATGCGGGCCCTTATAATTTTTACTGACGTTATATTTCTCTCTCCGGCACAGATTATGACAGCTTCAATAGAAGTTTCTTTTTAATAAAAAAATATTATTTCTTTTTAATCACTTCCTTTTATTACGGCTCGGATACGTCCTGTAGCTTTACAATTTTGCACGGCGGTAGCGCTGTAAAAATGGGTTTATTTGCGTTTGGTATTGCCGTTATGTAGTTACTTATAGAACCAAAGTATAAATTTGAAAGATACACCTATTGATTTTAGGGAAACCAGGCAAACGACCCGTATAATTTATGTATAATGTTGAAAAGCTCAACATATGGCTAAGTAGGTACTAATGATAAGAAATCATCCGACTTGGTGGTAAGATGTAACAATAGCAGGAATATTACCAAGAGTAAGCAAGTAAGTAAATGCTATATTGTTCACTAAAGGAGTACATTATAAAAACAAAGCAGTAAAAGAGGTTGAGGTGGAGTCATTGGAACAGATTTATAATGAACAATAGACTTCTATGGGTTTAAATAATAATTACACTCCGACGATGACTGCGTGTCAATGGTTATGTGACGTTATGAAATATACAAACATATTATGTAGCTGTACATAAGCGTTAACGTCCTTAAGACAATCAAAATATTAATATACTTACCAGCGTTTGGTGATCATAATTATGATGATCATTGTAAAATGACAATATTATTTAACTAGCACTGTAGCGGTACCAAAAAGTCATGATTTCAATGCCTTCTTTGAACAGATACATTGAACATAAAAGCTAATAAAAGAATATAAACAAATCAAGTTTTATAGACTAAAGCCAGCGCAAGTTAATATAAGCATTGCTCCAATTTATAGTCTCAAATGACAGGCAATGGTGTCAAATAAGAACAAAATACGCGATTGAGAAACATGTGGCTTGTGGGCGTGAGAAATTGTAAACTTTGATAATACTCAGCTGGCCGAAAATTGTTTGATTATGTGTGTTACAAAAATAACTCAAGTGTACTTATAAGTAATATTTGTATGAAGGCCCTGAAATATATTGAGATTTTCGTAATAACTGGCAAATCAAACAAGTGACGAATGACACAATTCCATAGAAATTAGAATTAATACAAACAAAAGAAGTGGCACAGTGCACTTGAAACTCTACAGATTAAATATACAATACAATCTATACAATATACAATCTATTTGAAACTAAACAAGGCTCAGAATTGAAATGCAATATGAAAAGGTATGGTGTTAGAACTTTCAGCTGTAACGTCACCGTCGCCAGTGCGAGGAAGACAGACAGACAACAGTCTTGAAAAGACTGATAGGCCACGTTCAGCTGTTTGGCTTAATGATAGAATTGAGATTCAAATGGTGACAGGTTGCTAGCCCATCGCCTAAAAGAAGAATCTCAAGTTTTTAAGTCTATCCCTTAGTCGCCTTTTACGACATCCATGGGAAGGAGATGGAGTGGTCCTATTCTTTTATTTTATTGAAGCCGGGATCCACACCGCACTTTTTATTTAAAATTCTGTGCAATATTCCTTAAATCAACCTAAATTCCAATTGATCAATTAGATTTTCCAGGATACCAAGGGAACAGATCCAACTGAGATCCTAAAGACCGCTTTTTATAATATTGACTCATTATTTTAACAAAGAAGCCAAAAAAGTAAACAAAACTTTATTTAATTGATATCACTTTAATTAATTTGTTTATGTTTGAACACAAAAGATCTCATTATCTCGGCTTAACAAAATTTCCTTGAAATTTAATAAGGTCAGGTCAATATCCCATACAACTTTGAGCAAAATATTAATAGAAGGTTAACTTTTTTCTTATATACAGTTATCTGTTAAATTATTCTTATTTGTAGAAAAAAGGAATCCAAAGGAATATGATTACCGTAGGCCAAACATGTTATCTTTAGTAAGCGCAAGACAGCCTCTCAGCACAGCGGTAGTGCGCTTGTCTGTGACACCGAAGGTTTGAATCCCGGCCAGGGAACTTTCTCTGATTGGCTTGGGTCTTAGATGTTTATCTATACAAGTATTTACTATAAAATATAGTATCGTCGAATTAGTATCTCGTAAAACAAATCTCGGAAACTTAGTTCGGGGCTAACTGAATATGTCCTGTATTTAGTAATATTTATACATTATTTATTATTCAATTTGTTATTCCAAATTGAATGTTACACAAATAGAACAAAATATTTATTTGTACTTAAAACATGCCGATTTCTATCATGATAAAAAAAATGTTCAATAAGATAAAGAAAGTAAAATTTAATTATACTTAACTGGTAACCGCACCGTTGCCAAAAGGCTCAAATTATATTACTGTGTTACTTTTACTATGGTATTTCAGTTCAGAGTGTGGACGCGGGTTATGCAATAGAGCGTTGAAACTTTAGCTAACAGAGTTCTCCGAAACGTGCTGTATAGAAAAACATCGGCATTTTATCGAATCGATATAACATTGGAGGGATTCAAAGCATAGTTTTCAACGTTTGTTTAACAAAACTGCTTTAATTGGCATATCGTATGGCATTCTTTATGTTCGGTTTCAAAAGTTAAGATTAAGTTTGGATATTTGGAATTTGATGCGAAGACTATAAATCGTTCGTTTAGGAATTGTTGAACAAGAAATAGACAAAGGTAGTTTCGAGTTCAATGTCCTGTGGTTGGCTTCTGTTGTGTAAAAATGAATATTGATTGAGTAATGGGTACATAGAACGTACCTTGATCAAATTATGGACGTCTTGGCAAAAAAGGTCAGGTTAAGAGTACCCGAAACCGCCGAGTTTGCATGAAGAGAGTTAAGAATGTGGTGGGAAAGAAGTCGTGGCAATTGGAAGAATGTAGTCTCTGTCGACCCTGATATGTATGTATACACATGTATGTGTTTTAAAAAGAAAACAGAACTTAACTACTGAGTCTGAGTCATTGATATTGAGATAGGTAAAACCTATTATTGAGTTATGGAAAAGATATTAATTAAGATGAAAAAAAGAGAAATATGTGGGAATCCGGAAAGGAGAATTAAGTTGACTCTGCCTACAACTCCGATAAAAGACGTGACAATATGTATGTACTTTGACAGTATGAACAATATCATTCATATTAAGGTACTCGTACTGTTTTTCTGCTTAACATTTCCTAAAATAAAAAACCCTTTGACCTTAGACTACGCGGGAAAAAAGAAATAAATTAATGTAACAAAATCAAGTTCAAATATCACATTATGTCATGAAGAGTAAATATTTATGGTCGGAGATATAATCTGGTATTGGAAATAATATTTCAGATCGATTATACTATGAACAAAACAGGAATTGCCCGCGGCTACACCCGCGATGATGAAGATTCTCGTTATTATTCACTAGCTGTGCCCGCGACTTCGTCCGCGTGGAATAGTTATTTGAGACATCATTGAAACCCTCAAGGATGAATAATTTTTCCAGTTTTTTTTACATTTTCCATTACTTCTTTGCTCCTAAATCTACAACGTGATATTATATATAGCCTTAAGCCTTCCTCGATAAATTGTCTATTCAACACAAAAATAATTTTTCAATTCGAACCAGTAGTTCCTCAGATTAGCACGTTCAAACAAACAAACTTTTCAGCTTTATAATATTAGTATAGAATCCTGCGGTTATTATACGAAATTATATCGTAGATTTGGTACATAAAGAACCTACGTATAGTCTGTGCCTTGATATGTTCGTCGATTAGTGCCCTCTTTTTATATCTATATTAAGATGGAAAATAGACTGCAGACTTAACCTTAATATTTAAAAAAAAAAATTTTGTACCTAATAAACAATTATGAATCCCTTACAAGGCACAACATATTACATAATCATAATGGACAGTTATCAAATTTTGGAAACAAAAACAGAATTCTCGTCCCACCAGTTTTAAAAAACGAACAAAGGCAAAACGAGTTAAACAGGTCTCTGGTCTGGTATTTTGAAGTTTTTTTGCAGTCTCCAATTTCTTTTGAACAAACAATATAGAGGGGGAATGCATGCCTTGATAATAGTACACAATATGAGGTGTAAGCGTGAAAAGAAACGTTGGAGAGGAACTCAGATGGAATAGTACGTCCCTCACGGGTTAGACAGAGCCAAAAGTTTAAAAAAAGGCAATAATAAAATAAAAACAATAGACTCAAAAAGACCACGTTCATTAACGGCGGAATTAAGATTCAAATAGTGACAGGTTGCTAGCCTATCGTCAAGAGAAATATCTCAAGTAGCTATGCCTACCCCGTAAAGTATAAAGACGTGATTATATGTATGTACGTATGAAAAAAAAAACTAGGTTAGTTTGCCGAAAATGCGCAGAAAAAGCAGCTGTGCGGTTAAAACGTCATTATTCCAGATCATAAATAACGCGAACATCCTGACTATCCCTTCATTGCCCCCTTCCTTTTATGATTCGGGGAACTATAACCAGAAAGAAGTTAAGTGGCAATCGTAGAAGGTAAACAGACAAAGCAGCTGAGGATTTTATGTCAAATTATATTACTCTTCTGAATAAATTTTAATAAAACCTTTAAATGAGCTATGAGATAAATAGTGGTTGGTTTGATCCCTATAAGAATTCTCAATAAACATACATATTCTCAGACGTACGCTATCACCCACAAAAATAGCTATTAATTTGGATTTATAGTATTTATTAATAATAAGCATATATTGAAGAAGCGAAAAACCCAAGGTCACGTCACAAACACAAAAAAAAAACATGAGCATAATTTCTATACTGTCATTGTTTTTTAAAACGTTGAAACAAAGCCATACGCCCAGCTCAAAGGACGAAAAAAAACAACGAGCTACAAAAAGAAAAGTGCAATTTCGCATTATGTAATACTCGGAAGAGTTGTTCGACTGGATTCGAATGCAGACTTGGTTAAAAATAACCCAAGGTTAGTCGTCGGATCGCCGAGGGTCCCTTTGTGATATCAAGGTACACCGGTTCTTCGTATGGCCACTTGTATGTTTATATTGAGCAGTATGGATATTCAATAGAGAAATTCGTGTATTTGCGTCCAGGCTAGTGAGTTCGATTAGTTTACCTGTTTGGTCTTAATGTTTGCAAATCAAGGATCTGTCATTTGAAAGCAAGATGTTGAAGTCTTGTGGACTGGTGCAAAGTCTTACATACTTATAATTTAGGCAATGCAAAAGTGCAAACAAGACTATCGTATTAGAAGAAAAGATTTGGATGAAACAGCTTAAATATGAGTATATCCTATCTCGGGTCTGCTGGAAGAAATTTCTTTTGAAATAAGCAGAACCTATGTAATTTTGTTTCTTGTGTTTATCATTCTCGATGTTTTCTATGTAAATCAATTAGTAAATAAATAAATAATAGGTACTTAGTTACAAATAAAATATTCAACTACCGTCAATACACATAAGTAGTCTGCAATTTGTCTATAGGTTGGTATAAGTTGTAAACTAGTAAGTTTTGGGTAGGTAGTTGATCTTTTTGTTACAACTGAAGTCTACAGCCGTTGTAGTCCGCGGATATTTACCTAAGCCGTTTCGGATTTCGCGAAGTCTCGCAAAACAATACAGATATTAATAGAAAAGTGTGACTATTGATTGTGCGTTATAAATAATGTAAAAGTGATTGTATTGTTATCAATTTTATTCGTTCTTGTGTCAATTTTTTTTTCTTTTCATCCGTACCTATGCTTTGTAAAACAATTATATTCGACAATGCTTTGTGTTTACTATCTATCAGAAGTTAAGTATGTTTAATTAAGTGAAAAATACAACAACTATGTTTCAATAAAAGCCTATCCTATACTATACAGAAACAAAAAAAAATCTCCAGATTACTAGTGCAGTGAAATACTTTTTTTAACTTTAAGTTAATAAATTTGTTTGTGTGGACATTTGTATCAAAGGAAATATTTATTAATTTTCTTAATGAAATCGTCTTCAACACCAGACACTAAAGAACAAGGGGAGCATAGCAGGTGAGACGAGCAATATAATTTTTGCACGAACACCTGTCATTATTCAAATGATGTGCTGTATTTTGGTCAGTTGTAAACTTTATGTTGATCACGGAATTTGGTATAACATCCAGACTATAAAAGTGATAAGTACTGCTAAATGCGTTGTGGCAAACTGGTGGTATTCACCATAACGTTTTTATCTTATTTAATAGCTTTACAACTAGGTACATGCGTGGCCAGACGATGACTTATTATTCCTTTAGTTTTAAATACAATATGACATATCTACTTTTAGTGCCTAGATGATTGACATATATATAGGTACATATACAAATATTGCTCGTTTAATAATATAGGAACATGTTATACCCATTTCATTAACAGTATTATTTTTGTTGTTCTAAGTTAACTCAACTCAAACATACTGATAACAAAATCTTTCTCATCTTGAAAATTATTGGAATGTCTAACATTGGCTACATTTAAAATTCCTATATTTATATTTTTTTACTATTTCTGTCAAACTTAATTTCGCAACAAACATAAATTGATTCAGAAACGTTTGCATTAAAATATTAATTTTATAACACCCCTCTTTAAGTCCAGGGAATGAAAACAAAACAACTGGCCTTTACAAAACTAGAATTACCACTTATAAATGTAGGTATGTAGGTACTACACATCCTGACACTTAAAAAGCGCATTTGTCGAGACCTTGAAGAACCCCTTGCAGGTGCATTTAGCATCACCTGCTCATATTATGCGGTGACCTATAAAAGTAATAATTAAATAATTTATTCAGTCAATTATGCTTTGGATGTGGGTCAAATAAAAAGGGAATTAGGGTTCCGTGTAAGGCAAACTGGTTCTGCAAAAAAAAAATACTTTGCTTTTGTGATATACAAAGGTACATATCGGTCAAAGGTTTTTTCGTAACATACCATTTTGTACTGACTTCGGCATCTCTAATTATCAAATTTCACTTTTCCATTTACCCAATACAGAATAATATTCATAGGCGTGCCCTGGGCTCGTCATTAAATATAAAGACACAATCGGTGCAAAAGTAGTACGAGGTTGGTCTTTATTCTTTTCCAGCCAATAATGTTCACTGCTGGATATAAGCCACCCCCCGTGTCATCGACCAGGTCTCTCGAGATTCTTTTCCAGAATGCATATGGTTTTTAATGGAATGATAGACTTTATAAGAATCTAAAGATTCTGTTTTTTTTTTTTGTTTATTGACCAGTTTCTGTCATTCATATGTACCGTCTTTTAAGTTCTAAGTTCGTGGAAGAGTATCCATGATACAAATGCAATCAATTAATTGGAACAAAAAAAAATTTTTTGTTGTAGTAATTTTAGATTGTGAAGTGGAAGGAGCATGTAAGTGATACATGCTGCATGGTGTTTGCATTCTGCCAATTTCCTATCCTAAGATACCTTAATATTCGGATAGATTTTTCGTTTTCATTCTTCCTTCAATAAACACTAGAAATTATCTAGAAGTTTATTTAAAGCTTTGACCTATACTTAGTTAAAAAAACATTTTCTTCTTCGCAATCAATAAGAAATGCTATTACTAAAATTTACACATCATCGTAGAACAATTTAATGCATCAGTTATTTTCAAATGTCATACATACATACATGGACTTTAGGTATGGACAAAAAACAATAACTCAATCATAATTAATTAGCCATCGGCAGCCCATGAATAATCGTAAGGATGGTAATGGTAAAACATCGCCAGTGGTTTTGGTCATGAAATAAAATCATTTATCATGTAACATTGTAACACAGTTTATTTTTGTACCTTTGCAACCTCCAAATAAAATATGCAGCGCTTAAATTAAATCAGCATTTCCACTAAGAGTGCTGAGATGAAAGCATAAAAAGAATACATAAACATGCCCTCTATTTTACAAAGTCCCATGTAATCAATTCAATGGGACAGGAAATCAAATAGGTAATTGGTAGTAATTGTTTAAATAGATCCCGGTAATAGAAACAGCGTACAATTCCTAGGTTTATTGGTCTATAATTTTTTAAGGTAATAACTAACCTTATCATTATTTGCCACTTTCCCAATCATTGATGTCCACTTCAGTCTTTGGAATCTTCTGTTTTAATACCATTACCTCGTTATTATTACTGGTAATGGCGTCAGAGGAAGTAAACAAACTAACACCTTGAACTCTTCGTAGGGAACTCCCCAAAAGAGGGTCCGAAAACAAAAATTCCAAAATCAAATGCGTAGTATTACACAAAAGGAACCAAGTTTCATAGAGTACTTACAAAAAAAAACTGCGTATTTAATTTAACTCATGAGAACCAAAGGAGGTGGAACAGAACTCATTCATAGCAGTGTATTCACATGCGCACGTGTGTCGATAGGGGATAGCCATTAAATACGGATAACAGAATCGCTTTTCTTCAAGGGGCTGTTCCCCTTGACACCTTGGACTCGTCCCCCGTATTTGTTTTGTAAGAACGTTCAGTATTATGTTATGAAATGCTTACAATATACGATAAGCTTAAAAGAAGCTATTTTTTTGAGCTTGCGCGACAATTTCTTATTTGTTTACAATGTCGTTAGGATATATTTGAAATGTCATGTAGTTTTTTTTTAAAAACGTTAACACGAAGATTTAATTATTAATTTTCTTTGCTAAATTAAATACTTTGTGTTACAATGTCATAATTAGTTATTCTTTGCGTAATAAATTAAAAAAAAAAAACTATACTATATTATTGTCACAACTTTTGTATACTATAAAAATAGCCAAGTCAGCAGAACTACCTATTTTAAATGATAAGAAAAATCCTGATCGATTTCTCTCGAACACTACAAACTATCAGCATGTGCATAAGTATATAAAAATAAATGCCAAACGATTCTAAAAATCGCTTTCGCAAAGTAATATCTCATTTTGTTGGAACCAATAGGAATCCAACTTGAGCAACCGGTCCAAGGCTGGAGGGCTTCAGAGGGAATAAAGGAGCTACCAACAACGTGTGACCCAATTTCTAACCAGGTGATAGTGCATCGCATTATATGGGGGGACTCAAAGGAACACGTGTGGCTAGTGGACCCTTCGAGGGCACTGAGTTTACGCGTAACGCAGTGTTAAAGAAAGATATAAACATACATTTATAAGTGAAATACCAGTGGGGTACCGGTGGTATTTCAAAAGGCAAGTAATTATTACTTACAGTTCAAGTGTAGGAATAGAAATTATTCGAATGCAATAACCAGATAGCCTTGTGGTTTCCAGGACTTCAGAAAAGTACCACCCCATATCTTTCCCATAAATGTCGTAAAAGGCGGCCAAGGGATAGTCTTATAAACGACGATGGGCTAGCAACCTGTTCGAATTTCAATCCCATCATGATGCCATTCAGCTGAACGTGGCCTTTATTAAGAGACTTGTCTCTGTTTACCTCGCAAGGGATATAGACGTGACTATATATATAACCAAACCAAAAATAATGTTAAAGTACAAAAGCTAATGATTAACAGGTATTAACAAAAGCTATAATTTTCTGTAACTTCATTCATTATACCTCTACAGTAATTTATAAAGAATGTATAAAGAAGTGAAAGTGCCGTGTGGTTCCCGGCACCAATACAAAAAAGAATAGGACCAGTCCATCTCTTTCCCATGGATGTCGTAAAAGGCGACTAAGGGATAGGCTTACAAACTTGGGATTCTTTTTTAAGCGATGAGCTAGCAACCTGTCACTATTTGAATCTCAATTCTATCATTAAGCCAAAAAGCTAAACGTGGCCATTCAGTCTTTTCAAGGCTGTCTTCTCTGTCTATCCCATAAGGGATATAGACGTGATCATATGTATGTATGTACATATGATCACGTCTATATCCCTTTTCTTCTTTATACATATAAAGAAGAAAAAGCCATCGGTTATTTTTTTATTGAATTTTGACTTTCTATTCATTTTGGTGACTGCAACTTTAAAGGTAGATAAGTACTAACTGGTCGGTAACAAAGACTCTTCTCTGAGTTACGCACATAAGTTTGAATATAAAGGATGCCCTTCGGCAAAAGGAAAGTAGTATGTTAGGTAACCTGCACATACATACATGCAAAATAAATGTGCAAACATAATCCAAGCCGGGTTATGTCTTATGTCGCCATATAGCAGTTAATATATTTATCTTGCACTCTTCGATAGATAACTAACTCATTGGCGAAGGCTAGTACTTTTCGGTGCTGACGTTTTTCTTAATATAATATTTGAATGTGTTTCACCTAAATCAGCCTGGCGGTAAGCAAGATGAGGCCTAAGGTGGTGCACGCAAACTCATACATACATATAATCACGTCTATATCCCTTGCGGGGTAGACAGAGCCAACAGTCTTGAAAAGACTGAATGGCCACGTTCAGCTATTTAGCTTTAAGATAGAATTGAGATTCAAATAGTGACAATAATTGCTAGACGGGCTAGCAATTATTGTCACTATTTGAATCTCAATTCTAAGCCTAAAAGAAGAATCCCAAGTTTATAAGCGTAGGCTTATATATGGATGTCGTAAAAGGCGACTAAGGAGTAGTCCTTAGTCGCCTTTTACGACATCCATGGGAAAGAGATGGAGTGGACTTATTCTTTTTTGTATTGGTGCCGGGAACCACAAGGTACATTTCTAATATAATCACGTCTTTATCCCTTACGGGTAGACGGAGCCAACAGTCTCGAAAAGATTAAAAGGCCTCATTTAACCGTAGGTATAGCTTAATAATGAAATTGAACATTGTAAATTAATATAATATGTGTAAATTAAACTCCTGAACGCCGATTCAAACCCGGTCAGACCCAATAGTATACTCGTTCTTAACTGTGACCTGTTTCTGATTCAGATGCATCCCTTTTGTCAAATCAAGTTTACGTGTGACCTCTGAATGGCCATTGGTGTATTATAATCGTGAATGCATTATATCCATTACGAATTCGTTTCATGGTTAATGTGTGAAAAAGAATTTATATTTATTGTTAAATCTATACTAATATTATAAAGCTGAATAGTTTGTTTGTCTGTTTGTTTGAACGCGCTAATCTCAGGAACTACTGGTTCGAATTAAAAAAATATTTTTGCGTTGAATAGACCATTTATCGAGGAAGGCTTAAGACTATAAAACATCATGCTGCAACTATAAGGAGCAAAGAAATAATGGAAAATGTGAAAAAAAAAGCGGGGAAAATTATTCATCCTTGAGGGTTTCAATGATGCCCAAAGTAACTATTCCACGCGGACAAAAGCGCGGGCCCAGCTAGTTTACAATAGAAAAGAGAATGTCGTCTTTCAGCTTTATGTGATTTTTATTGATATTTGGATGACGCCACATAAGTAGGTCGTAATACAGTTTCGAAGCTCTATAACAAGGTGTCCAGATTTGATTGCACTTAAAAATGACATTAGAATGACATCTTCTTTCTTCTAAGTCGGTCATTCAATGCTGAGATACATATAGTCACGACGTAGCCAACAGTTTTGGAAGACTGATAGGTAACGTTCAGCTTGTTGGCTTGATGGCTTGATGATTCAAATAGTGACAGATGGCGAGCCCATCGAATAAATGAAGAATCCCAAGTTTATGAGCCCTTGTGCCGGGAACCACACGCCAATTTTGTTCAAGACTGTAGGTACTCTAAAGATTCCCTTATTTCAATAAGTGCTTTAAAGCTACATTGACATTAATTTGTCAAAAATCATTTCAGACAGCACTGTACACACTAATTAACGTTAATGAAGAATTCATTTTCATAATTTAAGTCAACACTAGGCGTTCTTTAATTAAAAATAATTTTATTATTTTCATTTTGATCATGTATAAAAATTACTCCCCAGTGAATGTACGTCATAAAGAATTATTTACTAACTAAGTACTTGCCTACTTATATAGATTTTTCTTAAAAACTCGGCGTTAATAAAAGGCATCACGTAATGTACGTAACATATTACAAACTATGTAACGATTTATTGGATTTGTATGGTCAATTTTAGTCTGACACTGATTCTTTTTGTAAATTTTGGATGCAATATTTGGTGATATTGTCCTATAATAAAAAGGCAATAAATGTAACTTACTTCCTAAAAACTTCATAGTTTTTTTTTATTGTTGAGTATTGTTTACTTATGGTATTGAAATAACATCTCAGTTGTTAGGATTTGCGTGACCACGACACTGCATAATAATTGGTAACCTTCTGCCTCAAGATTAAATAAGATAAACGATTACGTACTTACTTAGGGTCGTTGACTTTTAACACAATTGCAAGGTCTTCTTATAATTAATTCTATTGCTGTAATAACTCAATAGTTTCCTCATTTGCTTCTGGAATATTAAATTTCTTGATCTCGGAAGACTTTATTTGTGGATATCAATGCTTAGTGGTGAAATTAAAATAGGTACTCATGTTCAGTATGCAATTCAGGTGAACTGGTGTTGGATAATGAATTAGGTTTAACCATTTTTATACAGTCTTCAAATTTTGTGCAACAGTCTAATATAAATAACTAGCCCTTTCTTTGATGACTGAATACAACAAAGTGTAGTTAGATTAATAACTAATTAAACTAACTACACTTTGACTGATATCATCAAACATATATTTTTTTTAATTTTGTACTAGTAACTTATTTCCGAGAAAAGGGAAACCTTATATTGTCCTTCTGATAAGTTTGATAAATTGGTGAAGAAACAGTTGTTAAGTAATTATAAAATGTTGTTGGATTTATCAAAAAACACAACACACCTTTGAGCCACCAGCTAAAAATGCCATAGTTTCTGGTAAATTTAAAGGAACTGAACCAACCCAACTGGGTTCACTATTGGGATCTTTCCCAATAGTGAACCCAGAGAGAGACAAAATTGAAGTGTACCTACATAAGTGCCTGTCTAACTCTGAATTATAGACTAGATTCATTTATTTAGCTAACTAGTCCTAAGGCGAAGACAAATTACCCCGATCTGTAGTCTGATAGTATCACTGTATGCAATTTATAATGATTTACTATGATAGCTAAACGGTGATTTGTTTGCTACTTTATTCTAATTACACGGTGCGAATGGGTGTGGTTTTATTTTCTTCTATAAGAATGACATGTTTTGACTTTCATTCCTTTAATAATTTAAGAAACATTTCCGCTCCTGGACTCCATCGAATCCTGATCGGATGGCACCCCTTTTTTAGGCGTAGGTATTCTGTATAAACTCAAATTTAAATCTGCGGGCCACTCCACGCTCATGCCTATAATATCATAGTGCTGTCTGACCATTGGTCACTCCGCTGGTCATTCAATACCATTTCGCTACCGCTGTCGCTGCCGCTACCGCGCGAAAGTGAAAATTCGCTGGGCACTTTCTCCCCACCGCCGCGGCAGCAGCATCGCCCCGCCCCTCGCTTGCACCCCCGCGCCCCGCGCGCCGCAAGGTCAGCCCCGCCGGCCCGCGTGCCGTGCAGGCGATGGCGCGGCGGCGCGGCGCGACGCTGCGCTCTTGAAATTTCGCTTTCGTTGATCGCGGTTATTAGTCGGCCGCGCGCGCTCCGGCGAGCATGTGTCTTGTGTGACGCGCTCTCCACTAACGTTCGATTTCGTTCAAGTCGATCGCGGCATGGCACCGCGGCGGCAAGGCGCCACCGGCGAACGGGAAGCAGACGATGTCCGCGGATGCTGCGTTCCCGGAGAGTGCCTTCGGCCTAGGGAATCGGTGCGCATAGAAGATGCGGTCCGCGTGCTATGCAACAACGACACGTGCGCCTCCGGCCGGTACATGCACCGCGAGTGCTTCGAGCAATGGGAAGGAGGCGTCCTCGCTTATCTGAAGTCATGCGGCCGAGCACGTTCGTGGTCAGAGAGGCAGAGGCATCAGAATTTGTGGACGAAGAAGGGCTACGATTTGGCGTTCAAAGCTTGCGGTTGTCGTTGCGGACGAGGGCATTTGAAGAAAGATCTCGACTGGGCACCTCCGGGGGCTGCCGTGAGAGCTGACGAGGAGAAGAAGAGGCGTCGCCGGGCGAGGTCGGGCCGCACGCCGGTAGTGCCGGACGGCCGCACCAGGGCGTTCAGTCTGTCAAGCTCGGGGTCTTGCTCGCCGCCTTCCGCTCCGTCCGAGCCCTCCGCCAGCCCTACCCACGCACCATCGCACGCCGTCACACCAGCTAAGAGAAACTCCAAGCCGGAGATCGTGTCCGATAGAATCAGGTAAGGATTTTTACTTATAAGAATCTACTTGCATAATTTTGTTATTGTCTTACAAGAGATAGGAAAAATCTTTTCGCAGAATGTGACCTAACGGGTAAGTAAAATTTGTTGTATTGCAGGTACCTATGACTACACATTCTTATTTTAAACAAAATGCAGTTGCTTTACATAAAAGTTAACAAAACTAACAGGTGCTTCCTGAACGGTAAAGGTGTTGAATTTTTCGTAAGATAGTTTATATCAAAAATAAAATACCTACCTAGTAGGTAGGTAGCTATGTTTTATGCAATCCTTTTAAAAACTTGAGTATTGATAAAAGTGCATACTTGCCTATTCGTATCGTTCGCCTAAAAATAGACCGTAATTTTCATAAGAATTAACTTATCAGCTAACTGACAGCAAGCTTAGAGTGGCCATTAAAAAACGGCCAAGCACGACTAGCAAACAGGTCCTATTGAATTTAGATAGGGTAGCTGTGGAACCGGTTCTTGTCTATTTAATTTAGATAGGTAGGCACCATTGCAGGACATTCAGTAGACAGAATATTTAAGATGTAAAAAATAGTAGGCTAACCTATAGCTATTAAATATTTAAGTCATTGGGTAGGTATTAATTACGGGTCAGTTTAAAAAAAAAGTGAAATATGCGGCTTGTCTTTTATTATCTTTTATTTATTATTTAAATGCTAATGACAACTTTCTTAAGTTACTTTAGTGCTGTTATAGGTTTTCATAAGTTGGGACAGGAACTCTTTATCATAGACAAAAACCTGTTTATTTTTGTAGTAGATTCATTCACAATGCTGTGTATGCAGTTGAGTTGCCGGTACCAACAGAAAAAAGAATAGGACCACTACATCTCTCTCCCATGGATGTCGTAAAAGGCGACTAAGGGATAGGCTTGGGATTCTTCTTTTAGACGTTGGGCTACCAACCTGTCACTATTAAATTAAAAACTCATTTTTTTCAGTTTTATTGAGACTGTTGGCTCTGTCTACCCCGCAAGATATAGACGTGATTATATATACATATATCATTTACATCAAAATCCTACTAATGCAATTGTAACCAGGCCCAATCACTATTTGAATCTCAATTCCATCATTCAGCCATGAACACCTGAACGTGACCTTTCAGTCTTTTTGAGACCGTTGGCTCTGTCTTCTCCTGAGGATATACCTACCAGTTATTACGTCATGTCAATATTCAATAACCGTTGCTTAATACACAATAATTCATATTTTTTAACCGCGAATAATTAATATCATGGAGACAATTGAGCAATTTCATTAACGCGCAATTTATTAATTTATTGAAATGTATTTATTATTCATGTTTTATTAAAATGTATTGAATGTATTGAATTATTTGGTTCTGCATTGCAGATGATGCTTTTATGCATCTGCATCGCGCTAGCCTGCTATTATCAGATATTTTTTAAATACCCAATTATTTGACTGGTGTTGTAATATTACGTACTTATGTTTTGAGTCAGATTTTTCACCTTAAAGTGTTTTATGTCACACTTAAAACTTGGAATCGTTGGTGAAAACTGGCATCTATACTAATTAATTATTAAGCTAAAGCGTTTGTTTGAACGCGCCTATCTCAGGAACTACTGGTTCGTAAAAAAATTTTTGTGTTTAATAGACCATTTATCGAGGAGGGCTTTAGACTATATTACATCACGCTGCAACTATCAGGAGCGAATAGATAATGGAAAATGTGAAAAAAAAAACGGGGAATATTATTCACCTTTGAGGGCTTCAATGATGCCCAAAGTAACTATTCCACGCGGACGGAGTCGCGGGCACAGCCAGTAAGTAATAATTAAGTAAGTTGGGAAAAAGCACAGGCAATTACTATTTGTCGCGATATTGCTATGATATTATAGAGTATTATCGCTATTGAATATGGATGTTTTAAGAGGGGAGTGAAAGAACACTACCTGTCGTTGTGTCGTGACGCATTCACTATTCATTTATATTGTAGTACATGTATGTTTATTTATTTGATGTTTGCTATTTTATGATAAAATGTTTAAGGTTAATTAATATTAGTAAGTTTATGTAAGTTTATATCTTAATTTTTATGTACCTACACAAGCCAATGACTTTCTTTACACTTTCCTGTCGTGGGTTTGCTGGAAGAAATTTCTCTAGAAATAAGTAGTGCCCCTGTACTGAATTTCTTTTTATTTTAAGTTTTATTCTTATTTTTTTTCCTCGATGCACATAAATATACTATTAAAATAAATAAATAGATATAATAGAGTACCTACCTACTTATAAACTGCAGAGTAATATTGCAAATGTATTTAAGAAGACGTGTTTAACAAAGAAAAAAAAAATATGTTATACATACTTTATATAATTTTTTTTTCTCAGAAAAAATTTTAATATTTTTATTTAAATGTCTTCTTAAGCTACATATGCGTAGCCAACTTGTTAAATGTAAAATTGTTTACATTAAGCCTACATGCACATTGCAATAATGAGTCAGTCAGGCGCCATAACTCATGACTACGGTGTTACTAATAATAGATACTGTTTTGTAAATAAATTTATATGAACTTGTTATTATAAACGCGACATATTTGTCTACTTGTTTTAAATAATTACTCGTGCGTAGTTTTTGCGCTGGGATTCGGTTCCGCGAGATTTTTGGAAAAAAGTTTCCTTTCTTTTGCCTGCAGGCTTTTTTTGTCTAAATGCTTATCACCAAAACTCGGTTCAGAACTTTTGAGTTTGTTCCTTACAAACAAAACAAAAGAAACATATTTTCTTTAAGTATACTTAATATAAAAATTTGTGGATTATGCTCTGTAAATAAATAGGTAGTTATATAATTACCGTTCATGCCAATTTATTTCATTTATAATAATTTCAAAACAGCTCTGTCTACCCCCCAAAGGCAAAGGAATATAGACGTGACAATAATATGTTCGTATCCTAGAATTAATAAATTAAAAAAATTGCGATTTATTAATACCTCTACGCCGTTGTGAAAATTTCCAGAATTGACATACAACTTTTACTGAAGCTCTAGTCTATATACTGCAAAATTTTATAGAAATCCACCAGAATTTTTTAATAAGTTTAAGTAACAAATAAAAATACCTATTTTATTAAACCTAATTTAGACCTAGGTATAAAAATTTTATAGGTTAAATTACGCAGTGTTATATTAAGTCTAATAAAGACATGATGACTAAAAGGCACGTGACTAATATTTAAAGTGATAAAAAATATTGCAAAATATTTCATAATTGGACGAGACAAGGATGGGAGATGACGAAGATTCTCTCTCATTCTTCCCTAATTTCACAAATTCACTTTAAAAATTTAAAAATCTGCTTGCTTATTTTATTGCGTGACTTTGCGTCTTTTCAATGACTTTTAGGTAATCAAATCCTCCTGGCGTTAGTCCCGGTTAAGTCCTCGGGAGAGGAGCCTGGGGTCGACCCCTGACCAGGACAATATATATACATATAGCCACGTCTACATTCTTTGCGGGGTACCCTGATCCAAAAGTATTGAAAAGGCCACGTTCAGCTGTTTGGCTTAATGATAGAATTGAGATTGAAATAGTGACAGGTTGCTAGATTATTGCTTAAAAGAAAAATCCCAAGTTTATAAGCCTATCCCTTAGTCGCCTTTTACGACATAAATTGGAACGAGATGAACTTATTATTTTTTTCATTGGTGCCGGGAACCACACGTCACCAAGTATTGTCATTTGGTATATACTTATACACTTCCCGGTTTCACACAATGACAATGTGGCCTTGACGAAAAACTGCGCACGATTTTTACCAAGCGTGGTGTCAGATCTAGCTTAGATCGAACCGAGGTTACGCGGCTCAACTGTCTAGTTTTTATGTAAATTTTGACAAAAAGCAGTCTTGTTCTGTTGTGACAAAACAAGATAGTTTATCTTGTGATCCAAGTAAATTCAGAGAAGTCTTACTAAGTATTAACGAAAATCTTTTGTAAAACAGCCTCGTTTAATAATTCCTTCGCCATCATAAAGTAAAATTTTCTTCTTAAAATCTATAAGAACAGCCCCAACGTATAAAACACGCACATATATTTTTTGGTCATGTAACCGAAAAGGATAATATTGCTCCATTTTTTTTAATTTATTTCTTACCTAGGTATCATTTTGGATAGTTTTTATTGTCATAAATGGTAACAACAAAGTTTTAGACCAAAGAGCACTTAATTATTTAAAAACCACCAAAATTAAATTCTTACAAGGACATTCCAAATGATACGGGCGTAAACATTATCATACAATGTAGCATCCCGCCACAAAAACATCCGCCTTCTGTCGATTTAAAAAAAAATAAGTTGCTAGAAAAAAAAAAGTAAAATGGTGATATCTGAAACTTTAAAATTTCTCTATGCCCATTGATGTCGCAATCCAAACTGGAACTATTAGGGGAATCGTTTGGATCGGATCTCTTTGTGTGCTGTAATTACCAAACTTCACGACTACTGGCTCTGTCTACCCCTTAATGGATACAGACGTGATTATATGTATGTATATTGTCCTGGTCAGTGGTCCAGGGTAATGCTGCGGGCTGAATGACTAAAATACGACGATAACGAGACAAACATTGAGAAGGATTTTATTACAAAAAATAGGGCTGTTTCCGTTAATTTTGCAACAACAACGAAATAAAACGAAATACTCTACTTTTAAGCGAACGAAGCCTCAGGAAAAAGATGGGAACACAAAAATAGGGGGCAGTATTTCAGAAACAGGTGCGCTGTATGGTGAGTTACGTCCATTTCTGCGAACACAACGCTTCGAGTTACTATTTTCATTTTAAAACAACTGCCAATACGGTTTACTTGTTAAGAGGAAGAGAACTTTTTACGATGACAAAAATAATGAAATGTGATATTTTTATAGCTTCATTAAATTAATCAATAGGTATTTGAATAAGAAAACATATATTGAATGCAATAACAATTTCACTTTTATAACTATGACATTTTAAAACTTCTTAATTTCAACCAACAATTTTCTTGAAAAAAAAAATTACCAAATTAACTTTTTTTTTGCCAATTTTTTTTTAAAGTCAGTCTGACAATTTTATATGATTTATTCGCTCCAAAACGAATCGGTGAAACGCACGAAATAAAATTTTTGTAAAATAAAAAAAAAAAACTTAAATTGCGACCGCAGTATCCCCTCTTAAAGCCGATTCGCAGTAACATACCCAAATTGGTGTGGCCCTAAAAATGCAATTTCGGCGGTGCCATGCATTAACTGCGCTTCGTTGCACATCTGGTTTCCGTTTCCCGTCGGCAACCCGGCAAAAGTGCGCTTTCCCAAATTGCAGCTGCCTTTATAGTGGTCAAATTGCATTGTATTCTTTATAACGACTGACATTTTTGGTTATTTTTTAATCAAATACCATGTGTACTTTGAGCAGACCGGTGGTCGAAGTATTGCAGCGGAGGGAGACGATATGAGAAAAAATTACATACGAAATTTTGATCACTTACTTGGCAGAGAGGAGACAATAGTCAAGAGACTCGAAGTTTAAGCTGGTTGTACTAAAACCATATAACATATTAACTAAGGTTTAAACAGTCGTCCAACTGTAATTTGGCCAGAGGACCGCAATCCCGGACTAGTTAAGACATGTTGATCGTGACGCTAGTAACAAAAATAAAAAAATAAAATGGTCGATGTACGTGCATATGGACAGTCCATCCTGTCCGCTATCATTCTCAGGATGGCGTTGGTGTTAGTTATTCTAAAAAAATATACTGAAGTCATACTCATACATATCCATACTAAATTTTTTTTCTTATTTACGAATAGATTAAAAACTCATGAAATTTGGAACAGAGATAAATCTTCATTCCCATGAAAGTGAAGTCCCGAGCGAAAGCCTTTAAATTAAAATAGTATGTTATATAATTCCAATGCAGTATAAACATGAGTTTAAAATAAACAAGTTTTATCTACTTACTGAGATACGAGAGATACCGAAATACTTGTGGACGATAAATGCACCTCGTAAAACTAGGTGGTAATCTAATCTTGAGGTATTTAGATAAATATGATCGAGGACTGTTGATGTTTTTGTTGGGGGTAAATAAAAAATTACATTTCTATCAATACAATGAGTTTCTCGCGGCTTTGTTTGCTTAAAATCACCTTGCCCTCAACTTAGAATTTAGGTACCATTCCAAATTTCACAAAAATCGATTCAAAGACAGTCAGATTTTACGGTTTATTAGTCATATTATTAGACAGTATGAAAGCATGGTTCAACGCTTGACTGATTATCTAATGATCAAAAAGCTGTTTCAAATCGCGCAATCAATTTTTCAATTTGCAAAATGTATGCCGATATTAGCACGAATATAAGTTTCCAACATACAAAACACATGTTCGTTAAAACGTATTTAAAATCGAGGAACTCCTACTAAGAACGGGTTTCTTTACAATGCAAGCATAAAAGGCGAGGTTATTTTTCGTCTCCAATTTATAGGTCAAGTTAAATGAATGAAGACGTCACTTTACCGCCCACGTTTCAATCAACCGACTATAAAACACTGGCACCTACACTGATTACCTCGTAGATACCAAGCACGTGGCAAACCTCGTTGGTATTAATGCGCAGGAGCATAAGAACTATAACAAAATAACGCCTTTTATACTCTTTTGCTTCTAAGTCAAATGCATAATGCACTACGTCAGTTATACCAGAATCAGTTTTACCTACGCTGTTTATTGCATATTTTTTTATTCCAGTCTAGTCTTTATATATGTACGATTTCAATTCGACTAGATACAACATATATGTTGACATATGTTATTGTACTTTCAATTATTTTTCATGGAAGTCCTAGTTAAAATGAGACGACGCGACGGGATGGTTGCACAGATACTAAGAGATTATCTCTTTTGATCTTAATTTCTTTACAAACGCATTGGATGTAATTAAGTGAGGTTTGCCTCTTTATAATTTCAGAATGGTTCCTTGCATTGACTAAATCATGTGCAGACTGTTATTTATTTTATTTTATTTTATTTTATTTGGAAAACATACAGTCATATATCTTGTACAAAATCTTACTTAGTTACTTTAGACCATTTACATGTTTTCGCATAAGTTTATCAAAATACTGGAAATTTTAACACATAAAATTACAAAAAAAAAAAAAAATATAATTTAAACGAAAGAAATATGGAAGGTACCAGATAGCACCTTATTATATATATATTAATTATTGACAGAATGAGAACCGTCAAACCAAGATTTGGTAACAAAATTTTTAAAACGGGTGGGTGTTGAATTGAAAAGGTCGAGCTCCGAGGAGACAACCAGCCTGTTCAACTCCTTAGCTGATCTAATAAAAAAAGAGTTTTGCCTATAGTTGGTCAAACTGGAAGGAATAGCAAGCAGTGAAGGGACTCGAGTAGACCTATTACTTGATCTTATTTGTATTTTCGCCAGCAAACTAGGGGTATCGAATGAACTTTGAGCAATTTTAACCAACACAGAAATATCAGCAATCCCACGTCTAATGTCAAGAGGGAGGGTGTGATGCCTACGACATATATTATCATAATTTGAATCATAATAATTTGTCTTAAACTGCACATAATTTAGGAATTTTTTCTGAATTGTTTCAAGCCTATCCACATAAATATTATATTTAGGGTTCCAAACCTGCGAGCAATACTCAAGGGAGCTACGTACTAACGCACAATATAGAATTTTAAATACTTTGATATTCTTAAATTGGGAGCAGGTTCTTTTCAAGAATCCTAGTGCTTTATTAGATTTTTTAACTATATGATTAATATGATTTTCATAAGTCATTTTTGAGTCGTGAATAATACCCAAGTCACGAATTTCTTCCACTTTTTTTAACTCTTGACCTTTCAAATCATACTTGAAATCAATAGGTTTAATCTTTCTCGTAAAAGATATACTGAGACATTTGTTAACATTTAAATCTAATCTATTGATTGCACAATAATCGTCTAATCTACTGAGATCTTCCTGTAATAGCTCACAATCAAATATGTTATCAATTTGTTTATAGATTTTCATGTCATCAGCGTATAGAAGTATGTGTGAATTAATAAAACAGGTTTTAATGTCATTAATGAAAATGTTAAAAAGTAGTGGCCCTAATAAAGAGCCCTGAGGGACTCCTGATGGTATGCTTCGCCAGGTAGACGTGAAACCATTAACAGTTACAGCCTGAGAACGATTTTCAATGTATGAAGTGAACCATCTAAATAGGTTGCCATGAATTCCCGCAAAAAGAAGTTTTTGTAGTAACTTTGTATGGTCAATGCGGTCAAAAGCTTTACTATAGTCCGTAAATATAGCATCAACCTGGCCTCCACCATCCATACTTAAAGAAACAAAATCAATAAAATTAAGAAGATTAGTTGTGGTGGACCGTTGTTTTAGGAAACCGTGTTGCTCTTCAATGAATAATGATGATAACACATTATAAACTTGAGTGTGTACCAGTTTTTCAAATATTTTCATAAAAATACATAATTTAGAAATCTGTCTGTAATTCTTTATGTCACTTTTGCTACCACTCTTGTGAATAGGCGTGATGAAAGCGCGTTTCCATATTCTAGGCACTAAGCCTTCTTCGATTGATCTAGTAAAGAGGATTGTCAGTGGTCGAATTAGGGCACTCGCACAACCTTTAATGAATTTTGAATCAATGTGATCCGGTCCTGCCCCTTTGTTAACGTCTAAAGATTTCAATAGTTTGAAAAGTGTGTCGGGATTAATTTCAATATCGCATACAGAAAATCCATGAGATGGAAGATCTTCTTTACCATGCGGGTTAGAATTATTAACACTGGTATTGGATGGACTCGAGAGGAAGGTAGAAGAGAAATAATCAGCAAAGAGATTGGATACATCTTCACCGGTATAAGCGGTATTATCCTCGTAATGTAATGCTGAAGGAAGTGAATTAGAACAATTCTTATTTGATTTTATAAATGACCAAAATAATTTAGGTTGATTGATTAGCGCTTCTTCTGTTTGTTTTAAATAATTATCATAACATTCTTGCTCTAACCTTTTACCTCTTTCTCTTAATAAATGGTATGTATCACGGTCAGCTGTATTTCCATATACTTTGTATTTCTTGAAATATTTAAATTTTTCCTTAAGCAATTTATTTAGAGGTGAAGTGTACCAAGAAGGAAACAGGCGTGATATCAACATTTTTCGTGGTACGTATTTATCTCTAATGTAATATAAATATTTGTAAAAAACATCTACTGCCTCTTCTAGGGTGTTATTGTACAAAATCGAATCCCAATCCATTTCATCAAGCGATGAATTTATGACGTCAAAATTAGCTTTGTCAAAGGAGTACTTACATCTCGGTTTACTTTTAAGCATACCATCACGTGAGAAGTTTATATAAATTTCTAGTGATTTATGATGGGGATCTTCTGGTACTAGAGGATCGTTGGCAGATGAAGTAATATTTATCCTTTCCATGCTACACAATACGTAGTCGAGAATGCGATTATTGGTGCTATTTTTAATGAAATTAAATTGTTTAAAGTTGCATTCCACTAATGTGTTAAAAAATATAAATTGTTCTTCACCCGTTATCCCACTTGGTTGCAGGCTGCAGCAATCGCCACGCCAATCTACATTAGGCAAGTTAAAGTCACCCATAATTAAAAATGAGTCATTAGGGCACGAGTTGTAAATAGAAGAAATTTTCTCGGAGAAGTTTCTCAATTGTAAATTAAAAGAATTACCAAAATTTTCCTTACACAGATAAACTGTACACACGTGTAATTTATTAAAGATCCTATTTTGGTTTTTAGTGTTAGAGGTTATGGTAACCCATACATCTTCGGCTGATGAATGCCATTCAGGCCGTTCAACAGCCGCTAAATCACGATGAACCGCAAGAAGAACTCCACCACCGTATTGTTGCCCTGTCCTTTTATAATTCCTATCGCGCCTAAAAACAACATACCGTTTATCAAACAGCTCGCTACTGCCTATCTCATCCATCAACCAGGTTTCCGTCAAGGAAATAATATCAAAAGAATTTTGAAGGAGATTTCTTTTAAAAAAATGTGTCTTTGTACGTAGCCCCCGCGTATTCTGATAAAATACATTTAACTCATTAGAGCACATGATGTGATAATAATATATAAAAACTCAAGTGAAACCTTATAACTGAGAAAACATAAATTGTAGGCATATATTTTAAAAATACTAGTATATATAAATTTAATATTTCTTATATTTATTGACCAACGAAATAATTGAAAATACAATATCAGGATATTAAACTGCATTATATTATGTATGATAACTGAGAAAACTACGGGCCGACGCAATTTCGTAATACATAACGGTACATTGTTATCGTAAGGCAGTGGTATGCAAAAAAATAAATACAAGCGTATGACGGTCGTGCACAATGTCAGCCTACCCCCAAGCAATAACCAACCGATAAGCAAATCGGCACAGCTAAATGATTGGAATGCAAGCGCGGTTCTCAAACTGTTTACATATAATAGAGAGTAGAAAAATGAATGATAATTTGTGTATAGTTTGGTGTAGAAAAATGAATATTGGAGGACAATAAACAATGAGATTTTTATTGGAAAGTAATAACTTATATTATTTTCGTTAGATCTTTTTCGTTCTTTATAAGGAAAATAGGCGATGTATCTGACTTCCGGGCCATTATTTTCGAGTGCTTCACCCAGATGTAGCGAAAATCCTTTTCACGGGCTAGTGTTCTTGCTTTGTTTAATAGGGTTTTGTTCTTCAAAGTGAGATGATCATTAACATAAACCGGCCCCGACGCAGCAAAGCCCAGGTTGGAAAGCGTCAGCTGTTTACATTTTCGTGCAGACGCCACCAGATTCTCTTTGATGTACCGATTATTGAAGGCAATTACAATTGATTTCTCCGCACCTGCAATTCTAGTTGGTATTCTTGCTATATAGTTTATATCCTCCCTCCTAACAGGGTAGTCGCATAATTCACCGATTCTTTGAGCAAACTCGTAGAGGTTTTCATTCTTTTTTAGAGGAATCCCACGAATCTCCACATTATTGGCACGTGCCCACTGGTCCCTATCCTCAATATCCTGATTTAATTTGATAATCTCATCCTGTAAGGCAGGAACCAAGTCAGCTATCCTTTCAACGTGTGATACTCTGGCATCCAAGTCCGCGACTGTCTTCGTGAGGTTTTCCATAGTATCGTGCGCCATTTCAACAGATACTTTCAAATCGGAAACTTCCGTTTTTATAATTTTCACGTCTTCTATAAGAGTTTTCAAAGGTACAAGTTGGAAAGCAATCTGATTAAGCTGTTCCTGGATTCTGTCTAACTGCGTAGGCATAGGGGAGGTTGAAGTAAGCGAAGGTGACGAGCCAGACTTGCATGTAGGACATCGCCAAACATTTTTCCGCTCACCCAATTTCCTATAGCCATTCTCCGAGATGCCGGCACAACCAAAATCATACTGCAACCTACAAGCACTGCAAACTGGTCCATCCGTATGTTTGAGCTTACAGCTTGCGCACGCAAACATCGTGACAAATCGAATTTACAAATAATAACAAACCAGCGCGTGCGTTCTCAAACGCTAACGAGTGATGACTGTTATGACTGTTACTTATGTTTGAAGATAGTATTCGCTATTGTAACTCTTTCTTTAGGTACCAATTTTTTTGTTTTATTTTCTTTTAAAAATATACATTGTTATAGTAACTTACTAGTTACTCTAGGTAAGCTTAATTTTATTTCTCACAACTAAGTAGATCAGTTTCATCACTTTGCTCAGTAAATTTGGCTAGCATTGTACAGCTAGTGTTTCCAATACTTACCAGGAAACTCTATTTTTTTTTTCTTTTAATTATTAAATATATTTTCGACTCTAGCTTTGTCTGAAGACATTTACTTAGATTCATATTCTCAATTTTGCCATTCTTGATATATATTACCTTATCTTCTCATATAATGTAACAACAATAGTGTTAAACATAGTTGTGTTCGTGTAGGTCAGTGACATGACGTTTACTACGTGTTTAACAATGTTGCATTACAAAACAATATTATTACGAGCGGAAAATAACTAAGTAGGTACATAGTTACTTTAAGAACACACCGTTTGAAATGCACTTAGTGCATCGTGCATTATTTTTAACGCTTGCAAAATATTAGTTGGTAGTGTTAAATTGTGAAAGTACTATCAAAGATAAACAAAAAACAATCGTCTTTCGTCTACCTAACAGATAATAGAAATAATGTGGTAATTTACATGCGTAAACGCATCAATTTGTTCGGCGGCGCGACTCATTGTTACAAATATGGAACAGTGGGTAGGTGGGGCGGTCATCATTAATGAATTGAACATATATATATTTCTTTAAAAATATATAAGTAGGCGTCTCAAAAATTATGAACATCGACTAACGTATGCGTGCATAAGTGTCGTTATATTATATTATCGTGTGATGTGACATGACAAAATATATTTGACTATAAGAATTGAAAATATTAAACTTATCCTGTATAAAAAATGGATCGGGCCATTTTAAGCTTTGCTTCAGCTTGGCTGATATTTTCGGTTAAAGCTACGTATTTTATTCTTAAATTGTTTCGTAAATTCGCCAAAAATAAGAGCTTAAAATAATAACTTTTTAAAAAATAGAGACCGTGAAAATTACCAACTAATTTCGCGTCCAATTGGTCCTCAGTCCCATCCAATTTCCAAGATCTAGAAGCTAGGTACGTGCTAACAAACTTGATAAAGGAAATTACTATTTGAAATAAGGCTATTTGCATTCCGCGGCCGATCTAGCCGCCGTTTGCTCATTGTGCAGTCACATTAGACTGATCCAGCCGGCCTGATATGAATTTTAAAAATATTAGTTACATATTCTTATAGCTGACGCCTCGCCTGTTTGAATTATGAACACTTTAAAAGCGGTAAAAGGCTTTGTCTCTACTTTTCTTTCTCTCTCTCTGTCCCACGTTTTAAAAATATACCAAGTAAAATGTTTTTCGTTTTTTTTAATTATAATAACTTTTAAAAAGGTAATTTTTAATTCAATTATGTAAAGGTATAATTTTTTATCATAAATTATAAGCTTAATCTGTAAATTTTATCACTTCTGTTGCCTATTTACGCAAAAAGGTTGTTATTCAGTAAAAAAAAACAAACAAGTACTTATTAAAGAACTATACTTAACTCATATTAATTTCAAAATCATCAGTTCAAAAGAAAAATGCGCCTGCGCCTACTTCAGAACAGATCTGAGGGATCAATTTCAAAATAATTAAAAAAGATTTAAACAAAACCTACTCCGAGATAACAGCCACATATTTTTTTTTTATCTTAATGATTAATTTTGCGGGAAGTTATTGTTATCGCGTTTTTTGCCGACAAAAAGCAGTCTGGTCACGTAGTGGCCTTGAGACGAGCCCACCAGCCATAGTTGTTTTGTTATGTTCAGCCACGTAACACATAGCACAGGTGTACACACAGAAGGTTCACTTTGATCATGCAAAAGAAACTATCTGATGAAACTTTTGAAAGATAAAAGTAATAAAATGTGAATGAAATCTCTTTAATTTCTATAATAGTTTGGTAAATTATAAAAAAAAACCAATATTTTTATGCTCTTGCGTTCTCTTGTTGACTACTGGCAGCGTACAGCTTAACTATTGGGCGTAGGAATCTGAACTTTGGTATGTATGTTCTTATGGAAAAGTAGATTTTCCGAAATTCACTTCTTTTGTTAGTGACTGAAAGACTTATATTATATCAGAAACGTTCAGCTTGTTGTTGAAGACTGTTATTTTTTGTAGTTTTTTTTTTAAATGCCTTTCTGTACTTAATTTTGTTCTGACCACATAGGCGTGGATCGGCACTTCACACAACCGGTATTTAGCTGCGTAGAGTAAAATTTGAACGTCATTTTCATTACTTTATCCTGTTGATTTGGACCACACAGTAACAATTTGAATGGTAAAAAAATGTAAATATAATTAGGCTATGTTACTATAATGCCAACATAAAGTACTGACATGAAATACTTTTTATCAAGAAATTTTGAGTCCATACGTCTATTACTAATTAGAGAAATGTATGAATTTGAAAAAAAAAAAAGTGTACGGCGATGTTCTCGCGCCAAGTTCCCTTCCCTGTGCACACCCAAATGAGACTTTTAACAACCAATGTTTTGATAATAATAATAAAAGCTGACCTTGGCTTACTTAGTTTTTTAACCAATGAATGCGGCCCCCTGATGTTTGGAGCTATGACTCAGACATAAGTGGTGCGTGAAGTTTGTATGAGGGGAGGCCTCTGAAGGGTATCGCCGATTTGGATAACGTCTTGAATTCATTCAATCAATGGCCTTGAACAAGTAAGTGTCGCTGCTACACGGCTGGGTGTGGTGTTTTTCAATTTAGGTTGCTCCTTTGATTGTCATTGTCTGGCAAAAGTTGGTGTAAAATGTGTTTTTAGTTAGGCATTTGAAATGACACGTTTTGCCAAAAAATTGCGTTATAAATTTTTTTCTACATACTGTGAATTGTACTTTATTAACTTACAGTTGCAAAAATGAAGTTAATTGAAACAATTAAATGATTGTATACAATTTCACGTTTAGGAGAGCGATTTCAAAGCGAGTGATTTATCAAGTACATTAATTGCTCTACAACTAAAATGGAAGTTACGTATTTCAAAAGATTTACGATGATATAAACAATTGAGAATGAATGATTTATAAAGTTGAGAAGTATTTATCACATAAATTATATTTGAAACAACTTAGGAACTAAGCAACCTAGAAAACGTTAAGATGAGATGAATACATGTTTATTATTTTGATATTAGATAAGTAAGACTGGTTAAAAATATATTAATATAGAAATTATATTCCGTCGTAAATAAACTTATAGCCTATGAAATTAAACCCATTAAATTTAACCCTTGCTCGGTCTTAATTTCACTTGTCAACTCTAGGTAACTAGAACTTATCTGTATAAATTACTACGTTCTGCAAATAAATAATGACAAGTTATTTTCTTTGGTCAATTAAGCCCTTATATTGTCTCTAAGTGGTCACAAATTATTGTCTGAAGTCTGTCTGTGTTTCCCGTTGCCAAGAACCGATGATTTCCGTTCCCATGCCGTCGCCACTGGCCGCGGCTCGTTAGTTCTGTTTTTAGGGCGTGATCGACGCAACGGCGCATGCCTGCATAAATTGCATCCAAATGAAACCCGAACCCTTCTTTATCCAACTTCGTAAACGTCATCATTCCCCATTGTACCTCGACTGCTCGACCTTGCGTCAAATTTTGGTCCTACAGTATACAAATCGCCGCTTAGCCGAGACAATGCTGTTTTACAATTGCGAAGCTTAAAAAGTGCCGTGTCTCGTAATTTTACTTGCAAATTTTCGTGATTATGCACAGTGGAGTCGGGTGAAGATGTATTTACGTGTGCATTGTATGCATTGTATGGTGAATAAGCGCAAGCGTGTGGGCACGCACCAGTGTGCCGCAGCTCAACACAAGCATACGCTCCCCTCATGCCGTTTCAAAGCATACACAGACTTAAATGATCGATGCAACATTACAATGCGTATTGCAGCCCGAATGGCATTCACAGCCTCTCGATAATAGCATAGAGCTAGTCAACAGTGACACGACACTTTCAAATTACACCAGTCAATTGATTTGTGAATATTGCTGGTAATATATACCTTTCCAATCTCGCTTTCGATGCCATAAAGATTTTATTAAATGCTGTATTTTATGATCGCCCTACGTACATGGTCAGTGCGGTTCATTACGCAGTCGAGCGGCGCAGCAGCGACAATTTAGAGCGAACTATGCATAATTTAGCCATTAATTCTCAAAATTACTCTTGGAAGTTCTGTGCTCGCCAGACGGTGCTGACCGGCACTATAATATGTACGCGTCAGTTCCGAAGAACTTTATACTAGCTTTAATAAATTGCAAACATCGGTGATTCAGAATATATTTTACATTATCAAAAGGAAAGTCGAATCCCGTGAGAGACGGCAAAATGCATCTTGCAAGTACATTACTCACGGTGTAGTGAGCACTCGAATCCAGGCAAGTCTGCGCTGTTTGAAGCAAACTAACAAATATTTTCTCGACGTTTACGCTGCATCGAACGGGAGAAAGTTCGTTTAGGTTCAGGGACGAAATGCTATTTGCGTCTCGCGGCGGGCGATCGACGATGCAATTAAATTTGTAAGCGAAGCTTTATGTTCCAGCTAAATATAACACGATGGCGCGATGTTGCTGAGCGTACGTCACTTTCGTTGACTGCGCTCGCGCTGGAACACAATTGTTCTAAAATGCAAATAATACTATCATTGTTCCTGACATTACATTTGGTTAACAAAGCTAGTTCATTGTGAAAGTACTAGGACGTTTAATCACTCGGAAGTTGCTGCCTAAATCCAGCGAATCATTGTATTCAAATATTGAACTAAATAGTGATAATTGACAGTGTACGAGAGAATGGATGTCATTACTTCGGGAATGTGAGCGGTGTGGCAATCGGCAACCGTAAGCAAAGTTCAGTAGTTCAATGAGCTCAAAGCGAGCACCTATCGCGTGCATTGTCCCTTCAAAAAGGTCAATTCTACTGTTAAACTACTGACAACAAAGTGAATACGTACATTGTATTATATTTTTGCAAATATGAAATAACAACAATATCTCAATGTGTATTTTAATCCACATCTTAATATACAAAAATAGAATAGTTTAATCACTTTCATAGCGCGTAAAACATAACTTTTCAAGTTAAGGTTCTTGGTTGGTCTGATTTACTGCATAGCCCGGGGGCTGTTGCTGATCCTTAAAGCCAAGTGCATGAACAAGTCTACGATGTATCTCTAACAAATTATCACTGTACGCAATAGGCTGGAAATGACGTCTGCACAGCGTTGACTTGTTAACTTGATATCATATCAAGTGTGGCCTGTGCAGCGTAGACAATAAATAATAATGTAAATATCCCTTTGTTTGCCTATGGTTTTGATTGCATTTGAAATTCTGTCTGCATTGTGTTTTACTGCCGCGGCAATCTTGTTCCTTTAGAATTAGATTCAGCCTCGGGGATGTTGAAATGGCGTCTTGGAAAGCACTTTACTATGAGCAGCTTTTGTAAATATCTGTTATCTTTTAATCCTCGTCTGTCGTAGTCGGGTCGTGCTCAGAGCCATCGAGGCTCGGGTCAAATATTGTTTAACTAGTTATTGGTTCAATCGTTGCAGCCATTGAATAAAACACACTGTTGTAATAATTTCTTTTTTCGTTTTAACGTTATTACATACATATTATCATGCCTCTGGCCCGGAGGGGTGAACATGAAAACATCTTTAAAGTTACCGCAATCCTTGCATGCCATGAAGTGGAACTTAATCATCTAAACAAGCAGGTCTTCGGTTTAGAGCTATTTTGACTTGACGTATCACCAAATCTAAATCGATTTGTTCAATTAATTGGACTTGGCGATAACACAGCAGTGCACTCTTGCATTACAAGTATCGAGCGACCAAGTTGACGTCTTCGCGTGCCATAAAATAGAGTTTTACATTTTATTTATGTACTTACTAACAATACTGCCGGTGTCAATGAAGACATTGTTGTCGGTTTGTTGCGTGACTTGAGCCTGAGACAATCGGATTCTATATATGAATTTGTAAGTTTTACAATGTGTTAGCCTATATAAGTTGCTACATACATTATATGTAAGTATAATATCTTCTTTCAGGTTAGTATTACTGTTAGTGTTAAATTGTATTCGACTAGCATTTGCGTGGGGCTTCTCCTGTGCCAATTGCCAGAAAAAACCGTATATTACTGCTTAACGATTTGTTTTTTACTTTATGCCAAATATTATAATTTATTATACATACATACATACATAAAATCACGCCTCTTTCCCGGAGGGGTAGGCAGAGACTACCTCTTTCCACTTGCCACGATCTCTGCATACTTCTTTCGCTTCGTCCACATTCATAACTCTCTTCATACAAGCTCGGCGGTTTCGGGTACTTTTGACCTGACCCTTTACCAGGACGTCCTTAATTTGATCAAGATACGTTCGTCTAGGTCTTCCCACTCCGACCCTTCCCTCCACACTCTCCTTGTATATCTGCTTAGTCAACCTGCTTTCATTCATCCTCTCCACATGACCGAACCATCTTAACATACCCTTTTCTATTCCTGTAACTACATCTTCTTTCACATCACAACATTCCCTTATCACGCTGTTCCTTATCCTGTCACTCAATTTCACACCCATCATACTCCTTAACGCTCTCATTTCCACTGCATTTATTCTGCTTTCATGCTTCTTTTGCCATACCCAACTTTCACTCCCATACATTAATGTCGGGACCAACACGCCCCTGTGCACAGCCAGTCGAGCCTTTTTGGATAGTTTCTGACTGCTCATAAAGGCATGCAAAGCTCCATTCACCATGTTCCCCGCGTTCACTCTCCTTTCAATATCACTATCATACTTGCCATCTGATGTAAACTTTGATCCTAGATATACAAACTCTTTCACTTGCTCCACTCTTTCTCCTCCAATCAAAATATTACATGCTGTCATTTCTTTCTCCATTTCAAAAACCAGTGTTTTAGTTTTACTTACGTATAATTTATTATAAATATATTAAATATAATATATTATAACGAATATTATTATATAGGGATTTTGAGACATTATATATGCTTTAAATATAAAAACACGCCTTATGTTTAAATGCTTCATTTTATTTTTTCTCAGCCTTACCTAATTACAAATATTCTGACCACAGACATTCAGAATCAACTTTATGTACATGAAAATAAAACCGTAATGAGTTAGTCAATTAATTCCTACATTTGCATAATCAACACAGTGGTTTTACAAAACAGTTATGTAATATGTGTAATGAGAATCTTGCTATTTATGATATTATGTGATGATAATGTTTGCAAATTGTTTGTGTGAATTAAACCTGTTTGTTCATCTCCGTGTAATGTAATTGGCAGTTTAGTTTCCGGCAAATTAGGAAAAGATTTCTCGTTGTCTCTTACTCAATTTTTTTTTATATTAATATTTATGTTCATCAACGAATTTATATACATAGATCTCTGAGAACGCGACGAAAAGGTAAGAAGGTTTTTGGAGATGAACTTCTGATTAAGAAGCCAACTGAAGATAAAACCAAATCTTCTTGTACGTTTAACTGTTAATTACGTATTATGCTTAACTTGTCTGCCTAAAGATGGTAATAAAAATATAACTTTATGAAATCGCTGCCAATTGAGAAACTCCTCTCCTTATTGGATGAGAAGACGATGAAAAAGATTCAACCCACAATTATAATTTACAACAAAAAATCTAACTATGAAATAAAACTAAATATCAGGGCCAAACTAAAACGTGACTCATTTTTAGTTATAATTATCATATCGAAATAATATATAAATCAGTTCGGTAAAAACTTCAGTGTAAACCAATCATTAGAACGTAGTCGTTAAATGGTATTACAAAAAACATACAAAAACCGCCAACTTACCTTTGATATTTTAATAAATAGACTACTGCCAACCTATTTATATCCGTACTTTCAGACAATATTTATTTAATATCTACTGATCTATTCGGATTAAAGATATAATTGAAAAAAAAAAAACAGTTTTAGTAAGCACTACATCTTCTATCATGTCAATAGTTACATATCACCAAATGGATAAACAGTGAAATATAAAATAAATAAGTATGTTTTAAAACTTGCCTTAGCTTATTTACTACAAAAAATTCTCCAAATTACTTATGAATCTGGTATATCATTTAAAAATAGTACCTAGTGAAGCACAAAATATGAATTGAATGCGACCACCATAAAACAGGTCTATACATAATCAGAGCCTTGCATATTCTATAGGTATTTCAAGGACAAAACAACAAATCACAATTATATAAAATCAACCGGTTTACTTATATTTTTATGTTGGCCAATAAGTGGCCATTTTTAAATTCACTTCAACAAGATCGAAGCGAAAATAACAAACACGAAAAAACAATTTTTTATTACTTTGTTATTGGCTATGTTAGTGTTGTTTGAAACAATGTAATTATTTGCAAAAAATAAGTAAGATACACGTAACAAGCATTACACAGACACACACATATAAAAAAAAAAACTGTTAAAAGAAATTTGAACAGTATTGCGAAATTGACGATCAATAAGATTGTTCAAGATTGTGCCTAATGCATAACAGCATAGAATTCATCCAAATAATATGTATAAACGCGACTGGACTGCAACCGGTCTGGTCTTCAATGATTTTGATGAGTCATCAAATCCAGAACTTGACCTGGCCTGTTCACGGGTGAACAATCCACACTTTACATACAATGAAAACTGTCAGACTTCGCCTGCCACGCCCCCGCTCTCAATTGTTCTAATTGCCTAATTATTTTTATTACTCGTTGTTTGGCCCGCGTCTATATATAACAATTTATCAATTGCTTCAATTTGTTTATTTTCTACCTCCTATAATCTTGTCTGGAAGATATCTCTTGAAGAGATGAACATTTTTTATCACTAATTTTATTCCGTACCTACTACAGTATTATTTTATATAAATGATAGAATTGAGATTCAAATAGTGACAGGCTGCTAGCCCATTGCCTAAAAGAAGAATCCCAAGTTTAAAAGCCTATCCCTTAGTTCATCTATGGAAACAAGATGAAGTGGTCCTATTCTTTGTTTTTATTGATACCGGGAACCACACGGCGCTGTAGTATTATTTTAGTGTGCATTAAAAAGTTTCATCACTTTTACAAATCAAATAAGTCTATCAGGTATATTGCCAACCTTTTGGTAAGTGGTTACCGCAGTCCATAAAACGATTTGAATGTATAAAAAGACCTTACATAAATTCCTACTAATCATCAAAAAAAAAAAAAAAAGAATGAACTACCTAAACTAAAAACACATACATAATAACTCATCAAGTTCTAATATTATGAAATTGATATAATACGGCCCGTTTTTACAGCATGCATGTTTTTACAACGAATTCCTTTTATGAGATTATGTGTCAGTGAACACGTTAAAATGTGAACAGATGAGACACTTTGAGCTACTTGCGATTGATTCAAGAGAGAGAGATCTCATTAGTTGCTGAATCCACTCCCACCACCATACCACTCCATCTCTTTCCCATGGATGTCGTAAAAGGCGACCAAGTTATAGGCTTACAAACTTGGGATTCTTTTTTAGGCGATGGGCTCACGTGTCACTATTTGATGATCTCAATTCTATCATTAAGCCAAATAGCTGAACGTGGCCATTCAGTCTTTTCAATACTGTTGGCTCTGTCTACCCCGCAAGGGATATAGACGTGGCCATATGTATGTATATATGTATGTATGATTGTACTTCTGTGCGCATTTTGTTCCGCTATCCACTCGCATTTATTTACAGCAAAAATCGTGCGCAGTCGCCGGCGGCGGCTCGATTAGGTAATCCAATTTGGAGGGGCCCATTCTTCGAGGCCAAGGTCTTTGGTTGTTTACATCCACGATGCAGTAGACTTAGTTTGTCTCGCTCGCACTGTATTTTTGTTTTATTTCGGTTTCCGCATATCCAAGGTTTGACCTAGAAGTCTACATTCGACTTTGAATTTTAATTCACTTGAAATTGTAAAGTAGGAATTGTTTTTGAATTTTGTTTTTGAATTTCACGTGTATTTTTACAGCTCTGCTGGGTTTAAAAAGCTCCTAGATAGTGCTAAATTTTAGTGTTATATTTCAGTGATTGTAGACTTTTTTTAGGTACCAATAAGTCCTGTTAATGGAAAATAAATATGACGAACATAAGTGTACATAAGTTAGTTAGAGACACAATCACAACACAATAAAAAAGATTACCATAACTCATTTACAGCTGATTTACATTTTAGTGCTGACTTTGATATACATTTGCTCATCTATAAATTCAAATTAGTATTTGGTTAATTAACGCTGTTTCAATGACGCGACTGCAAATAGACCTGACTTCCTTTTCTGTGATTTATATGGAGTAGTTTTAATAATATAATAAACTTTTTAATAAGCTTTATTCTGTGCAAGCAAATATTTTGTTTATTAATTAGTCCATAGAGTTCATACACTCTAAACGTAGCGGACATTCAAACGATTTTTATAAAGAGCTAATAGTTTTTAAATATTTGGCAATAACAATGACGAATAGCACGTTGAAATCTTGTTTAATTTTTATTCAAATTTATGTTAATAAGAATGGTTTGTTTTCCTTCGAAAATATTAGGTACGTTTAAAAGTCTTATTATTTATTTTTAAATTTTATTTTACTGACAAAAATACGATAATTATGGTACTGTTCGGGATACCTACCGGCCACAGAAAAGAACTAAAAAAAAGAGATGCTGTTCCCGCCAATTTGTGATTTTTTTATGGAGTTTTTGGCGGGAAATAATTTTTGTTATAATATTTTTTTCTTAAATTAGTTTTTGATTTAGCTTCAGTGCTATTTATGGATATATTATTGAGAGTATGTAGAATTGTAGATATAAGAATCACTGTGAAGGGGTTACAATACCTGTTTAGTGATTTAGGGTTTGTGTTCCAGAAAGTTCTGGCGATGCGAAAAGCGATGTAAAACTCATACAAATAACTGGACCTACTTACTTGATGAAGAACGGCGACTAAAAAATATTACAAGAAACTATCAATCTCTTTCTTTATATTAGTTTATAATCTTTAAACAAAAAAAAACCATTTGGAAATATATTCAGTGGTTCTAGTTCCAAGAGTCGAGCCGGTCTGGCAGCGTGGTCCGAAAGCCCATCCATGAGAAAGTCTGAAACCGGTCTAGGGCATACGGTGTCTACTTTCAAATTACAATAGATGTTCAGTTCAACTGAATCAATAGCTTCTGTAGGTGTAATGTTACCCTTATATTGTTTAGTAAGTGCAAGCTTTTGGCCGCGACTTCCTTCGCCGTAAAAGTTTAAATGAAATCTCGTGACTCCCTATACGAGTATTGCTACTAAGAGCGGTGTGGGGATTTTTTTTTAAACATACCAGTAAATATACGATTTTTCTCTCAGTTGGACCAAGCGTAAGATATCTAAAAAAACCGCACTCAAATCGGAGTAATTATTTTGCGTTTTGGGGGTACAAACATACAGACAGGCAGAAAAGTTAAAAAAATACAATTTTGGCTTTTGATGATCTAATATAGATATAGTTTTTTTGCCAATAACTTTCAAGTACAGACATTGGTCAGTTACAATTTTATTAAATGGATTTTTGTGATTGCTTTCCATTATTATCGTTCTATTGATGTACCGGCAGGGTCCTGCTTGAGATGAGCCTAAGAGTCCACCTGTGACCATGTTCTCCCTCTAAAACTCTATGTTTAAATATAGAGAAAAAGAGAGGATATAAGACATGTCTAAATACCCACCGCTGCGGATAGTGACTTCCGTCTGACCTCTTGTTAACAGGAGAACCTAAGCTAAAGTTTATCATTGGTTAGATATAATTAGAAATATGGGTAATCGATATTGTTTTTATTGATATAATAATTATGCAACTATAATAACAAAAACAAGTTTTACTGCACAAAAAATATTATCTCCCTACTTATCGCAAATTGACCAGTCAGAGGCAAAAGGTTATAAGTCTCGATTATGATTACTATAACATGTAATGACATGAACATACAGAGTATGAGTACGAAAAATATTCTTTTAAATACATATGTGTCATCTACCGTGTGGTTCCCGGTACTAATACAAAAAAGAATAGGACCACTCCATCTCTTTACCATGGATGTCGTAAAAGGCGACTAAGGGATAGGCTTACAAACTTGGGATTCTTTTTTAGGCGATGGGCTAGCAACCTGTCACTAGTTGAATCTCAATTCTATCATTAAGCCAAATAGCTGAACGTGGCCATTCAGTCTTTTCAAGACTGTTGGCTCTGTCTACCACGCAAGGGATATAGACGTGACCATATGTATGTATGTGTCATCTATGCTATTGTTAAACAAATAATATGACTTTTTATAAAAAATATTGTTACCTGTCAACTTATTTACTAGTAGCTATTTGAATAAAGAAATTAATCGGTAATTTCAACCTCTACTGGAATGTATTTAAGCAATGGAAATTAAAAAAATTACGGCTAAATGCCATCACTGGCCACTAAACTTGAGCAATCAATATCAGTTGAAAAAAAAATTAATACGGTTACGTACGGATGCACTCAAACGCACGTCCGCCGGCTCTGATATAAAATCAACTCGACAAAAACATGTTATTTTTATTCAAGTGCCAAGGCCAAGTCCGCCATATTGCATTCGCTATTTAAAACGAACAATGTTTGTATTGTAAACAAGCTCTGTACGAGACAAGATAATACGGCTTGTAAACTTATGAGAACGCGTTGAGTATTAAATAAAAATAAAGAAGATACTTGAATAAGGTTAGATAAACACCTGAAAAAAATTATATGATTTGTTTTTGCAAATGTGTTGAGTCAATTTCACGTTATTTTCGTATCATAAGGCTTTACAGTTTGAGTACATTTGAATAACATTTCTAATTTCTTGTGTCTCATTGCTGACATATATAATGACCTTGCTTAAGCAATTACAATATTCAGTTCATATTATTATGTATGTTATACCAGTTATGCAAACCAGGGAGATCTCCTCGAACTTGCATGTCATTAACAAATTAAATAAAAAAAAAGTTTAAATGTCTTGACCATTATAAGGAACATGTACAGGGAAAAATGTATATTGAAAAGATGAGTTTGGCTATTCTGCAATGTTGATAAGGCATATTTTTTATCTCCCCCTTTTTTCTATCTTTTCGTGAATTCTTTGTCAGAGAGAGGTTAAGCAAAGATCTCAGTATACTTAGCAGCTTAGAATGTGACTGGAGTCACGATAAGAGAGAAAGATTATCAAAATAAAAAAAAAAAAAACACAAAATGCAGGGCCTTAAATTACACGCGCAGACGCGCAACCGCTTATGTCACTCATTGGGCCAGTGTTAAGTTTTTGTTGATGAAATTAAAATAACCCATTGTGTGCTCAAGGTTACCTATATAAGTCGAGCGCACTTCCGTTGCTTGAATAATTCGAACTATATGCGCGTGCGCTGCTTTTCCACAAACTTTTTAAAAAGGGATAAGTATTCTTTCAAATTTATTCATGCTCACACGCTCTATTCTTTTTTGTGAGGTTAACCAGTATCACCTTGTTATTTGTTTAGGTACCACGATATAATTCATACTGAATTAAGCGAAAATGTATAAAGTGGATAGAAAGAGATGGAAGAAACTGAAAGAGGCCTACAAACTAGCGGTCGAAAATGGCTATAGAAAAAGTACAAATTTATTTTATTTTGATGAAATACAAAAACACTAAATTACATTTTGTGATCAGGAAATCGTAGTTTTTAACGAGTAGGTATGCGAAGAAAAATCAAGTTAAGCATGCAAATTTAATCACAGATTGTAATTTATTTGATTAAACATTTCGTAAACTTGTTTTACTTCATATTTTCAAGTATTTCATATTGCCTTTTTATTGCATTTATAAAAAGTCTTAAACATGTTTGGTTTGTTGACTACATATAGTCAAACTTGTCTCATAAAACGGTATTTACACTGAGTATGAATTTAAGTTTCTGTTTTTTTACACGACTGATCAAAACGAAATTAGGTCTTCCATAAGCTAAGACTACTTTATAAAGCTCAATTTGTCATACTGAATTTAACATGGCAAATGCTTGAAAATGGCGGATCAACATCATTGCCTGCATCCTGCAAGGTTAGGAAGGAGAAATAATCCTATTTATATTTTAAGCGCGAAAGTATATGTGGTTGTGTGTTTGTCACTCGTTCACGCAAAATCTACTAGACGGATTTTGATTAAATTGGGTACATGAGTAGAATATAACCTGAATTAACAAAATAAGTAATATCTATCTCGAATTCACACGGGAGCGCAGCTAGTAAATAATAACGCGGATGAATCCGCGGGCAAGAATGGCGGTTATCTCGCAATGTCAAAGTAAACACGCCGCCTGCGCTGTTGACACAATCCCACCGCGATATAGCCGGTATCTAATTCGGTTGGCCTTGGCAATGAATAACAAGTTTTTTCGCCACACCTTCCGACACAGACTTCTATTGACTCATCGATTCGACTAGCATAAACACACACGTTGGCACATGTTTTGTGGTGCAATAAAGAGTTTTGGTTTTCGTTCGTACATACATACATACATAAAATTACGCCTCTTTCCTGGAGGGGTAGGCAGAGCTCTTTCCACTTGCCACGATCTCTGCACACCTCCTTCGCTTCATTCACATTCATAACTCTCTTCATGTAAGCTCTGCGGTTTCGGGTACTCTTGACCTGACCCTTTACCTTTACCCTTTTCGTTCGTACATATTATCCGAATTAAACGAGCACAGAAAAATTAAAACTATCAGGATTTGCTAATTCAAGTTATTAAATGCATGAACGGACACACACCTAAGCTTTGTGAACATGTCAGTAGAGGATTTTTAGGTATAAAATAATCATGGTCGTTGCACTAAGTAAAAGTGAGTAATCCCTTATTCGATTACGAAATCCCCGGAAAGGCGATGAAGTCTAGGTATATTTTAATAAAATTTCGTACACTAGAACCGGCTTCAAGAGTTGAAATATTCTATCCAGTGCTTTTGTTTTAAAGTCTATGTCGTCAGGTTATTTTGCATTCGACTGTGGCGCCGTCGATAGGCAAAAAATATTTTGCATTCGATCTTTCGTTTGTATTTTGTGCTAATTCGTAATAGCGATGCGTCATTTGTTTTCGTGTTACATAATGAACTCGTACTCAACCTTGAAAATATCTCGCTGGCAAATACGAGTATCATTGCAAAATTTGATAACATCGCTAGAGTTAATATTAATTAAATGCATAGATTAGATACCAAATTTTGCTACGTGATTATTAGAGGAGTAACTCGATAATCTTTTTTAATGGTGCTATTTATGCTGCCCTGTTCATTTATGTTTGGATCTTTGTTTGACCCGTTTCCTGTTTACAATTGACCCAAATTTTGGTACGCACTTCTAGTTCTAATGACTATACAGTACTTCGTTATTGTAATTCCAAAATGGCTGCCGCCACAGAATGTCAGACTTTTATTTAAAGGAGCTTCAAGGTAGAATAAAGTAAGCAAGACAAAAAATAGAAAAAGCTCATAATATCAATCCGATGAGCGATCAGTCGAGAGAGAAAAAGCGATTAAACTCGGCTGGGAATCGGAACATTTAAATCTTCCATTCTTTTTTCAAATTCACTATTTGACAGTTAACCCGTTCGACGCCGCCCGCGCGGCCAGTCTGGCGTTCTCGTCAAGGGTAGAGTAATGAATCAAAATCCAATTTACGTATTTCAATTTGCGAACGGACTGACATTTCGTGCTTGTAATGCTGGTATTGGAACAGGTCGTAATCACATTATGCGGCTTTGTCACGATCACGCAGACTTATAGGCTATAGGTGTAGCCAGTTCGTTTTTTACCAGATAAGCAAATGCAAATGCTTGGCTAAATCTACCCCTGTTTTCTTTTGCCTTTTTTCTATTTTATAATGCCCAGAAATTTTCTTTCTTTTTAATCATTTATTTATTTTATTTATCAATATTAAGCGTCATAATCACATTGTATAATTTATGGAAAGTAAATAATTTTTCAATATTTTCATTGTTACAGGGCTGGAGCCGGTGCCAATGGAATATTTTCGAGAAGACTGGACTTTTCTACCTTCAATCTTCTGCCAAAGCATAAAGTCAACTCGTATCAGATAAAGGTAAGTGATTTGGAAAACGTTCAGAGTTTCATATAAGATTCAATCGAACTATCCTATCTATGGCTGTGAGTTAGCGGAATGTGAGTAGAAATAATAACTCCGAAAAAAAAACAGCGCATGTTGCGACGCACTCATAATTTCCCGTAAAATAAAAACAACCTAAAAAGGACACTCCCGTCTGTCCTGAAACTCGCCAGCGTGACGACACAGGACAGCGAGAGGGTAGCAGTAAAATATTTTTATTGCCAAGCGTTTGCAAAGGTGAAAGTTTGCTTTTGTTGTCGCCACCGTAAAAACATGGCCGACACTTCTCGCGATAAAACCCTGTCACGGTCGGCGCCGGCTACGTATTTCCACTAAACGTAACTTTTTTCGTAATTTAATCGCGCGAGGGTGCTTTCTGAGACAACCTTTGATCAATATCGTCTGTACTTGCTGCTGTGATTTTATACGTACAAAGTTTTTATTTTGCAACTTTTTCGTTATTCAAGTAAGTATAACAGATATACTTTATTATGAGACTTAGCACGCAACAGAAGGGTTTACTACCAAAATTACATTTAAACATTGTATTCTTAACTTACAGATATTTATGTAGCAAATTTTCAAGTACGATTTTTTTTAAAATCTGACGTCTTTGTTAAATCTTTGAATACACGTTATTTGAGTATTTATTCAATCTTCACGTATAACATGGAACGGCAATGCCATTCTGTGTAAATTCAGTCGGAAAATAATATTGACAATTGTGTTATTTGACCTTCTTACCGATAAATCAGAAAGGAAGAGTAATGATTTTATCAGTAATTTTTATTCTTTATTCGAATCAAACAGTACTGAACAACTTGATTTTAGTTTCAAACTACACCGTCTAAAATAAAAAAAGGTGAGTAGTGTGATTAAATGTTCTCACCGAAAGAGTATCGTTAATCGGTACTCTGAAAATCGTTACTACTGGAACTGCATATCCCAGAAAGAAAGCGAACACTCAAAGATACAACATAAAAATGAAATCTTAGGAAAAACAACAGATGAATAAGTAGAAGCTTAACTTATCTGTAAAATTAAAACAGTGAACATTGCACCACATGTTTGGAATATTGTCAGACTATTTGTATTGCATTATTCAATATTTACACAGTTTATCCTTCATTGTGGAGCTTGTGTATTTAAATGGATGCTCCTCAATTTTTTAAATCATCGTGAGACAAAAGCGTGTGTGGAATAACTACCTATAGTAGAATCCCGATATATTGATGGTCATGAAGGGATTGACAATATATAATTTGTTGTACTAATTACATGACGTACAGAATATTTTGAACTACATGTTCCGTTCGGTAGTCACGAAAAACAAATACACAAATTTGAAACTGTTTCCACAGATGTCAAATAAAGATCTGTAATGTTTCATAACATCGATATGACGCTTTAAATCTGAGATATTAAACGATTTGTCTTCTAGTTCGCTTGAAAATGGTAGCAAGATAACAAGATGCATTTTTAGTTATTCAAGCAATATTAGTGATAAACTTAATTTGAACCTACAACCTGCCTGAATTTTTGTATTATTTTATGTCCATTTGCGTCTATGGTACGCGCGTTGATTTGTCTATGCCTGTTAGTCACGTATTTCGCGTCCTGTCCGTCAATGCAACACAAAGAGAATAAAAAGTACAACTTTGCAGTTTCCATCAATCCCAGAACGCTAGCCACACTCACTCACACATGAATTATTTTGCAATTTGTCGTTGTTTGTTATGCGTTGCCAGTATCTAATCTCCGCAGTCCTTGAGCCAGTTGTGTGTCAAGCAACGGTCATTCCCCTGCCCTGCCGTGCCGACATCTATTTTTACCCTAAGTTTGTTTGTTATTTATTAGTAGGTACTGCAGCTTCGCAATACATTACAGACAATAGGAAAACTTTGTGAGTGAACAATTTTAGTTTCTTTTTCGTATTCATAGTATTAGCACAAAAAAAAATGAAAACTTCATGTAATTTGTTTTAGGAGTTATTCTTATTTTAACCGTGTCAATTTTTTTTACACATTTCGTATCCGTAGTGTATAAAATACAAAATATAATCTACCAGATATGCGAAAATAGGCCTATAAAATAATTTTACAAATTGGTATTTAAAAAGGACATTTTTTATTATGCACATATATTTTTAATGTTTGTTATTTAAAGCACCTTTAATACTTTAAACACCTAACCATACCTAGTTTAAAAGGCTGACAAACGTGACCTACTGATTGATTTACTGTGGCACCTCGTAACGAGACTAGGTTGTCGAGTTGCGATCTCGACGATTGAATAATTGTTTTCTACCATTTTTATCGGTTGCTATGTGCTTCGGTATGTTGCCGTACACCGCTTCTTTTACATACATATAATCACGTCTATATCCCTTGCGCAGTAGACAGAGCCAACATTATTGAAAAGATGAAAAGGCCATGTCCAGCTGTATGGCTTAATGATGGAATAGAGATTATTTAATGTCCTAATAAAGTTGGCTTCATAATGAATATCATGTAATGTACTGTACCTAAAACAAATGTTTTAAGATACTTAAACTGTTTTTTATTTTCTCAGCTGCTTACTATATGTATGTGTTTGGCGCCCAGATACTTCGTGTTTTAACATTTTGCTGAAATACCTACGCAAGCATGTAGATAGATATTGATACTTATAAACTGTATATTAAAAAGGTAATTTATCCTTGACCTTCATAATGAAAATTTGAACTTTGTCAATGATGCGTGGTATGTGTTAATATTATATTGATTTAATACTTTGTTAGGTAGGTACTAGAAGTCATCTGTTAAGTTGTCAGTTGTATTTTTTTACTTACGTTTGTGCTGTATTGCATTAATATCAATGTATTGCAAGATCATTTGTAACTTGAGAGAACTGTTTGTTAAAAAGGGCTTAGAAAGACTTCCGTGAAATGTATTACGTGAATTGAAACTGTTGTCGTGAGGAAAAAAATATCAGTTTACGTGAAAACAACATGTAGTTTGTTATCATCGTTACATTTTATTCATTTTATCCGGTCCCGTGTGGTTCCCGGCACCAATAAAAAAAAAAAAGAATAGGACCACTCCATCTCTTTCCCATTGATGTCGTAAAAGGCGACTAAGGGATAGGCTTACAAATTTGGGATTCTTTTTTAGGCGACAGGCTAGCAACCTGTCACTATTTGAATCTCAATTCTATCATTAAGCTAAATAGCTGAACGTGGCCTTTCAGTCTTTTCAAGACTGTTGGCTCTGTCTACCCCGTAAGGGATATAGTCGTGATGATATGTATGTATGTATGTATTTTATTCATTGTCTCATGTTTGAAGACACAATAATACGCAACGTCTTGATCAAATTAGGGATGTCCTAGCGAAGGGTCAGGTCAAGAGTATCCGAAACCGCCGAGCTTGCATGAAGAGAGTTATGAATGTAGATGAAGCGAAGGAAGTATGCAGGGATCGTGGCAAGTGGGAAGGTGTAGTCTCTGCCTACCACTCCTGGAAAAATGCGTGATTTTATGTATGTATGTAGGTACCAATAACATACGCCGATATTATAAAATATCCATTATTCTCATTATAAGTAAAAGTATTAGTGATCGTTAAATCAAAACTTAATCTATGTAGCTGAAAGTCATAAAGATATAAAACTAGATAGAGTAAGCAAAGCAATGATTCATATCATTGCTCCCTAAATTGTTAAATGAATGATAATTTCAAATTTAGAATCTGAAAATAAATAGTCTAACTATACAGTAAAAATATATAAATATGGTCTCAGGATAAGTTTCAAGAATCGTGTGTCACATGAACCACTATCTATAACGGTGTAAACAAGATCGTACTCGTAGATTTCTATAAATTACGAGCGTTCTGAAACAAGGCTATAAAATTCAATCGCTGCTGTATGAAATAAATATCGTTGGACCTCCTTTTACAATCTAATAGGTAACTAGAGGTGGAGTGCTGTGTGGTTTCCGGCACTTAAAAATAGGACCACTCCTTTTTCTTCTCTATTGATGACATAAGAGACGACAAAAGGAATAGCCGCACATCATCTAGTGGAAGCTTCCGTGTTGGCTTGGTAGGGGAAAACATTATGTGTAGGGGCTGCTTCTCCCCTCGTGCAGATTGTAAAAGTCAATCAAGGGAAAGGCTAATAAAAATTTAGGCGATGAGCTAGCAACCTGTTGATATTCGTATTTCGATTCAATCATTAAGCCTGCTGACTGACTTTTGGCTCCGACTACCTCGTAAGAGATAAAGACGTGATTATATGTATCTATAATATCTAGAGGTGAAACCTAGTGTTGTAAGCATGATTGATAGTTTCAAGCGAGCACGTTTCGCGAAGTTGGCTCATTATATCGGCCACTTCTTCTATTTATGGTGGCAGATATCTACCGTCGTATTGATTGCATGAACTGGTCGACTCGTGTGGAAGGCCTAATCGGTGGGCCATGAAAATTTATGAATGAGCTTTGTTTTTTTTTTCTTTTAGAGAGTAGTTTGTTAATTGATATTATTTAAATATAACAGCGGCAGTCAATTTGTAGAACAAAAGAGTGACTGATCATTGTTGCTGAAAATTTGGTACCTACAAAAAAAATTCGTCCTGAATTGTTACTAGGTGAAACTGTAAACGTATGACTTTTTACATCTTGGTTGTTTTAAGCATAACATTTGTTAAACAAATTATTACTATGAAAATACTAAACGAAACATATTCGTGTTTTTAGTGGCCAATCTATCAAGGCGGGTTTATGAATTCGTGGCGATTTGCACATAGCACACATGTTGCGATCACGAACCAGACAGCGGCTAACGAGCTTAACAACTTCATAAAGAGATTTGTTTTATACGTCTGTGGACTCCTTAAACATCTATTTTTAGATGCTAAATGGCAGTTGGTCAATATTTACATGGAATTGAACTGCGTCATTCCAAGTGCGGAGATGACCGCGGTCGCCCGTGTAACAAAACCCGAGTGCGCAACCCGATACAGCGCCCAAGGCTTCCCATGTGGATTAGCACAGTGTTTTTCTTTTGAATCGTCTTGTTCGAGCACGGCTCCCGTAAATGTTATCGCCTTCCTACCTCCCATCCTCAGTTCTTTGACAAAATAAAACCCTCTTCGATCGTTACATGCAGTTGAAACTTTAGAATTCTTTGTGAGAAAATGTCAGACACGATTCTAGCTCGTGTTTCCTTATAGACAGGTATTTCTATAGAGATGGGTTTGCTGATAGTATCTGATATTAATAAAAGTTTTGCGACTTTAACGTTATTAAAATTGTTTGAAATTCTTCTGCAATATTATTAATACTAGCTTTAATTTAGTTGGATCGTGATCACTATAAAGTTACGCTGTCATTCCGCTTCTTCATAATCCTCTGTTGCTACAAATGCATCTCGATTTTCTCAGCGGACCGTAAATGGCAAGAAATGAGAAAGTAGCCGGTTAATAGATACAATAGGGCTGGATAGGTCTTGCGGTACAACTTTCCTTCGCAGCAAAAAGTTGTAGAATGATAGGGCGACACGACGTACACAGTGCTTCTAGCCAGAGCAGATACCAGTCGTTTCGTAAGAATTCTAGCGTAATTACTCCATTACATAGATGTCTCGAATTGATAATTGCTATTTAAGTATAATGAAGCCCTTTAATCGTTCAGAATTCGCGAAGCTGCTACGTATGAAGCAAGATCTATCGTGTTTTCTTTGGTTTCGGCTTTCGACACTGTCCGAATGGCTACTGCGGCCCATAAATGGAAAACAAGCGTGCGAACTTTGGCCAGCAACCTGCGACCACTAGCCAATGCGTTTCGTGTACTTCTGATCAAGTTTTTACGGAGATAACGCAAGTCGCCATTTGCAGGACTAAAGCCTTACAAGGCGCGGGTTTGGCATCCAGTTTTTGTGTCGTACTATATGCGTTGCATTCGATCTTGATAAGTTAATGCCTCGTTTGCGTATATTTGGGGAATATAATTGGAGAATTTGTTCATTTTATATTGAAAAATGGTCTATATCCTTGTCGATATGGACATACTGCTACGCCTGTTGTTCTTTTTTTATAATAAGAACCGATAAATTGTTACGCACATTGTATAATGGTTTTGTTATGTTTTGTTCTTCCTAATTGGGTAAGGCAATTAGAAATAAAATGCATACTCGAGGTAACAATAGAAGTAGTAAACAGGATGAGTGCCGTCGAAAGTTAACCTATCGCGGTGCATAATAACTGCCTACACTCCGGCGCAGAGCGCGGCGCCGCCGATGCGCCCACGCACCGACTTGGCTCATGGGCTCTCAAATCAACGTCGTTGCGTTGATAGATGAATGACTCTCTCGACACACGCCTATTAGTTGTTCACCTCCCATATTTTCTAACTAAACATGGCAACAACCCCCCGTGTTGTTTAAGAATTCTGAGAAAGTCTGAATTTTGGGGAAATTTTTAAGTTTTTCTCATCATCTGTTATTAGGTTTTACAGCTTAAAGTTATTAAACAAATTCCTTTTTCTTTTTTAAAAGCATGATTACTATAATTTTAACACATTTTGGTCAGTATTACTTGCCAAACCTCATGTGTATGTCTAACTTTAGCAAAATGATTACAGTACTTTCGGTTGATCGTTGATAGTGATGCTAGACACCTTTTCTTTCGTATATTATAGATATAGAGAAGTGATAAGTATATTATTTGCCAAAATCTGGTTATATCTTTAAATCTACCTAGTTGTTCATTATTATTGGATACAAAAACAGGCCGGGCGTTGATCTCGGCTATTATTATCTTGATAACGAATGATGTTTTGAAAACATGTGTTTGCTTATTATCCATATATCGGAATTAAAGTAGGTTTCTTGCAGATAAAACAAACTTTCTATATTTTATGATTTTATTAATGTATACTTACAAAGATGAAAGGAAACATTTGTGTTGTATATATTTTGGTAATATTTTCACACAAAACTATCGGGCCGATTTTAATAATATTTTGCATAGAGACAGAAAAAACCTTGTGTTACCTACAAAGGTTAACTTTATCTAGAAATGCCTACGGCATCAAAGCCCTACGCACAAGCTATTTATTATATATCTATGACATATATTTCAATATTATGTATACCTAACTGAATGAAACCTTCAGTCGTTTAACAATCATAATGTTATATAATGTTAACGTGCATAGTACGGTGACTAGCACATAGATCACAAAGCCGTTAGATGCAACATAGCACTCAATTTGACTGCTTTAGTACATTTTAACCACCTTTTTGTAAGTTAAATTTTTTTTTATGAATATTGATTGTTATTCTTTCATGATTTTGTCGACCTGTTTGTTAAAATCTAGCAAGAAAATATTGGATGCAATAATATTTAAAATTATCGAATGAAGTGGAAAATTATTCTATAGTTATTAGTAAATAAATATAACTCTTGGCGTATCAGATTTTGACCATGGTATTTCAACTGTTTTACGTAATTCGACAAATTTTGACCTCAGCCCTCGATATACCTGTAAAATAACTATTTGATGGAATGAAGATTGAAATAGTGACACGTTGCTGGCCCATAGTCTAAAAAAAATCCCATGTTTTAAAGCAACAAACAAATCTATTTAGAATATACTCAATGCAACCCTGAAGTCGAACGCGGGGTCGACGCACGCGCACGCCCTACATACACTCATACAGTGCACGTACATAGTTGCAAATCCGTGGCGCGGGCGCAGGCGTCGTGCATTGTGATTTGTAGTGTTAATAATGTTATGAATGAAATTTGTTTGGGTAATCTTTCGAATTGTACATGTTATAGTTGATATTATATTTCAGAAATATATAAAAGAAAGAGACCGTTTCACGTAGAGAGCACAAAAAACTAAGTATATTCTTTATTAATTCTCCTTTAACTCCAAATACTCCAATATTATTATTAATACTTATACAATTCATAAGAAGACCCATCAGTTTCCTTATCCGACCTCCTATAATAAGCGATACTCGTAATCACACTCGGTAATTGCTAGGTGTGGTCCACGCATTACTTCTACAAATTATAACAGAGATAAGCCAGTTTCAGTTTAGGCCGAGCGAACATTAGTAAGTAGTTTCATTGGGTATAGCATTTTCTTTATGTAGTATTTTTGTATCTTGTTGCTGTGGCATTAGAAGGAACTTCTATTTACAAGCTGCGCTACAGTTGTAATCTTAAAAATTTAGAAATTTATGATTTTGATAAGCTAGAACTGAATGACTAGTACTTACTAATAAGTATGATCAATGTCTTTTGCTTACAACTGTTGCTGTCAACAATATTTAACAATTAGGTATAATAACATTTTGGCATATTAATAAAATTAAAATAGAAATAATTTTGTTATTGTGGTAACTACAAAATTTCATCTTTAGATATAGTAAGAAATTGTAGGCAGTATCCATGTACAGACTGCCTTAGAACTGGTCACGCATTCGGTTCTCTTATTAAATGGACCTCTAATTATTGTAGTTACTAGATTAGCTGAACACAATTTATAGTGTATTCATGTAAAACGATCGCTATTTTCATTACATTTGAAAATTATATCTTTAGATGAGGATAAAGGATGGCTCAATAAAACGAAAACAATTTTTTTCAATATACCCGTAAAAATACTATGGAGGATAAGTACAAAATTTAGGGATTGTAATCATTCCACAAAACTTACACAAACAAAAGAAGGGGATAACAAACCCTGAAGTTTGGGAAAAAGAATAAAGAACACGTAAGATCGGAGCACACAAGTAACGCAGGGCGGCATTTTATCAACATTATCCTAACCTTAGCCAAGCTGATATAAAAGAAACAAACTGCGTACGTGCCCAACCCACACGTATCACACAACCGTAGGTATAACAGGCGACTAAGACGCCACAAACAGTAGGCAATTAACACACTTATGTACCTGTCATTATCTCTAGCATTACTCAACAATGCCACATAATTGACTCGATCCCATTATAAACTATTGAAAATAGAATAAATTATGTAAATACCCAAGCCAGATATACAAATTAACTCCAATATTCATTCTAGTAAGGGATTTGTTAGTTGAAATTTTTCAGTCGAGCAAATCGCACGAGAGCCATTAGCCATATTGTTATTGCCAGTATTCTCTGTAATGAAGCGGTCGTTTTCGTCCTTTAATATTAACCGTTTTCCCTCCCTTTATGAGTCGAAGCAAACATTCTACTTTTATAACTATCGTTTCATATTATAAATTTATAGTGATAGAAGTAAGACAAATATTATGTACAATAACTACTCCTGGCTTCTATTTGTTGTTGTTTTCAAAAAGATTCAAAGCAATTAGTTTTTTTTTCTTCAGTAGATTGAATATGTTCTAACTATTTTTTTCGCACAGTTTTTGACATTTGTATATTTCAACATATTACGTAGGTATATTTATTTGCAAAAAGTAGCAAGTTTGCTCATACCATAATACTCTGTCTCGGTTTCAGTTAGTGCTCTCTTAATTAATTCCTTTATTATGCGTTCGCATCATTTTTAAATCCCACCGTCAATTTGAATTTTAAATCCCTGCATATTCCTAGTTCCAATTGCAAGTATGCATGCTGATGAGCTATAAAGCTGGATATTGGCTCGAGTGCTAAAGTCTAGGTAAAGAAATCCACCGCAGTTGTTTTTCCAATTGACATTTTGCCTGGAGTTTCCAAGCCATTGCCTCCAACGTCCCGGCGAAGGGCTATTTACATGGAAAGTTAGTGAAATATCAACATCAGCTGCCGATTGTCACGTTATATTGAGATATTCAAACTTTCTCCCGTCGGGGTTGGTGCATCTCATTTAAATAACGAGACACCTCGCTTCATCCCAGCTCGGCTTATCATCTTTGATGTGGACCATTGTATCTGTGCATATTCTCTGTCTTGAGAATAAATTGAAGAAAGCACATTTCTTAGTACCTACTTGTGAATTGTTTTATGTTCAGTATTTTTTTATACTTATACGTACTAGATATATGAACCTAGCTTACATAATTTCACTTCTCGTATTCATTTTTATCCGCCTTTGAACTTTGTCCATTCATATTTAATAAACTTTGGGCTCGGAAGGAACGCGACACGAACATGCTTTCTCCGGCAAAACCCGCGCCGAGGTGAAGTTCAAGACTATTTATAAAACGAGCCAAGACCTTACTCGGCGTCTATTGATCGTCTAGAGAGCACGCACCCCTTATTACGGTAGGTTAGTATGCCCGCGATCGTACCCGGAATGGGCCGAAAACGCCCGAAATTTTACTTCCCCGGCCGTATTGATCGGACTTGACATTGAAATCGTAATAGACGCAAACAGCTGGAAGTGAGGGTGCCGGCCGGGCCCTCACGCAATCCATCTACCCTTCCACGACAACTCGATCTGAGAATCGATTTATCTTTGCTCAACTAGTAATTATGCACGAGAGCCACAAGACGCATTCTAAAATCCCATTTATATTCAAAGCGCTCCGAGTTTGAATGTTATCTAAAATCCGTGTTAGGTGTCGGGCAGGATTGCTCTAATCTCAAAACTAAACACATTGTTGAGTTAGCCAAAGCTTTGTTCTAGGAGCCGTAGCTACAATCACTTGTCCAGACTTGTAACTATAGAATTTCTACAATTTAGCAAACAATGCGATAACATTTATTTTATTTACAATTCCAGCTATCAGTTGTTATTTTTATCGCTGAAATGTTGTGTTATATACGAACTTGAGTATATTGAACGAACATGGAAGTATTATGTAGCGTTATTTCTGCTTTCTTATCAATTGTCCCTTTTACTATAGACGTGCACTCATTTCCTGGGCGTACAAGTTCTGCTACTTACTGCACTTCCTGTGGTATATTATCTTGTCCGTGCAGTGCTGATAGCTTTCTTTTTTGATAAGGCACGAGTAATAACTTTTGGAAAGCGAACATGGCACACGAGATTGCGGCTTTTGCTAATTTAGAACATATTTTATGTGAATTGTTTTAATGAATATTTTCTTTCTCTTTGTTTATTTTCTGACATGAACTTCCTTTATTGCTCAAGTCGGTACCCTAGACGTGTTTTTGTGAGTTAAATGTATTAAACATTACTGCACCGTCATTCAGAAAATTCAATGGTCTGTTACAAATTGTAGAAACTCGTAAGTCACAGTATCACAGCCAATTTCTTTAAAAGCTCGCTAAGAAAGGATAGGATTACGCGCCGGGCGCGGATAAGGAACGAACATACCATATTGACGTAGATTATTTTTCATTTCTTTTATTTAGAAACAATTCTTATCTATCTTTTATTAGAATCTTTAATCTGCTCAAAGCAATTGATCCCGATGAAATAATTTCAAATTCAATCAATTCCTAATCTGTGGGAAGGGAAAACCGACGAAGCAGCAAGCTGAGGACACACCGAGATGTTCCGTTGAATACTGATCAGACGGAAATTATTCCATTACGGGCACTAGAAAAATTCATAAATAAAAAATGGCGATGTCTGCTCTGCTCCAATGCATTTCTATAGAATCACAGCACCAAGTTAAATAAGTGATCACCGGTCGCCGGCACGTGATCTGGGAGTCAAGTGATTCAACACCTGGGACTGAGTGCTACTGGCTCACGTACGTTTTCTTTTGAAAAATTTCAATGAAACTAAATATTAGTCATTATTTAGTTGTTCGTTTTTACACTACAGTACGGGGTATTGAAATCTGACACATAATCAGTAGCGACTCCCGGTTGGTTCTGTTTTCGGAGTATACGAAGTTTAATAATGATGATAAAGATGTCGTTGCTAATTTCGATTAACGCGCTTAACACGGCATACGTAGAAGCAATGAATTTGCCGCTGCAAATTGCGAGCCCAATTGAAGTAATTAATGTATTTGGCTGGTTATGGGTAACAATTGGACAGTTATAAATTTAAAATAGGAACGTAAAGGTCGATAGATTGGCTGTGGCGCAGCGGGCGGCGAGTCCCGCTAATCGATCGATGTCTGTGTGCACACTGCCTGGTTGCACCCGTGCATCATTTTGTCTCTTTCCACCTCCCGATATCGCGACTCCACCATCCTTATCGCTTAGTTATTCATCGTCCCTAACCACCCGGTAGTCGGTTGCCTCCCAGAGTCCTCTCGTATTTAGACACTATCTAATTTATGTTTTAAATTGCGCGCTTTCCCAATCCCTAGGGACGTGTAATGGCTATATCTAGTGTTATCGTTACTGTAATGGGCAATATCATTATGAATTTGTCTGGATTGCTGCACCTGTAATGGCGTAACGCTCGCCCTTTGCTCTGACCTTTAGGGATTTGTTTTCTATCAATGATTGACTTTCGCAAGTCGGGATTGGACGTCTGTGCAATTGTTTGGGTTATTTGGCAAGTTCTAAAGTGCAGTTGCAGTCGCCTACTTATGTAACGCACCTGCCTTATCGGGCCGAGGACCGTAGCTCACGTTCACTCGCCCATTCTATGAATTACTTATAGGTCATAGACCTTTTATTATACTTGTCCTCGTAAAATTGATTATTATTTGCTTTCTAAGGTTAAATTAAACAATGTTGTTAGGTTAGTAGTCTAGTCAGTCCTAGTCAAATGCGTTTCTGAAAAATCATCTTTAACAAAAGATTTTAAAAACATTTCGTGTAAGCGTAAAAACAAGATTCCATTATCAATTCTATCGAACACGTACTTTAAAAGCTTGTCAGACAAAACTGAGACGTTATCCGGGCCGGAAATCTCGCACTAGGGTTAAAGGGATCCACAAGTTTTAGTTCATTTTCCCGCGTTTTTGCCCCTTCTGTAAATGCGCCAAATCCTCCAACATCCCGAAGGAGGCGGGATAAAACGGGACTGACTTAAACACTGAAAGTGCTCTCGACGACTGTGCAAGCACGGACGGAAAAAATTCAAATTTACTTAATCTTATCAAGAACTTTAATGTTACTTTAGAATAGACTCATGATATTTCACAGTAACTTTGTGTTTTATGCTTTATTGCATTAAATTACATTTGAAATAACACCACTTTTTCGATGTACAAATTTTAGCTGACACAGTTTGAAGTAGAAGAATCTATGTGAAGATATTTACGTAAAAACTTCAAATAAGGCATATAATAATACGCAATTCAGCTTTAACACATATATTTTAAACATTATCCAAAAAAATTAAAAGCGGTTTACCTTCAAATTTGAGAGATAATTGGTCTTATAACAAATCTTTATTACATTGATATGCAAATGAATTGGTTTGAATGCACGCCAAAGGATTTAGGATCCAGTTTCGGATTTTAATTGAGATTCATGTATCGAATCATGCAATCGTTATTTTAATGGTTGCATAATTTAATTAGGTCCTGATTTCAATATTGAACAGGTTGATTTGTATTATTTGTAGCGGGTGCTGATAAATCTCTCATTGGAGCGAATTCTTCATTGCATTCTCTGTCTGATTCAAAGCTGCTGAAGAGAATAATATCAAGATACTTTGCATGCTGTGAAAAGATTTGAGAAATCTAAATTTATTTTCTCCCACATGAAGATAATCCCAGTTACATAAGCACTTCTTTACAGAAGAGTCCAATGTACGCCGTTGATCATGTTTTGGATTGGGTAAGCCAGGTTTTAACAAAAATGCATGCATACATCATTTTAACCAACTTGAGCAGAGTCAGTTTTGTCAGATTTACGTACGGTACGTGTGGTTCATGGCACTTTAGAATGGGACCACTCTTTATCTTCCCATGGATGTCGTAAGACGACTAAGGGATAGGCTTATAAACTTCTACTTGTAGGCTATGGGATTGCAACCTGTCACTATTTGATTCCGAATTTCAGTCTTTTCAAGACTGTTGGCTCTGCCTACCTTGCAAGGGATATATGTAGATGTGACTATATGTATGCATGTATGTGTATGTACGTACGTTCATTCAAAACTAAGTACCTACGGTACCTTCACCTTTCATATACTCGTATTAGATTACTTTAAAGGTGTAGTGTAGACCGAATGATATATTTCCACGTTTACGCCGGTTCTGCGATCCTAATCCGGGGAATTAACCGGATAACCGGGCGCCCGGGCCCTCCTCGATTTATTAGCCGAAGCTAGGCGAGAATTATTCTTAGCTAATTTTCGTGATGCATGGATGCGTCCTTTGACGTTAGTTTAAAACGTTTACCTTGTAACCCTGCCGTGGAAGGCAAACCTACGGGAAACATAGAAATAGATTTCATTTCAAAATAATAATACTAGCCATAGCTTTATGACGAAAACACAACTTATAACTAAACTAGCTGTTGCCCGTGGCCCGCGGCATTGTTGTTTAATTAAATCCACTATCGTTTCCAAAGCGCAAGAGTAAAATCAGTGAAAATACCGTAACACTACAGCAAGACGTCAATTTACAAATATATATAATACATTTTCAATCTAAACCGTGGACAAATGTATATTGTCTAGAGTAAAAAAAAAATTGAATTAAAAAAAAAGCGAATTAATAAAAATAATAGACAAATACACTTGAACTTACTTATCTGTTAATTCAGTATTAACAGAAGAAACTTACGTAAGCATCCTATGCATAATAACACAAAACCTGATATCCTTATACATATGCTTGTAGAATACTAATCTCTAATGGACCTATTCAATTGTACCGCTTTACAAGTTGTAAATCCGGTCTAGATATTTACAATTTTAGTGTTTATCCATATTATATTGCTTGGAACTGGATTGGATGCCATTTAATTAAAAGTAGAAACAGATTAACTCTTGACTGTAGCCTTTAACACACGTATAATAAAAATAACTCAGTCTTTGAGATAAAAACGACTCTTTTGACAGAACGGAACAGAACATTTTTGTTCAGAAAGAAAAGGACAAAAGATCAAAAAACTAATAGGAGTAGTAATCGTAGGTACTACAAACACAAATCTCAGACCAATAACTAATTAATTCCTCCGTGAGAAAAAATACTTTTCAGCTGTCAAAATGAGTTATTGTTTAACTTAATAACGCTGACTACCTACCGACATATTTTAGTTAGTAAGACGCGTTATATCAGTCATTGCTCTAACTTATATAACTAATACTCGAATCTATTAGATAAACTAGTCAATGGTTTTCATTAATCTATTACCGCATGATAACTGTATAAACAAACAAACGTGTACATAGACAATGTTATCAATGAGTTCCCCGAACCAATGCATCACCTGGCTGATTAGTTAAAGTATTTGATAGTGTGAATTGATGTGTCCTATTATTAATTAAATTGTATCGTATAAAGTGGTTTAATTGATTACATAGTTTCATAAACACGTAATGGCGGCCTGTGTTTGCCAACTGAAGAATAAGAAAGAAGAATGAAGAGAAAAGAGAAAAGTTAAATATATTACGCCTCTTGCTGCTTACTTTTTATACTTGCCTCGGGTTTTTACGAAGGTACTTTTGCAATGTCCGTTCATCAATATTTTCAACATTTTAAATTAATTTTAAGAAGTTCACACTCATGACATTTGTTCTGGCTAAGTTCAGTCTGAGGGGAAACTGCTTGGAATACGATTGCTTGGAATGCAGCGTTTTGATAGTATCTCTATAAAAAAAAATACTGACTGATCCATAATTCCATACATCCCGGGGAGTCAAAAAAGTCGGTGCTTTAAACTCATAGGTAAACACGAGACTTGCACGTGCGAAGTTACTAGACATTTTTATGCGAATGTTAATAGGACTGAAAGAAAATAGCTACAATGATTATGTTGAGGCTGTTCACCAGTTGACATATGGCCGGTCTAGGCTAGTCAATAGTGTGTTATGTAAGGGCCGTGCGTAGTGCATGTTTATTATTATTGCTGATACGTTCGCCTTGGAGCGGTCGTTATCCTCTGTGGCCTCTGTATGTAGGGCTGGCACGAAATATTGGTTAGAAAAGTACAACAATCATCAATGAATAAATAGAAAAAGTTAATGATGAAGTTAAGATTATCCCAGACTGGCGAAGTTTTATGAAGGCAGTGATGAATGCAGTTGAAGCAGCGAAAGAAATCTGCATTGCGTGGCATGTGCAACGGTATATAAAAAACTATCGCTGTCCCGTGCCAAAGTAGGCTGTGTAGTATTGGCATACCAAATAGGTACTCCGGGGTAGAGTTAGAACCAAAAAAAAATAATAATTTTGTCGAAATGGTTTGATATAAGTACCTGTAAGAAAGCTCATATTTTTCGTTGCGTTTGTCCAAGTTGTATCAACTCAACACCGTCAGAGCTGCGGGTTTTATTTTGTGGCAGTTCTGCCCGAACGTTCGCTCCCACTTTTTCACAAGTAAAACTCTAATAAAAACATTGAACGCCATCACAGCCTGAGAAGTTAAATTTAAGCAAAAAAAAAAACAAAAAACCTAAAGGTCTAAGTTTTTACTGTAAGCCCTAATAAGTAGCCGTGGCTTATCGCACGCGGCGGTCTCGCATATTATAGACTTACGGCTATTGTGAAATGAACACAACAATGATAACGTTTGTGCAGTCATCAAATATGGCTAAAGAAACCGCAGAACAGACAGAACGCTTACTTAAAGGCAGTGTGATAGTCATATTTTGCAATAAAGCACAAAACTAGCACGGCTTAGTGTAACTCGTTTTAGATGTATGGGAATAAGGGTGTGGTCAAGATGGAAAGTGTTATTTTTTATATTGTTTTTCGTTGAGCTGAAATGGCTTGTTCTATCTGTGTGATTTAACCCAATTTATTAAAAATAATTGTTCAATCACATTAAATCTCATAGGCTTGTTTAGATGAATGATCTAAACGAGTTCTTCAAAATATTGTCAGTAGACAATCATTGTAACGCTAAAGTATACTCATAAAAGTGATACTAAAAACATTAATAACCGTAATAATATGTGATGAATACATCGTAATACTGTGTAATACATAGATAAGATAGTATTTTTGAAAAGTGAAACGTTGGTTAATTGGCTCAAACAAAAAAAAATTCACTAAGTGAAGGTATTAAAATTTTATCACACAATATCTTTTTGATTCCATGCTAGTGGTATAAGTAAATAATGGAAATATCACTTTAACAAAATTACAAAATTAAAATACTGTACATGATGTCAAAAATCTACGTCCTGAAATGAAACATGATAAATAAACGACTCGTAAATAAACAATAAAATCGAAATGAAAACTTATGTTCGAAGTCGCGACCCGTCAAACAAGACAGCCATAATTAATAGTCAAACGAACTTACCTGTACGTGAAGTTCGACTGTAATTATGTGAAGTTGTTGTCTCGTCCGAAGATGATGAACAGATTACTAATGTAGTATCGGTCTTGTACTCACTAGCGCCACACAATTTTAAAGCTTGATTGAAAAACTGAACGCATCCCTCTGTGTGCTTCCTCTTCCGGTATCTATGGCCTTATGTCATTCTAGTTCGAAGAATTAATTTTACAGCTGATAACAGGGCAATACAATTAATCTAATTGTTTAGGATCTAATGGGTTGGGAGGGACTCATCATCTTCGGACGAGACAACAACTTCACATAATTACAGTCGAACTTCACGTACAGGTAAGTTCGTTTGACTATTAATTATGTTCGTTGTTGTCTCGTCCTCGATGATGAACAGATTACTAATGTAGATGTTCAAAGACAGAAGTTGTAAAATTAAACCAATAAATCTTTGTAACTGGAAAAGAAATATTTATTATTTTCTTTCTATAATTGACAAAAAACAGATACATGATTTTAATTATTAATTAATCACTTATTTTAAAGATATACTCTCAGCAAATTCTGAGTTATTAATTATAGGACGATTATAAAATTTTCCAAAAATAGCCGATTCTCCAGACCAACCAGCCGTTCGCCTAATCTCGTCAATGTTGACGCCTCTCTTAAACGCCGCAGAAGTCGTGGCATGACGTGTACTGTGCGTTGAGAATGTGGAGATATCTATACCACATTCTTCCATACATTTTTTGATCCAACGGCTGATTGTGCTGGTAGAAACGCTTTTATATGGTTTTCTGAAAGAAATAAATAACATATTTGTTGTTCTTAAATTCTTAGTAATATCCAAGTAGTTAATTAGAGTTCTAGCAGGACAGATGTTTACCCTATCATTAAAGAAGGGTAAAGTAAGAAAAGGTTGGCACTTATTAGGTGCTGATGTTTTGATTAATTTGTCAATTTTGATTGTTATACAATCTTCCTTAATTACTATATTATTTATATCAATTAATGAGATCGTTTGAACTCTTTGGCCTGTGGCAAGAATTAACAATGTTGCAGTCTTTTTAGTTACTAATTCTAAATTATTATCCTCTATATATTTCTCCTCAATAAATTTTAAAACTATGGATACATCCCATGTAATACTATATTTTGGGGCACTAGGTCTCAACCTAAAGAAACCTTTAAAAAGTCTTTTAATTTTTTCATCAGATCCCAATTGTGAGCCCATTATTAATGATAAGGCAGACCTATGTGAATTCAAACTACCATATGACAAGCCTTCATTGAATTTTTTAGTAAGGTATATAATAATATCAGAAATAGATGGTTCTGTTAATGAAATACCTTTTTCTTTTGAGTACCTGGCCCATGCCAGTATGCATGACTGATATTGTTTCAAAGTATTTGTGGAAATAGAAGCCAACATGATTTCTGCTGCATCATTGTTGATTCCTAATTTTAGGAAAGCTTGCCTGATAAGACACCTGCCATCAAGCTGAGGTTCTTGTACAGAGGATGTGGATTCCTTTTGCTTTATCTGTGATAATTTTTTCTAAGGTTTTAAGAACCATAGAAAAAGGTGGAAATGCATAAAAATGGAATTTAGACCAACATAGTGTGAATGCGTCGATAGCAAATGCTTCAGGGTCCGGGTGCCATGATATGAAACATTCACATTTCGCATTCGTTCTACTTGCGAACAAATCCATAGTTGGTTTTCTTAATACAGAGACTATTTTATTATAATATATTTCATTCAATTCCCATTCAGTGTTGGCTAATTGTTTTCGCGACTCAAAATCTGCAATTATGTTGTCTTTTGTATTAATGTATGTTGCAAAAATGTGTATATTTCTTAATTCACACCATTGCCAAATTTGTTTTGAGAGTTTATGTAAATGAGGATACTGGATACCACCATATCTATTGATGTATGAAACCGCAGTGATGTTATCAATTCTAAGAAGAAGATTACTGTTTGTAACATGTGAAGCAAAACACTTTAATGCGAAAAAGGCTGCCAACAATTCCAGGGAATTGATATGAAGTTTTAATTCTTGTTCAGTCCATGTTCCTCCAGTTTGTTTAGCACCACAAGAAGCTCCCCATCCAGTCCTGGATGCATCGCTAAATATTTCTAACTGATAATTATTTTTTCTTATATTGTTGGTTGATTTCATGATTATTCTGGACCACCATCTCAAATCATCTTTACACCGCTCAGTTAATGAGGTCTTTGATTCGAAATTATCATTGTTTTTAAGAAGAGATAGAAATTTTGTTCTCTCTAATTCTTTAGTATATAATAAACCATACTTGATAGCAGGACATACTGATATTAATTTCCCAATAACTTGAGCTAAGAATCTAATTGTAATACTATTTTTTGAATATAATTCCGTTATTAACTTTAAACAATTTTGTCTCTTTTCTTTGGAGATACTGATAGACATATCTAATGTGTTAAAAATAAAGCCTAAGAATTTACATGTCTGTCTTGGAATAAATTCACATTTTTCTCTGTTAATAATAAAACCTAATTTAGATAGCAGTTCTATGGTACAAGTCATATTGTTAAAACATTTGGTGTAGTTACTGTCAATGCATAAATAATCATCGAGGTACACTACTGACAGGTAGCCCTTTTGACGTAGATAAGAGGTCACTGGTTTCATGATTTTTGTGAAAGTTAGTGGGGCTGTGCAAAGACCAAAAGGTAATACATTAAACTGGTAGTATTTTCCCTCAAAATAGAATCTTAAATATTTTTTACTGCTATTATGCATGTTAATCATATAATAAGCGTCTTTTAGATCTAAGGATACTAAGTAATCATTTTTGTGTATCAGTTTACAAACTGTTCTGTAGTCTTCTAACTTAAAATGATCACAGTTAACAAAGGTATTTAATTTTTTAAGATTTAATATAAATCTGTATGATCCATTAGGTTTTTTAATAATAAAAATGGATGAACAAAATTGGTTGTCTACAGGTGAACATACCTCTATGGCTTTCACACATAACAACTTGTTTATTTCTGAATATAGTTGTGATTTTTCAGAATCAGAAAAGTTGTTATTCAAGGGAATGGACCTCTGATGAGGTATTTCCCTGAATGGGATTTTATATCCCTTAACCCAATCCAATATGGTGGGGTCACTTGTTATTTGTTTCCAATTTTGTAAATAATAACAGATTCTTCCTACCTTAACATCTATTTCCTCCCTCGCCTCATTGTTGTTTGATCTTCTTTCTTCACCGCAGACTGATGTTTGTTGTACCGGTGGTAAGGCTGCCCTCCTGACCTCTGGGATCTCTGCTGTATTCCTGCTCGAGGAGGGCCCCGCCAGTTTAAAGTTTTATTATTATTTGTCTTGTCTTTATTTTCATTTTGTTTGACAAAAGGTTTCTTCTTGTCATCACTTTTTAGGTCCTTTCCTGATTTTTGTACAGCTTTGGCTGTCTTTATTTTTTCTGTTAAATTTTCTCCAAATAGGAATTCTCCCGCTTCGGTTTCTAACAAAGAATCTTTGAGATCCTTGTTAATAGTTGACAAGACTAAGGTCCGACGTCCTCTGGAATCCAGGAAAAGAGAATCACACAGCAATCGCCCGGCATCATTCATTTTCTTGATTATGGAGATCTTATTCTCTTGAATGTTCTGTAGGGCCATCTGCAAGGCCTGGCCAATGCAGGATAATGCCGTCGATATTTGTTTTTGACGGTTTTCAATGACCTGGTCTCTTTTCCGAGCACCTTCGTTCATGGCGGCAGCCACTTCTTTATTTAATTTAGGTGCTAATCATCTTTGGTACGTTCTGGAACTCAATATTGTCCTTGTGAAGTGGCTCCCTTTCCTCTTTATCTAATCCTCTGCTAAGGATTTTTGTCCAACGGTCAGCCACTTCCTTATGTAGGATTTCTTTTTTAGGTAATGGAGCAGGTGCCACTCCCAACACATTGAGGATCTCCTCATCTAGGTTAGAATCTTCCTGGTCTAGATTTTCTTCACATGGATTTTCTACAAACTCATCCTCAGGTAGTGGGGTAGGCATGTTTTCTTTGTTATAAGATTGACATTCATCTATCTCCACATCGTCTGTAATGACGAAAAAACTTGTTTATATACTGCATTAAGTCGCGCCATGTACATTCCCACAGAATGTCCTAGGTGCTTTTCGTATGAAAACCACATGTGTTCCCACAGAACACCCTTAGGTTTTATCATTGTTTTATACTTGACAGCCATGTACATTCCCGCAGAATGCCCTAGGCCCAGTGTAAAAAACAATGTATGTTTACAGATATCCTGAGATTCTGTGTTGTGGAAGAGAAAAAATTTGGTTATAACCTCACCTTCACAATCCGATTCGGGGAGTCGGATAATTTTTCTTTCTAATTTCCGAATTTTCTTTAAAAGATGGTTCCTTTCTTCCTCCGAGGACCTTTTTTGTGACATTTTTCAACAATACACTGAAAAACTTATAAAAAATGAGGAAATATGTGACGCCGTTTTTGACACAAAAAACCGAATGACATAAGGCCATAGATACCGGAAGAGGAAGCACACAGAGGGATGCGTTCAGTTTTTCAATCAAGCTTTAAAATTGTGTGGCGCTAGTGAGTACAAGACCGATACTACATTAGTAATCTGTTCATCATCGAGGACGAGACAACAACGAACATAATGTACAATACAAACATTTTTGTTTACGTCTGTCGCAAAAGTAAAAGTGCAGCCAGTTTAACAACACGTAATTTTTTACAACATTGTATATTTGGTTATAAGAAAAAAACACTTAATTTGAAAGCTCTTTGTTTTAACGAGAAGTGACTATAAAATAAAAAAAATACTCATTGGGAATTACTTTTTCATACATACATACATACCTACATAAACTCACGCCTCTTTCCCGGAGGGGTAGGCAGAGACTACCTCTTTCCACTTGCCACGATCCCTGCATACTTCCTTTGCTTCATCCACATTCATAACTCTCTTCATGCAAGCTCGGCGGTTTCGGGCACTTTTGACCTGACCCTTCACCAGGACGTCCTTAATTTGATCAAGATATGTTATATACTTTTTCATATCTACTTAAATGCCAAAAGCAACATAATATGTGCACCCGGGCTTTGGAGCCTACATTGCAAATTGCAAATGCGATCAAAAATATACCAAAGGCGTGGAAGGAAACATAATTTAAATTGAACACGTACTAGTAGAGACTAAACCATAGTTACAAATACTATATTTCATACCAACAAAAAAAAATATCAAAATGCTACAAAGATTGGTGCCATTCAAAACCTCCATACAGTTGCCTAGAAAATAGGTATTCTCTTGGACATGTTTCACACTGAGTTAAGTTCTAATCTGCCAACTTATAAGCCAGACATAGCCAGACTGTGGTTGTTAACCTAATATGCAAATAGGTTGAATTCCACTGTTCAATTACAAGAGAATGAAGCAATAAATTTCTGCTACCCAAAGATTAAATATATTGTCTTAATTTTAATGCGAAATATTGTCTTGATGTTGCAAATAACACTGGATCCCAATGAACCCGCCATCGACCTTTCACTACGGAATGTAATTCGTTGTTTTGATTTTAAGATAGTCTCCGGTCACTGGTTTAACATTTGGGTACCGGAGTTCTGGAGATTTGGACTAGTAACCTTAAAAGTTAAACGAGGGTAGAATAACAACTTTAATGAGCTTATTTGAGACGAAAATTGTGACCGTGTGTCAAGTCTACAATAAAAATTAAACAACATATAAAATAGACATATCGTTAAAAGTAATCTGTATTGAAATTAAAGAAATTGTGTGTTTTCGTATTGTAACTCGTGCGCAATCGTCAAGCTGTCAAATATAACTCAGAATTTAGATGAAATATAAAACTCTTACTCATGGTGGTGATAACAATGAGTTGTGAGTATAAATTCACTAGTACTAGCCACTTCTCTATATTACTTTACTCAATTTTATGGTCAACGCACATATATTTAAAAGTAATCTGTATTAAACCAAAACTGTTATTCTATATATCAAACCAAACCTGTGAAAATTTTAACGATAAAATATAATCTTCAGATTATTTATGATTCATGACAATGTTTTTTTTTTTAAATAAATCTAACGATAAACACAGCAAGTGATAAGTTAAATATTTAATTTATCATTACCGTTTTTATTTATTAAATTACACTTTGTCATATTGTCCTCGCGATAAAAGCGAAGCCCATGTTTGCAACTTTGTAAAACATAGATAAGGGTAATAAAGTGAGAGAATATAGGGAGATAGTATTTATTCTCTCAACTTCATTCAACTCTATCTATTAAGCCAAACAGCTGAACATGACCTATCATTCTTTTCAAGACTATTGGCTACCCCGCAAAGGATATAAACGTGATTACGACGTCGCGTCGACGTCTGTAGTCCTTCCGGGGAAATAGCGAGATTTTATGTAGGTACCTATATATTGTCAAAAGTACCCGAAACCGCCGAGCTTGCATGAAGAGAGTTATGAATGTGGATGAAGCAAAGGAAATATGCAGAGATCGTGGCAAGTGGAAAGAGGTAGTCTCTGCCTACCCCTCCGGGAAAGAGGCGTGATTTTATGTATGTATGTATGTACCTATATATTTTGTTATGTTTCGGAACAGAAGAGAAAAATAAAACCGATGGCCTTGTTGAAGACCACTCTAAATAAAGATATAAGTAATGTTATCATGTACGAGTATGAAATGCAGGGTTATCTGTGCATGCCAAATGATACGTATATTGATAACGCCTGTCACTGATAGCGCCGTTGTTTTTTATAGAAAATACTAGCTTATCAAGTAAATTGCAAGGTCAGTCAATCTTTAGTAGCTCTTAAGCCATTTATTTCGCTTTTGCTAGAAAGATATCTTAGGAAATCTATATTGCTTAATGTTTTTGTAATACTATCTGTATTTTTGACTATTTGTGCCACAATAAATTAAAAAAAAAAACATTCGTAATTATCTTAAATTTCATGCAACTACATATATGTAGTTATATAAAATCCTAGACGGGTAAGCAGTTTATTTTTAATTTTTTAAATATCCACTCGTCACTCTGTGAATGTTTATTGTGGCGAATATGCAATGTATAATGTCTACACAAAACCACTTATGGCACACTATGGATAAAAACCAAAAAATATATCAAGTATATCTCAAATTCCCTGAACGGGAAAGTACCAACGCGATGGAAAACGTAACGACATATAAAACGAAGCTAAAAGCATGCAATAAGCCGGTGAAAAAGCATAGACAGACAGCACTCAGACTCAAAACAAATATTAGCTAGCTCGGGAATCGAATACGGCATGTCGTTAGCACTCCAACACCATGCCATTAAGTGTTGTAACTCATTGACTGAAATGTTAATGTGTTCCATTCAATGGTTCTCATTACTACTTTAATTATATTACGTTAGAACTAGTTATAGGCTTCGGCTTTGCTTGCGTGTGGAGATATTAAAATTAACAAAATTCAGAAAGTGATATGTGACTTCAGAATGAATTCATGGTATTCTGACAAGCCTGCATGCAAAGTATGATGAACGTGAATGAAGCAAAAGAAGTATGGTATGATCATGGCATGTGAATGGATTGGTCTCTGCCTATAAGCCTATTTCTCTGGAACAAGAGGCGTGATCGATGTCTCTGGTTTAAATATATCATCAGCAAGAACATGTTAAACTGTAAGGTTACCATTTAAAAATAAATCTTCACTTGCATTCAAATTGTAATGTAATTGGCGTCTTCTAGTTAATTCAGACATCGAGCTGTGTCATCACTGCCTATAGTCGTCTATTGACTAATGCGGTATCATTGAATGTACGTTCTAAGTGCCAGGGGCACGCGATGTGTGCGTTCGAACACTAAACCTAATTGTTGAGAGTAAACAAGTCGGATAGAATTATATGGTACATTGAAGGAAATACGAATAGCGACACTTTGTCGACCTGCACGATAGTAAATTTCAACTAAATATTTATTTGTGTGTATAGCAACAACGAGATAAATTTGGAAATTTCATTGTATTTATTTACCTTATATTGGTATTAGAAATGAGCTTTATGTATTTGAATGTAAATACCATTTCGCTCACCTTTTTAATTAAATGAAATAAAAACGTTGTGTCGTGAAGTCAGCACTGCGCTGAGCTATTACTTTTAACATTGCTTATTCTTATAATATGGGTTATTTTCCCCTGCAAAGATTGCGGAGATCAGATGGGAGGTGCTTCGTTCCTGACTTACCCAATCCAGAATCCATGGTCAGGGCTTCCTCCGGGCTCCTCTCCAGAGTGGTGAGGATACATTCGGGACTACAGCCAAAAGATTCTTATCAGCTGATTTGATTGTTATTTGCATTTGACGACGATTTTTTAAATATCTTCACTCTTACAGGACTTAAAATAAATTCCTATTTGCATACAGAACCAAGAGTCGATAACAATAATTAAATTATCTACAAATAGACAATTTTCTGATAGATTTATGCGTTATAAAGCAGAGTTTACGATTATTGTGTGATCGTTACGAGCTCGTGTTATACAGTCGTCTGATAGCCCCAAGGGAGCAATTGTTATAGATTTATTCATTTATGATATCATATTTATTAACTACAAATACCTATCAGTATCACATACTAAGTTACTTAAGGTACAGTTTAGAACGTCTACTACAAATAAACTGGAAAAAGGCACGTTATAAAAATAATTAACTTTTAGTCTTATTCATAAAATTTTACTATTTTGAGGAAGCAAAAATGTTATTTCAAAACAAGTAATGCAAGAAATTACTGTAAGTACATGTGAAACAAAATAAGTACTGATTAATTAATCTCTTTAGGTCAAAGGCTATCGCACTATGTAGGAAAAATAAAGTACAAATAATGGATGCATTTTAATTAGTGCTTCCAAGTTACAGAGCCGGATTACCTAAAAGGGTAATGCTATTGTAAATATTAGTCCCTCGTTTGTTTTATTTATTACTTGAAATATCTCCCCAGGATTTGCTTAGGGATCTTCACATTCCTTAATCCGTCCCTGTCTTTGAATATTTTCCTGCACACACAAAGTTATGACACTTTGATTTTAGTTTTGTTCATTAATTACAGTGTTTCTCAAATTTTAACGTTTCATACATAAAACTTAAATGAAAATATTCACACTTCGATAATGCTTTTAGCGCATTGTTTGTTTTACGCAGTAAAAAATATTTAGTCATAAAACCTATCTCAGTTAGGCGTCTGTGTAGAGTGACTAATTTTAGATTTTTCTTTGAATTGTTAACAAAAACATATTTATTGTTTGCATTTTTAATCTATTTATTTTAACAGTCGGTATATTATATTTCGATAAAAAAATATATTTTTAAACTGAATTTTATAAAATCATCTGTCTTCGCGACTGTGTCCACTCAACTTGTCAACAAGGTGTTGGTTCAGCTGTCGAGTCACGTGTCACCAACACACCCGGTTATCAACACTGTTGACAGTATATAATCTCGATTTCATTATGGACTCTTCGACCAATCAGTTGCATCGAGTTAAACCGGTGTTCTTAATTTAATTTTTTATAATTTAAAATAAGTATTGACTAAATATTATCAATTTTAAAGTGAGAATGCTATTATGCGCGCTTTATTGCCAGTATCATTTTGATTTAACCTTTAGAAAAAGATATCACGTTTTTTGCGGTTTTTCAAAGTCATTTTAATTCATTCGTAAGTACTCAGTGGCAATATTTTACTATTAATTAATAAATGTTACAGTCACTAGCATGGAAAACTATATATTTTAACAGAAAAATACTAAAAATAGAAAAAAGCCGTCGTAGAAAATGGACTATCCCACTATTATTCAGTCAAATCCAATGCCCGCAAACATTGCCAAAATGGCGCAAAAATATTTCAAATGTACAGTACCCAGACCAGACTGCACACTTAAAACATCATATATTATTCGAGAACTAGTGTATTCACTGGCTATACTAAATAAATAGTGGGTGTGCAAACCAAATGTGTTCATGTTTGCAGTGCCGAATGAGTTTGCAATTGACATGCGCGCATGTGCAATCTGTGCAATACCATACGAGTAGGTGAGTTGTCAGCAAAATTATTATTTAAAATAAAAAAATATTATTAAAAAATTTAAATGTGTTCTATTATTCCTTTCCTCTCCGAAAACAACACGGCAAAATTACAACATCATTCCAGGAATACGTATGTACATATATGTTAGTGATGGCTCAATAATTAAATTCTCATATTACTAATTAATGCCAATTATTGCATCTATAGTAAGTATAGGATACTCGCGAAATGCTCTGAAACCGTCGATAATTCTATTACGTATATGCTAGGTCTTAAAAATGTTTGTAATACTCACATGTAGGCTATGTTTCTCATCTAATACCACAGAATTATTAATGTCCAGAACGGACGCTCTAACCAGATTTAGTCGCCTCGACACCGAAATGAAGAATATTTTTTGTAAGTTTTTTTTAAGAAATGTTTTAAAATATTTTTTTAACTTACTATTGTGTTCAACGATTTTGATTGTTTTTCATTATTATTATCCTAGTATATTTAAAGTAATTCGTTACCACTGTACTTCAAAATAAAAAAGTCTGTTAGGTTTATAAATGTACAAATTGTTAAAGATTGTTATTAATGATGTACTTAGGTAGGTACGTTTAACAACTATTGGCAAACTATATAAATTAAAATAATTTGTCACTTTTTCTATAGCACTTAAAGTTTAATTTAAGTAGGTACATTTACGATAAAAAAATTAAATAGAAAAAAGTACGAAGGCATTGCTTATTTCAAGAGACATTTTCTTCAGTAGACCCGCGAGAGGAGAGATAAATATTAGAACACACTAGCGTATGCATAAAGTAATGGAACCAGTGAACTTAAATTTATTTGGCCCTGGTGCAATGTCGGCATTGAGATAGTACGTATCAGGTACCTGGTAGTAATTTAATAATTGCTTGCCACTTTTATTTTTTATTTTAAATGTTTCGTGTATTGAAATCTATTTTTTTTAATAAATTATATTTTTGCATTCTTAAAAAAAAACAATCTAGATAAGTACTTAGGTAATTTTTTTACAAATGCGGGAATTAGTAAAAATGGCATTGAGTTTTATTGCCGAACCGTGAACTAAAAGAACCTCATATAATGGTCCTGACATAACAATACTAACTACCTAAGTAACGACAATACCAAGTCAGGATAAGTAGTTTTCCATGTAGCGTCTCGCCTAGCGAAAAAGCTTTAACATTACCACTTCTTTATCAGTACATCAAACGTAATTAAAAGAGAATACATTTTAAATAGGTTCTCTTGACGATGTAGCTTTAAAATGTCCATTCTAAAGAAAACGTATTATTTCTTAATATGAACATGACCACGTTACATAAATAGCTTAATAAAAATTATATTCAATTCAATGGGTTAAAAATAAACAATCGAAAAATATTGTCACGAGTATGGAAACTGCACTGAAAAAATATGAACAGAGCATCCAAGACCTAACCATTCAAGCATTAATTTACTATTTTATTTATTAGTTAGTCTTTAAACGATCACGCTAATAAAACAATTTATTTGACATAAAAATATAAACAGTTACAATAAAGACGTCTGTCGTCAACACTCTCATCAAAAACGCATCAAAAACCCTGAACATTTGCACCCGACCATTTTTAAGATGCATTTGTATAAATTCTGCTTTATTCTCCGTAGAGACGTGCAACCGGCAATAAACCAGTAACGACTTTGTTGCATAGTTTACACGTCTTGCTTCAAGATATGATTACTAGTTACAACTTTTGAATGGTCCCCTTTCAATGCTTTAGTGCAGTACAAAACATAAACTGCTTTACAAACCAATGTTGAGGTTCATTGATTTTTGTTTTGATTTCTTAACTTAAGCAAATATTTGTGTTTTAAATAACTCTGCTGGTGAAATCAATACGTGTTTTAGCTTTACGTTCAGTTTTGCGATATAGCGCGATATGTACAAAGTTAGGCTTATTATTTAGGTCTTGAATCATGTCACGTCAAAATTTTTACATTTTTGGTTTCAAATGTGTATAAAGTTGAATGTAGAAATAAAAGAATATTTCGAGAATTCATTCTGGATTTTTACGTGAAATTGAAAGGCGTGAAATGCCTTAACTCAATAGGTATGAAAGTATGCGACGCGAAATATGGAATTTTCTGTACGCGTTACTAATTCACGCGCAAGCGAGACATCGGATTTTTGAGAGGTCTTCACACCCATCACTCTGAATATGCATACGAATATTTCAAGCATCCCTTGCAAATTCTCAAGGTACGCGGGGCATTTTCAATACCGTCTGAATCCTTTTACAGATATCCCTTTGTGAAGATTAACAAATTGCACGCTACAATTCCCGAGAGCTGTATCGACATTTGCGAGAGTAATAAATGCTGGAGATTTACATAAACCACCGGGTCCTTTGACAGTCGAATACTGATGAGAACTCGAGAGTAATGGCCGTGATGACATAAACCCGCAATTTCGCTGCGCAAGTAACGATATTTTTCTTAGTTCCAAACTTTCTAAATCTATGAAAATTGCTGAGCAGAAAATATGATAAGATTGCGGGAGAGCCATTCAATTGCATTTGTAGAATGCATTTTCTGATACAAAGGGCTGTATTAGCGTGGAAGTTCCAGACAATGGTAAACACAGGAACTACCCAACCACGCAACCGTCAGGATAAATGTATTGAGCACTGCAAATATACCATCCACCGCAGACTTATTGTTTGAGATGGCAAGCTGAAATATTGGTACTTAAGTTGGTATGTTTCCTTTATTCTTGATGTAATTTGGTCCATATTCTTAGTTTACTTCGCTCGATTGCAATAAATTGAGATATTTCAAGGGTGCAACTGTAGCAAGAGTAAGATATATAGGTATAAGTAGTAAATCTAATAGTTAGTAACTTGCACGGTAATAACAAAATAAATTAGTGGAAAGATTTTTTTTACTGTGATATCTTTGCCGTTGGTGCCAGAAGGAATAATGTCGTCAAAGTTATTGACGTCAAGCAAACATGTCGTAAAGTTGTTTTTCATCCTTTGATCTTAACTTTACCTGTAGGTACGCTAAGTTGAACAGATTTTATTCTAGACGAGACTCTCGAAATATATTTTCTTTTTTCAGAATTTGGTACAGTTACAATTCTTTAAAAAAATTCAAAGGCCGCCTGTTACTTTGGTTAAAGTTAGCTTGGTTATAAAACAAAGAAAATGTCAGTCTAACAATTTATGTAAAGTCTGTAGTATACTAACATCTCTTCAGAAATTGGATACCTAAACCCAATACCCTGATTAATATTTCAATAAACTATTTAAAGGATATTGGATCTAGTATTGAATATCTTGTTGAAGTTAATTGGATTTGCTCCGGGTTTCCATTTCTGTTAGCCTTTCAGACCACTTAAGTGCTTCGCTTTTAATTTTTATCTCTAGTTATAGCATAATGTTGGTAGTAGTCTGTGGCGAGTGCCGGTATAAAATAATGAGAATGCGGAAGTACACTTCGTAGTATAACATTCATAAAATATAAACATAATGTCGGATTTTGGGATAAAACATTACGGATGAGTTGAAAAAGAGCGAAATTAGAATAATCACAAAATTTTACAAATTTACAATCAAACCTTTTCAATAATTTGTAGTAGTAAACAATTAATAATTACAATTAAAACTGAGTTGTAATTTTTTTCCTGCTAAAGAATTTTAATCTGATGAATTGAGAAAGATTTTTTTTCACGAAAAATATCTCGATAACTTCTTTGAAGCATTCATAAATTCTGTGTCCTTTTTATTTTATCTTCATGGCTAGTACAGACGACGGGAAATATAATAGGAAAAGTTTCATTTGGCTAATTAAAAATAAGCCACCCCCGGGCGCAATTCAGATTTATGCTCATTATTCAACCATGTCTGTTATTTTTTACAAAACGCTCAGTGTACTGAAGAAACAAAGGACAATAGATTACTACAACATGATTATATTGTTAAAATTGTCTAGCTTTTAAAATATTGATACATAATGTTTATCTATTTTTCTTTCTTATCCTTTATTACTCGTATTCGAGCAATTTCTTCACCACATTTCGTGGCCATTCAGTCTTCTCGGGGCTCTGTCTACCCCGTAAGGGATATAGACGTGACTATATGTATGTACTATGTATGCATTTCTCCAAAATGATTTGATCGGTACATGTTCTTTTCCCTTTATTAATGGATATTTGTTCAGTGTTTTTAATGAATGTCTGCAAAAGCACACTTGTCGATTGGGGCGGCTCCCCATATAGCTCTATAATGAATCTCGTCACCTCAGCTCGGGAAGTTTTAATGTGTGTACATTCGTCCGGGACGCCGCACAGTACTTCGTTTCAAGTACTCTTTATTCTACTCGGTCGAAAATTAAAAGTTGAAACAGAAATAACGCTTTTAAATTAATGGCCCTAATAAAAAAATAGCGAGCTTTTTGTTTAGATCATTAATTACATGCAGTTAACATGTACTAAAATTCTTCGCAAATGATAAATGCCAATAAAATATACTTTTACGAAGGAACAATATATATCTTTATATAAAATATTTATGATTAAAACAAGATCATTTGGAATTTCGGAAACAAAGTGCCATTTTCTACAATAAAAAGGGAAAAGGAAAAACAGGATTGAAATATTACGAAATCGTTGCTACACGTTATGTTACAAAGATGAATTGTATTTTCAGGATCAGTAACAAATAATAAAAATTCGACCAAAATTGTTAAAATATTTCTCCACTATAATTTCTGTACTCTCATTATTTTAACAACTGTTATCGAAAAGAGCTCTCTTCGCTTTCGTTATTTGAGCAACGAACAAACACACGTTATAATCACCGCTTCAATTTCAACGTTTCATTTACAGTTCTTCATTTAACTCCGAAGATTTTAGCGGAAGCGATTTGTAGGTACGAACGTTTCGTTCGACACCATTGAGACAAGAGTTTACCGGCTGCCAAGTTACCCCGCACTATGTAAATTCAACCGACGTAATTAGAGGAAACTGCGATCGTCTGAGTCAGTTAAATAGCCCAGTCTGCCTGTTAATAGACTCTAGTGCAGACTGAAATCCGCTTCAGTGTGTTCCTACATCTGCGACTGCGGTGAAATGGAGCGTATTTTGGCATTTACGAAAATTACTTATTTTTTTTTTATTTTATTAATAGGTATAGGACTTTTTCATTTTCACAACGAACATGTCAGAGCTAAATACTTAGCAAGTGGGTATGTTCAGTTAGGGTATTTATCGCAATTCTCACAGGGACAGGATCTAACGGCATCTTTAAAATGACGCGGGCAAAATAACTATTTATTGTAAATAGTGAAACGTCAAAATAAATGTATATACCTATTTTTAAAGGTTCATTGGCATATCATGGTATTTGTGAAGAATCATAAAAATTGTTTTCTACGTATATCCACTTTAAGAGGTTCGTTGCAGTATCAAGAGTTATGTGTCAGTTTACAGCCTCACAGCGTCATCAGACAACTGTTAAAGGCGACAATTGCGAGACAAAGCGTGATCGGATTGAGTAAATAAATAGTCCGAGTTGGAGTGCTCATCAATCTGAACGTACAAGTAAATTGTGCAAGTTTGCAGCCGGTGACATAAAGTAATGAGAATTTGGAAGTGTAGCATTTTAGTTTGATAAGTCTGAGAACGGCCTCCAATATAACAGAACGTTACAATGAAACGTTGTACAACTCGAAAGCAATCTAATATATAGATAGATAGATGTTTTTTTTTCAAGACGTATTTGGCAATATCTACACACTTCTATGCTCTCTATATTTTGTTATCGAGTTCGTCGCCCGCAACCTGCAACCTCACTAAACTTTCGTGAGCGCGACACTTAACAATTTAATTGTCACTCATTAGTCCTAAGGCGAGGAGACTAGCGCTGTTTTAATTAACACTGTAATTCATTGTCATTTCATTAGCTGTGCGCCGTCATTTTTCACTTGATTCAGCAAAGTGTTTCACTATTTATAGTTATCAATCATTCGGTTGCGGCACAGCATCTGTCGTTGAGCAGAATCAATCATGTGAGCTGCTGACGCTCCGTCGGCCACATATTTATCACTTTCAAGTCTAGAGCGATTGTTATTCGCAAAACGGGCACTTATATGAGCGAAATGTTCAGGTTGTAAGTTATAAAAGGTGCCATGTGGTTCTCGGCACCAACATGATAGGACCACTCCATCTCGTTCCTATGGATTTCGTAAAAGGCGACTAAGGGATAGGCTTATATACTTTTCAAGACTGTTGGCTCTGTGGGGGACTGTAGACCCCGCAAGGGATATAGACGTGATTATATGTGTGTATGTAAGGAATAGATGTTTTAGTTGTGAAGATAGTGTTTGCTATGCCGGATGGCCCGCCCCCTCCCGCCGACTTGGCAAACTGCACTATACAGCAAGCAAACTGCAAATCATACCGAGTTTGTTAGGTCAACGCTCTCGCCGGTTACGTTTTATGTGTTCCTGGTGTCACGACGTCACTCTAATAATAGATAGGAATGCTTAACATCAATATATGCACATCGGTATGCAAGTTCCTTACATATGCGGACCGCATTTTAGTAAGCAACATCAATTCGTTTCATAATGCGATGAGTAACACAATAGCTAGAGTCTATTGCCAAAAGAGGAACAAAGAAGGATTTAATACCTTCATTGAATATTGTTTGTCATAAAGACATTCAACATCATTAATCATATATGCCAGTGAAATGGTTGTAAGAGAGAAATCGAACCAATTACTATAATAATGTTACTAGTTTCTGGCCGCAGCTTCTCTCGTGTTTACCGCAAATTCCATAGTGTTTTTGTGGTGAACAAAATAGCCTATTTACTTAGTACTCCAATTATATTTGAGATTGGATTATTTCCTTGTTACCATATTGTCAAACACGTATATGTCTTGCGTCAAAAGTAATATTCTCTCCATTAAATGGAAGTCTTATCACATTTGAATACACATACATTGAAAATAACACCCGTTTAATTGACTACAGCGCGAACTCATCAAACTTTCATTATCAACCCTAAAATTGCGCGGACGTGAACAAAATTCGCCCAATCGATTCCTTTTGTTTGACTTCGTCTCCTTATACTCAGTAATTGCCTTCCCTTTCATTATTCAACTTTATGCAGTCATTTACTTGCCTCATGACATAACGAAATCCTAGATGTATCGAATTCATTTGTACTTGACAGTTCGATGATTATCAATTTGAGTGGCTGGTGTTTACAAAAAAAAATGTACTTACCTAATTACATTTGTGTTATGTTCCTTGCAATCATGTTTAATTAATAAGTCAATATCTACTTCTTAGTCAAAGAATCATTACATATTAAAATATCATATGAATTATAATCGTTGACAAAAACTTTTATTTTTGATGTTATTGTTACTCCTTTACAGTATAATCATTATAATTTTTAAGCAGTAAAAACATATACATAAAATAATCTAATTCATAAGCAAAATAATGTCGTGAAACTTCTGTGATTATATTATTTTGAAGTTATTGCGAGAAAGTACGTGTGGGTAGATGCATTAATCGCAATATGTAAATGGGATATGAAATATTGAAATTGCGAGAGTGGTTTTACAATGACTACGATTTAGGGTCTTTGTTAGAAAGTTAGTCGTAAGTACGGCTTATACTTGGTCTGCTTTTCATTTTCATGGATAGTGGATACTAGCTATCTTTGAGTTATAATAATATGCAAAAGTATATGTATTTACCACTAAAAAAAAACCTTGCTTTACTTACCCAACATATTGCAAACAGAAGCTAATACGTATCAATCTGAGACTTTACTATATTCATCAGAATTAACAACATATTGTGCATATTTTTTTATACTTACAAATTGACGGGTTACCCGTAGCCTTCGGTAGGAAAGGAGTTCCTTCGAAGAAGGAAGTATTCGAGCATTCTCGCAATAGGTGATCACTTACAAAGAGAAGAGTGGGGATAACAAACCAGATTATAACGACGTTAATATAAATATTTTCTTCTAACAGATCGAAGACGAGGGTAATCATGGCAACGACGAGACGAGGCTGTTCATCCTGTCAACGCTCGCCGGCCAGCACAAGCCCAGGGTCTCCTGTGCCCTGTGCAAGGAGACGCTCCATGTCTTCGACCGGTATCCCTTGGTTGATGGCACCTTTTTCTTGAGCCCCATTCAGCATACCAGCAGCGCTGTTGAGGTATGTGTTAAAAAAGAGATATGCTAGATTGTTAAGTTCTTAGCTTTAAACTTGAGCTTCTGTTTGAATACATTTACTGTATTGAGAGAATTCTTTCTTCTTTTGCCGCTATAAAAAAAAAACTATTATTTAGTTTAAAAACCTATTGTGATATTTTTGACCTTATAGTTAATAACAAAATCCAAATAAAATTTTAAGTTTAGAGAAATAAATAAAAATGAAATCGCGTGATCCAATCAAAAAGTTTCATCTACTTCAGTTAATGGTTAAAAAAATATATAATTAACTTTCGAAACTTGCGAATACCTGAAGTACATGACTGAAATTCTTGGAAAATTTAGCTTAAAGGTGAACTGATAAAAAAGTTTGATAATAATGGCTGCCACAAACTGTGAATTGGAGTGGTTCGTGTTTCGTTAAACTTTGGCAATCACGATATCTTACAAGATTATTAGAGACGATAACATCAATGTATTTTTAAAACAAAAAAGTTATTGTTCATGACACTATTTTTTTTTTGTTTTAAAAACAGAGTGCTTTTAAACTAAGTTTAAATCTACCACCGGTTTCGATAGTGCAAACTAATATTTTATCGAAAACAAAAAATTCTTTAGGTCATATATACCTTTAATCATTTGAATCTCAATTCCATCACCAAGCCGTACAATTAAACGTCGCCGTGGCCTTTCAGTCTTTATAAGACTGTTGGCTCTGTCTACCCCGCAAGGGATATAAACGTAATTATATGTATGTATGTATCATAGAGTATTTATTTCCATAGAATACAAAAAGTGATTTCTGTATTCTGTGAGTATTCCTAATAGAAATTCTTCCCAAGACTTTTTGACCTGCCTATGTTCAGAGAAAGAAAATAAATAATTTTTTTTCTAATATACCTACCTGAAACCATACGATACGTTGGCAAATTTTATTTTTAATCAAATTATAGCGCAGATCAAAACTGAGTATTGTAAAAAACAATTCAAATCCATTCTCGTTTACCAAACATGTTTATATTCTTTAAACAAAACTTTATTTCAATGTACAACCAGACAGTCTGCCAATAGCTCCTTTGTTTTAAAATATCTGAATCACAAGTTTATATCTGTAAACTTAAATAAGATTCCGCCAAGTTTGTTCAAGTCTACGAAATAACAAACGCTCCTTAAGTGAGTACAAACAATAAGAGGTGAAGCTTCATGAATATGTTCTTGAAGTTCGTTGTTCTGTGGAAAGTTTGTATAGACCGTGGGTGGGGGAACAAGTTAATTTATTGGGTGCAATTAGTTTTATGAACTGGTAAAAAGGTGACAGGACAAGGGAAACTAAAAATACTTATGAAAAATGTAATAATCTTCTTAGTCAGATTATTAACTTCAAAAATGCTGATTGGATTAAATAATTCTAAAATTTATCACTAAGTAAATTGTAGTTAGTAGTTTACTGTAAAAAAATATTTGCTTCGAGCATTTACATTAACACTAATGACGAGAACATTTAAAGCAGAAATATTAAGTTTATCCATCTAAATGTATTCACTTTCCAACGAATAACATATTCTCGTATTTTTCTTTAAGAATAAGTTTGCGTTTCCTTGCTCTCTGTTTGTGTACACATAACTCGGGACTTCTGACACTGTTTGTTTAAAACGTTAAAGAGAAACATGGCGACGGATACGATGTTTGTATAACGTTTGAATTAGCATGCGCCCTAAAGGATTCCCACTTTACGGCATGAAGTGTCGCCTAAAAGGGTCAGGATGACTTGTTTGAGAACTGACTTTTTTCAGTTGCACGTTTGGTTTATGTGTGAAGTGAGTTTTTGCCACTTGCTTTTTTGTTGCGAGGTTGTGATGAATGGGATAGAGCTTTATTCAGTAGCATTTTATAGTACCTCGGTGAGGTGCGTGATAGTCGAGAGATATGAAAGGCTTTCAATTTGCAATTGGAACTCTTTGAAATAAAATTGATATTGATCTGGCTAACATAAGGCTGTGATTTAGGACATTGGTAGGAATGAACTTTAAAGAAAAGACCTTTGAAAGACTTATTTGTGCCATAAAATTCTTTTAAAAATCTCTGACTTGGGACACTGATAGTAGAAAAATTCCTTCAAAATAACATAGAGCTAAACATGATGATGAAAACAAAATTAGAGGCGATAATACAAAAATGAGTGTTAAAAATAATCAAAATTAACAAAACCTATTTTTCCCACGTTACAATTCTTAATTTTATTTCATCTTTTCATAGGTGAAGGTAGAAGGGCGTACGCAGTATTTAACCTGCGTGTGCATGGGCTGCCTGGAGCGCTGCGACCCAGAACGCACCATCCGCTGCCGGTTCTGTGGCCAGAAGTGGGATGGCTCGTCCTTGGTCCTTGGCACCATGTACTCCTATGACATCTTCATGGCCACGCCCTGTTGCGCTGAACGATTGAAGGTAAATGTTTAGCTGTACTTTACAGGTAGTCATCATATCAGGATATCTATTAGGGTATTTTAGCGACTTTCTTATGAATGGGAATTTATAACCCGTGCTGGCGTCCTAATCCTAATTAGTGAATTTTGTGGTGCTCGCCAAGAGGTTTAATCACAGGTCAAATAAATAGGTATTACCGGAATGTTCATATTAAATTCCAGTTGTCATCTAAAACTAATTTTGATAATTTCGTCTACAGTGCAACAGCTGCTACAAGCCGCTGCTCCACCCGCAACAGCGGCTGAACTACTCGGACTACTCTCACCCGCTGACGTGCCCGCACTGCCGCGCGCTGGACTCCCACTTCGTCAAGCCCCTCGGCTACTGCTACACAAAACGGGCCTACCCGCTCTTCCAGCAGTGGCCATAACAGTCGGCGGTGCCGGGGACCTCCCCCGGCACCCCCCCTGCTACCGCTGATACGTGGAATCCCGCACCGTCCCCCCCGCGCCGCGCCTCCCCGCCGGCCCTCCGGCCAGTCGTCAATACGAGTATGGCTTCGCGCGCGCCTGAACCCCCAGCTGAAGAACCCGCTAAGTACCTCGCTCCGACCCTCGCCAGCATCACCGAGTCTCTCTCCTTACTCGGCCTCAGCCCGGAGACTCTAGCCATGAGCCTCGGTGAGTCTCTAGCCGACCGGTACCTAGCCACTCTTCGGCCCAAGCCCGTGTCGCTCGAGCGCCCGGCCCTCGGCGGCTGCGGCAGCCTCCGCCGCGCGCCCCTCGCCGAACCCTCCCTTCAGCTGTTCTCGAACGACTTCATCGACTACTTAAACCAAATCGCGTAATCAGTGATGGACTCGAACAATTGTGTCAGTGACGCTAGGAATAATTTCTGTTAAATTAAGTTGGTATTATTGCAAATAATTTTATGTGTCGGTTTAAATCATACTATTGATTTTATTTTAATTTTATTCTGCACTTTGTTGATTAGATGTTGTTTTTATCGGAAATAACGATTAGTAAAAGTGACGCCAGAAATTGCATTTTTGTTTTTTCGATTGAATTCTGTAGTACCCTTTAGGAGACGGCGGTTTAAATTATTACCTACATTTCAGTGATAATGATGTAGCCCTATCTAATAGGGACTATTGAGCGGTGTGTTGTTTAGTTCAATTTAGTTTATTAGTTATGTTTTATTTTAGCAAAATTTTAAAGCTAACTTAAGTGTTATACAATATTTTCGTAGGTTTATTGCGATCATTTTATTTTCTCCCACCAAATGGCTCTTTGACGGTAGCGATTCAACGAAAGACGCCATGTTAGTTTATTCTTTATCATTTTAACTCTACTTTTAATTTAAACAATAACGATGGTAGAGGATTTTAATCGTAAGTTATTGCTGTGTCACCAATAATATGATTAGCCTGTCTATATCTATTATAGTTATTGTAGGATTGTGTATCGTGAATTGTTTTTTTTTATTATTATCTTATTTTATTCTTATCTCAGTGATTAGTGGAGAAAATTGAATAAATTAAAAAAATTCTAACTATATTGTTTTTGGAATCGTGCCATATCAGATAAAATATTGCTATTTAGTTATTTTTGAGTGAAAATTATATCTCTTTAAATGAACCTCTAATCATTGAGACAATGTTTATTGCATTTTCAAAAAGACGAGAGCTATTTCTTTTTTGTTTTTGTTTTTTGTTAAACTCTTCAGAACTTTCGGCGTACTTCGTAGTTTAGGTTAAGGGTTTTCTTATAATTATCATGAATGTCTATTTATTTGTAAGTGAATAGCGCTTCAACATAAATAAGCGTACTATAAGTGATGTGCACATTTACTCATAACTGGTTAATGTTAACGTTTTAGATAAGGTTTTTTATACATTTGATACTTATTACTCGCAAAGTGATTACAAGTGATAAATCTTAGTTCTAGTGCGTGTTTAGTGATAATAAAGTGGTGCGGATCAAAAACGGGATCGTTAGGACTTGTGACATATGAGGAACAACGTGATAGAAACATATGGCCTGAAATAGGTTTACGCGAAAGATGTTTAGAAATGGCCGTTTTGTCAGATCTACTGAACTTTGAATCCGAATAATAGCTCTATCATCGAAATGTATGCACACTGCACAGGGCGTGTTTGCTAAGGCCACAGATTCGAAAACATCCACAAGAGTAGACCAGTTAGGGAATTGAAGCTTTCTAACTCAGCATCATTATAATGTAGGTCTAATGAACGTTCCTTAATTTCGAAATCCAGATTTCATACTCATCATAAAATATTATCCAGTTGGTCTGACAAATCCGACCGTATTATGAAAATCGAATGCCTTTTTTGTAATTCGAATTGGAACGTTTTTAAATTAACGGTTAATATCAGGCACTGATTCGCTGAACGTTTTAGGCAATAATTCTTATAAAGACTTACACTTTTTATAAATGAAATTTTTTGCATTCTTCTTAAAATCGATACTGCCATTTACCTTACTAAATTAGGCGGGGATTCGACGATAGTGTTGTCACTTGTTTCTATGTGATTCATATAGAAATGATTTTAAACACTTGATGCGAATCCCTTATCTTTCTTGTATAACACATTTGTTGCGTAGTAAGTAGATGGTCATTTATCATCGTCATTATTAAGAAGATTGTATTTCTATCAGCTTCTATCTGTGGTGAAGTTCTTCGATTACAAACACTTAGTCCGTTATCCATAAAAAAATGTGTACAACTTCGAATTTATTCACGATCGTATCAAGGCATGTCTTCCGTCTCTCACTTTGAGGTTTACCAAGAAAGAGAGAATATATACAGAAACTGGATTACAAATTACATCATAATATGATTTTGTTAATAAAAAATATATTTCAAAGTTCATGGAAATCGGTCTAGTGTTTGTTGTCAACATCATCATCATCGTTGTCATCCGCATCACTCGCCTCATTGTCTCATCTCCTCATAAGGCACGGTTTGATTGGAGAGCGAATTTGGTAACTACGTCTTCAGTTAACTATTTCCTACTAGTAACTGCGCCCAGACTTTGAGCCTATAACTTTTTATTATTGCAATCTTGATTTTATTCCTCTTTTCGTCTGTGCACAGATTTAGATTCTATGTTGCTCTCATTTATTTTTCCATGTTTAAATTTCAGTGTGAGAAATTAACTTCAATACTACGATTTACTTTGTCTCACAGTACAGCCATATGCAGAGGAACATGACCTCCTATGGTGTTGATTTGTATATACAGAGGGTCATGTTTCTCTGCCGTCGACTGTACATACACGTCTATCGAATTGTATTACATAAAGACAACTATAACAAAATACCATTAAGAAGTCAAAGAGCACAATTTTGCGAGTCTCGTTTAAATCTGAGAATGTTATCGGCAATATATTTGTTGTTATGGCTCAGGGTCGCAGGGCGATTCCCATACCAGGACAATAATGGAACATTACAGCCATTGTTGTCTCGATTTAATACTGTTTATACTAACATAACAATATATAGGCCACCATTTGCATAGAAACTATGTATGTAGAATGTAGTTACCAGTCGCTTGTATGGTTGTAATACCTCTAAAATATTTTTAATTAGTCTCCTCAGCTTTTAATATAAGAATGTGACATGTAGCGTGTCAAATTATTTGTAAATATGCCCTTTATTCTACACGCAGATGCTTAATATGTACCTATAATCAGATTGCATATATCTAGATTAGCCACAAATCGATAGTACATAATTTCAACAATATCACAAAGAATCCCTAATTATTTTTAAAGCGAAACCGTAGTGCAATGGACCTTCATATGTTATACAATTTTAATTTTATCGAAGTTTGCTCGTTCGGATATATAATAATTATATTTAAAAAGTTTAATGTACATTCAATTAATGTACCGAGAAAATATTTGAAAAAAAAAAAGAAAATTAAGACGAGCTGTTGTTGGTATATTTAGAAAAATATTAAATTGAACCAGATCATCTGATGGTGACCATGTACAAATGTAAGTGAAGGGCCATTGCATTGCGGGAATCTAGTAAAAACTACACAAATTATAAAGACATTTTAATAGTCAATACAAAGCATCTACTTAGATGTAATATCATAGTACATTTACGAGATCATTAGCAGGTCGTACTTTCCGGTACAAAAATCATAATATAAAACTGTTTGGGAATTATAACAGATCAACTATATATGGAAGTCTCCTATAACAGTAAGGCCGTTTATTTATTCTATAGATTTCAATATTTAACATTACCTCTCTAGAAACAAATGTAGCAAATTATATTAAGATGAAAACGCCGATCTGAAAATTTTATCCCGTATTTAAATAAAATTTTCGTTGCAGAGTACAACACTTTACATGGTATAGATGGTTTCAGAATGTATTATATCGATAAAATAATATATAAATATGAAAAAAAATGCATTATACTCTAGTTGCTTGACAAACCAAAGTTGAAATATTTGCATTTTAGTTAGTGTAAATCTCGAAATCATAATTTTTTTTTAATTTATTCTACCGTCTTTTAATTGTTTGATTCAGATTTTACTATTAAATTATTTCGAGTTTGTCAATATAAAATATGTACCAAACGCTTCAAGGTTGTATGTAGATCTAGAAAATATACCACGTGGTTTTAGTTCTTCCCTATTTCAAGGCGTTGTTCAAAGGGAATGTGTCTTGAATATCGGACAAATCAATCAGTTATTAAAAATAGCGCATTGGAGCTATGTAGGAGGAAACGCCTTTATCCAAACTATTATTATCGGGATATGTTTAATCCTTCATATTTTATTCACTTGGTTACTTGTTCAGTTAAAATAATTACACGACCGTTGCCAACTTCTTAGTTTATTTGCAAACATTTGTTACATTTTGTAAGTAATGACAATTTATTTAGACATCGACATGCAAATTTCTCCATGTTGAATTTTGAAGTGTGATTTAGTGAATTGCTTAAAAGTACAAAGAAACGATTTGTTACTTTTGCAAATTTTATAAAGTAAATCAAATACATATAAAATAACACACATCTAGATAATCTTTACGAAATAGTTGCTCTACTCACATACCGCAATTGTATCGCTGTACGTGGATATCCATTCATTTCGTAAATTAATTTTGTTTTCTGTTATTTAAAAATTTAGAAAGGAAAATTGTTACTAATTATAAAAGCTATATCTTGTATTACTTTTTTGAATTTGATTAATTTACAAGTATTTTATGGAATGCTTTAGAGTAAGAAGCACAGTTTAAGTAGATCTATCGGTCGGCATAATATTCCTTTGTCTGTAGGTATCATGTTTCGCATGTAGGTTAAAATTGAAATCATTTTCCATGTGTAGTTATTAATTAGGTGTTAGGATTTTCTTTTAACTATAACGTGTGAATGGGATGAGTGTATGTGATCACATTAAACATTAATTTAGACATTGCATTAATTTCATACTTATTGGTAGTTGTAGCCTCGTGCCAAGCGAGTTGTTGAAACGTGTACATTCTGGTCATGTTGTTGTTCTTGGAACAACGTTATTAATGTAATGTAAATCAGTGATATTGTCTAGTTACGAGTTAGTACGCTTATGGCGACTGCCGTTATCACTGCCGGCTTAGTCCACCATTATGAGGGAAAATATAAAAAATTCTAACTGTTTTGTGCATAAAATCGACGTCATTGGTACGAATTAAGGTAATGAAACAATGTTATGTTATTTCATCGTAATTAAAATTATCTATGGGTCTGTGACCTAAACTTGGCCAATCAAGTGATTTTAGCTGAAAAAAAGTCTTAATTTTCGTATTTCATGTATGAATTTTAAAAATAATTCCTTTTGAACTTAGATTCATTGTCATATATTTCGAAAGCAAGTACAAGTAGGGCTTCAATTCGGATTTTTGTGTCCAATAATTGCTCTTCTATGCACCTCATTAACTCCTTAATACTTTTATTAACAGTGGCATCATTCTGGTCCTTAGAAATGTGATCTACCAGAATTGATTCTCTGAATACAAAACTCAAAACCTACTATCCAAATTACATTCCATTGCTTTCATTACCTTGATTTACAAAAGCAGGTAAGTGACATTCAATATCCAAAATGATCCAGCGTCCAATAAGCGGCTCAAAATTTTTCAAACGCATTGGCTGAACTAGTATACGGCTGTAATTGGTTAGTGAAAGTTGCAAATCAACGTGTTGATTATATTTTGATACTCGATGTTTTCTACACTAATGTAGTAAGTTCATATTTGTCTTTTGAATAACGTAGTTAGGGTAACGCCGTGTTCCATCGCATTTTGTATATTGTGATCTTGCGGACCATATTTATCTGATTATTTCTTTTCAGTTCGTAGGAGAGCTGTCTACAATTTACTGTATTGATATCAAAATTAAATTTCTCATCCTAGCTCTCAAGTGATCTTTCGTTTGCAAACGTTAAGCCAAACACTGATCCAGAGTTTGCGCTCCGCTGATTCTTGATTAATATTTAACTCAATTTCGCCAAAATTTACACTTAATGCTGATATCGCTAGCAGAATTTAATCTCCAAGCTATCAATTTTGACTGAGATCGGTTAAACTGATTCGCATCACCTCTGGCCTTACAAGCAAAGAATTTAGTGAAAATGCGATGGAATTGCGTTAAGTGATATTTAGTAACAGAATTCGTGAAAGCGTAGTACATACTGCACTCGATAAAACACGTTAAGCATTCGGTCGTGACGCCAACAAGATGTAAGGATCAAATCGGTGATAAACTTACGAATTGGTTAAAGATAATAATTAAGTAATTGCGTGGCAATTAGGGCTAACGTTCTACTACGTAACGCGCGGGGTGCATCAGGGTATGAGTGTCATAATTTGTATTAACTTTTGTACTTTCGTAAAAATAATTTAGTGATAACACTTTTCTATTAATATGTATAATGCGTAATTTAACGACAAGTAATATACTTTTTTACTGGAAAAATTAGATGTAGTATTTTTGTAAGACACGAGTCAATCTCGTTACGTGTATCACAGCGATAATAGATACTTTTAAGACCAAAAGCGTCGTTTTAAGGAGAAATCTTGAATTAGTCGTATTTATACGAACTTAGCTTCAAACTTGTCATGCGCAAGATTCCTTCTTGACATCAGACGTTTTACTACAAGGTCATTGTATATCTAGGCTAGGAAGTCTTCTATGCATTTTCTACTGGATCAAATGCTTTATATGTTACCATCACCTTCTCATTCGGAAAATTTACAAAATTTCTCCGCCAATTCATTGTTTACGATCATTTCTTGTGAAACGAGAAGTGTTCGATCCAATACCATAAAAATTGGATATCAAAATTTAAACAGACTGACGTGAATATCTCACAAGGCATTTTTTTTCAATATAGATAAATCAAATGTATGTTTGGATTGAATGACTCATCTATTTTGTAAATCCCTCGTTTGTTATGCAGTAAAAGTTAACTATGCAAAACTAATGTTTGGTGATTTTATTGTTTCGTATAATGATCTCTTTTTGTTTACTTACAATTTTTCTGGAATAAGGAATGTCTAAAGTATGGAACGATGAGAAGAAGCTCAGATTGAAAACGCCAATTGATTAATTTTAAGTAAGAGTTAAGTGCTTGAATTAATTATAAGTTGTTTTAATTAAGGATGAGCTAATAATACCACATTAAAATTGATATTATTCGTAAACAATACGTCTGAACGTATATTTTTGTACATTAATTGTCGATGCGTAAGGAATTGGCACAAATATATAGCTTACGTAAGATATTCTGGTTAAAAAGGAAACAATTTGGTATCGATTTAAAAATTATTGAGAAAGCTATTAATTTGTAACGATAGTGAGCGTTGTATTGTCTATTTTGTACGTTGGTAAAGCATGACTAGCTATAAGGTTGTTTCAGAAAATTGTAATAAAACTAAGGAGTGAAAAAAAAAAAAATGTTATATTTTATACTGATCCTGATATTGCGCCAGCGCATGCTGGCATGTGTTATTTTACGAATCTAGCATGTAAGTTTACTCTTTAAAAGAGTTTTCGCAGGTAGTAGATTTAGTAGGCTTAGTGTTTTTTAAACCGGCTTGATGTTGTGACATTTATTATTAATATGATATCGATAATCGCAGAATTACCGAACAAGCGGCCAACACTTTTCAATAGTGGAGTGTGTAGTGGGTTTTGAGAAGAATTTTTTTAAGGGCGATGAGCGGGCAGCGGGTCCTGTTAAACCAAAGTGTAGCTGTTCGCAAGCATATCATTTTGAAACGACGCTAGATACATTTCGGTATAAAATCTTAGCGAAGTTTTTATTCGATTAATAATATATTGTTAGACGATAATACCGTCGGTTCTGTAGCTGACAGGATATTGTTTCGATGTGTGATGTATCGAAAGCCGGTTTCTAGTCGTGTCGACGGCTCACTACGTCTATAATCGACTCATAAAATATAATGATCCCCTACAGAACAAGCGGTGGTCCTGAATTATTTCAGTTATTTAGCAGAATTATATTATTGTCTAGTATTTCCGATTATGTTACGTTTTATATTGCTTATATGATATATTATGGATACAATGTTTATTAAGTATTTAATATTCATTTTGATGAGGACCTAGTCGATTCTCTATATCACATCTCCCAAAGTACAAATTCCTTGTTGTTTAGTCCAATTTTGTTTGACTGTTATTGAATGGAAATTATTTTAGCGAACGTTCGTTCGGCGCAAGCGCAGCGGTGGAAATGATTCTATTCTACACAAAGGCCAAAAAGTGTCGCGTGACTTGACGGTGATCTTGAAGTATTCGTAAATGGAATTTGAAATATTACCTCTTTTAACATGTGTTTAGACATTTGCAAACCGCCTCAGCATAATAAAATTCATTTAAGTAATCATTAATTTAAGTTTACGAATCACTTCATGAAATAACCAAATTTTCAACCACTATAAGTCTAGAATAGTGGTGTTTTATTATACATAAATAAATAGTTAAAATACATTTTTCCATAACCATTTTATTTGTGCTTGCACAATATTACAATTATGTTTAGCAGCTTGTAACTTAAGTTTGTAATTAGGATAATTTTAATAATCTACCTTATTTTAGTTATGCACAATTTAATAACCTTTATTTCCATATTTTCTTTACTAATTATTGCATTTTCATTCAAAATTCAGTGTTTTAACTGCTCATTTTTGAGCAGTAAGTTTTTTTCACTAAGTTTTTTTATTTATACTAAGTAATTGCCTACTACACATTATCCAATTGGAATGCAAATTAGCAATGAAAATATTTCAAATGACACTATACCTACGATAAATACAATGAAACCATTATAAATTAAAAACTTAACAACGTCTTTTATTTTTCCCTTTGTTTTGCACTTAGATATTAAGTACTTACAAAAATCCTTTTATTAAACTTCTAAAAAAAGTAACGAGTACATTCATAAAAATAATCACGTTTCTAACTAACGAACGACGAATAGGACCGTCCATCTCTTTCCCATGGATGTCGTAAAAGGGATAGGCTTACAAACTTGGGATTTTTCTTTTAGGCTATGAACTAGCAACCTGTCACTATTTGAATATTAACAGCTGAAGGTGGCCTATCAGGCTTTGAAATCTGTTAGCTCTGTCTACCCTGCAAGAATTATATGTATGTACCTATGTACGAAGCTCCGGCAAAAGCTTATTAAATATCTATACCTATGGAAAACATGGATGATTTGCTGTCATAACTCACCTAAATCGACTAAACTGGATACGAAATCGTAACATCGAAATGGCCCTTAGAGCTACTGAACCGTCACGGCACTCCCATACTTTAATTATTATTGTTCAGTACAATGATACATAAATCATTGTACGCCATTGTCATTACTACTTACTACCGTAAACATGACAATATAATGAAGGTACAGAACCATAAGAGAGTAGCAACGGTCATAATTTAAAACTTTTTTAATACATAGAGGTTTTTATATTTTTTTTTACGCAAATGTGGGCAAAAATAGATATGATAAGTCTTCTACATTTAATTGTCGGAAGATTAGCGGTGATGGGTACCTGCTATTTGATACAGGTAAATAAATAGAGGTTAAGTCTAAAGTAGTTGGTGAGATAACCTACTTTTACAATGTACATACATATGAAATAAGATCACGTCTAGGGGATAAACAGTGCCAACATTCTCGAAGACTGGATGCTACACTATTAGGTATACCTACTAAGGTCATATTTTATTTTACTTAATAAGCACTCGAAAAATGACCCTAGAAACGTATGCAACCGATACAACTGACGAGCATAATAAGACAGAAAGAGAGTGACTTCATGGCTGTCTTCAACCAAACGAACCACCCACAAAGACCCACTCCTTTATCCTGGCTTTCCTTGTTGCATCCTCACCACTCTAGAGTCCTCTCTATTGTATTGCCCGGGTATGCCTTTGACCATGGATCCTGGATTACTATATTTTAGAATAGATATTTAACTATGGAGCGGGAGCAATGATTCAACTCGAGCGCCACCAAAAGGAAGATCTTCCGCCAGGTTAGGTGTGATGCCTGGGGAACTGTGAATCCGACGATGTTAATTCGGAGGTTGTATTTATGCTTCAATCAGTGAAATCTTTGCAATCGCGATTTAGACTTTTCTTTGCTATTAACTGTTCGCGTAATTTTCTTCACTAGGATTGACAGTTCGCGTGTGACATTAGTGATGTCGCCACAAATAGATAACATCCAAGACCAAGCCCAATCAAAAAGTTCTTTTCTCATCCTAATCTGACTCAGGATTGACCCGTGGACCTTTGTTTCTTAGAGGAGAATCCAAACAACTGCGTTCGTCAAAAGCTTTTATCACTTCCGGGTTATCCTGTAGATTTGGCAAGTTCTTGGCCCTTAAAATTTCTTACCATTAAAAATGAAAAAAGGCCCTTAAAAATGATCAATCCTACTAGGTACCTACTAGAGGTAATCCGAAAGCACATTACAAGCTTTTCTGTTATTTAATTGATTTATTATAATTAGTAACGCCAAAATTGTGGTTTAAGTGTTCTATCTACTGAAACCCGGCACATTATCGGAAATACCTACTTCGTCTTCTTAATGTGAGTATTATGGCTGCCTTCGCTTGGGCTTGGTTAATAAATATCAACCTTTCGACAAAGCAAATAATGGCTACCCTATGTTTGTTCCCGTTGTATTTGCTACTTTTGTACCTACAGGTGACCCAGGTATAGGTCTAGCAAAAGAATCATAGAAGAAGACTAAAGCAAAAATAGTTTGACAGTACGGGGTAGACAGAGCCAACTTAGTTGAAAAGATTGAAGAGCCACGTTCAATGAGACAATACAATTCTATCTTCCGGTTCCAAACTATACCATCAAAACGGGGACCACATAAAAGTTACAAGGGGAAATAAACCTAAATAGCTATATCTTACACACCCTTAAAAGGATTAAGCTCCTGCCAACTGTAAGTAGTCGATTCAAATTCACCTAATCCTCACCGTTACTAATTTAGAGATAACAGTGCCTTCTTGAAAGCTAACATGCGTTTTCGCTCGAGGAAACGGAATTAAAGGATTTTCCCAGAGGCTGAGTGAAATATGCTTTGCTATTTGGTAGTTTGCGATAAGGAATAATACTTCATCTGGCCCATGAGAAAGTACCTAATACTTTTGTTTTAAAACTTGTTCTAAGCCTTATTGCAGTCTTAATTTTTTTTTAAAATTTAAACATAAAGTCGTACTTTGGGCTTGCAAATTAGAATGCCGTGAATATCATTGACGCATCTTACTTCGCTTTGTGTTATTTACTAAGTATACTACTTCATATTTTATTAAATAATGTAAATTTGATGTGAGAGTCAAGCTTCTTATTGCCATCAAGATTAAATGACGAGACGACGACTTATTTAGAGATTAAAAGAATATCTACTATCCTCTTCTTCTTCCCCCTGGCTTTAGTCCCAGCTGAATTCTCACCTCTCTGGAGAGGAGCCCGGAGTATGCCTTTGGCCATGGATCCTGGGTGAGTCAGGGTTTTACACGAAGCGACTCCCATCTGACCAACGCAACCTTTGCAGGTAAACCTAACCCGTATTGCATCCACATCCAGCTTGAATGTGCAGGTTTCTTCACGATGTTTTCCCTCACATTGAGAGCATCAGCTATCTGTCTCACACGAATTACTTTTAAACTACAACTAAGCCGTTGAAAATTATCGTGATTCGTTTGCGTATTTATGTCGTTAATGCTGGTTGTGGCCGTTGAGTATGGTTTTACCGTTGACTATCCATGTTGCGTAAATTTTGTGTTCCTGTGTGTGTGTTAATGCAATTTGGCGACCCCTGGCCTGGTCAGCTTGATAAACGCCGGTCCGCTAATATGCTAATGGACACTGGGTTTTAACTTCATCATGGCTGCCGTGATATACTTCCAAAGGTAAGTCGCGTAACTATCAATACATTTAGGATGTGATCGTAAGTTTTGGGTATTTAGGAGTTTGTAATGGGTTTATGTCTAAGATTTATCTACTTAATAACTTTAGTTGAACGCTCCGGCCGTTTTGTTCTCAAAAACAGGTGTTTGTATTTAAAGGGTTATGTTCAAAATCCTGAACATTCAAATCACAAAAACAATAGTATTAAAACCTTAAAAGACAAAACATATAATAGCACTAAACCTTTGGCAAATTTACAACACAGCGTTTCAAGTATAATTTACACCGAGATTTGAGGTAAAAAAATACTCTCCCTTATAAATTAGTTTATCGGCCTTAGCAGAGGCAGTTATAAAAAATCATCGTACCCAACATATATCATGAAAATTTCCTTGAGGAATAAAAAATCATTCTGTATACGTTAATTATACTTTCCTAATTGTGGGTAAAAATTTATTCATGTGTTATGTATGTAAATATAAAAGTTTCTATACTTTAGGTACTTGACCCTGATAGATTTACCTCCACACAAGTTTACGACACATCTGACCAAAATATAAAACATACCTATCACATTTTCAGCAAAAATATATGTATTTTACTTTCTTAGCACGGATCACGTGAGTCGTAAAGGGTATTTTGTAACACATTGTATAAATAATAAAGATGAGTTTATAGAAATTTGAAAAGCATAAAGAGGCCGGTGGTAAAGTGCAGACCGTGGACTCAGGGGGCTATCTCCAAGTCCAGGGGTCATAAACTTTTTATTGCAAGTCGCATGCGTGAGTAATTCTGTCCGTTTTACACTTGTCCACTCTCCCCGCGCCTCCCCCACTGTTTGCTAACTAGATTGGATTCGTGCCTTTTTTATTTACACAAACTATTGTTATTTTAAGTGTCTAAGAAAATTGAACGCTAAGTAGACGCAGTAAATGAAGTCTATAAATTGTATGTCCGTTTGGCAAACTAACCGTTAAACGAAAATATTTGCTATAAAACCACGTTTCTATTTTGTGTGAGAAAAATTGTTGTACTTAATATTTACGAGTACATTTACTCGATTTTTGAAAAGTACCTACATACATACATACATATGGTCACGTCTATATCCCTTGCGGGGTAGACAGAGCCACCAGTCTTGAAAAGACTGAATGGCCATGTTCAGCTATTTGGCTTAATGATAGAATTGAGATTCAAATAGTGACAGGTTGCTAGCCTATCGCCTATAAAAGAATTTCAAGTTTGTAAGCCTATCCCTTAGTCGCCTTTTACGACATCCATGGAAAAGAGATGGAGTGGTCCTATTCTTTTTTGTATTGGTCGAGGGAACCACACGGCAAAGTACCTCATAGGTAATACCTAGTATATTTTTGGAGTTAGTTATTTCTTTATCATAGGTATCTGAAATTTTTAACACAGATGCCGTGAGGTTAGCTAAATCAGCGAAAAAAATTTTTTTATATTTCTCAAATGGGCCAAGCCTCAACCAAAAAATTATTTTGGCAGCCTTTATAAAGAATAAATGGTATAACATTTTTGTTGATGACGTGCGATGTTAATAAAAACTTTTTTTAGTAGGTATTTTATATTAATTGCTAGCATTTTTAGTCTTACCTTACAGAACGACACAATGATTTGAATATATCAAGTTTAAAGTATAGACGCCATTGCCTTACGGTAGAACATGACGATATGTCAATACAAATTATCGATATTAATCATATGAATCTGTTCTCCTATTTAATTCTTATAAAACCTCATTATCTCATACTCCCAATTATATTTGGCAACAGGAAAACCTCACAACCATAGCCTCATTTTACTATCACCAAGATAATAAACACCGAAACACGATTAATCTAAAATGAAAACGCGTTAAATTATCTAGAAGCCGCATCGTGCGTGTTTATTACGCGTAACATGCAATAAAATGGGTCCCATCGTTTTGCAATCACCCCCATCTTGCCCCGAACTTTATATTTGCCTATAAAAAAATTTATGCACTATGCACGCCTCCTTGATTGTCACGTCTTGGTCAGCGAATGTAATGAATCGTAAAGCCACTGAGCGGTGGAAATGGTGCCCTCGTAAATTGGTAATCTACCTTGGGATGCATGGGGTATGAGATGTACCTAAGGAGTAGTAAATAACCATTTTCTTGGTAATGCGCGGGTTTTATTGAAGAATGGTTGGATGTACAGTACACACATACATATAGGTATAATCACGTCTATATGCCTTGCGGGGTAGACTGTACCACTTTCAACTTTTAGGCTTAATGGTAGAAGAAAACTCCGTCGCCTAAAAGAAGAATTCCAAGTTTATAAACCTATACCTTAGTCGCCTTTTACGACGTCCGTGGAAAAGAGATTTTTGAGAACTAATTTCAAAAAACAGAAACTATATTCTCAGTCATTATTGCCTTGGTTTGAGATGTACTCATAGTCATATGCTTTAGGTATGAGTAATGAGCTAGACCGCAAATGATTAATTATGGTTTTATACGTACGAGTATAAACGTACTACTACCTACTTACTTCTTACTATTCATACATTATTTTATGATCTGCCAAAATTTTACATAAATATACATATAGTCATGTCTATATCTCTTGCGAGGTAGTCAGGGCCAACAGTCTTGAAAAGACTGAAAGGCCACCTTCAGCTTTTTGGCTTGATGATAGAATTGAGATTCAAATAGAGACAGGTTGCTAGCCCATCGCCTATAAGAAGAATCCCAAGTTTGCCAAAATATTTAACTAATAAATACATGTTTGTTTTTATAGAAAACCGACCGCTTCAAAAATTAAAATTTATTTGAAATCAGTTAATTTTGGGCTGGTGATAAGTACCTACTCACGAAGACTTAATACGTACAAAATCTTATTTTAATTTACTTTTTTCATCTTCTTCGTGTCAACATCACGTCTTTATTTTGTCAATATAGTTTTCTTGCGATCTTTAGTAATAAAATACTCTCGGAATCTAATAACTTCTTAAAGTACCTACCTACTTTAATTTCAAAGTCTCTTAGAAAGTCAAATACATATTGCTTTTCATGTCTGAACATGTCTAAACCGGCCTTGTCGCATTTCGCGAAATATGTACACAATATTTGAACTTATCTTTTACGGCCAATGAAATAACTTATTTATTTCAAGAACAAACGTAAGTATTATTTGAAGTTAAAAAATATGCTTACTTAATGTATTTTTAAAATAGATTCTAGCTTAGTTCCTATTTAGTTATGTTTTACACGATATACATTTCGATCAAGTTCGACGACGTTAGATTTTGAAAAAATAACCTGTTTGAGTTATTTATTTAATATTATATCCCTACAAATAGTATATTATATTTATAGTAGAATAGAAGTTGACATGAGGTTGAATCCTTCTGGATTTATTGGTAAGAAGTTCTTTAGGCGTTGGCGTAATGTTTGCGGATTGGACAGAGATTTTATTACATACTGTTTAAGTTACCCGTATGAACTCGATCCGAGGTGCGAATGTGCAGCGCTTTGAATAATCATTCAGTTTTTTCACGTATTGAAAATTTTAATACTTTAATATACTATTTTATCTAATATTAAAGAAAAAGTAGATTGTGTACTAACAAATTAGTCAACGTAAACCCTGCAAACAATATCCTTTTGTAAATCTTTTAATTTTTTCCTACAAAGGGTCAGGCGTGGGGCACGTCAGACCCCCGTCGTTCGTAAAATTAGGCAAGTCAGGGACAAATTAAAAAAGAAATCTGCTGCGAGTCGATTCGGAAAGTTTTAATTACGTTTATTTTACTCATCAGGCATTTGGCTTAATTAATTTACGAAGAAGGAAATGCTTTTGCAAAGGAATTTGCAATCTGAATAGAGATATTTACGTGAAGCAAATAGATGTTCTTTTGTCTTCATTGTTTGAAATATTTTGTTTTTAATATCATTATCTCATTATTATGTCTTCAGATTTACCATCATGGTAGAGTAAATAACCAGGTATTTCCTGAACCACAACCAAGTTTAGATAATACGAGGCGGCTGACCTCCATGAACCTCTCATCATGGTTGCTGTAACGGAAAAATGCTTAGTCCCTTAGTCAGGGTAGCCTGTCCAATAAGGTAAAATAAATACTCAAAAAACAACATATGAAATACGTAGCTACCGCATTCAATGATGTGTAACATCAGAAGCTTGTTAAACAGGCAACTTGGCCAGTTTTTATAACTGTCGCTACTGAAAGTGTCGATACCAATAATGAAAGGAAACTTTAAGATTTATCGCTCGCACGGAAGATGCGCTTCTTACATTCAGCGTTCGCGGCAGCCATATTTCATTTTTACGATTTGGTTGCGTCTGCGACTTAGAGTTCAGAAGCTTATGAAGGAGACATTTTTGTACATATATACATATAATCACCATTATATCCCTTGCGGGATAGACGGAGCCACGTTCAGCTGTATGGCTTAATGATGGAATTGAGATTCAAATAGAGACAGAGTGAGAAAGATATGGTATATAAAGAGGTTTAATTTATTTACTAAGAAAGAACACTAAATTCTTATTTTAATTTTAATCTTAGTGTCATAATTACATAGTTTGAATCAGCTTAAGCTGGCCGTTGAGTATTGTGATTGTTTGATCTATTTACCCTAAAAGGATAAGCACTTTGGTTAAGGATTTCCTACCAGCACAGGTAGGAGGCAGCAATCGCTTGGTGTAATACCTCACTTTTTCCTGCTTCTTGGTTAAAAATAAGAAACAAATGTGATTACCTACTGGGAATGACGATGGTATTTTAGAATTAATTAATGTTCCTAATGCTAATTACATAGATGTCTAATTCTTAGAGGAGTATGCAGAAAATCATTCAGTCTACTATTCCTGCATAATTCTTTTTTCGTTTACATTCATCACTCTCTGCATTTCATTATCACGCTATTCCTATCCACGATAAACATACAATTTATTTTTTCCTTATATCACTATTTTTATATTATTACTCAAAACGATACGTACACAATATATATATTTTCTTATATCCTCCATAAAATTCACACTCTTCTGCCTGAGGCAACGCCACTAAAATCATACTCGTATAATGGCGGCATTATCTTCACCATCTTTACGCTAAGTGTACGTGCACTGGAATATGTGTGTATTTATAGCTTTGTATAATTTTCATTATTTTAACTTTACAAGAATAACTTAAAGTACATCCTTAATATAGGTATTAAGGATGTACTTTAAGTTATTTATAACCATTTACGGATTTATAACCATTCAGGGTAGGACCTGAATGGTTATAAATCCGTGAAAATTTATAGTCACTACCTGCTCTCATATTTTTTTTAAATATTTGTATTTTAATTTTTTTATTGTGGTTAATTATGGAGGTGGAATACTTTAATTTTTAATGTAACGTGCATTGATGTTATATACCAAACCCGGCTTGCAGAATTACTTTTGTAAGACAACATTTCATTTAGTTTTATCAGCAGTATATAACCAAGTCATTTCGTTGGTTTTGAAGAAAAACTAAATGTTGACTATAAATGTAACTTTGTTTGTACCAATATCTAACTTTTACGTAAGATTACAGCAAAATAAATTGGGTCCAATATATCTAAACCACACCTAAAAAGTGAAACATGTTTCCAGTCTTTGATCTAAAGCAAAACATTTTGCGAAATTCTCATAATCAATTTCAAGCAGGTAAAGAAAAACTGAAACACTAATTACCCAAGGAGGTTTGTGCGCGGAACCTTATCAACAGCGAGCGTTTTCAATTACACCGTCGTTCCTTTGTGAAATCTAAAAACGGTAGTAACATAAACTTTTTCAATTTTCACTCGCATTTAAAGCCACGTAAAGTGAAAACGACTCTGTGAAATAAAATATTTTGAGAAGGTTGTCGACTCCTGACTTCTACTTAAATTTGAATGCTATCGAATATTATTGCGAAGGATTTCTTTTATATATGCTTTGAAGGCACTGAGTTTTTGTAATAAATCGCAGTAATTTTGACGCACCTTTACATATAGTATCTCCTAGGTATAAAGAATGTTATTGATTAATATTCCGAACAATCTTATTTATTCTTTATTGTAACAATTATAATTTGTAAAGTACAATAGGCGGACTAAATGCTAATAGCATTATCTAACAGTCTACCATGGGGTTAAGCACTAACGCCCGACGCTTAAGGTATTTTTTTAAATAGAATCCCACTCTTAAGTAAAGTTTAATTCGATTTGAGAAATTGAAAGTATTTTTTGTTATAATTGTACTAGTATCATGCATATACTCTTAGAAGGTAAATAGAAGCAATAGACAAACTGCAAGGACTCCATGACCATGTGTAGATATTTGGCTTAAAATAGTTTTTAATCTACCGCGTAAGATAAGCAGTTGGCACAAAGATTTTATCAAAAGAACTGAACTTGAAAAAAAATAACAGAGTTTTGAAGAACCCAAATATAAGAGGCTTGGTAAAGTATCCGAGTATAAAATTCATATAAATATCTATTTTAGGGAAAACCAAGAAACGAATGTGGGCGACTTGAATTGCGTGGAGAAAAATATCTCACAAATTCGTGTCACTTATCAAAATCTAAATAAAAAATACTCAATGAGAGAATATTTTTTATTTAGATTTCTGTGCCGTGTAGTTTCCATCACTTTAAAATAGGACCACTCCATCTCTTGCCTATGGATGGCCTAAAAGGCGACTAAGGTATAGATTAATAAACTTGGGATCCTACTTTTAGGTGATGTGCTAGCAATTTGTCTGTAATATAATCTTATGACCTTTCAATCTTATCGAGATTGTTGCCTTTGTCCATCCTGGAAGAGATAAAGACGTGATTATATGTTTAGATATAAATGTATGTTGTAAGCATGTAACTAACAGACAAACAGATAAATCTTATCGAACTAACTATTAAACACCACTGTTTGAGGGTTGAGAAATTAAAGTTTTGTGATAAAATTTTAAATTTCAAAAGTAACCTTAGGGGAGACATAAATCCTGCGAATTTAATGTTCGTGCTAAATTGAAATGTGCAACATGAACGAACCATAAAATTTTAGAGAAAACCTAGTTATTAAATTTCATTTGAAAATATTGTTAACTAGTCTAAGTAATTTAAGTCTTCTATAGGTAGGTATATCCCGTCATGCATCAATTTTAACTTCCTTTCTTATAAAATTTGTATGATAAATTAATTTTATATAATCTTACTTTACTTTTTTATTGTTATAAATGCTCCTCAAAGTACTCTAAGTTCTGGTAATAGAGAAATGATAGAAAACAATGTCTTGATCCTTAACTATGTTATATTTCCGAAAATCTCATATGTAATTAAAAATCCGCGGCAAAACTTATAGTATTGTCAATTATTTTCTAACGGCCCTGTTTCTTTTTACTCGATGGCTTTAAAAAGATTGTCAGCTATCATCAATAAAGCCATAGGGTATCTTACCCGGAGAAAAGTACTGTCCAGGATTTGTGATATGAGCCTCGTGGCCACGGATAAAAAATATAGTATAAGTAAGGACCTAGGTAATAAGGTATCGAGTACATACCTTACAATACTTACCTAGAAGAAAAAGTTACTGAAGTAATGTTGTGACGCCTTGCCACTGCGGTCTCCCCTGCGTCCCTCTTCACAGCACGGGAGCCCTTCGCCTTTGGACTACTTCAGCTCTCACCAAGTAGCTCGCTATCCTCAGGCGGCTGCCTGCTGGATCTCGCGTCTATATCTAAACACACTCTCTCTCAACATACATACATACATATGGTCACGTCTATATCCCTTGCAGGGTAGACAGAGCCAACAGTCTTAAAAAGACTGAATGGCCACGTTCAGCTATTTGGCTTAATGATATAATTGAGATTCAAATAGTGACAGGTTGCTAGCCCATCGCCTAAAAAAAGAATCCCAAGTTTGTAAGCCTATCCCTTAGTCGCCTTTTACGACATCCATGGGAAAGAGATGGAGTGGTTATTTTTTGTATTGGTGCCGGGAACCACACGGCACTCTCTCTTTAAGATTGTAAAACTAGTCCTTATATAGGTTGCAGTTGTTCTACGGAAGCCTCTTACCTGCAAAGCACAGCATAAACCCTAAAAATGTTTCTAAGAATGCTTTCTTAGATGCGGTACAAGATATTTACATGTAAACAGATAAAAATGCAAATCATAACCATGTACAACACACGCCTACACAAAGTCATTCTATAAATAGCGATTGACATCGTAATGCATCAATTACATTTTATATAGCAAATAATCATGATGAATTATTCAATGTTTGCAGATTCAATGCAGATAAGGTTGTGCAATGTAATTTTATTCTGTTCGTTTTATGTCATCATAAATGCTGTGGGTATGAGACAATTTAGCTTGTTATAAATAAAAGTGGAATTAATTATAAAACTCCCGATATGCTGATAATAGGAGAAGATACTAGAATAATCACATAATATTTCTTGGTATCGCTAAAGAAGGTTATTATATTTTATTTAAAAAATATCCTTTAATAGATAATCTACATACCAATTAGAAAAAGTTATTTTTCTGTCAGGATGTGCTTTTGATTTATACGCAAAAATCCGACTGCGCCAAAACGTAAGAGGACACCAATACAAATATAATTTGCCATTCTTAAGGCATACTCAGAAAAAGATTATTTGATTTGAGTAGTTGGTGGACATCGCCCATCTTGGTAAGGAAAGACCCATACCTAGACGCATACCTTTGGGATATAATCATACTGTGTTAGGAGCATCTTATGTTTGAATATTGACCGAAGCTCATCATTTTCGTAATTGGCGTTATTCCCAGATGTATTCTAACCTCTGTAGAGTAGAACCCAGGGTGCGCTTATTACTACGATACTAAATCGAGTGTGTCAGAGTTCTACCCGAAAACGGTTCCGTCTGATCTCCATAAATGTAACGATTGACATAATAAATGAATAGAAAATTAAATACATACCTCTTTATTGCCGAAGAAAGATTAAAACACATATCAAATATATATGTATATGTGCCGTGTGGTTCCCGGCACCAATGAAAAAAAGAATAGGACCACTCCATCTCTTTCCCATGGATGTCGTAAAAGGCGACTAAGGGATAGGCTTACAAAAATGGGATTCTTTTTTTTAGGCGATGGGCTAGCAACCTGTCACTATTTGAATCTCAATTCTATCATAAAGCCAAATAGCTGAACGTGGCCATTCAGTCTTTTCAAGACTGTTGGCTCTGTCTACCCCGCAAGGGATATAGACGTGACAATATGTATGTATGTATGTATCAAATATATATTATTTGTAAGTAAAACTTATGATACAGATAGATGAATAGATCAATAGTACCTATGTAGACTCATATAAAATTCAATCTGCGAAGCGTACTAGCCGAGACTGGTTCGCAATCATTCTAATGGCGGCTTTCGGACCGTAGACGAATTAGTTCTTATAGGCCCGGCCTGAATGGACAGACCGGCTAACTTACATGTCAATTACAGTAAGTGCACTTTTTAATGCTTTTATTTTCTGCACGAATATTGCTCGTATTTTTGACTGTGACCGTAGAAGATATTCGTAGATGCAATGTATTTGTAGCTACAGTAACATACATATTCGCCGTGTGGTTCCCGGCACCAATATAAAAAGGAATAGGACCACTCCATCTCTTTCCCATCGTAAAAGGCGATTAATGGATATGCTTATAAACTTGGGATTCTTCTTATTGGCGATGGGCTAGCAATCTGTCACTTTTTGAATCTCAATTCAATTATTCAGCCAAACAAGGCTAATGCCGCTGGCTCTGTCTACCCCGCAAGGGATACATACGCGATTATATGGATAGTTACACACATATACTCACACCTTTAATGCTTTGTCGATATCGATAAACTTAATGTTTAGTAATAAAAAATATTTAAAAAAACGTGTTGTTATTAGAAAAAATAATTTTATGTGACACCTTGAACAAGCCGCTTACAACAACTTATAAACGGTCTCCAAAAACATACATTTACGAGTACATTCTCGTAATAAAACTAGCTTTCACCTGCGGCTTTACCCACGTGATAAGTTGATAAGTACCTAAGTCCTTATTCGTACTCCACACTATATTTATGCAAAATTTCACGGAAATCGGTTCTGAAGTTTTGATGTAAAACACGGACAAACAAACACACTATCACGTTTATAAATAATATTAATATGGAATAGTATGAATTTCGGAAGTTTGTCTATTCCTATTGCCAATAACAATATATTTTTTTATTTCAATATACATATTATGCAATATTGAAAATAAAAGAGGAAAAATAAAGTATCAATACATAACTCCGTACTACCATGCAAACTAATCATTTTACGACAAAAACAAATCGAAACGTCTACATGCATTTAAAACAACTGGAACAAATCTACACCTATGCAATAAAAAAAGCATGTAGATATTTTGTCGCGTTTCTTTTTTCACGATACCTTTTACATTCTCGATGTCATGTCCGTCGGACGTGATAAAGTTACCATCGTTAACTCGAGCTTTGATTTCCTTAATTTAACAAGTTGAACGTTAAACCTAACCTCACGTGTGGAGGAACCGATAAAAACTTGGCAGACGCCGCCGGCGCATCATAAACGATAATTTACAATCGCGATAATGCACCGCCTTAATTTAACTTATTCTGAATTCTGACAGATGTTGTAACTATGAATATTGTTGTTGATTAATTGTTGCGAAGGTTCCGTACAAAATAAACTATTAAAAGACAGGTACATTTATTTCAAACTAGTTTTGTTTCTCGCAGATCAATTGTGGAACTGAAATTCCCGTTTTTCCCATTCTCGTGAAAATTTTCATTAAAAGTAGCCTATGTTTAGTTGGCTTTATTCTAAGGAAATTTCATTTAAATAGCATAGACAAAGAGTCTTTATCTCATTTTAATACAGTATGAATAGATATAAAAACAACATACATACATACATAACATCACGTCTATATCCCTTACGGGGTAGACAGAGCCAACAGTCTTGAAAAGACTGAAAGGCCACGTTCAGCTATTTGGCTTAATGATAGAATTGAGATTCAAATAGTGACAGGTTGCTAGCCTATCGCCTAAAAAAGAATCCCAAGTTTGTAAGCCTATCCCTTAGTCGCCTTTTACGACATCCATGGGAAAGAGATGGAGTGGTCCTATTCTTTTTTTTTATTGGTGCCGGGAACCACACGGCACTTATTGGTGCCGGGAACCACACGGCACTTATTGGTGCCGGGAACCACACGGCACAAATCTATATATTTTCTGTTTAATAGAAATTAGAAAAATACTTAAACATCAGAGTAGGTACATTTTGAATGTATAATACCTATTAGTTTTAGTAGGATTTTCTTACATACTCACCAATTATTGCTTGACAAATTTTTTACACATATCAGACCAACATCTACAATGTATTTAAATTTAATCATTTTTATATTTATCGAGATACCTAACCCTAATACATTACATACAGTTCATAGCGTGAATTATTCTGTCTAAAACAATACTAACATAATAATAGAGTATATGTGTATAGTTCTCGGTATTACAGGTTCAAGGTCCCATAAAACGGCGGCCATTATTATAATTTGAATACGTCGAAACCCACTGATACACATCATGAAATAGTATGTTGTTTATATGTCATATTTTAAATATTTATTACATAGTTATTTTTATGATCACTTGTAATTTGAATTTATGATACATCGTTTATGCTATTTGAGGAATGTGAATATAGAATAGAATAGCTATGTAGTATAATTAATATGATACTGAGATAATGTTTTTATTTCACATATAAATGAAAACTTAGTTACGCCCGAAATTATTTTTTGCACAAAAAATGTGACAGTGACGGCCTCTGTGGCGCAGTGGTAGTGCGCTTGTCTGTGACACACCAGGGCCAGGGCATGATGGAGACGAACTTTTTCTGATTGGCCTGGGTCTTAAATGTTTATATTTTTATGTAACTTAACGATACTAAGTATATTATTTATAATAAATAAAATACATGGTATCGTTAAGTTATTATTTCGTAACAAAAATCTCGAACTTACTTCGAGGCTAACTCAATTTGTGTGATTTGAAATCCTTTTTGGACTGTATTAATGGTTTTCAATTACAAATTAAGATAATTAAGATTTAAACAATAGAGTAGAGGAAAAACTAATTGGATTGTTGTAATTTTGACGGTTTTCATCACTCTTATGAAATATTTTTTGTTAGTTTAGTGTAATATCCACATGGTTAGATATCAAGTAACAATGAACTATTGTTTTTTGGTCATTTGTAACTGACGTGTTATGTATAACTACACGTTTTCGACGTTAAATTACTCGTAAAACGTTTTCGTGAGTGATTGGGTTTTGTTTTATTGCGTCCATTCTGAGCCTCCATTGTAAAGAAATTATGTAGAAGCGTTAGCACAATTAATAATTATGTGCTGGATTTTGTTTTATTGAAAGAGAAGAGACTTATGTATTGTCTCTTGACATTTTGTACACTGTATATCAGTAACTATAATCACTACGTATTATAAATTTCCCCAATTTTTTCTATGCGTGTGTCAGCGCTAATATCGAAAAAATGTGGACGGCATTTATTCCTGCAGGAAAGTGGGTTTTTTGAGGAAATTTTATATTTAAAAATGCTACCCGTGCAAATTCATAGTAGGCATGTGAAAATTACTAGATCGATCTGGTGGCGTAGAAAAACATAGAATGTATCAGTTACTTCTCTTCCTGCGCAGATTGTAAAAGTCAATCTAAAAACTTGGGACACTTATTTTAGTCGTTAGGTTGGCAGCCTGTCATCCTTTGAGCCTTGTAGGTACCTATCTATTGGATTTGTAAGGAATAAAGACATGATATAATGTGCATGTGCACAGGCGCAGTTAAGTAATAACATTTGTTCTTTCCTGTCTGTCATCGTCCATCTTCGGAATTTGTGGAATGTTCGCTGTTCAGTACATGAACATAATATTAGTTATAGTAAAGTACCTTAGCGTTTAATACCTGTATTATTTGTTAATAGAATATAATAGTTTTTGCAAATTTAATTAATATAACTGGTAACACTTGTATTTTCACTGTTGGCATCATTGCCATTCAACTGTCACTGGTGTTTATTTTCCCGCCTTTTTTGTTCACTCTCTGTACTACCTACTGAAATTTAGTTGCTCTGTGTGCTCTGAATTTTTTTTATCATACATATTAATAAGGTTTGCTATATTTATTGATTCCAATAGTCGCGTTAATCTTACATTCTGAAATCCTTCGGATGTTCCTTGTTTTTTAGTAAACATTCAAAACACTTTAAATTTTAAATATACCTAAATTTAAAATAAAAACGCGCGCGAACCTACAAAAGAATACAGGTTTTTTGCAAATTAAACGGGAACTATAGTTTTTACTGGGATGAAAAATTCCCTACGTCCTTTGTACTCTAACATTTAATCGTATGTATACAAAATCTCATGCAGATTGGTTCAGTGGTTTATCTGTGAAGAGACAAAAACAAATAATCTTACTTTCACATTTATAATATTAGTTGGTACCTACGAGTATTACATTATCTCTCTCGTGTCACAAATCTTGTGTAGCTGAAACAACCTAAACAAGCCAAAACAAAAAGAATTTTCAATGCTGTCGTGAATTTTCAGCACGCTATGACCCGGAACTGAAACACAAAAAGGTGCAGCCAGCCGGACTAGGCTTAGTGTCAGCAAAAAATATTCAGAGTATCGGGCACATGTGTCCTGAAATGTACCTAAGTATATAGAGACTTTTCCACAAAAACCAATACCTGTTTGCGCATGTGTTTGCCAAAATAGTACAAAAAGTAACATGCTGTTTTTGTCATCGCAAGAAGAGTTAGTACGTTTCTCCTTGAATTACTTAGAGAAATTTGCCATTCTCAATTTAACTAAGAATTCTATTAGTTTCGAAAAGTAATCGCCATTACGACAAGAACTGGAGCTTACGTCTGTGACTTGATATAATCTTAGGATATTGTATAGGACTGAAGAAAATAAGGGTCTTACAGGACAAATCTATGGAAAAACAATACAATAGAGACCATACAAGTACCAATAAAAGTACAATTAGTGGAATAAGCGGTGTCGCCAAGCGCACAGCCGCTATAAGACGACCATTATACGCTATAACAGCTGTACTATTGCAATAACAACAACTTGCGCCGTCTAATTACAGATGTTGTAGTCTAAATTCTATTCATTGTTTTGGCGGGATGCCGGAAAATGGTTGGGATTGAGTTTATTTATTCACTAGCTTTTGCGCGGGGCGTCGCACCCGTGGGAAATTCCATTAAAAATGTTACTCCCCAAGGTGTGTTTCTGTGCAAAATTTCGTGAAAATCCGTCCAGTAGTTTTATAGTTTATTCGTTACAAACATACAAGAAAAAAACTTTCTCTTTATTATTAGTGGTGGTTTATTTATTTAAACTTTATTGTACAGTAGAATCGGCGAATAACATTAGGGGATGTAAATACTGTCTACCTATCCAAGAGTATGTGGTGAGTAATACAGAACAGAATGTAATTTGAATATATATGTTGTGAAATATGAAGAAGGACATTGGGTACTTTCCACGCTGGTTTCCCAACACAGACGCGCCCTGCAGCCAGAAGGCATAGTAGAGAAATGCCTTCGATCCCATAATGTTCTCAAAATGGTGGACCCGCTGAGAAAGTTATACAAATCACATACATAGATATAATCACGTCTATATCCTTTGCGGGGTAGACAGAGCCAACATTCTTGAAAATACTGTTAGGCCGTTCAGCTGTTTGGCTTAATGATAGAATTGAGATTCAAATAGTGACAGGTTGCTAGCCCATCGCCTACATGAAGAATCCCAAGTTTATGAGCCTTCCCCTTAGTCGTCTTTTACGACATTCATGAGAACGAGATGGAAAGAGGATGAATTATACAAAATTTTAAAGATTATTATAGCACTTCGATTGAATTCGTCGTAATAACGAACAGGTTCCGATCATGATGTTTCACTATACGAAGGTAAATAATGAAAAATTATTACTATAATGGACTATAATGAATTAATATACCGCGTTATGTACAACCGCATGAACATCCCCCATTCGCATTGTATGTGTTAATTGGAAGATATTATCGAAACGCATCGTGCAACTAATTTAGTGCGTTATCGATAGCGACCAGACGCATCGTGCGTAGGATAATATACCCCATACCAGACGACATCTGACACCCACGCACAGTTGTCATCAAATGGTCATGGTGCTAACAATAAAGAGTTAAGACTTTGAGAATGAAAGCGCCTTGTGTTGAGGTCGAAATGGGTAAAGAAGAGATTAGCTGGTAACAGAATTGGAAAAAGTGGTGGGAATTGAAGGAGGTCTAAATCTGGTTAAAAGCTAGGCTCAAAAGAAGGGAGAAGATTTACAATTAGGTTTGGTAGTTTTATAATCATTTTACTCGAAAATTGGGCTCATATACCTACTCATACTTTATTAATTTTATTCAAAAGAAAAAGTCCAGACAAATTTCTCTTGGCCAATTAAACATAACTAGTAAAACCATAACAATACCAGTAATACCTTTATTAAGCCTTTCAGACTTTGCGGGACTGTTAGTTTTGTCTTCCCCGTAAGGAATAAAAACGTGATTTTGTGTATGTTTGTAAACGCAAAAGAGGAAGCCCACATAATTATGTCGATTTATTTGTACAGAAAACCCAAAATATTATGAAAAAGGCGCTTACAAAACGCAATCGCACCGCTTTCGCCAGCGGTCGGGAGTCGTAAACATTCGCGTCTAGACTGCAGTAAACACCTTAACAGCGTCGTATGAGCGTAAATCGTAAACGCGACAGTATGCTACTGTTACTAATACTTGCTGATACTAGGTATTACATACATACGTACATACAAAATCAGAGACTACCTACTTCTTTCGCTTCATCCATATTCATAACTCTCTTCATGCAAGCTCGTCGGTTTCGGGTACTCTTGACCAGACATTTTGCTAGGACGTCTCCGATTTGATCAAGGTACGTTCGTCTAGGCCTTCCCACACCAACAGTCCCATTCACACTTCAAATATACTAATACGTAAATACAAATATTACGCTTAACTCTCTTATGGGGTAGGCAGAGCTGATAGTATCGAATTGAGATTGAAATAGAGACAGGTTTATTGCCAATCGCCTAAAAGAAGAATCCTACGTTTATTCCAGAGAAGATAAACAGCTGGTACGCACTGTTTTTTCTTTGCTACAAAACTATTGACACTAGATAAATTTTTGTCTTTTACCTTAGTTCCTTTCTACGACATCCATGTGAAAGAGATGGAGTAGTCCTACTGCATATAATGCCAGAAACCACACGGCACTTTATATATTTAATATTGATTATAAGCATAAACTTTTTAATAAAATTGTTTGCTAAGTAAACGCTCTAAGTAATATTTCAGGAATTTTCATTAAATATCGCAGTGTCATTGAAGATTATTTCGCTCATACGTAGCATAATCCGAAGTCCTTACATTTCTAAAATGCATTAACGCTCGCCATTTTCAGAACATTGCATCTCGAAGGTATGCGTTCTATTGTAATGAAATATCATATGTTATGTGGTTATAGTGTGGACTACACTACACCCGCGGCTTTGTTCACTTTTAAAAGAAGCTCGTTAATTCCTGCTCTCGTTTGAATTTCGAGAAATCCTCTCTGAGTGCACCCCTAGACTAAAACAGGAATAACGCGCCAAATATAAAATCATTCGTCTCAAATTCCATTTCAGAACCTTAGATATGGGACGTGCGTTACAATAATTATGTCAGTGAACCATTCAGCCAGTGCCCTGTTCTTTGTTATCCTACTACTATTATAAAGGCGAAAGTTTGTATGGATGTTTGTTACTCTTTCACGCAAAAACTACTGAACCGATTACCATGAAATTTGGTATGTAGGTAGCTGAAGACCCAGAATAACACATAGGCTACTTTTTATCCCAGAGTTCCCGCGGGATTGATAGGGTTTCCATGCGGACGAAGTCATTTCATGGTAATCGGTTCAGTAGTTTTTGCGTGAAAGAGTAACAAACATCCATACATCTATACAAACTTTCGCCTTTATAATAGTAGTAGGATATTATAAAGCTGAAGAGTTTGTTTTTTTGAACGCGCTAATCTCAGGAACTACTGGTTCGAATTGAAATGTTGTTATTGTGTTGAATAGACCATTTATCAAGGAAGGAAGCTATATAACATCCCGCTGCAACTATAAACAGTGAAGAAATAATGGTAATGTGAAAAAAATCAGGAAAAATTATTCATCCTTGAGGGCTTCAATGATAACCACAATAACTATTCCACGCGGACGAAGTCGCGGGCACAGCTAGTGTGGTTACAATTGTGTATGTATGTATGTGTATCTTGGGTACATCGTCTAGGGGTGGTCGTAAAAATAATTTAATGCCTGTGTCGGCGTCATTAGCCGGTTGTCGCGCCATCTGCTGGCACTAATGCACTTAAAGTATGGCGGGAAATTATATTATCTAAGAAAATGTTAGGAAAATAGGAGTTGAATTTTCAAAAGGCTGTCTGGCTGGGTACCTTTGATTTTTTAGTTTGTAAGTAATTAATGATGATAATGATTGGAAAGTTGTTTCTAGAGACTTTGCTTGTTATCGTTCAATAAACAACACTAGAAACTAGTACTATTCACTTAGTTTTTATTTATTTATGTACACAAAGACATACGGGAGCATTAAAACAGAAATTGTAGTACAAAAGTGCTACTTATTTCAATAGAAATCTCTTCCAGTAGACCCGCAAGAGGAGAGATGAATATTGAATTGATAATTAATATTGAGCAGTTTGGCGTGTGCAGAAATGTGAATAACCAAACTTATTTAATACATTTAACTAAACATAGGTACATTACTTTAATAAACATTAAACAATAAGCTTAATAACAATTAAAAACTACATACATTATTATTGTATAAAATCTTATTGCAAGAGGTAATTAGTCCGTATCTCGTCTTTTGAATTTTTACCTAAGGTTAAGCCATCTTACCGAACGATATCTTTGAGTCTCCTCAAAACCTTTGGCTCTGTCTGCCCCGTACAGGATTAAAACGTGATATGTGAACAAAGTATCGTATGATATAAGTACCTAACTTTTGACTATCATACACACGAAGATAAAACACAACTTCATTCACACTTCGCCAAAAAATATTAAGGACAAGAAACTTAAGTCATAAATCGCATAATCGAGTGATACATAACTTCCCTAATCGATTTAGCAAAGTTCTCGAACAACTATCATAATAACGACTAACAATAGTTGATCGTTTAGACGACTGCGATAAAACTGATCCCAGCTCGGACAAGGGACTTACTCTAATGGGGAAATGTTCAGGTAATGATCGCTCTTGGATTTGGTCGGTTAGCGCGTCGCTGTACGTTTAACTTACTATGAAAAATATATATACGGGACAAATTACACAGATTGAGTTAGCCTCGATGTAAGTTCGAAACTTGTGTTACGAGATACTAACTCAACGATACTATATTTTATAATAAATACGTATATAGATAAACATCCAAGACCCAGGCCAATCAGAGAAAGTTCGTTTCTCATCATGCCCTGGCCGGGATTCGAACCCGGGACCTCCGGTGACACAGACAAGCGCACTACAGCTGCGCCACAGAGGCCGTCAAAAAGGGGAATTACTATAAATTTTGGTGTTATTAATTATGCCGTGTGGTGCACGAATAGGACCACTCCATCTTTTTCCCATTGATATCTTAAAAGGTGACTAAGGGATAGCTTAATTTACTTGGGATTCTTCTCATTGCTATTATATTTATTGCTATCAACCTGTCACTATTAGAATCTCAATTCTTTCATTTAACCAAACAACAGCTGAACGTAGCCTATAAGTCTTTTCAAGACTGTTAGCTCTGTCTACAGATAAAAAGGGGTAGGTATTATGAATTAGACATGTCTGTTAGTATATTTGTATCAACGAAGCACCAAAACTAACTGGAAGTGTATGCCCGATTGGAGAAAGTTTTAAATCAAAATTTTTGTATTTTAAAGCATCATGTTTAGCTGATAAAAATGTACCTTACATGTATACACACATCTCTTTCCCAGACGGGTAGAGACATAATATATCTTTATACCTTTTGGTTTTTCAATATTTGCATGCTGTGCACTAAAATAATCCCTTACTTATATTATCACATGACAATTTCTTAAAGAATGACATGTCATCGTACAGACTAAATTTCGCTTTTATGACAAGTAACACGTATGTGCAAGGTACTAAAACTGAGCATTTATGCGAATTGAGAAAGTAAAAGTACGCGAAATTAAACATAGTACATTAAAGAAGATGGGTATTATTCATGTGTGTGTGCCCTTGATGGAATGGCTGAAAGTTTGTGTCCATGGACATACGAGAATCTATAAAGGTACATACAAAAAATAACAACAGTGACAAAAAAAAACGACGGTTTAAATTTTTTTTAAGAGAAAAAATATAAATGCTATATTTGAAAACGGTATGGCGCGGAAATTGGAATATGAACGTGATTGTTTTAATTTATCTATCTATATATATAAAACTCTTCCGTTACTGAGTGACTGACTGACAGACAACGCACAGTCGAAACTACTGGTCGTAGACAGCTGAAATTTGGAATGTAAGTTCCTTGGGATATGTAGGGGAGCACTAAGAAAGGATTTTTGGAAATTCAACCCCCAAGGGGGGGAAAAGGGGTAAAAACGTTTCTATGAAAAATCTTATTCCTTGGGTTTATAAACTTGAAACTTGGCATGAACACGTACATAGGCAAGTAAATATGTTTGACATTATAAGTTTTTTCAAACTACCCTCCAATCGTGATTTAGGGGGTGCGATTGGGTGACTGATTTATTAACGCACAGCCGAAACCGCTCGGTATAGGAGTCTGAGATTTTGAACAGAGGTTCCTTTAGTAACATAAGTGAGCACTAAGAAGGGATTTTTGAAATGTCAACCCCCAAGGGGGGAAACGGGATAAACTGAGCCGGGGCTGCGGGAAAGTTCTAACGAGATACCGTGGCCCCGGAACGCAAAGGGCAACTGAAGGAACGATGTGGGTTTTAGTCAGTAAAAGTCTGACACTCCCTTCCGTTCCACCCAGAGCGGGAGAGGTCATTTGATGATTTCCCATCCTTAAAAAAAAAGACTTTGTATGACTACTTTCAGTCGTCTCATTAACATACATAATAACATACATAATTATGTACATACATGCATAACATTAATAACATCACGCCTTTAAATCCCTATTTTGTGTTAACACTACCCATACAAACAGCTAAAAGGAAACAAGTGAAGAGACGAAATTTGTCCGCATCCATTTTCACCTAAATTCTTAACGTTAATGAGATTTACTTTTTATTATCAGGTCAACCTAATAGCCTCACATGTACGTATAACTTCGTAAGAATTTTCTTTCAACTCCTAACCGTTGAGGAGTTGTACCTTCCATCATCAGCTCATTCACATGGGATGATGACTATCAGACGCAAATACTTAAACAGATCTATGAAATTGTCAAAAACGTAATTGCCTGTAAATTTGAGGTTTGCCCTTGATTTCCCTGGAATACCATCATCAGATCCTGACTAGGTAACAACGGGACCAACTTGAAAGTATACTCTACCGAACAAAAAAAGAATCACTTAAATCGGTCCATAAATCTCGGCGTAATCGGTATGCATAAATAAAACACCCGAATTTTATATATAAAAGCGAAAAACACTCACTTAGGAATCACGAAATCTCAAAATCTACTGAGCCAATAAAGATGAAATTTGACAGGAACGTAGATTTTAATTAGGAGGGATACACTAAGAAAGAATTTTTTGGAAATTAAATTCCTAAGGGGGTAAAATGGGAGAAATTTTATGGCGTATCCTTATAATCTAAAATAAATTTGCGCGGGCGAAGCCGCGGGCAAAAGCTAGTCGTAAGATAAAATTTAACTTCCATTTTCATTTTAATAATGATGTATAATCAGAAAAGAAGTTTTTAAGGACTCGTTAATGTGACAAACTCAATTTTTGAGACGATTTTTTGATTAAGAAAATACTTTTTTAAGAAATTATAATTTTATTTAAATAATAATTTTTTATCCTGTATATTTGCATTTCTTTAAAAATGGACACAGACTCCAAGGTTCTTATTCGCTAATAACACACTTTACGGCGAAGTGACGTTTGTTTGCTATTAGTTTTATACTCGCGTTTAACTTTTATTAGCGCAGTGTGCATGACAGAGTCTAGACATAAGATGTGTCTTTGTGAATGCAAACCGTATACAAAAGCTTTACTGAATAGATATCTATAGTCTCATGGTTACTGGCAGAGGAGACACGATCATTTCTCTTTTCCGGTGTATACTATAGGAGACAAATAAAGACTAAAAGTTACCCTAAAATATTAAAGGCCTTTGCAATTCGATTTCAATGGCTTAAAATTAATAACCATAAATAGGTAAATTCTTAATTCGAAAATTTATGAATGTAGGTACATATTATAGCATCGGGAACTTCCTGGCTAGGTCAGGCTAAGAGAACCCTTAACCGCTGAACTTGCATGAAGAGACTCATAAATGTGGATGAAGCGGAAAAAAGTCCAGGAATCATGACATTTGAAAAGATGTAGAGTCTGCCCACCGCTCTGGAAAGAAACGTGATTTTAAGTATGTATTTGTAACATGATAAACATATTTCACGAGTAACAAATCAAACCAAAACAGACTTAAGAAATCTTTTAAGATTAAAAATTTAAAATCACTCGCTCCTCAGCTCCGAGTATAAAAACACAATGGCGACTTTAAAACACAAAAAGCCGGATTAAAAACTCCTCTTTTATTATAAGTAACGGGGGGTAATTGAAAAAAGAGCTTACCTGTTCTCATTTTACTAACAACGTAATAAAAGAACTTTATAATATTGAACAATAAGCAATTTGCCAAGGAAAAACTGCCTTCAGGATACAGCCCATTGACATTAATAAATCATTATATTTTCCCTGCTCTTGGCAGTAACCGTTACGTCGGATTTCAAAACGAATCTTCATTGTGAGGGCCACAAAAGAAAAATCTTTATTTACGTCGCTTTGTTAAAAATTAATTCGATACCTTTATCTCGAATTTCTTGGGGATTTCCTTTGAAAGGTTTTTTTCTAATACGCTTATGCTGATGATTTTGTTCTTGTTGAATCATATACTGGTATATTAGTTGTCTAAACGAAGACTCAAAATTATTGTCATTTTAGGGTTTATTTGTCAAGGTCATAAACAATCAGCTTTTACAAAAGCAGTTTTTAAAAAACTTAATAGATTTACCTACACTGATATTGGTACGCCGCACCTTGCCAATTAAATTGAATTTAGAATCACGGTACAGTGTAAAATTTGAAATTATATATATTAGTTTAAACAAAGCCGTGACTTCCTAACAAAAATGATAGAAGTGCTATATTTAATCCATATTCCTTTACTTAAACCACATTTTCATAACACGTGATCATGTGTGAATCCAATAAAACTTTCTTGAAGTTAACATGAATGAGTTCAAAACTCACCCCAAGTTCTGTTATCAAACAAATTACGGATCCGATTACCGACACTTAGCCTCTCGCTTCGTTACTTCGAAGATCCGAAAATTTCTATCGAGAAATTCACAGATTCAAAATTTTCTATCGAGATGAACGTTGAACAAGATAATTTCACGTTATCGTGATGCTTGTAATAAGTGATGATATCTTTCGAAGGTGATATCGTTCGAGTTATCTGTAAATTGGTTTTCGATATGTACAAAATTTGATATTTAACATGCAGAAGAAATGTGTTGCTATTTACGAAATAAAAAATTATAATATACTAACATTATTTTCTTAAAAAGCCGGTTACCCTTTAGACTGATTACTGTATTTTTTCCATTTTAATCCTAAGCTATTGCTTATCAAATTGCACAGATCGAACATAATGATTATTTTCCAAAATAGCATCCCTAGTATTAGTAGTATTAGTTCCTAGTATTAGTAAGTATAATTTAATATTGTGAAGTTGACGTTGTTGAAGAAAATGCTGCAGTGCAGTTTGTTACCGCTTCTTCTGCACTGACGCCTTGGAAGCGGCAGTAAACTTAGTTTTTAAGTAATTTATTTGACGTCAACCAATGTTGTTAAACCATACGACAATTATTAAGCGATATAATAGTATCCTATAATAATGAATAAAAATTTTGAATTTTGAATTTGAATTTGAGTACGTTTTTCACCTTTAAGCTCAGGCCTTAGCATTTCCCACTTCATCACACAGACTCCCGACACAGAGGCAAATCAGGGCCCGCGTTCAGTGCTCTGTGGTGCCTGTAACTCTTTTAATTTATCGCCATTTTTCCCGAGTGCCGCGAACATATTTCACGGACCCCTCGCTATGCAGGTGCGTCTGTCAGCTGTCCGAAGTCCTGCTAATTATTTTCTAGTTACTAATAAAGGGTTTACGTACAGTCAACAGCATGTCGACCTACCCAAATTCATTGCGAATTCTCCTTTATTACTGCGTCATAGAGCTCCGTACGGGGCAACTTGATGTGCGATTGACTGTACCTGCTTTGGTAGACGAAAGTGCAAGAGACAGCTGATGATCAGCGGTTCTTATGAGCAACTAGAGTAAGCCCGTCAAATGGGAAATTCCGTTTATTTCAGTTCTCGAGAGAATTTTGGAAAATCCTCCCTTAGTATTAACGTTCATTTAGCATTCTTAGACGAATTTTGAAATATACATGACTATTTCAAATATCTAGACATGAATCTTAAGTTTATAAGCATAGCCTTTAACGACATCTATAGGAAAGAGATGGAGTGGTCCTATTATTTTTTTTTATGAATGCCGAAAACCGCACGGCAGAAAATAAATGATAACTAGGTATATACCAAAACGAACGTAACGTTATTCACCTCTACTCGAAGCTAAGGGACTATTTTTTTAACTCAAGGGTGCGAAGCCTGGAGCAAAAGCTAGTATAGATACTTAACATTTTTTGGCATAATACATCCCTTTTATCCCCTGCGGAGAAAAGAAGTTTATTTTATCTCACGCTAGATGTAGGATTATTATGTTTATTAGACCGTAAAAAGGCAAACGCTGTAAGTGGTATTACACCCAATGTTTTTGCATGTGGGTGCTTTAAAAATTCGAATAATTTATATTCGGTACGACTATGAATGAAACATTGTTTAAGGTGCAGATACTCACTCCGTTTAATTTATGCTTTAGAGTTATTTTCCAGAACAATATTTCGCGAAAAACATTTCGCGGATGGAATCATTTGCTAAAGGGACATCTACAAAAATCATTTGAAACCTACCTGTAAATGGCTTTTACTCTACTAATATTATAAATGCGAAAGTTTGCGAGTATGTCAGGATGGATGTTTGTTACTATTCCACGCAAAAACTACTGAACCGATTACGATGAAATTTGGTCTGTAGGTAGCTGAAGACCCAGAATAACATATAGGCTACTTTTTATCCCGGTGTTCCCGCGGGATTGATTTCACGCGTACGAAGAAGGCGGCCTCTAGTCATACATATTATCTTCATTACAGTTTACTTTGTTCACGAGTGTGTTGTAAAACTTCTGCTCTTTACTCTAACTTCTCAACTTAAAACTTTGTTTATTATCATGAGTTCTTTAAGTTAACCTATATTACCTACATTTTTCTATAATTGCAAACAACCGCACTGTATTGTAGGAAAAAACAAATTATTTTAATATTTATCTATACAACGAAATCGTTCTTACACGTTGGACGTTTTTCGAAAAATTTAATATTGCATTTTAAACGCTCGGTTTCTGGACAATGAATATATAAGGCTAACTGCAAACAATGTCCGTATGTCGACGGATTACCTACAGTCAGTCTACGGCAAACTGGCGTAGACATTAAGGTCCGGCCACACTTGCGCGACCACAGAAACAGATCGCAACTAAATTACTACTACTTGTGATTATTTAATTATTTATTTAAACTTTACTGCAACTAAAATAATGGTTTCCAACGCGACGTAGGTACATATTTCTTAAAAATTATTAATTACTACTACTTAAGTATTACTTATATTTAAAAGAAACTTAAATTTAAGCGAGGGTTATTTCTAAATTTTTTATTTAATTCAATTTCTTTTTTCTTTCCAAATGCGTTCCAAGTTATTTCGCACACGCGTACATTTGAACGAAACTTAATGCCACGGCGTACCACGGAAATGACGAGATATAATAGATAATGCATCAGATGAACGTTCATATTGCGATCAGTCTGTGATATGCAGCCAGTGCCTGTTTAGGGAATTCTGTGGATCAACCACAGAAATTTGAATAATACACACACAAGTCTTTTCATGATCCTTTACTGAATAGACATACATATTATCATGTCCATATTCCTTGCAGGTAGACAGAGCCCACAGTTTTGATAAGACTGATAGGCCACGTTCAGCTGTTTGGCTTAATAAAAGAATTGAGATTCAAATAGCGGCAGGTTGCTAGCCCATCGCCTAAAAAGAATTCCAAGTTTATAGATAGATAGAAAAAGAATTCCAAGTTTATATATAGTAGGTATTGCATTTTTCATTTTATACATGTACATTTATTACAATAAAACTGCGTGTCAAATAACACCTACTACTCAGCTAGATAATTCACCTGCAGGTACTTGTATCATATTTATTCAAGAATCCTAGCGTTTATATGTCAGAGTAGTCTATCTTACCCGCATATCATGCATGTAGAGTATGTTTGTGAATCTCCGAGCACTGGACGGCAATGCCACAAAATATCTATAGTGTAGAAGTGACGCATCCTACGAAATTAGCTTTTTCCTTTGTGAGCGACAACCAGCTTACCTAAATAATAGTATAGAAACTTATTACGTTTTAATTTGGTTTCGTAATTAGGTTGCGTTAGAAATAATCGCCACTAACTAACAGCTAATGACTAGGCATTTTTGTAATGCGATGAGGGTCGCAGTGCCGCGTGGTTCCCGGCACCAATAGAAAAAAGAATAGGACTACCTCCATCTCTTTTCCATGGATATCGCAAATGACGACTAAGGGATAGGCTTATAAACTTGGGATTTTTGGGAACCTATCACTATATGAATCTCAATTCTACCATAAAGGCAAATAGCTTAACGTGGCCTTTCAGTCTTTTCAAGACTATTGGCTGTGTTTACCCCGCAAGGGATATAGACGTAAATATATGTATGTATATATGAAGTGTCACATCTGTTTGCCTCTTTGCCCTGTGCCGTGGTACCACACGAGTTCCGCCCATACGAATCGTATCGGCGTCTGTCACCGTCGACGCCGGCCTACGAGACGGAATGGGAAATGTTTAGGGGCATGTTGGTTTGCTATATCAACAGTGATATTGGCGTTTTCGGCGCGGTTGCAACTTTTCAATCAATCTGAGGTCCTGGCTTCGATCCTCGGTCAGGTTCCAATGATCTCGCCTCTTTCCAGGAGGAGTAGGGAAAGATTAAAATCTTTCCGCCATGATGAACCTGGCATACTTATTTTTTTGTTTACTGTCAAGATCTATGTTTGATTTCCATTTTCCTGATCTTCATGACATCAGAGGACCCTAGCCCAGCTTTTAGCATGTTTGTTGTTGTTATATGAGTAGATATTACACATATACGTACATTTACGAAAAGAGTTGGATTGAAGAACGATGCGGAATCTTAAAGCAATATACATATCGTATAAATCAAGTTAAAGCTATTTTTTTTAACCTTCATTTATAAAATTTATATGTTTATATATATTGTATATAAGTAAGTAAAAATTTTTCCGGGAAAATCTGATGTCAAAAGAATATAAGGAGTGGAGTATCGAAATGCTACGTTCGTTTACGGAAATTGGTCCCAGCGGCTTCCCGGATATGCCACTCACCTCGTGCTGCAAAATTTAATAATAGAATTTTAGTAGCAACATGCATTGGTCGTACGGTTAAGGTATCCGAACATAAAAGCGTGATCCATGAAGAAGCGCAGGTTCAAATCTTATCGTGACAGTATAAAGATTTCTTTACTAACAGATCTAGGATCTTCTTCCTGCTGGCGTTCGGTCCGGTTACATCCTCACCTCTCTGGAGGGGAAAAAAGGGTGCCCCTTTTTCATGATCCTGGATTGGGTGAGTCTCAGTGATTCCCATCTGATCGTAGCAAATTTTGGTAGGTTAGGTTACCCTATGGATATTATATCTCTTGGTTACATTATACAATGTGCAGGTTTCCTCACGATGTTTGGTCACCGTAAGAGCATCGGTTAGGATATGAAACAATCTAGCTTGGCTAGATTAATTTGCAAGGTTTGGAAGTCAGAGCGACGCTTTGTGTATGATAAAGAAGTCTTAACAATACTCATTTTCAAACTTGTAAGGTTATTGACCCAAGTGATTCTTCATTTAGGTGATGAGCTAGCAACCTGTTACTATCGATATCACCATTCCTTCACTAGAACATTTAGCTTTTCGTAGCCTTTCCAAGTTAATGTTTGAATCTTACTCTGACCAAGTAACAAATGCTAGCGGGAAGACTGATTATAGACTGATAGACTCTATCGATGGCATTAACCTGTGACACATCAATACAAACTTCAATATAATGTGAAATTAAAACTACCTAATAAGAAATTAATTATGCTTACCAAACCAATCATCTTTCCTCAAAATAAAATATGGATTAAGAAAACATTCGTAAACAGAAACCACTTAAACTTTTTCCATCATATTGATGAATCAGTCTTCGAAGTTTTATTTTTACAATCTTATTGGAACCTAAAGAGGAGTTTATTCCGTCGAGTGTACGATCCATCATATTTTTTTTTCTCTGCAGAATTCATTTTGCAAACTATAAAACTCTAATTTCAGTGTCATCATTTAATGGATTGAAATGTCTGAGAATGGCAAGGACCTCTACTTTCCTCATTGTACTGGATACGTCATGTGATTTGGTCATATTATCTCGTTCATGTCTGTTGGTTACTTTTAAGATGGTTTTTCAAACTGTGTGCTTTAAAGAAAGCCTGAAATACGGAAATTGTTTGAAAAAATCACTGTTTGAAAGAAAATAGAGCTTCGGTTTCCGTATCGATATGGTACCTGGATAAAAAAAAGTGATTCGTAGGGAGCCAAAGGTTCAAGTCCTAACATGGTCATATACCAATGACTCTCTTTTGTTTGAGGTCTAACCGATACTCTAACGCGAGGTGCAACAATGATTCAATATGAAACAGATTCCTCAGCAGAGGTTTCGAAAGTAAGTACTTAATTTTTATTGCTAAACCAGTAATACATAGAATTAAGGTCATTTAAAAAGAAAAATGTAATAGAATGTTCTACAAGAAAGGTGGGCTGCGATTGTATGCTGGGAAGTCGAGCAGGATTTGTCTAGACGAGAGATGACAATACGAGAGGTCTGTTATTAGATTTTGATGAGTCGGTGAGGACGATTTCGCAAGTTTTTATAGCTCAATTCTCATTTTCAGCAAGGTGACTAGAGATGTTATTTTATTGGTAGCAGTTTTTCAGTAGAGTTATGGTCACAAACGAAACCAAATCTAATCAACATGTTTTTTTTAATCATTTTATCCTAAGTCTTTAGAAACCAACGGACATGACTTTCAAGACTTTTATATAAGCAGTAAGTATTAGTCATTCACACGACTTTAAAGGGATGTACTGTAAGACTGTGAGTGTCCATAATAGTCTAGCAATTGGTCGGGCCCTAATACTAGGTCTATTAACTAACCTGGCTTGATATTGTGAAAGATGATATGTTAATCATGGAATTCAGCGGGGCTAGCAGGGCACGCTTTGGCTTTTTGATAGAATTGTAATTCAAATAGTGACAGGCTGCTAGGCCATCGCCTAAAAGAAAAATATCAAGTTTATTAACCAATCCCTTAGTCGCCTTTTACGACATCCGTGGGGAAGAGATGGAGTGGTCCCATTATTTTTTCTATTGGTGCCGGGAACCACACGGCAAGCAATGTAATGAGAGACTAGCAAATTTTAACACCCGGCGGATTCCCAAAGGTATCAAACGATCAATAGCGAACATCGTTACGACTATCAATATTAAGGTACGAACTAATCACGCGAAGTAACATGGAGCTATAAAACTTTCCCTCTGTGAAAAGTGAAGCTAGTCACGAATCTGGCTAATTGTTGGTTACAAGTTATAAGCATTATGGTTGGTATAAATGTACATTACAGGTATAATTTTAAGCAAACGCTCAATTATTTACAGTCAAGTTTTTATTAAATACTAGCTTTAAGGAGAATTTAGTGCCACCTTACTAGGTATATAAAGTAAATGTCCTTCATAGTACAGGTTTTTTGTAAATGCTACGGGAACTACAGTATTCACCGAAACGAAAGGTACCATATGTCCTTCACTAGAGTCTTAATTATATATTATACATATATGTATAAGTACGCAAAATTTTAAGAAGATCGGATTTGTAGGAAACGCGTTAAGTAACAACAAACGAAACAACAAACTTACTTTCGTATTCATAATATAAGTTACATACATATAATCACGTCTTTATCCCCCGCGGGGTAGACAGAGCCAACAGTCTTGAAAATACTGATAGGCGACGTTCAGCTGTTTGGCTTACTGATAGAATTGAGATTAATATAGTGACAGGTTGCTAGTCCGTCGCCTAAAAGAAGAATCCCAAAATAAGCCTATCCCTTAGTCGCCTTTTACTACGTCCATGGGAAAGACGTGGAGTGGTTCTATTTTATTTTCTATTGGTGCCGGTCACACGGCATATAAGTAAGGATTCAAAAATTTGTGTAAATTAGAGTTTAGTTTGTTATGATTAAAATCTGTTTATAATCTGTTAGTGACTAAAAAAAACTGTGTAACCTTCTTACTTCCCGCTCAGATTGCAAAACTTAAATATACTTCTATTAACTTGGTAGATATTATTTTAAGCAAAAGTAAAAATACAAGCCAATCAGTCTTTATTCTATCTCCGAATAGCCTGAAATCATCCTAATAAAAGTGGCCGTCGATTAATGGCTATTGGTTCGAAAAGACGTGACGTGGGGTGAGTGATATTTTAATGGACATACAAACGCCTAACGACTTTCCGACAAAGAAAAGTGACAACGGTTACTTTTTGAAAGCAATGCCTTAAATGAACAAAGTACTGCTCCTGTCGTCAGGTCACAAATGACATTGGAAAAGTCACGGTTCAGTCCTGAAATATCGGCGCCGATGCACCAACGTATAATGCACATGTGTGGTAGTGAAATGCCAAGTTTTGAACGTTTATGAATAAGTAATCGCGACCCGTCTGCCGTCAATACGCTCGGCGGCTGAATGCCAAATGCCGTGACGGTTTCCACTTTCGCTTTTTTACAATGAATTCTGAATTTAGCCGCATTTTAGTGTTCGAAATTCGAGTGCTGAAATCGTCTGAAAAAAAAAATTATGAATATTGTTTCACTTTTTGTGTGGTTGCCTTCAAAGGAAAAATATAATAGGACCATTCTATTTCTTCCTCTATGGATGTCAAAAGTGGTTCTTATAGCACTAACATCTAGATAGGTTTAGGTACCTACCCAAATATTCCTAAGATGGTCGAGGTTGGTATTCAACGGTGAGAATCTTGCCAAATATATTTACAGCCAGTAAACTGTCAATGTTTTGCTTATCAGACCTGTGTAAAAGTTGTTGCAAATTTCTAACAAAAAAATAGATCACATTGAGCTGCTCGGTTTAATGATAGAATTGAGATCCGAATAGAGACAGGTTGCGAGCCCATTGTCTAAAAAAGAATCGCAAGTTTATAAGCCCATCCCTAAGTTGCCTCTTTCGACTCCATGGGAAAGAGATGCAGTGTTCCTATTCTTTGGTGCCGGGAACCACACGGCACCAATACAAAAAGTAGAAAATATTTTACTTTTCTTTATTAACATTTATAAAGAAAAGTAAAATAATTTCATATCGTCAATACATAAATCCTATTCCCATTCATTACTATCAAAAAAATATAATTAAGTCTGTCATCTCTTTTATGAAATTTAAGCCACAAAATTGAAACATAATCCCCGAGATGTATTTCTATATTTCCAATATTCTTTTGCAATTTATCAAGGTGAAATATAATTAATATTAAGGGTATTTAAATATACATAGTTACATATGACAATATTATTACGTCTATATCCCTAGCGGGGCAGATAGAGACAAATCGGTTATATATATATATACTAGCTGTGCCCGCGACTTCGTCCGCGTGGAATAGTTATTATGGGCATGATTGAAGCCCTCAAGGATGAATAATTCCCCCCGTTTTTTTAACATTTTCCATTATTTCTTCCCTCCTAAAAGTTGCAGCGTGATGTTATATAGCCTAAAGCCTTCCTTGAAAAATGGTAGATTCAACACAAAAAGAATTTTTCAATTTGAACCAGTAGGTAGTTCCTGAGATTAGCGCGTTCAAACAAACAAACAAACTCTTCAGCGTTTTAATATTAGTATAGATATAAACTTTTAAATATGCAATTCTTAAAAAAGGTATATTATTTTTGGCAGTCTATTGATTTATTAAGTTTAATGTTATTAAGAGCAATTTCACTGAAATACCATTGTCATAATACTGACAAATATTGGTATTTTCAGTTCATGATAATGGCACTGAACTACGCTCAAAGGGTAAAAGGTAATGTGGCCCGGTTAACGCCCTATATGTCTGCTAATTTATGTCTACGTGTTTTCGCAATCAATCGAACAAATAAGTCATTTTATTAGGAAGTCCCAGACTTGAACATGGTTTAGGAATTTTAATAATTTTAATTCACACTTTGATTTTAATATACGATTTCATAGGAACTTAGTGTACAGATTAGACTTAGCATATTATTAAAACTCATATTGAAAATCGTTATTAAGATACTTTCAAAAGTGCGCATAACTTATAAAATATTCTGAAAGGGTTCTTATTGTGCTTAGTTTTATTTTTATGCTCATCGATTGTTCCTCCGCAGACTATTCTAGTTATTTATTCATAAACTTTTAAAACTCCAGACCTCTAAAGCAAATCTCGCTTCTGTACTTAGAGGAATAATCTCGTAAATAAAAACTATTCGGTTGGTTTTTCTAAGCATTCCAAGTTTTAACAATATTTTACGATTATTTTATTTCGCTTAAATTTATTGGAATAGTTAGAATTAGTATGGTTTTTCAGCAGTTTCCGAATGTAAGGTGTAGAATAAATGTGGGTGATGCGAAAGAATAATTCAGGGATCGTGGCAAATGGAAAGATGTACTATTTTTGTAGACATATTTTATGTATGTTCGTATTCCTTATGCTCGATCTAGCTTAATTGTTATTTTTTTTGTAATATTAATGTATTTTTTTTATAATATCTTATTTATTACAAAAAAGAACTGAGTCTTACAGATACATACATTCGTGTTCCAAAATACTCGTAGCATTACGTACAAATAAACACTTGTTTCTTTAAAATGTCAGATATAAACGTCTTGTCAGTCGGGTATTAAAAAGATATCATTATAAAGCCATGGTTCGTGACTTCCATCGTACAAACCCATCAAATTATAACGAGTATAGTCTGAATAATTCACCTTCAGTTTTGTTATACGAGCATTTTGGAATAGCAGACTTTCCCAGAATCGAATTACGGTCTCACAATTTTCCCTTTTACGCCGGACATTGAGTTATTATTACATTATGGAGACGGCCAAACTGAATTCTATATAAGCAAGTTTTTAAAATAAATAACTTTTCGAATAATGATTTTATTTGAAGAAAAAAAACTGTATTTACGAATTTTCACAGAACGACTACCACGGCTGATAAAGAAACCCAATATGCGCCTTTTCTGATGACCATGATTCGGGATTAAGTGAGGAAGGTTTTGACACAAAGCAACTCCCATCTGACCTCTGCAACTTTCGCAGGGGAACCCAACCCGTATTTGATCATGGTAACATTCTGTTGGTCGAATGTGCAGGTTTCCTCACGATGATTTAGCTTACCGTATGCTAGCATCTGATTAGCACCTGGCTATTGCATATAACATAACTTAGAAAAGAGTCGCTGGCACATGACCGAGATAGGATTTGAATATGTGCCCTCAATGTATCGCGCATGATGTATTATATATGCTCATTATGTATTTTTTAAAAGTCACCTTACCGACTCGGCCTCCGATGCTCTTTTTAGATTTTATTATTGTTTTTTCAAAAAGTAGTTGGTAAATATCTAAGTTATCTCCTAAATATTTAATTTCCATAAAATATGAATTATTTTTTAAAAACAATATTTATTAGTTTCATGTGTTGACAGTTCCATTAAATAACACTTCAATGGTTTAACATATTAAAGCTAAAATTTAAGCTAAAATAATTTGTTTAGGATGCCAGTGGTCTTTAGTTTGCATTTTTTGTCTATTTTCAGTTTAAATTTATATGTATGATAAATATTTACTAAATCGGTGAATAAATATCAGTTAAATACAAGTTTTGTTTGTACAGCTATCGCAAAATTCATATTTTAATATAGACGAGTAGAATGCTTACAAAACTAAAAGCATGTTTTCTACCAAAAAAAAAGTGCAAAAAAATGTACTTCAAAGATCCTTGGCTTCTCTTAACTTCAAGAACACGAGCAGTAAGACTTTAAAACACCTTAATTTCTTCATTTAACAACACTTTTGGAGAGCCTTTCATAGCTCAATCTCGGTGTATCAAAGTTTCTTTTGAAAAATTCTTCTCAAAATATTTTTCTTTTAACGCGAGGCTGCCGTGGCTCCAAATTATGCGCCAACTGATGAAGTGCTATTACCGTTTCTGGCTTTATGAGAATTGCCCTCATTACTTTTTCAGTAATTTAAGGCCCTTGCACATGGAGTCTCGCTTATTTGATGTTTGAAACGTTGGAGCACCATTCGGTTGATGAGGTTGTAAAAATATCGACCTTTGGACATATTTTGTATCGTGATAATGAGAGAGAGGTACTTTTTTTTTAATAAATTTGTATTGTTCCTTTATAAGTTTACGCTCAAATTGTTGAACATGATAGTGTTTTTGGATTTTGAGTTAAATAACTAAAGTAAAAAAGACAAATTACAAAGAAGTCTATAAATGAAATAATAAATCACTTATTAAGTAACATTAGTTCGACACTCATATATAGAAAACAGTTAATTCAAAAATATACTTCATATTTAAGCAGATTTTGCTGCTTTATTTTTGATATCGTCTTGTAAAATCGAAGATACTACCGCTACAAAGAGAAATTATTTCGGCAGTGAAACATACTTACAAAAAGAAAAATGGACGACGTAAATTTGTTGTAATACTCGTATCTCGTGTACTCGCATCAGTTTCATGTTAGATTTTGTACAGAACAGACATGATTAAAATAGACATTGCAAGTAGAGAAAATTTACTCCTCAATGGTTTTAATAGATATGTATGAAAAATTGACATGTTTTTCTGAAGGTGACTGTACATGACATTGTAATAAATACATACATCTGTAACAAAGGTTTATATATTTTATTTAACTAATTTTAATATATTGGTCGTACTCATATTACCAAACTAACCTTTTTCCATGGAAACACTACCGAAAAAGCTTAAGAAAATTAGAAATTTCTTGGTTTATTTCTTAAATTCACAAGTTACATAATATTTGTTATACGAATACACTAATAAAAGAGTATAAAATGAACCGGTCATCGAAATATTTCACAAAGTTAACCAAATATAATATGTGTACCGTATTGAGTTATATAGATATAAAATTATAAAAAAATATATAAAGCCAAAACCTCCGTTTTTTCTTTTCATGCTGAGCAGAGAAACTCATATAAAGTTCAGCTAGATGAACTGTGGTTATCTATTAAATTTATGTCTATGATATCGTTACATTTTGTAAATGGTATTGCTTAGGAAGATGCAAGCTAGTTTTAATTCCATCATGAACATGAGTAGAATGAAAGTTTTAAGGCAAGAGTTTCAAACTTCACATGTTTTATGTATTGGTTGAATGTTCGCTTCGGGGCTTATATCCTCTAGTGTATTTTAAGTGTATTTTGTAAAGGAATATTCAATTAAATTTTACTGTAATAATGAAGTGGCCGTGTGGTTCTGGGCACTAAAGAATATGACCAAAATGCAAATAAAAGTAAGAGGATATTCATCGGGAATGGATTCAAATTATTTTTTTTATAATTTATGTTATTATGGTAAGCTTTTTATTACTATTCGGATTTGAAAAGATTTGACTATTATTTTTATTCTACAAAATCTCCAATTGTTATAGGTACATTAAAATTTTTAAGATTGTACTCAGTTTGAGAAAATAACTTTAACTCTGAAACGTATTTTCTTGGAAATTTACAGAATGTTAAAATCTTTTTACACTTTGTTAAGTATGCCCTTCGCCTCTTTAAAATACAGTTTACTTTAAAAAGTAACTCCAACACTGTTTAACATAAGTGAATATGCACATGTTATTAGCGAATATGAAGAATTAGTATGATGCTAACAAAGAACCTGAGGTTTATTTATATTTATATTAATTTTATGTTCGACGGTCGGTGGTGGTTGAAATGTTAAGATGTCCGAATAAGAAAATATAAGGACGCGCAGATTCAGACCAAATCCATGTACCAAAACTACCAAATATTGTTTTCTTAGTTTTAAGGTTGATTGATACCTGTGCGCTTACGATGAGGAAACACATTCTGAGGAAACCTGCACATTAAGGAAACAGGATTTGGAATCATTATCCTTTGTGGATTAGGTGCCTCTGCAAAGGTTACGAAGGCAAGACGTGAGTCGCTTAATGAAAAACATGACTTACCCAATCAGGGATGGTTATAGGAGCACTTTTCTCATCATTCCCCTGTAATAATGAATGATGGAAAATAGTGTAATTCTCTTGCAAAAAATATTAGATGTAGATGACTAATCATGATCAGAAAAATTCCGGAAACCAAACGAATGGTGATGATTCACTTTCATGTGACCTTCGACACGCACCGAATCAAATAGTAACAGAGTATTGTGTCGATGTCACCATTACCCTGGCGTTTGTCCCGGTAACGAATACCCTGAGAACTTGATACGTTACTCATAGAATGAACGTGTAAAACGAAAACTTTAGTTTCCATTCCCGCGGTAATTTTCGGAAAACCTCTTAGTGCAGACCTCATAAAAACCCCCTAGACCACATAAAGAACCTACATGGCAAATTTCAAGTCTCTAGACCGGCCGTAATGGTATTTGTAAATTCAACTTACCCTTCATTAACCTCTCCATTATAACTTAAAATCAAAGTATTTATAGTTATATCTCAATTCTATCATTAAGCCAAATAGCTGAATGTGGCCATTCAGTCTTTTCAAGACTATTGGCTCTGTCTACCCCGCAAGGGATATAGACGTGACCATATGTATGTATGTGTGTTATAGTTATAACCAATTATTCAGTATCAGTAACAGCTTATGCATAATAAATCTGTGTAAATTATAGACGAAGCTTACAGCCAAGGGTTGGTAGACCACAAATGTCCGTTTGCAATCGAACGGTCGGTATGTCAGGCAGTTAGACAAGATTTCAGACGCATCGCGCAAGTTATTCCGGGAATGCGACTCGTGAAAACTATTCGGACTGGCGGCACTGGATGCTTCGATGAATATTTTTATAGAACAGCTTCAGCAATGGATTCGTCTGCGTGGGTGAAGCTTTTTGTGTTTAGAGTTAGTATTATGTTTAATTTCTATTTATTGTCCTTTAATCAAAATGTTACAAGTAACACGTAACGCAAGGAAAAGAAACAATAAAATTTATGTCATGTAAGTGACTTAATTCTATTGTACTCGTATATGCTTGTTCAAAAAATATATTATACTCTCGGACCTGACTACGTGTCATCAGGATTCTTTTTCAGCAAGTACAAACAAGCTTGAGAACTAAATTTATGTTTATAATGTTTTTCTTTTCATTTCGATTTATAAAAAACTTACTAGCTTTATCTGCAACTTCGCCTGCGTGCGTAAAGCGCCATGTACAAAAAGCGACGAATTTAATGCCAACTAAAAAAAAGCGACTAATAAGCATTACCTTCAAAAAGTCACGAATAAAACGCCATCCGCAAAAAGCGCCACCTACAAAACAATATAGGTTTTCCGCAAATGTCACAGGACTTAAAGTTTTTACCGTTATGAAAGGTACCCTATGTCCTTCTCCAGACTCATAAATATTAAGAAGATTAATTCAGTACTTCGATGATCTGTGCCAATGAGGTGTCAAACAAAAATAAACTTAATTTCGCATTTATAATATTAGTTGCGATATAGTTGGAATTGGGATTATAATAATATAATAAAAAAAATTAATAAATGACTCAATAAATAATACTCAGCCAGTCCGTCTAAAGAAATATTTTTCATATATACTTTTGTTTCACACTTCTATTTTCAAATATGCATTTGCTTTGAGGACAAAAGCAACAACTTATGCATCAAAATCCTGACTTACAAACTTCACTGTAATGAGAAAAAGATATGTTTCAGTGTTTAACAGAAGCTTTTAACAAGTTAAGACAAGAAGTGACATGTATGTAAGTTATAAATTTTGTTTGTGAGCGAAATAATGTGGCGCCAAAACCTTAACAAAACGCACATGTTTCATTCAAAAGTGATATAATTTATATCAACACGCTTTCTTTGTCGTCTGAGTCACGTGTGAGTCACGTCACGAGGCCGTGTTACGTTTGACTCATGTAACGAAAATAAGTCGATTTGTAACAGTCGCTTATTGTGAAATATTAAATAGGACGAGTCATTTAACTTTTGCTATAAATTTTACGTATTTGTTATACTGAAGTTCATTATTTCTTTTAATATAAATTTAAGCTTTGAAAACGACACTAAAGGGCTAATAACGAAAACTATTGTACCGTTTTATTTTTTTATAGAATGCACAAATCGTACTAATATTAAGAATGCGAAAGTTTGTGAGTATGTATGGATGTTTGTTACTATTTACGCAAGCTTACGCAAATACTACTGAACCGATTACGATGAAATGGTATGAAGGTAGCTAAAGACCCAGAATAACATATAGGCTACTTTTTATCCCGGAATTTCCGAGGGATTGATTCTTACATTATGATTGGGACGCGGACTTAGTTACGGGCGGCCTCTAGTACTCTATAAATCGAATTGTTTTCTCTATTATTTATCGACACAAAGAAATTTACTCATTAAGCCAAAAGGTGTAATCACTCTTAATAATTTATTTCCTTCTAAATTATTCAGTGCCTTGACCTGAAAAACTACAGAATATCACGATAAACAAAATTTGTCTGATTCATATTTGAGTCATGCGGTCAACAGCAACAACAGCTTATCAACAGAGTTACAATTAGCCATGGCAACTTTGATAAGGGCGATTTAATAAAATGCCACAATACTAGATGTAAGTGTGACCAAACAGTTTAGTTTGGTAAAGTACTAAAAATATTTAAGTACATGCAAAAATTTTATAATTTTGTAGTCGGTTGTCTCCTAAAAACAACTCTTATCTTAAAATTAGTAGACGGAGTAGCTTTCAACTTAGTCGCCCTTAAGACATTTACAAACAGATACGATGAGTCCTATCAAAAGCGTCAGTGCTCAAATCGGTAAGGTAAGGTGCCCAGTTAAAATACGTGTAGCGCAAAAAGGAACCGTTTCGAACCCCACCTCGGCCATGTACCAATGACTATTTTCAAAGTTATGTACATTAGTTTGAATACTAACCGATGCTCTTGCGATGAGGGCAAGCATCGTGAGGAGCTTTCTTCGCACACGCAGGCAACTGGATGTGTAACCATGATCGATCCAATACGGGTTAGGTTGCCCTGCAAAGGTTGCGGAGGTCAGATGGGAGTCGCTTCATGTAAAACTAGACTCACCCAATCCAAGGATACATGGTCCAGGGATCCAAAGGCATACCCCAGGCTCCTCTCTAGAATGGGGAGGATGCAACTGGGACTAATGCCAGGAGGAAGAAGACGATGTATCCTATTCATCTCTACCAGGCATCACCTGGCAAATACATAAACTTTGAACTATTCAATTGAAAATTCAGAAAGAAAAATCGTCAGCAAAAGATTCACCACATCATTAAAATCAGAAATAAATTTTGAGAGTTTGAACCGGCTTTTGTTAAAAAAGGATCCTGCCAATTAAAATTCCCGATACGGCGATACTTGTACAAGAAAAATTCTAGAAAATGATCCCCAGATAACAAAATTAAACAGTAATGAACCTTCTTGAAGCGGACTCCTCAAAGAAACTTATTTAGTACTTAGTTGAATACATTTTATTTTGCGCGATCTTCTCTCGGGTCTTTGAAAAACAAGTTCTTTGAATTTGTTGCTTATTTCAGATGTAATTTTGTTGGGAAAATAATATAAATAACAACAAGTACGAGTTGGCTGAAGAGATACGGTATGGTAGCATAATATTACATTTCCTCATAATTATAGAGAGACCGATTCTTTTGCACTGATGCTTTGGAAGTGGCAGTAAACTTCGTTTTAAAAGTAATTAATTCGACGCCAACCAATTTTGTAAAAACAAAAGAAATGACAATTATAAAATGATGTTTGAAATGGCCCATAATAATAAATAAGTAATTTGAAATACGATAAATACTATATGATGACTATATGATAACTGATGACAAAATATGGGATGCTCAAGCGGGATTTCGAAAGGGAATGGGATGTACTGATCAGGTCTTTTCCTTGCGGTGCATAGCCGAAAAGTTTTTGGCCAAGAGTCAAAAAGTCTATTGCACATTCGTAGATCTGGAAAAGGCCTATGACAGAGTTGAGAGGAATGAATTGTGGTCAGCACTTTCTATGCATGGGGTGAGCAGTCTCTTAATACGAGCACTGAAATCCTTATATGAGGATTCGAGTGCTTGTGTCAGGATAAACGGAGCGCACACTGAGTGGTTTAAGATTGAGAAAGGCGTTAGGCAAGGATGTGTTGCGTCACCGTGGCTGTTCAACCTATTTATGGATAGCTGTTTGACAGATTTGAAAGAGTCTAAAAGTGGATTAAGGATGAATGAGTTACTCGTCAAATGTCTGCTCTATGCCGACGATCAGGTTATACTGGCGTCATCAGCGGAGGAGTTACAGGAGATGGTAAACTGTATGCATGAAGCTTTAAAAGAGAAAGGAATGAAAGTGAACGTAAGTAAAACTAAAACACTGGTTTTTGAAATGGAGAAAGAAATGACAGCATGTAATATTTTGATTGGAGGAGAAAAAGTGGAGCAAGTGAAAGAGTTTGTATATCTAGGATCAAAGTTTACATCAGATGGCAAGTATGATAGTGATATTGAAAGGAGAGTGAACGCGGGGAACATGGTGAATGGAGCTTTGCATGCCTTTATGAGCAGTCAGAAACTATCCAAAAAGGCTCGACTGGCTGTGCACAGGGGCGTGTTGGTCCCGACATTAATGTATGGGAGTGAAAGTTGGGTATGGCAAAAGAAGCATGAAAGCAGAATAAATGCAGTGGAAATGAGAGCGTTAAGGAGTATGATGGGTGTGAAATTGAGTGACAGGATAAGGAACAGCGTGATAAGGGAATGTTGTGATGTGAAAGAAGATGTAGTTACAGGAATAGAAAAGGGTATGTTAAGATGGTTCGGTCATGTGGAGAGGATGAATGAAAGCAGGTTGACTAAGCAGATATACAAGGAGAGTGTGGAGGGAAAGGTCGGAGTGGGAAGACCTAGACGAACGTATCTTGATCAAATTAAGGACGTCCTGGTAAAGGGTCAGGTCAAAAGTACCCGAAACCGCCGAGCTTGTATGAAGAGAGTTATGAATGTGGACGAAGCGAAAGAAGTATGCAGAGATCGTGGCAAGTGGAAAGAGGTAGTCTCTGCCTACCCCTCCGGGAAAGAGGCGTGATTTTATGTATGTATGTATGTATGTATAAATACTATATACGTATCAAGGGTGAAGCATTTGCGGGTCGCTAATTGTTTCACAAACGAACTTGCTTAGTGGCAAATTTCTAATCTCTTTTGTCTATGCCTCTTTTTTCACCACGAACCAAAGCATAACAAAGCATATTTTATCCACCACATTGTCACACACTAATATCGCGGGATGGGCGCTCCGTACTAGCCATCATGCCTGTATTAACGTTATAAATTAGGACGTTAACGTTCGCCCGCACTCAAATAACCGTAAACCGCTGGTAGTGGTCATTGCGAACACTTGCGCTCTCTACTCGACTTATGCTCTCCTGGTATTTCAGTGTCGGTGGGATTTTCGTGATGATGTAAGAAGCAATAACGTTTTCTATTTTACGTTATTTTTATACATATCTAAATCATGCCGTGCCTGAGGGTAGTTAGAGACATACTTTCGTTTCATTTGTAAATTGGTTTTCGGTTAAGTACTTTTTTTGGGTATTAGATACAAGATTGATTTTACTGACGACTAACATATAAAATACATATCTACCGTTTATAAAGCGCAGAGTGTGCTAAAGCGTTTTCGTCAAAGTATACAATACAGTATACAAATACAATAGATGTAAAATCTGTAACTAATATTTTACATCTATTGATTAGTTGTAATTTTATCAATCGAACCAAACCTGATTTTTTTTTAATAGTTAATAACAGTGCATGGTGCCGGGAACCTCACAGCACCGATAGAAAAAAAGAATAGGACCACTCCATCACATTTTCACGGATGTCGTAGCCTTCTTTTAGGCGATGGTCTTTTCGAGAAGTTGGCTCTGTCTACCCCGTAAGGGATATAGACGTAATTATATGTAAGTATGTTAATAACATACTTAATGCCAAATAATCGCGTGGGAAGACATACAATATTAAAAGTTATACCATCAATAGAATCGCATGTCCAAGATTCAATGCATTAAAACTTGCTCTTTGGCCTCTTCGGGTAGACGCAAAAAAACCATGTAGTATCATTGAGATCCCTATACGTCCCTTTCAATAACTATTTACTTACATCTATTTCCCAATGTATATGTAGCACACGTTGAAACACTCGTATTAGAGAGGCGAATGTAAGAGTCGTACTAATGGTATTGAGTCTTCTTGGGACTCCTACTATATGAAATGTTCGACTCGTGAGAAAATATTTATGATTAGCTGATGAGTGCGAGTTTATCATAGTATTTGTCCAGATGTTATAGTTGAATGAATGAATTTTATGTTTTCCAGCCTTAAAAGGTATACCAATGATAATAAAAATATCTTGTTGCCTGGAAGAGATTGCATCATGCGATAAGACCGCCTTTTGTTCTAATGTACTTAACTAACGACAGCTTTATCGTCGGGCATCATTTGTAAAATAATTATCATAGTTCTCCGCATTTTCAAAATCATATAAAGCAAAAGCTATATTATCAGGATTAATAATAGATTATTTGTTGCATTTAACTAATAGAACCTTAATTGTTGATTATGTGATAGTTTTGTTGTTGATAACGATCAGTCGTTTCGACGAGGTATGGTACCTATACATAGATTAGAATGGAATAGATTTCTTTTCAAAACTACACTGCAGCATTTTTACCGGACGTCAAGTTACAAATATACATAGATAGATTTTAAAATCTAAATCGTGGACGAATGCATAAGATCGGTAAATAAATACCTAACCTTAATATTCCTTTTACAAAAATAAATAGCTATAATGATTTCTGTCGTGGTATTTGTATATCAATTCGCAGAAATTTTATCAATGGCTATGAATTTCCAAATGATGAATAAATTATTATTTTATTTTAATTATACAGTGTATTTAAAGGTGTCGCGAATATTGTAAGCCCGGAGGCAACCGATGGTGTTTGTTAATTTAAAACGGGGAAATTATTATTTATTTAATAAATTTCGTATTTGATAAATTTATTTGTTTGTATGGAACTGTTTAGTAAAATATCTATTTTACAGGAAATAATGTTATAAATTGTAGAAGAAATAGTTTTTCCCTTTTAAGCATTTAAACTAACTTCTTTTAGAATAATAAACCTTTGTGGATACCAATTAATACAAACTTACTAGAGGTGTTAGATTGTAGTATGACAAACAGATTGTAGCCCTATCGTAGCAGTTTTCGTAGCACATAGCTACAATTCCTCGTAGCAGATTCATACAGCTAATTTGCTACGGTGAAACCAACTGAGTAAAATATGCTTTAAGAAAAGCAGGATTTTTTTTTACTTTACCATTCTAAGTCCGATCAGCTGATAAACCGATTTGCAAAAAATGGGTAAATGTGTATGTAATTTTCACTTTATGTTTATTTTTTATGAAACCCCACTCAGCTTTATCCTCCAAACATTCTGTGTTAAACGTATAAAAATAAAACCTATATACTCGTAGGTTTCTTAATCGAGGCGAGTACCTTCTTCAATCGTATCGAGAATAGCATGGTAGGACTCCAGCCAGACATCTCGAGAAAGCATCGGCCGCAGCCGCCGACGACGTGATGCATACTTATTGCTCGATTTTCCAAGGAGCAGTTTCAATTGTCCCATCCCATTAGTGGCACGATTGGTGTTGCTTGCCACCAGCTATGAAAAGATACCATCTGGAAATTAATTTTGTGAGATCGATATAGTTTTTCGACGGCCTCTGTGGCTCAGCGGTAAGTACGCTTGTCTGTGACAACAGAGGTCCCGGGTTCGAATCTCGGCCAGGGCATGATGAGAAAAGAACTTTTTCTGATTGGCCTGGGTCTTGGATGTTTATCTATATAAGTATTTATTATAAAATATAGTATCGTTGAGTTAGTATCTCGTAACACAAGTTTCGAACTTACTTCGAGGCTAAATCAATCAGTGTAATTTGTCCCGTATATATTTATTTATTTATTTATTTTTCAATTTATATATTTTTCGTCTTCTTTAAAGCGTCTGCTTGCCTGCATCAGTCCATCATTTATTAATTATTTTTCTTTTAGTCTCCTTTACAAATTCTATTTATGTCTTTAACGAAACTTTAGTTTTGCTTGTCACCTTTTCATGCTTTTAAAGTGACCATTTTCAAAACTTAGAAAGATGTTCTGAGAAGGAATTATTGAGGGTCATGTTAGCGAAGCTAATGTTACCAAGAAAGCGATAATGTGCCCAGGCGAAGCTGCGGGAAAATGCAATTATATAATAAGTATAAGTATCATTGATTTGGCATTTTTTTCCTTAGTCAGTTTAGAGAGCACTTACACAATTTCCTGAAATTCTCACTGGAACGGGTAAAACTAATAAATATTATAGAAACAAAACTATTAGGTACTTATTAAAAAAAACACAAGTCGGTTCGCGGCGACCCCTTTTATACATTGTTAGTAGTGTTGTAGTTCATTTTAAATGTACATAAATAAAATACACTTCAACAGTCTTTATTTTTAACCAACGTTGTATTCTATCAATATGTTTTTAAATAAACAGCACCTATCGTGTATTGGATAGAATGATATCCAATTCATACATTCACAAGAAACCCTTCAATAGAGGGCCGTCCAGTGCTATCGAAGGACCAAAGTTAGTTTAAAATATTCCATGTGCGGTCCAGCGTAAAATCTACAAAGAAAATGTATTACCTGTCTTTTATTGCATTTTACCCTCTTTTGGGAAACAAATTTATCTCGCTTTTATCAATAACTGAACGCCAGAGGCAAAATGTAGTATTGTCAAATATTTTTGGAAAATATGCAATTCAATTCTGTTTTAGTTTCCTGAAGGTGGTTTACGACTAATAAATAGTTGAAATATAATCACATCGCTTTTTATTTCTATGTCTACTAAAAAGCTATTTTTATTATGCTGGTTTGAATATCCAGACTGTAATAGCTATATTTTGTGTAGTTTGCAAAATTTGGTCGATGGTCAAACGCTTAAGATATCCGACTAAATAGGCGTGTTACGCAAGTTTAAATCTTACCGCGACCACCGTATCAAAGTCTTTAATTTTATTTTCCTTTCTCATATACTTTACACTTTTTGTTATACGTTTAATTGCCAAAGGGTTGGGCAATCTATCAACTTTCTCTAAAACTCGCTAACTTCCCCTTAACGCTAAAAACGAGCGCGAACACACAAAACTTCTTCAATTTCACAGTCGTTGGCACAAATAAATACTTATTCAATTACGTCCTTACTTAATTACACGGCTTTAAAAGGCTAAGTAGGTGCCTAAGTGCCCCCTCAATCAAATTTCCTTAAGAAAACAACCCTTTTCCTCCGATGTCAACTGTCTCCCGTGTCAATTGCACGCAGTTGAAAAGAAGGGTTCTTAATTGAAATAAATATTTGCGCTCGGAATTTTCTTTCGTCTCAATTACGAAATCCTCATAGTATCTGTTATGTTGTTTTAATAAGCCTTATTATAAGTGGGTTTGTAACGGGGGAAGGATTTGTTCGCTAATTAATGGCTTATGCGTGTTTGTAACGTCGCATTTTGTATTCAGTATTTTAATACAAATTTTGATTCAGAAGTTAATATTTGACATAAGATTTTAACTTTAAAGAATTTGGAGCTGTAATTAACAATAAAAACGAAATCAACTAGAGAGACATAATGGAACAAATGTTTAGTTCAGTTTTAAATATGTTTTCCCTACGGATACAATATAGTGTCGAAACTTTCAAAAATGTTTTTCTTATTATACAATTTAAATTCGCAATGTGCAAAATAGTCCATTCATTATGTAAAACTGTATATTTCCGAAAAGCAACAGGGCAAAAAAGCCTGCAAACATTAAACTGATTCCCTTTGATATGTACCCGCAGAAAAGTAAGGAAAAGATAAAATCAGGACCTAATTAGCAACATCGGCTTGCAAAAAGAATGGTGTCTAGGTTTATTCCCACTGTCGCTTTTGCCTTTTCATCGCATAAATAAAAAATATTCCGACATATTCATAATCTCCTACCTCTTTTCTTTCTCGTTAAAAAGTATCTAACCGCTATCTCTTAGCCTTGTAAAAATTGGACAGAATAACATTGTAATTTTTGACATTTTTTTTTACCAAGCCCTTGTACAAATTGCATAATGCTTTTGGATAATTTTAACGCATATTGATCAGAGTAAAGTATAACTTACCTAGTAAATACCTTTAATAATTTCTTTAGATTGTTTAATAGTATTTTTTATTTTAATTTGAGCTGAGTTGTTGCGAATAAAATAACTTCAAAGCAATATCAAGTGGCTGTTGCCCTTCTCTAGTAGATATATAAATTAGTTTTATAACTTATTTTTTCTAACCATCGAAAGGGGACAAATATTCCGTACAACAGGGAACCACACATTTCTTGTAAAGGGTTGCGTCGATTAGCGATTCAAGAGGGATAAAGGCGTGTTCACATAAACAAGGAGCGTAATTATGAGAGCATTGTGAATTCGCCGAGATATTGTGCTGTTAATTCCCTAGCTTTAGAGTACATTTTGCTACTCTTATGTTAAAAAGAAATATAAAAGTGAACCTTATTTATCTCGAATTTGGAAAGAAGAAAATAAATTATTCCTCTTGAGGCGATGGGCTAGAAACACTATTTGAATCTCAATTCTATCATTAAGCCAAACAGCTGAATGTGGCCTTTCAGTCTTTTGATGACTGTTGGCTCTATCTACCCGGCAGGGGGATATAGACGTGATTATATGTTATGTTATGAAAATTTTCGTTTACGTTATGTTATATTAAGACATTAGTAGATTTTTCATGTACAATTAGTTTAATCTGATTTATCTACGCACAGCTCAAACAACTGGACCGATCAGGCTGAAATTACGCATACAGATAGGCATATAATGTAGGCACCATCTGTCATTACATTTTTCGATTTTCGTTACATTAATTGGCGTGCTTGAGTTACATTAACAATAAAGACAAAGTCACTAACATAACATTTTTAATTCTGATCTAACATTACCAACCCTAACAAGATTGCTAATTTATTCGCAAACAATTCCGTTCAAATTACACCTATTTCATTTCAGGAATGTCACTTTATAAGTTAAGTTTAGGGTTGTGTGTCGCGAATAGCGTTGCCGAACTGTCTAACTGTCGATAGTTGACCTCGGAAATCATCTATCTCAAAAACATCAAAAACTAAAAATACTATTGATTGTATAAACGTAATAATATAAGTTATATTGTATACAATGTGTATTCGTCCATGATTTAGATTTAAGAGATCTATATTTGTACATTGACGTCCGATGAAAATGCTGCAGTGTAGTTTGTTCCGCCGCTTCTTCTACGCATGCGCTTTGGAAGCGGTAGTAGTTATAATTAGATATAAGTGATGTGACGTCAATAAGTGATACCTTGTATCCAATTTTGAAAATAAATCTATTCTATTCTATTCTATAACCTCTCATCAGACGGCGGCCATTTTCTTTGCTTTTTTTGACATACGTCGGTTGAGGTGTCAAATTACACACGGCTATACCCGGTGCTTTAAAATTACGATAATTTAATTTTAAAATAATTACTATAATTTAAAACTTACATCTATTTTCATACTTATAAAATAGACTATCCAACTGCTAAATATAACATAGCAATTGAATATACCGCCCAGTTACCCTAGATAGTATTGTTATTATATTATCGATGGGCTATCGATACTAGAGATAGTTGTTGCAATATTCAGCAGAAATAGTATCGGTTATGTCGACGTTGAATTCGGTATGTCTTTGTCGATACTATCAATAATATTGTCAATAGTATTTACGGTAACTGGGCTATCGACACTATCGATACTATCGATGGACCTATCCATACTATCGATAGACTATCGAGTGACAACACTAGTCGCGAGATTACTCGATAACAGGCTGGCAGGGTGCCACTGAGGCATTTGGCAGAGAATTGGCAACCATTTTATAGCAAAGTGGGCTGTTTGGTGCACGTGACGATGTCACGTGTTATTGAACGCGAAAGGATTGCTATTCCGTAATCTTCTTATTTATTTACATTTATTTGGGTGATACAGATATTGATTTATCTAATGGAGAATTATTATATTAATTCTTAACCAGACGACGGGCTAGTAAACTGTCACTATCTGAATGATAGAATTGCCTATCACGTGAACACGTGGGCCGTGACACACAATAAACGTTAATGTAAACGTTTTTGTTAAGCCTCCTGGCTCTATATATCCCGTTAGGGAGAGAGATGTGATATAATACTTAGAGGTATACTTACTTTAAAAAAAATCGCTCTAGAAATAGCTTCTAAGTACTTCTAAACATTGATAAAAAGAAGAGAGAAGAACTCTGAAAAGGTACTGACCTTTTCAGAGTACTTCTCTCTTCTTCCTCCTGGCTTTGTCCGGGTTGCATCCTCACCTCTCTGGAGAGGCACCCGGGGTTTGCCTTTGACCATGAATCCTAGATTGAACGAATCAGGTTTTTTCACGAAGCGACTCCCATCTGACCTCCGCAACCTATGCAGGTAAACCTAACCCGTATTGCATCCTTGGTTACACATCAAGTTGCCTGAATGTGAAGGTTTCCTCACGATGTTTTCCCTCACCGTAAGAGTGTCGGTTAGTATTCAAACTAATGTACATAAATTTGAAAAATACTTAGTCATTGGTACACGCACAAAGCTTCAGAATCAGTTTTTTGGAGTACCTTCCCTATCTCTGACATTTCAAAAAGGAAGGTTAGTTGAACAAAAACACTTTTCAATATTTAAAGACGTAAAAGGACATGAGCAAAAACATGTCGCATTCTCTATATAATAAATACCTAAAAATATTCTATGCAACCAGTTTGTAACATGATCCTCAAAGTGATTTCTATTTCAATATCGAGTAAATACGAATCGATAGGTGAGTATTTTTACTCGTTTCGACGATCATAAGACGATGCATTCAACAGCGTAATCAATGCTAACGACGCGATTCATTCGATTTCATCGCGCATAAAAATCGATTGTATCGCTGCAAAAGGTATTGAGTTTATCCGACTATAAGTTTAGCAAAACCCTGATCGTAACAGTCATGAGGATTTTGTATGAATTTTTAAATTGTATTCTATGTTTTGCATGTTCAGAATTTTTGATTTCTGTATTTAAGTTTAAAAAGTATAAGTCTATCACCGCCTCCGTTTCTATATTCATTCAAAATAGGTATTTTCATTTTTGTGAAATATATAAATATACTAAATAATTTTTAAGTAATTTGTAGTTAAAAAAAAAATTAAGTGTGGACAACCCTTAACATTAAGGGGTTTGAAAAATAGATGTTAGCCGATTCTCAGACTATATATATATATAGAATATGCATGCAAAATTTGGTTAAAATCGGTAAAGCCGTTTCGGAGGTACTCCTCCGGAGACAAACATTGTGACACGAGAATTTTATATATAAGATATAATTTGTATAATATTTTATTTAAATTAATACTCTGCTTTCTGCCTATATTCTTAAAAAATAGAACTAGAACTTACACTAAGGAGAATTTCTACTTTTTTAATGTAGTCATAAAATCCTCCCTCAAGACGGGTCGCTTCGATTGTATAAAAAAAAATTACATGTGAGCAGTGACAGAAAAAAATTCACATAAAAAGAGTTTATTTGACATAAACATTCTTAAAATCTTCTTAATAAACACTAAAGTAAGTTGAAACTAAACAGACAAAGTGGTCAAGACAGCAATTGGTCAAGGGTTGGTCCTTAGGGATAAACCAAGAGTGACTAAAGGATCACTATAATTATAATAAGGCAGGAGTAACAATTCAAATAAATTAAATTAGATGCTGTCTACTGTCTACCTCAAGTCCTTACCCTAAAAGTGCTTTTACACACGCCAGTTAAATTCTTCTTCATCGTCTAAAAAATGTAAGAGTAATAATTGAGAGAACGATATTTGGAATGCGAATCAAAATATTATCTAATGGTGCATTATTACCGCTGCAATTTTATTTACATGAATGTAAATTTGCTTAACTTTTGTGGTGTAATAGAGTGTAAGTGTATTGTATATATTTCTGAGGTAAATAACATTTCAATAAACGCACAATGATGTTTATTTTCCGTTTCGGTTCTAATTAATTTCTGGATACTATCTCTTTGTAGGTCGGCCTCTATAGCGCAGCGGTTGTACGCTTGTCTGTGACACCGTAGGTCCCGGGTTCGAATCCCGGTCAGGGCATGATGAGAAAAGAACTTTTTCTGAGTCTTGAATGTTTATCTATATAAGTATTTATTATAAAATACTCGTAGTATCGTTCAGTAAGTTTCTCGTAACACAAGTCCCGAACTTACTTCAACGCTAACTCAATCAGTGTAATTTGTCCCATATACATATATTTATTTATTTATTATTTGTGCGCCCTACACTTCCTTACATACATCCAAAATTTATCTGACTAACGCAAGTTTATATAAGTTTTTATTTAAAAGAAGTATTATACTACTATATTGTTTCAAAAAATATATGAATAAATAAATATAATACGGAACAAATTACACAGATTGAGTTAACCTCGAAGCAAGTTCGAAACTTATATTCTTATTATAATCAAAGAAGAGATTCACTCTTCGTTTTTAATATGAATGTAAGTGTAAACGGGTCTCACGTATCTAATACATTGAGTCGGAGCCCCTTTCAATGTAGCTGTAGGGACGTCTTGACCACTCGTCTTGCTAACCATACGCCCGTGGCTTTGCTGGCAATCAGTTGCATACGTTTGTTTGTATTTACTTAGAATTATAGGTAAATCCAAATCGTAGGTACATAGACAAGATTACCCTTAACCGAGCTTGCGTGAGACAGTGATTAGTGTGGATGAAGTGAAAGCATTAGGTATATAGAGAAAGTGACAAGTAGAGAGACTTTGTTTTATGTATGTACACATACATACATAAGGGACAAAAATGTCATTTACTCGTATTGGGTACATACCTAATAAATGACATTTTGTCCCTTCTTCACATCACTTAAGCGTCCGCAAAAAAATGAAAGATGGATGCATACATTTTTTTTTTGAAAAATTTAAAATGACATAAGAAAAGTTGTGATAGATTGAGTGGAAATAAGTGAAGTAGTAGAGTTGAGTAGTACGAACATATCTATTCTATCATTAAGCCAAACAAGTGAACGTCTACACTATAAAGGATATAGACGTGACTATATGTTTGTATGTATGTGTTACGAACATCTACCTCCTTATCTTTAAACGAAAATTATTTCAAGATCTTATAATGTGATTTTAAAGGCGCATTATTTATATATCAAATAACATTGTAATTCGCCTACTAAGCCTAATTTGAATAGGGTAAATCTGTTCATTTGCTATACATTAGCATAATCGCCGCGGGTTGATTAAATTTGCAGGGTAATCAGACTCTCAGCGTGAACATAAATATTAAACGCTTCTGTTTTTATTTCCTTAATTTTACTTAAACTTTATGCAATTAAAGGAGACTTAAAAATATATACATAAACACTTACATGGTGTCCATACAAACTTGTACATTTAAACGAACAGATAATCATAGACGCAGAAATAATAATAGACGAAAAAAAAACATTTTTGTTGTATTTTATTGACGTTTTATGTACCTACATGCAAATGTATAAGTATAAATTAACTTTTACTGTGCTAACTAATAATTAACACGGCGACAGTCAAGCGCGACATTTTTCTCTAGCCTTAAAATTTCCACTTCACACGAAACACAATAAGTCAAAACCACAATTCCCCGTGTTAACCGCGACCACCGCAATCAATTAGATATTGTTGTTCCCAACTTTTATATAAGGTGCAGCGCCGACTTGAATTTATTACTACAACTTGTCCAACTCGCGCAAGTTAGTTTCAAACTTCACCGTCATAATAACTAGGAAAGGCACTAATTTAAGTTATTTTTCTTCTCTGAATTTCAAACTTTTAACTAAAGCGTGGGATGTGCCGGCTGATTTATAATTCTGTTTAATACAAGTGATTTAGAAGTATAGGGTGACAATATTGACGGCCTCTGTGGCGCAGCGGTAGCGCGCTTGTCTGTGACACCAGGGGTCCCGGGTTCGAATCCCGGCCAGGGCATGATGAGAAACGAACATTCTCCGATTGGCCTGGGTCTTGGATGTTTATCTATATAAGTATTTATTATAAAATATAGTATCGTTGAGTTAGTATCTCGTAACACAAGTCTCGAACTTACTTCGAGGCTAACTCAATCAGTGTAATTTGTCCCGTATATATTTATTTATTTATTTATTTATTATTTATTAATATTGTGAAGATTTATTTGTAGTAAACGATTGACAGTATGCAATGACTTATAAAAATATAAAATTAAAAAATACAAAACAAATTTTGGTGAAATTTAGGTAAAGATAGAAAAGACACGAAAGTTACCAAATATTGAAAAATGTTTGGCAAGTTCCGGCCTAAGAAGAATGTCACTTGGTCCCTTAAAAACAAATCATTTCCGACTTACCGATTATCCGTTCATGATCCTCTCAAAACGGCACAATCAAAACTAATTACGAACTATTCACAAAATTAATAATACATATTTCAGTCATAGTTATGGGGAAATTAATTGAAAACAATTCAATTCATTTGACCACATATTGGACTAGGGTTAATTAATTTCGGGATGGCCAAGAAAGGAGATTTAATTAACATGATCAATGTCGTCCCTTGGCATAGTTTCTGGGTGGTTTCTAAGGGTCATTCCGTTTTCGAGTGCAAACGATGAGCTGAAGCGATTTAAGATAATGGAGAAGTTCGGTGAATAATCAAACTTCATATAAGTTCAAACAAAACAAATAAGACATTAAGTAATTTTAAAACATTTTTTATTTACAACAAACACATAAGACATTAAGTAAATAAATAAGACATTAAGTAATTTTTGAAACATTTTTTATTTTTTACCGTATTTTTTTTTATTATTTGGAGAAGGCACTCTCTGAAATAAATAAATTTCATCACTACCTAATTTGATTGGAAAATGTACAAAAATCAATCATACTCTTTGGTATGATGTTTTTTTTATTTAGCAGTCTTAAAACTTAAAACTACTAAAACCTTTTTTTAGTAGTTTTAAGACTAGCAGTCAGTGACACAGACCACACAGCTAGGTGTCAGAAGCAGCACTTCCTTGGTCATCGAGATGGCCCGCGGCCCCAGGCCCCCAGCGCCGCGGTCAAGCCGTGGCGAGGCGTTAAATTGACTGACGGCCTTACAAATCCCTGTCAGGGAATAATCTTAAGTGTTTCGGACACGTCGTGTTCAAATAGTGTTAAATCTTGCAGGAGGATTTGCAGGAAATCTATTTTTTTCTGGAAGGTTCCTTTGTTGTTGTTAAGATTGAGTTTTGTTGTCTTGGCCAATATTTATTTATTACTTAGAATTGTAAGTGTAAGAAGGTCTATAATGATTTTTATAAGCTTAATTTTTTGTTTGTAATGTTACCTAATGCTACCATTACAGTAACTCCAGACATCTTATCTATGAGGTTAGACAAAGAGATAAAGTTCCCATACCGCCAAGTATATATTTATGTAAAAACATTATAATAAACATTATACAATGTTTTTTGTTAAAGTCTGACCCAATTTAGGTTTTTTTTTATGTTTATTTACAATATGGAAAGTTAATAGTATTTTGATACCGTAAATCCATGACGATAGGCAAATGTATAGTGCCCAAACAGCCATGTAAATTATTCGTACAAAAATGTTTTATAAATTTTAGTTTGACTTGACATTATTCTGACATAGAGGAATAATTGAAAGAATACAAAAAGGAAATATTTTCTTTTATTATAAAAAAATAATTTATAAGTTAAAAATTGAAATTACCTAGCTTTCTTCTTCTTCGTGTTTGCAATAATTTTTAATATTGCCGTTTAGCAATACGGTTGTAGCTACACGATGAAAAAGTGAGTACCTTACATATATTTTCAGCAAAGGAAACACTTTTATTAATTAAAAAATTCCCTTTGATGTCTACCATATTCTCATTTTAATTACAGAAGCACACCCACACCTAAAGAAATAGCAAAGAGACGGTTGGCTAGGAATCCTATCATGAAAATACCTTTAGACGAACGAAACAATGTTACGAATAAAGAAAACATCCAACCAGAGATTGTACTCAAGAATAAACCATTCCGAAAGAAAGACAGAGTAATTGAAAATATCAGCCCAAAAAATCCTTTCGACGTTCATCAATTCAATAGGGTATTTTCTACCCCCAAGAAGCCTAAAAAACCAAAACAGGAACCATTTATAATGTCTGATGTTCATACAGTATGCGATATTGATAATACCTTTTATAAAATTATAGAAGGCAGGCCGTTGAGACGTGGTGATGATATAAAAGTATATATGTCCAACATAAGAGATATATTTTTGTTTAAAGCAAACGCAGCATTCATTCTAGATCAAATTATACAAATAGATACATCATATTCCTTTGAAAAGAGCGAATATGCTAAGATCTCTGAATTATTTGCACAATGCAAAAGTTCATTCGTACAATTTGCTAAGTTAAATTATCACAAATCTAAAAAGTACCAATTACTGGCGGAAGTGAAAGCACTTGAATTAGAAAGAAAGTCAGAAGAACTAGATATTCTTTGTGATAAATATGTTAAACTAAGAAATAGATTATCCAACCTAACTGCAACATTTGAAAACTTGTCACGTTATCGTCAGTTTCTCAACCGACTGACTCCAATATGGTCGAAAACGCAAAATTTAGATTGTAAACCAGATATTTCTACGGCGACGATAAATTCTACGTTATTGACCCAAATATCTTTCAGATCCGGTGGATCATTTGACATAAGCAATTTGGAACATCTAAAGGTAGAATCGCGCCCATATTTCGTTGAACCCATACAACTATTAGATATTCTCGAGGATAACAGGAAACAATGCCTTAATTATTTAAATATTGCAGCTGTTTCAGCGAATATTATTTCGTCAGTTTTAAAGGGCAGAGATTCTGTCAAAGCTCAAGTAGAAGACGATGCTAAAGAACTTCAAAACTATGTTGATATATGTAATAATTTAATTCGCTTCGAGGAAGAAAAGGAAGCATCGTATAAAGTTATTTTTGAAAGAATACTTTTTAATGAATTCCATGAGTTGTTCGCGTCCTTTGAGGCAAGCAAACTTTTTACGTGCGTTCAATATGTCAACACAAAAATATTTGGGGATATGGAAGATCCAAAAGATAATCTTACATCATTAATGGCAAACCTGGAAAGACTTTATATGGATCTGTCATTGAATTTGGACTATTTAGACGTTGAAATTGTTAAAAAAGCAACCAACCAAGCATTTAGTGAAGACAAAGAAAAAATGAGAAACGCGTTCAAAGCTCAGAGAATCATCAAAGAAAGTGATATACTTAGAAAATCGTTGTATGCTAGTTTTGAACCATCGCGTGGCTATAAAAAGCAGGATGCAAAGAAGACTGTGTAAGAAAGCGTTTTATTTAGATTTAATGATATGTAAGGTCATGATTTAATATAAGTGCTACCTACAGTTTTAATAGTTGTTGATTCTGTATTGTAGTGTCATGTGGTTCCCGGCACTAAAGAATAGGACCGCTCCATCTTTTCCTATGGATGTCGTAAAAGGCGCCTAAGGTCGCTAATAAACTTATGATTCTTCTTGTAGGCGATGGGTTTGCAACTTGTCACAATTTGAATCAAATCTATACTAATATTATAAAGCTGAAGAGTTTGTATGTTTGTTTGTTTGTTTAACGCGCTGATCTCAAGAACTACTGGTTCGAATTGAAAAATTATTTTTGTGTTGAATAGACCATTTATCGAGGAAGGCTTTAGGCTATATAACATCAAGCTGCAACTATTAAGAACGAAAAAATAATGAAAAAAGTGAAAAAAGGGAGGGAGGGATTGAGGGATTCAATGTTGCCCAAAATAACTTTTCCACGCGGACGGAGTCGCGGCCACAGCTAGTTCAATTACAAAGCCATTAGGCAGTTTTGTGTTTATTCGTTACAAACATAAAAAAAAATGTTCTCTTTATTAATATGTGGAAAAAACTATACCATGGGATGTCAAAGGCTTTTACTTTAATTACACCTACTTAAATTCGTTGTATTACTCTGTTATGCCCTGGCTTTTAAGCATTTGGTTGGTTTACTCCAAATGTAATTATCATAAGTTAGCTGGGTGATCCTGCAACGTTCTGTTATGGCGTCGCGCCCTCTGGGCCATTCTATGTCAATGACCTATGAGCCTTAAAGCCTAGACTAGCTATGTAAAAAATTTAAATAATAACGATACGAATAAACGTGTAATTTTTCAAAACACACAGTTAACATTTAGTTTAGCCTGATAACACCGTCGATCCCCATTGTACTATAATGCGATGGTCAGCTATATCCTGCTTCGACCATTGAGGTGACAACAGGCTGTTGGCCGTATTATTGTATTACGGAATGAGGAACACGTGTAGCTTATTTTATTCGGTGATAACCTTAAAGTTATATTAAATCCTAATATAGTGCCGTGTGGTTCCCGGCACCAATACAAAAAAGAAAAGGACCACTCCATCTCTTTCCCGTGGATGTCGTAAAAGGCGACTAAGGGATATGCTTACAAACTTGGGATTCTTTTTTGGGCGATGGGCTAGCAACCTGTCACTATTTGAATCTCAATTCTATCATTAAGCCAAATAGCTGAACGTGGCCATTCAGTCTTTTCAAGACTGTTGGCTCTGTCTACCCCGCAAGGGATATAGACGTGACCATATGTATATATGTATGTAATCCTATTATAGTTGGTCCACACTTATGAGCGCCAATGCCCGAATCGGTAAGGTGCCCGGTTAAAATGCGTGAAGCGCAGAAAGGTAAGACTTCGAATCCCACCTCTGTCTCTTCTTTCTTCTTCTTCAACTTCAAAAATAGTAATTGGTGCTGACTGAACACCGACTAGGTATGTTCGAAGTTTGTTAAGCACCAATGACTATTTTCAAAGTTATGTACATTAGTTTGAATACTAACCGATACTTATATACTTACGGTGAGAGAAAACATCGTGAGCAAACCTTCACATTGAGCCAACTAGATGTGTAACCATGATCGATCCTATACGAAGAAGAATTATAATTAGTCCACAATAAATATTTACTGGGTTGTTTAAATATATAGGTATGCAGTCGAAACATACCCTTTTCTTACACTAAAAATTAATTATGATGTCTAGGTTCTTCAGATGTAAAGGTCAATGTCTCTTATGATTATGAATACGTTACCCTAGCAGACGGAACCCGGTAAAAGCAACAATGTAAATTTAATCTCGATTTTCCTCCGGCCGCGGTGCATTTACTTAGTTTCCGAGGCTGCAACATAGCTTCCTGTAAGCGTAGTAAATGCATATTATTATTTATATTGTTAGCTTTGTCTGCTATCTTTGAAAAAAAATATATTTATTTACTTACTTTTAATACATACTTCACTATTTGAATTTCAGTTACATACATATACTCACGTCTGTATCCCTTGCGGGGTAGGCAGAACCAATAGTCTTGAAAAAACTGAAAGGCCACGTTCAGCTGTTGCGCTTAATGATAGAATTGAGATGAGAGGGACAGGTTGCTAGCACATCGCCTTAAAGAAGAATCCCAGGTTTATAAGCCTTTCTTTTAGTCTTCTCAATTACATCATTTCGCAATACGGTTGAACGTGAGCTTTCAGTCTTTTCAATAGTGTTAGCTCTGTCTACCCTGGAAAAGGAAAAAGACGTGAATCTAAATATATACCTACATTCATCCCTAAAGAGATAGACAGAGATAACATTTTAACACTTGATCCTAGCATACTTCTTTCGCTTCGTCCACACTCATCACTCTTTCATATAAGTTTGTAGGTTTAAAATACTTTTGATCTGACTTTTATGTATCTCGTCAGTTAATTTTGTGTTTAACTTAAGTTTAGGTTTTAGTAGTATCCCAAGCTTCCAAGTCTTGAGCAAATGTTTACAATGCAATCATATTTTTGTACTGTGGTCAATATTATTTATTCTGACATGAAGGCAGCTGGAAAAAGGAAATGTAATTGAATTAAGTAAATATTACTTAAATTTTTTTGTTATAGATATTTTTACCTTATTTAATTAAGTACAAAGTAAAAATTTTATTCACCATTGAAAAACAATTGTTTTTGAAAATGTAATAGGAATCGCAGTGCATTTAGTCATAATTTGCTTTATGGTAAGCAAGATATGCCTACGGTACAATGGTATGATGAGAATACATTACTTAGGTCATTCCTATTAATATCCCTGTCGCGTTTAGCGCGTAGCTATTGACAAATCAAAAGTTATAATCTGTTAGGAATTTGAATGAAAATTAAATAATTTCGTTTTTGCGAAACAGAATTGCGGCTTTTATAAACTGTTAGCTTAAGCAATACATACGCTCATATTAAACTATGCATAATATTTTTTATCTGCGAAAGAGATATTTTACGAGCAAGGGATATTTTGCAAAAGACACCTTTTGTTTATAAGCTAAATTGCTCTGTCAATTGGTCTATCATTATATTGAACGTTGTTATTTTCTTGATTCTACCATTTATTTTATGTGCCGCGTCCTCGAAATGTAATTAAAAACCTCGCATTAAAAAGCCTAAGTCTTGCATTAAAAAAAATATAATTAAAAATTAAGAAGCATACCTTTCATTTGTAACATGTAATTACTACGAAAGTTTTTTTTATGATTCTTTTAATAATAACAAATTTTCATTGGATACATGTAAATCTACATGAACTAAACATCTTTACAAACATTATTGTATGCTCCAATCGAGAATAAATTTGAATTTATTAACAACGCCCATTTTGCTGACGATTTAGGGGGAAACAAATTGATTTCTGCGTAGGTACTTGGGCACAGACAGACCGTCATTATGCAATTATTTGCGTTTGATGGAGATTTAACTATATAGCTAATGTTATTAAAGAACAACAAAGGAATAAACGACACATAAATGTATTATTTTTTTATAATTTATCTACATATCTTATATTTGTACCTACAGCAAAAGTTTATTATCTTTCAGTATAACAATAATTATCAAAATCAAGTTGAATAAGTATTTCTCCTTTAAACTCTCTTTATTTTAGCCGTGTGGTTTTCAGGAAATACGCAGATCTACTCTTGCGCGTAAAGAGTTACCACATGTAGAAATGTAGCAAATATTTCAAAACAAAATTTTATCGTGTTAATTATGCAAGTTTTAATTTTCATATTAGATTATTAATTAACGTAGGTACAGGATACAGCCAACAATCACACGAAAAACAAATTTTGGTGATAGCTATGCCACTGTCACGATTCTTACTTCCATAATTTAGTTATTCCATAACTTAACGTGGCTTTCGAGCAGAAAATTGTTGATGAAAATTAATATTGAATCTATCATAAATGCGATTACATCATACTCTCACACTCCGCTGGTTACCAATTTCAAAAGAATTCAAGCGGCTCTAAAAATATTTAATAACTGTTTTGCAGTGCGATTCAATTATATTTAAACAAAGTGCCGTGTACATTCCGATGTTATTAAACGCACAAAGGAATCGGTGAGGCGATCTGGACGATGTTGCCAACTGTATTAGACAAAAACGCGCTAACTTTGGACCTAATGAATCGCCAGATTACAAATAGTGTTAAAAAAAATTCCGTGTCAATGTTGATGATGTCAAGTAGTCAAACGTGGAAATTTGTTAAATATTAGATAATACCTACAAATTACATAAGACATAGCCAATAATAGGTAATAAATAATAACATAAACTAATAACATACATTGACACAATGAATTACATTGACAATATTGACGAGAAAAAACTTCATCCGTCGAGTTTTGTAAAAACTACTGTCTTAAATCTTTATATACATATCTACCATTTGAAAAAGCGCCAGACTGCCGAACTCCGCTAATCGCTAACACCAAGTAATCGTTACTAAAAAAGGCAGAAAGCGCTAGTCTTAGCTAAAAGCACTAAGCTGGCAACACTGCACTTGATAATTAATATTGTTATATTAAGCCAGCTATCTACAGTACCGTTCCTACTCCCGTATAGAAATCCATCCGCGCGTGATGCATTCTGTAATGGTATTACTGTTTAGTCTCAAGTTAAATTAGTCTTTGAGTTGTTCGTTGTTTTCATGAGACCAATATGTTTATCGTAACATACATTGTTGATGGTAAAGCATTTAAACATAAATTATTATTTATTATAAATAAATAATTGGTTGGATACTATGTATATGTTGAATTGACATACATACATACATACATATAATCACGTCTATACCTATCCCTTGTGAGGTAGACAGAGCCAACAGTCTTGAAAATATTAAAATGATACGATCAACTGTTTAGCTTACTGATAGAATTGAGATTCATATAAACTGACAGGCTGCAAGCCCGTCGCCTTGATGTAGAATGTTGAATTGAACACTTCCAAATGTGATCAAATTTTTCTGTAGTCTATTAAAATGAAAACAATTTTTATTTGTTTGCCCGTGTTTCATGCCAAATCATCTGAACCCCATCTCCACTAATTTTTTTCATACACACAGTGGTAAAGGATTCTCGGTGGCCGAATCGGTAAGGTGCCAGGATAAAATGCGCGTAGTGCAAAAAGGCACAGATACGAATTCGAAGGCCACCAATGACTATTTTCGAGGTTATGTCCCTACATTAGTTTGAAAACTAACCGATGCTCTTACGGTGAGGGAAATCATTGTGAGGGAACCTGCACAGTCAGGCAACTGGACGTCTAACCATGATCGATCCAATACGGGTTAGGTTCCCCTGCAAAGAGGGCGGAATTCAGACGGGAGTTGCTTCGTGTAATAACTTTTCTCACCCAATCCAGGATCCATGGGCAAAGGCATACACCGGGCTCCTCTTCAGAGTGGTGAGAATGCAACCAGGACTAAAGCCAGGAGGTAGAGGAGTAGTGGTAAAGGAGGGAGAAGGTACTCTTCACGCTGCAGAGCCGCAGGCGGAAGCTAGTTTTTCATATCTTCGCCTTCTCATCATATCAACGTCCATTGTTAGACATAGTATTCCTCTTCCAGTTATACAATATGTTACCGTAAAACTCCCTAAACTTACAAAAACACTCGTTCACTCAAAAGTTATCGCATACTATTTTGTACTTTTACTTAGCATCGCCATTAACATTAAGTTATGTTCAGCAAAACGAGTATTAATATTTTATTTACTGCACTAGCATCTTAAGCACTCGAGTTTCAATTGTATTCTCCTTGGTAACCTCTTATTAGACCCATGTGTATCATTAGAACAGGGCTATCCATAACTTATTTTCTCTGAAATGTTTATACCATGTAATAATAAAAAAAATATTACTAAAAAAAGTTAATTATCATAAGTCAATATGCTATATATTTTTTTTAATCTCTGGCCAAAAGCTCTCATAAAATTTAATCCATATTTATATTAATAACATTGTCGGTTATTTTTGAAACAGTTAGATATCAATTTAATTACTTTTAATTCTTTATTACTTTAATTAGTATTTGAATCTCAATTCCCTCATTAAACCATACAGCTGAACGTGACAATTCAGACTTTTCAAGACTGTTGGCTCCTACCCTATAAGGCATATAGACGTTATTGTGTACTTTTTTCTGCCGTAAGCTTCAGACACAAAGTGGAACCCACCAGTTGTTGTGGAGGTGGGCGTCACTAATTGGAAATACATGACGATTTGCATTTTACTTTGTCTCAAAACTCCCGAAGGAGCGTCGCGACGGGAGTCCTTTGTCAATAACTGAACAGCTATAGATATACCGCCGAATTGTGTTTACTATTATGATACCAATTTAGGTAGGTAGGTATGTTGAGGATCTTGAGATATTGATGATTCGAATTTGAATTTCGAAAAATAAACTTAGGTGTGTGGTGTGATTCCCGGCAATAAAAAAAGAATAGGACCACTCCATCTCTTTCCCATGGATGTCGTAAAAGGCGACTGAGGGATAGGCTTACAACATAGATATACCTATTTGAATACATACCAAAATACACATATCCAATCGGCGCCTTTAATTACCTGCGACATCCTTATTTAGAGACCCTAGCTCCAGATTGCGCTAAGTACCTCCAACACCATTTTTCTTCCAGCTTTTCCGTATATAAATCACAAGGGACACCATTTATCTTGGCTCGCACACGTGCCGTTTGCTGCTTAATATTCAATTTTTTTTTCATAATTGTATCGAAATTTAGACGCAGAGATTAATGGTCACCATCCTTCACCCCTTGCCTTAAAAATTGCGTGGAGAGCGCAGTAAAATTTTTTTTACAGAAGGCAATCTTTGCTTTTGTAGCCATTAAATATGAAAAACAACAACTGTTGAATTGTATGGATTTAGATGTTCGAAACTCAGAAATGATATATGAATAATATGATATATGGACGAATATTTTTTACATGACCTGATAGGGAATAGAATTCATATCTGTGGGTTCATAAGCAAGAACGCTATCACTAATTAATTATTTCTCCAAGCATGACTAGACTATATCATAATTCAGAACATCATGTATCAATGAATATTAATATTTTTAAAATAACACATACAAAATTTTATTTATGACATTTTTTTTTAAACATTTTCTGGCATTTCAACTTTAAGCTGCAAGATTGTATGCGTTTGGATTGTAACCATCTGGTTTTGTTTCTTTAACTATGGTTTTACTGTCGTTAGCTAACCATCCGTCATGCGTGCAAATCTATTTTGTACGAGTAACTCAATTTCGATGAAAATCAGTGTACCAGCTGAATAATTTAAGGAGACTTTAAAGCATAAAAAAACACGGAACACCAACATTTTGATGAAGTCATTGCAATCTGCTGTTAAAATAAAAACTGACAATGAAAATAACGTGAATTAATAGTGAATAAAAAATAAAACTGTGTGGATTAATCAAACAAACACTTTCTTCTCTTACATAATTTTATTATGTTATACATAGATACAAATAAAGCTTCTTATTAAATTACATCTTTCTCAGAGGGGTGAGGAGAGACTACGTCTTTCCACTCGCCACGATCCCTGCATACTCCTTTCGCGTCTAATGTATTTTTAGAAGAAAAAAAATAATTTTAATTAAAAGAGAACCGCCTCCAATCGATATCCTCCTTTTTCGCAGTCGGTTCAATTTCTAAAAACTTCTCCTTAATGTAACAATCACTATTCTAAAAACCGTATCAAAATCTGTTCAGCGAAACGCGACAACATTCTTTACAAACATTGGCTTTTATTAATTGTTTTTAAGAAACAATGATTTATTCAAATTCAAATTCAAAATTTTTATTCATTATTATAGGATACTATATATCGCTTAATAATTGTCAAAACATATGGTTTAACAACATTGGTTGACGTCAAATAAATTACTTAAAAACTAAGTTTACTGCCGCTTCCAAGGCATCAGTGCAGAAGAAGCGGTAACAAACTGCACTGCAGCATTTTCTTCAACATCGTCAACTTTACAATATTAATTAAACTTAGAATAGAATGTGGACGAGAGAATACATTGTTCGATTAATCATACTCGTATAAGTATTACTACAAATTATTATATACATTAAGTAGGTACTTAACTTCAAAGCCTCAGTTCGCGTCGCAGTATTTCTCATTAACAAAATCAAAGCGACTATTTTAATTAACACAAAGTCTGCCAGCGTCCTTCGTAGACTGCCAATATATCTTTACTGTACTTTGCCCAGAGCAAGGAAGAAAAGCAGGGCAATTCAGTGCTCTGTGTTACTCTTTTATTGAGAGACACCTTCTTCTTCGTGGGTATCTTGATAGCGAGTTCTCTCTGTAACATTTGAATAAGCTATACTTAAATATTATGAAAAAAAGGCGAAGCTTATGTTCTTGAATATTTTATCTACTTATGTATTGAAACGCTTACTAATAAGTACCTACTTTTAAAAAGAATATACTAATTAAAGAATAATAAGATTAGAATTATTATATATACTTGATAATTTTGTGCAATAACGCATACTAATAGATACATACATAAAATCACGTATTTTTGCTGGAGGGGTAGGCAGAGACTACATCCTTCCACTTGCCATGATCTCTGCATACTTCCTTCGCTTCATCCTCATTCATAACTCTTAATGCAAGCTTGGCGCTTCCGCGTACTCTTGACCTGACCCTCTGCCAGGACATCCTAATAGATATTTTATTATGATTGCCTTTTTTACCTTATTACAAAATTACGAAAGTACCTACGCAGAATGCGGAACGCACAGTCTTGATGGTTTACTCACCATGAAGTGTAAAAAATGTAAAGTCTATTCTAAGCCGCTGTTATTCAAATACAGATTTAATTGCAGAGAAAAAAAAATAGACAATTTGTTATTTAGTTTTAGTATTAGGCAGATGTCCAACTTGCCTAAGGTTGAACATCTGCCTAATACTAAAACTAAAATAAAGTATAAAGATTCTCTCCTCTGTTGTCCTTCTGTCTTCTGTAGTGTATATTCCCTAACTTTCCACTATACTTCCTACACACTAATTGATACATAAGAATATAATTAGCAGTTTTTTGAACCTCAAAATTCATACTTTACATGTACGAGTAACCATACTTTTTAAACATACATATTTCTATGAAATCTTAATCCACTAGAGTCGAGCCCTAGCAAGTCTTCAACCTTCGACAGCCTACCTGTTGCCCCCCCACTTGATTCAAAGGATCGTCTGAGCCGCGTGTATCTTAGAGCTTATTCCTAAGGGTTCAATGACAACGGTAGATTAGTATTGTGGAGATTTATTAAAGGAATTTATGAAATATAGTTACTGGGATTAGAAAAAAAAAATTTTTTTTATTTATTTATATATGTATTAATGAACTTTAAGGAAAATAAGAATAAAACACAAAATAAAGAGAAATTCATATAAGGGCACTACTATTATTTATTGTATATTTATATTCATCTGTTTCAGTTCGAATCACTGTCAGGGCATGATGTGAAACATGATGAAAAACAAACATTATATATTTTAATGTAAGTACGGCATTCGTACACAAGAATTCGTTACAGAATTTCTTACCACTTTTCCCGTGGAGCACGAAAGGTCAATAAATATCATTCCAAAAACGCAAGAAATATGTCGGATATCCCAGGGATACGGCAGGAATGTATAAACCTTGGCTGCTTCAATATCAGCTGCCACGATGAAAGATTGGGCAACTGTCAGTTTTTGTCGGCAAAATAAATCGGTAAGAACCAAAGAAAAATAAATGTTCTCCGTACATATATCAATATTTTGCTTTATTTTCTATCTAGAAAAGACACTTAAAGTTACGGTATATCATACTGAACTAGAAAAGTTAAATATTTAACTTAATTGTACCGTTTGGAACTTGGATTATCGTTTTTAAATATGTATGAAAGAAAAGGAGCTATGTCATAAGGAAACAATGTGCGTTGTGCAACGAAATACACAATGCACCATTTGCTAAAATGACCCAAGTATACCTATAACATATATACCTAAAATAATATAATTTAATATAAACACTACTAACGAGTGAAAAATCCCAACTAATATTATTAATGCCCAAGTAAGTTTATTTGTTTGTTTTGTACCTCTTTATGGGTTCTATCTATATTCTTACAATTAAAGTCTGGAGAAGGACATAGGATAACTTTCATCTATCGGAAAAACTATAGTTTCCGTGGAATCTACGGAAAGGCAGTATTCTTTTGCAGGTGACGCTGAATTCGTCGCTTTTTGTAGGTGACGTTAAATTTAAATACGTTTCTTTTTGTAGATGGCGCTAAATTCACGCGGACGAAGCTGCGGGTAAAAACTAGTCCTCACACCGTCCAATGCGGGCACAATTTATTGTCAATCGCAAAGCAGGTACCACGTTTTCCTTTTACTGCCACCGCCTACCTAGAACATAGTTGTCATTGGCGGTACCCATTCCAGCATTCTCCATCTACCCTCATATAAATCTGAAATCCACACTTATATTATAAAATATTTTTTGCGTGTTTGTTTGTCTATTTTTTCAGTCAAAACTACTGAACCGATCTCCATGAAATTTTGTTTACATATAATGTCGAGCACAGAGAAGGACATAGGGTACTTTTCACGTGGGCTAATGCTAGCAGAATATACATATTCCTCCCAGATACGAAACTGGACAAAACACTTAACCTGATTGACCCAGACGGTATTTTTATTGCGAGCGGTCTTCGGTCTCTTAAGGGCACTTGTGCATTCAATCCCTATTTTAAATAGAACTTTTGTCATAAAAAGGCTTTCTCTAGCGAGTTTTAAGATGAAGTGATAGTGTTTACCAAGATATTTTATGGATATTTAAGGTTCAAAAAGTAAAAAAGGGACCCAATCACTCGAGTCTGCATTAATAATAAGACCCCTACTGTTTTTATTTCCTTGACATACTCCAATTGGGTTCCAATATTCACTTCTAACCATCATCTAGGAGCAAGTAGATAAGTCAGGAATAATGTAATCGAACTGACTCCCGTCTAACATCTTTAGTTGTCCTTTAATATCCACAAACAGATTTTGACTTAGTTTTATTAATATCCAAAAAACAATGTTTTGTTTTTAAACCGTAGTAGACTGCCGATGGATATTCATACAGATATATGTACGCCAAGGAATAAAGTTGTAATCAAAACCATACTGTAGTCAAAACGTTGGTTCCAAAATTAGGCAAATATTCACACGCATACAATATCCATGAAAATGTAATTAAAGTCAACAATACAGATTGAAACAATAAATTGCATCGACATATGCGTCCCGCCGACTGCGCCCTTTCCATTAAGCCGGAGCAAGAAATAAAGTAAGTACAGAACTACAACACGAGAACCTATTGAGAAATGTTATAATGACAAACATAAAATCGCGCCTTTTTCTCGGAGGAATAAGCAAAGACTACGTCTTCTATATAGAATTCCTTGCCAAATACTTTAAGAGGTGTACTACTACCGTTGTATTATTGGCGTAAATAAATATGCATAGTATGCTGAGTGAAAACCCTTCTGGTCGCATCATCAAATTTTTTATTTCTATGATTATGAACAATGTAATGTTACCATCTGCGCCATATATAGAATTTTCTTTCTTTTTTTTCTATCTTTCCACTTGCCACGATCCCTGCATACTTCTTTCGCTTCATCTAAATTCGAACATGAACATTTAGATATATATATACACAGGACAAATTAGACAGATTAAGCCTCGAAGTAAGTTCGAGACTTGTGTTACGATAGATATACCTATATGTCCAGATTTAACTTATTTTTATCTAGATATATCCATCGCCTACAGATTAAACATTAAATTAAATTGTGTAACAACATTGCTTTTTGTATATCTAAAAGTATTTCAAATATATTTTTTTAAATATAAATATTTATAATATAATAGGGTAAGTAAATATAATGAAACGCAAAGCTCAAAACTATTTTTTCTTATTTTTAACACTTTTTTAGTTAATCCATCCATCCGTTATTACATTATGACTGTTTTTATATTTACATACTTATCATACAAAACCCCTGTTTAAGCTAAATTTAATTTAAGGTTATTCTTAGCTAATTGCTACATAGTTACGTACAAAAAACGGTTTCCCCCTCTGTACCCTTTATTGTAACCAAATTAAGACAGCTTGCGATCCCATATGCAAATGAAACGCGTCTGCCTAAACAAATATTGCTTATAAACTTCTATATTTATAACACAAACTGTCTCAACGCAAACAGTCACTGATATTAATAAACTAATTTACTATTTCACTAAAATGTTTATCGCTTTTGTCAAAACTGTTTATTGGCTTGAAAACTTGTATCAAACTATTTCATGTCTTACCTATCAAAGAAACGCTCTTATAAACGACTACAGAAACATATTTTCTTCCTTTCATAGTAAATAGAGACGTGTTTACTTCAATGCATTTCAAATACTCTGAAGATGTATTATAGGGCGCGTAGATTTAATGAAATGTGGAAAATTCGTTTCTATTGCGTTTTCCCTTTCTCGTTCTCTTTGAACTGCGTGTCTTGCGAAAGCGAGTTTGCATTTCCGCAACCTATTTGTTTCTCGTTTGTTCAAAGTGAAGAATTCCTAAGTTCCTTTCTATTCGTGGTAAAATATCACGAGGCAGTCGCATTCTTTCGATTCTGCACAAGCCAGCGGTTCGGAAAGCGTTTCGCGTAACAATATAAACATACATTTAATAATGTATTTATCCCTTACAAGGTAAATAAAGCAGGTCTTGAAAGGACTGAAAGCTGACCGTTCAGCTGTATGACTTAATGATGATATTGAGGTTGCTAGCCCATCGCTTAAAAGTAGAATTTCAAGTTTATTAGCCTTCTCTAAGTCACCTTTTACGACATTTATGAGAAAGAGAAGGTGTGGTCCTATTCCAAAGTGCCGGTGCAACACTGCTGAAATGGGTATAACAACTTTTAACAGACGATTATCTAGCGGATACTAGGAACATTTGTATTATGAAGACTGTAAAGTTTTAATAAAAATCCGCTCTATAAAGATTCGTTCCGAGCGCGGATAGACCGAGCAATTTTCCAATACAGCCATCAGCAATGGCTAGGTAGCGATCTTACAAGCAGAATTGATACTTCAGACACGCTTTGAAGCGTTGTTATGTTGAAAGCTTTTATATTATATTATCTAAGACCTCTCAACACGTGGTGGAAACGTCTGTCGTTCCGATCTATCGATTTCGATTCTCGTGTCTCCTGGGCAAAGTGCAGATCCGACACTCTTGCTAGGCAAAGACGTAGTTTATAGGATCGCAAGTATCGGAGGAATTCTTAAGTAAAACTACGAGTAAAGTTATTGGACGGGAATTCTCTCTTGCAAAGAGTTTCTAAGGTGATATCAGGTGTTGATGTTATTTATATTTCGTTGCTTCTTTGAGCGACAACTGAATTGAATATTTTGTAATAAGATATAAAAATAGTTTGTGTGTTTGTAATATTTTTATTGCACAGAAATTTACACAGTGGCATTTGTCTAAATCGTTTCAATAAAACTCAACTTAATTTACATTTTTTAACAAGTGTTAAAAGCAAAAACTTAAACAAATTATTAGTCAATAACCTTTTAGTAGAGACGAAAAACTTCCACTTAAAATTTTCCCATTTTCACTCAACTGCTATGTAAATAAATCTTAAATTGCATCTTCAGCGCAGAATCCACGGCTAAGGAGCATAAGTGGAGTCGTTTAGCATCACTTTCAAATTACTCTGAACACTGATATGATAGTCAATAGATAAAGCAAGTTTTCTTGTAAAATATTTTTGTTTTTCCTTTTTATTTTTGGTTTTTCTGATGTCATTTGAAACAGTTTCATTAAATACTAAGTTCAGCTCGGTCGCCCAGGTACTTAATAAATAACCCAGCAAAATTATTTCGTATCCATAGCTAAATTGCAAAATGGTTTCTTTATGTTTCTTTGTTCTTGTTATGAACTAGTAGATTCAAATATTTTTTTTCCCACGTATTACCTACACAACGCCTCATAATATACATACGAGTAGGTGTACATTATGGAGAAACCTAAAATTTTATGTCGCTATTTTATTTTTTCTGGACATTCCAACTTTTATAATTATTGCAACAAATTATATCAACTTGTGTTTATCTAATATATAAAATTATCGTGGCACAATGTTCGTTCCCGTACTCTTCCAAAACGGATTGACCGATTCTCACGAAATTTTGTGAGCATATTAAGTAGATCTGAGACGCGGCCAAAATCTATTTTTCATACCCCTTAGTGATAAGGGTTGTCCACACTTAACATTATTTTTAACCAGAAATTACCTTAAAAATTATTTAAACTTTTGCCGGGACAGCTAGTTATATATACCTATACCTTGCTTTTATAAGTTTAAAAATTCGCTGTCTATCAACATAGTTGGTCAGCGCCCGTGGCTCAGACTACGTCTTAGATCGTGCTTGATATAAATCCACATTATGCGAGTTACAGCGTTTTGGACGCGAGCCAAGCACCGTGTGCTCTGCATGTTAATTTTGCATATATCCTCGGTAGGTGTTGATTTTGCACTTAGTTTTTATCGTTTTGCACTAAATAGAGATAAGAAAAAACTAATAATGAAGTTGTTTATTGTTCTTACAATTTATGATAAAATAGAAGACGTAAGGTACGCGTCCTTAGAAATTAAAAAAAAAGTATTATTCGAAAAATAAAAAAAATACATCAGTTTTAGAGCAATAAAACATTATTATGCACATATGTGCATATTTTTTATTTGTGCTCTTACCAATAAAAGTTATTAGTACCTACTTTCATAGTTGATCAGACATCATTTTTTTATTATTAAGTTAGATTTTAATAGCACAGCATTTAATGTATAGTCCATTATACTAAATTCTACGAGTTGAACGGTATACCGATGAATTATTACGAATCAATGATAATGTTTTGATTGACAGTTGAAAGGATCGAGGTATGCCCTACTTTTAGTCAACATTTGCTGGATTAAATTCGCAAAAGATATAAATAGACGAGGTGTGTCCTGTAATATGCTTTACTGAACCGGAAAATTGATATAATGCCTAACAACCTATATCCGCAAATTTAAGACTTGGTAACCCATATACTTTAATCACGTGGCTCCATATCGTGTCACTTACGGTATAGACAGAGGCAAAAATCTTAATGGCTATGTTAAGCTAGGTATCGGACCCACAGCTGGATGCATCGCCCAAAAGAAGAATCCCAAATTTGAAAAGTTTTCCCTTGATAGACTTTTATAATCTGTGCGGGAAGGGAAACAGCTGGAATTATGTTATTTCCACGGTGTAGACAAAGCTGATACTCACAGGACAGGACACAGGACAGAAGGTCACAAATCTTATCTATACTATTATTATAAAGCTGAAGAATTTGTTTGTTTAAACGCGCTAATCTCAGGAAATACTGGTTCGACTTGAAAAATTATTTTTGTGTTGAATAGACTATTTATCGAGGAAGGCTTTAGGCTATTTAATATCACGCTGCAACTATAAGGTGCGAAGAAATAATGGAAAATGTTAAAAAAACGGGGTAAATTATTCATCCTTGAGGGCTTCAATGATGTCTAATAAAAACAATTCCACGCGGACGAAGTCGCGGGCACAGCTATTATTACGATTTAACTCTCAAAAATAACTAATAACGTGATCGTTACCCACGTACCCATAAACCTTTACTGGAGTACGATCCCTTGTTTATTTTATAAACCACAGTTAATGGGAAACTTCCTCTCATAATTGTTTAATAAATTAAACCAAGTCATTACATTAATATTCGTAATGCGCAGGTACAAATTTATTAGTAAGATTCGAACCTACGACCCCACTATAAGTTAGTCCCGAGGTCAATTAGATGCGGTCAATTAATCGCTAACACAGACATTGTTGAAAGCGTCTCAATTTTCTTCAGATTTATTAATTACTTTTTTAGAGTTCCGTGATTTTTAGCTCTGTGTAAGAATAGAATAGATTTATTTTCAAAGTTGGATACAAGGTATCACTTATTGCGTAGCGCTTCCGCTTCCATAGCGCATGTGTAAAAGAAGCTGCGGAACAAACTACACTGCAGCATTTTCACCGGACATCAATTAACAAATATTGATCTCTTAAATCTTAATCGTGGACGAATGCATATTGTCTACATTAAAAACATGAATGAATGTAAACTTATTATTTTAATACGAATATTTCGTCAAATAAATAAAGATTATATAAGATATGTACTGTACAAATTATGGCAACGATATTAAGTACTTTAATAGTTGTATTGACACCTCAAACAATATATTGGAATGACCCGATTTATCTGTAAAAAAGTTTAACAACTTAATACTTACGTGTCTACGTAAGTATTTAGAGCAAAAAAACGCACGTTTAAATAGCACACAAACGTAGATAAAATGCGTATTTGGGTCGGTGGCGGTTAACGCTGACATTATCTAACTAGTATGGATTCTTTTTTTAGGCGATGAACTAGCAACCTGTCGCTATTTGAATCTCAATTCTACCATTTACCCAAACAGTTGAACGTGACCAACCAGTCTTTTGTTGGCTTTGCCTACCCCGCAAGGGATATAGACGTAATTATATGTATGTATGTTTTTGTAACGCGCTTTTTTTGTCGTTTCTCATAATCAAATTCTTTACTTAATAATTTTTCAGTCACTCACACAACACTTAAGTAAACAAATCTTTACATATCACAATTAACTACGGAACACCGTACACTAGTCCAGCTCGCGCTTACCGAATTTTTTAAGGAAGTTTCGATATAAACAGTAGGGTGGATGTCTACTCAATTACAAGACGTCTTAATTATATTAGATATGCTGCAGACTTCTTATTTGAATTTCAATTGACTGCACGGTCACAAAGAATTGTTAATTCTATTACTTTCCGACGGCTTTTTAATGTAAATCGAGTGGGAAGCCGTATTGCCATTGAGTTGATATATTTTTTTCTTTAAGTTAGTGCAGTTTTGTACACTCAGATAACTGGAAGCGTGTAAAGAGGTAACCATGATTATACATTTAGTTTCTCTTTCAAAGGTTCCTGACGTTCGAAATGCAATCCGAAATCACACGAAGTGAATCTTTGCAAAAACATGACTAAAATCAGGTACGTGATCATAAACGCAGCTTTCAAATTTTCAACTTTCGAATTTTAATATTCCACTGATGTAATTATTTCAGTGAGAAATAATTATTCTGCAATCAGTTTGAACACTGAAAGTATACTTAACCCTCCAGATTACGTCACTCATCTCAAGATATACGTTGTACAAATACCATTAGCCACAAGTTAATACGTCGTATGTAAATTAGAGTTTATCCCAAACATTGGGAGAATAATGTATGGGGTGCGGCTTGACAGTACCTTATTGTGGGTTACAATTTGAAATGCTAATTTAAATAATATATTAGTAAGAGTCGAAATTACTCGGGCTTAATAGCGAATTCACTAGTTCCTTATTTTGAAGAAACGTATTTAATTTCGGCCACACAGTTTAAAAAGTACGATTAGATTTTTTTCTAACATTATAAATATGTAATCATCAATTCTATCATTAAGCTAAACAGCTGAGAGTGGCCATCAGTCAGACAGAGCCATCAGTCTTTTCAAGACTGGTGGCTCTGTCTACCCCGCTAGGGATATAGACGTGATCATATGTATGTATGTATAAATATGTAAATAAATCAGAAATGATCTGGTAAAGGATCAGAATAGTAAGGAGATTGCATGAAAATATTGAAGAATATACATACATACACATCATCACGTCTGTATCCGTTGCGGGGTAGACAGAGCCAACAGACTTGAAAAGACTGAAAGGCCACGTTCAGCTGTTTGGCTTAATGATAGAATTGAGATTTAAATAGTGACAGGTTGCTAGCCCATCGCCTAAAAGAAGGATCCCAAATTTATAAGCCAATCCCTTAGTCGCCCTTTACGACATCCATAGGAAAGAGATGGAGTAGTCCTATTCTTTTATCTATTGGTGCCGGGAACCACACGTTGGCTAAAAAGTTGTACATATTTATAACAAAAATTGAAAATATTTCAAATACATCAAAGAAAAAATTACCTATTTTTATTAACTAGCAAAATAATAAACCATTATTTTTGTATTATTTTTATTAGCTACTCATTATAATCACATTTCTTTTAAGATTTACATAACAATCAATAAAGTTATTCAGAGATAATATTTTTGGTTGTAATCCATAGACAACACTTTTATTTTTGTTCAAGATTCACTTGTACAATGTACGTATAAATTTTTTCAATACTAGTAACAATTTTAAAAATTTTGATAGACGGAGATAACAAAACTTTATTTTGTTTTATTTTTAAAAATTTTAACAGTACTACAATTACTTGTGCTTCCTTTAGTAATTTTAAATGGTTTTTTTTTTCAATAACCGACTTGATTTATTGATAAGATCAGTTTTACTAGTTAGCTTCATTAACCATGATGACAAAACTAAATTAAGTGTACGAGATGTGTAGAAACTTATTAAAAATACCGTAATTTGTACTTGAAAATTAATATTACAAACAAGATTAATAAAATGTTTGAAAATTAAGTCGAGTCATTGTTTTTGAAATTCATCAGGACAACATAACAATTTAATGATGTTAACTGTTTACTTCTAGACAAATTACCAGATTGACAGAGTCTTTCCTTCAAGGCAGACGAGACGACGATTTTTTATCACGAGAATGGCTGTTTCAATAAAAACTGCATTAAAATCCTTCGGTTAGTTTTTAAAGGCGGCGGAAGGCATCATTGTTTTATATTTTGTAATGTAATGATATTATTAACAACGAAACCATATCTTATATTTATCAATAGAATCGAAAAAGCTCTGTTAAATAACAATAACACGAGCGTTAATTTCTACAAAGTATTAACAATTTTAATATTCTATTCAATATAACTATAGGTGTGAGATATTAACTCCTGTGCATAGTTAACATTCTATAATCTACGTGAGCGTATCTTGCGCACAGCATAAGACATAATTCACTAAAGGCACCAAAGAAGTATTGAGTTAAAACAATGACACGAATTTGCCTTACTTATATACTTTTTTACTTTATAATTAAGTAGATACTTCGAGGATTTAACCGTTAGTTTATGTCTAATGTTTGTTAATTTAAGGCCTAATGTTATTATATTGAATTCATTCGGCAATTTTAGAAAGTTTTCACATTAAAATATAAAAATATCCAAAGTTGTATTACGATGAAGTTTTGCCTCAATAAGGAGATCACATTAGATACTATGTCTTATAATTGGTTTATGCAGTACATAATACATTTACATGATACATTTAATGCAAAAACCTAAATATATGTCATACTTTGAAAAATTTGCACACAAATCCAATATTAGTATTACGTTGAGATTGAACTTACGCTGTACGAAAAGGAGTTATATATCATCGCAAGAAACACTACTTATTTGTACCTATCTTTAATATTTAAATGTTAATTCGTTTCTCGTTTTTTCGTCGGGTGAATTGTGACCAAAACTAGGTACATCTTGAATAGCCTTTTCGTATGTTTAGCTTCAAACATTTATATTCTACAAACAATCCAAAATAATACTACCACCTCATCGTTTCACCCTGTATATGTTTCGACGACATTTTAATAACGAAGACTACGATTTAATTCAACTTAATTACATATATGGCACTTAAATATATAACGAACACAAACTCTATGCTTTATTTATTAGACAAAGTAGATAATTTATCATGATATGACAATTTATTTTTTTCAAATTAATACACAAACAATGCAACTAACATTTTTTTTAATTTTCTTTAGCCCCTGCTAAATGCGTATTATTGATATGGGACGCAAGTACTTACGAAAAATTTTAAACAAGATGGCAAAAAAAAGATTGATTGATCTTTTCTTCTGATATTTTTTGGTTCATTTATCGGGTAACATACATACATATAATCAAGTCTATCTCCCTTGTGGGGTAGAGCGGACAGTATTGAAAAAAAGACTGAGGCCACGTTCAGCTGTATGGTTTTATGATGAAATTCTAATTGAAATAGTGACAGGTTGGTTATATATTTTCATGATTGTTAGTGAAATACGACAAGTGTCCACCAAAAATGTACATATAAACATAGTTTGGACCAGGCAATCATCTTAATGGGAACTCTTCATTTACCTGCTTTTCCATTATTTGCTCTAAATTACCCTTGTTGTTATAGTGTAAATATGGCTTTAGAGTAATTGTCCAATAAATATATATATATTTTTATTTTATATAAATAAGGTGATGCGAAAAAGGCGGCCACTGTTGGCGATTGCTTTTCATTTAGTTGAAAATCTTGACATCAACTCTTTATTAATACAGTTTTCGTCATGTACGCAAAACATAGAGATTGTTGATATATAAAAGAAAATACTTATTATGTATGATTATTAACTTACTATACATACACAAAAATGATTCAATTCGTTCGATTCTTACGATAATATTATACAAACTACATATTACACCAATGAGCGCACAGCCTAAAATCCTGCGTAACTTTCTTACTGACTCGTATTATGTTTAATAATGTACAGTGATATATTCACTATTTACTGATGTTAGAAGGTAAAACTGATTACATGTTTCAAGTTGCGACGTGTAAAATCAACCAATCACAGCGCTTGAATCAAATCAAATGATCTTATTTTGCAAACGTTACCTGATTGGTCGAATCTCGCACGTCTCAAGATTAACGTATACAATTTGATTTTATGCGACAAAATTTTTTGACAATATTTAAAAAAAAATAATAATACACAAGCGTTCCTTAAGTTATACCTACAAAATAGTAGGCGTATTATGTTTTATAAATATATACTTTTAACAGTTTAGTTTTCACCTTATTATGGAAGCATTTTATCACTCAAAGTATTACTGATCTATAATTTCACAATATATTTACTCGTTAGGAAGTCAACATTTTATGCATCTGCACTTACGGAGTAGACAGGCCCCCGTTCATCTAGATGGCTTAATAATTTTATACATTTCTCTATGATTCCTCCATGATTTTACGTTGATATTTTTCTATTGCCACACAGCATAAAATTATATTAATAGGTGTGAATTTAACGAAGTCACATACAATTATATTGCCTTAACATGATATTGAACGATGGTAGAGTGGTACAAAATGGCATTAAATCCGCTTTTTATGTAATCAAGTATTAATGAATGAATTCTTCTAAAGAATTCTGGAAGTTAATTTTATAATAAAGATTCGACTGTTCATTATGTTAAAAAAAATACGACAAAAAAACGTAACGAACTAACGAGTAATACATATATTGCAAATTATTATTGGAAGCTTATTTCTCAAAGGCACTTAAATCACACAGTTAGCACCGATTATAGGCAAACGTTAAAAATTAATTTTTATTATGCTGTAACATTTTGTTAAAACTAGTGACTATTAATAATTGTAATGATATTATAAATACAAATCATATTTACAAATGTAATTGACGAATAGCCTAGCCATTTAGACTAATAATAGCTAGACACATAGAAAAGTATACTAAACTTCCAATTCTACAATGCGAAAGTAGTATACTTATCTATGTGGCCCACTGTACACTGGGCAGAGCATTAATCTGATTATGATTAATCGGTATTTGATACCAATAGACACTCAGAATTATATGCTGTCTCATTTCACTGTACTTTAGTTATAGTCATCTGGAAAAAAAATAACCATAAACACAAATTTAGATCATGAATATATATGTTTATATATTTTTGCAATCGACTATATTATTATTATATTCAGTACAGTCACGAGCATTAATAAATACACTTTTGCCAATACCTGTTATATTATAACATGAACATATTCTTACTCATGACTGTACATTTACACAGACAAAAAATTGCATATGAGAAACCTATAGCAACTGCCCCTGAATATCAGATCATAATCATCTTAGAACGTTCCGTTCTAGAATTAATTTTTTAAAACGTCTTTTCGTTTCGTTACAACCAAAGTTACACTTAGACAACTAAAATGTGTCCTTATTCTATACTTAAAAAAAATAGACAAAACACAGTGTCCTTAAAAACGTATGGGTGATACACTCACGGCCTCAAGCAATTTATTTATAGCATTGTGAGAAAGCGACTACGCAAATAGCACGTACTGACAAACGAAACAACGATTAATTTTATGCATAAGTGACGTCACATTTTGTATTATACTCCTGGTTTTGGTACCGGTTGCGTCCTCACCTCTTAGAGAAGGATCCCGGAGTGCAGATGATCAGGTCTATATGGTTTTATATGAAGCGATTCCCGTCTGATCTCCGCAACCTTTGCAAGTGAACGTAACGTATTAGATCATGTTTACACATCTAGTTGCCTGTGTGTGCGTTTTTGGCAATGTTTTTTTGTTTTCATCGTTAGCAATATCAAACTAATGTGCATTACTTTGAAAATTTATTGATACAAGACCATCGCGGTCTTCTATATATAAAAAAAAATTGAATTGATAAAATATATGAATATGTTTTTATTAATAGTTGTTCAATTACATACTACATAAATGTAATTATTGTTTAAATATTTTATTGTTTGAGTAAGACTAGAATAATATGATGTTCTAAATGAATATTGTGCTTGGTAAATAAATTATAAATAAATAATGACTTATCAAAGTATTTGTACCTACACATCATGCTTTGCTAATCGGTTACCTTAATCGTTCGACCACCGATGCAATTCAAGGTTGAAGTTCGTTCGTTTATCATCAAAGGCGAACTCTGGGCTCTTCCAGAGAATACACAACCGGTACTAAAGCCACAAAAATTATGAGAATCACTACAAATAACTTATGGCAAACAGAATTATTATTAGTTCACAACAATAATATAACAGAATTATATTTTAAGTATTATTTGTACGATCGGTCTTACTAATCCTAAACTATGATTTTGATACTATTGCCTTTAAATTGCTTTTCATTATCTGTTAGCCTCCAGTGTTTAGTCATTGGGTATCAATTCAGATCTATATTAAAAATTACTTAATAAAAAAATATTTACAAAAGTATAATTCTAAAATACGAGTGATGTATATAACTTACAAAAAAATCATAAATACTTATTATGTGAAACACATATGAGTTTTTCACTTATACCAAGATTGTACAAATCGTGAAAAAAAAATAGAACTGTTGTTCAAGTACAAAATGTACTATAAAATATATATTTTTTTCTTGAGAACCATAGAACCGCCTTATTATTAAATCTCATTTAGACTATTACTGTAACCTTTGATATAAAATACAGCTTGGTACATAAAGTACAAAAAGGTTAATATATTTTCCAAAAACATTTGCTATCTCTTAAGATAAATAAGGCGAATTTACTTAAGGTCAACACAGATTTGGCCCTCTCCAACTAAATACCTAAACAAAAGCGACCACCGTTACGAACCAAGTCTGCGTTCACCCTTACAAAAATTATAAAATATCTACCAACGGAAAGATGCGTTATGTTTAGGTACCTATAGGTAAAAAAATCATAGACCAAAAACACTGGAAGCCAAAAACGAGACCTTACTGTAGAGCGCACCACCCGCGCAATAGTCAAGGGCTGTCATCGTTATACAACTCACCGCTACCGTTCACTTGCACGTTGCCATCCCTGATCACTATCGTTGGGTTGGCACTACACGACGAGTTCGACGGCGTGTTAGATTTGCAACGTTGGCACTCAACGACTACTATGGAGTTTGTGTCCATGTCGGTTTCAGTGCTGCTCGTGCGGCGGAGGTGGTTGGACGTGGCTTGTACTCGGTGCTCGACTATGGCGCGCCAGAGACGAAGTTCGACGCCTCCCCTGATAAAAAAATAAACATTAATATCCACGAATATGTGGGAAATTTCCGTGAAAAAATAAGAAGGAATATACAGAGTGACATTTAAAACAACTGCATCCTTTTAAACATAGACTATACCCATGCTTCTGAGCCGTTTGAGCCTATTTTTATTTAAATTAAACGTCATCATTATCACATTTAAAAAACCCTCAAAAACAACGTCACATGCTTTAATACAGACCAATACTAGAAAAAGAAATTAAAACTAAAAATGTTAATAAATGTCTGAAAAATAAATTATTTTTCTAGTTTCAAGATCAAGTAAAGTACAGAGTTGTCGAGATCGCTCAGCTGAATGAATTGTGTCGTTGACCTCTGAATCTTACGCGTCGCTTTTCCGCTGGCCGGGGTGATATGACGTATTTAGGATCGTGGATTTTGATAGGTACTTATCCTTTAGATGAGTACACTTAACAGTTTATGCAGTTGAATTAAAAGTCACCCTGTATGTGAGTTTTTCGAAAAGAAGGGTACTTATATCCACTTGTTTTTCCTCGAAAGAATTGCCTCAGCTATCTTTTAGTATACCAAAGTAATTCATGATTGTCTTACTTCAGATTGAGCCTAGCGATGTCTTCTCTTTGCGCGTGTTGCAGTAAGTCAGCTAGAGAGTACGCGTGTAGAGCGAGAGCCCGCGCGGCCGATACTGGCACCCCTTTGGCTTGGGCCCACTCTCTTAGTGGACCGAAGTAGTCTTCCGAGGGCTCTTGGCTCGATTCCCTGGCTGGGTTTCTGATAAATATCAAGAAATTACGGCTTGAGATCTGAATAATGTTTAATAGGCATAAACATAAAATATTTTCGTTTATATAAAGTATAAAAAAAGTAAAAAATGGAATAAATGCTTTATCCATTGACCATAAAATAAAAAGTAAAATATGGATTATGTTAAAATTTTCAGTTCAATTATTTGCGTTGATGTAAGCATTCATCAAAATATGCAAATTTCCATATATGCAGCACGTATGTTTACTATATAGAAAATTCTTATACATAATGCGGCTACATTTCAAAAAATTACATCTAAGAAATACCTAATAAATATCATAATGTACTTACGGACATCTCCTATCGACCATTTCCCTGATGACATGAGTCTGTAATTTCTGTTCCTCCAGCATTTGACGCAGCAATGCCTGGTACTGCTGGTAGCTATCTAAAAGATCTTGAAGCAGTCTGAAAAGAATACAACTTACTAATAATACATACTTTATCGTACCACCAACTTAACTTTTTGGTCAGCTGGTAGACTGCCAATCGGCATTAAGTCCGCCCTTTGTACATTTTTTGTGGAATAAAGTTTTAAATAAATAAATACTACTTATGAACTACTAACTTTTACCCATACCTTCGTTAATATCTACAAAAAACTACGAAATTAGCACCACCTACCAAAAGCGACGAATTTAGTGCCATCAACAAAGAATATGCCGTGTGGTTCCCGGCAATGCCGTGTGGTTCCCGGCACCATTACAAAAGAATAGGACCACTCCATGTCTTTCCCACGGATGTCGTAAGAGCCGACTAAGGGATAGACTTGGGATTCCTCTTTAATGTAAATCCCTGCCAATCTAAGGTCTGCCGCGCCGATGGATGCATGGCTAGGGGCGAGCCTAGTCTCGAGCGTGCCACTTCCGCCATGGGGTTGGGCGACCCCCAGGTAATGGCTAGCCTTACCCTGGCATGCGGGGCTCTGCTGGGGCGGACAAAATTTTTCCCTAGCGTCTCGTGGGAATCGCATGGATGCAAATTTTTTGAAAGAGCACCTAGATGGCGGCGATGGTGTCCGCACCCCATCACGTCTCGTTCCCGGCGGGAGCGGTATGCGGTCTGCTGAAAGCCGCTTTGCGACGATGAATGTAAGAGGAGGAATGAAGGATAAGATTGAGGAAGTATGCCAGATGATGGATGAAAGACGTTTGGATGTGTTGTGCGTGAATGAAACGAAGCGGAAAGGATGCGACGCGACGCAGCACGGCCCTTACACGGCGTATTGGTCTGGAATTTCCAGTACCAGCCGAGGCTGTCAAGGGGTCGGTCTAATTCTTTCTGCACGAATGGCTGAGTGCGTGAATGAGTATGAGTGTGTCAGCCCTCGTCTTCTATGGATTAGGCTGAAAGTTGGAATCACTCGGATCTTCGTTCTAGGTGTTTATGCACCTTGGGATGTGGGTTCGAGGGGTACAACATCAGCAAAAAGCGAAAACGAGGAGTTCTGGAATAGTGTAAGAGAAGTATTGAAAGTTACCAAGCCAAATGAGAAGATTATTATGTTAGGTGATTTTAATGGATGGGTGGGTGTAAAGCGTGATGGATATGAAAAGGTGCTTGGTGCGTTTGGTGACGAAAAGGTGAATGATAATGGAAGAAGTGTATTAGAAATTTGTCTAGAGTGGGATCTTTTTGTGTCGAACTCAATGTTTCAACATAAAGAGATCCACACCTACACAAGAGTGGAAGGTATTTTAAAAAGTATGATAGACTTTGTGATTGTAGATGAAAGATTGAAGAACAAAGTGCTGGATACCCGTGCATATCGCGGTGCTGGCATTGACTCGGACCATTTACTGGTGATATCCCGGATAAGGGGTATCTTCAATCGCTGGCGGCACAGGGTAAGGGAGCAAACCAGCGCTTTGGAAAGAGTAAAAGTAGAAAATTTGCAAGATATGGATGTAGGTAAGAAGTATATTAATAGACTGAAGGATGAATTTGAAGATTTAGAGGAAATGAGCGATATTGAAGATGGATGGAAGGAATTTAAAAAAAGAATTGTGAAAGTAGCTGTTGAAGTGTGTGGTGTAAGTAGAAGAAGGAAAGGAAAAAATCACAAAAATGCGTGGATGAGTAAAGATGTGCAAGAACTTGTGCGATTAAAGAAGAAAGCATGGCTGGATTTGTTAGCAGCAAAAGCTAACTTAAGAATGCAAGAGGTTATAGATGAAGATGTGAATGAAGCACGTAAGGAATATAAGAAAATGAAAGATTTGGTTAAGAAAGCTGTGATTAGAAAGAAAGAAGAGTATAAAGAGGATTTTGATAAAAGGCTATCAGAAGACTTTCAGTCAAATCTGAAAGTATTCTGGAAATCCGTAAGGTCAGCCCGAGGAAATACTATAACCAGAGAGCTGACTAGGATCAGGTGCCAGGATGGTAGCGTTGTGAAAGGAGAAGAATGTGTACTAAAGATATGGAAGGACTATTTTGAAAGTTTATTTGAAAAAAAGGAAGGAAATAAGAAAGATTTCTGCTATAGCGAAGAAAAAGAGAATGAGATGGAAGGCGAAATTGAAGTGTTCGAAATTGTGGAAGCACTTAAGAGTATGAAAGCGGGAAAGGCTGCTGGGTGTGATAGAGTGTCGGTCGAGATGCTTAAAGCAGGAAAAGGCGTAGTAGCTAGTCAGTTGTACTGCCTTTTCAATTTGTGTTGGAGAAGCGGCCGAGTACCAAAAGATTGGTGTAAGGCTGTTATCGTGCCACTTTACAAGGGAAAAGGGTCACAGCTGGACTGCAAAAATTATCGTGGTATAAGCCTGCTTAGCGTCGTCGGCAAATTGTATGCTAAGGTATTGATTAATAGAGTCAGGAATGAAACTGATGACAAAATATGGGATGCTCAAGCGGGATTTCGAAAGGGAATGGGATGTACTGATCAGGTCTTTTCCTTGCGGTGCATAGCCGAAAAGTTTTTGGCCAAGAGTCAAAAAGTCTATTGCACATTCGTAGATCTGGAAAAGGCCTATGACAGAGTTGAGAGGAATGAATTGTGGTCAGCACTTTCTATGCATGGGGTGAGCAGTCTCTTAATACGAGCACTGAAATCCTTATATGAGGATTCGAGTGCTTGTGTCAGGATAAACGGAGCGCACACTGAGTGGTTTAAGATTGAGAAAGGCGTTAGGCAAGGATGTGTTGCGTCACCGTGGCTGTTCAACCTATTTATGGATAGCTGTTTGACAGATTTGAAAGAGTCTAAAAGTGGATTAAGGATGAATGAGTTACTCGTCAAATGTCTGCTCTATGCCGACGATCAGGTTATACTGGCGTCATCAGCGGAGGAGTTACAGGAGATGGTAAACTGTATGCATGAAGCTTTAAAAGAGAAAGGAATGAAAGTGAACGTAAGTAAAACTAAAACACTGGTTTTTGAAATGGAGAAAGAAATGACAGCATGTAATATTTTGATTGGAGGAGAAAAAGTGGAGCAAGTGAAAGAGTTTGTATATCTAGGATCAAAGTTTACATCAGATGGCAAGTATGATAGTGATATTGAAAGGAGAGTGAACGCGGGGAACATGGTGAATGGAGCTTTGCATGCCTTTATGAGCAGTCAGAAACTATCCAAAAAGGCTCGACTGGCTGTGCACAGGGGCGTGTTGGTCCCGACATTAATGTATGGGAGTGAAAGTTGGGTATGGCAAAAGAAGCATGAAAGCAGAATAAATGCAGTGGAAATGAGAGCGTTAAGGAGTATGATGGGTGTGAAATTGAGTGACAGGATAAGGAACAGCGTGATAAGGGAATGTTGTGATGTGAAAGAAGATGTAGTTACAGGAATAGAAAAGGGTATGTTAAGATGGTTCGGTCATGTGGAGAGGATGAATGAAAGCAGGTTGACTAAGCAGATATACAAGGAGAGTGTGGAGGGAAAGGTCGGAGTGGGAAGACCTAGACGAACGTATCTTGATCAAATTAAGGACGTCCTGGTAAAGGGTCAGGTCAAAAGTACCCGAAACCGCCGAGCTTGTATGAAGAGAGTTATGAATGTGGACGAAGCGAAAGAAGTATGCAGAGATCGTGGCAAGTGGAAAGAGGTAGTCTCTGCCTACCCCTCCGGGAAAGAGGCGTGATTTTATGTATGTATGTATGTAACAAAGAATACTATAGATTTTTCACAAATGCCACGAGAACAGTAGTTTTTACCGGGATGACAGGTACCCTATGTCCTCTAAAATACGTGATATTTCAAGAAGATTAATTCAGACGATAACCCATGAAGCGGTAACAAATAAACTTACTTTCCTATTTATAATATTAGTCGGAATAGTTGGGATAATGAGAAACCTAAGTGCAACGACTCAAAATAAAAGATAACAAAGACCGCAAAAGTGGCCAGAGCAATGTTGAGGCAAGAAAAAAATCTTAAAACGTCTTAATTACATACAGAGGTGAGGTAGCGGGTCGCTATACATACACTTATCTAATGATTTTGATACAGATCCTATAGTGCCGTGTGGTTCCCGGCACCAATACAAAAAAGAATAGGACCACTCCATCTTTTTCCCATGGATGTCGTAAAACGCGACTAAGGGATAGGCTAACAAACTTGGGATTATTTTAGGCGATGAGCCAGCAACCTGTCACTATTTGAATCTCAATTCTATCATTAAGCCAAATAGCTGAACGTGGCCATTCAGTCTTTTCAAGACTATTAATTCTGTCTACCCCGAAAGGGATATAGACGTGACCATATATATGTTTGTATGTATGTAGAGGTCCTCACCTCTACATACATACATACCCGCTACCTCTAGCGGGTTGTTATACTTACACTTATCTAATGATTTTGTTTGATACATATGATCCTATAGAAGAGTTCTTACTTGTGGTTCTCCTGCCTCAGCTGCAGCAGCTGGTGGTCCCGCGTCGAGGTGGCCGTGGACAACGCCGACGGAGTCGCCGCGTCGGCCGCGCATCCCGCGCTACGGCGGGACTCCCCCGCCAAGTTTGCGCCCAATTCTGTATTACATACATACATACATATGATCACGTCTGTATCCCTTGCGGGGTAGACAGAGCCAACAGTCTTGAAAAGACTGATAGGCCACGTTCAGCTATTTGGCTTAATGATAGAATTGAGATTCAAATAGTGACGGGTTGCTAGCCTATCGTCTAAAAGAAGAATCCCAAGTTTATAAGCATATCCCTTAGTCGCCTTTTACGACATCCATGGGAACGAGATGGAGTTGTCCTATTATTTTTTTTATTGGTGCCGGGAACCACACGGCACAATTCTGTATAAACAGATATATATACACACATATTAGTTCTACATACATTCATTCATGTTTTTTAATGTAGACAATGTGCATTCGTCCATGATTTAGATTTAAGAGATCTATATGCAGTGTATTTTGTTCCGCCGCTTCTTCTACACATGCGCTTTGGAAGCGGTAGTAGTTATGAGATTTAAGTGATGTGACGTCAATAAGTGATACCTTGTATCCAATTTTGAAAATAAATCTATTCTATTATCAAGACTATATCCCTTGCGGGGTAGGAGGTCACGGTCAGCGGTGCGTCTTAAGATGTAAAAGGTAAGCTTACAAGCTAATGCGTACAGGTTGCATTAAGCTCTTAGATAATGCTATTAGCTTTAAGTCTGCCTATTATACTTTCTATGATAAATAATGTATAAATTACCGGCAAGTCCGTTCATCCTTCGAACCAATTGTTATTGTTATACTCTATTTGAACAAACTTTTTACAACACTCGAAAGCATAGACTATTCTTTTTTAATATTAAATGAGATGGATCAACATGCATTTAACACTATAATAACTTCAATTCATTCTAAAAATAGCCTATATGGCGTCTGTTGCACCACAAACATTAAATAAAACCCAAAAAAACGAACTAAAAATTTGTCTATAAAAAACTTTACTTACCGGGTGATATCACAGTGATAGCAGCCTGCACCGCATTCCTCACCAGATTGTCCAGGGCAAACATCCAATGAGGTTTTATACTATGCATTCTCAATACTACATTCACGGCTTCTTGGAACATGTATATAGCTGAGTGTAGTTCATGTATCGCGTTAGAGTCAAACTCCAACTCCTCTTTCAGAGAAGTCACTGCTTGTTCTATGACATGTCGGTTTTGATCCATTATGTAGTCTTTTAACGCGCACCGAAGGGTTTCCAAGTGGTTCTGTGGATGGAGATAATAGGAAAAATTATTCATCATACTCTAAGCTTTAAGTAAACACAGGACAGGTATATTAGAATAGAATAGATTTATTTTCAAAATTGGATACAAGGTATCACTTATTGACGTCACAATATTCCTATATTCAATATATTCCTCGTGCATTTCTACATGGCTCAGATGAAAGCGGCTAGCGCTCAACGTCTTTAAGTCAACGTGATTTTTAGTAAAAAAAAACGTATAGTTCAATACATACTATATACCTAAAATCACGCCTCTTTCCCGGACGAGTAAGCAGAAACTTCATTTTTCCACTTTCCACGATTTTTACATACTTCTTTCGCTTCAACTACATAAAACATGGAAGCTCATCGGTTTAAAATAATCCTACCCTATCACCACTTATAGGTGAGTTTTAAATAAAACTACATATAAATAACCGACCGACCGAATAAGGAACAAAACACTATGTAACAATTCGACCAAACTTCCGTGATTATGGATTGTGTATCTGACATTTAATTGTTATTTTTCCCTGATACAATGAAAATGTAAAGTTTAAACTTATTACATGCATACGATTTAGATAATGAGCATGAAATTTAGTGTAAATGCTTTTAATAGTGTGACATTTAACCAGATCCGAATAAAGAATAAAAAACCATGGACACAGAAAGTACAACTTATAAAAATCCCGATATATTTTCAGTCATCCGACATATAAAATCGAAACCGCGGAGCTTGCATTAAGAGAGTTATGAATGTGAACGAAGCAAAAGAAGTTTGCGGGGATCGTGGTAATCTGTGCCTATCCCTACGGGAACAAGGCTTGATTTTAAATCATCACATTTGTATGTGCCGTGTGGTTCCCGGCACCAATAAAAAAAAATAAGACCACTCCATCTCGTTCCCATGGATGTCGTAAAAAGTGACTAAGGGATAGGCTTATATACTTGGGATTCTTCTTTTAGGCGATGGGCTAACAACCTGTCACTATTTGAATCTCAATTCCATCATTAAGCCAAACAGCTGAACGTGGCCTATCATTCTTTTCAAGACTGTTAGCTCTGTCTACTCCGCAAGGGATATGGACGTGATATGTATGTACATTTGTATGGACAGGGTATCATGTTTCTATGACGTTGACTTTACCTACCTTAACAAAATGGCGCTCAATGTTGTTCTCATCAAATCACCCATTACCCTATCTAATCTACCTGAGATATAATGGTCCTATTATTTTTTGCTGAAAACAACAAATTGGATCTTTGCACTTATAAACAAAATGTTTACTACTAATTTTCATACCGATAGCATTACGTACCTATTTATTATTCTTTGAATAAACTTGTTGTTTTCAAAATGAATTATTTATTAATACACAACATACGAGTATGAACTCAGGACTGTTCGAGTAGTTATATAGAAACTGAGAGCCGTTTGAAAAATGTATAAGATACTGTGGTTGATAATTATAATCGCCACAATAGCGGCTGTTCAGGTGAATTTGTTGATAATTCCCGTCCTGTTCTCTTTCTACCTTTTGCAGTATAATATATGTATTTCCTGTTGGCAACTTGCATGAAGAGAATTATGAACGTGAACGAAGCGAAAGTGTGCAGGGATCATGGCAAATGGAAAGATGTAGTCTCTGCCTCAAACGAACAAACATACAAACACACAATTCTAATGATATCGTATTGGAACATTATTATGTTTTAATGTTCCTTATGTATACAACAATTCGCTGTTTCAGGGTTTATCAGCTATCCCAACCAGAGCCGAGATAGTGTACGCGAACCCGAAGTTCCTCAATCATGCAGCGATAAATGTGAGAAGAAGCGGCAGGGGTTCCAATTATCATATCAACTTGACCTTGGAACTGTTAACTACAGTTGGGAACAATTGTACGGTTAGTACATAGGTACATCACGGCTTTATCCTACACGGGGTAGACAGAGCCAATAGTCTCCGAAGACTTGGAGGTCGCGTTTAGCGGGATGGATTAATGATGGAATAGAGATTCAGATAATGGCAGGTTGCTAGCCCATGGATAAAAAGAAGAATCCCAAGTTTATAGAAGACTTTTCCTTGATCGACTTTAACCATCTGCACTGGAAGAGAAGCAGCTGGCTCACACATTTTTCTTCGCTTCCAGACCAGCCTGAAAGCTGAATTTGTATAAACAATTCGAAACATTAGTTTAAATGTTTGATGTCATTCATTAATTCCAAATCAGTGAGTACATAAGTTTTTGTACGGTATAACCTATTACATGTTTCAGTGTGTGGTGCAAATATACGAAATATTGAGTGGAAAATACGTCATGCTGCCAATAAGAATACAATTCAAACTGTGCGATTTTTTCAACAAGGATCCATTAGTTGGGAAAGTTATTATGAAACAATTTCCAAAAAACGCGACGTGTCCATTTGGTCCGGTAAGTAATTAAAAATCTAACAAACATATAAATTACCCGAGAGATAGGGAGGGACTTCATCTTTCCAATTGCCATGATCACTGCATACTTGTTTCCTTTCATGCATACTCAATTGTTAGTTGTAAATAGGTAGTATGTTGTATAGAGTATTGTCTGAAGGAATATTATTTACGAGTAATATTTCGTGCTTAATATACTTTTTCTAAAAAAATTTAATATTGGGAAAATCTAACTTTTGCTTTGGTATCATGATCCCAGGATACCTTGGGTTTTCTTTGCTCACTTTTTTTTCGGTATCATGATCCAGGATACCTAGTGTTGACTTCACTCCAGGAGTGAAAAAATCATGTAAAAGCATGAAACGACTGCCTCTGACTTCGGTCATAATGGGAATCTATCCGATTTAAATATTTCATTTGAGCTATCCCAGATTGGATTACACATCCAATTGCCTGAATGTGGGGGTTTCCTCACGATGGTCAAATGCATACCCCGGGCTCCTTTCCAGAGTGGTGACGATGCAACCGAGACTATAGCCACGACGAAGAAGAAGAAGAATGATAATGTACTAAAAAAATATTTTCTTTGCTTTCAGGGCTGGTATCCAATACATAACATAACGTATGAAAACAATCTACCGTTCGACATACCATTCACTTTTCAAGCAATTGAAACATCAATATGCGTGGACCTTAAAGTAAATGTGGAGGACACGAACGAACGAGGATTACACATAAAGATTTATTTACAAGTTATACAGAAACCAAGAAATAGAAAACCTTCATGAATTTTATAAATATCCATAATATATTTATATAAGTCCATACTTACTAATATTTAAAGTGTGAAAGTCGGTCTGTGTCTGTTACGCTTTGTCGGTTAAACTGTTGGACCGATTTGATGAAATAATTTATAATCGAGGTCGCATATGGGTTTTTCTTTCTAGAAATTCCTACAGAGACGGGAAACGGCCATTTTAGTTTAATGCGGGCGGAGCTGCGGGCAAACGCTGGTATCATATTGTTTTTGTTATGAAAGAGTTCTGAAATAAGGATTAAACCATCGTCTTCTTTTGATCGAATCAATATACATTTCAATATAGATTTTTATTAATGAATCTAATATTTTAGACGTAAATGAAAGTTTTTAATGTTATTTGGATGTATTTTATTTTAATATACCAACCTTACATGTTGTTTACGCTGTATAAGGGATATATTGGTACTATTTATCTCCTTTATTTCTCATTACAAATTACAGTAAAACCGACATCGTGAATAAGCTGCTTGGATTTTATAGCTTACCGTCATGAAAACGTTAGCTAAACCTATAGCAAATTTGTTATCTTCCACTCATACTTTTAAGCGCTTAAATTTTTTCTTACGCATTCAAAAATTAAAAAAGATCGATAGTGTATAGTGAAAAGGTTTCATTTTAATAATTTACTTTTTATTTCTTTCTTAATCTGCGAAAAAGTCTAGCTAGAGGTCCATTCTCTCCCTCGCTCTGTCATGTCTTTGCATGTTCCCAGTTAGACCTTCCATAACTATGTTTTGTGACTTTGCTTGGAGTCTGTGTTCTACTGTCAGGGGTTTACTATTTACATTTATTTAATTTGAAAATCCGATCAGCAAGATTTACTATGTACGAGTATATTTAAGAAAATTTTCATTAATCTGTTAGCACTTTAGTTGTACTTACCATTGTCAAAACGGTGTTCCCGAAATCTTGTTGTATGCTTAGCATCCACTTGGAGCAGATTTTCTCGCTGTCCTGCTCCAACACACGCGAGAGAGTGAGACGGCGTTGCGAATCCTTCTTTAATAAGTAGAAACCGTCATGTTCTACGTCTATGGAAGATCGGGGCACGTTCGGCATATCGACCTGGAATTTGCTTACATTAAAATACCAACTTTTTTTAATTGAAAGCCAAGTTAAGAGTGAATAGGCACTATTTGAGCTTGCGTGCATTACCTCATCTTGCTTATAACCACCATTGACGTCAAACGCACTCAAATCTATTATAAAAAGAATTGGAAGGATTCAAAAAAAGACTACTAATATATTCTTTTATGTACCAAATTGCAACTACTTATAAGTTGGTATAACAAAGTGATTTTATTTTATTTATTTACATTTACATTATAATGATTCATCAGGTCTCTCATTAGGTACAAAAAAATATATTGTGTAAGCAAGATAGGGTCTTAAGGTGTTGCACGAAATCTCAAATAATGTTGCAGATATTGGGTAACACATAAGCTGCTCTATTCTTTGAAATAGAGTATTTTTATTAACGCCATCTATTGATAACAGTTTGTAACAGTTAGTATGAAGCAATGCTTGGTAATGCTATTTCGGCTAAAATATCTAAAATATGGACTCTGGGCCGCATTTTTATAGTATATAATCATTTAGCTATAATAAGTGCAGAAATCTATGTGGTATTACTGATAATATTACTTACCTCTGGTGAAAGTAGACCTCCCGAAGAACTCCGACGGTTGAGAAGTGTATCCGTGCTGTCCATATCGTCCGTCGATGGAGTGTTAGGCATCGTGCTGGACACAAAACACATTGTAAAATAAAAGAAATCCCAACTTATTCATACTGTCATTGCCTTTTCCTTTGAGAATCAGATATTGCAATTCATTTAACGCTTCCTTCCTTCACTACGCATCTGACCCACAAGTGTGGGGAGCATTCATAGGCAGCGGTAACCGCTTACTATCAGTTAAGTTATATTTCTGTTACTTGTAGCTTAGAATGATATAACATAAAATTCGTCATTAATTTTTCACCTTTCGAAGTTAAATGGAACCGATTTTGATAACATTTAATGGTAACAAGTTATCATAATTAAATTAAAACATAAATACAGAATAAAAAGCAATATTTGAAATCCAAACTTATTTACCACTACAACTAAAACACATGACAAATGTCATACAATTCGACTAATTTGATGCGTATTTTAGTTGAAATGGGTAAATAACTATCAGTAGATATACAATTTAATTACGAAAATAATATAAAATATGTGTGAAAAAGCGTGAATTATCTTAGATAAAAATAGGTGCGCAACATGCCTTAGCATTGGGTGATAGTTATTATAATAACTACTAGATAAAGTGTTAAAAGAATATATATATGGTGAAACTATTCCATCCCATTGTTAGCCAAAGGTTTCCAAATACTCTTTTATTAAAATTATTCATTAAATACTTTGCTTTTCACCTTTTCCCAACAATTAAACAGAATAGTTAAAAATAATGTAACAATTGCATTAAAAAACTGTCAAAAATACGACTACAACAGGTTAAAACCATTAAAGATATAGCATCTACACTAAATTTTTTGTTAACTGGTCACGAAATAATTTTCTTCGAATAACTTGACATATAAAAATAAAAATAAATATTTCTAAAAGGGATTGAGATATACTTTAATTTGGCCTTGAACTAACATTGAAGTATATAAAGATGACACCGTATAGATAATCACCCCTAAGTATATACAAAGTAATTTCAAATTATCAGTTCTTTTATTTTCATTTGGCTAAACTACATGGCAGTGCTTTGTGCGGTTCACAATATATTTACCTGCTATTCAAGTCCGGTGAACATATCAGTATTGGTGAGAGCATCGACGAAGCCGTCCTAGTGATGGTCGGGTTTGACCGGACCGTTTTGACCCTTAATAGCAAACAAATAGAGGCTTAGGTGCAAAGCAAGAAAACTTTGGTTATTATCGATATAATTTTGTGGCAATTTTACCGTGTTACTAGAAAGCGAATTGTGTTGTACGACCAAGTTATCTGTATATGCGGGCTTCAGAGCGTAGCGTTCGTGGTTTTTTTTTTCTGATTATGAGGATAATTATAATATTACAAATGTGAAAGTGTGTTTGTTTTTCCGTCTTTCACGTCAAAATCACTGAACCGATATCAATGAATTGTTGCATACGCATAGTGTGGAGTACATAAGGTACTTTTCACGCGGGCCGAGCCGCAAGCGAAACTAGTATTCATTATATTTTGGCGGCCCCTCATCCCAGTGGTGAAAGGGCAGATTCAATCCCTAGCTTAAAAATAAACTTTAAAGTACCTAATAAACATTAATATTTTTGTCATGATCGTAAAATTCGATAGGATCATTCAGGTGAAACTCCAAGACTTAAGTATTTCTTTGGAGATAATAATCGTTGATTCCTCAATCATCTCAAATCTTCGCATAACAGATAAATTGGCGTTTAATCTCTGCACCAGCCTTGGTCTAAAACGGAAAGGAAATATGTTTGGACCACACCAATGCATGATGGCTGATGACGTCACATGAATGGCGATATTTGGAAAACTTAACAAAAACTTATAACGGAACAACGGATCATCTCATCAAATAATGAACAATGTAAATAGAAATGATCCATTGATAATAAGTAAACGGATGGGAAGCCATGCATTAGTGACATTTTTTCTTTCCTTTTCGGCACTGGGCGCACCTGGAGAACTAATATGGACTTATGTTTTTGAACCTTATTGCCGATGCATATGACTCATTTTTAATACGCGTTGCGCTGTCCTAAAGACTAAATATTGTTTTCTGACACTAGTATCATAAAGCCATACAGCTGAACGTGGTATTTCAGACTTTTCAAGGCTCTGTCTACCCCGCAAGGAATATAGACGTGACTATATTTATGACACTGGTATCACGTATAGAAATACTAAAATGTACCATATATGTACATGAAACTGTTTAATTTATTAAATACGTCTAATTTTACTAATTCTATCTTTAATGTAAACCATAAAAATTTTAAGGTAATTAATATAAGCAATACATTCCAAATTATCATGCTCTTAGCCGCTTTTAACCCACAATAAGGGCGTAAAAACTAAAGGAAAGCTTTACATAATTGCAGACATTATAACTTTGATAATTTACTAACTACCCCATTAAAAATTTTTATAGTTAAATTATATAACTCATTCCTGTTTTCCGTGCATTTTACAAAGAGAAGCAATTAATATACTGGTCCATATTAGCTCTCTAACTACTATTGGTAAATTTTAGCAAGGGCCCTAGTTTCTTGTACCCAGGTAGGTATATATAATAACATAACATCTAAATGATCCTTTGTTATTATATATACCTTTTTAACTGAAATACATGTGACTATTTTGTTTTTGAAATGAAATTCACATAAACCATATAAATGGTGGTAACCATACGGTGTTCCCAAGGATAGCGTGTAAGGCGATTTTGGGATAGGATACCTAATTAACTTGGGATTTTTATTGTAGGCGGTAGGGTAGCAACCTGTCACTATTTGAATCTCAATTCCATCATTCAGCCATACAGCTGAACGTGGCCTTTCAGTATTTTCAAGACAATTGACTTTATCTACCCCGCAAGGGATATAGACATAATTATATTGTATGTATGTTATCAGCATTAAATAAAGTTTTATCAATTTTCCAAACAGTTACTGTGCCTCTTCGAAACTTGCCAAAAACCAAGACGAAATCGCTATACTATACAAATAAAAATATATTTTGTTTGAGATTATTACGATTAGCCTCACATAATTTTCAATCAACTATTTAATTAACAACCCACTTTCCGTTGTAGTCACATGAAAAAAAAAAAAAAAAACAAAAGAAATAGGACCCAAGCTTCATCGAACGAAATTAAAAAATGGAACATTCTGGAAAACTCCATGCTTTATGAACTCGGCGGGGCACTCACTCGATGTCCGGCGAGGCGGGCGCGGCGCCCTGTATGCACGGCTCGGAGATCTTCTTCTGGGAGACTTGTCGCGCCTTGTCCGCGGGCACCGATATGCTGCGGCTGTAATCTATGTTGCCGCCCAAACGGCCAGTTTGCTTTTTTTTTCTGAAATTGAATGTTCGATTTATGCTTTGATATAAGTATCGATTTTGAAATATAGTATAGTTGAGTCAGTAAAGTTTCGAAATCACTTCGAGGCTAACTCAATCTATGTAATTTGTCTCGAATATATAATTATTTACTTATGTTTGTTGGATTAGACGCTGCATTTTTGTTGACTATACCTAGTAGGTCGATACAGGTTTCTTTTTCCTCCTGGCTATAGTCCCGGTTTCATCCTCACCTCTCCGGAGAGGAGCCCAGGGTTTATTTTTGACCATGGATCCTGGATTGGGTGAGTCCAGTTTTTTCTGACCTCTTCTATCACCTCAATAGTCACATTAAGATGATAGAGGGAAAATAAAGATTTAGTGTTACAAGAAAATTACTAAAATATAATTGTAATATTTTTAGTTCTTCTTTTTATTTTTATTAATTTATATGAAGCAAATACTAACTCGCATAAGAATGGGTCTTCAATCAATTCGGCTGCTGTAGCTCGACTTTCCGGGTCCGAAGTGAAGCATCGAAGTATGAAAGACTTCGCCTTCTGCGTCAACTCGCTCGGTATTTCAGGGTGCATTTTGTAATAGCCCACCTAGAATTATGATTACAATTAGTTAATTATTAATTATTTTTTATAAAACCTTTTTTCTCCTAATTTTCAGTACTTTTAGACTAGAACAGATATTTGAACATTGCAGTCATTTCAAAAAGATTGCTTTTTATAAAATGAATTATCTCTATATGATATCATAATCATACAGACTTTTCATGTATGAGGATAAAGTTTATGTCTTATCTAACCTAGAGACTCTAGGTATCATCTAGTCAGATTAACCGAAAAAGATAGAAGACATATGCCTTATTAAATTCATGGCTCAGCTCCAAAAACAGAAATGCCACAAATTTCTACAAAGCCTTTTTCAAGAACAACTTAAGATATATTTAATTGTAAACTTGCCTTGAATATAGCAGCTTGTGGCGATCCTAGTTCCATAAACGGTGGGTTTCCAGTCGCCATTTCTACTACCGTGCAACCCAGAGACCAAATGTCGGCCTGAAAAATAAATAACAACGTTATATAATATCCCACAAAACTTTTTGTGTCCATGATAATATCAGACATTATAATTTTCGTATCATTCTTCTTTTACATGACTTTAATTCTAGTTGCGATTTCGCCTCTCTGGAATTTATTCCGAGTTTGGTTACAAATCGTTACAAATCGCGTTGGGATTCGAACCGGTGCCTTTTTATGCACAACCGCGTTTTGATCAGGCATCTTACCGATTCGACCACCGACGCTTCTTTGGCAACATATGTACATTGTATGAATATCCACATTTCTATTCTAAGTTTGGATGCAGTGACTGCAGTGCAGTTTCATACCGCTTTTTCTGCACTGACGCTTTGGAAGCAGCAGTAAACTTAATTTTACATACATACATACACATACATATAATCACGTCTATATCCCATGCGGGGCAGACAGAGCCAACAGTCTTGAAAAGACTGATAGGCCACGTTCAGCTATTTGGCTTTAAGATAGAATTGAGATTCAAATAGTGACAGGTTGCTAACCCATCGCCTAAAAGAAGAATCCCAAGTTTATAAAGCTACCCCTTAGTCGCCTTTTACGACATCCATGGGAGTGAAATGGAGTGGTCCTATTCTTTTATCTTTTGGTGCGGGGTACCACACGGCAACCAACCAACTTAGTTTTAAGTAATTTATTTGACGTCAACCAATGCTGCGAAACCAAATCATATGGCAATTATTAAGTTATATGAAATGTCTCATTATAATGAATCAAATTTTGTTTTTAAATTTATACTTACAGGAGCACCATATCCTCTCTGCCCCTTGTCAATGACCTCAGGGGCCATATACTGCAATGTCCCCGCGAAGGTTTCCGTGGAGGGGCACAGTCCGGCGAGCCGTTTGGAAGTGCCGAAGTCCGATATCTTGACGACGCCGCTGTACGTGTTCACGAGGACGTTGTCGCCCTTGATGTCGCGGTGGACTATTTTCTGGTCGTGGAGGTATTTTAGACCTGGAAGAACAATATTGAAACAATTTATAGTATACATAAATATAACGTGTGTTTGCATGTGCATACATATAATCATGTCTTTATCCCTTACAGGGTAGACTGGTTTTAATCCCGATTGCATCCTCACCACTCTGGAGAGGAGCCTGGGGTATGGCTTTGACCATAGATCCTGGATTGGATAAGTCAGGATTTTACACGTCTGACCTCTGCAATCTTTGCAGGGGAACCTAACCCAGATCATAGAATGGATGAATGGATCATGGTTAATCCAGTCTTCCCCTGAATGAGCAGGTATCCTCGCGATGCTTTCCCTTTTGGTGAGTAGGCGGGATTCGACCTTATATCTATCTGTGCATTACGCATTTTAACCGGACACTTACCAGTTCGACCACCGACGGTCTAAAAGAAAATAGATTCTCGATGTTAAGTTATAAAAATGATAATGATTATTTAGTTATATGAGAAAATTATGCAATACAAAAAAAAGATAAGTTACCTTCAAGTATCTGCTTAGTATAATACGCTATAGTAGCCTCGTTCTCCTTCAGGGGTCCCCATTTGGACTTGAGTAAAGCGGATAGCGATCCACCGGGAACTTGCTCCATGAATATCTTGAAGTAATTATCTTCTGAAATTGATCCAATGTACTGAAAACAAAAACATTGTTTGTTTTTACTCGAACTTGGTCCTGTTCAGAAATATCTTACTACTGTGTCCAAGATGTCATTACAAAAAAACTATATCAATTTGTTCAGAAACCACGTTGAATTAGACAAAAATACTTTTAACTTAGTATGACATTATCAGTGAGAAATAAGATAATTCCACGAGGTTAAAAGAATAAACTGCATAATAGATGGCGCTAGTCGTTACGGATTATCGTTGATAAAACAGCCCACGACGCTAAGAAATTAATTTTACATTTTGTTTAGCATTCCCCGCCATTTTACCCACGAAAAATATGGCTTACCTACGCTATCCATTTCAAATTTCATAATAATCGAATCTGTATTAGGAGTATTGATAACCTATTTTTTTGTGGCAGTTTTAAAACGATATTTAATTTCTAAGTGCTTTAATGAATATACAATTCTATTAATACCTGTACAATATTCCTGTGTCTCAACTGCGAATGTAGCAATATCTCTTCGTGCAACGGTTGTACATCGCCTAAGTTCTTCTCAGGTATTTCCTTGACCGCGATTCGAACCTGCGTCCTCGGGTCCCTCGCCGCGTACACTACGCCATAGGTGCCTTTGCCGAGTACCACTCGCTTGTTGAAGTCGTCTAGCTCGTATTCGTACTGAAAATGTTGTTTGGCCGTTTCACTCGAACGTAGAATTTTCAATTAGAAAAAAAAACATTTACAGAAAAAATTAAAACGTAAGGATTTATTTATTAGTAAAAGTGTATATATTTTTAAAAAGATAGTATTTAGTTTAATGATTGTTATTAAGCGGTCCAACCAAACGTGGTACATATATTGTGTTTATTGACTTTGCCTACCAGATTAAGAATAAAATTACTTTTGTAAAAAAAGAACTGCGTCCAATCAATACCCTCCTTTTTTGATGTCCATTAATTTTCCAAAACTTTCTCCTAGAACCGCATCAAATTGTTTCAGCGAAACGCGAGATAATCGCGGACAATCATACAAACAGGTCAAAGTGAGATCCACCATTTTCTTTTTGAAGGCAGTTTTAAAATAATGTGATATATGTCGATGGTTATTACCTTCAATTGCTCCTGCATATTAGTGGTGTCGAGGTCAGCCACTTTCTCATGGTCAGCTGTCAGTTCCCCGAGCAAGTCGTGAAGATGCTGCCTGTACAATTCCGAGGGCAGGAATATTTGGAAGTCATCGGAGTTCTCGCTCACGTAAAGGAATAGACAGCGTTCGTCGCGTTTGTACAAACTGTAAAAATATTTATTAAATTTGAACTTCAACACGCAGTTCGATGATTTTCATCGTATTGAAAGTTACAATGATTTAATTGTAAAATTAGTTATGTAATTGAATGGCGATGTTTAGTTCAATCAAAGGGCTAAGTCTAACTGGTAGATTTATAAACACCAACCAAATGTTTTGGAGCAAATTTAGTTCATAATTGTATTAAAGATAAAAGAAGCGAAAAAAAAGAACTATTGCTATCCCATACATTGACCGATCGTCTAGTGCCATTTTGTTTGGAAAATCAGGACTTCTGGACTAATTTATACAATTTTTTGGGTCAATTGTACTGGAGATAACTGAAAATTTCGCAGGTATTTAAAATGCTACTCAATAAAATATTACACATTATTATGGACGTCCTGGTAAAGGGTCAGGTCAAAAGTACCCGAAACCGCCGAGCTTGCATGAAGAGAGTTATGAATGTGGATGAAGCGAAGGAAATATAATGCAGTATGCAGAGATCGTGGCAAGTGGAAAAAGGTAGTCTCTGCCTACCCCTCCGGGAAAGAGGCGTGAGTTTATGTATGTATGTATTATGGACGAAGCCAACATACCTGTAACTCCGTATCATGTCAGACGTGAACAGCCACCTGTGAACCTGCCTACATTCCCCTCTCATGTCCTCCATGCACAGATTGAATATCTCCACGGACTTCTGTTCGGCGCCCATGTTCACGTTCACATAGGATGGCATATATACCTTCGTCGTCTCTAGAATCAGCACCTATAAATAGTTCCGAATTTAAAATTAAATACTACCTAATTCATCCTTATATTGAAATCTACTTTTTTCTTTTATAAACAGCATAAACGGCCAGAAATAAGGACGAAAGCTATGACCACTATGCATTGTTAATTATTATAATTCCTGAGTGTATTAGAAAGAAACTCCCGCAGATTTCTTCTTAAAAATTTTAAAATGGAACTCATGAGTCGTATACAAATGAATCCTTTGCAAAATAGTACTTATCAACGACTCGCTAAAATATGCAGTAGTAATACATTAGTCAAATTTTTACTTTTTAAACACTTATATAATATATATACTATAAAATATTTACTTAATAGATAGAAATGTATCTAGAAAACTCACAGGAAACCTTATGATATTGTCGCAAGTGTCCTTAGTGGCCTCAACGAAGTACTCCATCCAAAATTCGAAGACTTGTTGCTCTGGTGACGTTTCCTCGCTTTTCTTTCTAAATCTATAATGAAAAGATACCTTTAGCTTAATATATGACAAAAGTACTTTAGGCTTTCAGCTCAAGAAGCATCGTTTTAAGGGACGTCTCAATGAATTCGGAAACTTACATAGCCCTTAAGGCTAGCTTTTGTCAATGAAATTAAGTGGGGATACAACTACTTGACAAGATGTCTAGTGGTTGAGACTTCAGACCAGTTATCACTTTATACATCGCACAATATTATAATAAAGCCCTTAAAATATATCAGAGCTTTAAGACATTAATAACTGTGCCGTGTGGTTCCCGGCACCAATACAAAAAAGAATAGGACCACTCCATCTCTTTCCCATGAATGTCGTAAAAGGCGACTAAGGGATAGGCTTACAAACTTGGGATTTTTTTTAGGCGATGGGCTAGCAACCCGTCACTCTTTGAATCTCAATTCTATCATTAAGCGAAATAGCTGAATGTGGCCATTCAGTCTTTTCAAGACTGTTGGCTCTGTCTACCCCGCAAGGGATATAGACGTGACCATATGTATGTATGTATAACTGTACCAGCTATACTTTAACGGCTTAATAATATATGAATATATATATATATATATATATACGCCCTGTTCTTAACTTACCTATCAATAAGTTCTATGTTCCCAATAGTGGACTTTAGATACCAATTGGGCGGTTTCAACTTGAACATACATTCCGCTGCTTGTATTGCTTTCACGTAGTCCTGAGCCAGTACCGAGATCTCGAAGAAAGTCGCCACGTCCCAGTACTCTTTTAGGGATGACAGACTGCCTTTTCTGCCTATCAGGTGGTTCAGGACCATAGCTGGAAATGTGAGGATAGTATATATAGATATTAACACATTTTTTGGTAATGCCCTTGTAGTAGGTATGTAGTATTTATCGCCGTTTCGCTTTTTATTGTGCCGTGAAACGGGATAGCGATAGTTTTTACGCGATTAAAACGGACTGTTTGTGTTATGAATTAAGTTAATACACTTTTATTTTTTATTACAATTTGAGTGCGTTTGACTTCAATCTATGCATCAAAACACGATGAAGCCTAAAGTGGTGCACGCAAACTCAAATAATGCCTATTCACTCTTATTTTATTTAGACTTCATCTCTTATCTATTTACAAATTAAAACATCCGGGAAAGAGGCGTGATTTATGTTTGTATGTATGTACTAAAGCAAATACGTTTACTATAAGAGCGTCAGTGTAAGTTGTTGAAATAAAGACTTGAAAACAAGTGGTTTATGTAGTTACCACACACCTAAGCTGCTTTCTGAGAATGGGAATCATTACAGCTCAACTTACATTGCATACCTTTATTGAATAACTGTTTAATGCTTATAACAAAACGCAATTAGAGAGTTCTTGCACAACAAAGAAGACAGATTAAGCCTCCAAAAATTATGATGCGTAAAACAAGAATGAAATAACAATGCTTTTGTATTTGAAATACTTTTTACTTACCAATCTGTTGCAATTCTTGTGAATTTTTAAAGTCGCTTCCAGCTATTACTAATAACGTTGCCAAATTAATGCCTGCATATTCGTTCTTTTGTATTTCAAAACCCTGTCTGTACCTGAAAAAAAGATCAGATTTTACGTTAAATAAAAAAATTAAAAAATGTTTACAAGTATGCCATGTGGTTCTCGGCGTTTTACAATAAACCTCTCCATCTCTTTCCCATGCAAAGGTTAGGATCATGGTCAAAAGGTGCACTGCCCCCATAGCATGACACGCGCTGCGCCGTTATTATCGCGCAAAAAACCCGTTTCCCTTCATTATAAAAAGAGAAACAGCGCTAGTTTTTCGCGCGATAAAAACGGCGTCACTACGGAAACTGTGGCTTAACGAATATACCTACACGACTGAAACCACAGGCAAAATTATATATACATACATATAATCATATCTATATAGGTACATCTACATCCCTTGCAGGGTAGACAAAGCCAACAGTCTCGAAAAGACCAATAGGCCACGTTCAGATGTGTGGATTTATAATAGAACTGAGATTCAAATAAATGACAGGAAACAAATGTGACGTCAATAAGTTATACCTTGTATCCAATTTTTAAAATAAATCTTTTCTATTCTATTCTATTCTAAATAGTGACATTATTTTTTACATTAACACTTACCAATGAATAGCATTCTTTAAACTCTCCATGTCAGTGTGTTTTGACTCCACGAACTTATCTTTATAGATGCGCCCGCACAAACACAACATGTCTGGAAATCTGTTTTCTTTTGTCTCCAATGCCTGCACGCACACTTTTAGAGCGTTTTCTCTGTCGCCCTCCTTGTTACGCCTACAAAAAAAATAGTTTTAACATACATACACAGAATTACGTCTATATCCCTTGCGAGGTAGACAGAGCCGACAGGCTCGAAAAGACTAATGGAGTTTTTTTTTAAATGCATTACAAAATATGTTAAGTCAGATCTTCAAGGCTGTATGAATTTTCTGAGTATGTTAAGAAAATTTGTTGAAAGTGCCTTTTGTGTTGGTTTTTGGTCGTGGATGTTAAAACAAAGTAAAATGCGACTAAGGGATAGGCTCATAAACTTGGGATTCTTCTTTTAGGCGATGGGATAGCAACCTGTCACTATATGAATCTCAATTCTATTGTTAAGCCAAACAGCTGAACATGGCCTTTCAGTCTTATGAAGACTGACTCTGTCTACCCCGCAAGGGATATAGACCTGATTATACGTATGTATGTGTGTATGTTTAATTTTGAAATCATCATTATACAAATGTTTATGGGTAAAGCGTAAAAAGCACAAAGTTAAATCAACTCACCTATTCATAGCAAACGCGTACAAAAATTTGATTATAGGCATTTTCACATAGGTTTTTCCATTAGTTATCATCTTCAAATCGTCCACTATTTGTACAATCGCGTCGTAATCCTGTATTTCTCTGTATGATATCAGCATGCTTACAATGGTGTCACCTTAAAAAAAGAAAAAAATATATCAACCAGTTTCGTAATGTTTGTATACTCGTATTTAATTATAAAAAGGAAAAATAGGTCTATCATTAATGCCTTGTTACCCCGCAAGGGAAATAGACGTGACTTAATGTATGTATGCATGTAAAAATATGTAGGTTAGAAAGAGAAACGCTATTGGCGAACTCATTAAATTTATATGAGGACCATTATGAGATGTCGTGAAAAACCGACTAAATACCAAATGCATATTGTGCAGGCCATAATAGATTTGCAAGGTCGTGAACAAAAATATGGCCATATATATGGCCACGTCTATATTCCTTGCGGGATTGACAGAGCCAACAGTCTTGATAAGATTGAATGGCCACATTCAGCTATTTGGCTTAATGATAGAATTGAGATTAAAATAGTGACAGGTTGCTAGCCCATTGCCTAAAAAAGAATGAAAAAAAAAACAAAAATAAAACATGGCCATATCATTTAGAAAAATTGACTTAAGGTTTAGTTTTCGTACCACTCCTGCTTCCCCCACATTCATCACTCTCGACGATTCTATCAAATAAGAATTTAAACTTTAAAAAACAAATTTAACGTTTTTTTTTGTACCTGAGAGCACCGCTGGGTCGTCCAACCGCCGGCGCATCGCATGCAACACATTGGCCAGTTCTTGACCACTGTGGGTCTCCCTAGCTTTGCGCAGATCTGCTAGAAATTTCTCCTGAAGATGTGCTCTGAAGATGAATTAATTAATCATTATTGTTGTAAGTTGCTAGCAAAATACTAAATGTAATGATAAATTTAACTACGAGCTAACGTCGTCAGCCTACCTATATATTACTGCAAAAAGAGTTACAAATGTACAAACATATTCACACACCTTTATGATAGTAGTGTGATATAAACTGGTGTGAAGTACCCTATCTCTGTCTCCATTCTCCACACATTTATGATAAAATTTCATACATTTTTCACCCCCCATTTTAGAATATTAGGGGTTGATTTTTTGAAAAATGAGAATCGTTTTTTGGAATGCGGACTTTTACCTAAATGCATACCAATTAATTTGAATCAGTACAGTATTTAAAGCGAAACAAACAGATTGACTTTCACATTTATAATATCAGAAAGAAAAGTATGGATAATGGACCAGTAACCATTTTTCCAACCGCTACTTACTTAGTTTCTATCTCAAAGTCCTGCAATATATGCTTGAGACGTAAAGCCAAATGTTGTTTGGGGTCAGCAGCTTCCTCTCCTTTGAACTTCGTGGCCGCTGGGTTTGTGGTCACACAAGTGCCCATGTCGGTCTGTTTGTACGACACAAATGGGTGGTTGGGCAGGTTTATCTGGAAAACATAAAAATAAAAATTACATTCACATAATCACGTCTATATCCCTTGTGAGGTAAACAGAGCCAGCAGTCTTGATTGACTGATAGGCCATGTTCAATGATAGAATTTAGATTCAAATAGTGACAGGTTGCTAACCTATCACCTAAAATTAAAATCCCAAGTTTATGGTCATGTCTAAGCCTACATTCGCCTTTTACGACTACCCCCACGAATGAGAGAAAAAGATGAAGTGGTCCTTTATATGCTCTGTTTAAGTCCTTTATTGGTGTCGGAAACCACATTGAACCAAAATAAAATTAGTTTAACATTATCAAAACTAAGTTTATATCTATGAAATTTGTGAGATAATATTTTATCTTTAATGATTGGGAATGTTAATGAAGAATTAAATATGTAGTTGCTTTCAGAAATTTTTTAAATAAAGTTTGTTATTATTAAGCTTTAAAACTCAAAGGTATAAACTTTTAAATTAAACCAATTTAAAATTTGATTACTTTGAGTTTTGACATTGATTAATTATATAAAAATCGAAATTTTCAAAGTGGTGTTTAACATTTTCTATGTACTATTTTCTAGTGGAAACTTTATTGATTTATGTATTGTAATATGTGTGTATTGTTACAGAGTTATTGCAATTGTATATTTCCCAAATAAATACATAAATAACCTTGAGTTTCAATAAATAAACAACCTTGAGTTTTGTAGGTAGTCTGTTTGTTATCTTTTTGTAAATAATAGACATACATACTAAGAGCTCATACTAAACTATACCTAAATAAAATTACAGGTGTGGCCTGTAATTTTAAGAAACTGACAGTCATAATAAACTTATTACTGAAACTAAAATTAGCCGAGACAAGACAAAAAGTTGAATTATATCTCATCTGAAAGTATGTGCATAACAAATTAAAAATCTTTATCTTTAGTTAGCACAACTAAATATTGTGCATATATGCTGATATGTACCCGATCAACATTGTAACGGGTACTATGTGATAAAGTTCCGAGTGATCTTACAATTCATAAATTGAGAGTAATATATAATAGGAGTGGCCGATTGCTTTGTGCAATATTCATACATTGTATAACCAGTACAATAGGTCTAGGTTCCTATAGGAGTAAGATTTGTTAACTTATAAGCAACAAGCTTTTGTTCCCGGCAAAAGTAATCTATATCTGCTTTCGTACACCACACTACATGTATGTGAAATTTTATGAATGTTGGTTCAGTGGTTTTGACGTGAAAGATGGACAATCACACTTTTCAATCTCTCTTGTTATTACAGATTTATAGTTTGCTTTCTAAAGTCTATTTAAGTAGTCCAATATTTAATATACATATATATTTTGTTTTTTCAAATTCATGCTTTATAAAGTTTGAACCTTGAATTTGAATTTGTTGCAGTTTTTAACTAATTCAATTATATTAATCACAAAAATAAAATCACCTTAGGTTGTCTGTTGTTATATTTGGTTGCAGGTTCTTTCAATACATAGTCATTTAAGAGGAAGGTTTATAAGTATACAACAATGTGATACTGGGGTGGGTCACTAGTTTATGTTAAAAATATAACATAATGTACAATTTAACATCGATGATGTTTTTAGATTCATGTCTGGTGATTTGACACCTTAAGCATTATCTAACATTCTTCCATTTACAAAACACAAAATTCATATGGAACACTTTTATTGAGTTGAGTGAATGGGTTATTTATTCCAATATAAAATAATTTAGAAATCTTTACAACACTTGGTTAGAGCAATATTCCTACCTCACCTTAATTCGTAATGTAGAATCTGGATCTGTATCATTATACAGTAGCACATTTTGTTTCATTCCAAAACTTTCCCTGACGCCCAGATGATAAAGAAGTGTTATCCGTTGCACTTGTACACTTATGTCAACAATAGCAACATCCGCATTGTAGAATGTGTCCAATACTCCTGTCTCACCAAAATCAAGCTTCTCATACTGAAAAAATTTATATCTATTAATTGGTGACTGAAAAACTATTTTTTAAGCCTGATACAGGCTACCTGCTGCTAAGAAAGTCTCCCTTGAAGTTCACCATTGATCTCTATCAAAAATCACACTGCTTTTTCATGTCAAAATAAATTAAAAAATATAAAATAGATAGATAAATAAGATTGCAAAAGTCATCCCATTTATTGATCTATAAAGTTTTATAACATTACCTAATAGGCACATATCTGAGCACCAACACTTGATATTGATATATAGATGTTATACAAGCTCACATAAAACTAAATAATAACTCAAACCAGCAGTAGAACTATTTTCATTTTCAATAGATACCTATTTGAATTTTTAAAAGTTTTCACATTTACAATTTTATTTGAAAGAAGTTTAACCTTTGTGGAAGTGAAGAATCTTTCCTTAAGATTTTAATTTTGAATTAACTTACAGTAATGTAATGTAAATTGGCGTTTACTAATTCTGAAGCCATTCTAACTTCTTCCAAGGCTCTTTTTCTATGGGACAAATTTGTAGATTGTGTTCCATCAAGGACACAAGCGATATCCATTCGGGGACGTTGGTTAGAGCTCCCGGGCTGGACTGTAGCACTGGATCCATCACTCCCAATACTCTCACATATACTTCTAACTTCTCCTAGAAGAAAATAATAATAAAAATAAGATAAACCATCGGTTATATCAAAGTTCACTTCAGATGGTCTTACGGTCGCACACCTGTATCATCTACCGCCGACGAGCTTGCACCGCCAAACGTTATCATTTTTTATGTTCTATTGCACATTTGAACAATTTATCAGCACATTTTTAACTTATTTTACGCAGTACAAAAATAAAACCCACAACAAGAATGTACGGCCCCTGATACGACCATAGAAAATAATAACACACTGTGTTACCAACTGTTTCTGTTGAAACATATATAACCGAGCCATAAAAAAACGCCAAATTTTGATATACGAATATTATACACGAATTTATAAAATTTACAGAAATGGATTTTCCTTATGTTTTGAATTCCAAAAACATGTTTCATCATTAATTAAAATAAATCCCCGTGGTATATAGTAGGCTTCCTCACAATAAATTTGATAATTTTTACTCAATTACGCGTTATGATGATAATGAAGCGAAAAAAGTATGCAGAAATCATTGCAAGTGGTAAGATATCATTTCTGCCTATCCCTCCGAAGAAGAGGCGTGATTTTATGTATGTATATATGTCGTTTACAATTTCAGAAAAAGATTTGTTTACCGGATGCGCAAGGACAAATGACTTACGATTGTTAACTTGAAAACATAATAATAAGAATAATGAATACAAAAAAAAAACAGTAGTAAATCATTTCTGCATATTTCTAAAGAAATCACTTCATTATAGAGTGCTATTACCTATTGAATATTTATGTATTGAGGGGCTTCAAAAAAATCCAAATATTTTATTATTGGGAGGGCTATGTAGGTTAGTTGTAGTAGTATTATTCATAGAAGTTTGATTAAGTTTAACCTTTAAAACTTCAATGGGTGAAACTCTGAATAAAAATGGCATTAAATTCCGAATTCACAAGAAAAACGTAAGGATATCGCCGAAAGTATAAAGTTGGTAACATTTGCTTATAGCCTGACAATCAAGCCTATGTTGAACGTGTTATAGCATAGAATTTAAATTTGTAGAAATGGTAATGTAGCGTGGCCAGCGTGCCTAAGTTAAGAGTCACGAGACTTAACTTTGAAATGTTAAAAGGACGTTCAATTGCTATGCACTTTCATAATCATAACTATCCTATCTGATTTAGAGATTATTCTGATTTTTATATTTAAAAAAGTTTTTGGAATATTAAAAAGTTAAAGGGGTGATATCGATGATAAAATCTTATAACGTAATTAAATTAAGTTAAGAATAGTGAAACAAATTAATTTTATTTAACGTTACCAATTAGCGATATAAATATCGTTACCATTGTGTTAAATGAAAATTTGTTCTGTTTTATCAAATATAGGTACCTAAAGTTTTTTTGTCGCAACGCAACTGTACGTACGATACACGACGCGATTAGAAGTGTTCACGGCGAATCTGTCATTAAATCAATCAGTAAAGTTATATGAATATACTAGTAAATACAAAAAAAAAAAAAACGTTCAACAGTCTTAACGATACCTCTTACCGTTAATTTTACTGGTAACGTTAATTGACGGTAAATGAAGCCAAAAATATCATTCGCTAGTAGAACGGTACGTTATTTAAAACGGTAACCCTGTTTGACAGTAATAACGATACCATTTTTTTTACGATGATTCAAGCCCTGCTATAATCTGTATTCAGTTACGCTAAGGTCTTGTCGATCTATAGTTTTACATACCTATATCAAAAGCCAAAGAAAAAAATTTTTGGCGGAAACCGGAACCCAGTTCAACCTTGTAGTACCTACATATTGAACTATTGACATAATTTTAAAATAGTCAGAGGTTGTCTTTATGCTGATAAATTTTTCTATTGTTAATCTATACATATAATTTTTTTAACACCGCGCAAGTAAATTCATAGGTTTTAATTAAACAAAAGCTTTTAAAAATACAGTCTTTATTTGGCGTAAAATGTAATATTAGGTACATTGTTCATAAACATAGAAAAAAAAAAAAACAAAAGATTAGATGATGTGACCACAAGGGTTTTTTTTTTTTTGAGATGCTAAGTGGTTTGTTTGGCAACGAATTGTTTCTTTAATGGGTATACTATATTATTGTATGATAAGTGTAGCGTTGGCGGGTCTCGTTTCCACTCAGCATATGCATGTGTATGATGAGGTTACACAATGCGCTGATTTTCAGTGTCTAAAGAAGCAGCTGCTACTTTAGGTCAGATAGAAAAAAAAAGGTTATGTAATGTTTTCATATAGAAAATACTGGATCGATTTTGATGATATAAGTAGGCCAAACGTTACAAACAAACTAAATAACGTATCTTTTTTTCTATCTATGGCACAGGGGCATATGAGACCCCTAGAAGTAACATAGTCTTCATAAATGACAATGGAAATTATCATTACACAAGCAAGGATAATTTTCTTTATTATTATGTTGTGCATTTATAACGCTTGGACTGATGTTTTTGTTAATCAAGAAGAAGACGGAATGGCTGATTGCTGGCACTGCTGATGATGTGTCTTATTGTTTCCGGCACCAGAATAGGACCACTCCATATCTTTCTCACGGATATCGTAAAAGGCTACTAAGGGAAAGGCTAACAAGCTTAGGTTTCTTCTTTTAGAAGATGGGCTTGCAATCTGTCACTATTTGAATCTCAATTCCATCATTAAGCCATACAGCTGTACGTAACTTTTCAGTCTTTTCAAGACTGTTGGCTCTGTCTGCCCCGTTTGTCTGCAAGAGATATAGCCGTAATTATATGTACCTATGTATGTATGAACCTGGATTAGATAGGTACCTACTTACTAGTCAATAACGCAGGCATATACAGGTGAACGCCTGATCAAGATGGATTCAATTTTGTATATCAAGTGAAGTGCCGTGTGGTTTCCAGCAGTGCAGTGTGATTCCTGGTACTTCAAAATAGGCTTCATAAAAGGCGTTTGAGAGCAAGGCTAATAAACTTGGGATTCTTCTTTTAGGCGATGGGCTAGAAACCTGTCACTAGAATCTTAATTCCACAGTAAACCAAACAGCTGAATGTAAACACGAAACCAAATTTCGACACTAAATTTAAAGGGATTTTGATTTTAATACTGCGACTTAATAAATTACAGGACCATGAATATTTATTGGTAAAAAAAAAAACAGCATAAGCCAAACAGCTGTAGGTACTTACCGCAGTAGGTATGCATATAAAGAAAACTGTATATATTTCAGCATAAAGTTACTACGAATAAGTAGGTATATCATAGAAGTTTTTATAATGTTAGACTTAACCGAATTTTTTTAAGGAAAAATATAAATATCACTTCGCCATTATTATACACGCGTAAATATCATCTGGATTTACATAGTCTAAGTATCCTTATATATGTCTTGGAATAAATAAAAGACATGTTAAAATTTACATTTATTTTTAATAAAAGTAAATAAATAAAATTTTGTTATAATCTACATTCTCTTCTTCCCCAAAAGAGATCATGTTAAATAGTACCTATGGGAGATTTTTTACACAAATCTTATAAACATTTATTATTGTACCTATATATTTTAATTTATTTCTTAGGTTACATAGAAAGTTGTTGTCCAAAGTTGGATGAATCAATAATTTTATTTCATTAGTTAAGAAACTGGTTACAATAAATATACATAGATATATAAAAAAGACACATAAAAAAATATATACATATATCAATGTAGTATCATTATAGAGCCTCTATTGTACATGACTAAAAACTAACATAAAATTGATACTATCTTCATCATCTTCCGACTTTACTTTCCAAGGATGATCTTTCGTGACGCTCCGAAGTTCTGGCCGGATTGGGACGCCAACTTGTTGGTGCCGGCTTGCAGTCCAATGACGTTCTCTCCGGCTCTGAGTACATCTTCGCTGAATTCCCTGCGGTTCTCCTCAGCTGGTCTGGGGCCGAGGCAAGGGCCACGCCACTCGGGGTGCTTGTAGGCCTGGGAAATTAACAAGACAAACATTTGAATAAGGCAACACATTGACATCCTTCTTTTAGAAATCTGTTAAAAAATTTGTACCGACGGCCTAGGAGATACCTGTGCCAAGTTATGCCTTGAGTGGTTTACGGAAGGTGGCTCAGGTATACCTTTTCTTAATCCACTATACAATAAGGTAGGCGCTTTTTTAGGACATCTTTCAATTCAATCTTGTCAGGTGACTGTATTTGAGATTCACGTTAAACACTATTAACCTGCTGCTCAGGAATTAAAAAATATTTTGATGCTTTCAAATGTGAATGCAACCAGGACAAACGTTAGGAGAATAATGATGATCCAAGATTTTCAATTTATTGAAATCTTAAATAAAAACCTGTATTATGTATAGTATAAAAGAAATGAGATGATGGAAAATAAACGCAAAGAAACTCACAGTTCTGCCAATAGCGAAAATGGTTTGTGTGACCAACGCGATGTTCTTCTGGTCCCAAAGATCCGTGGTCTGGAATAGGTCTACATCAGGTACTCCGTATTTCACGCAAGCCTTCTGGAACCTGTTAATAAACAATAATCAAAAAGTTATCATATCATCTTTTAGCGCGTAACAGTGAATCACCACTAACCAACTTATCACTTCACTAACACGATTGCCTGAAAGAGATTGCAGTGCTATAAGTTCGCCTTTTGTCTGAGCATTCGGCAAAGAGTAAAAAAAATCAATATATGATCATCAAGTTCTAACAAGTCCCTATCATCTACCGATCAGCCACACATCTCAGAGTCGCACCTCTAATATGGCAGTTGGGCATGAGTCCAGGTAAGTAAAACTTTCTTGGCGTGATTTTATATGTGTACCCACTTATATAAACTTTCTTGGTAGTAAACAGTTACTTTGACCAATTTTTATTTAAATTAATAATTTTTCATCATACATATTAAAAAAATTCTAGCACTCATAAGTATATATATATGATCACGTCTTTATCGTTATTAAATATCATGTTCAGCTGTATGGCTAAATGTTCGATCGAGATTCGAATAGTAGCAGATTGCTTGCCTATCGCCAAAAAAGAATTCCAACTTAATATCCTTTCCCTTGATCTACTCTTACAATCTGCACGGGAAAAGAAGCAGCTGGCACACGGTTTAGTAGCAGTAATACTCACTGGCTGATATTATCCATGAACTTGTAATCTCCGCCGGAGATGTTGACTTTGGAGATGATGCCAGGTTGTAGCCTGTTCATCAGCTTGCAGAGGATAATGCCATCCCTCAGAGCATGCTCATACGGCATTCCAGGGGGGAACCTCTCCCCTATGACGGCTTCGATCCAGGCTTGGGCTTCGGCCTCCTTCTCAGGCTCTCGTTTGCCAGCGCACTGGAACAAAAACATTAAGGAAGTCAGACATGTTTGATTTTACCGTGTTGTACTTGGCTTAATGGAGTGTTTACCCACTACCTATTTAAGACACTTGTAAATTTTATTTATGAAGCATAATTTTCTGTGCTTTTTCTTTTTTTTTATTGATTATTAATATAGGTACTTATTTCTTCATATTGATTGTTACTGTAGATTTAGTTACTAAAAATCTATATGTTTAAATCGGTTGTTAAGGAAAACTGGGGAAACTACAGTATTCACAAATTCTTATTTTCTAATCATTAATCCTAAAGCCTAATCATTTTGGTTCCTCTGGAAACTCAAAAGGAGAACCAACTCAAACCTGGGACCTATCGAATCAAGGCAAGTATATTGATCACAAATTATAAAAGTGCTGTGTGATTCCCGGCATCAATAGAAAAAAAGGAATAGGACCACTCCATCTCTCCATCCCATGGATGTCGTAAAAGACGACTAAGGGATAGACTTAACTTGAGATTCATCTTTGAGGCGACGGTCTAGCGACCTGTCACTTTATATGAATCTCAATTCTATCAGTAAGCCAGTGGCCTATTAGTATTTTCAAGAGTGTTGGCTCTGTCTACCCCGCAAGGGACGTGATTATATGTATATATGTAACTATAAGAGCAGACGCTTCATTTCAATATATATGTATATATACTCTTGCCTGACTTAGAGGTAAGTATTGTCATATTGTCAACGAAGGACGAGCCACGGTCGTGAGGTTTAGTCACCTATTGTTTTATTTGATAAGCATATACATACATGTGTTGATAGTTTGGCAACATATTGCTTACTTTATTTAGTTCGAACTCTCGGCTTATCGTCTCGATACGTGGTGTTATCGTAAAAATAGAAAAAATAAAAAAACAAAAAAAAAATGCGATAAGTGTGTCATTTGTGGGTTAGGTATTCGTGCTCTTAAATAACTGTTAAAATACAAAGTAGAAATAAAGAAAATGTGACTGAAAATAATCGTGATTAATTTGAAGAGAAAGTGATTAAAAAGAATCTTTGAATTTTAATTTATAAAAAGAATCTGCTGCCATTTTGAGTTATCATGTTGTCTGTAGCAATATTGTGTGGTGTCATAGTATATTATGCGGTACAAATACATCCGCTCCTATTACTGTATCTGCTTATAGCTGTACCGAAGCATTTCTCCTTTATTCTTTAAAATGTAATATCACAATGATTATTATTAATGATGATAAATTATTAAATATCGGAACAATTTTTTTGGAATGATTATGCCGAATGGATAAGGAAATTGTGTTTCTTACACAAGAATCGAAAATGGCCAATCAAGTTTTTATGGGGTGTACTTGGAATCAAAACTTAAAAATAATCGATGAAACAAATGAAGATAACAATGATTTGATGAATGAATGATGAAAGAAGACTTTCTCAGAAGTGGTCTCATTAGAAAATGAAAGGACAAGGATCAAATCAAATCTAAGTATTTATTTTGATATACAGGTAAAAAGAAATTACCTACAATTGTACAGAGTACCACTGGGTCCTGCCTGTAGTACCATACAGAGTTATTACAAGGAAGATGGTGAATTTGATTTATTCCGTTGTAAGTTCTCCTAAAGAGCAGGGAGATGAATTTCATGAGAAAAATGAAACATTTTCCTGAGTCGCATTAAAAATTTACTCGTTGTACCTAGTTTGCTTGTATGTACGTTTTATTTACCTTTGAAATTTTAAATCTATTAATAAATACATACGTAATAGTACTATTTTGTCTGTTTTTCATTTTAGCTAGTAAACTCTTGGATTGAATACTTATATGACCTTGGTGAAATAATATTTCTACGTAGGAAGTGTTCGAGATGAGTGTAAATATTCTAAAATAGGCTTCTAAAACAATTCTTCTTCAAGTTCGACTTAAAAAGCCATAAAACCGATAACCTTACTAATATTTTGTTAAAAAACATACAAACGTATTCCTTTATCTTGTTTGTTAGCAAATTGACATATTGAGTACCTAGGTTAAATTATTTCAAAAAATACTTGCCATCCAAAAAGTATTTCTCTCACAATTCCGAATTGTTACTTGTGCTTATATTGAGGACAAATTTTTAAATTGTGTTGAGATTAATAAGGATGTTTATTTATGTATTATTAATTATTATTTGTATGTATATTATACATTATTTATCATTACCTCCACAAAAAGATTTTCTGCTTATCCTAATGGTAGACTGTTAAATAATGCTATTAGCAATAAGTCCGCCTATTGTTCTTTACAAATTGTAATTGTTACAATAAACAATAAATAAATAAATATTTATTTATTTGTTTGCTTCATCGATGCATTGCAATAATTCGCATAAATTTTGTGCACAATAATGTCAGACAATGGTTCGTACTTTTATCGTATGCCATGAACCATTGTGTGGTAAATTGTTGCCTTTTATGCCATTAGCTTTACTTATGGTGATGTTATGGAGTCAATACCTTAGTAGGAGTAATGGCGAATGGACTATAACTTCCACTACTTATTTATTAGTTAGTCAAAAAGTTAAGTAAAAGTTAAGCCGTGTGATTCCCGGCAGTTTATATAGGACCATTGCACATATTTTTCATGGCTGTCGCAAGAGACGATTAACGAAAAGTCTAATAAACTTGATATTCTTCATAGACGTAGATAAGGTTAAAAGGAGTCAATTTTGTCAGCAAATAGTTTGAAGATGAAAAAATCCTAACAACTGAACAACTCGTAGTTAAAGTCGATGTAAAACAGTTGCAGACTCCATTTTATTTATTTCTTAATTTAAACTTTATTGTACAAAATACAAATGTATAGCACAATTGGCGGACTTAATGCTAGAAGCATTATCTACCAGTCAACCATTGGGTCTGACAGAGATCTTTATGTGGGGTCAAACTAAATTAATATATTACATTTTCGTAATTACCATAAAAGTAATTTCCATTACAGCCGTTTAAGGAACGCTATCGTAAGTTGTTTGTTTACTTACTATCAACATATTCCGATCACGTCCATTTCCTGGCGATTGATAGTAGCTTTGGCTCCTGTTACCTACATTGATTTACAACATTTTTAGTTTAATAGACAGTGCATGTTGAATTGAAAATAGATGTGTGTTTTCTATTAAACATATAACTATGTACTTTGAGATTTGGCTTGGCTTGATGGTAATAAATACATATAATCTCGTATATATCCCTTGCGGGATAGACTGAGCCAACAGTCTTGAAAAGACTGATAGGCCATGTTCAGCTTTTTGCTTAATAGAATTGAGATTCTAATACTGAAGATTCTGCCTAAAAGAAGAATCCCAAGTTTATAAGCCTATCCCTTAGTCGCCTTTAACGACAACCATGGGAATAAGATGGAGTAGACCTATTCTTTTTTTTTTTGGAGCCCGGAACCACACGGCACCACGATGTATGTGCACGGTAATAAATACATACATACATATAATCACGTATATATATATATATGTATGTATGTATGTACCCCTTGCGGGGTAGACAGAGCCAACAGTCTTGAAAAGACTGATACACTTAAACTGTTGGCTCTGTCCAGACTGTAATAGAGAAACGTGTAGGCATATTATCAAGTAGAATTGGTGATCTATTCATACTTCTTAAAACCCCATAGTATCAGGAAGATTACCATGCGACCGGATGTCTACTTGGCAAGAATCCAACGGTAATTATGTTTATAAATAAGGCACATCTCAGAGAGAATTCAGTAATCCTTAAATTCGTTTACGTCATACATTGCGTAAGATAACTGAAAATAAAATGAATGAAGTATAACAAATGAATGAATGAGCCATATTATATGGACTTTGTCATACTAAAAGCTAATACAAAAAACACATTGTAGTTATTTATTATAATATGTATGTACGTCGAGAAAACATAGAACAATATCTTAGATTAAGTTATATTTCGTACAGGAAACACTGGTTATTTCTAAAAAAAAAGTTATATAAGCAGGCTCACATAACTAGGGATGATGAGAGCCAACGGACAAAATGTCAGTCAGTCTTTTCGAGACTTTTGGCTTTGTCTACCCCGTAGATATAAAACATGATCATATGGAAGTTTGTATTGACAAAATGGGCTCAAAGCTGACGATGCTGAAGACCGATCAAGGCCTCAGCCTTGATCGGTTTCGGATCGGATTTGTCTCAACAAATATGGCGTTAAACGGACCTTTCCTTCGGCACACATAGTTTGCTAAGAAAATATTATAGGTACTCGTGAGACGACGTTGCAAATATACATGAGACATTATAGTTCTAAAGACCCTTAACTATTTTTAATTGTTTTACTACTGCAGATCAAAGCAGTATTCTAATACATCCGAAGATCATAAAATTCTATGGGTACTCAGATTTTTCTAAGAATCGGGGTATTAATTCACTCTATTTACGCGTGATTCCGAATCTCGTCTGAACTCAAGGGTAATGCCCGCTGTCTATTTATCTTTTTAAAAATGTCTCGACTCTTGCCACACTCATGGCCAGCTAAAAATATTATCAGTCCTGATACCGAAAGTTTGATATAAATCTGACCTGAAAATCGCCTGCAATATTGTATATCATTTGAACGTAGACGATTTTAGCCCCAAAGTGAGTTTAACATCTTGGTTTTGATTGTTTATTCTTTTATCAAAAAACTTCAACATACCAACATATAATCACGTCTATATCCCTTGCGAGGAAGACAGAGCCAACAGTCTTGAAAAGACTGATAGGCCACGTTCAGCTGTTTGGCTTAATGATAGAATTGAGATTCAAATAGTGACCAGTTGCCGGCCCACCGACTATAAGAAGAATCCCAAGTTTAATAACCTCACTCATAATTTATGTCGATTAATTGCGTTGCCGCTTTATTTTTGTAACAAATCGTACATTCGTTGCTGAAAAATTTATTTCTCATCGTAGATTGTACCGGTTGTATTCAAAGCAGAACACTTCAGAGGTAAGGTTCACTATGATTTGAAGTAAGTACGAGTAACGGGTTTTTACGTGGGAAGACTAGTTTAGTTAACCTTAAAACCGAAATTATAGATCTCTCAGATAATTCTTAAAAGTCATAAATGTCCCTAAAGGACCCGCAGTTTAAAAACTGAGATGTTTTTTCTTTTCAGATTAGGTTACTTAGGCACTTTGATAAGAAAGATGTCCTAACTTATCTCACAAAAATGAAAGATTGAGTTGAACAAATGAATACTTTTAAGAAAGTATTTAATTTTTCAACTTTTTAATTTAACTACATATAACTAAATACATATTTTTCATCTCATTCGTGGTAGCATATACTTAGTTGATTATATTCTCAGCTTTACATACTTCTCTTAAAAACCTAAATTTGATTAGGTAAATATCCATAATAAATCTTAATGAATGTAAAGAATATACGAATGCATATTAAAAAATATCCAAGGCAGCTGGCTTAAGATTTACTGAGTATTTTTAGACGCAAAATGTTTCCTGTACGCTTGCATATATCTTTGGTTTAGGCGATTACGAAATCGTGATCTATTACGATTTTAATATTATTTGGATTACTTTTAGAAAACTATTAGAGTTACTTGCCTTCGTATAACAAAAAAATATTATATACTAGAGGCCGCCCGCGACTTCGTCCGCATGGAAACCCTATCAATCCCGCGGGAACTCTGGGATAAAAAGTAGCCTATGTGTTATTCTGGGTCTTCAGCTACCTACATACCAAATTTCATTGTAATCGGTTCAGTAGTTTTTGCGTGAAAGAGTAACAAACATCCATACAAACTTTCGCCTTTATAATAGTAGTAGGATGTACGAAATATTAACAAAATGTTGTATCGGATGCGATCTGAATATCTAACGGCTTTCTCTATTGGTACAGCAATTTACGAACGTGGAAAAATCATTCTTCCCCTTTTTTATGATTTTTTTTATTAATTCCCCTTATAAATAAAATAAATATAAATATATATATATAGTTACGTGACAAATTACATAGATTGAGTTAGCCTCGAAGTTCGATCTCTTAATAACTCTATGGTTACCGTACAATTTATTTACTTAATAATTAACTCGTATATCATGTCAATGTCATGTCATGTCATTTGTGAAACGAAAGTTCATACATATGTACGTATAAACACGTCTATTTCACTCGCAGGGAAGGCAGAGCCAGCAGTCTTGAAAGACTGATGGGTAACGATCAGCTGCGATTGACTTAATGACAGAATTGAGCAGTTGCTAGCCCATCGCCTAAAAGAAGATTCCCAAGTTTAAAAGCCCAACCCTTAATTGCCTTTAACGACATCTGTGAGAAAGAGATGGAGTAGTCCTATTCTTTTTTATATTTTTGCCGGAAACCACACGGCACTGAAAATACTTTGTCATTAAAACTGAAATTACATTTTATGATTGTACCATGCAGATGACAATGCGGAAATTTTTCTTCTAAGAAAATTTTAAAGAGAAATAGTGTCGATGCGGATTTATTACTTATATGAGAATTTTAAAGAGAAATAGTTTCGTAATTTTCTTTCAACACACTTTTGAACTTCAATATCTACTACAGATAACGACACATATAATTTTTTAACTTCTTCTCTTTTATTTGTAAAACTGATAAACACTGAGCCGATTTTATAAAATTTCAACATTAAAATCTCTTCGACTCTTAACACATTTTGAAATCCCATTTCCGCATCATATTTATGTTTATTATACATCATTATGTTTGTGTACGAACGAAACAAAATAAAAAAGTGACGCCGCCCGCCCCCGCGTCTTAGATTTGGGCGGTGGAAAGCTTTGCCCAGCAGTCCGTAGTCCGTGACCGCCGCGAAAGCTCGCCCCAAAAGCTCCGAAAACAAAACAAGAAAGACAAAACTTCCGTGAAAACAAAATGCCTGTACGTAAGAAAGATTTTTAACGCCCTCTTCTTTACTAACTTTTTTCAAAAGTGATCCATCGTGAAAGTGACTTTCATATTAAAAAAAAGAAATAAAGATGTATTCGATGACGTCAATAGCTTCTGGATTAACAGCTGCGCGAGCGCCTGTTGACATGATTTTTATTCTTGTTAACCAAATATACGATATGTGTTTTACTTTTATTGAAACGTCAATTTTAAGTTAAGGGCATGCCCCTTAACTTAAAATTGACGTTTAATATATATTAAAGTAACACAAATATCAATCAAAATGGTGTAACATGTCATGTACTTTTGTCCTCTATTAGTTTTTAAGTTATTTTTTCATGTTTTGATTTTTTTCATCAGCAATAAAGACATTATGTATTCTGTAGGCATGTTTCGTCAAAAGATAATTCGGACATGAAACTTGAGGACTTTAAAATGAGAACTTTAATAAAAATATTCACAACAATACGCTAAGACAACGTGAATCAATTAATTTACTTAGTTAAACAATCAAACATTAATCGTATTTTACGAAAAAGTACGAGATAATCTCCGCTGTACGCTATTAATCCAATAAAATAAACCACATTTTCATTACATCAACATTGTTGTTTTGGTGGCCTTCCATAATTTTCGCGAAATGAGATCATGCAGCAGAAAGTGATAAAATAAATTTCACGTTACAGATCAGTGACGTTGTATGATGGGTACAATGCCAACATATTGTTACTGCAAAATTTTTACATTTACTAGATTTATTGACGTCAATGTTTCATTGCTAACCGAATAAATAGATAAAATTATCACGGTTAATAAAGTACAAAGTGATTATTCTAAATAGAGGATTCTAATGCAAGCATATGAAGCCTTTAGTTCCAAAAACATAATCACAAAGCGTAATAATCATTGATAGCTCTTTTTAAGAAAAGAAAGTTCTGGATTGGCGATTGAAAGTTATTTTACTCTTAAATAATATCTTCTCAAGAACAGTATCGGGTGTATTTCCTGATCGCGATAGAAGTTAAACTTTCCAGAAACCATAATAATCACTCAGTTTATTTTTGGATGCTGGAATCAGCAACGAACGACTTGGCACTGGAGCTGGCGTGTTTTATGGCCGACGTTCAAAACTTGCATGTGTTTAGATATTTTTCGAGCAATCACGAACATCTAACACTCGTTGCTATACAGTATTTTAACGACCATCATTAACACGTTTATATACATAACTGGTCACCATCATTATCTTTAAGCTCGACGCTGGCTCTAAAAGTTTTTGGCTATTACGAAATGTCTAACAATGCTGGGTAAAATTGACTTTTTTTAAAGAACTACCAGGCAATACAATATCTTTAACTTCAGTTACATCAGCTGTGTAATTGTCTCGTTTAGTATTAATGAACATCCTATTTACTATTTTTACTTTTTAACAGGCCAGAAACAAGGAACAAGAACAGGAGGTCCTTACTTGGATCTCTGCAGTACTTGGAGAGCCTCTACCCAATGGAGATTATGAAGATATCCTCAAAAATGGCGTCGTGCTATGCAAACTGATTAACAAACTTGCCCCTGGCTCCGTTAAGAAGATCCAAGAGAAAGGAACCAATTTTCAGCTTATGGAGAATATTCAAAGGTAAAAGAAAAAAAGCTATTTCGATAAAGGAATATGGAGAACTTGAATTACGGATTATTCTAACTACATGAACAATAGACAAATACAAAATCATCTTTAAAAAGGCATACAATACTATTTTATACTTAGTATTTTAATTTGTTAACTAACGTATAAATGAAGTATTTAAAAATATTTTTGCAAGATTAACTTCTCACGTTTCAGGTTTCAAGCTGCGATCAAGAAATATGGCGTGCCCGAGGAGGAAATCTTCCAAACAGCTGACCTTTTCGAAAGGCGCAACATTCCTCAAGTTACTCTGTGCCTTTACTCTTTAGGCAGAATTGTAAGGACTACATTCATTTCACATTATTGTCATTAGGTTTACTAATACTGTAACATGTCAAAACAATCGTTTTGCCATCGATACTTAAAGAAGAACGGATCAGTGCGATTCACAAGTTAAATTTTTATATCAAGTAAGGTTGGACTCCTATACTCGTATTGCTCATGGTATTTTACCAATTCTTCTATAAGTAATATTTTTACTAGTTTTCCTTTCAATAGTGACTGAATCTTTAAAAAGAAGAGAGATTTGGTAGAATCTTTAAAGAAACCAATGAACAAACAGTTATAAAATTTCTTCGTTAATTTCAGACCCAAAAGCACCCAGAATACAACGGGCCTCAACTTGGACCTAAGATGGCTGAGAAGAATGAGCGAACCTTCACTGAGGAGCAGCTCAGAGCACACAATGCTGAGCTGAATCTCCAAATGGGCTTCAACAAAGGTGCCTCTCAATCTGGCCATGGTGGCTTCGGTAACACCCGTCATATGTAATCTGATGGATTTTAATCCAAAGTGAAACATTCTAAGCTATTTATTATACTACTAAAAAAATTAAGATACAGAATGATGAACATTAAATATGGAATCCGTATGGATTCCAATTCAAATAATTTATTGAATATTAAATATTACAATGCGGAATGGAAAAAATTACTATACAGTAACTGCAGAGATTAATGAAGAAAAAGTTGTATTAGGATTAAACGAAAATGTTTGGTTCTAGTAATTTTCTGAATATTCTCTTACATGTTCTACAGATCAAAAATTTGTTAATCATTTTATCCTTTTTCAAGTACACCATTAATTTCTATTCCAATTTCATCTTGTGAATAATCTAAAGCTTGTTTATTGTCTACGATACATTCAAGATGGTGTGGTAGATTGAATGTTATTTAATAAGTATTAATTGATATAACAAGTACTATTTTGTTGAGACTTTTTTACGTGTACTTAAATGTAAACCAATGTAAATATTTAACATATTTTTAATAAACATTGTTTGTAAGAATTTATGTTTTAGTAGTTTTTGCACGTGACCCATCAACTTGGAAAAACCAAATTCATTTCCTATACTTGTCTCTAAATATTTTCTTATGATCCCCAATGACATATTTACATGCCAAATTACAGTTTTCTAATATCACATGAGATGTGCTAACTGTCGGCTTAGATGTTAGTAGGTACAACCTAAGTCACTCATAGTAGAGAAAATTTAATAAAAAATAAATAAGTGATTACCTATTGACAATTGTTGATATGAGTGATGATCGTTTTTGGACAATGACGTGTCACCCTGCCAATGGACAATGCCAACTTGAATACGTTATGATGGTAGAGAGATTTTTCTCTACCATGAACCAGAACACATACAACTATTATGTACAATACAGATATATAAAAAAAATCATGAATTACTTGTAAATTTAATGAAACAAATTTAATTATTAAGAATATATATGTAAACGAATTTGAAACTGAAAATTATTTAAGCCCATTTGAGTAATAAGTTTCTTAATAAACTTTCCATTAAGCTTCAGCATTAACATATCTTCCAAAGTCGTGAAGGTATTTAACCAAGTTGTCAAAAAACTGTATATTTCAAGTTGAAGTTCGTGATTTTTAATCTGAAATTGACTACACTATGGATGTGGCTGTGACCGAAATAGCCCTGGAAGATGCAGTAATCCCTTGGCCTAATATTGCTGTACCAGCTAGATTGACGTGAACACAATACTAAGAGTTGGTGCCAAAAGAAAACGTACCTAAATAAGAATTACAATGTGATAAGAACATCACCTACGACTTTATTATACTTACTGATTGACTTATTGTGACAAGGTACAGGAACCATGTCGTATGGTTCTCATAGATATCATAAAAAGTGACTTTGACTTGGCGTGTTGAACAAACCATTATGTGTGAGACATATACTTATTTATATGTAGACAATTTACATACATATAAGTAGTAGAAGACGTTAAGTTTAAGAGGGAAAGACGATGATACTTCAGACAGGATCACACGGAATATACCGTTATAACTATGAAAATAACATGTGGAGAGAAAATGTCCGGAAGCGAACTTGGTTACACTCTGAGGAGGATGAAAATATAGAAAGTTGAATTATTATTAATATTTCTGTAAGTTATCATGAATTGTGGAGCATTGTTTTAAAAGTTATCACTTCTTTGAACAGAATATCTAACTCACATTAACTTTGCAACTATAAAATGATCGACCCAAAATGGTCGTACTTATTCAAACTCGTCTAGCGACTTAATTTAAAATATCTAGCCTTGGTCTAAAATTTTTATGCACTTCAATTAAATGAGGTTTAAGGCTGCAAAGGCATTTAAGACATAAGCATACGTAATGTTTATAATCGGAACTTTCATAGAAAGATAAGATAGTAGTTTTATGAAAGTCAAATTTGTACTGTAAAAGAAAAAATCAAATTATAGTTTAATCAGGAATTTGAAAGCCGCAAATTCCAACTCTACATAAGTACCTAAGAACTACGGTAAGAATATAGTTTGTCGAAGGAATTAATGAATGATTTTAAACTATCTTTAGCGTGAAAGCAAACAGTCGAGTACTCATTTAATCAGGAATTAATTTTGGAAAATTAAAAAAAAAATGCAATGTGTATTTGAATAGCTGTAAGATATTTCGCTGTAGAGACTACTGTCTTACACACACACAAAGACCAGTTAAATTCACTGTAAGTGATTTATTGACGTAATTATAATGTGTTTAGTTACGAAGTGCTCTCTGGCTTGGCACTTGTAGACGTCAATGTTATTATTATATTTGTTGTCAAACCAATATAGTTTATCTCTTAATTTAACAGCGAATATTAAATGAGCTTCAAAATCTAATTTTAAACGTTGCGTTCTCTAAATCTTTATCACGGTATCGTCCATCTATGAAGAAAACCTCTCCGATCAATCTTATGATCATGTTAACAGGAGAACCACTGTATGGAATGAATAAGCACTATTTGAGCTTACGTGCTCAATGTGCAGCTCAATCTGTCTGACGGTACGCAAGAGGCCTAAGATAGTAGTTGAGGTCAAACGCACTCAAATCTTTTATAGAAAACATTTTTTTTTTCCTTCAACAATCTTTTCAAGCAAGGATGCGTATAAATGAAGTAATTTAATTAGTGCTCTGGACGGCAACACCTCGTTAGTTACTCGTACCACGTTATTTTACGTACTTCGACACCAGGGTAGACAGGGTCAACTGACCTTGCTACCCACTCCAAAGGCAAACAAATGAAAACAAACTCTGTGCCAGCTGTGCACACCGCCTCTGATTCACTGAATGTTTCATTCGACAGGGTCCTATCATCAACATGTTTTTCTCACCTACATATGTCACCATGTCGAAGTAAGCGAGTTCTTTTCCGCAATTTGTCATTTCGTAATATTTTTGCTGTTCACACTTCTTAGTATAAAATGCATGACATTTGCATTGTATCTATGCTTTTTTGCTTGCGTATCATCAGGTACGTTGAAGGTTGTAAGAAAGGAAGGAGAAAGCCAAGATGGATGAATGTTGAAACTGCTAAAAAAAATAAATAAATATATACGGGACAAATTACACTGATTGAGTTAGCCTCGAAGTAAGTTCAAGACTTGTGTTACGAGATACTAACTCAACGATACTATATATCTTATAATAAATACTTATATATATAAACATCCAAAACCCAGGCCAATCAGAAAAAGTTCTTTTCTCATCATGCCCTGGCCGGGACCTCCGGTGTCACAGACAAGCGCACTACCGCTGCGCCACAGAGGCCGTTAAATATCTGCCCGATACATAAAACTTACAGATTTTGAAGGTAAGAGTGAAAAGATAATGCCTTTTTACTCTTGCGTCACGCTACCTTAGACATTATCTACTTTACCACTGGCAGATTGAGCTCAAATCCCAATAAAATTAAAAACTAAAGGTACTTACTTATCTTTAGTTAGGAAGTTATTTTTGGAGTACACTCGGGTTTTCTTAGGCAATCGACTAGCAGTCAGTCTCCGAATCTCAATATATTAAGCTATCCAGTTGAGCGTCTCTACTCCGTACTCCAAAAACTAGGATCGAGATAAGAACTGAAGAGAAAATATATCGGATAGTCGCAAGACTGAAATGCATTGGTGCCTACTAAACTTTATCGAACCTTAACCGCTTTTTCTGTGATATGACGCCGCTATGTGTGCCTAATTGGAACACGCGCGTGTCAACCTCTGTTTTTCGACTAGACTACGGTAACCGCTTACCATCAGATAGACATTACCTACATGTTTTTATTAAGTAGTATTGCCAAAATATCAACGACAGGCAGTATATTTTGAGTGCGATGACATATTGCATACAACATTCAGTATACTCACTCCAGTACCAAAAAAAGCGTGGGCATGTTTATTTTGACCATGAGCCAACTGTTGGATTCGTCTATGACAGAATATAGGCCTCGACATGTGAGCTATATCCGTCTATTAATTAGGAGAGCATCGCTCATTTTGATGTTTATATGTTTTATATTCAGGGCACCTAATGAAGTTGAAGTGGTAATTTCCAAAGTATGTGTACCACAACAAATTGCCTAGCAAAATGTCAGGTCAAGAGTTCCCGAAACCGACGAACTCGCATGAAGAGAGTTATGAATGTGGATCAAACGAAAGAAGTATGCAGGGATCGTGGACAGTGGAAAGATGTAATTAGAGTCTGAGTACCCCTCTGGGAAAGAGAAGTGATTTTATGTATGTATGTGTATTGATTAGCTGTCAAAGGACAAGAAGATAGAATCTTCATTGAAAACTTTACCATCTCATATTTTTTTCTTCCTAAAGATGTCAGAGACCAGACAGTGTGAAGTGAAGAATCGGAAAGCAGACCCCGGGCAACCGATAACACGCATAGTTGAGAAAGAGAGAGAATTTATTATGAAGGTAGAAGTACAAAGACATTACAAGTATTTTCTGTATGTTTTCGGCGCGCTCTTTTTATACATTTTATATGAAAGTGACGTGATAGAGACTTAGTCTAAAAATCCACGCCTCGTATACATGTCGTTTTAAATTACATGAAGATGAGCAAGTATGTAAATTGTAAATGGTTCTCTGATAAACAGGTAAAAGAAAACGTGTAGGAAACAACGTCATTTACTTGACGGAAATAAAATACTTATTATACTTATCCTGATGTGGAAAACCTTGGTGACCTTTATGTCATTTCTCTAAGTGGTTATCCTCATGTGTGATGGTGGTCGTAATTATAACATATTTAATCAGATTTTATCGGAAAACTTAGTTTTGTGCTTTAGGGTAATTTGTCAAAGAGTAGGTATATTAAAATTAATTGCACCTGTTATGTGTTATGGCTGCGGCAAATAAAATTGAAATAATGGTTATTGAGATCGATGCAGAAACTTTATTATGGATCCTGCCATTGAACCAAGTCTAATCTATTTTAAATATAATCAAATTGTCCAGTTTGAATATTGCATTAAGCTGATAGTAGGTACATAAGATTACGTGCTTTAGAAACTTTATGTCACATGTAACCTAACTTAGTCTTACCTTACTTCATTATACATATCCGTTTAAAATTTTAGTGTTGTACTAGAATCGGATGTAAGCGCCAAACGAGTCATTATGGAATTAGCGTTTATCAAAGGGTATGTTTACCTGTTACAAGTAATAAGTATAATCTTAGGCAATGCGTTTATTTACATAGTTAACAATTGCGCATGATCCCCTCCTGCCACTCTCTGTGCACAGACTTCGTTTCTGGGCCTTAGTATCTAACCATTACCTCTTGAGGCCAGCGGCTCAAGTTTTAACATCGATAAAAATATCGATAAATCATGAAATTGCAACTCATTTTTGTGACATTAGTGCTATCCTCCACTAGTGCGTATTTTAAAACGAAACGTAAGTATTTTTTTTTCTTACCAGCCAATGCGAAATCATATCGAGATGAACGCCGGCTCGTTTCGCAATCGAGTTATTAGTTACGTAAATCGATTCTGAATTATATCATGAGTTACGTTGATGCTTGTAAGACAGTACATTATTGTTTTTATTAAGATTTGGTTCATCACTACTTTTATTATTAAACGTGAAAGTGTATATATCATCTGCAATTTACAACATAACAAAACCTTAAAAATTTGCGCCAATATGTAGTTTGGACTTCATTCTGAACTTCGCGAAAACAAAGATGCGAATGGATAATGGGATAAATGAGTTTTGAATTCAAATAACTTGTTTTTTTTTAAATTGAAATAATTAAAATTTTGCAAACAAAAAAGGAACTTTTGTATTTTACATTATTCGGCTATTTGGAGCGAGAGAAAATTTTAATTTGTGCTTTTTTTAATACGAGTATATACTAATTATTAAGTTTATTAATATCTTTCTCTCGTCTTTGCTTGTTCCCAGTTACAGCCTCAGTTTCAGGGCCTGAAGTTAATGTAAATATCTTTACATCATATTATTCATACACTAAAGAGATCATACATATTCCGATACATTAAAGAGTTACATTAAATCTAGCCATGTATCAGGGAATCCTTACTAATACTTACGTATACAGTACTGCACACGTAAAATAATTCCGGTTCGAGTAAGTGGTACGTAAAACATAATTCGCAATGCGTGACATACATGTCTCTGTTGCCACACGCTAACTCTTTGTTGATATACTTACTTCAAAAATATTTCTTCACATGATTTCCCCTTTTTTAATCTTTATTTTTATCTTCTTTTTACAATAAAATTCGTTTTGTAAGCGAAAATTTTGATCAAGAGTACCCAAACCGACCATTTTCAATGAATAATGAATGTGGATGAAGCGATTGTGATGTGTAGTTACCGGAACTTTAGAATGGAACCAATCCATATCTTTTATAAAAAAAAAATATATATCTTTCCCATGAATATCGTAAAAGGTGACTAAAGGATAGGCTTATAGTCTTGGGATTCCTCTTGTATGCGTTGGGCGAGCAACTTGTCACTATTTGAATTCTCAGTTTTTTCGAGATTGTTGGTTCTGTCTACCCAGCAATGGATTTATACGTGTCTATGTGTATGTGTATGTGTATGAAGCGATTGAAATAGGTATGCAGGGATCGTGGCAAGGCGAATGTAGTTTCTGCCTACCCTTCTGGGAGAAAGCGCAAAAAGCGTAAAGTCGGATCCTTTTTATCCTCTTATACTACGCAAAATAATTATGAGACAGACTTAGTAGCTATATAGTGTGTGCCCTAAACAATATATATTTACTTCAGCGCTTCGGCATATTGAATTACCTACTTAAAAAGTATTCGGTCAATGTCAAGGATTTCCTTACAGCAATACATAGACAATAGAAGACGCATAGTATTGTGTATTTGTCGTTACGGACGAATTACGAATTTATAAACTATTTGAGTAAGGTTGATATTATTAATATGTAAATATTGGTCGTATAATGATTATCGTCATTGCGCCGCCAGAATCCTTTATAAAATGCCACTTACAAGTGTGTAACTTAAATCAATGTTTTATTAATAATAATTCCTATAACTTATGATTTCCATAAAATTTTCAGCAAGCTTCATAAAGACTTGCCTCAAGAGTGACCCTGACTTCGACGACTGTTCGCGAGATGCTGTTCAACATCTATTCAATGCATTGGGCCCAGGTAAGCCATCAATTTATATATAATATTAATATATATATATAAAAATATTGTTATTATTATTGTGGGCATAATTTAATATTAAACTAGTTGATTATAAATACATTTGAGCTGTGCTTTGGAGCCTACTTTTCATCATTTCCCTTTCCACTTAGTCCGGTCTATAGCGTCTCCAGTATCAAGACTATTTATTTTATATTTTGTAATTGGGAAAGATGTGTTGGTATACTACCATGTCAGTTTATTATATAAAAGTTATACAATTGATAAAATCGTCATTCCTATCCTCTCTGGGACTACATTTTACATTTTAACTTCTTAACTTTATTCCTAGTCGTAGTGATACATAACCTATCGCTGTAGTGTAACTCAAGATAAAATAAGAACAATAAATCTACAGGAAGATATTATCGTAATATACAAATATCATATGTAACATTTTGGTGTTAGCCTCATTCGGAACTATGTTTATACTGCGCAAACGCAGTTGCCTAGTACTTGTTATTTGCGCTTGCGCAAGATAACGCTTGCCACTTGCCAGTAACCTCCTTGCCATTTCTGCGGCCCTATCCGAATTCCATTGTTTATATAGTATAATATATAAAAATATATATTTCTTTTCTATTTAGGCTTGGTATTGTTTTTATAACATAAATATTTTGTCCCAATTTCGCGCGCTATCTGAGAGACCGATTTATTATTATACCAATGTAGATTTATTTTTATTCAGATTGATGTCTTTATTATTTATTTAGATTTATACAATAAAGTCATAATCTTTACTTACGAGTTAATACTACAGATGTCGACAGTCTTAAAAAATAATTGTGGTCCATATAACGTAAAAGGCTTCTGTATAATATGAGAAGTTCCCTAAAACGGCGAGTTTCCATGATCCAACTAGCCGAGTAAAGAGTCGACCACTGCCTTTGATTGAAAAAAAATTACAGCATAAGCTTGGGTGATTTATATACATATTTCAAATATCGATATTATTGATTCTTGACACATTCATCGCTTCGATAACATTATCGATACATTTATTGATACAAGAACCGCCCTTGCATCCCTAACGGTAAGATGCCACCGACGCTTTCGAAATCTGTCGAATCACATCAAATGTATGTTTGTATGATTATGAGTATCATTCCACTACACTATGTCATATTTAGCTGTAGGATCTAGCCGTTCTAGTCGCATAGCCTGATTACGAAACGCAGTACATAACTTACGGAAAGCGAAAGCGGGAGTTTCTTCATCCACGCGACCTGCCGCTATCAACCGTCATTATTGACTAGCCGTGCGCTTCGGTTTCACGCAATGGTAATCTTCCTATAGTATGTGAAAATTATCATATTTTATCACGTCTTTATCCTTATGGGGTAGATAGAGCTAATAGTTTAGTAAACACTCTATGGCCACAGTTAGCATGGATTCAGATGTCAGGTTTTTGACTCTATCAAAAGAATGTCGAAGGAAAAAAATAATGTCATTTACTAGTTCCAGAGCAAATACAGCGTTTGAATTCCGTAGGCTAGCTTGTCGACTTGCATTGAAACTGAAAGGAATGCAATCTTGAATCAATGCAATTTTGATTCTAACAAAGTTTAATGTGACTTAAAAAATTTTTTAATGCTCTTTTACAGGTTTACCAGAAATAAACCTGGCACCTTTAGACCCGCTGAAAATTCCAAAGATTCGAATCTTACAAGGGGAAGGGCCGGTCAACGTGAACGCAGCGTTGGATGACGTCACAGTGACCGGTTTCGGCAAGACAGAAGTGTTGTTAAGCCAGTAAGTTGAATCGCCTAGTGTTTATGCTCGCCTGGTACCGCCGTCGACTGTTTGATCGACTGAGTCGAGTAATCGCAATCGAGTTGACTCATCTCTATGCATTTGGTTCGATAGCGATGCAAAAACGATTCCTTGATTCGGATTCCGATTTGCGTCCAAAGCGACAAAAAGAAATAAACTTTGCATGAAAAATAAACTTTTTTTCTGCTGAAACTACATATGTTCAACCAACTGTTTTTTTATTAAATTTTAAACGGTAAATTTAAAATCCTGTTTTCATTCTTTAAACGTGTCTACAAAATAAAATGAACAAAATAATTAAATAATTTTAATTATTTATTGCTGCATTCTATAGGTACCAGTCGAACCTGGGACCAAACTAATATTGAATTTGTAAAACAAAACTAGATTCATTTTTTCTTGAAATGATTTTCATGAAAATTTAAATATTGCCTAAAAAAAGAAACAATTTTTCCGCTTTCATTTTTATTCTAAAATTTTATTTTGTAATTTATTCGTCTCATTTCAGGGTGGACAGTAAATCCTATGACTTCTATACAAGAGTAAGAGTCCCTAAAATCAGGATAGAAGGAACTTACGACTTGAAAGGCAAGATATTGCTGATACCTTTGGTTGGTAGAGGGCAGTGTTGGTTTGAACCAAGTAAGTAACACTATTTATTTACATACATACATAAAATCACGTCTATATCCCTTGCGGGGTAGACAGAGCCAACAGTCTTAAAAAGACTGATAGGCCACGTTCAGTTATTTGGTTTAAGATAGAATTGAGATTCAAATAGTGACAGGTTGTCAGCCCATCGCCTAAAAGAAAATCCCAAGTTTCTACCTATACATAAAAGCCTATCCCTTAGTCGCCTTTTACAACATTAATGGGAATAAGTTATTTCCCAAAATTCGTACGAGATATTGGAAAACCACGCCAAAGGGGTTGGCAGAGCTTTAATCTTTCAAAATGTCACGATACTCCCTGCATACTTATTTTGCTTCATGCACATTCATAACTTTTTTCATGCAAACGCGTTTGTTATGGGTGCTTTTGACTTAAGGTACAATATACATAATTGAATTCTATTTTATTTGTTTTTGTTTACAGCTAATATGACCATAGACATTATAAGCGACGTTAAGCTGTATGAAAAAGACGATTTTATATTCTTTAATGTAACCGGGGCTCATGTCAAATATTCCATCGGAGGGTTGACGCTACGAATGAATAATTTGTTTGACGGAATTAACGCTTTAGGTAAGTCTTTTGTCTATATTTAAATAGTTATAGGTAGTATATAAAAAAAAATTAATACCTACCTAAGTAAATTATTTCTCATTGAGTGAAACATTCCAACAGATTTGAAAGGCATTTACTTTACTGCAATACTGTTATTTCTTGCAATATGATTAAATAAAATAGATGTTTTATAGGATATGTTAATTTCTAGTACTAAAATTGGTACTAAAATTTGTCAAACATGTTCTAAATTACATAGTTCCATCTATCTGAAAAATAATGAAGCAAAAATTTAACGAAGCGCCATCTGCCGTCGAGTAGCTAAAACTTTAAATATTTGTGTAGGTGGCGCTTCTAATCTTGACGCCAGCCTGAGTGAGACTTGGAACAAGCATGAGTGAAGTTGTTTTATTTCATGTAGTCCTAGTAGTGTGGTAGTGCAAATTGCAACACTGAGGCGTAGTGTAGTTGAGTCGATCGAAGCAACCTTCGCTCACATTTGCCGATTTATTCATATCAGCGAAAAATTTATAGTATTTACATAAAATCTTAAATCAAACAATTACAAAAATAACTAGATATAATAATATCACTATAAAAATCATCGATATAGGTGAAATTAAAAAAAAACCTTGTATTATCACAATTTTTTCTTAATTTATTTTATTTCAAGAGTATTTTTTTATTCTAGAGGACAGCACTAATGCGTATTTGAATGCAAATTGGCGGCCAGTTTCTGAATCCTTGCGACCAATTTTGTCAAAAACCATTGAAGACATCCTTCTTGGCTTCATGCAGCATCTGTTCAACCATTTGCCAGGAAACTTCATGATTGGCGACATAAAATATCATCCGAACAAAAAGAACGAGAAGAAAACATAAAATAAGCACTTAGTAATATAATTTAACATAAATTATGATTTTTTACTTTTTTCGTAAGAAATTCTACAACATAATATTATTTTTATGTAAGTTTGGAGAATATTTATGTAGTGCTTTATTACCTAGCTAATGTATTTTTAGTACTTCCATTTATTTTATTATTTTGTTAATTTAGTTTGATGTGAATGTGATATTTAATAATAAACTTAAATTATAATCAATCAGTAAAATTTGGACGCAATGTTAGATACATTGAAACTTTTCGTTGTAATGTAAAGTTAAAAATGATTTTCATGAGATCATATATATTCCTCAATAACATTATGTTAAAAATTAATAAAAACTGGAAAAGTGTTTTGTAATTTAAAATTTGAATGAGTTTTCACCACATGCTTTTTTTAAAATATTGTAGGTTAGAAAGATAAGATGAATACGACGCATTTATTTTTAAACTTTCTGTAACAGCATTCCTGGCTTTATGCCAAAACGAAAATTTCGTATAACGGCGCGTTACGTTGTTTACCACCTGTTATTTTCAGGTGTTTCAAGGCTGAAAAATACATGACTAATATTATTTGCAGCATTTCTCTCCCTGACTCACTTCTGTATCGTGGTCTGTCCCAAAGGAAGATGCAACCGAGAACAACTACGAAAGACGATGTTTTGTTTGTAGAATTATTTATAATATTTATAGTACCAATCCATTATTTATATAATTACAATGAGAACTTTTTTTACATTTTACTTGGAACTAGCTTTCAACCGCGGCTTCTCCCGCGTGGAAAGTATCCTTCTCCGTACTCCACTCCACTATATGTATGCAAAATTTTATGCAGATCGGTTCAGTGGTTTTAACTGTGAAGTGGTAGCAAACAAATAAAAATAAATTAAGTATGGATTGTATAAATTTAAAAACTACAAGACTTATTTTGATGAAATTTCACACACAGATAGATAAGATCATGGTTCTATTCAAGGTGGCGATATCCAGGGCAAGAGTCTGGTAATTTAAGAAAAAGACAATATTTTATTAAAACAAACTTTCGGTCTCATAACTAATAAATTATGAGACCAAAAACGCAACAAAAAAACGGAAATTATCAAAAAATAGAACTTTACGTATCAGCATAGTAAGTATTAAAAAAATAATAAACGATGAAGTTACTTCGTAATAAATTAATTCTGTACATGGAGAACTATTATTTGTATTGGCTACGTAAGAAATAAATTTCTGACCGCCATTTATTTAGAGTATAAGTTGGTGCTATTAACATTTTGGTTACCGCAAAAGTATAAAATTTAGGTCATGAAAATAGAATATTATATTGCTTTAACCTAAATTCATACCAAAATGGTTTTGCAGCAAATAATTACAATAGAATGATTATAAATAATTTAGGTATTATCTATGTAAATTTAAAAAAAGTTATTACACAGATAAGAGTCGAAGCCCTATATAATAAATGTGAGAAACAAACCTGCCAAATAGGACGTCCAGGCATATTGTGGAATTCGTATATTAAAAAAAATCACAACACAAAACACACGCGCGCGCTTATATTCACAAGCTCGCCAATAGATGGCTCTCAGACCAATGTTCTGGATAAAATAGCCACGGTACGGTGATAAAACGTGTTTTATACTTCGGGAAAACGCTATTGGTGTAAATGCTTGCGCGATGGACACGAGGCAGAACTTGGAATCGACCAAAATATCTCTTTACGCATCAAGTACCATAAAATTCATTGTATGCTTATAGATTTTTGCGATATGTACTTGCCTTTCATTATAATTTAAAACAGTCCTAGCTGAACACGAAATTTACTTTTTATTCACAATTCTCAATTTTTATGACCTGCTCAGACAGCTAATTTATGTTGATTTGCCACCCCATAGATAAATAAAAATACTTTTACTGTTCTCATCGCTATATGTATATTTCTTTGGTGGGTGGGTAGTCTAAATAACATAGGATTGTTAATTTATTATATTAATTTGAGTTTTTTCTACACCATCTTGAAACTAATGACTAAAAACTTTTTTTTTAAACTTTTATATTTCCTTTTGACAAAAGAAAAATGGAGAAAACAGCAAAACGATTCACATTGAATTTTATTTAATTTATAAAATTAGATTTAACTTTGACAATGAAATAGTAGTATAATTCTTCATAAAATTCGGTGTCTATGAATTGATAATGCCAAAAGTCTAAAAGATTTGATTGAATCTTTTAAAGGAACCAAATTGGTGTCATGCAAATATAAGCGAAGTAGGTATTTTTAGTATGTTCTGGATTCTCCAATAAACTGGAACGAGGCTACTTAAATTACTAATTTACATCTTAATAGTTTACGAACTGTAGAACTAATTAATTTATTATGGGGCACTAACTTTGGTGTTTTCATCGCTATATCTCCCACTAATATACAAATATCACTCATTAATGAATTAACTGAAAGTATGAAGCTTGGTTTTTAGAAATTAAAAAATAATATCATTTTATGCCTACGCGTTTTGAGTAGCAATGAATTTTACAAGACATATCTTAAACTTAAGTGCATTTTGCCTGAATACTGCAGCTGCAACAATATTTAAAAAACTACTGCACTTTTCTGCAATCCTTGTCTAACAAGTTCCTGGTGTACGCCTGAAGAGTCCAGTGGAATGCTTGTTGTCCAAGAAATGTTTGAGTCATTTAATTGTTTGATTCTAAACTCACTACTCGTATTTCGTAGTTAAAATGTGAATTTTTTGTTTCTCTCTGTCACTTTATAATTTTTATGACTATTTTTTTATTAATAGTTAAAATGTTACAGTACATGAAAATATAGTAGTCGAGATTGTCAGTGTATTGTCGAAAATAGTAAACTTAATAATAGTTAAATAGTCACTCTTTAGATAAAATTAAAAAATGATCTTGGACCAGGTTATACTTGATACTATTTTTAAAAGGAAAGGTCTAGGTGACCTTTTGCAAACAATCTTTGTTGCGTGAGCGAGCATGTATTTACTGAAATTATTTCGCAAGTGTATTGTAAAATAAATTAGGATATCCAATAGGTATAAAGATTTTAAACGATATATTAAAATATTTAAAAATAACGACGAAAAACATGAAGGTAAGGCAGCTATTCTTATTTATTATAAATAGCGTAGATTACTCCAACGAGATATTTGATAAATCTTATATTTTACAGTTAATCTGTACCTACTAAGTAAAAACATTTCAACTAACAACAACAAAAAAAAAAATATATTGTCGATTTTTTAATTCAATATCTTGCTCATTAAAATATTTCGCTTCTACAAATTATAACTGCGAATGAAGGTCATTACGGTGATTGACCGAAAGATGATCAATGACCCAGAGAAGGGTGCTCAAAGGGGATAGGGCCCCTTTGGTGTCGCTCACAAAAGGAACAAACACTAAGGCGGCAGGAGTGGAAGGAGGTGATGTATAAATGCACTTTGCACCGAATGCGTGTGACGTCACCTCGTGCACTGCATTGTTTGCCACTGCACTTTTCAATTGAGCCATACAAAAGTAATTTACGCGAGCAATATGTGGTATAACAAAGGTGCATAAAGTACTTTATAAGAACAGATGTCTACACAGGTCTGCCTACGACCTAGCAAAATATTAAGTTCAAAATAATTCACTTATCTCAGTAACTAGTTTATGTAAGTAAAGCATCGAGAGCGATGCTGCCTAAAGAGGCTTTCGAGTATGAAGTATTTGAAAAGATTGATAGCTATTAACTAAAATGAGATGTAACCCTAGTGCCTGAGAATATTGGTTGCAGCAGGATTTATTAGCGTTAAGGACTGTAAGCTGCATCTAATACAAAATAATTGTTTTTTCTCTTCAAATTTATTCGTCTCATTGTTTGTTCTTAACGTGCTACCTTTTTTTCTTTTCTGACGTCCAGTACAACCTACTCACATCCCACTCTCTCTATTCTAGTTGTCTTAAATTAAATCTCTTTGTGGCCAGAAAGTTCGTTTATTCAATAAACCGAAATAGGTGCTTCGTGACCAGTTCAAGGTAGAATGGCTGCGGGAATAGCTTGTGAGTAATTTTCTTAAAATAACTTGGCGAAACAGTTATATAGAGAGACGTCTGCCGATCTGTCTTTATCGTCACTCACTAATTTTGTTTGGGGCAGTAGTTGGGATAGTATAACACTATTTCTTGCATTGTGTATGCTTCTCTTATATACATACTTACATACGACCTAATTCGATCCAATAACAGAAATCTGAATATTATTCAAATTTTTTACGGTTTTGCCGAATGACCCGATTGCAAATTGTCTGATTTATCAATCTCTCTCCGACTTAATCATAGTAATATTTTGTGTTCCCGGATGTATTATTAGCTTTTTCGAGTTACAATTTTAAAAGACCTTTTTTTCTTGGTTCTCTGATTTGAGCCCAATGGCTGAAAAACAGTTTAGTATCCGCATAAATTTTACGGTTTATTTTTTCCATGGAATTTGTAACACGCGAATGATGTTGCGGGAAAAAGCTAATCTATAATATAAAAATGAATCGCAGAATGTGTTGGTAAGCGCATAACTCAACATAGCCTGGATAAATTTGGCCAATTCTTTTTTAATATATTCGTTAAAGTTCGAGCATGGTTTTTACGGGGAGAAAAATTCCAATAATTTCCGGAAAAACCCTAAAAACAGCCCTTTTCTTTTTACTATACAAACGTTTTCTAACTATCACGCAGAGTCAATATGAGCTTTATTGCTTTTATATAAAGTTCACTGTTGTCTAAGCACTGTAGGTATATAACAATTATCGTTTTGAAATAAACCTGTAAGTACGTAATGTGATTAAAAACAAGAATTATTTAAAGACGTTCCGTCCGATAGATTCAGGTAGGTGTTTTCGTGGGACTTACTGCTTACAGCTAAATTATTTCAAACAGAGAATTTTAAGACAGACAGAAGACTACAAAGCATCCGTAGCAAAGATAGGTAAATATATCAGCGATATTTAGGTGTAAAAAATACTGTATTATCTATAAAATTCACACACATACATATAAACACGTCTTTATCGCTTATGGGTTACACAGAGCCAACAAGAAAAGACGTCGTAATAAGACTTCAGCTATTATTGAAAAATTGTTGAATTATAATTGAAAAATTAACTTTATTATCAACATAAAAAAATTAACTGATTTTCAACATAGGTAACATCAATAATTACTCGTGAATTTTTTCAATAAATAAATTATTGAAATACTTTTCATGTCATTAAATAAAAACGGAATAACAAAACAGTCACACAGTAATTTTACAAATGAGAAAATAAAAAATAACATAAAAAATCTCCTAAAAACCTTATATTACAAAAAACTTTTACCTACATGAGAACAATTAAATATCTAACCTAGTTATAGACGTAAGCATAAAACAAAAATCATCAAACAAGTAAAAAGAGCTTCGAGATAGAGGGTTCAGCGGAAGGGTATGTGGCATTTTTTCCGACTTACTGAGAATTACGACTTAACGAGGTTCGAGTTATAGAGATTCTACTGTATTAAAAATTAAAAGTGTTTCAAAAGATCAATCCATACGAGCGTCTTGACGTAGAATAATGGAACGTTAGGAACGTAGGCGTCCGCTGGTGGAGAATCTGGAGCAGGCAGTTACGATCGCCAAGTACTAGGATAACATGAGTCTAACGAAGATAAAGAATCCGTAGTATTGGAATTTGTATTACTACTGACATCTAGCGGTGAGTAGCAGTCAACATATTTTACGCCATTCTTAAGTTATTGCCACAACATAAAAAAATAATACGTTTTAGTTATTATTTAATTAGTATTTATCAGTATACTTAAATAAAATAGTTATCCAAAACAATATTTTTATTATGTAATGGAAAATTAAATAAACATTTTGCATTCAAAGACCCTGTCATAAATAGTTTCAAGGCACAAAAATAGATGGCGCTATTGTTTCTTTCATAATTAATAAGTAAGGTTGAAAGTTTTTGTAAGTAGTATTTGCAATTTTTTTAACAACTTTTAAAATTATTTATTTATTTATAATGTGTAAAAATTATGGTTTCTCCCACTTCAAAATAAGATTAATTTATCAGTCATCACTTTCATCCAGCAGTCTCCAAGGGAAGACCGTAGTCGTTTGTAACGGGTGGATGAGATATTAAGTGGATAGATTTTCACCTAATTCACATTACGCCAGTAGAATGATTACATTATTGATGCGATCAAGGTATTTATACATACGATCTACATTCAATCAGTGATCACGTTTCTTTTCCGGAGAGGTGGGCAGAGACTTCATTTTTCCACTTCCTTCAACATTTACTTCAATTGTTTCATGAGATCTTTTCGAAGATTTGTAAGTACTAATTTTGTTTGTGTTAAGTAAGTCATTAAAAAATATCTCAAGTGACCGTTACATGAGTTGGATCATTTAAATAAAAATAAATATTGAATGAAATATTTTTATTACCATTACTCGTTTACATTTATATTTAAAAAAATGTAAGCTCAGACAGCTATTACCTAAGTTATTAAAAATAACAAAGACAAATCTATATTATTAATAATGAGAAAGTAACAGTAGCCGTTAACTTTTTACAGCTAAACCTCTGAATCGCTATTGATCATATTTTTTACATAAATAGTTAAAAGTATACAATCGACTGACTAGTGTAAAGATAACTAAAATCAAAGCTAGTAAGTAAATAAAAATGACTATGTACGTATTCAAATATATATAGTCTAAAATTACATTTATACAATGACTAATTATTTGGTATTTATTGCACATGGAAAGTATGACTTTCAGTTTAATTAATTAATAAATATAATTAAGGAATTACTCTAACTATAAAGTTAAATATATATTTTTTTTTCATTATATATATTGAGACATGTAAATGTTATTGCTTAAAACACGTATTGAAATTATTTACAAATTGTAATTATTGATTAATAAATAAATTAATAAATCGATATTTTTAAGTGCCTACACTTTATATCTACGTAAACAATATTTGCAGAAGCTATATAAAAAAAATTATTGCTTTTTTAGGCGATGGGTTTTCATAACCTAACATTATATACACATATAACCAACACCTCTATATCCCCTGCAGGGCAGACAGAGCCAACAGTCATCAAAATACTGAAAGACCACGCTCAGCCATTTGGCTTAATGATAGAATTATTTTAATTTTATCAGCATGAAAAATAAAAAGTGTTACCTATGTATCGTAATCGGTTTTCATCATGGTTAACTAAAATATAATAGAAATTCAAAAATATTACTGATATTATGTAATGTACTTTAATTATGTATTTAAAACTTTGTCGAGACTTTAAGATAAGTACAATAGATGACCTTGACCGAGAATGCTAATGATTAGCATTCTCTACTAATCAACCTTTAGAAAACATTAAACACAATGTAAGTGTCAATTTGAGATCGATTCGAGATAGATTTATGGAACAATTCCAAAAGTTATTATAATTATGTAATAATTTGTTAGACTTATTATTAATTTAAAATATGATAGTAATATTGATTTTTTTTTTACAAAATCCTATAAGTATGCAAATATTGTTTTGCGTAGATATAAGTATGACAATAAACAAATATCATCTAATTATGGTAATAGTATGCCTATAAGTAGTTATAAATATCTATACAAACAAAACTGAATAATTAACAGAAAATTCTTTGGCACGAGTACTAGATAAGTTTATGAGATACATTGTCTTTTGAAATATTAACAACGAACTTATTAATAAGCTACAATTTGAAAATTTTTCATCAACATTCACAGTCTAGAGAGTTTTTATAAACAAGAACTTCTAAGTAATCATAATTTACATACATTTTACAGCAAATCATGATACGTATCGGAAAAACTATGCTCCATGATATCACTATCGAATGTAGTTGTTTTTTTCTGACTAGCATTGTCTTTTTGGGCTAACAATCTGTCACATTCGTTCAGCCGACCATGCAATACTTCGTACACTCGTGTCATTGAGGCAACTTTCTCTTTACACGAAGGGTCAGTTTCAATGGCAAAGAGGCGGGAATCCAACAACTTGATAGCAGCTACAATGTAATTTCTCAACGTCTTTGTTTTATGTTCAGAGCTGATGCGTTCCAGAAACTCACACACTTGCCTTTCGCCGCATAAAAGGACATCGACATCGTACGCCAAAGGTGAATGCTGCCGATGTAGATACGCTATCAACCTCTTTGCGTAACGTCTGTATGTTCTATATGCTTTCCGCTTCCTTGTGCCAAGACTTCTTCCCATCGTCATAGATTTCTTCATGTCATCAATAACGGCTTTGTAGCCGGCGTCTATTTTGGAATCGAATATGTCTGGCAATCGAGTTTCGACTGGTTGAATTTCATACGGAATAGGGGACGGTGGTAAAGATGGAGATGACGGTGGAGGGGACGGTGGTAGAGGGTTTCTAGTGTTTTCTTCTTCGCTAGATTCGCTGGATGTTCTGCATTCTTCTTGATTTGTTGCTGGAGGAGGATACGGTCGCGATCTGGTCTTCTGTCTTTGGACTCGCGCTGGCCGAGGCGCTGTTCTAGCGTTGTAGGCAGTTAAAACGTTGGCGTCTTGCTCTGTAAGCGGACGGGTTCTTTGGGTTGCAGCTAAAGGTATTATTCTAATCTTGACGAGTGCATAGCTTTGGTGTATTTTCGCTTTGATCCTAGGATCTTCGTAATCGGCTCCCCATAGATCGCGGATGGCTGATTCTTTTAGGAATCGTACTTGGCAGAGTTCTCCGTTGAAGAATCTCTTTCTCTGTTGTTCGTTGAGAGCGTCTCTCTCTGCTCCGGTGAGGCCGTGGATCTTGGTGAGATGGTCTGGCAGCTTGCCGTAGGTGAATCGTGCGCAGTTCTCGATGGGACACGGAATGTTCGCGTGGTTTTGTTTCTTCGTCCGGTTTGCCGTTGTTGGTGGTCGTGCAGCCATTTTGATGTTTTCTGAAACAATAATTGTAATTGTTAAACAAAAGTTTACATTATCATTGTAAATCTGCATTAGCAAATTAGTTGGAATGATTTTCAAGACACGTACTTCTAGTCTTGAATCTTAAATATTTCGAAATACTTATATTTAAAAATGCTGCTAAAATTTACGATTCGTGTTATCTTATGATATTTTTACGATGTATTACGCCTAATCCATTGTAATTTTTTTATGAGAATAACATTCATCCTTTTGTTTTCCTGCATATTTTGTATTACGATGTTCAATCAATATGTCATGTATCAATATGTTACTACCTAAATCTCAAATTCATCAAGGAAGCCTGTTGGCCCTGTCTACCCCATAAGAATTAATGGCGTGATTTAAGTATACATTTACATATAAAAATACATTTGTTCTTTCCCTAGAACTTAATTTATATAAACAACAGAACCATCTCATCCCATTGCGTTCGGAATGTAAGCGTCCAGTTAATTTATTTAGAGGGTGTTTATCGTCAGGGGTAGCTGTCCGAGTATAATAATTGTGTTGACTGAGCCCCGCGGCTGTGGACAGAGGTCTGCCCTCGCCTTAATTTATTGAAAACAATACTCCTTCAAGCTATGTCTTGTGATGCCATTGACTATATCTCATGTTTACGTTTTAGGGTATAAAGTATGAAGTTCCGTCTACGAATCAGAACACTTGCATGAGCTGATGCGTTCCAAAACGCATCTCTATTTTGCACATGTTCGGTATAATATAGGTTTAAAATGCTTCTAACATAAAGTCCGCTTATTGTGCTATACATTTGTATTTTGCAAAAAAAAAAGTTTAAAAAAATAACTAATCACCTATTTAATTACTTACTAAGGTTACCTAAACGACGATCAGCAAACTTGTTGAATGCGAATTTGCTACGTTATTCGTGGGTTAGTTAAATATTCATTAAAACAAATGGCTAAGTTTTAATGATAGATATGCAGCTAATTTAATTTTGATATACTCCCGTAGATCGTATCAAAATTAAATTAGAACAGCCTAGTTTTTTTTAAGTGTGCTTACATCGATATAGTTCATTTTTCTAGCTAAAGCGCCGCCTAATATTTTTAATGTTTATGATGTACGTAACGTTTATAATGCTTATATTTAATAGGCAAAAATATTGACCGATAAACGAGTCCTCATAATGAGAGTACAGTTTTCCCTTATCCCTTAAATTAACAATCTGCATTCACAGATCTGTATGAAGTCTATATAAAATTATTAATTTCTCTTTAAAGTAAAACAATGGCAAGTCAAGGCGGTTTGATTGGACCAATATTTATTTTGGAAATTAGCTCTCGTAGCCGGCGGGCTTATAATAAATAATTTAAATTAAACGGTCCCCATGAGACCGCGATACTTCGAGTATTGTTAAATATTCTTCGATTAATAATTTTGATTATTCAGTGTAAACGCCGAGTAAGCGATTGTGAAGAATTTCGATTCGTCAAATATTTGATAATATTTTTAAATTAAAATATATATATACGGGACAAATTACACAGATTGAGTTAACTTCGAGATTTGTGTTACGAAATACTAACTTAAACATCCAAGACCAAGACCAAACAGAAAAAGTTATTTCCTCATCATGCCCTGGCCGGGATTGGAACCCGGGACCTCCGGTGTCACAGACAAGCGTAAAACCGCTGCGCCACAGAGGCCGTTTTTGGGTCCCTGGCACCTGCATGGTCAAAAACTCTTTGAACTTTAACTCAAAAGTTAATTTGATATATTTGTGCCGTGTGTTTTCTCCTTACCTGTAGATGTTGTAAGGCGATAAAGTAGGTATGTAAACGTTTTTGTTAAAAGTATCAACCATCGTCAAAAATGATTTTGCGAATTTTTTTGACTACGTACTCAGGTATAGGTAGGACGACGTGCAAACGCTACTATTAATCCAAATATATTATGCGATTAGGCATTCTATTGTTAATATTTTTGTAAAAATATAATAAAATACTATAAATTTTATAGTGCAATAACAAAACTAAATTATTTTGCTCTATGGTTTCCTAGAAAATATCACTTTTTATAACTTATTTATTTTAACAATACTGTGATTCAGGGTAGCGAGGAGCTTAAAGTGCAACTTAGAACAACCAAAGATGAGAAAATCACATATAAATATTAATAGACATAGGCATTCTCAAGTATTTTGACTATAAAATAGGTCAATACTAATTAAGTTTAATAACCAAAGCTGAAGTTGTGAACAAAACGTAGTTCAAAGAAAGTAATAACTTTACGAACAAGTCAAAACTTGACATTCATTGCTAATACAGACGCGTCTCCATTCCAAAAGTGGCAAAGGCCCTTTGTAGAACTTGAATAAATAACTAATTTACATATTTAATAACAGGTGTACCGCGATTCAATTGCCAATTCTGTGAATTATTAATCCGAATCATAAAATAAAGAAGGCACAGAAAATTAGAGTGAAGTGACTCGGGGTACGTTGCAATTGTAAAAATTTTGCCCAGTTTACGTAATGTTATTATTTTTATGTTTTTAACTCATTTTACGTAATTACAAACGTCTTATGTAAATATGTTATTGTCAGACAGCTTGAAAATCTGTTATTTGTCATACGAAAACTGTTGTGTAAGTCTTATAAATACCTATTTGAAACAAATTCTAAATTTTAACAACGTCGACTACGCTTTACCATTCGCAACAAATAAATTATAAATAGCAATTCGTTTCCTTTCTATATTCTCATTAATTTGAACTGAAGCTTATTACCCTCAGATATAATCAAATATTCAAGAGATATTCTTAATTAGTTAGCTGAGAGTGATGCTGGGGTAACAGAGAGCAGTTAAGATAATCTTTCTGTTGCCGAAAATTTTCATAAGAAATACAATTAGTCTTTTAGGAAAAAAAAACCGTTTTAGAGCAGAAATTAACGGTACATTCCAAATTACGGAAAAAGTCAGAGACTTTACTAGCTAGTTATTCCATTAAATATTCAGATTATAGAAAGATGCGCTATTTTTGTGCGCAGTAAGATTGCACGCTGATCTGTTAGCGAATAAAAAACATAGAGGGGGCCAGTTACTGGGCAGACGTCGCGACAAATAACGATACTCATCACAGCAGCACGAGATACCTACGAAATATATGAAACTAATAACGAACAATTAAAAGAAGAATTAGAAAACAAGAAAGAAGGAAAGACGCGACACATCAACGCTCTCCTCCGTCGCAATACCCGTCTTCCTCAACTCCTATATTGGCTATAGGCTGTAAAGTCGGTCGATTGCGGTCGACTGGCTGCGGCTGGTCGGCCTTCCTCTCCCATCCCTGAGCGTGTCACTCCCTATAAAATCTGTGCCCCCTGGTATATCCAGCTAGACTGGGCCAGGCTTTGCTTGGCTGGGTGCGGTACCAATGTTAATGTTGAGGGGGCCAGTTATTTCTCTTCCCGTGTAGATTGTAAAAGTGATTTAAGAAAAAGGCTTATCACCTGTGGCTTTTGTTTTAGGCTATGGCTAGCAAAGGCCTGTCACTATTTGAATCTCAATGTTTTTTAATCATTCAGCTTCACGTGGCCTTTCAGTCTTTTTGAGTCTGTTGACTATATCTACCTGTAAGGGATGTAGGCGTGACTATATGTATGTATGTTCATATCTCCTCTCATGGGTCTACCGGAAGAGATTTCTTTTGAAATAAGTAGCACCTTTGTACTAGAATAACTGTATTAAATGCTCCTGTATATAATTTTGTGTACATAAATAAATATGTTCTATTTGAATTTCAATTCCATCATTGGATCACACAGCTTAACGTGGCCTGTCAGTTTTTAGAGACTGTTGATTATGTCTACCCGTAAAGCATTCAGACTTATATATACACATGTATGCATACATAAGATTGCATGGGGTGCTATATTTTTTATACTATATATTGTATCGCTTTTGTTAAAATAAAATTATAAAAAGAAAATAATTTCCATTTGCTAATTTCTACCAAATTATACTATTAAAATAAACATCCACCAATCACCCCTTGAGGTGTTTGCGAGACAAGGCGACCCTCGCAAACAACAGATAAACAAGGGTGCAGGGTGCAGCGCCCTTGCAGCTTCCGATACAAGTGACGTTTTATTTCATACTTCAATTTTGCCCGCGAATTCGCTGCCGCGAGAACAAAGTAGGAATGGTACAATTTATGTGTCAAATTTAATTCAAACTTCGCGCCTTTATAGAATCATGGATTCATTCACTCACTTCATGTCGCTGCTCTCTCTACTCTGTGACATTATCGAAGTGTACATGTGCTCCTATTAAAAATAAAGTTTTCTCGTTTTAAATCGTCTTCCATCATTTCAAAGTTTATCATTATGTCTATCAAATGTTGACTTTTCAATGTATTTTTCGAGTTTATTCGTTACACACAAAAGTCAATACAATTTTTTTAAGGATTGTACTGAATATGATACTCTGATAATTTGAGTGATTTTCGGTTTGCAATCTGCCACCTACGCGTAACAAACCATTTTTTTATTTTTATAAAATTCAAAAAAAAAAGGAAACATGTGTGTTTTTTTTGTTTGTATGTACCTATCAACTTTTAGAGTAATGGTCTAAGTATGAACTAGTGACTATCTGCTACTTCATACGCTTATCTAACAATTCGATATAATATAACACCAAAAAAATTTACCGATATTTCTAGTATTTTCAAGAGTTGATATATCACTGATAAGCTATGTCATGCGAGGGCCCTTTACCTAACTGCTACATACATATACATAATTAGGAATGAACTTACACTTTTAGTAGAGGTCATTGATAGATATGTTTGTTTGTACACGCTAATCTCCGGAACTACTGAACGCATTTGAATGATTTTTTTTTTTGTTGTAACGCTCTTTTGCCTGGTCAACATATAGGGTATAATTTATTTTGGAACAGCTGATAAGAAACCATTTTAGTCCAACTAAATCATCCCAATTATGGAAAACACATCTTAACAAAATTTATACAACCTGATGAGCATATTCTTTTGGCGAAAAAAAAAATGTAAGATTACAGCTACTCTATAAAATGAACGGAAATGACGTCTTAGCAAAAGTTGTTCTACCTGATAAAATATCGGTCCATTAGTTTCGAGTAAAATAGCTACAAACAAAAATACGAATAATTTTTCTCTATATAATATTAGTACGGATTATTAAATATTTGAAGTAAACTGTATGTGTCCCGGGGCTCCGCTGCTGTGAGAATTTCGCGATAAGTATTTTTTGTGAATCCAAATTATATCCTATGTAAAGTCAAATTTCGTTGAAATTTATTTTGGTGAAGTTGAGTAAATAAAATATAGGTGTTTTGACGGCCTCTGTGGCTCAGCGGCAGTACGCTTGTCTGTGACACCGGAGGTCCCGGGTTCGAATCCCGGCCAGGGCATGATGGGAAAAGAACTTTTTCTGATTGGCCTGGGTCTTGGATGTTTATCCATATAAGTATTTATTATAAAATTCAGTATCGTTGAGTTAGTATCTCGTAACACAAGTTTCGAACTTACTTCGCGGCTAACTCAATCAGTGTAATTTGTCCCGTATATATTTATTTAAATTTATTAAATACACTTAATTCTTAATTTTTTTTAAAATTTACTTATATTCACCAAAATAAATTTCACACCTTAACCTTCATATTACCAGTCCGTTTGCGTGTTGCAAACGGACTTGCGGGCAACAGCTAGTTTAATATAATATAACAAAACTCTGATTCGTTAAGGGACTCAGTGGTAATGATTGGCACAGGCACAGGTTCAAATTTTACTTCGGCCATGTACAGGTGACACTTTTCAAAGTTATGCACATTAGTTTGGATACTAACCGATGGTCTTACGGTGAGGGAAAAGATCGTGAGGAAACTTGCAGATTCAGGCGACTGGGTGTGTATCCATGATCGATTCAATACGGTTTAGGTTTTCCTGCAAAGGTTGCGGAGATCAGATGGCAGTCGCTTCGTGTAAAAACCTGACTTACCCAATCTAGGATCCTTGGACCATTCCAAGGTATACCCCGGGCTCATCTCCAGAGACGAGAGGATGCAATCGGGACTAAAGCCAGAAGGAAGATGAAGACCAAAAGTCTGATTAAATATTTGCCTGAATCGGAAATGGAATTTAGCCTTCATACACACATGACACAACCAACCTTTCATTATAATTATTGAGGTAAGTATGCGGATAAGTATTTGCGGTAATACTTTATACATTAGAGGTTAATTAATAATATAATCGGATATCCGTATAAAGGTATCATCAACTGCTAAAACCACACCCAAAAATTTGGCATGAAATTAAAAAATGAAGAAATGTTTAGTACCTTTAATTTAGCTTTAATCAAATTAATATTCAATGGCTGTATAAAATTAAATCAAATAAAATGTATTCTGTATTCAAATTCGTTATGTGATTTATTTATTTACTTGAATTTTAACAAAAAAACTACATAATATAATATTACAGAATAAAATATATATTTTTAACTAAATATAAATGGAAAGAAAGAAAATATAAAATCAAAAGAAATATCAAAATGACTTACCTCAAATTGCGCGCTACTCCCAAACAAAGTTGTTTACGACAACAAACACGTTGTTGTTATTTATATTTTCCCCTAAGCACGAAACACGACCGATCCGCACCGCGGCGTCCACTCAACTGTTACGTAAGAGAATCCTGAAATCCTCCAACCACACAACCAATTTCCTTTGACCTCCCCTCCCCCCTTCACGCTATTACAAGACTGTTGAAATTTGAGTTCGAGTAAAAAGGACCCGAGGTCAAGTTTAAATGGTGAGTTATCTTGCTGAGTGTCGTAGGCGATCGGAAAGCTTCGGTTTCGACTACGAAACTCCGCCTACGACGTAGATGGCTCTACGGCGTAGACGTGTGATGTTCAGTCTTGATTTTTTATAATAATTTTTTAATTCAATTATTACCTTGTAGAAGAACTTTTCTTTACGAACTATACTTATATGTATTAACTATAGTTACGAGGTAGATAGTAAAATTTAAAATGAAATTTGCAGTAAAAATTCCACATTTATTCCATTAAAAAAATTAGTGACCTGCCTTTTCAATTATCACAAATTAGTTATTTTGATCTAATAAATGAATGGTCAAATTTAAATAGGAATATATTTTCATAAAATTTAATTCAACTCAACATGCCATAAGAAAGTTCTTTGTCTGTACATAAAGCAATGAGCCTAATTTATTAGGAAACAGAATAGTGCGAATTTTAAGAAGATAACTGTTCTAGTAAACTTCTATTCTACACAGGCGATTACATAAAAAACGAAACTGTTCCTTTGGGATTTTCGATAAATGAATAATATACGGATCTGCGGTCAAACATATTAGTAGTACATTTAGTAGTATAAATATCTTATTAATTTTTCTTGCATCAAAAAATGTCCTTTAAAAATTACTCATAATATTTTAAGACAAAACATTTGTAATTATAACAAGTACCTATTCTTCATAACTTTTATAAGTGTCGTTAGTTATTTACATTGATAATTTTACTATTTTCATTCATCACGATAAACTGATCCAGAAAAACATTTAACACCTCTTTATAGACTAGACTAGACATGTATAATTTTACAAGACATAGGTTCTTCGTCTCGTTATTACAAGACGTTATGTAAGTATTAATTTTAATATGTCTCTGGGGAACGCCCACAAGTGGGCGTCTACCGCCTCCGCCACTTTGCCATTTCAGGTTCGCACTGAACAATGAGTTTAGAATCTTTGTAGAGTCTTTAAAAATTAAAACAAATGTATGTGATAGTGATGATGATAGAACGGGATAACTCCATTTCTTTCTGGCGGTGATCATCACAGGCTACTAAAGGAATAAACATTTTTACCGAGTAAATAATCATGACTCAATAAAATAATCATCTCATCAAAAATCAAACTCCATTTTTCTATTTACTCATTGTCTTAGACAATCCTCCGTTATAACTCTGCTAATTCTAGAAGGCTGTCGCCAGAACACGGGAATTTGAAAAATTTCAGCATTTCCTTCGGCCGGTTAACACGATATCCGCATATTGATCGCGCCAACTTTCTAGACGATTGATTAAATACCCAGTACTTTCAATTGTTCCTGGATTATGTATGGTTGGACGAATTATTAAAATTTTATGATAAAATTGGACAAGTGCGTGTCGGGCCACGTGCAATTTTATTCCCGTAGTGCCCAAAATAGTAATAACATTGTGTTGTCAGTGGCAACTAAAATTTTTATGTCATTTGCGCAAACTTTATTTGTACACAAATTTACACACCTATAACTTGTAATCTTGTAAAGTTTTATATTTTCATTTACATTTCTCGTATATTAATGAATCAATAATTCCACAACTACAGTCCTCGTGGGATGTGTGAAACACCTGTATTCTTTTGCAGGTGGCACTAAATTCACCGAAGCAAAGGCGAAGCTGCGTGTAAAAGCTAGTTTGTCATGATTTTCAAGTCCCGAAAAATTTATCATTATTTAATTCAAGCAGTAATTATCTACCTATTCAAGTATACAAAATGATACGAAAAATAAAAGTAAGAATAGAACAGTAATTAATAGTAATAACATTACAGTAGGACCCTGTTTTTTGATGTTGTTTTGTGTTATTGCAACATTTATGTACCTAAGTAACAAATTAAAATATGTACCAGTAAATACATACTTTTAAAAAATAATTTTTTTTAATAACATTAAAATAAGTGGGTATTGCGAATTATATTTTTAACGTATGGTTGTTTCAAACGGTAGATTTAAATTAAAAGCATATAAATTTTCATGGACAATAATTTGCAATTTTAATTTAACATTACGAATGTATGGTTCATGGCCGAATTTCTTTGTTAATTTTTTTTGTAAACTATTGTTTGTTGACAGTTGTTTTTGCTCTCGTAATTTTTTTGAGGCAAAGGCCGCATAGGCATATTCTGATGATGCAATAGTATACCAATGCATAAAGTAATTCTAAAATATTTTTTTTAAACTTTTCATACCTATTTAGTGTTTTGGAAAGAGGTCAAAGGGTTTTATTAACGAACTTATTAACAAGCATTAGATAATCTAAAGTTTGTAAATAAGTTCGTTCGAAAAAAAATGATCGTTACAAGGGGAACTAAAACAGAACCTCCTTTTTTGAAGTCTGGAAAAAAGCGAATATACGTGTGGATAGAATTGATGAAGGCGCGAACGGAAAATTTGTTTTCATCCTAATCCCGCCTAGGTGACTGAGATATCATTTATCAGCCAATAATATGCAGCGCCCTTTTAAAAACACCGTTCAAAATTTGCAACGAAAGAATTTGCGGACATTCGCTAAATGTTCGAGAAAGTTGTGTCGTGGGATTACTTTTTTTTTTTTTGATAAAAAGAGAATTTTGTTTTTGGTAGTAATTGAATATAAAAAATAGAAAATATAATTGTTTTGTTTTTACAATGAAATAAAAACAAAATTAACGTTTACATATTGTGTTGAAAATGAATTTTATTATATTTTTTTGGGGAAAATGTGTCGATTCAAACATATTACACTCATATACATACATACATAAAATCATGCCTGTTTCCTGGCGGGAAAGGCAGAGACCTCCTCCTTTTACTTGGCAGGATTCTTACTTTCCCTTCATCTATATTTGTTATTTCTTCATGCATGTGTGGTTCCTATGATAATAATATTGATGGTGAGTTTTTAATGCTCTCTATAAGTATTCCTTTTTTTGAATGCTGCAAATATCTCATTTATTAAGAAAGTGTAGGTAGACAACTGAATGAATGCTTAAAAAATTAATTAAATTTTTATTTCTATTTAATTTATAAAAGTTTATTTTCACGTTCCTTTACTATGTAGGTATATTTTTATTCATTTTTAAATTAAAATTTCTCTTTGTTTAAGTTAAAAAGGTCACAACAATATCGCAATATTAATAGTTGATTTTGTTTTTCCAGTCCACATTAATCTTTCACAATTTTTTCATCATAATGATGATAATATGATGTCGGCTCCCCTCCGGATATCCGGTGGATATCGTGTTATCCGGGTCACAATAAGAAGCTCGTGATAAATTTGTACCGGGAAATGCTCCTTGATTGATAATGGTGCGAAAACCTCGCGTTTCTAAAGTATTTAGCGAAATACTGATAACGGGGATTGGTTTATAAACTTGCGATTCTTCTTTTAGGCGATGGTCTAGCAACCTGTCACTATTGAATCTTAATTTCTCAATTCTATCAATAAGCCAAACAGCTGAACGTGGAATTTCAGTATTTTCAAGCCTGTTGGCTTTATCTACCCCGCAAGGGATATAGACGTGATTAAATGTATGTATGTATGTATGTAGATAACAGTATAACTCCGTCGTAGAACACTCATTGGAATTTCATAGTATTAGTTGTTTTATGAACCTTCTTTCGATAACTTCAGCTCCCACAGCGTGGCACGCGCGAAGCCGTTTTTATCGCGTGGAAAACTATCGCTGTTCCGTTTTTAATCATGACGTGAAACGGGACAGCGATAGTTTTTCGCGCGATAGAAACGGCGTTGTGCCGTTGCCTTAGTTGCTTTAGTTTAAATTTTAACAGAGAAAAAAATACAAGGAAACCAGCACATTCAAGCCACCGATAATAAATTTACCACACAAACATAAAAAAATTAGATACCTTTATTAATAAAAAATAAATAATATAAATCAACTCAAGCTTATTAGCTACTCCTTAAGTCGCCTTTTATGATGAGTGGACCAATTCTAAAAGTGCCGGGAACCACACAGCAACAATTTTGTTTTTAAATGTATTTTAATGAAAATATGTTGAATGAAACGACGTGCATTGAGTTATGCAGCGTAAATCATAGGGTGTGCATAATAATATAATAAAATGGGGCCCGATCTTCCGATACTTTGTTTATTGTTTTGATGACTCAGCTCTATCTACCCCTTCGAGGGATGAGCCCGCATATGCAAGAAAAATAATGATTTGGTACGCACAATTTTTGAGTTAGTACCGGCTTTGGGGGAAATCGTCTTAGAAAAATAAAAATTACTGATGAAATGGAAGCAAGAATGAGTTCCGTGTGGTTTTCGGTACATTAGAATATGATGTATATATTTTTTTCGTTGATGTCGTAAGAGGTGACTGTTGGAATTAACACTTTGACTTAATGCAACAGTTATGACCCAACTAGGTTGGGTAATAGGGTCAGGTTATTATCTGCCTAGCCAACTTCTGGATCATCGATCGCACCCAGATAGCACAAGAACGCATATAAACTTCTGGACATTCATAAAATCTACCCGATCTAATAGCAGCGACATACCGGATGAAATGTTTTTGGATGACCATATTGCCCATGGTGGCAAAGAGATTTGTGACCTTTTCTCAGATTATTTTCATTCTGTATATAAGCAAAAGCAATCTTCTCCATCCCTTGCGTTAGATTCACCATCGTGTTATTCATATCTTGGTTATTTTCATCTTTCGGAAGAAGAAATCTTGAATTCACTTCAATCAATTGATATCAATAAAGGACCAGGGCCTGATTATATTCCTCCTATATTTCTCAAAAATTGTGCAGTGGAGCTAGTTGAGCCCCTATATCTTACTTTTAATAAGTCACTTCATAGGGGCGTCTTTCCCACTCAGTGGAAGACTGCATACGTCATTCCCATACACAAACAAGGAGACAATTGTAATATTCGTAATTTTAGACCTATTTCTATTCTGTCTGCATTTCCTAAGTTATTTGAATCCTTGGTCCAGGTAAAAATTATGTCACATGTCAAACCTATTATCGACACGCATCAGCACGGATTTCTACAGGGTCGGTCAACCGCTTCGAACCTTCTTGATTATGTCTGTGACATCTATGATGCTTTGGAGGATAAAGCTGAGGTTGATGCCATCTATACTGATTTTTCAAAGGCATTCGATGTGGTTGATCACTCTTTATTAATTCAGAAACTGGGTCACGCGGGAATTTGTGGGTCATTACTTAGATGGTGTGAGTCGTACCTAAGGAACCGATCTCAGTTGGTTACAATAAGAGGTTTTAAATCGGCTTCCAAGGGTGTACTATCAGGTGTACCGCAGGGCTCCCATCTTGGACCTTTGTTCTTCCTTGTTTTCGTTAACGACATTGATAAAGCAATATCATCAAGTTACCAAATGTTTGCTGATGATCTCAAAGTATATCGTGTTATTCGCAACAACGATGATATTGTTCAGTTACAAAACGACATTAATAAAATTAGCAACTGGTGTGTTCAAAATGAAATGGTCCTTAACGAAGCGAAATGCTTTCATATAAAGTTTACACGAAAAAAAACTAGTTTTAATTCTGACTATTTCATCAATAATGTTCGTTTAAGAAAGGTCTCTAAAACACGTGACCTTGGTGTGATAATGGATAGCAACCTTGATTTTAGAGAACATATTGATCATATTGCAAAGAAAGGTGCGAAACTAGCTGGATTTATAATACGCAAATCAAAATTTTTCAATGAGCCAGAAATTACTATTCTATTATTTAACTGTTTTGTAAGGTCACTTCTGGAATATTGTAGTATAATCTGGAACCCCTTTTTTCAGGTACATTCAAAACGTTTGGAGAGAATCCAAAAAAGATTTTTATACCATCTTACGTTTGCTAAAAATTTATGCCGTAAATTAGAGTCGTATGATTCTAGACTTAAGTATTTTGGTGTAATTCCATTAGATCAGATAAGAAATGTTGCCGATCTTCTGTTTTTGCGTAAATTAGTGATGGGAATTATTGACAGTCCTAGCTTACTCCGTAAGATTTCCGTATCTATTCCACGTCAGAGTAGTCGACTTCATAACAGAGAAACCTTCCATGTCCCAGTCACTCGTACTCTATATTTGGAATATTCGCCAATAAATCGCATGTGCACTGAATTCAATAAAGTCTCTTCTCAGTTTGATATATTTAGTGCATCTATAAATTCAATTAAAAGCATAATGCTAGCTAAATGTCAGTAATTGATTAAGTAAACCTAATTTAAAATTTTTTTTAGTATCTGTAATTTTTAACAGAAATTTGTATTTTTTGTATGCACGATGTGTTCACATCTAGAAGACTTGCCACTTTTGTACGTGTATTTTGTACTTTTATGTTTTGTTTTATTACTGTGTCATGTCAGTTTTGTGAACCAAATAAAAAAAAAAAAAAAAAAAAAACTTTTGTACCTTCAAATCAAACCACTAACTAAAACCGAATATTTCTTTTTTACCTTTGGGTTTTTATCATTCACTTAAAAAAAAGTTATTTGCAGCATCCATAAAAGGAAAATGCTAATGAAGAGCATTTAATTAACCGAATTACCTCGCTATTAATATTTTTATAGGAAGCCATATCATTGAACTGTCATACAAGCATGCATTTTAAACGTCAATAATTTCGACTCATAAAAGCATTGTAACTTTGTTGTCGCAAGGTAAGTGTTGCAAATTGACGCGAATCGTAGGCGATTCATCGAATTTCGTTTGTTTACCAACCATGCGATTAACTCCTTGAATTTTTTATAACAGAATCGTCGTCGGACAACGGGCCTTTTTCGCGTTGTTTTTCGAAAATTCCCGTGATTGTCAACTGAATAATGGAAACGGTAGTTCGTTGCGATTTTTCAATTACATCCCAATGGCGCGTTCGCTGTTGACTTTGGAAGGGAAATAAACGATCTGTTTATTTGGTTATTTGAATTGAAACATGTCACACATATAACATAATCGACGTGGAACAGTTATATGAAAAATAAGTATAGACAACTGAAAAAAAAAGAAAACAAGTTCCTTTTTCGGTTTAAGATATTTATTTCTCAAAAGGAATTTTTGCGATTCATTTCTTTCAGACAATATTTTTATTACAAATTCAGTAATTTACACATATACAAGAGTCGTTGTTGTGGGCTTTTAACAATATAACGACTTACTTAATTGTCACTTCAATAATATGTAAGCAACATTAACAACCAAATACTACATTTTACCTATAATTTTACACTAACTTGTTACACACAAGGAGGAAGAATAATTATAAAGCATTGAACAAACAATTGAATTTTTGATCCAACGCATGGAACAAAACACTTCATGACAAAACTTGAGTATTTCTACCCCAAAGCGTCGCTTAATCAAAGCATGTGTGTGAGTGTGGGGTGTGATAGAAGTGCGAAGTAGCCGATAAATGAGTGGCCGTTTTTTGGCTGAAACTAGCAACGTTTTTTACCTCCCGACACTGTCGCCCAGCCCGCCTTAATGTCCGCGAGGATTATTGCAATATAAATTGTCCGCAGCCCATTCGATTGTTTAGGGTTGCCTCCTGATGGATTACTAGAGTCTCTGCCCGTGTAAAATATAAACCCGTTCTCGTTCGAACTGCCGTCCCCGTGGAAATTTCGGGAAATCCTCTCTTAGTGTGTCGTACCAACTTTCTAGGCTCAGTAGTTTCAGCTGTATTTTGTCTGTCATTTACTCAATAATGGAAGAATTTTATATGATGTACTTGTATATTTTGATTGAATTAGTTTGAGTTAATGGAGCTAACCATAAGTAGGGCATTTATTATTATCGCTAAAATTAGCACCTCTGACGTAATCGTCCAGCCCGAGGATTTATATACCTTACGGGGTATACAGAGACAACAGTCAAGAGACTAAGACCACATAAGATTTTGCATTATAAATATAAAAATATGATTTCATGTTGCTTGTGGCAGCCCTGACGACCAAATTTTCCGCTTTGGCCAGTCACTCCCCAAAGGACCATTTAACGATATTAGGGCTTTATTTTTTATAGTTTGGGACAAAAGTATTGTAGCGTTATATTGAAGGAAGTGACCGTTGCCATTTTGTTTGTCATATTCACTTACAGATCAATATTATTAGCATAAATTGGAGTTTTAGAACTAGTAAGTAAGTAGCTTCTGAACGCTATTAGGGATTTCAAAAGCTCAAATTAATAACATGAAACTGCCCCTGTAGTAGCATGCGTGACATCGTTTTTATCGCACGAAAAACTATTACTGTCCCGTTTCAAAAGGCGAAACAGCGATAGTTTTTCGCGCGATAAAAACTGTGTTGAGTTTGCCATACCTACTTATATACTTTCTTAATAGTTGTTTTAAACTTTTCAAAATTTAGCTTTTGTCAATTGTCCTAGTAAGTATTTGTTTTGAAGCTATGGGCCAATTATCAGCAAACAAGATATATTTTTCACCGTACATTTTCACTTCTAACGACCTAAGTACTTTCAGGTGATATCAAAAGTTGCAACAAAGGGGCAGCAAAAATTCCCATTGTTATCGAGGGTATAATTTATTAGGGGTTCAGCTTCACCGGGACCTTTTTTTATATATCATCGCATTATCCCCACCCAGGGTGGTACAACTTCTTAAAGGAAATCTGGGGAAATTAATTTAGCCGTTTAAAACTGTCCTGAACATCAGATGACTTTGTGCGGCCATGATAAATGCTGGCTTTTGTTGTGAGGCGATTAAAAAAGAGCGTGTATAGTAAAGGTTAAAAAATTATAGATAGCTTATTCAAGTTTAATCTTCATATATTAAAGAAGTTTAACATAAATACTGGACACACATTAAGTACCGTGTTTACGTCATTACGCCTTTATTTAAGTTTCAAATGTGCTTTGGTTACGAGTAAGATTATATTGATGCTGAATTCTACGTGACATAACGGTGACAATTGGAGTTCATTTAATAATACTATTCTTACACTCTCTGGCACCATTATCATTTTGAAGACTGTAAAATTATATGAATAGTGCAAGAAGAGTGAAAAATATCTCAAGTAATTTCAAAATCAAGGAAAATTACATATTTCGAACACACGACATTCCACTTTTAAACATTCGTACAAAAACCGAATGCTTTACATATTTGTACTCGGATCCCAAATTCACATTGGTCGGAAAAAGTGTTAAATTAAATTTGAACGCGTTTACCTTCCTAAGGGTCCCGTTCATCCGTTTCCGATTATGTCCCTAATATTTTTATCTCGCATAAATACTGGTAATGAGAGACCCAAAATTCTCGCCCTGATTTATACAAGTCGACCCACTCGAGTGTGCATAATTTTGATACAAAAATAATCTGCGAGTTATTTTAATACATTAATATTTTTGGGGACCGTTTTGTGAAATTATACGCGAGTGGACATTTCCATTTTTAATGTAGGTATTTAATTATTATTGTTGGGTTGCATTGTGTATATTTGCATTTTAGCTTGATAGTGGCCGATGTGATCTTAACGACCCTTCTTGTATTTCAAACTAGCGACCCATTCCGGCTTTTCAAAGACGAAATCTTTAAGACAGATAGAGAAGTACGTCGACTTTGTTCTTACTATCCGTTTAGTGATGAAGACTGAGATACAAAAATACAAAAACAAGTTTTATTCTTACTTAAACTGGTTTCTATAAATAGCGTCTTCTTAATCTCATAATGTAAGTCATTTAATTTTTTTTTTAATAATTATCCTCATGTGTGAATTCGGAGATAACCCTACTTTTACGTCAAGAGTTAAAATAGATTCAAACAGGAGGTAAGTATGGCTACTTATGTAGCGATCCTAAATCTTTTTCGGAGAGTGGTTCGAATCCTCTCCCAGGAAATCGCCTTTTCTTACAATTTCCTATTGCGTGGTGCGGGGAAATATATTTTACTGACATCTTAAGTTCTAAAGTAGGCTATATGTTTATGTTTGTTTATACATTTTCAATTTTGCAATCAAGCAGAGTTTCAGCGGTGAAAAAAAAAATTAGAATCACCCTATAATAATAATGACTTCTCAATGTTTTCTTATTGTAAAATTAACACGGCGAAAGAAAGAAAGGCCTTAAGATAAAACATTTTATTACATGTAAAGGTATCATGTAAATTATTTACCTACTTTTGTAGAATCTGTGGGCCACTAATGGACGTGCTAACTGGAGCCTACCTGATTTATACCCGCGGCTACCCGTTCTGAATAATATCGGAAAATTTATAGACTTACGATCTCCCACCTTTTCTTGTTTAGAGTGTATTCACAAATACTTTTCTTTTGAATTTTAGAGATCTATATTTTTTTTATTCATACCCTTCATAAAAGTCTTAAAATAAGATAAGTTGATAGTTCAAGTGATCCTATTTTAAGACTTTTAGATATTGCGAAGATTGAAGTACAGACTGTACTGATAGAAATTTACGTAATAAACATAAATTAGTCATGCCGTTTCATAGGCTTAGCAAAGTCAGTAAATCATTTATGGGGAACTGTATACGATTTTATAATAGGTTGCCGGAGTCTGTTCTTGATATGCCCAACCGAAAATTCAAAGAGTATGTAAAGAAAGTACTTTGTGAGAAGGCTTATTATAGGACTGATGATTACCTTAATGATAAAAACATCTGGCTCGAGCTTGGCACAGGAACCTCGTAATTAATTGTAGTTTAATTTGAACTTAAATCAAAATTTCAGTACACTCTGTACATAAATCTTTTTAAAATTGGCAATCCATAAAATATATATATATATATTTATATATAAATATATATATATTATTTTTTTTTCTTTTTTCAATATTAAATCTCATAAATATATAAATCTCCCGTGAACAATGTATTCTCCCGTCCACATTCTATTCTAAGTATAATTTAATATTGTGAAGTTGACGTTGTTGATGAAAATGCTGCAGTGCAGTTTGTTACCGCTTCTTCTGCACTGACGCCTTGGAAGCGGCAGTAAACTTAGTTTTTAAGTAATTTATTTGACGTCAACCAAGTTGTTAAACCATACGACAATTATTAAGCGATATAATAATATCCTATAATAATGAATAAAAAATTTTGTTTTTTTTTTTTTTGAAGACCTTTACTGTCAAAGGGCTACATAATATATTATGATCATGCCTGTTTTCCGGGTAGGCTGAGACTTCATCTGTCCAATTATAATAAACACGTTCAACATAAATCCACTAGAATGATTGCCTTTTACTGGTGACTAGGAAGATAATATATGCATCATTTCAGTTATTCATAACTTAAGAATTATATTCTCCTGAAAAGGCAGAATCAATATTACACATACATACATATTCAAACACTAATCAAGCCCAAATGTCTCACAAAACAAACCTAGCCCAAACTGAAACGAAACCAATTAAGGGCGACTGAAAGCGGGCGACCCGACTAATCGGTTTCAATTGTTCTAGGAGGCACTATTTGACTTTTGTGCGCAGCCCGGCCGTCACTAAAAAGTGGCCTATTAATAAAAGATGCGCGCACAACGGAGGGCCAATAATTTCCAATTTCAAACTGGATCCTCGTCTTTTGGTTCCGCAGATAGTGGAACTACAAAAGGTAAATGTCCACTGGCAGAAACGTGACAATGATGGCTTAGCCGCACGTTCAGGAGTTTTGCTCCTATTGTGCTGGCCGTGTGCAGCGCCGACGCTTCTGACGACGTTATTTTTTAATCAAATATATCCGTGAAACGGTTTCTTCCTTATGGTACTAGAGGTGATGGCCCTGTTGACTGAAATGACTGATTGTGGGTGTTAGATCTGGTAATTTAGGATCTCCGGAGATAAAATAATAAGTACGCAATTGATGGGCTTTCCTATATTTACCTACTGAAATTTTTGTACTTTAGAATAAAGCCTTCGTCGCAAAGCACTAAAGCCAGTTATAACTAAAAATATCTATATTTAATGTTATCGGTATGTTAATGTTTGATTGAGCACACCAATATTGTACCAAAATGAAGTACCTAGCATTAAAATAGCATTGAAAAATTACGGAACACTTTATTTAAAGACAGACTGCATTTTATGTCAGTATTTCTCTAGCGAAACCGAATATAACAAACTGTAATTATTATTGGAAAAATTTCGTAGATGCCAAAAAATCGGTGACAATGGGAACGTACCTGTGGACTGGGTGACGGCTAGGGTCAAAACGAGGGTCCAAAAGGAAAAAGTGACGGTCTTTTAAGCAAATACAGGCGAGACGAAGTTGATTGGTTTTGTTAGCGAGCTGTTGATTGGTCCGACGTAAACAATGCTGTGTAAGTTAGCACAATTGAGACTACACGTTTTTGGAGCGAAAAAGTGTTTTTTTTTTGACGCACGTCAATGGCACTTAAAAGGCGCGAACTATCGAAACGAATGTTTGTCGATTCACTAGTTGGGTTTTATTCCAAATAAAAAAAAATCGTCGCTGGTATTTTTTTTTTCGTTCTCTATTCAAATGTTGCGGTGTGTTGCCATGAAGGTGTTAAAGTAAAATCATATAATTAAGGTTCCGTCTAAGTTGCAATAATAATAATTATGAAGCCGATTATCTTGAAGTAAATTGACGGGTCACAAAATATCAACAATAACTGTCAGCAGAAAATGTCAATATGTTGTTTTAGCTTGCAAAAAGTTTTCATTAATAAATATGATTTCTCAAATGGAATTTCGGAATTATCAAATTTAGAATTCGCAATCGTTTTCTACACATCACAACTTTTTAATATTTTTCCCCGAATTTTCATTCTAATAGGCATCGTTCTTCTGTAGCGTCGAATAATCATCAAATTAAATACATAGAACAAACACTTAAATACTCTTAAGGTAACACAAGTACTTGACGAGGTTTCCAAGGCAATAATAACCAGTTCCCTTTGCAAAACAAATAAATAACGTAAGTGGGTAGTAATTGGTGAGGTATTGTGAGAGTTGGACAATTAAAAGGAGCTCTAACAATTTATGTGTTTTCCGTCCAATGAGCGAGGGTTCCGATGTAGTGATAGACTAGATTCAGCGGGTTTGTTTTGTTTTAGCTACATCATCGATTATATTACTTTTTGTTTATATATAGATACATACATGTAATCACGTATATACCCCTTGCGGGGTAGTGTACCCCCAACAGTGTTGAAAAGACTGATAGGCCACGTTTAGAGCCAATATTTAAACGAGTTTCATGTAAATAGTGACAAATACGAGTAGCTTGTCCATGTCCATATCGAATCAGTAACGTTTCCGATTGAAAATGTTTGTTACGCATACCTATGTATGAACAGTTTCAAATTTCCTCGGCCATGTTACAATAACACTTTTTAACCGACTTCAAAAAAAGGAGTTTCTCAATTCGACCGTAGGTATATTTTTTTTGTGTAAATTAGTATGAGTGCTAACCTATGCTCTTACGCTATGAGTAAAAGCTCTCATTATTTAAATCCTTTTCTGACATCTAGAGAAGAAGATGAAGTGGTCCTTTTCTAAAATATCGGTAATCACTCAAAGATGTTTACAAATTCGTCTTTTTTTGACATAAATTTCAAAATCTCATAAATACTTGCTTTAATATTAAATCCATTCTATTACGATATTACATATCCGAAATGCGAAATCCAAGTTTGGACCAAGTTTGTTTCAAGTTTTAGTTTAATTCTGTAATGAAATCGGTAAAGCGAGGGTTGTCTTGTAACTTTTAAATGGCGGGTATCCGGCACCATTTACGATAACGATCATAATAAAATATGGAAGTTTGTTACACTAAACGTTTTATTGTAAACACGACGCCGGCTTTTTGGGGAAAGGATAATGACTTTTTGGATATCAAGGTGAATTTATTTTTACACTAGCTACTCGCCCTTGCTTCGAACTGGTAGTATTTAGAAATTATAAACCTTTCTCAGAAAACCATCTTTCTAATATTTTAAACAGGAACATAATCTGTTCCCAACTTTTAGAGATACATGCCTACATATAGAGAAAATGGGGAATCCTAATTTAGAATACTCGTATGTAGTGATATAAATTCGAAGGTCACGTTATAGAATTGAGTTGGTGATAGAATTAAGATTTAGGAATATTGTCAGGCTGCTAGACAAGAGACGCAACTAGCTCACACTTTGTTTCTGTTTCGCTATAGAACTTAGAAACTTTAATTATGAGACTAACATGTGCAAGGAAAACGTAACAGTAGTAAATTATAATACAAAGTACGTTGTATAAAAATTTGCGTGTAGTTTTTTTTGCTAAAACCACGTGTCTATGATTTTGTATAAGTTTAGTTGGACGATTCTCGTAAAAATATTTCATATAAAAATACCCAAAAGTCTCTTGAGGAAATTTAGACTGTGTTTATACTTAAAGGCTATTATTATACGAAAAGTTTACCTAAAATTGTCCTTAACATTTTACCGCCAGACTTTAATTGATCCTCGAGGGTGGCTGATAAAAGTCGGATACTAAGACATGGTTCACATTAGACGAGTTCAAACAAAATGCTTTGTGAAAAGAAAACCGGTAAATTAAGAAAACTTTACATTCCAGAAAATTTACAGTCTATTTCTATATGCTTAGTGTTCGGGAAAGAACATAAAAACGTTTGAAATCTTTAAAATGTTTTATTTATTAATTTAACAAGATAAATCGACGCACACCAAAGCGGAATAGAAACGGAAAAGGAAACAGCAAAACAAAAATGTTGCCATCAACAAATATTATGTTTTTTTTTTAATTGAACATAAATTGGCGAGGAGCCTTGCAAAAAAATAAAACTAATCGCTCCTGAATTATAAACTAATAAACTTAGCGTTGACATATATATTCTTAATATTAAACTTATTAATCATCATAAATTGGCAATACAGCTACCTTGTTTATGGCTCGTTTGTGAACACTCTGACCATACTTGACCTCCACTACTCTTACTTTACCGTCTGAGCCTGGATATAAATTTATGACTCTAGCAACAGGCCATTTAAGTGGAGAGCAGTTATCTCCAATTAATAAAACCAAATCCCCCATTCTAATATTCTGCTTAGCCTTATGCCATTTGGGCCGTGATATAAGCTGAGACAAATAATTTTTATGCCACGCCTTCCAAAAATCCTGTTGGATCTTTGTACATTTTCTCCAGAACTTCAAAATATTTGTGTTACTGTTAGAGGTCAAATCTGGTTCAGGAATACTATTTATTGGAGCTCCACACAAAAAATGAGCCGGAGTCAAAAAAGAAAAATCATTAACATCTTGTGATAATGATGTCAAAGGTCTTGAGTTCAATATTCCTTCAATTTGAACCATTAATGTGTAGAACTGTTCATATGTGAAGCAAATTTCTCCAATAACGCGCTTAAAATGGTATTTAAAAAGTTTAACAGAAGCTTCAAAAAGTCCTCCAAAAGTAGGGCTATAAGATGGAATGAATTTGAACTCAATTCCCCTTGTTGTACAAAAATCTGAAACATTGTCCTTGTGGACTTGAGAATTATTCAAAAGATATAATTGCCTTAACTTATTATTAGCACCTTTAAAAGTTGATGCATTATCACAGAAAACGGTAGCTGGGATTCCTCGCCTGGAGCAAAATCTTTTAAAAGCTGCCAAAAAACATTCAGTAGTGAGATCAGATACTAACTCTAAATGAATGCATTTAGTTACAAAGCAAACTATTACTAGCACATAGCCTTTACTAATAATGGATCTGCGAAGAGTTGACTGTTTAATTTGAAATGGCCCACAATAATCCATTCCAATCTGATTGAACACCCTATCCTGAGTAATTCGAGCACCAGGTAGTGATCCCATTAATTGGCTAGCCCGTTCTGCTCTAAATTTGAAACATATGGTACATCTATGAACTACCTTTTTTATTTCTCTTACTGCACTTACAATATAATACCTTTGCACTAAACTAGACAAAGTTAATTTTAATCCTGAATGCAATAGTGACAAGTGCTCATTGCGTATGATAAGTGTTGTAAAATGACATTTATTTGGTAAAATTATTGGATACTTTTGATTATAAGGCACATTGGCATTTTCCAACCTTCCCGCAACGCGCATTATCCCTAATTTGTCTAAGAAAGGATTAAGAGATTTAACATTTGTTTTTATAGGTATGTTTTTTGCCATACATTTAAGTTCTTGATTAAAGTGTAAAGATTGAATGTACACAATCAAGCGTGACATTGAGTATCTAATTTCAGAAGCAGTGAGATTTCTTAAATTCCTATCATCTTTGGCAAGTTTACAGTTATTTATAAATCTAAGAACATAAGCATATATACGTTGCAACCTAGTTAACGTTGATACATTTGAAATAGGAAACATTTCTTGTTGTATGCTACAATTAACAACATTGAGATCATCAATATCGTCTGATATAACCTTATTTAAACTAATTTCTTTGGGAATGAAATTTACATCATAAAGTTCTTGTGGCCCTTGCCACCAAATTTGGCAAGAAGCCAATTGAGTGGGATTTAAACCCCTAGACAAGCAATCAACCGGATTGTTTGACCCATTAACATGAAACCAATTACATTCTTTCGTTAACTCATTGATAGTATGTACTCTATTTTGAATATATTGTGGCTTATTATCAGATTTCAACCACCAAAGTACTATCTGAGAATCAGTAAACAAATACTTATATCTAAAATTAACATTATGAAATAATGATAATATTTTCTTAAACAATTTGGCCAGCAATACTGCACCATTTAACTCTAGTTTCGGTATGGATATTTTTGCATTAACAGGGGCAATTCTTGATTTACTACAAACTAATGATACATGCACCATTTTTCCATGTATAGCTCTTATATAAACACAACTGCCAAATGCAATATTTGATGCGTCACAATAGCCAATTAGATCTACATGGTCAGCATTACATATTTTAAGATTTCGGTCTATTATAAGGGGATCCATATTCATTAAATCACAAAAGAAATTATTCCAAGATAATAACAATTTATCAGGTAGTGGATCATCCCAAGACAGTTTTTCAATCCATAGTTTTTGTATAAATTCTTTTGCCTTTGTGACAATAGGGCCAGCGAGGCCCAAAGGGTCAAAAAATGTCGCAATACAACTTAAGACAGTTCGTTTCGTCCACTCTTTAGGGAGTTTACCTTCTGGCTTGCATATTCTAAATTGATCATTTTTCATATCTAAAGATAATCCTAAAGCCTTTAAAACAGCTTCATTGTTATCAAATTGATGATGTTCAGAAAATACTTGCTTATCCTTTGGAATATCAGACAATACCTTATTGCTGCTTGAGCTCCATTTATGTAGCTCAAAGCTTCCAAGCCTTAATAAAGTAATTAATTCATTACATACCTGCTTTAATTGCTCAATACTGTAAGACCCAAAAAGACAATCATCGACATAGGTATTATTCAACAACACGCTGGCTGCTAATGGATACTTGTCTCCATACCTTATTGCTAGCTCAACCAGGCATCGCGTGGCGAGAAAACTGGAACTCCTGACACCATATGTAACAGTTTGAAGCTGCAAGCACAATAATGGATCATTAACATTACTTCTCCAAAGGATATTTTGTAAATGATTTTGTGAAGGATCAATTCTTATTTGCCTATACATTTGACGGATATCACACAAAGCTACAAATTCATATGAGCGAAATAATACTAATATCTCGAACAACTTCCTTTGCACTGTGGGCCCATTATAAAGAACATCATTAAGACTTAAATTTAAACTTGTTTTGGCACTTGCATCAAAAACAACTCGGAGACGGGTTGTCTGACTATGCTCTCTTATGACAGGGTGATGGGGCATAAAGTAATATTGATCGATGGGCATCTTTGATGATGCTAAATCGATAAACCTGCCATGTCCTAGGTCAGAATACTCCTGAATAAACTTAGTGTAATTCTTCTTTAGTTCAGGATCTTTGCTAAATCTTTTCGCTAAACTATTTAATCGTTGCAATGCTAAATTGAATGAGTTTCCCAATGTTAAATCTTCGATTGGTATTTTGAGTGGCAACCGCACCTGAAATCGATTATCGATTATCTGTACCGAATTTTTAAATTCGGCTTCACACACTTCGGTCTTTGCTATACCCTCTTTCTCAATTTCAGGAATATGTTGTTCGTCCCAAAATTTTTGAAGGAGGGAATCTACACTCTCATTATTACTAGAAATAGCATTTAAAACAACAGGGTTTTCATTATAATTGACAAGACAAATATCGTCTCTTTTTATATTTCCAGAAAGAACATAGCCAAACTTAGTTGATAACAGACATAAATTTCCTTCACATAATTCAATTTTGTCCGGTAACATAATTTTAAAGAATATGTCAGAGGAGAGAAGGAAAGATATTTGGCCTGGTATATTAAATTCATCATCAGCTAAGTTAATATTGTCTGGCAAATTTATATCTTTTAAGTTGAATTTGTTTTGTGGCAGATAGGTAGTTATATTGTCTACCACAGAAAACATTGCATTGCATATATAATCATTGTGCAATGAATTTAACATAATATTCGCAGCCTTGGTGATTAATTGCTGTTTTTGACCTAAGGCTGATACATTAACTTCATGTTTGAATGTGGGCAAACCTAGCTCACACATTAAATCGGAAGAAATAAATGAAATCTGAGACCCAGAATCCAAAAGACCTTTTGCTAATATAAAGGAACCATCGCTTTTAAAAATCTTAACTTTGACTGTAGGCAACAACACCATACTCCCATAAGAAGCACTATTTTGACAGCACACCTTATCATCCTCATGCAATACTGTATGATGCGACTTACTCTTACAAATACCACATTTAAAGAAAAACTTGCATCTATTATTATGAAGGTTAAGACAGATCTTACACAGTTTATTGTTTTCAACAAATTCTAGCTTCTCATTAATGCCTAATAATTGAAATTTTTGACACATAAACAACTTGTGATCAGATGATTGACAAAACTTGCAAGATGGGGATGTACTTGCATGATTTGAGACATGAGGTTTAGAAAGAATGTGAGACTTACCTTCTGAATGCTGACTTTCTTCAAAACTCAAAGCTCTCTTCTCCACAAACTTGAAAAAATCATCCAAGGTTGGTAAGGCATCTTGGTTTCTATCTGTAAAGTAAGCCCTGCAAGAATAAGAATCTAACTTTCTCATTAAAATGGTAATAACTATCATGTCCCAATGCTCCGTCTTTTGACCAAGCCCATTTAAAGCTCCTAGTAGTTGACGAGCTGATGAAACAAACTGTCTTAAGTTCTGCGCAGTACCTTTAGAGATTGCTTGTATGTCTAGCAGCTTATTAATATGATGAGTTACTAGAATACATTTATTGTCATATCTATTATTTAGCAACCTTAATGCATCATCATAAGAGCTATTTACTAGAGGTAGACCTTCAACCAGCATTAGCGCATCTCCCTTCAAATATTTTCTTAAATAGAATAGCTTTTGTATAGGAGCAAGGTTAGTATCACCACCGATTACTGCCATAAACATATCCATGAAGGTTTTGTACTGCACCACATCCTTTCCATCGTAGTATGGTATTTCAAGCTGAGGTAACTTCCTGGTCATGGCGCTATACTCCGGCGTGGTATCCTTAAAAATCGTGCTATTGTGGTTTTCAGGCCCCTTCGCAGAATTTAATATTTTCTTCATGCTGCTTATTGTAAATAAGCACAGTTCTTCTAAGTCATCCTCCTCAAAATTAGAGTCGTCAATTTTATCATCTAGAAGCTGCAAACTCAATTTGTGGTTTCTATAAGAAACCAGCGAATCTTGGAGACCTTTAATTCGTAGCTCGATGGATTCGCAATCGACGAGTACTTGTTCTTGTTGTTCCATGGCGAATTTTTGCGCCCTTGTTAGCTGCCCTTTAAATTGTCCAATTTGGGCTATTAGTTTGGTTCTCTGGAATGCTGGATCATTTGAAATCGCAGATTTATGCGCCATTTTATAATTATAATATTGCCTTGGCTTCCCGAATTGTTGGTATGCGTGTTTTATAAAGCTTTTCCTTGAATGGCGTCAAAAATGGCGGCACGGCACGGCGTCGGATTTTTATTTTTTAACAATTTTGTGTTTTTTACTAAATTTGAGATTATATTTATATGTTCCCGGGTTTCGGCACCAATTTTATGTTCGGGAAAGAACATAAAAACGTTTGAAATCTTTAAAATGTTTTATTTATTAATTTAACAAGATAAATCGACGCACACCAAAGCGGAATAGAAACGGAAAAGGAAACAGCAAAACAAAAATGTTGCCATCAACAAATATTATGTTTTTTTTTTAATTGAACACTTAGTACTTTAATTAGATAAAAACGCAATTAAAAATATTCAATATTAAGAACCTATTTTTCTTCTTGATCAAATGGGGAGTTCTTAATTTGAAAATCTATATTGTTTTTCAGTAGTGGCTTGGGCTTCCTTTCAATATTGTAGGAGACATCTGCAGAGATCATATGTCAGAAATAATTTCCATTTTAGAGTCTTGTTATAGAAGGTCGAGAGATAAAACAAAACAGTAAATCTATTTATTTCGAATAATACCGACAGACGTTATAACGTTACGCTTGCCTAAATAACTCGACCAATGTGAACTAGCTTAATACTTGGAGCCGCTCTATGGCAGAAAACCAAGCATTCGCGAGATAACAAAATTTTCATTGCACTTCCGTGAAAATTGTGGTATCTTTATAATGTAACTTGAAGTTCAAAACACCGGATGAGATAATCTTAAACTCTTGAATGTTTATAATTAATTTGTAAGTAAATTTTAACTAATATAATTATATTACACAGAGACGGTTTGTCACAACTGTAAGTTTATATTCAAATTAAATTTATAAAATATTTTTGTTCAAATTTAATTAGTAATTTTATTTTTTATGATAAATTTACCCGTTAATACCTGTTTTATTTTAAAAGTTTGCCTTTAGGAGAAAAATTATATTTATGTACAAGTACAATAAAATCTGGGAAAGAAATATATTTAAGCTTATCAAGGCATGGAAAGTTGCTTCAAAATATAATTCAGATATTAAGTTTCTTCTTTTGATAACTACATTACATTGGAGTTCCAATCAAAATACTTACTATCAATCTAATATAAGTCGATTTTCACTAATAAATTTCGAAAACTTATATAACCATTGATATAAAAGTGTTTTAGACTGTGTAGTCATCATTTATGACTAGAAAACGAGCGGTAAAACACTAACGGTCCCTCTGAGAGAATTGACGGCACTCATAATGACACTTTTCATTATTTTAATCACTCTTTACAAACAAAAGTCGTTAATTCATTAAAAAAGATGTAATTATTACCACTGATGCCGAAACTTTGAATGATAATAAGAATATTAATAACAATGAATGAAAAGTAACTTTGAAGTAAGCAAGATATCTGCTCTTACCAATAAGAGCGGCTTTTATTAGATTTTTTTTTACAAGTATTATTAAAGTTTTGTGATTATCTAAATATTGTTTTACTTTTTCGTTATGATTCGATGATAATTATTACGAAAAAAATACTAAAATTTGCTTCGCCTAAACATTGCAGAATATGTAGATATTTTGTACAGACTAAAAACTTGTTATGTAAATGAATTTGTTAAAAAGTTTTTTGAGTTCAAGCCAGACAAAGTCTAAAGAGAAGTGTACAAAGTAAGATTAGTCCAAGGTAAGTTTGACGTGATGTCTGTCTGTATTGTTAATCCCATTCAAATAATAAGAGAAATGTAAGCATTGTTTATCTGTAAGTTTATAAAAAAAACATACATACATACATATGGTCATGTCTATTTCCCTTGCGGGGTAGACAGAGCCACGTTCAGCTATTTGGCATAATGCTAGAATTGAGATTCAAATAGCGACAGATAAAAAAGAAAAGAGGCCTAAAAAAGAATCCCAGGTTTGTGAGCCTATCCCTTAGTCGCCTTTTACGACATCCATGGGAAAGAGATGGAGTGGTCCTATTCTTTTTTGTATTGGTGCCGGGAACCACATGGCATATTTTTATAAAAAGAATGTACAGAAATAGGTATAATATGTTTGTCTGTGATGCGGTAGACATAAGACTAAGTATCCAACAGTCACTTGTCTCAATATAACATTTAGTTATTTTGTATTGCTAACTGATAGCGGTTCGGAAATGGAAGTTTCAACTAAACATCTCCATAGACTAGATACCTATATAGAGGTTACACAAAAAACTGTTTTAATTTTTCACCGCGCCGCTGAGCTGGGGGAGGTGTCCCCTGATCGCTACTTATCCACTACGCAAACATTCTTTACAAGGGCTTTTCTCATTCCATTCACTCCAGAGGTTACTGTCATAGATGCACATAGAAATAGATCAAATATCTTTGAATAGAAAACTTGGAATGTTCAAATAGGAAAATGTTTTTAAGGCATGTTCATTAAATTATGATGGCATACGTTGGTATGCAATCTTAATTGCAAAGGTCATGCTGATTTCAGGATTATGGTCACAAGCACACACATACACCGCTCCTTTCTTATATGGGCTAGGATGCAACATAGCTGGGACTAACTACAGGAGAATAGCAACCTAAAGTGTATATTTAATATATAATTTAAAGTAAGAAAAAAAAAACGTCTTGACTGATTACTTAAATTATCATCTTTTATTCCAGCACAAATATATAATTATTTCAGCATATTTCATACACTACATAGTTTTTTGAATAAATGAATGAATGATTTATTGTGTGCCGTGTGGTTCCCAGCACCAATACAAAAAGGAATAGGACCACTCCATCTCTTTCCCATGGATGTCGTAAAAGGCGATTAAGGGATAGGCTTATAAACTTGGGATTCTTTTTTAGGCGATGGGCTAGCAACCTGTCACTATTTGAATCTTAATTCTATCATTAAGCCAAATAGCTGAACGTGGCCATTCAGTCTTTTCAAGACTTTTGGCTCTGTCTGCCCCGCAAGGGATATAGACGTGACCATATGTATGCATGTATGATTTATTGTACAATGAATGAGACATAATACAGTTGTAGTTTGCAGTGACATCTTGCTTTTAGAAAGCCAGTATATTTGTTGTCTATTTGCATGGTGGTCTATGAGTTTTTATTATTTCTCTCGATCCTCTTTTTATTGCCTCTCATATTGACTTTTTATACGGTGAGAATAAATACATTCTGATTGCATAGACATTGTTCATCAGACGAATTAGTTCGCTCGAGGTGTCGTAAAATATTTTGTGGCGTTGTAAATTTTTTTAATATTTTTCGCATGCTTGCGTATTTTTGTTTGAAGGGCGAGCTTAGTAAAGTCTAGAAAATGATAAATTAATCATTTATGTTTGGATATCAGGTCAATATTTTTTAAATTAAGGACTTTTTTAATTCGTATTATTGTATATGTTTCTTTTTTTAATAACCCGAGGTTCTGTCGACCAAATAAGATGCATTAAATATGCTCAAAGTAAATGGTTTTAAATACTAACTTTTCACCAGGACTTTGATGTAAGCGTTGTTACATACATATGCTTAGCTGCTATTATATGACTCACAATATTTTCTAAGTATCATTTGTAAAAGTCTTATATGAAAGTCTGCTATAAGTATTCTCTATAAAGCCGTTGAGTAAACACTATGGGGAGGAAGTTGCGGGGTAAGAAAAACAAAGATAAATCCAACTTAAGGTTACGCATTCAAGATTTGTAGCTTCTGCTTTTAATTTTAACCAATACTCGGTTAATGGTCTGCGCGTAATGTAATTTCTCAAAATTAATGATGTTTATGGTAATAGCAACACACCACCACGATTCGACAGGTTAGGTTCAAACAAAGGTTGCGGAGCTAAGATGGAGGCGTGTAACAACGTAGCTTGCATGATCATGGTCCAAAGATGTATCCGGCTGCCTCTCCAGAGAGTCAAAGATCAAATCAAATCAATCAATCCAATCAATCAAATATTATTTATTATAATTTTATTTTCTCTCAAATATCAAGTAAGTAGTAAATACATAACAAAGGTAAGAATATGAGAGACTGGTGTCTGAACTAAGCAGATGCTTGTATCTCAGAAAACCAGCCTCCCCCCCATTTGTGGTTAACATAACTCATGATGAGAGGTAGAATAATTACATTTAGCAAGGCAATGGAGCGAGACCAGTACACACTCCTGACATAAATGTGTTTGGTGCTCGTACCTTGTGGTTATGGTGGGTGCTAGTAACGGTTCTTTAAAAAAAGAAGCTTGTTTCCTCTGTTGTTAGAGCTCCCTGTTTTCAGGGTTGCAGGCAGGACTCACTTTAAAATGAAATGGTGGCATTAATAACTTGAACCGAAACCCGAAGTTATATAAAGTTAGCCGATTATGTATTAATCTAAGAGACATGATTTTTATTGAATCTGTAATATTTTAACAAATATATTAATTTGTTATCTTATACAATTAATCAAATATAACTAATTAAATAATATACACTAATATTAATTATTTTATAATAATGAAAAAAAAAAATAATGTGCCGTGCCGTGTGGTTTCCGGCACTAATAAAAAAAAAAGAATAGGACCACTCCATCTCGTTCCCATGGATGTCGTAAAAGGCGACTAAGGGATAGGCTTATAAACTTGGGATTCTTCTTTTAGGCGATGGGCTATCAACCCGTCACTATTTGAATCTCAATTCTATCATTAAGCCAAACAGCTGAACGTGGCCTATCAGTCTTTTCAAGACTGTTGGCTCTGTCTACCCCGTAAGGGATAAAGACGTGATCATATGTATGTATGTATATATGAATAAAAAACTATTCTAAATTACAAACTAAAAACTCACTTAATGTAATTTCTTGAGCTAGCCACTCATGGGTAGTTGTCACCGACTGTCTTCTCTGCAGTTGCTAGTCGCGGCTGAATGCGTTTTCAGTATAGATGTAATTATTGTTGTCGTAAATTGGTTACTGTTGTATTGCGTATTATTCACAAATGTGGATAAGGTTGTTGATGTCTCATGTTACCTGGGAATCTATGACACTTTTTCCCGGATTTAAGATTTACCCTGGGGGCAATCGCCAGGAAGGTGTTGTTGATAACGTTGAATTGATAAAGCAATAAATTATTTAACCTTCGCTGTTTAACCCTTACATGACCATAAGATATCCAAGACGAATTATGAGTGTGTGATTATTTATTTTAGTTTAATTGCATGTAAAAAAGAGAAATAATACTGAAAATAATTTATAAATCAAACAGATTTTATAATATTTCATGGGAAACATTTTTCCCTATGGGCCATATGGGTAAATAAAGAAACAGTCAGGTTGATTTTATAAACTCTTATTTATTAGTGCCTAACATAAAAAATATAAATAAAAATGAAAAAAAAAAATGTTAGTTGTGGTACTCCGCGAAACAATTTCGGGTACTTGTGTAACATAAGTGTACATTGCACATGACACATATATTATATGTCCTATTTTCTATGCGCCGTTTAGCGCAGTTGACACACCTTTTCATTTTCTCAGCTTTTTGCATATTATGAGCTGGTAAGTTGCGTTTGTTGCCAATACGTAACTTTTCAGAGGACACTAAAGTTGGCCTAGATCGCTGCCTGCATGTAAAATTATTTATTAGACCCCGTGCTATGTGCTGGCGAAACTCTAGACTAGTCAAAAGTGGCCCTTCCACTCGGTGAGCTTCATGCAACTTTACGTAGACTAGGTACGCATTATTCATGGCAATATCTAGCATATCAAAAAATAGGCGCAAATAATATTTAATTTTTGCTTTTCGATCAACTTCATAACAGGCTTTGCGCTGGTCCATGAGGTCCACACCACCCATGTATTTGTTATATTGCATAACTACCTCCGGACAAGTAACGTTTATTTTTTGGGCAGTTCCTGCTTGCCTCCTCTTTATTGTAATAGTCTGCACTGGGGATATAAAATTTGTCAACATGTGAACTGCTTTAGTATCCATCCATTTGGTAAATGTAATTCCATTTGAACTTACAGCATAAATGTTACCTCTTTGCATACTTTTATCCGTCGGCAATGATTTGGGCACGTTTTTTCTATTTGTGCGAACAGTACCACATGCTTTTGTATTCTGAATCATTAGTTTATGTTGTAAAGCAGGCGAATTGAAAAAAATATCAAAATACACTTCGCAACCTAGACCCTTTAGCTGTTCCGATAGATTTAGAACAACAGACTCGCCAAGTCCGACTTCGGTGTTTGTTTTTTTGCCCGTGTACAGATCAAATTGGTACAAGTAACCTGTTGAAGACTCGGCTCGACACCACATCTTGAACCCCCATTTTATTGGCTTATTTTTGATGTACTGTTTCATTATGTTATGCCCTTTGAATTTGATCATGTGCTCATCAATAGATTGTCTTTTTGAGTTATTCATTGCTGCTTGAAAACATAAATTGAAGTGTTGCATAACGGGTCTAATTTTGTATGCTCGATCGTTTGATTGCCGGTTATTATCATTATCACTAAAGTGTAGATTTTGACGAATTTGCTCAAACTTAGTTCTAGGCATAACATTAGCGACGAACGGGACACTCATGTCTTCATCAGTTGACCAGTAATTTCTAATGGTTGGCAAAACATGGTAACTCATAACAAAATTCATGCCCAAAAACGCCTTCATTTCGTCAAAACTAACAGTAAAAGGTCTCCCATTCTGTTGTGCATATTTGATACTTTCTTTTACTATGATATCAGATAATGATCAAGTTGTGTAACTTCCATGAAAATCTCCATTGGTAACAACATGCCCTGCCGGTCAGAGAGTATATTTATACGCCCAAATTCATACTCACTTTCATGAAACTCGTGTGGTACGTATGAGTTCTTTCTCCAACCGAAAATAGAGATAGTTTCTGAAGAAGAAGATAACGCGCTTTGATTGTTCTGGTCCCGTTCATTTGAAACGGAATCTTCAATAAAAACTACAGCAGTCCCATTTTCTACATCTTGTTCAATAAACTGTTGGTCTTCTTCGTCTAACTGTAGGTCATCTTCTTCGTCGCTATTATCCGCCATCAGCAGCTGTATTATATCTTCATCACCAATATGAAATTCTCTACAACCCTTTCTAGCCATTTCTAGAAAAAATATAATATACTATTAGAAAAAAAATAGTTTGTAAAATTTTAGCGTATTCCTGCTAATTTCCACTCAATCATAATGAAGCATCATAATATAATAAGTCATAATATAGCTCTCCTGAATAGTCTAGCTTTTTGTTGTGTAAGATTTTTCATTATCGGTTTAGTATTTCCGAAGATTAGCCCTTACAAACAAAGTTACAAACTAACACAATACCTCAGAAATACTACACAAATAAATACTTTGCGGACCACAGGGAAAAATATTTCCCATATAATAAATTGTTATTTTCAGTCACTGCTGCTTATTATCTGCAATTAACATTATTATAATATAAAATTGTACTTACCAAATTATAAAAAACTCGCGATAAAACAATGTTATTTTATTTTTATTATTTTACAAAAGTGTAAAATAAGCAGACGTTCCGCCCGCGAATATTCAGATATTAGCGCCAAGAAAGTTTGACAGTTCTTTTTTTTTATGCGTTCAGAAATATATTAAAGGCCTTGAGCATACGTTTTTATATGACATAGATAAAAAATATTATTGACTAGGCAGTTATTGAACAACAGATTACGAATGTTCCAAAAGGGAAAAATGTTTCCCTTAGTCTTGAAAGGGTTAAATATAAATACAAACTCCTATGAAACTTAAAAAAATGACTTCTTGCATTGAATATTTTTGAGTTGATTTTTCGAAAATAATCTGAGTGATGACTTTTAACCTAATGACAGTTATTTCAATAGAAACAATGCACACTTGTAATTTCTTAGAAAAATATTTTTTGTTTTACCTTGCGTGATTTTTCATGTCTCGAAATAGAAAAGGAAAACTGAAAAATATTTATGTGCCTACCGAAATATTATTTGTGTAAACGTGTAAATTTTGAGATCACACTACAAGTCAAAAGATGGGTTGGAGAGAAATTTGGAATCTAAGCAAGAGATTCCCTGAGATAACCTGTGGAATTTCAAGAAAATTGGTTAATCAGATAAATCTTGAAGAGGTAACAAAAAACAGCTACCAATTTTTATATTAAAAGGTGCTGTCAAAAAGTTCCTATGAAATTAATATTTTATATATTTTTAAAACAAATGTCACGAAGAAAGTTTTTCTACGAACTAAGTATTTGAACTCGTTAACATTTCTCATATTTGTGCTCATTAGTATTTCTCGCCAAAAGTAAGAATCATTAAAAGAAGTAGTTTCCTTTGGAATCTTTTAAACTTGTTAAATTTCCGCCAACGTGTCGTCTACGTGCTAAATGTCTCCAATACTCCCAGCTACTTTGTTATCCTTACTTTTACATGTTTAATCGTTCCCGAGGGAATGAAGGGCCCGAATCGGGAATCGAGACGTGCTGCTATAATCGGTTTGTCTAAATCTGGTGTGACATTGTAATGTGTTCATTTATTTAGAACACGTTTCGTGGATTCAGTCTGTGGTTTAGGTAATGTTGTCTTGTTGTTTTTAGAAGTTTAGTAAGACATTGTTTGGTTAATCTTCATTGTAAACAAAATCAATTTTAGGATATACGATATACCCTCACGGATTCTAATTGTTCCGTAAAATTTAACCGCTTTTCTTTGTATATGTAAAATTAGAAAATAAAAAAAGAGGTTTGAAACTGGGCGTAACTATGAACAAATATATAGGCTAGGTTTTTCTGCAAAAGTATCGGAGTCTAGATGAAAGTAGCTTCGTGTAAAAACGGGCATCTCTCTAGGGACGTACGTCAAGAGGAAGTTTACATCATAGAAATGAATAAATAAGTTAGATCCCGCGGCAGGATCTCTTTGTCCTATCAGTTAGTGAAATTTCAAAAGTAAGGCAGTTGACAGTGAAATTCCTTCGAAGCTACTATAAATGTCTCGCTCCGCTTTTGTACACTATCAAAATTTAATGAGACGTCTAATCGCGAGATTGTAAAACATCAGAAAGTCAAAACACGAGGGAAGCCGGGCGACATGTGTGTCTTATTAACCAGCACTTAAACAGGGGTTTGTGTCTAATTCCGAGTTGTTCTCGATGCGACATTAAGTCGTTACGGACCCTGCTCGTCTAGAAAATTAAGGTGGGGTGGCATTATTAGCGAAATAACAGTGCCGTGTGGTGCCCGGCACCAATACAAAAAGAATAGGACGACGTATAAGGGGACTAAGGGATAGGCTTATAAACTTGGGATTCTTCTTTTAGACTATGGGTTACCAACATGTCACTATTTGAATCTCAATCATTAAGCCAAACAGCAGATAGTGGCCTATCAGTATTTTCGAGACTTTTGTCTCTGTCTACCCCGCCAGGGATACAGACGTGGTTATATGTCCTATCCTCACCTGCCTAGAGGTGAGCCTTTTGTCAATGATCTTGAATTTGGTAAGTCAGGTAATAACTTAAATTTTACTTGACATAATGGAGTGCTGCCATATCGCACCTCCGCTCCGGTGCGACACTGTCACTTATGCAAAAATTGCAAAAATGAGTTACATATGTAATAACTCTCCTAATGCTTCCCTTAACTTGGTGCGATAACGTTACTTTTGTAGTACACATAGTTACCGCAGTATAAGCTATTCATCTTGTAAAAATCTTCAAATATGACAATGTTACGGGATGTTAAAGTATTAAATGCTTCTCTTTTAAATTGTGTTTTTGCATAAGTGACAGTGTCGCACCGGGGGTGCGATATACAAAATACCAAATCTTTTCTCTCAATAATAATAGTTAGCAAGTTATAGATATGATAACGTGAATTAAATTAACTAAAACTTGAAAAAAAATTGTTTTCTAAAACGAACAAAATTATTTAATCAAACGCTCTCACGAACACCACAACTTTATCAGTCGTAACTTCATTTCTGTAAGTCTCCATGAGTAGATTACAAGTAATTAATTTATAAGAATATGGGAACAAGGTACGCCTTCAGAATTAGAGGTGTTATGAGGGGTCTAAAGCCAGATTGTATTGTAATTTAATGGTGCTTGTCTAGTGACAGTGGCAGGTGACTCGATTTAAGATATGAGTTTTGTTATAGTTTGGCTTTAGAGAATACCAATGTTTACATACATACGTTAATAAAATCACACCTTTTTCCCGGAGTTGTAGGCAGACACTACATCTTTCCACTTGCCACGATCTCTGCATACTTCCTTCGCTTCATCCACTTTTATATCTCTCTTCATGCAAGCTCGGCGGTTTCGGGTACTCTTGACCTGGCCCTTTGCCATGATGTCCTTAAATTGATCAAGATACATGTTTCTTTGTAATAATTTCAGTACATTAACAAAATTGATATGTATATATAACTTAGTATTTAATGCGGCAATCAGCCATAAAATAACTCCTTCCCAAACTTTAAAGAAGCAATATTTTCTTGAAGGATACAATGTCTGATATTAAATTTTAAACAGATATCTAACTGACCTGATATTATAATGGGAGTTCTATGCTGAAGTCGAGATGAAAATGCTTCGGGCGCTCAGAATAATTAAAAAAATAGTATATATTTTTGTTCATTTGGGGTCTTGCATGTTAATCTTTGTTTAAAACACAGTATTTTTGAGTTATTATAGAATTTTATAATAGTTTCAGATTAGATTACGTACTTATAATTTATATTTTTTTAATAAAACAATTTTAACACCAGACAAACCGTCATTTTATAAAGTTTTTCATATAAAAAATTTCAGGATGGCGGAGGTAATTAATCTCCCAAGCGCAAAGTGATACGATGACGTCACGCCATGAAAAATTATGAAGACTTAAGATGATAGATGTTCCTGAACCTGCTTTTACTACTATATTATAATACGGTATACATATATAATTGTACATAATCTGAATCTCTCTCGAAATTAAAGAAGTGGACCTCTTTTATTATTGAATATCGCAGTATAAATTAGGTTCAAATTTCACAAGACATCATGTTGCTAACCCAATGCCTAAAGAAAATATATCAAGTCTATCTCTTGTTTAACATTCTGCGCGTAAGTGGAGCTGACAATCATTATGAATTTTCTTCGCTACCACGTATTAATTTTTTTTTATTTTTTATTTTCTATGTTTCCATCTTGTTGGTTAATCTCATAGTTAAAGAATATAAAGAAAACAATAAAATGTATACTTTTTAAAAGTTTGTGTATTTGTATGTTGTTCTGGATAATTATTAGATTTTTGTAAAATATTAGATATTTATTCTAGTGGTGGAGTCTACGTTAAATCTGTAACTTTTTTTCCATGTTCGTCATTGCCATCAATTTTCCTAAGATTCTTGATAAACACATCTCAGCTATGCCGCAAACTGAAGGGTTATTCTCTATAAAGCGAGGGAGGCTTGCAATTTGAGGCAAGCTGTTACTTTTAATGCGTTATTCGGTTTGGAATTAATGATTTTATTCCCGACAATTACCAGCGATTGTGGGATGAGATTGCAAGTTTCATCAAAATTGTTTACGACTGTTTAAAATTTAATTCGGAAGTATTTTGGTTTCAGATATAAAATTAGATTTTATTATTTCTCTATTGTCTTCTAAAATCGCACTACACACTTTTCTAGTGGTTCATTAAATGCCCTTAACATTTCGTCTTTTAGTGCGGCTACGATATGGACGGACAGACGGACATGACAAAAACTATTAGCATTTTTGCTATTTGCTACAGAAACTTGATAAAAGTTATATATTTCAAATGAAACTCATTTTGCCTCAAGTCTAAGAAAAATGTAGGAGAATTTGTTATTCTTTGTTAAAGTGAAAATACCATATCTTAGAATAAATGTAAAAGTCAGCATCTTTACCCTAAAATCGAAATTTCCGCTGTATTTATATAAATGCGAGTTTTGTTTGTCTTGTCTGTCAGAAAGTTCCCGTATCAATATCTTCGTGTTTGCATAACTACTTACGGGGGTGAATCACATTGATACCTGTGCCATACGATGTTTACGAAGATTCCTGTACTAGATAAACAAAAACATAAAGATATTGATTTTGGGCACAACCGTTACCAAGAGAACTTTATGTGAATGAAGATTATAATATTAAGATTGGAAGCTTTCCGGTTCGGCTATATCGAATACAAGAATAATATATTCAATCATATATTCTTTTTATAAAATCGATAATTTTAGTAAAAGTAGTTTTATTTTTCGTAAAGCCATTTCTTCCAGTTAAGTACATAAGGTACATAACGAAAAAACAGATTATTCGGAAAAATAATAATAATGAAAAAAAATTATATTCATTCAGAACATATCTAATTTCGCCACGCTCTGGATGAATAGCAATTTATATCCGAAAACGCCAAATCAATATTATTAGATGTCCGAAGACGGACGATAATACCCGCGAAAAAAGGCCGGACGGTGAAATAAAACGCACTTGCGCGCATAATATACGTTTTATTAATAAAAAAGCTTCGGAGAATCGCCCATAAATAGCCTTAACGGCTAGTGAGAATGGCAATTTTTCCGATACACGCAGAGGCATTTGTTTGACAAATCCTTAGGGAATATGCGACACTATCCCCTGTATTATCTCGGTAGAAGAATGGGGGTCATTCCCGAGGTGATGACGGCATATCGCGATGTCTAAAGACTCCTACTAAATCATGTCTACCTGGTATTTTTTCTATTTGACTAGGGTAAAACAAATGTATGGATAGACTTTATTTATAGAGGGCTTTTGTGACTTCTATTTTAAAGTAGGTTTTGTGAGTGATAGCGGAATTATTTTCAAGTTATATCCTGATATAATCAATTTGGTGGTTTTCCAACACGTTTTCGTCACAATGTGTCAGTTTATGTAATGAAAAACTCAGATTTATATCAGTACATTGTTTTTGCACTGTCATTGGCACTGTTATTGGATTAAAATCGTTTATGGAAGCAGTTTATAAATTTTAGTTTTGATTCTACGACTAAAAATCATTTCAGCGTCATGCAACATGTGACAAATTTATGTTTTCATTTAATATTCCTAAAAAATTATGTTTCAAGTTATTTTAGATAAACATTTTTAAGTTGTTTTAATTACCAAAATAATATCTCCTATGAAAATTATATGGTATGGTTTCAAAAACAACAACGCAAAACTTCTCGATGAATCCCATTTTACTTTTAATGATTCCTTTTATTATGGTTAACAAGGGCCTCAGTTTCCAGACACAATTGAGCGATCAGTATGCAAAGCCAGCGTTGTGTATTAAGCCGATTTCGAGAAGGAAGCGTTAAAAGAAAATTTATTGCATTGAAAAGTCGCAAGTAATTAATAAGACATTTGAAGTTGCGTGAAAATGTAATTTAGATTGTTTTCCGTGAGCGAGGGTCGCGCCGTTTCCTGTCTGGAATCGAAGAATCCTTACAAAGGAGGCTTATTTATATATGGCGGCTTTATATTAGCGTCTTTAGGGTAACAGGGGAGCATAATAAAAAAAGAATCAGCATCGATGTCTTAAAGCGTCTACCGGAACGTGATAGCGACGCGCCCGCCGCAAAATGGCTGGTCCACACTCGAATAAATTACGCCACCCCGAATCGAACGTTCGATTCTTTTGAAACCGTTCCGTTTCTTACCTCGCCTTTATTAGTGTAAGCCAGAGACGATTATCTTAAGCCGCCATTACATATTCAAATTGAACCCATTACGCTTTGTAGAAATTGACGCGAAATAAAATGAAGCCTTTGAAAGCGTTTTTGGCATTGAGATGGTCGTAATGAGATTTTTCAGAGACATTAAGGTCATTTCCGTAATCTTATAGTGATTTTTGTATACCTTATTTATACATAAAATTCTTTTCTTTAAACTTTTTTTGTTGACATTTTTATTAACTTCACTTACTTACTCACTAATAATTAACTTTATTATATCAAATAAATATCTTTTATCTCGTTATCATCAAATGAAATCATTATGTATGTGCGTGTGGTTTCTCTATTAAATATACCTAGCGCTTCTAAAACAAATTAATATGCTTAGTCTTTAACTTTATGAAAATCGTGGGACCATAGATAAAATAGAGGGTGTAAAGAATGACTCCACACGACTAAATTAAATGATGCTTGGTTTGTGCTCCGGTTTCCAACTCAGTAACTTTTCGTGTCCGAAAAACATAATTTTTGCGCGACTGGCCAAAGATTAACATTTAGATACCACACATCTCTTTGTTACCAACGGAAACCATTTCTTCTACTCCCATACGTTTAAATGGGATTTACGATGGTTTTTAATGTGATTTTGTTAAGGATTTTAATTTTCATTTATTGCGTTTTATATATTAATACATCTAACTTGGATTCTAAATAACATACCGACTTATCACGGCTTTCCTCCTGATGATGAATGATGGTGGTCAATTAGAAAAGTGTCAAAATAACGACGTCGAATCGTTCATGGATGAGAAGTTTTGGCGGCCAAATGACTGACAAAAAGACCGTCGAAGAATAGATCATTTAAAAATACATATTAAATCCTGTCTTTATCATAATGAAGTAGACTACGCCAGCGGTCCGGGAAGGCTAAGGTCAACGTTGGAAGTTAGATTCAGATAGTGACAGGTAACCCATCACCGAAAAATGCACAATTTAATACTGGTATTTTTCTATGCCCAGCTTGTTTTGTACCGGGTTTGTTCCGGCGAGTAGTTTATTTCTGTTTTTCTTGATGAATTCTTATGTCATATAAATTATTAAAATATATTTATTAATAACAACATTTCTGCAACAACATCAGTCTTGTAAAAAGTTTAATTAATTAACATTTGCATTTTGTATAACATAAAACAAAGAAAGCAACTCAAATTGATATTTTGAATAATAAAAGGCGGTAGGAAACCCGGGGAATTATTATGAGTAACGCAAACATAAGTCAATAGCCTGCCGGATGGTCAATATTGGATTAGCTGCCAAAAGGAGCCAAAAAGCAACGTATACAAAAACCTTTTACAGCGGTAAGAGCTCAGTAAAAATATTTATGAAACGGCTTGGCGGTGTGGAAGGGGCTTTAATTAATTACGTTGTAATCAAAATTATTTTTTCGAGGCTAGAAAGAGCTATATTGTCATTTCATTGAGAAATTAACATAAAACGTGTTTTAATAAAAAAAAAATAATTAAATATATTATATGCACTATAAATATTAATAATAATGTAATAAAAAAAACTAAAAGGAACCTAGCTTCGAAATTTAATGACATTGACGATAAGCTATTGTTTCGCGCTAAAAAGCAGCTTAGTAAATGAAATTGACACTTAAAAGAACTTCAAATTGTGACATAATAAATTCTAAATTAAATTGAATAATATTTATACCTACTACCTATCTACCCACATACTTTATCTATTTAAACATTATATCCACAAATTAAACATCAGGAAATAATTATTCTGACACGAAAAATCTGTTTCCACACTCACCAACTTAACACGTTACCGACGGGCAATAGTGCAGAAGGGTTCGGGCTCGCCATTGTTTATACAAAGTATGGAATAATATAATCAGAAGTGAAGAAATAGGAATCCACCGAAAAACCAACAGTCGGGCGAATTTGCTTAGGCTAGCGGTATAAGTGGCGCGGCTAGATAGGGACCCATCTACCCTCAATGTCTGCTGCGGAGATTAAAAGAGATGTTGTATGTTTCTATTCTTTGTTTCGATATAATTGCCTCTGGAAACCAGTGGTCTATGCAGTGCTTTATGATCGGGGATGTAATTTTCATTCTTGTTGTCTCTGATTTCTGATTTCTTCGCATAGCATGTTTGGGCGTAATTTTTTGATCATGAACAGAAAATCTTTGCCGCGTCTTTGTAGACTAAATAATATATGGAACCGCTAAGTAATTCACAGGAATGGATATGTCGTAGGTTTTGAAGAATAATAGTATCCCCCTCTTTTTATGTATGTATCTAAGATCAATAGCGATACTCAAGATTATGGGAAAACACCAGGAACTTCTTGAAATGGAATTTCAAATAGAAGAAACCTTACAACTTTATTGTGCTATAGAAAAGGATAAAGATAATTAGTTAAATTGCCCTTCAGTTAAGCCCTAAGTTAAAATTAAGAAAATTCACCCAAGCAATCAATAAGAAAAATGTTTATATTTCATAAAGAGCATACCTTTTCTCATTTCTGGCGCCATCTGCCGTCGGACTTATTAAAAGTGAGACGCACCTGTCAATCTTCACAGTTTTTATTTCCGGGCCCTCCTTGAGTTCCAATATTTCTTATTGACCCCGGTATTGTGGAGTCGCTTTGTTATTATGTTCTATTTGTAACTTTCGGTTTCCAAATTAAATTCCTCAAGTGTTCAGAATATATCTATTGTTTATACAATTTACTTCATCATCGTCCTGGCTTAAGTCCTGGTTACATCCAGAACTCTCTAGAATGTTCGGGGTGCGCCATTGGGTGAATCAGGTCCTCTCCCATCTTAACTCCACAACCTTCGCAGCGGAACCCGATTCATACTTTTTCATGGTTACATATGTATCTACTTGACTAAAAGATACAGCCCAGTTTACGTGTAAGTTCGCTATTAAATAGTTTCTAGTCTTGTTTAAATTTCCATTACAAAATAACAGTGACCGATCCAAATACGCCAAATTGAAACGATGATAGGCCGGACCATTCCTGAAACATCTCAAACACCAACACAGAATAGGTCCGTCCAATCCTAAATAAACATTAGGGCGAATACACACTTCGATTTTCGATTCTCGCCACTACATTAATTCGGGCGTTCATTAAAAATGCCATCAGCCGATCTTAACGAAGTGCTTTGCAATTAAAGTCGCCGCTGACGTCACACCCTCGGCCTACGAGAGCCCTTAAGTACTTGATGCTCTTTGAACGGAATATCTTGAGAAATTGAAAAATTGATTCGTGATCGATGGGCGGCAATAGTGCCCAGGACAGGAATATAATTTGCAATTGAAATGGTTGATGAGGTTAGGTGTTAAAAGATAAAACCTCAAGCATAGTCTAGTTAGTAATGTCCATTTTTATTTTATTTGTTTTTCTTTTAAATATCTTTAAATACAGGTGTATTTACTACTCAGTGTCACCCTCAACAAGCCTAAGATGTTTGAACAAATCACATCAATAAACATTACGAAACAAGAACGCCTACAAAGGAATTTTTCCAAATAAAATGTGTCTATTTGCACCAATTTACAAAGAATCGGAATAATCTTCTTTCATTAACGTGTCAAAATCTTATTACAGCTACCCGCATAAGGACATTAAGGGGAGATAAAACAGACGCCCATTAGCAAAAAGAAAAAAGTCGATACTATCGCCCGGTGAGGTGGCAATCTAATTTTTTCTTAAGTCTCAGTCAATCAGAAAAGAAATGAGCCTAGCAGCTATCGGTTTTGTTACACAACGTAAGAAATTTCTTGGCTAGGTAAGACACGATACATTTAAAATGAAGAGTCGATTTGAATAAGAAACTAAAAACACGTGTGTTAATGTGTGAACTTTGTAATTGATATCTTGCTAGTTTTTAAGAAATTATTATTTCTTTGCATTAACTGCTTTTATATATATATACGAGTATATACAAATATATATTTTTCAAGTTCACCGCTCTAAATTATTTGCAAGCAACTTGATGAAGCCTTTTCAAATTCTTTATCTACCTAATAAATAAACCATTTTACTATTGCTTTCCACTAATTGTGTCTTCAGCGTAGCATAATTAAATAAAACAATAATATATATATAATAATGATGAAAAATCTTTATGGGAATTAACTTGTTTGAAACTTTAATTCGTGAGACATGCTTGTCATGTGGATTCGATATCACAATGCGACTAAATGTTGATTGGCTTAAATGTCTTATACTATAGTTTATTTTTAACTTTAATACGCAAGCACATAGGGTGTATTTTTCTGTGTTTTAAAATATTACAGTGGTTTGGCGTTGATCGTTGCTTGACATTAGTTAGGATAACGATTGACGAAGATTTATGTGACGCGTGGGTTTCAAAGGGGAGTGGGCTTAAGATTGGCAAATAGACACATAAATACCGTCTATTATTGCTTTAGAATTCGTATTTTGACCTTAAGGTTATTATTTTATGAAGTAGGTATTAGTTTTTTTTAAGTCTTTTTTTTAGTTTGATTTTAATTTTTTTTATTCTTATTATTAGAAACTAAACAACTCAATAAGAATTCTTTAAGTTCAGTATTATTTCAAATGATTGAAATGGCCCACGTAGAGAATATAAATAACATAACATTGTTAGTCTCAGTGAAAATTATAATTGTTGAATTTTAAATCTTCCAGTAATCTATACTAAACAAACATATACAAATATCCATTTTAGCAGACCAAGCAACATATCTATGTAAGTATCTGCCAAAATGAAAGACCACCTAATCCTTCACATAACTCTGTACACCGTTGATAAAAGTTGCAAATTACGTTCGATTTGAAAAGTGCAACAAATCGTCACTAAGCCAAAATCACCCAGTTATCATCCCTCCACACCCAGGGTGTTTAATTGTGAAAGAAATCTTTGCTCTTTGTCAGCTAGGAGTGGGGTGGACTATTGATTTCTTTTGTTTTATGCTGATTGAGACACCTTCGCCACCCCACGCTTGCACGCCTGACAAAACACTTTAGAAAAATGCGGAATCCGATTGAACCTTATTAGAATTTGTTGCAACTCTTTTTGACGTGTGAGTGAGTTATTTTCGGTGAAGAAATAATATTTATTGTTAGATGTAAGAACAGGGATTACGTAATGCATGATGATCACTAAGAAAATTTTATTTCTATTCATTTTGAATTTGCCAATTCGTTTTACTTGAGTGTGCTTTTTGTTGACAAAAGCAGTGATAAGCAGCTTTTAAGTGTTTATTTTATACTGATAGATCTAGTTTGATTCTGAATTATCAGTTTTTTATGTTCAGGCTATGATTTAGTTTATCGCATTTTTGTTTAAACTAAAAAGAAATCTATTTTCAGCTAAAATGTTTTTGCGAATTTTTGAAGATTATTTATGAATAATGAACGAATCCTTTTTAGAGAGAATAAAACACAAAGACAAACTTTACTAATAGGGTTTGTGTAGGAAAACTGCAACAGGACACAAAATCGTATAAACCTTAGAATTCTACGGTATTATAAACCAATGTAAGTACTTGGTTACCAGACTCTATTCCTGGAAAAAATGTAAATCTGGATTTGTAATCCACTCAAATTCTAATCCGACTTAGTTTATACAAGGATCATCTCTGATTTCAAAATGGACGTTCATCCGTGCCTTTGAATACAGGAACTGCAAAATTAGAAATATGCGTCCATCGAGTTGGATTGTTAAAACAAATCCTTGTTTAAATAAGTAGTCTTTGTTCCGTTTTTGGATTTTCACTCGTCTTTCAGCGGTGTTGTCCTTCTGTCGTCAGCTGCTTTGATCACCAACGCTACTTATTGAAAAACCGTAGAGACATTCATTTGTTAATTTATATAATTTATATAAATAATATTTTTATACATACAAACAAATATTTTTAATTTAGCTATTTACTGCATATCATATTAAATACAACGAAAAATTGATTACGTAGTCAATAATGTTAGATTAAGGAAATCTTTTATAAAAGTTTCAAATAAGCATTGAGTATAAAACATTCATATTAGTAAAAAATGTCCTACAAGTTTAATGTATGTTTATCTGTAATATTTCATTTTCTATTATATCTAGGTATTTTCAATTGTAAATTGGAGGTTAAAAAAGTAGTAATATATTCTTTCTTACTCAATTCACAGAAAATTCCCTGTCATGAAATGTTCTTCAGGTTGCCTGGAAGAAATTACACAATGCAATAAGGCCGCCTTTTGTACATTACTTTAACAAAAGCTTAGGATAAATCTATTGTTATAATTTCATATGCCATAAATGGTATTCTATCTTTCTAATTTCTGGTCTTATTCGTAGGGTCCAACGGGAATATATTTCCAGAGCGCTTTCATCTGCAAACACTGCTTCAATATTTAATAATCCTCTGGTAACGAGCTATGGAGCTTCCAGTTAGAAAAGTTTAAATGGTCTGCCGTTTATACACATGTATGTGGCTACATTATCTGAAGAGTATGTAATATAATCGAACGTTTTGCAGTAGATTCATAAACTAAATAAATTAGATTTCAGTACAGTAAATGCTAAAACTTTGCGTCTCTGTGTATTAATAAAGCCAAAAGTATTTAGGAACAGAATGTGGATAGATGTAGGGTTAAATGAAAATTCTAAGGATGTTAAATTTTGATGATTCCTCAAAAGTATACGTATGTAATGCAGATGCAAAATATGAATTTTTACGTCTCTTGATTTTTGTATCTGTCTCAGTCCTAATAAGCTACGCGGGGAATCGATTTTTATTATAATGACTGTGTAACTACTATATTGCCATGTTTTTAATGTTAGTATTAAGAGACTAGGCAATTTCAACGGTTTGTTTCAAAGGATGCACATTTAAACTGCTCTTACTGCATAGGAATAGAGTTTCTTTTACGTTATTCCTTTGGCAAAGATTGTAATGATCAAGATTTTCATTCATAATCGCAAGGCTTAATCGTCCCCCTTGGCGGTGGGTCAAGCAAATTTGACGGGAGATTATAATAACTGCCCGTTACTGTGCCTTGTTTGTCTTGCCTCTAATGGCCGTGGTTACTGCATATGCGGGCTTAATTAATAAGGGTAGTTATGTAAGTAGGAATTTTGATGTTTTGTATCCATCAACTTGATGAACATTGGTCAGTTCCGTTGATAGTAGATATAAAATGTGAATATTTCGCATTTTTTTTGTATTTTGAATTTTGTATTTGTTTGTAATTAAAAAAAGTGTTATAAATAATTTCGTACATTGACGTTGAATCTTATTTTTAAATTATTTTGACTCGCGTTTGCATTTAAACTGGTTTCATCGTAGACAGCCTCAAAAATGTCGAATCAAATCAAGCATTGCTACGTCAATGACTAGGCGTGCAGAAGTGGTAAGCAGACAGAGGTCAGCAATAAAGTGACCGTCGTCACAGCGTCACGTCTCGCCGCGACACCCTCGTTGTGGCCGGCCGAATCTGTTTTATTGACTCTTGCGGCTTCTGCATTCCTGGTATCGGGTTATGTGATTGAAAGTGAAAATGAGACCGATTGGATATTTATAGTCTGTGCATGTTTTCGTTTTCACGCTTCGTTTTATTAAAAAAGTTTCACTTTATTTCTATTTCATTAGCTTTTCAAACCTAGAAAAAATAGATATTATAAAAAAAAATGTACCTATTTAAATATTGTCTAATAAATTATTTTGACGATAACTAATGCAATATAGTCATCGTGATCTATAAAATCATCTAATTGTATCCCTAGTTGCTACAACCCTGGATAACCAATAATGATTTATTTTTTTCTGACCGTTAAATTAATACAAACATTTTATCAATTAAAAAATTACCAATATTGAAAAAAGAAATTAGTCATTATTTTGTGCCTGTGCTTTATATGCGGAGATAAATTGCCATAATTACAGACAAAGAAATAAGACGATTTAAATACGGCGACCCTTCTGTATACTAACAAATATCACTCATATTTCAAAGTCGCGGACATCTGGACTTGGACTGAGGGTTTGCTTCAGAAATAATTGACCGTGGTCAACCCTTGCACTTGATGCCTATAGCGAGTAATAATTATTATCCTATTGTATCGTGTAGAGAATGAAACTACTCCAATCTTATAAGAGGAAGTTGTAAGAGGCGGCTTGTGAAAATATAAGCTGTTCAATGCTAAATACACAATAACACTTAACCTAGCCTAGGTAAAGTTGTGATTGGTTGGGTTGTCAAGTAAACTAGATTAGTTAAGGGACCCAAGGCTCTAAAGGAATATAGAGAGGATTGATAAAGATTCAACCTTACTCGAATGATCAAAGACACATACTATATTTTAAAATACCAATACTGTTGAATGTAAAGACGTAACTACTATCAAAATTCACGGGGATCGGTGAAACAGGAACCTATCTATAAATTACAGAGTTAATCATAGATTTGAAATTAAAAAAAAGAGAACAGACGAGGGCGTCAAGTTGTCACATTTCAACACTCCCTTTGCGACGGGCCTTAAAACGCAAATTCGGCAATAAAAAGAATGCCCGGCAAAACATTCTTCCTGGACACTGAGTCTATACAATACCCGTCATCCGCCATTTCAGCTTATTCTATTTTTCTCGTACTCAAAATATTTAAGAAAGGAATTAATGAATCTTCAACATTCATCGCACAATTGTGAATCTTATTTCGATGTTATAGGATATTTTCTTGCGTTTTTGCTATTCTTGTGGTAAGATTTAACAATGAAGGGCCTAATTAGCTGTCAAGGTTTCCAGACTGGGTCCGATTGTCTGTCCTAGAAATGCAAATTATTCAGATGTCTCTAGTGACGCGCTGTGCAATGTTCCATTAAGTATGCAAGGTCTCAGAGCGCTTTTTCTTTGGTTTGCATTGAAGCTACACTTGCTTGTCAATTAATATTATTATCAAGTTCGAGGAATTACATAACCTCAATTTACCTTTAATGAAACTGTTTCTTTTTCTTTTTTCAAATCTTATTTTTTCTATTTTCAAATTGCTTTTATTCAGATCTGTTGTTATAGATATGTGGATAATTGTTTTGAAAGATTTATCTTCGTTATGCAAACTCGCTAATGCCTAATGTGTGTGATATGCTAAAATCAAAATAAATCACGAACAACTAGAACATTCACAAACAATTAAGGGGGGAATTTTGGGCGCTTGCCTAATTGGTATGTGATTTGCAAGTGTTTCTAATTGCGACGAAATTTGCGAATCCAAGGCGATCAGTCACAGCTCCATTGGTTAATTAAACCATTTGTCTAATAAGTTCCGTTCATGCTGACATTTTTACAGTTGTACTTAAATTTTTAAATATTTAGTATCACAGTTTGAAAATGTGCATTTTCTAGCATGTAGCTTGAAAATAATTTTTGAAATGGTTGTTTTTTTTTCTTTATATTATGTATACCGCCTACATCTCGTACATTAAACACCTATTGCTAAGACAGGATTTATAAATATATATATGGAGTGACGGAGTTTTTGTGGAAATAATTTTAATTACATTAGTCTTTAAACATTGCTTTGCACTTCATTAGCTCGTCAACATTCTAACTGAGCCAAGTTTGCTCAGTCGGACTGTTGACTACTTAGGTGAGCTCACAATTTTTTTTGTGTAATTCAAATCTCTATAGGTCCATGCGCATGTATTGTATCCTTCGACCAATTAAGAAATCGTTATCATACACATTCTGTTTGAAATTTTGGTAAAGCCTGGGTACAATCAACCTGAAGATATTTTGAAATAGCAAACCATCTCGTATTTCGTTTTTACCAAACCCATTCCATTACGTTGTGCCAACATTACACCTCTCGTCTCCGGAAAGGTTTTCATTAACAGCATCGCCTCACATATTTGTCATAACCCGACGGCTGTTTTTATTTTAATTGGGGTTCCGTAATAATATACTTAAATTTTTCTTTTAGGCATTGGCTGGCAATCTGTCACTATCTGAATGTCAATTCGAGCTGAACATGGCCTTACAGTTTTTTCGACAACGCTGGTCTCTGACCCCGTAAGGAAATAAGATATTATCAAGAGTTAACTTTCATCGTTCATTGAATTGAAAGACTTAATTTAATAGGTAGATTACTTTTCAATAAAAAATAAAACAGAGCATTCAAAAATAATTTTAAATATGTTTTTCTTTCCAGGCAGCCTGCATGTATGACTTTTCTGGTAGAGTCAACATGACAAAATATGTTTCAATATATGTTTTTAGAATTAAACTAAAGTTTTTGTATCAAAGTAACAAATAAGGAACCTTAATAAATATGTCGATTCGTCCATGTTCGAGTCTCCCACCCAAGTGGCTGCACTCGGCGCTTGCTTCTTTTTCGCACATTTTTAATTTACGTTGTTTCAGTTTTGTTCCTTCGTATCGGACATAATTGCCGGACATTTTGCTGCCGGAATTCATCGGAATTTGTAACATTGTCGTTCTAATAATACCTTCGTGAATAATCGGTTCAGACGGGGGAGGGTTTTTATTTATTTAGACTCATTTTTAAACAGACTTGTGATATTTTGCTTTGGAAACTTGTTATGTTTTGAATTCCATAGACAATGTCAAAAATATTTTTTAATTATGATCTTTATCGATGAATTAACTATATCAATGTAAAATCTACTCTGTATTTTTGTATGCACTCCATCTCTACACCCTGGATGACGTATACGGCAATTTAGGGATAGGCTTATAAACTTGTGATTCTTCTTTTAAGCCATGGGCCAGCATCCTGTCACTATTACAATCTCAATTCTATCATTAAACCAAAAATTTTAACGTGGCTCTGTCTACACACCAAGGGATATAGACGTTATTATATGTATTTATAAGAATTATCTACTCTGTGCATAAAATTATAAGAGTCTAATGATGATAATTGACCATTTGATAACTTGGTATTATCCATAAAAAATATGTAAAGAACCTATTTTTTAGTCTTCAATCGCCATCTTTATTTAGTACTACATAGCTAGATATCGTATTAATGATAAAATAACAATGTCTCAAAATATAACTATAACAAAGAAATACGAAGAGACAGAAGTTGAACAATATGTAATTTTAAATCCCCACAGGCGTTTCATGAAGAGAAATTAAAGTAAACAAAAATCCGAAATCTCCATTTTCCCGTTAACTAGCTCTCCTGCCCTTGTTTGTCGATGTCTGCGCTCATTTGTTCTCAGACTCCGAACAATTTGTATATAGTTCACACTGGCCGAGTAAACGAGAAAAGATTATCTTATAACAAGTGAAAAATATTGTGTCAAAAAATTCATTTCCGAAAGAATTTGTAGTAGATACGTATGAACTAATGTTATATTGATCACGTGATAATGTTAACATTCCAAGTGGACCTTTGTTTTTAATTTCCTGTTGATATATTAAAAAACACTAGTTAATATATGCCTATTGTTACATTTACAACAAAATAAGAAGAGTGTTAAAGACTCTTATATATCAAGTCGGTCCACGCCTTCCTACTGTTGTTTGTTTGTTTGTAAACTCTTTATTGAACATAAAAAAAATAACAAAAAATAAAAAAAAACAGTCAGATTTAGATAAATATGTACAATGGCGGACTTATCCCAATAATTTTTTTTTATATACAGATATAAACATACAGAGCCAATAGTCTTAAAATGTTGAAAATACTGAAAGGCTATATTCAGTTGTATATTATTTATTTTATATGCATTATCATTAGGTTAAATCATAATACAACTGCAATGAAAAATTTCGGGCGTCAATACGTCACCACTTGCCAACGTTACTCGCGCTTCGACTCGACCAATATAAACAAAATTTCAATGCATTGAAAAATATTAATCTCACAACATGGTAATAGATATTTATGCATCGTCGGATGCAATTTGCGTGAAGGCTTATAAGACCTCATTAATATAAAATTTGTAACATGTTTACTATCAATACAATTATTCGGCTGAGTTGCTACAGGAATATTGAAAACAACATGATAGTATATTGCTTGGATATTTTTAACCGACTTCAAAAAGAAAAGAGGTTCTCCTTAAGGAGAACATTGATTAAATGGTTGACTGATAGCAATAATAAATGCTTCTAGCATTACGCCAATTGTGCTATACTTTTAAATTTTGTGCTATGAAGTTATAATAAGTAAGTTTTGTAAGGTGTGTAACGGCGTAACTGCGGGCAAATATAGTTTATTACCATAAATGTATTGAAATTTATAAATTTTTATTGTACTATAATACATTTGTTCTACTTGTATAGTTCACTTAAATACTTTCACTGGGTATAAATCCAAACTATTCATAGGTTTTAAAATATGGAGAACGGTTAGATTTGTCGCGTATGAGCCCGTCTAGACAAAAACCCATAGTGCGCTCAACCGAACGAATATTTAATTATGTAAAGAGATCAAATAGTGTGCGGTTAGACGGGGAAAATTATACATTTTTGTTACTTCACATTTAATAAAACAAAGGAGTTTTTAGCGAGCCCTTTTTTTCTATTTGTAATGGATTGACTCACTCGAGTCAATTTGGTTTTTTGAAGGATACAGTATTCGCATTCCAGGTTATTGGTTGCTGCATTACCTGCTTATTGTTGTTGTATATCTTTTTGAATAGCTCGCCAAATGTCTTGCATAAAAAAACAACGTAAAGTAAACGAAAGACCACGTTCAACTTTCAGTTCCCGATAATGTTATGAAAACTTATTAAATAAAGACTACCTATTTAATAAATTTTTTTGCTGTAATACACACATACATACATATAATCACGTCTATATCCCTTGCGGGGTAGAGAGAGCTAACAGTTTTAAAAATACATATAGCCCACGTTCAACTATTTGGCTGCTTACTGATAGAGTTGGGGTCCAAATTTCAAAAATAAAATAAATGCAGGTATACACGCAATGTTACAATCCCCTTTTCAAAAACAATGAAATGGTTATCTAAAACAACTCGTAACCATATCTAAAAAGGTCCAAAACAATTACAATCACCCTTTTAACTTTCCAAATGCGTTTTTCCACTCTCGTACTCACGTATTCTCAAAAGACGCATAGAGTAGGTGCGAAATGATATAGCTACGGAGGACCAAATGTCAGATGATAGGTAGAAATTTCATACGGGCGCGAGGGTTGCATACAAACTCCCTAATTATTATACAATGGCAAGATGGCGGGCGCAAGCTCCAATGGTTTTAAGGAATTTGAAATAAGAATTCGAGATTTTTTTAATGTGGGTTAGGCAAGTTTTGTTTGAAGAACTTTGTATGTTTAATGTAGTGAGCACTTTTGAACGGATGATGTTTTTTTTGTTCAATCCATTGTTAAATCTTAATTTATCCAGTTCTATAGTGAGGATCATATTCCTGCGTTATTACAGAGTGGGTATGAGAGTTTAAATATACATATAATCACGTCTATATCCCTTGCGGGGTAGACAGAGCCAACCGTCTTACAAAGACTGATAGGCCACGTTAAGCTGTTTGGCTTAATGATAGAATTGAGATTCAAATAGTGACAGTTTGCTAGTCTGTCGCCTAAAAGAAGAATCCCGAGTTAGTAAGCCTATCCCTTAGTCGCCTTTTACCTTTCATGGGAAAGAGACGGAGTGGTCCTATTCTTTTTTCTAATGGTGCCGGGAACCACACGCCACGGTGAGAGTTTGTCATGGGCAGTAATTGTTATAACTTAACAATCACGTGATATTTTTAAATAATGTCAATGAAATAACTGTGTTTTTTTTATATATTTCTCCTTACAGCTCAGCCACAGTTGAAAAATTAAAAAGCGCTTAATTGAGAATGATGAAACACATTTTGTTTGGCACTATCGAGATATCCCAAAGTAATGAAAAAAAAATTTTATTTGAATATAAATAAATACATCACTCTACTAACAAACAAAGACAAACGGACCAGAAGTTGATTACGATTGGTGGCTCTTAAGTTTAAACTTGGAATCGAAACTTCCGGGAGCGAATCAATAAATTGGAACATCTTTATCGCTTAAAACTTAGCGTTACTTAAACTTAAGGGCGTTTCATTACCGTCAGATAGGCTTACTTGAGTTATGGTTATTTGAATTGCGAAACAAAATAAATTTACCGAACGTGCGCTATGCCGCCGCTCTTTGCATTTTTGAGTGCTTATTTCAGACTGGATAAAAGTTTCAGTTATTTATTGCCCTTCTAAGATTTAATGTGAAGTCAAATAGCGATAATGTAAATGCCGCTGGGATGCTGAATATATTTCCGATTGTGCGTTTCTGGGTTTAAGGTTTATTCGACGGCCTCTGTGGCTCAGCGGTAGTACGCTTGTCTGCGACACCGGAGGTCCCGGGTTCGAATCCCGCTCAGGGCATGATGAGAAAAGAACTTTTTCTAATTGGCCTGGGTCTTGGATGTTTATCTATATAAGTATTTATTATAAAATATAGTATCGTTGAGTTAGTATCTCGTAACACAAGTTTCGAACTTACTTCGAGGCTAACTCGATCAGTGTAATTTGTCCCATATATATTTATTTATTTATTTATTTATTTATTGGATTGTTTGCGTTGATAGTTGAAAGTAACTTTCTGTAAGTAAGAACTTTTTGGAATGGTAAATTCTCTTTAAGATTTATTTTTATTTTTATCAATGTGATGTCATTTTGTGTGTGCAATATAATGGATTTATGTTTCAGACTGAGTTAGTTTCAAACTAAAAAATGTCTTTAATTGCGTGATACTAACTCAATATTTTATTTTTAATACATAAACACATACATTAACGACACATTTTTCCGGCTTGAGTTATATATTAGGCTGGAAATCAACTCCATTCAACGCCGACCTGACCATCGCTTCACAGTGGTCCACACCAATCAAAATCACTTTGGCCATTAAAATTAAACTATCCCAACAGATGGCAACAAGAAATCATCAAATAACAAGGCTCATTTCCCGACCGTTGCTTTATCGCCCATAAGCGAACCCGGGGTACATGTAGTTATCCACTATTTCCTCCCTCATCCCGGATTTCTCAATCCCGTTACTCGAACCATTTAGCGTAATGCGCGGTTTGCTCGGATTGACAGCTCTAGTAAGGTAGTTACACATTAAACTGGTAGTTTAAATAATTCTTTTGAAATAATTAAAATTAATAATAATAAGAAAACTTTATGATTTGCCGACCGCGGCGGTACAAGTGTAGTACCTATTCCTACTTCTGTGGCTCGAGTGCTGGATTCGAATCCTGATCAAGTCATGATGAAAAATGAAGTTTTATATTTATTTATCATGGACTCCGTAATATTAACAATTCCCGCTAAAGAAGACCAGAACAAAATTTAGTAATAGCGCAGTCTTTATGGCGCAGTGGTTAATATTCCTGGCTACCACAATAGTATTCTTTCTTTTTTTTATAGATATATTTTACTTGGTCTTTGATTCGTGCTTATCCATAGGAAACGGTTTGACCAGAACTATTAAACTTTAAAAATATTTGGCGAAAATGCGCCTTTATATCTTAGGTTTCATTTTATAACATTAATTTGTTACTCAAGTACTTAATACAAGCATTTATTTTTGGAAGAAGCGAATAAACATTAGCTTTACACAATATTTCGGATTATCTTGAGGTTATAACTTTCAATTTCAATTAAATCAATATGCGCTTCATAAAATGCTAGTATTACTCATTGGCTAGTTGTCTCTCATTGACATAAGATTCACCCTTAAATTTATTAACCTAATCATAACAATTTATAAAAGTAAACCTACGAATTAATTACGCTATCAAGCTGTGTTAAGCTGCCATAACCTACATTTATTCAGGGATTATAACCTCATAACTGGAACATGACATGTAAGGGTCGAGTATATAAGATGGCTTCTCAGTGTCCTTTTTGAATGAACCCTTATTAACTTATTATTAAATAGTATTTATATTAAATAGTATGTTATAATAAAAAAAAAGGTTACGATAAATGCACTACTAGGTGTAAGGTTACCGAGTTATGTATATCCTCACTTTTTTTAATCTGAAGTATGTACTCGGAAAAAGTGTCGATGTCAGTTTTCTAATTTTGTAGTACAAGTGTTGTTTGTTTTACCATAGTGTTAGTTTATGAATAAATAATTTATTTTATGCGAATTAACTAATAACTTCAGTTTTTTGTGTCAAAACATATTTGAATGATTTGATTTGAATAATTTTAGGGCTTTATTTGGCTCAGTTATTCTTAAAAGGCGAGCTCAGTTAAGGCTGATTAAAAAATACGTTATTGATTCTAATACAATTTTTTGTAAAACGAGTTCAGTATGCCTTAAACTAAAATCTAAGACAGTAGAATGGGGAAGAACCATTAAGTGCATTGAGAACAAACTCGTGTGAAGGTTGGATGTTGCGAAAAGGCAGGATTAGTTAGCTGTAAAATTTGTTAAAGTGCTCTGTACGGGTGCCTCGCGGCGGAATCTCGACCAAACTAACGTGAACTCTTAAAATAACCGAGACAATACCTATAAAAATATTGTAAAAGCACAAGTACCTTACATTTATATTAGTTTGTGAATGCCAAACTAGAGTAATAAACCTATTACGGGAACGTTTTGATGTCATCTTCCGATGATTCTTGTAGGAAACTTTAAGAACAGGTTTGAAAACAATAAGGGAAAGAGTAATATTTTTATACTTATCAATAAACCATTGATCATAGACAGTTTTTTTTTCTGTCAATTAATTACCCGTATAATCACCCTACACGGGATACATCTTCTTAGGTATATATATATAACATTACATAATATATTTGATAAGATATCAGAGAAATAATTCAAAGCCATCGCTAGCAAGTCCGCGATAAGTCATTTCTACGCCATTATAAGGCTTTACCACACCGTAGCTCATCCAAAATTGGTTCTCAAGCCATGTATAATACACGGGACGGACGGACCGGCCTAACTATCTCCTGCCTGCAGAACACTATAATCCGCGATAAAGCCCGCACATTTACATTCAATTCTAATTCAGGAACACCCACTTCTACTTGCCTCTGATTGCCTGGTTGTTTCACTTGATTAAAATGTATTTGTGTGATTATATTTCGGAATGATAATTAATTAGGAGATTATTTATTTGTATGGTTTTACCTGGGAATTTTAAATGGTTTATTTGAATGATAATAATTATTTAACCTTAGTCCAAATTAATTAAAAGAACACTATGATTTGCTAGATTTTGCCTGCGACTCCGCTTGCGTGTGTCGTTCTCAGTACTCCACACTACTCGTATACGTATGCAAAATATCATTGAGATAGTGGTTTTATCGTGAAAGACTGACATACAACATACTCTTCATTTTTCATATAATGAGACTACACATTATGGAAGCTGGATAAGGTATTTTTTATTGACATTCCAATGTTATTTATTGGACATCGATAAATAAGTTTTTCTCTTCTGACCATAATACCTAAGTACTAGCGAGCAAACAGTCTCAGCTTTTTGGTAACCTGATTGTCTCAACGAAAGATTCTAAACTACCAATCTGATTGGATGTCATGATTAAGTCGCACGTTTATTTTTAACCAAATTATAACACACTTAAATGTAGTAGAAATATTTTTGATATTATCATATTAATTATGGTCGAACAAATAAGAAAAGCGTTCGAACAAGTTCGACCATACCGAACAAAAGAAAACACTAAAAGATACAAATACTTACTCACTCTAAGTCACTTTACCCCACATTACAACTGTCAACTAAAAAAAAGAAGACACATTAAATATTTCGAAGGCAAAGGGCACATAATTGAGTTTGTTCAGGACAAAACAAAGAGCGAAAACTTTTTAAATTGAGTGTCCGTGAAGTGTTGCCAACATGTTGATCTTGTCCAAATTCAGTTCTATCCCAAGTTAATATTTTCTTTTGAAAACTGTTAACGCGGAAAATAATTAAATCTCTAATGTCTATGAAAGAATTGTTTTTGACCTATAATAAATTGTCTTCTTGCTTAGGTACCATTTGAGATTTTTAAGCGCAACTTTTTCACTATTACATTTAGTACTTTCTCTTTCATCAAATAAACATTTTATCTGACAATATTATAAATGAGGTTAGTAATGATCAAAACAAATAATTTAATAATCGATAGATTGATTGATTTTATTCAGCTTATCGGTTTGAAATCGATATTTAAACACTTTGAATTTCAGAAGCCGATGTTCTAGCGACGACAATTACGAGTATTATAGTCATTAACATTTGAAGATAACTTTTGTTATTTGACATTTTTTTTCATTTATCTGCAAGCCATGTCTCTTTTCATCTTTTTAAAAATCACAGTTTCTATTTCATTCTGTAGGAGAGGAAATTACAATAAAATGTATAAGGGCTAAAACATTTATTTGATGATATTTTTGGTAGCAAAGTTAAACAAAAATTTTTCAATACAAACTAAATCCAAAAGTGACAAAGAGCATTGTCTATTAAAAGCATGAAGGTGCAACACCTATTCAACACATTCTTTCAACAAATAGGTAATCCTTTTACCTGAGCACATTATAGCTCAGAATAGTATTGATCAAAACAAACAAATGGAAAAACTTCGCGTCTCACTTTTTTATGATGCAGTTCTCGTACCTATGATGGAATGTTATGGTCGCAGTATCTGTAGGCGCCAGATATTTTTCTATTTTATTTTATTCACAAAGTTTCGTTATGACGGTACACACTATCAATAAAGTTGTCCCTTGTATTTGTTGTCGATCGGGATATGAGTTCCGTTGAGTCATACCTTAGTAAGAATAGATTGTTCGAAATTTTCCAATTTGCTTAATCTGGTATAACGATAAAGACAAAGTTGATAAAACACAGTATTAATTAATCTCCATTACTCGTATGATAATAAATAAGAATGGTTTCATAATATGTAAATTACGAACAAGTAACGGATTAAAATAATTAATTACGAGAGCCCTAGACAAATAACAAAAAATATTTTGTCATTCCTTGATTTGTAATGACTTTTATATGCTACATTTGTTTAACGTTACCTTTCTGTAATCTCAACATTTCACCAACAATCGGCCAGTCTGCATTTATTTTAAAACAAAAAGGTTAACGATAATAAATTGGCAAGTCAAACTTGGGGCACAAAAATATCAGTAATTAAATTAATTGATTAGCTCAGCGCCTACAAGCCTCGAAAGTCCAAAAGTAAAGTAGCAAAGATTTATTTTACTTTCGCTAACAATTAATGTTGAAAGTGAAAAATCTTCGAAAGTTCCAGCGGTATCCGGCGTTTATTCCTTCTTTAAATTGGGCAAATTTTTCTTGTGAAACTTTCTGATTCAACCCCTTTCTTTGGCAATCAAGCAATTCTTATGACACCCGCCGCTATTGCATAGAGTACGCGAAGACAGAGTTCAATAATTTTGGAGTATTTTAATAGTTACTATCACTGACTTGTGATTAAGAAAATAAGAAACGGTGGCTTATTCGCCCACTTGATACCTATACCATTATCCATGAGGATGAGGATTTAAAAATGAAAAATTTAAAAATAAATATTGTTGGACTACTTAGTTTTTATAAAACTCATAACATTTTCGACAAATTTATAATGGCTTGGATAAACCTATACTTTATGCAGTTTAAAGTCAAGTGGTAAATAAAAAAAATTATAATTTCTTAAATTGTCTATTACTCTGTACATTCAAATCAGACCAACACAATAATAATGGGCACGGCGGCAAATACAATTAGGTTAATTAATGAATTAAGACCCGCGGAGTTTCTTTATCTTGTTATTAATTTGTCTTGGAGCCAGACGTCTTACAAACGAGAGTGGCAAACATTTGCGTAAAACGAACCGATTTAGACAATTAAATTATCCTATGGATACTGTATATGTGAATTAAGGTACAGTATACTAATAAAATGATTAGTAATAAAGTTATATCCAACATGCTCAGTGTTGCCCTTTTATGGATCCTTAAGATTTAGATAAATAGGATTATTAAGAAAATTGTTCGCATAACAAAGAAGATTTTGATAAATCGTATACTTTCTTAGAATGTTAAGTACAACATGTTCATGGACTGAACAAGTACATATTACAAGTGATTACAAACAGTAATACGCTATAATTATAGGACCAAATCACACTCTTTTTTCGGAGGTGTAGGCAGTGATTACACCTTTTGACTTTCCACAATACCTGCATTAAATCCACATTCACAATTACATTCTTTAGCTTAATCCACATTACTCAATTTGTGAATGACAAATTTCACTAGCAATTGCTATAAAAATTTAAAAAAACCTAAGACTATTAACACTCAAAGACGTTAACAAATGCTTATAAAGAAGACAACATTAATCAGCAGTGTGATTTGAATACAGAGGCGTTTCATGAGGTGTGACGGGTGTGAGTCCTATGTGAGCCCCTCATTACTCATAAACGGGGCGAATACGTGAGCTGTAAGCGGAGTAGGCCTTATCGGTGTAAGGACATGTGCACTTAGCCTAAAGTGGGGTGAACGAAATCTTTACCGTGTAAAGGTTTAATCATTTATATGGCGGCTGCTTAGAGCGGCAGGTCGGTGGAAATTTTATAATATTTTTATAGCAACATAAAGAGCATGATAAATTCTGCACATTCAATAAACTACATGTGCATTCATTGTCCTATACGGATGAGGATCCACTGCAAAAGCTGCGGAGGTCAGATAGGAGTCGCTTCTTGTAAAACCTGACTAAGCCAATCCGGAATCATGGTCTTTTAGATTCCTAACACATCGTCTTAAAGAAGAATCCCAAAGATTTTCATTCTTATCCTTGATGGACTTTTACAACTTACGTTGGAAGAGAAGTAGTAGTTTTTTCGCTACCATAATACTATAAAAGTTAAGAGGGACTTATACAAAGTATTACCTTAATTTTTCCAATAAAAGTTGAACTATAAAATAAAATACACCCTACTCCAATAACTGGATTTGAAAGGATCTAACAATTGAAACATATCATAACCCAGGCAATAAATTTGAATTTAAATATACAGCGGTCACAGTCCAGTGGTCATGGTATCGGGTGAGGATTTGTGATGATACTGCCAAGATCCCGAGGGATTAGGGGCTTATAGTTGGGAATAGTATGGCGATGACGGTATAGTTTTTAAGCAATTTGAATGTAGCGGAAATAATTTTTCTAGTTCTCTATATTATTGTTAAAATGGATAGTAATGTAAGCGAAGAAAAATTTTATTTATTTACAACGGGTAGCTTACATTTTTCATTGGATTGGACATCTTTTTTAATTTCTGTGTCAACAATCCAATTGTTGACACAGAAATTAAAAAAAATAAGATTAGTAAAAGATTTAACTATACAAATGCCTAAGTACAGGTTTGTACTGTTTTAAGCAATTTGCAACTGAATAAGAAATTCTTAACCAAATTATTTCTTGCACAGAGTGTTGATAAATAAAATTAAAAGACACAAAATATTAGTAATATTTTCCTCCCAGTCACGTCCCCCATATTCAAACACCTCATTGTAATTCTTTACGTACATTTTAGCATTCGTCTGAAGGAGTGAAATCAGAGCGGTAAAAATCAAATTGAGTGTCCGATAAACACCCCACGAAGGGCGAAAAATTTTGATTATGGCAACCGCGACATTTTGTTCCCTTTAGTACACTGCTTAAATGCTGGTCTTGGGTGTAGAGAAAAAGAAAAAGCATTGTGTGTGCCAGTTATTTCCCTGTCCGCACAGATTGTAAAAGCCATGAGAATAAAGTGACGAACTACTTAGAATTTGTGCATACTACGTGTCAGATTATTGATTTTTAGACAAGTAGCAGCAGGTAAATCTTAACTATAATAATGATGTTACTTACCAAGTGCAGTGACTGATGAATCACATAAGTATGAACGAATCAATTGTTAAAACTATTGTTTCATTTTATGGTAATATGGTCACCAGTATAAGTATAATGATTTTCTGCCTGCGACTGTTGAATGATTTAGGAACATAATGTGCATTTCCCGGTTGGTGGTGAACCTTTTATTGCCTGTTATAATACTGTTACGGTTATCAATTCATTATTCACCAGAGAGGTGATGATGCAACCGATAGACTTAGCTAAGATTTACACAACAAGGAAAAAGATAATAATTTGCCTTTGAAATGTAAATCTCTAAACTAACTTAATTTTTGAGACATTATTAATTATCACACCTAGCTCCAAAGAGAATAAACTTCCGCTACTTATTCTCAAATAAAAATTTTTCAAAAAATTTCGCTGATGCCGATATTGTTATGGCGGGTTTATGTCGAAAATTGGGGTAGCGTTATTGCATGTCATTAGGAGTTATGGCCTTCCTAGGTGGGTTTGGCGGCGGAATTTTTCTCGATAATGTAATTATTGGCAATTTATTCTACACTTGGTGACATACAGCAGGTAAAGTTGGTATACTGATTATGGGGAAGGAATTTTTTCGTTGACATTTATTGAAATTGATTTTTCTCTCCTAAAATGAATCTATATTTGTGATGTTTGAATGTCCTAAAGGCGACAATTTGAGCAAAATGATGTATCTATTTATTTATAAAACACAAAAGCAAAAATAGGTGCAGTGTTTGTCGAAAGAAAGAAACATACATACATTAAATCACGACTTTTTCTCGGAGGCGTAGGCAGAGACTACATATTTCTACTTGCTTATCTCTGCATACTACGAGTAGCTTCATCATCATTCATAACTCTTTTTAGCAAGATCCGTGGTTTCGGGTATTCTTGACCTGACCTGACCAGGATGACGACAAGTACGCAAGCAACATTGGTGCCGCCACCGCCATGTTACTTGCGTTCACTCAGTTTGCTCCCGGTGAATTTTAAAAACATTCGAATTGTTCGAGGCGAAAGCTATGTCTTATATTATGAATAAATTTTTTTTTCTTTTTTATTTTGTCATGCATTCTTATTAGGAACATTTGTAATTGGTGTATTAAAATTATATGTGTTTTGTTTAAACTATTTTATTAAAATCTGCAATGTCTGAAGAATGTCAACGTCACTTTTTCTAAAAACTCTTATGAGGTACCCTTCCCGTTAATAACCATTTAATACGCCTTTATCCTTTACGGTGAAAACAGAGTCAAATCTCGAGGCATAGCGGCAGAGACAAAAAGTTGCCAGTCGTGCAAACAGCTAAGAAACACAGTTCTATGCTAACTTGGAACTACGTGATTGCCATACAGCAACTTGGCTGTTTAACCGCACCTGGCCGCCATAATATTCAGCTTAGCGCCCCGCCCCGGCCCCGCTCGGAAACGTCATTCACTTCAACTTATACATGTGTAAACAGCCCTCGATAATGCGGGTCGGATATTGAACTTTTCGCAAGATCCCGAAGGCAATTTCGTAAGATTTTTATGTAATCCTCAATAGGTACAGAAAATTTGGGTTTTAAAATCTAAGTGAGGTAAATACCTTCAACGTAGTACGGACCTTTTTATTTATTTTACAGTTATCGCACTAGCCGTAGGTACATTCATCTCAGCTTTGTCCAAAGGTTGGACTGACTGATGAAATTTCTATTATTCTTCAGGACAGAAAAATACATTTTGATAGATAATTAACCTCGCACACATAAACCAACCCAAAAGATACATCACGTAATAATAACACCGAAATAAAACAAGTCCCTCATGATGCACGGGCCGTTGAAATAATATTATCGTTACCCACTAGGCACTTCCAAGGAAAATCAACATAAAGTGAATAAAAGAAAATTATGAATCGCACGAATATAAATTACGTTACATTGGCGGCAAAATAACATCACATTTGAATGCCTTTTATGCTTTATGGCACTGTAACTATATGAAATAAGTCTTGCTGCCATTTTATGGGGAATGGGGGCACGTACGCGTATAATTTTTGAGTTGTTGCTCGGAACATGTGTGAAATTATGTAAAGTTTTGTTATTGATTGTATTTTGCTCGTTATTTTGCATATTGAAGTAGATGTAAATGTAGAAAGCTGCCTGGATTACTGAAGAATAAAATAGGAGATCAATTCTTATGGATGTCAAGAGCAAACGCAAGTTTTCAGCACAGAAAATATTTTACTGTAAAAAATTGTTTAATAGGCACTTTTATCAATAATTATATTTTATTATGAATGGTATTTGCATTATTTATAAATGGTTAAATTGTTATTAATAGGGTAGACTTGGGACTTTCTCAGGAGATTCGCTGTGCCTCATAGCCCAAACAGCCTAAATTGGTATAATATGTACATATATCTCCTAAGCCCAGATATCTCTTAAGCCGTGTGTAAAATTTTCGTTAATATGACTGAATTCATTTTTACACGTTTATAAATCAGACGAAACACAAAATTCTATTGTACCCGTAGTTGAATTAAAATCAATAAATCTTTCTTTCACAATCAAGACTGTTTAGATAGATAATGTCAACAACCTTTTCTTATATTCAAAGCATTTGCGATAACTGACAAACTAGACAATTCTAACAAAGGTTTATCAAAGGACACAATATTTGTCGATCTGATTACAACGGGGTGCGCAGTTGACCGTCATAATACGGCGTTCGGAGGTGCGCACTGGTGCATAAAATATTCGGAAAGAGCAAGGGACGTGCCATTACACTTTTCACCTGTTGGCCGTATGTATGTTTGTAGCAATATTTTGAAAACATAAATATTTGCTGGCATTAAATTTTTTGATAGTTCAAATATACATGCTAAATTAACAACTTTTCATAGTTAATTTTCTATACCATTCGAGACATATACAACCCACGCAAAATAGTTACATTCCTTATCTGCGATTTAAATCTTCGTCTGAAAATACAACAAAAAAGAACAGAGAAGAGAAAGAAAAAAAAGCCTCAGGTTATATTTGCAAAGATATATTTGGCTATATCAATCCCTCACTATCGGGAAACGCTGCGTTGATAGTTCGCCGTAAATGGCCACCTCGAGCTATAAACCGACTTTTCCGATACACTGGCTCGCCAACAATTATCTAAATAGCCATCTACATTTACCCCTTACATTTTATTATTACCGGTCAATTTATCCGATGTCCGCGATCTGGGCGGAATCCATGTTTGCCAGATTCGGGAGATATTGCTTCGGTAAGAAGGGATTTTCGCAGTCTTAGGAGTTTCGTAACAGCTGATTTCTATCTTCGAAATGGACGTGTGGAGCTTTGTGTTGGCTATTTGTAACTGTAAGTGTCTGTTTTGGTTATTTTTATTTTAAGATTGATCAACTGTGATGATTGGCTTTAACAATAAGGTATATATGACGCTAATTTTACACTTCCTCTTCCGCTTTTTCTACACTTCCTCTATTTCCCACGAGGAGCTCGTGGTGGATTTTGAAAAATTACCGTAGAAATTACAGAAACGTTTAAGTTGCAAATATACATTCAGTCAGAAAAGTATCGGGAATGGATTATTTATTTATGGTTCCAAATTCAAATTTTTGTTTTTTTTTGTTGTTGTTAGATTGGCACAACTGTTTTCCATTTTGGCGCGGAGTTTGAGTTGCATCTGTTGTTTACATTAAATACAGTGCTATTTTTAGTTATATCATATCTAGTGTGTATTGCTAATTTCATAATGGATAAAAACATCGAACAAAGAGTTTGTCTTAAATTTTGCATTGCCAATGGAATATCGTGTTCGGAGTCACTGAAAATGTTACAGAAGGCTTACGGTGAATCGACTTTATCAAAAACTCGTGCTTATGAGTGGTACAAAGCGTTCAAAAGCGGTCGAGATGTGATGGAAGATTTGCCTCGCTCTGGTAGGCCATCAACGTTTGCAACTGAAGTTAACATCGCAAAAATGAAGGAAATAGTGATTGAAAATCCTCATTCAACTTTGAGAGAGATAGCCACCGAACTTTCTGTATCTCACGAGTCGATCCGTACCATTTTAACTAATAATTTGGGTATGAAACATGTTGCCGCTCGGCTAGTCCCAAAAGACCTGAATTTTTTTCAAAAACTCAATCGCATGAGAGTCGCTGAGGACATGCTAGAACGAGTCAATTCCGACCCAACATTCATGAAACGCATTGTTACTGGTGACGAGACGTGGGTTTACGAGTTTGACATGCAAACTAGTCAACAAGCTTCGGAGTGGCGCCTTCCAACTGAACCGAAACCGAAAAAACCACGCCAAAGTCGTTCAAAAGTCAAAGTCATGTTGACTGTTTTCTTTGACTATCGCGGTGTTGTGCACTCGGAATTCTTGCCGGAAGGTCAAACGGTAAATAAGGAATATTATTTGAGTGTTATGCGGCGTTTAAGAGAGCAAATCCGACGAAAAAGGCCAGATTTGTGGAAAGAAAATTCTTGGATTTTGCACCATGATAATGCACCTTCGCACAAGGCCATCATTGTGAACGAATTTTTAACCAAACACTCAACAAATACCATCGAGCAACCACCATATTCACCAGATATGGCTCCAGCCGACTTTTTTCTTTTTCCTAAACTCAAATTACCACTTCGTGGCACCCGTTTTCAATCGGTAGAAGACATAAAAGAGAATTCGCGGCGAGAACTGACCTCAATTCCGGAAACAGCGTTTAAAAAATGTTTTGATGATTGGATTATTCGTTGGCGTAAGTGTATCGTTTCTAAAGGAGCATATTTTGAAGGTGATAAAATAAATTTGGATGAATAACAAACAGTTTGTGTATTATTGATCTTTTCCTGCTACTTTCTTGACAGAGTAGTATCTTTAACTGTTCTGTAAAAGAGAGACCCAAGATTTTTGAATATATATTTTCCCAATACCTAGAAGTTATCCTTATAAATTTAATCTAAAGAGTTATTAAGTGATCTTGCAGATTCATCGAATCGTATAACTCTTACTGTGACAGTGATCAAGACACAAAAGATGACTTTATAAAAAGCCTGATTATTTAGTAAATTTTTGTAAATTACAAGTTACAAATCAAATATCTTAAACAACTGTCCTAGAAAAGAGAATCCCAAGAATTTTTCCAATATTTTCATCAATAACAGGAGTAATCCATGTTAACTCCAAAAACCTAAATCCAGAAATTTGTAAATCTATAGCTAAAGAGTCATTAAGTGATCTTGCAGATTCATCGGATCGTATTAATCTTACTGTGACAATGACCAAGACACAAAAGACGACTTTATAAAAAGCTGATTATTTAGTAAGTTTTTGAAAATTACCAGTTACGAAGTCCTAGAAAAGAGAGTCCCAAGAATTTTTCCAATATTTACATCAATAACAGAAGTAATCCATGTTAACTCCAAATACTTAAATCCAGAAATTTGTAAATCTATAGCTAAAGAGTCATTAAGTGATCTTGCAGATTCATCGGATCGTATTAATCTTACTGTGACAATGACCAAGACACAAAAGACGACTTTATAAAAAGCTGATTATTTAGTAAGTTTTTGAAAATTACCAGTTACGAAGTCCTAGAAAAGAGAGTCCCAAGAATTTTTCCAATATTTACATCAATAACAGAAGTAATCCATGTTAACTCCAAAAACCTAAATCTAGAAATTTGTAAATCTATAGCTAAAGAGTCATTAAGTGATCTTGCAGATTCATCGGATCGTATAAATCTTACTGTGACAATGACCAAGACACAAAAGACGACTTTATAAAAAGCTGAATATTTAGTAAGTTTTTGAAAATTACCAGTTACGAAGTCCTAGAAAAGAGAGTCCCAAGAATTTTTCCAATATTTACATCAATAACAGAAGTAATCCATGTTAACTCCAAATACTTAAATCCAGAAATTTGTAAATCTATAGCTAAAGAGTCATTAAGTGATCTTGCAGATTCATCGGATCGTATTAATCTTACTGTGACAATGACCAAGACACAAAAGACGACTTTATAAAAAGCTGATTATTTAGTAAGTTTTTGAAAATTACCAGTTACGAAGTCCTAGAAAAGAGAGTCCCAAGAATTTTTCCAATATTTACATCAATAACAGAAGTAATCCATGTTAACTCCAAAAACCTAAATCTAGAAATTTGTAAATCTATAGCTAAAGAGTCATTAAGTGATCTTGCAGATTCATCGGATCGTATAAATCTTACTGTGACAATGACCAAGACACAAAAGACGACTTTATAAAAAGCTGAATATTTAGTAAGTTTTTGAAAATTACCAGTTACGAAGTCCTAGAAAAGAGAGTCCCAAGAATTTTTCCAATATTTACATCAATAACAGAAGTAATCCATGTTAACTCCAAAAACTTAAATCCAGAAATTTGTAAATCTATAGCTAAAGAGTCATTAAGTGATCTTGCAGATTCATCGGATCGTATAAATCTTACTGTGACAATGACCAAGACACAAAAGACGACTTTATAAAAAGCTGAATATTTAGTAAGTTTTTGAAAATTACCAGTTACGAAGTCCTAGAAAAGAGAGTCCCAAGAATTTTTCCAATATTTACATCAATAACAGAAGTAATCCATGTTAACTCCAAAAACTTAAATCCAGAAATTTGTAAATCTATAGCTAAAGAGTCATTAAGTGATCTTGCAGATTCATCGGATCGTATAAATCTTACTGTGACAATGACCAAGACACAATAGATGACTTTAAATAAAGCCGATTGACAAACCCTCGGCGGCGTGCAGTTAATGTTGTGGACGACCGGGCGATCTGCAGTAGACCTTCCTAGATTTAGACATTTTCACTCGTTAATTTTTGTAGGGAGTATAGTTATAAAAGTAATTTATTCCTACAGAAGATAGAAGGAGAAAAGAGGAGAAAATAATCAGTCCAAAATGTCTATATTATTCAACGTATAAATTCAGAACCTTTGACAATAAAAATTATTTTTGACATATCTCTAACAAACAATATCATGGCAACCGTTGCACCAAGGAGGTTGCCTAAAATTGTCTTTACGAAAGTTGGCAATTTTTTAAGCAACATTGCTCAATTCAATTTTTATTTTTGAAGAAGCAAATATAATGTATGGGAAACTTCTTTAGAATTTTCTGAGCCTACATTTACGAGGGCTTAGTTTGGAGACCGGGGTCATCTTCCTAACCTAGGTGATATGCTTGTCGCATAGTAGTCCTGTCAAATATCCGCAATCAAAGGCTAAGATTACTTATTGTTGCTTCTCATTAAACTTAATTTTATTCATATTTCTTTCCGGCGAGTATGGTGGAATTCGCAGTTACATAGACAGAAGCAAGTGAAAGATGACTTAGCCATTCAATCAATCAATCAATTTGATTAATAAAATCTATCCATATAAAATGTGTACATCATAATTTTGGTAAGTAGATATTATGGATGAAGTACCATAAGAGACATTAAACCCGCACAAATAAAAAATAAATTGTCTTAATTTATTATTTGAATGTGTCATTCTAAATATTTTTAGCTCTGTCTAACAAATATTCCTTGGACGCTGTCGATTGCTGACGCATGAACGTCTATTCTTACATTGTCTCCTTGGGGTGTGTGCGAAAGAGACAAAAGACCACATTACTTATTGTTACTGCCCACTGGACATTTGGTACGATATGCTATTTATCTTCAGGATTAACTTGCTTGTGTTTCTAGTTGATACGAAATAATATGATCTTCACAGTAGGTAAAAAGATACTCGTAACGTAAGTATTTTGCCATTATATAACACAGCTTGAATGCTTATCTTGAGCTTTCAAACCAAAAACTGATTAAAATTTAACTGGAGGGTGTTACAATGTAAGAAAGATGGTAAACAAACAGAAGGGAATTGTAAATAATGTATCCTTGGTAAGTTAAAAATATATAAAATAGTGACCAACAGAATTATAAAAAAAAAATATTACGAAAAAGAGGTAGATAATGAATTCTTATATTATTTTAGTTTCGTTAAAAAAATAGCAACTTAGTCATTGAAAAGTAAAAAATTTCATCAAGTATCACCCACCTCGCATCAGCTCTACCACAATTGTATAAAAACCAACACAATTAAGACGTTTACTTATTCAGGCAGACACCCAAAGCCCAATAGGGTCCAGTAAATGCCCTCTTAGCACTTTAATAGTGAGATGTCCCCGGGCGGCCACACTGGACATCCCGGAGGCGTTCCGGGAACATTAAGGAATCCTAGTGGCCCTCCCTTTATTTGTTACCGCAAATTAGTGCAAGCGACGTCATGACGTCGTTAGAGGTTCGGGTAGAACTCGTAAATTATGCATAAAACTATCGTTGAAAATATATGATTGTAGCTTGGAAATTTTTCCCTTTTAACGATAACGAAGTAACGAACTAACCCGAACCTCTAACGACGTCATGACGTCGTTAGAGGTTCGGGTAGAACTCGTAAATTATGCATAAAACTATCGTTGAAAATATATGATTGTAGCTTGGAAATTTTTCCCTTTTAACCCGTTTCAGTTTCTTTATTTTTCAAAATTGATGCAAAGGTAATCTACTATTGACATTACCTGAAGATAATGATTAAAGAAATTATTTATTGTTGAAATAACTACTGCTTCCAATAAAGTAGAAGTGACAGAACAAATACTTCAGTGTCTTTATCAACGACTTTAATTAAAAAAATTATAAAGATCGTAAATTTATCTAACACTTTAAGAACTTTACTTCAACATTTTAGTATATAGTGTTAAAATTCAACCACAATAACACTTAAGAAACATACCAAGTATTTTCATACCACCCCGAAATATTAATATTGGGCGCTGTGCGGGGTGAATACGAAATTAACATGCTACCTTAGACAAACATCGCCAAGACACGGACGTAATACAATGTTTGTTCCCGTGTAAGGGCCTTTCGATGAATCTTAATCTCCTGACTCAGCCTCCACCCGTATGCGTATAACTTAATCGGCACCCCTTCTAAGTTACCTCTAATTGTTTGCCCCTTATATTGTCGACGTCCATATTCTTGTTTAATCTTGAACAATACGGCTCCATTTGCGATACTTGGGCACGATTATCAATATTTTGGCCTTTGGTAAAGGTAAACGTATTTACAGTAATATAATGGAGAGGATTGATTTGTTTGCTATGGACTCATATTTGAACTAATAAATATATTTGAATATAACTTCTCATTGAAAAGCTACGTTATCGTAACGAGACGTATCTAGTTTTGTTAAAAATGTGCCGAAAATTGATAATTTTTACTGCTGCAGAATATGCCAAAGAAATATGGACATCAAAAACACACAATGAAAATACAGTACCTACTCGTTTTGGCACAGTTGGGTAAAAATAGGTTTTTGGAACCTTTGTATGATTGCATGATAATCAATATTCTTAAAAGAGAATATTTTGTCCACAAAATTGTTTTCATCAAGTATGTACCGTTCATCGAATAAACTTATAGGTGCATATAATTCAAAGTAGTCTCTCAGGGAATCTTAAATGCGACTTTCACATATGGCTCTTTAAATTCTACTTTCTACACGGTTCTTTCCATTACAACATGAAATGTCATTGCCATTGCGTATACTGCTCCCCGTACTCATTACTTAGGTTGAAGATGCAATTTGTTACACAGACATTGATTGCAATAGACACCGCAATTATGGTATTACACGTACAGAAGATCATTTACTTGAAATTATTTTGTTTATCGTCGGTCCAACTCTAAAAGCTGATTCAATTGCTTTCATTACATCAGGGTCAGATGAGGAAGTTTGCAAGTGATATTTTTCCATATTGCATATACATGGCACTGTTTTAAGTCGGCTACTTGTTGTCGGATATAAGTATAGTAATTTTTATATGTTTTATAGTATTTTTAAATGATTAAGATGATAGTATGTTAATCAAACATAGATACATCACCACGTCTACAGGGCAGATAGAGTTATTTTTGAAGAGACTCATTAGGTCCCGTTTAATGGATAGCTTAAAGCCATATTAATCTGGAGGGCTTAGTAAACACGTGGTTAAAAATATCGTGCACTATGATTTTTTCTTCTGTCGTTCTCAACGTGACGTAGCGTTGTATGCGCTATCTATTTCGATATATGTCTACGATTTCTTACCTGCTTGCTTAACAGTCGTGACAAATAGCTATCATAAACTTGTATGCTGTTTAATTTTGTCTTATAAACTTTTCGTAATTAAACTGTAATGATTATCGTACGTACGTGTAATTGTTTGACTTAAACAAAGTAACTTCGTGAAGGAATGCTCAAATGAAGTACATATATGGAAAGGGTATATAGATTAAGATGATACGAGTTTGATGCAGTTTTCTATATTTTAAATTTACTTTTCATGAAAAAATTATATAAAGATGATCAATTTACCACCCTCCTAATCTATTTCTTTTATGTGCTTAAATTCTTATTTTATTGATAAGATGTAGGTATAATAAGAGAATTTTATTTACTTTCTAAGCCATACCCGGTTGCAGTAGTTTATTTATAATTATAGGTAGAAAATATTAGATAAATCCCTATTAATGTTTACAGGCTGTAGAATACATAAACCGAGATATACCCAACGAAGACATAAAATATATAACGTCAGAAAAAATAGCAGATTAGTTGTAGAATTAGATAACAATTATGTATTAGATCAAATTTTATAAACTATTAGTTACACCCATGTTTATGTCTATTTTTATCCGCGATCATAATTCACTGAAAACTGACATTGAGTGCATTAGCAGTATGTTTGACCATCATAAATTATGGTTTGATCAAGAAGGGGCATTCCACAGAGCAAAGATCCCCCGTCCTACAGGGTTAAGAGCTCCGCTACCATCGGACACCTTAACAATAGCGTTAAAAATGACCACCTTCAGCTGTCAATACTTAGATTAGGGGCTTAGATGAGATGGATTACTCGAGTTTCTGAAAGTGTAAGCTGTTTAAGATAAGATCTTAATCACGTAGATTTTTTGTCGTAAGAAGTTTTGTTTATATTACTTACTAGATTTCGCCCGCGTCTCCGCCCCTGTAAAATATATGGCCGTCCACGTTCTACATACCTACATACTTTATGTATGCTATGTTTCATGGAGATCGGTCCATTGGTTATGACGTGTAAGACAAACTTACAAATTTCACAGTTTAAAAAATGATTAACTACGCATACTTCGAATATAATGAGCTAAAAGAACAGATAAAGAAGGAAAAAAGATATCACAAAAGGAAGTATTATTAAAAGAATTCAATGCACGACAACATTCTCACCAACTTTTTTATCACCCGCTGTAAAATGTATGAAATTAAAAAATAAATCATCTATGGCGTATGTGGAACAATGTTACTGAAGGGTTACAAAATGCTGCAGTAAGGTATTCCCTTGAATGGCGAAGTCATAAAGCTATGTCGCAGTGATTGTGTGAACAAGCAGCCACATGGGACAAACTTCGGAATTCCTGAATTCCCCATAGCATGTCGCGTTCAGAGTTTTACGACTAAATTAATATGGCAAATTAATGCGTCTCCATGCCGTATAATTTTCGGAGGGTTTCTTACATATGCTACCTGTATACGTTGTAATAGGTACTGTATGAATAGGACGATTAAGTATTGAATTATATTTTGAAAGAAAAAGTGCTAATTAAATGACAACATACATACAATTGAATCCTCAAAACTTTTAATGTTAATAAGAAAAGGACCTCTTAATGGAGGTTTTAAAAATATCTAAAATCATACCTGATTAACAAGCTGGGTTGATTTTATTGATTTGCCGTCGTCACATTTACTGACAAAAAAAATTATTAAATAAGTTATATTTCAGAGACATGATGCTTATTTTGTGACAACCATAAAAAGGCACGCTTATCTAAACATTTCTTACGTTAAGGAAGCTTCGAATTTCAGTTTAAATTCAGAAAAAATATGCAGCTATTAGTATAGTATCGTTCCTTTACTTTCTTTGTCATTACTTCATCAGATATTTTTCTTTAGCCTTTCCGTTCAATGAAAAATTTAAATTGTATTCCTGGCGTAATGGATAGCAGAAGCGATCTAACCCAATCGTATCATTTTTCCATATGGAAATGATGTAGCGCACAGAGCAAGACAACAGTCATATGCTAATTAAAGGAAAACACCAAATGTTCTGTGTTTATTTTAGGCCCGACGAGACGTAGGAAACGGTGTTTGTTTTTTAATTGTGGTTAGGTACGTGAAATTTTAAATATCTGCGGGTGGAGTGGAATTTTCAATTAAGTAAGAGTATCTAGAAATGAAACTTCGCAAATATCTGAGTGATTTCTGTAGTCTTACAATATGTTTTCGGGTCCACTTCGGGTATCATCAATTTTAATTGGAAGCATTAAATAAATTTTCCAAACAAAGTTGTTTTTTCATTATCATCTTTTTTATAACTTTTCATATAAGTACTTGTATAATTTGAATGAATCGATGGTAATACCCAAAAACAGTTACGTAGACTTAAAATTGTAAATGTGAGTGAATTTTGGCCTTGCATTATCAGGCTCGTAGGCAAATCCGACATTTCAGATAGCATTAATTGATAATATAAATTCAATAAAAAAATTCGGATAATTTAACAGTCGCATTCCTGCGACACGCATTGTAATTGTTTTTTTTTCTTGCAAAGGTTTGGAATTTTGTCATATCCTGTCTAAAATTATTACTTATTATAAAATTGCTTTCAAAGAAAATTAACTGCTTAATTTTCTTAAAATGCATATTTTCTCAAAACCAATGAAGCAAAGATCTGCAATATGTTCCTCCATAACTCATCCCGTCTATCTCGCGTCTAAAGCCGTGATAAGCGTTTTCTCATGACTTGCATATCGATAGGTGTATTCTCATAAGAACCTTTGGTTTGAACTGAGCAAGCACTAAACAATAAAACACGACCGAATACTTATTATTCTTCAAAAATAAATAGAAGTGAACCTATATTTTTTTTGACCTCCATCAAGATATGGGGTCATCTCATATTTTTATAACTTTTTGTATCACTAATACTAACATAGTGGCAAAGTATGTACTAACTAATATTTCTTGCTAGTAAAGTAGTAGGGTTTTTTAATCATCAACAAAACAGAGCAAAGTATTGAATGTAGTTTGAATTTCGTTCGAAGGTGCAATTTGACTAATTTCTGTTCGCGACTTCGCTCACATCCACATTGTAGCCTTTTATTCTGAGATCATAAGGTGAAGCAGTAGGTACTGTATAGTTTGTTTCAAATCAATTTAGTTGTTTTTGCATGAAAGGGACTTGACAACCTTTGCTTATACGAGTACATATTAGTGTGCATTTATAATATTACTTAGTGAGATTATGGTGCTAAAGCATTGATTTAGGTGTAATATGGTATTTGGATCAAAAGGGAACAATCTCCGAAGGGGAAGCGGCCAAGCGTAGATCTACCAATCGACATGTTTATCGCTTTAATATAAAATAAAGGGAATTCGCTATAGATGAAAAACGTCCACATGTGAGAGGAACGGGAAATTGGGTTTCTTCGTCGCATGACTGTGATTTGCATTAGATTTTCTGCATAAAATATATATATTTTTTATATTAACTTTTATTTTCCGTGTGGTTTAGAATGAGAACACATAGAATAGGACCACTCCATATCTTTCTAGTTCGTTCGTTAAAGGCGACTGAGGTAAAGGCTAATAAACTTGGGATTCTTCTTGTAGGCGATGGACTAGCAAGCCATACAGCTGATCAGCTGATCGGCTCATCGTGGCTTTCCAGTGTTTTTAAGACTATCTAAATATTTGATTATATTTATGTATGTAAACTGAAATTATTGCTGTAGCAAAAAACTGTTGTAATGTAATATAGTTGATTTATAACTAGTTTTTGTCTGCAGCTTTGGCCGCCAGGGATAGTTAAATCCTAATACCTACCCTACGGCGACCTATCCTAAAAAGTGTAAGTAGTATATTTCTGTACCAAAATGTATCAAAGAGTGGTTTAGAAACAAGATCGTGTAAGTAGTTAATATATTTTAATAATATCATTAGTCAGAGGTAAAAAAAAAACGAATAACATCGGCTTACTCGACGCCCTGATGAACGAACCTTTATGTAAAGACTACGTTTAAGAATCTTCTCTGAATTAACAATTCTCACTTAAATTATACACACACATCATAAATTCAAGCGCGCTTCGCGTATTCGAGCCGCGAACTCAAGGGTGCATATGGAATAATTTTATTTGTTTATAATTTTAATAACCCCCTACGCGGCGGAGGGTGCGCGTAGATTTTTCACCTCCACACAATAAGGAATATTGTCACTTTGAATTTGCCCCGAAGTGTACGGCAATATTTATAGATTATCCCGGATTTTGCGCCTGAAATATGTGCCGTTATGAACATATTTTTGCATGATCACTATTTTGAAGTGCCGGTTTCGTAGTTTGTACAAATATAGGTTTTTTCTTTTAGGAATGAACTTATTGAGATAAAGTGAGAGATAATGAAGAGACTGTACCTTTTCATTGTAACCAAACTACATAATTTTTATTTTATCCAGCATCTTGACTTTTGAAGCACTTGAGAATGAAGTCGAGAACTTGCATTTTATAGAATGTCGATTCGAATTTCATCCATTCCACACAATTGGGAGGAATATTATTAGGATTTTATAAAAAAAAAAAAATATTGAAGCGAAGTTAAGATTGTATGTTTTGACAGATCTACGTATATTTTCCCCGATTGCTCGTGTCGCAAAGTCAAACGTGCGAGATTTGAATTCCAAATTTGAAAGTCGCGATATTCGATTCACCTTTGTTTTTCCTCTTATTGCATCTTTTTATTTTGTTATCGACAGGGCGAATGTTTGTTTATGCATATGACTGCCGAGTTGTTCTTAGCTGCCAGCTTCAAAAAATAAACATGAAAAGTACATTTTATTCATTCTTCTATGGTTGATGTAATGAAACTTGAGAAAAAGTAATCTAATTAGTTTTTTGGTGTAATGTGAAAGGACAAGAAGTAGTTTATACATCAAAACAGAACATTTATGATGGATTTAATGCTGATGATCGGCTTAGATGATCGGCTAAAGGAGATATAAATAACACTGTGCAACCAATAAAAAAACCAAACTATTTAACGACAAAAACTGTTGTTGTAACAGTTTACAACTACTTGTAAACTGTTACAACAACAGTTTTTGTACTTTCCAATTCACCCGAAATCCCTTAGTAGCACCTCGTGTTACTATCGCCATAGCTATTAGTAAAAATAAATGTATACAACCGTTTTGTCAACGAAAAAAAAAGTCAATTCAACGACTAAAACTGTTGTTGCCACTTAAAACAGTTCTCAACTTATTCCCAATTCTCCCGGAATCCCCAAGGAGCACTCCAGAACTACGCCGTGTTATTAGGAGCGCAGAAGTGAAGAGCGGTCACCCCTGTTGTCTTAGTAAGCACTAAGCACAGGTCAAGTAAACACCCATAATGGATTCTCGGGTGAATTATCATTTCGGATATTGAATATATTAAGGCCACAAACCGAGTGTGGACAGTGTTTTGTTTGTAGAGTGCGCAGTCATGTTGGTTGCTTTACTTTCTACTGTCATATCGGTTGCTGTAAAAAACGAATGTAAAGCGTATCTTGGTTTAAACGTTCGCGTTGCATTGTACTATTTTTAAATACTTTAGGTATTAATTTCTGATATAAAATTTTATCTTTTATTAGCTTAAAAAAATTTCCCTGGATGAAACTGAGTGGCTATTTTCCATAGAACATAAAGCAGAATGTGAAAAATATTTTTACTTTGCCATACTAAAACCGCTCAGTTGATCAATTTGTAATGCGCATTTGAGACTTTTTTAACCAATATTTTTTACTTATTATTTATATTCTATTATTGTACTTTGTGTTCAGTGCGCACTGTATGTTTATCGGTAACTCAATGACTCAATGCAATATTGCGAGGATGCAAAGCGGAGGGTCTATTTGTGTAATTGCTGATCTTGGGCTCCGATTCAATGTTATGGGTATGTAAATGTGATGCGAGTCTTGCTTATTCGATTGGTTATTAATAATAAGTGAAAACACCATGAGTTATATGAAAATAGTTAATAGTGTTGTTTGCGTCAAATTGTGGTTGCTGTAAATAAATACGTGTATTAGGTACAAATAGTACAGTAACAAATGCATGGATATCAGATCTATCGAATGTATTATTAATAAATAAGAGAATTTCTTCTTTCATAAAATATCCAATTCATTCTTCATTCATTCATTATATACAAATTGTCTCACGTCTTCCGATTATAAACAAAAATAGACCAACTATGTGTTAAAAGCGTTTAAAGATTTCTTTGTACCATATTTTTAACATACATACCTTAAGGTTCTACTTATTCAGTTAATTATATTAGGTAGTTATTATTAAAATATTATCGATGAGTTAGTATCTCGTAACAAAGTCTCGAACTTACTTCGAGGCTAACTCAATCTGTGTAATCAGTCCCGGCCCGTACATATAAGTTTTTAAACAAATAATTCTTAGTTGTTTCTACAAATACGTGGTGGTCGAATCTCGTCGCCCCATAATTACTACGGGGAGGTAATTAAAAGCGAAATCAAAGCGAAATTGGCCAAGAAGATGGCGGCCAGGCAATAATGCCGAAGGAGATGAACCAGACCGCCCAGCACTGAATATTAATTGACAAAGGAAATGGATTAAAAATTCCATGTAGACAGCCCTACGATCCGTTGCCAAACAACTTTTTTTTTAAAACATTCTTCGATCTGATTTGCATTATTTTTTCTTCTCCCTTGTGAATAATTTAGATGAATCTTAAGGAATATACTTTATTATGAGTTGAATTACAATACGTAGTTTAATATTCGGCGAGGTTGTCGTAGCGTTATTAAAAATGCTTTATTGTGATACTTTGTGTCCGAGGGAAGGTCGTGCAAGGAGGGTGTTCTTTCTTTTATTTCTAATATATACCTATCTATACCTTTTAGTGTTTTGTATCTTTATATACCTATATATACCTATTAGTGTTTTGTATCTTTGAATCGAATGAAGACTTAAATAAATGTAATGAAACATTCTATTCAATTCTAATTACAAATTGAATTCTGAAAACATCGAGGTTCACACGGCTTCTGTAACTTCTAAAGATTTTATTATAAACTAGCCTGACTCAACAATAACGATTTTTTTTATTTGTTTATTCCGATTTTATGAAGTTCTTTATAAATTTAAACAGTAACGGAATAAAAGGTTTAAAAGCCTATTACCCACTACCCTTATATTTTTGTCGACCTCTTAAAAGGTATTATGCAGTGTAACAAAATTTAACGGATATTAAAAAGTTTAACGGAGTTAATATTGACGGGCGTAGCAGATGGGAGAAAGGGGTTTCTTCAAAAGAATTCAAAACGGTGACAAAAAGGCGTAAAGAATCACGGGGAGGGCCTTCAGGGATACTTAGTGAGCACGACACGACTGGGGACGATACGATTTTTCTGAATGTCGTATTAAAAAAAATTACAACATGATTATAATTATTTTTATCAAGTTTTTTTTTATCGAAATAAATGCGAAAAAGATTGTGAAAAGGTTCAATATTCATCGCTAATGTTGTGGTCACCTTTGAGGGTATATACAGCCCAGCCCCCGTAACAAGGTAGGCGCGACGCCGTTTCCGTGCAAAAAACTACCGTTGTCTCGTTTCACGTCATAATAAAAAGCGAAACAGCGGGGCGACATTTTTGATTAATTTTCATGTATACTTAGTTATTTCGTAAACAAATGATATTTTTATTGAATCTTTTTTTTTCCTCCTTTAGTTTTAGACCCTACACTTTCCTTTCTTTGAATCCAATTAGGCAAGTCAGATTCGGACATAAAGCGATCTTCGTAACCGTTGTAGGCACTATACACATATTGGATCATGGTTTCACTTCCAGTTGCCTGAGTTCTTTATTGAATAATATTTTACGTTAATATAAGTATATCTGCTAATCTGTGATGTGAAATCCATAACTCATGATAAAATACTGCATACTTCAATAAGTTTTGCTTTTATTTATGTTCTAAATAGATCTGCTCTTTGGAATCGTTAGTTGTAAAGGGAGCCCTAACTTATGCGGCGAAGAAAGTGTCCTGAGAATTAACAAAAATAAAAGGTGACGCTCCTCTGTTTACGGGGTGGTGAGGGCGAACCTTAATTAAAGGCTTTCTTGGACTTTTCGCGATGCAATTTGCCTAAAAGACAAGAATTATTTTTATTGAAGTCATCACTAATTTCGGGGCAAGGGACGTTCTTTTGTTGTGGACGAATGGGGCACTAATTGCGCGGTTTTCGGGTCCAATAGGACGCCTGTGCCGTTTGATTGTCAAATGGTTTGGAATTTTTCATTGTTTTTGAATGCGCAAATGTAGTAGTCAGTTTTATAAAAATAAATTATAGAAATTTTAATTGTTCTTTTTTAGTTTCACAAAAAGTTTTATATTTATCCCTGTACTTTTGACAAAACAGTAAAAGCGAAGTAATTGAACCTTGTTTGTATGAAAAAATAATAAATAAATATAAAAATGAAAATGAGGTATACTAAGAGTTAAAAAAAATACACGTGATAGGTTGGTTTTATTTTAGAGATATTTCCAAGTATAAAATTTAGTTATAAAGTTAAAATAAAGTTCAAAATTTCGAAATAAAAGTAAACATTTTTCATTCCTTTGTCACAATGCTGATCAAATGCCCAAGAAAAACACGTAGTATTTCCTGTATAATTTATAACAAAAGACAGCCTAAAGGCTCAAATAAAAGAAAATCTATTTCGACCCAGATATGAATTCGAAATCAAATAGCGCAGCTGCGTCAACGTATTTTAATTTAACACCGAAAAAAACCTAATTAAGTTTGCGAATGCTTAAACAAAATTTAAGTAGTATTAATTATCTTCCTTCTTCGTTATTAAAACAAAAATTTGTGACAGTTGTTCGCAAATCCCAAATTTCGGAGGGCAGAAATTAAAATCATAGGGAAATAATTAAAAGTCTAAGGGGATTTATCGGAGGTTGCGTGATTAATTGATTTCCTTGAATATGTTTTTCCATTGACACCATTTATGATTTCATTTGAAACGAAGAAAGGTTTTTTTATTGGATCATAACAAAACAAATAAGCTTGAGACAAACTTATTCTAATTTTATGCTACTAAATGTATGTATGTATTACATTTCGCATAAGTTTTTACTATAAATCTGTAAATTCTAAAACAGATTCATATTTTCGAGAAATATCGTTTCTAAAATAAATAAATAAATAAATTTGTATTAATATTTCTTTTATTTTGTTGTTTAATAAATTTCACAGGCACACTAGATTATTGCTAATTATTGCCATAAAAATATTGATTAAAGCATTGAAACAATTTACTCAAGGAGGTGAGCCTTGAGTAAATTGTTTCAATGCTTTAATCAATATTTTTATGGCAACAATAAGCAATATTCTTTCAAAAATATTTATGAAAAAATTGAAAATAGTAATCGGAATAAAATCTTATACTTTTTATTTTATTTAGAAACCGAATTTTATTAGTGGGGCAAAAGGATAGGAGAAAAAGGGAACGCGCCAATTTACTTTCGCAAACTCGCAAAGCAATAAGTGTCAATTTTTGCTTCTTACAATTCATAACTGCCAAATTAAAAAAAGAAAGCAATTAATATTTCACTTGACTAATTGGGTTTGTTATTTTGCTATGAATAATACTCGTATAAGCCACAATATCAATAGTTATGATTAATTAGCTAGATCATCAAGGTCTCGATAAACGTGACCTTCGAGTTGTTGAATTTAACATACAGTCGAAAACGATCAGATTTTGATGGATCTTAACATTTTTAAATAGTTATTATGATGAATAACATCATCACCCTAATGCTGCTTTAGGATTCGACCAAGATATTTCGGACGAAAATGCCAATCCAAGCGAAGCGATGCAAAAACAAAGTTTAATATTAAATAATTTCCATAACATCCCAAACAAATGACGCCAATTTAATAATTCACTTACAGATCGGCCCTAATTTGAACGGCGGTAGGGTTAAACTTGACCAATAATAAATGGCAATGATACTTCAAGTTAACCCTCCGCTTAATGAGAGGTATCAGGCGACAGTCAGACCATCGGGTCTGAGACATTTTACATATTAATGATCTGGGTATTTTTAAACCCAAATGCCAAAATTATAAAAATAAATACAGGTACATAAAATGACGCTTTTTTTCCGGTGGGGTAGGCAGAGACCACATTTTTAAACTTGCAACGAGATCGCACAGAATGTGTGATAATTTAATACTTCTCCAAAATCGCGATTTTTGCGAATTTTCTTTATTCACAAAGTCGCGACCCCGAATCGACCTCGCAATATAACGGACATTAGAGCAGTTACACACTTAAAATCGCATAAAACATTCGCCCTCACCTTTTTAATGGTTCGCCCCCAGGGGAAAACAAAGAGAAAAAACTTGGAAAAAAGTAGTAGTGCAGATATTTATTATTATATTAAAAGCAGATCGAGGTTATGGTTGCCATATGTTTAATGTTTGTGGGATAATTTTTATATTATTTAAGTTTTTATTTTTCTTTTATTTTTTTATAAAAGAAAGGTAACAAACAGTTATTAGAATATGAATTTACCTGTTAAATCGGACAGGCAAAGTTAGTTAACTATGAGATTACGACGTAGGTATCTACATAGATGCACATGAAAAATCTAAACATTTTTGTTAACTCATGCGAGAAACGACATTTGACTGTAGATTTCAGGACGCTAGAGACGTAATTTAGTTATGTGAATTGTTAAGTTTCTAGTTTTTCGTTCAAAGTTTTCTCTTTCCAACAGAAAAACTGCAAATTGCAACATATTATGGTCACCCTACAAGGGAGAATTCGCCGTCGGCTCGCATAGCGCCGCGACCACCGAATTTATGGTCAAACTTGGTGAGGAGGCGACGGCGCGAGTTTTTATTATGATCAGCTCAGTGGACCGTGAAAGCAAGTTGCCGCGGGGAAGCAATTTCCATACCTCATGTCCGCTTCTGTCGCCTTAGTACTTTCTTAATAAAACTTGCGGTTGTCTTATTATTATTAGTTGACTAACCAAATTTTGAGTCAGTCATTTTGGATGTAAAAGTTTATTTGACTTTTTAAAGTTGTTGGGACAGTTTTTGCTTAGTCAGCCTATTATAATGAATTTCGTAAAAAGTGAATTTACCTTCTAATTAATAAATAGAAAACTTATCTATTTTATACGAAGACAGCCAGAAGGTAACATCTTAAAAGATACCATAATTTAATAAGAAGACACAAAAATAACCTTTATTTATTAAAAAAAAATATTATAAAAAGCATCAAAAGAACTGTACCTAGGTACGTACCACCAATAATGCATCTACATATTACTTATGATACATAAATATCACCAGGAACTATTACAATCACCCGATTCATCCTCATTTAGAACGGATTTTCAAACTCCCAAATTCAAAACACAAACGAAAAATTTTAATTTTCAAAAAAAGAAGTGTTTGTCTTCAATTTATTTAAAATATAAACAGGACTGAATAAACAAGAGTTGGCAAGAAAAATTCGGGATCTAGCCAATGGGAGGCGGGTAAACAGGCTCCGAACACCGGGATGAGAAACTTTAAGACTTGAAAAATGGGAATATGAAAAGAAATAATTTTCCACGTCGCTTCCCTGTGCAAATGAGCTGAATGAAGTTAGCCATGCGAATGATTGAGCGATGAAACAATTTGGAAGGTTATTTAGAAGTCAATGTGATGGTATTATTACTTACTATTTTTTTTTTTAGTATCTTTGGGGAAATCCATTTTACGGGCGACCCGGTCTTCGCCCGAGACAGTGTGGGACTCCTGGCTCTTAGTGTCTTCCTACTGCACTAAAGCCCCTTCGGCGGTGCCATCCTGCCATTTTGAAGAAATATTAGGACCGCAGAGAATTTTAATATCATTATTTACCTGACTTTGGCATTATCAATTTTTTCATGTTCTTTATTTTGTAAAATAAATTTGGTTCCAAAAACTATTTGTGGTTTACTTATTTAAAATAAGTTTAGTTTAAAATTAGTTCTTAAAACGAATTCTCATGAGGACGGAAATAAGCGGGAACTTTCGTTGCATGTTTTCCACTCTTTGTACGTCCTATATCATTGTATCACTGTTTCGGCATACACATTGACTAAAAAATTCTAAATTTCAGTTAAACTATACGCAGTAACAAATGTGACTTTATTTATATAATATTGCGAGTGTACCGATTTACTTCTTACTACTAAGGCCATCTAGTAGCGCTATAAGTAGTTAGGAAAGAGCCATCTATGTTTAGTTTTCATAACCACAACGTAACCTTTTTTGTCACATAACGTTCAGCCTCGCAGGTTTTGCTTAAGCTCTGAAACCTATATACACTTTATCACCTGTTTTAAAACACGCAGTATTTATGCAGGAATAATATACCTTGTAGGTGATGGGCTAGCTACCTGTCACTATATGACTCCAAATTCCATCGCTGAACGCTGCTTTCAGTCTTTTTAAGACTGTTGGCTCTGTCTAACCCGCAAGGTATATAGACATGATTAAATGTATTTATGTTATAATATTACTTGCAAATAACACTCCGTACTTGCTAGTTACACAACAAAAATATAAAATAAATTCGACAGCGCCATCTAGCAATGAGTAGCAGAACTAACATTGAAAGACAGAGTAGAAAATTATGTAAAAGAGAGAAAACAATAGTATTAACAGCACACGTGTGGTTCCCGGCACTATTACAAAAAAGAATAGGACCACTCCATCTCTTTCCCATGGATGTCGTAAAAGGCGACTAAGGGATAGGCTTATAAACTTAGGATTCCTCTTTTAGGCGATGGGCTAGCAACCTGTCACTATTTGAATCTCGGTTCTATCATTAAGCCAAATAGCTGAACGTGGCCATTCAGTCTTTTCAAGACTGTTGGCTCTGTCTACCCCGCAAGGGATATAGACGTGATCATATGTATGTATGTATGTATGTAACAGCACACTACGCCCACCTACTGGCGTAATCTAAGATTAAGTAATTACCTAGCATATTAATGACGTTGCGATATGTCACATTCTGTCTTGCTTTGTAATTCGCTCACCTCTTGCTTGTTCTGTTCGCCTAGTACAATAGAATATTGACTGCTACGTTCAAGATTGGGAAACTAACTGAGAGGCGTCAACGACGCAGCACATACATACGTTTGTAGCACACGGAATGTATCTTTTGTACGATTATTTTTAACTCTCAACGAAAAAACGGTGTTATGAGTTTGACGTGTTTGTATGTGAGGAGGGCTGTGTGTGTGTGTCATAGTGGCGCCCGAACAAATAAATTACCTACCTATTTTTTGTTTCTTTGTTCTAAAGATGAATTATTCGCTGGTCCAAGATAGCCATGGCCACAGAAGTTAATAATATTTGTTTATATCAAAGTAATCTAAGTATACTACAACTAACTTAAAACCCATAAAAACGATCATCTTTCATTTATTCCGTGACAAATTTTACTTTTATCAGAGTAAAACAAAAGAGTAAAGGATAATATAAAACACATAGTCATTTTATTAATAGGTATAATATAACTTTATATTTTATAACAAATATAGCATACTATAATAGTATGAGTTGTGGAATCAAATAATAAAAAGTACCTAGGTAGTATTTACACGAGTATTCATTAATATGGCTAAAATTAATTTAAATATTCTTTAATAACTATATTTTAACATCATTTATATTTACACAAAAATAATACTTCTAAATAATACCAGTCGTGAAATAAAGGCAGTTAATTCGTCAATCCTAAAATTTATTTACAAAGGCATTTAAAGAATTGGACGGAATATTACATACAATATAGTCTCGTATTTTTAATAATTAATTGTAACATTAATATGATTTAACCAACAATAAGGCACAATACTGATGAAAATATTTATATGATACAAATCTCTTAATACGACGTCGAACTACTATCAGGTCGTAATTGTTTTGTCTGGACATCATCATATGCAATTGTGAATATACTCTTCTTCTCCGTTATCGGTAACCTTTTGAAATTACCAGTTTGTTGGACCAATGTGTTCATAGCGATGCCTGAATCATTGTCATCTATTTTACCAATATTCCTCACTTCAGGTATGGGTTCACCGCCGATATTTATTTTAGAAACGTGAACCTCTGGCATTGTTTTGACATCTTGTTCATAACTCGTTGAAATAGAAATACTGTGAGTCAAAGCACTTTCAGATATGTCCTGGCTTTTATCTTCCTTTTTCACATCATCTTGGTTTACGTAAATTGGTTGTTGTTCCAATGATTGGCGTGCAGGAATATTCGGCTTTGCTCCTAAATATTTAGGGATATGTGTAGGTTGTATGTAACACAGGGGGTTCTGATTTTCATATTGACGTTCATATCTATGTTCGGAGTGCTGTAACAAGGGATGGACATCAGGAAGCGGTCCTTCAGGAACGGGTGTAACTTTTTCTTCTTTTAAAAGGCGCGGGTGAATAAACTCACTTTCTTTTTCTTTGAAGTTTTTTTTTGCCTCGTCTTTAATCATGATTTTCCCGTATCTACCAGTTTTCTCGTCTTTTGATATTTCTTTGTCAGATTCGTTTTTTGATTTAGAGGGCCGTTTGGGTTTACTCGGTGCAGTTTTGTCTACCTTCTCCGGTGTTGGTTTTGCAGCAGAAGCGCTAGATGATTTTTTACCATACCACTGCATATAACGTGGCAAACTTTTTTGTGCATTTTTAGAATTGTCTGATGATTTTATAGATTCATTTCCTTCTTCTATTTTTTTACTATTTGATTCTGCAGCGCTTGAACTATCCTTTTTTGTAGCCGATTCGTCTTCATCTGATAAATTCAATTTCGAAACGGGCATATCTGCATTATCTCGAGCCTCCGTTGAAGAGCCTTGACGAGAAAATATTAAATTTCTTTGATCTTTTAATGCTGAACTTCCTCTACTTCTACTTTCACTATCTTTACTACTCTCATGTTCTAAAGCCAAGACTTTTTTTGGAGATTCATCAACCGGCGATTGCCTTTGCAATCGTTGTCTTTTATCACTGCTAGCAGAATTTACCTTCTCATCTAAAGAGTCAGATATTTCCATTAAAATTTCCTTACGAAGTTTTTGTTTTCTATCATCATCCATTAGTTTGATTTGAGTAGAACAAACTGTCTCGTTTTTAGATGTTGTAACCGTGCTTTTAGTTCTATCGCCGTACTTTTTAACATATTCTTCTCTTTCATTGGTTTTACTTATTTTTACATGTTTTTCACTTTCCAATGAAGGCGAAGCCTCACTTTCTTCTATGATAGGGGTCTTTATCTTTCTTTTTAAGTCATATACTCTAATGCTTCTTCGTGGATCTTTGTATTTTACTTTTTTCTTAGGTTTTTTTCTTTTAAGCCATGCTACTTTTTTATTTTCATCTTCTACTACCATTTGCGACTCATCTTCACTATAAGAATCATTGTCACTTCTTGCTTTTCTTCTAGAGGGTTTAAGAAGCTGTGGCTCTGTTTGTGTTCCAATATGACATTCGGTTTGAGTAGCCATTACAGAGTGTCCTGGTAAACTCTGAGTTTCTAATTTACTTTCAACCTGTGAAGCTGTTTCTTGGTTGTGCAGCAATCTTTCACGTTCAATTAGTATTTGATGAAGAAGTTCATTTTGTTTTCTGAGAGATGACTCTAACAGTTCTTGATTGATCGAAGATTTATTTTGCATTTGCAAAAGATTTTGTAAGTATTCTGTCCTTAATGGAATCGCTCCTGGAACTTCAGGAGGGATATTGGAATATTCATGATATTGATTTGGGGCATCACTTATTAATTGAGACTTCTGTGCATACACTTTGCCATCTTTATCATCTAATACGTTATCTAAGTCAGTAGTAACTTTACCCATTTGTTCTCTGATATGTTTAGCTTCTTCTCCTTGTTCCCTTATAAATCTCTCCATAAGAAGGTCTTTTCCACTGTCGACTACAACATACTGCGTTTGAGGAATAAGAGTAACTGGTCTTTGTTGATTTACAGATAAATTTACATATCTCTCTTCCTCGTTTTTTCCTCGAGTTACTAGTCGCAAGATTTCAGTATTGCCTTCTTTAATGAAATATTGATCCCTGCCAAGTGAAGATGGAGCACGTCCTTTCTCTTGATATTCCACATCAACTCTATTATCAGCCTTATCTTTATTATTTTTGTCAACATCAGACTTGTGGAAGACTCCGACATCAGATCCCCGGTCTATTTCGTGTCTGCGAATGGAATCGTTATCGGGATCTCTATGTTGGTAATGTAATGTAGCTATCCTGTCATACCCATTTTCCAAATCTTCTATGTATTCTTTGTGTTTATTAGAAAAAGCTTCCTGAAGCTGCATTTCTTTAGTGTATATAACATTAGGACCATCTCTGTAAAAGAAAATAGTCAACATTAGAACATATATATTTATATTTAAAAAATTGTGTATTTGGCAATGAAATTTTAAACTTTATATTGTTACAAACCTCATTCGAAAAGATTGTCTCTCATTATTATATCTATAATCATTGTCCTCTGCAGCATGAACAAATTCTTGTCGCAGGTCACCCGGAGTAGATGCCGGTTTAGAATGTGGGTCTTTTGATCTATAGTTTCTTTTGTTAAATTTCCATTGTGTCGGTTTCGTCCTCAAGTCTGCCTGTTCGGCACTCCAAGCCTCCCTTCTTCTCCATTCAGTTGCTTGTATAGATTTGTTTTCTAAATTTTGCGTCGACTTGTTTTCCCTCCCAAGTCCCTTGTCGCGTACCACTAAATGCACGTCGTCCTCTGTGGAGTTGACACGTATCACTCTTTTCCTAGAATTTATTAACGAGTATCTATGTACCTAGCTGTTTTGTTATAACTTAAATATTTAATAAATAATGTAAATGATAAAAGTTATTAGGTGCATGAAATAAAATATAGAATTGATAGTAAAGAAATACATGCAGTTAGATTTTTGAATGATCTGTATGAAGGCGGGATGATATTATAAGATGAACACATATTATATGACGAAACATAATTACCTACAACAACGGAGAAAAGCTGTAGTGAAAACATGCACGTAGAAATTAGTTGGTGCATTTTATTCTGTTAATGACAGAAAAAGACAAATTAAATTCAAAAAGAAACCATATAACTGATTTATTTAAGCAATATATTTCAAATTAAAGCTGTGTTCAAATAAATTGTGTAGAGGTGTTAGTTAACTATGTTGATGGTAATTATTACCTTGGTGGCATATAAAGAGGGCATCCTTCACAAATACAGCAACATATGAGTAGTAATAAAATAAGAGCAACTAATATTGCCAATAATATTAACAACCAAAATAGAAGACGGCTTTCAGCTCTGTATAATCCCTGAAATGACATTTAAATTATATTATTATATCATTCAAAGGTACAAAAAATTGAATAACAAGACATATTGGATGCATTAAACTTACAGAATCACTATTATCAACAGTAGCTGCATTATTCTTGTTTCCTCCATTGGTGTTTTCTAAACCAATAGCGGTATTGGGATTAATACCATTTGATCCAGTTTGGGTTGTAGTACCTCCGCCATTGGGTACTTTTATAGAGTTTGTATTTGAACCAGCGCCATTAGAATATATTGTGACATTTTTAGCGAGTTGTTCTTGAAGTTTAGCTACATTAATAGCTGTGTTTTCTGTCATTCTTACAACAGCAATAACCTCGCTTCTGTAATGATATTATAATTTTAAAAACATATCGTAGAAATAATTATTTGAATAGATATAATTAAAATTATATGTCAGTTTAACTTACTTTTCTTGACTAGAATCCTGACCACTTAAATCTGTAGCACCATTTTCTCTCCCTCTATATGGCTTAATGTCAATTATAGTAACTTTACCGCCAGATAACGTACTAAGTACTTCTTCTAATTTTTGTCTATCTGGATTGGCACCTGGTACTATAAAAGACATCGTCCTTGTTTTACTTTCAGGTGGGTAAATCTTTACTGAAGTAGTTGATTGCAATCTTGGAACACCAAGATCATAAGCTCTTACTGTCAGCATAAAGACATCGTTATCTTCTTGAGAATTAAACTGTCTTTTTTGTCTATGTACATTTTGTTTCTTTGTTCTTTTTAAAGCTTCTAAAAGATACAGTTCACCTGTGAAATGCAATGAAAGGTTTATAAAAAATATAATTGAAATAGGTACTTCAAACATTGTCAGTGAACTTTACTTTGGAAACATGTGATTTACCTGTTTCATCATTTATAGCAAATTTCCCATCAGGAGTTCCTTGTATAATTTCATATCTGACTATATTGTTTGGTGGCTCTGCATCTTTGTCAACTGCTTTAACAATAGCCGCTGACGTAAAATTATTTAAGCTAGGTGTCAGTACAAACTCGTACAACGCCCTCTCGAATTCTGGTGGGTTGTCATTTACATCTAATAACTTAATAATTAATGGCACTGTTACTCTTAAACCTACTCCATCATTATCTCTAGCCTCTACTAAAAAATGCAAGTCTGGCATTGCCTCACGGTCGAAGCCGTGATTGTTTGTTGCCACTGTTATTAACCCTGTAATAGGATCTAAATATAAGGATGTATTTAGGTATCCTAATATGGCAGTGTATTGAATTTTCCCAAATACTCCTGTATCAACATCGTCAGCTGCAACTTGTGCTACCCTTGTACCAGCTGTTACGTTTTCTTGTAGTTCCACATCATAAGACTGGGCTAAGAACACAGGAGGGTTATCATTTACATCGTTCAGATAAACTGTGACATTGGCAGTAACTGAAAGGTTTGTTGCTGGACCAAGTTCTTGAGCTAATATCTGAAATGAAAATATGTTATTTTATTTATGTAAATTATCACTATTTTATCCTACAGACAATTTTGTATGATGAAAAGTCATAAATTTATTTTTGTAGTACCTGAAATACCACTGATTTGCGAGCCTCAAAGTCCAGCATCGTATTATCTCTTACTTTAATAATAAATTGAGCGTGTCTCTCAGCCACTGTAGGGGAAATTTCGAATGTCCCATTATTCCCTACGAGTGTGAGAGAGAAGACGCCATTTTTTCCAGCATCATTGTCGTTTACTTGTGGGATGTAAGGGTCGTTGAAAGTCAGAGCTGTTCCTTGAGGAGCGTTCTCATCCAGATAGCTGATGTAGCTAAAAATTAAAAAACAACAATTTAACGCACTGTTTCGAATGAAAGGTCTTTTTTTGACGACTTGTTTAAAACAGATTTTATTAATAGTCACGAATGGGACCATATCTTTCCCATGGATGACGTTTTTTTATCTCTGGGTGAAGTTTTATACACAATTTACAGGTTACCTGTGAGATAGCTTTTAATGATAAGGTCGCCTTTGGCTGCTGTTTTAAATACATGGTTGTATATATGTAAGAGTTATTGTATTGTATTGACTAAAGGAAAGACTTATAAACTTGGGACTCTTCTTATTGACGATGGGTTAAGAAACTGACACTATTTGAATCTCAATTCAATCATTGAGTTATAAAGCTGAGCGTGGCTTTTCAATATTTTTGGCCTGGTCTACCTCGCAAGGGATATAGACGTGATGGTATGTATGTCTTTTTAATTCCTAGGGTACAATTTTAATGTTTTAAATTTAATTTAATTAATTAATGGGTCAGATTGAATATGTACTTGAAGATTCAACTTTCTTTTTTTACAGGTTATATAATTCCTTATCCAATGGACTGACCGTCTTTTCTGCTAATAATCATATAAACAAAATAAATTTATACGGGTCAAATTACACAGATTGAGTAAGCCTCTTACTTCGAGGCTAATTCAAAACTTGTGTTACAAGATACAACTCAACGATACTAAATGAAAACTTACAACTGATTCTCAAAATATGGCGGCGAATTCTCCCTTTCTGGTAGAATGAAAGCGAGCTGGACTGTCGAGGACATGGCTTCGGGCTCTTCTCTGGACAACCGGACCTCCTCAGCGACCACCGTGAGGAGGATTGGAGTCCCTGCGTGGGAGATTGCTGCGATTTCTTCCACTGGCCGCTCTAAGGTCACTTCACCTGGAAAATAAAGGATAATGATGGGAAAATGCTGGGCTAATCAACTGACTTTTACACATTGTTTTGTTTTTGCTTTTAATGAATTGATGATGTTCTTAACAGGATGATATAAATTCATGGACAAAACAGTGAAGCCCCTCGAAAAAGCTTTCGCTTTCATGTATTAGTCGTTAACACACAAAATCAGTTTTGATGCCATCTTTTGGCATAATATGCTACTAAATGCTTTACTTAGCATGGTTCCGAATTGTCTTCTTTATCCATCTCATAATTACACCATCAATTTATTCTAGTTGCTAGGGACAGCAGTTTTAGTTTTGTTAAATTCCAAGAGGTGGCGCTAAACATATTTTTATTACTGTGTTTTGGGAACATTATTTTTTATCGACTCAAAAATTTAATAAAGTAACTATGGTTTTCTTATTTCCTTCTACTCTTTTGTCTCCCTAATTTTATTCATACATGACAGATATAACTAAATTAAATATGTATCATTGTTCTCCCTCATTAAAGTTTCATCATGTCACGACATGTCAGCGATAAAAATGTCTTTAATTAGCATACAAAGTGTACTAGAGAGCAGTCTTGGTGACAGGGCGCAAATTAGCAGCTCATTAATAAATTATAATGAAGACCCTTGTAGTGTCTTTGATGACTTAACAGTTTGCATGCTATTAAAAAATAAAGGTGGCATATACCTATGTCTTTTTTATGACTACTTACAAACCTATATTATTACAAGTTTGTAAAGAATTCACTTTTAATTTTATATTTTTACAACTTTACACCCATAAAATCATGCTTCTATCCCGGAAAGGTAGGCAGAGACTAAATCTTTCCACTTTCCTTCCCGCATAGATACGAGTACTTCTTTCGCTTCATCCATATTCAAAACTCTTTACATGCAAGCTCGGCAGTTAGAGCTATAAAATATTAATAAAACCTAAGCGGAAGCCTAAAGTTAAGCGGCGTATAGTTCAACCACAGTTATAGAATAATTATTACCTGTGGTTACAACTAACGTGTGAATGAATAAATTTATTACTATCAAATAAATTTAATGCGCATCCACGAAAACCGAAATATTGTATAATGCTTTCGCTATAAAAAATAAAAAAAACATTTTTTGAACACAAATACCTCCAATCAGCATTAGTACCTGGATGAACACAACTATCACCTTTAACCAACCAGCCTACAGAGAACTAGAATTCCTGAAATTTATGCCCCTAAAGTTAACCATTTAATTGGCATAGTAAGAACGGAACTTTGCAGCCTATTATCCAAGCTTCGGAAGCTGGTATTCAATGAATCGAGATTATTCAAGGATTGTCTTATAAGGTGTAACCTGATTAATGAGATAAATTCAAAACTATGCGATCCAATATTGTTAAAGCACACGCCAAAGATTATGGTATGAAGAAGTATAATGAAAAGTTTTAGGCATGTATTTTTTATGAAATTAAATATTTAACTGAATTCTGATAATGATCAGCTACTATCCTTACTATTCGATTGAAGAAAGAACTTTTATAAAACAGCAAAAACTATAAGAAACTAACAAAAATAAGTTAAATAAACGATAAACAGAAGTTAAAATAAAAAAAACAATGATATGATAAAACCAATTTTACTTGTACTATAAACTTTCTTCCGTGATACAAGTTTAATGTCATAAAATACTGTTAACAATGTACGCACTAGCCCACGTCAAAATACTACCGGCAGGCAACGCCACAGGCTATATAGTAATATTTGTTAGCGATTTATTAAAATCTACAACGTACGGTCCTGAATGTTTACACTGGTCGAGTTTAATGGGCAAGTATCAAGTGACATGAGACCAGTCTGTCTTTAGTCTTATGACACTGATTGACGCTTCGTCTCGCAGATTGATGTAACGAAAGACAGTATTAAAATTGATTGAGCCTATTATGTCTAAATTGAGAGATGCTGAGCATTCTTTATAAAGTGAATTAATAATAGTAAGTAATGAGTTTATTGTCAAAATGTATAGTAGTCATATTATTAATAAGATACGAAAAGGAATCCTTCGCGGTTTCGACGATTTTTTCTGTAGCCTGGAAAATTAAAAACAGCTTTAAAGGTTTACTCGTAGTTAAAGTTTGATCTCATATTCATGAACAAACGATCACGAGACATAATAATATGTAGGTATGTCTAATTTCCGAATATCCGTGCAACGGGAAAATAACTAAACACTTGCCACTCGATTAGTCCAATTAACTAATCCAATGTGAACTTATTTTAAGATTTAACGGTTCTTTAGCATAGTTAGCACGCTGATAATGTCGGAACTGGTCGCTATTGTCAGCTTCTGGTCTAAGGAAGTGCTATTATGAAGGCAGCCTTACAAACAATGGTCCACCGCGGGTCTCGGGATTCTCTAATGAGCTATTATGCGGTTAGCGAGACTGGTAAAGTATAATTTTGTTCAGTTCTGAAACGGGTCAAGAAAATCAAGAGTTTAGTGATTGCCGCGGCGGTTAATTTTTTTAAGCGCGCGTAATTTTAAGTAACTTTTTTTGGCACCTTGTGTAAAATAATATCTAAGTATGTCATATACCTAGTTATTTCCACATTATTAAACTTGGATTAAATTTATAAATATGTACGTATTGAGTATATCCTATCGTTTGTTTTTGAGTAAATACAAATCAAGATTTTTGGACAATTTGCACATGTTTGAAACCCCGGGCAAAATTAGTCCTGATTGCCCACGAAATTTTGAGGCGTTAGCTCTGCGTTCCTACAATACAACTTCTTTACATTAACAAAAGTTGTAATTAAAACTAATTTGCCTTGCGATTTTAACTAGAACATAAAGTTCGTAACTTTTGCGTTTTAATATTAATTATAGTGTTTTCGCGTTTATAGCCGAGCAATTATATCAGGAAAAACAAATGAAGTTTTAACGACTTTGTTGCTAATTGTTCTGTAAATTACTGAAGTTCAGAGAAGTTTTCGTATAATTTAAGGTTATTTTGTCTGTAATCTATTTATTTCAATGATGAGTTAACATGAAAGCATCGTGAATTCCGTGCAAGTATATAGTAATAAGAATCATTGGAATTATAAACAATTGTAAACATTATGTAATCGCCTTAATTTCTAATTAAAACAAGAATACCCAAAATTTCTTATTATTAAAGAACTCTATTCAAAAAGTATCTTTATTAAAGAACTCTCTATCTTATTTCTAAAGAAATTTCTGGTGGGCTTTCAAAAGAAAAGTATAAAAAAAATTGACGTGAAAAGTGCACCGGACTCATTTTAAATAAAATTTTTACTAAATGCGAATATCATTAAGTAGAAAACAAACTATGCACTTTTTCCATTAAAATTTGTTAAAACATTGAGTGAACTTTGTGTACTTACGTGCTACGTATGAGGAATTATGTAGGTCACGCGAAGTACCTAAGTGTTGTTTTACGCATACCGATAAATAATACCCCTTTTCTTTTAATACATTCCATGTGGTTCCCGATACTTATGAATAGAACCACTCCATATATATTTGACTTCAAATTCCATCGTTGCCGTACAGCTGAACGTTGCTATCAGTCTTTTTAAGACTGTTGGATCTGTCTACCCCGCAAGGGATATAGACGTCATAATATGTATGTATGTATGTATAAGAGTTAAAAAACAATAAATACCTATTAGTGTAAAAGTAACTTAGGCCGCGTTAAGTAAAGCAAGGCTGAGTGGCGGGCGATAAAGAAATAGGATATCCTACGGAAGTCTCGTAGACGGATGCGCTGATGGTATCGGGTGAAAAACACCACTGACCCACAATACGGGGCCAAGGCGTTTCACAGAATTAGGGGCTTTTAATTGTATTAGTGTGGGTCGCATTACACCAAATAAATTAATAGTGATACTTGAATGATGAACAAACCGTAGTCACAAGCGGAAAATAATTGTAGTGCAACATTTCTTTTTATTAACATTTAAATTACGAATACTTACTTCTACTCATTTTACTGTCAACTTTAAATTTGACTTAAACTATAACCGTGTATTTTACCATAGCCTTCATAACAATTTGTTATGAAGGCTATGGTAAAATACGCGCTTATCAACGTGATTGTCAAACTTTTGCCGTTCATTGTCGGCCTCTGTAAAGTTTTGTCCTCCGAGTAACAAGGTATCTCCCCGGGTCAGGTTCCTGACCTTAACCTGACCATAAGATTGATTTGATGTCTATTTAAATATTTGCTATCCATAAAAATCCCAGTAATATAAAAGAAAGTGTTTCAGTTCAGACATAGTCCACAAAAATGTAAGTAAAATCAGAAAACTTATACGTTTTGTTGAATTAAAATATTAACCCGACAAATAAAAGTAAATATTTACAACTTCTCACAAACTGTAATGTAGGACACAACTTTATTAGTGGGTTGGGTCAGATTTATAATGCTCCATTTATGTTGGTAGCTCACGCTACCGCTTTCAATGGGTTGAATTCTTTACGGGAAAGGTACTGTGCAAGGGTTAGTGTAATTAAAATAATATGCCTTTTTAACTTTTCACCCGCAAAAGACTGTTATGAGTTTGAAATGTTTGTCTAAGTATTATATATCTATGGCCATAGCGTCTTGGTACATATCAAAAGAAATTCATTTACTCTTGTATTTGCAAAGAACAGTATCTTAATGCATTTTACATAAATATATGTATATATATTTAATTTTAATTATCTGCCGTGTCAAGTACTTTCCATTTAATTTGGACTTCTTATTTCACTTATTATATGGTATAAAAGATGGTTTCCTTAATTAACTGTATATTAATGGATTGCATTGACACGAGTTAATGACTAAATGTAATGAAAAATTGACGTAAGATTTCACAACTCACTGATATTCAATTATCAACCGAAATTAGTTTAGGTAAAAAGCTAAATTACCACGACAAGGGAAATTTCAATTGAGCGCGGACTGAGGTGCAAGCGAAAGCTATTGTCTATATAAAATAAAACTAAACTACAAAGGTAGTAAAAGTCATCCCTACGGCACTGCAAAATGTGGTCCAAATGACCAGTCGTTAAAAAGGCACTGACCCATGGGCCCGGGTTCGTGAGCCCTAATGAATAACCTTCACGCCACGACACAAATGCAACACACAACAAATGGGGCTGCGCAAATGAGCTCCTTTTGATACGACGCCACCTTGAAATAAGTACCTAAGCTTGTTCAATAAGGATGAATTTAAAATTTCATTAATTTTATTAAAAAAAAAATTATTATATTACACAAAAGTAGCTCAACAGATAATTTTCAGCAACATAGATACATTGTATATCTAGTCACGCCTATATCCATAGCGGGGCAGACAGAGCTCAGACTCGAAAAGACTGAATGGCCACGTTCACCTTTGTAGCTTCACGATGGAATTGAGATTTAATTAGTGACAGGGACCCCAAGGAATCCTAAGCTATATAAGCCTATTCCTTAGTCGTCTTTTACGACGTACATGGGAAAGATATATTATTGTAAAGTGCCGGAAACCACACAGAAAAATGCTTCGTCAAATACCAACAGAAACTCATCAGCAACATGCTTCTTCAAACAAGAGACATTAGGTATTATCTGCGACATGCTTCGTCAAAAATTACAAACAAGTGTCCACTACATGTTTCGTCAAAATTGCACAAAACATTATATCAAACTCAATGATATTTACCGCTTGGAGTTTGAAGCCAGAAATAAGAGCGTGGCATTGACTAGTTCTCTTTCTATTTCTAAAACGTACTATAGAAACTAAAATGTCTGCAAAGTACTTATAATTGCACGCCAGCTCACAGTCTAAGAAATAAGAATCCAATTCGACCTATTACACCAGTGTGTTCTGCTGTAATACGGTAACGAATAGGCTCAGATTTGATCACGGCTGTTCACGGCACTAAGTAAAAGTGATTCTTCCATAAGTAGCCTCATATTTAAACAGATATTATTACAATAAAAAGATGATTCCTAAACCATACGATAGAAATATACAGTGTAATTAGTTAGGTATAATCGCTTACCAGTTGTTTCATTGATGTTGAAGAACGGCGTGAACGGATTGCCCTCTGACACCAAACCATATCTGATTTGCCTCGGAGCCCCTTTATCACCATCTTCAGCACGGACCTACAAAATAGGGTATACATACATAAAATCACGCCACTTTCCCGGAGAGGTAGGCAGAGACTACATCTTTCCACTTGCCACGATCTCTGCATACTTCCTTCGCTTCATCCACATTCATAACTCTCTTCATGCAAGCTCGGCGGTTTTGGGTACTCTTGACCTGACTCTTTACCAGGACGTCCTTAATTCAATCAAGATACGTTCGTCTAGGTCTTCCCACTTCGACCTTTCCCGTGAAATAGTGTATTTTAGTTATAAAGCCTTTTTAGTGTTAACCTTACACATAAATGGAATAAAGGAATGAAAGTGAACGTAAGTAAAACTAAAACACTGGTTTTTGAAATGGAGAAAGAAATGACAGCATGTAATATTTTGATTGAAGGAGAAAAAGTGGAGCAAGTGAAAGAGTTCGTATATCTAGGATCAAAGTTTACATCAGATGGCAAGTATGATAGTGATATTGAAAGGAGAGTGAACGCGGGGAACATGGTGAATGGAGCTTTGCATGCCTTTATGAGCAGTCAGAAACTATCCAAAAAGGCTCGACTGGCTGTGCACAGGGGCGTGTTGGTCCCGACATTAATGTATGGGAGTGAAAGTTGGGTATGGCAAAAGAAGCATGAAAGCAGAATAAATGCAGTGGAAATGAGAGCGTTAAGGAGTATGATGGGTGTGAAATTGAGTGACAGGATAAGGAACAGCGTGATAAGGGAATGTTGTGATGTGAAAGAAGATGTAGTTACAGGAATAGAAAAGGGTATGTTAAGATGGTTCGGTCATGTGGAGAGGATGAATGAAAGCAGGTTGACTAAGCAGATATACAAGGAGAGTGTGGAGGGAAAGGTCGGAGTGGGAAGACCTAGACGAACGTATCTTGATCAAATTAAGGACGTCCTGGTAAAGGGTCAGATCAAAAGTACCCGAAACCGCCGAGCTTGTATGAAGAGAGTTATGAATGTGGACGAAGCGAAAGAAGTATGCAGAGATCGTGGCAAGTGGAAAGAGGTAGTCTCTGCCTACCCCTCCGGGAAAGAGGCGTGATGTTATGTATGTATGTATGTATGTACTTACACATAAATGTTTGTATCCTTAGACCTAATTGTTATAAAAATACCTTTCTTTTTCCTCCTGGTGTTAATGCCGATTATATCCTCATATCTCCAGGATAGCCTAACATTCGAACATTATCTTGGTTCGCGTAAGCAAAGTTTTTACACGAAGCGACTCCTATCTGGTCTCCGCAATCTTTGCAAGGGAACCCCATATTGGATTCAGTGGTATAAGCTGCACTACCTAAACTATAAATGAGTATACTTATTCCCTTAGACGATATTTACGACATCCATGAGAAAGAGGTAGAGTGGTTCTATTAAAAGTGCACGTACAAAGCACTGTCTCAAAAATTTTGAACTGAATAAATATACATAGATTTGATGCAGAACATATCTTGACTACAACATCGCCCCAACCCTAAGATGAGTGCTTATTCTTATAGACTTATCCTTTAACGACATCCATAAGAAATTATTTTAAAATTGCGATGCCTAACAGGATTCACATTGTACCTATTTATAAGCAGTAACTGTAATTCAACTGATGTACTTTATGATATGCAATAAAGATTTTGAATTTGAAAGAAATGGAGTCTCCCAAATCTATAAATTAATAAATATAAGTGCCGTGTGGTTCCCGGCACCAATACAAAAAAGAATAGGACCACTCCATCTCTTTCCCATGGATGTCGTAAAAGCCGACTAAGAGGTAGGCTTATAAACTTGGGATTCTTTGAATCCCAATCCTATCTTAAAGCCAAATAGCTGAACGTGGCCTATCAGTCTTTACAAGACTGTAGGCTCTGTCTACCCCGCAAGGGATATAGACGTGATTATATGTATGTATGTATGTAATTAATATAGGTCGCAAATAAAGATCATACCTTGACTACAACATCACCCGGCGCCACCTGTCTCGGCAGGTGCGTGATGGGCGGCGCTGACGTGAAGACCGGAGGCATGTCCTGTACATCCTGCACCACGATCACTACCTCTATGCCAGCGATGTTGCGGGTGTCCTTGCCGACTTCCACGTAAGGGTCCTATAATCATAAGTGTCATATCATATTTTTAAATTTGTGTCCACAATTTTCTTTTTATTACAAAATAAAAAGATTTTCATTATTATTTATAATCACGTAAATCTGTCGATGGGAATTAAGAAAGCGAGGGAACTATTTAAAAATGTTTCAATAAAATGTCTGATGATTGTGATGAAATTATAACAAATTTATTTTGCTGCCGGAGAATTCATATAGAAATAAGCAAAACTAAAGACAAAAGCTAAAAATTTATTTTTAAAATCACGAACTCGAACGTTTCGAAACTTTAGAGTAACAAGTGACCTAAAATTTTGGGAGCGAATTCATTTTATCTTTTTAATATTTTCATGATGGGTAGTATTTTCAGTGGCTTATCGTTCTGAAATCAGTCTTAATATTTATTTGAGTCTGGAATGAAAAAAGAAATTGGAAAGCATACAACATATTTCTCTCCACTTCTGCACCATCCACTTTCTCAAGTTATTTCGCATATAATTAAGTTGTATTTATATAATTTGAGTGATCATTTAACATTACATTATATTACTTAAAAATTACAAAAAAAAACATAAAAAGTGAAACTTTGTAGTTATGACTACAAACTTAACACGTATCATTTACACTCTCACTTAAATACTTAATTACATTCATTCGAGTAACTAGTATGTAATAATATAAACATATAAAGTACAAGAAACAGTTAATTAGTGTATGTATACATGTTCGTTACCATATTTATGGCTGTTAACGCAATGGCATTTGACCGAAATGTAACAGCTTATTATGGCTGGAGATTTAACTAATTTCAGCTAACTGGGTTAATAATGTCCATACACGATTTGGAACGAAGGGCTGTAGTTGGCCTGCTTTAATCCCAATTTGTGTTTTGTTAATGAAAGCAAAGGTAATTTTTTGGTTTAAAAAAATGAGTATTTTATTAGGTGTTCACGTTATATTTCGTTTTACTTAAACTTGTCAAATTAGGTAAAAAAATATACATTTTTTATTTCACCTACACTTATTTTATATCACAAATACAGGCAGTCCTTTGTATCGATTTAAAAAAAATTGTCTCAAAAGTAGACTAGCTTAGAGTAATATAGGATAGTAACTTTTTATTTAGAGAAATCAAGCAAAAATTAAGCTCAGCTCACTCCTGGCTTCTGGTTTCCCTTGTTTTATTTTTACTCGCAGAATAGATCAGAATTAATTTAAAATTTGAAGCAAGAAAATACAGTGATCATTAATTCATAAACAAAAAGATAATTGTCTCTTACCACAGCCAGTAATGTCAGATGATACATCGACTGAGCCTCAAAGTCCAGCGGTCCGACCAAGAATATGGTGCCCTCGGTGTTTTCCGTGGAGACCCGACGCTGTCTTATGGCAAAGAGAGGTGAACCCTGTAATTTATTAATTTTTTTTAGGAATCCTACTGCATGTTTTCTTGAGTTGTATAAAATTAATATCAATCAAAATAATACTGAATTATATGGCCTAAGCGTTAGGAAAGGTAAAAAATTTTTTCTTTAATTTGTTATTTCAAAAAATATGAATGGCATTGCATTGGCACAATTACAGAAGAAAAAAAAGGAGTGAAGAATCTGTGTGTGTAGCTTTCTGTGTAACTTAAACTATATTATAAGGACACGTTTTTCATAATAACAACATTTAAGTGGTCGATAAAACGAAGCAGGCTTCGGGTGTCGGCCATTCTCCACGGCGGTAAGAATTTAACACGGCTCCGCTCGTCTTAATGCCTGGTAATTGTGCAACATCATTGGACATGCCCGTGCCCATCCCTATTTTGGTCCACTGTTTTGTGTTTTTGCACACCCTAGTTGAATAAGAGTACGAAATATAATTTTTTTCTGTGATTTCTGTTTTTGACCAGTATTTTTAACTTGAGCTTGGCAGACTGACTTTTTTTGTTGTAGTTTCCAAGTCTCAGACAAGTAGCACATCTATTATACATAAGCACCTTTGCTTGTTTGTTCAAACACCAAAATTGATCTGATCGATTCCGAAGGTCACACGGGAGATGCTTTGTATAATATCTTGATTTACCCACTCCTGGTTCACTATCATTCTCAGACCCAAAAGGGACAAGTTCTATGATAATAATGGTTGGCTTATACGGGTGTTCTTGCATTAAAATCATTATTGTAATCATGGTTTTGGAAACTCCAATGCTTGTGTAGATTTATATTTGTATTATTTTCATACTTACCCACAGTTCTAACTCCAAGGGCTTCGGTGACAAAGGGGTCTTCCGCGCAATAACGATCTCCAGATCGGTTCCCCGTTTGGCGTCCTGAGGGAATTGGAATTCAATTAAAATTGGAGAAGAATTATGCTGTAGCTTATTTGTGTGCTTTACAAGCACGGATATTGACTTATCGAATACACACAAAGACAGACTTAATGGGTAAGTAATAAGTTCTCATCTCACCTTTGCATTGTTCTTAGTTAACATATAAATTAAATGTTACTGAGCCGATCCATAAAGTTCTTTCATAATAAAATAAGGTCATTAGTACCGTAAGCTTTTATAGTAAGAGTGGAGCTGTCAGACACCACAAGAAATAAAAACAGCACAATCAAAACACAACAAAAATAATATTCAATTACAAAAGAAACTTGATAGCGGAGTAAGATGCCTCCGCAAAGTTTATTCCAAAATAACATCACTTCAAAATATTATACTTAATTCGGACATGTGGCATCGTGTCATCATCATCAATCATCTCACATCAGCAGTGACGCCTCATCTGTTGGCTGCGCACGACAGGTGCTTTTTACATATAGGTGATGGATAATTTATACGGTTTACTCCATTTGATTTGGTTTACGGTGAGGTAAATTGCGTTGTGAATGAAAATATAGTAGTAGATATAAAAAAGGAATGTTAGGATAGTTTGGTTATGTGGAGATGCCAATGAAAAAGGGTTGACTTAGAAAACTGTTATGGAGACTAAATGAGAAAATTTAGATGAACGTACATAAATCAAATCAGGGATGAGAGCAAACAGGTCAAGGCAAGAGTACCCTTCACCAATCAGCTTGCACGAAAAGAGCGAAGAAGGTTGATGAAGCAAAAAACTGTGCAAGGAACGTGGCTATTATACCTAAAGATGTAAGTATAAAATATCTCTTCTTATGAAATGAACCAAGAAAAACCTCGAAAAATAAGTAGTCAAAATAGACTTTTCTTAATAACTCAGGTGGTAAATTTAGACAACACATTTTCTTCATGAAAATAACGACAGTCAGAAGCCGTTCAAGATCCTTACCTCTGGCACTAAAACAATGCTCGGCTGATGAGGGAAAATCTTCTCCCTGGGTGTAGTGGCGTTGGTCCCGGTTATAGAACAGGCGATCCAAGAGCTTCTTCCCCTGGTGTTTCTGACTGACAGCCTGAAGTCCACGTATCGTCCAGGCTCCAGCCTTCTCAGCAAGATGACGTTGGCTTGGCAGACGGAGTTGTAGCGCGTGCAGGGCAGCGTTTCCACGCCTATGTCGAGACGACCCCATTGACCTTATGACAAAAATTATTGGTCAATTCGAATCAAATTGTGATAAAATTATGGTAACAACTTGCAGAGCTAAAATCTGGCAATGAAATAACCTCATTAATGAACGATCATTAATAAATTCATTAATCATCAAAATTACGAATGTTTGAGGAAAATATCAAGACGAATATTAAAATTTTAATGGATTTCTGTCGTAAACATTATGTTATTCCGATTTCTGTGACAAAAACAAAAATGTTTTAAAAATATCATCCCTGTAAGTACTATAGTACTGTAAGTAGGTACTACTACACTAACAATCAGGTAAAAAAAACATACAATCGAATTGAGAATGTTTCAATTTCGTAGGTTCTCGTCTTATGATAAAACAACCTGTCGACCAATTAACTGATATCACAATCAAAAGTCCTTGTTATTACGATCCTTACCAATCAGCTCAAAATGCAATGGATAATCGAAGTCAGGGTCCGAAGCTCGCACCCGGTAGATGACGGAGCCGACTGCAGCATCTGCTGGCACCAGGACCAGCCTCATCAGAGTGCTGGGGTCGAAGACGGGGTCGCCACCGCGGGCTCCCCAGGCCAGGCATAGCAACACCACGGCCGAGACAAACGTCATCCTGGGAAGAGAAAATAGCGAATGAGTCACGGGATAATACTATACCTATGTAGTCCGCCATTTGACGTTGATAATTACACTTCATTATATGTGATGAGTTTATCTTGTCGCATAGACTGCAATAGTAAATCAAGGGAAAGGCTTATACGTTTGGGATTATTCTTTGAGGAGCGGCTGTCACTATATCAGAATATCAATTCCATCGCACATAAGAAACATCCGGTCTAATGTGGACTTCATGATATGTTTTTGTGAGAGTTACAAAACCGCCAAACAATGTTATAAAGGGTAAGTATGTAAGCCCTTTTTAATTTGTCCGACGAAGAAATTTTATAAAGGTCGTCTCACATGCGTGGTCTGTGGCGTAGTCGGCATTTAGATAATGTTGACCGCAGCCACCAAAGTGCGGTACACCCGATGTGGGGGCGTAGATTAAACAGGGATTTGTGCTGGGCTGAACATAAATTAGTTTCTTGTATTACGAAATTAAAGTACTAAATGTGCACTAAAAGGTACTGTTTACGACAGATGTAGTTTTAGCTTTATTAATGGAATGAAGTCTACCAATAATAAAAGTGACTACCTGGTCATGGTCACGCCTTTTTCCTGTATAAATTAATTCAAAATAAAAGCATGCTAAAAGTAAAATAATATATTCATCTTATTCATGTTTAGGGCCCGTGATACACTTTCCACATTTTTCGCTACACTTTATTCCGGTATGCGGTATATTAATTTATGTTTACTTACAATTAAACCGTTATTGATCTTCATTTGTATCAATATGTATTTTAATATAATCCCTCTATACAATCATCATAGAATTTACAGTATTTCTAGTCAAAATAAAGTCATAAATACATATAACTTTGTCAGTTTCTATGATACCCATTCTCACAGGTAACACCCAAACTTCATTGCAAGAATAGACAATTCAAGTAAGTTTAAGTTTCTAAGGTAGTGGAGTTGTGTCTTGGTGTTCGTGTTTGTATTGAATTGTGTACCTATGTTCAAAATTTAACTTAAAAGACATCTATGACACTGTGATCCTAACTTTAGAAAAAAACCCTATATGCCAGGCATGGGTTGCATGGTATGGTATTGCGATATTCTAGCGGGGAAAACACCGCGAACTGCACTGTACATTCCGGCAGCTGAATGTGTAACCATTGTAGATTATGGATTAGATTCTCCTGCAAAGTGTAAGGAGGTCAGAGGTGAAGACATTGACATGGTCCCAGGTATACCCCGGACTCCTCTTCAGACAGATGAGGAATATAGATATCCAACAAAGTATCAACACGGTTCCCTCTATCTTTTAAGAGCAAGATATAATTTAATTTGTCATCTCTGGCAAATCTACAAACGAATTTTCAGTTGTCACAAAAGAAAATCTTAATGGCCATTCTGTCGAGTTTCAAATGAGATTGCTTTTGGCTTTTAGGTTAAAACTTCACATTAGTTACTCGACCCTAATACGATAAAGAAACTTTGAAAAAACCGATGAAGCATTACTTGTCCAAATCGTTAATGTTTTTTAAATGTAATTTGAACTTTTCTGATTAAAAATATGACAGTAATTCTTAATACACTTTTGATTATTTTAAATCTATATTTATTTGTTACCAGGTACTAAATTACTTCCCGATGTAAGATCATCAAAAGTACTGAGTGAATCAAACTGAGCTAGTTAAGGCACAAATTGCTTTAGACATGGATCATAATATAACCACAGATCGGACTTGCGAAAGGGAAAATTGTGTTATGAAATGAAGGCTTCCGTACTAGGAAGAGCTATAATAAATGGGTAGAGGTTGGATTATTATACGAGTATGTCTATCTTGGTTAGATATTGCAGTTTTAATTGATTTCGATTTGTTTTACTTTGATTGTATTATATAAAGCAGAAGGGAGGCCTTTTTGTAACTGGATAAAGTAAAATTTTTGCAATTTCTTAAAGTTACTTTGTAAATATTAAGTAAATTTTTGATAGATTATTTATGATTTTTATTATTTCTAATGTAGATTTTTCTTTTCTTTGTTTATTTAAATACGGAATAAATTATTGATTTGTGATGATTATATGATAAATTATTTCTAAAAACGAGATTAAGAAATATACGTCAATTCGACTTTATTCTCCGGATTGTCAATAACAATTTTTATCTTGTTTTAAAATACAGTGAAGCACGTTGTTATAATTCCAATCATTGATCAATTATTTCAATAACATTTTACGTTAAGTAAAACACTTATTTTTCCTTTTACCCGAGGCTTCGTGGATTGCAGGAAATCCGCTTTTAGTCTGTTACCAACTGCCTACGTCAGTACTTATGTGCCCTTTCGCTTTCGTATTATTAAATGTTTATTTTTTTCTTAGCTTTTAAGACGGAAGACATTCGCAATTTAAAAATCATGAATTCTTAAGCTTTTTATCTTTAGTCTTCGTGTGTTTTCACAAATTCGTTATTGACTAAATATAAGAATTTAACACAGTAAGCTACATATATTTTTATTCTAAATTTAGAGAATCTATACAATTATCTTATTTTGCCCACAACAAAATCTCTGATACGACACGATTTTGCTACCAGGACATCATAAGTATCAAAGTGTTGTCAGTGCACAGCAGTGTTCTGAATTAGATAAGACGGCGGCATTAGCTATTCCGACAGCTCACTTTAGTATGCACGACTTAGTATTGGATTCTGAGCTGTCTTGTTGCATCTAGTATAATTTCACTGGACAGATGTAACTGACTTCTGGTAGATAAAGATGGAGGCGTCAAAGAGAATTAAATAGTTCGTGGAGTTCCATTTTATGCAAATGATTTTGTAGTAAACTACATTGGGTTAAGCGAATTGATACGCACTGCACAATGGACAAATATAAAATTTATATTTGTCCATTGTGCAGTGCGTATCAATTCAAGTTAATGATTTTTTATTGTAGTAACAGCAAAGTTATTGCAGAACCAAAATAAAATATTTGACACAAAATAGTTTAAAACACAGTTTAAATAAATGTTTTTTTTTTGAGAAGGTCTATTTCATGAAAAGTTCATGAAAAATAATATGAAATCTAAAACAAGCTTCAAATTCCTTACATTTATCAATATGAGCCTTTGCTTGTTACATTCGTTTTTTAAAATCTAGTGTAAGTCAGTAATTAAATTTAACAAAACATGTAATATATCAAATGAGCCGCAAACACGCAACAAAAAACAAAACGCCGCCATTTTTCTTCAACTAGAGGTTGATTAATTTCCTTACACACCCGAGAAACAATTATTTAGCAGTAAAGTTATTGCCTGCCAGTCAAAAAGGCTAGTTGCTAGCGCCAATGAAAGACGAATGCGAAACGCCCGAGTTGATTTACTGTGCTTCGGTTTAGGCTCGGTGCATACTATGGTTCTTCGAACTGCAAATCAGTAGTTTTTCAAATTTAAAGAAATTAAGATGCAAACTGTATTATTCACAATAAAATCGGTTAAAGTCGTTGCATACTACGGTTCCGCGAACAGCATATCATTTAGTTTTTGTTATTTATCACTTTCTTACTCAGATTATAATACTTATATGGATAATAGATAGTTCTTCTAATTGAGTAGCGGGTAGTATACCTATTTATATTCTTTGGTAGCGTCAAGATTAATAAACTCTCCAAAAATTTGAATTTTTATTTACAGTTTAAAGAGCAGAACATAAAGATCGTAAAATTAATATTCCTAAGAGCCAGTGTACGAGCAACCCAAATCAAAGTCAGGGTGTATCCGCCCGGCGCCGCTACAGCGTGATATATTTGTCTGACGCGAACCTGAGAGACTTTATATCTTGTCGCGTGCTAAACAAACCTCGCTATGTATCCTGATGTCAACGGCATCTAGCCCACAACTAGAATGTAATGAATAATCATCCTATATGTTGACTATTTGGTTTCCAGCATGCTTGAAACAACGGGAGGCTTCATTCGTCTTATTGCCCACTAGTATGCCCGATGCTAACTCCCGTAAAACGAATCCCGTTAATTTGCGTTTCCGCGAGAATTTTAGAAAATTCTCTCTTAGAGCACCCCTAGTTTACATAAGAAACCTTCATGCCAAATTTCAAATCTCTAGACCCAGTGGTTTGAGCTGTTCGTTGACATTACAGTCAGTCAATCAGTTAGGATTCTCTTTTAGGTTTACACCATGCGAAAAAGCAACTCCAATTCCAAGTGGCCGACGCCGTATATAATTTTTACTATTGGAATCATCTTTGATCATGATCACATCAAATGTTTCTTGCATTTTCAGCTCTTATTCCAAAAATACCTAGGTTAGTAGTAATAGCAAGTACGTACTACGTAAGTTCTGCAAGTTCAGTAATCCGAGTGATCCTTATTGATTGAATTTGTGGATATTATGAGTAAACTTTCTCTAATCTGACCAATGACCGCTTCCTCTATTTAACATTTTTGGTTATGGCGTGAAAGGCCAGTCCGGGGTTAAAACGTGCAAATATATCGTATCGTATCACACTGCCATAAAAAGAAACGAGCGTGCTAGAACAGGAATGGTTCTAAGAGTAATCATTTGTCATTGTTATTTACGAGAGCGCGTCGAGGTAGCTAACCGGCCGCGGGCGTACTGAACAGCGGGAGATATAACACAAAAATGGTAACTTCACGATGTCATCTGACCCCGGTATCCCAACATAAACTTTGTACCGTTTCGGTCAGAGCTCCCCATTAGGTATGAGCACCGGTTTTGCCAACACCATGCTTGATTGAAACTTTAAACAAAATATTGAAAATTTCTACTTTGATAACTTGTTCATCAATTTAAGGTTGTGGTCCTGTTAGAGATAAGCTTTAGTCGCATGTTTCCCGAACGGTGTAATGAATTCGCGGTCTGTGACTGGTATCTAAGTAAAAATTGTAGATTTGGAGCTGTGATTTAAACACTGTGATAATATCGAATGATATCGAAAACAACTGTAAACCTACAATAAAAAACACATGTAGGTATAATCTGGAAGACGCACTCCATGCTGTTTGAAATTTTAGAAACGACTCGATTTCGGAACACTAACGGATTTTTTCAATTAAGTAATTCATCATTTCTATCTATAAATTTTATCGTGTTGAAAACACATCAGTGGGTTTCACTAACATGAAGTATGTTAACATGACGTAGCGGACCCATTCCGTTTACCTTATTATAAATTCTAATACTTTGAGGTAACAGCTCAAGACAATAGATTTTACTGATACTGGGTCAATTCTAGCTTCGAGCGCTTTGTTCAACCGTAAAATTTTATTGCTAATTTCATAGTTTATGCATTTAAAATTAAAGACTGAGAAAACTGATACGTAAGCGGTCTGGCCGAAAAAGTAGTTGGAAGTAGTTTCTTGCGATAGGATTTAAGGCTAATCCCATATTGGGTATTGAGAGATAAAAAAGGCTGTACACAATTGGAGCTTAGCGTGTCATGAGTTTCTTTTAGAAGTATCGCTCCCTTCACATGGGGATAAAGTGATATAAAGATATTCATATATCGCTTCTCGTTTTATAAGATCAAGACATGGTTATTTAATTATCTTTCTGGTGTCGATAGCTGTGAATGGAAAAATCCTAGCAAAAGTCAGGTCAAGTGTACCCAAATACTGATGAGTTTGCATGAAAAGAGTGCTGAATATATGAAGTATGCAGGGATAGTGGCAAGTGGAAAGATAAGTCTGCATATCCCTACAGGAAAGGAGATTTTATTTATATTAAAAGCAAGTTGCCTAAACAGCAACCTTGAAAACAATGTCTAAAAAACCTCACTGTTACGATTACCTAGTAAGATTTCTCACCAACTATGTTTTTTGTGCAATAAAGATTTATTAACTCTTTTATTTTTTTAATTTAATTTCACTAACGTTAGGGGTTTCAAGTCGTTGACCGGTGGTCGGAAATCTCAAACCGGGTTACTATAATCGATATTTCTTAATCACCTTTGGGGTGAAAAAGAACCACGATTTTTCCTCGGCTTTCCAATTGCTGCCGTAAAATTAAATATTCAAAAGTGCTTTTTTTCGCGAAACAAGGAGCTTTAAAAGAATCTGATTTCACTTCATTAATTTTTTTTATATGAACACATACTGAGTAACTGAACTGGAAATACATAACTGAAAGAATAGAGCCTAAGAAGCTGAAATTTGGTATTTACTCGTATGAAAGTCTAAGAATTTAAAGATTACCACTCTTAGTAGGTAACCCTTAATTCTTACGAGGACAACAGAAGTAAACAAGAACTTCGGGACCATGTGGTTATCAATAAATCAAATGAACTTATAATATTACAACTTTTTATTGCAAAGCTTTTCACGATTACCGCACACAACTACCTACATACTTGCACGAAAGTTTCTGTCTGAAGTAAAATACAGTTTACCAACCTAACAATCTAAATTGCCCCATACTTCATTCCACTAAACACAAGTTGGACTCTAATTGTTTGCTATGTTCAGATTTCGTTTAATAGCCTATATTTAATGAAGATCGCAGATAACAAGGAGACAGCCCGATAGATCTGAACTTATTTAGGGCTTATTAATGTCTTGTATTTAACATCGTGACCTCTGTATCATAAGCAGTAAGTTTACACTGGGCTAGTAGTTGGGATTAACTATTGCTTTTATTTGATGATTCTGAAATCATAGCTAAGAATGATAAAGGATAGAAGTTTAGTGAATAACGTTATGACAATTATTATTCTTACGTAGTTTAAAGAGCTCCATCAATTTCACTAATGTTCCATTATCAGACCCGGTGACAAAAAGATTTTATTTTCTGTCAAACAAAACGAAAACCATTGAAAACAGTTAGTTAGGGTTGGTGGAGATATCACAATTAAAAAACAAATAATAGATACAAAATAGTCAAATGGGGAAGCCTCATTTTGAAGCCCATTTTACGTGTCTGAAACATTTTTTATACAAGCATAATTTATGTCATTAAAGTTCCGTTTAATAACAACATTTTATTATTATTACAAACAAGCGTTATCTTTGAAAAATCACTCGCTTTAGTCACCACATTAAAGAGTTAACTCGCCCAATATCAACCTCGTATTATCGGGGCTCGGTTAATCCGGACAAAAAGGTAACTCCAGTGAGAATCACGCTAAATGACCTCTCTGACCTTATTATAGGTGGCTTTGTAGTTAACTTCTATGGCCGCTAAATATCCTTCATTATAGATGATTATTTCCGATGAAAGACAATTTTGCCCAGATAGAAAAGCCATTTTCTTTAAGCTGCCCGTTATTTTGTTAAAATACTTTAATAGGTTACATACTCGTATGTATAATTACGCTGATAGAGGTCTCACTAAGGAATAAACCCGCCTTTGTATTGTACTCTTTTTTAATGTGGTCTACTGTTGAGTGCCGTGTGGTTCCCGGCACTATTACAAAAAAGAATAGGACCACTCCATCTCTTTCCCATGGATGTCGTAAAAGGCGACTAAGGGATAGGCTTATAAACTTAGGATTCCTCTTTTAGGCGATGGGCTAGCAACCTGTCACTATTTGAATCTCGGTTCTATCATTAAGCCAAATAGCTGAACGTGGTCATTCAGTCTTTTCAAGACTGTTGGCTCTGTCTACCCCGCAAGGGATATAGACGTGATCATATGTATGTATGTATGTATGCTACTGTTGATAAATAAAGCATTTACGTACGTCTATATTCATCCGTGACGGGGTAGACAGAAAACGGGCCTAAGGACTTGAAAATATTGAAATGCCACGTTCAGCTTTTTGGCTCAATAATAGAGAGATTCCAATAGTGACAGGTTGCCTAAAAGAAGACCCCCATGTTTATTCGCATTTCCATTAATTGACTTTACAATCTGGCGCACACTATGTTCTTTCTTAACTATCATATCAGCATGGAAGCTAAGCTTTTATAAGTTCAATGCATAATAGTTCATTTATATTTTAAATGGAACAAGAAGCAACGTAATTATCGTTTTAATAAGGTACGTATTTCCTTTAACGAGTTTCAGGGTGAATACCGATTTAATCTTCATTATCCAAAGCTTGGTGGGTTCTTACGATGTATAATTCTAACCTGGGTTGTATCCAAATAAGACTTTTTGAATTAGAAGGCTGTAGATAAGTGGTCTTGAACATTGACCCTTTTTGAATAAGACGTCGCAGTCGTTTAATTATGAGACTGTCTTTAAATATATTGGGTATTTTAAGTTGTTTATATTAAATCTTGAGTGGAATTTAAAACTGTATTTTTAAATCTATGGGAGAACGAAAACGTTAGAACGTGAAAACTGAAGTAAAAGATTATGTCACTTTATTTAATACGAGTACAATAACACTGATAAATATTATTACCTAAACAATACTATTTAAAATTCAATAAATATATATAATTAAACTATACTAATGATAAAACTACCTAATTAAATAATAGTTCAGTTCCTCAAATGCATATTGTTAACCTATCAAATACAAGTATATTGAATTCGGAATAAAAATTTTATTGACTAATTATCTGAGTAGATTATTAACCGCTATTTATAATATATAGGTTAAATTTATACAAAAAAAAAAAAAAACCAATTTAACCCAAAAAGACGATTTAAATATGTAACATTATTATAATATTTAAATTCAATACTAATAAATGTTTATGCAGATTTATAAATAATGACTGGTATACCTCTTTTTATTAACCGACTTAAATAATACATGCATACCTAGACAATCGGCCAGGTAGACAGGTGATTTTTGATAATTTTGGGACGTGACAAGGGTTAAGGTCAGTCTTGGTCCAGGTATAAACCACGTGACCTAGGTATATAACACTAAGACTTTTCCAGATCTCCACACATAAGGAGGTAATATTTCGGGGTCGATTTGTTTCAATTACTTAAAAAACTTTTGTATATACATATATTTAATGGATACCTATAAAAATAACGAAACATAAGACACAACTCGCAAATATCTATTAAAAGTACCTACTAGCCTGCGCTGGGAATTTAATATACCCAGCGAATGATCCTATTATAGATTTGAACTGATTATTCCGCTGGTATAATTTGTCACGACTACTGACAATGCCTATGACCGATGTTGGTCGCGTAACACCTCTGCCATCTTACTGTCGTTGATAAATTTGCACCGTCTCACTTTCTACGAAGCGGCGACTATCAACTTTTAGAGAAGAATGAAATGTAAATCACTTTGAACCTGGTGATTTAAAATAGTAATGTTTTTATAACAAATGTGCTTAAAATGTATTTTATTAATTATTGTTTTTAATGTCTTTTTTATATTTTTAATTATTATCTTTCTTAATTGTCTTCTTTATGATGGATATTTTGCATAGGACTTTGTCACTATATGAATCTCAATGTCGAACAGCTGAACGTGTAAGCAGTATTTTCATAATTGTGAGCAAATGGAGGTATATATACTTTATAAATTCTTAAAAACAATCAATTAAAGATTACAAGAAAAACTAAGTTAGACTTAAAATAAAGTACACGTAAAATTACACGAGATATTTTCGTGTCCTCGCCCTAATTATTTTTCGCAACATTCCTAACCTTTTATCGTAATAAAATGTGAAACACTTGGGATTAAAGCGTTCCAAGCGGGTTTTCTTTCTGTGAGTGACGTCGATCGGCCTAAATTCTCTAACCAGTTGCTTAAGAGCCTTCAAAGAGCCTATAAATAAAAACTTAATCCTGCTTTGAGAGATCACGGTATATTGGTTTTGCCTTTATAAGTAGAATTGCCCAATGGAACACGTCCATCCTACTTGTTACACAATATGAGCATTTTTGCTTAACACTACCCACGCTCCGGTCGGTAAAACAATGAGATCTTTATATTGGAAATGTATTATGTTTACATTTATCGATTGAAGTAATGAATGCCAGTCTTTACAGTTCATTTTGCGATAGTATCTTTTTCATTTGTTTGCAATGAAGATGTTGTCATTTGAATAGACACAATTTAAGCGATCAACAAACAGTTTAAAATTATATTTAGAATCGATTGAAAATGTTTACGATGACAGATAGGTTAGAAACAAATTGCTTTTGATGCCTTAAAATGCTTATTGAATAACGGCTTGCAATCAATGAAGAGATTCATTTGCCTACAAAAAGAGATATACATCTAAGTTTATTCAATGTTGTGTTCTTGTAATTGTACTCAGTTGTTTTTCTAGCTTCTAGAAAAAAAAAACTGATGAATGCTTGAAGATTTTGACGAATGGCTGCGTAAAACCAAACGACTTTGAAAATCACTTCCTCAACATAACGTTTCATTGATTGCATTGTCAGAATTTACTTGTCACTCTGGAAACAAAAAAAAAGATATCAATATGCTTAACTGGTTGTGAAAATTAGTGCTAATAAATGACAAACCTTAATTAATAAAATTATTTTTGTATTATAGTTATTTTGCAACCACAGACACGTTAAAAATTCATTTTGAGAAATAACCAAGAAACCGTTTCACATATAGATAAATATCATGTATTCACTGAAAAAAAAAAATACATAGAACGTCACACCAAGTTTCGGCGGTAGAAAGTAAACCGAACAGTTACCTATTACCGTACTACGGTTTATCATTGGTCGTGTTCAATTACCTTCCCTAACAAGCCGGCTGATTGTGCCTCAGAAGATCCAGCAATTGATTGACACCGTTAGATCACGTACGTGTGACAAAAAACGCCAAAATGTGTCAAAGTCATTCGGGTAGCAGCAACTAACTTTATTTGAACAACACTTTTTACTGTAAAAATTGGATTTGAAAAAAAAAATTAACGGTCGTGTAATTTGGTGATTTATTTATTCGATGAAGTTATCAGAATTTATATATTCCGTGGGATTTTGGGATAGAAAGTAGCCTATAAGTTATTCCAAATTATATTGTCACCGTATACTTAATTTCATCAATATCCGTCCACTAGATTTCGCGTGAAAGAGTAACAAAAATACCTCCTCAAAACCTTATAACCTTCCGCATTTATAACATTAGGTAGCATGTAAAATGTTCAATAATATAATTAGCTTTGAAATAATTGGTCTTTTGAAACGTAATATAATTAAGGAACTTAGCACACAAGAGAACACACAATATAACTTAAGTTGCACATAGTGTGTAATTAGAAAGCGCGCAAAGGAAAGAGTAGAGGAAAAGAGGAAACATTTAATTAACCCATTGGCCCATGTTCTGTAATACTAATTACAAACTAAAATGACATAAAATTCAAATACAATGAGAGCTACGCAGTCGATTCATTAAATTTGTAAACAATTTTTATTGACAGGGAGTCGATTAACGAAATTTTAATAGCAAGTGTGGGAAACGTTACTATAGGAACAGATTAAAGTGACATTTTTCACCGCGGACAGTTATGGCGGCCAGATTGGTTACATAACACTTTAATGTCTCCCAAGCGCTCTTAAGAGGCAATAAATCACGAAATAAAAACAAAACGCTTGTCTTTCCGTGCTTAATATAAATTTAATAGTTTCGGCGTTTTGTATTTTATTTCGATCGTGAACGTGGATAAGAGGCAAAACTATTCTTTATCATCAGATTCAATTCATTATGTTGTGCGAGGGCCACTTACATTATTTTTGTACCTTTCTAATGAACTGATCATGCTTCCTGCTTAAAGTCGTTTTTTTAGAAAATTCGGTGTAATTTTAGAGATTTTCAATTCTACAAAATAAATGTACATGATATTGATAAAAATGGTAGAATTCCTTGAAAAGTACAGCGGAAAAAGTAGAAGGGAGGTTTATATAAAATATTTAAAAATTGAAGGACGATGAATATTTTTTAGTTAATGTCAATAAGTCAGATAATATTTAAATCATTAAGGTGTGTAAAGATCTCTTACTTAATTTAATAAATGTATCAATATTTTAAACCTACTAAGTTATTCCTCCCACGTTTCCCAGAAAATTATAACAGTACAAGAATCCAAGATAAGATTATTATGATTTATTACTATGTTCTTACTCGTGACAATGTTAGGAGGAGTTTAATATTGAGTATGTCAAGATTATCGAAAAGAAATTACCATATTATGATGTATTTCATAACTTTGAACATTCCATTTTTGTATGTATGAGTGTATGTCATGTTTATAGTATTTTGAAAGTAGCCATTCAGATGACATAAAAAGCTTACATATATTACGTCGGAGCTTCGTATCCTTTTTATTAGAAATAAAAATGACTTTACTAAATAATACCAAAGGTCTGTCTTGACCTTGATTATTGTGAGTTTTGAGTTAATTAGTTGCAAACCAAACAGAATATTTCCTCTGGCTCATAAGGATAACTTTGGATACCATTATTTTGTAAATTTGGAAAAAAATAACAATAAACATAAACAAAAAGAATGATACTGCGTACTCACAAGTACCAGAGACCCATAACGATGAAGGATATGCACGAATCCAGAAGGATATATAATGAGCGCATCGTTACCTGGAGTTCATGTGTATTATTATGCCGAAGAAGGAATGCGCTGAACCGAGGTCAGCGACAGAAGACGCCGGTAGCAATACAGTCATAGAATTCGGAATAATATGAGACTACAGAAGGCTAATAAACTTGGGATTCTTCTTATCCATAATGTACAATTACAATAAAATTTTACAATAACATTTTGTTGAATTTATGAAATGGGTTTGGAACTTGTCACTATTTGAATCTCAATTCCGACATTAACTAGGCCCAGCTGAATTAGGCCTTTCAGTCTTTTCGAGACCATTGGTTATGTCCACGCTATCAGAAAAAGAAATGGTATAATAAATGTACGGAATTGGTAGATATTATTGAATATGACATGGCAACATGATGGTTATGACACGTTTTCATGCACGTCAATTCTGAGATATATTTGACAGCAGTGCCAGACTGCTAAACAATATTCGAAATAGCATTTCTATTGATTTATATTATTCTGATTTCTATGGATCCTGTATATACTTGAAGCAACACGTTGTACTTACGATGACCCTAGGCTACCTAGGGCAGTGGTCTTTGCTCTACTGAATGCTCTTAACAGAAGTTACTAATTTGACTCCTATTTCATAGCTTAAAAGGTAAAATGTTACAACGTACTTCCCCGGTAACATGGCGCGTGCGTCGCCCTTTTTTATCGCGCGAAAAAGTACCACATTTTTGCTTTTTATTATTTCGTGAAACGGGACAGAGATAGTTAGAGCCATGCTACAGGGTCTGCTAGAGTTATATCTATAAAAAGTAGTATGTACACAGAGCAAAAATACTTATGTAGAATAGAATAGAATATATTTATTTTCAAAATTATATAAGGATACAAGGTATCACTTATTGTCACATCACTTAAATCTAATTATAACTACTACCACTTTCAAAGCGCATGTGTAGAAGAAGCGGCATGTATGTTTCTTACAATGTGTGTGCATGGAATATCGGGAAAATTATTCTTTTGAGTACGCATATTTCCAATACAAACAGGTATGTTTATATATATTAGATGCACAATCTCTTTCAAATCTAGCGTGCCCATGCCGCTAATGCTATCTCATCATGTAGGTACGCAAGCAAACCTGCTAGCAAAGGCTAGTCGATAAATTTCATTGCATAACGAATCGTTTTATTTCCAAATTACTCTTTTGTATAAAACGACAATGCTTTACCAATTTCCTCGCGATGCGACGTTCAGATTAGGTCGGTTATCTATAACAATCTCTGACCCCGGCTCCGATAATATTCGTGTCGAAGACCCATCTTGTTTGGTCCGCGGGAGATTATTGTTGCTTTTGTTATCATCAGCATCTTAGTAAGAGCATCTTTTAAGGTCCCGCTTTCAAAAACGGTTAATTGGTAGGGTTTTGGTTTGTCACGGAGGTGAATAGAAAATGCTTTCTGGTCGTGGTTGGATACGTAAATGAAACGGAATGCTTTCGTTCAAATACACAAACACAAATATCACGTCTGCTTTCTTACGGGGTAGACAGAGGTAATAGTTATAAGACTTGTGGTGTTAGTTAGATAGCTACCGGTGATAAGTTGTTTTATTTCCTTTAAAAATAACTTGTACTACTCATTATTGTTCAAAATTCGCGAACCGAACTCATTGCTATAAATCAGTAGATATATATTTAAAGAATTTCATGCGTATAAAAAAAATATAGTTAATAAAGAAATAGTGTTAAAGTTAAAAAAAACTTTTGGTTTACATAAAATGAAAAATTTTGAAACAAACCTTTATTGAAAGTATACGGAACCATTGCAGAGTCTGACAAACTTACACTATCATACTTTTTTCACTATCAAATATCACTGGACGATGACACGGTTATTTTCATACCTAAAAGCCAATCACATTTTGTACTGTCTAACAACTTGAGTTTTTTCATTTCATGGAAATTAAATTGTATAAAACCAATTACATTTTATTGTCAAACGGAGTATACCGTTACTATTAACTACTTCAAAAAAGAAGGTTCCATCAGAGGATGGTTATTTTTTTTCGGATAATAATTATGTTAGTTGCCGTGGATTGCTTCTCTGATATTATAATATTATAGGTCTAATTATCTTAGAAGTTAATTTCAATTATGATTAATATTGTTATCATATAACATTTTTGAGAGATACTGACATTATGTATTAATTTACTTTCCGTGTCATACTATAAGTAAGTGTACTTGTCTTATCTTAAACAATGCCAATGGTCAAAAGAGTAGATTTTTCATTAGATATTGCAAATTGCAATTTGTTTGCCCTTTATAAACAATTCGATGAAGTATACCATATAGAGTAAACTCAATTGCCTAAAGCCTTATCAATGACGCCATATTCTGAGAGGTAAGTTCGAGTTCAAATCTCGAAGTTCGAGACTCAATCAAACTAGTCGAGCTAGTAAACGCGAATTTTGATGTTATTTAATCAGCTCCACCTAGTGGTATAACGATGACACTAATGCTTATACAAATTCGCATTTACAAACTTTTCAACTAAAGTAAAACTTGCACCAACCATGAACATTGTACAAAACCTTCCAATCACAACGCACCATTGTTTAAAAAACGCATCCTGATTGGTCACTGAATTTCATTACATTTTTGTATACCATCTAGGGGTTTTACTTCAAAGGGACAATGGTTTGTCGAAGTGCCGAGTTAGGACCGTGTGGTTGCAATAAATACTTATTTGATATCGTGAGCTTGTCATCGTAAGGTACAATCAGCGAAGTTGCCCGCGTCGGTCAGCGTCGCTCGGGGCATTGTTCCCAGTTCCCACTAGAATCTATATTTGCTCTCAGCTTGAACTAAAAATAAAGTATGCGTAGAAAATTCACTAAGTATAGAAAATTTGACGGATTTGCGGAAGCCTTGGCGTTAATCCTGCGTTTTCTTCTATATTGCGGTTACTTATTACGACGATCCAGGAGGAGTAAAGTAATGTTTTAGATGAAGCGATTCTAGTCTGACTTCGGCAATCTAGAACCTTATTCGACCTTACTCAAATTGAACAAAATACAAGTTTTCTCTATGTGCATGTTTCTCCTTGATGTTTTCTCACTGTAAGGGCATCTACTAAGCAATAAAATTTACGATGTAATATGATCAAAATAATAACAATGATGGTTGTTAATTGTAAAATACAAAGGACTAGGTGCAGTTAGTGGAGGAAAGCACATACAATAAAAAAGAAATAAAAATTTGCAAAAAATTCACGTCAGTTATCCTTCTCTATTGTTTTTATTTTGTGTTCTCAGCTCGATCGAATCAACTATCTTATACCTTATTGTGATAAATGCAGCCCATACGGTTGTAAATTGTATTTATTGAATTAGCAATTGATATATGATTATGTGGCGGTAATGAGCGCCCGTGATCAAAACATTAAGTTGCCCCATTAAAAAGCGTGACGCGCATGGAGCATAGGTTCAAATCCTACTTGAGTCATGATTCATTTTTGAGTGATGTACATTAGTTTTTGTTCTAACCGGCGCTCTAACGATGAGCACCTGCACATTCAGACAACTGGGTATGTAACCATGATGATAAGTTTTGTTTCCTTGATAAGGTTGTGGAGGTCAGACGGGAGTCGCTCCGTATATAAAGAAGATCCAACAGGATATGATTTGGATTTCCGTCGCGTGATGGAGGAGGTACCTTCATGACGTATTTTAAAATTATAATTTATGGCTTATTTGAGTGTCGAAAGAGTAGATAGTGTGGGCGGGACTTGTTACGGCATCGTGCATGGATACATGATGGCTCAGAATAAAAAGAATTTAGAAGGATAACCTTTTACCATAACCATAAATAGAAATCGTTGGATAGAATACTTTGAAGAATTAAGATGGGAGTGTATTTACCTACTGTCTATCTCTCTTACCAGCTCTAATATACATAGTTTAAGAGAACCCTAAGGCTTCATTTCAATGAGGGCAAGATAGGCAGATTCGTCCAAAGTATTATACTCAGAGCTTTCTTGACCGTTTTTTCATGGACAAATTTTCAGGGTTAACAGATTACATTTATTTCTTTAAATTTCCCACGAGAGACAATTCCGGACCAAAAGTTAGTATACGATATTCTATAAAAAGCGATCCAATACGGGTTAGGTTCCTTTGCAAAGGTTATGGAGGACAGACGGGAGTCGCTTCGGGTAAAAACCTGAATCATCCAATCCTGGATCTATGTTTAAAGACATACTCCGGGCTCATCTGCAGAGTGGTGAGGATGCAACCGGGATCAAAGCTAGGACGAAGAAGATTATATAAAAAAGCAATAGAGATATTCTTTCAATCAATTCATTTTTAGACTGTACTTATAATTTTTCGCTCTTCAAAAGGAAAGATCATGAATGGTAAGAACTGTTAATGATAGTAATTACAACAGTAGTTAGCAACATATGGCAAAGATCCATGTAAGTTTAATATGAATAATGGAATGCTTGGTATACAAAATGTCTTTCGCACGTCAGAGTTTTTTTAATATGTAAGTACTTGAGAATCTAGGGATATTCACGGCAAAGGATAGCGTGAATTCATCATCTTCTCACCTGACAGATGCATAATAATATTTATACAAAAATCATAATTTATAACGATGTTATCACTACGATGTTAAGGATGTTATCTTCTGTTTGGTTTCCTTCCACCCAAAGGTTGACTGGAAGAGAGCATTAGCGATATAGTCCGCCTTTGTACCATCTCTATCTGTTTTGTGCTGTTTTGTATGTTTTACTCTTATGGTGCAATAAAGAGTTTTATCTATCTATCTTATATTTCCAAGTACAATTTTTAATTCTATCATTATACCATCTAGCTTTTGCTTTGAGTCTTTTCATGACTGTTCGCCCTATCTATCCTGTAAGGGTAATAGACTTAATTCACGTACTGTATAATGAGTAAACTCTGTATGCTTTTTATTTCGGAATGAGTATGTGTACTTGTTGCAATCGAGCGTTCATTGTTCGTGTTTGTATCGATGTTGTCATACCAGTGTATCACTACTATAGTATCATTAGATATCAATGTTATATTACCATTAGTAAAATGCAATGTTGACAAAACGAGGTGAACCTTGGCATTCATTCCAAGGAGAACCGGGAGAAGAACGAGTGATTTTAAACTTTCTTGTCATATTATATGTCGAAAAAGGCGACTAAGGTATAGGCTTATAAACTTGGGATTCTTCTTTAAGGTAACGGTTTAGCAACCTGTCACTTTATATGAATCTCAATTCTATCAGTAAGCCAAAAAGCTGAACGTGGCCTATCAGTATTTTCAAGACTGTTGGCTCTGTCTACCCCGCAAAGGATATAGACGTGATTATATGTATATTATCCTACTACTATTATAAAGGCGAAAGTTTGTATGGATGTATGGATGTTTGTTACTCTTTCACGCAAAACCACTGAACCGATTACCATGAAATGGTATGTAGGTAGCTGAAGACCCAGAATAACACATAGGCTACTTTTTATCCCAGAGTTCCCGCGGGATTGATAGGGTTTCCATGCGGACGAAGTCGCGGGCGGCCTCTAGTATGTATATATGTGTAAATGTTTGTAGTATTTATAATAAAGATGAATGTTAACAGAGCCAATAGTCTTAAAACAACTCAAAGGCCACGTTCAGCTAGATGTCTTAATTATGATAGAGTTTCAGATAGTATTAATGATAGGAATAAATAATGATAGGTTGGTTTATAGTTGTTAAAAGAAGAATCCCAAGTTTATTAGCCTTTAATTGACTTTTACAATGTGCACTGAAGGATTAGCAAGTTTTCTTTTTGATTCATAGCAGAGCAACGTGGAAGCTTATGGATGACTGGAAGAGATTGCATAAGCGATAAGTACGCTTTTTGTACCATCTCTATCTGTATTGTGCTATTTCGTATGTTTTACTCTTATGGTGCAGTAAAGATTTATCTATCTATCTATCGTATGTGGTACTTTCACATTTATAACTTCATTAACGCTTACCGTATTATAATTTTCGTTTAATCTGACCTCACTCACCAAAATACGCAGCTGAGCGGTCAAAGTAATTAAAGTACTAATTAAAATGCCACAAACGGCACGTTTAATGAATATCCCTTTGGCACTTGTGCAATGTGAAATCATGGTAAATTCGCTTACAAACTATCAGAAATTCAATTTCAATGGTGTCTATTCCTTTTTAAGTCTATGGGCAGGTCCAATTCAAATACCACCGTGTATCTGTGACCATATTGGGAATCAACCTGTGCTTAGCATTTGGATATGCCAGACTCCACCAAGATCCTAATAGGATTGATCTATTTGATAACAGTAATATTATTTCGTGCACGTATTCGGAGTGTTGTATTGTGCATAAATTCTGACTAACGGTGTCTCATTAAAATGAAAAGAAGGATTATCTTTTTTTATATAAACACTAACGATTCGCCCCAGCTTCGATCAATGTAAATCTTTCACAGAAAAACGTCTTTCCAACATTTCAAATAGGATCCAAATCCATCCAAAATTTTTTCGAGGTTATGGCTTACATATAGACAGAGGACAAAAAAAGAGGGACTTAGGCAGAGACTACATCTCACCACGATCCCTGAATACAACTGTCGCTTCATCCAAATTTATCACCCTCTTTCTCTTCCGTCGGTTCAGGATATTATGTACTTTTGAGCTTTCTTAACACGAAGACTTGCCCGATTTCTGAAGAACAACGTCATCGTTTCCATAAAAAGAAGCCAAGATGCGCATTAATATTGTAAAACTGATTGATGATGTTATACCTTCGCGGGGCATGCTTTAGGCTCCAAGATAGACCGGCCGTAAAAGGAGGTACTCGAACAAGTGAACAGATTTCCTGATGCAGTCTGCTGGCCGCTCCAAATAGGTTTGATTTGTGTGGCAATTATAATCTAGTCTCGTGAGAATAGAGTTGCAATTTTATTACTAGCTGTTGTGCGCTGCTTCTATTTTGTGTGAATTTGGTGGGAAAAAGTTACTTTCACGTTTTAAGAGTCAGATGAACGGCTGAACCAATTTTCAAAGTTAGATATTTTGATCTACTAATTAATTATTTGATGACAATAAGTCATATCTACCCTTACAGTCTACACAAAAAAAAAAACTATTTCAACTAAACAAACATTGGATTAACAATACCTACATCAAAACCGTTTGGTGTTCAAGCCAAAATAATAACACCGCTCTTTTCGGTTCGGGGTCAACGAGAGTACGTGTAAAATGTTTGTTGTATGCTAACCATTCGCAGAATGTCGGGGAATGCATAATGTGGCCAGTATAACAATTGCTCGGTGTAAGGTTTAAGCGCAATTTTATGGAACTCAACGTACAAATTCTTGTGGAGTTGTTGTACGAAAAGATTTTGTTATTTTTTTAATCGTTAGTTATATAACAAACAAACAAACTTGCTTTCGTATTAACGATATAGTAGATTTTTAGTTAGAACTAGCTTTCCCCCGCGACTCCGTCCGCGCGAATGTCGGTCTTCGCGTAGATGGTTTATTTCTCCATTTTATTTTCAGTCCGGTCAATTTAGACCAAAAATAGGAATGAAGCTACATTAATTCCCATCAAGCTGAAAATGAGTATAATTGTTTAAAACACAATCAAAAGCATTATTTCAAAATTCCCCATGATTCAAAGGTAAGAAAATGGGATTTTCACGATTTTCTTCAAAACGGTAAGTTTTATAGGAAAATTACCTCAAAAATAGATTGTAGATCATAAAGATATCCATAAAAAGGAATCAATATTTTTTTTCAATAAAGCTACCGTTTCTGAGATATTACGATGCAAAAAGTTGCAAGCGTCATAATATGCATAATCACGTCTCGTATATACTCTATGTAGCAGTAATATAAGTAAAAATATTGTTCTGTCGGTAATTTTAACTTGAATTCAAAATATAAAATATACATAAGTATAATGAAACCCAGTCCCTTCATTTATACTGTAGTGAAACCTTGAGACAACATCTGTCTCTCTGTTTAATTGTGTACGTGGCTAGGGTCGTATAGCTGCTTTATCTCAGAATGCTCAACACATGAAATACCGTTAGTCTTTAATAATAGTTGTCCTTGCGGGGATACCGTTGTCGGCTATGGACACCACGGCCTCTCATGCCCTAGGAGTGCCGGCCGTTTAGGGCGCCATGCCGCCCTAAATGATATAATCCTCCTAGAACCAAATGGTCTGGCTCGGGATGATGCCAAGATACCGGATGGTATGACTTTGGTACCCTGGAGATTGGGGCGGCCTTTGGTGTGGGATGCTACTTGTGTCGACACACTTGCGCCGTCTCATCTTCAGGTTACTAAATCTAAGGCCGTTTTGCTTCAAATGAGGCAAAAAACCTCAAAAAGCGCAAATATGTAGTTATCGGGATCAAAGTTTACATCAGATGGCAAGTGTGATAGTGATATTGAAAGGAGAGTGAACGCGGGGAACATGGTGAATGGAGCTTTGCATGCCTTTATGAGCAGTCAGAAACTATCCAAAAAGGCTCGACTGGCTGTGCCCAGGGGCGTGTTGGTCCCGACATTAATGTATGGGAGTGAAAGTTGGGTATGGCAAAAGAAGCACGAAAGCGGAATAAATGCAGTGGAAATGAGAGCGTTAAGGAGTATGTTGGGTGTGAAATTGAGTGACCGGATAAGGAACAGTGTGATAAGGGAATGTTGTGATGTGAAAGAAAATGTAGTTACAGGAATAGAAAAGGATATGTTGAAATGGTTCGGTCATGTGGAGAGGATGAATAAAAACAGGTTGACTAAGCAGATATACATGGAGAGTGTGGAGGGAAAGGTCGGGGTGGGAAGACCTAGACGAACATATCTTGATCAAATTAAGGACGTCCTGGTAAAGGGTCAGGTCAAAAGTACCCGAAACCGCCGAGCTTGCATGAAGAGAGTTATGAATGTAGATGAAGCAAAGGAAGTATGCAAGGATCGTGGCAAGTGGAAAGAGGTAGTCTCTGCCTACCCCTCCGGGAAAGAGGCGTGATTTTATGTATGTATGTATGTATGTAGTTATCGGTAATATCTATACTTTTGAACCTTTGACAATTGTCGAAAAAGCTAATTGAGGTATATCTTGACCGGAGGGCTGGAAATTATCTGGCTCAGAGAATCAGCATTGCCATTCGAATTGGCAATGCTGCCAGCCTTCTGGGCACATTCCCGCATGTTGATGCTATGCAAGGACTGTACAATTTATAAATTAAATTTTAGTTTGTAGTCATCTTTTTTCCTTCTTTTTATAAGTAGCTTTAGTTTTAATTTGATTATTGCATTGAATTTGATAATTGTAACCTCTATTATTGTCCTAAGATGATTTTCTTCACTTAGGGTTATTCTATTTTTTTTTTAAATAATAAATACGAAAGTTAGTCTTGAGTGCCACTGCGTAGTGAAAACACGTGTTTATTCTAACCTATTTCAGACTTTTTCAAGTTTAATAATAAAAATGTAAAAAAAAACGCGCTAATAGTACACTACCTCAGAGGTGGCAAGGAAACGGATGCATATTATGACGCTTGCAACTTTTTGCATCGTTATATCACAGAAACGGTAGCTTTGTTGAAAAAAAATATTGATACCTTTTTTATAGATAACTTTATGATCTACAATTTATGTCTGAGGTAATTTTCCGATTTGAAAAACTTACCGTTTTAAAGAAAATTGCGATACACCCATTTTTTACCTTTGACCGTGAGTAATTTTTTTTCCTTAAACCGGAATCATGGGGAATTTTGAAATAATGCTTTTGATTGTGTTTTAAATAATTATACTCATTTTCAGCTTGATGGGAATTAATGTAGCTATGTAGTATTTTTTTCATAGTAATTAGTAGCGGCCCGCTTGTGCAGCAAACGATTCAAGCCAAAGCCGACTTTAGGCGCTACAGGTTACGGCGCTAAATCCACTGCGGGTAACGCAACGTGTGTTCGCGGTTCTACAGAACAACGTCTATGGATAAACTGAAAAATTAAGATTTTTTTTTCTTCGAATTTTTTCGGGATAAAAAGTATCCTATTTTACGCCCAGGATAATAAGGTATAATTATACCAAGTTTCATCAAAATCGAACCGTTAGTTTTCACGTGATGCCTGAACATACAGACAGACAGACAAAAATTTTTTTAATCACATTTTTGTGTTTGGTATCGATCCAGTAACACCCCCTGCTATTTATTTTTTCAATATTTTCAATGTACAGAATTGACCTTTCTACAGATTTATTATATGTATAGATTAGGATTAGTTAAGTTTATAAATAACAAAGCGGTGTGCTGTTTAAGTTCTTCATGATTGATGAGATAAAAATAAGCAATAAAAATTATTTTGAATCAAGGAAAATCTGATAGTGAAGATTATCATTGAAATGATATAACGTGAAGGCCAAGTAAGAACAGGCAGACCTCTCCTGTTTACTATAAGGCCAAATACTTTTTTCAAAGACTAATTGAACAAAAGAACTGTAACTAACTTATTAAACTAAAATGATAATATTATTATTAGTTTTTATGATTGTGAATAAAATTCAGAAAATAATAGGCCGATTTTCATGTAACTTGCCACAGAGGCAGATAAAACCTTCAGGAGTAATATAGTTAATATCAATGGAAGCGAAGCGCCGCGCAAAAGCTAGTATTAATAAAATAAACGTTATCCTTATATTAGTTTTTTTTTGCTGTATTTTTATCTGACCGCTCGACATGATATTTGTTTCATTTAATATCGAATTAATCTATTCTTGTCTGACAGATGATTTATTGGTATTTTTTTATCACAATTGTTACTATAACTGGTTCTGTTTTGTTATTTGATTTTTTGTGCCTATATTGTTCAATGCAATACCTACTTTACATACATTCTTAATATTCACATCAATCAACTCGACTTTATCCTTTACGGGGTAGACGTCAAAAGACTGAAAAGGTATGTTTAGCTATATGGCTAATGATAAAACCTACTTTATCACTATAGTTTTATCTTTTAACAAGTTAAGATAACATTATTTTCATGGTTAACTACATAGGGAGATAAATTTTCTTCAGTTTCTTTTTGTTCCGGAAAGAATATAGTTATTAAACGATTTAAAATCGATAAATAAAAAATTACTAACATAATCGCGGCACCTGCCATGTCGACGACAACGGTACTAACAAACAACAATAAAAAAGAAACAGTTATCAACCTATTGTGGTTATATTAGATTCGGCAAGTGGAGTCATGCTGACTCGTGTAGATAAAAATCGAGAAAAAAAATCGACTCGATACGATAGAGTCGTGATCGATAGTCGATCGAAGTGTCACGAAGCGAGGTCAACGACCTGGGGTCAGGGTCGCGGATGCTTGCTCCAAGTTGCATTATGCATTGCAAATATTGACCGCAACGGATATGTACCTATTTAGATTGATACTTTTTATAGTCGCAGAGTAACTTTTATTATTATAACAGAGCCCAAACACGCGCGTGCGTCTTTTTAATTCGACAGATTTAAATTCGGTATAATGTTTAGTTTTTCTACTCTATTATTTTTAAAATTCCCGATCATCTTCTAAACAGATTAGGATGCAACTTCATATTGCTTATGTATACAATATTTAAGATACAATAAGCTGTGAACGGATGCTAAGTAGTTAAATATTCCAATGCAGAATAAGAACATCCTGTTGTATGGATGCATTGTCATTCCCTCAGTATAACTTTTTCTACTGACATATGCATAGACACGATTTTTCTGATGAATAAAATTACTTTGCTCAGAAAGTTCCAAAGTAATATTACATTATGTGATGATTGTCTGTTATTTGTTATAATATAACACGCCAGTATAAATTTCTATTGATACCTACCAATCTGTCACTATCTGAATTTTAATGCCCTAATCCGACCATCCAGCTGAATTTGGTTCTCAAGTCTTTTCGAAGCTTCTGGCTTTATTTACCCCGTAAAGAATAAAAGCATGACAGACACACGTATGTATTAAAAACGTCTGTTATGAAAGAAGGAATAGTGTAAGGAGTAGAAAAGGGAATGTTTAGGTGGTTCGGTTAAGTCGAGAAGATTAATGAAAGCAGGTTGACTAAGCGACTAGACAAGAAGAGTGAATAGAATAGATAATTTTTTGAGACTGTTGGCTTTGCTTACCCTATAAGGGATTAAGACGTTATGATAACATATGTACGGTGTTCCAAAAGAAGAACACACACCACATTTTTGTGGCAACGACTGAACGATTTTGAAATTTTCCGTTCAGAAGAAAGCGACGCGCTACAATTGGTTCCAGTTAACCGCAACCGAATACCAATCTAAGTTGAATGCTATCAAATCACCATAAAGTATTGCAGCTTATATGGAATGGTAACGGTAAAGATGATCTTGCACTATGACCTATGGTTAGCACCATCCAGGGTTGGCTTTTTGTTATCCATTTATATTATACGGCTTATAAACTTGGGATTCTTATTTAGGCCTACAAATTTAATCAATGGGAGGAGCTTGCATTTTTTATTGTTTTTCTTATTTATTACAAACGGCCTCTGTGCGCAGCGGTAGTACGCTTGTCTGTGACAACGGAGGTCCCAGGTTCGAATCCCGGCCAGGGCATGATGAGAAAAGAACTTTTTCTGATTGGCCTGGGTCTTGGTTGTTTATATATATACGTATTTATTATAAAATATAGTATCGTTGAGTTAGTATCTCATAACACAAGTCTCGAACTTACTTCGTGGCTAACTCAATCCGTGTAATTTGTCCCGTATATATTATATTATATATATTAATTATGCTACATTAGCCTTTCCTTTGGTAAATACTTAAAATTATTAACAAAATAAGAAATAAAGATAAATAGTTATAAACAAATCAATTACAAATTACTGTGAGAGTTTCAGAACTTGTTTCTAAATCGATACCCATGTTCCGCTTGAATCAATCAAGGTCTTGTACCTGTCTGGAGGGAAAAATGTAATTGAGAGGGGTCATTCCCTCTAGGGCGCGCGTAGGGTCAATAATTCCTAAATGGAAGACCAAGATAGCAAAATGCAGTGTGGATTTTACTTCTGGAGTTTTGAATATTTTTATTGTTACAACATTACCTTTGGGACTTTTCAATTTGATCAGTTTTTATTTGGCAAAAAGCGTTAGTTTTATACTTATAGTTATAGAGCGTTAGATGTATAACTAAACTTTTGTAAGAAGTTCTTAAAAGGTAACTTTCTGCAACTAGGACAAAAACTATAGGAGGATAAATGGTTATATCAATGAACGATTCATATAACTATTTTTTATAATGTCTGTATCATATTTTTTAACAGCAAACAATTTTAAATAAATTTTTTGAACAAAGACTACAGTGAACAAGGGTTCACTGTAGTCTTTGTTCAAAAAATTTAACAAGCAATATATTTCTTAAACACGTGGATCTTATTGCCTAAAAAGGGTGAGTAAATATCTATATGAATCTTTAATTGTTATGTTTACGTTGATTGAGTAGAACAACAAACACATTGAGGAAAAAAAGGTATCGTTGAATTTTTTTAAATTTATTTTATGTATCATTTTCAAATCGCACAGTGTGAGCTATGAAGGTATAATAATTGAGTGCGCGATGGCGGAAGCTAGTCGCTGGCAGATAAACGAAACAATGCATGTTATGATGAGCTCACGAAAGGAATTTATATTGGAAATAGCTGTCACACTTGACTCCATAGGTTGAGTCGTGAGATGTTGGTCTGACGAGAATGTGTTGTGAAAATTCGCATTTATTAAAATAAATCTCACGCAAAGAATGAAATTCACAATTCTTAAATTATAATTCAGTTGGAATATAAAAATAAATTGCAATATTAACAGACAGAGAACACTTTTTTGTATATTTTTCATAGCTTCCACAAAATAAAAAGCGACAATAAGTTGAGTATAAATTCTCATGTACGATAGTAATACACGACACATTGTACAACATATTTGAGTTATTAATTTTGTAACGAGCCAGTGAAGTGATATCCAATTAAATGCATCCTACGCCTCCCATAGGAATTCATAGAAATCCAATATCGAGATCCGAAAAAAGGTGTTAAAAAAACTACGATTATCGATATAATGAGGTCGTAAATAACATTCGAGGTTTGATTATTCGAATACTCCGACAAATTGGGGATGCACCCTCCGGCTAACTTTCGACAGTTAACAATAGGACCTTAGGGTCAAATTTTTTCTCCACTCAAATAAACCAGCTTGAATGGAGGCTTGATTTTATGATTTATATGGCCCTTTATGCTTCTCCGTATTCTGTTTTGATTGAGGCTCCTTTCAGAGTCGGAGATTGATTGTTCTTGAAGCAGTGGGAGTTTTTGTTGATTGCTTTTGAGTGTAAATATTTTGGTTTTAGTTTTGTTACGTTTGGAAACGGCTAGATGGGGCTTTTGGTTGCAAGTTTTGATGTTTTCTGTAGAAAATTTATTTTAGTTCATGTAGATTTGATTGAGAATCTATAAATAAGTACCTGTTTTTTAATTTGCCGAATTTCCTTTATTTTTATAAACGTATTTTCTACAAAATCCTTCTGTCTCTCTCTCAACCATTCTATCTCAACTTTGCTATTTTTAATTAAGAAATTTGTAAATAAAATTTAGGATGATTAATTTTAAATTTATTATTTAATATTATTACGGGGGTTGCCTTGTTACTATCAAAATTGAACGATCTTAACCCACTTAGCTGGCTTCGTGTCAGACGAGACAAAGACATAAATAAAAGACAGCTATATTAATTTCTTTCTGACTTAAGTCCATACATTCATGGTGTATATAGTGTTACAATTTTGCCCTTACCTCCCATTAAAGCCCAATCGTCCAACACAAAAACAAACGTTATCATTATAAATTACTCCAAACCTATAAATGGAATTGTTCGTATACGTGATATATAACGCACGTTTCAAAAACAGGGAAATCACATTAAGTGTAGAGGTTGAGATACGAACGCCATCGATAGCGATTGCACCGCGGGCGCAGACTGCTTCAAAGAGTTTTACCTGAGATTCTTTATCCTTTACGCGTAGAATCAAAACTAAAAGAAATACCAATAAATATAACCTTGAAACGAATTGTGTTACAAGGTAAAGGTCAAAATCACTAACAAAATAAAATAACATTAAAATATCCAAAAAACAGAAAGATCGAAAATAACCGAGTTTTTTAATTTTATAAGAGAAACTATACATAATATAATAGTTAATAAATTAATTTAAGGTATTCGTATACTATAGGTGTATACTGCTCTTGACCAGTTGTGTAAAAACCCAAACGTTATTTTGGTTAAAGCAATCTAAAATTTACCAACAAAGCTCGCCACGAATTCCTTTGCTACAAAAAAAGCATCAGTCTTTATTTTTTTCTAATTCGACCCTCGTTTGACTGGGTGCCGGTAAAATATGGGAACATGAACGCGTAATAACGTCGAAATGGAACGATTCCAAAGCCTTTACCCAATATTTTATCTGTCGGAGTTACATGGATTGAGTTATGTCTAGTTTACATGAGCTTAGTATCGGTTAGGGAATAGTGCTAACTTACGGTACTAAAGTCGGAATAAGTATCATTTCAAGCTAATAAAAAGCTATGCGTGGCTTTTATGCTCAATAAATCTGATAAGTGGTGTATCGTTTTAAAAATTCAAAATTCAAAATTCAAAATTTTTATTCATTATTATAGGATACTATTATATCGCTTAATAATTGTCGTATGGTTTAACAACATTGGTTGACGTCAAATAAATTACTTAAAAACTAAGTTTACTGCCGCTTCCAAGGCGTCAGTGCAGAAGAAGCGGTAACAAACTGCACTGCAGCATTTTCTTCAACAACGTCAACTTCACAATATTAAATTATACTTAGAACACTTAGAATAGAATGTGGACGAGAGAATACATTGTTTAATTTTATATATTTATTTTTGGAGGTTATCATTTGAAAATATACATTTATAGGTATAGTTATCGATGCTCCATTTAGCAGAACGCTAGCAAGTGACTTTTTTTGGCATCACGGTATTTTTGCATCAATATTTTTTGTAATTTTCTTATTTAAATGCTGTTAAAATGGACTGAGAATTTGAGGCATTTGAAACAATATGCCCTTGATTTATATAAATTGCACCAGTGAGGCGTAATTTCATAAAAAATCTCTTTTCTCACACCAGCATCAAGTAACGCGTGAGAATTGCTGAAAATTAATTAAGGTCCATCCTAGTCGTAAATCCCCATAGACAAGTCGCAAGCTAATGAATTCTAGTTTCACAAGGACAATTCTATTCCATTAAAGATATTTGCCCACCGGGCAGGACTGCAATTGAAATGTCCCGCTAACGGAGTGGGTGCTAGCCGTGTCCATTTCCGCAATTTCGAGATGCAGAATCGGCCGAGTGAAAAAGTAAAGACGCCATGCGAGATAATTGGTGTGGACTTAGTTGTTGTTAAGTATCGGTGAATTTAGACTTAGATGAAAGTTAACAACGCAGTTTACTTACTCTGTTTGATAATTCTTTTGTGTTCTGTGTTCAGAATTCATTTAGACTTAAGCCCACTTTTAAACATACTGTATTTATAATGTTAATATTTTTAACAACTAAGTTTATTCATACAAGAATAAGAAAAATTAAAAAATGATACTACAAAAGTACTTAAAGAAGAATCCCAAGTTCTTACTTTTCTCTTGATTGACTTTTACATCTGCACAGGAAAACAGTTTTTATCTCGCTACCAGGTCAGCCTTTCCCAGTTTACCTTTGTCGCCTTTAACGGCATTTATTGAAAAGAGATGGAGTGGTCCTATTCTAAGATGCCGGAAATTACACGGCACTCCGTCTACACTTCATTCCTGGTGAAGTAGAGGCGATCGTGTTCCGACAATGGCGTATCGTGTGCTGTCTAATCACGCGGGTACTGTTAGGTCGCTGTATGGCTCGGGGCTCGGCGGCCCAAGTAATATGCGTGCGAACGCGATTCGATCATCGCGTTTCTACATCAACTGCGGATTCCTAAGTCTAAGAGTTCACAAAAGCATTGTAATGTTAAGTTTACGATTAAAGATAAGTATATCAGGCTTTGCGATGTTAATTTTGTGTAAGGTACTTTATGAAATGCATTCTCTTGCACATAATAATTTGAATTTTAGATGATTTAAATGCTGTCTCGCTGTGCTAAAATCGTACGAGTACCTACATAAAATTTTAGCTAAAATAGGTACTGAATTTAAAATAGCACATTTTCACCGAATTAACACTTACACGATATTTGATCCAGTTGAAACTCATTGAATAAATTACTTGTTTTATGCATATTTTTTTTTGCGAATACAAAATACACGCAAAGTTTAAAAAATTGCATTAATAAAAAAAACCCCAAATGTCAGTACGACATGAAACGCTTACAAAATGTTTGAAAACAGAATGCCTTTGATGTCGAGGTGCACAAAGCAACGGAACGGCACGTTGGTGTTGAACCTCGATCAACAACAGCCCATAAATACAAAAAAAAAAAGAAATTGGCAACAAGAGATTGAACTACGATTCAAGAACTGTAATATAGGTGAGGTTCTCCTGCATAAAGTTCCAGCATTAAGTTGTGTCGTGTAAAAACTCGCAAACACAATCCGATTTTGGTCCTGGGCTTCTTTCAAGATAAGTGAGAAAAATAAATAAAAAGAAATGTTGTAGACGTGAAAAGGAGTGATACTAGGCTGAGTTAAGCTAACATAGAATCACATGAATTAATCTTCTATACTTTCACTGATTTGCTGTTAGAATGGCTGGGAGCGATCCTGATGCGGTAATGCCGTGCAACGGGTAATCGATAACACAAGCTAATTTCAAGGCTACTCGACTCGGCATATCGATATCCAGTAATTTTAACTTATATTTAGCATCGATTCGGCCCCATTGATCAGGCCGTAATGTCAAAAAGCTTGACATTTAATTAGGCCCTGTCACTCACAGTACATTTGTAACAGAGAACAATAGACACAACATTTATTTTTATGATCTGTGGAAATATTTTTTATCTGCATTTTACGATAAAGTTAAGAGGCAAGATAGTTTTCTGAAAGATATAGCAATATTTTTTTTGTGTTATTAATATATAAGCTTTGAATAAAAACTGATATAGGTAAGCACAAAAACTCTGCATAATTCCATCGTTGAATGTACTGGAAAAACGGCAAACAAAACACTTTGAAGCGTCTACGCGAGGAACACGAGCTGCGCAAGAATTTCCCGCTCAAAAAGCAGCTTTTACACAGAGCAAAGAAAACAGAAGCTAATCCTACTAGAATGGGATATTCAGAGATTTGCCAACCGTAGATACCGACGGGCACATCTGCCAGCTAAGCTGATTTAGTGAGGCCAACAAAGCGGCTAGTTACAATAAAAGATATGTAGTATGGAAGTATAGATCAGTGGTTTATACCAGTTTTAACGAGTCGTTTATATCCTGTCCCACATGAGTTCGGAAGTAAAAAGGGACTGATTAAATGTATTTTTTTGTTGAGGATTGGAACTAAGACAATGGTTACCTAAGTGCAGAATGTGAATAGTAATAATAACGTTTTTTTTTAAACAAGAGCCCACGTTACTAGTTAGTCACGTTAGTGAGATTCATAGTATTTATCTTTTCATCTTGAACCGCTCTATCTATAAAAGTAATGTCTTGGATAGTTTTAGAGATTAAACTTTTAATAAAACAGACAGCGTAAAACGACTTTGGTTTAAACTAGGTTTTCCTAATATAAAAATGACATACTTATTATACAAATAATATTTGTTTTTATTTATCTTAAGCTATTAAACATATATGTATTTTAAAATAGACTAGCTTCTATATAAAACAATAGAATTCGAGACACAGTGTAAAATATATATCTGGGCCGCGTTCAAAATAAACCATTGCAACGTGTCTGTGATTAAATATAACGTTCAAAAGATTTATAAGAGTTTATTTCTGGAATAGAACTGCAAGCTTGTTCTTACAAATGTTGTTTGTCGCTGCAAACGTATTGTTACATACGCCTCGAAAAATTTATTGCAATTGCATGAAACTGCGGCTATCTTTATAAGATATGGTTCGGTATCTATCATTGTTTTTCGGTTGGTGTAGTAAATCCGCTACCCATTCGTCCATTAATATTCTTCTCTCGCCTAAAGCGTTCATACTAATATTATAAATGTGCAAGTGTGTTTGCTTGTTTGTATGTCCATATTTCGCGACAAAATAACTATACCGATCTCGATAAAATTTTGCATACATACAGTTTGGAGTAATAGAAAAGGACATAAAGATAACTAACACATCTAAAGAGAAAGAAAAAGAATCAGGGAAAACGCCAGGAAGATTCATGTGTGCGGATTTATTATTTTAAAATAGTAAATTATTGATTTTATGAGCAATATTATAGGTAATTCGTTCGTTTTACTGATAAATTCATTTCTGTCCGAGAAGCTTGGCAATCAGGTAATTGAGTTTGTTCGTGCAAAAATAATTTTCCTCAAGTTAGAAAGGTATCTTTTTAAGTAAAACCCATAATGCTCCATTAGCAAATGAGCTGAATAAGCATGACTCGAATACCGAAGAATAAAGGACGCTATCAATATAGTGAGTGCGATCATGTCTTTATTTCCTATTGAATAGACAGAGTCTCAGTTTGATGTCCCATGAGAAATAGTTTCAATGTCAAAAATTAATAATGATACCATATATATAGTATAGTCAATGGAACAAAAGAAATGTGCATGTGGAAACGCTGAAAACCGGGCGTGATTTTATATATGATTGTAAAACAAATATATATTTTTCCGATTTATGGATTAGTTAGAGGATAGGCAGAGTCATTAGTCTTGAAAAGATTGTAAGGTCCCGTTCAGCTTTAAGTCTTATTGATGTAATTGAGATTCAAATAGTGAGAGGTTGCTAGCCCATCAACTAAAAGAAGAATCTAAGTTTATAAGACTTTTATGTTTATTAGTCTTTATTTTTGTTCATAAAGTCTTACAATTATTTGAGGTACGTAACAGAGTGTCTTCATAACAAAATATTTTCTTTATTCTGTATTGAAGTGAAAGCAGAGAAGATGAGTTAATTTTAAAACCTTTTCGTAACGGTTCAACACAAACAAAGCTCTCATTCATGTGTTATGAACCAAATAAACAAACAGACACTTGTTTCTACGCCTTTCATTCATTAGATGTACTCCTACGATATAATGGACCATAGAAAGTAAACTTGGGAGTTCAGCTTTCTTACTTTTTTGTGTCTATAATAATGTTTTCTCTATATTTATAATTATTTCCTTAAAAAGTGTAGCTTAAATCTAGAAGTCAAAATTTATATAAGAAAAAGATATCCAATAGGTACATTTCTTTCGTGATTTCCAATTCCAATGTCCTTTCTAAGTCGATTATTACTTTTTCAATAAAATTTATAGAATGGTTAATGTCTGTGTGTTGATTGATTATGATAGTGTATAATTATTTTGGATGCCGTTATACGCGACTAAAGGATGTATATGCTGCTATCTTAAAAATATTATTTAAATATATTTTTTTAAGATGAGTATAATTAAAGAGAGACGCAATTAAGTATTTCAGTACAGATCTGTGTAAAAACATTTTCATTTTGAGACTAAATCTTCCGTTACAATAATATAGGTGTATCTAAGAAATAGAACAATGCGATTGCAAATCAGTTAAAACCAGTTAGCACCGGATAGACGCAGTTAGCGCATTCAATCTTGGATTTGCGTTTTGTTGTTTTGTTCTGGCTTTGTATTTGGCTCGGGGCAAATTTCTTGTTTCTCTTAGTAATAAATTTAGAATTGCTTGTATTTTTAATGCAGTTCGTAGTGATACCATACTTCGTCGGTTTTTAATACAAAATCAATTTTTATTGTATTATAAATAATGGGGTAAACCTAGTTGGTACCAACAAATCCTAGTCATTATTAACTAGCCGTTAAGACTTAATTCCCTGGATTTTTTGTGGAATAGGTATTTCCAGAAAATGTTACTTCTGAAGGGTGTATTCTATGTCTGTGCCGAACTACGTCAAAATCAGCTGAGCAGTTTTTAATTTTTTTTTCGGTAGAAACAAAAATACTTAAACACATCTTAAAAATAACACCGACTGAGATAATCTCGAAATAAGTTCGAGACTTGTGTAGTCGAGATACTAACTGAATGAAACTATATTTATAAAGGTTTGTTTCTGCCCTGGTCGGGGTAAACGAAAATATATTTTGAATTATTTGAACATCATTTCCTTAAAATATCAGTGAAAGTCAAGACTGTAAGGGCTTTAAAATCTTGGGCATCCAATTGTCTAAAGTCGAGAAATTCCGTCCATTCCTATTGTTAACTTTCCCTAGACCGTTGTTTGCCTAGTTATCGAGTTTGAGTCCATTCGTTTGTATCTCCTGAATTTATTATTAAGATTTAGTTAAACAATTGACTAAAAATAAAGTATTAGGTACATAACATTTTCCAATGTTAGCATCTGACAACGGCCTCTAAAAACCATAAAAAATTTGATAATGTTGAAAGCAATATAATAAATATATAATCCTAAAACACTTTAGATCTTTTACGTATATCACGAGGCATGTTAAACAATAAACTTGGGTATCCTCTTTTAGGCGATGGGCTACACAACCTGTCACTATTTGTATCTCAATTCTATCATCAAGCCAAACAGCTGTACGTAGTCAATCAGTCTTTTCAAAACTGTTTGCTCTGCCTACCCCGCAAGGGATAAAGACGTGATTATATATATGTATGTTATACGATTAGAATTATAACACACATATAATCACGTCTTTATCCTTTGCCTTAATTCCTGTCGTCTTATTCCTTTGTCCTATTTAGATCAAGAAAGGAATATTTTTCAAAAGGTCAAGTTATCTTCAATACCATTAAGGGTATTACATATATCCATCTAGTATAAAAACTGTTCTAGATTCTCCTTGTCTATAGATCGTATTTAAACAACCTACATATTTCCCTCGTGTTCACCTAAATACCCTTTGTGCCACACAACGCAATCGCGGTCAAGTGTCTGGTAAGGGGCTTACTCGACCCCTTAAGCCGGTAAACGGTTAAATCAGATTAAATTATTATTTTTACCCCACGCCTACGTGTAACCTATTAAACTTGCTGAAAGTACCACACTAAGAGGGTTAACATCGATTAGTTAACACTAAGTACAAACTCATAGTCCGTTATTATACAAACAAACTAATATAATTGGATTTGAGAGTTTGGTAAGAAGAATCAAAGAATATATATTATTTGTTTGTAAACTCTTTTTTGAACATAAAAAGAAATATAACCCAACTAACAAAATTTGGTACTATAAAAGAACGAAGAGCGTTTTGGAATGTGCTACTAATTACAAAATAGTTATTGGATTTATAAGGATATGTTAAATGGAGGACTTAGCCCAATTGAGTTTCTTTCAGCCAACCAATATATAAAGGAAAATCCATAATCAAAAAGGCAGCGCAGATAAAAAGCAATGACGATACATATGTATATTGTTTATTGGTACCACTTATTCCTAGAGGATTTCATAAAGTACCAGCGATAACTGGAATTCAAGATTTACGCAGACGAATTTTATAATTTTTCTATCGTAAAAGTATAAATTACAATATCTTTCTATCTGCAAAGAAACTTTAATGAAAAATTTCTGAGGATGCAAAACAGATGAAACACAAACGAATTAGGAGACATTAAGGCTACATTACTAATTTAGTCAAGGCGTTCTTACTTAAGAGTGATTGAGTATCTGCGACTATTGTACTAACTAGCCATCCATGACTCGCTGTGACCGATTTACGTCAGGAGCCAATCATTAAAAACCTCCAATGGTTAATGATGCAAGTGTAGTTCCCTTGTGAAAATACTTTCGTAATGTACCTACGTGCACGCGGTCATTGCATTTGTTGATGTATTTGTAAATTGTTATATTTACCGATACTCTGGCACTTTTCTTGGACAAAAAGCAAGCAAGCAAAAAATGTTAATTAAAAAATCGGTGCCAATATGTAGTAACTATTATTTTAATTGACTGCAGGAATTTCTTCAATACAGTTTTTGGAACAAAGTCGTTGAATAAAATGTATCAAACAAGAGCGTAGTTACAAGAGTCTTTCGTGTTAGTTTTTTAAGAAAGTCAAGAAATTTATTTATAGATAAAAAAAAACGAATGCTGGCTAGTGAGAAAAAAAAGCAGCAAAATTTAAAAAAGTTTTTCCGTCGAGATCTATAGGCTTAATAGAATCTTGAAAATGTGAACGTTGCCATGTTTTTTTTAATGTACAAATATTATTATTTTTGAAGGATGGTAACACCTTAGTTTAGTACAACTTCGATACAAGTATTTCATGGCGCCTATTACAAGACTGACGTGTAAATTTGGTTAGTATCCAGTTACACCCTGTTCTGGGGTGTGCCTCAACAGCTAGGAGTGTTGAAAGTGGTTATTTACGATTATTTAATTAGAAGCCTGTAAGTTGTATTTTAGCCGTGTACTTCGGCTAAGTTAATTAAAGCGCTGTTAGAAAAACGAATTTGTAAGTAGGTTAATAGGCACAGACCACTCGACCTGAGATTGGTCAGTGTAAGTATTAACTAGTAGTAAATCGTTATGAAAGAGGAGTGATTTACTTTAAATTAGAACGTCTGACACTAGGATATATATGATTGATTTAACTAGCAATAATTGTGTACAGAATTAAGAAAAATTTGAAGTTCTATTTTATATCATGCTTCAGTTAGTTTAAGATAATTATTTTTTAATAAGAATTCAATGACAGGTAAAAGCAAAAGTAAATTGTTACTATGTATAAGTTCATTTTTATTTCAACGTGTATTATCTTTTTGTTATTATTTTGGTTAAACTTTCGGTTTTTATATTACAATATCTACAATTATTAAGCAACATGTTTTATTTAATAGATATATAAAAACACCACTTGGCTTTTCGAAATAATAATTATAAAATGACTTCTTGCGCAATAAATATCAACACAAGAAATTGGAGCCGTTTATAATCAATTTCAAAGACTGTGAGTTTTTCGTCGCCGTTACAGACGTCTGATGTAAGTAGTAAAAAAACTAAACGTTTTTCTGATATCTTTAGTGGGTTACATAAATTTAGAATAAATTTCGATAAGAAACTAGAGAAATAGAACCACTCTTTTATTACAAAGGAGTGTTATAGGATTTATACATCGAAAAATCTCTATATTTTTTTTCATACAGCGTAAATAAATATGGGAAGTTATAGATATAATAGTTAACAATAAAACACAGTAATTACAAAGATGGGACTCGTCCACGAGTATGATAAAAAAGTAATTCATTAATATATAATTTACAACCGTGGGAGATGCGTTGTTTTAATTTACAATACGTCACGATATGCAAATATAACCGTTATTTACAGTGACTGTAGGAATCGCAATATTCAGTTTTATGTCTCAATAAATATTGAGAGTACGGTCAATCTCAGACAGTAAAATGTAAATGGCGCCGTAAGAATGATAAATACTAATATTCTATGTCATGAAAACTTGTAATAATGGCTTTTAAGAAGGGGTAATCAATATTTTCTTAGTTGAATGTGGTCTAGGAAACATTAACTCAGTCGTCTATAAAATGGTTTATTTCTTACTGAAAGTATTAAATTATTTTATTTTTAATTTCATTCTCATGGACGTCGTAAGAGGCAACTAAAAGAATAATCGCGTTTGTTTAGATTTTTCAAAAACCATGATTCTATTTTAATTTTGTGTTCCTTTTTACTTTTGCTGGGCAATGTGAAAAGTCTTCTTCATCTAACTATTGTGAAAGGATTTAAGGAGAGCGTCCTTTCTCATCATCATATTAATATCATGATCATAAAAATTGTGAAGTTAATATGACAATAAAGGTTACATAAACTTACGGTTCTAAACGGTGTATTCCAAAATACAATATTACTAGATCCTATCTGAAACCTTGAAACGATTGCCCATCAATTTTGATAGACGATCGGTAGCACCATGTTAGTAGGTCAAGCATATTAGTTTTTGTCCGTGAGTAATGCTTTGTTCTGTGTTATCCAAATAAGTTAGAGCGTGGAATACAGTGACCACATAGTTAATACCTACTACATGTCCCAGAAGTCTTAACTAAAAATATTTTAACATTTTGGAGCTTAATAAATCAGATTGTACATCTCTTTCGTTGAGTTAGTATCCTATAAGACAAGTCTCAAACTTACTTCGGGGCTAGCTCCTTTGTGTCATTTGTCCCGCAAATGTTTATTTATTCCACGACAGAAATTCGATTCTACAGTTAAACCAGATCAAATCTTATACCAAGAAAAATAACAACAAATATATTTAGAGGATAAACATCGACATTAACACGTTTCATATTCAGGTTGCGTACGTATGCGTAATATTTCGTACAGCTGACTGCATGTGAGGCAAAACTAAATGACTCGTACATCTCAATAATAAAGGTTAAATTACAATGATGGGTTTAAGTATTGTTTACTGTACATTACACAATATTGACACGCGTCATTACAACGTGGGAAAGCATACGAAATTTTGTGCACATAAAATACATATGTTCGCATTGTTTTGGGTGTGATATGCTTATTAAATATAAAGGCTACAGAAGAGGGTAAAACAGGAATAGAGAGAGAGAGCAGAGATGAGAGAGAGTGATATATTTATTGTGTTTCATGTTCTTGGCACTTCTCTTAACAGGATTCTGAGGTGGGTAAGTTAGGCGATAACACGAAGCGTTTCCCTACTCCAATGCAGTTAAGAGCATGGTTACACATTCAGTTACCTGAATGTGCAGGTTTCCTCACGATGATGTAAATTTCAATCTAATCGAAAACTAATATCAAATTATTTAAACCGACAATATAATTTTCTTTTTCATAAGATTTTCATACGGTTGGTGAGGTTTCACAGGTTTTAAAATAATTAAATCCTAGTGTATATAAAAGTTGTCAATGTAATAGTAATTTAAATAAGAAACTTGTTCTTTCCAAGAGCGGAGGGCGGGAAAAAAATTCATTCAGGTTTTCTGCGGGAACACTGCAATTATTCTAAGTAGGATAATAATACTAGGTACTTAAAGCACTAATAACATAGAAAAGTTAAAGTATTGACGATAATAGCCTGTCATTGAATTTCCCTTGACTCAACGAAATTGAGTTATTGGAATCTCTTTTCTTGGAAGTTCAAGTGGATGAAGTAAATGGAAATCCTTTCTTTATATCAGAAAGTAAGGAGTTTATAAAATTCTTGGAAAAAACATTAATAAATAAAAAAATCCTTTGTTCAAATTAAGGGCCGCGAAAATTTAAAGCACATAATACGTGAGGTCATTTACATAAGACATATTATCCCTAAAATATATTTTACAGAGGATATGCCTGACTGGGTTTGCCTAGTAACACTTAACAAACCAACACGTATAATGTATTTATTAATTAACTGATTTAAAAAATTTGATTTAAAAAAATTAGAAAGTCTACCTATTGACCTGTATAAATATCACTTACACTATCAGCTTACATGCTGGGTCATACCTGAAACAAAATTAATAATTATTACTTTAGTACAATTTAAAAAAAGAACAACATACTCAGTGTAAAACTATTCTTGACTCCTGTCTTCATACATTTAACATTTAAAATAAGTCATAAATATAATTATAACTGTAGAAAATATACGTAATCAACTATATAACAAGTTGCCAAATGAGCTGAGAACTTGTAGCAGTCTTAATATAATATTTAAAAAGAAACTCAAGCTATACATCGCGACCAGTACTTAATTTTTAATTTATGCATGTGATTATTTTTTAGTTACCTACCTGTTATCTCATTTTAAGTGAATGTATATTCTTATGAGAAAATAAAGTTCTTTAAACCTATCAATATTCAATTTAATAACTTTAGGCTTACGTACGCAAGTATTGTATAGGTTCTCATACGCACGCATTGAACAAGTTCTTGTCTGTCGTTAAAATTCATAGTCAAGATTAAAAGGAGCAACATACTCAGTGTTAAACTAAACCGTTCTCAAAGCCTGCCTTCATACGAGAAGTCATTACTAAAACTATTTATTGCTCTCTCCTCGCTCCTAACAAACGTGTCGCTTATGATAATTTATTCGCATTCTAATGAGTCTTTGAAATGGCATTATGCATTATCATCCTGTATTTGTATTTATGAATAGTTTGCGAATGATTTATTTTCTTACGTTTATTTTTTTCATTTTTAATACTTAACAAACTCAGTGTGAATTTACATATAACCTATCATTATAATATAAAATAAAGTCATGACATCTCAATTCCATCATTAAGCCGAGCAGCTAAACGTGGCCATTCAGTCTTTTCGGGACTATTGGCTCTGTCTACCACGTAAGAGATATAGACGTAACTATATGTATGTATAATATAAAAATACTTTAATACATGTTTATCTTGCTTTTTTAACGTAACTTAATCATGAAAGTCAGGTCGAATGAATGATCTATGAATGAAGATCAAGCGCAAGAAGCAAGCAAGGATCGTGGTAAGTAGAAAGATGCAGTTCCTGTACCTCACCCAGAGCAGAAATCCAGTAAAAAACATTATCTTTAGCCGTAGAACCACAGGTGAAGCGCTTAATTCTATCTGGGCGGAAATACGTATTTTCGCTCAGATACATAGAAATAATTTTTTCTTACGAAATTTAAAATATTTTTTGGATCTGTCAATAAAATTTTTAAGTTCGTATGGCATAAAAATTTTGTGATAACCACAATTTTGTTAAAATTTTGTGTTTGCGGCGAAAAACAATTAAAAATCACAGCAAGCAGTACAGAAAAAAATATAATATACTCCTTAGGCGATAACTATACTTTAATAATTGGTGAACACATTTAACGCCACGAAGTATGAACTTCGTGGATTTTACATCATTTAAACAGGGCAACAAGACCCCAGCCCACAAAGAACAAGTTACATTGTTAGGACATGAAACACTTTAATGAAAACCCATGGAGCATAAGATCACGAGCAGTTTATGGCATCATACAGTTATGCACTCTGCGTAACAATACAGAATATGGAAAACATAAATGTTGATATTATTTGCCTTGTCAACCACCAGAACCACGCTATAACTTTCCCACGAATGTCGTAAAAGGCGACTAAGGGGTAGGCTTGTAAACTTGGGATTCCCCTTGTAAGCGGATGGGCAACCTGTCACTATTTGAATCTCAATTCCATCTTAAGTTTACCCCGCAAGGGATATAGACGTGCCTTTATTTATGTAGATATTGACTTATTTATGTACACATTTTTATTTATCATCCTTTTGATGTAAGTCCCGGTTGCATTATCACTTCACTGGAAAGGTTGTCGCATGTGATCGGAGTCCTGGATTTGATAAATCGGGATTTTACATGAAGCGAATTTAACTATTTCACATTAAAAAAACTGAAAAAGTCAGTGCATAATGACTTTTATTTGGGCACCCTGGTGCTTTTTGAATACTATTAAAACATAAGATATAGTAAAAATCATAAGTAAGAAGGTATTTTCACAAAGTACAATGAAAGGTAATTGTTAGAAAAATAAGGAATAGATAGCATCTGTGACTTGTCACTTCTACACTCTAAACATTTTACGATGACCGTTGACGTATATCGGCCAGTTATCTCAACCGCTTTGTTAGCTCCGTGGTCGGAATAACAAGTCCAGCAAATATGAACTCGCCTTAAATAGCGTGACTTTGACACGAACTAAACAAACACTATCAAAACAACATAAGTATAATGAACCAAGTTCTCAATTCAAACGTATATGTCTTTATCACTTAAAAGTCAGATTCAGATCTATAAAGGTTACATAACTGTCACATGATGGAACTGAGATTTCGAGATGGTCAAATGTTACTCGGCTACTGTCGGCCAAAAGAAATTCAAGTTTATAAGCCTATTCCTTGAATGACCCTCATACACTTTGTTTTTTGTGTAACAGACAATCAGGGAAAAAAATAGTATTAATATTCATTAGTCGTTTTTTAAAATATATCCAACTACCCACGACTTTGTCCACCTTAAATCCTTATATAAATTATTAATGTTCCAATGCCTTAGCTTCATGCAAAGCTCACTGCAAATCCGTTCGGTACTTTTTGCGTGAAAGAGCAACAAATCCTCATGAAATTAATAACATTAGTAGAATTTTCGATCATTGATCGAATAGTAGAATAAAAAAATCGATTAACAAAGCAAAGATCACTTTACACACTCAGACAATTCATTTCCTGCACATTTTGAATCGTAGCCATAAAGGGACAAATGTTCACTGCCTTTTTAATAGAGTTGTAACTTACGATTTGTACGGCGAACTATATATCAACTGACGCCGGTAAAGTCATGTAACACTGATTAAGTCATAAATACCGTTCAGAAACAGAGGTGTGATTTAACTTTCTAAGATCACGAACACGTACTGAATCGCTTCCCGGATAGGGTGCCTGAACTCATAAAGACGGATCTATATTAGGATTCATGAAGTTCGACATTACATCTTGCTCGCTCATAAAACCTGATTTTACATAAATGAGGTAATATAATGGTTTTCTTAATGAATAATCTGCATATTGTATGTATGTTGATTTTTAAATATATTTTAGTATCACTAAATCGAATAACTTATACTAATACCAGGATGATGACAATACGTCAAAATGATATTAGGTGATTTACCTTACAGTAACGGAAATAAAGTTCTAACTCGGTTCTAGAATGTAAATATGGTTAGAATTACGTGTGATTTAGGCATAATAAGCAGGTAGCGCTGCAGGCGAGTGTGATGTACTTAGCTTGGAGTTTGATGTATAGCGAGAAAGATACTTCCAGTGGTTTATTATGGGTTTATTTATACAAATATTCCCCACCTCAAAAAATGGAGAGAATGAAACAAGAGTAAAGAAGGAGTCATTTGGAAAAAATATTTGAATACAATATATTGAATCTCATCTAACCATATCCCAATTTGAGTTAGCTTCCTCTACAAAAGTTGCAGAGGTAAATGGGAGTCACTTCGTGTAAAAACCTAACTCGACTAATCCAGAATCATGATCATAAAGGCGCACCACGGGCTTCTCTCCAGAAAAATAAGGATTTAACGGGGACTAAGGACAGGAGAAAGAAGAAGATTTAGGGGCTCTAAAGGAACATGATTTTTATTTATTGATCTATGGTTTGTTTTCAAAACCTTCGAAACCTTTTAAAACTTTGCAAAAGCAGAATTGATCCATATAATTAAACTTTATTAGCCAACTAAAACAAAGTCACATATTCTCCCTTGTTATGAACTTTTCCTTAGGATGTTCTTCTACTATGGCATTCGCTATAAGCAAGACCGTAGCCTTACCACAGTGAACTCACGCAGTGCGAAATGACCACAACTTTCGTAGGTCATACTGCAGCTCGCACGAACGAGATCTATTATATGGCTGGCACGCTAGGAGGTGACTGACATTAATTACATAGGACGCGCTCTAAACATGTTACTCTTAGGACAGGCCTATAAAAATAACTTGAAGATTACGAAACAAGTTACAAAATCAAAACAAGATAAGTGGCCTTAAAATGTCTTCAAGAAAAATCTGTCAACAGTGAGTACCATTCCTTTTTTTAAAGAGTTATTGGATATTTATACATACCTTTAAATTACAGATATCTAAAAATCTCAACTGACTTGGGGATTAATACTTAAAAGTTTCGGGTGGTGTTATGTGTTTTTATCTTTATAAATTGTTATTAACAAATCGGCAATCATTTGCACTTGCAATGCATTTGCAAGTTAATGAAGTATTTGTTCATATAAATAAAATACTAAATTTTGGTTTTACTAAACTGATTTTTTTTACTTTTAGAATTTTCTAATGTCCTATTAAAATGTTTTATAGAAACGTAATATAACACACTTTTAACATCCTTTATTATGGAAACTTAAATTTATGATCATGTCAAAAATCACACATATAGTGATGTTAATTATTCGTGTGTGTGACTTATACTATAAAATAATCACGATGATCATAAAAAGTCGTGTAAAATATACATTATCCTAGTTTTATAACAGACTAGATGTAATAAATAGCACCTGTTTCTATATATTATTTAGTAGCAAATAACAATATTTGATATGTTCTATGTATCAGACATTAGTCCCTAAAACTATTGTTGCGATAGTAAATTAACTTCTATGAATACGATTCTTTAAATATAATAAATATAACATTACAGTTTGTGATCATTTTGAGTTGAAAATAAGTTTCAAGTTAACTCGAATTGACACAGATTGATGGATTTTAAGATGTTTGCAAATATATGTAGGTATGTATGTATAAGCAGTAGATACATGAATTGTACTGACTGTCCCCAATTTATGATTAATGTTGCCTCGTTTGAAGTGGGAGTTTGTCGATGCACAAAATGAAGTAGGCACTAAACTTAATTGAGAATTGTCTATGCTTTGGTAAATTTAGTAAGGCGAAGGTATGAAAATTTCGTGTTCTTAACACAAAAGTAGCTAAAAGGTAAAGGTCACAGAAGGAGGTTAATTTTATTTATTTGCCTCAAACTTGTAGCATCCATAAAAGCGTACAAGATTCGCCAAAAAAAAAAAAAATATTGTATTATAATATGACAGCAACCATGTTAGTTTTAAGGGGATGAAAAAGATAGTGTGTTCCAGCTGCTGCTCTCAACGGAAAAGCATATGTACTTCTTCGTTTAGTTGATAGATTTTTTTATTGTTGATGAGTTAACCACGTATCACTACCTCCGCAGTTAAATTCTATCACAGAGCCATCCAGCAGAATTTCGTCGTCCCAAGGATAAAAACATGGTAATGTATGAAGGATAATAAATTATTGTGAACTGACAGTTACTTAAGGTAGATATGGAGTAAAGATTTGGTTAAGCCTGATATAAAACCCAATTACTTAATCAAACAATGAAGCCTCCAAACTTTGCATAACTTTATATTTTCGATCGGAGCCACGATATACAATCATTATTTACTATTACGGCTTATCTCCCTATTGTCTATACCCGTTGATATACCACCGAACCGGTTCTAACAATGCAATTTTTGAGACCAAGTCAGGTTATGTAATTTGTTATGGGGTGACAGCGTTGCGTAAGGCTTCTTTTGTAATAGATTATCAAAGAATGAGGTTGAGTTAAGAATATCTTTGCAGGTCACAGAAACAGGAAGATGGATTAGCCTATTTTATCTTGCGATTTTAAGAAGGTATCCAAAAATTCGATTTCGAAACTAAAGTTTTCTGTTTTGAAGTATTGGGTTAACTAACTCAGTCTCTATGACGGCATTTGTTTTAAAATTTTACCTTTTGACCTTTTACGCATTTTTCTGCTGGAAATAGTCGCGGTTGCGTCCTGAACTCCCCGCAAAGGAGCTCTGACAGGTCAGACTTCCGTCTGATTTCCAAAATCTTACAGGAAAATCAAACCCTTATAGATCATCATAAAATATCTAGTTAATTTTGTGTGCAGATTTTTCATCACTGCAAGAGTATCGGTTAGCGATCAAAGTTATATTTATAAATCGGAAAGATAAATTTACCAATTTTTTACCTATTTTTATAGGTAAAAAATTGGTAAATTTATCTTTGCTTTGATTCTGTGCATCACTCTTTTTTATCGGACACCTTCCAGAATTCCACCACCGATCTATACATAACACACTTCACTCATGAAATAACTATTCATGTTTAATTTATATTCAGGTATACATCAACTTCAATTCCAGTAAATTTGGAATGTGGGTAGTAAAAGGCGCATTTCATCGAATTCTCCATTCGATTCCCGGACATAAAGATCGTAAAGTAAGAATATCGGTGCGCTTATCGATTGACTCTGAAATTAGAGAATGGAATCGAATGATTTGTAGAAGTGTAGATACAATCTGCATTTGTTATGAAACGGTTCAAGTAGTACTCTTTGTGTGGTCTTAACATGTGACTGTAATTGACCTTACCAGGAGTAGAATCGAAAATTTCAAAGTTTTGTTAGAATCAAAAGTGTTAGTCAGATAGCCAGCGTATGTCACTTTAAAATCTATTTTATCTGTGTGCCGAATTTGACTAAAATTGTTGCAGCAATTTATGGGTTTATTTATTACCAATCTTTTTCTTTGTTATATAAGTACGTAACTAAGTAAAAATTAACTTACTGCTGTCTTTAGCAGAATCCAAGCTAATATTGAACTGTAGAATGCAATCGGAAATACGCTTTGATAAAATGGAGTGAATAAATACCATCTGTGTGGTCTCTACATATCATATTCATTAAGAAAACTTGAATTCGTTAATTGGTTTTTATTTCAACCTCTTTATAATCATTTTTAAAAAGTAACGCTTTTGGTGAAGACATTATAATGGAAGATTTAAGTTATGTCGATATAAAATGTAATTTAAATCGGTAGACACTTACTTTTTATAGTTTATACGAGTAATCTGAAGTTGTAATTAACCAGTTGGTAGCTAATATGATTAGGAATTTTATTTTTGTATCACAAATCATGTAATATTTAACAACAAATTACCTATTTTCGAAGGTTAGTTTTTGTTAATGGAGGTTTAGTCTTGCTTTATGAATTTTTACATTCAAATTTGTATTCATAATATAACATTCTGTATGTTCTTTTTTTCAGTATTTGGATTAAGCAATGATACTTGCTGAAGAAACCGCCGAGCTTGCATGAACAGAGTTATGAATGTGGATGAAGCGAAGGAAATATGCAGAGATCGTGGCAAGTAGAAAGAGGTAGTCTCTGCCTACCCCTTCGGGAAAGAGGCGTGATTTTATGTATGTATGTATGTACTTGCTGAACAATACCACTATACTTTATAATAAATACTTAAGGAGATAGACATCCGGGTCCCGGGTCAATCAGAAAATAAAGTTTATTTTTTCATCATGTCCTGACCGGGCATCGCACCAGGGAACTTTTGATTTAGAGGCTACAATACGGTAACTGTGAACTAAAAAGAAAAACTAAGTGGTTGAGTCTTGTAAAATGTAGAAAGGAGTAATTATTTCAAGCAAAAGTAGTTTGAAACTAGTCCGTGATAGTCAGTCATTTAACTAACAAGTTATACCGAGAGTGAGAGTACGTATTTAACTTTGTAATGACAACATGAGCAACCCATTATATATATATATATTTCAACTTTATAATAGATGTACTCGTATTTCTGCGACATGGTATTTTTAGCTAGTTACGAACATTTTTCGATAATATGGTATTCGTGTAATACTTCCTTTTTTAATTTATCCATTCCTAACGATCAAAATAAGTGTTTTGTATCAGTGTAGACGTGTAATTTACATTGTTTTACAAACGTGATGCTATTTTGTGTAAACGGTTGTTGTTTTTTGTAAAATAAAATATCAATCAATCAATAACTCTTTTCGCATAAGGGGATATAAACATATAATTCATGTTACAAGATATACCAAAATGAACTACACAACGTTGTGGCATGCAAATGTCAAGGTTACCAAATAATTTGTTATATGTTTATTACCAAATAATTTAGTATAGTCTGTATATTTTGCTTTTTTGACATAAATAGTATCAAAAATGTTTACGCTTCGTCGTTCTCAGTGGTTATCTCCTTAAAGATTGCTTTAAGTCCAACGTTTTAAAGTTCTTTAAGAGCTTTCATCAAAGGAAGCGACCAAATTGACCGTCTATTATAGGTTCTTGTAATAACACTAATTATCTCAGTTTAATTAAGTGCAGGCCAAGCTATAGTGTCCATTCTACATGTCTGATTGGACATCGATCATGTGGACGTTATGGCTGTTATGCAATGTTCGTGTACAGGTAAGCTCATAAGTGCTTGATTGGCTATTGTTTTCATTGGCCCTTAAGTGAAGTGCATCTGATTTACAATAAAATATATTCGATAATGTGGTTGAGAATACTTGTTTTTTTTTACATCGTCCATTTATGTAGGCATATAAGTGGATATTACTTTCCATTTGGGCTTGTTTAATGATCGATCCTTGGAATTTTACATTTATGCGATGACACCAAAAAATAATGCCAAAATTTTTTTTGTTAATTATCGTTTTTGGAGCGAAACGCTGGTAAAAGATTGGCGACACCGTTAGTAACTAGAAATGCTTACAAATATATAAAAAAAAAACAAAAGTCTTTATTGCAATACTGCTTTAGAAGTAAAACATATATTGCATTTTCACGTCAACTGTACGCCGAGGACATAACATGGCGTGCCAAAGACAGCGTTTCATGCTTGTCTAGCTTGCAAAATGTGAACATTTGAACACACTTCGCTACACTCGTTGGATTTAAATTAATATAACGCGCCATCAGAGAGTTAACACCACACACGTGCACCAATCACATACACATACATACATAAAATCACGCCTCTTTTCCGGAAGGGTAGGCAGAGACTACCTCTTTCTACTTGCCACGATCTCTGCATACTTCCTCCGCTTCTTCCACATTCGTAACTCTCTTCATGCAAGCTCGGCGGTTTCGGGAACTTTTGACCTGACCCTTTACCAGGACGTCCTTTATTTAATTATGATACGTTCGTCTAGGTCTTCCCACTCCGACCTATCCCTCCACACTCTCCTTATATATCTGCTTAGGCAACCTACTTTCATTCATCCTCTCCACATGACCGAACCATCTTAACATACTCTTTTCTATTCCTGTAACTCCATCTTATTATATTTCTGTAATCACATACTTGACACAATTGACGGACTGGTAATGAAAGTGATGACCTGTGTTCAGTAGAATCGGCTTCCGGGCAGTAACATCAGCTTTAACGAAGAATTCCAACGTCGTAGTTAAGGGTTGTAGGATCAACCTGCGTATTTGTCTTTATTGTAGGCAAATAAGTAGGTTTGTTAAAAATACGATTGTAACTCTGTTAGAGGTTTTAAAAATCGGTGTAATGGATTGTAGGTGTAGAATGTTTGTGCGATATCAAAACAATATTTTATCGATTTAGGCGGGTCATGTTTCAGTGACAAATAATACAACTAGCCTAACCTCAATTTCACTTATTTGGCCATGTTTGTAGTTAGTTCTAAATATTTTCAAAATGTTAAACTAACTACAATTTAAAACATTTTTTTTGGTTCCACTGGCAGAAATATAATAGAATTTTATTACTTCGACATACATTTTTTTTTATGTTCGTCAATAATATTTAAGAAGCAATATTTATTTTACATAACATTATTATTTCATTCCGCCATTGATAAAGCATGTAAATCAATCTTCACAGCTACGAAACAGGAACTAACGACTTACGACAGTTCGATATTCACGGGGCGAATATCCCGGACATTTTGTAGTAAATGATAAATATCTTTACACGGGGTGGCGCACCAGGCTCGATGGTATCACACTTGATAAATATTCTAGAATTTAAACTGAAATGTGTGACGATTTGATTTCGCTGATGGTCTATTCAGCGCGGTTTATTGTACGTTTCCGTGCTATTTGGATTGGTCTGTACTTTATTCGCTTAACAAAAAATAGTGTTTTTTATTTTCTTAGTGAAACATTTAAATTCAAATGTGTATTTGAGATGGAACAATATTATTTTTGACAGGTTGTCCTTTCTTCGCACCACTCGAAAGTTGTTTAAGACATTCCCGAAGCTAACACCCAATAATGATGATAAAGCTTTACAGCTGAACGTTTGCCTGTCAGTCTTTCAAGACTGCTGGCTCTGTCTAGTCAGCAAATGATATACACGTGATTTTAAAATGAATGAATCATAAATATACCTTAGCTTGTTTTGCTTTAATACCACTCTTACTATTTCTATTACTTACGATTTCACAATTTCTTACTATAAGTATATGCGCCAAACATTAGACAAAACTAAACAAAATACGTGCGGGTAATGCCGCGTACAGAAGCTGGTGTCCAATAAATATTTATCAAAAGCCAGCGGCCGGTGGTCACCCGGCTACGCAGAACGCTCAGCTTGTCACAACGATTTGCCTCAGACCGCCGCGCTGCCTAAATTGTCCTTCCGTGTAAACTGGTTGCGATATCTTGCTAGGGTTGACAACACTATTTTGAAGCAATAGCGAATTAATAACATATGCGCGGTAGACAGAGCCAACAGTCTTGAAAAGACTGATAGGCCGCGTTCTGCTGTTTGGCTTAATAAAGAAATTGAGATGCAAATAGTGACAGGTTGCCAGCCCATCGCTTTCAAGAAGAATCCTTAGTGTATTAGCCAATCCTTTTGTCAATAAAAAATAGTTAGATAAAAATACCAACTGAATCAATTAAAATACCTCAGATTATATAAGAAACCTCAGGTCGATGCTAATAAATAATGGTTATTTAGCTAACGCAAAACAATGTTTAAGATTTATACTTTTCAAGCACTTCTACTGCTGTAAACGGGCACAAATATTAGATTATTATTTACATCAGAAACTATTGAACAGCTTAAGAAATATTATTACGCTTATCGTGTCAGCCCTACACGATCAAAGATCGCCACACACCGCGGTCACTCGCGGCACCATTGATTCCCATACATAGAGGCAATTACTATCGTTATGCCGCGTCGCCCAGTTATCGATAAAATTGAATAACCATGTGAATGTAAACAAAAATATTAAATTTAATTATATTTTTGTTATTACCTATTACTATGAGCTACTGTAGAGAGCAAAAATATAGATAAAGTTTCTTCTACCTAAATGAAAAAAAAAATATTTAGTAAAAATATAGCTTTTTGTCTTTAAGTATACCTATGGTAACCAGCACTTTGGAGGTTTATATAATTTACTTATAATTTAAATGGATAATAACAGTGTACCTAATTCGGCCCCAAATTCTTAATTGAATTCTTCCTCTTAAATAGATGAACTAGGTCAAGTATTCGTTAATAATTGGTCACGATTTGACTTCATAAATGTCATAATAGAATCAATTACGGTGATTAATGATATGGACAAGTAAGTTGCGTAAATTGCTCTTAAAAAGTCATAGTAAAAGGATTAATAACGGAAAGATTTTCTATGTAATCAATTGATGCTATTAATTTGAATTCAATCATTATATAATCAAATTTATCAAATTAACTGGTTTGTTTTGTACTGCCAATGGGGGGACAATAAGAGGACAAACAATTTTGTTAAGACTTATATATGTATATATTGTTTGCAGGTCCCAAGTATATTTAAATCATAATGGTTTCTTCCAAAGGAAAGGCCATATTCTAATGATGGAATTGAAATTTAAATTGTGACTGGTTCAAGCCCATCGCCTAAAAGAAAACTCCCAAGTTTAAAAGACATTTCCTTTTTTCCTACTTCTAAAATCTACGCGGGAAAAGCTGGCATACACTCCATCTTTATTTCACCAACACAGCAGCATAAATGCTATTCTTACTATTTTTGTTTAAATAACCCACGAAAAGGCAGTTCAATACGGACCTATTTTATTTTATTATTATCTGTTATCTTATTCCTGCTCATTTTTTACCGGCTAATAGCACACAGAGCATTGTTTTCTCATTAGTGCGATAACAATTAAACGAGCAACGAACCACACGACTTTAAAGCAATTCTAAAAATAGTCGGCATGAAGATATAAAAATTCCTGCCTCAAAGGATGTTACCGATTATTCCAGTCATTATGGAACTGGTTGGGAATCGCCCTTTGGATTTATTGGTTGATTCTGCCTGCCAATTACGCTCAAGGAATATTCACGTGATGTGACTATTTTATAATAGTACTCGAAACGCACACTATGTATGTGTCAATGGCATAATTTAAATTATGATTCAATTCTAATAGTTACGAGTATTACATATTTATTTACCTTTATCTACATTCAGATATCTGAACATTTGGGATTATTCTTTTAGGTGGTCGCCTAGCAATCTTGTCCTTTGAAGAATGTTGATTCTTTTTTACCCTGTAAGGAATGTACGAGTAGATAATAAGACCAGATTATATACATGTATGTATAATGAAGATATTATTATGAAACTATTCCAAGGTTATCAAAGCAAAATAAATCAGCAACTTAACAATTATTTTTTAACAAAATTAATAAATTATTTAATAAAATAGAATACAGACACATCTTGAAAATAAAATAAAGCATGCAAAACAGAGTGCATTCCTGCACCAGGAAAGCAATTTATTATTTTCTTTATTAAAAAGCGAGCCTTGTCTCAAATAGTCGCAGATGTAATTTATTATAGCAAAGTAATTATTAAGGCAATGATTTGTTCGCTGATAAAATTATTTTTATGTTCAACGTGTGCTCTCGTGTGCAATTATGTTTATCTTACGGTTTAGCAACAAATGATTGGGGATTGAAGAACGTTTAGATATTATTAAGTTGAACGAGTATTTCATTAATCGACAAAAGATTTAGTTTCGACATATCGTAAATGTTTACAAATAAAGCTTCAGATGACCTTCTAATACAACGTAGCTACTAAAAAATTTGTCATATCAGTAATTAAACTATTGGAAACTATAATTATTTTTAAATTATAGTAATCGCCCGGCTGGGTCTACCCATTTAGAGTACAAAGTTACACGTCGTAAAATCCACATGAAAGGTTCTCTATGTCCACCAAGCTTGTATCAAAATATATAAATCATTGAATGTTTATAAATTGAATAGAATTGTAATACTTTTTACATTAAGCACCATGAACTTCTTCTTATTCTTCTCGTTAACCCCGGTTACATCCTCACCTCACTGGAGGGAAGACCGGGCGGCGAATAACTTGTTTTTTAAAAATCCTACATCACTAATGTTTAGTCAACAGATTTTGCAAGTCGTTTTCAGTGATGTCAGTACCTATTTAAGCGATACTTAGCATTGATAATATATACATTACCGACTCAAACATCGTAACAGTTTGTCATTCAAAGCAGTTTGTGTCAATGGATGGCAGTTTCGAAATCATTACGAAATAAAAGGGCCGTTTGATACAGGGTTTGAAAGCGTTTAGGAGATTCTTATCTTAGATTAACGGTTCGCGACTCCGCCTTCTTGACTGACTTTTCAATGTGTATTGTGTGTTTATTCAACTAATTTATATTCCCGTTTTCTATATTCATTCACACATGGCATGTTAGCGATAGAACATTTATCTTTACGTGATAAATCTTGTACGTTTAAAATCTAGATTGCACGTACAAATTATGGGTTCGGTTTGTTTTGAAAAGATGTCTTCAAAAAGTTATTTGAAGTAGGTAATTAGTTAAATATATATATAATAAAACGTAATTCTCTATTTTAATTGAATAATAATCACAAATTTTACTGTGTTTTTTTTTGTGTGTCACTATATTCACGTCAAAAATTACTTTTAAAAATAATATAAAATGTAGCAAATATAAATTATTGCACGAAAAATATCAATTAATATTTGTCGGGTTACAATTTTTGGCTTACTTTTCGGCAAAATGTTTAGCTCGTGTTTCAAATGTTTTATATATGATAAAAAATATATAAATCGATATTAGAGCTGTTTTAACAAAAGAAAGGAAAATTCCAAGAATTTACAATGTCGTCAATTAGGGCTGGGACGAGGCGGGGACATCAAAGAGGGACGAGTGATCATGAATATAATTACAGAGACGTACGATGAATATTACTTGGCCCGTGAAGAGTTAAACGTTTATATTTAAACCTAATGTGATGTATAAATTATGAAGCCAAAAACCGAGCAGTTTCCCAAAACTTTTGGTTAAAATATTAGCCTTTTTTTCTTAGTAATGTTCTGGTCCTTGTTGTATAAAGGTAAATATTTTCAATTTAATATTAGGGTCGCAGTTTTGTCCTTTATTATTATTTTTTGTTTTTGCACTATGCATTCTAAAATGCAATTTTTTTCGTTTTTGTAATGAAAAATTTGGAAAATATTCTTATTAAAACTGATATACTTGATAATCTTATAATATATTTATTATATCAGTCATTCAGCTATGATAAATATTAAATATTTCTAATACACTTAATAAGTGAATAAGTGATCCATAGATTTATTGTTTTTTATGTAAACAAAATATAAGTTTACGACGACAAGTTTCTTAGTGGAAAATAAATTATCACACCAATCAGACTATTACAATTAAAGTTTTTCATTTAAGTAACAATGAACTCCACAGTGATTACTCAATACTTTGTTTTTGACAAAGAAAGCCTTCGAAATTAAGCTGTTTCAGCCCCGAAGTCTATGGAAGCCGTTTTGAGTGAAATACGGCCGTATTTTAGTCAGAGCTGAGCTTGCTTCGTTAAAATAATAATATTCCTGACTGATTTATTGGTGAATTTAATGAATAAAATTTATAGGAGCTAGATTACTACTAAACAAACATAGTACAAACAGATTATACATACAGACAAATCACGCCTTTTTTCCCGGAGGGGTAGGCAGAGATTACATTTCGACTTGTCACGATCTCTGCATACTTCTATTGCTTCATACATATTCATAACTCTCTTCATGTAAGTTTCGGTGAAAAACAGTTTATAGTATAACCCCTTTTGAATAACTTAGTTGAAATCCTTAAAAAAAAAGACAAACACGAGAATTCCATGACACGCATGACCGAAAACATTTAAGAATTTACTGGAATTCAGTGTACCTTCAATATGTCATAGTGAAAACAACGTAGACATTAAATTTAAGAATTAGATATATACAAATAATACTAACTAGTCTAAAATATATAGTGGTAAACATTTAAACTGCCGTTTTACACTACACGAGTAGATTTTCTAACATACAGAACCGAAATAACCCTCGATTTTAACCCTGTGCATGTTGCTAGTACCATTACATGCACATGACTCGTAACGTGGGAACAGTTTAGCTTGGAATACACATGCATGTAAAATATCCAGGCATGTACTGAAATGGTAAATAGAAATTAAAATAACCCATTAATACTTTTTTAACCTTCGCGTTGCTCGTACCCATAATTTTTTTGGATTATCAATAATTAACAAACAAATCTTCTTCGTAACATTTTTTTTTCAAACATAAAATTTAATTATCTTTAAAATTTGTCTTATTTACAAAATATTGTTGAAAACTATTAATTGTTAAAAAAAATAAATCATAAGTCACTCAATAAAATTTATAAATTGTGTAGTCCCTGTAAATTGTTTGTAACATCACATTCTTCAGGGTCCAAACTGTTAAGGTGTCCGAGTAAAAAGCACATCCCGATTTGATAAAAATCAGTATTAAACTGAATCTACGGCTTTAACGGTATAATTCAATCAGTTGGTAAACAAGCTGACTCATGTCGAGTGTCGGCGGCTGATTACAATTGTCATAATTTGTGATTTATGTGCGCCTTAATGTTCGTTACGCCGCTGTTTTGTTAATTGAGAATGTATGATTGAATTGTTTTTGTTACTTTCAAACAAATGCACTAGTCAGCCACTAGAATGTAAAGTAAGCGTGGCTAATTTTGAATGTACGATAAAAGACCGAATCCGCGTTGTTATTTAAGAATGGAATGTGTGTTTGTATTTTTAAATGGTTAAAAAAGTCATGAGTCCAAAATTAGTTGTCTGAGAGTTTTCTCAAAATAAACTAACGCCTTCGATGAAACACAAAATTGTTTTACGTTAGTATGTTATATGTCTAGCATTCAGCAAAAGATGCCTTTATGTATATAAATCAATAGGTTTCCTAACACACGTGCATGCATGCATATCTCCGCATGTCACATGCAAACTCACACGTAATTTGTTGGTTATTTATGTTTGTTTCGCAAGACATTAAATCAGTGTATTATGGAGAGACGTGGGTGCATTATGACAATGTGCAAATGTGCATTGTCTGAACAGAATATAGCCAGTTCCGTACAAGATATAGGGCCGTTAGGATTTATAGAACGATTTCCTTGATGCATACGGATACGAACATGTCAGAGATTTGAAGCAATATGGGGTTTGTGAAACAATTTTATGTTAGCGTTATAGATCTATATTATAGAACATACATATAATCACGTCATTATCTCTTACAGAGTAGACAATTCCAAAAATCTCAACTAAAAATCGAAGACATACCATTACCAAGCCACGTTCAGCTGTGTGGTATAATGATCAAGACCATCATCGAAGTATAAGGATGGTCACCCGGTCAACTAATTGTCATTAGCCTTCCGGCGTTGACTTAGTTGCATTATCACATCCTTAGAATAAAGCTTGGAGTTCACCTGGTGACCACTGTCCTGGCGTGCATAATTTACGTGTGTAAAATAAGCAACTCCCGTCTGACCTCCGTAACCTTACTGGACCAGTTTAAAGAATAATTACTCAATCATTGTTATAATGAGGTAAAGACGATTTAAGAAACTAAGTGAGTCAGCTAAGGTACAAATTTAATTTTTGGCGTAAATCTGTAACCCAGAAGATAGAAAAATAGACGGGAAACCGAGTAAGAGATAAAGACGTGATAATATGTATAAGTTTCGATTGGTGTGAAACTAAATCTAGTACAAAACGTTAACATACCTGTTGCCTTTAAAATGTCCGGTCCGTGGCAGCATTCCCGGCATTGTTGCTGACTCCTCATCCTTTGGAAGGCACTTTTATTCGATTCCTGAAACAAAACAATAAAACAGGTAAATTTCTTATACGAGTATTCTATTAATGATTATCATCAAACAGTGAACCTTCAATGATTATGTGAGTGACTGATAGACAATGAACAGCCGAAACTTTTATGCGTAAAAGACTGATAATGTTCGCTAGTAAATGTAGAAAAGGACTGGAAGATTATGCTGAACTGTTAATTTTAAGCGCGTGACACATAATGGCGATAATCTAGCAAAAACATATAATCCTAATCCTAATTCCATTGAAATATCATCTGAAAAGTATTCGTATTTCCTCCTTAAACCATAATAGTACGGCGTTTTCAAAATTTGTCGAATTTGTTAACACACCATTACCATAACAGGGTAAAGTTTCCTCACAATAAGTTTCTTAACATAGCTTTAGCACCATTATAAAATGCTCAGCGTAATTCTCGCCACTAAGAATGGCACAATCTCGCGTTCATGAGTCATAGGACGACGTAATATGAAAGCTTGCATATTGTGCTAGCTTTCCTACAGGCTCTCCTATCTTGGCGACTGAGACAATGGGCGCATGCGTTGCATTATCTCGTATTTGGAGCTGGGTGAAAACAGACTAAATATCAAGTATCTGAGTGCTATGATAAGCTAACTATACATGAATTAAATGCATGCATGCATGCAAGCTTAAAACGACCCTTTATCTCTTGTGCGTGTTCTCAGTTGTACCCACGGGCTTAGAAATATCCTCTTCTTTTTTCTTAGGAAAAGCCTATAGCCACAAGATTCGAAAGTCATGTCAAAGAATGATGGAATGTTAGAGTAAAGTATGCTGGACCTTTAGTAACTATGGGTAAATGGCTGCTGTCCTAATTAGTACGTTTGGAGTACTAATGTAGTGAGAACTAAACACTAGTTTTACCTCCTTCTAAAACATCTGGAATAGATTGAGTGATTCTTTCCAACTATACCAGAAACTACAATCATAAGTATTTTGTTTTTTAATTCTACGTATGTACTTAAATAAATTACCACAGTATAAGCAAAACTTCAACATAAACTCCACTCTCTGGTTACGAATTAACATTCCCTAATAATATTATAGTTACCGATTCTTTTCTCAAAAATATGCAATATTTTATCCGACCCTGAGCTTCGAATTCAATAGAAAAAGAGGCAATCACATTACAATGACGACCTATTCTTGTAATCAATTAAGCTGTTAAAGCACCTGACTTGAAATAAAACTATTATCTCTTTCAATTTTACAACAGGTAATTCATTTGTCCTTAGCACGTGCTCAAAAGAGCGATTAGCACTCACAATCACAAAGTAAAACTGTTACGCAACAGTAATATGCCTTTTGTTGCCTAACTGAAATCTTAGCATAGCTTTTAAGCATTATAATAGCTAAATTGTAGCAATTCACTGAGTGTACTGCCACATTATAATTGTTGTAATCTTTTGAATTATTTCCTTTCAGACTTTCTTGTTCAATATTTATTACCTGTTCAGTGGTTACTGAAGTTTATTTCTCGCGTAAATGATTACTTAATAGTAAAACAAAGAATATAATTTCATCATGATTTTATCACATCGCAAAAAACAATACATAGTTCTTCGATCGATCGATCTTCTAAATCTCATAATTATAACATGTCTAAATAATATTTATCAGACAAATAAGAAATATGACTTGTGCCATTGTATAGAGCTGAATATTATGCTTTTAGTGTCCTCCAAACTCTGCATAACAATAAATTTCAAAGTACAAACAACCATTGCTTTTTATGACAAAACACGATAATATTTGATACAAAATACCAATCAACCATTCGAACACATAAAACTGTGCAAACGATTGTTTTATTCAGAATTGGTAGGTACTTGTATCATCATCTGAGTAAGTTTTTGATGGCATCCATTTACTTCAGGCGGACCCGGGCAATGAAACATTGCTGTGCAAAGATTAGAGAGAGAGGAAGAGAGAGAGAGAGAGAGAGAGAGAGAGAAAGAACGAAAGAACATTCTTATTCAGAGACACTTTCTTAACTAACTAACATGTACTGTGCCGAGCCTACGTTATAAAACTGGGAAAAACTAACGATATAAAGAAACGTTTTTACAGAACGCAACTATCGTCGATTTTTGGTAAAATGCCAGGCCTAAACTTTACCTATTAGCACTTGTATATTGCTCCAAATTACATAATGATGAGCAACAGAATCGAATTTCGAAATTTTGGAGCGGAAGAAATTTTTTCACCAAAATTAACACAGTTAGGTGGAGCAACATTTCACCGCATCCGTTAGTTCAATTAACACTTTGCCGGGAACTCATTAGTTGTTTCTGAGATAAAAGGGAACAGAAGATATAAAAGTAGACTACATTTTTCTTGTCTTCTTAAATCATGTGAGATAGACTTAATTACTCCCGTGGTTGGCCAAATGAAAACATTTTAGCTTGTGCTAGAAACATATAGTCTAATCCGATTTTACATTACCTAAAATAAAATTTGCCGCGTTGTATGTAGTAACTGATTAATAGGCGACCAAGAAAAAGGCTTATAACTTGGCATTCTTCTTGTAGACGATGGGCTAGCAACCTGTCACTATTTGCATCTCAATTCCATCATTTCGCCATGCAGCTACGAGTAAATGTGATCTTTCATTCTATTCAAGACTGTTGGCTCTGTCTACCTTGCGAGGGATATTGTTGTGATTACACTTATGTGTATGTTTGATTAACTATTGTATTATTATTACTTTATATCACAAGAAATTTAAATTACATAAAATTTCTGTTTTTTCCTAATAATACTTCGTGGAATTGTAGAATTAAAATTGTATGACGAATTTTACTTCTTGGGAGCCTATTTCGAGCCTTTAAGGAAAAATGAATAATAAAGAAATTCGACAATTTTCTTTTTATGTTGAACATTTTTGTTTTAAAAAGTAAAAACTTTTCGTCCCAAAGCTACCGGTTAAGATTAAGTTTTGTGTACTCGTACTTCATATAATCGTACTTAAATCTATAATTATACTCAAACCCGGCGACGATTTTATTTCGCGCACATTTTTCATCAAGTATCTATTTTCATCGTGAAATTTTTGTTTTGGATATAAAAAATGGAACGGTGCATTTAAATTGACAAAAAAAATTGCATCCTTTTATAAAGCTCCCGAGATACAATACATACCTATCTCTAGTTTCATTTTGGTTTTTTTTTATTTATTATTTAGGTCAGAAGTTCGAATTTGTTATATTTTTCAATGATATCTTTATACCTTGCTGCTTTTTTTAGTTTTTACATTTAGTGTATTTTTTTTAATAAAGAACAAAGTCACAAAAAGGTACAACCGAGACACTTTGATGATGAAACTTATAATCATTGTCATTGGTTTTAGTCCCTCATCTTTCTGGAGTCCTCTCGAGGATCCTTTGTCAGGTTTTTAAAAAGCGACCCCTATGAGTTCCGCAAGCTAAAATCTTAATGTTTTAACTACCAATTAACTTAATAATATACTTCTTTTGCCTCATTAGTTGAAAAATCTCAATATTCCCTTATCATTTGATAACTTACCAAATCAATGGAGTTTTATCTTAGTGACAGTTATGTTGATCGTTCGAAATTCTACTCGTGATCATATTATATAAGAAACGAGATCAAACTCATTTGGGGTCACTAGAGAGTAAGACAATTGATGATTAATGCTATTGGCTTCGAGTCGCTGCCGGCTCAACGTGACGAACTGTTAATTTGAGAAGTCAATATTTGTATCACATAATTATATGTTACGTAAATGTTTTTTTTTTATCTGATGTTTGGCCGATGATACTTTTACTGCCCATGAATCACAGGTCCCAGGTTTGATAACCGGTCAAGTTAATAACAGCTTATATTTTGTTATTGATTTGGGTCTGAATGTTTATTGTGAAATATTATATCGACGTATTTATTTCGGGCTAGCTTAATTGATGTTATTTGATCTTTATATTATTCTTTAGAGTCCTATATTTTACTTTTTTAAGGAGGCGTTAAGAGAAATATAATCATATTGAGTCACCGGTTGACACTTAAAGAGGGTCAGATTTTTACAGGAAACAACCTCTAATTACACAAACAAATAAGTCAGTGAATTCGCATTTATATCAATTTCTTCCTTGAACTACCAAAGACCTCAATAATTGTTATTACAACATAAAAGCCCTAAATTCTGCAATAAACACTTCTGAACACTACATTACAGTTTTAACAAGATATGTTATCTCAGTACTAGTATACTTGAACAAATAATAGTATAACAAACAGTTTATATCTTGCAAACAGACTAAAACAACGTGACCAAGATTATGGTATACTCAGCACGTGTAGATTAAAAATGGGAGTGGTGGACCTTTGCAACTTGAATAGGCGTAAGATATTGCCAGATGGGAGATAAAACAGTCAACGAAATAACATTTTTGAATGAACACGGAATATTGTTGTAAGGAATTTTAAGTACATAGACGTCAGACAGTTCAGAGTTCTGAATTTCTTAAGCTTAAAGTTTCCAGAAAACTTTGCATTAAATATTTAAGTGTTTTTTGATTTGGAAAAGGCACATTAACAATACTAATTTAATGATTAAATCTAATTTATATTAATATTAAGTGTTAAAATGATCTTTGCTTTTTTTCAAGCTCATAAAGTTCAGATGCAGATTATGTATTGCAAGTCACAAGTTTAAATAAATTTCAAGTTCTGTTACGGCATAGGTATACATAATAGGGACAACTTGATGCCATCTTAAATAAAACTTTAGGTAGAAAATGAAAGGCTTCACCAATCAATTTTATCTACAAAATCCTCCGTAATATTATATTATTTATGGAATTTGTTTGCGATTATTATACCAGTAACTAGTTACATAAATTGGTGAATTTTCAAATTTCAGTATATCACATTAGAATTCAGTTTTTTTATTTAATAATGTCTACGTTTTATACGTTCTTGTAAATTCCTCCAGAGATGACCATCATTTTATTGATGGATTCCGCCTCTAAAACGGCATTAATAAATATTCAGGTTGGTTGAAACCAATTGGATACGGTCATAAAATATGTATTAATTCCTTAAATGGGAGCAAGGAATAAGAACGATGGACGAACATGATGGTATTTTAAACAGAAATTCTCCTTTATCTGAATTTATCTTGATTGACAGTTGAAACAATTTTGATTTGCCCAAAGATTATATACTAAACTAAAGATTTACCTAATCGGTAAATCTTCAGTTTTTTAAGACTTTAGGATACGTAGTAGGCTTTAGACTTAATGGTCTTATAATGTGGAACCCCAATTCTTTCATTCGTGTGAACGAAGTCTCTGTTCAAATAAAATGCTTAGAAAAAAGGATATAATGGAATTTCTATTGAATACTAAATAATCTAGACCGAAAAGACAAAAAAAATTAAAGAAGCATTTAGTTTTGCGGCAGCCAAAAAAGTAAGGTGTGTTATCTTAAACCCCACATCTAAATGCAAATCACGATATAATCGGACCATAAATCAGTGATCAATTCATTGAGAGCTGACTAATTGAATTGATTACCGATGTCTCTTGCTTTTTTATTTAAATTTAAGCAGATCACTTGAATTAAGGACTGGATGTAATTTATCAATACTGTCATCAATTTGCATTCATTCTATCGGGATGATACAAACATACCATCACGCCTGTTTCCACAGGTGTAAGCAGGACAAAAGATTTCCATTTTGTGACCTTAAAGACCTCTAATTCCTCCACACTAATATTTTTTTTCATAGATTCTCGATATAATATATAGAAATGATATTTGCTTACAAATTGGAAGGCGGTCCCCGCGCCACTTAACATTGCTGCTTAGGACGCAACTTGTAACATACAAATATAAAAGAGAGAGGGAGATAGTTTGCGAACTTTAATCTGTTTGTCTATCATGAGTCCGCATTGTTTTAAATTTAGAATCTTAAAAAGAATTTATGAAAATTTTTCACTAAGCAATTTATAGGTTCAAAGTTTTAACAAAAACACACGAAGTAGGAATAGGTGGTTAATTTTATTCCTGAAAATGTAAAAAGAATAAGCCTTACGATTATATTCTTTTATTTACTAAAGGAACCTGTGATGAAAATTATATTTATTTGGATATTTTATTCGTTCAATAATTTTCCTTTGTACTTCCCCGTTACCTTTACTTGTACTTGAAAACAATGACAGCCTTTTCGAAGCACTTATTAACATAAAACAAGATTGACGAAAATGCTGTTTACTTCCGACTTAAAATGAAATAAGTATCAGAAATACCTACCAAATTTGATTAAAAATTTTTAGTTACAGATAGGATATCATTTTTACGAAGTTTTTTATTTTTTTTTGTAAATTAGTGACTAATTATTTTTTTATATTATACAAACCTAATCGAAAATTGATCCAAGCAGGTTTCAGCAGGAAAAGAGTTTTCAACTTCATAAATCAATAAACAACATATGAAAATTCGATTCAAGATTTATCTTTTTTAATAAAAAAAATTACAAACATTTCGATATAAATATCATAAATACACCGACATTTTCATTGAAATAATATTAAAATGTAAACGGAAATAGTTGAACCAGTTCAAATTTGTAGGGATTCTGATATTGTGATAGGGATAGGAACAATTTACATTTAGTTACCGACTAGTTTTGTTACCATAAGCATTGTACTACAAATTTATTGGGTTGTAGTTTTGCAACAACCTGTTTTTATGATGAAGATAAGAGACGCGTGCCGCAATACTGGCACAAAAAAATTACCAAGATGAAAAAAAAAATTGTTTTCAAAAAGTTTAAATAATTTCTAAACTTTGCGTGCTCGATGTTATTAATTGTTTTATTATTGATCGATATAAACTTAAAAATATTTCAATCACTAAAATTGCTGTTTAATTAATTTTATGATTTAAAAGTACCTACTTGATCAAAATTTCATTTGCCATAGTATGACGATACCTTTATCCTTTTATTGATGTCATTTCTAGGGATATTGCAGTCGTATAATATTGTTATTGCACTGATTTTGATGAATTTTTTCCAGGAGTAACGTAGGCGCAAATTCCCAGGCCAAAATCTAGTACCCAATATTACACTTGGTCGCTATTTGCAAATCATGACTAACTAGATACCCGAGTAATTAAGCCACAATCTGATTGGTATCGTCTGACTGACACCTTAGATTATGGTAGGTGTTATTACTCAATTAATTACCTACTATAGTTACGCAGTCGTTCTGTTTATCAGCGAATTTAATTACCAAAGCACGATCAAGCTGTTAACTAGAATAAGGTTTTGGGGCAGTTAATAGTAAAAATATACCTCAAAATTGTTGTTCCTTTAGCTTTTCTTTCCATATAGAATTAATCCTGGCGGTGAACAAGATGGTTCCAAGATTGGGAATCCTAAACTAGGTTCTAGTCGAAAACTGCACTATTTATCCCATTATGTTTACAAGAGAGCGCTAGTTATAAACTGCTAGATTATAAGAATTGGTAACGAAGATAAAAGCATTGTTAAGTTAGTCAAAGTATTGTAAAGATTGTAAGAACTGATGAACACCAATGTGTGAAATGTAAATTTTCATACAAAAAGGTGAATTTTCAAATTATTTTAACTACGTATAATTTTCACATGTATTAATGAACTTTCAATCATTGTAGTCAGGAAAAACTGGCAGACTCTCACCACTACGTAATATTCATTAAAAAGAGATATTAAAACTCGAATCGCTGAATCCGCGGATATTATTCAACCTTGAGGCGGCTTTGAGTTCGTTTCATAGTATCTATGGTTCCGTATTTTTTTATTCGACAGGTACGTAAATATTATAAAATTCTGATTTTTAAATCGGCAGTGCCGTGTGGTTCTCGGCACCAATAAAAAAAAGAATAGGACCACTCGATCTCGTTCCCATGTATATCGTTAAAGGCGGTATTCGGTTATTTACCCATTGTTTAATATCCTCAGTTTAACTCATACATACATATAATAACGAATCTATCCTTTACAAAAAAAAATTCAAAGGACCATCGACTGCAGTACCCTAGTGTAATATCCGATAGTGTTTGGTATTTAGGTTCAAAGCCGGTCAGTGAAGGCGAGCAGCTTTTAGTAAGCCGGTGTTACCAGTATAGTATGCAGACTTACACGTCTACCTTTATAAAACCTTTCGCAAAGTATAATACTACTCAATTATAATATACGTGAAAGTGTTTAACTACATACTATTACACGATACTATAACTAGAATAAGAAATTATCGCGCTTTAGGTAATCATCAACATCATGCGGATTCTGTTATAGTCAAGCCGTTTGGATCAAATGTGTTTGCTAAGCTTAACGAGTAATTAGTAGACCGTCAGAATAAACGCCACTAGAACCGACTCTTTCATCAAGAATAGGCTCTTATACTTCGGATTCCTCTTTCAGGCGATGGGCTAGCAAACTGTCACTGTTTGAATCTCAATTCTATCATCAAGCCTCAAGCAGCTAAGCGTGACCTTTCAGTTTTTTGTTGACTGTTGGCTCTGTATGCCCCGCAGGGGATATAGACGTGTATATATGTTATGTTTTCAAAATATTTGCACACTGAATCAAAAATATTAGTTTCATTATATATCTTTCTTAAACTCCGCGATTTAAAAAGTAATATAATGTTGTAATGTAAAAAGTATAATAAAGTAATTTTTTTCGGTAAATCTCCACACAGTAAACACAAAATAAATGACCAATTGACGAGTTCTTATTATTGAAAACGAAATTTACTTGAAATTAATGGCACTCGCACTTTATAAAACAGGTTTAAAAGAAACATACGTTATGTCCGTCGGTACGGCTGAAAGTAAAAGTGGAGATGCGTTATGGCTGATTGCAACACTGTTGATGACTGGTTTTATTGATGTAAAAATAAATTGTACTAAATGTGATGTAGCTTTCTGAAATATATGTATATTTTTCTTGAAATAATTTTCAAAGTAATATATTTCATCTCCTGTGGAACATAAGCCTAGTCCAATGCATTACATTCTTTATGGTTCTATACGATTCGTTTCCAACAGTGACGGTACTATTCTTTTTTGTTATTATCTGCTGCATTCGTATGTATGTTGAATTTAATAAAACTTTTAGAAAAGTGCATGCATAAATATTTATTAAAATATAAAAAAGTGGTCTTACGTTAAATTGTACAATTAAAGATATTTCTTGTTACTGTTTTATTTCAACGTTTTACTGCACAATTATGCAAAGGAAAAATACAGTAAAATCCACCATTGCAACTATTAATTTGCAAATTAATTCTAACAAACATGTCTTCTTAATTAGTAAATATCTTACATATTTTTTTATAAATCCTAAAGATAATATGTACTTTGCATTATATCAATTCAAAACATCGCAAAAGCAGTGATGATATAAGAAGAGCTGGAAATAAACCCGGATGCTGTTACTATATCACATGTAGGCGTCTGACTTTCATTGTGACCTAAATACTCTATATAAAGCTGAACAATAAGGCTTATACAATTGTCTTCTTGCCATTTGGGTAGGCACGCCAAATAAGAAATTATCTATTTTGACAGATGTTTTGTAATGGATGGAACTAAGTAGAAAATTAATGTGGCAACATTTAATTGAAGGGGAAATGAGATAGTCCGGACGGTGAGTGAGTGAGACGTAACGATTACATTGACATACGGAAGTATTGTAACTTGTACCTGAACTTAATGTTAAATATTTTGCCCATTGAAGCATAAACAAAACAATGATTAAATTTTAACAGAAATATTGTTAAGACTGAAAAAGTGCATACATACATACATTACATTACGCTTGTTTCCAAGAGGGATCGGCAAAGACTGCGTTCTTCCGCACTTGCCACGATCCCTGCATAATTATTTCGCTTTATCCACATTTATACCTCTCTTTATGCAAGTTCGTCAGTTTCGAGTACTTCTTGACCTGACCTTTTTAGTAGAAAAGTTCAAGTAAAAAAAAAAATACACGAAATAACTCGAATTTTTTTTTAAAGTTTGATGTTAATTTGATATTACCTCTACTGTGTATTTTGCTTGCAACATCCTTATAGAAGTATTTCAACAAAACAAATTTTAAGCTTGTTTAAGGCTATTGTGTTTTGTTTTAATCGTTATTAAAAAAAATATTTTACAGACTATGTCGTGTACCAAAATGGATACTATATGTGAGGGGGAAAAAATAGTAGACTTAATTTCTTTAGACTACCAATAACCTCAATTATTAAGTATTAAATAACTTTCTTCAGCAATAAAAATCGTAACTCGCGATTAAAAAATATCGATTAAATTTATCTTTAATCAGGCGCTCAAATCTACTGCACCCAATTGAAACGTAGAAATACCAACCAAACAACATCACAATAAACTTGCTTTTGTAAGTAATAATTACTTTACTGTGACACTTATTGAAGCAATAAGCCCGCACTGAATATATTTGATTAATTGACCCTGAGAAAACGGTTTGTAATTAAGCGACTAGATAATAAATTGTTTGGGAAATTATAAAGTGTAAGACAACGGTTTGTGGGGAAAATGAAAGCTGTATTATAAGGAAGGAGATTAAACAGTAGCCGTTTAATAGTCTCGGAACGGGTCTGAAGTAATACAATGCGTAGTGCCTAGATTCAATTTTGATATCTATGCGAGAATTATATATTAGCCTTTAAGTCAATATTTATATTTGATTAATATTTGACTTGAATACATGAATTGGTCTGAGGTGTTTGAGAATTCCTATACTTAGAATATTTTAAACAATAATTAATTATATATTTAGAATTTTTGTACCTACAAATTACTAGTTATAAAAGTCCAGTGTTTCCCAAAGTTGTAAAAAAATAAGCTTGTAGCTTCTTTCACACCTAATTACATCATCACATTCTTAGCCTATTTGTCTTTTTCTCGACTTAAATTGGATTAAGTAATAATAATTAGTTACAGCGAAGACAGTTTAAAAAAAATACTTTAAAGAAATGTTCTCATAAAAATGCTTGTTCACCAATTGATTTTGTTTTAGCATTCTCTGCCTACGTTAATAGTTATAACTCAATTGAAAAAATAAGCACACTCGTAGGCGCGTAGATAAATGCACATACACTTACCATATTTGGCCATCTTGCTGGTCATATATCAACTGAAATAAAATAAATCAATCATCCTTATCTTCCAGGTTATATGGAGGTATTATATTTCTTATCTGCAGTAATAAATGTACTTGCCTTCAGATCTTTTTATGGATGGTTACAAGACGTTACAGTAAAATATTTTTACTTTGTTTCAATTTTAGTATAGGTAAAAAATAGGAAAAGAAGTTGAAGTATGTAGGTACTTTAATGTAATAAAAAATATACTACTAATCACACAATTTTTTTTCTTCAACACGACGGCATTCTGCCGCTATATTTGTTTCATTTGATCATAGCTTTGACAAAATACTGGTCTAGTATATAATATATCTTGACATAATGGCCTCTTAAATGCTTGTGTATTTTTGACATGATCTTGACATAATTTGTACGGTATGTCCATATTTTATTTTATCTTTATTGTATTGACATAATTAGTTCTACATTCAATCATGTTTTTTAATGTGCATTCGTCCACGATTTAGATTTAAGAGATCTATATTTGTAAATTGACGTCCGATGAAAATGCTGCAGTGTAGTTTGTTCCGCCGCTTCTTCTACACATGCGCTTTGGAAGCGGTAGTAGTTATAATTAGATTTAAGTTATGTGACGTCAATAAGTGATACCTTGTATCCAGTTTAGAAAATAAATCTATTCTATCTATTTTTCCCATTTTCCCATCTTTAACTATGGTGTTGTATATCTATTAATATACATTTAAATAAATACCAGTGCCAGCACTGACTCTATATACGAGTATGAGAAGTTTAGAAATACATAAGCGGACAAATAACCACTTTAATATAAAGTAACGACGTTTATTCCAAGTAGCACTGACCTCTTACATAAAATGAAATACACATGACACTTGTGCGAAATTAAATTAAACTCAGACTATACAAAGCAGATGCTAAAGTAACGTAAAATACATTTAAGATTCGCAACAATCGAGCATAAGCATTCTCTTGGTAACAGCAGTGCGCAGTACAATGTAACAAAAATGAAATGCTACCTTTTACGGTCCGGAGACGCAGTACTGCCTATCCTCATGGTCCTTTTAAAGACGCTAAGCCGCTTATGAAATGTCAGAATTGCAGGACAAACTTTTCTCATGGACTGTTACTGACCACATATAAATAGATAAAAGATTGCAGTGTTTGTTAAATTCAGCAATTTTAAAGATGTAAATACATTAATTCGTTCTCATGTATTCTATATATATTGAAGGGTTTTTTTTCTATATGTATAGAACTTGTCACTCATCATCATCATTTAAATTGCCTCCCACCCTAAGGTTGACTGGAAGAGATTGCATTAGCGATAAGTCCGCCTTTGTACCTCAATACCTGTGTTTTTTCTGATTTTCTTTTTCTATGTTGCAATAAAGAGTCTATCCATCTATCTATCATCTATGGATTTCACTTAAATCATTAAAGTTTCGAGACTTGCTGCAATTGGCTTTATACAAATGTCTGAATCGTAACGGATTAAGAAGTGATGTATGTTATAATCTATAATTAAATCACATAATTATTTGTAGAATTTTTGCTTTCTTGAACAATAAAGCAATTACTTACTTACTAAATACGTGATATTTCAAGAAGATTAATAGTACTGTATTAATCCGTGAAGAAATACCTAACAAACAAAGAAATGAACTTACTTTTGCATTTATTATATTAGTTAGGATAGGCTTACAAATTTGAGATTTTTTTTTAGGCGATGGGCTAGCAACCTGTCTCTATTTGAATCTCAATTCTATAATTAAGCCAAAAAGCTGAACGTGGCCTCTCAGTCTTTTCAAGACTGTTGGCTTTGTCGACCCCGCAAGAGATATAGACCATATGTAAGTATGTATGTTAGGATGTGATGTCTATTTTCACATCGGTCTATGTCATTGGCACAATTGCTTAGAAGTTCTCACCAACATTTTTCTTTCATACTTCCGGGTACATTATTGCTTCAAAGGTAACTTTTTTATTAGAAAATTGCTGGAGTAATCGGCGATACTTTTTGTGAAATAATATCACGCTGAGTTTTCATTTATATCTTATCGTGTTTTCGTAACGATTTTTTGCTGATTTTCTTACAAATCGCTTACTAATCGATATCATTTATCTAATTGTTTCATTGAAAAAAATTAGATGATGAATTTATACTTTATCTCAACAGTTTACTAGTATTAATTTTTAGATTGAAAAATAAAATAAGAGGATATTAATAATGCTTCAAATATATACATATGTATATAATTCTTGTATTTCTGTCTGTGGTACAGTTGTTTTAAATTATGAAAAGCTTTTTTACTCCAAGAAAGTATCGGTTATGAATGAATCTGTAGGTAGTTATAACTAGTAGTTAACACATTCGGATCAACCCAAATAACGAGGAGGCGTTAATTAAATAAAAATTGCTTAAAATTCTGTGTAAGTCGATTTTTTTTTATTTGTCTGATAAATATGTTTGTATTCTTTTTACATAATGTATCAACATTCTTCACAAGTACAAGGCAGCTATCAAAAAACAATTAATCTAATAAAAACAAAGGAGAAAATGCACGTAGGTTTTGCAACATTTGAATGCAGTAGAAAGTGGAGCTAGTACGAGCTGACCTTACGACCTTTATGTGGTACAAAATCGGAGCGACCCCTTACTTCGAGATACGGGTTTGCTAGCTAGATAAGCATAAGCATTTTTTTAAGTAAAAATAATTATTCTATTAACCTAAAGAAAGTTCTAATGTGTGGTCTCTTGCAAAGAATAGTTCAGTCAAAAGTCTTGTATAGAAAATAGATTTTCTTTGAAAGAACATTTTAACGACGTTAAAGTTTTGAAGGTGATTTTAGATTTGTTGTGATTGTATCTATTATAAATATTAAACCTATTGAGAGTATTAAAACATTAATAATTAAATAAAAAAAATATGAACACGCGGGAAATCACAACGATTAAGCAAGATTGAGAATAGTATTTATTTTTTTATCAAACACTATTCTATAAACTACTAATTATACAAAGAGAATTGCAAGTCTATATTTAATAGTTACTAGTCATTGAGAATTTTTCCGTAAAACACCAGTGATGGCATCATGATAAAAACCAAGATATGATACCAACTTGACTATCTTACTTCATACAAGTAGGCGTGATCATGGGTCACGTATTTTCCTGAGTTATAAAGCCGAGAAAAGGAATAAATCTAGCTTAGAATTACTTGCTCCCTAGTGTTGAACACAGGTCACCCACGCCGTGGATTAACATACGAAAGTAAGTATTCACGAGAATCGGTTTAGTGAGCGCCTTTTTAGGCCCTTTAAATAATAATTATTATAACAGGTTCATCTGAATTTCAATGCCATCATTGAGACAAGCCATTCAGTTGAATGTGACCTTTCAGACTTTTCAAGACTGTAGGCTCTGTCTGCCCGTGATATATGTACGTATCAGGTTTTTTTTTATATATTACTCAATCATCTTTGTAGTATATCAAGTCGACTAGTTAGAAGTTAAAAGTATTATTTACGTGGCTTCAATCTGATATCAAAAGGGCAATGAAAACTCGTTTGCTCTGGTTTTATTAGGTAATAGAAGTGACCATAGCGTTCTTGTAAAGTTCAATTGCTGTTCAAAGAAGCTTCCGCAAACCACGTAAGAATAATCCGAAGTAAGCATTTAATAAAAAAGTATTTTCGATAAATGTGATTTATTTTTTGTTTTGCTTTTATGTAAAAAAATTTGAATTTTCCTGTAAATCTATATTTTTTTTTTATCAATTTAAGTTGTTATTTAGTTGTATTTAAGTAGGATATTATACTTCAAAGGTGCGTCTGTTCAATAAACCCAGTATTTTTCGAATTACCCAAAAATTTAAAACGAGTAATAAGCTAATTTCTGCCTAACTTAGACTTCACGGATTTATGCTTTATCAATTACTTGTCTAAGTTTCGTGCCACACTGAATAATTTTCTTTACGTGCGTGTATAAAGTTAAATGACGCAACGGTAAAATCCAATATTTTATTTTGTCGCAACTACTTTTTGTCGAATCATTGCTCAAACCATTGAAAATTTCATAGTTTCACACGTTTGTTATTCAATATTTCAATTAAACTTTTTATGTGGTTTGAAGGACAATCCATGTTTATTTATATTATAAACGTGAAAGTGTGTTTGTTCGTTTCGCCTTCACGCTTTAAGAACTAAGCCTATTATATTCGAATAAGCTTTTTTCAGCTAAGTCTGAATAATGAGATGTCAATGTGTTTTAAATAAAACTATGCTGAAGATTTCGCTACCGTGACACAAAAATAATTAAATTTTTACGCCAATTTTCAAATCTCTAGTCCGCGTTTTCTTTTATATAGGTATAGATAATATCTTAGGCAAATTTATTTCGGTTGATTGTCTTTGTGTGACTTATTTTTATTGTTATTAATTACTTTTTTAATTTATTAAACGGTTTCTTACTCTGAAATTAAGAGCTAGTGAGTAATGGGTGATTTCCGAGAATTCACGTAACTTGCTCTGTACCTCGTAATTCTAACGCCTAATTAGGGCTATGAAAGTGGTTTAAAATCCGTGAGAAAGTTTAAAGTGTATACAGTTTTGTAGCCTTGTAGCTTACACTGAATGCTAAGTGTAGATTATATGAAATGTACATATTTAGTATTTGTGCTAGCTTTAAGGTGTACAACTAATTTATTTTTTCATCTCATTCGAACAAGAAATCTCTGATCAAGTACCTACAATAATTATTTAACATTTTGAAATAATGTATTTTTATGTCTAAACTTTGAGTGCGTTTGAACTGAATTTGCGTGATGGCAAGATAAAATTGATTTTTATTTTCTGTGGATTTTGTGGTTGAAATGTGGTTGAAGTGAAACAAGTATGCAGAGATCGTGGCAAGTATAATGATGTCTACCCCTCCGGGAGAGAGGCATGATTTTATGTATGTATTAATTACGGCGTTATTTTTTTTTAACTTAAATACGGTTGGTAGTTAGAAGTATCGGGAAATAAAGCTACGGGAAGGAAATTTCAATTTTAATTCCAACAACTAACTTACCTATACAGCTTGATACGTATAATTTCAAGAGAGTGATTTATTTTTTTCACTGATAATATACTGCGCAATATATTTTACCAGTGAAAAAAATAATGCTAATTTTGTCAAGCAGCTTATAAGATGATGTAGTTTAAGATAGGGTATCATTTCACTCACTTTAGTTAATGTGACAATAAAATGTAAGACAGGTCCGGCCGCCCGGTGAGAAGTTTTATGAGTTTTAGGCCACACAGCGTACTTTGCCTTGTTTTTTTTTTTCAAATAAAGAAAGCTATGTTCAGGAAGATATTTTGTAGATTTTGTGGTCTTTATTATGGTATCGACCGGTTTCTTGGAAGTATCAGTTAAAAATGCTCAAATATAAGAAAATGATTTAGGTGTCAATTAATTGCAATAATGAAGGAAAGTTGTCTAGTTGTAACATACATACATACCAACGCGCCTTTAAATAGTACGCCAATGAACGAAGATGTCAAAGTCAAACTCTTTGAATGGTAGAGGTATTACTAAATTGACCGCGTGATTAAAGTCCCGTTTACACTGTAAGAGTAAGTACTTTGATTTATAGTTATAGCACAATTGTATGCACTACCTCAAGATCCTGGAATTTACACTTGGGCCATAGAATAACTTATAAGGAAGATTCATTTAGTTCATGATTTATGAAAATTGTAGCTCGTTAAATAATCATATAATATAAAAATATACATCTCTTTCCCGGTGACTATATCCTTTCACTTGCGACGTTCCCTGCATACTTCTCTCGCTTCATCATACACACATATAGTTATAACTCTTTTCATGCAGTTCGTCGGTTTAGGATACTCGTAATCTGAACTACTGACAGCACGTCCCAGAATTTGCAATAGTAAATTGGAATTGTTTCTTGGTTTAAGAGACCAACTACTACTCATTGTCGCACATTCGTCATAACGAATGTGCGACAATGAGTAGTAGTTGGAAAATATTTTGGTTGGGATTATTGGGAAAGAAAATGGATTTATCCAACTACTACTTGTATTATTTGTATGCAAAAGTCTATCCTTTAATGCTTCATCATTCTTTATGAAATTAATTATTCTAAAATAGACTACATTTTGAACTAAATCGTTGATAACCATATTACCATTTTAACTATACCTAAATCTTGGCTGCAGCGTAAGTCATGGGTAAAAAGAAAATTATTAATATTTCCAGTACCACTTAAAATCTTGGCTATCAAACTTAACAGTTTTTGGGAATGAGCCTTAAGATTTACTACGTCATAAAAAAGCTCTAAAACCTGATACACATCAGAGGATGACACCTCCGTTTGACCATTTGGAGATCCGTTTTATCCGGATTCTGTTCTCACGACCTCGGATAATTATATATACGTAATCCGAGAATTAGTTTCGGTACAGCCATTATGTCATTGATGAAGCGGCTGGTTCTAAGAAATTGCGGTATTTCTTAGACAAATCTTGGACGATAGTAATCATTTGAAATGGAGAATATTCTCTTTTTTTTTATTATTTCTCTTTTCACTTTGTCCGGAATGCATTGTTTTTTTTCATATATATTTTATTTATTTAATATAATACATAATTGAATAGCCTCCTCGGTGTCGACAGTATGTTTTTCTGTCTGTCACACAATACTAATGTGCTCACATTGCGTAAGTTGTTCAAATGCCAAGCTAACTTGCTGACATTTTAAATGACCTATCAATGAAAATAATTATCCCTAATCAATCTTTTATTGTAAAAACTTTCATTTATTAATAATTTCAATAAACCGAGTCTTATTTAAGACTTGGCTTGATTTTCGATTACAAATAATAATAAAGTTTTATACAAAGTGTTTAGCTTCCGCAAAATTTCACAAAATTTATGTAACTAGGTACTCAAACATACAATAAATAGTCAAAACGGAAAATTACGATAATACAATCCGTTCATGTTCTTTACCTTATGTGGGTGTTGAGTATCTTATTTTATGACTACATTGCAAATAGAAATACAATATCCAGCCTCATAGACTTGAAAACATTTCGTTTACGATTACATAAAACTCTAGTATACAAATAAAATATTGAATCAAATATGCTATTTGTCACATGAATATGAAATAACAAAACGTAAAATATATGATTAGGGAGAAATGTAGGGTAGATTTACAAAATTTATATGTCCTTAACATATTCATATTAACGAAAAGATTTATTTCAATTCCAAATATATAGGTACATAAAATTAAATTTTATCACTTAATATGTTTGCTTATTTGTTGCCACTTTATGGTGAAAGTAGATCAATAATACAATATTTTAAGAAATTTGTTTAAATATTGATTACAAAAGAATATCTTTATTTGTATTGTACTTCGTTTCTTTTTATTGATATTTACATTCTCATACTTTACTACATTTCATTATAACCGGCAAACAATTACTTAATTTTCCAAACCTGTCAATTATGCGAAGAAATTTATGCCGTATTTAAAGCGCATTTTATCGGGGTAAAGCAATCTTGGGGATTGTTTTCTAGCCTCAGGATTATCACGATGAAGGCCGAAAGAATGTGGCAAGTGATCATTAAGCTATGCAAATTACGAGAGGGCATTTACACTGAACTAAACTGTCACTAAAGCTTTACTTGTTAAACTTCCTTTGGTTCTTCAGATCTTACTTCTAAATCATTTGATTTTTGGTCTCGAATAAAAAAAATACTTTTTACCTTTAAAATGAACCTACCTTTTGGTTAGTTTTAATTAGATCTCAGTTCTAAATTTTTCAAATACAATTTTAGATGATTTTTATTATTTGCATTCTATATATGTATATAAATTATGAAATGAACTAATTACGTACTAAGAAGTGAATAATCCAAACTATGAAAGAGTAGTAATCATATTGTTTACTGGCTACGACTAAAAATAATATTCTTCTAATCCGATTTTCATTTATTAAAATACATTTAAAAAATTAGTCCAATTACAAAACATCAAGCGTAATATTACTTTTTATTCAGAAAATGTTCAATTAAATTTATTCTTAATACAAACGACTGCTGTTTCCGTGATAATCGTGTCGCATCGTGTAAAGTCACCGTTTGCAAACCTCGGATTAAAAGTTTCGCGTCTAACTAACGACAGCATTGCGTTTTAATTAGCTGCTTTGTTTAACCCGTCTTTGTCTACATCTCGCTTCAGTGGTTTTTGTAGAAGCGGAAAGATTTCGTTAACGGAGTTACATGGCTGTTAACATTTCTGTTGAACTAATTTTTTACTTAAAAAGACAAGCTTATGGCCGCGATATTGTATGCGTAGATTTTGTGATTGTGTATTTTTAGACGCCAACAGATAATGCTTCTTATGTTAAATAACTAACACATTTAACATCAAATGTTTCGTAACTAAAGCTGCGAAAATTTTTCATGCTTCATCCACATTCACCAATCTTTGCATGCAAAAAAAGAGAAAACATGTATTATAAGAAATAATAAGTCAAAAATTATATTTGTAATATGAGTTCGTGTACACTGTGCATTCATCGAGGCCGTAAAAGCTTTAAAGTACTTCAAAGGCAGTCAAAAATATGTTTTTTTTACAAATTATAGGTATAGGCCCATAGCATAGGTATCTGTCAAAGTTATTTAAATGAACTTTTTGTTTATTGACTAAAGTAAACCTCAGAGCGATTACTATTGTCAAAATGTCAACAGAATCTGTCATATTTCTTGTTCGCTGACAGGTTGCGTCAATGTTGCGCAAGCGCCGAGTTCTGAGCGAGATTGTGTTCGTGTCTAATTATGATTGAGTTTTGACAATGGTGATACCGATTGCATTAACTAATTAACATTTTGTAACTATTTTAATAATACAAATTATCTGAAATAAACTGTTATTCTATTTTGTCATCTATCTAAAATGTTTGCTGGATATTTTGCTAGAAAGGCAGCATTTATTTTTACAACCATATAGGTTTTTTCTTCTTCGTGGTAAAAAAGACGTAGAAACGAAATGTTACAAATGTGAGATAGCTTTCTTTACAAATTTGGTCAAAAAGTAAGCCAAAAAATGAGTGAGACAATAGCAGGAAGAGATAACTATATACATATTCAAAAACAAAAATAAAATAAATCTTTGAAATTGGCAGAAATAAGTATGTAGTGTAAACAATGTAGTGTAAATAATGAAGTTTTACTCATTGGTGTAAACAAACTTTACAAACAATACGTACAAAGCTATCGATTTTTATAAAAGGCTTCATGAATTAAAAATGGCGATAGCACTGTCCTACTTAAATATTTTTATCACGTAAACCTGGTATCGCGATCAGACGAAGCTATAAACTAATTGTTTTAAAACACCGGTTTCTGCCATAGATTTAATCAAAATTTTTCAGGTCAAGAAAACCTTAAACCAGCAAGCTTGCATGAAAACAGTTATTAATGTGGATGGAAGAAAAAGAAGTATGCAGGGATCGTGGCAAGTGAAAGATGTAGTCTATGCCTAGCTCTCCGGAAAAGAGGCTCACGCCTGTATGTTTGTACATACATACATACATATGATCACGTCTTTATCCCTTACGGGGTAGACAGAGCCAACAGTCTTGAAAAGACTGATAGGCCACGTTCGGCTGTTTGGCTTAATGATAGAATTGAGATTCAAATAGTGACAGGTTGCTAGCCGATCGCCTAAAAGAAGAATCCCAAGTTTATAAGCCTATCCCTTAGTCGCCTTTTACGACATCCATGGGAACGAGATGGAGTGGTCCTATTCTTTTTTTTTATTTTTGCCGGGAACCACACGGCGTACGGTATGTTTGTATGCTATGATTTAATGCATGATGAGAAAATAACTTTTTCTGATTGGCCTGAGTCTTGGATGTTTATCTATTTATGAGTATTTATTATAAAACATAGTATTTTTTCGTTAGTATCTCGTTACAAAATTCTCGAAGTAACTTCGGGGCTAACTCAATCTGTGTAATTTGTCCCGTATATATTTATTTATTTAATCAAAATGACCCCATTATGGAGTAGCCTAGTTTCGTTACGCGATTCGTTTACTGATTTGTATTAAGTGATTTGTTTCAGCTTTCGTACATACACGCACATGCGAGTTGTTCAACCCGACTGGCTAAAGGAAAGTTATGTTCAAAAGCTGTTTGAATGAGTATTGTGTGTAAAATATACGTAAAATATTTTTTAAGTCCATTTTATTAATAACTTGTTGTTGCTCGCGAATTTGTTCTCTCTAAATCTTTATAAATTGTACCTTTTATGTTATTCCAATTTCAAAGCTACATTACAACAAAACTTCATGCAAATACGTTCATTATTTTTTGTGTGAAAGAGTTACAAACACACAAACAACATTCACACATATTTATAAACTGTCGCATTTATAATATTAGTAGGAGAGGCTTTATGCAAAACAAGTGCAAAATTTTGCTCGACAAAGTGCTGCAAATTACTTCGAATATTCAAGCTCAGTGTTAAACTAAACTTTGTAGAAACTGTGAAAATCATTTCACCTCGCTCCAGTTACCATGTGACCGTATCATCTATCTCACTCGAACTTAACGCAAAAAATGTGAAAGTAAATGAATGCAGGTAATAGATTCATTTACATACGTGAGATAACAGAAGCTACGGTATTGATTGAATTATAATGAATTTATGTGGTGCTTTGAATAATATGAAGTAACCCTGATTGTTTTCGTGGTAGGTATAGAATTGTTAGTTATTTATAGTACCTATGCGTTTTTTATTTTGTCATACATATAAACTGAGCTGTATTGAATAATTTTTACTCGTATGTACGCATATCGAATCTTGTCATAAGAAACAATATCTTTGTATGCACATATTGCAAAGCAAGTAATTTTTCAAAACTGTGTACATAAGTTAATTTATACTTTAAAATTTTTTTCTTAGATGCCTGATAAAAAGTTTATTCCGTATTTAAATTAATCAATCGGCGTGAATTAGATAGATGGCCAGTATTTTATTGGAATGCAGATCTCCTTTAAACCAAACATAGACACACAAAAACTAATTAAAAAAAAACTGTCAGCAAATACCTATTTCACAAACGACACATTAAATATCCGCCATGTTATTTATGTCCTGATTGGTCGATAACCAAACTGGTCTTAAAGGCTATCTGAGGAGATACGATGGCAATTCATCACTTAAAATTACATATAACATTCCATACGTACGTTTTTAGATGCAGAGGATCTTTTTAGTACTTATTCTGCTTGTATGGATTCGTATATATTATTTATATTGTATGCAGCTATTAAACCTTATCTCGTTTATTTTTATTAACTGCTATATTATAGAGCTGGGATTTGTGAATCTGGATGAAGCGGAAGAAGTATGCAGGGATCGTGGCAAGTCTCCTCTGCTTATCTCTTTGGGGAAAAGGCGCATATATGTATATGTAATCATTAATAAGAGGTTTATATTTAAGCTGAAATTTATAATATTAACTTCCTTAAATTAGTCTTATTTAAATTCAATTTATAGTTTTAATATTAGTTAAAGTCAATGTGTAATACAGATTAAAAAAAAGAGTAAGTATTTTTAAAATTAGACTTAAATTATTATAAAATAGTTATCCATTAACTGCACACAACCTTGCGTAATTCAGAACTACTGAAGGAACATGTGGTCGCCAACATGTCGCCATATATCCTCATTATCATTGAAAAGCTTCACGTAACGGTATCCATCAACTTTTCGTAGTATACCCGGCGCCATATAGGAACAACAATTAGCCACGTCCATCAGTTAAGACAGGGTTGAATTCTGAGAAAGTGAATGAATGGAAGACTCTACGAAATAAATAAAATAAATATCTGACGATTCAAACAATATTATTATATAATATAAAGCTAGCTACGAAGTTAGTTGGAGACTTATGATCTAAGAAATTCATTTATCGATGAAATATTTTAAAATACTTCTATAGATAAACACTCAAGATACAGGGCAATCAACAGAAGTTCGGTCTCCAGAACCAGAGACCTGTAACTTCAAAGGCAAGAAAGAATACGACCAGTGCGCCAAACAGGCAACACACAACACAGGAACAACATAAAAAATAACAGTCCAGTCAATACAGATTTTATCTTTGTTGGGTTTCACATTAAAAATATACTGATGTAGTTATATGGTGCGAATGACTAAAGCAATTAATGAATAGTCCTCAAGAAAACAGCCCAAGACGTTGACCACGCTACCTGGTTACCACGGCAACCGAGGACCACACACGACCGCACCAATAAACTACACGGGTTGTATGCAAATAAGTCCCTTCGGTTTTACATGAATATTTTACGAGATTCGCTTTATTCCTGAATCAATTGATTAGGGAACTATCAAAACAGGAATTGGCGAGCTTTTTTTTTTCGATTCACAGTATCTTTTTGAACTATGTTAAAAGTGTAATCTTAGTCATTCACGTGACGTATACCTACCTAGAATGTGTAGAGTACTTTCTAACAAGAAGACAAACGATTTTTAAAAGTAAATTAATATTTTTCTACAGGAATAATAGGTGCATTAGTTCCTAAAAGCAATTCAGTAACTTTGATGAGGTCTTTTCATCTCTTTTTCTCTCGTGTATGGTCACATGGAGAGCTTTCATAGGAAACATGCCTTTACAACACTTACACTATCGGAATGAACTAAGATCTGTAGCCCTTTAGAGCTAAGGGCTAAGACTGGAATTTCCCGAATTCTCACGGGAGATATTGATTTTGCGCATACGAAAAATCAAAGTCTAAAGATCCGATGAGACCAGTATACGATTACAAATTTACAATATGTAATATATGATGCAAGTTTCCGTTTATAGACAAGAATCATAATTAAGCTGTTATATGTAGGATGATGTCGATGCTATCTGTTTAAAATGATAAATATGTATAGTTGTAGTATCTGGCAAGCCATTACTTATATATCTGCGCGCTGATTATATGTTGAAATATTGTATGTTTATGATGATGATAAACGTCAACGATGATACATAATATGACCGTTCTATTCAGCTGTTCTGTGTGTTAATGTTATTACGGTATACGGAGGGCCGATTCAATAAATACAATTTTATGATGAAAGATCAAAGTTTGTGAAGATATGTCTAGTGGTATTCGTTATAAAGTCAGGCTAGCTTTGTTAACTCAACCTGCAATTGGTGACTTTCCTCTGTGGAATTAAGCTAAAATTCTTGCGCCGATTTATAACTTTTCTTAGTAACTGTCATCTATGACGTTTTGGTTATGTTTATGTAAATAAAGTATTATTATTATATCAACATCATCAACACATAAATAATTGTAACATAGTATCAAAAATACGAGACCTAAGATTAATCTAGTTATTAAAAAAAAAAAACTGTTAGAAGTTTTTAACTACCAATTCACATTTCAATCCATTCGTGTAGGTAGATAGGTATTCGATAATGTCGCCGGTCGGTATTCGAAACTTGTAACAACTTCGTGGATTATTTTTATGGGCCCACTACGCTATCAAATGAAGAAACAAAACACTCTGCTCCCACGCATTTCAAGAAATGGACTGTCGGAATTCTAAAATAAATACTGGTCTTAGATTTGGTTAGCAGTGGAAATAGGTATTTGAAAATTAAATTTTGCACACCTAAGTCAAATAATTTTATTGTGCATTTTGAAATTTAAAATTTTGATAGTTAAAAGTATTTTACAGTGAAATTTTAGCATTTTAGGTTGGTTGAATGTTTTATTGGTATTTTGAAAAGAAACAAATTGTTACCAATAAATTAGTTTCTCCCTCAAAGAGATTTTTATGTTTCTTTTGAAAAGCCTTTTGGGCTTCTATAGTTTGCGTCATTCCAAAAAAATAAAAATACACTTTTTTTATAATAATTAATTCAACTCACGTCCTTGCATCACACTGCAATGAGTTAATAAAATAGTTAGCATTTATCGTCAGCAAAATATGATGTTTGTTCGCATTGCTGAACCGTCGGCGATTTTCCAACGATGCCTTTTATGGTTCGAGAATGACTTGTGGTGCGTCGATGCTGCAATCTAGTGTTAAGGCGAAGACAGTTAAGTCTTCTAGTTAACCTTAGAATATTAAGTTTAGCTGTTATTATGGCAAGTGACAGATTTTATAAAAAGAGCAAGACGTAAGATATAAGGCATAGAGTAGAGGAACAGTAAAGGATAATGTATACGAGTAGTAAAGTAGGACGGAGTAATTTCACTAAAGCCACCATCTTCATTCAACTCCAAAACAGTCTAAAAGAATGCGTGTTTTTAACTATATGCATACCAAATTTTATTCGAATCGATCCAATGGTTCAGCTGTGAAAGCAGAACAGACAGACTTAAGCATTCATAATATTAGGGATAAACACTTCAAAACCAATAATTCACGAACCCAATCAATTTACGAACGAACCTTTGAACTTCTTAGACAAAATGACTTCTAAAAGAAGTCGCATGTGTAGACTCGCTTTAACAGAAGTTATGGTAAGTACCAGTGGCGGACGCCGAACCGCCGGCGCCTAATATAGCTAATATAGTGATTTCATTATCTATATGATCTGTTATAACATACTACCAGCTGAGAACTATTATGACATACATATGGGTATACAAGAGTATGCTCGCGGTTGCCCAAGTGAAATAAAATATACATACACATTCATATAATCCCGTCTATATACCTTGTCAGTCCTTTCAAGATTGTTGCCTCTGTCTACCCCGCAACGTATATAGACGTGATTATATGTATGTATGCTATATACCTTGCGGGAAAGACAGAGCCAACAGTCTCGAAAAGACTGATAGGCCACGATCAGCTGTTTGGCTAAATGATAGAATTGAGATTCATATTACGACAGGGTTCTAGTCCGTCACCTAAAAGCCTATCCCTTAGGCGTCTTTAACGACATCCATGGGAAAATGATGGAGTAGTCCTATTCTTTTTTCTATCAGTGCCCGGAACCACACAGAAAATTTCGGAAATTGTCCCTTAGGAAAATTTGAAGTTTGACATTTATATTCCTAATGCTAGAATTGTGCCAAATTTCGTGATAATAAGTCTAGTAGTTTTAGAGTTTATTCGTAACAAACATACAATAATACAAATCTTTTCTCTTTATTATTAATACAAATCTTTTCTCTTTATTATTGTGTGTATGTAAATTACGTATATATGTAGAAAATTTAAGAACATTTTCGTTAATAAATATCATTTCAGCCTATGGTTATTGAGAATTAGCAATAAGATGAAGTAGCTATTTATTTATTTAAAACTTTATTGCACAAAATAATTTACAAAAAGCCTGCCTTAGGTACGTATGTTATATTAATACACATATTAAATACTAAGATAGCTTCTGTGAATAAATTCTCATACCTAATTGATATTTTGAACGCAAACGCTATTTTAACCAAATAAAGGCACGGTTAAGTGCTTGTAGGATAAGCACTAACTAAATGGGTACCATGACTGTCAATCAATCACTGTCAATTGATAAATTCAAATCTAGGTATTACGACTACGAGTTAAGGTATAAGTAATTATTTATATCCATACGGCAATGTTAATATTACCTATAAATATTATGAATGTATTTTTTCAATTAATATTTTTCTTCAACTCCAAACTTTAGCTAACATTCTTTTAGTCTTTAATTACCCTTATTATTAATTATAATAAACTAGCTTTCAATCGCGTGAAAAGTACTCTATGTCCTTCTCCATACTCTACTCTATATGTATTCAAAATTATGCAGATCGGTTCAGATTAGTTTAACTGTGAAGAGGTAACAAACAAACTAACTTTTGCATTTATAATATTATTATGGATATTGTTTTAATTAAGTTTGTTACTAAAAAGTCATCTATATAGCTAACACAACACGTAGAACTGTTGACATAGTATAAATAATATTTCCTTAAAACCCCAAGACCTCTTAGTAGCAGACTGTAATATTAACCATGACCATAAAGGTCGTGAGGTGTAATAAAAGAAAAGAACAATGAACTAAGGCAATAACGACACCCAAGAAACATCAAAACATGGCATTAATAATGGATTAACTCCTAACGTTTCGACAATATAATGGTACATTTTGCACGTCAGAGCGGGGTTGGCGACCGGTGGTCATTTATTTGACAGAGTCCATTGCCTTTCATGGTCTAACGTATGGAATCCTAAGTCCCTCCAAGTATCGTTTACACTTTTATAGCTCCCATCCCTAGAATAACAAATGCTAGGAAACTCGTTAGCAGTGTTTCATGTTTCTGCTAGTGGATATTGACCATATTTTTTATCGTTTTGTTGACGCTAAAGGCCTAACGGCATTGATTCGAGTTGTCGCATTATTCAACTATTCTGTTGTACTTTCGTAGCTTCAGGAAAAGTATTTGAAGTGTTAGAGAAGAATGAGTTTTTACGACAGGTACTTCGTAAGAATAAAAGAAAGTTAAACACTTTCTTTTAATTATTTTGCGTTCTTTGGTATGTGGATTTATAAATACGCATATAATTACGTCTTTATCCCTTACGGGGACGACAAGACCAGCAGCTTTTTGACGAGGCTATGAACACACACTAGTTTAATGTTGGAATAGTAATACGTTGCTAGCTTATAGCCTAAAAGAAGAATCCCAAGTTTATTTGCCTTTCCCTTAATTCAATTTTACAATCTACACGCAAAAAGATGCTTCTCTTCCCATGCAACACTGATATTCACTTCTTTTTCTTCGCTACTATACCTTGATATATTTTTCCTTGGTGAAACATACATGTTTTCTCTAAAATGTAGAATAATAAAAGAAAATAAGAAATTGGTATTGTATGTTTATTTATTTGTGCCATTCTTAATTGAACCCTTGTGACTCTTGGGTTGGGGTTCATTTTCTCTACACTTAAAACAATTTTTAACTATGAATTCCTTGACGCAAAAGTACTTATCAATATGGCGAATCTAATTAAAAAGGCGCCCCGCCAACAATCTTGATAGTCGATATTGTGTAATAACTCATTCTGATACGGTCAATCCTATGAAAATTACGTCATCACAAATCCATTTCAGTGAATATAAAGGCCATTTTCATTATTCATGAGTGACGCAAAATGATGCTATGAATCAGCATTATAATATGACCTAGGACATTTCCACAATGGGGTTTAATAAGCGACGTGTAACCACGCTAGGGTGACATTGAAAGGTCTGAAAGAGTTTTAAAAAAAGCGTGTATGAAAATTTCATCGGTACGTGGCTGAGGTAGAATTTTCTGCCAATTTAATAAAATGTTCCCTAATAAATTAATAAACCAATTGAAAATGAATATGACAAAAATTTCATTGTAAATTGATGTAAGTTTCACTTGTAAAATGATTTACTATACTTAGCGGTAACTCCTGGCACAAACACAACTAGATACAATTGTAAACCTCTTAAACAATTTTATTAATTTCATTGGTTATCTAATTTTTTATAAAATCAAAAAGATACGTAAACGAACGTATGTATGTAATGTACCCTATTCACTTTGTAAAGGGCTTAATTTCCCTACTTGTTGTACCTTAAACTTTATCAAATAAGTATCTTGACTAAATTATTAACAAAGTTTTAAATTAAATAGCTACTCAGCTATTAATACCTAACTTTGAAGTAAGCTTATAAACCTAGACTTAACAAGAAACTTTTTATTTACACGGTTAAAAGAACAAAGTTCAAAACATATTATTTCTATAACAATAACATTCAATAACCTCGTCACCGTCCCAATCTACTCGTAAGTTGTAACGTAACCTTCGCTTCGTGATCACGCGACTTCTTCATGACTTCTGCCTATCAGTCTGATAGAAAGAAATATTAAGTGTTTAATGTATATATCAATTGCAGAAAATAAAAGATATAAGATACTGTTATAAGGTGGCAGATACTCCTTGTTATTATTTAAATTAAGAACGGGAAACAAAAAATGTTAAACGCTGAAAATTTTAAAAACTGGAGCGCTGTATTTGAATTTTTCATAACATATTACTCATTCTCGGAGGGGTAGGCAGAGTCTACATGTTTATACTTGCCACGAACTCCGCATACTTATTTCGCATCTTTAGCATTTATCAATCTTTTTATACACATTCGTCGTTTTGAATAATCCTACAAAATCCTTACGTACGTTCGTCATGGTGGTCTCCTTCCAACGTTCCCTTAACACTTTGTTTATTTACTGATTTTACCTTCTCATATTCTTTCTTTTTATATAATCACACCATATTGATAAATGTATGTCTTTTTTTGGTTACCTTCTAGGACATGTTATTCCGGTCCTAGCCTTCGTAAAAATCTGTATAGAAACATAATAGGCTGTCTAAAGTTGCGAGTCGATACATGTAGATATTTAGTTAAGAAACTTTTTATACAAGTACTATTAACAGAACATACTCTCAATTCAAACATTAATTATATCGAGGCTATAAAAAGCAACTGTATAGATAATATTGATTTACAAAATAGAGACTAGTCCGTGTGTATCGATCGTGTCGCATGTTAATGTGTACAAGGACAATGCCAATTATTGGATTCCTAAAACTGACACGTCATAGATATCTGTAAAATAATTACTAAATTAAATATGTTTTTGAGTGCCGTTTGATTTTGGTTGATTTCTTTATTTGACTTAAGATATAACCATATAAATATATTAAATACTGAATGATTGATTGACGTATCAACGTAAAACTCGAACTGCTCTAAGTCTGGAGATTTGAAATTTGCTAAATCTTTACTGCTCGGTGTTATTAGTAAACTGTTTCAAATGATATCGGAAATAAATAAAATCAAAAAATAATAACATGGTCATATAGTCAATAAGCATACAAATAGTATATTGTTTTTCCATACAGAAAAACTGTGTAATATTGAAAATCGAAACTTAACTAACGCGATAGGTGGACAGGACTAGACTAAATCCTGGACCAACATTGCCGCCTGAAAAACCTGCTCTAACAAAGTACGAAAATGAAATTGTTGGAAAATTTGACATAGACGTGGGACCCAAATATAGGGATCGATTTGCAACAATATTTCAAATTTCAACGAAATCGTTAGAGCCGTTTTCACATACACGTAATAATAGTTTAAGATAGGATTCTTTGTCAAAGGCAGCTTTAGATACGAAATAACGACTCAAATAAATCATTGCCATTTGTTATCAGTTCATAAATCTATGCAATCAGTGGCTAACCAGTTGCCTTTCTTTAATAATGAGTCAACTAACGATTTTCCTTCAACGAAACAATTGGACATGAATAATGGAAAGGTACGTCTAGTAACCTAGACAGTCTGGAAATTTGACCATTATTACGCTAGCGATAGGGGTGTCTAAAAATTTAGTATCAAAATAATACATGCCGACCTAGATCTTTGTAAGTTTGATATAATTTAGTCCAGTTGGTCAAATTACACGCAAAAATTGAGCTTGACCATTATCGGAAATCTTTTATTACCTTAAGTCACGTGTTTAGTTAAAAATTATGAACAAAATAAGTTATATTTCTTTCTTCAACCGTTTGTATAAAATAACAACTGTTTTCTTATATTGTAATAATATTTCCATTTTGCGATGTACTCTTATTGTGCTGTATTCCAGTGCCAGTACTAACTGTTAAAAACTGATGGGCTTGCAAGAAGTATACAGGCATCGTGGGAATGCCAAAAAGAGGCATGACGTAGGTACCTATCCAATAAATCCAACTTAAAGAACATGCATCAAAGGTGTATTACTATATTCGAATTTGCAATAAGTTACCAAGATCGGCATGCAAATGAACCCCTTGGTTATATCCTGCATAAATGGCCACTAATTAAAGGTTCTATATCTAAATAGCCCAAGGGTCAGCTGTTGTTCGTTTTATCAGTGCAGTCAGTGGTCCATAAACACCCACATACAGTAATTAAACAATTTATTTAATGGCTATCAAATGCCCATGGCTCTGTGCGTATAACGAAAAAAACTGGTAATTTACATTCCCGCAAGAATTTTGAAAAATCCTCTCTTATACTACACCCCTAGACTAAATAAGGAACATACTCGTTAATGCTCCATTTTACATCTCTGAATATAGCTTGTCTAATATGTGAAGATCTTAATGTTTAATTTAAAGGCCAAATTATTAAAAATCACGTTCACAAATCAATACTTTAAGGATAATAATACATTCAAATTTAGCCTGTTTAATTAAATGCTATCAACAATATCAGCGCATTCTTTATTAAGACAACGTTATTTATCTAAGAGCATTTTAACAATAAGTTGATAGGAATCAAACGAATCAAATAAAAATAAAACTGGTTCACCAAAAAAAAGTTAAGCTTTATTGGTTGCGCGTGCGCCCCTCGTAGAAAAGACTTCAACGAGCAGCGGTTTTGCGCAGAGGAATGTATACTTTAATGACATTATTGTACGCTTGAGTTTTAGGCTAACTTGTAGTATTAGAGTAGAACCAAATCAATCTCGAAGTTTCTGTGTAAATGGCCTTCAAAATATAAATAAATACGGACGAATTATTATTATAAAGTGAACTATATTTTAAGATGGATTATCAATTTTTTACTTTTAGCTAAGTTTTTACAATTACAATGAAAAAATGCCATCAATAAATATTTGAAATAAAGTAATCTAACGTAATAAATAAACTCTAGTCCTTGTCGTAAAATATTCTTCTTTCTAGACAGTACATTCTCGAGTCTCACTTTAGTGTCACACTTCAAAAAGAAATTAGAACCCTGGTTGCCCTCAGTTACATCTAAGTGCACTATTGTTGTAATTGGCTGATAAGTATCGTGACTAATTACCGCTTTCAGATCAAGTTTAATTGAATACGAATTCCAATCACGTACAACTTTAGACTAGGAAATAAACGGTTCGATTCTTCATTTCATACTCACAGTGTAATAAAATTAATAATTTATTCAACTGTACATATATTCCGTTAGATTGACTACAGTAAACGGGCTACTGACAACTTGATTAAATTTTATAGGGGAATTAAAATGTTTACGAGGTTTTATCGACCTTTGACCACTTCATTGGTATTGGCAGAAACTAGTTGTGTGAACCCTATAATGAGGGCTGTCTCCATATAAATTAACAAGTCAAGTGAAGGGACATACGATAAATAAATACGATATAAGACAGCCAGTTAATGAATTGATAAACGGTCATTTAGTTTATTATAATCGTGTGAATTTTTAGCCTGTGGAGGGAGCAACCGGGATTACGCAGAGATGAGAGAGAGAAGGTTGGAATACTTTATTTAAAATTGTGGTAAAAATTCCGATCTCTTTATCAACTTTTATATCGCAAACTACTTCATCGCGCTACTGTTTATTTCACTTTATTTTGCAACTATCATACTCCTTAGCGTTCGTGTTTTCACTGTGGTATTTTTTCAAATAGCGTTAAAAGTTATACTAAAGGCGACAAAGGAAAAGGCTCATAAACTTGAGATTCGTCTTTTAGGCGATGGGCTAGCAACCTGTCACTATTTGAATCTCAACTCAATCATTGGGCCTATCAGCTGAACGTGGCCTACTTAGGCCTACTATCAGGACTACTGGCTCTGTCTACCCCGCAAGGGATACAAGAGTGATCATATTCGTCAATAAATTAATTAGTTTTAGTATCTTTATACTCTCGTGATTTACCACTAGATGTACTAATATATTGCACATATTGTACATACTAGATCGGTGCTTTATTAGAGAACACTTTGTTGAAAATGTTACCGTTTTGCGTAATATATCTGCCATAAGTTATTAAAGCCACTATGTAGCCGTCAATTATGTCAGTATCGTTATAAGGCTATTTAACAGTTCAGCCGTCTAGGCAAGCTAATATGATACAAGTATATCACTATGGTAGAACATGTATTGCAAAACATTTTATAAATATCGAAAGGTTTCAATAAAATTAATTGTTCTTATTAAAACTCATTACAATTAAATTGGTAGCCTAACCAAAAGAAAGAAGGACGTGTTTTATGAGTGTATGTTTTTTTTTTGTTTGAAAAGGTTGGCCTCCATTATTTGGAACCCAAAATATAACTTCGTCAACCCATCGCGGAAAAAGTCGCACGTTGAGTTAACCTTATAAAAAATAAATATTCGAGACCACAAAACAAAAAAAAATACCCAGTCAGGAATCAAACCAGGAATCTTCCAAGTCATATGCACTTAACCACTACACTACAGAGGCCTATATAGTGCTATTCCAATCGCATATCTTGACAAATAATGTCTAGGCTCCATCCGGCATCAGATCGTGCCACACCGTGGTATCTAAACGACCATCTCTGGGTATGTACTTATCGTAACAATGGATAGCTTTACGTAGGTTGACTACTAACTAGTGTCAGTCTAACCACTGCTTTAACCCTTGACGCTAAAAAGGGGATGCTATAAGTGTAGTTTGCGTTGTCTATTTATATTGTGGTTGGGTAAGACAAATTAAACAATTTGTATATTTAAAATATATATTTTAAAGCGATTTTATCCCTTACGGGATAGACAGAGTCAAAAGTATTGCAGAGATTTATTGATCACATTCAGCCGGATAGCTATTGGTTATGGCTCTTTAATATATTTATCTATTTCAATTTCAATATCGAGGTTGTATTTTATTACATTTTAATTAGAGTGTCACTCAGGATATCGTTTTTTGTATAACATGGCGATTAATTAAATAACTAAATATTTGATAAGAAATCAACAACGGCTTTGAAGTTGTAGCGGGCAAAAAGTTAAGGTAAGGAACTCGAGCCATGCCAATAGGAAGTATAAACTGAAAGTTTAAATTTGTAAATTGAATCAGATTATATGTATAACTCATGAAAAGTTTATTATTGGGTATTTTCTCATAATCGTATTTCTTAATCAAAGAAAGTTGTATTTCTGAAATATTTTTCATCACAATTTTTCAGTATTTCAAAACTAAACCCTTACCTAAACATCGTCTAAAGTCACTAACTGAACAGTTAAATATACGTTACAACAAGTATCAGTATCGACCGCATGCATAAAAGTTACTAGCGGAAATAAGCCATTAACAGAAAAACCTGATCTTGAAAGCTTCATGTCAGTAAAAAGCTTGAAATAACTTCCGATAAACACGCATGACGTTAGCACGGATAAATAAAAACGAAAGTTCAGCCAACTTCACAAAATAACAACCTTAAAGTCAGAACAGAAATGATAAACAAATCAAAATATCCCAGCGAATCGTACTTCAAATTGCACAAAACATATTGACTAGCAGCATAAAACATGTCAGTTTCATAATAACTATCTACAGTCCTATAATGGTACACAATAATAGTACACTAGTGGCCAATTAAGCAATTTTCCACTAACAGAGACAAAGAAAACCAGTTACAACTAAATCAGAGTACTTACTGTTATCACGCAATAATTACGAAAGCGTCCAGTTATCAGTTACATGCAAAGAGGGCGCTGGCGCCTCCGCACTTTCGTTCAGCCTCCCGAAACTCCCCCTCACCCCACAGTTGGTTCCACTGTCTAATATACACATGCACAGTCCACAGAAAAGTTTGAGGAACTTAGAGCGCGGGCGAGGCGTCCGATAGCGTAGTGTGCCCGTAGCGTACTAGTACTGCCTTCGCGCTGGCACTGAGAACCGGCCTACGGCTACCGGCTTGAGAGACCGCCCGCTGGACGAAGCCCTAGAGGTAATGGCGAAACAAACGTATAGGTCAAATACTTAGGAGTTATTACGTATGCCACACTTTTTTTTTGGAATATCGTACTTAATAGGACCTATAATTTTGCTGAAATGTTCTACAGTTTTAGTTAAGGGTTGCAGAGTTTCTTTAGAGTATGTTTTGATAAAAATGAATGTCATAAATTTCCATAAAAATAATATATAATAAAAATATGCATATTTCATTGATTTTACGAATGTACTAATAAGAAATTATTCTTTAGTATTTTCTAAAAAATATTCTTCAGTATTTAACTTATTTTTTTAACTCTGATTCAGCCTTAATAGAATAAAAAATACTTTAATGACATAAGTGCAAGCAAAATATAAAATTTTAATACAGCCATAAAATAGACGCACGCCAACTAGCAAAAAGGGTTATCTGAAATTGAAAAAAAAAACGTCACAGATTGTTTACACAACGCTTTTATAGTCCATGTAAGTTATGTCGCAAGTTCGCTACTTTTTGTCCTGGTCGGATTATGCGGCTTTAAAAACGACAGTCGCGGTCGTAAACTTCACTGTACAAAGGTTTTCACATAAATATCAGGGGCTGGAAATAGCCGACCGCCCGGATGCGCGAGGTCAAGGGTTTATATTATCTATTTATATCATCAAGATGTCTATGAATTGATTTCGGACGCAAGTATGCTTAGTAGACAATGCTCCAGGGTTTAAGGTCAGAAATCGCCTGCATGAGGTCTCTAGATTATGGTTCTAGGTATTTTTTATGTACATATCTTTTTGCTCGACTTTAAACCCGAAATAGGGTCAAATGCAACCAGCAAATCTTAACAGTAATGGTAAATTAAAATTTATTCGTTTTAATACTAATCGATGCTCTTATTGTCAAAAACATCGTAAGTAACTGGGACGTTCATTCTACGTGGTGTATTGTAACAATTATCCAATACGGTAAAGGTCTTGTGAAAAATCTAACTGGCTTAACCCAGTATCATGGGTACAGAGGTATCCTGGAATTCTCTTCAGAAAAAAGGGGACGCAACCGGGACTAACCAGGACACTGCTAGTATAACGATTATTCCTCTGATCCATTATGAGTCAAGTATTATGAGCAAAATATCGATTCTCGCAATAAATACAACCCGCTTAAATTAATTCGCTTAAGTCATTAAAGATATGAAAAATATATAGGTATTCAATAACAAAATAAAAAGGTCAAGTAAAAAGGACAGTAAAAGTGCCGTGTGGTTTGCGGTACCAATAGAAAAAAAAATAGGACCACTCCATCTCTTTCCCATGGATGTCGTAAATGGCGATTAAGGGATAGGCTTATACACTTGGAATTCCTCTAGGCCTCACTTCTCTAAGGGATTGGCTAGCAACCTGTCACTCTTAAAATCTCTATTCTATCATTAAGCCAAACAGCTGAACGTAGACTTTCAGTCTTTTGATGACTGTCGGCTCTGTCTGCCCCGAAGGGGATATAGTTGTGATTATACTTTATGTTAAAAGGTCGAATTTTCATTTACTTCGAAACACAGACGATTAAGTTTCCACAAGTTTCAATTTCTTTCTTCAATTCGATCTTAATCTTTTCGGAACTTTTACTTATTTATGTCAAGGCAAACAGCCCTATGTTAGAACTTCATAAAGTTAAATAAGAGGCGCCCAGTGAACGAGTTGCAGAACTTTCAACGGATATTTGCTGAGACGATTTGAAGTTTGACAAGTTCTTATGTTATGAACAGACGCCTACGTCTTTATAACACCGATATATATTCCGTTTTATATAATAAGAGCTTTAGCCCGCAGTTTAATCCGCGTGAAACTAAAATTCTCGTTTTTCTTGATCTACTAGTAGGAATTTCCGCAAAAAATAATTGTCTTTATTTAATTTCCAATAGTTAACTATTTTCTTTTTACTGATATATAATTCTAACAATCATTATAAGTTCCCATTTATAAATTATTTGAAATTATTATTTCTACGTATGCACTCATAATAAAAAACAATCTTATTAATAATATTTGCATGTAGTGTCACATTACACATTGAAGCTTGCTTAATACTGATACCTATATAATTATTTAGGTGCTTAATCATTATTTTAAAGACTGTTGGCTCTGTCTACTCCGTAAGGGAAAAAGACGTGAAAATAATATGTGCGTTTACTTTTCACCACACGCTTTATTAAATTTGTTTTTATATAACAATCCAGCATTATTATTTATAAATCAATACAACATTTATGCTTACAGATTACATTTACATTACATTTTACTTATGCGTGAAACTTGTAAACGAAGTTATAACTTTAACCGTGGCTTGAACCATTCAAAAGGATTTTATGCGGAGAGTTCCAAGTATCCGCACACTATTAATTTTGTGGAAAATCGCAACCTTTTAGCTAACGCGAATATAAAGCAGAACTAAACTGCATTCACCACAGTTGCATTATGGCATTGCTTAGTCGTTTACAGTGCATATGGCACTTAGGGATGTTCTTTATTGTAAGCAGAAACCAGTTCTTGATTTTTCCTCTTATGTATTTTCCTCTTATGATTCCAACAGTCTTAAAAAGACTGAAAGGCCACGTCCAGCTTAAAGCTCTTTGATGAAATTGAGATTCAAATAGTGCCAGGTTGCTAGCCCATAGCCGACAAGAAGAGTCCCAAGTTAAGCCTATCCCTTAGTCATCTTTTACGGCATCCATAGGAAAGATTATGAGTGGTTCCATTTTTAAGTGCCGAAAACCACACGGCACTAAACTATGGTGAATAAAACAGGAGAGTATTTGAAAAGTAAGCGATTAAAAAGTGAGGAAACCCTAATATTGAGACATAAAATAGGCTATTTGACTGTATTAAAAATATACATTTCTTTTATGTCATCAGTCTTAATATTATTTTTTTGAAGCGATTTGTAATAACGCGAGATAAAAATATTGCATTATTTTAACAAAATCCGTCTCAGAAAATTAGGTTTTTTTATGCAGCTGACACGTGACTAAAAACGAACGTGATTGGCTATTTCTATTATGACGTCAATTATCCATAAACAGACTGTGGATCGTACCGTTCCTTAGTGTTCACTATTATTTTTCAAGATTTTATAAGCGTTTGATCGCTTAGGATTACTCGGATAACATAGGTATTTAATAATGGAAACCAATTCCGCGAAAGCTGACAATCGAAACCTACCAAAAGTGGACGCAATAATGGTTGGCGTCTTCTTCAAAGACAATCCAGATTTCTATGCTGCCGAACTGAGGAATGTGAAAACATCAATGTAAGTATATCTTGGTAACCACTGATCTTAGATCATGATCTGGAACCACTTCTTGCGAATATTCAAATCCATCGGCATAGAAAAAAACAGTTTCGTAGGAGATTTTATTGTTGTATTAGTGCATTGAGGCACTACACAACATTTATAGAAACTTATTTTAATAATTTTCACACATATGACATGGCACAAGTTAAATAAAACAAGAGAAAATCAAAACTTTTCGAAACACCAACAAGCTTTGTATGATATTTACACGAAATTTACGTCACTGTATGCCATGGCCGCCATATTGCTAAAAGTCGCGTTTTGGCGGCATTTTTGAATATTTCATTTTCTTTTTCGATTTTTTAATAAAATAGCTGTAATAAAGGCAGAAAAGTATTTTTGTAGGGCTCCTTATAAACAAATAAATACCCTAAGATAGTTTTTAGAACTTTGTCAAATAGCCTATTGGTTTTTGATTTTGGTTTGGGCCCCTTTATTGCATTTTGGCTTTATTTTTAAGACGAGGGTTAGACCATAAGTCACGCGGCGGCGGGAAACTTCCGTAATTACATGCAAGGCGGACTGGAGGGCTTGTTCATAGAATAAATAAACATAGATATTACTATTTTATCATCTACATTTTACAAGGCTTTGGCTTAGTCGAAAAATCTTGTGATAGTAGAATTTGTTGGATATTAAAAGGACAAGTCTTTCAATAACAAGGTAAACTTTCGATGATCAGTGGTGAATTACAACTTAATAGTAACCACATTATTGTTTTCCTATATGAGTCAAAGCTCGGATAAAGAATGTATGTATATAGGTATATGTTTTTATCTCATGTTTCTTCTCTCATAAGCGAGTAATTCTTATGGGCCTTGAGCTTCATAGCCTACAACTATAAATTCAGATAAAAGACTCAATGGTTTATAGGCCCAATAAGATTTGTAGCTGTACATTTTAGAAATAGCACGCTTTTTTTGATTCGTTTACCTTAGCCAATCGGCAACTGATTAGATAAACATCTAATCTGATCTTCTGCACAAATTATTCTTTGGCCCTGTTCACCCTACGTCACGCGATGTGTTTCGTTCGTAGAACTAAAATGATTTAAAGTTAAGACCGTGATGATGTTAAAGAATAGACTACGTTGAAAGAAATGCCGGCCTCAGCGGCGTTTGTGGTTCAGTGGTTAACTTACCACTCAGTCACTAAGTCTCGGGAAGTCAAAATGGGAAATGATTGACTTGTTTCTTAGATGGGTAATTTTGTATTTTTTTTAATTATAACGTTTAGTAATATTATTTCATTACACAAGTCTATATCTTTCAGGCAAGCTGCATCTGTAAAAAAAATGTGTAGAAAATATTTTAATATGTTCAGAAATAATTGCGATTTACACAAACCGCATGTAATTTCATTAAAATAATTCAACAAGGCATAAATGCAATTCGAAATGCGTGATAGACAGTGTAATCAATGTAGAATTGATTGCAGAGCGGGCGCACTGCGACTTTACTCGTCCACAATAGTTAATCAAAGGGCCGTATCTCAAGGATTGTTTTGGCTGTGGCCCGATTTTTATGTCCCAAATTAGCATCTTTTGTATAAGATTTTTAGAAAGAAAAAAATTAAAAAGAAAAAAAAAGAAAAATCGTGTAAAGAGTTAAACATAGCTTTAAGGTGAATGGATAACTTTTACGGTACTATAAAAACAATGATTAATCGAAGCCATCATAGAATCACTCGTGCACCTATCAGTTTGATTATTTGACTCAAATAACTTTCTTAGATGATATCATAATGTCATCTTTTAGGATGAGTCATTAATAATTATTTTTTTGAAAATAAGGGTCACTTTTGTGAGTTCAATAACTTAATACATACTAAGTATATATTAGAGTCCTAAAATTATATAACAAAGAGAACTCATTCATCTGAATAACACAAAGGTTAAAAAAATAACTTGCAAAACTGCCGAATGGAGCTAGTTTTAAATATTTTTGCTATTAAAGGGGCACAGTAAAAACTCAATCAATCCTTTTTCAGGTCACAATGAAAACAATCCTATCTCATTCTCGGGCCTTGCCCCACGTTATTCCGATTTCATTTGCGTGCTCGTGCAACATGTTTTTTGCTCTCGCTGGTCTCCCCGCCTCGCCAGAGGTCATACCCTGATCCCGGCTTTGTTATTCGAGAATTATGACTGGAAGTCCAACGGATAAATGGGATTCCTTTGAAAAATATCGAAACATCTCCAGGCGAAAGATAATGCCAGACTAATTTCAAATGATAAATAGGAAATTTTGTTTCATTTAATGCTGTCATCTTTTGAGATGAGTTAACTGATGTTTTATTTTCCATAATTTGAAGGAAATTGACATACTTATATAAGATGTGATACACTGATCCATGTCATTATACATTTCTTTAGCATACTTGAAATTTTTTGAAAAGTCAGTCAAACTTTGAGATTTTTCAAATACGTACTTAACTAGGGAGCTTAAGTACAAAGACAAAAAATACAAGCTTTAATAAAATGTTTAACAAGCTGTTATAAAAGCAACTATAAACATTAAAAAAAACGAAAAAGGAAATTTATTTAATACAAAAATTTTAAACGTTTACTCGGTTAATTTTCGAAACTATTCTTCTTTACACTTTTGCACGAGTACTTATTTCTAAAAAAGTTCTTTCACAGTACAACGACTAAAGTGTGAGCTAACTTATTTCATCACTTTTTATACAACCTAATAAAAGTTAGTAGTCCACTAGGAGAGCCTTTTTTGTCGAGTAAACAAGGCGGGCTGGAGGTTTATTTCTTTTTTTTTCTTATAAAAAGATAATTACTAGTCACGACTTTGTGGCCAGTGATGCGGGTGCTATAGATTAATTGAATTTTTAGGTGTTAAGATTCATCTTAGAGAGAGCGTAAAAGGCCTCTTCACTAAGGAGCTTATAACAAAATGGAGTCGGTATTTCGAAAAAGGCAATTTTATTTTATGACGTGTATGTAGAAGATAATTGTTCTATAATGATTATTGTCTGGTTATTTCAAAACCTGTAACTTATATTTTTTTATTATATTCACAATTCGCGTCTTTATTATGACAGTAGAATTTTTAATCCAAAATATCATGAGATAGATAGTCAATATTCACATTACTAAAAGTTCACAAACCTAAGCTAATGTAAAGGATTACTTTTATCGATTAGTGTAGTTAATAATGCCGTACTCTATTTTGTTAAAGCTCCATAAAGCCGTAAAGCAATGGATATAAGCGGGATTTTAATGTGTTTGGATTTTATGATCATTATACGATAGAAACAGGATATCGCGGTAATATTTATGTGAGAAGTATCGAATTGTTATTATTAAGCATAAGCTTTCGCCCGCAGTTCTGCCCGATTAAAATAAAAATTCCCATTATTACCGCTTCCGTAGGAACTACTAAACAAGTAGCTTATGTCCTTTTGTAAGGTCCTTACTATTTTTTGTACCAAATTTCAATAGGACCACTTCACCAATGTCATGTCATAAAAGGCAACTAAGGGAATGGCTAATAAACTTGTGATTCTCATATTAAGCGATGGGCTAGCATCTTTTGAACGATCAGTCTATCGCAATAGATATAGACGTGATATGTATATATAAAAGTTATCAATTTAAAAAACTTACCCGCATTTTCTTATGGCTTAAGCCATATATATCATATACTTACTAAAGTCCATCATCACCTCTGCGATACGCCCGCACTATCCGACTCGTAAAATAATATGTAATTTACTGTTTAGTTGCGTACTGACTCTATGTTAAGAAGTAACCCTTAACAAAACGGGTTTTGAAAGTAAAATTTTGTGTTTTTTAAATGTATTTGTGTGAATCCTATTCTAAAGGAAGGAAAAGGCTTCTTGTAGGCGCAGGGCCAGCAAACTGTTTTTATCACAATTCCATCATTGAGCCATAGCTGAACTTATCCTTTCAGCCTTTTAAGACTATTGGCTCTGTAATGACGTGATTATATGTATAACATACAATAATGTCACCAAGATGATCTCAATCAATAGACCACCAAATCTCTAGGTATTACAAAGTTTTATATTCTTTATGATTCTTCAAATCAATGGCGAAGCATACAATCAGTAACCATACTGTTAACAGGTAAAGAAAGCAAATGAACCAGATTCGATACCCTGAGCTGAAGGTCAGGGGTTGCGTTGTGTAAAAACCTGACTTATCCAATCGTGGTCACAGACACATATAAGCTTCTCTCCAGACAAGTGAGGATGTAACTGCTATTAACTCCAGAATGATAATTATCTACGTCCAATATGTGATTCTTAAGTTACTACGTAACTTAATAACTGATATAGACAGACAACGCACAGCCCTAACCGCTATCTCTGAAAAATTTGGCATGTAGGTTTTTTATGAAGTTTAGGGGTGCACTAAAAGAGAATTTTCAAAAATTACCACAGGAACGAAAATAAATGTTTTTATTTTTCGTTTTAAGCTATCGGAGCCGCGAACTCTCTCTAGTCCATTATAAACATCCATTGATGCATCGTTTTTACGCTTATAATTTCACTATAAAGGTCACCGATGCTCTAAATATTTGAAAGTTTCACGTTGTACACGATCTTCTGATCAATGTCGATGCAGAAAATCAGTGGCTGCACGGTTCACAGTTCATTAAAGCGAATAAAAGCGAGACTCGTGTCTGTTATGCATTACACGGTTAGTTACACATGTTACTATGACAAGTGGGACGGGTTGAAAGCTGAGAAATTGCGCCCAGTTTGTGATTTGATGTATGGAAATGGATTCACTGCGAAATTTGTTGAGTATACGCGCAAAGAAAAGTTGAGCTATGTTTTGAAGATATAGTTTTATGTGTCACTTAACCCTATATTTTTGGGATGTATTAACATTCAAACATGTTTCTCAAGAGGCGACCCTGCGTCTTAATCTCTCTGTATTATTCGCGTTAGTCACGTTAGTCGATTAAAAATGGATACCAGTCGATTAAAATAAGACTTGAGCTTTCAATATGATTACCAATTAATCAAGGTAAGTTCATGATATATTATTATAAATTTTCTTTATTAAGTATCACTCTCTTATTGTTATTCTAAATACAAACTGTTTCAATTAAATTTCAACTGATTTTGATCTAGTTTCCTAATTGAACTGTTATTATGGCAAAATAAACGAATGAAGCCATGATCTTTTGATTTAGAGGAGGATCTATCCAGATACTCCCCCGTTACTAGAGTGCACTACAAATTACACATTAGGTACATAAACGAATTCCTGAACGTGTTTAACTGTTCGATGGGAAAATTCACAAACTATGTATGTATATTCACATATTGATATAAATTAAACTATATCTGAAGTTACTTATACTAGATCTTAAGTTTTGAAGTCCTATATTAATACTTCAAAACTTAAGATCTTTGTACGTGGCATTTATTAAATAATGTTGTTGAAGTTTTGTTTCAAGGGAAACTCAATAACAGTACGAATCACGTCAATGCTTTACTCGAAATTGCTATTGGATTGCTTACTTTGAGCACTGGCACTGGTGTCAAGGAGTTTTATCAAAATAGAATAAGCTATATCAGCTTAAATCATTAGCTTGACTTAGGTATTAGTGGAACCGCCTAAATAAATTCTATTACCAGCTTAGTTTAACTAATTTCTCAAAGATAAAGTAAAAACATTATTTTTACGCCATTATAAACAATAAAATCAACCTTATTATTAACTTTTCATTCACGATCAGAAACTAAAATGAAAATCTGATGCTGGTTCAGCTAAACAAGTTTACTTTTTAATGATTGATTTGACAATTTTTTTTAGATAAAAAGGTAACTTATTTTTATAATATAATACTCTAAGCTCTGGCTACCCTGGAGGTCTACTTCTCAAGGAACAAAGACGTGATCATGTGATATGTTCATTTATTGAACACATACAAAACAATAAAGATACCATTTTTTTTAGTATAGCGCAAACTCCATTCGGTTCCCATTACGTTCATTGTTAACAAGCAGCTATCGTGACTGACTATATATGGGAACGACATTCCGGGATCCTTTTGTTTGTTTTTGCAGCATTATTCCTATAAAAAATGGCTTTGTTTTACCTCGACGTTTCTAAAGGACTAGCTTTCGCCCGCGGCTCCGTCCTCCTCTGTATCCTCTTTCTCCGTATTCCACACACTATCTTCTTCTTGGCTATAGTCCTGGTTGCATCCTCACCACTCTGGAAAGGAACCCTGGATAAGCTCTTGATTGTAAATCCTGATTGGGTTAGTCAGATTTTTATCCCATCTGACCTCCGTAACCTTTGTAGGGGAACCTAACCTGTATTGGATCATATGGTTACATATCCAGTTGCCTGAATGTGCAGGCTTCCTCGCGATGTTTTCCCTCACTGCAAGAGCATCGTACTCTACACTCTATATGTATGCAAAACTTCATGCAAATGGGTTCAGTAGTTTTGACTTAAAAGACAGAACAACAACACATTGGTATATTCTCTCGATACAAAGATTTCAACGCTTTAGAAAAAAGGAACTAGTAGCCAGACCGATAGCATGAAAATCACTTTAGTAGTTTTAGATTTTTTTTCGTTACAAACAAAATCACGTTAATAAAATTTTGATATTAAAATAAGACTACAGAAAAATGAGATTCAAACGTGGTCATAGCCTTTTCAAGTCTGTCGGCTCTGTCTATCCTGTAACGGATAAAGACGTGATTAAACGTATGTACTTGTAAATATTATATATACGTCATTAGAATTCTATCAACAAAATTCGTTTCCACCAATAAAGTTCCCACGTGAAACCATAAATGAATAAAGCACAGTTCCATGCTTTTATTATGGCGGGTAAGATTAGCTATCGCCCGACCACGAACCGAAGATTTATCTGGATCACAATAGCCGACCATAAATTATTATACTCCAAAAATCCTTCCTCGTCGAACAATATTGTTATTTTATAAAGTATTTTAGTTTTTATTGCCAGCGTCGATGTGGTGCCTGACTGAAATGCATAAGTAATGCGCGCGGAGGCACAGGTTCAAATCCTACCCCGGCCATGTACCAATGACTCTTTTCCGAGCTATGTACATTAGTTTCTGTGCTAACCGATGTTATAACGGTGAGTGAAAACGTCGTGAGGAAACCTGCACATTCAAGCAAATTGATGTGTAACAATGATCCTATATGAGTCAGGTTTCGCTGCAAAAGTCACGGATGTCAGATGGGAGTAACTTCAAGTAAAATCCTTACACACCCAATCCAAGATCATAGCAAAAGGCGAACACTTGGATTCTCTCCAGAGAAGTGACTATTTTAATGTTACTGAGACTAATGACTTTTTCAAGGGAGCACACAAAAGTGAAAATAAAAAAAAAAATAATTTGAAAAAAAAAAGCTATTTTTTTAAGTAATGTCATGTTACATATATCCAGTGATGTAAGAATGTTTTCTTCAATACCAGTTTCTCTCCAAAATTGGATCCGGGACATAAAGAGGGGTGTTGGAATCAAATTAGAGCTGCAGCGTCTTTTGAAGCAATTTATGATCAAGTTACTTGGGAGTTCGGCTAATTTGAAGACGAGATTTAATTAGTCAAGTTTCAGGTGATAAACCGTTTAAATTTTGTCAATATTTTTAATAGTGTTATCACTTTTATCATGGCTACTAGATTAAATAGTCTAATTTAGTAGTCTCCTTTTCACATCATGCTTGTTTAGAAGAAAAATTGTCTGAGCCAGCTGTTCTTTGCGCACAGACTGAAAAAGGCAATCAAAAGAAATATTGCCTCCGAGTCTTGGGGTTACTTATAAATAAATCTTGACCCGACAAATCAAATAGACAAAGCCATCCCCATGGTAAGTAAGAGACATTTTTATGCGATACTAATAACTATTTACCTTTTATTAGGTTTTTAACAAGCCGTGTGATTCCCGGCACCAAAAAATAAAAGAATAGGACCACTCCATCTCGTAATATAGTATAAAAGGCGACTAAGGGATAGGCTTAAAAACTTGGGATTCTTCTCTTAGGCGATGGGCTAGCAACCCATCACTATTTGAATCTCAATTCTATCATTAAGCCATACAGATGAACGTGGCCTATCAGTTTTTTCAAGACTGTTGGCTCTGTCTACCCCGTAAGGGATGAAGACGTGATCATATGTATGTATGTGTATGTTTAACAAGACCTCATCGAGAATCGAGGACCTTCAGAATCATTAGTAAATACACTCACCCATGCAATTAAATATTTATTACTGATGCTATGAAGAAAGTGGAATAATATCCCGTTTGTCCCTCCGTCCCTTCCCTTCGTCAATTTTAGAACCGGACACTGTATTCAATCTGCAGTGATTTCAATCAAAGGTGTTTGTGTACACGTCAAAGGCGTTAAATTGGCAGTTGCCAATTGTAATTGTATGAAGCATGATACATACGAACATCACGTCTTTCTTAATGAAATACAGAGTTAATGAACTCAAGAAAAACGCAAGCCACGTTCTTGTTCACGTGAAGATAAAGAATTGAAATTTTGGCAAGCTTTTCTTTTTTTATTTATTTTCCGCCGAGCTTGCATGAAGAAAGTTATGAATGTGGATGAAGCGAAGGAAGTATGCAGAGATCGTGGCAAGTGGAAAGAGGTAGTCTCTGCCTACCCCTCCGGGAAAGAGGCGTGATTTTATGTATGTATGTTTGTTTTCTTTTTTATATCATTAAGTCATCTAGTCGAATTTTAAATACGTACTCTGTCTACCTCGTAAGGGATAAATATTTCATGCGATGCAATAAAACCTTCCAATATCGAAATAATTTAAGTACGCCTCTTCTCCAAGATTTGGTCATAATTTAATCAAATTTGTAGTAACTTGAATACGTATTTTCATTTTATGTACACCAACTGTGTGAATTTGTGTTCAATTTAAACAAGTAAATAGTTTGTAGAATGAATTTCGTGATTGAACATAAACATAAATATGCTTTGAAGTTCGTTTACATACTAGCACTTTCTGTTTATATTTTGCTGTATGTAGATAGGATATTTATTCGCATTAGAATTTCTTCTGTTATCCTTTCCCAAAACAATCCCATCATAGGATCCTGTAATATTTTTTTATAAAGATGTTACGAATAAACAAACTATTAAAAACGAACGAACAAAGTTTATCGCAAAACCTTTAAACCGCAGATTTAACAGAAATTGAGAGAATGTGTTAAGACGCAAGCAAGCATTATAGAAAATGTCATTCTCAGATCTTTAATTTCAAGTGTTAAAATTTGAACATTAAGATACAACTTAACGTATCCATTGTGGTCTAGGGCCTTTTTTATGTTTTAGATATTTATTGATATTAAACATATTAAGTATCACAAAAACGAAATTGTATTGCTAAATGGGTGACGTCATGAATATCTTAAAATGTATATATATATATATATATATAAAACTTAAAAGTCTAGGGCTAATAAGATAATGCCGAAATACATAAAATGACGAGCTGTCAACTAAACCAAATATAGACCGCCGAGCTAAACAAGATATATAATAAAGTTGTGCAAGTAGGTATATAAAATTTGCATTGTGCCAGGTTCACGACCCACCGTATAAATCTGCGTATGACTTTGTCAGGACATTCACCAGATATTTTGGTACAATGTACTCTTACCTGGGCTGTGTGAGTATTTTATATGCCTACTTACCTATGTGATTAAAACTAAAATTTCAGTCCTGCGAAATAATTTCATTTCTCTAGTCACAGCGATTTGGGTTGGTGTCCTTTTATATAGATATACTAGGTTTTATCCGTAGCTTCGCCCGCGTGACTTAGCTTTACCAACAAAAGAATACAGGTTTTTCGCAAAGATTATACTTGGATAAAGAGTACACCATGTCTTTCTCCAGACTCTGAATTATATTCGAAAAATTTCAAGCAGATTGTTTTTGTAGATAACGCGCGAGGGAAAACAAATAAACTCACTTTCGCATTTTTAATGTCTCGGAATTAGACAATCATATAAAATGTAATCATTACTGATTCTGCTTAGTCGATTGCTGGGTTACCGTAAGGACTTAATGATAACCACTTTATCGTTTTAGATGTATAAGTTAAACTTGACCATTATAGATAAGTATTTCTAAAAGGTGTTAATGTTTCCCCGTTTAATTTTTAACTATAACCCTTCTCAAATGTCATATCTCATGGCACCTTATACCTTTTATCGTTCATTACACCCGTTTTTAAAAACATAAAACCTTTGTCAATGACCATTACAGAGTACCGTTTCGACGCTTTTAGAGTTACTAAGTAACGTTTTAGAATATCCATAAGGCTGCCTATCCACCAGAGAAGAATCTAGCCTAGCTGAGCGCAGCTGTAGTGGAGACGGCTTAACAACTTACAAAAAAAAGCTTATAAAAAAGCGAGAGGGTGCCAGAAATGTTTCACAAGAGATGTGTTGCGAGGGATGCACTGCGGAATTGGAGTCACACTATAATAGAATGCGCAATTTCACAGCTCTGCTATATGTCGTCGCATGACAGATTTTCCTCACACAGCTTTATTCATTTATTAAAATTTTTATTGAGCCTCATAGACTACAATACTCGGACATACCATCTCTACCAGTAAACCTTAAGAAAATATCAAACAGACAAATAATCCGATGTCGAAAACCCCATACATTTTCAAAACACAACTAAACTTCATCATGACACATTCTGCTCCCACATCTCTGGTGGAAAAGCAGCTTTATATTCCTATTTTAGTGCGTCCCGAAGTAGAGAGGGTAAATCACCGCGTATATTTATAGAAATATAACCCGTCTTCAAAATTTATGGCCCGTTATGACGTCGTTAGGGGGAATGGTCAGCGGTGGTTATAAAGACGTAATGGAGTCCTTTCCACTGATTTGATGGCAACAATGTGCTAAGTTAAGAGGCCATATGAGGTGACTTTTTCAACAGAGATAACTTAATCGGCAAGTTACCAGTCTGGATGTAAAAATATAACTGAATATACGAAATAGTTTAAAAATAAATAAAGAATGGTAATAATTGAGTTTCCTTAGATTTACTGACAAAATTGCTTTACTTTGGAAGCATATTTTCGATTGCAAATTTAGACGTCAGTTACTAGCGTTGGGATCTGTTTAAAGTTAAATCAGCTAACATTCTCTTTAGTCACCTTCTACAATACTAAAGTAAGGGATAAGTTGAATTTATCTTTATTGCACATAAGAAAATATCTTCATTGCCCATAAAAAATTACAGAGGAAGTATAAACATACATTAAGAATATGTTAAGCAAAGGCGGACTACTCCCGGAGCAAAACGGGGTCCTCAAAAACACAGCTATGCATGTATCCACTATAGAGTTCTGGCTGAGAATCAGCGCTGAACGTATTCAGCGTGGACTGACAATGGAACTGTTATGACATTCACATAATAGTAGGTAGTTACATTTTGTGTTTATATTTTTTGTAAATTCTGTTTCCTATTCAATTATATTTGTTTTCTTCTATCTAGAAACACACTCAGAATGTTGACGATGATACATTTTGTAAGTAAAAGCATTGCGGCCGCCATGACAATAGTGTATGAGTGATGGTTACGAGGTACTTCATTTAGTACAAACCCACGCTCTAGTTTATCAAAATCACCAGATTTTGTGTAGGCGGTAACATAATGTTTACGTATGAAATTTCCAGCGTTAAGTAAAGTACACGCCTCTTTGTTGTTATACTAGCTGTTACCCGCGATTTCTTACGCAAGGAAGAGTCTATTATTATTTATCAGGTGTTCCAGTTAATGAAATATATTTTGCCACAAATGTTGCCAATGCCTAATAACGTTGTAACAAAAAATATTTAAATCCATTCAGTAACTCCAGCGATAAATTAAGTGTATTTATTTATTTGAGTATATTTATATATTTAATCACTCCAGTTACCCATAGAAGAAATGGATACTATGGAAATATATTTATAGATCTTAAACCTCTTACTTTATTAATTCATACTCAAACACGCTCAAAGGTTTGGATAGTTCTCTGTTTATTTTTATACTACTACTTTTTTTGATAGTTCTTTATTTATTTTTTTACTACTTATACTATGTTCTAATAAACAACAATCTTTTCAGAATAAATTTTATTAAATAAGGAAAAATACATAGGCCTTAAATGACCCGAAGAAAGAAAATGTAATCAAGGCCATTGAACCGATTAACTAACTGACTCACTTCACAGCATAGATTTTAATGTTTGACAATACGAAATTACTTGGCGGCAAATAGGATCTAGGATATTTTGCAAGGCGACAGCCGTAAATTCTACCAATCAGGTTTATTTGCGTTAATGCATTTAAATGAATGCAAACAATAGTTTTAATTAAACGAAACGAATGTTTGTACTTACGCGTTGTCACACCTAAACAATGTGTGTTACTCATCCTTGAAGCAATATAAATTTATAAAATTGTAGGTTTTTAGTGACTTTATATATGTAGAAGTTAATAAAGAGTAATTTTTGGGATCATTTAGTGAACAGAAGTCTTAACTATTTTTACATTTCTATCGGTTTCTATTATTTTTATATTTATATGCGGTTCACGGTTTGCTTTAAAATCAAAGTTTTAAGCTGGTATATATTGTTTTAAATTTTACTTATCACTTACAACCCGAGATTTTTCCATTGGTTCAGTTTTTTCAAGACTGTTGGTTCTGTCTTCGCCGCAAAGGATAAACCGAAGATTATTATGTATGTGCAACTTTATGTGATAATAACACATTGCCTTTAAAAATCAAACAACATATCAGCAAAAGATAGTCTGCTATTAAAAATTTCATAAATCAATTCAAGTTTGAAGTAAACTTTGAATGTTATGCTCAAGGATAAGTGAGTGCGAGACACTCAGTACTTGTTTGAGCTATCTCAAGAAAGGTTTAACAAATGTGCTGAGTCACGCGAACTCAGAGAGCCAGATATCTTCTGAATTTTTTTAAATTGTAGTAATTTTCGTGCAATTGATCGATATAAATTTCAATTTGACAAATCAGGATTTTAGAAAAATTATACACATTTATTTTCGATTCTTTTTATTTTGTTTTTTTTTTACACTTGCGCTTTGAAGTCTCTGCCTACCATTTTGGGAAGGAGGCATGATTTTTAGTATGTATGAATATATGCGCTTTGGAAGCGGTAGTAGATTTAATTACAAGTTGTGTATATATCATTATATGATACCTTATATCCTATTTTTAAATAAATCTGTTTCTATTTCTGTATGTCTATAAAACAATCAATAATATATATTCATTATAGGAATAAGCCATTTTCTACGATAATGGAAAAGGTAATATTTTGAAGTAGGTAACCAATACTTCCTACTGTGCGCATGCATCTCAAATGCATGGAAATGTATTGTTAGAATATAAACAATATTGCAGACCAGAGTACTAATAAAGTAAATTTATATTCATCGCGCAGTATCTAAATATCCATATAGGTATATTCTTCATACCAACATAGTTATATTATAAAAGTGAAACTATGTTTCTGTTTATTTTCGAAATGAATGATTTTATTTTCTCGCGGCAAGTATCAGCATTTTTCACTTCTGAAGAACGATTTTTTTAGGTTTTCTATTATTTGATAATTCTTGTTTCAGGCGATGACCTAACAACTATGTTGTGACCTTTTCTGAATCCCTACTCCATCATTAAGTAATTGATAAACATAGCCATTGGTCTTGAAATGTGATTGTTTAAATTGTCTGTGTCAAACTTTTCACTATTATTGTGTGTGTATGTCTTGAAAGCGATGAAGCGAAAGAAATATGCAAAGATTGTGGCAAGTGAAAAGATTAAGTCACTGTCTACCCCTCTAGGAAAGAGATCTTTATTGAACCAATTGGAAAACTCTTTATTGCACCATAAAAGAAAAACATACAAAACAGCACAAAACAGATAGAGATGGTAAGGTAAAGGCAGACTTATCGCTAATGCAATCTCTTCCAGTCAACCTTTGGGTAGGCCTGATTTTATGTATATAGTTTTTCGTAAGGGTTTAGTTTTAACACACCATTTATGTAACTACTTCTTACGTATTTCACAATACGAACTAGAGAACTTTAATCTCGCCAAGTCACTGGTAACTCTAGTTACCTATGACGCGGCCAGTTTCGAATACAATTCGAACAGTAAACAATATACAAGGTGAGGACACAGAATAGATAAAGTAAAGAAGTGATTTTATTTTTGCTGACCAACTTCTGTTACCCTTATGTTGAAGCATTTAGGTGATATCAGTATATTGAATAACAAGTTTTTCACACAAGAGTAATCATTTCGAAGAATCTTAATGTTTTTATTTAGACTTACAAAAGAAATGGGTTATACATTTATTATACATGTTGTACATATAAGTTACTTGTCATACAAATATAGTCAAATGTTACTAAAACATATAATACTTAGGCATAAGAAAATTACATAAATAAAAAGCACTAAAAGTATCAAAAACACGTAATCGTATAGACGTCACAAAGTTAAGTACCATGCAATAATTAGATAAACCTCTATACTTTCGTTGTTTTAGGATGAAGCAGTACATATCAGCCCTTCTAATGGCCGACCCGAGAGTAGGCGCCAGTCAGGCCACTAAAGCCCAGTATACATGTTTACCGTTCATTATCATTAAGTACCTAATTAAAAACAGTGCCGTGTGGTTCCCGGCACCAATAAGAAAAAGAATAGGACCACTCCACCTCTTTCGCATGGATGTTGTTGGCTCGGTCTACCCCGCAAGGGATAAAGACGTGATTATATGTTTGTATGTATTTCATCTCTTTCCCATGGATGTCGTAAACTACGACTAAGGGATATACCAATAAACTTGGGATTCTTTTGATAGGCTAGCAACCTGTCACTATCTTAATTCTATTAGAAACCCAAACAGCTGTAAATGGCCTTTCGGTCTATTCGTGACTGTTGGCTCTTTCTACCCGCAAGGGATATAGATGTGATAGAAGAAAAGGTCAACGAAAATATTACATTAATGGCAAGTTAAAAGATGTAGCTAAAAGATGTACCTACCCCTTCGAGAAATCAAGAAAAGGCATTATTTATGTATGTGTGGTCTCTGTTCCAACAATGCCAGATATTGTCCAATCACACGCGTATAATAATATCTTATAAAAAAAAATATATCTTATACTTATATGCTGGTCTGAAAGAAAAAAAAAAACATAGTGCAAGCTGATTCCCTTCCACGCATATTGTTTTAGTAACTTTACCTCAATTACACCATTAAGTCATTCTTGACTTCGAATGCCTGAATCAGTTGACTCTGCCTACCCCATGAAAAAACGAGATATATGTATTTGTTTATGTACAGGAAAATATTTCATATAACATTTTAAATACAATAACGAGTAGTAGCATTAGTCAAATCTGGTATTTCGACATTAAGATTAATTGCAAAGCGAAATCATAATTGCTTGCCAATTTTACGAATGTTTTACTAGGTACTAGTAGTATTTATGAAAGTGGTTATCGTAAATATACTATCAAGTTTAATTTATTTATCTATAGCAAAATATGTCTTTGTTTAATTAGTAGTTATTTTTAATAATGAAATTGGGATATTCTGGTGTTAGTCCGAAATATCTACCCTTAAACGTCGAGCGAAGGAAATTAGTATGCAGGGATCGTATTAAGTGAAAAAAATGTAGTTTCTTCCTTCTTCCAGCGTGATTTTATCTTCTAGAACCTAAATCGCATTGGATTATGATAAAAGTTGATGAATGTCCTATTACGACTTCCATATGAAAAAAATAAAGCGTTCTTGGCTTTAAAGATGTGTGATTTTGTGTATGGTGTAGGTATAGAAAATTTAAATAAATGTATATCCAATCGTGTGAAACTTGCCTAACATTTAGTATCTCTAGGTAACGCCTCGGGGATGTTCTATTACCAACTAATAGATTATCACTGATCAGTCGATAGACAGTACCTATTTCAGAATTCGAGGCCATTGTTTTATATTGTTCTGTAATATCGTGTTATGCCATAATATTTTAATTTGGATGAATTGAATTTTTACTGCGATCTGCAGCTTAAACGTTATTTGTGATAATATGGTACAAGTTTATTTAAGAATCTACGTAAGTACTAATGTTTATGTCAAATATATAAAAACACTGTCTGATTGTCTGACTCTATATGGTTCTAGTGTGCTTTAAGAAATGATTTCTCAATACAAAATTAAAATGAAAATAGCGGGATTAATAATTTTATGTCTACCGCCATTTACAAAAATATAATCGGAGCGCGACATCTATTGGCAAAAATAAATAAACATAAAATCTACTCAGCGCTTACACGCCAAGTCACGGAGGTCATTTCATTAAAGCGATGCATTTAATTCAATTCCAGGCAGGGCCAGGGGTAAAGATCGTGTAAGTTGGAACCGGCAACAATCCAGCATCGCATTGAACAAATGATGTGCGAGATTCCCATAGGAAATAAATTTTGTGCTAAATTATAACGTGCTGCGGACGATTCCGCTATACATTGGCTATTCTTGTTGTTATTGGGTATAGAACATACATACAGTGTGTTCCTTTTACATTTGACATTTATTTTGATAATGTGTCTTCATTGTAAGTTTAGTGTGTAAGAAATATTTTATTTTTTGATATTTAAATTTTTGTTCTTATTTGTGCCTAAATAAAAACTTTGACAGAAATTTTACCCAAATTATCATGTCTATTTTTTGTTGTGGCATCTTTTTCTTTTAACGTTCATAAAGAAGAATACACTGTCCACGAAAAAGAGAAACGTAAGTGCCTGTAACAATAAAGCACCATTATTATCTAGTAGATGTACCAAATTCAACACAATAAAATCATATAGCTGCGTAAATTCACGACTCTATAAAGATTACATTCTGTATCTCTTTATTTATTCGCGTGCCCTGGGTATAATACATATTACATGTCCAAAGGTACACACCGCCCACGGCGTTTCTCGTAGAAACCAAACACATTATCACCTTAAAAACCATCATAAAACTGAACAAAGCGGCAACCATTTTGAAACTTGTCGTTAGAAAAATAAGAGTGAGATTAGATTGGGATGAGAAGCTACTTAGGTAGTTTCGTATGGATCAAGTTTTAAGACGGGGTACAAAAATATAAAACAATTGCAGAAACATCAACGGACAGACAGACAAACCTCGACTTAGTTGACCTCCGTAGCTTCGCAGACAATGGCGTGTAGTGCTGGGCTAGGATTTACGGAAGCAACTGCCGTTCGTATATTTACAATAACAAGTGATTAAAGTTTATGAAAAAACATGCAGATTTTTTCTATTTGAATCTCAATCAGCTGAAAGAGGTTTTTAAGTTGTTTCGAGAATATTGGCTATGACAATTATGAGGGATAAATTATATTTTTAAAGGTGAATAATCCTTACTTATGTATGTATGTATACAATGTGTGGGTGTTTGTACAACTCCCGTAACATTTATGTGAACTCATGAAATACAGAGTGACTGACTGTTAGAAAAACGTATATACAGGCGAAAACATTGGACTTAAAAATATAAATAAATAGAAAATTAAATAAGCTTTTGGATATCAGTGAAACAAAAATTTTTAAGAAAAAAATATACGAATGTCCATCATCCCCAAAACGGCGTTCCACAAAATTCATGTAGCTAATTGAGTTTACATTTTATTCGCAATTCTTTGATCAAATACTTTTATCTTAAATTTCCAAAGAAAAAGCAACGAACCTTACTTAGCCAATTAACGAGATACTTATTAACTTCTTCAATAAAGCTAAGTAGCTAACTTGACATATTTAGGTAAAAAAGTGAAAAGCCTCAATTTTCGCTGTGAAAGTGGATAAGCTCAATAAATCACAATAAAAACAATAAAGAATCATTTGAATTATTTCTACCGTAAGGAGATTTAGACTGTTAGACAAAATTCTCACACAAAAAGCGATACCGTAATTACTGTGGTTCATATAAGGAATTGAAAACTTAGACACCCGAAAATCTCTTAATCAACCAGCTAGTTTGCTATAAGTTTTGATCAAGTGTTAAGTTTGAATAAACTATGGAGATAATGCCTTAGCAAGAGTTATTAGCGTGAAGAGATTTGCATTGTTCACCTATCAATATCGCATTTGAATTACCTAAAAATATTTCTTCATGCAAAAATGTTATAGCACCTTTTTTTGCTGACTCGACTTGTTTTATATTAAGAAGACGAAGATTTATATCAGTACGCCAAACAGCTGAATGTAGCTTATCAGTCTTTTCAAGACTGGTGGCTCGTTCTACCCAGCAAGGGATATAGACGTGACTATATGTATGTACACAAATTTCTTTTTCCTCTGACTTATACGAATCTAAGTGAACATCAGCTTTAAATTTTATGTATTTTCATCATCAATAAATATTTGTCAAAATTTATTTGAAAATCAAAGCAACCACAAAAACAGGCCCACATTACATAACCTAGAAAAATATTTAGTCTAACGATGCCTGATTTCACCAAACAATATTTACATAACAAATTAATTATACATTGTCTGTCGTACAAAATGAAGTGTAATAACCGAGAAGTCAGTTTTATCTGCAAATTATTGAAAAAGTCATGCCTTAAGGTGCCGAGCGCAAAAAGTCAGCGGCGATAAGTAAATATCAAGATATTGGAGCCCTCGGATGAATGCCCTGGGGTTCCATTTGCTTGGTTGATTCAGAGCTCAGTTTTAGAAGTTTCTACTATGATTTTTTAAAGTATGTATAGTTGGTATTCTCTCGTCCACATTTCTATTCTTAGTTTGAGTAATTGTGAAGTTGACGTTATTGAAGAAAATGCTGCAGTGCAGTATGTTACCGCTTCTACTGCACTGATGACGCTTCTGAAGCCGCAGTGAACTTAGTTTTAAGTAATTTATTTGATGTCAACTAATGTTGTGAAACCATAAGATATGTCAAACAATAAGTGGGGTTAATATGTCCCATAATATACTAATATTATAAAGCTGAAGAGTTTGTTTGTTTGAACGCGCTAATCTCAGGAACTACAAGTTCGAATTGACAAATTCTTTTTGCGTTTAATAGACCGTATATCGAGGAAGGCTTTAGGCTATATAATATCACGCTGCAACTATAAGGAGCGAAGAAATAATGGAATATGTGAAAAAATACAGGGAAAATTATTCATCCTTGAGGGTTTCAATGATGCCCAAAATAACTCTACCACGCGGACGAAGTTGCGGGCACAGCTAGTAATGAATAAAATTTTGAATTTGTATTTGAATATGTGGTCACAAAAACTCAATAATATTTGATGATTAATGATTATGATTATGTGGTCACAAAGGTAATGACTTCGAATAATATCAATTTTTCCCCCTAATTTGTTTAGGCAAAAATAAGTTCAAGAGTACCCGAAACTGATGAGATTGCAGAATATAGTTTTGAATGTGAATGAAGCATGAATGATCGTTGCAAGTGGAAAGATGTAGTCTCTGCCTACCCTTCCGGAAAAGTGGTGGCATTATGTATGTATGTGTTATCTTCTTGGCGTCGATTGTGTCCTGTTTATGAAGGAGTCCGAGGTCCGCTTGTGACCACGATCTTGAAGCGGGTAAGTCACGAGGCGATACCCGTCTGACTTCCGTAAACACTCCCGGGTATCGAACCCAGTTGAATGTGCAGGTTTCTTCACGACGTTTATCTAATGATTCTCCCGTAGGATTAGTAACAAATGGGGAGGGACCCAGGTTTTTTTATGATCATGATCCATATTTAGGAATCTGCCATCTGACCAGATGGGGTCATGTGACCTTTCAGAGTATACGAATATTTCATGATTCCTATTAACTGTTTCAGAGGAGTTGTATAGAAAAATAATAATAAAATGATGTACAAGTATGTTTGATACTCTTCTGCAAAATAAACGTAATCAATAATTTTGAAGACATCTTTAAGTGCAATTAACAACTATTTTATCAGGATAGGTGATTAATAACTTATGAACGTCTGTGGTCGAATCGGTGAAGTGCTCGGTTAAAATGCGTGATGCTCATAAAGACACAGGTTCGAATCCCAGACTGGCCAAATACCAATGATTTTATTTGAAGTTATGTACATTAGTTTGAAAACGAACCGATGCTCTTACACCGAGGGAATATCATCGTGAGGAAACCTGCACATTCAGGCAACTGGATGTGTAACCATGGATCCAATATGGGTTAGGTTTACCTGTGAAGCGCGGAGTTCAGATGGGAATCGCTTCGTGTAAATGCCTGACTCATTGAATCCAAGATCTATTGTCAAAGGCATACCCCGGGCTCCTCTCCAGAGTGATGAGGATGCAACTGGATCTAAAGCCAAAAGGAAGAAAAATAAGGTGATTAATAACTGTGTATCAGGCTGAAGCAAGTAACAAACATTTGAATCTTTAAGACCTGCCACTTAATCTTGAAGCCGTCATGTCTGTCTGTATATGGGCGCAGACTGTCGTTTCAATAGCGTTGGTTTGTTACCGTCAAGTCAGTGGAAACGGTATTGACGAAAGTTACCCACCCATACCATGTAGTTAGTATACATGATCACTCACTTTTTCCCGGAAGGGTAGGAAGAGGCTAGATACTCGTACTGCTAAATTCTAAAACTATCCCCGCTTCTGTGTTTCCCGTTATCTAAAGCTGGGGGATTTTGAAGTCAAGAGTAAAAAGACTTTATTTGAGTTTTCGTACACCAACTTTTACCCCATATTACTTACCATCAGGCAGATCGAGGTCTTTGTTGCTAAGACCCTTGTTTTGATTTATCTTCATTCATCAATATTTTTATGTAAAGTTCAGAATGAACTGTCACGTAAGCAGCAAGTAACTTTATAAAAATTCTATTTATTTATATGTAGTTTTTTGACATCGCCGTCTCTGTCTCTACTTATATAGGATAAAAAAGTGAGAGATAAATGTGTTAATAAATAATTTAGCGTATGGAACACCTTTATTAAGAGCTTTTAATGAAGGTAGCTCCTGATTTATTAAATGAATGTACAATGTAATAATTTTAACAGGCTTCGAAATATCCTCTTGTAAAATCCATTTAAAAATTGGTTCTGAAATTTCGTATTAACATTAAATATATTCAATTTACAACAATTGGGTCACAACCATTTATTGTATAACAAATTCACTCTTTACTTACTTAAATTAAAGTTACGACATTTACGCAAAAAGTAGTATAAACCTGATTCATAAATTACAAAGAACTTAAAAATCAGAGAATAGGTTAGACAGTTGCTTTACTATGTATCCGAAGAACTTGTAACCGTATTCCTCACGAGGTAGGCAGAGATCACAAAAAAACTGGAAGGCTACGTTTGGCCTGATTGCTTATTGATAAAAATGAGAATGAATGAACGAATGAAAATTCAGACAGTGATAGGTCACCAGCCCGTTGCCTATATGAAGAATCCCATTATTACAAGCCTTTTGCTAAATTAATGTAGCGTTCTATTCTAAAGTGGGAAAATACAGGGCAGAATTATAATTAGTACTTACTAAAATAATTATGTTTATCTCAGTATGGGCCTTTTATTAGCACCCCTAAACGCAATTAGTGCTACCATCATACGTGGTAGATCGTGCCCAATCGTTTCCTTATTGCCTCAGGTTGGTTCCCAGCTTGGTTCACGCAATCCTTATTATGTGCAGTTAGACGCACAAACGAGTGTCGGATTTGATATACATCTGTTGTGTCTAATTTTGTTACTTGGTTCCTTCTTACTGCGAAGGCCGATGGCCGAAGTTCAACCTCTAAAGTAGTATTTCAGTGATAGGTACTTAAAATATCGTGGAAACATTTGTCAAATTTCAACGGAAGCGCATATTATAATTGCGAATATGTAGGAATTAAAATTTTAAAAAAATACAGAAAATATTTCACGTGTCATCTAAACGTGACATTGGGCTAAAAACATTTGTTTAGGCGACAAAAAGCCTAATGGTTACCTATAATGAGAAGTATATGGGACTTAACGTAAGCCTGAGTGAATTTGATGTAAACTGACCTTTTCAGACAAAAACTGAATCCATTTGTCGGCTAAAAGATGTGATAAATCTTATAATTGCGGGGTCCAAACTGTCAGGACGTGGCATGACGTTGGACGAAGGAAGCCTGTTTTTTGCCTCCTGGAAGCCAGCTTTTTACCTCCTAATTTACATGGGAGGTTGTTACTGGATTGTCCACACCGATCCCCTCTGACGGCCATGACCGGAATCTATTGTAACACGACGGTAACTCGAATTGAATTCAATCGGGCAATGTTAAAAAACTTGACAAAAACTGTGAGAGTCGTTCAGCCATCACGTTCGGGTGACGAAAGAAACTGAGTTAAATGCGGAATGAAGACTATGAAGTTTTTATAATTAAAGTGTATTTTATTATTGTTGGGTATTAATATTTAATGATTGTCTTTTATTTTATCAACTGTTTCTTGTTAACAGAGTATCTGATCAGCTAGGACAATTATCGACTATTTAGTTGCCTGAACGTATCTGACTATATCTGACTACTAACTATGAATTCCCCGTAAGGGAAAAATACGAAGAAATATGTAACGCATCAAGAATGATGCCTGCGCAAATTAAAATTAACTCTGTCAAATATTGAATTTAAGAGTATTTTTAAACTAATAAACCTAGTATTATTATTTTTTATGATCAAGATTGAACCATCAGTACTATTTTTAAATAATTCCACGTATAAAGTGAATAGCAGACTAGACGTAGATCTATTTAAAAGTCTGATCGTCTAAACAATAAATAGAGCTTTAATCAAATATAAATCAATTATTCTTAACCTCTTTTTCTTTTCTCAAAATTAATATCAAAGAAATTATGTCCTTCATACATATCTGAATCTAACAACGTTTTATCTCTTCCTAATGATTATTCATAATGATTTACAATTTACTCAATAATAATAAAAGTAATTAAAAATAAATGTTTCGCATCCATGTTTTGGGTCAGCTTTTCTTTTTCATCTTATTTTTTAAAGTGACATTGATGTGGTCCGATCAAAATTACCAGTAGGAGATATTGGTAATTTTGATCGTTGTCAACTGAATCATCAATGCTTATGGAGGCAACCTAAAAAGATAAATTATCATTTACTGTGTTTTATAAAATTAAACCTAACTACTTAAATATTTTGCTACATACCAACACCTTAATGTTAGCGCTTCCACTTAACAACTCCATTAGGACAGCAGCTCATTGGCTGCATAAAAATAAGCGCATGCACGTATTTAGAACAAACCGTCGAAGTACATTTATTCAGAGTTTCGCTTTTTATATAATGTAGCTTTTTTTTTTTATTTTTGTGCCAAGGATGTAATATATGGCTGGTAATTTATGAATTTTTATTTTACTTATTTGAATTAATACATCATGCAATATCATCGTCATCCTCAATTTTCTTATAACTTACAATTTACTCAATAAAACAATAAAAATGTAATCGCACTCATGCTGGAGTCAATAAAAACAACAAATATCGATACTTACGATCGAATTACATTGTTTTACGCGTTGATTAGATGCATTCTTTTTCGTGGACGGGTTGAGGTCCAAAAATATACTTCCAAATCAAAACACATACAAATACATAGACCGTGTTATTATAATGTTCTACGGGATAGACAACAAACAGTCTCGAAAAAACTGAAAGGCTACATACGTTCAGCTAAATGGCTAATAATATAAATGTGAAAATGTTCTCTCTTGATTAATATTAATTTCAATTAAAGTTTTTCTTATTTATACCAATTACATTTATTTATATTTAGTCATGTGGTCAAATAGTTGAGGGTTTAAAGGTATCACTCTTATAACGAATTCTAGATATGAAAAAGAAAATAATACATACATACATCTGAACGTGGTGAACGTGGTCAATCGTATCAAGACTGTTGGCTCTGTCTAACCCGTAAGAGATAGGGACGTGAATAAATATTTGTTCATGTGTAAAAGTTCATTATGTTTTAGGTGAAACAAAAGAAGAAAAACCTAAGTGTAAGAAGATAACAATTCAACCTAAATCACAAGCATTAATGATAAGCGAACGAATGTTCCCAATAACACCGGACCTTTAGTATTAACCCAACAATTATATCGGAGGTATATTGGTCGTGATCGCATTACTTTCACTAGTTGTGAACACACATTATCCACGCCACGCCTCCACGCAAATCTAATACCAACCAGCGATTCTCAAACTTTGAAAATCCTACTCCTACTTATATGAAAAATGCGAAAGTTTGTAAGAATACTACTCTGTCAAGAAAGTAGCAGGAAAAGATCAATAATACACAAACTGTTTGTTATTCATCCAAATTTTTTTTATCACCTTCAAAATATGCTCCTTTAGAAACGATACACTTACGCCAACGAATAATCCAATCATCAAAACATTTTTTAAACGCTGTTTCCGGATTTGAGGTCAGTTCTCGCCGGGAATTCTCTTTTATGTCTTCTACCGATTGAAAACGGGTGCCACGAAGTGGTAATTTGAGTTTAGGAAAAAGAAAACAGTCGGCTGGAGCCATATCTGGTGAATATGGTGGTTGCTCGATGGTATTTGTTGAGTGTTTGGTTAAAAATTCGTTCACAATGATGGCCTTGTGCGAAGGTGCATTATCATGGTGCAAAATCCAAGAATTTTCTTTCCACAAATCTGGCCTTTTTCGTCGGATTTGCTCTCTTAAACGCCGCATAACACTCAAATAATATTCCTTATTTACCGTTTGACCTTCCGGCAAGAATTCCGAGTGCACAACACCGCGATAGTCAAAGAAAACAGTCAACATGACTTTGACTTTTGAACGACTTTGGCGTGGTTTTTTCGGTTTCGGTTCAGTTGGAAGGCGCCACTCCGAAGCTTGTTGACTAGTTTGCATGTCAAACTCGTAAACCCACGTCTCGTCACCAGTAACAATGCGTTTCATGAATGTTGGGTCGGAATTGACTCGTTCTAGCATGTCCTCAGCGACTCTCATGCGATTGAGTTTTTGAAAAAAATTCAGGTCTTTTGGGACTAGCCGAGCGGCAACATGTTTCATACCCAAATTATTAGTTAAAATGGTACGGATCGACTCGTGAGATACAGAAAGTTCGGTGGCTATCTCTCTCAAAGTTGAATGAGGATTTTCAGTCACTATTTCCTTCACTTTTGCGATGTTAACTTCAGTTGCAGACGTTGATGGCCTACCAGAGCGAGGCAAATCTTCCATCACATCTCGACCGCTTTTGAGCGCTTTGTACCACTCATAAGCACGAGTTTTTGATAAAGTCGATTCACCGTAAGCCTTCTGTAACATTTTTAGTGACTCCGAACACGATATTCCATTGGCAATGCAAAATTTAAGACAAACTCTTTGTTCGATGTTTTTATCCATTATGAAATTAGCAATACACACTAGATATGATATAACTAAAAATAGCACTGTATTTAATGTAAACAACGGATGCAACTCAAACTCCGTGCCAAAATGGAAAACAGTTGTGCCAATCTAACAACAACAAAAAAAACAAAAATTTGAATTTGGAACCATAAATAAATAATCCATTCCCGATACTTTTCTGACTGAATGTATGTGTGTGTGTTTGTTACTCGTTTACGCAAAAAGCCCTTATTTTAATGAAACTTCGCATTTATACGGCTTAGACATTGGAATAACATATTAAGTTATTTATAGAGATTAAGTCGGACGAAGTTGTCGAACAGGTAGTTTAATTGCTTCAATAACATGGGGTGAGGATACGTTATCCAAAAATTCACAGCATTAAGATGGTGTGTGCTAGTTTATTTATCAAATATATTTTAATTTTGTTTTAAGTAAGTTTAAAAATACAGCATAAAGCATTCCAGTTTCTAAAGTAAGCCAGTAAACTTTTCTAATAGATATAATCACCTTATTTTGAATTTTATTGTTCACCACATTTAGTATAGACCATGGAACCTTAATAACTAAATCTGGAAACCAGATCAAAATAAAATATTTCACTTTAAATTTTCACAAATATAATTACTTACTAGCACAGATTGAGAAGCACTGGCGGATTATACAACATTTTGACATATTGGAGAGCAATCGCGAACTGTTACCGAGTCTGACTGTAGTTAACCCGGTAACGTTTCGTTTTACTTTATCGGCCCGTGCGTCCATAAACATCACGGAAGGCATACAAGGGGTTGAATGAAATGGATAACAGGCAACAGTAAATTATTTGCGTAACGGGGTTTACCGTTTTTTACGAATATTTACAAATTTACATGCACGTTATGAAAATGTAGGCAAAACATGTTTTTTCTTCAAAATCTTCTTAAAAGACAATATATATAAAATACTAGCTTTAAACCGAAGCTTCACCCGCCGCGAATTTTGCGCCACCACAAAAGAATACAGGTTTTAGCAAATCCTACAGGAACTATAAATTTTACACGGATGAAAAGTATCATATGTCCTTCTGCAAACTCTTACTTATTAAAAAACAAATAAACTAAATTTATAATATAATTTGGGATGGTATCTCTTATTGGAATGATATCTCTATACTCTTATATATAAGACAATCGTTAATCAAACAAGTATTCCCAAGTTGGTAAAACTAGTTTGCTGTTATATAACATTGATTGAAATCAAGATTATTGTGGTTTTGTTTAGAGTTATAAGATTTAAAATGTCATAGTATAAGTAAGTTTCTTAAGATTTGAACTGTACAGTCGGCTGTAGAGAATCTTGACCTATGGTTTTAGTTCATATAAAAAGGAGTCTTATGTTCGAAGGCGAAGGTCATATTTTGAACACAGGATCAAAATCAAGGAGACATTTTCCCAAGTGTGAAATAAAACAGGTTTAGAAATTTTGATATAACGATAACAAAGACAATTATGTTTGTACCTACTTGTATTAATTATGAACCCGTAGGATCTGTTTAACTTTTATTTCTTCGCTGATATTATAACGGGTCCTTTAAGCATAATCAGAAATCATGTTCTTGTTAAGATGATTTTTATCATATTTCGTCCAGTTTCATGAAAGCGAATTTATGCCGTCGTATTTTTCTTAAATGTGAATAACAGTTGATTTTAAGAAGTTATAAATATATGTTAGTTTATTTCGAGAGTAAGGTTAAAAATCATGGTATTCTTTCTATTAGGCGAGAAATATAACCTGCCCCTCTCCAAATCTCACTTCTTCATCTTTAAGCTATGTAGTTATGTATAGTTTTTTTGTCTATTTAAACCAGCAAATAGTCCTATGTTTTATTAATTTATGCAAATATTTATTTCAATCAGTAGAGATACCTACTGTATTATCACAAGTAGCTAATAGGTAAGACGTTGGTACCCCACGCCAACTAAGATTCGTTGAAATGATAATTGATTCAAAAGCTATTACAATTTGACCACGTGCTAAGGAATATTGTATCAGAGGTGCTAAATCAATCGTATTTGAAATACGTGCCAAACACAAAGATACTAGGAATGTTATCATTCAGGATCTACAGAAAACAATGCATGAAATTGGTTTCAAATAGGTCATAAATAAGAGACCAGTTTGTACTACTGAATCGATGATATCTACACTTATAATACTGCAATTTCTAAACATTAGATATGAAAAATTAAAAATTCTAAAGTTAGTCTGTTTGTAAGACATCCATGGGAAAGATATGGAGTGGTTGAATTCTAAAGTACAGGAAACCACACGACACAAAGAAACTTTGGTTTGTAAGCATATTTCCTGATTAAATTTTAATAGCTAGCTAAGGAAAGCTTCTGACACATACTTTGTTTTTTCATCGCTTCTAGACCAGCACAGAAGTAAATGGACTTACTCGACCACTGCATAAGACGAGAAATATGATGCAATAGTTGAATATCTCACTCCTGGATTTTGGATCCATCCTGGACAAACGCCAGGAATGCGAGATGTGAGAATTCTGAGAAGAAATACATTACATCTTTCAACTTGACAGAGTCCCTACATACTTACAACTTTCGCTTCGTCCACATTCATATCTCTCTTCATGCAAGCTCGGCAGTTTTGGGACTCTTGACCATTATAACACCTCCTTTTTTCCTTTCCATCAATAAAATCACAATATCTCAATTCTACATATTGCTTACTAATAAAAAGATCAAACACGGTAAATTCATTAATAACCAAGTTTATAGCCGCTGCATACATTATGCGAATACGAGTATCTTGAGTAGGTAATATTAAATGAGAAACTTCACACTTTGAATGAATTTATTCAAAAGTTTAAGCATTCGAACTCATCTTAATGTTTGTTCTTCGCTCTTCGATTGCACTTGGCTGCGTCTGGCGTAAACCTAGTCCTTTTTTTGTCATTTTACCAAGAAATGGTTATTATGTATGCGGCTAAAGTGATAATAAATAAAAAAAAAAGATATATTTATACAAAATAGTCGAAAATAAGTAGGTCTTACAATTGTTTCCTTGTGATTTGGAGATTTTACAAAACCAGTAGGAGTTATAATCTTTAAAAACATTCAATGCACAAGATAAAATATACCTACTACGGATTTTGTGATGTCATCTACATTGCATTGTAACTGTATGTTTTTTGTAAAGATTTGACGTACCGTCTGTACCTACACTATTATTGATAAGATGACAATGATGGCTGTGAATGAAAAATATGTTATTGTATAGTTTTTAACTCTCAGTCGAAATAAAAGTTCATCTGTTTTTATGATTTGAGGGCGAGCAAAGTCAAAATATGGCAATAAACATGTCAGAACATATTTATAAAATCACGAATCCTTCCTGTAGGGTAGGATATTATTCATCTTAAACGTTATTTTAGTCATTGTCGATACATTCCTGAACTATTGGCTTCACTTATCTCGTAAGGAATAAAAGCATGATATTTGTATTTAGGTACCTAATAAGACACCTCACTAACCATGTCGATGTCCAACTCGGTTTTTATCGAAAAAAAAAGCCGGTTTCCATTTCCAAAAGGACACAGTATCTGCAGATGGTATCGTATGCAACATTTGCCAAATATGCAACTGTTTTCTGGGTTACATTATATTCATTCTTCGAACACGTTTGGGTTTATGATGTAACAGCCCCTTGTGAGGAGCTGGTGTCCAAAATATGAACTTGCTTATGTAAAACGTACCTACTCGTTTTTCGGGAATTTTAACGAATTTTTGTATGCGAAAACGTAAAGTAGACACAGTACAGTTTCTTGACTGACTAGGATCTCTGAAGTTTAGTTTCAATAGACCCATAAGTACTATTCTCTAATATGGAACAAAATTATCTCGGTCGGATGTCTCTGATAAAATAAGGTTTCAATATTATGAAAAGCTTTTATTAAAAATAAAATAAAGTTAAAAATGACTGATTTTTAAGGGTTAACATAATCCTGTATTTAATAAATAGGTACAAATTATAATCTAGTTCAGTTAAATTTATATTTTAATTTTTTATTTATGTTGTTAGTGTTTTAGTAAAAATAGGTGTAAATGTAAAATCAGCCATTTTCTTAACTCTCATCCTATACATGTGGCTGGTCAACATATACATTATAGGGCAGACTAATGCAAAAATTTGTAACTTCAATAGAAATATTGTATCAAAAGACATGTTCCAGGTATTAGGCATTATTATGGTGAACCTCATAGTTTCTTGTAAGTAAGGCAAGTTCTTGATCATCACAGTAGCTTCCCCGAAAATTCCCATGGGATATAGTAGCATCCACGCGGAATATCTAAGCCATGTCAAAAGGGATATTTCTTTATTGAGCAGCTGGGATACATAGTATGCGTGTCTAGAAAAAAGAAACAACATTACATATATTTGAAAAAAACTGCATCATAATCCCTTGTGCTTTAAAGATCTAAGGATACATACATACAGACATAGGGACAGACGCGGGAAGTGACTTTGCTTTATAATATTTGATGATTATCATTGGATGACTCCTTTTTTATAAAAGCGTGTTATCTATACTTAAATCTATCAAGCAATATATGTATATAAAACTTTTATGTAACTGAGGGACTGACGGACAACCCACAGCCGAATTTGCTGAGCGTAGGAAGTTTAATTTGGTGTAAACGTGCCTAAAGGAGTGTAGAGAACATTAAAAGAGGATTTTTGTAAATGATCGCGTGAACGGAATGATCAGGGTTTTTCGATTTACGATAGCGGAGCCACGGGACAACGCTAGTTTTGAAATCAAAATATAAAAAATAGTATGATCTACTACTTGACTTATAAAAGCTTTATTCGGGTCGCAACAATTATTTTTTATTATAATTACAAAAAGAACTTACCTAATAACCTCAATGGTCCCCCATACCATAAACAAATAAGGTACGACGGGTTTCGTCTGCATTCTCGGCTCATCCAACATCATAAATAGTATGAACAATCTGCCTAAGAGTTGAAAGAAGGGCACTGTTGGTCCACCCTGTAATAATAAAACAAACTTTAAAATAACAAAAAAATTGAAAAAAATAGAACAAACCCACTTAAAAATAATACTAAAGCGCTTAAAAATAATTTAATTATATATTACACTAACAATACGTCGTAGGCGATTAGTGCGGTACTTTACCTACCTACTGAAATTCTGAAGCTGGTGCCCAACGCGCGCTCCCCGCCAAAAAGTAGGAGATATTGCATGCAATCTATCAGTTATTATCACATAAATTAATTAAGTCTTATATTGTTTTAGTTTCCGATTCCAAATCTTCTATATATATTTTCTTCATAATAAATGTATTAGGTTAAAAAAAAATGTGAACCAAAGTTTGCACAGTTTCGAAGCCTACTGCTATCATGTACCAATATGACTATTGAGCTATAGAGTGAGTACTTTAGTTTGATAGAAAAAAAAGACTTTCAAGACATCAGTACCTAAATAAGCATTAGTTGAGTAGTCGTCAACATCTAAGACTTCATTTTGCTCACCATTAGGCAAATTGAGGTCAAATGCACTCAAATTTTCAATAACACTTAAGCGTTAAGACACATTCGAGTGAGATAGGAGTCGCTTTATGTAAAAACTTTATTCACTCCATTCAGGGTCCATCGTTCAAGGCATACCTGGGCTATTCTCCAAAATGGTGAGGATACAACCGGGACTAAGACCAGGAATAGGAAACATACACGTTTCCTCAATATAACCATAATCAAAAATCTTAGATCAGACGGGAGTCGCTGCGTATAAAGCAAAATGGAGTAGTGCTATTCTGAACCTTAAAAATCACTCCAGGAACCACACGACACAACAACTGAAGTAGGTAATTAATGGATAGGTATTTAGGTTATTTACATCGAGTAAATGAGATGACATATGTCTATACGGCGGCTAGAACACAAATTTTCTAAAAAGCACTTAATTTTATAGCGCACGTTTCAGTCTAGTATCTGAATGACATACGAACAAGTTAGTACAAAGTCCAATGAGTAACAAATTGACTCCGCTTGCATATTCACGTGACAACAGGTATTAGGCATCACGGAAATCTGACAAATTGCCATATTATTCATTCATACTCCTGTGGTAGGTACCTATGTCGTGAGAACAATACAAAATCAAATATTTAGTTGAACATTTTCCTTAAACACTTCCGAAACTCACTCGCAGATTTTCTGACATTCTTGTCTGATCTTTTTAACTGTTTGAATTAAAATAAAATGTATGGAAAGGATTTATACTTACATACCTGCTGCTTAAAGCCTACCTTATGTCATTTAAGCTGAATATCATTTCTGCTAAACTAATTTTAACCTTTTTGAACTATTTATAAAATAATCTATGTGATGAGCAATGAAGATCCGGCAATTACCTACCCATTTTTTTTTTGAAATGGCTGACTTATTTTTTTTTTGTTCTGTCTCTAACGCCTTGTAATGTCCGTGATGCCAAAATAGTCCTGGCTGAAAATCAGTGCTAAACATGTTCAGCGTATTTCTGAGACAGGAACCTGTGATCGCATTCACAAATAAGGCTAAGTACTTTTTGTGTAAGTTTTACTTACTGCATGTAAGTAGTGATTGTTGTAATAATCTTCCTTCTCTCCTTCGAAATGTAATTGCTAAAGCTTTCTTAAAGACCATGGACAAAAAAGGCCAGATGACAAGATTATCTGAACGTGGCCTTTAGTTTTTCGGGACTCTTAGCACCTTAGACGTATAATATTTATGACAAGATGAAGCGAGTAAGGCATTCTTGAAGGAAGTCATTCGTGAAATGTTCCCCAAATCATCTTTGCGGACATAAAAGTAACAGGAATAGGTACATAATGATATTAGAAAAAAGTTTTGAATGTAAGGTAATTAAATAAGTTACTTAAATACAAATAAAATTTACTGACCTTTGTAAAACCAATGATCGGATGAACCACTTCTAGTATTTGCATAACGTGTAATAATTTCACTGCAAGTCCTAACTGGTCATAGATAATGGCAAATGAAGCATATCCTAGTTTTTTGTACAACACTCCCATTATATAAAGAACATATACAAATCCTATAGTTTGGACGATATTAAAAACTATAAGATATAACGCTCTTAATTGACCTGAAACAAGTGAATAACATTTATAAAATAATGGGGCTACTGCGGCCATGAATTAACTCTAATCCGAGTTTAAATTTCCAATTTATACATACAAAATCACGCCTTTTTCCCAAAGGGCTAGGCAGGGTCTACATCTTTACGCTTGCCACATCTCTGCATACTACTTTCGCTTCATCGACATTCATAACATAAAAGCTCGGCGGTTTCGGATAGTCTTGACCTGACCTTTTTTTCAGTATGTCAGCGATGAATATATAATAGTATATACATTAATTTAATTGCTTATCATCTTCCTGACATTATTGGTCCCTTCTGCGTTGTTTCTTATCAAGATCCTGCATTGGTTAAGTTCGGTTTGCTCTGCAACATTTGCAGGGAAACTCTTCCCGTATTGGAACATGGTAACACAATCAGTTTCTTGAATCTACAGGATATTTTCCATCAACTTAAAAGCATCGGTTAACAATCTGTTGTAATTGATTTAGATTACTTATTTACGATTCATTTATACATAGCCGCGGCAGAGTTTGAACTTATATCTTGCATTTTTATTTTGAGTACCTTAACCGCTCGACCATTGGTCAATAATTGCTTACAGGTAATAAAAGTGAGTACCTGCTGCTTTCGAAGTGCAAGCGTAGGAAAGCGGCGAAAGAACCTTACCGTATTAACTTACCTCCTTTAATGTGTAGTTTAGATTTACGAGTGTAAGATTCATCATTATTCAGTTTAGTTTCACCGTTTTGCTGTTGTAAGTTTTGCAGAATATTTGACATTTTCATTTTAAACTGGAACGAACATGTTTGATTTTAATTAATGAGAAATATTAAATCTTTTGTTAATATTAAAGAAAATTATAACGTTAATTCTTTTTGTTTAGCATCCTCATTAGCCGACGTCATCAAAATCTTTTGTATGAAATGTAACCCCTACATTTAATACTGATAGTACAGATACAAATGTGTTCGATACCCTGCCATATCTGGGCAGGACAGGCAAGCCGAAGAAAATTTCTTGACGCCGGTTAAAAAATATAAAAACCAATTGTCTTATAACTGATGGTAAAACCTAGACAAAGTGGAAATAGAAACGTCGGAAAGCGGACCTTGCGTGCATGGAGGATGCAACAGGGAAATGACGATTATGAGAGAGGGAGATTATCTTGCTCTCTTTCTCTCAGTTCGTTACCGAAAATATGAGATTTAAACCATACGGTATCATGTTTACAATGGGTGTGCAGAAAAAAATTGTTATATTTTGTCTCATTCACAAAAACATTCGGTTCTATTTTTAGCCGAAACCTACACGAATAAATGAAATATTCATGATTTGAATTGGATTACAAGAATGTTACCTGGTAAAGTAATGAGGAAATCCATTGATCCACGGTTATATTTACGTAACTTGATGCGATATTTTGTTTACACATATTTTTGTTTAACGTTACGAGTGTTTTATATTAATTTATGCGGCCAGCCCTGAAAATAAAAAGAAACATAGTTTTACTAGGTACTTATCATAAAATGGAATCTGTCTAGAATCTTACCTTAGACATGAAATTGACGATAGTATCTACAACATAAAATATTTATAGCAAACCAAAATTAAGATAAATTAATTTTAAATTTAGATAACATAGACAATGGGTAAACATAAGTATTAAAGTCTAATTTAAATGAAATAGACTTTGAAAAATGCTGTGGGGCTCGGCTCACATTGATAGCTCAAATAAACATGAAGACTGATTATTTAAAACCAAAAACACATGTGTGACCAAAATACATCAAAAATACTAGGAATAATTATTGCTAAAAACATAAAGAGTCTTTTGACTGCCGCATTTTCGACCTTAATAATCTCAGATTTCCAATTTTCTTTATTGGTCCATGCGCCGTTAGTATAGTTGAAGGTTTGGGATTTCCGTATATAATTATTATTCAAATGTCTTTTTAGCCGAATACCTTGTACCTAATTTATTTTATACTTTTTTCTGAAATTGATTGAAATAAAATGATTGAAATTTTAGTTTTATTCGCTCTATTTTATACGAGCAAATGTCACTGTTTTAAGCTCATTACTCCATCTGTTTACCTTATTATCGTTAGTTTACCAAAATACTTATAAAATGTGATACCATAAATAAAACCACTTTTCCACAAAACTTACACTATCACGGTAACACTTCCGGAAACACTATAGACAGTTTTTTTATAAAAATCTTTTATAATTTAATTTGGAAGTAAGTACCCGAAAGTATTAATTTGGAATTTGATTATTTATTAAGTTTAAATACGTTTTTCATTCTTTAAGACATAATTACGAATGACGAGTTGTATTCGTATGTGCGTAAGCGTCGTACGGGGCCAACATAATATATTTGTATAAATATATTTGTGTTTTGTCGTCATAACAAAGCATACTTGCGACTTTTGTTATTTTATTCTAACGATTTTATTGTGGTTAATCCGCCTGTTTACAAGAAAAGTTCATACTTATTATATTTTTCCCGCCTTAATTTATTCTTACATAGGTTTTTTTTTCCCTTTCGGCAAAAACATTGTAAAATTGTATCTTAATACGCCCCCTTAATTTATTCAACTTATTTCTAAAGTAAGAAAACCATTCATATTATGTAAGGTTTATTGTTTACTTTAGGATAAATAGAAGTTCCGCTTGCGCTGTTATGGCGACGTCTTGCGGAAACCTGCAGACTAGAGCCAAGGCGGAAGGCTGAAGAACAGGCTAAAGAAATCCTGTCTAGATGTCGCGAAATATGTGTGCCATAGGTCTTAAAAATTAGACTAAGACAAATTAGAAAGAGAAATGTCGAAAAGCAGACTCCAGGTCCCAAAGCATACCGGAAGGTGCAACTTGTACCAAGCAAAAATGAGAGAGAGAAGATATATTAAATATACATTTTCATTTGTAGATTATTTACAATATAGATTGTTGTGCAATAATTGCTGTCGTGAGTAAACAACCCCTTTTAGACATAACAATCTAAGTGCTTTATCTTGTCATTTCAAATGTAAAATATACAAAAATTCGTCCGTGTATAACGGTTTCTTGCGTAATTTCGTTCATGTTTTCAATGTTTTTGGTTCATGTTCAGAATTTAACATCGTCATTTCTTGTTAAATTTGAATATTTTATATTAAATATCCCGTCTTACAAAGCATTTTTTTTTCCGGTATAGAATTACAGCACCCCAACATAACTTTTCTCAGAATTTTGAAAAAAGGTGTAAGAACTCCGACGGTTAAAATGCGTAAAAGAAGCAAAAGATCTAATTCTAAAAATCCTAGCTGAAAAGACTGAAGCCACGTTCAGCTGTATGGTTTTGTGGTGGAATTAGAATATGCCCGCGGCTCCGCCCCTAGTTAACGAAACCCCGCTTATTTTGCAGAAGGCAAATTTATTTGCAATTTATCGAAAAACACCGCAGATTAAGATTAACTACTTATATTTTTTTTACAATACTTAGAAACCAAAAATAAATAAATATTCCTAAAACATTTCAGGTACTTATATAACTGATAATATTATGACATTGTTTTTATAATACTCAGAAGTTCATTTTAAAGTACAAGGTTTTACCTAACACAGAGTTATTAATAGTATTACCTAGACTGTTAGGTATAAATATCTATGCTGCTAGGCAAATTTGACTTGCAAGAGTAAGACTTTAAAGGTATAATGCTTGCGTAAATAAAAAAAATAATATTGTTCATCATCAATCAATCAATTTTTGACAAGGTTCAGCCGGAACAACTCGGTGTAAGAAATAAAAATTCGGCACGTATATAAATCACTCTATGTCTTCTTTGATCTGTATAATCAACCTGTATACTGCCTCCCCCTGTTTGCCCTTTGATTAAATGTCCATAATAATTACGATCCTAATCAGTCAAAGTATACTCGATTCCCATACTACGAGTACGGAAATTGTTAACCCGCATACAATAGCGTACAAGGGTTTCATCACGCGGACACGATATGCGATAGATCGGCTTCAAACAATTTTGATGAGAGGCCGGCCATGCTCGAGGTTATATGAAATGGAGACGACTTATAACAATAAATCTTATACCTATACGGGATAAATTACACAGATTAACTTAGCATCGAATTAAGTTCGAGACCTATGTTGCGAGTCTAGTATTAAACATCAAGACCCAGATTTATCAGAAAAATTCGATTCTCAATATGCTCTGGCCAGGATCCGAACCTAGGACCTACCTACCAAATTAACACAGGTTTTAATACATATACGTTTTCTTTTTTTGACGCTTTTAATAAAACAGCTTGATAACGAGCGAGAAAATTTAAATTACAAAGGACAATATTTTATAATAATGACCTTATCTTCCTGATATTACATACTTTTGGCGTTAAAAAATACTCGTTTTTTTATTAAAAGCTTTTTATATATTTATATACTTTGAAATCTAACGATCTATTGATAACTTGTGCCGTGTGGTTCCCGGCACTATTACAAAAAAGAATAGGACCACTCCATCTCTTTCCCATGGATGTCGTAAAAGGCGACTAAGGGATAGGCTTATAAACTTAGGATTCCTCTTTTAGGCGATGGGCTAGCAACCTGTCACTATTTGAATCTCGGTTCTATCATTAAGCCAAATAGCTGAACGTGGCCATTCAGTCTTTTCAAGACTGTTGGCTCTGTCTACCCCGCAAGGGATATAGACGTGATCATATGTATGTATGTATGTATGTATTGATAACTTTAATCTATTCAGCTATTTATTTAGTGTATGTTTATGTAGTGAAGCATATAAAAATATTTTGTTATATGGAATAGATGATGTAACAAAGAGTATTTTTAATTAACGCGGAATTCGTGGGAATTTTCAGGCATTAAAGTAATCTATGTTACCCCTGACAGCTTTATCTATTTCTACATTTATTAAAATCATTCCATGGGTATTTAAGATTTGTATGTAAATTTTTGCCACAAACAAAAAAAACAAAGCCTTTTTAATGTCATTTCCTGCTATTTGTATCAATGGCTGCGCCATTATTATTTTCCCGTCAAAGTGATTAAATAAATAGTCCCTGTACCACGGAGTTATTTCGTAATTACGCAGCTTTATTGCTCAGACAGGGCAGTGGAATGTTTTGGTCTAGCGTGCACTGGGCTAACCCTAGGTCACTCTGGAGCTTATGGTTTTATGAAGGCAACGACTTAAATGTACCTGGATGAGCCTGGATGTGATCATCAAATCAATATACATGACGCTTGGATGCCTTAAATTAATTTTAAATTAAATTTATTATTATAAAATTAAAGAAAGATATTCAATGCTTCAAACGCAGGGCTATACTTTACGTCAATTTTAGGTGTTCTACAAACTTAGTCTTCTATTTTGTATATTGTACTTAAAAATTTATATACATAATAATCATGTGTTGGATATCAACACTACTTGTCGAAATTAACTCTCAGGCAAGTTTCAAAGACTAACTCCAGATTAACGATATTCTCTCTAGGACAGATGAAGTTATACTTGAGGGGTATGATAATGGTTCTTTGTTTCATAATAACTAATAATGCTTAGGCTCAGTGAAAAATAGTGACGGCAACAACAAACCACAGACATCCTTCAGCCAACCTTCACTCAAATTCTCTGCTTTTTATTTTTTTGAATTGTGATAAATATTATCACTTTGTGCATACAAACAAAACTGTACAACTGTTTTCCTTAAAATGTAAATTTTTACATGACAAGCACTGTGGCTTGTACCTTTTGGAGCTATGGCCCCGGGTGACGGCATATGAATCATAGCTAAGGATTATTTTTATCCAAATAGTACAAAAATAACAAACAAATTTTTGAAATATAATTTAACTTTCAACGTCGACTGTTTTCCCTTTTTCTCGTCTCTTGGTATTGATGCTTCATAGTAGGGGATAAGTTCCCCCATTCCAGAAAAAAGCTAGATTTTCCATAAATCGTCTGGTTCACGTAGAAATTTTTTTTAATTCACGTAGAATTTGAGCTTTATTGATTTTCGCTGTGGTTTGATAGATTGTGTCAGTCATCTTCAAAATCATATAAGAAATTATAATTGTGAATAACAATGTACCAAAACATTTTTTTTACATGTCTCTAACCGTGTTAAGCATACATAAAAAATGCCTAACGTAAAGTCACGAGCATGTTTACCAGTACAGAAAAGATACACCACAAATTTTCCGTGTGAATCTTGTACAAAGCATTTGAAAAAATTCCAGGTTTGAGCTTACTTGCTGAGGTCAGACGGCAATCGTTCTAAAAGTCAGAAACTTACCTAGTAAAAATCAGTTCCCTCATTTTATCACCTAGGATAGGTAAACGCTCAAACGTTTCACAGCTCACCGAATAATGACGCTGAGTGATGAGACATACTGACTAAAAAGTGCACACTCGATACGGTTTAAAAAGCAATAAGATTAAAATAAATTAGATTATCATCAATGGTGACTGTAAATTTTTCTATAGGATTACAGTAATTGTCAATTTCACTACTTTGAAAATATTTAACTACTTAATTTAATTTCAAGATATTTTTTATCACATGGAGATTATATTGTGTTCTATTTAATATTTCCGTCCATTAAGTTAATTACATATAGGTCGTTGCATCGCTCATGCGTCTTTAATTAAACAGTAATCAGAGGTTTAATTTATACGTAAAACTGACAAGACAGGATCTTAGGTCAACTTTTGTTTATTATGATCTTTTGGTTCTTTAACTAAATTAAAGATTTCAAAATGTATTGAAGTCTATTATATATTATTATTCTATTATTAGTAATTAATAATAATTTTCAACCAGATCACTAAAAGGAAAAATATTAGAAAAACAAACTATGTCTCTGTCTGGCCATCATTGTCGTACATACATACATACATATAATGACGCCTATATCCCTTGCGGGGTAGACAGTGCCAACAGTCTTGACAAGATTTATAAACCACGTTCAGCTGTTTGGCTTAATGATAGAATTGTGATTCAAATATTGACAGGTCGCCAGTTGCGAGATGTAGTGGTTCTATTCTTTTTTTATTAGTGCCGGGAACCATACGCACGTTATTTTGGTAGCGATTATAATTAGTTATGTAGATAAATTTCCAAATGCGGAAATCTACAAAATACCTATTTGATTTGAAGATAATCAATATAAATTCAAATTCCATTAAAACAAAGATAGATTCGATCGACTCCAATTAGCTATCGTGTAAATTGATCGAGATTAGAATACGTCGATGTTTTGGCCTATGCACCTAATTTCGAATATCGGACAACAAACCACTGGCTCGGGTACGAAATGGTCACGATTTGCCAGTAGAGAGGTGACTGAAAACTTTTCTTATATCGAATAATATTTTGTTTTTTTATCAATTAAAGGACAACATTTTTTAATATTGGTTTTGGTTTGTGACTGTAGGCTTGTCATGCGTTCTGTAATTGAAAAGTGATTCTAAGGTTTGTTTCAATCAGCACAAATCTAGTATAAGTTGAAACACAAGATGAACTTTTTGTTTATAAATTTTAACCATAACATAAGCGCTTTTATACTGTCCATCTTAAATCAAACGACAAAGTAATTTTTTGGAATTCTGAATCATTTTGTATATTTCTTGAAATTTTAGTAGGTTTTAAAACAGAAGTTTTTCACTTTGAAGCTATAACAATAATCTGTGTAGTTTTATATCTTATTTATTTAATTTCAGATATCGATATCGACAACTGGAGTGTCTAGCCCTAATAGTCCAGCTGTGACGTCACCGCATAGCATGGGCGATGTAGGGGTCGGCGCCGGTCGCCATACCCCAGACGTACTAACGGTTTACAGTTGTATTTTAGGTGAAAAGTAGCTGGTAGGGTCCAAATTGGATCATGTCTACTCCCACGGGAATTTGTAGTCCCCGATTGTAGAAATTTAATAAAGGAAAAGATTACGATTTTTGGATTCTTTTTTTTTAATCGATGTGTTAGCAAACATAACAATCTGTCATTTTTGATATTTTTCAACTATAGTTTAATATGATCAAAAATTGCTACTTAGTGTTCTAGATTTTTTTAGCTTAAATAAAAAGAAATAACGTAATTTAACCTGAATACATTGTCACCATTCTTGCTAATCTCCGACAGACTAATCATTTTAGAAATTATTCTACGCCCGCAAAGTGGTGGAAATTCAATCTGTCTATTAAGACATCTGAATACAGATGTCTTAAAATAGATAAGTACTTGCGTCTTATCCATTATTCTGCTTCAACTTACACGTGTCGATACGTTCCAATCAATTTATCAGTGCCTTATTTTACAAACGCCTACACTTTTAAACTAAGCAAAGACGTTGTTGTGTTTATTTTAGTGCGTATTAATAGCTAAGGGTTATTTATAAATAAAACCAAATGAAACTTACTTATTCTAATTTATACAAGATTGAATGATATTATAAGGTATTTATGACTTTAGAAGTTCAAAAAAGTCTTTGTCACAATCTATGAAACTTAATTCAGTCAACTAGCTATTTCAGTCTTAAAACTATTTGCTCTGTCTTCCCTCTGAATACTAAAGCCGTTATACGCAATTGTGCTATACATTTGTATTTTATACAATTAATTTTAAATAAATAAATTAAAATTAACATATAAGTATGTATGTGTATATGTGTGTGTGTGTGTATGTGTGTGTGTGTGTTTTTTCACACCTCACGAATCGTAAATCATAATTTAGTCTATAACTTTTCTATTTGTGAAAATGATGTTTATTATTAATTCTATCTTCTCTCTCATTTCTGAAACAATGGCAGAGCTCATTAATTTTATTATCCAACCGGCTTTATAACAACATTAGGCGAAATGATTCTCATTAATTTACCTCCCTTCATAGCCTATTTTTACGTTTTGTTTGCTTACCAGATATACCATAATCACGTAATATAAACCTTTGTTTAGGAAGATTCTGAGATGCTTTTGAAATGAGATGAGTTATTTTTATTTCATGTGGAGTATAATTCCAAAAAAGTTTAATAATTTGTTGATTTTATTCGGAATTTTGGAGAGTAGTACTAAGCATAGTTAAGGTTAATTGTTGTTGTTCATTTAGCTTTGTTAAACTCTAATTTACCTTTTTAAGTCATCTGAATATTTAAATTTATGACAGACACTTAGGTAGGTATATAATTGTTCATTCATTCATCCTGATCAATAGATCATTCAAATTTCGTGGAGAGAAATGGATCTAATAGTATTTGTGGAAGTACAAGTAATTCATTATAACCGACTTCAACAGCAGAGTTTATTTTGGACGATATACCTGAACTTATTAAAAGGCAAAGGCTTTTATACTTTAATTTAACTAGCCGATAAGTTATAAGGAACCTGTCACTACATATCGATAAATCTCAATTCCATCATATTTCGCCATTTATTTGGACGTGGCCTTCGAGTCTTATCTCTACCCCGTAAAGGATAATGCATATATGGTACATATCATCATGTTCGTATCCCTTGTAGGGTAGACAGAGACAACAGTCTTAAAAAGATTCAAAGGATACGATAAGCTGTATGGTTTAATGATGGTTGCTAGCTCATAGCCTAAAAGAAGATTTTCAAGTTTAATAGCCTTTACCTTATTCGCCTTTAGAGGAAAATCCATGGAAAATAAATAGAGTCGTTCTAATATAAAGAGTCAAGATCCAGACGGCACTGAGAGGTGTTAAAATCAGTCTGCCTTATTAGTCTTGAAATATCAATTTAATTACGAAACTACTTACATTTTCTGTACCAGTGCGCCGTAACCAGCCAACGACAAACTTCCACGTTGAGAAACGTTCTTAACGTGGTTTTCTTAATCAACGTCGCTATAAATTCTGCCAAATATTTTCATTTAAATTTTGAGATCGTTTATTGCCAGGCCACTTTGAAAGTATGCGTTTAATGAAGGAATTCTTCCTCGTGACTGGGAAACGGCGCTTGCTATCAATTAGAAATATAGTCCATATTGTCATGTGTTAATATTCTGCGTACCGGTGTTCTTGAGACTTAGGAAACTTTAGGGAATAGATAATGCCTGGCTATTGTCTTTGAATTTTATTGGTAATCTAAACTGCTTTTAAATATAGTCTTAAAAGAAACTTATCTAAAAGTTGGTAAAAAAAGAACAAGTCAAGTGCATTTTGTTTGTTATCAAGCTTAGGAGATTTTGCGATTATTAATAATTTATGCTAAAGTAACTTCAAGTCTTTTTTAAATTCAAGCCACATTACTTATTTATGTACAGATAATTACAATTTCAAGTGTAATAGGTATTTTGAAAATTATTATCATAAACATTATTCTTAGACATTTTGTACTAAACATCCAACGTCATAAAAACCATTGTCTAAAAATTTATAGATAGATAGAATACCCTTTATTGCACATTTAATTATAACAACAAATTTATCCTAAGCTTATGTTAAGGAAATGTACAATTTTATAAGTTTATGTTTATGTTCAATCATAATCATCGTTAAATATCCAAGTATAATGTTTATTACATCATTTACGAGTATACTTCATGTTACATTCAGTAAGAACACGGAATACCTATGTCATCACAGTCATCACCACACTACACACTCATCATTCCCGTACGAACATATTACAATGGTCCTTAAGACACAGGAATAATCACACTAAAAGCTCTCCTTGTTACTAACAAAGCATATGTTTGTCGGGACCCTTCCACCCAGAGTTCAGATGTCAAAAGGAAATGCTCCAACTCCACTCATTTTTCATTCGTTCCCTTTTTAAGACTCCCACATTTTATTCTCATATTCCTTGTTTGTGCAATTATGGTCCTTTGACGTATAAAAAATGTACGTGTGTTTGTAAGCATTAAGTATTTATGCGTTTTGTTTGTTGTTTGGGTAACAGCTTACCCTTAATTTTCTATGAGATGTTTATCCAAACCCAAAAGAAAAATTATGCAACGTAGTAGAAAAAAAAATTTGCGTTACTGCCTTGAAAATTAGAAAAAGAAAAATGTATCTCTGTTGTATGAAGTTTACAATAGAACCACTGTAGTTATTTCCCATGGCTGTCGTTAAAAGCAACTAAGGGCAACCTGTCACTATCTACTTGAATCTCAATTCCATCATTATGCCAAACTAAGACCCAACTAAGACTTTTACAAATAGTTGACAAATTTAAGTGTAATTAAATATTAAATATCATAAATTGATGGACATATGAAAAAATTGGTACAATAAAACCTGCAATAAGGTGTAACAAGGTGTAAAGGCTGTATAAACAATTTTTTTGCACCTTTTTAAAAATTTCAAATATGCAAATGCTTAATATGTTTAACTAGAATACATCATTTTGCAACTTTATTTGTGTTGTATAGGTACTTATTTATGATGTTGCTTATACAACCTAAAGTTTATATCATCAATTAATTAAAGTAATAAAAAATAATTTTAAAGACAAAGGCCATTATTTATTCAAAATAAAAACTTCCTCCGGTCCATCGCAGCGGGTGATCTTTGGCTTAATCAACAATGAATATTCGAACATTATTTACAAGAATTAAATTCATCATCACTGAGAAACTTTCTATTGTGTACGTAATGGCGACGAAAAATGCCGCGTCGATATCAAAGCCCTTTGGACAACGTGAAGGGCTGACCTAATTTTAGGAACAAGCGGGAAGCACGTCCCGAGGGAGTGGACGCTGAATATGGAGAATTGAAATTAGTGTACCTGATCGCAGTCAGTGTTAAACGGTATGTGTGATATGTCTGTAATCACATGTTTGTGTGACAAAATTGAGAAACGAAATCTATTATATTTACTTGTTTACTTATATTAATACTTTTCTGTCTACCCTGCAAGGGATACAGACGTGATATATGTTGAAAAACAAAGTTTGCCATTATACCGGAGCCCACTCATGATTCCGCCAGCGTATAATAAAAACTCTCATTTAGTTTTCGTTCCCGTAAGGAATTCAGAATATGCTGCTCTAGTGCTCTCCTACACTTCTTGAGAAACTTACATAGGTAACGGATTTCAGCTTTATGCTACCAATAGTTTTGGTTGTAGGTTGTCTTAAAGTCAACTAATAATGAACCTTTCCTGTTGTCCACGTTGCGGCGTTGCGTTGTGAGTGCCGTAATCATGACACATCACATTGTCCAGTCATGTAAAATGCTGTCATCTTGTGTTTAACTAGTCGAGTGCTTACTTTTTAAGACATAATTTTAAGACGGCAAAACTTATAAAATATAATTTTCAGTCTTCAAATGACCGGAGATCTGTTCCAGGACCTCTGAAATTAAACTAACCTAATTATACCGAACTAATCTAAACATTTATAAGATAATTATGTATACCGAATGTTTTACTACATACAAACGTCTTTTTTAAATGAACTGTTATAAATTGTTTTTAAATCAAGTCTTACAAAATAGTCGTAGTTTTGTATTTGGGTGAAAATCGGGGTATAAGCCCCTTGGAGTGAACAAATTGAGGTCAAAACGCACATGGTAATCCTATCAGAATTAAAGTGATGGCTATTTCCTACGTATCATTGGTACGGCGTATATTTGTATATGGATTCCAATCCATCAATCCATTAGTGGGTTTGATGAATGGATCCAGTGCGAAACTATTTTTGGAAGCAAATTGATGGCACTGGCCGATCAGCGGTTGTTAAATTGGTTAGACTATCAAATTTGATACCTGTTTTTATAAAAAATAAGGTGCCAATACCTTTCTTTACACTTTCCTGTCGTGGGCCTGCTGGAAGAAATTTCTCTAGAAATAAGTAGTGCCCTTGTACTGAATTTCTCTTTATTTTAAGTTTTTTTTTCTTGTTTTCCTTGTTGTACATAAATATTTAAATAAACAAAATTTTGGACTCGTAGCGAGGAAATATTCTGTGTGCCTTTAAAGTTTGTAAAAGTTAATACAGTTAAAAGATTTTTATTTAAGGTGAAATAAAGTATTCCACCAACCTGCCATTATTTATGTGACCCTTTATTCTTGATACTATTAGAATCTATCTCCATATATACAAACTTGACAGTATGCGTGAATGATTTGGGCTGTTCAAAAGGAAAATTGGAAACAAAACCTTTAAATATCTACGAGTACATTCTATGTAAATAGGGGTTGAAATGGAACTGTCTGGAATTCCCTCATTTGTGTTCACCACGGAATCGCGAACGATTTACGGAGAAGGGTCGGCCGTAACAGGATTGTTATTTGATTATCGTGTGCTTGTATTGTATGTACATATGTACGCATAAAACGATTCTACTTAACGTTAATGTACTGTAATTTTGAGGAATGCGGCTTTTTATTTGAAAGCCTATTTCAAGATGCCGTGATGAATCCACCCAAGTTGGCGACACGAATGGTTGGTATTGGAATCGTGTAGTTTGCTGAGACTGAGTCTCTCGTGACAGAGTGGATATAGCATGCTTAAAACAATAGGTTTCGCGAAAATTGTTCTGTGAATTATAAGACATAACTAGTCTTGGATACCAATATACACATAGCCCATAAACTCCGAGTTTTCTTCAGGGAAAGCTCAAAAAAGACAATGTTGAGGTCGATGATGTTTTTAAAGAATCCTAAGCTTTGAATCCAGCAGTTGAACATACTTGTACAACTCGAAAACCGTTATGACGACTGAGATGTAACTGTATTTTCAATCATACCGTGTTCATTGTCCAACTGAAGGCCTTTCGGTTAAAATAAAGGCTTTGGGTTGGGTTTGGCCCTACATTTAATTATTTGGAAAACAATAGATGACATGGAACATGGTAACCCCTTGATATAATTAATTATGGTCTCGTGAAATCTCATTATGGTTTACATATCAAATGGGATAAAATTAATGTCAGGATATGAGTAAATACATGTACATTTGACATTAAATCGCATTGCTGAAACAATTAAATTTATTCGTTTATTAATTTTACTTAAGTTTTATTTTCTTACTTTATGTTATCGTCACAACCATTCATAATTTTACGACACAAAGTTACAGTGTGACTTACTTGCTGTTATTTATTTATTTAAACTTTAAACACGTAAATTGTACAACAGATTATCCTTTGCTTTCATAAGAAATTTATCTTCTTCAGCCCATATTCATCCACTGCTGGATGTAGGCCTCTAGTAATGCACGTCATTCTCCACGGTTTTGTGATTTTCTCATTCAGAAATTTATATTCTAGCAAAACTATTTGAAGAGAACTTTATATTTTATTAGCGATGGTTGGATTATTGTTTGTTTGATGTTATTGATACAAAATGAAGGAAAAATCAAATCCGTATAGGAATGTTTTCGGTGAAACTACAATAAATATAAGAGATATTTCTTTGATAGGTTTAACAGCAACTCTTATTTTCCGCACGATACACAAGAAATATTAGGTTCATGAAACATTAACAATATTTGTAGCACTTCACCAAAAAAGATGATAATTTCAAGAACATATCAGTTCCCCCCAGACGTGAAATAGCCGAAAACGAAAGTCAATTTCTCGTAACATACTGAAAGACCATTGATCACCTATAAAGTAGACTTTTAAAGTAGAATTTCCCGTTCCCGGGGGAATTTCCTACATTCCTTTCTTAGCGGATACCTACATGCCATAGAAACTATAACTGTATGCCAAGCAGGTCCATTGGTCCAGTAGATTGGGCTGTGCGTTGATAGAACAGACAGTCAGTCACTTTTGCGTTTGATATAGTATGGGTATAAAATTTACAGATGAGAGCAAAATCAAACAAAAAAAACGTCCTTACTTAAAATGCGTGTACTAGTAATATAGAAATTCCTAATGAATTTTCGAACAGACGATCAAATTTGATTGCTTGTTTGTAAGTCAATGGATAGAACGTCTATGTGAAAGACCCAAAAAAGTAAGAATGGGTAAGGACAGCGCAACAAGTCCTATCTCGGGAGGGGTGCGACTATCAAACGTTTTTGCTGACGTTATACGTGATGTTTTCTCGGAAACTGTTTCACCCTATCAAGGAAATGGGGAAAGTGAAAGTCGTATAAATATTTTGCAAGCGGAGTCTACCGCCCTATCTTAAATAATCATTCTTATTAATATGTGAATTTATGCTCATTTTCCTTTAAATAAACAAGTGCGTTTTGGGAGCGTGATATTTGGCCAAGTTTGCGCGGCTTGGGTTGAAATAAAATAGTTGAATTATGACTTCGAGTCAATGATGTTTTGCTGGTAGGTACTTACAGACTAACTAAAGCGTAGAAGCGGTAACGCGACCCTAACTAATAGACTGACGAGTTTTCTTCATCGTAGTTCTTTTTCCCACTAAATTCGATAGCAATTTTATTCTGGGAACTGATTGGGAATAACAACCCCTATAGAGCTCTATTTGCACGGATATTTGGTCAAGATAAATATTTACGAAGATAAAAACCAACCTATGACATTTGTGTACCTACAGTTAGCTGACGCCTACACATTCGCAATTTCACTCACATTAATTTATCACCGGAAAAGCCTTGGGTAACGGAATGAAAATTGCCAATAAAATGCCTACGTAGATACACTCCTGGTATTTTGCAAGCTAACTTGTCACCAGTTTACTCGTGTCATGTCCCAGTTATGATGTTTTGTTCCCGTTGGGACCAAATTATTTGTACTTTTATCAATATTATATTTTATGCGGCTAAAGACAGACGTAGGGCGTCGGTGGTCAACTGATAGAAAACTGAATAAAAATGAGTGATGCACATTTAATTCCTGCAGTTAAATCAATGGTATTTTCTGAGTTATTTAGTATAATCGATAACCTTACTATTATGGAAAATATCGTGAGAAAATCTGCATATTCAGGTAACTGGTTGTGTGAACTTGATCTGGTATTGTTGTTTCTATGAGTTTAATTCTGAGCCTCGTTTTCAGAACACAGTGTCCAGTAAGTAAGGACATGATGTGAAATGATTTAGCAATCAAGGACATTGCCGGTTGGAAAAGTTAACCTTTGAAAGAATATGTTGGTGTATCTATTTGTATTTAGTTTATCTTTAATTTTATAACTGTGCCGTGTGGTTACCGACAACAATAGAAAAACTGAATAGGGCCACTCCATCTCTTTCCCATGGATGTCGTAAAAGGCGACTAAGGGATAGGCTTATAAATACGGGATTCTTCTTTTAGGCGATGGACTAGCAACCTGTCACTATTTGAATCTCAATTCTATCATTAAGCTAAACATCTGAACGTGGTCCATCAGTCTTTATAATCTAGCAAAATATACTTAGCTAACACAAAAAAAAGCAGAAGTATATTTTTTAAACCATAAGGAATAAAAGGGCCGGTGTAAAAGAAAATACATCTGTATGAGTAATCGACGGGCGATCGAGCGGATATTGTTTTGGAATGCTAAAAGCGGCTGTATGCTGTTTCAAGTGATATTCCATGTCAATTTGTCACGTGGGTGGATTTTCAGATCATTTTATGAAATGGTTTCATAATTTTTTAATTGCTTAAAATTTCAGTTAATAAAGTCATTTCGTAACAAACAATGTCATGCTTTTGGTGTTTTTTTTAATTTATATCTTTCATTAAACTATGGCCATTGATTCTTGAACTATATTTGGCTCTTAAAATATTATAGATAAAGACATGATATGCAATATGTTTTAAATTTTCTCGTAAATATAACAATTGACCTTTTTCACTTCATCACCTTAGAACATAAAGATTTAAAAAATCTGCGCTCCTTATTAGACCTTATTAGATTCATGAATCAAAATCCTCGCCCGTTCTCTTTCATCTTACACTCTCAACTACTGATGTGCAAAATGATGCAAGTGCAGAATGCCATAAAAAATTTTGTTTCCCTCCAAAATTTCCAAGTCAGTTTCATAGCCACCGTTTCCCACAAAAGCAGTGTCAAACAGTGTTTTGTAAATCAAAATAGGGGTGGGGAGGTTGGGGGTTGGAGCATGGAGCCCTTTAGTCTGCCGAGTGACGGCGGCCGGCGCGCACGCGTCGTGCGCTTCTCCACGCGTGTACCGGTGCCAATGTAACCAAACTTCCTTCAGGAACTTAGTGTTGGACAGCAGTGCTATTTATTTAGGACCAGAGGTATATTTTTTTTAATAATATGTGCGTCTTATGAATTGCTTTCTATTGGAATGTGAAGTGATAGTGGAAGTTAAAGAGGTTTTCAGGTATTCTTTCAGGTTTTGAATGAGCTATTGTTTTTTTTTTTTTTATTTATTTTAACCACCTTTTTATCTACACAACACCTACCATTATGAGATACCACGAGAAATTGTGTAATAGGAACTTAATTGTGTAATGCCGGTCGTTAACTCTTTAACATGAGCATGATGATTTAAAATATGAATCAGTCAAAAATAGTATACTTTCAATATAATAATTCCAAATAAAGGACATAATATTTTTATATTAAAAACGTGATTAAATTGTCATAAAGAAAGAAATAGCTACAAATTGGAAAAAGGAAGATGATTTCTAATAATAAATTAAATACATACAAAAATTAATGTATTAAGTAAAATCTCAGATAGTTACATGCTGTCATGGGAAGCCCGGGTTTTAAGAAAATAGTAGAAACATGCATAAAGTCACACCTCTTTCCCAGAGTTGTAAGTAGTTCCCTATATAGGTACTTCTTTCGCTTCATCCACATTCATAACTCTCATAATGTAAGCTCGGCGTTTTCTGGTACTCTTGACCTGACCTTTTACCACTATGTCCCTGATTACATCTCGTCTCTATCCCTTACGGGATAGTGCCAACCATCCTATAGTCAAGAAGACCACGGCTCAGTACTGTATTATCATTGGTTATTCGTTCTCCATAGAAGCGAATACAGAAATAATTTCTTTTTATAAATATACTCAATTAAGTTTCCTGAAAATAATATTACATGCTAAGTTCAGTACTTACACGAATTCTATTTCCGGACCCCGGGCGTATCAGTACGAATGACGAGTATGTCAAGTCACGCAAGGGGTGAATATAAAAGAGATATACGTAATACACATACGACCTAATTTTAATATATAATGTAGATAGTATAAAGGTAGATTATAAGTTTATTTTGTAATAAAAACTGTCAAAATTAAAAAACACAACAATAGATAAAAGAAAAGGTCCACTCCATCTCTCAGTAGTATCAGAATATGTACCTGCTTTATTTTTTTATATCGAAGCCTTATTTCAATACCTCCTAGGAGATAAAGTCAGTCCGTTTTATGGAAGTCCAGCCTCCGTATTATCGCGCAAAAAACTATCACTATTTCGCTTTTCAGCGATGGTATTTTTGCGCGATAGAAACGGCGTCGCCCGGCCATGCTACCGAGGGCAGGTAAGACTTTCTCTAACATTTATATACAGCGATGTCGGATCCAAAAGTATTGTTTGCGAATTTTTAAGAATGTACAAACTGTGTTCCTTCTGGCAAAAATGAGATTTTAAAAACTCAAAAGGTTTTCGCATGTAGATTATCTTTATTGATTGCGTGATTATAACCACTGAACTGGTAAATATAGAGATAATCCCTCAGGATAGTCTCTGCGAGTCTGCTAAATCAATTTTGCCAATAGTGTGTTAATATAGTCGATGGAATAATTTAAACACTATTACACCATACTAACACAGATTGGACCATTCCATTCTTAATACACACTTGACCCCAAACACAGATTACCCAATTATTATTGGGGGTTTATCTGAGCCTCCAAGAGTGCTTCTTTGTATTCCGCAATCACATGTCGAATTTTAAGTCTCTAGACCCAATGTATCAGGCCGTGCGTTGTCTGTCAGTTAAGATAGAGTCTCTGCCTATCCCTCCTGGAGGAAAGCATGATTTTATGTCATTAGGTCTCGAGTTTTATGCCAGCCAGGCGTAGCTAAAAGCAATCATAATTACATTTTTGCATACTGAAAATGATAGAATCTGAAAATGGAGCGTAACTTTTAATGGATAGCAGTAAAATAATTTAATACCCACTTTTAGTAATGGCCCTGGTACAATGTTGTTCACATTAAATAAACAGAACAGACTTAATAATCTCTGTACATTATGTGTAACCGAATTAAAATATATTACCGATTGGAATATGGTTTATGGTGTATGTTAATTTAGTCGTCTCTTATAACTTCCATAGATAAGAGATGGATTGATTTTACCCTGAAGCGACAGGAACAAAAATTAAAACATGCTTAATGCCCTAAAATGCCCACTGATTAGATTGTTTAAAAATTCGAGTTTTAAACTGGCTTTCCGTATGGATGCTATAAAATACATATTTATCACATCTTCATCTCATAAGGGGTAGACATAGATGAATCAGTGAAAGATCGGCTGATGGAATTGAGAATCAGATAGTGACAGGTCTATCGCCTTATCTATCTAAGAAAAATCCCGAGTTTATAAGCTTTTGACATTTTATGCATGTGTAATGTGAAGCACTACAAAATTTATTTATTTTTCTAAAATGTGGAATGATCAGCCTGCGTCTATATTCCCATACAAGTACTGTCCGCGAACATACTAAAGTAAAATAAATGGGAATCTTTTGGATAGGCATGTATCATCTTTGTCTTCATCGTCACTTACCATCAGGTGAGATGGAAAACAAATGCATAATCAAAAAAGAATAAAAAAAATATTTTATTTATCCTCATTGGCCTTGAAAATAAAAAATCAATATTTAATTTGTAATTCTACTAATAAGATCTTATATCCATTAAATTTGTTTCCCAATAGCGGAAAATTTCCGAGTTTGTATCCCTGCATACGTGACCTAATACGAAAGAGGGTATTGTGATTGAAAGGACCTTAAGCCCGAGGCTTAGTTCAAGTTTCCAATAACACTGACTAATAGAAGCTGGTTCCGTTCCTAAGAACAGATTATAATGTATCTAGATTGCTTTTATCCGCAGAAGAGGCTATAATTAATTAATCAGAAAATATATTCCTTTTTTTCAATAATTATTCTTAACCTAACCATATTTAAATATTTAAAGAAATAGATTATACGTTCCTTTACTGTCAAAATACGTAGATATAATGGTAACTCGGGATACATATATATCACGCTATCAAAGGAAAGCCTATTGCTACATTAATGCCTAATTTAAATGTATTGTAGACCCTTGGCTCTAAAGGAAAAGGTCACTAAATCTGATAAAAGCCATTGCTGAAAGCTATTTTTAGAATGGATATTATTACACTATTTTTATTTTAACAGGACAAAAATATTTTCAATTTTATTGTAATAAAAAATTATTTCGTGTTATCATTAAAAATATTAAACGTGACCCGTCACATACTATTTCATACTTAAAGACAAAAAGTTAATAAAAAAAATGCTCTTAATTGCATATTTTTCAGTTGCTTATTTTACTTCTAAAATACGTGAAACTCCATTAAAAATACCAAAAATAAATACACGTATGACTAGCCCTAGCCTTAACAAAGTTTTTACGTTTTATTGATTGCTGGTTTAGCTTTTCAATGTATTTATTTACCTTTCAATAAAAGTCAAATGTACCGAAGAATGAAGTTGTTGAAGCTTATAAAAGGGACCGTTTTCTTTTGAACTCGAACACGAATGTTTACTGAAAACTGTTACAAATGTGTATTTTATACAAAACTGCGCCAAGAATCTCAAATAATTTATTAGAAATGCAAAAATTAGTTGATTTGTTTGTTTGTTGTCTCTTCACGCGTTATCTACTGAACCAGTCTTCTTCAAATATTACGTATTATTTACAGTGCGGACAGGACAGGTTACTTTATTATCCCGGGTAAAACTATAATTTAGTGGGATTTACAAAAATCCTGTATCATTTTGTAGGTGGCGCTAAATTCGCGGGTGTATGTGGCGCTAAATTTGTGCGTAAAGGTGGCGCTTAAATCGCGCGGGTAAAAGCTATAAATATAAATAATCAGATAATCCTGAAGAAATTCGTATAATTTAATGTTATTTGGATTAAAATGATATTGCTTAAAATTTCTATTGTTAGTTCTTATGTAATGTTAGTACTCTACGTTTTTTTTTCTTTCGTTTTAACAAATAAATATATTTACTTTTATACCATTTTACTCACTTTTAAGAAAAAAAATATAAAAAAGATGCCGGTCATACATTCGTATCAATCTTGAATCACAAAATTTAAATATAGCATGTTATTACGTATTTTGATAACAAATATCCTAAAACTACCTCAGCATAAATACATGTTAAAGTAAGCTGATTGATTCAATGATTAACTGTGACATATATCAACTAATAACCCATATTACTATACTATGTCTATAGACTTGAAATTAGGCATATAAGGGTACATTATGAGAGAGGATTTTCGAAATTCCTGCGGGAATGAAAATTAAAATTGTTTTCGCGCGGGCGGGACCGCGTGGAAACTGTAATTTTATATATAAATTAAACAACAACTAACTTTAATCAGTATTCTATAAATACATTATGTATAATGTTATTATTGGCCAATATAATGTAAAATAATCATTTTACATTATATTGGTCAGAACTCATAGGTAGGTCATGAATATCAAATTCAGGTAAATTAAATACGTATCTGTTTCAGAAACTTCAGACTTGCATTAATTATAAATAAGCTGAATAGTTAAATTGGCCTGTGGAATATGCTATCTAATAGAAACCAAAGGAAACGCCATTCAAGTAAAGTCCAAACTATTTGACTGATTGTAATAAGTTTGGCAAATGTGATTTGTTTGAAGAATAAACTTATGTATCTATTTACATACAAGTAATTTACGGATTAAATTTTCTGTATATTCATTAAATTTTAAATAAAATAAATGTATATTCAGAATTAATGTGCCTATTCCTATAATCTAAACTAACGACATCCATGGGAAAGAAGTGGAGTGGTTATACATTTTAATATTAAACTACCTGGAACCATCTAACAGAACAACATACGCCCAAAAATCTGTACCACTTAAGTGTAATGTCTTAAAATTTGAGACCAAAAAACCTTTGAAGGGTACACGAATAAAATATTGAAAGTAAAGGAAGAAGGAAAAGTTTCAAGGTTCTGTACCTACAACATTGTGTGCAAAATAAGATATAATGTTAATAATATTAATATATTATATTAAATTCCTTAAAACATTTTCTTCTATAACAGAAGCCAAATTCATTTTTTCACGATTTCTTCGCATACCACCGCCATAAATAGCTTTTGTGTAGTAAAATTGAATCGAGTACCAGAAATTGAGTCGCCGGGTCGTTATCTATGTATTTGTATGGGGACGTCACGGCCTGTCTCGGCTGGTTCGATATCGAGTTTATAGCATTACCCCGCTTTTTGGCAAGGGTGGAATGAGATTGTATTTCCGGGAAAATAACTACACGCTATGGGTTTGCACGTGTACAGTAGGCGATATGGAAAATACACGTTTTTTAATGGTTCCTGATCAAAATGTGTGATGTGCTTGATGTCCCAAGTTCTTCTTCAATAACTCTTCTTAATTATGTAATTTTTGAATACTAACTGATGCTTTTGGTAAGGGAAAACATTGCGAGGAAAATTGCATATTCAGGCAATTGGTTGGTTGATTCAATATTGGTTCCTCTGGAAAAGTTACGGAGGTCAGATGGGAGTGACTTTGTATAAATACCGACACGATGCGTCTTAAAAGGCGCATCGTAAACTTGATTTGGAGACTTTGCATTAATACCTACCATCATTATGAATATTATGGAAGTAAGCATTCAAATTTTTTTTAAACTATACCCACACACAACACAATCGCACCTAATGAATCCTGACTTGGAATATAAAGCACGAGAAAATGAAAAAAGTCATTACATCGAAAACCTTCCACCCGAGCTTTCCTTTCAAACTATGCTTTGACGTGAAGCTTTACCGGGATTGAAAAAACTGCTATGCGGTTCGTTACCCTTCAATGCAAGTGCTCGAATTTTACCAGTGACACCTGAAAAACTTGTTATCAGTAATACCCAGAAATAAATTCACAAATAGTTGAGTTATACATACAATAAAAAAAGCGTTTTGCGGGGTACCTATCAATGTGTTTTAAAATTTTCCGAAATAGTACCTAGTTTGATATTTATTATTAATTAAATAAACAAACATATGATAGATTTTTTTAATATTTTAACTTTAGATTATTTGACTATAGATGAGTAAAGAGATATGTTAAGGAGATTAAGAATATATTTTTTTTTATCTATAGACAATTTTGATATTATTAATACTTCGTTTCTCTTATCACGTATCAACTATTCCCGTGAGAGTTTACAAAAATTTAAGTGATGAAGTATGTTTATTGGGCTTGTTAATAAAAAATATCACCTTTTTCTTATTCCTGAGTCACGTAACTAGGGACTTTTAAGACAAAAGTGAATAAACATTACTCGCATAATCAAAATAGACTTTTAAAGCCAAAACGAACATAAGAGTACATTTTTCAACACAGTTATTCTAGGAAAAAATACGTCGAGGGTTTCTCCTTCCTAGAATAACAAGAAGAGTAAACAAGTATCTATTCTATTAAAAGCCTGCACGTAAACCTATCTCTTGAAGGAAATATACACTCGCCTTTATTAGGGTGGCTCTTTCAATACAGTTTCGAGGTGAACATGTTTATTTTTATGTAAGTTTATTTTTAACTAAGTAAACTTCTAGTTAAGGCAGCAGTTTCGCACAAAGGGCGGTAAGCATACTGAAAACCAAGACCAGATTATGAACTGTTTGCGTCAGGATCTTAGTAAGACGAGGCAAGCGAAGCGCAAGGGCACTACATTTTCGGAAGGTTTTGTTATTTTTTTAACCTTCATAACTTTGGTTTAATTATGTAACATAGTTACATTTTTTAAAATAGAATGCAATCAGTAAACCATTAAACATGCGAAGTTTTAATATACTTTAGATTTTACTAGTGTAATCTAGTCTTTCGGTCACACAACCCAAGTGTTGAGATATCTTTAGAGGCAATTCAAAACTAAATTTATCCCTTACGGGGTATACAGAGCCAACAGTTTTGAAAAGAATGAATGTCACGTTCACCGGTATGATTTAAAAATGCCAAATTACGCAACATGTTTACGTTTAAATGTATAACAAGTCAGAAATTTATATTTTGATGATTTCTTTTAAATGTGTATATATTCTCGTATTTGGTTGCACTCTCTACCATATACTTCAACGCCATTATAAGCCAATAAATTCCTTATATTTCGTAACATAAAATGCCATGACTTTTTTTCCATTACAAACTTTATAACTTAAACTTGAATGAATGAAACATTTTACTATTTAAAAGTTACATTAAACTATCTGATGTTAAATGCCCTAAATACTTTTTAATGGTTGCCACCTTATCGACATGGCAATTTATCACAATTTCTGGGCACTGGGTCCGTGACACTGCAGAATCATTGTGAAGGCGAAATCGGTCTTAACTATATTATGTTAATATTTACCTACTACCGTCTCGTATTTGAGTTTAACCGGTCTATGCGCAAAGTTATTATAAACTAGCTTTTATGTCGCCCGGGCGAATTTTGCGCAACCTACAAAAGAATTTTTCTTGCAAATCCCACGGGAACTATAGTTTTTTACCGGAGTGAATGGTATCCAATGTCCATACACTGAATTATCTGACGCGGAGTTTTAAGAAGATTGGTTTAGTAGATAACGCGTGAAGAGGTAACAAACAAATAAACTTAGTTTCGCCGACCGCCGAGCTTGCATGAAGAGAGTTATGAATGTGGATGAAGCGAAGGAAGTATGCAGAGATCGTGGCAAGTGGAAAGAGGTAGTCTCTGCCTACCCCTCCGGGAAAGAGGCGTGATTTTATGTATGTATGTAAGTATGTAAACTTAGTTTCGCATTTATAATAATATATAGTTGGGATTGGTAATTTGCAGTAAATTTTAATCAAAAGGAAAAGGGGTTTGTTACTAAATCTAATTTTACTTTTAGCCATAAAATAAGATAAAGTTAATATCTTTTAGTATCTATCTAAAAAAAATCACAAATACAAAAATCGAAGATCGGTTTTTTGGTAAAAATAACCTACTTTAACAAGAAATCTATTCTTACCATTTTAATGTTCGCGTGACTAAAGTAATTTGCCTTATTGCTACCGGGCAAATGGAATAGGTTTCAGTTCTAAAAAGCTATCAAGACAGTAAATTCTTAAGTAAATTATACAAGGTGTCTGGTAAATCGCGTTACATATTTAAGGGCATCAGTAAATCACGAACACGCTTAGTTTTATTAAATACTAGCGACCCGCCCCGGCTTCGCACGGGTGCAAAATTATAAATTTTATTATACATAAAAACCTTCCTCTTGAATAACTACCTGTTACAAAAAACCGCATCAAAATCCGTTGCGTAATTTTAAAGATTTAAGCATACAGACAAACAGACTAAAATAGCGACTTTGTTTTATACTATGTAGTGATAAAATCGACAAAAAGCTCACTTGTTTAAAAGATCCAAAACTTTCCCACACTTCTTGTTTTTTTTTTGATAAATAGGTAGAATTTTAACTCCCTATATTTTAAATCATTTGCAACGAAAATCGGATACTGAAAGAAACGGGAAGGTGAAGAGGCATCCTTCAATATCCAACGCGATTTACCAGATGTAAAAGTATGTAGTGCTATAAAAATTTAGTGTTGATAAGATGAGTATCTTATCAACACTAAATTTTTATAGCACTTCAACTTTATTTCGTATGAGAAAGTTGTTTAAATGTTTCATTGCCAAATATCATCAAAATCAGACTAACAGATAATAACCACCAAAAACGTGACATATAAACGAATATTTCCTCTTTATTATATTATCATTAAAATATTGATATACTGAAAACAAATACTTTGAAGATGTTAAAAGCAAAGTAAATAAGGAACCTTATTTATATTGGTCTCGGCATTGGCGAGATAAATCCCTCATTAGATATCGTTATAGAAAATATGGGAATTGATTAAGATAATAGTTGTTCATTTCATCATATAATTAGGTTTTTTTTTGAGATTCGTATCGTTGTAGCGGCTGATTTATTATTTTGTACACCTGCTTCCTCCTGGCTATAGTACATAGTCGTTGCATCCTCACCACTCTGGAGAAGAGCCCGGGGTAAGCCCCTGACCATAGATCCTAGATTGGGTGAGTCAGTTTTTTTTTTTTTCACGAAGCGACTTCCATCTGACGTCCGCAACTTTTGCAGGTAAACCTAACCCGTATTGGATCCATGGTACACATCCAGTTGCCTGAATGTGCAGGTTTCCTTACGATGTTTTTCTCACTGTAAGAGCATCGGTTAGTATTCAAACTAATATGCATAACTTTAAAAAAGTAATTGGTACATGGCCGAGGTGGGATTTAAACCTGTGCCTTTCTGCGCATCACGTATTTTAACCGGGCACCTTACCGACTCAACCACCGACGCTCAGTATTACTTTGTACACCATTCACAAACAAAAAAGTTTCAAATAAACTGTAATGCATTAATGCACTTCCTTTAATAAAATCCTTTTGTTCATTGTCTTCAGAGAGTTATTAAAATATAAAAATGGATTATCAATTTCCATTATAATAATCTTTTAACAAGGAAAACGCGGAAAAGATGACGAAAGCCTTAGTAATCCTCAGTAAAAAGAAAAGCGAAAATTCAGTAAGATGATTAATTGCGACAGAACGGTAGGTACATAAGACGAGATATTTCTAATTTGTATGTAAAATGTCATGTGTGAAATTCATGTAGATTTATGAAATAATGCCAGGAGGATGAATGATGAATACAATCAGATCAATTTAATTATACCTAATTGATCATAGTAATACCTAATATGAATGTGAAAGTTTGTAACTATGCTTGTTTATAATTTGTTTGATAATCTTTCTCAAAAACTAGATGACGTAAGTAGATAATGCATTGATCTTAATTTGATATAAGTACGGACTTAGAAATTTGTTAACAATAAATCCCCATAGTAAGAAGTAAAAGCTAGCTTCAAAAGAAGATTTATAGAAATATATAAACCAAACCTACATTTACCCTTGTTTGAATAGAACCAGTCCACATCTTTCCCACGGATGTCGTAAAAGGCGACTGAGGGATAAGCTTATAAACTTGAAATTCCTCTTGTAGACAATGGGCTAGCAACCTGCGACTATTTTAATCTCAATCGCATCATAAAACCATACAGCTGAACATAACCTTTCTGTCTTTTCAAGACTCTGTCTACCCCGCAAAGGATATAGACGTGACTATATGTATGAATGTATCCAATATTGGTTTGTTTCCCATGAAAAAGTTTGTAGAGGACAGACAGGAGTCATTGTGTGTAATAACTCGATATAGTCGTAGGATCCTGATCTCCTCTTATGAAGGTATGAGGACCTAACAATCTAACATTAGGATGATGATGTTAAGTCATCAAAATCACCACCAAAAAAGCTACATAAACTCTGTATGAATCAGAAAATAAGTTTATACTCCATTCCAAAAATAGCATCGTATGATTCGCAATGTTCGTTTAAAACACTGGCATTTTAAAACAAACTTTCATACGGTTGTAAGCCTAGACTCTCAAAACTAACTTTTGGTAGCAGAGAACTAACAAAGCCATTTGCTCGGTGATTTACATCTATTGGAAACATTAGAATGTAACCTTTTCAAAAAAGAAAAAGTAAAATATTTTAAATCAGGGATTTGAAAAAAGTCAAAGCTATGTATTTTTTTTAATCAAACTAATGCGCAGTGAAAGTATGTAGTCTCTGTGTACCCCTCCGGACAAATAGCGATTTTATGTGTTTTTATGTATTGATTGATAAAATTTACTTTTTCCATGAAAAATAAGATGAACATAATTTTTCATACTTCTGTCAAGCTATCTACCGAACTTGACAATATTTCTTTTTCTTTTGTAACATTTTCCCGTAAAAATAAAGATACATTTTGTTACACGGGAGGCATTTGATAGCGCTCTTTTGTGTTGTCTTAAAAAATGAAGTGAAAATGTTAATATTCTGATGCTACGGCATTATTATTAGGTAGAAAAATTTTTGAAATACTAAGTTTGAAAAAGTGTAAAATTTTCTTTTAAAGAAACATGGGGTGGTTCTTCGTTTAAAACGCAATATACGTAGATGGGCTAGTCATTTGTTACTGTGTCAAAAACTAAATCTTTAAAAATGTTCAAATTGACAGTTTACATACAAACATACATATGGTCACGTCTATATTCCTTGCGGGGTAGACAGAGCGAACAGTCTTGAAAAGACTGAATGGCCACGTTCAGCTATTTGGCTTAATGATAGAATTGAGATTCAAATAGTGACAGGTTGCTAGCCCATCGCCTAAAAAGGAATCCCAAGTTTGTAAGCCTATCTCTTAGTCGCCTTTTACGACATCCATGGGAAAGAGATGGAGTGGTCCTATTCTTTTTTGTATTGGTGCCAGGAACCACACGGCACACATACATAAATACATATTATCACGGTTATATCCCTTGCGAGGTAGACAAAGCCATCAGTAAGACAAAAAAGCAAGCCTAACGCATAAAAGAAGAATTACAAGATGACAAGCCTATAACTTAGTCGCCTTTACGACATCCATGGGAAAGAGATGGAGTGGTCCTGATCTTTTCCTATTGGTACCGGGAACCACTCGGCACATTGACAGTTAATCAAGGAATGAGATAATCGTACCTTGCATTGCAGTATTTAACATGCGATCTTTTTGTTTCAGACCTCGAGTCCACCAGTCATCTATCATGTTCACGCACCAACGACAACAGTCAGGCGCAGAATGTGACATGAACTAAGAAGAAACGTGATGCAACTATTAATGCTGAACTTCTTAATAATGTTCGACGTTGTATTCGTGTTCTTCCTGTTTTTGATCGCGGTGATATGCGTTCTGAGTTACATGCCTGGGAGGAAAAGGAAACAGGTTGTTGAGGAAGATGTAGACGATGATGTGATTCCTCCGCCACCTCTCTTTGACGATGCTGTGGCGTCCACTAGTCGGGATACGTACGTGGTGATACCGCCCCCTATGGATAATGTTACGGCTAAAGACGGGTGTCCTATACACGTGGTGTAGTCTAAGCACTGATATAATATGTAAGTATTATTTATTTTGGTATAACTATCAAGTTAAAATTAAGATTCAAACCGACATAGATTATATGTATTGGAGGGTATGACCAGAAACATGGAAAGATATATGAAATATTTATATTATATTATTCAAATAACTCACTTGAAGAAGTTGTCGTTTTTTTATCAATGCTTTTACTATTTTATCTTTTATATCGAAGAGTTCGGTTAGACATTTGTTATCAACTTTACCTACAGCTTAATCTTTAGCTACATTTAAAACCACAATGTCATGGTATCCGAATGAAATATTTCAACATGTCTGTATTTTAAGAAAGTAGATAATCAAGGGTTGTAAAATCCTTTTCATAATTTTTGGCTCTCCCTATTTATATCAGGATTTGTCCAGCTAACCCTCAATTTGTTACTCTGGAGTACTGTACGCCTTTTGGTCGACCCTTCCTAGCTTATTCGAGACAGTTTCTAATTTTCTCATTCCTGTACATACAAAGATAGATAGATAAAACTCTTTATTGCACCATAAGAGTAAAACATACAAAACAGCACAAAACAGACAGAGATGCTACAAAGGCGGACTTATCGCTAATGCAATCTTTTTCAATCAGCCTATGTACCTATAGTAAATACATATCATGTATTTATACATAACGGAGTCTTTCTCTCCTATCAATAAATTAAATGCTTAAATGGATGAGATAGAGAGAGGAGATAGTAGCAGGTTGCTAGTAGTCAAAATATGTAATACTATCTTGAGTGTCGAAATAAAATGGCTTTTGTAAGAATATTATTTTAAAAACTTTTTTGTTTCAGATCAACGTAGGAGTTTATTACGAAGGAGCCTTATGAGAATGTAGGTGTCGGAAAATAAATAGTAGTCATTTTTTACCAATTATAGGAGTATAAATAAATTTCTTGTTAAACTACCTTTGGTGGCATTAGGGACTCAAGAGAAAGTAACAAAGGGAATGGACTGTTATAGTCGAGTTATAGGAATGACGAAATTATAAAAAATCATTAATTGATTATTGGAAGATGCGCATTTTATGGTGGAAAACTCATTACTTCAAAATAGATAATTCCAAAATAAAGATAGGTATTTGACAGATAATGTTGAAAAGTAAGTGTGTAAAAGTCTTATTTATGTCTATGTTACAAATAAACAATATAAAGCAGTTGTACTTTGTTGAAATGCTTACTTCAATTTCAAAAGTTAGTCTTGATAATAACACTACACCGCTGAATAAATCAAGCGTTTAAGTATAACGAACGGTCATGCTTGCAAGTTTTAATTTAAGTTAATTGGTTAAGTTTTAAAAAAATAATTCATAATATGAACGAATACCTACTGTAGAAAAAGCAGATAAATTAACAACTTTAAATGTTTTACGATGGAATTATTGATATACATACCTACATCACAGTTACCCGTTCAATTACGTCAATCAAATTATTGCTATATTTTCAAACTACACATATTTGTTACGGCTATAATATCCATTTATCTAAATATAATCCGCTTCAAGATTATTTTTAGATAATGTGTCAGGTGAACAGGTGTTTCTATGACTAGAACCACATATGTTAATCTTTACATACATACATACATATGATCACGTCTACATCCCTTGCGGGGTAGACAGAGCCAACAGTCTTGAAAAGACTGAATGGCCACGTTCAGCTATTTGGCTTAATGATAGAACCGAGATTCAAATAGTGACAGGTTGCTAGCCCATCGCCTAAAAGAGGAATCCTAAGTTTATAAGCCTATCCCTTAGTCGCCTTTTACGACATCCATGGGAAAGAGATGGAGTGGTCCTATTCTTTTTTGTAATAGTGCCGGGAGCCACACGGTTAATCTTTACTATCCCTTCTTTCTGGCTACTTGAGTTATATTTAGCAAAATCCTATATAAAAATTAGTGTCATTAACTGTTAAAGCTTCCACACACAGAACCGATATGAATTAACGAAAGACAACGTTATTCAAAAGAGGCGTGAATTTTTGTAAACAGAAATAAAGGGGAAGCGATGTAATATGGCGGTTGGGATCACATAATATGTTATTTCATACAAACTTAAATGACACGAAAAATAATAAATAAATAATAACGCTAGAATCTGTTTAATCTAATATATTGCTCCAGACACTTTTGTTAATGAATACATTGCCAAACTAATAAATTCGTATTAGCGAAATGGCCAACCCGCTAACCGCACTTGTATAAATTCTCTGAAATAGAATCCTATTCTATTTAAAAGAGTACAATGTTAATTCGTTTTCATAATAAAGTGTTCAAAATTCGCGTCAAACATTTTCAAATGCTTGTTAAGATCAATGTGACTGAATTATAGATAGTATAGATAAATATAGTGCGTAATTCAATAGTTATATTTGCTTGCTATCTTGTCCTTAAGTGACAATGTTGGTGCTTACAGCACATTACTTGTAAGTAAACACCTCATGGCACTAAATTAATTTACGTTTGCCGATTAAGACACGTGTTTGCTCAGTAAATACTATGTTATGAGTTTGTCTTTAATTAATTTAGATTTATTCATATATATTTCGTTATAAATGTTATTATTAACTGTAATTTACATGGTAATTTATATCATCATACGCAATGTTAATTACAATCAAATTAAAATAGTACAAAATTTTAGTTACAGCTTAAATACAAGACAGATTTGCTGTTTTAATTGTGTGCTATCTAATAGTTTTAACGTATTTATTACTTTTTACAGGAGTGTAACTAGACGAAAGTTACTTTCAAATATTCATTTTAAATCATAATTAAGAATTTTGAAATGACATTGACATTTATTACAGTAATAGTCGCGTCTAGGTCGGCTCAAGTCTGTTCCCAAAGTTTAGTCGACCTAAATAGATTTTAACTCACACGGAGTTAAATTTTGCTCTAACTTATATAACATACTATCTCATTTATACATGTATATTTGAGCTCGTTTCGTCGGCAGTATTTCACAGACTGTTCTAAAAGTAATGACCACTTCCAACTAGAATAAAATTAAACTCAATTGATAAAATGTGAATGGATATTAGAAGTTACATTTAAAATTTTAGTCGTATAAATTTAGGATGAGAAATGTATACACCAACAATATTTTTCGTATTGTAAGTATAATATTTATTTCTCTACATGTAATTTTTAAATAGATCGTACTTTTGTTAAAAAAGTTGCCTGAATGTTTGAATACTGTTATGTAATTTTTTTAATGTACCTATATTATTTGGTTATGTTAATTTTATCTGTAAGTGTACCGTAAGTTTACCAAGCTTCTTTATTCATAATTTTATTTAAAATATCTATGATATAACCAAATATTGTCAATGATTACTCATGCGCGTATCAATAGAATTAAAAATGTACTAGATTAAGACTTATTGTAATAATAAAAAGACAATACATGTAATTCAAGTTTCTCATATCGTTATTTTTAAGAGATATTCTTTATGTCCGTTTTTCATAATAGTTTCAAATCAAAATATCAACAGACTAGTAATATATATTTATGGAATATGTATTTTTTTTTATCTGGTTATATGATCAAATTAAAATAACGATTTTGCATGCTTGATACACTTTTTTATTTATTTTATGTGATCATGTCCTGATTTTCAAGTCCTTGAAAAAAATTCTGTAAGTAATCAATTCTAACAAGAAAAGTCACGAAATATCCTATCTATATCTACTATCTCATTTATCTGTGTAGGTACCTACATAGTTTTTTATTAAATTTGTATTGTTTAACCCAAGATGTCATCGAAGTATAATCGGCCTAATTTTTCTAAAGTTCTGAAACACTATCAATTTGAAACTTTTATGAAGATCGCCTCAATTAGCCTTTTTGTTTGAAAAAATAGCTCTAAATATGTAAAGTAGTGTACAATATTGTGTGAAATCAATACGAACTTAATGTTGTGACTGATGAATTGACAAATTTTGTAATTTTTCACAGGAATTTATTAATTGGAACATTTCATTTTTATTAATGAAAAAAAAATTAAAACGAAAACTGAATTATTTTATAATAAAGCTATTTCTTTTAAAATGCCTCACTTAAAATTTTTTTATGTTAATTTTTCCTTGTTTGTATCATGAATACATGTATTTAAACAATAATTAATTCAAATACCTTCCTTTTAATTACGTAAACATAAAATTTATATTTCGAAAATTTTCATATGGAAATTGCAAAATCATAACATTTGGGAGGAAATAAACTTACCGAAATGACGAAAAGTGACAAATGGCTTCTTAGATAGAATTAACAAAAACAAGGAAAAATAAACATGTTTCTAAAATATTCTCATATTACGGAATGGAAATTTCAATAAAATCTGCCAAGAGCAGGCTCAGCCGCGTGGATGGTTCCATTCCTGTTTTTTATAAATATTTTCTTCTAAATTATGAATTATGTTTTAATAAAATGAAACCATGAAAACCGAAATTGTAAAAATGTTCATTATTAACAGATTTTCTGTACTTATATCTAAAATAAATGTTACCAGAAGAATTTAAATTTACTTGCTTTCATGTTAAAACCTAAATTCGTGTTAATCACTTGAATGCGAATAAAAAACGCATTAAACTTATGTAGAAAGTTCATTTGAAATAATAATACAGACTAAACCAATTAGCTTGGTACTTAAAAGGAATTCAAATACATACATATACTATGTGATAAAAATATACACAATTTTGAAAAGTAGATGATATAGACAACATTGATTTAAAATTGTTATATCAAAAAGACGCATATAATGTAATGAATAAAATGCACTAATGCAGTGTCGTAACTTATATGAAGTTTTATTACGTTTTTTAATAATATTGTAATATGAATCTCAATTCAATCATTAAGCTAAACAGCTGAACGAACGTGGCCTATCAGTATTGTCAAGTCTGTTGGCTCTATCAACCCCGCAAGGGATATACACGTGATTATATATGATGTATGTATGAACAATGAACTCTGGGTGTTAAAACAAAGCGGCGAATTAGTCACGCAAAGAAGAGAAAGAGTATTATTAGATATGAGATTGTCATTAAAAAAATATAGAGAGCCATTAGAATAGACATCTGTATTAAAATTGTCTCTTGTTTGTTACTTGTACTTGTACTTAGGTATTATGTTGATGTCGATCAGCTTCCTGCCCTTCTCTGTACACTACATTAGGTATATATTACGAGTATTATAACTATCTGCAGTAATTTTAATGAGAATTAACAGAAACACACTTTTTATATGTAAGCATTAAGCTTAATTTTGACCAAATGTGGTGAATTAAATACATACATACATACATATGGTCACGTCTATATCCCTTGCGGGGTAGACAGAGCCAACAGTCTTGAAAAGATTGAATGGCAACGTTCAGCTATTTGGCTTAATGATAGGATTGAGATTCAAATAGTGACAGGTTGCTAGCCCATCGCCTAAAAAAGAATTCCAAGTTTGTAAGCCTATTCCCTTAGTCGCCTTTTACGCCATCCATGGGAAAGAGATGGAGTGGTCGTATTCTTTTTTGTATTAGTGCCGGGAACCACACGGCAGAATTAAATTGATTATTATTTTTATAAAAAAAAATATTCTGGATTACGATGTTTTAGCGTTAATCCTACGCATAAGGAGAGCTGTGTGAAGTTTTCACAAGTTATATTTTTCTTTGAATCCCTTTATAATTTACCGACACTTTGATCAAAAGCCGCCAAATAGCTTTTTAAGCCTCTCTCTACCCAGTAAGAATTTCAAAAATTACCTGGATACCTGCAAAAGACTTTTCAATTATGAAATTTAATTACACGCAAATTTAAGAATTATTGTAGAGTTTCATTGTTATAAAACGGAAAGACAAAACAGAAAAAATAAAATTTTAAAGCGTTATTGCTTACACATATACATACATATAGTCACCTCTATATCCCTTGCGGGGTAGCCAGTGCTGTCTGTCTTGATAAGACTGAAATGCCACGTTCAGTTGTGTGCCTTTATGATAGAATTGAGATTCAAACAGAGACAGGCTGCTAGCCCATCGCCTATAAGAGGAATCCCAATTTAATAAGCCTATCCCTTAGTCGCCTCCATGGGAAACATCTTATCTAACATTCAACATGGGTAACGGCTTACATCCATGGGAAAATATAGAGTTGTTCTATTCTCAATTGTCGCAAACCACACGGCACAAATCATATGTACGTATGTTGATATCCGATATACAGAAGACATTTCCGGTTGTCCGATTAATACCTAAATTATAACGTGGTTTCATTGTCACCAAATGGCGGCTAAGATTAGATTCTGATATCACGGTGTACATATTCAGTTAATACAATCATCATTCACGGCATCATAGATCCACTCCATATATTTCCCATGGATGTTGTAAAAGGCAACTAAAGAAAAGTGTAGTAAACATCGGATACTTCTTTAAGGCGATAGATTAGTAACCTGTCACTATTGGAACCTCAATTCCATCTTAAGCCGAACCTGGCCTTTCAGTCTTTTCAAACTAGTCTATCCCTTCATTCCTTTCTTTTATATAGATGTAATTATATGTATGTGTAATCATCATCAATCAATATCTTCGTTGAACTTAAAATTATAATAAGAAACTTTACCAAAACTCCCTTTAATTAGCGATTCTGCCCGAACCTCGAGAAATTCTGACATACTCGTAATGTACCTACCATCATTCCTTTCTTTTATATAGATGTAATTATATGTATGTGTAATCATCATCAATCAATATCTTCGTTGAACTTAAAATTATAATAAGAAACTTTACCAAAACTCCCTTTAATTAGCGATTCTGCCCGAACCTCGAGAAATTCTGACATACTCGTAATGTACCTACACACAATGAATTTAGTAAATTAATGAAATAAAAATCAATACGTTCTTATAAATAAGAAAATATTGATTTTCATTCAGTCTTCCTAAAAATATAACCTGTTCCGAAAATACCAGTACTGTCAATATAAAAATAAACCTCCCGAGACGTTTAATTAAGAACCGATAGCGAGCGTCGAGGTATTTTAGACCCTCCCGTAACGGCACCTGCGGCAAAACTTTTCAATAGATAACAAATATCGGGAACGAAGCCTGAAGTATTTATTATTTACAAAACACAGACGCTTTTGCTTATGCTCTCCTGGTTGGTTTGTAAAATTTATTTAATACTAGCAGTTGTTCACGACTTTTTCCGCCGTAAAACGTAGTGTGACAAAAAAGGTGACCCACTATTTTGCCCATTTTTAAAGGTAGAGAGATATTTTTTAGAAGTTTTTTAAGTTGTTGAAGTTAACAATTTTCGTGTTATGCGAATACAAACAGACATACAGGCAGAAACTAAAAATCGCATTTTTGGCTTCTGATGCCCCAAAACGATCTTTTGGAAATATGTTTCAATTACAGACATCGATCATTATAATATTTATTATATATATGTATTTGTAAGAAAAGGTTCATGTTTTAGAGTGGAAAGTCAAGAAAACAATTTTTAACGTGGCCATATTTTTCTGATAGCGCAATAATTTGTGCGGCCTTCTTCAAAAACTATTGCTTTTGTTTTACTTACGGTCACTTTCAATCCTTCCTTATTCAAAGATTCATACATACAGTTTAACATCTTCAAATCGACAACACCCTTTTTATGTGTGAAATCATGACATACTACATTTCTGGTAAAGTACTGGCGGTATTTATAATGTACTGTTCCCCACATACAAGCGATTTGATCGCCGTGTCCGCTCATGCAGGCTCGTCGGTATTACTCGCCTCGCTTCACATGGTGGCAACATTGGATTTTTTTTCACATTGTGTACCATTTTCCGATATCCGCCCAGCAATGGACGTGTAAACTTGATCCCTTTGTCCGTAATGAAATTAAATTGTTGGCCGAAATGTAGGGTGCGGATTTGAAAAATGAAAAAATTCTTTGTTCGTTCTAAACAAGGACCATTAAAGGATGACATAGTTGACTTATAAATAAAAATAATTTGTTAAAAATATTAACAAATTATTTTTATTTATAAGTCAACAGAAATATATGTATAAAGTAAATAACTTTATACATATATTTCTTTCCATTGCAGCTGCTCCTTCTTTATACTAAAATTCCCGTTTCCTAATTGTCATGTGATTTAACAAAAGAGTATATTTGCGAGCGCTTTTAATTATATTTATAATTTGCTCTATGATTCCTTGGGATGCAATAAAGTTATTGTAATCTATGTTTGACTTTATTTCATCAAAGTTTCATTTAAAGCGAAACAGACATATAGACGTGTTTTGGATAAAACAATAATAGTCAAAATCATTACACTTATGCAGGTGAACAATTACCTTAATACTTCTCCAAGTAATGGAATCCGACCTTATTTAAGGTTTAATTGATACATCCTCGGAGTAACATCCGTGGTCTAATGGAACTATAAATCGTTTGAAACCGTTCCAAAAGTTTTCATTAGTGAAAGCTATCCTATCGCAATAATGACTGAGATTAACTTACACAAATTGATGTAAAAATGTCGTAGATTCAAATTGTGATGTATGAGCATAGAAGTCAGGTCTTTATTCTTTACGGTGTAGATAGAGCAGTTTCGAAAAGGCAGAGTTGAGGTGAATGGTATACTTGGGATTCTTCTTTTAGGCGATGGGCTAGCAACCAGCTACTATTCGAATCTTACATACATACTTACTATAGTTATGTCTATATCCCTTACGGGCTAGACAGAGCTGTAAAATAACAGTATTGAAAAGGCTGATAGGCCACGTTTAACTCTTTGGCTTGATGATAGAATTGAGATTCCAATAGAGGTTTCTAGCCCATCGCCTAAAAGAAGAATCCCAAGTTTATAAGCCTAACCCTAAGTCGCCTTATACAACCTACATGGGAAAGAGGAAGAGTGATCCTATTCTTTTTTTTAATTTGTGCCGGGAACCTCACGGCACCAATATTTTAGTAATAATTCAGATCTCACTTTACGCCATACAGCTGACCGGTTCTGCCTACCCCTTAATACATATGTATGCTAAACGAAAAGACAGAGAAATAGAGAAACATAAGACAAATACTTTGTGGGAAAGGAAAGTGGGAATCGGATTCCAAATTGACACATCATTAACGTCTTCAATTTATACACATTTTATACTTATATAATTCTATCATATAATCAGAAGCCGACGTATGTGTAAACTTGTCACTCTATTTAACATATAAAATGTAAACAAACACACATACACACATCACAAAATCCTGAGGATTTCGCGCCTTCCCAGGTACACATTATGGCACCATTCCAAGCAATCCCGCGCCATGGGTCCTGATGTGCGGTTATGTCATAAATTAATGAAATTACAGACACTTTCATAGTTTCAACTAACTTATTTATACATACATACATACATATGGTCACGTCTATATGCCTTGCGGGGTAGACAGAGCCAACAGTCTTGAAAAGACTAAATGGCTACGTTCAGCTATTTTGCTTAATGATAAAATTGAGATTCAAATAGTGACAGATTGCTAGCCCATCGCCTAAAAAGAATCCAAGTTTGTAAGCCTATCCCTTAGTCGCCTTTTACGACATCGATGGGAAAGAGATGGAGTGGTCCTATTCTTTTTTGTATTGGTGCCGGGAACCACACGGCACTACTTAATACTTATTTATTCAGATAAAGGGAAGTTTCTTTGGGCGATGGGTTTGCAATGAATCTCAATTTACGGCTTAACGTGACCAAAAACGACAAACGTGATTGTTGGACCCCGTTGTTGTAAATAAAGAAGTATGCAAGGATCGTGGCAAGTGGAAGTGGATCGTGCCAAGAGGGCTGGTTGCGTTGGTTACAGTTTATATGTTGCATTGCGCGTGAAAGTATGCACACAATATACTTTTCTGTTTTTATTTTATTTTATAGTAACATACCAATATCCAATACCAACCCGCATTCTATTTTCAACTCATCCTCTTTATTGTATTATTGACTAGCTTTTGGCCCTGAAATATCTCGTAAAAATTTCATAATATTTATAAATACAAACTGAAAACCATACAGCTGAGAATCTGGCTCTCCAGACTTATTAAGACTGTTGGTCTCTTAGTCTGTTAGACTCTGTCTACCCCTCAAGATATATAAACCTGATATGAAACATAACCACGAACCAATCTGGGTAAGATTCTCTTGTTAGAAGCTACAGAATCTCTTTCAGTCCATTTGGAATGAAACACACACTTACTGCATTTGGTTGTCAAATGAATAAAGCAAGAATGATGCGTAGGTGCAACCGAGAACACGCGGAGATGAGAGAGAAAAAGCGAGAGAGAGAGAGATGTCTCAAGCGGATCCCGGGCTCCTCCTCAGAGAAGTGAGAAGGTAACAAGGAGAATGATTACAACTTCTAGGTACTGCCGTTAAGGTCTCGAATCCAATTATCGTTAAAGACTTTTTTAAAATTATGTATTTAATTCACCAAATGTTCACTGTTATTAAAGTAAATTAACTATTCAAATCACGTCACGACTGTTTCATGCAGGTGACGGCTCAGAAAAAGCACCACGATGGCAGAAAAAAATATTCATTTATAAAAATTTTACATTCGCAATTATTTTGTTTAATTATTATGATTTGTTTTAAAGAATGTTGGTAACAATGTTAAGGAGATAAAGTTATAAATTTTAATATATTATATGTACACGGCGTTTTTCCCGCTGAGATTATTATATCTCGTTAGATTATGATACCCACTTTCAAAACATTTTAAATTCAAGCTAGTGTGAAATTCAACAATTTCCTTGATATTTTATCGGCTTTCCATTGTTCGTGCTCAATGTGAATTTTGGTCAAAGCATTGTGTGCTTAGGTCGCCTGCATTCTGCCATTTGCAATTCGACTAAATCCTATTTGGCATAACGCCCAGCCATTGTTCACATCTTGTGGACCTCAGTTATGACTCCTACCGTAAGCTTTAGTCCTGATGTTTGTTTTTGATTGTGACCATTATTTGGTGCTTTCCCGTGGATCTCGTAAAATGCGATAAAAACTTAGGATTCCACATGTAGGTGATATGATAATGAAATCAAATTCGAGGACGCCAAAAACAAGTGGAGTGAGAAAAGTAGAAACACTTCTGTAGAGGGTACAACCAGACACGCAGAGACGAGTGAGAGCAAACGTTGTTTTGCCATATCAATATTTTTTATGAATTTCTAGTTAAAAAAAAAAATTTAAGGGTGGACAACCCTTATCACTTAGGGGTATGAAAAATAGATGTTAGCCGATTTTCCGACCTACTGAATATGCATGCAAAATTTGGTTAAAATCGGTAAAGCCGTTTCGGAGGAGTACGGAGACAAACATTGTGACACGAGAATTTTATAAATAAGATTTATCAGGATCTAATATACTTTTTCGCTCTTTCTTAACATCGTTTTAATCAAAACAAATACGTGCTCCTTTACAGTAGGCCTGAATTTATGACGTCACTTTCAAAACATACTAACATTAATGGCCACTTTCGTGATATTGACGCCTTCTATAAAGCACAATTTTTATGGTAACCATTAAACATACACATTTACTCACGTCTATATCCCTTGCGGGGTAGAGAGACCCAACAGTCTTGAAAAGATTGTAAGGCCACGTAAATTGAGTAAATTATAATATTTTATTTATCTCCATTATATGTATATTATAAGTACGTACCTAATTTATTCTAAAAATTGACATTGACTCAATGTCAGACTATGAAAAAAACATAAATAAAAAGAAATGTAAAGTCATTTTCCTACTCTATGGCTGCAACTGAAGGATTTCCAGCCCATCCCATAACTGTCAAACTGATTTTAAAAAGACATATTAATTAATACTTTTAAATACCTCTAAGTGGTATATAGGTTTAGTAATTACATAGATATAGATCAATTATTTGCAGGTACAGAAAGATACTTAGACGAGTTATGAATGTGGATGAAGCCGAAAAAAGTATACAGTGACATAATGTCAAATGGAAAGATGTAGTTTCTGCCTACCGCTGTAGGTATATATATATGTATGTCCTTATTCATCCTAGGTCAGTCAAGTGTGTACCAGTTGATTTTTACGCCTATAAGTGGACTAGTTTTCTAGATACATACTAAATTAGTCTCGGAACAGGAACATTCAAAACTGCTGATCCTATTTTTATGCCCATATGGGCATAAAAATCGATTTAGCTGGCTTTCGATTTCCATGTTTGGGAGAGTTTGTTTTTCTCATATTTTCACCGATAATTATTTTCCATATAAGATTTAACTGATGGTTTAGTGGTTAGAGCGATCGGTTTTCAAGTCGGAGTGCCCGAGTTTGTCCCTCGGCAACGAATAGTGTTATTTTTAGTTTTTACTACTTTTTGTATGTTTACTTTTCATGAGTGACACCGGGGAAATGATTTTCATCAAACTGATGATTATCAGCAGATGGCACCATAGGAAGAATAAGGTTATAAAATTAATTTTTACTAAACACAAAATCTATTAAAATTAAAGTTGCCACACATATTCTTTGAGCAATTTCAGTGGTTCACTTAATTTATTAAGAATGTCGTAATGTCCATCAAATGTCCGATCCATTCCATAATTAAATATTGTATTAACTTATATAAGAAAAGCAGCATTGTAATAGAAAGTAAGTATTTTCTAAATCGGGATTCAGTAACGCACGCACTCACGTACATAGTTAAATAAAATGATTAAAAATTTTTTGAATACTTTAGAAGATCCAGAGCGACCTCTTCTAGGTCCAAACTATAAGTTTTTAATAAAAATGGGCATGCTATTTCCGAAAAACAAACTAGGCAGATTTTTTTTCTATTTTTTGCCACATCCAGTCGCAGTTATCACTGCGGCAGCAACTTTCGAGTTGTATTGCGTGAGAACAGATCTTAATACAGTATTGAACAATCTTAAATTTAGCACGCTTGGGCTTGTGATTTTGGCTAAGGTTAAAATATTCATATTTGGGCAAGAACGATGGCGTAAGATCATCGAATATGTAACTGAAGCTGACAAATACGAGCGGTTGACGTGTGATGAAATAAGAGGTAGAATCATAGAAAAATATACTAAATTCGGTCGACTTGTTACATATATTCACGTAGTTATGACGGGGTTGACTTTCATCGCAATTACCGCATCTCCTATGTTACTTTATTCTTCGAAAACACTAAGGAATAATATACGTAATGGAACTGCACCATTTCCCCATATTGTAAGTATGTGGACGCCGTTTGACAAAAATCAGTTTCCTGGTATTGTAATACTCATCACCTACCAGACTCTCGGAGCTCTGTGGGCGACTGGATTCATGCCGGCATGCGACTCCATAATTTTAGTCACAATGTTATTCTTTGGAGGGAAATTGGAATTATTGCGAGAAAGAAGCAAACAGATGCTGGGAACGGACGGTAAAGGGATCTCAGATGAAGCAGCTAATAGAATAACTGGTGAACTTCATGATGCACACGTATTGCTTATGGAGTAAGTAAAATAATTTTACATTTATTTTATTTGAAAACAAACATAATTACATAATATTATACTAAAGTGATATGTAAGTATTTATTCATCACAAAACAGGCACACATAACAGATGAGATAGAAAAAGAGCTGAATGTAGTCAGCTCTTTAATTTAGCTTGCTATCAACTTGCGCTAAATCCCGACTAATTTTAATGCAATAACTTTGTTTTATCTTTTACCTACTGAACCTAACTTGCGTGTATACCTACTCGTATGATTAAGAGTTCGGTGAAGGACATAGGAAACCTTTGACTTTAATTTTTTTTTTGCATTTTTTTTTTCTTCTTTTGATTGCAGGTTAAAGTTAAAACTTTTTGAAAACTCGTATTTAATTGTACATTTCAGACATATGAAGATGCTAAATACTATAGTATCGCCGGTCATGTTCACATATGTTTTCGTCTGTTCCTTGATGATCTGTGCCAGTATGTTCCAAGTTGTTGTAAGTAACGAACAAAAATAGAATAAAGTTAACGCTAGTGAGGTCTTTCTCAAGATTTTCTTCCTGAAGCGAAGAACCTACCCACTTTTTTGTGCTTAATCCTACATTCATGCAGGCTCGTCGGTTCAGTTTCCCTTAACTTAACTTTAGACGCACACCCTCTCTGTAGTGCTGATAAAACTATCACCGCCAATTCCTTTTTACCGTGGAGACATGGGGAGTCCCAGGAACGCGGTTGTCTCGACGCGGCAGTGCCTGGGGCCGTCAAGAAACAGGATGTAGGTTGTGCAAATAAAACAACGAAGGTTGACTATAAGTGTACCAAGCCGCGGCGGCAAAAACGTGGATCGAGCGGGCGCAGCAAGTCCCGGTATGTGTATCTTATCATTGATGGAGCACTTTCTTAGTAGCTTGCTGTTTCTTGAGGCTAATTCACTGTTGAACCGCTGGCTGTGTTCCAAAGACAAAGAGCGAGCTACTAAGTCGCTCCCATTTTATCCAAAACAAAAATCAAAGCCTTCTAAACACTATAAGTATCTATGTGGTGATAATAGCTATGTACAATGCCATTTACAAAGCTATTTACTATGAATGGATTTCTTATCACCACCTATCTGGGAAGTAAAATACTATGACAATGACATAACGATTGTCTTATTTCTCCAATGAAAACAGCAAATTATTTAAATGTGTAGATATGTAATAGTTAAGACAAACAACTGAACGTGGCCTTTTAGTCTTCTGAAGACTGTTGACTTTGTCTTCGCCGCAAAAGATATAGATGTGATTATATTTATGTATGTAAATACTTTTGATGGCATTATTTTTTTCTATGTTCACAGAATGCAACAACAACGTTTGAGAAGTTTATTTTGCTGCAATATCTGATCTTCGCCATAGCACAGCTGTTTCTCTTCTGCTGGTTCAGCAGCGAACTACAAAGAAAAGTGAGTCAAATAAAGATATGACTGATTGACTGACATATCAAAATGATCCACCAATTTGAAAATTGGCAAATCTCTAGATCACAAAAGTAATCGACATTACTTTTAATGTGATCTAGGGTGCATCAAGAGATGATTTCTCGAAGTTACAGAGGAAGGGGGGTACTAAGGGGAGATATAAGACTTCATGGAGTTTTTCGAGTTGCGTGGACGGGGAGTTCTATGGTTTTTGTTTAAACAAGAAAAAACTTTGGACGAATAAAATATTATTCACCGAGTTTCAAGCGTTCACCCCGATTACTTTAAAAAGTTCTTCCAGCTAAGTTTCAAAAGCAAACTTGTATATGATAAAAGAAAATATATTATATTTATTATATCATTTTTCATTAAATCACATAATCACGCCAATATCCCTTGCGGGGTAGACAGAAACAGCAGTCTTGAAAGACTGACAGGCCACGTTTAGCTTTGGCTTAATGAAAGAATTGAGATTCAAATAGCGACAGGTTGCTAGCCCATCGCCTAAAAGGAGATCCTAAGTTTAAAAGCCTATCCCTCTGTCGCCTTTCACGAAATCCATGAGAGAGATATGTCCTGTTCCTTTTGATAATGGTGCCGGTAACCACACGGCACATTTTTTTAATTCAAAAATGTTTATTTTTGCTATACTTGTGTAGAATGAACTAGTCATGCTCGGCCCCTACGAATGCCAGTGGTGGGCGGCTAATGCACGGCAGCGGAAGAACGTGATGATACTGGCTGGGCAATTCAGCAAAGTCTTCATCTTCACTGCAGGGCCATTCTCGAACCTCTCTTTGGAATTGTTTGTTTCGGTAACTATCAGTAAAGAACTTTATTTTATATTCTTATTTACATTCACACATACATATAGTCACGACTATATCCCTTACGGGGTAGACAGAGCCAATAGTCCCGAAAAGACTGAATGGCCATGTTCAGCTGCTCGGCTTAATGATGAAATTGAGATCCAAATAGTGACAGGTTGCTAGCCTGTCGTCTAAAAAAAGGATCGCAATTTCATAAGCCTATCCCTTAGTCGCCTTTTACGACATCCATGGGAAAGAGATAGAGTGGTCCTACTCTTTTTTGTATTGGTGCCTGGAACCACACGGCACATTCTTTTTTTAATACACAAAAGAGAACACTGACTGACTGATTGAGTGGCATATAAATGCACAGTAGTACAAACATGTAGGTTCCTTGATGTTATCTGGGGCCGCATTATGTTTTGATAGCGGGATATTTTATTTTACACGAGTAGAGTCACGGGCATTTGCCAGTTTTTCTAAATACTCGTAATTCTCAATTTTATTACAACATTTGGTATTATAGAACATTGTTTATCTACTATACATGTAGCGGATCTTAAGGAAGCTTGACTTCATATACACATACTTACACAAAGTCAAGTTTCTTTCCCGGAGAGGTAGACAGAGACTACATCTTTCCACATGCCACAATCTCTGCATACTTCTTTCGCTTCATTCACATTCATAACTCTCTTCATGCAAGCTTGGCGGTTTTTCTTTCTATCTACATGATTAAACAATCTTAGCATACTCTTTTCTATTCATGTTACTATATTATAGTGGTTCATGTAAAAACTTGCAGGAATATGCGGGTTTCTCTTTAGAGAAGTGACCACGCAATTGGAAGTAATGACATAAGAATTCAACCTTTTGGGCCAGGTCTGTTTTTTTGTACAATGAACTACCACAATTAATGCGATTTATTTATATTAATTTGTATGACTTTTTTTACAGGTCGTAAAAGGCGCATACAGCTTCTATACTTTGTTGCGTGACTAGATTTCTGCACGGAATAACTACTACAAGTTCTAACACTTAGCAAGTATTTACTAAAGTATTAGTCTGCGTTTATGTTATATTTATCCCGTATAGATTCGATTTACGTACATTATACATGGTCATAGCTGTACAAGTAAATCAACGATTTATAAGTACAAATACTTTATCGAAGCGCACAAGCATCACGAATATATTAAAATAACTTTAAAAATATGCTTTGATTATTTTTTTGTCATAATTTAACATTCTTAAGGTAAGCGTCCATATGAGGGGATCGGACGCATCGGACGCATCGCACGCAAAAACCATATATTTCTGTTTTTTTTTCTCTAAGTGTAAACTCTATTTTAGGGAACATAGTACGGTTGTTTCTCAATTTGCCTTCCTCATTGCATTATTTGAGTTTCACATTATATGAAAAGTTAGCTCTTAAATTTAAGAAGGAAAAAATGTCCATCGAGCACAGCTCGGTTACCCAGGTACTAAAGATAAAGGTATACAATCTAAATTCTAAAATTCAATTAAACTTCATGAATAACATAGGTATTATTTATTTCCTACGCAACCACAGTAAAAACGAGAAAAGTTAACAAAACAAAGTAACATAAGTTTTCCTCATCTTAAACTGAGTGGACATGATGAAGTGGCACTTTCCTCTGTTTGAGATCCCTCATCCGATTGGATTGGAGTACATTTATCAATCACGGGCAAACTCGGTTATCGGTCACATAAAATATTACAACGATTCGTCAAGAAACACTATGTTTTTGCTTGGAGAAATGAAGTGTGAAACATAAATCGGTCAAGCGTATTTTGAACTCGCGAACTGAGGGTTTTGTACAATACATTTTAATCACACACTTTCCAGAAAATGTTGGCAGAGACAGCACCTTTTTAAATTCCACGTTCCGTTAGTTCTTCTTTTTCTTTATGAAGATTAATATGCGAGATCGTTAATTAGTTTTCTAGACATAACCACAAGACCAGATTTAATCAAGGAAAACCCGTTGGAATTTTTTTCTAAAAATTCCTTACAGCTACTGGTTTAGTAATAACCTATATCTGTATCGAATTTTAGAAAAAAATTGATGTGCATAAACTCATTCTTCTTTATCATTTTAGCATGTAATAAGAATGGAAGCAAACCAGTTTCTAACGGAAACTTTAGAACATCAAAATTATTTAACAGCAATGGGATAGGGCTTTTACGGCTTTCAGGACTCGAAATGAATAATGGCATTTCACGAAATGCTTGTTGACGCATAGACGAAAATACATAGAGTTGACTTGAACATTTACGAATTAATACTTTGCTGATTCGATGAATGAAATATACATGACGTAGACATTAATGGCTTATTGCTTGTTGCCCGTGATTTTTTTTTAAAAATAACATAATATGTATATAATGAATAATGGAAAATAAAGAAGGCATAAAAAGAAAAAATGATGGCTAAAAATTTTTAAACATTTGTTTCTAGGGGCATTACGATTTTCTTTTTTACGAATAATTCACTCTAATCGAAAACGATTATGCTAAGCAAAATAAGTAGAGTCGTAGACAAAAACTTTCTTTCTCAAAGTATTCCTAACTAGAATGGAGGCCTACTTAAATGTCGATGAACCGTTCATAGATGAAAAGTTCTGTCGCCCAATTTCCAATTATAAAAATTTCATCATCATTCACAGGCCAATTGACCGACAGATCTTAGTTTCAGACTCCTCTCCATGTCGTATAACTCTGTGTTAGGAATGATAAATTACTGTATAATATCTGGACGTTGCATTATCGGCTTAATCATGATGACTCCGCTTTATTTATCGAGGAAATGGAAGCAGAAAGGTTAAATAAGTAAACTATTTTGTTTGCAGCCCTAAGCAATGATTTATTGGCATTTCGTGAATAGGTAACACGAGGTAGAATTATTTACATTAATTTAATATTTTTGACCAGAATCTGTGCAAGTTTGTGCAACCACTTTTTATGGGTTAGATTTCTCGGTAAAGATTGCGGAGATCAGACGAGAGTCGCCTCGTGTCAAAACCAAACTTACCCAATCTAGTATCGTGATAATCTGGAGGATGTTACCGGGACTGACATGAGGGTGCTGAATATTTATGATTACTTACATTACTCTTACTTCATCCCAGGACTTATCATGTGGAAGGTTTCAGGACCAAATGAAAACATTAGATATTTATGACAAATTTCATTTATATTGGTCCAGCAATTTATAAATTACAAATCGATACAAATCTTCATTAATACCACAGATAACGGATTATTTACATGACGCGTCTTATTAAATACTAGCTATAGCGCGGGGCTTCGTTCTCTTGGGAAATTAAAAAAAAAAGTAAGAAGTCAGTATAATCGTTTTTGAGGTATAATACCTTAGACGTTTTAGATTATACCTAAAAACTACTGTACTGATTTCTTACTTATTTTTGGAATTTCCCAAGAGTTATGAGTTTAGAATATAAAAGAAATTCAAATCTATTCTCATTATTAATAGTGTAGATGTAGATTACAAATATAAAAGCAGACGATGTCTTACGCCTATTATAGCTCAATTTACTTCACACAAGAATATATAACGTTTTAATCATATTTTGACTGCTTTCCAATAATCTAATCTATAGCTAGAAGATGAATCGTTTGGTTTTCTTACTCAGAATTTTGAAGAAATTATTTCGTTACGACTTATTGCAATGTGTTATCAACATTTAGACCTTGGATATACTTAATTATAGATAAGTATATTTAATATTGGTAATTTATATGTATTCTCCCCCTTGGTAGCGGGTTCCCGATTGCATTTGGTGAGCTGGAAGGGCCATTTAAATGTTTTTTTACGCGCTATAAAACATTTGACGGCCTCTGTGGCGGTAGTGCGGTTTTCCGTGACACCAGATATCCCGGGTTCGAATCGTGGCTAGAGCATGATGAGAAACGAACTATCTCTGATTATCATTAGTCCTGGATGGTTATCTATACATATAAGTATTTATTATAAAATATAATATCATTGAGTTAGTATCTCGTAACACAAGTCTCGATCAAGTATCGTGTGGTTCCCGGCACTAATAGAATAAGAATAGGAACACTCCACATCTTTCCCATGGATGTCGTAAAAGCCGAATAAGGGACCGGACCAACTCAACCTGTCACTATATGAATCTCAATTGTATCATTGAGTCAAACAGCTGAACGTGACCTTTCAGTCTTTTCAAGACTGTTGGCTCTGTCTATATAGACGTAATTATATGCACGTATTTATTTGACTAAGTTAAATGTAGGGCCGGAAAATTAACGATTTAAAACCAATAGGGACACCCAATTAGAACAGTAACAAAAAATCGTTATATTGACATTAACATTTTCAACAATTTACCGCAAACCATTTTAAAGTTGAATTTTAATCGTTTCCAGAACTAAGCTCGACAGATTGGGTACATTTATAGGAAAATACCCAGAGCTACCATCTGACTCGATAACTTCAATAATTAATTTGAACGACTTCTAAAACTCGGAAAGTTGAAACTCAACAAGACAAAATAAAAAAAGTTCAGCAAAGGAGCTCTATAGGTACAAAAACTTAAAACTGACAATAATTAAAAGTGCAAAGGCTTTAAGATAAAGTCGGAGGGGTAGAAAGAGACTTCTGTTCACTTGCTACTGCCCCTGCATACTTGTCGGATTTCTCTTTCTCCCGAAAATATCATTATAATTGCGTTTGGTGCTTTGACATTTACATAATTTACGCATGTATTTTATAGAAGAAAGAAATCCATTCGTACTACAAATGTTTTATTTTTAAAAATGTTAAATATACATACGTCTACATTATTCAAAACTGATTCAATTAAATAAAATTATATATAAAGTAATTAATAATTTTTAATTAATAAAATTAACGAACTTCTATCAACAACATTTCTGTACAATACTTATTTTGTAAGAGCGCTGAAAAATACCCAGTTACAACAAGTTTACTTCGACGGTGGAATTTATCGGATTTCAAGGCATGTTTTATTCAATCTGACAGATAATTATTCCATTTACTTTTTGTGTTTGCGATTTACTAATAATTTGACAGTAATTACACATAATTTTGAGGATATATTTAATACAGAGAAACGAAGTCTACAAAACATTTTTTACAATAATTTGATTTATTGTTTTTTTTTTATAATAATTTGAGTGCGTTTGACCTTTTTTTTATTAAATTAATTGATTTAAACCATTTTAATGACTTTTTGAGACAAAAGACTGTGTGAGTAAGACATACATAATATTTGCAGCGACTGTTCAAATGGGTCGCGGAAGTAGGTAAACATGTTATGTGTACTAATGAGCCAACACATCTAGCGAGTATTATGCATGTTTGTACCGTATGTTTGTTTAAAACTTTATATACCTACATTTAATAAAGTTGTGCTCTGCGGTTCAAATGAGAAACGTAATAAGAATAATCCTTGAGCACTTTTTTAAGTAAGGAATAAAAACGGAAATATACGAATGTGGGTAAGGAGCTAATGCTAAATCCATTTTGGATGTATTGTGGTTGGCACCGCTTCTCCTCTTTAAATCAACTAAATACATGCTATACGGAATCTTAATAGTACAAGTTTTCCACGTCGTCTTGGCAATATGATCTGTCAGAATCTACACGCTATGAAGATTTTCAGTCGATTTGTCCTCTCGAAAGTCAAACTCAATGGTACGTTCATAAAGGTCGGAGAGTTTAAAAAAGAAATTCATTGGGATCAGTATTCCCGCCTTGTGGACTATTTGTCTCTGGCTGACAGAGAGCTATTGTTCCCGGCCCGTGTCCACCGCAATATTGGCCCAGAATACGAATAACAGGGAAGTTCCACTTGGTGTAATGTGAGGATAAAATTTTACGTAAAAAATCTTGTAGGAAATATTGATGTTCCGATCTTTGTCTCATTTCGTTTAAGGAAAATTTAGGTTTTATTACATTATACTCGTACACCATTTGGGTATAGTATTAATCCCATGCAAAGATTAGTAATAAATATTTAAAGTGAACTTCTGTACTTACTATTTTTTGTTACATAGTTTATTTTCTCGCGCCGACTTATATTAATAGGTTGAAAAACAATTGTTCTTTATTTAATATTCCTGGTTGTGTTTTGTATTTTTTCATTAACAACCCTTTGCTAACGAATTTTATCAATAAGTTCTGACGCTTCCTCCAGTTACCCTGCCTGGACTAGCATAAATAGACTGATATAGATTATTAAAGCAGAGTCTCTGTTATTTAAACATCGTAATATTATGATAAATAAACAAAATAAATCAATAAGTATAAGTATTACACAGATTGTGCCAACCCTGAAGTAAATTCGAGGTTTGTGTTAAGTGACTACTCAATCAAAGATACTTTATTTTATAACAATAACACATTAAGAATAAAATCAGACCATGTTCGTTAATACTTATAATTTATTTATATAGAAGCTTCTCATAGTAATAAAATCGACTATCGAGTAATCGAATTGCTGATAATAAGGTTAACTGGCCAAATCGATTGTATCATGTCCAATTAACTAACTAGTTTATCGATGACACGAGGGTTGACATTCATCCCGCAAACTCGTAAATGATCAGGCATATTAAGGTATGATTAACATGTGCTGGCCATATTGTGTTTTTTTTTTTTTTTAAGTTTTCCCCCAGGTGTTACACCACACCCAGGGGGAGTTTATTGCCAGAATCTCTCTGCAAGGTTACAGAGACATTTTTTAACAGAGTTATTTACATTTTATGTGAAAACTATTACATGACATTGTACTTCTATTAGTCTGCTTATACTAATATACTTAAGTATTTATTTACTATATTTTGTTTCAATAACTATAGTCATATATCTATGTTACAATATTTATAGTACAGTGTCATAACTTTAAAGTAGTCTTATATTATGCATTTTGCTTCTTAATTAGTTACATATTCTTTATTGTCTATTTAGTGTATTTCTCTCTTAAAGTTTTCATATCTCTTTGTTTTAATTATAATTATTTACATTTATATACCAGCTTAGGCCATATTGTGTTAAGGCATATTTACATTTATCAAATCAATCCCGATTCCGCCACCCAATGAGATTTCATAATTTTGGAAACCTGTCGAAGTAGGCCTTGCCACATCACCAAGTGCCTTCGATCGAAGAGGATATGAAGAGTGACGCTTGGTAATACCTAACCTACTCGCTGTGCCGCATCGCTGAATCAAGAGCTACACCAATGCTTGATCTCTATTTCTTACAGATCTTTTCGAAGGCTATTAAAAATTTCTCTTCTCTACGGTCGACGGTATACCACTGGTAGGTCTATCGTTGGAAACTTCTAAAGGACCTCAAATTTGATCATCATCACAACAATGTTTCATTCACTTACATAAAATCCATATTCAATCAACCTCTGTTTCTTCAGTCATACATTATATTAATTAAAAATCATGAAACCCCAATTGTATGAATTCAATGAGGTAAGTGTCTTAAGATAACTCGGTATCAAGAGTTTCCACTTCAGAACGCTCATTATTAAATGCTATTTTCGGCCGTCAGTTTAAACTACTGATTACACTAAATGGTATCTGGAAATAGTTATGTAAATGCTTTTGCCGTTTAGGGGTCTCCGTTAGTATTTATAAGATGAACTGGTCATATTCTATTCTATCATAATCAATCATAAAAATGTTCCATTCTTGAGTGAATAATTAACGGACAGCCAATGCACAAAAAACACTTTTGAGTTTGGAAGGTGAAATTTACTCGTTAGTACATTATAATGTTCATTAAGATTACATAGGCCAAAACGAAGAATTATTAATATAAATAATTAATATATAAATATATACAAGTTCATGTATAGTATATGTATAGTACCTTGTGTATCGAGATACTAACTCAATGATACTATATTTTATAATAAATACTTACATATAGATAAACATCCAAGACCTGGGTCTTGGATGTTTATCTATATTTGCCTGGGCCAATCAGGAAAAGTTCTTTTCTTATCATGCTCTGACCGTGATTCGAACCCGGGACCACCGGTGTCACAGACCAGCGTACTACTGCTGCACCAGAGAAGCCGTCAAGTAATATTCATATAGAGTATGCATAGCAAATAGAGTACAATAAATGAGAATGTTCTGAGCCATGTAAACGAGACACACAAACAAACATATAGACACGTCTACACCTATATATAATTTAATTTTGACGCGAGCAGAATTGTATGCAAATATAAATATAATATAGTCTGTTTGGAAGCCCTACATATACTGCAATATTTGAACTTTCCGTTTATTGAATCTCAACTAACTACCTGCTTCCTTCACAATCAGTGGTTTCACTAACCAATTCCGAAACTTTAAGGTCAGGTCACTTCTTCATTGTTAGGAAGGGCTAAGTAAACCTTAACCACTTACAAACTAACAGGTTATTAACGCAAAGTACATTTATCGGATTAAATTAGTTTTAGAGACTTCGCTGAGGTTGAAAATTATTTCAATAGTTATATAAATCGCGTTTAGTCATCAGCTTTTTGGCCATCATACAAACCATCACGCCTGTCTCCCATTGGGGTAGGCAGAAACTATGGATTTCCACATGCTACGATCATTACTCTTTTGTAGTTCTTTGTAGAGGAGACCGAGATGCATCTATAGTCAAATCCTATATTGGGTAAGTCAAGTTTTTAATAATTAACCGTCTAATATCCCTTCTTTTTTACATTTATTAGGGACTTGACATTTTTTCTACAAAATTGTGTACTATTTTACACAGTAGCGGTAAGTACTAATGAATTGTTGAAATTTGTAAATTTGACCATAAGTCAATAAAGATAAGCAAACTTGATTTGCAGATGATCGGAAATATTTTAATCGATAAAATTTAAAAGGTTTCAGACAGAAAACAGGAGAATGAGAAATGTCAAAATAGACGGCACTGTAGTGGAGAATGCGATCGAGAACACGCGAAGCTTAGTTTAAAGAGATTTTAAAAAAAGATTGCGTCGCATTACTAGAAGGAACAGTAAATTCAAAATCCTCATCTTTTTGTTCAATGGATAAAAACAAGAGCACTCGAATATGTAGATTGAGTGATCGTAATCATAAGCCAACCAACAAAACTCGCTCGAAATGAACTGGTTTATTGAGCTACCGATTAGAAATAAAGGTTGGTATTGACTTACGGCATTCCATGTACGAATTTCTGTTATATCCATATATTTTTAAGATCGTGTATTACCCTAGTACGAAACACTTCGTTGCTGTAAAAACACTATCTTTTATTTCCCCTGGTGACTAAGTATGACACAAATTCATCTGTGTTTCACTGACCTGACTCACCTTGCCTTCTGATGATCTTACTCGTATTTATTCCTTGGGACTTGAGAGCTTATCCCCAAGGACGTCTCAACCGAGACAAATTCCAAAATTATGATTGTATGTGGAGCAATAAATACTAATATTTACATTACCCTTTAGTTAAGCCTTTTCTTTACATAAAAATATCGAACTTCAGCGAATCCCATAAATCATAATCCTTCCCAGGCGAGGTACGCATTGAAAAGTTAGGTAAAGTATTATACCTACGTTTAGAAACTTATATTCAGTATCGCGAAATCCCTTACATTACATATGTATTTACATATGTTGCATTGTAACTAAAATAATGTATTTTTCTATACTATTCAATTATATAAAATTATACATTCAAACTATACTTACATATTTGAATTCATACATATGATCACGTCAATATCCCTTGCAGGGTAGACAGGGCCAACAGTCTTGAAAATACTCTAGAAAAGAAAAAAAGACTGGAAAAAGCCATGTACAGCTTGTTGGCCACGCAGTTTGGCTTACTGACAGAATTGAGATGCACATACTCGTAATAAGTGATTACGAGTACTAGGTCATCGCTTAAAAACATCCATAGGAAAGATATATTTTTTTCTGTTAGTGCTGGGAACCATGCGGCCACATTGAAATGGATTATAAATTATTCTGAATATTTACGAACAAAACGCACCCTTACCAGCACCAGACGAGAAGGCGTGAAATTGACAAGGGTTACGGTAACCTGAAAGTGCTCTATCATTTGCTAGGATCATTCGTTACGTAAACAGAACGCTTCACAAAACAACAACGGTGATATATTATGTCAAGAATGTGACATCGATATTAGCACAATTAGTTTTTATCGCTGCTGTCAAGGGAAATCAGATTAATGTTTTAAATTGATAAAATTACTTAATAATTAATACACATGATTAAATTCTTCTTATCCATGCTCTTTCTTTGGTGAGGGCATGATGAGAAACAAACTTTTTCTGATTGATATCGTTGGATTAGTATCTCGTAACACAAGTTTTAAACATACTTTGAGGCTAAGTCAATCAGAGTTATAAGTCCCTCTCCCTCCATTGTTTTTTTTTTCTCTGAGTGCGTCGATGATAATCGACTCAAAAATCGGGATGCAGTGTACAGATTCAAATCCTACAGCGACCATAAAGCAATAACTCTGAGTTATGTGTATAAGTTTTCTAATCGATGCTTTACAAGTAGGGAATACATTAATCAGGACCTACAACATCCAGGCAACTTTGTATAATAATGTAATTTACTACCATGTGCCGTGTGGTTCCAGGCACCAATACAAAAAAGAATAAGAACACTCCATCTTTTTCCCAAGGATATCGTAAAGGGCGACTAAGGGATAGGCTTATAAAATTGCGATCCTTTTTTTAGGCGATGGGCTAGCAACCTATCACTATTTGGATCTCAATTCCATCATTAAGCCGAGCAGCTGAACGTGGCCGTTCAGTCTTTTCGGGACTATTGGCTCTGTCTGCCCCGTAAGGGATATAGACGGATGTATGTATGTAATTTACTCAATCCTGTGTCGTGGTCAAAGGTGAATTTAATTGTCGTCACACACAACAACCTGTCATAAATAATCTTAATTCCATCATTATCCATTCAGCTAAACGAAGCCTTAGTGTTTTACCTCATAAGAGTATGTAGTCGTGATAAAGCTAAATATATATTGTATTGATAACTGGCAATATATATACACGCCCAATCTCCGAGTAGTGAAATTACATTACACTAATATACCTCCATAGGCATTTTAATCAAATAAAAAGTTACGAGACGACCGCAACGAGGAATTTCCGTACAAATTCAATATAACCTCCCGTTACCCAATAAAAGTTCTAATAAACATAAAAAGTTTAGCTCAGTACGTATCGCTCCCGTTCGGGTAAGAAACATATAAAATACCAGATGAATTTTGGGTAAATACTTTATGGGGAATGTTGTGATGTAGAGCGTCGGTGGTCGAATCAGAAAGGCACAGGTTCAAATCCCACTTAGGCCATGTACCATGTACCAATGACTATTTTCTAAGTTATGTACATTAGTTTGAATACTAACCGATGCTCTTACGGTAAGGGAAAAACATCGTGAGGCAACTGGATGTGAAACCATGGATCCAATACGGGTTAGGTTTACCTGCAAATATTGTGGACGTCAGATGGGAGTCCCTTCGTGTCATCAAACCTGACTCACCCAATGTAGGAACCATGATCAAAGGCATACCCTGGGCTCCTCTCCAGAGTGGCGACGTTGTAAACGGGCCTAAAGCCAGGTAGGAGAAAACTTTAAAAGGAAACGTTGCGATGAACCTGTTGAAGAAAATTATGGTAGGTATATCCGTGCGAATTTCTTTTTCAAAAATTTCCGATATTAGGTTCTGAGTACAATCGGTAATTTATTTCCTAAAAAGACTACTCTTCCTTTTTTAAATTTAGCTAAAAATTAAAAATATTATCGTGCTTACCTCCATCGGAACGCCGTTTACTTCGATAACCTCCCTTCTATTAGCGGTTTATAGGATCGGGAAGCCATCAGAGCCAGCAAATTAAAGGTTGCTAACGAACTTACAGCCGCTTCACGTCGAAGGGACGCCAATTTGTAGGCCCCGGGATTTCTTGTTAAGTAATTTATGAGCGACTTTTGACATCACTCTTATTTCATTTAGATGCTCAATTTTGTGACATTTTTTCGAATAATTGTTTTTAACTATTTCTCGAGTAAGCTGAAATGTTTAACATACAATATAGATAAAGTTCTGAAAATAGGGTCACCGAGGTCAGACGGGAAGCGTAATTTTCCTGGACTGGGCTCCTGGATCTTGGTAACTTTTCGGTAAATTAATGGTCATATTTCGGTCTCTACTTAATTTTTTCCACAATCTATTTTATAAACTCTGAAAAGATTTTATGAGCATTAATAATAATAAAGAAAATGTATATTTATTAGAACCCAAAATTGAACTAACTTTTGGAAAACTTTATTTTAGATAAAGGGTAAAACTGATTGTTACGAGTACTAATGATGATAAAAAAAATCAAAAACGAAACAACAAATAGAGGAATAAAAAGAATTTAACAGAAATATTTAAGATCTAGACAAAAACTTTTAAAATTCTAATTAGATCTTTCTTAGATTCCCACACTACATAAGCAAATATGTTTAATGTTGAATTTATGATAACATAGAGTGTCATAAAATTCATAGTATAGATTATTATTATACCCAACTACTAATAGTTGCCAAAGGCATTATCTATACACATACAGACATACTTCAGAAGCTAACAAGCGGATAACTATAGGAAGTTAAAGCACATTCTTGGACCGATAGTTCCGAATCTGTCTGAAATTTCAGATGATATGCAAACTCCGATCTATAAATAAACTTTACACAAAGCCGCGAAAACCTCCAAGTATTACCAACTGTCACAAACACCACTCATAACTCAGTACTACTAAACGTCCATTGTAAGTTGACACGAAAATCCTTTAACACCACATGTGAATTAGGTGTCAAGTTACAGTGGGTAGCCAGAATGCCCGATTCACGAAATGGGTCGCATATTGTACCAGTGATTCGGATGAGATGTGCTTACAATGCTGGATAGGTTAAGCAGTACAACACCTAGTGTTTTCTTTTGTCATCCTTTATCAATAAAGGTGAATTAAGGAGTCGTGTGATTCCACACTTCTGAATAGTAGTTTATCTCTTTTCTGTGAATGTCGTTAGAGGTGACTAAAAGACTTTCATCTAGAACACTAATCTTGATTTGAGCTGGGTGGTCTAATATTATTACGATCCCGAAGGTCAGACGGAATTCATTATTACAATAAACTTACTTGCCAACAAATTAATGAATGAAGTGAGGGATTGAAGACCCCTGGTGCAAAAAGTCCTGAAATGGTAACCTTGCAAGCATGCAAGACAACGGAAAAGACTTAATTTTGAAAAAGATAGAGGGAAAACGGCCAAAAAAGGTAACATCGAAATAAAAGGAGGTCTTCACCAAGCCATTAGTAAGGCAGTGGCTGAAGTAGAAGAACAACGAAAAAATAACGAAACGTTATTATTGCTATCCCTTCACAACCAAATCCAGCTTTTCTAGACCAACGTTCCTACCGCAAGTAACGCGTTAACATAAAACGTAAAAATCATTGGCTGTTTTTTAAACGTTAGGGGATGGACAACCATATTGTATTTTTCTGGTAGCTACGTTTCCCATTTGCATTGTTATGGTACATTATTTTTGCTTATTCACCTTAATTTCACAGATATTTTTATCCGTTTTACATTTAACTTACATTTGAGTCGTTCTTTGATTTACGATAAGATATAAAACGGCCATTTTGTACGCAGTAGCAGTAGTAGGTACCTTAAAAAGTGTTCGAACCACCAACAAGAAGATTGGGGAATATGCTACCGAAGAAAAGATACAAAAGATTGTTTCAGTAATTGATACCTTATCAAATAAACTGATAAAGATAATGATGTTACCTATTATAAACCCGTGAATAAACTCTAAATAATGAATATTTTCCTACATTAGCCCGAATTTTGCTCTGAATATTGTAAGTGACGGCAATCCATCTTGTGTCGCTTGTGGCTGACGTGCAGGGCTCATCAAATTACATTTAATTAATAATATTCTATCGTCACACATATAGGTTAACGTTACATTAAATTTAACTTTGCATGTATATCGGGAAATATCAAGTAAAATACTTTTTGTGTATTGAGAATTTAAGTGCATTTCGTGCGTCAAATTCATTGTGTATGAAATTTAAAAATGTACGTGTAAAAATATTGATAAATGAAAAGCAGTTTATGTGTGTGCGATAGTGAATATGAACGTTGAAATGGGTTTGCAATACCAACGTAAGTACTAAAGTGAAAATATTCAAGACAATATATGAAGGAAAAACTACATACGAAGTTCTTTTGCTCCATATTAAATAACAGGAAATATGTCTTTAACTAACCCCGACAAAGATGCATGATTTTATCTGTTTATTATGTAAAATTATTAATGGTTTTAAGCAAACAACCTTCACACAAAATAATTTATGGACCTCAAACCCAATTGCGTAAAATAGTCTGTAACTTAAACATAAATTTGTGACTAAACTCAAACAATTTCCTTAAATAAACTCTACGGTTTTACATGCCCACAAATCAGTGCGTCCGGTAAATTAATTACATTTTGCTTTCAAACATAACAAAGTAAATTTAGCTAATTAAATTTTGAAAACTATCTCTTAGGCGTATTTTCATGACTATGATACCAACAATATTTTCTTAGGATTATGTTTCTTCTTTCTTTCAATAATAGGTACAGTTGAACGTAGCCTTTTTTTGACTATTGACTCTATCTAACCTGTAAAGATAATGAAGGTATTATGCGAATGTATATTTTACTTATTGCAAACTAGTTAAAATTTCTTCTATAAATTATCATTATATTATAATTACTCGTACAAAGTATGAAATTTTCGAAACTCCAACTCAATCTTCTAAAAGTGATGCCTCAAACAAAAGCTTGGTGAGAATTAATAGCGAAAATGTCCATATTTAATAATTATATCTAGTGCAATAAGTAACTAAAGAATTAACCAGTCATAGAATCTGTCAAACTAAAACTGTATTAAAAAGATTCCTTTAATTTTCTTTTACGAAGCGTTAAATTGCAACCGACACGACAATCCCTTCTCGTTCCCTGGCGATTCTGCTTGTTAGATAAAACTTCAATTTTGAAAGTGAGCGAGCCGCGAATTCCCTTTGTCACCATTTTTAAGTCCTTTTAGAACGCGACAAGATATTTTCTGCAACTTTACTCCCGTTGGAATGTTATTGTCATTATACGTACAGCGTACGTGCGGGTATACCGCAAACTCAATAATATACAAATATTGAACATTTGCTATGAATAGGTGTTTAAGTTTATTATTTTAGTATAAGAAAGACTTCTTTGGTTTGCCGTTAGGCGCTAGTGTCTATGTAAACAATAATTGTAAAAGGTATAACTAGATGGCGTTAAAATATTTTGAGTTTGTTTTGAAACGCGATATGGTTTACCTTATGATTTATTATATATGTTTGTGGCTTTCAAGCCTCGTGGCTTCACGATCAGCCCATACGGATTAGGATATTAAATTAAACATTGGTCCTATCGTATCCGGATATTTTGGCGCTAGCGGCGCATTGGATCCAGCGCACCTATGGGCAGTGGATCGCTGTTCGGGGCGCACTTCATCGGGTGACAGGTGCAGGTGTACTTGTCAAGACCTGAAGGCGGCGGGGCGAGGTGGTTCTTCCCCGGCGAGGCAGAGGTGACCCAGAGGCGAGACACAGGAAAACTTCGAGGCGAGGCCGAGGTGGTCTTGCTTGAAGTAGTGAAGTGAAATTGCAGTGAGTGAGTGATTCAATCAATCAATTGGATTCAACTGTGAGTACTTTGAAGTCATAAGTAGTCAAGCAAAAGTAACCCTTAAATTGTAGAAGATTTGAACTTTAACTTTTAGTGCTAGAAATTAGGACTTAGAATAGTTTTCCCAACTCTGTTGAGACGGGGAACCTATGTCCAATTTCACCCAGGATTTAATTGTAAAAAAGACTTGTAAAATTTTCACGATTTTGTGTGAACTTAGAAAAATAATTTCAATTTTATTTGGACTTTGAAATATTCGACAAGAAACAAAAGCTAGTGAACATTTCTTGAACTTATAATATTTTCAATAAGTTGTATCGTTTCATCTTTGTATTCAAAAAGTGTGTTATATTTATCATTCAAAATGGAAACTTTACTATGTAAACAGGATGATCTTAAAGAAAGAATAGAAAAGTCATTTATAAATTATAAGAAATCCCCTAAGGAAAGAATTAAAGAAGCTTATGTTGAAACTAGGTTAGAAAATCTTGAAACGCTTTGGCTTGAATTCACAACTAATCATAAAAAGATTGTAGGTGTCAAAGAATACAAGCAAAGCACTTATTGTAAACAAGACATGTATGATAGTACAGAGGATATTTACATTGATTATAAATCTGAATTGAAGTCTGTTATGTCACAATTTAAAGAACCAAAGAAATGTGAACAATCTACTTCTAATTACAATGAGTGCAGTACACAGTCACAAGTTCGTTTACCTAAAATAACAATACCTAAATTTTCAGGAGATTATCTTGATTGGCCTAGTTTTAAAGATATGTTTACTTCGCTCATTCATAAAAATCAGTCTATTGATAAAGTACAAAAACTTCATTACTTAAAAGGTTGTTTATCTGGAGAAGCCGAACAAATTGTAAAACATATTTCTGTGTCTGAGTTAAACTATGAACGTTGTTGGAATCTATTAGAGTCTAGATACAATAATAAAAGATATTTGTCACATTGTATTCTAAAACGGTTGTTAAGTCAAAAGAATATTGTTACTGAATCGGCTAGTGGTTTAAAAAGTTTGTTAGATACTACGATCGAATGTTTGGAAGCTTTGTCTAATTTACAAATACCAGTTGAGACATGGGATATTATTATTGTTCATTTGATGTCGTTAAAGTTAGATACTGAATCTAAAAGACAATGGGAGTTAGATGTTTCTAACAACAATGGTACAGATGAATTACCTACATTTTATCAATTTAAGGAATTTATTGGGAACAGATATAGAGCGTTAGAATTTATTGAAGGTAAAAAATCTCAAGGTAACTTTTCTAAACCTAAAGTACTTCACGCTGTGACAAATGAAAGTTGTTGTTTTTGTAATGAAAGTCATCGCATAATTTTTTGTAAGAAATTCGGAAAACAAGACGTTGATAGTCGTCGTGAATTTGCTAAAACAAACAAGTTGTGTTTTAAATGTTTGGGTGCAAGTCATTCAGCTAAATTTTGTACTAGCAAAAATAATTGTCGTATATGTAAACGTTCACATCACTCTCTTTTACATTCCAGTGTCGGAAGTACATCTGGGACAGGTATTTCTGAGGCCAATAGCGTTCAGAATACTGACGTTAAACCACTCATCGAAAATAAAGTGGTTGCCAAGGATTCTGGTACCTCAGTGGGAGAGTCCTCAGTAGTGTCATGTTTTTCGGCAGATCGTTCTATTAAAGAAGTATTGTTAGCTACAGCTTTGGTAAGTGTAGATACACAAAAGGGTATGCAAACAATCAGGGCAATTCTTGACCAAGGCTCACAGGCGTCTTTTATCACAGAGGCAACTGTGCAGTTTTTAGGATTGAAGAAAATACCAATTAAAGGTTTTGTTTCAGGAATTGGTGAAAATTCTCAATTACGTGCTAAGTCAATTGTTGACATAAAATTACACTCTGTCTTTGATAAAAATGTCGTTATCACGGTAAAGGCGTATGTTTTAAATTCAATAACGAGCTTTTTGCCATCGAAGACAGTGGCCCTTGAATGGGAGGAATTTAAAGATTTGCAACTAGCTGATCCTCAATTCCATACACCTAATAGAATTAACATTCTATTGGGAGCCGAGGTATACGGCATGGTTTTGCGTGATGGAATAAAAAGGGCTTCTAGCGGCACACCAGTTGCCCAGGCGACATCGTTGGGATGGATCGTCTCAGGTGCTGTAAAAGAAACATCTTCAGCCTCGAATAACATCGTGGTTATGCATGCGCATATTGATGACAATGAGATGTTGAAAAAATTTTGGGAGCTTGAGTCTGACGCAGGGTTGAAGCAGGATCGTATTCTGACAGTAGAAGAACAGAAGTGCGAAACAATCTTCACAGAAACTACTCGACGGGATTCAGAAGGTAGATATATAGTAAAACTTCCATTACGAGATTCTGAAAATATGTTACCTTCAAATTCACGAGAGATTGCTGAGAAAAAGCTGCTGTTGTTGGAAGCAAGACTCAAGAAAAATGAAGATCTGAAAAAAGAATATAAAAAAGTTATTGATGAATATATAGAGCTGGGCCATATGGAGTTGGTTCCTGACTCAGAGAAAAATAAAGTAAATGCTGTTTACTTACCACATCATGCGGTAGTAAATTTACAAAGAGATACAACCAAAGTGAGAGTTGTATTCGATGCATCCTGCAAGGGAAAAAATGGTAAATCATTAAATGATGCACTAATGTTAGGACCTACCTTGCAACCGGAACTTCGGCATTTAATAATCAAATGGAGAACTTACCCAATCACACTGTCAGCAGATATTGTAAAAATGTACAGACAGGTGAAAGTTGATGAAGAACACGTAGATTTACAGAGAATTCTGTGGCGTGATGATGAATGTTCTGAAATAAAAGATTATCGATTATTAAGAGTCACATTTGGTACAGCATCTGCTCCTTACCTGGCAGTTCGAGCACTCCAACAGGTAGCACATGATGAGGGTGGCGTCTATCCAACTGCATCTGAAAGAGTAAAGAATGATTATTATGTTGATGATCTCATGTCAGGTGTAGAAACAGAGGCTGAAGGAATTAAATTGTATGAGGAAATGAACAAGTTACTTGGAAAAGGTGGATTTACGTTACAAAAGTGGACAAGTAATAATGATGAATTGATAGAAAAACTTAAGGAAATAGGAAGGAAAAAAGATGAAAAAGGAACTAATGTAAAGGAAGTTCTAAATTTAAAAATGGATTCTACAATAAAAATACTTGGACTTACCTGGTGTCGCGAAGAAGACTCGTTCAAGTATGTGGTGAAGTTAATGCCACCGAAGATACCTGCAACTAAAAGAAGTATTATATCTGATATTTCTCGTCTATTCGATCCTTTAGGTTGGGTCGCTCCCAGCATTATTATAGCAAAAATAATAATACAAAAAATGTGGTTGGCTGGAGTAGATTGGGATGAGGAAGTACCAGATAATATAGTTCAAGAATGGTTTAAATATCGAGAAGAATTGTTAAAATTAAATGAAATTAACTTACCTCGATGGTACGGCACACGCAAAACTGATGAAGTTGTAGAATTACATGGCTTTAGTGATGCGTCAAAGTTGGCATACGCTGCTGTGGTGTATATTCGCATCATAGACAAGGATGGTAAAATACATGTCGCTTTAATCTCAGCTAAGACTAAGGTGGCTCCAGTTAAGCAAATTTCCATACCACGCCTGGAACTTTGTGGAGCAGTTTTGGTAACAAAGCTGCTAATTGAAATCGCGGGTGTTCTTAATGTGGAGAAATCTAACCTCCACGCGTGGACGGACTCAACTATAGTGTTAGCATGGATTAATAATCATCCTAGTCGCTGGCAAACGTTTGTGGCAAATCGTGTGTCTGAGATTGTCACGACATTAGAACCACAACAGTGGTCGCATATAAGCACTAAACATAATCCAGCAGATTGTGCTTCACGAGGAACACAACCTGCTCAATTGGTAGAAACACCAATATGGTTTTCTGGTCCTGATTTTCTTCATGAATCTTCTATTACCTATACTAAACTTAAAACTGCTACAACAGATTTGGAACTGGCAAAAGTTCATTGTAGCACGGTAGAGTATTCAATAATAGAAAGGTTTTCTTCTCTCACTAGACTTATACGAGTAACAGCATATTGTCGACGTTTTTTGAAGATGAAGTCTACTCGTCAGGCTCTTTCTAATTACTTAACTAGTGAAGAATTGTCTTTAGCTTTTAATTGTTTAATAAAAATTATTCAAAACGAACACTTTGAAAAAGAAATAAATAATATAAAATTAAAAATTGATATAAATAAAAAAAGTAAAATTCATAATTTAAATCCATTTATTGATAATAAAAATATATTGAGAGTTGGTGGTAGACTAGAGTTTTCATGTTTACTGGAATCTCAAAAACATCCAATTTTACTACCCAAATGTCATTTAACTTCATTAATCATTGCTCACGCTCATCAAACCACAATGCATGGCGGTTATCAACTAATGTTGAGTTTTTTGAGGTCCAAATATTGGATTCTTGGCATGAAGCAATTGATTAAAGGACACATAAGAAAATGTGTCAGGTGTATAAGATTTGCAAAGGCCCCTCCAACACCATTAATGGGACAGTTACCAACGGTTAGAGTGACTCCAAGCAGACCGTTTGCGAACAGTGGAGTAGACTTTGCCGGACCGATCAACATGCGATCAGCTCGAGGACGTGGACATCACTCCTACAAAGGTTATATCTGTTTATTTGTTTGTATGTCCACCAAGGCTGTACATATAGAGGCTGTTAGTGACTTAACAACTAATGGTTTCTTGCAGGCATTTAAAAGGTTTGTTGCTCGTCGTGGTCCTTGTCACAATATGTACAGTGACAATGGAACTAATTTTTTAGGAGCATCCAGAGAACTCGAGCGTATGTTCCAGTCTGAAAAAAGGGATATTTCTCGAGAGGTAACAGAGTTTTTGGCAACTAATGGAACCAGTTGGCACTTTATACCTCCTCGAGCTCCTAATTTTGGAGGCTTATGGGAGGCCGGAATAAAGTCGGTTAAAGGTCATTTAAATCGTGTTATTGGCGAAACGACACTCACTTACGAAGAAATGTCTACGGTTTTGGCTCAAGTTGAAGCTTGTCTAAACTCGAGACCTTTGTCGCGTTTAGATAAGGAAAATGATATAAGTAGGCATGATTTTAACTCCGGGACATTTTATTACAGGTGATACGTTGGTTACTGCGCCAGATTATAACTTTCAATCTTCTAATGTTTCTTCATTACGAAGATGGCAGCATACCCAAAAAATGCTACAGGATTTTTGGCGTTGTTGGTCAAAGGAATACCTGGCTCAGTATTATTGTAGATATCGGTGGTCAGTACACACCCCCGAACCTGGTATAGGGGAGGTTGTTTTGGTTAAAGAGGATGGCTTGCCCCCAAGCCGTTGGTTATACGGTGTTATTGTTGAAAAACATCCGGGAAGAGATGGTGTCACCCGGGTAGTTACCTTGAGAATTAAATATTCTCATATCAAGCGGCCAGTCTCAAAAATCATTGTACTTCCCGTTACTTCATAAGAAGTTATTGTTTTGTTTTTGAATACAGTCCATTGCTTTGTTTTTTGTTTGTATAAGTTAATTGATAACTTTTGGTTTACCCACTAATGATAAATCAGGGATCCCCTCATGGTGGGCGGATATAAATTGAAGGACAACCCTGGGTTTGTCCTTGGTGGGCGGTTATGTTTAAGTTTATTATTTTAGTATAAGAAAGACTTCTTTGGTTTGCCGTTAGGCGCTAGTGTCTATGTAAACAATAATTGTAAAAGGTATAACTAGATGGCGTTAAAATATTTTGAGTTTGTTTTGAAACGCGATATGGTTTACCTTATGATTTATTATATATGTTTGTGGCTTTCAAGCCTCGTGGCTTCACGATCAGCCCATACGGATTAGGATATTAAATTAAACAATAGGTATGTATGGAGTTTTACAGGTACATTAAAAGGTTTGGTCATGTTAAAAGGATTATTAGAAGCAGGTTTAATAAGTAACATGACGTATGTAAGTGTATGACGAACCGGTTGAAAGGAGAAGGACTTGGCGAACACACCTTGACTAAATTTAGAACTTTCTACTGTTATGTCAGATCAAGAGAAAGAATGAAAATATCGGTGAGTGTAGATGGAGCAGATGAAGTACGCATGATCGCTGTAACTGGAAAGCTGTTTTTTTTGCCCCCGGAAGAAATTAAATCTTATTTTTATCTATTATGAAAAGATGATGAAAACGTTCAGTTCCAATGCATTTAAATTCAACTTAATAAATTCAAATGAAGATTTTCTAGAAGGTTCATAAAGAACACACCGTCCGAATCTTTCACGCGAAACTTTCTTATTTTTCGAGAATCTAACTCGAGCCTTAACGTTAAACTCTACTGGGATTCCAAACAACTTCTGAAAGGTTATGAGAGAAACTAAGGTTTTTATCTCGTCATAGACGGAGGCACATACCTATTGTTGTCTTGTTACTCACAAGTAACACTTACAATATTAATAAATTATTTAAAGTAAGATTAGTTACACTCATAAGCATCGGTTCGCACCTTATATCGAACTAAAAAACGCAAAGGTTCAAATCCTACCATGGCTACATACCAATATTTTTTTCTGAGTAATCTACCTACTCGTATATGATTATTTTTGCTACACACTGCTTTAATACAGTTAGTAAAAAATCTTTGGACCCTCTCCAGACTCTTAGTTATATATAAACAATTTCAAGAAGATCGGTTCAGTAGATAACGCGTGAAGAGACAACAAACAATCAAAAAAACTTACTTTCGCATTTATAATATTATTTAGGATACATTCAGTAAATAACGACCCTATCCCGGAGGGGTAGTCAGAGACAACGTCTTACTACTTCCCTGCATAGGTGATCCTTTAAAAATTATGCTAGGAACAAAACATTTTATACTTTATTTTCTAGTGATATTGATATCACAAGCACAATTCCACAAATAGAATTGTGAAGGTCCCAAAAGCACGGTGCCTTTAACGAACCATTGTGAAGGGGACAAAAGCGAAATATGGTCTATTGGCATCTACAGGTAAGGTTATATGTATACTCTAGCGTTTATTAGTGCATTGTGTCTTCTGGAGAGAAGCCCCTGTGCCTCTAAGGCGACGAAACTGATTTGGCTAAGTCTAGTTTTTACACGGAGCGATTTCCGTGTAATCTCTGCAACTTCTGCAGGTGAACCCTCTACCCATATTGTATCAAAATAATTGCCACTTTATTTTTAATTAATTTTTAAACCCAATACAGTGCATGGCTAAGTGAGTCTCGTGCGATGTTAGTACTTAACTCCTAGATTTATTTATTTAATATTTTTTGGACCGCGGTTTCAATCGTACACATTGCGATTTATCATGCAAATCCTCAAGAATCGGTTCTTTATACGATATGTAAAATAAAAATCTTAATAAATTAAGTTTTGACCGCGACTTCATACGCATGATGACCAATTTTACCATTCCTGTGGAAATTTCGGAAAATCCTCTTAGTATCAGCAAGAAAATGTGATACATTTACATCTGTCTGATGTGAATAGATCTTTGTGTTTGTGAACGTTGTCTTATAACATTTGGAATATGCGAGTACCAAAGCAATTATTGTCAAACGAAATGATATGATCACGACACACTCTATTACCTATCTGCAAAACATTTATTTTCATTTTATGCAATCAAAATATTGGAATAATTGGTGTGTGAGAGACTTGTGTTACGGAATATCAATTCATTTTATTATAATTATACTAATTCTATTAACTGAGCTAGCGAAATTTGCAAGGTCTACAAATGAACTTGGGGCGAAAATACATTTTTGTATGTTTGTAACTAAAATTTTTAAGTTCGTAGGAGTTTAATATGGTCGAATAGTGTTTGAAATATGTATATACAATTTCGTAAAAATAGTTCGAGGCGAAGGATGAGTGATAAATTCATTTATGGCTTCAAGACCCATATCAAGAGATGAACACGCTTATACATTTACTGTTATAATTTTATGTGCAATAAAGGGTACTCTTCTTTTATCTTTCCACTAATTTTTTGATTAAAAAAATTGCACTTAATGATATACGGTAGTAAAATATAAACAGTTAGAGGGAAATGTAAAGTGAGTAAGTATTTCCTATTTGTCTAGCCCCAGTTCACCCACATCCTTCTAGACAAAATAAACATGGTACAAATAACTGTTTGCCCGAGGCCCGATCCACTCTGGGCGGCTAGGATTAAAGCACCGAGACAGAATGGAATATCTTTTGTTCCAGAAAGAGTGCGCATTGTGCATTACAAAAACCCATTCAACGATTATTTGAATGAAAGAATTTATACATGCATACTTATAATCATGTATTTATCCCTTGCGGGGTAGACAGAGCCAAACGTCTAAATTATAATTACTCAGTTATTTATATTAATAAATTCTTTCTCCTTTTAGGCGATGGACTAGCAACCTGTCACTATTTGAATCTCAATTCTATCATCAAGCCAAAAAGCTGAACTTGGCCTATTAGTCTTTTTAAGACTGTGGGGGCTGTCTACCCCGCAAGGGATATAGACGTGAATATATGTATATATGTATATGTAGATCCGTATTCAAACGTAAACGATTGGATCGGTATCAATGAAATTAGGTATGCATAAAGTCCGTATCAAGGGGTAAGATTTTTGTTCAAAAAGTTATTTTTTTCTTAAATTAAAACAAAAACTGGTGCATTTATTATATTAATATAACGATGATTTCTTCCCGCTTGATCTCCTTTTGCTTTGAACTTCGAACTCAATGCGCGTCCTCTGTTGAGACCCAATGAATTGAAGGCATCTAGGTCAATACTGCAGCTACATGAAGACTGAAATGATTTCTGTTTACGTTGTCTATGCAAATGCTTGTTGAGGAGATCGACTCTATTGTAATACTCATTTGGATTTGATCGTCTATTCTTAAATTTTCTTCTATACGTTTTTTAATTCGTAGCTAAAGGTCTATATAAGTCAGTGTGTCTGTTCGCCGATACCTATAAGTTAGAAAAATACATACATGCAAGGCAAGAATACAAACATACATACATAAAATCACGCCTCTTTCCCGGAGGGTTAGGCAGAGACTACATCTTCAAGGCAAAAATGAATAGGTATTATTGACTTATTTATTTGTATTTTCATCCGAGCTTCTCCGATGTATAGGCACAGTTAGAACAAACATAACGTTAACCTATATGAGTAATATACATACCAACATATCCACGACTTTATCCCTTGCTGGGTAGACAGAGTGTAGAAAAATTTACAGACCACGTTATTAGCTGGCTTAATCGTAGAGGTTCAGCTGGTCACAAGTTGGTAGCTTATCGCCTAAAAAAAGAATCCTAAATTTATTGGTGTAACCCTTGGCATGCATAATTTGCAGGAAGCACAATACAAATATGGTAGCTCATGGAATAACACAATTTAAACGTTATTTTATATTTCTTAACAACCACGGCCATCCCAACCATAACAAACCATAGAGAAATCCACCGCGATAAATCTCCATCTACTTGGCCCTCCATAAATTTATAGCGATTAAAATAAGGTCATAAGATTCATGATCCGACTGTAAATATTTATGAATGGTCAAATGTTAAACTGATTGAAACTGACAGAAATTTTGTGAAATTGAACTAACAGTTTAATATTTACAAAGGGATCAGCATTGATCATCATACCTAGAGGGCCGCTGGTCGAGCGGTTCAAGTATCCGGCTTCAAAAATGCCCGTTTCACGACACACATGTTCGAAACTCACCGCCGCCTATACTGGTATTTTGATAGATAGATAGATATATAGATAAAACTCTTTATTGCACCATAAGAGTAAAACATACAAAACAACACAAAGCAGATATAGATGGTTCAAAGGCGGACTTATCGCTAAAGCAATCTCTTCCAGTCAACCTTTGGGTGGAAGGAAACCAAACAGGAGATCGGCGTTGGCGCAGAGCAAGATAAATAAATGTTTGAATATAATAAAATACAAACAGAATATATATCTATATATAATACATATAAATACATACAAATACGCATAAATACAGATAAATACATATAATAATAACATATACTTAGGATAGAGTAGAAAGATTTTACTCTTCCTCTTTATTACCAATCAGAGGTTATCTCTTTCTTGCGTTTGTCTTTCGTGTTTTCAAATCTCGTCTAATTACGAGTAGTTTTACCAGAATCGTTTCACAGTTGTGTTAAGCGAAACAAAAAAAAGTGTTCAAAAAGCATGCAGTCGACTTGATAACCTCCTCCTTGTAAAGTAGGTTGAAAATAGAGATTTTAAGCAAATAACTAACAGCAATTACATAATCAAGTCAAGAATCTAGGCTGCCGTTTACTAGTGCTGCCATAGCGACAGAGCGCAAACATCTTGGAAATGGGTCTAGTCGATTGCTCAGAAATGCCACCGGTAGCTTGCATAATTTCTCAGTTCATGAAGCTAACGGCCGGCATTTATGATTTTTATTTACAAGTCAAGAAAAGCTGGGAGTCTTTAGGATAACAGATTAGGGCGACTATTTGCCGATTGCATGTCTACACAAGGTGTTGGTAGGAGTTTACATAAAAGGATGATTTAAGCATAAATGGTAACTGATTTAACGCACTCTCATTAAGTGTATCTATACTAGATTAGGTTCCCCTCTATAAAAGTTACAGGTCAAAGTTTTAGCATTTGGCAATTAATAGATCATTATCCATTGGAGGAAAGAAAGTAATACAAATGGCAGGAAAATGATTAAAAATCGATCGAATAATGAAAAATAAAATAAAGGCCGTCAAAATAATATTTCTAAGAGCCCTTATTTTTCAGATCAAACACAAAATAATTGCTCCCCGTCCACGGTCCTTCCTCGACCGGATAATTTCACGGCATGATCCCAAAGTCCCTCCTAATTGTGTTGCGATTATTTTTCTGTTCATCCGTGATGCTGTCGCATCGTTGTCACTTTAATGTTTTTGGTTGTAATGTTGTTTAATGTTTATTGCTTTTATTTTTATATCTCTATAGGAGCTTTTATCAGCGATGTCGGCCAAAGAGAAGATTTTCTACTAGGCTAGGTGAAATGCCTGAGGACCCGCAATTTTTGGGCTTGCGTGCACTACTTAAAGCCCCATCTTGCTTACCACCAGGCAGATTGAGATAAAGCGCACTCAAATTATTATATAAAAAATACCCTTTATACTCAAAAGACACTATATGTATGAATCTATGTACACTATAAATATTGAATTATCGTGGGCCATGTGGTTTCCAAGAGAGATAAAGGGAAACACAATATGGATCTCTATCAGGGGATGTCGTAAGAGGTGACTTATGAAAAAGGTGTGGCGACATCTCCACGCCACTCGTCACAACATCCAATCTCACAACAACTGTCAATCATCGCGAAGAAATTAACGCGCTCAACCAATAGCAGCGTAGAAACTAAATCTATATATACAACCTCCGACACAACATCGTCGGAGCCGCGGTTCCCCAGGCATAACACCTAGCCTGGCGGAAGATCTTCCCTTTGGTGGCGGTCGAGCCGAACCATCGCTCCCGCTACAAAGGCATACATACATATAATCACGTCTACTCGTATATGCCTTGCGGGGTAGACAGAGTAAACAGTCTTGAAAAGACTGAAAGACCACGTTCAGCTATTTGATTTAATGATGGCATTGAGATTCAAATAGTGGCAGGTTGCTTACCCATCGCCTCCAAGAAAAGTCCCAATGAAAAAAGTAAGTGCCTTTTTCAAATAAGAAATGATAATATAAATTAGAAACGTTATCAAATATATTTACAAACTGAATAAAACGATGCACTTGAAAGAATTTTCCCCACCAATACCGGCCGAGTTATATCTAAATAGCAAATAGAAGCTTATAAAAATTATAAAGAGTACTCTCAATGTAAAAGTCAATGGCCCTGTCAATATGGCCAGCAAAGCAAACGGTGAAACCAAACACCCTCGGAATATGAGCACATGAGACCGGTCCAGATATTTTAAGAGCCTTTTTTATTTGATTTTAATTTGTGCAGTGAAATTTAAAATGTAAATGTAATCATTGTTTTATCTGTATGAGGAAAATGCGGGACAGAAAAACAAAACACAATACAAATTAATTAGCTTTCCTTTTGTTAGCTATATAAAGCTTATTGAATAAATATAAAAATAAATAAAATTAACATTACTTTTGTACATGGTAGTATAAATTAATAAGACATAATAATATGTGTTATCTTCCCCCAAACTTCATCTTTCTGGTTGATCTCAGAGATAGATATGAAAAATTCCAACTAATAAATGTGAAAGTAAGTTTATTTGTTTGTTATCTCTTGACGGGTTGTCTACTGGACCAATCTTCTTGATATTTTGCGTGTGTATAAATAAGAGTCAGGAGAAGGACGTAGAGTACTTTAATCCCGATTAAAACTAGACTGTCTATGGGATTTGATTGAAAAATCCTGTATTCTTTTGTATGTGGCGCTAAATTCGTCGCTACTGGTAAAAACTAGTAAGACATATACCTTAACAACAGACTTCGGTGAATTATTATTTAGTTTTTCAAGTTAATTCCACTTCAGGTTCACATCAATGTTATGTTCCAAATAACTTTGCTCCCTTGTGTGTCATATACAATTTGACCTACCTTGAGATGTAATTCATTTTGTCGGAATTGATTGATAGGTAACCAAATCTTAACATCTAAAAAGTTTTTCTAAAAACCCTCTGTATTTATTATATGACTCGTCAATCCTTTTTTAAAAAAAATATGAAAAAAATTGCATAATTCGAAAAGGTTGTTTTTCCAGTTCACCTAATTCTTCTGCAATTTGGGGGTATTATATTCATTTATATAACTTTTCGAACAAGAAGCGACCCAAGGCCGGAAACCCAATTTATTCATAGACCTTCGAATTGAGAGTTACCTGAAGTATCACGGGATGTCCCATTGAATCCGAACAGACCAGAACCTTTCTTGAGTTAATGTGATATTGTCGTACAGTGAATAGAACTGAAATAAGAGTGGATAGTTTGGTATCATAAATATCAATCTGAAAAACAAATAAATGTTGTTCGAAAAATCAAAAAAAATTCTAAGCTTATGTAAAAAATTAAAATAAAAATTATTCATTATTTTGTATGTGTGCCACATTATACACAACGCAGGTTATTTATTCAATTTATTTATATCATCATATTACAGCAATATGAAAAGACATTAATTAAGGGTAAAACTGTCTTGCTATGAGGAAATAGTACTGACATTAATTTAGCCACGTCCGAATTCAATTTATTACTTAGTAAGCATCATGTACAATTACTCTCACATACGAGTAAGATGTAACTATCTGACCCACAATCCGACGTAGCAGTGTACACACGCTTAGTCGTTAATATTTCAGAATGTGGATGGGATTTGTTGCAAAGAGAATAAAAACATATTGTTCAAATATGTTAAACAAAGAAAAACACTCCGCTTAAAAAGAAAACTACTAGAATAGTTTAATATTTTAATTGTGGCAATTACGAATAAACTGTGATCGCGGTTTTGAGTGACAGCTGATCGGCTAAAAGCTAAATGGCATGAAACGTAATTTGAAGCGATTTGCTAGTCGGTCATCAAAATGACGTCAAATGTATCTCGTAGATAGGACCAGGCATTTTTTTTTTTTAATTTTTAGAAAAGAATAGATTTATTTTTAAAATTGGCTATAAGGTATCACTAATTGACGTCACATAACTTAAGTCTAATTATATCTTCCACCGCTTCCAATTGCGCATGTGTAGACGAAACGGCTGAACAAACTACACTGTAGCATTTGCACCGGACGTCAATTAACAAATATTGATCTCTTTAATCTAAATCGTGGACGAATGCACATAAAATAAATGATTTCAATGCATATTCGAAAGTTCTTCACTCTTTTCCTAATAAGTGAAATGGGTGATGGCAACCGGTTCTTTCAGATTTTCATATCATTTCTAATATTATTAAGTGCACTATGTGGTATTATGTTGACGTATCTTTTTTTTGTAATTTCAGACACTGTGGTTAATAAATAAATTAATTGAATTTGCCTAGGGGACCAAAAATTAACGAGATTTTTCGTTTAACAAAAACGGCGAGCCTTCGTGTGATATAAATTTAAAAAAATAAAATGTGTTTTTAATCATCTTTTTTATAAGTCGTTTTATTTTTAATTTTGCTTATTCCAAAAGTTATATTAATTGGTTAATAATTTATTTTAACTCGTCTTATGAAAAAATATGTGTTTCTGTTATAATATCTGAGCACAATAACACATGGTAATATTTAATTTTTCTTCACCCAATATGCCGTGTCTGGTAGAAACTACGTACCTATAATGTGTTATTAGGCAAACTAATTTACTAGACCTTGCTTGGCGATCTATTTAACTGTTGTACATCATATGATCTAAGGATAGACCGACGCTAGTGATACCCACACTTATGAATCAATTTGTTGGGGGAAAAATTCAATAAGGTAGGTAGATACAAAACATAACACAATACCTCCAAAATCAAACCATTACCATGATCCAATATTGTCCTGTGCATCCCGGCACCAATAAAAAAAAGAACAGGGCCACTCCGTCTCGTTGCCATGGACGTCGTGAAACGTGACTAAGGAATAAGCTTATAAACTTAAGATTCTTCTTTTAGGCGATGGGCTATTTAAATCTCAATTGTATCACTAAGCCAAACAGTTCAACGTGACCTATTAGTCTTTTGAAGACTGTCGGCTCTATCTACCCCGCAAGGGAGAAAGACGTGATTATATATATGTATGTATCCAATATTGGTTTGTATCCCCTGGAAACAGTTGTCAAGGGCAGATAGGACTTATTGTGTGTAATAACTCGATATAGGATCTTGATCTCTTGAAAAGGGGAGGATGACCTAACATCAGGATGATGATGTTAAGTCATCAAAATCACCACCAAAAAATCCACATACCAAGTCTGTAATAACCAAGATTCCCACTCCTGTATCGTAATCACAGGTGACCAACTCCAATTTCTTTAAAATCGGGTCATTCCCAGGTGATAAAACACACACTGTTACACGATAATACTATTACAATTAGAGGTCTGCTATGCTAGGGTGCTGACAATTTCTTGTTATAATTGGCCACTAAATCTTCAATTTCAGATGGGATCACTATGGGTAATATTAAGTGTAATAACTGGAGTGCTAAGTTTGCAACCATACGCGGAAAATCTGGTGGTGGACTACTTTACGCAGAAAGGCGCCAAGCAAATTATTTATCTGACCTGCGAGAGTCAATATAGTAAGTTTTCGAAGAAAACCTCACCCTCTATCGAGTTTCTATCATTAATTGATCGTAAAAATCTGTTAAGTTATTATAAAAATGTTTAATCTAAGAATCACACAAAAATTTTAAACAAAAAATATAGTCTTAAATTGACTCTATTTTTTTTTTTTCAATAATTTCCATTGTAGCGACACCGAATAAAAATAAATTCATTGTAATAAAAAAGGCTTATACACATAAAATTATTTTTTTTCTAAATATATTTTTTAACAGATAACACCAAAATAGTAAAGAAACTAAATGAATATAACATAAGAACCTGCGTCTCATCAGCGGAGAGTGCTATGAAGAAACTCCCTAAATTGCTTTACCGACGAACTATTTCCCTCGGAATCCTGTTAGATGGTCAATGTAATGAGACTAGGAATGTACTTCTAGAGGTGAGTCAAATTACACATTAAGACGCAAAAATTGGGTAAGTATTTTTAAAAAGGTATTTGGTGCGGTTTAGCCAAACGTAATTATCGTTTTTCAATTTTTAACCCTAAGATTCGTATGAGTGTTGAGCATTGTCATTGTCATAACTTCTATAAATCTTGGTTTTTCAGGCATCAAGACAAACTCTTCTAGATGACACGCATTCGTGGCTCATACTTCACCCATTTAGTCCAGACTTTGTTCAGAACTTTCAAGATCTCAACATGAGTATTGATGCTGACGTTATGCTCGCTAGTTATAACGGTACATAATAAACTTTTTACTAGAAAATATTTTAACCCTACTACACCGTTTTAAAAAACTGGCGCAGGTACATATTTTTAATATGGTACTTCAGAGTTCACAAGGCTATATTTAAGAGCAAGCTGCTGGTGTATAATCCTATATACATATATATTATTATAAGTTAACCACACTAGTGCCGTAATATGGTTGATCATTTTTCCTTGTTTACAGGGGAACATTATGAGTTAACAGACCTCTTCAATTTTGGCAGAATACAAGGCAATGCATTGGAGATAGTGGACGCAGGAACTTGGACTCAAAGAGGAGGTGTGATATTGGAATAAGATGCAAAGTACATATAGTATAACAGCAATGCCGTTTGGTTTCCGGCACTTTTGATAAGATAACCTTCATATCTTTCCCATGGCTTTCGTAAAAGGCGACTAAGGGATAGACTTATAAGCTTGGGTTTCCTCTTGCAAGCGATGGGCAATCTGTCACTATTTGAATCTCAATTCCATCATAAAACCATAGCTAAACGTGAACTTTCAGTCTTTTTAAGCTTGTTGGATCTATCTATCCGGCAAGAGATATAGTTACGTTTATTCTATGATTTCTCTGCCTCTCACCTCGAAAGACCTTTGGCTTTATGCTACGTTATTTCGTAATCTAAATACTTATAAAAGGTGACATTGACTCATTGACTGATATATCAACACACAGCCCAAACTGTTAGGTCTAGTGACTTGAAATTTAGCTAAGAAAGGATTTTCTAAAATTACAGCGGAAACAGATATTACTAAGAGATTTCATTTTACGCGGTACATAGTTGTGCGTACAAACACAAAAAAAATCATAATGTGTTGAATATTTATTATAAGCTTCATTATTTACAAGTTATATAATATATATATATATAATACTTGTAGGTTTAAACTTGACCTTGAACCCGTGTAAGTACTACGACCGCTGGAACTTTCATAACTTCACATTCCGAGCCATATCAGTGGTAAGTCCAAACGAATTCTTATTTTGGCCAAAACCTAAAATGACTTGATTCAGAGTTTAGAGTACATAAGTGTCCGAGCGTTGCTTTGTGGACGCCAGACTAAACAGAAAAACACAAAAAGTAAAACGATATATTGATGGGGATCAAACCTAGGAACTCCGATGTGAAAACCGATCGCTCTAACCACTTTCGACCAATAATACGAAAACGGCGACGAAATTATTGTAGCCTTAAAACCTTTTTATGTGGAAAAATTATTGTGACTAGATCGATATTTCCCCCGTATGCGCAATGCACCTATGTTTTATATAAAGTTAAAAAAATATATAAATTCACGCCTCTTTCCCGAAAGGGTCGACTGAGACTACATCTTTCCACAAGCCACAATCTCTGAATACTTCTTTCGCTTCATCCACATTCATAACTCTCTTCAATCAAGCTAGACGGTTTCAGATACAAATAAATATATACAAATGCTCGTTTAAGTTTTGTCCCTCAGATTGCGAAGAAACCTGAAAAGTTTCATCCAGACATACTGTCAGATGTCCGATATCAGCCCGAAGTTTCTCCGATGACAAAAGTCGCCGTGAAAGTCCTCAATGTATTGCTGGAACATCATAATTTCACGTAAGTTTTGTTTGGTTTGTAAGTTGGAAGCTTTTTTAGAGTTGCATACATACATACATCTATCTTTATGAGAATAAATGTCTTTAAACCATACATACATATGGTCACGTCTATATCCCTTGTGGGGTAGACAAAGCCAACAGTCTTGAATAGACTGATAGGCCACGTTCAGCTATTTGGCTTAATGATAGAATTGAGATTCAAATAGTGACAAGTTGCTAGCCCATCGCCTAAAAAAAGAATCCCAAGTTTGTAAGCCTACCCCTTAGTCGCCTTTTACGACATCCATAGGAAAGAGATGGAGTGGTCCTATTCTTTTTTGTACTGGTGCCGGGAACCACACGGCATTTAAGAGATGATTTACGCTGAAAGCGTTCACTAATTATTTGCTTAAAAAAATAGTCAGCTAACTGTCACGTCATTGAATAGGGGGTAAGTAACACACAAACAAAAACACTAATAAGGTTTTGTAGGGAGTCAACACAGACTGCGCTGTAAAAGAGTAACGTGGGAACAGCGAACTGCGAACGTGATACGGCTACCGAAAGGTTGATAGAGTAAAATGAACTTACTAGGTATACAGGTAAACGTGATTTTTTATTGGTTTAACTTTGTTTTATTATTTACAGATATAATTACACTATAGTTGATGGTTGGATTGGAAATGCTGAAAGAAATTCTACAGTGGTAAAACTTTCATTAAAACTCCATTGTTTTAATAGAATAATTTTTAACTGTATAAGAAGTAGGATTTGGCATTAAAAGGAAATAATAATAAGCAAATTCAAACAGCTGGTTAAATAAAGCTCTGGGGCCAATGGGCAATAATATTTTGATTCTTGTATCATTTATATTTTACTAGCTGCATCCCGGGGCTTCACGCCCGTGAAAATTTCAGAATAAAAAGAACTTATTATGTAATTTCATTAATATTAATCCATATATCCACACATCCTTACAAACTTTCGCATTTATAGTATTGGTAGAATACTTTTATCGTTAAATTAATGAGAATCCAGATCCCCAAAACACAACAGCTAACGAATACGCGAAATTCCTATAATTTCGCGTATTAGTCTTGTTTATTAAGTTTCAAACCATAAGACCAAATGTCAGACCCAATTGTTGACAGGTATATAATGCTTCTAGCATTAAGTCCGTCTATTGTTGTATACATTTGTATTTTGTGCAATAATGTTAAAAAAAAAATCCTGCATAATTTCAGGCGGTCACAAATTCCTTGTTGTGGCGAGAGCAAGACATTGCATGCACTTGTATCAGAATGCTGCAACAAAGGCTGGACTGGATGGACATGCTGCATCCTCCGCCCACTAGTGTGGAGTAAATATGTCCTACATTTGTAACTCTAGGTTGATGTAACGTGGATATTCTTTTAAATTGACATAAAAAATTAAGCCACAGAGCCGAACGTGGCCTTACAGTCTTTTCGAGACTGATGGCTCTTGTCTTCCCCGTAAGGGATGAAGACGTGATTCTTTCTTTCTCTCTTATCTTTGCGTATTGCAGATGCACCCTCCACCAGAAAGCTTAGGGGCCTGGACCGGTTTCTGACCTTTTTCTTCCACTTTGTCCGGTTCACAGCGTCTTCAGTTTTAAGACCAGTGGCACCCACATCTTTTCTGGGATCTATTCGGTCTGCCAAAAATAAATGATGCCATAAAAAATATTAGCAGACGTGATTATATGCATGTTTATTTATATCAAAAACTGAATGTTAATGTCAAAGTTAAGTTTCACGTGTCTGTATATTTTGACGCTTCCCTGTCGTCATCGTCGCAAAAGTCGTCGTCATACTAATGTACAAAGTTTTATATAAAACTGATTATTTGGACTTAAGAAGATTATTGCATAACTGTTAGGTACATGTTGAAGGGCAATTTGCTATTTACTTTTCAGAATAGTAATTAGTGAGAAGGGTAATACAAGTAGTAATAAGAACGTATACAATATTTTTTTCTCCAGAACAAAATTCTTCTACCTCATCCCAAACAAAGGAATTGGAAACTATGAGAATCGCTTCCTAACACCGATGTCACCTGGTGTTTGGTGGAGCTCATGCTTGGCTGGAGTGGTTTGTGTCGTGGTGTTAGCGATAGCAGCAATAAAAGAACGACGAGCAGAGCCAGGGCAGTTCGCTTTCTTTAGTGTAGTTGCGACGATGTGCCAGCAAGGTAATTTATCGTCATCCTGCCATTTTACAAAGAATATTATTAATAGTAGAATTTACAAGACTCAATTTTAGCAGGATCTTCCAACGCCATCGATATCAGCGCGCCATTGCACTTACAAACGAACCTTCCAGACATAATAACATTCCAAGATAACACGCCTCCTTCACATTTAAGTAATTTTCCAACAAACATCTTAAAAAATCTATTTAGTTATTTATTGCATACCGTTAACTTTCCCTTACTATTTCGGGAAGTCGTCTCCAAGTGCACCCTTAAACCACCATGGAACCCACTTGCCACAAAACTATGGAACCAGAGCTTTGGGCTGGGCTGTGCATGAGTCAATCAGGATTTGCAAAACTTACAATAAAAATGCAATATTTTTTATTTTACAGACTTTGAAGATGTGCAGCCTGAACAACGATTATCCAGCCAAGGTATAGGATAAAATTGTAATATTTTGTTAATTTTTTTGACTAGAAGTACGATCCAAACTTATGATGTGGCCCATTATCCATTGGCGTTAACCCCAGTTGCATCTCCCCCTCTTCTAAGAGAAGCCTGGGTAGTAAACCTAGGACCACGATGCTGCATTGGGTAAGTTAAAGGGTTTTATACGAAGCGATAATCATGTTACTTCTCTAACTTTTGCAGGGGAACCAGCATTATGGAATTACAACTTTCATGGTATTTTAAATAAAATTTGTTTTCTCTTAGGTCGTCGTATGATCCTCCTAGCGATTGGTCTCATGAGTATGCTTCTGTATAACTTCTACACCAGCAGTGTGGTTTCCTGGCTACTGAACGCGGCCAGCCCTACCATAGTGTCGTATGAAGGTCTCATTAATAGTGACTTGGAGCTCGTTTTTGAAGATGTTGGATACACAAGAGCCTGGTTAGAGGTTCGCAATTCGAATTCTACTTAAATATATGCATATTATTACACCTATTACCCTTCCGGGGTAGACAAAGTCAACAGTCTTGAAAAGACTGAAAGGCCACGTTTTGCTGAATAGCTCAAAAATGGAATTGAGATTGACATAGTGACAGGTTGCTAGCCTGTCGCCTACGAGAAGAATCCTAATTTTGTAAGCCTTTCCCTCCTTCGCCTTTTACAACATTCATGGGAAAGTTAAGAAGTAGTCCTATACTTAGGTGCCGGGAACCATACGGCACACTCGCATTCTATTTCTTTATAATTTTTTTAATGGTTAGAGCTTAAATCTAACTTGATATTCTATATCCTCCAGCAACCATGTCTTGTAGTGAAACATTTGCATCATTGCAAGGAACTTTGAGGGTTAGTTAGGAATACTAAGGGGTCCTTGTCGCTTGAGCGAAAGGAAAAATGTGTTTTGTGTCGGATTTCTACCTTGATAACTTGCCATTATAATTAGTAAGAAATACTATTTACAATTTGAAATTGGAAAAACAACTCTTTTCAATTATGACTACAGTAATCTCCTGATCATCATACGTTATATTATTTGACCAAATAAATAATTGCATCGATTTATCATTAATTCAGAGGCCTGGTAAATACTACTATACTGGCTACAAGAATGTGAAAGAAGACGAGCTTCGTGAGAAAAAAGTGACCAGAGCAAAGCGTACTATGCCAGTCCTGATGCCTGTCGAAGAGGGGTTGGATCTCATTCGGAAAGGCGGTATGAAAAAGTCCAAATATATTTAGACATTTATATATGCGTCAGGGCTTTAAATTACTGAATCCATAAGAGAAATGTCCATAATTTTGATATTATTATTATTATGTGTACATAAATTAGTAAATAAATAAATAAATTTATAAGATCCGTAAAATTTCAAGTGCCGTGCACATCATCCCAGATTTGGGTCAAAGTAAGGTTTACAGAAACTTGGGTTGATGAAATGATACCATCTAGATGAACTAAGCGGGAGGACCACGGCCTCTAACTGATACAGATATAAAAATCTATGAGAATTAAAAGAATCACAATGCATGGTGTTGCAGCAGTTTACTTGAGGATAAAACATTACCATAGGTATCCCTTTGTTTGCTCTGGAGACATGCTCTTTAAGAGGGCCTGCGGTCTGTTCCTGGGGTCTACCTAAATTAGGGTTAGAGGTATACCTAAAAAAATTATGAGTGGGTTATTCACGAGGTAACTTCCATTTAATTTCTGTGAGTCAGTCAACAGAACTTCCCCAGGGAGGACGTAGCTGATACATACATACATAAAATCACGCCTCTTTCCCGGAGGGGTAGGCAGAGACTACCTCTTTCCACTTGCCATGATCGCTGCATACTTCCTTCGCTTCATCCACATTCATAACTCTCTTCATACGAGCTCGTCGCTTTCGGGTACTCTTAACCTGATATTTACTGGGAAATTTGATGTGCTACACATACTTTGGAAATTACCACTTCAACTTTCATTAGGTGCCCTGAATATAAAACATATAAACATCAAAATGAGCGATGCCCTCCTAATTAATGGACGGATATAGCTGACACAAAAGCCATTGGAGAGGACAATGGGCTTAATCTACAGTAGTTATATTTTCTTTCTGCCGGTAGCCTACGCGTATCATACGGAGCCGTACACAGCCGGCCATATTGTCTCACGCACCTTCTCGGATCGAGAGCTGTGTGATTTGAGCGCGATGAATGTAATGGCACCAGCAGCAGTATACATCATGGCCCAGAAGAACAGCCCATATAAAGAGTTTTTTGTTTGGAGGTAAGATCTTATTATATAGTTTTTCAGAACATAATCTAAGTACAATCTATGCGGATATTGAATGAATCTGAGACTAACCAAAAACAAATCTCTGAAAAAAAATAAACATATCCTGCTCAACTCCAAGAATTTGGCTCGCGGAACCCAGAAGTTAACTACTGTATTTCAAATATTCTCATTATATGAGGATATTATTCATAATATAACTCACAGTGCAATGGAGTCTACTTGCCTTCGTCTCTTTGAAGAGAATTTGACTGAGGCATTACACGTCAACATTATGTAGAAATCGAAATAATGATGCAATGGGATTCTTATTTTAGGCGATAGGCTAGTAAGTAACCTGTCATTATCTAAATTTAATTTACACCATTAAGCCATCTTTTCAAGATTATAAGCATTATAAAAAATCGTCGTTAGTATTTCATTAATCTATGTTAACTGGCTCATATTTTTACAAATAAATATTCATTTCAACAGGCTTCAGCGTCTCTCGGAGAGCGGGCACATGAAGGTAGCTCGTCATCGCATTGCTGGTGTCATCCCCCCCTGCTCCGGGAACAACCCTCGAGCCCTGGCCCTTGGACAAGCGGCACCGGCCTTCTTGATATTGTTGGAAGCATCTATTCTATCTCTTCTTATGCTGGCATTAGAAATACTATGGCATAGGTAACGTATGTTTTGGAGTGGTTTATATGTATGCAGAAAGAAGTATGCAGCGATCGAAGCAAGCGGAAACATGTGTCTCTGCCTACCTCTTTTATGTACGTCTTAAATGTATGTGTTGATTTTATCACTTTCGGTAAGTGAATAGGCCAATCAAAACAAAATCTTTTTTGACCTTAATAGGGATGATATGCGAGCGACTAGTCAATGTTGATAACCGGTCGAAGTGAAAAGATAAGTGTAGGAAAGCAAACACAAAAACACGTAAAGATAAGATTTTAAATTACATACGAATCGTGAATTTTGTGTTTCCGTTGCATTCCAAGTTGATCCTATTTCAGAAGAAACTTTATGACTATTCTTAAGACTGCTGGGTTAAGAATACTTAAAAAAAGAGATAGAGGAAGGCTTTTGCTCAGCAATGGAGTAAGAGGCAACTATGAAATTTTATTTCTTATTACATTTCAGATGGGAAGTGAAGAGTAAGAGCATTTCGAAGAGATTCAAGAAGCAATGAAGATATTTAGGGCAATTAGATATTTGCACTAGGCGCTTTTTGCAGCTTTTATCTTGTCTGCGATAGACTTATTTTTATTTGCTGAAGATAAAAAGAAATTGTGGTTTTCATGAATAATTTTCTATGACTTATGGAAAATAGAAATAAAATTTATTAAAATCTGAATAATATTCATGCATTAGTAGGTAAGACTAGTTTACATAGCGTTTGCCATTTCGTTCAAGATATTAAATTAAAATTGTTTGGTTGGAATGGAAATGGTCTGTCCACCCCATAAGGAATAAAGACGTGAATGTATAAATGTATTTATAATTACAGTCTCCTAATTATTAGACTCTGCCAACCCGGTAAGGTATATATCAAAATAGATAAAAGCTAACAAAGTTGTAGAATTGAGAAGTCAATGGCATTTTCAATATGGCGGGCAAAGCAAACGCGCTTGGTATATGAGCATTTGTCTGAACAGGAATATTATCCGTTCTCTTCATTGTTAACCTTTTTCGTTAAAAGGCGAGGATGTGCTTTAAATTGTTTCAAATTGTTGCAGGAAATATGTGGCAAAACAAAAGTAAAATGACTATTTTGTCAAAATTTTAATCACGTGTATCGTTAAAATTTATACAGAATATATTTTTGTTAAGTAGGTATTCCATAAAATCATTATAGCAAAAAATGCTTTTTTTTTACTTTCCCATTCTAAAACCGATCGACCAATTTGTAAATAAATAAAATATCCATCCAGTTATTCATTAAACCTACTAATCCTTCTTCTATCTAAGTGTCTACCTGGTTTCTTGAGTACAGAAGCGACATATAATGCAAAGAGTCAAAGCTACGCTATGTATGAAAGAAAGTGAAGCTACGTCTCTCCGAGATTGGATCTCAAGTTCATGCTCTTACAGTTTCACCATTGGCTGGGTAGAAACTGAGCTGAACTGAAGTAAAATGCTTTAAGATTTCGATAAAATACGTAACGCAAAAGAGAACTTATTCATGTTGAAGATTTTCATGTATTTTGAGGTAGGTAATCAGAAACTATTATTTTAATCATTTTTATCAGATAAAAACAGCACAGCCATAGTGCCTCTGTGAAATTCCGAACAGTCTATTCTGACATGACAAACCACGTCCCACCTCGATTCGTTCGTCTTTAGAAAAACCCGTATTATTGCATCTAAAATATTAAATTAATGAAACAGAAACAAAACATAATATGTGCAATGGTGACTTTGCTTTACCATATACTGATAAATATGTATATTATCCTAACCGAAATAAATTAGATTCCTTGAAGGTACTTGATAAAAAAATAAGTTAGTTTTTAAGGCTGACATTGTTGACTTTTAATTTGTACATACATATTACCACGTCTATATCCCACTAATATTATAAATGCCAAAGTTTGTAAGCATGTTACGATGTCAATATGGATGTTTGTTACTTTTTCACGCAAAAACTACTGAACCGATTACGATGAAATTTGGTATGTAGGTAGCTGAAGACCCAGAATAACATATAGGCTTTTTATCCCGGAGTTCCCGCGGCATTGATTCCACGCGGACGAAGTCGTGGGCGGTCTCTAGTAGTATATATATAAACATACATACTTTGGGATAGATAGAGCCAACAGTCTTGAAAATACTGAAAGGCCACGTTCAGCCTGAGATTTGAGACTGCCTGAGAGACTTGTAATTTATTTAATTGTTATTTAATTTTTATTTTTCTTTTAACTTGTAATGAATTTAATTATCAACTGAACTACCTTTATCAAGGAAACACTGCCAAATTTTCTTTCGACTTCCCTTCATCCTTTGAACCGGATGTCAGAAGCCAGATTATGATAATTATGAGTATACTAGCTGTTGCCCGCGACTTCGTCCGCGTTAATTTCGAGTTGAATCTTAATCATACAGTCAGATAATCTTAATAATAACACAACTCCCATCAAATCTGTCTTTAAATTTAAATATGTTAACTCTGATAATATATTAAAGGCGTTCAAACAACTTAATTTGAAAAAGTCTGAAGACCATTGGGGTATGTCTGTTAGTATCATAAGTAAAACCATAGACATTATTGCATCTGATCTAGCTTTTATATTTAATGAATGTATTGATGAGGGTATTTTTTTAATGAAATGTAGTAAATTAATACCTTTATTCAAAAAAGGGGAGAAAACAGTCCTTGGCAATTATAGACCTATTTCTATATTGCCAGTTTTGAGCAAGGTGTTTGAGAAGATGATGCTTAATCAAATGCAACAATATTTTAAAATCAATAACATTTTCCATTCCCAACAATATGGGTTCACTGCCGGGAAGTCCACCACTGGCGCGGGAGTAGCACCTGTTACTCAAATCTATGGCGCGTGGGAGAGCTCACAGGATTCAGTTGGAGTCTTTTGCGATCTCTCTAAAGCATTTGATTGCGTAGATCATCAGACACTTTTGCGTAAACTTCGTCAATATGGGTTTGACCACAAATCAACTAAACTAATGGCATCCTATTTGACTGATAGGCTTCAAACTGTAGATATTAATGGAGTAAAGTCAAGCGGATCAAGCGTCTCAATGGGTGTTCCTCAGGGCTCAATTTTAGGACCATTCCTCTTCTTGGTATATGTCAATGACCTGCCTTTTATGGTGGAAAAACAGGCGGGTATAGTGCTGTTTGCCGATGACACTTCTTTAATATTTAAATTAGATCGCCATAGCGAAAATGTAAGTTAGGTTAGGAATTATAATTGATGCAAAGCGACAGTGGGGTGCTCATATTTCTAAACTTTCCAATAGACTTAGCTCTGCCGCTTATGCTGTTAGGAGGATCCGACAATTGACAGATGTAGCTACAGCTAGGCTTGTTTATTTCAGCTATTTTCATAGCTTGTTATCTTATGGTTTACTTTTATGGGGTAGCTCGGCTGATATATAAACTATTTTTATAATTCAGAAAAGCACCGTTCGCGCAATTTACGGCTTAGGACCAAGAGACTCGTTAAGACAACTCTTTAAGAAAATAAACATACCTACAGTAGCGTCCCAGTACATTTTTGATCTTATAATGTATGTTAGGAAAAATACCTCTTTTTTTCAAAAAGTTAGTGCCACAACTGATAGAAATTTACGTAATAAACATAAATTAGTCATGCCGTTTCATAGGCTTAGCAAAGTCAGTAAATCATTTATGGGGAACTGTATACGATTTTATAATAGGTTGCCGGAGTCTGTTCTTGATATGCCCAACCGAAAATTCAAAGATTATGTAAAGAAAGTACTTTGTGAGAAGGCTTATTATAGGACTGATGATTACCTTAAAGATAAAAACATCTGGCTCGTGCTTGGCACAGGAACCTCGTAATTAATTGTAGTTTTATTTGATCTTAAATCAAAATTCAGTACACTCTGTACATAAATCTTTTTATATCCATAAAATATATATATATATATATATTTCTTTTTTCAATATTCAATCTCATATATAAATCTGAACAATGTATTCTCTTGTCCACATTCTATTCTAAGTTTAATTAATATTGTAAAGTTGACGTTGTTGAAGAAAATGCTGCAGTGCAGTTTGTTACCGCTTCTTCTGCACTGACGCCTAGGAAGCGGCAGTAAGTTTAGTTTTTAAGTAATTTATTTGACGTCAACCAATGTTGTTAAACAATACGTTTTGACAATTATTAAGCGATATATAGTATCCTATAATAATGAATAAAAATTTTGAATTTGAATTCTGAATTTTGAATTTGAATTTGAGATACAGACAGACAGACAGACAAAAAATGTAAAAAAAAATTCTCTATCCGTTTCAGTCAAAATATTAAATGTACAGACAAAATATTTTTACCGTTTTATTATTAGTAGTATTTTGATTTTCAGTTTTTTTAAATAAAATACTCAAACAATACAAAAAAAAAATATTAAAAAAAAATTTCTTGTAATTGTTGGGATTCGAACTTGGACCGCCAACTTCACAGTCTCACAGGCTAACCACTGGACCATCGAGGCCGTTGCGTTGATGGCGAAATTAAAGTAGACTACATACATATGGTCACGTCTATATCCCTTGCGGGGTAGACAGAGCCAACAGGCTTAAAAAGACTGAATGGCCACGTTCAGTTATTTGACTTAATGATAGAATTGAGATTCAAAAAGTGATAGGTTGCTCGCCCATCGCCTAAAAAAGAATCCCAAGTTGTAAGCCCATCCCTTAGTCGCCTTTCACTTATATTTATATGTTATAGGTATAATGCTGTCGTATAATGATAAATGACTTTGAATTTTTGATTTCATAACTTATTTGCAGGGTAACTGATGCCTTGAGTTCATTCAAATGTCGATAACTTTTTTTTTAGTAAACCGATTTTGATGAAACAAACTTTAAATGTTATTCTGAGTTAAAACAAAGCAATTGGTGAAAGTTTGAAGTAAATCGGTTCAGTACTTTCGGAGATAATCGTGATCATACATACAGACAGACAAGAAATTAAAAAAAAATATTTTTGCTTTCTATTATTCATTCTAAGTGTCCCTCTATCCATTTCAGTCAAAAATACTAAATGTACAGACAAAATATTTTTACTGTTTTATTATATGTATAGATAACAATATAATGTTATTTTTAATCAAATTCGATTAAAATTCAAGCAAAAACAGTTGAGTGCGCTTTCCAGAATCGGGCGTCAGGAAATAAGTCATTTTCAGGGGATGCCGGCAAAACGCTACCGCCGTAATGGGCCATCGCGGGTAGACGGCACTTACCCATAAACATACCTGCTTTTTTATTATAGCTTGTATTTACTGAGTTACTAAAAATCCCAAGAAATTCCCTTGATTAACTAAAGATGAAGATAGCAACCAAAAGTGGCCTATAGTCTTACATACATACATAAAATCACCCCATTTCCCGGAGGGGTAGGCAGAGACTATATCTTTCCACTTCCCACGATACATACATACATATAATCACGTCTTTATCCTTTGCGGGGTAGATAAGGCCAACAGTCTTAAAAAAATGAAAGGCCACGTTCAGCTGTTTGGCTTTAAATAAATAAATAAATAAAAATCATTTATTTCAGACAATTGAGTCGCTTTATGATAGAACTAGCATTTGCCCGCGGCTTCGCCTGCGTTAATTTCGCTTCCATAAAAAGATTGGTTAGAATAAGAGTCTTGCATTGACATAAACTAATATTATGCAAAAAAAAAGATGTACCTACGTGAGTGCGTGTTTGAGGATGCTATTCAATCATGCAAATTCTACTGGATGGATTTTGATGAAACTTACGTACACGGGAAGAATGATGCCTGGAATAGAACATAGTTTATTTTTCCTACAAAAGCAAAGTCCCGGGAGCGCAGCTGTTAAAAAACGAATAAATTCTAAAGACAAAAAAAAGGAAATTATAATAATGGAAAGTTAAAGTATCTCTTTGTATACAACATTTGCTGTCTTGCCCATAATATAATATAGATAAACTGTCATAGCTGGTGACCCGCCAGCAAGCGACGTAGAGCTGTCCGTGTGAGAAGCAATTCGCCCTGAGGTCGACTCCGGCTGCTCCAAGCGTTTGACCTTGCGATTTGTTAATTGTCATCGCGAAACATTTAGCCACTGAAAACTGTACACGCTTAAATTGAAATGGAAAGTTGTTGGGAATGAGGGGAATGCGCGGTATAAAAACAATTTCACCAGCTGCACAACCAGTAAGAACTTTAGCTTCTATAATATTGTTATGAAGCGACACCACTTTAAGGCGAGTCCCATTACAACGTTTCGGCGGCGTTAAGTTGCGTAGCAACATAAGTAATTGGAATGCCTACTTTTAGTGCAATTGTATGCGCGGGCAGTCCAGATGCCGAAAGTGAATTAAGGAACTCTACCGGATAAGTTGTAGCATCGGTATTATCTAAAACTGTATTAATGGATTGGTATATAATTTTTTTTTCCAAAATACTAAAATTATTAACAGCTGGTTGCTAATTTTTGGGTGTTAGGATTGCTCGCTCGCATATCCAAGAATCCTCGTGATGAATTATTTGAGATAGGTCTCCATAAACGAAATGGATAAGTTCCTCCACCGAAGTGACTACTTGACAGAGGTTCTCTGGCAGAGTCACCAATCCGTTCGATTCAGGCAACGTACCATTACCGATTTTTAATAACACATTTGAGAATTCTTGCGCTCGAGGGTTACCACCTAACGTATTACGTGTTAGACTTAATTTCCTAACCTGAGGCCAGAGTATGGATCGTTTGAGACATGCGCTTACTTCATCAGCTCTAGTACCACCCATAATGCGATTCCCTGTTATTTTCTCCAAATAAGTAAATGTCTTAACCATGGAAACTAAATCAATGAAAAAAGAATTTTTAATTAATTAAAAAATTTGCCAGCGGCTACAATCGCGTTATTTCTTAAATTCTCATGTGGCGCCATCTCGTATCGGGTGGTCAAAAAATAAATATCTAAACCACGGGAACTAAATCAACGGTGAAACGGTAAGTACTGACGTTGCTATATGTGTGTTATTCCTGCTAATCTTGAGGAACATGGCAACCGTCGCCGATGCGGGGTGCGTCAAACTACCTACATAAAAAAATCTTCTCATACATAAAAAAAATCTTCTTAAAGATGTGGTGAAACAGTAAGTACTGGCGAAACTAAAATTACTTAATTAAAACTTAATTAATTAAAAAATTTGCCAGCGGCTACAATCGCGTTATTTCTTAAATTCTCATGATGCGCCATCTCGTATCGGGTGGTCAAAAAATAAATACCTAAACCACGGGAACTAAATCAATAAACAAAGCATAATGAATTAAATCAATAAAATGCTATTTTTTTAATCATCATAATAAATATAAGAATTAATTATTTATAGTGCTGCGTGGTTCCCGGCACCAACACAAAAAAGAATAGGACCACTCCAGCTCTTTTCCATGGATGTCGTAAAAGGCGACTAAGGGATAAGCTTACAAACTTGGGATTCTTTTTTAGGCGTTGGGTTAGCAACCTGTCACTATTTGAATCTCAATTCTATCATTAAGCCAAATAGCTGAACGTGGCCATTGAGCCTTTTTAAGACTGTTGGCTCTGTCTACCCCGCAAGGGATATAGACGTGATCATATGTATGTATGTATAATTATTTATAGCTTTTTAATCGATTCAAATCAAAAATGACGAAGTTCCATACAAACTTGCACCCCCTACCCCACCCCCTTGGGATAGAATTTCAGGATAAAAAGTAGCCTATATTCTAATCCAGGTTACTAACTATATCTGTGCCGAATTTTGTTCAGATCCGTTCGGTAGATTTTGCGTGATGCGCGTACAAACATACAGACAGACAGACGGACAGACAGACAGACAAAAATTCTAAAAAAAATTGTTTTGGCTTCTATTGACCCTAAAAAGACCCCTTATAATTTTTTTTCTTAAATATCTTCAATGTTTAGACAAAGTTGAGTTACAGTTTTATTATATGTATGGATTGAGATTCAAATACATAGGTTGCTAGCCTGTCGCCTAAAATAAGAATCCCAAGTTTATAAGCCTATCCCTTAGTCACCTTTTATAACAGGGGAAAGAGATGGAGTGGTCCTATTGTTTTTTGTATTGGTGCCGGGAACCACATGGCACTATAGTCTTTTTGTATGCTATAGTCCTTCCGAAACATACATACGACTTATCTATATTTTTTGTTTATCATAAAGAAACCTGTTGTTTTTGCGCTTTTGTTCTTCATCTTACGTCTAAAGAATGTATTAAAAGTAAATTGTACAAAATACCATAACCTTCGTTTTTTTAGGTAATTCTTTAATCATTATCTGCCCCTCTCAAACAGCACTTTCTCCTCTAGTCGTTTTTTCATTTTAATCTTTAATACAAAATGTTTCTATAAAGTTAACATTCAGGCGTTGAAATGTTAATCCCGTTTTCTAGTGACCTCATTCCGTCGGAACTCTGATAATAAAGGAACAATCTGAGTTCTAGTGACGAAAGTAGGTAGATACTGGCATTAACAGTTAATTAAATGTGATCTGTTGAGAAAATAGCTTATTCTGAGTACTGAGTGGGCGGATCATATAATCCCTTCCCCGAGTTAGTTGCCCCAATAAAAAAGTTCGTGGATTTTGTGTAACACAGCTTCTTCTAAATTGCCGTGTGTTTCCCGGCACCAATACAAAATAGAATAGGTCCACTCCTTCTCTTTCCCATGGATGTCGTAAAAGGCGACTTAGGGATAGGCTTACAAAGTTAAGATTATTTTTTAGGCGAAAGCTAGCAACCTGTCACTGTTTGAATCTCAATTCTATCATTAAGCCAAGTAGCTGAGCGTGGCCAATTCAGTCTTTCAGAGATGAACTGATGGATAAAGCCTTTAAGCCTCCTAATTGTGTACAATAAGTCAATCAACATAAATAAATACTAAATGCTCGCCATATTTGTCACATGAGGCGAGAATGGCGGAGCAAGGTCGTAAATTTGTAAGCTAATGGCTTATTCAGGCATTAGGATGTTTTAACTTATGTTTGTAATTCAGGAATAATTGATGATTGTAAATCATAGCTCAGAAAAAAATATTTGAATATAAGTTGAATTGAACCTGTGCATTTCTCTTTTAGTAGGACACTTTAACCCGTTCACCGGCTTTTAATTGCTCGGGAGAGGTACTACCTACCACAAAATTTGATAAGATAAAATTATAACGCCTATTTTTTCGGGACTTAAAAGCTTAACAAAGGGTAACTTTTCGTACAAAATTAGTAGGTACATTTTTTTCTTTTCTTATTTTTGAGGAAAAAAGTTCGGAGTACTTGGAAAATTGTAACTGTGGTGACTAATCAACTAAAGACAATTAATTTTTAATAAATTTTATTTATAAACTAGCTGTTGCCCGCGACTTCGGCCACGTAAATTTCGAGTTTCTTAATCATACAGTCAAATACAGACAGACAGATGAAAAATGTAAAAATAAAATCTCTATCCGTTTCAGTCAAAATATTAAATGTACAGACAAAATATTTTTACCATTTTATTATATGTAGTATTTTTATTTTCAGTTTTTTTAAATAAAATACTCAAACAAAACAAAAAAAAAATTTTAATAAAATTTTTTTTATTTTTTTGGTGGGGCTCGAACAACGGTCCAACGCCAACTTCACAGTCTCACGCGCCAACCAATACACATACATATGGTCACGTCTATATCCCTTGCGGGGTAGACAGAGCCAACAGGCTTGAAAAGGCTGAACGGCCACGTTCAGCTATTTGGCTTAATGATAGAATTGAGATTCAAATAGTGATAGGTTGCTTGCCCATCGCCTACAAGAGCAATCTCAAGTTTATAAGCCAAACCCTTAGTCGCCTTTACGACCATCGGAAAGATCATCCATTGGAAAGATATGGAGTAATTCTATTCTAAAATGCTGGAAACCATGAAAAATATTTTATGACGTTTCATTAATAAGATTAATAAAAAACTGAATTACTCGTATTAATATGAGCTTATCGAGAAACAGCTTCCTCTCCGTAGAAAATAAAAGTTCAAAACGTGACAAAGTAGCTTATGTATTAAGCCATTAATTTAAGTTGTTTGCTTTGTTTTCTTCATAAAACTTAACAGCTTTTGTTGTACCAATAAATTAATGAATAAATTCTTAATTTATTCTAATTGCGGCCGCTTTCTAGCCCAGGGATCCACTTAAATACCTCATCCATAAACAGTTCAAATTGATGAATGAACGTAATAAAGTGCCTCCCTGCTTGTGGCCGCAGGTGGTCTAAATCTGCCTTCTATTTATTTCTGCATTACAGGCAGCATCGGAAAACACAATAATAGATTTCGTATTTCTTCGCCAGTTATTTATTTACAGGTAATACTGTTTCAGTAAGGTGCTTCCATATAAACCATCTAACGTTTTTTTTTCAATTCTTTTTTAGACTATTTACTCTGTCTACTTAAAAGGGATAGATACTTGATATATTTATGTAGATGCTTTAATGTTAATCCCGGGTTCGAATCCTGGCCAAAGCATGATGAGAAAAGAACTTTTTCTGATTGGCCTGGGTCTTGGATGTTTATCTATATAAGTATTTATTATAAACTATAGTATCGTTGAGTTAGTATCTCGTAACACAAGTCTCGAACTTACTCGTACTTCGAGGCTAACTCAATCTGTGTAATTTATTTTTTTATTATTATTAATCCGATAGCGAAGATAAAACAGTGTATGCCAGCAACTTTTGTCCGCGCAGTTTTAGACAATTATGGGAAAATTCTTTTTTAAGACTATGGTCTACCATCTTGTCACAATCATCCAACAAAACTTTTTCCTTAAGACTTACGACTATCGGTTCTATTTTACTCATAAAAAGAAATAGTTCTCCAATTTGGCCAAATATGTCGTGTTAATCAATATAATTACATTTTCAATATATATGTTTATCTAATTATTATTTTCCGAATCTAGAATATCTAAGAAAATATCTGGTTCCATCTTTTCTTAGATTTCTTAGATTCGGCAAATAAAATTGGTAGGTACCTATTCTAAAATATAGTAAACCACACGGTACACTTCATGTATTATTATTGATTTAGGATATCATCATATATAATATCTATGAAAATATATATATAATTATAAAATATTTTTCACATTGGCTATTAAAACTCCGTTAAGTCCTACTTTCCAATAAGTGGCAATATCTACCAAAATCCCCAGCTCATCCAATCCCCTTTATATTTAAAGTGGCGGTCCAGCGAAGGAATTAAATTGATTCAAGGATAGTGCCCCTTTCAATTGAGTGAACCACGTTTCTATTGACTCAGAATTGCAATTGGAACCCCACTTTCAATTTAAATGAACCGAGTATTTCTACATTGTCTTGAGGTTCTATCGTGTTTATTGCATTTTTCTACAGATAAATGTTTCAATTATTTATTTTTGGTATTTTCATTTAACGTAACAAAAGTCTCGAACATTAGTTCGTGGCTAATCTGTGTATAGACATTTCTTGATGAAGGAATTAAGATTTGATCAATTCGATACAAAAGAAAATAACATGCACATTAACTGATTTAAAACTTTCACGTTGCTTTGTACTATTTATTAATAATATAGTTATTAAAGTACCTACCTTAATTTTATCTCGGACGTTCCATTGTAACATGATTCGAAGCGAGATAAATCAAAGGTTACGCTAACCCACCCCTCTAAGGAACAATACAGAGCGGTCAGGATTTTCCATAAAATTTTACAGCGAACAAATTCGCGGGCAACAGTTAGTTTGAAATATTAGTGAGATGTGAACTGAAATGTTTTTGCAATACCGGGAGACGGATTGCGGCAGGCGGCGCAGTGCAATATTGCAATTTGTTTCTGTTGTATGCAGCTTGCAGCCCTGTTACGACATTTTCAGAATATGTGTGATACATTCATTTTATAGAAGTACCTCGTTTAAAGATCTAACGTTATTCAAAGAGATTTTCAGCAATGAAATACAAATGTAACATCAAAGAAATGAAACTGGTCAAGCAAAAGCTTCATTTGAGTAGTAAATAAAAGTTGAGTACCCACTTAGTATTTTCATCTGTTGATTTACTCCACGACATCAATATATAGTTGATTTTCCCACGATACAAAAAAGAAGTTTATTTACATCCTTTCACATTTATAATAATTTAGTTTAAATACTAGTATAGAATGCACTAAGGGGGAGTTTCCAAGAATCACAACGTGAAAGTTAGCGGAATATTTAAAGGTCCATTAGTACACAATAGTGCCGGCGTCAGTGGAAAATGATATTCTAGATTGTAACATACATTGTATACCAATCCATCCGTACACAGGTGCTGTCACTCAAACAAAAGTTATCTGCTTAACCCAACGATAAATGGTTAGATGATGCGCCTAATGTTCAATGCAGTTTGCATTTTGTAGAATAAAATATACATATATATTATTCCTAAAATTGTTTTACCTCACTGACTATACTTGGCTTGGCAAATCAGAAACTTGGTTGTCGCTGTGGCGAACTAAACAAGAAGGTGTTATGTAAATTAATGCGCATTTAAGTGCGGGCAAGTTCGATGTTTAGTTTGAAACTTGGAGCACCAAGTTGTAGTAACTTCTAGATATAGTGTCGCCGTCATCCAAATCTGAATAATATGGCGATTATTTAAGTTTCTATGGTCATTATAAAAGTTAAATGAGTCGTTTTTTATTTTAACCCAAAAGTAAAAAGGTAAGAACTAAAGAAAAGCTTTAGTTGCATCAATTGCTCAAATATACATTAATGAGAACAGGTCGCCCAACATCCGTAATTATAACTTAATGTTTTACTGTTCTACCAAGGTGCCTAATTTCAAATTTCTACCAATAGTGTCAGCTAAACGTTTTCATCGTCATTCATACATACATACATACATAACATCACGCCTCTTTCCCGGAGGGGTAGGCAGAGACTACCTCTTTCCACTTGCCACGATCTCTGCATACTTCTTTCGCTTCGTCCACATTCATAACTCTCTTCATACAAGCTCGGCGGTTTCGGGTACTTTTGACCTGACCCTTTACCAGGACGTCCTTAATTTGCCGTGTGGTTCCCGGCACCATTACAAAAGAATAGGACCACTCCATCTCTTTCCCACGGATGTCGTAAGAGCCGACTAAGGGATAGACTTGGGATTCCTCTTTAATGTAAATCCCTGCCAATCTAAGGTCTGCCGCGCCGATGGATGCATGGCTAGGGGCGAGCCTAGTCTCGAGCGTGCCACTTCCGCCATGGGGTTGGGCGACCCCCAGGTAATGGCTAGCCTTACCCTGGCATGCGGGGCTCTGCTGGGGTGGACCAAATTTTTCCCTAGCGTCTCGTGGGAATCGCATTATGAACCTTAAAAAGCATATAAATGGCGGCGATGGTGTCCGCACCCCATCACGTCTCGTTCCCGGCGGGAGCGGTATGCGGTCTGCTGAAAGCCGCTTTGCGACGATGAATGTAAGAGGAGGAATGAAGGATAAGATTGAGGAAGTATGCCAGATGATGGATGAAAGACGTTTGGATGTGTTGTGCGTGAATGAAACGAAGCGGAAAGGATGCGACGCGACGCAGCACGGCCCTTACACGGCGTATTGGTCTGGAATTTCCAGTACCAGCCGAGGCTGTCAAGGGGTCGGTCTAATTCTTTCTGCACGAATGGCTGAGTGCGTGAATGAGTATGAGTGTGTCAGCCCTCGTCTTCTATGGATTAGGCTGAAAGTTGGAATCACTCGGATCTTCGTTCTAGGTGTTTATGCACCTTGGGATGTGGGTTCGAGGGGTACAACATCAGCAAAAAGCGAAAACGAGGAGTTCTGGAATAGTGTAAGAGAAGTATTGAAAGTTACCAAGCCAAATGAGAAGATTATTATGTTAGGTGATTTTAATGGATGGGTGGGTGTAAAGCGTGATGGATATGAAAAGGTGCTTGGTGCGTTTGGTGACGAAAAGGTGAATGATAATGGAAGAAGTGTATTAGAAATTTGTCTAGAGTGGGATCTTTTTGTGTCGAACTCAATGTTTCAACATAAAGAGATCCACACCTACACAAGAGTGGAAGGTATTTTAAAAAGTATGATAGACTTTGTGATTGTAGATGAAAGATTGAAGAACAAAGTGCTGGATACCCGTGCATATCGCGGTGCTGGCATTGACTCGGACCATTTACTGGTGATATCCCGGATAAGGGGTATCTTCAATCGCTGGCGGCACAGGGTAAGGGAGCAAACCAGCGCTTTGGAAAGAGTAAAAGTAGAAAATTTGCAAGATATGGATGTAGGTAAGAAGTATATTAATAGACTGAAGGATGTATTTGAAGATTTAGATGAAATGAGCGATATTGAAGATGGATGGAAGGAATTTAAAGAAAGAATTGTGAAAGTAGCTGTTGAAGTGTGTGGTGTAAGTAGAAGAAGGAAAGGAAAAAATCACAAAAATGCGTGGATGAGTAAAGATGTGCAAGAACTTGTGCGATTAAAGAAGAAAGCATGGCTGGATTTGTTAGCAGCAAAAGCTAACTTAAGAATGCAAGAGGTTATAGATGAAGATGTGAATGAAGCACGTAAGGAATATAAGAAAATGAAAGATTTGGTTAAGAAAGCTGTGATTAGAAAGAAAGAAGAGTATAAAGAGGATTTTGATAAAAGGCTATCAGAAGACTTTCAGTCAAATCTGAAAGTATTCTGGAAATCCGTAAGGTCAGCCCGAGGAAATACTATAACCAGAGAGCTGACTAGGATCAGATGCCAGGATGGTAGCGTTGTGAAAGGAGAAGAATGTGTACTAAAGATATGGAAGGACTATTTTGAAAGTTTATTTGAAAAAAAGGAAGGAAATAAGAAAGATTTCTGCTATAGCGAAGAAAAAGAGAATGAGATGGAAGGCGAAATTGAAATGTTCGAAATTGTGGAAGCACTTAAGAGTATGAAAGCGGGAAAGGCTGCTGGGTGTGATAGAGTGTCGGTCGAGATGCTTAAAGCAGGAAAAGGCGTAGTAGCTAGTCAGTTGTACTGCCTTTTCAATTTGTGTTGGAGAAGCGGCCGAGTACCAAAAGATTGGTGTAAGGCTGTTATCGTGCCACTTTACAAAGGAAAAGGGTCACAGCTGGACTGCAAAAATTATCGTGGTATAAGCCTGCTTAGCGTCGTCGGCAAATTGTATGCTAAGGTATTGATTAATAGAGTCAGGAATGAAACTGATGACAAAATATGGGATGCTCAAGCGGGATTTCGAAAGGGAATGGGATGTACTGATCAGGTCTTTTCCTTGCGGTGCATAGCCGAAAAGTTTTTGGCCAAGAGTCAAAAAGTCTATTGCACATTCGTAGATCTGGAAAAGGCCTATGACAGAGTTGAGAGGAATGAATTGTGGTCAGCACTTTCTATGCATGGGGTGAGCAGTCTCTTAATACGAGCACTGAAATCCTTATATGAGGATTCGAGTGCTTGTGTCAGGATAAACGGAGCGCACACTGAGTGGTTTAAGATTGAGAAAGGCGTTAGGCAAGGATGTGTTGCGTCACCGTGGCTGTTCAACCTATTTATGGATAGCTGTTTGACAGATTTGAAAGAGTCTAAAAGTGGATTAAGGATGAATGAGTTACTCGTCAAATGTCTGCTCTATGCCGACGATCAGGTTATACTGGCGTCATCAGCGGAGGAGTTACAGGAGATGGTAAACTGTATGCATGAAGCTTTAAAAGAGAAAGGAATGAAAGTGAACGTAAGTAAAACTAAAACACTGGTTTTTGAAATGGAGAAAGAAATGACAGCATGTAATATTTTGATTGGAGGAGAAAAAGTGGAGCAAGTGAAAGAGTTCGTATATCTAGGATCAAAGTTTACATCAGATGGCAAGTATGATAGTGATATTGAAAGGAGAGTGAACGCGGGGAACATGGTGAATGGAGCTTTGCATGCCTTTATGAGCAGTCAGAAACTATCCAAAAAGGCTCGACTGGCTGTGCACAGGGGCGTGTTGGTCCCGACATTAATGTATGGGAGTGAAAGTTGGGTATGGCAAAAGAAGCATGAAAGCAGAATAAATGCAGTGGAAATGAGAGCGTTAAGGAGTATGATGGGTGTGAAATTGAGTGACAGGATAAGGAACAGCGTGATAAGGGAATGTTGTGATGTGAAAGAAGATGTAGTTACAGGAATAGAAAAGGGTATGTTAAGATGGTTCGGTCATGTGGAGAGGATGAATGAAAGCAGGTTGACTAAGCAGATATACAAGGAGAGTGTGGAGGGAAAGGTCGGAGTGGGAAGACCTAGACGAACGTATCGTCATTCATACCTAATGAAAAGGTTTTAAAATATTTAGTAGAAGCTGCTTCGGCACACGTCTCTGTCTGTGTTACATAAAAAGCACACACAGATAATTGTGGTAGTATGGTGCATTGTAACGGTGAAAGAATTTTAATGAACGCTTTAGTATTTTCGAAAAATCCTTACAAACAAACAAACAATCAAACTCACAAACTAGGTATTACTTTATAATATTGGTTATTTAATATCAACAGTAAATTGAAAAATATTGCTTAGCTATAGGTTGCTTCAAAGATTGTACATATTTATTTTTGGTGCAATAAAGCGGCCATTCCGCTTACTTATATTACTTGCTTATATCTTTGCAATAATATGCTTTTAATAATATCTATGATTATTAAGAAAGTCTATGATGCGTGTTCTAACGATGAACAATTAATCAAACTAATGAGATCGCTCTATCAATCCAAGGTTCCTGTTTGCTAAAAATAAATAATATTCGGCATTGTAACGTGGCCATTTGGCATGTAATGAATTTGTTTGATAACCTGTAACGATTTCCTATCAACATTTAGTCTGGCACAAGAATACTATCAAATACTTACTATATTTAATAGTATAACTGTAACGCATGATTTTATCTCCGCGTAGAAAAGAAAATAAATGATTTATAATCGTTTATTTTCTGACCATTAAAAAAAAACAATTTTATCTTCGGTGTTCGAACGATTAAGTTGCCCGGCTAAAATCCGCAAGTAATGCTTGTCGATAACCTGCACGTTCAGGCAACTGAATGTGTAACTATGATTCAATATGAGTAGGGTTCCCCCGCAAAGGTTGCGGAGATCAGATGGGAGTCGCTTCGTGTAAAAACCTGACCAAACCAATCCAGGACCCATGGTCAAGGGTTTACGCCGTGTGAGTAGTAAGTGTGTAGTAAGTGAGTAGTAAGTGTAGTAACAGGGACTTTGTCCAAGAGGAAAAAATAACAATTTTAGGCTATGAGATGCCATGCCATATAACTCAGCATCCTAGCCTCTTTAGTTCCAATTGTATCCCCACATCGCTGGAGAGGAACCTGGGCTCCGCCTGTACCCACGATCCTGGACTAGGTAGGTCAGATTTTCTCACGAAGCGACTCCCGTTTTACCTCCGCAACCTTTGCAATCTTTGCAGGAGGACCTAACTCTACATTTTAAGTCATACCTAACCCTACATTTTTAGCCATACCTAACCCTACATTTTTAAGTCATTCATACCTAACCCTACATTTTTAGTCATTTGCATTCACGCTTTGTGATAGACAAGGACTTTACCGTTCGACCGTTCGACCACCGACGCCCTCAGATGATAGTATGGAGTGAAGCCATGCTATAGACTTCATTATATTCGAACATGCATTAAATTGATTTTTGACTCGGTCACGCGATGAAAGTTCATTATTATATGTGCAATCACTTCAAGTGCAATCAACGCTATTACTGGTATTTTAAAGTCTATGGCACTAGCGTGTTCAACTTATAAGCAGATTTTAAATAAATGCAGTGGGAATGAGAGCGTTAAGGAGTATTATGGGTGTGAAATTGAGTGACCGGATAAGGAACAGCGTGATAAGGGAATGTTGTGATGTGAAAGAAGATGTAGTTACAGGAATAGAAAAGGGTATGTTAAGATGGTGCGGTCATGTGGAGAGGATGAATGAAAGCAGGCTGACTAAGCAGATATACAAGGAGAGTGTGGAGGGAAAGGTCGGAGTGGGAAGACCTAGACGAACGTATCTTGATCAAATTAAGGACGTCCTGGTAAATGGTCAGGTCAAAAGTACCCCAAACCGCCGAGCTTGCAAGAAGAGAGTTATGAATGTTGATGAAGCGAAGGAAGTATGCAGAGATCGTGGCAAGTGGAAAGAGGTAGTCTCTGCCTACCCCTCCAGGAAAGAGGCATGATTTTATGTATGTATGTATATATGTAATTATCTTATTTCACTAATTCCTAAAAATCGGTAGAAATGGCTTTGAAACTACTGAAATGATCTGTAATTTGTAACGGCCTCTGTGGCGCAGCGGTAGTACGCTTGTCTGTAACACCGGAGGTGTCGGGTTTGAATACCGGCAGGGCATGATGAGAAAAGAACTTTTTCTGTAGGCCTGGGTCTTGGATGTTTATCTATATAGGTATTTATTATAAAATATAGTATTGTTGAGTTAGTATCTCGTAACACAAGTTTCGAACTTACTTCGAGGCTAACTCAATCTGTGTAATTTGTCCCGTATATATTTATTTATTTATTATTTATTTGATGTAAGTAAAAATTAAGGGGATTTTAGAGTTACGCGAGGGGGTCATCTTTCTTAAGTAACCTTATAATAGTTCAATAGTTCAAATTCCACGTTCAGCTTAATGGTAAAATTCAGATTCAAATAATGACAGGTTGCTAGCCCGTGGCCTGAAAAAAGAATCTAAAGTTTATAATCATATCCCTTAGTCGCCTTTTACGACATCCATGGGACAGAGATAAAGCAGTCCTATTCTTTTTTATATTGGTGGCTGGAACCACACGGCACAAATGTGCCCTTATTCAAATAGCAATTCTAGTTCTGTTACCAAGCAGATCAGTTTAATCTATTGTGAGCCGAATTAATATGACCCGGGGTCGATCAGGCCTATTAATAAAGCTCGTTAACATGAACGTTGGGGCAGCCTGAATACCCAGAATTGTCCGTTATTTGGTAAATGTGGAGTGACGTAACTAGGGTATGTCTCACTTAGGTTCACTTGTCTTAGTAGGTACCCTTGCTTTCATATATCAAATGATTCAAGAACTTAAACTATTTATACTATTGAAAAGATGGCAAGTATGACTACTGCCAACTTACAAAAAAATTTATTATAAACCATGTTTTTTTTAATGCGTCATTGTACAGTTACATAGAAAAGTAAACCATCTTTCATATGTCCACGATACATAATATGACCCCCTGTACATACAAAATTATGTAATGTTATTTGTTGGCGTATGAAAAAGTAACAAGCGGCACTCTTGATGACCGATTGCACACTGAATTATACGATTAAATGGAAAGGTAAAAATGCTGACAGTGAACGATGCCACCTCGTTCAATAAAATCAACGTGGAATGAAAGAATCTGTCTCTTTTTCAACAAATTAAATTTTATGTTCAAACGTTTGGACTCTCTTAAGAGTCAATGTATACATAATATGATTAAGTTTTCCTTGTTACTTACATACTGTATTTATCTATTAAGGTTGAACAAGGCGTTCGCTTTAAATATAAAAAAGGAAATAAAATAAAACTTTAACCATAAAAGCCTAACACGCGAACATCTGTGCGCTTGCGCATGGTCGCGACGCGGGCATGGTCAAACGGAAAACTGTGTCAGTGTGAACAGTTGTTACGTTTACCTTACGTCACGTTCAGCCGCAAACGTAGGTTCAAGGCGTCCTCAAGGGGAGCCGAGATCGCCGTCTCGTTCCTTCTCTATTAATAGCACCTAGCGTCTATTCAGGCGTTTGTTTCTCAGTCTAGCAATGTCCGGAGGCGCGCACGTCGAAATCCTAACGCGACCCTCCCAAAAAGTGGCGCGAAAGAAAAGTCCACGGGAGAGGGAAGTGCTGAAATCACCCTTATAAATCCGACCCAATTTAATTTTGTCTAGAACTAGTGCATACAATTATAGAGTAAACTCATCAGACGTTACAATTGCGCGCAATCCGTGAACTTATGCAATAGTTTTCAACATCTAATGCTAGTAACAAAATGATGTTCAGTTATCATGTACGTTTGTTGTGCCCGGGAGTGTATCGCTCAAATTAAATCTGTGTTACGTTATTTACGTGCAAAAAACAAAATTGACATTGGTGCTATTTGAGGTGGATGCCGAAGTGTCTGGCAAAATGCCAAAATTCAAACGAACAGCTGACTGTAAACAAACAAATTAGCAAACAATCTTACGGCATTCTACACATTTTTACACAAATGTGTCGAATGTGTACCAAAATAAAGAAAAGTGGTAGTAATGGCTGAAAAAGACGCCTCGAGTGATAGTGATGGTCCTATAATAGACGACAATGTTATAAGAATTCAATTGCGAAAACCATGTCAAAGGAAATGGGAACTCCGGACGCGAAATCATTCACTGGGAAATAAATTCCCTACGATACAACTTTTTGATTGTGACGGCAACCTTCTCGTTGAAACAAATGACGAGAATATATCCATAAAGAGTTCTGATTTTGACGATTGCGCTTTAAGAAGTACTCAATCGTTGAGAGGATTGAAGGATTATAAACACTTTATTAATAAGAACGGTATAAGAAAACACAATACAATCTCAGGTGATAAAGTCTACACCCGTGTCTACAGGACCCCTGCGAACAAAAACAATAGTAGAGAAAATGGTTATATTATAAACGATGGTAGCAGTGTCGTAAATATTCCAAGCAAACTCGCATTAAACAATAACTTTCCTAATTTGCAAGTAAACAGTCCGGAGACCACCCCATTTCACTCTGAAGGTGTGAGTGATATAAGCAGTTATAAAAGTTCCGACAACGAAACTTGTGAAGATGCGAAACAAACATTTCAGAACGACATACCAAATGAAATTAAATTTGATACGAACAGTTCAGAGGCTTTAAATAGATCGAATAACTCACCTGTCTCGTCTCTAAGTGAAATCGATCAATCAATCGAAAACTCTCAATATGATGAAAACGAAATCTTCACGGGGTTACATAAATCAAAATCATGCAATGACAACGCACTACGTGATAGTACAAATGAATTCGCGAAAGACGGAATATATCGCTCTAAATCCGGGGTAGTATATCAACCACCACACAATAAGATATCATTCCTGAACACTTATTTAAAGAGCTTACCTGCTAGAATGAACTGTAATCCGGATTGGTTTACTTTACACCGACACTCGATAAAATCCTCTCAAGATTCCATCGCGTCGGTGAAGCGCGGGGAATTGCCCGAATTCCCCCCTGAAAAAGCGTGGCGCGTTTGTAAAATAGGCGAAAGCACGTCTGACAATGAATTCATTAATATTCCTACGGATGTCGCGGCGAATTGCGAGATGAAAAAGCGTTTAAAAATGTATAGACGTGGTTTATCGGAAATCGAGACCAGGCAGAGAGTTTTCGACGAATTATCGAAAAAACGAAGCAATTCCGTGAATGGTATCGTCAAGATAGTCAACACTTCGTCCTCTGAAAGCATTGATGAGGCTGATGTTGTTCTCAACCGACTCAAAAGGAGGATACTTAAGAACAAAATGAGAGAGAAAAGACGCAGCCTTGGTGAAAAATTCCAATTTGGTAAGTAGGCTCCATTTCTTGAAAATTCTAGACTTGACTTATCACATATACTTTTACCATATACTTATTTTTTTTTGTTGCAATGAATATAAGAACTGTGCGCCATCATTCAGCTGTAAAATGTATAATTGGTCTTTATTTAACATTACATATAAGAAACTTCAAACTATTTAAGGTTTACGATATCGGTAGACCTGTCAGGCCTAAAACAGGCCTAAGACAAAAGGTTGTCGATAATTTTATTGCAACACACGCAACTCGCAATTGTAGCTTAAAATACAAGGGAAAAATATTAGTCATGACTTTAGTATCTTTGTGTAAAATAATTCATTATATAATTACAATATTCAGTAAAAAGAGTGCACATACTAATAACTTTTGGAAAAACTATCAGTCGTTTGAAGGTTACCTACGTAATAGCGAGTTAAAAAGCACTGTTCTCATTTTACAGAAGCTATAACGATATACATTTTTCATGGAAACAGAAAGTTTAGGATTCCGTATCAATAATCGAAAATCATTTATTATAGAAAAAGTATAGAAAAAGCACATACTAATATAATATTGCCGATATGCCGGTTTTACACTTTTCAGCCCACTGTCTGAACAGAAATTTTCATATTTATGTTCTTACGTCAATTTTAATAACCATTCATATCAACCAAAGTACCTAATAGTTTACTGTCTTAAAGTCTCCAAGATAAATTTGAGCTAAGAGGTACACACAGACATAGAATCTGGTCATTTAGATACTTTGAATTTTAAAGACTTGGTTGAACACAGTCATCGAGTGCAGTGTAAGTTATTATACATTTATATTAAACATTTATATTAACATATATCAAATGGCAATGCTGCCAGCCTTCTGGGCACGGTCCCGAAGGTTGATGCTATGCAGGGGCTGAACAATTTGTAAAATTTACATAAGTTTGTAATCATTAGGTTATTAAGATATTGTTTAATTCAAAAATTAGAAAAGATAATTTATATTAATGAAATAAATATTATATATTTTAATTTGAAGTAGGCTTATTATAACGAGTATCACATAATTATCCTCCTGGCGTAACTTTTAGCATTGATTAACAATTAAATGCATGTGTATCACTCGAAAAGAGTCAGACATATGGCCGAAGTAGGATTAAATCTTTTTCAGTTAAAAATAGTTGAGGTGGCATTATAAATGAAAATGGCATGCTATGCAATGAAAATCACAAAATCGCGACTCGAACTTGACATTTTATCGCAATATAGTCTACATTAAAGCTGATAACATCTATTAAACTAGGTTGGACATTAAGTTCCATACCTTACAGTGTACTTACTATTTTAATGAAAATGCATGTTAGCTACAAAAAAATGGCATTAGATTATATCTGCACTTTATTCCCATTAACATCTTTATCTATAAAACTACCATAGGAACAATGATTTAGATTATCTAGATATGCAAAAAAAAGTACACGTAATGAAAATATGAATACAAAAGACATAGAATATATTTATATATTATAATATTGTGAAGTTGACGTTGTTAAAGAAAATGCTGCAGTGCAGTTTGTTACCGCTTCTTCTGCACTGACGCCTTGGAAGTGGCAGTAAACTTAGTTTTTAAGTAATTTATTTGACGTCAACCAATGTTGTTAAACCACACGTTTTGACAATTATTAAGCGATATATAGTATCCTATAGTAATGAATAAAAAATTAGAATTTTTTAATTTTGAATTTGAATAGGATATACGCACATTAAAATAACTTAAACTTACACAATTAATTACTAAAAACGGTAACCTTGTGTGAACATTTCGCATAAAAAATTACAACAAAACGTGCCGTTTTGTTGAAATGTCGCATATAAGTGTTTATTATAAATATTAATGTCAAATCCGTAAATTTACATCCATATATACATTACTTCTACATTCTTAATTGACTAGACAGAGCCAACAGCCTCAAAAAGATGAAAAATAAAACACGTTTAGCTGAATGACTTACTATTGGAATTAACTTTTAAAAAATTTACAAGAAGAAAAGCTACTGGAACACACTTTATTTAAAACAAAGTTGCTGTTGTCCCGTATCAATAATACCCATAACAATATCCACTAAAGCACTGAAGCCATTCTTATTAATGTATTAAATTGATGTCCTAGGTTGTCATTATATACAATTGTATTTTCAGGTGGCAATTCCTGAAAAAGCAATAGTTGTTTACATCCTACTACATGCATGACATATTTTAAGTGTCATATTTTGAAAGTTAATATTGAATAACCGAAATATCATAAATTATACAAAAAATAAAAAAAATCTTAAACAATGAATATTCTCTACACACTATTTTGTGTTAATGAAATTGTTAATATCAACCAAATTTCTAAAATCACTGTTGTGGCTGCTGGTATTGCCAACTCAATTTTCTATCACAATGATGTCACTTTAGCAGTTTGGGGGACGAATAATAAATACGTGACAAAATTTCTTCAAAAATATGATGGCCTCGTAGTTACAACACAAGTATCTACTGATAAAAAATTTGCTTCACTAAAGCGTCTCAATTTCAAACAAATTATATTTTTTATTAATACACCTGAACAATTCGAAAAATATACAAATCTAACTTACCAGTTTAAAAGCAGATACAAAGCTATCAAAGCAATAGTTATTGTTACTGCAGATGTCAATACTACGACGCTGGCAGAAAATGCTTGGAAACAAGACATAGGTGATGCTGTGTTTTTGATTGAAAAAGAGTCAGATATCTCTATCAGTACATATTTTCCATTTAGGAGCTACAACTGCAGTGACTACACCCCCATAAATATAAAATCAGTAGGAGATGTAAAACTTGCATTATTGAAAAAATATCGAAACTATAATAAGTGCCCAATAAAAACAACAATATTCAATAATATTATGACATTCATATTTGAAAATGACAACGGAACTATCTCAGACATCACGGGTGCTGATGCTACAATTATATTTACAATATTTGATGCTCTTAATGCAACAATGGAAATAGTTTCAGTTTTGAAAAATGATGTACCACGAAATTATGTTCATAGTGCTTTTAAAGATTTAATTAATCGGAAATCGGATATTTTTTTATCATCACTTTCATTAAATATTGACAGGTATCAAGTAGCTCAGATGTCTTCAATTTATAGGTTTGTAGATATAAGCTGGATCTTGCCAAATTTACCTGTGGTGTACCCTATTGGCGAAATTTTAAATCCGTTGTTTAACAACGTCACTCCTTTGCTTGGCATTTGTTTCACTATATTTGTTTTGGTTACAAAAATTATCGAAAGGTTTAAGAAACATAAAATTTCTTCTAAAACCGACATACTTTTTGATTCTTACCAAATATTTTTGGGACAGGAAGCTCGCTTTGAAACAAAGTCATCGTTACTTAACAGTATGTTCATATTGTGGATATGGTTTAGCACAGTTGTTCGTTTGGTATATCAGAGTGACCTTACAAGTGGTCTGCAAACACAAATATCTCGTAAAAGTTTCAAAGATTTCGCTGAAGCCAACGAGATCATACCCGATTATGGAGGAGTTATAGCATTCAAAGGTTTTGTGAATGGCACATCTATAGAAAAAAAGTATCAAATTATACCTTTAAATAATACAAGGAAAAGCATTAATCAAATTATTAAAGGTAAGAGATTTTTAATGATTTTTGACGTAACAAGTTTATATCAAACATATAGAAACATCACTATCGTAGAAAATCCATTGGCATCAGTGGGTGCATGTTTTTATATGCGTGCAGGGTGGCAAGGAGCAGAAAGATTTGATATCTTGCTTACACGCGTGACTGAATCAGGATTGGTAGATAGAATATTTATGAGACCAAAATGGAAGTCCGATACAATTGTCGAGACCCAAAATGCAAAGCCATTGAAAATGTCTTCACTTCTAGTAATTTTCGTGGGTTACATACTTTTAATTTTATTATGCTTCGTTGTATTTGTAGGAGAAATTGTTTACTATAAAGTAAAAAGAGATTCGAATATTCCCTTCTAAAATATTTTGATTATCGGAAAAGAAATCCGCACGCCATATTATTGAATACAAGTGAAAAAAAAGTACTTTTATGTGTAAAATTCAAGTTAGCGGTACTTACTTACGGAATAAATGATTTCTATAAAAATATTACGGACATGAAATTGAATAGAATGAAAAGAAAAAAAAGTACGTGTATAATGTATTGACTTAATAAATTCTGTTTATTTTGTTATCAACATGCCACTAATAATGATACCTAATTTTATGTTAAGCTGAGAGTTTGTCAATAAACGCATGATATAAAATATTAGTTTTTGACCACTATATGCTAGTTTCACCATAGTCTGAATGTAACAAAAAGTGTCAGAAGGTGCTCCTTGATATTGAAATGTATCTATTTATTATGCTTATGGTGATCAAAATTATGGTCATTCAACACACAGAAAGTTCAAATATCACTGATGTTGCTGTTTCTATTGCGAATATAATGTTTCACCAAAACGATTTCACTTTAGCGATTTGGAGTCAGTCGAATAATAATCTTATGACAAATTTCCTTGAAGATTATAATGGTCTTATAGTTACAAGTCAAGCATCTTCAGAAGAAACTCTTAAGCCACTAAAAGATCTTAATTATAAACAAATATTATATTTCGTTGATACGCCACAACAATTTAAAAACCTCTTAAATCTGACTTACGAGTATAAAAGTAAATTAAAAGCAGTAAAAGCAATTGTTATGTTAAGCAAAGAACTAAGTTTTGAATCACTTGCAGAAAATGCTTGGAATTATGATGTCGGAGATGCAGTATTTTTATACGAAAAAGAACAGCACGTTTCTATAAGTACTTATTTCCCATATAGAAGTAAAGATTGCAACGATTACACACCAATAATAATCAACTCGGTCGACGAAGTACCTACTTATCTATGGCGGAAAAATCTAAACTATAACCAATGCCCTATAAAAGCAACATTATTCAATAATATGATGACATTTATGTTCATAGAAGATAATGGGATCGTTAAAAACATAACAGGTGTTGATGCAGTTATCATTCAAACTATATATGATGCCTTTAATGCTTCGTTGAAAGTAACATCAGTCTTGAAAAATGATACACCAAAAAATTATGCATATATCGCATTTATTGATTTAATCAATCGTGAATCTGACATTTTTTTGCCCTCACTATCTGTTAACATTGAGAGATACAGAACAGTTCAAATGTCTTCGATATATCGATTTGTAGATATAAGCTGGATCTGCCCAAAACTACCCGTGGTTTACCCAATTGGTAAAATTTTGGATCCTTTATTTAATAACGTGACTCCAATACTTGGTATATGTTTTGTTGTATTTGTCATTGTTGCTAAAATTATTAGCAGATTGAAAAAACATATAATTGGCTCAGAAACGAATATACTTTTAGATTCTTATCAAATTTTCTTGGGCCAAGAAGCCCCTTTTGAAACTAAATCATCATTACTCAATAGTTTGTTCGTAATATGGATATGGTCTAGTACCGTCGTTCGTTTGGTATATCAGAGTGATTTAACAAGCGGTCTGCAAACCGAAATTTCACAAGTGAGGTTTAAAGATTTTGCCGATGCAAATAAAGTCGTACGCGATTACGGAGGAGTTATAGCATTCAAAAGTTTTGTGGCTGGTACACCTTTAGAAAATAACTACCAACTTATACCTTTAAATGTTGTAAAATCATATATTTATGGTATTATGGAAGGTAAGAAATTCTTAATGCTTCTTGATGTTACAAGTCTTTACCAAAACAATAAAAATGTAGAGATCGTGGAAAAGCCAATAGCTTCAGTAGGGGCGAGTTACTATATCCGTCCAGGTTGGCCAGGGGCTGAAAGATTTGACACATTACTTCAACGTGTTATAGAATCAGGGTTGGTAGACAGAGTTTACGAGAGACCAGAATGGAAGTCGAATGCCATAAGTGAAACTCAAGAAGCAAAGCCGTTAAAAATGAAATCACTGCTGGTAATTTTTGTAGGATACATTATTTTGGTCTCATCATGCATCGTTGTTTTTATAGGAGAAATATTATATTTTAAATTTACAATGAGGAATATATTACCTTACGTTGACTAATTCAAACTTATATATTCATGATTATATAAATATAAAATTTGTAGTGCACACTTGCATAGGTTTCGCACATATTTTAATCAAGTTTTGATAAAGTTTCGTCTTCAATAAGTAGGTTTTACTTTTATTTAAGAATTTTTATAAACGATAGATTTCATGATTTGGCTTTTGATTGCTTCGCATTGCACAATGGTAGATGGATCTTATCTATATCTCAAATATTGAGCTGAATAACTTAAATTTTTATTAATTATAGTATTATTTTTAAGAGATGGTGGCCTTTGTATAACCGTAGTAACATTGCGTAACACAACTTTTCTAAATTAGCGCATACATATAGACAGAGAAAAAGCTTTACTTTTAAATATGTATAATAGTGATGAGCAACAATGTCAAAAAATGAAAGATTCATTTAGCACTTAAATAAAAATTGTCATAATAGTTGTAGGTCAAAGTAATATTCTTGTAATAATCACTTTTGAGACGAACAGAATGTTAAGGTTTAACATTAAATTAATTACTAACATTGTGTGTCACAACAATTTAATGTATTATGACACTGTGTTACATTTGACGTGTTATTTCATGTACAAATAAATGGACATTTGAAAGTGTTTTTTTTTTTGTGCTATTTTTATTTGATTTGCAAATTTCGGTACATATATTTATTTATTAAAAGTTTTTGCTCCTAAAATGTACAGATGGACTTAACGCCTTACGGCTATTAATTTCGGGTGTTCTAAATCCCTGAAAATTTATTATAATTTTTTTTATACTCAATTAGCTCAAATATTAAGCTTGCCTGCACCTCCGCTCTTGTTAGTTCACATGGAGAAATAGTTTAACTTAAACTATAGAACTCTATCATTTGAAGCAAAAAGTTGAAAATTCAATTAGATTTTGCTATAATGATAGAGAGAAAAATATCTTTTTACGAAATACCTAAAAACAATAACCCTTTCTGACGCAGTCGGGTAATAAATATCCATTTCACGGTAAAAGAGTGGCGGTCTATTGATTTATTTACATTTCTCCTACACAAATCACCACCCTCAATGGAAAGCTTCACAGAAATACCTGCCTACATTGCTATAAAACATACTCTTTTTATTATGATCCTCTTTACTTTTTATACATCTACTTAACTCTATTACGAATAGCGTTAGCTCGCGTAAAACGAATAATCTCGGTAATTTCAAATTTAGGATTTGATTAGATAAAATCCGCTCTTAGTACCTTCACTCCTAGATCACATAAATAGGCATGATAAATTTCTGTCAGTTAGTCACTCAATACAAGAAGAGTTATCCATTCCAAAGTGACTGACTGGCTGAAAGACAACGTAAATAATTTAATATAGATAGAATTAGTATAATTATCAGATTATATGTATTATATATTTGACGGCCTCTGTGGCTCAGCGGTAGTACGCTTGTCTGTGACACCGGAGGTCCCGGGTTCGAATCCCGGCCAGGGCATGATGAGAAAAGAACTTTTTCTGATTGTCCTGGGTCTTGGATGTGTATCTATATAAGTATTATATTATAAAATATAGTATCGTTGAGTTAGTATCTCGTAACACAAGTTTCGAACTTACTTCGAGGCTAACTCAATCAGTGTAATCTGTCCCGTATATATTTATTTATTTATTTATTTATTATTATCCGCCGAGCTTGCATGAAGATAGTTATGAATGTAGATGAAGCGAAGGAAGTATGCAGAGATCGTGGCAAGTGAAAAGAGGTAGTCTCTGCCTACCCCTCCGGGAAAGAGGCGTGATTTTATGTATGTATGTTTAATTTATGACAGAGTGATTCAGGTACCCGACTTGTTAGCTAAAATACCAGTTTTCCATCATAACGTGTACCAAAGTTATGACTCTTTTCTCAGCTACTTATAGGTGATAATAAAAAAATAAACATAAAAAAGCTTCTTTATTCCAGGTGACCAATGGTAATGACACGCAACAAATTGTTTTTGAAATCCTTTATTTCAATCATTAATGTAAATCTTTTATTTAACAAAGTATTCCAATTAAATAAGATTAATCAAATACATTCCATACAATACATAAATCATTATAAGATTCATTAAAATTCAATTAAAACATTATACTTATTCCATTGCTCGTTTTGTAATTAATAGTTGAATGAAAACCGATGCTCACACACGAGTAGGGAAAATATAGTTAACATTTAGAACACAACTCTTATTATTTCAATTAAATTTTTGTATTTAGCCTGAAATAATCAAATAATATTATTTTTCCGTGAAATTATCACGTTCAGTGAAGTGATTCACCTAAATAATACCTACGTAGTACCTACTTACACGCCATTCCCAAATGCAAAGAGCAAAGTTGTTATAATGAACGAACACCTACGCTTTCCATTATCGCTTGAGTTATTACAAATACTTAACTATGTTTCCACATAATGCTGAAATTTTTCTTTGACACATTACGTGGGTGAAACATTTTCTGTCAATTTTCCTCTTTTATGGAAACATGTTAAGGTATACCTTGCAAGATAAAACATAAATGGTGTTATGATGTGAAACACAAGATTTAATTTTTGATTTGATTAAGTTCAGTGAGACACTTTTCTTTCCACTCACTCACTATACCTATAATAATTTTAACAACAGAAATGCCTATTCAATTATTTTCCCCCTTAGTAGCATAATTTTATAGCAGATTGTCTGCTATGGTCTTTGTTTAAAAATCTTAGTTTTACTTAGTAATTATGTAGCACGCCATCTGTGGTTAAAACCAGCAACATTTTACTCCTAAGTGAGTAACTTAGAACTTGCTACTTCCTAATTCAGCGCGCTCTGCATGTACACTTTGGAACTATGTCAGTTTTGGTATAGTAAAAAGTTCCTTCAGTCATGCATGATACTAAATAGTACACAATACAGCCTGCGGCGCTAGTAAGTATAAATATAATAATATGATGCTATGCTAGCTACCTAACCTATATGTTTAAACCACGGAATTCTTAATTTCCTTTTTCTAATTTCTGTGATATGATAACATAAGTAGGTGCCTTATTAGGTGTTTATTAGTCCGTGAAATATTTTATTGAACTGGGCTCCTATACTGGTCTAATAGCAAAGAAAACCCTTGTTTACAAGCTGCTTATCGCGAACTTAGTAAACTTCAAAAATCTTATATACTTAATTTGCGTTTTTCTCTCACACGCTAGTCTGTTACTAACTCTGAATCAAAACTGGTAATTAGTCATTATAAAAAATATGGTCGAATTGCGAAACTCCTCCGTAAAAAAAACATTAAAATTAATTTAGGTAATACACAAACCACAGCAAAAGTGATTTACTTAATTTTCTGACAAATGACTTGTAACCTTGTTAGGGATATTCACGATCAAGGTTTTTCAGTTTGACCGCAGAACGCTGGTAATGAGTCAAAAAATTGGCGGCAGGCCAAGACGTCTGCAACTAACAGCTATTCTGTACTCCTGTGGAGATTTCACACATATTGTTAACAATATTATACAAAAATAAGAAAGCTGATATTTTTGGTTTATTTTTATGTATGATAAAAAAAAATCTAAGAATCGTGGCTAGTGAAAAGATACCTATACCTACTTCCTACAATTCCGACAATTAAACTTAATTTTATGTAAGTATGTAATGATACCTTTCGGCTAGATTCGAAACGATACTCGTATATAAATAAAAAAAATTACAGGCGGCTTTGTTATTATTGTCTCATGTATTTTCATCCTTCAAAATTTTTCGACCGGCTGGGTGTCGTTGCATTAGGTGAATGTGCATAATTCTAAGTCGCGTCGAACGACATCCTATTCTTATAATCACGTTTGTAATATCGTAATGAAGCTCCCGGAGTGAAAAACATAACAATGGAGGGTGCAATCAACAAAAATGAAAGATAAAATCATTAGAACAGCGCACTATTTATCCTGATTGCGTCGTTACTCGGCTGAATTCCCGAGGTATCAACTAAAGAACCGGACCGGAAACTGGATGATTTGCATAAATTTGTAGGTAGTAGTTATTCTCACCAAACTAACCAAATAAAATTGATACATGGCTGTGGTGTTGTTAGAAGTAATTAGAACCTGTTGACTTGCTTGATTATTAATAATTATAAAAAACTTTTATTTAAGTGCCCATAAAAGATCAAAATAAAATTTTAAATCACATTAACCACATTCATTTATGATTTTACAGAATTGAAATTATAATAAAAGCTTATCGCGATGCCTAGAAGAAATCTTTACATATTCAGTCAGATGTAATTTTTGAGATTGAATTTACAAATTGAAATTTTGTTACGTGTCTAAAATTTCATAGTGTGCTAGACTAGTTCGAACACCATGACATTTAGCACATATATTTTGTTGAGTATAAAAGGACAGTGTTTTTTTTTAAGGTAAGTTCCTACTCAGAGCTTTTAGTGAAATAGTTTATTAAATAAACCTGAATTCAAGCTGAAAATGTTAAAGTCCCACAGGAGAATAAATTTTAAATTGCGGTAGCTGTATGTTGATGCCTAAAAGGACAAGGCCACAGGTCAAGGCCAAGCGAAATATGCCTCTATTTCTGCCTATCGTCTATTTTAAAATAACTAAAGTATTTTTCCAGAAAATTCATAGGGAGCAATTAAGGAAGATTAGCAAAAACCAAAAAATCTATTTTTAGAATATTCGTCTTTCTTTCTGTCTTAATATCAGTCAATTAAATTTAATTAGGAGCTTTGTCAAAACTTTGTTTCGTCAAAATCGGTTAAGGGAAATAGAAGTTATGATCCACTGAAAATTGACTTCAATTAATTTATCAATATCAATAATGACAACATTCTGCAGTCTCTATTCAATTTTAATAAAAAAATATACATTGAATGTAAGCATATAATTTAGTTACATAAAATCTCAATTTAACTCGCTAACATTATTATTTCGCATAATGGTTTCTTTTCTTCTCCATATGAACTCCATTTTAGGAAACATAGTACCTACGGTAGTTTCCCATTTATCTTGGCATAATAGCATACAGCTGATTTTTATTTCCTTACGACAACTAATAGTGAACTAATAAAAATTAAAAAATTGGTTGTTGTGTTATTTGAATTGATTCTTTGGTTCGGTTTTGGTTACAAAATAATCAACCATTCATTTCAGTTGCTTTTCGAGGAAATGGCTTAATAAAACTGGAACGGGAATAGGATACTATAGAATTAACTATAAGTCTTTTTTGCACAGGAAAGGCGAACAACACGCGAGCGAAGCCACAGGCAACAGCTAATTTATAATATTATAAGCCCTACATAAACTGACGATTTGCTTACCGTAGAAATTATGAAATAATAAAACATATATATTTATTTAAACAAGCTTTTATTTATAAACATTAAAAAGTGTAAAAAAAAATTAATGTAATCAAATCCCATTATTTTGTTCAATTTTATTACAATTTAATATGACATAAAAGCTTGTCGCGAGAATACTCGTACTATTACCGCAACAAGGCTCTAACTTCTAACCTAAGTTAAACTTAAGTACTTAGTAAAGACGACTTTATCATCGAAAATATAAGTAAAAAAATATTTTAAAAATCAATATATGTACTACTTTCTAAAGATTTAAATTTTACTTGGGACTCATAAGCATTTATTGCACAAAAACAGAAACAACCGAATCTGTGCTTGAACATGCGCAGTCTCGGCGCCGCAAGTCAATATCCTCCCACCCGGGCGCGCGCCATGCCGTGACGCGACGTCACTCACGCAGACCCGAAACGGAATAACCCCGTTTATGGCATTTTCGTGGCAGTGATTAGAAAATCGAAAATATTCCTTTTTTAATTTTTACTTTTTTGTTTTTCGGACAATGTTTTATAAAGTACAAATTAAGTCTGTAAATAATATTTTTACAGTAACAAAAATAGTTGTTTTGTTATTGTGTTAAATGGTAATCTAAGTATAATTTGGAAATTATACGCGTAATTAAAAATCTCCATTTCGATCATCACAGGTTTTAATTATATAGGTACTCAAAAAAATCAAAATTAAAAATAGGCTTTTAGTCTAAGTTACCCAACTTCGGCTTTATTCGTCATTTAATTCCAATTTTATCCGCAAGAGGGCCACAGAACCCAAACCAGCTGGCGAAGTGTTTGACAGTACTCGGTGCACGTCGGCATCGACTGGTTTAACACTGTCGCATTCCATGCTCACGTGCTTCAAAGGATATTCCCAATTTAACCTACACGATGCAAACTTGACTTTAACCCTTAATTTAAGAACTGTGCGTTTTATCTCGTGTTTGTGGTTTAAATAGTTTTATGTTCAGTGAAAAGTAAGTTCAGTGCGTGTGTGTAAGAGGACCGTAGTGTGATATATTTGTTTCGTTTCGTTCTGCATTTTAGACCGTTGTGCACAAGATTTTTGGACGAGTTTAAGACGAGCAAGCTGCAGTAAGTGTTGTTTAAATGTTTAGATTAATAACATTGCGCGTCGGAAAGGAAATTCCAGTGACCATTTTTGTGGTTTACTTATTTATTTAACTATTTACACTAGAAAATAACTATACTCACAGAAAAATTTACCTTTTTCAAAAAAGAATTGTTGCCAATCGATGTCAAATGTAGTTTGATTACAAAAATAAGAAAATGTTTATTGTCTTTTAGTATTGCCTAAATTTTGGTCTTAAAAATATTCACGTAACAAAAGGGAATTTCGTGCCTAAATTTATATGAAGTAGTGTCATTTCATTGAATTTTATGCATTATTAACTTGATAATAACGTTGACATTTTAATATAAGTAGAGTAATTTAAAAAACTCTTGTCATAAAATTCTCACAGATGGGCTTTATTTTATTATGTTACCTGGCATGTCTGTGAATTCCATTGTTTACTTTTCCAAAGAAATTCTTCTTGTTTATAACCATTATTTACGCTTTGGGATACTTACAGTCATTCATAAATGCGTCGAATGCTCGTACGGTTAAGGAATCCGGATAAAAAGATACTTAGGTTCAAATCCCACTCCGGGCATATACGAATGAGTCCTTTTATTCTTATAAGTTAGTAACATTAGTGATTGCTAAATTCTCATATGATAGGAAAGACATCATAAGGAAAACATTAGGCCACTTCATGTGTAACCATGATTCAATTAGGGTTAGTGTCCCTACAATTGTGAAGATGAGATGGGAGTCGTTCATGTAGGTACCTACATGTACTACTTACCCAATCCAGGATCGAGGTCAGAGTCATACATACATACGTATAATCACGTCTATATCCCTTGCGGGGTAGACAGAGCCAACAGCCTTGAAAAGACTGATAGGCCACGTTCAGCTGTTTGGCTTTATGATGGAATTGAGATTCAAATAGTGACAGGTTGCTAGCCCATCGACTTAAAGAAGAATCCCAAGTTTATAAGCCTATCTCTTAGCCGCCTTTTACGACATCCATGGGAACGAGATGGAGTGGTCCTATTCTTTTTTTTATTGGTGCCGGGAACCACACGGCACACGTCAGAGTCTTAGTTTAGAGAAAACTGAAGGATGATAAAAACTGTCTTTTTTATGAGTGTAGGTACTAAATAGACATTATAATGGGGTATGACAATCAAAAAAGTTTAAAGTCCTAGTCTGGTTATTGATATAAAAAAAAGTATAAATGAAAATTCTAAATAATTTGGTTGCTTACCAAATTATTTAGAATAAGTAAGCATATCTAATAGTTTCATAAACTTTATAATGCATGGAAGTTTTGAGGCCGAAGGGTTGTCCTTTGGGTCCTTTATATGGCTAAGTCCTCTTATGTATGGTAGGTATGTTAGGTGAGCATTGAAGCGATGTTTAGAGAAGATAATGCATAAAAGTTAATTCTTTCTTTTCTAATAACGTAGTTTCGCTTTTATTTGCAATGCTACAATGTATTTCCATGAAATTTTGCTAAAATAGGGATGTAATATATCTATTCCTAAAAAAGGTTTGGATTTTATATGTATAATTTTAACCCTAATCTGTCGAGGGACGATGAGGTGCGTACAACTTATTAACAAAATCCTAAAAGTCTGGGATTTTTTTAAGTTGTATTCCGATACTTATAGCCATTTATTGACAGATCCTCCGAAGCCAAACTTTCGTACGCAGTAATGAATGCGGGTTATATATTTAAGCCTATGTCTAAAAGTTCATCCCTGTGAGAATTAAGACTAAGTGCCCATACAATAATAATAGTTACCTTTTTCAAACTGTCAACAGCTAAACAGGTCTTAAAAATGAACAAGCTAACTGCAAGTTCCATTAAATCCGTCTCCTCTATTTTTCCACCAAGCTCGCGATGACGGGTAGAATCCACCCATTATGGAAATTTCAACAAAATACCTCCAAAATAAATGCTACGTCGCCATCGTTTGCGTTGTGAATACAAAATGAACACCGCAAGATCTTACCGCGATTAAGGGTTGTTGTTGAAATTTTTCTACGATAAAAATATTTTGTTAATTTAACATCTATACAAATTTTTTTACTCAGTTTAGTTTTTTTTTTCTCACGCATCATCAGCAGTTTATCATTTAAGTATAAAGACTTTTCTGTATATAAAAATAACCTTATCCAAAAATCCTTAAAAGTTAATTATGTAATAAAGTGAAAGTTTAAAACAAAAAAAAAAGAACGAAGAGTCTCAAATATTAAAACAATCTGTTTAATTTCCCACCATAGTTCCCAGCGAATTGTTATCATCAAACATTGTATAAAATTATTTCGAAAATGATAGGTGTGTGTGTACTGTCAACAATAAATTAAGTATTCAGAACCGTCCAAAAATTAATCGATAAGTATGAAAAAATATGGTTTTAGTAAATTTTAATGTAGGTACTTTTATTTTGGAGAAAAAATTATGTTAACGTCCCTTTATTGTAATTACGTTTTTAGCTGTACTAAGCAAAGTTGGCAACACCATTATTTGTCAGCCCATTTACCCCGAACACTTGAAATTGTTTGATAAAGATGAAACAACAGTTATAATGGAATGTAAATGATTCAGAAATCCCAAGTAAAGCGGCTTATCGTCATATAATTTCCAAAATATACAGGTAAACCCGTTGTTATGCTTTGTTTCACACAAATAAATGGTTATTTTAGGAATTGGTATTTTAAAAGGATGTGATAGAAATACTGATTTTTGTTAATATAGTTAAAGGCGACTAAATGGACATCATAAAAATTCGCTTTAGAAATCATATGTAATATAAAATCAATAATTTGTGATTCAAACAAAAAAAAAATTGTAAAACCCGCCAAATTAAAAAAAAATCTAAGTCGATAACCTCATGTTTTTGAAGTCTATTGAAAAGAGTCCATTTATTGTGTGCTTTATCGATAGTTCAAACATTTAGAAGTGGCTTCAGGATAGGTACCACGAAGAGCAAAGCGGTACCAGTTGTATCCTAGTACAGTCAAAAACGTAAACAAACAAATATATTATGTGTGTGTAAATTTTTTCACAAAAAAGCTTATACAATTACTTATAATTACCAGTAGCTTTTTTTCAAATTTCATTGCATAACTCATCAATTACACTACAGCATTACAGTTTTATAGATTTTTAAAAGTTATAAATCTAAAAGTGAAAAGAACTATATAGTATATAAGTATAATTAAACGTTGATGTAATAATAAAAAGCTTATGAAGATTCGATTTTTTGTTCCCAAAACTTCGCGGGTAAAATATAAGTATTTCAAATAGCTCATGAATTTCGCAATAACTAAGTTGTTATTTATTTTTCTACCTGAAAAAAATCTCTTCTGAAATATAAAACCCGAAAGTTACTTATGTATTTTTTCTAATTTGTTATCTGTAAATCTTCAATTGGAAACCTATTATAATCATACCATGATGATGATGTTATTATGACTCGGACAGCGTGAAACTAGTAAAATGTCTAAAGTTAAATTCTCCGAAACTTAAGTGCTAATTATTCTGTTTACAAGTTAGTGTTGCTTAGAGGGAAGGTGCTAAACATAATATTAAGTCGTTAGTTCCTGTATCTGTTTGTAATTTAGCTTCTTTTTAACTTCGATCACAGTAAGAGATCATTTGTTTGTATATGAAGTGAAAGCTTCTTGGTGTAGTTTTATTTTAGTCCGATTTTCTTTGAAAATTTCCAACCTACATTCACAATTAATAGATTAACATAGAGCAACATCTTAAAGTGAAGGAATACATTCGTGAGGAAACCTGCACTGAATGTGTAACCATGAATAATACGGGTAACGGGTAAGGTCAGATGAGAATCGTTTCGTGTAAAAACCAGACTCTCCCAATCCGGGATCATTTTCAAAAGGCCCATGATCCTGGATTCCTCCACTCAAGTGAGATGAGGTTATAACCTAGACTACGGTATATATACATATAATCACGTCTATATCCCTTGCGTGGTAGACAGAGCCAACAGTCTTAAAAAGACTGACAGGCCACGTTCAGCTGTTTAGCTTAACGATAGAATTGAGATTCAAATAGTGGCAGGTTGCTAGCCTGTCGCCTGTAGCATGTTTACTACTAATTCACTATCGAATTTTTTGCTCATAGCCAGCGGCTGTAGCGGTTCTAATGAAGAAAATGAAATGGTCTTTTCTATTTGAAATATTGAATTGCAAATTCATGCGAATTATGTGACTGGTTTTGTATGACCCGAAAACGGCGGAATAGTTAATAAACATGTACCTTAAAAAACATTTCGTATCTTAGAACTTGATAATTTTTGTTGATCTTCCAAATAAAAATAATGATTATAGAACTTTATGGGAAGGATAAAGGGGTCCCTATTCTGGCTTAAATAAATTATATTTGATTGGCGTCCGTGTGGGGCTCTCTATATACATATGTTCACGTCTATATCCCTTGCGGGGTAGACAGAGCCAACAGTCTTGAAAGGACTAAATGGCCACGTTCAGCTATTTGGCTTAATGATAGAATTGGCTCTCTATATTTATACTTTTATACTTTATAAGTAAAAAATTAATATATACGGGACCAATAATAATATTCTTATTATTATATGTATTAGTATACATACTAACCTGGCGCAAAAAAACAACATGTCTTGGATTTATCTATATAATTATTTATATTTATTTCTTTTAAAATTTAGTACCTATCGTTGAGTAACGTCTATTCTGTATAAGAAGATATTGTAACACAAGTCTCAAACTTACTTCGAGACTAACTCAATCTGTTCAACCTATTTTGTCCCGAAAATATTTATTTATTTATATATTCAAGATATTCGTTGAAGAAATCACATTTTGATATGACCCACGCGATTTCAATATTTTAAATTGCATTTAAAACATTTCATTTCACTCTCAAGTTTATTTATATCTAAACTAAAAGTGCCGGCACGAGATTGAGCGAGTTTATAAATAGACGCAACATTCACATGCACTACGATGTATATTGCATTAGTATCACGCAACGTAACAATATTTCCAACCACGGAAATCTATTCAGACTTTATTTAGATTAATGATATTCTTCAGGAGAAGAAGGATTCTTACATACATACATATTATGATGTCATTATCCCTTGTAAAAATCTATATTCCTTGCGGGGTCTACAGAGCCAGCTGTACGGCTTAATGATGCCCATTGCCTACAAAGAGAAGCCTTCTTGTCTTTTAATATCAATTGTTTGGAATGAAAACCAAAACCTAGAACACAATATCTTTTACTTATAGACCAGCATGGAAGCTTGCATTAATTAAGCTGTTTCCCTAAATAGTCCTCTTTTTCATGGGAAAGACGTCTATTATGTTTAGTTCCGGGAGCCACATTGCAAAATCCAGAGAATTCGTAAAATCATCTTTATTATGTAGTGGACCACGGGCTGAAGCTACACCACCACTACGGAAGAAAATCGCACACTTTAACGATCATAATGGTCCTTTGATATAAAAATACAGGAATAAAATGATCCAACATAGTAAGATACGTTACATTTCCCAATAACTTCACACAAGGGAAAAACAAATAATAAAATCTCAATCTGGCAGCCATCATCTCGCCTTCATCCATATATTCCCATTGGCGTTCCGAGCTTGGATTTACTTTACGATTTCCATTAAACGAGAGTAAGGCACCCGGCGAATGGATCCGCAGATTTGTGCCCTTTGCGTCTATGGTATTAATCCCATACAATAATAAAATTGAGATTTCTATGGATCAACAATTGATCTCCGTTTCACATTCCTTCTTACTAAAATGCACATATAGATACTTAAAAACAATAACACTTAGTGCATGAATTCAACGACAAGTAGGCGTTAAACAAGCCTCATCACTATTACTACCAAATCTATAGGTATATATCGGTATGTAAGACCACCACAAAAAATAAAAAAAAATTCATTCTTTGGATCTTAAGCTTCTTCAGCTGAGCGAAAACTGCGTTAGTCCCAGTTCTAACACATCTGGATAAGAGTTGAGAACGATCCTGAATCCTGACCAGATTTAAACATGGAGCGACAGTCTTCAGTGAACTTTGAATGTGCAGGTTTCTTTACAATGTTTTCCCTCACCGTAAGAGCATCAGTTAGCAAAAAAACAAAGATACTTAACTGAGATTCAAACCATGCATCACGCTTTTTTGTTCACAGTTGTGTTAACAGTTCGGCCACCGACGCTTCCTATACTTTGTTTGCTCTACTGCCTAAGTTTACATTTCAATGATTTTCCTTCATAGTAATAGTACTAAGTGGAATATATCAAGCCAATGAATCCGCCGTCGAATCCCCGGAATGCTCTTAACCCTAACCGCATTCGTCATCTTAATAATTCTTATGCTTTTGATGTTACTAAAAAATCCCACTAGATAGTAGATCACTCTGAAGTGACTCGACATATCAGTGTGGATATTCTTGGAGCTATGATAATATTGAAATCGATATAAGACAGTATATTATGAGACAATAATAAATTATGATTTCGATGTATGGCTGTAACCATCTTACCATACTAGATAAAAAAAATATATTTTAAGACTAGATATGATTATTTAGTGCCAACTTTTCTTCAGCCAAACTGCAGGTTCCTCTCCAGATTAGGACGCAACCGGGAATTATTTTTGTATCTATATATATATATATATCTCTGTCTCGCTTTCTCTATCTCGTTCTCTCTATCTACTCGTGAGTTCATACAGTTAATTAAAAGTTCCACACGATAGAGTACACCTACTAACTCGTGATTACTACAAAGGAAAAATAACATCCCTAGAATATTGCCGTTAGCCCTTGAAGTGTTAAAAAAAACTATCGATCTCTTTTTATTGCTTTTACAAAGCAAACAATAGGGGTGCGTATCTACCTGTGCCATTCATACCAAGAATCGTCGGAAGTTGAACAAAGGAAATGGTGCCCGTGTAAATGTAGATCTAAAGACCTTATATCAGTAACTATGTATTACTAAAACAACAAGGAAGCTTTATTGACCTATTGTGATACATGTTAAAACTTAAAATTCAAGAATAGAACATTTCACTTTAAGAAATATTGACGTTATCAAAATTATTCAAATTAACGATGTGGTATATTATGATATGAAAATTATAATGAGTTGTGCGCGGCCCGTTTCCGAAGAGTTAATGAGTCTGAAGCCACGAGACTTCATTAACGATAAATTACAGAATTTTGTGAATTATGAACTAATCTCCTAGCTGATTTAGCTATAAATAGATATTCATGAAATATGACTATTTATGATGTTAATAATTAGAAATAGAAATTAATGTGATGAAAACATAATTTTCTTAGCATCCATTATGTTCTTGTTCTACAAAACTTCTTCGTTTAAGCAATTGTTATCTGATAATAGATTTTTGGCTTCTCAGCATACCTCTTTCTTTTTGACCTTTAGAATGATTTGGTAACTTGACAAGGTAACTTAGAACTATAGTCCTAGCTAAGTAACTTTACTGTAAATAAAAAATTTACATTTCACGCTTTCAACCTATCGTTGGAAAATTAACACATACTTAAATATACGCTAAAATAAAACTATATTTCTCATTTGAAAATCCACTGCCTGTCAGAAGAAGGCTTGCGATTGAATAGATTGGCAACAAATGGCAATAAAACCTTCTAAAAAAGATTACATTAATACTGTTTACACCTTACATTTTGATCATACATTAAAAAGCAATTTAGCTACTGAATTATCTTTTATAAATTTAAAATTTAGAAGAATACAATGCCTCTTTCACTTTCTACTCCCAAAATGAATGTTTTTCGACAGTTTGGCGCCGACCTGTATTGATTCCTTGGTGACGTCACCAAACCTTCGTCGTATATCGTCCCAAATGATACCTCATTTGTCAAACGGTCCATCCTATGAGAAGCAATCAATATTAGAATAGCAATAATAACCTTTTCAAATTACCGGCGTTCTTCCTAAATTAATTTGTATTTTTTTATATCTACGTCTTCCTTCGTCTTTTCCTATTTCCATACTTGCCCGCAGCTTCGTCAATGCTGAATAAAAAAATTTAAATAATACTGGGGCTTTTAGTTCAACTAACACCTATTTCAAATCAATTTTTTTTTATTAAGCTGATTTTAAATAGAAAGAATATAATCATAGAAGTTAACAGAAACTTTTTATATTTTGTATGTTATTTCGTAATTCTATCGGACAATACCAATACACATTAACGACTTTCTTTCCCGCATCAAAAATTTATACCACAAATAACCTATCCCTCTTCTTTTTCACAGCAAAGCGGAGCTGCGCAGATAGTGAACAAGTCTCTGAGGAAGGTCGGCGCAATGTGGCCGGCGGGGCCTACGTAAGGTCCCGCCAAGCTATGGGCTCCAACATCAGCCAACACTCCACTAAGGGTCTTAAAGGCCGACGAGCCAGGTCCAGTGGCGACCTCTGCAATGGCGACTCCAAAAGTCAAACAGAATCGTCTGTCTGTGGATCCGTGGTCGGAGAAGTCATGGGATGGAACAGATCATTACCAAATCATTTAGATGGTAATCGCCATCTAGCGGATTATAGCAGAGTTAACAATAATTACGGAGATTTTACGACTTATCGATCGCACCCTAAAGGGGGGAGGGGGCTGCGGTACAGGGTCACTAAATCTGGTGAGTACATTAAATGGTAGACATTAAAAATATACGACTTAAGAGCGTGTGTGGTCGAACGGTTAAGGGTTAAATGTGCAAGTAATGCGTGTGGGGGCACAGGTTCAAATCTTACCTTGGCCATGTACGATTACTGTTTTCTGAGTTATGTAAGTACATTAGTTTGAGTGCTTACCCATTCAGTTGCCTTAATGCAATGATCCAATAGAGATCGAAGGAGTTAGATTCCCCTGTAAAGGTTGGGAAGGTTAGATGGGATTCCAAATCATAATTTTAATTTCAAATTCAGATTTTTGTATGACGTTTAACTATACAATTTTTTTGTTATAATCCTGCTCTAAAACTTGGGTAAAATACCTAACAAATATAATGGTGTTACTTAATATAACTTATATGCTATGCACACATTTGACGTGACCGCAAAACGAAGGAGTCCCTTGGGCGCCCTTTATATTCATCGAGAATGACGGAAAGATAGCACCGCTGCCCTGCAACGTGAAGTAATACATATATATATATATACATATTCACGTCTATATCCCTTGCGGGTTAGACAGCGCCAATAGTCTTGAAAAGACTTAAAGGCCACTTTCAGTCGTATAATGATAGAATTGAGATTTAAATAGTGACAGGTTGCTAGCCTACCGCCTAAAAGAAGAATCCCAAGTTTATAAGCCCATCCCTTAGTCGCTTTTTACGACATCCATAAGAAAGAAATAGAGTAGTGCTATTCTTTTTTGTACAAGTTCCGGGAACCACACGGCACCAATACAAAAAAAAATATAAATGCCTAATTGCTAGCTATAAATGCCGTGAATTAAACAAAAACCCAAACATCAATATCACATTAATCCGCTAAGCGAGTTACGCTCATTGCACTTTACACTTGAATGCATTTCCTAATGCACGCAATGCAGACATTGATACGATAAGTAAACTATACCATAATTATTGTAATAGTCACGCCGCCGCGGGAATTCATTCCCGTACAAGTATATGTGCTGCTACTCAAATAAAGTAAACCCTGAAAGGTCTTTCGTAAAACAGTCAAAATATTTTCTTTTTGAGTTTATCCGATACAAACAGTAATATTAATATTTGTATTATTATGGATAGAATAGCATAAAAAGTACAGACAATACAGTCAAAGAGGACTTGACGAATATATGTATGTAGTTTAGATGAAGGGAAATAGATGGGATGTGGTGTTACAGGCAACGTGGATATTGGAATGATGTAGTCTCTGTCTCTAAGAAAAAACGTGTGATTAGATGATAATATGTATGTATGAGTGCCTGCTGGTACTCTGCTAGGAAAAAGTCATAACACCTACATTACTATGTTTATTTATGACTTTCTATTTATAGAACTATGGTAACAAATAAGATTCCATAACGCCTACATATTGTCTCGTGTTATTCCGTCTCGTTTTGTGAATGTCTCATCATATTGGCCTATAAAAGTCTCAAAATAACTAATGTAAGATCTTTATATAACTAATGAAAGACATTTTGCTAAAGTCTCAGATATTATCATTTTTATAAAATATCTAATCTTTTTGCTGAAAATCCAAAAAAAAACAAGATCGACTAGGATATGGACGATTTAGTATTTTCCTAAATTTATTAAAATAATTTCAGCCTTCTGAAAGGTATCCCTACTTTTACGACTAACTTTACTTGCCTATCATAATATTGACTGACAGTATATTAACTCTGATATAAGTGGAATGTAAAATGGAAGTACATGCTCAGAAATCCCAGTTATTATTTCTACGAGCGACGATACTGCATTGGCAAACAGTCGCAGTCACGAGGCGAGAATGACGTCACGCCTCATACCCCGCTGTAGGGTCAAGGTCGAGGCCGAAATGGGCTTTTGGTAGTCAACCGAAAAGCATTTGTGCTGAGCAAAATGCTAGGTTTATTTAACCTGTGGTGAAGTGACGCCGCCATTTTCCAAAATGGCGTCTATTTGACTGGCTTGAAAATAGAAGAGATTCTCAATACACCTTTTTTTGTTACATGGTTTTACGCCATATAATTAGGAATGTTCCGTATTCCGATTTCTATAATTTTTCGGCGAAACCATTAACCGATTTTGATAATTTTTGTATGAAAGAGTATTATTTAGAGGTGGACAAATTTTAATCACGCTTAGACCTAAACTACTCGTATATGACCTAAAATTATTTTCATTTCTTTTTCTCAGTGAAGTGCAAAATTTCAAACACCGGTCAGGTTACCCTGTTGCCTAGTCGGAAGCCCGTCTTGCTTTAAGTTAAAGCCTGTCACAGTGTGACCGTTCCATTGGTTCCATATCCCAAAATGACGTCTTTAAAAAATCAAATTTGAAGACTAAACAAAAGGCCTGTTTGATGGCAAACGTGGTTCGGACGCTCACGACAACGAAGACAAACTTTGTGCGTCTTAGAAATCGAATCCTAAAATTCTGTATTGTACAGTATCCGATGCAAACCGATCTATTGCGAATGGTATATCAATCGTTATGGAACAGTATACACCTTTTTTATAACATGCTCATCTTGCAGATTTTGTGCATACTCACATTCATAAAATCACGTATCTTTCCCGAAATGATAGGCAGATCTTTCCTCTTACAACGATATCTGCATACTTCTTTCGCTTCATCCAATTCATAAATCTCTTCATGCAACTTGGACATTAAAATTATTGTTGTCATTGTTTCTGCAACTGCAAATCAGAATTTTAAACAAGATTTATTTTCGTATTTATTTGTGCTGATGACTACTAAACGAAAAGGTCTTAATAACTCAAGAAATAAATAATGACTAGTATGGGCTTTTGCGGTAGAACAGTCCTGATTTCAGTCCGATCAAGGTTAATCTTTACAATAAACTCATGATGTAAAGCTATTAATTCTCAAGAAATTTAACATAATCCAGTGAGAGTAAGAAATCTGCGATAATCGACTCGATGTCTATCAAAAGACCCATTTCTCTATAATTACGAGCCCGTGTGATATATGAGTCCATTGAGTAACGCAGCTAAGCCTAATGGCCTTATATTACTGCCTATATATGTGTCTAGAAGATAAATTGTACCGCTGGAATCGAACATTAACTAGCTAGAATAATCCGAAACTTAAACTATAGACTGCTAATTATAACGTCCAGAGAGCCACTGACAGCAATCACTTCAATAGTGTTGGGGCACTTCGTTAGTATAGTTTGGAATGACGCTGTAGCGACAAAATTTACAGCGAAAACATTTTGTTATTGCTTTCGTGACTTAATTATAATTTCACCCGACGAGCATAGTTACATACACAAAGTAGCATCGCTACACTTCTAATTTCGATATTATTATTTCAGCTTTCATATAATAATTTTCTGAAAATATATCGCCTTTTTGTTTCCAACTCAAATAAAAAGACTAAACTCTTATTACTCCCGAAACAGCCCGTACAGCTTCCCGATTTTTTAGGTGTGTATTTTTTTTTTATTTGGAAAGACCAAACCTAAATAGCAAGTCGTCAGTGTTTTTCGCTACGCGTAGATTGATCGGTCAGCCGTCACATTCTTCTTTTATTTATTTGGACAAATGGATTGTTTTATTGCGAGGGATGTAGAAGTAGTAGTAGAACTCAGGTACTATAATTAAATAAGACAAAGGGTTGTATTATAATAACGAGTGAATATTAAAATATAAACTGCATTTCTACCATGATCTGTTAGGGTAGGTTCCATTAGGGATGAGTTCCCGTGCAAAGAATGCGAAGTTCAGACTGGATTAGAGTCACTTCGTGATTATAGCTGAATTGATTATGATCAAAAAATGCACCCTAGTCTCTTCGCCATAGAGTTCAGGATTTAACCGGCATGGGTTATTTATTACCTTTCGTATTTTTTTCTTTAAAGTTGGATTAGAAAATGAAAAATTTATAATCGCAATTTTTCGCGACTTTTTTAACAAAACTGTTATTTTAAAAATTAAATAAAATAAAAATCGTTTTTATCATCAGAAGATGTCGTCTGATAGTCGTGTCTCCATTTAACAATTTACAGCGAAGACATCCCGATTACCGCTGTATCTAGGAATTTCAATTGAGGGTAATCGATTTACCGAGCTCGGTTGGAATGCCACAGCGCAAAGCGTTATTGGATTGATAGACCAAGCAATATTATATGATAATGAAATGAATGCGCTCTTTCTTTCCATAAGGATCCTTACATGGAATATTGGCGTATTTATACAATACTAATAAACTTTATGTAGGGTAGGGTAAGGGTTTTACTTTTTTAAAGTTTCGCAGTCAACAAGGGAGCTCTATACTTTTAGCCAAGATTGTCTATCGCAAAAGCGAACCTTTACAGAGAGCTATGATTTGGCACAAATAGTATGTACTAAAGCTACTAAAAAGCAATTATTAAGTGATAAAATAAACACATAAAAAGTACCGTAGAATGTCTTCAGTACTAATATGATCCTATTTATAACTTAACCCGTCACATAAAGCCTACCACATTATGAAGTAAGTACTAACTATTACTATACAAAATATTCTCTCAAAACTCATTACCACAACGTAAATTACTTCCCCTCAGTACCTTACAAATCAAACTTCTAAGATATTCCGCCAAGAAAATTCTCGGCGCATTTTTGCAAGCCCCTGTGGAATTCAATAGTCTCTAAGCTCAAGAGGCGCGACGCTTGGCAGTCTTTTCATAACACCTTTCAGTACAATCTAGGGCGTTGAGAACGACGAACGTGCCTTTTGCACTGCGTCGATTAAATTCTTCAAGATCCTCGGTTGAACTGTCAAGGTCAATTTATAAATTAGCTTAATTAATAATTAATTAATTCGAGTAAAATTTTGATCCATCTCATTTAATTCATAAGATGATGTGTTCACTTCGTCTCTTTCTCTTAAACATACTCAAAATATTTGAGTGTGTCCCTTTTCACTACTTATACTCGATTTCACTAATCAACCTAAGTAATCTGACGAGGTTCATTTTAAAACCGAATAGTTGGCGTCTGACCTCCGCAACCCATAGGTCCCTTAAACTATCATTATTTTTTAAGTTTGTTGTTGTTGCTTTGCTTATTTTATATTTTTTAGCTACTTACTACATTTCTGGATATAATGGTATCTACTACGCTGAAACCGCACAGCCATAGATAATTTGAATTTTCCTTTGTAGTAAACTGAACAACAACAATACGACGAAGTTGGTGTCAGACAGCGAGGCGTCGGTTCTATTATCATCCTTATCACGTCTCAAGATTTGGGACGAAATTTCCTTTATTGTCGCTATTGAATATAACATCTCTTTATTATTTACTCGTATTATTTAGATATGACCAAAGCTTAGCATAGAGCTTCTCCTTGCTTAAACTTTGGACTACGTATGTACAAAATATCGCTTTTCTTCCTTTGCCCCTGACTTTAGAAAACGTTTTGTTACTGCCCCTCATACAAGTATAGTGAACATAGAAATCTGAATATTACATACTCTGTTCATATATTCGATTTCTATATTAGTGAACGACCAGTCAGTGACTGATTTAAATCTGTTAAGTGTAGATTGTCATTTCTTTAATAACTAATTGATATAATGTTTGCTTCCAATATCTATTGTTCGACGACGTAGCATTTCCATTTATTCTTTGCTAAAGACAAACAAATCTAGGTCCCAAAAATCGTATGATTCAATACCGGGCTTCGCGTGTTTTTGACAGAATCAATATTTATAAATCCGGGAACTATTGTTAGGTCGGGCTCAAATTTCGCCAAAACAAAAGACGGTGTTTCATGGCTTTTGTATTATTTTACTGTAAATTGGCTGTATAACTATAGGTAGAAATTAGGAAAAATTTTATGATCCTGTCTCTATAACCATCGTTAACAGTTATTTTAGATTGTGTATGTTTACTTCCACTTCACCCAAATAAAACGCACTATGCTATACAATCACTGGAATAGTACTTGCCTCATAAACTACGAGTTTCAGGTTCAGTCCTAGGCCTTAGGCCTGCTGGTGGTTTATTATGATGGATAGAAGGTGATTATCTTAATCTTATTTCTCTAATTTTAACGTGTTCTCTATATAACTTTTATAAAATATAACCATGTATCAAAACCATTTCGAAATATCATTATAACTTACTTTATCTTCCATTATTTTGACCTAATCAGTTCACATACAAATCCCTTATTAATTATAGGTGCGTACTTATCATTTGCAGCGTAAACGGTTTTAATTGAGATACCCACAAAATACGACGCCGCATTATTGGGATGTGAATTAATTGAGATAATCACGAATATAGATAATGGAGATTATACAACACATATTAACGATAATGTGTCTATATTTGCATACGGAATATACATACTTAGCTTACCTATGTTGTTTTGTTTCCGTAACTTGGATAACTTTTTTCCAAACGAATGATTTCTTACAAAGTCACAAATCGGACGGAAAGAACAAAGGACGTATATATACATATATTGAAATAGATAAAGAAATCATAATCTAGACACAAGAGGCCACAGGCAAATGTTGGTAATGAAATAGTCACATTGGCAAGAATATGGATTTATTTTTATAAAAGAACATTTCCAACTCAATATTTTTCATTAGCAACTTCAAAAAAACCTTTCTTGTAAAATGACAAAAAGGTCTATCGAACGTGTACGAATTTGAGAAATTACTATCTTTAAGAAATATGGTGCTTGGTTTAGAATCTGGAATATTAGCATATACATATAAAATATACTTCTTACAGTAATTTTTTCAACGCCATCATTAATCCATACAGCTGAACTTGACCCTGTCAGTCTTTTCGATACTGTTGGCCCTGTCTACCCCGTAGAGTAAAAAGACAAGGTGATATGTAGGTATGTTTCTTAGTAAGTATAGGTGGAGCACTAAGAAAGTATATCTCGAAATTTTTGAGAGGAATTATATGTAAACGAGAAATAAGTATTACCTACTCGGATGCGGAGGGAGCTGTGGTCACATCCTAGCTGACTTTGACTAAAATCTTACCTGGTACCTGCAGAATTAGACTGCAGTTCTGGCAGTTCAAGTAAATCAACTCCCTTTTCTCGTAACCTGCAAAATTTAAATTTTGCTGCAGCGTAACCTAACTACAATTTTAATAACAGTATATTTTGTAGCAACGTTCACAAAATGGTAATTTACCTCATATTTTATTTACAAAAGTGTTTTTGTGAACAGTTTTACTGAGAATGTTGTGAGTAAAAATTCAGTTTTATGCCTCTGATGGCCTATAAGTAGCGAGGACCACCTCAATGCGATCAGATTTTAGTGCTCCTCAATAACTACATTATATTTATAAATGTTATGTAGTTTTTAAACACGTCTCTTTCCCGGAGGGGTCATCTTTCCTTACTTCTGCATAATTGCACATAATTCTTGGAAAAGTATATTTACTATTTAAGGCGTAGACATACCTAAATACTTATAACTAGTATATCAGCGATTTTTGCTCATCTTACTGAATTAAATAGAACTGAACTCGGCCTTAAATCAACGTTGTTGAACTCTAAGATACTAATTCAGAATGTCAATATTTCACCCTTACCTCCATATTTTACCCTACACCGCCATATTTTACGAAAGGTAATTCAGGAGTTTCCTATACCACAGTATTTTCGTGTCACTGAAAAACAGTATGTTGAAGATTTAGTTAGTAAGTATTAGTAACATATTTTATGCCAAATTACTTGCTAAAAATTAGACATGGAAAAGCTGATAAAATTTTAATGCGTAGGTTGCAAACCCAACCTATAACTAAAAACAGATAAAAAATTTGTCGATACGTATTATTTGTCAAAAACTGTAATTCGTTAAACAAACGCCGCCGAAGCAAATCGTAAAGGACCAAGTATCTTGCCCTGCGGTGCTCCTTTACAAGTAAACATTGAGGTTTATTTAAGTTCCAAGAACTCTGACCTGAGCATGTTTGTACATCATCTTACAAGACTTCTTCAAACAACCCGAGCTTTGATTTGCCATCTGCTGCCCGGGGCTACTTTTCCATGGAATTTTCTTGTAATCTGTTAGTATAAAGTGAAAAAAAGACTAGTAACACTATTTATTCTTATACATATATACGATAATTGAATGAAGTAACATCTATTGACTTTCACAGCCGTTTTTCCAAACCGATTTGCTTAAAGGTATACTACTCCTTATAATTCGTATTAAACTCAAAAAAAGGTTGACTGTAATTAAATTAAGTTTTATATTATATTACATGCATACATTCATAGAAATACTCACGTTTTTTTTACCTTACGGGGTAAGGAGAGCCTACAATTCAAGCCACGCATGCCTTTATGACGGAATTGCGATTCAAAATAGTGACAGGTCAATCATTGGCAAAATTGAAAAGGCAACCTTTCCAATTTTGCCAATGATTGACTTTTCCAATCTACACAGGCAGAGAAGCTACTCTTTACAATAACTCAAAAATAGAATAAGTAAGTACATTTATAGATATTATAAGTGAGGATGAGAATCCACCAATCGGAGCGGGTAAATGAACACGGAGCTAAAGCATTAGTCTCGGGCGCGTAATGGGCGCCAGTCTCCGGCAAACTATCTGTAATCATTAATCTAAAAGCGAGTGTTTTATGTTTCATTTATGCCGGAATCCTCTTTGATATTTCTATTCTATTGATGTTTCTGTTAGCTAAATAGATAAATACGTCCCCAGTGGTTTATAAATTTAAAGACTTTTTAGTATCTTATTAAATGCCATTTCACAAATTAGTATACATACATACATACATACATAAAATCACGCCTCTTTCCCGGAGGGGTAGGCAGAGACTACCTCTTTCCACTTGCCACGATCTCTGCATACTTCTTTCGCTTCGTCCACATTCATAACTCTCTTCATACAAGCTCGGCGGTTTCGGGTACTTTTGACCTGACCCTTTACCAGGACGTCCTTAATTTGATCAAGATACGTTCGTCTAGGTCTTCCCACTCCGACCTTTCCCTCCACACTCTCCTTGTATATCTGCTTAGTCAACCTGCTTTCATTCATCCTCTCCACATGACCGAACCATCTTAACATACCCTTTTCTATTCCTGTAACTACATCTTCTTTCACATCACAACATTCCCTTATCACGCTGTTCCTTATCCTGTCACTCAATTTCACACCCATCATACTCCTTAACGCTCTCATTTCCACTGCATTTATTCTGCTTTCATGCTTCTTTTGCCATACCCAACTTTCACTCCCATACATTAATGTCGGGACCAACACGCCCCTGTGCACAGCCAGTCGAGCCTTTTTGGATAGTTTCTGACTGCTCATAAAGGCATGCAAAGCTCCATTCACCATGTTCCCCGCGTTCACTCTCCTTTCAATATCACTATCATACTTGCCATCTGATGTAAACTTTGATCCTAGATATACAAACTCTTTCACTTGCTCCACTTTTTCTCCTCCAATCAAAATATTACATGCTGTCATTTCTTTCTCCATTTCAAAAACCAGTGTTTTAGTTTTACTTACGTTCACTTTCATTCCTTTCTCTTTTAAAGCTTCATGCATACAGTTTACCATCTCCTGTAACTCCTCCGCTGATGACGCCAGTATAACCTGATCGTCGGCATAGAGCAGACATTTGACGAGTAACTCATTCATCCTTAATCCACTTTTAGACTCTTTCAAATCTGTCAAACAGCTATCCATAAATAGGTTGAACAGCCACGGTGACGCAACACATCCTTGCCTAACGCCTTTCTCAATCTTAAACCACTCAGTGTGCGCTCCGTTTATCCTGACACAAGCACTCGAATCCTCATATAAGGATTTCAGTGCTCGTATTAAGAGACTGCTCACCCCATGCATAGAAAGTGCTGACCACAATTCATTCCTCTCAACTCTGTCATAGGCCTTTTCCAGATCTACGAATGTGCAATAGACTTTTTGACTCTTGGCCAAAAACTTTTCGGCTATGCACCGCAAGGAAAAGACCAGCAGGCCAATTCTGCTATTTGTTAACCGAAACAGTTCGGATGCGTTTCAGCTTGGTTACAGTTGCGTTTATATTGTCAAACGGTATACCAGTAACTTTACGTTGATAGCTGAAACGCAAATGAAACGGAAGCGGTTGGTTATTTGCTGCCGATGCAAAACCGTAACTTTGGACAATTCAACCAATGCAGAACCGTTGCGTTTCTGCCGGACCAACTGTCAAAAACTTATCAGAATACGAAATAATAGCCGAACGGCAAACGGAAGGTAACGTGTCCTTTAGCAGAATACGACAACCAAACCGTTTCGGCTGCGTAACCAATGCGTTACGGCTTCGTTTTGACAAATTGTTAGTAGAATACCAAAAGTTGTAATCAATGCGTTTCAGATCCGTTTCGGATTAAAATAAAATAGCAGAATTGACATGCTGATCAGTACATCCCATTCCCTTTCGAAATCCCGCTTGAGCATCCCATATTTTGTCATCAGTTTCATTCCTGACTCTATTAATCAATACCTTAGCATACAATTTGCCGACGACGCTAAGCAGGCTTATACCACGATAATTTTTGCAGTCCGGCTGTGACCCTTTTCCTTTGTAAAGTGGCACGATAACAGCCTTACACCAATCTTTTGGTACTCGGCCGCTTCTCCAACACAAATTGAAAAGGCAGTACAACTGACTAGCTACTACGCCTTTTCCTGCTTTAAGCATCTCGACCGACACTCTATCACACCCAGCAGCCTTTCCCGCTTTCATACTCTTAAGTGCTTCCACAATTTCGAACATTTCAATTTCGCCTTCCATCTCATTCTCTTTTTCTTCGCTATAGCAGAAATCTTTCTTATTTCCTTCCTTTTTTTCAAATAAACTTTCAAAATAGTCCTTCCATATCTTTAGTACACATTCTTCTCCTTTCACAACGCTACCATCCTGGCATCTGATCCTAGTCAGCTCTCTGGTTATAGTATTTCCTCGGGCTGACCTTACGGATTTCCAGAATACTTTCAGATTTGACTGAAAGTCTTCTGATAGCCTTTTATCAAAATCCTCTTTATACTCTTCTTTCTTTCTAATCACAGCTTTCTTAACCAAATCTTTCATTTTCTTATATTCCTTACGTGCTTCATTCACATCTTCATCTATAACCTCTTGCATTCTTAAGTTAGCTTTTGCTGCTAACAAATCCAGCCATGCTTTCTTCTTTAATCGCACAAGTTCTTGCACATCTTTACTCATCCACGCATTTTTGTGATTTTTTCCTTTCCTTCTTCTACTTACACCACACACTTCAACAGCTACTTTCACAATTCTTTCTTTAAGTTCCTTCCATCCATCTTCAATATCGCTCATTTCATCTAAATCTTCAAATTCATCCTTCAGTCTATTAATATACTTCTTACCTACATCCATATCTTGCAAATTTTCCACTTTTACTCTTTCCAAAGCGCTGGTTTGCTCCCTTACCCTGTGCCGCCAGCGATTGAAGATACCCCTTATCCGGGATATCACCAGTAAATGGTCCGAGTCAATGCCAGCACCGCGATATGCACGGGTATCCAGCACTTTGTTCTTCAATCTTTCATCTACAATCACAAAGTCTATCATACTTTTTAAAATACCTTCCACTCTTGTGTAGGTGTGGATCTCTTTATGTTGAAACATTGAGTTCGACACAAAAAGATCCCACTCTAGACAAATTTCTAATACACTTCTTCCATTATCATTCACCTTTTCGTCACCAAACGCACCAAGCACCTTTTCATATCCATCACGCTTTACACCCACCCATCCATTAAAATCACCTAACATAATAATCTTCTCATTTGGCTTGGTAACTTTCAATACTTCTCTTACACTATTCCAGAACTCCTCGTTTTCGCTTTTTGCTGATGTTGTACCCCTCGAACCCACATCCCAAGGTGCATAAACACCTAGAACGAAGATCCGAGTGATTCCAACTTTCAGCCTAATCCATAGAAGACGAGGGCTGACACACTCATACTCATTCACGCACTCAGCCATTCGTGCAGAAAGAATTAGACCGACCCCTTGACAGCCTCGGCTGGTACTGGAAATTCCAGACCAATACGCCGTGTAAGGGCCGTGCTGCGTCGCGTCGCATCCTTTCCGCTTCGTTTCATTCACGCACAACACATCCAAACGTCTTTCATCCATCATCTGGCATACTTCCTCAATCTTATCCTTCATTCCTCCTCTTACATTCATCGTCGCAAAGCGGCTTTCAGCAGACCGCATACCGCTCCCGCCGGGAACGAGACGTGATGGGGTGCGGACACCATCGCCGCCATTTATATGCTTTTTAAGGTTCATAATGCGATTCCCACGAGACGCTAGGGAAAAATTTTGTCCGCCCCAGCAGAGCCCCGCATGCCAGGGTAAGGCTAGCCATTACCTGGGGGTCGCCCAACCCCATGGCGGAAGTGGCACGCTCGAGACTAGGCTCGCCCCTAGCCATGCATCCATCGGCGCGGCAGACCTTAGATTGGCAGGGATTTACATTAAAGAGGAATCCCAAGTCTATCCCTTAGTCGGCTCTTACGACATCCGTGGGAAAGAGATGGAGTGGTCCTATTCTTTTGTAATGGTGCCGGGAACCACACGGCTGTGTAATGGTGCCGGGAACCACACGGCTGTGTGTTATCATCATCTGTGTGTCGTCATCACAAATTAGTATATCTATAGGATGTTCATACAACTGTCTATTTTTACGAGTAAAGTTTTGTAGTTACATGTTTATCATAACGGATAACCGGAATTATCATATTTATACCTTTTACATCTCTTTAAACTTTGTTGATATTTTCACCACGATACTATATGTACCTTTTCTCCTGTTTTCAGGAATTCCATCTTTAAGATGGTATTGAAAATATCCTTATATGAATATAGATTTATTTCTTTCTTCAAAGCTTATTCTATTATTACAGATTTCGGTCCAATACAATAGAACTAGCCAATGATGCTGAATCAAATGCTGATTTACCTGCGTCTTTTCAGGGTCCGATGCGGAACCTGTATGGAAGCTCCAGGACCCTGGGTTCGACCAGGGTTATGGCAGCGAGAGGTCTCCGGAGGAGGATTACGTTCCTCCCATCGCACCAGCCATCTCCCTGGAGGCTTACGAAGCCGAACTCCGAACAGTTTACCCATTCATCAGCGATGGTAAGTGATAAGTAGTTATAATTAGATTTAAGTGATGTGACGTCAATAAGTGATACCTGGAATCCAATTTTGAAAATAAATCTATTCATTTCTCTTCATTAATTATATACACACGCGTTCATATTACGTCGTTATTAAGACACGCGGCTCCACCTGCGTGAAATTTACTCTATATCTCTATAGGTATTTACAAAATTAAAACAGCACATTGGAAAGTTAGGAAACCGTACAAGACTGAAAAGGGCACGAAAGCCATGTTCAGCTGGATATAAAAGAATTACCGAATAGAAAAATTAATCGACGATTCTCTTTTCTCTACGACAAGAGCGTCCATAATCTAAAAAGGGAGATAAAACAACCATTTAGATATTCGCACCGAATTTCGCGGTGAAACTGAGTAATTGACATCTCATTGTATCAGACCCGACCCGCTCCAGGAACCCCTGTCAAAAGTTTTATCTTCTGTTACGAGCTTCATTAAGGTATTTCAGCTTTATTTCTTAAATCAGCTGAAACTTTGGCTTCAATGACCTGTTTAAATAATGAAATATTACCATTTAGTTTATTTTATACCAGGCTTTTGCTTTTTGGATATAAAAATATGGATATTAAAAATGGCAAAAAATTTAATTAAATTTTCAGCAGAAAAAGATGGAATGATTGTATGTTTACCTCTTACTACATCCGCGGGAAAGAGATAAAGTGGTACTATTCTAAAATTCCGAAAAGAACAGAGCATGGCATCTGCTTATAAAATAATCTGAAAGATAATTTCAAATTTCCCCTTCGAAAATGTGCTAAATCTTATCATCGACTTTTGTATAAAAATTTGCGCATCGGTAATTCAATTGCCTAAAGGAATATTGGCGATATCAATGAAAATTGAGATCCTGAAATTCCCGATATTAGATTACCAGGATATTGGTACACGGTCCATTTCGAGAGGATTTTTTAATTAATATTGTCCTCTGCGAATTGCTTTTAAATGAACCCATTTATTTTATATTTTTGTTACAAATGCTGAGTTAGAGTATTTAAAAAAAAAGAAATTACAAGTTTTGACATACATCAGCTTTTAATACTCGCCTTGGAAAAAAAAGAACGAAAAACACTTTATTGTGCAGTAAAATATAAAGATAACTAGGGAATATTAAGAGGCGGTCTTGTTGTTATTTATATACCTTGTCTATTAATAAATTTAATCTTCTTTTTGTCCTCGCCCCTTCTCGTTACATGAAGTCAATTTTCCTTAGCATATCAGCGGCTCCAAGAATGCATCCTTCTTTGACCTAAAAATTTCTTTCTTTTCTAAAGAAATTTTTATTTTTATGCAAAAATTATTTAATAAAAATATATCATTGTAGTAGACTTTACAAAATGTCTCATTCACAATTAGACCATATAATACATTTAATTAGTGTAATTTGTCTTAAGCTCACTAAACCCACGAACAATGCTTATAATTCATGCAAAGCGTTTCAGACCTGTACCTAGACTTAATTTATTAAAATCATAGAATAGTAGAAGTAGCAATTGATGGCTCGATTTTCCAAAATCATCTACAAATTGATCTTAGTACCTAATACATTTTGTATTAAATATATTAAAACAATCGGCTATGTAATTAGCATTTAAATATATTCCGATTTTTATCCAAATTTATCCGTTTATTGTTTTTTTAATGTTACTAAGTATACATTGCTGGTGTCAAAAGTCCTTGAATGCAAATGTTTCTTCCTTTGTGAAAAAAAGTCTTCGTTGACTTTTTGAACGCTCAACTTGAATAAAAAAGAAGAATACCTGAAACTTTCACATGATTGTTTTCAATCTACCTGCAATCTATTAAACTATTGGAGTTAGATGTAGCGGAAACAAACTACTTAGTAATCCAAATGTATGTTACTACGAGGAGTTTAATACCTTATTTGGTATAGAGCACCTCTACCGACGAGTTTGCATTGTATGAAGAGTTTTATGAGTTAGAAGCATATAAAACAGAGAAATATGTAAGTATACAGGGACCGTGTGAACTGGAAATGTTGTCTCTGCCTAGAAAAGACGTGTGATTTCATGTTTCGTACATACAGTTATCTTGTACTACATTATAATACATCTGTAGTATTTACAAGACAAATCCGTATTCAAACACAAGCTGAAGGGGAAATAAAATCACATTAACATCCCTGTAAACTTCACTATAAATGTACTTATTTGCGAACGATCTTCATGCTCTGCTTAATTGCGAAACATTTACGATTGGCAATAATTACATAACGCGATTGCTAATTACTGAAAACATTCCCGAATCCCGAATGTGACGATATTCTGGGAATATTTAATGTGCACAAATACTCTCATTTAATTTATGAATGACGTATAAATGCGTCACACGAGGCAATTACTATTTTCAATATTGAACTAGGCTTTTGTCTTCCATATCACCTGATGGTTAGTGACGATGAAGACTTTTAGTTTTTATCACGTGCCGTGTGGTTCCCGCGCACTAGTGAATAGGACCACTTCTTTCCCATGAAAGTTGTTAGAGGCAGCATAGGGGGAAGCACATTAATCTTATGCAGCTTTTCCAATACGCGTCAGGTTTTCCTGCAAAGGTTGCGGAGGAAGACGGGGGTCGCTTTGTGTAAAAACATGACTTAGCTACTCTCCTTCTCCCCAAAGGGGTGAATTATGATGTAACCGGGATTAGCGACAGGAGGTAAGCCAGTACTTACCACTTACATTATTGTATATATTCTTACATTTGCCTTAATTTTACTGCGAAACCCAATAAATTTCAAATTTTAATATCAAATATTTAATCGTTACTTGTTTTATTAAAATGGCCAGTATTATTAGTAAATAGAAGTGAATTTTAAATTAAAACATATTGAAACAATTTTGTGAATTTGTTTTTCTGAAGCTTTATCAATCTTAAGTAGCAGTAAAGGACAACTTTCACAGTTTAAGAAGATGGTGATAATAGAAGGGGCACTTTGCATTAATTATTATTTTTAGCATAATATTACCATAGTTAAGACGCCGGAAAATGAGGACAAGAAAAGTTACACTTTACATAATATTTGGTACTCTATGACCTAGTTTTTAGCGAAACATCAACTCATCCTTAAAAATAAGACTGAAATATGTCTGACTTACTAAAAGCTTTACTTTTTCACCGTTTTTATATTTATATTTTTACTGAAAGGATATCGCTCAAATGGATCTTGAAACAAATTTGTCGCACAACAATTTCGATGCTGGTCTTTTTTAGCAATTTTACCTAATACTCATTGTAAGAACAATAGAGCATTCATTTATACACATTATTATCTATTACAGCTATAATACTTATTATACTCAACATTCCTTCATCATCATATCAGTTGCAGGACATCCACTGCTGAATTACATACCTTCCTTTTTCAAAATATGTGTTTAGGTATATAGGTATATTACACATACTTAATAAATATGATACTTATGTAGCAATTACGAAAAGATTACTTGGCAACTTCCCACACACGAGTAAAAACGTGCAGGAAAACAAAAGCAATATCTTTGCTTGTATAAGTTTGGCGGCCGTAAGCTGCTAAGTTTGCGAAGCAGAATCAATTCTTACCAAAGATTCTTCTAACATTAGCGTCGTTTTTCCCCAGTAACAAATGTTTTGCAAGTTCATTATGTTTATCACTTAGTAATCGGCTAAACACCCTTAAAATTGCATCCTTCCTTCAAAGTTATTTAGTCTAAGTTCCCGTTTAATGCTAATCTGGTAGTCAATAAAAGAAAGAAACAAAGGCTAATTTTTTTTTATTTTATTCCACGAGAGCGTAGCCATAGAGAAAATTCTATACCAACTGATATTATTAATACGTAAGTAAGTTTGTTTTTTACTTCTTCACAGAATCGATTTTAATGGAACATGATGAAAATATAGCTTAAAGCTTTAAAACGGACAAAAACCTGCCCCGTAGCAAGCGCGACGCCGTTTTTTCTTTTCGCGCGAAAATCTATCGCTGTCCTCTTTCAAGTCATAATAAAAAGCGAAACGGCGATATTATTTCGGCGTAGTTTTAGAATTCTGTCGGGAATATCAGTTTAACGCAAAACTGCGGGCGAAAGCTGGTTCAATACACAAAATTATGTTATCATAAAAGTAAAGCCACTAAGATTTCTACGATTGTTACATATCAGCAGTTTCTCACAACAATGGGACGGTAAAAACCGCCTTTTCCGCGGTCCTCATTTATCATGGATAATTGAGTATTGGAGAAAAACGCGAACAATGGAGGTCGGCTGGATGCCCTATACCCCAGGGCATAAATAGGGCATTGACCAACTAACCACCATGCAATGGCTTCCGGAACAATTAGTTCGCATTCGCCTATTTTTACACCAATTATTTTTATTCATACAAGTATACTTTGACTATATTCTACCTCTAGAACGTCTATCTATGAAAAAATACCAATGTATTTCTTTTTTACTATCAAATCAACAAAAACTCTGCATTCTTATTTAAATCTCGTATTCCGATCTTTGTTACCAACAAAATACGTACATAATATAATCCTAAAACTTTTTCTATATTATTCAAAATACAAATAACCCTTTCATATGGTCTTCTCATACAAAATAACCCTTGTAAGTATATTCTTTTCAAAAATCGCAGTCTAATAAATCAATATCCCCATGACTACAATAGGTTTACAAAGTTTTCCATGAGGTGGGCGTACGCGTGAACAGGTCACATGTTGATTCTGAATTCTCACTTCACTTAGATTTCCAAAGTATTTCCCCCCTACGGTTATGTTTCGGCGCTCTATTTTATTATTTTTTTAAATAGTGTGACTGGCTGATATCTATTCTCTGTGAAATCATTTAGGCGGATACATCCACTTAGTAAGCATTGTGCCAAAGATAATTTGAAATGTAGGTATGTGTGTTTATAATGTGATAATTTTCTAACTATTGGTATGATATTGATCAAATTTAAAATGTATGTAGGATCTGTCAATGGAATTTTCAAGTTTGAGGAAAATTGATATTGATTAAGTAGATACTGATATATTCACAATTGTATAAATAACTTAGTTCGCGGCGAACACGTAGTATTCGCCTATGACATTTTTTCATGTCACCGATACAAAAGTATTGCTTTAAAAAATGAAGTGAAAATAATTATCATCAACATCAAAATAGTACATACATACATATGGTCACGTCTATATCCCTTGCGGGGTAGACAGAGCCACCAGTCTTGAAAAGACTGAATGGCCACGTTCAGCTATTTGGCTTAATGATATAATTGAGATTCAAATAGTGACAGGTTGCTAGCCCGTCGCCTAAAAAAGAATCTGAAGTTTGTATGCATATCCCTTAGTCGCCTTTTACGACATCCATGGGAAAGAGACGGAGTGGTTCTGTTCTTTTTTGTATAGGTGCCGGGAGCCACACGGCACCAATACAAAAAAGAATGCATCGAAATAGTCTCAAATAATATTCTAGTACTTCTTCCTGAAACTAGAAGTGAAGTGAATTAGCTTTATAGAATAGGATTGCATAAAGTGCGCGGCCAATGATCCATAACACGCGATGCTCGAATAGGCAGACGAGGCTACATAGTGATTTAAAAATCCTAGTGCGAAAAAATTTTATATTGAAGAACAATATACACGTAGAAAAAGGGACGTAATTTTTTTCTGAGTATAAAATTAAAATTCAGTGTAATTTATAAAAAAGTACAGTTTAATAATGAAAGTGCTTTTTACCATTATCAAAGCTTTAAATAAAATAATTTCCTCGTTTCAGTAGAAGCACCTTATACACATCTTTATCGACACAAACTCTATTTTAATTTCAAAAAAACTTGTTTGATGACAATATAAAAATCTATATAAAAAAGTAATATTGATTGAAACTGAATTTATAAATGGTGTACAATATCCGCATAACAGACCTGCACGAGTGTGCCCAGAACACATCTTTAAGTTTTCTGTTAGACTCAATAGTTGACTGGTAGATAATACAATAATACTATACTTTTTCGTAAAGTCCACCAATTGTGCCATAAATTTGTATATTATGCAAAAGAGATTAAGTAAAAAACATTATTAAAGGAATTGGCAACACTCCCTTATTTTGCAACATGATTCGTATTTATCCCTCAACCAGAAAGTTGGTTAACCGTTCAGCAATGTTAAGTAGATCCGGGTGAACAATGGCTGCGGGTCACGACTCAAGTCTCACAGTGATTAGTCGCAGTAGGTCAGCTTTCGATGGTCGCCATTTCTAATTGTTACAACTAAATCAGATAATATTTATGCCATTGTACGTAATTTCAATATTCTTTGAAGTTCTTAATACTGATTATTTTACATTTTAAACCACGTCTACTGGAGAAATACCTACATAAATGCACATGCGCCAAATTTTAATATTTTCTTTTATGTTCTTTGTATAATACCACCACACGGCCAGCTGATTGACTTTTTCATACCAGAATGATCCTTAGGAAGTTTCACCACTATCAAATAGTCGTTTCTTGTCCGAACTTGTCCAATATTGAAACTAGTAGGTACATAGATGTAGCGCGTTCAGCTGTTGGTCGGAAACTGGCACAATAGGGGCAAAGTGCTTTGTGTCAACTTATATTGTTCTCGCTATTAGTAGACTTGCCTAAATACTAGAACTAAGAGCAAGTTAAACTATCGTCGATCTTATAACTAGAGTAACTGACTGACAGCATGGTGCAGTAATTGAGGATTACCCGAAATTACCGCGGAAATAAGGCTGCGAGCGCCTTCGAATTTCTTAATAATTTGGTACTATGAGGTTCAATGGTATTTGACTATGAATTTATCTTGTGCCTTGATTTTGTGTTAGAACAAAAATTAATTAGGCGCTCTTATAATTACTAATACAAAAAAAAAAACAATAATCTAGGCCTTGCATGATGTTTATTAAAGAAAATTACTACAATTCAATTCTAGGTACACGCTATTTCGTGAGTCACGCAGAAAATAATTAGATTTTTTTTTTATTTTTTCGCAGTTCGCACTCAAACTCGTATTTAAAAATACAAGGTTCATTCCCTCATTAGATCTTAATTTAAAGTTAATCCAATTAGTTTTTCTACACCCACTAAAGTAGGTATTCGATATTGCACTTAAAATTAATTCCATCCATTGTGCTTTACGAATTCTATTTATAGAGTAAATTTACATTTACTCTTCTCTTCTCATCCTTCTTACACTCATCACACGTAAAACTTGTGAACAATGAAACAAAGATAAAGATACCTTAGGCCTTTTTCATAAAACACCTGCATAATCTACATAACATATGTATCTTAAGTAAAAGTACAAACTTAAGGTTTTTTGCTACGTATTCCACTTTATTGTTTTCTCTTATAACACTATTAGTATGGATTATTGACAATTTATCAACTAACAGCAATTCCTAAATCTGCCAAAGATCGCATACCTATATGTCGCAGTCACATTTTTAAACATGCAATTTGAGTGAACGATTAACTCGTTCATTATTTTTGAAAAAATAATGTGTTTATTTTAATAAGGTTAAATATCAAGTTGTGAAACCAAACTAAACATTACAAAGTCGGTTATATCGCATTCAACGTCTTCGCTAAATGACGTTCAGTGAAAATGATAACGGCTTCACGAACCGTCATTTCGGAACAACAACAATAGGATTCAAGGAACGAGCTCATCATTCAATGAAATAGTAGATTCTACCAGATGACTGCGACATATACATATACTCGTACCGTATACTAACTGTGGGATTATAGCTACAAGCCTCTAATGTATAATTCATGTTTACGGCGCCCGTCCGTTACTGACTAAAAGGGCTTAAATTGACCGTGAATCGGCAGTTATCCACCTTCTATTTGCGAGATCGAAACTCGATATTAATTATAGATTATATTGGGTTCAATGATTAAATCTGTTCAGCATTTCTAACATTAAGTCAATCAAGGAAACTCTAATTAACTTGGGATTCTTTTTGTAGGCGATATAGGCTAGTATCCTGCTATTATTTGAATCTTAATAAGCCATAAAGCTGAACGCGGCCTTTCAGTCTTTTCAAGACTGTTCGCTTTGTCTACCCCGCAAGGGGCAACGACGTCATTAGAATGTATATATGTTCTGAATATATTATTAAAGGTACATAACCTATAAGTCCCCCTACAGGGGCTTTAAATAGCTGTCCTTCAACGTCATCATAAACACTACGCGACAGTGTTTGCATAGAGCGCTAGAGGTATATTTTAATACTAGCATTTTATCTCTTATTATCTTATAGCTATAATTTATCGGTTATCTTAATTTGTTCTGCCGGCCTTAATTTTACAAACAATCAGGTCTTTTCCCTTGCGGTTAGACAGAGTCTAATAAAAATGATAGGCCGCGTTTAGTTTAAATTCAGATTCATTCAGAAGGTAGATTGTAATTAGGAGACGTCCGCTCAGAATGGATGTTTGGAAATTCCTGCGAGAACGGGAGATAACGGATTTTTTTCTTTATCCGCGGTCGCACCCGCGTGCGCTTTTTCTGGTCATAATTATATGACTTAGTTTAATGCTGGTTCCATCATTCCAGAAAATAAAGCCTAGATTCTGCCTGAGTTCTTGTACTCTATGTAAACATACTCGTATTCGATTCAAAAAATTCGGTAAAGATGTGCATTGGTTAGGGCACTTAATTCAACCCTGAGGTTCTCCAAAACTGTCATTGCCACCGATCATTCAGCCCTTATAATCTGATCAGATCAGACTGTAAATATAACATATACCTTTCGTGCCTTTAAAGCGAAGCCTCTGGTCCACTGGATTGATTGGGTCAAATAGAAAAAGAAACAGATGGCCTTGCAAAAATTCATTAAAAATTAAAAAAAAACTCTTAGCGAAACTAAAGCGAAAAAAAAGAAAAGATACTCGATCCATATTAGTTGCACTGGCGAAAGTGCTTATTCTCTTGGGGTAACCTTGCCAGCGATCACTCAAATTGGACCGCAATAAAACCGCCTTGAAGTCACCGCCATCTTTCAGCAGAAATACGCAATAAAACATTTACAGCGCGGCCTGGGTCCAAATTCGTTTCTTAAGTTTATATCTCGCTTTAGTGCACATTAAAATCTCGCACTTAAGCTCCAACCATTATTTAGTAAACTTTGTACTTTTAGCATTAATGCATTGTCCAAATTTATTTGACTCTTTATCTCCATTAACTTTGAACTGCTGAACCGATTTGTAGTTGTTATGTAGTTATAGACAATACTAAATTGAAAGCATCATTAATATCACTTTTTTTATTCATAAGTTCCATATCACCAGACAATCTTCATGTACTATAGAAACTTTTTGAGTAAAAATTTGTTTCTGTCGCTTACAGAAACGAGAAATATTCATACACATAAAACACGAATTTTACTTTGAACCATTTCAAAACGACAGTAGCATAATTTCTGAAATCGAGGACTATGAAAATAAATGTTAGTTTCGTCGGAGGAACGCGAGTCACGTTCGAATATGCATTATTGTCAATACGAGAAACAAGAAACACGACATAAAGCAATTTCTCTTTGAATCTCAACGAATACTGTACAATAGTAACGAAAACAAAACACATTCTCTTCATGAGATTTATGCTCTGTTGCAATATTTTTTTTTTGTTTATTAATATTTATAAAAGGGCTAAAAACCTGTCAACTATTTATATCTAAATTCCTTCAATATGCCATACAGCTTTGGTCATGGTCTTTCAATCTTGAAAAACTATTTTTTTGTTTTTATATATATGCCATATTCTTAATTTCTTTTTTAATTCATGAAAAAATAGTTCAACGAAAAATCACAGCATCATTTTTCATTTTAAATTTATTTTTAGCTTAGCATTTATTTTCTTATGCTGCCAATTATTTAAATTTGCTATATCAAGTCTATTACATTCAGTTGTATTCCCAATACACCGTTATTAAAGAAAGAAATTCAATAAGACAGTTTCCTAGAATGCATACAAAGAGCCACTTATCTCGACAAAGCCTCGAGGGAGGGACTATGTTCCACACTATCTGTTAGATAATCTTACACACAATAAAGTAGTTTGTATTCGTTTTATAACATTTATATTACTTGGTAATTCGTATACAATTATTAGCTTTGTAAGAAAACTGGAGTCTTCAAACCTTAACCTTCTTTTAGTATAATTATGATCAGATCTTCACCATTCTAGATTACACTATCCTCAACCATAAATTAAACAAAATGTTTTGTCCGCAGATAACACGTTCACTGTGGTGGTGGAGAAGGATGGGCGGGGACTTGGCATGTCAGTCTGCGGCGGTGGGGGACTGGTGAAGATCCGAAGACTGTACCCGCCGCAGCCAGCGTGGCGCACCGGCCGACTAGCGCCCAGGGATCTGTTGCTGTCCGCCAATGGAGTACCACTCGCTGGGCTGAGCACTTATGTGAGTTTATCTGTGCCCTAGACTCAGAATATAGAAATAGGACAACCGAACCTGAAGATGTGATGTCTGTTATCGTCGTAATCCGTGTAGCTTGCGTGCTAGCGTGTAGCTTTGACATTTAGGCCGTGCGCTGCGTTAAGCGGGTGCACGGCGCGGGCACCCGCGCGGCGTGATGTTTCATGTAAATTCATAGAGCAGCGCTGCGTAAGGCGGAACGCCCGTCACACGCGGCGCGGGCGACGGGGGTACGCTCGCGTGTCCGTGCGACGGAGCACGCGAGCGGAGATGTTTCTAGAAAATCAGTGAGCGCCGCTGCGTTATCCGTGTCGCACGCGCCGTGCTTGTACAATCAAGTTGATAAACATGAGTGATATTGATACGGAACGTGTTATTTTAGAAGTGCAATGTCGCCCCGCTTTATGGGATCTGTCTAACAACTTGTATAAAGACAGGGATGCGCGTCAAGCTGCATGGCTCGAGATTTGTAAAGAATTATACGAAAATTATGAGGACTTCAGTGACACAGAAAAAAAGTCAACAGGTAAATTCTTACTTTTTATTATGACTTTATAAATTTATTTACTACATAATTATTTACTTCTTTCATTTATTAAGGTGGGTACAGACTATATAACATAACATGTTATACGACATTGCTATATAACAAGTTTCAGATAATGTGGACACTGAATGATATAAAACATGTTAAAATAACATGTAATATGTTACATAGTCTGTACCCACCTTTAGGCTTAGTAAACATTTTGTATTTACTTATGTTAATTGTTATTTAACTATTGTATTGTGACCTCTTCACGAGCAAATTTTTTTTAACTTAAGTAAATAATCAATAAATACAGCGATCTTGCCACGATACCTTACCGTTTGTGGCAAAGTAATCAGCGAACTGATCTCGTATTGTATACGAGTTTCTTTGAACTAGCCCAAATCCATTTGTGATATCGCGGATATGGCGGGGTGTTATGACAACATCGCTGATATTACCGAATCCGTCTCTTTTTCGTACAAAATTATGCATTATACAAATTGCTTTTATGAAACAAATGGCATGTTCTCTAGAAACGTTAAGTGGACGATGAAGTATTCGAAACTTATTGGCCATTATTCCAAAGGTTGATTCAATGTAACGTCTAGCTCTTGACAATCTATAATTAAATATTTTCTTTCTATGATCCATTGCAATAGCCCGCGCATATGGTCGCATAAGATGTGTAGACAGTCCAAACGCTTCATCTCCAACTATGACGTATGGCACTGGTGTGGTAGCTGCAGTATTGGTTGGTTTATTATTTTGTAGCACTGGCAATGATTTTGGAGGAGGAATATCTAATAGCTCATCCTGCATCTGTTGAAATAAAGTGCTGTTGGTGAAAACTGAAGAGTCAGATTCTTTACCTTGTATTCCAACATTTATGTAGGTGAATTCATAGTTTGCGTTACACATTGCAAGCAAGACAATGGAATAGTAATGTTTGTAATTGTAGTAAAGTGATCCGCTGTGAGGTGGTCTTATAATCCGTATATGTTTTCCATCTACAGCACCTAAACAGTTAGGAAAATTTGTGTTGCTTAAAAAGCCTTCTGCTATGTCTTCCCATCGCATACGTGTAAATACTGGTATACATTCTTCTTTCAGTCTTTGCCATATAATTTGACAGACATCATTAACAATTTTTCGGATGGTAGATTGTCCCGCATGGTACGCCAAGTGCATATCCACGAAAGTATGTCCACTTACTAAGTACCTGTGAAAAATACAAAATTATTTTTTAAGTATGTATTATTTTTCATTTTTCAGAAAAAAAAATACAAGCGCGATGGAAAACCGCGAGAGATTGCTATACGAAAGTCAAAGCTAGTAACAAGAAACTTAAGTCTGGTTCTGGTGCTAAAAAAGGAAAAGGGTACAGCTATTATAATATTATGACTTTTCTGGACTCTAACAAAAGAGTAGAAGGACAAGAATCTTTGGAAAATTCTCAGGACGACTCTTCGGGTCATACAAGTACACTTGAATTGTCCCAACACCCAATAGTTGACACTAGTGAGGTGTTAATACCTGAGACCAGTACATCTGGAAATGAAAATGACACAGCAAGCAGAGAAACGCAAAAACAATCAAAGCGTAAAAAGGCGTCGTCGCCGACTCCTTTTGAAATACAATTATTACAATCCATACAACACAAAAAGGACGAAGAAAATGATGAAGACTTGTCATTTTTTAAATCTATTATGCCAAACATAAAAAAATTGTCTACATATCAAAAATTATTGTTTCGATCAAAGGTATTAAACTTATTAATTGACATTGAAAAAGAAAATGTTATTACATTGGAGGATTTATCGAACATCGTACTGACAAATGACACTCAAGCAGAACATTAATCCTATTATCAATTATTTACTGCATTTATACTCTATTTGAAGAAAGACAAAGATTGGAAGTAGCCTTATAATATTGTTAATTATGATAATTACAATGACTGTGATTTTGATTTACTTTACGTATGTACCTACACTACCAAATTGTTATACTTAGTTCTCATTAAAGTAATTGTAGATTAAAATATTGTTAATTATAATAAGTGATAAATCCAATCACTGTGATTTTACTGTTACTTATGATTATGATAAGTCCAATAACTGATTTGGTTGTATACATGCGTGATCTTGACTGACAAAATAAAAATATTTTATATCAAGAAAAACATTTTATTTACTTACCTTGCCGTTATTGCCAACCTCTCTATTGGTAATATAATTGATACACTTCTTACTTTTAGAGTATTAGCACTATGTTTCAAATATGGTTCAAGTTTCGAAAATAATTCATCAAATGTAGACGTTGACATTTTAAAATACTTAAAAAATCTCCTCTCATCTTCTCTTAATAGCGTAAACTTGGTTACAAATTCTCCACACAACATTCTGGACGAGACATATGGGCTGATTGGCTGCCGCTGTTGTCTACGTCGTCTTTTGGCTAGGTAGTATATCAACAAATAATCCATTATGAATCGACTGTACACCCGCACGTCTAAAATTGTACTGGCGGCGCTGCGTTTAGCGGGAGGTCGTTGCGGATACCCGCGACGGGCTATTTGTCCGCGACGGAGCACGACGCGGATGCCCGCGACGGATGCCCGCGTCGGATGCCCGCGCCGTGCACCCGCTTAACGCAGCGCACGGCCTTAGGGAACTGATGCTGTCTGCCAATGGGTTAAACAACACTTATATGAGTTATACATTTATCAGATTTTTCAAGATGTAAATTTTTGTTGACTAGCCGCCGTATAGCATGGCACGCGACGCCATTTTTATCCAGTGAAAAATTATCGCTGTCCCATTTCACGTCATAATAAAAAGCGAAACAGCGATAGTTCGTCGCCCTTGCCATGCTATGGGGACAGGAAACTTTTGTGCGGAAATTTCATTACAAGTCCAAATGATTGAAATTAAAAACAATGAAACCAAGGATAGGAATGTGAAAAAAAAATCGATTATGGAAAAAATCGATTAAAAATCGATTTTTTTAAAGTAAAAATCGATTTTTTTACGTGATTTTTTTAAAATTAATAATCAATTAAAAATCGATTTTTATAATCATACAATAAATGCACTCCGACATTACGTTTTTGTCTTCTGGCTTGGAGCCCGGAACGCGAACTGCCAAAGAATACTATCATAGCTCCATAATATTACATTAACGCCATCTGTGCATTCTTTCTGTGCTCTTAAAACAGTTTAGATGATTAATTTACTTTATAGACGGCCTCTGTGGCGCAGCGGTAGTACGCTTGTCTGTGACACCTGAGGTCCCGGGTTCGAATCCCGGTCAGGGCATGATGAGAAAAGAACTTTTTCTGATTGGCTTGGGTCTTGGATGTTTATCTATATAAGTATTTATTAAAAAATTATAGTATCGTTGAGTTAGCATCTCGTAACACAAGTCTCGAACTTACTTCGAGGCAAACTCAATCTGTGTAATTTGTCTCGTATACATATATATTTATTTATTTATTTAATCAAACATTCTCTAGATGGAATTAGTCGATGAACAGTATTTTACCGACATTCGGTTGATATTTTATTCATTATTCGTTGCTGAAACTTCATTTTTCAAACTTGATTGTTAAAACTTTAATTTGTGTTGATTATATAAGAACTTACTGTTTCTATTGTTTATTTTTAATGAATAAATCTATTGATATATTTATATGGCGTTTATTTTAACATAAATTGAAAAATTAGGAAAAATCTATCAATATAATAAAATCGATTATTTTCTTAAGAAAAATCGATTATTTGTTAATCGATTTTTTATACTTAAAAAATAAATCGATTATATAAAAATCGATTTTTTATCAGCAATGTCACATCCCTACCAAGGAATTGAATACAATTACAAAAATCGATGTTTAAAGAATGCTTTCTACCTGCGGTTTGGACCTAGACTTCAGTAAAAAACATTTTTCGGTTATGTCCATTATGTAACATAAATTTTGCACTTTGGTTAAAACGACATGTCGGGTCCAAAAACAATGTCATGTTAAAAATTCCATTTGTCGTCATTTTTCTGCCTAACCACTCTTAGGAGTATCAAATCAAACAGAGTACGCATTTCTGAAAATAAAACTTACCTAATACAGTAATTCTTTCAGGATGTGTGGATTGTGGGTATATGTATTAATTAGATACTCTTGTTAATGAAACCTTGCAGCAGTATAGCTTACACATTGTGTTAACAAAAATAAGTTAAAATTTATAGAAATTTAGGGCAAACGAAGTCGCGGGAGACAATTGGTAATAGTATAATCTATAAAAAAAATATACAGCTGTGCAAAATACGACCATGGATTTCGTGCCCACCTCGATGTCATTTACGAGACAAACTAGCCTTTTTTTTATAAAAGTATCAAATGATCTTGTTACTATTTTCCGTTAAAAACTTAATAATAATATCATTAGTCTCCTGACTAAATTTAATTACTACATTGTACGATGTTAGAGTTTTGTACCAAAAATTTATGTTTATACTTTTTACTCTATTTTTTTCACCTTCCTGTGTATAATATAAAAAGTTTTATGAAAACATTGTCACTACGCGTCGGGGTCAAAAGGTAATAAACTGTGAAATGTCCCCGCCTCATCGCGTGACACAGTAAAAACACAATTTTTAGAGAATAAAGATACTTTGAATAGGGACAAGACGTTTTATTAAGATTACACTGGAAAATTAAGAAGGAACTTCTCATTATTCTGTTTTGCAAGGTCACGAAAAATAGCCGACATGTATGTAAAATCACGTAACGTTAGGGGTAGACTGAGCCAAGTCTTGAAAAGATTGTAAAACTTTGTTATTTCTTTGCTACTATACCAGTATTGATGATTCATTCATCAAAGATCATCATCAATCTGCATTGATTCCCAAGCTGTACGCACTTAGCTTTAAAAACTTTATGAAATCGTTTCACAGTCCATTTAAAATAGGACTATAATCTTCACCCACAGAGACTTTAGAAGGATGCACCATACTTTTAAAAGCTTTTAGAGAACTTTCCTTTTACGACAACCGCTAGTCTATATTTTCCACTTCGAGTTGTGGGGATTTCCTTCTAAGTTTTTCTTTAAATCGAAACTAATTATTCTATTATTTGTTGTCAGAATATTTTTGCAATGCATGGTATTTTATCACACGTACTTATTTCAAACATCTAAATATGGATTTAATAATTACTATATTTAAATCTGAACTATGTAAATTGGTTTACTATTTAGATTTATTATTATATATTTGTAAATTGTTGTCTAGCGAAAATGCTGCAGCGTAGTTTGTTTTGCCGCTTCTTCTACACTAGCACTTTGGAAGCACTAGTAGTAGATTTCATATATATAGGTTATGTTGCCGTCATTATGTGATACTTTATCTTATTTTTAAAATAAAGTTTTTCTACGAAACTTACTAGATATTTTTATAGTTACAAAAAGCCGTATAAATAAGAATTCGCGAATAGAATTTAAAAAAATGAGAATAACGTTTGTTTCATCTAGGGAATCGACTTTCACAATATCATAAGCAAGTTAAACTTTATAGAAAATTCTATATAATATATCTACAACATCATATTTTTTATCAAACAATTAACTTTAAATCGTTCTCAGTATTCAACTAACAAACGCAATAAAAATAAACAGAATCGTTTTCCTACAAATTGAACCTTTGTGTGTCCATTGTATCTCTTTGACAGTGGGAATTGGTTTTAAAGTTTCACTAAATAAAGCCATTAAGTACGGTTTTATAGCTTAAGGTATAGCAAAAAATGAACTTCAGATAACCTAATTAAAAAACCAAGTAATTATTTAAAGCTTTGTTTAAAGCAAACTACTGACATCTCTAGTCATATCTAGTAGGTACCATTAGAACAATACGTATCTCAATTTTATAATAAAGTCCTTATTTTTCTTTTTTTAATTGACCCAGCTATTTAATGATATTTCATTTAACACACCCAGCATCATCAGCTTTCCTGGTTGTGCAGAAACTCAACATGGCATTTCTATCCATACGCAGAATTTCTGCCGATTATTTTCAAATCAGATCATTCAGTCACCTTTTCTTCACGTACTTTTCCTTTTATCGGCATACACAAACAGAGTCTACCTACCTATTAATATTACGCTGGCCAGACACGGGTCAATGACCGATAAATCCTGTATCAAATTAATCCCACCCACTACACTATAGTCACCTCGTGCTCCCGACTGTAATAATAATGTTATCTCAGAATGCATCTAAAAGTGATTTCATCTTCGATTTTATTTGTACTCATTGGCGTGGGATTGTGTTTGTAATTTTGTACGCACTTGCGACTAGACACGACGCGAGGCGACTGGATTATGAGAGACTGAAGAATGACGGAGATTCTTCGTGTTGTTTTCTTCAATTTGTGTCCTATTAATAAATTTGTGTATTATTGTATTAATGTGCATGTACCTACATGTATTAACAAACGCACACGTAATCTTTATTTTATCTCGGATGTTTCAAATCATATTACAATGATCCATGGTCACGGAGCGATTTTTACATAATGCGAAACATTCGAGATAAAGTAAACGTACATTACGTAAATTTAATACCTACTTGAATTATTTATAAATAATACATTTTGTCATGCATTGAGAAGTCCCATTTACTTATTTGTCGCGATATATTTACCTACATAATAGTATAGGATAGTGTTACTACAAAGCTTGCTGGGGACAGCCTTGTGCAAAAACCCGACTTATCCAATTCTGTGTCATGGTCAAAGGTACACCCGGGGCTCCTTTTCAGAGAGCTGAAGATGTAAAACACAGGTCAGGACTAATAAGATGATATCCATATATCATCATCATATTATCCGTTACGAGTAATGTATTAAACTATTCAATACTGGGTACCAACACAAAACCAACCGTGTATGTAAAACTCTAACGCCCAGCCCTCAATGTCATTGCCCTTTGCAGGAAGCCCTAGAAGTACTCCGGACGGCTGCAGCCCGGGTGGAGCTAAGGGTGTGTCGGCCTCCTCCGGGAGCTTTAGAGAGCATAACACCACCGGATCCGCCGACACCGCCGGCACGGACACCGAACCCGCACCTAACTCCAATGGATCCGCTAAATTGCCATCCGATGCATGCTAGGTATTATATGATATTTTTGGTACCATTTGTAATGAAGCGTCGAGCATAATCACCAAACTCTTTTCCGGAGTGATAGGCAAATATATAGGGGACAAAATACAGAGATTGAACCGCAAAGTTTTGTAACGAGATATTGACTTAACGATACTATATTTTATAATAAATACCTACTTATATAGATAAACATTCAAGACCTAGACCTATCAGAGAACGTTCGTTTCTCATCATGCCCTGACCGGGATTCAAACCGCGACGTCCGGTGTCACAGACAAGCGTACTGCATCTTTAATAAATTACAAAGATCATAAAAAAATGATATGTTTTCCAATGCACAGGTTATCGCAAACAACCAGCAGCGCGACCACCTCTTCCTCCGAGGGTCGAGGCCGCCGCGAGGCGAGCCCGGACACGAACCGGGACAATCTCCGGCTGCCGGACCTCGATCGATCTCTGCCGGTCTACGACGTCCAATACGGGGTAATTACTTTTATGTGCTATAATGAAAATCTTAAAAACAATAGCTTTTTCGAACTTATACGTGATTAATTTTGTTAACAATCTCATATTTCAATCGTTTATTCGAATAGAAATTGCTACCACAAAATATGAGGAATTTAGTTGAACATGATTTTATAGGAAAAACAACGGAATTAATAAAAATATAATAGGTACATACTACAAATTGTAATTTCAAAGGGAAATATATAATATACAAATAGAAAAGTAAGGTTATTAGAAAAGTAAACACGAAACCCACTATAATTTTGTAGCGCCAATCAAAGGTCTGTAGAAACTAGAAACTTATTAATTTCAACCTTATATCAACGCCATAATAACAACTTACCAACAACAAGAGTCTAAAGCACTTTAACAATAAGCGCTGAAAGAAAAACAGCTACATTTTTTTCTTTACTCCTTCCTCCTGGCTAACTCCCGGTTGCATCCTCACCTCTCTGGAGAGGGGCCCGGGTTATGCCTTTGACCATGAATCCTAGATTGATGGAGTCAGTTTGTTACTCTTAAGCGAGTCCCATCTCATCTCCGTAACCTTTGCAGGTAACCCTTACCTGTATTGGATCTATGGTTACACATCCAGTTGCCATTTTTTCTTTACTCCAAAGCGTAATTCATATCAAGCTGTAACCAACGTCATAATTTAAGTAACGCGACATCATTTAAGTTTAAGTAGATTTGTAGCTTTTGTTTATTTAAAAGTACATGGATTTAATTAAAAAGTTTTTGCACACGCTCTCCAGGATGACGGATCACTGGTAAGTCATTATCCTAATGGATGTACCGACACCGATGAGTTACATTAATATATAAAAAGAATATAGAAGCGACCGAGTCTCGTTCTTACTCGAATATAAGTAGTAATGTCAATGTAAATTATGCTTTAATTTCTTAAACAGAAATGTTTATTTGTAAATCTTGATATTATGATATCTAGAATAGAATTCCAAACAAAATTTTTCAATACTTATTCTTCTTAAATTTACGTTTTTTGACAGGAATTCGACATAATAATGACAAAAGTGAATGGCTCCCTCGGCTTTACGTTACGGAAGGAAGACCACAGTGCGCTGGGGCATTATGTGCGCGCGTTAGTCCGGGAACCCGCCCTGAGTGACGGCAGGATACAGCCTGGAGACAGGATTGTGGCAGTGAGTATTCCTTTATTTCATACATACAATGGTCACGTCTATATCCCTTGCGGGGTAGACAGAGCCAACAGTCTTGAAAAGACTGAATGGCCACGTTCAGCTATTTGGCTTAATGATAGAATTGAGATTCAAATAGTGACAGGTTGCTAGCCCATCGCCTAAAAGAAGAAACCCAAGTTTTTAAGCCTATCACTTAGTCGCCTTTTACGACATCCATGGGAAAGAGATGGAGTGGTCCTATTCTTTTTCGCCGGGAACCACACGGCACCTTTATTTCATTCACTTTATTTTCCTATAGCATAGACTTACATTAGATTAAGGAAGAAAGACCACAGTGTGTTGTGTCATATGTGCGCGCGTTAGTTCGGGAATCAGCCTTGAGTGACGGCAAGATACAGAATGGAGAAAGGATTTTGACAGTGAGCATACTTTTATTTCTTGTTAGCATAATCTGGTTAATATCCTCTTAATGCTTATAGTAAATTATTTTGACCAGCTTGCGCCAGATATATTTTGTAAAGAAAATGTATTTGCTGATCTTAGAACTACTTAATCACTAATTGTCACGTTTTCCTCTTACTAAAATAAGGTTTCCAATTGAAAGGTTTATTCGCCTGAGTTCAAAGTTAACTTTTTGGCTCTTTGTCTACGCGATTTCCTTACACATTTTAAGTGGTCTTCGTCCAACATCTTCATCGCACTAAGAAATAATTAAAAAAACTTATTTTCCAACATGATTTTAAACTTGCAAGATTGATATCCTGTCATATCATACGATATCTCACTCATTAGTTACTGTCAACCCAATTTCCTTATGTATTTTAACATTCCCCCCAATTACCCGCTTGCATGGTTCATGGTCATGACTCATCCTCTACAGAGTCGTTGAACCGCTTATTTCCTGAATATAACAAAGAATTCAACTGATTGAACAAAATTGGGGGAAAGCATTGATATCGAATAATTAGGCACAAATAAAAGAAGTGTGACGAAGCACTTTATGACAAACAACAATATTAAATGTTTTTTCGTCTTATATACCTAACAAATATTACCTAAAACCCTAACAATACGTCTTTGCCGTGGCCTTTATTCCTATTTTGACCTCAGAATTTGTTACTAAACCTAAAAAATAAAAACTTCCCCCTCTTAACGTCCAGAACTAAGTTTAATCCAGTCGCAACGACTGTTTATATTTTTTTTAAGGTTTGAGAACATATTCTCTCAATCACTTTCTAGTATTAGATAACAAACAGTCCTCGTCCCGGACTGGTCATTAATATCTAAGTAAAGCTATAATAACATTTCAGGTGAATGATACGCCAATGTCTAACATGTCCCATGCTGAGGCCGTGGCCTTTCTGCGGGCGTGCGGGGCCGAAGTCAGGCTGCGGCTTTACCGCGACCACGCCGCTACGCCATTGTCGCCCATGTCACCTAAAGAAGAAGGCCCCACGGATTCTGATGGGCCCCTGAACAGACCAAAACCACCACTAAGGTAATTCAACAAAACGTTAAATTCAATAATTTATAACCAGACAGATTCTTAATGAGTGGGGTGTTACAACAATTGGTTTATATAAACATTAAAATACCTAATCAAAGTCTGTTTAACGTTTTGATATATATCTATGTTCAAAAAAGTTTTAGATGCTATACAAATGCGATACAAACGTCCTTGTTTTGTTCTTGTTTATCTGTGGTGCGGCGTCCCATGCGCGCGCATCATGAAAGTACATGGCACGACACGAATGTGTCCAAGCTACCCTGTTACACGGTTATAATGTATGAATATTTATAAATATCTATAAATCTATTACGTTTTCGATTTATTTCTGTCTAGTGGAAACTCAATTGATTTAAGTATTGTATTTATACGTACATAAATAGTGTTAGCAAAGGCAACCTAAAGCAAAAGCCTTGGGTTTTGGACCAGAAATAAAAGTAGCATATTTATTTCTTTATTTATACTTTATTGTACATAATACAAATGTATAGCACAATTGGCGGGCTTAATGCTATTTATATTATTATTTATTTATTTGTATCTCTGAAAAGCCAAGTTTATTACCGTGCCACATTTCATCTAAGTCGGTCCAAATGTTTTGATGAAACAGTAATTCACAAGGTTACGTTTATTGTATAAGTAATAAAAACATAATATCATTAATAAAATAAAGCTTTGATTTTGCTTCATCTGTCCATTTGTTTGCCTTTCAATCAAATGATGTTAAGTTAAAATTGACCTAGTTTCTGCTATTCAATTGAACTTTTCTGACGTTTAATGATTTAATAAAGCAATGTGATGGGGTCAAAATGCTGCCTCATACATTAAGCCTTGGCTAATTAGTATATTTTAATGAAATAGGTTCAGTAATGGTTATTTAAAAAAGTATCATATCAAATGGGTAAAATTTATTGTATTTGAAATAATAAATAAATTAATATATACGGGACAAATTACACTGATTGAGTGGTGTAGCCTCGCAGTAAGTTCGAAACTTGTGTTACGATATACTTACTCAACGATACTATATTTTATAATAAATACTTATATAGATAAACATCCAAGACCCAGGCCAATCAGAAAAGGTTCTTTTCTCATCATGCCCTGACCAGGATTCGAACCCGGGACCTCCGGTGTCACAGACAAGCGTACTACCGCTGAGCCACAGAGGCCGTTAAACGTAACTCAATGCTTTTATAAGAATTATTTTCCTATGTGATAACACTAAAAGTACTTTAAGAAAGCCTTTACTTTGAAGAACAATCTCTCTGCATATTTGAATGTATGTAAATTTTCAGGGCCGAAGCAGTTTCAATGTTATGTGACCTAGCGGCTCGCCGACTGACTCCTGACGCAGTAGACGGCTCAAGATCACCATGCTTATCACCAAGGAAGTTCAGAAAACTAACCAAGGAGACCAACCACTATGAACAACCTAACGGTACGTTTTATACATTTACTATAGTTCATTCGTTTACGTGAAATTGGTTGGACCAGTCAGTGTTAACGTTTATTCAATTTCTTAATAACGATTAGATTCAAGATGATTCTTTTGTTGGCATTTAGCTATAACTTATTTGATAAAAACCTTTATAAATTTTGATCAATATTTTTTATTTATGAAGAAATTTTCCTAAATTCGATAAGTTGAAATTCAATTCGTTTTTCTTAAAATTTTGACAATGTTTATAGCAAGCACTATTAAAGTACTTCTACGAATTATAAAAATGACAGTAATTACTTTCATAGAGATTTTTCAAAACACATTTTGCACAGCTTAAAACACATTGAAAGTACAGCAAACACTCAATTCGCCAAAGACTCCACAGCTCATGTGATTCTTTCTACAACAAAAATCTAACTAGTAGCTATAGGTATTTCTCCCCTTTTACTGCCAGCAGTCTCAGTATTTTTATATATTTTTGTTTTATAATAACATACCTTACATTCTAAAAATGTAATTAAAATAAATCCTATTATAGGGATTTGGCTCTCTTGCAAAATTAACAAAACGAAGAATACTTCCGTTCTGTGTAGTTTCGGAAAACGAACCAGATTTTTTGTATTTGAAACGTAACTCAATGCTTTTGTAAGAATTATTTTCCTATGTGATAACACTAAAAGTACTTTAAGCCTTTCTTGACCCTTAAAGCGAAAAAAAACACACAAAAACTCTCACTATGCATGAGCCCACACACACAAAACACTAAGCGTCGTATTTCACGCAGATAAACCAAGCAATTCGGTAGAACCGGAGCCTTCAGAGGCGAGGACCCATCGAGCACACACTGTAGCCGTGACTTTGGCCAGCCCAGTACCACCTAGTAGAAAACAAAAGCTAAGCCTGACAGGTGAGGCCACAGAGCAACGACACTCATGCTATCCTCCTTGCTCTGTGGATGAGATGCTGTCAGCCATTTTGATTATCCGTAACACAGACTGTTGGATAAACATTTTCGAACACGCTGTCTGTAGTCTTTCATTTCTGCTAGATTAAACACGCTGCCAACATAGTCCCTTCAACATTGGTGTTTGAATCCTAAATGAAAATGAGCCAGTCACCAGTTCTGTTGCGAAAACAATAGTACAGTTAAGACACCAATGTCCACGTCATATCATATTTCTATTTTGTACCTAATAAATTCCATGAACTGATAGCCAGGGTAACCGATTAGTTTCACTCTTTCGAAATATGAAATTTATATACATATGTCACGAAGCACTAGGGTATAATTTTGCTGCTTTATAAAATTTTTAAATCAAGTCGTCAATATAGTGATAGACGTAAATTTTAAAGAATAAAAACTAAATTACGAAGCGTCACTTTTTTCACGTAAAATAAAAGGCAGCACTAGTCAGTGACAACCATTTAAAGTTATAAATTTTTGTTCTTGAAGGTCAATAATGACGCTTGCATGATTAGTATTTTTTTTAAATATATGGCTAATGTATAACAATCATCGTGGAACAAAATACTGAATTTAAAGATTTTATAAATACAATTTGGGGCTTACTACATTTTTGGCTAGCTGTGTGACCATCGCCTTCCGTGTATCAATAAATATTTTTTATGTATTTTTAATCCATTGTGAATGATACTACCACAAGCGCATGATATTTTACTACCCAATACTTCACAATATGCACTTTATACACTTTATCATAATAATTCACTATTCTAGCTGGGCCCTTCGGTCATTTGTGTTCCCTAATAAAATCTTGTACATCATAAATTTATAGACTATAGCTATACCTATATGAAATAATTATTATGTTTGTTGTGATTATCATTACTCTTCTTCATTACGCTAAAAAAGCACAAAAATTAAATTCATATCAGATGTATTGTAAACTCTATCCGAAAATTACCAGTGGTAGATAAATGTTTGATTTTTAAGTTTGAAATAGTTCCTAATACTTACTTACTTAACTGATAACATTTGATTAGTCAACTCCTTATTGTATTAATCTGCTAACTAATCTAATTAAGTCTTGATTTTTTTATCTTGAAATGAAAATGAGAAAGTAAATATAATAATTACAATTTTAACTTTCGACGAAAATGACAAAACTTAACTAATTAAAAATATGTGCAATAAAATGTTACTTTCAACAGCAAAAAACTTATTTCGTCAAAACCTTACAGTACCACCCCACGGCTACGAACTGAACAACTTGGACAACGAAGCTTTAGATGCTCCTAACGTGTACCAGGAGGACATAACTCGACAGCGGTATGCCGAACCAGTGTTCCCGGTAGATTCTGACGAACCGGTCTCAATGCCAGCAGAATTGTCAAGCGATGAACGATTCAAGCATTCCAACCCGGCTTATCAGAGCGCCGTGCTTCATTCAACCAGTGATAGCGCTTCGGACGGACATAAGGATGATAGTAAGTAGGAAGGCTAATTAACGCGGGATTCTCGTAGACGATGGGTTAGAAACAGATAAATAGAAATAGAAGTAATAAATAGTTATTGACTAGACTAAACTGGAAGTATGGAAGTTGCGTTATCGCTCGTTACGCTTCAGAGGTAGGCGTTCGCTTTGGACCTCAGAAGTTAAAATGAACTTTTATTTTAATATTCGTAATTGTCTATTACGGCAATATATGCCGTGTGGTTCTCGTCACCAATAGAAAAAAAGAGTAGTACTATCTATCTCTTTCCCATGGATGTCGTAAAAGGCGACTAAGGCTTACAAACTTGGGTTTCTTCTTTTAGATTTTAGGCGATACGCTAGCAACCTGTCAATGTTTGAATCTTAATTCTTATCATTAAGCCAAACAGCTTCTAGCCCGCAAGAGATATGGACGTGATGATATGTATGTATGTCTATTAAGAAAAGTATCAAATATCCTTATGTTTTCTACATATGTGGCGTTATACTAAGTTGTCGTGTACTTTATAAATGTACGGTAATTCTGAAAAAACTGTCCATTTTATAGAAAATATGCAAATGTTAATTTTTGTTACAACTCTTTTCAGATAATGGACTGAAGAAATGGAAAGGTGTAGCTCTTTCACCAGAAAACGAGCGTAAAGTGGTCAAAATGGAGGTGCCGGCACTTCCCCAGCCCATACTCAAGGAAACGGATATCGTCCAAAAGGAGAACATAAAGCCTGATGAACCGACGGATAACACCAATACAGAACCTACGGTAAGTTTGATTGTCACTTACACATCATCATCATCATCATAAATCATAAAATAATCATGATTTACACATTTTCAAAGAAAAGAATTCCATGAAATTGATAAATTGTTGATATATTATTTGAACTGTGCCAATATTTGGTCGGACCTTAGGCCACATAACATAACGATAGAGAATGCAATTGGGAACACGCAAGAGAGAGGAATAACATTTGATCTAACTATGTCAGAATCTGCGGTACAATTATAAATTGAGCTGGTTACGGCAACACTTCAAACGGCAGGGACGGAAACGCCAATGGCGTCATCAAAAATCGAAAAATATAATAGTTACTAACATATCCTACAAATATTATAAATGCGAAAGTTTGTATGTCAGGATGTCAGATGGATGTTTGTTACTCATTCACGCAAAAACTACTGAACCGATTACGATGAAATTTGGTAAGTAGTTAGTTGAAGACCTAGAATAACATATAGGCTTTTCATCTCGGAGTTCCCGTGGGATTGATTCTACGCGAACGAAGTCGCAGGCGGCATCTAGTAACCTATATTTAAGTTGATAGGACAGATTTGTTAAAATAAGTATGTACGTTCATTGATAGTTTTCTTTCTCCACAGATCGTGACAGTTGAACTCAATCGTGGATGGAACAGTCGTCTAGGCTTCAGCGTCCAGAGTCATCCAGAATCCGGTCAGAGCTACATCTCAGCGGTTTACAACGACAGCGTCGCTGCAAGGGACGGCCGGTTGCGAAGAGGGGATGTTATATTACAGGTTAATAAATACATGCATATTTTATGTCTTTGTCCTTTGCCAATAGCCTCGAAAAGATTCAAGGGCTATGGAATGATGACTAAGTGAAAGGTTGCTAGTCAAGCCCCTAAAAGAATCTCGAGTTCAATGCGATCCATCAAAAGCCAAATGACCGACGGCCGCATTATCTTGATACATACATACATACATATGGTCACGTCTATATCCGGGGTATAGTGCGGGGTAGACAGAGCCAACAGCTTTACAAAAAGGTCGGCAGTCCGGATGGTGTTGACCCAGTGACATCAACCAAACAGCCGTTGGGTGTTTGACTTGACTCGCAGTAAACTCTAGAATCTCTTAACACAACTGTCCTGTTCTGATTACTTGCTTAAATTTTGAAGTACACTCTTAAAAATTATCCTAACTAGCCAAAATTAAAACATAGGAATAAATTTCACATAGTTTTCAAATGCATCTCAACAAACTAGGAGTAAATTATGCAATTACTTTTTCAGGTAAACGATGAAAACGTGACGTCAATGAAGACACCAGAAGTTATAGACTTACTACGGATTCTACGAGGCTCCATCTGCATCACAGTCTTAAGGCCACCAAACTCAAAATGAACGACATCCAAATTTAAAAGTCAAGAAATTTTGTACTAATGACAGATAATGTTATAATATCAATATTAAGTCGATCCTGCGCAAGAAAAAATTGGGTCGTACCAAACTTCAAATTCGTTTCGGAACTTTGCAAGTTCACATTTTTCCTAACAGACAGCTGGAAGCTCGTAAAGTATCTAGCAAGTTGAATTAGGTATCTTAATTGGTAAAAAGTTAGATAAAAGAAAGATTAAGGCTAATATCATACGTATACGTGTGGAAGCTCATTATGTTCAGAAAAAAATAAATGTTAATTTATTTGATTGGTATGTAAAGTTAAATGAGGAGATATTATAGGGAAGATATATAACTTCATTTCAGAAGGAGATCGTTATTTTGAAGTTCCTATAGGACTAGAAATTTAAAATCATGATTAATTAGAACAAAATGATAGTGTATGTAGATCTGTTGTAGAATCTCATAGCTCAGACTAACGAGAAGACAATTTATAAGAAAATAAGTTTAATGATAAAGATGTAAAGCTATGGTATGGGTTATGCCTTTCATAATAATTCCTGTAAACGACCAACACACACAACGAAACCTATTTTTCTTTACTGAATAGCAATATCATCATATTGACACATCAGCATAAAATACTATTTTAAGAGGATACTACATACAATAACAAGAATTTCAGAAACTATACAAGTTTTTGAAAGTATAAGTCATAATAAATATAGTCTCTTAAAAAATGTATATTTTAAGATGCTTAATTGCACCATATTACTATACCTATGAATAATCAAACCATAGTTAATTATGTTCCCGCTCAGTCAAATTTAACACAAACGATAATGAAACTATTAGCTCAGGCTATACGAGCCTGCCAGTGTAGTTCACACTAAATTGGTGAGAAATCCACAAAAACCGAAGTAGCAATTGTGAAATGCGATTTTATAATGAGTTGAGGTTATAGTATGGCCTAACCTATTACTAGGGTGTAAATATTTAAAATATGTCTTCTATGGTGCAATGCAACCCTAATACCTTTCTTTTATATAGATAATTTGCACTGTTTCGGTATATGCTTCATAACAAATATTTAAGCACACTGTTGTACCTAAATTTAAGATCAAATCAACTTGCATAATTCACAAAAATCGAATGTAAATCTTTGAATCAAGATATATTGTCTAAGTCCGTACTATTATGATAAAATAATTTAATTTCCTGTAACTAAAATAAAATACTATATTTATCGTACCTAGATCGGGAGTTCCAAATAATGAAATTATATTTTTTACAAACTTTCATTATACAGTAAAATTAAACGTACGTATTATCGAACTTTGTTTTTATCTCTTTGATTTAATTCAAGTCAGTGCATTAATACCTGAAAAGCATTCGAAACCACACCTGCTTACAAAATGTTTTGAATTATAATAATTGTAAAAAAGTATGTACTTAATATTTAAATCTTATACTTACAACATGAATGCGAATAAGCACTTCATATGGAGTCTAGTCAAATTCAAATAAAATTTTGGTCAGTTCTTCGAAAATATTATATTGCAAATGCAGTCGTAAATTAAAGTTGTAAAATATTTATAAGTACATATTTTTCAAATCTATCGTTATCATATTCAAAGATTTTATTGACAAATCAAAACTAGTGAATCTATTTTAATAAAACTAGAATAAGCTATAAGACTAGATAAATTGATTATATAATAATGTGTAGAAATAAAGATCCTTGCACACAAATGACCTGATCAAATCAAACAAACTGATATTCTAAAACAATTGTGATGGATTTTGTGTTAGATTTACCGTGTAAAATTTAGATGTATTGATAAATTAATGTTGAAGTATTGATAAAGCTAATAATGTAGTTACGGGATCCAGTACAGAAAGGGTGCTTACCATCAAAACTGCCTACCACCTATCTGTGAAATTCAATAAAGTCGACTAGAAAAATTATGCATTTTATAGTAATTTCCTGAATTAATTTTGATAGCTTACGATCACAGGAAAAATATTTATGTTATGATGAGAAATTAAAAGCAAATGCAAATGAAAAACATGCGGAATGTGCATATCAGTTATCTATTGTTGATATAATATTTTTTCCTAGGTATTATTATTTACGATGAGAAATCCATGAACGAAATTTCAAACTCTGTTGTTTCTCCATGAAATCATATATTTGCAAATAATTCATATAGGAAATGAATATAGCACCTAATGTATAATTAGGTTTACATTTTAATATTTAAAGATTTTATTTATTTGTTTGTAATGAGTAAACCCTGAAAATGCTAATTACATCAAGTTCTTAAATGGCATATTTTGAAAGTCTATAGAATATTTTTTTGTAATTTTTAAATTACATCGGCACTTAAAAACTTGGCTAAATATTTATTGTCCACATTGCTCGTGTGGTTAATAAAATGTAGGTGGTTAGATACGGGGCGCAATAAATATAAAATATAATTAAGTATAATTTCATCATATTCATTAAAATTACATAAAGATATTTAAAAATGTCTAGTTGCAATCAATCGTGATCTCAGAACTATTTTATTAATAAACATTCGTTATCAAAATAAAATTGCAGTTTCTTTAAACATGGGGAGATAAAATAAACTTCTCACATTAAATAGTAAAATATGGTTTATGTGAAAATAAAATCGCCCAAATTATTGAATAAGACGTTTTCTGTCTACAATCACAGTAATAATGCTGTATCTAAATTTATTCAGATTCTGTTGTCCTCTAATGAATCCTAATTATTCAAACTATCTATATATAGTAATTCGAGAAAAAATATGATTATTTAAAATTTTAAATTGATCTCCTGTTGTTGTTTAATTTTTTTTAAAGATGTAGAATTTATTAGCAATGTTCAACACGTAAGTAGACTTCATGCACGTTAATATTTCTCAAGTCGTATTACTTTCAAGATGATTGTTTTAATAGAATGATGCTCAATCGGAAGTTAGGTCATTTTCACACTGCTTGCTAGTCTTGCCTTACTGGAGTCTGGGCCGTAGTCGTGGCATTAGTTAATTTACGGAAACATCGTGTATCACAGTCATAAAAATAATGGGATGTATTATACTAATTGTTAAGTAAATAAAATAATTACAATCAATATTTTACCGTCGTTTTATTTATATTTTGTAATTTCAGAAGTAGGCCTTCTATCGAATTAAGTAATTAATCTATCCTTTATGTCGTTCTTTGTACTCAAACTCCTAAATGCAAAACATATTTTAGACGCTTTTATGTTGCACTTTCACGATCAATTATGTTTCTAACCTAAATATATAATAGGTCCATCAAGAAAGACATTTACTGATATAAAATTTGCACTAATTTAACTAGATACCAAATTCAGTTTATTATAGTCGACCCCAGTCTTGTTTAATCATATCTGCTCCTTTTTCGGCTATCATGTAAACTGGAGCATTTGTGTGACTTGAAACAACTTCTGGCATAATGCTTGCGTCTATGACTCTCACCCTTTCTATGTTATGCAGTCGTAATCTAGCATCTACAACCGCAGTAGGATCATCTTTGGCACCCATTTTACAAGTTCCACTTTGGTGATAAATGGTAAAAGTAAACATCTGAGCTTGACATGCAAAATAAGCGTCACTCCCAAATGAGCCATACTTTAAACAGTATTTTATAGGCACATCGTACAATTTAGCTCCAATTTTTTTCATTGCTGGTTGTTTAGATATATCAATTGCCAATTTAATACCTTCTACTATCTTTTGCAAATCTTCTGGATATTCAAAATAATTAGGTATTAATAATGGGTGCACTTTTGGATCTCTGCTCTGTAACATAACTCGGCCTTTTGACTTCGGTCTCATTAACATGGGGAAGACCATAAAAGAATCAGTACTTCCAAGCGGTCCATAAGTATCACCATAAATTTTTTCGTTAAATCCAAAATTGCGATGTATAAGTGGATCGAAATTCAAACCACCTCCAAGGAATAACAGTTCCATGTCAGGCCACCCAGAAGCATTGAATTTGTCATCTAAATTCGTAAACACTAACGCTTCACATCCACCTGGAAGAGCCAGAGGTCCCTTGTGTGTTTTCATCCAATTGTAAACTAAATCTAAATGAAATAAGACATATTCTATACTTGAAGGATCCTTCTGCTTATTAACCACGAAGTGCAACCCACCAGCAGCTATATGATCCATTAAATTAAATCCAACAGGTAAATCTTTTACTACTGGAATTCTCACCGAATCAAGGTGACTCTTTGGTCCTATGCCTGAGAGCATTAGCAATTGTGGTGAGTTTATTGCTCCTGCAGATATTATTACTTCTTTCCTTGCCAGTATATTATATTTTTTACTCCTTTTTTCTAACTCAACGCCTATTACTTTAGTCTTCGTATCGTCAAATATAAGTTTTGTGACCATACTTTTTTTGGTTAAGTAAAGGTTTGGTCTTCCATTAATGGGATGTAAGTAAGCTCTGCTTGAACTGTGTCTTGTTCCATTTTTCATTGATAACTGTAAATAAGACACACCTGATGGATTTCCTCCGTTATAGTCTTTGTATTCAAATCCTAATTCCTGAGCTGCTTTAACCCATGCTTTAGATTTTGCAGTGCGGTAAGGAGTATATTCTACATTAAGATAACCATCTTGGCCATGAGTCTTAGGGGTATTTAATTTGGGTATATTGAAATTCTCAATTTTCTTAAAGTATGGGAGCACGTCTTCCCATCCCCAGCCTTCATTACCCATAGCTTCCCATGCATCGTAATCAAGCTTGGCGCCTCTCGTATATATCATATAGTTTAAGACACTTGAACCTCCAACAACTTTTCCTCTAGGCCAATTGCATTGTTTGTTTTGAAGTCCAGTACAATATTTATGTGAAGGCTTCGTTTTGTAGTTCCAATTTGCTGTCGTGAACTGAAGGTAATTAGCCATCATTGGTATGTCCATTATAAAATTTTCCTTATCTCCAGCTTCGACGAGCAAAACTTTCCATTCGGATATTTCGCTGAGACGATTGGCTAAGACGCACCCAGCAGTGCCGGCGCCAACAACTATGAAGTCATATTCAGGGAGGAGGTCACTTACATCAGGAGGTTCATCTCCGAGCTCACTAGTTCCTTCTTGGACAAAATCCATAAAAGCCGTGATCGGGTCGAGCGTTTGTGTTTGTGGCGAAAGTAGAACAGCAAACAACACAGATATCAGGGGTGAAGATTTTCTTTGATGGCACATCTGAAAAGAAAGCTTTAAATCAACAACTTCAATTTGTCGCAAAAATAAAAAAGGTGTCTTTGATATGCTGTATTCTGTATATTTCTGTATTGTATATATCGTATTCTAGGTGCTCAAATTAAGTTTAATTTGTAGATCAATGAATTGATGTTAAGTGAAGTGATATTAAATTATTTGCTACTTGGGGTTTCATAAATGTTTTTGTTTGTATAAAACATTGGGAATTATGTTATTTTTTCTTAGTTTTTAATAGATTGAAGCTGTAGTAAGAAAAACATGAAACATTTAAGTCTTTATTTATTTTTACTTTAACTTATTTATATACATATTACACTTACATTTAGAGATTAGATACCCCTAGCTGGATTATTTTGAATCGCTCACGAAACTGTTTTAATAGTAAATGAGTAACAATTAGAAAAATGAATAATAAATTGAATAAATGCAATACTTATGTCAAATTGAGCGCGTAAGCATTATTGTAATTAATTATCATTGAATTGAAAAAGGCGTTACAAAATCATGATTTACAGATGTCTAGGTGTATTCTGTACCAACCTACAGTAATTTGAACGGTGACCATTTTAAATTTAAAAGCCAAGTAAGTGGGTTCCGTACCATGAATTCTTTGGAACAACTAGGAACACTCGCCAGAATAGAAGAATAAAAAAAAAATAATCAAAATCCATATAGTAGGTAGATTTTTAAAAATAAAATTATATATACTTACAACAAATATTTCAAATTTATTTTTTGGTGACCTTCACGGCACAAAATGACACAACCATAGGACGTAGTTCAAGTATTACTATACAATACATTGTCGAAGATGCATCTAGTTTTATTCATCAAAAATAACCTCGGCATTTGCCCCGACTTTGTATGTAAGTAAGCAACCTCTAAGACCAAATTTCACAAAGTAGGGATATTGGTGCCGTGTGGTTCCCGGCACTAATAGAAAAATAATAGGACCACTCCATCTCTCTCCCATGGATGTCGTAAAAGGCGACTAAGGGGTAGGCTTATAAACTTGGGATTCTTCTTTTAGGTAATGGGCTAGCACCCTGTCACTATTTGAATCTCAGAATTGAGATTCAAAAAGAATCTTAAAGCCAAATAGTCGAACGTGGCCTATCAGTCTTTACAAGACTGTTGGCTCTGTCTACCCCGCAAGGGATATAGACATGATTATATGTATGTATGTAGGTATATTGGTATGTTTTTTTTTCAATTGTCTATAAAATATATATACAATTCTAAGGTTCCGCAGCCAAATAGCAAAAATCCAAATAGTTTCGTTTCATCAGGACCGTATGTCATAGCCATTTTTTTCGGGGGAATGTGTCTGTATTATCAGTTTCAAATTTGGAAGTTATTACAATGAACCGCAACATAATTGAACAGTTTGATTTTAAAAATAAAATTAGTATATCAGTACCACTCCATACACGTACTCCTTTCATCATTACGGAAGAAAAAACACAAACATAAAATCACGCCTTTTTCCCAGAGAGTATTTAAGAGCGTCGGTAGTCGAATCAGTAAGGTACATACATACAATCACGTCAATATCCCTTTCGGGGTAGACAGAGCCAACAGTCTTGTAAAGACTGATAGGTAAGGTGCCCACGAAAAATGCGTAATACGCAGAAAGATTCAAATCTCACCTCAGCCATGAACCTGTTTTCGAAGGTTATGTACTTATATTAGTTTGAATACTAACTAACCGATGCTCCTTACGGTGACAGAATATAGTTTGGAAACCTGCACATTCAGGCAACTGGATGTGTAACCATGATCGACCCAATACGTTTAAGGTTTGAATGGTATGAAAGGCAAACTATGTGAGTGATGAGGATGCAACCGAGACTAAAGCCAGGAGGAAGAAATTTCAATCGGTAACAAGTAGGGTAGTAAAAGGTTCGTGTAAGTTTATAGAATATAGTATGGCTTGATGAAATTTATAACATTTGAAAAAATTTTGATAAAAATGGAATGTTTCGGAACCTTTTGTGCGTGAGTCCAACTCGCATACATACAAATTGTCATGTCTATATCCTTTGCAGGAAAGACCGATTCAACAGCCTTCAAAAGACTGATTCAGCTTTTTGGCTTTCTAAAAGAAGAATCACAGTTTATAATAAGTACTATCTTTTAGTCGCCTTATACAACATGGAAAACCATGGAAAAGAGAATGGTGGTAAGGTAAAAAGTTGTTCTATTCTCTTTTTTATTGGTGCCGGGAACCACACGGCTGCAATTGGCTGCAATTGTTCAACTTGTCAATCAAATATGTAAATCAAGTCAAGACGTCACATACTTATCATCTTAATTTTATTTTGAGACAAAGTATTCACAAATTTAACACTTTCAGGCTGCGCCTTTTGTATACCACCTGCCTATTGTCATTTGAGTTTTATATGAAATAAAAAATCTGTGTTAGTGATTAGCTTCCAAGATGGGTCGTTGCGCCGCAGTAAACCCGATGCTCACAAGCTAACACAACCGATCATATTACCCGGGTTGTATCATGAAACGCAACATGCTGATTGCACATGCAATAACTGACGTGCACCCGATGAGCGTGACGTTTAACTGTGCATCATCGTCATCGGCCATCCGCAACCGTCTATATTTGACGTGAGAAAAAAATATAAAAGTAAACGACAAACATTGAGAATTATGTAAATGTCTTCCTCGTGAATGATACTCGTAATGCTGAATTTGAAAGCGAAGAAAACATACTGTCTACGAGCTGCTTCTCTTAACGTGCAGATTGTAAAAATCAAAGGAAAGGCTAATTAACATGAGATTCGTTTTCAGTGGTTAAAATGCGTGATGCGCAGAAAGGCACTGGTACGAATCCCGCCTCGGCTATATACCCATGACTACTTTCGAAAGTTATAGGATTATATATAGGCTATACATAAACTGAATGTGTAGCCATGATCGGGCCATGATATACGGGTTAGGTCTGCCTGCAAAGGCTGCGAAGATCTTCGTGTAAAAACCTGACTCACCCAGTCCAGGATCATCGTCGTAAAGGGGCACCCCGTGCTCATCTCGGCAGGAGGAAGATTCGACCTAACTTAATGTACAAATCATGCCGTTCCAATGGCACTCTATAAACCATCTTCTCTCTTTAGGTCTTCTTAAAATGGATAATAGAGCGCATCGCCATCGTAAGATTGTAATTAAAACATAAAAGAAAGTTAAATTCACTGTAAAATTAATTATCAAAAACAGTGTTGTAAATTAAAATATTTCAAACAAAGTATTAAGAAAGTAACTTTTCACTACTTTCTGTTGTAACAGTTACATTTAAATGAAGTCTTGGGGCATATGGCCGGTCACGGTCACCGCCGTCGGGCTCCGTTGGGCACGGACGCTATTGAGGGTTAGGACCTAATAGTACTACATTCATTTACTCCGCTTCGTAAAATTTAGATTAGATCCTTTACCGAGAAGTCCCCTGAATACTGTACACGACGCGACGGTTTAATTGATAATGCGATACCATGCAATGCGATGTTTTTGCGTTGAGGGAAGACATCGTGAAGTAACCAGCACATTTTCAGGCGCCAGTTGCCTGCATCAATTTAGGTAAGGTTTCCCAGCTAAAATTGCGTAGATCGGACGAAAGTCGCCTAGTATAAAAACCTAACTAACGATCCAAGTTAGTAAAAGGCGTACCCCGCAGACTCCTTCTCAAAGAACATTAAGCAAATTTACGGAAGAGGCAGTAGGTGGGATTATTTTATTGTTTCTTTTTTCTATAGTCACGGAAATGTCTAAGAATATAACTATCACACAAGGCATGACCCCGAATCGTAACAGCTAAAGGTGCAACTGGAAATAGGTGAAGATGATGAGCTAATGCTGTAATTTCCCTACTTCGAAAGAAATATGTATAATACATAATTTAAGAATATTTTTTTGAGAACTTGACCAAAGCAAGGAGTCTTAAACACGAGCATATTCATGCAGAAAAGGAGCCTGCCCTTAGCAAATACATGACAAAGCAAGTTGATTGAGGGGGGGTTGGCCGTTTGGCGAGTCAGTACTGTTCCTAGCGGTATAGTAACATTTATCACAACAACATATTAAAGTTCTAATCGTCAACCTTTTGGTGTAACTGTAAGTTCTAATGTTACTTACAGTTTAATTTCTAAACAATAGTCTTAGCCAAGGCTTCAACAAGAATTTTGAGGTTATGATTTTTCAATTATAGATCATTTAATTATATACCTATTCACTATGTATCGTAACTATGGTAGCAAATTTTGTGGACTGAAATGTGAAACATGCCATATATATTCGTTTTTATTTCAAGCAGTATTTTATGAGTAACGCATACATAAACGTTACTCACAAAATACCGCTTGAAACATATACAAAAAGTTAAAAAATTAATATAATAATTCCTTAACTCCTAAAAGTTTGTATTTGCATTGCGTGAAGATCATTACACCTGAGTCTGTAACCCACACGATTTTTACACAAGGTCTTTTACCTTATTTCTCTATGGCTCGATGAGCCTACAGCGGATGCATGATAAAATAAATCTGTGATGTGATATGTGACACAGATATATTTTTTTTGCTAGTGCGGGCAATGCGGTCTCTTCTCTTCCATACACAGGTCTTACAGATATTCCCTGGTCTTAAAGAAGAGGTGAAGGAAGTATAGGCACTTCCCATATAATGACAGTTCACAATTAACAGTTCATATACATACATACATATAATCACGTCTAATCCCTTGCTTGAAAAGACTGATAGGGTACGTTCAGCTGTTTGGCTTTTGAATTGAGATTCAAATAGTGACAGGTTGCTAGCCCATCGCCTAAAAGAAGAATGCCAAGTTTATAAGCCTATCCCTTATTTGCCTTTTACGACATCCATGGGAACGAGATGGAGTGGTCCTATTCTTTTTTTTATTGGTGCCGGGAACCACACTGCACAGAACACGAAACAGTTCACAAAGTTAAAAAATAACTCGTGACCAAAGTGTATAGGCAAAGATGAATGTAACATTAAACAAGAGTGAGCTGGAGCCTGGGGTGTAAATTTTTTATGTAATAAGTATTTTAATTAATATTCCATAAGATGAACATAATTGTATATACATATAATGTAGGTAACTGATTTGTGTGAATTGTCCGTAAAACTATTATAATGGGTTATCACAGGAAATTATTACTCCATTTTCTATAGTTTAATAAAGAGCTACGGATATGACATACCATAGGGCTAATGGCGTACCTAACTAGAAACACATCTGTTTATACACTCCTAATAAATACCTTCTAAGAAACATTCACCTTAGTAATTTAATACTTTTTATTTAGTACTTATAGGGTTTCCCTCCCATAATTACAACTTCCACTACCGGAACTGACTAATGCTTTTCACACTGCCTGCACATTGACATATGGGGGTGTATGATGTACTCGACGCAACACTATGGATGCCACAGAGTAAAATCCAGTGTAGACTCGCCTGCGGCCGCAACCGCACCTGTCGTTCAACGTTCTAGACACGCCGGAAAGAGGAAGTGCAGTGACTGTTCAAAGTTCGATTTTGAACAAATTTAGAACGTTTTGTTTTTTTTACTATTAAACAGTTTTGTTCCGTTCGAGAATTGTTTATTGTAAGTGCATAACCTTTTTCTTATCTTACTAGCTGTCCCGGCAAATGTTGTTTTGCCATATAATTTTTTTTTTTAAGTTATTTCTAGTTTAAAATAAATGTTAAGGGTGGACAACCCCTTACACGAAGGGGTATGAAAAATAGATGTTGGCCGATTCTCTGATCTACTCAAGCTCACAAAATTTCATGAGAATCAGTCAAGCCGCGTTATGGCACTTAAAAATTCTTACTTATCCAGCATATTTTTTAAAGAAATATGCGGGGATTATGGTAAGTGAAAAGGTTTAGTCTGCCTATACCTCCCGGAAAGAAGTGATTTATATATGTTCGTATGAGTAAAGAATTAAAAAAACTAGGTATCTAAATAGCAGTTTCTCAAATCCAATCAAAACAATCTTATTAAGGTTATTGACTTTTCATAATTTTTCTTTCTAAAAATTAGTAGGGTACGTAGCAATTTACGCGAGCTAATTTAAAGCGTAACATTTCTCTGCTTACATTTTTAAATTTTCACTTAAGTTGATTTCAATATCCACACAAATTATCTAAGGGCCGAAGATAATTCAGAAATTCACGGTTTTTTTGAATCAAGACGAAAAATCTGATGTCGAGATCTATTTACTAGGCTACGTCTAAAGAAATATTTCATATAAAATCATTCTTATTTAGAGAGCACTAAGGTTCAAATAGAGCATTGGACGTTATTTTTAGATACGTACAAATTACAGAGTTAAGTAGACCGGCACAGATTGCAATTTATAGGTCAAATTTTACTTTTTTGATGCACAAAATTATATCGCCAAAGAAAGTTCATTGAATTTTCTGTAATAAATAATGGGACTCGTGCTATTTTTTGCAGAATTTCATCAAGCCGTAATGGCAGATCATCATTTAAGCAATGATTTTTTTATTTATAAGTTTTTCCGCAACAAGTAAAAATACATATTATCATCATCTATATCCCTTGCGGGGTAGACAGAGCCAAAGTCTTGAAAAGACTGAAAAGCCACGTTCAGCTATCTTGATTAATAAAGGAATTGAGATTCAAATAGTGATAGGTTGCAAACCTATCGATTACAAGGAAAACCTAAGTTAATTAGTCTATCTAAAATATTATGACATATTTACCAAAGAAATATTAATGGTTAGCATTTGCTAAAGCATAAACGTAAATTTTATTAAGATAGGTAATATTTGTTGCCTGAGAATGAACCAATGAAATTGTTATTCTCTGCTTAACCATTTGTAAAATAACCAGACGATTTATTACAAAAATCAGTTAAGATTTGACCTAAAGATAAATTTTGTATTGCACAACTAATGATGGGAATATAATTTTACTTTACATTGTTACCAAATTTTTCTTTAATATACAAATGAAAAGTGAGAGGGCTTTGCTAACTTTAGATATTATGTTTGTGTTATTGGCAGCAGTGTTAAACGGGGTTTTAAAATTTTGTGGGTCATACTTCCGCTAGGAAAGTGGGGTTTATTGATGTTATAACAAAGATTGTTATTTTGATGCTTAATCACATAAGCCTAGGAAGTAATGAAAGAGATATTTTAAATGGTTATTGATAAGCTAAAGTGATAAAAGCAGTTCACATCTCAAATCTCAAAAGATTATGAAGCGTTGAAAAATATGTGTGATTTATAATTTTTCATTAATCAATTTAATACGATCATTTAATAATAATGACATGACATTTTAATCTCTCTCAATGTAAATAATACTGCTGCAAGTTGCGGTTTCCCTGGTACCTGATCATGTGGGTATAACATAGTAACTACATTTTCTAGATATCTTTTTGACTAGCCTTAATAAGCCATAAGAAGTTCATAAGAATTTCCTTTTGCTAAACTTAATATACATAGGTTAATTAGGTTCACTACCCAAAACGAAATGACTAACTCATTGTTTATCAAATTTTATCAAAAAAATAAAAAAAAGGCATCAAATATCAATATGCAAATAAACGAATAATGTGCTCAATAGCAATATAATAATTCCAAAGCAAAAAATACTGCTTCACTTAAACTCAATCTGCACACTCCCGTTACAATTATATTTTTAACATAATTGACGACAGTCTACGATACCAAATGACAACAGGAATTATTTCTTAGACTCAAAACTGATACTCGAAGTCTGACAGACAAGTGATGAGAATTTTCAAATTTCAAACATCTGCAAACACGCAAATATAAAACGAAAAAGATGGTAGGTACGATTTAATTTTCCTTTTTAATAACTTTTAATCATGCTTATTATATTGTATGCCAATAACTCATTCATCCATATCTTAAGATGAGTACAATAATGAAGATCAAATACAATTCTCAGAATCGGATCGCATCTCAGTGGAAATCGATTCTCACAGGTTTGAAATCGTGGGAGGCTTACACGTGCACAATGCATTATCGAAGATGTCACGACCACGCGATTAGAAATTGTAAAACAATGATTTTTACACCTGTGAGAGTAATTTATGCGAAAGATCCAAAATATAGGAGGGACCCAGTAGGTACTTTGTAAATACAATGGTAAATGGGTAAGTCACACAGATTAACCTAATCCAATATCGTAGTCAAAAGTCGTAGCATGTAACCGGGATTTACGCAAGGACGAACAAGATAAAAGTTCTTAAATAACCTGATGATGATAAGTGCAATAAAAAGAATGGTGTGGTCGATCTCAGCAGTTCCTTTCACAATCACAAAAAAATACGAGCTATGGAGATTTATGAAAATGATATAATTTTGTGCATCACGTAATTCGGAAAGGTGAAAGATTAAAAGAGATCGTTAAGAAAAGTAAATAAAAACAAAAACTGAGTACAAATTTAGATCGGCGACAAACGGAACGATGGCCGCCAAAAAACAAAAAGAAATATGAACTGGTAGTCAGATTGCATAATTGTAACGAAATCGAATTTTTCGTGAAAATATATTACGTATTTCAAGATTTTGAAAAGGATCTAAACTAGGCGATTTAACGTAGTACCTACCATATATTTAGCCAGGTTTCCTTGAAAAAGTTTAAGAACCATTTAATTTAATAATATTTGTCCATAATTAGCTCCTAAAGATACGGTACCATGGGTAAATACAAATAGACTTATGTGTTGATCGTTAGTTATTAGAATTAGAATTGTTCTACGGCTCCATTCGTAGCCGTCAGGTGTTTTTTCAGCTGCGAAGTAACCACGCAGGCTGTCACTGTCATGTTGTAGGTATGGAAGGAGAAAAGTAAAGGAACATCAAAAATGGAGCGGCGCGTTCAGTTTTATAGTTAAGAAGTATTCCTTTACCCATTGCCCTTGTCTGGAAACTCAGAAAAAAAACAGCTTTTACAGGACATCTGGCCCTGTCCCCTGGATCACGGTTGGGTGATTCCGATACGCTAAGTGCGCACGCCTCTTGCATCGACCAAATCGAAAAAAAACTAGAAAGGTGAAAATACAAAGTAAATATAACACCACTTATTTTTAACAATGTAGACCACCTTATTGTTTAATTAATAACAACGAAGTAAAATAATATTAATATATAAAATGTCGTAAACATAAGAAAGGCAGATTTTTCTGTTTATGGCATCTTTTTGTTAATTTAGTGTCAGAAAAATTCTTAAAATAGTGTAAGTACATACAATTGAGAAAAATCACTGGCCACCCATTTCGACAGACGTTCTTTTAGGTTTGCGATATTAAGTGTACTTATAAAGTTTTATAGTAACATTTGCACGATGCGGTTTTAGAGGGGGATAACAATCATTGCCACGGTGAATGCACATCGTGGTGCATACAGAAGGGAAATATTTTGACCTTAAAAGCCTTAAACGTAGACATTTGTATGCAGACTGCATTATTTAATAAAAATCTCTTTTCGCACTGAAAATAATACATATTTCGGTGAACAGAATTATTATCACGTTCTTTTACTTTCTCTAAGATATATTCTTTCTGCTTGTATCTATATATATAGTCGTCGTCTACTGGAAACTACCTACTCTACAAATGCCGACCTGGCATTGAATATCATGTAAGTATTTATTAGACAATTTTGTATTACGTGACTTTAAAAAATTAAATTGCATTTCTTTGTAATAATGCAGGCAGTGAACTTCTTCAAATCATACGTTCGTGAGTAATCCAAGTGTAAATTATTTTTGTCATGCCAGGCGTAAAGTACGCGCCTTCGCAAATTTACTGATCTCTCCAAGTTTTTATTACTAGATTCAACCTAACTGGGTTACCTAAACCTACCTACATGTTAGTGATGATTCGCGAATATTCGCATATTTTTGCATATTCATCTGCATTGCATCCGTGTTCGCAAATATACCTATCGCTACTTGTCATTCGTTCAAAAAAGAATAATCATGACATTATTACTATATTATTTCGCTATGTCAAGATGAAAAGTACGGATAACTTTGTTTATAGTCACAAACAAGTACCCTGCGATTATCCGTAATACCGAGATACTTTCGTATAAAAAGTTGCTCACCCGCTTCGGACCTCCGCATTTCTTACGATAGCCGTGTCATTGCAGTGGGAAAAGTTTTATTAAAACTTATGCGACTTTGATTGCTAACCGATTCCCTTACGATGAGGGAAAAGATCGTGAGTAAAATAAGTAAGTTAAGAAAACACACAAATAAACAAATTGATACAAAGCCAAATAATATTTGGAAGGTATATGATGTTTCCGAAATGGTATTAAAATATTAATAAAATCTTTACTAGGTACATATAAACTCTAATAATCAACACTACACCACCCCGCTTTAGAAATGAGGACCATAAATGTTCGATGCTCTACAATTTACTTAAGTCTTTTGCGTCATATTTTTTTTAATGTTGCTTAAAATCTCAAGTAACAAATAAACATATGTTTAGGTGTGGTAGTAGCAAATTACATATAATAAAAATATTGCGTTCAAGCCTCCATCTATCATTAAAAAGAGATTTGTGGCCAAAATCCGGAGAGACTAGCGTACTTTTATGAACAACCACATACTAGATATTTGAGTTAAAATTGGTATTTTGATTGAACGTCATTTGGAACACGCAACTCTATAATGTGGACTAAATATAAACTATTCATTATAATCATGTATGTAATAGATAAAAAAGAAAGTTTTTCGAGGCGTCTTTCAGACGTAGGTACTATTTAATTAACACTACATATGTAACGTTCTCTCAAACTTGAACATTAAAAGTAACTTATTTCGATCAATTTATTTTCATTCTCCTTACATACGTATTTCGAAAGCATTTTATTTCTTTGAACAATATATTTTTATCATTATTACTGTAGTAAAATAATAATTCGTTAAGGTAAAGTTTTTTAGAAAGCTGGCAACACTTATCGATTTGAATATTATTCAAAAGTTACACCTATTCAAATTTAGTATCATGTATCCAAATAGCGAAAAAGTCATGTTAAATGGAAGCTATTGCAATTATCTGTTGGTTTCTAAGTGTTTCAATGTATACCATAAATGTTCCGAAACTAACTACATTGTTACCATAACGTAGTTATTATTTATGTTCATTTGTATTATGTTTAATTGGATACATTGTTTTTGATTCGCAATTAACTACGATGACCGATTGCGCGAAAGTTATATGGCATAAAAGAAAATCTTATAAGCACACTTTTTTTGCAAAGAAGTTTCTTAATAACAATTAAGTAGTTAGCTACAGGGCTTACGTTTTGAGAACCGTTCATCACATAAAGAGGATAAATTCAATAAAAAAAGAAAGTAGAGAATTAAGTACAATGTTACACATTCGTATACAACGACGATGTCCTTTACGATCACAAAGAAGATGCTCGAAATAATCCCTTCAACCAAATAACCACTATAGTTCTCACGGATAGCATTTATAATATAAACCTTCCACAGAAAACTCTCTTTGAACTTTGAACAAAATCCTATCACAACTTTCCGAGATTAACGCATTACAGACAGAGAAAATAAGGAGATTTTATAATATCTAGTGAAGATGAATGTAGTGATACAAATTTTTCTATCTTACAGATGACCTACTTTGTTATCTAACGGCATTAAACTTTTTGTCTCTTAAAACATAACTTTGTCAAAATCAAGTTTATGCCGTAACTAAAATGAAATTAACAAGCTTAATTGTTATAATAAAGGTTCATTAATGTCATAATGTAACGGTTTAATTCTAGTAATACCTTCAATTACAGTCACCTACTTTTAAAATTAGCTGTTGTAATTTTATAGTAAACTATACACTATCGTCTAAAGATCCATGTCTAATTTTCTATAGCATCTTGTCACATTCGACACACATTTCTGCTTATTTTGGACATGAAGATAAATTGTTCTTCTTTAAACTTCTAATATACCTATGTAATATTTGGTTTATGCTGAATGTCGACTAGCATTTTAGACTAGGATTACTCCGGATGTCATGTAAGGCGACTAAGGGAATAGGCACAATCACAGGCGACTAAAGGGATACTCGTAAGTACAGCTTTTACCATCCAATTTGGGTTTCTCTGCAAAAGTAGCTAAGGGCCGGCGGGTCATGTTAACTGACTTGCCCAATCTATATTCATTGTCAAAAAGCGCACCCTGGGCTTCTCTCCAGACAGGTAAGAAATAACCGGGATTAATTAGAACAAGATTAATAATTTACAACATATTTTAAGAAAAGCTATTAAAATTTATATCAAATGTACATTTGAAGATGAAAGTGAGTGTTAATTAAATATCTTTACTCAGAAAGTATATCTTAGAGACTGATTCTAGTTAAACTAGCCTAGTTTACAATTCACGTGTGTAACGAAGGGTGGAAGCTTTCCCTTGTTATAACGGTTATTTTAACTGTAAATATGTTTTAACGAGTAAACAAACCTTAGGTAAGTTAGTAAACTTTACCTATTAAATAATTAATGTAACCAATTTTTGCCTAACATGAGTTAAATTCCATTACAATCTTAACCCGTTATATTTTGGGAGTTTAAAATCTTATTTACATCCATATAGCGTAGACTTATCTATTCATCGAGATTAAATTATTAGTCAGTATTTCTTTGGATCTTTTTTCGGGTTTACAGAAATGCTTAAATTATAGTACCTACGATAAAAGTAAAATGTGGTTAATAGTAAAAACTTAGAAAAAGTTATTATAAAAAGTTTCACAAAAAATTAGTTTTTGCGGAATAAACAACAATACCTGTTATCAAATTTATTTTTATAACTACATTCTTTAGATTTGTTTTTGCTAACGCCACTGTATCATTACAAGTTATGAGAAAAAATTGCAAGCCGAAATCAAAACAATAATAACAAAAAATTACCTATGTAACAGTAAATGTTTATTCTTAATTTAACCAGCAGTAAACAAAACAGTAGGATTTATTCAAAAAAATATAACAGCAAAGGGTTAAATTCAAAAACGATAAAAAGGAAAGCCCTCATTGATGAAAAGCAAAGGTCAGTTGCCTGTAGATACCGATAGCCGGGCAAACGCACAATAGACTGGCCTTCGCGCGCGATGCGCTGGATGAGTCCTTTGTTTCAATTGGGACGGGACAGTCAGAAGCCAAAATACGTCATTACGTCAATGACATTTTTGTTTTAGGGCTGTCAAAACTCTTTTATGGAAATTGACTAGCTTTCTGTAGTACTTTACGATAGCATCCTCATGATATCATCATCCTCGTGACATCCATGTTGCGTCCTCACCTCTCTATGATCATGATCCTGGATTGAGTAAGTCTAATTGTGATAAGTACTGATTTCAGACAAAGCTACTCTCGTCTGACGATCACAACTTCGCAAGGAAACCGCCATGATTACACATATGTATATTTGCCTGAATGAGATGGTTTTCTCACTGTCAAAGCATCGGTTAGCTATCAAACTAATGTACCTACATAACTCACAAAAGATGCATTCATACTCACATGGCCAAGGTAGCATTTGAAGATGTGCTACCCTGTGCGTCACGCTTTTACTTCGCTATAATAATCATCAAGGCGTTATAATAAAAAGCGTAACAGGGATAGTTTTCGTGCGATAAAAACGACGTCGCGCGTGTTATGCTACGGGGGCAAGTTGCGTGTTATCTGAAGGCTCGGAGTTCGCTTGTTACTATGATCTAGAAGTATGTCCTAGGGCTACTCATAGCAAGGGGAACCTAACTCAATTTTGATCATTGTTGCACTAAGTGAAAGACTGCCTTAGTCGACTTTTACGACATTGCAAGAAAGATATGGACTGGTTTGAATGAACATCCCTATATGGTTCTACATTACACATCCGCCAAACCATGGGAGGTCATTTGTAATTGTTTTTATGTAATTGTCAATTGTTTCACAATTCGTGCGAATGAACCTAATTAAAACATTTTTGATGTAACATTCACTTATGTGTTCGTTTCAATGAACTCTTGTAAAATATATATTTATTTTCCACATTATAACATAGGGTTGTTATAATAATATAACATATAAAAATAGCTGAGTTTCTATCGTGAGAAAAAAAGGTAGGTAGGTAACCTTTAACATTTTCGCAATAGGTTTTACTAAAAAGCAGTTTGCAAAACATTTCGATGCTGTAAATCTTATTTATAACGATTTGGTGTAAGTCAGGCAAGTAAATTTACTAGAAACTTTGCCAAATATATCTTTAGCCGATTCTTGCTGCTAAAAATGTTTTGTACAAACTGTAATAGGTAAGCAGACATTAAGTTTGTTCTGATTTAGGAAAAAAAATATTGAAGCGGTTTTGCTGAGAATATTATTGTTTCTTTTTTCTGTTCGTTATGTCGCGACTTGTATGTAACGAGTCTCATAAAAATTAGGAACGTTTATTTTAAGAAAATGATGATCGTTAAGGCGGTGAGCACATGAGACAGCGCATTTAGCCGCCGCAGCCTCTTTCTGATACGCGCTAATAAGCCTACGTAACCCACTCCACATACCTACGTACTTGAATTAAATTTGGTTAAAAACTAAAAATATTTGTTTCATTTTTAAAAGTAGGAAATTAAAACCATACTAAAATCGCTTATATTACTGTACATTGTTATTTAAAACGAAGAATAAAATATAAGAAGTAAGTAGGTAGGTACTTTTATTTATAAGGGCTTTCTCGACATTGACGTCTATATTCAAGACTTCTGAATCGAATCAACGTCGATAAATACGCCAAGCACGTACTTCCGATTATTTTCGCTTCTTTACTACAGTTATCGAGTTCAGACGGCCTTTCAAAATCGACAAAACAATATAACACCTGTCTCTTTGCAGGCGCGAATTCATCGGCACGTAAACGACACTGGATCTAGCGTTTACACTTTCACTGCAGCGTGAGATGTTCCCACGGTGAGATCTGAGAAATGAGAAAATGCATTCGGAAAATTGGGTCCAATGTGCCAGGTGATCAACCATGCGCCCGAGGGTGCAATGCAGAGCGCGGGTTCGCCTGAAACCGGTTTTGTCCGGATTCGTCTGGTTTCTACTACTCCAGATAGCTACAGCGAACAGACCACCACGTTTCCTCATAGATGGACAGTCAGAGATTGTTGTGAGATTGAAAGAAGGTGTTGAAACTCCGATTGGTAAGATTCATTTAATTATTCTAATTACAATATGAACTAAAATTAAACTGCATACTAAAGCCAATAATAGCTATACCGGCGAAGCCTTATAATAAAAAGTAATCCAATGACACCACGCTGTTATGTAGGTTTACACATACTTTTATAGATGGGCAGTTGTAATACGCATGCTCTCCTTAAGTGGAGGGTAAAGTACATAGTGACCTGATGAACCTTTGTCAGTAAAGCCAATTAAGAAGAAGGCCTGTTTAAAAGCTAATTCGATTTTCCGAGCCTACTACACAATCATTACTTACTGATAAGTGGTTATAACACGCAATTGTTCTATAGGTATTATACTTATCTCTACCTACATGGATTGGTTACAAGTTGCATGGCTTCTGTTGTGGTGTGGTTACCTTGGAAACCCCTCGGTTTGGTTAGTTCCCCTCAAAGTTTCCCCCTACTGATGACGTGAATCGGTAATTTCCGGCTGTCGGAAATGCACCCATTGCTCCCAAATTCTCGTAAAAACAGATATAAATAATGACAATATACACGGCAAAAAAAATATTTTTCAAATTAATGATCTTCAACCTTATTGTCGTGAAATCTTCATTGATTCAATATAATTATGAAAAATAATATACGGGAAAGAAATATCGCTACGGCGGCATGAACTAATCTTGGGAAGAGTTCAACTCGAATTTAATCGAATCAGCTTTTCGAATTATGCACTGCGTCAGACTAAGTTTGAAGTGCACGTGACTAAGCTGACAAATCTTTGGTTATACAGATAAATCCATCCCTTTTCTGGAATCTACTACTTGCCTAGTTAATAATGATATAAATAAAGAATTAGATTTAACAAGAAAGAAAGAACACATTTTTCCGCTTCATAAATAGTATACATACATAGAATGATAAAATATCACTAAATTTGTAGAAAACTTGGATACAATTTTCAGGTAGTTTAATATACCGACTGAGGGGCGTCGATCCTGATGGAGATCCGTTAACTTTCGGGATCAAGGACCAACTGGGGAGTGATATTTTAAGATTAGAAGCCATTTCGTCCAACGAAGCTAATATTTATTTAGTTAAGGAATTAGATAGAGAGGTAAGTGGTATGATTTTCTAATAACAGAATTACATCAACTGAAATTACCTGCTTACTACAAACTATTTAGGTATACGATAAAAATCTGATGCCTTTATATTAAATAAATATATATATATAGAAACCCTAAATAATTCCATACAAAAAGTTCTTAGTAGGTAAAAAAATATTCTGCAAATTTATAGAAAATGGTAATGCGCGATTATATAACTTATAATTTTTCAGGTACGAGACGAATATTCATTTGTTCTTACATTGACCGATGGACATTTAGGAGAAGGGAACTTTATCACGCAAAGTTTCTTGCTGTTAGTTGAAGATGTAAATGACAACGAACCCATATTCAAGCCATATCCTTCTGCAATCACCGTAAAAGAAAATTCACCGCCGGGCATTCTAGCGACTGTTGAGGCGACGGACCTTGACGAGGGAGCTTACGGTCAAGTAAGAAAAACTCTCGGAAATAAACTTTCATATTTTATTAAGCTGGATGATATACAATACAAGCCATACCTTAGATTAATTGAAATTTAATGATTCCGTTACTAGATCTTTAAAACATTCAACTATCTGACTTATATGGGAATAAAAACAACTTCGCATTTTTAGGACTTTAATTCGCGCCTAACGGAAAGTTTAATCTTGACTGACGTTTGATGCAAATGTTACCAGTTAGAAGATAAATTAGCCAACCCAACCGATGTGGTGTCTACCTTTTACCAATTCTTTTTTTATTGTATTTAACTTGCTATTTATTTTTTTATCTTGCGCTTTTTATTAATTTTATCAGATAATCATAATCACCCCATCAGAATCATAAAATATATTTCGTTTTAAGAAATTACATATTTGTAGTAGGTAGGTACCTACTACGAGGCAATTTAAGCTGGTAATAATTTCCTAACTGTAACATTGATTGCCGTGACTTTGATTGACAATTCTGTCTGTAACGGCCAGCAAGTTTGTTTGTAATTGTAATGTAAACATTGGGTTGTATGTTTATGAAAAGTTTTAGGATTTTATTATTTACATACCTACCTACTATATTTTTATTATTCATAGGTTTTGTACAATCTCCAAGAGTTGGACGGAGACGTGGAGAATTTCTCAGTCCAAACAATTAATGGAAAAGGGGTGATTCGGCTCACTAATCGTTTAGATTACGAACGCAAATCTCTGTATCAACTGAGGGTTTTGGCTGTAGATCGGGCTAACCAGGGTAGAGTGAACACAGGCACTGCTGCAATACTTGTGAAAGTCCAAGACGAGGAAGACCAGCCTCCAGAGTTTGTTGTTGCGAGCCCTGTTACGAGAATAAGTGAGGATGCGCCGGTCGGAACTTCAGTTTTGCAAGGTTTGTACCTATATACCCAAGTATTTTCTTAATTAGTTACATATTTACTTTGTTTTAAAATTTTTAAGTGAAATCAATAGCTGAGCTTCAATTCCTGGCTTCCTGAAGAAACTATCTCCTTTGACTTGTCTTTGTTTTAAATATGTTAGATACTTATTAAAAAAAACAATCATTTCAGTTCCATTTACTAAAGATAATTTTATCAGTAAATTAACATAATTTAGATTATAGACCAAAGACAGCTTGAAATAAATTAATCATTTTCCTACAGTACGTGCCATTGATGGGGACAGAGGCATTAACAACCGCATTTCATACAGCATCATATCGGGTGGAGAAGAACATTTTGATATTGACAGCAGCTCTGGAGTTGTTTACACAGTCAGTTCACTCGACAGGGAGGACCCCAACAATAGTAATGGAGCTTATATTTTGGAAATATTGGTAAGGATAGTATTTTTTTGATAGAAAATGTGAGCCATAGAGTTAAATACATAAAACAACTGCTTACATATTACAATAGCATACATAATAGTTGACAGCCTCTGTGGTGTGCTTGTCTGTGACACCAGATGTCCCGTGTTAGAATCCCGGTCAATGTGCATCAATCACATAGCATGTCATTTTCAGGCTACAGAGGAATCCCGGAGTGTCTCACCTCTGCCTAGTGCCACAACAGAAGTGACAGTTATTGTGACAGATGTTAATGATGAAACGCCGAAGTTTCGCAGTGACCGCTACGTGGGAGAAGTACTGGAAAATGCTCAACAGAACACTCCCATCACCTTTTTGCAGGATGCCATTCCAGAAGTCTTTGATTATGATCAGGTATTTGTTAAAATAGTGTTTATTTATCTCTGACTAACATTTGTTTATTTGTGACGAAGTCTCATGTAGATTTCCATGTATAAAATTGTCTGATAGTGTTATCTATCTCAGTACCAAATGTCATACCTAATTTGTTTATAAAAAATATTGTCTGAATGCTGCACCACACAATAAATAATCTACGTAACACCTAATAATTATAAGTAAATTATGTCAATCATCAGGGCAAAAATGGGACCTTTGAGCTGTACCTAAGAGGAGACGATGGTGTCTTCGATGTGACTCCATTCAAAGGCATCAATGAAGCATCCTTTCTCATAAGAGTGAATGACCCTTCGTTTTTAGACTATGAGAAGGTCACTGTCATGAATTTTAGTCTAGTCGCCAAAGAAATTACTGCCAAAGATCCCAAAATGAGGTAAATATAACATGTTTGTTACTACCTGACTCTTCCAGGACCACTTTAAAACAGGAACCTCTACTCCAAAAATACCATTTAAGTAATTTATGACTAATAATATAATAAAATATAATCTATATGAGCTAAGAGCATACTTTTGCTGGCTTGTTGTATCTACTTACACCATCCAAAATTACTTGTTACTTACTTTTTGTTTCAGTGTGGTCCCTATCATGGTCCATATAAAGGATGAAAATGATAATTTCCCAGAGTTTACGGAATCCCTGTATACAGTGTCAGTGCCTGAAAACTGTGGTGTTGGCACTACAGTCGCTTGGGTGCAGGCTTTAGACCAAGACTCAGATAATTATGGCACAAGAGGAATAAGATATACCAGTCTTAGTGGGAGTATTGCCAACTTGTAAGTATTATTTGTTATTTTATTTGATTTGAAAAAATATTATGTTTATACCTAATTTCATAATCACTTTTATTCCTCATAATAAACTGGTACATTTGAGCACTCAGACAAAATATGAAAAATATCCAATGTTAAGTTTAAAAAAAAACAGTTTACTCTGATAAACACCCAAGTTATAGTATAGCATTAGACAAATAGTATATTATATACATATATTATATTGTAATAATAATATTCTGGTAAATCTGTCCTTTTTTTATTAACGTGTAAATTATTTGTTCTGGCTTTCTAGATTTAGGAGTGTTAGGCCCATAGCACACAGCGTATTTTAAACGCGCAAAAGACGCGCAGGAGACGCGCGTATAAGCACTTCAAACGATTCGGACGCAACTTTGTAACCTAAGCACACGGGGCGATCGTGAAACGCGCCTCTTCTGCACGTATACGCGCACCCCCTCCCCCCTCTCAGGCCGCTCCTTTATGCGCGCCGCGTTTGTATCGCTTCAACCGCGCTTCATGCGCGCGTTTGTATCATCAATGCAAACGCAACAATCGGCGTATACGGTGCCAAAAACGCGCGTTCGTAATACGCGCGTCGCCTGCGCGTTTAAAATACGCCGTGTGCTATGGGCCTTACTCAGATAGCTGGCAAAGTAATCTTTGAGTTAGAAGCTAATTGTTATAATCATGACATATATTGAGAAACTACAAAAAAAAATCTCTCTCTTCTAGATTATACCTCAATCCAGTATCAGGCGTTATCACCGTAAAACAAGCCGGCGGTGGTAGTTTCGACCGGGAACTGATTTCCCAACACTACCTCACGGTCGAGGCGAGAGACGACCTCGGGCGAGGCAACCGTAACACAGTGCAACTTGTTGTAAACATTGAGGACGTGAATGACAACGCACCGATGTTTCTAGCTAACAAATACGAGGCTAGATTGCTGGAGAATGAGAAACAGTTCGAGAATCCGCTGGTGTTGGAAGCTAGGGATATTGATTTAAATGGTAAAACTTTGAAATTATTATTTTAATGCTTAATGGTTTATTTATTGAGGTTGTGAATAGCAAAGCGATGTTTCGATGTTTCTACTTAATATTTTTTTAATTTTACTATATCTTCATTCATAATGAAAAAACAAAACGAAAGAAAGAAGATCCAAAGCGCCACTTATTATTTGATTAGAAAAAAGCACCCACTCTTATGTTATTTATTGCATAAGATGATTCTCTCCATTTTTTCAGCTGAACGTAGCCTTTCAGTCTTTTCGAGACTGTTGGCTCTGTCTACCCCGTAAGGGATATAGATATGGCTATATGTATGTATATTTTTCAGGAACCAAGAACAGTCACATAGAATACTCAATCGTTAGCGGAGAATATAAGAACAACTTCTCAATCGATCCTAACTTGGGTATCATCACGCCCATTGAAGGTCTAGATTTTGAGCAATTACCTGGAGACAATACTAATATAAGGCCAATACATTTGACAGTGAGTTTTACAAATGTTATATAGTTTTTTTATACTTTGCACTGACAGTTTTTGAACAAAATGTATTATCAAAAGAAGTTAGTAAAACATAAATTAAAAAAGGCATTTTCATGAATATCAAACATCGTTATATATTTCTTTCTACTAACAAAACAGCGGCACTGCAGACCTGGTGTAGAATTTACATCGGTCACTATAATCCCGTAAAGGAGGACTGTTTCCATTGGAACAGTAAGTACGAGTCACGAGTGTATGAGTACATTCCATGGAATTTATGATTAACCATTAATTACTGTTTGCGACTTATAAAAAAAGTAGTCAATAAAAAAAATACTGACGAATAATTAGGAGGTAACAAACTCAAAGGTGATGCCGCAGTCAAAAGCCAGTCATCATCCTCATGGCAACAGTTTTGCAAACAAAAGTTAGTGATTGGCTAGGGTGGCCACCTTTTTTTAAGAAAAATAGTATTTTTTTTTATCAAAAAAATAAAGTACTTTTGGGAAATTCAGGAAAAAAAATTTAGTACACATCTATTTTCACTCATATTTTTATTTTTCCATTAGTATTTATTATTACTTTTCGCGGTTACATTTACATCAAGGTTATATTTATTTTTAAAATAATTTTAGGCATAATACATTTCGTTCGAAAATTCCCTTTACAGCGCTGCGGGTGCGTTCCATTCACAGTTAATTAAAAAAAAAGCGCGACAATAGAATTAGCGATAAAAATATAGTATCTATCTTTCGTCCTATATTGCTTTTCTATAATATATAGTACAAATGACTAAAATATAGTACGATACTTTACGGTTGGCAACACTATGATTGGCTAAAACGGTAACGATGTTGCCAGGTCCGTGCGCGTGATTTCGGCACGCCCCCGCTGTCGTCCGCCGTGCCCGTCACCGTGTACGTTCAGGACGTGAACGACCACGCGCCGCTGTTCCAGCAGATGCTGTACAAGAGGTCCATCCCCGAGGACATGCCTGGTGGCACCAGTGTCTTAGAAGTGAGGATGTGTTCTCAATAATATAATGCCGCAGCACTATAGAATAGAATTCATATCTTTCCCGTAGATGTCGTTAAAGTGCCGTGTGGTTCCCGGCACCAATAAAAAAAAAGAATAGGACCACTCCATCTTGTTCCCATGTAGGTATGTCGTAAAAGGCAATTTAGGGATAACTTGGGATTCCTCTTGTCGGCGATGGGCTAGCAACCTGTCACTATTTGAATCTATATTCCATCATGAAGCAATATAGCTGAAGGTAGCCTTCCAGTCTTTTCGAGACTCTTGGCTCTGTCTACCCTGCAAGGGATATAGACGTGACTATATATATGGATGTATTCTCAAATTAAAAAAAATCGATGATGATAGCTAGCAATCTATCGCTATCTCATTTGCATTGTAATTATTAAGTTCTCGAGTTCTTAAATTCAAAATATTGTTTGTTTTTTTTTTATTTCCCAGGTGAAAGCAAGGGACTCAGACGGCTCATCGCCAAACAACCGCGTCGTGTACCGCATTCAGAGAGGGGCCAGTGATAAGTTCGTGATAGATTCACGCACCGGGGTCGTGTCGGTGGCGAACGGGTCTAGTTTGGACCCGGACAAGACTAACCCTAAGAGCAACCGGTATACTCTGACTGTGGTTAGTGTTGTGTTGGGATTTAATGTAATATGTTTTTTTCCAATTTAAATTTTGCTTATTCGCAAAATTAATTAAAACACAATTCGAATTTAATTAGGGACTAGCTCATTCTTTATGATTTGTTGCTATTATGTTTATGTGTCTACCCTCACAAAAAAAATCCGAATTAAAAAGTGACCACGAATGACGTTTTACTTTCCATCTCCAATCAAATTATGATGATTAGTATTATTTTATCGCTTTCCTCTCTGTTTCATTCTAAATACTAAATTTTGGTAATTTTTCCCGACTGAACATAGCTTCAATGAGTATTTTTATTCCACTTTGAATTTAAGTTACTTTTATCTGTCGCACTTTCACATTTGTATAATTTCACTAGGTGGCATTAGATGGCGGTATAGGCGACCAGCAACTGAGCGCGGCGGTTCTCGTGAACATCACTATTGTAGACGTTAACAATAAGCCGCCAGTGTTAGTTGAACCCGGGACCGTCACCGTAAAGGAAAACACTGAGGTGAGAATTGAGAATATAGAGTTTTAGAGCGATATAAAAAAAAATAACATACGGGATATATAAATAGTAACCAACTTATTATAGTTAAAAGGGTAGTCGTGATAATTTATTTATTTATTTATTTACGCCAATAATACAACGGTAGTAGTACACCTCTTACAGTATTTTATAACGAATGCCAGCAACACATAAAATATCTTTCCTAACTAGACGAAAATAAGTCTTTTCAGTTACGCTTTAGGCCCAAAAACCACTGAATCATTATTTTTTTAAATGTGGTTTCAGTACCACACAGAGTTTTATTTTCTTTATTTCAGAATGTTTAACACCTTACTTCCTTCTTATTAAAGTAACTTCCGTTTCCAACGCGTAAGTGTAGGTAGACGAAGCGGCCGAACACAAGTTAAACTATATTGAGAAAGAAGATTTATTACTAAGATACCATTTTCAAAGCTTCCCTTTGATAACGCGAAAACTGAAGGGGTTGAAATAGGGTTAGAATTCCGTGTCAGAAATGTTTATATTTACCAAACAATATACCAAATTTCTGTTATCAGGTCGGCACAGTTATCTATCGCGCCGAGGCATACGACCCCGACGACCAACCAGTACTGAGATATTCCATAGACAGTACCGGTAGCATTGCCAGAAATGAAGATGGAATACAGGTACCTGTTACCGAGTACGATTATATGGCGCTATGGGATCTCAATTCTGTTGACGGTACTTTGAGAATTGTAAGGTGAGAAACTACCATTTTACGCCACGACCAATGTGCCCCACTTTTTGATTATGAATTAAAATATTGTCCTTGTCCATATCAGCAGATTGGAATGATACTAACTTGGCGTAGCCATATGCGTTTTAAAATCTCTTACTGTTGAATTACAAAAGCTTATATATCTATCATTGCGATTGCGCAAAGTGCAGGAGTAAGCCTGTTCTTAGATTAAGAAACCTTCTTTTATCTTTTATAGTTATATAAAGATATAATCTTGTGATAATTGCCCCTTTTATCACTTACAGATTACTCGACCGAGAAAAAATCGAAACTCTCAAACTAATAATAACAGTGGAAGACATGGCCGCTATAGACGGTGGTCCCGCACAGACCGCCACGGCGACTCTTACTATTATTATAGAGGACGAAAATGACAATAATCCTAAATTCAGAAAACCATACTATAAGACCTCAGTGACTGAGAACTCGAAAAATGGCGCGCATATTGCGACAGTGATCGCCGATGACGCGGATAAAAATAGGACTATGACGTATTATGTTGAGGGTAAGGATGGTTTTGAGTGATCTTATTTAACATATAATCCAGATTAACTGTCCATGAAGCGAAGGAGATTCGCTTTCAGAGAGAAATAAATTTTTTATCATAATTTTATAATAATAATTTTACTTTAGAATAAAATTAAAATAAGCGCAACAGAGGCAGTATTTGTAAATTAGCGTTCGTCATATCATGTAACATAACAAGTCAGAAGACACTTTATACTGCCGACAATGACTCGCTCGACCAAGCTATAAAAACGGTCAAAACCACCCGAAAACCCACGTAGTTTAAACTTTTAACTTCTTCTCTTCCACGTAATTATCTTACACTCTTAGGGTGCAGATAGCCCTTTACTGATAATACTATCAAATCTTCTTTCCGACGATGAACGAGAAACTGCGAGAAGCGAGTAATATAATCGTTTCTCGCTGTTTCTCGTCAGCAATTAGACGACTTTATATTTATTTTTAGTTTATACACAATTCTTTTAAATTATCGTATTTTAGGTCCCGAACAACTTCTGGGTATGATCCACATGGAAGCCCCAACAGGCGAGATAGTAGTGGCCAATCGCATAGACCACGAATTGTACCCGTGGATCAATTTAACTGTGAAAGCGGTTGATAGTGGAGTACCGCCTAGGTATTCCGTCGCTGATTTATTTATACAGGTATATATAATTGATTTAAATCATTTTCTTCTGTGCAGTAAAAGGAATTTCATTTTAATCTTAATCGCTTAATCTTCTTAATTGCTGAAGGTCACATCCTTGAAACGCATTCATATCTTGATGTAGCCATATGATGACGGTTTAGACTATACCGTACTGAATGTAAATAGTTGTAATTCATTGAAATTTAATCAATAGTATTAATAAAAACCGGCGATGGCTGCATCTGCCTTAAACTATTATATGCCTAACTTAACTAGGTCAAAAGTAACTTCTCTTTTCTTAATTTCTCGTTAAAATTAAACTTTGCCTTAAATCTATCAGTTCTATGTGGTACCCCCAATTTTTAACTATAACATGTACACATTAAAATTAATTGTACCTTGCATTTCAATTACAAAAATAAAAATTAATTCATAGGTGTTAGATGAAAACGACAACAATCCGATATTCGAGTCGTCATCGTTCGAGTATCGAGTGAGAGAGGACGTTGAACCAGGAACAGTTATAGCGAACATACTGGCGAGAGACGCGGATTCTGGAGAGTACGGGAAGATCTCTTATCTTTTAGACAGGATGTCTACTCAGGTAAATATTTACAATTAAGGGCTTTTTCTTTTTTATTTTGTATTTTCTCTTGTATTATGGGCCTATCAGTAGCCTGAAATAAATGGATTTTATTTTTTTTTATTTTCATATTCATTTATTTGCCAACTAAGTTTAGGTACATTGGTCATAAAAATAAATAGGTATGTATAATAATAGTATTTTAAAATCTCAATTCTACCATTAAACCAAACAGCTGAACGTGGCCAATCAGTATTTTTAGGACTGTTGGCTCTGTCTACCCCGCATGGGATATAGACCACCATATAGCCGTCGAGCCTGTAAAAAATGATGATAGTCGATTTTTTCTTATAAAATCTATGATTAAGCTACTATCTTTATCCATTCAAGAAATCATTGCATTAAATCGTTTCCAGGGCAAGTTCCTCATAAACCCAGAGACGGGGGCATTAACAGTAGCCGAGTTTCTGGACCGGGAGACGCAGCCAGTGTACAACCTGGTGGTGGAAGCCTGGGACAACTATCAGTTCGGCTTCCTCAGCGGAGAGAGTCGCAACGCTTTCAAGCAGATTGTGTAAGTGGCCCTTCTCCCTCATTTTCGCTCGTCCCGATTTCCATTAACACCCTCTATTGCTTTGCTTATGTTTTTCACTTCATTTTCAGTCATGTATTTTATATTATACTTACATATAATCACGTTTATATCCATTGCGAGACAGAGCCAATAGTCTTGAAAAAACTGATAGGCCACGCTCAGCTGTTTAGATAGATAGACTTTTTATTGCACCATAAGAAAAAAAAACAGAAAAAAAAACATGGGTATTGAGGTAAAAAGGCGGACTTATCGCTAAAACAATCACTTCCAGTCAATCTTAGGGTGTAGCTTAATTGTAGGGTTTAGCTTCGAATTGAGATTCAAATAGTGTCAGGACTAGCCCATCGCCTAAAAGAAGAATCCCAAATTTATGAACCTATTCCTTACTTACATATGTATTCTATAAAAGAATACAAAAAACAATTAAGCATTAATTTGATCTTTAAAATCGAGGCATCCAAAGTCACTTAACCAGTCTGTTAGGTTAGGCAAAACCACATCACCTAACCCCTTTCAAAAATAGACTTCATATTTATTTATGTATGTAAATAAATAATATAAATACATTATTTAAAAATAATTTACAGAGTGTACATAGAAGACGTTAACGACAACCCGCCAATACTGCAGCTTCCTGAAGAGTGTACCACCATCACGGAGTTCCACAACCCTCGAGAGCCCATCGTGTCCTTATCGGCTACTGACGCGGATGATCCGGCTTTACCAAACGGCAGGGTTCAGTTCCACCTGGTCGGCGGAAAGGGACATGGTGAGAACCAGTTTAAGTAGCGCTGCCACCCCACTCAATTTAATACGTAAATACAGAATTGCAATTATACATATACGATTTTATTGTGAATGCTATAAATGATACTGATTTATGTTAAAAAAATTGCGATTCCTATCTATATACATACATATGGTCACGTGTATATCTCTTGTGGCATAGACAGAGACTTCCTATCTACTTTAAAATAAATAATTTTTCATTTTGCTTACCCGTGATACGAGGGCCAGAACCAGCATTATAATTGCTTTAGTTAATCAGCTAGATATGTATGTTGTGCAGTATTATGGGAATAAATAAATGATATTATTCTAAACAGATCTATTCCGCTTCGACCAAGTCGGCGGCGACGCAAACACGGGCCGCCTGTTCGCAAAGCAATCGCTTCAAGATCGCTTCGGGAACTACACGTTGTTGGTAGAAGCGAGAGATCTAGGTGTGCCTCCGAACACGGTGCGAGGCGAACTGAGAATATGTGTGTCGGATTACAATGACCACGCCCCCGTGTTCGTTCATCCCCCCCAGAATGTTACCATAAAAGTTCCTGAGGTACGTATTTAAAAAAAAATTGTAGACGATCTTTTTCTCGGTAATAAATGATAAGTGTAACTCCTACACGGTGCGAGGCGAATTGAGAAGAGGTGTAGTAGTGCCATCTATGTCTAGAAGCTGCATGCTTATTTGAAAGTTCTTTACTTATACCAACTCGACGTCACAGAGTCCTTAGAATTAACATAACATAACACAATCACATCTACAGGGTGACTTTTAATTCAACTGCATAAATTTTACTGTTAAGTGTACTCATCTAAAGGATATTTAAAAACGTTAAAAAAATTATCGGTTCATATTTCAGAAAGTACTAAAAAAATAAAAGTATCAAAATCCACGCTCCTAAATACGTCATATCACCCCGGCCGGCGGAAAAGCGACGCGTAAGATTCAGAGGTCAACGACACAATTCATTCAGCTGAGCGATCTCGACAACTCTGTACTTTACTTGATCTTGATACTAGAAAAATAATTTATTTTTTAAGACATCTGTATTTATGCGTGTGACGTAGTTTTTGAGGATTTTTTAAATGTGAGAATGATGACGTTTAATTAAAATAAAAATAGGCTCAAACGGCTCAGAAGCATGGGTATAGTCTATGTTTAAAAGGATGCAGTTGTTTTAAATGTCACCCTGTATAACGCTAAGAATTGATCTCCAATGTAGTACCTACTATTAGAGGTTATTTCAGAAGAAAAAATCATTTCCTATCAATGCAATTTCCCATTAAATACGAGAACTGTTGATATAACCACCACGGGGGAATTACAAGGATCCTGTGTTAGGAAATGATTATGAAACCTGATTTGAAAGGTCCAACATATTTAATCCTACTGTTGGTACTGCTGCGAGCTTAAGACCATTTACTACTATGTATGTGTATTATCTTGTAGTGTATGCCGGTTGACTGGAAGAGATCTTTTTATCAGATAGATCTGCCGTTTCACAATCTTCTTATATATGTTTCCATATATTTTGTTTTATGCAATAAAGTTACAACAACAACCATTTACCCTCGACCTTGCTAATGACTATTAGCTGGTATCTTATTGAAGCTCATAAAATCTGCGAGCAGTGAACGAGTCTAGAGGCGAGACACGAGTTTAATATAGATTCATCTATTCAAATTGTTGTAGAACGCGACAGTGGGCACGCTAGTAGTAACTGTCCGCGCTATAGACGCGGACATCGGCGTCAACGGCGCAGTTCGTTACCGGCTGAGACAGGACGCGGGCGGCGGCTGGAGGAGCTTCTCCGTACACGCCACCAGCGGCGCGCTGCGGAGCGCCCGCGCGCTGGACCGCGACCGGCAGACCACGTACCAGGTACGAGCACACAGCACCAGCGGAGCGCCCGCGCGCTGGACCGCGACCGGCAGACCACGTACCAGGTACGAGCACACAGCACCAGCGGAGCGCCCGCGCGCTGGACCGCGACCGGCAGACCACGTACCAGGTACGAGCACACAGCACCAGCGGAGCGCCCGCGCGCTGGACCGCGACCGGCAGACCACGTACCAGGTACGAGCACACAGCACCAGCGGAGCGCCCGCGCGCTGGACCGCGACCGGCAGACCACGTACCAGGTACGAGCACACAGCACCAGCGGAGCGCCCGCGCGCTGGACCGCGACCGGCAGACCACGTACCAGGTACGAGCACACAGCACCAGCGGAGCGCCCGCGCGCTGGACCGCGACCGGCAGACCACGTACCAGGTACGAGCACACAGCACCAGCGGAGCGCCCGCGCGCTGGACCGCGACCGGCTGACCACGTACCAGGTACGAGCACACAGCACCAGCGGAGCGCCCGCGCGCTGGACCGCGACCGGCTGACCACGTACCAGGTACGAGCACACAGCACCAGCGGAGCGCCCGCGCGCTGGACCGCGACCGGCAGACCACGTACCAGGTACGAGCACACAGCACCAGCGGAGCGCCCGCGCGCTGGACCGCGACCGGCAGACCACGTACCAGGTACGAGCACACAGCACCAGCGGAGCGCCCGCGCGCTGGACCGCGACCGGCAGACCACGTACCAGGTACGAGCACACAGCACCAGCGGAGCGCCCGCGCGCTGGACCGCGACCGGCAGACCACGTACCAGGTACGAGCACACAGCACCAGCGGAGCGCCCGCGCGCTGGACCGCGACCGGCAGACCACGTACCAGGTACGAGCACACAGCACCAGCGGAGCGCCCGCGCGCTGGACCGCGACCGGCTGACCACGTACCAGGTACGAGCACACAGCACCAGCGGAGCGCCCGCGCGCTGGACCGCGACCGGCTGACCACGTACCAGGTACGAGCACACAGCACCAGCGGAGCGCCCGCGCGCTGGACCGCGACCGGCAGACCACGTACCAGGTACGAGCACACAGCACCAGCGGAGCGCCCGCGCGCTGGACCGCGACCGGCAGACCACGTACCAGGTACGAGCACACAGCCACAAATTACGCAAACATACCTACCTACTTAAAAAACTATCACTGTCCCGTTTCACATAATAATAAAAAGTGAAACAGTGATAATTTTTCACGCAATAAAAACGGCGTCGCGCTTTTCTTGGTACCGGGGGCGGGTACTATGTCACTATGGAATCAATGGCCGCCTCTCGGCCTCCTCTTTCTGTCCGTGGGAATTCAAGTGGTAACTATGTAAAACCACTTGTTCTAATAACGTGGCCAACCCATTCCCACTTCACCCTAGCCACCGTTTTTCTACATAGACCACTTTCGTCGTGCAGAAAATTGTACTATTATCAATTTACTACCTACTTTTTTAAACTAAATAAAACTTAATTACACATTCGTTTACAGCTCAGAATCGAAGCGTACGATCTCGGCCTACCAACGCCTCTAAGTTCAGACCTCGACCTAACAGTATACGTTCAAAACGTCGACAGCTACAAACCCCGATTCCCGGAAAAACATCTAAATTTAAACGTCACTGAGAATTCTTTAGAATATTCTGTATATCTTCCTAGTGTAGTGGAAAGAGATGAGATTGACAGAGGAGATGAGCCGGTGTTGCCAGTCTGTTATTATATCGTGAAAGGGAATGAAGACGTCGCCTTTGAGCTACATAGAAGCACGCATTTGTAAGTTTTTTTTCTTTATCTTTTTATGTAAATCTCGAGTTTTAAATAACGTATTGAGATAAAAATATACACCAGTTTTTATTTTAGTTAAACCTTATGCCATACAATTTTCACAGACAACAACAAACAGACAGACAAGAAATTAAAAAAAAATATTTTTGCTTTCTATTATTCATTCTAAGTGTCGCCCTATCCATTTCAGTCAAAAATACTAAATGTACCTACAGACAAAATATTTTTACTGTTTTATTATATGTATAGATTATTACCAATTTATTAATGTAATTTGTAAACAATCGTGTGTACGTAATATTATTTTTAAAAAAATCGCCAAGTTATGTACTTTACTCAAATGTCAGGTAATCAAATTTTTATACAAGCCTACAATTGCAGATTATCTACAACGAAACCCTTGGATCGCGAGCAAAAATCTGAATACCTCCTAACGATACTAGCGTCCGAAGATTGCGTGGCGACGCCCAAGTACGAGCCAGAAGTAGACTCCCTCAGTACTTTGGCCGTCAAAGTGACGGTCACCGACATAAACGACAACCCGCCGAAATTCACTCGCAAGATCTTTACCGGGGGCGTTACTACTGAAGCTGATTTTGGAATCGAGTTTATGCATGTCAAAGTAAGTATATTGGGTAAATCTATCGTTTTACTCCAGTCACTGCAATGTTTGATGCCTTCTTCACCGCTTTCTTTGCATTGGATTGACAGTACATTGGTTTCTTCTAATTTGTTTTATCATTTTATTTTTATTAAACACTTCCTTTTCACGAATTCGTCCTGTCCTTTTCACGAATTTATTAATTAATTCATCTGATTTTCGGTCATCCAATCTTTCTAAAGATTGCTTCTTTCATCAAAGGTGTTTATTATAAATTCTTCAAGCAAGGCCATTTTTTTTATAAACACCTTTGATAGTTAAAACTATATGAAACTCATTAGATTTTTACAACCGTGCAAATAATTTCTTAAATTATAATATTCTTCCTGCCGTACACAAAGAAGTTAAGTTTAAAAGAAGTTTATTTCATTATATGCTATGACCATTCTATCACAAAAATTTTCTTCCACAGGCCATCGATTTGGATGAAGGGGACAACGCTAAAATCAGCTATTACCTGCTGGGCGAGGTGAAGGAGACGCTGGCGGAAGGGCTGGAGCACCTGGCCGTGGCGCCGTTCCTCGTGGACGTGGACAGCGGCGCCGTGGCGCTCAACTTCGACCCTCAGAAGGGCATGAAGGGATATTTTGATTTTAAGGTAAGTCTTTAAGTTAAAGTTTAGGTTAAGTTTCATATATTTTTCAAGGATTTAAATACCACGGTTAGATACTACGGTGGACCTAAAAATAAAATAGACCTAAAATTTGTAAAATACGGCTGATGACAGGCACAGATTTTATGGTAAATTGCTTTCGCAACTACGTCATAGTTATCTTTCTATCATGCAGAAAGGCACAGGTTACAAACCCGACTCACCCAATACAGGAGCCATGGTCAAAAGCATACTCCGGGCTCCTCTCTGGAGTGGTGAGGATGCAACCGGGACTAAAGCCAGGAGGAAGAAGAAGCAGTCGGTAGAGGATCCCTTCATATATTGGGATCTAGCTAAATATACTCTAGCATACTCGTATGAGACACTACTATACTGCACTCATAAATTGAATTTCAAAACTATACTTTCCACAGGTATTGGCCAACGACACAGGCGGTTTGCAAGACGAAGCGCACGTCTTCATATATCTACTACGCGAAGACCAACGCGTCCGTTTCGTTCTACGCTCTCACCCGTCAGAAATCAGGGAACGCATCCACTTATTCCGAGACCGCCTCGCACGTGTAACGGAATCCGTAGTCAATATAGACGATATGAGAGTACATGAAAATAAAGATGGCTCCGTGGATAACACTAAAACTGATTTGTATTTACATCTTGTGAATGGTCAAGATCATTCGGTCTTAGAAGTGGAACAGGTTTTGAAGATCGTTGACAAAAATATTGAGCAACTTGATGGATTATTCAAGGTAAATTCCTGAATGTACCTACTGTATTTATTTAACACTCCATAATATACCTAAGTAATTACTCGTACTTGTTCTGATTGTGATTTACTTCGCTCTTTAATTATCCATTAACCCACGTTTTTCTGACTTTACGAAGAAGTTGTTTCTCTGAATCTTCTTTACGGTTAATCAAAAATTAATAAGAATATCACGTCATCAAATGACTCGTTAGTATTCTATTAAGAATCTTAAAATTCAAATGTAAACGAGTATTCAAATATAAGCTTCAAGTTCTAGTGGAGCCAGTATGGCCTGGCATAGCATGACGTTTTAATTGCGCGATAACCCGTTGTCCCGGTTTCACGTCATGAATGATGAATTCAGTGTTTAGGACTTATTTTCTCAAGGTAAAAGCCGTAAATTTATAATCACCAGGAGTTCAATGTCTTGGACACTCAGCCGGCGGAATACCAGCCACTCACTGCGGAGACTCTTTCTTCAAACCAAACGGTCTTCTGGTTGGTGTGGACCACTCTCTTCTTGGCTGTACTTCTGGTGCTATCTCTGATGATGTGCTTGTCTCAACGAGCTGATTACATTCGGAGACTGAAGGCTGCCACTGCTACTGCTTATTGTAAGTGTGATCTAGATCATAAAGCTTTATTCCTATAATGTATTTTAGTTGATGACGCTTTCATTCGCCGGCAATCTGGTGCGTACATTCATGAGCAGAATACAGAAGAAAGTACCTTGGCTCCTCATCGATGAGACGAAAATCTTAAAGTTTCTCGCCTCGAATAATTGTTCTTATAAGTTTACAGCATGACCAGATTTAGCCAAAGTTCTGCAATAGTAGCTAATTTGACCAATTGCATTCAAATCTGACCACCTAAAATGTTAGCTTACCTATATACATACCTATTACTCTTAATTGATGAGTTTCTCACCTCCGAACAAATCTGGTTAGATCACGCTGGACCAATGATATACACACATATAACCTTATATCTATTTGCAGCTTCACCCACACCTGGCGAATCGGACATGACCATCCGCAGTTCCGGCGGAAGAGTCCCAAACACAAACAAACACAGCACGAAAGGCTCTAATCCTATATGGCTACACGCGTACGAAAACGATTGGTACAAATCTGACGACCAATTGAGTCATTCAGAACGAGACTCACTTGACGAAAACGCAGTAGACCAAGACTTATCAAACGAAAAACCTTATTTCATAACCACAGGGGCTTTCCCTTCCATAGAGTCGAACGAAACGGAACCACAGACTAACCAAACCAAATACGACTTTTATCAGCAATTGGAGCAGATGAAAAACGCCAAAAACATGGAGACGACTGAGCTATGATAGGTTAAATGTATGTGCCTTTGTAAATTATGTACTTATCCTCATAGAATTAATATCAATAAATGCTCTTATTAGTTTTTATACTTTGTTTGATTCACTGAATAGAATGCGAAAACCTTGAAAATGTGTTCCTAGATATTTGTTTGCAGTTTTTTTTTGTTTGTTTGTTTGAACTGTTGGTTTTCCTTTTTAAATAAAATAAATAAAAAATAAAATAGCATTTTAAAAGTTATGCCAAGAACCACGAGAATCAACAAAATCAAGTTTATTTGAATGTAACTGTTTAAATTTAAATATTACATGTTTGGATTTTATTAAGTTGATATCTCTCTCAGATATCTCTTATCAGCAGCCGCCATCTTACTTTTTTTTGTCTTTATTTAAGGACTTGCCGCCATCTTACTTAAAATTATGAAATACTAAAATTTACAAACTCAAATAAGTTTATTTAAAAATCCAATCAACAATACATGATTGCATTTAAGTAGGTGACGAAACGTTTCTTGCGCGCGAAAGAAATGGTACCTAACTTGTGAACACAACAAATTTCAGACCGACATTTGAATACCAAGAAGTTTAGGAAAAGCTTAAGCCTAAATCCTCTTGAAACTTATGGAGCTGCGCACGTTTGTGCGCGCACTAAAGCCCTCTTTTCAGCGGCCACCATCTTGTCCAACACATCCTGCATTTCCGGCCATGGTAGGTACCGTTGATTTATGATGAAGATCTTGTGAACGCTTGGGTTCCGAAGGTCCATAGTGCGAGAAATGTTTAAACGATTGTGCGTCGAGAATACCGTGTCTACCTGAAATACAGCGTTCATTTATAAGAGAGCGTCAGCGGTTTGACGTAGTAATAAAAAGCGAAACTTGCGATAAAAACGGCGTCGCGCGTACCATGCTACGGAGGTTGAGCATTAAAAAGCATGCGTTATATACATAATCCGCATCCTATCGCAATACTGCCGATGACACCCTTTTCAGAATAAGTAACGTTAGTTTTATATCAACCACGATGTTTTTCTTTAACGTATGAGCATCGAACTGTGAGCGAAAACTACCTACGTAAGATTAATAATTTTAATAGGCAACGCAATGTAGGTACCTTTAGGTAACCATGACCCACGTTTCCCATTACCAAGGTCCGACAGGAGTCGCTTCGTTAAATTACCTGACTTAGCTATTAATAGACGCGGCCAAAGGTCCATAGTTCATTCTTAGGAGGAACCAGCAATGATTATGACTTTGCTAAATGAGACTCCCTTTTCGACAATTAATTCAAATGCCTTATAAATGCCTTATAAATACTCGTAGAACAAGTATCTACTTATGTCAATTAATAATTTTTACAACATTGAAGGGAACACAATCGGTGTTAAAACCTAATTATAGTGCCTATCTTTAATCACTTCTATGAGAACATAAAACAATCGCAAGAAGTAGGTAAGTATATCAGTGAGAAACCACTTACTTTATTGACACATGCATTGTAGATCGAATAAAATAGAATGGCAAGCGCAAAACCAGTGACCGTGAAGAGAGGAATAGTTTCCCAGTATACTCTTACCACGTAGAGCAATTGTAGTCGTTTGGTCCATGGCATATCATACTGATTAGGAGGCACTAAGTTGGATGATGTACGGACACAAGTGGCTCGAGTCTCCACGACCTTTCTTCTCAGAATTACGGGCGAACATTTCGCCGCCACCTTTAAAAATTTCGATAGCATTGAAATAAAAAAAAAATATAAATTAAAATTCTGCCAAAAATGAATGCCTGACTACATTTGCAGAATTCGCTATTTTAGCATTTGGCAAGTCTTCTTGACACATATTCTTTATTTGAATCATCGAAAAAGCTAAGTTAAAATCTTCTTCGTATTTAGCTAGTCATACCTATTATACACGCACCTAAGGTAAAAGCTCCTAATACGGCGGTAGTCAAAATCGCTTCCAATTACGGTGGTATTTATATTTCTTAGTTTTATTCCTGTTCTATTCAGTGTAAGTACATCATAACGCAAATGTGTTATTCTAAATTTATTACGTCACGACTTAACTGACATTTGCAACTACAACACATTGGTAACACAACAAAATCAATCAGTCTGTGTCACGGCATCGACAGGACAGGTGTTTTCATACAAACGCGGAACAACAAAATTAAGTACACTAATATTTACAAAGGCAATTTTTCGTATTAATAAGCCGTTCAAGTTTGTTTATGAATAACTTATAGCATTTCCCTACTTTTAAATTTTTAAATTAAATAGCTTGTTTCACGTTTGTAACTCAGTTTTTACCCAAAAAATAAGAAATAAAATACCGCCGTAATAGGATACGAATTTTATAGACTAATCCTAACTCGGTGGTATAACTCCGTAATAGGAAAAATACTGATAAAATTTAATTGTTTATAACTTTCAAATTATTAAGTTTTTGAATCAGTTACAAGTTCAATTGAAATAATTATTAATCTCATAAATTATTAACCATATTCTGAGGTATGTGTTCTCAATTAGAAATCTAGTTAAATAATAAAACTGTTGAGTACAAAATGTTAGTTTCTTAGGAGGGGTAAAAATTGAGAGGTGTGTTTTAATTTATCACAAATAATATCCTGTGTATAACTGTTACTTCAGTTTTACACATCTTAGCCACAAAATAGTTGTCGTTTGATTAAAAATTTACACTCTTTTGTTAATCGGAATTTTGATGGGTCAGAATTAGGATTATTAAAAACACGAGTAGTTTTCCTAATACGGTGGTAGTTATTTCCAGGTAACTCTGTATTAGGTAATATGGTTTCCTATTATGGCTTTATTAATTAAACAGAAAATCACAAGATTTTAGGGTTTCGTAAATAAATAAAAAAATCGTCTTTTTTCTGATTCTTATTTTTTATAAATGTTTTTTTTTTTTGTAAAATCAAAAACATTGAAAAAATTAAATATTTTAATATCAATTAATGCAATCTACGTAATTGTTCTTTTCATTTTTTCATAGCTCAATTCAGGCAGCAGTGGCAGCGGGCAGCATTGACGCAAGTTTTAAAAGAGTTTTAAACTTTATTTTCATTATTTTATAGACCAGTAATCGCTCGAAAAAATAAAACTGTTGGTGACTGATGCGGCGTCGGTTGCTGACGACAGCCAGCAGTTTTGAAGCGAAGCTAGTCTAGTAGCGAACGTTTAAAATTCTTCCGAAGCTGTAAATGCTCTTCGGGCTGCTGTCGACCACTGTAACTGCAGCCTGAATTGACCCTAAACTTTACTTAGGTATCTTATATTAAGTTCACTTACCATTACTAAAATGATTATTTTTTAATATGTAAAACTTTTAGTTACAGTTTACTATCCTCTGCGGAGTGTTAGTTTTTGAAAGACTGATGTTATAAATATTTCATTATTGTTACTTTTTGTTCCTCTACGAAGTGTTGATTTTTGAAAGATTTTAGATGATTGTTATTGTTCGTCATTATTTCTTAGCCAAAGTAACTAATTGTAATAAAAAATAAAACTTAATTCCTAAATGAACCTGCATTTTTAATAGTTAAATCCGTGAAAGCTGTACTCACGCGTGTAGAAAACACTAAATAATAATATATACATATATATACTTTAAATAAATAATATACTTTAAATTCAAAGTCGTCTTTAATTTCATTAAAGTGAAATAATGTAATTAAATAGTCAATGAACGAAAAACTTACAATAAATGTACTTTCTGACCCTCCGTATTAGGAGCCGTCTACCGCAGTAATAGGCTCTGACCAAAATCATACCTCCGTATTAGGGAAAATCGACCTGCCTTTTTAAATATTTTTTTTAAATAAGAAATCGCATGAAAGGATACTTAGACTCAACAGCAATACAAAATTTAAATTCCATTTTAAATAATAATTTTGTTTGGAACCTTTAAAAATACTTACTTATGCTTATTTTTGCTTCTTACTTTCAAAAGTTGCGAAATACCTCCGTAATAGGTGCTTTTACCTTATATGCCCCATTATTTAATTTAAAATTTAATGTACTGTAAACCCATGACGGGCTACTTGCTGTAAATCAGTTAATACGCAATGCCAATTATTTAGATGCCGCGTCATACTGTTTCAGTTATACCCTTCTTACTAGGTTCTACAGTACTTGTACAGGTACCTACTTAGATGTAACTAACCGTCCTTGACCCTACACATCTAAATTGGTACCCTGCATGGAAGCTCCCAACAGCGACCACTGGGCAGGCCACAGAGGCATGAAGATTGCAGCAGGCCACGGTTTTTCGGCCTCGCTTATCAAAGCGGAAAATATTTTTTTAAAGTTCCTGGGTATAAAGGTTCGAGAGGTTCCAAGCACTTAAGAATGAGTTTAATTTTGGTCAATTTCACTTTTCATACTAGTAACTCTCTGTCAAGTTCACTTTTCATCAAAAAATAGGACCACTGCATCTCTTTCCCATGGATATCGTAAAAAGCGAATAATGGTACCTATAGAGAAATAGACAAGTTAATGCAACCTTTCATGCTGGTAGCAAAGAAAAAACATAGTGTATACTTCTTTTCCCGTGCCAATATGAAGGGAAAGGTTGGAATACTTTGCGATGTTCTGCTACCAATCGCGTACTAATAAGTGTCGGTGGTCAAATCGGTAAGGTGTCTAATCAAAACGCGGTTGCGCATGAAGGCACCGGTTCAAATCCCATGGTAGGTACATAGGCCATGTACCATAACATCGTGAGGGAAACCTGCACATTCAGGCATATGGATGTGTAACCATATGATCCAATAAGAGTTAGGATTCCCTGCAAAGCTTTCGGAGGTCTGATCGGCTGTTTCGTGTAAAAACCTGACTCACCCAATCCAGGATATAAGAGCTTACCCCGGGCTCTTCTCCAGAGTGGTGAGGATGCAACCGAGGCTATAGCCAAAAACAATAAGTGCTGCTACCAATCTGTCACTATCTCAAGTCTTAAGAGACTTTAGTTGTATCATGTCAAACAAAAAAACAGTGGGTGCCAGCTTTTCTTCTCGTTCAATTTGTGAAAGCCAATCATAGGAAAAGGCTAATAAACTTCTGATTATTTTTTTAGGCGCAGGGCTAGCAACCTGTCACCGTATCTAATTTTCGATCATTGAGCCATCCATGAGCCAGTGGTCTTTCAAACTATTCTGAAACACTTGGCTCCGCTACTCCGTATAAGGAATAAAGACGTGATATCTATGCATGTACAGAAAAAGAGGAACCTATTTTGATACATAAATATACATATTTCACGTCTATATCCCTTGTAGGGTAGACAGAGCCAACAAGTCTTAAAGACTGATAGGAATTACCTATTTTAATGGTTTATTTATTGTCTGATACCAATATTGTTGATGCCGCGCTACCGCATTGCTCTATAAAAATTTAATACTCTTTAGAGAGCTCATGCAGCGTTCTGCCGATTTCGTACGACCTCGGTCGCACCAACTCGCGACCAAAAACAGTTCAGCATGCGGGCGACTACGACATGCGAAAGTTGCCAGCTGTCACTTATGACAAAGCATCAACAAAGCGCTAAATCGGTGTCGTTGACTCCTTTTCCTATTTACCTCTCGAATTACCCTGGAGAAACTACCTATAAATAAGTGAATGTTAAAAATAAAAAGGGCAGAAGCTGTGAGGTTTAGCGCTGAAAGCGCTAAGTCGTTAACGCCAGATGTCGGTCGCTCAGACTGGTAATTGCGGATCGTAAGACCACCCAGTCGGCACGACCGAGGTCGATGATATATGATGACGATACTGATGGTTTCAAATAGAGTTCATTCATTTTTTATCCGAAATTTTTCTTTTATTCCCCATGTTCCTTAGAAGGTAGGGAATTATTTTACTCGTCCTACCTACTTAATTCCAAGGTGCCATATTCAACATAGATTTTATGATAGGAATTTTAATTGGAATTTATGGTCATAGTGGATTGTTTATTTAACATGATGAACTTTTTTCCCCTTTATAATAAATATGGTAAATATTTTTCGAAAAAATGATAATATATCTCGTAAATAGGCATAAGTTATTTATGCTTGACCTCAATCAGGCAGATAGAGCAACTCAATTTTCAAAAAATTAACCCCTCCCATTATAGTTGTCCCATGGTAGGACAAGTGGGACGCAAAATCGTCCCGCTTGTCTTCTACGTCTACTTCCATGAGACAAGTGACACTCCCTTTTATAAAATGGGCTATTCTCCAAAGGATTATCCGCAGGAGGTTTCTCAAATTGTATGTAGCTCTTGTACGAAAATGACTCATTATGTAGCAAACTAGAGCCAATCTTCAGGACCTTTCGACAACAGTGGCGCCAATTGGTGAGTAAAAACGATAGCCGTCTATCTACATGGAAATGAACTGCCGCTTGATTAAAACTTCTGCCGTTATCTGGACTGGATATCACTGGTCTAAAACTGGGGGGTAAAACCTAAATCAAAAATCATCTTCAATCTCTATTGCACTTGCACTCGTCAAGATCTATTCCCACATGAATTAAGCTACTCTTTCAGGAAACCTAAATAAAGCTCCACGGATTATTTACATACACAATAATTTATTGTTCCTTACAATTTAGTGAAGCTAAAATACAAGTTGTTTGTTGATTACAATTTGAAAAGCTTTAAATTCAATCTCCCAGTGTTAAACCAAGTGAACAAGCTTCTTTCTCCGTGAACACACCATTGTCTGCCACTTCCGCCTCTATTCTGCACTTCATATGGAGGAACCAAGGAAAGTAGAATTGGATGGGAGACCCGTGGAAATCATAACGCAGGTATCCTTACAACCACAATATATATTAGATAAAATTATAATATAATAGATCGCCGTATTGAAAAAAATCTAGATTAATCGTAACTTATCAGCTTATGAGATACACTGTAATTTATACTGAATGTTTTAACTATAGGAGCGTTTTTCATCATAGTAAAATATTGTGGATGAAAGAAAACTGACCGCTTCAATCATTCGTCAGTCTGTTATGTAGCACGCTACATTTACTAAACTTAAAAAAATGTTGGATTTCTAGTAAAAAAAAATAACACTCACTCGAGTCCTTCAATGAGCTCATTCGGCAATACCACTTACTTATATATACCCAAAATGTTCTTAACACTTATGAGCTTTACTTACATTTCATTGAAAAAAATTGCTAAGTGAATGTGGACCAGTGGTAAAAGCATCGAACGCTCCTTTACCTAAACATATGGCTATTGTACAACTTCACAATGCAATTTAGATCTAGTTAAAGTACAAATTCTTTAGGAATTATATAAATTCAAATCATGTAAATTTAACTAATCCTCAACTAAAAAGTGTAAACACTACGGACACATCAAAGTTGAACAGAAATTAATTTTGCTCTTACAGAAAATGTTTCTTAGAGAAAACAAACATTTTGCACATGAGAATCGTGTTTACTTAGATGCAGCAAGTAAATCGCAGTTTATATAACCAGATAGTTGATTCTAGAATGACAATGAACATTTATACAATTTCCTGTAATGTAGGACACTGATAGGGACTTGAAAGGATTGGGAAGTAGGAGGGGGTAGAGCCTGGGCTGTGGCGATGCGTGTGTGTATGTTACTGAAGTCACAACTGACTCATCACATGGCATACTTCCTTGTCCACTCGCGGGCTAGTTCATTGTACTTTTCTCTGTCAGTTTTGTAGATCCTAGCAATTTCTGGCACCAATGGGTCATCTGGGTTTGGATCGCATAGCAGTGAGCAGATTGAGAGCAACACTGAAAGAGGAAAACAAATGTAATTGACAAAATGAAATGTAACAAAAAGTATCAAATTACTCAGATATATTAGTCACACTCTTATTATAGAAATTCTCTAAAATTGAAACATCACACCAAATATACTTGAACACATACACCAAAGATGTCATATTGTAAACCCAGCATTTAATAAAAACTAGTACCTATTATTGTTGACTGCCTGATCAATTCTGTCTTAGACTAATTCTTACACAAATCTTATTTTAACATACAGTTTGGTTATCGTAGCTTTGGTTGTTTTTATTTTAGAAAATTAAAATATTATGGCATATAGTACCTATGCCACCCTTAACTTTCTCTTTACCTTATTCAAGACAGTTTTTAATTGATAAGTGTATAAAAAAATGTAATTGTTTTACGTTAAATTAAAAAGAAAAATCCCAAAAACATTAAAACAGTAAGCATTATAATTGTCTGCTTCTCAAGTTAGATATAACTGTTTCTATTTATCAAAAAACATGATGTATGCCAATCTTGGAACATTTAAAATATTTGTTATATAAAAGTTTCCAGTTCTTTAAAATAAGACCACTCATTTCTTTCTTTTGGGAGAAGCAAAAGGCTACTAACTGTATTCATCTTGTGCATCTTTTACCGTAAATCAATACGGATTAGGATTACCTGTCCAGGAGTTCAGATGGGAGTAGCTTTGTGTAAAAACCTGACTTACCCAATCCGGGATCACGGTCCAAAGGCCCAGGTGCGCCTCACCGAAGAGGCGAGGATGTCACCAGGATTAGCAACAGAAGGAAGAAGACATCATAGAACATTAGAAAATAACATATAGATATAAAAAAAATACCTTTGGATATGGTGAGAGCCGGTGACCACTGTGAGCGGAGAATATCAAGGCAAATGGAACCATTACTGTTAATGTTCGGGTGATAGATGCGTGTCGTGAACGCTACTTTTGGTGGTTTGAATGGGTAGTCTGTTGGAAAGTGTATGGTGAGGAAGAATACGCCACCCTGATAAGGACTGTCGACCTGGAAACAATAACACACTTTTATAAGTAATGATCATACATTGAATATACAGATACTTAAATCACATTGTTACCATATGCGGGAAAGACAGAGTAAACGAATTATGTGTGTCAGAATGGCGGGTGTACCTCACGGATTTTAATATCTGTTTTGGATTAAAAACGTACCTGATGTGTACCTCAGTGTACCTATCCTAAAAATCTGTGTACCTCCTTCTATGTAAAGATTTTTAATAAAATAGGTACACCCGCGGTCCTGACGTCAGGACCGCGGGTGTACTTCTAGTTAGCATATGTAAGTAAGTTAACTGTATATGTAGATTTGGTACCTCTTGTGTACCTGCAGAAACAAATATTAAATAAATAAAAAATATTAAGGGTGCTGAGAAAATGAAAAAAAAAAATAAAATAAAAAAAAAGGAACTCTTATAGGATCACTCTAGTATCTGTCTGTATGTGATTATACATTTATGTACAGAATTGTAACATTCCTAAATCACAAAATATATTTTTATGTATATTACAAAAAAATATTGCAATCTATAAAGGTCACATTCTGAAATCATACATTTAGCTTTTTCTTACATTATTACGAAGATCGTCATAACACTCCCATCGCTTGCCTCGGAAGGATACCTACACAAAAGTATATACTGTAGTAATGAACTAGAACTAGATCATTTATACATAAACATTTTGTTGTTGATATATGTTAATTATAATTTGTATTGTGCAACTTCTTTTCTGTTTTGTTCAGAATGTGTCATAACTGGCCAGTTACAAAAAAAAGAAAAAGAAAATTTTAACATGAAAAAAAATGTTTTTTTTTACATTTTCTCAGCACCCTTAATATTTTTTATTTATTTAATATTTGTTTCTGCAGGTACACAAGAGGTACCAAATCTACATATACAGTTAACTTACCTACATATGCTAACTAGAAGTACACCCGCGGTCCTGACGTCAGGACCGCGGGTGTACCTATTTTATTAAAAATCTTTACATAGAAGAAGGTACACAGATTTTTAGGATAGGTACACTGAGGTACACATCAGGTACGTTTTTAATCCAAAACAGATATTAAAATTCGTGAGGTACACCCGCCATTCTGACACACATAACGAATTCAAGACTCGAAAGGTAGCTCTGATCATGATTACTGCTGAAATAATGGAACTAAAATTCAGACCCAATGATATATTGCTAGCCAATCATCTCCTAGATGAATCCTGAATTTAAATTATAAGCCTTTCCATGAGTAAAATTTGCATACATAGAGCCAATAGTCTTAAAGTAGGGCGACGTTCAGTTCACGTTTAACTTTAGTCGCCTTTAACGAGAGTGCATCTTAAAGGGAAAGTCTTTGTTAAAGGGAAAGATATGGAGTGGTTCTATTCTAAAGTATCGGAAACCGCGCGTCACACTGCCAATCTGCTCAGGAAAAAACCAGCATGTACACAGCAGGTTTCTCTTCACCTTCAGCACGATAGGAACATTACTCCGTTAAAAAAAATTAAACTGTGCATTTTCCAAACACGGTTGCATATTATTTTTCATGATGAATGAACATGTATTAGGAAAAAAAAAAACAAATAACAAAAAGTAATCAGAAAAAGCTGTGTGGTTCCCTGAACTTCAGGACAGGACTACTCCGTCTCCATCCATGGTAGTCGTAAAAGGTGACTAAGGGAAAGGCTAATAAACTTGGCATTCCTCTTGTAGGCGTTGGGCTAGCAACCTGTCAATATTTGCAACTCAATTCAATCAACCTGTTGGCTCTGTCCACTCCACAAAGGATATAGACTTGACTATATGTAATCCTAAAATGCTAGGAGAGTACTAGATAAAATTTTGATTTTGAGTATTTTGTTAACACAGAGGATTCCTATGCAATAGGCAGAGCATAAGTATTTTCAGAACTAGACCTAGCCAGCATTAGAATTTCAGAATTTCAACTGGAACTGAAACTAACTTGGAACTCTTTAGATACATAGGGCATTTCTAAAATCAGTTGTTCAATCAGTCATTGAAAAATTAAGCATACGTCTAAGTGCTGATACTGTGATGAGTGACAAAAACCATAATCATTTGTTAGCAATTGGATTGACAGTCTTAGATATACCTGTTATGATAAATTTATATATCGTCATGAGTATTAAGATATAATCAGTAAGTATTGAACAATTGGATGTTAATAATATATTGATGATAAAAAATATTTAGTAATGAGGATGTCGCTTTATAAGCAAAGTGTGACATGACAATCTAATATGCAAACTAATAATCTTATAAATGCTAAAGTCTGTAACACCCCCAACTACACTGTATCATAGATTTGGACAAATTTTTTTATGACTAATAAATTATTGGCTTTGTAAAGGATATTTAACTTTATTAAAACCTTGTAAATGTTTTATGTGCAACAATTTGGTCTTTGTTACATTGAAAATTAGATAAAGAAAAAATGTTTAAATGAAGTTATTATCAACTGTTGGTACAAAAATTCATATAATGTACAAGCAAATTTACAAATTTTTAATTGGTTATTTAAAATATGAGAGAAAGTGTGAGCTGAAGCAGAACCAATATAGTGAAATTCCCATATCTCTGTCAATATGATGACAAGAAAATACATGATTTTTTGTTTCATGGCTTCAAAACATGAAGCAAATATTAACTTAGGATTGCTGGTAATTTAACATAGGTGATTATATACAGAACTTATTAGAATTAAATGCTTGAAAACTTATTGCAATCTATAAACTAACTTTTTAAAGACAAAAATAAGAAAAGAAAAACAATATACTTACTGGACCCATTATTGTGGCTTGCCAGTGAAATACTGAAAATAGAGAAAAAAAATAAGTTGCTGAACTCCCATCAAGGAATAATGACCCAAGTTGTCAAAATATCTGTGCTCAAACAAGGTCATTCACACCTCACATGTGAAGAGATAACAAATATACTAGATTCTACAATATATTTAGATATTGATAAAATATTTGCCAGCTTTAATGATAAACACAGGATTTTAGTGAAATATAATTCCATTTTATTGGATACTATCGATTTAATCCTGAAGAATCGTTTCAATGTTTACTTCATTCAAAACAGGCAAATTGCAAAATTTAAAACTAATTGTAGACATTGAAATTTAGATATCGTGAACCAAATGACATTATTTCTCACTATTATTATTAAATGAAACAATGAGTCACAAAAAGTGAGTAGGTAGATCAATAGGTAGGTATGTTATACATACGATCTTCGCCGTGTGGTCCTGCAGAACATTGTGCTGGTGGGTCTCTGCCAAGGTCTTGTAATTCCTAAACAGTAAAATATACCAACTGTAGACTCACAATACTATGAAACACAATGCTATGAACGAAAGACATGTCACATCATCACTCTGAAAATAAAGGATTCCTAGTATATCGCCTAAAACAGCTGTCAAAATACGTAAAAGGACTTGATGAATCATAACCACACGATTTCATCCGGGATATTTGACATGATACTGTATCAGAAAACCTAAAAACTGGCACATAATTCCGACATTTTATGAACGCCGTGTGCACAATTTGTCACCTTCATGGGGTGGTAAGGCACCGTTATCTCTTTATATGAAGACTTTCGCCACATTTATCGTTGTTACGCATTCAATTAAATGGTAATCCATCAACACTAGGAATTATCCAGAAGAAATTTTCAATTTATGGTATTCACAGTGACGAAACATTCACTACGAAGTCTTGATTTGATTTCAGTAACACACCATTTTGTAACACAAAAATCTTCGAAATAAACGTCGTAATCATCAATACGTACCCTATTAATTCGTTTTAACGCCATTTGATTATTTTATGTTGGAATAAATCGACTTTCAACTAGACAACGAAACTGTGAACCAAGGACCTTTGATTAGAGATTGCAAGATGGCTCCCGTCTAAACGCAAGAGTACCACCTAGTCGTTTTATGTAGTATTATCCAAATTCATTGAATAAGGATAAAACATTAAATGCTTATACAAAAAATAATAATAACTTATTATAAGAAACAATAATAATTAAAATAGAGCGCGGATTATAACAAAATTAACACACTATCAGCGAATGGAGAACAGCGAACAGGAAAATCGACAATTTACAAGTTGCGTTCTCAAAATTTAATTTTTTTGTAATTTTAGATACTGGCAATTAATTATACTTTATTTTTATTTTTGATTTTTGAGAAAAATATATCGTAATAACAATTCCCTGCGTTGAAAATTTTAGTTATTATTAATTATTCCGTTATCAAATATTAAATTTATAATGTAAAAAGCAGTTTTATCGATTTGTATTTCGGATTATAGATGGCAACAAAAGATTTTTCCGGAAATGACGTCCCTTTGAGGAGAAATTCTTGGAGTTCTTGGAGGCGTTATTTTTGGATACATTTGGTAGGTTTACAAATACGATACATAGTTATTTTAACACACTTTTTGCAATTTGAAACTTCCACCAGGTGAAAAGCGTACGGGATCTCATCGCTCTCAAAAATCTTATAAAAAATATATTATATGTATTTGCATGGTAGAATGGTCAGACTAAGTACTTACTATTCTCAAAAGGTAGGTAAAGGAAAACTTGCCTACTTTATTTTGCTATTTTTTCAAACTCACTCCCTCCAGGAAAAAGTGTTTTTGAGATAATTACTACTTTGTTCACCTACCTTTTCCCCTTTTGCACGTTCTTTCGCGGCTAACCTTTTAAAATTTTGCAACATATATTTTCTAGATTTTATCTGAAGTTCGGAAGTAAGTTAAGATTGTAAATCGAAACTGGCGATATTAAGGCAAGATATATATTTTTTCTATCTGATGAACCTAGGTCTAACAGAGGACATGTGTGAACTTGGTATAACAACTTCCGGCATACCTACCAAAGTTTTGTACAACTTCTTAATTCGCAATAAGAATATAAATTCTTCGCATCCATAATAGTCCTAGAGGTTCTGATAGATTTTTGATTTCTATCAATTAGAGTTTTTTACATGATAATATATGCTAACTCGGTGGTATATCAGTTCGAACCGCTTGGACCGAAGACCTAGACCGCACGCCTAGCGGTATTAGATTTTACATAGATTACATTTTTATTACAATATAATATTTATCTTACTTAGGCATTATTATTTACAAAACTGTGATTATCTCAAAACTACTTAACCGATTTTGATGCCTCACGAACTAAATTTTACATACTTACATCTAAATTTTCATTAAAATCACACCAACGGTTCGAAAACTTTCGAAAGTTTAGCGTTACAAACATACATACATACAAAAAATATGTTTTTGCCTCAAGATGTCTTTTCATAGTTACATAATCTATCCATAATCCCAATTATTTCATAACGCGATACAGAGTGAACAAACCCATGCAATAAGTTGCAAGTTCCACAATGTGCTTACAACCAATTTGCATATTTTTACAAGCTCAAAAGGTTGATGGTTTATATAGACAATCTTTTAGTCATATAGCGAATGTTGGTACCAATCCCCTGGGAGGTCCGGTGGCTCATTCCGTTAGCATAGAAGGTTGCCTTTGGATAGATCTCGAAGCATTGTAATAGAGGGTGCAACTAGCAAGAGATACGCACAGATGAGAGAGAGATATTAAATAAGCTCCTCATGGATATTTATAATCTTTGTCTCTCATCTAGAGTGCATCATATTTTCTTCCCTTATTTTTATATCAACCTAAGATATAGGCCAGAATTGTACAATAAACATTTAAGTTTGTACAGTACCACTCCTTTTATTAAGACACTCCATGTTTATACATACATACATATGTTCACGTCTATATCCCTTGCGGGGTAGACAGAGCCAACGGTCTTGAAAGGACTGAATGTTTATAATTGAAGAGAAAAAACTAAAGTATATCCAAAGTAACAATACACAATATAAACTATAAAAATAGTATTATGATTAATAGTAGTATGATTATTTGTAAATCTAAAAATTATATTATAAATTATATCGACGAGATCCGCTACACTACTTGGACTTATATCTAGAGCTATGAACAAAAAAAAGTGTGAATAATCAACGTCACTGTCACTGTCAATACTTAACAATCCACCTCACGTCAGCAGTCAAATCATGCACCGTCATGTCATGTCACTGTCACTTCAGTTCACTACTTTCGTTGTTGTTTATTGGTTGTGTTGATTTTGTGGTGGTTGGATAAATTAGTTTTTAAATAAAATAAAAAAAATTGGAACTTGCTGGTAGTGGCATTGTAGATTTAACATTTTAATCATCAAAATGTCACAGTGAGTTTACATTATGTTTATTAGTGTAATCGTATATATAAGAATTTGTGTCGCATAAATTTGAACAATATTTTCTCGCAACTATGACTTGCTGAAGAAATATAATTCCTCTGTTTATTTTGACCACCACAAATAAAAATATGACTCTGACAATGACCAAAAAAGTTAGTGAGTGTCAAGCGGAGACAGTACAATTTATGCCAATAGAAAAAGTAAGTTTTCGCCGATTTTTAGACATTTTTGTTATTACTTTGTTTATGAAAGCAAATACCTAAGTTATTACGTATGTGCCTACAAATTTACAAGATTTTTCCACTATTTTTTTTTACTTGTATTAAGTTGTAAGAAGTGGTAATGTTCTTAGTTAATTTTGTCTGAATTTCGTATGTATGCACAGAATTTTAGGGAGCACTAGTTAACCCTAACATTTCCAAAATTCTATGCCATATTATGATTAAGCATATTTGTTGTAGATAACAACAAATATTCTGCCATGCTCACTTTGGTAGTCAGTGATAGCTGCTAAGTTTTAGAAATGGCTTGGGTATTTTTTGATTGAATAATTTTTAATGATTTTATCATACACCTTCTACTATAATACAATAATAAAGATTTGTAGTGTCATGTATCTGAAAGAATACACATGTCAAAACAAAACAAAAACACCAAAAACTTACAATTTCATTAAAAAGTTGTCTGAAAAATGCTTTTAAAATCTTTTTGTATAATAATATATAAAAATATTTATGAGGAAATAAAAGCATATAAAATTAAAACTTATTACCATTTTTAGGTAGAAAATGAATGCAGTACAGATTATAACTCTGGGACTGCCCTTCTCAGAAGAGGAAAGAAATTGGAAGACAACAATAACTTGACAAAAGAGGATATTGAATATATAAATTACCGACAACTGTTAAAATATGAAGAAGCACCAGAGTATTTGCAACACAACCCATTTATTAGAGATGGATATAGAAAATTACTGCCAACAAATTTGTGTTGGGAGAGGTTTGTTCAAATAAAACATTACTATTAGAAATAAGGTTTAAGATACTTTTTTTACTAACAGAACAATTAAACTTACAATTTTTCTATTTATATGGGCCGTGTGGTTCCTGGCACCAAAATAAAAAAAGAATAGGTAGAGTACCTCTATTCTATGTATGTCGTAAAAGGCGACTAAGGGATACACTTTTAAACTTGCAATTCTTCTTTAAGGCAATGTGCTCGCAACCTCTCTGTTTTAATCTGAATATTATCATTGAGCCAAAAGTTGAGTGTAGTCTTCTTCATTTTTTTCAACACTATTGGCTCTGTCTACCCCGTAAGGGATATAGATGTGATTATAGTTGTGGGCAATGTTATACTATCAGCAACATGCTGTATCTCACTTTTGGCTTGAAGGGATAAGATGTGCTATGCAAAATTTGTACAAGAATTTTCTTATATGACTCTTTTTTAGTTCATTATGTCCACATAATCACCTGATTTTCTGTCGTCTTGTATTAGTGTCAAGAAGAAACAGGCAAAACAAAAATATGTGTTTTTTAATTTAATTCTGAATAAACTCAAAAATTAATGGATCAAATTCAATAAGAGTAAAGCCACCACATTAAGGTACTTTATAAGCAATTCTTACTTATGAAATTCCATTGTTACTGAATACTTATTTCAAATATACTTACAAAGGATATTTGACATCAATAAAGGCTTAATTTACATTATCTTGCTAAATCAGGACAAACAAAGGTCGTTTGCAAAACTTTCCTTATTGATCATAGTACTTTATTATATAAATAGTGGAAATTAGAGTGTGACGGTAATTGCATCGTATCTCGGGTAATGTGTAAATCAGTGTAGAGTTTTATATTCAACAGGTTAAGAATAAAAATACTTATGTTGTTTTGCCAGAGATGCAAAACAACATAGGTATTTTTATTCTTATATATTCTCTGTCCCAAATGTTGAACAATGTCACTAGGTAAAAATTTAGTAAATTTGTATCGAATGCTCTTGCATTTGTACATCTCGCGCATTTAAGTGGTTTAATGGTAGCCGAGACATTTATTTAGGGCTATTTATTACACATTAAACTTGGCATTAAAAAATAAAAACATCAAAATATCGTGACGAAATCGTTTCCGTGTCTTACCCACATGGCTTGAAACTTAAACTTGGCATTAAAAAATAAAAACATCAAAATATCGTGACGAAATCGTTTCCGTGTCTTACCCACATGGCTTGAAACTTGAAGATGCGGTATCGCATCGTGTAACGATGAATTTTCATGGGGAAGGGCCAATCGCTCTGCACATGGTGGTACGCCGTGCCATTCCATGCCATGGTACATACATATAATCACGTCTATATCTCTTGCGGGGTAAACAGAGCCAACAGTCTTGAAAAGACTGAAAGGCCAAATTCAGCTGTTTGGCTTAGTGATAGAATTGGGATTTTTGAAGACAGGTTGCGAGCCCATCGCCCTAAAGAAGAATCCCAATTTTAAAAGCCTATCCCTTAGTCGCCTTTTGTCGACATCAGAGAAAGAGACGGAGTATTCCTGTTCTTTTTTCTTTTGTTTCTACTGTCGCCATGGTATGAGTTTAAAAATAAAAGGCTTTCAATGCACTGTTCGCACTTGGCCGGTTTTTCAGACACACATAGTAATCAGTGTGTGATTGCTTTCTAATGTTGGCTTGTGTCATTGATTCTTCTTCCTGGCGTAAATTCCGGTCACATCCTGACCTCTCCGGAGAAAATCCTGTAAGGCGTCCTTTGACCATGATTTTGGATTGGGTAAGTCTGGTTGTTACACGAAACGATTCCTGTCTGAACTGCGCAACCTTTGCAGGGGAAACTATAACTTTATCATTGTAAAAACTGCAGTAGATGAATTAAGTTAAGTTGCCTTTAACGACTTCCATGGGAAAGAATTGGAGTGCTTCTATTTTAAAGCTCTAGAAACCACGCCTAAGAGTAATTTACAGTCGATTTAACTAGGTATATATTTGTTCTAGCATTTTCTGGTGGACCAACGAGACAATGAACATTTGGACTCACATTTTCGGCTTCTTCCTCATATTGTTCCTCACGATAAACGACCTCGTCATTATAAACATCCACGCCACGGTCACAGACAAAGTCGTCGCGGGTATATTATTTTCTTGCTTTCTGGTAAGTGATTATACTTTCGCCTTAACTCATGCACTGTCAAAATCATATGAATCTACGCAATTTCACTGCGAATTCGCCGTTGTTATCGCGTCATTGAGTTCCATGTAGGGTAACTTGATATGCGGTTGACTGTACTGATTGTCTGCATGTTTATACTAACCAAAACCAAAAGTAAGTAAAGTTTCTTTAGAGGCGACTGTACTGTATTTCTAATTAACATTATCAATAATTCGTAGAAAAAAAATATAGATCTTGTGGTATTTTCTATTTTAATCACCTATTTAAATGTATTTAACTAATAATATGAACAGGTCAATAGAATTATAATCAGAAACAAGTTTATTTTTATCCACGTCCTACCTATATTTTTTGTGGAACGTGATGAGCGCTGCTTAAGTAGATACAAAAAAAGCTGGCGTTGAAAATTTTTCCATTAATATTACAAAGCAGTATATGACCGTATGTGTTATATATGTATTGAAATAATGCAAAAGTATATTATTATGCAACCAACGTGACCGTATATAACGAAGGTCTTAACAAATAACGATGTATAATAATACTCTTAATAAAAAAAAGACAAATTCTAAACTTTTTATATTTTTCCAAACTACGCGGTATTGCGATCAACAGCGCTTCAGTTATACGCATATTGCGCAAAAAGTAGGTTATGACCATTTTCTCCATATCTAATACTTATACCATGAAAAGTTCCAAATATATGTTCAGAAACAATCCATTAAAATTACCCCTTCTCTCTTCACTTTCTTTTGAATGTAAATAGAAATAAATACTTCATATTATTATAAACATTTGGTAATACTATCGCAGTAGAAGTATAGATCTATTACGCGTGCGAAATGCCACATACAAATCTTAACTAAAGCCCATTCCTCTGCTACTATACGCATACAGAGATCTACATCTTACGAAATACACTCAACACCATTGGTCGACGTCTCGAAAGCGGCGCATCTGATGCCCGCGGGCGACCTGCTTTTCTCTCTCGTCAGTGAAAGTAAAAAAAAAAGATATGGCTCACTGACTGAGTTTTATAGATATTTAGTAGTAAGGTAAAACGGACCCTGGGTCCTATAGCATTGCGGCGGAGGGTGCAACAGGGAAAATGTTACGATTAGAGGGAGTAACAATTTACCTGTAATATGCAAATGTATAGAACTTCGAAACGATTTCAAAAGTAAAGAACAAGAAATAGTTGATGCAGTTCACAAAGTTTTACCATCTAAGTAAGTCGTGAGAATCCTGAAAAGGAGAAACTACGACATCTTACCTCCCTGTAAAACTAAATTTGTACTTTTTAATCTATGACATTGTTCCAATTTTTTAAGTTTCTCATAATTTAGCAATAATATTGCTAGAATATTACTACCTACCATCAAAGACCAAGCCACCAATAAGTATTAATTTTGTATGAGACCTGCGCTTAAAATGATTGTAGTGACAGAGCGGATAATTTAAAACGTCGTTGGCTAAGTATTAGTCGATGGAAACTCATCGACTCTAATTATTAAGCAGCCCTTTAAAAAATTAAAATGAATCAATGAAACTAGCTTACTACTAACATTAAAATAGTGAAGATGGATGCTCGTTTTAGTATTCAATTCCAAGTTTTGTAGGATTGGATAGATATCTGCTACCATTAATATTTTACTAGGCAGTATTAACCAAACACGTTGGACTAAAGGCAGTTTAAAACGAACTTTGTTTAAATTCAAACCAAATTAATCAAAATGTTATGTAAGTAAAATGAGGCACTTGGACAACACATAATATGATGTGACATTTTAAGATAATAAGTACCTACATAATAGAGATGCCGAGGAGACAAAATATAGTCTTTTTATTTTATCATTAAACGAGGCGGAGTCTTTATGCTCAATATTCGATCCTTAATGGATCGAATATTGAGCATAAAGACTCCGCCTAAACGCCTTCAAAAAATAAAGGTGGTTCTCAATTTGACTTGGTGTATGTTTGTCCGCTTTTATCTCGCGTTTCACTGAACCGATTTTGATGCAGTTTTCAGGAATGTATTTGATCCACTTAGGAGAAGGTTTGAGAAATTAACTGGCTTAAAAAAATTTGGATATCGATTGGAGGCGGTTCCCTTTATTTAGGTCCCGAATGCACAAAATTTTTATTTTACTTATTGCGTTTAAATTTTCCAGATATGCATGGCGCTATCGGCGCTATACCACACGTTTTCCTGCCGCTGCGAAGATGTGTACAACAAGTTCTTGATGTACGATCTCTTTGGTATCGCGCTCTCCTTGCTTGCGATATACACGTCCGGCGTCTATTATGCGTTTTGGTGTCATTCTGTAAGTAGAGCTACTCTTTAGTTGTAACCTGTTTGGAATTATATTTTCGTAGAGATAATCTCGCTATTAAGTTATAAGCTACAGGAACTTGCTTATCATAAAAAGGACAATGTAAAGTACGGGCCCGCGTAAAACGAAACATGACGTTACATTTATATCCTGATTTTTTTTATTCTCATGGGAAAATCGGGATCTTCTCTGCGTGTACCCATAGACTTCCTAAGGAACCAAGCCGCTGGTTTGAGATTTGATCCATGTAAAGTATCAAATCTCTAAACAGCGTCTTGGGCTGCGCGCTTTTATTTCAGCAAGTCGGAAGGTCGGTTAGTGTCCTTTTTAAAATATTAGACGAATAAAGTATTCTTAAGGTTGGTGTGTTCTACATATATGTATTTGCGCATTATTATGCACGTACGATAATACAATTCATCTATTATTTAGAATCCTATAAAAGTTTATAAACTTCATAGGAAATTTATAAACTTGCGATTCTTGTTATTTTCCGGTGAAATATACATAGTCACCGGACGTAGGCAGATACTACATCTTTCCACTTGCCACGATCCTTTCATAGTTATAAACATAAACAGCCGATTTAATAAAATAAATATTCTTTGCTTTGTTTTTCCTAAGCCACACTTCACAAGAAGTCTTGAAATCTATACTAATATTATAAAGATGAAGAGTTTGTTTGTTTGAACGCGCTAATCTTAGGAACTACTGATTCGAAATGAAAAATTATTTTGCGTTGAATAGACCATTTGTCGAGGAAGGCTTTAGGCTATATAACATCACGCTGCAACTTTATCGAGAAAACAAAAACTGGACTATGTGAAAAAAAAAACGGGGAAAATTATTCATCCTTGAGGGCTTCAATGATGCTCAAAATAACAATTCCACGCGGACGAAGTCGCGGGCACAGCTAGTGCTCGTATAGATTCATTTTGTTCCCAATGGGTATCAATTTCTGATACTATCTGTTATGATAGCAGCCATTTGCAAAACACCGGTGGTATGGAACCTCCGTGGTGCAAAACAAGATGTCTATAATGAAAACAAGTTCGACGTTTTTAAGTACATTCTCCAAACCGGTTTGTTGTTGCCGTTCTGTGAACGTGTAGACACATACAGTTATTGTTTACAATCGCGACTTTCCAAATCAAAGGATTGCTTCGATACTGCACGGAATACATATGCGTATTTAATCAATGAATATTTTTCAATTTACAACTCTTTAACTACTCAACGTTTTATTCCTACTGTAAACTTTTATTTTGATTATTTCTACATGTTCTATCAGTGCTCGAATTTCACTTTACAACAACTATGAAGTTATTTAATGTTCTTGTGAATATTTTGCCTTTTGTAAAACTTGAATTTAAAGTACTTATTTTGTTATTTAAATTAAATTATCAATAACTTTATTGCTGTAAAGTTTGTATGCAATATTGTAAAAAAATTACATTTTACTTTCTGTAAAAACTTGGTTCAAAGTACTTTTAACAAACTAATGGTGTAACCAGAATTTATTTGATAAGCAAAGCAGTGGCATAGTTGCACCTAAAAATATGTAAATTATATGCAAGTGTAATAAATAAATGTAACTGAGTCAAGCAGGGGTCAAGTAAAACATCTAATAAGACTTAAACGCTGGTAACTATTTGTTAGACAGTTATGCAGGGACAGTTGTATCTCAAGGTTATCTTTAAGATTTAGTGTTATATTTGTGCCGCTATTAATAACATAGTATACAATGTTTTGATTATAAATAATTCTGATTGTATCGTTATTACACTACCGTCGTGATTATTATAAAGGGAAATGATACTGTACTCCTAAAACTGATTTCATTCAGGTTGTGTTCCAATTTGTGCCGTGTGGTTCCCGGCACCAATAAAAAGAAGAATAGGACCACTCCATCTCTTTCCTATGGATGTCGTAAAAGGCGACTAAGGGATAGGCTTACAAACTTGGGATTCTTTTTTAGGCGACAGGCTAGCAACCTGTCACTATTTGAATCTCAATTCTATCATTAAGCCAAATAGCTGAACGTGGCCTTTCAGTCTTTTCAAGACTGTTGGCTCTGTCTACCCCGTAAGGGATATAGACGTGATGATATGTATGTATGTATGTACGTGTTCCAATTTAATGTTTGAACATTTAAATGTGGCTTACAATAGATAGATAAATGTCCTCTTATTCGTCTTGAGAGGTAGAATGTGTGCACAAAAACTGCACCTAGATAATTATAACCTATTGTAACCATATTCAAGGAATAAATTAAAAAATAAGACCTATGTTCAGTCAATGTTCGTGAACAAAATTGTGTTGCTTGGACAACCTTAACAAAAGAGCTTTCTCAGTCAAACGGAAATAGGTAGATTATTAGAAATAAACATTACCCAGAATACACAGCTAGTAAGAAAAATAATTACAAACTGACAAAAATACGACTTTTCCCCGGATAATTTTAAAACTGAAATTAATTTAAAGCATGTAAATACTGAGCTCATAAAACTCAGCTGACTCTTACTGATCCTACTCGTAACAAACACTTGCGTTCATGAAAGGAGAAAGTGTCGTGTCATGAATGAATAACCGTCAAGTTCAAGCTCTCTCTAAATCAATGTGAACTTTTTAGACCAAGTTCAATGACCGCGTAGCTTTTAAAAATAAAGTCTATTAAGCAAATTTAACTGGACAAAAAGTTCAACTGTGTATAGAAGACGTAATCTTCTATACATAGTTAAACTTTTTGTGAGTTTGAAACACAGTTTGATTGAAGGCATTTGATCAATTGATAAAGGGATTTTATGAGGAAAGATAATTCACAATCATTAGTTCCCTTATTCTTTAATTAATTAATTTTATATTTTTTCTCTGATAATTCAAAATTCACATGAATAAAATATTTACATATTTTTTATGTAATTATTTCCGTAAATAGCTATACTTATAATTTCATTACTTCTGTTTTACCACCGAAGGTCTTCTGGAACTTTAAAAACTGTCCTTGTTTGCAAAGCAATAGAAATAATTACTGATTATATGTGTACAGTACAGTCGTATAAATGTGTAGCTATAATTTGTGCTGTAATATTTTTGAATTTACCCGATGCAGACACTATTATGGTAACATTATGAAACATTGTCAGAATACTTTATTATGTCGCTATGTCAGTAGTATTTTATTACGGCCTATGTAGGGTTCAGATTGCTGGACTTTACACAGGTCTATGTCGAAATTAATACTGTTAGATGCGCTTGCGCATGTTGAACCATGTGATTGGTTTACAACTCTATCTATGGAATCTAAGGTCAAGTTTCTCAACTGACCTAAGATTTTTGTCAGTGTCATAAAGTATATAATGAAATAGGTAATGTATTATATATATATATATATATATATATATATAGTATATATATATGTATATATTTATTTGCCGGGTCCAATAACGAGTCTGAAATCTTGCCTCTCTTCCGAAAGTATGCTTTCGGAGTCCATCCATGATATCGTTTACGTGATATAAAACGACAGCATACTAAACCGATTTTGATCAAATGTCACTTGTGTCTGTAATTTGTTCTGTAGCAAAATAAGATTATAGTAGATTTGTAGTTCCATTAGGAGTTCCTAATTGTAAACAAAACAATACTGAACCGAACACGTTCCAGTTTCACATACCTATAGATAGATCGGTAATTATATAGACTAGGCAACTTTTATTTCTGGATATTTCCATGGGAGCCCAGCCCTGAGCAAAGATTCCGTTTATTCATTCCTTATGCCGCGCCGTTTCTATTTAATTTATGTTTACCACTTCTATGTCGTGAAATTGCTACGTGATTATAATCATAATAGTACGTGAATTCCATATCTCGGTGTGCGATGTGCATATCCGCTGCTATATAGATTATTATAGGTACTTTTAATACATTTAATGGGATAAGTTAACAAATATCGATTACAGAAAATGTATTTATAATTTAAAACGGACAAATCGTGGTCGCACTCTTATAAACGCGCTTATTGACGGAACCATTATTATATTTTATTTTGTGAAATTAAATAAAACGTATTAAAACGTTTCAACGTATTTTTCTACAATTAAGACATACTCTTTAAACATATTTATGTACCCAATACAAAAAAATTTCATGCTCCCAATTCACTTTTTCGGGCTATATGTCCTGTCCACTGTCGTTTAAACTTCAATCTACTTTACTACTACTTCAATCTACACAAATCTACATCGTATCTCAGTCACTGTGCTCTGTTTAATCACAATATATTTATTTCAATTACAGGAGCTGCGGCTATTCTACATGATCTCCGTGACATTGATCTTCATAGTGGCGATGGTGCTCCAAATTCCTCGCCTCAACGTGCCTTATCTGATGAAGATGTGCGTGTTCATTGGCTGGGCGGCGTACGGGATGCTGCCCACGCTGCATTGGACCTACGTCATGGGGGGCTTCGACAATCCTATGGTCCAGGTAAAATGGATTATAATGAGCTTCTCAAAATTTCACTTCAAAGCAAGATTTAGGATAGAATTTTATTATGATGTGAAACGGGGCGGCGGTAGTTTATCGCGCGAGCGGTAGCCTCGCAGGACTAGTCGTTGAGTTTTCTTGCGGAATAATTCACGACAGTAACGGAAAGTACATAATATTTATGTCGCCAGGGGTTCGTCATATATATTTCAGATACAACTTGATATAATTATATTTTTTATGGACGTCCTGGTAAAGGGTCAGGTCAAAAGTACCCGAAACCGCCGAGCTTGCATGAAGAGAGTTATAAATGTGGATGAAGCTAAGGAAGTATGCACAGATCGTGGCAAGTGGAAAGAGGTAGTCTGCCTACCCCACCGCGAATATATGTACAACTTGATGCCAAATATTGGAATAAGTACCTGTAAGGATAATAATTTCGTGAATGCGCGTGAGTGACCGCTTCTGGGCTCACGTCAATTGGTTATCTCCGCGATCACTCCCGGCCCTGACTGACTCCCGGACTGAGCCAGGATTATTGTCATCCTTAACAGTACAAGAGTGCGAGGTATTTTTTCCATTTCCAACATTCATATTTGAAAATTTAATGAAAAATAAAATGATCTGGCTTTCCAATAATTATTATACTATAATAATGTATGTATATTCTATTTTATTTTTTCGTTCTTGTATTTTGCCCTACTCTACTTGCAAAATGCAAAACCAATGTCTATAGTATTAACCGTTTTTACTTTTGTTTTCAGATGTTCTTCCCTAGAGTAATAGGGATGTACATCATAAGCGGAACAGCGTTCATAATTTATGCACTCAGGGTATGAATATTTTTTTTTAACCAAGCTTTAGCACAGAAATAAGAAAAATAGAGTTAAAATGATAAGAAAAAACCTTTTGCAAATTACAATCGTGTGGTTTCCGGCATTTTGGAAATGGCGACTAAGGGATTAACTTGAGGATTCCTCTTGGAGGCGATGGGCTAGCAACCTGTCACTATTTGAATCTAAATTTCACCAAAAAGCCGTAGCTGAACGAGGCCTTTCAGTAATTTCAAGACTGTTGGCTCTCTCTACCCCGCAAGGGATGTGACGTGACAATACGTATGTATGTGTGACAACTACATTTGAAAGGTTGAAGTCGACTTATTTGAATAAATACCTAATCTTAGGTGAATTATAAAGCGAATTTTTGTTACGTTACGAATTTATGTATGTTGAATTAATAGGTATTAAAGTGATATTGCTGGAAGATGTAGAAAGTATACTCGGAAAGTTAGTTATTCACTACAGAAGACAGAAGGAGAAAAGAGAAGAGAAATAATCAAATAAAAAGATCTATATTATGGAAATGAAACGAAAAATATTTGACAATAAAATATAATCTCTGACATTTTTTCCTCACTAACAAACCATGGTTGCCATTGCGTACATAAAGAAGGTTGCGTTCAGATTGTCGAACGTCAAAAAGCTAGTCCTCTTTTAAAATTTCACACTGCGCCGTTTTGGAACACTTTTTTTTTTAAAGTACAATCGTGTTATTTTTTTTTGTTATTTAGATTCCCGAGCGCATGGTGCCAGGCAAGGTGGATTACTTGGGCCACTCTCATCAGTGGTGGCATTTGCTTGTTCTTGCCGCGCTGTATTACTGGCACAACACCGCCATGATGTACGTGCAGTACCGCATGAACCACGGCTGCGCTAACTCCATGAGAATATTCTAGATTTACATTCCGTTATTTATAAAGTTCGATTTTGTATCCCACTTCTGATGTAGTCTTGCGTTTCAATCCTGATGTATGGTTACTTTGTATTATAATTTAGATTCAAGGTTATGATAACAAGCTTGAAATATACTCAAAATTGTCATAACCTACCTCTATAATAAATATAATTCTGGTACAACACCGCCATGATGATGTCGTATCGCATGAACCGCGGCTCCGCTGAACTATACGGCAAAAGTTAATAAAAATAATGTTGTTTACGCATTATTTACTTGTTTTTAAACTTTATTTGCGGTGAAAAACAACGAAAACGTGGCTGTCACAAATTTTATGTATAAAAATGAACTATAGGTAGTATGACTTTTACTGGCAAACAAAATGATCTGATTTCTATGACATTTATTTTATACATTTAAATTATTTTATAAATGTTAGTTTATTATTTTAAGTAGTAATGAATTACAGGTAAATCATCTGAAATATTACGATCTTTGATCATCCTAATATAATGTCAATTAATACTAATTCAGTAATTATTATATAAGCATTCTTAAAAATTGGGCTGCTTACGATTGAATGACATTTTTGTGTAAGTTAGGTAGAGAATAAAAAATTTTTTACTATTCTATCGACTATTCTACATCGAATTTAAAGTTAAATTTAATTTTTTTAGTTAATATGAAAATACAGGACCATTAAATTCAATTTGTGAAATGAAGTTAAAATAAATCTGCTTTAAATCATTTGTAATGTGTGAGTATTGTATTCTACTTGGCGCAATTTAAGGAATCCAATTAAAATTTAAGGTGCTATGTATATTAGACATTCCGTGATTTTTGCCTATATTATAAACATTCAATTTACAATTTCATTTCCTTGTGGTGCCTAAACGCCGTTATTTGCTCAAATAACTGTTACCTGTAGTTAGTGAAATGTCACTTAAATATTAAGAACATTGTGATGAAATATGTACGTCCTTTTTCTTTTTTATTATTTTTTCTTATATAATTGTCATCTGTGATTGATAAAGATATTCTTTTTTTATACTTTTGTTGGTAGTGGTTTGGGGTTTAAAACTTTAAATATACACTTTAAACAATTTTTTTGTTGTCTTTTTATATATATTATTATTTTAATTCTTGAACACACAGCTTATGAAGCTGATGCTTCTAATTTGGAGAATTTGTGAATATTGTTCTTGAAGCTGTTATCAGAAGGCTTGTCGCACTTTTAAAATGTAATTATGTTGCTTACATACCTATAACTAGTTGCCGTGTGTATCCTTCCCTTTCTTAATTTTACAAAACGCCATCTATACGTGAATAGTAGATATTATTGTTTATTTCTGCTCGACAATAGATGGCGCTTCATGGCACTTTTTTAACTACATCAACAGATGTCGTTAGGAGCAGTTAATATTTTACCCCTACCTTAAAAATAAGGTTGCAGGTCTCTACTGCATAATTAAAAAAAGCGTAGTAAAAATAAAGCTCTTTGTCACGTTGTTTGTCGATTTGAGTGTTGCGATAAATAATGTCATGTGCAGATTGAGAGGTTCAGGCTAGAAACCCGTCACTAGGTACCTGAATCTCAATTAGCCTCCGTAGTATGGCACGCGCGACACCTTTTTTGTTGCGCGAAAAACTATCGCTGTCCCGTTGCACGTATTATAATAAAAAGTGTAGCGTAGCAACTACTAAAAGAAGCTTCAGTGTTTTCGAGACTAACTCTATGGGAATAATTACGTAATGATATGAATGGTACCTATTAGTTTCACAATTCCTAGGTACCTACACTACACACTGGACGCGTAATACCTATTTAGTTTACCAAACATAAACACATTTTCACTTGATAGTAAATGACGCTATTCCAGTCAGTGTCGCTCTGGGGCCCAGCGTTTGTCTGTTTTTATCTTCCGTTGCCTGAACGACAGTTATAATGGAAAACGCCGAACAATTTCACAAATCAGCGACTGCGAATCCTTTTAGTTGCAATAAATGAATTCGGATGCAGACGCGCGGGAGTGGGTGGGGGAAATGGAAAAGATAAACGGTGTGATTACCATGAGTTTTGTTATTTATTACGATTGTAGTGAATTTATCTTATTTTCCTTCTCAATATTTTTCTGCAAGTTATTTACGGCATTTTGGTACTAAACCACATTTTCTATTTCCTACCACCGTAGCAGTGCACGCGCGACGCCGTTTTGACGCGCGAAAAACTATCGCTGTTTCGCTTTTTATTAGATATGACTTGAAACGGGATAGCGACAGTTTTTCGCGCGATAAAAACTGCGTCGCGCATGCCATACTACCTAAGGGGGCAGGGGATATCATAAAAGGTAAAATGAAGAATCTTTCACTTAGTGAAATAACTGTCATCCAAGCAACAGAGTAAGATTTCCCTATAAACGATATAAAGGAATATAAGATAATAAATTGAGCATCGCCTGTCTTTTCCTTACCTGGATCATAGTCATGTGTATTGTGATATTCACATATGGTTTGGGCTATTTCACGGTTTTATGTACTAAATACCGGCAGTAGGTATCCGTTTGCGCTTTATTCGCTTATGAGGCGCTCATTGTCCTTATACGTACTACAACATGTTTATTTCCACTGGGTATAGTTATAAATCGCATACGTAAGTTTTCCTAAACATCTATAATAGGAATCTATCATGCTAGAGTGTCAAGTAGTTCATATACCCACGAGTCCGGACCTATTCCAAATCGATATAGATTGTCTTTCAAGGTAAATAATAGTACAGAGGCTTTTACTTACCGATGCTGTCCAAGATGAAGATAAGTCATGACATCACAAATACTATAATCGCTTACAAATATCGTTCGCCGGGACCCATAGTAGAGGTGCAGGTACAACCATATTTCCATTGCATCGACGGCGGGTCCCTGTTGACTCGGCGTAGTGGAAAACAAACAGATAAACCTTTTTTCTCACATCAAGCGTAATCCTCTTCGATGAACGTTTTTATTTTTAATTTTTACACGTACGATTTGTTTAATAATTCGAACGAATTTTCAACTCGTAACATTAATGTAAAGTTTATTAATCTGTCTATAAGTATATATGTATATACTATACATACTCACGTCTACATTCCTTGCCAAACACAGTGCCACGTCCAGTTGTTTGGCTTAATGATGGAAATGAGATTCAAATAGTGACAAGTTGCTAGCCCATCGCTTATGAGAATAATCCCAAGTTTATTATAAAACTTTTCTGTTTCTGAGTGACATACTAACAGACCACGTACAGCTCAACTCTTGTGTCTTAAAATTTGGCTGGAATGTCTAAGAGCGCACTAAGAGAAGTTTTTCCGAACCGGGAGTTCGCGATTACGGGAAATAACGAGAAGTTTGTTTTTACGAGTGCGTTGCCGAGCTGCGGATCATAGAATCAGATTAATCAATATCTAATCTATAAGCTTCATTCTCTTGGCGATTGTTCCGGTTGCCCCGTAAAGGTATGTCTGAAACTACTCTTACTCTGACCTTTGTGATCCCGTTGACAGGGGAACCTCTTTTCCCTCCTTGCGTTTACCAGGTTGCGTCCTAATCCGTTTAGAGATGAGTCCTTTGTGCGCCAATCGCCTTTTTTGTTTTATGCAGATTAATAGGCGGCAGCGGCTTTAAAGAATGTTTGTTGCATAACTCTTAGCGCCTACGCCTTAGAGGTCTCGTAGCAACGCCCGCTGCGTCTGCGGTTCAGAAAACAAAAGAACTTCTACGTTATAAAGGCTTGCATAAATAGTAGATAAGTTATGTTTTTACACAAAACGACACTCACCTGACTGCGGTTTTACGTGAACCACACTGATGCACTAAACACTATAAAAATTAAAAAAAATCTAGCTTTATCTACTTAGAAATAGTTATACGTAAGTAGTCAAAAATTCAGTCACTCTCCACTTATTTCAATTAATATCATTAAAAAAAATATATTTGCTGCTTGTCTTCGGGATCAAAGTTTATCAGCTACAAAGCGGTAGTGACACGCGACAATCCGGGGCAATATTGGGTGTCGCCGCCAATTCCGGGGCAATCCGTCAGCCGGGGGAATCCCTCGGGAAAGGGCCACGTGCTCGAGACTCCCGACGCGTTGGTGTGATAGTAAGTTGTAGATGATGTAAGTAAATATGATAAATATGTACCAAAAAATTGTTACCGTGCGGTTTCCGGCACCAATAAAAAAGAATAGGACTTCTCTATCTCTTTCCCATGGATGTCGTAAAAGGCGACTTAGAGATAGACTTATAAACTTGGGATTCGTCTTATGGGCGATGGGATAAAAGTCAATCAAGGAAAAGGTTATAAATTGTGGTTCTTCTTTTAGGCTAGCAACTTAGGGTCAAACTAAAAGTGAAAAGGTTTATAGGTACTAAATAGGTACCCTCGCAATACAAGAGAAACGAGAAACCTGTATACTAGTGATTTGAAACTAGAACGACTTGGGGATGTCCTGATGGACTCGGGAACTCGTTTTCTTCGCCACAAGACCTCTATGGAAGCTTAGCACGTAAGTACAAAACTATCATGTCTTTATTCCATGCCTTCCTGTGACGATTGGCTCTGTCTACCCTAGAACAATAGTTACAGGACTCAAAGGCCACGCTTAACTATAGATGGCCAAGTAATGGTATTGAAATTCAGTTAGGTATAGTGACAGGTTACATCTATCAATTAGAAATAAGTAGGTAAGTACTATCACATAAAAGTAAGTAGGTAATAATGTATTTTCAGTGAATAAGATTTTCATAGAAATATCTCTATACTACATATATATTTACATACATATAATCACATATATATCCCTAGCGGGGTAGACAGAAAGGGAGACAATAGAATTGAGATAAACTAATGTAGCCTATTTATATCACACACTATGAACACACGAATAAAATATATACATATAAATAAAAAATACACACAAACGCCAAATAGCTTTCATTTGCAAAACCGTAATCCACAAATTCGGGCATATGGTGCCACTAATCACCGTTAAAACGCAGTAAACACCAATATTTGCATAGAATTCGCATGCATTTACCGGCCACGCCCACAAGTGACGCCAGATGCATTCACTATACTTTAATAACGACGCCGTATGCTAATACAGGTTTTACAATTCATCAAAGACTTACCGACACCTATTTTTTATTAACGGGAATAAAAAATTGTGGGCACGCGTCGTGTTATAAATCATTTTTGATAGTTGTTTTTTTTTCTAGTTAAAGCTTTGAGCAACAATTTGACTTGGAATAATTTTAACAACTTTTTATTTGTTAATTTAAAATTTTAATAAATACGCACCAAATATATTAGGAATGATTTATTAAAATTTCATTATATCAATAGTAATTTTATACTTATTCACTTTTTTAATGTAGAGAAAGTTCATTCTTCCACTAAGTGAAAATGCTGCATTGTAGTTTGTTCCGCCGCTTCTTCTACACATGCGCTTTGAAATTGATAGTAGATAATTTAAGAATTAAGTAATAAAGGACAAGTACTTAGCTTGTATCCAATATTGGACATAAATTTATTCTATTCTTTCTAACTAAGTGTAGCGAACAACAATAAATTGACTTCAAATCTTGTATTGTTTCTTATTTTTAATTTTTCAGTCCACTTATGATGATGACTAGTTACCAAATGCAATTAAGGCAAATATATGAACAGCTTTAAACATCTTAATATATATAAAAAGGACTTTGACTGACTGATTGATATAGCTAACACATACCTACAGCTGAAAGAAATTTTGAATTTGGACAATGAGAGATTTTAAATTAGCCGTGTTATATGGTCTAGGTGTGCAGTAAGAAAAAATCCTGAAATAACCGCGGAAAAGTAAGGAAACTAGGAACTTCCCGACAATAAAACACTTTCAAAGAAAAAAAGAATCATCGAAGTCATCGTCATAATTGTCGGACCTACTCCGTTTTTAAGTCGATTGAAAATACTCTGAAATGGACGAGTAAAATATTGCATTTTCCGTCGACGCAAAATCTTACACGAGAAACAACAAATTTCTCTAGTATTTTAGGATAAACAGAAGTTTGGTAGGTACAAAAGGCCCGCTCGCGCTCATGATTAATCACAGTACATGAATATGCATGGGTCTTAAGGCTGTCGGCCTTTAAATAATATCAAATGAAAATGCCTACCTACCTGACTCACATACATAAAACATAACGTGCCTTGCTTGATGTTTCCGTGTAGTAAATCCTAAATTATTTATATTGTGTAAAATTATATACGGTTACAAAGTTTGATGGAATAAAAAAAAATACCTATTATTTTGAGTATCACTACACTATGAACCCTGTAATTCGGTGCCATAATTTTGTATTGATAACTATTTTAAACGTAGGTAAGTTTAATCTAGAAAATGCTATTAGCACAAGAAAACTAAAAGTATCTCATAAAAAACGAAAACAAAAGTGGAAAAAATTTCCAAACATAGAAAACACTATTAATAGATTCGAATATCATAATAATATATTTTTCTCCCTAAAGCTCTACATGTAGAAAACGCTTGATATAACCGAAAATAAATAGCAAAATTACATTGTATTATTATTTCCCCGCATTATCATCTAAATCGCATCTCCGGTGTCTAGGTATTTGCCCACTATTGTTAGTGGCGTTGTGTATAAAATAAACATTTGTTATGGCAACCCAGGGCCGCACAATATCGGCGTCGGCGCGCCGCATTACCATTAGAATGGGTGATGTATGCTGCAGGTTTTAATGCGCTTTATCCGCTAATGTCCTCCGAAACTGGACTCTCATTGTTTTGAAATGTTTCGCGTTGATTTAACGGTGAAATAACAGTTTTATTTGCCCGAAAAAAAGTTATTTGCCAAACAAAAGTGGTACAAACATGTCAAATGTTTGAAAAAGATATTTTAATAATTTTTAGAAATAAATAACCATTTCATTTTCATACTTATTTCGATCGTCTTGGTAAAATGGTAAAATAAAAACTTAGTCAAATGCAAATTCAAGTCACTGAAAATTACTTACACAATATTTTTTTTTCATCCAAATAAAATTGAAAAAATATTTCAGACAACTCTGAACTATAAAATATGCAATAAAAACAAGCTCATCGAATTTTAAATTCCCTTTCAACCCGAACAAAGGAAGTATCACTCGAAACAATTATATAATAATGCAATCTGGGCACTGTATTTGTTTTGTTCCAACAAGGGGGGGTGACGTTGATGAAATCTAAACTGAATTTACACAGGGTGTTGCGTCCGGGTGACATGAGTCCTAAACGAGAGGATAGTAAGATAAATACTTAAAGGGATTGGTAATATTCTGAGAGACACGAGGCTGTCGCGTGGCGGTCGCGTGTCGTCGCGTGTTCTCGCGCAGTATCGGTCCATCCTACGCCCTCGTTCACAGAACAATGTTTGCCCCAAAAATGGGGCATTTATAATTCGAAAAGGAAATATTACACGCTAATTTTGTCGCGTTTGGCGTGTAGATTGATTTTGTGGTGAGGGATAAAATTGATGATATTGGTTTTGTTTGTTTCCTTAATACGTTTTATATTGAAGGAATATAATGATGTCGGTAAAATTACTAAGAAAACTTGTTTCTTCAAAAAGTTGAACATGTCTATTTGACTTACAGAGTAAAATTGATTTTTAACTTCTTTGGCAGGCTATCTAATTCCTCTAAACAGGAAAAATGTTTTAAAGTGTATGCTGCAAATCTCTATTTTGAAGTTCCTTTTATTTATATAATAATTTGACCTAAACCTAAGGAGCAGCCTTGATCTCATGAAATAACAACATTAAAACTATAAATTTATCGTATAGACTGCTGATATTGTAATCCTTACTTACAGTAGAATTAAATAAAGGAATAGGTACCTACTTTATTAAGTAATTCACTTTATCGTTAGTCCAAACCCAGCGTCATTGCATGCCAAATAAAAAGACAATGCAATTACTTGAGATTGAATTAATTACACAGTCGGTTTACGACGCAGCGCGCCATAATTTCAATCGTAATTATATGTAGTGGAAGTAACTACTGAACTATCGCGTTGGGTTTACGTCCCCCGGCTCAGTTTCTCGATTAACTGAGTTTATTGGTGTGATTCTGTTGGTCTTTAGACGGAGAACGATTTGATGATCTGTGATTAGGTACTAACTAGATTAATAAGAATAAGAATTGAATTAATAAGAATAAGAATTAAATTAATAGGAATAAAATTAAGCAATTTCAATAACCGATCCAGAGAAGTGGGATTTTTACTCGAACAATTTTTTTATTTTGCTTATTTTAGAATAACCAGTAATGAATATACCTATGTAGAGTATACATAAGAAAGATAAATTGTATTCGTAATCAACAGTTTACATTTATACAAAATAATATCACTCTAAAACTTTTTAAAGAAAGTTGAAGTCAGACTAAGGAAAGTTGCAGTCAATTGTTAGATAAAGTACAATTTGTTAAATAAATCAGCAACGTGCGATGGTCGTCGAGAGAGCATTAAAAGATAAGATCTCAATTTACGAAGTTCAATGTGCACCAGCGGAACTTTCTCGTTGGTACTATTTAGATTTTTTCTAATTGAGTTCATTATAGGTCATGCGAGCACAAAGGCATAAATTTTTATTGATAAACATTGACATGTGACATATTTTAATTTAATCCAACATACTTTTCTGGTTATAGTCGTGGAATTTGGTACTTAAATCTTTCCTAAACTCATCATGTTCTTGGCGTTAGCCAAAGTCTGGACTTTCCCTTGCTCTTTTGACAGAATGTCCACGATCATGCATTGGATAAGTCAGGTTTCTAAACGAAGCAAGCTTCATCTCCGCAATCTTTAGGAACGTAATTCATTTTGGACCATGCATGGTTAAACATCCAGTTGCCTGAATGTGTAGATTTCTTCACGAAGTTTTTCACTGAATACAGTTAATTATATTTTTGTTTTTGCCGTAAAATGGTTGTGTTATAAATTAATAATTTCAAGAAGCCCGATATCATTTCAGTGGCAGTGGGAGCGTACCTGTACCCCACTAAATTAATTTAGGTCCTTCCGTTGTTTGCCCATTTTACTATCTCACCACCGCCGTAATTACGACAACGTCGTCAGCCTTTTACGTTTCCCCAAGCATTAGTTGTTTAGAATTAGATATTTATTTTTTATAATACATTGTTTGCTAACGGTGAGGGAAAACATCGTAAAGAATCCTGGACATTTAGCTATCTGGGTGCTGAACCATGATCCAATTCGGCCTAGGTTCCTCTGCAAATGTTACGGGCTTCAGATGGGAGTCAACCTCAGAGGTGAGGTTATAATATTGATTGAAGGCATAGACAAAGTTTTACTTATATCTTTATGTCACGAAACTCTAAAACCTTAAAAAAATGTAAGCATTTTTTCGAAAAATTTATGGGGAACTATAATGAATAAAAGTTTTGAATTTGATTGTTTCTTAACAATAATTCTGTAAATATTGTTTTTAATATTACCCAACATTAATTTATCTCAATAAAACAAGGCTTTGAATATTATGAAAGCCTTTATCTTGCCAAGATCGCGGCATTGTGATGTTGAATCTGCATAATTTCGCTTCATTAAAGCAGAAATGATTAATAACGGGATTTCTGGGCCTACGTCCGCTGTACGGTGCCCAAGTTTCTTGTCTCATTTAGGATAAACTAAATTTTAAATACCTTGCAAATCGTTTACAAATTTTATGATAATAAGGCATAAAAATAGATCTTAAGAAAGATTTAGGCAATTGACTAACTGTCTCTCTCTTCCTGTTGATTATGATGAGGAAATGCCTTGGACCATGGATCCTGGATTGGGTCAGGTTTTTACGTGAAGCCGCATTCGACCTCCGCAACCTTAGCAAGGAACGTAGCTACGAGATTAGCTAACTGTCACTATCTGAATCATATCCGAGTTTTGACATTCGAATGTTGACTTTAAAATAGTGGCATAAATAAAAGTCCAGTAATATATGTAAGTAATGTATAATACACATTTATCTCAACGAGATTAAATTATAATGGATATAAAAACTATTCTATCCTTAATAAGTCTAAATTACAAGTACCTATATGAATCAGTAGATTCAGGATTTGAGAAGATTGGATTACTTTTATAAAAAATTTCTACTTTCATTCTACAAAAAGTTTCTTCTATGAATATTAGGGATCACTAAAATAATAGTCACCCTCGCAGTAGACGAACAATTGGGAGATTTTAACAAAATATTATCTCCAGAGTCGGTATTGCTATATTAGAAAATTTAACGAGTACCTATTGAGGAGCAACGCTTTGAATATTCAGCGGGAATAAATTTAGAGAGGGGGCGGGGAGGGGGAGACGGGACTTCAGTTATCTTACTTAGATATACACAGGGTTAGTCGCTATATAATATTTGGGTATAACTATAAGCATAATATTGATTGATGATAGCATAGAATTATTTACCACGAGTAGTGCCGTGTGATTCCTGGCACTTTAGAATAGGACCATTTCACTCCCATGGATGTTGTAAAAGAAGACAAAGGGCTAATAAACAGGAGATTTTGGTTGGCGATGGGCTAGCAACCTGTTACTATTACTATTAAGCTATAGAGCCTTTTATTCTTTTCAAAACCGTTGGCTTTGTATACCCCGTGGGAGATATAGTATATACGTTATTATATGTTTGTATTTGTATGTATGATAAAAGAGTTATGAGTAAGGAGGCAGCAGGGGAGGTCTGCAGGGATCGTAGCACGTGGAAATCCATTCTGACTATCCCAATGGGAAACAGGCGTGATGGTATGTATGATACCATAGACATCGGAATAAAATTGGAATATAAAATTCTGTATTGTATTTAAACCATAGGTGTGTCGTCCTCTGCGAAAGCTCTATCAAAACATTTTCATAACATACATTTTTAACGTTATTTAAATTATGTGTGGCTTAAATCAGTTTCCTCTGCTCTTTGAACATTCTTGAAAAAAAGGAGGTTTTCGATTCAACCGTTTTTTTATTTTGACTATACGTACAGGCGTTCGAATGCAGACCCTTAGGGCAGAAGGCTATCTAAGAGAAGTTAGTCAGGTAAATACACGAAGTGACTTCCATCTTTTCTTAACTTGACCTAGCTAAGACTATGGTTGTTGAACTAAGACAAATTGATTTTTTGGATGCCTCTTACGGTAAGTACTAAGATAAACTCGGTTCAGATTGCACTGGTATCAATTTTTCTGAGTACTTACTTAACATCCATTATTCTTACCGATGCGTTCGGAGCGAAGGCAAAACATCGTGGAATTCTCAATAATTAGAAGATAGGAAGTGCTAAGATGGCATATTCAATAGTGACATAAGTTATGTCCGGCGTCGGTCAAGTTCAACGATGATGGTGGTATTATGTTCTTAACGCTAATCTGGAGTAAGCTCGCGTCTGTTTGCAAGATACGTTAACGTCAATTTTGTCAGCATAAAACTGAGATAGCATACATATTTTTTATGTAGTTCTTAAGTAGGTTAGTACTTAACTCTTTATTGCACCATAGATAAAGCATTTTGGATGAACATCTGTTAGCTTGTAAGATGTATTGAATAAATAAATAAAATATACAAAAGGATATTTTGAGAAAGAAAATATTAAATTATCTCTTTCAGTTAACCACAACAACAGTTAACAATTTCAGTTAATACGGACAATTATATATTTTTACCGGTTCACTAAAGGGATAATATAATGTAAGTAGTATTGTACCATTATCGTTACAAATGGATATTTTGAAGAAGAAAAAAATACAAAATTATCGCAATGCAATCTCTTTCAGGTAACCAGTAAAAATTTTACTTATATAAGTACCTAATTATTCGTATTAATGGGTGTATTTTTATCTAGTTTGTAAATAGGTAAGTTGTTTTCGCTGTATTGCACCATTAAAGTTAAATGGAAAGTTATATATTTGTCATTGGGCATGTAAATAACGAGTTGATGTTAAACATAATTTTTGAATGAGAGGAGGAACATTTTTTTTATGCATTTTATTTACATTTCCAGCAAAAAAATTTTTTTTATTATGTTACCGAAGTAAAGATACTTACCAAAATACAGTAGTACTAAGATACAGTTATTGTTCTCATGTAAGTGATACTTTATACTTACCGTAATGTAATCCCTTTCGGGGTAGACAAAACTGACATTCTTGAAAAGACTGGAAGACCACGTTCAGCTCACTTTGTTTTTTCTATGCTACTAGACTAGTGTGAAAGTTTTTACTAGATGAATGTAGGCCTATTCCCATAATCGCCTTTAACGCAATTGACGGGGAAAAATGGAGAGTTCCTATGCTTAGTGTCGGGAACTCAAAACACTTTGTACCATTTCTGGGAATATATTTTTTTAACCTAGGTAGGCATACCTACGAATAAGAAGAATTTTCTTCAGTCAGGTTCTTACACGATATTACTTCCTCTGTTCTTTAAAAAACCTGACTGTATCATACATGCATTTTAACTAAAATTTTCATGCATTCATTGTAAGACAGCCAGTTCTTATAGGTCCTGGGTTCGATCCCTAGTCCAATCCCGATGGTAAAAGAACTTTTTTTTTGTTTTATTTATTAATTCATGCTCATTTATTGAGTTGTCTTCAGGTGAAGTTTCCTCACGGTGGTTCTTCTCACACGACCTCTTCACTAGAACTTTGACGCTAGTATCTATTTTATGATTAAATAAATTTTGTATCTTTTTGTGCCGTGTGGTTCCCGGCACCAATGCAAAAAAGAATAGGACCACTCCATCTCTTTCCCATGGATGTCGTAAAAGCCGACTAAGGGGTAGGCTTATAAACTTGGGATTCTTCTTTTAGGCGATGGGCTAGCAACCTGTCACTATTTGCATCTCAATCCTATCTTAAAGCCAAATAGCTGAACGTGGCTTATCAGTCTTTACAAGACTGTAGGCTCTGTCTACTCCGCAAGGGATATAGACGTGATTATATGTATGTATGTATGTATGTTGTTTCTTTTTCAAACGGATATCGTTATAATCAACTTATTGATAATATTGTAGTCTAATATAGGTAAGTAAAAACTGTAAATAAAAATGCTTTGTAAGAAAATAAGACTTTTATTTTAAAAAATGTAGATGTGGTACCCATCGAGACAGAGAATAGGAACAATGTTTTATACATAGAAGACACTCTGAACGTGGCCTTGCACTAGAAACCTATTTTCGGGCCTGTTGACTCTGGCTAACCCGTAAAATATAAAAACGTGATTATATGTATGTGGGCATTAAGCTTAATACGATGTATGCATGCAAATGATTAAAACTAAAAGCGGCCCCAAACTGTAGTCTCGAATTTAATTCAACTTCATTCTCGAATTAAAGTAAAAAAAAAGTGTAGAAAAATTATACCCATCCAGTATGGTCTTCTTTTTCGTCCAGGCCTTAGTCCCGTTTACAACTTCACCCCTCTGGAGAGGAACCCCATGGTGTTTTAACCATGATACGGGATTGGCTAAGTCAGGTTTTTAGACAATGCGACTCCTGTCCGGACCTGCTTAACCTTTGTAGGGAATCCTAACCCATATTGAAACTAAATTCATTCATGTGTAGGTAACCATGATTTGCGTAACATATAGATAATTTACCTATTAGTAATTATTAGTACCTACTCTGCTAAATAAATTGTTGTTAAATAATATTTGCAGTGCTTAAATAAATTGAACTATCTATTTAATACCTATCCAAGATGGAAGGACTTGTGTACTTCATAATTTTTTTTATAACTTTGTAGTTATAAAAAAAAATATGAAACAATTTTTATAATAGGTAGGTAATATGGATTTTATTTAGGTAGTAGGCACTAAGTTAGTATTTATTTATCACGTAGGTATATTAATTATTATGGCTGTAGGTGTGTGTGTGAACAACCAAGTGAAAACAATCAAAATCTGACGTAGGTATTTCAGCAGAGTAATTATAGGTATGCTTTAGAAAAAAAAACAATTTGTAAAAATTTGCATAGCATTATTCAGAATAGCCTTAGTAGTTTAACACTGGACACAAAAACTTTTTAAAATGTCTTATGAAAACTTAAAATTCAGATTTTCCATAGAATGTGGCATCAGCTGACCAGTCAATTTCTATGTAATAAATATTAATAAACAAAAAAGTGTTTCACTTTTCGACGCTTTTCAGTTGAAAAAGTTGTTCATTTTCATTGACAAAATGAAAATTTACCTAAATTTATAAATTTCGACAAAAAAAAATATAAGTATCGCTTAAAGTTTACAGTCTTATGCCTTTCAAAATAAAAATAAAAGATGTTATAAATGATTGTATAAAAATAATAGCTAAAAAAGTAATTATTGAAAAGAAACTCCAGGTGGCACCACAGATAATATAGAAACTAACTGTCACTTCCCGTCGGCACTTTCCCGTCGGCAATCTCAACATCGACTGCTGACTTCTTGATTAAAAAAAAACACATTATATAATTGTAAGACCCTAAGGATCACACTCATTAACCAGGCTAAATTAATTAAACACTAACTAACACGTGAAAAAGTGACGCGAACGAGTAGCCGTCGGAACGCGCGCGGAGTTTCTCGCCGCCATATTGAATCGCGCCCCGCCTCTGCGCCCATTGGCTCGCAACGCAAGGCGGGGCCTCCGCCTAAATGTTGCCAGCTTTTTGAATAAATAATTTCAGTAATTTAAGTAATGAAGGCAATTATGGCGTTGTTTAGCTAAGTTCGCGCTCGGCGAGTGGGAACTTTATATTTATACCGCTCTCTTTATGTACGCCGACGGCGGTTAATGCGCTCGATCTGTTTACGTTGCGAGCGCCCGGCTTTTATTTATTGCTGTGACTCGGTGCACGGAGCGCGATTTAAATTGCAATTATTTTGTACAATAAGTAAAACATATTGCACGATTTAAATTGTTCCGAATAATAAAATACTGAAGATAGCACTGAGACTCTACATGAGTTATGAGATTATAGCTGCTAGGATTTTGTTGTCACTTGGAAAACATTTTTATTCAACATTCTTAACAATATTGTTGAAATATGTTGTAAGTACTTAACTGAAAGATTTATGTATATAATATTTAAATCTTGATTTACATATCCATCATATAATAACTACAACTTCTAAAAATTAAGTATTAAAATCAAATATTCTGTTTGAAAATGCAATAAATATGGTGCGTAATCGTAAAAGTCACGTCACGAGAGTCCGTTCAAGACCTACTGTCCACACGGCTGAAGTAAACAGTGACGTCACGAAGCGTCATCGAGCCGATAAAAAGTCGATTTTATTCGCACAAGTTCGCCCAGCTGACTGCATCCCCCGCTCCGCGCACGCACTGAAATTTTGTAGCGGCGAGATTTCAGCAAGAGGGGGACGGAATATTCGAAATGCGGCGTGAGTGAAAGAGTGAAATATATATTAGTGTGGGTCGCACTGCGGCGCGGTAGGCGGGTAGCCGCCGGATGATGTATAGAGTGGTGGAGTTAGGTTCAAATTGCTCCGGGAAGTGGCCGAGATTAGAGCCAACGCGGGCCGCACCGCGCCGCGATCGTAAGCCCACTTAAGACTGTTTTTAATACTAGTATTTTTTACGCGATCCCGACAGGATTTAGCGGATAAGCGACGTCGTCGCGATCGTGCGCTTTGATTTATCGGTTTCGGATTCGGAATTGGTTTGTTTTCTGGTGTTTACGTTAGTGGGTGACGGCCGGTGGCGAGTGGACGCGTAATCCCGCGGCTTGTACCAGATTATAACGGATATCACCGGATTTCGTGCACTGTGAAAATCTACATCACGAGGAATCACTGAAACGAGCTATACTCACCGGCGTACAGTCAGCGTAATTAATTTTGTGCTGTAAGTATTTCGAGGTTAGCCGTCGACTATACAATGTTATGAAAAAACAATTTCATTAGTGTTGTTGGCAACCCCTTAATGATAAAGTGCTTACGTTTCTCACTGTTTCTCAGTTATATTTACGTACACACACGCATAAATCAATTTTTCATTTAACTGAGTTGACTGTGTTAATGAAAATAAAATAATAAATATTTAAGTATGTACACATGGAATTAACAAAAATGACTTAAATGGCGTTTATGCAAAAGAAAGAAGAAATCTTAAGAATTCCAATACTTTGAAAACATAACCTTAGGACTGTGTATAGGATACCTCCTAATCTACGTTGATACCTACTTGTATCAGTGATTAAGTAGATAGGTGGGTATCAAGTATATAAATTGTCTCAGATATCGTATACGAAACTATATCTATACCTACTTTTATAAATCAAGTCTTTTCCAATAGGTAGATCCTAGGTTTATAAAAATATAGTTGGATCACGTACTAACAATACTACATGATATTAGTATATTACTAAATTGTTTTTGGTTTGATAAAATTTCAACGTCTTATCTGTAGGTAATAAGTACGACCTACCTACATAGGAATTTTAAAATATTTTTTTACTTTGATCATTAAAACTATTTGATAATACAGTTTACTAAATAACTGTGCTAAGTACTGATAATCTATTTTTGTTAATTAAGTAAGTAAGTAGTTTATTTTATTGATTATGATTTTTTTATTTAAGATTAATTATTAATAAATAATAAAAGATTTTTATCAAATTAAGGACGTCCTGGTGAAGGGTCAGGTCAAAAGTGCCCGAAACCGCCGAGCTTGCATGAAGAGAGTTATGAATGTGGATGAAGCAAAGGAAGTATGCAGGGATCGTGGCAAGTGGAAAGAGGTAGTCTCTGCCTACCCCTCCGGGAAAGAGGCGTGAGTTTATGTATGTATGTATGTATGTATTAATAAATACTAAAATTCGAAACTGTTGCAAGTAACCAAAAAACACTTCCTTTATCAAACCAGATAACATTTCAAGCAAATATTATCTTTTACTTTTGATTCCTATTCTTAAAACAGTACTTATATAATACTTTATTATAGTTTGTTGATTATCAGATGTGAGTAGTAAATGTGAATTTGGATAAATGAATTCTATTCTATAGTGTATTATTTATAAAAAAATATTTTACAAAACCCAAGTCACGTACAAAATTACTTCTAAATTATAGGTAGAACGACAAAATGAAAACTGTTGGAAAAATAACAATATAGTTTATTATGTAGTAGCATTTCGTAGCACGTGCTACGAGGCCTACACACACGTAGAGGTCCCGTAGCGGTCGATGGCGTAGCAAATACTATGAAACGCTACGACTTATAAAATCACACATCTTATCACGAAATTATCTTAACTACGTGTTCATTATTGAAAGGATAATTGTGAAATCACATTGAACCTATTTAATAAAAATAAAAAATCTTTGTAAAAAGTAACGCGTAATATTCGTATATAGTCTTATAACGTCGCTAAGTTTCGCTGGTACAACATACACATGAACTGCTCGGCGCAAAATCTAATCTTCTGTTTTGTTTCCACCCACCCAAAGGTTGACTGGAAGAGATCACATCACATCAGCATTAAGTCCGCCTTTGTACCATCTCTGTGCCTTTTTTGCTGTTATGTTTATTTTACTCGTATGGTACAATTATTTGTCTATGCCTATCGCTTTGACGACGGCGCCATTGTTTGTCGATTAAAATTGTGGCTAGAGGGGGCAGTACCTATATCTTTGGAACATTTTACTATCTCTCTCCTAAACTTAGCCTTCTGGTTGTGACTATTGGCTATACGTATCCGTGAACTTAAAGAAAAAAAATGTACTTGCTTATACCATTTTACCGGGTAGACAGAGCCGACAGAAATGAAAAATCTGAAAGGCTACTATGCTCAGCTGGATAGCTTATCGTGAAATAAGTAAAAAAAAAAACTTTGTTAATTGACAGTGACTTTCTTTTTGAAGTGGGTTGAAAATAATAGGGTTGATTTTATTCAAACATAGGTATTACTATATCATTTGCTATTAACTTTCTGGACAAATTACCTTATGACATATTGCAACAGAAACTATAATATAATATATATACGGGACAAATTACACAGATTGAGTTAGCCTCGAAGTAAGTTCGAGACTTGTGTTACGAGATACTAACTCAACGATACTATATTTTATAATAAATACTTATATAGATAAACATCCAAGACCCAGGCCAATAAGAGAAAGTTCGTTTCTCATCATGCCCCGGCCGGGATTCGAACCCGGGACCTCCGGTGACACAGACAAGCGCACTACCGCTGCGCCACAGAGGCCGTCATACTATAGAATTGATATGTCGTTATCTCTTTTTCGTAGACATTGTAAGAGGCCACTAAGGTAATAAGAACTTTAGTGCAATAACCATAATCCACGATGGATTTGGAATTATATACAGAGTCACGGATGTCAGACAGGAGAAGCTTTGTGTACTTATCTGACTTACTCGGAATCTATACCTACTGTACTTACTATACTTTTTTTTGTTTTGAAATTTCTTTTACCTTTAAAATGTAGTCCTTTTTTGTTTTGAATATTCTTTCACCATTTATATGTACTTTGAGGTGGACCTTTATTTCCACTTTGAGGTATAGATTTATTTTCAAAATAGTATTCAAGGTATCGCTTATTGACTTGGAGTTTAACTACAATTGTAAACTCAGTGAGCGTTATCACTTATCACGCAGCCAGTCAAAGAACTTCCCATCATTTAATGGTGTTTAGCATAGATTTAGTATCTCACAACTGACAAAAAGCATTCATGTAGTACATATAACGTCTTTATCTTTTAAGGGAAAGACAGAGCCAACCGTTTCGTAAAAGACTAAAAAGCCACATACTGCTGGGTATTATGTAATTGAAATCTAGATAGTGTCCAGCGTGCTAACCCATCGCCTAATAGAATGATCTTAAGTATCCTTACCCGTGATTATCTTTCATAATTTGCTTGGGAAGAAAAGCAGCCGGCGCACACTATATTTCTTTTTCTCTACAAGACCAGTATGGTAGCTAGCACTAGATGAATCTGCCTATTCCCTTAGTCGTCTTTTATGACATCCATGGGAAACAGTTGGAGAGGCACTACCTTGAAACTACACGGCCCAAATCACCTAGTATTAGTACTACGATTAAAATATTGCAATCGCGCTCATACCAAATAAAAATAGGTACTGCCAATGCCCTTGCGATCCACGAATTCGCCGCACATATCTCCCGAACGATAATTTTATCAACATGTTAAATTGATAACACGTTGATAAGCCAGCGTGACGTTTTTTAGGGCTATATTCGGCCCTTAGCGGTCCCGTGTTAAAACATAAGTACACAAAAACAATTCCCATCAGAATACGTGTTACATACATACATACATATGATCACGTCTTTATCCCTTACGGGGTAGACAGAGCCAACAGTCTTGAAAAGACTGATAGGCCACGCTCAGCTGTTTGGCTCAATGATAGAGTTGAGATTCAAATAGTGACGGGTTGCTAGCCCATCGCCTAAAAGAAGAATCCCAAGTTTATAAGCCTATCCCTTAGTCGCCTTTTACGAAATCCATGGGAACGAGATGGAGTGGTCCTATTCTTTTTTGTATTGGTGCCGGGAACCACACGGCACGTGTTACTTTTCCAGTTACATGACAGTATCAAGTCATTGACAATGCCATAAAGTTTGTTATCAGTAGATAGTGATACAAATAGATATAGTCACAAATATTTGATGTGTCGTGTCGAACATTTGAAACACATGTTTTACAAGACTAATATAGGTGATACGAGTTGGTTTTGAGTGCAGTGTTATTCCTTCGGCGTCTTTCAAGTTTACTACGTGATAAGGTATCGTTTTCACAATTACAAGTAGTGTCCTGAATGTATTTAAGTGGCATAGTTTTATGTACTTGCGGTGCGTTAAATAAGTATAACGAAATATGCGCAAACAAAAGATGAACGTTGTAATTACTATAAACAATGATTCAAGTAACAAGTGCGTGAGTAATCGGTGAAAAAAACAAATACGTCTGTTAAAAATATTATGGATAGAAACAGCTTAACTATAACAAGCCATCAAATCTTTGTGTTACACCACTTAAATGTTTTATACTATTAACTCACTTATTACCGTTAATATCGTATTTTCAATAAGCTATAACTATAAGCCACGCTATAGAGAAATTCACACTAATCCTATTATAGTATTTATAAATATGTAGAAAAAATGTATGACATAATTTTTTGATTTTTGACAAACATTTCTGCTCCAGACTATAATGCCGTTAGTTCTTGTCCTTGTCCGAACTGTTTTAATACCCAAATAATTAAATAAGCATAGATCCCAATACTTTTTAAGTCAATTCAAATACAAAAAATTGCTAATGAATAGTGCCCAAAATCTATTGCCACTTTTAACACAGGAACAAAAGGACAAGAGTTGAATCGTAACCGACGAAATCGGAATGAGATGGCGTTTTAATAGAGATCCACTTTCGCCAACTTAAAGCTTCGGGCTTAAAAAAGGCTTTACATCGGTTTAAGCGGATGAGAGCGGCTCAAGTCGGCCGATTGCTGGCTTCGGATGACTCAATTACTTACCGACTATTGTTATTGTTTTGTTGATGTTCTTCGGTGTAACTGGGTTATGTAAATAAAAATATTGGATGGAAGGTTCATAAATCACACGCATTTAGGTATGAGAGGTTTTAATTGAAATTAATGACGTCACGGCTTCTGATACACAGTCGTGCTAGGTTAAGGTGAAAGTGAATGTCTCTAGTGTCAGTCTTTTTCGCTTACGGGATTAACAGAGCCATAAGACACAAGACTTGATGGCCACATTTAGGTGGTTGGGATAATGTATTTTATATTTGATAATTTTTTATTTAGTAGGTTCGTAAAGGAATAAACTTGATGAAGAAACCCTTTACATATTATAACAAAATCTAGTTAGGCAAAATTTATAAATATATATATTTTTTAATAATATAATATTTAAAGTGATGTTGATTGAATATTACTGATTGAAGATAAACTAGAAACATTTTTCTTTTTTGGATCTTATTATTAGATACTAGTTTAATTTGTCTAATATTTGAAGAGATTTTTATATTTAAGTTAAATTGACGTCAATGGTATCACGTACATATTTTGAAAATAAATCTATTATTTCTATTTTATTGAAAATTAATTTAATTATTGATTTTCAAAAACGTTTTATTTCGTACTTGAGTTTAAAAATTTACAAAACCTGTTGGGTGTTTGGCGTGATCGAATTAATGATAAACTTTATTGGAGCTTGTTTAAAAAATTATAATATCGCTTTGGATGAATAAACTTAATAAAATGATGTTATATAACTGCAATAAACCTTAATATTGTATTAATATGTACTCAATTGTTATCTATTTGATAATACTTTCAACTTATTAATTTAAATTAGTTGAAGATTAAAAGCTTATTAATTTTAATTCTTTGAAGATAAATAGCTTTAAAGCTAATGGTAAATAAATAAAAGGTTATGAGAAAGATGGCCGGTGTTAAGTTTTCACTAAACGACAATTGACAGTGATATCTAAAAACCATTTATTGGTAAAAATCACAAGTAACGAACAACATTCACACAGACATATAACCACGTCTTTATCCTTTTAGAGATAGACAGAGCCAATAGTCTCGCACACTGAAAGGCCGTGTTCATCGTGATGTCTGAACCCAAAATCCCTGACCACCAAACCGATACGCCATAGAGGTCAAAGCGTATTTCACTATAGAGTTTCACTATTACCGTTCTTTCTAACGGGAAGTCGGAAAACCATCGGAAAACCGAGAACATTCACGTTTCGACGCTTTTTTCTTTTTTTCTCTGCATATTCAATTCCGTCGGCTGCCGGCTGCATGTAAAAAAGACAATTAAACCTATAAATCATTATGTATGCCTTTTTCCTGCGATATTTTACGAAACGACGCCTATGCACTGACGCGTCTATTTGAATTATGAAAGCAGTAAAGGTATATATCTCGACGCACCATTTTTTATGACGCTTGCCTTTTTTATCGCTCAAACAAAGTCCTGTGTATCGCTTTAAATCACGCTCATGGGATTGATTTATTCTTTGTAACTCTGGCTGCACTGATGCGTTTTGGTCAGTCAATGAATTTTCCATAAATATGTGCATGCTCTCTTTCTCTCTAATTATGCCAAGCGCATTTCACGTTTTATTACCAGCTGTTGACCTCGAAGCCCGTAGTCTGCTACACACAGCATTTAAGTTGTTGTGAAAAGATTTGGCAAAGTTAACACTTTCAGTCTTTAGAATACGATTAGGATCACTTCAACTCTTACTTATGTTTTAAGATTATTAAGATTGTGAGCACTTTCACTTAGTGCAATTAACATGACACAAAAATGTATTAGATTCCTAATTGGCGTGAGTCACTTCTAGTTATTGCCACCATTACCACTTCATGATCTTGGCATAAAAGGACACCTGCCTCAAAGTTGGTGTAAGAAAACAAAGATAGCAGCTACCCTGGATACTATATTTTTGGGTCTTAATGTTAGCGTACTCCTGCCTCCAGAGAGGTTGTTACAATGAAAAACGTCAAGAAAATAATAATAATATGCTAATAACATTCTTCCAGCCGGATGCTCCACGGTTAACCCGGAATCCCTAGTCGCCGTCGCGACCACTTCCCTCCGCGTCACCACCAGGCATCACCATTCACCTCCGCGTGTACAAGGAAGCGCTGGCGGCCGGCATGGAGCCGCTAAGCGAGAACGGGCTCTGTCTATCCGAGTTAGACCTCCACGGCGGGCACCTGCACGAGTCAGTGGCGGCCTCTGTTGGCTCGGCCATCTCCAGTCTGATGGCCCCGTTGCACCACGAACCGCAGCATGCACCGTTGCATCACGCGCCTCCGTTACACCACGAGCCGTTGGAGAAGCTGAAATGTAAGTTTTTATTTATTTACCTACTCGAGTATATTTATAAAGTCCCGCTAGTCCTGCTGGAATTTTGGGATATATCTGTCTTAATGAAGAGTTAAGAGAGGATTTCCCGAAATTACAGGTCCTAGACCAGATACATAAGGACCTATCTTCTAAATTTCAAATCTCTAGACCCATTGTTTTGAACTATGCATTGATATGCAATTTAATGAGTCAATGTCTCATTTATTAGTCTCTGTATAGCAGTTGCACGGAGCTTTGTTCACTGAAGGATCTGTATAATAAAATATCGGTGGCGTCATATTAATCTTCTCAAATATGATCCGGCAGAATCGACACGCTAAGAAGATTGCACAAAATTAATATCAATCAATCAATGGGTCAAACCGAGATTATTTAGGTACTTATAGTTTTGTAAGTTTTTATAAAAAAGCTTTGTATTCGTGTATCGTCGTGTCGTCTTACCAATCTATTTCATATTCTACAAGATACATTTAGATATTTAGAAAAACAGCTATACTGACACAAAAGATAAGCATTAGGAGTTTTATGATTACTTTTTATACAACTTAATTCTTCCTGAGACTTTCCTAAATCTTAATGAATTAGAAAGATTTGGATGCAGGTCGATCCACCACTCAAGGTGGAGATCATGGAAGCAAGCCTATGTCCTGCAGTTGATTTCTTAAGATAAGTCAACGTTCCACCAACCCATATTTGAGTCCTTTCAGACAAATATACCTACACCAACTTGTGACGATATTTAAAAATACACTCAATTCATTTACATTCTGTCTGGCAATTCCGAATACTTACACTCTAGAAAACCAATAAAAATGTGTCAGTTATTTCAATACCGAACGTCCAATCATTTGTTCGCATTTTACAGGCTTTTTTATAAAACAAACAGATCGACTGGTCGGACGACAGGCTTCTGTTTTATATTGGCAAATAAATCCATTTTAAACTCCGCTCCCGAATAAAATCAACGCGACTTCTGTCCCAACGTTTCGTATACGATGGAGTCGAAGTGGAATGGAACTGACATTTACATTTGTATTCTTGTGAGCGCGACGTTATTAGAAAATGTCAGAAGCAAAATAGATGAGGCCTTTGCCATGATTGCCTGCATTACACGAGTAGATAAATTGAAAGTTAACATCAAATCTAATCAAATCAAATCTAAACAAAGTGGTAAAAATTAAAGTAATTTGAAAGATTTCAAAGCTCCAGTCATGCAAGTTCAAAGTGAATGAAAACACAAAAGTTATTTTTTTTATCAACTTATACCTTATTTAATTATTATTAAACGATAAAATAAGTAAAGGTGATCCTAAATATTGTTTACGCAATAAGATTACTGTACTTTCGTGTTGTCTTTTCTATAACGTAATGAACTCTACGTTTCTTTATCCGTTTTATTTTATGAAGATATGTTCGCTGCTCTATCCGAGAACATTGGATACTGTTCGGATTTAAAAAGGGTAAATAAATAAGATTTTTTTTTCGCCTTTATTACAAGTACGGCTTCGTATTCAATCGAATTCGTATACTTACGGATCATTTGAACTCAAAATTCATCAAATGATTCTTTCTCTGTATGCATTCTGATTGCGATTTTTTCAGTATGAGAGTTTTCAGTATGAGATAGAAATCCATCAAATAAAAGTAAGAGACAATTTACAATTATCTAGCCAAGTATTAATGGTTGCCTAAGATTTTCAGTACATTTTTGCCCTTATCCGATATCCACAGGAATTGACATATAGCCAAGTATTTAACAAGTTGACACCCTAATTTTAAGCTTATAAAATGATATTAAATCATTTTATAATCAGTGACATTTGTAAACTATATTATGGACACACTAAACCATTAGCCAAACATATTGCTGATGAACTTTAGTGGATAACCAAGAAATCCATGAAATAATCATACCATTCCATCTTCTAATAAATTTTATAAAAGTGGAGTCTAGTTCACTAAGAGAGGGTTTTCCAAAATTCCTGCAGGAACGGAATAAGTCGGATTTTTCCATGCAAGTTGAGCGGGCGCACTCTAGTTACATTACAATTATAGACATAATCATATCAAATATAATAATGTCGTAAATGACATAAAACACGTGTGGATGACAAAACCCCTGTGACGTGATGCGGGCAACTTTACCCAGGCTGAACCTATACAAAATTAGCTACCATTCAACACCCTCATTTGGAGAATATTCATATCTTCACAGTTCAGTGGTATATCGAATTTTGATGTCTATATCACTTTGTATTTCAGCGTATCAATACAAGATAGTATGAGGCTAGTACTTGCAGTTTTAGTGATAAGTAGCTATTTAAATATCTAAGTATACCTCGTAATGGATTAGTTGTATGTTTGTATGTATGTATTTTATTGTATCCTGAAGTATTTATGACGATTTCAATTACTTACTAACTTTTGAAAGAGATTTTGATTGTTTGTCGCCAAAAACATAATACCTAAGATAGATAGATAATTTCTAGACAAACTAAGTAAAGTCATTCCATATACATGTCATCACACGATTATCTATCACAAAGAAAACATTTGACCTATTAAAAAAAAATCTTGCAACCTGTACAGTCGAGACAAATTGCATACAAATAGATGTTGGCGAGGGCCCTGGGCCCCGAACGGCTAATCTGATAGTTTTTACAAACACATCAATGCCGGATTACTACCCCCGGCTGTTTAGTTACGCAATTAGTCATGCCGATAGGGGGCGCTCTGTCCGTATTGAGAGATGCTCTACTTTGTGTAATTTAAATTCTCAATTAAAATTGCGTGCTGCAATATAACGTATAAACTGTAGTAGTAGTACACGAGATTTGTGTTAAAATGTTGTTCATTCATTAATTCATATAATCACGTCTATATCTCTTGCGCGGTAGACAGAGCCAGCAGTCTCGAAAGGCTGACAGGCTACGTTCAGCTGGTCCTAATAATAGAATTGAGATTCAAATACTGACAGGTTACTAGCCCGTCGCCTATAAAAAACTCTAAGTTTATAAGCCTATCCCCTAGTCGTTTTTTACGACGTCCATGGGAAAGATATGGAGTGGTCCTATACTTTTTTATATTGGTGCCGGTAACCACACGGCAAAAACTTTGTCTATATCTATATCGTGTTTATGTCTCTAGGAACAGTATATACTTATGTAGTTGGATTTTAATTTTAGGTAAAACTTTTATTGAAAATTAATTTATGAAAATTTAGTAGAGTTTACAGTCGCTTAAAAATCCACAATACGAGAGAGATTAATTTGAAATTAATTATATAATAATTAGATTGACATAATTGATTCCTTTTCAAATAAAAGTTAAAAGAGTTTTACTTTATCTTAAACCTCAAACAAAAAATAATTTAAAATACTTTTTAATTTAATACTGAAGTGAAGCATCCTTCCATCGCATTATGCACGTGAAGGCGACACAAGCTGAATGATTTGCAATCCATCACCGATGCACAAAAAGCGCAACTGAGCCAATCATTTAAAGTCAATTCGGATGAACCGAACATAATGTCACTACACCTCTCTTTCCTTCATTCACAACCCTCCTTTAATAAAGCTTTTTATCTCCCTCGCACATTAAAAAAGGGCCCCTTCAAAGCCGGTGAAGCATTATATTGCAATGATTATTCTTGCACTTGCAGCATTGAATTTAAATGGGGGATTAAAACGGCATTTTATTTATTAAGGCCCATTGTGTTTAAGTTCATTAGCCGATTGTCGCCAACACTTCTTTGTTAGTTTTGGAAATTGTCTATCCATGATTAATGGAGCTTATTAGATAATGCGTTTTTGCAGATTCATTTTGCTGTATATATTCGTAAACTGAGTCAACTAGCTCACGTGGTGGCAATTAGAACTATTCAAAGTCAAATAATTATAATATTGTGAAGTTGACGTTGTTGATGAAAATGCTGCAGTGCAGTTTGTTACCGCTTCTTCTGCACTGACGCCTTGGAAGCGGCAGTAAACTTAGTTTTTAAGTAATTTATTTGACGTCTACCAAGTTGTTAAACCATACGACAATTATTAAGCGATATAATAATATCCTATAATAATGAATAAAAATTTTGAATTTGAATAAATAAATACCTACATATAATCACGTCTTCATTTCCTGCGGGGTAGACAGAGCCAGCAGTCTTAAAAAGGTAGGCCACGTTCAGCTTAATGATAGAATTGAGATTAAGAAGAATCCCTAGTTCGCCTATCCCTTAATCGCCTCTTACAACATCCATGGGAATGATCCTATTCTTTTTCTATTGGTGCCGGCAACCACACGGCAATTATAATTAATAATTTAAGTAATTAGTTATGATTCCAACGCATTTTCTTAATACATCACAACAAGACGCAAAAGAGACTTCTCCTGGCGTTAACTAGGATAAAAATTTCGTACTGTCAGAAAAGTAGAAGAAGAAGTATGCAGGAATCGTGGGGAGTGGAAAAATGTACTTACGCCCTAAAGATGACTCTCGATTAGCTAAACCAATGTATTTTTGTTCACAAAAATTTGATATTACTACGATCAGTATGTGAAATATAACAAAATGCTTCCCTCTTTATTTAAGCTAAAAATATCATCATCTCTGGCTCCTCGCTTATCCGTTGAAGATTGTTCTCATATCCCGCGATTTTTATAAAATAGGCGAAAAACACGTTTCGTGGCTTTAATTTTAAATTGAGCAGGTTTTGCGGAATCTTACCAAAGCTTCGGCAGCGTTGGTTTTGTCGAAGACCCCGCTTTTTTACGTTGTAGCTTAATCGAAATCTCATTACCTTTTTTCGAAAAAAATATGAAAAATTAATTATGAGGGATTTGTCTGGGTTTTTAATAAAAGAGTTCCACGCGGATGTCTTTACTTGCTTATCATCATTTATTGGATGGGACCTCGGCACGTCCAGGGAGTTTTTAATATAGAGTGGTTTAGAGGTTGGAATTAGCCGGAGTTTGTTATCGCATATATTAAATAGTAAAAATTATTTGTTGTCTGAATAGGCAATTGGAATCAATATTAAATTGTTAATTTTATATTAGTATTTCTTCTTCTCTGTTTGGTATCAACAAATTACTTAAACAAATAAATTTTCAGGCGTAGCTAATCTGACAAATAAATATACGTTTGCGGTCACACATCTGGTATAAATTACTGGGAGATCTGGAGACCGAAATCTTGCACTTTTTAGAGATATACTGTCAATCGTGGTATTATCTAGCGACTAGGCCATAGTTCCGCTGACTTCCTCATTTTCTGGAGAGGAGCCCAAGGTGCGCGTTTTGATCATGATCCTGGATCTTTTTACATCAAATGTGTTAACAGTTACAAACCCGAATTACCCATCAGGTTTATAACTGTAAACATGATTTACATAGTTAATGACTGTAAACTAAAAATGTCACAAGAGAATTACAAAATCTTACCGGGTGAGGTCCCTCCGGAAACTGTCAAACAGATCCCGGGATAAGCGAGACAGACAAACATTGTGACGTAAGTGCGCGTGCGCCGTCCAGGTAGATACACGATTATCTCCACCACAAATATTTGCCTTCATACGACCGCATCTCACTGTCAACGACATACTTATGACCTGCGCTAAGGAATTTAGTGGGGAAATATTTGAGTGATGTGATTAATTTATCCATAATTCTTTATTAAAACTAAAGAGAGACTACTTGGAACGAATAGGCTCACAATCACCAATCTTGATGTAATAGAAAAGGGTATACCAATAGGAGTAACATAGACTTTTTCCAGAAGAGCTTACCTGCGAAAGTCAAGTCATAGACCGGGTATTAATATTAAAAAAAAAAACAAACTCTATATTCGTAATTTGAATGGTTCTCTAATGATTCCCCATATTCCTAAGTACAAGAAGTTGTTTTTTTCTTATTTTAATGATAATAGTGCATCTATTTTTGCTGTTGCTGAGCTAATGCAAATACTAAAATACTATGCGTCATTTATTTTTGTAACAAATTTTCTTGTGTCTGTTTTTAACTTCGGTCTGATTAGTGGGTGTGATTTATTAATATAAAAAAATAAACGGTGCCACGCTGTCTGTGCGTAAGCCGACGTCACTATAAAGATTTTTTTTATACCATTTGTTACAAAAAATTTGCAGCCCTATGCAACATGGGCCGGTCTGTCGCTCACTTTGATCGCGTCATGATAAATTGTATTTTTTACCTCCCTTTTTTATGGCGTCAGGATTTGCATGTTTACAATATTTCGATGTTGCAACGATTGGAACATTTTATACTTACGCTTGTTTACGAGCTAAGTTATGTCAAAAGTGTTTCGGTTTAGCATCTGTCTTGTCTTTGTATTATATATTGTATAAGTATATACTTATTGTAACTTATTGTCCGATTTTTAAAACACGTTATCTACGATATCGTATCTGTCTGTAGGTAAGCAGCTAAGAAGCAAATAAAAAATTGGGGATTACTAAGTATAACTTTAGCTTAAAGCTTTCATAGAAGGAATGAATTAAATTTCAGGCTAAAAATAAACTTATTATCAGACGGGATGTAAACTGGAAAGAGTAATCTTCTTTCATTATTTCTTTCATTTTACTCTGCGTAGGCTTCCAAGTAAAATTAAAGTTGCAGAGAAGGTTCTCTTGATTACAAGTTTTTACCCTTTACTTGAACTTAAGCTTATAATTGAATATATGTTGTACTTAAATATATTGAAGCTCTAATCAAATAGTTAGCGGTAAAAATGTAAGAATTCCTCGTCTTCGTCGTCTTTTGTTTTTGGACTTACGAGTAGCTCGTTCATCTTAGATGACTGCACCACAGTTAATCTATAATAGGGTTGTCTCGTTATTAATATCTCCACAACTATTAACATGTGCACGGGCTATTAAACTTTGTCGTCGGCAATTAGTCCGCTAAATATGTGGCATAGCTACGAGACATATGACACGCATTCTGTTAACAAATTGTAGTGTTATTCTAATAGGGAGAGATATGGGAAGTGTTAGCGTGGAGCATATTTTGACAAAATTTATGACTACCACGCCTTCGCAGCGTTTTTTGGTGCAAGCCTAGGGGCGGATGCAACATCTGCCGCTCACGCCCTCTCGTGGATCTTATGAATTTTGATAATATTTACAAACTGGGTACCTATTTCTTTTTTCATTTGGGCAAGGAATTAAGATAAAAATTGTTAAATAAATTCCATTTTATACTTAAGAAGTTCTAATATGCTACAGGCTCGACAAACCATTACCATCAGATAGATGGTATCCCTATTTTCCTCCCTGTGTAAAAAAAGAACAACATTACTTTAACCACAATAATTTAATCACTCAAAATTTCACAAAAATACAATGTAAGATAGGTTTGCTACATTGCCTTGATTTGTGTCTTGAAGGTGGCCCAGGTATCTCCTGAGCCGTGTGTACTATATATTTTTCATGTAACAGTTTTTCTGTGCATCTGTTTAGCATTCCCATCAAAATCTAGTGAAAGTAAACTTTTTCAAACTATTTCCGTGCATTCGAAAATGTCATGTCATTAGTAAGGATATCAAGGTATCGGAAACCATTTAACTTATCACCATCGACTATCAATCGAAGTCAAGTAATGAATTGCCCAGCATGAAATCGCATTTGTATTGGCAAACAATAAGTCAACAGTAGACAATATTTACCAGCCCAGTGATTGATGGTCACAGATGCCAACCCTAGCCGACCATCTGTCAACCCGTTAGGTGGTCAGCCCTTTCTGCACTTTCACTCTCATTGCCATTTTTAGGACAATCTGTTGTAGATAGGGTTAGATTTCATTTCTTTCCGAGTTATTTCGGTGATCAATGGTGTGGGATTTCGACTTGTTAGTGTGTAATGGGTTTTGAGAATTTGTCTTGTGGTCTTTAATAAACTTAACTGACTTATTCTGTTTATTTTATCTATTGGCTGATTCGACTTCCCAATAAAAATCTTTTATCCAATCTTAATAAAGCTGAACATACATATAAATTTTTAAAGTGTTCGTTTATTTGTTGGTCATCCCTTCATCTCGTTTTATATTCTTGACTAACCTGTTACCTCAAATTTTTTAAAAACGAGAATGTAGTAGAACTAGCGGATCTACGGATGATAGCTATATTGTAATTTTAGTTACTATACAAAACTAGGTACTTAGGTATTTATGCAACATTTTTTACAACCCTGAATAAAAGAACAAACCCAGACCTAGGCATATAATATTCCCAAAATAATGTCCCCATCTCTGTTATTACTTTCCGTTTATTTTCATTTTATTTGCCGCTATAAAAGGGAGGAATAACGGTTGTTAAAGAGTAGCGCACATTGTACACACATCGGGCAATAAATCTTTATACTTTATGACAAATTGTTGTCTGTTCGCCCTCGTACAAAAGATCTAGAACAAATAGTCCCGTAATGCCCTGATGGCCGAAAGTCACAATACGACAATGCCACATTGTAATGACTACAATGTTTGCCCTAATATCGGTTGGAGAGTACACAAAATATTGTATTGTATTTTATATTTATTGCCTCTAGTGATCTGTGAAAAACTTTCCCTAGTGTAGTTTTAAGAACATTTTACAACTTTTGTTTAGAATTCTTTTTTGGTTGTTTTGATTTCTATGATAGTTAATTACTTTTCAACTGTGGAAGTATTATTAAAAAGAACAACTACTAATTATTAATCCAAAAATTAATAAACAGATTTAAAAATCGTTTACTTGATTTTGATAATTATTCTCCAGTAATAGGTTCTTTCCTATACCTGTGGGAATCTTTAAGTGCTTATTTCTACACATCACTAAGAAGTTACTAAGATTTTTACAGATCAAATTTTAATTTTATGTGACCACGCGTAGTTTTATATGAAACCTCACTACACCTTGGCCCTCCGTACCTAACTAAATTTCCTATTCAAATCCCATAATAATCACGATGACATTGTGAAATTTCGCACACAGAATTTGAGTCTAATTTAGGTTCACTGTATAAAACACAGTGACGTGTCCTGTGATATATGAACTACCGACAATGGCGGATGACACCGCTTTATGACAGCCTCCGCCCCACGTAATTATATTATTATGACTCCACCATTATTCCCCAAATAATGCATACCTAGCTTAAGGAATGGGATGTGCATTATTGCTTATTTTCATAATAAATTTTAATAATAATAAAATATGTGTAAGTATTAGACTGTAAAAGGTAGACAATGCTTAGGATTTAGAAAGAAAATAAAAATATAATCCGAGTAGTTTCAACACATGAGTGTCGCTTCGTGTTAAAACCTGACTTACCCCAACCGGGATCATGGTCAAAGACTCCCGAATTCCTCTCCAGACGTAACTGAGACTTACGCCAGGATAAAAAAGATGAATTGTGTCATTCTAGAAGTTTAACGAATATAATTTGGTACTCATTTTGATACTAGGAGCAATCTAAACTTTTCGAGTTTGTTTGATACCCCACATTAAATGAAATTGGTCGTTGAATGTAGAATTTTAATGAGAATCGATTTGACCGTTCATAATCTTCTTTACTATCAAGGTTTTTAACACAAGTGCCTATTTAAACCATATGACCACATACGAAAGAAGCTCATAAAAATAGTTTCTCATACGTACATACATATAATCACGTCTATATCCCCTGCGGGGTAGATAGAGCCAACAGTCCCGAAAGACTGAAAGACAACGCTTAGCTGTTAGGCTAAATCATAGAATTGAGATTCAAATAGTAACAGATTGCTATCCCATCGCCTAAAAGAAGAATCCCATATTCATAAGCCTATATCTTAGTCGCTTGTTTCGACATCCATGGGAAAGAGATACAGTGGTCTTATCCTTTCTTCTATTGGTGCCGGGAACCACACGGCACAACAATAGTTTCATCGTTAGCGATATTTCATGAAAGTTGAATAATGCTCAAAGAAAGCGAAAGTTTATCTAATTATATCTATAAGTATTTATTTATTTTATTTCAAACCAAGTGCACCAGCAAAAATCATTTGATAAGGCTCTTGACAACGGCGGCATATTGCGGTCTCCACCCCAAACGGGTCGGCTATAATTTCGTAATCACCATAAAATCTGTACCACCGCACTAATATATTTATGACATTATAGCTCCCACTAATATTTATGCAAATTGAAAATGAAAATGGCGCTCGCGTCCCTAATCCTCCGCAATGGATGGTGAAGAAACAATGTGAGTTCTGATGTATTTTTGTTTGTCTATTTGCATTTAATAATTGATTTGTTTGTGCTGTGGTTCACAAGCTTTTTCCCGTGACTTTTTCACTCATGAGGGACTTTCTAAACTACTTTGTATGTAATAAACTTATGTATGTAATAAATTACAAATATTCTGTAGGTATATAACCGAAACGAAACCAAATCAATTACATTCATGTAAGATGCTATCCAACCATTTTGTTAGGAACAGATAAGCTTATATCATTCCTTCATTTATTAAATTTTTTCAATATAATAAAAAACTTTCTCTATTCCTTTGAAAAAAAAAACCGTTGTATATATACAAACAAAATATGAACATATTTTTATGAACATCATTTCAGCTAATAAAACAAGAAAGTAATCGTAATAATTTGCAATAAAAACCCTATTGCACTCAGTTTGTACAGGGCCTCTATTACAATAACCAGACCGCATGCTCCAAATCACGACACCCCATTCCACTTGTCATGTTCTCATCGTGCTAGAGACTGCAAAGTAATTTGAGCCCATATGGGACCAGTGATTGCCTTCTGAATACTTTCACCCTCGACCCGGCCGGAATAGTCACTCGGAGGCCAATTCTGTGTCCCCTCAACTCATTTCCTTAGATCTTTAATATTGCGGTGTCTACGATGTCGTTGTGGTAGGGTTGCGAACGAAATAACATTTGTGTTATGAGAACGGGTCAGTTTTTGAAGCTGTTGTGTTGTTTAGCGAGTTGTAAGCGGTAATAACCGTTGAACGATACAGATTTTCTTCGTTGTGTATTATGTAATATTCTCTGTTATAAGCTATAACATTTTTTACTCCTGCCCTACGTATTTCTTTCAGTTCGTCCTAATTCATTACTGTCATTGCATTCATGCAAACTTTTCAGTTTAGGGTATTTTTGGCCGGACCTTTCGGTAACACTGCTAGTGGCAAGACAGCTCTAAATATAGAAGTATCTCTTAATACCAATTTTTTACTATTTCATATTTTACCTTACGTAATTTGATCAAATCAAGGACGTCCTGGCGAATGGTCAGGTCAAGAGTATCCAAAACCGACGAGCTTTTACGAAGATAATCTCTAAGATACTTGTGGATATGGATGAAGCGAAAGAAGTATTCATAAAAATGCCTCTGCCTACCCCTTCGGGAAAGAGGCGTGCTTTTATGTGGTTCATTCTTTCATTATTTAAATGGTTTTATACTCAAAACAACATCTTTTTCAAACTTTAAAATTAAATCACCATTAGTTAGGCATGGGGCATGATCCACCCCAGCTAGTCGCTAATAATTTTGTGGGGCATTTTTACCAGTCTCAGGTGGTCTGTAATTTGCTTGTGGTAGAAGGGTTACTGATTTATCTCACTGTAATACCCGCGAGGGACCTACTAGTTTGTAGCCGCTCATAAAATATTTATCTAGACGTAGAAATAGAGACAAACGAGCTATTTTTGGTACTTAACTAACCAATATTATACTAAATTATAATAAAAAGCCAAGTATTTCACCATATTAATATAAATACATATAGTCAGGTCTTTATCCCATTTGGGGTAAACAGAGCCAACAGTCTTCAAAAATTTGATAGGCTACGTTCAGCTATAAATTTGAAAGTGATATTATGTTGTATTTTGTTATTATTATACTGAAAGGAAACCGGCACTGTATATATAGGAAACTGAATATGTATGTTTATCATGATCAATCATGAATCATCAAAGAATCATGATCTGATATCTGAGATTCCTCTGTAAACACGGTCACAAAATTCAAGACAGTAGTCATTCTATAGTAATTATTTGACCCCAGTACTTTCAGGCCGTCTTACTCGGTCCTCCCCAGAGAGCGCGCAGCCAGGGCAAAACGACAGTATAATGAGGATTTTTATATAAAAAAAATTATACAAATAATTATGTATTTTGTGATTCATCACATTCAGAAGCTTCTGCCGTTACTAACTCATTAGTGTATGTACAACTACATTATCTTTCATAGATACTGATTGCATGACGCAAATTACAATTACCTACATTAAATTATATACAAACCTCCATGCTTGTCTCTTAGCAAAGAAAAAACAAACTATGAGCTGCATTCTCTTCCCTTGAAGATTGTAAAAAACCATTAAATGAAAGGCTTTCTCCTTTAAAGACATGGGCTAGCAACCTGTCACTGAAACTGTAAGCTCTGTCTACCCCATAAAAGATAAAGACGCCATAATATCTATTTATAAACGAATTAGAATGACCTTGAAACGTACTTACATATCCTACGTGGTCAATAAACAAAACGAGAGGCATCCTCGCGTACGCGTCACGTCTCGCAACAATAACGAAACATGAAAAATTTCCAGACGCTCACATCAGACTGATAAATGGCTTCCGAAAATCCAAAAGGAAGTTACAGCTTACTCGGGATTTGGTCTAGAACCTCTCACGTGCCATAACTGCTGCACTCCGCTTTATTACAATTACCATAAGCCTCAAAGTCCCGCACTCCACGAACGGCCGTAGCAACTTCATCATTCTGAACCTATTTACAAGAACGGTAAGACTGTTATTGCTTCGGTGAAATAGAAACCGCGTCTGGGGCGAAGTCGCCGAGGCGTTGCGGACAAGTTTGGTACTTATGCACCTTATTTTAAGATTGGAGTTAGTGTATGTAGGGTCGGTTGTGCAAAAGTTATGCGCGGTTCGTGCCTCGGGAGCGGTCCACTCTTTACATTATACGTGTACGATATGTCGTGTCGGCGACTATTTGGAATACTAATTGGGAGCATCTAGGGATTCTAAATGGTCTTTTTATTATTTTTTCGGACATTTACTTTATTATCATTGTTTTGTAGCAAACGAAGATTGCGTCCGATGTTATACAAGAAAATCTAAAACTTTTTCATGATAATTCGCGATAAATGCTGTACGGCTGTTGTTTTGTCCCGTATATATATATATATATATAAGAAATCTGATTGGTATCTCATAACAAAGATATAATTGGCATAAAATAAAACGCCAGGACTACGATGATGATATATTACTTATATGTAAACTCATGAATATGCAATTCCGTAGAAACAAGAGTTTAATAAAATGGGATGAGGTAGCTAAAAATATTTTTTGGAAGAAATGTAAGTGGAAAATAGAAAAGTAATTCTAAGTATTAATATTCAGATATTTATTAAGGCCAGGTAGCAAGAAAATTAAGATCATAAATCCAGCGCGGACATTGTACGGGAAACGCCAATGGCGCAGCGTGAATGGAAAACCAGCAAACCGAGAAATGATGATGAATCACGTTACAGAGGAGGGTCGTGGGAGTGAGACAGAGCGAGTCCCTCTTTATAAGAGCAAAGGAGACAGAGCACCTCAAAATTAGTGGATGCTCCCGTGAATTTGTGTACGTTTTCAATGAAGGTTCTTTACGGTAGGTAAAATAGGAATAAAACGGATCGACGTAATCCGACGGCCATTTATAACTTACACTCCATTAATTTGAGTGATAATTCGTGAATAGCAACGCGATTGGCCGTAGATATTGGTTTTGGTAAAACGGTAGCTACTCGGCCCTTCACAATTCGCTTATCACGGGATATCTAATCAATTTTTGTAGTAATTTCGTAAGGAAAGTGTTTGCCGACATGAAGCTACTGTGCCTACTGATATACCAATGATATTCTATGTATATGTTTATTATTATCACTACATATTCGTGTTATTAAGTCCCATTCCGCGGCGAGTTTGTTTGTATTAGATATCCCAGAAACTTCAATAAATATTCATGAAAAGTTTCATTAAATCTTTTTATTTGATAGAAATTGATCCTTAAATGATCCTATTGATATAGTTAACTTTGAAATCTCCCATTATTATTATGACTTAAATTTCATAGTGAAGATTTTTATATCTGCAGTAAAACCTTCTTACATACATACATATTGTCACGTCTATATCGCTTGCAGGGTAAACAGAGTCAACAGTCTTGAAAAAACTGAAAGGCCACTTTCAGCTGTATTACTCAATGGTGGAATTGAGATTCAAATAATGACAGTTTACTGGCCCTTCGCCCAAAATTAAAATCTTAAGTGATTTCGCATATCCTTTAGTCGCCTTTTACAACATCCACGGAACAGAGTGGTTCTTTTAACATGTTCCGGGAACTACACGGATCTATGATTTACTTAGCTAAAGAACTAATGTAGCCACAGCGCCTCTAAAGACAATTATTATGCATCAGTATCTATTTGTAAGTTACGATTAAAGAGACAAACACCTAGACAACGTCAAACTATAACCCAATTTTGTCGAATATTAATTACAAAAGATTTTTTATCCCACCTCTGAATTGTACATCAATATAATCTATCAAGAAACGAGTTAATAAAAACGTGGCAGTTCATACAAAGCTGCATTATGTTGCTTGCTTCATTATATTAAGCAGTTGCTTTATCACCAGGTCAAATGTTTGTTAATCGTTACACCATTCAAGATAGCCCCCCACAGACTATGATTTCAGGAGTGGACAGGAAACTGACACTCGGACCACATCCGGTTAACAGGATTACGATATGAAGCAGACCGTGTGGTCTTTGATTACTGTAATACTCTATGACGGCAGATGATAACCTGTTATACTTGTATCTACGGTGCACATGCATTCATTATTATAATCTCATTTAATAAAAGAAGACACTGACTGACTGATTGAGTGACATGTCAACGGACAGTTCGAAACGCTGGGTCTGGATATTGTAAAGTTTTTATGTAGATTAGGAACCTTATGTGGCCCAAGGGATTATTAAGAAAGGAATTCCTGAAAAAAGAATTTAATGCCATTTTTCATGTTAAGCGGGCATATTCTAGTAATCCTTTACATTTTCATTTGTCATAGGAGGCGACTAAATAGAAAAAGCTCTTACACAATGTATAAAAAAATAACAAGTGAATGCAAGTGAAGGAGGCAGCCAAATGTGTAATCCGTACTAATATTATAAATGCGAAAGTCTGTCTGTCTGTCTGTCTGTCTGTCTGTCTGTTCCTCTTTCACGGCCGAACCACTGAACCGATTTTGATGAAATTTGGTATGTATATAGTTTAAAACCCGCGTTCAAACATAGGCTACTTTTTTTTTCAAAAATCGACCCCCAAAATTGTCAAATGGGGGGTTGAAAGTTTGTATGAAAATCATCGTTCCGCTTTCACGCTTGAACCGCTGAACCGATTATAATGAAATTTGGTATGTATATAGTTAAAGACCCGCGTTCAAACATAGGCTACTTTTTTTTTCAAAAATCGACCCCCTAAATAGTCAAATGGGGGATTGAAAGTTTGTATGAAAATCATCGTTCCGCTTTCACGCCTGAACCGCAGAACCAATTTTGATGATATTTGGTATGTATATAGTTTAAAACCCGCGTTCAAACATAGGCTACGCTTTTTTCAAAAATCGACCCCCAAAATACTCAAATGGGGGGATGAAAGTTTGTATGAAAATCATCGTTCCGCTTTCACGCCTGACCCGCTGAACCGATTATGATGAAATTTGGTATGTCCGTACTAATATTATAAATGCGAAAGTCTGTCTGTCTGTCTGTCTGTCTGTCTGTCTGTTCCTCTTTCACGGCCGAACCACTGAACCGATTTTGATGAAATTTGGTATGTATATAGTTTAAAACCCGCGTTCAAACATAGGCTACTTTTTTTTTCAAAAATCGACCCCCAAAATTGTCAAATGGGGGGTTGAAAGTTTGTATGAAAATCATCGTTCCGCTTTCACGCTTGAACCGCTGAACCGATTATAATGAAATTTGGTATGTATATAGTTAAAGACCCGCGTTCAAACATAGGCTACTTTTTTTTTCAAAAATCGACCCCCTAAATAGTCAAATGGGGGATTGAAAGTTTGTATGAAAATCATCGTTCCGCTTTCACGCCTGAACCGCTGAACCAATTTTGATGATATTTGGTATGTATATAGTTTAAAACCCGCGTTCAAACATAGGCTACGTTTTTTTTTCAAAATTCGACCCCCAAAATACTCAAATGGGGGGATGAAAGTTTGTATGAAAATCATCGTTCCGCTTTCACGCCTGAACCGCAGAACCAATTTTGATGAAATTTGGTATGTATATAGTTTAAAACCCGCGTTCAAACATAGGCTACGTTTTTTTCAAAAATCGACCCCCAAAATACTCAAATGGGGGGATGAAAGTTTGTATGAAAATCATCGTTCCGCTTTCACGCCTGACCCGCTGAACCGATTATGATGAAATTTGGTATGTCCGTACTAATATTATAAATGCGAAAGTCTGTCTGTCTGTCTGTCTGTCTGTCTGTCTGTTCCTCTTTCACGGCCGAACCACTGAACCGATTTTGATGAAATTTGGTATGTATATAGTTTAAAACCCGCGTTCAAACATAGGCTACTTTTTTTTTCAAAAATCGACCCCCAAAATTGTCAAATGGGGGGTTGAAAGTTTGTATGAAAATCATCGTTCCGCTTTCACGCTTGAACCGCTGAACCGATTATAATGAAATTTGGTATGTATATAGTTAAAGACCCGCGTTCAAACATAGGCTACTTTTTTTTTCAAAAATCGACCCCCTAAATAGTCAAATGGGGGATTGAAAGTTTGTATGAAAATCATCGTTCCGCTTTCACGCCTGAACCGCTGAACCAATTTTGATGATATTTGGTATCCGTACTAATATTATAAATGCGAAAGTCTGTCTGTCTGTCTGTCTGTCTGTCTGTCTGTTCCTCTTTCACGGCCGAACCACTGAACCGATTTTGATGAAATTTGGTATGTATATAGTTTAAAACCCGCGTTCAAACATAGGCTACTTTTTTTTTCAAAAATCGACCCCCAAAATTGTCAAATGGGGGGTTGAAAGTTTGTATGAAAATCATCGTTCCGCTTTCACGCTTGAACCGCTGAACCGATTATAATGAAATTTGGTATGTATATAGTTAAAGACCCGCGTTCAAACATAGGCTACTTTTTTTTTCAAAAATCGACCCCCTAAATAGTCAAATGGGGGATTGAAAGTTTGTATGAAAATCATCGTTCCGCTTTCACGCCTGAACCGCTGAACCAATTTTGATGATATTTGGTATGTATATAGTTTAAAACCCGCGTTCAAACATAGGCTACGTTTTTTTTTCAAAATTCGACCCCCAAAATACTCAAATGGGGGGATGAAAGTTTGTATGAAAATCATCGTTCCGCTTTCACGCCTGAACCGCAGAACCAATTTTGATGAAATTTGGTATGTATATAGTTTAAAACCCGCGTTCAAACATAGGCTACGTTTTTTTTCAAAAATCGACCCCCAAAATACTCAAATGGGGGGATGAAAGTTTGTATGAAAATCATCGTTCCGCTTTCACGCCTGACCCGCTGAACCGATTATGATGAAATTTGGTATGTATATAGTTTAAAACCCGCGTTCAAACATAGGCTACGTTTTTTTTTCAAAAATCGACCCCCAAAATACTCAAATGGGAGGATGAAAGTTTGTATGAAAATCATCGTTCCGCTTTCACGCCTGACCCGCTGAACCGATTATGATGAAATTTGGTATTTATATAGTTTAATATCCGCGTTCAAACATAGCCTTTTTTTGTTTTTCAAAAATCTACCCCCAAAGTATTCAAAATCATCGTTCCGCTTTCATGCCTGAACCGCTGAACTGATTTTGATGAAATTTAATATGTATATAGTTTAAGAATCGCGTTCAAACATAGGCTACTTTTTTTGGAAAATCGACCTCCAAAATAGTCAAATGGGGGGGTGAAAGTTTGTATGAAAATCATCGTTCGGCTTTCACGCCTGAACCGCTGAACCGATTTTAATGAAATTTGAAATGCATATAGACTAAGATACGCGTTCAAACATAGGCTACTTTTTTTTTCAAAAATTGACCCCCATAATAGTCAAATGGGGGGTTGAAAGTCTGTATGAAAATCATCGTTCCGCTTTCACGCCTGACCCGCTGAACCGATTTTGTTGAAATTTGGTATTTATATAGTTAAAGACCCGCGTTCAAGTAAAGGCTACGTTTTTTTTGAAAAATCGACCCCCTAAATAGTCAAATGGGGGATTGAAAGTTTGTATGAAAATCATCGTTCCGCTTTCACGCCTGAACCACTGAACCAATTTTGATGAAATTTGGTATGTATTTAGTTTAAAACCCGCGTTCAAACATAGGCTACTTTTTTTTTTTGAAAAATCGACCCCCAAATTACTCAAATGGGGGGGGTGAAAGTTTGTATGAAAATCATCGTTCCGCTTTCACGCCTGACCCGCTGAACCGATTTTGATGACATTTGGTATTTATATAGTTTAAGACCCGCGTTCAAACATAGGCTATTTTTTTTTTCAAAAATCGACCCCCAAAGTATTCCAAATCATCGTTCCGCTTTCACACCTGAACCGCTGGACTGATTTTGATGAAATTTAATATGTATATAGTTTAAGAATCGCGTTCAAACATAGGCTACTTTTTTTCGAAAATCGACCTCCAAAAAAGTCAAATGGGGGGTGAAAGTTTGTATGAAAATCATCGTTCGGCTTTCACGCCTGAACCGCTGAACCGATTTTAATGAAATTTGAAATGCATATAGATTAAGATACGCGTTCAAACATAGGCTACTTTTTTTCTAAAATCGACCTCCAAAAAAGTCAAATGGGGGGGTGAAAGTTTGTATGAAAATCATCGTTCGGCTTTCACGCCTGAACCGCTGAACCGATTTTAATGAAATTTGAAATGCATATAGATTAAGATACGCGTTCAAACATAGGCTACTTTTTTTTTCAAAAAATAACCTCCAAAACAGTTAAAGGGGGGTGAATCATCGTTCCGCTTTTACAGCCTATCTAGACCGATTTTGATGAAATTTGGTATGTTTATGTGTATGGTAGTTTTAGTATTTTTGAACATGAAATTTTAGAATTAAATTTTGGTTAGTATGAAATAATCATTAAAACATTGGATTTTGAAAACTGCATCTTAAGGGCGAAAAATGAGGGTTGGAAGTTTGTATGAAACTTCGTTTTCTGATGGGCGTCGAAGTGCGAGAAGTCTTAAATATTGGTTAGTAAAAAAATCGTATCAGTTGCGGAAAGCAGGATGGCACTAAATAGGATGGGATGGGACAGGATAGGACTGGACGGGGCAGGACGAGACACAGCAGTTTGGGACGGGACGGAACAGAACGAGAAGAGACGGGACAAGACGGGAGAAGCCATTATGAATTTAAATCAAATATTAACTTAAAACAGTCCCGCACGATACGGGATTAAAAAATGGGTGAAATTTTATGGCATATCCTTATAATCAAAAATACATTTGCGCGGGCGAAGCCGCGGGCAAAAGCTAGTATTATTATATTTCTTTGACTTTTAAAAACTTATTTTGACTTTTTAAAAATTTGTGTCACAAATTGTCTAAGAGCTAAACATAATTCAACTTTACATTATAGAAGAATCAAAAAGTTGATTGTGGCTCCAGCAGAAAAGCTATAAAAACATTGTAAAATCCATGAAAGATACGACCACAAGTGAAATAAAACCCGTCTTGTATTCAAATATACCACGGTTACCTACGCCGTAAATTATTCTCACTCTTTTACTACATCTTATTAGAAATATATTTTTACAGTTTACAACCTGAAATATACATATATTCGAGCCGTAAACTTTTAATTTAATGTCTTCTGAATTACAAATACGCTTTTCTTGGATATTGCATTATTAACTTTAATGTGTTACACTCCCTTTTTCAAAAACATGTGTAAATGTTCCGTCATAAAAGATATGAACCGTCGTGTAATAGCCGTGATACAATTACAGTGACTGTGGAATGGTACACTCGAACACAAAATGTCATTTCATATAACGTTTTCATAATATTTTTGTGGAGTAAGAAATAAGAAATACAGGTGTCATAATAAATATAATTTTTATGATGCCTGTAATCATATGTTTAACAGTTCATAATGAATTATGTAAAAAATTACTACAAATTATGACTATTTATTCCATTTTATCAATATATAAACAAATTTCTCATGATCTCTTCAATTTTCTTTGAAATTTGAAAACAAACATTCAAATTATTTATTATGATTACCGTGGAAAACTTTTAATCTAAGGTGAAACTAAATAAAGTCAAGACAGCACATTTGAAATGTCTGTATAGATACATATTATAAGTTTAAGACTGTAACTAAGTAATAAGTTATTTTGCCTTTAGGGAAGCATTAATTTTTAATCTTTGATTGCCACTGATTTGATCGCATTTGATTGGAATAACAAGTTATCGCGACCACAGTAGCAAGCTTTTAATCTGTGTCTCAGCTGAGCGAGGGTTCACGAGTCGTCGCTATAAACGTGCGTGGACCACTTTATGGCCCCAATAAAACAATGAACGTACCTCTTTATCACTCTTATCAAACCTGCAAACATTAAATTTATTTGAACGTGTGTCGTTTGCTCTGTACGTTTGTGCCGGCGTTTGTTTTGAAGCGATAACGTCACATATGTTCCTTTTCCTACAGTCATTTATTAATATGATTATTTTTTTGTTGAAATAATATGAAAAGTCATGGTCAATATGTAGTTTACGGGACAGGTCAGGGTTTCTATTACAAAATTTAAAAATAATATCAAATTATTATGTTGATTTTATAATAATTTTAATTAAATTACTAGGATTTAAAAACGAGTATACCTTTGTTTAAATTTTATATACAATCCAGATGTAGTTTTTGGTTAGGTTATGTTAGTTATATTGACTTATCTGAGGGTTCGATTTATTTTAAGATTTGATTGCACCATATGACTATAACAATAACCAAATCAAAACAAGCCGTCAAGTCTCCGGTTCAGTAAAATTAAAAGCGCCACTATAATTTTTATTATACTTTTGTCGACCTTTATTGATACTACCAAAGTTAACTTTAACATAAAATTTGGTAAACTAGAACTATGGTGAGATTCACAATAATAATTCAGATGTTCAAGATATTGTGTTTGAAACTAATCAAATAATACTATATAAATTATTTAATGAAAAGTTCATTCTGAATATACATACGAATATCTTATCTCGAATCCAATGCGTCAATTTGACGCACGTGAGTCTAATAAACTTTATTGCCATGAATACAGCAATCATTTCGAACGGAAAATGTGAAAGAAAAAACAAAGGAATCCTCTGACAGTTACGTATTTTTAATTGCAATTGTCAATCGCGATTGTTCGTGACTTTTCCCAAAACAAACGGCTCAATAGCTTAAGCGCTAGGCTACTATAAATAAAATACAGTGTAAAAAATAACAATGGGAAAAGATGTGCATTTATTTTTTGATACAAATTAAATTTAGAACACGACAGTTTTGAATGAAAACCGGGCATAGGAATAAAGAATGTACTGTTATTTATTTAGTGTCTTTTTCTCTGTGGTTTGTTTGTAAATGGTTTTGTAGCAGCATGGGTGGTGTGATAATGTAGTGTGAGATTAATTGTTAGCATATTTTCGGGTTTCAAATTATTTGTCTTGTGAATCATGACAAAAAAATATAAGCATTTTTTGTAGGAATACTCATTCGGTATACCTATATTGTTTCTGCATAGCTACACAGTCCGTTCACATTAGGCTCCATCTTTTGACAATACTGGCAATCTAATAGTTCTACTATCGCAGGATGCCAAAAAAAAACCTTAATTGATAACAAGTCTTTACTAATATTATAAAGCTGAAGAGTTTGTTTGAACGCGCTAATCTCAGGAACTACTGGGTCGAATTGAAAAATTCTTTTTGCGTTGAATAGGCCATTTATCAAGGAAGGCTTTAGGCTATATAATACGCTGCAACTATAAGGAGCAAAGAAATAATGGAAAATGTGAAAAAAACCGGGGAAAATTATTCATCCTTGAGGGCTTTAATGATGCCCAAAATAACTATTCCACGCGGACAAAGTCGCGGGCACAGTTATTCTTGTTCATAAGTTTTTGGTTTGAATAAGTTGTTTCATGTTAAAAATACAAACCTAAATTCTTACACATTAAAAATACTCCAACTCTTTAACATAACTTTAAAAAAGTCCAAAACAAACATGCACATGCAACTCATCTGGCGGGCGCTATAAATAAGGGCGAGCGCACACGGTCTCCCGTGACTAATTTGTTAACAAGTGTTCGGGGGCACTTAATTACCGTACAGCGACGGGGCGTCATCGTCTCTCAGCGAAAACATTACTTTGTCAAGATTTCCGCGGTAAATAATGAAGCTATTAGTAACGTTAATTGAATTTATGCGCGCACGTTAACGTTTTGGGCGTTCCGCGCTCGCGCGGTTTATGTGTTGATAATGTTTACATCATTATTACAGTGGAGCGCATTTTGGAAATACAAGGTTCAGCTATTCTAATCCATACGAGCCATATCAATACGAAAGTGAGTTTCATGATTACCTTTTTAAACAGAAACGCTGTCCATAACTTATAGTTGTGAACAAAGGCAAAAAGACATAGGAAGGGCATATTTCACACAATATAGAAGTAGGGTATATTTCGCAAGTGGTTTGTAAAGATATAGTGTCTGCCTACTCCTTTGGGAAAGAGGATTTTTATAATAATGTGAATGATTGAAAACAATAAAAAAAATTTTGTTTACAGTATGGGCAGAAACCGGGGAATTCCGAGACAGCGGGCACTCGTCACTCGCATCCGGGGGCTCCGGGGTGGAGCAGTCTCTGTACGCGCCGCCCAGACCCCGGCGGGACCGTAAGCATACCGATGATAGTGAGTAGTTAGATTTACAACAGGACATTTGTAATTAGCACATCAAGCGCAGCGCAGTTTTAAAGCAGGCACGCACCTCAAACTCGTCACATCAAATTGAAACACCGCAGCTGTATGACGATTATGAAGACTTTCTTGTATTACAACTGGGTGCGGATTCACTTTCAAACTGCTCTGTTAATGACCTGTGTTTGGTGTGCTCGGGACTTTTAAACAGGCTAGGTGAAGTCGGAATCGCGCAAGAGCGTCTTTCCGTAACATTTTATGTTAAATCATCAAAATGATCCTATAATTCATTAAGAATACGTAGTCAAGATCGATTTTTCCATACCAATTGTCTTTTAAAGTAACATAATATCATTAACAAAGACCCTTTTAAGGATATTATTTGATATCCTACTGCACATTTTTAAGCGGTTCATGAAATACACCTGCCTTAAACTTATGTGGATACCACATAATTATTTATAGTAGAGAGGTGTCGTACTACATTTGTCAACGCATGCTTATTCAGAGCCTTACTATGCAAGACGAAAGTATGAGAGCCATTTCGCCATTTGTTATCCTAAAAAGGTTCGTAATCAGCCGTCTAAATCAAATATTCAAGTACATCATTTTATTTTGATTTATACTTATGTTATCAATAAAATTCTTCTCATATCTAAAGTGTTATTACTATAACATTATAAGGGATTCTTGAAGTCTCGATACATAAAGGTTGTAAAGAGCTTCGACTTTACACCGATTTATGTGCTTTGTTGTGCCGACCTGTCAAGATTCCCGAATTACTTACAATTGATCGAGCTGAAAATAATCTTGAATTGTAAGATAACATTATCGGAGTCACGAGCATAAAAATGTGCATTCGACTTACGACATAAATTATGTAAGGAGTGTTTCAGATAATTTAAATTTCTTTGTATTTAACAAAGAAATTTTTCTTCTGTGACTTCATTGATGTCACTAAGAGAAGAGTTAAGTATTTCAGAGATTTAAACTCGCTAATTTTAGTTTCCAAGTCGCATAACCACTTTGTTATAAATGAAATTATGCCTTCCTTCAGAGGGGTAGGCAGAGACTTTGATTTTTTACTTGCTACGATCTATGTAGATTTATCTTGCTTCCTGCATACTTATTACTAAAGAGTAATAAGTGTGCAGGAAGTATAGTAGAGTATGAAAAGTCATACTCTACACATTTTCCAAGATATCCGAAATTTCTACATTATACTTACTTCATTGCTTGACAAAGCTCACACTGCGCATAGAAAGCGCATTCCATTCAAATCGAAGCGACAGTTTTTACCGATTGAAAATGTCGGCATTCATTGCCGGACCACCAAAGTGACAAACTTAAAACTGTTAGCAAACCGAGTAAGCCGGTGAAACTATGGCAAATACCGACGCGTTATTCTACTAATGCGTGCGCAAACATGCCGAGGGCGACGCGTTACGCTACGTGCTACAGTTCGTTTGTTTTATTTCGTGTAATCTCCACGATTGTTATTTACATTTTTTTTATGTAGTGATATATATATTTTTCTGTGTAAAGTGTTTAATCTGAGTATACTATTATTTACTAATATATTTTTCATTATATTTCAGTTCATGTTATTATGACACTGTTTTGTAATCTATCTTTTTATTAACATTTATTTTGTGTTAACTTGTCGGACTTATAATTTTGGACGGGAATTACCAAAACAACTAAATAAAATGCAAGATGATGATGCTACGTTAGTACAATCACGTTGTACGGAATCATGTAAGTTAGGTTGTGAAACAATTGTCTGGACCTCTGCAAAAGCTATCGGACCCGAAGTAAAAGGGCAGACTAAAAAAAATTTATTTAACATGATCTCGTTACCAGGAATGATATTTACGTGTGTCGGTACAGTTTGAGCCCGTTGGCTAAATAACCTTAAGAATGCAACCTCCAATCTGCGAGAAGAAAAATTTCCGATTTTGAATTTGTTATCCATAGTTCAATTCCTAAACGAAATATTTTCGAACATATATGTAGTTATTCCACATAGCACTACGAAATGTCGCACGCAAATGACAAGAAAACTATATTAAATAAATTCAGCAACCCTATCCACGATATCGATGTCGATACGTTATCACAGCTTTGAGCGACCGACTCATCGATCACTGCAGCCTTTGCGGCCGCCGACAACCTAGGTAAATATCGGCTAACATATGTTACAGATATCGAGTCGACACTTCACGATAAAAGTGCATGTACAAATCTATTTACTTCGTGTTTAGAATTAGAATGATTCTAAATATGAATTAAGATATTCAAATTACGAATTAGTTTATGGAAATTCACGTAGAATTAGCGCCACCATCGCTGTTACAACATGTCTGAAATAGTTTTCCGATATAAGTGGTTCTTTCGCCTACGAACGGTTCAACTACGTAATTATTTTTCATCATCGAGATATGATTAGGCGACAGGACTTTTTACTTTCAACCGATTTGTCGACAAAAAAGTAGGAGTCCATTCCGTCCGTGGAAAACGCTATGTTGCAAATTGTTCGTAGACCGTCGGATATCAGTTTCGAACTCCAACCATTTAGCGTCAAGCGCAGCCAAAGAGATCCAACACGTGGTTTGACCACGGGTTTCTCCCGAGAAAGAACGCCAGAAGGATGATGATAACATACAGCGTACATAACATGACGTTAAGATTCAGAGATGCTGCTAGGTTACTAGTCCATCGCCTAAAACTAGAAGCCTGTTTTATAATCTACGAGGAGAAGTAACTGACATACAATTATTTTTTTCATTGACCTTGCAAACCGGCATAGAAGCGATGATCTCTGAAATTTTCACGGTCAAGAATCGGCTTCCACCTTATAAACGACGATAGCTATTTAGGCGGACCGCAAACTTGGCGACTTTAATCCAGGCTGATCATTACACGCCAGATTGCCAAGCGTGTAGATTGATGGTTTTAATAAAGTTGTTCAATTTATGCCGCGCAGTTTAATCCTGCCTAAATCGAGTCATGTGTATTAACTTCGCATGTTATCAATAAGTTTAGGAATTGATTTAATTGTCTACGTGCGGTTATTACTCGCTTTAATTACCAGTTTAATAGTAGTCTTCTCCTTGTACAAGTTGGTGATGGAAAACATCGTAAGGAAACCTGCACATTCAGGCAATTGAATGTGTATCATCTGTATTTTTCATAAGGTTTTATCTGAATCTCTAAAGAATAGGAACTTAGTTAAGTTTTACAGGTTGCCTAAATGATGTTTAGGCAACCTGTAAAACTTAAAAACAAATGAGGCCTAATTACGATAAAAATCTAGAACTAGAACGTACAGTATATGAGTAAATTAACACGCAAACGATAATTAAAAACATTCGACTAAGCCTATACGATTATATCTCCGTTTCAGTTTATTTTGAAAAATTTAATCAATATATTTTTTTGGATATTTTATATCTGTGTCGTTGCTACATTTATTGGTACTAAAATTCTGTTTATATACATTCCTTTTGATAACGATAGCAGATATAATCAAGAATTACAACTGTGATACGTAGCACATGGTCTTTGAATCCTACTACTATTATAAAGGCGAAAGTTTGTATGGATGTATGGATGTTTGTTACTCTTTCACGCAAAAACTACTGAACTGATTACCATGAAATTTGGTATGTAGGTAGCTGAAGACCCAATTCAATGTCCATTAGAAATCCTATCAGAATTTCCTCCATAGAAATCCGAATCATATAAGACTATTAAATTCCTAGTTCTTTGCTAGTGACCAATTCAACAAGAACGGTGCTATGTATCTAAAATTTTATTAAGATACTTATTTGGGCAAGAAACAAACCATTTTTTTTGGTTTGTGCACGAGCTGCGGGCGAACTCTAGCATGACTATGCCGGGAATAGTAAATTCTACTGTTCTTTCCTATATGATCTCTTACTCAAGCTTCACATTATCTTAATTTTTACTTAAAATATACAAAAATACAAATATTTTATTTCTTTATTATTATAAAGTGTGGATGAAGTCAAAACTTCAGTCATCAAGTCTGACTGATTTTTAATCAAATATGGCGCAGCTATGGGCCTAATCCTCAGACGTAACATGGCAATTTTTTTCTGAACACCTCCACAGACACAAATAAAAGCAATATGACAGATTACAATCGCTGTTATCAGTAACGAATTGATGTAATATTCCGTATCGAACCCGCGATACTCGTTTCGATGACACCCATTATAATTACGTGGTATATGAAGCCATCTGTCAATTCCATATCTCCATTTGAGTGGCTCTGAGATATTTTGACCTATTTAAAAAAAAAAAAAAAAAAAAAAAAAAAAAAAAAGTTACAGTCATGAAAAGACGGTCCTAGTTAAAAATGTTAGTAAAAAACTTGTGAATGTGGATAAAGCGAAGGAATGTGCAGGAATTGTGAAAAAATTACAAAAGATCGACGTATCTTAACAGCGAATTGACAAGACGTCATAAAGGAATTATTTGCGTACCTACTAATCCGCGCTTACCAACCGCTACCGTGTTGGCAGTTAAGACCCTGATAATTTCAATGTCGAGTATGTATATATATATAGATCATTGATTTATAACACTATAGATCTGTTTTTTATTTTCACCCTACTTTTTATTTTTTATTTTATATTTTATCATTTTATTTTTAATCAAATAACCTTACCTCTTTCCGTGAGTAAGTTGCTTTTGTCATCCAAGTGATAGTCTGTTTTGTTGTAGTTGGGTGGAATTAAGTGAAATGTTATTTTCAAAGAGCTATTTTACATATAAATTGTACGTACGTAATCAAAATTTTTCCGCGTGTTTTTTTTTACAATTTAAGGTAAACTATGTACCAAATTTGATTAAAATTGGTTCAATGGTTTAGGATTAGTTAAGACAGAGTAACCTTCGCATTTATAATATTAGTAAGGAAGTTGAAATAGTTTTAGTGAAGTAGGGATTTATTGTTTTGTCAAAAATCATCCGATTTCTGCCTGAGACCTTCAGAATACTATAGTTTATTAAGATGTTCATGTATAATGTATTTGTTATTATTAAAAATTGTATTACAACGTACAGAAAACTTAATCAACCGTATTGTTTCAGGCAATCGTCCCCTAACATCGGAACCAACGATAAAAACGGAGTCAACGACCCCTGGCATTGGTCCCGACGAGCCTTCTATGGACGACAAAGGGGACAAGAAGAACAAGAGGCAGCGACGTCAGAGGACCCACTTCACCAGCCAGCAGCTCCAGGAATTGGAAGCTACCTTCGCGAGGAACAGATACCCTGATATGTCCACGAGGGAAGAGATCGCTATGTGGACTAATTTGACGGAAGCGCGAGTGAGGGTGAGTGGACAAAATAGATTTTTTTTTAAGTTTAAATTATGATGATGATATATATGAAAGTCATACAATACCTGTGCTACCTGCCCTTAGCCTAGTCGTTCTATGAAGAAAGTCGTTCGAATTTCAGTTGTATTTTGTCTTCTTGCAAATTTTAACAAATAATTATCTGACAACATTATGCTCAATCTTGTATGAATGTTATCACTTACACTTTATAATAAAATAAAGCATCTTGAATCAATAAATTGATCAATTATAAAAACAGCTCAGTAAAAACATCGTATAAAAACATTGCGCGTTGCAGCAAATCCGTTGTTTACATTCGCGAGTTTGGAAATTATAACTGCATGCACGTTTTGAGCACTTATTTACCTTATGTGGATTGTGACAGCTGAGGGCATCACAAATTAACGCTCTAGATGTTCAGGCTAATCGTCTCATCCGGCGCATCTTCGATATTTTTGTGCCGTACCGTCGGACGGAACACGGAATCCCTTAATCCTACTGGATTTGAACCGTCTATTTCGGTCTCTTCATAATCCCTAGCTTAATTTTGATCGCATCCACACTCACTGTCAATAGTTTTGGAAGGCCCGTTAGATTCTGCGGTCGCCGCCGGCCCTGTGTATTTACAACAGGGCCGGATTCAGAGCATACTTTTCGGTTTCTTCGGTATTCCGTTCTTGATCAGATAATCTTAAAAACATGTGTATTCGACGAATTCTTGTTTCTCAATAGTTGTTTAAAATGGGCTTAGAATTTTCCGTAAAATACTGTTGGGTTTTTTGGAAATTTTTATGTTTATGTTTTTTAAAAGTATTAAGTAAAATTTTATTTTTAAGTTGTTCACTGTGGTAAAGTTTGTTTAAAAAAAATCTATGAAGAATGCTACGGGGCCTTTTGTTTAATAACGAGTAACGAAATAGGTTACTCGTAAGCCAAATTTTCAGTATCCCTATCTATATAAGCAAATGCATGTCTTCAGTTTCAAATCAAGAGGTCGATATGGCTTTATATGCCTCGCAGCTCACATGCATGCATTTTGTAGCATACTGTGTTTTTGTAACAGCATTCGATAGAGTATTATATAGGGTTACCTCTGCCCTCTTTTTCATCATTCACTTAATTTATTTACGTAATAATATCATAAGTTTAAAAGTTCAAAGAAAGCTTTGTTTAAATAAGTAGCACGTACTTAACTATTTATATTGATAACTATTTTTTTTTTAATTTCTGACGGACACCTCTCTCTCTATGTCCTCGATTGCACCCACAGAATTGCTTTGTGGTCCACTATCCACTATCGAAAGGAGCGACTGAAGGACAAAAATGTTTAACTACTAGTGCTAGTCAAGATTATTTAAAGGATCACCACACCAACCCGGATGACTAGTGGGTGGCCGATCGTAAAAAATTGACAGCACGTCACGGACTCTGAACTTTGAGTCAAGTGCCTGAAAATAAATTTCTCGGTTGCATATCCTATGAAAAGTGAGAAAGGGATAAATAATCTAATACTGGGTTTCACAAAAAAGAAACATAAATACTATCTTTTACTATGTTTTCTTCGGTATCAGCCGTAAAACACGACTTACTTTTTTTATTATAGTTAAATTTATGAGTATATTTATTAATTTAGCCTAGCAGCCCTGACATGGGATTAGGCGGCTCGCACTCGCATAAATCTGGGTGCGCGTGCGCCGATAAATCGTTGCGTATTATTTTTGTTGCCGCCCAAGAAGCTGAGAATTATACCAAGTTTTCTTTTAAATAAATACAATTAAGGATTTATTCTACATTACTTATATTACATATACGTATTCATTTGACTATTTTATAAAGTTTCAAATTATATTTTTTTATACTTTGATTGTTTAAAAACTACCTAAGTTCCTGCTATTCGTAAATCCAATTAATTAATATGATTCTGTTTGTATACAAGTAACTTACCCAATCTTATCCATTACTATAGTCATCTCTTGTAATCTACGACACTAAAAATACCCAATCATCGTTTATTTTAAACTAATAAATACAATCTCCAAAAAATTACAACTCCTTGGTTTAAAGTATTATTTTTGTTTCAGTCTCATTAGGGTCATTGCTTGCATATCTCAATTAGACCGTTAAATATGAGGTCTTTTATCTCCTTCAACCGTTTAGCTGAAAATTATAAATGTCAAATCAAACATCAATTTCGTGAAGTTAAGTCTTAATTTGACTACGCAAATTGCTAGAAAAGATGACTAATAAATAGTTAAAATTGTGACGAAATTAGGGTGTGATAATAAAGTTGATGGTATAACTACTGGCCAAGGTGTTCAGGCTCTTAGAAACTTTTTTACTAGGTACCCGTCTTATTAATTCTCTTGTCAACTATTTTCCATGAAATCTAATAATAATATTTTATGTACGAAACTTGAATGCTTGCCTTGATCTCTCTACTTACCTTAATCGTCTTTTAGGAATGTAAATGAGTAAACTAGATCAATTAATACATGTTCAGTATTCATGTAGATACAATTTTCATTTATACACAAGTTTAAATTGAGCTTAATAGTAGTTCATCAATTAACAATATGTGAAGCGGTACTCTTAACATCACTTTCTTTCTCACTAAACTTTAAAAGATTTTCGGCGATTTCTTCATTCGGACGAATGCTAGTTAAAAAAAAATTCTTATAAACAGAAAATACAACAACATTATTTATGTCTATAGTTTTTGTGAGACACGGTACGTTAGGCGGAGAAACGACTCCAACCGACCATGAAACAGCTCTTGACACATTTCATTTGGTGCGAATCTCGCGCCCGCCTCTCGAAATCGATACAAATAAATTATTTTCCTGACGCTTTGCTTATTTGATAGTGAATGAGAGTGTTTTTGGTGTAACATTCTTTCCGATGTTAGTTTTCATTTTGTTACCTGCCAGCTTCACCCCCTTAAAAAATTTTTGATTTAACATTTCCAGTTACAATAAGTATTATTTTAGTAGTTTTTTTATATTCTTTTTACACTTTTTTACTACCTAATGTTTTTTTTATTATTATTAATCGCCATACGACGTAGATATGTAAAAGGTAGGTAACATTTCCACAACGAATTTCCCTGACGTTGATAAAGGTTACACGTTTATTTTCCTGCAAAACCTACACACGGACGGACAACATTTTAATATTTTAGGTGCAAAAAACGTTCGGCGCGGACAGGGCGAGTTTGTACAAACGACATTATTTATTTTACGTGGTAACCGTCCACGCCACCCGAACCGCTGTTTTTCTGTGCTTTTTGTATACCGGCATTTCAAACAATTTAGTACTTTTCCAACATGGTCTATGGATGTTCGAAAAATTTTGAAGAACGCATTTGTTTATACAGCAATATTGAAAAACGGATTTATGCTAAAGTCATTAATAAAACCACACAGCTGAACGTGGCCTTTCAGTATTTTAAAGATGGTTAGTTCTGTCTACTGCGTGAAGAATAAAGACATATGTATGTTTATTTAACGCAAAAATCATACGTCTCTCTATCAAACTAATGCGGATAATAAACTCAGAATATAAATATCATGGAAAAGAACATATTTTGAAGTGTCCAAAATTAAACATGAAAATCTGTCGTCATAAGCTCAGCTGAACTCCTCATACATAACATGATGTAAAATCACAAAGTGATGTGAAACGAAGACGTTATGCAATTATCAAATAACACTGATTGGCTTCGGCCCAAAGCAAAGCCTAATAAAATCCCGGTTAAGACCTTGTTTCAGTAAACAAGTGATTCCGCATTAGTTCACTTCAATTTCAGATTTATCCATCTGATTCAAATGCCAAATATCCATGTTATTTAGATTAGAGCTCTATTACATGAATAATAGAGTCGGTATTTGCATGAATGTAAAACATCTAGTATTTATTCTGTGGTGTTTTGATAGGAGCATAGTCTAGTTGTGATAGAACGGATTTCATGTGTCCGATCGGGTTTAAATATCTTTGAAGAGATAACTTTACAAAGATATTGAAGACGTTTATTATATTTTAGTAAGTAGTCCTATCATTTTATATCGTAGTTCTTAGTTTGTATTGTAATTTTACTCGTGTAAGTAGAAGAATTTCACGCTGTCTTTAGAAAAGAAAAACAGAGTGTTGCTTGGCTGATCATGTAGATTGCAAAAGTCAATTAAGGTAAACTTATAAGCTTGGAATTCTTCTTTAAGGCTATGGGCTAATAAGCATATCAGCATGAATGGAGCTATGCAAGAACCTCTACATACCTACTATTAATGGATTTCTAAAGGTTAACGACATTTATTTATAATATTATTTTTATAAATAATATTTAGAAGAGGTAAAGTTCGCACCTTGATTATTTGGCATAATCTTTGAAACTACTAAACCGATCATAAAAATGCTTTCACCGTTAAAAAAGGTACATTATCTGCCGGTGATATAGGCTATGTGCGTACCTCGGGCGAAGCAGTAGTGGAGCGCTAGTCGTACATAAACTTGGTGTCATTAGCAAAGAGTTCCGCGGAGCAAGTCGCCGCGTCTCCGCAGGGCGCATTTAATATAATCTACCTCCAACCGAATAGGGTTGTCGACGGCCGCCCGCCACGCTGTCACGGCGGCTGATATGTGACAGTTATGACACAGGGAATCGTTTATGAAGCCCACTGTTATTTTTATTGTTATTATTTTATGTTTAGTCTGCGGAGAGTAATATTAAAATTGTGGAAGGATAAAGCTGTATTAATAAGGTTCATGTTATACCTTCGTGATACTTAAAATGAAAAAAATATTGCATTTTGTAACTTGGAGTCAATTAATAGATTTTCTAAAACATTGAGTGGATCATAAAGTATTTCTTTTCCTAATGACTCTTTGTAAAAAAAATCCAATTATAATGAAATGAGAAGTAAATTACCACCAAGAAAAATAATATTATGTCGTATTACAAATATTTAACATTATAATTACATAACACTGGAGCGGTGCAAAACAAGTAGCTTATTGTGATTGGCAACTCGGAAATACAAGTTACTCATCGACCGACACACACTTGGCAGGTTTTAAGATTGTCACATTTTTCGTAGACACAGTGGCGACCTTTTCTCTACATGAGTCACGGAATAGTAAAATCAGTTATAAACTTTCTCCGCCGCTCCATAAAATTACCATTCCTTTTCTCATTTCGCTAAAATGAGCAGTGTCAGCCCTGCCACGTGTCAATTCCGAGTTTATATTCTCTATCCATTTATACGAGCGAGTGTTTATTTGACTTTGGGATAGTGTCTCTCCACACGAAACTAAACTTTAAGACTAGACAATACGAACTGTTCTTGATTTAGTCCAAACTAAGCACCAGTTCGGATAAAGCGTTGTTTGATTGATGACACTAATAAAACTGTGATTCCAGTTTAATTTAAATTTAAGGCAATTTGGAGACCCTGCGGTCTTGCTGACCGTAAAATGGCTTCATTATTGGAAACCGGCCGACGCGTCATCCATCAAGATTACCCGCGAATTTGTCACGTGCCAACCCATTCGCTGTGCAATTCTGCTCTTAACCCATTGCTCCTTTTGGGTGTAATCATGGTAGTTCAAAGATCATATATGTAATGTAGGAAAACTTACGATTGATTATTCGAACTTAGGCTCTGCTTGTAATTTAAGTGAACATACGAAATGCAACCAGCCTTCTGGGTACGTTGCCATGGGCAAACGATTTACAGGAACTAAACAATTTATAAATTACGTATTTTTTTCTGTTTTTAATATAATTTATAGTGAACAAACGGTCATAAGTTGATCGATCACTTCATTCGAAAATATGGAAAATACAGGCCAGTCGCTAGGCACTGTCTTTTTGTCCGAATAGAATGCTGAACGCCTTTCACGGCCTGTTGAATAAAACTGTTAGACTAATTACACTTAATGGCTAATAATTCAAACTGAAATTCTAGTAATTTGGGATACTTAGTCAGTACTTTTAAATTTTAAAATAGGTACTTAAATAAGTTTTCAAAAACCACGCTTTTTATAAAATTGAAATATTTACCTTTTTGAAGCATAACATTTGGCGATTAACATTTATGTTGGCGACTTCATACTGCGATATATTAATAAAAATTATTTATTAGCAATATATATAAAAAATATTTTAATCAATCGAATCAAATAACATGACATATTCTACAAAAAACCATTGTCTTATTTGAGAGGATTAATTCCTATAATACATATATATGTACATACATATGGTCACGTCTATATCCTTTGTGGGGTAGACAGAGTCAACAGTCTTGATAGAATTGAGATTCAAATAGTGACAGGTTGCTAACCCATCGCCTAAAAAAGAATCCCAAGTTTGTAAGCCTATCCTACCCTTAGTCGCTTTTTACGACATTTTCATTGGAAAAAGATGGAGTGGTCCTATTCTTTTTTGTATTGGTGCCGGGAACCACACGGCATTTCTATAATCAAGTCAAAATCAAATCGGTGACTTCGAGCTACCCAGACATTTCCAATATAGAGATCATCGTATTTGCTGCGACCTAGCCGTTACAATAAAGGGGATATCTGTAATGCGCTATACGTATTCTGTTCGATATGGTCCAATTGACTGGCAATGGCAGAAGATAAACAAGCCATATAATTAAAGTGGATGTTGTGTACTGTACCTACATGTTGAGATGGAATAATGTAAACTATAAAAATATTAAGTTCTGTAAATATGAATAATTATAAATCTAGTTAAATTAAACTTATTCATACATACATACATATGATCACGCCTATATCCCTTGCGGGGTAGACAGCGCTAACAGTCTTGAAAAGACTAAAAAGCTACGTTCAGCTGAGTGGCTTAATGATAGAATAATAACTTATATAATAATTATAAATATAGATAAATAATCAAATGTTATGATTCCTGGGAATCCTTCATTATTTTTACGTATTTGAGGTCTGTGATAGATTTTCAAAATACAATTTCCACTTGATAGGTTGAGAAAATCAGGCAAATCACCTTTTAAATAACTTCCCGAGTGTCGTGTGGTTCCAGCCTTTTACGGCCGACCACTTCATCTCTTTCCAATGAATAACGTAAAGGCAACTAAGGGAGTATGCGCATTCCTCTTGTGCAGCTTTTTGCATGATCTAATATGTGTTAGGCAAAGGTTGCTAAGGTCAGACGGGGGTCGTTTAGTGTAAAAACCGGACTCTCCCAGTCCAGGATTATGGTCAAAAAGGATCAACCTCGGCTTCTCTCCAGAAAAAGATATAGTAATTATTGTTTAACAGCATGCATCACGTATAATGTGTGATATAGCTAATTTAAGTGATTTAGCTAAAATAACTTTGCAGCCAGTAACATTCAAGAAAAAAAGAGATCAAATATCTCTTTACAAATCTCACAAACATTGCTATCGATTTCAGAACGTTAAAAAGAAGTCTTCCCCGCGGTAGGGCGCGCACGACCATAATATATTTAAAAGATTAACCCGTCGCAATATCGCGACCCTTCTCTCGCTATTCAAATAATGAAAATTATTTCCACATATGTGCACCTAAATAAATATCATTGTCATTATTGGACGCCCCAGCGGAGGCATTTTCACCCACTGTTCGCGGTTTTCATGGGAAGCGACGTATGGTATGAAACTTTTTATTATGCGACGTGCTCCAATATGTTTACGGATTGCTATGGAGATTACCTCATTAGGGCATTGTTTTTCTTGATTGTTTGAGTTATTTTTATGATAAGTAGCGTTACGATTTCTGCCAAATTTATTTATATGATAAACGTTTCTCATCGCATATTAACCTGAGAACGAAACACGAGTTTGTGAATTAGAGAAATTTATGTTTCGAAAAATAAACGTTTGTATATGGGGTGGAAACGACCGTTTATGTTCACTTAACCGAGGAAAGAGGGTATTATTTACCGTTTCGCCCGGGTGAACCCGCCACTGTGAGTGAGACAAATATGCCGCCGGAGATATTTATTGCGCTCGCTACGTGGATTGCGCAATTTATCGCCGAGGTGTCGTCGATCGATCGCGCTGACGGACGCGCACCATACATCAGTACGCGTTATCTGCAACTTATCGCTGGCATCAGTCCGCCTCCGCCTGCGCTAAATAACAACATCGATTCGGAGGCTCGAGTCGGGGCTCGGCCGCGGGCTCGCGGCGAGTCCCGCGTCCCGTCCAATCGCGATGCTCGTTTATCTTCATTTCGCGGCCGCAATTAGACGGGTCGTTGGCTGCGGGCGCGGGGAGTCGTTTGCTAACACTACGTGGCTCGAATACACCGCGCCGCTCTGTCAACTTTGTAATGAGTAAAGTTAATAGCTACACGCAGGTCGCGTCCTCGTTCTGAATCTCGTTAAAAGTTTCTAGATTTCGCTGTGGCGGTCCACGGCAGTTAGTTGCGCCCCTTACATGAAGTTGCCTCTTGCCCTAATAGAGTACGAAGGTAGCATAGGTAATGTCGTATAAATGGTTCCCTTCTCACTTGCCCTTTTTATCTTCAATTGTAATCTTGTCCTAAAATAAAAGCCCTCTATTAATATTTATTTTTCTTTGGCAGGTATGGTTTAAAAATCGGAGAGCTAAATGGCGGAAACGAGAACGTAACGCTATGAATGCAGCTGCGGCGGCCGCAGCAGACTTCAAAAATGGCTTCAGCACGCAATTCAATGGGTTGATGCAACCCTTCCCCGACACCGACGCGCTATACTCATCATATCCATACAACAACTGGGCAGCTAAGGTGCCTAGTCCTTTAGGCACAAAAAGTTTTCCGTGGCCCGTTAATCCGCTCGGGTCCGTAGTTCCAGCGAGTCATCACCAGGGTTCCGTGAACTGCTTCAACACCGCGACGTCGATGGGCGGGGTGGGGGGCAGCGGGATGGCCGGCGTGGGCAGTTCGGCCGGCGTCGGCGGCGGAGTCGCGCCGTGTCCGTACACCGCGCCTCCCAACCCGTACAGCATGTACCGCACGGAGCCGTGTCCCGCGATGTCCTCGTCTATAGCGTCGTTAAGGTTAAAAGCGAAGCAGCACTCCACCGGGTTCGTGGGCGGCTATGGAGCCGTGTCGCCGGTGTCGCGGGCCGGGTCGGCGCCGCTGTCGGCGTGCCAGTACGCGGGCGGCGTGGGCGTCTCGGACCGCGTGCTCTGAGAGGAGGCCCGCGGCCGCGAGGAGGCGCGCTCGCCCGCTCTGCTGGCCGCCGCGCGCGCCTCCTAGTCGCCGCAACCCGACGCCGCACACGCCACGCACGGCCTCTACAGACATCTGTGGGACTGGTTCGATTGAAACCCCGTGTGCGATGGAAGGTTAACGTACGCTCTGTTCCCGCCGTGTGCCGTGCCGGTGTTTTCCTATTGATCAAGGTTCGTTTCGAAACTTCGGGCAATAAATTTAACGATTCGGTCTAGTTTGTAAATATGTAGTTATGTATGTACGTATACCAAAGCGATGTGTGCAATTTTTACAAGCTTACTATGTAGTTAGGTTACGAAGTTACTTTTAAGAGTGTAGCTTATTTGAAGCTGTAAATATACACTTATTAGATTATTTATTTGTTTCGTATCATGCGAAATTGTATGAAGTAAGTTATTGGTAACTGTGCCATTACCCATTGTTGTCCGGTTTGTACTTATATGTTATTTTGTTAAGTGGTTTTAAAGGCGCCATAAATGTCAAGATGGTATATAAAAAACTTACATAAGTATAGCGACTGGAATACTTACCTATTTTAAAAATAAATTTATTAAACCCATTCAGGCAAAACGAAGTAATGAAGATATTATGTTTTCAAACCAGAATTTTATCAACAACTTGATAAAATTGTGTTCAAAATGTAATATTTTCTGATAATTTGGGTGACTTTACAATGCTTTTGGCTTAAACTACCTTTGGCTTGTCGTAATCCGGTTGAATGGATATAATTAAATCATAATTAATTTACAGTAGTTCTGTTTTATTGTAGACTGATTTGTAATTAGAAAACTTTTCAATATTTTCATTCATAAAGACTTTTTTTGCATAATGTAGCGAACAGTACTTTTGATAAAGACAAAACTTGTTTTATTATAAAACTGACTGACAACAGAAATTATGTTTTAATATATCTTTTCTTACATACCATTGCTCGTGCGCAATTTTTTAAGGTCTACAATAATTTGTAGCTCTTCAACTTTCGTAGCACGGCCTTACGACCCGTATCACACGGGCTAAGTAATGGCGTAGCGGGCGTTTTATGGCGAAATATCCAGTAATTAAATGTTTTTACAAAAATGTTAATGTAACAAGTTTTGAAATACGTACAAGTAGATTGTGTGTTGAGAAGGCTGATTGTAACTTTATAAAAGGGATGAGGGATGTGAAAGCAAAAATGGTTTAAATGAAACAATACTTCATTTCCAACATGTGATTGAAAGTTGTTTTGTATAACCACGGACTGTATCATATTAATCCCAACTAATTAATATATTAAATGCGAAAGAATTTTTTTTTGTTTGTTTTCTCTTAATGTGTTATCTGCTGAACCAATCTTCTTGAAATTTTGCGTATCTATATATAATTAAGAGTCTGGAGAAGGCCATCGAATACGGTAAAAACTTTAGTTCCCGTGGGATTTGAGAAAAGCCTGCATTCTTCTGTTGGTGGCGCTAAATTTGCGGGTAAAGCTAGTTTATTTATAAAATAAAATAAATGTAAATAATTATACCTTATATGTTACAGCCAAAACATTTAATTATGTCAGTTAAAGCCTACGAAATTCATTGGAGTATTTAAGTTATTAAAATTCATTCATATCATTACTACCGCCTACGCATATGAGATTAATATAACTAGGATCTCATTATTTATTTAATATTTATTGCCCAATTGCGGTGTACATAATATGAAAGATCATTAGGTCTTCTGTCCATAGACATGAAGTTTTTACACATTTTTATGCGTTACATGCTCGTATGTGTAAATTTTCGTGTTATGCATTTAATCATCAATTAAATTATCATTACGTTTATTCAACATCGATGCATATTTGTATTGAAATTTAGCAAAATTTGAAAACTTTGCATTTATGGACACAAGCTTAATTGTAAATAATGAAAGTAAGGCAGGACTTATAAATATCTAAATCAGTGTGCCTATTGATGGATTCTAAGCCCAAATGTAACGACATTCTGAAAGGTTAATTTTGTTTTTTATTTAAAAAAAAGCCTAGTTCATTATATCTTTTGGGTGTCCTTAAAGGTAATCTTAATTTCTATTTAAAGGTATTGTGTTTCATGCGCTGTAATAATTGTGATTTTAATATTTTTGTACTGTTTATAAAGTAAAGATGACGCGTAAATAACGCTTGTACAGCGTGCTTGTGTTTATACACATATATTATACAGGGTAGACAGTGCCCATAGTCTTAAAAACAGTGAGAGGTCACATTTAACTGTCTGGCTTAATGATAAAATAAAAAAAATAGTAACAGGTCGCTAGCCCATCGCCTAAAAGAAGAAAACCAAATTGATTATTAAAAATATTGGAACACTTACCTTACTTACAGCGGATAATGTCTCTTGTCTAAGTTCGTACATAGTTTCATTGCTAACCATTCCTCAGGCAACTGCATGTTATAAAGAAGTCAGACGGGATTTCCTCATGTAAAAATTGGATTACCTGATCCTGAATCATGGTCACAGAAGACAGAGAGCAGGATGCAACCTGAACAAACTCTGATAAGAATATGATGTAAAATAACTCTATAAAATTTTAACCGAATCAGAATGTTGTGATCATTTAGGACGTATGAAATGAATGAATATTGTAAATAAATTAAACTTAACGTTAATCAAAAGTTAACTAATCGAGGTTTTCGTTTTATACATATCAAGAAAATATCTGCAATCGATTGTTATTTTGTAAAATATCTTAAGGAACATATTGTTTTGTAACTTAAAAACCTCTAGTCATAATAAAAAAATATCACCAAGTACTTTTGGCCTTTGTTATTTCACTAGAGAAGACTTTACATAGCTCAGCTGGCGTATATCGAAAAATCCTGTAAGTACTTATAGTCTTATACATACATATGGTCACGTCTATATCCCTTGCGGGGTAGACAGAGCCAACAGTCTTGAAAAGACTGAATGGCCACATCCAGCTATTTGACTTAATGATAGAATTGAGATTCAAATAGTGACAGGTTGCTAGCCCATCGCCTAAAAAAAGACTCCCAATTTTGTAAGCCTATCCCTTAGTCTTCTTTTACGACATCCATGGGAAAGAGATGGAGTGGTCCAATTCTTTTTTGTATTGGTGCCGGGAACTACACGGCACAGCTACGTAGCTCAGCTGGCGTATATCGAAACATAAGTATATCGAAAAATCCGATCCGAATGATCTGAACGTATGTATGTTTGCCTCCGATTATTGCGCGTTTCGTTGAACCGATTTTGATGTGGTTATCAGAAAAATGTTTATTACACTTATAAGATTTTGTAAATTTAACATACTTCAAAAAGGAGAATTTTGATTGGAAACGGTGCTCTTTTTGCAAAAGTTATTTATAGTGAAGTAAAATTTGAAGCTGATGATTAGATCAAGTAATTGATATAACTTCCCTGATGAAAGAGGAAGTAGGTAAATTCTTAATCTGAGGGTAATTCTGATTATAAACTGTACTTATATCAGAGCCTTTATAAAGGTTAATTAACCTTGGTGCTAAGGTTTCGGTCTTACTATCTTTGGTCAGGTTGCATTGCACATGGGTCATGTTGGTCCACAGTTGTGATATGAATTAAAGCTGAGGTTACAACTGCAAATGCATTCACATGATTACGGAGCAAGTGAAAACTGAAAATATCTATAATGCCGAAGGTTTATTTATAAGTTTGGGATGCTTTTTATTATTTTTGAGGTATGGAAACTTATTCAACGCTAAATAATTCATGAAAAATGACATTCTATTTTGTTTCTTTACTTAATATTACAATACCGTCTCAAATATTTATCTAAAATCGATTGTAAAAGTATCAAGACCACTCAATAAGATATTTCCGAATGCAGGATAAACTCGCCTTTAGAAAGTTGCAGTGGATGTGCATTAAATGGGAATGGAAATAAATTTCGCATTACTCTGAGCTATGTATTTCGTAGAGCGGTGACTGCAAGATAGATTGCGATGATATGACGGCAGCGTCTGCTCAGGCAACATTCCTTATAAGAAACCTTCAACAAAGAAGTTATAACAAAAACAAATTTTTGGATACAAGATTTCAAAATCAAAATTGGTATATGCGACGCGAAACAGAAATTGTATCGCTTCTTGGAAAAACCTAATTCACCCAATCCAGGATCCATGGTCAAAGGCATACTCCAGAGGGGTGAGGATGCAATTCATTTCAGAAATATGCACGTACCAAAGAATATATGTATATGTACTTACACTACGCGAACTAGTAGTAAGACTTCCAAAATAAAAGAATAGAAAAACCGAAGAAACTCCATATTCGATTTGGAAATCCATATTCTCTGCCTATCCCAATGGTAAACAGGAGATATGTATGTATGCCAATTTACAAAGATTAACTTGACTAAAACAGAAAATACTTAGCTAACTGCAGCACTTAGAAGATATTAAAAAGATATTTTTTTCAATTTTATTCATATATTTCCCCGTCATGTGGCAGAAAAATAGTTACTTACTTTCATTTGATATTTGATTGACTGTTGAAATACCTACGCATAAACTAAGTAATACAACTGTTACGCAATAATTTATATTAAAATGACACTTTATTAATAAATAGCAAAATCCAAATCGTTTTTTGAACAGTAAGCACCAAATCTCTTAATCCATCTCCAAAAGTTAAACGGGGTTAGAATTCTAATGGCAATAAATTGCAAACAATTGATTCGCCATTGACATAGCGCGGGAAGTATATAATCCTGCAAATGATGATTAGCGGCCACGCAAACACAATTTCAGGTGCTCCAACCCTGGATCTTAAGGCCCAAGCACACCAAATACAGAAGCAGCGCAGTTAGAAAGCTCCCACCAATTTGTAAAACAAGATACTATTCAAAGTCGTCACACTGCGGCGCGGCGGCAGAACAATACGAGAAAGGCTCCCCATTTTAATTTGGTGTGATGAGTTCGAAGAGCTTCTTGGTGCTCCTCCTCTTTCAAACTGCGCTGCTTCTGACCTGTGTTTAGTATGCTCAGGCCTTAAGCATTTACAGGAGGATTTGCTTTCAATATTAGCCGGGCGAGCCAGCTATTCCGTTCCACCGCACCGTTTTTATTATTTTGGCGCGTCGTTTTGGCTCTAAATTAATCTCATTCTGCCATCTACATTTTTATTTTTCAATTGCACTCCGACTAGTCAGATTAGCCGTATTACTTTTCGATTCTTTACTACTTTTGTTGGCGTTCGCGGACTAGCGCGCACTCTAATCACTTTCCGATTGGACAGAGCGCTGGTTTTTAGAACTAAGTATATGGTAGTCTTTCTATTCATAATATTTTCCATTTATAGTTATAGCTTCAAAGGGTCTGAAGAAAATTGAAATAAAGCTAGTATCTCTTACGGAGTAGACATATGTAGATAATGGTAATTCAGACTCAAATGCGTTTAAATTCAAATTGAGGTTAGTAGTGATCAGCTAAATAAATTCAGATTGCTAGCTTATCGCCGTTTTCTAGATTTTTCGTTAATCCGCCCCGTAATTTCATGTACTTACTATTACTTCTTAATCGTAAACTTACTAATAGATATTTGAACATATGTGTGTTTGTTTACCCTTCACCTTCTAACTTAAGAGCGAAATTTGGTAGTATTTGGGAAGTAAGAAATTACTAAACACTTTCATTGAAAACAAACTATTTATCGTTGACGTCAAAGGACGTCACTATTTGTAAACTATTTAAAAAGTCTAAACCGCATTTGTATTATTTGCTTCATTTAAATTAGTATTTACTTACGGTTGCCTTACGTGTGCGGTGGTCGTGGTAGAAACTAGCGTCACGCCCTTATCTTTATGGCGGCAAACTTTATTTACTTTATGTAGAATCCTCTGAAGCAGGAATGTTATGGACATTAAATTATGGATGCGAGTTGGATACGAATATAGGAATAATAATCTAATACGAATATCAAATGATTTCGTATTATCTGTTAGTTTCTAAATTTCTTAACTTCCCAAAACTTTATTCTTAAACGATAAAAAAATTGTTTTCAAGGGAAGTCTCTAAATAATTTGTTAGCCGAATTAGTTAAATTAAGTAAAAGAAGAATAAACAAACACACATATGTATGTTCAAATATCTACATACATTCATATATCACGTCTTTATCTCTTACGGTAACGACTTACGGTACGATTCAAACAACAAACACAAGAGCTTGGGAGTCTCCTTTTAGGTGATGAGCTACTTCGTAACCTGAATTTATTTAGCTGGTTCCTTTCTCAATTTCAATTCCACCTTGCTTTAGATTCTCAAGCTTTAGCTAAGCACGTTCGACTCTTAGTGACTATTATCTATGTCTACCCCGTATGAGATAAAACGCGATTTCTTTAAGTAACTAAAACTCTGTTGTAGAATAAGATGAAGGTATGTGCGTGAAAACTTATGAAAATTTGTTTATCACATAGCTTTACGTTAAATTCTCTGGAGTTTTTGAATTCACATCTAAAAACATTATGTCTAGAGAGACTAAACTGCCATCGAATAGTTCTAAAAACCAGCGTCCAATCCCATCTAAAAAGTCATTAGAGCGCGCGCTAGTCCGCGAACGCCAACAAAAGGAGCAAAGAATCGGAAAGCGATACGGCTAATCCGACTAATCGGAGGGCAATTGAAAAATAAAAATGTAGATGGCGGAATGATTCCATTTAGAGCCAAAACGACGCGACAAAATAATAAAAAAGGTGCGGTGGAACGGAATAGCTGGCTCGCCCGGCTAATATTGAAAGCAAATCCTCCTGTAAATCCTTAAAGCGCCAGGATTGGAGCACCTGAAACTGTGTTTGCGTGGCCGCTGATCATCATTTGCAGGATTATATACTTCCCGCTTGATGTCAATGGCGAATCAATTGTTTGCGATTTATTGCCATTCGGATTCTGACCCCGTTTAACATTTGGCGATGGATTTAGAAATTGTTCAATAAACGATTTGGATAATGTTTTTAATGATTAAGTTTTTTTTTATCTTTTTTAATTTGAAACTAGCATCACACCCTTGTTTTTATGGTGACAAACTTTTTTATTTTACTCCGAGGCAGGAATGTTTTGGATATGAAATCGGATACGATAGATAATCTAAAACGGATATTAAATTATTTTCGATTATCTGTTAGTTTCGGTAACAGATATTATATTTTTAAGCAATATAAAATACCTACCTAACTAACCTATGTATTTAACTTTGAAATTCCTTAAAAAATGGTTCTATAGATATGTCATCATTTAAATAAAAAGATAATTATTTATACTCATAATAATTCGGATAATCCGAATCTTTAAGATATGGTTTCGGATATTGTAATCGGATATCCAAACGTTTCGGAGCTCCCAAACATCCCTTCTCTGAGGTGTCCTCTACGGTCGTGTTATCAACCGACCACTATATTATATTTACACGTAGCCAACACGAGACGTAATATAAACAGCATTCATAACAATATTTTTATCACATTTCCATAAAGGTGTCTGCACTTGGGTTAGATAAAAGTGCGTATTACTTGGGTGGCATAACATAACATGTGTAGACTCTATGTTGTTGTAGTTTAAGTAAACTTTACTATAATGTTGGTTGTATGATTGAACGTATATCTCATTCAATCTGATTTTAAAACAATGTTTAGGAATTGACATTGCTACCGACCATGTTGTAAGCCGACATTTTCTAAGTCTTAATTTTTATAGGCAAATAAATTGATTTGTAAGTATTGTATTGTATATTTAAATCAATTGTTGTCAGTTTCACCAAATGGATATAGTTAAGTCGTTCTACATTCATACTTCTATAAGCTGGTTATTATTATAAGTTCCGTATTTTAAAATAATAAATTAAATAAATGCTATGTTACATAAAAATGTATAAAAAAAAAGTAAATACATATCCAAAAAAAAAAATTAGGAACCAATTTTGATTTTGAAAAGCATAAAAACATAAATTACTCTAGCCAAAAGCCAATTTTCATAATAACATAGGTAATGGCGATAGAGCTTTTTATGTCAGGACATGCGAAATTGATTGCTGTGAATATCTCTAGATAAGAAAGTATTAGAAAAAGGGAAAACGTCATCCGATAGTCATTAAAATTATCATATTATATCAGTACTAACATTATTTGAGCACAAGAGGCTTAAAAAAGATTTTACTTTGAATATGCAAATAGAAACCAATTTATGATGTTATTGAACGTGTATGACGTACGAAGATAATTAATACTGGTCACATATACCTGTTTACATAGTATGACGTCGTAGGTGTACAATATTATTCATTTTTTTGTAAAATAAAAAATACAAACATTTTTTTAACTTCTCGGTTCCCTCGGTTTCTCCAAGTTTCTTACATGGAAACATCTATAAACTTAGAGTATAAACTTGATTATATACTATAAACAAATAAAATAAAATCGAAATCCGTAAAACTAAAAAAAAATTGACTTTTCAGACTTACCGTAAATATTCTACTAAAAGTGGATCAAAGCCAATCAGAAATGGCTACGTCGAACTGCTGTGTCATAGTAGCAGTATCTCCTATTGAATTTTCAGTAACTCTTTTAAAGATTGAGATCCGCTGATAATATAGCCTTCTATGACATGCACGAGACACATTTCGTACTGTGAAAAGATTAAGCAGAGTTTTATACGGTGAATTACCAGTCTAAAATTACTTGTACAAAAAAGACCAAGGCATATCACATCTTCCATGATGAGGCCAGGAGGACGAGAGAGGCCGATCACACCAACCCCACAGTCCATACATAATTAAGTCCATACAAACAAACAGGTATAATACGCGCCATGTCAATAGTTGCCACCGAAGAGGGCCAGGTTTTGGGTGGAAAGGATCAAAAGCGGATTAGAGGAACGACAACCAATCAAGGGTAACTGGACTGGTATACCTACGCGAAATAAATGCGCCACATAAAACTTAAAATTCACAAACCCAAATCCTACTTTAACGTTGAAGAAATAAGATCGGAATTAGGATAGTCGAGGGAGTTTATTGATGTTTTGTTTGGAAAGGAGGGTGCTTTAAGGGGGTGAGGGGAGCTATGCAGCCTCCGCAGACGATCTTACAAGTTAATTGTGTTCCGTGCCTGAATCCTGACTACAAAATAATATTCACTCAGATGTAGGTATCTACGTAGTTTGTACTGATAGTATGCGAGTTCTATGGATGGCTGATTCGTAAGAGGACTTTAATGAATTTGGAACTTGGGTAGTCTCGCATAGGTTAACTCGCTATTACTTTATTGGTTTGTTATTTGATTTGAAAGGCCGTACATGTCTCGACTCAGCAGTTTAAGATTTATGTAAAGCAATAAATTACTTCAAGTAAACAAATTCTTATGACGTCGCAAAAAAGCTAAAAAAAAGGAAGGCTTGTGCCCATGCTTGGATCATATAACACAGTAGGTACATTTTCTCCATATCTTTAACACAATTACATCTGATGTAATTTCATGATCTTTTTTTTCTTTATCTCGACCCTGGGCAACTAAGTATAGTGTTACTGGGCATGATGTTAAAAGCTGAAGTTTAATTTTTATTGGAACAGTACTTGTGTGATATCATAACTTAAGACACAATAGTCGTAAACTTTCTCACGAGTATATGCATGGGTGTGGCGGTAGCAGCAGTAAATAAATGTTCCAACTGGGATTTATTGCAAACAATACAAAGAGAATTCATTCAAAATGCTCCATCTGTAAAAGGCTACTCGTCCATTTTGTTCACATGCTTTCGTTTCGGTTGCTTAGATTAATAAATATATTAACGTCTTTTTCTCTTTGGTGTCCATAGTTTAAGTGTCTGAAATAAAGATTATTATCATTAGGGAATGGGCTAGCAACCTGTCACTAATTGAATCTCAATTCCATCATAAAGCCATACTGAGCTGAATGTGGTCTCTCAGTCTGTTGGCTCTACCCCGCAAGGGATATGGAGGTGACTATATGTAAGTCTGTATTGCACTCATACTAAAAATACCAAAATTTCAGTATTTTAATCCCATATGTACTAGTTTTATGATACGGTTTGAGTGAACTGAAATCAAGAGTGGGGGCTGAAAGGAGGGTGCGGGGAATGAAGATTTACGATCGTGGCATAACGAGCGGTAGATGAGGCGTAAAGCAGCCCAATTCGGGTTATTATACCTACACTATGTACTTTATTTTCCCGACGGTGACGAAGAATGGGTTAAGTTTTTTGGTTTCCGGGTATTTAAAGTAAATAATAGTGCCCTACCTACCTAATGTAAGTATTTATGTATAATGTTCGACGGCTTCTGAAAGTTTAGTTTGAGGTACAAGTTCGATTCATAATAAATATTTTTATGGCATTAAAAGTATCATAATAAGGGATTTTCAGCTTTGAAGTCTGTTACGTAACAAATGGAATAGATGGATGGATGGAATATATATGCGGTAAGAAGTTAAAGAGTGACTTCTAAATCATAACCGTCTATTGTGATAGTATACCTAATCACGGTAGACAGATCCCCATAAATAGTCACATGAAAAAGTCTGTCTTGAAATCAGATATTAATTTTTATTAAATATTGAGTTTTTTAGCTAGATTATATTTATACCAGAAGTTCACGAATATAGCTTCATCATCGTAGTATTGTTTAGCACGCCACGCAACTAAAACGGATTAAGCAAATTCACAAAAGTAATTTGTATCCATTTAAATACCCGCTACGTGTAACGTTTTTAAATGAGACCTTTTTAATATTTTTCCGGGTGAAATGGGGTTCCGGGATTAGGAGTAAAAATAACGATGCAAGTAGGTAAATCCCGATCCATTCGTTGTAGTAGGGGAAGCATAATCTAACAAAAGTATTGTAACTTTGGCTATTGCCAAGTGACAATGACTAAGTATAATAACTTGTCAAGTTATCTTAATTTTTATTATATACTACATTTAGTACTTTTAATAACTCAGTGATATTTTTAATTTAAATTTACATACCTTTTTACCCATTTTTTGATTCCCCACACTATATAATTTGTCGTATCTGCCTAAAAATGTGTTAAGTAGTCTGTTATTGCATAAAAAAGCATATTTTTGTAAAGGTTATATAGTAAAGAAAAACAAGTTTGGTAGATAGACGATGGCGGTTAAAATTAATTATTTATATCCACTGTAATTTTTTATAGAAATAAAAAGTCACAAAGCAGTAGTTGATATAGAAGCCAGCGAGTGAACACAATAAACTGAATGACATAATCGTGAAATCAACGTATCTGGGGATCCAATCCGGCGAGGATTGAAATCGCGTCGTCAACTGAAACATCTTTACTGTCATGTCACCCAGACACGACACGACCTAATGGAATTAAATCGGCAAACGCTGCTCTGTTATGTGGAAAATAATAACAACTTCACGCGCGGCTGGCAGGGGTCTGCACTAATGGAAATCCAGCCAATGATAATCTGCTTCCAGACCATTTATCCAGGAGTAAGTCTGAGCGCAATCTGCGGCGTCTTGGGAGTGTGCCCCGAGTTTTATGCCCTCGTTAAGGTCTGCAATTTGTGGAGTCTGCCGTTAAGAAGGTCGCCCCATTCGCCCAAACCTTAATTCCGTTGGACTGTCTTAATCTTACGATACCCCGGCTCGAGGTAATTGTTTCAAAATTGTTGCCACGCGCGATTTAAAGTTGATCGTGGATATACATACTGACTTGTTTGGGCCAAAAGCGTTCTTAACAATGTAGAGATGATTATCGCTACCGCATTCATTTTTTAAGCGAGTTTAACGTTGGTTTATTATATTAATCAATCACTTGCACTCGTAATTAAACTCTCGTTTTTTTTAATGTTAGTACCTACTAAGTAATAATTCTATAGAATGATAACACAATTCACCATATGGCCAACTTTGAAATTACGAAAACCAAACTTATTTAATTGCTTAAATTAATTAATTATAAAAAAGAACATGCACCTTATAAGTTAATCTTAATCGCAAAGCAAGAAAAATACGACGAAACTGCAGAAAAAACTAAATGAAACTGAAAAACCAAACCAAACCTTAAAATAAAAACATACGTTCTTAGCTGAACTCAAGTGAAAGACAATCTCTAGAGTGCGAGCGTCGCCCTAGCATAATAAAAAAGAAGTAATCATGCAAATTGGCGAAGAAGGAGGAAAGTTGAATTAAAAAGCGGGCTGCGGGGCCGGGTGGGCAATGTGTCTTAATGACCGCAGATGAGCATTGAGCACCCTAATCTAGTAACATAAACTAAAATGAGTATGGAGAGATAACTTACACAGATACAATTTGTAACGATCTTGGAATATTTGCAAATTATATAGAAAACGGTAAGGATCTTTGAATCTCTTATCCTTCTACGAAGTTACCGATGTTGTTGTTTTTAGTACTTTAAAGATGAAACTATGCTTATTTCAGACGGATCTGAATATCTATTAGATCTTGTGGCCAAACCCACCATTGACATTGTTTCATTTTAAATAGGTTTTTTAAAATAATGATGACGAATTCCTAATTAGCAGTTTTTTTTATATAATTACCTATGGCAGATGCATGTAGTTTTGTAACCATGAAAGTTTATGTTTAGTTATCGTGAGCAGAATCAGTTTTTATTAATCAATACATATTTTGTACATTAGGCATTGTTTTATGGAGTTCGTCTCTGAGAGCTCATTTTAGTGACATATTACACAGTTTAACTAATAACGATAACTTCTAACAAATCACAATTTGTTTCACAATTATAGAATAATCGTTTTATATTTAGTATCATTGAAAGGTTTATAAGTTTACTTCAATCAAATAAAAAATTACTCATTCATTATATAAAAGCACGCGGAGTACCTACATTCAATTTAAATAATACGGCAGCAGCAAATTAGGGACATTTTAGTTTTTTTTTTTTCTATATCCCTATAAAGTTAAGTCGTAAATATTTTACAAATAATTATCATCCTTTTGGCGTTAGTCCCGATAGCGTCTTTACCTCTCCCGAGAAGAGCGCAGACGCACCATTGACTTAATCTTGGATAAAAATGGAAAACACGAACAGACTCCCATTTCATCTCCACAACCTTTGCAAGGACACATATTAGATCATGGTTACACATCCAGTTGCCTGAAAGTGCCGGTTTTCATCCCCCAAAAACTCCCGTAAACGAATGTAGATAACTCACAGAAGATTTATTGGTACATGGCCTAGATATAAATATTTTACAGATAATGTACTATACAATACCTAGCCTAGTAATACATTATCTACAGCATAGGAAATATGACATAAGCTGAAGCACTTCGCTACTTGTTTGCCGGCATTATCTCGCTGTGAAAGCCATTATCTTAAGCTTAAAGTTATAATTTATTACGTTAGGTACCAGCGGCCCGCCCCGATTTCGTTCTTGAATATATGAGTGGAGAATGAATCGCCAAATATCAAGGAACATCCTATATATTAGTCCCACTGAATAGTCCAATGGTGGTACAAGTGGGACGATTTTGTCTCATCTCTGCCTGTTCCCAGTTTCCCTCCCTCCCTCCGCAGCTAGGCTTCTGAACACAGAACACTTTTCTGACCCTGGGGTCCGGTTTGACATTTTGAGTTGACTCAACAATAATAGAGATATTTGATAAGTACTCTAAATAAATATTTTAACAGTCAAGACTCAGGCTAATGAGAATCCATTCTTAACATGACTGGGAATTGAACGCTGGTCCAAGGTTCAGAGGCAAATAGCACTCTGTCAAATAATAAAATATGTTCTAATTTATTTCATTCAGAATTAATATTCCTCATTGATGTTGTTGGAAATAGATTCTCATGCACTTACACACAAATACGTAGACTGAGATAATAATCACAAGACAACGAAGGTCACACTTAGCTGGGTAGCTTCATTAGAAAATTAAGATTTAGGAAGCGTTCAATTGCTAGCCGATTGTCATTGCTAGAATCATTGTACAAACGAGAAAAGCAGTCAGTAAATAGTATATAAATAAAAATATATGGCAGCTATAAAAACTAAAGTATTTTTTTTAAGAAGGAGTAACTACCTAATTATAAATATTTTTATCAATTCTTTTCGATAAAATAATATTGCACACGAATTGTGATGTACAAAATATCTGAACAGACATTTCAAGAACTGACTTTCTAGATAAACAAACTTATATCGCCCGCGGCACTGCAATTTTAGCCGAAGTTTGTTCGGGCAGCGTTTTCATACACACAATATTTCCTCACGAAACTCCTTTGAAGTCGAACAAAGCCAATCCGCGGTTATCCGTGATATTTTCTAGAAAAGTCGTACCTTATTCGCAAACATCGAATCCGTACACAATACAGTGCGAAACGGAATTCGAAAGATAGATAATTTCGCACGAAAAGAAATAAGGCGAAGGGAAAAAATATAAATTGAATAGTCGAATACACGCATCCCGGCATTACCATAAAGGCGCTGGGATCAACCGGGATTCCTCTACGAACTTTTTTATTTTCCTTCCACCTCTAAATCTCCGAGGGAAGCTTTGCGAATCTGCAAATGTTGATTTGATGATGTCAGCGTCGGCGTTCTGTGCGAACTTATTGGTGACCTGCTGGTTCGCTCAGACCCGGTTATTTTATTAGTTTCGTCGTTTGTGTGATAGTCTTTATATATAAATAAGACGAATAGGACAATTACAGATTAAAGATACATACAACAATCACAAGTGCAAAAGGATATTACAATTAGGTGCTCATGCATATCTATTTCTTCCCCCTGGCGTTAGTCGTGGTAAACATAGTGGTCTTTTTTTTATTATATTGGATTGGGTGAGTCAAGTTTTAATTACACAATATCCATTGCGGGGTAGACAAAGCCAAAAGTTTTGAAGACTAAATGTCTCGTTTAACCGTATGGCTAAATAACGGAATTGAGATTCAAATAGTAACAGGCTGCTAGCTCTTAAGAATTATATTCTTATATTCAAGAAGAATCCCAATAATATCAGCTTTTTCCTTAGACGCCTTTTACATCCACAGAAAAGATATGAATTGGTCCTATTCTAAAGTGCCGAGAACCACACGAGATATGCTTACTATAAACACACATAACGTTTTTATTCCCGACAGGGTAGACTGAGCCTTAATCGTCCTGAAAATGTTCGAAGGCCACGTTCAGCGTCCATATTGGACTAGTAGTGAAGAAAAAGCCGATCAAGGATAAATCAAGGGAAAAGCAACATATAACTTGATATTCTTTTTTTACGCGATAAGCTTAAACCAATCTTTTACTATTTAGGTAAACCTCAATACCATTCAGCTGAATGTGGCCTTAAAGTAATAAAATATATTTATAAAACTTTATAATATTGCGTCTCTTAGTGATCTGTGGGTATAATTAAGAGCAAAATAATTTTGTATGATGTAAAATATGAACTAACACGCAACGCAAATATGGAAGAAACTCTTTCCTTAATTTATGGAATCACTAATAACCCTTCAAAGAAAACAAATTGCTTAAAACTCTATATTTATAGCAAAATAGGGTATCTTCAAATTTAACGTCGTTATGCCCTCATGAATAAATCATAGGCAGCATCTAAGCTGGGAGGTGCCTTTATAATTCTACATAATACATTAAAACAGCTTGCTGAATGCGTACTTTAATATTATGAACTTAATTGGTATTAACATATGGACATGTTTCTAAGACACGGTTTGTTTTGTATACGCTTTTACAGTTTTATATCAAAATAATTTTTTTGACAATTGTCAAGTTACAACCTCCCTGCCTGATGTCCGGGTACCTAAGTAATAAATCAAATAATCAATTGGCATAAATATTTAAAAGAATTGAAATAAGTGAACGCCTTTTAATCATTACGCTTAACATGTACATAAAATTAATTTAAAAAGAAATGAGCTGAACGGTAATTACTTATTCTTCTACTCTAAGAAACTGGCTTCGAAGTTTAGTTTTGAAAGTGAACGAAAGGAGAAAGGTCTAAATTTCACCAAATGAAATTTTAAATTTGACACTTATTTTCCAATAGCACCCAAGATACTGTTAGTGCCTTTATTCTTTAGTTGCCTTATATAATATTTACAAGAAAATAGTACCTAAGTGCCTTTCAGTCTGCCGAAACCATAAAAATTTAATCCAATTCATTTATTAATCCGAATTGGTTTTAAGATTTTATGATATAGGTAACCTTAAAACTTAGCTTTCTTCATAAAACAAACTTAAATAACTATCGTGCCGAATTACCTAATTACTAATTGTTTGCGAAGATAGTAATAAAATAACTAGGTACCTACTTATGTACTATGAAATTCGTAATCGTAAGTAATTATAATTAAATTGACAGTATTGTCACTCGCAGAACAAAGGAGATTGAATGCTTACGCAAAACCGAGTAGGTAAAAAAATCAAGTCGAACCTCCTTACCTAACATAACCGCTATAATAAACGCAGACAAAAGCTAATATAACAACGATGGACTAATAACATCTTACAATCACACAACGACGCTATAAAAAAGCCTTACGCCAACCAAATAAAAATAACATTAATACACTCATTCACAATAAATTGGCAATATAGCCTGGCTTGGATTCTACGGAGCGGCCCAAAGACCTTTTAAACATATCGAGTGTTTTCAGTGCAACGATACAGGGGGTTGTTTACGGGGAGGGGGTTCAGGGGGCCTTCAAGATGGCGGCGTTGCCTTGGAAACGCTGCACTTGCTTCCTTAATCGACCGTCTAGCCACCCTCCGTCGGACTTTCATTTATGTATTGTATTGCATCTGTGAATATGTTTTATGATGTTCACTTGGATTTATGTACTAAGTTTAAGGCGAATATAAGGTTGGCTTTTGTTATTTTTTTATTAGGTATGTAGCATCTAGCTTCCTTGGTGAGTTGGTGACGGTTAATAATAAAAACTTAATAGATGGTCAATCGTCTTTTTTTTCCTTTATGGCGGAACTAAGGATAGTACGTATGTGCCAGTTGCTTCTCTTTTCGCTTTGAATGCCAAAAGTCAGTAAAGCGGAAGGCTTTTAAACCTGAGATTCTCCTTTTACAATCGACGATAATTCACAAACTCGATTTCATCAAATTATTTTGATAAATTTTACCCATTAATGAACGAATATAAAAGAAAACAGTTGATTTCCTATTACATCGTAACCATAAACACTTCTGTACTTTACCTTTACACTTACCCAAGACGCGGGTAAGAAGATCTACAAATTGCGCGATATCATAGCGAATTCTAAAGCACCTGTAGTCCACAAAATGTACGAGGCAAGCTAGAGAAGTCGGAAAGTTCAAGATTTGTCGCTCTCCGCGAACTAATGCCGTACTTGGTGCTCTTGTAAGTAAAAATTATGATTATCGCCCGCCGTGTCGTGAGCCCTTGATCCTCGACTAACGGGCCAAGACGCGGACTTTCCTTTTCTCCCGAACTATAACTCTTTTTTATTGCTGCCGGCGGTTGCACTGGATTAGACCATAACTGATCGCTCGGACCTTATTGACTTCCAATAGGGTTATGTAAGAACTGCAGTTGGAATTGGAAGATGAAAATATTTTTGGGGTCTTTGGTAAAGAGCCAGATGGTGAAATGTTGAATAATCAAATTATACTTGTGCAATCGTCAGTTGAAAAGTAAGAAAAGATTCCAATTAAATTTATTTTAATTTAAGTAGTACATTTCAGTGAACTTGGTATAATCTGATTTAATAGCTTGATTTAAAAAATACTAAAATCCTTAGTAACAAACTTTAAACCTAAAATATGTACATATTTATAATTATAATATGTATATACAATTATACATATTTCTCAAAATAGAAACATTCCTGAAACACATAGTGCTTATGCTTAAAATTAATTATAAAATTTCAAATAGGTACCTAAGAATGACAAATCTTAAATATAGGTACATTTGATTAACGGAAAGGAAAAAGTCCATACAAATTCCATTTAAAGAAAGTCCGCCGTCCAGAGGCGCGGGCGGATTTGTTTTACGTCCGCCGAAGACACGGACTTACGGGGCGCGCCGGAGGCGTCCTTAATTTTATTACGGGACACCGTTCCCACAGGAAAAACTCCTAATTGTGTCACAGGAAGCCCGACGAGAAACTGAAATAACATTTTGTTCCGGTCACCTCGTATTTTTAAACATGAGCGAAATCGAAGGGTCTTCTTGGTTAAACTATAGAAATATATAGATACCTATTTTAAAGGTTATACTAAAGGGTATTTTTTGTAGTTGAACTACAGTAGGTATATTTTTATGAATATATCTTATTGTAGTATGAGTATTTAGAGAGTTTAGTTTAGTTTAGAGTCATAAAAGTATTTCATGTATTTTATAAGGGTAGGGCAAAATCGGAACTACGCATTTAGCCAATTTGTTGAAGATACTTACAAGCTTGCGTCGATTATATTCATTCTTCAAATAAAATAAGTATAGGCAAGTAACTTCTATTATTGGAGAAATTTAATATTTCAGATTGCACATTAATTTGGAGTAAGAAGTCTTGACGAAAGTACTTAGTTAAAATCAAATCAGGGACGTCCTAACAAAAGGCTAGATCAAAGTACCCAAAACCGAACAAGCTTGCGTGAGAAGTTATGAATGTGGATGAAGCGAAAGAAATACGATTAGGTATGCAGAGATCGTGACAAGTGGTAAGATGTAGTCACTGCCTACGCCTCAGAGAAAAAGGCGTGATTTTATGTATGTTTTTTGTAAAGGGAAAAGCACAATACATCATAGTTCATGCAAATACCTAGTTATGTACTCGTCCTCTCAATAAGACTTAGGTGACAATTCATCCACAAAATATCTCATCCGCTGGATTGTCACTCTTTTCAAATTGCTTGGTGTTATGATGATTAACTAGGTAGTCTATTCTCCACGGATGAAATGACACCTTTTGATTTATTTAATTTCGATTCAATTTTATTATATGCATGAATTATCGTTTATTCTATTAATAAATGAGGTTCAAGATTATTTTTTTCAGGAAGTTCTTAGTATATATATTAACCAATTAATATAACATTTTCGAATAAGAAAAATTAAAACTACAAACTAAAATTAAATTTACAAAATTTACAGCCTCTGCATAGTGCAGCATCAACTTGCGGGAGTGTGCCCAGAAGGCTCGCAGCATTTCCATTTTGAATGGCAATGCTGATTATCTGAGCCAGATAATTTCTAGCCCTCCGGTCACGAGAATCCTCAATCATCTTTTTCGACAATAGTCGGAAAAGCTGATGGGCAGATGGGCCCCTCGGTCCCAGAGTTTCTACCCAAAAAGGTTCAAATATATACGTATTGTCGATACTTACATATTAGCGAATTTTAAGGTTTTCTGCCTCATTTGCAGCAGCACCATGAGGTTCAAACATTTATTATTTTTTACTAATCTGGTTTTATAATTTTTAAATATATATCGTAACAAAGATCTTCGCAGAGCATGGAAACATCGGAAATAAGGATCTCTTTTGCAGGAAGTTGGCAATGACGTTATGGAATAACAACGCCATCTATTGTCGGATAGTACAAGTTTTTAGCGCAGTCTGTTGGGAAATAGCAAAACGAAACAGTTATAATTTGGCATTTCAATTTTAAATGTTAATTGTTTCGTAAAGATGGCACTACAATTGTACTGTTTCTAAATATAGTGTTGTACTATAAACACTTATTGAAAACGGTTATTTCTATTAAACGATTTCGTTGAATGTTTAAGCGTTAATCATTATTTTATCTCGTAATTTTTAGCTAGCGAACGAACATACATACCATCATGCCTGCTTTCCATTGAGATAGGCAAAGACTATGGATGTCCACTTGGTACGATCCCTGTGCTGTAGACCAAAAAATTGCTATGATGACTAATGTTTGTTTTAGTCATTATTAATTTAGTTTTAACAACAACTAAAACATTAGTGAAATGATCGCATCATTCCACAAAAAAGTGGGTACCTGAGATATAACGAGGTACATAACATTATCATGATATGTACTAATTTATATTGGTTAAAGACTTTGTCATCATCTTTATTATTAACTAGCGGGCCCGACAGACTTCGTTCTGTCAAAAATATTTGTAATGTAGCTGTATTTTGTCCTTGCCTATTTTATAATCGGGCAAATAATTTAAACTTGAAATTTAAATATGATTGAATTTGAATTTTGTACAGCGATAATGAAGTGCATTTAAATATTATGACGTTTTGAACACACCTACTTTTTTAGACAACAGTGAACTTCATACAAAAGCAAGCTCATATTGACTTTACGTTTTAGTTAGAAAACTTATGGGGTTGTTTTTAGGGTTCTTTCGATTAGAAAAAATAGAATTATTGCCGGAAAAGGCAATAATTCTATTTTTTCTAATCAAAAGAAATCTTAATAAAACCATCCTCGAACTTCAACGAACATTTTAAAAAAGAATTGGCCAAATTGGTCCAGGCTTTGTTGAGTTATGCGCTTACCAACACATTCTGCGATTCATTTTTATATTATAGAAGAATAGGTCTTTAACATAAATTAAATTATACATTGCATTGCAATATTATATGTTATGATAATAACATAATATTCACTATGTAAACTCATTCTCTCCTTATCCCTATTCACTTACTTCGCAAAAGTCAAGGATCATTATACCAAGAGATATGCTCAAACTGAAACGAAATATATGTTATTATTTTCGGAATTTGTAAATGACCATGTCGCACACGTTTGTCCTACATTTAATAGAATGCCTTTCAGAAGTCACACAAAGATGCTCATACTATCTTTATTCTATAATATAATATGTAATTCTTCAATTTCTCTACTCTACTGAATGGATTTCGATAAAATTTTAGATCATTAGAGCTACTTTAACTAATAACTAAAAACGGGTTTTAAAAGCATGTTATAGGAGAACGTTATTTGTTTCACCAACGCAACAAATGTCCTTCACTATTGTTTGCGATAGCGACAGCGACAGCTATAGGCCGACAGCTGGCGGTGTTTTCGTTTCAATCGTCAAACATAGTGACTTGACACTTGTTTATCAAATCAATACGCAATAAATTCTAAACAAAGTGAAATTGTCGGGTATTCGTTTAGTATTTTTTAAACGGTGAACGGATTCAGATATAAGCAAGAAGACGATTGTTTCCGTCATGACAAACACGTTAGCTGTTTGTCTTTTAGTTATCTTTTGTTCAAGTAAGTTGGAAATCGCTAATTGGTTTACATAGGAATTTGATTGTCCTTGTATTGTTATAAGTATATTCACATTTCGCGAACTATATACCATTGAGTGCATTATAGGCATTAACTTAGTTTCTCAGTCAAGCGTAACAATAGACATGCAATCATGTTCATTTTTAAGATCACAAATAGGTATTCCTAGTGGTTCGACTTGAAGAACTATGTTTTTATTTTTGTCTACCTACATTATTTTTTTCCAGCATAATGAAACTAATAAAAGTAAATAGCTTACTTTGGTTAGGGTATACGAAAGGGTGCGCACTTTTTGGGACTTAAAAAAATTTCGCCGATTGTTTTAAGCTCTATTAAGCCCTATTTTTTATGATGCCAGGGCTTAGATACGACTAAAAGCATCCCCTAAGGTCATATGAACTTTTTCGCTTGGGGTCATAGTTCCAGAGATATCGTCACTTCTTTTACATAATCGTTATTTAGGGGGTGAATGGAGGGATTTCCAAAAAAGTGTCCCATACAAACGTTGCTTGCCAAGACCACGTCTATGCATTAGCTATGTAAAAATGGGGGCTCATCATGACATCGCAACCTTCAAAAATATGACTAAGTCCTGTGCACCCTTTGCTACAATAGCTCCGACAAGACGACACTTAGAAAAAAAAATGTTTTTTTTTATGCCCTATTAAGCCCTATTTTTTATGATGCCAGGGCTTAGATACGACCAAAAGCATCCCTTAAGGTCATATGAACTTTTGCGCTGCGGGTAATAGTTCCAGAGATATCGTTACTTCTTTTGTAGTAGCTGTCGGCAAAAGGACAGCAAGGGGTGCAGGGGGGCGCAGCCCCCTTGCACGGGGGGGGGGGTCGGGGGGCGGTAGCCCCCCGCAATAAAAAAAACCACTGGGACACAAACCCAACTGTGTTGGTTAGGTTAGGTTAGGCTATGAACCACACAAAGCGGAGCGAGCGAAGCAATCGAACTCAGTCAAAAAAGGTTAGGATAGGTTAGGTTTATAGGTGTTAAAGAAATTATTTTTAAGGGTCCTACCTATGAACTTTTTTTGTAAACCCCCTTATATATCTCTGGAACTATTACCCGCAGCGCAAAAGTTCATATGACCTTAAGGGATGCTTTTGGTCATATCTAAGCCCTGGCATCATAAAAAATAGGGCTTAATAGGGCATAAAAAAAACATTTTTTTTTTTCTAAGTGTCGTCTCGTCGGAGCTATTGTAGCAAAGGGTGCACAGGACTTACTCATATTTTTGAAGGTTGCAATGTCATGATGAGCCCCCATTTTTACATTGCTAATGCATAGACGTGGTCTTGGCAAGCAACGTTTGTATGGGACACTTTTTTGGAAACCCCCCCATTCACCCCCTAAATAACGATTATGTAAAAGAAGTGACGATATCTCTGGAACTATGACCCCAAGCGAAAAAGTTCATATGACCTTAGGGGATGCTTTTAGTCGTATCTAAGCCCTGGCATCATAAAAAATAGGGCTTAATAGGGCATAAAAAAATCGGCAAAATTTTTCTAAATCCTGAGAACCATTCACGAAAAAATGAGTATAACTCCGAAAATATCGCATGCAGCGCAAAAGTTCATATGACTTTAAGGGATGCTTTTGGTCATACCTAAGCCCTGGCATCATAAAAAATAGGGGTTAATAGGGCAAAAAAAATCGGCGAAATTTTTCTAAGTCCCAAAAAAGTGCGCACCCTTTCCGACACTCTGACCCTTACTTTCATTATAAAAATAATATGTAGTATTTTACAAATAATGAAACATAATAAGGGCACTCTTTCTACACAAAATATCCAGTATACCCAACCATATAAATTTTTGCCAACTAAACAAATTAGAGTATATAAAAAAAACATAATAGGGTATGCCTGCATAATCTGCAATGATACATAATATTTTTGCTGGGAAATTTGTTCAGATTTTGTCAAAATTCAGCCAATCTTTTGACTGAATTGAACTGTTAGTAGACAATTAAGCTGAATATTCAATTTATTTTACTCTCCTATATATATACACATATTATGGTATAAGTAATATTTTGTTTTATCCTCAAACAGTTTTAAACCACAAACTTTCCTTCTTTTTGTAAAGTTATTAGGTATTACGTTCCACACCTGATAATATTACAGTCTATGTAAACATAATGTGAATAATGTGATCAAATTCCATTTTAAAAAACAGGTTTTCCATTAAATGAGCAATGATTCTAATAGAAGTTACAGCAAAGCTACTGCTGATGTTTATTTTGATATCTGTTAGTGAAATTTTATCTGAAATATCCACTTACTATCTATATTAATTTTATAATTAAGTAGGTAAGTAATTATTTTACCATTTGGATGGATTTTCATTGTGATCAGTGCCATGAAACTTACAAATGTTGTTATTGTATTATTAAGTTAATTCTTTTGTTCCCAGATTTGTCGTTAGCTCGACAAGTGCCAAAAGAATGTTCTAAAGGACCTGAATACTGGTGCAGAAGCCTCAAGTGAGTAATTTTTAATTGATTCTGTATTTATGTAACTTGCAACAACCCAATTTTCTTGACTTAGTGTTATTGTTTGAATCCAGTAAAATTTATTAAACAATATTCATGTCTATGTCCAAAGATATCCTTGCTGATGCACACAAGTTTTTAGATACAACCCCGAGCATGCTCAATTCTCAAAGACACTTCCTCTTTGACTTTCCTTGCAAAACTTTTAAACAAAACCAAAAAAAAATGTTTGTTGGGTAAAATAATTTAGACTCTGCCTACCCCTCTTGGTGTGATTATATTTATGTATAAAATATTTGTGAAAGAAACTGGTCACCTTCACTGAATAATGACTAAATAATCTGTGACATTTTATCACTACATATTTTGTATTTTTAATGTTCAATTATATTGGAACAAACTTGTAATAAAAATTTATGAGTTGCAATATAGATAAGATTTCTTCCATAAACATTAAAATATAAGTATATTAATTTTATTAATAGAGTCCATAAAATTACATAAACATATGTTTTTACTATTTTCACCTTTGTCAACAATAATATTACATGTATGGTAAAATATATAAATAAATAAAATATTATTCTTTAATAAACGAAATATCTTCTTAATATGGCTGTTGTTACCTGACAGACATAAACAATTTATATTATTTGGCAAATTGTTTTGTACATTAAAGATATTGCCAAAAAAGTTAAGTTAACCTTTAACATTGTTGCTTCTCTGTTATCACCCAAAACAAAATTGCTTATTGTCGATTAGTTTTGCCATTACGCTTCTTTAGACCTTTTTTTATTCAATGCCATAAGTCAAGAAATTACAATGTTCATTTACTTTCAACATCTCAAAGGTAAATTCATTCATCTCTCTGTGCCAAAAAGAGCGCAATATTTTAAGTGTTTGTAACTAGGTAACTATGTATGTTTTGGCATGATGACATTAATAATTTAATTTCTGTATCAAAATGTTTCATTGTTTACATAAACATATTTTCGACCGCGGAATCTGCTTAATAGACCTCCATCTTGGGCCGGCCACGTTTGCGCTTTCTTTGGGGATTCCAGTCTAGGGCTTGCCTCGGTTGCCCTTTGGAGCGTGTGGCCAATCCAGTTCTATTTTCGGCGATTGATCTGCTGCGCGATCGGGTCTTCATAATAGCGCTCTCATAGGTTTTTATTAGAGAATTTCGGATAGAAAGCACCGAGAATACGGCGTAGGCAGAATATGTGTATAATAGTAAGTGCAAAACAGTCAAACCTGGTTCATCCACACCTGAACCGAAATATTCGTTCATTCAAACTCTGGGTTTTTATATCTCACTGCTGAGGAAAATGCTTCTTTTTGATGTCCCTCTGTCTGATCTATGTATCAAATGCGTAACTGAATAAAAAATCTATGGCTTTAATAAATATTACAAAATGAGCCATTCAGCTTACGCTCATCATGAGGTAAACGATTGAATGATTCACAAGTATTTATGTGTGACTAATCTACTTCATATCATACAAATTGGTCAAATTACGGAACTGAAATTGGACTCGAAAAGGTTCAAATTGAATTAATTCATAGGAATAAACCTTGAACCTTTTCATCTATGTAAATAAATATTTATTCTAAGTATTATCTATACAATCGATAGACCTGCTTGTTGCAGCACACGGTACTTGGGATTTAAAAACCCAGGTTCCCCTTTGAATATGTGGTATTCTAGATGCAGGTTTAAAAAAAACCTATTAGTGTTCATTTATATATTGGATACTAAGCCAAGGTATTTATAGTCGAATTCCTTGACAAATCCTTCTTTTGAAAAAGGATGAAATAAAATAACTCCTGACGTCATACACCTATACTACAAACCCAGATCACATTTTTATCACTTTGGGGGTAGGAGAGCCAACAGTCTTGAAAATACTAAAAGCACTTGCACTTATTCCCCTAAATAAATCACTAAATATTATACGGTATTATATCTTCTCTGTCTGTATATACGCGCTGATCTGAAAGTTCTGGACGGACTTTTGTTGTTTTTGATTTGACGGTAATGTTTGAAAGAGGGTTTTCTGAGGTAGGTTTATATCTATAAATTATACCTGTGTGAAGGCAGGGCGAGTCGCTAGTAACATTATAATGAACTCTATTCACGTTTGAACAACATCACTTATTCCAGATTATTTCCGTCAAATTAATTAACTGCATTACATACTAGACGTAAGAGAGCGTTCGTGGTCGAATCGATAAGGTGCCCGGTTAAAATACATGATGCGCAGCAGGTTAAGATTCCACCTCGGCCTCGGCCTCACCAATGACTATTTTAGAAGTTATGTACATTAGTTTGAATACTAACCGATGCTCTTACGGTGAGGGAAAATATGTCTAAGACATGTGCAACCTGCACATTCAGGCCACTGGATGTGTAACCATGATCTTATTTAATTTTTTATTTTATTTATTTTATTTGTTAAATATCGATCGATCCAATACGGGTTAGGTTTCCCTGCAAAGGTTGCGTAGGTCAGATGGGAGTCACTTCGTGTAAAAACCTGACTCACCCAAACCAGGATCCATGGTCAGAAGCATACCCCGGCATCCTATTAAGAGTGTTGAGGATGCAATCGGGACTAAAAGGGAGAGTAGGTACGTTCACAAAGCCGATGTGGTTACGTTCGAGATCTAGTGAGTCACAGGTAGGTATCTTTTATTAGTAATTTCTGCATGAGTCAACTCGAGTTATACCATACTAGACACAGGGTTGAGGTCAGAAGATATAGTACGCCTTGTATACTCGTTCATTCGTGGCATAAAAACTTAGTTGCCAAAAGGCAAAAAATATACGAGCATAAGATAGAAAGTAATATTAGTAGAGATGCATGCAGATAAGTTCTTGGTTTCACGATATTTTACTTACTGAAAATATTTCGTGTAGTCGCAGCCCTTTAGAATAGAACAATCCATATATTTCCAATGGATGTCGTAAAAGGTGGCTTATAAACTTGAGATTCTTCTTTTAGGAGATGGGCTAACAACCTGTCACTATTTGAATCTCTATTTTATCATTATGGCAAACAGCTAAAAGTGGCCTATCAGTATTTTAACAACTTGGGGGTGCAAGTTGGTCTCCCCGCAAGAAATATATAGACATGATTATTTGTGTGTATGTAATTTTTTTATACTAATTAGGAACTTACACTAAATTTGAATTGATATATTTTTTCGCTGATAGCGTTGTTCGCGTAGTTCCCTTATAAACTTGTATAACTTTAGGTATTTTTTGTATGATATGAGACCAATTTGATATTCAACATACTTAAAGTCCATTGACCAGAGGGGGACCCGAGTAGAATTAATTTTATTGATCAAATGATTGAAATTAGTTTGACTTACACACACTTTCTCACGTTTTTGATATTTTTTTATTTGATCAAAGTTCAAATAAATTCAGTTAAATTGGTTTATGAGAATATTTAGGTATTATGTAGCATTGTGGTAGAGCTTTAAGGTTAAAGGTACTTAAATATTAGACTTGAAATACTCTTGAAAAAAATCTTGGTGTTTTGATTTTTTCTTAACTCCTAGTTTCCTAAAGGACTTCTATCAGAAGTGTCTTGATTGTCAACAACTATTGAATGCATAGTTTACGAGAATTCTAGCAATGTATGAATTATCGCACCATTTCCAGAAGATTTGTTTTCTTAGGTAAAAATTTGCAGCAAATTGCAATAAATTCATTAAAATGACAATACATATTAATATGTATCATTTTTCGCCACCAGAGTTGGAGCGCAATGCGGAGCGGTAGGCCATTGCATCGGCACGGTGTGGGAGCCCAAGGTCCTGAAGGTCACCAAGAATGATGTCTCAGACTCCTTCGTCAGGCTGTTCAGGGAACTCAAAGATGTCAAGGACATGATAAATGAGGTTTGTTGTCTGCTGATGATAAATTACTTTTGGTTGTATATACTTACTTCATATTTTTAAGCTGAAACTAAAAAAGTTTATATTAATTTTGGCCAATAAGTACCCTTGTTCTGTGCAGTCAATCATTGATGTCACATTTATTTACTAGTATAGTTGTATAACCATTATATCATTACAGGCCCTGAGACGTGATCTTTAACAATTATATGCAATTAAAAAAAATATACATATAAGTCTATTTTAATTTTAACATACATCAAACCTAGGTCATATTATTCAAGGCCAAAGTTAACGTTGCAATTGTTCAATATTAAAATTATATGTATGTACAGAAAACAGCTTATCTGCATGAATTGACCGACCGAGCGTCCGGTAGTGGAATGCGTAATCAGTAAATTAAAAACCTTTTTGAATCTTTTTGATCGTAATTTACTTACTAAAGTGAAATAGGGAAAAACAGTCCTTCATATTTTAACATATTACTGAACAACAGTCTGCCTCCATTAAGAAAGCGCATAGACGGGCGAGCTTCAAGGCTCAGGTGGTTAATCTTTTCCTGGTCCAGAATAACTTGTGAAAATTGCTGTTGTTGATTTATGTATATGTATTGTATTTTTATTATACTATTTATATATATATATATATATATATATATATATATAATATATATGTAATATTGGTATGTAGATTATTATATGTATATATGTATGTTTACCCAATAATTTCTTTATTTAGGTTGCCTGTCACATAATGCATTTAGCATTAAGGCCGCCCATTGTATCAACATTGTATGTAGTTTTGATATATTTATAGATATTTATAAATAATCATGCAATAAAACCACAGGATAGCTTGGACACGAATGACATGTATTTTCAAGATGCGCGCGCATGGGACGCCGCACCACAGATAAACAAGAACATAACAAGAAAGAGTTTGTATAACATTTCAAACTTCTTTGAACATATATATCATTCCTCCACACTTATTTTAAGAACCTGTTGAAAATTATGTACATTAATCATAATACTTATTAGATACATTTAAACTAAAAATAACAACTTGTTAAATTAGTAGATATTAATTACAAATACTTTCTGTAATCAACCCGTGGAACATTTCGTCTAGGGCGAGTGAGAGTTTCCGGCGGATCTACCACCGTTGCATCGCTACTGACGCCCTGCACTTGCTCAGAACTATGCTCGGCTGAGGAGTCATTTTCAATTTCAATGATTCTCTCACTTTCCTCCTCCTCACAATCTCTGCCAACTTCCCTGTCTCTATTATTTGTTACATGATGAGGTTGTGAACTCATTTGAGTTTCATCACTTAGAGTTATCGCAGCCGGTTCTTGGGAAGAGACAGCAGTAACAGGACTCGATAAAGAAACATCATCAAGTAGATGGCCATCAGCTACTTCATTCTCACCGCCGGTATAATTAAGCAGTTGATCAACATGCCTGATACAATATTCATCTAAACTATCTATAAAAATTTTGTACATTTTGTTACCTACTTTCTCTTTAATTATTCCTAATTGCCAAGTTTCCATCCGCGCACTATACCATCGGCACCACACCTTGTCTCCTATACCAAACGATCGCCTACCCGGCACAGGCACTGAGCTGTGCTCTCTTTCCGATGGCAAAATAAGGTCGAGACGAGTACGAAGTGTACGACCAAACATTAACTTGGCTGGCGTTTCTCCGGTGGTACAATGCACGGCATTTCTATAATTGAATAAATATCCTAAAAGATGTTCCTGAATTTCGCACAGACTTAAATTTTCTTTAAGTATACATTTTAACATCTTTTTACATGTTCTGACAGAGTTTTCGGCTTGTCCGTTACTAGGAGGGTGGTAAATAGGTGACGTCATATACTTGATACCATTTGCTAAGCAAAATGACCTAAATTCGAGAGAATTTATTTTCGTGTCGTTGTCAGATACTAAGACGTCTGGAATACCAAAAGTAGCAAATAATAATTTAAGTTTAGTAATTAAAGCGATCGTTGAAGTTCCATTGTGCATATACAAACACTCCAACCATTTGCTATGTGAATCCACAACCACCAAGTATACCCTTTGCCCTATAGTCATATAGTCGATGTGTATGCGCTGCCACGGGCGGGCGGCGGCGGGCCAGGGCGCGGGCGGGTCGCGCGGCGGGGCCCCGCGCGCCGACACGCACGCCGCACACGCTCCCACCCAGCGCTCGATGTCGCCGTCGATGCCCGGCCACCACATTCTACTACGAGCGTTACTTTTACTCTTAGTTATACCTAAGTGGGAATCGTGCAATTCCTGTAACATCTTATTTCTAAGCTTTGAAGGTATCACTATCCTATGTCCTCTCAAAAGACAACCATTTTCAAACTGCAAATCCGATTTACATTGGAAATACGGTAAAACAGACGTACAACTAATTTTTCTGGGCCAACCATACTGCAAATATTTTACTACAGTCATTATGGTTTCATCTTGTTGGGTCGCTAGTATGATATCTTTCAAGGCGGTAGCCGGTGACGCCGCGTCCAAAAATTTCAGGGCATAAAGACTGTCGACATCCTTACCATTTTCGTCGATTGACTTTACCTGTAAAGGAGCGCGTGAAAAAAAATCTGCTACTGCATTGTTTTCGCTAGATACATATTGTACTGTATAATTATAAGCCGATAATATAATCGCATACCTTTGCAAACGCAAGGCTGTAGTTACCGGTATACCGGACTTATTGTTAAATATCGATACTAGCGGCCTATGATCCGTTTTTAAAATGAAAGGATCATCACGGCCATAAAGATACTGGTGAAATCGCTTGACGCCAAATATAATGGCGGCCGCCTCTTTTTGAATTTGGCTGTAATTTCGTTCGCTAGCCGCTAGGGATCGCGATGCATATGCCAGGGGCCGCTCGGCGCCGTCAGCAGTCCGCTGAGACAGCACCGCGCCGAGCCCGGCCGGGCCGGCGTCCACGCTCAGCACGAGCTGCGCGGCGGGGTCGAAGTGCGCCAGCACGCGCTCCGAGGCTAGCTCGCGGCGCACGGCCGCCATGCTGCGCCGTTGTCGCTCTCCCCACTCCCACGGAACATCACTTCGCAATAGCTCGTGAAGAGGGTTCAATAATGAAGACGCATTAGGGATAAAATTTCTATAATAGTTAACTACACCTAAGAACCTCTTTACCTCACTGACGTTAGTCGGCTCTGGCGCGTTTAGAATAGCCTTCACTTTATCGGGACAAGTTTGAAGTCCTTCCTTGCTAATAACATAACCTAAGTATTGTACGCTTTCCTTGAAAAACTCGCATTTTTCTTTTTGAAGTCTTAATCCAGCATCATTCAGCCTACTCAGAACTTCGTGCAGTCTCTTTAAATGAATATCCGAATCTGATCCGGTTATACAAATATCATCCAACCAGACACTTACCCCTTTAATGCCCGAAAGCAACGACTCCATTGACTTCTGAAAAATTGCCGGCGCGTTCGCCAAGCCGTAAACTAAACGAGTATATTTAAAAAGCCCTTTATGCGTATTAATTGTAGTGAGATCCTGTGACGATTCCTCTAATAAAAATTGATTGTAGGCATTTTTTTAAGTCAATTTTACTATACCGTTCACCACCTCCAATTTTCGCGAACACTTCCTCTATACGAGGTAACGGATATTTATCAATAATAAGATCTTTGTTTAATGTTATTGAAAAATCACCAGCAATCTTGACTTGACCATCGCTTTTTAAAACGGGAACAATAGGTGTAGCGTAGTCAGAATGGTTAACGGGAACAAGAATACCTAACTTGACTAATCTATCAATTTCTTGTTCTACTTTTTCTCTGAGAGCAAAGGGTACACTTCGTGGTTTAAAATATTTAGGATTGGAGTTATCCTTAAGCTGTAATTTAACTTTAAACTTATTAAACGCACCCAGCTCGTCACGCCACAAGTTCGAAAACTTTGCCAGTAATTGCTCTAACTCATTCTTATTTGTAACAGAGTATAAGCCGCTCGTTATCACTAAATTAAATGCAGACATAAAATCCCTACCTAATAGAGGAGGACCTCCATTTCTCACTACAAAAATCTTTAATTGCTTTTTTGTATTACCATAGAACACTTCAATAGTAAAATATCCTAAGAGAATTATTTTACTTCCATCATATAGGCACATTCTTAAATAACTCTGGTGCAATTTATAGGTTGAAAAATATTTTTCATACAATTTCTCGGAAATTACGCTATTACCAGAGCCTGAATCTAATTCCATGGAAATAATTTTACCACCTAAACAAACATCAATCAAAATTGGCTTATCGGTTACATACCTCAAATTAAAATTTTGACATTCCTCACAATTTAAGGCAATGTTTTCAGGGGCTTGATATTCCATTGTCGAATTGCAATGATGAATCTGATGGTCGGACGATTTTTTAGCCGCTGTACACACTTTCTTCAGATGGCCTTTGACACCACATTTCTGACATTTATAAGTCTTGTAGCGGCATTTCTCACTTGTGTGATTTTTTAATCCGCAAACCAAGCAACGACATGATAAATCCGCTACGTCGCCGCGCGCCGCTCCGGGCCGCTGTTGATCGCCTCGGCCGGTTTGAAATTTTGCTCGCAGTATCGGCTCTTCCTTCAATATAGCAGATTCTTCTTTACACATGACTTTCGCCTGCTTAGCACAGGCCGCTTGCTCCGCTAACTCTATAGCCCTCGTCAACGTCAGCGTCGACGCATTTTGCTCAAACAACTTATCGCGTTCCGGGCCGGCGCCCAAGCCGAGGACGAAACGATCCCTCAGATTCGTTTCCAAAGCGGTGCCAAAGTCGCAATAGCTTGCTAGACCTCTCAATCGCGCCGCCCAGTCTCCTAATTTCTCGCCTGGACTTCTACTAGCTCCGTAAAATTTCGCCTTGTCAACAAATGAGCCTTGTCTTGGTTTAAAATGACTATCGAGTAACTCAATTAATTTTGTGAAACCTAATGTGTCCAATTCCAAGGGATACGCTAAATTACGCAACAAGCGATATGATTCTTCATCAAGATGAGTTAAAAGAATACCGCTTTGGTTTTCTTCCTTAACGCTGTTGATCTTTATAAATTGCGTTAACTTACCCTTGAATATAAGCCATTCGCTTACTTTGTGATCAAAAATCGGTAAGTTCCCTAGGAATGCCATTTTCCTTCAATATTGTGGATAAATTGATCCCATTCGTCGCCAAATGATATATTTATAGATATTTATAAATAATCATGCAATAAAACCACAGGATAGCTTGGACACGAATGACATGTATTTTCAAGATGCGCGCGCATGGGACGCCGCACCACAGATAAACAAGAACATAACAAGAAAGAGTTTGTATAACATTTCAAACTTCTTTGAACATATATATCAAGTTTGTACATTAAATATTTTCTAGTCATCTCAAAGACGAACCGTTTACAGGAATACCTAGGCATTCGCGTGCAATCCGCCTGTCGCGATGTGCCCGACGTCGCCATCTCTAAGATCTGCAAAGACAACACCGCTTCTTTGGATCAATACCTCTTCAAAGTTCTCCAGTCGGATACGAGCGCCGATGTCATGTGCCAAGTCATTGGCATGTGCAACAATCAGAAAATTGATAATATTCTCGCCAAAAAGGTGAGTTAAACGACGAGCTTGCATGAAAAGATTCAACATGGATGAAGCAAAAAACCGATGTAAGTAACACTACAGGTAGATGTAACTGACAGATGGAAAGATGTAGTCTTTGCCTAAAGAGGCTTTATATGTGTGTGTGTGTGAGTGAAAAAATAACTCATATTCCAGGATGTAGATAGAGTTCGAAGACTTCTTACTCATACAGTAACAATGGCGTATTACTGTGTAAAGAAGAAAGGAAACATTTTACGCCTTCAACCAGCTGTTTTGTGCATTTGTTTTGCATTTTATTAATACACATATAGTGCAAAAAAAGAGATTGATAAAATAAGGATATTTTATTAAATTTATGTTTGGTTATTTCTACATATTTGGTAGTTCAAATAAGCCTTAGTCAAATGAATAATAATAGTCTTGACTTGACTCATATCATATCGAATTATTGGTGTGAGTAACAACATTGAACATCGCCTAAGTAATTATGTAGGTTTTAATTGTATGTAACAAAACAAAATATTTTAGAAAAGGGGAAAGAAAAATATTAAGATTCTAATGTGGAGTACACATAAAAAGATTTAAACTTAAAGAGGTCATAATTAGGTATGTAATTTGATTGTTACTGTTACATCTTTATGGCATATTACAATTACATAAATATTACAACTTTTGACTTATTCCATGAAATTGTTTAATTTGGTCTATCTTGAATTAGGCAGAATTTGTGTATTAAAATAAAACAGTAATAAAGATGTCTTCTTTCAGAGCAAGAAAGCGGCTGTTGTACCACCTAAACCAACAGGTAAGTTGACATAATTGCTATTAATAGTAGGTATGTATATTATTTTACATTCCTTGAAAAATATATATTCACATTATCTTCTACTACTCTGTATTTAAGTCCATATTGTTTTTAACATAAATGACGCCATTCATGCTACCATTACTTTTGGCTTTATTATAATTATCTGTCCAATAGCTTTCAGTCTTTTCGAGACTGTTGGCTGTGTCTACCTCTTAAAGAATAAAGACGTTATTGAAAAACTTGCTCTGAAGTGAATCACATCAAACAGTCTTAGAATCTTTATCCTGACATGACTCGCGTCCGACTTTTTACTTCAACCACAAAAAATGCGTGCCTACTGAACAATGTCAATAAATGTTCATTTTGTAACCGCTGTTTGTCACAGAACACCTGGTCGGAGCCAAACAATGCACGTGGGGGCCTTCCTATTGGTGCAGCAACTTCAGGTAGGCAACTCTTTCGATTGTATCTGTGAGATGATAAATTCTTTATAAATGACAATATATAAAAGTAACTATATGTATAAGTACATACATTCAAGAAACATGTTTTTATTAAAACGGGATAACATTGAAGTTTAAAATTGCGGAAATATGTTTGTAACCTCTTATCAGTTTACCACTAAACCGATTATGAAAAAGTTGCGGAGCAGCGGGCAAAAGATAATTTAAACTAAAAATCTGTTTGTAAAATCCTAACTTATTACATATACGGAAAAAGTGTATGTATTATATTTGTATTTTCAAAAACCACAAATCCGTTTTCATGAATTTTAAATACTTAGTCAAATTATAATTAATTTTATAGGTTTAATTTAAGTCCTAAAAATTAAAGTTAATTTCATCATCAAAACATTATACTAAGCAATAACGGTCTAACAAGAATCCGAAATTCGATTAACTCGATTTAGATAATGCGGCGATGCGCGATTCGTGTTTGACGCAAAACCAATTGTTTGCAATAATATTTACATAAGTCAGCTCGCACTACGCAGTTAGGGTTGTCTACTCGGACTAAAATAACGTAAATATCACGTTTTGTTATGAAATGTTGCGTTTTATACAGCATTGCTTTCTTGTGGCATTGGATTATATTTGGCCTATGTTTCGGAAACATTAAATTGTTTATCATACATCGACGAGCTCGTGTGAAGAGAGTTGTGAATGTTGATAAAGCTAAAGAAGTATGAAGGGATTATAGCAAAAGTAAAACTCCTGGAAAGGGCGTGATTTTTTATGTACTTATGTATGTTTCGGAAATCTTATATACATATAGTGATACTGCAAACTGTTTTCATCTCATTCTATGGTATCTTATATATGAAGACATAATGCACCTAAATAATACTTTTGCTGATGATACAAACACCGTATTTTACTCTGCCTGAAGACATAGGTATATCTTGACACTGACAACCCTATCCGAGCCAAACGGAAAATGCTTATGAAATCGTATACCGCGTTATATAAGCAGCTAAACAATATAGCGAATCGATCCGCTTTGTTGAAATTTGGTTTCGTTGCTAGTTTCATTGTCTTTTACTAATGTCTGCCATCATGTTTACCATCCCGTTTAGTAATACATGCAGGTTAAGAAATTGACTATTTAATCTGGCGATGCTTATTGGATTAGGATTTTCGCTCGCGTGCATTGCTGTTAATCACAAATACTACAAGATTAGTTGGTAGGGGGTGCAACTGGGAACACGCCATGACGAGAAAAAGACTACCAGAATATTTGGTATACTAGTTGCTGGAATGAAAAAACAATAAAAAATAAAATTTTGGTGGACAAAAGAACAGTTAAACAACATATGTAGTACTGTATCAAAACTTATTTAGGAAATATTTATTGAATAATTTTGTTTTTATAAACTATTTTGTATAAAGAAATAACTGGCGTTTAAGAAATAATTTAATTTTAAAGAAATTACGTTCTTTCTTGTTTTAAGATTCACTCGGTTGGTCCATGCAACACTGATTCTCTTCCCTTCCTTTCTACGATATAATACATATAATGTTTATTTTAACCCATATGCGGGTCGATATCATAACTCACATTTCCAAATCTTTTATTTTTTTATTGATTCTTTATTATAATAATTACAATTTTTAAAGTACAATAGGCGTACAATAGGTATACAATAGCATTATCTAACAGTCTGCCATTGGATTAATCAGAGATCCTTTGTGTGGGTGATAATAAATAATGTATAATAAACATAATACATACATATGGTCACGTCTATATCCCTTGCGGGGTAGACAGAGCCAACAGTCTTGAAAAGACTGAATGGCCACGTTCAGCTATTTGGCTTAATTATAGAATTGAGATTCAAATAGTGACAGGTTGCTAGCCCATCGCCTAAAAAAAGAATCCCAAGTTTGTAAGCCTATCACTTAGTCGCCTTTTACGACATCCATGGGAAAGAGATGGAGTCATCCTATTCTTTTTTGTATTGGTGCCGGGAACCACACGGTACATAATAACTTTACAATATCATACTAAACAACTTAAGTAATTTCAAGGAGGAGTGAAAAGGCACCAAATAATCCTACGTGTACTACATTACATCTAATTTTGCTTAATATCAAGCTGATTGATGACAAAGCCCTCATATTTGCTTTAAAATTTATTAAAGCTGTCTTTCCTCCAATCCAGTACCGTCCATGAATGTCACGCCACCAGCCACTGCGTCAACAAGGTGTGGCCGAAGATGACCTTCCCCGAAGACGAGGACAGCATCTGTAAGATCTGCACGGACATGGTCCAGCAGGCCCGTGACCAGTTGTTGAGCAACGAAACCCAGGTAAATAATTATTGATGTATACAATGAGAAAATGTATGTTTGTTTGTGTTCTACTTCACAACGTGCACGAAATATGACACATGTTTATTATAAAGAAGGGAACGAGGTATCTTTTACACGAGGTCACCTTAATACAAAACATTTTTAATTTTGCTTACGCGTTTAGTTATCAAATATAATTTAGGATCGTTAACTAAAGGAAATTTTGATGGTAGTATGTAGGTACAAACATAAAGGAGATCTCACGAAGGCAATTTTGTCTCCCGGAATTCCAACGGGTACAAGGAGCGATAATACCGTTTTTTGGTATTCCACGCCCTTCATCTTTATCTCTATGGTAGTCAAACAAGCCCAAAGCCCGGGTCAGTGACCGATAACACCAAACCAGATTGTGAATGGATTCTGGAACACTTAAAGTTACAACTTATGATTACTTTACATATTATAGTAGGTATGCTTATTTCTTTCTTTGCTGAAATCAACAACATATTTTATAGGACTCTCGCCTCAAAAATATTACTTTTATCTCCACTTCGTAAATAATACCGAGGCAGAAATTAAAAGAGGCACTTAATTAAGGCCCACTAGAAAATACAAGTTTACACCCGAAAACCTCTCAATTAATCGTTCCCTTTACAAAGAATACTCATGTGCGCAATTTTTGGCGTACAATTTATTACCTGTCACTTATAATATGCAATACTAAGCTATATAATGTACTTTATTTATATATTTTTTATTTACCCAACAGGAGGAACTTAAAGAAGTGTTCGAGGGTTCCTGCAAGCTGATACCGATCAAGATTGTGACAAAGGAATGCGTCAAACTTGCCGACGACTTCGTCCCCGAGCTCGTGGAGACGCTCTCGTCTCAGATGAACCCGCAACAAGTGTGCTCGGTGGCCGGACTGTGCAACAATGCACGGATCGACCAGCTACTTGAGAAATACGTAAGTAATCTTTTATTATTTATCATAAGTTTCAAAGGGATATATTAAATTAACCTATGATTTCGACCCGTTTTTTGTTATACGTTAGTAACACACATACACACAATCAGGTCTATGTTCCGTGCGGAGGAAATTGAGATTCAAATGGTAAAAAGTTGGTAGCCCATCGCCTAAAAGAAGAATCCCAAGTGTGTAAACCTTTCCCTTAGATGCCTTTTGCGACATCCATGGGAAAGAGATGGAATGGTCCTATTCTTTTTCTATTGGTACCGGGAACCATACGGCATACAGTTGTGAGTTATAAATATATAAACACGTAAGTAATCTTATTCTATACCATGACCAACCTTTCGGTTATATGAGCCACATCGTGCTTCTCTTTTTTTCTCTAACGCATTCCTCTTCGACTTAAATTTTAATGCCTCTTTAGTACTACATATTTAGTTATACCTATGACTTACTAAGTGGACTGACGAAACTCGTTAAGCGTAAATATAAGCCTAATTTTTTTTTCCTAGTCTAAGTATTTCTTAATATAAATATTAATTCTCGTATTCATGCTAATTCTAGATTGTACTTTTTCATTTATCATTTATTTTATGTAAATATGTTATCAAATATTGTCGTTGTCGAATAATGAATCAGAGCAGAATTATTGATTGATTAGTCTAGTACGTGATACACATGACGAACAGGAGATTAATTTTTATCATGAGCCAATAATCAAATCCTTTATTACTGACAACAAATAAAGACATTGTAGGACAGAAATTCACCTAAATGGGGCCCTGGCGGAATTTAACTTTATACATTTAACCAATTTTAGCAAATACATAGAAGAGACTGTTGATAAAGTTGTTGTTCAAGTTTTTATAAAATAGTGTTATGTATTTTTATCTGGTAATAGGTTTGTTTTCTATCTGCCCTGATATTGCCTTCAAAATATGTGTCTACTCCTCTCTTTCCTTGCGTTGTGTTGTGTGTTTTTCCGATTCGGATCATATTCTCGGCTATTGGATTAAATCGAAACCCCTCTGTCAGCTTACATACACACATATGATTATGCCTCTTTCCGAACGGTAGGTAGTCTAGAGACTACATATTTCCACTTGCCACGATCCGGGCATACTTCTTTCGCATCATATACATTCATAACTTAAGAAAGCAAAATAGTAATTTTATCAATTAATCTCTTTCTTATATTTGCATGTTCCCAATTGCACCCTCTGCCGCTATGTTTCTCGACCTGAGGTCCGGTTATATTATAATTTACATTTTAACGGCTGCCTGAATATCAAAATACCCTTGTCAATTTCCGTCTATCCCGCTAGTCCAATTAAGTTGTTCCAGTAGCCCAAGGGACAAGTGACACTAACAAAATCGTCAAATAGACATTCAATTCATAATTGTCACCTTTTCATGAACATTGTGTATTCATGTAGTATTCATTACCTTCGGAATAGAAACATAATCGATTTTTCAACTGCTTAGTATTAATTAATTGTGCTATTATAATTTCAAACCAGACAGAATGTGAGCATTATATTTTAACCTTTTATTTATAATTAGTCTTTATTATAAGATATCGCCAATGACAAAAGATAAAGTGTTTGCGCACAGTGACCCCGTGGAGTCGTCATCTCGCGCGATATTTAACTGAAACATTTTTTATAAATAAAATAATATTTTATTTTTGTGTCTTACAAAGTTTTGAGATAGAGACTGATTGATAGTTACATGCATAATGTAGAATATAAAGTGAATAAAGCATTTATTACTTTATTTTCATCGGAGCAAAAGCAATGAAAACACTACTAAACATATGTTTCGAAAAATAACATACTTATATAAAATCTCCCGTTGTCGACAATGTACATTGTCGACAACGGGAAAGGCTCATAAATTTGGGATTCTTCTTGTCGGCGATGGGTAAGCAACCTGTCACTATGTTAATCTCAATTCCATCATTTAGGCATACAGTTGAACGTGGCCCTTCAGTCTTTTTAAGACTGCTGACTCTGTCTGCCTCGCAATGGATATAGATGTGATTTATGGAAGCAAAATGTTGTTTAACATTTTTGAACATACTTTTCAAGTAAGTACATACTTTTCAACGTTAGAAAAATTAACCTTGTGTTTAGAATTTTAACGGTACAAATAGCATGTTGTTGTAGTTATAATAGATTTCATCTCATCATCATCTTCTGACTAATGATGATTCCTCGCGCATCCTACGATCGCAAAGCAGAAGTGGTTAATTCATTTAATGACACGAATCACAAGAAAATATCCCTTCGTATTGAATATTTTTACAAAATCGTGAAAAAATAAACTGTATGTTGGTATTTGCGAGTGCATCAGCTCAAAGTTTACCTACTGATTGCGTAAAATTATAAGTACGCGAATACGTGCGATACCTCATACGTGATACTGAAATATTTATGACATTTGACATAAAAAGATAAAAATAGCCAGGCTGGGCTACACACGAATGTTACTTTTACTTTTCACTAATAGTTTTATTTCGATTATGGTTCTCTTAACCTTGAATGATGATTGGTAAATGTGGAGCACGTCAAGTGTAAAAATAGTATGTAGTCTCTGCCTATCCCTCCGGAAAAAGGCATGATTTTATATAAGTATGTTATTTTTCGAAACATATGTTTAGTAGTGTTTTCATTGCTTTTGCTCCGATGAAAATAAAGTAATAAATGCTTTATTCACTTTATATTCTACATTATGCATGTAACTATCAATCAGTCTCTATCTCAAAACTTTGTAAGACACAAAAATAAAATATTATTTTATTTATAAAAAATGTTTCAGTTAAATATCGCGCGAGATGACGACTCCACGGGGTCACTGTGCGCAAACACTTTATCTTTTGTCATTGGCGATATCTTATAATAAAGACTAATTATAAATAAAAGGTTAAAATATAATGCTCACATTCTGTCTGGTTTGAAATTATAATAGCACAATTAATTAATACTAAGCAGTTGAAAAATCGATTATGTTTCTATTCCGAAGGTAATGAATACTACATGAATACACAATGTTCATGAAAAGGTGACAATTATGAATTGAATGTCTATTTGACGATTTTGTTAGTGTCACTTGTCCCTTTGGCTACTGGAACAACTTAATTGGACTAGCGGGATAGACGGAAATTGACAAGGGTATTTTGATATTCAGGCAGCCGTTAAAATGTAAATTATAATATAACCGGACCTCAGGTCGAGAAACATAGCGGCAGAGGGTGCAATTGGGAACATGCAAATATAAGAAAGAGATTAATTGATAAAATTACTATTTTGCTTTCTTAAGTTATGAATGTATATGATGCGAAAGAAGTATGCCCGGATCGTGGCAAGTGGAAATATATCCGGCCAAATTAATCTGAATCTGGGCAACGAATACATCTTTTTAGGAATGCCGTAAATCAATACTTTGATTTCTCTATAACAAACCAAACAGGGAATTATGACGATGTAGGTGTTATTCAAAAAAAAGATCCTCCTATGACACACGCTTTGCGGAGTTAGCCCGTTTTTCACGGCAGATACAATATTTTTTAAGTATAAATCTTGATGATTTTGAATATTTTTATCAATGGAAAAGATATGGAGTGGTTCTATTTCAAAGTGCCGGGAACCACACGACATTTTTCCTACGTTTTTTAAATTGCAGAAATGAATAATAACACTACATCAATGTTTATAACAAAAGTAGTTGTTAATATAAATGTTTGATTTTGAACATTTCATTTTTCCCCAGAACGAGCAACTGAAACTGCGTGCGAGCTGCGACAACTGCCACTCGACCGTGGGCGTGATGCGGCACAAGTTCGACCAGACCAGCTACGACGATTTCCTCGTTAGCTTGTTGCAGGTATTATAAACATTTTTTTTTTCTGTTTTTACGGCATTTTTAAGAGCGCATTTTCGATAGATTAACATAATCACATTGACCCGTTGGTTTAATATTGAAAGTTACTGTCAAAGGCGTACGTCTGGCAACACCATAGCAGTATATTTAAGTACATACATACATATAATCACGTCTATATCCCTTGCGGGTTAAACAGAGCCAACAGTCTTAAAAAGACTGATAGGCCACGTTCAACTATTTGGCTTAATGATAGAATTGAGATTCAAATAGTGACAGGTTGCTAGCCCATCGCCTAAAAAAATAATCTCAAGTTTGTAAGCCTATCCCTTAGTCGCCTTTTACGACATCCATGGGAAAGAGATGGAGTGGTCCTATTCTTTTTTGTATTTGTGCCGGGAACCACACGGCAATATTTAAGTGTTAGAAAAAAGTAGTCAACACAATCTCTTTCTACATCAGGTCTGCCGCAACATGGACTCATTATCAGACTCTTGCTCAATGCTGGTGTTCAAATATTTCGAGAACATAGTATCCGCCGTGAAGGACGGGCTAACTCCGCAAGGCGTGTGCCACATGAGCGGACAATGCGCTTACAAGTTCCATACGCACGATGAGTTCGTGTTCCCGGATCTGGTCGGCACAGTGCATTATGGAGAGTAAGTAACTCATTATCATTTAATTCATTGAGTTTTGTATTTAAAGAACATAGTATCCGCCGTGAAGGTCGGGCTAACTCCGCAAGGCGTGTGTCACATGAGTGGACAATGCGCTTACGCACGATGAGTTCGAATTCCTGGATATGGTCGGCACTGTACATTATAGAGAGTAAGTAATTAATTTACAACAAGTTCAAAATCATCAAGATTTTTTACTGAAAAACATTGTATCTGCCGTGAAAAACGGGCTAACTCCGCAAGGCGTGTGTCATAGGAGGATCTTTTTTTTGAATAACACCTACATCGTCATAATTCCCTGTTTGGCTTGTTATAGAGGAACCAAAGTAATGATTTACGGCATTCCTAAAAAGATGTATTCGTTGCCCAGATTCAGATTAATTTGGCCGGATTTGAACTATACTTGATGTTTCAGTGACGTACCATGCGAATTCTGCGAACAGATGGTAACACATCTCCGGGATGTGCTGATTGCAAACACCACGGAGAGCGAGTTCTACAGGGTGCTTACTGGTATGTCGTCGTAAATAAAAGCGAGACAAATATTTTTATTTATTTATAATTCGTGAAGGATCTTAAATCAAAGCATATTCTTGATCGAATTTTTAAGTTCTGTATTTCAAACCTTTGAATTTACACAAAAAAAAATAATCAAAACCACCATACAGCTGTTTTTTTCTATTCACAAATTTTGTATTTCTTTGACAACAAATCACCGAAAATCTTAAGATATTCTCTGTTAAACTAGTGATAAGGTCGTATAACTTGAACGAAATTTTCAGGCCTCTGCAAACAAACTGGCAACTTCAAAACCGAATGTCTGCACTTAGCCGAGCAATACTACCCGGTGATCTACCAGTACCTGGTGAACGACCTGGAGCCTGAGAAACTGTGCACTATGATGGGAATCTGCGGCAAGAAACAGGAAGTGCCCGTGGCGCCATTGTTGCCCGGCGAGATGGCTATTAAAGCGGTCAAACTTACTGAGAAGGTTAGTAATGTTCTCAGATTCCTGAATTTAGTACCTATTGCAATACTATTTCGTGATCTAAAAGAACCTAGTGAACGACCTTGAGCCTCAGAAACTTCACTGTGATTGGAATTAGCGGGAAGAAACAGGAAGTGAAGATGAAATGGCGATTCCAACTTATTGAAAAGGTTCGTAAAATTCCCTTGCACGCTGAATTAAGTATTGCAATACTACTCCGTGATCTACCAGTAACTAGTGATCGACCTCGAGCCCAAGAAACTGTGCACTATGATGGGAACTAACTCAACGGTAACTTCTACCAGTAACAAATTATTGCCTAGTATCAAAGCGGTCAAACTTACTGACATCTTGCAGTGCAATAGAGCGACAGCGAGACTCGGAATTAGATAATATATGTAGATTATATATGACTAGAGGCCGCCCGCGACTTCGTCCGCATGGAAACCCTATCAATCCCGCGGGAACTCTGGGATAAAAAGTAGCCTATGTGTTATTCTGGGTCTTCAGCTACCTACATACCAAATTTCATGGTAATCGGTTCAGTAGTTTTTGCGTGAAAGAGTAACAAACATCCATACATCCATACAAACTTTCGCCTTTATAATAGTAGTAGGATGGTGTCAGTGTGTGTATAATAGGTGTATGTAATAATTAAACAGGTTTCTTAGGCGACCTTGAGACTATCTATTCCAGAAGAATCTTTTTTACGTGATTATTCACTTCCAATACCGTGGCTTCAAAATAATAAAATAAAAAATGCAGAAACATGATAAATCGTAATTTTGTTTCAGCCTCAAATCGGCCGTGTACCAGTGTCAAAGCAAACCAACGTCCGCATCATGGGCGAGTCCTCTCTGCCCATAGAACGAATGTTCGTGCAGATGCCGCAAGGAAAGACCACCTGTTCCTTCTGCCAGTACTTCCTGCACTATCTCCAGGTTGAATTGAGCGATGAGAGGACAGAGGTAACATATTTATCAAACTGCATGTTTATAACCTTAAAGTTTTTGCTTTACGGTGTGGAAAAATATTAATATGAGGATGTATAACCAAAATTCAATATGAGTTGGGTTACCCTGCAAAGGTTGCGGAGGTCAGACGAAACTTAACTATTATGTGCCAGGGTTTCTCTTCAGAAATATATAAAATATATATGTCTTTCTAAAATATATATTTACAACTTATGCGAGATTGATATCTTTAGTAACAACATAATAAAAAAAATCTCCCTTTTAGAACACCTACATATCACGTCTTTATTCTTTGCGGAGCAGACAGAGGCGATGGTCTCGAAAAACACGAAGGCGGCCATTCAGTTATTTCAAGACTTAAGCTGAAGGCTAAATAATCGGATTAAAATTTAAATTATAAATTGCCAGCCCTTCGCCTAAACGATTTTGATAAATTTTGTAAAAATTGACAAAATAGTAACAAAACACATACCTTCACCTGAAACCCTTTACCATTACAATTGTATTAATAATTATCGTATGCTTTCGTTCAGGATCAAATCAAAGCGGCCGTGGACAAGGCGTGCGACCACCTGCCCCAGGCGGTGGAGGGCGAATGCAAGCAGTTCGTGACGGAGTACGGGCCCGCCGTCATTGCGCTCCTGGTGCAGGAGATTGATCCGGCTAGTGTGAGTTTATTATTGAATTTGAATATAGAACAGACTTCCAAAAAAGGAGGTTCTGAATTTGGTCGTATTAATTAATATGTCAGACATTTCTCGTTACTGAAGAAAGTTTGAAGTTTAAATTATATATGCTGTAAATAAATTGCAGTCATAAGAGATGAATGAAGGATGCTCCAATTAAATCCACCGACAAGAATTAGCTTTTAAATGTAAGAAGAAAGAAACTGTCATCGGTTATTTATGAACATTTTTTTGAACATTTTAATTCATAAAATACAATGCTACAGAATAGCAGGTTTATAAATTATAAAATTTTAAGTGATAAGTTTAGTATAATATTTCACTTCAATTTTTTTATAATATAATCGCAAGTTTTTATCGTATTCAATTCCAGCCTAGAATAAGGACAATATGTAAATATTTAACGATAAAATCTTCTTCCTGGGAGATTTATTTTTTATTTAGCAACATTTAATTCACTTCTGTTTCAAAATCTAGAATTGATATTATATTATCTGAAAAAATTAAAATAAGAAACATTTGCAATTACAGATTTGCCCAGCGCTGGGCATGTGCCCACAAACTAGCGAAGTGAGACGCGTGACCATCAACTCTGAATCCTCCAACTGCCCGCTATGTCTCTTCGCCGTGGAACAACTACAGACCATGCTGAAGAAGAACAGCACTGAGGTTGTTATGAGAATTATATTGTGAACTCTATACATTTGAAGCTAAAGTTATTAATTCCTTGATTACGCAATCAATTTTAAAATGGGCACAGATAATTCCACAGATACAACATAAAACCAAGTGTAACCACACTTTATGTTTTTGACGAATATTACAATCCCAACTAATATTAGAAATGCGAAAGTAAGTTTGTTTGTTACCTCTTAAAGCGTTATCTACTGAACCAAGCGTCTTGAAATTTTGCGTATATATAATTATTAAGAGTCTGAAGAACGACATAGGATACATTTAATCTCGGTTAAAACTATATTTTCCTGTTCAAACCTGTGGTTCAAATTCGTGCAAACGAAGCTACGGGTAAAAGCTAGGTATTTACATTACATGCTACATTTGTTTATTTCCAGTTCTAAGGATATTTTGCTCATTAACAATTCATTGTTTCTTTTTGAGCTATGATAGAATTATATCTCCATTTCCCAGGCCGAAATCCGCCAAGCGCTCGACAACCTTTGCACGCATCTATCGAAGAAATTCCAAACCCAATGTACAGACTTCGTCGACGCCTACTCCAACCAGCTTGTAGAAATGTTGATCGCCGATATGAACGCCCAAGAGATTTGCGTGTTTCTGAAAATATGCAAAGATAACGTCAAAGACCCGCTGCATTTGACCACGCAGAGTATTGATTCGTTCCATGAGACACCGGAGCGAATGGCCGATAGGAACAACAGGAGGAGACCTATGCTGCCTAAGCGCATGTTGGAGAAAGAAGCGGGAGGCGATATCCGTAAGTTAACATTAGTGCAGAATTCACATTATTAAAGTTAAGCGGAATAAGTTTTAGGCGGGTTGGTATCTTGTGTGATTCAAGCTAGGCTTTCACTGCTTGATCATCGTCATATACGAACTCTGAGCTCCCACTCTCTTCAACCATTATCCGCCATCTTTCGCGACGTTAAGCCAGATTTTTCTTGGCGTGCCCCTTATTGACATCCTTGATCTCTGCCGCAACGCGGATCTTTGTTCATCCTATCTTAGTTTAATGTACAACACACGGTACAGCCAGGAATTTGGCCCATAGAAAAAGCAACACTTACCAACGCAAAGATGATACTTTTTTAATATAAGAATTCTCTTTGCCAGAAACGAACGAAATCCCCGACGACACAGTAAACGGCCGTCCGGTGCGAGGCGATGTTTCCCAGAAGACCGTGTGCGTCATCTGCGAGTTCGTCATGAAGGAGATCGATGACCAGATCAAGGACAAACACAACGAGGTACCACTTCATTTTTAACCGACTTCAAAAGGAGGTTTGCATTTCGACCGTATTTTAGCTAAAATATAAAATCAAACTTTATATAGATGTGAAATGTTTGTTTGATTACTTCTTTATTTTAAAAATCCTTTATCGTTAAATATCGGTCTTATAAGGTGGAATAGTATTCTTGTAAAGGTAGCTCTATTTTTGCAGTATTTATTTCTCATCTTTGCGTGTTCCCCGTTGCACCCTCCACAAAACGGTGCGGGGCCCGGGGTCCGCTTTTCCCTCTCCACTTAGTTCGGTTTTCGATGTCCTCGGATTTCAGTCCATTGGCTGGCATATCATCTTTTGCGACTTCCAGCCACAATCTCTTCGGCCTGCTTATTTAGTTATATTTAATTACTTTGTGTCATTCAGGACGAGATCAAAAAGATAGTCCACAACGTGTGCCAGCGCATGCCCAAGTCGGTGCGGGCCGAGTGCGACCAGTTCGTGGAGAAGTACGCGGAGCTGGTCATCAGCCTGCTGGCGCAGGACCTGGAGCCCGCGCAGGTCTGCTCCGAGCTGAAGCTGTGCCAGCCCACCGACCTCGTGGCTGTCAGAGGTAACTTCAAAGTCAAAGTCAAACGTTTATTTGCCAACTATGAGTCATAAATATGTATAATACAACTTACACATATCACGTCTTTTTTTTTCACACACAACTAAAACACACTAATAAGATTTTGTAGGGAGTCAAGAAAGAGTGCGCTGTTACAAGTGTTGCAATCTCCGACCCATCTTAAGCGAGTCATACATAATTTTACATAGTTAAAAAGAGTTTCGGGTGTAAAGAACTTTTTTTTTATAAAGAATTATACAATTCACTTGACATAAGATTACCAAAAATATAGGTTGCAAAGTTCATACACTACAGAGAATGGCCTTGAGATATGTTAGTGGATAAATAAATATACCTACCGGGTACTATAACCATTCATGTGTTCTCCTCCAAAAACGTGTTTTTGCAATGTACCTTTTTTCACCCTCAGAGGAAATCCTAGACTGCGCCGTGTGCGAAGTGGTGGTGATGGCGGTGAAGAAGGTTCTCGGCAACGACAAAGTGGACAGGAACATTGTTCATATCGTGGAGAAGGCGTGCGGGTTGTTGCCGGCCAAATACTCTGCTCGGGTGAGACTTTCAATAATAATTAAGTAACTGGATTTTTGAGGGTTCCATAGCCGAAAGTAAAAAAACTTATCTTGTATCATTAGCCAGAAAGCCAGATTTAGGGTTAGGGAGATATAGGGTTGACGCTTCACGGGTCTTTCTGTTTTTATGCCTTGTAACTGCTAGAGTGTAACTATTGTTTAAGACAATTAATAACAAAAAAAAATGTGTCCAGTTTCGTGTTCAACTATAATATCACATCTACAGTCCACCATCCGATCATTGGTCCGTCGAGCCGGATATGAACCAGCCACCTATGGATAATCCTACCGACAAAAGCTTGTACCAAATAAAATACATACATATAATCACGTCTATATCCCTTGCAGGGTAGACAGAGCCAAACCTCTTAAAAAAGAATGGTAGGCCACGTTCAGCTGTTTAGCTTAATGATAGAATTGAGATACATATAGTGACATGTTACTAACCCGTCGCCTAAAAGAAGAATCTCAAGTTTATAAGCCCTTAGTCGCTTTTACAACATCCATAGGAAAAAGATGGTCCTATTCTTTTTTTCTATTTGTGCCGTAAACCACACGGCACGTAACAAAATCATCATTATATTTTCGTACCCCCAGTGCCACACCATGATGGAGATCTACGGCGACAGCGTGATCCACCTGATCGAGGAGTTCGGCACCAAGGGCGCGTGCCAGAAGATCGGCATGTGCTCCGGGGACCACGCCGGCTACGTGCGCCTCTACCGCGACCACAGGATGCTGCACTAATGTATGCCCTTATTTAGTTTATTTATTTACTTCTCAGCTTCCAGGGCACTGATCGCGACCATAGGATGCTGCACTAATGTATGTCCTTATTTAGTTTATTTATTTACTTCTCAGCTGCCAGGGCACTGATCGCGACCATAGGATGCTGCCCTAATGTATGTCCTTATCTCGTTATTTTATTTACTTCTCAGCTGCCAGGGTACTGATCGCGACCATAGGATGCTGCACTAATGTATGTCCTTATCTCGTTTTTATTTAACTTCTCAGCTGCCAGGGCACTGATCGCGACCACAGGATGCTGCACTAATGTATGTCCTTATTTAGTTTATTTATTTACTTCTCAGCTGCCAGGGTACTGATCGCGACCATAGGATGCTGCACTAATGTATGTCCTTATTTAGTTAATTTATTTACTTCTCAGCTGCCAGGGCACTGATCGTGACCACAGGATGCTGCACTAATGTATGTCCTTATCTCGTTTTTATTTAACTTCTCAGCTGCCAGGACACTGATCGCGACCATAGGATGCTGCACTAATGTATGTCCTTATTTAGTTTTTTTATTTACTTCTCAGGTGCCAGGGCACTGATCGCGACCATAGGATGCTGCACTAATGTATGTCCTTATCTCGTTTTATTTAACTTCTCAGCTGCCAGGGCACTGATTGTGACCACAGGATGCTGCACTAATGTATGCCCTTATCTCGTTTTTATTTAACTTCTCAGCTGCCAGGGCACTGATCGCGACCACAGGATGCTGCACTAATGTATGTCCTTATCTCGTTTTATTTAACTTCTCAGCTGTCAGGGCACTGATCGCGACCATAGGATGCTGCACTAATGTATGTCCTTATTTAGTTTATTTACTTCTCAGCTGCCAGGGCACTGATCGCGACCATAGGATGCTGCACTAATGTATGTCCTTATCTCGTTTTTATTTAACTTCTCAGCTGCCAGGGCACTGATCGCGACCACAGGATGCTGCACTAATGTATGTCCTTATCTCGTTTTTATTTAACTTCTCAGCTGCCAGGGCACTGATCGCGACCATAGGATGCTGCACTAATGTATGTCCTTATCTCGTTTTGTTTAACTTCTCAGCTGCCAGGGCACTGATCGCGACCATAGGATGCTGCACTAATGTATGTCCTTATCTCGTTTTTATTTAACTTCTCAGCTGCCAGGGCACTGATCGCGACCATAGGATGCTGCACTAATGTATGTCCTTATCTCGTTTTATTTAACTTCTCAGCTGCCAGGGCACTGATCGCGACCATAGGATGCTGCACTAATGTACGTCCTTATCTCGTTTTTATTTAACTTCTCAGCTGCCAGGGCACTGATCGCGACCATAGGATGCTGCACTAATGTATGTCCTTATCTCGTTTTATTTAACTTCTCAGCTGCCAGGGCACTGATCGCGACCATAGGATGCTGCACTAATGTACGTCCTTATCTCGTTTTTATTTAACTTCTCAGCTGCCAGGGCACTGATCGCGACCATAGGATGCTGCACTAATGTATGTCCTTATCTCGTTTTATTTAACTTCTCAGCTGCCAGGGCACTGATCGCGACCATAGGATGCTGCACTAATGTACGTCCTTATCTCGTTTTTATTTAACTTCTCAGCTGCCAGGGCACTGATCGCGACCATAGGATGCTGCACTAATGTACGTCCTTATTTAACTGCTCGGCTGCCCAGGTGATCTGATCTGATCATTGCACTGGTCTTAACAGCTTAAGCTCTGATCAGCGCTCACCCTGCCGGGCACGGTTTTTTTTTTAGTTGATTTTGCATTACTATAAGTTTGGAAATATACCTTTCTACATACATACATATAGTCACGTCTATATCCCTTGCGTGGTAGACAGAGCCAACAGTCTTGAAAAGACTGAATGGCCACGTTCAGCTATTTGGCTTAATGATAGAATTGAGATTCAAATAGTGACAGGTTGCTAGCCCATCGCCTAAAAAAGAATCCCAAGTTTGTAAGCCTATCCCTTAGTCGCCTTTTACGACATCCATGGGAAGAGATGGAGTGGTCATCTTCTTTTTTGTATTGGTGCCGGGAACCAAAAGGCACTGCAACTAAATACACCTTTCTCGCTCGGCAACTCTGAGGGTAATTTCCGAAATCTTACTCGTAAGTAGATAGTAATACCCACGCTCATAATGTAGATAAATGTGGAAGAAGCAAAAGTAGGCAGAAATATAGGCAATAAATAAACTTGGCCTACCTCTTCGCCACCCTTATTCACTAACATTGAGAGGCAATTATGTCTCATCTCTCTTTCTGCGTTTATACTAAATTAAACACGGACGTTGCCGTAACGAACCTACCTTTATCAGATTGAGGATGTTTTACAAAAAGATAAGACGAAGAGTACTCTAACTTGATGAGCTTACTTGAAAAGATTGAACAATGTACTTATTTGAAACTGAACAAATTATTTTGAACAAAGCCAAACTTGAGTAACTATCAAGTGGGAATAAAGGATTATTTTTTCTTTACTACAGATGAAGTTAGTGACACTACATTTTTATTAAAGGTAATATTTTCCTTTCAGAATATTAACATCGGGGGTCATCATCAACTCAAGATTGTAATCTCCATTTTTTATCTTATTTTTGTAATACTTTACCAAAATGTTAGTTCGTAAGTTTGGTTTATTAACGAAATATATTGTATTGTGACTATTGTTTACTGTCGCGTACACCAATATATTAATTTTCTTTTAAAACATAATAAAATGTAGGTAACACGTAATTGCCTTCTTTATAATAAAAAAATTTATTAAAAATGTACTTATCGATATTTTTTTTTTGAGAATACGAAAAAACTTTAGTTACCTAAAAGTTTACTGGATGGATAAGAAATGGCAATAAGAATATCTGTTTGATGAATTGGTATGAAGAAATCATTGCATAAATCGTATCGTATTTAATATGATATTACTTGGTAGGAATAATAATAGCGCTAATTTGGCGTATAATAAAATTAAATCTAATAATGTCACACGTTCACTTCAGAATAATTGTTGGACCTTTTTACTAACCGGCTAACTTCAGAATTAGAAGATATATAAACACTGTTTGTTCTCTTGTAAATTTTTAACTTTTTAAGTTGTATTTGTATTCTCTTTGTATTGTATCAAAGTGGTAAATTATTATTTCGCTTACTTGACATAAAACAGAGATAAATGTCTTAAAATCTAAGGAAGTTGTATTAACGTTTGGTACATTTAATTTGTATTTATCAAAAAGCTTGTCAGACAGTAATAAGATACATAGTCACAGTAATTTTGTTTTAGTTAAGTCCAACGTGTAAGTTTACTTCATGAAGCATGCTATAAAAAAATGTTATTGTTCGCTCGCTAAAATCAATAGTTACACACGCTAGCCTGTGATAACTCATTTCTAAAGTGTTTCTATAATAAAGTTTGGGAAAATTCATATCTGTTTTATTTCGAAATTCTACATCTGTTAAAATGAAAAATCCCATAATTTTCCTATGTGAATGTTTTGTACCTGTTTTAGTACATGAATTTGTTACCAAGATCCAAGCTGGTCGGACGGGAGTCACTTCTTAATCACACCACTTTGGAAACCTTAGCGTTTTTAAAAGACTGACTATCCGTAAGGGGTAAAGCCGTGACGATATGCAGGTATGTACGTACGGGACTATAGGCGGACCCCGGGCCTCTTTCCAGATTGAACGCAACCAGGACTAACTCTAGAAAGGTGATATATGTTTTCTAACAAACCATAGGCAATCAACAAAAATCATTGTTATTAATACGTTTTGTAACTGAAACTATTTGATATTCGCAAACGACTCTTCAGAAGGCAAAGGGGTGTGACACCGCTTGTCTTCCCTTTGCTCCACGTACTGTGGCCCAAACTCCGGTTCGTTAGGGTTGTGCATGCGCAGATGTTCAGCCAACCACAAGACGGGCTCGTCTGGTCTTTCGTGGGCCAAAGTCGTCAAGGCTGGCAATAATGTGGGCGTGATATGCTTCTGTATGTAATCGTTGACTTGCCACGCGCGGAGGATCGGGCCGACTATCACTGTTGATAAAGGATTTTTAGGATAGGAGAGAATAATTGCTGTATGGCATATATGGGTGACATCGGTAGGTAGAAGAGGTCGGGGTAGGGGTCTATCTACTTAGATTATCTTTAATTTAATACTGCGATTCCGCAACTCATAGGATATCTAGCTCGCCTACCTACGGCTCCGAACGCGTGACCTTTCCCTATGTCCATGTACTCCACACTATAAGTATGCAAAATTTCATGCTTTCGACGTCAAAGACGGACAAACAAACCCACTTTCACATATTATTATATACTTAAAAGAACAATTTGTAATAATGGATAACCCCATGACCGCTGGCAGAGCCCATGACCGGTGGCAGAGACTTAACCTACCAACTTTTATTTTCTTATAAGGACCCGCGTACTTTGTGGGAAAAAGAAATGTATCTCTCTCAGCGCCTCGTCGTGGTTCTGACTGCCGTGCACACCGTTGAAGTAGTCTCCGTACTTAGTGCGCCGACCGTAGCATGCGCGCACGCTCTCCGGCCAGTAAGCCTGTGCCTCCACCACGCTGCAATGTATAAATATATTTTAGCCGCCCCTCAATTCACCAAATCTCAATTGTCATAGCACCAATCCAAACCTAGTTGCCTGAATGTAAATAAGTACTTGTTTTCACCCTCCTAGTTTCTGTTTTATAAGAGGGGGAAAGACGTTTGCACTTTACAGTATTGATGACATCACCACGTCACTAATTGAATCTCAATTTTTTATATTTTCTAAGTAATTTCGACTACTCCAAGGGGTGTAATATAAATACATTTTGTGGTACCAAAGATTGAGTCCCTCAAATACCTTACATCAAGACGAATATCTTCACGATAAAAAAATATAAGTAAATCTTACCTTGCGTGAAAGAGGCTTGATTTTTTGTCTGTATGTTGATCTTACCTTACGGGTCCCATGAGCGTTGGGGCCCACCAGCATCAGGGTTATGCTACTCCCACTAGGCATGTGGGCCAATAGGTGAGGAAAATAATAATCGCTATATAAAACATAGTATATATCAATGTTATCACCTTGCGGGTCCCATGAGCGTGCGCCACTTCTGCACAGCGTTGGGGGCCGCCAGCACCATGGGTATGATGCTCCCACTGGACATGTGGGCCACCAGATGGGGGAAATGGTGACGACCGTAGTGGCCACGGTATAATTCCGCGGCTTGCTCGGGAGTCAGGCGGACGATGCGTCTCTGTAAAATGGCAAATACTTTCACTTTCGAAAATGTACGGGAAACTTTATCATAATGTAGGATACAACCAAATCAAATGAAAGGGAGGTCAAATTTAGATAAATTTTATCCCCTGTTTTAACGCTGCTTTTTCAATTTGTTTGTTAATAGTGAATTTGAATGTAGGTAAGTGTCTAAGTAGGTACCCTATATGAAATTTTTGTAAACTGTAGCACGCTGCGTCTCTTTAAAAATACCTAGATACTTATTTTGGTAATAAAAATATTAAGCATATCAAAGGACATTGGAAATTTACTACGAAAAGCTATACGAGAAATTATCTTCTAGTTGGAGTTTGACTATAAAAAGCAATAAATGTATTATAGTAGGTACCTATATCTAAAACCAAACACAATTTCATTTTAATATTCATATTCCTCTCCACTTCAAAATACTCCATTAGGAAGTGCACCTAAGCGAAAGTCGTAATTACATTGAAGTCCCTACTCCGCCAGGAAGATTTAATTTCATAAAACTGTCCCTAGCACTGACCCTCGAAACGTCAATAGGAATGTATAATTAGTTTTTTTGTACGGTTTCTATAGATAACACTGACCAGAGATAGGGTGCTCGAATGTTTGAGCTTCTATTTTACGAATAGGGATGCCACAGTTAAAAAAATATATATTAACTTTCAACTACTAACTAGAAATTCGAAAACGCTTACATTTTACTTCTCTTATCTTATAATTTAGAACTACTTGAGACTTGTTTTATACCTACAGTACGATATCCAGCGAAAAATATCTACACGATCGGATTTTGATTAAGCAAAGATGATAAAAACAAATGCAAGGCAATATACTTAATCATCTTTATAAAATCTCCTTTTTAAAATATAAATAAAAAAAGCAACATAAATCTTAATATTTGATGTCCTATCTAGAAATCTATGTAAAAATTTATTTTGTAAATTAAAGTTTTGTAAATAATAAAACCAAACAGATAAAATTAAATCGATAAAGTGATTAAGGTCACTACGTATCTAAAGATTAACATCCCAAACCTAAGCCAATCAGAAAAAGGGTTTTTAATCACGCAGTGGCCGGGATTTGTGCCTAGTGCACACAGGCACACTGCCGCTGAGCTACAGGGGCTAGACAACGACTCCCGACAACAATTATATAAGCGACTTGCATGCATTGATTTTATAAAAATATTGATGATCAAAATCCTTACAGATGGATTAGCATGTACCAAATAAAAGCAAACAGAGTGGAGACAACCCTAACTTTCCTCTGAGCACCGCATGTATGTGACGCGTAATGAGCGCCCCTCGTTTTGCATGCCAACCCTTGCGCAGACGACGGCCGAGTTTTAAATTTTAAAACAGGAGGATGGATATTAGATACAGAGTATGGACACAGAATTGCTAATCCATGCTGAATTATAAAATGAAATATTTGTTATTTTGGTTTGCCATGAAAACTTAAAAACTATTGGACCAACTATGAAAAAAATTAACACAGTGATGAATTCGATTTTCAAGGATTAAGCATTAGTACTTTATTCCTTTTGTAAATTATATAATACCTATAAATTATTAGACATAATCAAAGATCTTGTAAGTATTAATAACAAATACTTTTTTACAACTTACAGCTAATATCTGAAACCCATTTTGCCTGATCAAATTCTCGATCGCTTCGGCGTCCTCGTAGGCCTCGGGCTTTATTATAGCCAAAGTTCTCTCAGAATAAGCGTGGTACACGTTCGATTCCGTGGAACCAACGGACATAATGCTAAAATCCTTTATTTAAAAAAATAGGGAAATAAATAATGTGAATTCGCAGATGAAAATTTTCCTCTGTTAAGAGTACAAGTAAATATTGTTTGTCTGTTTATAAATAATGAGATTCGTGTCTATTCAGGTTGACAAGACATATTGAGGTCGCTGTCACGTCGTTAGAGGTTTGTTACAATGTTTGTTGACTGAACATTTAATGCATACATTTAAAAACATTACATAGGTATTTAATACCGTATCGCGCATACGGACTTATTGAGTAAATACATAGAGTTCGTAATGATATAAGATTATAGAATAGATGATGATTGGTAATCACAACTATAAGTAACCATAATGATGTACTAGATGTAATAGTTTTTGGTAGCCTTTTTCATTTTATACTGTAACTCGTATTACATTATACTGCAATTCAAGTCAATTTCAATAAGAATGACTCTATCAAGAATTAGTAATTTCATAACCTACCTAATACCTTAAACTACCTACTTGAAACACAATATAACAAGAAGTAAGTACTGTTAGAATTTTGACTCAAATTAGAATTAGTAATTTGATGTATCTGTTCATTTGAATGCGCAAAAGAGAAAACATTCTTATGACAATTACGAGCTAAATGATCCTTGAAACACACAATCTAAAGACCTATTATATTACGATTTCTGTATGTTAACCTACTTCTAACGTCTGATCGTTTGTTTTGGATATCCGTAGTAAAACTTGTGAGAACATAATCAATTGCATATCAGCTTGGTAATCGCAGTTAAGTGGGGAAAGCGTCACGCATTTTCCGGACGAAGCCACCCTGAAGGTAACAGGCGCTGCTGAGCGGCAAAACGTGGTAACGGACAATATTTTGCGATTTACAAATACATTTCAGTGTCGTGCATTTAGCATTTACTGTAAAAACTGTACAATTAAGATTTTATCCTTGTGTAAGTTTCACTTCTTGCTCCTTGTACACCATAAGTTTTTTTTTTAATTTTGTTGACAGTAACAGTTTCATTTCTAGTGTAATTTCCTTCACACATACATAAATTCACTCTTTTTTCCGGAGGGGTCGGCGAAGACTACCTTTCTTTGGATACTTTTTTCACTTCATTCACATTAATAACTATTTTCATGCTTTCCCTTTCTGATATATCCTCCTCATATATTTTCTATTGCAGCAAACACATGAAAATTTACCCTGACTCCCATCTGGACTTTTAGAAAGTGTATGCGCTGTGTGTAAATTTAATGAAATAAAAAAGTAAAGTACCGAATTTTGGACTTCATAATATCTAAACAAAACAGCTGAATGTGGCCTAACAGTCTCTGCAAGGGATATAAACGTGATTATATGCATCTATTTCAGCGGAGTCATCTGGCACAAGCATTCTTTTGCTTTAAAGATGGCTCCAGCACCTAAAATTTTAAGTTAAAACTATGTTGCTGCCTAATAAAAGATTTTATTTATTTTTTATTTTTTTTAGTTTTTTTTTTATTTATTTTTTTATTTCTTAAGATTTGCAAGAGCAGTTACCACGTACTACTTCTCCGGCCATATAGGGAGACGAGGACACGCGAGGGGGAGGGGGTGTCGGCCTGCGGGGGGACCGGGCGGCGGGTGGCGCGCGCCGGCGTCCCCAGTACCCCCCGGGCGCCACGGCGGGACGATCGCGCCTCCCTTGCACCCGCGGCATGCGTTGACCCTGACTCCGACAAATACCGCCGTATACATGGACAACTCCTGCCTTCTTGACCTTCTCATCAGGTGCTTCGCCATGACAGAGCCCGAAGACCTGAACTTCACGGCGTTCACTGACCTCTGTCGACTCTGCTCCCTCAAGAGCGGCCCGAGACTCCACATCTTCGATAAGGAGTCCGAGCAGAGGCAGATCTTGTTCAAATTGAGGACTTGTCTGCCTACTATGGTGAGTCAGTTATGTTACGCCCTTGTGTCCTTGACCGTGTAAAGTATCAGCTTTCTTTTATCCTTCTTTATTATATTTGATTCCTCTTTTAATAGATTAACATATCAAAGTAGTAGTTCCTTTAAAAAATGTAAACATAAACAAAAAAAGCAATAGAAGAATAAGAATGTGCAATAAAGAGATCGTAGCCCGTAGACCCCGTAGACGCTCGTAGCAGCTCGTAGACGCCTGCGCGCTACGCGGGGCTACGACAACAACAAGGAATAAAGCCATGGCACATAATCACCATAGCTAAACCTGTTGAACTGTAAGAAGTTGAGATGTTTCTTATTTAATTTTAATTTAAAAATAATAATAAGCAATAAAATTAAATAACAAAATATTTCTCTTTTTTAATATAGTTATTACTTGTGTGTAGTTTTCGTTCTTTTATAAAGATTTTTTTATATTTAATATTATTACTTACAAAAGTATCGACAAAAGGACCTTAACATTCATTTAACTGTGTGATAAATCAAATTTAACTAACATATTTTATATTTTTTTAAAAAGCAAATAGTTTTGTATTCACGCCTGGTTGTCTTGAGTTCTCACAATATTTAACTTAGGCTAAAAGTTAGCTTAAATAACAAAATTTTAATAGTATGAATACTATTTCAAAAGACAGATTATTCATTATATCTTTAAGGTAGAAAGAACAGTCTAGACAAGACTCGAAGGCCACATACAGCCAGATTACAAATAGCTTCAAAATACAAATTGTCATATCGCTTGTAATACTCTTTTGCAGCTATTGCATAAAACAACAGTTGCATGTGTGAAGTGCAAGCACCTTACGCAGTACATCGACCCCGGCGGATATAGGTCAACGGATTACAGCCGCGATTGACACGTGCTTCTTAATCCGCATGCCATTGCCCTCCATATTGATATATGGGTTATCAGTCTGCGAAAAAAAAACTGTCTTCATTATAAGTATATAACAAAATATTCATTTTAATGTAAAGTGTTTGCCTAACATTTTACAGCGTGTAATAAATATAAGTATCAATTACATGTTTAAAAAAATTAAATGGCTTCGCGAAACGTACTTACCATTCGTACACCCGACATGGATTATATCCTAAAGTTTACAAGAATTTTTCATTCACGGGCATGACATTGTATCTTTTTACAAATAAAAAAAATTACTTTTTATATTCAAACTTCAATAAAAAAATTATAAAGTTGTCATATTTGACAATATCCTAAAAATATTTGGGGAATCCAATTCAGACAACATTGCAATTTTTAAAATTTAATAAACCCACGTCTCGACTGCAAAAATATTTAATAAACATCTCATCACTTAACAAATAAAACAAAATGCCTCTCATAGATTTCACGAATCCGGACGTTATTAAATTCCTCGTCGAAAACTACGAGAAGACCGCTCGGTTGCGGATGAAATGGAACAGCTTGTACGGAGACAAACTGCAGGAGGCGGCCACTTTACACAGAGAAGAGAAGGGTTACACCACGTATGACGTGTTCAAACAAAACATGATTGATGGCATGGCAGCCATCAGCAGAGACCACGTCACAGCCGGTCACAACAGAAGAAAAGTACCACTCCGAGACGGAAAACACATACCAGGAGTCGCAGACATGAAAAAAGGCCATTCTATAGTCGACGTGGGACTAGGAGACCCTGAAGAAGACCCCAGGCTCGCCCGACCAGACACCGACACTACTTTAGACCCAATCATGCGTGTAGTTGATCCTAATCAAAAAAAAATAATCTACAAAGACATCCCGTTTTACGGTCGGAAAGTTTATCTGAAAAATAGGTCAAGAATGAAGCCAGAACAGAAGTACTACTTTCGAGAATGTTCTGGATGGGACTGCGGCTGGAGACTGCAGGATAGCTTCTTCTCGAGGAACGCTCCGAGTCACGGGCGCGTGTGGAGGCTATCCCGAGATGTTAAGAGTCGAACTGGACCGCATCCTGACCCGGCCTACTATAACGACCCAGAAATAGCTACTGTCAATAAGTGCCCTAAATAATTTTGATATTTTATCCTTTAATTTGTTTAGATTGGTGTTTGACTTGTTTTTATAATACCTTATTTTTAATTTTGTTTATTTTAGATATCATTTTTAATTGCTTTAGAATAGAATATGTTTATCAACCTCACATGGCTTTTTTCTATTAAATTTTGGCGTATAGATAACAGATTACAATTTCAACTGAAATGATCTATTTTAAAGGGTACCTAGTTATTAGCAAAAATCACTTTGTAAATATTTATAAATCAGGTGTAACGCTAGGAGAAAGAAGATAAAACAGTTTATGATTTCGATTCCAATGGAAAAATTCGACAGCTCTTGTTTGAGTCGGCCGCGCCTACAACATGAAATTGTCCTTGATCTGTTATAAAATTGCTAGCTTTTGTGCAGGGCTTCGCTCTCGTGGTAAAACTACACATAAAATTAAAAGCCTATATTATTCCTAAGAGTCTGTTCTATCTGTAGTTGAGTACTTTTGAGTTTATTCGTACAAACAAACAAAAATACATATCTTTTCTCTTTTTTTTAGTGTGAATAAAGAGCTCGCACATAATTTGCTACGCATGTGAAATGTACTTATACATAACAACATGCTGTTTCCATAGTTTTACAATCCTAGATAAAATTCAAACCTCTTCCTCAATTTGAACAATCAGGTTCATACTAGGATTCTTTCAAGATATTTCAACAAAATATTATATTATAAGTGTAATATTTTAATTTTCCCATCAGATCTCTAAGGATGACTTCCTGCCGAAGAAGATCTGCGAGCGATGCGTCACCAGGCTGGAGCAGCTGTACGAGTGGCGCCAGAACTGTCTCAGCACTGACTCGGTGCTTCGGAACTACGCGGAGTCCATGAGGATCGTCACTTCCACCATCAACTTCCAGGTAAAAATAGATAAATATATACAGGACACATCACAGATAAAGGCTAGCCGAGACCTATGTGTTATGGGGAACCGACTCAGCGATATTAGTCTAGTCTTCTAGATAGCAGTCAGCAGGCTAGCAGCTGTAAGAGAGCCACGCTCCCAGTATCAAGGCGACACAGTGACAGGTTGCTAGCCCATAGCCTACAAGAACAATCCCTAATTTATAAGCCATTCCCTTAGTCGCCTTTTATAGAATCCATGGGAAAGATATGAAGTGCACCTATTCCATTGTCAGAAACAGGAACAAAGGTAAACAGAGATAGCGATCTCGAAATGAGTGGAAGATCACGTTTGGCCAAAAGTATGTGTGAACAAACCTTTACAACTCTAGGGACCAAACCTAAAATTAATGCAGATTCAGCAAATTAATTTCCGCAATCAATTTTCCTATATATCTTTAACTATCCTCTGGTGTACCTACAGGTATTTCCAGGTAGATAAACGCAGTTATTGATCGATAGATAACTTAAACAATATCGAATAAAGCTTATCTGCCGCCAGTATACGAAATTGCAAGCTACACACACGACTCCTGTCCTACTAACCGAGTTATTTTAATTTCTATCAGCATATGTGGTACGTAATTGACTTTTATCTTCGTTGGTTTTAGTGAGTTACATCTAGCCCCCCATAAGGTTCCGGTTTACCATTGACGGGCGGGCAGATAAAGGTCTTTGCACACTTTTAAAAAAGAAATTCAAATTATACTTGATGCTATGATTCGAACTAGCTTAGGTTAGGTTAGCTTTTTCTAACATGGTTCGTTTACCTTTTTTGCCGATAGAGTTTACTGTGTAAATCAATAAAACAATTGAATTTCTTTTAGTTTAGATTATTTTCAATTGTCAACTTACAGGAAGAGTAAAAAATGTGAGGAGAAAAAATATGCGCTAACTTAAGCAAACCCACTACAATATGTTCCATTAATATCAATACGAGTAATAAACATACTTATTTGTTGTAAGCAGCAATAAACAAAGGATGCGCACTATAACATAAAAGGTCCGATCATCTTTTTATGAAAATGTTACGTATTTTATGTTCTTCAGTTTACTCTTCAAACCAATAAGAACTTCAAATAAAGAGAAATTCAAATCAGGCATTGTTAACTCCCTTATGAAGTCAAGACTACCATGTTAACATAAATCTGGGGCCCTTTGTTAACAGATAAAGAGTTCACTATGCGTGTGTAGGCATGCGGCGCCGGGCGAGACGATCGGGGCTGCTTACCCCTCTATCGATCCCGGCGCGCCTGGGCCGTATCGACCCACTACCACCCACCCCCAGGACCCACTAATCTCAACCTTAAACGAAAGACATAACGCTCAAAACAACAAACAACCACTAACAATGCCCCGCTCATACGATTTGAAACCTAAGAAAAACGGATCACGAGCCAATGTCGATTGGACACGCTCATCTTAAAACTTAACACGGCAGTGAATTATGAACTTTAATGGAGTAGTTTTAAGACTGTGGAGTGTCTTACGGCTTTTAGATGTTCGGCATTTGGTTACGCATGTCCGTCGAGGCTTTACGACCGTCCCTTTGATTGGCGTCTGCATGGGAAATTTCTGACCAGACGAAGTTGATGGACTTTTCAAATATGCAAAATATCCGGAATCAAATTGAATGACGATTAAGAGCCATAGAATTCTTAAAACTATTTTTAAAATATCTTCACTACGAGCTACGAGAAAGTCGTAGACGGCTACAAGATTTAAACGTCTCGGAAATTTATTGAACAACATAAAAAAAAGTTGATCAAAAACAAACCAATAAAAAAGAAAGACATGATATTAGTTTCATTACACATCTTTTTTTTATAACAAGTTAATAATACGAAGTCTAAAAGGAAGATAATGCCATAATATTACCATATACATTAAAACGATTTTGAATTCCAAAACCAAAGACAAAAAGAATCACACAATCCTCGAATACTGCCATAATTATAACTAAATCGTCTGCTTGTTTAGTAAAACTTAAAATATTATGGCCATTAATTTTTCATTAATACTGTCAAAACAGAGAAATCATTCCAGAAAACTATATTTATCAGTCTAGATTTCCCCATAGCGCATTCCCTGCAATGACGTTGCACACGCATCCAAGGTCGAAGGCGGTTCACCGTGGCCGGGGGTTCAGTTAACCCTGACCTAGGCGGGTGAAGGATGTTCCTACTACGGCCTCCCACCCTGGGTCCCCCCGTCGAGAGGCAAACGCAGTTTCCCCACCGTGGTGGCCCCGTCAATGCATTGCACGAGACCTATTTTTGGTTTAGGGTTTATTTATATTGAAGTGAGTGAAAAGTTTAAAAATCGTTGACGTATCCGTACTGCAAATCCGAAACATGAAGTGATTTCTCTTTGTAGGAAATTTAATCGACAGGAATAATGATAGATGAAAATTGAATATTTTGATACTTATTTTTCAATAGTGATTACTATTTTTGGTCAAAAGTAAAACTCATTTACTAAATGACGGCCAATTCAGTAAGCCATTTCGTAATAAGTCCAATACTAGATTGGATATACGTTGGACAATACGTCTCCCCAGTTTGAAGGGGACTACCTTCTACTTGGGGAGTCAACGCAATAAGTGAAAAATATTCGTACTGGCAATCTAAGGCAGATTTTATCCAAATTATATCCAAATTAATAAGCAAACAAGCCTCTAATTTTTAAAAATCCGCATTATATAGCTCTGTTCGTTTTGCTACTACAATTTTACAGACAGACAAAGCAGGCACATGTAACTTAAAACCACCCTTCGTTTGGTCAGTCAGGAGTTAAAAAGGTAAAAGCCTCATAATTTGATTTGTTACCAATACTACTACCAGTTACAAAAGTTTTTTTCATTCAGTTCCGCATGTACCTTTGGTTAAAAGTATTAGTATGCACGCATTCTAATTGTAGAGTAGAGTACATAATGCATTGGGTTTGAATCTTTGCAACTTTCTACATTAACCGATGTGTTAGTCGGTTATTTAGAGAGTTTGGAACCGATTTAGGAACACCATTATTTCAACTTGGTCCCACGTTGCTTTTAAAATAAATAAAAAGTAACTAAAATGTATTCTGACCAGTAAATATTCCATTTCTACCACCTACGAATTAAATCAAATGAAAATAAACCAAGACTAGAGTCGATAACTTCTTTAACGAATACCATTGCATCTCGCCAATAATTGGCTCTACGAACTAGACATTTTTCCGAGATCGGACTTCCTCCTTCCACCCCAACGCTTCAGGTGCGTTTAAGAAAAGTGGATCGATGCACTTGACTTGGCGCGGTGCAAGCCCTTCGGCTCGTGCAAAGGGCCGCGGGTGCTCGCCGGTCTCACTTGTCCAAGACGCCTCGAGTCTTTACTGTAAACAACTCTTCGATACTCATGTGCGCCTGGTAATTTAGTTCCAAGATTTCTACAATAAAAAAATTCTTACTATCTTTTGTTTTAAGTTTCTGTGAAAAAATATGTGATTGTCAGTAATGTACTGTCATATTGTGATTTCAGTAACGAATATAGGAAGTGATTGTTTATGTTTTTGTAATGAAAAATAATTAATAGTTTTTGTGATAATGATCGTGAATTCATATTACAACCAGCTATGGGATCTTGCAGTAAGTTGATTAAAGATTTTAATTTAATGAACGAAAATCTTGAAAATGTTGTACTTAACTACAATTTCTTACCACCTGTAGAGTTTCAGAAGTATTGCAACTTTACTAAATAAAACAAATATTTTAACAAACTGTTAACAAATATTTTATGCTATTTGCGACGTTTACTTAGAATTTCTCAGGATAACTACCCTTAATAAAATAAATCCAAAAGGCTTTTTAAAATTTTATTTACTTCACAGAATAATTTGGACAATTATTAAATAAATGTGCATTTTAGTCATTGAAATCTGTATAAAATATTTTGATTTAAAAATATCTTAAATACTTACAAATTACTAGATATTCCTTTTTTTATAACATTCTAAAATGTGATCTTTTTTGTGTCTAATCCAGCCCACATTAAAGAAAATTCTCACTTATTTTAGTTTTGCATAGTCATCCTTCCCGAGGTCAGCTTCCTTAGACATCATCTAGTGGTCTCGTCATGTTAATCTGCTATACTTGCAGCAATTATTTTCGATCTACATGTACTATACCCTACCTTACTCAGCCCCGAGTTTACTATTAATCAGTGCATGATAATCCCCCTCACCCCTTATCTCCGGCCCCAAACAATAGGGAAATGAGTTTTATTATATTTGAAACTGTTATACCGAATAGATACCTAAGTTGGTATTCACATAGGGAGATAGATAGGTATTTTGTGATATTTTTGATATGACAATCGGACAGAAAATCGTTATTCTTAATGTTTCCTATTTATTTATTTATCCGGATGACCTACAGCCAAAATTGTATCAAAGATATCTAATAAAGTAACTAATAAAAGTCTAAATACCTACAAACCGCACAATATAACTAATATGTGGTTCCCGCACTTTAGAATAGGATCTCTCGATGTCTTTCCCGTAAATATGTCGTAAAAGGCGACTAAGGAAAAGATTAATAAAGTTGGGAAGAAGGTCACTATATAAATCTACATTGAATAGACCTAACGAGACCTTCCAGACTTTTGAAGACTGTTGGCTTTGTCTACTCCGCAGGGGATCTAGACGTGATTATGTGTATGTGTTATGCACAACATAATTTTATCGGATTTTTATAACGGTGTTTTTGGCTACTAACTAAAAGGATCGTAGGATTCTTCGAAAGAAAAGTTAAAATTATAAATGCTGTTTTCTTTTCACTTCAGATTCAGCTTTTCGTCTTATCTTTTTTTTTAATATAAAAAAATATTATATAAAATAACAATCTATGCACCCCATAAGTCATTGAACCCGCAGGCAGACAATAGGAAACGTCTGTTTCCCTGAAGTTCGTTGAACCCGGCTTGAGTTTGAGGCAATTAAGTGTAGGGCGCAACGTGTTATGGAATGAAAGTCGTTGGGGCTAGGGACGATCTCACTTTCCCGGGGTGAATGCACTGGGGGTGGCACCCTCCGGGCCCTCAGACCGCATCAAAGACGTTTGAAGGCGCCGTGTTATTCCGCGTAGGTACTAAGATTATTAAAGATTTGAACATAACTCGTTTTTTACAATAGTATTAAATTTAAACTTGTACAAGCTTTGGCCCAGGGCTTCGCTCCACTAATAATTTTCAAAAAAGGAACCTCTGTTAGACATTTACAATATTTCATTAAAATCAGGCCAGTGGTTTATCTGATAAAGTATACAGATAGACAGATTTTAGCACTTACATATAATATAAATATACATACAAATTGTAAGTTTATCTTCAGGCGATTGTATGTGTTTGTTTGCAGGACGGCACCGTGAACATGGATAAAATGACGGAGGCTCAAAAGACGGCGTATCTTGAAGCTCACGTGGCTGTGCAACAACATATGGCTCAAGCGGCGGCTGCTGCTCGTCGGGAACAACAACAACAGCAACAACAGCAGCAGCAACAACAACAACAGCAGCAACAACAGCAACAGCAAGTCCAACAACAACAAGTGCAGCAACAAGTGAGTTGTTGAGGATAATATTATTCTAGCAGTGACACAAGTTTGATATTTAAATTATACTAGCAGTCTACTTCCTGGTATAATTTATTTAATTAAAAAGTTACTTAAATAATGGCAAACCTTACCTAAAAATTCACTTGCGAGTGGTAACTACAGAAAATATTAGTTACGTGGTTATAAATATAAACAATATTTGGTTTTTGACTCACTTTAAAAAGGAATTCTTAATTCGGTAGTATTTTTTTATTTCAGTAAATCAAAGCGATATGATAGTGATGATATCAAAGCAAAATATGAACACCCTTAAAAACATCTAGAACAAAAAGTATTGTTCTCTATAGCGTGTTTTTATCAACAGCAGGCACAGCAAGTACAACAACAGCAGCAGCAACAACAACAACAGCAGCAGCAGCAGCAGCAGCAGCAGCAACAACAACAACAACAGCAGCAGCAGCAGCAACAACAACAGCAACAACAACAACAACATCAAGCAAACAACACAAACAATGCAACTAGGCACCACCAAGAAATGCAAGTAAGTGATTTTGATTATACCATAACTAGAGAGCGACCGCAGCACATGCGTTTAACGAAAAATAACGTCTTCTTTTCGTTCCCGCGGGAATTCACCAGAAGTCATATTAACTATCTGCATGCTAAAATTCAGTTCGATCGGTCCAGTAGTTTGGGCCGGTCCGTAACCAGTATCATTAGTTTTGATGTTATTTTGTATGGGTGTTGCGTATTAAGCTCCAAATAAAAGATTTATTTATGTACACTGAAGTTTAAACAAGAAAAAAAACAGGCAGCATTTAAAAGTGTTACTTCTATCTACTCATATATATCTACCTATCTAACTCATTTCGTGGACTGACGAAGTATTTTATTTCAGCAAGCACAGAACGGCAATGCCCATCAAGGTCACCCATCGCCCCCTACAGTCAGCTCTACACAGCACCACTATGCTACCATCAACTCTCCCATTAAAGTTCCACAAGTGAGCTCCAGTACCGGTGGCCCAGATAGCACATTCACGGTACCAGATGATGTGGGCATGGGCTTCGAAGGGGGAGTTCGTGTGTTGCAGAGTCTGGGAAATTGGTAAGTGACCAATTTTATATTTTTGGTGTATATGTATGGCACTTAGCATATTACTATAATGTCTTTTGAAACATCACACCGCTTGAAGAATTTTTTTATCATAAAAAGACTGACTCAAATTTAGTTTAACCATGCGATATGTATTTTGAAGTACCTAGTGTAGTGTAACCTAGAGAAAATCTCTACAATATTTTTTTTATCTTATGCTTACGTAATGAGATTTAAACTCAAACTCTCTTTTAAGGTCACCAGATGTAACAAATAGCATTCCGAGGCCAAACTTGATACCGTTTACCGAACCTTACGCAGAAGGTGGCTCTATGCATCCTGGAACTAGATTGAAAGCATTACAGGGGACAGTAGTTCGAAAACATCCAGCTATCAAACCAACAAGCTCTACTAATGAAGGTAAGATAGGGAGATAAAAAGATTGATCAATAAATTTTAGGAATTAAGAAAAAGGAATATTGCATGTTCCTTGAACCTATGCTTGCTATGATCAAATTACCGGTTAGCCAATAACCATAATACCACAACATAACCTTTCAAAAGATAGTTATAAAAAATGTACCTATATCAACACTACTTTTTGTATGTTGTAGGAAGCAAAGCATTTGAATGTACGGTTTGCGGAAAAGGATTAGCGCGCAAAGACAAATTGACAATTCATATGAGAATACACACAGGTAATATTTGGCTTATACGAGTATAATCAGCTAATGCATGATAATAAGTAATTCAGCTTCATGAATTGAGATGCTGGCATAATTAAAGATACCTTGTTTTTATTCGAAAAATTGATGTTCTTCTTTTCATTCTTTATTTGCTCAATTGTATCTGTTAAATATAAATTTTTGTAAGATCAAAGACAATCTGATTGATGTAACGACAAGTTTGTGCTCGTTACCTGAACCTTTACAATGACTTTTTTAATATTATTTATTTATTATTATTTTATTGTTTACAGGAGAAAAACCATACGTATGTGAAGTTTGTAACAAAGCTTTTGCCAGACGAGATAAACTAGTACTACATATGAATAAATTAAAACATATCACTCCATCCAACATCGCACCTCTTGGAAAGAGGACTATATCGATACCACGTGAGTTGCTTCTCAAAAGTAATTACATTTTTTTCTTTATTGTACAATGTCTAAAAGCTTTTCTTGTGGCCATTTTGACGTTTAAATTCTATGTAAATTAAGGAACCAAATCATGAACATAAATGTATTCATTTGGAAAGAACTATTGTAATTCTATCGAAATGGATATTTTTTATTAAGACCAGTGATAATTTATATTTAGGCTTATTATTTTCGTTTTTCTTTACACCTTTTAATATTTCGAGAACTTAGATGGTTACTAAAATGTAATAAATGCATATAATAAGTAGAAAGAAAAGAAGGAAACTTTTCATTTCTTACTAAGCCATCAAATGTTTCCAGCGTTAAAACTGGATGACGTAAAACCACAATTAACTAAACAAGAAGACACAAAGCCAAGTCAGGCTGAAATAGCCGCCGCCGCAGCGCAACAACAACAGCAGCAACAACAGCAACAACAACAACAACAGCAGCAGCAGCAACAACAACAACATTCACACCAGCAATCAATACAAGTGTGTCAAGTACCCGGACACACATTCACGGTAATTATCACAGAATTTAACAACATGTGTAGCTTGAACTTAACTGTTTTAAAATTGTAGTAAAATAGACGAAATATTGTCAAACTAGGGTTGACATTTGTGGATTTTATTTCCTTTTATTAAACTTAACAACTACTTTTGAGTTTTAAAAAAGCACCGAACAGACATGCATAGACCAAGTTTTTAGAAAGCGGTAAATCATTTACGTTAACATATTTTATATCCATACAATTTATTACAGAACACGAATTTAGTCCACACGAGTGCAGCCTCGGCCGCAGTGGCAGCGGCTACAGCAGGAATGGTAGTGTCCTGGTCGTGTGAACTTTGCGGGAGGTTGTTCGCAACCAGGGACGAATGGAGCGCTCATGCAAAGTCACACTTGCCAGACAATAAGCTCCTCCAGGATAAGATGCAAGCCACACAGCATCAGGTAGACATCAGAGAGATTTTGGTATGAACATTTGCCCTGACTATAGTCGTTAAGTGTTGTTGTTGTTGTAACATCTTTGTTTCGTTAGTTAATATTTTATTTTCTGTCAATATACAAAATACTTACCAAGCCTTGATGATTCTACAAAGTTTTTACAGTCGGCTATATTTATGTTCAGTTTTATTTCCTCCGTTTTGTTTTACCATAGTTCTCTTCCTTAAACTAAATGTGATTTCTTTTTGCTATTGTCTGCCTTTTCAGTGGCGTCTTCTTTCTGTTTCTGAAACACATAATTCTGCTATTCCGGTCAATACTTATCATGTTTTTTTGTAATAGGTAGTGCATCATTAAATGAAGCATGCAATTAATGTGTTTGTAGTTTTTATTAGATAAAGTGGTTGTTGCGAATACCAAGTCCATTTTATTATAAATTAAAAGTTATTGGCCTACAAATGAATGCATGAAAAAGACTAAAATCTATCCACTTTACATATGCGATGATATATATACCAAAAAATGTGTGACGTATTCTCAAATTTCTTTATATTATAATATAAGTATTGTAAATTTCTATATTTTTAACAAAACTTTTGTATTTTCTACCTTTTAATCCGTGCAATCTATTGCAGCAGCAGGAAAAAGTGCACCTGTCGAACCAGGAGAAACTGCAATTACTTCACCATCACAACCAAAACCAGCAAATACTAAACGGTCATGGCATTGCGACGGCCTCCGTGTCCACCGCTACCGTCGTCAACGAGAGTGGCGGCGGTGGAGGTTACTTTACGACGCACGGGCACAACACGCATTACGCGCCTGAAAGACAGCACACTCATGCGCACCATCTCTGTCTCATGTGTAGGCAGGAGTTTGCGGGGAAAGCAGAGTTCATGTTCCATGTGCGAGGTCATTTTGAAGGCAAAGTGAGCGATATCGCCGCGGCCGATGCTCTTGCGCGCTCATTAGTAGACAATTCGGGACTGTGCACCTGAGCCACGCCTACTCCTATCGGTGCGTTCCACACAGACGCCTGCGGGAAAGGCGTCTTTCCGGACGACACTATCATGCTAAAGTTTTAAGATACTCTAATACCTAATGATTCAAAATGTGTTAAGATGTAAATGTTCCAGCAATCTACGGGGACCGTATTGCTCTCTTTTTAATTAGGTATGTAAATGTGTGAAAATGTGTGATTTAGGTTAGTACTATTTCTATGTTTCTTCAATAGAAAATAAATTAAGTATGTAAATAATAATTATAATAAAAAAGTTTAATAGAATCCTGTAACGCCGCTTTACTTATTAATTATAATAACAAAAATCTAGTCATAAAAATGGATGAGTGAAATCTAGTCATTTTGTAACATACATAGTCGTACAGCTAGTCATCATAGAGTTAAACTAGTCATACAAGTAGTACATAAAGTTTGAATGAATCAAAAATATAAGCAAGGTTTCAAAAAAAAATAGTATATAATATGGTAAATTTTTTGACTTGCACAAGTAGGCAAGGTAAAAGATTTTAGTCTTATTTCAAAATTGTACAAATATGTCTCCTATGTGTGCAAGTCTTAATTTTCAAAAGGTTTTTATTATTTTTATTTGAGATAGATTTTTACGACATTCCTTATATTTTATAGTGCTATAAGCATACTTAAGCAAAAAAGTCTACCTAATTTTATCTCGTTCTATGTTTTCCTAAGTTAACACCAATTTCAACATTTAACACTTCCATTGAGTACTCAGTTACGCACTTTAAAACAACATGGTTGTATAATTGTACAAAAAAAACAGAAAAGCGTTGGCTGCACAGATTAATTAATACTACGTAAAAGAGAAGATCAATCTTTTCTTTAGAAATATTATAGTATATTATATTTATAAAATAAATTGATAACCTTTTTTATTTTAAGTACAGTTTTTCTATATCTCACATATAGTACTTAATAATTTTAATTCATCTAAATAAAACTTCAACTGAGGAAAATATTGTGGTCTATCTACATAAAAATTAGAGAGAGTAACATTAAAATGGTATCTTACAGGTGCAGATAAAGTATAAAAATATATTGTAGCCAGGTTTTGATGTAGGTACCTAAGACATAAAAAGTTGGCTTGGAGTGAAAAGTTATGCTAAATAATGTAAGGACGAGTGGCGGCCGCTTAGTTATTTTTCAAAAAAAAAAATTTCTTCCAATTACGAGAAGTTTTGTTAAAAGCTAAGTGCTCAAAGTAAATTTTTACTCATAATAAGAAATCTGGCAAGTTTCAAATTAACTGGGTCATTATTTATGTTAATTATTAAAATTAAATTCTAAAGTTATTGTATTTTTAATGGTTTAATTTATATAATGAAAGAAAAAATCACAATATAAATATAAACAATTTTTCTTTCTTTCAATATGCAAGTAGTAAGTATACTTACACCTAGAGTGGGCGATTTCTTTCACCACCTAAATCTTATATAGAAAATGTGAATTGGCCGCTAACTCATAGAAAGCCGAAGGTGATGTTTGTGTGTAGATCTAAGAATGTCCAAAATATTATCCACATTTGGTCAAGATGTCTTATACTCTGATATTCTAAAACATATCTTTAAAAAATATTAAAGTACATCATAATATTAGAGTATATTGCTATTAGGACTACCTCGGTAACTACTGCTTGTATTTGTTCCAATTTTCATGTATATATAATTAAATTTTCTAATAGATTTAATGAAGGTTTATTTGTAAGCATGTTTGTGACAATAGCTTAACCAACTTGAATTTTATGTTATATCTTAATTATTAGTTTTCTTTGCATTATTTTATTTTCGGAAATAAACATTATTTTTGTATCTATTTACACATTGATCCTGGCCGAATGTGGATTATAATAAATGGAATGTATTTGTTGGTAAGAAAAAACAGAGCACGATTGAAGTTACAAAATTGAGTAGGAATAGTATGAGTATTAAAATACTCTCTATGGAATAGGATCGTAAATCATAATGCAGTGCCTCGCACGACATATGTAGGTGGGACAATTATGCAATAGTAGTAAGTACTGTAGCATAAGACACTTTACTTATAATTACAAATAATTTTAATAGCCTGTTAATCGGTCAAATGAGAGCTACCATAAAGACAACAATAATACATTGTTTCGTTGGAATTATTAAATAATTATAGAGATCTGCGTCAGGTATACTATCAGTATATAGAAAAAAGCCCAAACCCTTAAAAGAATACTTACTTTTTCTAGATTTTTGAAAATTGTTTAAGTTATTACTACTGTGCATACTTCATAAGTACATATTCACTTCTATTACCCTCATAAGTATGTTAATTCACAGTTCAGACTTACTTATACCGTTTTAAAATCTTAAGATTATAAACACACAATTCTTAAATTTACAAACACGATTAAAATTCAGGCGCAAATTCTTATCTGACAAAAAGTATTTTTTTATGAATATTTTTTATTCTGGGCTATGCCATAAGATGAAGAACATGTTTAATAGAAAGTCGGTAGTTCTCTCTAACCGCGAGTTTAAGGTCACTCAGCTCTGATTTTATCGATAAGTTTCTTTAAAGTGGATAATGGACCATTATCAGTAAGTGCAGCCGTTTGGATTAATATTAACAATATATTAAATCTGCCATGAAATGTGAATTAAATTAGAACTTATTTAGTCTTAAATTGTGTACTGCGATAATTACGAGTACCTATATGAACATAAATTTTATGAGTAAATATTTTTTTTCTTTTTGGTGGTTTTTGAAGAGTATGAACCTACTTGAATGAATGTGTTTAAATACATACGATGAATTTTTCACCGCCTAGCTTTCATAATGATCTCAACAGTTAGTCATTAGTTTTTAATCATGGAGACATATGCAGTAGGTATAAGTGTAGATAAAAATTTCATAAATGATTTATAAGACTATGACCATTCAAATAAAAAGTCAATAGTAAATTTGATAATATGGAGGATACAAAAATAGTATCATTTTTTTAATATGATCCTATGAGAATGAAACCAAATGATAAACTTAAAATCGGAATATATTTCCGTAGAAAAGAAAGCAAAAATTTAAAAAAATCAAATCATAAGATAAGTTATCTGATTCTTCATGGTAATTTGAAGTTTTTAGAAAGTTATGCGTAAATCTAACGTGAAACCTAATATAATCATACGAAAATATGTATATTATATCGTGACAAAATAGGTGATAGTATAATTATAAATATATTTATTTAGATGTAACTGTACATCCTGTAATTAATTATAATATAAATAAAATTGTATAAAATAATTTCGATTGATTAAAAATGCAGTTTTGTACTATACTGTAGTTTTCAATTGTTTACTAAGTAGGTAATAATAGGATCACTGATGGAATTGTTACATTGTTACAAGCTTTCAACGAAATAGATGATTAATATTTATACTAAGTATCATTTCATACGAAGCGGGATTATAATATGAATAAAAAAATTGGATGCGAATATTTTATTCCTTCAAGCGTAAAAAGGTTTAAGATTACTTTTACTTTATTATCGAGAAAATTATAAAAGTCCAAGAACTATGGATTGAAATTTAAAAATAATACAAGTTAAAAATAATATCGCATGACAATCAAAAACTGAAACTAAATGCAAGATATTTTGACGAAATCTTTAAGTGACTCTTTGAAACTTTTTGACGAAACATGTACTTATATATGATACGTAAATAAAATTAAAGTTGAGAACTTATTTGTATTCGTCTATTATATATGTACAGAGAGTATTTTTTATTCTCCATCAAAATTCCGTTTCTTTTTTGTAAATAATTATTATTCAAACATAATGTCGAGCAATAATTTTTTCGCATATCGTTGACAGGTTTCTAAAAAGGGAAACGCTTCTTGTAATTTTCTGTAAAGTAGAAAGAGTTTGGAATTAAAAGATAGTAACCCAAGAAGACTTTTATTTAAAAAAAAACCTTTGGCTAAACGAAGTTACTCCATTTATAGAGTTGTGAATCCACCTTTACTGAATTCCATGATGTTTGTATTTAAATTATTACTGAATGGCATTTTAAAAGCTGTTAGTATTTTGATGTAACTTAATATTAAAGTACCTAGTTCATAAGCAAATTAGTTTTTATTAATTTTCTCAAACTTCTTACAGCCAAAGCCTTCTTATTACTGAGTTAACTATAATACTTTACTACACTGGCCGTTCAATTGGATTGGTGTCTATTCCTAGTACGGGTTATATGTCTCAGTTACGAAATCTGGTCCGATTAATTACTTAGTACTAAAGAAATTATGGGATTCCTGATAAAAAAGCAAGGAGTTGATACAGCTCTTAAAAACGTAACAGCATCCTAAAAACTGGAGTGGATAGACCTGAAGCACCAATAATGGGGCAATGCAAGTTACTAGAAGATTTGGGATTCGCTGTTTTTATGAGATATTTCTATCTTGATACCCACTCAAGTATGTCTAATAAAAAATATGTTAATTTTTATGATGTGTTAACCAACTCGTTATGTGTTAATTCACACATCATAAAGATTAAGTTTATTAGTAATTAACTTACCTCCTAATGCGTCAACGAGATATAAAACCGTATAGCAGGGAAGTACCTAATAAATATAATATTTATCTGTAAATATAATAAAGTAACTTTCATGACGATGATTTTTAGCTTAATAACTTGTCGTCTCATCCGTTAATTCTTACCACCTCATCAGTCTTCTATGCCTTTTCCACAATTTACTAATACATATTTCGATTAAATTTTTATTCTTTGGTATGGTTTTAATTTTTTTTTAATTTTTCAGTAACATTTAAGTAAGTACTTACACAAATTAGACATTTAGTAAAATGTTTGGGGTTGCTGTTTGTTTCTAAGATTTGGAAATACAAGAAATCGAAGTGAAGTTGCTGATAATTCATTTTAACTGTACAGAATCCATACTTAAGTCTGTTTAGTTGTCATTTATAACTAAATGATAAAAATATTTAAAATGTTTGATTTTTTTATTCTGGATCATCAGTCCGTCAGTTAACCGGTTAGACGATAATTCTCCCATCATTCTGAGCAAACTGATAGACTGAACTGACTCCTAATTTTGTTGTGTAACCCTTGTATTATAATTATTATGAGTCTAGTGACGGACATAGGGTTTCATTCCGGTAAAACTATAGTTCCTGGGGGACTTTCGAAAAACCCTGTATTCTTTTATAAATAGTGCTAAATTCGCGGGCAAAGCTGCGAGTAAGAAATAGTCGTTATAAATATGTACACGTAGACCACCTCATTCTTTTACTATAGGATGAATAAAAAATACCAAAACTTATTTTGTGACAACGAAATGTCATTACGTGGCAAATAACAAAATTTTAGTACACGGATTCATATGATTCTTTTCAAAATTATGTGTTGATATAAGTGAATATCACTAATGCTTGCAAGACGACCTAAATTTCACGAGGCAGGTAAGTAGATTACAAAATTATAATGATAGAATGGAACTTATTTCCTCTCCAGGGTTGTGAGGTTTCTTACTGACTTCCTGACTGAAGCGGAAAAAGAAACAATCTTCACATTAATATTTACTCTATTTTCTTTGTGTCCCTAAATTATTTTTGTTTAAATTTGATTAGGTACTTATTTACCTTTTTTTCTTGTTATTATTTTTTTACAGAATAAACTAAAATGTATTTAAAGACAGACAACATGGATACTTCGTGCCTTCGTTTGAGATTTACACCTCTATTCAAAAATATGTGTAAAAGTAACTCTAAGTGTAGTTTGGAAATTGTGCCAGAAGTGTCATGTATACAAAATCTTGATAAAATTCAGTGGCAACATGGAGATAATACTATAGAATATACAATACCAATAACATATAAAGTAATTCTAAAAAAGAAATTAGTGACCAAAGAAGACGATGACAATGCAATAAAAACTTACCACTCCTGTGTCGATTTATTAACATCTTCATCGTTCACCATTTTAAGTGACAAATCTGGTTATATCACAAAAGTTTTAAGTGACAGTTTACTTCTGAATAAACAGTCAGAAATTGTAGAAAATGAAGACTTAAAACCTACAAAAAATCAAGCGACAGGGACAAATATCAACGAAACTCAAAGGACAAAACATAATCCAGTCACATCTAGCAATACTGGACAAGTACCTATTAAAAATATATACAAAGCAAAAGGTAAAGGAAAGAACGACATACGTGTTAGCATGTGTTGCAAAATTTATGTAGATAAATGTACCTACTAAAAACAAAGATTCTTCGAATATGTCTCGAGTGACCAGTGTGCACATATTTTTTTTAAAACACATAGATTTTTTTTATATTGATTTTACAGATTTGATTTTATTTTCCTTTTTTCAGAATTAAAAGACGAAGGCACTCAATTTATTAATAATATAAGTATTAATAATAGGTATCACATTGAAAAAGTATATTTAATTGACAAAATAACGAGCACTCAACTTATGAGTGAGTTAGGTAACCATCGCAATCAATCAGATATTGTGTCTTTCAACGATACATCAGATTGTGTTTCTTCGTTTGCTTGTAAAATGGATCGCAAGCTGAGTTTATCTCCAATTTGTTCAGTCAACACTGACGAAAGTGTACCTGATCATATAAAAGGAAGGCTTTCCAATTTTATCGTCTTGCAAATACAAGAACCGAAACGTATTACTTTAAACAATCTTACTCAATTTCAAAGTACTATTGAAACGTATGGTTTTGAAACAATAAAGGAAATTAAAAATTATGATGGACAGCAAGGATTTGATGGAATTATGAAAATTGATGATAAATCGTTTTACCCAATAAGTAATAATTCATATGAAAGGGTTTTACCTGAAGTACGAGTTGCTGACTTTATGAAAGCAGTAGAAAAGGAACTAGCGCCGATTAAGACTACGCTGAATGACATAATAAGAAAATGCACCTTGCTAGGATTTGTTTGTAAAGGAAATCAAAATCCTATGTCATACAACTATGTTCGAAAGAAATCAAAATCCAATCGTGTTGTCTACTCTTTTGTGTTTGATGGGTAAAAATTGTGAAATAAAGTGAATTTAAGATAAAATTCTTAATCGAATTTTGATTTCAATTTTATTTTACAATTAATTTAATCATTGAAATGTAAAAAAAGACAGCCCAAGAATTTAATGCACAAAATACGATATACGTACTATAGTGCCGCGTGGTTTATAATAGAATTTTCCCATAGATGTCGTAAAAAGCGACTAAGGTAATAGGTATACTCATTTGAGCATCTTTTATCATGATTGAATATGTGTTAGGATCCTATTTCTCGTATTCGCCAAATATTATATTCTCGAAATTCCATATTCTTAAAATATTAAAATTCTAAACATGGGCAATCTGCGCCCATGTTTAGTCATTTATTATGGGAATTTCCGACTATAACTTGCAGCTATGACCAACAGCTTGCCGTAACTTATAAAGCACGGAAAAGCTAGAGAAGAAACATTTCTTATTACTTATCCAAAACTATTAAACAACTGACCATAGCCATAAAATGAGATATGATTTATATGGCTTTTTTATTATCAGATTCAAAGTCCGGTCGAATCAACAGAGCTTTTACCTTTTTATACTAGTTTAAAGTTAGTGATGTCGATAGACCTAAGAATAAAGGGGAATTTATTTTAATAATTTTAGGGAAATGGCCAGCAATGAAGAAATAGAACGCATTATTGACAGTTTAGCATTTGAAGTGGAAGCGGTCCCACAAAATAATATTTTAGAAGTTTCTGGAACCTCCAAAGCAACTCCCTTGAACCTCAAAATTAGAGTTCGTAAAAAAGATGAAGCATTGTTCAAGCAGGGCGTTGTGTCAGTTCCCAAACTTGGACACTCAAAAAAATCTCCAGAAAAAATCAGACTAGTCAGCAGCGACCAAACTGTTCTGTCATTTAAAGTATTTGTAGATACTGATCCAGACAAGAAACCTGTTAAGAAGCGGAAACGGTTTTTTGGTACATAAGTGTATTAAGTAGCTAACTAACATTTATTTTTTACCAACCCGAAAATACATTTAATACAATAAGTTTTTATACAGGAGGATGTTTAAGTTCAGAAGATAATGAGGATGATACTTATATGGATAGTAGTAAAATTGTAGCGACCAAATCTAGTGAAATTGTAAAACATAATTTTGGTCTGTCCAAAAATATTCAGGATATGCAGCTTCACACACAAAAACCAACTATGTTTTTTGGAAAAACATGTAAACCAGGTAAATGTACTTGCATTAAAATATTTAGGTGGGAACTTACCTATTTTCATAATCTTAATCCTAATCCCTCGACGTAAATACATATTTTGAACATAATTAGTAGAATAGAAATGATGTCCGGGAAATTTTAATTTTAATTTTTATTTAAAACTATAAAAATAACGAACACGTATAATACCTACATTATGTGGTTACAAGCAGAATACTACTACTCCGTCTCTTCTTGTGGACTTCGCAGGAGAAAACTAAAGATAAAAACCACTATCGACAAGCCCATCCTAGCCCATCACTCCAAAAACTTTGCCAAATCATCATTATTAGTTTTACCACTTTTTAAGTAACACCGATGTACCAATCAATGATGTAATTAAAATTTTTGTACAGCGCGAAAATATTTGAGTGGTTGAGCCTATCAGAGCGCGCCATTTGAATCCGCGAACTAAACTAACCGCTTTAAATCACTATCATGAGCGCAGGAATTCAATTTACTTGTTAAAAGGTCGTTATTTTATTAGGTTTTCATTCAGCGTTACATTTTGTTATCCTGCGCCGTCGAATATTGTCGATGCGACTTATAAAAGTGGTAGAATTTAATATTTACGGAAAAGTTAATTTTTTTTCAGGTGGATGTTTGGACCCCCCTTTTGATGAAGAAATATATTCATATGAACCAAAAGCATGTAGCAAAATTTCAGTTCAAAGTAACACAGAAATAAATAAACATGATTCGACTACTTTACAATACCCATATATAGATACTAAGTATTCCGATATGTACATTACTAATTCTTCCAGTAAAATGGGTAAGGAAAATAATGTCATTGAAAAATTAAGTGGAAGCCATTCTCCTGAAAGGGAAAATATCAAGGATATTCAACGTAACGAGTCGGATAATAATATTTCAGAAAGTTATACTTCTGATAGTAAAAAAATATTGACGAAACTTTACCCTGGTGAAATAGTAACTGAAAAATCTAGAGATTTAGACTTAGAGATTGAGTCAAAAAACATGTTAAGATCTGGGAAAGACAATGATGATGACGAAAATAAAAGCATCTCTGAGATTTCGCTTCAGAATAAACACATAAAAGATAATGAGTTTATAGATGTATCAGAAGAACACAAAGATATTTTAGGATTGGGTAGCGACAATATTGATTTACAAAGTAAAACAAATCCATCATTACAAAATATACAAGATAATGACGAAAACGTTGTTACTACTTGCTTGAAAGCTGGAGGAGCATTAACAATTCCTATTTTAATGGCAGGAGTTGCTAAACAAATTACCACAACTAATCACCACAATGGTGATCTATCAAATGAAAACGAGCCCTCCGACATAAATAAAGAAATTCAAAAAAATGTTAATGAACATTTAAACAAAAATGAACAATCTTTTCTGATAAATTCTAACGGAGGTAAAAAAATTGTAACTGATTCTTTATCACGTTTCCCGAAACCAGAAACAAATACCGATGAAAATGTCGAAATTTTAAATAATAGTGATAACAAAGAACTAATGATAACCGATATCATTGGTAATAATTATGAATTCCCGATTCGAAAAACACAGTCTAGCGAAGATGAAAACATGGACCTGAATGAAAATATAACCTACATGAAAGTAAACTCGTCTTTATATAATTTGCCTGATAAAAATGATATACAGGTATTAGACAATAACAATATTTTACAAACTGATCCAATTATTAACGATATTTTACATAACGAAAAAGAGATCAAAAGTGAATCTTCAAAAATAATCCTCGGAGATGGTTATCGTGAAAAGCCAGAAGTAAATAATGATGATGAAATAATAACATTTATTCAATCTCATGATCAGTTTGAATATAATTATATAAAGGAAATAGAACATCAAGATAATTCAAAGGAAATAGAACATCAAGACAATTCAAAGAAAATAGGCGATGGAATTAATAGTAAATACGTAAACGACTCTAGCTTCAGCCCAGAAATTGAAAACACGTTGATTGAAAATGAAGATTCTAACTATTTAGTCCTTGATACTGCGGGCAGCGATAGATGGGATAATTTAAATTCTCAGCAAGAACAAAATCAAGTTCCAATCAAAAACACAGCAGGTGATAGTGGAGCTTTAGATAATATTGGTGTTGAACATACGTTATTTATTAAAAACAATGACAATGACATTAGCCTGAAGCCGGAATACGAAAATATTTCACTTCATAATGAAGAATCTCCTTCTTTAAGCATTAATTCGCAAAATGTAGAGAGACTTGATAATTTAATTTCTCATGAAGAGCAAAATCAAGTGTCTACTAAAAATCAAATTAGTGATGAGATTGCTAGAGATATGGACATTAAACATAATCTTTTGGACAGTAAACGAACATTTGATTTAAGTGGAATTAAAGAAGAAGATTTTACTGGCAAAAATATACGTAGTAACAATGACGTTAAAGATCAAACTCAAGACCCATATAATCAATTTGTAAAATTTCAATCAAGATCTCATTCAAAACCTATTAGTGAAATAAACGTACAAAACAGTACTTTTTCATTTTCGCAACGCGATTCAAAAGTAAAACCAGACGTCATAAATATGGACCTCGCATTTCACTTGTATGTAAATGATCAAAACCAGAGTGTCATAAAATCACTAGATACCTTGAAAGATATCAAAAGACAACCGCAAGACAATGTTACAATTATCAAATCTCAATTTAAAATGTTCCCCAAAAATGTGGTCAAAGTTCCAATTGACGCCCATAAGTACATGATGGTTCAAGTTGTAGCAAGTGATCTTCAAAAGCCTTCTTCATGTCCTAAACCTGAAGGTAAATTATTTTCTCACAATGTTTTCCCTCACCGTAAGCGCATCGGTTAGTATTCAAACTAATGTACATAACGTCGAAAATAGTAATTGATATATGGCCAGAGTGGGATTCGACCCTGTGCCTTTTTGCGCCGCACGCATTTTAACCGGGCACCTTATCGATTCAACCACCGTCGCTCTATCTAGGTAATCTTATACCTATTTGTTTTTATGTTGTACCTACAAACTATTTTATATTAAGTATACAATTTAAGTTAATTCTATGTTTCAGAAAATTTATCGAGTGTACCTGAAACAGATGTAACACAAACAAAAAAACAATCACAACTTTGTGAAAAGCGTGAACTCGAAACGTTTCAAACCCTTCTGTCAAAGATTTACGAAAAGCAATTAATTCCACTGCAACGTCTAATTTCTGATGTAAAAAAAGATGTAGATGTATTAGCGTCTCAACAACTCTGGTTGAAGGAAAATTGGCACAGAACAAAAAGAAACAACCCTAAACTTACACATTCTAGCAGAAAATGCGGCTGTTACAAAAAATGCTAAAGGAGTAAAGAAATCTTTGATAAGTCGCCTTTTATTGTAGATAACACTGTTTATACAGCTCATGTCTCATCCATCTCAAAAACTAATCTCTTTGAGAAAATCATCATTGAAGAGAATATGAAACAAAATAATTTCAGTTTCACATAAGAATTATGTGAAACTGAAATTAACCTGAACTGAACCTTTTTGAATCTTTTTTTTTCATTTTTAACTTTCGACCCTTTGCAATAACTGTGCAATTTTTTTTCCTTCTAGATTGGAGTAAAACGTTAGAATGCACTTGATCTGTGTTCTGTACCTTGATTGATAAGAATGATTCCGTGCCACGCCACGCAAGAGGTCTTTGAAATAGTTGATTCCTACTGACCCAGTATAACAGACGCACGCTTGATAATAAGAGACTACCTACTAAATAATTTGGCGAACTACAGCATTTATATCTAAATTCAACATATAGATACCTACGTTACATTAATTCCTATCCCACTGATAATAATTATCACATTACATTAATGTTTTTATTATTTTATTAGGTACATTTGTTAGCTTTGTTGCATTTTCATTTCATGGCTTTTACATCGGTCGTGATTCTCGAAACAAGCGGTCGTGCTCATGGTGACGCAAATTGACTAAAATACCATTTTCATGTTTCAAAAAATTTACAATGATCGTTTTAAAATTATAAAGTAAGATATTAGTGATTATTCAATTGAAATGGAGCAGAAAAATATAAATACTTTAAGTGAAAATATTGACAAAAGTGATGAAAATTCAGCTGATTTGGACCAAGCCCTCGCAGTTGTAGGTAAGTAGCTACTGAAATAAATTTATTTGTTAAGTAATATATACATTTTTATATACATTTTAATTCGGCTTATTAACACTAACATATCTGTTATTGACAAAAAATAAAACCAGGTCAATAAACTTTTGGGTTTACAACATACAATAAAAATTAAGATTCGTTTTATAAACTATTCTGAAAACTACTTACACTGAAAATCCTGATTATGTACGAGAGTTATGCGTGATGTGTACCTACTCATTGGTCGATAATTTCAAAGATTCAGTAACCGGCAATACTTATGAAGTCAATTAATTCGATGTAGTTGAATAATTAAATTTCGTAATTATTTTTAATGAAACAGCTTTATTTACAAACTAAAGCCGTTGAATTATAAAATGTATCGGTTTAGCCTAATAGAAGCCTAGCTAGAACAATAATACTGCTAGGTAGTGTTTGTAGCGCCTCCTATAAAATAAGGATTGAAGTAATCCCAAAAAACTCAATATAAAGTCTTTCACGTTTTTTTAGAACCAATAAGTTTCTCAGTCAATACTTTTGTCCGTAAATTTCAAACATATTCGATCCATATCAATCATCTCCATACCTAAATGTTAATAGATTAGTTGTCCCTTTTAATTTTTAATTACATTGAGCCATTCAACGATCAATACCCGACCCGGTCAGGTCATGACTATTATCTAAATTACAAGTCGTAATCCGACCCTGGCTTGAGAATGTTTATCAATTGCGTTTTGTTTTATAAAAACTGAATAAGTTGTCAAGGCGCCATCCGTTCATGGCGTAAGGCAATTTAGGGGGAGGGCGTCCTCCATGTCTATTTTTTCTTAAGGGTGGGTAAGGGTTGTTGTTGATAGTTTTAATGTAAAGTAAAAGGACAGGTATGGATTAACGATTTCCTTGACAACGGACTCGGACAGTCTTAAAAAAAATAGTAAAAAGGTTTTTCATCGCTACGAGACCAGCTTGAAAGCTATGTTGCACTAGATGAATTTGGATGTTTATCCTCTTGTTGGCCTTTTACGATAGAATTAGTTGAGTAAGTTGTTAAGTCAAAAAGGCGTCTTCTTTTGGCTGGTGAGACGTTTAGATTATAATAACAGGTATCTTCACATTTCAGCATCATCAGTATTAATACCTTTATCTTTCCGCCAGGCATGGGATGGTACAACATTAAATACTCGCTAGTACTCGCTTTGTTCCTGATAGCGTCGATTGTGGAACCTATGGGATACTCTTTCGTCCTGCCGGCAGCTAAATGTGACTTGGACATGACGGACGCTCAAAGGGGGATCATCTCTTCAGTGCCATACTTAGGTTGGTAACTCTTAAACTTTTTTACCATATACATACCAGGTCATTATTCTTTACGGGGTAGACATACAATTGATTGAACATGGAATTGATATGCAGAAACAGGATCAGGTCGGTAGCTCATCACCTTAAATAAGAAAGTCAGAACATCCTTGATGTATTTCACAAACAATGTTTTTTCTTCACTACCAACCAGAACAACATGGAACTTTCGTACCAACCGCCGAACTTACCTACTTAGTGATCATCAGTTACATGAAAAAAAATATATCCAAGTTATTGTTAAAATAATCTCGAAACTGGCATTTTGTTACCTACGCTGCGCACCGGTTAAGGTAGAAAAATGCAAGAACTTATCGTATATTCTGTATCGTATATTCGTTCCTGTATTATGTAACGGTTCTAATAATTTTGTTCGGGTTATGGGCGTACTTCTCTACATATCACAGCCAATATAATTGAAGGCAAAGCCAACGGGAACAGACCTACTATGAAACTATCTCTTGGAAACTATTAACCATATCGTGATAACACAACAATAGTCATTTAAACAATTTCTTTCGAAGAAAATTTAACATTCAAGGCAACAAAGGAATACCTGCCCTGCTTATAAACTGGCATTACCTAATTGGAATACTCTTTTAATTATAAAATACAACTGCTTTCCGTAAAACCGTCTCAATTATGAGATTTATTTGACAGCTCCTCAAATGCGCAGAAAGCCAGACACATTATGCCTTTAAATTCAAGTATAATACAGCATTTCTAGACCTATCTAGAAATGCTGTATTATACTTGAATTTAAATTCTTTTTCCATAGTCTGTCTCCGTCTCATATATTATTTTATTCTTATTGTTCTTTTATGTTCTTGAAACATGATTTTGAGGATGCACTATTGTCATTCTCCCATAGTTACTTAACGATTAAATAGAAGGGCGTTTAATTAATTTTCTCTGAAACAATTGTTGATATTAATAACACGCAATCGACTTCGTATATAATTACCTACTTTCAATGATCTTTTACATTATTCATCTAGTACCCAATGTTAGATTAAATTATCTATATTTATGTTATTTTTTTTTTCTTCTTTTATCTTAATTAATTTTTAAGAAGGGCGATTTATTGCAAAAAGTTAGAACCAGGATGGCAGCGTGCGTTAAAAATTTCTTAAAACATACATTATCTAAATAAAATTACGCGTCTTTGCCGGACGGTTAGGGAGATAGGTACTTTATCACTCCAGTTAAATATTAATCTATTTAGCGAAAAAATAATAATATTATTTTAGGTATATTAAATATGAAAAAACTGATGACAAAATATGGGATGCTCAAGCGGGATTTCGAAAGGGAATGGGATGTACTGATCAGGTCTTTTCCTTGCGGTGCATAGCCGAAAAGTTTTTGGCCAAGAGTCAAAAAGTCTATTGCACATTCGTAGATCTGGAAAAGGCCTATGACAGAGTTGAGAGGAATGAATTGTGGTCAGCACTTTCTATGCATGGGGTGAGCAGTCTCTTAATACGAGCACTGAAATCCTTATATGAGGATTCGAGTGCTTGTGTCAGGATAAACGGAGCGCACACTGAGTGGTTTAAGATTGAGAAAGGCGTTAGGCAAGGATGTGTTGCGTCACCGTGGCTGTTCAACCTATTTATGGATAGCTGTTTGACAGATTTGAAAGAGTCTAAAAGTGGATTAAGGATGAATGAGTTACTCGTCAAATGTCTGCTCTATGCCGACGATCAGGTTATACTGGCGTCATCAGCGGAGGAGTTACAGGAGATGGTAAACTGTATGCATGAAGCTTTAAAAGAGAAAGGAATGAAAGTGAACGTAAGTAAAACTAAAACACTGGTTTTTGAAATGGAGATAGAAATGACAGCATGTAATATTTTGATTGGAGGAGAAAAAGTGGAGCAAGTGAAAGAGTTTGTATATCTAGGATCAAAGTTTACATCAGATGGCAAGTATGATAGTGATATTGAAAGGAGAGTGAACGCGGGGAACATGGTGAATGGAGCTTTGCATGCCTTTATGAGCAGTCAGAAACTATCCAAAAAGGCTCGACTGGCTGTGCACAGGGGCGTGTTGGTCCCGACATTAATGTATGGGAGTGAAAGTTGGGTATGGCAAAAGAAGCATGAAAGCAGAATAAATGCAGTGGAAATGAGAGCGTTAAGGAGTATGATGGGTGTGAAATTGAGTGACAGGATAAGGAACAGCGTGATAAGGGAATGTTGTGATGTGAAAGAAGATGTAGTTACAGGAATAGAAAAGGGTATGTTAAGATGGTTCGGTCATGTGGAGAGGATGAATGAAAGCAGGTTGACTAAGCAGATATACAAGGAGAGTGTGGAGGGAAAGGTCGGAGTGGGAAGACCTAGACGAACGTATCTTGATCAAATTAAGGACGTCCTGGTAAAGGGTCAGGTCAAAAGTACCCGAAACCGCCGAGCTTGTATGAAGAGAGTTATGAATGTGGACGAAGCGAAAGAAGTATGCAGAGATCGTGGCAAGTGGAAAGAGGTAGTCTCTGCCTACCCCTCCGGGAAAGAGGCGTGATTTTATGTATGTATGTATGTATGTATATTAAATATATTCTCCTTAACGTAATCTGGGATAGGTTCCTCTGATAATAAAAAGTAACGGAAGTCGGAGGGCAATCGCTCCGTGTCATAATAATTTTCCATAGCCGTATCATAATCATAGGCGTATCCCGCGACAAATGCCGGGAAGTGATAATGCAAAGGCAAAATCACTCTTCTTCTTCCTGGCATTAGCCATCAGGTTACATTTTCACCTCTCTAGAAAGGAGCCTCGGGTCGCCTTTGACCATGATCATGGATTAGGTAAGTCAGGTTTTTACTTGAAGCGATTTCCGTCTTGACACATCGAATATCCTAAATGCTTTAAAACAAAAACACTAGCCAACTAGTTTGGTTTAACAACCAGTAGGCTAGAGAAATTTAAATACTAGCATACAATAAAAATATACCGATGGGTAAAAAAAATATATCCTTAATGAACAGGTTTCCCCACGATGTTGCGCCTCTACGTGCATCACCACGCAAAAAATATTAGGTTAAAATCAATCAATGAGACTCCTGTTATGTTATTTTCCAATTTCAGGGATCGTAGTGACGTCATTCCCGTGGGGCTACCTGGTTGATACGCGAGGCCGAAAAAGGATGATAATCTTCAGTTCCCTAGCGGCCGGCTTGTTCGGAGTAGTGTCGGCTTTCATGCCGGAACTCGTCAGTTTTACAATCTTCAAAACTATTACAGCCCTATGGTATCTTGTTACTTTCTTAAAATACTGCATAAATCAAATTCTTTGTTACGCCAGACATTTATTTTGAAAATTCGCTCCTCGCGCAACTTTGCTCGCACACATTGTTGTTTATCGCAAATCCTACAAGAACAGTTTTTTTTTTTCGGAATAAAATGTAATTTTTGTCCTTTTTTCAAGTATTTGTTAGGGCTCAAGGCGCGCTCAACTTCGTGCACACAATGGCCTATTTTCTTATTCCCGTGGGAATGTCGGGAAATCGTCGGAAATCGTCTCGAGTGCTCCCTATACTATCTAAAGAACATTATTGCCAAATTAACGATATTTATAGTTAAATAGATTTATCCCGCAGCGATAAACGACAGGTCATCAGGTCAAGTGTACCCGTAACCGATGATTTTACATGAAGAGAGTTATAAATGTGGATAAAGCGAAAGAACTATGCAGGTTTAGTGCCAAGTGGAAAAATGTAGTCTATGCCTTTTCTCTGGAAAAGAGTTATAATATTATATTCCGATTTCTGTGTGTATACGACGTTGTACGCGAACGTAGCCGTGGGCCAAAGCTAGTTGTGATTGAATAAATATGTTGCCAGCATAGCGTGTCCAGCAGCCGTTCCATACACGTTCATTGGGGAGATGCTGCCTCTACGTCACAGGGACATCACATTGTCAATCACCAACGCCATGCAGATATTTGGATCCACTCTTGTACCTGGTAAGTCATTATATGAAATATTTTTCTTAATAACTACTCTTTTCCCCGCGATACAGAGTCCATGAAATGCGTGATCATTGGCCATTCGGATTCACATTGATTATGATGTGGAAAGTCCACATTAATGGAAAAATTAAGTCTTACTTTTTACAATTGAATAAATTATGCCTATCCTGTAGCCAGTAATGTCGTTGCCCTTACGGATATCACATGCGTCCCGGTGACATTATCAAAGTTTTGTGTTGGTCATCTTTTTCTTCAATTCTATGATTTTCAGTGCTTGGTTTTGGCATACTGCCCCTTAACTTCAGATCGAACTTTGGAGCATATGATTTTAGACCGTGGCGTCTGCTTTGCATACTGTATTCCTGCACATTCTTCATCGCTGCATTCCTCATGAGTTTTGGACCGGAGAGCCCGAAGTATCTCTTATCGCAAGGCAAATATGATGAGGCATTAAAAGTATTGCAGAATATGTATGCGGGAAATAAAGGCAAATCACCAGAAGACTTTCCGGTAAGTACCTCCGACAATTTTAGCCATAGGTATAAAAATCATATTACGCGAAACTGTCGCATGTGGGCAATGATTCTTGGTAAATAAGAAACACAAATTAGTACACCAATATGCGTAATATACTAATTATCTTACACGTGAAAACACTAATAGATCTAAACAATCTGGTTAATATAAGAACATTATTCTTATTCGATGGTACCAGAAAGTAGGCAGTAAGTATAGATAAAGGGATATTTTTATTGTATTACTTGTTTTTGATGTTTATATTTTTTAATCAATGTTCGTCTAGAGGTACTATGTCCAGTCAATTCAAATATTGTGAGGTCTTTATTCCTTAAATATTGAAACACGTTTCCTGCTATTTTGTTAAAGCAATCTAATTAAGCAATATAATTTTTTTTAAGAAATTGAGAAAACATAAAACATGTAGGTATTGAATTAACTGTAAAAGTGCCTAAGCAGAAAAATAGACAGTTTAGAACTTTGAGTTACTTATACTCGTACCGAAATGATAAGGATGAGACAACATAATTCAGTTTATCGTTATGTCTTTGAAAAATCTTATCTAATTGAAAATAATGGAAGTTGATTGTTATCATCGGATATGTGCCTCCAAGCTGTAAATGTAGTAACTAGGCAAAGGTAATCGGCTCATAAAATCACTATATGATTTATTATACATACCTATTGAGTGCCAATTAAACAAATGGGAGACGACATGAGGCCATGCTGAAAGTCGATCACATTTTGTGGATACAAAGGCAAAGATAGGTATTGCACACTGAAGGATTTGTAAGATAAGACTATATTGTCGGTGACTCTCAGACGTACTGCACTTTAAGTAACAATCGCCGACTGGATCCTTGGTCGTTTTAGCCACGCAATAACTACCTAAGTATATTCCTATTTCTCAAATCCGACTATACAAGTAGGTAATATTAACACCACCGGATAGCTCAGTTCCACACTCCCTGATTACGGAATCCGCCTCTCGCTACAGTAATCAAAAGTGCAGTCATCCCTCTGTCTTGAAATATGAAGACCCATTGCCGACCCGTCGCATCTTTTGTCAACATCTTGACCATCTTTTAACTACAGTTTATAACACAAAAAATATTTTCAGATAAAAAAACTGAAAGTGCCGCCCGCTAGTACCGAAGAAAAACTTAGTTTCTTGCAATCACTAAAAATCCAATCGGTCCCGCTATTACGGCGTCCCTACTTGAAGTGGATGGCTTTAAACGGATTCCTTTTATTCGGCGTATTTAGTATGTGAGTGTATTTTTATTTGTATATTGTTAAATAACTATGATCTATGATCCTATCTCATAATCGAAGTAGACCGTACCTTCTGACACTTTCATGAAAAGAAAGAATGCCACTATCAGCTTCATCAGGCTTAATAGTGAAATTGATCTACAGATAGTGACTGAGTGAGGTTGCTTGCACAAGAATCCCAAGTTTAATAGCCTTTAGCCAAGGGTATACCTTGATTGACTTTTGCAAACTGCGCGGAAAGAGAAGGAGTTAGCACATATTGTGTCTTTTTCCGCTACCAGACCAGCCGGCTTTTATTTTAATCTTAGATTTAAATTATAATTAAAGATTTCACCATGTTGCACTGAATGTTTTTATAATCAAGTAAATAAGATAGTTATTTATTTATGGCTTACATTATTTATTACTTTTATCTTATATCTAATTTATTATTTAACACTTTCGTTACGATAATTACGACGATAATTCTTTTATCTTCATTACGTGCATTGTTCATTATTGTCCGCAACGATACCTGCTGCTGGCCTAATGATAATCCTTTAAGATAAACAAATATTTAGTACAATGAAACTATCTTTTCACGTTCAAGAAAAAATAACCAATTTCATGCGAAAGGACAGATTTCCGACTCAAGGCACCTATAATAAAGTCTTCCTTTGAACGTTATAATATGGTCAGCTGCAGATATCAGTTTTCAATTAGGTTTTAAGTCAATAGAATGGTTTATTTATTTTATTCTTCTATCACTAATTTCACCTAACATAGTCTTAATATCATTTACCGTGATCTTTCCTACTTCGAAACCATTTTGAACTTCCTATTTCATTTTAAGGCTCTTTAGGGTATGATTTTACTTTCTTTACATAGGTACCGTTTATTGTTACAAGGTACCTACATTTATATTTTATGTATTTAAATTTTTCAGATTAAATGGCCTATACATGTGGGTCCCTGACGTATTGAATCGAGTGCTGACTGGCGACAGCGAGGGATTGACTGCCTGCGGAGTCATAGCCCAAGGACTGAATCAGGTTAAACTGAAGTAAATTGCTATTTGTGAATTGCCAACATAGGTTATAGTGGTTTTGAAACTAGAATGTGCCACCCTGACATTCTTCCTTTGGTAAGGCTGTAAGACTGCCTGTCCATTGACGCGGAACGAGGCAGCGACGAAGCGAAGAAGCGACATGACACGACACAACAAGCGAGATACAATAGGTACGATTGCGGAGCGGAAATTTTATGCAATGTCATTGGTCAATATGTTATCGCATCTCTGCTCCGTATGACTATATTTAACGCTTTTTTGCAAAGACTGGTTAACTAACCGATACAACAATTTTGTGTTTGTCACATTTTTATAACAAAGTACCTATATAAAAACTTCGTCTGTTATATAGTTACTTAACTTACAAAGTCTTAAAATGTAATAACTGTTCTCCATTTAGATATTATACTCACTAATACTACTTCACTATCTTTCAGACAATTGAAGAAACAAAATGTGACGACAGCATAGACACAATGACTTTTGTCATCAACTCGATCGCTACAGTTAGCTGTGCCTTCATAGCCTTAGCCGTCAGTATAACGGTCAAATTCATCGGTAAAAAGGTTCTTCTAATCCTGGTCTTCTTGGTCATTGGCATTTTCTGTGTCCTCATCAACCACGTGACTCAAGACATGGTATTCGCTGTTCTGCTGTCATCGATTCCGTTAACCGCCTTGGCTATTGGGCCGGTCAACGCTTCGTCGGTGGGAATTTTCCCAACGCATCTTAGGTACGTAGATGGGTATACCTACTGTGAATGAGCGATGCTTAGACCGAGTCAGAGATTATAATACTAGTACAGATGAACAATCACGAAAGAATACGTTAACGCAAATATTTATTGGTACACAATTAAGCATCAGTTTTTACTGGAAAGTTTCCACCTCAGAATAATAACTAATTATGTACACATACATGCCAACAGATGGCGTCCCTTCATTGAAATATCGTCACCAAGCGTATATCGTTCCATCCTGATCAGGTAGCGAAGAAAAAACGTGCGCCAGCTCTTTTCCCGTGCAGGATGTAAAGGTCGATCAAGGAAATGACTAATTTACTTGGGATTCTCTTTAAAGGCAACGGGCGAGCAACCTGTACCATCTCTTAATCACAATAATCTATTCAGCTGAATGATGCCTAGGCCATTCAGCCTTCGAGACTGTTGACTCTGTCCACCCGAAAGGGACAGAGACAAACTTGTATGAATATTTGTTTGTATTTATATACCCTTTTTTTTATAACAGAGGCATGGCTGTCAGTCTGACGATGATGGTGGGTCGATGTGGTTCCATCGTGGGCACTAATGTGGCAGGAGTCATGATAAATGCTGCGTGTGAAGCCACCTTCTATATGTTTGGTGGATTACTGTTGGGTAAATATTTTTAACGACAGCGAAATATTTGTAGTCATATTTTTTCGTAGCGTTCTTAAAGTTGTTTATAGACTTTGTAAATGTGGTGTACCTAAGTATATAGATCGGCGGCTGGCCGCTATTAACGGACGTTGACATTACATAATTTTTACTTCATTCTTATCGAAACAAAGTGGGGGATTTATGATTAGGCTTATCAAATTTCGTGTTCTTTTTACGTATGTTTGTTTAGACAAATTTATCTTGTTTTCAGTATGCAGCGTCGCATCACTTCTTGTACCGAAAGCAAAAACAGAACCACCCACTATAAACGAGAAAGTTACAAGATTATAAAAAAAAAAAGATTGTATAAAATAAGTCAAAAAGTTGTAAAAGTTTCGAACAAGTAGAGATAGTTATTTTTTTATGTTGAAAATATTGTTACCTGAATGTACAATTAAGTCTGTGATTTTTAGTTAATTCAAAATATTTTATGTCTACTATATTAGTATTAAAAGGAAAAATTCTGCTTTCAAAACTCATTTAATTATTTGTAAGTCTTAATAAAATGGTAAAACCAAATCATATTTTAATATACCTATATAAAATAATGTTTACATAAAAACAAAATACAGTTATTTGGATTTTCATAAAATAATACTTTTAACACTGGAATGATTAGAAAACAAACTTGGTAAAACGGAAGGTAGTTCCAATTTATTATTTACATTTTTGCTGACGACCGTAATTGATATCTTGTCTATTCTGATATATAAAAGATAATATTAGTTATAGTTAAAACATGAATTGAAACAAATTATCAAATTAAAATATATGAGACAATTATTTATTCCTTCCATACCTTTGTCTCCGATTTTCTTGCACATACTGTTTAAACACAATATATTTTGAATATATAGCAAATTTTGCATGTCTTCTTATACCTATGCTATATATAAAATATTTTTTTAATTTAAAAAAATGCTGTGAAACCGCTCCACTCAAATATCATTTTACCCAAATTCTTTGGTGAACTATCGGCAATACATCGTTGTTTCGTCATGACTCTTTCTTTGAATATTTCTCAAAATACTTCTCAATGCCTTCTGGGCCCATTCTCTCCTTGATCAGCTTGAGTGACATGGAGAAAACTTCGTTGGCTATGTCCTGGTCTTTGGCCAAGGCAGATTCTTCGCAGTAGAAACAGTTGTTGAAATATAACCCGGTGACGCCGTCTAAGTCGTCACAAGTCGCTACGTAAACAGTAGTCGCGGCCGCTTGTTGCTGAAAATAATAAAACAATATAAATAACATAGATAGACATAAAATCACGCCTCTTTCCCGAAGAATTAGGCAAGGAATACATCTTTCCAGTGGCCATAATGCCCGCATAATTATTTCGTTTCATCCATAGGCAACACTTTGTTCAAGCATAGTCGTCGTCATATTTAGGATATTTTATACGTTTCGCCAATACCTGCCTGATTTGATCAATGTTGGTTCGCACCTTCCCCTTGTAATATTTAATGGCGTTTGTTCAACATTGTATATATCCTGGACACGTCGGCTTACATAGTTGTTGCTGCGCTAGGTAATATTGCTTTCATTTATTATATAAAATATATAATATACATATAAGTATTTATTATAAAATATAGTATTGTTGAGTTAGTATCTCGAAACACAAGTCTCGAACTTACGTCGAGGCCAACTCAATCTGTGTGATCTGTCCCGTATATTTTTTTTATTATTTATTAATTACGACACTTACCAAAGATTTAGTGAAAGGCCTGACAAAATACGACAGAAGTCTGATGAGGAACCACGATTTGCATAGGTTTGTGTGCACCAGGTTGCCAGGGTGGAGGGAGTTCACACATATACCCTTGTTTCTCCATTCTTCGCTTAGTACCTGAAAGTTAAATGTTGGCTGTTGTACATGTACTCTTATCAGTAGAAATTTTGATATAGCGAGCATACTCGCTGTAATTGGCTGATTGCATCGCATCTTCGTTGTGATTGGTTGATGGCATGTGACGTTTGGAGATGACGCCACAACTAAGCAATTCATTATCTAAGATGTGAAAATTTTTGGGGGAAGGTCTTATGAGGACATGACTTTCCCCCAAACATTTTCACTCTGCTTGACTGGAAGCATTTGCATCAAGGGTTTTCCTGCTATGTTTATCTAACCCCTTATAAGATGGTTTTTTTGCATGTATGAAATCTGTGGGTCTATTTATAAATGTTGGAAAGAGACAAGTGCTGTAACATTACCTTGGCTGTTGTTACATTGAATAGCTTAGAGTTGTTGTATGCCATCATCGCACCATACTGATCCTTGCTCATGCTAATGCTTTGCTGATTGAACATATTTTTCAAACTTGCAAACCTGTAAAATAGAACATAACATATTCAATTACATTTATTTACTTAAATAAGGTGCTATAGGACTAGATTCTCAAAGAAAAAAAGCCAATGAATCATAAGCTAATCCTCAAATTAAAAATTTACAAGCAATATTTTTTTATACGCTTTAGCGATAGGTGATACTTGATCTTTGACGATAAAGTATCAATAAAGTATAGGAATTTCACAGTATTCTCTCTTAGCGTACAATACGTGCGTTTCAAGGTACAGACTGCTGTGAAACGACGTACAATCGCGCGTTTCATTGCAATTACAGGCGCACGCTTCACGAACGTGCTGGACGGCGCGTCAATAATGCTCACCTATGTGATTCTGACGACACAAACACGACTCTGCTTCCTTTCCTCAATAAGGGCTCCAACAACAAGGCCAGATACATATGCCCCAGATGGTTCACTTGAAATAACATCTCTAAGCCATCTTCTGTCTCAGTATACGGCAATCCAAACACTCCCGCGTTTAAAATTAGCATGTCCAGATGACTGTGAATAAAATATTACCAGATATGAGTTTGAGCTCAAAAATACATTTATGTCTCGGAGTGTAGATAGACAGACTCTTTATTGCACCATAAGAAATAGAAAAACAGAAAAAAAACACAGGTAATTCTGAGATAATAATGACGTACAAAGGCGGACTTATCATTTAAGCAATCTCTTCCAGTCATGTAGAGTGTAGACCATGCCAACAGTCTAAAAAAGACTTACTTAATCACATAAGCTAGATGGCTTTAGTGGAATTGATATTTGGATAGTGACAGGTCACCCATCACCTAAAATAATGCCAAATTAATAACCCTTTCCCTTAATTGACAACACAGATAACAGTTAAAACTTCTTTTGGTGTAATTGCTTGACTAACTCCAGGATTATAAGCGATGGTGGACCTAACTTTTCTGCAGGGATGATGCAAACAGGAAAAACCCCAGGTAGGTATGTCAATCGAAATGTAATGGGAGTCCACAGGTGGCAGATAGAAGAACTGCCATTCGATTAGCTGCGAATATACAAATAAACAGACCAATCAGCAGCGCAGCTAACATAACATGCTAGAAGTCTGGTAGGGTGGACAAACCTAAAAAAATTGCCACAAATGTTCAAAGACAACTTCGTGTCATGGCAAATGAATACCATCAGTAAATAAGCATTCCTTTGTCACCAGCCAGCAATGGTGACAGTATTGACAGAAACAAAAATAGAAATTGCCTTACTCAGAAAATACAGTTTTAACTTGAAGAGCACAACGTTTTACACTCTGCAGTGATGCAAGATCTAAATGTATAGCCTTCAAGTTGTCTTCAGAGGCTTTTGTTTCCTTGACAATATCTTCTATCGCCTTCTGAGTAGCCTCCATGTTCCTGTTAGCAAATAACACATTGCAACCATGCCTTGCAAGAGACTTTGCAGTCTCATACCCAATGCCTTGGTTGGAACCAGTCACAAGTGCATATTTTCCAGATAAATCCACTCCATGGAGGATCTGTGAAGACGAGTCTTGCATTAAACCTAATAGCAAAATGCTCTTAGAAAACTTACAAAAATAACCTACAATTTATTTTTTGGTTTCAAAATCAGATATAAATAATTTTTTTTTAAGGTTTCATCTATGGATAGCAGTAATTATTTATGGTGAAGAAATCATGGAAGCACTATTTTTGACTAGCCTTTTCCAGCAACATCTCATTATCAAAATACTTTTTTTTTCTGGAGGAAGATCATAATATCTCCTATCAGAGCTTCCATTCACTTGTTACAGAATATAACCAAAATTCAGCTTTCTATACCCAGTTATTTCAGCTGTGCATCAATTGTCACCCATTCAAGATGATTTATTGTATGGTTTTTGAGAAATAGTTAATAAGCATTATCCCTTTGGGTTGTATTCTTTTGCATAGACTAAAATAAAAAAACAAGTTAGTACACTTCATGTAAATAAAGAGCTTGATTTTATATATTTACCTGAAACGCTGTTGAAGAAGCATCATACTTCTGGCGAAAATCATGAACATGTTTCTTCTCTTCCTTAGAGAAGGCTAGTCTAGGATCAATAAAAGTCTTATCTCCTGTTTCTTTCTGAACAAATATTGTTTTTCCCTCCTCATCAATCATTTTTGTCCATCCAAATGGTAAATCTTTGGGGATTATCTTCTTGTGGCCTGTTCTTGGATGAGTCCACTGAATCTTACTGGTACATGTACTGAAAATTAATTCAGATATCTAAAACTACACACCCATGACATGCATTAATACATGTTTATGTCATCATCATTTAAACAAATAAAATCATGAATAAGGGGTAATGTTACTTGCATCACTAGTACAATATAAAGTTTCTCTCTGCCATCTGTTTCTAAGCTCTTCTCTTTTAAATGTAAATTACACTCTCAGGTATTTAGCAAATATATTGCATATTAGTGACATGTGACATAATAGTGATGAATTTTATTTTAACTAGGTACCAAGACTACAACTAAACTCGACTGCTTGATGACGGTCAGATGGCCAAATAACCATGAATCATATATCGATTTAGAAGTAGTTCAATAAGGTGCACCCCGGGCTCTAGTGGAGAGGGAATAATCCTGAACTAACGCCAGAATGAAGAAATAAGAACATACTTAACAAAATAGACATTTCCGTCTTCGGTGGACTTTTCTTCCCATCCTGGAGGAAGTTCATCTTCACTATCTGAATCTATAATATTATGCATTTGAGGTATAGAAGTAAAAAGTGCAGAATATATCTTTGTACATTAACTTAGCACTTTTTTTGATTAATTCTTCTTATAAATCTTGTTTATTTCTGAAAATTTCATAAATTGATAAACAATTAATAGCATGTAGTGACACTGACTGTCATTGACAGACATCTGACAGTGACAGTTGCCCCGCCACTGACGTAAAGTCCTAAAGTAGTAGTGTGCAGAGGTAAGTTGAAAGTAATCCGTGCCTACTTCGCCGGGAAATATGATTTAATTTATGTTTATTTATTTAAGAAAGCACTGTTATCACGTCAAGCACAGATAAAAAAATTTTGTCTGTGCGTCAACGACTCTTTAGATTTTCGAGTCTTAACTTTGATTCACTGGCCACAAAGCTATAAAAGTCTATTCCAAATAGACTATGTAAAAATATATAAAAATGTCTATGTGTCCAACCAATATGGCGAACGACTTTGACTTTTGTTTATAAATGTGTCAAGGTAATATTGTCAACTTGATCATAAGTTTGTCTAAATTAAAATGTTTCGTGGTGTATTTCGGGTATTTTTTTAACTTTACGCTTAAATATTTAATAGGTAAAATATGTTTTAGTTTAAAATCAATTAGTAAACATTAAAACTGTGAAAAACGTTAAATTATAGTCTCGAAATAATGCTGGTTAGGACGCTCCCAAAAACCGCTTTTATTTTTAATTTAGTGCATAAAACAATGAAAATCATAGTTTAAAACATGTCTTTGAGCCTAATCGTAACTGGGTGTGTAATAAAAACGTTCAATAGTTAGTGTTAGTTAATTAACAATGGGAGACAAGATAAATGGAGAGTACTTTGGCTCAGGAGCTGCAACCTTCAATTTTAATAATGTGGTAAGTACAATTTCTGTTCCTTGTTTATTTTGAGCGTTTATTTTTAAAATTGGCCATATGATTATAATTAACCCTATTTCACTAAAAATGAAATATCCTTGTAAGTAATTAAGAATTTCTATTGCATTCATAATTACCTACTTTCTGTTTCATAGCTTAACTGCAAATATTTAAACGATTGAAATCAATACTTTTCAAAATAGTTTGTGTTGGCTCTGTTTTTGGATGACTGTTGGCTCTGCCTACCCTGCAAGGGTACCCTTGCGGGGTAGGTAGAGCCATCCATGCGGAACAGTCATCAAAAAACTGAAATGCGATGCTCAGCCGCCTTAACTTAATGATAGAATTGAAATTTAAATAGTGACAGGTTGCTAGCCCACCGCCTAAAAGAGGAATACCAAGTATATAAGCCTATCCCTTAGTCGCTTTTTACAGCATGTAAAAAAGAAGAGATGAGATGTAGTGGTCCTATTCTTTTTTCTATTTGTGCTGGAAACCACAGGTCACATTTGTGTCCTACATTTATGACAACTTATAGACCAAGCTGGTTTACCAGCTTTTAGCAGATCCTTTCAGAACTTGAAACTGAACAGAACTCTGAAAACATTCAAACAGAAAAGAATAAAACCCATTGTTGATTTGTGGTCAACGGTCAACAGATGGAGATTCAGATGTTAGTAATATTCAAAACAATGTTTACTAACGAAACTATTCTAGGAAAAAGTATGTATCTATATTAATATTATAAAGCTGAAGAGTTTGTTTGTTTGTTTAAAAATGCTAATCTCAGGAACTACTGGTTTGAATTGAAAAATTATTTTTGTGTTATATAGACCATTTATCGAGGAAGGCTTAAGGCTATATAACATTACGCTGCATCTATTAGGGACGAAGAAATAATGGAAAATGTGAACAAACGGGGAATATTGTTCATCCTTGTGGGCTTTAATGATGCCCTAAATGAGTATTCCACGCGGACTAAGTCGCGCGCACAGCTAGTTTAAAATATAAATGATTCTTCTTAATCAATCCTAGTTACATACATACTCACATCTCTGGATAAGAGCCCTGGGTGTGCTATTGAACCATGGTCCTTGAGGGGATAAGGTTTAAATATAAATTATTATGCAGTATGAAACTGCCATGATTCCTGAACCAAAGTGGTATACCTCTGTCTTATGGCATTAGTCCCAGTAACATCCTTACCTTTTGGGAGAGAGCCCTTGCAACTTAGAAAAAGAGTTCTTAATGATACATGGACAGGACAAGCCTAGATGCAGAACCCATTGCTACTTATGTATGCTCATGATGTCGCGCTGACGGTTTCGGATAGGGAGAATCTAGTGCGACATGCGAAAACACGGAAGGAGTCACTTGAGAATGGTGGTCTGAAGCTAAATGTGGCAAAGACTAGATGACTCACAATGAAAATTTCCGCTCATAGGTGATAATGTGGTCTAAAGCACAGACCATTTAAATACTTGGTATCTGTACTTCATGCGTCCAGAGACATTAATTGCAACTGCAAAGCCCGCATAACAGCAACTTGGTCAAAATGGCGTGAGTTGACGTGTGTTGACTATAATAATAGGTCATTGATTACGAATCAGCCTTCTAGCGAACTAACTACTTATAACTATCTATCTACTGTAACTATCATTTATTCTTTTAAGTGGATGTTAGGCCCAAACCCGACTGTTGAGTTCCGCGGCTGAGCTTGGGAATTTGATAAATAATAACATTCCATTGTTCGGTATTTTCTATTTTACCAACTTACTGATGAACAATAATAGTCTTTATCCCACGATAGACAATACGATGTGGGGCAAGCATCTGACACAATTTAATTTGCACTAAGCAGCTTTATCACACAGTCGCTGTTTAATTAACTCTCACGCTTCCACCTGCACTAAAGCAATGCAGAAATTGTATTTTGCAGTAGGTGTTTTACGTCTTTATTGTAACCATGTAAAATGTTAGAAACTAAATCTAAAAGCGTAGATTACAGACTAGTAGTTGCCCGTAACTTGTCCGCCGTAAAACTAAATCACTGACATTCTAAAAACAGACAACCTGTATTGCCCCCTTAAAGAGGTGGAGATGTAATTTTTGTATGTTACCAGTTTAAAATGGGATTAAGCCAAGACAGAAATTCTAAAAATCACATTTATTTGCTTCTGTTGGTTTTATTAGACGCCCAAATCAATTTTCGGTTCGGTTACATTTTTTATTATATTTTATGTTTCGATCATAACTTTTGACTTTATAGCACCATGATCATTAAAGACAAGCATATAAATGTGGTCCGTGTTCGTAATCTTGCTTTGCGGCGATAGGACGATTGACGTAGTCAAGTGAAGAACGCGTAGGCAGGTCCGTGAACTTTGATAATGGAAAGTAGTTCAAGCTAGACACTGATAGCTCTAAGTGCCTATCAATAATTTAAATACCTACTACTCACTCACTTTGAAAGTGCAGAATATATTTTGTAGTGATCGGATAACTTTGGTAGACGGTGCAATAGGTAAGTATACTGTAACATGTGTTAACTTTGAAGAAGAAGGTAATTAAGTAAGGTTAACCATTGGTGTTTAAAAAATATATTGAAGAGGCAAGAGTGTTATTTCTTTATTCACATTAAGTAAGACAGACAACCCACAACAGAAAATAGCGAGGTCATATTAAGCTGAAATATGGCATGCAGATTTCTTAGAGAGAAACCACGAAGAGTAGATTTCCCGAAACATAGAGAAACGGGAAAAAGGAGTTTACGTGGGCTCACTTTGCAGCATTCGATAGTTAAATACATATATAAATGTAAATTTTTTATTGCTATAAGGTCGCATGTTTACTGCGCTGATGTTGGTGGTACCAGGGAATACCTGGCGCTCGCGTGAACCTTCCCCTCCTAGGGTCGAGGTACCAACTACTAAATGTACATTTAGTAGTTGGCTCGCAATCTTGTAACTAGCGAGAAAAATATTCCATAGTACTTTGTAGATGAGACAGTCCTTTCCTCTTTCAAAATCAACTAATTAAGAGAGCTGTTAAGCTTGGTGTTAGTTAATATTATTTAATTACTATGACATCGATAACATTTCATTTACAATGATACCTTCCCTGAAAGGCTGACTAACAAGGTGTGGAGAAAAGGAGAATACATTAGTTTTGATAGAATAACTACATAAATATTTTACCTCGGATGCATATGAAAACAGATAAATAGTCTTCAATATTGTATGTAAAGATAACTTGCCATCTCTGGCCTCCAATCATAAAGTTATATAAATTTTAGCAATCCATTAATATTGATGTAATGCTGCTCAGTTCCAGACACAGCATTAAAGCCCGCCGCTCCCGCTTCGTTGCTTTGTGATTCTTGACTAATAAAAATGCTTAAATTCAAAACCTCCCCTTCGAAAAAAGTTCATCTTAATATATTTATTCATTAGCGGCATAATAAGAGCTATCAATTTAAGAATTACACGCAAATTGCACTTTTAATCACATAATTTGATTTTAGCAGCGAGCAGGTTCGTGATACCTTGACTTAGCTCAATAGTTAGCCACCACTGCAAGTTATCGACGTATTAGTTTCGTGTACTCTCGATATAAAGCATAGGAACTGAGCGATCGCGTGCTTGCGGCAAAACCTATCTACCTAGTTGGCAATATTCAGAGTAAAATTTTGCCAGTTCAGTTTGGTCTTGCGAAACAATGTCTCGTGGCAAAGTGTTATGGTAGGTAGTTGATTTAATTAATTTACTGTGTCCAATTTGTGTGGAAACCGGCAGCATTCGCCAATGAATTGAAGCTATGAAAAAAGTTTCATTTTCTAAAAAGAAAGTGAGGAAGTCGGTGCGTTTTTGTATGTAATGTAAACATAGATAAATTGATTAGTGTTGCACAAAACAAACCGTTGCACGAAAAATATTAAAGATCAACAACAATAATAGGTATACATAACAATGCTAAAAATCGAATAGTTACATTTCGATTAAACCTCTTTATCACCCCAGTATCTTAAAAAATAGTGTCATTTATTTAGTTAGATGATCAAAACTCCAGCGCAACAAGGTGTAGTTTGTACACGTCGCGCACTTCATCCATATGGAAGAAGACTATGTTCGCATTTTGTGTTTTCTTCCATATCATTACAATGAAATAAAAAGAATATGGGGACCATACACCTGCCGTTACGCCAGCCACCGGCTTCGCGTCCACTTCACATCCCGCACTATGTGTTTTAACCCTTTAAATGTTCATTAAACATCTCTTATTCAAAGCGTAAAGTGAATCAATTAAATCGAAATATCTTCAGAATCGAAAGAGCTTTTTATAAAAACTCGTTTCGTTTAGCAGCTTTCGCTGTTAATAAAGAAAGTTATTTAAGCGAACCATCGAACAAGACACGGGATCCACGTAAACAATTAATAAAAAATATGAGCCAAAACCATTTAGAACATTATATAAATAGTTTTCCTGGTGAAAATTGACATTTTTCCTTTTTTTCCCCAATTTTTGACAACGAATGCCGGTACATCACAGTTGAGACTGTTGTTTGATCTCTTAAAGAAGTATTTTGTTGACTGCTTCAAGTGACATACCGTCATCCATTTGATTCGCTCCAGTCCATTCGCTTTTTGCTTTATTCTGATTGCATCAACTAATTTCGTGTTACATCGATACTGCTCATGAATCGACAGTATTCCATTTTATCTTAATGTACAGTTTACGCAATTCTGTATTTTAGTGTTTCGGATTCTTCATACTAAGATATATGATGTTTTGATATATTTGTGTGGAGAAATTTCATAACCTGGAATGAAGTAACTAATAAAATAAGCTGTATTTATTGAAGGTGTATTGGTTGTTTTCTTTTAAATTGTATGGCTTAGAATGCTCTTGGTTAAAATAATTAGCAATATGCAACCTCTCTTTTGTTTTGTTGTGTCAAAATGTGTCATAACTGGCCAGTAAAAAAAGAAAATTTTCAAGTGCTCATTGGTATCTTTTTGCAATGTTGTATCTAGTACATACAATAAGACTAAATTGTTTTATAATTATTTTATCAATAAGTTCAGTTGTTTATTACAGTGCATGTTTCAAGTTAAGCGAAAGTGCAGTTTTACTTCATCCCAAGATCATCCACAATCATCCACAGTTTATTTCCATATCCAAGTTTTACTTCTTATGGAGTGCTTTAACAACTCTTAAGATTATGTGGACATTTTCACAGTTTCTTTCTTAAACACTTGTCGTAGTTTTCTAACTGCAAGTCGCTTACCTGTTACATTTTATATTATATCGATTGCAGTGTAATCGTGCGTCTCGACTCTTGATGCATATAATGACACTTTCGGTTTTCTCCAATTTAATAATATTTATTGCCATCTTTATTGGTGAAAAGAAAAATACAACTGACAATAATGTTCTGAAATTTGTGATATTATTGCTATTTTTATTAACGTATAATCTATTGTATTAGAGTTTATGAATTTTCTTCTGTTACGTGTGTGAAGTATAGGACCTAGTTATCCATTCAACTTCCACTCTGGCAGAAAATGCTTGCTCATGACAAATTTTGCTTGCCTATTATTACGTTACTGATTAAACACGGGTAATCATGTTTAAATTTCTCTTGTACTATAATCGATTAGGTGGCTTGGCAAGTAGTGATAGATCAACGCCCGGCCTTTTTGTAATTTTTTTTAAAAGAAAGTATCAATTTCAGCACATTTACCTAAAGTAGACCAAACTCCTTAAGGTAACTACGAAGTTTAGTGTTATATTTTTTTCTAAGCCTTGAAAACAGGCGGCATGCACCCGCAGCGGAATATTAAATACAATCTGAAAATCTTCACCCAAACATATGGCCGAAGACCCAAACTATAGTTTAACCACCGAAATAGGCCGGGCCAGGATAAAACGTTAAAAAGTATTTTACATGAGTTTATTTTTTAGCGCTAGCATTATATTATTCAATTATTTAAATAATGTTCAAAATGACTTGATCCTATTAAACAATTATTTGATTTGAAGGGAATCGGTAGCTACAGGCTGTTACGCGATGGAAACCCCACACACCGCGAGGTTATTTGCTTGCGCAATGGCACAAATATTATGTAAATCCCTGTTGTATCTGAAATTGACGTCTTATCACATACCATACCATAATGTATTGTGATTATTTATATCAATAGGGTGATGCAACTACAACTATTCATTCAATTTTATTACATTTTAAATTCAAACGATACTTTCTTTGAATCACTCAAATCGATGGTACTTGGTCGCGGTAGGATTTGAACATTTGCCTCTCAGTGCACCGTACTTTTTATTTGGGGACCTTAACTGTTAGACCACTGATTCTCTTTTCTGAGTTATAAACATCTAATTAATGTTGATCATGTATAGGTTTCCTCGCAAAGGTTGATTAGGTCATAGGGTAACCCCGGCCTTCTCTCCAGAGAAAGGTGAAGACGGAACCGGGATCAACGCCAAGAGGAGAAGGATATACTATACGAATGAACTCAAATATACCAGTTATGACGTGAAATGGGACAGGGATAGTTTTTCGTGCGATGAAAACGACATCGCGCGTGGCAGCCTACCACAAAATAAAAGCTGAGTTGCTTTAATTTTGATGTTTTCTTTCTTATCTTTGTGAATTTCTTTTCGATGCACCATCAGACTTTACCACTCGCCAAACCGTAACGATTTGATGCCCGGGTGCACTTCCTTAATTTCAATTCTATTTCTGGATGATTCTGGGAATTTATGTCGATGCTACAAATTCTAACTCTGAAATGAACACTATTCTTTTCTTCTATTATGTTACTGCGGTGCATGTACAATTAAGATTTATTAAAACTAATGTGGTTCCGTCGTGATACATAAGCGTTGAACGAGATTACAGATGATATCACATTTTTTGTATCTGAATTTTCAATATCTTTCCAATCACAATTGTATCTGTCATCTACTCCACGATGACTCATATGATAATGGAATTTTTGAATGAAGAAAGCAGTATTTTTTTAGCTGAAATGAATCTTGTATTATGATAAATTGCAATCTTTAACCCTTTCACCGCGATGGACAACTTTTAGCGTCGATTTAATATGCCCGAAATTGTTAGATAATGTTTTAAACAAAATTTTAATGGATTTCATAAAATCTTTTTTTCTGTCGCATAAAGTTGGTTTTAATATGCATTAAGGAATGACATCCGCGGCGATTTCTAGAGATATCATCCGGTACCGATCCGGTATCGTTTAAATCATCTTAGGGCTGCCAGCTTATGTCCGTACATCAAAAAATATTATTTTTGTTCTAAATGTTTTTAATCTTATGTTTGAAGTAATTCTGGAGGATATATTACAGACAAGTCTTTAGAAAAAATAGTTATTTGAATTTTATTCTATCATAGGGATTTCTTTTGGTTTATTAAATTAAGTAAATTAAAAAAAAATACATTTTGCCTACCTAACTTTACCTAACAAATTTTTTTTATGTTCTGTATCAGTCACTGAATAACTATGCTAACAACTTTCATACAAAAATTTTTTTGATAACCCTAACGACGTGACGATCTTAGCTGCAACCAGTTTACGGGAAACAGCCACTTGCATCAAATTAACACTGGCACTAAATTATACAGGTTCCATCATCGACGACGATTTTTTTATGTTAACGAACCACTATACAAGAAAGATGTGTGTTTATAGAGCAAAGTCAACAATTAAGCGTACAAAGTTAGGAGTCAGTTTGTCGTAACATTTGTAATTGTCTTTAAAACATACCATTAAAGTTACGCTAAACTACCAGTATAATTGTTTTAACTGCAGGAATTTGTTGCGGCACAGAATAAAAGTACCTACACACGTACGATTCACATTCTACCTGTTTATTTAAGTAGTGTTTTAATTGGTCTCGTTTAAGCGATTCCTCTTTTCTTACATATTTCATATCCTTTGCTAATTTTGGTTTCTAACGTTTCTATAATCCGATTAGCCAACCAGCAGGCTAAGTATAAATTATCTGCATCTCGTTTCAGTACCTTTCGTAGATAAGCTCTTGCAGTTTAATCTTCCGGTATAACAACTACGTGAGTGATACTTCTACCCACTTCTACAAACATGATTATTATCAATTTTAGAATATTTTGAAGATAAAGAAGTTCCATTTGCCAATAAATGTAATCTTTTCTGATCGAAATACTTAATTATCTCGCGTTTTTCCCTGATACAAAAAAATATTTTTACCGTTAGTATATAAATATCGTACGTTTTATATAAAGAAAAATAACAAATAGTAATGTTGTGTGGTTTCCGGAACCACCAATAAAAAAAGAGTAGAACCACTCCGTCTCTTCACCATGGATGTCGTAAAAGGCGACTTTATTGCTGATTTACACAATTTGGACCCAATGCCATTCAAAAAAACAATAAATTTTTAAATAATAACGCTAACCTATTTTTTAAAGGTTTTGGTGTCAGACACACCCACTACAGGTAGTCCCCGAACGAGGGAACAGCCCTAATTTAACACGCGAAACAGGTGTGTTTGAAATACCAAAAAATAACATCAGTTTTAAACTTTTCCGGAGCAATCTGTTTAAAATGTAGTACACGCTCCTCAATCGTCACAGATATAAAATTTCACAGCATTATTGATGGAAAGTAGGTATTACCCTAACACAAAAACTTATGAAAGTAAAAATGGTAAGTCGAAGTGTCAAACAGATTAACTGACAGAAAAGTGCAACAAAAAAGATTTTATTTGCTTGCTTCGTTTCGATTTTACTCTCTATTCAAAGTTTTCTTGCCTTTATTTTAGAGCAGCGTAGCATGTAAATCGATTTGCTTGTCTTTATTTTTTGACTCGAGTATCAACTGAGTGTTTTTAAGTTAACCCTTCAAACACTCGAGCAGAATTGTAAGAGCATTTGCACATAAGTATTGATTTGTCATCAGAGAAAATGTGCATGATATAACCTTAAATACTTTCTTCATATTACATAATTTTTACTACAAAGCAACTCAACTTGATTGTGTCCACACGAGCGTTATAATGTTCACGACTTGACCAGCTAGAAATACCAAATTATACGATTATATCAGGTGAGTTCACTGTTGTGGATCTTTGTCTACTTTATATTACCAAACTTCTATTGTCTTCAGAATAATTGATTCCTACGAATTATCACTTTCAAATCTTACTTTCATTAGTATGTTTCTGCCCGTGTGGTCTGTAAAATGCAATAACTAAATCACTCATCGATTTCCTTTCGACCTTCCGGTTCAATTTCACTTCGATGCTGATTAAACGTAATAAGTTGGTCTTTTGTGAGTGCGTGCTCGGGTCGAATTATATCATTATTGCCTACAGCAATATATCGCTCGTTAGTATTGATTTATTGGTCATCTTTAGGAGAAAGTGAAACGTAATGGAAGCCATAGTTCACGATACTGACGCCCAATCAATCAGGCATTGCCAACCGATCTCGCCGTTTTTGGTACTTATGTCGAACTTATCTCTACTCGATAATTTGAAGTCGTAACTGTATCCACCGGAAAATAATTTTATCTTTATAGGGCGTTATGAGATGTTACATGATGTGATGTTACGTGACGATTGACGTTAGGGATCTAGAGCTTCAAATCATCTGAAAAGATTTTTGAGATTGTGTTACTGTTAATATTGGTATTTGGTGAGTAAGACTCGATAATCATATCAAATCATATTGTTTTAGATGCATGTGTTATATTAGCTATGATAGTGCGATACGAATAAATGATATGAGGGAAACAGTGCCGATAATTTGACTGTTATCACGTAAAGCCGAACCTTTTGCATTTGTAACCGGCGAAAGTAGAAGTGCTTTGCGTGATACGCGTGCGTCGCAATTTAATCGCCATCCGCCCAGCCATTACATGATTCGGACATAGCTCCAATTAAACACCGACGCAGACGCAACATAATGTCAGCTAATTGCCACCAAGTTAGCGAATTTCATGGATCTACATTTTGCATACATGTATGTACATGTAATTACGTCTATATTCCTTTCGGGGTAGATAGAGCCACAATCTGGGAAAGACTGTATTATGGATGCTTAATGATGGAATTGAAATTCTACATTAATTTCGTCAAAATTTAAAATTTATTGGAGATGCTGGATCATTACACTTAGCACATGTTGCTTTGCATCTGCGGGTTTAAATTGCTCTCGTGGTATCATTACCACATTTACACAATTGTACATTGTCAGTTCCGATTGCGAAAGTAGATCACTCTTAAATTGGTTTTCGTCATAACTCAGCAAATAACCGCCAAAATTGACGAAGTTATGCAGTAGAGTAATAAAACCATACAAAAATGAATTTATTACTATTTATACATGTAAGATGGGGAAAAACAAGACTTGCCAACCAAACCACAAGATATATTTACAAAAGATGAAAAGTTAAAGTTATCGCGCGTGTCTTTTTTGATAGGATTGTCGTTACAAATACAAGAATCCCAACTTGGGCGTTTTTAAAGTGAGTAAACTACTGTATTTTTTTATAAACTGTTAGGAAAGGAAGTTTGTGGCTAAGTTGACAAGTATTTTATGCAAAATTTGTACTCGATCATAGACTTGTTTCGTGCACGCCGGCCATTAATTAAAGTAATGAAATGCTTATTTCGGCTAAGCCTCTACTAATTTAATCGCAATTGCCAATTTTGTGATCTAAATTCCATGTGAGCTAAACCAGTTGGTAGTTTAGTTAGTACTTAGATAAATCTAGAAATTAATTTGAAAAAATATGTACATGGGGTAATTATTTGGAGTAATATAAACTTTAATTACACGAAGTGAGTGTTTTCTAATTATGAGTAATGATAAAAATAATGAAATCTAATATAACTGCATTATATGCATACTAGCTAACGCTAACATTGACGAAATTGAAGCTACACGAGCAAACTTCCAACTAGCATCTAAATGTTATTAAATCGATTATTCTAATTCTATTAAGGATGCACCATGGCTCACGTATGCAATGACAATAAAATATAAAAAGTGTATCACGTGCAAAGACATGGGTCGGACGAGGCTAGCCCCGCCCACCAATCGACAGCAGACGCCGTTCAATTACTAACGCTCGTTTAAGCGGGTCACCATGTCACTTTCTTCCACCTAGCCGACTAGATTTTGCACGGTGATCTCCATCATATAATGGCAGTGGTGGAATCCAATGAATATGAGGAATTTAACTATATATCTATTTTTGACCGTGATTGAATTTTGATAAATTTAAAAAGAACGAAACAGATGCGATATCTTCAAAGGATTCACCTTAAATAATTATCATTTTACTTGTATAAAATTGCGTGTGTTTTTATCTTTTCTTCAAACAGATGTAACGTTGTTGAATGTACAAACTCGTTTGTTTAATGACGTTATGACGAGTTCTCAAAAACTTTCTTCATAAGTGCATTGTCGAATTTCTCTTCGCAAGAACGCATGTCTTTGTATACAATAGCCAAATTAGTCTCAACTCGCTATTGTTATGTAGGCGTGTGACAGCTGTTGATCGCATCTGCATGAGCCGTCGAGATTATTCATAGTATAATTAACTATATGAGTCAGATATTTGATGAATAAATATTCAAACGAAAGTACTAATTGAATATCGATTAAATGATGCAAGAGTTCAAAAAGTTTTATAGGTAAGTTAACAAAATAGCAAGTCATTTTTTGAATCAGAATTAAATAAGACTACACTATTCTCATATTTTCTTCAACTAAAAGACAACATTGATACTGTTGTCTTGCAACTAAGTTTTCCTATCTACGAAATTTTTTTACTTACATTATTAATTCTTATCACACGCATCTGCGTTTCCGAGCTTTGAAACTAGTAAGTTGAGCATGCAATCGAGAAACAGATTTCTTGTAACATCACGGTAAGTATACACAGGAAACAACATGCTTTCTTGTATAATTTACGTATTCTACATCCTTAATTTAATTATTGATGTTTTGTTTCGATCCCATCGTTGCTCACGACAGCTTAAATTTTCGTAATCCTCATCATAATTGTGAGCCAAAATGGCAAGAATGTCGTTGCAATTGCTAGAGTAATGTATGTCAATGCTAATTCTGCGAACACCCACTCTACAGATAAGGTCGGCGCTTAGGTGTTATTCTTGAAAGCACTGACAGAATGATTTATGCTCATCCTTACTGTATAAATCGCGTGGGTTGGGACATAATTGCTGATGAAAGTTATTGTAAAATGCGTGGAGGAGTTATAGGAACAGCGTCTTCGGATTAGCCTTCCGTTTCTGTAGGTAGAACCCAAGGTACTCGATTTGAGAATATGTGTCATCCAAGGTAAAAATTACCTACTGTTTTATACCTAGGTATATTTTGTTTTATCAGGTATTAGAATGAGATCTTGATACTTAGATTCTTAAGTCTTCTACTGGGGTTATGGTTGTACTTTAACTATTCAGTCCCAATAATTTAGTTTCCCCGATGCCTAGTTTACCAGTTATTATCATAGTATCATTGCTTGTCGCTTGCCAAAGAGAAGAAAGCTGATAGAGAACTACTACTTTTTCTGTCCAAAAGAAAATCATAGTCCACCTTATCCCTGGTGTATATACTTTATATTATGCTACGATAAACATTTATATGTAAGATTTTATTCATGTATAAATCATTCGGAAAGTGTCGATTTGGTCGTACGTCCACGAGGCGTTTCTGTTTTCACTACTGCTTTCACGGTATTGTTATATCATTGACGCCCCATGAGATTCCCATAAAAACAGGGAAAGTATGCAATCGACAGCCTGTCTTTAAAGACTGAGGCCGCGGGCAGTGTCACGCCCATCCTACGCTTGCTTTAAACGAAAGAAAGTGAAATTTTGTGGAACGTCTCGTCTACAACAATGTCTGTAATAAATATAAACATCATGTCATAATAACCTGAGAATATGGAAAGTTTATATATCATTCCTGATAATATTTATCCAGATATTTAAAACTACAACGGAGTGTCTCTTAAGCTTATCAACTTATATCAACAAAATTGATAATGATAAATATTTTTGTAAGGCCGATCCGGTATCATGCCAGTAGCAAAAAAGGTATGAAAAAGTGGTGGGAAGGGCGGAGTGAGCTTCATGGTCGCTTGTTTCGAGGCCGCTCCACCCGCACGTGCTCCATTAGAAAAAGTCAACAATGATACCATGTCGAGGCTTACAAGGAAGTAATTATATAGGTACCACTCTTTCAAAGTTGTTTGAACCCAACGATGGTATAGGACTTACTTGATGACTCATCCGCGTACCATTCCACTTATCATTTTAAACCCGACCTTGCTAATGACTTAGCATAGCAATATTTTATGATCAAGGTTGGCAGGCAAAAGTTCTGTAAATATAAAACCAAATCGCACACACAATCTGAAGATAGCATTATTATGATGTGAATTTTGTTAATAAGTGCATTCTTTTCTGCCCATGACTACATATGACCACGATCCAGTACTAGGGATATTAGGTACACGGAGCATTCTCTTCTACCATTCGTGATGAGCTTTAGTAAATATAATTCACAAAGAAACCGAACCCAGTATGCTATATCTTCTGTTATACATTTAGTTGTGTGACTTTACGTAGACTTATCCCTTGCCGCAAGAGCATTCAAACTAATGAGCATTCAGCTTTACGTCGTACTCGTAACATTCATAACAAAATCAGCAATTTACCAAATGTCTTTTTCTATTCGTGTTGGCATCACGATATTGTTATCCTACGGGGCGGTGACGACTCCGGCAGGCACCGCTTCATGACATAACTCACTGTGCTATCTGATAACCCGCATACGACTAAATAGTTGACTTGTTAGGCAGAAACTTCTTGACTACTATTATCTAATTATTTTCGTTATTCAAGCATACTGAACAACTTTTCTCAAGAAAGCATAAAAGGTGAAATAATATTGCCTTTTAAATCCTGTTAAACGCATGATTAATGTAGAACGTTGGTAATGTTTTGAACCCATGTCAATTTCTTCCCAAAAACTTTTAATAATATCTTTTCAGATTTCATAATATATTCTTCTAATAATATCTTTTAATTAAGATAATCCTACTTGAATTTTGCCGGACAATAATAGCTGGATGTTTCATTAAAATGACTACCTATCTGTTTAATTGGCCGGGTGTAAGGTCGAAGAAGCACGACATCATCTTTAAGAATATTAAGTTTGTCGGTCAACATAAGGGTCTTACAGTAATTTGCTCGACGATCACGCGATGTTTTGAAATATGGAATGATGGAAAAGCGAAGTATCCAAATAATACAAAATATATCAATTGTAAAAGTACAATTGATATACTTTGCTATTTGAGTGACATTTCTTTTTAATTAAAGCTCAGATAACTAACAATTAAATTAATCTCTAAATATTTCTCTCTACAGCACAGTGAAACGGACATGGAATGTTTGTTTTGGACATGATTTTGAAATTTAAATTATAAAATAATCTGAGAATTGTTAATCATTGCTATCTTTAACTTTAAATAATTTATTATATCGATATGTGATATTTGCTTCTAAATTCGTTATATGTTGTTGTATGTTAGGCATTTAAAAAATATCGTCAACATCAATAAATAAAAGTCGATGTTTAATAGCACGTAAGAACTCTGTAAAAGTTTTCGATTAGGTATCTGATTTCATTACATGGTCGCGGTCAACTTATGTAACTTATTAACATATTTCTATGGAAATATTACTATTGTCTTACACCCGTATTTAATTTCTCTACTTGGAGCTTTCAAATCAATGTGTGCTTTAAAATTTGTACGTTTTGTACAGTAAATTGTTTATTCCCGTTACAATTATATGTATTTTTGAGCAATTAACATTACTTTAATTTGTGGAAAACAAATCATCATTTCTGTAACTATTTCAGGACGTAAGAGAAAAATACAATAACTTAGCGTATGAAAATAACAAGTGGAGTATTAATGCGAATATTGGAGAAGAGTGGGAAGGCCTAGACGACCTACCTTGTTCAAAATAGAGACATTCTAGCAATAGCTTAGATCAAGCAATCCCGAAACCGACAAGCTTGCATAAAGAGATTTATTAGTGTATTCGAAGCGATAGCAGTACCTATGCATGGGTCGTGGCAAGTGGAATTTTTTTGTCTCTGCTTAATCCTTCGGAAAAGGGGTGTGATAAATGTATGTGTGTATTTATGACACCACCATAAGCATAAGCCATTATATTCAACGGCTGTTGAGGTTCGCTGTCAGACCTCGCGTAACAAGTGCAAATGCAATTATTCGAAACTGGGGCGTGACGTGGCAAGCCGGGGATTAAGAGCTGTTGCAAATGATGCGGCAAACCATCGCAGAACTACCGATCTAATTGCACCACGCTGCTGAACATGATTTCATTAGAGTATTTCTTTAGGTATATATATAAAGCTGCCCAGGCCAGCTTCGCAGGGTTTCATTAGAAGCATGTTTAAATAACTCTGCTAGCCGCATCAAAATCCGTTGCGTGGGTTCAAAGACGAAAGCGCAAAAAACAGGCGGAGGGCAGATTAGTCTTATGTAGCGAAAACAATGATTTTATAACACAAATTTTCGATAGTCTTGAAAATTTTGATCATAAAATTTCAATACAGATACAATTGTTTAGAAGTATTTTTCATCACCCCAATATTTTTCTTCTTTTAAGTCTTGACAATTTTGATCATAAAATTTCAATACAGATACAATTGTTTAGAAGTATTTTTCATCACCCCAATATTTTTCTTCTTTTAATATTTTACACGACATCAGTATTCTTTTACATCTTTAGTAGACTTTATTATTATATTACATTAAAATTTATTAACTGAAATGGTAATAGATTTTTGATTTTGTAAGAGGCGACTAATGGATAAGCTTATAAACTTGTGATTCTTATTTTAGGCGATGGGCTAGCAACCTGTCACTATTTGAATCTTAATTCTATCATAAAGCCAAACAGCTGAACGTGGCCTATTAGTTACTTCATGATTGTTGTCTCTGTCTACCCCGCAAGAGATAAGACGTGAGTATATGAATGAATGATTGAATGTAATAGGATTAATATGGATTCACACACGTCCGGTATCGCGTTTCTAGTCTTTACTGCAAAATCAAATAAATGCACGTAGTATAGTGTGAATTACAGAACATCGTACTGTCGTTGTTTTGTCCTTCAAAATATATTCCGTGTGTAATTCATGTTTTTTTAATGTGTCATCAACTTGCACTAACGAAGCGTTGTTAGAATATCTCAGTTTCTGAAAAGTTTGTATTAAGCTTTTGTCTTTAAGTTTTGCAACTTTCATTTAATTGCATGGTATGATGTGGATGATAATTATTTGCATTTTTGATATTGCAATCTTAATACAGGCTTTATTGCGTAGAGGTCCTTGTATACGATAGCTCTGTTCTCACGCCTGCAAAAAGTATTCACAGTGTAAATGTAATTTGATTCTCATACATGTTACGCAAACAAGCATCGCGACGATTCTAATCCAACAAAAGATGCGCTACTTCTGTTCACTAAGTCCTCATTTTTTTTTTATAAATTACACAATGCAGTTGTCGGTGATATAATCTGACGGGGTAATTAGTAGTGCTCTCGATCTTAAAAGAACATTTTGAAAGATCTAGTATCACGCCTCTATACATAATTATTCGATCAGTCATCGAAAGCTGTCTTGTCATCAACGTCAATCCAAAATTATAGTCACAGAGGCAACAACCGAACATCTCTGCTAGAATAAATACGTTCATTGTTTACATCTCATTTGGAAAGTGATAAATAATATCATCAAACATCATAAATAAATTTATTTATATAAATTTTCAATTCCATGTCGACATTCAGATTTAGTATTCAATCTTATCACTTCCTTGCTATGTTTGTTTTTATTTGACCAATAACCAAATCATCAAAACTCTGAAAATAATAAAGTAAATGTTCTATTGAATATTATTGTAGTAGTAAATATGTATATTAAATCCTACTCAATCACATTCTTTGGTTGAACCCGATTTCAGTGGTTACTGATAAAGACATTTTTAATAATTTGGGCGTTTTGTCAGAGTAACTCAATCATAGCGCCTATGTGGCGTCTACTAATGAAAAGTGATCGGAATGAATTTGTCTGGTCATCAGCTATGCTTAAATTTTGTGGTACCTACAAAACTGTTGTGTTACGCAGTCATTTTGATCGATAAATTATATGAATATGTAATTATAAAACTTCGATTTGCCAATAGCTCAACCTACTTATAGTTATTATGTATTGCAATATTTAATATTTGTTTAGAATTGAACCCTCAGCGCTCTAGTTCAACTCACTTTTTCAGTTTCCGTTTTTTTTTATGCATGATACGACCCGAATCCACTAGTAGTGATATTTTCTGGCTCCATAAACTTATGTGTTTTTAAATTATTTCAGAAATTAATGTATCATTTAATAGGTTTTTATATCCTGCGTTTTATCTGAGTAGAATTTAAGACACCGTCATCTCTCATAATTAGATCTTGTACAAAGAGAAGTTTGACGGTGTTGGTAAGATTTACATATTCATCTGTATTTCACAAGTCGCGCTTACAAAAGAGGTTGAATGGAATTTTTGAGTGTTTAATTTTCTTTCAATTGGCGGAATAGAATACCCCTAAGACAAATTAGGCTTGTCCACGTTTTCTAGTCTTTTGACTCTAAAGTAAAGTTTATGGGTTATATAATTAACTGTCAGTATGTTTAACATAATTACTTTGAGCAGAATTTACTTTTTATGCAATTTTTTATATTATTTGCGTGTTTTTATATGACATTGAGAAACTCCCACGGTGTAACATTGTCGTGACGGTAGGACGTTCATTGTGCATTTCAAATAAAGAGTTCGTGCGATGTACGCCGGTGCTATGTGGGGTCACTCCCCGCCCGATCATACATTGAGGATTCAGCTCATTCCGCCCATTACTATGTTAATGGTGTAGCTACACACTACATACTGCATTGCGTCTGATTTATGCTTTGACGGCTTCGTTACTAGACTGTCTAACTGATTATAGTTACGACATGTGACCCTTTCCCTTCTTACCGAATCGAAATAACGTTAATGGTATTTTTGATCATTATGATTGTGGTTACTCTACTGCTTATACATACTTATTTTCTTGACACTGGTCTGCCTGATGGTATGCATTACTTGTTTAAGGTAAAGAGTTGACATGTGTATTTCGTGTTTAATCTATATTTTGATTAAATGATAAATATATGTCCGGTTGACTATAAATTTACCACAATATGAAACGTGCGCGCAGTCATGCATGTAACCCCTCCTATTAGAGATCTATTCTCGCCGTCTCTGTTACGTTTTTTCAAATAAATGTAAGACCCGTTCGTGCTTAAAAATATCAGAGCTACGATAGATATTAGATAGTAAGTATTCAATTAAGTCATTGCTAATCGGACTTGTAACTTGAGGATCCCAATGCTACATGCTACTAGCTACATCGAATTTCTACACGAATGAAAAGGAAGATTATTTTTAGTTATTCAGTACAATATTGTCACGTTCCGATAGTGATCTGCATTATAGCAACCAATGACTTTATTTTACAAACGTGGGTTCTTTTCTACTTTTTCGGATAATATAGTACGAAATGAACAAACAGCTGTTTAAGATTCACACAATAGATTTACGTAGTTACTTATTTGACTTATATTATCATACACCTGCACTTGAACCATTAATGTTTCACATGACGATGCGGTACGTTTTGTGAAACATTAATTGGTTCAACTGTGTGTCCAGCCAGCCTCCAGACAACAAAAAATAATGTCACATGTCCAGTTTCTCTTTGCTAAGTAATCAATTAAAATATCCGAAAAGGTTAAGTGTTATGGCTGACGGTACAAGACGCGTCTAAAAATAATTTGCAGCTTTCAAAATAACACCGGAGGCAATTCCGATGGCAGTCAATTACGTTTTTTTTCTCTGACCGGTCCGACAGCATTCATTGACATTTACAATATATTAACAAACTGGACGAGAGAAGACTCGCGAGTCGCTACTACCAGCGAAAAGAAAGTAGTCAACTTCAGATAATATTTTTTTTCTTTTTATTCACTTAACCTTACTTCGGAGTTAAACGGTCGAGTTTTTTATTGCAATCATCGTCATCACGAGGAGAAAATATTTTTCATTGGTTACATATACTTACCATGTTTCTAATCTAAAATTGGTTGTTGTCGTTTTCTGCATACATAACCTACCTCGTTCTGTTTACTTTATTACTGGGTGCTCCAGACCAACATATAATTTTCACCCCACCTTATATATCTTCGTCTCATCTAATAGATTTAAGACACATCTTTGTTTGATAAATTTGAAGAAATAAAGCCTACATCCAGTAGTCTGAAGCCGCGAAGGCGGGCGGGCCATTCACCCGCCCGCCCACGCAGACTTAATATTGATTGTGTTCCCCGCTCCCAGTATCGCCTAGACGTCCCGAATTTCTGTACTAAGGAAATACTTCATATAAGCACTAGCTATTTGTTTTCTGAAAAATAAAACAGATGTAAGAGGAATTATTAACATAAATCGAATGACTACTAACTTGATTGACCTAGATTACCTTGTTTTTCAACAAAAATAACAGAAAAAGAACCAACGTTCTTGCGTACAAGGATTAGAATACAACTAGTAGACACCACAATATGTCGAAGAGACTAAAACGATCAACAGCATCTTTATGCCCCACTCAATCTGATCATAAGTGTTGTTACAAACTCTGTTTATATGAATTTACTTCAAATTTTCAATTGAAATATGAAAAATTATTGGTTGGTAGGTGTAGAATACGGTAGAATAATTTACAGTAAAATAAGGCAATTTACATTTGCCATTGCGATATTCTTGTTAGATACTTATCTAATATGTACTTGTCTTATGTCTTAGATACTTTGAATGTTAAGTATTAACATGCCACAAAATATCGATATTGATTGCAACGTAAAAAAAAGATGTCTGATAATATTTAACACTTCTTTGTATTCCTTTATCAAAGTAACGTTATAAGTATTGCATATCAGGACGTGATATTATTATATGATTTTAATAAAAATATGATTCCCGTAACATAAATTACCTTATTAATAAAGACTGTGTATGGAGTTGAAGGCACATCAAGTCTGCCTGTAGAACGTGACGTGCGCCGGCCTTGGCGGTCGGTCTGCGTTCGGTCTACATCGCTTTCCGTCGGACTATACTATGTATTCGTCTCTTTTACCCTCAATGACGGTGTTACTCCAACCAACTCGAATTTCCACACGCAATGTTCGAGGAAACTGACTCAGCTGTGTTTGATTACAGGTGATTCGATTAGGAAAATGTGCTCTATCGTCAACACCTCACAGTTCATTTTGTAACAGCTGACTTCCAATTCCAAGTTATGAACTTGTGTTATACGTCATATTATAGTTCTTTCTCTTTTTCGCAGTCCCGCACAGCTGCCTCCAGCGGTCCAATCCAGCTAGTATTGTAAAAGCATTCGGAACATACGGACTATTTCTTTAGTCGTTCTATCATATCGCGGTGGCTTTCGAATTACGAGTAGTTTATTGTGATTCTTTGCATATTAACAACGGTAAATATTTCTCAATAGCAAACAATATATTTCGCTTGGTGATAAAAACATTGGAATCGGTTTTATTATCAAATATCTACCTACGTGATAATCGTCGTGTAACCAGATCGTTTCGATTTGCACCGTGCATGCAATCATTGCCATTGTTTCCAAAACATTTGGTTTTGTCGTCTTGTCATTGAAGGAACTGTGTTGTGACTGTATCGATATGCAGAAAAGGGAGCGGTGACAATTGAGTGAGTGCGTGTGTCGGATACGGCCCAGTGAACAGTCGGGCCTTCTCGAGTGTCGCCAGTGTTGAGTTGCAGCTTGCGGTATAATTCCACCCGGGGATCCGCTGACTGATGGATTGTGTGGTGGCGCGCCTCAACGGCCGCCATGCAGGAACTCGTGGTTGGATCTAGTTTCCGCAAACACCGGCAAAACGGCGGCGACAGACACTGCCACGGTACATATATTTCATGAACCCTAATTAATTACACACGACTGCAACTGCACTTTCTAACCATAATTTCCTAACGGTGCATATGTTTAACGACAATTATATAGTCACACTCCCAAGGCAAATTGTGAAGGGATAACCAATTGAATGATAAATTCATATGACGGCTGCAAAACCTGAATACGAGCTTACGTCATGGTTTTATTATTGTGCTTCAAACTTAAATGTGAACTCGAAAAACCGCTTGCATCGGTATTTATTTACATAACGCGAAACTAGAATACTACAATTTCGGTGTGAAAAAACTCTTAAGACAAATACTACTTACCCAACCAGTTGGCGATTAGTGCAAAAATCAAACTTTGCATCTAATAGTATTTTTTTTTTCTTTTGGTGGCTGTTTTTTCTTGTGTTGGTTCAAATATTTTTTTAGTTTTATAATTACATCTGTACCTGGAGTTAATACTTTGCCTTCACAATTTATTAACCCATAAAATCTGCCTGAATGTAGAAAGTGATCAAACTGAATGCACTATATTTCAGTATCATGAAATATCATAATAAAAAATGTTTGCCTTAAAAGTGCCAAGTGACACATTGTTTTATCGTTGGGATGAAACTATCACTGATATAAAAATGATGATTAGATACCGTTGACATCCGAAAGTGTTTTTCAACAAAAGTTGTTGAAATTTTCATTACAAAATCCTGTCTAATATATTGATAAAAAATTTCTGACATAGGTAAAATTTGAAAGATCACTTGCATGTGTGAATGAGAACATCTGTCGAAGGTATAAACAATTTAAATAGTAATTTTATTATTACCAATTTATTATTGAAAACTGGGACCCTGAATTTAATTTTTTGTAAAAATTTAGTTTTCCCCATTATAAGTATGGACTGATTTCCAAAGGTTTTTCTTTTCAAATTTACACCTTTTTATTAACAAACAAAACAGACTGCCTGAAGAAACTTTATGTTTATTTTAAGTTTTTGGCATATTACTACAAAAGCCATAAATCCAAGAGAACTTATTGTCAAAATATCTTATATTTCATCCGTTATTTTAAAACAATGATAAGACTTGTATTTGTTATGGTTGTAAGTCAAAGTAATGATTAGATATGGATCGCGAGATCAAATATTTATATGAACTTTACCTAACCTACCCACGTGTTCTTCCAATTAAGAAATTTAAAAGAAAAAAACTTTTTAATCTATTTATCCAACAAATTTTTTGGACAGTTGATCTGCCCTTTGATATCTCGCTTGAGAGTGACGTGAAGTTCGTTGGGTTGAAATAAACAATTTCCTGTAAAAGGGTTCAAAATAAAAACAAGCGGAAACTCGTATGGCGGTATTTCTACTTTTGTTGCGGCTTCCACTATGTGAATTAGTGGTTCAATATAATAATTATTCCATAGACAATGCTGAAGGTTATGCTGAAAAAATGTTCAACTTTCCATACAATTCAGTTAAGTTTATGCTTGATACAAACAAGCTCCATGCGAATGAAAAGTTGATTTGTTTTTGGTATTCCTAGTATTTTGTAAATTTTTGTAATAAGGAAAAAAAATATTTAATGTAAAGATTGTATTCCCCTTTATTTTGTTGCCTAAAATTGTAGCTTTCATTTTTTTATCTTCCAACAAAATTTCATGATTTCGACATCTTTCCTTCGTCGTTCGCGTTAAAATCGAGAGCACAGTGCAAAATAGTGATTTCACTTTTTATCTAATTCCGATACGACACTAGGCAGTATTTTTCAATTTTTGTACTCCACCTAAAACTATCTTAGGTTTTATATTTTTTATCTTTTTGTTACAGAAAAAAAATCTTATCATGTTTAATGCAATATTTAGAAAGGTATTGTGGTCAGTGGGACTATTATTTGTATGAAAACAAGACAGAGTTTTTGTGGCCAAATGAGCTATCCCAATATCTGTATACAAAATACAATAAGTTTTTAAGGTTTTTTTTGTGGTTTTGAGCATTTGATCACGTTAAAAGTATAATACACACATTAAAAATCCCCGAAAAGCGGAGGTGTCTATCAGGCAACGTTAAAACTTTTAAAATCTTCAGCATGACACGTTTAACTTTCATGCATGTCATATTTAAATGAAAGTGAGAGAGAGTGCAGTCGTTGATGTAAAGGGGAAATAAACAGGCAGCCATTCTGCTCCTGTGACGATAGCATTTCTTGGAGAAGTATCCTATTGCTTACTGAGTTTAGATAGTCTGATCAGTCTCCTGTTTAAATCCCTGTTAATAACCCTTTATATCAATCCATTATACTTAACACTCCTAATGTAATACCAATCTATGAAATTACAAATTATAACCCATACTACTCTTAAAGTGATTTCTCTTGTGACTAGTTGTTTTGAAGTTTCAAACTTTTATTGTGAATGGCGACCTTGTATCTGACTGACATTGGGCGCATTGATTTGAAATGGCATTTTCTGGCCAGCGGGACAATAAATTCTGCAACTTGTGTGTCAGGACGACAACCGCCAAATTTTTGCTCCAAATAACTTTTATTAGGTATAATGATATTTAATTTAGATTTATGATATGATTTTTGTTATACCAGACTGAGCATTTCTTCACAGCAATTTTATTTTTTACCCGCAATGTAAAGTTTTAACTTGAATCACACTCTGTTTTACAGAGTTTTAATCCACAATCTGTGATAAACGATCCGTGAACCATAGATTATTGCAGAGTTAACTTATTTGTATTACGAAGCCAGTTTCCGATTAGAGTTTGTTCAAAGCGCGTAACGCGGTTGGTGTTGTTTCAACGGCGCTTTCTATCAGTTATCTCTAGATCGCAGGCCTCGCCTCTTTGGTCTCGGTAGCCGATGCGAACTCGATTAGGGACCACTTGATTCAATGCTGTAAATCAAATAATCCGATTAGACGCCTTGTTACTTGGTTCAGTTCACCAGATTGTATATTCTAGGTCAGCTTTCAATATCAGCAATCAGATGTAAAATATTTTGTACTTGCTACTGGTTTGAATGTATTTTGATACCTCAAAGTCGCGTTATATGGCATCGGTTATCGTGTTTTATAGAATAATAATACCACCAGCGACCGCATGCGAATCACTGCGGTTGGTGCATTCGTCTCGAACGGACGACGACCTGGCATTTTCTAAGATTTATGAAATTACTTAGAGTAACTGTTTATTTCAAACTACCATGTAACATTTCTTGCATAGAAATGCAATTTGTTTGCATAAATATTGTTAGTGGATTGAATAATTTTACTAATTTCTTATTTCGGCTGAATGTAACATATTGAAATTTATGTCTATATATACTGGTTTTTATTTTGCATAATATCATAGCATAAGGAAGTGCAGTGAATCCCTGTGGGGTATAAATTATGTCACACAAAGCGGCAAAAATCAGTTGACGCGTCAACAAAAATAGAAAGTGTCAAATGCTTCGCACTCGTGAGCATGTGAACCGAATGGTTAATTCTTGTTTGGCGCAATCGGGATGCATTTGTTTAATATAGGTACATATAATCACCATGTATTGATCATTTACGGGAAAAACAGAGCCAACAGTCCCGAAAAGACAGCAAGGCCACGTTCAGCTATATGGCTCAATGATGGAATTGAGACTGAAATAGTGACTGAGTTTGCTAGATCGTCCGACCTATAAGATGAATTCCAGCTTTTTGTTCATTGTTAATGTTATTTATTTTCTATGAAATTATGGTCCATTGAACGAACACACTAGAATCGCCCCACGCTAAGGTTGCTTCACGGTGTGGTGGTCACGGTCCATAATAAATATTTGGCCTTGAAAGTTGAAGTAGAGAATTAAGTAAAATATAACACTATTACATATCAGCTAAAACTCTTGCAAAGAAAATATTTAAAAATAAAATCATTCAAGCTTTTTCTTGATTATAAGATCCCGACCACCCCAGCCGATATCACCTTTTATTGTCTACTCGTTTTAGTAGATAGGTACTAATACTTATAGACTTTACAGTACTAGAAAAATTATTTCCTTATATCTCTTAAGTGTAAGCTATGAAACTGTAGCTATCACCTAAGGCGACAACTGTGTAGTCGGATTAAGTAATTCGTTATTGCACATAGAGTAATGATTTCTGTCGTGAAGGGAGTTTCAATTGGATATTGGCGGACAAGTCACGTTCCGTTGCGCAGCCGAGGATACTTCTCATGCAGAACGGACGTAGGACTATTCTGCGATTCATGGAACCAAACAAACAAATTCAATGAATTATATATGGTAAATTAACAAAATTCTATCGCGCATGACTGGTTAGAAATAAAATATTTTTCAGCAAAAACGTAATATTATTCAAAGCTGTTAAAAAATCCATATAGGTACCTCGCTATTAATCTGTAAATATCGTAGTCAAGTCAGGAGTTATTGTTTTTCATGAACAGTTATTGTTTGCTTTGCACACGTTTGTTTGCCCACAGCGAACAATGCGCTGCGTCAAAAACATATTGTTCAATAGAAGAGTTCAATCTAGCTAGGGCACGACCGAATATTTCAGTAACTTTTATTTAAATCAATTTATTAAAAAAAAAATATTATTTACAAACCTATTTCCTAACTGGTAAATAGATTTACCTATCCATTGAACAACACCTTAGTCCCTTCATAATTTCGAGATTAAGATAATTTTGATTGAGTGATGCATGATCTTTCAAAGACAACGATATAGGAAATAAAAATTTAATTAATGCAACGACGTAATAGCCATTAAATGACTTTGCAATAATATAGCTTTTGTTAATGGAAACGGATAAAATAATTCAAATGGTCAAACGTGCTTGAAGATTGCTCACTATAGCTCGGGAGATTGCGTCATGGTCCTAGATTACGTTTATTAAAATAATAACCGGAAATGTATTTCCATTATATAAAGTAGATATATCAAAATACTATAATAGAGCAATGATGCAAACCATCCCAACATTTAGCAACCCTATAGCCGCAATCAATTTAAGTATGCTGCGCGGTCACCGCACCAAATAATTATAGCAAATACTCACATGCACTGCAAACAAGTTTTTAAGTTACTTGACTTGTTTTTGCACAGAAACAATTTGAAAATAATTCTAAGAGTTCTCATTTGTTTGGTTCTTGGTGTGATTTCAAGTTGAACGTTGAACTTTAAAAAGACGATATTCTAACTTGTCTTCGCTGCAAGTTCATGTTCAATCACGTTTATTTAAATTATTTTATCGTTTTTTTGCATATAATAATTCGTGTCATAACTTTTAGTGACTAATAATTTTCTTTCTTTTTCAGGTAAGGAGATATGGTATAAATTCTCTTTTAGTGAGTACGAAATAAACATACAAAGAAAATTTTAAGACATTTTGACCATCTTAAATATTGTTAAATACTTGTTTATGTCAACATTCATGTATATTTTACCTTTTTATTTTGCTCAAAAAAAGAACATTTAAAAGTTATAAATTTAAATAGCCAAATAATTTTTTTTCTTATTCGAAGTGACAGTGGTTTATTCATATTTCATAATTTATGTTTAAATTTTTATACTCCATACGGAAATGTTTAAATAGCTCAAGAAATTATATTAAAAACAGTAAATAAAAATAAGTAAAATAAATTAAAAAGTTCACTGGGTTTCTTCAAGTTTCCATTTTCAAATTTTGACCTGATGATTATTTGATCACCTAGAAATAAATCGTTTCGACCAAAAATGTATCATCCGAATCGGTCTATAAATAAATATATACAGGAAAAATTACACATATTGAGTTAGCCTCGAAGTAAGTTTGAGACTTGTACTACGTAACAAACAAGAACATAACAATTGCAAAAGAATTGAAAACTACCTCTTATTTTATGTCTTTTGGAAAATCACACTTGACACATCAAGATCTTACCGTCTTGTTGTGGCGTCAAGCCCATAATTCAATTACCACCCACAACACATAAATGGGTTAGTGGCTCGGCTTCCCAGTCTCTGCAGCCGACGTCATTATCCACATTATTGTAGTTGCAGCTTGTTTTTTATCACTGTTTAATAAAAAAGGCCAAATGGTTGTTTTAAGAAGCCAGGACTTCTGGTATTTTACGCTTATTTTTATTTAGAAAAATAGCTTATTTCTCAAAATTGCAGTAAAATTTCCTTTGAGGGACTGCACTGTTTTCATACATGACCGGAAGTAAAATTGTAGTGAAAGTAAACAGCATATAATTGTCCTACGTGCTATTTTCAGCCATATAATATGTTACGTATTAATCATTTTCAATTGATATGGTATGATATCATATCATGGTTACCTGCGTGACTCATCACATTCGTGAAACGATGTGAAGCGTACGATTTGGATTCGATACTGCATGCATTGGATGCTGCTCTCGAATTACTCAAATAACTTTCTATGCTTCGAGAGAAACTGCCACAAATGTCTATGATATCTCGCTTATTTAATCAACGGAACGAAATCAAGTGTGTTACTTACCGATACTATTCTGTTATCGTATCATGCTAATGTATTTCTGTCACGTGTTTCTATATTGTACTCCATTGTGTTAACACAAAGTTGTAACTAATAATAGAGCAATGAATCGATCGGCTTGTTACAGAATGATTAATAACGTCTTAAACTGTAATTTAAGAACACCATGAGTGTCACCGTCTCATTTTTGATGACGTATTTGGTAGCGATTCGCGTTATCAGCGATTGCTGGATTTGTATTAATATTTTTGTAAGATCACTACTTTTATTTAGAAGATCGATATGATTTTATACGAAATCATTCCTGTAGTCTTTTCCAGCCTATATTCAAATTATTTTTCCTCTTTTGTAATACTTAAACCGTGAATCAAGTGAAAAACAAGTGAGGTTTTTCGGCGGATGTCACGGTTATTTGATGCAAAAAGGTATTAAGGCCACGTTCGGACATGCTAGCATTTGTCATCGTCGTTGTTCCAATTTGTCACACTATTAACTGATAGATTTTTCTGGATTTTAACGAAAGAGTGGTTTAAGCAGTGCTTGCGAATTTGAATCTTATCATGACACATACTTGCATGCATCGTTTTTTTATAATCAATTTCATCATTAGTTCTCAAACATTCATGAATAATTTTGTGATAACGATGTTACCATCACACACGTGCTTATTTTTAACAATAGTTCTAAACAATATTTGATAGACAAGTATCGTATCGTAATTTTGAACCTGTTTGTCAATCGTTATTACCTGATATGAACATCGCATTAATATTAAAATTGTAAGCTGAAACACAGCACGGATTTTGCTAAAGTTTGGGGTTATGTAAAATTATGATATTACTGGGTGATTTCTGCCCAAGGAAATGTACTACATATCATCTGTGGTGAATGGAGCTTTGCATGCCTTTATGAGCAGTCAGAAACTATCCAAAAAGGCTCGACTGGCTGTGCACAGGGGCGTGTTGGTCCCGACATTAATGTATGGGAGTGAAAGTTGGGTATGGCAAAAGAAGCATGAAAGCAGAATAAATGCAGTGGAAATGAGAGCGTTAAGGAGTATGATGGGTGTGAAATTGAGTGACAGGATAAGGAACAGCGTGATAAGGGAATGTTGTGATGTGAAAGAAGATGTAGTTACAGGAATAGAAAAGGGTATGTTAAGATGGTTCGGTCATGTGGAGAGGATGAATGAAAGCAGGTTGACTAAGCAGATATACAAGGAGAGTGTGGAGGGAAAGGTCGGAGTGGGAAGACCTAGACGAACGTATCTTGATCAAATTAAGGACGTCCTGGTAAAGGGTCAGGTCAAAAGTACCCGAAACCGCCGAGCTTGTATGAAGAGAGTTATGAATGTGGACGAAGCGAAAGAAGTATGCAGAGATCGTGGCAAGTGGAAAGAGGTAGTCTCTGCCTACCCCTCCGGGAAAGAGGCGTGATTTTATGTATGTATGTGTATGTATGTATCATCTGTAAAATGGGAATAAAAAAGACAAAGCACGAAAAATTAATACATAAAATTTTCCAAAAAATTCCCCTGTTATATTCATTATTGTATAACTGGTAACTGAAACCCATAATCATCTAACTGGTGAATAACAAAATCACCCACCATAGAACCAATTGTCAGTCCAGGTCCCCAAGCTGTGACGTCACAACAGTATGCGCTGGCGCTGCGGAGCGTGACGCGGCTTCCGCTGTCGTTTCCGCCTTCACGAATTATATGAACTGTTCATTTGGATTTCCATAATAATGACTTATTTTTAACTTTATCCGTTTCTTATACGGAGGTAGTAGTTGATAATATGACACAATCGTAAATTCTGTGTGATGATTTTAATCGTTTTTGCCGTTTCATACTTGATTAACGAGTGTTTCAATAGGACGTTAGTTATTTCTCTGCCCCATTTGCCTTTTAAAATGCCACCATTATCACTACACCTACAGATTTTAATTACGAGTAGTTATGCTTTCTGTTACTACATGTACTTTAAACAAGACAACGAATCATTTTATTTTGATCCGTCTTGAAGAATTCCAAGAAAACTACTGTGTTACCAAGTCTTGCAACCGGCAAGCGAGTTGTGCAATTAAAGTGTGTTATGGTAACTGATTATTCATTTATATGGCCGTTAAAACGGGGAATCATATGAACTAACTGTAGTATTACTGCAACAACCTATTTTAACTACTACCTTATTTACTTTAACATTTGATTTGCGGGTTAAGACTCGTTATAGAAGTTTATCGTTTTCATCTTGGTTTTGTATTGGCCTGGCTTGGTTGATGAGCTAGCAACTTGACACTATTTGAATCTCAATTCTATCATGGTGCCAAACAGCTGAACGTGGCCTTTCAGTCTTTTCAACACTGTTGGCTCTGTATACCTCGCAAAGGATAAGTATAGACGTGACTTGTCTACGTATGTATGTAAATCTTGGTAGTTCTCGCTAAATGCGCCCATGGAATTATTATGAAAATTACTCTTATTATGAATCATAAACCGTACATATTATCAGTGTTGTTTAATTGTAGCTTGTCAAAGTCGATTACAAGTATGAAGTCGGCTAAGGAAGTTAATAGAAAGTAGACGTCGTCAGTAAATCCATTATCGGACCACAAGAAACCAGAGCCTGTCTGCCTGCCCAGGTGTACTGTTTCCAGTGACATATTGCCATGAGACACCGCCGATCTTATTACGCCGCGCTCATTAATTTACACGGCATTGTGCTGTTGTATCAGTGTTGTCTTATAAAGTTTGCTATAACATCCGGCAAATTCATGATTACTCTTTAGATTTGAACGAAATAAATAATTTGCCATTAAAATGTGATTCCGATCAGTTTTTATTTTCTATTATCTAAGTGCTATTTTTTTTATCTCTCCAAATTTCAATTAAAAAAAAAAATTCTAAATTTTTATTCATTACTATAGGATACTATTATATCGCTTAATAATTGTCAAAACGTATGGTTTGACAACATTGGTTGACGTCAAATAAATTACTTAAAAACTAAGTTTAATGCCGCTTCCAAGGCGTCAGTGCAGAAGAAGCGGTAACAAACTGCACTGCAGCATTTTCTTCAACAACGTCAACTTCACAATATTAATTAAACTTAGAATAGAATAATTAAATAAACAATCTTTTCAATACATTTTAACCTATGCAAAAGATCGTACTTTTAGAATCGTATCGTATAACCAGAATTATTCATTCTTATCTTTCCCGGATCGATAATGTAATGTTACGTTTATCAAGGAAATGGGAATTTAATGCACTTTACGATAACGTACCTACTCTGTATACATATTAAATCTGACACGAAAAACGAGGTAGTAGAAAGTGTTTCTTAACAGTTTCATATTGTCTGTCTATTCATGTCCGTAACCTTTATAAGACGTGTCATGCATTTAAAATTATTCAGCGCGCCGATTTTAATCCGACGCGCGCCAGCGATCTAGATCACATAAGTTTTTGAATCAGAGGCGTGAGTAGGATCTTGGTGAAAGTGTCCTACAACTCGGAACAATCGATTGTCTCTTTCGAGTGTCATTTAGAAATATTATAGGTATAGTTATCTCTCCGCGCTATGTAACGTTACAATGCACCCTGACTTTCCGACGAATTTAAATTTAACCGTATCCTAAAAATACTGCCCACGTGCGTCGAATTTTACACCGTCCGCGATTGTGGGAGGTGAAAGAGTTATGGTTGGAACTATAAAGCCGACCTACATTACTACTCATTTCCTTGTTTACAACACATATATGTTCGCCGGCAATACTTTATATGGCGATATTTTAAGATGTTTAATCTTTCTTGGGCTCATTTGAGTGGGCAAATTAACATAAACAATGTCGATAAACTCTCTCGTGTTTTAAAGTAGGTGACTTTCGTGTAAACTTTATTATTTATTTTGCTTATGTATATATAAGCAAAGTTTATACATATGTATTTTTATAAAAAAACTGATAGGCCTCGTTCAGCTGTTTATAACATGTACTGCACAAACTTTAATTTAATGAATTAACGTCAGACTGCCTTAAATTTAATTTTGTTTCGAGTGTAAGAAGTTGAAGTTAGGTAGAAGTTTGTTCGTTCAACAACTATAGCCACATTGTAGTATTGGCGGCTGAGCCATTTCCTTATTAGAGTTATACGTTCACACATTGAAGAATATGTTCACAATAGCAACAAATCTATTTTTGTTTAAGGGGGCACCGACCAATGGAGACTTCATTCATTTATGCGATGATTCATTGTCTACTCATACGTCAGTGCGGTTAAAATTTATAAAGGGCAGACAAAAGTGTCGATATAATAAATATTTTATTGAAAATGATTGATGATTACATTGATTTCATTAAGACTAAACTTGATGAACTTACAATCTAATTCAAGACGCAAGCAACAAATAACGCCACATGTTTAAATTTCAGCAGTATTATGGCATCCCGATATGAAGGAACTTTCAGGTCTTTAGTCTTTAATAAGTACTTTTATTGTACCCGATGTTTTCATTATAATTATGTGAATATGAACTAATAGAAAGTGTTTTCACATAAATAGCTATACAAAATTATGAAATTTTAAAGCACCTGTAAAGAACTTACTTGCGAGATATTTTAATATTAGTCCTCGCTCTCGCCTTTTACAAATCGTAAACATTACTACTACTTCTCAAGTACTTCAGAAAAGAGAAATCAATTTATGATTGTAAGTAGGTATTTCACCATGTAATACGACTTATTTAGTATTATAGCTGCAAGCTGTAATCAATCAATATATCAGCTATGAATTATCGAATGATTCAATTTATATTTATACTTTCTTTCCAGCTTTTAATAGAATATTCGAAAATCTTTTATGAATTTTGTTCATTGTCAAATATTACAGTCACCTCTTGCCGTGTCCTTGTTGATCTATTAACATATTTGGTTATTTATTTTTTTACATACATACATATAATCACGTCTATATCCCTTGCGGGATAGACAGAGCCAACAGTCTTGTAAAGACTAACAGGCCACGTTTAGCTGTTTGGCTTTAAGATGGAATTGAGATTCAAATAGTGACAGGTTGCTAGCCCATCGCCTAAAAGAAGAATCCCAAGTTTATAAGCCTACCCCTTAGTCGCCTTTTACTACGTCCATGGGAAATAGATGGAGTGGTCCTATTCTTTTTTCTATTCGTGCCGGAAACCACACGGCAATTATTTTTTTAGTTAAATTAAAAGTTCGCTTGGTCGCCCAGGTTAGGTACTTGAGCGTAAGATTAAAAATCATCTACATAACCATAGCGATGCTTAGTGTTCAAGTTCTAAAATGACTTCATCGGAACTAGTTGGGAAAGATTGTTGTAATTTATCTCTTACAGCGATTAGGCGATCTTATTGAACTGTAGTTCAGTTAACAGATAATTTTTAGGAATGTATGTATTTCCGATTATCCTAATAATCCCAACCCAGCACAACTACTGAAAGTTTAAACAGTGCCGTGTCATTAGCAACCAGTAGCAAAAAATACTAACGCGGTAGTTAATTTTCCATACATTACAATATACATAACACTTGTAATGTAATATAGATTAAAGCCAATGAGGAAATTCTCGTATCTCATCGATGGTCGTTAAACTTCCGGGAAGATATATTATTACCTATTTTCTTCTGTGTTGATAATGATTTTCCCGAATTGAGTAGGTGTTCTCTTTAAAAAGATAAATATTTTAATTTGCATATTGTTCTAAATCACGAAATGGGTCGAAAAGCTAGATGACCAAAAGATTTGACAGGATTATTGTCCTCAATATAAATCAGCGACGAACAATTGTGGAGGATTTTGTCTGTTACTCGTGAATGAAGGCGACAAATAACTAACAAATCGAACAAAGAATGCCTAGATTTTATTTAAAATTTAATTTAGTCCATATTATGCGACCACTGACAAACCAAATTTACGATAGGTGCTGAGTTGGCTAGTAAAAACAAATTAAAACTATAACAGTTTCGGACGGTCCGTGACTCAGTGTATAACACTCGCCGGATACTAGTGGCCGTAGCCTCAATACGCACAAGACCTCGAATTATAGCGTAATTGAGCCGATTTAGAATAATGTACTGGTTGAGCGATGAAAAATTGCTATACAAGTTGTTATTTTGACATATCCGTATCATACCCCGTCATTAGCATCATATTCTCATATATTACACACACATGGAACATAACAAAATCGTCGCATATTTATAAAAGAATAATTAATGTAAAGGAAACAAGAGAAATCTGTAGGATTGTATTGTAAGTGAAAATCCATAGTCTTTGTCTACGTGTGTGGTTGTATATATAGATATGTTTGTATCATTGGTGTATTGTTGGTTAATAATTATAGGAAATATTTAAGGCATAATGACCTCTTTAGTCGGTGTTTCCGTTGTATTGTGTGTAGTTAATTGGGATTAATTCGTTTCGCACGGTGCAATTCATCAGCGCAACGGCTGGTGGGTGCAACAATCGGTCACCCACGCCTGTTGAAACAATGAACCGTGAATGTCCCTAAATGTTCGCCGTGTTTGATGATCATCCTACGAGTTTCCTAATTTTGATGTTTATTTCTATTTATTATTTAATCGAAATTCAGAGATATTGACAAGTTGCTAGCTAAGGTTTCATAAGAGCCTTTGATTGACTCTCAAAACAAGTGCTGGCATTATTTTTCTTCGTTACCATACCAGCATGGAAGCATAATAATAACATGAAATATGGCGGCATACACAACCCATTGTTTAAATGACATAACTTTATGTTCTTTCTATTGTTTTATTCATATTTCTATATTATGCAATAGTGCAGGAAGGAAATTGTTGGCATTCATTGAAGCATTCGTTTACAATATGTGCTTGTTTCACGCACGACGGTTTGGTCGGCCGGAGTTTGCTCTGCATCGTCGGCATACAAGTTCCGTGTGCCCGATTCTTAACATTTTGGTTGAACCACGTGTAATTTTGTAACAAACTCTTCTACTACACGATACAACTGTAAGATACAATTTTAATTCCGCTTTTATTATCTTTGCAGCCATCAACAAGTTACGCCATATGTTACGAATACCTAATGGTAGAATGATGACTTTGAAATCCAACGCTGTAACTAATATTTGTATTATGCAAAGTTGTTTCATTATTAATGCTTATCTAGCAATGCTACCAGTCACTTGCCCTTCAAGGAGATATATAACTAAGCTATGTGCTTTTTTTCTAAGAAAAATGTATGGCGATCTTTGTTGATAATTTTTTTCATCAGTTATGATTTGTAGTATCGGTTCCTATTTTTCCAAACGGATTATCAGTAGGAAATAAGCTAAGTAAAATGTGTAAATCTTCTTATTTTATCCGAGGTAATTCTTAGTCAGTACTCTCAAGATTAAATCCTCATGGTTTCACGCGATTTTTCTCCGGTGCCGGTCTTGCAGTCTGTTTCACCACCATTTTAATACTGTTGTCTGGCCTTATATGCTGTGTTGCCTATAAGAGCCGTTCATGGACGATCTTTAAAAAAGATTAAATACATTGTTCCATTTGGCAACAATTCAACTATATTTATATCAATCATCGTAATGAGGTAATATTAATCTACCGGATAACATGTACCTCAATCATGTGTTATTTAAGCAAAGTATTCATTCGCTTAATAACCGACATTGTATAGCAATTTGCTTTTTGCTCCTGGTTTTATTCAGACTTTGTTTTGTTTCTTTTTTGCCTCAGAATAGTTGAAGATAATTCGTCTTAGAGTTTAATATGTCTTAATAACGGTTTATTATTATTGTATCATAAAAACTAAATCTGTTGTCAGACACTACACATACTAATCAAAAAGCTTATTTACCGTTCATCATATCAGTCGCCAGTTATAAATATGTATGTAGAAAGATAACTTAATATTTTGTTATTCGTTTAGTCTTCTTGCAACAATCGGGTCTGTGATTCCGTGTCAGACGCATCATTTTTGAGTGACGTGCCCCTAAAATGCATTTGTAATTTTGTTATGAAATCGAAATAACATTTATTCTTTTGTAAACGTAATCATTTAACACTGCGTACTTCAAATTTAACCTGTCGAATTTGTTAATTTTCATATCTATAAATTCTCAATGTTGTAAACAAACTAATATGTTCAATTTTCTATTACGCAAAGTGTTAGGTACGAGTACAACACCTTTGGGTCAATGGTGATTAGTTTTCTTCATCGTTCAATTTATCTCATTATTTCAGTGGATTTGTAATCTTCATTGTAAGCATTGGTATCTGTCAGCGTCCTTTTCTTCGAAACCTTTCTCATTTGGTACATTCATAACATATATATATAGTCACGTTTATTTCCCTTGCGGGGTAGAAAGACCCAACAGTCTTGAAAAACAGAAAGGCCACGTACAGCTGTTTGGCTTAATAATAGAATTGAGATTCAAATAGTGATAGGTTACTAGCCCATCGCCAACAAGAAGAACCCTACGTTTATTAGTCTTTCCGTTTGTCTTAGTGTATGTTGTAATCGTCGTATTACGAAAATTATTGTACTTAAATATTTTTAAATTTCTTCTCCAGCAGACATAAATATAAATGTTATTTATTTTTGCTTTAGTTCGTCGGCAATGTAATAAATTGTTTTAATAAAAAAAAAACGTACGTTAAATTTATACTCCAACTTTAATAAAAAAATATCACTTACTCGTTACAATCTACTACGATACAAATATTTGAAACAAATTTCTCCATCGAAGAAAAAAAGCACACTATCATCAGAGCTATTTAACTCGGTAATAACATTTGTTATAGGTATAGTAATATTGTGTATTGATGATAGACAGTGAACAGTTACTTCGGTAACAAGTATGTACGACTTCGTAAAAGAAAAACGATTAAGTACTCTAATTTACTAACGGTACGGTCGTGATGTGTGGAGCTTGAACTACGACGCATCAATCACAATTGTTTGTGTTTTTTTTAAGTATCGTTGGATTTAATAAAAATAAAGTAAGATTTATGACATGCTAATCCGTTGGAGAAGTATCACGATTTCAATTGAGTGTTTTGAAATATCTTTAGCCAAATTAATGATGATAAATGACGGAGTAATCGGTAAAATATTAGATTGAATTTCTATATATTTATTTTTATGTGACGTGAGTAAATATTTCGTTTTTCTTGGATGCCTGGATGCTTTCTTCTTTTTAATTTCTAGTCATGTAGGTTATACGCGAGAAAAATTGGTCTTAAGCTTTCGTCTGACATATATGTATTGTGATATTTTCATTTATTTTCTCAGTAGTACATACTTACTTCATCAAATATTTGAATATTTATTTATAATTGTTATTTATACACTTGGAATTCTTCTTTCAGACAGTCTCTCGCACGAGAGATATAGTCGTGATTATATGTATGTTTGTATCTTATTTTTTTATCGATACGGTGGTTGTTGATTCCGATGTACTTAACATTATTCTGAAATTATAGCGGGTGTTGCACTGTTGTGTCAATTCCGGATGGTTAAAAAATAATTAAATGTATTCTTAAGCGGGTAACTAACTAACAAAAATAACATAGTGTGCATAAATGGATACATTGTACTTGAAGAAAAATTAGAATGAAAATACAATGCACCGACGTTCATTCGTGTATTTTATTTATACATCATCCCATCAATTGTGCATTGTCAATATGTTTGCGTTTGATATCTTATCATGATCTATTGACCTCGTTCATCCCGGGTCCTCAACTCATATCTTTGTCTTTATCTGTTTCGCCTTTGTGTCATTTATCTGTTGTCAATAGCCATCAATCACTTCTCTTGTTATGTCTTACTTTAAAACACGAATGTTATTTTTAATTCCATCACTACTTAGGTTTAACTGAAGTAGAATCTTGTAAAGTAAAGTCTTGATCATTGCCCCATTTCTTGTTGACTTCTACGGGCTAGCGCCAGATGTCAGTTAGCGACACCTTAGGTCCTTCCGGTTTTCTGCATGCCTTTTTTTACTATCTTTATTAAAGTTTTAACTTGGTTTAAAATTTAAACCAAGTAAAAACCACACAGTTGCTTTCCTATGTCAAACAGAATTATTAACTTTTATTATAATAACTAGGTACTCTAGGCTATATTAGTTAACTTTCACGAGGTTTAAAGAATTAATAGTGCCGAAGGGTGTTAAATATTAGAGAGCCTTTGGTCCACAACGTAGGTATATAATAATTTCACAGATAATGACCCTTTGAATTGAGAGATGTTTTTCTTATTCATTCGTTTGATAAATTAACAATAACAATAACGATTTGACAACTATACCCACCTAAATATGTTAGCAGAATAAGATGATAATAATGTTCTGAAAAAGTTAATTTTGCTTTATAAATTATAAAAAATATACATTATCCTTTAACGTTAGTATTTATAAGATATTCAAGCTATGAAAGGTACCGGTCAGAAATATTTCGAAAGTGCCTAATTATGCATGAACTCATGCTAATCTTTATGCGTCAGTCATAATTTACATATTGTTGTCTCGAAGAGTGAAAATAAACAATCGGCAGATCCGGCAGCGTCATCTAATCATGTGAGTGGCTTAATGTCACCTCGCATTAGTGGATTGTTATAATAACACCGTGTAAAACGGCCTTGCTGACGCAACTGAAGAAAGTGAAACTAAAAATTGCTACCAAAACGTGGTCGCTTCGTTGGATAAAAAGCCTTTTTGCTGGTTTGTCAACAGCCAACCGGCATGCCACCCGGTAATTGCAGCACGCTTTCTCACAGCCATTGTGGACATAACAAGTTTCCAACTAATAATTGTAAACCCGCAATTTTTGCTAAGATTTTTGTTGGAATCACGCACCGGACACGGGCCGGAATTGCGTGTATGTTTTTACGTCCGTGCTAATTTTACGCGACGTAATTTTATAGGTGGACTACTAATACCTGTAATGATGTTGACATATGTTGATTAATCATGATGTAATGTGTTGATAGTTTCTTTTTGATTGACAACATCTTCATTGGCGACATCGAGGCATCAAGGTCAGTTTTGTTCTACTTGCAATATTAAGAAGCAGAATACTACATGATCATTATAATTTAGATAACGATATAGGAAAAATGGTTCATTTTTGTTACGAGATTCTAGTGTTCGTTCAAATCTAAAAATAAATACGAAGTTTATAATATTGCATGTGGAACGAAACGAAAATTGAACGTTAATCGATTATTTCCATTATTTTCCATATACGCAACCAATTGCTTACAAAATTATCCTACATAGCATAGACGTCTATATATATTGAGGCAATTTTTAATTGTTGTTATTTTTAATACAAAAAACATTAAAATTAACAACACAGAATAATATTTTTCTGGTTTAATAAGTTTAATAGTCCATAATGAACATTACTGCCTTCCTGATTGATTTCGATAGGTGCTTCGGATGTCAATAACTGCTGTTTCGGTTAGTTGGATAGTTTATTTTATTTGATTTAATTTCATTCTAGAAAGCCAGTGTAATTGTCTCCACTTCCAGTCGTTATAGATGCAACATTGGTCTTAGAATAAAAGGGTATAGAGAGTGATATTTCTAAAATTTTAGAGACCAAATAATACGTCCTGGTTCGCCCAGTCATTTTGAAATGAACTGTAGGTAATAGGAAAAAATAAATGCAACCAAATCAACAACCATGGGTTGGGTCTGGTTCACACGGGTAATGTCGTTCGTTGGTATATATATGTAATCCTAAAAAACAATTTGCAGCACAAATAATCGACAATGAGGCGTAAAAGATTAGGTATAAGTGATACCTATTCATAATCTCATTAATCAGACTTTTCCTTAGACAGCTTTTATACAAATTCAAAAGTTACATATTTATTTTACACAAACAAGCAGTGTTTACTAGTGTAGGAATGTTATCACATTCATAAAAATAATATGAGTTTATCATTATCACACATTCCACATTTTTCAATTTAATTCGTAAGGATAATCATGTGTTTTGTCGTCATCAACATACGAGTATTTGTTTAAAATTGATGGCGTCGTCAGAATGAAAAGAGGCCTTCTTTTCCAACTAAAAATGTAAATAGATTTTCAGAACTGTTATTCAATGAATAACAGTTAACAGTGATTCAGTTTTGATGGTCAGGATCAAACAATTTCGAATTAGTTTTCTAAAATCTTCGTGATATAAGTCTTATATAGCAAATATAAAAACAAAAATTGGTATCGTACATTCGTTATTGTCAAGATCAAATCATTAATTTATTTAATAGTTAAAAGAAGGAAGATTTTCGAGCATTGCGGAAAATAACTCGTTTAATCGGAAGATTGAAAGTGAAACAGTGGCGATTCTCGGTGCTCAATAGAAACTACACCTCAATCAAGGCAAGCGATCGATTTCCAATTTACCAGTGATATTATTTCTTGTAGTCGCTTCTCATTTCTGATGACGTCAATTGTATACTACGTAGTTCGTTACTTCTAGAATGAACTGCTTCATGTACTGTGAATTGCACAAAAACTTGGGTACCTGCTAGCAGTATCAGTATTATTACATAGGTTAATTCTTGTACATTTAAAGGATAGGCTTAGAATACATAATATATGATCAAGCCATTTTCCCGGATGTATAATCATTAAATAAATCTCTACATACTTATTTTGCTCCATCAATCAACAGCAAATCAGGTTCATTTTCTTTAAGTAGAACTGGGATTACATATTCTATTTCAAGTTAAATACCTATTAGATTTCACAACACGTGATGCTGACTACATTTACTTACTGAAACCGACGACAGTCCAAAGTGTACATAGAGTACATTAGCGAAGGAAAACAAAATGTCGTGGTGTTGCTTAGCGTAAAATTGAGTCTCGGTTGAGTGCGCGCGTCCGCTGTCTTTCTTCCTTTGCGACCATTGTCTCGTTGCATTATAAAACTATTGCCAAACCAGGCAAAAACAACACCACAACTTTTAAAGCTGTGTTCATGCCCAAATATGTTACAAGATTATTTTATGTTCATGTAGAGATCTTATAGATTGATAGTTAAAATGTCGACGTCTGCTGCTGCTAATATTGTTGATAAAACATTGGCGATATAATCAGCAATAAACTTCGTCAAACTTTACCAATTTATTAACATAATAAAAGAGGACACTGGTTAACTGAAATGTCAAACAGCTTAAACCGCTACAGGTCAAGAAATTTAAAATGTTGCATGTAGATTCATGTGATCTCGGGTGTAATAAGAGAGATTTATCCAAAATTTCAGAATTTGAAGGAATTCCAAGTTTTACTTGTAACACGTAACTTTGTGACTGCAATTGTTTTAATTAAAAGCAGCGTTAAATTGACGCCTTTGTATGCATGTCATGATTGCATTTTTCTGTAGTGTTAACTACTATTGTTATTGTTTTCAGACGGGCGGTGCCGACAGCGCCAGCGGAGGCTCCGGCGGGTCGGGCATGGAGTGCATGCAACTGCGCTCGCCGCCCGGACCTTTCCACTACCTGATATCGGAGCAAGCTAAGTCCCTCGTCGCATTACAGGTCAGTAACTAACCTAACTACTTTATTTCTTAACCTAACCTTTTAAATTGTTTCTTTGGTTCTGGAGTCAGCAGTAAATAAATATGAAATAGAGATAGCCGGCTCACATGACTCCAGATTTCTAAGATTTTGTACATGAATGATAATATCAATGCAAGTTTTTCATTAGCTGACTAATTTTGTTTTCCTATTAGAAGCTTTCTGTTTAATCTATTAAGTTCGAGCTCTGTGGTCCGTCGAATCTTCTGTCTTCATGCACTTCACACAGAAGATGCGTCGGCAATAATAAATTATTTTGCTCGTCTTATCCTTTCGTTTATTTTTTTTTATTTCTCCATCTTCTGTATTCCTATATTTATTAATTTTTGCATAAAACTAGTTAATTAGCAAAAAAAAAATTAAAACTCCACAGGAACTTCAGAATGAGGTCGGCGCTCTCCTCGAGTTCCGCGACCTCGTCATCGAGACATTCCCGAACCTGCGCTCAAAGATGGCACCTTCCACGCCCGCCAGCGACACTCGCCGGGACTGGGAGCCAGGGGTGCGGGTGCGGCGGAAACTCGCCGGCGGAGGCGGAGACGCCACCAGAACGAAACCACAGCCATCCGTTCAAGACTCGGGGTTTAGTACTGAGACCTCCTGCGGGAAAGACGCCCATTCCTCATCTGCATCGGCGTCAGCATCGACTTCCCGCACTAGACCCTTGGAGGACGACCTCTGGGCGTTACTCGATGTCATCCAAAGGAAAGGCGTGCGGTTACGAGATGAGGCGGAGCTGTTGCGAGGGGAACTCGATGAGAGACCTTCTGGTGATACAGCTGAAGAGTCTTTTGCGAGGGCGTTATCAGGTAAGATTTAACGTGAGAACCGTCGATGAGACTTTTTTAACGAAGGTTCGAAGGCAAAATTTGATTTCTGTTTGCTGTTCTATGTAAGTCTGGTTTTTTAATGTAAAGTTAATCTTGTCTACGTACCAGTCTTTCTCATATCGAAAATTATAATCTATACGTTTGTTTTCTGCTCTTTATCACAAGTATCCAAAATTGACATCAGGTGGATGTGCAGACTGCGGGGACATCCAAAGGTTGCGATGCGAGCGAGACGCCTTGCTGGCGCGGGCCGCGCAACTGGAGGCGGAGGTGGCCGCCAGCCCCGCGCCCGCGCCGGCCGCGTCGTCGCCGCTGGGCCGGCTGGACTCCGCTCTCGACACGCCGTCGCGGCCGCCGCGCGTCGCAACACCAGACTCCAAGAAGTTCGCGGCGATTCTACTAGAGAGCAATCCCGTGGAACTTCAGCGGCAGTTGCTCACTTCCACCGTTCAGAATCAGGTATGTTTGGCGCATTTTTTTTTTCACTGTGTCAGCTCATGTTGCTACCGATAGTATCTATTATAAAACCGGGACAAAGGAAAAATGAAATTGAAATTATGGTTTGAATGCTGTATTGTCATTATGCTAGTAAGATTGCGTCAAATTACGCAAACATCGCAATTCCCATCGATTCGTTAAGCGACAAAAAGGTATCACAGTGCGAAACCTATTACTTCTACAAACAGTTTTGTAGACGTTGCTTAAATTAACAAAACCTTTTACATGTTACGTATAGACACGTCTAAGGAAACAGCACAGCGGGAAAACAGTTGGAAAGAAACTTACATCATGACAATTAACACAGAGGGAATGAAAAAAGTGTGTCACAATTTTTTTTTTATGGAATTGCATGAGGTCGTTAATTTCAGAACAAGTGAGGTAACTAAGTACGTGCTGCTTGCCGAAAATCGTTTCTTTAACGAGGATAGTCTAATGCCGTGATGTAATCGTGGTTTCGGCAAAATTGCGCGGAACTGACGAAGAAGCAATGAAGTGTGGCCAAGCGCCATCATTAAGGTTGGTGCACACAACACCAGATGGGCAATACGCTAATGGTCTTCTATAGTCTCGTCACAACGGCCGCCCACGTTTTCAGCAAGCTGGTAATTGCATTTCCTTAGAATTACGTAGTCTCGCGTAAACAACGCCGGTGGGCTCTTTCTCAATTACACGAGGGATAATCTAATAATAAGCTTGACGGTACGATAACCTCATGCATTCTCTAATTGCTTTGAACTAAATAGTCAAATTGCGGAAAAACATAGATAACTGTTTTATTTCAGAACGTCCATTATTTTCATATAGTATACTAAGTTCTAGAGAGATAGTATAGATGAGTAAAATATTTTATTACATAAGGAAACTTAATTAATGCTCGCTTACTCTGGGTTATTATGCCCTAATTAAAAAATAATTAATAAGGTAAATAGATTTTTGCAGAAAGTAGTTTGTTATAAATAACAACGTGAAACTGGTAGCTAATTGTGTATATAAAATAAAATAATACGTGAAACCCATGTGCGAGTGAGAATATAAAACCTTGAATTTATGCGTACTTACTAAACCTAAAAGAAATGATTGCAGTTCTTAGATAATTGGTCTATAATCATCTAAGCTCAACAATCATTTCTAATTTAAAACCACGTCATAAACCTTGGCATATACTGATTGATTGCTAAGGATTTCCTTGTGTTTAGCTGTTAAAAATTACGTAAGTGCACTCAGATTGATTTGATTTTTAAGGTCATATCGCATTCTTTTAGTTCTTTTGTTTATGCAAATGTATGTGAATGTTTTTTTCTTTATTTTCTGAAGTTTATTGAAAAAGTAAGTAAGTTGTGACAAGATTCATGAGGTATATTTATGGTATACATTTTTTAAGGCTTGTTTCGTCTTAATTACAGTTTACTTCGATTTTGAAACAAAAACAATTGCTTTAAAAATGCCATGTTTTTCCTTACACTGAATTCTAAAAATACTTAAGTAAATTAGCTTGGCAACTGGTGTCTTCGTAGGCGTGGGCAAAAGTATATAATCCTACTTCAGCAGAGAATGACGTAATTTAAGACATTGAAAAGGCCAGCAAGTCTAATGAAATTGCAAATAAATGCATTTGGATTCTTTTTGTCCCGATTAAATCCGATTTTAAATGTTAATATAATGATATCAATGGCGGTTAACCAGTGTAAGCTATTAGAAAAGATTTTATTTTACTAACATTTGGTTGATTGGAGGTACCTAGTAAGTTTTTAGCCCCACCACCTATTTAATCGAATACGCAATTTTGACTTTGTGGCCAAGAATCATATTTTTGAAAATAAGCAAGAACAGTTGATCAATTTGTCTGCTTTCTAATTCCTACATAATACCGCGCTAACCCCCTATGGCTAAATTACAATGATTAATATTCATATTATTCAAATGGGTCGATTTACAGTTAGGATTTAATAATAAGCTTACTCAAACGTGTCTATAGAATGACATCAATGTTTTGGATGAAACATAATAAAATGAATGAAAGCAATAATTTCTTTACATATTTTTCCCGTAGATACGCTTTACCTCGTTGCTGTTCCTATTAAAGATTCATTCTTTTACTATCACGGTGACTATCAACTATATAAAATCAACATAATATAAAACAAATCTGTCTAGACAAATCATGTTTTGTAATTAAGAAATATGTGTATTTTGGTTATCATAATTCTGTGTACAATTTAAACGCTGGATTTGTTTTTAAAGCGTATGCAATATTATTTATTTCAGGTGTACTGTGATAGATTAAGACGCGCGGCAGCACATCGAACATTGCTGCTGGAAAGACTAGAGCGGGCGCGAGATCTGAACGAGGACCTTAAATTTAGGGTTTGTACAAACAAACACATTATATGGAAAATAGAATGAAATTATACTATTTAAGGGGTTATCAGAATGTCTAATGAGCTTGCAGTAGGTGGTCAGACCAGCTCTTAAAACAACGATATTTTTGTCTTGCGTTAACACGTCATTTAATGTAAAGGTTTACTAAGTACCCTCGATGTAATTGCAGCTCGAGGAGAAGAGTATAGAATTAGAAGGCGCTCGAGCTCGCGTGCGGCAGCTGGAGGGCAAGTCTCGCAGCGCCGAGAGCTTCGAGCGCAGCCGCGACGCGCACAGCAGCATGCGCGACATGGAGCCGCTGCCCATCCCCGACGGCGCCGACGACGACGAGGCGCGCATCTCCGAGACGCCGCGCCGCGGCCGCCCCAGCCGCATCCCGCTGCACACGGCGCACAAGGGCGCCGCGCCGCGCCCGCCCGCCGCCGCGCCGCCGCGCCCGCCGTCCGCGCTGTCGGCGCGCTCGGCCGCGTCGGCCCGCAGCCGCGCGTCGGCGCCGCCCGGCAGCCCGGGCCGCCGCGAGCCGGGCGCGGCGCCGGCGCGGCGCGCGGCCGCCGCTCACGACAACAAGGTGCGCGGCCGCCCCTTCTGGAGTACCTGGTTCTCTAAAGATTCCGGCTCGTAGCCGAGTGCTAAACCCTAAACCCACCGTGTGATCGTGCACTATGACTCGCTAACTGTCGTGACCCTATAATCTCATGTTGGTTTTGGTTGTAAGCGCGCGGGACGCGAGGCGCCGTGACCGCGAGCGGCCGCCGCGTCGCACATGCCATTATGTCGATCGTAAGTTTTGTTTTCGTTTTCGCTTTAGTTCTAGATCCTTGGTTTTACCATAGTATGGGTATTTACGATCATTGATAAAGCACATGCCTTATCTTTGCTTTCTTTCTATGTTGGAGGGTTACCGAATATATAAAAAGGAAGAAGAAATAAGATATAAACCTTGTCAATGTTCGTGAAGAGCTACGTAAATCCGATATAGTTTCTTATTTAGTAGATCGTTTCGGTGCGTAGTGCAGGAAGCATGCTCTTACTAATAACACGTTTGTTACTAATGATCATTAGAACAGAACACCTGTGATGGCTTAAAAATCCTTTACCTATAGTTTAACAATGTGCTGTCAAATATTGGTATACTTGTATTGTATACCTAATGGTATACATAATCTTAGTTATTGCATTTTGTAATCTTGATTTCAAAGGGGTTATTTTGTGCAGTAATTTAATTACTATATTCAACCCCGCATTATATAGCATGCTCTAATTTTTTTATTAATATAAGTTATTAATTATGAGATTTTTATGCCACACATACATAAAATACCCAAATACCTACTAATATCTTGTTGTTTGTAAGGGTTTCGTGAAACGGTATTGGCTGTTTGAAAATACGACTTAAATGAGTTCTTAATCTTTTTTATTTATATATTTATTGACCTTTTTAGTTTATTCAATTTTTCATTGTTTGGAATTCTTGCAACCTTTGCTGTTTATTTTCTATTTTTCCGTCGCATTATTTTTCTGCCAATGCCCTGCTCGAAACTCGTTGGAGTGGGTTACATTTATAAATTTGTTTTAAGTTTTTTCCTTCATTAAGTATAAATTATATTTCAAGTTTTAGAATCAATAGAAATCGCAATGATTACACAATGAAACTATGAACACATTTCAGGCCTGACCTTAATGGTAAGTGTAAAACAAAACATAATACATTATCACGTATTTGCCACTGGAGTTAATTAGAAACATCACTTTAGTTTGTGTTTATTTTGTTTGGCTCCTTATATTAATTTGTTTGACATAGTGGCATAATGGCAGATTGGCTAACCACGATGTAAACTTTAAAATACCCACGATGCTGTGCACAGTTGATCAAAACGAGTTTAGACGATTTTTGGTGCACAAATCACACTTTCTTGTGTTATGCCCTTCCGGGTAACGTAGTAAAAGTATAATTTTATACCTAATACTGAAATAAGGCTAACTAATGCTTCGGCTATTCCCACTGCTAACAGGCTTATTTTCCGCCTGATCTTAACTAAGCATATAATATCGGGGCTATATACAGGGTAAGATTTTTGAACTGATTTAAGGTGTAGTTAGTTGCACACCACCATGTGCTTAAGCACTGAAATTGAAATGGGATCGCACTGTTTGTGATGTTGTTATTTGTAAATCGTTGCTGAACGCTGAAATAAAGGCATATTTTTAAAATATGGGTTAGGAAAATTTATATGGACATTATGATGTAATTTTTTTTAAGATATAATTTATGCGAGTCCCGCGTTATTACTTAAATAATATGTGAAACGTTTGTGAAATCTGAGAATTATAAACAGTCTTAGAGACTATTATACAAAAAAGTAAGTAATGAAAGTTTCATTGTATTGTCCGATTAGGACATTACGGTAAAAGAGTTCAGGTTTAGAAACGATTTTCGCAGTGTTAATCCGAGCCACACATGCTATCAACATGTCTAGAAAATTTCAAATTTAAAGTTCGTAAGTCGCACACGCAATAAACGTATATTTAATTTAGTACAAAAAATTGATCGGTTTAAAACTGGCATGTTGGTGACGTGTGCGCGATGTGGGAATCGCGTAATGAGTGCGGACTGTTGGCAGAGCGCGGCGGAGGCTCGCGCGGCGTGGCAGTGCGCGGCGCAGTACGTGCGGCGCGCCGGCCGCCTGCAGCCGCTGAGCGCGGCGCTGCGCGCGCGCCCGCTGCCCGCCGACCTCTACCGCCTCGCCTACGAGAGCCCGCACAACCTCGCGCTAGAACTCTCCAAGTCAATCCTCTACGAAAACGCAGACTCCGTAGACAGAACCATCAAGTCGCTGAACTCCCGCGACGACTCGCTGTGGAACGGCAAGCCGCAGCAGTATTTTGAGAGCATGAATTACGCGCGCGGCGATTTAGATAACGAGGATTACGATACAGATTCTCTAGCGTGAATGCGTAAGATTGGGTGACGCGCAATATTTTAACCAACGTTAACGATTTTTATTCAAAAATGGAACCAACGCTCTAGACATCGGCGGTTTCTAGTGCGTAATCGATTAAGTGCAGTGCATTCGCGACAGTTTTTTTTTACCTATATTTGCGGGTCGACTCGATACATTTAAAATGTGTGCGTGTAACTACTACTACTTAGTATTTTCTTAATATTTCTTTGAATTCCATTATTTCTTTATCATTCCATATCAAAAGGCACACCTTTTTATGAATGTTTCGAGTGATCTGTGATATTTATTTCGGATGTAATAAAATGCTGCAATTAGAGCCGAGGCAATATATACTCCATTTAAATAATGTAATAAGTACTGTCTAATCATAATGTTTTCATTTTTTATAATGGCATTTAAAGTTATGAAATTTTTCTCCTGTAAATTATGTTTACGTTAGAAAAAATATTAGTGAAATATTCCATAATGAATTTAAAAATGTTTTATGCAAACGTCTGTTGCTATTTATGTTTACTAAAACATAAGCTGCTGTGGCGAATTATGGTAGCTATTTAACACAATTATTGTCATTCCTAAGTCTTTAACATTACCGGCAGTCGGACATACGCCAAAAATTATATCGTTTTGTTCGATTGGTTGGTAATGAGCTAAAGACAGACTGTAGAATCAAATGAGTGAGAGCTTGGAACGACTGTAGCAAGGCTGTGAAAACTGAAGTGTGCTTGACTGGTGAAGATTAATTAGCGATAATTAGCAAATAAATTAAATGGTTCACACGGTAAAACTTGGTGTGGCGATTAACTTATATATAATTATACTATTGTTGTTGAACTTTGTCCAAACGTCCTAATCTGATCGTCCTAAAGCGACATGACTGCCTGAGTTAACTGTAATATTGTCAAATTAGATCCAATAGCCTACGTTCCATTACAAGGCAGAGCTCGGTAACATATAGTAGAGACTGATTTTGTATAAATCTAAAACATAGTGATATGCTTATACCAAGGGAGCCGAAACTCCAGTTAAGAGTCTATATGAAAATGTTTCTTACCTAAGTTTAAAGCTTATGCATTGTAAAAATAGATGCTAAGAATTTAAAAGAGTAACTATTAATTATATTATTATTCAATTCAATAGTGTAAATGACTGTATTTTATGTAAATTAAGGTTAACGTTAAAATAATAAGTCAACTGTTTATTGTACAGCTTTATCCACTCTATTTGTAAAAAATATTAAGCCACTTTAAGATACTCATAATAATATCTAGTTGACTTGAATCTAGTTGATGACGTATGTAAATTGTACAGAAATCATATCGCATTATACAAATTCTTCAAATAAATTTGTTCATATCAAATGCTTGTTTCATTCAAATAGTTTATTAGACAAACATAACATCACAAAACGAAAACATAACAAGACATAACAATTCAAACTAGTCGAAAGTAAACAAAAACTAAATTGTAATAGGTAGGTACATATGTACTTCAAAATGAATAAAAAATGTTTATTAATCAAATCTGGGTCCCAAAATAATATCTCTTATTTCCAAAGTCTCTGGATCTTTACGGACTATAATAAAACCGTGATGTTTTAATTCTGTAAAAAAAGAAAAATAAAGTCTACACACATCACGTCTTTATCCCTTAAAGGATTGACATAATCATTAGTCATGACTCAAAGGCCAATTTCTTTTTTGGAAAACTGATAGAATTGAGATTCCAAGATAGAGATAGGTTTGCTGGATCATCGCTTACAAAGGGACCCCATGTTTATAAGACTCCCGTGATTAGATTTAACAGTCAGTGCGAGGAAAGAAGCAGCTATAGCAGAAAATGTTTTTTATTTACGAGACAAGACCCTGCGCTCCCTCTATCGGCTTGCTTTTTGCAAATTTTGATGATTTATACTTACAGATGGCAGGCGATGCAATGTAGCTGCATTCCTTATTCGATACAGATTCAAAAATTATAAAATTATATACGCATTGTACCTATCAGTAAAACAAATAATGTAAAAATTGATATTTTTACATTATTTTACATTATTTGTTAATAATTTTGCAGCCAATAAATTTTATATGAACGAAACCCTCCAGACCAGAAACTCAGGTCGTTAGTTTTGTTTTGACCAAAATACTGCTGGAACCAACAAATAAACAAAAAAAAGAAAGCGTTTGCTCAGGTACTTACTTAAAATAGAGCTGAAACAGCGAGCGGCGATCACATTTTTATATTCTTGTAAAATCGGTCCTCTGTTCATTAGGTACCACACAGTGATTGGTTGTTTGGGACCACGCTTTATGGCTTTCATGATTTTTGTCATAGTTCCTACTGTTCCCCATTGTTCGCTGTAACAGATAACATCATTAAGCTAATTCAAAAGCAAGCAAGCTTAAGCTTTTATTAACATAAGCAGTACCTACTTAGCAGTGTAGAACTGCGAAGAAGAATACATATTTTTGTTTTTGCCTTCTTATCCGGCTGAATCATAATATTCATTATTCATAAGAATAGCTGCTTCTCTTCGCGGCTTTCTTTTACATTTACGTCCCGTTTACATCTTCATCACTCTGGAGAGGAGCCCCGGGTTAGCCCTTGACCACGTATGCTGGATTGGATGAGTCAGGTTTTACACCAAGCGACTCCCATCTGACCTCCCGTATTAGACATGCTTGTCACTTGTTTTTCCTCACCGTAAGAGTATTGGTTAGTTTTTAAACTAATGTACATAACTTCGAACATTATCAGTGGTTCAAGGCCGATGTGGGATTTGGACCTTTGCCTTTATGCCAAAACGCATTTTAACCGGACACTTATCGATTCTACCACCGACGCTCATTTGACCTTTTCTGCGCGGCTTTATTCGCGTGTAAATTGTGGCCTGATTTTTCTGATAATCTATCCTTTTTCTGATAATCCTCAAATCCGTTCCATATATCTTGCGTGACGGCTAAAGTGTATGCATTTATAATAAGAATGAAGTTACTGCCATAAGAAAGATTCAACCAAATGCAAGTTGCTATTACCGAATTTGTCTAATAGAATCCGTAGTCTTATCCGAGTCCCCTAAGGACACCTTCGTTCTATCTAAGCTCCCTAAAGGAGTTTCAGATCCCTCACTTCCACCTCTCTTTGCGGTCCTCTCCGTCAAGGATTCAGGATTTGTTTCAGTAACGCGCGGTTCACATACATCCGCTAAGCCAGCCTGTTCCAACATGCTCAGAACAGTCCTCTGGGACTTGTTAGGAGATTTTGTGGGAGACTGCTGGTTCAATGGGTGTGGTATGTTCTCTTTTTCTGCTTCTAGAACGTAAAAACTCTTGAAAAGTGACAACGAAATTATTGTAGGTATATATACTTATAAAAAGTGTTCCTGATAATCGGACCCGAGTAGAAAAAAACTAGCCCAAATCCTTAATCAATTTCAGACTTTTGGGCTAACAAATACATAAATCTTTCACTTACCTGCAGTAGCTACTTCTGCTTCAATAGCCAGCTGTTGACTCAGTCTGAATGATGCAAAATCTGAGGCTCGAAGTCTCTTACGCTGGATAGGAATAAAAGGTTATATTTTGACCTTGGTTTAATAAAAAAATAGGCAGCAATTACTTGAAAAATGCCTCTTACCGATAAAGTATCAACATCAGATTTCCTCTTTTCAGCCTGTGAGAGAGTGTCCAACTTTTGCGTCGGCATGTCTGATATATCAACTTCTATCTGTACAGGCTGTTCTGGTTGCATCGGTTGATCAATCAAAACCCCTGCCGCTTCTTTGGTAGTGTCCAATTCGCCCGGAGGCTCGACTTGTTGATCAACTGGTTGATGAGTTGGTTGAAGGACACCCTGAACTACGATTTCCTCCTCAATTCTTTCAAGAACCGATCTTTCGCGGGGTCGAAGCGATCTGTGTATTCTCGGTTCCTGAAAAAGGTTTCATCCCTTCGAATTCATTCATAAAATGCTAGGCTTTCCTGAGGCAGACATTGCAAACATCACGTAAGTAATTCATAGGTTAGCACCATACACAGGACATACATTTATGAACAACAATTCTCAATACCTACTCCGACACTTGAATTATCAACGCTTCGATTCTCAAACTCCAACGGTCAAACTCTACCCAGGTGATGTTTTTTCAAATGCACCGACACTTTCGACTTCAGAGTGCCAGAACAAGACTAGTAACATCTCCAAAAAACTTTTCTTTTTGCGTTTGTTGGCCCTATTTCCTTGTCACGGTTTTGTTTGGTAGGTACAGAAAATTAACACAACACAATTTTTCTTAAAACACAGTTTACATATCAATTTAAAAGTTCTAACCTCCATTTCCCTTTTGACGGCCAGTTGATTCGCAACAACTCCTAGATTCCTCAAAAACAGCCGAGTTATTGCGTTCGCAATGTTGTATTTAAATTTGTAACCGCCGTGCGCCGGCCTTCGGAAATACAAGTCTACGGGTAGTCTTAACTGGATCACATCATCTGTAGGGTCCTGTAAAATGTATGAGGGTAGATGACAAAACTGTAAAAAAATACATAAAAAGAAAAATTGATTTTGGTAGAAATTTCCTAATAAGAAGGTAGAATGGATTTTCATTGAAACAAGAGGCGATAGATGACCCTATCATCGTAAATGGTCTTTATTACACATATATATTAACTTTTTTTAAATAAACCAAAAATACATTAAAATATAAAAAAATTATTTATACTTCGCATCGTAATTCAACTGTGGGGTTATTAATTCTTGCATGCAGTATATTGGCGCTAATTTTCGTGTTCTTGTCAATTATCAATTTGTTCATGCGACGACGCTTTGTTGGTGGTTCTTCCAGCTCCTGGGATAAGAAGAAATAAATTTTATATCTTATAAACTCTACCAACCGGAACTTTATAATCTACATTTATTAAACCCTCCGCAGATAATAAAAACTTGAAGGCATTTAAAAAAAATTGGTAAAAATTGTAATTTCCCGCGTTAAAATTTGATATAAAGGAGTTGTTTTATTTTGATTTCAAAGTGGTTTTACGTTTGTAGCCATTAAATTTCTTCATCTACTACTAGAAAGCTTCAAAAGAGTGCTTAAAATTGGTTACACACTTCTAGATAGTGGTCATAGAAGGACGCAATTGAAATAAAACATACAAAGCACTTCAAATCCAAACCAAAATTTAAGGCACCTGCAGTTCAATTTCAGCTGGTGGTTCTGGAATTGTCTGCATGCGCGAAATTTCTGCTTGTTCTTCAGTTACTATCGGCGCTTCAATCCTTGTAGGGTCAGGGGATGGTCTGTAACACGGAATATTACGCGTATATTTTTTAATCGTAAGAAATAAAGAAGTACCTACCTAAATAAATGAAATTTCTAACTCCATATCCGCAACGCAGCGGACGCGGCTACTAGGATAGGTTATGCTAAGATTTCATCCACGAAGATCCACTTTTCATAATTTTACAAACTAAAAAAAGGCTGTTAACAGGAAAAGAATGGACAGTAGGCGGAAAATAATGAAAGTGGGATGTGGGATATTTTTCAATACCTACATGTGAATTTGCTTTTGCAGTGCAATAGAAAGTTATGCATAGCATTGTATTATAATATTCTCTAGTAATCTCTACTTTTATATGTTAACTTATTGAATTTAAATAAGGTATCTAAGTTTATCATTGACTTTATATTGTAACACTAGGATCTACATTTTTTTTTCTGAGAGTTAACTGTTACGAAAAAATACGATTGATATAAAAATGCCACATCTATTAATTGATTAGGTTTAATAAAAGATGTGGCGCAAAAAGTTAAAACTATTTTTTCAAATGTGATATTTTAGCGTCATTGTTGAAAAAAATAAGTACTAACTTATCTGTTTGGGGAACAGGAACAGGAATGTCAGGGATCGAGATTTCGGGAATTTCAGGAATTTCTGTACAAACATAAAAACTGGATACTTAATTCTTACGCTAAGGTAAATAATATCTTCTTCAGAAATCTACTTGAACGTGTAAAAACTATCTGTCTTAGAAACTTCAACAGAGATGACCAATAGTAGCTACCAATAAAGAAACGAGTAGGTAGTTGTTAAGACTATGTCCAAGACTCTTGGGCCATTATAAGTCCCCCGAACCATTTGCCAATGTTGCCAATCGATTGTCATTTTTGAAAATAGAGCTGGTAGTGTTTCATCAATCAAAAATTTGGATAAGATAGGTAAAAGTAACCAATACTAAAGGAACTAAAAGTGCATTCCACTACGCACCTTTTATCTTACTTAATACCTTTTGATATGGTAAATATAGCAATAGCCTTTTAGTGAGTGATGTTACCAATGATTTTTTACCTAAATTAATTACGTAGGTTCCCGTAGGGATCGTGAGAATGTAAAAATGAAGTGTTTTTACATACCTTTTTCAAAATCGCCAGCAGCTAATAAATCTGGGTTGGTTGCTGAAATAACATTACGATAAATTAGAATTTTTTGAAGAATTTTTACCTTCACTTAATAGGTATTGAAATCTCTAAAGGCATAAAAGGCACGATCCTGGTGTCAGGTCAGGGTTGTATATAAATCCTCCTTATGAGGCAACCTTATAGGGATTCCATATTGGGACAAGGTTCAATTGCCTGAACGTGCAGTTTTTCTAACGAAGTTTCGATCTGCGTGCATCATAGGTAATTTTTAATGAAATCTATCTATTACAAAATTACTTTCTCTGAAACCATTTAACAGTCAAGTTAGACTAGAAGGAACTCTGCAAGTAGGTAAGTATACAAACATTTACGAAACATAGTAAGGTCCAATTCCGCGGCAGCTTCCATTTGCAAGTCATGCGCCGCGAGGCGGCTCTTGTCGAGCTCGGACACGTCGAGCGCGGCGCCGCGCGCACTCAGCTGCTGCGCGGGCGCATCCGCGTGCAGCATGGTTTCTATTGTGCGGTCCACCAACAGCTGCAATGCTTGTCCCGGATGCTCTTCACCGAATCCGTCCTGTGTAATAATTTCCCATTTTTTATATCTTAATGTCCCAGGATTTTAAGTCTTTTCGTAAGTAGACATATATCTAGCTAGTTCCTGTTCCTGTGAGTTGGGTGAGTGTTGAGTGAATTGTGGGGTAATAATTGAGTTAAAGATAAGGTTAAAGCAAAACATAAGGGCCACACTATCTAGTTCCCATGGATGTCGTAAGAGGCAACAAACGGGAATACCGAAGCAATTTCTCATAGAGCCAATGTCAGCCAAAGCCAATGCAGAGAGATCCCCCTATTTCTCGAATCAAGGATGTTGATACCATTGCTAATGTTTTAAATCAAAAATTTTTTGCCATCTAAACATCTACACAAACAAAAGGTTTGTACTTACATTCGATGGCAGTTGATAATCAGGTATTGCTGATTCTTTTAATGTTATATCTTGTATGTTATCCACTACATTTCCACTATTCTGTAAAAAAAACCTTTTTTATTATTTATATTAGTTGTAACACCAGTACTAGTAGGTTTATTTCTCAAAGAAATTGTTTTTATTGTTGAGTGGATATTCAGGCAGGTTTTTTTGGAAATATTACAAACCTGAATTAGTTGGGCTATTTGTTGCTCATTTTCAGGCTCCGGTACTACCTCTTGTGGTTGCTCAAGAATTAGTAAAGGCTGTAGGGCATGCTCATTCAATGTTACCTCTGCTATATGCCATCTGTTAAAAAAGAACAAAAAATAGAAAGGTGGCAAATATACATGCCACTATGACACAAAAATTGGGTCATGCTCAAAACAAGTTTTCTTGTATCCTAGGGCAGGTATTATGACGAATGCTAGTATATAGTGCCAATAATAGGTACAACCCCAACACCACAAGTGCCCCTTAGGGCAAGCAAGACACATAATCAGTTTGAACTTCATTTTTCTTTAACTTTTTAAACTTTTTACCTGAAACTTTGTGTATATAGTAGAGAAGGTAAGGTACCTCTAATAAATACTTACTTTTTATTGGCATGTCTGAATACGCTAGCGTTTGTCATACATAGATCAACTGAAATCAAAACAGATACAGAATTAAGAAATTATTTTGAAAACATCTTTATTCATAATTTTTAAAACCTACATTATACAAAATTAACAACATACTTACCAAGATATAGAGAGACTTTTCGTTGATAAAGCCTCACAAGACCGCGCAATAGCTGAGAACTAAGACGAAGAGAAAACCTATTGACTGGCCGCCCGGATTCGTTTGTCATAACATGCAACAAATCGTCGCTGAAAGGTGTAAATCGTCATGACATCACTTAACATTTTTATAATTAATCAATAATAATATTTATAGCATACGTAATAAGTTTTACCATATTTTTCTAACATCGTGAGACCACACTTGTCTTTGCGATATCGTAGCAAAACGCTCCGGCCACGAATCAGCAAGCCAACACAAATAAAATCTTCCTCCTCTTTTTAACGACTCAGCCGGATAAAACATTTTGAAAAAGCTTGATATTTTAAAAATTCCAATGAAATCCTCAATCGCATCGGTGATAAACCTTGTCTTGGGAAGGAGGGAATGGAATGGGACGCCAAATTTCCCGCCAAATATTTTTAGTTATAATAAGTTTTAGGGACAGGCCAAGATCAAAACCCATGCTGCCTAATCGTTGGTTGTCGACTCTACACTAAAATGTGAACTGGAATGGAAACTACATAATTACCTACTCATTATTCAGAATGATAAAATGATTTAGTATAAGCTTTTTTTTTTAAATCCGTGTGTTTAGACTGAAAAATGATTTCGAGTGACCTATTTTTTTTAAATCCGTTCTACCTTACGATTCGCCAAATCTTTTCCTGGAATTCCCTCCCCGCCCCTCATCTCTTTCCCGATATATATGTCGCAGAGAAATGAGGATATCAGAGATTTCACGAAATCCCTAGGTATACCACGAAATCACGGAAGATGGTGAATATTATTACTATTTAATACATCTTCTTACTAAAAAATTATTAGTGATATGACAAAATACTATACTTCAATCTAGTGATATATCATTTCACTCATCTAAATCTAGTAAAATAAAGAATAAAAAAGGTTCGTGCTTAGTCCTTTTAAAAGTACTTACAAAATTATTAACCTAATCTAACCTTTTTTTTACGTGTGGAAAGACCTTCGTCTACCCGGCCAGGTACGGGAAGTCGGACGGGTTATGTGGGGCTTGAACCCACTAAAACCATCGCCTACCGCTTCGTTGCCAGGAGCATTAAGCTGCGCTCATATTCGTGACGCGGCGGCCGCTTCCTTCCGCTCCCACTTGTGTCCGTTTGGGTAGAGAGAGGGAGAGAGATACATTGGACGATTTTTACTCGGAGGTTTCCGTTTTTCTGACATTTCACAAGATTTAATTTAATGAAACGACATTTCAGTGACTATTTTAGTAAGAAGGCGTCGTAAATAAGAATATTCAACATATGCTGTGATTTCGTGATATCCCTAGGGATTATAGGGAAATTTCTGGTTACTTCATTTTCCTGCGACATATACAACTTGGGGATTTTCAAGGCAAGGTATTATTCGAGTTGGCGTGAGGTATCATCTTGCTTAATACCTGACTGATTGAAGTTAAACGCCAAGGTTGAGATTATTTTTATAAAATATGTTTCCTTTTCCTTCCTTTCCTTCCTACTAAAGAAGCTTAGAACTAAATATCAGTCAAGTGAAAGGTTTGTCAACTTTATACTCTTATTATAATGATAAGTAGGTAAGTTTCGCTGGTAATTCTTTTTCTGTTGAGTTCCGTTGGCTGAGTTGGAAAAGGTTAAAGTCACATTTTTCCAAAATAAAATTGAAATCAAAATTATTAACTAATAATTTATTTATAATTATAGACAGTTAGCATTTGTACAACAAAAGGAATTTGAGACTTATAAAAAAACTACACACGAAATGAAAGTGGTTACAAGAGATACTACAAGTATGTGATAAATGCAAAAAACTTAATTGACAGAATACTTGAATTCTCTTCCGGCACTTTCCACTGCTGCTTTAAGTCGTTCCAAGCTATTTCTATTAAAGAATTCAGTTTTTACGCCATAATCTAACGCGGTTTTAAGGGCATTCTCTGCTTCTTCGACTCTGTTATTGATCAAATGAATATTTATAAGGCGGGAATATGCGTTGCCAACTGAACCTAATGATAATTCCTTGTTCGTTTTCAAGATACTGATAAGTTTTTCAATTAATTGTGGCTCCTGTCTTATATGGCATTCTTGAAGAAGTCTTCTGAACACAATAACGTTTGATTTGTTCAGACCACTTTTCCATAGAGAATCTGCCTGTTGGTCTTTGCCAGCCAGTAAATATTCCATCCACAACAGATTTGCAGGTGTGAAGAATCCTTTCGATGCTGCCACTTCTGCAATTTGATGACCTGAAAATAGAAAATAACTATTTTTTATAATTTGCTAAACAATGCATACTTACAGGTATAAAAAAAACATTAAGTTGTGATATGTTTAAATTATCAGAGAAAAAAATTATATGAATTAAGTACATCAACTTCTTAGCTATTTATTTACACCTTCATGTATGGAACATTTACCAGCTATATGAGTGCTGTCTCCATTCGAGGTAGTTATTCACTTTCCATTTTATTGTGAAGATTTATTACATCTTTGATTGAAAAGTATGAAAAGAACTTACATTTAGCAACTAAATTCTCATCACTAACGATTGAAGCTAAAGCACTACTCCTGGGGAATTTCCTCAAAGCTTCTTCTAGTTCAGCCTCTGTTTTTGCATTATTCACCTGTTCCAGCAAACTATTAATATGCTGGGATCCAGAGCCGCTATTGAACACAGCCAAAGTCAGCTTATCATCATATGTTATCTTCCTTCTCAGCGATTCATTTGCAAACTGGCCAAGTTCTTTTATTTTCTCAACATTACCTTTTTCAGAGAGTGTTTTCAACAGAAATTTGAGAACGTTTGATTTGGGTGTAACACCTTCTTTGAAACACTTTATTGCCAAATCCATTCCTTCCTCGGGTTTCCCGTCTTTGACGAGACTCTCGATTTGGTTACTTATTTCGGTTTTGGTTGGTTTATCTGCAACTATTTTTGGCTTCGCTTCAGTTAGAACAGATTTTTTTACATTTTCTTCTTTTTCATTGGGAACAACAAACGGGACTTTTCTGCTCTTTGACTTCAGATGTTTTCCGAGATAAATGAGGAATTGATCGCTTGGTATCTCGCCTTCCTCTTGAAGTACAGTCCAGAGCCCTATGGCTTTGTCAGTTTCATCGGCTTTACAGTATGTGACTAGGAGGTGGTAGAAAATATTGGAACGATCAATATGGGAGAGTTCTTTAGTCGCTTCCAGTAAGCCCTCGAGGTATTCTGATTTGCCTTCCTGCAAAGGTTAAATTAAAGCTATAATGGGTAAAATATAAAAAATATGTGAAAAATACCTACATAAAGAATATTGTAAGGTTTATCCTATTTAGCATATTCTTAGGGTAGTGGTAGGGGCATACGGTACTTGACACGCGGGCGGAGTCACGGACGAAAGCTCATAAGGAACATTGACAAGAAAAGTTACCTCGACATATCGCAGGCAGGCGTCGTCAAGTCTCTTGTTCCGCGTCTGCAAGCCCGGAGTCTCCAGGATGCGGCGCGCCTGCCTCAGGCGACCGCATTCAACGAAAGCGAGGACCAAATCGTGAAGGATGTTCACCTCACCATGGATCTGAATAATTTAAAGATACAGTATTTTTTTTATTTTTACCAGCTATCTGACCAACTCCCTTATTCATTAATGGTGAAAGGCAATGTATTATCTTCTCTCCTTATAACCATAAAGTTAGAGAGAGGGATGATGAGAAATACCGCCCTGTCAACGATGATGATAAAAGGTATCCAGGAGGGTAAAGGTATAATTTTATCATATACCATGTGAGATTCGAAATATATTTTCCATTTAATGCTCTTTGACCTTATTATGTTTACGTTAATGTGTAAATTTCAAAATAAATATGTACATATAGTATAATCATGTATTTATCGCTTACGGACTGGAAAGAGCCAATAAAGACTTGAACACATTCAGCTGGATGGCTAAATGATAGATTTGAATAATGACAGGTTGTTTGCCTGTCGCGTAAAAGAAGAATCCAAAGTTCCCCCTTTCTTTTGATTGACTTTAGCAATCTGCACGGGAAGAGAACCAGCTAGCACACTATGTTTTTTCTTCGCTACCAAGCCAGCATGGAAGCTCAAATTAAAAGATATATAAATTAATAAAAAATTTGGACTTTTAATACCTGAGTACTTAAATCGGCTAACCACTGCAGCTTAGAAGCATCTTCCTTTAAAATAAGTGCCTTCATGAGTTCTCCTTTCCAAGGAGTGCTTCTGTACTTCTTACAACACTCTTCAAACTCGTTAAGAGCACCCTCTATATCGTCTTTCAACACATGAGCCTTGATGCTTGGTCCCAACATCACGTTAGAAGCCTCGACATAGTTATTTTCTATCAGCAAATTGGTTAATTCCTTCACCTAAAAAACAGATTACTGATTAAAATCTTAAGTTGCTGAAGAAACACTGATAAATATTATTTAAATTGTAAACTACTTAAAATGATTCAATAAAAACATGTTGCTTACTTTTGCATCTTCTTTTTTCTCTGCCAAATAGTTCAACATTTGCCAACATTTAGAATTGTATACAAAACCAGATGCATCATCATCCTGCGGTAATTTGTTTTCCTTCAAAAAATTCAAAGCTTCATCAAATCTGTCGGCCCTTATCAAGGCGTAAGCCATTTGCACCAACTTAAACTTGTTCAAGACAAAATCTGGATTTTTTTCATATATTTGATCCTTACATTCATTAGCCTTTTCAATTTCATCATTTTGACAATAAAATTCATAAAGTTGCGCTAAAATAGCGGGACTGAGTTGGAAATTATCTGCTTTTAATTCTTCTAGATAACTTTTCATTTTAGCAACATTGTTTTCCTTTATATATGCTGTGAGCAATTGTTTTTGAAGGCGATTTACGTTTGTACCCTCCTTTCCTTTCAGGCGTTTAATTAGTTGTTCTAACTGTATGGAATTCCATGGTCCTGACTCGCGTTTCACGCTTTCGACGGGTGCTAATTCTAAATCACTTGATGTAAGCTGTGTAAGCAATTCAGATAAACTAGTAGTCATTTTTTCGCCTAAATACAATTGAATAGCTTCTGCAGACTCTGAACTTATTCTTATGCCTTTTGAATAAACCTTTCTAAGGAGTTCTTCACACAATTCTCCTTTTGACAATAGCTTCACAGCAGACTTTACTAAACGCCCTGCTTCAATTACATCTCTCTCATCTTTTTGGAGTTCATCATTTGAGTCCTCTTCTTGGGACAGTTGTCTACTACTAGTTATGTGCAAAATTGTAACAAAAGAGTCAATATCTTTTGTTTTACTCAGCGCATTAAGAAGAGGTCTTGCGAGTATATTATATTGACCTCTAGGATGATATTCGACAGCGATTTCAGTTGCAGTTTTCAATTTTCCAGATTCCAAAAGCTCTAACATTACATTTCTTGCGCACACTATTGTGGGAATGCCACTGATTTGCAATTTCAGTATAATATTCTGAGGTGTGTCTTTGCCAATCATATATGGAATGACATACTCTCTCAGAGTTTCACTTGATGGCACAATATTCTCTGAAGCCATATTCCTCAAGAGTTGCAGTACTCCTTCTTCATCACCTTCTTTACCTTTCTGTGCTAACAACGGCCAATAATAATGTTGGCGAATTTCTATGCCGCTTTTTTCAATTTCCTTGAACAGTTTTAGAGCCAATTCAGTTTGTCCTAATTGTAGCGCAACTTCGGTTGCAATGTAAAATGCGTTCGGTACCAAATCTTCATCTTGTAAGTCTTTACAAGTTTTGATAATAGAATCTACTGGTCTACCAAGTTTCAAAAGGTGCTTTACAAAGAATGCTCCCTTGAACAATGTGTCTTCAGTGTTTGTAGATTTAGGCATTGTTGTCATGATTTTCTTGGCAGTCTCATCTTGACCCTTGTTGAGAAGACGGAATATAACATTGCAAACTTCTTGATTGTACCCAACACTCTTCAAGAGATGTGGGAACAGTTGTTCCACCTTATCTCCATGACCCCCAAGAGCTAGTTGTTCTGCTATATCTAGAATATCCTGAAATTAATAAATAAACTCATAAATATATATAAACAAATACCTTTATCATAAGAAAATTAACAAGGACCAAAGATAAGAGAGAATGTTATTTTTCATAGAGAAACACTCAACAGCCAATAGTTGTGGGCCTGATAGACACACACTCAATCAATGGGCAGGGACATAACAAACAGAATCACAGCTATATTTTAACAATTGATTATTTTTACTCATCCTCAGATATATAGAATTGGGGATGACTAATTTAATATTCATTTTTGTAAAGAACAAATTGATTTGAAATAATACCTTATCAGTAAAATAAGCATCTTTTTCTGTAGCAGTTTTGATTACTTCTTCAACACTGGCCATATCCCCTTGTTTAGCATAGCCGCAAGCCAGTAATGTGTAAGTTTTGTTTGAGGGCTCCAGTCCAGCACCGGCCATTGTTTGTAAAACTGCTTTTGCTCCTTCAGTATCACCATGGAACGCATGACCCATTACTAAGGCATTCAATACTGGCTCTGACACTGGGAAGTTAAGTTCTCTCATCTTTTCAAGAACTTTAGTGGCACCCTCTACATCACCTTCTTGACAATATCTCCACATGAGCCTTTGGTATGTAACTCTAAAACAAAATAATGTTTGACTTGGCTGAGATGTATTTCATCAAATTAATACCAGTACCAACTCTCTTTGCTTAGTGAAAACATGCTTGACATGATTTGAGCAACAAACATGTAAAAGATGTTTTGTGTATTGGTTATTGTTCTTGTATTTTATTAAAAATAATAAGAAAAGTATTCTATACTACTGCAAAACATGTGTTCAAATGAACTCAAGGATGCTTACCTGTTTGGTTGTAATCCTTTCTTTTCTAACTCCTCCAAGAACTTGGCCGGTGAGAATGGATGTTCGTTTTCGATGTACACCCTGAGCAATGCATTGTAGTGGGAGATATCCATTGGAATCCCTCGCTCTGTGAGCACATTCCATATCTTCTGGACCAGCAGGGTTCTTTGTTCTGGCAATTCTTCTGGTACTAACTCTCCTAAAAATATAAATTAGAAATATAATATTTTTTTCTGTAGTGAAGGTACTATTTCCATACTCAATTGATTAAAGAGCAGTTTAGTGTTTAACTTTGACATATTTGTGGATAATTTTGTTCGAAGGATGATGCTAATTTGTGAAAAATAAACATAGTTACAGTATGTCTTGTTTCTGGTGGGTGAGGAAAACTAACTTATTTGCTCAAAATTTCTGATGTATTTTATTTGCAAAAAGATGGATCCATTACTGTGAGATAATGTTACATAAAAAGGTAGGTATTTAAAACATACCGCAACATCTTATGACAAGTAACGATTGTGAGCTGGTAATATTGTTTTTGGCTCTTATTTCATCAAAAATTTCATCAATATCTTTCTTGGAAATCCTGCCGAATCTTCGAACTTCAGAGTCCAATTTCTGTAGCAGTGGTTCTAAGCTCTCTGTCTTCTTGGATGTTGCATAGTCTCTTACTAGTGCACTGAAAATTAGTGATTAAGTCAAAAGTCATGTTGAGAATAGAGCTATATAGTAGCTTATGTAAATAGTAGATATGTGGAAGGATTGCCTTCTTCGACGTTGATGACCTATCTATTGTTATGAATGCTAAAAACTAATAATAAACAATAGAACAATTTATGTTACAATTTCCTACTCACTTGTTAATTCCACATAAAGTTTTTGGGTTAATTAGAGAATTTGTCTCGGCAGCTTTGGCACTATTAAGGATAAGTGTTCTCGCCGCACCAGTAAAGTATCGCACAAACTTCGTGGATCGGAGCAACGACATTGTAGAATTGAAATTATAAATACATTTAAATACTTTTACTTTTCAGCAATATTTCACTCTTTATAAGTACTGCAGGCAGGTTCACGAAAGAAAAAGATTTTCTTTGAGGTTATATTGTTATGTCACACTTTGTGTCACACACATTGACACATTTTTTATTGTAGTGTTTTATACGGTCGAGGAACCAAGTCCAAAGAATTCAAATCTAATGAGGCCGTACCGAGACTGCATTTTGTGTTATAACAAACAACAATTGTTCGTTTATAAATCCTTAGCGTTTATTATTAATACAATGTTCCTAGAAAAAAATCATAAGTAAAAGTTGATGATTAGCCTTTCAGTAAAATAATATCTGACTTAAACCACTATTTAATGAAAATTCAAACTTATTTAGCTGATCGTGGCCATTCAGTCTTTTCAAGACTGTTGGCTCTAACTACCCCGCAAGGTATATAGACGTGACCATATGTATGAATGTATGTATGTCAAACTTATTTCGGGCCTAACTCAATCAGTGAAATTAGACTTATATTTCATGAATATAAATCATCCTCTATTAAAATGAATAAAAATGTAATAAATGTGTGTACCGTACAGAATCATCACAATTATTTGTGGCAGTCCAAGCATAAAGGTACCACTTGGGTGGTATTGAGTTAAGGCCATATTTGTATAGTTAAATAGTTGGTTGATCATATGGAATAAAAAAAAAAAATTAATCATAATAACATTTATTGGAATAAAAAATTTTCAAAGTTCACACTTACAAAAATCAAATTGTTGGGAAACAGGCATTGAAAGTTTAAGCTGTATTATCTAAAGATCTAGTAGTCAGTTACATAGATTATTATTTATTATTATAGAGCAATATGTTTAGTATTTATTTATCACATACAAATAGGGCACAGGCTATGGAAATGGACCATTTAAAGGTATAATTTATTTTTTATATCCGATTTTTTTGTGCGTGTAAGATAGGGTTCCATTCATTTCAAGTCTAAATAAATTCCGGAATGGGATATGCCCCTCGTCGTAGATGAATGACATTTCTTTTTCTTCAACATTTTGACATTGATAGCACTGACATTAACATAACAGAGTTGTTATTGTCAAAATACTGACTAGTATAGCATTGTTGTTGAAAAAGTTGTTCGTGTCGTCAGCACGAATATTTCTTGCTTTACATTCTGTGAAGTGGATTCTGCTGGTCGATTATATAATCAATTCCATTCAACTAAATAAATCAGCCGGCTAGAGACCGGAGTACTCGCTCTTTCGTTTCGTTATTTATCACTTGAAGTAACTACAAGGTCGTCAAGTCTAAGGTTACATTTGATAATAGACGTGTTCTGATTTTAAATTATTTGCAGAAATATCGAGGATAATGGTATGTAGCTTTGCTTTTTCAATAGTTACATAGTGATAATAACTGCTTTCAACGACATTGAGCTGACCTTACCTTTCCCATATTTTTATAGTAAACAAAATGATAGTTGGTACCTACCTACATGTCTAATATTTTCGCAGCGCTTTATTTTATCGCAATTTTGTTAAATTAAGATAGGTAACGTATTGTTTTATCTGTTGATTTTAAGATAAAAATATCATTTACGCTTGAGATTATACTTTAGGTTGATTATTAGAACATAGGTCGTAGCAATAATATTTGCATTTGATAATGGCATGTTTTTGCTGTGCCCCAAATACTTCGAATATCGCAGATACAGTACCAATTGTTGTCAAAAATTCTGTTTCTATGGTAATTCAATTAATTTAGTACAATAAGGATTATTTTCTTATTATGATAATAACTATGTACTAAAATAATAATTCATTTAACAAATTTTGTTCACATCTTGATTTTTAATTAGTTAATTTTGCAAAGCAAATGTTTCTCAAATATATATTTAAAATTTACACAAGATCTCAGGTTTTCTAAAAATGTCATTAAATTGTTAATTTTTTTTTATATTTCAGGCTGCTCCAATTAAAGTAGTGGTGACAGGTGCGGCGGGACAAATCGCCTATTCTCTGCTTTACCAAGTTGCATCAGGAGCTGTGTTTGGCCCTGACCAGCCTGTGTTCCTCCACCTTCTTGATATTGCTCCAATGATGGGGGTCCTAGAGGGTGTTGTGATGGAATTAGCTGACTGTGCCCTACCCCTCCTTGCTGGAGTACTTCCCACTGCAAACCCAGAGGAAGCATTTAAAGATGTTGCTGCTGCCTTCCTGGTAGGCGCTATGCCTAGAAGAGAAGGCATGGAGAGAAAGGACCTTCTCTCTGCTAATGTAAGGATTTTTAAAGAACAAGGACAGGCTCTTGACAAAGTTGCACGCAAAGATGTCAAAGTACTAGTTGTTGGCAATCCTGCAAACACAAATGCATTGATCTGCTCAAAATATGCACCATCCATTCCTAAAGAGAACTTCACAGCTATGACCCGTCTTGACCAAAACCGTGCCCAGTCTCAGCTTGCGGCTAAGATTGGAGTGCCAGTGCGTGACGTTAAGAATGTCATCATTTGGGGAAATCACTCATCCACACAGTTCCCGGATGCATCCAATGCTCTGGTCAATGTAGGAGGTATTGAGAAACCAGTGCCAGCTGTTATAAATGATGATGAATTCTTGAAGACCACGTTTGTAAGCACAGTACAGAAACGTGGTGCTGCCGTCATTGCTGCCAGGAAGATGTCGTCAGCTTTGTCTGCAGCCAAAGCAGCTTCAGATCACATGAGAGATTGGTTTTTGGGTACTGGTGACCGCTGGGTGAGCATGGGTGTGGTCTCTGATGGATCATATGGCACACCTCGAGATGTTGTTTTCTCATTCCCTGTAACCGTAAGCAATGGCAAATGGAAGATTGTTGAAGGGCTCACAATCAGTGATTTCGCCCGCAAAATGTTGGATGAAACTGGCAAGGAACTGGCAGAAGAAAAGCAAGATGCTTTAGATGTCTGCAAGGACTGACTGAGTAACTTATAAGATCACTTTTTAAGCTAAATATTTTTAGTTGACAAAAATTTCAGTAAAATTATGTAATATCAGTTCAAGTGTAAGATATAAAATATTTATCGAGGTCAAGCCATGGTTATCACTGCTTCGTTTTAAGTTTATGATATATATTATGCATCATATTTTTTATATTATATTATTTTTGATTGTTTTTGTATTGTTTTTTTTAAGCTTCCATTCATATATTTTGATTATTATTTTTTCTAAGTTTCGATAAAACAATGCAATTGGTAATGTGTTGACACACACTGAGCCAAGAAATTTGTTTACCAACAGCTTTGATCTATAAGTGTCGGTAGCGGTGATAGTAACATACTATTCTAAGATACTATTTGAAAACATCAATGTTGCCAGAACTGAAACAGCTTTCAGTGAAGAAATATTTCACACAGTTTTATTAAGTAAATGCCCCTTAATTCATTAGGCATATCTAAAAATTCCCGGTTTCACCTTCAACCACTATGCTTCGAGGCACAGGGTCCGCATAAAAGATTTTGCTCCTGCCTGTGTCAACCCTTTTGGTAAATGCGATCCGTTACACGAGTTTTAAGTGCTTATCCACTTAGTCGCCTCTGGAGGGCTTACGCCATTCTCAGAAAAGAGATGGTGTAGCCCTATTCTTGCTGGGGTACCACAAACTATAAGGCTTAAAAGGTTTAGTTATTGGTGTATGCAATAATTTACATCTAAAATATATTGTTTTTTTGTTCGTTCACATTCTAATTCGTGCAATGTAGTTAAATTTGTGGTTTCGGTGCCATGGGTAGAGAATTCTAAAGGTTAAAGATACAAGAACGGCGTTAAAATAAGCCTTATCTCTGTTTATGACTAGTTGATTCAGTGAAGATTTGATCTTTCTTATCTGTTATCGATAGAAATAAGTATCAGTTTGTACGTCAGCAGAACATAATTTACATGACATGTAAGTGATATCGAGTAACGATACGATATTAATCTTGTAATAAAAATAATAACTACAACCCATATATTATTTTTATTATACAAGAATTGTTAAAAAGAATATTTCGTGCATAGTAACTACCTACCTCTGTTTTAAAATTAATTATTTTGATAGGATGTCGTTTATTTTTTTTGGAACTCATGTTAGGTACTTACCTACATTCAGGAGCACCAAAAAAGTTAATTCCTCGTATTTAAAAATATGCTCTGTATACAGTCATTACGAGTGAAATGTGTAACTATGAATGTTAGCTTACTGTTAGCAGCTATAACAGGAGCGTTCGAGAAAATATAGCCGAGCGTTCAAGACATTATAAGGCGAATCTATTTAATAACTTTGACAAGAAATAAACATAGGTATGTATATTCTATCTCTGAGGTTAATATTGATAGTGAGATAAGAAGAAAAAGAAGATCAACGTTCGTTAATAATCTGCATAGCGTCGAGTGTGTAAGAGTGAGAGAGACATACTCATAGTCATGTCTATATCCTTAGGGGATAGACAGTACCGACAGTCTCGCAAATACTGAAAAGCCACATTCAGCTGTAGGTACAGCTCAATGATGGAATTAAGATTCAAATAGTGACAGTTGCTAGCCCATCGCCATAATGAAGAATCTCAAGTACGACATCCATGGCAACTAGAAGAAGTGATCTTATTCTAAAGTACCGGGCTCCACACTGCGCATTATAATAGAAGTCGGGGAAGAGAGAAATAATGCACGCTGTTCCACAAAATTCAATACAACGCAACGATTTGCCATGATTTTTTAAATATCATATTAGACACAACCACGTTCATTTGTAGAACTTTTGGTAAGTACCCACCTAAGCGAAAATCTTGCAAAGTATTTTTGTTTAGCTATTACATTCATTGCGTAAGTAAATGACATTGAAAGGTTATTATCGCAGTTGGGGGAGTCCGGAAGCATTGCATGACTGCCAGGTTACCACTTGGCAAAGTAAATGAAATAGCTTCGTATTGGCATGAAGGTATGCAGATTTTAGACTAGGTGCGAGCCACTCCCGCGCATTCACGTAGCTGTTAGAACCGATATTTATCAGCACTTTTAAACCATATATAAAAATAAATTTTTCTTTTTATTATAAAATCTGTTCAATGTTGAACATTCATGAACATTTTGGGGAAAGTTGAAGAATTCAAAACTCATGTTCAATGATCGTTTTTAGACATTTTGTCTCGGCTACATCATTCTCCTGGAGTGAGGATACCTACCGGTTGAGTCCGAAATCTGTTTGTAACTACTATAGTATAGACAAATGACAAAGTGATTATACTTACGCGAAAAAACCTCAAACTTATTTTTTGACTATTGGACGTGTAATATTCATCACTTATTCTAACCGCACTTCATCCAGTTTTCATTTTCCTCAATGTGCAGGCTGGCATTATTTTTGTGATTCTGCGTTTTGTGCCTTTGAAATAAAAACATGCTGAAATTTTGAAAACCCTTTATAAAAATAAAACATGTAATCATATTTTAGGTCATTAATTTCATAATGTTGTAACGTTATACCCAAAACCTACCAAGTAGGTACTTACGTAGGAATAAAGTAGATACATGCGGTACTCACAGAAAATTAAATCAAATAGGTACCTAAGTCAATTTCGTTGGTCAGTTTATCAGCTTTGCTTGTAAAACTTAACCATGGATACCTACCTACCAAAGAAAGCTAAATTAACAATTAAACTATATATTCTTACGTATATTATTTCCTAGTAGTAACATAAAATGATTCTAGTTATGTACGTGATATCAAATCGCATTGATTTGAACTACATCATTCAAATTTTTTATTTAATATTGTGGGAATAAATGGCATTTCAAAGAATAAGAGATTTGAAAATTAAAACAAGAGTCAGGCTTATTTTTAATTTACTTTACCTTTTATTCTTGGACGGACTAATTAAAAGTATCATAACTAGGTATTTTACTTAGACTACTAATGCCTTGCTTTGATATATTACTTAGATTTTATTTATCAAAACATATGTATCAAAACCTTATTAAAAAAATTGCTATCACAGATACACTTAGTGGTAACTACCTGCCTACGCGCTATTTCAAAGGGATACAATAGAAATTATAATAAAATTATGATGAGGAGGTACTAGGTATTTATCACACAATAAATGTAGGGCAGTTTTGTATCAAGTAATTTTCAGTTACCTACAAGTCAAAATTTCTATCTTATATATATATATATGTATATATACTTAAAAATCACAAAAGTTATTTTGTATGGGTCATGTCATACTCAAACTGTTCTTTTTATTTTATTGAAAACAATTCACAAGGATACTATAGTCACCTATACATTACGACGTACCCACTAGACCCATGTGCATACAATGTACCTAACGACGTATAATTAATGCGATTGTTAAACAATGTTTCATTGTGAAAGCAAGTCCGTTGATTTTATTTGACAAGTAACTCTTTATACAGTCACGGCACGGATTATCTAAATGCGGTTTATGTTACAAATTTTTACGAACAGGGTCAATATTAGAAACTTTGTAATATTGCTGATATTAAGATTTACTTAATGGAGTGTATAAAGAAATTCCCAAATGTTATTTATACAGGTTAGGTAGCGTAACATTTGCTTAAAAACCATTATTGAGTGTTAAAATACCTAACATTCTCGGGGTTTCTCAGGGATAAATGTTACCGACATATTATGTAAAATGAAAAAAAAAAAATAACTTACATCAAACTTCACCTATTGATAACTCTATACCTAAATATGATAATGTTTACGTCTAAAATTAATTAAAACCTACATAATTTTAATTTAATTATAATACTTGCGATACCTGAGCTGAATTTAATTATTATTCTACACCCTGTCCAAGGATTAACTAACTATTAAAATAATATAAATCCAAAACTATAACTACGTAGGTATAGGTATATTGAAGTTATATTGATCTAAGTAGTTCGGTAACATTAAATTTCTAATCTTGGCAAGTATTTTTTGGTCGTCAATTTGTTTTAAATTTTAATGTTCGAGAAGGTAACTGTTTTTTAAATTGTGATTTATTATCTATGCTTTAGAAATTTGCTTATATAGGCCATGAATTTGTTTGAAAATTCTGCTGTGAGGCGATACCTTAGAGCTAGATACGCCAGTAACCTATGTATGAAAGTGAATATTAATAGACCCGCCATTTGCATTCCATAACTGTCATCTGCCATTCCTACATCTCGTAAAATAAGTTTGGGGTCGTAGTAAAGGCAGAAGTCTTCGTTGCATTGCATGGGGCCTCTATTTTGATAAAGAGCTAAGGATAGACCCGATAAGCCGTATCTTAAATAGGAGGCTGACATCAAAGCTTTCATGGTTTTTTCGATGTAGGGCCCAAAACCCATCCCGTAGCAGCAGAGGCATAGGAGAGGCGCTGCAGTGGCTGGCCCGACAATGGATCCGTTCTGGAAAAAGGAAAATAGCAGGTGTTACGAGTAGACTGTTAAAATACAAAGAGGTTCATGTATTGGTAGGTGTTAAAAGTATAAAATTATTAAATGGCATTCCAAGTTATACCCCGCCATTGAATTATACTACTCATGGAATTGAACCGATATTGTTGACATCTTCGTGTACAGTTTATGGCAATTCGGCAACATCTCATATTGAGTAATTCGGTATCAGTTGAGTTGATTACAAGTTACCGATTATAAACAAGAAAACCTAGAAAATGATCAAAAAACAAGTTGTAATAAAGTATTTGAAGCCGTAATAAAGTATCAGGCACCATTAGAAAAGATAGAATAGGGCCATTCCATCTCTTTCCGATGGATATCGTAAAAGGCGACTAAGGGATAAGCTTATAAACTTGGGATTCTTCTTTTAGGCGACAGACTAGCAACCTGTCACTATTTGAATCTCAATTCCATCATTAAGCCAAATAGCTAAACGTGGCCTATCAGTCTTTTTAAGACTGTTGCCTCTGTCTACCCCGCAAGGGATATGGACATGATTATATGTATGTATGTAAAGTATTTGAAGAGAACGGTAAGTAGGCACTTAATTAGTATATGTATGTATGTATAAACTTATAACTAAAACGGCTTTTGTAAAGCCAGCTAACTACACCATCACAATCGTCTTCGTTAGTCGATGTAGCACTAGGTCGCAGCTAATAACACCAATTAGTCACTTACTGTGACGCACCGCAACAAGGCCAAGACGCTAAGACCTAGATTTTTTCAATACGATGCTATTTTTTACTGTAAGCAAAGCACTACTATTTATAATCCAGGAGTTTCTTAGCAAGGCGGCAAAAGTATTTAGGTAGGTTGATAGAGATTGCCCGAAACTGTTAAATAGTTATAATACTCAGTAATTGGTACCAAAATTCTAATGATTGATAGAACAAGGAATACTGTTCCTTAGCCAAATAATAAAAGCTTTGATAAAAATTTGTGATAAGTTGAAACAAGTCTAAAGATAAGTATTACGTATTTTACACGCGAATGATAAGGTTAATTAAAAATCTACTCGACTTTACAGAGGGATTATTAGTCCCAGCGGGATTTTTGAAATTTCGATTTCATAATAAATTTAATTTCATGGTTCATCACAGTTTCAATTTCGCGTGAGAATTTAGCAATATTTAGAATATTGATAAAAACTCAAGCGAACGGGGATTTTGCGTACTATAGACATAATCTAGTTTTTATCACTATTGAAATTCCTTACCGTAACGCTAAATGCCGAGCCAACAGCGAGCCCCAGGCCTTCAGAGCACAGTCCTGTCAGAATTCCACTGACTGAAAACAGAATGAACCTGTCCCATTCCAGAAGTTGTCCAGACATCACATAGCAGATAGTTACGAAGAGAAGTCCTAGGATCACCTGAAAGGAGAGAATGACTATAAGACTTTTGGTAGGTATTTGTTAATAAGTTATGAGTATTTGGTAAATTATTTTTGGTTATGTCTACCCTCTCCTATATACAACATACATACATACATATGGTCACGTCTTTATCCCTTGCGGGGTAGACAGAGCCAATAGTTTTGAAAAGACTGAATGGCCACGTTCAGCTATCTGGCCCAATGATGGAATTGAGATTCAAATAGTGACAGGTGGCCAGCCCATCGCCCAAAAAAGAATCCTAAGTTTGTAAGCATATCCCTTAGACGCCTTTTACGACATCCATGGGAAAGAGATGGAGTGGTACTATTCTTTTTTGTATTGGTGCCGGGTACCACACAGAAAATATATAAATTTGTATTATATTGACCTAGATGCAAATATCGGGATGTTTATCTTCTACTTCCTGCTGTTGTAGTTGTCAATCCCGGTTACATTGACATCTCTCCGGAGAGGAGCCCTGTGCTCCTTTTGACCTTATGATCTTTGGGTCTTGGATGTTTATATCATGTTATAAAATAAGGTACTCCTATCGTTGAATAAGAACGTATCCCATAACAGAAGTCTAGAACTATTTTAACACAATCTGTGTGATCCCGTATTTATTAATATTTTTATTTCTGCCATTTATTTTCAGTTTCTGTATTGACAATAAGTTAGTGGTTTATTCTCTATTAAAAGCATTACATATTACAGAGGAATACTAAAACAAATAGCGAAATACGAAAATAAAGCTACCAATTTTTTTCACAGAAACGATTTGTAGTTATCGTATTGGAAAATCTAAAATGAACGTGACTGAAATAGTTGCAAAATGTTGTGTGAATTCTGTTCTTTTATTTTATTGTTAGGGATTCGGAATCCAAATTGTAAAAACCAAAAAAAAATATCAAGTAAGTAGATACCTAATATTTTTTACTTAGACTTAGATACTTAGTATTGCAGTTACATCTTATAAAATGAAAACTCAAAATAATCGAGACCTTGGTTCTTCCATCTCTTTTAAGTTGCACATTCTTTAAATCATGACTTTTTTATCTAACCTATTTTTGATGATATAATTTTTATCTCTGCTCTTGATGTAATGATCAACCAAAAAGTATAGTTAGGTATGTATAATGAATTTATTCTTTGATAATGCGATAACATACAAGGTAGTTATAATAATAACTCCCAATAAAACAGCAATGAGGTCACCGATGTCAAAATAATATTACTGTAACTGTACGACATACCTACTTTCTTTTTCATATTATGTTCCTATCTATATGTACTGAAAAAAAAAGCATGAAAAATTTATGCAAGTGGAAGTGGAAAGAGGTAGTCTCTGCCTACCCCTCCAGGAAAGAGGCGTGATTTTATGTATGTATGTATGTAAAAAATTATTTCGATAAGTATGTATTTGCTGAAAAATATACTTCTTTTAAATTATGTTCTTCCTTTACTTTTTATTTTACACGTGAGGAACTTATATTTACTTAGGGATTTATGGTGCAAGGTACGGTAAAAAATTAAGTTAGTATTAGCAATTTCTACTGGACTCAATTACAGTATGGTTTTTTAAATCTTACAAAACTTATGTTTACCTACAAGAAATATATTTTGAAACGATTATCATCGATCTTGCTGTTTGTCCGGTAATAAAGAAGATAAGGTTAAAAGTTATCTCTTGAACCATAATACGAAAGAGCCAGTTCAAGTATTTATAAGTTTGTAGGTAAATAATAAATAAATAAATATATACGAGACAAATTACACTGATTGAGTTACTAACTCAACGATACTATATTTTATAATAAATACTTAGATAGATAAACATCCAAGACCCAGTCCAATTAAAGAAAGTGCGTTTCTCATCATGCCCTGACCGGGATTCGAACCCGGGACTTCCGTTGTCACAGACAAGCGTATTACCGCTGCGCCACAGAAGCCGTCGAGGTCGAGGTACTTTAAATCTTATTACGAGATACACAAAAACTTTTTTTTTTCTATTTCTTTTAAAATCTCTTACAAAGTTGCCGCTTAGAACAGAAATGATGTAGGAAATCGATTGAATTTATATAGGTAATTACTTACTACTCGTAGTTAGGTACTTGTTATTGGGACGTACCCTGTACCGTATTATCATTTGGTTGTCAGTTTGTTGTTTATTAAAGGTTGGACTTCAGAATAGTGAACAATTTGTAGGCTATATAGTTTAAACACGACATTTATAGATAAGTAAATAAAATAATGGTACAGTGCAGAAAAATAAGAATTTCAGATATAATACTATGTTTTTGCTAAAAGTTTTTGGCGTCTACTTATTTCAAAGTGTATTTTTTATGGAGCCAATTGGATGATTTAAAATTTTATTATAGGTTTATAAGAGGAACCATGAACTAAAATAATTACTTACTAAGTTAATGAATTTATTTTGGTAGTTCAGACCATGCCGTCTGACCAAAATAATGATTGTGAAAAATATCCCAACATCGAAATATAAAAATACCTATTTGAAAATGAATGCTTACCATTACAGGTAGAGAAGAGAAGGAGAGAGCCGCGTAATACGCCTTGAGACTGTACCACCGGTTGAAATACTCTCGACGTAATAGGCGAACTTCTGTTGGAACTGTAAAATTAAATCATTAATACAGTAAAGTCCTTCTATTTTCTCTGTCAGTATAATTTTAGAGTTTGGTGGGACAGATTTTGTTCCTGTTTAAAATTTTTGGAAAAAGGGTTTTCTGAATTAAGTTTGTAATAGTAAAGTAAATAGGGCAGGTCACTAATAGTTAAAAAGTATTGCACATAATGTTGTTTAACCATGAGCCAATAAGGGTTAGGTTCCCTTGCACAGGTTTGATAAGAGAGGCAAACATTTCATTTCCCCAGTGGTTTCAGCTTTAAAAAATATTGAAGAGGAATTGTTCGTTTGTAATAGATTAACTCTGAAATTGCACTTGCACTTGAGGCATTTTCTACATTTCAAAGAGAATTTTACGAAATTCTCTCTCTTTTTCGTATAACACGGGTGGAGTCGCGAACGTATTCTAGAAACTATTATGAACTTACACAGCAAGACAGGAATCATTATATATGTGTACATGAAGAATACGAGGCAACTCAGACAGAACTTGAAGTTGGTGATGGGGGCGTTGGCGTCGTTGCCCACGAGGAAGAATATGCTGCCGAGGAAGAACGCTGACACCACATGGTGGAGCAACTGGATCCAGAGCGTCAACTGGAATGAACATGAGTTACAAGACTGAAACAATTGAATGTTACAAAAACACTAGCTCTTGCTCGGGGCGTCGTTCCCGTGGAAATTTCCAGAACATCTTAAACCTCGACCTTAAAGACCTAAAAGGTCTATTCAATATTTCTGTGCCAAATTTCGTCAAAATGGGTCTAGTAGTTTTTAGCTTATTCGCTATAAAAAGAAATCAACAATTTCACATTATTATTCTCTTTATAATAATGGTATGGAGTATGGTTAGCTTTTTAGCAGAGAGGTAGACTATGCATACTTCAAAATTACCAACAAGAAGTTTTAGGGGTAAAAGGAATAAAGAGTTCAAGAATTATTTCGAATCACTTTTAACTTGCTTCGTGCATTAACATCGAGGTTCAATAAAGTTAATATCGAAATACTATTCGTATATTCAAAGTTTACGCAGCGGGTACACTCAGCCACGCACAATAATAGTAAAATAAAAAAAAATGGTAAAGTAATAATAATACTGTAAAAATTAAATTATCACTACATAGTACTTATAAAACAAAGTCGCTATTTTAGTCTGTTTGTCTGTATGCTTAAATCTTTAAAATTATGCAACGGATTTTGATGCGGTTTTTTGTAACAGGTAGAGTGATTGAAGAGGAAGGTTTTTATGTATAACTAGCTGTGCCTGCGACTTCGTCCGCGTGGAATAGTTATTTTGTGCATCTTTGAAGCCGTCAAGGATGCTCCTTCCACGATTTTTTTCACATTTTCCATTATTTCTTCGCTCCTAATAGTTTAATAGTTGCATCTAGACGTTATATAATGTAACGACCATTTATCGAGGAAGCCTAAAGCCGTCCTCGATAAATGTTCTATTCAATACAAAAATAATCTTTCAAATCGACCCAGTAGTTCTTGAGATTAGCACATTAAAAAAAACAAACAAACTCTTCAATTTTATAATATTATTATAGATAAATCTAAGTGCCTATTTAAACTAAAAAATATATTCTAATAGAATTATAACCAGAAATATGTACCTACAACTTACAAAAGAAAAAGAAATGAAAATAAAGTTGAAACGCCTGTGCAATACTGTCTTGCCGTCGCGTCGTCGGGTCTTCCCATACTCCCTTAGTGGAGTCGGAGTAGATTGGTCAGGGCTTTTGGCCCTCTTCAATGGCATCATCGCTGCCTACGACTGTAGGCAGGTCGATGGGACGGCCGTGACGGCCTGGGTCTTCACGTCTTCATACACTGGGAGTTCCCATCAGCGGCGGCGTCGTCACTGGTCGACGACGTCAGCCGCAAGGCAGCGAGTAGAGGGTTTCACCCGACGGCCCGGAGGGAGCGGAGTGCAGCGGCGCGATGCCGCGCAGGTGGCTGTGTGATGACGCGTCCGCCCTCTCGAATATCTAGGTTCTCCCACTTCAAGTCCCTGAGCATCGTCGAGTTCCTCACGTAGCGCGGGGCTCCGACGACTGCTCTGAGACTTTGGTTTCCTTGGGCTCTGAGTCTTCTCTTGTTGGTCTCAGAGCAGAATGCGTACCACGCCGGGGCCGCGAACGTGAGGCGGGATCTGACGTACGTTTGGTAGATCCCGAGCTTCGTCCTCAGGGGGAGGCTGGAAGAGAGAACTGCGTGAAGTCTCCCCCTGGCTGCCTTGGTCATGAAGCTTGCGCTCGCCTCCTGCCCCTTTTATACCCTGCCTCCGCTAGCCGCGTCGAGCGCGGCAACCGTTACGCAAAAATAATCCTTATAGCATGATTCAGTATTTACGCGCGATGGCTTGTTAGGGTATTTTATTTCATGTATAAGTTTGGTGTTTCTATACCGACTTCGATGATTCTTTTTTTACTGAATAGGTACTTATATTAATTTTTAAGAATTATGAATGAGTGTGAGTGTTATTGGTATTATAAACATCAGAGTAAAGAAATATAATCAGAAATCTCCGAACTGCTAAGCTATTAGGAATTACACGTGTTATTCTGAGTCAACCATAAAAGATAGACTTATGCTGTCTTGGAATATTTTTTTAATAATTTTATGTAGAATATTTCCGTTATACATGGTTTCGCTGTATCTTTAATCATTAAGGCTGCACACGCGACGGAAGCTTAAAAAATCAAGTAACTTCTCCCGTTTTTCCAACATTTCCTTTTACTGCTCTTCTCCTAGTGATTGTAGCGTAATGAAAAGTATACTATAACCTGCTCAGGAGTATGAAGAATAACTGTACCAAGTTTCGTTAAAATCCGTCAAGTAGTTTTTGTTTCTATAAAGAACATACAGACAGACAGACAGACAGACAGACAGACAGACAGACAAAAATTTTACTGATTGCATTTTTGGCATCACTATCGATCACTAATCACCCCCTGATAGTTATTTTGAAAATATATTCCATGTACAGAATTGACCTCTCTACAGATTTATTATAAGTATAGATAACATTTATAATTTTGCACCCGTGCGAAGCCGGGGCGGGTCGCTAGTTGCATATAAAACAATACCTCTTAAGTATACAAATTTACCCTTGCATTTAGTATTCAAATTACTCTTCATAAGTTAGTGTAACTTTAAATGAAGTAATTTCATTATTTGAATACTAAACCGGCGAGCTTGGATAAAGCATATTAATGTGGATAAAGCGAAAGAAGTATGTAGGGAACGTTGCAAATAGTAAGACGGAGTCTCTGCCTACCCCTCCGAGACGAGATGCGATTTTATGTATGTATATATGATGAATAAATACTAACAACTTAAAATATCAGTCTGTTTGCTTAAATATCTCATGCTAGGAAGTACCTATCGGGTGATTACTATGACACTTCGTTCTATCTATACTAATATTATAAGGCTGAAGAGTTTGTTTCGTGTTTGTGGCAAAAGTTATAGTGCGCGAGGGAAACCGCAGGCAAAAACCTAGCCAATAACAAATATGTCGGTCGTGTCTGACTGTACACCTACGCCGAACAAAGAGTTATAAATCCAATGTGGAACCTCCGATTTTCAGCTGCATAACGAATCAACTGTAGATCTAAAAATGTTAAGCGATTTTGAAAATTTTATTGATGTGCTCGTATTACATGGACTTCTCATATTTAGTTAATTTCAAATTAAATAAACTAAATTTTAAGGGAGTCCTTAAAATTAACAGGGTTAAATATGTGAGAAGTATAAGTTATTTGTAGTGCGATATTCAATTCAAATAGGTGGTTCATTTTTGTGGGATTGTGCGTCGTCGCGGTAAAAAGCTATAGCATTCGAGTGTATCAGTGGACGAGTGGTTATATCGTAGTATGTTACTCGCAACAGGATCAAATCCCTCTGCGACCGTGTATTGATGACTCTTGTGTGTACCGCAAGTTCATTGGTGCAATACACTGCCTCTCCATTTTGTACAATTCCTTTACAACCTCTAGGTGTATCAATTGTAAGTGTTATTCATGCATCTGACAGCTTTTATACGTACTGAATTCCTTTTAGTCTGAATGAACATTCGCTTGGAGAGAATCAGAAATTGAGTGAGGAAGGTAGTCGGGAATTCCATTTTCTGCATTTGCTCTTTAGCAACGTGCTCAACGAATATCCTTTGTATAGACTCGTCTGAGTGCAGTACTGGTTTTCTGCAACAAACGAAAATTTAAGTATAAACTTCGCGGAGAAGTTTTAAACTCTCAGTGAAACCACTAATTATAAATTATGCTTAGCTGTGCGATGCTTTCAGTGTACATTTTAGTGGCAGTATTTTAAAGCGCTCGATTTAACGATTTCTTTTTGTTTTCATTGCGTTTACATTTAACGCTTTGGTGTCAAAAGGGGAAATGTACCTTTATTATTTTGAAACACAGCCCTGTTGTTTGTTTATCGTCCTCTCGAAAACTGCGGTAAATATAATTAAATTGCTTTATTGCTCTTTCTGATAGATTGGTGGTGCCGTGTGGTTCATGGTACCAATAAAAAAAGAAAAAGACCACTCATTTTCTCTTTAATGGATGTCGTAATAGGCGACTAAGGGATAGGCTTATAAACTTGGAACTCTTCTTTTTGGCGATGGGCTAGCAACCTGTTAGTATTTGAATCTCAATTCTATCATCAAGACAAAAAGCTGAACATATCGGCCTTTTTTTTTGGCTCTGTCTACCTCGCAAAGGAAATAGACTATTGGTATGTAGTGGTGGTTCACAGTTATTTTAAGTTTATATAGTTATCTTACCTTCCACCTCTGGCAGTCATTCTATCCAGTTTCCGGCATAGTTTCCCATTTTGACAGAGTTCGGACATATGAGCTGGTACCTCCACGTCTCCATGGAGAGTTTCCAGTACGAAGTCAGCTGGATTGTGGGTCGTGGGGCATACGTGGCCAACTTCAGCTAGGTACGGTACCAGGAGAGGAGCTGCGCCCTACGGACAAATGTAATAAAATATTAATCTTGTAAATATTCATGTAATTATATACTGAGTTCAGTGTAAAACTGTACACAATCGGACGGAACATACGGAGAATATTGTAACAAAACGTATCATATTTTAGAATAAAATCAGTCCGCCATCTGTAATTAAGCAGCATCTAAGTTTTTTAATTACGAATCATGCGAATCATAATCAAAATAGCTTAATTAACAGCTACTAATCTAGGTAAAGTCACTAATAATTGTTGTTTTTACGTAGATGGGGAAATAGGAATATAGTATTCTTCTTAAATTTCAGAGCGTCTCCATATTAACTCCATGTTAGGAAACAAAGAACGGTGGTTTTTCCGTAAATATTAGTAGTAGTCCGGGTCGGGTTCTTCCATGTTTACACCTCTAGTTGTTCCTTTTCTTCAAGAGATATTTTTCGTAACCGTAATAACATCAGTTAGCCATTAAAGATGTGTAATGTAAACACGTAAACCTATTTTTTACTTTTATTTTGTATTAGTATCTACCCGGTTTACCGAGCTTTGCTCGGTCTACCAGAAATGGCGCTGATATAGTTTCTTAAAACGCGGTTTTTAAAATGTTTATATATCTTGGGAACCGAGCTTTTCTCGAACCTAGGACCTTGATAAATCGATTCCTTGAGCCGAAAAGCCCCTAATCTGTAACTTTCATGAAAATCGTTGGAGCCGTTTCCGAGATCCTGATTATATATATACAAGAAAAGAATTGCTCGTTTAAATATATTAGATTATCAACAAGTATTAGAAATGTATGTTAAGCAAGAGCAGGGTTATCTGGCACAAGCATTTTTTGCTTACTAGAGAGTCCTGACAATGTATCTTTGTACACTTTGTGGTAAATGAAATAAACGAATTTTTATTTTATTTATTCAACCACTGACGCTTAAAGCCGCTATATCTATTTAGACGTTATCCTGCGACAATGCAACACCTACACCTGATTCCAGAAACTTTAATAAACTGTTGCTCAGAGTTCCTACGTCCGTTGCAAACATCCGCTCTCTATTTTTATAGCTGAACGTTCACTTTATTAAAGTTCCACTGCGTTGTGTACTTTGTATTATTTTGTTGGCATTGAGATTTCATGCGTTAAAGCTGTACTGTACAATGGATGTATTGGATGTATCGGAACGTCCATAGAATAGATATAAATTTAAAGTAACAGATGTTTTCAAAATTCAACCAAAAGGGACGATGAATGTCTAAATACATTATTCTTAAATTTCAAAAAGCAGTCTCTTCTAGTAAATGTGATGAATAAAACAAGTCAAAATAGCTGTCATCGATACAATTCTGAAGATAAACACCAAAGTTTGTATAGTAACAGAATCGGTCTAATAAGTTCTTGATAAAATAGGAGATAGGAAACCTATTTCCATCAGACCCGTTATTTTCTTAGGGGTTAAACAAAATCATCCCTCGGAAGTCATGACAGGCTGTTATCGAACGATCAGTTTATGGTTAAAAGCCGGTATTAAAAAGGTTTTGTCAGGTAATGGACGGTAAGCTTTTAAACAAGCTTTAGGTTAAGTATTCATGTTGTTGATAAAAAAATAAAGGTTTATTTTCAGACATTCTGCAATTGTTATTTCCTTTTGTAATGGACAACAAGTATTAGACCGATTTAAATAAATTTAGGGAAAACATAGACTCAACGTAAGATGCAACATACTTAACCTACTTTTCTACGAGAATTAAGAGCTGGGCAGAATTCTAGACCAAATAATTAGAAGTTCGACGTTAGTTTGATTTTAAAAAAATCACCTAAGTCTGGCACTTACTATAATAAATACAAACCATTATTCACAATAAGACACAGTCAACCACACATTCCATCCACATTTTGATCGGGTAATAAGACGAGTGAGATGATGTTCTTTTTAGAAGACAATGTAGTTCATCAAAATTGCTACTTAGTGTCTAGTATTTGCGAATGAGAAAAGCATTACTGAACAAAAGTATTACGCGAACCTCTCGTATTTTATAAGAGTATTTATTTTATTTTGTCTTCCAAAGAGAATGGTCTTTACAGGGAGGTATTAAAGAAGGTTCTTAAAGTACATTGTTCGTCGAGGGGAGAAAGTTACAGTTAATAAAGACTGTTTCACTTATTATGCTGGTTTGAATTTAATATTTTTGCTCTTTTCACAAAATGGCGCGCATTTTCCTTTTTGCGGTTTTCAAATTCTAAAAGTCGTACTTGTGTGGATTTTTGTGATATTATGGACATATTTGGGCTTGAACCGAAGCTAAAAGTACGTTACTACTTTTTGGGAACTTCGTCTGTTTGTTCTGCATCATCCAAAATCTACTAAAGGATTGAAAGGTTTTGGCAAGCATTGATGGAAATCGAATACCTTTGATTTAACGAACGGCTTTGCTAGGCAAATAAAAGTTAATAAAATACTACAGAAATATCGAGAATCAACCTAATGCCGCGTCGTTTGAAAACTATAAAACTCAAATAATGTAATAGCGCTGCAGGTTTTCAATTGTTTTAAATTTTAGAACCTCCAAGTTGAGAAATTCTTTTGTCCCAGATTTCATAAATTACTTCTGTTCTAAACTACTTCGAAATTATTCAGGCGGGGAATAAGTTAGAGATTTATTCAAAGTAGGTTCATAGCCTATAAAATGTTAGAGTAAGTAGGTGAGTCCTCGTACTTTTTACATCAATGTTTTTTGATATTCTACGTTTAATAGGATTTAGAACTTAATTTGATACTTTAAGTACATACTTAAATTATTAAGGAAATTACAATGAGAATTTTGCGCCACCTTCACGCACAAGTTTAACGCCACAAAAGAATACACGTCTTTCGCAAATTTCAATTTTAACTTTAAATTTAGTTAAGTTTTTACCGAAATGAAAAGTACCCTACGTCCTCCTGACTCTTTATTTAGGTATATATTCATGAAGATACAAACAAATAAACTTACTTTCGCATTTATAATATAGTTTAGATCGGGATTATTAACTAGTCATCCCGTTCATACACAAAATACCTAATAATAGTATAGTTTTATTAAACTCTAAAATCTTACCTTTAAATTCTATCGATACCCAATCATATTCTTACGATATTATGCAATTTAGCCAACAAAAAGTGTAATGAAACGAGGAAATCGTTAGACAAAATAACGGTGCTCGCAGTCACAAAGAATAACTTTATTTAATTCTCCATTCATCACTTATTTCGAACAAATACGCCTAAGTTAATGGAATATTTTCCGAGACATTTGACGTATCAAACATCGTTTTCGGATGTTACAGTTCTTTACTGAGAAATTCTTCTAACTTCACTGGCTTTTTTCACACAATGGGTTTAATTTTTTAAATACAATTTTTCTTTGTTTTGATTTCGGTTTGATTGAGGTGTAAAAGGGAATAACTTACGAATCATCTATGTATATCGTAATCGGATTAGCTATGTGTTCAGAAGAGTAGAATAGGGAAATCTCTCTCTTGAGACGTATTTTGAGTAGAGGAAAATTCGCAAGGTACCAATGTCAGGCAGACGACGTCGACCAGTAAAATTATAATAAATATTTTTAGCAACAGATTTTACGCAAGTTACATGCTGCCTTCAAAAGTGGATAATGGTACAAAGCATATTTAACCTACAATCGGGGACACGTTAAAATGAGAGAGATCAGAATTAGAAATGATTCTAATCATATTGAATTCTTGATTGCATTCTGGGTATGCTGGCTGTGTTGTGTAATGATTTAGCAGATTTTACAACCCAACGCCTGCTTGCCACGAAATCTTCTAAAATATTTGGTAAGTTTAACACATAACAAACTTAATATAAAAATCCAGGAATTCAAATTAACATTTATTTCAACAAAATACGAGTATATATCAGGTGAATTTTTGTTCGCAAACAAAAATAACCATCATGCAAATAACTCACACGCGAGATCATTTGCACCTAACGTATTAAAAGTTTAACTGAAAAAAAATCCACCTTAATTGAAAAAAAGATCCATGTTGTTCGGTTAAATAAAAACCATAGCTAGTGTGTGCCACCAGCTGCTTCGATTCTCGTGCAAATAGTGAAAGTCAATTAAGGAAAAAATGCATAAAATTGGTACTCTGTTTTAGGCGATGGGCAAGCAACCTGTAACTATTAAATTTTTAATGCAATGCATTTCAGTCGACTGAGGCCTTCCAGTCTTTTGGAGACTGGCGGATCTGTCGATCTCGGAAGGGATAAACACGTGATATATGAAATACCGTTCCGTGTTGGTTTGTTTGTATTTTATCGGTATCGGTACGGTACACACCGGAACTTCCGACACATTCCGCTGCTGATATTCGATACCCGAAGTACAGTCAATCGTAAATACTTTAGATATAGTGATTTCCCGAAAGTGATCTTCGAACCTGATTCAAGAAATAAGTTTATGTCTATAATAAATTTTAAAAAATAAACATAAAATAAAAACTAATAATTATTTGAACCTAAGCTACAAAAAATAATTAAAGTAGTTGTTGTGATAGATAGCCTATGACACCCGCAGAAAATGTACCATTTTAACGATGAAATAATTCATATGATCAGTTCTGTATTTTCGAAGTTAGGTCTTTACGAATAAACAATGAAAGCTACAGGCTTTATTACCTCTTTATAATATATGTATAGATTTTATTTTGTCGATTATACATTTAGTAGAATTCCGATGAATTATATGCTATCATGATCGGATACGGTCTCGCATGGTAACTACGCTCGTATTCATATGATATTTTCAGTAAATGAGAGCTCTAATGTAAATTTGATCGGACGATTTTTCATTCTTAAAATAAAATTTGTGGTTTTCATTGGTTTAGCATTTCCGTCTCTTAGATGTCTCAGTTTAAGGGCGGGAATAAAATACATACATTAAAATCACATCTCTATCCCTTACGGCGTAGACAGAACAGATTCATAAACACTGCAAGGCCAAATTCAAATAGTGATACGTTTCTAGCCCATCGCCTGAAAGAAGAATCTGAAGTTTATTATCCTATGTATCTCTTAGTCGCCTGTTACATTCACGAGAAGGAGATTGAGTGGTCCTATTCTAAAGTGCAGAAAACCACACGGCAATCTTTGTGTGAAAATCTGGCTTATCCACAACTGGATCGTGGTCATTAGCGGGCGGCCCACGTAACCGAGGCAAACAGGAGGATGGTGACGTTATATCTAAACCTATTCTGCACTTTAATTATAAAAGTCCACAACTTTAATTAACTTTTCCCCTTCGAACCAAGCTTAATTTGACCCCGCTTGCATATACGAAGTTACTTGACGAAAATTAAATCGAGTTAAGTTACATACTTGAGACCGTACTGTCTGTCATCACGCCTGGCAGAACGAATTAGCAAAATGTTGCTTAGAGATCACATCATATCTTAATTTTTCAAAAAGGCCGAGGCGATGTAGAACAGTTCTATAATTGGGGATAATTTAACGTAAAAAAATGTGGTAAGTTAACGTTTTATTGAAAAAACAATTGTATTTACGTTTTTAACCTAAAACTTAGTATACCGACTATCGATGTACTTAATGTGTGTGTCGGTGGTTCATGGATTGGGAGTTGGTAATATTGGCGCCATTTTTTTGTTTTCTAGGCGATGGGCTGGCAACCTGCCACTATTTGAATCTTAATTCTATCATCAAGCCAAAAAACTGAACAAAGCCTATCAGTCTTTTCAAGACTGTTGCCTCTGTCTACCCAGCAAAGTATACATATATACGTGAAGATATGTATGTATGAATGAATTTTTTGTCAAAATATTAGACTTACACTCTCCTCTAAATCCCGCCGAACAAAGCTACCTCTTATTAAAAAAAGAAGTGATCAAACTTACCTGATAACAGCACAAACCGCGAGCCAACACATACACTCTGTCAAATAGTGCAAATAAGGAGGCCGAGGGCTGGTGTATAGTGCACACGATGGTCCGCCCCTGTCGCGACAAAAGCCGAAGTAGTACTACTAGTTGTCTGATGGATACGACGTCAAGGCCGCTACAAAAAATAAAAAATAAAAATAAATTCCACATTTAAATTAAATTCTGTTTACAAATAAATAAAAAAGTACACGTGTAACCCTGATGCGCGATTTGTACTGTTTTTTACTTAGTTCTTTTATATTATGATGAGTTTGGTTAAATATCAATCAAATTTGATAATTATAACTACAGTTCATTATATTCCAATATCTGACCCTGGACATGACCTGAACACGGATATCTTGTTTTAAAAGTATTGCGTATGTATTAATAATACTCGTATAAACCATCTCACTCAGATTTTCATGACAGTCTCACATATTTTTGATGTTCCTAAAGATTCTGAATTCACGGCTTTGACTAGTAAGGATTGAAAAAGGAAGTAAGGGATAATATAAAGCTTTTCTGTTCTTTTGTTATAAATATTCATTCTTTTTTAATACCACAGAGTTCGTGTAATTAATGCACATTTCTTATTTAATACAAGTACAGTCGGGCAATTAAGTAATGAACGAATGCTCTCAGTAGCTCTTGTTTTTGTTTTATAGCTAATTTCAGTTCTCAGAAGGAAAATTAAATAAATCTAGATGCAGAGCTCACTAGCTCGGTAATTGGGTTCTGCAGTCATTTTCTCCAAGAAAATGTAATAGGAAATATTGTGAGATAGATATAATATAGTTTATTTAAATGAAGGAGCAGGGAATTAATTAAAAACTACCGAGATCCCAAGAAACAGAATTATATTCTATGTATGAAATGCAAAGGTTAAGTGTGAGATGACTTTGGTGAAAAGCGTTTCTCGTTAATTAAATACTTGTATCGACTTAAATACGAGAATTTGTAATATAAATGACTTGGTTTATTCAATGTCTAGTTCACAGAAAATATATCAGTGAAAGATTTAACCAATACATTCAGATTATGAAAATAAGAATCAAATCGTTGGCAGGTATGTGTAATGTTAATTGCACCTGTGACTTGAGTGGTGTAGGAAATATGTTTTTGTACGAAAATGGATTAGCATCATGATCGTCATATTCAGGTAAGAAAAGTCAGTGTAATCTTTTTTAACTCCAATTTAAACATGAATTTCAACAAAGTAATCCTACTTCTTATAATGAGTTTTTCAACTAAACATGCCATATTTTTTATATAATGAATAACAAAGAAAACCAATGTAATCAGTATATACATCAGATGATAGATAGGATTAATAAATTTAAACCGTTAACCCAAAATGTCGTTGGGAATTAATGTTTGTTATTCAATTTTAATGGAGGCGAGAGCTCCTTGGCAGCCTAACTTTCAAAGTGGTTGATATGCTCCCTTTATTCTTTTAACTTTAGCTCCAGGATTTATTTTATTCAGCTCTTTCAGATTTCCATAAATACAAATAATCACATCTTTATACTTTATGGGGTAAACAGAGCAAAGAGGCTCAAAATGAATGAAAGGCCACGTTCTTCTGTGCATCCAGATTATGTTGTAATAAACCTATTTATTAATAACTTTTTGCTCTCATTTCTCGTATTTATAAAAATATGGGGTAGATACTTTGAATTAACGAGGTTAACAAAATTTAAGTCAATCAATTCTTCTGGCCCAACAGAATTTATGAGTTATTATAAAATAGTTTTCAGTTTTGTACAAATGAAACAAATTATTTATCACTTTTTTTTGGCTTTTTCTGATTGTGAGAAGTGTTCTAACACAAGATTACAAAAGGGTGCATAACAGTAATTGGTTCTGTTTAAGCTGAAACCATTCCAGATTATGTCAGACGATTGAATCTGAAGTTGACTCCGATATTAACCAATTATTCATTGATTTGCAATGGTTTTACGATTAGCCAAGTTCACTTCTTTTCCTTTTTGTAATTTCCTCTTTAAATTTTTATACTGCCAGTTAACCTATCTGTATAAAAAAAAGTACTTATGTAAGATAATTTTATTACTGTGTCTCTTCACGTCATTTGAATGATTGAAAATCATGAGGAAGCTAGGGAAATTTGTAGGGGTCCGACGCAGTAGGTGGAGATCCATATCTTCCACCTATCCCTTCGAGGCGTGATAAACATGTATCTATTTGTATTCTAAACAATAGAAGTATCTATTTCCAAACAATAGGTACATCCATTCTGGAAGATGTTGATTTCGCCAAATCGATAATTGGCTATTGTAATTTTGGATACCCTCGTCAAAGTTTAACGCAACCTGTCAGCATCAAATGAACAGATTAGTCTGATTCTCATTTCAAGACGTTTTTCACGTGGAAGTGTTAATAATATGTTCTGAACACAAGCATTTGGAAAGCAGCCTTAAACTTCATGACCATGATAGTGATGGTTCTTCTACCTTCTCGCGTTAATTCCGGTTACATCCTCACCTCTGGGGAGGAGCCTGGTAGCAATTATAATAGTAAAACTTGCTATGGTCATGATTTATGAATCTATGATGGTTTGGATGCCAAGAAAGTACAGGATTTGTGTTAACTTCTTCTCCCGCTCAAATTGTAAAAAAATATTTTATAAAGTTAAGATCCTTTTTTAGGCAATGGAATATGATTGAGTTCTGTGAGTTTTGCGCTGTCCATCCTGTAAGGTATAAATCCTTTTTTGCGTGTGTCAAAGTCAAAGTTCTCAGCGCAAATGAGCACATGTAGGAAGCCCTATATTGGTGAATGCAATTGATTTTTATTCCTGTGTTCCGGCCCAACATGTTTCAATTTTCTAAACACGAGCGACTTTTACGATCAATAAAGTCTTATAGCTGGGTCGGTGATTAAGCCAATTACCGCTCATTGTGTATTTTGTTTACCTATTTCAATGGAGTCTGATTTGGTTTATTTAGTTACCTACCGGAATAAAGATTTAATTAATTAATAAAGTCTCGGGCGTAACCCTCATTTCTTGGTAGGCTAGTTTTTGTTTTCCGCGATAACTTGACGATTATTAAAAGGTACATGCTTTTTTCATTAAATTTTGAAACGACCGCGGCCCTTCTTTTTTAAATGAATTGTACTACGGTAAATCGCAAACAAAGAATAAGTATACAATACATAAGAGTTATATAGTAGAAAGTAATTAGAACAATATCTTGAATTTATTCTTATCCTTAATCTAAGGCGGTCACAATAATTGTATTTTCAAAGTGGTCTGGCCAAGAAAACAATTAAGCCGCTCCGCAATGAAAAGCTACAGGAAAAAACTTTTAGATCTGTGATAAGACAATCAGGTACAAATTTTTCTTAATTTCTTTTGTAAAATTAGGAAATTTAAGTAATTTTCGATGTTACAAAAATATAGCTACTTTTTAAATAAGATATAAACTTTATGTACCTACTATTTGTACATTTGTGTTTGTGACATTTGACGGCCTCTGGTGCAGCGGTAGTGCGCTTGTCTGTGACACCGGAGGTCCCGGGTTCGAATCCCGGCCAGGGTATGATAAGAAACGAACTTTCTCTGATTGGCCTGGGTCTTGGATGATTATCTATATAAGTATTTATTATAAAATATAGTATCGTTGAGTTAGTATCTCGTAACACAAGTCTCGATCTTACTTCGAGGCTAACTCAATCAGTGTAATTTGTCCCGTATATATTTATTTATTTATATTTACTATTGAGATAGTAGTGAGAGAGAGCGAGACATTTGGAGTCTAATGTTAATTCATCAAAATTTTATCTCACTCATGTCAAGATTAGTATTTAAAGATTTGGTAAAGGTGATCTACCTTTACCAAATCTTTAAATATGTTTAAAGCACTGAAACACATGATTTTTAATTATTATGTACCTACTCAATATAATAATATCATGTCTGCAGAATCCGAGTCATAAATGAAGACCAATCAATAAGGTGCGGATAAATTGACACTCGTGATCACAGAAATTTTGATGATAACAAATCTAAAAAAAAAAAGAAAATGATAGTGCATTGGTAACAGTAAAAAACGTTGCTTTTATTTCTGTTAATAGAAATGCGTCTTAATTTTTTGGTTGATCAGGAAAGGCCGTATGAAATTAATTATAACGATTACTCTTAGACAATCCCGGCTTTTCCCCAGCTGTATAGGATTATCCTGGCTTATTATGTTGTTAACTGTTTTTAGAAGCCTGAAATGGTGAAATGGTGTATGCGGTAGTTAGTGAAATAATAAAAAAATTCAATTTCAATTAAATTGAAACTATGATAATACTAGAGGCCGCCCGCGACTTCGTCCGCATGGAAACCCTATCAATCCCGCGGGAACTCTGGGATAAAAAGTAGCCTATGTGTTATTCTAGGTCTTCAGCTACCTACATACCAAATTTCATGGTAATCGGTTCAGTAGTTTTTGCGTGAAAGAGTAACAAATATCCATACAAACTTTCGCCTTTATAATAGCAGTAGGATTATTAGGTAGCCCCCACTTACTCTATATCTCTTCTGATAGCATCCTTGCATTAAAATTATTGTTTCAATGTAAATTAAAAATAAAATAAAGTAGGTACGAAATTTACTGCTAACATATGTTACCTACTTATAAACGTTTTTTGTTCGTCTTAGTTATAAGTATTTAATTTTTTTTATTAATTAGTATTCAACAAAACACAGATTGTTACTTAAAACCTTAAAGCCTATTAACTGATTCACACGAATGTGCCATAAAGTTATTTGTACAAAGGATATTGTTACAAACACAAGAAACTAATGAGCTAACTACAAATTGATGTTAAATTTCACACATGGTTATTTTTAAAACAACTTAAGTCTACTATGGCATTATTTTAAAAATGAGAAAGACAAGTTTTACATTTTAATAACATACCTTATTAGTTAAAACATAAATAAAAATGAATACCACCTATCTACATTACCAATACCTAATTTGTAATGTAGATAGGTCACTGGCAAAAATTATATGTAAGAAATAATATAAAATATACTCATACTACTACGTACATAAATTTTATTTGCACGTATGGAACTTATCTAACAATTTAAGAAAAGTATAATATCAACAAGATTATGCCCGCCTCTCTTATCGCGAAAATAAAATATGTCGTTTATTATCCCGTTCCCTAGGGAATTTCGGGTCTTCTCTTTTAGTACTATCAAATATTAATAAATACTCAGGCACAGTCGAAACAAAACCCATATATTAGAAAAAAAGGAATTCCAAAGAAATTGTCCGCGGGTAATTAGCTGTATGGCTTAATGATGGATTGAGAGTAATCAAGAACTAAAATATTAAATCAATGAACTCACGTGGTAGGTTCGTCCAGAAATATGATGGGTGGGTTATTGACCAGCTCCAGGGCTACGGAGAGGCGTTTGGACTGGCCTCCCGAGAGGCGCTCCGACCTCGTGTCCTTGTGATCCCATAGACCGAGTGTTTGTAGGATTTCTTCTATCTGTTGTTAAGAAAAAAACCATTTAAATATGATGGAACAAGGGTAATGTAGCTTATACTACTTCTTTTGCTTTATTTACATTCATCAATATTTTCATGCAAGCTTTAGGAATTAAACACCGTAGCGCACGTAACATACCTTTATTTTATTTTGGATGTTTCGAATCATATGACAATGATCCGTGGTCACCGAGCGACGAATGGTCGCGGTGGAATAAAGGTGCCTACCTACGTTACGTGCGCATTTAATATCTGCTTTATTTATAAATGACGGAAAGTGAATACGTTAAAATCTCTTACTCTTTTCGTTACGTTTTTCTAGGCTCGACCCTAAGGTTTCAGAAACCGGAGTACGATTTCCGACATTTGGTCAAATCAAAAAGAGTGTGAATATTTCTCAGTAAATAATTGAGCAAAGGAGACCTTGATTGTTTTACAAAATTATCCTTCTAAGAAAAATCTCTTTACAAACATATGTCATTATAAGTAGTAGGTATTTTTGCGACGTTGAAAAATCTTACAAAATATCAAAACAAAGTCATCCTTCAGCCGTGACCCCAAACATTTTAAGCTACAATCTGTGATCTCTGAACGTCACGTTTCACCGTGACGGTCGAATTAAAAAGGGCAATCTAATCCCCGATCTTTGAAGGTATCCGAAATAGCTCATTATGTGCCCTACACGAACGCCGTATCCAATTAAGGGAAGTCACTCACTTGTACTGGGCGATATGTAAAAAAGGTCTCAGATTTACCTACAGGTAATGTACCTTTATACACTTACATACATACATACATATGATCACGTCTATATCCATTGCGGGGTAGACAGAGCCACAAGTCTTGTTAAGACTGATAGGCCACGTTCAGCTATTTGGCTTAGTTATAGAATTGAGATTCAAATAGTGACAGGTTGCTAGCCCATCGCCTAAAAAAAGAATCCCAAGTTTGTAAGCCTATCACTTAGTCGCCTTTTACGACATCCATGGGAAAGAGATGGAGTGATCCTATTCTTTTTTGTATTGGTGCCGGGAACCACACGGCACACCTTTATACACTTAATATATAATATTGGAGACATCTTTAACCAGGACTTACGCGCGATTTCACATGAGTGAAATACTTTTTATGAGCATTTTTTTATTGCAATAAGATTAAGATATGATAGATTTTAAATACTTTTTACGGCAATCAAGGCTAGTAGCCTGTTATAGATGCTAAACGGCATTAAGTCCGCCTTTTGTAAATTTTTTTGTGCAATAAAGTTAAAATAAAAAAGAAATAAATAAAATCTTATCTAGATCTTATAAAATGTCTATTGTATATACCTACTATACGAGTACCTACTATGTATAAAAATATTTCTCACATCCTTATTCATTACGGAGCTAGTCTTTTAGAAACCAAGTTACTTTTGAATATATGTGGGCGTTAAAACTAGTATTATTTATCCAAACCTGTTGTAATAATCTGATTAAATAAATAAAAATAAAAAAGAACTAAAAAGATACAAGAAAGCTGCGGGGTCACATGCTCGTCGGGTCAGTCAAGGGCATTGTCTGCGCGTACGTTTATGGATTAATAATGAATTCATCATTGACAATCACAATGACATTTCTTATTTTTTGTTGCACTTACTCATCAGTACTCACCGTAGGTATAAGTGGGTAATTGCATATAGTGCGTTTTTCCCTAACGTAATGTCCAGTCGTACATTATTACCATATATAATGAGTTATTGGTCCTACCTATTTAAATTAATGAGTTTTTTTTTTTAATTTCAAAAGTATAGTTAGTAGTAGGTACTCAGAGCTATAATCATACTTCATATTTCATAACTACTAATACTAATTTCCTTTTTTTCGTAGTAATTGTTTTATTTTAATTGCATAGTTTTTAAGAAATTCATATTATTTTTGTCTCAATACTAGTACGAAACGAGTATAAAATACCTACACATACTTATTGTGTCGGTATGTTTATTACACTTTCACGCAAAATGCACTGAAGGAATTTGAATGAAACTTTATAGACAATAATACCTATCCATTACCTAAATAAGAACGCACTACAAAAGAAGCATCATACATACATACATATGGTCACGTCTATATCCCTTGCGGGGTAGACAGAGCCAACAGTCTTGAAAAGACTGAATGGCCACGTTCGGCTATTTTGCTTAATGATAGAATTGAGATTCAAATAGTGACAGGTTGCTAGCCCATCGCCTAAAAAGAATCCAAGTTTGTAAGCCTATACCTTAGTCGCCTTTTACGACATCCATGGGAAAGAGATGGAGTGGTCCTATTCTTGTTTGTATTGGTGCCGGTGACTACACGGCACTGTTCTACATATGAATTACACATGGACTACATAATTTCCATGTTAGCGAATCCGCAACAGGACTCTTGTAAATTGAGGCACCGGACGCTAGTACAGCTAGTAAAATAATCTGAATATATGGCGATGACACTTGATGGGTATTATTCGAATTGATAATGGTTTTAATTCTATTAATAATTTTTATGTTCGTTAGTTCCGTTGCGCACATTGCACTTGGAGGAAAGTTTAACAAAGGATTGATTAGCATATATTCCTTAACTGATTCAATTCTTCAATCGAATAACAAACATATTCCAGTGATAAATCGATGTCCTTCATTCGATACTTGGCAACGGTACATGTGATTCATGTATTCCTCAGCAAATGTTAGCTTATTTGTACCTTAAAAATGTTGAAGATGTGGAAGTAACTCTATCTCTGGTCATAAATCTAATTGGATGTTTGTCTTTATCTCACACAAGACTGATCAACTTAAATTCAATTTATTAACGAAGCCGTGGAAACTTCGAAAAGGATTTTTCAAAATTATAAATATATACATAAAATTACGTCTATATCCCTTGCGAGGTAGACAGAGCCAACAGTCTGGAAAAGACTGATAGGCTAAGTTCAGCTGTTTGGCTTAGTGATAGAATTAAGATTCAAATAGTGATAGGTTGCTAGTACAAAATTTCTGAATTCTTTTTAAAATTATCTTATTCTAAAATAGATTTACAAACATTAAAATAATAACTATGTTAATGTGTTCTTGCAGCAGTAATTGAATATTGTGAATACTTTATACTTGTTTATGTTTGCAGATTCTTGAAAAAAACTTTTATAATTGTATTCATTTTTGGGAATCCTACGCTTATTAAGGGTTTGATCAACAGTAATAGAAAAACTTTAGTCGAAAATATATGCTAGTAAGCAATTCCTATTTGAGCTATACACCTGTGTCCTCATTACTTTGGGACTAGAATAAGGATGTTTGTACTTTCCGTCCTTTTCTGGGAAACCCGGATGTTTGGCGTAGAAATGTATTTGCAAATTTCTTTCAGCTTGTAATATATAGAAATAGATTATTGAAATCGTCGGGGAAGATTATGCCATCAAATTTGAAATGTGTTATTTCAGAAAAACATCCGCGGAATATTGATGTAACCTAATACATCCATATCCTATATCATGTTTAAACATACACATAATCACGTCTATATCCCTTGTGGGGTAGACAGACAGTCTCCAAAAGACTGATAGACCACGCTCAGCTGTTTGGCTTAATGATAGAATTGAGATTCAAAAAGTGACAGGTTGCCAAGCCTAAAAGAAGAATACCAAGAATCATGTTTATGCATTGCAATGTTCATCAAATGATCAAAATTGCAGTGCAAGTTTTAACCCTTTGGTCACTTTTGAAATCAAATTCCGAAACCCGTTTCTAAATAAGAAGTGTTTTTTCTCCAAAATTGGTTTCGGTAAAAGAGTAACTCATATAATTATAGCTTTTTCTCAGCCCTTTGTAAAGCTTAAAGTTCGTTGTGCCTTTTGCGCTGAAGCTTATATTTTATGGGGTGTTATTACAGGCTTGCCAAAGCATTATCGCTAAACATTTGTGACAAGTAAACATATTTCTTTTTTTTTAACTTCCCCAATACATTAAACATGGCATGTTCTGGTAAATAATTAACTTTGATAAACACTGTCCATTTATTTATCTGATAATCGAATATCGAATATTACAAAAAAATTTCCGCCCTTCTTAATAACTTTCTCAGTTTAAGGTTGATTACTACCCCCATAGACTTACCACGCAAATACTACTCTTTTCTCATTCTTGGCGTGCAAATATGATGAAGAAAATATAGGTAATTTGTAGTTAAATATTTCTTTGCCGTTTATTACTTCATGTAACTGTTTAAGCATGTAAATTTTTTAGCTTGCAAATATAGTACCTACTTATAGAAAAAGTAACTTACAATGAGTTCTTTCTCTGCCCTTCCCAATTCCTTTCCCAGCTTCAAATCGGCTGCGACCCTCATGGACTCCTGCACAGTCAGCCGAGGCTGGAGGAGGTCGTCCTGCATGATGTAGCTGCTCAGTTTCTTGAAAACTCTCATTTCCCTGGCATGACCATTTACGGTGATGCGGCCGTTGACTCCGTTTGTCCTAAAAATAAAATGTAGAAATACTTGAGAAATTTGACTTATAATTATTAAATATTCTAGCGGTCTAGGATTTTAAAGTTGATAATATTTGTTTAAATGTCTACTTAACATTTCTATTACAATTTTAGGATATTCTTAGTTCATTGTTTTACTCGTACTAGTCTACGGTAGACTTAGAAGCAATTATATTATTTCAATTGTATAATTTTACCTGGGTGTACTTGATAGATATCATTCATGAATATTTATAATAAAGGGTATATATATCGATCATAGTAATCTAACCAGTTTTATTTATTTTCCAATTAAAATTCAATTGCATTCAAGTTTATGTTTATTTTGTACTAGACATTAATAAAATGTTTATGAGAAAATAAATATATAACGGATTCAGTGGTACCTAAAGATGTAATTTTTTATTTACCTTTTTGTTTTATTAATTGAGGCTTTTAAGACCACTGGCTCTGTCTACCCCGTAAGGTAGACGTGATATGGTTATGTTACAAAGTAAAAAGTTGTATAAAAAAGATGAATAAGGTTATCGATTCTGATGAGCCGTGATTCAATCTATTAAGTCGATAATTAAGAAACACACACAATAACGTACTACATTGTGTATAGTTCAGTTTAGTGTACCCGAGTTTGCTAGTTTCACAAAGCATTGTACTTGTGCTATGATTGCATTCAAGCAATCTTGAATAGGACAGACAGTAAGAGATGACACTGTTGTAGACTTTAGATGTACAATTCAAAGAGAAAATATATGTGTATTTCAGGTATTCATGTATAGTTCAAGGGCTAAATGATGGAGCTAGTAATCGAAAGACTATTAAATTTAATGTAAAATTATTATCTTTTTGGATTTTGGTTAGAAATTTAAAGGCAAAGTACACGTTCACTACTGTAAACGCACTAAGCATGTTTTTCCTAAGCAAAGTTTTAGTAATTAGGAAGTTAATTCCAGCAGTCAACATGCTTCATGTATTTGGCCTAAATGTCTGGGATCGTGGCTTAACGTGCCTCCTGAAGCATGGATGAGCTTGAAAAAATTATGTGTCTTTTCTGGAGGTAACCCATCCAAGTGAAGACTGCATCTGGGGTTGCTTAATATGCGTAAGCGTCTCTAATGCTCCTGCCAATTAAGCTATCGGGCTCTCAGTAACATTTTAATGAACTTATGCTTACTTCCACAGACAAAGAATTATGTGCTTACCTCAATGTATTTATCTGTAGGTAATGAATACATTAAGTTTCCTTGATTATCGATGGAATATGATAAATAAATACACATGTATTTACGACGCGTTTGCCGTGACCCAGAGGATAGCAAAACCTACAGCCTTCAGTGTAGAAAAACAGTGCAACAGTGCATTATGTGTATTAAGTAACCAACTCCATCTGGCTCTGTCTACCCCGTAAGGGATATAGACGTGACTATATGTATGTATGTATGTAAGTAACCAACAGACTTTAACAAAAGAGTTGTCAGTTCGTCTTCACTACCTGTTATTTCTTTCATCCTTTAGTCTACTACCAGAAACCACATAACTTGATCAAGGATGTACCTATGTGTTAATTCTTAAATGACTGATAAACTGTGGCTATTGTTTGATTGTGACAGTGTATAATTTTTTTTCTCGGATAATGTAAGGGCAGAGGTTGAGAAATACAATGGAGAGTCTATCATTAGCCTCACGGACATGAGTATTTGCAATAAAATGGTAGTCAAGTAGCCAATGTAACAACTATATTTATCATGTTGTGATGAATTGGTAAATGGACAAGCCGTAGCTTCTTCCTCTGGGAGATTTGTTTGTGTGTAAAATCTTTTTAAAACAACGAAACATAATCAGATAATAATGCTGCCTCCGTGATGGGAACCCTTTCTAGGGGCCAAAATTTGAATAATAATGTTTTTAGTTTGTTTGTTGTTAATTTAGAATAGTTTTTTTTTTATTATTATTAAATAATTAATATTAATGTATATTTTTTAATTAGGTATATTTGATTAATTGTTTAAGATAATATATGTATAAATTTTGACTTACAATCAGATAATGGAGTTAAAAAATATGTTACTACAATGGCGGACTTATCCCCCTAATAGGAATTCTTCTTCCTTTTAATTTAATTTGGTGGACTGGAAGATTATTCTATAGTGCACTTTAGAGTATGCAGTTTCAATCGGGTTTAATTTATACTAAATAAGCTTGGTGTTGAAATTGTCTAAAAGTTTTCAAGTGTAATTTACTCGTACTTGTTTGTTATTTAGTTAGTACATTGAAGTAGTCAATTAAGAGCCTTATTTATCGTTTATAGCTATATTGCATTGAAATCTTTCAAACTTAAAAGAAGAAAAATTTAAACTAACCGATATAAATGGAGTATATTCGTTGAGATGAGAGAGAGATTATTCTATTTGAAACTATAATGGCCAGTCCATGCATGAATAAAAATTGCTGACGATGTGGATCATGTTAAACGCATTATATATTACTCTACACCTTGATCTTTCATGAGGAAAATTACGCTGGCCGGCAAAATTGCTCCATTACATAATATAATTACTGTAATAAACTGAAGGGATGGTGGATAATTAATATCGTATGTTTCACAATAATTATTTAGAAGAGGATTTCAATAACCAAAATTTACGGTACTAAATAATTTAGTTAATAGCATTTTTGGTTACCTCGTGGCAAAATATTAAACAAAAACCTTGTACGTCTTCTTTTGATTGGGTTGAACAAAAGTTTAGTATTTCGAGAACGCAAACTAGAGATTTGATATAGCTGGTATTTATTATTCAATTTGATACTCCTCAGCGTCGTGAGAAAAATAAACTTGATTATTAGATAAATAAATGATTTTAAAAGAAATATCTTTGAGATAGGAAATTCTAAAAAGGTACAAATATTAGGTATACCGTGCAAGAAGTCAAATTTCGTTGTAAAAATAACGACGTGGTGTCAATTGGGCTCCGGAGACCAATTTTAATTTTTTACAGCTGTCACTATTTGAATCTCAATTGTATCATTAAGCCAAAAAGCTGAACGAGGTTTATCATTCTCTTCAAGACTGTTCAAGCTCTGTCTACCCCGTAAGTATATGTTTTTATTTTTTTTTCCCATATTCTCAACTTACGTGTATCCAGCTAGTATGTTAAGCAGTGTAGATTTGCCGGCGCCTGAAGGTCCGAGGATGCAGGTCAGTTCACCAGACCGAAACTCGCCCGACACATTATGCAGGATTCTACGTTCTCCTGAAACAAATAGACATACATTATGTCCGGGTTCTTGGGTGGTACTTACTTGAGGTACTGTACAGAACCTAATGCAATCTAATGGTAAGTGCACACTGAGACGAGACGCGACGCGATATTTTTATAGAGGCAATTAACATTTTTATGGTGGAAATGTCTACTACATAAAGTGTTTTTTGAGTTGTTCTGATATAATGGATTGCAGTGTCGTATTGGTGTGAACTGGCCCTACGTGACTCTATCACGAAGCATAGCGGCGAAAGGAGCCACCGGAAACATGAAAGCAAGAGTGAGAAATAAAGGATATAATACTAATTGATTGCTGGTTATGTCAATGGATGTGTGTGTGTGCAAATAGATTATGCAATAGTTACTGCAAAGCAGTGCATGAAACGGAATGCAATGCAAAAACGCTCGCGTGACGCCTCAAGTAATGCAGTCATTGGTAGATGGTATAAGTGGAATGCGTGTTTTTTTATACAATAAAGCGGTCAGTTAAAAGCAAAGGAAGGGATATTTAATTTCATGCTTTCTTTAGCCACTGAGATATATGGGTATTACTTAATAAACTGAGGTGAAATAGATATGAATGTATTGAGCCAAATAGGGCTAAGAACATCGAGACAATGTATAATTACATTTTTGACCGCATCCAAGGTAATGCCATAACGATAACTAAAAACACGCCGATTATTTGACGGCTTTTAAAAAGCCTTGTTACAGAAAAGGGAATCTACGTCACGAACGTGTAGTTAAAGATGATTCCATACTGGTCTCGGTACAAGCCTCAATCATGTACTATAAATGATCGTAAGTTATTATTATCAACGTGAACGTCTACACGTGAGCCATCATTTCACGCAGTGACTACGAAATAGCATGGTCAGTTTCTACGTAAACCCATTACTTAAAGGTGTAAAGGTTAACTATTTAATTGCGGAAACCTATACAATACAAGTAGCTCTTGGTTTATAGGAAAGAAACAGTGAGACTAAGTGATTTTTACATTAATAATACTGCCGTGAGTATATAATGAAATCGCTAATTGTATAATTCAGGTTTATTTTTTGAGTCTCATTGCTTCCATGTTCATCTAGTAGCGAATAAAAATTAAGTGTGTGACAGCTGCTTCTTATTCTGTGCAATTGTAAAAATTAATCGGAGAAAAGGCTTATAAGCTTGAAATCCTTTTGGGCGATTGCTTAGCAACTTGTCACTTTGTGTTCTTTAGTCTTGTGACTGTTTGCTCCATATGCTCTGTAAGACACAAAGACGTGATACTTTTATGTGTTTAAAATGTATATTTGAACGTAGCGGCTATCTTACTGCCTACAATTTAAAATTGTAATGTGTACTAGTATTTTTAATTAGCTGGGGCATAGCGCACCAACCTTACCTACTGGTATAAGTTTCGCAAGTCGTAGTTATAACTTTAACTTAGTATGATCCTTTATGTTCACAATGTTCTAGCTAACTAGATGAATGAAATAAGCTTATAGAATACAGTTTGTTATAGACCAAGGTTGTAGAAAGTTTGGCGAAGCATGTTGAACATATATATACATATTATACTCTCGTCTTTATTTTTTACGGAAAAGACAGAGCCAACAGTTTTGAGATCACTGACAGGTCACTTTCAAATTCATATTAAGAATGTAGTTAATAAACTGAAAATAACTACATTTAAATAGGCATATTGCAGATATAATAATTGTAGAATTCTAACATCGTAATTTCGCGTTTGCAACAATTACGACGTAAGACTTTTTACATTGGAATAGAACACTGTATAGTGCAATAACGTTGTAGGTGGTGAGAATTTTTTTTAAACAAATAACTGGATGTTGGATAAAAGCCAGTACAACTCTAAACCAATGTGAACTTCGGCCAAGTTATGCAGATTGGTGGGTCAGGTTACACAAACGGAAATGTGCGTCTAGTATTGCACATAAAATACTACACTACTTAGTTCTGCTGAGCAAAGTTTAAAGCCCAAAGTTAGGCTACCACCGTAGTAAGTTGTTATAGATTGAAGTAAATGTTTTAAGTATTAAATGCTGAATTATTTTTTGTTATCTAAATCGAGATATGATGTAGGGAATTTGAACTAGATAACAGCGAGATTTTTTTAAACGTTATGTACCTTCATAGTGATGATTCCTAACAAAAGTAATAAAGATAATATCTGTAAAGCAGACATCGATTTAAATGCATTTAGTGATAATTTATTTTTATGTTTAATGGAAAATACCGTAAAAAAAAAATATATTCTCGAAAAAGGCATTGTACCTATTTGATACGACTGTATTTTTGATTATCAACGTTGTTTTGCAAGTCGCCTAGTCAGTAAAGGTATGCGAATAGAAAACAGGTAGCCTACTAGTTTGATGTCATGGTACCGTGACGCAAATGTGAGTGGCTAGGCATTTCCTGGCGATAAATCCGTCGCTACCTAGGAAGCCGCGTCGGTAATTATAGCCTTACTCGACCTATGTAAACCATTGGTTGGTAACGGGATAATAAAATGAAAGTTTTACCAATTCTAAGGAACGAAAATGAAGCTGAAATCTTGTCAAAAGTATTAAAAGAGTGAATCGTTTTTAATCATTTATTTTGCAGTGAGTGTCATGCATCAGCAGAGACCTTAAATGTGATGGTTATGAAGTTGTGATCTATAAAGTATGCTTACAACAGATTTATTTGTCGGACATAACAAATTAACAAAACAAAGTCATCCGATTTGAAATACATATATACACCACATAAGACCATACAATAAATATGAACCACACTTTAGTACAATATTTTTGACTGCAAAAGGCGCACCTCGGTCTTCTTTACGGAGAGGTTAGGATGTAACCGGGATTAGCGCCTGGAGGTAGAAGTAGGTATCTACAATATTTTGAGTGCAGCTAAACTAGCATCTCTCATTGAGGGTGCAAACGTTAAATAGCTAGAGAGCAAAATTTTTGCGCAGACTCATAATGTACGAGAACAAAGAGTAAGCCGGGCTTTAGCAAAATTATAAAAATTTATAAGGGTGATGCGAGCGCGGAAGCAATGACTCGGAATGTTCTTGATTTTTTGTTCTCAACGTATATTCGAATTGTTTCATTTCTTCCATATTTGTCTTTCATTTAAATTTTTCGTGAATTTCACTCACGTTTCCAATTGAATGCTTCGACAAATATGCGACTTATTAGGCTCATTTGCAAACATTTTATTATCTACACATACCATGAGGTTCAAGTAAAATATACGTCAAATGAATTTTTTGTCATAGAGTATTAATGCGTCAAGCGTTTGTAATAAATCGTTTAGTGAGAAGTATAGTGATAGAAATGGCAAAGGAAATATGCAAGAAGAGTGTTCTTAAACGGTGACGGCTAAGATGAATAAACTTTAATGCAAACGGGGACGTTCTGGTAAAAAGTAAAAAGAGTTATGTAAAATGACAAGTTTTACGAAAGAGAGTTATGAATGTAGATGAAGCGAAAAAATATACTTCTTGTACTGCAATGTAATAAAAAAGGCTTCTTCTCCTGGAAAGAGGTCTTCACACGAGTATGTATAAAGGGTTAAAACGTATACAATTATATTACGCTTTTGAGTTTTTTATGACATAATAAGCAATGTTATTCGTGAATGTCGTGACTTTATTTTAACCTTAATATTTTGCGGTTGAAATGCGTAACTCTACTTCGATGAAGTAAAAATATTATATTTTGTTTGCAGTTTTCTTGCAGACTGCCCCGAAGAGCAAGTCCCGTTAAAAATAATAGTTTCTGTGAATAAATTTTAATAATATTATTTTCACAGTAAATTATTCTGGAATTGAAAAAGCTTGAAATTGAATTAATCAATCTCTGTATGTCCTACAAGCAATATTCAATGTTAAGTGAAATAAATTTTCAATTATTCTTCATGGAATATGTACGCACATTTTGAAATTCAATGAATTTCATCTTAGGACTTTGTTGTATAACTAGGCAGAAGTTTCTTACAGTTTATATTCTACGGTTTGCACTTAGGAAACTCTGCCTGCCCTTTGTTGTTGAGCTTGAGAGAGTAAATACGCAGGCAAAACTTTAATATGAACTTGTATCTTATCGACTTTGTATGGAAATATTTGTAGACAGTTAAGTAGTGTTAAGAAATTATTCAAATGTGAGTAAGATGTTATGACATTGAAAAAAATCAATAAGAAATCCAATTACTCTGCTGTTCTCTCTACTCTGCTTTTAATTTATTTTTATATCTCTACACGAAATTTAAATTGGCTCAATAAAATTAATGATCAAATAGAAAATTTCTGCTTTATACCTATTTGCTGAAACGTTCTTAGGCCAGCTGAAAGATTAAACAATTTGTATCTTTGAACTTTCTTATGAAGTTTTAAGTTAGAATTTTACCCGAATTTTGCCGCCAAATTTTTGGCATCCTGACGAATGCCAAACATTTAGCTTAACCTTAATTTTATGCTACTGTTTGCATAGAATAATCAAAGAATAGAACGTATTAAAGAACAATAAACACACTTCAAAATAAAATTAAATTTGGCCTTGCGACGTATGCAAACTGCATGGAAGGCGTTATATGGTATTAATTCTATTCAAAAATACAAACAACAGGATTCCTGTAAATACGCACGTTTTAAATGCGTATTTATTGCGGACATAGCATTTCATCAAAAGTATTAAACAAAAAATGCTAAGCTAAAAATACATACGGACGGCAACGGAAACGCAAAGTGATGGGAAACAATATGGCTTGTGTGCGTTACATGAGATTGAATATCAGAGCCGGATTGGTTTCCCTTTGCACCTTACGTTTTGTAGTCAGAAACTTATAAAGTTTTGGTTGAACATCTCGATATCAGCAACATGTATCGTTTTTAACAACATGCTTATGAGCACTTTGCACCATCTTCTATTTTTCTGTTTAGTCAGCTGTAGATTGGTATTCCTGTTTTTGTGGGATTTTTGTGGAACGCTCATAGAACATACATGGCAAATTTCAGCCAAATGGAAGGCCGCCAAGAGTCATCTGGCATGGCTGCCACCTAGTGATGGCACGAAGGGGTTTAAGGAAAATTTTGTGCCACTTGCGGAGTTGGTCACCCATTCAAGTTTCCTGCACCCGGAATTGCTTAACATGCGTAAGCACTTCAAACGCTCACGTAAATAGGGCTATTGAATTTTTCATTAACTAAGTTTCACGGATTCAGTGATATCAAAAGAAAGGATCAATGGAGAACAAACGCGTGCGTGGGTTTGAGGGCGACGCGGAAAGATTGTGTGGCAAAAAGAGGGACCTTTATTGATTGCTTACAATCCGATCACCCTTGTTAATGCTGAGGGCGTTAGAGTGTCAGTTCAGTGCTGACAGTCTGTTCAAATGAATTATTTTTTAATTGATTCTCGCTTTGTAGTGACATTTGTTGAAAACAAATCCAACTTGACCTTTAGAAAAGTACTCGTGGGCGAGTGTCCTGGAATCTTGAAATCTGGGAGTTTCCTGGATTAGATTCCAATCCCCCGCCTTCTTCATTAAATATGTATTATTTTGTAGTAGGAATTAACTACTTTATAACCATTTTCATAATTATCAAAATAGCTTTTTATAACAACTTATAGTACGTTTTTTTTTAAATTAAACGTTTTTTTAACATTTAAAAACAAGTCTAAAAGACTGTTGGGATTTTTGTTTGTTACCGCTTCTTCTGCACTGACGCCTTGGAAGCGGCAGTAAACTTAGTTTTAAGTAATTTATTTGACGTCAACCAATGTTAAGCCATACGTTTTGACAATTATTAAGCGATATGAAGTATCCTACAATAATGAATAAAAAAAATTAAATTTAGAATTTTTTTGAATTAAATTAGGTAAGCAACAGGCGAGGAAAATTTCTTAAGTATTCGCTTGCATACCGAGTGAGTGTCAGGCCAATTGATTCTGCACAACCATGTACTTATTAGACTAACTTATGGTCCTAGTCATTTTACGAACCTACACGTGGTGTACTAACAGGGTTTCCAGATTGTAACTGAGACTTACGGATTGCCGTGAAAGCGATGAATTCATTTCTCATACATCTGAACGTGGCATTTCAATAATTTTAAGACTATTGGCTCTGTCTACCCTGCAAGGAATATAGTCGTAATTATATGTCGGTAGGTATGTTAAGAATCAATGGCAATTTTAACAACGAATGTTTTTATTTTCGCCGTCATTTATAAGCTCCGTACAAGAAACGGTTATCCATATTTATATCGTCATTGTAACACCGTCCATTTTTGTGTGTCGCTCAAATAAACGGTACAGGATAATTCGGGAATCGGGAGAGAAACAAAGGTGGATGAATGTAAATACCTATAAATCGATGTCTTTGATGTCTCTTCCGACTGTTTAAGCTGTGATTTAATTAAAATTATATTTCCTAGCGTTAAACTGCGACTTCGTAGGTGTGAAAAACGTTAGTGAAAACCTATTTATTTTGTCTTTTTGGTTCTCTTCTAAATTTTTCCAGATACCTTGTGTTTATTCGACATGTTCTTTTTTTTGTAGTTTTAGTTAGTTTTGTTTTATCTTTGTGTGATAAATTAAGTTGATTATTTGTGTACCTTTTGTTATTTAAAGAGTAAATTATGTAACCTGAACAGTTATTTACTTTCTTTTTCACAAAAAGTAATAAAATCCAGGTGTTCATACTAACTTTTGCGTTGGTGCGTATTTAGTAATTAAGACGACAAATAAATCGTGAAGTTGACCCTTTTGTAAAGAATTATATACGGTGGATTAAGATTCACATCTAAGGTATAAACAGTCTTAGGAAAGATCAGGCCAAGAGTGTAAATCGATGAACAATATCAGCATGTCGGCCGAGAAAGGAGACGTGATTAGAATAAAGGTTAGTACGTATAATAAATAATTACGGGACAAATTACATAAATTGAGTTATGTTAATGAGATATTAACTCAACGATACTATACTTTGTAATAAATACTTATATAGACAAACATCCACAATTAGGGTTTTTTATAATTGTATTTATCCAACATCAAAACTGTTTTACCCTACCAGGGTTCCATGCTGACTCATTGTTCAAAAGGATACAATGGACACTTGCCTACATACATACATATAATCACATCCATATCCCTTGCGGGGTAGAGCGCTAACAGTCATGTAAAGACAAATAGGCCACGTTCAGCTGTTTGACTAAATGAAAGAAATAAGATTCAAATAGTGACAGGTTACCAGCCCATTGCATAAAAGAGGAATAAGAAACATGGACTGGACATGATAAGGAAATTCCCAAAAGAGCGTAGCCGTAATAAGTCTAATGTATTAAATTCGGAGGAGCGTTACATAGTAACTACTAGTATGGAAGTTATGGAAGTCTTTAGCTAAAATGCTTTTGAGTATTCGGCCGTCCTTCGCGCATCACTGAACATTACCGTCAAACGATTACTTGGAAGTACAGACCTCCGTCTTCTGGAGGTAGAGGTATTTTACATAGCCCTTTTAATATGATTTTATACCTGAATATACAAAAGAGGAAACTGACTGACTTACATATCAATGCACAGCCCAAACTGCTGGGTGTATAAATTTAAAATTGAGCATTAAATATCCTTATGTGGTCTACGGATGCATAAGCGAGGATTTTTCTGAATTCAATAATCAAAGGATATCATCTAAATGTCATTTTTTAATAAAAAGCAAAGCATAACTTTCAACCGTATGGCTCTAAAAAGCTCTAATTTAAAAATTCCTAAGCTTTATTTATGTTTAAGCTCATACATACATACATACATAAAATCACGCCTCTTTCCCGGAGGGGTAGGCAGAGACTACCTCTTTCTACTTGCCACGATCTCTGCATACTTCCTTCGCTTCATCCACATTCATAACTCTCTTCATACAAGCTCGGCGGTTTCGGGTACTTTGGACCTGACCCTTTACCAGGACGTCCTTAATTTGATCAAGATACGTTCGTCTAGGTCTTCCCACTCCGACCATTCCCTCCACACTCTCCTTGTATATCTTCTTAGTCAACCTGCTTTCATTCATCCTCTCCACATGACATAAATAGAATATATATATATATATATCATCTTACACAAAAAGAGGGTGGATGAGAACCGTAACGCCAAGACTAATGTACCTTGATCAAATCAGGGACGTCTTGGCTAAGTCAATGAATTAAATGATACAAGCGTCTTGAGAAAAAACACATTCATGTTTAAGCTCATCTTTGTTAAATTTGCTAACCACTTTGATGCAAGAGAAATAAAGACATACATACATAAAATCACGCCTCTTTCCCGGAGGGGTAGGCAGAGACTACCTCTTTCTACTTGCCACGATCTCTGCATACTTCCTTCGCTTCATCCACATTCATAACTCTCTTCATACAAGCTCGGCGGTTTCGGGTACTTTGGACCTGACCCTTTACCAGGACGTCCTTAATTTGATCAAGATACGTTCGTCTAGGTCTTCCCACTCCGACCATTCCCTCCACACTCTCCTTGTATATCTTCTTAGTCAACCTGCTTTCATTCATCCTCTCCACATGACCGAACCATCTTAACATACCCTTTTCTATTCCTGTAACTACATCTTCTTTCACATCACAACATTCCCTTATCACGCTGTTCCTTATCCTGTCACTCAATTTCACACCCATCATACTCCTTAACGCTCTCATTTCCACCGCATTTATTCTGCTTTCATGCTTCTTTTGCCATACCCAACTTTCACTCCCATACATTAATGTCGGGACCAACACGCCCCTGTGCACAGCCAGTCGAGCCTTTTTGGATAGTTTCTGACTGCTCATAAAGGCATGCAAAGCTCCATTCACCATGTTCCCCGCGTTCACTCTCCTTTCAATATCACTATCATACTTGCCATCTGATGTAAACTAAATAGATAACTGATAGAAATAAAGACATGAAAGATAAATACCACCACTTTATTAATTACTTACTTCAAATGATGAATATTCTATCCTCCGTATGTATATTCAAAATACCTACTCAATGAATGATACACATTCATGAGAAATCTCAGACTACGGAGAAAAAAGGCAAGTTCTTTCTATTTTGATATTTCTACATATATGTAGGATATATAAAAGTCTTGGTTTGTCATTTTGTAAGTAATGGCAGTTACTCCATTTTACATGAAGCGTGTTCGAGATACTGTGACCTTAGCGATTGTATGTAAAAATACAATAACAAAAGACTCGAATGTCTGAATTAAAGCAACTAAAACCTTGGAATTAAAAATCAAAAAATAAACAGAGAATCCCTATATGACGACATATAAAAATATCTTTTAGTAATTGGGTAGATTTTTTTTTCTTAATCTTAGTGTAAAGGCCCTCTTATTTATAAACACACAAGATAACTCCCCACACAATTTATTAATACCAAAGTTTTGCGGCGCGGCTTATTCATAATTTACACTAATTGAATAAGAAGTTCAGGGTTCCCAAACACTTGTTTCAAAGCGATTCAGACTAAATTTATTTCAGTTGGAATTACTGCATTTTTAAGCAGGCCGCATTTTTTTGCGATATTATGCGATGTTATGTTTTTTGTTACAAATTTAATTTCTTAGAAGGAGATACTGACTGATAAAATAAGGCTTTTTAGGTACATAATTATTTGCCATCTATAAGATTCAAAGCACTCTTTATTTGATAAACATAAATATTAATGCTCTATTAATTACAGAGCTGGAAAAAATAGTTTTAAATTAAATCTCACTTCACAAAGATCGTTCTTAAGAATTTGCTGTTAAGAATCCATTACAATATGAAATTATTTAGTAGTAAGTACTACTAGATAATTCCTAACAAAACGAATAAAACTTACCAACAACAGTTTTTATTTATTACTTTAAATTTATTATTTATTTAGAACAATATCCATTTTATCAAGCTACGTTTGTTACTGCTAGAGTTATATGATGTCAAATATGTATGTAGTTTACACGAGTATTTTATTGACATTGGCGCAATTTCGCCATCGGCCCTGACCGCGAACGCGTCTCATTCGTAAAACCAGATCTGCGATTTCCATATACAGTTAAATCATATAAAGTTACTCGTCAAAATAATATAAACATATTTCCGTTATATGACACGATTCCGATTTGGGCATGAATTCTTAAGATCAGATCAAAAAACAAAACTCTTGGATCAGCTTATTTAGAATCTATGATGGTCCATTTTACTCAAATTTTCTTAAAATAGTGAAGACTTAGATGGTTTGGTCACGTGGAAAGGATGAATGAAAGCAGGTTGACTGAACAATTACACAAAAAGAGGGTGGATGAGAACCGTAACGCCAAGACTAATGTACCTTGATCAAATCAGGGACGTCTTGGCTAAGTCAATGAATTAAATGATACAAGCGTCTTGAGAAAAAACACATTCCTATTTTAAGAACATATAAAATAAAAGTATCTTTTTATCTCATTTGTAGAGGGAAACTTTTATAAGTATCCAAGTCAACATTATCTTTTCAATTTCGCAACTGTGCTGAACTTGTCACATATTTTAGTAGAGTTGCGGGTTACATTTAAATTTGTGACGTCACCGTATTTTAGAAGACATTTTGCGAACGTGAATATAAAGTGATCAAGTATTCTAAGAATTGATAGTCACATAACTGGAAGGTAATTTTGGCTTTCTAGAAAAATCTGTTAAAAATTCAGTTTAATTCACATTTAATGTATCTCTTGCATTATTTAGACTGATAGAAACATAAATGTGACATATTATGTTCCTTGGAAATATTTCTAAGAAAGTATATCCTAGCATTCTCATAGGACCAAGACATAAAAAATATCTTTATTTTTAGACTAAATAAGTATAATCTCTCTCATAATAGAGGTTCCGACCGGGTTTTACGCAAACCATGTTGTTTGTCTTTTTTGATTAGTAAATCTGCTAATTCCTCTTCTCTCTAGCAAATTTCTTTTCAGCAATCTTGACCAAATCGTCCGTCCATCTGGTACGCGTTTATCCATTAAGCTTGACAAAATATATTAAAAAATAAAGGTCTCGGATTTTCATATTGAACTTTTAAGATGAATTTGTAAGTATGTGTATGAGGACACGTAGGCAAATTACGCATCATATAGAAACCTTGTCGTGGAAATACCATACCAGCGCTTAATTAAATTTAAATTGAGGAAAATAGTTTGATATATCATCTTCTAATGTTTAAGCGGAAAATTAATGATCTCATAAATCTTTAATCATTCATACTACTTTGACTCTAATTAGGTCTATTATTAATTCAATGCTAACATAAAGTGTTACTTGAACAAAAAGAACTTTGGGTTTTAATCTACTAGATTTCTGTCCGGGGTTAGAATTGAATAGGAATTTTAAGAAAAATATAGCCTATATTTTCGGTTTACCAGCTATTTCCGTATTATTTTCATCAAGATTGGGCCAGACGCTTTAATCGAAATCTTAATAAACCTATATACATACTAGACTTTCATATTTATAATACTCGTATTTGTATGGATTGTTTGATAAAAAGGTATTCCGCATTGCTGGTTTTATTGTCTGTCGATATGGATAAATAAATCCGAAGATTAGCGTGCACAAACAGACATAGGTTTTTTATGATATGTATCAATTGCTTTTGATTTTTTTCAATGAAAAAAAAAAATTATATTATATATAATTATTTGTGGATTTTCATAAAAAAAATTACAAATTCAGGTACCCTCTGCAGGTTATAACTTATCATAAGTATGATTAAAACGGATTGATTCAGTATAATAAGAGCGAAAATAATCTTTTGAAAAATGTATGTACCTATAAGCATGTTCTCAGCGACCCAAAAAAATGTGAACGTAAAAATTTTTTGAAAATTATGTATGTTGTGTCTTTCGAGACATATTACTTTAATTTGCACCTAAATTTCAGTCACGTGTCCGCGACCCTACAAATGGGGACAATTCGCGATAAAAATCAGAGCCGGTGAAATCCGGCGATTCGCTGCGCGTCTCACCGTTTTGTGTGATGGATGCCTAAAACAGTAAAAGCATATTCGCCCGGTCGACGCGATCTCTAGATACAAGGAAACCTAATTCACAAGGTGAGAGTCAACTAGGCGAGAAAAAGAAATAGATTTATTTTTAAAGTGGGATACAAGGTATCACTTTATAACGTTAAACTTATAATTTATCTATTGCTTTTAATGCGCGAGTAGGTATATAAGAAGTTAAATGGCAGCCACAGATATAGAATTATTATGCAAAATCTGTGACTGCAGAATTTTCATCACGATATAGAAACATTTTTTTTATTCTTTAATTTGGGGAACATGAAACAAAAAGAATTCATAATATGTAGGTACTAAATTCAAATAAAAAACTTATTTATGTAAAGCCACTATTAAATTTATTGTCACAAAAGTTTTGGCAAATTTGCAATACATCAGTTGAGTATTTCCTTGAGTTGAGTGTCAACTAACACTCAACATCGCCGTGCTATTAGTTCTTATAGGATGAGAACTAAAATATTTTTCGTCACGGACAAAAGAAAAACAGATTACGCGAGAAAAATACGGTAAAGTACCTCCCTAATAACTTCATTAATCAGAGATTAATTAAGTCTTTACTAAGTAGGCTACTTTATTAGTCATTCAAGAATAAGAATATAAAAATAACTTATTTGGTTCACCTCGATTCATTACTAGATCCCTCAGAACCAACTTTTCCATTAGAATTTCCTTTAAAAAATTTAGTCAAAAGAAAGTGGGCGTTCTCATTATAAAATATTATTTCCTAAGAAAATCATGATTAACTACTTATTATAAAAAAATGTGAGCGTAATTTATTAAATTTAAATGTTTATTTGGTGATTATGTACCCTGTAACTTTGATTCGACTCACCACTTAGCTCTCCCAGTGTGAAAGATATGTAAGATATACGACAGACATTACCGGCCGTGTCTCAGTCAAGATGCATGGCTACCCTTCATGTCACGTTGCAAGTAGAATAGTCTTTACATTTTGGTAACTTTATCATGATTACAGTATAGGTATATATCGTCAGTTTCATTTCACTAGAATTTCTATTGCACATATGATTCCTACTAAAACCAGTTAAAAACAATCAAAAATTATGTATTACTCGTATCACCAGGGGCGTATAAAAAATTGAAATTTTTAAATGTTTTTTTCAAAATATTCGAGTATAGGTTTATGTTTGGATTTACTTACTGTGTGAGTTTAATGCCTACTTTAGATAGTAAAGATTTGAGGTACTTTTTTGCCAAGAGATGATGATGCTCTTGAAAACCTGGTCATTGTTGGCAATACCAAAGGAAAAAGATCACGTGGCTGGTCACCAACATGTCTAATTGAAAAGGGTTACATCCCTATCAACAAAGGTGACAAATTGATGGTGAAAGATTGTGCGTTTATTGACTTTCAGTGCTATGATCCACAGTAATGATGAAGCGAATAGTGAGAGACTTTTCACACTCGATTACATCAAATACGCTCTTTGTCAAAGTCTATAAAATACTTTAACATTACTCTTCATAGATACCTATAAAATTTATTTCTTGTTATCTTGTAGCGTAGAAGCCAATTCCTTTTGGACTTGTAATATATTGAGCTCTTTTATGAGATTTCATTTGTGCAGAACTGAAAATAGGACAGTTATCCCTCGGGTAAAGTTAGGAATGCATTAGATGCAATTGGAAGCCAGATCTGAATATTGGAGTAGTCATTACCGTCCATACCCATAGGAAATGTAACTTTAGAAAGTGATTTCGGGGAAAAATACTTGAGAATCATTTTCAACTGTATAATATTTTTAACGGAATATCCATAATAGTAACCGATCTCCATGAAATCTTGCAAATTTAAAGTGTAAATTACGCAATACATAGGGCACGCAGTTTTGGCCAAGGGTGAAAGCTATTACAGGCGTGTCTATAATGTGCAGATGTTTGTATATTGTGGTTGCATAAGTACTTTGATTTATAACTTGAAACAAGGTACTTTGCAGTTTGAACATTAAGTAAGTTACCTATTTCACATTGTAAAATTTTTTCGTGGTATATCGTGGTGGTAATTTTATGAAAGCAACTTGATAGCGAAGCCCTGTGTCCTACCATGTATTTTAGCACTCCGTGGTTTTAAATCTAGATCAAGTTTATTATGTGATAATAAAAAAAACTATGACATAACTTTTTTGGATTTAGGCATTCACATTATTTCCACACTTTACTTCTGCGACTTATTTTCTCAAAAGCCATAATAATTGTAGAACAAAAGAATGGTCTAGAGATAAATAATGGAAAATGGATTCTATCTTGTGGCCAGTGAGAAATGGCGGTACCGCGTCCTTTTATCTAAAATGTCTCTGAAAGCAAAGATTGCTTTCTGTTTGTAGGTATTTCTGTATTTCTAGTGTTAGTAATATGCAATATCTGGAACTGTAATAGGAAACCGGGTGTCTGTATGTCTGCTGCGTTCATATTAGCATTGGTCAGTTTGTATGTTAACACGTACGTAAGGGTAAGTAAATGTCTAAAGCAGGGTTGTGGAAATTCTGCTTTTTTGTATCTTTGTTTTCAGAATTTTGGTTTTGTGGTTTAATAGGGCAAAATATGTGTGTGTCTACTTAAGTGAGTAACGTGACTGTGCTCCAGGGTAAGTTTTTAATTCACTTTATTATTATACAGCGGACTTAAATTCTAGGGGTTTTCAACTGAATATTTTATGAGATATACGATTATGCATATACCATGCATTATGCAAATTCTAGATGTGCGACTATTACTCCTCTCCACAAAACTAGTTTGTGGAGGTCTTATTATATAACTATAAAATACATTTTATCGTCTAATATATGCGAGAGCTTACAAAGATATCAATAAGTTTATTAATATAAACTTACTATGTTACTTGAAGACAATGCAAGCTCAGCCGAAACTACTGGAATTTCGCATAAAATATCTACACACTTTTCTATTTATTCTGTTCTTCTGATTTTAAGGACGGTTTGTTTTTTTTTTCAGTGGAATAGGAGGCAGCCCTACATAAGGAAGGTAGCTCACGTATTAATGAGATCACAGAGGCACCTCTGAGCTTTTCTCACCAAGTTCCCTGTGGACTCTACGTACAGAATGGATTTTGATGTCTACATTTTTACTACCTGTGTAAGCTTTTACTCAACATTGTAAAAAACAATAGTTCGTTGTTCCCTTAATCTCTTAGAATAAAGTTACACAATATTATAAGGTAGGTAGGAAAACTTAGATGTCCATTTTTGTGATTGTAGATATTTTTGATGATTTTGTTATGCAATCAGAGACCCTTTGGGAGAATATTTGGGGAAATACCTACCTACAATACTTTGCAACCGACTACAAAATCATGAAGAACTGTCTGAAACTAACTCACTGTGTCACTTATTTAATATTCATCTTAAAATTATTCAATACCAAATAAAAAAAACGTACATTTACATAAAAATTAAACGTTTATTGCAGCACATTGATAAAAACGCCCCAGTATATAAAAGGTATTTAAGCTCTCTTTAACACTAAAATATTTTTTGTGAGACCATTAAGATAAATGGTAGATTCTCACTCCGTACCTTTCTTCGAACAATGACGCTTCCTTATGTCGATGACCGTTGTGAAAGGACGACAGCTTTAATGATCACACAATCATTGGACTATATCGTTTTAATGATATGAATTGTTTACGGTTTTGTTTATTGAAATATTTATTATTTTCTCGCCAAAATAAATTTTAAGTAAATATACAACCTTTTCTTTGCGTATTTTTTGAAATTTAAAATTGGCCTAAGGCCTAGACAGAATTACATTACTCAAATGGGGAGGTTTTGCGTAAAAAAAAGTGGTTAACCTTTTGCTATCTGACGGCTTCATGGGTTGCCCTCCATTATGGAGAGAAACATACATACATATAGTCACGTCTATATCCCTTACGGACTCGACAGAGTCAACTGTCTCGAAAACAATGATTGACCACGCTGAGCTTTGGAGAGAAAATACGAGAAAAATAATAAAAATCTTATTCTCCTTAGAAATCAGTCATTAAGTTTCAATACAAACACATATTATGGTAATAAAAATTAAAGAAAAATTTGGTCAGAAAAGGAGTTTCTCTTCGAGGCAAAAGCGCCAGTTAGATGATGATTCAAAAAGAAAAGAATTATTATGCTAGCCTTTATTCCTTTACACGTGTAACGTTTCCAAAAACCAGTCAGAACCGCCAGTCTGCATAACGGAAGGCTTAATTTTGCCTATAAATTATTCAAATTATTTACGCTAATGATTCGTAGTAGTATACAAGTTTAAGTTTAAGGGTTCATAAACTTAGTGTTTCAAAAGACAAATAAATAAGAAACCGAGATAATTGAACAAAGGCTTAAATTAAATAATTAACTACGGGTAAAAATTTGAGAAGTAGAGTACCTACCGCACACCAAATTCTCTCTTCATGAAATGTTTTTGTAGTTGACTGAAAGAGATTGCATTATGCAATAAGGCTGCATTTTGTACTTCACCTTAGGATAACTTTAGGATAAGTTATTTTTGTTATAATTTGCAATAAAAGTTATTATATATATCTTCCGAGACAACCTGTTGTATGAAATATTATTGTCCCTCTAAATTTAAACATATGTATATTACTGACTTTTTGATGTATCAACTAATTCATTGCATAATAAAGCATTCATTCATTCATTCAACGCACAGGAAAAACCGCTGGCTCTAAAGATTTGACATTAGGCATATGATTCCTTATGTGATCTAAAGGAAAAATATTCCCGTTAAGGAAAATAAGCGCGATATAGAGTTTTTTGCGGGTGGAGTCACGGACGGACACTAGTGTAAAATATTACACTTTGTACTGAATTCGTTTGAAATAAAGAACTAGGATTTTTACGTCGCATATCAGTCAAAAGGGATACGAGTACCCTAGGGATTGGAAATTGAAGTAATTTGTTTTAGCGTCCTGTGACTTTGAAGCATCATATTTCTTTGTGGAGTATTAATAATATTGCTTTTTCGGATATTTCTTCCAATTTATATACATCATGTCGTTTGGACAAGCTGTAGATTATTTCTTACTCTCTCTGGTGAGATGAGAATTTAAACTTATTTATGGGAAATATCGAGTAGTTTGGTAGTTTTCTTTGTTAAATTATCTATTTACTAGTTATACATCACGTGTTTATTCCTAGCTAAGTAGACAGGTCAAACAGTCCAATTTCAGATTTGAGAAAAAAAAAAACGTATAGTTGTATGTTGGAGTTGTGATTTAAATAGTGACAGGTTGCTAGCCCATCGGCTACAAGAAGAATCCTTAGTTTATTAGCCTTTCCCTTAGTCGCCATTTACGAAATCTATGGGAATTATATAGAGTGATCCTATTCTAAAGTGCCACACGGCACTATGTATGGTATGTTCTATTCTTTTCCTGTATGTTAAGTTTTATTCTTTTCTTAGTAAGTCGCTGCCAAGTTTGATCTATCCGAACATTGTCTGAGATATGTTTGCCGACCATTACCGTGACATACAGCAGCAATTAAACAACAGATGGTATCAAGTGGCTGGGGAATGTCGATAACGGTGTGTGTAAACTATTACTATGGACTATGGACGCGACATGTCTAGATTGTCGTAAATCTATGGCGTATTGTTCTTGCATAGATGGTGACTAATTTTATTATAATTTTCCATATTTTGCATTTACTGTTAGAGTAAATGTAACTTATGTACTTATGGTTTTTTATTCGGTTATAAATGGCGCTCTACGAAAAACACCAAAGCTTACAAGCCATACAGGAACAAAACAAAATAAAACAAAAAATTTTGGTGGTATATTGTTAATAATGGCGAGCTTTAATTTAACATACCACCATTTGTTTTATTTGCTTTATCAAAAACGTAATACAGCTCTTTAGGTTGAGAGGTAAAATAGGTGTATCTATATGTTCAATATAAGTAGGTATGGCTTTCCCGGAGGGATAAGCAAAAAATTATAACTCTTATAAAAAGCGATATGTATAGATACATACATACATACATATGATCACGTCTTTATCCCTTACGGGGTAGACAGAGCCAACAGTCTTGAAAAGACTGATAGGCCACGTTCAGCTGTTTGGCTTAATGATAGAATTGAGTTTCAAATAGTGACAGGTTGCTAGCTCATCGCCTAAAAGAAGAATCCCAAGTTTATAAGCCTATCCCTTAGTCGCCTTTTACGACATCCATGGGAACGAGATGGAGTGGTCCTATTCTTTATTTTTTTTTATTATTGGTGCCGGGAACCTCACGGCACATATGTATAGATATATAATTATATAAAAATAAATTTAAACTGACCGCGTAAGAACTTGAAAAAATAAACCATTTGTCGTTTCACTAAGTAATTACGAGAAAAAAAATAAACGCAACATTTTATTAAATCTTTAATTTGATTGCCACCAGCTATATCGAACAATTTTGGTTCCATTTTCAAATCTTTGTTTGTTTAATTGTAGTGTCCGACCGAAGCTTCGGCTTCGGCTTCGGCTTCGGCCACCTTCGGCCAAAAAATCCACCTTCGGCGAAACATTCGGCTTCGGCCCGAAATCCGGCCGAAGCCGAAGGTTTCGCCGAAGGTCCGAGCGACCGTCGAGATTGAACGAACTGTTACGAAAGTCATGAGGCGGCGGGGAGTCACTGTCAAAATATCACATTGCTGATTGCATGCATCAAAACAAGTCCGTACGTGTATTTAAACGAGTGTTTTTGTAAGAAATCAAATCATTATTTTTTACCAGTAGGTAAATCACAAACTTTTATCTATACATATAATAAAACAGTAAAAATATTTTGTCTGTACATTTAGTATTTTCGACTGAAATGGATAGAGGGACACTTAGAATGAATAATAGAAAGCAAAAATATTTTTTTTTAATTTCTTGTCTGTCTGTCTGTATGTATGATCACGATTATCTCCGAAAGTACTAAACCGATTTACTTCAAACTTTCACCAATTGCTTTGTTTTAACTCAGAATAACATTTAAAGTTTGTTTCATCAAAATCGGTTCACAAAAAAAAAGTTATCGACATTTGAATGAACTCAAGGCATCAGTATGCCTGCAAATAAGTTACGAAATTAAAAATTCAAAGTCATTTATCATTATACGACGACATTATACCTATAACATATAAATATAAGTGAAAGGCGACTAAGGGATGGGCTTACAAACTTGGGATTCTTTTTTAGGCGATGGGCGAGCAACCTAGCACTTTTTGAATCTCAATTATATCATTAAGTCAAATAGCTGAACGTGGCCATTCAGTCTTTTCAAGTCTGTTGGCTCTATCTACCCCGCAAGGGATAAAGACGTGACCATATGTATGTAGTCTACTTTAATTTCGACACCAACGCAACGGCTTCGATGGTCCAGTGAAGTTGGCGGTCCAAGTTCGAATCCCAACAATTACAAGATATTTTTTATTATTAAAAATATATTTTTTTTGTATTGTTTGAGTATTTTATGTAAAAAAACTGAATATCAAAATACTACATATAATAATAAAACGGTAAAAATATTTTTTCTGTACATTTAATATTTTGACTGAAACGGATAGAGAATTTTTTTTTTACATTTTTTGTCTGTCTGTATCTGACTGTATGATTAAAATTCAACTCGAAATTTACGCGGACGAAGTCGCGGGCAACAGCTAGTTTATCTCTAAACCAACCACCTCTATGATATATCATCAACTTCTATATGAGACAGTCAATATGTATATAAACCTTCAATATTGAGGTTTTGAAATGATTTTAATATTAATTGTAGCTTGTAGACAATATTGAACAAAATTAATTACTGAGTGCTGAGTGAATATAAACCTTCGGCTTCGGCTTCGGCTTCGGCCGAAGGTTGTGGCGATAGCCGATTAATCGGCTTCGGCTTCGGCTTCGGCCAAAAATAGACCTTCGGTCGGACACTATTTAATTGGAACATAAATTCAGGTCACAGTCTACTGGCCTCTTTTTAATTCTCGACAATCGAATAGTCATTAATCGTTTTCCCTATTCTAATTATTAAAATGTAATCTTGATATACAATTAGTAGTTCACGTGTTAGTTCCGAGATACAATTAAAATGTCATAGTTCATTAACGAATCATTAATTTACTAGATTGATGAACTTATTTTTTTAGTCGCAGTAAGAAGTCTGAATAAATGTTTTTCTTTAAATTATTCTTTTTCTTAAAGTATAAAGGTAGCGAGGTAAAAAGGTAGTGTTTTGCCAGCCGCTTACTTTTCGCGTAAATTGTTAAATTTAATAAAGGGAAAGGCTCGGGATTCCTTTTTTGAGAGAATGGACTAACAACTTGCCACTAGCTTTTTTGTATACTTTGCATTAAAATCATTGAAAAAAATCAAAAACTATATCTACAAGCTGATACTTCATATTCATAACACGAAAAATACATTCACTTGCAAGTTTAAAAATGAAGAATTGGCTTTAACTATAAATATTGCTCACTAGACGGCTATTGGTTTGAATTCGGGATTCAAAAATGGATGAGTGAGTATAACCCAGGAGAAACGTAGAAGCGGCGTTTCCACACGTTTCCAGAATATATCGGACGTGCGGATCTTTCATAGCACCATTGAGGTGAACTACTAAAACATACAGTGCCTAAATTTCCTATGGTTTCCTGGTTGCAGCCTTAGGCTTAAATTTCACACATATCACTTCTTCATTCTTTACAAGGGAGACAGAAGCAATATGATAAGCTAGATTGTACATAGGTACAAACGTCACATCTTTAATTTTTAAGGATTGGATGTTAGTTTTGAGATGTCATATAAATTCGTTCTTGTTAGGTTATTATTTATCTGCGGTGTGTCCCATGCGCGCGCATCATGAAAATACACGGTATTCGTGTCTAAGCTCTCATATAGTTTTATTGCATGAATATTTATAAATATATCAATTAAGTAACACGTAATTTCCACCTCTAAGTAGAAATTCTAACTCAATGGCACCAGGAATACCACGTTCTCTCGTCTAGTCCATATCACGAAACACACAAATTGCATATCGATATGGAAACGTACCGCAGGATTGGGAGACTGCACTAGAAGTGACATTGCATTTAACTCACAATAACATCGAACTGCTATCTCTTGATATTGTATCTTGTGCACACCTGAATTTAACTCATGAGACATTCATGTTTTGATAATATCAACTTATACTATTGTTAAGAACAATAGTATAAGTTGTTATTATCAAATTGTTATTTTCTTTAAATCAATGGAAATTATAAAATAAATAAATATGTAAGGGACCAATCAAGCAGATGTTCTCTTTACTTTGATATTGATTAAAGTTCCAAATAAAGGTAAGATATTTACAACTGTACCAAGTTACAACGGTTCTGAGTCGCAGGAAAACTTTATAAATTCTAATAACTTAGAACCTTTTATTTAAAATTTCGCATTTTTCGAACTGTTTGAGAAGCTTATGCTTGCGAGGTTACAAGTATCAAAGTACTGTTTTTCCCACGCAGATTGTAAAAATAATTAAAATTCAAACATGGAAAAGGCTTAAAACTTGTGTTAATTCTTTTAGGCGATGTACCGGCAACCTGATAATATTTCTTCTCAGTTCCATCTTTAAGTTGAGCTTAACGTGGCATCCAAGTCTTTGACTATTTTCTGGGGTAAATGAAGGGTGATTATGTATATATGCGGCGTAGTGTACTGGATAAGCAAAGCATAAAAAATTTGATACCGAGGCTAGTAAAGTAATATCATCATACTAATAAAGTTTAGAAATTTGATATTGCGAAATGTCGTGTCAAGGTTACGAGTTCTATTTTTTAATCTAGGAATTTATGATATCACATAAGAATGAGTTTTTTTTTATGTAATAATAAATATAGTTTCGCTGTGTTATTCTTGTAAATGACATAATAAATTACATTATGTTTCTTGGTTAATGGAGCATGGCCGTCTATTATTCCGTGATAATAATGTAAAACACGCGATTGTAGCCTAGGTAAATAAAATCTATTTTTTTATCTTTTAGTATCTATAATTCCATGATTTTTATTACTACATTTTATTAAGGAAAGTACCCCAGTAAAGTGTTTGTATGCGTTAATTATTTGAAATGTTGGAAAGAGGGTTTTCTAAGAAAGGTATAAACAAATGCTAAATATATCTATATTATAATCCAAATAAAGAATCATGTATAGTTGAGTGAGATGGGTAGAATTCGGCTATGTTGTGATGTATTATTAATCCTTAGGGTTTATCTGTGAATGTCATACAGGAGTGCGGCTGAAGACAGGTTAAGCCAGTGGGTCGTTGCTGTTATCGTTACAAAGCATTTGCGGGCGGGTAACTAGGGCAGGTGTCTTATATTTTTATTTATATAAATATAACAGGGCAGACTTTTAAATGTGAAATGATTTAAAAAAAAAAACCAATTTATTAAAAACTTATTCAAATCTAAAGAATTTTTTTTCTTGTAAACCTGAGACAAAGAGACTCTGTATATACCTAATATTGTACAAAATTTTAATATACAAAATGAAATCTGTTTACAATAACCCCAAAGCAAATAAAAGTGTCTTCCTAAAATTGCTAATGTAATACCCAAACTAATATAACCGAAAAGTTTAAACCTAACTATGAACCAAAACAAGTATATCTCTATAGGCCATTGCCCATTAAGAAAAAATTATGTACAATATAAAAAAAAAACATATTATATAACAATAGGACTATTTAATCTGTACCTGTTTGTTGGCGTCTATCTTGATTGCTTCCGCCCTGGGGTTCACCGATGCTCACACACAGTCAATCATTTCAGGTGATGTCGCCTCTTACGTCATCCACGGAAGAGATATGGGCTGGCCATATTAAGTTCCGGGAATTGCAGATCAGGACTGAGAGGAGGGCAGGGACTACATCTTTCGATTTGCCAAGTGAGATATACTCCTTTTATTTCATCCACATTCATAAAAATTTTCGTGCAAGCTAGGGTACTTAGCATACACTTGATTAGACCTATTACTAGAACGTCTCCGATTCGATCTCGTTTTCCCAGTTGCACCTCCACCACTTAGCTTCGGGTCCTAAGGCCCGTTTTCCGACATTTCTCTTGCTACTTTGTAGGTTTCAGTTTTAAGACCGTCCTGTCTCACACAAAGTACGTTAACTTGTTAAAGTAAGCAGGCAGTTCCAGTAGAATCTAATATTGTACATGCAAGTCAGGTTAGCAGCGGCGCGGTGCATTCGGGCGCGATTCTGCGTTTGGGTTTTATTAATTTTTCCATAGCTAACGAGGTGCGGCGATGTGTTGGGATTTTGTGTCGTTATACCCAACACTAGTATATGCACTCGGTTTTGCCCGCGTAAGATTGGCGACATTTTCCAAAAGCATATTTGATTATGAATGCTTATTAGTTTTTAGAAATTGTAAGGCTTGTATCATTTACTTGATTTTTTGCGTAGTGGCGTCCTTTTTCAGAAGGAGCTGACTGACTGAGCTGAGAAGGAGTTTTCTTTTGACTATAATTTCCAATAAGGTTTTATATTCAATGATTTAAGTCAGATCATAATAACTTATGTGTTGAATATGGACTAGCCCGTAGCCAAACATACGAGTAGAATTATACTCGTCTTAAATTTAATTTAAGCGCCCGTTAACAATTTGAGCATTGAAAGGGAAACAATTTATACTTGAAACAAAATTAAATTTATAAACAAAACAATTTAAATCTGAGTAAAAAGCGTGGGGTGCTTGATGTAGTAAATATTAAAATCATTCTATTAGCATATATTTATGACAAGAGAGTTATGAAAATGAAGTAAAATGCACCCCACGCTTTTTACTCCGATTTAAATTGTTTTGTTTATAAATTTAATTTTGTTATAATTTTAATCGGAGGTAATTGACTATAACTGATTGTTCGACTTGCTACTACTGTTTTATAATTCCTTTGTCATTAATTTTTATTTTCTATTTTTTAGTTCAACAATAAAACGCGTAGTTTTTTAGTTTTTTTAAACAATTATTTTTTGGAAGTTAACACTTCTAGTATAACTATCATACTAGAAAAGACTTTTGCAACCATGCGCCCATCGCCAGAGGTTTTCACAACTAACTTTCTTAAAGTTATATGTGGCCTGATTGGATTAAACCTCATAATATTCTCATAATGATGATTCTTTTTTAGGCGATGGGCTTGCAACCTGTCACTATTTGAATCTCAATTCTATCTTAAAGCCAAATAGCTGAACGTGGCCTATCAGTCTTTACAAGGCTGTTGGCTCTGTCTACCCCGCAAGGGATATAGACGTGATTATATGTATGTATGATGATTGTTAAACCCAGTTGAAAAGAATTTTATAGTGATAAATCACTGTTAATAATATTTTTGACTATCCAGCAAACATAATAATTTTCGATTGTGGCCTTGCTAGGAATCAAACCACAAGATTAAGAGGCAGATTGATACAGGAACAAAAATATTTCAAACATACCTCCACTGCCTTTACAACCAGGAACGCAACAATGTTTATCTGAAGACATCGTGGCACTTTCGTTGTAAAACTGTCTTTCACAAAAACAAACACAAACTTGGGACTCCTATCTCAAATAATCAGGTACTTTTTACAGGAGTCCTATCTAAGAAATATCTGCACAACACAGTGAACACAGTCATAGTCCAATCTCAGATGATAAAATCACACGAATATCCGGAAGAACAAAGCTCGACTCAACGGAAGATTCCAAACTACAAATAACGTCAAGTTATCAGCACAAAACAAAGTGCAAATAGGTAAATACACAGGCACCGGTATAAAAAACAGAAAGAAAGTTTACAGGTTTTCTAATCGAATTCAAAACTTACTGCAAAACTTATTTGACAAAAAATAAACTGTCAGTCATTTCTTAAACCAGTATTACAGTGTTGCTATTATAAATAGGCAAAAGATACCTAATGTTAATTCAAGAATTTCATTAATATGTTAAATACGTATTAAATATCGCAAAGTTCTGTAGGTAGTAACTTTATTCTTGTATTATTGTAAATTTAGTTGTTCAATTTTCATTTATTACTTTTGTTTTATTACTTATATATTTTTTATTGTTTTAAAATATTCTACTAATTCTACTATTGTTTCTAATGGTAATTCTAAATGGAGCGATGCGATGAAATAAAAAAGCCTCAGGTTAATAGTAACATTATATGGAAATATATTACATCTCTTTTTGGACTCCTTATACGTCAGAACTTCTTGGTTTCTTGTATGGAGATTACTGGCACTGGTGCTATCTCTGTCTCTCTTACTCTCATACGAAGGATCTAAAAATGAATTTATTAATCCTGGCAGTTTTAATAAGGATAATGAGAAACTCTTATCAAAATATTGCATTGTCATCGGTCCTTGATACGTGTGCAAAGTTTCAAGTTGATCAGACGTTTAGAAATCAGTGAAAATTAAGCTCAAAGATTCCGTTACATACATACATACATACATACATACATACATACAACCCAAGCTAATAAAAGCGTAGTAAAAACGAAAGCTGCAATATAAATACAAGTCATTAATAGCGCCAATTTATAGTCAAAAGAAGGCCACGAGATTCAAAGATGTTGACAGTTGCGGGTGCGCTAAACATTTTGTGGGTAGGTACTGGCTACAGCATTACAACTTTTTGAAACGAGCAGTTTAGGATAAATATGTCATAGGAGCAAAATAATAAAAAGCTTCGTAAAACGAAAAATCTTGTTTATTTGCCGTTCCCGTGACAATTTTGGAATATTTTCAGCTGATACAAGTAGACACCTGGGTATCAGTCACGCAAAAGTTTCTATCAGAATAACTAATTGGCTGTTTGTTATGGAAACCATAACAGAATCTTGATTTTTAAATATGTTTTTTAATAGACCTTGCTACCCACATCGCATGTAGCGAAGATTTTTATATTTACATTAAAAGTATTATTTTAATAGTCTCATAATGGTTATATCCACTTATCGACAGGTTGAACTTGACCCACTGTTACTGGCAGCAACATTGTTATGGCAATCCATTTTTAAAAAGATGAATGAAAGAAGGAGTATGTAGTTACTCGTATGTTATTTTTTTCGCGACTTTAAAAACGAAATGTTTTTAATTTGTTTCCGAAAGAATGATAAACAAGTTACGATTACAAAATTTTCTAATATTTAGTTTTTTACCTTAAACTACGCGAAAGACATAGGTATATTTAAAAACATATTTGAGACTTTGTACGGCATTCCCGAAAAGATAGTTTTCACTAAATACCACGAACTGTCCTTAGTTTGGGGCATCGCTCCATTTGTTAATTTTTAAAATTAAATGTTCCTTATATAATTTGTCAGGGTGAAGTCTATATCAGTGCTAAATTTTATCAACATCTGTTTAATAGTTTTTGAGTTTATTCATGTACATGGTTATACTTAAACGAAAATAAAAATATTTTCTCTATGACTGAACCCCACATTTTTATGCAACGAGGCATCGCATGCTAACTGTCGCCATAAAATGGAATATCAAATTTTACAATCGGAACTAGAATAGAATCGATACATGTTACGTGTATAAGCAAAGAAAGCATTCCGAAAAGAAAATAGGTATATATGTGTATTTTCGTTTGCATCACAATAGATACTCGTATTTCAGTGTCGGTTGGACATTCGTAAATAATACTTAAAATGCGACTTTCAACCACCAGCTTCGATGTCAATTATCATTTTTAAACTGCAAAATTACAAACAAAGAAGTAAAAATACATAGGTTCATATAATCATGCCGTTATCACTATAAGACTAAGGATAGACAGAGTCAACAAAGGCCACATTCAGCTATGTTGGCTTGGTTTTGTGTTGGCTTCATGAATTAAATATTTAATTACAGGTTCCTGACCCAACGCCTAAATGATGAATCTCCTATATTGAGTAGTTTTTCCTTGATTGACTTTTACAATCTGCAGGCGAAGAGAAACAGCTGGAACACACTATGCTTTCTCTTAGCTACCAGATCAATATGGAAGCAATAAAATTGCTATTATAGTTTTTTAGTATCAAACTAAATACTCATTTGTCGTCAGTTTTTATACAGAATAGTTTACACATTTAAAGTATGCACATTTTACTTTGAAAACGGAACACAAAATCTGAAAACATAACAACTACATACACATCACGAGCATTTCGGCAGATACGCAAAAATCAAATTTGGGATCCATTTTAAACGCAATTCTGTAAAGTCAGTTGCACACTGCGGACGTCCGCAATTCGCGCAGTTTGCGTGATTTGGGCTATTGTATGCGCCCGTCCGAGTTTCGGGAAAACTTCCGCCCTTTATCTAAACTCTGCATTTCGGACATTTCGCTGTACGCTGTTGACACAAGTGTGCAACCAACTTTAAGATTTGGATACAAGTTGCTCTTCTTATTGTGATTTCATTTTGTGGCAGAAAAAAGGAGTAGTAAACGAGGTCGCATGAAAAATTTAAGAAGTCTGCAGACAAGTGGAAAGATGTAGTCTCTCCGGGAAAGAGGCGTGAGTATTTTAGTTAAAAAAAAAATTTAAAGAAAACTGTCGAATTGAGAATCTCTTCTTTTTTTGAAATAGGTTAAAAATAGTAAATTTTTTTTTAATTTTTGAATTTTATACTTAGCTTTATAGACTTAGATATAAGAACCACTTGATTTAATTAGGATAATAGTATTTATGTTATATTCGTGTTCTTCATCTTGTGTCACGAGTCGCATGAATTTAAATAATAAGGCAATTCACATTTTAATTCTGATGAACAACCGATGATTGGCGAGATGACGTATTATAAAAAAAAAATTCAAAAAAAGTCATCGTTTATTGAGGTTACCTAACAGTATTGATGGTTTGTATTAATTTAAAAATAAAGAGACAATAAAATAATTAATACCGAAAATATAAAAAAGGCCCGTTCAATGCTCAAAAAATTTGAATTACACGAAATCAAAAAAAGGTTTTAATCTTGAAACTACATTTAATCATCTTCGGCGAACAAACCTGTTCCATACTGTTAAATTAAAACAAGATTTCTGTAGTCATGTTTCAAATATTATGTTTTTATTTTGTTTTATAAGCACAGCTCAACAAAAATATCTGTCTGCGTCATAGTCCATTTTATTTTGGAGCTTTCGTGCATATTTTAAAGATTTTCTACGTGCGATGGGCTAGCAATTTTTTATAACTTCTTTGTCCCAGTTACATCGTCTTCTAGAAAAGCGCCCGGGATGCTCCTTTTTTGCCCATGACCTTGGGCTGGCCATGGATTCGGTGAGTCAGATTTTTACATGAAGCAATTTTCGTCTGTCCTCCGCAACTTTTGCAGGGGAGTCTGACCCGAAATAAATTTACAAATTCAGTTGCCTGAATGTGAAGGTTCCCATATGGTACTTACCCTCACCGTAAGAGTTTCTGTCATTATTTTCTTTATTTATTTTATTTTAATAGGAACACCAACAGTTCATCATATCTAACTAGAAATGTTGCAAACAAATATCTAGGAACACATTTTCAAGGTTTTCGCAAATTGATATCTAAAAAATAATATGGATGGATGTTATCCTTATAAGGTTTAATACGTAACATGTATCGCTATATATGTATTATTCTGTTTTATGGTCACTTCTATATTCCCTTGCAGAGTAGGCAGAGCCAATAGTTTTGAAAATACTGAAAGGCTGCGTTCAGCTTTGTGATGGAATTGAAATTCAAACAGTGACAGGTTGCGAGCTCATCGCCTACAAGAGCCTAAGAATCGCAAGTTTATGAGCCTATTCCGTAGTCCCTTTTAAGATAGCCATAGGAAAGATATGTAGTGGTTCTATTCTATTTATTTAGAACTTTAGGGCGCTATGAACTTTTGGCTATTAATGGCTAGTGGCATAGAAATGTGCACGATAAGCAACGTAAGCGATGTGGCGATTCTTATTTATCAAACCTTTCAGAACACCCGACGCTCCTTCCAGAAAATCCATTTGCACTCCATAAAATTGATGACTGAAGTGAGTAAGTACATAAAAGCGAGCGTTGAAAGCGAAAGTTAAACAATAGGTTAGTGCTTAAACTTTATTCATTAGTTATGTGTGAAGTACCCACTCTTAGTCGAGGGTCGGGTCCGGGGATCGATTCCTGTTGGTTTTTGGAAGGTTTGAGCCTATTGGATTTTGGGTTTCGAATTCGAAAGGTGATAACGGGATCAAAACCGCTCATATTTTTTATCAATTTTTCTTTGCCGCATACTATGGAACAATCAGAATGTGTAGGCATAACTAGTCTTCCTTCTATCATAGGATTTTCTTGGTTGCAGTGCGTGTCTGAATCAAGAGCGTGATGTATGAAGATGAAGCGAAAGAAGTGATGCAGGGATCGTGGTTAATGGAAAGATGAAGCCTTTACCTGCCCCTCTGGATCAGCGAGAATGTTACATACATATCAACTCTAACACGAGATTTCATATGGCTACAATGATAATTAAAACGGCAATTTATAAGTAATCACTTTAGAAAATGTTTGAAATAATAACAAATAAACGCAATAATATCGGGTACATGATGTTAATTTCCAACTTATATTTTACGGATAATATTTTAAGAATTAGGAACTGAAATAAAGACACAACTCATTTTTTTAAACTACCGTACTAGCTTTGTTTGCACCGTGTCTTATGAAAAGTTCTATTTATATAAACCTATAACGGGAATAATTTTCTTTCAAAATTCGTTGCGTGGCTTAAAAGAGGAAAGCTTGGAAAAAGCTGAGGCGGAGGGCGACTTTGTTAAATACTGTGTTATGAGTAGTCAAATAGATATAAGATTTTTTGGACCTTTATAACGAATTAAAAAAAGTATTTCGCCTAAAATTTGTTTTAGACACAACAGCCATAAAAAGCAAAACCTCAATGGGTGACAATCATTAGGCCAAGGTTTTCCGGAAACAAAAACAAAATGACCATATAACAAACTATTTTGTATAATTTGAAAATTTGACCTCGATATTGCTGTTCAACTTATACTTTAACAATTTTATCTCACTTGATACAAATATGGAGTAACTTATCAATTTCCTTGAAACCTCTGAGTCAATTAGTCAATCAGACTAATTGAGTGCTGGCGCTTTTGTTAATGTTCATCTAATAGTTATGTAATGACCTGACATCTAAATAATTTTATGGTGACATCATTGCCGTCTAGAAATGTTCAACTGATATAAAAGTGATCTAGATAGATAAATTTAATGAAATAATTGATTTTTCACTTATCGTTCCACATTTCTGTTTTCTTATTTGTTAGTCTCCAAACCTAACACATGTGGAGAGTATAACACAGTTGATGCCAATGTTTTAATCATAAGATGGTAGATAACAAATAAAAATCATCATTCGTATCTATACTAATATTATAAAGCTGAAGAGTTTGTTTGAATAGAAAATAACTATTCCACGAATTACACACAACAACAGTTTATTCGTTGGTCTTAGCGTTATTCAAAAATATAAGTAAAAACATCTAAAGAAGCAACTGGAAGTAAGCGTTAATAATTAGATAAGTGCGTGAACAATGAAGGACTGTGATAAAAATGTTCAGGTATTCATGAGATTTAAGTTTCACTAGGGTTCGGCTACTTTCATGCCTCGTAGCAATGATTTTTTTACTTTGTGAATTATTCGTTATTATAACTGTTGGTTTCAGAAGCAAATATTTTATTTTGTATCATGATGAAATAATATTGCGACTTCACGCATTCCATTTGGGGTATTTATAAATCAGGTTTAATTTTTAATGTGCCACATCGGTAGTATTGTTTATTCAATCAAACATTGTCATAATGATCAAAACCATTTAGTAGTTGACAGCGTAATCGTTTAACAAAAACATAAATCCCAAAGGGTTTAGCAATTTTTGCCACGAAGCAATGATTCTATAATTTGTAATCTATTTACTGGTATGTTTCAGAAGCGAACATTTCTGGTTTGACCATGTCCACCCAGCCGCATCCACCACGTGAAGTATTAACTATTGTTTTGGTGCTGCGATGCATGAAATAATATAGAGATTTTGCAGATTCTATTTGCGCTACTTATATAACAGGCTTCCTTTTAAAACAAAAATTACATAGGTTTTATAAAAATAGTTTAAAATTTTTTTGAAAATAAAATACAATTATTAAAATCATGGTTGGCAGAGTAATCACATACAAAAATAGTAACAATCTCATTCTTTTTTTAAATAGATATTTTAAAAAGGCAACCAAACAGTTTAACAGGCCTTTTATTTTATTCCTATTTTTTATGTACCGTTCTTAATTTATCAGCCGTTATTAATTTATCAGCCCTGTGAAAGATAAAGACGCGAAATGAGTGTGTAAAATAAAAAAGCTTTTTGCATATTTATACATTCAGTCGATTTATTCAAATGTTTCATGTATTTATTTATAGTTAACGAGCAGAATATAGAAGATACGAAAGAAAAAAAGAAGTATGTACAAAAACATAAAAATTATTTTAAATTCTTACCTTTGTGAGAACTAACAGTGAATCCAATGTCTTCAAATAAAATGTGCACTGGTGGTCTTTTCGCCATGCGGTTCAAGGCTTTTAACGTTGATCCAGCCCTCTCTAAGGCAGCCGGGGTCCATTGGTCAGAAGGGCGGTTACTGTCGATCACCAAAGGATTACCCTGATCTGGGTTAGGACTCCCATGGGCTAAAGCAGCGCCAACGATCGCACGGCGAACTAATGGTACTTGAGACATTTTGTTTATCAGTTTTCACATCACAAAATTATGAAAATAACGAAGCTGGCTTCTTTAACAGAAACAGTTCTTTTTATTTAGTTTGATTATTTTTTAAATAAATCGTTGTGTCAAATTTTATAATAGTTTAATTTTTAATTAAAAACTAAAATAATTTAGGTTAAATTAAAAAAGTTAACCCTAAATTCGGACACCGATCATAGTTACGCGAGTATACAAGACAGGTACACCGCGCATGCGTGTGACCGGCTTTAAAGACGCTACGATACTAATTCATACATTGACGTAAACGCAGCTAACTGATGATTAATTAAGTGAAGATTGATTTCAAACTCTTGTATGGGTTATTAAATTAATAGAAATCCAACATCGGCATTATCTAAATTATAAAGGTTGTTAGTGGTAAGTGCCTGAGACACATGGAGTCACCTATTTTTATATTTTCATTACGAATGATAAAATTGTGTGTTTGACCAGGTAATTATTATTGTGATTACTTGAAAAAACTTTAATAAAATTGTAGAACCAAATGGTTGATATTTTTTTTTTACTTGAAAAACAAAAATATTGTCAGTTTTATAGATCGGTGATTTTGTCTATAAACCAAATGAGAATTAGTCTTGAAAATATAGTACAAAATTTAATCTCGTGTACCTACCTTAATTTGACTCTATAATTAAAGTACCTGTAACATCACCAAAATTTAATTCACTGGCCAAGAATTTTTCGGTATAGTCTGGTGAAGTAGGTAATTTTGATTTGCCTCAAAAGAAAATTTTGGTTTGACTACGTTTGGGAATGATACCCAGGGTCAATAGACTCCAAATTGCAGATCCTGAGAACCGGTCAAAGTCATCATCCTTCCTAATGTGTACTCATTTTTATGGAAAGAACCCTGGACTCTCTGCCTTAGGCCACGACCCGAAACACGATCATAAAAATAATTATTGACTTGTTCAACATTTGCAGTAAGTACATACACACATAAAATCACGCCTCTTTCCCGGAGGGGTAGGCAGAGACTACCTCTTTCCACTTGCCACGATCTCTGCATACTTCCTTCGCTTCGTCCACATTCATAACTCTTTTCATATAAGCTCGGCGGTTTCGGGTACTTTTGACCTGACCCTTTACCAGGACGTCCTTAATTTGATCAAGATACGTTCGTCTAGGTCTTCCCACTCCGACCTTTCCCTCCACACTCTCCTTGTATATCTGCTAAGTACTTTATACATTTAATGGAATCGTGATTACATATCCAGTTGCCTTAAATTTTAAGGATTCTTAGATGTTTTTGCTCCCCGTAGGAGCATCATTCAGCAAGTTAAGTAGCAGCCTATGGTGTAAACGGGGTTTCTCATAATGATGATGTTGTCGCTCAGGTAGTTAAAAATGATCGCAACAACTTGAAATCCTCACCCTTTTTTTACTGCCCGCAAGATAATAAGGTTTGATTTTTAAAATGGTGACTCACCAAAAATAGATGAGACGTATTTTCAATCGAGTTTACAGTTCAGGGTTAACAAAAAATCCGTCACACACTTTACGGACTGTTATATTCTAGAAGAATTTGTAAAACATGTTATGCTCATTAGTAAATTAAAATAATCAATTAATAATGTGGTTGTGTGTGTGTTGTGTGGTGCCGTGTGGTTCCCGGCACCAATACAAAAAAGAATAGGACCACATAGGATGTCGTAAAAGGCGACTAAGGGATAGGCTTACAACCTTGGGATTCTTTTTTAGGCGATGGGCTAGCAACCTGTCACTTTTTGAATCTCAATTCTATCATTAAGCCAAATAGCTGAATGTGGCCATTCAGTCTTTTCAAGACTGTTGGCTCTGTCTACCCGGAAGGGCTATAGACGTGACCATATGTATGTAAATAATTAATAATGTATTTCACCAATTAAAATAGGACACATTAACCGTGAAAATTAGGTTTAAGGAATTTGTTATTATACCGATTTAAACAACACAAAATAACATGTTGGTACCGGTTGCGTTTTCTTCAGGGGCTCCCAGGGTCTAGCTTATGCCCAAGATCCAAAATATAGGTGGTTTTAAGTAAGGTAATTAATGAAGGGAGCCTATCAACCGGAGAAATATATATTATAGCTTTACGATTTTTTCAAAGTTATTAAATTTTGGAGTGCATTTGACCTAATTCTTCCTGATCGCGGGCAAGATAAATAAGCTTTGAAGGGTGGCCAAGAATAGGATTCCTAAAATTTACATCTTTACCTTTGTATGAGGTATTTGAAATTACTAAAGCTATCACTTTTGGCAGTTGTCCATAAAGCAATAAATTCCATAATGGATTTAACCTTGAAAGGTCTTGATCGTCCGAAGGTCGCGGGGTCAAGGCCTGTAAGGTCTTCAATTGATTAATTCTAATTTGCCTTTACACTTAGAATGGAACTAGATTTTTTAAACAACAAAGATACAAGAAGGCATTTTAGACAAATTTTCTGAACAATCTTATAAGTAACATAGACTCAAAAACTTTCGAGAATGTAGCGATGCGAAAAGGTCACCTGTTCTTCTTTATATTTTCTTTGTTTATGTTCTAAGTTTTTTTTCAGCAAAAGTATTTACACTCTAAGGTATTTTTTAATCTTAGTGAAATAAAAAGTAGTATTAGCCAAAATTAATTATATGAGATTGCAAAAAAAAATTCCTTATTTTTTCCCTATTCCGGAATTTCTTTAAAAAGTTGATCATGTTCTTTTCATTAACCAAATAAAATAGATTTTGAGAACATTTTATTATGAAGTTCGTTAGTAAAAATACTAAAATATATATAGCATGTCATTATTGTAAGGACCGAGCAACATCAACGTTGTTATCTTCACGTCAATTATGGTAATTTTAATGTGAACAGAATAGAGAAAACGAAGAGGGACTTGTTAAGCAGTGGCTTTCATACCACAATTACATAGGTACATACAATCACGTCTTCATCCCTAACGTCACATAGTCAACAGACTTTACAAGACTATAAGGCCACGGTCAGCTGTATGGCTTGATAGAATTGATATTCAAATAGTGACAGATTGTTAGCTAATCGCCTAAAAGGAGAATCCCATGTTTAATAAGAATTTCCCTTGGCTTGACAGATTTATATTATCAAAAATCTAAAAATGCAGGGACTGTACAATTTGTAAATTAAATTTTTGTTTGTAATCATCTTTTTTCGGTGATTTTTTTGTTTATATCATGTTAGTAGTTAAATATTCTTGTAAATTTTTCGCTTAAAATATTTCAATCTGAGCTTATTAACACAACATTAAATAAATGACATCTGACTTTTAAATACGATTCCAGGAAAAAATATCCAGACTGTCTCTAAAGATACCGTTATTTAATTATTCAAAGTAATTATTACTAAAATAAAATGTTAGAGCTGAGAATTCCTTCAAACTGTTTTTTATATTCAATAAAATTAGCTTTAGGATTTAGTCAGTAGGTTTTTTTTTACTAAATGGCCTAATTCTATAGTTGGCAGTTAAAATGTCACGGTAAATTAACTGGAGTGGTTTTGGGTTTGCTAACAATTAGGTAAAACATGGTAAGGTTACCACCATAATTAGGCAACTAGATGTGTAACTATGATCTAATCGTGGGATAGGTCCCCCAACAAAAGTTGCGGAGGTTAGACGGAATTATCTAGGAGTAGTTAGAAGAAGATCTATGTATTCCAGTATAATTAAATAAACTATCGCTGAATTATAATAATAAACAGCTGAATGAGGCCTTTCAGTTTATTTAATATGGTTGGCTCTGTCTACCCCGCAAGGGATACAGACGTGATTATATGCATGTATCGCTGATTTAATATACTATAGTTACAAGTCTCAAACTTTGGGGCAAGCTTATTTAGGTACCTACATTAATTAGCATAGAAATGAGATGAGACGTAGTACTTTTGAATATGATAAACGCATTGAATATGTACAAATATTCGAGAAAAGTAATATAACAAATGTGTGTTTGTATTTTTATTGTGACCGACAGACACTCATTAAATAATCTACTCATCTATCTCTCAATGTCAAGTGTACAAAAAGTATTATAACTAATAACACAATACACGTCAATCACCATGTTCGTTGACAAAAACTAAATACCATGGTTTTTGTTTTCGATCCTACAACTAAAAATTATGTTTATAATTCACGTTGAAATAACTTTGTCACCAAGAAATTACCTACTCTTAAAAACAATATTTACATGCCAAACTTCTGGCGGAACATGAACATATATTTCTAACACCCATTTGTGCCATGTTTCAAGTAAATAAAGAATATTTCAATATATCATTTCATTACATTTCATTTCTTTCTCTTCTATTTAATCCTGAAATGTGTTTATTCGTTTTACGCGTGTGGAGCCACGGGCATAATTAAGTACCTATATTATGAGATCGTTATTGTGCCACTTTGTTCACAATAAGCTTCTTATTATTTCATTCTGAAATCTAGACTGGTAATTAGAATAGACTTTTGTTTTATCATAAAAGGGAAAACGAGATTAGTTTGGTGATTATATAAGGACGTAAATAAAATTATTGAAACAGACGAAATTATTGGAAACGCAATAATAAAATTATTACTTAAAATTAATTTCTACGTAATCTTTGAATGAAATGGTTCAATGTCATTGTTCCAAGCAGAACTTATTATTTATTTGAAATTATGGGTGAAGCACGAAAACTGAATTTCATATTTCATTCATTCATTATTACATTGTAGTGCTCTATATTAAACTTTTATTTTGGTATAAAATAATTTCAAAAGTATTTATTATAAATTATAGTTCAAACCTCCAACTAACATCGAGGCTAACTCAATCTGTGTTATCTGCCCCTTATATATTTATTTATATTTATTATGTTTATCGTAAGGATAAATACAGACGACCTTCAGACATTTTAACTGCTCCATAAAAAACGAGTACAGGTATTACCAACTATAAAATCAATTTTGAACTATTACTGAAAACTAAAAGTACTCAAAACATGTTGACTTCAAATACACCTAAGTAAGTACCTCTAGAGTTAATTGCCAAAACCCTACCTATTCCAGTCGTATAAATATCGCATGGATTTAGAAAACTATTCGCCGGGAATAAATCTGCGACTTTACTTTGATTTAGTATCCGAGCAGAAGGCAAACATCGTAAATTATCAATTCCAAAAAAATAAAAGAAAAAGTGTATCGTTTTCACACATGCGAGGGTTGTTTTATGTGGCAAAATAATATGGATGTTGTTAAGAAATCAAATAGACTAATTAAGTTTAGTCTAGTTGTTAAAATTGAAGTTATTTTAATATTAATAATACAGGTATTAAACGTACCTTTATTTTATCTCGGACGTCTCGAAGATGACTATTGTATTAGAATATTTTGCTCCCTTGGTAAATTTTTACGAAGAGGATTATCTTTTCCTCGTTAGAAAAAAACATATGCGGTAGGCAGCATAAGTTTTATTTTGTAATTATACTCGTAGTTAAAATCATATTTTACCGAAAGGGATGTATGCCTTGTGGTTCCCTGCACCAATACAAAAAAGAATAGGACCAGTCCACCTCTTTCCCATGGATGTCGTAAAAGGCGACTAAGGGATAGGGTTACAAACTTGGGATTCTTTTCTAGGCGATGGGCTAGCAACTTGTCACTATTTGAATCTCCATTCTAGTATTAAGCCAAATAGCTGAACGTGGCCATTCAGTCTTTTCAAGACTGTTGGCTCTATCTACCCCGCAAGGGATATAGACGTGACTATATGTATGTATGGGATGTTAATAAATAAATTAAAATTTCTCACCACAACACAGATTATATAAATGCTTTTCACGTGTTAAAACCATTTTAAATATATTTCGTTTTCATCAGAAGATATAAAATTATGCAAAATATAATAACCTACTTTTAATAAAGCTGCATGCAGGTTTTTCGAACGTAACTTGCTCAATTATTTAGGTAAATTTGTAAATGTATCACACAAACGTATGTTAAACATAGGTTATAAAAAAATTGTGTTTGTATTAAACCAACTCAACCCTTAATTATTAAGATTTATGTGGAAAAATTACCGGAATATTTTTTTAAATAAGGAAATTGTTTATTTGTTTGTTTATGACGAATTTACATAGGAGTTTGACCAAGGCTGCTTCAGGTCAAAGTTTTTGTACGGTGTTTTTCTTCCGTTTGCTCAAGGCTTTCGGGTTGTTATGTAATTGATTTTTTATCGTCTGTGATGACTCAATTTAGATATTTTTTTTATAATTAAACTGAGCCGGATGGATTAACTTTTTCCCTACTCGGCTTTGAGAAAAAAATTGCTTTTAAAAGAAAATAGTATTTAACGAAATATTTTGTATGAACTAAACTATGTGGATTTAAAAAAACATACTTGTGAAAGAGATAACTTTTGAAATAAGTAAATACTTAACCCTTTGTAGGATATAGTAACTGTAATTAAGATACTTTTCAATATACATACATAGAACACGTTTTTATTTTTTACAATAATATCGTATAGTCTAAGAGACCACATTTGGATATAATGATTGGATTAAGAGATAAAGTGTACAGGTACATTTATTTATTTTTTAGAAAATTACAGATAGTTAGACCAACGGGAAGGCAAATTGGCACACAATTTGTTAATTTTCTTCACTACCAGGCCACCATGGAAGCTTCCCTTTGTCGCAATTTACGACATCTATGGGAAAGAGATGGAGTGGTCTTACTTTTAACTCCCAGGCTATTATATAAGACCTAAGAGTTAAACTTATCCCCACTAGGGAATCAGCTTTTTTCTTAATATTTCATGAATAAATAACACCACAGATAGTAGAACTAAAATATCCCTTGCGGGGTAAACAGAGCCAACGGTCTTAAAAAGACTGAAAGGCCACGTTCAGCTGTTTGGCTTAATGATAGAATTGAGATTCAAATAGTGACAAGTTGCTAGCCTCTCGCCTTTGACGATATACATGGAGACGAGATGGAGTAGTCCTATTCTTTTTTCTATTGGTGCCGGAATCCACACGGCATTTAAATATCTATATTGTGATATGTTATACATTGAAAAAACATAACTAATTTATATATTTTATAATGTATATGTATTGACTGAATCTCAATTCTATCTTAAGGCCAAATAGCTGAACGTGGCCTATCAGTCTTTACAAGACTATTGGATCTGTCTACCCCGCAAGGGATATAGACGTGATTATATGTACATATGTTTACTGAACAGACTACACGTTTGTTTACAGCGAAACATTTAGCCAGCACAATCAAAATTAACTTTCTTCAAAGCGGTGCAGTACGCGATGTATGTACGCGTGTTTTCAGTTGTTGCTGTGAGTTAAGGAGCCGTGTAATAGTTATTTGAAAGCCCGAGCTAACCGGCTCAGTTAAAGTTAAATAATGCACATTTGAGACGCAAGCTCGTTTTATAAACTAGAGACCCGCCGCGGCTTCGCACGGGTGCAATGCTAATTCCTGTACCAAATAAAACAACTCTCAAAGGAAGCATAGCATTTTTGTTTGTTCGTCATTAATTCATTCATATAATCACGTCTGTATCTATTGTGGGGTAGACAGAGCCAGCAGTCTTGAAAGACTTATATGATGAAAGGCCACCGTTAGCTGTTAGGCTTAAGGATAAATTTGTGATACAAAATAGTGACAGAATCCCAATTTTATAAGACTATCCCTTAGTCGCCTTTTACGGATCCATGGAAAAGAGATGGAGTGGTCCTAATCAATAATAATAATAAAAAAATCTTTTAATTAAAAAAGCTTTTTTTTTATTTGGACTTGTATGTTAACAAATCTTTAATTTGAACCACTTCCCGGTATCCGATTGAGCTGAAATTTTGCATGCTGGTCCAGAACCGATGACAATGCATGTTAACTATTATCAGAATTCAGCTTTTATTATAATTTCAATTCTGTAAAATCATAAATGAATGTGGTTAATGTGATTAAAAAAATATTTTGATATTTTTAGGGCATTTAAATAAAAGCTTTAATAAAAAACTTTTAAAACAAAGTTTTTTATAATTATTTTATTTATATTGGCGCCGGGAACCACACGGCACTTGTTTGTTCGTCACAGTTAAAACACTGAACCGATCTCCATGAAATTTTGTATACACGACAGGTATAGTTTGGAGTGCGGAAAATAACATGGAATACTCACGCTAGTATTAAGTATACCACAGAATGTGTTTACGTTCGTTCCGGCTGCTTCCTATAACCTTTTAGAAGTGATATACGCCATGACACTGGATAAGGTAAGTCAGGTTTTTACGTGAACCGGCTCCCATCTGACCACTCCAAACTTTATAGGATTGGGTAAGTCAGTTTTTTTCCTGTCTGACCGCCGCAACTATTCCATAGATACATACATATAATCACACGTGTTTGTCCCTTACGAGGTAGACAGAGTCAGCTGTCTCAAAAACTGAAATCTTATTCTTAAATCCCTGTTATATTTATACCTTTTAAGGAGAGGAGCCCGGGGTTCGCCTTTAGACCAGCATCCTGGATTGGGTAAGGCAGTTTTTTTTTCCTGCCTGACCGCCGCAACTATTCCATAGATACACATAATCACACGTGTTTGTCCCTTACGAGGTAGACAGAGTCAGCAGTCTCAAAAAACTGAAAGGCCACGTTATGATTGTATTGGGATTGAAATAGTCGTAGAGGAACATAAAACAGGTCTTGAAAAGACTGAATGGCCACGTTCAGCTATTTGGCTTAATGATAGAATTAAGATTCAAGTGACAGGTTGCTAGCCCATCATCTAGAAAACAATCCTAAGTTTGTAAGTCTAATGGCTTATATCTGCTACTCTTCCCTCCTGAGCTTATTTTAAGTAAATGCTTAAAATATCAATAAAGGAAAATGCTTAAAATCTTGGCATTTTTTCTTTTGGGCATTGGGCTAGGAACCTACCACTACATTTTATACCACTATTATACGGGCACAAATTTCGAGTCTTGCGACTTATGATTCTGTCTATCCCGTAAAGAATAAAGACGCGATAAATATGTAGGCATGCAAATATTTGGCACACAACTAAAGTACATTTTTTTAAATTAATTATCTATTCCCTTCATTGTTTGCCGGTTGACTGGAAGAGATCCCTTCATGGGATAAGTCCGCCATTGCAAGTGATATTTCTTTTATAACTCTGTACTATTTCTTGTAACTGTGTAAATTTCTGTGCAATAAAGACATTACAAACAAACAAACATTTAATAATTTCCATTTTTGCGTACCTAACAATAAAAATATTTTACATTCGAGTTTTCTCGTAATTTTCATTAGGTAATAATTCATTGCGGGTTTCAGTAAGCTTAATTTCCCTTAGGATCAATGCTTCTGCCGAGTTAATCTAAAGAATATGAGTATCAATGGAAAAAAAATGATAATAGAAATAACGGCAAAAAATCCTCTAGGTACTGTATGTAAAGTCACTCTCTCGCACAGAATGTTAAAATCTGACACTCAACCCAACTTAACGTAGCCGATTTGTGACTTTTGGCTCTATCCATATATTACAAGTTTTGACCTGTAGGTCTGCCCGTGTTTTTAATACAATAAAATACCCCGTTCCCATGAGAATTTATAGAAAGTAACCTAGTTTCTCTCTCTCATTTCTGCGTCTTCCTGGTTGCTGTCCAGGCTGACTCGGGGTCCGCCTTATTTCTTGAAGTATGTTACACCCCAGATAATGAAGTTTTCATACATACAAATAATCACGACTATATCTCTTGCGGGATAGACAGATCTTTGGCTAAATGATAGAATTGAGATTCAAATAGTGAACATTTTGCTAGCATATCACCTAAAAGATACCGAAATTTATAGCCTATCCCTTAGTCGCCTTTTACGACATCTATGGAAAAAAGATGGAGTGGTCATATTCTTTTTTATTGGTAGGGGGAACACACGGCTAATAATTCATAATTTCATAAAAAAATGGTTGAGTTTTGAAAGCTAATACAGTTAGACAGACTTTCGGATTTCTAATATAACTATATGTGATTTTGTAACCTGCTATGATAAGTTCACCGGAGTGGATAAAACAAAGCAATTAAAGCCATTTCTAAAACCTCCCCTGATACCCGATTCGCAGAACTGTGTTTGAAATCAGACTACATACGGACAGTGTGCAGAATTCTACTCAGGTGGGCGAAGTAGCGAAACAAAAACTAGTTATATTTCTCCTCGCATTGTTACTTTCAAAACAGCATAGTTGGTTACTAGATTTAGCCCGTGGCTCTGTCCGCGTGCAAAATATTCAATAGCCTTCATCGTACTCTATATGTATGCTAAAACATTATAATTTAATGGACATCGTTTCAGTGGGTTTGACTTGAAAAACTGACAAACAAAAACACTTTCATATTTATTATATCAGTATGGATGGATCTTCTTCATATTTCGAACTCTTGCCTTAAGAGCATACAAAAGATGATAACATTTTTTACAGGCCGATTTGATTAAACAAACGATTGGTGAATGATTTAAGTTAATCAATTCAGTACTTTCGGAGGTAAGCATAATCATATATATACATAAACAGACATCTATACATTTCAGTGAAAAATATTAAATATACAGACAATTTATTTGTACTGTCTTATTATATGTGTACCTAGACGTGGAAATAGTGGGTAGAGGAAAATGGCCGTGAGTGCCTTCAATTCAATTGTTATCGAGCTACCAATGCAAACTACTCACTCGAATCTCGTATGAATGCTATTGACGCTGACGCCTCGGAACACTTTGAGCAAAGTTGCATTTAGTAATATTGGATTCAAACAAACGATTCTGGTTATAAGCGAGGATTGCAATTTTCCCTTTGATTGTTTTATATTCATTACTTAACGTAGAATGAAACATATCGATCTTCACATGTGTCTTTACTTTTAAGTTTTAACGATGTCCATAGGAAAAAGATGGAGTGGTCCTATTCTTTTTTTATATTGATGCCGGGAACCACACGGCAAGTTAGTTAGTTAAACTTTCTAGTTAAAGTTAAACTACCTGGTTTGCTTTTTAAAAGTAAATCGAGGCAAACAATCCTGGGATTACATGGGATTACTTCTTTATTTTGAACTAGCTACTCCGTCCCCGTTTAACCCCGTGTAATAGTTATATTGGGCATCATTGAAGCCCTCAAGGATGCCTTCAAGCCCTTGTTTTATTTTCACATTTTCCATTATTTCTTCGCTCCTAATAGTTGCAGCGTGATGTTATATAGCCTAAAGCCTTCCTCGATAAATGGTCTATTCAACACAAAAATAATTTTTCAATTCGAACCAGAAGTTCCTGAGATTAGCGCGTTCAAACAAACAAACTCTTCAGCTTTATAATATTAGTATAGATAGGAATAAGAGTTTACAAAGAATATCTTAAAACGCTATTACATTATATATAGTCGCGTCAATGAAGGTTTTTTCTCGGAAGTCCTCAAGAACAGCTCCGATTTTGATGGTTTTTATTTAATTTTTGTGTTTTTTATATTACTTAAAATCAGAAACATTTTAAGAGGGGGATATAATTATTTATATTTTTAAATAGTTTTTATGCAAATTATATAAAAAATATAGGTATGCATTACTTTTCCTTACAAAATTGTTCACATATTAGTTGTAATACAAAAAAATAGATATAAAAATAAAATTTCCCGTAATAATATAACATTTAAACCCATATGAGTTGTAGGTAACGAAACTATAAATTGTTATGAATCATTTGATATTGGTATCAATTTAAGATGAAAAATGAAAGATTTCAACTTTAAGGATATGAAGATGACGGCGAAAGATACAGTTAAATCTTTATTGAGCATGAGCAGCAAAATTAAAGTTAATAAAATTGAAGATGCTGTGGATCCAAATCAGCATTTATGCTTTTTAAGGAAAAGCTACTTGACGGATTTTAACGAAACTTGGTACAGTTATTCTTCATACTCCTGAGCAAGTTGTAGTATACTTTTCATTACGCTACAATCAGTGGGAGCAGAGCAGTGAAAGAAAATGTTGGGAAAACGGGAGAAGTTACTTGATTTCTTAAGCTTCCGTCGGGTGTGCACCCTTAATGGTTAAAGCTACAGCGAAACCATGTAACCAACAGAAATATTCTACATATAATTATTAAAAAAATATCCCAACACAGCATAAGTCTAGTCTATCTTTTATGGTTGACTCACAATAACACGTGTAATTCCTAATAGCTTAGCAGTTCGGAGATTTCCGATTATATTTCTTTACTCTGACGTTTATAATACCAATAACACTCACACTCTTTCGTTATTCTTAAAAAATAATATAAGTAAAACCTATTCAATAAAAAAGAATCACCGAAATCGGTATAGAAACACCAAACTTATACATGAAATGAAATACGCTAACAAGCCATTTAAGTGAAATAGGTTTAAGTAGATAGTATTGCACAGGCGTTTCAACTTTATTTTAATTTCTTTTTCTTTTGTAAGTTGTAGGTACATATTTCTGGTTATAATTCTATTAGAATATATTTTTTTTTAGTTTAAATATGCACTTAGATTTATCAATACTAATTTTAATATATACTTATATTATAAAACTAAAGAGTTTGTTTGTTTGAATGCGCTAATCTCAAGAACTACTGGTTCGGATTGAAAAATTCTTTTTTGTTGAATAGACCATTTATCGAGGAAGGCTTAAGGCTTTATAACGTCAAGCTGCAACTATTAGGAGTGAAGAAATAATGGATAATGTGAAAAAAATCGGGGAAGGAGCATCATTGAGGGCTTCAATGATGCCCAAAATAATTATTCCACGCGGATGAAGTCGCGGGCACAGCTAGTACATAATATAATTGAATCTTTCGCAAAAAAATTCTCACACAAAAAGTATATATATTGTTAAAACAATATAAATAATTATTTCCCCCTCTTGATTTATTTCTGATTTTAAATAAAATAAAAAAAATTTTTTTTTAAATGTCTTGAAAATCGGAGTTGTTCTTGAGGACTTCCGACAAAAGCCCTTTTTATGTATTTGTCGCAGAGAAATGAGGATTTCAGAGATTTCACGAAATCCCTAGGTATAGGTACCACGAAATCACGGAAGATGGTGAATATTCCTATTTTATACATCTTCTTACTAAAAAATTATTAGTGATATTTATGATAAAATACTATTTCAATCTAGTGATATATCATTTCACTAATCTAAATCTAGTGAAATAAAGAATGAAAAAGGTTCGTGCTAAGTCCTTTTAAAAGTACTTACATAATTATTAACCTAACCTAACCTAACCTTTTTTTTACGTGTGGAAAGACCTTCGGCTACCCGGCCGGGTACGGGAAGGTTAAAGTTAGGGTTATGTGTGGCTTGAACCCACTAAAACCACACGGTGCCATCGCCTACCGCTTCGTTGCCAGGATTATGAGCTGCCCTCGCTCATATTCGTAACGCGGCGCCGCTTCCACGGCGGCTTCCTTCCGTTCCCACTTGTGTTCGTTTGGGTAGAGAGAGGGAGAGAGATACATTGGACGATTTTTACTCGGAGGTATCCGTTTTTCTGACATTCACTAGATTTAATATAGTTAAACGACATTTCACTGACTATTTTAGTAAAAAGGCGTCGTAAATAAGAATATTCAACATATGCCGTGATTTCGTGATATTCCTAGGGATTTCGCGAAATCTCTGATTACTTCATTTTCCTGCGACATATTCATTGACGCGACTAATATTTGGACAAGACAATTCTAGTCCATCTCACACCAAAAACAAACCAATCTTCTGTTTTTAATCTGTCAAATCATTTATGTTTTTCTAAACTAATTCGAAAAATAACAAAGTTTATTATCCTTGTTATAATTTCTAGGGAACACATGTTCCATACAGGAATAATGTGGACACCTTTGGACATACTTGGATGTTAGTTAACCTAATCCAACTGCTTCAAACACTGCTATTGAATTGTCGGCAATCCTAGGATTACAAACCTGGGCCTTTGAGTTTAAGGGATAACATCGCATCGTAATAGGTTATATACCTTGTGTAATATTGTATGTGTATTGGAACAAATATGAGATTTATTTAATTGAGGTATTAAGATATCATGCTCATAATAAGAATTTATATATAATAAAGGTCTTATATTTCGAGGTGGTTTCATCATTAATTAAGCCATATAGCTGAACGTGGTATTAAGCCTTATCACGATACCCGTAAGGAATAAAGACGTGCAAAGATACAAACTACAAAAAAAATGTAATTATGTACATTCTAATGCCAATCTAAGACTAAAATCAAAATCTAAAATATCTAAAATCTACGGCGAAAGGTACAGTGGGCCATATAAAAGTTACACCACGTTCATAACCTAGAAGCAAAATACTTTTCACTGAGGTCCACTGTACGAGTACCTTTGGCCCATTACCGCTTTATAAAATTTGTGCCATAGTTACGAGGTTTCACTGAAAGACAAAGTTAAATTAAACACCTTTCTGAAGTTCTCTTCTCGGTTTAATATACCTCGCGAGACACAATTCTTAGACTGGTTTAATTTTCGTTCTAGCGTGTTAACCATTTCGTTATGTTATAAGTAGTTTTGAAAACTGATATTCTAAAGTGCTTCTCGTTTTCCGTATAGAATTAGATTTTATAGAAAAGCTTTTCTTAAAATTGAATCATTGGAAAAGAGATATAAACTTGACATATTGTGACAATGGCTCTGTCTACCCCGTTATAGTAAAGTACATTGGAAGGTTTTACTATGATAAGGTAAGTGCTTGATAAAAATAAAATGACAATTTTATGATATTTTTGATTGATGAAGTGTAGATTTATTAAAAAAAAATAGCAGTCATGACAGAGTTAATAATCTCTGCATATGTAGGTATGTTATGTATAATAAGTAAGCATATTTACTATACATTATTTATTTTCGCCCACACAATGGTCAACCCAATGGTGGACTGTTTATAGGTAATGCTATTAGCTTTCAGTCCGCCTATTGTACTTTACAAATTGTAAATGTTACAAGTACAGTACGTACAATAAAGATAAAAAAATCATTTATTACACGAATAAAATAAATGAACTGCGTAAATATATTTGTAATCTGAATTTTGGCCATAAACCTTGGTGTATATGGACAATATAACATTATGTACTTTATGCAAATTTCAGGTAGGATTTTCCTTAGGGAAATATACATATTACAGTACGTGGGCGATACTTTAACATTTTTTATTATCTCAACATTGGATTCCACAGTAAAAATCCTTTTTCAGGAAAAGTGATATTTTGTATTCTGAAATATTTTTTATACTATATTATTACAAAAAAATCTTAATACTTTGTTTATTCATGGTTGGATTTTGGTTCTTACTGTTATTTTCGTTAATAAATGCCTGTTTTAAAATGTAAAGCAAGTTTTAATGTTGTTGATAACTATTGTGGTGATATCGCAAGCGTGTATGTACGAGTGAATGAAATTAAGAGAGCTGGTAATTTCAGCCATTGCACTAAAAATTGCACTAATGGAGTTTGCATGTTTAGGAAAATAACAATAAAGATGTTATTGATACTTTGTTGAATTTTCTAAATTAACTTTGCAGGTCAGATTGAAAAAAATTGTGATTTACATTTTTAAACCGGTTAAAACAACTCTGTTAGTGTAAGCAGGCACTCATCTGCCTACACTGCCATATCCTAAAAATCTATCAATTAAAATTTATAAGTTTTACGTTACTTACTGATTACATACATTTCATAAAACATATATCATATATGTTTGTATTGAAATTTATGTAATTAATAATAGTAACAAGTTGCTCTAGTCTAGTGTGACGTTTTGGTAAAACGTCGCAAGTCAGATTGATCTATATGTTACAGTTAAAACTAGTTTTTAGATAGAACGCGTTTTCCCTAGTTAGAACTAGTTTTTACTAAATGCCTTTGTTAAAACTAGAATTAACTAATGCTCAAAATTAAATATCAGTTAAAACTAGTTCTTACTAGACAACACGCGTTTTTCCAAAGAGAGCCAGTTAAAACTATTCCAGTTAAAATTATATTGCAGGTATGTAACTATGTATTACTTAATTGTTTTAACATATAATTATATCGCGATTTGATAAAAGATGACTATTTTAATTTGGTTTTCAGGTCAGAATTCAACAAGTGCAAAGAAAAATTTTTGCTTGAAGTATTTGTTCCGAATACAAATTTACCTTTGAGAACTGTTGCTAAGGAAGTAGCCATAGGAACAGGCCAAGGATTTATGCGCTGTGTATGCAAAAAGGATGATGTCAAAAAGGTGTCTCTGCAAGAAAAATGGTTGCCTTTGTAACTCAAAGTGCCACGATAGTTTGTCTTGTAATAACAAGTGCTTGAAGCAAAAATTTTTCTTTGCACTTGTTGAATTCTGACCTGAAAACCAAATTAAAATAGTCATCTTTTATCAAATCGCGATATAATTATATGTTAAAACAATTAAGTAATACATAGTTACATACCTGCAATATAATTTTAACTGGAATAGTTTTAACTGGCTCTCTTTGGAAAAACGCGTGTTGTCTAGTAAGAACTAGTTTTAACTGATATTTAATTTTGAGCATTAGTTAATTCTAGTTTTAACAAAGGCATTTAGTAAAAACTATTTCTAACTAGGGAAAACGCGTTCTATCTAAAAACTAGTTTTAACTGTAACATATATGTACATATAAAAAAACAGTAAAAAAATTTTGTCTGTACATTGAGTATTTTTGACTGAATAGGATAGAGGGGACACTTAGAATGAATAATAGAATGCAAAAATATATTTTTTTAATTTTTTGTCTGTCTGTCTGTATGTATGATCACGTTTATCTCCGAAAGTACTGAACCGATTTAGTTAAAACATTCACCAATTGCTTTGTTTTAACTCAGAAAAACATTAAAGTTTACATACATACATACATAAAATCACGCCTCTTTCCCGGAGGGGTAGGCAGAGACTACCTCTTTCCACTTGCCACGATCTCTGCATACTTCCTTTGCTTCATCCACATTCATAACTCTCTTCAAACATTAAAGTTTGTTTCATCAAAATCGGCTAAAAAAAAGTTATCGCCATTTCAATGAACTCAAGGCATGAATTCGCCTGCGAATTACGAAATTTAAAATTCAAAATCATTTATCATATCATTCTACAGCATTATACCTAATAACATCTATATATAAAGCTAATGAGTTTGTTTGTTTGTTTGAACTCGCTTATCTCAGGAACTACTGGTTCGTATTAAAAATATTTTTGCGTTGAATAGACCATTTATCAAGGAAGGCTTTAGGCTATATAACATCACGCTGCAACTATAGGGAGCGAAGAAAAAATGGAATATGTGTAAAAAACGGTAAAAATTATTCATCCTTGAGGGCTTCAATGATGCCCAAATTAACTATTCCACGCGGACGAAGTCGCGGGCACAGCTAGTAAGAAATTATTTAAAAATCCATAGAATTACTACAACCTTTGATAGAATAGTTTTACAAATTTTAAGAGGGCGTAGTTTTAGCTATAGACACGAGATCCAGCAAGTAGCTGCCAGAGGATAGCGAGCTTAAGTTCGTGAGCGCTAAAGTGGTCCTAAGATGAAGACGCGGCACGACGTCACACTAGTCTTTCTGAAATTGTAGGCTCTGTCTACCCCATGAGGGATAAAGACGTGATTAAAAAGATTTATGTATGCATCTGTTGTGTCTAAATTAGGATTAGGATAAAAAGTATAACAGCATTTGGTTATTGGCTGCTGTTACGTCACGCAATATTGCATGTAATATTTTATCAGATATCGCCCGACCCGTAATATTTGGCAGATATCGTTACCAAAGTAATTTGCTATCGTTTATTTGAATAATGATGAAAAGGCTTTTATGTTTTTTTGACCAAGCAGAATCTACATTTACATTAGATAAATTGATCAGAAAAATTGAAAAGTTAGCACAGAAATTAATAAAAGATAAATTTGTCCAATCCCTTGTTGATTTCATGTTGGTTTTAGAAATCTCCACTTTGGATGATTTATGGAAAAAAAAATCTGAATAATGTATTTTCTTGTTCTGTAGGTTTTGTTTGAACTGATTAATATATAAAGACAATGTATGCTGCTCATGGTAATTGAGTGCCAAGTTACGGCTGAAACTGCTGGACGTAGGAAGATTAAATTTAATATAATAATCTAGGTACATAACATTTAGTACAGAAAGGTGAAGGATATACCTAAAATTTCATCAAGAACTGGAAATGAACAAGATTTCACTTTTTACATGGGCAGAGTTACAGACATTCAATAATTAAGTAAAAAAATCTAACATGAGCAAAACCACGTACACATTAATTACCAAAGCTTTGAAAATAACAAACATTGATGACTGACCGGCCAGTGTCGCAATCGCAACGTTCCATTACGTATAATGAATCACGGGCAATGGCGCCAAATCGAAATTTTGTTTGTCCACTCGGCAGGTCGTCACATTTCATTCCACGCAAATTAATTTAGCCCATAGTCGGCTCGGCAGAGATTACGCTTATATTGATGGTTCGTGGAATGGAATGTACGAATGGAATTACACTCCTTTTTGGTACAACAATGAAAATTTTGAAAATATTCGCTAATATGAATTGGGATTGGCAAATACGAGGCTTTCAGAAGAAAAAAAATAACGATGAGTCAAAGTTATAGTATTTGCCTGGTATATTTCATATCATCCATGCAACTGCAGAGTAAGAAATTATCAATATTTTTTTCGCAATGTAGCTGGTGGAGGTTTCTCAGTGTGTGCCACTAAAACAATATCGTTAATAGACATCGATAAAATATCATTCATCCTCAACTCTGCTGACCTAGTAAGAAGCCAAGAGTGATATTTTCTCATATCGCGTAAAGTGCTGGATTAGTTTTAGTTGCACCATCCTTGCTCCCTCACGAAGCATTGTCTATGGTGTAGAGTTCCTAGAGGGATCCTGGTTCTTGGAAATATCTGTTTAAGTACCACATAAACTATTTTTCTGGGGACCAGAATAAGCAAAGAATAAGTACCCAAGAATTTTATGTAAGGTCCGCTAAAAACCAAGTAGGTACATCTGTAAAATTAAAAAAAAAAACAAGCATTTATCTGTACGTAGTATCTATGTTTTTGACATTAAGTTTTTAAGCATTTAGTTTTGTACGTACGTTTTCGAAATTCTAAATAATTATGTTATTGTAGCCGTTTAACTCTGTGATATAATCCTTTATTCCAATAAAAATATGCATGCCTTCCTGCAGATTTCCCTAGAGGTTGTGAGGGCCAAAATTTACATAAAATAATATGACAAAGTAGCTAGTCAGCGTGGACACTTCTTGGACTAGTACTGATTACAAAAAAAAACTGTATGTATGTATGTAACTGGTACACTTTTTAGTCACTTACTATAATCGATGGATTAAGAGGTACCATTTAATGTATTGTAACTTTATTTGATTAGATAATTTAAAGGATCTCATTATCGAACAGAGAACTGGGTGATCTATCAGGCCTATATGGCCGCGAGGGATATAGAAATGATTATAATGTATGTATGTATGTCTGCTATTTTCTGCAAGAAAGCCAAAATACAATCTATTGCATTCCAACTTTTCTTTCAACGTATGAGTATAGTTCAAAAGTTATTTCTACATTGCCCTACAAGTTGCTATCAATAACAACACTAAACTACTGGTCAGAGTATACTTTGTAAGCTATCGATGAGTGCTGGCGATAAAACGTTTTATTTACGTAGCGCCATCTGGTGCGTGCCCAAAGTGACTGTCGCAGGATTTCTCCGTGCTGCAACTTGAAATGGTAAACCTTTCTTTCTTAAAATTGATACAATAAAAATGTGATTGATTATACAACCTGTCCAAATATAAGTATTATCCTAATTTGTTCTGTTTAGAAAGGTGTATGTTAAAAGAAAATAAGATTTTTCTCCTATTATGCATAATTTCCAAGCTTAACTGGTTCTATTTAGATTAGATGCTCACTCATTGACTGACAACGCACAGCCCAAATCGCAGGGTCTAGGAATTTAAAATTTAGCAGTAGAATTTCCGTCAATTCCAACAGGAAGAGGAATTAACAGAACATTTCGTGTTCGTGGGCGAAGCCGCGTGCGTGTTCTAGTCATATTCGTTTTAAGAACTAAGAAAAGTAACTTTTTTTTTTGACAAATTACACAGATTGAGTTAGCCTCGCAGTAAGTTCGAGACTTGTGTTACGAGATACTAACTCAACGATACTATATTTTATAATAAATACTTATACAGATAAACATCCAAGACCCAGGCCAATCAGAAAAAGTTCTTTTCTCATCATGCCCTGGCCGGGATTCGAACCCGGGACCTCCGATATCACAGACAAGCGTACTACCGCTGCGCCACAGAGGCCGTACTTTATGACATTCTGCTTAGAAAATAAAATCAGACTGAAGTATTGCCATTAAATATTTCTGCTGTCTGTACCTCGGCTTTGCATGCTTAAACCTCGCAAGGGGTCTTATCCGAAGATTTTTTGCTGTCCATCAATGTAGCATTATGTTAAACGCATACGGGATTGCTGGGGTGTTTCTCACATTTCTTACGTGTATCCGCGCGTGTTTGACTTATACATACAGAGTGTCAGGTAAATAGCGTTTCATATTTAAGTACATGCAATAATGAAGCCTAACTTTATAAAATCTAAACAAAATCACACTTCTTCATAGAGAAAAATAATCAAAATAGTGCACAAAGTCTCAGATCATTTGGACATGTGCCCTCGCGCATCCAGCGACGTAGCTAACTGTTGGAGTGCCGGCACAGCAGAGCTGCCGATTCGTCGTCGTTTGAATTCACATTGCCCGCGTGGATTCCCATACTTCTTTTTTCTAGTTATTTGGAATGAGAATAGATGATTGCCCATTTTGAATATGCAACCTGCAAGGCACCCTGTATATCCCAAACTTTCCCTATAAACGAATAATTTTGTTTCCTTTTGAATAAATTTTGGAAAGTATTATTTTCATGGTCGTAGATATTTCGCTGGGCATTTAGATAGAATAGAATAGATTTATTTTCAAAATTGGATACAAGGTATCATTTATTGACGTCACATCACTTTAATATAATTATAACTACTACCGCTTTCAAAGCGCATGTGTAGAAGAAGCGGCGGAACAAACTACACTGCAGATACGAGTGAAAGTACATTATTTCAAAAGTGTAATAGATAAAGGCAACCCCGGACGGTTTTTCTTGTACTACTTGTACAACCTTTGTTCACAATAAAAATTTTTTTGAATGATTACTTAATATGTTTATAGGAAGTTAAATACTTATGTTGTTGCCACATTTACATCTTTAAGAAAGAAAAACGTACTTAGGAAAGTGTTATGATAACATTGTTGTTCATAATCTTATGTTCTGCGCTGCGAGAGTTCAAATCAAATCATGATATCAATTGTGCCTTAGGGCTTTTTCAGTTATATCGTGGGCTTTCCATAATTGTTTTGGGCGAACAAATTCTTTACATACGAAATGAAAAAAGGAATTAGATTTGTTGAACTATATATCTTTGAAATCCCCAACGTGCACACAGAATTGCTACTCGTACTAACACCCTTGTTATAATTTCAACTATTGTAGAGATTACATACAATATGCTTACAACTTATATTATAAAACCTGCTCACGCACTCTCGACAATAGCGTGTAAGATGCGATAAATATTAAATGAGCATAACGAGCACCGTAGACAATGTAAGCAAACTTTATTTAAACTGCCGACCTCCTTTATTAGAACAGATTATCGGGCCCCCATTGTTCAGGAGTTTCAGTATTGTCTTTGTTAAAAACAGACACAAAATATTGAGAGTCCAGATAGATCAGTCAAAATAATCCAAGGTCTCATTATTTTTGAGGAATATTGTTTATGAGAAATAATATTCACGTGGTGAAATAACTTGTGCCACTAACGGGAATGAAAAACAGGCTTCAAGTTCATTAACAAAGATTTTCAAAATTTTTAATCGATTCCTTTTAAAAAATATCAAAAATCCTGTAATGACCTGTAGCAAATAGACAACAAAATTATATAAATAGAGAAGTGTGCTTTTATAATTTAAAGAACAATTCTTTAGTTGAAAGACTGAATAAAAGATATGATTTTCAAGAGAAAGTACAAAGATAAAGGTGTGAAAAAATAATAGTCTCTATACTTTTATTATTTTGTAAACATAACTAAAGCGAACAAAGTCTTACGCCACGAATGTGCTACATTATCTACACTCATTTATTTTGTGTTGCTTCCTTAAAATTTATTCCTTCAATACATTTTGGACTAAACGTGTATTTTGTATACTTACTTAAACATTTAAAATAATAACTAGCATATATTTACCAAGGGGTTCGGAAAAATAACAATGCTTCTAATGTCTTTATGAAATGATTTCAGATTTGCCTAGAAACCTACTAGGCGTTTTTGAAATACCGTTAAAAGTCACACAGGCTGAGCGCTATCCTCAGAATAATACTAATATGCGAGATACATAACTGATGGTAAGTAAATAATTTTCAAGTTGTTTAATCTAAACGACAACACATGTTATCACAATAATAACTGTAACTTCAGAAATCAGTCCTAAACCGAGGTAGCGCCTAACCCGCCAATTGCGGGGGGCACAATTGTCCCAAATGGGCCACCAAAATCCCAAAATCAAGAGCATCTTCTGATCCAATTTCGGCAAATGCCTGTGCTCTTTATAAGTGCGAGGGAACGTAATTGAGACATCGCAACCGACGCCAGATGTCGTTTTCGCATAAACAAAACATTTTATTAGCAACAGCGCTCAACGGGTTGAAACTATTGCTTCGGTATCGGTACGTAATCCGATATTGCGACGCCTTAAGTGTTATTAAATGCGGATAATTGTGGAAAAGCTGGGAATTCAAAAATACAGTTAATTTACATTTTGAATTTCAGGTCGTTATTGGGACTCATTTATGTAATTAAGTTACTTGCAAACTTAGAAATTTTGAGTGATATTATATATACGTTTTAGAAGGTAACGATAATTATTATTGCAATGAATAATATCTATTCGAGTATCCCAAATTTTTTTTTAAAGAACCAACCACCTGTAAAACGTCAAGTAAAGCTATTAATCTTATAATGCTATTCAAAAAAGCTTTTCATGTTAATTTATTAGTGCGTAGGAGTTTCAATTAAGAAGGATAAAATTAAAAAAATTAATACTGAATTACAGAGCTTACTTTGATAATCTGTTTTAAATAATAAAAAGTTTGATTCCATATATATATATCACGTCTTTATTTTTGACGACCGTGGCATGGCGCAGTGGTAGTGCACTTGTCTATGACACAGTAGGTCCCGGGTTCGAATCCCGGTCAGGGAATGATGATAAACGAACTTTTTCTGATTGGCTGTGTAAGTATTTACTTATTATAAAATAATGCATCGTTGAGTTATTATATCGTAACGCAAACTCGAAGTTCGTGGGATAAATAATTTATTTATTTCTCTCTGACGGGATGAACAGAGTCAGCGGTGCATACATTATACAACGACGCATTAATATTTTTTTAATTTGACTAATAGCATATAGTTTCATACTACTATGTATATACTAAGGTACTATTAACGTTATCAACGATGATTATACGTATATTATCTTTAGGGTTCTATTTCTAAAATTAAAATGGAAAACTTTATGTAAACTGGTAAATTTATACTCTAAATAATACCTGGATAAAAAGTGTCTCGTCTGTTATATCGTTAGTCAAAAATTGCGAAGGATGCGGAGGTCAGACGGAAGATGCTTTCTGTAAAAAACTGAAGTCAGTTTTTTACAGAAAGCATCTTCCGTCTTCTTGGGTAATCTTGGGTAAGTACCCAAGGATAGTGGTCATAAGCGCACGCCGGATATCTCTTTTATTTCATTTTCATTTTTCATTCTATTTTATTCTATTACAAAAGAAATAAGTAAGAAAAGTACAAATTCAATAATTCTTTATTCTTGAGTTAGGTGGTAGGTATGTAAATTTGAAATATAGGTATTACTAGTTAGAGGAAAAAATAAGTTCATATAAAATAACACTACAGAACCTGCATGTGTCAGAGGCAATATAAAATAATAGCACTAATGTTTTCACGTGTTAATCAATGTTATGCATGAAAATGTAAAGTTACTCGTAATTTCACTGTGTCATTTTACGTTTCAAGTATTCTCCGCTACTTCGTTACAAAATGTTGTCAATTATTACAATTATGTCAACGCGAATGTTTTTTGGTTTCTACTTTGAAAAATATAATCGTGAATACAAGCCTTTAGATGTCTTAATGAAACTTTATTGTACATTTTGTATATTAATATCTTTCGTGTTTTCTATTTACTACATTTTCTACTCCTCAACTGCAGTTTATGTTATTGTTGTATATATATTTATTTATGTAGAATACGTATTCTACTGCATCACTTCGTTGGTCTCTCGAAATGTGTTCATTTTTAAATATTGTAAAAATGTTGAAATTGCATACGCTACTTTGGGATTTAAATATGAACAAGCCGAAAGCAATCTTTCTTCATATTTATACATTGCTATCGTATCAAAGTTAGTTTGGCATTATACTGTCAATTATTACTTAAACTTTTCTTCAATCAACGATTTCATTTATGATCTAGTTATAGTTTCAAATTGCTTAGGCAACATAACATCTTTTATTTGTTGCGATTTATTTCGTATACAATTAAGAAAAATACGTTTGAAATTAAGTAGAAATCTGACGCTATACGACAATCTGCCTCGAAGCAATTCAGAGAAAATGAAATGTATCAAAAAATACATTAACGCTTATAAGCATGTTTTAGATAACCAAAATGCTGTTACAAAATCCATGCAACATACAGTAAGTACTTGTGTGTGTGGCTTTTGCTTATGACATACACGCATACTTAAATCATCACATTTTAATCCTATACAGGAAAAGGCCACGTTTAGCTGTATGGCTTAATGATAGATTGAGATGCAAATAGGTTGCTAGCCCATATCCTAACATACATGCATACATACGGTCACGTTTATATCCCTTGCGGGGTAGACAGAGCCAACAGTCAATGATTTGAAAAGACTGAACGGCCACGCTCATCTATTCGGCTTAATGATAGAATTGAGATTCAAACAGTGACAGGTTGCCAGCCCATCGCCTAAAAGAAGAAACCCAAGTTTTTAAGCCTATCCCTTAGTCGCCTTTTACGACATCCATGAGAAAGAGATGGAGTGGACCTATTCTTTTTTGTCTTGATTCACTTTAACAATTTGCTCGGAAAAAGAAGCAGATGGCACTTTAAATGTTTTTGCCAGCATATGCTATGACGGACAGAAAACGACGTAGAGTAGACTACAGAACCTACAAAAACCCATTTCATACAAACCTAAAATTTTTCACCGTACCTAAATTATAAGAGGTTAATATTTTTAAACTATGTTTTTGGAAGAAAAAATCATATGAAATAATATATCATATACAGAATAACAATGCTTGCATGAAAAGGTTAACAAATGTAGATTTAAGATATGAATTAACTCTAGAAATTATTACTTTTCAGATGCTTATTTTTATAATTTTCAACACAGTAAAAACATTCTCTCTTTTCTCCTTATGGACGTATTCTAGCAAGGTATATTAAACTGTTTTTAAATCTTAATATATAGATAAATGCTGCGTAGTTTTCGTTGATTTCGACGACCAAGGTAATAAAAAGGACATTCACCTATTGCAACAAGCAGTTAGGTTTTATTTTGAACATGGTCACGGAAGTGGTCAGATTGGATTGGGACCTGCCCCCGTAGCATAGCATACGTGACCCCCTTTTTATCACCCGAAAAACTATCGCTATTTTGCTTTTTTTAAGACGTGAAACAGAGCAACTATAATTTTTCGAGCGATAAAAACGTCATCTTGCGTGCCATGCAACGGAGGCTGTGCTCTCTTACAAAGGAACTGGAGAGGGTCTTTATTTTAAGGTACATTTAATTAACAACAAGTGTTATAAAGATATTGAAAACATACTAAATCTCTTTCAGATCTCGCATTCCATTATAAACTCATATTCCTCTATATTGCTTATTGAAGTCTTGTTCTACACTTTGCTTCCATGGCCTTTGGGAATCTTAGCAGAACTCGCAATGGATGAATGGAACAAAATAACTATAGAGTTATCTGATCAATTCCTCATGAAACCTGGTATAAGATTGAAATCCATATCAATATATATAACAAAATAATAACTGATCGATATCTGTACTTGATAAGACTGAAAGCCACGTTCAGCTGTATGGCTTAGTTATGGAATTGAGATTCAAATAGCGACAGGTTGCTAGCACATCGTCTAAGAGAAGAACCTCAAGTTTATAAGCCCCATCATTTGAAAGAGTTTGAAAAATAAAATACTATTATTTTTTATACTATTGTTCAACAAAATAAAAAAAGAACTTAAACTAAAGAAAACTTTATATAACTGTTTTTATGTTTCAGACGACGAACTGGTGGCTGCAATCAACGATGCACTGGACTACACTACGATCCGCCGCCCGCAGATTAGTATTTACGGATTGTTTCCTATTAACATGAATTTTTGCATAACTTTTGTTCAATTATGCATAACAATAGGCACTACATGCGCTCAATTGAAGACCTCGGCAAATATGCACTGAATGTTAATTCAGTCTACTGGTCTAGGCCGAGGTTAACCTAGGTGTTAACCTGGGGCTTAAAAAATAAATATACTAATAGTAATAATTATATCGATAGTGTCAAGAGATTAAGGGATTTTGTATCTCATTTTGTTATTTATCACTATAAATAAACACCCTATTTATAGTAAAAAAAAATACAAAATCAGATGAAATAATTTGATTTTATAAGATTGGTGTGATCTGTTTTCTTTATTTATGCATAAATAAACAATAAGCTTGATTAAATGATGCTAATTTATTTCGATAATAAGAAGTGTGCAGTGTGCAATATTGTTTTTTTTTTTAATTTTCATGTTATATAGCAAAATCAACAAAAAATAACGTGTCGACACGAAAATTTGTCATATGCAAGTAATTCCATAATGCCGTTCACGCTTTTGCTAAAAACAAAGCTTTGAAACTGAAATATAATCTTAACATGCATGAAATTTGTTTTGTTATTTACTCAATTATAAACACACACAGGCTGTTATGAAATTTATACACGGAGGATATTAAATATTTAAAATTTTCACACAATTTTAATAAATTTGCAAAGGCTGGAAAATTGGTCGCGTTCTATAAAGGTGATTAAATTTGAACTACCTACTTATTTGGCTTGGCGATTAATAATATGATGTTAACTATGACAGTGTAAGTAACGCCAAGTAAAAAAATAGTGTCAGAGAGATCAAAGAGTAGTATAAACAGGAGTCATTCCGTGTATCCTGGCCTCCTTTCCAGGTACGAGTATGGTGCATCCGGGACGAATGCCAGATGATATAAATTGGAAGACCTGATAAAGTTTATCTAGATCTATAAAAATATACAGATAGATTGATATACTGATTTCAATATGCACTTAAAACTTTAACCCACGTTAATAATTCGAATAAATGTCACATGTTTTATATGGATTTAAAAATTTCAAAATCTACTTAAATCATGTGTATTTACAGTCTAAAAGGATACTTATGTGTTAAAAGTTATTCATATGTATATCTATAATAGATTAATCTAATGTTGGGCACTTACCTGCCGTAATTATCCATACGAAAACGTACTATTAGTAATTGGCGATGATCCTTTGTGCAATATTATACTTTGCCTCTGTTTCCTACAATATGATACTGAAGGCAAACACGTAGTCCTGACCCCAAATTAGGACGTGAAACAACAAAGACAACGGTCCTAAATATACAAACTAATTGTTTGCTCGTCAACTTTATTAGCTAAATTTATCGGGTAGTGTGTGTTTCTATAAAGTAAAATTTGATCTTTATCCCTTAACCTTTGTCATTATAGTACAGTTTTACCCGAGATTATATTAAGGAATTTCGGTATTAAAAGTTGAATTTTGTAAGTTTAGGTCTTTAATTACTAAAAACTCATTTGGTTAATTTATCGAATGTGGCCGCCATTGGTGTCAATTTTTTAAGCTACCTAACCAAAGGCCTTTTTCAGTTAATTTTATTTACAATTGTATAATTTTAGCCTTCAATAGAGAAGAATCAGGCTTCCTTATGCCAAATACTGCCTATCGACACATTGCTTGATATCTAATACTTTACATACTATGACTGCGACAAGCATAGTAAACAGCTGATTGTCCCCTACTTGGACCGGAAGGAAACATATCCAACCTCTACAGATAAGCACAAACTACTCACGAAGGATAAATGTTCAAAAATATTTATTTTTCACAGAGAAAGCACCTCGGTAAGAGCCAAGTCAGGATGTAGGTCCAGCGCCGTTAGTTGAACCATAAATAAAAGATTTTATCGTACCATTAAGAATAGCTTTTGCTGCAAATAGTTGGCATTAGATGGATATAAAAATATCATGTCGATGTAGCCTGTATTTTTAAACTACTTAAGCTGTAGTTTCAAATTAATATAGTGCTTCATGTCCGATGGAGTTTTTGTATTAATTGTGTGTGATTTCGACTAATGGACCGTATAATTGGCCTGCTGAAGACTGCTCGGCTGCTACAGGATAAAAGGGGGAAAATCTTTTATTTCTTAAATTAAGGACCAAGGGGTTATCTTAAATTTTTAGAAAAACATATTTCCTTTACTTCGTCATACTATCATTCCGAGTGACGAAAAACCTATAGGACATTTTTGCTCTGCCTGTAAGCATCATACACTTTGACTGTATTTTGTCTTATCTTGTTGACACCAAGAATGGGCGTGTTTTCCTCACATGGATTTTCCATGAAACCCCGCAACATCCAAATGAGAATATTCATCTCCCTGAAGTTGAAGCGCGTGCGAATTGACGCATATGGAAAAAATTATTTACGTATGAAAGACACGCAGTCACGTTCTTTTACTTTTTTTATAAAATAAACTAGAGTTGCCTATAATCATAAATGTTTACCTTATAATCGTATATTAAATCACAAAATCTCACAAACAAGTCACCAAATCGCAAAATGGTCTGGAAAACGCGTTTCCATTTATATTCGAATATTTTGTGAATGAATTCGCAACAGATACAAAACAGATTTTCCAAAGAGCAATTGTAAAGTTTCCAAGTTGGCATATGCTCTCGTCCGCGATCCTTTTCGCAGTTATTCCAACTTTCGACACACTTGACGGCCTCTGTGGCGCAGCGGTAGTGCGCTTGTCTGTGTCACCGGAGGTCCCGGGTTCGAATCCCGGCCAGGGCATGATGAGAAACGAACTTTCTCTGATTGGCCTGGGTCTTGGATGTTTATCTATATACGTATTTATTATAAAATATAGTATCGTTGAGTTAGTATCTCGTAACACAAGTTTCGAACTTACATCGAGGCTAACTCAATCTGTGTAATTTGTCCCGTATATATTTATTTTATTTTATTTACTTTAGATGAAATGTTCCAATTTGTCTGATTGTTTGATATAAGGGCTTTTTACCGCCTGGTAAAATGGATTTGTCGAATTTCGGATATTCAAAAAAGTAGGTATTCCTTCTTTTTTAGTAAAATCTGAGATTTAGTTTAAATGTTTGCTGAACTTGCTATTATATAAACATTTAGAAGAATTATTAACAAAAAAGAATAATCAAACCAACTTATATACTCATCTTTAGGAATCAAAATACATTGTTATCTGTGACTATATTGCAATTTAAAACTCAGCAACATTTAAGATTTAAAATTCGTTTAAGCCCTTACTCGAGATTCCTTAAATTTTGTTACAAACGACTATGTTAGATTTTATTCCAAAGATACTGTATTCCATTGCATTAAGCGTGCTATATAGCGTTGTAAAATTGTAGATAAACAAAATTCAAGTCTCAGGACGCCATCCGGAAAGCATTGTTCGCTAGCTCAGTTGTTCGCGAAGTTTTAGAGGTATTATGTTGCCATTGTGTGATATGTCCTTTATGTCGCAATTATGTTATCTGAAACCTTATGTTCGGAGGTAATGGGTGGTTGGTTTACTATCTTTCGACTTTTGACAAGTTTGTGCTTACAACCAGAATATTTCATAGGTTTTAACCTGAAGAATGATTAAATAAAAAAATATTGCACATATGTACGGTATAAGATGCGTAAATCGAGATCATCTCGCTATTTCCTTCGCGGTGGTGGTTATATATATTATTTGTTATATAAATACCTAAGTTTTTTTTTGTCCTTAGCTTATATCGTAGACAGTTTTATCAATAACTTATTAAAGTATAAATTCACTATCATCCCAAGAAAACATACTAAAATTTTTAAATACTTAATTGTAAATTAATGTTTTATTTAAAAAAAAAAATATTGCTTTTATGTCATTTGTACGAATATTTACGATGTAAAGTTTTGTTACACAAAAATAATATCACTGCAACATGCATTAAGCTAAGTATCACATAAAAATTGGTAAGTTTCCAACAAACCGTCACTTACTACAGATAATTATGAAACCTCACAAATAAAATACGACGTGTTTTCAGAAATTTCGAGGAAAATACTATAGCCAAAAATAAAGTAGCGTTCATAAAAGCCAATATGCAACAAAATATTTTGTTAAATATTTATGCGCCTACTTTTACTTGATGCTTTTATTGTATTATTCATATTGTACTTGAGATAACTGACACCTTAGTACACACATGCGTCTATATAATGAATAAGTCTTGAAAGCCACGTTCACGAAGATGGCTGTATCGGTGGAATTGCAAACATCTTCCAATTAAGAAAAAATAAATGTTTTAAAATTTCACAGAATTTACTACCAACTTTGTGGATTTTTTTTAAATTCTAGATTTTTATTTTTGCCTCATGTATGATTATGATTACACATCTTATTTTTGTAGTAATGCGTGTAGATTTTTTGGCTTGTTTGTACAAATTTTAACAGCAATTGCATTCGTTTATAAAGTCTTTTATAAACCTACTCATGTGATATTGAAACGTTCGTTATAATTCATTATAATGATTGTTTACCGTCATTTATTGACTTTTAATTATTTTTATTTTTTCAAACAACCGGAAGTGGATTGAAATTATTGAACAAACATGTAAATAAAATAGCTGTTAGGCTTTTCGTTGTTTACGAAAAATATTTCCGTTTTTTAATTAGTTGGTATATATTCCGACTTTCATCGCTTAGATTCTTTCGATAAGTTGCTCGGTGACCACGGATCATTGTACATGATTCGTAACATCCGAGATAAAATAAACGTACGTTACGTGTGCATATCCGTATTATTTATTGATAATGACTAGATTATTTTTGACCCGTTATTTCATTTCCATGCCATAGGGCATTGCTGGAGATATATGTAACAGAAAAGTTTATCTCTTTTTAATATTAGTATGGCTATTAAAGAATTTTGTATTATACAAAAATTATTCATGTTTATGTATGCAGCAACAAAGTAAACAAGTGGTTTCATATTATACGAGTAAGCGAAGTTGCCATCTCATATAATATTCCAGGTGCTCTCGCGTACAGCCACATATCAATAAAGATTGTAGTATACTCAGAAAAGGAGAGGATGAAATAGCTTCTCGCTCCAAGGAAGAAGATTACCTTACAAAGAGCATTACTCGAGCCTCCACTCCAAATGTCGCATAAACGAAAGAAATGATGACAGTTGCAGTTCCATTGCGATTTATATGAATGATGATATGATTTTAAAAACATAAATTTGCGAACGTTCTTGCGCACACAAAATCATGTCTTAATACATTACGGAGTAGACAGAGCCAACAGTCACAAGACTCGATGGTCAAGTTTAGCTGGTTGGTTGAATGGTGGAATTAAGATTCGAAAATAATAAAAGGAAGCTAGCTTATTTTGAGCGGGAAGAAATGTAACTGACACACACCTTGTTTCTTTACTATTTAACATGCGCTCGTTTTATATGTTTGGTAAATGAAAAACTTCTTGACAAAACCTGCACATACTGGAGAAAATTATTGAGGCTGGTTTGTTGAAGAATCACATCATGCAAGTAAATGAAGAAAGCAAGAGACAAACATACAAAATTTTATCACTGCAGTAAAACCTAAGGTTTAAACTAAACGCAACAATGTTCATTTTATCCGAATTCATGATATCCGAAAAGAACGACACATAAAAGAAATACTTAACTACACAATTTTCGCCAAGTTGCGGTACAAGTTTGAACAGTGTCGTAACTTGAAGATACAATATTTCAACTTTATTTTGCGGTATTCCGAAAATGAACAAGTTTCGTGAGAGCAGTCTGCCAAGGCAATAAAGTTTTGGGGATTTTAGAAATTATATGCAAAATCTGATGGGTTGGCTCTGACTGAAAATTGTAGATACGCCGACTGAAGTCACAATATTGTTTTAATTAGTGAAGTCTTCGTGTAAGTACTTCTTGATTTATGTATATTTTTGCTATTAATGTACCACACGTGGCTACACATACATTTTATGATTTTTAAATGCAAAACTGGCCGCGAACACATTTGTTGGTTTTTATCTGTTGAAAAAATCTCATGAATCTGATGTCATTAATGAATAATTGTAAACTACTTCAAATTTATTCATGTGATGCATACAGGCTGACTTTTAATTAAACTGCATAAATTTAACTGTTAAGTGTACTCATCTCAAGGATATTTAAAAACGTTAAAAGAAAATTATCGGTTCATATTTCAAAAAGGACGAAAAAAATAAAAGTATCAAAATCCACGATCCTAAATACGTCATATCACCCCGGCCGGCGGAAAAGCGACGCGTAAGATTCAGAGGTCAACGACACAATTCATTCAGCTGAGCGATCTCGACAACTCTGTACTTTACTTGATCTTGATACTAGAAAAATAATTTATTTTTCAGACATTTATTTACATGTTTAGTTTTAATTTCTTTTTGTAGTATTGGTCTTTAATAAAGCGTGTGACGTAGTTTTTGAGGGTTTTTTAAATGTGAAAATGATGACGTTTAATTTAAATAAAAATAGGCTCAAACGGCTCAGAAGCATGGCTATAGTCTTTGTTTAAAAGGATGCAGTTGTTTTAAATGTCACCCTGTATAATGACAACCTTTGGCTCACAGCTTTAACCCTATAATTCTTTTTTAATGCCACTAGTAATATACGATTAATTTTTTTATCGTTAGTTTCGCTGCATTGTTTCTTCAGTCTGTAAGAGATTTAAAATCTCAATGGTTCTATACAAAAAAAAAGAAAAAATTAACCAATATTTTTAAAGACAAATCTACCTTTTAGTAATAATCAATGATTTTAAATTGTGTCCACCTGCAGAGAAATCCTAGGGATTAATTACTCAGTTTGAATCATTAAAACTTTTTATACTAATTTTAGAATGAAATTTTGTTCGTTCATTATTGTCAAGCTCAAAATTTTGTAATAACGGCTAATGGATTGATAATTTTATAATTTAGATGGCCAGGCACGCGTTGCTGGGAATCAGTAATTATAATTGGGATAAACAATCATATCTTTAAAGCTAGACGATAGATACATGTGGAATTTGATTTATGATACTTAAATCGATTCTGCGGTTTCTATATGTATATAGGTACATATATATATATATTTATAAATAAATGAAATATTCATTGATGCATAAAAATTTGTTTCTTACTCTCTATTTGGGATAAACCATGTCATTTGAACCAATTCAAATTTTCGTAGCAAACTAGGCTTGTTCTGTCGGTTTTCAGCGGAAGTATCTTGTTCTAACAAGATGTTAGACACATTGAGTATTATACCGTGTCCGTCCGAACGTCAAGAGCTTATGTACCACTTTGCAACTGGGAATAATTAGAGTTAAAACAAGAGTTTAATCCTAATTCATCGGTTAACATTAGAGACGGAGAATGGATGATATTTATGCTTTCTTTTCGATGACAACGGCGACAAACAGAAATGTTAAGCGTTATATTTCAATAAATTCTGATTTATATTCATTAAAATAGATGAATAATAAATAGCTTCGTAATGACGTGTGAATAATTAAAAGATTAATAACTGAAACTGGAATCGGTTTAAAGCATACTGCGGCACGCAGTGAATGTTACGTTTTAAATTTACACTTGGATCGTAATTTCCAATTATTACTTTCGCCAATATATTTCATCTGGAATGTCTGATTGATATTCGCATGTGCAAATTGAATTTTGAATGAACATCTGCATTTTATTCTCTCTTTATTATCATGGTGTATTCAGAACAGGTTTTTATTGTTTGAGGTACTGGGATGAGTTAGAATCTGTACTATATATGCGGATGGGACCGCAGGCAACAGCCAGTAATTGTAATAACCATTTGCAATTCTATGAAATATTAATGTTTAAATACAAAATATGATCAATAATTGTTAGATCTTATTGCTAATAAAAGTATTTTAATTAATGGCAGGCTACAAAAAGGTAATTTATAATAAAAAACATACCTATTGTTTTATTTGAATCTATGATAGATTTCTATTTCATTGACAACTATCCGTTTTGTAATTAAATGCTTAGTAAAATAGTAATGAATCGCTTTTATTTAACAATAAATTACTAGAGATATATGTATATATATCACGGCTTTTTCTATCCTATAGCGACATACATACATGTATATTGTAATTGTTTTTATTATGTAAAACTACTTACTTAGAACTAAATACCCAGTTTCTGTGGGAATTTCGGGAATTCCTTTCCTTTTGCACCCATAGACCACACAAAGAAGATCATTTGTATTGTATTGTAAAGAAGATACCTACCTTTCGAATCCTTAAACACTGCATTGCTTGCATTGTACTCGTACGTTGTTACTGATAAAGTAGGAGTGTCATCAAAATAAAGTTTTACATTCAGAGGAGAAAATAATACATAGATTAGTAAAAGCTATTAACTCTAAGGTAAAACTTAGCCAATTGTACCAACAAGAGAACCCTCTAAAATTTAAGTGGCGGGGAAGTACATGTATAATCCTTTCAACATACAAGACGAAGGCTGTATGCAAATAGGGGGATAACCATTAATGTATTCCAACTGTTTAATTGCCGTACCTACTTGGAAGTCCGAGTATCCTCCTGAATTTTGAATCCATACGTAAACTAATCCACATTTATAAATACGCTTTCATGACTTAACCGTTGCTTGGCTCAATTTTGATAAAATATTGTATGGATATAATTAATTACTAGTTTTCAGACATGGACTCTTTTTAAGTTAATTTTAAAGCTGGTATAAAAGTAAAGAAGAATGACGAAAATGACGAACATAATGCACTCTGATAAAATAATAGAAAAAAATTGTCGGGTTTAACTTTATCCTTAGTGAAATATGTATGTGCTTTGAGAGAATTATATAGGGAACAATCACTATGTTCTAAAAGAATTTCTCCACGTTCAATATAAGTAGTTCTTCTCGAGTAGGTTTTAATACAAGGTCACATCGGATGTACATCTCCTAAAAAGGAACGTTGACTGCTTCGATTAAAAGTTAATATTATAGTATTGACTACTTGGAGTAACTGCATAATCTTCTTTTTTGACCAGTTTTCTTAAACTCTACACAATCATGCAACTTATGTAGTATATGTATGTTTATTTTATTTGAGGTATATACATATATTTAATATGTTACCTATTATTAATATTTATATCTTTTACAGTTATTGCGCTACCCGTACATCTCAGTCATCTCAGTTTGGTCCAAAAGTTCGACTGGCATAGAATGCCTTGCGGCATTTAGTCCATCTGTCGTACATTTTACGTACAATAAAAAAAATTAATTTAATTGATTCTGTGGGGATGTTGTGACTTGAGTTTTTGCATCTCCTTGCTGTGAGATATAAGCGTACTTGTAAAGAGCTCTCAGGTAAATGAGTGAGTGCGGGATGGTCAAATTAGGTCGCGGTTTGTTCCACTTTATTTTGTACCTTTGAACCAGCACGTAGGAAGCTGCCAGCATTTTAAATACAAGGACTTTGCGAGTATTTTTTGTGTAATTACTTTCGGTACGAAGATCGTGATTTTATTTTTGCGTTTGTCATTATTATTTTGCCTTTTTTGTTATTTACTTAGCTTTATTAGACCTTAAAAGCTTTAGTTTCAATGTTGGCATGGTATCGAAAAAAACTTCTCTTCCCGTTGGGATTCTTTTTTTGGATCATGGACTGGCAACCTGTATGGCTTTGGAGTGGCCTTTCAGTTTTTTGAGACTGTTTGTTCTGTTTAACCCGTAAAAGAGAAAGATGTGATTATACGGCATGTACATATTTCAACAAAATAATCTTTACGCTTTCAAAAAATTTAATACAGATCCATATACATACATATGTATGAGTAAACTAAAATAAAAAGGAACTCTTGAAAATTCATTGCTAGGTCGAAGTTTAAAGGAATTAAAAAAGTCTTCTTTGATGACCTTATTTAAATCGGCCTCTCAGATGGAGATCTGAGAGGCCGATTTAAATAAGGTCATCAAAGTATTAATCATATCAAAGTATTTAAACAACTGATATGGAGATATCAGTTGTTTAAATACTACTTTTCATTGTGCTACACAAGGGAAAAACATAAAATATAAGTGGAACCCATATAGTTTAGCATAGTCGGACTGAAGCTCAGATAAAAGAAAGAAAGCGAAATGAACCTGTTTCTTTTTTTGATAGCAGTAGCTTTGTTAGAATATTTCCCAGTAAAATAGGTGGTGGTGGTAACATATTTTGAATAACATAAACATGAATTAAAATTTATACTTTTTATCAGGTCTCTTCTTTCCACTTGTCACGTACGATTACTGAATACTTCGTTAGTTTCATCTATATTTATCACTTTCTTCAATATCAAAATGTAATTTTTTCCAGAACAAAACTATCATTTGTGATGTATAAGTCTGAAAAATTTCTGCAAAAATCAGTCCTGTAGTTATTGTGTTTATTTCTTACAAATCTACAATTCAATTTGAATGAAGCAAAAAAAGTGTGCAGGGATTATGGTAAGTGAAAAATGTAGTACATGCATACCCAACCGGGAAAGTGGCGTGATTTTATGATTCACATCTCCTCATCTCTATTATCTATTGTCCGGAACAACAGCTTGGATCGAGAACGAGTCTCACAGGAAATTGGAATGAAGTGATGAGTGCAGATGCAAAATACAGGAGGTATGAAGTTACCTGAAAACGTGAACAGATTAAAGCACACTTTATATTTTATTAGGTATATTTTTAAACCGATACAAAAATTCTATATGCAATCCTTTGACGACTTATGTGGGATTAAAACGTAAGGATTTTGTTTCGAATCCCGGTGAGGTCATGATAGAAAAGGAACTAATTCTGTTTAGTCTTGTTTAATGTTGGCTAGCTCATTATGGGTTATTTATCCCATGATATATCTAGTAATAATTATTTCGGAAATTCGAAAAGTAGTTTTGTTTTTACAACAATTATTTTTATTATTACAAAAGTTACTATTTTTCAATAGTTTATTGGGTACAGATTTATGATATCAAAAAAAAAAGATAAGCAGAGATATCTTAACAGACTAGAAACGAAATAAAAGCTAAAGATATACTTAACCCTTAACCACTGACGTACGTCTGTGAGACGTAGGCGCGCGACAAGAATAACAATAACTTTTTACAGTGTACCCACATGAACTTTTCCTTTCCTGTACCTTCCTACCTTCCAGTGACGCACACGCAGGAGGTGTGAGCGGATGTGCGGTGCACCTCTAATAGGCAAATATACACTTCGCTACGTCTGTGAGACGTATTGTCAGTGATAGATAGAAATTTAATTCTTTATAAATTGCCATTATTTTGTTTTTATTTCATAGAATATAATTTAGGTACAAAGATATTATCAGTTCTGTGATCATTTTAGACTGATAAGTTAAGTTTTTGCGCCAAAAGAGAGAAGGTTCTTTGTTTCAGTTAATTTTTTATAAGTTTTCGTTTTGTTATGAAAAGTATAAATAAATGTAAAATAAAAAGACAGTTCTTTTATTTCCTAGTATAATATAAACTGGGGTAACGATATATAAAGAAATAACCATGTTATCGTAAGTAATTACTGACTTAGAGCTATTTTAAAAAAGAGTACGTCCCTGAGACGTACGTCAGCCTTAGTGCAAGTAAATACACGTCAGTGGTTAAGGGTTAAGGTGAAAAATATAGGGTCATCTTTTGAAACCGCTCTAGATTTCTCGTCTGTTTTATTCGTAAGCATAAAATAGCATAGTCCGGAAAACTGAATGGTTCGTTGGACGACAAAATCGGCCCATTGCCGCAAATTCCCTACCTCTGTGACATCCTTATCCTTCATAATATATGGATGAAGTTTGGGCAGACCTGATTTTTCCTGTTTTGCATTATTTTACCGGAAGTTTATGTTTTGGGTTCAATTATAATTTGATGTATATGGTTAGATGATTCTTGGGGTTGTAAGCTTCTTCTATCTCATTTATAACTCACGGCTCGTCGTCGACGACTTATTATTTTAATAAAATTTGTTGAAGGAGGACAGAAGTAAAATTTTATGGTAAAACACCCTTTATCTTTAGCGATAGTTTATTTAAAAGCTAATTAAGCAATGTTCATACAGAAATCCAAAATTTAGGGGCATAATGTGCAGCGAAATTTGTATTTATTAAATACCTTGTTTTTCAAAATTAAGCACTAAGAATTCCCACTCAAATATAAAAATAAATATATACTGGACAAGTTACACAGATTGAGTTAGCCTCGAAGTAAGTTCTAACTTGTGTTACGAGATACTAAGTCAACAATACTATATATAAAAATAAATTTATATAAATACCTAAACATCCAAGACCCAGGCCAATTAGAAAAAGTTCATTTCTCGTCATGTCTGGACCGGGATTCGATCTCGGGCCCAACGGTGGCACAGACAAGCGCACTAACCTAAAAAGTATACCTAACATTGTAATGTAATATTAGATATGTTATAAAAAGACAGGTAAATGTTCCCCGAATTTGTATAGGTAACCATTTTCACGGTCAATCGCTCATATTTCCGATGTTCGCGTAATGTCGAATTCCCGAGGTAATATATTATGCATGGATTTACCTGCTTTCATATTTCATTGAACAAAAATTGTTAAGATCGGGAAAGGAGGTTTCCAGTATTATGTTAATGTAAATTTTGCATAAATATTTTCGTTTTTTTATGAGTAGATACTTCCAGACTTTTATAAATAAGGTTGCTATGGAAAGTCAACTACGTGATTTCTCTTTTTTGACTAGGCTAGTTAAGCTAGTATACTTTTGTAGTTAATAATAATAAACCGTTATGTTTCATCGGTATTGTATTGAATAAGCAAGAAAAACAATTTTGAACGGGTATTTCAAAAGTATGAGTTGAGTCGTCAGTGTCTAATGTGCTCCATCTATCATCGATATTGGATTTCCCTTTGAAATCTGCACTAATGTTGGAAAGTTATCGATATGGTGCGATTTGTATTCGTTTCGGTGCATGAATTCTGATTCAAAAATTCAAAATTCAAAATTTTTATTCATTATTATAGGATATTATTATATCGCTTAATAATTGTCGTATGGTTTAACAACTTGGTTGACGTCAAATAAATTACTTAAAAACTAAGTTTACTGCCGCTTCCAAGGCGTCAGTGCAGAAGAAGCGGTAACAAACTGCACTGCAGCATTTTCATCAACAACGTCAACTTCACAATATTAAATTATACTTAGAATAGAATGTGGACGGGAGAATACATTGTTCACGGGAGATTTATATATTTATGAGATTTAATATTGAAAAAAGAAATATATATATATATATATATATATATATATATATATATATTATGGATTGCCAATTTTAAAAAGATTTATGTACAGAGTGTACTGAAATTTTGATTTAAGTTCAAATTAAACTACATTGATGTGTAAATTTCTCTTTTTTGCAATATGTGCAAAAGAAAATGGTGGACTGAAATAGGAAGCCTGTAAAGTTGATGAAACGCGTGGTGGTTGTGCCAAAATACGTTTTATCGTTTCCGCCTCGGTTTAGTCGCCTTCACCTCTATGGCGAGATGCAATGACTCCGGTCCCGGATTGGGAAAGTCAAGTTTTTACAAGATTTCAGCCCTTCAACCGCGTACAAAATCGTAGGTTCGTAACCAGTGACGGTAGATCTGACCTACATTGAAGGTTTAGGGTACTTTAAACCTGACCTTCCACCAGAAACTGTTCATTATCAATTACACGATTCAACTACAAACAACCAGTTAAAAGTTATTTCTGTTTATAAAATGATCGCCTCCTAGTATCTTGGGCTATAATCGAGTGTTTACTCAAATGACAAAGCTCGTTTAATTAAATTAACGTTAACTGAAGACGGCCATATTTTCTTTATGGTCAGTGTTTGTTTCCATAACATTGAATGTCTTCATATTAAATCGTTAATTTTTTATTCCATTAAACATTGAAAAAAGCACTTAAAATCACAGCAGATTCACATATTTCTCCAATAAATACTATTTCTGTTAGTGGCCCTTATGTGGTAATACTATCGAAGAAAATTTCAGCGTACCTGTATCCATATTAATATTATAAAGAAAAAAGATTTGTAGTTTTGTTTTTGACGAATAAACTCAAAAGCTACTGAACAGACTTGACGAAATTAAGTACAGAGGTATTTAGAACTTCATGAGAAACATTGGCTATTTATATGTATGTTGTACTTTATTTCTGAAAATTCCCTTGGGAGCGATGCCCTGCGCAAAAGCTTGTCTTTGATATTTACGATATAAAAACATTGCAGTGATATAGTCTTGTGTTATGGACACCTGTCATGATTACGCGGTTTGTATAACCTCTTAGCTTTGGTTTCTACTAGTACCGCTAGCGCCTTTGTGCCGAAAAATGGCAGAGGAGTATTATTTGTAAGCTGTTTATTTTTATTATCAATTTAGTTCAAGTAAATTGTAACTAGTAACGTTTCGTATTTTATCCACTTAAATCATGCGCAACGCAATATTAGCTTTTAACAGAATTTCCGATAAAAGACTAGGTATATATAATCAAAATACCGATATTTAAGACTACGCTTCTTATTTGACTTATTATGAAAAAAAAAACCTGTCACTATATGCATCTCAATTTCATCTCAAGCCGACCAGCTGGCCTTTCAGCCTCTTCAAGACTGTTGGCTCTGAAGTCTCTATGTATGAAGATGTATGTTTTATTGACTAAGTCTCTGCTTGGTGTAGTCAATAAATGTACCTGGGCATGTATTGTTTATTCTCCACTCACTTCTATAATATTTCTCTCGTAGAATTTTAAAACCTATGTTATTAACGATAATTGTATCATTAAATTTTAGAGCTAACTCTTGTCGGCGGAGTTAAATGGAGCATCCTTCATTCATCTCTTTTCTCTGTTATTTTTTTTAATTGTTATATTTTTATCTTGGCCTTCTTCTTCCACTCATTTTCCTTTTTTTATAGATTCGAAAAATTGGTCATGTAAGATTAAATAGTCTATCATTTGCCATTTCCTATTTTTATCGTTTAAAATCGTTCATTCTTCTCTTCTGAATAACACTTCTTCGTTTGTGATTTTTTCAATTCAACCCTAGTAGTATGTAACTATATACATAATTAAATATGGTCACGTCTATATCCCTTGTGGGGAAGACAGAGCCAACAGTCTTGAAAAGACTGGACGGCCACGTTCAGCTATTTGGCTTAATGCTAGAATTGAGATTCAAATAGTGACAGGTTGCTAAATCCATCGCCTAAAAAAGAATCCCAAGCTTGTTAGCCTATCCCTTAGTCGCCTTTTACCACATCCATGGGAAAGAGATGGAGTGGTCCTATTCTTTTTTGTATTGGTGCCGGGAACCACACGGCAACTATATTTTACATTTAATTCAAAAACCGTTATATAATTCCAGGAAACCACCACGAGACCAACTGTTCTACATTTTCGTAATATTTATAATGACAATTTTCGGGTTAGCCGACAATAAATGGTGGGAAATTAATTTTTCACCAAAATTACAAAGTATTCTTTACACTCATGCGACTTTAGTGAAACTTCTTGCTCCTACCGTATTATTTATGTTGACAATATCATTTTTTGATTACGAAAAACTAAATTTTGAGACTTTGGGCATAATGTTCTCGGTCTTACCTGTTTCCTTGGTGTGTCTTGTAAGTACACTTTTATTTTTTAATTAAATGATACATTATATATTTCGTAAAATGAGGCTATTTTTATGATGGATTGGTCGATCAATATGTGTTCAAGTCTTTTGTATTTTTTTAGATAAAAATTATTTCTGCACGATTTAAAAGTTATGAAAAATTAATGAGAGATTTTAATGACAAGATTCATCTGCGCAGTTATTATATGAAAAAGAAAGACGACTTTGTGAAATTGGTATGTCACACAATCTAGATTTAACAAAAAAGCATGTTCATACTTTCGTGATGGCCTAGGTAGAATTTTAATCTGTGCATCTTATTTATTGTCATCAACAGCCGAGCCATATATGTATGTAGGTAATATTAAAATCCCTACTAATGTCATAAATGCGAAAGTAAATAACTCTATATGTTACGCTTTCACGCCTAAGTTATTGAACCAATTTTGATGAAATTTGCTATAGAGATAGATTTGACCCTGAAGAAGAACAATAACTTTTATTGCGAAAAAATTGGAAGAAGAGGAAATATATAGTTAGTGAACTTTAACGGCGATCATAGTCGCAGGCAGTTAGTAATAATACGTCTTTGACTAATAATGTCGTCTTAGTTATGAATAATGTGACGTCAATAGGTAAGTGCTACCTTCTTGAAAATAAATCGATTCTATTCTTAATAATAATGTCTCAACTTTGTCATTTTGTTACGTTTTAGAGAAAAACAAGCTCTCTATCTAGTTTTGGCTAGTTTTGTAAATGAATGGTGGTGATGGGATTATTCTTTGGAAATTTATTCACGAAACGTAGATAGCCGTGTTTTCCCTCAAACTTTGGAAACTGTAAAAATAGAAAAGAGAAAACAAGACATACACTTTGTCAACAAGGTTCTTGAATAGACCCTTGGTGGGGGACATGTCACATTCTTTGGTTTGTTACAGAACATCATAAAAATTGAGAAATACACGCGACGCACATTTTATTTCCTCGGCGTTTTCTTAATGACTGACTGGTGCTCGTGGGTCATTATACCAATTCTGAATAACATTCAAAACAGTGAATTAATTGCGAACAAAACGACAAGACTACAAACATGTTTGTACCTATGGATGCCGTTTGATTACTCTTACAACTACAATAGATGGATCCTGATGCATATTTTAAGTGCATATTTAACATTCGGTGGATGTTCATTGATAACAGTTTTCGACACTATAAATTTAGCATTCGTTTTCAACTTGATCGCCCATATAAAGATATTAAAATATACTATCAAAAATAGATTTTTAGATAAAACTATGACGAATGAAGCTCATTATAAGGAATTGGTGGAAGTTATTAAAACCCACACTTTTATTGTCAAGTAAGTAAAATACACCAATTAATATGTCAAAAGGATACCGGACAAAAAAAATTTTTGCACCAAAAGCTCTCAACCAACAAACTGATTTGAAACCCGTTTTAAGCAACCACAAAATAAATTGCTCAAATATTTGTTTTACTCTGAGTCAGCTCTCGGTGGTTCGGTAGGAATTTATTAATAATAAAGCCTAACCAGGCAAAACCCGGGAATACGACAAACGATGTCAAGAAAAATGTTTTCGATGCGATTTTTTAACAAACTTTGTCTTAATTAAGGTTACACTAAGAGGCAACCCGTTATTTTTAATATACCGAGCGTAATAGTACCGGTGAAAATAAATCAGTAATTATTTTGACATTGGTGGCTCTGTCTACCCTGTAAAGGAAAGAGACATGATATTTTATAGATACCTATATGTAAGTGGTGTTAATGCTGCGTCATGTGATGTGATATTGCATAGAGCGCCTAAATGTAAATGTATGGAAATACTTCATATTTCCTACAAGTGAACATAATATGGGTGATGCGTTTAAGATGATGTAACATTATCATCAGATTTTCATGAATCATCATAACATCGTATAATATAGGGCACTGATATTATTTTCAGAACATTTGATGAATTGCAATCAGCTTATGGAATAAATGTAGCTGGAAATTATTTGCAGAATTTGCTAGAAGACAGCCTGTTGTTATACCAGTTGATGTTTGCGGTAAACTTTTTGTTTGTTTTAGAAATGAATTTTGCGTCAAGCGATAAAGTTCTTTTTTAACGCACTGGGTGACTTTTCAAAAACCAGCCAAATTTTAGGAGTAACTTTTGGAAGAAATGTTAACTGAAATATCAAAGATATCATTTATCATACCTAACAAACTGAATGATTAGGTCGATCAGCAGAACTCTGTGTAATTTTAAGTTCTTAAATTTCAATAGGAAGCTTCTGTGTTCATTGTTCTTATCATCCTCCTGGCGTTAGTCCTGGTGACCACGATGCTGGATTAGGTAAATGTGGTTTCTTCACGAAACGACACTCGTCTGACCTCCACAGCGTTTACTTGGTTACATATACAGTGGCCTTTGTTAGCTCTCTCATGCACTCATTAGAAATTTTGGAAATGTCTGTTGTTTAATAAAAACTCCTTCGTATATGTTTATAAATATTTTTCAGGAGAAAGGGTTTAAAATAACTTATGGTATAATGCTCATTGTGTACATGGGTGAACTTGTTCTAATGTCGTTTGTCTTGGAAGAGGTTCGTAGGCAGGTAAGATATATGTATTTTCTTCAATTCAGATATTTATAACTTTTGTAATTAAATAGGATACACAAAGTCTCAATTTTAAGGTACTTTAGAAAAGAAGAGTTTTTCTTTCTCGTATGGTATGTCATAGAAATTACTAAAGTAATAAACTCTAGTATAAACGATTCTCGACTTGGGACTGTCGCAAATTGGCACAATACCACCTGTATTATAACAATCAGAGCGTCACAGAATATAGCTGAATTGTAGACAAAGGCTACTTTGATTCTTGAAGTTCCGAGCCAAAAAGTTACACTATAGATTATAATAAATTAAATTCTTATCTTTCAGAGTGATGACTTACCCCAAGTGTTGTACAGCATCCCGTGGGAAGACATGTCCGTGTCTAATCAAAAGATTTTCAAACTAGTTCTGTTGAGATTCCAACCAATTTTGTCGTTTAAGGCCGCTTGTGGCCTCAAAGCTGGTGTTAAACCGATGATGTCGGTAAGTTTTTTAAGGTGAAAAATTATTTAAACATATAACCAAATAATTGACTCCTTAAAATAAGAAATGAATGAATTGAGATTGAATAAATCTAGAAATAGAGTCGGATTATTACAAGATTATTGAAAAATATTTTTTTTTTGTTCCAGATACTGAAATCGACATTTTCGTATTACATTATGTTGAAATCTAGTGTAGAAACAAAATAGATGAATTCACGAATCACTAAGAGTAAAATGTGTCTCTCGTTCCTTATAAAATGTGTTATAGATATATGTGGAACATGAAAGCAAGAAATAAATAAATGTGATAAAACAGTTTTAATTTTATTTCTTTCCTCTGTCGTTCTGGTGTCAAATATTTAAATTTGGAAGTTGAAGAACCTCATAACCTCATGCCCTAGACGTGGTCTTCGATAGTTGGTTTAGAGATTAAATTTGAAGTTTGGTGGAACATTGGTGAGTTCCTATCCCGTCGCTTTAATTGTCAAATCAGTCTGCGCCGGAAGCAAGCCATACATACCTACGAGTACTTTGTTTTTTCTTCGTTAATAGATTAATATGGAAGCTTCCATTGAATGTGTTTCTTTGTCGTAAGTCTATCCTGTAGAATGATTACATTGTTCTGGATCTCTGCACATTGATTATTATATTTCCAATTATGATAATTAAAAAAGATACATTGTTGAGATTAACAGTAAAATACATACACCTGCAAGATTCCCTATCGAAAGTATCTTTCCCAGAATATTTCTATAGAGAGGTAAGGATGTACCCGGGACAAACTAACGCCAGGAATCGTTTTCCTCTTCACATTGCATCAAAGTGTGGTGGTTTGCTACTATACTTACTTTAATTTTTTAATCTTTATGTGATTTCGAAAGTAGAAGATAAACATCTCGAACACCTTTTCATCTGTAATAAAGTTTTGTTGCGTCAAACAACAATGTACGCGCAAATGGTACTCTTTTATAAATAGAGTCTCAATATCTGACCGAACAAACAATCGTACACGAAGCAAAAATAAAGTCTTCATTTCGCTTGAATGGAACAAAAATAACAGTTCTTAGATTTTCTACCAATTGTCAACATCCGACCAAAACGGGGCTTCAAATTCCAATTGGTTGGTTCCCTGTTGTTACCAATATGTATGTACAAGCGCGTAATCTAGAAACGCGAATTTAGATGATATATTATTGCTAAATTCATTTTTCACTTATGATTAAGTAGATACTCTACAGCCAACATGCGCGAATTAAGCGCCACCTACAAAATAATACAGGTTTTCGCCAATCCCACACGAACTTTAGTTTTTACCGAGATGAAAAATACACTATGCCCTTTTCCAGACTCTTATTAATATATTAATTTCAAGAAGATTGATTCAGTAGTTAACGCGTGAAAAGGTAACAAACAAACAAAATAATAAGGACATGACGACCCCATCGCCCCCTGGGTCACCTTCCCAGTGCAATCAGTCTCCGCAGGGCAGTTGTGGCGAGCTGTTGGGGAGTAGCGACACCACGAACCTGAGTGCTGCCAGGGGAGGCCCCTCTTCCTCGCCTTCGATCTTCCTTCGCCAAGGTCGGAGTGGAAACCGATGAGGGGCAGGACTCCTACCTCTGGCTTGCCTTAATCGGTCGGTCAGAGTGGAGTCACCAGAGCTATACGCTCGAAGGATGGAAGTGTAAAATGTCGCCGGGGGTGCCTGACTGGATCACCAGGATTTCACGCCCCGCAGTATCACCTCTCGACATCCTTAGCTACCCACGCCGATGTTGCTCCTTTGTTGCCAATCATAATGACTGATATGAGGGGCCTATTTAGTGAGTGGCGAGTCACCACCTGCCACATAATAGTCACGTATTAATGATTATGGCAGGTGTCCGAACTTCGCCAGCAATAGCCCAGTTTAAATCCATTCTTACATCAACTCCATAACCCACCATTCTTTTCCTTATTTGGTAATAGATCCACCTCCTGCCGAGACCTGTTCATGGACATATCGTCTATTGATACGCCCGGGAACGGGTTTTGGCAGTTGAAGAACATAACGTGTTAGATTTATATCCCCACGCAAGGCTCTCAAAAATCCGGGGTGTATAGACCCGTGAAATCTATTAGGAGAAACATAATAACAATAACTTTTGCATTTATAATACTTATTAGTTGGGATGGGATTTAGATTTATTTGTTGCATGTTGCAATTTAGTTCTAAAGGTACATTAAAAAGCAAAATTTCAAGTGGTGCAGCAAGCGGTTTAATTAATAGATTTAGTTAAATATAATTTAATTTAACCAGCACCAATAAAAATTCTATGCTTCTGCCGTAGTAGGGTTGTTTAGTAACAAAATAATTTAATAAGCATTAAATGTTTATATAATATTAAATGTTAATGTGAACCAAATTATGTTCATACTGTAGCGGGAGCGATGATTCGGCTCGACCGCCACCAAAGGGAAGACCTTCCGCCAGGCTAGGTGTCATGTCTGGGGAACCGCGGCTCCGACGATGTTGTGTAGGAGGTTGTATATATAGAATTGTTTCTTAATAAAAAAATCATTATTTCTCTTTTTTAACGGAGCTTGGCAAAGTGACCTTGGAACATGAACAATTCAGTAAAAAATAAAATATTAACTAGAGTCAACAAATAAAGTCCTATTGCGAATATTTCTACGACAACATGCATCACAGAAATTCTTTACTGTTTCGCAATAAAACTTCAATTGTTCAGTGTACGAATATTTTCATTCACATATTTTCAATTTATTTTGTATATATAATGTAAATATGACGCAGGCAACTTTAACATTTAATCTCCAATGCTACAAAATAGTTGAATAAGTTCTATTTAATAATTTGATAAGTTTATAAGTTGCTATTTAATAAGTTGAATAAGTTCTATTTAATTTTTGACGGCCTCTGTGGCGCAGCGGTAGTACGCTTGTCTGTGACACCGGGGGTCCCGGGTTTGAATTCCGGCCAGGGCATGATGGGAAACGAACTTTTTCTGATTGGCCTGGGTCTTGGATGTTTATCTATATAAGTATTTATTATAAAATATAGTATCGTTGAGTTAGTATCTCGTGACACAAGTCTCGAACTTACTTCGAGGCTAACTCAATCTGTGTAATTTGTCCAAAAAAAAAACTTGTACTTTTAACTTTTGAGGATTTTGTAGCCAAATGGCAAAGCTGAAAAGTTTTACCGTGTCCATCCGTACGTATTTTAGATATTTTTTTCTGAGATTATGAGGTTGAAATTTGGAAGGTGGGTGTATTTAATAAATAGCTACAAAATTCTGCAGTATAGATTATTTTGATAAAATAACAGAAATAGGAAACGTACAAATAAAAAAAAAATTGCACAGAAAAGAGATCAATTGGATGCTCCACTTAACTTCACCAACAATAGTAAGACCGTAAATATAAGAAAAGAAGGTAAGAAGCTTAGCCTAAATGATGAAATAAGTATTTACGACTGGACATCAGATAACATAAAAATGAATAATTCTTACTCATTTTCTAAGTAAGAAAATAACATCCAAACGTGTCAATTTTGGTAACTATTATGAAGATTTGAATTTCGAGTATTTTAAGCCTGCCGCGGCAAGATAGCGGGATGACGTAATAAAATTGAATTTCTCGATTTCAGAATATGACGCCGTTTCACAGAATCGTGTTTAACCTGAATATTCTTGTGATTACTCGATTTTGAAAACTCGATTTCCTTCACCGCTTTATTACTGGCGGTAGGAAATTATATTTTATCTTGTTTATCTAGATGATTAAATATCAAGTAGGTTGAGTAAATTTTATTTATATAAATTTGAAAAGGTTACGCGATTACAGTAAACTATAATATTTACGATACATAATATGTCTGTAAATCATACTCCTAAGCTATTTACTTACTCCTAAGTATTTTTAAAAGTACGATTAAAAATATAGAACCTTATTATTTTGCTTTCATTTAGTTTGATGTTAATTTTTATTATGTAATATTTACTTCAAAAAAGCTAATGCTTAAAGAAATAATCAAAAGCTATAATGATCTTAAATTCAATGATAAATGGTATTAATTTTCCTATAATTATTAATGTTGCTGACTGTACTGTTCCAGTACCATTCATGCCTATACCAACCTTCTGGTTGTGCGGCTTTTTACGTGTTTTTTTATATCGCTCCTTTTCTTGACTCTTTAATGTTGCTGACTGTACAATAGTTTTAGCTACCTGAACAAGCCAGATAATACTCGACTAGACTACATTAATATTTTGCGGTGATTTCCTTTCATCAGTGTTGCCAAACTATCGATAGTTTTAACTGAAAAATGTTATACTACCGATAGGACTTTCAATGCATTGCTAACTATTTTAGAGAAATACTATTTGTATTCGTAAATACCAATAGTGTAAGATAATGTACTTTTAGTAAGTAGCAAAACTATACTGTAGCGGGAGCGATGATTCGGGCTCGACCGCCACAAAGGGAAGAAGACGGTTGCGACTTGTAGCGTAGAGATGTCGCCTGTCGCGTAATTATTTTTTTACTACTGGTAGCATTGCAACAAAAACGGATATCGATAGTATTTTTTCTTATATTATCGATAGCCTATCAACACGATATCGATAGTGGACTATCTAACGGCAATTCCCAATCGACTGTTAAACAGGTGATTGAGAGAGTATAATCCGGATTTCATCTGATCGGATCGAATGAAAACCCGTTTCATAGTCTGTTATTACTTAATATCAATAAGTCATTGTTAGCTATGAAAAGCTTTCTATTCGATCAGTCGATGAACCATCTCGCTACTGGAAATATAACGTTGATACATTATAAACTTTGTTTGGGATCTGTCCAATTCGTGTTTGGTATAATAAAAAATTGGTTATTATTTCAATTCACGACTGATGCATTGACGTCCAACGTAACGTTTTTTCTTTTTCAATTATTGGACACGCGAATTGGACCAATCCCCCCAAACGCAAATATAATCTATAAGTAGTCATACCTAACGTGACCATTTCTTTTTTGCGTCAGAGCGGGACGCTTTCAGAATTTTGTACATAAGTAAATAAAAAAATATACTATATACTTAATATATAAGTTAATTATGAATAATTATCTATACTTATAATAAAACAGTAAAAATATTTTGTCTGTACATTTAGTATTTTTGACTGACTGTTGTCGTCAGCGAGATATGAGTGCAATGTTGATTTAAAATTAGTATAAAAATTTAGTTTGTTTGCAAAAGTGGGACATTTTTGCTCTCGCTGGGGACAGCGGGACAGGCAGCCTGAAAGCGGGACAATCCCGCCGAAAGCGGGTCGTATGGTCACTTTAGTCATACCCAAAAGAGTCCGACAGCAAAACAGCTCTCTTTTGGTTGTTGCTGAAAAATATACGCAAATTGTAAATTATGAGTAAGCAGTAAATCCACAGTTTAATGAAAATAAGTGCTAATGATCTGCGTAACCTTGCGTGGTACGTACAGGGTCATCACAATAAACATTTTAATCTGTCTATCCGTGTATAAAGTGCTACAATTTTCTGCTATTTAACCATAGCGTCGTTTCTGAAGTTTTATATAAAACACCATTGATTTTGGAATTTTGTATCAAAATTATTTACATACAGACATGTATCGTGTTTTAGTTGCAACTGTTCTGTTAGCAGCGGTTTGGGTAAGTGTCATTCTTCAAAACAGTTAGTGCTATCTTATTTTGTATGTTATCTTCTCCCTTTCTACTTTAAGATGGCTTAAAGGTTTAATAGTGTGTTAATTGACTTGCTGAAAAAAAAATTAGACGAATTCACTGCTGGTAGTCGACGGTATTTACTAAAAACTGTTAATACATATCTACATTAATTACTTTAAAAAGGCGAATATTTTCCTTCTGATAAGATTTCTACATGAATCCACAATACTTAAAATTCACCATCTTTAAAGAGTTATATAGGAATAATTAATACTGATACATCAGCGGACAAAATATGTTTAAATGACAAATTAAACTAACAGAAAAGCGCCGACAAGAAGTCTTACCATAACGTAACCCGAATTTGAAACTCCGTAGTGGCTTCCTTTGCGATGAAGACAAGAGGCAAGAGTTCCTGGAATTCCTACAGAACTTTGCTACAAAGAAACCCCAAAAGAAACTCATTTAATAGGAACAACGTTTCGTTAATGTCTCATGTATTTTTGTGTGTTGTATTGTTTTAGTTACTGTTCTTCTTATTATTTTCTGAAACGTAATTTTGCTGTTCACAGGCTGACAACGAAGGCGATGTAAAGAAATGTATGAGAATATTTCATCCAGTGAGTATATGTACTCCCCTGTTAATTATTTATTACACATCAAAATTTTTCGGAATAGTCAAATTGGAATTTTACTTTTTAAAGCATTCGTCTCTGTTATCATATCATATTTCTGTTTGTATTCTCAATGAGAGATGAATTTTTAAGCGAGTTACGTACAAAAAAATATAAAACCACGCTTCTTCCTTGAAAGGGAAAGCAGAAACTTACATCTTTCCACTTTCTACGACAATGCAATATGATTTATAATATCAATTGATTTCATTGCTGTCACTTTTATTATTATATTTTTATTATCTTTTTGTTTTTAAGACTTTAAAATTTTCAGAGGTCAATGCACTGTTGCAAAAGGGAACATTCATTAAAGCCACCAATGCATGATCACAGTGCTGTGAAAGAATGTATGCATTTGCAAGGAGGAAAACCAACTGTAAGTTTGAAACCCACATTAATTTTGTTTGTCACTTGCTGCGCCTGGGGGCTCGCTCCCATGGGAATTTTGGGATAAAAATGATGTTATACCAATTTATACCGGCTACTCGCGTTATAAATTTCATCAAAATTTTTCTAGTAGACCTTTTTTCAAACAGAAGTTTTTCAATCTTTAATCTTTAGTTTGATAGATTTTTTAAAACTTTAGGCACTTAGTTTTTTTGACTTTGTAAGTAATTTTGTTATCAACTTATCTACAAAACAATTTAGATCATAAGTAGTCGTTATAAAAAGAAAAAATGTACTAAATTTCTAATTTATATTACAGTATGGTCGGAGGCAGAGAAGTGTGTGTGTGTGGTTAGGAATAACTGCGTCCGACTGTACAGTTATTTGTTTGTTTCCTTTTTTCGCGTCATCGACTAAACCAAGCTTCTTGAAATTTCGTATATATGTATAATGAAGAGTCTAGAATAACATAAAGTACTTTCATCCCGTTAAAACCTACAGTTCCCATGGAATTTGCGAAAACCTGTATTCTTTTGTAGGTGACGCTTATCTACGGGTAAAAGATAGTTATTTATATTTATGTATTTATTTACAGTGCGAACGCGAAATCTGCATGGCATCAAAGCAAGGTGTGGCTTCAAACGAGGGTAAAATAGACAAAGCAGCTGTACAGAAAAAGTTTGAAACTGATTTCGAAAATGATCCTGAGTTGTTGAAACTATTGAAAGACAATTGTATCGATGGGGACTTCTCTAAATACGGCAAGGAAGACGACTGTGACGTCTTGAAGCTAAAGATGTGTATGGAGATACAAATGACTGCAGTGAGTAAAAACAGTATTTTCTTTCTTCTGGCATACATGCAGTAAACCCAGTATTGACTTACGTCGATGGGCTGGGAACCTCTCACTATTTGAATCTCAATTCTATCATTGATTAAAGCAGCTAAGCGTGGCCTATCAGTCATTTCAAGGCTCTATCTATCCCGCGAGGGATAAAGACGTGACGTGCGTTGTATGCTTGTATGGCGTAAATCTTCATCTCTCTGAAAAGGAGTCCGAAGTGCGCTTATCTTGGATAAGGTAAAGCAGGTTTTACAAGAGGTGTCTCCCGTCTAACCTCCGCTAACTAATGGGACTTTCGAGACTAAAATATTCCCTGCCAGGCCTATACTAGCCATTGAGTGACAACTAAGGCGAATTCGTTAGTCTCACTAGTCTCATGGGAAAAAATGGTGTCACTTGTTCCACCATGGGACTACTTAAATGTAGTGAGATAGACCAAACTTTCCTGGAGAACCTACCCTTTATTGGATCTTGGTAAAAGTTGCTCTAAATGAATTAGTGGTCTTTTAATACATCCATTCGAAGAAAGCCTTAACAACAGTGTGAATAAATACACACATATCACATATTTTTTTTTTTATACAGGGGATCAAGCCATAGAGATCACTCCTAGATAGGAGGTCCTATTTTCATATGTCGGGACTCACACGGCACACCACCTATGTCTGACATACATACGTTTGATATAGTGATACGTAGGAGTAGTCAAAACAACAGGCGTCTAGTTCAGGGACGTGTAACTTTATGGTTCGTTTGACGGAAGATTATTTTATCTTTGAATGTAACTACTGTGTTATTTTTGGCTCAATAAACTTATTTTATGTATTTTTTAATTTCAGAGCTGCCCTGAATGGGATAACGAGGGACATTGTGAAGGAATTCAAGAGTTAGTCGAAGAGTGTATCGAGAAATTCGCCTGAATCGCCTCATTGTGATTTAAATTGTGTTTCTTTGAACGTGGTATATAAAGCTTTTTTAATTAAACGTCTGCATTCTATTTGATGTTTTATTGTTATGAAATAAATAAATATATATACATACATAAATTTCATCCAATCACTGTTTTATCCCTAGAGCCAACAGCTTTGAAATAACGGTCAACTTCAGCTGTACGGCATGATCTAATTGAGATTCAAATAACGACAAGTTGCAAGCCTAAATGAAGAATCACAAGTTTGGTAGCCTTTCCCTTGATAACACTTACGAGAAACAAGAGCGTGCCCGGTTAAAATACGTGATGTGCAGAAAGGCACAGGTGAGGTGGGGGAAAACATCGTGAGGAGACCTGCATATTCGGGCAACTGGATGTATAACCATGGATCCAATACAGTTTGCCTGCAAAGGATGCGGAGGTCAAATGGGTGTCGCTTCGTATAAAAACCTGACGCACCCAATCTAGCTAGAATCCATGGTCAAAGGCATACCCTGGGCTGTTCTCCAAGCAGGTGAGGATGCAACCGGGACTAAAGCCAGGAGGAAGAAGATTAATAAAGAGAAAACATTTGTATTTTTGTATGTTTGTAACAAATAAACTCAAAAACTTGGTACATGACCGAGGGGGAATTCGAACCTGTTCTATTTTGCGCATCACGAATTTTAACCGAGCATTTAACCGATTCGACCATTCTATTTATCTCCATCACTATATTTTGTTTGTTGCCCAGTTTTGTTAACTAAAATATTTCTGTAAATAAAGGCTAGCAACACAGAACCAATATCCATAAGACATACGAGTAGCTTTCTTTTCAACTAACAAATTACTGGTCTTATACTCGTACATAAACGAATAAAAAAACAACAAGCGTCCATAATATGAAATTATTGTTTATTCGAATTATTAAATGTACACATTTTAAACTTTTAGTTTACAATTAAACAAATAGGCAAATTATATTTTGAGAAAACACCGAGACACGATTATCATTCACTAAATACGTGACAATCAATCCTTCTAAATTAAATAGAAAACTGTTTCTTTTTGTTAGTCAGCTCTGGTTTATTTGACAAATCCAATTTAAATGAAATTTCGTATAGTTAGTTATTCAATTTATGGAGTAGTGAGAAAGACATAATTCATTTTTCTTTTTCGAAAAAAGTACCCTTAGCGTATGGCATATATTACTTTACATATTTAAAATCACGCGTCTTTCCCATAAGGGTAGGCAGAGACTATATCTTTCCACTTGTCACACTCCTTGCATACTTCGCTTTATCCACATTCATAACTCTTTTCATGCAGGCTAAAAAATAAGAACAAACATGCCACAGACGCGGGAAAAAGCTTGTATGTACATAATTTTAATTATATTTTATTGAGACAGAGACTACCACATATTGTTACTTGCCACGATCTCCGCTAACTTCTTGTTTGTTAACTTTTTATTTCACAATAAAAATGAAATCATATAGTTTCTTCTTATAGTATTTCTTCTTATCAATCTTTTTATGCAAGTTTGGCGGTTGAGGATCATCTTGACCTGACCTTTCCCGAGATTTTCGTGGATTTAGTCAAGACAGGTTCGTCGAGGCTTTCCTCTTTCAACGTTCCTAATCTAATTTTGATTTGCATATTTGCTGAGCGAACCTGCCTCCGTAGCATGACACTCGCGCCATTTTTATCCCGTGAAAATCTATCGCGGTTTTACGTCATAATAGAAAGCTAAATTATGTTACGGGGCTGCTTGCATTCATTCTCTCAACATGAGCATGAGCAAACCGCCTAAGCACTCAACTTTCTGTTACTGTCACTGTTCTTTACGTAGCTATTCTCATGTATTTTATGAAATCTCTTCCTTCCATAATGAATAAGCTGCTACGTTCCCTATTGGTTAATATTTAAGTACAATCTTCGACTATTATACATGCAAATTAATTATTTTGCTACCTTACATGTCGTTACATTATCTACATGCAAGCTAATCGGTTTAGTGTCCTCTTGACCAGACCTTTCGCCAGGACGGCCTGATTTGATTCATATGTTTACATACCCGTACTTTATTATAATTTCACGTGACCAATTTTAAAAATAAAATGCCGACAACTTGTCACTCTTACAAAATAGCGTTATTTGTATTTAATCTTCAAATCTCACACTTCCGCGCGCAACATTTTATGAGCACAAAGAGTACTTTAAAATTATAGTAATAATGAATGAACGTGAACATATTATTTATAACTACACGGAAATATATAAAATCATTATAGGTAGAATGTGGTATTATGCTGACGGACGATATAAAAATCGCTAACCTGAGTGCTACCTACACACCTAAAATATTTTTTTGTTAAATATGTTTTGCCTTATATATTTCATAGTAGCTGTATTTCTGACGGGGGTAAGTATTGGTTTGAAACTATGCAACTACATATATAGTTTTTATTCTTCATTAAGTCAAATCTTGTCTAATATAACAAGGAAAATTTGGGTAAAATTCCAAGTTAAAATAAATCAATAGAAATTTCCTGTTAAAATGTCAGTAGTATCGGAAGTACCTCTTTTTCTTAAGTTCGTTTAATGTTTTTTTAGGTCTATGCTGATGACTTCGATAACTGCATGAAACTCTACGAGAATGTGAGTACTTATAGTTTCTTCCATGCAAAGTTTATGAAAATGTTCTACTTGTACTAGTAAAGTATGCAGCTCCGCCCGCGTAAACAATAACACCTGTTAGTTTATTTTCTAAGACTACTATTACTCTAAGAAACAAGCATGACAAACATTGGTTATTTTCGCTTAGCATTTTAGGATGTACGGTGTCTGTTAGTCACACAGTGGCTTTGATTTGATAGTTGCCCAAAATAACATCCTTATATACAACTAGGACTCTACAAAAAGTAAGTATTGTGCTTGTTTTTTAACTAGTAAATACGTTTTCTGTTATGCAACTACTAACTTATTTACTACAGGTTGAAAAAAATTTCACATGTTGTAAAGCCGAACCTATCAACCGTGAAACTGTGCAAAAAAATATAGCTGAAAATCATAATCAAGACGAAAAATATGAGGAATGTGAAAAGTTGCCTGCAGATGTATCAATGGTAACGTGTTTGTGTTCAGTTTCTTTATATTTTTTTTTTATTTATATTGACGTTTAACGTTATTTATTATAGGTGTTAAAGTAATTACCGCTTAAAAGCACGAGTGTATAAAATTAACTATTAACCGGCATATAAAATTCACTAATGCAGCAATGCAGACAATTTACTAATTAAATTAAATTAAATTAAAAATTTGTTTATTTTCTCTCCACATAGGTGAATATAGGTAAGTACAGACTTCTGTTGTAAAACTTATAGTGGAGAGAACTGGTGCCTGAGCTAGGTAGGATTAAACCTCCTGTATTACAAGTCACCAGGCTCTCTCACACCTAACGATACATACCTAACTAAGTAAAATTTGACATGGCACAGAAAAGAAACATCGAAGAAATGAAATTAATAGGAAGAATAATTTTGTTTTAACACAAATAACTAAATAAACTATAACTAAGCGTAGAAAAAAAGTTCAGTATAAGATTGTGAGACGGTATGAATGGATGATAGGGTATGTTAGTGGATGTAAGTCATTGTCAGTGTTATGTCAGTGAAATAGTTCGGTACATTAGGATAAGATTTGGAGAATTTCTTCAGTGGAGTCATAGTCAAGAGATAAAAGCCATTTTGTCAGAGATCTTTTACACGAGTTTCTTGGCATTGAGTAAATATTATTAACTTTGTTGGCTTTGTTATAAAGAAGGGCTCCCAAGAAACAGAAGAATCTTCGCGCAAAACAGGTGTTGAATTTTTCAATAGAGCAAACCGTGGTTTTTCTTCTTTTATTTAAAAAGAGATTCGGATTGAAGCCAATTTGTGAGTGCATTCTCCGAAGAATGGAGAGGATGAACATTTGCCTGACCGTAAGAACCTCCCACCTCTGATACAGATCATAAGTCGGGTGTCGAAAACTCAAAAATGCAGCCACCTTTAAAATTGCTCGTTGGGCGACTTCGACCTCTTTTAGGTGTGTTTTAGCAGCTCCACCCCAAGTGCCTATGCAATATCCAATAAAAGATTGGCACAGAGATTGGTAAACTAGTCTCAAAATTTTGCGGTCCACTACATGGCGAAGATTTTTAAAAATATAGATGAGTTTACGCAATTTCGCTGCTAGGTTATGCAAGTGAGGTTTAAAAGAGAGAGCTGTGTCAATGGTTACACCAAGATGTTTGATGGAATCTACACGTTCTAGAACCGGGCAAGAACAAGGAGAAAGGCTATTATCACATATATGAGCAGTAATGGAGCCACCAGTAGGATATTGGGTTTTGTTTATAGCAAAGAACATATATTTAGTTTTTGATATATTTAATGTTAGTTTGCTATCACTAACCCAGGAAGAGACAATATCAAAACCGAACTGGGCACTGCAATAAACCTCACTCCAATTCCTCCCAGTGAAAATAAGAGCGGTGTCATCCGCAAAGGTAAATATATTACAGTTGGGTATACTCAGTTTGCACAGATCGTTTATGAAGAGGAGAAAAAGAGTAGGACCCAGAATACTCCCCTGGGGAACCCCAATAGTCACAGGAAGCTCGTCGCTAACTAGATGATCAATTTTAACCCTCTGAAAACGGTCACTTAGATAATCTATAAATAGTGTCAATGGAAGTCCTCTTATCCCATTAGCTTCAAGTTTTTTGATAAGCAGGGGGACAGAAACCGTGTCGAATGCCTTTGCAAAGTCTAGAAATATACCAACACTTTTGCTACCGTTATCAATATTCCGAACAAGAAGATCTGTGAGATCATGTACCGCATCATCAGTAGATTTGCCTCTTCTGAATCCATATTGAGATGGTGCCAATATGTAATTTTTTTTAAGATAATTAACCAGACGGATGTTGAGAAGGCGTTCCACGATCTTTGAAAGAGCAGGTAATATAGATATAGGCCTAAAATTGTCGACACAGCTTCTGTCTCCCCCCTTGTGAATGGGTTTTATTATAGCGACTTTCAATGCGCGAGGGAAAATACCTGTTGTAAAGATAAGATTGCATAAAAATGATATATACGGTGTGAGTAAATCTACATATTGTTTTAATAGTCGACTAGGAATGTTGTCTATACCGGCGGCACTATCAGTTTTGAGAGATAGAATAGTACTTCTAACCTCTTTTTCGTCGGTAGGTAGTAGGACAAATGAGCTAAGTGGAGTATTGCTTATACGATGTTCAGTAATACATAGTTTTCTAGCAACTACTTTATTTGCAAGGTTGATTCCCATATTGGCAAAAAACGAGTTAACGTTATTGACACTCTTCATAGCTTCACCAGGTAAGACCAGGTTTGAGGAATGGTCAGTCTTGTTGGTTGATTGTGTAATATCACGTATTGCATTCCAGATTTTTTTATGAGAGTTTCCCGCTTCGTGTATTAAGTTTCTGTCATAATCTCTTTTAACTTTTTTTAATATCATATTACAATAATTTCTATACCTTTTATAGGTAGTTGCTAAAATGATGTTTTGAGGATCTCGTCTAAGTTTTTTGTGTAGGTTATCTCTATTTTTCATACATCGGAGTAATCCATTTGTTATCCATGGTTTGAGAATTCGTTTCCTAGCTGTGGTTTGCTTAATTTTAGTATTAACAGTTAAAGCTTTCTGTAATGAGTTAATGATAAAGTCTGCGGCTGTGTTGGGATCTGTCATTTGGTAAATTTGAGTAAAGTCAATATCGACAATTGATTTATTTAGTCCATCATAGTCAATTAACTTTAAAGTTTTATAGCTTTTATTTAGTGAGAGTTGAGATTTAAGATTAATATTCAGCACTATGGCTCTATGATCCGTAATCGTTGATTCAGAAATGAAGCATTGAGGTTGACATTTGGTCTTTAACATAATGTGATCTAAGCAGGTCTTTTCCCTCGTGGGAAATGTGTGACCAGCTAGTATGGAATTGGCCGCTAGCATATTTAGATAATCATGAGATCTTGGATCAAATTTTTCAGGACGGATACTGAGATTTATATCTCCGATAATGAATATATTTTTGTAATGTGAGAGTTTAGTAAGAAGTAGTTCTAATGAATTGATGAAGTTAACTGCTGACAGATGATGAGGTGGTCGATATATACCAATAAGACAGGTGTCCTTATTAACATAAGCTAATACAGAGTTGGAATCCGAGATAAAAACCTGATCCGTCTTAATTTTGAGAGATTCTTTATAATATATAACAACACCTTCATTTTTTGTGAGATGAGATGAGGGAGCAGACGTGGCGAAACTGTAACCATCTAAAGGGGGTATGTTATTTGTCGATGGAAGGAAACACTCAGTCAAAACAATGATATCCCAGTCAGTTTGTGAACGAGTTAGTAAAGTCGCGAAGTTGTTCCAGTTAAATGAAATGCTTCTAATGTTTTGTGAGATAACCTTCAAGTTATTCATACCCATGTCGAATTCTTTACTTATGTTGTCTATATCTAAATAAAACTCTCTGAAATAGACAGAGAGTCTAGTTCTGAATTTAAATTCCAATTCATATTATATTTTGTTTAAATTTTTAAAAAGAAAAAATTTATTTTGTGATTGAAAATGATATAGACAAAGTAAGCAAACCATCAAATAGGCATAAACAGGAAAGAGGTATACAAAAAGTATGTAAATAATAGTAGTTTTTTTAAGGAAGTCGGATGGGTAAGTGAGTGAGTTTGTAAAGTACTGTGTAAATTGGGTGTCGGTGTGAATATATGAATTTATGAGAGATGTGTGGATTACTATAACTAAACCTTTGACTACGCTTTCTATCCTATAAGTTACACTAAAATAAATGATAGACATATGAATGAAAAAATAATAATTAGAACATGTAAAGTAAGGGACATGAGGAAATCTGACTAGTCACAATTCAAAAATTTTAAGGTTTTCTTCGTTGTGGATTCTAATGGCGTCTTGATCCTCGCATTGTTTTACGAAAATTCTACCATAGGAGGTCCATGTAGAATGCAGCTTCCTTTCCTTTACCAGACATCGAGCAATTATAATTTTTTTTTTTTTATTATAATAATTCGAGGTAGGCCAGTCGTTTATTTTTAGAAGTAAGCATTTCGGAAATATAAATTGGCCGCTGGGATCCTGGGAGGCGTAGATATTCCGTGTTGAGCTGCGGTTTTTTATTCATTAAGTTGCTCTTATTAAATTTCTTGACCTCGGTGACAAACGTTTCCTTTAAAGTAGCGGTCACAAAGTCCACGACAATAGTTTCTGACTTAGTACGATAGATGTCTCTGCCCTCTTTACCTCGATGCCCACTATTTTGGCCACTTCACTTACGTACCCAATATATGTCTGTTTATTTTCATGCTCCCTGCCACGTTTAGGTATGTTTCTCATTTCGATCGCAGTAACATTAGATCTTTTCTCCAACAATTCAAGACGATTTTCTAATTAAGCTATGTGTTTTACTTGCATATTATTAATTTTCTCAAGTGAGTCCACCTTATTTATTATGATGTCATGTCGACTGGAGAGAAATTTCACTGACTTTTGGAGTTCTTCATTTTTGGAAAGAAGAGCGGAATTTTGTTGTTGGATGGTGTTGAACATTTCCTTAATTTCCCACATAGAACTGTCGGAGCTGGTTGGCGGGTCGTTAATACGACGTTTAAACCTTTTTGTAATATTACCAAAAATTTCCGCACTGGTCTCTTTATCAACTTCCAAATAAGATATATTTAATGCGGAGTCCGAGCCATAACATTCCTGATTTTTTGCTCTTAGCGAAGTAGGCGATACTTTAGGTGGAGTGCGTTGCAGAGACATAATAATGCTTTAAGGTGCGAGTGTGCGTGCAAGTGCACGAGAACTTAACAGCACGTACGGAAGTATGTGTCAATTAGATGAAAGGGTGAGCAGGCTGTAGCAGAGCCGTACAAGCGAGACAGAGACGGGGCGAGGCTGCGGCCACAATTATTAAGCGCAAGGAAGGTGTAACGGTGATGTGTGCTCCTACGTCAGCAGCGTTTAATGAATGATGCGGGTGTGTGCGCCTGAGCAGGCAGCGCAGTAGTTACATGCAGGCAGGATGGCAAGCCGCGCAAAATATATCTGTCACTGTCTTATATACGTATTCTTTCCTACTCACGCTACACTAGACGTTGAACTGCCTCTTGTGTTCTTCTGAGCGCCTAGTAAATCACACACGAATTATTTGAATTAAATTTTATTAAAACTTTTGTAATTGTTTAAAAATATTTGAAAATATTCCACACAGAGTTAAACTCGACACGTCTGATCGGTACAGAATCCAAGGGGGGAGAGGCTAATATTAACCGTTCTCTTTTTAATTTACATTTAAAAAAAATATGTTTTTAATTCGTGTTTTCTCAAAGAGAACAAGCACTTACTGAGGCGCACATGAGTGTCATTTTTTTAATGTTTTAATTTTTTCAGTGTTCCGAATACCAAAAGTGTAGGTCAAAGAAAAAAGGTGTGTTGAATGAAAACGGTGATGTCAATATAGATAAAGTAAAACAGATAATGGAAGAACACTTCAGGTCTTTCTTAAGCACTAAAGTTTACGATAATATAATGAAACGTTGTTTTGGCGATAACCTCTCCAAGTACAAGATCAAAGATTCTTGTTACCTCATGGACTTTGAAAATTGCATTAAACTGGAGTATATTATGGTATGTTGTTCATACATTCGTATTAAGAGTAAATGTTCTAAGTATATTGTAATGGATAAGATGAACAAAAAAACGCTATCAGTTGATATTAGGTCCATTATCCTTGAAAATCCATACTTAACCATTCCAGGATTATAGTTATTGGCTACCCCCGGTAATTCTATAGTATTTTGCTATATTTCTGTATTGAAAAATACGAAAGAAATACCAAATTCCTAAAATTTCTTAAGGAATAAGAATAATGAGACTTTTTTAATACAGACTGCATAAATCAAAATAATTTAATTTAATTTACTTAAAACAAAATAACTTATTCAGGCAAAAAGAAAGAATAACTTATTTAATTTTTAAACTACAGCATCGTTAAAATGTTAGAAAATGCAAAATATAATTATAAATATTATTTCAGGGCTGTGAAGAATGGAGCGATGAAAATTCATGCGTTGATATGAAGAATACCGCGAGCGAGTGCGCAAAACTTTTCTATTAGAATTTTTATGTAGAATTCCAAGAAAAATTGATCACTTAAAATGTTTACTTTAGTCTTTTTTATAATAGGTACAGTATGTTTAAATAGCATTCTGCAGTGTCCTACATTTTATAATATAATGTACATACATACATACATAAAATTCACGCCTCTTTCCCGGATACAGAGACTACATCTTTCCACTTGCCACGATCTCTGCATACTTCCTTCGCTTCGGTTTCGGGTACTCTAATGATAAATAAATAAATATAAATAAATATATACGGGACAAATTACACTGATTGAGTTAGCCTCGAAGTAAGTTCTAGACTTGTGTTACGAGATACTAACTCAACGATACTATATTTTATAATAAATACTTATATAGATAAACATCCAAGACCTAGGGCAATGATATAATGTCCGCAATAAAAAAAATCGTTAAATTATGTTTTTTTTATTGATATGGAAACGATACTGTATATAAATAAAGGAATCATAATCAAATAAAATAGTCATAATCATTGGTAATCAGTAGTACCCATAGTATTAATCCTCACGCGGCTTAGCGAGAATTAAACTTCATTCGTGCTTCGTTCAACCACCGATGCTCGGCAAGAGATAGTCAGTTAGAATAAACGCAGCGCAAAAACGTTAATGTGAAATTGAGATAAAGCCTTCCGTCACCAACAATTTATTTGTACATTTTGCTTGCTAACAGAGTACTCTGACTGTACTCCTAAGTAGGCAACTAAGCCACTTGTGTTGAGTTTGTGCTGCAAAATTCCGAGACATTTAGTGAATTTCGAATAAGTTTTCAGACCTTTTATTGTAAGTTTTTTTTTAAAATTTGTTTTATGTTAAGTAAATTATAGGTATATTTATTTGTTTTACTTATAAAAGGTTAAAACTGAATAGTTTATGGATGTTGTCCCATTTATTTATTAGTTTATGGATGTACGACGTGACAAGTGCGCTGTCTTTAAAACTGTCTCAATATCTCTGTAAAATCTCATTTCAGGAATTATCGTTGACAGAAACTGTATGTAATGGAACTCGAGTTTCGAAGCCATAGCCAAATCAATAGCAACTTTTGTAACGAGTTAGAGCATCAAGCTATTAAAAAAAAGTAGGTACTTTAAATGAAAAAAAAAGTTGTTAGTACGTGTCGGCAGTAAGATTTGTAGGTACCTATGCAAAATAGTGTACATCCCCTTTTTCGGGGAAACCAAAAACGATTAACCACCGAGACTTGCAAAAGGTTACATAAATACCAGGGCTTCAATTTGAAACAGAAACCTGAAGAAAAAGCACTTCAGAGCGAAGGTCGGTGTAATTTGGACCAAACGCTCAGGTTACGTCGACCACACCTCATGTGAAAAGTTGCGGGCCTCAAACGAGTTAAGTTTTAGAATCACTTCATTTTACGACGTTCCTTGGTGACAACTTGTGTAGTTCGTACCCTTACTAAAGTTGTTTGAAATTTAATATTGCTAGCCTTTTGACTTGTACGGATAAATACCGTATTTTTGTTACTGTAATTAGTGAGCGCTTTTATGTTTGTATAATATAAATTAAACAAACTTAAATTATTTCACGCAAATCTTAACATATTACCACTTCTTTAACCCTAACGGAGTGATTAGAGCTGAAGTGAATAGTGAATAGTCATACGATTCGAAGAAACTGGACCTGATAGGATAATTTATAAGCAGCCAAGTTATGGAATTGAGATTGAGAAACGTGACACGCAGCGAATAGCGAATTGTTTCGAAAATTCCTTCAGGGGCAAAGCCCCCGGCAAAAGCAAAAGCGAGATAATATATTGAATACTAAAGAGGAATAGGCGATAGTAAATCAATATGAAGCGATCAACAATTTGACTATTCTTTAGTTGGGAGCTTAATAATAAAGTTCAATGGCAAATATTCGACAAATTCCCCGTAGCTTCAGGAAAGCACAAAGCATTGACCGTCCTGTCCATCCAGAGGTGGTGTTTGCTCTGTTTAAAAGGCACCTGTTTTACGATTAGGCGAGCTGTTGAAACTAAACTGATAGTTTTTAGTAGAAATATGTTATTACTAGCTGTGCCCGCGACTTCGTCCGAGTAGAATTGTTATTTTGGGCATCATTGGAGCCCTCAAGGATTTTTTTCACATTTTCAATTATTTCATTGCTCCTTATAGTTGCAGCGTAATGTTTTATAGTCTATAGCCTTCCTCGATAAATGGTCTTATTCAACACAAAAATAATTTTTCAATTCGAAACAGTAGTTCCTGAGATTAGCGCGTTCAAACAAACAAACAAACAAACTCTTCAGTTTTATAAATATTAGTATAGATATGAAACACAAGTCCGATACCAATTTGGATGATATTTGGCACAAAGATAGACAAAACCTTCAGAATAGGCTTCATCTGAAAATTCTAACATTAGTGAGACTTTTCGTAAAAGTTAGTAAAGAAATGTCGCAGTCGACACCGATTATCAAAAAAAAAACATTGGGCTATAGAGAAATTGGTTCATGAAAAGTTTGAAAAAGAAGAAGATTTTACTCTTGAAATACTTAGAAACTATTTCTTACTAAAATAAAAGTATTAAGACAATTATTATTTACCAATTTAGTAACAAACTGAAATTATTTTAAGACTTTATTTTTCCCTTGTATTTTTCGTTTTCCTTAAAGATGGTAGTACACAGACTCTCGGGTCTTAACGTATACTCCCATTGGTCACATTCATATATTTAAATATTATTATTTATCTAATAGACTTAGTTACGTCGCAAAAGGATGATAAGTTTGCTTTAAATAATTTAAAATTACATTTTGATATTAAAATTATTATTTTTTTGTTGTTTCCGTGTAATCTGATACTCAGCTAAACGAAGATCTACATGGCACCTCCCTTCTACAAATTTTTCACTAAACTATTGTAACTGTTTATCCTGTATGGAATAAAGATGTGATAACAAATAAAGATATGTTTGGCACAAAAGCTAGTAAAGCCCTCTTCATAGTTCCAATTTGCATACGCTATAACGGTAGTTTTTGACGTAACGAGTACGTATCGTATTAAAACACAACAATCTCTTGCGTTACCAAATAAAGGAAATAGAAGATTTCATGTAAGTATGTTATACGGGTAGGGTGTTGAAGATATCCAGAAACTAATCTAATCTAAAAATAATCTATCACCTAAAAAGGAATTCTAACTTAATACAAATGCCGTAGATATATACCTAATAAATTTTTAATTTTATTAAAATTTAAAAACCCGAAACAATATCTGGGAAAAATAAGTTAGTTCTAAAAGGAAAACATCAATGAGAGCCCCCAGTTCACACTCCAGTGAACAATCTCCTTATTGTTATGTAAGTCTTTTGTTGGATCCCTTAAATTGGAAAGTATAATTTATTAGCTAAAATGTATGAAAGCGACACTCAGTGTTTGTGGAAAAACGTTTTGATGCTTAAAAATGATTAAAGTGAATTGCACCATTGCCTTCGTTCTGTTTCCGTCGAATTTAACTTAAATAGTAAAAATAAAGGGGATTCCTATATAATATTGAAAAAACAATACCTCTCAGGCGATTTGAGTTCTTTTTAATACGTGGGTAAAGTCACAGGTACAGGCTAGTATAAAAAATGCATCATATCGTAAAAAGTTGAAAGTTAATTTCTGGATATTAGTTGGCGAATTCGATTTTAAAAATCTTACGAATCTTTCCTGTTGATGGTCCCTTAGAATCAAGAACATTGTTTACCCTAAACCGATGTGGGTGTATATAGTGAGATGAATATAGATTAAGCGAAAGAAGTGAGAAGTTGTGAGTGAAGGTGCAAGAAGACAGGGATTGTGGGCAGTGAAAAGATGTAGTCTCTATGAACACCTCTGGGACCTTTTTTATACACCTACACTTATATCGTTACGTACATAGTTCGCTTATGCGAGTTAAATAGAACCATTATTCATCAGACCGCTGATTGTGGCCTTTAAGGTTTTCGAGTCTGTCGGCTCTGTCTTCCCCGTAATGGATAAATACTTGATTATATGTTAGTATGACACCAGACTGGAAGATATGATATATATTCAGTCATAGTGACAAGGAGGTTACTAACGCCTCGCTAAGGAACAGATTTTCCTTTGATTGACTTTAAAACAATCTGCGCACGAACTGAAACAGCTGGCACACACTATGTTAAATTTATGTTTATCATTATTGTACCAATGCCTAAGTTCAACTCATTAGCGACAGTTCAAATAATTACATTTTAATGAACGACGCAACTTCATGCTAAGGACTCATTAAAATTGCCAAGTGATTTAAGACTTTGTTTATTTATATGGACAAAAGCGGATTAGATATTTATTTAATGCTTTATTTAGTGTGCTCCTAATTTTAATTAATTCACGCTCGCAGTCATTTCTACACTACACAATAATTAGTGGAAATTATAAACCATAAATAAATAAGACCGACTGAATGACTGACATGTCAATAATAGAACAAACCGTAGTGTCTAGGTATTCCGAATTTGACATTATAGTTTCAATAAATTGTACAAGGATGAACTAAGAGAAGATTTCCCAAAATTCTCATGAGAAAGGAAATAAACACTGAAGAGCTTCAGAATAAAATTTATACACGCTTTCTCTCATAACTAATGAGATCTCACCTTTAAACCCTCTCGATTCAGTGCAAATGAAACAATAGCTTATCTCGTAGTCTATTTGTTTATTCTTTAAGGCGGCCACTCCGCAACATTAATGATAATAACCATTGCGAAATTTAAATCGCTTTGTTTATGTAGATTTAATGGTCATTTGCCACGTTTTAACGTGATAGTAAGGTAGGGTAATAGCATTCGTTTCAGTTCCACAAGAATGTCTCATTACTTCAGAAATTTTTTAAAAGTACATGTTTTATGAAAACGACGTTACGTTATTTGGTCAATAATGAGTTTGAAATAGCCTCGGGCCCCGTTATATAGCTGAGGGTGCAACTGGGTACACAAAGATGGAGAATAAATATCATAATGAATTATGAGCGAGTTATAATTTGAAATGGCACTAAGTTAAATGTGTGAAAAACTTAACATATATAATACTAGCTGTTGCGCGTGACTTCGTTTGCGTAAATTTCGATTTTTTCCGTGTAAACTTATTTGTACAAATGACGATAACTTTTTTTTTGTGAACCGATTTTGATGAAACAAACTTTAAATGTTTTTCTGAGTTAAAACAAAGCAAAGGTGCAAGTTTTAAGTGATTTGTTGAGTACTTTCGGAGATAAGCGTGATCATACATACAGAGAGACAAGAAATAAAAAAAAAAATTTGCTTTCTTTTATTCATTCTAAGTGTCCCTCTATCCATTTCAGTCAAAAATATTAAATGTACAGACAAAATATTTTTATTGTTTTATATTATGGTATAGATAGATAACATATAATCACGTCTACATCCCGGTACTGCCGGTTAGACAGAGCTAATAGTCATCAAAATACTGGTGCTTGGCCTAATGGTAGAATTGAGATTCCAACAACTTAATGTTTACTAACGTTGATATATGAAAAAGATTTCAGATAAATCAAACTTAAAATAAACTTTCTCCCATAAAATGTCACACATTCTGTAGCTATTCGATTTATGGTCGTGTTGTTTCGATATAAATTATACTTTCGTGTAAGTTTATCATTTGTTCATTCCGTTGAACAAATCAATTTTCATTTATTATTCATCCAACTTTTAACATATCCAACTTCAATTACAGTGTTAGCGGCGTATAAGAAGATCGCATCTGTATCTTTCTACAAAAACATCATGTGTTATTCCCCTACGGGGTAGACAGTACCAACAGTCTCTAACCACCGTGTGTGACTTAATGATAGAATTGAGATTCAAATAGGTGACAGGTTGTTAGCCCATCGCCTTAAAGATTCCCAAGTTTCTCTTGATTGCGTATTTACACGTAGATCTCGAATAAATTTACAATTTTAAGACAAAGGAATTAACTTTTGTTTGCTGCTGGATTTATAATTATATAGTGGGCTGTTCAAATTCTTCACCCCACTTAATAGTATCGTTGGTCATCTTATAGGTAGTTCTTCAACAAATTTCTCCTTTACATTTTGTATTCCCAAATATCCTACACATTTATACAACAAGAAGACGGGAAGCTTTTCTGCATAAATTTTGTAGGTACATAGGTAAGCACATACTGTAATTTTAATTTCGTTGAACATAACTGTTTGAATGAAGCTTATTTAACAATTGCATGAGCATTCTCATCGTAAATGGAAAATCTCTTTTGAATGAACATGACCTCCATCTCTTTCCCATGGATGTCGTAAAAGGCGATTAAGGAATAGGCTTATAAACTTGAGATTGCTTTTTCGGGCGATGAGCTAGCAACCTGCCACTATTTGAATCTCAATTCTATCATTAAACTTGGTCTTTCAGTCTTTTCAAGACTGTGGGCTCTGTCTACCCCGCAAGGAATATAGACATGACTATATGTATGTATATGGAAAATAGTAATGTACGGAGAAAGTAAGCCCTAATTCATTCTTTGTTTGAGCGTGTTTTAGAGGAACAGACTTTAATTAACATTCAGGCGTATTTGTAAATAGCTGAGTTACACTTCTACTTTCTTAGACATGTCCATGCCAACAGCGTTGATTATGAATAGTCGACGCTACAAACATACAAGTTGGCGTACCAGTGGCTAAAGTTCGTAACGATACTCGTTCTTATTTCGAAAGTCTTAAATGTCTTTGCATACACATTTTTTTTTAAATAAGCACATTTATATGCTAGCCGATAACATATACCTAATCTCACGGTACTTTCTCTCACCGTCGCCCCAAGCAGAATAGAATTGTACGAGTATTAATAAAAAGCTAACCACCTAAGAGAACTTTATATTTTTCTTTTAATTTAAAGTATTCGAAAAAAGAAACATAAACTGTATACGTACTTATACTGATCCCCGGAATTATATCTTCACTAAAGGAAAAACATTCCTTTGGATCGTTTAGAATTTTCTGAAAAGGATTTTCTTAACCACATTCCAGACGATAAATCTGCTTGCTGCCATAAGATTTGCGGTCTTCACTAAGGTTCTATTATTGAATAGTTCCTCAAAACAGTCTAGCACAAATTCGTACTAGTAGAACCGATAAGGTACTTAGGAAAATGTTTGCAACTTTGTGTAAGAGCTCCGAGTAATTACTTAAGTGCAGAGGTTAAAGCTGCAAGTTGGTAATTTAAGCCCTGCCACCTGACAGCTTCCCAGCTGGTTAATTAATTACGTATGAATGTAATTGATTTACGACCTGGTTAATCGTTCAATGTCGCGAATTATAGGTATTCATAAGGTAGACTTTGTAATTAAACTTTAAAAAAAAAGAAATACTGACTTATTTAAAGAACGTGATTAGATTTGTTTTTTGATCAATACAAAGGCAGTTATGGAATTATAATTCAGATAGTGACAGGTTGTTAGCTCATCGCCTTAAAGAAGGATCTGCAGATAAAAAGCCTTAAAAATGTCGTAGAAAAAAAAATAAGCAATAAACATGCGAATATTGAGTTATGACTCAAACTTATATGTAAAATTAACAATACCCAAAAAATATAAATTATGATTTTTATAGTATACATGTATAAGCTAACTTTTAAACTTTGACTTTTTTCCCATGTTTTACAAAATTGATACTTTGGTTTGTACCAAATATAAATAAACACTTCTTTAAATGAAGTCGGTTAGCAGCTCTTTTTAAACCCTTTACTTCAAACGCGAACAAAATTTCCGTTATTTTTTTTTGTCTTTGTTAAACGGAAATTACATAGAATGCTCATTAACTTTTACATGAAATTAAAACGTTGATTCAAAAGCTGTTTAATTTGTTTTAAATGTTTTGGAGAAGAGGGGAAAAAAATCATAAAGATTGTTGAAATGTCTCGCTGTCATTATTTTTCTTAGAGATGGGTCGAAACGTAGAATAAACGCTCGTTATAATTAGTTTTTCGAGTGAATGAATAAGCGAAGTGAAAAATCGAGTGATACATGTTTAGCGTAATGATCTAACAATGGCTTGCAAATGGTTCTAAATGTTGACAAAATCTTTATTTCTGATCGAGTAGTTCACAAATATATTGACTTTACTTTGTGTAGCGTTTGCCTACGACTTCACCCGCGTGATAGGTAGGTACTCTGTGTTTTTGTGTGTGTGTGTGTATAATTTTAAAAACATATAATGTGGAGTACGGTTCTCCGTACTTCATGCTATATTTTCTTTCAAAATTGCATGGAAATCGGCGTGCACTAAGACTTATATCTTTCTTTTATGTTTTTCCAATTTGATATGAGATGTTGCAATTCTAAGCCAGGTCAGTCCTGCCATGTTTTTAATATCAACCTTATCTATATGTCTCAATTTAATCTAAGTCTTTTGATCTTTAAGCTAAATATTTTATGGACGAATGAATAGATGAAATTATGAACATTCAATAAAAATCTGCATATGCATGATGCATATTAAACACCAAATAAATAACTGTCACTCCTAAAATAAATCAGGTACAATATGAATTATGGTCACAACTTTAAATTAAAAAAAAAGACAAGTTGGAGTTCTTTGACATCGAATCTCTAAAAGTCACCTAACAAAGCTGCTATCAGAAAGTATATCGTTAAACTGCTACTCTACGTTTCGATTAACATAAGCGGCATAAGGTTACTAAATCCGCTAGTTTCGGCCGCACGTTTTATTTGCATAACTACCCGCATTTTGCGCAATGCTGCCCACTGTGCATTTACATTAATATAGCGAGAAATAATTTCAAATGTTTGAATTTGCGGATTTACTAGATTATGCGGTCGAAAGTCAAATTGTTTGAGGATTTGGTTAAAATTTGTATTCAATTATTTTGTTCCGCTGTGAAACGCAATAAATTCAATTGTAAATTTATTATATTGTTGGCTGTTTCAAAAGAAATTGTTACAGTCTTGATACTGTTAAGTAATTGTAATTTGTTAAAAGTTTGTTGCAAAATAATAGTTAATAATTATTAATTTTACATTTAATATGACTTGGATCTTTATGCATGATAGTGTTCCGTACCAACCCAACCTATTTCTTTTCATTGATTAATGCCCATGTTCATGTTCTTTTTTGCTATACAACACCTCTACACATTCTTCTTAACGTTGGCATCTTACTAGTGTCCGATTTTCTTTCATCCTTCGATTTTGTATAAGAACATCAGTTAATGATGCCCGGCACCAATAGAAAAATAGAAATGGACCACTACATCTTTGTCTCATGAATGTCGTAAGAGGCGACTAAGGGATAGGCTTATAAACTTGGGATTCTTATTTCAGGCGACGGGCTAGAAACTTGTCACTATCTGAATCTCAGTTCTTTCATTAAGCCAAACAGCTGGACTCGGCCTATAATCAGTCTTTTCCAGACTGTTGGCTCTGTCTATCCCGCAAGCGCCCCGTAGAAAGATTTTTTTGACAAAAATAATAAGCACTTCTTTCGAATTTTGTGAGAAGGAAACTATTCAATTAAAACTTAGTTGGATCATAAACAACGAGACAGCGACTGGCTTGAGGCCAACGGGCAAAAGGCAACATTTAGAGAAAATTAAAAAATGTCAAGTGAGTTTCGTTGTGTACACTCGAAACCAAATCTTTTTGTGTAGGTAAGTCTAAGAAAAATAAAAAAAGATTTGTACAAGAGCATGTAAAAATATAAGTTTTGTAGTTTATTTTTTTTAAATAGCTTTATAGTATGATGCTTAAGCCAGTACCAGTTATACAAAATGGGGCCTTTTTTGTACCTAGTTTAACATAATAGGATTTAGATACCAAAATGTATCTAAATTAAAAATGTAACTATTGTTAATTTTGAAATTCAAAATAAGAACAACAGGAACAGCTTGTGTTTTTTTTATAAAATTGTTACGCTATTAAAGAGTAATATTTTGTCGTTCAGTATCAATTTGGAAAGGGGTTGTGTTTCAACTTATTCATGCCTATTTGGTATAAAAGGTTAAACCTATTTTCCGTGCTTACTTGGATGTTTGACGACCCGTGAAAATAATATGGATTTAAAATTGTAAGAATACATTCTTATGAAACCTATGACCGGCTTGGCGTTGCACAGTGCTCTTTGATGAATGTTTTGTTTGTATACCTTCGCGTATAAATTGTCTAAATAACAGAGCAAAAAGCCTTATATTTGTACTTGGATTATAAATAACTACTGTTCCATTTTAATACCTAATCTATTGCAAGGTTTTAAAAAAATAAGTTTAGAACTAAACAGAAGCAGGAGGCGACTTTTTAATATTATATGGTGTTACTTTTTCAATAAATGTTTTTTTTAGTGGAATTTCATGCCAGTCATCTAAGTTTATACGATTTTTTAAGTTTACAAAGTCAAATGGACTGACATACAAACTTTTCTTAAAGGTGTTGCCAGCCGGACCTTGAACTATCCATTTAACGGATAGATTGTCCAATATCTACTACATCGGGAAATTGGAGTGTCCGTAGTATTTATAGCGTCGTTCGCGACCTTAGTCCGCCATTACGGAAGCACTTGTAAATTGTCCAATAGATTTGTGACTTTTGGCACTATCTGTAGCTGATTAGCTAGGACATAGATTACTTTGAAAATATTGTGTATTTTTATTATAAATATCAGCCTTTTTTGTTTTGTTTTATTTTCTAATTAAGGTAAATGATTAGGATTATGAAACTGTATGGGATTGGTTCAACGTGATCTTATTCTAATAAGAAAATAATTAAATCACATGTTAAAAATAAGAAGCGAATTACCAGACTAACGTGATTTCTTTATCGAAACTTGAACTCCTGACGAGGACCCAACAAGGAAAAACGCCAGGAGCAAATTGATTTTAATCACCAATCAAATGATTAGATACGGGATTGTCTAAAATTCAATAGGTCACCCCATTCGCACATATAGTTCCAGAGCCGTAATTATGTAAATAATGATAGCCACAGGCTGTGGACAACGTATGCAAATGGGGGAAGCCACTGACGTGTGCTCACAAAGGAACAAGTCGCTATTTTGGACGTTGACGGACTAAAGCACTTTAATTGCTCGAGGTATTCGTGCTTCAATGGGCTTGCTTGCTTATCCATTTAATACATACATTAGATACTTATCATTACTTGGAAGGACAACTTTTAACCGGATTTATTAACCGGGTTCGCATGTTCTCTTAGTTCTCGCAGTCTCAGTTTTAAAAATGTTAATCTTTCAAATAAAAATGTACAGTATCCGCATTTTTTAAATCCTCCAGTAAAAGCTTTAGTTTAAGGCCGACACGGTTTTGTAGAGATAAAGTGAGATTAAGTTATTCTAAGATAGTGCTCCATAAGCATTATTTTGCCACTTTGGAATTTTCTTTACGACCATACTGGTAAAAAAAGGCATTTTGGGGGTAAAGGGGGTGTTATGAAAGTGTCGTGTCTGTTGTAATATTTTTTTTTGGATTGTCTCTGGAATGGAACACATAGATTTTTTCAAAAACAATAATTGAAATACGTAGGTTTTTTTTCAAATCCCAATGTATTACCATATGTCCTTCTTAGGACCCTTAATTCTATATACGCATTAAAATTGCAAGAAGATTAATTCAGTAGATAAGGCGTAAAGAGACAACAAATAAATAAAAAAACTTACTTTCCCATTTTTTATCCATTGCAAAATTAATTTTATTTCAAATCCGATCCGAAAAGAATAAGCCGATGTGATCATCAAATAAGGACGAGTCGATCTCAGAATTAAACAAGGATAATCTCTTTGATAATTTTCACGTCATTTCAATGTAGGAATTCTGGGACGCTTTTGATTATTTGGGTCTAAGTTTATTAAATTCTTCAGTTGTAGGTAAAAAGGGAAGCAAGTTTCAAAGTAAATCTGAATAAAAAATTCTTGCTACTCGTAAAAATGTTAATATAAATGCTCTGATATTTCATTTATTCAAATGACTATCTTGTGTGTAAAGTAAAAATAGTTGTATTGTATGTGTCAAATACGCTTCACTAAGAATAATTAGAAAGAAGCAAAGATTCGATGGTGATAAAGTATACTTTACGGAAGTCTACATTCATGAGAAACACAAATTTATAGGTAAGGAAACAAATTTTCATTTGTTTGGTTTATTTTATTTTTCTCTCCATTCTCTGTATGAAAGTTGTTTTCTTCAATTTCTAATGGCCTCTCCTTTTTTAAAAATTTGAGTATACTAGGTAACTAATTATATGTTGCCTGAGAGATTTGTCCCCAAATTAAAACTTTCCTTCCTATACTTATATTAATTGTAAAGCTTAGTTATAGATCGTAGAGTTAACTGCACAGATAACTAGTATATAGCTTACTTTCACTTATAGTGTAATATTTAAGTGTAACCGGCATTTAAATAGTTCTAGTAAGAATAGAGCTTAAAGCTAAAACCAAAATCAAAATAAAATCCACATGCAGAATCGTAACGTCATAACCGACCCTGGTAAATAACACATAAAAATGTCAGAATCCCTCCGCAATCAAACATTCATAGGCTCTCAATCATGGTGAATGAGGGCAGGAGTATGACACACCACGTTTACATGATAGATGAAGATGCTCGGACATTGCGATTAGTCATGTTCGCCCAATATCAGATTTCTGTACAGATAAATGTAACGTAGATAAGAGTTAACGTAGAGAGAGCTTCCATTGGGCGTTTTCAGAAATCAAATTATACTAATCGATATTGAATTGTAGAAAAAATTAAAGTTTCAGTAGTTTAACTTTTTCTTTATTTTAGATTTTGGTGAAAATAAAAATTGTGTTTGACACGTGCAGTTTGATCTTTTCACGTGCAGAATAAGTTAATGTTAATAAGAGGAAATCTTAGAGTATCGACTTAATATAGAAATATTATGTCAATGGGGATAATTAGCAAAGGCTTAAATCTTATTACAATTTGTTATCCTTCTTTTTGTGTCAAGAAGGGTTTGCTTACATAAATTGTAATTAATTAATAAAAAACCAACTAAAGATTTAATATACGAGAGTAAAATAATAATGAAGAAACATAATGTAATATTGATGTAATAGTACCAATGAACCAGAACTGGAAATACGACATAGCTATAATAGGTCATGAATTATTCAAAATTGAACATAACTCTCGATGTTGTTGAAACTCTGAATGGAAATTAACCGATGAAATGTTTACAAAACAGAGATTTCGACTAATGTACTCGTGTATTACTCAAAATATTTCATAGGTTTCGTATAATTGTATCCATATTATTGACTTTTATATTATCTGTCTGATTAGTTAACTAACAAGTATAAAGGGTCTGTGCTTAATCCAATGGTAGGCTGGCAGATAATGCTATCAGCTATTAGCTAAATTGTAACTTTTACAATAAAGTATAAATAAATAAAAAAAAATTACCGTTATATTTGACCTTGTTTCTAATGTTACTTTTGTCTAAAAATCCGGTTCTGTAAGTCAGATAACAATCGTAAGATCAACTGTACCTTGACAATCAATTCATGATTTGATCAAAAGTAAAAAAGGAATTTCTAAAAATAGAAAAGCGATAATTTAACTGCGAATCTGTGTTAATGTACAGGCATTCCTAGGCAAATGGAAACACGCCCTTGAGAGAAGTTAATAAAATTTACAAATCAAAAATCTGGTTCGAGTGCTCAAAGGAAGGAGAATTGTTTCTGGGCAAAGAAAATTTGATTTCTAACGGGTTCTCGGGGAGACTAAAATGAAAACGTAATTTATCGTTACCAAAGCCGACGACTGACAGGAAACACTTCGCGGATTTTTATGAATTCTCTCTTCGCTCGGCTCTGTTCAGATTGGGTTAGTAAATGTGTCTAGTTGAAATACTATGTAGGCCTAGATGAAATGCCGTCATAAACATGTCTTATCGAACTTAGTTGTAGTGAGTTCTATAAATCAATTTGTTTGATTTTGTTTGATTTATTAAGTCCTTACTCTATCTTAAATAATTACATTACTAGTTAATAGTGACTATATTAATACAAATAAATATTTATTTAAACGAAATCTAAGAAATAATTTTACATGAAGTCAAAGTAAAATAAATTGATTTACTTGGTATTATTTTATAAATTTTATAATAATAAATAAATAAATATATACGGGACAAATTACACAGATTAAGTTAGCCACTAAGTAAGTTCGAGACTTGTGTTACGAGATACTAACACAACGATAATAATAAATACTTATATAGACAAACATTCAAGACCCAGCAAATCAGAAAAAAAAACTTTTCTCATCATGCCCTGGCCGGGATTCGAACCCAAGACCTCCAGTGTCACAGACAGCGTACTACCGCTGTGCCACAGACGGCCTCTGTGGCGCATTACATTATCTAATTAGGTAAAAGTAGTGCTTGTTTAAATTATGACAAAAGTTTTATGTATTTATTATGTCTCTCAAATTTCCAGAATTCATAATGCTGTGTATCAGATCTTATTTTGACGTTTTAAATTATAATAAGTTTAAACGAATCTTTACCTGGCTTTTACAATACATGTTATTTCGTCTGAAATTATAAATATTATTTTTTTACAGAATAAATGCATAATCTACCTTTTTTAATCTAAATTAACTTCTCAGTTAATCACTCACTGAACTTTGTTCTCCAGTTTGAATCAAAATATGTTTTCTTTTTTTTTGTGTCTAAACTAATATTATGTACCGAGTTTTCCTACAAAATTCTTCGTGTAGCATTCTCTACCTCTAAACTCACCCAATGTGAACTTTCCTTAAGAAGTATGCTATGGATTTCTGCTGAGACATGAAGATAAATTTTATTAAGTGGGACAGAGATTAGCTTTATTAAATTCTGGCGTTGGTTATTACTTGATATATATTCAAGGTATGCATTTATACCTACATCAAAAGTAGACAAATTTAATAATTATAATTGTAATACTTACTCTGCCCGCGTATATCATGGTACCACATTATCTGGTATTCTTCATAGATTGCATAATATGTTGAATAGAATAGATTTATTTTCAAAATTGGATACAAGGTATCACTTATTGACGTCACATAACTTAAATCTAATTATAACTACTACCGCTTCCAAAGCGCATGTGTAGAAGAAGCGGCGGAACAAACTACACTGCAGCATTTTCATAGGACGTCAATTTACAAATATAGATCTCTTAAATCTAAATCGTGGACGAATGCACATTGTCTACATTAAAAAACATGTATGAATGTAGAACTGATTATGTCAATACGAATATTTCGTCAAATAAAATAAATATAAAATAAAATATGTACATACTGTACAAATTATGTCAAGATCATGTCAAAAATACACAAGCATTTAAGAGGCCATTATGTCCAGCTCGGGCCACACATGTTTATCATTAATATAATCATCCGTGCTGTAATAGGCTTTCCTACAAAGCTCAACTTTAATATACTGTTTGAATTTTCTATCATTCATTTCAAGAACACTTTTTGGTAATTTATTATAAAATCTTATACAATTAATCAGAAATGATTTCCCTACCTTAGCCAGCCGATGTGCTGGGATCGACAACTTGTAATTGTTCCGCAGTGATCTACTAGTACATTCACCTACTTTTTTGAAAGAGTCTAAGTTTTTCCTAACATGCATGATGTTATCGAATATGTATTGGGAGGGCAAAGTTAAAATATTTAGGTTTTTGAAAAAATCTCTAAGGGAATCTCTTTGTTTAAGACCGTAGATATATCGAATTGCCCTTTTTTGTAAAATGAAAATAGTTTGTATGTCTGCTGCTGATCCCCAAAGCAGTAGACCATATGACATTAAACTATGAAAATAACTAAAATATACTAGCTTAGCAGTTGCCACATCCGTCAAATGCCTAATACGACGAATAGCGTATGCTGCAGAACTAAGCCTTTTAGAAAGTTTTAAAATGTGAGCATGCCATTTCAAATTTGAATCTAATGTTATTCCTAAGAAAGTAGTACTATCAACAAAATCTAATCTTTTACTACTTATACTAATATCCACATTTGCCTGCCGCACACTGGGAAGTGTAAACTTAATGCATTGGGTCTTATTTGCATTTAACAGTAAGTTGTTGATTGTAAACCAGTTAGAGATGGCGGCTAAAGTGCTATTCACATCATCACAGATTTCGCTACGGCGGTTCATTTTAAAAATTAGTGACGTATCATCTGCAAACAACACGATGCCAGTCTGTTTCTCAATCATGCAAGGCAGGTCGTTGATATATATCAGAAAGAGAAAAGGTCCCAAAATGGAACCTTGCGGTACCCCAATTTTCACCGTCGCTCCTTTCGATTTTGTGTTATTTAAATCTACCGTCTGTAATCTATCACTAAGATATGATTTAATTAGTTCAACGGCAGCAGTATCGAACCCGTAATGAGCGAGCTTGAGCAGAAGAGTTCTATGATCTACGCAATCAAATGCTTTGGTCAGATCGCAAAACACTCCGATGGCATCCTGTGAGTCTTCCCATGCATTGAGAATATGAGTGACAAGAGCCACACCTGCATCTGTTGTACATTTCCCCTCAGTAAAGCCGTATTGCTGACTATGAAATAATTTATTAGACTTAAAGTAACGCTGCATTTGATTAAGCATGATTCTCTCGAACACCTTGCTCAAAATTGGTAAAATTGAGATTGGTCTATAATTACCAGGATCTGATTTTTCACCTTTCTTGAATAATGGAATTAGTTTACTATACTTCATTAAATTTGGAAATATCCCTTGGTCAACACAATTATTGAATATATAAGCTAAGTCCCCAGCTATAATATTTATAATATGACATATCACAACAGCCGACATACCCCAATAATCCTCAGACTTTTTCAGATTAAGTTCTTTAAATGTATTAATAATGTCAGTAGGGTCAATATTTAAGAATTTAAATTTGGAACTGCAAATGCTGACATTATTTTTAAGTAGTATTTCAGCTTCATTAGGGCATGAGTCAATATAAGAAGTTAATTCCAACGGTATATTTGTAAAAAAATGTTCAAATAAATTTACTATTTCTGTTGTAGAGGTAATTTTCCTATCATTAAATTTAATTTCATTAATATTTTCTTTAAAATTACTTCTACCAGTTTCCTTGTTTATAACACTCCAGGTTTCTTTTGTTTTGTTAGGAGCATTACTTATTTTGTTTTTAATGAACAAAGATTTTGCATGTAGACATACTTTTTTGAAAATTTTTGAATAATTCCTAACATGGTCTACGAAGCCGCTTTCAAATCGATACTGTTTTTGGGCATATAAATCGTACAAAGTCTTTCTACTTTTGTAGATGCCAACAGTAGCCGATTCATTGAATTTAAAGTTATTATTGCATTTCCGTTTCTTTTGTATAAATGTTTTAGAGTACGCGTCTGAAATGGTAGTAAATAACTTATTATAATGACCATTAGGATCGCTGCCCGTGTAAGTTACTGCGCAAATTTTATTTTCTAAAGAACTTGTAAATTTATTGATTTTATGGGCTGTGATAGGTCTGCACATAATTAATCCATCACGTGTACTACGTTTAGTGGAAAAGGTAACTAATTGACCGCAGTGATCAGAGGGTAATTTACTAAATACATTTTTATTATTTGGTTTTTGTTCACTAAAAACATTATCAATACATTTAGCAGATGTGGCAGTGAAGCGGGTTGGTTCCAAGAAGGCATTATCTAAGTTAAAACATTTAAATAGGTTAAGAAACTGTATTGTCACTGTGGAGCTAACTAATATGTCAATGTTAAAATCACCGCAAACAATTACTTTCTTATTACTTTTTGTAGCTACTGTTAGAACTTCCTCCATTACATTCAGGAAATCCATAATACTACTGTTGGGTGGACTATAAATACAAATAACAATGTGTTCCTCAAGCTCAGCACAAGATACCTCAACACAGCGCTCAAGAGAAAGTCTGACTATGTCATGGCGCTCCTTACAGCGATGACCATTTTTAACATATATTACAGAACCGCCTCTGATTGCAGACCCTCTCCTGAAGCAGCTCACCGCATTAAAATTGTTAAGACTGGGCATCAGCTCACCCTCCAAGATCCAATGCTCAGTCAAACACACCATATTAACATCCATTTTTTCATTAAATAGATCAATAATAAGTTCTTTGCCAGGAAGGCCCTGTATATTTTGGTGTACAATTTTTAATTCATTTGTCCTTCCTTTTGTCCTGTGGTTTAGTTTAAACCACATGTAGCGTCCACAGAATCATCATTACAAAAATTTGATGATTCTGTAGATTTTGTCAGATTTTGTAAACAATGTAGTTTACCACAATGTAAACTCGTCCATTCTTTTATGTTATTTGCTATCAAAGTAGCAATTCTTTTTTTATAAAGTCGAGAAAGATAAATATTATCTTTAGTCAAAAAACAAGCTGCTTAGCTAAGAGGCACAGTACATTAAAGGGTAAGAAGAAAGTTGCACTAAATGACATATTTATTTTTACATAATTCTACGTGGTTGATAAGTTGGCTTTCCTTGCTACCGATGTTTATTTCTACAGAAGCACTATTAATTATTGCTTTATACTATTGGTAAAGTTGAGTACTAAATACTGGCTGTATGTTCAATTATAAGAAACAAAAATTTTAAAAAAATCATTAATCTCTATTAACGAAAACAAGCTGTCACGCACACAATCCCCATCCAATAAGCGATGCCTTGGCGTTGACACTTTCAATTATTCACCAATCAGATTTAATCCAACGTCTTCCTTGTTTGCAAGTCGTGAGCTCTGTCTAACTTGTCTCTGAAGGGCAAATCCATGATCGTTGTTTAGTATAGTTCAGATATCTTAGGTCGAGATAGCATTAATTAGTTTATGATATTGGTTTTAGGGTAACCCGGCAAAATTGCCAAAAATAAAGCTAATAATAAAAGACAATGTAATTTAACAGGCAGAATCTAATTTAAAGAAAATTAAAATCGGCTGAACCAAGGTGTACGTCTTCGCCACTTTATACATTATAATCTACATAATGCTGGTACATCTTCACCTTTCTGGATAGTCCTAAAGTACGTAAGTCAGGTTTATACACAAAGTGACTCCCCCCTGACCTCCTCAACCTCACAGGAATTTTTTCACACTTATACATATGTACATGATATAACGTCTTTATCTTTTACGGAGTAGATACAATAAATTTAGTCTGGTCTTCTTCGGCCTAAATGAGGTGATTGCAAAGGTTATATAAACATTCCAATCATTGTAAATTTCGTTGTAAAATAAATTATGCTGTTGCCTAAATTTGGAACGTAAACAGCGATTTCATTAATAATATCATCCGCTGTGATGAGAACGCAGAGGAAATGTTTCAAATATATACTGGTTTCATTGTTTGTTTTAAAATAAACATACATACATACATGGTCACGTCTATATCCCTTGTGGGGTAGACATAGCCAACAGTGTTGAAAAAACTGAATGGGCACGTTCAGCTATTTGGCTTAGTAATAGAATTGAGATTCAAATAGTGACAGGTTTCTAGCCCATCGCCTAAAAAAAGAATCCAAGTTTGTAAGTCTATCCCTTAGTCTCCTTTTACGACATCTATGGGAAAGAGATGGAGTAGTCCTATTATTTTTTGTATTGGTGCCAGGAACCACACGGCACATCATAAAATAAAGTGTATCTGATATATTTATAGATATTTATAAATAATCATACAATAAAACCACAGGATAGCTTGGACACGAATCCATGTATTTTCAAGATGCGCGCGCATGGGACGCCGCACCACAGATAAACAAGAACATAACAAGAAAGAGTTTGTATAACATTTCAAACTTCTTTGAACATATATATCAGTATCATAATACAACTTATTCATAAAGTTTTCAAAAAAATGTAGAATAAAAATAACTAGGAATAATAAAAATTTTAAAGAGCCATTTACATTGTACACAAGAAAACGCCGCCGGCTGGATCCGTGATAATATGAAAAATCTAGTAAAATTTGGGATCTCTCCTGGCTGCCGCGATTATAATGTCGATCAGTCAATCAAGTTATTTATATCTTGGTACCCTACTTTACTACACAGCTACAGCTTTGCCAGTGGCTTCGGTTATTTTTCATTATCGTTTATTGCAAAACGGAATCCTACGGAAATTGTAGTTTTCCAGGATCGAAGGTACCATAAGGTTTTGCGAAATTTCATGAATACGGTTATCATTGGAAATACATATATTATTTATATACAAGCATGATTTGATATAGACAGCGAATATGAAGTACTCGTATGAATCAAAATTGTTTAATAGGTATTTTAATAATCCAATGTGCGCTCCGTGGTGTATTATTTCTACCAGGTCAATGCGTTCAGCGGTTAATTACGGTTAGACCTCTCGGATTTACTACGTATAAATCAAAAGTCCAGATTTCTATACTAATAATATTAATTTTGTCTGTTTGTTTTCCTTTTAAAACTTAAGAGCATTGTTCATTTAATTAGTTTAGCAATTATGTTTCTCTTAGAAAACTACCTCAATTTTAAAAAGGGAGTTATAAAAAACAAAGATGAACAATTTTTTTTTATATTTCAACTCATAGCGGGCAAAATACTGTGAGAAATCCTCTCATCGTTGTTGACATGATGAATAAAATATCTTTACCTTAATACAACAGGACGACAAAATTCAAGGAAGCAAAAATAGCTGAGGAAACAAAAATATTCTTTACCAGGTTATCAAAATTTGCTGTAGTATTTTTAGGATTACTCTTTTATATAATCATCATCATTCATCAAATGTTATGTAGACATTTTTTTTTAAAGCACAAATGTGGTACAAGGTTAGATAAATATATTTTGTTTCTTTTTTTTATAGAAAATTTCTTTTAAAAGCATGCTTACAGAAAAATATTTGGTTGTCACCAAAATAAAGACCTTTTTATCATACTAAGACAATTTAAATAAACCTGATTTGTTTTGTAGGTATTTAAATGAAACTATTAACAACGTTACTTGATCAAATCGAAACATCCCGGCGAAAGCTCAGTTCAAGAGTACCTAAAGAGAGTTATTAATGTGGATGAAGCGAAAGAAGTATGTATGTAGAGATCGTGGCATGTGCAAAAATTTAGTGTCTGCCTACCTATCCGAGAAAGGGGCGTGATTTTTATGTATGTTGATACAAAATACACGTTTTTTAAAAGTATATCTAAGGCAATTGCTGTTTCTTTTCCTTTGACTACTGACGCGAAAATATAAACTGACAGAGGAAGCAATTTTTGCTTTACGACCTTCCAAACTGCGCCGTTGATGACAAAAAATTGCTGATTGGCCTATATAAGTTTAATCAATCTGAAAGATCACATCCCAGTAAAGAAAAAAAGCGCACGTGATACATATATATATATATATATATATATGTATATATATATAAATATATATATGCTATAAAATCCACAGATCGCAGTTTTGTTCAGTATTATCATGGGATATTATTCATTTATTAAAAAAATGTTAAGAGATCTTGAATATGTATATTTCTTTTAACAATCACCCTTTAATACAAATATTTAATTAATAAAAACGATCCAGCAATTGCAATTCTCCATAATTAGAACTAATCACTCCCAATGAATTTTGTATGATCGACCGTTGATATTAAATTACCTTTACATTTGTTGTCATTTCTGATTTGATGTTTAACCAGTTCAGTTAATTCGTAGGAAAATGACAGACCAATATTATTCGTACGTAATTTTATGAGTTGAATAAATAAAATATATTTTTTTTATTTGGATTTAGTTGCAACTTAATTTTTGTTTCAGTGAACATCCAAGGTATCGTAGGCTCTATCGTAACATTGCCTTCGGAATGACATTCGTAGCTGTCGGTAAACAGGAATGGTGGGGATATAAGCCCAGCAAAAATTTATTTGTATGGATCAATGCTAAAGCGTGGCTTTCATTTGGCCCCGTAGCGGTAATACTTGAGATCGTGTATGGATGTCAAAATTTCAGTATTTTGAGGAAATCAAATCTGGGGTTTTTGTTTTTTATTAGTTTGTCATTGTATGCGGCTACAACGGTAAGAAACTTTATAATTAAAAAAAAAATAATTACGCCAACGCCGAAGATCCTGTTTCACAAATGTTAAGGGTGTAACAGGGAACACCAGATGAGAGAGAGAGAGAAAAGAAAAAGTGAACGGTGAGCATTAAGTTATTTTTAAGACAGATTAACTGTTCCTTTATAGCGCTTTCATGAGCTATCATTCATAAGCAAACTGTAGCATACATGCTTGTCTTCTAACAACCCGAAGAATACTCGTAATGAAGATACTTCTTTTAATATGAAGCTCTAAATGCCTATAGGTTTGCGTTTACTTAACCTAAAAATGTGATGAAATTATTTCTTTCACTTCTTATTTCATAAGGTCCGTAAACTGAGGCACTAACTACTTGTATTACATTTAAAAGACATCAAAAAAACTTTTTTGCTACCTATTAAGACAACTTATTTTCAGCTGAAAATATTGACAGCGCAGAGAGAAGTTTACAAACGTTGTGTAACAAGTTTCATGAATGAGTTTCATTTGTACCATTTCCAAGATAAAAATGAATTTAATAAAAAGGTATTATTTCATTTATACGATTGTAAATTCCATCTCATTATTTTTTGTGATTTCAACTCGATTTGTTTTCAGGTAGCTATAAAAATGGAACGTATTACACATTATATACAATATGTATTTATATTTTTGATATGTTTTGACGCAAACCTTTGGGCGTTCACGCCTTTAGCAAGAAACATAATTCATCTTGAAGGGGTCCACAACGGAACAATGATTCTAGAAGGAGCTACATATATGTGGATGCCTTTTGACTACATGTATAACTTCAAGAACTGGCTCCTATTAGAAGTGTTCCTTGTATATTTACAATGCGGTGCGGGCGTTGTTATATTTTGCATGGACTCTATGACTTTTAATATAATGTTTCATATGATTGGTCATTTGACAATTTTAAAACACGATATCGAAAGTCAAATGTGGGAAGATTTGCCTGATTCGGCCGTGAGGCAATCTCTGATCGATATACATGATTATTATGTATTCATAAAAAGGTAATTTATGACACTGTTACTGACTCAAATAAGGTATTTTTTTTTTTTACTTTTGATTAACATCAATATTTAAAAGTGGCGCAGTATTCACTAAATTGAATTGAATAAAGAACACCAGAGTATCATTAGTTGGAAACAATGTTAAATTATAGCTGCCTAACGAAAGCAAAAGTATAAATTATATCGAAATTTAATATCATATATTGCTCGTTATAATAGTTAAGATTTAATAATGAAGTGCTCAATATAACATTTCATGTTATTAATTTGTAGATGGGAAATTTGTTTGACGCAAGTTTGTTGTTATTACGTACTCATAGATAGAAAATGATTTCTCTTTCAACAAACTCTTTTGTCTATGACTTACTTTTTTATCCCTTTATTCTATCCCCAATGGCACAATTTAAATTATACATGGTATAAAAAAAGGTTATTTTTTATATAGCTACAATTGTTGGTCACGCTTACTACTGGTTCACCGCAAACTTGAACCTCGCGAACACTTTTATCTTTTACAATTTGTAAATATCTCAAAAACTATGGAACCGTTTTTGTTACCCACACGAACTTGAAAATTCCTTATTAACATATCCTACAAAACTTTCATCAAAATTAGACTAGCGGTTCGAATGTTATCGCATTACAAACATACATACAAAAAAAAAAGAAATTTGTCCCTATCGGCCAAATATTAAGTAATGTCAGCACTTTCAGTCTCCATACAAAGTGACTCATTATCAGGATACCTACACAGGTAGGTCCAGTTACTTGAACAGTCAAGTAACTGGATGCATAATCATGATCCCATCGTGGAGGTTTCGTATCGCTTTCTGTAATAACATAATGCTTACTTACTTCGTGTAAACGTTTGATATTTGTAGTCACATGCAGACCGATTTCATAGAGGTGGGGACACAACGGAGGACAACGCCCAAACGATAATAAAACAGAAATGTTACGATCATATTCCTTTTCCCGAGAAGCAAATAAATATTTTGTTCACCATCTGTTACAGTTACTTCAAAACATTTGAATCTGCTTATGGGATCAACATTGGTGTGATCTATTTGTTTAACCTTATGGCAGATAGTTTAATAATGTACCAACTGAAGTTCGCTGTAAGTTTTTGAGATCTTCATGATCATGATCTTTTACTTTAGAAATATCCTACTGTTTTATTTATAGTTAGACTCAATTGAAATCCATTTATTTATAAATAGCTAAACTCAACTTTCAGTCTTTTGATGACTCAACAGTCAGAGCCAACGCTCTGCCAAGGATATAGACGTGATTATGTATAATGTGTATGTTATTTATAACATTTATTTTCATGATTTAAGATCTCTTTATCTTTCCCGCTATATGTATGTATTGATAAAATATATTAAAATAATAAAATGCAAGTATTATTGATATAATTGAAAGTTTATTTCAGTCTACAGCCTGCACAATAGAAACTTAAAAAGTTGACGATTAACGATTAATCTTTAACACATTGGAACTGATATTCATTAATTTATTGTATGATATTTTTTGACATTATAGGAAAAAGAGAATCAAATGCTTTATTTGCTCATGGCGTTATATTTCGTGATAAGCCTAGTTATATCGTCTTATGCAGCCGAACAGATACGTAATCTGGTATGAAATTTAGTATTATATTATAAAAGATTATTATTCTATTGGTTTAAACTTCATCCCAAGCCTAGTATTTGCATAAAAAGAAAATTCCGATAATTTTTGGTATACCCTAGACTATACAAAAGATCTAAATGTCAAATTACAAATCTCTAGATTTAGCAGTTTAGGCTGTGCGTTGATGTCAGTCAATCGGTTATTTCTTGATAGATAGATTTTTGTACTAAAATCTTCCTACATATTTCTTTTTAACTTTAAAGTCAAATTTCAGATTTCTACGACTACCCACATTTGATCCAAAGAATTGCTTTAGTTATAGTTCATATTTATACTAATAGTATACAATGCCTTCGCATTTTATATTCCAGAGTGACAATATTTTTACCACAATCTATTACTGTCCTTGGGAGTCGTTGTCTGTATCGAATCAGAAAATATTGCTATTGATACTTCTTCAGTCACAACCCCTTATGGACTTCAAAGCGTGTGGGTTTTCTGTTGGTTATCGGCCTATGATAAATGTGAGTATTTTGTTTTTTATATTTTTGAATTGAGTGCGTTTGTTGTCTGCCTGGAATAGTGAGGTAAGGTGGTACATATGTTAGCTTAAATAATACTTATTCACTCTCATCTTTAAATCCCTCTATTTGTTTTGAAATAGGAATTTTGTATGAATTGAGTACTTTATTTATATAATATTCATACAAATAATAACATAATAGTTACATTTAATTGTATAATAAAAACACCATAGAAATCGGGAAATTGAAATTTATAGACAAAGCCTAATACTTAAATAACTACATAGTCATATTTTTTTCAGATCATCAAGACTACTTTCTCTTACTACGTGATGTTGAAGAAAACAGAAGAGAAATGAAAATTTTTAACTTACACATTGTAATAGTTAAAGAAAATGAATACAAACATTTTTTTTTTGTTTATTGAATCGTATCTCATTATATGTCATATATCTAAGGTTTAGTCGAACGCTAAAGCAAACCAGAGCATTACTAACTTTACCGCTCCATTCGTCAGTACAGTGTGGGAGAGCGGTGTTAGCGCTGTGCAATTTGTTCGCGGTCACACGTGCTACTGCCTAATTGCAGCGCCAGTACTGTGACTAAACTGACAAGAGTTCTGTTTAGCATTAAACAGACTACTGAAAACAAAAGTATTGTTCATGCATACGTAGGTTAACGTAACGGACGCTAATTTTTAATTTAAGTATAGTACAACAGACTTGTTAAACACTTATAGCATATATAACGACGGTGCAACCAAAATGCATTCAAAAACACAAAAAAATAAACTGTCCTTTATATTAAAGTAATTCCTATTGTTTGTTTATTTGTTAATATTGTATTGTTCATAACATAACGAAATATATTATGCTAAAATATACAGTTCCGATAAGGTCTGGTCGAAACGCTGAAGTAAACCACAGCAATATTAACTTCACCGCTTCATTCGTCAGTACAGTGAGGGAGAGCGGTATTAGCGCTGCGCAATTTGTTCGCGGTCACACGTGCGACTGCCTAATTGCAGCATCAGTACTGTGACTAAACTGACGTTAGTTCTGTGTGGCGTTCAATAGTTCATATACTCATATATTCATCGCATACGTAACGCACTTGGCAGGTTATAACCTAACATTTTTACCCTTATATTAAAACAATATCATGTCTAAAATCCATAAGAGATGAATTACACTTACGAGTATTTGAAGAAATTGAGATTCAGATAATGACAGTTTGCAACTGATTGCACATTTTTTGCCTAATGGTAAGCGAGATGATAGAGCGTCGGTAATCTAATCGGTAAGGTGCCCCGTTTAAAATGCGAGATGCGTAGAAAGGTAAAGGTTCAAATCCCACCTCAGTCATGTACCAATGCCTTTTTTCAAAGTTTTTGTCAAAGTACATTAGTTGAATTCTAACCGATGGTCTTACGGTGAGGGAAAATATAGTGATGAAACCTGCACATTCTGGCAACTGGATGTGTAACCATGGAACCAATACGAGTTAGGATTACCTGCAAAGGCTTCGGAGCTCAGATGGGAGTCGCTTCGTGTAAAAACCTCACTCACCCAATCTAGAATCCATGATCAAAGGTATACCCCGGGCTCCTCTCCAGAAAGGTGAGGATGCAACCGGGACTTAAGCCAGAAAGAAAAAGGTAAGCGAAATGAAGTATTGGATCTAAAGGCCAGCTTAAGCAAAAATGATAATATTAAATTCATAAGCAGAAACTAACATACCCTGTAATATGCATATTCTCACTTCTTCGGATATATTCTGTGAATAATCCCATTCCGTGGGGCTTTCAGTAAATATGTCGTATTGACACTCGCGGTAAGATCAGGTCTATTGAACTGTAGATTTGATCAACATCGACGTAAATTCAGGAGAGATATGTGCTTAGGACGACCTCAGATTTAATGTAAGAAGGTAAAAAAGTGAAAGTTCCAAGTACAGAAAAAAAAAACTATACATGGCCTTTGAGTCTAGTTATGTGTGGCTCGGTCTACCTCGTTAAGGAATAGGCCGTGATATCAGCGGGTAAAAACAAAACAATAAGTGATGTAATCCAAAAGTAATAAGTAATTTTATTAATCTGAACTTTTGATTGACTTGCTTTATAAAATACTTCACAAAACAAAAAATATCAACATTTACATAGGATTAAAGCAAAAAATATGTAAATGTTGACGAATCAAAATTTATAGAATTTATAATTAATAATCTATAAAATGCTTCATGCTTGAACAATTATAGTGCCGTGTGGTTCCCGGCACCAATACAAAAAAGAATAGGACCACTGCATCTCTTTCCCATGGATGTCGTAAAAGGCGACTAAGGGATAGGCTTATAAAATTGCGATCCTTTTTTTAGGCGATGGGCTAGCAACCTGTCACTATTTGGATCTCATTCAGCCATTCAGTCTTTTCGGGACTATTGGCTCTGTCTACCCCGTAAGGGATATAGACGTGACTATATATATGTATGTATGTATGTTGCTTTTTATTAGACGAATTGGTAACTCAACTGAAAAAAGGAACGATTTTTTTTTTTATTTTGTGCCTAAATTATGTTAGCGCCTGTTACCTGTATCGTATACCTACGTATATCTTTCCATCTCCTGGTTCTTGAAATTAGGAGTTTCCGTGCAAACTTCCCTACATTATGAATTTATTTGCTATTGCCTATAATATATTACGTGTTCAGCAGCGGAAAAAGATGAAGGATGAAGCGATTTAGTCTATTACTTAGTAACTTTCACCCGTATCTTCGCCCACACGAATTGAGCGCCACCTGTACTTAGTTTCGCCCACACGAATTTACTGTTACCTACAAAAGCAAACAGATTTAATCGCATATTCTATGTGCTTCTTCTTCTTTCTTCTATGCCCTTCTCGAGACTTTTATTTATATTCTCGAAACAAGAATATTGGTTCAATATATAACGCGTAAAAAAAAGGAATAAATTCGCTCATATAATATAAGTATGTATACAAGTATGTAATAATTTATTTTTCCAACCGGTATTTGCCAGGACGTGGCGCGTGGGGTCGTTATTAAACTACTTTTATGATAGAAAACGGATAAAATATAACTATGGTTGCTACCTGAATGAATTTTTCTCGATGTTATTGAAAGCATAAAAGAAGGTAAGTAAGTAAATGCTTTATTGTTCACTATAAATATAAAACAGTAGTACAGTACAAAGGCGGGCTTATCCAAAAGTGGATCTCTTCCAGCCAACCTGACAATAAGACAGTAAAAGTATAATCGAGTTGTAAATACATTGGAAGACAACATAATGTATTAAAGAAATAAGAGGCTGAGATGTAAGACTTCAAGGTCGAACTTGTATGAAAGTTAATCAAAGGACGAAAACACCTAAATTGAAAAAAATAAAATAATAATAAACACGACAAATTTTATTGATAAAATTAAACGCTACCTCCTTTGAATTAAGTTCAGAGGATCGTTTGATAGCAAGGTAGTGCCTTAACAATGATGGATGTGCGCATTACGACACCGGCCTCTATTTATCTGGAATAGCAATCGACTTGACATGATCTTGTTACATTTAATTTATATTTTCGAGCTGTTCTCCTATTTTTCTTATTCACCTCCTCCTTATCTGTCAGCATTATTATTATATGCAAAGGTGTGTCTATTCTTTTCGTTGAAATCGAACGGTAGATCGATATTATATTTTGTGTGCTTTTTAAACGGTTTTATTAAACGGTTTTTAACGGTTTTATTTAGCTCACCCCGTTTGTTTTATTTATTCTTGGGTCAAATTTAGTAATTCAAATTTCACCCTCTTCCTGTCAACCGATTAATCTGAAATTTTGTATACACTTTGGATTTTGGTGACAATATAATTATGTTTATTCATTATCATTATAAATTCAAGATGGCCGCCGTTACAAAATGGCGGATAATTTGGGTTTCATTAATCCCATCAATATGGGTATCAAATGAAAGGGCTCAACAAGCAGAATACAATATACTATAAAAAATTGAAACCCAAGATGGCGGCCTCTACAAAATGGCGGATAACTTAGGTTTTATCAATCCCATCAACATGGGTATCAAATGAAAGGTCTCAACAAGTAGAATACAATTTACTATTCAAAATTAAAATCTAAGCAGTGGGATAAAATGTAGCCTATGTTACTCCTGAAGGTTAAGTCTATCCCTGTGCCAAATTTCATTCAAATCGGTCCAGTAGTTTTTGAGTTTATTCGTTACAAAAACAAAAAACTAGAAAATAAAAATAGGTAAAAAAACTTTTTAAGTTAAACGGTTTTATGTTAAACATACATTGCAATGTTTAATATAAATGTACTAAAAACCAAAAAATAATAAAATAGATACAGTCGTGGGAATTATAAACATATGCATAGACTAGACTAAAATAAAACCGTGGGGCACGTCAATTGTCTACAAATTATAGACTTAATGTGCGATAGAAGAATCGTTTAATTCGTCGTTAGGCAGTTGGCTCCTTATCTGTCAACATTATTATTATATGCAAAGGTGTGTCTATTCTTTTCGTTGAAATCGAACGGTAGATCGATATTATATTTTGTGTGCTTTTTTAATTAAGCACTTAGAATTTTCTGTTTGAGTGGTGTGTTCTTTCGTTCTATGTTTAAATTTATGGTACTCTTTATAAGAATTTGACTGGCGTAGAAAGCATTTTCGGTTAAGTAGCCAGATGATAGTTTTAAAGATAGGGTCAGCATTTTCATCAGACGTTTAAAAGCATTTTGAAATCGTGCCCAGATAGATTGGTTTGTCGCCAATTTTGATAAAAAATTGCTGTTAGAACACATACTTTTTTACGGATCAGATGCCAGAAGTTCTATTCCGTTACCACTATTTATGTAATTTAAGTAAGAACTGGAATTTCATTTGTTTTATCAATTAAGTATACAAAATTTCTCTTATTTTCGTTCGTTTTTACTTAAAGATCGTCATCACATTAAATTTTTTTTGGATTATGTTTTTTATTTGATTTGGACAAACCAAAATTTTACTGAAATTAAAATAAATTCTATTCTAATTTAGTATAGATTTCATTTTAATTTCAGTAAAATTTTAAACTAAGCTAAACAGAATTTTAAACGTTACCTACTAGATCCTCTAAAACTTTCCCCAGAGGGATTCATTAGAAAGTTTTATTGTTGAGCTCTGTTGCAATTGTAATTCTTCCTTACAAGGCAAGTTTTTAGTTAAACCATTTGCACTTTTAGTTATAAAAAACGAAGAAAACAAAATGGTTATAGTGAAAACTTCTTTCTATTGTATTGTTTATTGTGTATTGTTCTTTAAATTGTTTTATTATTAAAGTCTTTTGTGTGTAGTTCGTGTATATTGTAAGTCTACCTTTTATTATATTTAGTTTTTATTTTTGTGGAAGCTGAGCCGATACTTATGTAATATTTATAAAAAGGAAACTAATAACTTAAGTGACTTACATATCAACACCGTTTGGTTCTAATGTTTTAAATTATAAACCCACAAATTTCACAGAAAAAGTTTGTTTAAATCCTTGTGACGCTTTCGGGTCTTATCACGTAAAAAATGAGTTGGAAGCAAAATAAAACTTTAGTACATACCATTTTGAGTTGTCGCCAAAAAGGACTTATCGTGTATGCTATAAAAGTTATATGTTGTTTAACGACAAGTGACATAAACATAACCGCCGCAATGTCGCGGCTGACAAAGGCACGCTAAAGTATATTACGTAAATAATGAGCTGCGATAAAGTCTCACGATCTACGAGGAATTCACGTTGTACAAGCTTGAAGTTCAAGTGGAGTGCTAAATTACGAGATATTAAAATGCGGTTGTTATATTGTGGCGTTAAGAGTAAAGAACTAGTATAAAAGCAAAGAAAATAGGAGAGGATATCTTTTTAAAAACAATATTTGAAGGAAGGAGAGGGAGACCAGGAATTAAATATTTTGATAAAATAAAAGAAAAAAACGCATCGGGAAATGAAAATGTCAAAATCAGAAAAAAAGAAAAGAAAAGAGGGTGCTCCACATAACTCAACGAAAGGATCTAATTCTTAAATATAAAAAAAATATGACGAAGAAAAAAATTGCACTTTTTGGAATAAGACTGAGGCCTAACGGAAGGAGCGACTTTTTCTAGTTCAATAAGCATTATTGCAAGCTTAGTTAGATAGCCCGTAAACAGGGTCACCAAGGTCAGACGGCAATTTATCTGACATGATCACTTTTTGATCATCGTCGTATAATGGCTTGAGCGTAAAATAACAATATTTATTATTTATTTATTTATAACATATAGAATGTTCAACAAAATTTAGTAGTTTATTTAATTTGTATTTTTCAACTGACAAAATGCGCGAGAGTGTCATTTCAATAATGTCTTAAGCTGAGGTTTTGAGACCGTGTCAAAAAAGATGCGGCCAGGATCTAAGGAATAATGTCATTAAATAAAGCAGTCGTGTGGAATCCGATATAGAAGAATCACTCTTCATATTCGCTAAGAAACAAGATCGTTACTTTTAAACTGAAATGGTAAAGCTTTAATGAAAGACATTATGAAGTACTTACCGGTATTAAAATCAAACTTAAGATTTACTTGCGAAACAAATTGAAATTGCGCGAAAGGAAATTTTATAATGGTGCACAAGAACGTAACTTTATTCAATAAAAATTCTCCGTTCCAAGTCTTCAAAGTCAGAGTGGAGTGCTTATTTTGTTTTATTTGAATAAATTGCTCCTTTCTCGGAGCGGGTGGCGCGAGCATTTGTTTTCACTTAGAAAACCACTCGACGAGCTCTCAAATCTACCACTTCCCAACATTTGAGGTAGGGCCTCAGTTAAAGAGGCGAATGTGTATGAATAAAATGTTTTCTTTTTATGAGTATTGTACCTAATATCAAGTATGTATCAGATCAATGGTCTTCTTCTACCTTGCGTTATAGTCTTACTTATATCATCATCTTTCTGGAAAGGATCGAGAAGGAGGAAGTGTACTTCTAATGTTGGATTAGGTGAGTCAGATATTTACACCAAGGGACTTTCGTCTTGCCTCCAAGATCAATTATCAGGAATTTTTAACCCAAATCTTCCGTGATCAGGCCGCCCAGGCGGGCAGCGGCCGCGGCGAGGGTGTGAAGTGGGATTGGTATCGAGAGTACAAATGTAGTTAGTGTCGAATCGCGAGACTTATATTCATTCTAGTTTTCGCGGCAACATGGACGCCTCCTTAACTATTATATTTTCAGCATTACACTTGCTATTTATAAGAATGTTTAGAGCCTTTTCTAGCGGTGCGAAATTTCTTTTGTTTTATTCATCGTATGCTTATGAGTCTAGGGTCAGGGGGCTGGGCCATAGAGATTTATGTATTTTTAAGTTATTTGGTTAAACGGATGGTTGTATTTTTGTTATTTTTTCAGTCATAGTGCCCTTTGTGTGGTAGTAAGGGCGATTTGACCTGGTAGAACAGATAAGATGACCGACTAAAAAGTGTGATATTCAAGTACAAATCCTATCATAGCCATATAACAATTACACTTTTCATAGTGACGACATTAAATACAATAGTTTGGTTGCTAACCGATGCTTTTACAATGAGGAAAAACATCGTGAGGAAACCAATACCTATAAGGTCGCTACAAAGGTTGTAAAGATCAGACGTGACTTTATGTAAAAACCTAATAATAAAAGGGCTGGGCTTAATCTTAAGGGAACAGAGGAGGGGATGCAACCGCAAGTAAGACAAGGAATACAATACAGTGTCTACTGCCTACCTTCTCCCTATCGTATTCTCTATCGTTCTCGTCAATTGTATTGTAAAGGGACTTGATAAAGATGGCAATTGTATGATATTTCATTATAAATTTGATTATGGTCAACTGCTTACCAACCAGTCTTGGGAATAATCCTTTGGCTCAGTCTTTTAAGGCATAGTAGGAAAATTAAATATGTATGTTACTTCTACTTATAAAAATAACATAATAAGAATCCACATTTTCCTTTAGTTAATATTTATTGCGTATGTTTTCTGTCGCCACAGTTCGTGGAAAGTAATGAATAAAGTTCCTTTGAAAAAAGCTAATCTTCGATCGAAATCAATAATGAGAATTAGAGTTCTTCCCTTCCTAGAACCTAATATTTTACTGTTTTTATATCTGTTTCAGGTAATATTTAACTAAAAAACGGACATATTAGCCACAAGATTATTTCTGTTACGTTGTACATCACACGGCATAATTAAACCTAAGGTTACTAAAAAAAGAAAGTGTGTTCAGAAGAATATCTACTATTTTTCCTTTATTTCCTAATTCAAACCATAGTCCAAATTACAAACACATACATACATAAAATCACGCCTTTTTCCCGGATGGGTGGGCAGAGACTACATCTTTCCACTTGCCACGATCTCTGCATACTTCCTTAGCTTCATCCATGACTCTCTTCATACTAGGGATGTGACATTGCTGATAAAAAATCGATTTTTATATAATCGATTTATTTTTTAAGTATGAAAAATCGATTAACAAATAATCGATTTTTCTTAAGAAAATAATCGATTTTATGATATTGATAGATTTTTTCCAAATTTTTCAATTTATGTCAAAATAAACGCCATATACATTATATCAATCGATTTATTCATTAAAAATAAACAACAGAATCAGTAAGTTCTTATACAGGGTGACATTTAATTCAACTGCATAAATTTAACTGTTAAGTGTACTCATCTTAAGGATATTTAAAAACGTAAAAAGAAAAATATCGGTTAATATTTCAGAAAGTACGAAAAAAATAAAAGTATCAAAATCCACGATCCTAAATACGTAATATCACCCCGGCCGGCGGAAAAGCGACGCGTAAGATTCAGAGGTCAACGACACAATGCATTTAGCTGAGCGATCTCGACAACTCTGTACTTTACTTGATCTTGATACTAGAAAAATAATTTATTTTTCAGATATTTATTTACATGTTTAGTTTTAAATTATTTTTGTAGTATTGGTCTTAATAAAGCGTGTGACGTAGCTTTTGAGGGTTTTCAAATGTGAAAATGATGAAGTTTAATTTAAATAAAAATAGGCTCAAACGGCTCAGAAGCATGGGTATAGTCTATGTTTAAAAGGATGCAGTTGTTTTAAATGTCACCCTGTATAATCAACACAAATTAAAGTTTTTAACAATCAAGATTGAAAAATGAAGTTTTAGCAACGAATAATGAATAAAATATCAACCGAATGTCGGTAAAATACTGTTCATCGACTAATTCCATCTAGAGAATGTTTGATTAAATTAATCATCTAAACTGATTTAAGAGCACAGAAAGAATGCACAGATGGCGTTAATGTAATATTATGGAGCTATGATAGTATTCTTTAGCAGTTCGCGTTCCGGGCTCAAAGCCAGAAGACAAAAACATAATTTCGGAGTGCATTTATTGGATGATTATAAAAATCGATTTTTAATCGATTATTAATTTTAAAAAAATCAAGTATAAAAATCGATTTTTACTTTAAAAAAATCGATTTTTAATCGATTTTTTCCATAATCGATTTTTTTTTCACATTCCTACTTCATACAAGCTCGACGGTTTCGGGTACTCTTGATTTGACCCTTTGCCAGGACGTCCTTAATTTGATCAAGATATGTTCCTAGGCCTTCCCACTTCGACCTTTCCCTCCACACTCTCCTTGCATATCATACATACAAACACATATTATTTTAACAATTTATTTTTGAAGTTTCTTATTTATTTAACGGTCCTGCAAACAAGTTTTTAGGTTTAAGATTATTTTAATCCTCACTCATATTTTAATAAGTGTAATAACTATTCATTCTTTAGAAAATATACTCAGAAAATAAACGAAGTAGAATATAAAAAGAAAAATAAACAATACTCTCATATAAATCAAAAGTATTTGTATAATACTTAGGTATATTCATTATGATAATATATTTTGCATGAAGAGAGTATTGAATATGTGGAAAGTATAAAAATGTACTCTATATCTAGACATAAGTACGGCCTCTGTGGCTCAGCGGTAGTACGATTGTCTGTGACACCGGAGGTCCCGGGTTCGAATCCTGGCCAGGGCATGATGAGAAAAGAACTTTTTCTGATTGGCCTGTGTCTTGGATGTTTATCTTAGTATATAAGTATTTATTATAAAATATATTTTCGTTGAGTTAGTATCTCGTAACACAAGTATCTGTGGAATTTGTCCCGTAAATATTTATTTATTTATTAAGTAAGTAAGTAAGTAATAATGTTCTAAATCTCTTTTCGTTGACACTTTAAAAATGTGCGCTTCATTCACTGTGCGAAAAAATACCGATGGCCATTATTTTTCTTAAGAATTATAAAATATAGGTACTGTTAACATATTGTAACTAATACGAATTTGGCCAATAATAGATTTCCGTTGATGAAGTAATTAATCCTTTAAGGATTAGCGTGCAAAAAGGGTAGTCTATTAAATCAAACGGACATCCTAAAACCAGTAGGGCGATTCTTGCCTGGAGCGGTAAAATCAGCGGATTTCTCCTTGAAAGCGATATATAGTATTCAAATTTAATTTCAAATAGACGTCAATAAAAATCATTGTGATTATGAGGGTGTTAAATATTTACATGAAAATAAATTTAAGACCCAGGCCAAGCATACAAAGTTCGTTTTTAATATGAGCTAACCGGAGTTCGAATCCGGTACTATCTATATGTCTTAGAGACAATCACACTACCACTGCGCCAAACCGGACAACAGAAACCTAAAAAAAGAGTGCTCTGCTATTATAAATTTAAATAGATATCTCTAAAGCGTTTATCTACACATTGACCTCAACCTTAACCCAACGGTCGTAATTTTTCATTTAAAGGCTTCGTCCTCTTTACCTCACATTTAAAATACGAACATCTCGTTAGCATAGGGTTATTCATTAATTTTAATACGAATTTGGTAAACCAGAAAAGCCCGTAAAGGCTTGCTATTCAATTCGCCTAGTTTTTGTAGGGGATTTGCTTTCCAAGCATTATCCTTTAATTCCTTTCCTCAAGGAAGGTGTCAATTATTTTACTATTGATATCATCATTGTTCTCCTGTTAGTTCCACGGTGGTGCATGGAGAATCTTGATTGTTCCAGTTTTGGACGATTAAAATTTAACGTCTTGTTGTTCATTTTTTTAATAAGTACAGTGAGTTCAAATTTTGTCGACTGTCCCTGGAGTTGGCAGTGTCGAGGGGTATATTATTAAAATTTTTCGCCTTTTGAATTTGGAAGTTAAGCTTCCATGCTGGTATAATAGCGAAGATATAAGTAATATGAGTTGTTTTTCCTGTTGCCCAATTTGTAAACACAAACAAGGGAAAAGCTAGTAATTTTTCACCTGGTAAACCCGAGTTTCATTCGAAGAATAGTGTTAATGATTACTCTATAACTACGACAATATAATATTAAGACTGATTACGAAATTTGATTGTTATTTTTTTGTGTGGTACCTATGACGATAGTCAACGACTGCAGTTCTGTAAAGCGCACTCAGGCGCGTTTGTTCTACCTCACAGCCATTTAGTGAAGTGCTGAAAAAGCGGTCGCAGAAAAAAGTGACCAGATTCTTAATATTCTTTGGAAAATGTATAAATTCAAAGAATAGGTTTCAATTAGACGATTAAAGGTGACATACATACCTACATACATATAATCAGTCTCAAAAAGGACAATAGTCTAATCAAAGGTTACATTTGATAATTAATTAAAAATAATTTTGACTGAATAATATATTAATAACACATTAATAAATTGAATAACTGTAGGTTGTACTAAAATATATCTATTACGAAAACCGAACCTCTACAAGTTGCCGAATCTTGTGTGATCTAAAATTTTATTTGTGTTATACTTTTGACACCGCCGTTATCTCTTATTTTTGTGTGCTAGATTATATAGATCGAAATAATTTTTAGATATACTTACTAACAAAAGATTCACCTGCCGCCACGTCAAGTCTCTTTTCAACCGACTGTACTTTGATTTTTATAAAATAAGGACAATTTTGTTTGTCCCAGTTTTCAATAAATCTTGCTTACTCTACCGTTCCAAAAGTACTCGTCGACAGTTCTCCCTGTACTTTTTCAACGTAACTTCGCTTCCTGTTAACGCCCAGTAACTAGGATCAAAGCCCTTTTTTATTGTTCACCAAAGTTTAAAACTGCTCAGTATTAAATCCAGTACACCTTCCTAATTTGAAAATTATTGATCAAATCCTTACACTCTATTAAGTAAGCTCTTCTTCTAAATAAGCAAAAGGAGAGGGTTTTTTGAAAATATATATTCCCATTCTTCCGGTGGGGTAAGCAGAGATTATATCATTTCACTTGCCACGATCCTTGCATACTTCTTTCGCCTCTACCACATTCATAACTCTCTTCATGCTTGCTCGTTAGTTTCGGGTACTCCTGACTTAACCTTTCACCAGGACGTCCCTGATTTGAGAAAAGTACATTCATTTAGGTCTTCCCACACCACGGTTCGCATTGACACTCTCCTTATATATTTGTATAACCTATCATAAAAAATTGTATCTTTCTCAGGGCATAAAGGTCAATTTTGAAAACAGCTGAAAACCAGTCGAAAATACGTTGTAATAAAAGATTGATTCCAAAAGTTAATTTAGACTAAAACCTATTTATGCTGAAAGTTATTCATCACTCTATGAAAATGTCGATAGTTACATAACTAAGTTTTGACAACTCATTATGTATTCTATCTCTATGAATAAATTAAAGATGATTAGACAACCAGTATTGACGTGGAACAAATACACTAGAATAACGTTACCAATTTATTTAAGGGTTTTGATTTCGATAAATAATTTAGTTTTGAAAATTTATTTATTCCGTGAATCTTTAACCTTAATTTAACGATACTTTTCACTTTTTTTTATAATTGGCAAACAACCTGTCACGATCTCACGTCGTTGAGTAGATGATACAGCTGAAAGGTGCATGTACTAGAAGACCCCTAAAACGAACTTACAAATAAGTCTTATAGATGTTTGGCCGTTTTACATTTACCACGTGATAAAGTCAATAAGAACGAAGAGTAGGCAAAGAGAAGCTGTAAGAAAAGAGGCTTACAATGGATGACTGAATAATGGGAGGCACCTAAATTACAAAGCTAATTAAAACAGACATGTTCTAAGCTATAAGACTTGGAGAGAAATATGGTTAAAGCGGGAAATTTCCTAATTGTAATAAATTCATCCTTTTTGTAGTAAATGCTAGTTTGGCGTAAATTGTTTTATTTTTTTGCTTACTTACCGTAATTTTAAACATTAAGATATTCACTTGCCTATGTAGTAGTGAAAAAATTTTGTTACCTTCATAAAAATCACTTAAAGTATTATATTACTGCTTATCAAACAGTCCACAAACTAATTATAAGTTTGTTCAAATATAACGCATAAAAACACGCAGTCAAATATAATAATTCATTCGAACATAGAAAAAGATCATTCCGGGAAATAGACTCTTGGGAAATTCACTATTTTATTTTATTGGAGTTTTACTGCGCGACACGTAACAAAAAAGCATGAAGGCATTTCAAAAAACTGAATAGGTGTCTGACGAACCGAAACTGTAATTCAAATGCGTCCCATTTCAAACTTCATTGAAATATTTTTTACTACGTTAAAATATTTGATAAAATTCCTATTTTGACCACTAAATGTTCAACCGTGGGCTTTTCACGGCTGAGATGATGATGAAATATATTTTATTACTGTCACTTAGCTATTAGTGTCAAAGACGTGTGGTTCCTGGCACTTTATCTAGTGCAGCTTTTGACTTAATTCTTGGATCACATAACCCATATTGATGGTATACGTTCCCATACAAAGGTTGCGGAATTCAGACAAAAGTCGCTTCGAATCCAGCATAATGGTTTAATTTATGATGCGAGTTTATTTATTTAAGTTCACAAGAATATATTTAGCTGCTAAATTTTAAGTTTGTTGTTGAATTAGGGAATGAAGGGTTCAGAATCGTGTGTCACACACGGTCACATGGTAGACAGCTGTCCACGAGATAAAGGTACGGTACGTTTAATTTACTACCAACATTATTTATGTCTCTAACATTATGAGTATCTGAATTAAGAATAAGGTTAAACAACATTTGAAATTATGTTTTTGTAATTCCGCATTAATTTTGATAAAATATAAGACTTAAACATAACTGTAAACTTGATATTATTAAACAAATAGTAAACATGTTAAAATTGTTATTATAAAGTATTGTTTCTAGTTCACATATTTTTTTATATTGTCTTAAAAAATTTGTGGACCAAGATTCTTTTAAACAATGACCAAAAACCTTTTATTTAGGATTTTATATTATTCATTAGGTATATAAAATACTTATATTATGAATCCTAAAAAAAATTTAGTATATACGTATGGTTAAGTGAACAAAAATGGTCCAATCTTTACTTATATGATCTCATGCACACTTTGTATAACCTACGCATTGTACTCGTAAGTCAAATGTTTCAGTCCACTTTTTCTCGTACGTTAGCCACAAATTTTCGGTTGAACTACATTTATTTGCTTACAAAAATGTAATTAGCATTCACTCGTCCGAGTAATCCCGTAATCGAGATGTCGTATCCACATCCAGGCCGTCGCATAAGACAGCTGTCTACGAGATATGGGTACATATGTAAGGAAAGCGCTCATTACTTTTCCCCACAATATTCACGCATGTCACGGCTTAATGTTTCGAAGATAATGTTCTGAGGATGTATTGTATGTTATGTAACAAGTCGCTTATCGAACGTGCAGAGAAATTCTACTGACCTTAAAAAGGAAAGGAGGTTTGCAATTTTTTCTTCTGGCTCTATTAAAACATGAAAGTGTTAGTTACGAGTAGGTTAGGACTGGACAAACTATAGCCGATAAAAAATTAAAAAGTTCAGAGTACTTTTATGTATATCTCTATCATTAATACTCTACAGTGATTATACATATCTCAGTCATATTACATATATGCCTGGGGAACCGCGGCTCCTACACCACCTAGCCTGGCGGATGATCTTTCCTTTGGTGGCGGTCGAGCCCGAATCATCGCTCCCGCTACATTGGTGACCCCGACGTGATTGGAAGCAACCTTCTTCATCATCAACTCCAATCCTCATCATCATCCTCACTCTGCAAGCAGTCTCACACCAAGCCAGCAGCTGGGTATCGCAGCAGGTCCATCGCAGCCAACGCAACGAGCTTCCAGGTTCTGTCTCCACCCGCACTTCACTCTCATCGACTTCAGCGACCGACGCATCTACCGCAGCCCACGCCTGGATCTCTTCGACGGCCGCTCTTCTCTCCAGCGTGGCAGCTCTGCACGATTTCTCCCGGCGCCAACAAGTCGACTTCTCTCTCTACTGTCTCGACTCACCGCAGACTACGAGCAACGCAACAGCTCACTCCTGACTCACTAGGACTTCGAGCAACTTCCGACTCACTGGAAGACAACTGGCACCTGCAAGCTACTGAAGCACAGATTGCACAGCAAGATCAAGACTTCTCAGATCTCCGGTCTTGTGGGGAGTACTGTGGCGAAATCTATACGCCACAAGTCACAAAAATAGAATCACACGACGCTATCAGTCATAAACAGCGAAAAAACCTAAATCGCGCAAGCAAAGATTTCACGGATTGGAGCTATATATACAACCTCCGACACAACATCGTCGGAGCCGCGGTTCCCCAGGCATAACACCTAGCCTGGCGGAAGTTCTTCCCTTTGGTGGCGGTCGAGCCCGAATCATCGCTCTCGCTACAAGTCTCTTATTTTTAAAAAGGTTTTGAAAAGTATGAAATGCTTTTACCATTTAAAGATTATACTTTTTTACAAAAACTGCTAATACAACTTTGTTTTGCTTTCGCGCTAAGTAATTTGTGGTAAAGCTAGGTGACAGAATTATGAAAAATATAAAAATCTGTCTGAATCTGTTATGAACACAGATAAAGTTAATTTTCTTATCTTTTACCTGAATTATTTTAATAATTCTAGGCTACTAAATAATCTCATTGTTACTATCTATTCGACGGCCTCTGTGGTTCAGCGGTAGTACGCTTGTCTGTGACAACAGAGGTCCCGGGTTCGAATCTCGGCCAGGGCATGATGAGAAAAGAACTTTTTCTGATTGGCCTGGGTCTTGGATGTTTATCTATATAAGTATTTATTATAAAATATAGTATCGTTGAGTTAGTATCTCGTAACACAAGTTTCGAACTTACTTCGAGGCTAACTCAATCAGTGTAATTTGTCCCGTATATATTTATTTATTTATTTATTTATTTATCTATCGATAATGTTACAATATATGAATTGAACTATTTTTACAATGTAAAGAAACTTAACTTTGTCAGGTAAGAAGTTTATGCTAGGAAGACGTGTGCTAGGAAGGTATTTCCCAAAGGAGCGAAGTTCCAGTCACTTGGTAGCATACAAAACTTCTTTTCTTTTTAGGGTCGCGAGGCCAAATGGATAATGCTGACTTTTTTACTTTTATATGTCCGTTCGAATGTCACAGTCATTTAATTTGGAGACAGTGTGTATTATAAGGTCAAAATTAAAAGATATGAATTTTATTTATATATTTATGTAGGTACTTCAAGGGGGAAAAAACAAATACAATTACTACTGACTAAAGAGGAATTTAGAGCAATTTTGATAGATATCCCTCATTTCTAAAGAAATTCTTGCAGTAGGCCCACGACTTGTTTTGTGCAATTGTGCAGTATGATTTAGTTTGAAAAAAACTTTCAATTTAAGGAGCAATATTTATGAATTAAAATAAAATTATATCAGGAGATTTCCATAAGCATTTAACATATACATACATACGATGTTCATTAGCATTATATTTAGTTAAATACAGATAAAAATAAATAAAAAAAAACATCGAGAATTGTTTCCTGAAGTTCTTTTTCATGTCAACGTTTAAACGATAAATAGGTATGGGTAAGGTACAATTCAGACTAGTATTTAGAGTAACTCAAAGAATCTGTTCCGTCAAGTGGAAGTGTAACAAAGGGATAGATGAATGACTCGACTTTTTCTTTGTTACGAATAATGTTTCTGCTGACTTCCGTCGCTTTGAATTATTGAAACAAGGCATTTTATGCCCGCCTGTGTTGTACTGTCCAGCCATGAGCCTTATTACGTCTTTGATATATTTTTTATTGTGTTTTTGATATTTTTTTCATGTTTTATGTACCACTAAACTTGTTTTATCATTCTCTCACATCTTTGCGTCTCCCCAGGTGCATTCCGGCATAATGCTTTGGGACCTGAGTTCCATCTTTTAATAGGTACTTTTCTTTCCACTTTTTCCGGTTCGAGGTGTCTTCAATTTTAACATCATTGGCACATTATTATCATCTGATAATAATAGCCTGGCCTTAGTACAGGTCGCGTCTTCATCTCTTTGGAAAGGAGCTCAGGGTGCGAGTAAGTACTGACTTACAACATACAAGCGCATTTAAACTAATTGAGTTTCAATTAGTTTAAATGCGCTTGTATGTTGTGTACATGAAAATATACTGTAAAAACGAAATAATATATTAAATTCTACGAATAGAGGTTTGCTCGGGCTTCGCTAACCACCGTGAGAATCTCACTTATAAAATCTATTACTTCTAAAAGTTTTACCTACCTACATATGTGCTTAATCTCGTCAATATTGGTTTTGATTTTATTCGGTAAAAGCCCAAACGCCCTTCCTTATTTTTTTGATAATATTCCTGACATTAATCCTAATAAAATATAGAGTTAAGATGATCCGAAATGGAACCCTAATAAAATAAACTGCCCCGCATAGTGCAGTTGGAAACCTAATGCCATTTAATTACATAGTGTACGTAGAACACACTTTGGTCGCCAGCCAAATCAAATCGCTGTGTCAGAGTGGTGTAGTTGCCTTTGTTAAATTTAAAGCTACATGTACCAGATTTACTTAATCTGTTCAACACATTTTGTGCATATAGTTTTATGTCATTAAATGCTGGCAAAAGGTTAGTTCAAGAGTACCATAAATCAACGAGCTTGCATGAAGAGAGTATTGAATGTGGACTTAGCGAAAGATTATAGGGATCATAGGGATCAGGGACCGCTGCCTACCCTTAGGCAAAGTGACGTCATTTCTATATATGTTTTATTTTAACTTGACCTCTTCAGTTAAACTGATGATGGCTATTGTTGATGTTTTATATAACATTCATTTATCGAAACAAAAAATTATTCATGTATTTGGCTTTTCGCCCACGTCAAAAGATCATTCAATCAAATTATATAAAAAAGTAATTGGAAAATCTTACTGATGACCGCTCTTGATTCAATTTTATTCAGAAAACCAAAGCTAAATGAAATTCATTGGAACGTGTTTTTAATTAACCCAATTCGAATTGTCTGATAAAATGAGTTGTTAATGGAACCGAGATGAAACCGACGCCATTTCTGGTTTTCATCATAGAATAATTACCACATTTTGTTGTAATATCCACGGTGTGATTATGTCCGAAACATAAAACCGAATAAGTAGAAAATTTGAAATTTTAATCAAAAAGTAGGCATAAAATATATTACATTTAACCTGTTTTCATAAAAATACATATTTCGTAAGTAGATATACAATTTTTTCACAAATTTATAAAGCATACTTACTTTTTAAGTAAAAGGAGCGAACTTTTTATTCTTTTAAAAACAAATGTTTCAAAAATTGTTTGCATTATCAAAAGAACTGTTTGAGCAACCTCCATAATATTATTGAGTCCTAGCCAAGGATACTTTTATTTAATGTATGTACCTAATGTTTTCCTTAGTTATTTTATTTTTCATAATTATACAGCATAATTTTGAAGTGTTTTGAAGAATACCAAAAACAAATAGACAGTGGTGAAGAAACTATAAGGTTTCTTAGATTTGGACACGGAACCCTAAAAGTGAGAAAATTTTAATATTCTCTCGAGAGAACTTTCGTGTCAACATATAAAAATTTTTAAAGAAATTTTATTTCCTTTATATGAACCTACGGGAGTGTTAAAAGTAAAGAAAAATCCTCTTTTAATTTTGTAAAGTCACGTGCAAGCACTACAGTTTGCTACAGCACAGCTGTGCAACTAAAACTACGTGTTTTAGTTTAGTTACTTTCTACTATTTGAAATAGGAGTTAAATTTTATTTATTTTTAGGAAGTTTAAATGAACATTTGGAGTAAGGCTATAAAAAAAACATCCTTTTGACATTTTTTTTTAATCTTGCTTTTGCGCGTGCTATGATCCAACAGATTTTGAAAAAATAACCTATGTTATTACTTATCATTTTGTCTCTCGGCCAAACAATTACAGAACAGGTCCAGTAATTATTCAGATTATTCTTATCAAACAAAAATATATCTTCCACTAGCTTTTGCCCGCGGCTTCGCCCGCGCAAATGTATTTTTGATTATAAGGATATGCCATAAAATTTCACCCATTTTTTAATCCCGTATCGTGCGGGACTGTTTTAAGTTAATATTTGATTTAAATTCATAATGGCTTCTCCCGTCTTGTCCCGTCTCTTCTCGTTCTGTTCCGTCCCGTCCCAAACTGCTGTGTCTCGTCCTGCCCCGTCCAGTCCTATCCTGTCCCATCCCATCCTATTTAGTGCCATCCTGCTTTCCGCAACTGATACGATTTTTTTACTAACCAATATTTAAGACTTCTCGCACTTCGACGCCCATCAGAAAACGAAGTTTCATACAAACTTCCAACCCTCATTTTTCGCCCTTAAGATGCAGTTTTCAAAATCCAATGTTTTAATGATTATTTCATACTAACCAAAATTTAATTCTAAAATTTCATGTGCCCAACGTTAAAATTGTCGAAATTTCATACAAATTTACAACCCCTATTTCACCGCGATAGGAATGCAATTTTTTAAATCTTATTACTGTATTCGAATTTTTTACGTCTGTCAGTTCGTTTGTCCGCTCACCCATCCTCCTGTCACCAGGCGTGTCTCATGATAGCTAGACAGGTGACATTTTCACAGATCATAAATTTCGGTTGACGTTAAAATAAAAATACTAAAACTACCATACACATAAACATACCAAATTTCATCAAAATCGGTCTAGATAGGCTGTAAAAGCGGAACGATGATTCACCCCCCTTTAACTGTTTTGGAGGTTATTTTTTGAAAAAAAAAAGTAGCCTATGTTTGAACGCGTATCTTAATCTATATGCATTTCAAATTTCATTAAAATCGGTTCAGCGGTTCAGGCGTGAAAGCCGAACGATGATTTTCATACAAACTTTCACCCCCCCATTTGACTTTTTTGGAGGTCGATTTTAGAAAAAAAGTAGCCTATGTTTGAACGCGTATCTTAATCTATATGCATTTCAAATTTCATTAAAATCGGTTCAGCGGTTCAGGCGTGAAAGCCGAACGATGATTTTCATACAAACTTTCACCCCCCATTTGACTTTTTTGGAGGTCGATTTTCGAAAAAAAGTAGCCTATGTTTGAACGCGATTCTTAAACTATATACATATTAAATTTCATCAAAATCAGTCCAGCGGTTCAGGTGTGAAAGCGGAACGATGATTTGGAATACTTTGGGGGTCGATTTTTGAAAAAAAAAAATAGCCTATGTTTGAACGCGGGTCTTAAACTATATAAATACCAAATGTCATTAAAATCGGTTCAGCGGGTCAGGCGTGAAAGCGGAACGATGATTTTCATACAAACTTTCACCCCCCCATTTGAGTAATTTGGGGGTCGATTTTTGAAAAAAAAACGTAGCCTATGTTTGAACGCGGGTTTTAAACTAAATACATACCAAATTTCATCAAAATTGGTTCAGTGGTTCAGGCGTGAAAGCGGAACGATGATTTTCATACAAACTTTCAATCCCCCATTTGACTATTTAGGGGGTCGATTTTTCAAAAAAAACGTAGCCTTTACTTGAACGCGGGTCTTTAACTATATAAATACCAAATTTCATCAAAATCGGTTCAGCGGGTCAGGCGTGAAAGCGGAACGATGATTTTCATACAAACTTTCAACCCCCCATTTGACTATTATGGGGGTCAATTTTTGAAAAAAAAAGTAGCCTATGTTTGAACGCGTATCTTAGTCTATATGCATTTCAAATTTCATTAAAATCGGTTCAGCGGTTCAGGCGTGAAAGCCGAACGATGATTTTCATACAAACTTTCACCCCCCCATTTGACTATTTTGGAGGTCGATTTTCCAAAAAAAGTAGCCTATGTTTGAACGCGATTCTTAAACTATATACATATTAAATTTCATCAAAATCAGTTCAGCGGTTCAGGCATGAAAGCGGAACGATGATTTTGAATACTTTGGGGGTAGATTTTTGAAAAACAAAAAAAGGCTATGTTTGAACGCGGATATTAAACTATATAAATACCAAATTTCATCATAATCGGTTCAGCGGGTCAGGCGTGAAAGCGGAACGATGATTTTCATACAAACTTTCATCCTCCCATTTGAGTATTTTGGGGGTCGATTTTTGAAAAAAAAACGTAGCCTATGTTTGAACGCGGGTTTTAAACTATATACATACCAAATTTCATCATAATCGGTTCAGCGGGTCAGGCGTGAAAGCGGAACGATGATTTTCATACAAACTTTCATCCCCCCATTTGAGTATTTTGGGGGTCGATTTTTGAAAAAAAACGTAGCCTATGTTTGAACGCGGGTTTTAAACTATATACATACCAAATTTCATCAAAATTGGTTCAGCGGTTCAGGCGTGAAAGCGGAACGATGATTTTCATACAAACTTTCATCCCCCCATTTGAGTATTTTGGGGGTCGAATTTTGAAAAAAAACGTAGCCTATGTTTGAACGCGGGTTTTAAACTATATACATACCAAATATCATCAAAATTGGTTCAGCGGTTCAGGCGTGAAAGCGGAACGATGATTTTCATACAAACTTTCAATCCCCCATTTGACTATTTAGGGGGTCGATTTTTGAAAAAAAAGTAGCCTATGTTTGAACGCGGGTCTTTAACTATATACATACCAAATTTCATTATAATCGGTTCAGCGGTTCAAGCGTGAAAGCGGAACGATGATTTTCATACAAACTTTCAACCCCCCATTTGACAATTTTGGGGGTCGATTTTTGAAAAAAAAAGTAGCCTATGTTTGAACGCGGGTTTTAAACTATATACATACCAAATTTCATCAAAATCGGTTCAGTGGTTCGGCCGTGAAAGAGGAACAGACAGACAGACAGACAGACAGACAGACAGACTTTCGCATTTATAATATTAGTACGGATAATTAATTATGGATACTATAAATTGACTCAATAAACCATTCACAATTTTAAACCTGCTTCATTTAGAATCACTTAACACCAGCTGTGGCTCGCGACTTTGTCCGCCTTGGGTTTCTATAAATTTTAACTAATAGTTTATTCTAATATATCTTAGCTTTATTACTGTAATAAAGTTTCACGAAAATCTGTTAATTCTTTTTTGCGTGAAATTGCAGTTAACACACATTACATTGTCTCATCCTAAAAAAATTCACATTAATAGTAAAAATAAGATGGGCAACGCTTTAATCGAAATGTCATTATTTATACAAGATCGCATTTACACCCCAAATAACTTCACGGTCCGCAAAACTCAATAGCCTACAAACGTCTTACATTGTATGGTCGTATCAGTAAAATCTGTTTAAAATTGCATGAGATCGACATAAATTTTACGACCACTTGGTTAAAAATTGATGAAGGTACGGAGCGATTGGTAAGTTTGTTTCGGTTAGTATGGAAATTTTGTTTTTTAGCTCAGTCAATAAATGGAATCCAGGAATGAGCGGCTCCGATGTGAAATCTTTGCTTGCGCGATTTAGATTCTGCGCTGTTAATGGCCAATAGCCTTGCGTGGTTGGTTGTTGCGAATTGTGGCGTAGAGATGTCACCACAATATATTAATTCAGCCTACAGCTCCCCCCATATGAAAAGTAACCTAAGTCCTTTTCAATTGTAGTGTAGAGGTTATAAACTTACATTGTGAATTTGTTATATTAGTTACAATATGACCACTTCATTTCTTTCCCTTGGACTAATTCGGGAAAGGTTTTCCCGCTAGCTGGGTTAGCTCTTTCCCTTGAGGATGCTGATGAGGACTTACTTAGTCAATCTATAAGTCAACCATTTATCAAAAAGAAAATGAAATCTACATACATATAACATGCATATTATCTTAGTTTATTATTATCTTGAAAAAAGCATATCTCCCTGCTAAACATGCCAAGGCCTGAAAAAGGCTGTGTCACGGCTTGGAAACTATAACGATACGAGTACATTGTGTGTTTCTACCAGTCATGGCTGTATTAGGACGCATTAAACTTGCTCACAATTGGGATACAAGATGAATAGACTTGGTTTATTCCCATTAGAAATCATGTTTTGGCCCGTTGTGACCAGAGACACAGATTACGCATTGGTTTTATACGGAATAGAAAGAAATAACAAGACTCGATGGCTTTATGATGAAATTAAAATTCAGATAGTGATAGATTGCTAGGCTAACAATTTTTTTTTTATTAATTAATATGGGTCATTTTGAACAACACTTAATAATCTTTACCTATGCTACAAACACTAAGCTCTTGTTTGTAGCAATGAAGATTGGTATTTTTGTATGTAATTTAATTAATTAAATACATTTCAGTTATTTTGAAAAAGGAATAAAGAACAAACTTACAGAAGTTAAATTGGCCACTACCTTCTGAACGTTCCCACGGGAGGAAACCTACGGGAAAAACTTTAGTGTCTTATATTAAATTATTTAAATTACTTATTGATTATTGGATTCGACTGGCAAAGAATGTCTTGTGGCATTAAGTCCACCTGTAGTACATTTTACGTGAATAAATAAAAAAATAAATTAATTAAATTAAGAGCTACTCAACGGCATCAATAGGAGCCAACCAATTTTCGGGGAGCATTAATGAAGTCTGTATGTTGAGATTCATTTTAAAGATTTATATGGTCATGTTTTTATACTGAAAGCTAATGATGTGTCAACCTAGGGAGAAAAATGTAGCAATTTTCATAATACAAATATACAAAGTATGAACCTAATATAGAATAACAAACGATTTTTATTTTGGTTGATGACTATAATGATTTACTGATCCACAGTATTATGGTATGATAGATTATTTGTGCTACCTTAGACACTACTGTTCAACAAATTATCCCAAAAACTGTTTTAAGTACATTGATCAATAAACCAATTGTACTTTTAAACTTTCATCATATAACATATTTTTACTGGAGGAAACTTTAACTTTATAGGTTTTCTATTAAAATATTTTAATAAACATAAAATTATGAAAGGGTAGACTGAGACATATTTCTACTTACCACGATCCTTGCATACTTTTTTCGCTTTGTGCACATTCATACTCTCTTCATACAAGTTCACCGGTTTGAATTATGTATATAACAGATATTAAATACTACAAATTAAAAAAAATATTTTAATATCAGTAAATTCAAACCTTAATAACACTGGCCAGCACTGAAAAAACAACGTCGAAAATCCATAGGTGAATTTCAAATTAAGAATTTAGAAAAAAAATATGTCGCCTTTTAAAAATATGTCGTGGACGGTGCGCGCCCCGCTGAGGCAGGGGAAATACGTGAGGCTTTTGCATAATTTGGCCTAACATTATCTCGCCTTTGGAGCCGCCGACTTGGAACGTTGCCATTTTGAGCACAGAAAGTGGCAAAAACTGATATCTCGAACGGTTGACTGACCGCTGCTTTAAATGCGAAAAGTTGTTGCACATTATTTTCGTTATGGGTACGTCATAAACACCTTTCTTTGAACATAATGAATGTAATAAGGAAGACAACATCTTATTTTATCTGCACTTTAAGAGCATGTTATGCTAGACGAAATTAATTTCCAAAATACTCATTTTTGATGTAAGTGATCATTTAGAAAAGTTTATTTAACTTCAAATTTCAACATAAATCGTAAATGATACATTGTTTCATGTTACATAATCATACAAAAGTCAGAACGTTATTTCAAACTTTGACAACTGAGAAATACACTCCACGAGCAGATTGCTCAAAAGCTAACAAATTGAAAAGTGTTTCAGACTAACGCCGCGTGTGTCTAAGCCGATAATAAACCTTAGGTCTGTGAACGTGGAGTGTGTACTTTGTAGTGGTTCAAATAGCTCCAATTACGTGACTAGAATGGAGAGTGACCATAGAATTTGGAAAAATACAAGACTGTAGAAGTGATTTTTATATCGTCACACCGTGTAACCAATACTCGAGATTCGATATGCAAATGTTGAAGTGACCGATGTCTCCATTATATTTTCGTATTGCATCTCAATTCGCCTTTAGTACTTTTTATATTCTTTTGTTTTAAGTGTTTTTTAATAAACTACTAAACTCTTGCTTTTTAATAAACTACTAAATTCTGAGTTTTAATTGACAGCTTTACAACAGCGCGGAAAACTGCGACCGTTGCAAGAAACATAATTCCTATTGTCCCAAGTACAATATGGCATTTCTTTTATCTTATATTATTCCGATTGTTAGGGAGTAACGTTGATATGTGAAAAGCAAGAGCGTATTTTGTGCCACAATTTTTGTTGTAATAATAAAAATGTATTTATTTTAACAACAGTAAATCTGTAGATTTTATGAACGTCGTAGCCGAGCAGTTAAGATACCTGAATAGAAAAGGCTCTCTTAGTGCATTATTTTTGAAAACTGAATGAGAATCGTAATAAAACAATAAATCTTATTATTTTACACATATCTATTGTTTTTATTTCTATTTAAAATTTCTTTAATATTGGATAAACAACAAGACCAACATTTAATTACTATTTAATATGAACATCGCCCATTTATTTATTGTGTAAGACCATGCTGAACGAATTTACGTATCTTTCAGCAGGCAGCGTAACTTTATAGCAAGTTACCAGCACAAACTTTAAAATTTTGATCACAGCTTCATTGAATAGGTTTGAGTTCACCGCGCTGGCCTGCAACTATTGAACTGTTGCCAAAAATGTGATTAGCCTTCCAAGATTAAAATAGGGGCTTTGTACAAAATAAAGTGCAGAGGCCGGCTCTGATGGAGGTATACCTAATTAAGTAGCATTTCAATTTATTGCACTGTGGAATATGAGCCTTTATTATGTGTGTACTCAATCTGTTTATACCCCATATACACTTATATTATTATTTTGAATATTTGATTTGATTTATTTTTTATTTATTTATTTACTAATTTACGTACACAGAACACATCGAGACTGATAAACACAAGAAACAAAATTACAAAATTCGAAACATTCTCTACGACCTGACAAGCGGGCCGCTGACTAGTGCATGCGCCCTTGACTCGAGATAAAGAATCAGTTTTACCGACTTGCAAAGTTTGGAAATGAGTTTTGCTTTTAATAGCATTTTGCTCAGAATTATGTACTCTATTGAAATGCAACAAAATATGATGTCGCTTGTTACATAATCCGCAAACAACTGACGAATTACAATTGGAAACAGTGTGGTTTAATCCACAACAGTTTACACCACCGTTCTTAGATTTAATTAAATCATATCTACCTACTTTTAGGTGAATCTTAATAGGGGATATGCATAAAATTTTAAATGGCCTAAAGTATTTTTTTCTCGAATACTTATTACCGTCATATTATAATCGAAAGGTTTTTTTTTCATTTACTTATTATTTAAACCCCTAAATTATTATCCAAAAAGTGCAAAATAACGGCGCGAAATTCAAGATAGCAAAACGCGCCACCATTGGTCGACCAAAATGTGACGTCACGCGGCACAACATTGAATTTATCGGTATCGAAGCTCCTATTGTGTAGTGAGAAAAATAAATATTTAAAGCTGTTTTCTTGTGCTGATTGTAGTGGAGTTTAGTTTAGATTAGTAGTAAATGTAGAACGATGACTGAAGCTGGTTTTGTCAAAGCACAATCGGACAATCTACCGAAAATAGATGCATTTATGATGACATCATATTTTGCATCAAATCCCGATTTTACGAGCGCAGAGATCAGAGGAGTGAAAGCTGCAAGGTAATTATTATGTTACATAAAATATTTTAGCCCATAACATGGATTTTTATTAATAAATGCATACAGCAGTTCACTTATAATACACCAAAACATAACCTATACATATCCAGTTGTCATTGCTCTGAAACTTATATTTTTACGTCTACAAGGTAATAATATAAGTACAGTACATGTTATATTATTGAAGTTCACTCAAGTATAATAACTTTGACTTTGTGTGTATCTGAGATATATATATTAATGATTTAATTTCTATAAATTTATATCCTGATTTAATAGCTAATGCAAAACGTACTTTTTACTAATTCACACTATGCTGTACCTAAATAAAGTATACTTACGTTAAAATGATCTTCACAACAATATAAACGCGATTTAGGAGATACATTATCCCTTCTCATCACCTTACACCACAGTTTTCGTATATTCGCATCGTCTGGAATACGAAAAAACAATTTGTCTGGTGTTTTTCGAGTAGTATTTGTGCACTTTGGTACTATACAGTACTTATAAGATGCCTTTTTGGCTTCTTCCATGATTTTAAAGTTATCAATACTGTAAATAAGTACGAAGTAACTGAAAAGTTCACAGTAAATAAACACTGAGAGTGCCGCGTGACGTCACGCAAAGCGCGCGCAAAATGACGGCGTTTGAACTGCTCAAATAAATTCAAAGTTTTAAATTTCATTTTGAAAAATATCTAGACTTTTTTGAAGCTTAATTATATTTTTTTCTACATTACAATGAAGTAAAATATTGATTTATGACAAAAAAAAAAAACATGAATATCCCCTATTGCGGAAAGATGAACAGTGATATAACCCATGCTTATTGCCATGACAACAAGGGCATTTCTCAAGTGACACGGAATCAACAGTGTTATCACTATGAGACAGCAATGTGTACGTATTCTTCTTACGCGAATTATTAGAAGACTGAGAAATAGGTTTATTAGTGTTCGAAATTTTAGAACTTAAATTATTTAAACGTTGTAATATTTTAACTTGATCACGAATAAATGTAATTAAATCATCAGAGGACGGTATTTCTTTCTCATGTACCGATAACTCGAAAGCATGTAAGCACAGATTGTGTGTCTAAATTACGTAATGCACAATTAAGGAAAATAAAATCAGACAATTCCGAAATTCCTAACTGTTTTAATGCTAATGTAGAAGCAGCGTATTTCTCTGAGAGTATAAGAAAGTATAAGAAGTATTTTTCAAATCAAAAATATGTATTAGACAAATAATGTGCACCTAGCGTGCGTTTATCTTGGTATCGTTTAACTAAGCTATCCCATATTATTCTATAGGTTTCGCCAGTAGGTACGATTACGGCCGTGATCTTGAGGGCGTTGTGCTTTAATTTACCTATTAAATATTGCACCCGCTGAGAATCTGACAATTGAGTAATATTGTGTACATTAGATTTAAATGACTCATAAAAAATAGGCCAGTTCTCAGTACGTCCATCGAAACTAGGGATCTCAACGGCAGTAAGTTTAATATGAGTTTTCTGGTTACGTTTTGATATTGTGGGCTCCTTAACCTTGACCTCGTCATTCACGTTATTACGAACACGTTTGATGCGACAGTATAATCGTCAAAGACGGCCAACTCTTGATAATTAGGAACAAATTTAGGGTTTTCTTCCAGCATTAGCAAATTAAGTTTATCAATTATTTTTTCAAAATTACCACGCAAATCGTCAATTGTCTCTGACGCGGCCATAAAACTTTTACAGGATTTTAACGAGTAACTAGTAACCTTCTTTGAAAGTTCAAATAATATTTGAACTTTCAAAGAAGGTTACTAGTGATATATTATATCACTAATACGGGAAAAAAGCATTTGATTTTTAGAATTCAAAAGATATATTTTTCGGGATTAATCTCCATTACATCGGATGAAGCCATTATGTAGATAGAAATGAAGTCTTGTGGTATTTCACAAAACCAATAAATAATTATTATTGATTATTTTAGTATGAAATAATATCAGAAAACCGAAAATAAAGGGGAAATGCTAAATATTATGCAATTATGACAAATTTTATAATATGGCGACAGGCGAAATCCCTTTGTTGAATTTCCGTACCAATAATTACGTACGAATACTCAACTAGGTATTTCCTACCTAATACGCATAAATTATCCTAATGAGAATAATATTAAATAAAGATGGAATAGTATTAAAATGAGAGAATGCTAATAATTATGCACTTTCTTTGGAAAACAAAATGGCGGTCGCCCTAAGGAATTTACGTGCCAATTATAGTTACGCACTATATTTCAAAAGATTGACCTAAACCAGTTCGTATCCGTACTCGAATGGACCAAATAAAGTTATGTATAGCCCGTGTATAGTAATAGGGCCTATCCTGCGGGGAGCGTAACCGAAAAAATAAGTATGAGAAAAGGAAATGGAAAAGTATGATATTATTCAAGGCTAGACGACCGTATAATTAGGCAGTTTAAAGGTACTCACCAACATCCACCGTATAGAAGAAATCCTCGCAGTGAACCTGACCAGGGCTCTGGGAGGCTTCTAAGTTATGCCGGCCGGCTATTGTAAGGTCCTTGAATAACACTGAATTGCACCAATTGTCTGTATGTTTACTTCACAAATCGAAGTAGTATATGACTAGCGACTAAAGAAAACTCATCAAATAACAGTTTCAGTCGAAAATCAGTGAAAAGAACAGAGAGAAAAAAAATTCGAAAGATACCGACATTAGAGATTTTGACATAATATTTTCAACAAAAAACAACACACTATCGCTCATGTGGCCAGTCAGTCGCTAACCAAAGAGGCCTTCCGCATTAGGTTTTAGTAGGAGGTACCTTGCCAGTGTCTAGATGGTGCTAGCCTTGAATGAAGAACCTAAAGATATGGGTAAATAAAATAAAAATGAAAAGAAGGGACACATCGGTCCAACCACCGGTATTTAGGTATATTAAAATTTTCTACACAATATGTTAGTCTAGAAATAGAGTCAAATAAATTGCTAACCCCAATGTAAGTTCAACAAGTGTAAATCAGCATTAGGGCAGTAGTTACAACGAAATACCGTAAGTATATTACAAACGCTGACGAAATGTATTTAACCCGCTCCATCTCCTCACAATTCAAGCATAGCAATATGCCCGGGTGTACTCGAATCAGCATATAAATACGACTGAATCTCCAAGCAGATAATATGCCAACTGTCTTGTTCCCAGCCGAACTTATTCATCAAATGCTCTTTTCCATTCACACGTATAAACATAATGAATAATTCAGACTTACAGTCTTGCGACTTTTGCACGTTTTCCGGCATCTAAAAATAAATTGTTAAAAATTTTGTCGGTTATAAAAAATTTTTGACTTGTTTTTTGATTCTTACCCGAAATAATAACTTACCCGTGTTTAAACAATGTAAGTAACTTTTTTTTGTATTCTGAAAGTATTTTCCTACCATCTACAAAAAGGTAAAAAAGAAATAACGCTATGATACACTGAAATTATTTTGATACTATTGTTTAACGCTTTTAAATATCTTTGCATGTGGCTTTGCCCCTGTGAAACATTTATTCCATTCCCACGAAGATTCCAGAAAATCCACTTTTAGCGTTCTCTTGCACTCCCAAAGGATTTTCCATGCCAAATTTCATCCTTATACATATATGAGGAAATTTTCGATATTTCGCGACTTTTCGCTTCTCTGCGTTCTATATCAACTTTTTGTTTCGTTTGCGTGTCTATAATTACAGGCAACGTTAATATATTTAAGAGCGTTCCACAGGTATTTGAATTTATCTGATTATTTCCACGAAAGCAGATCCACTATGCAAATACACAATTTTATCTAGGTTTACTTTACTTACCCATTCAAGTACTACTCTGCTTATCCATTCGAAAAAGGAGTAATTTTATATATGTATAACAATGATATTCGGGCAGTATAAATGTGGACATAGTTTCTCGTGTGTTAGGTTTCGTGGTCTGTATAATTGATGTTCATGGTCAGACGAGAGACGCACAAGTAAGCAATTTACGATGTACGTGTGCTCGACAGGCTGACTTCTACTTGCACATAATCTATCCCCTTCAGCCAGTAGTCTGAACTCAAGTTAGTTATGTCCAGTTGAAATGAGCTCTTGACGTTGAGAGGAAGGACAAAAACAGAACGTGTCTTAAATATTACTTTTTCAGATCTTATCTAATGAGTCCTGTGATTGAAAACAGTTATTGAATATTTATTTTACTTTATTTATTTATTATCTGGAAAGGATGCTTTCAGATAATAAATAAAATAAAATTTAAGATAGTTGAAACTAATATTGAAATTTAGATAAAAATAGAAAAGTCAGGAAATCTACTCATCCTGGTAGCTAAATGTTTTTATATATAAACAAGTTGGATGAATGCTCCCCTGTAAGGTGTTGAGGTCTGAGAGTCGTCTGGTGTAAAAATGCAACTACCCACTTTAAGATGGTGGTCAAAGTCAAACCCCGGGCTCCTCGTAGAAAGAGGATGATTGATAGATAAATAAACTTTTTATTGCATCATAAGAGTAGAACATAACGTGTAGTAAAACAAAAGGTGGGTGTAAAACAAAAGTATGTACAAAACAGCACAAAACAGCTTAAAGGTAGTTCAAAGAGAACAAGAGTAAAATAGAAACACACTATATATACTTGTACTATTTGTAGTCAATTGAAAATCAGACATGTCTTCATTACGTCTTACGGACCTTGAATACGGATTAGAGGAACTTCCATTCGTCAATTTTCAGAATAAGGAATAAATATAGAAAACAATATTATTGCAGTTGCGTGACACACGCCATAATCCAATCATGCAAGTTGATAAGATGTGGCAGGGTTTGTTTTAGAAATACTGAAGATATAGACCTTAATTTGTTGACATATATAGGTATATTTCTTTTAATGGCCTAGATGTTTAGAATTTGGCTGGTAAGTTCTCTCTGTGGTTTAAAAAAGAATTTCCTGAATTTCCTACGGGAGGTGTAAATAACGGCATTTTTATTAATAAGCAGATTTTGTATGAAAGTGTTACAAACAAATACAAAGTTTCTCAATTACAATTATTATTAGTATTAAGTATGATGTCAAATGATAATTATTAGTATACATATTTTTAAAAAATCGTTAATTATTGATTTAGCCTAATAAACTTGGGATTCTTCTTTAAGGTCTAACAACCAGTCATGATTTGAATCGTAATATTTTCTATATTCCATCACTAAGCCAAACAGCTGAACGTGGTCTTTCAGTCTTTTCGAGATATTTGGCTTTATCCACCCCGTAAGACATAAATATGTAATTAGAAGTTTGTATGTTATTTATATAAATCGTTCACTTCAAGTCGCTGAACTGTACCTGACTAATTTGCGGGAGTCGCCCGAGGGTCCACGATCTTCATTTGTTGCTGATGATTATGCCCATTCTTTGTTCAAAGATTCCCATTGTATCTGCAGTATGTATGCGTTTCTCATTTTACTTACAATTCAAATCGGATTTTAATTATTTAAAATGATAATTAAACTTGTATGTGAACGGACTGCCTCACTTCTATTTTAAAACTAATTTGTTACTACGGTGGTGCTACGGATTATTAAAAAAAAATAGGCACATAATACATATGAATGGAAAATAATAGAATATAAGATCATGATTACACTATACAAACCTAGCCTAAGTGCAGGTTTCCTCACGATATTTTATCCTTTACCGCAATAGATTTAGTTAGTATGCCAGATACCAGAGTCAACAATGTTGAAAAGACTGGAAGGCCACATTCAGCTTTATGGCTTAATAATGGAATGAACAAATTAAGTTAACAGCTAATGGCGTCTCTTAGTGAAAAGTAGACATAACTTCCACAGATTGTATTGTATTTTTTTTTTATAAAACACGCATTTAAAAATGCCTAATAGTCTTCAAATTATTATTCACATGGCGTCCGCGCAATTCAAAATTTCATTTCGCGAGCGTGCTGTGCGCTGGCCATCATGGCGTCATGTGCATTTCATAGTGCATCTTCGGAACATCGTATGATCCTGTTATTACACGAATGGATATTTAGGAAAATTTTAAAGGAGTTTTGTGTGCATGAAATTTAAGCTGGCTGGATATAGAATTGACGTTTCATATTTTTATTGATACATTAATCAAGATTTAAAAATCGGTGTATAATTTTCTATGTAACCTGTTCGGTATTGTTTTATGAACTTTAGAAATTACCATATTTTTATAATATTAGGTAAATTTATGATTTTCACTTGTATACCTCACCAATCTGAAATTAAATTAATGACGACATTTTTATTTTTCCATAAAAATAAATACTAATCGTGATATATTATTAAAAAAAATATATTTCTTCTATGTTTAAATTCCAATTTTTTATTTACCTAGCAATTTTTTTAACCGTTATTCAAAGTGCAGTTAAAATTGAAATAAAACGTTAACGACCTACAGTGTTAACCGCAAATAGGGCCCAAAAGGCACATTATTTACTTTGATGACCATCTACTAAATTAGCGGCTCGTAGAGGGTTTAAAGGGGGTGAGAGGGACGAATAAGATAAAGGCCGTATAACTGGCCGTTAACTCGAATTGGGGATTAGTAACCTGAGAAGTTAATAAATTATGGGAATTTTATCACCAACAAAATATTTTATTTTTTATTTTATTTTATTCGGAAAACATACAGTCTTACAAATCTAAATATACAATCCAGTAAGAAACAAATGACCAATTACATGTTTTCGCATTTATATATCTAAAGAGCTTGTCTGTTAAGAGATGAAAAATAATAATAGAACTCGAAAAAACTTACGAGTAAGACCAAATATGTAGCTTACATGTTTAGGGATGAAAACGTTAAAAATACAGAGTTACGTAATATACAAAAAACAAATATCATAAATAAAGAAATATCAACTTTACAGGAGAGATCCATCAAACCACATCTGAGAGATTTGCGATTTGCGCGTAAATATTACGATAAAAAGTAATGATTTCATACATATAATCACGTCTATATCCCTTGCGGGGTAGACAGAGCCAACAGTCTTGGAAGACTGATGAGACCACGTTCGGCTTAGTGATAGAACCGAGATTAATGTAGTAACAGGTTGCTAGCCCATAGCTAACAAGAAGAATACCAAGTCTATTAGCCTATCTCTCAGTCGCCTTTAACGACATCCATGGAAAAGAGAAGGAGTGATCCTATTCTTTAGTGCCGGGAACCACACGGCACTAATATAAAAAGTTATGAAAACATTGTTAACATTTGACTTGGTAATATCACGCCTTTTCCCTGGATGGCTGCATTTTTAACGATTCTTTTGTTGCTCAAGGTGCATTCAGTAAATATTACAATAAATTATTGGATGCTTTAGGAAAATTAAAAATTTATTTAAAATATCAGTCTCGACGGTTTGACTTGATTTTCATTTTTTAATATCACATAAGAGTTCAGTAAAAATAAAGCTATGGGTCCACTTTACGCCGACGATAATTTTTGTAAATTTATTTGACCAGGATGAGAATTCCCCGAGATAGGTTGTTGAACACACACATACATGTCTTTTACTAACCTTCAGTATGTACGTACAATTGATTGTATTTTTATAACATTTTGTTGAGTTGCGCATCGCTCCAAGCCATGGCGGCTTTGAACATGTCTCTGCCAAAAGACTTAAAACGCAGCCTATATCTTATTTCATCAAATATAGACTACTCAATAATTTGTCTTTGCCATTACGAATTCTATTCTTGGTATTTCTATACCAAGTTATGTTTTCAGTGGTTTCACATGTCATTTAATTTGTACTTTTGTCTCGCCTATTACCCACTTATTTTGTTCTTTACGAGTATTTTCTGTTTGCATACCTGTTTAACTTCTTAACTAGCCTTTGCCCTACGCATTTCTCTCGTATAGACATCGTGGTTTATCGCAAATCCCTGAGAGCCTGATGCGTAAATAATGCGTGGGGTGAGTACAAGATGTCTGAAAGCTTGGCGCACTTCCGAGAATCGAACCCCAGAACCTAACAAGATACCGAAGTTCTTGGAAACATAAATTGATTTTGTGATCCTTTCCTAATGTTAAACTTTTTATTGCATTAAAATTGGTGGTGAAAACTATTAAAGATGGATTTACTAATAAGATTAAGGCTTTTTGTAAAAGTCTTTTTGCATAAAAAACCTGACTTATATAAACTTTGAAAGTGGTCAAAGGCCGACCAAGGGCACCTCTCCAGAGAGGTAAAGACACATTCATGGTAAATGATGACCACAGAGTATGGTTCCAGTGACACTTAAAAAACCTTAGTCCTATCTACAAAGTCTAAATGACTGCAAATTTTCTATTTGAATAACATTAATATATAAAATCACGCCCTTTTAGGGATCAGACACAACATCTTTCCATTTGCTATGATGCCTGCATACCTACTTCTTTCGCTTATATTCTTCAAGCAAGCATGTGGTTTAGCATACTCTTGACGTGACCTAACAATTTGATTATCACCGAAAATTAATCAATTTTGTTTACTACACGTACACTATATAAATGATTATAAAGAATACGGAAGTGGACGCCTAGCTTAATCTGTAACATCACAATTAATTTGTACAAAAAGAACTCTGATTCGAATCCCAGAAACGAATCGAAAAAGTTTTAATTCGATTTATATCTTCAAAGAAAGTTGCGTGCAAATTAAACCTCTTAGCCCAAGTACAAAACTTATTTAGAAAGAACATACCCACTTTTCAAACAATATGATCTCATGGCATTATAATTGTTAAATTTTAATGACTTTCCTAATTTTATTGTCTTTATTACATAGAGCATAGTAATATTTGAGCCGGCTTTAAAAATCGGTTGATATTTTTACAACTTTCCAGCTATGAACTCGAATTTACGCACAATTAAATAATGACAAACCAATTATAAAACCTGATCGGTACTCAAAACAATCTCAGATAAATATACATACGTGTTGGATAAACTTTTGAAGCCGGCTAAAAGAACATATATAGTTATAAAGAATTATACTTCCAGAATTCTTCATTCGTTCGTCTTGAGTGTATTTGCGAGTGGTTTTTTGGCCACGATACGACCACTATACAAAAGCTGACAGTGAAAAATTACCACAATTCCTACATATATACGTAATGTTGAGAAGCTTCAGTCCTACTGACACGAATGTAGGCATCTTTTATGGATATTTTTAAGATAAATAAAGAAAAATCGCTACAAAAAATTACCAGTGCCAATACAAAAAAGAATAGGAGCACTCCATCTCTTTCCCATGGATGTCGTAAAAGGCGACTAAGGGATATGCTTACAAACTTGGGATTTTTTTTTAGGCGATGGGCTAGCAACCTGTCACTATTTTAATCTCAATTCTATCATTAAGCCAAATAGCTGAACGTGGCCATTCAGTCTTTTCAAGACTGTTCGCTCTGTCTACCCCGCAAGGGATATAGACGTGACCATATGTATGTAAAAATTACCATTTCACTTTTTATGTAAATATACTATAATTTAAGTACACGAAAGCGTACCAAATTTTTCATATTAATTTATTACTTTGGTTTTCTTAATAAATATATACTGTGTGTGCATAATCTAAATCTTAATACACGTGGAAATCGTTAACTAACAAAATAAAAATTAATCTTTGTTAGCAATGATCACGCGAATGTGAGAAAATAAGATGATTTCAACATGCAAGCCTTTTTAAGTTAGTAATTCTTAGAAATTTTGACTGGATCATAAGTGGATTGATTTTGACTATGTGTAGTGATGAGAAGTAATTTACAATGATAGGTATAAATAAAATTCGATTATGAACATAAATGTCAGTTAGAGAATGGAAATTAAGCGTACTTGATAAGTAAACTAGTGACAGCATTTTATGCTTAAATTTAAATTTGATTGCGATTCGTTTTATTTGTGGAACTTCCTTATAGATAAGTAACAAAATCAGTTTTATTACTTATTATTATTAGAGATTTTAATAACAAACAACCATGCAATGTTTATTGATCAAAATATACTTTTTAATTTAGTCATGGTTAGCAGTAAAAATAATTCATTTTGGCAACATGTGTTCATTTTGTTTGTCTCTACTCTCTACATTGCTAAAAATTTATTTCGAAATGTTTATTCAACAAAAAGACAATTCAAGTTTATTTACTTTTATATAAATACCTCAACCAATAAATTCTACTAATTCAGCAATAATAAGTTTCGGGTTATGCTCAAAAAAAGTTTTTTTTTTAAATAAATTTAATAGGTGCTCCAAAACCAGTTTAGATTTGTCTTTCGCTATTTCAAGTAATAACCAGTCATGGTTTCTTTTCTTGATTCGTACATATAATATATCTATCTGCTTAAATGGAATGTCAACTCATTGGGAACGTTCCGCGCAAACAAATATGTTGAAATTCAGAAAAATTGCTGGAATTTTGACTTTTTTTGAATTATTATATTACATTCAATATTTTCAGCCTACGCATTTTCTATAGAGGAAATAGGCGTAAATTTTTGTAGATGATTTATTTAGGTACATATGAGTATTTCATATTTTGGATAAATCAAAGTATATTTAAAAAATAATGTTTATTTATCTTTGATGATTCGATACCTTCATACTTATTTTGCTTAATCCACATCCATCTGTCTTATCAAAGCATGTCGGCTTAGAATACCCTTGATCTAACCTTTTGCCTGAACGTTTCCTATTAGACCAAGGTACGAATTTTTGCATCTCTTTATGCCTTCCCTTTTCAACGTCCTTTCACTCACCACACACTCTTCTTGTATATTTGCTAAGTCGATCATCACACATCAAAACCACCATAATCACTATAATTATAAATCTGTTATACTCGTGCTCTTCCACTCTTATATTGTGAAAGGCGGTCCCCAGGTTCTAAGGTCGACAAGAGTGACCACAATTAATTGACCGTATATATATATATATAAATATATACGTATAGTCAAAACCCCGACTGGAATAGGATGTTGCTTCGGAAACCATACAAACAGGCGTATTTTCTATGGAAGTTATCACCAAGGAACGCGAATAAACATTATTTTATAATGTGTTTTTAAAATACAATATTTTCATCGTCTCTAACGGCGAATCTATCCTTAGGTTGAAGGTAATAATTCTTCCTATAAGGTTCGCATTTTTGTGAAATTTGTATTTTCGGCCAAGAAAGTTTGTAGGACAAAGGGTCCCTTATCTCAATCTCATAACTTATGTGGATTAACCAAGGGATGAATAGTGATATCATGTATAACAATCCATGCGTAATAGGTGCTTTGATTTATATGTTATTTTATTCATGAAGTTTGTTGAGATTGTGTTTTGGAGAGTAGAAATACAATAGTAGATGGTTAGTCGGTATAAAAGGATGACCCGTTTGACCATATTCCTGGATAATGTGAGTCAGGTTTTTCACGGATCATCACATCCGACCTCCGCAACATTTGTAAGAGAACCTAATCGGTATACTATAATGACTTAACAAAAATATTGTAGTTCAATTAAAACCATTCAAATTAATATAAAATCTGCGAACGTAAGTGTATTTGTTACCCCTTAAAGATAAACTTTTACCTATTTAACCATTACCAGTAAGACATATAAACGCTTTTCTCAAAACTGGGTTTCAAAGATACAGTATATATACATACATACATACAAATGGTCACGTCTATATCCCTTGTGGGGTAGACAGAGATAACAGTATATATATATATATATATATAGACATATTGGTTCTGCAAGGCAGTTAGACTGAACGTCTTTCTTTCTAAGATATTACAATCATTTGTTATTGTATTAAAAAAACCTTTAAATTTAGAATGAAGTCGTGTGGTTTCTGGCACCAGTAAAAATCAAACCTGACACTATTTGGATCAATTTTATCATTAAGCCAAACAGCTTAACGTGGCCTATCAGTCAAGATTTCAAGGCTCCCTCTACCACGCAAGGGACGTGATTATACATATATTTATATATATGTATATATATATGTCTGAATAGTATTCATAGCTTTCCGACATTCAATAACGGCAGCGAATTGAGTTCAGCCCAGACAAATAATTATGTTTTCGTACCTATTACAAAATTTGCCACGCAGAAACTGACTGAACATAATTTTTAATTTATCTACTTGCAGTAAAGTAAAGATAATTGACCTTACTCCGATATGAGATTTTTAAAGTTATTTCTATGATAGTCAGTCATAACTAAGCTGTGTGCTTTTGGACTTAGATAAAATATGAAAGCTTTTGTACGGATTAATGATCGATTGGTCTATGCGGAAAATCATCGATTTTTGTATTTATTTGACTGAAATGAAAAGTCGGTTGTAAAATCTTGGCGGTGCAGTTTCACAGCATGTAAATTATTAAGCGTATCTCTTTAAAACTAATATCAGAAAATATAACAGAGAATAAGAACATATTTTACACCTTAATTGCATTGTACTCTTAATTCTTTATTTTTTTCTGGCATAATTCTGGTTCTATTTTTAATCTTTATTCTCTCAATATCCACGTTTTCTTTTTTCCGGATTATTTGATTAGATATTTTTGTATTCTACTCTGCGATCATTTTTCTTGGTACAGAAACCTACTTACTGAGTTTGCTGTGGTCCTGTTATTCTTATCAACGTTATAAAATCGTGTTTGGGTGTTGGTTTGTTATCTATCACGTAAAAATTACTTATCTGATCGGCTCCATGAAATTTTTCATACAATAGTGTGATGTACGGAAAAGAACATAGTTCTACACGCGGACGGAGTCGCTGGCCAAAGTAGGCTATGAAATTATTCAATTTTTTTTTGAATTGTATTCAAAAAGAACGGTGATTGGTGTATGTGCAGTTACTATCATAACATAATATTATCTGTTTTATTATCAACCAGGGACCCAAATGGAATCCACAGACAGTGTGTATTATGATGCGTAATAAAATTTAATAACATAAACTTGGTCAAAGATCTAATGCAGGTAGTTTCTAACTGCCATAATCATTGTTAGGCGAACATTATGATGGCTCTCCATATTGTTATCCCTAATATAGCAATAAAACACACCTTCCTTTGAATATTAATAACAATGTAAATTGGATTATACTAGATCGTAAAATTATGATGTAAGGATCAGCTTGTAAGTAAAATTAAACTGAGTTCTAAGTCGACGAGCCTTCTTTAAATTATGAACGTTGTAGATTTTTGCCACTTGGAAGTAAGAACCAGACCCCGTAGCATGTCTCAGGCGACGCTGTTTTTATCGCGCGAAGAACTATCCCTGTCCCGTTTCACACAAAAAGAGGAACAGCGATAGATTTTCGCGCGCTAAAAACGGCGTTGCGCTTACTATGCTATGGAGGCAGGGCAAGTTGCACCTTTAAGTACGATCCTAATTATCTTGCCTAAACATGATTATTATTTGATTATGTAATTGGACTATCCTGATTCTGAAAATCCTGGCGAAAGGCCAGAACATAAGAAGTTTGGAAAAAGAATGGATGAAGCGAAACTAGTACTCAGGTTACTGGTAGGATTAGATGAAAAGAAGGGGAAATAAATCAAGCAGTAAGATAATTACTACTTTCAAATCCAATTTATGATTCGAACATATTCACAACTACTATATCCCTTACGGGTAGACTGAGCTAACAACCTTGAAAAGACTAATAATCCACGTTCAGTTCTACGTCTATATGATGGAATTGACATGAATTTTTTTTTTTAAATTTAATTTGCAGGACACACAATAAATTTTTGGCTGCATGTTACGAGAATGGTAGAAACAAGAAAAGCTGTTGACAACGGCGTTTTTGCTAAATGTTATGAATGTCATCTGTTAGCAATAAAAGCCCTGTTGTGGGACGTGAATGCGAGTAACTGTTACTGTTATGGCTGCAGTTTTTCTTCGTGTGACCATTCGATTGTCGCTTACTGCTGATACTGTGCACGAAATAATGAAATCAGGGCGTCAGTGGCCGAACGGTTACAGTTAAGGTTGAAATAACCGTGGAGGACAGGTTCGATGCCTTTTAAGGTTATGTACAAAGCTTTTTGGTACGTGGCACTGAAAACCGATCTACCTGCTGGCTTTAGTCCCGGTTGCATCCTCACCGCTCTAGAGATGGATTCTGGATTGGGTGAGTCAGGTTTTTATACAAAGCGATTCCCGTCTGACCTCCGCAACCTTTTCACGGGAACCTAACCTGTATTGATCATGGTTGAACACATCCAGTTGCCTGAATGTGCAGCTTTCCTCACGATGTTTTCCCTCACCGTAAGAGCATCAGTTAGTTATCAAACTATTGTATATAACTTTGAAAATAGTCATTGGTACACGACCGAGCTAGGATTTGAACCTGTGCCCTTTTTGCGCCACATGCATTTCCACCGGGCACCTTATTGATTCGACCACCGACGCTCTGGGTACTAAAAACAGATGTCCACAATTAATGATCTCATTTTATCAGAGACACATCCTTTTTTTGGCGTAAAATCGTAATAAAGTAATTCTCAAAGTTATCGTGATGAATCCTTTCGTTTTATTGTCTAGCCAATGTCGAAAATGGTAGCGATAAATTAACCGTTCTTCTATCGATAAAATTCAATTCAAGCGAGGTTTATTTTCAACAGTAACCAGCCATTACCAAAGATTCTGTTGGACAGGCTTCAAGTAAATTAGCAGCATTTAGCCTTTAATCCAGATAATCCATGGGTAAATGTTGGCACGCTCCCATTAACCCTATTCAATACGATGACATTGCTCCAAAAAATTGTTTCTTTTCATATCCTTACAGTACCCCGTTAATCCTAAATAGGCTTTCAGTCTTTTCGAGATTGTTCGCTCTGAGTACCCCGTTAGAGATAAAGACGTGATGTTATGTATGTGATGTAAACTTTAAGGATACAAAAATCTTAATAATTAATAGTAATTATACATTATAATAAATAATAAATAAATATATAAATACATATATACGGGACAAATTACACAGATTGATTTAGCCTCGAAGTAAGTTCGAGACTTGTGTTACGAGATACTAACTCAACGATACTATATTTTATAATAAATACTTATATAGATAAACATCCAAGACCCAGGCCAATCAGAGAAAGTTCGTTTCTCATCATGCCCTGGCCGGGATTCGAACCCGGGACCTCCGGTGACACAGACAAGCGCACTACCGCTGCGCCACAGAGGCCGTCAAAAATAATGCTTTGCAATGCTTTTCTCCGCTTTTCGCCGCGCAGAGATATGGAAATACAAATACACAACAAAATGTGTAACATAAAGCCATGTTCTTGTGAAGTCCTGGGTCATAGTAATGTAATAAAATATTTAGGTGTTCTAATAGATGAAAACCTTTCCTTTAAAAAGCAAATTGAGTGTTGCTGGCATAAATACCCTAAAATCCGTATATCACGCGCTCTGCCGCTCAATTATTCAATACTGCATTTCCTGTTGGGGACGCGCTGCTAAAACTGTCCTTATTGCTGCTGAAAGAGCCCAGCGCTCAGTCTTAAAAACCATGCTGCGTAAACCGTATAGGTACCCAACGGTAAGTCTTTATAAAGATGCCGAACTGCTCTCCGTGCGTCAACTCTTTATTTTGACTATTGCAGTGCAGACTCACAGGTCAGTCCTAGCTTCAGAAAATTGCAGTGAAATGGTGAGACGTAGAGTTTTCAGGATCCCAAAACCTTTGTTTAATACTAGCTTTGCGCAAAGACTTTGCAATTTTATGAATGTACATATTTATAACCATATAGTTAGATTTTGTAATATAAAAGAGGAAACTGCAACAAATGCTCGTAAAATTATACGCATTTGGTTGGGCACATTGTCCTACGACGAGATCGAGGATATTTTAAACATAGAAAGCTAATTTCAGTCATAGTTTTCGAATCCATTCTTTTTTAAATATACTTGATTCTATATAACATATAATGTAAGATATATTTTGTGATTTGATATTTTTTTCTTTTTTGTAATAATTCGAGACCAATGTCTACGAATGAAAATTTAATCTTAGTTATAATCTTTTCTGTTAATTAGGCTTCCTCGATACAGGCTTGCCTAGTGAGGAAGTCACTATGTCTCTTTAGTTTGTAAGTGCTCTCTGCAATATACATATGTGTACAGTTTTATAAAATGTATCTATGTACTTCATTGTATTTGCAGCAAATAAATCATTTTTCATTTTTCATTTTTCATTTTCATGCTGTAAACCGCGTTATAATCCAATATTAATTGTGTTTATTGGTAACAAACAAAAATATATACTGCGTTTTCACCTCTTTATTATATTAGTATAAATTTGAAGATGTATGTAACTTTTTCAATCACTCCATTGATTATTAATCGTTCTACTTTCAAAATGTACATTTCTAGTTTCATTTTAAAATAGTAAAATCGTTTTCCATTGGCCTGGTCAAGTTAATAGCTTTGTAGGGAGGAGCTTAAACAACGTTTCATGCTACGCTAAAACGGTTTATATTGAAGATAAAATTTAATGATATGAACCCAATTTCCGCCTACCCCTTAAGTAATTTTGCACTTGAGTGATATTCCCATAGATTGCCGGGGTTTTGTGGTAGATAATCAAATTTAAGCAAATCGAATTCTGTGCATTAACACAGCTTAATACGCAACTTTAACGGGGTAGACAGATAAGAGAGAAGACTGAATAGCATACAACTCATGACAAGTTTTTACACTAGACAAAATTTGTACACTATTTTCTGATTCTTAAATAAGTACAAGTTGCGTCACATGTATTTTTTAAAGTATTGCAATACGCTTAGAATACCAGCATTTTCATCAATATTCCGTGCGAACATTAAACATTCTTGAAAACAAATTGAAATAAAAAGACTCTAATGTAATTCGCTTTCTATTATTTTAAATCAATTGGCCTTAAAGTTTTATCCACGGGCAATTCAACAAAACCTCTATTTATTCACCTTTTCACTAGAACGCATTCACATCACGCTGTCTTTTCAAACGGTAGCTATTTGACGGTTTTATACTAAAATCTTTTCATTTGTGGGCACCTGTGCTTGACGTGTGCGAGAACCGCGCTTGAAAGAAGCTGAATCGAAACCAAGTCCAATTGAAAAGTGCCGCTTTAGGATTGCGGAATTAGTTTGGCTTCTACATACATACATATTGTCATATTCATCCCTTGCGGAGTAGACAGTCTTGAAAAAACAGAATAGCCAGGATGGGCTTTTATTTTCTTGAATAAAGCGACACCAGCCTACCGTCGTTTAGGTTTTAATCATTTGAATAAATTAAAAATTCTATAAAACTATACACCATCCACATTCATAACTCTCTTCATTGAATCTCGTCGGTTTCGGGTACTTACCTTTTGCCAGAACGTCACCGATTTGATCAAAGTACGAACGGCATTTCAGTTGTTTCAACACTGTTGGCTATGTCTTTTTATTTATTTATTTATTTCAACTTTATTGTACGAAGTACAAATTTATAGTACAATTGGCGGATTTAATGTTAGAAGCATTATCTACAAGTCAACCGTTGGGTCTGACAGAGAACTTAATGTGGGGACGACAGTCTACCCAATAAGGGATAAAGGCGTAATTAAATGTATTTATAGAACATGATTAAAATCTGCACATTTAGGTAATTGGATGTTTAACCGTGATCCAATATGGTTAAGGTTGTATAAAGGTAGCGGACGTCATACGGAGTTCCTTCGTATATAATCTGACTAACTCAAACCTGGATCGCGGACAGCAGATTTCAGAGCTCTCCAGTGTGATAAGAACGGAACTGGGTAGAATAAATATATGAGAATTTTTGGTTTTAATACAACCTTTGACGAATACGAGTATAAGGAAATGTTACAAGTGCGCATTGATGTAAGGCTATATTCACATCTGAACCGGTTACAACATCAAATATTTCTCAGTCAGTGAGCAGCCTGTAACGCAATGCTCAAAGCTCGGCTCGACTTGTAAACATGGGAGCATTCCTGATGAGTGAACATCTTAAATTATGTTAGATGTATGTATTATTAACTTATTATTTTAATGGTAAATGCGGATAAGGCAAAATAATTATGTAAATATCGTGACACGTGGATACACATACATAGATGGAGACGTACCTACCTAGAGGTAGACCTACCTACTTTACGCTCAATCTTTTGTATTTTTATCGTAGTATTATAGTCCAAAGGTTTGACTGGCAGAGAATATCACATGGCATTAATTCTACCTATTGTCCATTTTATAGTTCAATAAAGTTTAACTATATATAGATGTCTAATTGTCTATTCTTGCGGTCAGTAGGCACAGAGTTACTAACTATAGTTAAACAAAACGTTCAACTCCTAGCTGCAATCTTTTCAGTTCTACTCGTATGTCAATTAGTTTTATTGTTAACCAATGCTTGAAATGTAATGCAAATCCGGGTTAAATAACCTGCACTTACAAAAAAGTAATTGCCATGTTCCAAACCGATCGGATTTTCCCATAATCTTACATGATAACCTACCTGTTTGTCTCCAGAATCATCATTAGTAGTATGTCTTTATCCTTTACTGGGTAAACAGAGTCCAATAGTCACAAGAGATAACGCGTCAAATAGGTACCATAAAGAAATCTCTATAATGATTCCGGCTTTCTTAACTATGCACACAAAACTAATCTTCTTGAGGAGAAGAATAAATTAACAAAAGAAGACATTAATGAAAGTAAAACACAGACAACACCGTAAAGCTACTTTTTATTGTAAGTAAGACATTTTCTGTCGCTCGCTTAAATTATTTCGAGGATATATTTCATAAGAGGGCATTATGAAAGTATAACGTTGTTAAAGTACGTAATAAATAATATTTTGTTCTGAATTTCTTTTTTAGACAAGAAAAGGCTTTTTTCGTATTGAACAAGCTAAATCTTTGTAGGAATAAAATGTTCGATTTATTTTATTCTTTTTTCATTTGAATCTTATGTTAAAGTGTAATTCATTATTTTTTATGGATATAAGGATTTGCCAAAATTACCTATTTGAATCTGAATAACATTATTAAGTCTTACAGCTAAATGTGGCCTTTAAATCTTTTCGAAACTGTTGAATGATGCGATTATAAGTATCGAGGAAACAGGATTTTTCGTTACATACGGGCGTAGCCGCGGACTTACACTAGTAATATTGAAATAGGCTTGTGACTCTTGGCGCTGTCTTCCTTACATACATGCATACAGATAATCACGTCTAAATATGTTGCGGGGTAGATAGAGCCAACAATCTTGAAATGACTGGCCACGATCAGCTGTTTAGCTTAATGATAGAAATTCAAATAGTGACAGGTTGTTAGCCCATCGCCTAAAAGAAGAATCCCAAGTTTATAAGCCTATCCCTTAGTCGCCTTTAACGATAGACGAAATGAAGCGGTCCTATTCTTTTATCCTTGCAAGGAGTAAAGGTGTGTGTTTATCAATATTCAATGTACTATTTTCTATCAGGGTATGAAACCGCTCTATATACCTATTATTAAGAAAATTGTAGGTAGTAACAAAACCACCAACGAGCACAACAGAATTTCTCGGAAACTTTGACAACACACTTTCCCAAAACGGCGAACCTGACATGTGCAATACAAAAGTTTGTAGTTGCCAGTTTAGCCTCACAATGTACTTGGGAACGCTTCGAAACTATTTAAAGCTCTCGAACTTTCCGTACTACAATGTGTGATACGTTTAAAAAACTTATACTTTTTCAGAACGGATAAAGGATAAAGCTACTAGTGAACATGTAGAAATGAAACGAAATTATTTCATTTCATTCTTTTCTCAGCCGTGAAAGTGCGTTATTATTCTCAATTCTGAAAAGAAGATTTCACAGAATAATTAATGAAATGTGGGAACATTGGAAGGTATATAGGAGTATATAATATCTTAATCAAATAGGGTACGTCAAGTTGTAAAGCGCTTTTCACTCAAACATAAGAGATAGGGCTCAAAGGCTTGAACAAGCAAACAATACATACATACATATGGTCACGTCTATATCCCTTTCGGGGTAGACAGAGCCAACAGTCTTGAAAAGACAGAATGGCCACGTTCAGCTATTTGGCTTAATGATAGAATTGAGATTCAAATAGTGACAGGTTTCTAGCCCATCGCCTATAAAATCCCACGTTTACAAGCTTATCCCTTAGTCGCCTTTTACGACATCCATGGGAAAGAGATGAAGTGGTCTTGTTTTATTCTACTACTGCTCCTTTTTTATGCTGTGTAAGTGTGTGGTAAGTGAATAGGTAGTACTCCATGATTGCATTGGCAGGCCTTGCTGCGATACCTGTATATTTCTTTCACTCTCTTAACCGATTCATTGCGGATGGCACGCCTGCCGTGCCATTACTTTCTTTTACGTGTGGCGTAGGGCGCGGGAGCCGTGTCATTTTTAAATCGATGATAACTCCTTCAAATTAGGTTTTAGGGAGATCTACCCAGAACAAAATTGTCGCTATTTTTCATCTAAATCAAGGTCGTAGCCTTCGTTTCTGGTAATTGTATGATTTTATTAAAAGCAGGTGTAACCAACCTTTTCAGATGCTTTTTGAAGGCACCCGTCTATTTACTCTTTTTCTTAAAATGTAAAAATCTTATTCCATAGTGCCCTAGTAAACGACTCATAGTATTTTTGGTACTTACATATAAGTTTGATAATTTTTCCTTTGGTAAATTCAGAGAAAAATTGATTACCGCCGAAAGTGGCCACTTTTGGCGGTAATCAATTTCCCTCGGCGGTTTTGAAAGGAAAAAATATGAAACTGCGAAAAATACTATGTGTTATTTACTATGACACTATGGGATTAGATTTTTAAAATATGATACGGAATTTATAGACGAGTGGCGCTAGTTTCGCTGCACTAGTCGTCTTAATGACTTAATGTATCATATGACAACCATACTAGTAGTATTATAAATGCGGAAGTTATCATGCTTGTAATTTTGTGAATTTGGATGTTTGTTCTCAATCACGCTGAAACGGCTGAACTGATTTGGATGAAATTCTGAACGGGAATAGTACAATCAACTTAAGCTTAGACAATGTATAAATTTGAACGCGGGCGAATTGCGGGAAAAAAGCTAGTATTTTTAATAAATATATACCTATTAAGTACTAAATCAAACTTGACAGTTTATCATTACGTAGTGTAAATAAGTTGAAATTTCTTGTGAGCAAAACCAAAACAATAATTACAGAACTAACTTAAAACCTCATTTAGTCAAGCCCACATTCCTATAAAACTATTCAAACCATTAGGACTTAAAAATAAGTTCAAAAGGTTTTGCACACCTTCATTAGAAATGTCACTTACCTTCCATTTTCAAAAATACACTTGTTATGCCACTTATAATCACTTGAAACAACGTTTCTGTATGTTCGCGTTAGATTTCGAATGTCAACTAAAAGTATGTAAGCCTAAAACATGTAAAAACTGGTTGAAATACTGTATTCTTTTCCACATGGCTGAAGACACAGGAGGCGTGTCATGTAATCGTATGGCGCTTGACCCGGCAGCCGTGTCACATAGTTTTTGTTGAACGCCATTAGTAAAAGTTTGCAAAATTAGGCATCGCAATGAATCGGTTAATGCAAGCACTTCGGTTTAGCATAATAATGACCTTTCTTCTATGATAAGTTCAAATTGAAATTAAGGTTACCTTAGTAAAATAAGTCTTGTTTATGAACAAAAAAATATGGTTTTCTTTGGCAAACTTTAATTTCGTAAATAGTCTAGACATTGTAAACTCATCAAGCAAACTAATTACAACATAATACACAAAAAAATAATAATTTCAACTTTTGTGCAAAGAATGCGAACATCATACGGGAGTCGCCCACCTGAGTTGCCGACGGCTACTCTCCAAAGAGGTGTGAATGCAACCGGGACTAACGCCAGGACGAAAATAATAATAATAATGACTCCGCAGGGCAGTCGTGGCGAACTGTTGGGGAGTAGCGACCCCACGGACCTGAGTGCTCCCAGGGGAGGCCCCTGTTCCTCGCCTCCGGTCTTCCTTCGCCAAGGTCGGAGTGGAAACCGATGAGTGACAGGACCCGTACCTCTGGCTTGCCTTAACTGGCCGGTCAGAGTGGCGTCGTGAGAGCTATACATATTGAAGTTTTCTTTTCAAAAGAGCTTTTCAACTGAAGTTGTTAGTAGTATCCTGAAGACTCTTGTTACTCTCGCCAACTACACATTGCTACAAACATGGATCCATTCATATCCAGTCTATACTAACCCATTACAGTTGGCATTAAAGAATTTTGGTAGTTAAACTTAGTTAGGTCTTACAAACCCATATGAGAAATGGACAAGGCGCTGTAAAGGTATTTTATTCGAACCCCACAAAAAGATGAATTGGAATACGTCAACAAAGAATAAGAAATGTTGTACATAGAAAAATAAGATCGGACTGCTCCTATCACAGAAAGTTATTCATTGCGATCTTATGTAGGCGTACCCTATTCACTTCTAAGTATTTTTGAGACGTCACCAAATAATCCGATTAACTAGGGGTCCATTTGAATGTAAAATTTGGAGATCAAAAAATACCCAAGTCACGTCTAAAACTTGCTGCGTCATGGAAAAAGCAATCTTCAGTCTAAGTGGGCGCTTCTTGATTTATTATGTAATCGGTTGGTAATTTCTAAGAAAACCTGACGATATTTTGGTACCTAAGTCATATTTTGTAACAAATTTTTAACAGTACTTACACTCGTATTGCCTGGCACTTTGGAAATGGATCACTCTATCTCTTTTCATGGGTGTTGTGAGAGACGACTTAGAACTACACATTTAAAAAACATAGTTTTGCCAGCAGTTTATCATCCCACTCGAATTGCAAAAGTCAATAAAGATTTTATTTTGGGTGATGCGATGGGTACCTGTCCCTATCTGAATCCTATTAATTATTATAGGCGATGCAAGTGTTGGTGGTCGTGATAAAGAAGTGTCATACTTGTAAGTGAAAGGTACCACATTTTTTATCATAAAAACCATAACACCACATAGCCGTAGTCAGAACCGAAATTAAATGCCAATGACATGGAACCCATTGACCATTAAGCCTTTAGGGTTGTAGATAGCTAAATAGTTTACCCTACCCTTTCACAGGCCATCAATTACTTATCTAATAGGCACACAACCGACAGGTTTCCAGCTAAATGCAGACAGATTTAAATTTGGGGCGAATGAAGGCTCCCAATAATATATAACGTAGGTATCATTCAAACATTCATACATACAATATATTCTTTGTAGTAGACAGGAAAGACAGAGCCCACAGTCTCGAAAAGGCCGAAAGGCCCCGTTCTGTTGTATGGCTTATTTATAGAATTGAGGTCCAAATAGTGACAGGTTGCCAGTCCATCCCACAAAAGAGAAAGCCTTTACAATCTGCACGGGAATTTAGAATAAGACTATACAAGTGGTAAATATTGGTGAATATGATGATGTAAGTTTATTACTTACTAGCGAATAGCCCCGGCTTCACACAGATAAAATTTATACAAATAAACATTCCTCCTGAATCACTCTATCGATTGAAAAAAATCGAATCTAAATCCGTTGCGTAGTTTAAAAGATATAAACATACATACAGACATTATGTACATACAGACGCCGGAAGCGGGAAGCGACTTTGCTTTATACTATGTAGTGATAGTTCGTGACACCATAATTATATCATTGTTGTATCTATACTTAAATAAATTATTTATTTATATAATAAAAAAAAATCAAATCAAAAATTGGTCTTTTTATTGAAATCAACTGTATATTTGAAAAACATTTTATTTCACTAAGTATTCTAGTTAATTATACTACATTCATTGTTGTGTTTATCGACATTTGATGCTTTAAAATTTATTATATTTAACAATGTTACCCTGATGATAGGGATATATAGCAATTGGCACATATAGTTTATGCACTTCGATGTTCAACATCAGTGAAACTTTATTATTTTTTTAACACAGTGTCACTTTCCAGAAGTTTTAACACAAATTGTATTCACAACTCTTTTTACGTACTTTGTTTAGCGATCGTAGCGTTTCTCACTTTCGGCACAGTCGGTGGGATGCTTTAAAATCGCGCAGCCGTGAGACCTACTTTTATAAAGTCGATATTCATTTGATTTATTTATTAACCACTTTTTCGTTTATAACTTTTACACTAGTCCAGTAGAAGTTTGAAATTTATCGAAATAATTGTTTAAATTATGCACTATACTAGTCAAGATGAGGAGAGCTGATAAACTCAAACAGCTCGCCCATTGAGCACTGCCTTGCATTGCTGCTGGAGTTTCACCTGAAAAATAAAATATTATTAAAAAACGTCTTAAAATCAAAAAGAATATATTAATTATTCTGGGACATTTCCAACATCACTTTTCACAACATTGGCTGAAGTCGAATAAATTACTTAAAGCTAAGCTTGGGGCTGCTTCCAAAGCGTCTGGGCAGAGGAAGTGGTAATAAACTGCACTGCAGTATTTTTTCAAACAAAGATTAGTTATTTAAGTGCTTTTTTTTGTCGTGTGACATTTACTTCTTCTGTTATTGTCTTCATTACTGAATGACGAGGTCTTGACCAACTTAGCCAAATTATGAAACATTTCTTAAATTTAGCATTAAGGTTGGAATGTTTCATAACTCTCTCGCTCATCTTCGCGTGTTTTTTTTTTGTTACACCCACGTTCCACAAAAATGTTTCGGGGCCCGGGGTCCACCATTAGAAATATTTCATATCTCTACTGATATTTTTTCTACATTAAATAGAACATAATTTCAGAAGGTAAGTGTAATCTTATTGATAAGGTTAAAGTTGATGTTAATATTCGAGTATATTCTACCGGTATTAGTGGTTCGGCGTCAATTAAAATTAATTACACATTTCAACCCTTTCATTTCGTTGGTAAATATGACACAATCATTACCTACAGTTGCCAAAAAGGGCCATTATTCTAATGTTGTTTCAACATATAAAACATAATGAATAATTAAGAAAGAGTAAAATTTATGTAATTTTATGAGCTTTGGTCACGACAACACACTGTGTAGTTCAAAGAATCATTTGAAATGCAATACAATTTATGATTTCATATTTCGAGTAATTCATAAAATATACAATATTGTAAGTGATATTTTCATTGAAATGTTATTAAATTTGACTTGAAATAATCTAAGAAATTTTGATTGCATTATGTCTGAAAGAAGTTACTTTAAAATGGAGAAAGGATTCGAATTTCCAGTATTTTTAGTTAGAATCAGACTTGTTTGAAAAGACTAAAATTTACCCTGGGTTTTATTTCCATGGAAATTTCAAGATACAAACTTCACATATATATCTTCTCACATTTCTGATGACATAGTCTCGCCCTGAGTATAAAAATATTTCAAAATCGAATCGCAATTTACACACATACTTATATGAAATCATGCCTCTTTTTCGATACAGACTACGTATTTCCATTTTCTACAGTTTTTGATATTCTAACCTAATTTTTTTTTCTCTCTTACCCGTGAGCACATGGACCCTAGCTGTGGCCGACTTGGCGTTGTCTGGCACGCACTGGTATGCGCCTGCGTCGGTCGTCCGAGCAGCTTGCACTAGCAACCTACTACTGCTGTGAGTACCTTTCTCTGTCACAAGGGATATACCACCCCGACTCGAGTCGAAGTTTATAGTCTGTAAAATACATTTCGGTTAGATACTTAAAAATGTTAGACTAAAAAGAAAAAAAAATGTTTGTCCCGCTGCCCACTTCCGTGCTATGCCCGCGATTTAGAAGTGCGTATAAAGATTACACGAAGCGACTCCTGTTTGACTTAATCTTACTAAAATTTTAAATGCTATTTATTCAAAATGGGTCATCATGGATCATTACAATACTACACCACGTACATTTTAATTTCATTTATAATTCCTTTTGTTAACATGAAAATGCTTATACATTTAGGCTAATGCGTAATGATCCAAGCTCGTTAAGATCCCCTTATTCATATGTGGACTTAGTTTTGACATCATATAAGACTCATGTCGAAAAAAATATAAGAAGATTCAAAATGAAGACAAACTTCGATTTCGCTTTACTTAATAACAAAACAATGCCAATATAACAGAAATTACAGATAAACAATACGAAAAGTAATCCAATATGGCAGTACTTGATTGAAGTTTTATCATAAAACAACTTTTGATATCGAATTTCAGACAAATAACGCTGCCTTTATATATAAAGAACATTTTGAGAAGTTTATAGAGCAGTCAAGGATATTTTTTTTATGATTTCAGCAGAGGTGATTGATCTGGTTTCTGTCAATTTCTTTGGGTAAACTTATTACAGGATTTTTTCTATTAAACAAGCTATTTTATAATTGTGCACTGCTATAGAAAGTTCTTTTCGAGCGTTTTGTATTTATTACATTATCTTCATTCCATCATAAAGCCGTACAGCTGACATTGGCCATTCAGTCTTTTGGCTCTGTCTGCTCCGCAATATACGTGACTATATGTATGTTTAAAAATTTATGGAAGCCAAATTGTAATTTTTTAAATATTGTTTATTTCCTCTTCTCTTTTCCACGTAGTTCATTTTGCAAATATTAAATACATTAATGCTTTTGAGCTCAATAAAACATGTAAAATAAAAATGTACCGTATAAAATTTGAAATATGTATTACATTATTTTTTTACTCTATTAAAAGAGAAACTTTTCATGACTGTAATACTTTTCGGGCTTTAAACTTACCTTCCCCTTATGGGTCCAATTAATGGTACTCGGTGGTTCTGGGGTATGCCTTACAATGCACGTTAAATTGATCGTAGATCCTGCGTAGATGAAAAGATCTGGGCCCCCCATTATTTCTGTTTCAGGTTCTGGCAACAAGAATTGAAAATCCAACTTTTAGTATTAAAAATAACTACGCTTGTAGATTAAAATTATATGAGTAAAAAAATGTTAGTGATGGAACTAAAATATACATGACAAAGTGAATGAAGATAAGAATAATATTTTCCGCACGGTAGGTAATTGGATATGGGTATTGGGTGAATCAATATGAAATTTGATGTAATAAAACATCATCTCCATCAAAGTTATGGATAGGCACATAAGGAATAAAGACTGTGATTGTATGTATGTAAAATTACAGGTATTTTACAGCATTAGTTGTATTTTATTAAAAGGCAATTTAAGTCAGTTAAAGGAAAAAAAAGTCTAAACGAATAAAAGTCACGAGACTATAAATCACTATTTATTACACTATTTATATTAGTCTCCAGGCTAACACAGTAGCTCTTCAAAGTCTGTGCTAACTTCAGAGGACACAGTTTGTTTTAACTTCTGTTGACAAGGCTAGACCGCGCCAACATTGATAGTAAACAAATACACATATCGTATGTTTGTGTGTTTAACTTTTAGTCTTTGGGTATTTCAACAACGAGATACGACACATAAGCGAAAATGTCAGACAAATTTCGCGGCTAACGGGTCGCAAAGTAAACTACTAATTGCAATTTCTTATCACATCCGCAAAGCACTTGAGATTACTTAACTTTTGTGTAAGAGGTATGATTAAAAGAAGGCAGGGTGCGTTCCTTGGCGCACTACCACACTGCTACTGGCGCATAATGTTTTCAATCGAAGAATCGCGGAAGACATCATCGTGAACCTAATATATCTTTTCAATTAATAGCGTTCAAAAAAAGAGTCGTGATCATCTTATCCAAAGTATACCCGAAATTATTTTTATAAATAGCATTTTTAAGTATAATTAAAGAAATTCTAAGACTCATAAACAAAAGTGGATCAAAAGTCTAACTTTCCTTTAATAAATGTTGCGACCATCTTTCATCTTGTGGTTCTAACTACAAAAGCCCAACTGAAACTAGGTCACCAATTTATTAAACCAGATTTGTTAAACGGAACACTGGAGCCCCGGGCTTTATGACGAATAGTTAACTGCCAGATGAAATTGTATTACTGTGTGGCAATAACTGTAATAAGCGCTAACTTTCAACCAAGTTAGTTTTCACTCTGGCGTTGTCATGGAACGGAAATAAAATGTCTTCGTTATTATTTAATGTAATTTTACTTATTCCCTGTGCATCAAATTGTTTCTAACAATATTTGGACTCTTTTTTTATTTCGCAGTTGAGATGATGATAATGATGAGAAGATGCAAAAAGTCTACATTATTAAATTAAAGCCAAGCATAAAACGCACGGGAAAGACTGAACAAAGAATAAACTTGATGAATGAAATACCTTTATTACAGGAGGATTTAATATTGTTGAGGGCCGCACAATGAAGGACTATAACAATATTTACTGTAGGTAGGTATACTATCTGACATGATTAGTGGAGTGTAAATAAAGACCTCTTAAAGACATACAAAGAAATGAATGAAATACAATATAAATGACCAGTGTATGCCGTCTTCAATACGACTTCTTTTTTTTCCTCATCTTCCTTCTGGCCTTCCCGGTTGCATCTACCCTGGGAAGAAGCTCAGGATCCGACTTACGACTAAAATTCTAGATGGAAAATTCAGGTTATTACATGGAGCCACTGAATTGTGACCAGATGCATAGACCTGCTTTATCTTAATGATAAGTGCTTAATCTTTGTGAATGTTTTTCTCCAAATTCAAATTCTCGGTCATGTTTGGGTCTTTTTGCTAAGTCTACTCCTAAATCAAAGTCCACGGTTTCGATTGCGTGCCGTGCACGATTGGATTGTGCGTGTATGAGTGAATGGAGACTGCGTGCCCGATAGGTGGCGTGGTGGATATCTGGCACTCTACTCTCACTAGTACTCGAAGAGTCCCGGCATTATGTACTTCAGACATGTAACGTCCACTCTTCGGCGCGTGGCCTGTGTTGGGCCCCGAAGCGCTGGTCAGACGTGTACATGTAGCATCCCAGGATGTCCCATATATTTATGGAACCAGTGGACGTCAGCTCTAAGTTCGTTGTGTAAGGTCTAATCCTTCTAAATCATATCCATTTTTTCGGTGCAGACTCACCTACGATATGAAGATAGACTGCGTGACCGATAGGCGGCGTGGTGGATATCTGACACTCGTACTGTCCAGAATCCCGGCGTTGTGGACTGCGGATATGTAACGCCCACTCTTCGGAGCGTGGCCTGTGTTGGGCCTCGAAACGCTGGTCGGATGTGTATGTGTAGCGACCCACTGTCAGCAAATGAATGTCCCGATGACGTACCCAGGATACCTGGTGAAATATTGAAAGGTTATTATTACAACTTAACTATCTACTTTTGTCTCTCTCTGTCGAGAAAGTATTTACATATATCAAAAAGTTTACCTTATTTTCGTAAAGGTTTTGGTGTGATATGGCCACAAACGATATGCAAGTCAATGAATTTAAAACTGAAAATGTCATACGCAGCCGTGAAATAAATTTTGGATCCCGAAGTATTCTAAACGACGGAGGGTGCAAATGATTCCTACTCACCGTTCTATTCTGCAAGTTTTTCACTTTACATAACAACGTTACTGGGTGTCCTACTAAACCGGTTACGTTGAAATCTGTAGTAGGGTCGAAGTACGGCGCGCCCGGTGCCTGTGGCCAGTCCTCTAGGAACTCCTCGCGAAATCTTCTGGAAGACTCGGATACTGTGTTTTGGTCTCTTGGCCTGCCGTTGTCTTGTCGACATACTGTTAACAAAATTATTATTATTTAGAATTATTACCACAATATGGTACTGACACAAAACTTTTCAAAAAAACATGGTTCAGTGAATAACATTTAATTTTAGGACAGCTTTCTGTTCTTTTTTACCAAATAGGAGGGCGTGAAATTCTCTCTTTGTGCAACCCTAGACCAACCTACATGCCAAATTTCAAGTCTCTAGGCCTTATGTAAAGTTATGCGTTGTTTGTCAGTATGTCAGTGTGTGACTCGACATTGAAAGAGCAATGAAATAAATAAGACTAATTAGATAGATTAGAAATAACGTGTATGCAAATATTTTTTTGAATTATTAAAGCAGCAATATACAAAAATACTATTAATTAATACTGCTATGTCATAAATATTAATAAAGCACGTACAAAACTTGTTGCTTACTTAACATCTGAATAATAAACAAAAAGTGATTTACGATAACGTGTTTTCCAGTTAATTTCGTACCCGTTGTTCTGATTAAATGCCTCAGTTTTGCTGCTTCGAGTTATAAACAACTTTTGAAACTCCTGTACTGCATAATTATAAATTGCGTTATTTTTGGAACCTAAGCTCTGTAACTAAAAAGGTTGGGTGGAATTTAGAAGTTTTAAAATATATAAATCGAGATGAAAGCTCAAGTCAAAAGTAAGCCTAAACAAGTTTTTTTAAGGTCTAGTCTCCGTCTGTGACAAATACATATGATCAGAACCTGTTTATTAATTTCAAATGACACATGACAAACATCCGTACTTCCGTACTTCCGTACTAATATTATAAATGCGAAAGTCTGTCTGTCTGTCTGTCTGTCTGTCTGTCTGTTCCTCTTTCACGGCCGAACCACTGAATCGATTTTGATGAAATTTGGTATGTATATAGTTTAAAACCCGCGTTCAAACATAGGCTACTTTTTTTTTCAAAAATCGACCCCCAAAATTGTCAAATGGGGGGTTGAAAGTTTGTATGAAAATCATCGTTCCGCTTTCACGCTTGAACCGCTGAACCGATTATAATGAAATTTGGTATGTATATAGTTAAAGACCCGCGTTCAAACATAGGCTACTTTTTTTTTCAAAAATCGACCCCCTAAATAGTCAAATGGGGGATTGAAAGTTTGTATGAAAATCATCGTTCCGCTTTCACGCCTGAACCGCTGAACCAATTTTGATGATATTTGGTATCCGTACTAATATTATAAATGCGAAAGTCTGTCTGTCTGTCTGTCTGTCTGTCTGTCTGTTCCTCTTTCACGGCCGAACCACTGAACCGATTTTGATGAAATTTGGTATGTATATAGTTTAAAACCCGCGTTCAAACATAGGCTACTTTTTTTTTCAAAAATCGACCCCCAAAATTGTCAAATGGGGGGTTGAAAGTTTGTATGAAAATCATCGTTCCGCTTTCACGCTTGAACCGCTGAACCGATTATAATGAAATTTGGTATGTATATAGTTAAAGACCCGCGTTCAAACATAGGCTACTTTTTTTTTCAAAAATCGACCCCCTAAATAGTCAAATGGGGGATTGAAAGTTTGTATGAAAATCATCGTTCCGCTTTCACGCCTGAACCGCTGAACCAATTTTGATGATATTTGGTATGTATATAGTTTAAAACCCGCGTTCAAACATAGGCTACGTTTTTTTTTCAAAATTCGACCCCCAAAATACTCAAATGGGGGGATGAAAGTTTGTATGAAAATCATCGTTCCGCTTTCACGCCTGAACCGCAGAACCAATTTTGATGAAATTTGGTATGTATATAGTTTAAAACCCGCGTTCAAACATAGGCTACGTTTTTTTTCAAAAATCGACCCCCAAAATACTCAAATGGGGGGATGAAAGTTTGTATGAAAATCATCGTTCCGCTTTCACGCCTGACCCGCTGAACCGATTATGATGAAATTTGGTATGTATATAGTTTAAAACCCGCGTTCAAACATAGGCTACGTTTTTTTTTCAAAAATCGACCCCCAAAATACTCAAATGGGAGGATGAAAGTTTGTATGAAAATCATCGTTCCGCTTTCACGCCTGACCCGCTGAACCGATTATGATGAAATTTGGTATTTATATAGTTTAATATCCGCGTTCAAACATAGCCTTTTTTTGTTTTTCAAAAATCTACCCCCAAAGTATTCAAAATCATCGTTCCGCTTTCATGCCTGAACCGCTGAACTGATTTTGATGAAATTTAATATGTATATAGTTTAAGAATCGCGTTCAAACATAGGCTACTTTTTTTGGAAAATCGACCTCCAAAATAGTCAAATGGGGGGGTGAAAGTTTGTATGAAAATCATCGTTCGGCTTTCACGCCTGAACCGCTGAACCGATTTTAATGAAATTTGAAATGCATATAGACTAAGATACGCGTTCAAACATAGGCTACTTTTTTTTTCAAAAATTGACCCCCATAATAGTCAAATGGGGGGTTGAAAGTCTGTATGAAAATCATCGTTCCGCTTTCACGCCTGACCCGCTGAACCGATTTTGTTGAAATTTGGTATTTATATAGTTAAAGACCCGCGTTCAAGTAAAGGCTACGTTTTTTTTGAAAAATCGACCCCCTAAATAGTCAAATGGGGGATTGAAAGTTTGTATGAAAATCATCGTTCCGCTTTCACGCCTGAACCACTGAACCAATTTTGATGAAATTTGGTATGTATTTAGTTTAAAACCCGCGTTCAAACATAGGCTACTTTTTTTTTTTGAAAAATCGACCCCCAAATTACTCAAATGGGGGGGGTGAAAGTTTGTATGAAAATCATCGTTCCGCTTTCACGCCTGACCCGCTGAACCGATTTTGATGACATTTGGTATTTATATAGTTTAAGACCCGCGTTCAAACATAGGCTATTTTTTTTTTCAAAAATCGACCCCCAAAGTATTCCAAATCATCGTTCCGCTTTCACACCTGAACCGCTGGACTGATTTTGATGAAATTTAATATGTATATAGTTTAAGAATCGCGTTCAAACATAGGCTACTTTTTTTCGAAAATCGACCTCCAAAAAAGTCAAATGGGGGGTGAAAGTTTGTATGAAAATCATCGTTCGGCTTTCACGCCTGAACCGCTGAACCGATTTTAATGAAATTTGAAATGCATATAGATTAAGATACGCGTTCAAACATAGGCTACTTTTTTTCTAAAATCGACCTCCAAAAAAGTCAAATGGGGGGGTGAAAGTTTGTATGAAAATCATCGTTCGGCTTTCACGCCTGAACCGCTGAACCGATTTTAATGAAATTTGAAATGCATATAGATTAAGATACGCGTTCAAACATAGGCTACTTTTTTTTTCAAAAAATAACCTCCAAAACAGTTAAAGGGGGGTGAATCATCGTTCCGCTTTTACAGCCTATCTAGACCGATTTTGATGAAATTTGGTATGTTTATGTGTATGGTAGTTTTAGTATTTTTGAACATGAAATTTTAGAATTAAATTTTGGTTAGTATGAAATAATCATTAAAACATTGGATTTTGAAAACTGCATCTTAAGGGCGAAAAATGAGGGTTGGAAGTTTGTATGAAACTTCGTTTTCTGATGGGCGTCGAAGTGCGAGAAGTCTTAAATATTGGTTAGTAAAAAAATCGTATCAGTTGCGGAAAGCAGGATGGCACTAAATAGGATGGGATGGGACAGGATAGGACTGGACGGGGCAGGACGAGACACAGCAGTTTGGGACGGGACGGAACAGAACGAGAAGAGACGGGACAAGACGGGAGAAGCCATTATGAATTTAAATCAAATATTAACTTAAAACAGTCCCGCACGATACGGGATTAAAAAATGGGTGAAATTTTATGGCATATCCTTATAATCAAAAATACATTTGCGCGGGCGAAGCCGCGGGCAAAAGCTAGTAATAAATAAAACAAACGGGGTGAGCTAAATAAAACCGTTTAAAAACGAATCTTTTCTCTTAACAATATTATTATAGAACTATGGTATGCGACTCCGGTCTGATCTCCGATAATCCCTTTATACAGGAACATAGCTTTGATGTGTTTTTACTGAATGTAAGTGCTAATCCCTTAGTCGCCTTTTATTATATCCAAAAAAAAAATATGAAATGGTAATTTCTTTTCTACATTGTCGGGTACCACTCGTCTCGCATTAATCACTAATATTGAAAATGGAAAATTTACAGAGAACATGTTATTTTCATGAAAATATCGCCTGTTTGCGATTCATATGAACTTTATTCACAAATTCACGGCTATATTATACACACTCACCATTAGTATAATTAATTCAGTTTCTATCAGCACTTTACTGATTGCAAACAAAACATTAATACAGTGCTACAATACATTTCAAATAGAACTGACATTTTGCAGAACACATATCGTACAAAGCTTTGTATCTCTAATTTTCATTAGTGTGTTGTTGGAGGTAAAATAAACTATGTATTACCTTGTGAAGAAAATGAAACCAATATACTTAGGTTTGTTTAATTTAAAATATTCGTCGCTATATTCACTGTATATGAGATTCATTTGAAAAGCCCTTTTATTGTCATATCCTTAATAAAAAAATTTTTGCTGCGTGCAATTTAAATTATTTTTTTCCTAATAAAATTTAAAGTATAATAACGCACTCCGGCATTTCCAGACTTAAGATTGCTTTGTAAAATATAATACTGTTAAGACAAAGCTAAAAGAATCATACATTTGTATTTGACAACTTTAAGTCTGCCTACTTTGGAATCGGACACGACAATATCCAAGTAACTAAATAAATATACTCGTAATATAAATAAAAAATAAAGTAACAAAGATCCGTGGTCATTGAGCGACTGAAAACCAGCGGGCTACTACTTTGTCTGCACGGCAGAATTTTCTTCTATGGCAAAGTTGTTACGACACCACATACCCGTACCGTCACACTAACAGAGTCCAGATACGTTACGTGCTCGTTCAATACCGGTAGTATTTATAAATAGAACAATACATATAGATGTATTATATACATATACAGGACAGATAACACAGATTAAGTTAGCTACCAAGTAAGTTCTAAACTTGTATTACGTTTTATAATAAATACGTATATAGATAAACATCCAAGACCCAATCAGAGATAGTTCGTTTCTCATCATGCCTTCGCCAAGATTCAAACCCGGGACCTCCGGTGACATAGACAAGCGCACTGCCGCTGCGCTACTAAGGCCAACAAATGCAATACAGCGCGAAATTTTAAAATCAACTTACAATATGTATATTTTTTAAGGGGTTCGGACGTCTGTTTTTTCTAATCGATAAGGTTCGGCGTCACAGAATGAATGATAGTCGTAAGATCAGATTAAAAATTAATCGTTACGAAGACTGAAACAAATGAAGCAGAAAATGAACGTCCTTTAGGAGTTTTAAATCTTGATTGTCAGCCAAAGCTTGATTAAGCGTTAAATTTTAAATTATTATCTCGGGTTTGTCCTGTCAATGGTATAATATTTTACAGCTGCATTTAATGCTCTGAGGTTTACGACATTTAGGGCCCAGTTGGGATAGTAAAATGTGGTCTGGAATTATAGAGGTTTTATGTATATTTAAAGCTTTAATTATGTGGTCTACCTGATACGTACATTCATCATCATCGCAATGGTTGTGCGTTTTTTTTGGTAGAACCAATCCTCTTTGAGTGAGAGAAAGAGTGGGACATAGATTGGAGTAATTCTAGTCGAAACTTCACTGATTCCATCAAAAGTAGACGTATAGATTGAATAATGGTTATACATTAACTTGTGCGGTGTAGTGCAGTAAGCTCGTGATGTTTTCTGTCACCGTTAAATCGTCAGTTAATATTCAAACAATTCTATGATATTTAGGTAGATAGCAGTTTCACCAGGTCATATGAACCATCCCTGTGGGAAGTCCCTGCCTAGTGGTTTCGGCTATTCATCGTCATCAGTCTGTACAGTAACGAAATTTTTTTTTATATATATATTTTATTGATAGTATATTTTACAATCAATTTATTTTATTTGTAAAAGAAGGTCATCAAAGGTATGTAACAACATACTTCAGAGAAAAAAGTAATTGATGTACGATCACCTAAGAACTCAGTTCTCTTGCTTAATAAGTAGTCTGTTAACCACTCAGTTACTTAAACTCTTAATTGTTTACAGCACAAGCCAAATAAACACATAAAAAAGATATGTTTGTACTCACCAATAATACAAGATAGGAAATGAACTGTGAAGAGGTAGACCACAGGGCGGCGCGCCATTTCAAAATTCCCGGTACGTCGCTCCTGTAACAAAAGACGCTATTAAAACCTCTCAAAGGGCCTTTTACATAGTGCTATTATACCGGTATACAAGTTTTTTTCCCCTGAATGAAAGGACGAAGTGTAAGACGTGGTCTGCTTTTGTTTTTCAGTTATGACTTGAATATCTATGGTGAAGCATTATTCGATTATCTCGTCTTGTTTTAAATTTGTACCTTAAAGCCCACTATTGACCACTAGATATCTTACATCATACACATCTTAAGATAGAGTGGTCCTATTAAACTGTGCCAAAAGTTAAACTAAATTGGCTCTTTTTTTTTAAATTGTTTGAAAAATCAAAGAAAATAACACGTCATTCAAAACCAAATGAGCAACCACTTTATAAACAGCTTAGAAGTTTGAATATTTTTATAGTTATTATTCAAAGCGACACCCGGGGCATTGCCCTCCAAACAAAAGCGTTAATAACCTCTCAAAGAGCCCTCACAACCTTCAGGGAGGGAAATAAAATGAACTAATCTAAAGGAAAGGGTAATTTTGTCCTCGTTAATGAGATGGCCATTATTTTTTTAATATAGATAAATTTCGGTCCAGACTAGGGACATTATAGAAAGATGGCAAAACAAAAGAGCGTTGTTGATAAAAATAAATATTTTGCCGACCTCACACAGGAGTTTAATTAGTTAATTGGGTCAATGTCTGAGATAAAATAAAATATTATCATACTTGTTGTAGTAATTGTCATGACAAAACACTATTATATTTTGTTCAAATTTCGTAACTTATACAGGTTGGTTTTCTTTTTTTTAAATGGTAGTATACTCTGAATTTTTAAAGTAGAAATTTTCAACAGTGCATTCACCGATAAGTGTGAAATTATGCATTGAGTTTAAAATGCACTCAGTCAACCAGAAGCATCACACGTTTATCATATAGGTCTTGAATATTTTGGTAAATCGAAGTATAAAATAGTAGTTGGTTTCTTTTAACTTTGAACACTAATATTATGTGTTCTCATACGTATGTTAATGAAGAAAATCTATGGCCTAATTTAAACAGGTCCCTATTAACCCTAATCCTACCTTCCCGAAGACGGCCCACGCACGCGTCACATTAATTTTGGTAAACAATTGCGTCATTGTTTCAAAGCATAAAGCAGGTGTATCTAATTACATAACTCAATTAATGAAGGATCTTATTTTGCCAGAGCAAAATAAAATAAACAATGCTGTGAAATCCCTACTTCAATTAACACGTTGTCTCGGTGACAGATTAACCACAACAAAGTAGGTAGTGTCTTATAATTAGCGCAGGCGGAGTACACAGGTTAAGTAACATAGTAATGCTGGTTAAGATGCTGGGAAAGTACATTTCTCTCAGCTTCTATGTTCGTCTGGGAGCGAAGAAAGAATATTGTGTGTGCCAGTTGCTTTGCTTAACGCGCAGATTGTAAAATTCAATCATGGAAAATGCTTAATGTCGATGGCCTAATAACATATGACTATACGATCCAGTTTCACATGGCTTTTTGAGGATGTTGGCTCAGCCTATCCTGTTAAAAATAACGATGGAATATAATGTATACTACTACATAGTATAAAGCAAAGTCGCTTCCCGTGTCTGTCACTATGTCTGTACGTATGCATGCTTAAATCTTTAAACTAGGCAAATCACTACGTTTAATTGCAACCCGTGCGCAGCCGGGGCGGATCGCTAGGAACAATATTTAGAAGAAGAGAAAGAATGGAATTAATTATTTTTTTCCTAACACACAGATACACAACTGGCGTCGCCTCTACAGAGACATAGAGATTAATCAAGCCCATAGACAGAAATAACTTTTTGCGGTGAAAGTAATATACATTATTACAAGCAATACTGGGAAGGGAAACAGTGTACAAGATTAGCGTGCTCGTAAAAAAAACTAATATGTTACACGAGGCTCAGCCAGCTTTGGAAGTTACTGATGAGATAAACCGTTCGTAATAAGATATTATATAAACTAGTTGTAGTCCGCAGCATTGCTTTAGTGGATTTTGTTAGCAAAATAACCTTATTTGTGGGTACAACAGGTCTTATTCGTATTGATAAACCAAAAATTCAATTTAATCAGCCCAGCGCGCATAACATCTTTCTAAAGATGAGTAAATAATAATATCTCTTAATTACAGACAAAATAAACTAATTTTACCTAATTAGAAACCTGTTCCACCTCATTTGTATTACAATAACAGTAATTTCATCGGAACTCCATCTCATCGCACTCTGAAAGCGTCTAATGAGACTCCATAATGACACTTAAGCGCTGTTCAGCATACAAACTGATACAGTTTCTTCAAAACACTCATTATCAGTGAATTAATTGAGAATCTGCTAGAGAAGACAATCCAAGATTTAAAGGATGCATTTTGAAATTAAAGGGAAATAAACAAAAATAAAATAATTATTGTCTACTAATCAACTTGGGGCGAAAATACATTTCTGTTTTAAACGCAATAACATTTGAAACGTTGGTCCTATTTTGACGACATCAAAAAGTATTTAGGATCTGTCAATAGAATTTTAAAGTTAAAAAGGTGATTTTCCCGATGGCTGATATTAATTATGGTTACATTTTATAAGTCCTAAATATTTATAATTTATAAAATTTTAAAATATTAACATTGTATTGTATTAGTCTTTAAAAAAGTTGGCTCTATCCCGCAAGGAATATAGGCTTGATTATATGTATGTATGACATTGTATGACTCTTTAGTCAATGACGGCCTCTGTGGCGCAGCGGTAGTACGCTTGCCTGTGACACCGGGGGTCCCGGGTTCGAATCCCGGCCAGGGCATGATGAGAAAAGAACTTTTTCTGATTGGCCTGGGTCTTGGATGTTTATCTATATAAGTATTTATTATAAAATATAGTATCGTTGAGTTAGTATCTCGTAACACAAGTGTCAAACTTACTTCGAGGCTAACTCAATCTGTGTAATTTGTCCCAAAAAAAAAAAAAAAAAAAAAAAAAAAAAAAAAAAAAAAAAAAAAAAAAAAAAAAATGTCAGTGTGAATAAATCTTTGGAAGGGTTGCTTTTTTTCTAAATATTATTATATAATAATAATATACATACATACATATGATCACGTCTATATCCCTTACGGGGTAGACAGAGCCACCGTCTTGAAAAGACTGATAGGCCACGCTCAGCTGTTTGGCTTAGTGATAGAATTAAGATTCAAATAGTGACAGGTTGCTAGCCCAACGCCTAAAAGAGGAATCCCAAGTTTATAAGCCTATCCCTTAGTTGTCTTTTACAACATCCGTGGGAAAAAGATGGAGTGGTCCTATTCTTTTTTGTAATGGTGCCGGGAACCACACGGCAAATAATAATATACAATTTATAGATGTAAATAGGCTAATTATTTCTCTTAATAAACAGTAGAATTAATAACCGCGTTCCTTGTTTCTTTACTATCTGAGGCCGGAAGCTGGTTATTGACTCAGCAAAAAAACACAAACCTTAAAAAATAAAAACAAAATTTATTTTTATCCGCTGTGTCTAAAGTGCAAATACAAATAAAATGTAAAAATTATAGATCTATGTTTTATCAACTAGTAAATTCTAGTAATAATACTAACTCTATGGTTAATACAGTTTACTAAGGAAACTTTAGCAGCGCTGAAACTTAAACTGGTTTCAAGTTTTAGAACACTTTGTTCTCAAACAAAGACGTCGATCGGTTTTAAATAATTATTACTTCTTGAAAACACGAAGAATTGAAAAGAGAACTCAAATTAATGGACACTTAAAGTAATAGACATTTTGAAATAACATTTTGATCATATCAAAATATAATGTATTAAAAATATTTTATTAACATCTTAATGTTAAATAATAGGGCAAAATAATTTTTGTTTCCTTACAAAAAAACTGTGATGATTAACTTAAATTAATTTCAGCAACACCCTTGATAATGACAATTTATCTTCAAAGTACAAAATTAAATGATTTTTTTTTTAGCTCAAACTGAAATCCACAAGACTGCGTATTAGGTACGATTACAATATTTTTCTTTGAATACGTTTCATTTCCCCAGTACTTTTGAAATGGGTTTTTTGTCATTTGCGAGAAAAATTTTCATATTACGGAAAATTGAGAAGATATTGTATCCTGACACATACACTAGACTATTACATATTGAAACCTTTCCCTTTTTGGAGAGTGCTAGAAGCATGAAAGTATATTATGGTAATCTACAATTTCTTTTAACACAAATCACGCATCTTTTCTGGAGGGATAGGCAGATATTTCTTTCGTTTAATCCGTAGATTAAGGTAAGAACTACATCTCTTCATTTGTCATGATTTCTGCATACCTCTATCGCTTCATCCAAATACACAGATAACTCTGTTCATGCACGTTTGTGTATTTTGGGTACTCTTGACCTTCTTAATTTACTTTAAGTTTACGCAAAAAAAGCGAGGTGAGTAATTTTTCGTTGCATACACTGAAACCACGTACCAACGACAAATTGTTTCATTTTCCCAGTACCGAGCGTAATGGTTGTTGTGTAATGGACGGCGACGATCCAATTTGTATGTCTGTGATTCATGGACCTCTGAAATAATGGTGTATTTCTGGTTGCTGAGTTTTTTAAACTAATGTAAGTAAAAGCATGTCAAATAACTTTTAGTGCTGCCATGTTATTTTTACAAACAGCGGGAGAGATCTTTGAGGATCATAGCAAGTGGAAATCCATAGTCTCAGCCTATCCCAATGAGTAACAGTTTGCCCACGAGAAGATCGCGTTTCACGGACGCACATTCACTTTCGTAAAAAACGAACCGCTTCTTTCGATATCCTCATTGTTTTAAGTCAGTTTTCTAAAACCTCTTCTCCTAAGTGTAACAAACACTTTCCTGAAAATCGCATCAAAATTAGTTCAGCGCAATGCAAGATAATCGCAGACATACATACAGATTTTGAAGGCAGTAAAAAGTGTCATTCTTTTATCGCCCAGCCCAAACCGGTGAATTTACGTATATAATTATTTCTATCAATATTAGTATGCAGTAGGTTATTTTTGTATCACGAAAAAACCTTTTTTCCCATCAATTCAGCAAATTACCTATGTCACCTACAAACATTCATTATTATAATACCTCACAGTCCGTTCATAAGCGTGGAGGGGGAAATGAAACAATTTGTCGCAACCGACATTGGTCGCGCAAACAAGACCGATGGCTTTCTACCTCAATTTATCATCGTACTTACCTTAGCCTCGATTTATTTTAGTATAAACAAAATATTATACTTAATACAAATGAGAGTAGTTTCGCAATATTATGCTTTTATGAAAGTAAAAAAACAGGCATTTACCCAGCACTTAGATACAAATATTTACAGACTAAAAAAGTTTGGGTACTTTTACGTTATTTTTTGCATGAAATAATAATAAATTATTCTTACTCTAGTAAGTCAGTAACTTAACAATTTTTTTATTGACAGTTTAGCTCAAAAAAATTGAAATAGAGGATTTCTTTTTATATGGAACTACATATAAAAAAAAATCCTCTATTTCAATCCTAAGTATTTACCATTAGGGAAATTCAAACTTTGGTAGGCAATTGTATTCTCTCTCACTCGTTAATCAGGCAACAGTCACTATTTATAAATTAAATTTGAATATCAAAATAATTTTCCCGCTAATTGTCATTTAATTCTTCCAAATAATTATCATACAAAACCCATTTTCAAAATACTTGGTCGTTTTCCCCATAATTTCAAGGCTGCCAATACTTATGTACGAAAGGGAGGCGCTATCTATTACGAAATTAGAATTTCCCTTTCTCGTTGGAATAAAATTTACCCCAATTTATTTCAGAATGACCAGCTGATTGCCTACATTTCGCGGATTTAATTTGAAAGGTTATTTCTGATGTTAATTAGGTCTGGTATCTTTGGAACCTTCAGTAAAGTTCTTGATTTATACGGACAGAAATAAGGAATTAAGATTGTTATAAGTAATGTTGTTACCATATTAGAAAATATATAAAAGAAAGTGGTGTTAGAGCAAAAAACATTATTTTTTGTTTTCTTATGAATCCACAGATTTTATTTCCATACTACATAATTTCAATTGTTTTATATAAGCAACAAGAAAGTTATCGAGATAATAACGAAAATAAAGAAAAAATACTAGAACATTATCACGAACTCTACGTTCACATCGTACTTCTACTAAATGGAATAATCTGGCATTGTCTATAACGACATTAACAACCATTTTTTTTATTTCAGATTCTTATCTACCCTTGACAGTCTACTAGAGTTCTATTTTATTTCAAATGATCAAAAGAAATATCTTAAGTGCAAAAAATATTTCTGACGTCACCAAAATAAAATGCCTTTGCACAATCACGGGCGGTCTGTCCCCCAAAGGACATATTCGACCCGGTTTGCCCGCGATAATATTATTATGATACGGAAACACTGACATACTTTATCATTCCACGGACAATGGCGTGGTTCAGAAAAATGTGTTCTTGTATACATACTGTCGCCTGCAGCGCAACGTGACACCCTGTTCAAATCAAAATCAAAGTCAAGTTTCAATGCAGGCGACTGTACCTAGACTAGATAAACATATTTTTCACGGATGATCTTAATAAATTGATTGAAGAAACGTTAGACTAACTTCTTTTTAGAAAACAAGTATAAAACGAGATTTTTCTACTTTGGCAATAAAATATTGACGTTTTATTTGTAGAAAAAAGTCTAATTTTGAAAATGGATTATGAAGTTTTGTATGAATACTTGACCATGTATTCATATATCCATACTACTTTATCATGCATTTTAGCAGAGACAATATCTTTGGCTTTATTCACATTCATCATTCTTTTCATAGAAGCTTGTTGGTATGGGTTCCTTAATACTTTTCACCATGACGTCCCTGACTGAGATTGAACGGACAAGAGAGTATTAAAATGTACGTTAATTATTAAAAGCCACCTGTATTACATCAAATGTTCCATATTCCGACGAATAATCTTGATTAAGGTCGTATTAAAATGTTTAATATGCAAGTAATACGTTTAAAAAGTAATTTGGCGGAAGGTTTACCGGTAACCCTTGGGCTTTAGACTTTGATGTATAAAATGCATACATTTTAACATCCAATAATCCTTATAACCATCGGCTTAAAGGTCACGTACAACCAAATTTGTATCCAGTTTTTAGACGTTGTACGTTTTATTTGAATATTTAGAATGAACACATGTTTTATTTTTGTAACAGATTTGGGATGGAAGTGTCTACAAATAATAAATCACTGATTTTATGATTTAAACACCTGAATAACATAACGAATGATATATTTTTAACTTACATTATGAAAATGTACCTTATCTGAGTTTAGATCAATTTTAGATAATCTATCTTATAATCGTAAAAATTAGGTCATCACATCTTTGTTTCAAGTTGACGTCACTAAGTTATACCTTTTATCCTGTCTTGAAAAAAAACCTATTTCAATCTTAATGTTAGAAGGCCTAGAGACGAAAGTGCCTTGATCAAATCGTCGTCCTGTAAAAAGAGTCGAGTCTTCTAAGCCTAATTATATATATTCGAATTTAGAATATATAGTCAAAGTCAAAATAATTCAGATATTTTGACGCTGAAATGTGAACATAAAACTTTATAGTAAGAGCTTAGGTCGAGTTCTACATGAAAAGAGATATTAAAGTGCCAAGCCGGTTAATCGTATCGAGAAATGGAGGTCACCTATAAACATAAAATGTAACCAATGACCTGAAAAGTGCAGTAAGTCGTATGTTGGTTATAAACACTGTTTTCCAAGATGATTTATTTATTCCAACAAAATTTTATCATTCTTTTCTGATTCTGTATGGAACAATCTTATAGTTAGTTTGAATTGGTATTCACATTGACCATTTGTTTATTATTCCTTAGTTCTTAGTGCGGTACTAGTATATTCAGTGTAGGTATTCATATGTTATATTATATTTTAGTACCGCGTACTAATATATTAGTACGACGTTTAGAATTAAGAAAAAAATATTTTGATTCTATGGCTTTAACTTAAATAAATATTGAAATAATAATTAAAATAGAAGCCCTAGAATAAAATACGAGTAGTTTTTAAATTCATTAATTTTATATACCACTAAAAAGGCATCGGATTACAGTTGTATACTACCATATGGTCTCGACAAGTTAATATGAATTAGTATGAGACAAGCTGACTCGGTAAAACTTTCGGCGAAGTTGCGAAGGTCATACGTCATTTCTTTGGCACTGCGTAGAATGGTACAAATTGTAGAGAGGATTATAAATCATACGACAAAGAATACTGAAGCAGATAAATAATTGGTTCTGTCCGTTAAACAAGTAAAAAAGTGTGTTGTAAGAAAAATTAAGAAACCTTTAAGAGGTCGTACCTAGTAACTTTCATTAAAAAAATAATGCCTTGGTCTTGTAAAGATTGTTCGTAGAGACTACTTATAATGATCGTTACTTAATAATTCGCTTCGTTCATTCATTAATCTTTTCAAGCTCGTAAGGTTAGGGTTCTCTTGACCTGAACACCACACCGATTTCATCAAGGTACTCTTGCAAAGTTCCGTTTATACTGGACACCTTTTATTTTATACCATGAATAATTAGGCTAAATAAATACATTCTGTCCTAGAATCTAGACTATATTTATTTTGTATTGGAATTAATTCTTACTATTTTGTCCTTTCGTACATTGTACTTGATAAGAGTTTTACGGAGGAAAGTCATAAAACAAACAAGACAAAAATCGGGATCAAGAAATAAACCTTTATGCCACCTTTACCTACTTTATGTGCCCACCGTGGGTTCCACAACGAAACTTTTTTATTTCTCTCATCGTTCTTGGTCACGGAATCATAGAGTGAAGACTGTGAAGTATTCTTCATTCACTTAGGTCCTTACCTACTTATATACTTTTACGTTTCTATGACGAATAGACTTAAAAACTCCGGGACCGAAGTTGATGAAATTAAGGTTATAAATTCAGAATTAAATAGACTGTGACAAAATATATAAAAAAAAAACGTTATAGCTAGAACATAGTTTGGAATATTAATTGTTTGATTTTTAAAATTACCATCTATTAATGATATACTCGTACGATCTTTTATTTTTACATTATACACATTAAATTAATAATACTCAGCATCAAACAGGAACATATCTTCGCATTTATCACAAAATATGTAACGTAAATTTTTTCATTCGTGTTTCATAGCGAATTTTACGCTTGAAAAATGTTCTGTAACTCACGTAAGTCACTCCTATATTGCACTATTTCTCACTGCCACAACCCCTGCTATAGCTACCATTTACAGGAACAATATGTCGCCTGGTTATAGTGAAAATGTTCCATATAAGAACCTGATACAACGAAAATTTTAGATTTCTTTGAAGAACTCATACTCATTTTGAAATTACAACAAACGATTTCTTATTTTTGGAAACAAAACAACGGACGAAAAAAACCTAAGTTTTTTTTAAATTTGAATAATGAAAATAATGGAACAGTATGATTAGAAAGAAGTAAAGATAAAATTCAAACTAAATTCCCATTTCATACATGCCGACCGCAGTGTAATTTAAACCCAGTCTTTATTTTTTTGGATCGGATATCTTAATCGTCTACCACCGATGTTCAATCATAAAATAATCGTACAATAAATTATTGGCAATGTTTTCCTTACCGTGTATTTGTACTCAAAGTATTTTTATTTATTTAACATTAAACGAAAAATGTTATTACCAATTGTTTCGGCCAACAATATTAATCAGTGTGTAATATAGAGAACATTTCAGTGCATGTTATGAATCTCATGCTATTTTCACATTTAATATTCGTAATAGGAGTTTACAGGAATCGTAAGCTTAAAAGCAAAATGGAATCTATTAATAAATTCCATTATTCAATTAAATGTTATGTTCCTAGTAATGGAACACAATAATGTTGATTGGTTTCCCGTAATATGGATTTAACTAATTAAGACATATATTTTGTCACAGGTTTTTCCAAAATGGAAATTTAAAAAAATACTTCGTTAGTGTCGGTTACGTCATTATAGTATCGCTAAAAAATTTTGCGGTAGGTATACCTGTAATATAGAAGATATACTCTTTTTCACAATTGTCCACTTCAATATCATAAAATAAAATAAAAAAAATGTCCTAAATTTAGCATAATGGCAAATGCAATCTCTTTCAGATTATCTTTGGCTTGGGAGGAATAATACATAGACGACGGTGCAATCTTAAAGAATACCTTATACTTTAAACGATCTTACTTATTTTTCTGTCAAAAACCACACGGCTCCTGTGTTGCTGGTACAAACACATGAATATCTCATATATATATATATCTTTATGAAACACAACACCAATTACTTTAGTTTACTGGTAACTCATTATCGTCTCATTAAATCTATTAATCAATACATCAACATTATACATATTTGCTTACCTAGAGATTCCGATGATGTTTAGAAGGATGATTTTAGAACTATTCCCCAAATACTGAGGCTCAATCTTTGCCAAAATTTGAACAAAGCATAGCAAGTTCCAACCATCCACTCAGTTTTTGGCAATAAGCTTGGCACGAACAAAAGGTACATTACACACTCTTTGTTACAAAGTATTGCATTGATTCACATCTGCATTATGTGGCTATCTTTTCTGTGTAACAGGAAAAGGAGACTGACATGTCTTATCTATCAATCATCATCGCCCTGGCGTTTCTCCCGGTTGCGCCCTTACTGAGAACGATTGTTATTTTCTGGTGACCTTGCTAGATGGCGGCAGATTATACTTTACTTGCTATATTCAAGATTGCGGTAGTCTCTGCCTACCCCTCCGGGAAAGAGACGTGATTTTATGTATGTATGTATGTATTAAGTAAAAAGTAGAAAGTAATACCAAAATTATCTAGTTGATATTATATTGATGTTGAAATAAATTAATAACGATACAAGCCACAAGATTATGTTACCCCTAAGCAAGTTGGGAATTCATATGGAATAATACCAACTCAACGATACATTTCTGCTATTAATTTAGCAGGATTTGAACCTGGTGCTGGAGAGTTCTTTAACCTTTCTTATTTGTATTGATCATCTAAAAGTAAATTTTATAGGCTCAGTTCAAAGTCAATTTGTTTATACATAAAAAAAAAAATCTCTTTAAAAATTGGTAATTATTATAATGGACACATATATAACTACTATGTGTAAATAGCTTACACTATTGACTTCACAGTCCTATAAAATTGATGCTATAATAATAAAATGTACCGCGATTCGTGACCAGAAAAGATTCGCTGCCCACCACTGAATTTTTAGCACAGATAAAGGATAGGTAATGGAACCCTTTTCATAGAGAAAGTGCTCTAAATGACTTCGCGAGGGTTTTATAGCTACGATATTTTTTAAAGAACTAACCAAACCCTTATTCGCACAGATCAAAGGATAATTTCAAAATTTTCACTTAAAATGATAACATGGTTTGTACTTAGACATCATCTTTATGCTTAAAGTATTAAAGATTCACAAGGTGAGTTTGTATCAGAAGGTGAGTGGCAGAAATACCAACACCAAATAAAACCGTAAAAATAAAGATGCGATCCGTAATCTTGAAAAAATGATGCAATTCATAATACGCCCCCAATTCTACACAATATGAAGGAGATTTTCGATCATAAGTCATATTCCAATACTATGGAAAAAGATAACTAGAACCTCATCCATAAACACAATATTACATTTATACGTACACTAATCGCGCCTTATCCCTGGATCTGCCTACCAAGAAATCACATAGTACCACTTGCTACTACGAATATCCATATATACTCGTACATACATATACATACATATATATACATATCATCACGTCTATATCCCTTACGGGGTAGACAGAGCCAACAGTCTTGGAAAGACTGAAAGGCCACGTTCAGCTATTTGGCTTAATGATAGAATTGAGATTCAAATAGTGACAGGTTGCTAGCCTGTCGCCTAAAAAAGAATCCCAAGTTTGTAAGCCTACCCATTACGACATCCATGGGAAAGAGATGGAGTGGTCCTATTCTTTTTTTTATTGGTGCCGGGAACCACACGGCACTCGTACATACGTTTTCAATCTACCCATGCGGGGAAAAGGCGTATGATAATATCATATAATCCTTCAATAAAAAATACATATTTAACCTCAAGTTAAATCTCTCAATAATTGTGTTATCCCTATTAATAATTATTATAATTTAAAATCATCGCTTATAATTATGGAACTAATTCATTAAATTAATTAGTCAACATGACTTCATTGAACATATTCAGTGATTTTGTTACTGCACTTTCGTGCTGCATATATGCATGCTTATGATAAAATAGTTGAACGAAACAAGCGACCTATATTTTGTAAAGGCAACTATTATGTGTAGTACACGAATGAAGATTTATGATTATTATTTATTTCATACATATTCATAATGAAATGGGATAAAATTGGCCACAGAAGGTCTTGGATTTGCTTATGCTAGGTTCATTTCCGTGGCGCGCGGGAAGATCTTGACAACTAGACCTACATGTTTTTTTTTTATTGGTCCAAACGCTTTCTAAGCCTATTATTCACCATGTAAAAAAAAAACAGCCAGATTGGTAGAATAATTGCGGAGATATTGCATTTGGTAGTATGTGGATAACTCGATAATTAGGGTTTATTTCTTGACAAGACTATATATCAATTTTCGAATTCTCAGAATTTTTGTGAATATTATTACAAGTTGTTTTATCAAGTTACGATCTGAAAACAAATGAGGTTCCTAATCTGATATGTGATTTGTTCCTTTAGGAATTGTACCTCCCTCCCTGATGTAAACTGATAAAACGAATTAATCAGTTATACTCGATTTATATCATACGTACGTTATTTAATATTTTGATTAATACATTTAAAATGTATTTATTGTTTTACATTAAATTGATATATTCAGATAATTAGTTAATCTAACGCAAGTATAATTGTTTTCTAGTTTGGTAGGTACATTACTTTGATCAATCTCACAATATTTTTATATTTTAATAAATATTGACTTTCGTACTAGCTGTTGTCCAAAGCTTCGCCCGCGTTTAAAGTAACTAACATCAGGCTCCATCAGTAAAAAAAATGAAAATTTATATCCTTATATTCCATATGATTTTTTAAGTACAATAATAAAACCAACACGAAACACATGAAGCTTTGAGCTGTTAAATCCAGGCATTTAGGCAGGGCGTGAAGAAAAGCGGCTTCTGAAACGGTGTCAGTTAGCTCATCGCGTATTAAAAATAAAAGCTCCAGTCCTTTCTCATTGTTATTTTTTACGATCTTCGCGAGAAAACAAACAGCTGGTCCCTTCATGTCTTCTCACGGTTCAGCATGGAAATTCAATTTGGAAAAATTCTCATAGTTACTAAACGAATGATGGAATTATTTTGCTATCCGTTGTGGCAAATTGCAAATTCATGTTGCAGACATTAGTCTTCATTAAGTAAAATGTTTTTGTCGTGCAAATTGTATTTTTAATGTTATTTTTTTATATCATAGATATTGCGACCTGATTTTAACACTCTGTCAGTGGGGTACGGCTAAGCGTGGATTCATATTGATATAGTTATTATTGTTATTTAAACCTTCAGTATGACATCAAAATAAAATATCAAGTCGCTTAAGATTTTTTCCCTCTTCATGAGGGTTCGGTTCAGATTTAAACTAATATACGTCATTACTCCCAAAACAGTACATGGCTGCTATTTTAGACGTTAGGTAAGAATGCTCTTTAGGAAAAGTAAGAATTCGAATATCTACACTACGTACACATCTTATAAAGGTGTGAAATACAACTGTGCACTGTTTTCTCGACATTTGTCTTGTCACAGGTGCACTATCCTTTATGTAAATCACACTTGCTTTCTCTAAATCTCCTCTGGGAATTCTCTGAGAGCATGACATTTCAACTATAGCATTGAAAGCTTTCTTTTTACTGAGATAGTGCAAAGGCTTCGAAATAAAGCATAGATTGATTTTTGTGGAACTAAAAGTTATTGGTTTTAGGTACTTATTAAAAATGTGCACGACAGTTAAAGATTCAGTGATTCTTCAAAAGTGTTTAACTTACCTATAATATAAAATTTTCTAAATCAACTCGACTGGTGCTCTAATACATTTAAGATTACCTTCTTTTAAAAGTAAATTACATTTAATTAGTCAGCAAATTGTGCTATCTACTTTTCATGGATATCAAAAAAAAGACTTCATCAAGTATAAGCATCAATATAAATTGTACGTTGTAAGGAACAAATTTAAAACTCAAAAGTACATACAAACTTGAAACCTGTCATACAGTCTAGGTCAAGTAAACTCGCAGGGAAAACATTGTATAAGATACAGTTCATCAATGCCGTTTTTATCCGAATCCCGTCATGGTAGGAAAGTTGAGGCAATCCATTTCAGTATATTATTAATGCGTTATATTAATCATGTCAGATATCGCCCGGTCATAATTTGTTTTATGTCACAATAGTCGACGCCTTTGAGTATTAGGCTCATTTTATTATTAGCAAAAGTGCGTGCCATGAAGAGAATATAACGTGATTACGTAATAGGAGTACGTACACGAGGCCAATCAGAAAGTTTTGTGAAATAAAGTTTATGACTAGAAATATAAGTATATATATATTTTTTTTTAATATCCGATTATACCTATGTATAAGTGCCTAGCCTTCCAGGAAAGAGCCATGATATTATATTTGTGTACCATTTATGCTATTAAAAATCTTTTAAATCTGGAGAACTCTGAGTTTCCAGCAGAATTTATTACATATCTCTTATACTCTTTATATTTATGTTTTACTAGCTGTGCCCGCGACTTCGTCCGCGTGGAATAGTTATTTTGGGCATCATTGAAGCCCCTGTTTTTTTCACATTCTCCATTATTTCTTTGCTCCTTATAGTTGCAGCGTGATGTTATATAGCCTAAAGCCTTCCTCGAAAAATGGTCTATTCATCGCAAAAATAATTTTTCAATTCGAACCAATAGTTCCTGAGATTAGCGCGTTCAAACAAACAAACTCTTCAGCTTTAATATACACTAGCTGTGCCTGCGACTTCGTCCGCGTGGAATAGTTATTTTGGGCATCATTGAAGCCCTCAAGGATGCTCCTTCCACGATTTTTTTCACATTTTCCATTATTTCTTCGCTCCTAATAGTTTAATAGTTGCATCTAGACGTTATATAGCCTAAAGCCTTCCTCGATTAATGGTCTATTCAATACAAAAATAATCTTTCAAATCGAACCAGTAGTTTTTGAGATTAGCACATTAAAAAAAAAACAAACAAACTGTTCAGTTTTATAATATTAGTATAGATAAATCTAAGTGCCTATTTAAACTAAAAATAAATATTCTAATAGAATTATAACCAGAAATATGTACCTACAACTACAAAAGAAAAAGAAATGAAAATAAAGTTGAAACGCCTGTGCAATACTGTCTTGCCGTCGTCGCCGGGTCTTCCCATACTCCCTTAGTGGAGTCGGAGTAGATTGGTTTTTGGCAGGGCTTTTGGCCCTCTTCAATGGCATCATCGCTGCCTACGACTGTAGGCAGGTCGATGGGGCGGCCGTAACGGCCTGGGTCTTCACGTCTTCATACACTGGGAGTTCCCATCAGCGGCGGCGTCGTCACTGGTTGACGACGTCAGCCGCAAGGCAGCGAGGAGAGGGGAGAGGACCCGACGGCCCGGAGGGAGCGGAGTGGAGCGGCGCGATGCCGCGCAGGTGGCTGTGTGATGTCGCGTCTGCCCTCTCGAATATCTAGGTTCTCCCACTTCAAGTCCCTGAGCATCGTCGAGTTCCTCACGTAGCGCGGGGCTCCGACGACTGCTCTGAGACTTTGGTTCTCTTGGGCTCTGAGTCTTCTCCTGTTGGTCTCAGAGCAGAATGCGTACCACGCCGGGGCCGCGTACGTGAGGCGGGATCTGACGTACGTTTGGTAGATCCCGAGCTTTGTCCTCAGGGGGAGGCTGGAAGAGAGAACTGCGTGAAGTCTCCCCCTAGCTGCCTTGGTCATGAAGCTTGCGCTCGCCTCCTGCCCCTTTTATACCCTGCCTCCGCTAGCCGCGTCGAGCGCGGCAACCGTTAAGCAAAAATAATCCTTATAGCATGATTCAGTATTTACGCGCGATGGCTTGTTAGGGTATTTTATTTCATGTATAAGTTTGGTGTTCCTATACCGATTTCGATGATTCTTTTTTTATTGAATAGGTACTTATATTAATTTTTAAGAATTATGAATGAGTGTGAGTGTTATTGGTATTATAAACATCAGAGTAAAGAAATATAATCAGAAATCTACGAACTGCTAAGCTATTAGGAATTACACGTGTTATTGTGAGTCAACCATAAAAGATAGACATATGCTGTCTTGGGATATTTTTTTAATAATTTTATGAAGTATATTTCCGTTATACATGGTTTTGCTGTATCTTTAACCATTAAGGCTGCACACGCGACGGAAGCTTAAAAAATCAAGTAACTTCTCCCGTTTTCCCAACATTTCCTTTCACTGCTCTTCTCCTAGTGATTGTAGCGTAATGAAAAGTATACTATAACCTGCTCAGGAGTATGAAGAATAACTGTACCAAGTTTCGTTAAAATCCGTCAAGTAGTTTTTGTTTCTATAAAGAACATACAGACAGACAGACAGACAGACAGACAGACAGACAGACAGACAGACAGACAAAAATTTTACTGATTGCATTTTTGGCATCAGTATCGATCACTAATCACCCACTGATAGTTATTTTGAAAATATATTCCATGTACAGAATTGACCTCTCTACAGATTTATTATAAGTATAGATGAGAGAAGACTTTTCAGTCTTTCGTCCAATTTATTAGTTGGGAAATTGCTTACTAAAGACATTTTTAATGATTTATTCAAATTAACATAAAAAAAAATATAACGAAATATCTTAAGTTTAAAACAGTGGTCTACAGTGAATTTGTTGAGATGTGGAACTGATAGAAAAATAAAAGAAAGGCTATTACTTTATAGATAGATAGAGGTTATACAGACTTTCTAAAGGTTCCAGTGGCGTGTGTTAATTCCTACTATTAATAAAAGATCAAATCACAGCGAAAAGATTGAACGATAACAGGAAAAATAATCAACTTATTTTACGAACATCAGGGTAGTACAAAGAAAAATGACAAAGTTACCTTTTTATCACCACAATTTGTCTGCAGCCGGCCTAACAGCCGTTAAAAATTGACGTCATAATGGTACGACACCATTCTTCACTTCACAATATTGCCAACAAGCAAATCGATCCATCATAAAGCTGTGTCTATATTATCCTACGCCATTGTTACGCAGTAAGGATATAAATCAAACGGAACGTTGAAATACAGTTCATTGAACCTAATGATACTAAGTCTAAGGGTTATTTTATAAGGGCTTGTAACTTTTTACTTAATTTTTTATCAGATATTTGCAATTTTATTAAATTATATATTTTAGTGCAACATGTTTGTTTAATTTTATATCTAATGATAATTTTGTCTTGTTTTCTTACTACTTTCTACTTAAAAAATAGTAAATCCGAAAAAAATGTGTGTCACTCACGCAAAAACTACTGAATGGTCTTAAATTTAACTTTGCAGTAATAAAGCGTAAACATTGGAATAAAGTTATAAGTTAAAATTTATAGATACTTAAGGTGGACAAACTCGCGGGAAATAGGTAGTACATTAATATATTTATCGCACTGAAACAGAACCCGCTCTAAAAAAAACTAGAAAGCCATATTCTGTTGGATTGCTTAACTTTTAAATTGATATTCAGATTGCCATATTAACTTTTCTATGAAGTAAATCAAAATCAGTATAATAGGCATCACTTATAAAGAAAACGAATTATAAAAATAATGAAATAACACACACCTTAACTTAAGTTCCATTGTACTAGAGGTTACTTCAAATTGAGATCTCAATTTAGATTCGAATAATCTTGATTTACATACTCTATATGAGAGCTTCTCTCACTAAAGACAAAATAAACTGGGGATATTGCTTCAGAACACACCGAATATACCTGTATCTCAATATAACCTGCGCACTGCGGCAAAGCGTCACCAAAATGGAGAGATAGGGGCCTTAATAAGTGATAAATGATCTGGTGCATAGTATTTTGGCTTACTGCATAGGGTTTGCTTATGAATAAATTTTAACGAAAATAAAATCATTATTGCATGTGTCAGCGTCCTTATTTTTTTCTCAGATCTTTACCGACGCCGTTTGAGACTCGGAATCGGTTAACATTCAATTTTTTTTTGATGTGTTTGTTTTAATACTAAATCCTTGTGTGATGTGTGAAAACTGACATACTTTGCCGACACTTCGTAAAATGTGGGAAAAGGTAACGACAAAGAGGTTTTAATACTTAATACCTATAAGTATTTATATATTTGAATTTTCTTGGAATGGTTTTATTTTTCTCATTAATTATTACTGTGATGTGATGTGTGAGTTCTGGAATAGTGTAAGAGAAGTATTGAAAGTTACCAAGCCAAATGAGAAGATTATTATGTTAGGTGATTTTAATGGATGGGTGGGTGTAAAGCGTGATGGATATGAAAAGGTCCTTGGTGCGTTTGGTGACGAAAAGGTGAATGATAATGGAAGAAGTGTATTAGAAATTTGTCTAGAGTGGGATCTTTTTGTGTCGAACTCAATGTTTCAACATAAAGAGATCCACACCTATACAAGAGTGGAAGGTAGGTATTTTAAAAAGTATGATAGACTTTGTGATTGTAGATGAAAGATTGAAGAACAAAGTGCTGGATACCCGTGCATATCGCGGTGCTGGCATTGACTCGGACCATTTACTGGTGATATCCCGGATAAGGGGTATCTTCAATCGCTGGCGGCACAGGGTAAGGGAGCAAACCAGCGCTTTGGAAAGAGTGAAAGTAGAAAATTTGCAAGATATGGATGTAGGTAAGAAGTATATTAATAGACTGAAGGATGAAATTGAAGATTTAGATGAGAGGAGCAATATTGAAGATGGATGGAAGGAATTTAAAGAAAGAATTGTGAAAGTAGCTGTTGAAGTGTGTGGTGTAAGTAGAAGAAGGAAAGGGAAAAATCACAAAAATACGTGGATGAGTAAAGATGTGCAAGAACTTGTGCGATTAAAGAAGAAAGCATGGCTGGATTTGTTAGCAGCAAAAGCTAACTTAAGAATGCAAGAGGTTATAGATGAGGATGTGAATGAAGCACGTAAGGAATATAAAAAAATGAAAGATTTGGTTAAGAAAGCTGTGATTAGAAAGAAAGAAGAGTATAAAGAGGATTTTGATAAAAGGCTATCAGAAGACTTTCAGTCAAATCTGAAAGTATTCTGGAAATCCGTATGGTCAGCCCGAGGAAAAACTATAACCAGAGAGCTGACTAGGATCAGATGCCAGGATGGTAGCGTTGTGAAAGGAGAAGAATGTGTACTAAAGATATGGAAGGACTATTTTGAGAGTTTATTTGAAAAAAAGGAAGAAAATAAGAAAGAGTTCTGCTATAGCGAAGAAAAAGAGAATGAGATGGAAGGCGAAATTGAAATGTTTGAAATTGTGGAAGCACTTAAGAGTATGAAAGCGGGTAAGGCTGCCGGGTATGATAGAGTGTCGGTCGAGATGCTTAAAGCAGGAAAAGGCGTCGTAGCTAGACAGTTGTACTGCCTTTTCAATTTGTGTTGGAGAAGCGGCCGAGTACCAAAAGATTGGTGTAAGGCTGTTATTGTGCCACTTTACAAAGAAAAAGGGTCACAACTGGACTGCAAAAATTATCGTGGTATAACCCTGCTTAGCGTCGTCGGCAAATTGTATGCTAAGGTATTGATTAATAGAGTCAGGAATGAAACTGATGACAAAATATGGGATGCTCAAGCGGGATTTCGAAAGGGAATGGGATGTACTGATCAGGTCTTTTCTTTGCGGTGCATAGCCGAAAAGTTTTTGGCCAAGAGTCAAAAAGTCTATTGCAGATTCGTGGATTTGGAAAAGGCCTATGACAGAGTTGAGAGGAATGAATTGTGGTCAGCACTTTCTATGCATGGGGTGAGCAGTCTCTTGATACGAGCACTGAAATCCTTATATGAGGATTCGAGTGCTTGTGTCAGGATAAACGGAGCGCACACTGAGTGGTTTAAGATTGAGAAAGGTGTTAGGCAGGGATGTGTTGCGTCACCGTGGCTGTTCAACCTATTTATGGATAGTTGTTTGACAGATTTGAAAGAATCTGAAAGTGGATTAAGGATGAATGAATTACTCGTCAAATGTCTGCTCTATGCCGACGATCAGGTTATACTGGCGTCATCAGCGGAGGAGTTACAGGAGATGGTAAACTGTATGCATGAAGCTTTAAAAGAGAAAGGAATGAAAGTGAACGTAAGTAAAACTAAAACACTGGTTTTTGAAATGGAGAAAGAAATGACAGCATGTAATATTTTGATTGGAGGAGAAAAAGTTGAGCAAGTGAAAGAGTTTGTATATCTAGGATCAAAGTTTACATCAGATGGCAAGTGTGATAGTGATATTGAAAGGAGAGTGAACGCGGGGAACATGGTGAATGGAGCTTTGCATGCCTTTATGAGCAGTCAGAAACTATCCAAAAAGGCTCGACTGGCTGTGCACAGGGGCGTGTTGGTCCCGACATTAATGTATGGGAGTGAAAGTTGGGTATGGCAAAAGAAGCACGAAAGCAGAATAAATGCAGTGGAAATGAGAGCGTTAAGGAGTATGTTGGGTGTGAAATTGAGTGACCGGATAAGGAACAGCGTGATAAGGGAATGTTGTGATGTGAAAGAAGATGTAGTTACAGGAATAGAAAAGGGTATGTTGAGATGGTTCGGTCATGTGGAGAGGATGAATGAAAACAGGTTGACTAAGCAGATATACAAGGAGAGTGTGGAGGGAAAGGTCGGGGTGGGAAGACCTAGACGAACATATCTTGATCAAATTAAGGACGTCCTGGTGAAGGGTCAGGTCAAAAGTGCCCGAAACCGCCGAGCTTGCATGAAGAGAGTTATGAATGTGGATGAAGCAAAGGAAGTACGCAGGGATCGTGGCAAGTGGAAAGAGGTAGTCTCTGCCTACCCCTCCGGGAAAGAGGCGTGAGTTTATGTATGTATGTTAATTATTACAATACCTGATACGGTGTATTTATATTGTATGACTTGTTAAATCATGCAAAAAATATAAAAAATAATCGGATTGTGATTATGGCTGAAACTTCTGTTGTCTTTTTTTATAAGAAGGTTTAAAAGAAGAATTCTGTAGACTTATACCAAGCTTCCATATTTTAGTCACATCTAAGTAATGAGAGCTTAAAGTTACAGATCAAAGTGTCTCGCTCCAGTATTTGTCTGAGCGCAACTTGCAAAACAAATAAGTCGCAGTTAGATAGAAAGAAAAATAGACGCGTGTAAGATAGCGTGTCGCCGTGGGAATACGGAGTTATAGGGCGTATTGAGAAGAAAATATAAAGAAAGAAGGTTGAAAGTTATAACAAAATATTTATGAAAAAAAAAAATTATTAGGAGATGCCTATTTGGCTGTTAAAATACTATGGTGTCCGAGAGTTCTTAATTTAAAAAACATCATCGTGAACGAAGTCTCATCCGGACCACGTTTATTCAAGCCCAAAAAAGTCCTGTCAAAACTGGAAGCAGACAAACAAAGTTCACTTTTTCAAAAAGTTTGATGTTGAAAGAAAGCAGGTTTACTAAGCAAATATAAAAAAAAATGGGTGTAAATTAAACATTGGAATAAGAAGGCCTCGACGAACTTAGGCACGTTCTGGTAAAGGTTAGGTCAAGAGGTCCTAACCTAACCTAACCTAAGTTTGCAATTAAAGATTGATATTCATCAATGATAGATGAAGCTTTTTTTTATTGCAAATTATAAAGTACATCAGTTGAATTAGGTACAGTTACTGCTTACAAGTAGGTAATCTGAACACTGTTAGGCATCGCAATTTTATAATACCTAATGTGGAATGGTGAGCAGGTTTATATCGGCTTTCATGATGAACTACACACTAAATATAACAATAATAAAAAACAGGTTAAAAAGTTATGTCTACCTGCTCCTCCGGGGTAATCATATGTAGGTACAGTGGCCCACATAGAAAAGTACACCACCTGTACATCGTAAACTTATCGAAAGTACTTTTCTTTGTGGCGCACTATACATATTATACACTAGTTTTTACCTAAAGTTTTTTTCGCCTATAGCAATCGTTTATTTGTTTTTTTTTATTTATTGAAACTTTATTGTACAAAATACAAATGTGATGCACGATTGGTTGACCTATGTAAGAAGCATAATCTACCAGTCAACCATTGGGTCTGACATTGAAACTATAATAACAAGAAAACAAATAATGACGTTGAATAATAAAAATCAAAATTTACGAGTATGATCCCAAATCATTGCTCATTGTTCAAAATATATTGCAGAGTATTATCTATTAAATTTTTAATATTATAGATTTGTCAAATATTTTCCTTCAGCAACAATATAAGGTCCCAAGGGAGAGATGATCTAAATCTATTCAAGAAATTCCTCTCCACGCCTCTACCTTATAAATATTTCAGCTCCTAAAGAGAGACCGACCCCACCGCCCCAGTTTAGAAGTTACTGCCTAGAGGAATTTTCCTTTTTTTATCAAAGACTCACGCTAGAGACAACTTTAGTTCTGAAAATGTTCCTTTTGAAACAAAGTTTTTCCCTCGCTTTATTTTCAAAAACATGTATTTTACTATAACAATGTGCCGAATTTCTAAAAAAATCGAGTTGCTCTTTCATTTGACATTCCACTGAATACGTTTGCAAATAAAACCAACACGAACTATCCTTTGTTGTTTGAAACATTATACTTTAAAATTTGTACCTCAAAATATTTTTTGTAAATTCAGATAGTTTATTCCTAAAATATAACACCTTGTTTATCAACTTATCAGACTAGTACTATAAAAACGAAAGTTTATAAAAATGTATAAGGATGTGTGTATGTTTTGTAACTCCTTCACACAAAAACTACTAAAGGAAAATGTGTGATGAATAGAATTTAATGAATTTATTATCACTGCGGATGAAGCGAACAAATATGCTGGGATTGTGGCTAGTGAAAAAGCGTAGTCTAGCTGCCCACCCCTCCTAAAAAGAGGTATTTTATCACTGACGGATGCGTTTTTGAAATTAACATATTTATTGTTCAAAAAGATATTACTGTACCTACCATAAATTTAAGAATATTATAAATAACTATAAGACCAGCCATTTCCCCTCATTAACGACTTCAAATGGCCCTTTTTAATCCTCAGCTTCCCATAACAGCCCATGTTCATCCTCAGATAGCCCCAAAGTAGTTATGTTTGTCAGAGTTTTGCTATCAAGACTTAAGCTGATTTCAGAATCACGCGTTTAACCAGCGCCGGCTACACGCGTGCTGTTACAATTACACTAGATAATAGTCCCGTTTCATATCAACGCAGCTCAAACGCGCCAGTCGTAAGACGCGCGCCGGCGCCAGCGTTGCCAAAGTGCCTGTACTTTGCAACGAAACCTGATACTTGTTTCACAGCTCTCTGACGGTCAAACGCACGGTTTGGAACGCGCTGCTAAATGAGACGTCTTGCCGGTGTCAGACTAAAACCAGCCTTAAGTACAGTAAAAAAATCGTCTAGACCTTTATTAGTAACATATGTACATGCGTAATTGCTTATATCTATTACTAATATTAATTATATATGTTTGCTTCTTGATGTAGTAAACTCAAATAAATGCTAGTGGACTGTATAAAAATATAATTCGATGACGGCCTCTGTGGCGCAGCAGTAATGCGCTTGTCTTTTACACCGGAGGTCTCAAGTTCGTTGTTAGTTTATATAGTTATCATTATGAGAAACATTTTCTAATTGGCCTGGGTTTTTGATTTTTATCTTTAATGATAAGTCTATATTATAAAATACAGTATCGTTTATTTTGGAATCTTGTAACATAAGTCTCGAACTAACTTTGAGTGTAATTTGTCGTAAAAAAAAATAGATATCCACATATTTATGCCAATACGGTAAACCGATCGCTCGAGTTGACAAGAGAAGTCGTTTGACGTGGACAGCAAACGTCAAGGAATTGCAACTAGTGTTGCCTGCTGTTACCGTAAGCCGTAACAATAATAATGTGATTTAGACTTGTTTTCAATTTACCGAATAGTTTGCTATAAAATAACTGTACGTACCACGTAAGTATTTAAAGTTTTATTGCAAATTTCAATTTTATCACTATATTTACTTTAAACAGCATTTTTCTTATTTCTTTGTATTTAATGTGATGAGATTTCCAGTTCTTCAAAGTACTTGATATAAAATTAAAACCGAGCAAAGGAAAGTTGCTTAGTTATTCGTAGCTTGAACATTGGAGTGAGTTGTTAGTTGTAAATACAACTTTGACTTAACATCTTTTGCAGATGTTACATCTTTCAGATTTACTTGTGAACTAATAAAAAAGCAACTAGTTTATTTTTAAATCTTGTCGAATCTCTTTATTTTCAGCAGTTTTAAATTTATTCCTTTTCAGGAATAAATCCCGCAACTTTGCCCGCATACATTTATTTCTTTTCCCCGTGGATTTTTCGGGATAACATACATCTTGTTAATAAGTTATGTAAGACTGTTTGTTGTCTAATTAAAAAAAAAAAAACAAATTATCCCCGTTACACAATATTTATGACAAATTTCAGTTTCAAATTAGTAGTTTCAGCTAAAAATTCATCTGTCAGTCACTCGCTGATTAACATAGGAGTTTGTCATTATAATGTAATTCTTTTCTTTATACGTTTTATGTGAAATTTATAAAGCCAACTGTTTTATTTCGCTTTTCAAATTGTTCCTTTGTCATCATTGATATTATTGAAGAAGATAATAAGACTGGCAAGATTTTCAACACAACAAAAGCAACTTAAATAACTCCTATCAAATTCCAGTTTCATCTTAAAGTTTTGTTAATAATTTTATCTTCTAATTTAAAGTCATCTTTTACGTTTGTATTTAGATTCCGTTTTACCTAAACTTATTTCGATTAACCGTTAGTCAATGGTTTCATCGTTACTAATCTATTACCAAATCGGCTCTAGTTTAACACTTAATGGTTTGGCTCAATTATTGGAAAACGATAGATAAACCACACTACATAATCGAGCGACATATGGACAAATAGGAAGTTGTAACTGTTGTTTTAATACTACATACTAGGAATATTTCGAAATGTTGGATACCTGTTTTTATGTTCGCTTATGATTTTTAGTTTTTACATTTGGTTAAATACCGTTGAAATTTTTTCAGATAGATATTAAAAGAAACAAAATTGAATAATAAATTATATTATACAAAAATCCAATGGTACATTTGGCTATTCTGTGCGCCACTCTTTTTTAGAATGTGGCTTCATGGGGTATTCAACCCCGTGAAGGATAAAGAACGAATGAACATACAGACATATAATCCTTTTATGTAAGTAAGTATGTAAGTACGTACATTCCTTTGAGGCTACTAAAAGCGAAAACTGGCATCTAAAGTACAGGTACAATAGGAAAATTGGGTTCATATATTATTTGTGCAACGATCTTTAAAAATTATACAAAATGCCTGTGCATTGTGGATTAAAAATATAGATATATAATTTATTTAATTTTGTTAGGATTGGTGGTCAAGTTATTAAGATGTCTGGCCTTAAATCCGAACTTTTTATAAGCAACCCAGGTACAAATCCCACAGTCTTTTATCTTCACTCACTTTCTATCACTAACCATATATTCTTAAGATTGTATTTTAATCTGTTATCTTTAATCCCAGGCAAATCAATTTATGTCATACTTTACAATGGACATGTAAAAAAATTACAAAAGTTTTATGGTCAGTCGTTTGTCTTATATTTAAAAAAATATCTATCTTGGCAATTTTTATTGCGAAAGTTATTAGTATTTCCAACTCTTACGTATTAAATTCCTATGATAGATTTCTATGATCTATAAATTTGTATAAAATTGTTGATAAAAATTAACTTTTCGGGCCTTTCTACTATCGCATAAATATTAATAACCAATTTTAATTATATTATTTCCTTGTAAATGAAAAATATCAACTGAAATTATGATTTATTATCTATTAAGAAAATTTATTTATCATACCTGATAATTGAAATCCTCGTGCCCGCATATTACAAATAAATATTATTACCAAATGAACTGGTGTTTTTCACCCACTTCTTAAAATATATCAATAAAACAAAACATTCCTTCGTTTAGTAACACAATGAAAAACACACAAATAAAGACAAACAAAAAAAAAACTAAAAGAAATAGCCAGTCACTTTAATTTTCAATGTTTCTGAACGAAACCACGTTTACGTAGCGTTTTGAAATTACGCGGCAACGTGATCTTAAAAAATACTTTTGCTGTCCGAAATTTAAAACAGCTTTGAACGCACCCTTGCCGTGTGTAAGTTTTGATGCTACTGAGGAGAATGGACAGCACCGCGCCTGCGTAGCTTTGCGCCACTGGTTCCACACTTCCGATACATTTCTGCCTCAATTAATCCAAACTCTCTACTCAATTACACGGAGGAGTATTCCTCCCCTGGTAGCAAGTTTAAACTACCAGGATATCGTACTGATAAGAGACGAGAAATCGTTAACACCTATTGTGTTGCTAGTTCGTGTCTACATAAAGAATTTCCTATTGTTCGCGCCCCTGTTCAACAAAGGAGAACTCTCATGTGCTTTGTGAAAAGTGGAAACTTATGTACGCGTTTAGTAATAAAAGTTTATTAAGTTCTTTAAACAAGAATTAATGTCATTTCAGTGATGGTACAAACATTTTAAATTATTTCTTTGTCCGCAGTGCTATCGTCAATATTACAAAATATTCATAAAATTTCCCGAAAACAAAGTCATGGAAAATAACCTTGTTGGACTTTTTGCTAATCAACTGTTTCATAAAGTTTAAATTAAACCACAAAATCGTGATATTATTTTAATCTTTACAAATTCTTTTGCACACAGCGTTGATGTAAGAGCACCCTAATATCAGGTATTCTATATTCAAAAGCAAACTCCACGAAATAATGGCAATTTTTTAAAATGAGTTTTTGCTTCCTCCAGATGAACGGACATCTGGCTTAATATAAAGCCCTGAAATCATGGTCGAATGGAATCGGGAACAGTGTTCACGGTCCGTTTGTTTTTCTCCTTATATAAGATTTTTTCTTCTTTCTATTATGAGAAACCTCATCTTGCCCTCTTTATGGTTACTTGAAGCGCTGTGTTGCAAAGATAAATCGTGGCCAATATTTTTTGAGGCTTAACTCCGTATGTTTTTGTAACAAGGAGCACAGACAAGCCAGATTACTTTGATGTAGATATACCGATTGATTTACATACATGACTTTTTCTGTCTGGTAGCGCACGTGTAAGTTATGTGTTTTCCTATCCCTTATTCGCCTTTTGCGACATCTATGGGAAAGAGATGGAGTTGTCCAATTTTTTTTTCTTTGGTTTGATAAACTTTTGTAATAAACTGTGTCGGGAACCACACGGCACGGTTTATTACAAAAGCTTATCTACATCTGAGTTACTAAAGCTGCAGATGACTGCGTAGGTATGAACCTACGCAGGCTTCTCAAGAATTAAAAATACAAAGTATTGACATAATTCCAATAACAATATTGTATGACAAAAGACTATAGTAATACGCGTGGGAAATGCCGTTGTCAACAAGTTATATCTAAGAAGTTGTGTTCAATCGTGATGTTTGTCCCACCTTACCCCTGGGATCGTATCGTCAGCAATATTAGCGGTAAATAAAGGTTAAATTGTATTTACATTTGCCTGAGGCATTCTAGTGGGCGAGAATATTTACCCTGGCTCTGCATAATTTATTGAGAAAATTATCACTATCAAAATAACAGTGTGAATTGGAACGTTGCAAGGAAAATACTTGCAGAGCCAGGGTGATCCTAAAGCGTTTATAAAAGAATGGTTGATGAAACAGGTAGCTGGAATTTGGACTACCTTAGACTAAGAAAATTTGCAGTATGTACAAGCAAGCCAAGCCAAGCCAAGATTTATTGAGGATAAGTATTGAAATAATACATATATATAACGCACGTATATCCCTTGCGGTGTAGATAGTGCCAACAATCTTCAGAAGACCGAAAGCCAGGTTCAGCTGTATGACTTTTTAATGGAATTGAGATTTCAATATTGATTGGTTGCTAGCCCATCGCCGATCCCAAGTTTATTAGCATGTCCCTTAGTCGCCTTTTACTTAAGCTATGGGTAAAAGATGGAGTGCTATTTTTTAGTGCCGGTAACCACACGGCACCATTGAAATTTAAATAATTATTATTTCAGTTTATGGATTTCTATGGCGACTATCATCTGAAAACACATTTTTAGACAAAAGTTTCGTCGGCGATCAAAGACATAATACAATATTTTTTACGCATAGGTTAATTCAATTAATCACAGCAGTTATGTTCAATAACTTTTATCAAATATAATAACTGAAAGCCAATGATTCGTAAAACACAAATAATAAATGAATGAACTCAGCAAGTCAGTGAACATCGAATTTCTACTCTATGGTAAGTTATTATTATTGAACCCAGTGAAAACTTGTTTTTACCATTTTTTTTTGAGACTAAAATTGAAATTGAAATATTAAGAAAGACTTCGAAAGAAATTATAGATGTTCAGATTTTATGAATTCGGCATTATTTTATCTGTTGTGTTTAGTGAAATCGCTTATACAGGCTTCTCGCGGTGGAATATTATTATTTGTGGAAAAAAAATGGAGTATGTAATAAAGAAATATTTAATTTGTCTTGAATGTGGTATCCATAACAACTTTGTTGACGTATTTGTATTCTTACGTGCATTAAAATACAATTTTAGTTTTAAGAGTGTATGTGATATGTTACCTCACTCTAAATATATCATCCCATAGATTCCTATGAGATAGCATATTTATAAACTGCGAACTTGTCGAAATTTTGAAAATCGTAAATTAATTTTTTTATTTTGCCATATTAAATATGAATCTACATTTTACAGCTATGAAATATGTAACAATTTATTCAGAATATCACTAAAAAAAATACGACGTTATATTGAATTACCTTTCTACTTTGTTCGCTAACTGTACATACAATAAAAGTTTTCGTACAAAAGGAATCCCGCGTGTGAAATAAAATGCTTCGAAAGTTTGCTTATGATGTAAACGCAGGCGATTGTATTTCATAGGATATCGAACATTAAGTTCCTTGTATGTTATATGAAGGTTTATGATGAAATTAAGTGATTTAGTTGAGAGGTTCCCCTGAGCTGAACGCAAAGGTAACTGATTGACTGACTGATCTATCAAGAGACAGCCCAAACTACCGGACCGATGAAGCTGAAATTGGCATACAGATAGTTGCTATGATGTAGGCATCCGCTAAGAAAGGATTTTCCAAAATTCCCGCGGGACGGCAATAAGCGGAATTTTTCATTTTTGGCGGATCAGCGGGCGTACTCTAGTTTTAAATACAAGTTTAAATCGTCATCGTTCTAGCATTAGTCCTGGTGTGGTTCACCCTGGTCGCATCCTCATCAATCTGTAAAGGAGCGCGGGATCCGCTTATGACCACGATCCGGTAGGTATTTACACGAAGCCATTCCCGTATGACTTCCGTAACCATTAGCTGAAGCTTAGGGCCGCCGCCATATTGAATCTTGGATACACATGCAGTTGCCCGAATGTGCAGGATTTCTCACGATGTTTCTCATCTAACAAGCATTGGTAAGCAATTAAAGCAATGAACCTTACCTAAAAAAAACTGGTAGGATTGAATCTTTGCAACAAGCTTACTACCGACGCGACGCTCTACTTGTACAAAGTAAACCTATGCGTAAGTAAACGCGACATCCCCTTGAGAGTCACTGTGACTTAGTTAAATGCAGGCAAATCTGCAGGCGTAAATACTGTAGTAATAAATATACCTTTGTTTACAAGTAGAATGAATTTAAATAATGTAAAATTTATGTAAACAGATTTAATATCGCATCGACAGTTTTCAGGTAAGTGGTAAAATAAATCTGTGTAGGTACGTCGTTATCGCGGTGATAATTCAACCACACGCAATAAAATTTGCGAAATAATACAATTAACTGTCACTCGCGATTTTACTACGAATTTATAGTGATGTTCGAAATAACATATGAAGGTTCTTTTCGAAAATCAATGACAAATATTGTTTATTTTATCTAAAGTATCATAATTATACTATATCAAGTATAAAAAAAAAAAACAAAAAAATAATCTAATATTTCTCTATTATGTAACAAATATTAAGCCTTAAATTCTACTATAAAATCATTAATGCCACACTTATGACACAAAATTATTGTTAAAACAATAATATTTTTTTTTATTATCCTATAAAAATCTTCATTTAGGTACAAAATATGATTGATCTGATACTCAATTAAAAATATATGTTAGGTTTTGTCTGATCAACAAAAAACAACTCTAACACTAAAGCTTGCTTGTTTTGTTTATGTAAATGGTTTAAACAAGATTAAGTATATTTATTAAGCATCATCAAGTCTATTGCGGACTCATTAGTCTACTACGGACATACAAACTATCAGAGTCGGTTTCCTCGATCTTTATTATAATGATTTGATTAATAAAGGGCTGATATAAAGAAATCAGTTATAGGTAACTTACTGAATTATGTTTAGCCTATAATTAATTTCTTCCTAACGTGCCTTGCATATTGTCCACAGGAAGACTTGAAAGCCACTTTGGTTCTCTGATGATTACATCCTAAATTTATTTACTAATAGCGTAATTTGATGAGCTAATGGTTTTTTTTAATACCGTTGGATTGGGTTTCATTATGATATAATCCATTTCTTTCTTCACATACTTTTTTGTTGTCTTGGTTTTCATTTAAAATGTCTCGATTTCCATCCATTTTCTCGTCCTTTAATTTTTTAGAAGGATTTAAAAGGACCTTTATAAGTGGATCAACCGGTGCCTCTACCATAAGGAAGAATGGTATTGACAATGCATACGACAGTAAAACGATACCCATATGCTGTACAATCTGTTGAAAAGAATACTATTTAGAACATATACCAGCAATATTTTACATGAAGAATGTCTGATATTAACTTTTCGTTCAATCACGACATTATGAGAAATAATTTTTAAAGAATATTCATCTGACATTGCATTCAAAACAAATCATAAAAAGAACTAGATAATGCTACGTATCTCTTTCGCATAAATTAAAAATATTAATAAACGTCATTGCTAAAATTTAGCACTGCTCTGACACTGCTGTTCTATAAAAGGTTTTGGGTACACTGAGAAATATTGCTTTGGAGGTCAACTTTTTAAATGTCTACTAACCATGGTCAAATAATAGAAGTGCTCAAGTTGTGTTTTGGAGCCTGCTATTAGAGGCACGAAGTTCATATGTAACAAGTATACTGAATACGTTAACCGAGCTAACACCGCGAAACCGGGCCATCGCATGAAATCACCAAAAACTCCTGAAAAGATAGACAATTAAACAGAATAATTAAAAAAACAATTAAAATAATCATAACACATTTTATACCACTATTATTCAATACGCTAAATTGCAAATATTCGTCTTCACTATTTATACTCACTATCAATGTTCATTCCGAATCCTATGATCATGTAAGCGGTCGGAAGGCCAAAGATAAATCTATGAGTGCTCTGATAGATGATTCTGATCCACAATGGAGTGCGACTATCTTCTTGGTAGAACATGCAGCCAGCAAAGAAACAGAAGACTATGACAGGCACACAGAGACGGAACAGAAGAACATAAAGCTGGAAATGGAATAATTTTATTAATATTATAGTTACAATACAACTTCTTTTATTATGACTTTTTTAACTGGATTATACTGAATATACTTAACAAGTAACTCTAGTTGTTCTAAAATGAATTTTACAGATATCGCAAGAGTTTTACCTTTCCCTTAAACACTATACGTTTCTTCTGCCATTCATATAATTTGACAGCAGTTATCATTCCGAGTATAAAGCACGACATATTGTTATGTCCGAATACGTATGATTCATTGAAATTTATGTCTTCAAGGTCCCGCAGAAACCTGAAAATGCACAAATGCATATTAATAACTATTAAAAATGTACTATTCTTAAAATTAATTTTGAAAAATAAAATGTTCGAGTTGCAGTCAGAAATGTAAAAATTATTGATAATGAATCATATTTCTTGCTAAATATATCTAAACCAAATGATTTATGACAAAAGTTGAGCTTGAACAATGAAACAATGTTTTGATTTTTATTTTTTCTAGGTAGGTATACTTACTCCGGGGACTTGATAAGCATAGCATTCAAGTCTTGAAAGAATACATGCAATGCTGGTGGCACAAATGACAACAACAACAGGACCCATAACATCGTCATCCGCCAGTGTTTTTTCGTTAATAAGTATGCGCTTATTGCCAAAATTAATATTTGAGTGTCTGCCGCTATGTGCCTAAAATGGTAATATATTTTTTATTTGTATGGACTTTTTATATTGGTCTTCTTCCAAATGTTGATACTTAACTTAAAATATATTATTATAACTTAATACAATTAAATAATACACTTATATTTAAATAAAAAATATACAAGAATATATTTTATAATATTTAATTAAGTACGTCTTTATCCCTTCCGGGGTAAACAAAGCCAACAGTCTCAAAAAGACCGAAAGGCCACGTTCAGCTGTATGGCTTAAAGATGGGATTGAGATTCAAATAGTGACAGGTTGTTAGCCCTTCATCTAATAATAACTAATTAAGAATTAATTAAGAACTGTTATATAAGATGAACACCTTGTTGTACCTACTCATATTATGCAAACAAAAATTTGTATTTGAATTTTTTTTTTAAAAAAGAACTAATTGCAGGCTTAATAAACTTGGGATTCTCATTGATGAACCTAAAAATCTCACCATGTTTGTATCGCGCAGAACTTATTTTCCTTCACATAGTTATTGATGAAGAGGAGATGGGTCCACCAGTACTTCTTGCAGTCCCCAACGACCGGCGTGACGTATCTGTTCCAGAGAGGGCCGGAGCCCATGAATCTCATCCACGTTGCGGTAAAAGCTAACATTACCGAGAGTGACGGGATTAATCTGAAATTGAGACAGATAGCTTCAAAAACTTCTTTTACAATTGTATTCAGTTTATAAATCTAATCATTGATTATAGTTTTTAAGTCATTATTATAATGTTTGATGCTTTATGTAGTACTTATTCCATAGGTATTAAAATTCAAAGACAGTCATGCTTCTGAAACCTGTAATAAGTTTTGTATTTGACAATAACAGACATTGGCAAGCCATTGTGACTATTTTAAATGGTTTGTCTAATTAAATAAAATGATTGATATTTCATATAAATCCTCACCAGAAAGTCAATTTAAAGATCAATTTTAAGCCGCATAAATAAATGACTATATTTACCTTAAATATCTCACGAAGAAAATTTTTGACATTAATTTCCATGATGATGCAGACCGCGAGTGTTTGTCCAAAAATGGCTGTATGTTGTTTATCAGAAGAAAACCGGAGAGTACAAAAAATATTTGAACTACAATCATACCATTGTAGATTACTTGATAATGGGGTAACTTATATGACTGAAATTGAAATGAAATTATATAGGTATTCAACTTATTTCTCTTTTTACCACATTTTAAAATATAATTTTAATATAAAAAATATAATCCTCGATAGAAGGTAAGGAATAAAAATGATTTATACGTACCCTTTCGAAATCATGAGGGTTATCAATAAAACCCATCGTGTGTACCCAGACTACATGTCCTAATACCATCATGTAAGAAGCAGATACACTAAAAGAAAATATTATGGATAATGAGTCTAATCATACAAAAATCTTTTAGGACAAGTCAATAAGTTTTAGAGCATTGAAAGAAATTAAACGAAACATTATTTGAAAATACCTTAAGTGATAATATTTCAAACTTTTTAGTTTTATGCATGATTTTGGAACTCCTCTAGATAGTTCACATACAACTCAAACATCAAGTAAGTTTAAACAGAAACGTGATACTATCAAGAATTGTTAACTAGTTTTCGCGCGTGACTTCTGAGATGAGAAATCTATGTTGGGACTCTGATTTCGTAATGTAACTATTGAAAGCAAACTTTCTATAACAGCTACTATTAATTAGCGGTAAATAAAATATTATTAATTTAAAACATGAAGCATTATATTTTCACCACCGCGACATACCAAATAATAATATACATACATACATATGGTCAGGTCTATATCCCTTGCGGGGTAGACAGAGCCAATAGTCTTGAAAAGACTGAATGGCCATGTTCAGCTATTTGGCTAAATGATAGAATTGAGATTCAAATAGTGACAGGTTGCTAACCCATCGCCTAAAAAAGAATCCCAAGTTTGTAAGCCTTTTACGACTTCCATGGGAAAGCGATGGAGTGTTCCTATTCTTTTTTGTATTAGTGCCGGGAACCACACGGCACTTTACAACATCCATAATAATATAAATGCGAAAATAGGTGTATTTGTTTGTTGTCTCTTCACACGTTATCTTCTGAATCAATCATCTTGTAACTTTGCGTGTATATAAATTAACGCGGGCAAAACTGCGGGTAAAAGCTATATTCTTCTTTTGTTACTACGATAAAATATTTTTTTTTAAACAAAGACTTACGTTTGTTGGTTTTGCGTATGCGTTATGGTTCAGTCACCTTTTCCTTAAAAATATTCAGAACAAAAAAACTTACCGCACAAAATTAATTCCATCTAGACTTGGCTTGTCCGGATTTGACTTTGTTGTTGAAAATAAATACTTCCAGTTCATTCTCAAAGAGAAACATAATAATATTTTTTGGCCTGAAAATTTTAAAATACTTAACATCTTTAATTATGTACAACTTTTTGATATATATTTCATAATCCACGAAAAAAGATCCACAAAATTATTTCCTTGGGGCTGGAAACTGCTTGATTATAAAATCTTTAATTTTGTATTATGACGTACATGAAGCGAAGCAATAACGAATTAACTTAAATTTCATTAGCTTTTTTTCACAAGTCCTTTCTTTTAATAAGCAGAAATCTAATCCTATTGATAGTTTCATAGGTTCACAGTGTAAGTACGAAAATAGAAGTATGCTCACCTTTAGTCAAATCATTTCTTGAATTTTCATCTAGCATTAGATCGTAAATAGTTGCAGTAACATTCACCAGTATAATAATGAGTAATAGTGTTAATACTGCCCAATCAAAAAAAAAATTGTCTTCCTTCTGACTTTTCTAAATTAATTCAAAATCATTAATATATTTGATTTAATGTGAAATTACCCACTTTCATATATTTACATGAAAAGAAAATAAGAATTATCTAAGTGTTCCTGATTACATTCTGAGCGTTAGTAATGTTACTATTAAGTCCGGGGTCCATTAATTACCTAGGTTATTTGACAAGATTATGATTAATGTACACTTCACATAAAATATCGAATAACCTTAAGTTTTATTTTAAAATATTGAAGAACTCCTTCTGTGAAGCCTGTCAAAATAAAACAATGCTTTATAAAAAAAACCGCACAGACTTACCTTATCACAGTAAAATATATCAGAAACCCTGGCTTCAAGACCATACTTTGCGAAAGTGGTCTCATTGTTACACTTGTCCAGAACATCTTGGAGATCAGATTGTGAATCCAGGTTCTTGTCATCGATAAATTTTCTACACGTTCTTGATACGCATATTCCCTTTTCCTGATACGTGTGGTTATAATGTGTGATAAGACTTGATTCTGTGTAGCTCTAAAAATAATAAATAATTACAATAAGACTAGCTCCACAATCGTAGGCATTAATAAAAAAATATGTAGCGAATATCTGCGCCATATCATTAAATGCAATCTTCATTTTATATAACTATTTATCCAAATAATTTAATAAACTATTTTACCTTTAATAGCTTGAGTAGTTTATTGGAGGAATCCGCCAACAGCTCAACTTTAACTAAACAGTAAGTGCCATTGTTAAGAAGACAACTGTGGTAGTTGTCGAGTGAAAATAGAGGAGGTATCTTGTCGTATTGCGCATCTACAAATTTATAATAGATGTAAATTATGTTAAAGAAAATTATGGAAGTACAAAGTATGAACTAGAGTCATATACAATTGTTTAACTTGATGCTTTTTCAGAGTATATATAAAATTGTTTATGACATTTAGGTAACTAGCCTCTCGTGGTCAAATTTGATTTGGGCAGATTGAAGGCTTGTACTTATACATTTTAATAAAAGTAACTGTTTCTTACTCACCATCCAAGTCAAAAGCAAAATTATTATGAAAATAAAGTAAACATAAAATCAGAACTTTGATCATTCTCGATTTATTCTTATATTATTCTTATTTCTTTTTAAAATTGCAAAGAAAAATTTGGAGAAATCAGAAATTACAATATATTTCAGACTATTTTCAGAATACAATGTATTTCCCAAAACTTCAATCAACAATGGTGCAATGTTGAATAATTCACCAAAATATAACTCATCGCTATCTCATGATCATAAAAAAGATAGCTAGATAGGATTCCGCATGTCGCAGAAAAACCCATCGGTACAATATGTTTAAGAAACCGACCACTGGGCTCTGGTCCAGAGATGTAAACGAAGATTTAACGTCATAAGGTAGAAGATGCGTAAAATCAAATCATGCTTCTTTCCCGACATAAACACAGACTACATATTTCCACTTGATACAGAAATTTCTTTCGTTTAATCCACACTCTTAACTTGACCTTTTGGGCAAGACGTCTTCTATTTGATTAAATCGTGTAAGCCTTCCTCGTCTAGCAAACCTTTCAACGTTTCCATTCATACTCTCCTTGCATATTTACAAAAAAAACTATAAATGTATGTTGTATATAAATACATTTACAAAAAAGAGAAAAAATTCCAAAATTTGTTTTCTTGGTTTCTGTTACACATCTTTCAGGTTTTTGGAAAAATATTGAATGTACAGATTTTAGATTTTTAATGTCTTATTATATGTATAAATATTAATTGCACGAATATTGTGTTCAATAAACACGTGTATTTGAATTTATGTAAATATACGTTATATTACGTTGAATACACATCATATTCCTTTGTTTTCTCCTTTCGCAGGTTGACAACCGTTGAGTTGTACAGTCTTAAAAACAAACAAATTTCCCCAGTCAGGTCATGATGGAAAATGAACTTTTTTTATCTACAAAGACTCAGAGTCTTGGATCTTTGTAAATAGAAAACGAACTATGAAATTTAAATAGAAAACGAACTATGAAATATAAATAGAAAACGAACTATGAAATATGGTTACTGAACGCAGTTAGAATCCCATGAAATCGGTCTCAAACTTACTAGAGTGATAACCTAATTTGTGTGATAACTGCAGTCAATAAAGTGTAACTTACTTGATCTCCGTAACAACAGGACATAACTTTTATTACCTTTCCAAAGCAGGTGTTAATAAGATGCCGAAGACTGTTGTTGTGCTTCTGCCCAGGAAGACTGAATTAGATCGAAGAAATCTTGGCTAGACGACACCGAAGGTAACGGAGAGTAGGCAACCAATACTGGAGGAGTTTTTTAGATGCAGCATCGGTTTGTTTTCAAACTTATGCATATAACTTTCGAAAAAAGTCTTTAGTACATACCAAGGTGCACCTTACCGATTCAACCACCGACGCTCTTTCTTCCTTGTTTCCCTTATGAAAAAATAAAAAAAATAACTAAGGATGCTGATGATCAGACAAATGCAAAGACGTGTCAGAAAGCGGTTTCTGGTCTGCAAAGAGTGGAAAAAAAGAAAAGAAAATTTGAAGAGAGATGAAGGCAAATTATCCAGAAAATTAGACAGGGTCGCAAAACTTTTGCGGTTTATAAATCTTGGGCTCACTCATCGGACCCTCTCATCAAATACCATTATCACATCAAAATATAATTTTAAGATATTCGGATGAGAAAGGAAAAGTACCTACAGTCGAAGGTTCGGAATATGTAGTCTTCCGCATGTCCAATATTAAAACAGTCCACCTTTTCAATAATAAGACAAAACCATAAAAAACAGTAACCATTTAAAGATCCGTACTATCGCTAATCAGAAATACTTCATAATTTATGTATGCTTATTTTTTATATCTTAATAATTCACACATCTCCGCTTTCCAGAGAGTGGTCCTGTTCCCAATGGTAGGTACTGGGTTCTGTTAGGCACTTGTTGACCAAAATCATCAATTAATATCATGTAAGATATGCTTTGGGATGTAAAGATGATTGTATGTACATATGTATAGCTATGTTTAATATGTTTATTTAAAATATGTTTATCAATCAAGAAAAATATTTTAAAATTATATTTAATTCACATTCCACGTGCTCTGCTTTATAATATTATGTAAAAATATTTAAAAATTTTCTACATGATTCATCTAGTTGGCAGTGAAAATTGAATTTACGAATTATGTCAGATTTATTAACAAAAAAAAAACAGCAAATTATCATACAATGAACTATCAGTTCTAAGAAATATTAGTTTTATATCAGAGTCAACTCTTAATGAACTTAGTTCCCCATTCTTTAGCTTAAAATAGTTTTTATTGAATGCATTTTTTATCAACTAGAAACAGAATTATTCATAGTACAGTACGTTAACCTAACCTAAGCTAACATCTTTTTTATTCATGCATAGATGAACTAAACTGTCATATTTTAGCTCACGATGCAAAAACAACAAGTGTTTGAGTTTAATGATCTATTTGTTTATTCTTGTAGCTACCCTTTTTCCTTTTAGTGCATAAATGTGTGGCAATTTCTTCACCTAAAAAGTATAAATGCAACCTCGAACTCTAGATACCACGCCATTATAGATTAGGGCAACTTCATATTATAATTAATATTCATCAAGTGTATTCTTATAAGTATGTCTGTGGTCTTGGCCCACATTTTAATTATGAGATTATATTTATCATTTATTTGTCATGTACAAAAATGACAAGCTTTCGTTTTATTATAGGTAGTAGATTTCTTTTTTGTTGAAACGATATATAGTAAAAGGCAAAATGAATAAATATTACTATTACATAATGCCGAATAAATTGACTTCTGCCTCTTTAGAAGCGTGAATAAATCTGAATACATAACAAAAAATCCAGGCTGACTCATATATCAAAGTACAGCTGAAACCAGTAGAATTTGGCATAAAGATTGTCCGAACTAGTTTCTCGCGCGTCTACGTTCACGTGTCAGAAAATTCTAGTATATATGCTGTTTTTTTTTCAACTAAATATCTACTTTTCGTGAAAAAGTATAAAATGCTTACTAATGCCTCCATAGTATATGTCACAATACAATATACAATGCCTAGTGTAAAGTCGATTGTAAATATCTGTGGAATCAATTCTTATTCCCTCGTCTCCACTTCATCCACATTCATCATGTTATTTTGTCAGTTAAGGATACTCTCTACAAAGGTAGACAAAGGTCCAGAAATATAACTTTTAAAGAAATGACGCAACTAACATTAAGAGAACACTTGAATTCTTTCTTTAAATTTATTATTAAAAATTAAAAAAAATGTCATATAAAAAGAAATAAATAAAGAAATGACAAAATAACATTTTAGTCAAAAAGGCCACCCCGACTCACACAGGCAGCATTCCCCATATTCGCTGTATCGCGGGAGAGATACATTGCATCAGGTACGATTCAGCGCGGTGATCAGAGCCCTTATTTTTTAAGCGCCTTCTAACATGCCGCACAGAATCCTTTCTTTAATATTCCTCGAGTTGTTTTTGTTAGTGAATGTCATTGATTACCAGATTCATAATCCTTACGTTTTTTACTAAAACATGTAAATAAAAATGTACATACAAATCGAATACAGTACTTCTCTTTTTGGAATTTGGATAATTTATATGAGAGCGGTCACTCCACAAAATGAATCACAATTTTGCGTGCTTGTTTGACGTAATGAGCGCTTACAAATTTAAGGTTGCGAAACATAAAAGCGCTAATAACGAGCTAAAAGCAGCTCTAAAACTAAGCAAAGACATTATTTTACAGCATTTATTGCTTACCGCTTTAGAGTAAAAAGTCAGGTCATGATGAATACCCGAAACTGATGAGCTTACATGAAAAGAGTTGTGAATGTGGAAGAAATGAAAAGATAATGCAGGGATCGTGGCAAGTTAAAAGTGTAGTCTCTGCCCACCCCTTCGGAAAAGCGGCGTGATTTATGTATATGTCTGTATTTGGAGTATCGTTTGATTAATTTGGCTTCAAAAATATTGTGATTAGGATTCATTGTTTTATTTTTACTAGATTTAACGTTTTCTTCACAATATACGCAGCTACAGAATCCTATAAAGTGTGATCAGATTCACACTTAGCTAGTTTTAATACTTTAAAATTAAAAATCACGTCATTATCTCTTACGGGGTAGACAGAGATAATATTTGATTCGAGAAGACTGAAAGGTCAAGTTTGGCTGGATAGCTAATGGAAGTTTGAGATAGTGACAGGTTTCAAGCCCGCCGCCTGAAAGAAGAATCCCAAGTTTTTTAATAGCCTTTTCCTTGATTGGCTTATGTAGTAATCTTCACATGCGTAATCATACCAATAAGGGTTATCATTTTTATTATGTTACATTTAGTAGTCACTAATGATCATAAATAAAGGTCTCATAGTACGACTAGCTATTTCGCGGGTCTTCGCACCCGTAGGATTTTCCAGAAAAAAGCCTATGTTTTTCCTAAACGTCTATTCTCAAACCAAGTCATTTATGTTGTTTAAGTGGTTTTTGAGTTTATTTATTACAAAATACAAATCTTTTCTTTTTATTATTTGTATGTATTACACAGATTCATGTTCACACTCATGCTCTTACGATACTGTTTTATTAGGGTTAATCACGGTCATACATATAATATAATATAATCACATCTATATCCCTTGCGGGGTAGACAGAGCCAACAGTCCTGAGCGGACTGATAGGCCACGTTCAGCTATTTGGCTTTAAGATAGAATTGAGATTCGAATAGTGACAAGTTGCTAGCCTATCGCCTAAAAAAAGAATCTCAAGTTTGTAAGCCTATCCCATAGTCGCCTTTTACGACAAATCACGGTCAACCAGTACAATGTGCGATATTCCCAAACTCCATAACATAAAAATATTATGTAGATTATAAGTAAAAGGACAGTAATTTATTGAGAGCATTCCACCGTAGAACCGACAAACAAATAAGTTTCATATTCGGATTACTGCTTTTTGTTATTGCAAATTTTGTTACGAACATAAAGATAACATACATATGTTATTAAACAATTTGTAAATAGAAAATTGTGTAAATTTGATCTCGCTCATACACACACTCACTAAATGAATGTTGCTAAATTTGATTTCTAAATATTAAAAATATATATATATATATTCTCAGAGATCACTTTGTGAATTTTAATAGGTAATTATTTTTGAAAAATATCAGTCATCATAAAAAGCAAAGCCAATTATCAGCCACATGCTCCGTCAAATTGCTACGGAGAATCAGAAATATGCTCTGTTGAATTAGTTATGATTTTTTTTCCCAAAAAATATTTCTTATGAAAAGTGAAACTTTTTTGCGATAGTAACATTGAATACTTACCTAATTAAAAACGAACCGTATGCATATATGTATTCAGGGTTGAATATAACCTGATCTTCACATTTCTAATCCTTGGGACCATGGGAACCAATAGGGTACAAACTTGAGAAACACAAGGACAAGGATTATGAATCACACGATCAAAATTGCATTGCTTACCTTTATGTAATTCAAAGCAAACGTTCTGAGTCAGCGACGCTCCGTGCAAATAATGTAGATTACGGTGAATCCTAATACGGTCTAAAGGGGCATAAGGGACCGTGAATAAGCGATGTATCTTTCATAAACAAGCAAGCCTAATAACCGTTTTAATCTCGGCTTTAAAGCCAGCACTTACAAAGGCAGATTGGAAAAGTTTTTTCTTTCAAAAGTCCAATTAAAGTTGTTAAAAGCAATTTCCCGCCGTAGTGTGTGCTCACTGGACGCACTGGATGGGGATCTCTGAATTTTTACTATTCTTCATGCAATATTGCCATTTTCATAGGAATTTTTTTTTTCGGCTGTAAGGTTTGACATCTGCTGCAGTTTTAATATTAAGTAAAGAGTACTAAACCGACTACTGTATTGTGGATAATAAAAAAGTTATAAAAGTTAAGTACAAAATGCACCTGATTCGATTTCATTTGCGAAATATATATATATTTAACAGTTTTAGAAACACTGTTCCTATTTACACTCGGACACAGAATACTTAACTACAGAGACCTGACGTTTGTTTAGTTAGCCTTTTAGTGAAATGAGTAAAATAATTAGTTAACAGTTAACTGTTGGAGCTCTAATAAATCGCTTTGCAGTGAATGGAATTGGAAGTACAGTCAAGAAAAAAACTTAAGCTTTCAATATAATTTGGTTGCAACTGCAGTTTCAATGGAACTGCTACCACGTTCCGTCAACCGCGTTTGTTGTACTATATATATAGCAAATTAAACATAATGAGTAAGCTTCGAATTAAGTTCGAAACTTGCGTTCCGAGATACTAACTTTTTATGGTTTGTATTTTTGTCATAGTATCTAATTTTAGGTACTCAGTACAGTTCATCGGCTAGAATATAAAGCTACACTTAAATTTACATACTTTCGCATTAATGAATTAACAGGTTATTTTCTATTTATAATTTTTTTTAAATATTAAAACTTTAAAAAGCAACAATCAAAAAAAAATCGGTGGTAATTTGTTTTTGATTATGGGCATCCCGACTTTGCATCGCGAAATGTTTGATTAGCGGAAACATATACATTTGTACCTCCTTAAATCCAGCTATATTGTTAAGCGATGTAAGCTGTGCATTGATAAATATATCAACAACACGCTTGCATACAAAAGATAAGGTAACTGATATTATAAATGCCAGGTAAAGTTGTTAAACCTATACCGGTTAAAATAGCTTATAGTTTTTCAGCTGGACTGTACCGAGTCGACTGCATTTGGAAGCTAGCCAATGCTTGCAAAAAGCCTGCGTATCGATTCGTGTGACTAAACATTGGTCACACGTAGTCAACAGTTTCGTTAAGTTTACATCAACATATTTTTCAATAACTTAAAAGATTTTTTTTTACTTATGTAGTGGCGAACTTAGAATCTTCATCAAAAACAAAGAATTCACAGCTCAAACATTTAAAAAAATCTTTCAATCAATCCTGAAAAAGAAAGAGGAAAGCCTTGTCAAGTAAATTTTATTAATAAGTAAAACTAATTAGTAAAATTAAAACAAGTACCTACCTAGCGACTGTGCCACATAAAAATAGACCGTTTTTTATAGATAGTTCAGATCAAGAGTACCGTTTATGTACAGGTCGTGATGTGATTTATTCTCCACTTAGCTATTTGAGATCTTTCTCTTTGTATTTTGACTTTCAATATTCTTTAATAACCTCATTTTCTAAAACCAACCGAGCTCTTAATAAAAATCAATTTTTACAATTTAAATTCGCCAGCAAATATTTGTCAATGCAATGGTCGTGTTTGCAATTCAGCTGTTTACCGTCGCCACATACGAAAACGAGATCAGTTCCACCTTAGATGTTTGCTTTAGATACTGAAGATGGAGAACATATTAATACAATTTCATCTCAGGTAATACAAACTTTGGCCAGTACAATATTTACGTTTTGCGTTACTTCTTGATATTTTGCTTTTACAACAAAAGGCACATTTTTGTTTCCATTACATTTAATAAACTTAAATCTCTATAAATATTCGATTGTTCAAAATGTTAAACAGACAGCTGATAATCAAATAAGTACCATAAAAAGACAAATTGAAAATGGTACGAAATATTTAGATTATTTCATTATAAATGAAAATAGAATAAAGATAGATACACAGTCTAAAATTAAGAAACTATTCAGAGAAAAGTTCATGAAATTTTACCAAGAATTTTCCTAGAAAGAGGGCTAACCATTACGGCACCTACGGAAAGAAAAATATTTATTGTAATTTTTACACAGTTCTGTAAAATCAACCTGAAAACTGGTTTTTTTTTCATATTCGTATACTTTTGCTATCATCAATTCTCTTAACATATTTATGCGCATAAAAAATAAAACATGTACTTTACAACTCTTCCTTTAATAAGTCAGTGTCATTCATTAAAAATCTATTAAATTCCTTATTAAAATAATCGGATATCATGGTCCATACACATAAAGAATACCAAACAATAACTGAGAGTGAAAATAACAGACGAAATAGCAATCCCAACATATTGAGTTATTAAATACACCTGAAATTATAATTACATTAATATGTGGAAGAAAATTTTTCTGGAGATAAGCGTTACGAATAGCAATATTATTCAGGTAACATAAAATGTTTAGCTCTGAAATAAATTTTTTTGCAAAATTTTCGTTTTATAGTTTATTTCTCGGTAAGAATATATAACTATTTGGATGTGGCTATTTCAATAAACAAATTCAATGCTTTCAATATATAGTTATATCGTATAACATTTCATACAATATTTCGAAGATTGTCTGAATTTGTGGGTAAGCCAGCGTTGTTACCATAACTATACTGTTCGCTATCACAAATAGCTTCATAGTTTCCATACCATCAGCTGATCTGAAAAAGCAAAATTGAATTTAATTCCACCGAATAAACCATGGAAAGCATATTGAATGGTGAAAATGAAAATGGCATAAACTTTAGTTTGCATAATGTTATTTTATTAATCATTTCTCACAACCTTTCTTATTTATTATTATTTTAATTTTATGCAAAATCATTTATTTTTTCATTTACATGCCAACGGATTATTAAATTATTATTGGTGGAATGCGGGTGAAACATAATATTATAATACCATTTCAGTACCTTTTTGGAATATACCTTAAAAAGAGAACAATTCTGTTGCTTTATTTTAATTAAAAGCTTGATATCATGGCGTATGGAACACTATATAAGAACATCATCCACTGCATTAATTGTCACTTTGTCAGCGGATAATTTTATACTACCAGCCATGAACAACCTGATAATAATTACACTGGAATCCACAAAACCACGCAATGTTATTACAATTCAGTTTGGTACCAGGTCCTCGTTCTGTTATCGTTCAGAAGTTTGTCAGTAATTCCTTAATTTAATAATCATATTTAGGTACGCTTAATATAATTAACTAGTTGTTGCCCGCGTATTAAGTTTTAGTGAACAAAAATAAGGTGACCTCCTCTTGTCCCCTTAGAGGGATGGGTCGAACCAAACCAAACACATCTGAGAAAACAGCATTTAAATCCCTCATATCGACTTTTTGCCAATATTTTACAAGTGCAGTTGTCGGTCATATATAATATATATAGATATATATATGGATTTACCTAAGCCATCCTCCAAACCCCTGATCCTCATCATCCAAAGAGTCAACCTTTGCAACGTTTTTTTCGTCTCCGCTGTTCTCCTCAACTTTTTGTTGTTCCGTCTTTTTCTTTGAAGTTCCGTTGTTCTGTTTATTTTTCTTCATAATCTATAAAAATCAAGGTCATTATACTCTGATTTATAAAAAATAGCTTTTACCGCTTCGAATTTAGAACTACTAAAGTTAGAGAAGGACATAGGTTGTCCTTCTTTATATTATATTGCAAAATTTCAAGATAATTGTTTCAGTAGATGATAACACGTGTTAAAAAACAAACTTACTTTCGCATAATATTATTTAGGATTTCATAATTTTCAGACATGTGTTATGTATATTTTATTTGCGGTCTGGACATTAAACAAAGGTCACATGATTAAGAGCCTCAGATAAGTGTCTAGACAACATTATCTTAAAATTTCAAGAAGTTACTACACCACTAAAACCAAAGTTAATATAATGTGTACTATAAAATGCATAATTACATACACACACACATCACATATTTATTCCTTACGGGGTAGACAGTGGCAAAGTCACAAAACGAAAACGAAACTATAAGAAGATTATTAATAAAAGGTAATTACTAGAATTTCATAATTCGATGTTGAAAATTAACCTAAAAGTATTACGAGTTCTAAATAATGAAACTATTAACTTTAAAGAATGAAATTGTATCCACAGGATAAATTTTATATCACGGTACTTGCAAAGACATGACATATGTATTGTTGAAAGCCCTTAAATACGTGACAAGCCATCACGAAAACTTAAAGTTTTCGAAACTATACTAAACAATCTACAACACGAATCACACCAACGTGGTTTGATTGTGGAGTGCAAACAAAACACTAACTTCCAGCACCTGGTGCCCAATCAAATATTGTTTGATCTAATATTACCTTAGCGAGGTGTGGAGAAGAAACAAGGAGAGCACGCACGCCTCGCCCACTGAGCAGGAATACGGCTAACGAACCACATTCACGGTGAAACCTCTCAAATACTGATCAATACTTTGTTAGGATGGCTTCGGCGGAGCGATGAGCGATTTTTTTTTTCGAGCACAATATCAGGTATGTGTCAATTGAAGAATCCATTTCCATGTTTATATTAAACTAGCTGTGCCCGCAACTTCGTCCGCGTGGAAAAGTTATTTTGGGCATCATTGAAGCCCTCAAGGTTGAATAATTTTCCCAGTTTTTTTTCCACATTTCAATTATTTCTTTGCTCCTTATAGTTGCAGCGTAATGTTATATAGCCTTAAGCCTTCCTCGATAACTGAGCAAAAATAAGTTACCAGTAGTTCCTGAGATTGACAAACAAACAAACTTTTCAGCTGTATAATATTAGTATAGATTTAAGCGATAGTAAGTAGTTTTTGTCACTTTGACGGTTGTTGCTGCGGACTGAAACCAAAAGTGGTAAAGTTGAAATTATCACCAAGTCCCAGTTGCATCCTCATCACTCTGGAGAGAAGGCCAGAGTATGCCTTTGACTCCATTCTAGATTGGGTGAGTCAGGTTTTTACACGAAGCGACTCCCATCTGACATTAGCAAACTTTGCAGGCGAACCTCACACGTATTGAATCGATCGTGGTTACACATCCAGTCGCCTGAATGTGCAGCTTTCCTCACGGTGTTCTCCCGCGTCGTAAAACATCTTTTAGAATTCAAACTGGTAGGTATGGATTTTCGCCTTATTTTAATAATTTGATAATGATACTACTTTGACATGTCTGTCTAAGGAAATCATTGCGAAACAACCTAGTAGGTACTTTCAGTCTGATATATTTATAATATCACACTTATTTCCAGAAGGGGTAAGCAGATACTACGCCTTTCCTCTTGCTACGATCATTAATGTATCATTACCGTTATTTTTATTTTATCTAATATGACCTCACCCTTACAATTTGTTGTGTTTGTACCAAATACCTGATATGAGCTGCGCTTAGCCTGTCAACCTGTCAATGATCCCCAAGTAGAAAAATGTGTATAATATTTTTTATTATTTAAAACAAAAAATAATGTTATTTATCAAATAATATTATTTTTTCTGGGCTAAAATTGTTCCGGCCAAAAAAGTCTAATGATATTATTAAGCCTTAAACTAAGAGTAACATTTTTAAAACTTTAAGCGCATCTCAAAAACAGTACAAATTTCTACAAAAAAAAAATATACTTCCCTTTCTTCTGGCGTTTACATATATACGCAAATCTATACATATAATAAAACAGTTAAAATATTTTGTCTGTACATTTAGTATTTTTGACTGAAATGGGTAGAGGGACATTTAAAATGAATAACAGAAAGCAAAAATACTTTTTTTTTTTTAATTTCTTGTCTGTCTGTCTGTCTGTCTGTATGTATGATCACGATTATCTCCGAAAGTACTAAACCGATTTACTTGAAACTTTTTTAATTTACGTTTTACGTTTGATAATATTTTGGTTTTGCCGCACATAACATGCGTAATTCTCACGTGAAAAGATTTTTAGTTTGTTACTTTAGTACCGTGTGGTTCCCGGCACTAATACAAAATAGAATAGGACCACTCCATCTCTTTCCCATGGATGTCGTAAAAGGCGACTAAGGGATAGGCTTACAAACTTGGGATTCTATCACTATTTGAATCTCAATTCTATCATTAAACCAAATAGCTGAACGTGGCCATTCAGTCTTTTCAAGCCTGTTGGGTCTGTCTACCCCGCAAGGGATATAGACGTGACCATATGTATGTATGTAGTCTACTTTAATTTCGATACCACCGCAACGGCCTCGATGGTCCAGTGGTTGGCGCGTGAGACTGTGAAGTTGGCGGTCTAAGTTCGAGCCCCAGCAAAAACAAGATATTTTTTTATTAAAAATATTTCTTTTTTGTGTTGCTTGAGTATTTTATTTAGAAAAAAACTGAAAATCAAAGTACTACAGTAAAAATATTTAGTCAGTACATTTAATATTTTGACTGAAACGGATAGAGAATTTTTTTTTACATTTTTGTCTGTCTGTCTGTATCTGACTGTATGATCAAGATTCAACTCGAAATTTACGCGGATGAAGTCGCGGGCAACAGCTAGTAGCTAAATATATGTGCATATGCCATGATTCGATACGTCACTGCCGACATAATTGTAAACCGCCTTTGATACAATCGGAATCACCCGGTGTGAACATCCCATTACTCGCTAAACCATAAGGGGAATTGCAGATTGGATAATGCTATTAGTCGCCTGGACACGTAAACTAGGTTGCATTCAAATTATTCACTAGACTTTCTACTCAGAGCCCGCATGGAATTAAGTTTCAAATCTTAAGAGTACGTATTGATAAAATAAATAATAACAGAGTTATAAGCCAGGCCAGAGAATAAAAATAAATTATAACTGATTTAGAAAAAAACAGAGTTAATAATCTATTCTATACAATATAAATATTTTTTAGTGCGATCTTTACAAATTCAATGCGATTCCAGTGATAGTAATTGAGGCGGTGTTATAAAAAAATGCTAATATTAAATTTATACATATGTGTATTTATTAGAGGCATTAACAAAAATATTAACATTGGAACTGTTTGAAACCCGGTAAATAAGTCTCGCGTTACTTGCATTTCATTGGTAGGCTTTGGATTGATGTTTGCCGAATAGTTTCAGGCTCTTAAGAATAGGACCACTCCATCTCTTATAGAGTTAGAAGTGCCAATGTAATCTGGGTTAACGTCAAGAGGAAGAAAAATACAATAAATTTGGTTATCTTGAAATACTGTAGAAGAAGAAAGTGATGACATACAGACGTTTTTAAATTCACTTCATAATAATGATCGGTTTACGTATTACTCGTTCATGTTTAAAGCTGATCTCACGTAGTCATTTGCGTAATAAACCACTGTAGTGTAAAAATAAGAGATAATAATTTTTTTCGAAGGCTTTCATCTGAAGTTAATAATGCGAACCCGTAAAAAAATGTTTAATGGTTCACATAACCCGTGTAAACAAGTGGGAGTGAATATTACGCCATTAATGTTTTAGTCGATAAAATTATTTTAGTTAATTAGTGAATTAATACAGTGATGCTCTTTACATCGAATGAAGTATGCAGGGATCGTGGCAAGTGGAAAGTTAGTCTCTGCCTACACCTCTCGATACGAGGCGTAATTTCGTAATTATTTTAAATTATAAGACAAGGGTTGTTATAATTATTCTCCATTGTTGTGTATAACTTATAACTAAACATGACTTAATTGGTTTACATTGTTATAAGTAAACAATTACAACATTTGCGTACAATCTCTAAAAACAACATCTTAAATATTATTTATCAACGTGAATGCTAAACTCTCTTAATTGCTGCTACAATAACTCCCTATAACAAAATAAGCATAAATCATGTTAGTTGCTTGCGATATTTACCATTATTTATTTATTTAAAACTTTATTGCACAAAGAAAAATGTAAAAAAAGGCGAACTTAATGCCGTCTTTACCAGTCAACCAGCTGATCAAACAGAAAAACTTTAGGTTGGATTAACTTTAAGTTCATTATAAATGCATAAAAAGAAAATTTTTCACTACGACTGTAACGTCGTGCCACTTCGGTCCCTTCTGCGCCCTTCATCACAGCCCGGGAGCCCTATTTAAGCGTGAGCGGCTACTTGCTGGATCTCGTGTCTATAGTTTAACCCACGCCCACTATAATTTTGTTATACTAAAATCCAAATAAAGGTAAACTAGTCCAATAATGAAGGTTGTAGTTATTCTATGGATCTTTAAAATATCTCTCATCTCTTTTACGTTTTACCCGATATTTTTAATGTACGGCAGGATAAAGAGCTACGTGAGAAAGGAATGTTGTAGGTAAAAAAGCAGATAAAAGGAAAGGAATAGAATACACAGAGGGCTAGGTCATGCTATGAAAATTAATTAAGCAGATTCACTAGCAAATACAAAGGGATTATAAATGGCAACTTTGAAAGAAGATCAAAACAATCTTAGGAACTTTAATCAAATCGAGGGTGTTTTGGTGATAGATCAGCTTTTAATCCAGCGTGATTTCAACAAATGTAAAGATCGCTGCCTAGGAGTACCTACGGGAAAGAAAGGTGATTTTATAGAGTATGTTTTAGTAGAGCAATTTAGTATTTTTATAGTTCCGTTTCTTTCCCGACACCAATAGAAAAAGAATAGGACCTCTCCATCTCTTTCCCATGGATGTCGTAAAAAGCGACAAAAGGATAGACTTCTATACTTGGATTTATTCTTTTCGGCGATGGGCTAGCTTCTTTTCAATATTTGAATCTCAATTCTATCATTAAATCAAAAAGCTGAACGTAACCTATCAGTATTATTTCAAGACTGTTGGCTTTGTCTACCCCGCATATATAGATCGGGATATAGACGTGACTATATGTATGTCACTATACGACTATATAATCTCAGTAGCTTGAAAATGACTAGTATTGGAATGTTGCCAACGTATGCAAGTTCCTGTGCGTATTGATTCTGTACTGTCACTGCTGTTGCTTAGAAGTGCATCGTTAAGAGATATATATGTATATGCCTCTGATAATGCAACTATTTCGTAGCTCAAACTTGAAAATAGAATTTTTTTGGTAAAATATTATTTTAAGCTCCTTTTTTGTTTGTTTGCTAATAATTTTTTGTACATAACATAGTTACAAAGACGGCGGACTTATCCCTAGAAGAAATTTCTTCCAGGCAGCCAGATATCTGATAGGATCATAATATCAAGGTACAGATTGTAGTCCTTTCATTTAGATTATGTTCACTGGTTAAACAGGGTTACGGAGATTAGACGGGAGTCGGTTTGGGTCCTATCTAATACACCCTTTTGTCATGGGCATTGTCAATCACAGATCTTCTTCAGCTAGAATGATGATAATGTTTTGTCACACAAACTAGCATATCTCTAGCTCTTGTGTACGTTGTAAGTTTACATATTTTTCTACTTTATAAACTGTGCTGGAAGGTTATATCCAGATTGTTCCACTACTTTTTGAAAAAATATATTTGAACATACCTACATACATACAAACTATTCCATATATAATATTTCTATGACGTATGAAGTAGCTACGTGTACCTCTGTGGCTATGTTTGATATTTCTTTGTAGGTATGATCGAACAACAAATATATGTACCGCGTACACGTCTAACGCGACCATCTTGAAGAGCGTGTTTTTTTACTCTATATTCTGTTCTAATCTGTGGGGACAATGGCATTTCCAGCAGCAACAACTTCAATACGGACGAGTATAACTCAAGTTTATCTTTCCAATCAGCTACCCTCGATCTTCAATATCAACGATCCGTCTCTTCAGAAAGGATACAGAGAGAATAGAGGGCTTACTGGATCGGAGCAACGCATCTATTGAGAAACTCGTATTTCTTATAAAGCTGAGGTTTTATTCAGAATAGACTGTTTGTACAGTCACGAAAAATATAGTATTTAAATCTAAATACTTATATATATAAGAAGACACTGGCTGACTGTTAAATCAACACACACCGCCGGGTCTAGTGATTTGAAATTAGGCATGTAGGTTATGTGGCCATACATTAAGACAGGATTTTTCCCAAATTTCAGAGGGAAAGGAAATAAGCTGAATTTAGAACAACACGTGAGTTGACCCTTAAGCGTCCTTAGCAAATTACAGTTGGGGAAGCATGACAGGAACCAGAGAAATTCCGGGAATGACCACCTGTTCCTACATATAAAATGATAAGATATATCTAGTTCAGGCTGTGTGAATAAATAGGTAAATAATAATTATATTTCAATAAATTATGTACAGTTTAAAAATTTTACGATAATAATAAACCACTATAGTTGTCACATTGCCGTAAGGAAATTTTATATTGCATCACCTAAATTTTAACTGCTAAATAAACATTTCGTGAATAAACGTTTGCAGAGATCGTGGCAAGTGGAAAGAGGTAGTCTCTGCCTACCCCTCCGGGAAAGCGGCGTGATTTTATGTATGTATGTAAATAAACATTAACTTAATCTACACCAAGTACCACCAAGCCTTAAAAACAGAAGTTTTGATTAATTTATCAACAAGTTAGTAGTTCACGTGTCTATTCTCACTGTACCTACAACAAACAAAAGCCTCGGAAATTGTTTAGACGACTTTATAAGTGACAGTGAGGATGCCAGCAAAATTCCGGATAATAAAGTGTTTCTTATCGAGCGTGTTTATCTAGGTTGTTAATAAAATAACGGATGTTTCCTCTGGATAAACGTTAGCACTTAATGCTCTTACGGCTAGGAAAAACATCGTGAGTAAACCTGCATATTCAGGCAACTGTATGTGTAACATACAATGCGTCAGGTTTTACCTTATAAATGTCTTAACTACTAGTCCCATTGAGTTGTACATAGTGGGAACAGTGAAAGGATTTATCCCAGTAGTCTCATGGAATAAGAGATACTAACCATAGAACAGACGAAATATTTTTTAAGTAGTCGAAAAAATTTGACTTGCTCAAGGCAGGATTGTGATACAAGATGATCCTCTGGCTCCTCTCCAGAGAGAAGACTATTATACAATATATATAATAAGGACTCTAAGAGGATGAAGTTGAAAAAATCAAATGGTTTTGTGCTTACTCCACATAGTGAGACATACAACTAGAAAAGAGACCACTTAAACTCCAAAAATCCAATAAACGGCCTCTCTGAAACATTAAGCGCGTCCTACTCTGAATAAAAAAGGTTCCTTTTTTAACACTTGATGACAACGACCTTTATAAAATAAAACCTTAGATTTGTTCCTAGCACGTGACATTGTGTCAAAGCCCTATGGGTAAATTTTACTTTAAAGTCGGATAATAATTGATATTTTCATACAGAGAAAAAAATTGTAAAACGTATTTTTTCCTTACAGATAATTTGTATAAATAAGTAACTACTTTCGTTTTATAAACTTCAAGAAAACTTTCTAAACACCAAGAAAAAAATTGTGTATTCACAATTTTTGTGCCTACTTGTCCAGGCCTTATTACAAAATAGAAATCAATGCATGTCTTGTTTGGCCTCCACTTGACTTTCAATGGAGAGTATGAATTTATTTATATGCCGACCCTCTTTGAGATAAATCTTTCATTTTACAAGCTGGATCTCGTTATGTTTTTATTGAATTAGGGTGCACAATGTAAATTTTCGTACAATTCATAGTTTGGAAATCTTCTAAACATGGACACATAATGATTGAATGAGACATATCAACGCACATTCCAAACCGCTGATTCTAAGCATCCTTATGTAGTTCTATCTATAATGTATCCTAGAGGTCATTTTTGAGAGAGAATTTTTCGATATTCTTGGGAAATGCGATTAGCGGATTAGGTACGCTAGTGCAGTCAGTACATAACGGGCATGTGAGCTAAGGCAAACTTGGATTTGGAGAGCAAACTATGCTTTAACAATTCATTTAACAAGCAACAAGGTATTATGTGGAAACCGCAAGTTTAGCAAAATATGCTAGGTACCTAACTTTGGTCTACCTACTTAGCTATAAATATCTCTCTCGTTAGTTCAGTCTTTATATGATAGTGTATAAGTTTTACTCGAACAAAGTATATCGAAAGACAGGACGAATATAAAAAAGGTTCATTTTTGACTATGGATGTTGATGACAGGAACAAAGAAAGAAACAGGGAGTCACGTTTCTTTGCCGTTGACTGTAAAATCTCATGTTATAAACTGCATTTTTCGACTACAATATTGGTTAAGCGAACCGCCACATGCATACGGCGCCATGACAAATTATCGCGAAGCACGAAGCGAAGCCAATTTACTTGGCGTTGGTTTTTTGAAGTAGCTATAAATTAAAAATAAAAATATTACATCAAATAAAACTACCAAAAAATATGTAACCCGGTAGGTACTTACTTGTTAAGTTATTACACTTTTATCCATTGTGAGGTAGACCAAAAGTCTCAAAAATACTAATGTTATTGTTTCACATAGTGACAGTTGTCACCCCATCGCCTAATACCCAAAATTTAAAAGTGCTTTCCTTGATTTATTACTTCTATCTGGGCGGGCATCAAAGCAACTGCCATACTTACCTTTACTACAAAGCCAGTATGAAAGATAAAAGATACCAACTGAATGTGCACATTGTGCACAAATGCCCACACCTTAAGTAGGTACACGACATCAATAGTATAGTTGACATTTTTCCATTCTTTAGTACTGGGCTTTAGTCGGCTCCAATAAAGACGCAAAAAAAATGAACCTTCCTAAATAACACATAATAAAGGTATATACACAAAAAGTTTTTTAATTCGCAATATGAAGTACAGGCTATTAAAATAAAATTGCTATTTTCAAGCGTTGACTAACATGTTTATGGCATACCCTGCCGTAATATTTTAAACCCTATTATTTTAGGTAACTAGTTATTAACGTTATGCAGTTACGTATAAAATTAATGACGATGAATTAATAGACTTCTAAAATGAAGTTTTCACTATTTTTAAATGTTTTAAGAATGAGAACTTGAACTAAAAGAATTAAAAAAAAAAAGAAAACTGTTAATGGAGCATTGAATATTTTAATACCTTTCATAAATTGAAACGATGAAGCTGTCGAATCCAATTGCATAAAGACTCTAGGAAAATAGAAAATATTTTCTTTGTTGTTGGACACTTAACTCAAGACTTTTTACGAATTTTGACCAGAAATGCTTTTCATCAGAGCTTTTCATAAACCGAAGAAATAGAAAGTGAAAAGATAAGCCATGTGTCTTATCTAAGTTTGTCAATAGCATACATAGCAGGAATAACATAAAATTGTGTAATATAAAAGATATTAACACTATTCGTTTAATGCAATAATACTACAATGTCGATAAGAAGCCATTAAAAATAAATGCAAATATAAGGTAAGAAAATATACAAAACGATACATAACATAATATTCTATTCCCAGATTTGCACACCTTGATTTGTTACCTTCTTTACTATAAAGGAGCTTCTAGTACGGTACTTTAAAGTCTACAAAACTAAGTTGTCTTTGGCTATAGCTAAGCGGTTAAGTAAGGTTTTATCTAAATTAGATTTTTTTTTATAATTCCACCACCTAAGTGCAAAGTTGGATAAGCTTCGCTTAGCATAATACAGACCTTCAACTTACTTTACATAGCAGATAAAAACAAAATGTAGGTTTAGGTACGCAGTCTTTTTTATTTATGATTTAGATTTTAATTTTGATAAATTTATTTTATATTTGTACCTGATATAGCTTTTTATCTACGTTTTCACCCCCAATTACTCGTAACGATTACGATACTCAACTCTCACATTTTACCTAAATGTACACATAAATCTCATCAGGTTACTTATTACTCAAAAATACTGTCAGTCACGTTATAAATTTGAAAGTGTATTTGTGTGTATGACTGTTCGTCTTTCACGACAAAACTAATTAACCAATCTCCATGAAATTTTGCATATGCATATAGTATACAGATAGTACGAAGAAAGACATGAGGTACTTTTAACGCTGGCGGAGCTGCGGACGAAAGCAATTTTTAATATAAATATTGCAGTGGATGTAGCTACATCCACTGCAATATTTATATGTTACTCGTACTAGCTCAGTTAAAGCTCAGAAAACGATCTTCATTATCTAAGAATACAACATTTCATACAATATCGAAATCAATTTAGAACTTCTAACCCTGCTGAACATAAAAATGTTTGTTTTCAAGTATCTCAAGTGGGACAAAGTATATGAAACAAACGTAAAGTCGAGAGTTATGCTGGTGAGAAACATAAGTGATGATACGTACGTGATCGGAATCCGTCACAGCAAGACGTCCGCGACCATTATTCTGTAAAGATTCGGTCTTACTGACATCAAGGGACGATTTTGGGAGCTGTTTCCAGATAGTGAGTATACAATGTCTTTATTTCAGCGTTGTCGATGGACAAGTTGATAAGGTGCCCAATTTAAATGTGCGATGTACATACATGGAGGCACAGGTTCAAGTCACACCTCGGGCATATACCAATATTTCTTCTCAGTTCTGAGATGTAATTAAAAGCCATGCTTAGCTATTATAGCTATGCTGCGGCATACAGGCTGTCAGTTTATTGCAATATGTGTAACCATGATTCAATATTTTAATATTTCTCGAGAGATTACAGGGGTGAGATGGAAGTCGCTTCGTGTAATAAAGAGGATTGTTCACTAATTCCAGGATGATACTAAATATTTTCGCGAGCACTGAGTTAGCCTGTGAGATATAATTTCATTTTAATATTATTACCTACATTTATGTTACGTACGCGGTCTTTTCACCTTCGCTCGTCCTGTCAATATATTTAATGTTGTCGCGATAAAATAATTATTTTATTGAAACTCGCTAGCAGTATAACCATAGCTTCACTAGAAATATTCGTACAGTTGGAATTCTTGATCTTCATTTAGATTTTATTTGAAAATATTTTCTATCTATATCTGATTTTTTTTTTTGTATTTACGTGGGACATTTTTAAGCTTTAGAATTTTAATTCTGGTAACTTACTACTATTGGCTGAAAATTCAAGATTATTTATTACATTTGTTATGAGAAACTTGAATAAAGCACTAACATCTCGTCAGGTACTATAAAAATACACAAAAAAGCTACCACATAAAAATAATATAAAAGCTGAGGTGCCGCCTGAAACCTTAAGTAATCATTGTAAACTTTTTTTATAATGATTTCACACCACGTATTGCTGTTACGTAGAGAATAATTTTACATTTTTTTGTTAAAATATAAGTTTGTTTTATTCTCTGCTACAACCTTTCTTACTCTTGGTGTAAAGTTTTCGTGACATCTCACCTGTCTGGAGAGGAACCCGGGGTGCGCCTGATGCTGCCAGTTAGGTTTTTACATTATTCATTTGCTTCACTTTAAAACCTTTTAATTTACTTATATTTTCTCTTTCGGTTTTTAAAGACATCACAAAACTTAAAACATTATTTTTGAATATGTGTGTGTTGCTAGAAATGTTTTGAATAGTGTTTTAAAAAATATTTTATACTATAGAAAAGACTGAGACACAGCTGGCTCACGTGTTTGTCTTTCCTATCAGGCCGCCATGGTATATAAATAATAAAAACAAAAATTATACTAACTTTTCAGAATTTTGCCATATATGTAGACTAAATTAATATGATAATCGTATGGAAATATGCAAAGCTAGTTCTCTGAATCTATTTTCTTAACCTTCTTCATTAGCATAGGTACATTTATTATTTGCCGAGCTGATCCTCGCACGCCAGGTATGTGCGCACAGAAAGGCAAACATTAAACTGAGACAGGTTCCATTTGAGCCAAAGTCTGGAGGTAAGGTTTATTTCTCTTGGTACTTGGTATTAAATTTAAATTATTTAAAACTCATTTAAATCCATGCTTTTAACGTCCATGAGATTATAAAATAGAGCGTGCGTTGTAGCGGCAACTTTTAATGAAAATATTTTTACACACGCACGTATTTAAAATAATCTTTTTCAATCTGACGGGGTAGACAAAGTTGCAAGACGTAGGCCAAATTTGGCTGGATAATTAATAAGTGAAATTCAATCAAAGTAGTAATAAAATAAAATCAAAGATAGTGTTATGTTACCCTATCGTCTCGAAGAAGTTTGTAAGTTTTTTCTCAACTATTCATCTTTTTAAGATAGGATGAAATGAAGGGTTTAATTAGAAGATGATCAACAAGTTCATTGTAATATCGAGGGATTGAATTCGGCAAATGGCGTACTCGTAACGTACGTGAGTTTCAATACTAACCGATGCTCTTATGGTGAGGGAAAACATCGTGACAACTTGTACTTCAGGCTAATTAACGTGTTACCATGATCCTAGTTGGGTTAGCTTCTATGTTATAAAACTCAGAAAAGTAAGTCGGAAACTATGGCATAAGGTCAGATCAAGAGTACCTGAAACCGCCGAGCTTCCGCATGAAGAGACTTTTATGAATGTCCATGAAGCGAATGAAGTATGCAGGGATCGTGGCAAATGGAAAAATGTAGTCTCTGACTACCCCTCCCGGAGATAGTCGTGGGTTTCGTTCGTAGAATCGTTATTATAAGTGCACCTCTTATTCTCTGAAATTATATGCACATAGGAATAAGATAATAATGATAATTATAAATAAAACAAAATTCTTAGATCATTTACAGAGACTAAGTCTACTAGACAATAGAGAATACACCGTCAGACTCCCACATGGTCGTGAATGTCTGAGGGAATTTACAATTAATCTCCTTAAGTTTGGATAAAAGTTGATTTATATGGCGTCCGTAATCAAATGTGTACTGGCTGGTATGGAGATCTGATGTGCTCTGTTTGCTGAAATTTCTTCTACATACCCATCAAAACATAAATCATGTCCTCAAACTTTACCTACGGTGAAAATACAACCAACGGTCATGAGACTACTACAAAGGCCACGTTTCAAATTTTAAAAATTTTAAAAAAAGATGGAAGGAATGAGGCTGCCGTGTGGTTCCCGGCACCAATACAAAAAAGAATAGGACCACTCCATCTCTTTCCCATGGATGTCGTAAAAGGCGACTAAGGGATAAGATTACAAACTTGGGATTCTTTTTTAGGCGATGGGCTAGCAACCTGTCACTATTTGAATCTCAATTCTATCATTAAGCCAAATAGCTGAACGTGGCCATTCAGTCTTTTCAAGACTGTTGGCTCTGTCTACAGCGCAAGGGATATAGACGTGACCATATGTATGTATGGAAAGAAAAGCGGCTTTTATTCACAATTGTTTTCCGCTACCAAATCAGCATGGGAACTTTACGTAAATCTTTGACATTATTCCGAAGATCAAACCCAGGAAGATCGGATCCAATAAGATATAATAAAATCGTGTTGTTTATTGTGGGTTATCCTTAAATTCAGAATTATGTAAGATATATTCCAATTTCTACATAGACTGGCCAGGCAATTATTAACTGCACCAAACTGAGTGTTAAACTATGACTTCTTTTAACTTCCAATCGCGTTCACGGGATGTGAATCGGAGTTCTGTTCAGAAATCTGAAATTCATGCAATTTTAGTAAAAAAAATTGCAATTTTTCATCAATTGGCATTATTTAAGTATTAATTAAAATAATTTTACATTCAATACATACATATACGTGAAAAACTAAACACTTCTTGCAGATGGATAAAACATACTCAATTATTCAGTGCAAGTTTAAAAATACGCAAAAATGTTTTTACCATACTTCATCACCCTTCACAATTCTCGAACAAAGCTAATATTTCACATGTCGTGGTATGATTTTTATATCATAAAGCTAATGTCAGACCCCTTGTGTAGAAGGCAGCGCCCCGCTGCGGTCTTGTAGCTAATATCATATTTATCGTTTAATATTTCGTCAAAGGAAATGTTGTACCACTTACTTCGCAAGTTTACGTCTTTTAAAAATAAGAAGTTTACAGGAAACTTACTTATTTTTATTTAATAAAGCAATTTCTCTTAAGATGTTGCTGCTGTAAGTTGAGATCATGTCTTTAAAACACTTAAACTCTGACACAATAAAGTTAAATAACTAGAACATACTGAATAATCAAATATATTTTCCAGCTGGCATTGCGCTTATCTGTGACACAGTAGGTTCGAAACCCGGCCAGGTCATGACGAATGTGAACTTTTCTGATTGACTGTTTATAGCTGGCTATAAGTATTTATTATAAAATATAGTATCATTGAGTTAGTATCTCGTTGCACAAGTCTCGATCTTACCACGGCTAACACAATCTGTGAAATTTGTCCCGTATATACATATTTATTTATGTATGGGTCACGCGTCCAATGTTTTACTATCACGGCATAATTAGAAATTATTGAATAGTCTTCATTCTGGGTAGTGTTGTGCATAGTTGGAATATGTTTCATGTGAAATGTAGAGCACGGTTGAGGCAGGAATTTAAATGAATTTATGCGTAGCACGTATCGCTACTTCACCAGTCACCTTGATTGCGTTCAGTACATATTATTTAAGCAAATAATGTTTATAACAAGCGTTCAGATTCCTTCACGTGTAATTTGTTGTGTATGCGGTTTTCATCCGATTCCATTCGTTACCTTAAAACATGACCGTGCATAAAATTAAATAGCGTATATAATTTTTTAAATATTTTTTTTTATTGTACTTCAACAAATCAGGTATTTATCCCTCACGGGGTAGACAGAAGCAATTGAATCGAAAAACTGAACGGCTATGTTTAACTGGACGGCTTTAAGTTGGAACTGAGATTCAGACAGTGGGACCCGTTGTTGCCCATCGCCTGAAAGAAAAATCCCAAATTTTTAAACCTTCATTTCCTTTGACGATCTGAAAGGGTAGATCAGCAGCTGGTACAAACTTATTTTTCTTTACTTACAGAATTGAAGCTTGAACTATGTCAATGTGCCTTTTCTCTAAGTCGTCTTTTATGACATTACAGGAACAGATAAAGTGGTTCGATTCCAAAGTGCTGAAAACCACACGGCACTACAAATCACTGAGTCTGGAACAGGAACGGAAAAATTTAAATTCATTCTCTAACTTGTTAAAATTTTTTACGGAACTCTGGTACGCAGGTCCGATTGTTTTTATTTTGGGTACATACGTTGTTATGAAAAGTGAATTTGAAATAATCAATTTCCTTTGTATGTATTTTTGAATTTTTCACAGATAATTGTATCTTTATAAAGGAAAGTCGACAACTTTTAAAAGCTCGATAGTTATTTCTAAGGAAAAAGTTGCAAGGTTAAGTTTGTGTGTGAACATCATGACACGCGAACACAATTTATTCACATCACGTGTTAACTTGGAGATGCTGTGCAAATGAGCAGATATTTATTCAAACTCGTGCCTTTTGTTATCAAAAGATGAGCTTAAGTTGCAAATTTGTTAAAACTGTCAGCAGCTGTAAACGTTGATGCAATTGTCTGATGGTCTAAAGAGGTAAATTTTTAAATTTTATATTTTGTATAGTTTCTACCGAGATCCTATAGTCACTAAATACTCCTGCGGTTCGACTGCATTGCATAGTGTTAAAAATCTCGCTGATTACTGTTTCCACTGAAATATTTCCGTACTAGCCCTCCCGATACCCCGAAATTTCAAATTTTTAGAAAGATTTGGATTGTGCTTTAATATGTCAGTCAAGTCATCAAACACTTGGGCTCTTCTTCTTCTTCTTTCATTTTTTATTTTACTTGCCCTAAAGCGATATGGCATTTTATATCAAATTTTATAAGTTAACACTTACCGTTACGTTTCTATCTATAAATATACAATAGATATAATGATAATGTGCCGTGTGGTTCCCGGCACCATTACAAAAAAGAATAGGACCACTCCATCTCTTTCCTACGGATGTCGTAAAAGGCGACAAAGGGATAGGCTTATAAACTTGGGATTCCTATTTTAGGCGATGGGCTAGCAACCTGTCACTATTTGAATGTCAATTCCATCTTAAAGCCAAATAGCTGAACGTGGCCTATCAGTCTTTACAAGACTATTGGCTCTGTCTACCCCGCAAGGGATATAGACGTGATTGTGTGTGTGTGTGTTATATGTATGTATGTACGAGTGATAATACTACTTATTACGTCATTCTACAAGGTTATATTCTACCCGTGTACCAAATTTGATCAAACCCGTCTAATAGATTTTGCGTAAAATAGCAACAAACAACTGCGCAGCTTTTTACCTTACAAATATTCGTATTAAAAATAATAGTACGATATTAGAAGATAGATTGTACTTGTCTAAGAAATTGTTATATAACATAATTTTCTATATTCCAACTGCCCATGTAGCAGGAAACAGCTCATTTACGATTCGTACAAGATACTAGGGTGGAGCGAAAAAACTTTTTTTTTATATTTGTTTTGGAATACCTGTAAAAAGTTGATGTTATTGCTCACAAATATACACACAAAATTTTATTTGCCACATGATAAATTTAGAGGTGCCCCCGACGTCCTGAAAATTAGAGAAAATCACAAAATTTTGTCTATAGACACCAAAGCCCAATATTGTCAAATTAACGCTTAAATATAATCTGTGTGTCTTCCCGTTAGCAACAGTTTAACCTTGAATAGTGCGCGAATAGTTGAGGGCGTGGGGAAGCGGGAGGGGTAATTTCACCGCACTTGTCTGTCGTTGTTTGGACGCCATTAAGTGTGCGCGACAGTGCGCGTGTTATTGTATTCTACTTGTTAGAAAAATTGATTTCAAACACTGCCGGCAAGAAAATAAGACTCATGTAAGTTATATTTTTAATTACTCGTTTACAGATTAACACTTTAAGTCGTATAATTAAATATTTTCAATGTAATTTATACCTATTATTTTCTTTTTATTACAGTAAAATGTCGCAAGTCAAAACGCGAAATACGACATGTTGTCCTGTGTTTGGTTTACCGGAGAAGTTACCATTGTCTCAATTACCGACTTATAATGCTGTAATGAAGAATTACTTATTTATTAAATATGAATTAAAGCCTGACAAAACAACAAAAGAACCGACAGTTCATGATATATCCGAAAGATTGACTACGGAAATTTTAGATATATGGCGTAAAGCATCGCTTCCTACTGTCAGCTTTAAGAGAGTTCTTAAACTTATTCGAACTTACCATGACAAATATAGAGGATTACTAAAACCTTATCAAGGCCGTAAAATGAATAAGAAATATCAACAGAAGATAGCTGAATTTGTAACTGAGTCCCAAAGGTTATTTGATGTTTGCAGTTGCAAATGTAAACTTATCTCAGAGTGTACTTGCTCAAAAGATAACCGTGTTCCCAGGGAAGAAGTGTCTTTTTTACTTGATCAAAGAACAACAAGAAAAATGATGATAGGCGGTGTAGATTTGGTTGCGACTGAAAAAAATATAAAAAAATTCAAAAGACATGAAAAAGAATTACTACGTAAGAAAGAAATAGTGGATACTAACCAACCGTCTTGTTCTCGTTCTTTACCTGATAACTTAACGATCGAAAGCGCCAGTTCAAGCAATAATAGCGTAGCTTCTAGTCCTTATCAATCGCCTAAACAAACAGCTGCTCCGCCAACAAAGAAAAAGAGATTAAATTTACCATCATTAGCCCTCGCCTGCGATCGTACGGGGGTCTCTGATAGAGCAGCTGCTATTATAGCTTCTTCAGTGTTAAAAGATGTTGGAATTATTACATCAAAGGATCCAAGTGCTGTTATTGATCGTTCAAAGTTACGACGTGAAAGAACGAAAGTCAGATCAGCTTTATACGATGCAGATCGCAATAAAAGTATACGCGGTATTTATTTTGATGGCAGAAAAGATAAGACTTTGGTTAATATTCAGAAGGAAGGCAAATTTTATAGAAAAAGAGTAATAGAAGATCATTATGTGATTTTATCAGAACCAGGAAGTGATTATTTCGGGCATGTTACGTGTGAGTTGGGAACTGCTAGAGGTATTGAAAGTAGCATAATAAACCATTTAAGAACAAAATCGGTGGAATTGGATAAAATAGTTGTTGTTGGTTGCGATGGTACAGTCGTGAATACAGGTTTCAAAGGAGGTGTTGTTCGTTTTATGGAAGAAGAGCTTAACAAACCATTACAATGGTTTGTCTGCCAGTTACATTCAAATGAGTTACCATTGCGACATCTTTTATTACATTTGGATGGAAAAACTACAGGGCCTAAATGCTTTTCAGGTCCTATTGGATCCGAATTACAAAAATGTGAATCAATGCCAATTGTTCAATTTACCACCATTCCCTCCATATTACCCGAAGTCACTAGAAATGAGTTGAGCACTGACCAAAAATATCTATACGATGTGATGACAGCTATCAGTACTGGCAGTTTTTCCCTTAATTTAGCTAATATTGCACCTGGACCTCTTAACCATTCTAGATGGCTTACAACAGCAAATAGAATCTTAAGATTATATGCTACCAAAACAGACCCCGAAGAAAACTTAGTGATATTAGCCACGTTCGTAATGAGAGTTTATGGTCCAATGTGGTTCACAATAAAATGTAATCCCTCATGTACAAACGGAGCTAAGCATCTGTGGCAAACTATTGCCCTTTCTCGGTATTTGAATGCACCTTTGAAGAAAATCCTAGATAAGGTAATCCAACGAAATGGATATTTTGGTCATCCAGAAAACATTCTTATTGCTATGCTTGGAGACAACAGAGAAATTATACGTAAACTAGCATATCAACGAATTTTAAAAGCAAGAGCAGAGAAAACTCTAAGGCTTCGAACATTTAAAGTGCCTTCTTTAAATTTCGATGCTAAAGATTACACCGACCTAATTACGTGGCAAGACTGTAAGATAACTGAGCCACCTCTGACTTCCAATTTATCTGATGAAGCCTTGAAAGAGATTGTTAAAAGCGGTTTGACTACATGTCAGGATATAAAAGATTTTCCATGCCACACCCAAGCCGTAGAGCGCTGTATCAAATTGGTGACAGAAGCTTCAAGTGCAGTTTGTGGAGAAAATAAACGAGACGGTTTCATAAGAGCAAGACTATTATCACGTCGGCAAATGCCTAATTTTGAAACAAAAAACCAATTTAATAATTGACTTCTTTCTGATTTTTTCATTGTTTTCTAGTATATATTTTTTAATTTTTCTTGATAAATAAACATAAAAATAACTAATCAGGCTTTTATTTAACTCATTACTATGTAGTTTGTTTTATAATAGATAAGAAATTTAGAGAAATACTATAATTAGAAATTAAAACAAAAATATTAAAAATTTTGAATTTTTCTTATTTTCAATTGGGTTGGGGCACCTCAAAACATCAAGACAAGTAAACAATATTTTGTATGCTTAATTAACAGTTTAAAAGGCAACTTTTTATCGCTATTCCATTTAAAAAAAATAAAATTTTTTTTTTTTTCATACATTATCACTCCACCCTAACAAGATACATTTGTTGGCCAGAATCGAAAGCAAGATGCCCATTAATCATCAGAATAAAGGCGATATAACCGCATTCGATGTGTATACAATTGTATTGATATTATTGTTTTGTATTTTCGGAATTTTCTTTACTATCGTTAGCCAGATTAGAGAAAAGAATGATTTCATTTCAATGTTGTTCATTACTAGTTCTTTTCCAGGACTTTACTTTCATGGGAGATTACTAAATCATACAAACATATTATCACTTGCGGGGTAGATAGAGACAACACTATTCAAAAACTGAAAGCCCACTTTCAGCTGTATGGCTGAATGATAGAATTGAGTGGTACAAACAATGACAGGTTGCTAGTGCAAGCCCATCGCCACAACCAAGTTCCAAGTTCATTAGCCGCCTTTTACGATATTCATGAGAAAGATATGAAGTGGTCCCATTCTTAAGCGCCGTTTAATCCTTTTATTTCCTACACGAATGTTCTAACAATGCAATTGTTAAAACATTCATAAAATTATACTTTATCGTTCCAAAATTTTGATCGAGTTGAAAAATTTTAAACTAGTTTATAACAAAATTTATTCAAACTGAAAATTTCAGTAGCATAGTAGAACATATACATCACTGTCCTGTTCAAGTAACTAAGATGACTTTATACCCTTCTCTACAAGACGAATGCGTCTAGGTAAGCTTGACAAATGACTTGCTACTACGTGACTATGTCGAGATTTTATACATTCATTCCAGAGGTAGATAGGGAAATATTGCTAAACATGATAATGATTTAATTTAAAATATCGGTAGTCGAATCGGTAAGGTGTTAAAATAATGCGCAGAAATGCTCAGACTCAAATGCCACCACATCAATGTACCAATGACTTTTTTCAAAATTATGTACATTAGTTTGAGTACTAACTGATCCTCTTACGGTGAGAGAAAACATCGTGAGGTAACCTGCACATTCAGGCAACTGGATGTGTAACAATGGATCCAATACGTGTTAAGCTTACCTGCAAAAGGTTTCGGAGGTCAGATGATGTTGCTTCGTGTAAAAATGTATGTAAATGGGAATTATTTCCTTTTATATTGTCACCTTCCATTTTCATTACAATTTTGGATAACCTATTGTCTATAGTCAACTATGAGTATTGTAATATGTATGTTAGAGGTATACACTTAATGTATTAAAAGATTCATTTGCACTTCCTCAAACTTCGTCCCATCTTATTAGGTCTTACATTGATAATAATGTTAAAATTAGCTAAGCATTAGAATTTTAAACACTTCTTTAAGCACCATATAAAGATATAACTTAAGATACTTTTAAATTTGTACATTTCTTGGCAGTTAAATGCGTTTCCGAGTCATTAAGTGCCTTTATAGACGTTCTTGAGTAAAAAGCTTAAGTTTTAATTAAGCTTCATCTTATGGCTTATTTTTGCTAAAATCGGAAAACAAGTGTAAATTATTTCGTAAAAACGATAAACTGACAGCAAATGAATCACAATAATTATTATTTTAACAATGCACGAAAGAAAAAACTTAATAACATTCTAGTACTTTTTTAAAGCTTCTGCAATCTTTTATCGTATCATACTTCAAATCCAGTGCCATGTGGTTCCCAGAACCAAATAAAATGAGAATAGAAAAGTATCGTAAAAGGCGATTAAGGGATAGACTCATAAAATTAGGATTCTTCATTTAGGCGATGGGATAGGAACCTGTCACTACTTATTTGAATCGCAATTCTATTAAGCCAAACAGCTGATCGTGGCCTATCAGTCTTTTCAAAACTATTGGCTCATTTTCGTCGCATACATATAATCACATCTATATATGTGATTATATGTATGAATGTACAAATCCATACAAATATTATAATAACGGAAGTCAATCTGTCTGTCAAAATTTTACGCTCTCTAGGTTAAACCATTGAATGGATTTTGATGAAATGATAAATGAATACCTGTTAATTACCCGAGGGCAAACAAAGGTTACTTTTTTCTGGCGAAGCCCTAGGAAAAATGGCGTTGGTAGTTCCAACTTTTAAACATAAAGTCGGCGACGGAAATGGGAAACTACCTACAGGTCGGGTGACCCACCCGACACACAGTTAACCATTTTGAGAAATTTTCTTTTATTCCTCTCTAATTACTCGAGAAACATGCCTAAATTCAGTTAACTACAACCATTTCACGGCTGAGCGTTTTCTGTCAGTAACTCGTTAACGTTTTTGTAAAGCTAATTCTTTTAGGCAGTATTTCTTTTTCTAAGAACGTCAATTCTGGTTTTTATTTTTATAGTAAAATATAATAGTATAAAATAACTATTTCATGCTAGGAATGTAACTATTCAAAAAAATATATCACAATTTGTTCCGTACTTAGCAGCGAAAAAAAAACGCGGGAAATTAAGTGACATTAACAATGACAATTGGAGCGATTTTTTTTTTCTTTACACTGGCTGGCACAACGCTTGTCGCCAATTGACATATATTTCGATAACACAATATAGGATATTCAGACTAATACAAGGATATATAGACCTACTTAGTAGGATATTATCATAGCCATTCAAATTTTCTGTCGATATATCGCCCTTATTTAGTAGACAATCCAGTATTGGTTTGTAACCATTACCAATTCATTATGTAGATCTGAGATCAAACATGGTTCCTGATATACGGCTATTGTATTGTGATGGTACTAATTACGCTCAGCGTGTGATACGTAATATTGGTTATTAGTTACAGTATTTATTACATTAGAGTATTTCTTTTACTTATTCTTAACGGCAGGGATATCTTGGTAACTACTTAGTATAGTTAGGTGTTATTTTAAAAACCTTTTGAAGTTAATATATCGTTTTTTATGTTAAGTTTTTGTGGAGCAGATGTAATTCTTTTAAGAAAAAATATAACAGTTTTTTGTGTCTTGGATTTTGTTTAATTAGTAAGGAATACAACCCATACATGAACTTCAAATATTTTGTATTACGAGTAGTTTTTAACCAAAGCATTCACCGTGTTAAACTTAAATTCCCGTTTTTCCATTACATATTTGTATGGAAAGTATGCATATGGTAGTATAGCGTGTATTATAATAATGCTCATCATTGGCGCGACACGTTTCTTATAAATAAAAAATTCAAACACTAAATGGCTTACTAAGTGTCTCTCATGATAATATCACCAATGACTTTAAGATGATCTAAGCCCCTCTACGAGACTTAGATGATCTTGTCTAAGAATGCGATCTAAGCCCATTCAATACCCTAATTGGCACAACACATTAAACCTAAAGGAAATTGTAAGCTCCAAGTACAGTGGCGTTTAATAATTTATATCCGCATTGTAAGTGTCTAAATATAGAGGGATCTTTCACAAATATACAGATATAGAGATCCTAAAAAAATGTCCTACTTCTAAGCAAAAAACGTTCTATCTATGAATCTCATTCATAGAATGCTAAGGCCATTCAGTAATGGGCACAACACATTAAACCCAAAAGAAATCGTGAGCTCCAAGTACAGTGGCGTTTATTACGTACTATATCCGCATTGTAAGCGTCCTAAATCTAGGGAGGTCTATCGCAAGTATACAGCTATAGAGTCTGACAAATGACGTCCGAATATGAGGGCAGTGTCGGATAATGATAATGTCGTCGGTAACAAATGGCGCTGTGAATGGCGGACGCCGTGATTTGAGAATTACGATATATTATTGCCAGACACTATCGCCAGCTGATGTCACGCTCGCTTTATGGAAAATTAGCGTTCTGTCTGCGGCACTATGATTGTGGAATAGGAAATTTAATGTTTGTTAGTCAATTTGTAACTGAAATTTTACTTTTATTTAGTTAATACCGGTGTTGTTACACTGCCGACTGGAATATTAATACAGACTGGTACATCATCAGAACCACTTGCATGCTTCCTACAGTACACTTCTTCTTGCTTCTAGTTTTAGTTCCGTTTGCATCCTCACCAATCTGTTGAGAAGCCCGGGATATCCCTTTGACCATTGATCCTGAATTGGGTGAGTCAGATTTTTACACGAAGCGACTCCCTACTGACCTCTGCAACCTATGCAGGTAACCTAATCCGTATGGGATCGATCATGGTTACACATCCAGTTGCCTGAATGTGCAAGTTTCCTCACGATGTTTTCCCTCACCGTAAGGGCATCGGTTAGTATTCAAACTAACAATATAACTAATGAACGTAACTTCGTAAAATATACATTGTGATGGGATTCGAACCTGTGCCTTTCAGCGCATTACGTATTTAAACCGGGCATCTTACCGATTCGACCACTGACGGTCTGGGCTTTCCACAATACACTTATGTGGTTTATAAAAGGATGTTTAATTTATCCTCCCATATTACCTATTAACCTTATTTTTCAGGAAAAGGATTTTCCAAAAATATATAGGTAATTCTATTAATAACTTGAGCCAAACAATAGAGAAGTTAACACAATATCTTACTTACTAACTCTAAACTACAGCTGTAAAGATAGGTATATGTACACATAATACAATAATATTACTAAGGAAACATGTTTGAGAGCAAATGTTACGTAAACTGATAACGAACATAATCTACAATAATCACCACAAGCGCATTTCGTTGAGTCAGGAAGTGCCGAATTTCCTGGCACTAAATAATGCAGTTGAGCTCAAGTCTTGTGAAGTTAACCGAGAGAAACATAGGTATTCTGTACAAATTCTAACTAGCTTTGTTCTGTTGCTTCAGTGTATTGCTAAGCAGCAACTTCTGAGTGGCTTAATTTAGACCTCGTATCTTGAATACGTCAAAAACTTATGCAATATGAGATTGTGATGCATTTCAAAAGTATAATACTTTAAGAGTTTTTCTGCCTTCTAACGCTTATCCCGGTTCAACTTTTTCCATTTTCTTCTACATTGAGCTCTCCGGATCCAATTTGAGCTATCTTCATCATTATCACGTCGTCTTTCCACCACATTTGTGGTCTTCCCTGAGGATGTTTTTGACCCCACGGCTTTCTTCCAGGCAACAACGTTCGTTCTGTCCCGTTTGCTTATTCCCTGGGTCGATATTAGGTTTCAAAACTTGGTTACCTTGGTAGCATATTTTTCACTCCTCCACCTACACTTTAAAAGTTCAAAACTAAACTATGCAGCAAAAATAGCCATCTCCGCTTCAGCAAAAACGGCTCATAGTGATATATAGGTTAGAACGTGTCCAATCTGGTTGATTTACAGTGCCAATAATCTTCACGTCACGCGACGCGACAGGTTACAGAGGGCCCGCATTGTCACGTAGACTTCGTAAAATATACAGGGAAAATTAGGGTGTATTGCTTGAAATGTCCTTCCGAAGAATGCTCGGTTCCTAACACGAGATTAAAATTGAACTCCTTTAAGTAGCGCAATAGCATTTTAAAAAATATCTTCAAGGGATCAATATTTCACAAAGTGACCGAATTTGTTTAGTTAACATACATACATACATATAGTCACGTCTATATCCCTTGCGGGGTAGACAGAGCCAACAGGCATGAAAAGACAAAAGCTTGAATGGCCACGTTCAGCTATTTGGCTTAATGATGGAATTGAAATTCAAATAGTGATAAGTTGCTAGCCCATCGCCTAACTAAGAATCCCAAGTTTGTAAGCCTATCCCTTAGTCGTCTTTTACGACATCCATGAGAAAGAGATGGAGTGGTCCTATTCTTTTTGTATTGGTGCCGGGAACAACACGGCAAAATGTTAAGTTAACATATAAGACTAATATAAAAAAGAAGTTTTAAATAACAACTCATACTTTACTATACCTAACGAAAATCCATAGACATTCGCATAACTTACCCTGATATAGCGAAAATACGATTTTCCAAAAACATTGATTTCATTTTTTATTTTAATCTCTCTAATAAGTTATTTTCGTTAGATTTCATTCGCTGTTCCTTTTAAACGATATTTTTGGCACCTCGAATGGTTTTTTTGTGAAAACGGCAAAAATTGTTTGATGCAAACTAAAAATGCTACAGTTTCTGAAAACGGCTTTTTTTAATTTGGTAGCGGTATGCATTCCACAACTCAGTTTCAGTTAGTTTTTAGGTAAAACAATGATGGCGATATTAAAATTAATATATTTTTGTGTGATCGACTTTCGGCAACTATTAGAACTTTGAAAAAATAATGTTAAGTCTTTACTAGAAGTTTTAACATGTTTTTTTTTATTCAAAAATACTTTTTCAAAATAAGTCTCAGTTAATGCTAATTCAGATACATACACTTCAGCCCTGTTTAAAATTTCATTCGATATTTTATGTCCCAAAAACTATCTCAAATATTTTTGTTATATTTTATTAAGTTCGTGATCCTCCATAAATAAGACCATCGTTTATTCGATCTAGGATAAAATTGTGACCCTCAGATATCTTTCTCAACTATACTTACATTCAAATAAATGTATTTCAAGGAAAATTATAGGTACATATATAATTAATTATAACAGAAATAGGCAGAGAGGACAAAAAATTCTATTTTCGTTTTCCTTAATGACAAATTACCATGACATAAGAATGGTAAATGCCAAAAAATATATTACACTTTTAAATGTTTGCCTTAAATTTCTCATTCATTGTGAGGAAAATACTCTTGAAAACGTCAATTTATATTTAACATCGAAACAAATATTTACACATCTGTCGTGCGCACGAAAACCTTTAAGTGATTCGGTTTTTATTCACCAATTTCCCGCAATTCATTCACAAAATTAACGGGCCACTCCAATTCCACAAAAATAAGGCTTAATAAAAGGAGGTCGCATTACTCGCATTTTAATACCCAGGACGATGAATAGTACAAATATTTGAGCAGTGAAAGCTCGTCACGTAGACGGCCTACCTCCCCGGAGCTTCGGGAAATGCCAAAGCGTGCGAGCCCGATATGAAATGCTTTCCACATAGATGTCATTGGAAATGGAAGATTCATGAAGTATTTTAGTATTGGTTCTTATAATATTTAAAAAGAAAAATTAAATTTTATTGGTGGTTTAACAAATAATAATTTAAATTAACTCAAATTAAAACTAAAGCTAAACCTAAGAAAAAAGAAAAAAATACAAACTAGAATTTAATTTTCAAATTTAATTTAAAAAGATATATATTGAATAATATGGCACCGTTTTTATTGAGGGAGCAAGAGACGAAAAACATGTATGTAAATAAATAAATAAATATATACGGGACAAATTACACAGATTGAGTTAGCCTCGAAGTAAGTTCGACACTTGTGTTACGAGATACTAACTCAACGATACTATATTTTATAATAAATACTTATATAGATAAACATCCAAGACCCAGGCCAATCAGAAAAAGTTATTTTCTCATCATGCCCTGGCCGGGATTCGAACCCGGGACCCCCGGTGTCACAGGCATGCGTACTACCGCTGCGCCACAGAGGCCGTCAGTGATAAGATTTCTTTCTGAAACGATGATTTTTCAACTGAGAGGCAACGTTCAGCTTGGCTTATTAATGGAATTAAGATTTAAATACGAGTAGATTGCATAGTCTATACAGTGCTTGATATGCATAAAGGCCCAGGTTGGCATGTCCATGTACCAATATCTATTTTCGAAGTTATGTACATTAGTTCAAATACTAACCGATGTTCTTACAGTGAGGGAAAATATAGTGAAAAAACCTGCACATTTAGGCAACTAGGTGTGCAATATGATCCAATACGGGTTAGGTTCCCGTGCAAAGTTCTATTGTAAAGTGCCGAGAACCACACGGCACCTTGATCAATATGTCAACGCTTATACCGCTTCCATTTTCTATATCACTTAAGCTATATAATGAGATACCTTTACCGTCGTCACGGAATACATTCGGGCGTGCGATTTTAACGGTGTCGTCTACCGGTGTGTCGGTTGAAATTGTGCATTTTATTCCCTATCTACATACTTCGATCGCTGACGTCTGCCGCGATAACACCTATGAGGTGTACATTGTAACATTTTTATAGTACCTTACGTAGTTAAGCAAATGGTCGTGTGGTTCCGACTACACCAAGCGACCAAGGGAATAGGTTCATTCATTATGGGTTAAATTCACCTGAAAAGGTTGCGGAGGTCAGACGGGAATAGCTTCGTATAAAAATCTGACTTTCATATTGAGAACCTTTTCTTTGATAAAGTCTGATAAAAATACATGATTCGATCGGGATTATAATTAAAATACACATTATAATTACATAACACTGAGCTAAGAAATACAGTAACCTTTCGGGTATAATTAATGCAATTACCCTATGGAATGCACATCACTAGATGATAGGAATCCATCCAGCAAATACATGGCAATCCCCAGCCTCGTATAAACTGTAATTGCATTCGTTATCACTAAACTCGCAAACAATTAGTAATTCCTCGAGCAATAACAAGTCGTAATGAGGTGTGTAACTATTCCCCATTATACTGCACTGTTGCACATAAAGTAACAATTTTACACATAAAGTTAAATTTTAGTTAATTTTATTTATACTTTACGTACACAATCCGTAGTGTTCGATAGGTGGCATACATCTAAAAATCTGCTATTATGTAATACAGTCCGAGTTTCTAAAAGGTATGAACAAACTTCCGAGTTTTAAGTGGTTAAAAGTAAGTACAGAAACGGTTATAAAAAGAAGGGTCATATTTTTTATGAAACGTTTTCCTGAAAATTGATTTAGTTAACAAAAAGGTGAACCTCGTTAGTAAATAATACACACACACACACATGAGCCATTGCTCACAAGATTCGAAAACCACGGTTGGTTCAATGGTTCTATGATGGAATTGAGAAACTCTAAAAGTAGGACTGATTTTAATCTATCTTTGGCACAGAAACTGACAACACTTTAGGAGTAACAAAGGCTACTTTTAATTTTTTTCCACAGAAGTACAGTCTCGCGAAAAACTAGTCCCAACTTATATCTATTAAGAAAGAAAAGTTGTTTGTTGCCTCTTAAGTTACTTTAACAATCATCTAGAAACTTTGCGCATATATAATTAAGAGTCTGGATAAGGACATGGGTTACCTTTCATCCCAGTAAAAGCTGTAGTTCCCGTGGGATTTGCGAAAAGCCTGTGTTCTTTTGTAGATACAAACCACGCAGGCGAAGCTGTAGAAGAAAGCAAGTGCGATAAAAAAATAACATATGCAATGAGCACTCAGCAGTACGTTATGGGCAATCATGAAACACGATATGAAATTGTTTTGTTTATGTACGTAAGTAAATACCCCTAAAATTTTATTGCTGCTTTTATGCGCAATAAATCATGGTCTTCAAAGTTAGTACCACTCCTGGTATTTTCTATACAAATTGTTATAATAAAAAAATTTTAACTTCACATTAATCTTAGATCATTTAATCTATATTGTACAAAATACAGGTTTATAACGACATTTAGGTATCTATATAAGAAGTTAGTGGCAAATATAACAAATGCATTTCCTACAACTTGCAACAAATAAAAACAGAATTTTCGTTTAGCGTTCGGAGTAAAAAACAGTGTGAAATAGGGAAGGTTCATTGGCAGTAAACACCGAACTTGGGCCGTTTCAGCGTAATTGCGAGCACACACAACCCGCGCCCAGGGACCTAGAGTAGGTAAATCGCATGGAAATGCTACGAAAATAATCTTGGCACGGAATTCACGTTCGTAGAAAAATCTAATTTACCAAACCTTACTTTCTACACACATATAGCTATCACGTATTTTCCCTCATGTGGTAGACAGCGATAATAGTGACATCCGCGAACAGGGACCTAGAGTTAGAAAATAATTTTTGCACGAAATTTGCGTTTATAGAAAATCTTCTCTACCAAACCTTACTTTCCATTGCACACATACGCATTACATATTCAATTTTTTATGGGATAGACGTGGAAGTCACATGACTATAGTCTTGATAATGGAATTAAATGATATTCAAGGTGTGACAGGTTGCTTAAAAAATCCTTTCGTATAACAATAGAATCACCTGTTTACCCAAGTCTTACTCCCGATTTATAATTTTTTTTAACACAATAAAAAATTTTCACAGTTAGTTTCTTACCTCTTTAAGTTTTAACTATTTGAGCAGAAGTCTAAAGTTTTGCATATATATTTACAAAAATTAATTGGATGGGATATTGAGTATCTTGATCGAATAGCCTTCTCTGAAAAACAAAACGCTTTTCTCTTAAGATTTACGAAACTAAACCGAATTTTGTATACCTATTATATATATTATCTTGTATATTCTTGTGTAACCAACAATCTCGAAAAGATAGAAAGGGCTTTAATATTTCTACATGGTGTTTCAAAAAATGAGGATTTGAAAAATTTTGTTAGACACCTGAGTATAAAGTATTTTATGTAAATTTATGTAAGTATCTTAAACCATACATCTGAGCTTAACCTTTCAGTCTTTTCAGGACTATTGGCTCTGTCTATGTCACAAGGGAAATGGACGTGACAACATGCATGTTTATATTGAAAAAGATTTTAAAAAATAAAATCCTATTATATTGAAGAGAGTAATGAATGATGATGAAGCGAAAGAAGTATCCAGAGATCGTGGTAAATGGAAAGATGTAGTCCCTTCCTGCCCCTCCACAAAAGAGGCGCGATTTTTGTATGTATGTAAAATTTTTATTTAATCCTCAACAAGCAAATTTAATTCGAAAAACAAATTAAAAGTTAAATCATGTTTTTTTATTCCAATTCAAGTGTTTAGTTGTACTACCGCGTGGTTGCACTGGGTTAGCGCAGTTTTGGCTAGTTTGAAGGCTAATTAGCTCGGGTTGGAACCATGTTTACTTTTGCTGCTGTATTTTGCTGTTATTTTTTTAGCTTTTCATTTATTTTACTCTTGATAATTTACGTGAATATGGATTAGGCAAAATGTTGTATGCGGAAAGTGGAAGTGGGGATGAAACATCCTAATTTCTTTCCGTGACGGATACATACAGTCATTGGTTTAAAAACTGGCCTGAAATGGATTGCATGGGATATGTTTAATGGTCCGCTAGGAAAACGGCAGACAAAGACAGATATATAATTGGGCATATTTAACTGAAACTCGAAAATCTATCACTAAAAATATAAAAGAACACTGCTTAGGTACTTTTCTATCTAAATAATTCATTGAACATTTCTTAGTACAAATAGGTATCTCGTTATTATCTGTGATTCAACAGCGACACAAAGTCCCAAGTCATTAAAATTTAAACTGATGAAAAGACAGACAGGGGCGGCTTGTTTAGAACTGACGAGTAGGACACTGCTGATAATATCGCACTTACAATTTATGAAATAATATATATATATATATATATAAATATATATATATTTATATAAAATATATATTTATATATATTTATATATTATATATAAATATATAATATATAAATATATATATATATATGACGATAAATGGTTCGCTAAAAGTAAATTGCTCATCTCATATTCCACCACTGCACATTCGACAATCATTTTCATTCATGAAACAAAGTATGAGCGCTTTTCTACTATAATTGAGAATACTCGTAATGCAAAAATATCTTTTGTCAAACTTCAAATGCAACTTTGAATTCCAACGCAATGCACTGCTGGTTCAATTGAGCGTCGTTGAGTCTAATAAAGAAATAATGTTACCGTGGATAACAAATTGAATAAAAAGCGGTTTCTTAAGAGTTGAATAGGGCGCTTGCGCGGTGCGTGGCGGTCTATCCTAGCCTCTTTCCCCGCAGTCTACCGCGCCCGTCCCCGCGATTAGCTCGCGCCAACGCGCCTTATACTCCCCCCTACCCCCTCACACGTCAAAATAATAAATTGATTTATACCCCAAAACACTCAAACGAACTTGGCTGAAACTTCTATGAACGTCTGACAAGTATCAAGATCATCGGTTCGTAATCGCAGCAGTTGTTTACAACTTATTAGTGATATGAAATAGGTAGGTCAAAAGTTTTTGAATTTCCAATCTAAATGGGAACCATCTATCTTCGCGAAGTGACACTAGATGAGTGATTGCAAATATTTCCAGACCTTTTGTAATATGACTGTAACTCGCTGAATCATCATGACAAATGTAAGTTAATGGCTCCCTCCGGAGAATGATCGTCGTAAATAAAATTAAGGACGCTGCGAATATTTACATATTCGCGGTTTTACATATGAAAGCAAATATCTCAGCCTATTTTTTGTTTTTACTTTTAAATAATTTATTTTTAAGGCTACGGTTGTTTCAATTTTGATATGTATCTTTCCATATTTTTAGGCAACAACATAAATAATAATTTATGTAGCAGAAAACTTAAAATTGTATTATTATTTAAATTGTTTTATAGTTTACAAGGTATATGTCACAAACTGGAAAGTAGCAGCTGACGTAGAGAATTACATCGAAAAAGTTGATGCGCAAGAAAGATATTACGACCAAAAATGTAACTTTTTCAGTTTGACCTACTTATTAACTCCAATTAGTTGAACCCACGATATCCACGCACAGCATAAGCCACAGCAAATTGTCATCGCTTTCTTCCATTAGCCAAATTAAATTACACTTGCTAAATATTAAACTCATTTGGGGTGGGACTTAATTTGTCATTCTGTCTTCATTATAAACTTCACGCGGGTGTTGTGTTAAATTAATTACAATTTAATTAAACCCGTGGTTTTGATCAACTGTACGCCTTTGAATTTGGTTTCTACTCTTCCGATTCCAACACAATCGTGTTTAATTATTATTTCATAATAATATGCCAGAATTACGCTCCACATACAAATTGCTTGTTGTTATTTATTTTTGATGAGACATTTTGAAAACGATTTCCTTTCTGCTTGTAGAATGTCGTAAAATTTTAACCCAGATAGAATTAAACATGGAAAGTTACTATAATTTTCACTCGCCACGATAACGTGGACAATAACATCATAATTGTTTAAGCTATAAACTATAAATCTTGACAGATCACAGAGAGCAACATAAAGATGATATTTCGCATGCTGTAAGATGTAATAAACGCTACACTGTTGATAGAACGTCAACGATTTCCTAATACATTTTTCTCAGGCTAGGGACTAACACAAACTTTATATGGGAAACCTTGAAACATTAGTTTTTGGTGCTGGTTCTTGAGCCATATTACAACTAAAGAAAAATAAATCAAAGAGATATCCACAGAAGTACTTTAAAACTTGAAAAAGAAGGGTTGCCATGTTGCGAACAATCTAGTGAACGATACAGACTTATCACTAAATACCTATTGCAGCCACGGTATGTCATCTTTATTTGACTATTAGATAGCATCAAAACTAAAAAAGACTCCTTTCTTTAATATACTAATTTTGAACTTAATCTAATAGATTATTAAGTATCAATATAACGAACAAAATAACCTAATAAATTATTAACTTATCAATTAACGAAAACCGAGCGACTAGTCTCTGCTCCAACCCGACCACTTTCTTGAAGTGTCACTCAGCACCGGCACATCAATCCATCATAATTCGGGCGTCACTCAATCAATATTGAACTAAATCCTTGAACCACGTAATAAAAAGTAGGGGTCGTCGGTTCTGACACGCTCTTTGGACATGTTTGCAGAAATATTACATTTTCATAAATAATGTTTCGGCATTGAGAATGAATTTTAACTTCAGGCTGTTAGTAAAAATGTATGCTGCTCTCTTCGTGATCTTTTATTGCGTATTTACATAATGTTTGTGCCATTCTTATAAATCATTATTAAATGAAAACTATTATTATCTTCCTTCATAAATTAATAGTCTAATATAAAGCTAGAAGACTATGAACCTTGAATCCCGAAGCTTAGCAGCGGAGCATGGGGCCATGCAAAAAAAGAAGGCCCTATAGAATTTTCTTTCCAAGAAAAGCAACATGAACATTTCTTTTTACGTTTTTCTTCAAGCAAGTAGGCTTATTGAGTGTAGGCGTTATGTGAGGCATCATAAGCGATTATGACATCGCCTATCAACACGTCTCATAAGATCGATTTCAGTATTGTGAACGAGATCACAAAAGAGGAAAGGCCTGGAAAAGTTGATCTGCAATTCACTTAAGTACCTCCTTATTTTCATTGGAGTCGCACAATAAAGATAAAGTTATCTCGTGATTGCTTTTGTCATATAAATAGAGATTGTACGTAATTGATTTTAGAAAAGGAGGGTATACAAGATAACTTAAAATTGATTATGGCTTGAATTTTTAATATGGGAATAAGATAAATATGGACACCATTTTTTCATAGATAAAGATACTCTAGTTAAGTTTCTAAGTCTACTTCAAAATGGTACAGTATTAATAAATTACTCACACGTTGTTATGAAACATACATACATAAAATCACGCCTCTACTCGTATCCCCGGAGGGGTAGGCAACTACTGCATCTTACTACTTGCCTCGATCCCTGCCGGCCATTCCTTATCATGAAGCATTTTTCTCAAATTTAAAACTTTGCGTTCTGAAGATAAAATTGTTTTTATATTTATATAATATAAATAGCTTAAAGCTCAAAACAAACAAATTACACTAAAGACATCCACAAATTGAAATAAAACAAATTCAATTCTTCAGTGAAATTATATTAGTCTCAAACAAAACTAATTACTAAAGAAGTACAATATAAGTTATTGCTATGTTTAAATTTCGTTTCCTTTAAATTAAGTTTGGTAACTTAGAAGCAAAATCAAATAACTTGAACTTAGCAAGTTATACTAACAAGAACTCTTGCTTAGTGCAATAAGATAAACATACATGAAGTAACTTTGAAGTTGGTAGGACTAAGCACTGTGTGTTTCTATTTAAATTAGGTATAAGATTTTAAGTTATGTTTATTTGGATAATAATGTAATCAGATATTATTATAGGATCAATTTTGTTAACATTGTGGGAGGCGACTAAAGAATAAGAGCTTTAATACCAAGTTTAGCAACCATGTGCGAATTTTTTTCTCAGCATACAACGTATCATGTTGTAACGTATAATTAATGTAGTATAAATCTATATTTACTACTAATTTTATCAAATAGAACATTTTACTAACGCCAGCAGCAAGAAGATAAAAGGTAAAACTGAAAACAATATAAGTTCACTGGAGCTTGGGGCATTAAAAATCGAGACTTAATAATATCTTGTACGAGTATACAATAGAAAGCATAGAAAGGTTTCCATTAATAACAAAATTTTACTTAATTTAAGGAAACATCAAAAGAGTGTGGTGTTTGTCTTTTTCCTTTGATAAATATATTCAATAAGAAATTAATATTATACGCATTAACTAAGTAGATACCTTAAATACCTTGTGGAAATTACCTGGTTCGATATATTATAGCACCAGTAATGGTATGATCATGAATTATATATAATAATGACAGAACAGAAACCTTCTCAAAGGTAGAGATATAATGTTAAACGTCATTAAAATTAACGAAAATAAATGTTTATTACTTTGATTCCTTTTAAAAGCAGTCTAGCAACCTTTCACTATATCTGAAACTAAATTCTAAGATTAAGCTATGTTTAACCAAACGTCTTGTGATAATTGGCTCTGTCTACCGCGCAAGGCATAAAAACCAGATGTGTATATCTATGCGATGAGCTAGCAATCATTAAGCCAAACAACTGAACGTGGCCAGTGGATCTTTTCAAGACTGTTGGCTCTATCTTCCTCCCAACAGATATAGACGTGATTGTATGTATGTGTGTCTATGCAACTAAATTTAGCGAATCCTCATTTTTATTTACTATGTATTTTTTTTCTGTTGACAGATTTTGTCTAATTTAATAAAATACCATATTGAGAGTAGTTGCTCAAATACCAACAAAATTATTGTCACCCTTACTTGAATTAGATGAAATATTTAACCTTAAGTTATTTGACATGACACAAATTGATTTGTACTCGACATGTAGACATAATGTAAATGTGTTTACGACAATCACCCTAAAACCAATATACACGAACACAAAGTATTGTACTATTCCCGCTTACAATGTCATGTCAATAAATACAATTCAGTACTGTACTATTTTGATCTTTATTCTGGATGATTTAGGACACATTTTTTATCGAGTGTTTATCAGGGACATAACCAAATTGAATAAGAGCGATACAGGAGCCGTAACGGACATTGATTGTTAACCAAAAGAGGCACAATGACTGACAATGGCCAGAAATTAACAATTCATGGTTTTGACAAGATTTTGTTTGGAATACTAGGTGAGGAAAAAATTATGAAAAAACAAAAGGTGAAGGTTTAATATCATAATTAACCTCCAGCTTTTGTTTCTTCATGATAATAATAAAATAAATAAATATATACGGGACAAATTACACTGACTGAGATAGCCTTGAAGTTAGTTTGGGAATTGTGTTACGAGATACTAACTCAACGATACTTTATTTTATAATAAATACTTAATAAACATCCCAGACCCAGGCCAATCAGAAAAAGTTCTTTTCTCATCTTGCCCTGGCCGGGATCCGAACCCGGGACTGGAATTGTAACCATGATCCAACCTTGGTTTAAATTCCCTGTAAGGGTGCAAAAATCGAATGTGAGTAGCTCCGTTTAAACCCTGACGTAAACAGGTACCTAGTACTCGTAGCGGAGTATAAGTGGGCAACACTTATCGCTGTGTTATGGTAACATTGAAACTCCCACGATTTTCTTGACCTAAGATCATGGGTTCACAAAAAAAGTTTCATTACTACATAACCTGGTGTTCTAGTTAACAAAACGATCTACTCTATATGTAATCACTAATGACCCAGTTTGTTTGGGTAGCATTTATCGATATAAACCTCAGAAGACCCTCATTCCAAAATTTCCAACACTTGCAAAATCCGTCCACAACTTTCCGTGGTTAGCGCATACATACAGACAGAGAAAATAGGGAGACCTCACTTGATTATATGTAGTATAGCTAAAGAACGATAAAAATTCCGACAGGTATTCAATATAAAATACCTACAATTCATTTCTTACTTACTTTGACTACATATTTTCTACATTTATGAAGTCGGGTAGAATTTCCGCAACCGCTATGTTAAATTACGCCTCGATTCCTGAGGTAGCCTTTTACAAAATTACTCCATTAATAGAATTTGGGACACAATGGAGAGAGAAGTACACCAGATGTTCAGACAATAGTATCTTTTAACAAAAAGTAATTATAAATGAGATAACACAGACATCTGAAAATAATCGGTACGAAGCAATAAAATTAACTTGTAGGTAATTAAAATGTCTCTTTCTACCCTGCTGAAAAAGAGAACTTATTTGATGTGTATTTTTATATGAAATTTAAAAATTCAATAGATATTTGATCATGTTTACACATCCAGTTGCCTGAATGTGCAAGGCAGGTTTCTTCACGAGAAATTATCTCGCCCTAAGAGATCGGTAGGCAATCGAACCAATTATATAAATAACTCAGAAGGTATTCATAGGCATAGATAGTAGACATGGCCCATAGGATGACATGAAAACCACATTCACCTATTTTAATAAAAAAATTTAGTTTACTTAATAAAAGCACAAAAACAAAGTCAAAAGCTGTTATAAACTAGTCCAAGTAAATCACAAGTCTAATAACTAAAAATCGTACATAGGTAAAATATAAAAGACAAATGGAATTGGAACACTAATGAACACTGAATGACGCAGCGTAAATTTAAGACCCTAATCTCGATACTCAATGATCGATTGCCAATTGACAGCCGATTGCGATGGATTAATAGATGGTTCAATCGAGTCTCTCGATTACAATGAGGATGTTTTCGTTAGGGAAAAATCTTATAGCCGTATTAAAATCAATTAAATACTGTTTTGTATTTTCTTCACATTCCAGTTGTACCTTTTATAATATGGTAGAGTGAAATGAGAATAAACGCGGTGAAAATCATAGCATTGTGGAATATGATTGAGGTGAAATATACGGAGAAGTTAAAGTGATAAGATTCCCATCTGAGATAAAAAGCGTAATTATGTGTTTAACTGTTTCATGTAACATGTTAATCAAGAAATGCTCCTTGATAAACTTACTTAACGTCGACAGTCAGAAAGGGGTATAAGGGAATGTAGGGACGCGTCAAAACCTTTGTTACCAGTATTAACAAAACAATCTAATTCAATTTCCTAAACTTCTGTTAAAGATTTCGTAAACACTATTGTTTACGAAATGTATGATGACACTGCTTGTTCATTGTATAATAATATTATAAAGAGAAAAAATACGTAGGACAAGGAATGAACTAACAAACATTTGGATGACCTAGAGCAAAAAAGGAAACGGCTTATGTAATGAACACGTTCTTGAGAAAATAGAAAAAACTTCTGAAGGCACATTTTTACTAAATTCTCACGGAAACGAATCCCGGACATACAACCTACTACAAGCAGTAAGTAGCTAGACAATGGTAGTAGATTAAAGTCACTCGGGTCATTGCCCACTCGAGCCATGATCGGTCGACCGTGAGTGATCCAATCTTTTCCGATACAGCACCAACCTGACCATTTATACTGACAAAGAAATATGTTATTTGAAATAAATGATCATGGTTATATCTATGTGGAATGCCTGCAAATATTGAATATGAAATTTCGAGTTACTTTCCTATTTCATTGATTTGTTTTTCTCGAGTAAGATTTAATTAGAATTACATATAATTCTCACCTTAAGCGTTACAAATTCTTTTACTTGGTTGTTTCTTAATAAATATATATATTTTTAATTTTGCGAAATTATTTATTGGTGCGCAATTATTGAAAACTGTTTACAAATTTATTTATTTTGTCGATGCACCTTTTCTTTTCCTGATAATTTTATGCAATATTATTTGGGGTTTCGTTTCGATTCTTTAAACCATTTTAATTAAATTCAGTACAGGCTCTCCGTTTTTTGAAGCATGTTACGTGTTGCTTTTATTGTAGAAGCAAAATATTTTAACCAGGAATTACAAACATAATACAAATAATGCAACTTATTTTCGTTAACAATCTGCATCGGAAATCCACTGCAAATCAAAGACCACAAACAAACTGAGTCTGGAAGACTGCATTCCCAACTGAGTAAGTCTTTGACAAAAACTTCTAGTAGTTCCAGCTCGGAAAACCTTTACAAGGATCTTGATTTATGCAAATCTGGCTTGAATATTTTTCCCAACAGACTGAAAAATTGCGCCAAAATTATCTGAGCTAATTTGAATCTTTTGATTGTTCTTCACCACATTTAAATAGTGTCGATGTTTGAAAAAGTTGTCTTTTTACTATTTTTCTTTCATGACAATAAAAATAATTGAAAATGTCAAGTCTATCGATAATTTTATCAATATTCCCTCAAAAAGAAATTGCAGTTTGTTTTTTAATTCGTTTATACAAAAAAACGAATACTCTTAAAATTAACAGTAAATTTATTGTAATTTATCTCAAAGTAGTTATAAGGTTATAACTCTAAATAATACCAAAATGTGGGAAAAATAATGTCGACGTTTCAGAAAGTTCTTAAAGATTCCGCGGTTGTACTGTCCATGCTCCCTTAATTAGTGAAGTGCGTGAATACCGCTAACACAAAAGTTTGCACGTCCCACAAATATTTCCTTCGTCATTAGGATTGTTATGAAATGAGTGACTGGTTAGTGATTTTTTTTAATAACTTGCTTTATTCTTTTTTGCATAAATTGAAGAAGAAGACTACTGTGCAATTGTTTGAATAATTTTAAATGACATCACTATTATTACAATCACTATTATTTGTAAAGTTTGCCTAATTTATTCCAGTAGGTACTGAAATCAAATTTGATATTATTCGTGTTGTTGCTTTTATCACTTTTACGACTTTTTTCCGTTTCCCATAACTAGGGAACTTTCTTTATAACCAACGAAAAAGATTGTCTTTTGCGGTGTAAACATACATATTATATACTTGTAAGTAGGTATACCATAGTATGTTATCCGCATACATTTGTTATGGTGGTTGACTGACCCAGATAAAATACTGCGATCTCTACTGGATATATGGGTTATGTATGTAAATTATGCATACTAGTTTATGTCTGTCTTGTCACAGAAAAGAAATTGTGCCGTATGTTTGGAAATATACGTTTTTTCTTCATTGGTTATTTTTTGGTTAAAATTTTTAAAAAAGTATATTTTTTTTAACAATTAACTTATTTTTAACAGGAATTAAAATATTTTGCCTTCCTTTCTGTTTAAATATGAACTCTATTAAAAATAAATTCCACTTTACCACTTCAAAGGAAATCTAATATGTATATATTTAGAGGCTCTATTCTTAAGCAATCTCAAGTTTGGACCAGTGCCAAATCTACCTGCTTGAAAACGACAAATCTGTAGAACAATTACGTCGATCGAATAGCTGCCAGTAACCTATGGCTTCGGCTCAGAAAGAAAATGCCTACTTTAAAAATATTTTACTTAATAAAATATGTAAAAGAACAACACTACACAATTGACGCTAGAAAACCAGTTTGCATAATTATTAAAGGTTTTCTACTTATAAACGTACTGAACTGCAATAATGTAATGAACATACTAACTTTTTTTTGTAAACCGGTTTAAAATATTATATAATTTTTTTTTATTCATAAATTCTTTTTATGATTAAAAAAATTAAGATATAATTGATAAAAAAAATAAGTAAACAAATAACTTTTGCATGCCAAATATCATCCCAATGAGCCCAATATTTTAAGATCATTTCCAAAAAAAAGTACAAATATTTCCTTTTTATAACACAATTATAAATGTTATACTCCTTGCCCAAGTAAGTATCTATATTCTTTAGCAGCAGTACTCTCTAATTTTGTTCTCGACTCAATTTTCATCTCCAGTCTAGTTAAGAAGCTCATTAAATCTAGAACTTCACTAGTTGGTAACTTGGATCGTAGTAATTTAAGTTCTGTAAAGACTAAGTTGTTTATTACTTTTTCCCATCTACATAAAGAGACTATCAAATTCGTACAGTCACCAAGCTTTTCCTTCCTTGCTATTTCCTTCCTACATCATTGGCATATTTATTTAAAAATTTACCCGTTTCATCTATGATACAGAACGGGCATCTTTTTAATTAATTTAAATATAATTGATTTATATATATGACTTCTGTTAACTTTATTTTGAGGCAAATATAGGGCAAAAAATTGTAAAATTAATAATTTTAACTTTTACGTTGCATGACATTAATGTATGGTGAAAACCGGTCGAAACGTCAAGAAAAAGTTAATTTCATAAAATATTCACTTATTGTATGAAGCCTATTCCCACCTCTCCAACAGTTTAAGTTTTAGGTACGGAACACTTCATGCTTCCGACTCGCACTTGGCCAGTTTTTATCTCATTCTAACCGTAAATTTGTTTCAGGTCATATTTTCTGGCGTTATGGGGCAGGCGATGTGTGACGTCAGAATCGCGTTGCTGCTATCTCTTCTACATGGATACCTCTTTCTCATCGGTAGGTGCCTATTCACTTCAATATTTAATTTCCTCATATTTTTTTCCGCCCTAACATCCATATCAATGCTGCACATACATGTGCCTCTGTAGGAGGCAAAGGTTACCTGCTTTAATTCAACCTCTCAATATTACCAAACCGTTTCTAGAGGCGTGATATCTGTGTTCCTTCATTTGACTTCACGCTATATCTGGTTGACCAATCTTTAATGAAATTTCATATACACATTCTTAGTAGTACCAATAATATGCGCGGTTAAACCATAGAGTTCAAGCTAGAAAATCTTTAAAAAATCATTTCTTGTAGGTATGTAATAATTTTTTTTTACCATGTTGGAATTTAGAACACAGATAGCGGATAGTTTTATAACTACGAGTTTGAACTGCTTATTAAATATACCCATATTTCTGTACAGCCTTTACTAAAAAGATGATGTAATATGTATGCAGAGATCGTGGCAAGTGGAAAGAGGTAGTCTCTGCCTACCCCTCCGGGAAAGAGGCGTGATTTTATGTATGTATGATGTAATAAGAAACTAAATTTAAAATTGTTCTTTTTTGATTCAATTAAAATCTTTTGAATTAATTGCTTAAGGTTATAAGACTTCTTCCATGTATTTACTCCTGTTGGAATATTCAAGAATAAAGAAGCATACGTTATACCTGCACCCGAAGCATGGCACGCGCAGCGACGCCGTTTTTATACTATCGCTGTTTCGCATTTTGCTTTGACGTTTAACGGGAGTTTAAACTCGTAGTTAGATTCAAGACAAAGGCTTAAGCATAAGATGTCAAGGATTTTTTTAAGGCGAAGAGCTAGTAACTGAGTAATCTGTCACTTTGTCTGAATCTCAACGCCATTATTAAGCCATTCAGCTAAATGTAGTCTTTAAGTCTTGTTAGTGCTGGCTATGTAGACAGATCCAACCCTGTGGTAGACTCCGTGAGAGATAAAGCTTCGTAATGTGTGTATATTAGTCTCCGTTTGTAGACTGAAATAAACGTAACTGAAATAAATTTGGAGATGTATAATCTAGGTCTTAGTGATTAAGATAATCTGTCTAACAGAGCCTAGAAAACAGAATATAAACAATCTAAGTAATGGTCCACACTAGATTGGTTATTTGCTCTGTGTGTTTGTATTGGATCAACTTGAACTTCCGTAATGAGAAGGGCCTGTTCCAAAGTGCTTTTATACTAGTAAGATTATGGAAAATAATACCTGGGCCCCGGGGATTCGTTCCTGTTGGAATTTCGGGATAAAATTCCAGGCCATATTCTATCTGTTTAAGTACTAAATTACACCAAAATTCGTCCAGTACATTTTGCGTGAATGTATGACATGCACACATTCTTACAAACCTAGAGTATTATTTTTTTATTTAAGTTTGAGTTAATATCCCATACGTCTTTCTTACTTCAAGGCTAGCACAAATTTGTCCGGTACATACTTATTTATTAACTTTTAGCCAGCCAGTCTAGTGGGACTCATGATCCTAATGACCCTACCCTAAATCCACGCATGTCTTTTCTTAGTAACTGCCATCCACGGAAATATATACAAAGAACCAAACTTAAAAAAACATTTATGTATACCTACATACAAGAAATCACTCCACTTTCCCGGAGGGGTCCTTACATAAACGTCTTTCGCTCTATTCACATTTATTAGGTACTCTCTTCATGCAAGCTCGTTGGTTTCGGTACTCTTGACCTAATCTTTGACCAATAAAAAAAATTAATATAAAAAATATACATTATATTACCATCTCTTTCTAATTACCTACGCAATTTAAAAAAGGAACACAAATTAAAGGAGAAGGGTATCGGAAACGCTGAAGTCTTTTAAAATTCGCAAAAGTGAGAGTGGCTCCAGTCAGTTTTATTCCATCTTTATAAAATTATCTTCGATGATTTGCTTACATTCTTTATTTTTCCTTCCGCAACAAATTATTCTCAATAAATATTTTATATAAAACAAACTGCACTTAGCACTCTCACAAAAACAGAAAAAAGAAATAAATTCAAAATATCAAATATTTATAAGCAACGCGAGTACAGAAGTGAAAGCCATTTATGAAAGTTTTGATAGAGGAAAATTCGATTGAGAGGATAAGATAGGACAAGGTTAAGGTGCGATCAGACTGCCGAACCTTAACCTTGTCCCTGCCTTAAATCTGTAAAGAAAATTTAACATCAAAATAATTAAAGTATTAACATATTCATTTTATAGAAACTTTGAGCAGTCTGCATAACATTTACTTTATTATATAAGTATATTAAGAGTGCAAATGTTATATTATTATGTACGAGTACAATTTTAATAGTACTTAGAAATTTTTCTTCAAAACAAATTCAGAAGGAAACTGACAAGAAAATCGTAAAAAAATATTATTCTATATATCAAATACGTTTCTATATACGCATAAAGTAACTAAGCGTCCGAATTCGTGATCAATCAAGCAAATGTGTCTGCGATCATTTGTCAAATGTAACTAATTAATTAACTTGCCCCGGTTTGCGTAGCGATACCTTTTCCTTTTTACAGATACAATGGTCGTTTTGGGGTGGACGAACGACTTAATAAAAACGTGTTAAAATTATTTTATGAAATAAAATACTCGTATAAAGTGATACAACAAAAGATTCAAAATCATTTTCTACGTGGTAGACGATAATAAAATAATACAGGCGTAAAAGTCAAAAATATTTCGAAATTCCCAAGGGAGCCACAACAAAAAAAGACATGATTACAATGACCTGAACACATGATTTACTTCTATGGGTTTACTCTAGCGCGCTTTTAAAAATGCAACTTCATATAGGAACCTACTCGTACTATGCTTTGGAATCTTAAGGTAACGGTTTATTGCTCTTGTGTACTCGCACCTTATTGTACCATTATTGAACCCCGACATAATTCGATGATTTAGAAGCAATCGATATTGACAGTGAACTTCTGAATGTGAGATAAAAGGAAAAGGAATGCTGAAATAAATGATAATCATAGGTATTTTTCGGAAGCCTATATATGTACACTAGCTTTTGCCCGCGGCTTCGCCCGCGCAAATGTATTTTTGATTATAAGGATATGCCATAAAATTTCACCCATTTTTTAATCCCGTATCGTGCGGGACTGTTTTAAGTTAATATTTGATTTAAATTCATAATGGCTTCTCCCGTCTTGTCCCGTCTCTTCTCGTTCTGTTCCGTCCCGTCCCAAACTGCTGTGTCTCGTCCTGCCCCGTCCAGTCCTATCCTGTCCCATCCCATCCTATTTAGTGCCATCCTGCTTTCCGCAACTGATACGATTTTTTTACTAACCAATATTTAAGACTTCTCGCACTTCGACGCCCATCAGAAAACGAAGTTTCATACAAACTTCCAACCCTCATTTTTCGCCCTTAAGATGCAGTTTTCAAAATCCAATGTTTTAATGATTATTTCATACTAACCAAAATTTAATTCTAAAATTTCATGTTCAAAAATACTAAAACTACCATACACATAAACATACCAAATTTCATCAAAATCGGTCTAGATAGGCTGTAAAAGCGGAACGATGATTCACCCCCCTTTAACTGTTTTGGAGGTTATTTTTTGAAAAAAAAAGTAGCCTATGTTTGAACGCGTATCTTAATCTATATGCATTTCAAATTTCATTAAAATCGGTTCAGCGGTTCAGGCGTGAAAGCCGAACGATGATTTTCATACAAACTTTCACCCCCCCATTTGACTTTTTTGGAGGTCGATTTTAGAAAAAAAGTAGCCTATGTTTGAACGCGTATCTTAATCTATATGCATTTCAAATTTCATTAAAATCGGTTCAGCGGTTCAGGCGTGAAAGCCGAACGATGATTTTCATACAAACTTTCACCCCCCATTTGACTTTTTTGGAGGTCGATTTTCGAAAAAAAGTAGCCTATGTTTGAACGCGATTCTTAAACTATATACATATTAAATTTCATCAAAATCAGTCCAGCGGTTCAGGTGTGAAAGCGGAACGATGATTTGGAATACTTTGGGGGTCGATTTTTGAAAAAAAAAATAGCCTATGTTTGAACGCGGGTCTTAAACTATATAAATACCAAATGTCATCAAAATCGGTTCAGCGGGTCAGGCGTGAAAGCGGAACGATGATTTTCATACAAACTTTCACCCCCCCCATTTGAGTAATTTGGGGGTCGATTTTTCAAAAAAAAAAAGTAGCCTATGTTTGAACGCGGGTTTTAAACTAAATACATACCAAATTTCATCAAAATTGGTTCAGTGGTTCAGGCGTGAAAGCGGAACGATGATTTTCATACAAACTTTCAATCCCCCATTTGACTATTTAGGGGGTCGATTTTTCAAAAAAAACGTAGCCTTTACTTGAACGCGGGTCTTTAACTATATAAATACCAAATTTCAACAAAATCGGTTCAGCGGGTCAGGCGTGAAAGCGGAACGATGATTTTCATACAGACTTTCAACCCCCCATTTGACTATTATGGGGGTCAATTTTTGAAAAAAAAAGTAGCCTATGTTTGAACGCGTATCTTAGTCTATATGCATTTCAAATTTCATTAAAATCGGTTCAGCGGTTCAGGCGTGAAAGCCGAACGATGATTTTCATACAAACTTTCACCCCCCCATTTGACTATTTTGGAGGTCGATTTTCCAAAAAAAGTAGCCTATGTTTGAACGCGATTCTTAAACTATATACATATTAAATTTCATCAAAATCAGTTCAGCGGTTCAGGCATGAAAGCGGAACGATGATTTTGAATACTTTGGGGGTAGATTTTTGAAAAACAAAAAAAGGCTATGTTTGAACGCGGATATTAAACTATATAAATACCAAATTTCATCATAATCGGTTCAGCGGGTCAGGCGTGAAAGCGGAACGATGATTTTCATACAAACTTTCATCCTCCCATTTGAGTATTTTGGGGGTCGATTTTTGAAAAAAAAACGTAGCCTATGTTTGAACGCGGGTTTTAAACTATATACATACCAAATTTCATCATAATCGGTTCAGCGGGTCAGGCGTGAAAGCGGAACGATGATTTTCATACAAACTTTCATCCCCCCATTTGAGTATTTTGGGGGTCGATTTTTGAAAAAAAACGTAGCCTATGTTTGAACGCGGGTTTTAAACTATATACATACCAAATTTCATCAAAATTGGTTCTGCGGTTCAGGCGTGAAAGCGGAACGATGATTTTCATACAAACTTTCATCCCCCCATTTGAGTATTTTGGGGGTCGAATTTTGAAAAAAAAACGTAGCCTATGTTTGAACGCGGGTTTTAAACTATATACATACCAAATATCATCAAAATTGGTTCAGCGGTTCAGGCGTGAAAGCGGAACGATGATTTTCATACAAACTTTCAATCCCCCATTTGACTATTTAGGGGGTCGATTTTTGAAAAAAAAAGTAGCCTATGTTTGAACGCGGGTCTTTAACTATATACATACCAAATTTCATTATAATCGGTTCAGCGGTTCAAGCGTGAAAGCGGAACGATGATTTTCATACAAACTTTCAACCCCCCATTTGACAATTTTGGGGGTCGATTTTTGAAAAAAAAAGTAGCCTATGTTTGAACGCGGGTTTTAAACTATATACATACCAAATTTCATCAAAATCGGTTCAGTGGTTCGGCCGTGAAAGAGGAACAGACAGACAGACAGACAGACAGACAGACAGACTTTCGCATTTATAATATTAGTACGGATACCAAATATCATCAAAATTGGTTCAGCGGTTCAGGCGTGAAAGCGGAACGATGATTTTCATACAAACTTTCAATCCCCCATTTGACTATTTAGGGGGTCGATTTTTGAAAAAAAAAGTAGCCTATGTTTGAACGCGGGTCTTTAACTATATACATACCAAATTTCATTATAATCGGTTCAGCGGTTCAAGCGTGAAAGCGGAACGATGATTTTCATACAAACTTTCAACCCCCCATTTGACAATTTTGGGGGTCGATTTTTGAAAAAAAAAGTAGCCTATGTTTGAACGCGGGTTTTAAACTATATACATACCAAATTTCATCAAAATCGATTCAGTGGTTCGGCCGTGAAAGAGGAACAGACAGACAGACAGACAGACAGACAGACAGACTTTCGCATTTATAATATTAGTACGGATATATAAGAATTATTCGCAGGGTACATTATTGCATTTATTAATCAAATTATACAAGTCTTTATTCGGGAATTCGTTTGCGTAAATCGTGAAATTCTTTGTTATCCCGTTACCGTGAAAGTTTCCAGAATTCCTCTATGTAAAGTCTTCTCCACGAACTCTGTTACTGACAGTGTTGAAAATAATTGACAATGCAAACCGAAACAACTGAGAATGCCGATAATTAAAATAATGGTTTCGTGGAAATTTAATGGGAACTTTCATAAAGGAATTTTTAAGACTGGTTATAATATCATGCGATTTAATTTTCGCACAAAAGCAAATTCTAACAAAAGCATCCTGCAAAAAATAGCAGCTTGTTCAAAAGAGTGAAACTCATAGACAAAGTTGAAACAAGTCTAAGAATTTGTGAGCGAAAAGAATAAAGAAAAACTTAAGATACACATTACTAATAAATTGTGACGAAACTATTAAAGCCTCATGAAGACAGAAGATTACCTATCAACTATTAACCCCGTCCACTGAAGCATTCTTGTACCGTTGCCAAATCCTTTGAACTCACTTTGAAGAATTATTTCATCGAACACTTGGGCTCTTTTATTTTACTTACCCTAAGGCGGTATGGTAATTTATTATTTATCAGATATTTTTATATTTTATATGTTCAGGCGTAGACGTTTAAAAAACTTTAGTTTACACTTTTATCATAGGAAATCATACATTACAAAATCTAATACTAGCTGCGCCCCGAGGCCTCCCTCACGTGAGAATTTCGGGATAAAAAGTACTTAGGTATTACTATATGATTCCACTTTACATTCTACCCGTGTTCCAAATTTCTACAAAATCTGTGCAGTATATTTTGTATGAAAAAGTAACAAACATACATATTTTATAAGCTTTCGCATTTATAATATTCGTAAAACAGTAGGATTATAAATAAGGAATTCTTTATGTCGATCTAAACTCCTAGACTGACGATGATGAACTTCAAGCACAGATTGAGAAATCTTGTTAGTCATCATCATCATCATTTTTGTCCATGTTGCGTTCCTTGGGAAAGCAATGGTGATCCGCCAATGGCCCACGAGTTGGGGAGTTAGGTAATAATGTATCTCTACTCCAGTGTGACCTTCGTGACTCTTAAAAGAGTAAACTTTTATTGTATTCTGAATATCAACCAATAAGTTCTAAATAAATAAACTGTAAGAGATTGCTTTAGAATTAAGTTCTCCTGTATACCATCTGGCTTACTTGTGCGGTTTTGTTTGTTTTAAGGTAAAATAAAGTACCTATATAATATATTGTATAAAATAGTAAATAAACAAGCACAATTTTAACAAAGAGAAACATCCCTTGGCTACATGTGTAGAACAAACAATGTACATAGTTTAAAATTTCATTGTAACTAGTTAATGGTGTATTGTATGTGATATAAATTAAAATAATTCATGTTGTGCACAGAAATCTGTGTGTCATTTATATTGAATTGCACATGTTTCACTACATGAAGTTCGTTTCCGTTGCTTCAAATAATACAAAGAAAAATGCTACTTATATGAAAATGCTTCTCACATTTCACAACCAAATACGAAAGCACTCTGTAAGTTTTTAAAGGAAATTGAGGAATCCTTCAACCTTTTAACGCGTAGTTCTGAACAATATTTGTTTATCACTACAAAGTCCCCTCTATTTTCTCTGTCTGTATATATGCGCTAATCTTGGAAAGCCGTGGACGGATTTTGTTCCTTTTTTAAACGTTGGAAAAAGGGTTTTCTGAGAAATGTTATATCTATAATTGCTACCCGTGTGTAGCCGGGGTGGAAACTCGTATTTTTGATGTTTAACGAATGTTTACTATTATTTTTATTATTCTATGCAGATTGCTTGCCTAAGAATCTCAGCACACTGGTCTAGCGGCAACATAGAAAACATATTACGAATGCGCTCATATATGTTTTACTAAAGAACGCCTGCTGAAATTTCGGGAAATCCTATAGCATAAGGAACACACATGCCTTTCAAATTTCTAGACTAAGCGGTTTGGGCAGTGCATGTCAGTTTGTCAGTCAATCAGTTTCCTCTATTACATTAAGACTACTTACAGGATGTCCGCGGGTTCGCCCGCGTAAAATTAAAAATCACCATACTTCCCATTCAATTTAATTTAGGGAAATCCTCTCTTAGACCATCTGCTACCAGCTTGTAGTTTCACACCAAACAAAGAAACTACACGCCAAATTTCAAATCCCTAAACACAGGGTCAGTCAGTCATTCACTGTCTTTTATATATTTAGATTTAAATAATTATACATTTTCAGCTGGCTCAGGAACACACTCTCCCTTGGAGGATACGACAATGGATATCTCATCACAGCAGTTTAGAGCTGAGTTCCTTCAGGAGTGGCACGGGTCTCCAGATGCCCCGTACTTCGACACTGCCATGTTTGGAAATGTCACCGCGTTGGTCGGCCATCCAGTAAAACTGATATGCCGAGTCAAAAATCTTCATAATAGAACTGTAAGTATTGAAATTCTTATAAGTATTGTTGACGTCACATAATTTTATCGTTATTTTAATTCAATACTTGTAGAAAAATACTTATTTACTACGTGGTTTCCTGCAGCCGGATAGTCAATCTTTATTCATCTGAGCAATTGAAGGTCAAATTCACTAACGGCAAATACACGAAAAATCCATACAAACTGTTTTTGAAAATATTTTGTAATGCAATTTTTTTAATAGTAAGGAAAACACCTTTACTTCTTTGAAACTAAAACGCATTGCAGTAAAATCGTTTACCATTTCAGTACATTCAACTTGAAGACAGGAATCGTATTTCGTGTTTTTAATTTGGCAATTTATGCCAAAATAAAGTCGAACTCAAACATAAACTTGTGATTGACTGGATCCAATTCAGGATCGTATATCCAAAAGGATCTGAGGATATGGGACTCGCAAAGGAAAGGCGTAGATTTATTTAAATCTTGCGTTTATGGTCGTATGTATGAGGCAGTTTCAATACAACCGTTTTAAGATAAATTGATCTTGAAATAGATTTATAATATGTTAACAGGATTGATGCTACTAATGAATTCTTGGGAGTTCTAGATTTTTCAAAAATGTAAACAAAGTATTTTAAATTTGTTTGGTGTACGTACCTATAAAATTATCAGCATTTTTTTTTTAAATGTCAAGTATAAAGTTCTTTTTTGTGTTAAATTAAAAGATTTTAATTCATTCATTCAGAGTATAGCACTTTATAAATGTTATTTTAGCACTTAATAATAAAATGAGATATAAAATAGACAAACAGAATACAGAGTAAAATTAGTTAGAGGCTATGCAATAAAATTCTGAACGAAAACATCGTCCCTCTGTTTGTGTATAGTTTAATAACTTTTTTTGTATCCAAAGATAAAAAGGGCTCAATCCGCATAGTCGGGGTATAATAAAATGCGTGTGTTTATAGAATAACATAAAACAACGTTGTTACAGCCACCGAGGGTCCATATTTATGATTAGCTTCCCTGATAGCGATCGTTACACCTTCGAAGTGGGCACTTAAGGCTTCTATTGATAATGCCAGCCAAACAGCCCGCAATTCATTGTAAAGAATTTAAGGCTGTTCGCGCGTTGAGCCGGTGAGATTTTAGTAAATGTCATTACTAAGTCGTTTATGTGGGTTCAAGTGCCACAAACCTGGGAATTCTGTGATCGAGCGAGCAAGCGATAGTTCTTCTTCTCTTGACTTCAATTTGATTTTAATTTATTTAATGCCTAGCATATTGTATATTTTTTTTTTTAATTTCCCTCTTTGTTAAACCCTGCTACTACTGCATACAACTGGATGTGAAACCATAATTCGATGACTTTGCTATTCATAAATAATACAGGTATTATATGCGCACGTAACGTAGGTACTTTTATTTATCTCGGACGTTCAAAAGGGATAATAATACGAGTACCTGCATTTTTATTTGTAGTATAATGCATTGCGAAAGTTTAAAATCTGACCACTTTGTCCATATACACAAATAAACGCTACACGATTTAGTTTTAAAGCCCGTTCAACCACACATCAACTTATGACGAACATACGAAATAGTTCAACGGTCTTACCGGCCAAATTAAATAACGACCTTACAAGTAACGGTCAACGATCCATTATAAGGAACCCATTCGGGGTTCGCGGAAATTGAACGCGTTTTTTAGTGCTCCTCGAGTTTTGTAGGTTTGAGGCTGAGGCATTTTTCATCACGGTTACTGGACGAAATTTCTTGTTATTATAAGGGATTCTTATAAATAAGCGATGGCAAAGCAATTTAGCTTTTTTATATGAAACATGAATTGGTAAAGTAAAACAGAATCGTTCGATCGCCACCAGAGCACGACGAGTCATGTATTGAGTTATTTTTGTCATGTATTCAGTAGATATCATGTTTTATTTATAGAATAAATAAGGTGATATATTGGGTATATATCACCTTATTTATTCTATAAATAAAACGGTTGCTACATATGTTTTACCAATGTTTAAAAATAAACAATAAATGTATTGTTTATTCATCATCGCTGTTGCCATCTACGTAATGCACCTGTATACTTTGATAAAAGATTTACATATTTTCCGCTAAATTTGTTTAAAATTAACATACTTATATAAAATGAATGAATTTGCCGTGTGGTTACCGGCACTAATACAAAAAAGAATATAACCACTCCATCTCTTTCCCATGGATGTTGTAAAAGGCGACTACGGGATAGGCTTACAAACTTTGAATTCTTTTTTAGGCGAGGGGCTAGCAACCAGAGTCACTACACAGTTTGAATCTCAATTCTATCATTAAGCCAAATAGCTGAACGTGGCCATTCAGTCTTTTCAAGACTGTTGGCTCTGTCTACCCCTCAAGGGATATAGACGTGACCATATGTATGGTATGTATGTATAAAATGAAACTTAAATCCATTATTTATTTCCAGACACTCCTTATAATTCTTATATTAAGATCGTCGGTGGTCGAATCGGTAAGGTACCCGATTAAAATGCGCGATGCATAGAAAGGCATAGGTTCAAATCCCACCTCGGCCATGTACCAATGACTTTTTTCAAAGTTATGTACATTAGTATGAACACTAATCGATGCTCTTACGGTGAGGTACAACATAGTGAGGAATCTTGCTATTCAGGCAACTGGATGTGTAACCATGGGTCAGTAGGTTTACCTGCCAAGGTTGCGGAGGTCAGATGGGTGTTGCTTCGTGTAAAAAACTGACTCACCAAATCCGAATCTAGGATCCATAGTCAAAGGCATACCACGGGCTCCTCTCCAGAGAGGTGAGAATGCAACCGGGACTAATAGCTAGGAGGGAGACTCCTAATTATTCTTGTAACAATTAGATACTATTTTTGTCATATGAATGAATAAGTACTTATCTCTTTGTCGCACACTAGAATAAAGCTTTAGAAAGTATTTAATTTTAAAGAACGAATTTAATTCCATTTAACTTCCGATGTCAAGAAAGAGGAAAGCCTTATAAAAAGTTGTTCCTTAACTATTAATTCAATGTCTCAGTCGTTTCTCGCTAAACGGAAGCGAGGCAGACTCATTACGATCAATTGATTTATAGGTTTTCATTGGGATTTTTCTTTAAGATCAAATTTTAAGCATGGAATTTTTTAAAGTTAGACATCAGGTGATTTAATATGATTTCTAGCTATTACCCGCAACTTCACCCGCGTGAATTCGACGCCACCTGCAAAAGAATACAGGTTTTTGCAGCTGCACTCTCCCTGGAACCCGAAAAGCCTACGGCCATTATTTTCCATCAGTATTTTAAAACTCTTTCATTACTGAGTGACTGACAGACAACTCATAGACCAAAATTTTAAGTGTAGCGACTTGAATTTTTTTATGTAACGAAGCCATTTAGTTACCAAAGAGAAATAGTTCAATTATTTTCATTGTCTATAATCGAAATTGAGAAGAACGAGATTCATTCGCCTTAACAGGCAATCACCAAATCACTGTACCTCTCCTTTAAAACCCTATCTATACAATGTAAACAACTAAATTCCTCCATTTATTTATTTAAGCATTTGAACCTTGAACCTTCGGATTGTTCTATCTCTTAGCCTTGGTTCAGTGAATCTGTTTAAGAGGTTCAGACAAGCATTACGAACATTACAATGTATTACAGCATCATGGATTTCTGGTGTATTCCCCTGTATGCAATGCAATTACTTTAATTTATGTCATAAAATAGAAAGACATATTGTCTTATGTATATACATATATATTGTCTTGCTCAAACTGAAAAGTACAAGCACCATTTCAATTTGACATTCAATTCATATATTGCTTATCAGTAACTATTATTAAACAGCACTACAAACTTACGAAACTTTTCAGGCACTGTATCCTTTTAAGACTAACTTCAATAAGAGCTTGGAATTTTTCTGGATAAATATTTGAGGATTTTAACTCCAATTTCAATAATATTTTCGAATATCTCGATACACAGGAAAACAAAGTTGTTTGTTTTAATTTGTTTGGACTTGAACAAACACCCGCTCAATTAACAAGAGACAGGGCGGAATATGAAGGCTCATTACTGCTTTTGTTGATTCTTGAAATTGTAGTCGTTCCCTCATTATTTGCCAAAAATGTCTTCATGTTTAAAGTCGATCCGTATAATTCGCCTATCATAGGATATATATTGATTATATCATTCTTATTTAAATTTTATTACACCGAAAATTATAAACCTATAATAGGTGGACTTAATGCTTTAGTGGTAATTTTCAGCTTTGGGCTTCATAGCTCTATATTTACAATATTACAGTAAAAACAACGAGCAGCAAAATGGCACAAAAGCAGTTATCACTAAAGCAATCTCTTTCAGTCGACTTACGGTGAATGGAAACCAAAGAGATCAAAGGCATACAATCATGTGTATACGTCCACTTGTACACATTGGTGATTACGTGCACAGCCCAGACAGACCACTTCAAATACTTGGCGACTGTACTTTGCACATCGTGGATATCGATTGCGACGTCGAAGCTAGGCATTTTGGTCAAAGTGGCGTAAGGTGATGCGTGTCATTTGTGAATTTGTGACCCCATAATTACAGTTAGCTTGACTTGAAGGGGCGTGACTGTAAATCTATCATACAACCTTATAAAAATATAAGTATCCAGAATTTAAACTAAAATGTAAAATCACAGCATCATGCCAATGACAACTTTTTGTAACTATGATTTTGATAGATTATAGCTTTTCTTATGCCTAGTAAGGGTTAAATATCGTGAGGAATACGTCCGTTACAATTGGATGTAACCATAATTAAATATGATCTAAGTTCTTCTGCGTGGTTTTAAAGACCGAGCAAATTTAACACCAAGATAATAATGATCTCTTCTGACAGGTATCATGGGTGCGTGACCGGGACATCCACTTGCTAACAGTCGGTCGTTACACGTACACCTCTGACCAGCGTTTCGAGGCGGAACACAGACCACGTTCTGAGGAGTGGGCGCTCAACATCCGCAGCCCACAGCGCCGCGACTCGGGGAAGTACGAGTGTCAGATCTCCACGACTCCGCCGATTGGCCATGCCGTCTATTTAGAAATTGTAGGTGAGTATCGCTTTAGTATAAGACTAGCGGTCCGCCAGCATCGCCTGTGGTAACACACACATTTGCTAACGCCAGAAGGAAGAGGATGACTTAAATTTCCGTTCCAATGAATATTTCTATATTTACATATTGCCGTGTGATTTCTGGCACATTAGAATAGATCCACTCAAAAACTCTCCTATGGATTTCATAAAAGGCGACTAAGGGATAGCTTCTGAAATCTGTTCTCTGAAATGGGCTAGCAATCTATCACTATTGAATCTCAATTTTATTACAAAGCCATACAGCTGAACGCAGCCTTCCAGTCTTGTCTCCATACTGTTGGCTCTGACTACCCCGCAAGGTATATAGACGTGACTATATGCATGTATGTATGAATATTATATATATCTAAGCTCTTTCATACGATATCACACTCAGGCATATTGGTACCTTACTTTATCTCTTCCCCGCAACAATAATGACCTAAACAAACACTGAAAATTTTTATAAAAGAACATATATCTCAGAGTAAATTACTCGTTCTACTTACTTAAAGTACTTCACAATACAGGTATGTGCTCACATTTATTGCACAAGATTTTCCGAACTTTTGAATACTAAATCCATTCGAACTCTTTCGATAATTCGAGCTTTGTGAAAATCCACCAATAAGCATCACTCGCCACTGCTGGGGATTAGAAACTTAAATCCGATTAAAAGAGTCTGTTACAAGTAGCAGACGTAACTGAGGTTTATCTAAATAGAAAAAGGTTAATGGTATTTATTTTTTAAACTCTAGTACACTAATGATTTAAAAAAATGTCTTTTACAAATTAAAGTTTACGTTTCTTCCGTTCCTATGAGAATAAAACGGCTACGGATAATAAACTATGTAAATACAACATTTTATTAAAATCTTTTGTTTTTAATGATGATTTAAAAGAAAAACCTTTTGCACATATAATATTAATTGGCCTGGAATAGTAAGGATGGATTAAAACCAAAAATAAATAGGTAGGTACGAGTAGTTATATAAACTAAGTAGAGTAGGTCTGCGGCGCACGTAAAAGGAAAAGTCAAGCTTATTAGTTCTAGAGGAAATTTCGGGGAATCCTTTTTCTTATCGGAAGCCTATTTTCTAGTAATTAGGTATATTAATCTAATAATAATCATGATAATTAACTAGCTTTTACCCGCAGCTTCGCCCGCATGATTATAGTATCATCTATTAATAGCGACAAATTAAGCACCACCTACAAAAGACTAGGTACATGTCTTTCGCAAATTTCACGGTAACTATAGTTTTTACCGGGATAAAAGGGAATTCAACAATAGTAAATATCGTGATATGTACAATGTACGTTATACACTTATTGACAATTCATTTTTTTCCGATATAGAACCAGAAACCATCATATCGAGTGGACCAGAGCTGTTCATCCAGGCCGGGTCCACCATCAACCTCACGTGCAACGTCCTCCACACTCCAGAACCACCCACCTCAATTACTTGGAAGCATGGCAATCAGGTAATTTTTAGTTTTTATTTTATTTTTTGCATTTTATATTATGCATCAGTAATCTAAATTTTCACTTCAAGAGTAGGACCACTCCATCTCTTTTCCATAGAAGTAGAAGAAAGCAAAAGGCGACTAAAAGAATGGGGACATTCGTCTAATGCTGATTTTATCATGATAAAATATGGGTCAGTTTTTCCCAATTAGGTTGTGGAATTAGACGGGAGTTGTTTCATGTAAAAACCTGACTCACCCAATTCATAGTCAAGACACACCGAAAATCTTACTTTAGAGCCAGCTCAATCTGTATAATTTTAAAGAGAATAGGCGTATAGATCCATAATTTACATTGAAATTTAGACATAATATATAAATCAGGCTATACGACACTGATTATGATAATAATTTTCAAGAAACATGTGTTTCATCAGCATCTTGTTCTTTAACTAAAATAAGACAATCATTTAAAGTTCTAACAATAGCACAGTTAGGCGAAACTGTTTGAAATATTAATCAAGTCGTATTTGCGGTTCAACGTAATTTTCTTGACTATTGTGTGGTCATTGGGAGAATCAGTTTCAAATTTGCTTCGTTATGGGAATTTCAACGAATAGATGTTATCTTCTCTAAACATTTCAAAGGATATGTTACTTTTACTTTAATCGCAGGTAATATTACAGTACTATACGATATTCACCTAGAAGAAAATTTAATTTTTAAAATATATATTTTGAAATTTTAGAATATCCTCCCATAATGATCTACTCCATATCAGCTCTACGCTGTATGATCTGACATGGCACTCTATTCCTGGATATATTTCATGCTTGATGCGTTAACTCTCATGGTGACTGTTTGTCGAATCGAGATAGAAACCAATCGCTGCAAAGGGATTTTCCTATAAACTATTTAGCTAAACAAACGTATTAATACAATAAAATAGCGTAGAGCAAGCGATTAAAAGTCATATCCATTTTCAAATTAAATGATTGCATGAAAGCTAAGCTTTAAAAGGATTGCGGGTAATCGCTTAATGGCAAAAGCAATAACGTATCAATGAATTAAAATATTTTGTTTCAAAACAAACGACAGTTGAAAGTGGTAAAAAACAAATTTAACTCCTTGGAATTATATTTGTTCCATTCTGGGATCATTATTATTAATTTTGCGAATATCATACATTATCATCATACACACGCAAATTACGTCTTTATCTCCTACCGGATGGACAAAGCCAATAGTCCGAAAGTGGTGACGAAACTGAGATTCAAAGATACTTAGTTAGTTACAGTACATAAAGAGTCCTTAGTTTTTCCTTGATTGTCCTTATCAATCTGCGTGAGAAGAGAAGCTTGCTTAAATCCTTCAATAAAATCGTCCCTTTCTGTTACCAACTTTTTTTTCTTATGCCTGCTTACGATATTTTAAAGCAAACATGCATGTACGTATAGTGGTAACACATTGACTTGACATGACCCCTTAATATACCAAAGAAATTTATTTTTTCATTTATCTATTTATTTAGCTCTACGTACATAAATAGCCTAGCTAATAATAATTCATCTGCCGTAACTCAGGACATCGTCAGGAATTAGTCAAGGCAGTTTATCAGATAGTCACAATAAGACCACGCCGTTCGAACTAGGCTTCGAACTTACACCTTTAAGACTTTAATCCACTCTGAACCGGTTTAATCCAGCTATTTTCGGATTTGTCGCCTGTCACTACTCTGAATTCCACAAATAAAACGTGGATCTATTTTGCCCGTTCGAAGCCGTATAACTTTGTTGCGCATTTTATATACTTGTAGGTACGTAGGTCACCTAGGATCTTCCTGAATTTGTACTGGTTGAAACCTTACTGGAGAGACTTGGGTCAAGCAGACCCATTGGGTCAAGCGTCTATGATGCTCGAGTAAGTCAAGTTGTTCTGAATCAACTACTGTGAATTTTTGTTATTTACTCACTCCTGGATCGTACCCACAGAAGTCCTGGGGCCAGAAGGATGATGACAGATATACATCGAAGACCTAGGCCAAGTTTATACTTACTGAATGATCTGAACAGCGAATCAAACAAAGCTTACAAGCGAAACAGCAGAAGTGGTAACACTGCGCCATAGAAACCATATAATTTGACTGCCTGTTAGGTGAAGTAGTTGTGTTTAAACTTATATGTTTATTTCTGATTGGCCTAGTTCTTTCTTGAACTTAATATCCAGTCTCAAATTTCCGTCGGGGCTCTATATATATGATTTGTTGATTATATATTTATTTATTTTATTAAAATACTTGTTCCCAACAGGCCATAAACTTTGACTCGGCTCGGGGTGGCATATCGCTGGTGACTGAAAAGGGCACGAAGAGTACAAGTCGACTTCTAGTGCAAAGGGCGCGCGGTGCCGACGCCGGCCCGTACACTTGCGAGCCTAACAACGCGCCCAGGGCAATCACTAGAGTGCACGTTTTGTCAGGTGAGAATTTTAAATAAAATCTCTTTCACAGAATAGTGGGCAGGGACTAAGACCCAATGGTAAACTGTTAAATAACGCTTTTATAAGTCCATCGATTGTTCTTTACAAATTGTAAATGTAATAAAGTAATACATAAATAAATATTTTATCACTTGCCAAGATCCCTGCACACAACTTTCGTTTCATTCCAAGCTAGTAAGTTATGGAAATTTGAAATTTGACAATATAATAACCTCAAAAATTAATAAATCACCATAAAAACTTTCGACTTTCTTTCATAAATTTTCAATAAAAAGAAAATGCATTTTTTTATCTATAAGAACCCATGAAGTTTGCGTGCGTAAAAATAAGTATGGACACACCTAGGTTGACGGGAACCACTGTCTTTTTGGGATAATTCAGCCATTGTTCATGTCATTGATAAAATGTGAAATATCTTCTATCTGTTGTAACTTTTTATTGATTTAAACATAATAAACGATAAATTTTCTTTTACTTGTTACAGGTGAACACCCAGCCGCCATGCAGCAGGGCTGTGCAAAATCAACATCAGACCAAACCGCCTCACTGTTATGTTGTTTATTAACTCTTTACGTGTCTAGAATAACGAACAATTTACAATTCGGTACCTGAACAAACCTAGTTGTTTAAAGAACTATGTCAATATGCATGTTGTAAATAAACACACAGGATTAATTGATGTTGAAGTTTGACGTTGAATTTTAGTCGGTTAAAATTGAATTTATATTCAGCAGATTATGTTTTTTGTAAATAAAAAACTGATTTTAGAAGAGAAAACAGTTCCTGTTGACTGTGCATTTAAAACTATTTTCATCTTGAGAGTTATGTCGCAAAAAAGGACGGATTGTATTAAGAAACCGCACCAAAAATAGGTAAATATCGTGTAAACATTACCCTTATGAGGCTCTCAACGATGTCATATTTTATTATGAAAACGTAATATAGAAAAACATCCAACATACAGGTTATTCCGAGAATGCTTTGAAACAGACCTTATTTATTTCTCTGCAAAGAGAAGACGAAAGATTGAAAGCAATCTCGGAATACATTCACGGTTTCTTTAATGAAAATGACGTTGTGGAAGGAATAATTTTCCTCGCTCTCGTTTTGTTCATTAATACAAGTTTTATTTTAAAATAACGGAATAATGACATAATTTAAATAACGATAAATATGCATGAGCTCAAACGAAAGTAGGTTACGGTTTCGACTACTGTTTTTGTTTGAAGACTGTTTAAAACCCTTTTTATCATACTTCAGACGAATCAATTATTTAATATATTTCACAAGGGAAAACTATTTTCATTTACTTATTAATAATCTTAGTTAATTTGTTCTGAAACCATTTTCTTATTAAACAAAATATGTACAAATCCTAGAGAAAATAATTTTCAATATTTATTATAAAAATTTTGAATTATTGATTTCATTGTAGTTAATAAAATTTTCATAACTAGTCAATTAACAGTTATTATTAATACCTACTAATATTGTTAACTTTTATTTTTAATATTTTTTACATATTAAGTGTTTAATTAACTATTGCTACCCCTTTTCACCGTACAGGTTTTGCCTCCAATTCTTTCGCCGTTGAAACTGTTAGACTTTGGAATTCACTTCCCGAGTTTTCAATTCCAGAGATTTCAAATCACGAGTAAACATGTTTCTCTTGAGTCGCGAGGGTATATAATACCTGTAAGGCTTTTCACTAATTTCGGTAATCGATGCACGTATTTGTTTATATACTGTTGATTTATGTATGTTTATTATAATTATTTTATTTTATATTTTGAGTAGGTATAAATATATTTATTTAGTTTGACCCCACATAAAGTTCTCTTTCAGACCCTATGGTTGACTGGTATATAATGCTTTTAACATTTAGTCCGCCTATTATATTTTGTACAATGAAGTTTAAATAAACAAATTAATAAATGCACCAATCACTGACAACCAACCATAGCCTTGGTTATAGATTACGTCAAACTGTAGCGGTAACACTAATAGTGTCAATAGTATTAAAATTTTAGGAAACTTATTCGGAGATTTGAACAGCTTGTTACTGTTTGGTTATTATTATATCGTGGTGCGGTGTGGTACCCACACTCCATTAATAATGCCGTTTGTTTTGTTATAAATTCTTACTTACTAGTACCGAAAGGTACTTTCATCTTTATTTAAATTTTCATTTAGATATAACTGATATCATATATGTAGAATTAATTACTTTTAGTCATCGTTTAGTTCAAAATTTAATTTATTTTATTAAAATGCATTTCAAGATTTTTACTTTTATCAGTAGGTATCTTAAGAAATAGATAAAAGGTAGGCATTTTCAATTTAACTGTGAAATGTTTTGGCAAAGCATTTTAAGTTGCCCGCCTGCTGTCACCGGATCTTTTTGGGCAGTTTTAATGCACTGTATATTTTTTTACATTATAGCATTAAGATAAGATTTTCCCCCATTCCCAAAGTTGCTAAGTTTGTGTACCAACTAGAGTTTTTAACCTTTATGAATTATTTAAACTAGATTTTCTGACAAATTAAAGGTTTCACTGGTAGAGAATGCCATATGGCATTAAGTCTACCTATTGTTTGTATTTTATTTAAGGTTCAATAAAATTTTAATACATAATTAAATAAAAACAAATGAAAAAATTATGTCATGATATGTATGTTTTGTTGTCTACAGGTACTTAACTTCTACTCTATAGGTACTTTGACCAAAATAAAATGCAGACTAAAGAATAAAATCGTGATAGTGGGACTTTTTACATGTCTTAATCGCTTGTGAGTCAAACAAAGCCCATTTTTGAGAAGCCTCTAAAACCACATTAAGCTAAATGGTATAGGAACTTGAAATTCAACTAAAACTGTACGGTACAAAAAATATTTTTTTGTATATTTTTATAAAGTTATCAAAATCTCCGCAGTATTATAATATGTTAAGCACAAGCAGACCTCTGTGCTCAAAGGAAAAGTGTATTTATAAAAAATTGTTTATTTTATGTGCGGGCGGAATCTATAATGGTTAAACTCTATATCACAAAGTTGGTCGGTAGGCATAAACGAAGGTTCATACATACATACATACATACATCAAATCACGCCTCTTGCCCGGAGGGGTAGGCAGAGACTACCTCTTTCCACTTGCCACGATCTCTGCATACTTCCTTCGCTTCATCCACATTCATAACGAAGGTTCATAGGTATATTATAAATATCATATTATGTTTGTCGATGGCAAAGCCAATTTAAATAACTTGAAGTACACTTAAATAATACAAACTATTTAAATTTTAAATAAGAAGTACATTTTGTAAATAGTTATTAAACATCGAAATTAAAGTTGTTTTGTACGTAAATTTGTTTTTATTTTCGTTATCTGAAAATCAATAAACTTTTTGCACTATTTGCTTGGAATATTAATCCTAGCATGAAAAATTACAAAAACTTATATTATTACTAAATTTCATCAAAATCGGTCTAGTAGTTTTCGAGTTTATTCACTCACTCACAAACAAAAATATAAATCTCTTTTCTTTTTTATATTAGTATGGATTTGCTAATGCATAGGCATCAGCGCCATTGCGCAAGAAATTAGCTCAGTAGAATTATCTGGCCATGCCTAGCTCTGGTTAATTCTTCCAATTAGCAAAAAACAAATACCCAGGGAAAAACGTTTTTCAAATCATTAACACCAGTGTCGACTCTATAGCGTTAGAGGTGAATGTCCTATCATTTGAGTATATATGAAACATAACTTATGGATGATTTTCTCTCTCTCTCTCTCTCTCTCATCTTTGCGTGTTCCCAATAGCATCTTCCGCTACAATGCTTGGGGGTCTGGGGTCCGCTTTTTGATATTTTTTTCCGGTTCGCAACGCCTTCAATTTTAAGACCATTGGCACGCAGCACGCTTTTGCGACACCAAGTCAGGATCTCTTCAGCCTTCTCCTTGTACCTGCATGGACCCGGCGGAGGCGGCATAGCCAGATATCTGTTCTATTATAGGAAAATCACACCGCCTCTTATTCACCTGTGGCATACACTAGTATTGGTGGTAGCATCGCTGTTTCTGACCTCGGACTAACAGACCTAAGGATTTGATCAAGTCTCTAGTTCTTTTGGAAGCTTTAAATTACGACCACGTAGAAGCAGATACAGAGAGCAGCAGAGTCGGGAAATCTAAGTAACTCTACGACAATCAAGATTAAGAATCCACGTTGTGATGACGGCTCGTCTGAGAAGTAAAACATGTTGTTTACTTGCTGTAAAGATATGCGTAGGAATGAGAGAAAAGGTCTGAGAAGAAAAATAACAGATAATGTGATTCTTATGAGTCTTATAATTTTTCTTGGTTTACATTTCTTTCATAAGCTGAAGGGATTTCACGTATTTAAAACATTTTGTTTTGATTTTTACACAAGTTCAAACTAACCATGTGGTTCCCGGCACGAAGAAAAAGACCACTCCATCTCTATCCCATGGTGTCGTAAAAGGCGACTGAGGATGGGCTGATGGGAGAAAAGGATAGGCTTATAAGCTAAGGATTCTTCTTTTAGTAGGCGATGGGCTAGCAACTTGTCACTATTTGAATCTCAATTCTATTATTAAGACTAACAACTGAACGTGGCCTATCAGTCTTTTAAGACTGCTGGTTCTGTCTAGGGATATAGACGTCCCCGCAAGGGATAAAGATGTCATTTTATGAATGCATGAATGAATAAAAATATTTTTATTTCCTTAAGTTGCTATTGTTACACTCCAGGAATATATAGTAAAAAAACATATGGTTTATTTTTGCAAATCCTTTACAGGTCATTCTCCTTGAACTTTGGAATCGAGGGATTCACAAAAAGGTTTGCAGTTCCGAAATAAAGTTTCACGCCGATTTCCCATATGATCGCACGAATCACTTCGTACCTCCGTTTCTTAAGTCAATAAAAGAATTGTGTTGCGAAGAATAAAAATTTATAGAACATGTTAGTCTTTGTGCGTATGGTTTATTTTGGTCTTAAATATCGGATGATTTATACCAACCGTGAGGAAATAAATTATAAAAGTGGGAAAATGGAGTAATAGTGAAAGTGCGTTGTATGTGACAAATGGATATAAATATAAATATACAGGTACGAGACTAATTACACAGCTTGAGTTAGCCTCGAAGTAAGTTCGAGACTTGTGTTACGAGATACTAACTCAACTATGCCATATTTTATAATAAATACTTATATACATAAACATCCAAGACTCAGGCCAATCAGAAATAGTCCTATTGTCATCATGTCTTGGACGGGATTCGAACCCGGGACCTCCGGTATCTCAGATAAACGTACTACCGCTGCGCCACAGAGGCCGTCGCGCGATATTCATGCAATTTATCCTGTTTCCCATAGAGGTAGGTATGGACTATAAATTTCCTCACTTGCTACGATTCTTTTAATTTTTTTTTTCATCAGTCTATTAATTGCATTTTCAACGTGCTCTTTTTATCTCTCTGTTATAGTGATTCGCAGTCCGGTCCCTGAAATCCCGTTGTTTTATCACATTTAATTAAATGGTTAAAGTTATTAGTATTCATTATATAAATTCCAAACGTCTAAACGTTTGGAGTTTCCCTCTTTTTATACACTATCTATATTTGAGACACAATTGCAAAAACAAAAATTTGGAAAATACAACGCCCAACATTCTTATTTTTTAATTATAGAATTTGCTGCCAATGATGATCTTAAAATATCTAAAATATATTAGAGGCTATTAACGACTTTACTTTCACAGTTTATAGCTGAATACCAACATAAACGAGGATAGAAGAATAGCCGTCATTCCAAGCTGAACAACGGAGTAGAGTGGTATCAATGATAAGCGAAGGCGATTTGATAGAATAACTTTAAAAAAAACCTATTGCAGAAAACTTTTTTGGTAAAAAAATTAATAAAAAAGATTTAAAAAAATTATTTAAGATTAAAAAAAAAACATAATAAAAATAGTTTTAAAAACTCCATCATCTACTCCGCAAAGGTTGCAGATGTGACTATGTTTGTATATGTAAAAAAAACGATAATAATTCCTAGTTTCATTGGACGCCCTCAATATTTAATACCAGTTATCATTTCCTTTTTTACAACATTATGATGTCAACCCAATTCCTTATCCAGATAATAAGTGTTCCAATTCCTTCCTTAAACCAGATAATAAGTGTTCAATTTCCACGCTTGTTCTTTTGTCATGCGCCTGAGCGTAAGCAATACACACAAATTGCGTAGTAAAATAAATTAAAGTACAGTCTCATTAACGGGCCCGTTCCGTACTAACATTCTGTAATTAATTACATTTGAAAATGTAAGCAAAGACCCCATATTTTAGTTTAGAAACATAACTTTTTGTCTGGCCACCCGAATAAATATTTCTCTGTACCAATTAACAAAGAATAATTGCCTCAAGATTTAATGTCTAACATACATACATACATACATAAAATCACGCCTCTTTCCCGGAGGGGTAGGCAGAGACTACCTCTTTCCACTTGCCACGATCTCTGCATACTTCTTTCGCTTCGTCCACATTCATAACTCTCTTCATACAAGCTCGGCGGTTTCGGGTACTTTTGACCTGACCCTTTACCAGGACGTCCTTAATTTGATCAAGATACGTTCGTCTAGGTCTTCCCACTCCGACCTTTCCCTCCACACTCTCCTTGTATATCTGCTTAGTCAACCTGCTTTCATTCATCCTCTCCACATGACCGAACCATCTTAACATACCCTTTTCTATTCCTGTAACTACATCTTCTTTCACATCACAACATTCCCTTATCACGCTGTTCCTTATCCTGTCACTCAATTTCACACCCATCATACTCCTTAACGCTCTCATTTCCACTGCATTTATTCTGCTTTCATGCTTCTTTTGCCATACCCAACTTTCACTCCCATACATTAATGTCGGGACCAACACGCCCCTGTGCACAGCCAGTCGAGCCTTTTTGGATAGTTTCTGACTGCTCATAAAGGCATGCAAAGCTCCATTCACCATGTTCCCCGCGTTCACTCTCCTTTCAATATCACTATCATACTTGCCATCTGATGTAAACTTTGATCCTAGATATACAAACTCTTTCACTTGCTCCACTTTTTCTCCTCCAATCAAAATATTACATGCTGTCATTTCTTTCTCCATTTCAAAAACCAGTGTTTTAGTTTTACTTACGTTCACTTTCATTCCTTTCTCTTTTAAAGCTTCATGCATACAGTTTACCATCTCCTGTAACTCCTCCTCTGATGACGCCAGTATAACCTGATCGTCGGCATAGAGCAGACATTTGACGAGTAACTCATTCATCCTTAATCCACTTTTAGACTCTTTCAAATCTGTCAAACAGCTATCCATAAATAGGTTGAACAGCCACGGTGACGCAACACATCCTTGCCTAACGCCTTTCTCAATCTTAAACCACTCAGTGTGCGCTCCGTTTATCCTGACACAAGCACTCGAATCCTCATATAAGGATTTCAGTGCTCGTATTAAGAGACTGCTCACCCCATGCATAGAAAGTGCTGACCACAATTCATTCCTCTCAACTCTGTCATAGGCCTTTTCCAGATCTACGAATGTGCAATAGACTTTTTGACTCTTGGCCAAAAACTTTTCGGCTATGCACCGCAAGGAAAAGACCTGATCAGTACATCCCATTCCCTTTCGAAATCCCGCTTGAGCATCCCATATTTTGTCATCAGTTTCATTCCTGACTCTATTAATCAATACCTTAGCATACAATTTGCCGACGACGCTAAGCAGGCTTATACCACGATAATTTTTGCAGTCCAGCTGTGACCCTTTTCCTTTGTAAAGTGGCACGATAACAGCCTTACACCAATCTTTTGGTACTCGGCCGCTTCTCCAACACAAATTGAAAAGGCAGTACAACTGACTAGCTACTACGCCTTTTCCTGCTTTAAGCATCTCGACCGACACTCTATCACACCCAGCAGCCTTTCCCGCTTTCATACTCTTAAGTGCTTCCACAATTTCGAACATTTCAATTTCGCCTTCCATCTCATTCTCTTTTTCTTCGCTATAGCAGAAATCTTTCTTATTTCCTTCCTTTTTTTCAAATAAACTTTCAAAATAGTCCTTCCATATCTTTAGTACACATTCTTCTCCTTTCACAACGCTACCATCCTGGCATCTGATCCTAGTCAGCTCTCTGGTTATAGTATTTCCTCGGGCTGACCTTACGGATTTCCAGAATACTTTCAGATTTGACTGAAAGTCTTCTGATAGCCTTTTATCAAAATCCTCTTTATACTCTTCTTTCTTTCTAATCACAGCTTTCTTAACCAAATCTTTCATTTTCTTATATTCCTTACGTGCTTCATTCACATCTTCATCAATAACCTCTTGCATTCTTAAGTTAGCTTTTGCTGCTAACAAATCCAGCCATGCTTTCTTCTTTAATCGCACAAGTTCTTGCACATCTTTACTCATCCACGCATTTTTGTGATTTTTTCCTTTCCTTCTTCTACTTACACCACACACTTCAACAGCTACTTTCACAATTCTTTCTTTAAATTCCTTCCATCCATCTTCAATATCGCTCATTTCCTCTAAATCTTCAAATTCATCCTTCAGTCTATTAATATACTTCTTACCTACATCCATATCTTGCAAATTTTCTACTTTTACTCTTTCCAAAGCGCTGGTTTGCTCCCTTACCCTGTGCCGCCAGCGATTGAAGATACCCCTTATCCGGGATATCACCAGTAAATGGTCCGAGTCAATGCCAGCACCGCGATATGCACGGGTATCCAGCACTTTGTTCTTCAATCTTTCATCTACAATCACAAAGTCTATCATACTTTTTAAAATACCTTCCACTCTTGTGTAGGTGTGGATCTCTTTATGTTGAAACATTGAGTTCGACACAAAAAGATCCCACTCTAGACAAATTTCTAATACACTTCTTCCATTATCATTCACCTTTTCGTCACCAAACGCACCAAGCACCTTTTCATATCCATCACGCTTTACACCCACCCATCCATTAAAATCACCTAACATAATAATCTTCTCATTTGGCTTGGTAACTTTCAATACTTCTCTTACACTATTCCAGAACTCCTCGTTTTCGCTTTTTGCTGATGTTGTACCCCTCGAACCCACATCCCAAGGAGCATAAACACCTAGAACGAAGATCCGAGTGATTCCAACTTTCAGCCTAATCCATAGAAGACGAGGGCTGACACACTCATACTCATTCACGCACTCAGCCATTCGTGCAGAAAAGTTAATGTCTAACCTTAATTATTATATTTAAATACCTAATGTAACTACTTTTGAAACTGATCAGTAGTTATAAGAAAATTTTGATATAATGGTGAAACTATAGTACCTACGCAGGGTTGATTCCCACACCCACAGGATTCCTATCCCGCGTCTATTATATATTTTCTCCGTGTGTTTGTGTGCGCTAATTTAGAAAAGTTGTGGATGGATTTTGTTTCTAAGTTTATTCTAATTTTAGAAACTTATTTATAATATTGGAAAGAGTTGTTTACATCTACCCGTGCGAAGCCGGGGCGTCGCTAATGATACTTAATGTGAGATGTATTACAACATTATTACATAGGTATTAAGGTATATAATATGTGTGTGGATGTTGTAAAAAAGCAATAAAATTTATACAAAGTCAAGGAAACAATCGCAATGAAAGTAATTGTAATAGAAATAGCAAATTCGTTGAATCCACAAGTAAACCCTTCTGAAGATTTAGACCGACCACCCATTAATTCCAAACTTGTAAAATTTGAATAATTTCCACTTAAGTACAGCCAATCAAGCAATGACAGAGTAAGTTGAACGCTTTGGCTACTAACGATAAGGATTATTACTTGATATAACTGTTGAACATTATCGTCTATTTTAACAAACTTCATATGTCACCGACAATTCCACTGCGCGTTTTATTAAAAAAATCTGAACGAGAACTTGTAAATTAAATTGCGAATCAGTCAATGGTATCAGATATGAAAAATTAAAATTGTGCCATGTGGTTCCCAGCGCTTTATAATAGTAACACTCTTTTTCTCCACGATGACAGACATAATAAATGAATCCAAACCCATTTGGTTTAAATTCCCCAGCAAAGGTGCAAAGGCCAAATGGGAGTCGCTTCTTGTCAAAATCTGACTTACCCAAACCCAATGGATCATCAATGTCAAGAGGCGCACCCGGGTGTACCAGAAAGGTAAGTAAATGTAATTGGAGGAAGAAAAACTAAATATCCATACTAATATAGACAATCCGGAATTGCTTTTGTTTGTCCGCTCTTAATGCTATAACTCGACCAATCTTCATAAAATTGGGCATAGATAAATTTTGGTGTAGATGCTAAGAAGATCATAGACTTGCCTTCCACTTTGCTACCTTTACTTACCTTTCATTATGAAGAAAAGAAAGATCCCGTGTAATTTGCAATAAAGGACAAATACGCGAGCATACTAGGCGCCGCAAATGCCCGTGGCTTTAATTTATTTTGCCTACAAAATTAAAAATACTATCTGCAAAATTTAAAAAAATCTGACTCTGTAAACATGTTCTTTGTACATTGTAGGTCGAAGCTAAGGGGATTAACCTGAAACAAGACAGGTTGAAGTAACTTCGCTAAGTCAATTTACGAGTATTCCAGTTGTGGCACATCGCGCCACAAAAATCTCGTTAAAACTTCTGAAGTTTATCAGACAGAGTCTCAAAGAAGATATGGATTTTTAAGTGCCAAAACAAGCCACTCTCTTGTTACATTGTCATTTAGTTTTGCATTTATGCTCGAGAATTTCCAGAAGATGGGAAACAAAAGAACCTTATTCCAATTTAATGTTCTTATATTCATTATTAAAAATGAGTAACGTGAAGGATGAAGTACAATTCACCTGTACATATAATATAATATGGTAATATGGATCTTTTGAAAAGCACCAGCAGTTAATATTTTTTTAGTTCCACAAATGATATTCCCATTAGATCCATCAAAACGACTGAATTTATGTTTTCTGGTTAAGAAAGTTTTATTAACAGGAGATTTAACCAAATCCAAACGTGTCTATTTTAATTATACAAATTAAAAAAAAAACAAAACATAGTTCCACGCGCACAAAATTAACAAAATCGTGATACTTTGCTAAACCACGCATATCTTTGGTCTGCCATACCTATTATTTAAACTATTTGCAAAGTGCATAACACCCATGATGATAACTAGGGAATTTGTATTTTGTTTATGAAATCGTGTATTTTATATCGACTTTGCCCAAACCGCGCAGTGGCTTTACTCAACTCTACCAGATTATTTAAATCGTTTACAAAGCCAGACGCAGTAGTAGGAGGGCCAATAAATCTAACTGACTAAGCTAACTAACTGCAGACTGTGACCGTTGTTGTGGTCTGACTTGAATGACTTTCCACTCTGAAATGTGAAATTCTAATTTGCAGTATCGTTTTAGATCATCAGATATTTCAGTTCAATGCCAATATTTTGGTTCGATTAGAATTTCATGCTAGCAACTTGTACACACTATGTTATTTATTCGCTACCAGACCATTATCAAATCTTAAATAACTAACTATAGTTTAATTTTGTTCCCATCTGCCTAAAACTAACTACTAGTAATTTCTTTCATATATCTAATTAACCGTGTCGTTATAATCCTTTTGTTTCGGATAATTCTTTTGCTCGCATGATGTATTTCAAAGCACTTCAAACTTTCCAGTCTTAATATAATAGACATTAATTTTCCATTGAAAGTTTTAATCTGTTTTGGATGATAATGGACTATTAGCAAGTTGAATCCTCCGTTTATATTGATCTTTCTGCCGTTATTCTTGTCGCTTTTATACTGGTATTTTCAAGGCGAAATTTTCCTTGTTACGAAGAAAACGAACTGTAATTCAAACTTTTTGTGATTTCAACGTCAAACCCTTAAAGTAGTGCTAACAATTGGCTAAGTAGGTATATTATTTTCCTAACCTAGCACTTTCACTTTTTTTTTAAATGCTTATTATAAACCGGCTCTTAACTTTTTCCAGTTATTTATGTAGCTTTTTATTCAATTATAAATAATTTGTATTGCAGACCGCGTTACGTTATATTCTGAACAAGTTTTCATAACTACATTTTTGTATTTTTTACTGCACATGCAAATCGAGATTTTTTAATATTTATTCTCTATTGCTCCTGATGCATCAAACACTACCAATGCATAGAGAGCAAAAAAATCAATATAAATGCTTTAACAAAGCCATAGCACAAGTAAACGTGGCATAAAAGGTCTGAAGCGAGGCGACGAAGGAAGTTCCCATTCAAAGAATATTATGGAGTACTCTCGTATCACATTCATAGATGTTGTACATGTGTACTTGTCATACGGTGACCTATTTCGTTTCGAGATGGATGAGTTCCTCTTCGGAGTTTATTTTTCGACGAAGGCTTTCTGAGTACTATCGCGGAGCTACGGATAGAAAGCAGACTTTGAGAACAAAACTAAATACTATGATGAATTAGAGCATTTTACATCGTAGTATTTAGTTATAAGCAGAATAATGGCTTAGACAAGTTAAGATGAGGGTAAGATATACTAAGTTGACAAGTATTTAGTGCGAGTAGATTAGATTGTATGCAGTTAAAATAGACTCGAATAAAAGAAACACGTTTTTATTAATATTCGTTTCACGTCATAATAAAAAGCGAAACGGATGCCCATTAGTGAATTTACAATAGCTATCTGTGACCTTTTTTTGTTATAAATATATACATATTCAGGAAATTATTTGGAACTAATTATTTGGAATTAAATAAAATAGTTAGCCAAAATTTAGTTCCAAATAATTTCCTGAGCTTTCGAGCCTAAAGAAATCTACTATCAAAGATCTCGGTACCAGAAACATCAATCAAAGGGCTTTACCTTAAGCTGATAATCCACTTTGAAATGGAGTAGTTCTGCAATCTATAGCCAACTTTACGTGAACCTTTTAGTGTTGAGACAGGATATAAAATTAATTGGGGATATTTCTTTGTAAAGTTTAGTTGTCTTAGGTCTTTACGATCGTTTTAAAGTAATTCCAGACGAAACGATATGCTTAGTTAAAAAGGCACTTTAAAGTCAATTATAGAACTTTATTTTCAAAAAACAATACAATCAAAATAAATCCATGAACGTTTACTCATACTGATACAAAAAATATACGAATACACTTTAATATATGTGTCATGTCTTAATCCCTTATAAGGTAGTCAGAGTTAATAGCTATGTAGTGAAACTTAAATTCAGATACACATATTATTATGTTAGTTGTAACACGCCTCAAAGCAGAATTCCAAGTATATAAGCCAACCGAATTCCTTAAATTCATCTTATAACCACTGCCACAACAATGTACATTAACACATGTAAATTTGACATACATACGTATACAAAGTCGCGGAAAAAAGGTGTACGTGTTTTAAATACGTGAAAATACTACTACAATTTTAAAGTAAATAAAATGATTTAACATTAAAAAGGGCTCCGGTGTACAGAATGAAATATTCGAGGTCGAAATGGAAAAAATATACCAATTTAATATATCCAGTTTGCGGTACAGTGGCTCTTCATTTGCGGGTTTTTGCCTGGGCAGTGTGCGGGGAAATTATGTAATTTATCATGTTGCCCAGTTCAATATAATAAGTAGAATAGATGTAGATTTTTTGCGAACGCCGTTACGAATAATATTTTAGAAACATGACCGAGCATTATATAGGTTAATTTCTGAGTAGGTACTATACAAAGCTTCCATGCTTGCTGCTCTGGTCGAGCCAGCTGCCTTCTCTTCTAGGTCATATATGTAATCATGGGAATAGCTTATATACTTGGGATTCTTCTTTTATGCGATTATTTAGACTGAAAACATCTGGGTTAGTTACTATGTCTGAATCTCACTTCAACCGTTAAGGGGACAACGAAAATAAACTTGGACTTTGAATCATGTGATGAATAAAAACATAATATGTATATTTATTCAAAATATTATACTCATTTTACCTTAATAATTTAAATCAAGATAACAGAAGAGAATAACTGAGTGACAACGCACAGGCCAAATGACTGGGTCTAGAGTCTATGATGAAAGTCTTTGAGAAACAGACATAACTTATTTGCTACCACAAAAGGTCTCGCCACTCAATTTTTCTACCGTAAAAAGTTGGAGACCCACGTACCACTAAGTCGGTTAATTTATTTAGTTATGGGAAAGGTCCTAAGTTACTACGAAAATTATTATCATATCAATGAAAACACAGTTACAATTTATCCTATTGAACGAGAAATATTTATAAAAACCGGCCAAGTGCGAGCCGGATTCGCGCAGAAAGAATTCCGTATCATTATCACATTTGTTACTTAAATATTGATTTTTCATATTCACGTTTCACGTGTTTATAAAAATCGATTACATCATGAAGCCGATCAACGCATCCTTTCAGTCTTATCGAGGCTGTTGGCTCTGTCTACCTCGCACGTAACTACATATATGTATTAAACCTGTGGGAATGTGCCTCGTACTTCATCCGCCCTTCTTGACATTATGTTGATTGCTCCACAAGTACTGTGAACATCCCAGAGGGGTGTCGTCAAGCAAGTGATTGTAAATATTGCCAGTATAATTCCCTCGGGAACTGACTGTCGTATGTAAGCCAAGTAAATACCGGCTTTTACTGTGAGCTCTGCTCTCAAAGGACTTCGGTGAAGTTCGGTGTATCGATCTTATCTAGGTCTTTTTACATGTATCCTTTTTTCTTTGCTATGTTTGTTTTTTTATACTTCTTTCCTAGGTCTTCCTATTCATTTTCTCTTTATCGCAGTAAATCCTTTTAAAATATGCTATGTTTGTTTTTTTATACTTCTTTCCTTGGTCTTCCTATTCATTTTCTCTTTATCGCAGTAAATCCTTTTACAATAGTTAAAAATACTTTATAAGTGTAAATGTGGTTACATATTATTTTAATAATTCGTAAAAACAACACATCACTTTTCGTAGGCGTTGGACTGCAACCTGTCATAATTTTAATCTCAAATCCATCATTAAGCCATAATGCTGAATAAGTATGATTGTATGTATGTATGTACTATATATATATTACCACGCCGTCAGAGGATTGGTAATAAATGTCAAATTAATGTTAAGTGCTGGAAACCACACGGCACATATAATGTTACATATACTCTTACAATGTAATGTCAAACACATTGTGTGTCGAGTGTCATTCAACAAAACCACACAAGTCCTAAGCCCAATTGTACCACTGTACTTTGAGGCATTGCGCGAGTGTACGGCTGCAAGTGACGTTGATTAATTAACTTTAACAGTACATTTCATACACAGATTTAATATTATGATGTATAACCGTACAATAGACCTTTGAATAAGATGTCTTTGAGTAACAGAGGACAAGTGTTTTAGATATCAGACATGTAATGGTACCATGGGGCATTTCAAAGGATTCCAATCTAATAGCGGTATATACCAATGTTTATGATACACGTTCGTTAGTTAGACCTCTTGTTCTTGTTTTGCGTATTGGGAACTAGAAGTTTTAGAAAACATGATTCAAATTAAAGAATGTGAGCGACAGAAAATAATAATGCGTGGATGAAGGCTAGTGAACAGATGTTGCATCGGCCTACCCTCCGAAAAAGAAGGCTTACGAGTATATTTGTACAGTGGGTCCCCAAAAAAAGGAAAAACCGACAAAACGACCACGCTACGAAAGTGGTATAGATTTCTATGTGGTCCATTTTACTGAAAGATTCCCTCACAAGCAAACCTGACTCGCACTGCTTGTTTTAACAATTCAAAAACAGTGTCTACATATCGTTTTTATCCGTTACGGGGTAGACAGAGCCGGCAGTCTTGCAAAGACTAAAAGGCCACGTTCAGCTGTATGGCTTAAAGATCTAAATGAGATTCATATAATAACAGGTTGCTAGCCTATCGTCTAAAGAAGAATCTCAAGTTTATTAGCATATCCTATAATCGCCTTTTACGACAACCTTGGGAAAAAGATTGAGTCATCCTAATCCAAAGTACCGGAAACCACACGGCACTTAGTAGCACCTAAACACTTTAAGTATTCAATTAATGGTTATTTACGCGGAAAGAATTGCGTTCGCAAGCATACCTACGAAATATATTAACAAAATACTATTCAGCACAAACCGAACAAACTTGGAGTACACACTAAACCCAAGATAGTTTCTGTTTTGTTTGTGCCAAGTTGAGAGATGGTAATGGAAGCTCGGGAAGCGGGAGGGAACTTAGGTACTATCTTAGATCTGAAAATTAGAATCGTATTTTTGTCTGTATTTGAGCGTATCCGAGTTTTTTTTTTCTTAAGACTTCGTGCCCTTGTTTTATTTTATTTTAATCTGATATAAACCTTAAATGTTGTTTGTGTTCCCTTAGCAAAATATGTATTTTTAGTAATAAAAAATTCTTACAGAGTATGTATGATGAGGGTTAAAATGTAATTTCTTGTCAGATACAAGTATTTTACTTTTCAGACTCAGAATATACACATTTCAAATCCTAATCTTTACGGTGTATTTAATCAATAAGTACAAAATTCAAAGGTCACGCTTAGCTACTAGATGGCTGAATGATGGAATTGAAATTAAAAGATAGTGTTTGATTAATAACCCATTGCCTTAAAATTATAAGCGCAGGTTTATAATCCTTTAATATTTATTTAAATACTTAATACTTTTCATTAATTTCAAGTGGACTCAACTATAATTTGACCGTTTCGTTCAAGTGAAGAACTGCACAGAGACTGACTTCACTCAAATGAAATTTCTTTGCCTCCTTAATCCAAAACAGTTCTTGGAAAACTAGAGGCAATCGTTCTTTGCATAATATTTCAACTTTGATTTTACTGCAAATTTTACGGTATCTTTTTTATTCATTTTTAACGGCCCCAAACTATCCCAAATAACGTTGCTTGATTTTATATACGTATAAATACGTCAACCGATAATGTGTCTTATTATGTGAATTACCAACTATAATTCAAAAAAGTAGGTGAATGTACTAGTAGATCACTGCGGAACAATTACAAGTTGTCGATCCCAGCACATCGGCTGGCTGGGAAATCATTTCTTATTAATTGTATAAGATTTTATAATAAATTACCAAAAAGTGTTCTTGAAATGAATGATAGAAAATTCAAACAGTATATTAAAGTTGAGCTTTGTAGGAAAGCCTATTACAGCACGGATGATTATATTAATGATAAACATGTGTGGCCCGAGCTGGACATAATGGCCTCTTAAATGCTTGTGTATTTTTGACATGATCTGGACATAATTTGTACAGTATGTACATATTTTATTTTATATTTATTTTATTTGACGAAATATTCGTATTGACATAATCAGTTCTACATTCATACATGTTTTTTAATGTAGACAATGTGCATTCGTCCACGATTTAGATTTAAGAGATCTATATTTGTAAATTGACGTCCTATGAAAATGCTGCAGTGTAGTTTGTTCCGCCGCTTCTTCTACACATGCGCTTTGGAAGCGGTAGTAGTTATAATTAGATTTAAGTTATGTGACGTCAATAAGTGATACCTTGTATCCAATTTTGAAAATAAATCTATTCAATTCTATTCTATTCTATTCTATTCTATTCTATTCTATTCTATTCTATTCTATTCTATTCTATTCTATTCTATTCTATTCTATTCTATTCTATTCTATTCTATTCTATTCTATTCTATTCTATTCTATTCTATTCTATTCTATTCTATTCTATTCTATTCTATTCTATTCTATTCTATTCTATTCTATTCTATTCTATTCTATTCTATTCTATTCTATTCTATTCTATTCTATTCTATTCTATTCTATTCTATTCTATTCTATTCTATTCTATTCTATTCTATTCTATTCTATTCTATTCTATTCTATTCTATTCTATTCTATTCTATTCTATTCTATTCTATTCTATTCTATTCTATTCTATTCTATTCTATTCTATTCTATTCTATTCTATTCTATTCTATTCTATTCTATTCTATTCTATTCTATTCTATTCTATTCTATTCTATTCTATTCTATTCTATTCTATTCTATTCTATTCTATTCTATTCTATTCTATTCTATTCTATTCTATTCTATTCTATTCTATTCTATTCTATTCTATTCTATTCTATTCTATTCTATTCTATTCTATTCTATTCTATTCTATTCTATTCTATTCTATTCTATTCTATTCTATTAGTCAACTAACTGATAATATATTACAAAATTTTTAAACAAAATTCATTATTTTATCAAACTCGTTCAAAACCCTCGGACTATTTAAGAATGTCGAAAAAATTTACAAAATCTTTTAACAGCTCCAAACAAAAATATAAGCAGTCAAAAACACAATTCTTCACTGTTTTGTTTCGTAATTGAATAAAAGAGTTAGTCGAGTTGAAAGGTTTGAGGACATATTTCACGCCCAGTCAGTCTTATTCTCCTCATTTTCCGCCGTAATAACTTTAAATTGTTGCGGTTCTTTTGCTGACGATCTTTTTGGTAATATCTAATGTGTAATAGATTTTTGTTCTGCGTAATAGGTATAAAGGGAATATCTATTTCTTGAGGTACTGAAATAAAGGTAAACAATCTTAGTGCTTTTCTTCTTTGTAAAAATACATTAAAAATTTTATTTATAGCCATTAGAAGATAAAGCAATAACGATTTTTATTTTGTTGTGTTCAGATTGTTTTTTGCTGCAGATTTGATTATAGGTTTAGATTATTTAAACTAACTCAATGATACTATCGTTGAGTTAGCACGCTATACAAATAATTTGTGGCATATATTTTTGATTCCTATTATTAACTCAAATGCTTTCTTCTAACTTCTGCCCATGAATATAAAACCCATCCCGGCAAAGTTTAGCCAATTGTTAAAATAAACAACTATATATTTCATGACGACTTTGCGACTGCTTTTATTACCCATTACTTACAAAGAGCCCGTAAATTCTTACAAAGGTGTTATGGCCTTTTTGAATTGTTTATTTCAAGGGTTGCTAAGTTTAGTACCTTCACCAGTATAATTTAGTTATAATCTTACAAGATCAAATGAATGTAAACCGTCTTATCTTAAATGTAACGCATTTTAATTTTATCTGATAATTTTTCTTACAAACTTATGTAAAAAAAATTATAAGTAGGTCATATACCATAATAGGTGACCGATACCTACAATTTTTTGTTGAAACCAGAGAAAAAAGAAGGGAACGTCGGACCACGCAAAAAAATCGATTTTTATCTTATTTTTCGAACCTGTTTCTTAAATTTTACGGAGATCGGTCCAGACCTCTAGAGATTAACAAGGTACGAAAGCATTTCAAGACCAGCTTAAAATCAATAATTACGATTAGTATTAAAGCAGCAGTAATCACATGAACCGTACTACAACCATAGGGAAGACTTTCCGCCAGGCAGCGTGTTCCCCGAGGAAAACACGTATCTTCGACGTGTTAAGTGGGTTTTATCGGTACATTTACAATATGATTCGATATTTCGTCGCACGGATGGATTGTGAGAATGTTCTTTAAATAAAGTTTTTCAACAAAACATAGAGCTTTTTTATTACTGAACTTTTAGAAAATTATAGATTTCTTTGGAAAGTCCAATATTTGGGAAAAGATAATGGATAAACACAATAAAAGTTTATCTAGCTACGTTTATATCTTATTAATTATGTACACAAGGAATGCCTTTCTTTACAATTTCCTGTCGTGGGCCTACTGAAACTTTTTTTTCTTAGAAATTAATAGTGTCTTTATACTAAATTTCTCCTTAGTCTAAGTTTTTGTTGTATTTTTTTCCTTAATGTACAAATAAATAAATAACTACATGAAACAAAAGAGAAACGCTACCGTCGTTAATTTTTGATCAAAACAAGCAATCAAAGGACCTATTTAGACTGTAAACTCTTAAAATATTCTTCTTAGAGTGTCGACATCCTTCCAACGATAAATTTCTTTAAATAAACAGATGATTAAGCGAAGTTTAAAATGAAAATCACGCAACCAAATTAAGCTTCAAAAGTTCCTAATTGATCATCCATTTTTGGCATTTATAAAGTAAAGTTAACAAAATTATTATCCACCTTCACCTTACAAAGTTTTACTTAAAACGGCACAGAATTGGCAACTAAAGGCTGATAAAAAAAATTAAGCTCCTATTTGCGTGAGAGGCCATGCAATTATGCCAAACGATAAGACTAAAGCCGTTTTAGACAACGCCAAGCCTCATTTGCATGAATTAATTTCAGTCAACACAACGAAAAAGTGGAAAGACAGACGTGATACGCAAACAAATGGCAAATCTTAGCATTAGGAATAATATTTTTTAATTAATTTGTGTAACTAGATACCTTTAAAAGAAAGTATATATTTTTTTTATCACAAAACGGTTGTTTGAAGTATAATCTTCTCCTTCCCCCTGGCGTTAATCCCATTTTCATTCCCATTTCTCTAAAGAAGAGCCCGAGGTTCACTTTTTGACTTTTTTTGTATTCTCATTTACTACAGTATGTCGCCATTAAGTAGTTGAACATTGAGTAGTTTTTTGGTTGGTATCTGTCATGACATGCTCGGCATGTGACCTGTGCCAATCCTACTTTACTTCAACACTGATTGTCCTGGGATATTTTCTGTTTCAGTCTACGACTCGTTTGCGATTTTTCCATCATTGTTATGTCAAGTTATTTGGATGGTTAGAGATTATTTTCTTGTAGGAATATGTGAATTGAATAATTTCTTGTCTAACTGAATTCACTTGTAAGTCGTGATGCTACTGTTAGTTTGTGACGTACCAGGGGGCATTAGTTTTAACGTTGTTATTATAATAAATAAAAATATATATCTTCATTCGCGTCCACAAAATAAATGTTTTTCATTAATCAAGGATCTTACGTAATTCTTTGCTCGCATATCGCGAGGCTAAGAAAAACGTATGAAGAGGATTAGTGGGCGCCACTTCCAAAGATTATCTGGTCAATTTAAATCAAGTAGCGGAAAAAATACTCAGTTAATAGAAAATTTGCTAGGCTTAAAAATATATCCACGGAATTTGTTTGTTCTATAAACTTAGATTTTATTATTGTGAAATTTATAATAACGCCTCTTTCCCGTAGGGGTAGGTAGGCACTACATCTTTTTACATGCCATGAAACTTCTTTTGATTTATTCCCATTTATCAATATTTTCATGTCTCTAATTTGATCTAGGTAGGTATCTACGAAAGTAAAATTCATTTTATATTAAGTTATCATATACGATTTTTTAAATCTGAATGATGATAATACATTTTCTGCTAGAAAAATATAAACTAAGAACTTTATTAATGTTTAAGATTTTTCAATGCAAATTTATTGTAAAATGTTTATCACAAATCAAAATTTGAATTTTAAAGTTAACCCCGTTTCAATGAACCGCAATAAATTGGAGTTTGTATATTCTTTAGATTTAATTTTGCTATTTGACTTGACATCGTAAATCAAGCCCAACTTTTGGTTTGGGAAATACTAAGCCGTTCTATGTTAAATTGTTTCATTCGAAATTAGTAGCATAATAACGAACCTTTTGCTGGCTTACGAATAAACAAGTTAATCTTTTAATGGACAGTGCACATACCCGCACAATTATTCTGAGACTCTAAATACAAGAATAAGTATCTTTTTATGCATATACTTAACTTAGTATATGGTGCGGTGGCTTTTACGTGTATAGCGATAATAAGTGATAATATACCTTCATTTTAATACATACATACATACATACATATGATCACGTCTTTATCCCTTACGGGGTAGACAGAGCCAACAGTCTTGAAAAGACTGATAGGCCACGTTCAGCTGTTTGGCTTAATGATAGAATTGAGATTCAAATAGTGACGGGTTGCTATCCCATCGCCTAAAAGAAGAATCCCAAGTTTATAAGCCTATCCCTTAGTCGCCTTTTACGACATCCATGGGAACGAGATGGAGTGGTCCTTATTTTCTTTTTTTATTGGTGCCGGTAACCACACGTTATTTCATTTTGATATTAAGCCTTATATATAAAGCTTAGTTTAATACTTTTAATAACATTTTAAATCATTATATCACTGTTTGACTTCATCCGCCTCAAATCTCTATAAGTTAAAACTTATTATGTTACTCCAATGTCTAAGCTTTAGTACTGCAATTTTTCGTCAACCTCCGTTCAGTACTTTTAGCGTGAAAGAGTAACACTCATGTCCATACATCATATAAACTTTGGCATTGATAATATTAGTAGAAAGCAGAATTACGTGTCTAAATACTAAGTCACATAAAATACTAAGACAGGCGATTGATATCATTAGAATTACGTTTCTTCTTGGGAGCCATAAAATTGCTTAATTAAAAAAAAAATATTTTCCCTAAAAGTTTGTTTCTCTCATCTATGCTTAACATATTCCCATGTAATCTTATAAATATAAAAGTCTTTTCGGCGCTCACTTCGCAATGGTTATCTGAAAACTTTTTTAATAAGGAAGGTGCGAAGTGGCGAACGACCGCCGTTACGTTGCCGCAGGTTATAAATACATAACACCCTCCACTTAATATATACAAGATTCGTTAAGTACTGATATTTGTAGCGTTAGCTTAGTATTTTTTCGTTTCAAAAATATACAAGTGATTTATATGTAATAGCATATTATCCTAACTTATCATTTATTATTCTTGTGGATTAGCGAACAACTTGTCTTTCTTTATTCCCTCCATAGTCCATTATTTCTATGACATTATAGGTGGCGTTTAAAAGCCGCAGGTGAAGATGTGGGTATAAGCTAGTTTTAAAAAATATTACTATCTATGCTACTCATATTCAGCAGTAAAGATTTTAGAAGGCAATCACAGTAAATGCTCAAACTATGGGATTCTCTAAGGGAATGTGCGATATCTTAGTCTTACTTCCAACATAAAACTTAAAAAAATTCAGATATAACCTGGAACTGACTACCTATCTGGCTCGGTCTAGCTTCTAAGGAATGAAGACGTAACAATGTACTTACGTTCCAAATCTAAACGCTCTTACTGGTTATTCTGACGACATTATCTTTTATTATTATAATCCAAAATCATTCAAGCCTATAAAATTCAAAACATCTAACTTACCTACAATAAAGTTAGTACACGAACAACTTGTAACACAATCAACACATGCCTTTTAACATGCAAATCTATTTACCTCCAGGCTTATGGGGCCGAGTAAAGGCTGATATACCTAAAATAATTCTTGTACATAAAATCATGCCTCTTTCCCGGAGGGGTAGGCAGAGACTACCTCTTTCCACTTGCCACGATTCCTGCATACTTCCTTTGCTTCATCCACATTCATAACTCTCTTCATGCAAGCTCGGCGGTTTCGGGTACTTTTGACCTGACCCTTTACCAGGACGTCCTTAATTTGATCAAGATATGTTCGTCTAGGTCTTCCCACCCCGACCTTTCCCTCCACACTCTCCATGTACATCTGCTTAGTCAACCTGTTTTCATTCATCCTCTCCACATGACCGAACCATCTCAACATACCCTTTTCTATTCCTCTAACTACATCTTCTTTCACATCACAACATTCCCTTATCACGCTGTTCCTTATCCGGTCACTCAATTTCACACCCAACATACTCCTTAACGCTCTCATTTCCACTGCATTTATTCTGCTTTCGTGCTTCTTTTGCCATACCCAACTTTCACTCCCATACATTAATGTCGGGACCAACACGCCCCTGTGCACAGCTAATAATAATAATATAATTCTTGTTTATTTTTATTTTTATACATTTACACCAAAACACCCTTAACTAAACCGGTTAAGGGTGTTTTGGTGTAAATGTATAAAAATAAAAATTAAAAAATAATCAATTGTATACACGTAGATGTTGAAGCTAAGTACATACATCTACCTACGTGGGAAACGAACCCTACACCGACCGGGTTTAAACACCTTTTCCTTCAGCTATGGCGACGCCGCCAAACCACTTTAAGTATTTTAACTTGCTACCAACATAAACATGGTTTGGTAGAATTTCGCAATTAAGTTTCAATGTGATGGCAGTACACTTCAAATTTCACAAAATATATTTATAATAAAAAGACAAGAAGATGAAAACCTACAACAGGTTATAGAAAAATAACTTGCTATTTAAGTTAATAATAAAGAAGGTATTTACTTACTCTAACTTACATAACTGTTGTAGTTTTTCATTGCTTAAATGAGGATTGATATTAATTTAACCTCTGGCGTTTTATTTACATATGCTCTCTAGTAAAGTAAAAAATAAAGAACTCAATGGTAAAGCAACCATTAAAAATAATATTATCAATATTTTTTTTATTTTAAGGTGTATTAGAAAGTAAGTTGAATGAATGATGATCAACTAACCATTCACCAAGTACTCCATTCTAGTGTTGCCAGGCATAAGAAGAAAAATTCTGAAATTTTAACAGATATTCTAATTTCTATTGTAGCCTTAAAAGAAATGAAAAAAGTCAGTAAAACAATAACACGTGCGCTTTGCCATAATCTAGCCGAAAAAGTTCCAAAACAGGTATGATTTACTCTACTCGTGTAATTCTACTGGCCTTCCAAACTACCATTCATTAGGCATAGTTTTCGTTGAGAAGTTGAAGCGATTATTAATATTTGAATTAAATTTGCTTGAAGAGAGTTGTGAATGCGGATAAAGAGAAAGGATCGAAGTAAGTGGAATGATGTAGTCTTTGTCAAACTTTTCGGGAAAGATGCGTTATATATTTGTGTTTTAATGAATAAACTCAAGTACTTTCTACAAAACCAATTTTGATGAAATTTGGATTTCAATTAAAACAATGTCAAATTTAATTTGTCCTACGATTAAAATGCCACAAAAAGAAAAACAGATACGTCATAACGTCTCACTGTTTGCCATTTTCTAAAGAGAGTATGATTTTAGCATTAACTTCACCTATTAAGGCTAAATGAAATTTGAAATAAATAAAACGCTCCTTTTATATAAAAAAAATTAACACAGTAATAAAAACAAAAGTCGCTGTCGCCTATGAATGGACCGGTAAACAAACATCGCTTCGCCAAACTTGCTGGTATAAATATCAAAAACATTTACATGGTCGTTAGAATTCGTCCCTCGTAGAAACTTCAGCTACATTTCACTGAGTAAGACACTTGGCTCCGACTAAATCATGCCTTCGATGATATGGGTTCTTACCAGTGCCCACTTGTGAATATCGCGCGGCACGATGTAGGATTTTACTGATATTTTCAATTTTACCTGAAAATCGAGATATGCTCTCGGAAAGGGAAATTCATATTCGTCTTTATTTATTTCTTGTTGATTTGTTTCCTTACAAAAATATTAACGCAGAAGTTAAATGACCCTTAACATTCTGCAGGGTGAGTGTAAATGGGAACATTGGAAAACGAACGTACCGAATTGAAATCGAGGACATTCAAGTGAAAGGATGCATAAAATCACGGTTTTTTCCCGGAGGGATAGGCAGAGACTACATGTTTTCACTGGCCACGATCACTGCATACTTCCTTCGCTTCATCCACATTCATAACTCTCTTCATGCAAACTCGGCGGTTTCGGGTACTCTTGAGCTGACCCTTTGCCAGGAAGTCCTTAATTTTGAAATGGAGAAGGAAATGACAGTATTTTGATTGGAGGAGAAAAAGTTGATCAAGTGAAAGAGTTTGTATATCGAGGATCAAAGTGGCAAGTGTCATAGTGATATTGAAAGGAGAGTGAACACAAGGAACATGGTGAATGGAGCTTTGCATGCCTTTAAGACCAGTCAGAATGGGAGTGAAAGTTGGATGTGGCAAAAGAAGCACGAAAGCAGAAAAAATGCGGTGGAAATGAGAGCGTTAAGGAGTATGATCGGTGTGAAAGAAGATGTTTAACAGGAATAAAAAAGAGTATGTGAAAACGAGAGTGTGGAGGCAAGGGCGAAGTGGGAAGGCCGAGACGAACGTAAACCAACGATATTGTATAAAATTTACATACATACATACATACATACATATGGTCACGTCTATATCCCTAGCGGGGTAGACAGAGCCAACAGTCTTGAAAAGACTGAATGGCCACGTTCAGCTATTTGGCTTAATGATAGAATTGAGATTCAAATAGTAACTGGTTGCTAGCCCATCGCCTAATAATGAATCCCAAGTTTGTAAGCCTATCCCTTAGTCGCCTTTTACGACATCTATGGGAAAGAGATGGAGTGGTCCTATTCTTTTTTGTATTGGTGCCGGGAACCACACGTGTTAAAGCAGAGGTTCGGTAGTAGCATAGCTTACTCTTCTTGCTGCAAAATCATACAAGACCGACCAAAACACAAAATAAAACGTTAAATGAAAAATTTTATTTCCAAACTCCCGACAATTTCTCAAAAAATAAATATAATATATTAACCACTTATGATTTCCTGTCTCTCAAAATTTGTTCTTCCAGGAATTTTTATGAATGTATGTTGACTGACTACCTTTATCAAAAGTGAACCTCATTCGAATACAATAAAGAACATTTTGATAAAACCTCATCGTTTCATTGTTAATTCATTCATTCTTCACATGTCCCTTCAGGTTAGGCTGCTTAAATTGAATATGTGCCTCTTTTCTTTTTGAAACACAAAATATTACTTTACAATAACATGAAACCATTACCTTCCTTCTGTCACAGTCGGGTAAAAAGAACACAGACATTATGGTAAGTTTCCAATTTGTAGACTTTGTAAAGAATTAAGTTTCCCTGCATTCAATCTATCTGTCCATCTGTTAGTCTGTAAACTGTAAATATGGCACGAAATAAGTTTCCTAGCGTCTACTTTAGCGTTTACTTTCTAATTTGAGGCAGCCTGTAATTCACGTTTCGAATTGAAATCAATAAAAACTTAAAAAGTGACGAAAAAATATGTACGTCCAGAAGGAGTATTAACTCGTGATTCTATGGATGACTTAGGTCGTCAATGTTGTCATTTATTTTTACTTTTGTACTAGTTTCTCCATATAATCATTGTTAAAATTGATAATATAATTGGCACGTTATTAGAAAATCAACTAAAGCACTAGTATCTGGAAATATATTCTTTCAAACAAAACTTACATGGAGAAAGCATAACCACAATCAAATAGAACCTTCTTTTGAAGTCGCTTGAAATACAAACTTAAATATTACCACAATTCAGTTGAGGCAGAAATCTGCAAAAATATTCAGTATGCAAACCATTCTACTAAAGTTACTTGTATGAAAAAGGCACTGAATGTAAAAAACACCCATATAAAAGCTTTTTGAGCGCTGCAAAACAATACGCGACCGACATCTTTCATAGCTTTGGAGCGAGCTTCAAAGCTCGAACTGGAAGTAGGTCCCTGAATATTGTACGAGCGAAAACATAGAGCATAAATTTTTGCAAACTTATTAATGATATGAAGTCTAATACTTTTACCCTGGGGCTACACTCTCGTGGGAATTTTTAGAAATTTCCATGGGTCCTATCTCTATGGCAAATTTCACAAAAAGGAAGAAGTAGTTTTGAAATTTATTGGTAACTAACAAAAATACACGTCTCGTTGATCACTTCTGTTAAAAAAATGGATTATTACACAAAAAAAGCTAAAAGGATTAATATACATATACAATCAGGTTTATTTATTGCTTACAAAGGAGACAGAAACAACAGCTTTGAATAACTGTAAATCCACGTTTAGGAGTATGGTTCAATGATGAAATTGCGATTCAAATAGAAACAGGTTGCAACCCCTTTAAAAGAGTGCGAAATTTCACGAAGATAAGTAAAATAGATAAAGCGTGAAGAAGAGGCAAATAAACAACTCGCTTCCTGTTTTTTATACATATCAATATGGAATTTACAAGCATTTTTTACAAAATTTATGGTTATTTTAACGATTTAAAATACTTACTTATCCTTATCTTACAAAATGTATGTATTATGAATTCCAGATTAATAATAAATCAAAAATCCTCACTCTCGAAATGATACATTTTCCGGAGGGGTAGACAGAAACACAATGAATCAAAAACTTATTTAAACTTCTGACATACTTATCTATAGTTATACTTATCTACACTAAAATTGTTTATTTCTGCTAGGTTTATAAAAGAAGAATATCTTACCCAAGGAAAAACGAAAATTTTGGTAGTCTCTCTAGTATGTTGTTTGATATACTCAGTAATCGGAAGTGGTTATTAAGTACGAAAATATTAGCTACGAGCAAGTAGGAAAAACTTTGTTCTTATGGATACCCGAACGAAATTTTAAATTTTTAAATGATCATAAAATCAAAAACGACATATTTAGTACCTAATTTATTAACTAACTTCTTATATCTTTGACGACTACGAAACTTATCAGAGAGTCTTAATCAGACGCATATGATTATGATAATGTAGAACGGGCTAAATCCCTTACAGATAATCGTCCATTGTCTACTATCAAAGTTGGATCTCTAGAAATCGTTCCTGGAATAGTGTTAATAACTATTGCGCATCTGTAGTGCCTCGTTAAGATTTCTACTTGGGATAAGTTATACTCCTGGGTAATGGCTTACAAAAGGCAACTTTAGGAGCAGTTTTAAAATTATCAAATTTAAATCTATGGGTAGGGACTAATATTATTAAGAGGTAAAATTTGTTACTTCTTTTGTAAAGAACATACGGAACCGACTGAAAGGTACATTTTCTTTGTGTGTTACTTTTTATCCCAGACGAGGCGTCCGAGGCGTGGTAGCGGCCCGTTATAGTTATTAATATTTCCATAAATTTGTGTTAAACATTCTGTAATATCATTAATAACAACATAAATAAAATATTAAGTAAACTGTGATTTTAAATACTCAATTAAATTTATTATCAGTTACATAAAAATAAATAAATATTCCGCATATTTTTTCAATAAAATTTAGTATAAATACAGTTTACAATTTCATTTCAATCAGCAAACTGCTTAAGTCTCCATTACCTTCGGCCTAAAATATTTTTAACCATGAAGTTCTCAGGAGTATTTATTGTTGTAGCTTTGATTATTGCAGCTGTCTCAGCTTGGCCCGTAGAAGAAAATCATTTGGAAGGATCTTTGAAAGATTGCGGAATTGAAGCTGTAGTTAGCATATTTAAATGCTTAAGTGGAGAACATGAAGAGAGTAGTTCCACTTCTGACAAAAGTGGTAAGTATTGTTCAAAGCGCTAACTAGAAATAAATAAATTTAGTATTGGAATTTTATTTAATTAAAATTTCAGATGGGTTCCAGCATACTTGAAGAAAAAACTAAGTGTATGTTAGCTCAATCAAGCGAAAGGCTAATAAACTTGGGGTTCTTCTATAGGCATTGGGCTAGCAACCTGTCCCTTTTTAAAACACAATTCCATCAGAAAACAATACAGCTAAAGTGGCCACTCTTTTCGAGACTGTTGGCTCTATCCAACCCGTAAGAGATAAAGACGTGATTATATGTATGTCTTATTAGATATATATGTAGGTGTATCCAATAAATTACTTTGTTTAACACCCACTTAATTTATCTGTTTAACCCTAAGGTTAACTGTCAGATAATACATTTAGCATGTCAGCCTATTGTATCAACATTGTTTTACAATGAAGTTAAAATAAATAAATACATACATACATATGATCACGTCTATATCCCTTGCGGGGTAGACAGAGCCAACAGTCTTGAAAAGACTGAATGGCCACGTTCAGCTATTTGGCTTAATGATAGAACCGAGATTCAAATAGTGACAGGTTGCTAGCCCATCGCCTAAAAGAGGAATCCTAAGTTTATAAGCCTATCCCTTAGTCGCCTTTTACGACATCCATGGGAAAGAGATGGAGTGGTCCTATTCTTTTTTGTAATAGTGCCGGGAACCACACGGCACAAATAAATAAATATAATCATGATTTTAAAAATTATTGTTAACTTTTACAGGCTGTGCAAGTTTTTCGGCAGAAAGTTCTGAGCGAGCCAATTTTATTGATTGTCTAAAGACAGTTGGTGAAGAATTCATGAACTGTTTGATGGGAGATGATTACGATTACACCATGGCTGGCGATAGTCTTATGAAGCTTAACCAAAATATCAAAAATATAGTATCTTAGGTATGGAAACTTGCGACAAGGAACATTGAACTCACGAAGTGTATAAACATATTTCAGGTTCAAATTTTTGATTATTATAATATAAAGAAACCAAAATAATGCCCTAATAAATGATTTACCTTATCCCAATTAAAATTTTTCTTACTTTTAACATGACCTTTAAAATCTTATAATCCAATTAGAGACTAGGAGACCGTTTAGGTATGAGTACAAAAGTCAATAAACATGGAATATATTTCAAAACTATAAATTTTATACATTGTACAATACTTATCATGTAAATAATATATCTTCGATCCGATACGGGTTAGGTTTCCCTGCAATGTTTGCGGAGATCAGATAGGAGTCGTTTCGTGTAAAATCCTGACTCACCCAATCGAGGATCCATGGTCAAAGGCATACCCGGGCTCCTCTCCAGAGTGGTGAGGATGCAACCCAGTCTAAAGCAAGAAGGAAGAAGACCATACTTATCATGTATACGTATAAATATATACGGGACAAATACTCAAACTGTGTTAGCCCCAAAGTGATATAAATTAAATTAAATGTAAAGTAAATTACTTTGTAATAGTAGTATAACAAGAACCTAAATACTATTTTTAATGGTGGGGGTTCCCGACACTAAAGAATAGGACAAATCCATCTCCCATGGACGTCGAAAAAGACGACGTCGTTCAAGACCGTTGGCTCTGTCTATCATTTATATATTATTACGTCTATATATATATAAATGTATGTATTTTTATAGATATGATGTATAGACGTAAAAATATATACATAAATGTATGTATTTTTTAATGAAGTAGTTACAATGATTATTAATATAGGTTGAAGTTACAGTCCCCTGGCGGACTCCTTTTTCATACAAACGAAAGGACGGGAACGGAGGGTAATTTCGCTGCAGGCATTTGAATGAAAATCAATTAATTGGTTACAAGTTATTTTTTAAAATAATGTACAATATATTGAATGCTACATGACATTCCAAATCAAAGTTATGTTTGTAAAGCTAGAGAACAACCCAAAAATATTTCTGTATAGAGCATGAACATTCTAAACAGTTACATAAATAAATATAGTTATTTCAATTAAGAAATTCTTCTTGCGATTCCAATCGATTCAGCCGCTCAAAAGTTATTTTCGATGGAAGTCGGATTGTTTTAATTTGTTTGATAAATAAACTTGTGATGACAGAGAGCTCAGTAAACAGCCTTCAATCAATAGCAGGAACTAGAACCCTTTCATATTCAGCAAGTATGTAAATTCCTATACTTTCCTAACTTTCCTTATATATTTAGATTGGTCGAGTTGAATACTCTTGTTTTCTTTGTTTTTATTTAATTTATGGGAAGACTATAATATTATAATAAACCTCCTGACTGAAACTCCGCAACCTTTGCAGGGAAATCTAACCCAGTTGCCTGAATGTGAAATTGTGCAGGTTTCCTCATGATGTTTTCCCTCATCATAAGAGCATCGGTTATAATGAACATAACTTCATGGTCGAGGTGCAATTTTAACCTGTGCTCTTATGCCCTTCACAAATTTTAACCGGGCGTGGCTCCTTACCAATTCGACCGACGCTGTCGTATCAATAATATAAGTATAAAAGAAAACAATGATTTTAATCGAAAGGTTTTTTTTAACCTACGAAATATTACTACACACATACATATAGTCACGTCTATATCACTTGCTGGGTAGATAGAGCCAATAGCCTCGAAAAGACTGATAGGCCATTTTAAATTTTTTGGCTTGATGACAGAATTGAGATTTAAATAGTGACAAGTTGCTAGCCCATCGCCTAAAAGAAGAATCCCAAGTTCATAAGCCTATTCCTTAGTCGCCTTTCACGACATCCATGGAACAGAGATGGAGTGGTCCTATTCGTTATTGGTACTGACAACCACACGGCAAATATTACTAAAATAAAAAATACTAAATGTTTAAACGAAATATTACTAAATCCTGGAACAAGTTTGAGTGCCAAACACAAACACAAGTTTGTTGAGAAACCAGTAATTACTATACAATTCCACAAAGCTCTAGCCACGTTGTTACACAGATATAGGAAGTTATGGGTAGAATTATAAATTATATTTTGCTATTCCTAGTAACTACAACATCGTCGTATCTTCGTTCTTTAGTCACTTATATCCAAACTTATATCATTAATATTGAAGTATATTTGTGTGTTTGTCTGTCCGTCTTTTACGTCACTTAATCGATTTCTATGAAATTTTGCGTACACATAGTGTGGAGTACGAAGAACGACATTGGGTTTTCACTAGTTAAGGATAAGTGAAGACATAATAGCTTGGAATAATGTTTGCCTTACATGCCGTTCAAATAAAATAAATACTACCTTCAAGGTACTTTTATATAAGTTTACAAGTTAAGTCAGTTCAGTCTCCTGCAGAGAAACTTGATCGCTATGTTTTTTTTTTTTTTGTTTTTGTATTACATGAGCAAAAACCATAACGGTCTACAGGTCATGGCCCAACACGCACTTATCCAGATCTTTGTTTATTTATTTCATCAATTAACGAAAAGTTTTTACGAAATAAAACAAAGTACCTACATTACATTTTGTATTCCTATCTACGAGTATTTAAGAACTTCTGATTTTGCGAATTCCTTCTTCATTTTCTTACTTAGCAAGCATTAAAAAATCAATTGACTGCTAAGCCTGCGGGCGGATCTGAAATCAGTTAGCGAATCTACGGAGCTGCTTAAACCGAAACATTTGTCATTGTACCCCCATCTCGAATAAATTACCTCAGATAGCCCCGAGCTGACCCGTTATATAGGTGTTAAGCTGAACGACCCGATTCCTAAAATTCCTTGGCGGAATTATAAAATCTTATTAGAAGGTGCAAAGATAATGAGTGTAAATTTCGAAGGTTCAGGCAAAATACAGAAGATGAAGACTTTATAATGAAATAAAGTGAGTTTTTGATCTTATGTGTCTTGATCATACGGCATATTATAACTAGTTTCTTAGAGTGTCTAAGAATGTACCAAGAGAGATACTTAACGAAAATCACACATTTGGGTATAATCGGTATTTTTCAGCAAAGTATTCTGGTAATATTATACTTAATCAAACATGTTCACTCATTTCACAGCCATTAATAATACGTAATTATAACTAATAATATAAATTATAGTAAGAATTTTCTAAATTTAAAGCATCGAATCGACCCTTATAAAAACCCTTCCGTGGTCCGATTTATATCCCAAAGGACGGTAGCAATAACCTTAGTCAATAGAGGATTAATTAAAACCCGGCAAAAAATCGGGTCATTGGGAAGATGGAGTCTGGACGTGGTTTTGCATTGATGTAATCGTGGATGTTATGGATTAAAATGGAATTATATTTACAATTGAAATGGAAAACGCGTGATCTGCTTATATGAAATATTGTAATTGTTTCAACAATATCACCTTCCACTAAACTTAGTAGGTAAGGTTAGTAAAGGTAATTAGAGACCTACCTTCCTCTCCGGGACAGGTGTGATTAATATAAAACATTTAAAAAAATATTTCATTAAAACCTTTAAAAAAACTTACTAACATGACTCTATAAAATTAAATCACAACATAATCCCCCCTCGTTTCTTTTATATGAAGCTACCTATTTTCGTAAATCGCTGTACTCACTTATTTAAGACACCAGAGAGTGCAACATGCTATATTTTATCCCGGAAATTATGCAGGACGCCCGAGGGACGGCGAATCATTGAATTTATCCAGGCGATAGCGTAAACGGGTTATTCATATGTAGTTGTATTTTTGTGACGTGTCGTGTGGTTTCCGGTACTTAAAAATAGAATCACTCCATTTCTTTCTTTCATATGGATGTCGTAAAGGCGACTTAGGGACAGGCTTATAAACTTTAGATTCCTTTTGTAGGTGATGGGCTAGTAACCTTTCACTATTTGAATCTCAATTCAATCATGAAGACTGTTGGTTCTGTCTACCACGCAAAAGATAAAGAAGTGACTATGTGTTTGTATTTTTATTGTAGTTTTAGTAACTGAATTTAAAATCTTATGGATAGCCATCCATGGATGGCTAAAATGATTTTAATTTATTGGCATCGTAAGGCTTAACGTTTTGGAGCACATAACTGTTTTTTTCATTAAATATTACTTTTTTTTTAAGTATACATCTTTTTTCTTAATATAATGTTACAACTCATGTAATTACAGGCACTTTAAAATGGGCCCACCGCGTCTCTTTCCCATGTCATTAAAAGCGACTGAAAGAATAAGAACATTCATCTAGGCCCCGCCATCTATGTAGAGTTTACATGCTGAACGTCTCCATTCATTTCTTTCGGGACTGTTGGCTCTTTTACGTCACTACTGGACAATTGGAATCATTTTTCCCATTTATCCTCAGTGGCAACGGAACTAATAGTGCCAACTGGGAATAGACGACCCGTAAGAGACAAAGACTAAATATGGAATAGAATAGAATCTTTAAATGTTTTTATAAGGGTTTACAAGCGGTGTAGCATAAAACATATTTCTTCCTGATCAGCCGTTAATTATAACATACAAATATTATAATATTAAACATAAATCACGCAAATTAAAAAAAATATTTTAAATAAAATGATCATGTGGTTGTACAAGTACATGAGATATGTTAAGTAGCTACAAGATACAAGTAACGTTATTGATTGCTTCAAGTCTATATTTAAAAGCACAAACTATATAAAAAATAAATAAAAAAACTCCCTTAGGTCTAAAGAAATGTCTTCCTCTAAACCCGCGACAGAAGTTACAATGAAAGCCCGATTATTTTGTCCCAGTTACGTCGTATTCCGTAAATCGACATGCCGATAGCTTCGTCCAATTAATGGCACTACTCGGCGACTTTGCTAACTCAATCGGCATTACGATTCAAGTTGAATTTCTGTGAACTTGTTTGGAATATTGTCATAGATTAAATCTACCACAAATTAATTCCGAGAGTAGAGAGTAGACAATATCAAGAAATTGATTACGTAAGTTGTGTTGTACCATGATTGAATATGATAAGGTTGATCTTGAAAATGAAGATTGCGATTTTCCATGCTGTAAATTGTCGTGCCGTGTGTTTCGCGGCACAAGAATAGACTACTCCATTTCTTTCCCATGGATGTCGTAAAAGGCCACTAAGAGATATGCTTGTAAACTTCGGATTCTTCTTTTGGGCGATGTTCTAGCAATACTCCTTGAATTCTCGATTCTATAATAAATCCAAACAGCTATCTTCGTGGGCTATCAATATCAGGCTATCAGTCTCTTTAAGACTGTTGGCCCTGTCTACCCCGCAAGGGATATAGACGTGATTATATGTATGTATGTACGTAAATTGACCTTCCCTCTCTTTTCGCGAAGCCACAGACGATGAAGAATGAGTTGTTCGAACATTTAACAATTCAAAAACCTCAGAGCATAAATACTTATATTACGGGAAAATTACGTATCCGTAGGGCTGCGAGTGTGCCTTTCCATTTACATAATTATATTATGGGAAATGGGAATGTATTATCATTTTATGTTTCACTCTGATGAAACTAGAACGTTTTTTTAATTTAAAGAAGTTAATTTCTTTCTTATTGGCCCACTATTGTGATGTGAATAAAATGTATATGTTTGTAATTAACGCTGGAAGAAGTCATGGCTTGTATGACTTACAATCTCGAGTTCTGGAAAATATCTTAAATTTCCGATCTTTACAAGTTCTAGTCTGAGGGATTCTTAACACTAAAGCTGCGTAATATTGCGGCGTGCGTCACATCGGTTCAAAGTAATGACTTGTTAACAACCCACAATGACCAATTCAAAGTCGAAGATTAAATTAACTTTTGTGACAGTTAGAAAAAGCTAAAAATATTCGTTACGTTGAATTATAATTTATGTATATTCTATCGATGACTAGGCAACAGTAAAGGAGTCTTTGACCTAAGTACTATATGAAAAAGTATCGAAATCAATATAGGAATCCATTGTATTCGAATTCAAGTGTGTTACACGAGGCAAGTTGTTGCCATGCCGCAGGGTCCTTGCCCCAAGTACAGTCGACCGCATATCAAGTTACCCTGCATGGAATTCTACGATGCGATAAAAGAGGCAAATTTTCAGTAAATTTGGGAAGGTGCTGTTGAGTATACCAACGTAGCCTTCTGATTTTACGCTGAAGGTTTCTCCAGTGTAAATGAGCTTTTAGTCCTAAGTTTATTACACTTACCTTATACCTTCGCATAATTAAAAACTAAGAATAATTTAATAAGAGGTACTATATGTGATATGGTTTCGCTACATATTTGGGAAATTTATTAAGTTAACCTGTAAAAGTTATGATAAATTAATTTATGTAGGCTTTTTTAAGTTCCCGTTTTTCCGAAAGAACATGTAACTTAAGATTAACCCGATGTAAATGAGCCTTTAGATTTAATTTTCTTACCGCACTTGTGGAGACGCATCGTCGGCTGGCATATACCTCCGCATAATTATTATGGTAGAAGCAGGGACGTAGTTCATCAACTAACCCTATCCTATGTTTTATTAAATAACTTACACCGCAGTCCCTGAGTATAATGCCATGCACGCCACATAGTTTGTCAGTGAGTGACATCCGACCCTAGCTACTGATGAGTACCGTATATGTAAATAGGGGTTTATTTTTAGCTAAATTCTAGCTCTATTGTATTTCATTAGAGGCACTGAATAAATAGTTAATTACTCAGCATCTTCCATGATTAAGTACCCAATAAACACGTGGCTATTCCGAATACATTTACACACAGTACTTATTATTAAAAGTTACTTAGCATTGTTAAATAATTATGTATGTGTGGTTTCGCTGCATATTACTCGTAGTAAATTCATGACGAAGGTAGGAATACAAATAATCAACTCCAATGTATTGAAAAACGCTGAAAATCGTTAAAAAACCTCTAGAAGGAAGTTTACAGTTTGCGTTAAATAAAGAATCAAACAGGTGAAACACTTGAAAATTCGGAAACAATGAATAGATGAAATAATAAAGACCTATAGACGTATGCATCATTTTTATGAAGAGCGCCCTCTGTTTGTTAACTTCAGAACTATATTCATGCGCACGGTTCAAGTTACATCAAAGCCATCAAGCCATCTTTCGAGCAGGGAAATATCTAAATAACAACGTATACCTAGGAAAACCTGTAACCATATTTATTTACTTACCTAAAAATATGTTAAGTTTTAGTTCTCTGTTCGAAAGACAGAGATATATATAAGTAAAATTTATAAAAATCTCAGACGTGTATTATCGTACATTGCATTAACATTATATCTTCGTCAAAATTTGTTTATCACCCATTTGGGATCGAACTAATGAAACCCCATGCATTTTTTTATATTTTATATCTAAAGACACTTCTTCTTTAACTTTATGGTACCTATCACTTTATTCAAGCTATTACTAGTTTAAATGTGCATATCAACTGTGAAATTTCTGTTATTCAATTATTTATTTTAAAATAGTTTTATTTACATAAAACTACACGTGAAAAGGTGGCTTAAGTCTCAAGGTTGGTTAAAGGTAAATTCTGCATATATTTGGATGGCGCTGGCCTAATGTAGGTATTATTCAGCTGTGCCAATCAATTCTTTAATAGAATGATTAATTGTACAATCGTAAATTTTTTTGATGTTAGTCTCTGTCTACCCGGGAAAGAGGCGTGAATTTATATATGTATATACAAACGTAAACCCAGAACCAACATTTCTTCAAAACATAAAACTAAATTACCTCCCTAAAATCTAAGGGATTCAAAGTTCACCACACTGCGGGGCTTATGGAATGCTCATTTTCCTACATTGACTAGACATGTGCCCTTGCCAAATAACACATACGAGTATATTTCTATTCAACATAATATACCTATAGATGTAATTAATCAATTTTTACAGGATAAATAAATAAAAAAAAATATATTTTTTTTATTTTCAAGAACTCTTTACATAGGTAACACAGTTGTAGATTGGTGCCTCCTTTTAAGCTTTACGCCTGTGCCAAGAGATGCCGCTCTTCTCTTAACTACACTACTTATAGCTATAATATATATATATAAGTAAGGAAAAGCAATAGTAATACGAGTAAAATGTATGAAATCAAATGAAGTTCATGAATTCGAATAGAGATCCTTTATTTCACATCTCTTGCTCGAATCCTGCCTTGGTCAGCAGTAAGCAGAGTATCTGAGACAAAGCTAGGAGGATAACGAAACGATCTCATTTGGAGGCTGTTGTGTTTTTTCTTGAAATTCATAAAAATAAGTCATCCAGGTACTTAACCTGCATGATCGAGCGGTGTTTTTTTTTTTTTTGAGATGCTACGTTTTTTGTTTGGCAATGAATTATTTATTAGATGGGTATACTGAGTATAACTGCTTGATAAGTGTAGCGTTAATGGGTCTCTGCTATTTGATACAGATACCCATCTTCGCTAATTATCTAGAGCTATGTTTTTTGAAATTAGGTGCCATTGATCTGCTTTTACTAAGAATTGTGACTATTTGAATAATTTGTGATATGTGGTATTACATGGCGAGTCTTCCATATTTTGATAGGCGTTAAAATTACAATGATCTACTTTCTCGATGAGGCGCATATTTGCAGCATGGGCGGACGATTTGCTAATAATAGCCGTAATCAGTGCTGTCTTGTAATGCTTTAATGGCATTGACTATGCGAGGGCACAATTTGTTATCGGTGGCTGAGTGGCTAGTATTGGCACTACGCACAGACTTGCAGTTGTAGCAACACGCCTTATTGGGATCGGCGCGAACGGGGCACGAGTTGATTTGGTGCTCAGTGGAGCCACAGTGGGCGCACGGGTGGGACTCTGCGGTGCACTTGCTGTTAGTGTGACCGAACTGCAGGCACTTATAGCACTGCACGAAGCGGCTGAAGTCCGCCACGTGCACCCGCTGGTGCTCCACATTCGCGCGCTCCCCTTCGACCAGCCTGCGCCGGATCGCCGGGGCCACCTCCAACACCGCATTGTAGAAGCGCTCGTTTCGGTTGTTCAAGAGGAAGCAAAGGCGGATTTCTTCGCTCGGGATTTGGTTCTGATGGCTTATGATGTCCACCAGTTCCTCCCTCTGGACCTCTTTGCTAATTCCCTTGAGAATAATGAGTGGGCGACGGAGTCTCGACTCCTCTGCTGCAATACCGGGTATACTGTTGACTTTCTGGAGGATACTATCGCGTTGTTCATTCGTATCGAACTCGACTTTTAGCATATTCTGGCGCAGAGGTTTAACTTTTGAGGGAGCGAATGTTGTTTTCCGGAACGAAATGTGTTTCCTCCATTCATCATATACGACCGGCTGCTTGTCACTAGACTCCTTAGCCTTTATGATGATCGATGGTAGAGTGCGCGAAGGAGGAGGAATACTCTTGGGGGAGGGCGTCGCCACGGCCGCGGCGAAGGATTTAGCAGGCGCTGGTGGAGAGGGCGCTGGCATCGTCGGCGTCATGGCCTTGAGTTCCTCGCGGATACTCTCCCGAATAATAGAGAGCAATGTGCTCTGGTCCGGGAGGATCTCCGGAGTCGGAGGAACCGGCGCAATCGCGACCGTTGGCCCGGCCTCATTGATCTTTGCCAACGCCTGCGCAGATCTTTGAATCTCTTGCGCCGCAGCCGCGATAAGCCGCTTGTTGGTGGCTGTGACGCTCTTTCCCTCATTAACGGCTTTATTAATGGCGTACGTGAGTTTGGTGACTACCGTCATGAAAGAGTCGAGACTCTTCACGTCCTCGGAGCGAGCGGGCAGTTCAATTATCATGGTGCTGGAGGATTTGCTGGACTTGGTGGCGGTTGGTTTTTTAGCGGGCGCAACTTTGGTGGTAGTTTGTGAGGCAATGGCGTCACTCACTTCGGGTGTTTCAGTGTCAGACATGTACCGAAGGTGGGGCATGTCTGACTCGGGAGAGAGTTGGAATTCTACGCTGGGGGTTAGGAGATCCTCATCCTCCATCTCGCTAATGGGCGCTATGTTCACACGAGTGCGATCGGAGAGGCCAGCTGTTGTTAGGAAGGCCCTGGAATGGCCTGCCACAGGTGACGAAGACCGCGAAGGGCGATTGGGGGGTGCAGGGGGAGGTCGATTAGTCGCCTCCTTCCGGGTGGGGGACCGGGTGAGCCCCATGGTCTCGTCGGTGAGTAAATGAAATTTATTCGAATATGACAATCAAAAACAAACTGTAAATAATAAAAACTATTGCTTTAATGGGTTGAAATCTACTTAGAAACTAATTTTAGGACGGGACCGACACTCAACGATAGCCGAAAACGAAAAAATTCACTCAGGAAAAAAGTCGATTTTCGCTTTCGACTTACGTCGGCGAGCGGTCCTTACCTAGCTGATAAAACTAGGGTGGGCGGGGGGGCGAATTTTTCGCGTATTTTGCCCGGGGATGGCTCAAAATGACGGGATAGGCAGCCCGAACAATAATCAGAAGTACTTAAGGGGGGGTCCGGAAGAAAAAATTCGGTTTTTAGACAAAAATGGATGATTGAACTACTGAAAAATCGTAACAGAAGAAAAATGACAAAATAGTATGAAAAATTCGAGGATATGGAGACGGCTGGTATGCAGAATGGATGGCGGCGTCGAGACGAAGAGATCAAGGTATCACAAGTGGGTATGGGTACACAAGAGATGGGATGATCGATCGAGCGGTGTTTGGTCGACGTTAGAAAACCAATAAATAAATAATAAATGTAATTGGGACAAATATCACAGATTAATTAAGCGTCGAAGTAGGTAAGTTTTTTGTATATACAAATTTGCCTCGTTTAATAGGCCGTGGCTTTATGTAAATTTTCATAAAACACAAAACGTTCTTTATAATATTTGTATTCACTTCAAGGTTCCAAATCGTGAATAATATTTGCTTTATTTCTGAAAATTCTTTAGAATGACACGAATTGCATTATTAAAGTTATCCATTAAATTCATGCTTAAAAATATAAAAATTTAAAACACTATCTAATAAATCGATTCTTTAAATTTACTTAAGTCGTTCCATTTATTCAACATTTTCTGTGACACTGATAAATAGAAAGTTATTATATTATTAACACGGTCCTCCCTTTCATCGTTACTGAATAGTGCTGGCCACCATTAGCCAAGGATAGATTTAAATTTGTCATTGTGAATCCAGAATGAACTACCATCTGGCAAGTTTTAATCGCTATAGCTATAGGTATAAAATGAAAGGGTTTGCATAGTAGAATACAGTGCTCTATACAAAATCAAAATCCAAGATGGCCGCCAAAATAGCGGATAATGTAGTTTTTTTAATGCTATTAATATGGGTATCAAATTACAGGACTGGGTAAGTTTTATACAGTGCACTATTTAAAATCATACTTAGTAAATTGCGCTATATGTAGAATACATCAATCAAATCATTTGGCCATCAATCAAATCACCTCTTACTTCGAATTTAGATGTACGCAACGAAACATTAACAATAAACGAATGAAATAGAATGTGACAAAAAACCTAAAAAATAACAAGTAAAAACACTTTTTAAGTTAAACGGTTTTATTTTAATCAGAAATATATGGTAGATAAATGTACTAAAATAAAATATATTAATTTAAAACATATGTATTTTGTATGCGTAGCTAAAACAAAATAGTGGAGCACGTCCAATGTTTACCTACAATCGCCAGTTAAAATATGCGCAAATGTGAAATTCTTTGCTATTATCGTGTGGTGTGATACTTCTCAACGAATATTTTTTCTTTAAACGTTTTGTTCTGTAACTTTTATATTTTATGTTTATTTAAACATTTAAACACTACATAAAATTAACATTAATATTATTTACATTGTGATGTATGTAGTGAGAATAAAAATAAAATTACCTATAAATACCTATAAAGGAAATACCTTTCGGTTCATTCTCTTTAAATTAGTTCCATAAAATGTTACTTCTTAATTTTGTACCCTGCATAATCATCCTTTTAAATACATGTATTGCTCTTGCTACAAAGTGTACACCTTTTCAATACAACACGGGCAATTTTGAGAGTAATGTCGAAAACTTAAAGACATTGCTTGAACCTTTCACATCCAGCTGGCCTATTTACAACAATACTACTGTACCGTCCAGTGGGAAACTTATTGAACAGTTCCAAAAAGGTAAGGCTGATCCTGATGTTCATTTAAACTTCACCCAACTTGTAACGAAATACGGATACCCAGTGGAGCAACATCAAGTAATAACAGAAGATCAATACTGTCTTACCTTGTTTCGAATTCCGCGGCCGAATGCACCTGTAGTTTTTCTAATGCATGGAGTGTTATGCAGCTCTGATGACTGGATCACTATTGGACAAGAAAAAGGTCTCGCGTACACTCTATACGATGCTGGCTATGATGTGTGGTTGGGTAATGCTCGAGGCAATAAACACTCCAGATGTAATTTACACCTTTCTCCTGACTGTGCCGAGTTCTGGAAATTCAGTTTTGAAGAAATTGGCCTCTATGACATACCCGCTATGATCGATTACGCTTTAGAAAATACAGGAAAAAGTAAGCTGCTCTATGTAGGTCATTCTCAAGGTACGACATCGTTTTATGTCATGACTTCAATGAGACCTGAGTATAATGATAAAATAGCTTTTATGGTATGCCTCTCAGCAGTTGTTTTCATGTCTCACGTAAGAAGTCCCCTCATTCAACTGATATCTCCATTCGAGAATGACGTCGAAGCTCTAGCCGAGCTCGTCGGAGGGTATGAAGTTGCCCCGAGAGATGCATTTATTGATGCACTTACTTCAACATTCTGTGGTTCACCTGAACTAGCAGAATTATTTTGTGAATCTATAATATATGTGTTATCAGGATTCAACTATCCTCAGCTTAATGCGTCTGTGCTACCAGTGATATACAGCCATTACCCTGCGGGGTCATCTATATATCAACTTGTTCATTATGCGCAAGAAACGAACTCTGGAAAATTTGGTCGATTTGACTATGGTGTTACAGGGAATCTAGCTAAATATAATGCGATAGTTCCCCCAAATTATCCTCTAGATAAGGTAAGGTGTCCAATGGCTATATTTTATAGCAATAATGACTGGTTGACGAGTGCTCCTGATATAGTTACTTTTTTGAAACAATTACCAAATGTAATTGAATTTTACCACGTTCCATGTGCATCATTTATGCACTTCGATTATATTTTTGGCAAAGACAGCGATGTATTGGTTAACAAGGAAATTTTATCATTATTAGCAAAATATAAAAATGATTCATAAATGTACGAAAATACGTTTCAATTTATTATCGCAATGAAACTAAATATTTCGTATCTATAAGAATGTTGTTAGTTTTACTTTTACATCTGTATTTAAGTAATGTTACAATGTTAACCATTATAAAGATAGCTTAGGTACCTTAGAACTTAATAAACAGTTGAACATATAATGAAAGAAGAAAATTTTAAATTATTTTGACCGTATTATTTACTTAGGCTGTATATAGACAGACAAGGGCTTGCAAAATATATGTTACAAATGGATGACAAACCAGTAGACTTTAGTTCCAACTGGAAAAAACTAGTTTTATCCCACAATGGCCGGAATAATCTGAGTTTCTAGTGGCATAGAACAAAAGCCGGCGCTTATTGTGGTGCTTTGTATTTTTAGAATTCTTTTGTCTATGATGTAGGCACATAATAGTTAATACGGCTCATGTTTTCTCTTGTATAAAAAGAAACAGATATGTCCAGGAAATGTTATGATATCCACAAGAAAGGGAAAGAGGAAAGGGCAAGGTGAACACGACCGTACCCAGATCAAATCGAAGACATTCTAGTGGAAGGTTAGGTCAAAATTAACATGAACCGCCGAGTTGACATGAAGAGAGTTATGAATGAGGATGACGCTAATGCAATGTGCGATGTATGCAGGTCGCGTGGCAAGTGGAAAGATGGAATCTCTGCCTACCTCTCAGGAAAAAGAGATGTAACACATATTAACGAAAGTCAACATTCTAGACCACTAGGTTATTAACGTCACCGTGCTGCCATAGTAGGTCTGTACTTCCATTATAAGCTTTCAATTTACGCAGATACTGCATGAGCCGAAAATCAAAGCTGCAGTTGATTAGAGCTTTGATGGGATGCTTGTGACCTGTGCTTGACGGCACGATTATATACTGGGTAAAGGATAATAGTTTCTGAACATAAATTGGATGTAAAATCAATTAATTTTATAGTACGTAGATATTTACACGTTGGAAATTAATAACTCAATTACATAAAGTAAAACTACAATTAATAAACAGATTCGTACACATGTTTAATCATTATGCCTTATGGAGTAGATAAAGCCCAATAATCACAAAACCCACAGAGATTGACAGTGACAGCTACGAAGCTCATCCCCTTAAAGAAGGATTCCAACAACAACAAAAACTTTGCAACAACCTGGACCTTCTCCTTTGATTTACTTCAGAGCTCACTAAGTTAAGTAACTTGCTATCCGCAGGCGTCTACTTGCTGGTTCTTGTGCCTTTAGATTATGCCACGCTCTCTTTAAAATTGTAAAACTAGTCCAATAAAGATTTTCCTCATTCTATGACTTTTTAAATTATCTCTCATCACCCTTACCTGCGACGTTTTATTTTAATACCACAGTGGCGCCCAGCGTGTGGCATTTTACCTAAACGTGACATGCATATCTTTCATTCCAAATTAAGTCCCGTTTCCGTGGGATTTGCGATTAACGAGTAAAAGATGTCAACAAAGCCGGCAAAAGGTAGTACTTTTTTAAATGATGTTCATTATATTTAAATAATATCAAAGGTTGTAAAAGCGAAAGATTCGCAATAATTATACAAGAGGTGAAATTACTGCGTTAGAAAGTTTACAATAAATAAGCCGTTAAAACAACCCCGCACCTTTCACCGTAAAATTTTAATGTTCTCAATAATTACTTTGTAAATATTTGAAACTGTTGTTGTAAAAAGTTGGTCAGTAAACCCTTTCTGCAAATTTTTCATTCTATCTCTTTCTATTGATCGATAATAAAACATGCTGGATGTTTTTTACTTTAAAACAATCAGAAAATTAGTAGAGAAGATGCATCCAAAATAATCACCAGACGAATAAATAAAAAGATATATAACAAGTAATATAGATGTATTAACATAAATATAGGAACCTACGAATAAACATTGACTACGAAGTGCTGTGGAGGTGCGACAGACAACGTGACGGCACCGCCGCCGCAAGATCCAGCTACTTTCTTCACAACGCTGGCGCTGAGATCCGCCTTCACTGAGACACACCGCATGTTTGGTACCGCCACGCCGACCTGATGAAAAACGAGATATTGATAAATGAAACATAAAACTAGACGAACTTTCAGTCGTACTATATTTAAAACTACGGTACTCATATAAAATTGGATAATCAGTGTCGAATAGAAGGCCAACAGCCTGTTATTACCTCTTAATCTTTATTCACACTATCCAGACAAACGTGGCTTTGTAATCTTACCACCTTGAATTGGAAAACCCAAGAAGTTTTAAATTTTTTAAAGCCTTTCATATGAATCTGCAAATTACCATTCCACGTGAAAATTTCATCAAAATTAAATTATAAACTCGAGAGTATCGGTTCAAAATATTCATGCACAAAATGGATGATCGAGACTTATAATTATTATAAAATGCGAAAGTTTATTTGTTTGTTTGTAATCTCTTCCCACTTTATCTATTGGACCAATCATTATTAAATTTTGCGCATGAAGAAGAACATTTGGTACTTCTAATCAGGCAAATATTATAGTTTTCATGGTATTTGCGAAAACCTTAACTCTTTTGTAGGTGGCGTTAAATTCGTACGGGCGGAGCCGTGGTAAAATTTCGTAAATAAATTTTAATAAAACCGATTTTAAACAAATTCGATACCGCTCCACTGATTAAATGCCTCTCGTCACTCATGTCAGTAGCAATTCATTTTGAATTCACAAAATCTTTTTTGCCAGACAATTCGAAAACTCACTATTTTTGAACAATATCCAAATATTGTTTGAATGTTTTCAAGTAAGTACAGCTTCCGAGAGATACCAACTCAAAGCATCGACTAGCTTTTGAGTATTACGTAGATTGGGTTATAAAACAGAAGGGTGTTTATACTAAATCATCAATTGAATCCAAATAGCGTTAATCCTGGTCGTAGCCTCGATCCTACAGACACCTACGTTGACATTATTCTGCTTTTTCTAGTATCATCAGAAACGGGCTTCTAAAAGTACACTGCAGTTTTGAACAATTTTACCCTTGCCTTCATATACGCTAGCATTCTATAGTCGAATATACCTGACATTTCTCGCCATTTAATCCAATAGGATAACTTATAGATATAAATCTATATCGATTCTGACGTTTGAAACATTTCCAAAAGTACTAGGTCTGACAAATACATGCATATAATCAAGTCTGTATGCATTACGGGGTAGACAATGCTTACAGTCTTGGAAAATAATTTTGTTGATTACCTGAATCTCTATTGGAAAGCCGTCTATATTATTTTGTACATCGTTGGTCTCACTGTAAACTAACTTTTTATCGTCAATGTTGTCACAATTTCCACATTTCCATTCGTTACCAACCAAGAAAGGCTCCGCTTCTGAAATTTTAAAATCTTAACAATTAATATTTCGGTAAAATTTGACAAACAAAAATTAAAACACTCTTCTTTACTAATAAAACAAAAAGTTATAAAATGTTGGCAAAGGGTTCACCTATAAATTATGTTACCCGTGCGATGCCGGGCGGGTCACTCGTATGTTTATATATTAATATAGAAGATAATAATAATAACTAAACTAATATCGTCGAATATTTGCAAATGGGTAATTGGCATCCGCTAAAGAACTATTTTCAGATAATTTAATGGAAGCTTGGTTAGGAGAATAATCTCGTGGGAAAACACAATCCTGGTGAAAAATCTACTTAATCCTTAAGTTATCATGAAAACAAGTACCATCTATATTTTCATCGTAATCTACAGTTTCTTCATTAATTAAAAAACCGATCAACGTATCCATATATTCATCGCTGCTCATATTGTCACTATTAACAATAACCATAACGCAAAATAATAAAACACACTTCAAAATCATATCTGTCAAAGAAATTTTTAATATATCGTATTCTATAACGTCCTTCCCCACTGAAGTTTCGAATATTACACATGATATAAGTTTGATGTAATAAATACTTAGCGACTTTATCTGTTTCATTGACCTCTTACTGATAACAATGTTACTTATTTATAAATAAACAATGTGCACGTAGATCTGCCCACTTGCGTTGTGTGACCTTTCATTATCCATTTATTTAGTTGTAAAGTCGTTTTTTTTTTAGAAGAGCCGGGAGTTTTACCTCTATGACCACGATCTTTGTTCGGATAAATCTTTTTCTCTTTCAGTTTTTACACAGCTCCCATCTGACCTCCGCAAACTTTGTGAGGGCACATTAACCATAATGGATTATGGAATTACCTGAATGTACGATCACGTTCATATCTGCAGTCATAGTTTTAATACTCTTACGGGTTTAAATAGCGTGCACTGTGGTTCCACTAGATTTAGACACACATGCATATTTAAAAAGAACAAATATTCCACCAAATGCATGCGGTCTTTAATACCAATGATTACTAAGTAAAACAGTTTTTTTATTCTATGACATATAACATAACAAAACAGAAAGAGACGGTCAACGATGGAGAAATCATCGTTTCTCATTATTTGCATAAGATTTGCCTATAAAGGGAGAGCCTGCCACTGCCAGACTTATGTCATTTCATTAAGGTTAAAAGTTTATCTGCACACGACCCTAACATAGGTAAGAACGATTAGCGAGTATGAAGTTTGGGTAGTGATTCCTTTGAAAGTTATTGGGTAGCAATTATTACTTCGTGAAAGCAAGCGAAATATAAGATGATGTTTGTTCTAGTTACTTATTTGCCGCTGCGCCGTCGACTTTTTACGCTAACCTCTTCTTGATGGCGCGTTACCCAACGCTTCACCGTAACCCACTGAAACAAATAAATAAGTATGAAATCTTATATGTATATGTATAAAATTCTCGTGTCACAATGTTCATTCCCGTACTCCTCCGAAACGGCCTGACCGATTCTCATGAAATTTTGTAAGCATATTGAGTAGGTCTGAGATCTGTCTGAGTCTGAGAATAATAGTTGTCCATTATTAACATTTTTTTTAACTAGAAATTACTAAATAAATATTTATATGACAAAACAACGTTTGCCGGGACAGCTAGTAAATATAATATATATATTTACATTAAAAAATTCAAAAACAAAGTCTTATTAAAACAATTAAGTAATATAATATTATAATATTTACGTCTTATTTTATTATTAAATTGTAATATAAACAACTAGTGGCTATAACCAGGATTGTTGTTTATTGTGTTATTTGTGTAAATGTGTGAGTGACAGCGGAGACCGCAAGCTATAAAGTTAAAGCAAACTATGATGGCAGATATGGACGTGAGCGTACAAGTTTCCTTACCGTAAGAGCATCATTTAACCATCAAACCCAATGAAAATTACTCAGAAAAAAAACATGGTCGCCGCAGATTTTGAACCACTTTTTCAGTCAAGTACGCCCTGACACTCCTTCTAGAGTGACATTCTTAGATTTTTATTATAATTCAGACACCATTAATCCATTTCAAACACACCACACGCACATACACGCATATTATCAAGTCTTTATCCATAAAGAATAGACAAAGCCAATAGTCACGAAGTGCAAGTATAGCTGGACGTTCTAACGATGGAATTGACATTCGGAGCCAGTGACGTTGTTCCCCAAGAATTCCCAGTTTAAAACCGTTACCGTAACTTTTAGAATAGGAAGAGCACCAACTTGAACTCATTATATTTTTTATTTGATAACATTAATGAAAGTATATCGTAAAATAGTAGGTGTTAAATGTATTCTGGCAAATAAATATTTTTTGATTTTTGAACATTAAATTTTCATTCCATTGTAATTAAAATGTAACAATTTAGAACAAATAAAAAAGCAAACATTAATTTCTCCACGAAGACATTTTTGCGTTACACATTTTGCATTTTATATTAAAAGAAAGTGAGAGACTGGCGCCTGAACTAAGCAAAGCATTTTTCAATGATCTTTTATTGCCTAAGTTATTTAAGTCGCCATGTCAAGAGTGGAAAGAAGTTGTCTATCTTCTTCTAAAAGCTTCTTGGTACAAAAGAAACAGTTTTTTTAATTTTAGCAATCGTTCCTAGGGTAAAACGATTCCGGAAATAAAATGTGGAGCGGATCTCCGGAGATTGCGGATGTCATCCGGAATAGACGGTAAGCACTCTAGATACGACTTGTGGGTAATCATACGAAATGCATATACTATTTGGTATGAATTTCAATTAATTTGATACTTTGATCTTCATCAATAGAAACGTTAAAACAAAAAAAAAAGGTCTAGACGAACATAAAATGGGAAATGTCCTGGCGAATGGTCAGATTATCATTGTCTCAGCCACATGAAGTCTACTAAATACCATAAGCCTCTCCAAAGATCTATCTTGATTGGTTGGAAGCAGCTTTCTTCCAATATTTTCCCACAACCGTTAATATTATAATGACCTACTTATTTAGATACGAAAAAAAAATTACCTACCTTAGTCGCTTTTCTTTTTAAAATGCCCTTCGCTATTTCTTCTTATCGTAAGGCGGCTTGAGAAAAAGAAATCCTAAATTTTTTTCAGACTCATTTAAACATTCAGAACAGTTTATTTTTCAGAGCAATTCCTTAACATGTAAAATATCAAATATTTATCTACAAGGTACTTAAGTTCTATTTTCTTGAATTAAGTATTATTATCTAAGATGTCGCTATCGCTATAATAATAATGCCATCTTATAAAATGTCTTATCTAAAACCCCACAAATGTTGAATATAAATAGTCGCGAAGAAAATGTGTCAGGTGCTTAACCCTCACATGGCGCACGTTGTAAGATATTGTCTTCTCTAGACAATGATTCTATGTATCTTCCAACTAGAAGTGGAAAGAAAAGTCAAGTCATGGTGGCTAAGACATAGGTACAGCGAAAGGTAAAAAACATGTTCGAAACTTAATGAAATTAGAACAAGACCTTTAAGAGTACAAGCCTATAGTAAAAAATAATTTCTAATTACATGCAAAATCAAATCACAAATTTTATTAAATTAGGTATATATACTATTAAATATAGAAAGTGCCTTCTTGGTCATTGTTAAAATGAAAAAGTCCATTGTTAAAAATACGCCCTAGATAAATAAATCCTCCCTATGTCGTTATATATTTGAAAATAAATTATGAAAAAGATATTTAAGATAAAAGGTAATGAATCTTCTTTGTCCCATTTACTTGAGGCCGAGTTTCCTCACTTATTTCCGCTAGGTTAATCTTTGCTAGTTCCCCGGGTAAGCACATCTGGTAATTGGGCTTTTTTGAGGTCTCTGTAAATTATACGCCGTAGATGATGTAATAAGTATGTACAAGCACTAAATACTGTTATTTTAATTATTATCATTCCAGTTCCAATAAATCTTTATCAAGCATCATCAACTCCTAATTTATTTTCCTACGATTTTAAGTATACCTGGTGGTCTGTCGTAGCCGACAAAATGCAAAGTGTTATTCTTAAAGGTCAAAATGTACTATACAAGACGCTTTTTCATTGTACAGCTACGAAGACTGTGCCCTGCGCGCCTGAAGCATTTTCCGATACCTGAATTGAATAAGCTACAATAAGCCAGTCATGTTTTGGCGGTCCACGGGAGCGCGCGCTATTTTCTGAAGCGGCTGCCTTATTCGAATTTTGAAGTTTCGAACTAATATCTGAATGGATGTCGCGTTTAAGGGTTAATCTCGTGGTTTCAATTAATTCATTTAGGTGAAACATCAACTTTCAAAAGATTTCTTAAGTTTATTCAGAATGAAAAATATTTTGAGCTTCGTTACTGAACACTACCAGTTCAATTTTTAGGCCTTGTTAATTTATTTTGTAAATATGCAGTAAGTATACATTAGTAATCTGTTATTTTACCATCAATATATTTTAATAGAAAAAAAGTATTTCAGAAGACATTTTTTTAAAATTAAACCACAACTTAAAGAGTTTTAAGAAGACAATGAACTGAGGTTTAAAACGTGAGCGGTTTCATTAATTTTTGACACGATATTTTCATAGTTTTATGACTCAAATACTTCCGGAAAGATATCTCTGTTCTCGCCAAGTTTTTCAGAATTGCCCTATATCAGTGCATTTTTACACTCCCTAAGGTATTTCATCTGTATTTCAAAATCCTGCTTTATGACTAACTAGCAGCCCTCCACTGCTTAGCCCGTGGTACATACGTAGCCTTTAATATAGATTTAATACTCACAGATGTACCTTTTTTATGATGAAACATAATCACTTCAATGTTTTCGAACTTTATGTACCTCTTTCTAATATAAATATAATATAAATACGTAAATAATTTTGGTTGTGCGTTAGTGTTTGTAGATCACCGAACTTTATCTGGGTTGTTTGAGATATTTCTTTTATAGAATAAAACGAAACAGTTTGGGTCGGAACTGGTTTATTGTAAAAGGTTGGAAATACGATATTATATAATTACATTTTGATTGAAATGAGAACTCTCAGAAGAGATTTTCTTAAATTGATGCTTCTTTAATTAAAATTAAGCACGGTGATGCTCATTCTGCAAATGAAATGATTTTGGGTTCTCTCAATAGGTTTTGCAACTTCGACTGTTTGTCTCTCTCTTATTTTTTGAGTGTTACCAGCAGCGCTCGCCCCTACTTACATACATAACATCACGCCGCTTTCCCGAAGGGGTAGGCAGAGATTACATATTTCCACTTGCCCAACATACTTCTTTCGCTTCATCCACATTCATAACTCTTTTCTAAGTTGGTGATTAACTCTTTTAAGGTATATAAATTAATTTTGTGATTTCTATTACTTTCCAGATGAACAGCTTGAATGGGGAACTATAAAGGTGAGTCTTTTGGGTTGTTAAAAACATAATTTCTATAGTTTTTATGATAAGGATGAATGAAGTAATACAATCTTGAACCTTACATATGAATATATTATTGAGAAAAATAAGGAGTAGGAATAAAAATCATCGAGAGAAAACAAATGTCTTGCAATGGTGCCTCTACGTACCGAGTTAAGAAGTAGGCTGAAGAAATCCATGCATAAACATGTGGGCCAATGTTGATTGCCAAAGATTTCCTAAGAAAGGACAAAGTGTAGTCAGAAATATCTCAAGAAAAATATTCTGATAATACGCTTAATATTTGCAGCTTATTATCAGAATATTTTTCTCTATACAAACATATCTAATCAAAACAAATAACCAATAAAATCAATCGCAACTAGCAACTGTAAATCTATATGATGTCACGTAATTCGAGCTTTGCTCCATATAAGTTCTGTAGTAATATTTCACGCGCTAGAAGCCATTTACATAGTAATTGAAGAGAGCTGCATGGCGGGCGAGGTTTCTGTTATTAAGTTATCTAACCATATCATTCGCCGAGTTATCGAGTTAGCAGTTTGACATTTAGTTAAAAGCCCTTCGCGTTTGTACGTTTTCCATTTCAATGGTTAGTTTACGCTACATACAAATAAAAATATGTCCGTACATATCTTATTCTTTTGTGGTGGCGCTAAATTCACGCGGGCGTAAATACGGATAATAACTAGTACTTAATAAATTAAACATTAAATAATTAGGCCCTCTAAACACACTTCTACGAAAGGCTAAGAAATATTTCAGTTTATATAACACCCTTACCCTTTTTGGAGGAAAAAAGGACGACGAAACCTTATTAGCAATTTATTCCGGCGAGCAATTACCTACTGACTTTCAGTTTTGGCTTGAAATGTAGGCGTAGTAGGTTTGATTCTGTTTATACATACATATCTCGTCTTTATCTCTCAGTTGGTAGGTAGGTACTATATTTTTAAATAAAAGATTCACGTAATTTCATACATTGCCTAAAAGTTCATACATTTTCATAAAGCCTAAAATACTAACGGTTTTTATCGTCATCGACTGTGAAGTTATATAATATTCTTTTAAATAATATTATGTTGATAAAATATGATTATTACAATTTCTAAATATTAAATCTTAACAAACAATTGTTAATAATAATTCTACCTAATTAAAAAAAGGAAATACTTGTGTTATGGGATCTTCTACGCACTATGAGTTAGGTAAACTATAAATCAAAGCCTACCATCAGCTAAGTGGCCGTTGTATCGTGCAATTCGCACATGCTCTGAATAAAACAATAGCTAATACATTATTAACTAGTGTAAGATTGTCTAAATGTGTAGGTAACACAGAAAACACTGAGTTTAGTTATTTTACAGGGCTTTAAGGAAACAAAAATATGAGACGGTCCCAAAAACGTTTTGCCTACGGTGTAGTGAGAATATTAGTCCATAAAATTAAATAAGTTAATAGGTCAAAAGAATAATTGAGATTTAGTTATTGACAGGTTGCTTTCGCTTAGTAAAAAAATGAATCCCGTGTTTATAATCCCTTCCAATGATTGACTGTTTTTATTTGCCTGGAAAGAAAAGTAGCGAACACAGACAATGTTTTCGTATCCAGACCAACATTTTATAAGTGAAATTTTGCACCAGATGAATTGTGCTTATTTCCTAAGTCACATACTTACATCTACGGGAAAGAGATGGACGAGTCTATTCTAAACTTCCGGCAACCACACGATGTCATTCGTAGTAAATCCCTGTGAGAGAAAAACCCCAAGAAGTAGCTATTTCGACAAAAAATGTGAAAAGTTCATAGGAAGTTCTGAGACGAGTGTCACAACGTAAAAGGGTGCGATACTTCATATACAGGGATTCCTCTCACAAGTTGGAAACGTAGGTTAATTCAACAAAGCTGCCCTAGAACTGACTAAATACAGTCGCCCTTTGTTGTGTTTGTAATTGAAGAGATACTGTTGGTGTTGCCAGGTACCTAGACAAATTAGATTTGACAAAACAGAAAGCCAAGTCTAGTCTAGCAAGAAAATTGAATTGAGATTAAGATTTAACGACATGTTGCTTGAATCGCCTGAAAAAATTAAGATTTCAGGTTTTCTTCCAAGTCGGAATGTGGGTGAAAATATATGACTGATTATAAAAATAAACTTTTTAATACTCGTAAGAAGTATATAAATGTTTACATTAGGAACCATAAATTATTAACTTTATAAACACCACTAATACGTCATCATTATGATTATCTCTTTCATTTAACTTATTTTTGAAATTATTCATTTACTCTCATTCAAAATAAACGTATATTATTAACCTTGTTAAGTTTTCTCTTCACTCAAAAAATTAAAAGGTCAAAAATCTAGAACCTGAACTTTCTGATGAACAAACGATAAAACGTCAGTCCACTTTTCTCTTTTTTCCTAGTTCAACGGCAATCGGATAAAAACACAAAGGAAAGCAATTACGAACGTCGCCGGGAGACAAGACGTTAACGAGTTGATCGAAAGGGCCTCATTTGAAGGGTTAATACGTCGGAAAAGAGAAATAAGGGGTCAAGTGGAATCCAATGATTGCAGAAAACAGTTTAGTTTCTTTTTTTTTTATTTTACTTTATCGTACAGAACGTAATGGACGTAATTTGCAAGCAAGCAATGAGCGAATTATTGCTAAATGCGTTAAATAACAGTGTGTTACCTAACGCATTTAGCATTAGATCCGATACTATCAAACAAGTAATATTTGCATTATATAAATAACATATGTGTAATGGCAAATTCATTGTACTGTGTAAAAATACAGAACAAATTACACATATAGGTATCACAAAATTGTTAAACAAACGTCTAAAACGTATCTAGGCCAAATTTCAAACATTTTAATTTTTTTTTGTTTCTTAATATCTGCGTATATTCACAAATAATATAAGTAGTTAATACAGATTCAACAAAACAATCACAAAAGTATTTTCCGAACTCCCGAACCTACCCAATTACAGTGGAAAGCAGGCAAACAGAATAACTAGCAAAGTTACGTTCCGCTAAATTTCAAATTAAAACTTTATAACAACTGGGAATTGCATTTGTACTTAAAGATGTAAGTTTCAATAAGACAACCTAAAATTTTCATTTAGGACTTGTAAGATTTAATTTGCCGTGTCATAGTAGGCAGTCACGCCTAAGGAAGCAAATTGTTTCATTATGTTGTTCTTCTTTAATAAGTGGGAATTATTTATTTAAATTAAGAGACAGAAAAGCAAGATGTGGATGCTCTACAAAGATGGGTGACCACCAAGGTGACGTCGTTTGTGTCAGCAATTAAATAACGTCTTGAGCTGACCCACATTTTTCACGTCAATCTTCTTTATTCTGTGGACCTGCCCTTCAGTATATTAGCGGCGGAAAAATCCATGACTAAGGAATTTTAGAGAGTACTTTGTTCGCTTTATTTGATGCTACCAACCCCGCTATGGAGAGCTCTTAGGGCTAATCCCTGCTTCCAGTACCATTGACATGGATTTTGTTCTTTCAAAAGATATTTTCAGTACGTAAACTATATTTCTGAGTTTATTTTATGATGGCAGGCAGACTTCAGATTTATTAATGGTATTATGTTAATATATCATGACGGAGAGGCTCAAAAAATTTTTTATCAAACTCTATGTACTATTGTGTACAATAATGTGCTTGTTTACTTATGAGCAAAATTTACATTATAGACAGAAATGAGATTTTTACCGAAACATCGTTACATCGCTTGCACCCTCAGCTTGCCTTAAACAGTGGCAGCTAAAGCAAGAACATCGCTGCAAAATTCTGACAAGTCAATAGGAACTTTATACCACCATATGAAAGTTGATTCTAGAAATTTCAATCACGATTTTATTGCTAGGCAAATAAGTAAACGCGAGCTTATCGTTTTTATCAATATTGCTGATGTTACTGTTGGTTTAAGAAGCGCAGATTGAACGAAAATTTCCAAACTGTTAATACAGTTATTTGCCGATTAAATAATATACAAGGACAACAGGATAATGCTTGATTTGAGCATAAATTGACATTAGGTATCATGTAATATGTAGGAATAATACAATTAAAAAACAAGAAAATCCTTTTTATAATTTCTATCTGTCTTTTTTCAGTTGTTTTCAATGCTAGAAGTTAAACTTAAATCTTAAAAATATACTTTATTCTAAAAGAAATACGCAGAATCGAGTGAATAAAACAGCGGGCTAAAATTAAAATCTCTAACGAGTTCCACTTTTTTGATTACAAAAAGGATTTTAAGAAATCGAAAATCTCCGCCTTCGCTATTCGATTCAACAATGTATTTTTTTTTAAATTTTGACATATAATGACAAATTGATAAATTTATAACATTAAGTTTAATACAATTTTGTTCCTGAAATAAAGAAAACTAAATACATAAATTATCAAATCTGATCTGTTGAAAAGGGTGCCAGATACATATTATTAAAACCTTAAGAAAAATGTAATCTTAATACTTGTAAGTTACATGACTATTTGTTTGAGCGGTCAGCGAACTCAGATCATAGTAATAGACAACAGTGCAGTTACGAAACAGAAACAGAAATAAAGCATATTAATTGGCGAAGTTAGTTTGCATCGAAAACACGTTTATTGCAAAAACCGTCATATCTAATTCTTCATGTCAAAAAGGTGTTTAGGTAGCGCATGCTTATCAAAAAAGTAATCTAATGATAAATTCACTTTCCTTATTTTGTGGGATTCTATTAATGGAAATACCTTTGTGTTTAGTTGAGTCATCAATTTATTTTTAAACTGATAAGTGACGCATGTTTGGAAATAACGTTAAGTAGTACAGAATTATCAGTTGATAAAGATAGCGTAACAGAATCGATTGATATTTATAGTGAGCTTGATATTGTAGGCAAAAAACGAGTCAGTAGTTATTGAGAGCTAATAATGGGCATACACTGTCAAATAAATTTGTTCAAGCCACCAGATGGCGCGTTCTCAACGGGAAGCACAGTGTCTGGTGTGATAAAATACGGTGTCGATGAAGTAACTGTTTTTGACAAGATTGTAGTCTCGTTAAAAGGGCAAGGCGTTTTGATAGTTCACGATGAACACAGAAGAAGAGACAAACGTCATGAAACTTTCAGGCATACTGAAACTTATGTCGATATTGACAACATTACTAACAATGAAAAGAAATCATCCCACGAAATTGGTATGTACGAAACAAGATTTGATTTTAAACTTCCCGATAATATACCATCATCCTTGCATTACTATGGAAGAAATACGAGGTACAGAATAAAGTGTAATATAATATACTACATTAGGATTAAATTTGAAAGACCTGGGTTTTTACAATTTGCCAAAAGATTCAAAAAAGAATTAACTGTGGTGTCAGCAATCAAGCCTACGTTATTGACCGAACCCGTGATATATGGAGAACAAAAGAAACTATTTCAATTATTTTCAAAAAGAAATAACGTCGTAAAAATCAAAGCTACTATTAGAAATTCAGTAATATCGCCTGGTGGTCAAATTGACCTCGAATACGAAGTGTCAAATGATACGAATCTGACAATAAATGGAGTAGAAACAAAATTAGTTGAAATATATACTTTTAAAACCTACGGTGGGAGAGAAATTAAAATGATCAATGATATTGATAGCACAGATTCAAAAACAGGTTCTATTAAAAGTGATGAGAAGCAAAACTTTGACCTCCTCATGAATGTGCCTTCTGACAAAACTTCATTGGGATTCTCTAATATTGTAGCCAGAAATTATTTCGTTCGAATTACAACAGAATTACCGTTTCCTCATATTAATGCTGTACTTGAAATACCCGTGGAAATTAGTGATGTTATTCAAGAAAATCATGATCCTCTTCAAGGTACTGAGATTGGACAAGGACCTCCTGATTACAATGATCCCCCTCCATCTTACTGGGTAGTGATGGGTGAAGAATCGAAAGATGACGAATTTGAAAGTGAAAAGGAAATTGAAAAGTTATAGTTTTTAAAATAAATAATAGATACTGGACAAAACTGTATAAAAACTGTGTAGTAGGCAACATTGAAATTTAAATTATGAACAACAGTCAAGTGTTTATCAAAATAATCATTTTTTTATCAGTTAGTAACATCAAAATTAATTAATGCAGATACACATATTCCAATGTAGAGTGCATACATTGCAACGTTACTGACTTTCTCAGGCGCACAAACCTTTGTTAATCAAATATAAAATATTTTTGGAATTAGATTTCTCATTACAATTACAATCTATTTTATTTGAATTACAGGGCTTTCCCTGTATTATTTTGTAGGTGGCGTTAAATTTGTTCGGGTAAAAGCTAGCAAGCATGGACTGCCATGCAAATTTAGCGCCATCAACAAAAAAAAAAGGTTTGCCCGCGCGAATTTAGCGCTACCTACACACATACACTTACGACTTTGAATTATATTTACACGAAATTTAGTTCATTATTAGTTCAGTAGATAACGCGTGTGTTTTCCAAAAAAAAACAGACAAATAAACTTACTTTCTTATTTATTATATTAGTTAGGTTAAGGATAAGCTAAGATTACAGCGGGAACAAAGGAATTAGTTGAGGATGAAGATAACGGTGGAATTATCAAATTTATTCAAATTACCATAATTAAATGATTATTCCCTTTATCTTTATCCTCTATCTTCTGCCAGGAGCTGTTGCTCCTATATATATATAAAGGCTGTTTATTGTTATAAACAAAAATAATTATACTACAATACAATTTATTACCAATGATGTAACTTTTTATAATAATACTTGCGACCCGCTCCAGCTTCGCACGTCAACGTCACGCAAATCTGTGACTATTTATTTTATTTTAACAACAATTATTACATTACAGAATGTCTTTATATACAACGTTCACAGCTTTTTATAATCACGCTGCCGCCGCGCCGCTTCGGTCGGCCAGTATCGCCGCAAGCGCTTGTTCCTGCAATTTTAAATCTGTTATATCTTCGAAAATATTAATTTAAATCTTGTGCTAAAGCTATTTAATTTGTTAAGGATTAATACTGTATTGGTTGAAATCGCTTCAAAATTTGCTATTATTTGTCGTAAAAAGTAAATGACAAAAAAAAATTTATTGTAGGATATCCGTGAGAGATAGACGAGAGAGATAGTTTTCTGTACACCTTTTCAATGTGTATAAAATAAATTGGTACATTAATTTGATAAATCTCGTATGGTTCAGCCTGCGTTTGGAATGTAAGCGGAAAAAAATATGATAATTAACGACATCACATTAGAAACCTCAAAAATAACGGTATTTCTCCACTATTTAATGGATGTTATTATACATATAAACCTTCCTCTTGAATCACTCTATCTATTGAAAAAAATGCATCAAAAGCCAGTGCATAGTTATAAAGATTTAAGCTTACAAAGAGACATAGGGACAGATAAAGCGACTTAGTTTTATACTATGTAGTGATATCATTAAATAATCATAATGCCAGAAAAGTAGAATAGGACTATTTCATCTGTTTCTGCAGATGTCTCAATAGACAACGCCTTTTTCTCGGAAGGGAATATTACTAATTAATAAATAAATATGCACACACGCCGCTTTCTAATTCATGACCCTGCATACTTTTGCCTCAACTGTATTCATCACTCATTTTTGTATGTAAACTATTTTATGTAAGTGTATTACGACGTCGGGTCTTCTCATACTCCCTTTGGGGAGTTGGAGCTGTTTGGTCAGGGCTTTTGACCCTCTACAATGGCGTCTCTTGCGCTCTGAGTTTCTTGGTCTCAGAGCAGTACGCGTACCACGCTAGGGCCGCGTACGTTAGGTAAGATCTGACATATGTTTCGTAGATCCCGAGCTTCACTTACGTTACCTTTTATTCATATTTATATTACATTTATCACACCACCCATATATCCATCTCAGTTTGGTCTAAAAGTTCGACTGGCAGAGAATGCCGTGTGGCATTAATTCAACCTGTTGTGCATATTACGTGCATGAAGTTTAAATAAATAAATACATCACTCTTATTGTGCAAGTTCGTCAGTGTTCGGTAGTCTGCACCTGAAATTTCATCAGGAATATGTTGTTGTTATAGCAAGCTAGCTAAATTTGCTTATAGCAACAGCAATACGACTAAAATTACTGTATCAAATAATACAGAACAGACTTAGGGAAATGCTAATAAACTTGGGATTATTCTTTTAGGCGATGGGCTGTTAGCAACCTATTTGAATCTTAATTCCATCATAAGCCATACATCTAAACGTGGCCTTTCAGTCTTTTCAAGTCTGTTAGCTCTGTTTACATACATACATACATATGATCACGTCTATATCCCTAGCGGGGTAGACAGAGCCACCAGTCTTGAAAAGACTGTTAGGCCACGCTCAGCTGTTTGGCTTAGTGATAGAATTGAGATTCAAATAGTGACAGGTTGCTAGCCCATCGCCTAAAAGAGGAATCCCAAGTTTATAAGCCTATCCCTTAGTCGCCTTTTACGACATCCGTGGGAAAGAGATGGAGTGGTCCTATTCTTTTTTGTAATGGTGCCGGGAACCACACGGCACTCTAGCTCTGTTTATCCCGCAAGAAATATAGATGTGATTATATATGTATGTTTATTATAAAATCCACCTCAAGACAAAATGTTGTCACGCAGGCATGCGAACTTTAAAATCATTGCGAAATCTTACACACCAATATAAAAAAGGATAGGACGCCTCCATCTCTTTCCTTTGGATGTCATTAAAGGCGACTAAGAGATAGGCTTAAAAACTTGGGATTCTTCTTTTAGGCGATGGGCTGGCATACTATCACTATTTGATCTCAATTCTATCATTAAGCCTAAATTAGCTGAACGTGGCCTATCAGTATTCAAGACTGTTCTGTCAACCCCTTTAGGGATTTAGAGCGGATTATATGAATGAATGAATGTGAGCAACCTTATAATACCATTGAAAATACCTTACAGTAAAGTAAACCAATGAAATTTCTGATTAATGATATCCCCATGATCCCGGAAATAAGCTCTCTAATTGAGTTTTATTAAATTTTGCCTTCGCCTTGCTTAATTTATTATCTTCCTTTTTTATTTCAATAGCTGCCCTTTTGTCTTTCCTTTGACAGTGCACCTTCATTGCAAAGGTGACAGAAAAAGTCTCTCGGAAACTAAACAGAGAACTATGAATAATAATGCCTTTAAACTTTTAGAATTGTGTTGTTTCACTAAAGCAATGAACGCGTTATACTCGTACATCGGGATAGTCCAAGTTTTAATAGGAACTAAATGGAAGCATAGATGATCCACAAAGTCCGCCTTTCTAAATAAAATTGAACTCACTGATAATGGTCTATTTCTATAAAATAATTAAAAGCCGTGCTGTGAGAAAGGTACTGATATCAGACTGTATTTAATAAGAAATTGGATGAAATGAATCCACACTATATTCAATAAAGAGAAAAGATTTGTATTTTTATAAGTTAATAAAAGGTTTGTTATGAATAAACTAAAAAACTACAGGACTTATTTACCCGAAATTTGGCACATATATAAAAGATAGAAAAGATGTTCGGGATAACATAAACAATTTTAAACAAGGTTACAAACATTTAAACAAACTTACTTTCGCATTTATAATGTTTTAGTTATGGTCATAAAAATATAAATTAATAAGAACTACAAGAAAAATGTGGAATTGCTGAACGGATTCGTTTCGTTTTTCGTTTTCGTAATTATAAGTTAACTGCTAGACAAAGCTATCTTGCGAAGTTAGCGAAACAATAGACATGTTATCTTGACAGCGTAACGGGGTCTTTGCTTTATCTCAGTAATCGTTATAATGAGTTTGGACTGTAACCTGCTTAAAGTAAAATAAAAGCAACCTTAAGTATTTACTTGGAATAAGAAGGTAGCTGTGTCCACTATCTTGTCCAACCATGGGACAACTCAGTGGGACCAGTGGGATAGACCGTTTTTTTTCTTATTATTATTTCAAGAGAAAGTGTAGCTTTATTTGTTTAACAAGTTTATTATTTATATATTTTTATTTCGGCGATAGGCTGGTTAGAATGTCTAAATCTCAATATCACTAAGTATTCATCTCAAGGAGGTCTTCGAAGCTTGTGACTATTGGCTCTGTCTACGCAGTAAGGAGTAAGGACATGACGTTTGTGTGCTATTGAACTCTTTGTTAAAAATATAGTATGACTTTTTTGTGGAGAACTTTTTTTAAGTACAGTATCTCAAAAATTGGCAAATATGTCTTGGATAAATATCAGTTATCGGTCAATATATCTAGGACTTTCTTTTTAAGAGATGTGAAATGTTTACTTTGTTGTTCAAATCCATCCCCTTGAGGGCTGTCTCGTAAAGCGAAAGAAGATATATACAGAATCGGATGTCAGAGATTACTTAGCAAGAGGATAAGAGACGATTTTCATTAGATCGGGCTGTGTACGTGTGGCGCGGACGGGGCACGGATAATATACATACATAAATCACGCCTCTTACCGAAGGGGTAGGCAGATACTACATCTAACCACTTGCCAGCTTACTTTTTCTCTTCATTCACCTTCATAACTTTACAACAAGGTCTACGGTTTCGGCTACTCTTGTCCATTTGACGTCTCCGATTGATCAAGGTATGTTATTTATTTTACTTTCCTTCCGCCCTTTCTTACGCCAATATTAAAAAAATGGAACCAATAGAGAGAGAAGATAATACTTATATGCCTTTGCAGGGTCTGTAATAGACCCCCGGCTAGCACGATGACATTCGTTTGCACCAGAGGTTTTGAACTGCTCACATTACACATTTCCCCCTATTCTAACAATGTGTATGTATTTTTTCGTGCAGCATGAACTGTCTCCGATCCGTTAAAATGTGTATCAACCTTAAGATGTTTCGACCCGAATACAAGATTAATGCAACGTACATAAATGTACAAAATCGGAGGAAAAAGATTATCCACCTCGTGAAATATCCATTGAAATTAATTCCTTAACTAATAAGATTTCAATATTTTGTCATTTTCAATGAACCAATTTCAACCGTATGGACAAATTTTAAGACTGAATTTGCAATATAACTGCCATCAAAAGGAGTGCCAACCTACAAAGGCTTAGATAACTCACTTGATTTTACACTCGAGTTAAGTCGAGTTCATATTGATTGGACCAATTTTACAGTACACAGGATTTTGTGTGCTTGTTTATTCAAGAGTAAGTGTTTTGATAAAATAATGAACGTTAATATTTGCCGTAAATTTAGAATCTCAAGTCCCATCATTATATCATAAAGCCTTCTGTTGGTATAAAGCCTTTGTCTTCGTGGAGGATAAATAATAATAATAATAATACTTTATTTCAGACACAAGATCCATAAAATATGATAATTACAAAGATTAAATGAAACAAATTATTATTGCAACATTAATTGTTACATTAATAACTGACAATAAAAGAGTCAGACAGTTATAGTAAAACAAAAAATAAAACAAAATAATAATAACATATTTGTCAGGCAGAAACATTAACTGGCAGCTATAGATAGCCAATGTCGGTAAGTGTCGGTGGATACCAGTCCCTCTGCCAGTCCTCTCAAAATGCAGTTATTGCTGGTCGTCATTCTGGACATAAAGCCAGCAATACGATGACGGTGGATAGCATTGAATGAATTTACCCGAGCTTCGGCAAACATCCCGGAAGCGCTACACCAAGGTTTAAAGCCCATCAGGTGTCTAAAGATGTTATTATACGCTACTCTTAAACCGTCATAAGCTTTTTGCGTGTAGTTTGTCCACAGCTGACAAGTATAAAAGGACTGGCAGAAAGATCTGAACAGAGTTATTTTTACGTTGTACGACGCTTTGAAAAATTTTCTAGCGATCATGTTGCCAACGACGCAAAGAGATCTACGCTGTCGTTCTATGTCTTCATCGTCCTTTAAAGACGACGAGAGTACATGGCCAAGGTACCTAAACGATTTAGTAATTTTCACAGGCTGCCCATTCAAAGTCAGGGCAGGAACTGAATCGGGCCCCTTACCCGATCTAAACACCAGCATCTCTGTTTTTTTGACATTATATCTGAGATTATGACTTTTAGCATAGTCTTCACATATGTGTATTAGCTTTTGCAGGCCCTTAATTGAGGGGCTGAGCAACACCATGTCGTCTGCGTAACTCAAATTGTTGACATAAAGATGTGATTATATGTAAGTATGTGTAGTAAAAACTAAATCCTCAATGAACCGCTATTAAATATATATTATAATAAAAAGTACAAATAAGGTTTGCACTCCATCCTTGTTACGAAACTATTGTCATTTGGGAACCAAGCCTTAAGAATGGCTAGTTATGTATTAGCGAACATAAAAAACTTTTTTAATATGCCAATATTTTGGGGAATATTCACTTCTAAAACAGTAAAATGTCTGCCCTCACGAGTCATGGGATAATTTCAATGTTCCAAAGATTCAGTACATACATACATACATATCGTCACGTCTATATCCCTTGCGGGGTAGACAGAGCCAACAGTCTTGAAAAGACTGAATGGCCACGTTCAGCTATTTGGCTTAATGATAGAATTGAGATTCAAATAGCGACAGGTTGCTAGCCCATCGCCTAAAAAAGAATCCTAAGTTTGTAAGCCTATCCCTTAGTCGCCTTTTACGACATCCATGGGATAGAGATGGAGTGGTCCTATTCCTTTTTTGTATTTGTGCCGGGAACCACACGGTACGTATTACTATAAATATAAATAAAATATAAATATATATGGGACAAATTACACTGATTGAGTTAGCCTCGAAGTAAGTTCGAAACTTGTGTTACGAGATACTAACTCAAAGATACTATATTTTATAATAAATACTTATATAGATAAACATCCAAGACCCAGGACAATCAGAAAAAGTTCTTTTCTCATCATGCCTTGACCGGGATTCGAACCCGGGACCTCCGGTGTCACAGACAAGCGTACTACCGCTGAGCCACAGAGGCCGTAAACTTTTATTACTTATTAGTAAGCTTAGTCAGTTAATCCTTGTCCAAAGCTGAGTCGCTAGTTTAAGATAAATCGTAAACCAATATTTAGCCGTAATCTGGAACACGATTCAACCCGCCGCCATCACGTTTAAAGATCATTATGCTTGTCAGATAGCAGTTGATCCTTGCTATACCTTAATATAACTAGCTTTAAACCCCGGCTTTGCTCCCACGCATTTTCATTTATCTTAGATCCCACGAGAACAGTAAGTTCTATTTTCATTATAGGTAGGTACGCTCTTGGTAGCTATGTGGCCGCGTCCAACAAACGTTTATTTTTAAGATAAATAAATTAATAAAACCTTAACACTTGGATTAGAAAAAAATAATTAGGTAAGTTCCCAATGCGCTAGTTTCTTATATCTCGTAAAAAATGTGCTTTGCCCTTCCCACAAAATCTTTCGCATATCGTGATTTTTAAACATAGTTAACGTTCACTCGTCCCTGATTTATTACTATGTATGATGACATTAGGAAATGATTTGTTAGACAATATTACATATTACCTACTGCTCTAGCTCTTATATAACATAAAATCTACCTACGTACCTTTATCGAATAACCTCTCCCATATAAACTATTCAAACTTGACGTGAAGTTTCCCAAAGGTATCTACTATTTTAGAATTAGACTTGAACCTCTAATTATAACTCGGTTACAGACATTCGTGTTGTATTCAAGAATGGAAAGACTCAGATTCATTGAATCTTCGTAGCTTTTATTCTCAGACTTATTGACTTGAATGTGAAATTAAGTATGTTTATTTAATTTTCTACGAGCAATAACCGATATACTGTCCAAGTTTTTATAAAACATTCAATGCTAACTGGTTAAATGTTTATAACATATTTTCATCGAATATACCTACTCCCATCAATTTTTCCACGAGAATTTTTGCCTAAGAGAGAATTTACAAGAAATAACTTTAGTGAAAATGGAAAATAAATTGAATAACGAGATATCAATAACTTGTGCCAAGCCATGAAATACGGGGATATATACGCATAAAAATCAAATTCATTAAAATATACTTACGAAGGGAATTTATTACTGACATTTACGTATATAACACTTTTGCGTTACTAAATGATGAGCGATTGACGTACCAAGTTTTAAAATAACTTGCAGTAGGAAAACAAATATTAAGATTATTTAGCATATTACTCGGGTGGAGCTGCGGGTGTAATCTAAGTGTTATAAAACCCTTTAAGTAAGCCTGCGTTATATTAAACCTAGCGCCGATAAAAACTAATGTAATCCGAATTCTTAATGCATAGGCCGATATCTTGAAATTGGATCTTGTAAATATCCTCATAGGCTGTTATCCCCTGGGTCAAACTAACATTAAGGGTTCTGCTGGGTGAAGAAGTAATAATATATGTCGATAAGATTATGCGACTACGCTATCTTTATTACATTACAAAAATGCTGAACGACGTTACATTATTAGTGAGTGAAACTAATAGTCGAATTAAGTCAGATTATCAGTTAAAAAAAAATCGAAATTTACATTAATTTCCTCAATATTTTGCTGCCAAGCAAGTTATCGTTTATTTAATTTTATAATGATATTTGTTTTTAAATATTCCAAAAATTCGATAAATATAGTACAGAAGCCTCCAAACATGACTTTCGCAGATCGAACAGGGTTTTCGTTGCATGTATAGTGTGAAACTATTGAAACCGACTTTATATAATAATCTATTTTCAATTTTAATTATGACTGTGTGATGTGTACTGTGAGGTAAAGTTCTTAAAGCTTCTTAAAAAAGGCGACTTTCTCCGCTTTGTATCTTCTCTTTTATCTATCAAAATATATAATGATCAATGATTTTCACAAATATCTTTACAATTATTTTTGAAATAAATGCATTTATCGGAATCTGCCTGTTTATAAATTGTACCAATTAAGTATATTGTCGTTCTCAGTGTTCACTCATTCACTTTCTTTGTGGATATATTCGACAAACTTCAAAGAAAGTACACATAACTAACCGTATACCTTCATTCTATACTCAATTTCATATTAAAATGCAATTTATTTCGTTACCCAAAAAAGATACACCCTGAGGTAAAACATTATTATCGCATTTAATTTTCTTCAGGAGATTAACAGCTTTGATATTTTTATTTTATTCTAAACGGAATACTGAAATGCCAATAAGAAATTTTCATATGTTGACATTTTAGTGTATATGACAGGGAAAAATAGCTCGAACTTTGCGAAATGGGCGTTATGTGTGTAAGTAAAACACTTTACTGCACCAAAAGGAAAACAGTACAAAATACAACATTATGGCAAAGTAGCTGTTGCCCCCGAATTCTTTAACTTATAATGAAAATCTGTTAAGTTTTTGCATGAAATAGTAACAAACACACACACATGCCTAAAAACTATCGCATTTATATGACATGCTGCTGATTTTACAATTATAAAGTGGCCGTGTGGTTACCGAAATAAATAGAAAATAGGACCACTCCATCTCTTTCCCATGGATGTCGCAAAAGGCGACTTAAGCTTTTAATTTTATAGCTATTAAATTATTTATGTTATAATTCATAAACTGTCCGTAGGGCTACCACAAAGTAGTAAAATATTAGTCATCCTTCTGATGGTAGTCCTATTCGCGTCCTTTTTCTGGAGAGGAGCCCGCTTAAGTCAGGTTTTTAGATCATATTGCAGTGTTCTCATTGCAATATATTTATATATTGCAATGAGAACACTTTTAATTAGATAACAATTACCTCAAATCGACGAAGTGTTGCATGAAAAGATTTATGGACGTCGATAAAGCTGTAGAAGTATTCAGGGATCTTGGCGAGTGGAAAGATGTAGTCATTACATACTCTTCAGGAAAATAGGCGTAATTAAATACATGTTAAAACCCCGGGTAAAAATATAGTCTTCCAATAATACAGGTATTGACAATGCAAAATCCATAGAAATCTGAATAATTTTCTGTTGAAGAGCACAATGCCGAGGCAGCGTTCCTGGTAATCAATAAAATTTTACTTTTCTCGATTTCCTTGAATCGAGAAATCGCTGAATAATCCCTTCTTTTTATATATTTACTTACTAGCTTTTGGCAGCAGCTTCGCTCGCACACAATGTCGTTTACCGCAAATCCCAGGGGAACTGTACTTTTTCCCGTGGTCGTTTTAAGACTTATTTGAAGTAATTGATATGAGGTCATAATTTCAAGTCATCTTTTATGTGCTAGATATTTTTAATTGTTTAATTAAGTCTTCATCTCTTAAAAAATATTTACACATTGCAATTTAAACAATAAAAGAAATTTTTATAACCTTTAGAAATTTTCTATTAATAAAACAAACTAAAAGTCTCGGTCTTAACGCTCAAGACTTTTTTAAGTAGCAATAGCAATTCCTATTGCTCATACTTCATGATAGCCTATTTTCTTCATCTAACCTCACGGTCATAGCTTATTTGAAATTCAAAGGGCTCGGAACCAAAGGCTCGATATGTCCGAAGAGACCGATTGACTACCAATGGAAAATATCGAGTTTCGTGTTAGTAAAGGAAAGTGTCCCTTATCGCTGAGACCTCGCATTAAGAACTGCTGCTGTAAGTTGTTAGTTTATGAGTAAATACATAGGATATTATTGATTACTAGACTTTTTTACGGCTACCAATAAAAAATATCAAGTTTCGTGTTAGTAAAGTAAAATCTCCCTTACTAGTAAGTTCATTTTCTAATTCAACTAATTATTAACCTCACTTATTATTAATTTATTTTGGACAGAAAAATCCTTTAATAAAAAACAGCAAAGGCGGCTTTATTCCTAAGCTAATAAGTATGTACTTAATTGTATGTGATTTTCACGACATTTTAATACGCGATAAGTATTTCAAGGATAATTTAAGCGTCTCGACGGGTTTTGTTCACTGACTTGGAATTAAATCGAAACTCTGCTCAAGAACATCCATATAAATAAATCCTTAATTTGTGACATCAATTACATGTTAATGCTAGTACCACAGAAATACTCCAATAGCTAGTATGGCAACATTGACGTGGCCGAACTATCGATAGTTGATCTTGGTAATCAGCTAAAATCTAAAATATCGATAAGCTTATCGATACTATCGTCGACAGCTCAGTTTGGCATCAAAAACTACAATGGTATCTATAGTAATTTTGATAAATACTATTGTTAGTTTTGGCCTACCGATAGTGATGATACCTTCGACAATTTTAATTTCACTATCGATAGTCCAGCAATATCGATAGGTAGGATAGCCAACACTAGGCAGCATAAATCATTAGCTACCATGCTAGACTGGTTTCCGGTTTAACTAAGCTCTGACTTGATATGTGAATATACCCAGTAACCAGTATCCTACTATAATTTTGAATATTCCTGTTTTTTGCCTTAACACTGGTTTATACAGTGATAATGACTGCAGGGCAACGGGTTAAATTGCAAAAAAAAAAAACAGATTTTATTTGATTATCTTTTTATGTTTATATATTCTCTTAATTTATGAAATTTTCAAACATATCAGTAAGTAGGAATTTATTCAAATAATATATTTTCTAAATGTCTCATTGAAAACATACGAGTTTTCTCGCAAATGGGAGGTCGTTAAACCGGATCATCCAGTTGAAACCGGTATAAACTCATAACTCATGTCACGAAAACAATGATAACGAATGAGTAAGCCCTCGAGATATTTTTTACGCTTAACCCTTGTAATAATACTTCCCTGCGTATTATTAGTGTTCCGTACCGCAAAGGAAGAGGGAACCTTTAGATCCCGCGGTGGTCGTTTTCCTCATTTGTAACATACAATCACGTCTTTAAATATAAATAAATATTTTAACAAAATATGCAAAGAATTTAGAAAGAAATGAATCTTTAAAAAAATATGTATTAAATATGTGAATAAAAAACAATTTATTACCTACGTCACATTGCAATACGTACGGCACCCACAGTGCTAACCAACTCGCGCTTGACCTATTGTGTAAAAGAGTAAATCCAGTACAATTCCTTTTAACTATTGTTAAATTAGAGACCCGCCCTTACCTTGCACAGGTGTTTTCGACGTTTTATTATACAACAGGTTCCGCCTGAGAATTTCATATGCGTGGTATCGCGTGCTTTAAGCGGCGTATCATGATGAAAGGAAACGCCGATTTTGAAAAACATTTCTTGTCCTCTTCTTCAGCTTACTCTGAGCCCTTACTTTATTGATAGTTTTTATTTAGATTCGCTATATTTCACGAGACTAAAAACGAAAACCAATTCCAAGTAAGTACTGAAAAGAATAAGTTTAGAACCCATTTATAGATTTTGGTCGCAGGTTGACCTCAGATTGCTCTTTCCCAAGGAGGACAAATGCAATAAGATATTTTGTTATGCAAAAGTACCTAAACCCATTTTCTGAATAAGTTATTCACAAATATTATATAATTAATTCTCATAAAAAATAATGTTCTCAAGAAGGGCTCTGAAGGGTATCCTCCTCGTTGCCAAATTGCTAAAAACATTCGTACCTTCTTCCCATAGGTTTAGGATCATAAGTACCTATAACCGTGTTATGGGCAATTAGTTGAAACGTAATATGTTCATAACTGGCATATTCCATAATAAATAACATTCATTATTATAATTTTATTTGTACAAGATCCAAGCTGGGATAAGTTCCATTAAAAGGGTCACAGCGACCAGACAGGGGTTAATTCGTGTAATTACCTTACTTACTCACTTTATGATCATGGTCATGGGCAGAACCCGGGTTTTTCCCAAGGGAAGTGACACTCGGGACAAACTTTAGGAAAATGACAAGTTAACAAACAGTTTCTGTGCTGAGAAAAGGAATGTCATATGATATCTTACCCGAGAAACGCCAGCAAGATAATAAGTATAAATTTATTTCTTTGTCAAAACGGATGCCATTACTAGCAAAAAAGCTTTGCTGCTCTTTTTCTACTGAATAACACTTCAATAAAATGGCAACACCCAAGAGCACTGCACGTTTCGGTAGAAAAAAATAAATTTATGAACACAAAACACCCATTAATAAATAGAGAGACACGAAATCATTATTTTCCCGAATTATTATATGTTTGCCTTGCGTGTTACCGCACTACACCACTGAAGTCCGCAATTTATACAATATTTTATAACAATGATCTGTTAGAATTTTCACCTTTGACCCCACGAAATAAAATTTAGCTCAACATTCACAAAGGATGATTGGGTTAATAAACAAATGCAAATTGATATTAACATTCAAAAGAATCGGTCAGATTGTATGTATTGCATTCATATTTTTATCAAACATACGATATTATTTGCATTGTATAAAAAGCTTTCCATTTGGAATTTTTTGCTTTGATGAATGTCGAATAAGGATACTTGGAATACGTTAGACGGGTTGTTTGGGATGTGTATTTATTTTTATCGGAAACACGCGCGACTAATTTCGATAGCAAACACTCATCATCCTAGCTTATTGATTAAGTACTATGAAAATGTCTAATTTTTGCATACATACATAAATATTGATCTCGCCTCTTTCCGAGTAGGCGAAGACTTCATCTTTGCACCTGCTACGATACTTGCATACATCTTCTGCTCCGTCCACATCCATCAAAATTTTCTTATTAAAGTTTCACGAGGCTCCCTGGTTTAGGGGCGGTTTGATTATTCACATTAGTTACTTAGCCTTTTTAAGTAGAAATTAGTAAAACTGGATAATTTTTGTTCCCAGGATAGTCGGCTCTGAAGCCGGCCTGGCATGAGGCGTTCGCTGCACAATACATTACCCCTGAACCTCCTTTATTCCTTCTGGGAAGTTTCGAATATAACCTTGAAATTCCTTATCCTTTTATCTTTACTCTCACATCTCACAAACTCTCAAATGATATTTCCATCACCAAAAGGCAGCCCTTCCAAAAGTACCACTTTACAAGATGGTTCAAAATCTGTCAATTATAGCGCAATTAAAAATATCGGCAACAATTTTTCGGTAAGCGGTAAAAAGTTCATTACTTCATTAAATCGTTTTCGAAGAAAAAACTTGTCTTCAAATGCAATTCAATCCTACAAAAATACATCAATTATTAGTTTACATAATTTTTATAATCGGAATGGTACAATAGCAATACCTAATAAGTTTAATCAACTGGATAATCAATCTAGTTTAGATGTCAAGAGAACTCATAGAGAAATCGAAAGAAAACCTAAGAATGGACGTGGTAATTCAATGGCCCAGTTAAGAGTTGACGACGCGACTAGAAACAAAATATTTTACGATTTTTCCAAGCATTACGTTCGCAGTAATTTAACAGATCTAGGTTTTCATTTATCTAAGAATTATGAAAATGAAACAGAACTTTTTTATGACACAAATATATTTACTTTTGTAAATGAGTCCTTGGAATATCCTAATAACCTTACTTCCAAAATTCCCTTGTTTCCTAAGCATCAAACACCACGGTCAACTTTAATGGATGGTAAGTAACACATCAAATAAATAAAAATGTGTTTTAAAACAGAAGTCGCGATATCTGGGAGCACGGAAGTGCGCCCGCCAAGACAAGACAAGCGAACCGCTAGGGCACTACATACTTATTTTCGAAAGGATTCATGGTTTTTTTAGGTAGTGGATAGATGGAAGAAGAAGATTAATTTTTCAAATAACCGGTATCTTAACATAACACTTACGTTAAAAAAATGTTTGCTTCGTATAACATAAACCTTCATGTGATATAACACTCCATTCCGTAGTATTTTCTTTTAATTATAGTATCATCAATTCCACAAGTAAAGCAGTGTACCAAACTTGAAATCTAATCAAACGTTATTGTGAATATTTAACTTGTTACGAATCACTTATAAATTCCAATTCCATCTCGAACATGTGAAACTGTAAAGTAGTTTGAGTTCTCGATAGATTGAATTTGTGTACTTCAAGCCAGGTCAAACCTAGTTTTCGAGGGCCCTCAAACCATGAAGCTATGCAGCATCGAATAGATTCACAGTTCATTGTTACAAGATGTTTCCATCAATCTGCGAATATGTTGGTTCGTTGAATTCTGTTCGAGGGCATTGATTGACGATATACATATATTTACACGAGCATCGATACGGGCCGGAACAACATCATCCTTTACTCTAAATGGTAAATTGTAAAAATACTTATGTACATACGAGTACATGCCTAGTTCATTTTTATACAAAACAAACATTTCTTTAACCATATAACGATATCTATTGTTCATCCAAGAAGGTAGATGGTCAAGCAGTTAAGTCTTTAGAGAGGTCAGGATGCAACCGCGTCTAAAACGCCAGGAAAATTATATTTTTATCATCTACTCGTATATGATGTTCTATCCTCTCTACAGTACAGTTCAGAATAAGGCTACACATTTCATTATCCCCTCACAGACTTTCAATGGATTATATTTTTCCATTTTGGTAGCGTATGATATGTTCATCTATTTTCGTAGATTTTAATCCAGATGCATTGGTTCGCCCATATGAAATTGATTTTAAACTGTCACGTTGTATTATACTTTTTATAAATAATACTGTATTAACAGTACAATATTAAACTCGGTGACCACGGACCAACCACGAATTGTTACATGATTCAAAACGTTCGAGATAAAATAAAATCTGTATTATTTATGAGAAAAGTATATGAAATCGATATGTCTGTAATAAAAAGTTTGATTATAATACATATAGAGATATATACCTATGGAAGACTATCCTATTGATTTATTTTAATGATGTTTAGAACTAGGAACTCACAGATATCTAGGTACATATCGCACCATTAAAATAAAAGAGTCCTTTCATGATATAGGTAAACTATTTATTTATGGGTCGGTTCTGTATATAAGTTATTCTTTTTGCTCAATTACTTACAACTTTAGATGTCAGGAGAAAATACTAAGCAAAAGAAAAAGACAGTTAGATGCAGTTCGTTCGTCGATCGTTTCTGCAATCAAAACAAAAGGTAGCTGCGATTAGAATTCTTAATAAGATGCACCGTTCTGTTTGGTGTTTTTACACCAATTTAAACAATCAGTAACACAAATTCTACTTATAATATAAAATACTAAATACTCGTTCTACCGTCCCTTGTCAACCTCTTCCAGTCACATGTGGAGAAAATAATACACGTGTACAGTACACGCAAATAAATCAAAATTAACGAAGCGAAATTTTATTTTTCATTTGGATATAGACTAAGAACGTAACGTAGAAATGAAAGTGACACAACCTATTTTACGCAACTCTTATTAAATACTCATCGACTTTCTGTGGTTCACGCGGTGTGTTAGCCAAAGCATTAAAGTTCATCTCCATTTCCTCTCTTCCCTCCTTCATACCCACAAATTGTCAAAGTCCTTAAACTTAAAATTAAACTTGAGATACCGAAAATAAACTTAAAGAACGGCCTTTTCATCGCTTTGTAGAGGATAAAACGGTTTTATTAGATTTAGCATAAAAACGCGCGGGAAAATGTCATTCAGGAGTAAAAGGGATAATAAAATTCACAGACAAATACTTGAGATTTCCTTAACACTTTCAATTTTGGAAAAGAAATTGAAAATAATCTCATATTTTTTTTGTAGCCTATGCCGTGTAGTGTAGTGGAGGGGAGACAAAGACTACATCGTTCCAATTATTTGTACTACTTCTTTTACTGCATTCACATTTATCAATCTAGCATCGTCGGATATTTCACTACATAAAATCATTAATTGTACTCCCGATCAGCCGATAGACACCCATTACAAACCATTTTAACTTGTTTTTATAGCCTTATGTGTGTATACCTAATGACGTGCCTACCCAAGCGTGGAAGGGATTAAGTAATACCTAACACAGATCAAAACGAACATCGATGAAAACGGTTTTAATCCCCGACTAACCCCAATGCACTTTATGTCATGTAGCGCTAAATAAATGTTTGAAACACTAACATACGGTTTTAAATTACAATTGTAAGAGTTATATTTAAACTGCTTTCCTCACATGTAAGAATTGGATCCACAAGACTAATTAACTTTTCATAAGGATTTTATGCGATTTCATGATTCTTCTAGGCGTCTTTCAATACTTTGCTCCTCTGGAATATCTTAAATATATAACCTTACTAATGTTTACTTACGTCATTTGTACCTAACTATTCTTGAACCACATTTCAGCGAAATGTTCTTCGTATAGATTTATTGATAAGTCCAATTACCTTTACTATTATGCGAATAATATATTAATAAACTTGTTTGTTTTTATTATTATGATATGTTTTTTTTTGTAAGTATGTAAGTATACTTCGCCTTTGAATAAATAAGGTGTGGAATACGTGAAGTAATACTAAAAGCTTTACTGACCTATTGAATAGTAATTTCAAATCGAAAAAATTGTTCAATGGGCCAATATTTCATTTTTATTCCGTAGTAGTTTTGACTTGATGGCAGACTAAAGTACGACCGTTTTCATAGAAAATATGCCCCTCAGCTTTTCATATAACTCAAATAATGTGAGATTTAATTCAAGACTTATCATGAATTCTCACTGAAACGGTTATTTATTCATGCATCCAAGGAATCGTGACTTTTCCTTATTGAATAGGGGAACTAGGGTCGAGAATATTGAACTGAATTTCAGGATCATCCTCGTAAAATCATCATAAAAATATAGCATGTATGTTGGCGCAACCAAAGTAGATTGAATTTGAATTGATCATAGGTAGAAGGTATTGTTACTCAAATATTCCAGTTTTTACGCGAATATAAAATGCAGACATAAAAACAGTACTTACCTACTTATGTAATCCATAATCATTAAAAATTATGTTTGTATATTCTTGTATGTGAAATAAACTCAAAATCCAATATAATGATTTTATTGAAATTATAAGTTTTATTTTTTCATATGCTTGCTTCCATGCCGGTCTGGTATTGAACTAAAATGGGTACATTTCATATAACAGATGATTTCTTCCATGCATATTGTAAAAGTTAATCAAAAAAAAGCAGAAGGGAGTATCTTGTCACTGTCTGAATCAAAATTCCATTATTAAGCCATCTAGCTCAACATGGCTATAGTATTTTCGAGATTTCTGGCTCTAAGTTTCCCTTATTTACTAAAGTCTTATGTATTTTTCGCAGATTTCCCAAAAACCAGTTCAAGAATTGTATCTATTCTGGGTCTATTCGAGCTGTCTATTGGTCGAACGCCGCGTGCTGACGGCGCTTCGGAGCTTGCAGCGGCGCGGTTAGCGGTGCGACATGTCAACGAGAGGGGACTACTGCCAGGATATAAACTACAGCTCATCACTAACGATACTGAGGTGACGTATGTTCTTTCCTTCACAGATAATGGACACAATGGGAATTTGGCTCTTGTCTATCAACAAGAGAGGTCTACTGTCAAGGTACGGAGGAGAAGTGTGTTCACTTCTCTTTTCTTACACATGTATTATTATTTGATAACTCATTTAAATACCGTTTGGATAGAACTACTTACAAAATTAATTATGATGCAAAAATTTAATGGTCTCTGATTTATCAAATATTGTGTAAACTTTTGGTAGGTACTTAATAAATAAGTTTTTTAAATGTAAAATTTTCATACAGTGCGACCCAGGCGTGGGCGTGGATCGCTTCTTCCACGCGCTATACACCAAGAGATCTTCTCGGGTGGTGATGCTGCTTGGAACTGCATGCTCGGATGTCACAGAAAGCATCGCCAAGATTGTGCCGTATTGGAATATTGTGCAGGTATACTTCTAAATAAATATCTTTTTTTCTCTTGGAATATAGGTGTATCTTTTTCATTTATAGTTGTTGTAACTGTTTTAATCAATTATTATTTAAATCCATAAAAGCATATCAAATATTTTAATCCCATGAACATAAAAACCTGTAAGTGAACGTTTGCGTTTGTCTTTTGTCATGAAATTGAACGTGATTTGTTATCTGAAGCCCTTATATTGGCGATGTCTCAGCAACCTGTCACGTGCAGATGGGAAAGGGAATCGTGAAATTCCATTTAAATCCTTATACTAAACTGGTCTTTAGATTTAATCGCTAAAGAGTCCTTTGGCCATGACAAAAACCAACATGGGGATTTCTTTGTGTAAGCAAATACCTTCCTACATTCTTCCTCTAGGTATAAAAAATTGCAGATTACATATACTATAATGACATTTAATATTGACTTATTACATTACTTTTACCTAATACACCTCTTGATAAAAACTTGATGAATCTTTCAACTTTAAATGTTATCATGTACAACAGCCCGGCAGATTAACCTGACCTTTTTGAATTTTTATAATATCATAACTTACAGGGAAGTTATGATATTATAAAAATTCAAAAAGCTTTTATTAGTCACAAGCATTATTTGCCCGTCCTTTAAAAAGTAGATAAACATATGAATTAAGAATTATATTTCATAGCCTTTTACATCCCTCCTCCGGTTGATTGGGCAAGCGGCCAACTAATTAAAGCCTGTTTGATAGCGGGTCTCGGCGGAAGCACTACTGAGCCGACAGCTACCCGCATGAGCAGTCGGCTCTTCTGTGTTCTGTGGCAAACATAATATACAGGTCGTGTGCTAAACCAGATGACTTTAATAGATAAATGCCAAAACAAATCAGAGCTGTTTTTGCAGTAGATATTAGCGTAGTCGTCAACATTTTTGCGGTACTTTATTTAATGCAAGCTCCGCTGTGCAACTAACTAGATTTGAAGTCAAAGTGCTGGACGGCTGAAAGATTGAGATTCAGATAGTGACAAGTTGCAAGTCCATATTTAAAAACAAGAATATCAAGTTTAGGAGCCTTTTCCTTGATTAAATTTTACAATCTGCTCGGAAATAGAAGCAGCTGGCACAAGCTAAACTTCGCTACCAGGCTAGCATTGTAAGTATTTGAAAAACAAGAACATGTAATCACATAACTAAGAATCCTCACTTGTCTACTACTTATGTAGATATTGTACTCGTACAAACAATATAGAGTGATTTGAGTGTCGCTCTCGACTCAACTCTCACGCGCTCCTTGTCTAAAGAAGTTAACAAGATGAGACAGTTACGTGATTTATTGGTTAAAATGCTCGCTTCTTGATTGTCTGAAGAATAAATAAAATTATTTCCTTCTTTTGTTTTTTGCTATCTATAATTAACAGCTTTTACCTGCGTAAAATTATAATTCCCGCTTTCCTGTTCCTGCACTTTTTATATTAATTTCTGATTAGTATTCATTAAAATTTCATTATATACATACAATGTGTTCAGCGGATTGGCTGTTTAAGTGTTACAGAAAGACTTTCGCATTCATATTATTTGTATATGAACATAAGTGTGTTTTGCAGTGAAGCAAAGAGGATGTAGTGACCAAAATTGTAAAGAGTATGTAAGGCAAAAATGAGGGCAGATAGACAAAAAACATTTATAATCCAGAAATGACTGAACAAGGGGAACGGAGCCGGCCTCGTCAAAGATTCAAGGACCAAATTTCGGATGTCTTAAAAAAGGGCGATCTTAGGAATACTACCCGTAATCATAGAACACGAATAAAAAGAGATTGAGGATGAGGCAAGCGAGATGTGAAGGTATTATAGCAAATGGAACTTTATTGTCTCTGCCTACTCCCATGTGACGTGCGCTTCGCTCGTAGTTATCCAAAGTGGACACGACCGGGAAAAACGCCAGAAGGATGATGACCTAGTTACCAGTGCAAAATCAACCGGGAGAACGCAAAGCAAATACTGCCATGGTCACAATTTCTCAAACGTTCTAATATATTTTTGCGCCCTACATGTTGGAACTGCATGAATACTAAATGCTCGAATCCGTGTCAAGAGTTTCGCATTCGCACATATGGAGTTTAAATTTGATGTTTGTAATTAGAACATGCGTTTATTTTTTATTTTATAATTATTCGGACCCATATTTATTTATCGTTGTCTTATAACTTAGAAGTCTTTATTTTAGCTAGCGACTAATCATTAAGTCATTAAGATGAAAGTGGCCTTCGATGTACTGACTATCCACGCTCTAAGGTAGAAAAACGTGATAATTATGCGTTCTTTTCCTTATTTTATATTAGACTAAAGAGGCAAGTGACTTATTCGCATAGCTCTAACCAGACAGTTCACAGAATTTTGACATAGTTACAAACTCACTTGGGAGCAAAACCTTTAAGTTCGAAACCAATAAGTACTTAATGAAAGGGGTTATATGATTGCAGAGTTGTAAATAACTTCAAGATTTGAGAGTTGAAGACCAGGACCAGACAGGCGCCTAGAGCGTAGAAATCGGAAAATTATTCTGATTTGTATGGATAGTATCGGCCTCACGGGTAATATAATATTATAGAGATCTTGAAGATTTTTTCTTATATCGAAGTTTCATACCATGGAAAATATTAATTATCTCGGGTCGAACCTCTCTTCCTCCAAAATAACAGTTTGATTAATTCATATTACGTTTTCATCAAATATTAATATTGGATTTCTGAATTTTCGCTACCATTATTCTTGAAAGGACAGTCTGATGAGTTATTTTTAAATAAAAGAGACTAACTTACTTTCAACTGTTTTACGAATACGTACATAAAATTATATCTTCATTATGTACTGAACTAGCTGTGTACCAAAGCTGTACGTACAATCAAACAATTCTGGAATGTTGTGATATAAAAGAAGATAATATAGTAATAGAAGTAGAATTTTGGTCATGAGGAGAGGATGAATGAACGCAGGTTAGGAATATGTGAATAGAAACTATGAAAGAGTAAGGCTTAGACGTACCTTGATCAAATCGGGAATGTCCTGGCGAGAGGCCATCAGTACCTAGTCAAAAGCAACTTTAACTTTGCATGAAGTAAGTTACGAGTACGAATGCTGACGAAGCATAAACTAAGTTTGCAGGGATCCCATGCGTGATTATATGTGTGTTTTCTTATATCGTATTCTCATGGGAAGTCGTTCATAACCTTGCGTCAAAATAAAGTGCGATGCCTGTAAGAGTATACCATTAGAGCTGCCAAATCCCCATGTGGATTGTGCGGTGTTTATGAAACAAGGTAGACATCCCTTTTGATTTCCTCTACCTAAAAAGAAACTGCGGAGCACGGTTCGAATAAATCCTTCTTTTTAGGTAAGGTTTACGTCGTTAAATTTTTAATCCGCGGCTTCTTCTATTCACATTGTCTTATATCGCAAGTCCAGCTTAATAGTATTTGATGTCCTATTACTCCTAGCCATGAAACAGAAATAAATTTATTTTCAAAATAGGATACAACAACACAACATTTAATTACACCTAGGTACTACCACTTCCACAGCGCAAGTATTGTAGAAGAATGTATACAAACAAACATACTTTCCCATGGAGAATCCAGATCGAACCGGGATCTTGTCTTTGTTGTCAAAGCATACTCCCAGTTGCATTCCTTGCAATCAGCTTCAAATTTGCCTTGAGAGTAAACCTAATGTAAGCAATGCCGCCTTTAAGCATTGCCGAGATGGCTTGGGAACACTATTAACCGGGGCTCGCATGGCATGCGTATTAATCGCGCGGTAAACTATCGCTGTCCCGCTTTACGTCATAATAAAAAGCGAAATAGGGATAGATTATTTCAAAATTTCTATGTACCCGATCACCATTACGTCTCGCGTACACGTACATAATCATACAGCCAATCATCGCTGAATGGCAACCTGAGTCTTTAATCCGGACAACGACATAATAAAGTATTGAGTCTATTTTTTTTTCCACCAGGTATCTTTCGGCTCCACATCACCGGCTCTAAGCGATCGTTCAGAATTCCCGCTGTTCTGCCGGACTGTTGCACCGGACTCTTCGCATAATCTGGCTAGGATCGCATTCATCAGGTATACAATAAAACATGTTGACTTAAATAAGGAAATTTTAATTCAACAGGCACAAAAAAAAATTACGTCAATACTAAATAAGAGCCTGATAATTAAGCACTTTAAGACTAATATCTATATACATATAATATATAGTATATCTCGCAAAATACTTTGTAGTATCATTTAAACTAAAATTGTATTATTAAAAAAAGCCAAAATCAGGAAAATGTCGTTATTAAATCTGTGTTGGTGATTTATTCTATCGCCTTACTTTTATGCATAAGTTGTAAAATAAAATTTTCGTTCACAAAAACGTTTCGTGTAGGTATTTTAAATCTTTGTCATAAGCAGGAATTTAAAAATAACAATACAAAATGACATTATTTGACACTGAGCATTTCCCAAATGTTTTTACAGTCATTTTTCAGGTTGTTACCTACATGTTTCATCGGCCTCTCTTCTCTTTGTAATAAAAAAGTATGGAGTACAAAACAACTGAAACCAATGACAATGAAAAGGTCACTCGTATCCATATTGTTTTTCATGTACGTTCACAAACGCAAAAAAGCGGGATACTCAAAAACTGTTTGTGAATTATTGTTTGAAGTTCCTAACAAAGCCGGTATGAGGAAAGTACCTGCAAACATGATCCTGGACTCAGAACAGATGTCCAATACGGCAGTGGGCGGACAAACATGGAGGGTGCAAAATTAATTATGATTCAGTACAGTACTTTGATTATCCATCCCGTTTGGAGTAACGTCTATTTCCATTCTATCCATAGAAATATAAATGCGAAAGTCAGCTATAGCTAGCATAGTTCAGGAGTTAATACACATACAGGTTAGCAACCTGTCATTATTTGAATTTAAATTTTATCATTAAGCCAAACAGCTAAAAGTGACCTATCAGTATTTTTAATACTGTTGGCTCTGTCTACCCCAAAAGGGACTTACATGTGATTATATGTATGTTAAAATAATAAAAAAAATATTAAGATTGCGTTACTTTCTCAACGCTATCAAAATACCAATACTTACTGCTTCATAAAGTGTCGGAACAAACTCCACTGCGGCGATTCAACGCCGTTAATTCACAAAGATAATCATATATAGCGTGGATAGAATACACTGTAATGTTAATTAATAAAAAATATATTGAGATTGAAAAATTTCATTTCAGTTTCCAGAAAGCTGACGGTGGCAGAATTAGGACGTTATTATTAATTACACTTAGCAATTTAGGAATGCGTAAAATCAAAAACATGACAAGTACGTGCCGGGACTGTCGCGTGACGCGCGTTATGGCAAGATAACTAATTTGCATAAAATGCAAAGGCTTTCCTTATATATAACCCAGAAAAAATTATTACTGTAGCAACTAAGTATACAATGTTCAAATCTTTCTCTTCGTGATAGTTTCAATTTTCTACTATCATACCTGTGAAAAGAGTAAAAATTATAGAGGGAATATCCTCTATAATTTTTACTCTTTTCACAGACTGAGATCCAGACTGTATATCAAAAACACTCACAATAATTTTGGAAGACCTATATCTAACTAATCGAAATAAAAGCCTGTGTGCATGCAAAAGACTGATTGAGGTAGCCTCGAAGTAAGTTCGAGACTTGTGTTACGAGATACTAACTCAACGATACTGTATTTTATAATAAATACTTATATAGATAAACATCCAAGAACCAGGCCAATCAGAAAAAGTTCGTTTCTCATCATGCTCTGGCCGGGTTTCGAACCCGGGACCTCCGATGTCACAGACAAGCGGATTACCGCTGCGCCACAGAGGCCGCCAAAAAATGCAGTAACGTTGACTGACATTACAGGAAATTCGGCTGGGACACCGTCACCGCGTTCTCTCAGAACGAAGAAACGTATTCTCTGTCTGTCAACGAGCTGGTAACCCAACTGGAATCCGCTAACATCACCTGCGCAGCCTCCATCACCTTTGCTGAGACCGACTTCAAACAACAACTTCAACAACTAAAGGTTAGAGTCGGAATTACAGTCAGCATAGCCTAGTCTACATACATATAATCGCGTATATGTCCTTTGCGGGGTAGACAGAACCAACAGTCATGAAAAAACTGAAAGGGCACGTTAAGCTGTTTGAGTTAATGATAGAATTCGGAATTAAATAATGACAGGTAGCATATCGTCTAAAAGAAGAATCCCAAGGTTATTAGCCTATCCCTTCGTCGCCTTTGACGACACCCATAAGAAATTGAGTGGTCCTATCCTGCGGGGAGCGTAACCGAAAAAAAAGAAGTATGGGAAAAGGAAATGGATTAAGATTATTCATGGCTACACGACCGTATAACTAGGCAGTTTAAAAGAACTCACTTACATCCACAATGCAGAAGAATTCCTCGCAGTGAGGCTGACCAGGGCCCTGGGAGGCTTCCAATTTCTGCCGACCGGCTATTACAAAGTTCTTGATAACTCGGATTACACCAATTGTTTATACTTGCACTACACAAATCGAAGTACTTAGTACCTACTTATTTGACTAGCGACCAAAGAAAACTTATAAAATAACATATTACCCGTATATTAAAATTATACATTACTACAGTTTCTATTTCAGTCATCGAAATCATTCGTTGAGACTCAAACTACATACCTATTGACTGTACTGTAGAGAAAAAAATGTACTATAAATCCAGTTTTTGATTTTCACTAAGTATTTTAGAACTCACGAACTCACGCTGATTTCCAGTAGAAGTCCCTATTTTCTGTCATTTCCTTTAGATGCTGTTTTTATGGAATTTATATCAAAAGCAAGTAAAATTTCGCGAGAAAAATTAGGTAAAGGAAGCCTTATTAAGAAGTTAAGTAGAGTTCCATCCTATAAAGAGATCAAGTGGATGCACTTAACTTTACTTAAAATAGCTAGTTTATTTATCGTCTGAGACTAGACTCGTCTGAGTAATTAGTAGTTCTGGAAAAAGTTTATATTCAAAGGGTTTTGTAACTTGTAAATATTATACAAAAGTTTCAGAAGTCAAATGCTAAAAGAACTTTGCGCATTCTAAGTAGCGACTTTTGTCTGACCTGCGTGACCCTTTAAAGGCATTGAATCCCTTATTTCTATCAACTTTTCGGATACATTTACTAATACGGTAAATATTTATGCTTTTGTTACTGACAATCATACATAGGACAGTACCGATCTAAAAGAGTATTAAAATTTTACTCAACTTTGCTACGCGATTTCGCGTTTCTTCGAATAGGTGGATTCTATGTTAAAAAGTTTAAGAATAGATTTTTTTTTAATCTGCAGCAGCTGGACACACACATAATCATCGGCAGTTTCTCCCAGGAAATGATACCGAAGATATTTTGCGAGGTGAGTTGCAATATTTCTCATGTTATTTAATACCCATCCAAACTTGGACGTTGTTGTTTAACGTATTTACGTTATTTGTCTGTTGTAATTTGTAATTGCATTTTTATCATACATCAGTAAAATACAATCGCCACTTGTAAATAGTCTCAATTTTAAAATGATGGAATACAATTACCAAGCGAAAGAAAGCGACGTACGAGCTACGTAATATGAAAATTGGTTACTTAATTCTAGGGTATCTAGTGAGGGACAAAAATTAGAGAATCAACCAAAGTATACGGAAGAGTAAGGTCTCAAAGGAAAGGGTGAAAATTTTAAGATTAAGCAATCTTTCTTTTAATGAAAAGGCGAAGGGGTAAAATTAAGGGGCAAATTAAAATTTGTCGAGCAAATAATCTTGAAAAAACCAACAACATCAAAAAAACACCTTAAAGTACCTAATATGAAGAATGAGTAAATTTCACTCATACAGACACAAATTTAATCAATAAAGCCATTTATAGCTTATTCTTGATTTAGTCTTTTAGTTGATAAAATTAATTCGAAGCCCGAATCCGCTTTTAAGACTGTACACAAATGACTCGTTTGCTTGATTTCAACGGGATTTTCGGAAATTCATTTTAAAATTTTTAAACATTTTGCCCTTACGTCACTTAATAGGACATCTATTCCTGACATGGAGTAGCGAGTCAGGTAGTAAAATAATAATTAAAGGTACTTTGTCCTGGCACTGACAAAAACAAACAACTAATATTCTCTACCTTTTTTACCCTTGCCCTTTTTAAATTGGATCGTCACTCTTAATTTTTTGCTACACTTAAGTGTTAAGCAAAAAATTAAGAGGAGTGACGATCTCAGATAAAGTTATACTGTTGTCAATTCGGAACATCTTCAAGATGTTATCAAATACAGATCTCTTAGTGTTATGAGCTGTACAAGTTTCTTGGGAGCTGAATTAATTGAATCCTACTATTAAAACGCATTTTCCTTCTGTGTTTAAGGCTTTCAAACTAGGCATGTTTAAAGCTTAATATGAGCGGCTGGAAGCTATTTTAAGTGCGGCCCTAGTACACCACAGATGTTAAAGTTTTTAACCTATACCTACTATTCTAAGACCTCGACTACTTTACACATTTTCTTACTCTCTGTAAGACAGAAAAAGCGTGTGAGGACCTGAGTTATGAGTGTCTTGAAGCTAGTCTAAGAAGTGGTGTTAATTAACAATTCTCATCTTGACTATTTTGTGACCTTGTATAGCCACTCTTATAAACACATTTCTTTTGTCTTTAAGGCATTCAGACTAGGCATGTTTGGAGCTGAATACGCATGGTTGGTGGCTGGCGCACCCCCGAGGGTCAAAGGGAAGACTCCATGTACCAAAGCTCAGTTAGCTAAAGCTCTTGAAGGGCTTGTCACAGTCACCACGTATAGAGGAGTCGGCGACGTGACGTCTTATTCTGGACTCGTAAGTACGTTTATAAATTTATGAGCAGCTAATTCGGAACCATTTTATTATTCCTTTTTTTTAAGGATTTCGTAGTCTAAGTTTTCAAATGCATCAATGCAAATATTATGTAGGGACGTACTGAACTACAATAAAAATAACTGGAATTCTTGTCATTTCTGTCTGATCTGCCGACGTTAAACATACCTACATCAGTTAATTTACATCTATTAAGTATAGATAAGTTGAGCCTGGCTTGACGTCGTTCAAGATGATATGTATGTATATGCGTGCCAATGGTCTAAAAACTGAAGGCGCCGCAGACAGGACAAAGTGGAAAGAAAAATGTAGGAAAGCGAATCCCAATTCCCGAAGCAATATGATGGAGGGTGCAACTGTAGGTATATGATAAATAGGTATAGCGAATAATATTTACATTCACATCTTTAGCGAAATTCACACTCAATAAAGAAAGCAAAATGGTATTCTTAATTTATTTATGGTGTGAATACCAAATGTCAACATTCACAATTTAGGACATGCCAATATAAAAATTTTGGTCGACCAACTTATAAAATATTATTGGAAAACGAATAGGGTATGTAAAAAATTTGTACAAGTACCATTAAAGTTGTGTAGTTGATCCCCGCAAAATAACTTTATTTTATTAGTGATGGACAACTATGGGCTAATTAATATTCGTGTCGGACATATTTGACCGGTTTCCGTTGTTCACCGATATTTATTTTAAATTAAGCTTTTTAATTTTATTCAGTTTTGTCGAGCTTAAACTGCCATCATGTTTTAAAATTCCAGTATTGTTTATATAATAAATATTACCATAAAAAATCATTAAAACAAAATACAAAATCACAATTACATTTACCCAAATACACATTAACCTATAAATGTTCCATAAATCATCTCTTCCGTAAATCTTCTCTTCCGTAAATAATCTCTTCCGTAAATCATTGTGTGTTCTTAGATTTGGGTAGAGCAGAGTTCGTTGTTCCGTAAATTATTTGTTCTCCATCACATAGCATTGGATTATTAGACCCAAGGAATACACGCTAATCTCAGTTATATCTTTAAAGAGAAGCCTGGGGTGCGCTTTTTGACCATGAAATAAATACATATAAATATATAAAATAAAACTTTTAATAATTTGGTTAACTACCTACAATTTCATTAAAATGGTCGGTGGCAGAGAGATTCGTAATTATCCCTAATCCCAATCCAACCCAACTCAAATAAATCATTCAAACTAATTGCAGACTGAAATTATATTCAAATATTTCCCGAACTTTCAAAAGATGTGTTATCCTGGTCATTAATATGCATTTAGTCATCATAGTAGTGTTTACAAACCCGAACATTGGTCACACATCTACCTATACAAATCCAGGCCGTGAATCGGTAATAACCGATAAAAGCTTTCACTTTACCAGACTATTTTGTAGAGGAAAAAGGTAATTATTGAAATAAAATTTTGTATTTAAAAAAAATATGTATAATAAATATCTTCAAAGTAAACATTTATTTGGTAGTTAAAAAAAGAGTTAAAGTAAAATTCCTTCTTTTTTGTTTTACTTTCCTAAGTAAACCTTATGTTCTGGATGCAAATCTTGAACAACATTACTAAGGAAAGATAAGTATATTATTTGCTAAGAGATGTAATAGAATTTCAGATTGAGATCAGAATTCCACAAGCTTGCCGGTTTTGCGAAGGAAACTTTTGTATAAAGGTTTCTTTTGATTGATGAATTTCTGTCTGGAGAAGAAACCTCGGACAATGCATAAATGATACATACTGACACGAAGTCCGACATTTTTAGCTATAAAACACATATTATTACACGAGCAACACACCTTTACCTCGAAAGAGAATTAGGATCGGATGAATAAAAGATGAGTCGAGGTTCTGTTTGCCGAGATTCGGTGTACCTGCGTAATGTAATATAGGCTGATGGTTTAGGACAGAATTTGCCTGAATTCCAACTTAATTGCTACTCGCCGAGTGCTAAGAGCTCGCTACTCGGTGTGAGTAAGTATGGTAGTCAGTTTGTTACCGCTTCTTCTGCACTGACGCCTTGGAAGCGGCAGTAAACTTAGTTTTTAAGTAAGTTATTTGACGTCAACCAAGTTGTTAAACCATACGACAATTATTAAGCGATATAATAGTATCCTATAATAATGAATAAAAAATTTTGAATTTTGAATTTTTATGCCAGTCGAACTTGAATCAGCGGCTTAATGTCTTCGCCTGTTTATTAACACACAGTTACAAAGAACAAGACAAAGTAAAAAGTAAGTATTAAAAAAAACACTTTTTTAGCAGCCCCATGAGAAAGTAAAAAAGGCATTTATTTTACACCATATCAGTCCTTTTAACTTTACTTCCAGACAAACGAAATGTTCTACCGTGATATGAAGAGTGCCGGGGTGCCCGTGTCGCGGTACGCCCCTCAGACCTACGACGCGGTCTGGGCCATAGCTCTGGCTCTAAGCAATGCTGAGAACAGTTGGAGAAGCCTAGAAACTGATGACACCAATAGCACTTTACACAAAGGCGGTTGGAAGCTGGGCCTCGCGCATTTCGATTACGACAGAAAGGACATGGCTGATGAGTTTCTGTATCAATTGGGGAATTTAAGTTTCTACGGAATTTCAGTAAGTTATAATTATCATTATTTTCCCGTGTAGATTGTAAAAGGAAAGGCTAATAAACTTGGAATTCTTATTTTAGGCGATCGGCTAGCAACTGTCACTATTTGAATCTCAATTTCGATAATTAAGTAGATACTCTAAGCAATTTCGTCATTATGCCATACAGTTGAACGTGGCCTTTGCGTCTTTTTGAGACTGTTGGCTTTATCTATAAAGGTGCTGACAGAAATGGATAAACCATTGCCATAAAATATTGGGAAAGATTTTCAACATTCCAACAACTTTCAAAGTACTTAATTTTAGAATCCTACCTAATCACTTGATACAATAATCTAACAGGAGTTAACTGTAAATATTTTATGAAATAATAATAAACTTTCCTAAAAAATTTCGTCAATCATAAAAGTTAACTTATATGATTGACTTAACTTTTATGATTAATGTAGATACGAATTATGTAGATTTTTTACCAATTTACAGGGCCCTGTATCATTCAACGGCGCTGATCGCATTGGGACATCAGCGTTTTATCAAATTCAAGGTAAGTAAACAATAAACTAAAAATCTATTTTAAGATCATTGCAAAGACCCAATGTTTGTCCATGTATGTACATTATGTGGTACAACTAATTGTGAAAACCAGTATTGATCTATGAAGAAAACGGCGAAAGTAAGTTCCTTACGACTTTCGACTTTCTGTTTAATACAAATGGAGTAGATAGGTTCCTATAAATTAAAAAAAGATAAGGGTAGACATAGTATGGATAATAGTATATAAATAGGAAAGATCTCTAATAAAACGTTCCTTTGCAGGTGGCCGTCCAAAACTAGTGGGCCTTTACACCCACGGTCGAGAGATATCATGTTCGGAATGTACTCGTGCCCAATGGGGAGGCGGAGTACCGGTGGCTAGGAGGCTGCTGGTCTTAAGAGTGGACTCTGTCTGGGCTCCAGCCAGACTGGCCGTGGCAACAATGGCTGCCGCTGGAGTCGCTTTGGCGTTCGCGTTTTTGGCATTCAACTTGCATTATAGCAAAAGACGGTAATTGATATCAACTAAGGCTAACAGTAACCTTTGAGTCCTGACACTATCGATCGTCTACCCCGTTAGGGATAAAGGCGTGATAATTATGTAGGAAAATCATCACCCCGATCAAAGCTTCGCGATGATTTTAAACACCGTAGGATCAAGTTACATAATTAATTGATAGATAGGATTTCGACGAAAATTCACCAGAGCCGAGAAATGAGCCTCTACAATAAAAATTAAAAAAAGATAAAATCGTAATAACTTACGTTTTTTTTACCTATATATACAGTATTAAACTATTGAACCATATTTTAGTTAATATAAATATTGATTTATCCCCACAGGTCCATAAAGCTGTCATCGCCTCGTCTAAACAACATGACGCTGATTGGTTGTGTGCTGGTCTACACTGCTGTCGCCCTGCTTGGTATCGACAACGCTACTCTACCGTCTTTCGTTCCTTTTTCGGCTATGTGCACAGTGAGTATTCACTTTTTCTAAGGGTGTTCAGAATATAAATAGGGGAAGTTTTGGTAAAGGTTGAGTAAACACTACTTCAAATCAAGACAACAAAACCAAACTTTATTTGAAATTACTTAATTGTACTTACATGTTGTTTTGTACTATTTGATATAATACATCTGAAAAGTACTTAAATGGGTCGCCTGCATATTAGGTACTTGCATTGCTTGTGAAGCTGTCCAAAGAGTGATATGCCTATCTCATTTTAAATTTACAAAGTTGCTTCTATAACTTTCATCATGTTTTTTTTTTCACATCTCCAAAATTAATCAGTCCCACTTATTTACAGGTGAGAGTATATATCCTGTCAGCTGGCTTCTCATTGGCTTTTGGATCTATGTTTGCCAAGACATACAGGGTGCACCGGATATTTATTAGGTGAGTAAAAATTAAATTCTAATAAAAAAACATGTTTCACCTGTAATTTGGACTTGAAGCCCTGCAGTAAATTAACTGTAATTTAGTTAATTAAGTCGGTAATGGTAACCAGGTATGCGTTGGTTTAAGAATTGACAAAAAAATTGTACGGACGGCTACTTTATGGGCCATCACATCACATCTATCGACTTAGTGCCCAAAATGGTTTCTTACTGAAATGCGATTATGTAGTCACCATGTTGTTCCCAAAAGACTTACCTTCAACCAAGTAACATACTCAAAACACAACTTCTAAACATAATGTCACTGTAATAATATTAAACTTTCTTTATCACAATTGCTAACAGTTGAACTAAAGTAATTTATCTTAGTAACCGAAGCGGCGTCTGCAAGACCAAGCTTCTCCAGGATACGCCCCTAATATCGCTGGTATGTGCGCTGCTTCTCATCGATGGCCTCATCGTGACTCTATGGGCGAAGTTGGATCCTATGGAGAGGCACCTTAAGAACCTCACCATTGAGGTCAGCCCCAATGGACGAAGTGTAGTTTATCAACCCCAGGTAAATATGAAAAACACTAATAAGCAAGTTTTTAAGAACAAAACATGTTTTGAACAAAATATATCTAAAAAATGTTATAAGGCACAATAGATATACATAACAATAATCAATGGTCTGTATTCAACTTAAAAACAGACGATAAATCATCAGTCCCTAAATCAGAGAATCATGTAGCGACATCGTCGTACATACAATCAGCACATAACCAGATAAGGCACACTATAAGATAAAGTTTAGAGATTAAGTTAGATAGCAAAACGCACGTCCTTTATTAGTATATAAGCAACCGATATATGTAAAATAGACACACTTAAAACCATTACGTGTTTCACTACATCTCCTTGCCGGACCATCGGCAAATTGGTGACCCCGACGAACAGCAAGCAACTGACCAAGAAGAAAATTCGTCAAAACAAAATGTACACCTCGGCACAATCACCCTGCAAATCAAGCAACAACGCACAAGAAACCTTAGAAATAGCAGCCGGTACCTCCGTTTTATCCCGCATTCCGGAGTTTTGGAGGGACCAGCCGAGACTATGGTTTACGCAGTTTGAAGCGATAGTAGCACCGCAAAAACAAGGAGATGACTACAAATATTACACTGTGACGGCCAAACTCTCAAAAGAAGAAATAATACAGGTTAGCGATATCATCACCAGCCCACCGGCAACCGAAAAATACAAGGCCATCAAGGAACGTCTAATCAATTGCTACGAAGAATCAGACGACCGTCAACTACAGAAATTACTATCAGGAATGGAGCTCGGCGATCAAAAACCTTCACACCTTCTACGTAAGATGCGAGTGCTGAGTAAGGAAAAAATCGGCGACGACACCATTAAACTCCTATGGTTGAGGCTTTTACCGCCATCCGTAACCACGGTCCTGGCTGTCACAGAAAACATGGACGTCAACAAAATGAGCGAGATCGCCGACAAAATATTAGCAAACTCACAGATTACAGAAGTATCAGCCGTGAATCAAAACAAAACAAATGACGACACAATGACGTGCATATTAGCGCAATTAGCAAATATGCGAGTAGAACTGAATGCAATTCAGCAAGGTCATCGACGCAGAGGTCAAGATTATTACAATCGTCAGCATTATCCATTAAGGTCAAGACCAAGAACAAACAGTCGGGAAAGAAGACACCTTTGTTTCTATCACGAAAAATTCAGAAAATACGCGAAGAAATGCGTAAAACCTTGTGATTGGAAACAGGAAACTAACTCAGGATATCAGGGAAACTAATTCAAGCACAGACTACGGCGGAACTCTGTGCTATCCACCCGTCCAACCGCCTCACTATTACCGACCGAAAAAGTGGTATTAGATATTTGATTGACACGGGAGCAAACATATCAGTTATAAGCAAGCCACAGAGTCACATAATCGCGCAAAGCGAACCTTATACACTCTACGCCGCAAACGGAACAAAAATCAAGACATACGGCGAAAAAACACTTACATTGAACTTGGGACTACGAAGAAGTTTTACATGGAACTTCGTCATTGCCGACGTAACACAATCAATTATTGGAGCAGACTTTTTAGAGCATTTTAAGTTATTAGTCGACATAGCTGGTCGGAAACTAATAGATGGGGTAACTGAGCTGACAACGCCGGCAACCCTAATCACATCGACGCAGCAAACAATTCGCACTATTGACGTTGGAATCGACATACGCATCACTCAAATATTAAAAAAATACGAAGATATTACGAAACCGTCCTCACTCAGCTCTACTCCTAAACACAAGATTAAGCATCACATTATAACAAAAGGACCGCCAGTATCAGCACGCGCAAGACCACTACCCCCGGATAAATATCACATAGCAAAAGAGGAATTTAACAAAATGATGGAGCTAGGAATTTGTCGCCCCTCGGACAGCCCATGGGCAAGTCCTTTGCACATGGTGAAGAAAAAGAACGGTGAATGGAGACCATGTGGAGATTACCGTAGCTTAAATAGCACGACAGTACCGGATAAATACCCGCTTCCACGATTAACAGATTTCACCTACATATTAGAAAATAAGAAAATATTCAGCAAAATCGATATCCGGAAAGCTTACCATTGTATTCCCGTAGAGGACGTGGAGAAGACCGCTATAATCACTCCTTTTGGACTTTTTGAATTCCCTAGAATGCCCTTTGGTTTACGCAATGCAGCCCAAACCTTCCAACGATTCATGGATTCACTATTTAGAGATTTGGATTTTGTATTCATTTTTGTCGACGACTGTTTAATCGCCTCGGAAAATGAAATAACACATATTCAGCAGCTGGATACAGTTTTCAGGCGTTTACAGGAAAACGGTATTACTATTAATCTCGAAAAATGCGACTTTCTCAAAAACGAAATGGACTTTTTAGGCTATCACATAACTAGCCAAGGAATACGTCCAACAGAAGAGAAGTACAAGGCAATAGTAGAATTCCCTAAACCGAAGACAATCAAAGAATTAAGAAGATTTTTAGGCATGATTAATTTTTACAGAAACAACCTTCCACACGCCGCTCAATATCAAAATATCCTAAACGAATACCTGCATATATCAATAAAGAACGATAACTCTCCTATTCCTTGGACAACAGACGCCGAAAAAGCTTTTGAAAAATGCAAGGAAAACATTATGAACGCAGCATTGACAGTGCACCCCTCACGCACGGCCACGCTGGCACTCATGACGGACGCCAGCGCTACCTGTGTTGGCGCAGTTCTACAACAAAAAAAGGGACGCATTTGGGAACCATTAGGATTTTTTTCAAGAAAACTAAGTGATGCACAACAGAAATATTCAACGTTCGATAGAGAATTACTCGGAATATATATGGCAGTCAAACATTTTCAAAGATTGATCGAAGGAAGAGAATTCACGATTTTTACGGATCATCGACCTTTGACTTACGTATTCTCTCGAAAATCTTCACCTAACGATACACCACGAAGAATACGTCAATTAGATTTTATTTCACAGTATTCTACCAATATTCAACACATAAGTGGACGTGACAATATTGTCGCGGACACATTATCACGTATAGAACAGATAGATATGCCATCACCAATCAATTACGCTGAATTAGCAAAATGTCAACTCAGCGACCAAGAATTAATAAGACTTCGTGACAATAAGAAATTATTATTCAGAAACATCAAACTTCCGGGTTCTACGGAAAACATCAGTTGCGACGTATCTACTGGAAAAAATCGCCCTTATTTACCGGAAAAATTTCGAAGACAGGTTTTTGATGTCATCCACGGTCTAAGCCATCCTGGGAAGAAAACTACAAGAAAGTTGATAACGCAAAGATATTTATGGCCATCTATGAACAAAGACATTAACAACTGGTGTAGATCATGCATAGCTTGTCAAAAGTCAAAAGTACAACGCCACACAATATCACCGGTCGGTAAATTCATGCCATCGCAGCGTTTCGAACACCTACACATCGATATCGTCGGACCGTTACCTATTTCTCAAGGAAAACGATATCTAATCACAATTATAGATCGCTGTACCTCATGGCCGGAAGTATTTCCCGTGGAAGACATTACAGCCGAAACGGTGGCTCGCGCACTATATGAGGGATGGATTTCAAGATTCGGATGTCCAGTACGTATCACTACAGACCAAGGACGACAGTTCGAATCAAGAATATTCGAATCACTTTCACAATTTTTGGGAGTACATAGAATTAGGACAACGCCTTATCATCCACAATCTAATGGAATGATAGAAAGGTTCCATAGAACTTTAAAAGCAGCCCTCACAACCAGGGAAGCCAACGCTAACTGGGTGAAGGAAATTCCCTCCGTCTTACTCGGTTTGCGTAGCTGTGTACGGGATGACACAGGATACAGTGCGGCGGAAATGATTTACGGAACACCCATCACTCTCCCTGGAGAATTTTTTGAACCATCACACCAAAATTCAACGTACGAAGAATTCATCAAAAGTATCCAACGGGACATTACACACATGACGTCAATTCCAAAACGCAAAAAACATAGTGCAACCATTTTTATTCACCCTGAATTGAACAAATGTTCGCACGTATTTGTGCGATGCGATAGGTTAAGGAAAAGTCTGACTCCGCCCTATGAAGGGCCATTCCCAGTAATCAGCAGAACGGACAAAGCATTTATAGTTAAAATAGGAAATAAGGAAAATACAATATCCATAGACCGATTAAAACCCGCATTTACGATGAATAGCGAAACTATGTACGTGCCAATCTCAGAGAACGCACAAAACAATTCAAGCACGTACATCACGAGAACAGGACGAGCCGTCAAGCCAGTCGTACGATAAAAATAGCTGATTCAAGCAAATCATCCATATAAATACTCACGGCAATTAGAAGGAAAACATCATTCACCGTCAACAAATCAAGAATGGGCACACAAAGTTCCAAGGACCAGATCACTTACAACACGGACAACTGCCTCAACCAAAACGAGGCAGACCAGCTCAGGAGCCTCGTCTTAGAAGAACTACGATGGACGAGGAACATTGCCATCGGACAGATCATAATCTCTCTAGGAATCGCCCTCTTATACGGAATAATGAAGACGGTAGACAAAAGAATACGATCAGCAACAAAAAATAATCAGCATAAGTGCATCGGGTGACAACAAACATTTTTTATCATGGGGGGAGTATATGTAGCGACATCGTCGTACATACAATCAGCACATAACCAGATAAGGCACACTATAAGATAAAGTTTAGAGATTAAGTTAGATAGCAAAACGCACGTCCTTTATTAGTATATAAGCAACCGATATATGTAAAATAGACACACTTAAAACCATTACGTGTTTCACTACATCTCCTTGCCGGACCATCGGCAAAAATCACAAGAGGTTGTAATGTAGAGGTGACATTGAAGTGGAGCACAAACGCAATGATAATATCACAAATATGTATTAACATAATATTATTTTAAATATTCCAGATTGAAATCTGCAAATCCCAAAACACAATCGGCTGGATGTGTGCATTGTATGCTTACAAGGGCCTTCTCCTCATTGTAGGGGTCTACATGGCCTGGGAGACACGACACGTCAAAATTTCTGGCCTTAATGACTCGAAATACATTGGAATCAGCGTCTATTCTGTCGTCATTACCAGCATTAGTGTAGTGGTGATCGGAATAACATCAGAAAGAGCTACCTTGGCCTATATTTCAATAACTAGTTTGATACTTATAACGACAACGTCTACTTTGTGCTTGATGTTCTTGCCAAAGATTCTAGCTATAAGAAGCAAAAGTAAGTTTTATTGTTCGTCATGTTATTTCATTACACACATAGGTACCTTATCGGCACAAAACTATTATCTACGTGGAAAGGCAAAGACGACAGATTTTTTTATTTCAAAACCTGTTTCAGCTGAAGAAGATCCTGTTATACAAAGCATGGGATTAAGACTAGAATGTAAAACTAGGAGATTTGTGACTGACGAGACACAGGAATTGCGCTTCAGGATAGAGATTCAGAACAAGGTTTACAAGAAGGAAGTGGCAGCCCTGGACAAAGAAATAGGCAGATTAGAAAAGCTCCTAGCAGAACCCCTCGAATCACCTAGCAGCTCTTCTATCGCATTGCACAGACGAGTAAGTGTTAAATCTTTCTAACGAGACCACAAGAGGAACCTTTTATAATCCTGTCCTTGAGTTTATAAGAATAAGATTATCATTGTGCTTAATATTATTAAATTAAACTCTGCATATTTACATTACAGACGGAATTAAACACGGTTGAAGAAGAAGGAAGAAGATCTGATTCGTCGCGAAGAACGCCCAGTGTGAGCGGCGGCTTACCAATGCTACTATTATCCGTATTGCCGCCCGTCATTCCGAGAGCAAGCTGGCCCTCGGCAGAAGCTTGCAGACCTCGGAATTCTGTCTGCTTTAGCTCCCAGCCAAAACTATCCCAACGAAAATCACAACCCGCTATTGATCTCTATAACCTATGCTTAACTAGACAAGAAAACCACGGCCTACTTAGCAGAATTAAAAGCTTCTTCGGCAGCAGACCCTCAAGTAGAAAAGCGTCTACTATGTCCATATCAGACCCAACAGGCTCTGGCATCGCGGCTGCTTTAAAAATGCATTTCGGCATGATTGCTGGGCTTGTACCAGGTAGCAGAAAACACTCGATGGTTGTCTCATGTAATACTCTTAATGTACCTAATCCGGAGTCGAGGTTACGTCGGGAATCATATGCAAAGAGTGGACCTATTATATGCATAACAGATGACGAGCCATCTTGCTCGAACTATCAACCAGATAGACGTATCTCCTCTGGCACAAATAAATATGTCGCTGAACCAGAAACAAGAGTAAATTTTGTATTGCCAACCATTCACAAAAGGCCTTCATCTCATCAAAATTCTTGTGAGAAAATAAAGGGATCTCCTCGATTTCCCCACAGGATAGCTCCGTCTACATCCAGTTTAACTACTTTAGATACTAGACGTAAAACAAGTACTGATAGCGTTTTTAGTATATCTAATAAAGTTTTCGATGAACAAAGAAGGTATAGTCATCAAAATGTAAGTAACCAAGATCAGAAAAGTAAAACTATGCTGGAAAGTAAATGGAAAAGTACTGAAAATCCACGGCCTGGACCTTCCACAAATTATTGAGTGATTAACATCAATTTATATTATATAAGTTCTATAAATAACTTCCCAGACATACAGTCTGCATAGGACATAAATGAAAGTGTCAAATATGAAACATCAAAATTTGATTGCCGATGGATTTTTCATGAAACACATAGGTAAATTTTGAATGATTCAGCAATACTATTTTGTTGAGGGGTCAAAATAAATAACGTCAGTTTATTGGACCAAATTATGGCTATAAAATTTTTGACGATCTCAAACTGTAATAAATTGCCAACTAAGATTTAGTATTGTGATAAAATAAAATTAATCATATCAGGGTCTTTGGTGGACAGGCTGTAAACACAAAACCCTTAGTACCTACGCGGTAATTATGATAAAAATAAGTACCTAATTCTTATTGAAAATAGTGACAAATTGCTAGCCCGTGGTCTTCTGAGATATAATCTCATAAGCAGTATTAAAACAGTCAGTCTTAGTACATTTGAATGTTTTTTTAAGAAAATAAATAGCGTTTTCTTAATTGTTTACTAGTAGCCTATTTAAAAATGCGTGCCAAATTATGTTCTAGTCAATTAGAAGTGTAGATTAGTGAATTTTATATAAGTAGAAGTGTAATGTCATAATGATTTTTAAGATTTATTTATAGATATTATATTAAAAAAAAACATAAGTATAACACCAATAGGAAGACCGCCTGTCTTTTATGTAGATATCTACCTAATAATGAAATATTTCTTCTCACCTTTTTTGGTAAATTTTACAGAGACAGAAACTAAGGGACTACAGATTTGACAATTATTTTAAAGTAAAGTTTAAATTATTATAAATTCAACCGATCAACTTAAAAATTAAGTTGAGCTTAATAAAGTATAGTAGATATTCCATATTATTAATTTTGACTTAATACGATTCATTCCTTATTAAAAGCTATAAAATATTTATACTCTGCCTACTGGAAAGAGGCGTGACTTTATGTATGTATGTATGTATAAAATATTTATGGCTTTGACGACATTATGAAATTTTGTCTCCTTGTAAAACACACAAAACTGCCCTCGTACCGACGCCGTTTTTATCGCGCGAAAACTACAGCTTTTCGCACGACAATAACGAAGTCGCGCCTTCCACGCCATGGGGGCTGGTCGTTAAATTGAAGGGCTCTCAAACTAATCATAAGGTGCGTTTTAAGAAATCATGTAAAATAGTTTTCACTAATTCTAAAACTTTGAAATTATATTTTTTAGAAAGAAATTATTTATACTACGATGTGTTTTACACATTAGTGGTTCTAGAATGTGTTCAAATTTTATACCTCATAAATTATGTGTGTGTTAATCATAGAAATCGGAATAATTATGATACTTGGTATTAGGTAATAATTAGAAACCACGTTTTAAGCTACAATAAATGGGTGACTGAAGCCCGGTATTTTTGTTAACTGTAGCAAAAGATATCAGAAAACCCACAATTAGCGTAGCCTAGCAAATACCTTTCATCGCGAACACTTTTCTGTGGAGTTTCAAAGCTGTCAAATAAAACTTACAATTACGATAGGTACAATGTGGAAACGATAGGGTGATTGATAAGGCGGTGATTACCATTTCTATGATCTTACTTAGCACTTCTATGGTCTTATATTATTCCGATTTCTATGGTGTAAATGGACAAATCCCAATTAGCTCATTCCTCGTGTGAGAAGAATAAACGATGAAAATTAACTGTTATTCTTATTAACATACCTTACGAATAGTTAAGTCTATGGCTCAATGGTTACCCACTGTAATTTAATACCTTCTTCCTTTACTGCTGCTATATGTATAATACCTACTCTTTTAAAAAATAAGTATCTTGGTAAGAACTTTGATATTATTTAAATGGAAAACATTATTTTGTACGTTATTCATGCAGTTGGCGTATTTAGAAAACTGGACAGACATTATAAAATGTTAAGGTTATTTTCTAGACACTAAACAGTAACTCAGTCCTCTGTTCTTGATGAGTGGTTCCGGTTTATTATTCAACTAGACATTAACCACTAATGATATTATACAATTCTTAAACTTCAACTTAAGGTTCAAATATACCGTGTTTATACAATGCCTGCTTAGTTACTAAAAATTCATTCATATTTAATCCACAATGAAGTTAGAAGGGTCGAAAAAGGCCTGAACTGCTTCAAGAAAAGTCGTACCGTAATATGTAGCCGTGTAGGTAAATGGTACGGCCGTGCCGCTTATTTGCTCGGCTTGGTGGGGGCCCCCGGATGTAAATAAAAAACATGTGCCTTCTGATAATTTAAACAGTTTAAAACGCAGAGGTGCTCATTACGCAGATAGAAATATCGGAAGAGTACTTACTAGTTATGAATTTGTTTTATATAAAATATTGTTTTCTAACAATATTATTTACCAATTACTCTCATGGATGTACTCCAACAACTTCATATAATGTGGAATCGGCAGACGATGCTCTGATCAGCTACATACTAGAGCCAGTCAAAGATTTTATCCCCGTTTTTAATTCTTCTACAGTCCCAAAGATGGATAATTTTTACGAAGAGTTTCAAGCTGGATCAAAGAATGAAGACATACATCTCAACATCACACAGCTTCTAACAAAGTATGGATATGGCTCCGAAGAACATCAGGTCAAAACTAAAGATGGGTATGTTCTGGATATTTTCCGCATTCCAAGTAATGGGTCAGTAGTTTTTGTTATGCATGGCATATTGAGTAGCTCTGACGATTTCCTTTCAATCGGCCCTGATCGCGCACTGGCTTACTACCTGGCAGACCTTGGTTACGACGTTTGGCTTGGCAACGCACGGGGCAATGTACACGGCAGAAAAAATGTATACCTTTCACCAGAATGCGCCGAGTTTTGGAATTTCTCCTGGGACGAGATCGGGAGATACGATTTAACCGCCATGATAGACTACGTTTTGGAAACAACAAACCAGAAACAGCTCGCATTCATAGGACACTCTCAAGGCTGTACAACCTTTTTTGTAATGGCTTCAGAGCTTCCCGACTATAACAACAAAATATCTGTCATGATAGCATTATCTGGTGTGAGTTTCCTAAAACATTCAACGGACCCAATTTTTAATGTGCTAGCTCCTTTTAGCAACCCTGTATATGCGCTTGCAAAAACAATTGGTTTGTATGAGCTAGTGCCGCGTAACCAAATAACGAACGCGATCACGTCAATCGCCTGTGGGAGTCCGATTACAGCTGCTTTGTTCTGCAACAACATACTATTCATCTTATATGGTTTTGATTATGCTCAAGTCAACGCGACACTGCTGCCTGTGATTTACGGACATTTTCCAGGTGGAAGTGCAACAAAACAATTCATACATTACGGACAAGAAATTATCTCCGGCAAATTTTCGCAATTCGACTACGGAAGCATAGAGAATTTAAAGAAATATGGTACAGTCAGACCACCTGATTATCCTCTCGGTAAAATAACAAGCAAAGTGGCCATATTCTATGCCGACAATGACTACTTATTCACAGCCCCCGACCGGGAACATCTCATCCAGCAACTGCCTAATGTCATTGATACATACAGAGTTCCATTCAAGGCTTTTACTCACGCCGATTTTATATTTGCGAATGATGTTAGGAAGCTAGTGTATGACAAGGTAATAGAAATATTAAAAATAAATGCAATTACATAATTGTCAAAATGCTTAATGTATTAATATTAAACGTACATCATTTGCTGTGATTTTTTTAATTATTGAACATGACAATTCTATCATTTAGCCATACAGCTTAACATGGCCTTTATTTTTGGCTTTGGCTTAATTTTTTCTTGGCTCTGTCTACCCTGCGAGACCCTAAGGGATATAGACGTGACAACACCTTGTCAATGATCAGGATAAACCCCTGTTCTGCTGTATATTATTTCTAGATTACATACAATGCCTCAAGCTTAGAGCTTACTTTGAAATCGTTTCATTGTTCCTAATAACTCGAGTTCTAACTTAACTCGAGTTATTAGGAACAATGAAACGATTTTAATTCATTACCACCGAATGATCAATAGTTTACGCAAAGGGCCATGAAGTGACCTTTGCGTCTCCAAATGAATTAATGCTAGAGTAACGCAAACACCTTTCGTTTTTATTAACCTACTAACATTGAAATTCTTATGTGTATAAGTAAATTTTCCTTTGTTGATTGAATTTTGTTGCAAACGAAAATAAAACATAAACGGAATATCAAATACAAGTTAATAGACAATCACGTCTACATTTCCTGCGATGTGGGCAGAGCCAACAGTCTTGCAAAAACTGAAAGGCCATGCTCAGCTGTATGGTTTAATGATAGAATTGAGATTAAATTGTGGCAGGTTCCCAACCCATCACCTACAAGAATCCCAAGTTTATCAGGCTTTCCCTTAGCCGCTTTTTACGACATCCATGGGAAAGATATGGAGCGGTCCTGTTCTAAAGATCTGAGAAGTCATACACAAAATTTAGACTTAAAAAAAAAACTAGCTGTCTAATTTCTAGTTAAAAAAATTATAAGGTCCACCCTTATCTATTTTTTTTACTAGAAATTACTTATCACTAAAGGGTATGAAAAATAGATGTTGGCAGATTCTTCATTTATATTCTTATTCTAGGAAATGTTTAACAAAAATAAATTCTCAATTTCTATAATTTATTTTATACCTCTCACCAGCGCTCTGTCGACACCTTTGGCAATCCTATTATCTATGATTCTTCTAATATTGGCATTGACACTAGGCAGCTCGCTATTTTTTCTAACAGATTCCTCAATTTTTTTAACAAGTTGTATTTCTCTCGGCCAAGCTATGAAGTTGGTGACTGAGCAGTTTTGCGGCGAACCAATCCGGCCAGTACGCCCGCAGCGATGTATGTAGTCCGCGGTGTATAGAGGGAAATCATAATTTATAACGTGTTCAGTCTGAAATATAATAACAGATAAATAAATACAAGGTGTAACAATAGATTCTCAATTGAAAAGCAACTATTTTGTTGTAAGCTTTTATGTAATGACAATTCCATACACTTCCACTGGAGTCTTTGTAAACCATAATAAAAAAGGCCCCGTCAATGTTTAAGGGATCTTTGCAAGAGGACTAGGTATGATGATAATGACTCACATTAGTCGTATCCAATCCTCGCGAGGCAATATCGGTACAAGACAACACATTGACTTTCCCACTTCTGAACTGTTCAAACTTTCCCAGTTTGAGTGGAACCGGCATCTGTCCATTGATATTAATGCATTCTATATTATTCTCATTTAAAAACATGGACACAAAGTCACATGTGGCGGTTTTGTTTGAGAATATCATGACAGGGCGTTTGAGGTTGACGTCAGCTTGGACTAGTTTCAATAATTCACCAGGCTTCTGGGCTTTGCCAATGCGTAGGAATCTGAAATATTATGTCAATTATAAAGAAAAGTCAATGTTTATTGTTGATCCAGGTGTATTATGGCTTCTTTATATTTCAATAAAACCATGTAAAAGTTAAACACTTGGCTGTTGTATGCTCACATGTTATAAATAATTGAGATTTAAAAAAAATAATTGTTCTTTTTCATTTATTTTGGCAGAAACAAAAAAGTTACAATTTGAATATAGGTAGTATAGTCATATTAGCGTAGTACATAAATATGTATAACTTTAGGAACATGAGAAAACGGACTAAACAAACTCACTTTTGTGGGACATGTGGCAATAACCTATGAATGCTAGAAGTGACAACAGTCTTCAATGACTCGGGATCCACGAAAGAGTTGACGGCCTCAGGTAGCTCATAGGGCATGGTCGCACTCGCTAAAGTCAATTGGCAGCCATTAGGTATAACTTGGACGTCAACTTTATGATGAATCTGGAAATAAAAATATTTAATGTAATAGAAACTATACTATTACTTGTGTCATGTAATTCAGGGCACTTTAGAATAGGGCCAATCCATCTGTTTTCCTTGGATAAGAATAGGCCCACATTCATTACATCTACCCTCAAATAAATTAGTACATGAAATTTTTTTATAGGTAAGTCTATCTCTCTTTATAGGTAATCTTATACAAGTATTGCATAAACATTTGGAAGATAATAAATTCAAAATTTTTATTCATTATTATGGGATACTTCATATCACTTAATAATTGTCATATTTTTTGACAATATTGGTTAATGTCAAATAAATTACGTAAAACTAAGTTCACTCACGAAAATTGCAAGAACACATTTCTTTTTTACATTTAACCTTGATGAACAAAAATGATTGTAATAATGTTTAAAACAATGTTACTTATTTTCAGCATTTATATAATTATTATATAAATATATTAAATATATTATTTATATAAATATATAAATTGACCATGCTATTGGAAAAAAAAATCATGATTATCTAAGTAGATATAGATAGAATAAGAAGCAAATACTAACAGCAAACTTCTTCAACAAATTCTCTAGCTTGCCAAGAAAGCTGTCATCCAATAGTGTATCAGCCTCATCCAGCACCACATGGTGAACATTATTTATCTTATAAATACCGGTCGTCACCAATTTACTGAAAGCTCCCAGGGTAGTGACAAGCATGTCACAGTATTCTATGGGTGGATTGATCATTTTCTGCTTGGTTTTACCACCTATTAGGGTGGTTACATTCAAGTTAAGCTCTTGAGCAATGTTTTGCGCTACTTCTCCAATTTGTGAGGCTGTAAATGTTAATTAATTATAAGGGAAGTACATTTTATATATTAAATTTAATTTAATTTATGTGCCGTGTGGTTCCCGGCACCAATAAAACAAAAGAATAGGGGCCCTCCATTCGTTCCCATGGATGTAGTAAAATCAGACTATAAGAGAGACTTATAAACTTGGGATTCTTTGAGGTGATGGGACTAGCAACCTGTCATTATTTGAATCTCAATTCTATCATTAAGCAAAATAGCTGAATGTGGCCTAACAGTCTTTCAAGACTGTTGTCTCTGTCTACCCACAAGGGATGTGGATGTGATTATATGTATGTATGTAAAAATTTTTAATTCAATATTTAATACTATTTTTATAAGTTAATAATTGTTGTATCATTTCATTTTACAACATTGGATGAAAGATTGAATTACTCAAAGTAAGTTATGTGCTGTTTTCAAAGTGTCAGCATACAGAAAAAAATCAATAAACTACACTGCAGCTTTATCTTTAAAAAAATTCAACTTCACAATAATTAAAATAAAATTAATCTGCAGAGTAAACTAAATTTTTATTTGTACATCCTCCATTCATTCCCCATTAATATAATTGTTACCAAATCAAAAGTGGCTGATGAAAGTACAAGTCCGCATTTGCATAGCAGTTCCAAAATCTCAAGGTATAAGTAGTATACCTACAAAATTTTGCTAACATTACCTAATTCTCTGCTCGGTGTTATAACAACAGCAAGTGGACTGTTGAAATCCTCTGAAACATGTTGTTTCCACATACAGATATGCTGAAAAATTGGCAACAAATATGCCAAAGTCTTGCCACAACCAGTCTCAGCCGTTATAAGAGTATTAAAACCCTTCAATATTGCTGGTATAGCCTTAGCTTGTATCTCAGTAGGCAAGGATATTCCTTGATTTGACATAACTTCTATTAGCTCATTTTCAACTCCAATTTCCTCGAAACTCTTTTTATATACTTCTTTTTGTTCCTTTTTATTAGCATTACCGTATATGATAAAGTAATCTCCTTTAGACTTATCGTGCAACCAACCATGAGACGCAAGTTTTATGCCTTCGAACTTACTATACGTTTGACCCTCAAAATGATTGAATTCTGGTCGCTTACACGATATTATAGGCAATTTCTTTTTTGATTGTTGAGCACTGTAATAACGACAATATGACGTCCTTATTATTTGTCTTATCTTAGACATATTTAAACAAATTTATTTTTATTTGATAGAACGAAACATAACCTAAAAAAGCTACTTATAATAGTGTATGTTGTGTGTCAACACTGACACTGTCACGTAGGTCTTATCACAATCTTAAATAGAGATACCTACTATGTGTCTTATACCTATGTGTGTATGTGTAGTGTTGCCGATCGATAGTCCACTCCACTATCGATATCTCAGTTACCGTGAATACCATTGAACTGAACACCTAATAAAACTACCATTCTTACCTACCTCGCCTTGGTCGCCTTCCTTACTTCTTGTATCAATATTACAAGCAAACATATCGATACTATCGATTGTAACTTCAAAATTGAGGCTTTAATGCTATCAATAGTATTGATACTATCGATATTAGTTCCAATAACATGTGTGGATGTGTGTGTGAGTGCTGTACTCACTAGTCAGGCCCGTTCCATGCAGCGTGCCGTCAATTTAGTCCCACCTAGGCCTGGCCGACAACGGACAGACTAAGGCTGGGTTAGCTACAAGCTATTCGAAAAATAGATCTTAATATATGGCAGCATGGATTTCGAAAGGGAATGGGATGTACGGATCTGGTCTTTTCATTGCGATGCATAGCCGAAAAGTTTTTGGCCAAGAGCCAAAAGTCTATTGCTCATTCGTAGATCTGGAAAAGGCCTATGACAGAGTTGAGAGGAATGAATTGTGGTCAGCACTTTCTATGCATGGAGTGAGCAGTCTCTCAATTCGAGCACTGAAATCCTTTTATGAGGATTCTAGTGCTTGTGCCAGGATAAACGGAGCGCGCACTGTGTGGTTTAAGATTGAGAAAGGCGTTAGGCAAGTGTTCCGTCACTGTGGCTGTTCAACATATTTATGGATATACATCATACATATCGCCTGAAAAAATAATTCATAATTTATAAGCCTATTCCTTTGTCGCCTTTTACGACATCCATGGGAAAGAGGTGGAGTGGTCCTGTTCTTTTTCATTTTGAACATAATATTCCTATGATTTTATAATGTATAAAGGTAGTAGAACCAGTACCAGTACAGTTTATCTTGGCAATAAATGGCACTTCATTTTGGTTAAACTTGGCGCCATTTCTTCAAAGATCGCTGGCAACATTGGTAGCTAAAACTGATTGACAAATGGTACAAATCTGTCAAGTTTACGTCACACGTCAGTCAACCGAGAGAGAGAGAGAGAGCTTTAAATTTGTTTGGTTCGGTGCTGTTTGGTGTAAAATTTTGTTTTTGTGTAAAACTGTAAACTTCTTATGTTCTCATAACGTAATAAAGAGGCCAATACAGATATAAGGGCTCTGTTTATTTTGTGTTCGTTTTACCTATCTAAGGGGCTATTCTCGGTACGTTGATTTTTAAACAACAGAGGTGTAAGGATAAAATATTCAATGTATCTATTATAAAATTAAAACGTTTAATACAGTATAAATGAGAGCTCATTGAAGAATAACAAGGGATAAACATGACTAATTTAAAAGTAAGTTTTTGTCAATTATTTTTCCGCACCGAGTTCATTTCTCTGCCTTGTTTTACAGCTTGTATTAAATGTAAACTATACCTACTTTGTCGTGTGGTTTCCTGCACTAAAGAGTAGAATCAATCCATATCTTTCCCATGAATGTCGTAAAAGGCAACTTATAAACTTGGGATTCCTAGGCCATGGCTAGCAACCTGTCACTATTTGAATCTCAATTCCATTATAAAGCCATACAGCTGAACATGATCTTTCAGACTTTTTATGACTATTGGCTCTGTCTACCCCGCCACGGATATAGCCTTGACTATAAGAATATATGTGTAAACTATAATTTTTACTTGTCTTCTGATGCTAATGCTCCTTTACATAAACATACATATTACATGTCTTTATCCTGTTCAATGTTTACAGAGCCAATAGTCTTGAAAAGATTGAAAATCCACAAGTGGATTGTATAGTTACTACTAGTAAAAAAAAAAAAATATTGTGATGAGTAAGTATAGACAAAAGTGCATAGGGCATGGAAAAGGAGGGAAAAGAATTTGTTTTTTTAGGCTGATTTATACTCAATGTGAGAAATAAACATTAACATTTCCAGTTTAACAACAGCAGCACTGACAGTAGTTCAGGATCCTCATCAGACTCTAGCAGCAGTGTCAGCTCTACTACTAGCTCAGGATCTGGTTCTTCTAGTTCTGATTCTGAATCATCCACTTCCGATGCCCCAGCAACCACAACCGTACCAACACCAAAATCACCTGTGAAACCCACACCAGAGGATACAAAAAAGAAAGATGACCCAAAACCGAGGCGACCTTCTAAAGTAAAAGTGTCATCATCAAGTGAAGATGAAGCTCCTAAACCTCCTAGCCCTAAACCACAAGCACCTAGGCGAAGAGGTTCGACTAAACCAAAATCAGCTGTTGCGGTTCTTGCTAAAGGCAAAACAGCATCTAGACCATCAACTGGTGCTAAAACTACTAAGCCATCTGCCAAAACTGCAGTTAAACCAAAAAATGATACTTCAACATCAAAAAAGAAGAGCATATTTTCACCAGATAACAGCTCTGAATCAGAATCTGGAAGTAAATCATCTAAGAGTGTAAAGGGCTCTCCGAAACTAAAGAGAGGATCTCGAAAGTCTAGTGATGAGAAAGATGATTCCCCTGTTATTATTGCGGATGGAGATGATTCTTCACAAAAAGATGGGACTAAACGTAGAAGCGGCAACAGGTCTAGTGGACCACCTCCGAAAAAACCTGTTGAGGAAAAAAGTACATCGTCATGTACTTCAAGTCAATCTTCTGTTGAGTCTGTATCATCTGATAGTAATAGTGAACCAACACCTAAGAAAGAACCAGCAAAAACTGGGAAGAGTAAAGCACCACCTTCTACATCTAAGGTATGAATCATTTGTAATTATTCATTTAAAAATAAGTTAAGAGTCTGTCTGTGAATTAAATGAATTTGGATTCCTTGACAGATAGACCAATTTCACATAGTTTTCATAATCTATTGAAGGAATATGAGGTTTATTGAAATCCACGATCTAAATTTTTATTATAGTTGACAAAATTAGTGCAGCTAGTACTTCAAATTTAGGCATGTAGCGGGAGCAATGATTCAGTTCGATCGCCACCAAAGGGAAGATCTTCCACCAGGCTCGGTGCTATACCTGGAGAACCATGGCTCTAAAGATGTTGTGTCGGAGGTTGTATATATGCTCCAATCAGTGTAATCTTTGCTTGCGCGATTTAGACTGTTTGCTGTTTTTGACTGATAGCGTCGCGTGATTTTATTTCTGAGACTTGTGGCGTATAGATGTCGCCACAGGCATAACTGATTTATCCAAGCAAGTAAATTAGTTTTGAAGAACAAATCATAATTTTTCTCCCACAAAAAACAATGCAATGAATGACTTGATGAGTTTAACTGAATGAGTTGAGAGCCAGTCTATCTTTCTCAGTTTTTTTTTTGCTGTTTGACTGAATAGATTTTTATTATATCGCAGGAAGAAACAGCGAAAAGTGGATCGTCTTGTTCTACGCCTCCCAGCTCAATGCCACGCAAGCTGACAAGGTCTTTGTCAGCGCGCGTGTCCAGATTGGCTAAGGCGCGACCCGCCAATACTGACACAGACTCCGAGGCCGAGGACAAGACCAGCAGCGACAAGAGGTATCCTATAATACTTACCACTGAAGTGGTGGGGATAGGATAGGTAACCACCTATCCTATCCCCACCACTTCAGTGGTAAGTATTTCACTTTGTAGAAAAGATTTGGCAGAGTTTCTCGCCGATTTCCTCTCAATATTTCCCCACAGAAAGAGCATCAGTTAGCAATGAAATTAATGTACATTTACTGCAGAGAAACTTTACCTCCTTTTGGTATTAACGTTTCTCTGCTGTTGGCTGAACATCACTAAAGAGTCATTTATACATGGCTGTGATAGAATTTGAACCTATGCATCACACATCAGGTACCATTTTGACCACTGAGGACGCTAGATCAGTATATTATAGTTGTTTTTTTTTTTGGTGTTGAACTGGACATTTTTACGCATAACAGCAAAGACAGCAACAGCAAAAAGCCAATGAAGGGCCGGCCCGTGCCGCGGTCTCCGCCGTCGCCGCAGGAGCCCCGCGAGCGCTGCTGTCCTGTGCGCGGATGCGACTCACTAGGACACCTTGGTATGACAACCTTTTTAACTTCAAATATATTAAAACTCGAAATTTTCATTTTATACTTGATTGTGTAAAGGTATACATATATATATCTGCAAAATTACACCAAATAACAGAACTGTCATTGCTAAGTACCACCCTATTAAAATGAACTACTTTTTGAAGATAACATGCATGTTATAATCTATTCCTTACAGGGGGCAAAGCTCCGCGTCATTTTACATGGGACGCTTGTCCCGTGTATCACAATGTGACGGCCACTTGGTGTGTCGCCGCTTCAGAGGAGAGAGCAGCCGCTAGTAGTACAAGGCGGAGAGCGCTTCAAGCTTTACAACAACGTCCGAGATCTATGCCTACTATAGACCAGCGTGCTTATCAGCTTAAAGTTAAGGTAGGGACCTAATGTTGCGTGTTATCTTTATGAAACCTACAGTCAATAGTATGATGCTATAGAGAGAACTTGAAATAAAATACTAGTCCAAAATACCCATGCACAATGTGTTTGGTTTACCTCTTTTTACTGAGTCACTTAATTCACATATTTTCTCCTCCAGGATATGCGTTCCAAATGGAAAGGCAGTCAAGAGCTTCGCGACAAGCTGGCTGCGTCTACAGAGGAAGTTACTGAAGAACGAGAGCCCATGCTGGAAGGGTTCGCGCCAGACTACGACTTGAGACTATTCCGCGAAGCACAGGCTTTGGCCGCTATTAGGGTGGAAGATGAATTGGGAGACCTTCCGAGTGATAAGGGAACTAGGTAAAACCTAATTTATTTTTGTATAACCATTAGGCGACGCGTACTGGTAAGTTAAGAAAAAATAAAAATGTCATTTGAGTAGCGACGTCTACAGAGGTCGCAGAGTAACGAATGCCAATGTTGTAAGGTTTCGTTCCGCGAAACATAGCTTTGGCCGCTGTCAAACTGAAAGAGGAATTGGGAGAGCTAGATTTATTTATAGTGTTCTGTTTTTCACATTTCTTTTATGCCAGTAACAGTGGCAAGTAAAGAAAAATTACAATAGGGATGTGGACTGTTTTTGGGAAAGTGTTTAAAATAAGTACCAAATATAACCCAAACTATTTATTATTATTTTTTTATTTGAAGTAATACCTTTAAAATAATTTATTTAAAATTCCATTTAAAATTTCGCGCTAAAACGCGGATACCTGTCAAACGGCCGCTGTGACGTCACGTGTTATAAAATATTGTCGAAGTTGTATGTAATGAATAGTTATTTCATAGTTGTGTGATAATAATATGAATTCAAAATTTTATAAATATTGTGCGGTGCCGCAGTGTAAAATTACAACTATTAAAACACCTGAAAAAGTGTTTATTCACGTTCCACGTACAAAAACGATGCTGAAAAATTGGCTTCAATTAGCCCGTCGGGATCCGGCACTTGTATCTACACAAAGTAAAACGTATTTCTGTGAGGATCATTTTGATGTAAGTTTGATAATATTTGTTACATTTACTTGTATTAAAATAATTTAACTCTTCAAGTTTTCAAAGACGAAAACTCGAATTTTTAGGTTAGAAATAAAGTAAACAATGTTTCGTACTTTCATTATAGTTGCCAATGATATGGAGAATTATCCAGAATATCATTTGATGGGCACAGTACAGACTGACCCAGATCAGACTGAGAGCAGGTTGTGTGCCAAGCAAGTTTGCATGTCAACCCGAAAGAAAAGACGAGCCGAAAACATAACAACTCGACTATTAGCAGTTAAAAGGCAAAGATTGGAATCAATAGCGGAATGTGAAAGAGAAAAAGAACAGACTCATTCTACACAAATTATTTCCGTGGCTAAGATAATCGGACGGTAATCACGGTAATAATATGATCCAAATATCAACAAACACCATAGTATTTGACAGCGAAAATTCTTGTATTGCAACGCGTGACATCACGCATTTTGATTGGTGTTCATTGTCACGTGACTTGAGGGTGAAATATTTAATTACATTTTATTAAATAAAAAAATAATCCCTTGTTTATTGAGGAAAATATTGTGTTTTTTATTATTTTTACTATAGAAACTACCTTTTCGTGGTAAAATTTTATACTTATTTGAGTACAGTCCACATCCCTATTGGCAGTGAGTCTCAAATGTCGAAAAAGTTATTGAGAAACGAAAGCCTATGCTGGAAGGGTTAGCGCCCTATGTGAACTATCACTTGATTTTCTACAAGGGAGTTTCTGTGTTGACAGCTCTTGGCTATGTGAGTCTTTTATCACACTTTAAAAAGGCCGCTGTGGAATCAGAACCCCAACCGCATGCAAATCAACGTACATAGATAGTACTATCTCATAAAATTTTCTTCCCAGATATGTGGTGATGGGCAAATACATGATGGAGGTGTGGTATCAGTCTCCGTACCCTGGCAATGCTGCTCGAGTGCCGCGTCTGTTCGTTTGCGAGTTCTGCCTGAACCACCAGCAGTCCGCCTCGGGCCACGCCCGCCACCGCGCCAAATGTGTGTGGCGACACCCGCCTGGGGATGAAGTGAGTAGTTCGTTTCTTTCATTTCTTTCATTGAAATTTTTATTACACTACCTTCGCTTCTGAGATACATTATAGATGCCAGATACCACAAGGCCAACCTTTTCATAATCAACAAATAACGCTAACTGGTAAATAAAGTTAAATGTTGACGTCAATTCACTTTACAGTATTCTAATTATTACTTCCTTTCACCAGGCAAAAACAAAACAGACTAAGGCATTCGAAACTCTTTTTGGCCCGAAAGTTGTCATCATTATTATAATATAATTATGAGTTTTTTCATTCAGGTGTATCGAAAAGACAACTTGAGTGTATGGCAAGTCGACGGCCGGAAGCATAAACAGTATTGCCAGCAGCTCTGCCTTTTGGCCAAGTTCTTCTTAGACCACAAAACACTTTACTATGATGTGGAGCCGTTCTTATTCTACGTGATGACCTGTTCTGATAGTGAGGGGTGCCATATCGTCGGATACTTCAGTAAGGTCAGTCGTTTTGCTTGTAAACTTTATCTCACTAATATTTGATGGCTATTCCATCGCAAATGGACAGATAGTGGATTGATACCTTACATTTTACATCGTGATATCGAAGAAGTATAACGTCAGTGGTATCTCGAGAAGCTTGGGAGCAACTCTTTAAGTTCATAGACGTGAGAAAACAAGTTTTTAAAGCGATATTGAAGATTTCTCACTAGTCTGATGCGCGTTGTCAGAGTTTATCGCTAGTCTGATGCGCGATATCATAGATTTCATTATACTCGTATTCAGAAATGTAATAATTTATAGTAAGAAATTTTTAGTTTCATTATAGTAAGAAATGTGATAATAAATATCTGGAGAAACTTAGGTGCCAGGCTAAAGGTTTCTCGTGAATATAAAGATTTCTCGCATGTCTTACACCGCATATTAGACAAGCGTTTCATTATAGAGAGAAATGTGATCACAAAGATAACAAGAGAAACGAAAGCGCAATGTTAAAAATGTCTCGCTTGTCTAATACGCGATGTAAAAAGTTTCAGTATAGTAAGAAATGGGATTATAGTGACAAAGATATTTATAGAAACGAAAGAGCAATTTATAAGTTTTCTCGCGATTTCTCGCTTGTTTCAAACTCCAATGATTAATCAGTTTCAGTTTCAGATGCAGAAAATGTGTGTCAAACAAATAAACTATAATGCGACGCCTTATAGTTTATTTGTACTACACGTATTTCATTCCTATTCTACGTCAGTAAAGCTTTCATTAATTCCCTGTCATTACTATTCTTGATTGATAAACTTATACCATTAGTTCCTATCGTTTATACTAGAGCCGATCCGTTTACTATAAACGAATTTATTCTCAAACTCTGTTGCAATCCGTGAAACTCACCCCTTCACTACGTTACTACACCGTAGTTCCATTCAGCGGGCGTCAGCTGGCGGGGCATTGACCTCAGACAGGTCGATACGGCGCCGGTGTTTTGGCGGCTCGTCTGGAGATTTAAAGTGCTCATAAAGTTAGCTATATGCACGTGATTTTTTTATAAGCTGCTTTTTCTTCCACAGCTTAGTTGATCATATGTCCGGGTGTTTACAACACATTTTAACTCCATAATTCTACCAAAAGGTATTAAGCACACCCGTTTGACTAATTTAACAAATTATTGCTTTAATGAGGACATTAACCATCCAATATGATGAATGACCCAAAATTTTTATAAATGAATAATAATATGGATTGATTTTGGGCGTTTTACACATAAGCCTGCCCTGGTTTAGCGGGAATTTATATTTAATTTATTTATTCCACACACAACAATTTATGCGGAAAAAATATCGGTTTGTTTGTATGGTTATCGGATCCACAACACAAGTTTAGGATATAGAAATTCACGATCATTATAATTATTTTTTTAAACGATGAAAGTATAACAAATTGCTTTAATGAGCCGCCTAGTTAATAAGAAAAATAAAGAACTGACTGATCCAGTAATTTAATATTTTCATTACATAATTAGAATTATATTTTTAGGGAATTTTTTACTTAGCAGACGCCAAATTTGGGAATTATTTGGTAATTTTGGGTACAGTGAAAGAATTGGACAGTGCATTAGTATCAAGTAGTTTTCACACATGTTACTTTATTTAAAGGCTTTCTACGCATAAATTATGCAAAATACATTAAACACCGAAACGAAACGCTACGGTTTAAAATGTATGAAACTGGAGATTTTCCATCTCAATTAAAAATCGTGGTAGTCAGTATTGACTGCTGTATAGCTACGCTGACTAACGTCTACAATGTCTCTGTCTACGGCGTAGTACACCGTAGCTCGTAGCACTTGACTTGTGACGTAGAGGGCTCGGAGTGCTACGCCGTAGTAGTTTTCCCGGTTTAATGCTGTTTTGCTTTGTTTTTCAAATGCTAAAGAAGATTAATGATAGTGTGTATAAATCTGGTCATAGTATGAAACGAAAGTTTGTAACTTTTCTTCTTTAAGCCACGCAACGAATTATGTTTTCCTTTCTTTTTTAAGTTTTATACTTTCATACAAAACATTATTCAAAGGACAACGTGTAAAGCTATTATGTTTTTATGCAGATATCTATTTGTAAAATCCTCATAGTTTAATAACTCTTTATTTATTATGTAAAAGTAGTTGATATCTAACAAATAAATATTACCGCTTACTTGAAACTGACTGTATTCTCTAGACACCTTGCTTTATATATTATTGCCTTGTTGAGCACCCTTTACATAAACACTAGACAGACAGACACATAGAAATAGACGGATAGCTTCGTCGAGACTCCGGGGTCAACGACCGATCCGGACGTCCGGGATGCGTTAAATACACTGCAGGAAAGTTGTTCCTTTCCGCGTATCCGGGATTGCTATCAGTATTTGCAGATAAATCAGTTTTGGTAAATTTGTTATTATGAACCAAGACGCGAAATAAAAATGATGTGGTAAATAATAGCACCATCTTCTTGACCTTAGCCTCGGTTGCGCCTTCACCTCTGGAGAGGAGCCTGAAGTGCCCCGAAATCAGTCTATGACCACAATTCTGCATCGGGTAAGTCAGGAAATGATGACTGTCTCATCTCCGTAACTTTGCAGTGGAACCTAACTTATGGTTTTATCCAGTTGCCTAAATGTGTAGGTTTTCCTCACCAGAGGTTGGCGTATGGCAGTCAAATGACGGTACGGACTAAGGCGCACTAATAATTACTTATCGAGTGTATGGGACAACTGAACATTTTGTGATGTGATATGTGCATTTTAATTTGAGGTATACATATTATTATTATTCATTTACAAAACCGATACATTTAAATACATTTATGTAGATATTTCGGGCCCTGAAACAGAACGTGGAGGTTGCAACTGGGAATGTATAAAATCATTTCGTATTTCCCAATAATTATTTTAATTTTTTTAATACAAACTCGTACATATGTCGTCAGTTGCATTTTACGGTGGCTTAAAGCTTTGTTGAAGTTCTTATATCTACTAATTATATATTTCATGGATAATCCTGCAAATACTTGTTCTATTTTTAAGGGCTTCTTCCTGTGGAAATGTCTCATTCATTCTTTACTGTTATATTTTACAAATAATGAAATAACAATGCTTACTGCCTTATTAGAAGAAAATACAGTTTCTTTATTTGAGAAATAAGGAAGTCATTCTTCACTTCTGCATGCGACTGTATCGGAAAGATCCCTAATAATATGCTCTTCCCAGACAGACTACATAAGTAAAACAAATTTCGGTGAAACTTTACAACTTAGGTGCTCGCAACCCAGACGGATGGTGCAGCAGCAGGTCAATGACCTCCCCCTTACTTCCCGATTCGTTTAAACCTTCCCCCTCTTAAGTAAATATTGAAACCTCAATAATTGCACAATGTTTTTTGGCAAGTAGGACCAATATTGCAATATACAGCTTCGATGTTTAAAATGTAACAGGCGTCCTGAAGCGTACTCTGTAGTTTTAAGCGTAAAACGGTTCTAACTGAAGCTCAAGCTTCAGCTCTCTCATCTTCGCATGTTTCCAGTCCATTATTATTATCCAATAAATATTATATATACTACTCTGTCAAGAAAGTAGCGGGAAAAGATCAATAATACACAAACTGTTTGTTATTCATCCAAATTTATTTTATCACCTTCAAAATATGCTCCTTTAGAAACGATACACTTACGCCAACGAATAATCCAATCATCAAAACATTTTTTAAACGCTGTTTCCGGAATTGAGGTCAGTTCTCGCCGCGAATTCTCTTTTATGTCTTCTACCGATTGAAAACGGGTGCCACGAAGTGGTAATTTGAGTTTAGGAAAAAGAAAAAAGTCGGCTGGAGCCATATCTGGTGAATATGGTGGTTGCTCGATGGTATTTGTTGAGTGTTTGGTTAAAAATTCGTTCACAATGATGGCCTTGTGCGAAGGTGCATTATCATGGTGCAAAATCCAAGAATTTTCTTTCCACAAATCTGGCCTTTTTCGTCGGATTTGCTCTCTTAAACGCCGCATAACACTCAAATAATATTCCTTATTTACCGTTTGACCTTCCGGCAAGAATTCCGAGTGCACAACACCGCGATAGTCAAAGAAAACAGTCAACATGACTTTGACTTTTGAACGACTTTGGCGTGGTTTTTTCGGTTTCGGTTCAGTTGAAAGGCGCCACTCCGAAGCTTGTTGACTAGTTTGCATGTCAAACTCGTAAACCCACGTCTCGTCACCAGTAACAATGCGTTTCATGAATGTTGGGTCGGAATTGACTCGTTCTAGCATGTCCTCAGCGACTCTCATGCGATTGAGTTTTTGAAAAAAATTCAGGTCTTTTGGGACTAGCCGAGCGGCAACATGTTTCATACCCAAATTATTAGTTAAAATGGTACGGATCGACTCGTGAGATACAGAAAGTTCGGTGGCTAATCTCTCTCAAAGTTGAATGAGGATTTTCAGTCACTATTTCCTTCACTTTTGCGATGTTAACTTCAGTTGCAGACGTTGATGGCCTACCAGAGCGAGGCAAATCTTCCATCACATCTCGACCGCTTTTGAACGCTTTGTACCACTCATAAGCACGAGTTTTTGATAAAGTCGATTCACCGTAAGCCTTCTGTACCATTTTCAGTGACTCCAAACACGATATTCCATTGGCAATGCAAAATTTAAGACAAACTCTTTGTTCGATGTTTTTATCCATTATAAAATTAGCAATACACACTAGATATGATATAACTAAAAATAGCACTGTATTTAATGTAAACAACAGATGCAACTCAAACTCCGCGCCAAAATGGAAAACAGTTGTGCCAATCTAACAACAACAAAAAAAACAAAAATTTGAATTTGGAACCATAAATAAATAATCCATTCCCGATACTTTTCTGACTGAATGTATTTACCCTAAGTCTATTTTTCTTTCATTTCTGAGAGTTTAATTTCATTTTCATTCCTTAGAGAGTAATGAGTGTGGAGCAAGCGAAAGAGGTCTGACAGGATCGTAACAAGTGGAAATATATACATACAATCACGCTTCTTTTCCGGAGGGGTAGGCAGAGACCACCTCTTTCCACTTGCCACGATCTCTGCATATTTCCTTCGCTTCATCCACATTCATAACTCTCTTCATGCAAGCTCGGTGGTTTCGGGTACTTTTGACCTGACCCTTTTCCAGGACGTCCTTAATTTGATCAAGATACGTTCGTCTAGGTCTTCCCACTCCGACCTTTCCCTCCACACTCTCCTTGTATGTCTCTGCCAGTCTCAGTCATCATCATGCCATCACGCCTGTCTCCCAATGGGAAACAGGCGTGATGGTATGTATTTGTGTAGTTAGTCCATTTATCGGCATTTTTTTCTACTTGGTTCGGATTGCAACGAAATGTCATTACAACTACGTAATACAATTTACATACATACATATAATCACGTTTATACCCTTTGCGGGGGGATTTGAATCAAATAAATAATTTGCTCCCTTAAGTCCTTTCAGCCACAAATAGAGCCTATTTTTAGAACAGATTGACGGGATGTTCATCGGATTTCGATAGCAGGTATGCCGCGCGACAATTTACGACGTAAACACTGCGTCGTCTAGACCAGAGATACTCAAACTGTGGTGCGCATCACCAGATATGTACGTACCTACATGTTGGAAACAAGATGTCGCAGAAATATTTAACTATATTGCAGTCAAAATTTTAAACGAATTTGTAGAAGAAATAAAGGCTACAGAAGAAAGTAGCCGATAGTTCGGAAGCCATCTGGAAATTAATACTATTTCTTCAGAAGTATTTCTTTTCCTTATGTAAATAGTTACAGAAAAGGAATCGCAAGGTTTATGATTCCTTTTTTTTCTCAATTTTCTTTTGACAAGGTTTATTTTTTTTTTTCAGTTTTGTTTATTGGTCCTGTTTCGTCTAACCATATTCACATTGTAAGGATAAAAAGTTTGAGAATCCCTAGTCTAGACAGCAGACGTGAGCCCACATATAACCATAATGAATCTTAATTTGCCGGTGTGTGCGTGGATTTGATGGAAAATATATTTAAACCTATACGTATACCACGCAATAAGTTGATTTGGAATATTATAAATTGATTTGAATAGTAAAATGCTCTTTTTATTGATGGGAATAAGCGCGGAAAAAATAAACTTAAGCAGCCACTGATGTTATTATACCATTTATAGGTGGAAATTTTAAAACCATTGTTACGTTTTCCCTGTTCGTGACCATGAACGAAAAGAGTAATTCTCGAAATTGCGTTAGTCACGGAGGTCTCAACTCCCGTCTATCTTATATTTTCTAGATATTTTCAACTTTATGCTTCAGTTGCTATTTTCACTTATTTTTGTCAATTTATTTCTAAAGGTTCAAATACTCATACTAAATACAGTGCCAAGCCGGGTCACTAACATATAATAATGCAAAGTTTGTTTCGTCGACAGGAAAAGAATTCGTTCCTGAATTACAACGTATCCTGCATTTTGACCCTGCCGCCGTATCAGAGACAGGGCTACGGGAGACTGCTCATAGACTTCAGTGAGTTGCACATTTTTCTATCGCTTTCTCTATTATTCAAGATTCAACATTATATTGATCAAAATTTACTGAAGTTATTTCTGTGATATGACAATCCATCATTAAAATTTTAAATTTGCTGTGACTTTTTTTATCTGATGTGACACTACAAAAAGTAATATAATTACCCAATTTTTTTGTGAAATGATTTAATTAAATAAATAAATAACTTTTACACCTGAGTGATTAATAGAACATGGGAGAAGTACAGATAAAATAAGACAAAACGTATGCCAACTAACCCCAAACATAACCTAATTAAAACCACTAAAAATGAAAATAAAAAGCCTACCCCAATTCCAACCCGTACACCTGAATGGTCAAGAGACCACGTGAGGGTGGGTTTGTTTTGCCCCCGCCGCGGTGCGTCGCGCCGGGTTCGCTGACCCCGATCGATGCATAGTATAGATCGGTCGCCCGTCTAGACTGGGGGGCTAAGGGAGAGACAGACGTACCAATTCGAGACGCCACGAATTTTGTTAGCCCTCCGCTTAATTATTGTTTTACGCCGACTGTGACAAGTGCGCTTGGCCTTTTGTTTAGGTTGCGGCCGTCGTTACATTTTTGACGCTTTAGCACAGACAGAGCATTTGAATATATGTATTTGAAGGCACGTGAATTAACATTTTTATGATAATACCTTTACGCCCAAAAGATTGAAATCAAATCGATTATATGTAGATTTCTATTTTCTCTGAAGTTCGATGTTACAATCAAAATAATGTTGAATTTTGTTGACACCTTGTCTTGCATAGTTTACTATTTTGTGAAGGTGACCAGGTCAGAGTATACTTTTAAGAATTAAGTTCACCCGGTGTGACTTAACACGGCATGTTTGTATGAATTTTGGCAATGTTTGAAAATTACACACACTTAATAATAATTAATACACAAGTACTTCAACCTTTTACCTACTTCGTTGTTTTGTTTTTAGTCGACTTACGAGACCCGCTAAAAAGTCATGGAATGATACTATTTCGTTCTACCTGAAACTATAAGTGTTAATGAGTACTAAATTACAACGGTATATCAGATAACGTAAATGGCAAAAACCGTAAAAACGTTGCTCTGTTCCGCCACGTCAAATGTGTAAAAGAAAGTCGGTGTTGGCGCGGAACCGCCAATGCGGCGATTTCCTCGTCACGACACACTCTTACAATACACCTACATATTAAATTAAATACTTATGCTAACTTTTTAAATACAGTTTTGTAAGGCGATTTAAGCTATATTTCATTATGTATTTATGATTAGAGAAGCGTATTGGCTCTGTCTACCCCGGCAAGGTAGACTTGATTATACATGTATGTATGTAAGCGTATCTCAAAATTAAATTAACCTTTAATTTTTGGTGTCTATGTGAGTAAGTAAACGTATTGTGGTACACAGTAAATATCTAGCTTCAGATTATCTGAACATTCTGACAAATGGGGCGTATAAAATTCAATACACTCAGTTATAATAATACTGTCACAATGTCATCAAATTAATATTAAAATTAAAACAATCAACTTATCAAAAACACCGGTTCAAAGGCGTAATGTTGTCCTATAATTTCGTTTTTGTTTAGCTAGATTGCATACATTTATACATAGTCATGCTTTGCCAATGAGTCATTATGAAGATTATCGCACGTCCACGGATATCGGAAAACATTTTTATCTCGTACAGTTTGAACAACTAGACTTGCCCTTATCGTTTAATTGAATGGATATTTTGTTTGGCCTCATTACCAATGAGTCATATAATTTAGAGATAATCGCACTTGATACAACGTATTAGTATTTACGAATAGCATTATTTTCTAGTACAAGTTGAGAACTAAACAATTAAATATAATCCTTATCGTTTAATTGCATATATTTTCGTGCGGTGTCAATAATAATGAGTCATTAGAATTATCGCACTTTGTACTATATTGTATCATATTTTCTCGTTCAGGTTACCTTCTGACAAAAGTGGAGGGTAAAGTCGGCTCTCCTGAAACTCCTCTATCAGATCTCGGTCTCATATCTTACCGATCTTATTGGAAGGAGGCTTTGCTCCGGCGACTGTGCTCTGCTCCTGGCTCAACTCTTTGCATCAGGGATTTGAGTAAGGACCTTGCGATAGCGTCTTCTGACATAGTGTCGACGCTTCAGGAAAGAGGCCTTATGAAGTATTGGAAGGGGAAGCATATCGTGCTGAAGAAGCAGGTTAGTGGCTTTGTGTTTTTTTATGCTTTATTCTCAATTCGTTGACACGATGGAAATTTAAAAAAAAAATGTTTTTTAAAGGTACCTACAGATTTAGTATTTTCGTTAGTATACCCATTCATATAATATGCTGCTAGCTGTGTAAAGAGGAACTTTCTGCGTTGAAGACTATATTAGACTTAAAATCATCTCATTTAATTAATTTAAAGTTGATGTTCAAATTCAAGACCGTATGACACTTTAAAACACCAAAATCTTTTGTGCTAAGGTCAGCGTTGGCTTCAAAGAAGAAGTCGTATATGGAATTGGGAAGACAGGGAGACATTTTTACGCCAATAAACGAAATACGTTAAACAAAATTGTCACTGCAGGAGGTGCTAGAGGAAGTGTCACGCCGCGCGTCGCGTGCCCGCTGCGTGGACGCGGCGTGCCTGCGCTGGAGCCCGCCGGCGGTGTCCGCGCCGCCCCGCTGACGCCGCGCGCCCGGCCCGCGTGCCGGCCGCGCGCGCCGCCTCCGACAGCGACCCAACAGCAGCGCCGCGCGCGCGCTTCTCTAGGCAAGTAGCTGCAATCTGATACGATGTTCTACAATTATCTCACAGTCCACAGGTGCAGCGTGCCTGCGATAGACACCGCCAGTGAGTAAAAGCGTGCACCTTCTTCAGGTATATACCTACACAACTCAATGACAAACCTCGCGAAAAGTGCCAAGATGTACTCTAAGGCGCATCGTGAGTCTGTTGTGTGGACACGATGTGGGTTCCCTTGTGTCATTCCAGCGACATCAAGGCTAATAGTATAACAGCGTTATAATGTTTTTACCCAGAATTCCGCTAAGATTTAAAAATGGTAAAAAATGTTGTGATGCATATGTGAAGATAATCGTGTGAGAATTGGGCAATCCTTAAACCTGGTTAAACCTAATATCTGTTTTAATAAAATTAATCTATTGTGTGCCTTTTTAAATAGTAAGATTATGTATTTCTATAACAGTGTATTCATTGTAGGGTCCGATCTACTCGAGCCTGGTGGTCCAACGCGGAGCCGTAACCACGGTTGTCCGCCGCCGGAGGCAACCCCAAGCTGAGTAGAGTACCAGTAGATCCCATATCAACATATAATGCCGCCGAACAATAAGATAACTCCGAAGTTTTCGGAAGAAATCGAACTTTCTAGTTAAATTTCGTTCGTTACTGAATATAGGATTATTAATTGGTTAACCAGCGCTTTCTAAGCTACGGTGGAGAAGCGACGCACCAATTCCACTGCTGATTTCCAAGAAGTTGAAAAAGTACGGTAATACCACGTTTAGAAGTTATTTGTGTCTTTAGAAAGCTGATATTCAGCGGACATGATTGGGTAACATATTCAGCCATTCATATGAACAAGCGTCGATTATTGGTTGATTCTAACGTATGTAGTACTGATATTTCTATTCAACGCCATTTTTCCTGTTCTTGTGATTACCATGGAAGACGAGGTGACTTCTGAAAATGGTTTTCTGTACCTACCTTAAGGATATGTTTTGCGTGACACGGCCACGCAAGTTTCAGCGCTATTCATACAAACTTATTTAAACTTAGGACTTTTTCTGCATTTTGAGGTCGTTTCCCACCTAATTACCACGAAAATAGTAGTAGTAACTAGTTCCACCTAGTTCCATTAAAATTCTAAAGGAAAATGTGAACAGTCTGATATAAATTGTACTCTACTGGCATAAACGTCATTTTAGATGATGACGGTCCGTCCCAGTGGAAACAGGCCCTAAGCTAACAAAATAATAGGTGAATTAAAAAAAAAGACAGTTGAGTGTTAGTAATGGAGTTGATGAATTATCGTCCAAAATATTATTTTACTGCGTTTTGTATGAATTCGCGCTGACAACTGTGGCTTAGAAATAATTTGTAGGTAAATTAATATATTTTGTACATTTTCCTGTTATGGTTGTTAATTTTAAGGCTTAGTTGTTTAATTGAAAATGCAATATTATATTAATGTCAAAACAATGAACACTATAATTATATAAATGTAAACATAGATGAGAGCCCCTATTTATGGCCCTTTTTTACCTTTGTACGCAGTTTTATATATTAATAATGATCGTTTATAATAATATAATTTACTAAATGTCTACATAATAAATATACAAATGTATCTGACAAATTGTTGCACGGGATTCTTGTACGAATTTTAAAGCCTGCGCATACAAGGAACTTATCGCGGATATGTCCGCCTGACATCTTGTAAATTCTTGTATATTTTCTATCTGCACAAATAGTTTTATTAATTCACTTGTCTTTAAAATGCATTAATCGTTTAGGAAAAGCATTATTAGTATAATAATTATGTGGCAAATGTACCTTAAATGTTATAAATAAGTTAAAGTGTAAGCAATAATAGTCAAGTGAACACTGAATGTAGACTTTGGTAGTAAATATAATAATTTCTGTAGCATCAATCAATTCGTAAATCTGTCAAGAAATTAAAGTTTTGGTGACTACGTTTAGCGTTAAAAATCTAAAATAATGATATAAATGAATGTTTTTACATTTTTATATGAAGTATCAATTTTTATAGATTTATTCATTATTTCCAACGATCACTTTGTAAGGAATTGTCAAATTAAATACAAATACTTTATTTGCTATAAATGCGGTACAATTATAGGTGTTACAAAGCATATACATTTCGCGCATTTAACCAGTCATGGCATGCAAAAATTGCGAACAATAATTCTATAAACTCATTAATTCATTCACATAATCACGTCTATAGACCTTGTGGGGTAGACAGAGGCAGTCTTGAAAGACTGATAGGCCACGTTCAGCTGTTAGGCTTAACGATAAAATTGAGATTCAAATAATGACAGGTTGCTTACCCATCGCCTAAAAGAATAATCCCAAATGTATAAGCTTATCCCTTAGTCGCCTTTTACGACATCCATTGGGAAGAGATAGAGTGGTACAATTTTTTTTTTAATATTGGTGCCGGGAACCACATTGCACTAAAGAAATATAAAAAATATAAAAGGACTCAAATGCCATCGATCAAATATGGTTACATAACTGTTTACTATTATTACTTTCACAGCTATATAACTATAGTTACCTATTAATCCCTATCAGTGGCATTTATTAACCTGCCACAGGTGATTTCACTTGTTTTAATATGGCTTTTGAATTTAGCCAAATGTAATACGCGCTGCAGAAAGTTAACTAAAATTATTTTTATATTTAGGTGATGTTAATGTAAATATGACAATGTGGGAGGACGACATAGTGATACATTGGATAAATTAATTGATAGCTTTCATAGTACAAATTATTAATAGTTAAACTTTATGGAAAACATCTATTCACTATGGAGTAAGACCTGTTAGGATCTCATTTTTTGTACTGATCTCAAGAAATAAAAAGAAATACAATGTTGTATAATGAATTATTGGATATAGATCAGATGTTACTCGAATACACATTTACTTTTCTCACACGTTCAGTAAAGATGAGTAGTACCAGAATTTCTTGTAACTTAAAAGATATCTTTTTCACTATTATCTTGTTAAAATTTTGGAGATTTTATAGATTTAACCTAAAGGTCAGTGTAAAGAGTATAAATTTTCCAGTGGTTGGAAATTTTTATGTGAATAAATCTTTGTTTAACGTACAAAATTGTTTTGTCTAATCTTATAATAAAAATAATAATACCCTTAACACTTTGGTCTATACTATTTTGAATATTCGCCGACCAACTTCACAGCCTTTGTTTCTTGCACTGCAGTCAGTCAGTAGACAGACCTATGAATCTCAACAGTTACGGACCCTGACTTCAAATTAAATTAATTTTATTGAAAAAACAAACGAAAAAAAAAACAAAACGATGCCGTGTGGTTCCCGGCACCAATAAAAAAAAAGAATAGGACCACTCCATCTCTTTCCCATGGATGTCGTAAAAGGCGACTAAGGGATAGGCTTACAAACTTGGGATTCTTTTTTAGGCGACAGGCTAGCAACCTGTCACTATTTGAATCTCAATTCTATCATTAAGCCAAATAGCTGAGCGTGGCCTTTCGGTCTTTTCAAGACTGTTGGCTCTGTCTTCCCCGTAAGGGATATAGACGTGATGATATGTACAAACGAAATAAGTATACAGGGATCGAGACAAATGAAAAGATTTAGTCCCTTATTACCCGTTAGAGAAAAAGGCGTGGTTTAATGTATGGAAATAACATACCTTATTACCACAAAGGGAGCTGCACATCGTAAACATTTTTTTATGTAAGAAGTTTCATGGTGTTGAAGCAAGCATAGCATTCAAAATCTACTCATGCGGAGAGAAAACTCGAGCAGCAGGTATATAAAAAATGATACGCAAGCTGGTTGGTAGCTAGTTAGAATTGTTTATGTAATTAAAAATAGCTAACGGTAATAAATAGGTCCATAATCTGAAGTATTTACTAAGACTTGCCAGAGGTTCCGCAGAAAATGAACTAAGATCGTATTTTTAACGCAAACATTTAATAAAGCAAGTCCATTTTTCCTTGGAATGTAGTAGTCGTTAAAGGCGACTAAGCGGATTCGGCCCATTCATCTAGTGAAATTTTGGTTCCACTGCAAATTTTGTGGACGTTGGATGGGAGTTACGTGTTAAAAAAAACATTGACTTGGGTATTCAATCTAGGACCTTTACTATAAGTTCTGTAGATAAATTTGTAAGTAGACCAACGTGGAACCCTAAATAATGTAATTAAAAGAACAAGCATTAAAATAGTGTTATGGTCCGTGACTTGATCTGAAAGGGTGCTATGTAGCACGAGCACGAGGCGGCTATTATCATGTTTTTTCTTATAACTCAATAACTGCTCTTTTTTTCTATAAATACCTTCGCTATCTACTTAACTACTTCTTAAAACTTAATGCGGAGGTAACTAACAATTTCGTCATTTAGAATTTCTGGGCTAGAAGGCATTATGTAAATCTCGGCTCTTCTTCAACAAATTGTGTAGGTATATGCCCATTTTGGGGTTAAAAGTATTTAGTTATATATGTATCTACCTAAATTGATCAAGATACATTCGTCTAGGTATTCCCACTCCCCGTTCACACTTCCCCGTGAAGGTGGACTTGCTTAGTCAGCCTGCTTTCATTCATCCTTTAATTATTAATAATTTAATAATCAAAATTGCAAACAAAATTTAAAAATAATATTTCTGTCATTAATTTCTCAATGCATGCAATGCAAACCCACCTACGGTCTTTGTCCTTTGACCTTAGGTAAGAGAAACGAATCTAAGGTCGGCCGGTCGGCAGGGTCGCATTGTCTCCTCCAAGTGAACCCTGTTACCTTCAGCCGTTCATCGACTCTTCACCCTTGTAACTATGTATTTACATAAGTCCAATCAATACATTATTAAGACAGTAAAAATCAAGTGTATGTAAATGAAATATATTTCCAAAAAAACTGACAGGGAGCGATTAAGATAGATTAACAGACAAGAAGAGAAGATTTAATTTCTCTACTTAACCCAAAGGTTGACTGACTGAAGATAATGCATGTAGCAATACTATGGAATGAATTATAAGTTATAAGTCTGAATAATTGTAGGTTCCACAGATTACGCGAAAAGCGACCTAAACGCGGGCGGAGACGTGGGAAGCAGCTAGTTTATAATATAATTTGACACGATACCTACCACGCAAAGAAGCACCACAACTGCGACAGACATTGTAAGACTGAAAGATGGAATTGAGATTTAAATTGTGACAGGTTACTAGCCCATCGCCCACAAGAAATATTCAAATTTTTATTTGCATAATATGAGTACAACAAGGTCTTAAATTTATATGTATACCAGATTTTTAATATACCAAGTTTTTAAGCATTTCCCTTAGTCGACATCTATAGGAAAGATATGGAGTGGTCCTAGTCTTAAGTACGTAAGTACCGGGAACTACGCGGCGACAAGATATAAGTAAGTACTTTTTCAGTGATTTTTGTCAAGTCAATTTTACATAGAATACACAGAAACTTTCGCTTTTATATCTAGAAGATATTATTTTATATAGTAATTCTAGTGTGATTGTGAAAATATGTTGAGGTTTAAAATTGAGCAAAGATGAAGTCATGGCAACAAATCTAGAGTGAAGTCTATAATTAAGGGTAGGTATTTATCTGGTTTTTGAATTATTGTACACGCGTTGAAGGCATTTAAGTTAGGAGGAGGTTTAGGAGCAGATGAGGAGCGTTCGTAGCTTTCAGGCTTAGAGTATCTACTTAATTATACAATTAACATTAACAAAATGTGTTAACGGACCACCAGATTTTTGGCGATTTTTGGGTTCAAAACCTAAAAAATGCAACCGGGAAGAGGTACGCTGTAATTTTCTTTCTCTGGCAGTACCATACATACTTAGTGCGTACAAACATAGTCAAAGTAGATCGCATATCGATGAGAATTACATACTTACCTGGGGCGATACATAATTCGTGAAAATTTTAGCTTTCTAGCTATCACGGTACTTATATGAGATACAGCCTGGTGACAGACAGAAAGCGGATGCTTAGTAATAGGGTCCGTTTTTATCTTTTAGGTACGGAACCCTAAAAACAAGAAAAACAGGTCCTTAGAATTATGAAACTTACCAAAGGAGCTGTGCAGGAAGTACGAAAGTAGTTGGTACCTAACTCTTACCTCACATAATAGTGTTTATATAGTTCGACTCAGGGTTCATTTCATTGTGACTGATGTAATTAGGTATGTATAATTATGCAAGTATACTCTAAGATGTAGTATTTTAGAGTATCGGTGGTCGAATCGACAAAGTGCGGTTTAAACGAGTGTTTGCATCGCATAAAGGGACCGGTTCGAATCCCACCTCGGTCATGTACCTACCAATGACTATTTTCGAAGTTATGTACATTAGTTTGAATACAAATCGATGCTGTTACGGAGAGGGAAAAACATCGTTTTTAGGGAGTCCCTTCGTCTAAAAACCTGACTCACCCAATCTAGGATCCATGGTTAAAGGCATACCCCAGGCTCCTCTCCAGAGATGTGAGGATGCAACCGAGACTAAAGCCAGGAAGAAGACTCTAAGATGTAAGTACCAGACCTTCTTAGGTATAGAATTCACGTGAAATACACCATACTTTATATTCTTAAGGTCTACCTACGTGTCTATTCTATACATCTTGCCAAGTTATAGGAATGTCAATATTTAGTTAACAATGACAGGATGGCGGCACTTTCTTGACGGGTACTCTTAAGACGTGCCTACTCAAATTTATTTCCAATGGTGACGTTACTCATATGACGCAGAATGTACGTAACGCAATATGCCATGTAGAAACGCTTTATTAAGCTGATAAATCTCATAATGTGTTATCGTTAAGGTTAGTTGGCGCGAGATAGAAGCGTTATCTTCCTACCACTTGACCGCATGGATGATCAGAGGATATTATAATCGCGACAAGGGCGTTTGCTAGTGACGTGCCGTTCGATGACTCAATGATTTATGTTTTAGTAATTTAATGATAAAATGAATAATTGCAAAAACCTATGTTACAAAACGGTGAGTTGACGAAGTCGGAACGCTTGGGGGGAGAGGCTGGCGAGGGCTGGGGCGTCATATTCGCGATCGCGAGGAGGCTTCCGCGGGCGGGGTCAGCGACCTCGCCCCCCGCGCGTCGGCGGGCGCGCCAATGTCAGGGCCGGTGCAGCCGCGGTCAGCTGACGTCTGGCGGCGCGCGGGGGACGCGGCCGCCGCGCTGAGGTGCAGTCGAGCAGTCGAGCTTCAAACGTCGGTAGAGAAGCACATCTCTCTATACCGTAGCACGCGCTAATAATAGCAGGCGGTGGCGCCCCGCGCTACTCCGGCGCCAGGACTGTCCTCACGAGTCAGGTACCTGAAGTAGCGCGCGGTGCCTCCTCCGCAACCATCCGCCCGAGCCAGCAGCCCTCGCTCGTAGCCGCCGCACGCCCATTGTACTTCATCAGGTGCTCTGGTGTTAATGGTTCCAGGCGCTTGTTGGAGTACACTTACCGTGTCGGCGGTTATCATCACGAAGTAAAGCGACAAAGTGTCCAGGAGAAGTCAAACACGTGGTTTAGTGCGAGCACGTGGCAGACGGCGTCGCGCGATGGGCTTAGATGCAGCAGCAGGGAGAAACCGGTACGTAGGTACAGGAACATGACAGGAGTTGACGCCGCTGGGCAAAGACAAAGACACGCGGTGAGTCACGCGTTAATCACGGCGCCGGTTGATGACCGCTGCAGGCTGCACTCGCCTCACCCCTCTCTACCACACCATCGCACCTAAAATCGCACACACGAACAACTGCCCACATCACATTTGCATTGGTCATCGAACCCCACCGAAACATCTGAACAAAAGCAGCTTAAACTGGTTTTCGCATATTTTTCGTCGTTGTCGTTTTCCTGTTCATTTCATACCAATACCTAAGCCTAATTATTACAAAGCCTATAAATTGGGCTGAGCATAGCGAAGGAGCTCTTATTTGGAGCAATACAGAGTTCAAAATTGACAAAATTTCCACGAGAAAACTTACAACGGGTGATATGGAAGATGAACCTGCTATTTAAATTGAAAACAAAATGATCTCGATACATGAAAATAAACAATAAATTGCCTCGGTTCGTATTTCAATTAAGGTCGATTTCGCCATTGTTTAGCGAATTATTTGTGACATCAGTCATCACTGCATTTATAGTGTGTTGGACCGATGTAGATTTTACAAAATTTTGATATAAGTCTTAAAAATATGACTCTGGTCAACTCTAGTCCAATCTTTATTTGTGTTAACAGAATATCCTCAGACCAAACTGCCCAATTCAATCTAGATCTAGATTGGGGTCATCTGACGGGACCGCTCTCATGAATATCGACATTTAGATCAGTAAAGATATAATTCTCAGTTGATGGAAAATACGTTTAGGTATTAGTTTACCTACGTTAATGCAAACGACCAATAAAAAGAGTCTCGAGTGGATGAGTCACAGGAATGTGTCTAATTGTCCAAGCGAGCGCAAAGAATTCTTCGTGTTACATTTCAAATTAGAGTGAAAAGAAATAAGCGCATAACTTTGCTTTAACCAACTTTCTTTTTGGCATGAATTCAAACCTCGATCAAATCAATTTTGTTAGTGTTAGAAACGCTGAAAGTTTTTGTCTCACAGCATGGCTAATAACCCAAGTGTAATCTGATTGAATTTCTCAGAAGTTGTGACCGTCGAAGATTTTCCTTTATGAAGTTTTTACAGTTTGTTCGCCGGATTTTTTTTTCTGTTATATTCAGATGTCGCGAAACACGACAGTGAGCTTTGGCTTCCTATCTTTTGAGTTCTGCCTCGAATTAACAATGTAATGAATCATCTTATATGAATCATGGCTGATACAGTCGCAGATAATTCGTCAAAATTGAATTTAAATTTGAAGCTTTGGCAGGTATATGATAAAATTATACCTAGTAATTAGGTAATGCTTATTATTTCAAGTAAGAATATAGGTTACACATGTAGAAGAAGTACCTTTATCTAGCTACATCATTTTCAGGTGAAAAATGGCAATAACTCCATAAACTTACGTTGTGTTTGGCTTAGATTTTGGAACTTCAAAGGTTAATTGCCCGTCGTTTTCTTATTTGAACCAACAAACACAATTAAGATACTCGCATTGTTACTTTTAGACGGCTTTTTTGTGTTTGCTACGTGCTACTACTTGGCTACGTACGGAAATCTCGTGAACTAAAAACGAAGATACTAATTTTGAACTAACTATTGCAAGTTTGTTCTCTGTTGTGATTACTAGATAATTGAAAGCATACTTTTAGGATCAGTACATTTTTTTATAACTTCGCTAACAAATACCTATTCAGGCTTTCAGGCAGTGCAAACTCGAATCAGGAGAGCCACTTCATGGCTTTTGTTTTATTTTTTTTTCGAAACGATTCTTGTTAAACTATCGGCTTCATCAACGTCTATTTTTGCAAAATCATTGATGTCAAAGGTTATCGAACCCTTCGCTCTGATGAGATCGCCTCCTCAGCATGTGCCAATAATGTATTGTATTTATTTAATCATTCTAATTAGCTAAAGCATTTTTTTTAATACTTTTATCTCCGTGCGCGGAATAAAATTATATAGTGTTGAGCATATTTATGGGATAAATAAAGAGAGTAAAACGATTTTATTAAAAATTAATTGAAAATTGTATTTGCCAGCATCCAGACCCAGAGTCAGTCTAAAGTTACAATGAACCGACAATGCTTTTTATGATTATATATTTTTTTTTAATTTTAGGTATAATCTAATCATTTATACAGGTTTTTTTTACAAATTTTCAGGTGGGGATATCAAAATAAATCCCTATAACGATGGCTTTGCCCCTCCTAGGCTTCTCCCTTTTCATTCGCATCGTTGAATTCAATATCACGGGGTTTATGTAGATATACCTACTACTTAGAGGTACTTATATAAAATATCTGTCGTGTGTTCGGCCGTCTGCCCTTCACGTTTGAAGGTAAACGCGCGGCCATACCACAGACAGTGTTTTTATTATTTTTTATACGCGATTTTGTCAGACATGCTTGGTTGTTTAAACTAAGTGCTTCGACAATATAGTCACTAAGTATAGGTATCTAGTTATAGAAAAAAATCTACAAAACAAAACTGGTTTGAAAAACAATATTCATAAATATATTTTAATTTTCTTCCAACCATTAAACATTTTCAAAAGTGTTGGCTCTGTCTACCACGCAAGGGTATAGGCGTGATTAAAGTTTATGTATGTTTTACAGCCAACAGTGCAATCAGCATCAGTAGGTAAACCAAGTGAGAATAGTAAGGTAGCCAGTATGCCTACCATCAAACTCTTTGCCATGCTTTTGCACAGCAAAACATTTACTACTTAGCTACATGCTGTAATCGGGCTCAAGTTTTGAAACCAAGAACGCAGTTGAGAAATGCCCACGATGAAAGAAAAAAAATTTCATCGAAAGGCGAACAGTGGTTGAGGGGGTTTATTTTTGTTAAAAATAATTTCAAGATTGTTACCCTTTAATTTGGGACCAGGTTATTGCGAGTAGCCATTTAACCCCTCTCAGTGTCCAACCTAACTTTAAGATTAACAAAATAGACAGACACATACTATTGAGGGGTATTTATCAAAAAACTTGTTGTTCTACTCTGGCCGGATATGATGTGTTTACGACTCTGAAGTCACTCACTATTTGCAATCTGCGAGTGTAATATCAAAACAATAGGCACTCGTAATGTTCATCAACCTTGTGGCATTGATTTCTTTTGCGCTTCAATAATAAATGTATGCGAAGGTTAGATTGTATATTATATTAACTAGGTAACCAAAGATTTTCAAGCTTCAATACTGGTCCGGTATCGAAGAAAAAACGTAATAAACGAAAAAGTGTATGCCAGCTGCTTCTCTTCCCGTATAGGAAGACAAATAAACTTGGGGTTCATCATTTAGGCGATGGGCTAGCAACCTATGACTATTTGAATCTCAGTTCCATTATTAAGCCATAGTGGTCAAGCCTTTGAAAAGACTGGTGGCTCTGTCTGTAAGGGGCAAAGACATACATGTACATGTAAGTAGGATTTTTTGTAATCCAGCCCCTATTTAGATAATTTTAAACTCAACAGAAGAAAAAATACCTGAGCTAGAACAATATCTACCTACTTTAAATTACCTTTTCGGTAATACTTAGAAAACACATGTCGTCTAAGTATCACATTATGTAAGACTTACAAATTACAATAAACTTGATTCATAAGAAACGATACTCGTTGAAATGAAATGTAACATGTCGTTCATATCTATTGTCTTACGTCATCGGTACTAGAAAAAGGAAAATAGGAGTATTAGTTCAAAATACTGAGAATGTTCTAAGGACGTCTCGAGGTTAGAAGTAATCGAATAATCCCCTCTGAGACCGTCCCCTCTGAAGGAGGAGTTGGGTGGCCTATCGTCGCCCTGCCGACCTTACCCAAGGTCTGTGTCCGGGAAAGGTCGTGACAAAAGAGGGCTAGAATCAAAATACACTCACACTTAAATATAAAAATGCTGAGGTAATAACGACCTTATAGTGACCACCTTTTACCAATTAAATCCTAAGTATTTACTCGATCCTATAATAAATATTCAATTATTTGCATTGTTTATTATTATGTTATTAATGTGAAAAATAAATTACTGTTTAAAACTAGATGTATTATATCTGTATTTAAAATTTGTCTTTATGAGTAACAATTTAAATATAAGTAGTTTTAGTACAAAATAAAACTTAAAATATTTAATTAAAACTATTTTAAATCGTTAAAGAAGAAAATGATGTACAACCTTTGAAGACTAATTTCAGAACATTTCAATAACTCTCGATGTACCTATGTGTCAAAATATTTTGAAAACTTGTAAGTACATAATTTAAAACAGAGGGGTCCATTAAAAATAAAACCCGGAAATTATTTATTTCTTATTTTTCTGGCAGAAAATTATTCAGAATAATGGTAGAAAGAGCATGTTTGTTAAACATAATTTGATCTTTAATGTTTTACTTACACTTCGAACGTTACAAGAGTAGTTCTCTGCTTCCCAAATTCCATAAAAATACGTTCAGTGAATTAGAAGTGTCAGAGTAAGCGTCACTTTTTCATTTTTTTTAACTTCAATGTATGTTATTTAAATAAAAAACATAGATGAAATCACGCCGAGAAAATGCTGCAGTGCAGTTTGTTACCGCTTCTTTTGCACTGACGCCTTGGAAGCGGCAGTAAACTTAGTTTTTAAGTAATTTATTTGACGTCAACCAATGTTGTTAAACCATACGTTTTGACAATTATTAAGCGATATATAGTATCCTATAGTAATGAATAAAAATTTTGATTTTTGCCTCTATGCCCAGATGTCCATTTTCCCACTTGCTTCGATCCCTGTATAATTCAATTGCTTCATTCACATTTATCCATTTATCGCGTCGCAACTCCATGCAAGCTTTCTTAACTAGTGTAATCTTAATGTTATTAAATATAAACTTAATATTAATATTTTATATTTTTATCTGTACCTAATGATTATTAAGTATGAGTTATTGCGTATTTTATTGTAGTTGGTTATTATTGATGTCTTATATAGGTTTATTGACTTTATTTTCTATTGCACTTGCAGATAAACTGACAGAAGGCGATGGTAGCAGTGCAAATTGATTATATTGTAGGTTTGCCTATGTGATAAGTACAATGGTTTGTTTATCAAATATTTTTTTGACGCAGTGCTATGTACCTCACCTTCAAGATGTGGGACGATAAGAATCGGTAAGAGTGGACATCGGTTTTGCAACAACAGTCACACGTCGCTGGTGATGGCACCATTACTAATTTCTCTCGACATCTGTCAAGTTCCAAGACTGTTGGCCCTGCCTTCCCCGTAAGAGACAATAACGTGATTATCAACCTTTAAACTTGCAGCCTGCCCACGGAAAGAACCCCACCGAAGTATTGCGACATGCGGATGGTGATTCGGAGTCCTGAATGACGACGGAAGCTCTATTGGCTCAATTCGTAATAAGGAGCTTTCTCAGGGTCAAATCTACGTCAGAAAGGAGCGACTTAAGCCATGTGGCAAGAGGATAATATCCTTTAATAAGGTGACTCCACTAACTTCTGTCACGTATTTGTCTGTAGTCCTCCAAAGCAGTTTATATACAGAACTTTCAAATTTGATGTTACTTTGTGGGGTTATTCATGAACTTAGAGCATTCGTTTTATCTTCAGACTTTTCTATAAAAAAGCTCATATAACCCACTGGTTAGTGGCCACAAATGCGATAACGGCCGATGAATCTGATATCACTTACCCTGACGGCAATGAACTCTTTGCAGATTGCAATACACATCCTTATAACTGAATAAAATTGTCTTTTTATTCAGATTTTTAACGTATTGCATTCACCACAAAACAAAGACATACCTACTTACCTATACGAACAAAGCAAAAATTTTAAAGAAATCAACCGAATTAAAAAAAATTGAGAGCTAAAAATAATCGAAATTTAAACTAATAATACGTCGTACCTAGGCGAATAGTGGATTCGTACCTCTACTACCTAAATCAAATCATGAAAAAGATTTGCATTCGGCTATGCAATTCAGATAGGTACAATAAATATATAATATTGAAATAAATATTTTTTTTAAATAATAAATAAACAAAAAGACATTTTTTATTCAATCCATTCGGCAATCGTTAATACCAGTTAATAATGCGCCATCAGAGAAATTTTGACACTCTGTTTTGGTTGCTATTTCCAGGGTATTATATAAAATTCTTTGCCGGCAATTGTACACAAATAAGGTGCGGCAAACGAGAAAAGATATTCACACTTAATCACACTAAAATATTTTGGAATGTTCATCATTACATAATAATTTTATAACATTCAATTCACACATGACGACCGATATAACATTGGAGATAATTTCGTAATTTTTAGGGAGTTATCAAATTTATTATGATATCTTTTGTAAACATTGTACATATTTAAAATCCTTGTTCGCCTTTTTTTCAGAAGTAGGGATACTTAAATAAAAAATGTATTAGCGAACACGCAGGCTAACTTTTTTTCTAGTTTACTAGTTATAAATAATACATACATACATATAATCACGTTTATATTTCTTGCGGGGTAGACAGAACCAACAGTCTTCAAAAGACTGAAAGGCCACGTTCATAGAATTGAGATTCAAATAGTGCAAGATGGCTAGCTCATCGCCAAGTATATAAGCCAATCCCTTAGTCGCTTTTTACGACATCCATGGAAAAGAGATTGAGTGGTCTTATTTTTTTTTCTATTGGTGCCGGGAACCACACGTTTGTTTTACATAATAGATAAATCATTTTCTTATGTCCACTTTTTAAAGTTACAATAAATAACTTTTTATTAGTCTATGCTTGTTAAGCTCAAATGACATATATACTCAAAATGAAAGATTTCTAGGAAATAGATAGGTAATTTATAAAAGTAAATGTTAAGTGGGATGTATTGAATGTTATTCTCGAAAGTTTTGTATCAAGTATATAAGATGTAATTTTAAACACATGCAAAGGAAAATTATAATTATTGTATCAAAAAAGGTCGTTTTTCATTTTATTCCTATTTCCCTTCACTGACAGGTTATCATCATAGTAGGCTCTATTGTTGAGGATGAGTCCAGGGTCCGTCGGAGACCAATCTAGGATTGAAGAAAATTAGGTACCTAATTCTTAGGAGTGATCCCCGCCTGAACTCCGTCACGTTATTAACAAGAGATCCTAATCCTGTTTGCAATGGTATTTGCAAGCCTTTTTTTGCCTTAAGAAAAGGATTACATTGATCAAATCTTATTACATCCACGGGAAACTGATGTAGTGGTCCTATATTCTTAAGCGCAGGTAACCACACGCACGACAGAGCAGTTTCAAATATATATCGTACCTAATATCTAACACTTTCTTGTAGCCATGTGCAAAACTGTCGAATTCATGTCACAACTCAGGCGTACTTAGTAGGATAAATGTTTATATGTATCACATTTTTGCATGTCTGCGTGTATTAATAGCTGTAGGAGTCGGGCGGCGCGACCTTGTGCTCGAGACGATCTCTGTACCACGACTCGCAATTTCTCTTATAGATCATGGAATTAAATGGTGAACTGTATGGGAGAGATATTGAAGAAGGAGGAATGAAATGAAACGTACTCGGTTGTAGGACTTTATTGCTTGTTTCTGAAAAAAGAGTACTTAAATGCTAGAGTGTAGGTAATATTTTTATAGTAACTAGGAGAAAGAGGAGCAAGCTAAAGAATTTGTACAGAAGATGGAAAATGTGCTATGATAATGAATTAAGAGTGATTGCGAATAACAAAGTGTATGGAACGTTGCATGTCTTTAAAAGCAGTCAGAAGTTCTAACTGCTTATAAAAATGCATAGACTTGACATCGTTAAAGATGATATGCGTACCAATTAATGGTCTTAGAAGACGTTGCTGATCGGATATAGTAAATAGAAAAATATAGGAAGACTCCAAGCCCCAAAGCATAGGGGCGAAGGGTGCAACTGTGTTGTGAACACGCAAAATAATATGACAGAAAGAGTTAATTTTTTTATATTTATTTTCGATCCGCCCCGGCTACGGACGGGAATTCAGTTAAAAACCGCATGGCTAGTAATCCATGGTAAATTCCATCTAAACTCCTTTTCAGATTTTAATGTTAGTCATAGATTATTTATAGAAGAGTAACTATTAATTGGCAATTCTTTGTGTATCGTGGTACACAGGCAGCGGACTCCGTGCGCCGCACGCCCGATCTCCAATTCTGCAGTGATAAGTTCATCGACACTGACAAGGATGTGCGAAACGGAAATAGAGGCTACAATAATTATTTTTTTGACCAACTAGCTTGCCGGCGACTTCGCCTGCGAATATTGTCCTCATCATCCCGGTCACGTCGTCACAACATTATGGGGCTAAGGAGGAGCCGGGGGCATGCTAAAGACGGTGATCTGACTCTTGTCTGTTTTCCTCAACATTTGCAGGAGAGCCTAGCCCATATTGGATCATGGTTATCTTATTCAATTTCCTGAATACACAAGATTCCTTAAGATGTTTAACTTTGTTGGTACATAAACGTACCTATCCACTCTCGTTGGAAGAAATGAAGGAAACTCTGCAATGTTTATACAGAAGTTAATGAAAATGATTGAAATCCGTGAAATAAATTCTTTCAGACATTTTGTATGAATATCCAATGAGATTAACATGTGTGTTTAACAATATAAATTAATACTAATAAGTAATTATTTATGAAACAAATACAAGTAATGTTATAACTTTTGTCGCCGTCTTCACCTATAATTTTTCCAACTTCTAGGTGTGATACACACATATAATACTGAGAAACCTACACACATTTAAGCTATCAGAGAGCATACCGCACCACCAGTCACCACGAAGGCCACCTAATCATTGTTAAAATAGATTGATTGATCTTTAAGAACTATCTTCTTAAGACTGTTAAGGCTTCTGTAAATACTAACTTTTGGATAGCAACAGTTTACAGAAACACGTTACTCTTTAAATAAAGCACGTATCGTCGAATAAAAACCCGGTTTGATTTCAAAATAAGTTGTAGAGCTTGATGACTGACAAAACAAACAGCGACAAGGTTAGATTCTAACATAATATTTACCTATCACCTCAGGAACCTCATTCCCAAAGCATTATTATAGTGGGAGCGACCAAACACGCAATGATGAAAGAGAAAACCTATCTAAAATAAAGTTTTTCCCATGAAAAAAACTTTTGTTGTGTGTACAACAGTGTTTCTGTAAAATATTGCTCGCTAAGATAGTTACTTATGGTCAGCTTCGTGTAAAAACCTGACTCACCCAATTAGGATTCATGGATAGAGATCGGGGTATTTCAAAGTCATACCCTGGGCTCCTCCCCAGAGTGGTGAGGATGCAACCGGGCCTAAAGCCCGGAGGAAGAATAGTTACTAATGGTTACGGCAGGACCCTTATTTCAATTTCTACGTTTATTATGAATTCGCCCCGTTTCGCCATTTTTACAGGAAACGATGATTAAGAATTAGTAGAATATTAGATATCCATCTTTGAAACACTTACAAAAAATTTGATTCGAAGTATGGTCAAAGTCTTTTTGCCATTTTCGTCGTGAAAAGTTAATAATTCATGAGATTTAATACCGCATTTTTTTGCAAGAGTAATCCAAAAAATGTGCCGACTGATCCACCCTGTGGAAATAGGTCAGATAAACTATCAATTTGACATCGTGAATTATGGTTTGATTGGTAACCAGTTGCTTGAGAACACGGTATTACTTAGAATAAGATTTAAGACTTTTAGATCTTACCTAATTCACCGTTTTAGCAAAATTCTCCAATAAAGAAGATCTGACTGACGCTGATGTGTGTATATCGTCTGCACTGCTGCCCATGACAACAGAGACATTTAAATAATTTGCTTTGTTATAAAAAAATATTATGCCCATGACTTTCTCATGAAGAACAATGGAGATGTAAAGTCAAAAGAGAAACATAAATGTTATTGGAAATTTCAAGTGAAGGCTAGTTTATCACAACCAAAACCAAGAAGACAAAATAAACCTTCGAAATGAATCAAGTCAATTAAATAAGCAGGCACCTTGTAGATTTTGATGCAGTTTAAATACCTACATTACCTACCTAGATTTTTTAAAGTTTGTATTGGCTTATTTACATATAGATTTTTATTAAATTGTAGGTTTAATACAAATTATGGCTATAAAAAGAACACGTCTGCTTTAGGCATTCTGTGTGTGACACTTTTGCAAATTTATGGATAAGTCGTCTAAAGTAAACCAGTACTTCTCAGGGTAACGCCAAAGGTTCATTGCCCCAAATTGCTAAAATTAACTCCGAGATGCGTCACTTGGTTGGCTGGTGGCAGTGGCAGATAAAAAATGGCGAATGAGATAGGCAGTGGTTCTAAGTGATTTTGTAACCCACTAGTTACCAAGAGTCTTCCAGGAGAAGTTTAAGTAACAATATTTGTCTGCTTTTCGGGACTTAAATAGAATCTGCTTAAACAATTTAACTACCTACCTAATTATGTTCAAAAAACGGAAATCAAGTTTATGGTTTAAACTGTTATACCTAAACGAGCTCACTGTTTCTAATCGTATTACTCAGATTTATAATGTTGTTTAAAATAATCATGCTTAGGTACCTTCGCAACTAAGTACCTATAAGACATCAGTCGAAGGCACAGTACCTTTGTGCCATAATGGCTTCGGAGTATGGGTTCTGCTTATTGTTTTTAAATCTACTTTTAAATTAATAGGAGTAAAATTTTTTGCGTAGATTTTTGATTAAAACTAGTGATCGTGGATTATGTTGGAGAGGAGAGCCTGCAATACTTCCCGAGAGAGGCCGACAATCACCCACAACACCTATTACCACAGTTTTTTTTTTTTAACGTGTGGAAAGACCTTCGTCTACCCGGCCGGCTACGGGAAGCCGGACGGGTTATGTGTGGCTTGAACCCACTAAAACCACACGGGGCCATCGCCTACCGCTTCTTTGCCAGGAGCATGAGCTGCCTTCGCTCATATTCCTGACGCGGCGGCCGCTTCCACGGCGGCCTCGGCTCCGGCCGCTCTCCACGGAGCGGCCAGCGGGGTGACCCTGTTACCACCGTGACGTAACCTCCCTTAAAGTCCTGTTAGTAAGGACTTGGGACACTTGAAACAGGAACTTGAGACTGGTAAAATATAAGCTATATTAACAGTGGCCTATCAGTCTTTTCAAGACTGTTGGCTCTGTCTACCCCGTAAGGGATGAAGACGTGATCATATGTATGTATGTATGTAAAATATAAGCTCCTGAACATATAATTCCCTATTTCTATGCTACTGAAGACATTAGATTGCCACAATGAGAAAAGAAGAATTTGATTTTCTTTCCCATTGTACCAGACGCATGGGATGCATGAGGGTTACTATACAAAATAGAAACAATTAAGTCAATGGCGTTGGGGAGCTGACTGCATGAGTTTAAAACAACTTCTCATAATAAAGGTATTAAGGAATGGAAGTAGTATAGAATAGGATAAGTATATATAGGTAGATATAACATCGATTTTCCAGAGATTATGGCAAAAAATCTTCATAAAAACGGTAGAACTAGGCAGGCTCATTTTGCACTTAAGACGAGTAAGTACTTGCGTTACTTGCAATCAATATTAAACCTATCTAAGTCGCGTGCCAGGCAAACGGGCGATAATTAAACTGAAAAAAGCGCGTCACGGGCGGCGGCCGCGTGCGCGCGCGCCTTTTTTCCAGTAGCCTGTGGTGCATAACCGGAAACCAATGCACTTTTTGCATTAAGAGCAATGTCCGTATTAATCTTAGCTATTTGTAATCAAGAACGATATCAGTGGTTAATAGTAAACAAGCAGTTCGAAGACAGTTGGCAAAAATTACCTACATACTTACTGATGGACTGACTGGTATCTACAAAACCGTTGGCGCAGATGTAGAAGTAAAGGTCCCTAATTGTTATGCACCTATCTCTTTAATGAACAATATAGATCACGGTTAAAAATTAAAAAAAAAAATAATGAAAATGGACTCTATGTCTGTCTTCTGAAAAAAATATTTAAGTAGGTAGGTATTTTTTAGCAATAAATTTCCTTTCATACGTAAATGAACTAAAAGTCAATAATGAAAGTAGGTAGGTACTTCCTACGTTGAAAACCCTAGACTAAGTGGGGAAGCAAAAAGAAAGAATTTATCAGTTGATAAATTCTTTATTGCCCTTCTCTTTATAGAATCCCAGCTTTGTCTACAACTATCACCTGCTATAAGCACATTTATTCCGTTTGAAAAAAGGGTTCACAGTTTTATTGAAATTGAAATCGATACAGATGCTTTTGAGGATCTTTACCTCCGAACCCTTAGAGTTAGATATTTGAAACTTCAGTTCAGACACAGTTTGTGTCCTTAACCTCTATCACGACTTTAGTAAAATTCATGCTTATTCAACAGGTTTATTCCCGAAGGGAGCTCTAGGTTTCGAAGCAAAATTTTTGTACGCGATCCTTCATTCGAATTTACATTCAGTCTTAAAATATTCGTGATATTCCTAGCGTGTCGATTCCCAATCCAAATTATGTGCCTGTTAAAGCAATGAAATGGCTCACAAGTTCGTTTAGCAGTAAATTGTGGGTCAGATAAAGGGTGTCACCTTCTGAATGTCGTGGGCCGTGGGTTCGACGACACCTGAGAGAGTGACCTTCCAGATACAGACTTCAACGAACCCGTACAACCATTGTGGGGGAGGTTTAAATTAGAAATATAAGACTAAGATTATAAATGCGAAACTTTAGGTTGAGATGAATATTGTTGATGAGGTTTAATAGACTAATTGGATTTAAAGATTTACATCCAAGTTTTCAAAATATAAGAGCTTTCTTAGCCATATTATAGGTATTATATGTTCAGGGTGGATAACCCTTATCACTTAAGGGTATGAAAAATAGATGTTGGCCGATTCTCAGACCTACTCAATATGCTCACAAAATTTCATGAGAATCGGTCAAGCCGTTTCTTTCAAGAGGAGTAAGGGAACGATCATTGTGACACGATAATTTTATATTTAAGACGAGAATTTTATATAGGCATAAGATATAGTATATTCAGATGTATACATTTTCGAATTGCCCTCGTTTAGTGTTAAGGTGGTGTAAAATAACAGGACCCATTCTCTATGTATTTTATAAGTATACCTAATTTCAGGACCTTTTTTCGTCTTCTACTTACTTACTCGGTGGGGTTACACATATTATATACACAATACAGTAGGTACTCTCATCTTTGTGTGTACCCCGCCTACAGCCTCCACAGAAATGTTTCATAGCCCGGGATCCAAAGGGTTTTCTTCTTTTATAGGTAGGTTGTTAGCTGATACTGGCAAGTTGATAAAGCGGCCGCTGGCCGATGTTTTTTTTCGACCTGCACTGCACCGTTCTCTTGTAACCCCATTCTTAGGTTTTTCTACCGTCACTCGCTCTGTTGAGCCACTGAAAAAAAGCAATAGCGTGCGTCACACTGGATGCTCAGGAATCCCCAACAATTATTGTAATGCATTATGGTCTATTCTAGTAACATGCAATTAAAAGCTACCTGCCTTTAATGCCTAGGCTCGTGCTTAGTTTTTATATGTTTGATATTGTTTTGTCAAAAATATTATTATCCAGGGAACTTTTGTACTAGGTAGGTACGCTAGGTTACTTATTGCTTTTTAAAATGTACTTACTTGGGTACAGTAATAGGTTATACCTTTGTACGATTCATCTATACCTACTAATATTATAAAGCTGAAGAATTTTTTTTTCATTGTTTGTTTTATCGCGCTAATCTCAGGAACTACTGGTTCGAATTAAAAAAAATATATTCTTGTGTTGAATATAGATAATAAAAATGAAGAAATCTTTCTTTCTAAATTTTCATCACTATAAGAGGCCTTTCATTTTCGTCTTTGAGCCCTCCCAGTTGCACTTTATTGGGTTTCGTTCGTCTATCAAGTCGGTGGCAGTGGCTCTCATACTTGCATAACATCGGTATATCTAACTACTAATGGAAACCTTCTTGCATATTATTATACCCTGAAATATACGTGGTGGAATGCAATGCGACCCTATGATGCCCTCAAAATAGCAAGAGGGGTACGTAAGGGGTTTTGGTGGGTAGGCCGCCTCTTTAAGTGCCAGGAATCCCACATTTCCCTAGGAGGATATTCAGAGAGCCGTGCCGGAGTGAAAAGGTCGCTACAGGAGTTCCCCAACGCAGCATGCAGTGCAGCAGCGTGATATTGTAAAATTTTTAAAATGGCAGGGTCACATGCCAAAATTAAGACTCGCGAGTCTTAAAAGGGCGTATACCCGAGAGTGCGTTATGAATATCATTGACATTAGCATTATTATTTTTCAACGAAGAAAATAATTTTTGGAACATAATTTACGAAATATTAAGTAAATACTGATGGTAAAGAAAGATATGACGTAATTAGTTCAAACTATAAACTTGGCTTATCAGTCCTTTCAAGATTGTTGGGTCTGTCTATCCCGCAAGGGATGCAGACGTGATTATTTGTAAGTATGTATGTTAACGTACGCAGGGTTATTCTCTCTATAGTTCACTAAGTAAACTGTACCTCAAAGGCATAGTTAAAAATATATCCTACATTCAGTTAAAACTCGTGAGTCTTAACTTGCCACGCCACCACGCCACCGTATCATTTCTATTTTACGTATAATATTTCTATGAATAACCGCAGTTTCTTTGCCTTTCCAAAAGCTATATTAAAAAATTAAATGACACTGACATGACACGATGAGCACCTGAGCTGAGTTGAGGTTGACGTTGACTAAATAAAGCTGTTTTGTAATTATTTTGCTGTTGATTTTATATTTTTAATTTCCCATTACGTTTTAGATTATAAAAGCAAAATTTGTCGTAACTATACGTAATAGTGCTACTCTGTTACAACAATGTATGCCAAGAAATTTGTCGCCTGCTTTCTTACATTATTGAAGTAAGACGTGGTACATGCATTATATTTTGATGATAATTCATTTGACGTGTGTCGTAATAATAATGTTTTGCTACTATTTCAGTTTTGATTTCGTTCAACCAACAGTTCTAAAGGAAGATCATCCATTCGATCTTGTTATATTCACACAATTCTGGCCACAGACTGTTTGTAAGGAATGGAAAGAACACAACCCTTCACACACTTGTGCCATGCCAGCCAAGAAAGATTCATGGACAATTCACGGCGTATGGCCCACCAAATTAGGCACTAAAACTCCAGCATTTTGTAATAGAACATGGTTATTTGATCCAGAAGAAGTTCGTCCCATTGAAAAAGATTTGTTAGCAATGTGGCCTAACATAGAAGTTGGTTAGTATTAAGAAAAAATAAGTAGAGATATATCTTTAAGATTCCACTTGTCTGACAACAGTTTGTCTAGTACAAACAATATCTAGCTTAATTTAAACTTCCTACTCAGTTTTTTAGTTTAGATGATTTATTTATATTATTTGGATGATTCTAACATTGATAGGTACCTGATAAATTTTGAACTCTTATCATACAAAAAAAAAAGGAATTTAACATTGATAGCTATAAGGAGTAAAAAATATAGACTATTATCATCATTTTAATCTTCAGCAAGAGATAATAAACAAGCTGTGACTTTCCTTTTATATATTTGTTATTCCTGTTTTACTGTGTTCCATAATAATAATTATTCCTGCAACATTGTTTCAGAATCTGCATACACACTGTGGGCGCATGAATGGAACAAGCATGGAACTTGTGCTGCAGTACTGGAACCCTTAAATTCACAGCTCAAGTACTTCCAACAGGGTTTGACTTGGTTACAAAAATACTTTATTTATGATATTCTCAAAGAGGCTAATATTGTTCCATCCGACAACAAGGAGTATCGTATTGAAGATATTTATCAAGCTGTATTAAAGAATGTTAGTGTGCGTCCAGCAATAGAATGTGATAGAGAGCATGGTGGGAATTTTATTGTTGAGGTGAGACTATGTTTCAGTAAGAAGTTGGAATTAGTTGACTGCGATGGAATAGCTTTCCATGATATGGAGGAATATGGATCAATTTTGACAAACTGCAACCCAAATAGTGGTGTTTATTATCTTGAAAATGCAGTACCAAAAACTGTTTATGTGCAGTTGTACAAATTACTATCTTGGCTGCAGTGGTTTACTTTGTAAATATTTGGATGTGATTAGTACCTATTTATTTTATTCAACATTTGTTGATTTTAAGCATGAATTTTAAAGAAGCAACAGTAATTACCACCCCTTCAAAATATAACCCCTAATACTACATTTAAATGTATGTAGCACTGCATTCTTTAATTAAACATGGTTATGACAGATTATGCCAATTTCTTTACATGTCAGTAACTGATCATCATATATAAAATATCTAAATACGTAAATATATTTTTATGAATATTATTATAACATTTTCTTGTTGTAACTTAAAGCTTATTTACAAAAAGAAGAGACAATAACTTTCTTACCTTTTATTATTTCAAGAAATGGAATTATGTATTCAACAGATTTATGGAACTTCAACTTTCAATAAAAAAAAATTCAGTGCACTTATGATTAATATTTAGAAAAAAACTATGAGGTATTTTGTAAAGTCTATCTATAAAAAGTGCCTAAACACAATAAAACATACAGTCAACTGGGGCTGGGGTAGACAGAGCCAACAATCTTGACTGATAGGCCATGTGTTCCTGTCTTCAACGCAAATTAGTATTAAATATTGACACTGCATAATATTTTTGTAGTACCAAAACTTCTGAACTTTATAAATTTAAGTAAAGCTTTTTTGTAAATGAAATAATTTTGTACTTAAAATCGATTTGTTTTTATTATTAGCCTAGTCACTGTGTAAATTTTATATAAATTAAATATTAAAGGCTGGTATTTATTTTTATTTTAGAATCTCCAAATGGGGTATTTTTCAAAAGCATTTTTATCAAATGGATTTCAGTCGTGGGGTAATGAGTGAGGTAGGCGAGTTGGATAAAAATAATTGTGCAACATACCTACATATACTAAAAATATAACCTAACCACTATTTCTTACTTATTCAATAAAACTAACTGAATTAAGACTAAATACTTTGTAAACTTTTTCAGCCCCCGTACTATCGCACACGCAATGCCGTTTTTATCGCGCGTACAACTATCACTGTGCCGTTTCACGTCATAATAAGAAGCAAAACAGCGATAGTTTTTCTAAAAACAGTGTCGCGCGTGCCTTGTTACGGAGACAGGATACCAATTATTTTACAAAAAATTTTAACAGATGTGACTGCGACTTTATCTGTGGAAATTCCAAAGAGACAGTTGCAGAGGATTTTTGTTTGTACAATGTTAAGTAATTAAATTACAAGAACATATAATATTGTTTATTTCGCAGATTCCTACACATGTAGCTATGATAAAATAGTTTAACAAATTCTACAAGAATTGTGTGTGTTGAAATTAATTCAAACTTTGTTACACTGTCATTGGAAAAAAAAATTAATCAAAAGTAAAAAAAAAATTTAGTGAAATTTTCTAAGAATTAAAATATTGAGTAGGTATTCTAAAGAAAAGGCAAATTACATTCAAGGACTTTAATTTTAGATTTTTTAACAATTGAGTCACCCCAATGGTCAGACCGACACCGATGCGTAAACGCACCATTCACTAACATGTCCAACTTTTATGGCCAAAACAGTTTCAAAATGACCAATATTCAAAAATGCTCACAGGCAAAACACCTACTACATACAATGTTAATTAAAATTAATGAATGAGAACAATTTAATATCAGTCTAAACTAACGAACAGGGTCCATAATTAACCTCATGTCGTTATTTCATTGTTGCGTTTATAATATATTACCAATCAATTATCAAAAATTTCCATTAGTTTATAAGCATATTATGTATAAATGTATTTTACTTGTTATTGATGCACTGGAATAGAGGAGTCCATTAACTAGACCGCTATCTGTATCTAGTGCCTGGAGATTCATTTATTTTAAATATTTTGTTCCAACAAATGGGACTTGCCCATGAATTTAAAGAAAATCTATTGTTGGAGCCAAAATTGTTTATGTTATGTATGGACCGTGGTTCCAGTTGATAGTGGTACTAGTTAACGAACTCTCCCAGTAATACACTGACTTAAATACCACGTTGTTTTAGATGTCCTTTAGCTGGCACACTTCGTAAAACAGTTAATGCCGTGAATAAATAGCCATTACATTTTATTGGCCTCTTGAAACAATGATGACCGCGGATGGAACCAGACCTGGAATTGAATTTTTTCTAATTTAAATGAAATGGAATGAAAATGGATTTATTACTATTGTAACAAAATAAGTCTTCCTTCTTACTAATATTATATAGGCGAAAGTTTGAAAGTATGTGTGGATGTATGTTACTCACCCAAAATCTACAACCTAGAGTTGTGTCAAACCACAGATTAACCCCAATAATTGGGAGAAATATGTGTGTCAAAAAAATAATTATAATCAATTTTTAGCTACTTTCTTTCTAAAATAATTTTAATATGAAAAATTATACTTGCCCAACAACTCCAAAGGCATTTCATAGTCTTCGTTAGTGAATATTTTCTTGGGAAATGTGGTCATTAATTTGAAACTATCTTCAGCAGCGAACTCTTGGGCATGCATTTGAAGGTATAATCTGTAATGATAATAAAATCCATTATTAACATTCAATACCAAAAATATATGTCAATAAAATTTTGAAATACTCATAGTAGAAAATTTTATAGCATAGCGAGTTGCCTTGCATATTATGGCATAAGTTTATGACAGGGTAGAGGCAAATTTGCAATGAATTTGAGTATGTTCAGATGCTGTTGACTGTACATCTAATAAAACTTGACAATTTAATGATATTACTTTGATTTTAAGTGAACTTGAATATGGAAGGTATGAGTATAACATGGGCTCTGGGTCAAATTATTAATTTTATCAGCTTATCGGTTTACAGTGAAGAAATTTTAATTAAACAACAGCATTCTGATGATGAGGTGATTTCTATGCACCTAGACAAGTGGCAATATGAGCAGGGTTTTACTGGCAACACAAAGGTTGAGAGGAACAAGACTTACTTGACAGCAGCTAGTTGTTCCTTGGCACCAAAGGTGTGTGCTAACGCCTTTCCGTCAGGCAGCCGCAGCTGTATGCGCGCCTGGTCATAGGTGCCGCGCGTGGCGGGCGACGCCGGTAAGGGCGCGGCCGCGGGCGGAGGCGGGGACACTGGCCGCTGGCCTGACGCTGCTAATCTAAAAAAAATAAGTTCATTTGATAAAACAGTTTAAAGTTTATAAATGAACCATTCTGACCTTTAAAACATAAGGGAATCTCACCCATGTGTGTAATCATCCAGTGATCAGATCTCTTTGTGATGAAACAAATGTACCTACAAAATAGTTACTTTTCTGATTCAAGAGAGACTTCATCCATAAACAGACTGAGACACAGTTTAAGACACTAGCATTCCCTATTAATGAGTAGTCTTGTCATTTTAGAGTAAATTACTGCAGGACTCAAGTTTCTTGCCTGGAGTTTCTACTATTTAGAAACATTGATTCTTCAAAAAGGTTACCAGTTATTATAGTAATGCTACCGTACATATTAATATTATCCAATTATACTAACTTTCTTGCTTGTTTATCTGCCTCAATCTGTGCTCGTACTCTTTCCCTTGCCTTTTGGTCTTCAATCTTCTCCCGCTTACGTTGTTCCACGATTTTCATCATCTCCTGTTCCTCAAGTCGTTGACGAGCATCCTGCATATCCTTGCCAGACTTAATGCGGAGACGTTCTTTTTCTAATGCTTCAGCCTAAAACAGTGTATTAAAGCAAATTCAAATTCTTAGCTTATAGTAAGATTTTGAATTAATTTAATTTATAAGTAAATAGGCAATGTACCCTTACGCCATAAATACAAACATAAAATCATGCCCTTTTTCCCGGAAGGATAGACTAGACTGCATCTTTCCACTTGACACAATCTCTGCATACTTCCTTTGCTTCATCCACATTCATAACATGCCAAGATGTCCTCATGACATAAATTTATTTTAAAATTCAAAATGTCAATAAAATATATATGATAAAGAGATACATTTTCAACTAACCTTTTCACGTTCTTCTCTCTCTTTCCTCTTTTGTTTCATTCGCTCTTCAAGCAGCGCCAGTTGAGCTTTCTTTTCCTCTTCAGTCAATGGCTTTTTCTCCTCAGTTGACTCTGAGAAGCTGCTGTGGTTCGTTTTCGCAGCATGGAACTCCATTTCATCTTGATTTTTAAATAATTTCCCGCATTCATCGCACTTGAAAGATTTAGCTTCGGCCTGGGTTTCAGAACTGGATGTAGTAGTTTCAGCTGTAATGGATGACGAAGCAGCAGCGCTAGAAGCGATCGTGTGCCCAGTCTCCATCGCAGGGTCATCAGCATGAGCCAAAAGCCACTCCATAGCTGGCTCTACACCTTTATAGTTTGTTACCTCCAGTGCTTTTTCCCTAGAATAAACAAATATCAATAAAAACTCAACTTAACCTATGACTTGTAAATTCAAGATAATTCAAGGTATAATATACTTACGCTCTTTCCTTAGGGAAGCCCATTTCAATGAGTGTTTGTATTTCCGCCATCGTAAATGTGCAGCAAATCAATATTTTAGTAAAAGGCTTAGAAATCTTCAATCATCACAAATCAGAAATCACGAAATTACACACGAATTCTGATTTCGTTTGACGATTGACAATATTGACATTGACAATATTTTTTTTAATACTATTGTGGCGAGTGGCGTAGAGATGTCGACTGTGGCGACATCTCTACGCCACTCGCCACACTATTATATAGTATTAGCGGCCCTGGATACGTGAATTTTGTTGTTGTTGTCGTCGGTTGTATTTTAGGCAGAGGTTTTTTACGATCTAGTCTCTCAAGTTTTCTTTTCCTATATTTTTTTGTTTAATCATGAAATAAAGAGAGTAGGTTAGTTATTGGTGAATAGTCCGATGATTATGATGTCGTCAATGTCAAATGAAATGACGGCGGTAAAATTTGATTTTTCAAATAGAATTTTTAAATGTTTTCCTGTATCATTAAATTGAATGATTAAAAGGCATAAAAAAGTGTTTTGAATAATTTATGAATCAAAATGATAGCGTTAAAAAAACATGCTAAACGGAAGACATTACAAAATAGCGACCCAGGAAAAATCTTGGATTTGGTCATGAGTTTGGAAGATGAATTGTGCGCTGATCTACAAATAAAAATTAACGGTTACGTAAGTTAATATTATCTAAATTACATATTAGAAGTTAACTTATTACTTTACCCAACTATCAACGAAAAAAGCCGCAATTATAACTAGTTGGTTACCTATGTATTTTTAATGATGATGAAATACAGAGATTACCTACACATTATGTAGATACACAATCTCTGTATTCTGTAAACCTTAGTACTGTAAGGTTTTCGGCAAACTATCTCTTTCCATAACAAGCGATTGAAGGGTAGAATCAGATCATAATTCCGACCTTAACTAAACCCCTAATACAAATTGAATCTCTTTTTGCAATATAGGTACCCTACGTATTTACTTTATAAAATTATAATAATAATATAATATTATGTTATATATAATATAATAATTTAGTTAGCGGAAGAATGCGAGTGCGAGCTTGTATTGCAAGTGATCGTAAACAGCGAGCGTATGGAGGCGTTCATAGAGGCGGTAGGGGGCACGGCGCTCCCCCGGAAAATGAAGATTAATGTTAGTTTTCCTTTCCTTCTATCTTTAATACTAAAAATAGGTGTACTACTTACCTACTTATATTATTTTAATAATATTTTCAAGGAAGTCATTCAATTACTATTAGAAGGATAATTTGGCTGTGGCTTCTGACTTGGCGTTGAACGTCGCTAAGTACTTCCTGGGCAAAATTTATTTAGTTTGAAGCCATTGTCACGATAGAAGAAGTAACCAGAAACCAATAATGTATGTTTTTAACTAGTTGAGTTTCCGTGGCGATCTGGTAATGAAGTGAGCATAGTGTGTTGCAACTGCTTCTAAGCTTTGGATTCTTCTTTTAGGCGATAGGCTAATTGCATGAAATTCTGGTCTGAATCTCTATCAGGAACTCAAGTTTATCATTAAGTAGATTTATTTTCCAGGGATTTAAAAATAACCTACCGAATAAAATGTTACAGATGTCGCAAAAATTAATAGACGTAATAAAGCTTTCAAATGTACAAACGGATTTAATTCACAACTTTGAAGGAGACTTCCAGGATATAGTTTTACCGGTAAGTAGAATAGAAGTAATCTCCATGATCACGAAGGTACCAGTCTAGTACCTACCTTCTTATGAATCAATAAGAATCTACCTTAAGCTTATTGTTATTTCTATCAGAGCGGGTGACATTTTACTCTCATAGTTAACCTATATTACCGACAATTTAGTCATACCTACGTGAAATATATTGGAAGGGAATGTCAAATTGGATCAAGGAGTTGGGATGGATGAATCAAGATAAGTATGCATGGATCGCGGCAAGTTGTGAAACGGTCTCTGCCCACGCACCAAGAAAGAGGCATTATTATATGTATGGTTGTGTCTTTATACTTTCGTTGCTTTTAGTATCTCCAAAAAGACCAATCAAAGAGACGCGTGATTCTGCATCCTGTGGCGGATAAACCGTTCGCAATAATCGTATGCGTGGTCGCGCCCAAAATCCTGGAAGAGAGGGTGGCTAACGTGATAAATGAGTGTTACCTGTAAGTACTCTTCTTTGAGAGTTACACCACACCCATGTTGATATTAGAGTAGGCAAAGTGCCCTTTAATTACTCACTTTTGTGGAACGTGAGTGCTCGCAAAGCGATGATTTCATCACAATTTCATAATTCTTAAATTACATAAAAATGTTTCTGAAGCCGCTGATCATAGTCGAGTAGGATATCTAGTAAAAGCGGTCACGATAATTTTTTGGCACTTCAACTAAAATTACTACCAAAAGTTGGGAATAAAAAGAGGTCGAATTTAGAACCTGCTTTTAGTCAAAAATGAGGTCTTGTGAGGAAGAAAGTTGTCTCCTCGTGATACGTTGTTTACAGGTTCGTGTGGCCTACTTTGAAGAAAAGTATATGCTATGAGTACGAGTGCACGTTGAAACAGAAGTGCCAACAACTCTTGCGTGTAGCGAGACGACTTTTTACGCAAGTCTGATTTATAATCTTATTTTTGAAAATTCTTAGTTTAAGTTGATTGATAGGAGGCTTTGGTGTTGTTTTTTATTAATATTAATAGCAAGTTTATTAGTTATGACTTCCACGGCACAAAGGCAGTGGGGTCAACTCTAGTAAACAGTATGACACGGTACGTACGGTAATAAGAATCTGACACTAAATCTTAAAAAATATAGGTATATATTATATAAAATGTACCTAATTGGTAGTGATGTCTACAAGTGCCTAAAATCATAAATTTTCTGAGTTTATCCCAGTTACGTCAAACATCTTTGAGCATGAATCCAATATCACCTATTATCCGTAATTTAGATTTAAGCGTGTAAATATCACTATTGTCCAAGGTGGCCTCATTGGAGACGCTTCTTCGCATAGCGGTGGAACAAGCGAAGCTGCTAACGAAGGCCGAGTACTGCTCGGTGATGCTAGTAGATGTGGAGAGAATGGAACTTGTGGATTCCTATTCTATCAAACTGAATCTGGTAAACATGTTATGAAACTATTAAAAGCATCATGCTATCTTATACGGAGCAAAAGATGCTTTTTTGTCTTCTGTAGAAGTCTTATAACTGTTATGTACCTAGAAGTAAAGACGACCCAAGTTGATTTTTACAATTTCTGAACTGTACTAATAATAAATATACCTAATTTAATAATATAAACTAATATTAATTATTTTGACGTAAAATAGAAGTTAAATTTCTCACTTTCAATTTGAGACTTTGGAACGTAACTATGAAATTGTAGCAAGAAGTCATGGCCATGGCAAACAATCAGTACTAAATAGACGAGTTTTCTTTTTACGAGTTTTATTTTCTATTTATTGTTCAAGTGTGGAAAAGAACAAGACGAGCGTCATTTTCCTCTAAATATGGGTATAGCAGGCCAAGTTATACAGACGGGAAAAGTGATAAACGAAAAGGATTCCAAAAAATCTGCCATGTTTGATCCAAATATAGACGGTCTCCCGGGTGTGGACTGCAAGTACGATATTTGATATTTTTTTAAACTTACCTTTCATAGGCGCTTAGATAGGTATTGTTATTTTTATTTGAATGAATGAAGCTGAAGAAAAACTCGGATGAATGAAATAAATAATGGCACATTGTTAAAATTTGTAGGGTAGTCCTATAAATTAGAATATTTTTGGCTTTCATGCTAGGGAGTTAAATCACAGCACCATATTATGCATAGACAAAATATATGAGGGGCATTTTTCTCTGTGCAAAAGGAATGCCCCCTAGTTCACACCGTCAGTGTTACCAATCTACCAAGTTCGCCATTACATGGCATAATTGTCTTATCTGAAAAAGTAGTCTTAGCTTAGACGATGTGTGGTTCTCATGGAGCGCTACCTAAATTTCATCAATTTCAGAGCAATCCTATGCTTCCCAATTCGAGAACAGACTGGAATAATCGGCGTCGGCCAACTGATAAACAAAGTGGGGGATCCCTACTTTGACGCGATGGACGAGGAGATGGCGCTCGCTTTTAGCATCTACTGCGGGGTCTGCATCATGCACTCCGTGGTCTATCAGAAGATTCAGGAAGCACATGTTAGAAATACCTTGGCCAATGAATTAGTCATGTATCACATGAAGGTATGCCTACATCAATGCGGAATTTCAGATTACAGACAGGTATACTTTAGTAAGTCTTGCGGAAGCCTGCAAACTATTAGGGGAACTAATGTCTGGCCATGTAGCTTCTGTTGGAGCGCTTCGCCTTTAAAACTCCTTTAAAAAATTAAGTCTTAAAATGACGTAGTCTCGTATTAAATGATGTAAAAATATTCAAATAAAATTGTTTTGTAGGTGGGAGACGCAGAAGTAACTCGAATGCTAGAGTGCACAGGTTTCCACACTCACCCGCACCTGTCCAGTTTGCATTTCAATCCCCGGGCTCTGCCTATGCGTGAGCTGCCATGCTATGCCATGAAGATGTTTTTAGATCTAGGGTTCGATAAGAGGTTGGTAATAATTCTTATGCGGTACCAGTTATTAGGATTACGATGATGTTTACATCTTTGCTGGGATAAATGTTTATTATCTTGCATGATAATTTCTCGTAGTGTCGTATTATTTGGTCAAATACAATATTGACAAGTCACTCAAACATTAACATTTACCCTTTTTGTATGTACACTTTAATCAAGTATAAATCTTACTTATTCTAGATTGCACATTAAACAGTCAGTCCATTTAAAAAACCACTCACTCCACTTCCAGGCATCATCGTCTGACAGTCTTAAATCTTCAGAATTTAAATTACAATTTCACACCCCCGTAGCTAGTGTAGAAGCAAGAAACAGAACTCACTGAATCTTCGACAATTTCTCCAGGTTCAATATAAATATCACCAAGTTAGCTCGTTTCATCCTGTATGTGAAAAAAGGATACCGTGATGTGCCTTACCACAGTTGGTTACACGCGTTCAACGTCGCTCAATGGGCTTACGCAGCGCTCGTCAACTTCAAATTGATCTCATCTGGATATTTAAAGTATGTGCACCAGTCTCTATAAATTTAATCTTAAATTGACCTAAAAATTGGAATCGTTAAAAATATCCTTTCTCAATTTCCTCAGAATGTGTTATTGACTTATTTTACTGCCAGTAAGGTGGGAGGTGTGGGACATATTTGTCACAAGTTATTCAAATATTTATTCGTAGCAAAATTGTTTTATATTGTGCTTTAAATGATAAAAATAAAGTTTATATGTTGTAGTGATTTGCAAGGTCTGATGTACCTAATAGCTGGACTGGTACACGATTTGGATCATAGAGGGACCACTAACAGCTTCCATATACACGGCCGTAAGTCACTTCCTCTTATTCTTAATTTTATTACAAGAGCAAGTAACTTCATTCCAGACATTAAGCTAGAAAACATTTCTTATATCATAACATCGATCTATTACGGTCTTACGAATTATTCAAAAGGCTTTTGAGAACCAATATTTGCATACCAGAGACGACGCTAGCCGCGCTGTACTCCAGCGAAGGCAGCGTGATGGAGAGACATCATCTAGCACAAGCGATGTGTATCCTCAACACGGAGGGCTGCGACATCCTGCAGGCTTTACCCAGGAGGGACTACGACCGCGCCATCCTCATGTTGCGGGACTATATATTGGCTTCCGATCTGGCTAATTACTTCAAGTAAGTTGTGAAGTATGATATGGCCCAGGAATGTTGGTGTGACTATAACACGAAGGGCGGCGACATACTTCAGGCTCTACCAAGAAGGCAGTGTTAGACCAAATTTGTGTAATCTAAACACGAAGGGTAGTGGCATCCTGGAGGCTTTAACTAAGAAGGGACTACGACAGATATATCCTCGTGCTGCGAGACTATATCCTGGCATCCGACCTGGCTTATACTTCAAGATAATTATGCAGCAGTATTATCGAACTCAGTCTGTGTAATTTCTTGATCTCGCTAGTTACTTTAAGTTGGCGATGAAGCGGCTCTTTCTGACTTATAATTCCCAACTTATGGATTATACACCCAATGGTGTCAATCGGACCTATTTAGGAGCAAAAAGGTACCGTTTTTTTCGTTACCCTTCCGCAATAAAAGACATTGTTGTGCACTTCTCGCGAATCTGTTCCGCTTGCAGAAACCTGAACGAGTACAAGATAATAGCCAATGACTTCCAAAAGGGCAACAGAGTTCACATCGCGTGCTTGCAGTCGCTACTGATGAACGGAGCTGACCTCAGCGACCAGCTCAAAGACTGGAACAGTGTTAAAAAGACTGCGGTAAATTTCCAAACCTTAAGACTTTAACATTCCAGGACTTTATCAGAAAGTAGACCTTTTGTAGTCCACCACTTCCCGTAGATGGCATAAAATATGAAACTTCCATGGTTCCAAGGATGCTCCGAGAAGAAGAATACGGAGGTCACATTGATAAACTTTAAGATGAATTTGAATGTAAGTTTTACTTTTATGTCCAGGCGGCGGTTCTGACAGAGTTCTTCAACCAGGGCGATGTGGAGAAGAGCCGTGGTGACCTCCCGCCCATCATCATGGACCGCGATAAGTGCATCATTCCTGACCTCGAGATACAGTTCCTGCAGACCACTTGTGTGCCGCTTTTTGAGTTAATATTATAATATTAACTAACGTCGTCTAGTAGACGTAGCGGTCGTTAAGTTTTGGTCGTCTTGCGTGTATACTTATTTGCTTAGTAGGTCTCGTTTGGATAGGATATTTTATCAATTCACATTTATAATTAAGAGAAAAGATTTGTATGTTTGTAACGAATAAAATCTAAAACCGGGTTTGAACAAATTTGTACACAGATAGAATAGACCGGTACGAATAAAATTGGCAATTTTTTTTCTGGCAAAATCGACGGGCGCGAACCCACCGCGAAGAAGTCGCAGTTATAACCAGTTAACAACGATGCTTTTTTTATATAAGAGGTTTATTCCAACATTGAACATACAAATAATTGCAGACTTCTTGGACGGATTATACCGAAGGCAACTACGTGTATGAAGATTATAGAAAACCATATTGAAAGATGGGGTGCCGCGAAGTCCATATTTGCTGAGGTAACTATTATATGAAAACTTACCAATAATGTTTTAAATTAATTATGCCTTGTAACAAGGCATACTCGGGGGGCTCTGTGGCTGAGGTTATATTCGTAAAAAAACTTATATTTTAATTATTTAGGTACCGCCAACGGCTGGATTATCAGTTCTTCTGAGTCCAGAGTTAGATAACCTGATCGAACTCAACTTGAAGGAGATGGAACGCTTGAAACTTGAAGCCGAAGCCGCAGAGGCGGCCGCAGCGGAGAATGCTTGAATTAGATTTTTTTGGTCGAGATAAATTAGCCGTAGTAGCAATTGTTCCTATAGGAATCAAAAAGCAATAAGAATGAACAAAAATGAATTATTTTTGGTTTAGATATGGAGCAAGAAAAAGTAACGTTTTTTTTCTCTCACAATTACATAAAATAATTTCATAAATTGTGTTGTCTCTTAGACGTGTATTGTAAAATTTATGGTGTTTAGTCTTTTAATAAATTTTTAATGAAACAATACTTTCAATTTTAATATATTTATTGTTATCAATGAATCTACATTATCTATAATAATTTATTGTAACTCGGTTTCATTTAACTCTAGTTTTAATCAAAATCTCTTTGGAATGTTAATCACAATACATAAGTACACTGGATATAAGGCAGGCATATACCTAAGTAATATATTTAAGTGCCAAAAATACATGTAATCACACTGGGTGTAGCAGTGCCCTACCCGTGGATTTTTAAATTATTTTAACCTACATACAAGATTTCTCAGTTTTAATTTATCGAAAAAATAAAATGTCAAGATTGAATCTAACCATACGCTAGTGTCCTATAAGAAGCAATTTACACACACAATTAAAGACATTGTTAAAAAGGACTTTATAAGATAATGTTCTGTATACAACAGAATCAGACCTTAAATAAGGTCGAAATTTTAGATATTCACGTCATTTTCTAGCAACTATCACAATGTTCCACGATTTTTCAATTGAACTAAGTAGGTACTTATCACAGTCTGGAATGCGATTCATAATTCTTTGGTCCTCCCATGTTGTCTTATGTTGTTCTGCTACAAACTTTATACAATGGTGAATTTAATTATTTTCCTTCTTTGAGGCGCCCAAATAAGAGAAACTGATAAGCAAATCTAACGACTGCACATAATCAATTTATACAGTCATTACCGTTCCTTCATACGTTATAGTCAGGTTCATACGTTATACTATACACCAAGATAGATTTTATTAACCTATCTTTCTCTAAATATTAAGAAGGCAAAGTTGTTCGGTAGACTCACTCTACTACTCTTTAAACATTATATTTGTACTTAGTTTGTGCGCACAAATTAACGTAAAAATTATCTATTGACGTTTGTAGACGTAGAAAATAAAACCTAAATATTTACCGCGATAATTATAAGATTATTCAATGTCAAGCACCAAATAGTACGTCAATAGCGAACATTGACTTATATCTATAGCTATCTTACTCGTGCATATAAAATTTTGTCTCGCCCATATTTCGAAAGTGGTAATTTTTAAGAGCGAAAGGGACGAAAAGCTAATTGGCGCTACATTTAAAACTAGGTTTACCCAAGTAGACCATTTTCCTCGGGCTGAAGCAACTCGTTCACGAATTCTTGAACCATCTCTACTAATTTGGATTTCATTTTTTCTTGTTCACTGAAACAAAAATTGATAAATAAAGCTATCTTGTTCTCCTAAGAGCTGTTACGGCACGCAAAAAATTTAATGCTTTTGTCTTAATATGTAATGAGCAATTTTCTATAAACACAGAATTTTTAATACCTTAGATACGTTTTTCGAACATTTAATTAAAGGGAAAACTTTTATAAAATTAATTAATTTTATAAAAGTGAACCAATATGTTTTAAGTTATTCTGGAAATGGACAATGAAAGTTATAAAAGTAGGCATGGCACACTAGCTCCGTGTAGCTTTTGCTCAGTATCATTTCACTACTGTAGTACATGCTAACATCCGTTACAAGCAGTATCTACAGTTACCTTCTAGTGGAGGCCCGGCACACCAGCTCTGTGTAGTACTTGAGCTTGGGCTCTGTGCCGCTGGTGCGCACGGTGACCCGCAAGCCGTTGTCGCAGCGGAACATTATCATCTCGCCGCTGCTGTAATCCTGGTCAAGTCCAGTTCCTATTACGTCTGTGGGTACAAAATTTAACAGGTATAAGAGTAATAGGTACGAATGCCGTTATGCGAGTTCAAACATACAGATAGAAATTCTAAAACTAACATTTTTGGCTTCTGTTGGTCAATATCGAATTTTTGGCAATTATATTTTTCAAGTACAGACATCGGTCATTTACAATTTAATTATATGTATGGATAAAAATGAATGGATATAACCGCGTATACGGACGATGGTACATAAAGTTACCTAAGTATAACTATGGATAGAATATCAAAGACAAAAAACTGGTACCCGCAAGCGCTTTCACAATAAGCTGCTACGAATACTTGTCTTCTATTGGAATACTTCTACTTATCTTCTTGGGTTGGCTTGGTATCGTAGTTTTTCCTCTTAACACTTTTGTCATGCCTAAGATTAGCATTATAAGTTGCAACAGTGCACTATTGTCAAATCACCTGAATATTTCTCAATATTTGGTGTTGCAACGCAGTTAAAGTGCAGAATTAACGCCCTCATAAAGCTTGGAACTAACGGTCTTATTGATAGGACTGTTACTGCCGTATTTCTGGTCAAGATTTAAATTCAAATAAACGCAAAATTTAATTTTCAGTACTTACTGAGATGTGTTTCTCTATCAACATTCTCTGGGACTTTGACGCCCGTTGTGAAGTCGTTGATGTATGAAATATTGCAGGATCCAACTTTTTTGGGGTACTGATAACATGGAAAAAAGTAATATAAGTTAATACAGGGACATGACTTTGTAAAAAATCATCAATCAAGTGACGATCGAATAAAAAATCGGAATAAGTCTTATATTTATTTGAATTCGAAGGCTGGGATAAATTCATATTTACATTTATGCAATAGTATGTCATCAATACAACAGAATTCATTCGTGTCAGATATTTTCTAATGTTTTAGTACTGAAGTGTGTTCAAATTATTGGATACATATCACATGGCGACTTCACTCCCGTCACATACCATCTATCAAATATAGCGAAGAAATAGACGCGTTGAGCCAGGATACAATATATCAATAGCAACGAAGAGTCTAAATCGCGCAAGCATTGATTTCACGGATTGGAGCATAGATACAACCTCCGACACAACATCGTCGGAGGCGCGGTTCCCCAGGCATAAATAACACCTAGCCTGGCGGAAGAGCTTCCCTTTGTGGCGGTCGAACCCCAATCATCGGTCCCGCTTCAAATATATTCGCATCAAACGCGTTTGATTTAGCGTCTTCCCCCCACTTTCAATGCCCTTTTCATCATTTATCTCTACAAACTAACCTGACTCAGTCCATTATAGTTCTTAATTGTTCTAGGTCAAGTGGTCAGATCATCATGTCGGTTTATAAGACCAGACAAACACTTACTTGGCCTACTCCATCACAGTCCTGATCCTCCTGAATATCTTTTGAACGGTGGGCGCGGATCGTGGCAGATATAGTGCGCGTTGTGAGTCACGTGGTACCCGTACTTTCGGTGCAGATCTTCAACTGCCTATAAGACCAGACATACACTTACTTGGCCTACTCCATCATAGTTTCTGAATCTCCTGAATATCTTCTGAATAGTGGGCGGGTCGTGGCAGATGTAGTACGCGTTGTGAGTCACGTGGTACCCGTACTGTCGGTACAGATCATCCAACTGATCCAAAAGTGAAGAACCTTTGCTATACAGATGCGATGCTAATGATGCCACCTGAATTGAAAATAAATGTACAAAAATCGTTTGTTAGGTGAAATTCTTACAACATTGAAAATGATTCGAAACGTCCGAGATAAAGGCACATTACGTGCGCGTTTTCATACCTGCTTTATTTATAAAAATAAATTAAACGCGAAAGTTAAAAATCAACATAGTTTCATTTTCACTTAGAAAGAATACATTCAATTTACCAAAGTGCCGTGTGGTTCCCAGCCCACTTCATTACTTTGCCTTTGATGGCACAAAGGCGGCTTAGGAAAAGGAAACTTGTGATTCTTCTTTTAGGCGATAGGCTAACAACCTGTCGCTATTCTATGATTAAGCCATACAGCTGACTATGGCCTTTCAGTCTTTTCAACTCTGTTGGCTCTATCTACCCCGCAAAGGATAAAGACGTGTTTATATGATTCGGATTTTCATGAAATTTTGCCAATTTAGGGAAACCATTTAATTATCTTTTAATTAGTTTTTGCTTTTGGTGAACCTTGTGCCGCAGAAGCGTTTCTTTCTCGGAGTGATATGTCATTCATGTTCAGATAAAAAGTTGTTGTATTATTTCTGTTGGCTTTGTTTACCCCGTAAGGGATAAAGACGTGATTATATGTGTGTGAGTTTCATAATGACCTGTACGGCAGCCGAAACACCGTCCTTGTCAGGCAACCGCGCGCTGCACATGTAGCCGATGGCCTCCTCGAACGCGAACAACGGCAACTTGTCTTGCTGCAGCAGCAAAAGAGATGTGTTGCCTGGAAATCATTCCAACTATATTAATCTTCTTGAAATACAAAATAGAATAGATTTATTTTGAAAATTGCATATCACTTATTGACGTGACATCCAAAGTGAATGTGTAGAAGAAGTCCCCAGACGTCAATTCACAAATATAGATCTCTTAAAATTTGAATCGTGGACCATCCAGGAAAAGCTATAGTTTCCGTGTGATTTGCGAGAAACTTGTATTTTTTAGTAGGTGGCGTTTAATTCGTTTATATTTCTAGGTGTTAATTTCGTCGCTTTTTGTAGATGAGGTCAAATTCGCCGCTTTTTGTAGACGGCGCTAAATGCATACGGGCGAAGCTGTGGGTAAAAGCTAGTACCTTATATTGAAGTTTTTCAAAAGGGCCTAGAAAATGGTGTTGAAATTTTACATGTTACACACAGGCGGAATTTTTTTATAATGGTGGAGCCGCGGACGTATGTATATAATACATGCATAGAGGAAGATCGTTAAAGACTTTGGACAAGGATTACCCAGCAAGTTGAGAACCAGTCAAGGTTTCTTTTAGCTTTCTTCTTAAATCTATTTGTTTTTTGTTCTTTCTCTGTCACGCTCGTGCTTCTCATTCACTCACACTTCTTCTTCCTGTCATCCTATATGTATGGAAGTAGACTGACCCATCCATTTGAACCCGGTGAGCGTCTCCACAAACTGTCCCCTGCCCTTGACGATGCTCCGCAGCATGCTGGAGCTGACGATGCTGGCGATCACATACACGTCATCGTCCGTCCCTCTCTGCGAGTGCTGCTCTAACATCCACCACCCTAAAAGAGCACCCATTTCGTTGCCCGTGAATACTTTCCATTGTTTAGATCTGTAAGTTAATAACGAACACATATAAGAAGTCTACATACATACATACATACATAAAATCACGCTTCTTTCCCGAAGGGGTAGGCAGAGACTACCTCTTTCCCCTTGCCACGATCCCTGCATACCTCCTTTGCTTCATCCACATTCATAACTCTCTTCATGCAAGCTCCGCAGTTTCGGGTACTTTTGACCTGACCCTTTACCAGGACGTCCTTAATTTGATCAAGATGCGTTCGTCTAGGTCTTCCCACTCCGACCTTTCCCTCCACACTCTCCATGTATATCTGATTAGTCAACCTGTCTACATATCACGTCTATATATATAGTATAGTCACGTCTATATCCCTTGCGGGATAAACAGAGCCAACAGTCTTGAAGAGACTGATAGGCCACGTCCAAGTATTTGGCTCAATGATAAAATTGAGATTCAAATAGTGACAAGTTGCTAGCCCATCGCCTACAAGAGGAATCCCAGGTTTATTATTAGTCGATCTCTAATTATTCCAATCCTACATTATTATGATTTCTATGGTAAGAATGCAACTTACGCCTTATCGTACTCAGCGACAGCCAGCCTATCCGCATCAGGATCATTGACAAGTACCAATTTGGTTCCAGTCTCCTCGGCCAACCTTTTGCTCAGTTCCAAACATTCTGGCTCTTCAGGATTAGGGAACTTCACTGTTGGGAAATCAGGATTTGGATCTTGCTGTTGCGGCACACTTATTGGTGGCTATAAAATAAAGAAGGAAAATAACTATTAGTTGGGATAAAATCAGTTATCCAGTTACTATACTCGTACTAGAAATAATCGATTTGGGTAATTTGAAGCAAGTTATGGGTAAATAACTAAGTGTTTGTTTGTTTGTGTGTGCCGTGTGGATCCATATGCCGTGTGGATGTGCTCCAATACAAAAATAATAGGACCACTCCATTTCTTTCCTATGGTTGTCGTAAAAGGCGACTAAGGGATAGGTTTACAAACTTGTGTTTCTTTTTTAGGCGATGGGCTAGCAACCCGTCACTATTTGAATCTCAATTCCATCATAAAGCCAAACAGCTGAACATGGCCTATCAGTCTTTTCAAGACTGTACTACTGTACTGACTACCCCGCAAGGGATATAGACGTGATTATATATGTATGTATGTATAGTGTTTAGTTTTTTTGTAAATATTTCTCATTAATGGTGCCGGTTTCATATATTAATAATGTATGGTTTTTAATGAAAATCGTTAAAGCAAATAGCTTGGATTAATCACCTTTAAATTAGCTGCTTTGAAAGCTTTCACAATATATTCATGTCCGACTCCGTGCATAGCGCTGTACACAGTGTCAATGGCGGCCATTTTGTTTTGTTCGAGAATTTTCTGCTGCAATGATTCGCGGATGTACTGCATGTACTTAGTGGTTACTTCCTGGAGGCAATCGGTCACCAGTGGGTGGGTTCGAATTCCATCGATGTCCCAGTGCTCGTCTGGTATGCTGAAATACAAAATTATATTTATATTATATTTAAATAAATGTATCTTTGTATATTATATTTAAATATTTCACCATTTTTATTTTCGAATTAAGATTATAAATGTTTGTTTGAATATGTATGTTGTTATGTTTCCATACTATATTTTGACTGAAAGGGTCAGTCAAATATATCCTTCACTGAAGATCTTGCATGAAGAGAGTTAAATAAGTTTTTTCAAGACTGTGGGCCCTGTCCTCTCCGCAAGAGATATAGAAGTAACTACATGTATGGTCGCCTGGCCTTCCGAGAAACAAGTTCGATTTTATGTATGTTTTTCCTCACCATATACCTAAGACCATCGTTTGCATTAAAGGTATAGAGTAGGTACTCCTAACATTTGGCGAAGAGGAAAATGGATCAGTTGTGAGCAAAAACTACGTTATGGCCTTTAGAATGCAGCGATGTGAAACAATGCGGATGCTTTGTCAGTTTGAGCGACATTTAATTCGACTACGCATCACTGACTCATCTCCGACCTTGTCTCAAACTGTTGAGGCTTTTTTGTAAAGAATTGCATGTTAGTTTGAAATAAGGTAATTAGGAAGTTGGCCTCTCCGGTAGTGGTTAGGTGATTTCTACGAGACAAAAAATATTAAGGTTTCGCCAAAATACAAATGCTAATTGTTTATATTACCGCTTCACAATTCCTCTAGTTAATAACAGTCTATAGCTGTGCGTTACTGTGTGTTTTGTAACAATATGAATATGTCATTAAATAAATACTAACTCCAAGCATCGCAATATCTCTTCCAGAACAAGATCGTCATGCGGCGAGATGATTTGTGATCCGTTCCCCCAATAGACTTTATATCCATTGTCTTCCTTAGGATTGTGAGACGCGGTGACCATAACACCTGCGCACGCGTCGTACAGAACCGTTCCAAACGACACAAGCGGCGTGTGGCACTCTGAAGAGAACAGATGTACAGGAATAGCCGCAGACACGAACACTTTCGCCGTAAGTTCTGCAAATCTGAAATTAATATTCTTTTTTATTTGACGCTATGGTGCACGGTTGACAGGTAAAATGTCCTTGCTAGGCTTAAAGATTAGTTTTAAGTAATTTATTGGACGTCAACCAATGTTGTGGAACCAAAAAATATGCCAATTAGACATTAAATGATGTTGGAATGTAATAATAATTAATAAAATTTTTCGATAAATGATAAATTTGATATATTGGATGCACGCTGTCAGTCAGCCAATCAGCATGTTGATTTGCACTTTATTGTGCCACTTTACGCCTAATTTGCGCGAGTGGTGAGACAATTGAACCTGGCGAGAGGGTGCGAAAGTCCATTCTGTAATAATCAATAATTTACTTGGTAGGTACTACCTGCTACTTAGCCCGCCTTAAATTTGTATAAAGAACTTATTATGTTATTTCAGTATTTTTCATCATTATACTTATATTATAAAGTAATGTATGCGCTAATCTCGGAAAGTTGCGGACGGATTAAGTTTCTGTTTGAAATGTTAAAAATAGGGCTTTCTGGGGATATTTATATCTATAAAACATCCCGAGCGAAGCCGGGGCAGGACGCTAGTGAAATATTTAGCAAATATTCATCAAAATCCGTTACATACGTAGGCTTTGCGTGAAAGAGTAACAAAAACACACACACATACTTACATATGTATAAGAAGGTTATTTAAAACTGACGCAAAATCCCTTATAAATAGAAATCTTAACGGCTACGAAAATACGTGCTAAAAATGTCACATAATTCTCTCTGTGAGCAATAATCTATACATATAATAAAATAGTAAAAATATTTTGCCTGTACATTTAGTATTTTTGACTGAAATGGATAGAGGGACACTTAGAATGAATAATAGAAAGCAAAAATATTTTTTTTAATTTCTTGTCCGTCTGTCTGTATGTATGATCACGATTATCTCAGAAATTACTTAACCGATTTACTTCAAACTTTCACCAGTTGCTTTAACTCAGAAGAACATTTAAAGTTTGTTTCATCAAAATCGGTTCACTAAAAAAAAGTTATCGACATTTGAATGAACTCAAGGCATGAGTTTGCCTGCGAATAAGTTACGAAATTTAAAATTCAAAGTCATTTATTTTGTCTGTCTGTTTTGTTATATAACTGAAAGGCGACTAAGGGATAGGCTTACAAACTTGGGATTCTTTTTTAGGCGATGGGCGAGCAACATATCACTATTTGAATCTCAATTCTTTCATTAAGCCAAATAGCTGAACGTGGCCATTCACTCTTTTCAAGCCTGTTAGCTCTGTCTATCCTGCAAGGGATATAGACGTGACCATATGTATGTAGTCTACTTTAATTTCGACACCACCGCAACGGCCTCGATGGTCCATTGGTTAGCGCGTGAGACTGTGAAGTTGGCGGTCCAAGTTCGAGTCCCAACAAAAACAAGATTTTATTTTTTATTGAAAATATTTTTTTTTTTGTGTTATTTGAGTATTTTATTTCAAAAAATACTACATATAATAAAACGGTAAAATATTTTGTCTGTACATTTAATATTTTGACTGAAACGGATAGAGATTTTTTTTACATTTTTTGTCTGCCTGTCTGTATCTGACTGTATGACTAAGATTGAACTCGAACTTCACGCAGACGAAGTCGCGGGCAACAGCTAGTACTGTTAATGAAATATTATTACAATAATCTTGATATAAGTATTTCCTTTATAAGTAGTCACAATAAATATCGTAGTTTTATCTACACAAACTTATCTCCCATGAAAACAATAATGTAATGGGTTAATAATGTTTCGTAACCACTGCTTCAAGCTATGATTAGACTGACCCCCGAGTGAGTTAGTGATAAGGCCCGCCGATAACGATTGGATATTCAAGTTAAATGGTAAACTGGGGAAACCTTTGTTGTATTACATCTAAATCCTTATAAAGATTAAAAAAAAAACAAATTACGGCATTCTTATAATTGCACTTTACACATATAATCATGTATTTATCCCTTACGAGAGATAGATAGAGCTAAAAGTCTTAAAAGTCTGTAAGGTTCAGTTGTATGGCTTAATAATAGAATTACTACTAATGTATTTTTATTACATAATGAGATAAGATCATATTGCCACATATGAAGCCACTGACATTCACCCACCAGAGAAAATAATCCCTTCTTTTTCGCGTTTGGAAATAATCCAAGTGAGCAAAGCATGTGGCAACAGTTACTTAGAGAATAAGAGATAAAGGATAGTCATTTATGAGGATAATATGATTGAATGTGAATTCAATATTGTATTATAAAATTCCATGGAAAATACCGCTATAGTTGCAATACATCTGAACACTAGGTATGTGTTCAGATGTATTGCAACTATAGCGGTAAAAGATAGATATTAAAGAAATAATTTGTTTCAAAACTATTTAATGAAATTGTTAGAATAAATGTTCCTTCCCATTCATAAGAAACTATAACATGATCATGTTTGTAACTTATTTCGTAAAAAACACGTTTGCTGTATGGACACAGCCTGGTGACAGACAGACAGCGGAGGCTTAGAAATAAGGACAATTTTAAACCTTTAAGGTGTGAAACCCTTTAAATGATAAATTTATAAAGATCTCCTAAGACAGACAAAAATTTTAATAGGCTGAATTAAACAAAAGTAGAATCCAAAAAGGCTTGATACATCTTTTGCATATAAAGCTTTTGCATACTAGGAACTTGGGAAGTTTGCTTCAGTTGAAATTTCAAACACTTATCAAGATTAATTTGGATAGTTCCCATTAGAGCCCAACCACAGGCAAAAGCTAATATGCAAAAAAATCTGTAAATACCAACCTCTTGCTATTGTACCGGCCGTCAAAGCCAACAACAACACCATGATCCAGTTTGCTTTGGCTGCACACCTCTTTTAGATAAGAACATAAACCCTGAAAAAGAAGTTTTTATGGAAAATTCTGATAATAAAAGACAAAAGTTTATGACGAGTCCTATCTTAAGAAAAATAGTTAGGTATTAATGTAAAATTTCAGATAGAAAATTCACATACAACATAAATTAGCATAATAGGCATTACAAGCCAAATAGTATGACCTTGAAATGCAAACATCTCTATTAAATGTTAATGTTTTTTTCCATATTTGTATAAAAGTTTGAAGTATTTATGTAATGTAAATTGTTTTATTTCAAGGCATTCTATGATATAATCTTGCAATTTTCTCAAAGACTTCTGTGGTTATGAAACTTATCTTAAATTCTATCTAGATATTATATAACTGAAGTGCATTAGACCACAATGGTTTTAAAAACTTTTTTCTATGTAAGGTACAGGTTTCCTCACCTGGGCTGTCTGAAGAATAACAACATCATTCATACACATGTAACCTGCCCCCATGCGGCCACGGAGACCTGCTGTGCCAAACTTCTGTCTGTGGAGCATTGTCTTTCTGAGCTTGTCCCATTGTTCATTCAGTATGTCTTCTTCTACCTCCTGACGTGTTTTTGAGTTCTAGAACATTGTGCAAATAACAAATTTAATCAAATTAAAAAAATATAATTTGAAAGGTGTGCCTTCATTACAAACATTACTCTTTAGTTCTTATAAACTTGTTTTTTTCATCAAATTGGTACCAATATTAATATTGAATGAAGTCTTAGGTTTCTCAGTAATAAAGAACAAAAAATATTTAACTAAAGTTTTTTTACTTTTATTTCAAAAAACAAACAAAAACATTCCATACCGAATAGCTCATGGTTTGTCGTTTTTTATGTTAACTGACTAATCATAGTACATTTTACCTTGGCTACTTCTAATTTAATTGATATGACATGATGACATACAGGCACTTAGACTGCGAATTATTAATTTAGAATGTCACAAGTTATAAGAGATCCTTGAAATTAGTGGCACTTGCGGTATCAAATATGGACCATGGACCACACTTTATACCTCTTGACTTTTTAGGTTTAATCACCCTGTTATAACATTTTTAAAGAGATTGTGTCTAATTAACTTGAATAGGGGAAAAGGAAATTTCTTAATAGATTTTAGAGTCATACTTATCATCATATATTTGTAATTATCATTTCTGTTTTAATTCATTAAATATTTTATTTAGGTACCTATCTACCACAGTTGAAGTAGAAAGAAAACCTTAGTTTACAGTTCTCATTCAGACTTTTAGGGAAGCTGAAGCTATGGGTGTAAGTAGTGAAGAAAGTAAGGGGTATGTGAGGACAGTACCAAAAGTAAAGTTACAATAAACTGCCAACCTTGTCACGTTCAAGCCAACCGTTGACTACGCTATCCAATTTATGATCACCACTTTTACATACAGACATTTTGGAGTAGAGTTTGTATAAATTGTGATTATATTTTTTAAACTTCGATTTAACTTCTTAGGCTGAGATTTACAAAATTTAATTTTCTTTTTTATCAGACCATTAAAAAGTCCTCTCCTCTCTATAATTTTAAATATTTATTACTGCGATCGCACAACACAAGAAGCAACTTCGAATTCGAATATTTTGTGGATTGTATTTGTGTCATCCATCTATCATTTATCATCTGTCAGTATGTCAGTTTCAGTTTCGATCAAAATCAAACAGACATTGACAGATATCAATCTGACACAACTAGCAATACTGACAATGACAAACAAATGAGTTTATGTTGTTATTGTTTTTGTTTACAAGCAAAAGAGTGGACTCCCGTGTCGCCTGATAAAAAAATTACTTCTCTAAGCCAAATACCTACTAGATATCATCAAATCGGTCTATTATGTAGTTTTTTAAGATGATCATACAAAAGGAATTGGTTTAAAGGAGTCTGAAACGGGAAACGCCTATCGGCTAACGGCCAAGGAACGAATAAATACGAATCGCCCCTTTTCATTACGGGAATAAAGTAGGTTATTCGAAATTTGCTTAATCATACAACTGGTGTAAATACATATACATACCTGTATAAGGTAGCGGAGTTCAGTCAGTTCAGACGTCGCTTTGGGTAAAACCTGATCTGACCCACTCGCAGATCTGGGTCGTAGGTGGACACCGGAACCCTACCTAGAGCGGTAAGGCCCGTGACCGAGACTACCGCAAGAAGGATGGAGATGATATGGAAATGGTAATTTTGTGGAACTATGTAAATTCTGTGCAAATAAAATACGAAAATATCAATTATTGTTATTAAATCATGCACGCAAGCAATTAGCAGGCATAGCGGGTAATTTATGTCTGTCTATAGCATAATTTTATAAAGAGAAATTTTTGAATGTAACGAAAACGAAATTTGTCACAGAACAATTTTGACGAAATAACTTTATGAATAGCAAAGGTTAGGTACCTACTTTAATTCTGGAAATTAGGTACGCATATAAGCTAGTAGGTATTGAATAAAATTAAACGAAGATGGAGCGATATAAAATAATTATTGAATTTAAAAGCTTCCATGTTGTTCTGTAAAAAAAATCGTGGTGTGTGTCAGCATTTCCCGTGCGGATTGCAAAAGTTTGTAAACACTTCATTGCACAAAATACATAATACAATACAGTACCTAACTGTAATAACAAAATAAGTACAATGGCGGACTTATCCCATTTTGGGATTTCTTCCAGTCAAGACAAAGGCTAATAAACTTCTATTAGCGATAGGCTATAGATATAAGTAGGTTAAGGTACATATATATCTACTTCTATATGAATCTCAAATCACAGCTGTTTGTAGTCTTTTCAAGACTTCTTCTTTCTCCTGGAAAGCCAGGAATCAATCGATCGCCGTATTGGATCGATCATGGTTACACGTCCAGTTGCCTGAATGTGCACGTTTCCTCACGATATTTTTCCGGACATTAGAGTAAGAGCATCGATTAGCATTTTTTATTTATTAACACATGGTACATGACCGAGGTCGGATTTGTACCTTCCTGTACCTGACGCATTTTAACTCCAGAAATTCCAGATCTATAATCTTAAGATCGAGATTTAAGTTCTTAATTTAAAATATATCAATTATTTTCTCCAATTTTTTTGTGTCATCATCAGTTAACGTGTCTCCATTTAACAGTACAGACGTTCGTATAATTAACTATCATGGACACAAAGCTATATAAGAACCAAGAATTATTGTAAAAGTATTTGGAAAGGTAAATATTTGTAGTAATAAGTACTAGGTATCTATAGAAAAGTACGTACCTAGGGAGGTAACCACTACTCGCAATATAACTTTATTTCTTACGAAAATTTTGTCACATACATTGTTTATATTGACGTAACAAGTGGTAACAAAGACCTACTATATATATATCTGTATGCGACAGCCATTAAACATTTAAAAATTAATTTTCTTAAATAAATATAAATATTTTAAGTTCATGTATGTATACCTAATACCTTCACCTACATTCCTGGTGGGCGCTTGATTAGGAAACATTTTTTCAATCAGAGTCCAATCATATAATTTGTAATTGGTCGACGGAACCGACCACTACAACCTCGATGATCTTCCTTCGTTTATATCCGTCCGTTACAACCACAGTTACAACTATACAACATTATTAGTTAATAACTAATTTATTTTTAAGGAAATGTAAAGAAGCCGTCTTATTTTTGTGTGGTTACCGACACTACAGGATCAATCTTATATCTCTCCCATGAATGTCGAAAGAGTTCTGTAGGTAGGGGAAGGTGGGGCTATTTCGTACGCGGGGTAGATTCGTTCACCAGCTATATTTATACTAAAGAATAAGAGCGCATACAGACGAACGGCATGGTGTCGACGGCAGGGTACCACCGCAGCCGTCGACGTGTCGGCGGCAGCAGTCAATACGTCGACGGCTGCCGCCGATAGGCGGCAACAGCTGCCGTTGACAGGCGACGTTTGCAGTATTAGAATGCCGCGTACTAGTAGTCGTGGTATAGGAGCCAGTTGCAAAATGGATTCCGAGGAAGAAACACTGTTATTGCTTTTACTCCGCCGCCGTCGCCGACAACAACGAAAAAGAAAGATACGTTCAGTGTGGGTTGAAGAAATATTAATGTATAGAGAACAAGAGGGAGATTTTTATACACTCTATCCACGTTTACGAGAGAACGAAAAAAAATTTTTCAATTACTTTCGTATGTCAATCTTGAAAGCCTCAATATCTCGCCAAGACACCGTGATGCGGAAAAGTATACCAGCTGAGCAAAGACTCGCCATGACATTAAGGTAGCTCATTTTGTGGATGCGTGACGCTTGCGCACTCTCCGTCTATTTGCAGTCGACTGACAAAATGGCGGACGAAACACGCAAGAACCGCAAACATCGCCACCTGTCGGCGGCAGCCGTCGACGTATTGACTGCTGCCGCCGACGCGTCGTCGGCTGCCGTCGACAGATGGCGACGGCTGAAGTAGACTCTGACGTTTACAACTTGCAGTTCGTCTGTATGAACCCTTACGCTAGAGACTCCATCTTTGTGTGCGAAGTACGCACCCGTGCAGAGGCGCGGCGCGCGGGGTGAAGAGGCAGTGCGAGCGACGCGGCCGCTGGGACTGGACACTACGTGTTTTTCGTCACCGTAAGTATTTATTTTACAGTAAATTAAACTCCTTTATCTCTTGTAATAACTATACCAATGGTTTTGTTATTTGTTATATTCACTGGAGATGTATCAGTTTTAAGTGTTTCTCATCCGTTTTACTGTCATCTTAACGGTTTTCTTTCTAGTTTATAAAATGTGACTTGCATATTGGTTGGGGTACATTCGTTCACTAACACAAGGGGCACATTCGTACTGTACGAATGTACCCCTAATGACATCTTAATCTGATTTACTAGATTTTCATAATTACTTTGTTTCAGATGGTTCGTAACTACAAAAGAAAGAATACCAGGAGTGCTATAGTGAATGAAGGGGACATGGCATCAGCAATTAAAGGGGTACTAAACGAAAAATTATCTATCAGGAAGTCTGCAGATAAATATAATGTAAAGCCATCAACACTTGAAAGTCGTCTTAAAAACATCCGCAAATTCAAATCTGCCGAAAGTGCTGAACCTACTACACCAAAACAATCGTTTGACTCAAAGTATACTGCCAATCAGGTTTTTACCAAACAAGAAGAAGACATGCTTAATGACTATATTAAGATCAGTTCTAAGAGGCACTATGGTTTAACGCTTGAACAAATTAGGAAACTTGCCTACCAATTCGCTAAATTTAATAATTTTCGATATCCACCTAGCTGGGATGAAAACAAAAAGGCCGGTAAAGATTGGTTGGCCTGCTATCGTAAACGAAACACTAATTTGAGTTTAAAGCCGAAAATACAAGTGCAGCTAGATCATTTGGATTTAATAAGACAGCGGTTGGCGAATTCTTTGGAAACTTAGAAAATGTCTTACAAAAACACAAATTTACTGGCAAATTCTGCTGCTACAGCGAGGACAGCTAGTATTTTCAACTTTGGAAAAGATTTTTCTAGATATAATATCCAATAGAGTTGGAGTAAATTAAGATAAAATTGTTTATTTTCATAATTTGATACTTTGAGATGATTATTTTCTTTTTTGACGAAAGATCGTTAAGTTTTTTGTATTTTGATAAGTTTTTTTATTTTTTGAAAAGTTTTGGCTAGATTAGGATATCATGTTAAGTATCATATCAATGATGGCATAGAAGAGTTTATTATTTCATATTTTATAATACGGAAAAAGTTCCTATGTGTCGTTTTTAGATTTATAGTTTTGAATTTGATTTTGAGACTGATTACTGTAACGTCATTTTTCGTAATTGATCTCAGAGAATAAATACAATTATTTCAAAATATGGCTATGATTGTTGACTAAGTACCTAGGTAGATTTAAAGTCAATAAAGTATTATTTTTGCATAATTTTTGGGTATTATTTTACTTTGTACGAATGTTCCCCACTGCGCATGAATGTGCCCCACTATATGTTCGAATGTGCCCCACGTGTGGGGTAAATTCGCACAATTTCCATCTTTAGGTAAATAGCTTATAAATCTGAAGTACTTCTTTATACTCCAAAAGCAATTATCTAGTTTTAAAGTCAAATATACCACCTTTCCATTGACGTCTCTGTTTATTTTGAAAAAGATTTACTTCCGTTTTTATACCCCGATAAGTGAAATGTGTACGAAGTAGCCCCACCTTCCCCTACAGATTGAGTACTGAGTATTTTCATTTCTTACACATACATATTCTATGCGTCAGTGGTCATTTTGTTAAAAATTTATGATATTATGCATCGGTCTAAATCCTACCACGGCAATTCTATTAATGGTTTTTGTACTTATATACATTCCAATACTCTTTCTTGGTGCGGGAAAATACGGTAAGGAACTTGAACATTTAGGAAACTGGATCTCTATATAGGTTTCGCTAAGTTGCGGTGGTCATAACATTAAGTAAGCATTTTCAATCGTAAGCTGATAAAGCAAGCAAATCTAAAGTTGGAGTTGATTGTGGATAAAACAATCACTGAAGTGAGTACATTGCACTTGGCAACGAAAATACTTCCGTATCTTTGATGCCGATCGTGAATATACGATCACTTTCATATAATCGATCACCATAAACTACACTCTGTATTAAAAATAAAACTGGCGAACATATCGTAACATTGGCATTAGTCTATCGGCAGGCGTCCAAGAGTTTCCTTCGGTGTGGTTTGAGCATTGTGAAATTTCAAGTGGAAGTAGACCTTATAAATAGTAGTAATGGACTCTCAACAAGAACCTAATGTTAATGAGTTGTTGTCTGTGGAATTTGAAGTTTATGGCCAAGTGCAAGGTTTGTTCTGACTCCATTATTATATGTTCTTATCTTTGCATGTTCCAAAACGCACCTGCAGTTCAATCCTGCTAAAGCCTGAGATCGGTGTACCTAACGACTTGTGTAGGGACATTTTGTAAAAAAAAGTTGAATCGATCATGTAACGAACCTATAAAATACAGTAACGATGCGATCAAAGAACTGCAACCCTGATCTAATAACGGGAAATGGACCTAAGTATACTTATTTAGAGCTGAATGACACACAACAAAACTATACTTATTCGAAAGCAATGAATTCACTTTATACATAGAACTATTAGAGAGAACAGATTTGGATGGATGAAACCTGCCTAACCACCGTCTCAGTCAAAGTCAATCATCTGTTCAAGTTATGCGGTGAGAAACAGTGCTGCGCGCCTCCAAAGACACAACAGTCAGAATAGTAGCTTATACATCAGAATAAAACAAAGGATACAACTAACACACCAGTAAAGCTATATGTTCCAAAAGTAGAATTCACAATTACATTTCACTTACATTCTTTACTTACTCACACATACATACTCATTTAGTTACTGAAGTATTTCATACATGCACAGTAGCTGTACTGTACTTATCTATTCAGCGTAAAAGCAAAAGGTCTTTTCAAGGATTCTATAGATCCGCAGATAAAAAAAATAATAGAATACGAGTAAATAAGTACCTAGTGTATAATTAGTGTTCCCAAACTTTAAGGGGTAACTTGAAACTTTTCTGAACATAACAATGAGTGTATTCTAGAATCATAAAAATAAAAGTTGCATGCATTGGTTACAAATGCTTTGCCAAAAGTTTTTTGTAATACATTTTGATGTAAGTAATTTTTAATTTAAGTATGACATGAAAAAAAACAAGAGTTAACTTCCCGCTCGCCATATAAAGATTGAAATGGGACTTGAGTATTTATTACCAATTTAAACATGGTCAACGTCAGTACTTGACTTGTATAACTTTTGACAGATGAATGAGTTCGATGAAGAAAGTCTTTAGTATTGATACTAATACTGCCAAACGCTGTAGTAAGTACATTATATTTAGCCGCGCCAATAACATGTAGGTCGATGTCAATAGATGCAAAATCAGCTAACACATGACTTTGTGGTACCATTGTAAACAATAGAAAAATTGTCGTAATTCTATGTAGGTACCTACTTTCAGACTGCTTTTGGTTTATATCACGACTTTATTCCTTAAGAGGAAAACAGGGCCAATAGTTTACTACCTTATCGTCTAAAAGTTTCGATTATTCTCAGTAGTCCCTCTAGCACTGTCCCCCGGGGTGACATCTGTTGAATTAACTTTTCAATCTCAAGAGAAACCGCTGGCAAACACTATGTTTATTTACTTCATTGCTTAATACCAGACCAGCATAGTTGCATTCTCAGCTATGCTTTGGACCATAGGGTCCGCTTTCCTATTTTTCTCTTTCCACTTTTTCCGGTCTACCGCGTCTTCTGTGTCTTATTTTAAGTACCAAATTTCTAATACGGCACCATGGTGCCAGCATTCCTGGCCCGATCATAGCGAAAAATTAAAATGCAAGTATAGCAGAAATATGCTGCCTTTCGTTGTAACAGATGTATAATTATTTAAATATAAGGTGATTCGGTTAAATTTTTTTCACAGGATGCTACTTTACGAAGTACTGCAAAGAGCTGGCAGAGCAGCTCGGCCTCGGCGGCTGGGTGAAGAATTCCAAAAAGGGTACCATTGTCGGCAAAATTCAGGGCAATAAAGCAGCCATGGATCACATGTAAGTTTAAGATTTTAAAAATAAATACATCAGCCATAACAGTCCATGATTAATGAAAGTATTTTTTACTTTTGAGGCCTACTTTAGGTTTTCACTATTAAGACTGTATTATATACCTACTTCTTATTTTATATACCTAATTAAGTAGCTTAATGAAAGTTTTTCGTAAGTGATTATCATATTTGCAGGATAGATTTCAGCACCTACTGTAAATTCCATGAAAGCTTACTGTTTATCGTCAGTTTTGGTATTGGAATTGATCCAAAAAATATTTGGCTTTAATCCAAATAAATAATTAATAATGATATCGGTCTACCACGAGTGTTGATATATTGTTATAAAATTATGATTAACTAGCTGATTTCCACGTGTTTGTGTAGTAAGGGTGGTTACTCTTCCCTGCAATAGTTTGACCACTCCTACATCGTGGTAATAGGCGCTCTAGGTCTAACAGCCTGGCCGTGGGGCTGTAACAATTTGGCCTGTTTGCGCCTTTCCTTGCCTCCCAATGAAAATGCCAAAATGAGTACTTATTTTATTCCAGGATCGACTGGCTGAGTACAACGGGCTCTCCTGGATGTAAGATCGAGAAGTGTGATCTGCTCAAAGTGGAGCACTTACTGCGATCAGATTACACTGACTTTAGCATACGGTTTTAATCCATTTGTTATACTTTGTAGCTTTAAGATGCTTTTATGGCCTTATTCATAAACTCGGTGGACACATTGCAATGTAAAATTTTAACAAAATGCTTGTTTCTTTTTTTTTTTTGAGTGATGATAATTTTAGTTTGTAGTCAGTGACATACCTACCTGCCGTTTTCTAAATAACTTTTATGTACAGGTAGGTAGTCTTGTTAATTTAACAATATCAATCTTGAAAATTCTTCTAATGTTAAGATGTACATCACTTTACTGATTAACTTACGTTATTTTTACATCTTAAATATGTTTTAATGGAGCACTCGAGACACTATTTTGTACATAACTAATATTAAATTAACGTTTATAAAATTATTGTTTTGTTTTCTTGCATAACATTTCTACTCATTTAAGTAACTTCTTTATCATGTGGCAAGATTTCTAAGGGCACATAGTTGGTCCAAATGTTTAAATGGAGTTATTATGCTGAAAATTTAATATCTATTTGATTTTATGAATACTTAAGACATAAACCTTAATTTTGGTGCAAACAATCGTCACTTCTAAGTCGTTAAAGTGGGTATGTAATTGTTATAATACATTAATTATAAACTAAGTATACAGATAAAGTGTCTGATTTATGAACGAACAATATTTACATACTGCGGTAGGTATGAATTTGTCTGTGTGTTGAATATGTCAACCTAACGACAATTTCTTCAACTGTGAATCTTTTTGCTCCTGACATTAATTCCGATTACATTCTCACTTCTCTGAAATTATATGGGGTAAGGTAGGTTTATGCCCGGGGTGGGCTTTTTGATCATTCTCTGTCTTATCATTACGAATATTATAATATTTCACTCTCAGATGTTGACGAGTCCTATTCTGAACGAGGTACTGTCAGCTGTTGTCTTCGACTTTCCCGAAGGCAAAAAGTCACTGACAAGTATTTAACATGGATGGTGACGACTACAAGGTGACAATCCTATGTTGAACGAGTCTCCCAAATCGTACCTCCAATCTTAGCCACTAATATTTCCTCCATTGTATCGTCCAACACCAAATTGACTCATAATTTAACCACCCACTTTCCGTCAAAGGAAGTATATGAATAGACCTAGGCTATCCTTTAGTTCAATGTCAAGTAGTTGTGGGTAGTAACTAAACTGAAAAATAATACGTATATATATATCCATTTTGTCAAAGCATGTTGCTGGATTTCTGTAGGTATCGTTGGTTCTTGTGATTGCGATTATTCGGGTTTCTTAACTACATACATATAGTCACGTCTATATCCCTTGCAGGGTAGACAGAGCCAACAGTCCTGAAGAGACTGAGAGGCCACGTTCAGCTGTTTGGCTTTTGATAGAATTGAGAACCTAACTAACTGCAAATTATTATGTTTGCGTACCTAAATTTTTATTTTATCTTATGTTTAATATAAGTAGTTCTGGGTATAAAAACGTAGTAGATAACTATTACGTTAGTTAAGTAGGTATATTACTCCTTTTATTTCTCACTTACATACATACATACCTAAATCACGCCTCTTACCCGGAGTGGTAGGCAGATACCAAATCGTTCTACATGCCACGATCCCTGCATACTTCTTGCGCTTCATCCACATTCATAACTGTTTTCATGCAAGCTCATTAATTTCGGATAGGTACTTTTGAAATTTTGCTGTTTTTTCTGTTTTTCAAAGAATGTCTATGAAATCTAGTTTAAAGGCTATCGGTATATATAGTGAACAAATGAATGCTTCTAACCTATATTACCAATTTCTAAATTTCTAATGATAGATTGTGAAGCCTGTTCGACTAACTTATTAATTTGCAACGTGACGCCGAGTGCAAAATACAATTATATGACACATTAATTCAATTAATACCGACAGACGCGTAATTCAACTGATACTACTATCAACAGAATGTCTCAATGAATTCGCAAAACTTATCTTGATATGATTCATTTCATTTTCAACCTTATTTCTCTATCAATGTGAATGTAAACACTTGAAAACATAAGTTTGTTAGGCATTTTCCGGGGCAAGGAACTCTGGTTTTCTTCCAGTACTATTTTTAGTCCACAAGTATGTAATAATAGATCAAATGAATTGTTTTCTTTAACATTTTTACCACAATTATCAAAATTTAAACTGTTCAACTGTATAAAATAAATATTGTATTCTGTTTAAATGCACTATCTACCAGTATCTACACAGTAGTATCTTCACAATAAAAGTTCAATATCTAGTTGTCTTGAGTTTCCGAGACGCCTTTATTAAGGTACCTACCTCGTCACAAAATTTTGATTTAGCACACAAAGAATACAAAAGAAAGTTTTTTTTGAATAATTTCTTTTATTTGGACATTGTTCGGAGAGAAAAGTAATGATTTTAAAATAAACGCAAAATAAAACATTTTAAAACATATTTTAATAATTTTATTAGGTAACTTAATTTTTTCATTATAATACACAAAGATAAGGCACTTCTCATATATTTACATTTAATTTGATGGGTCGTCTGTCTTATACAAGTAGTAAATGTAATAAATATACCTAGTTGTCACAACCTTCTTATATGGGTTATAATTTTCGGTAATAAAATACTTATAGAATCTACATTTTCGTTTATGTTTTATTTTAGAATACATTTAAAGTTTTTGATAGTTTATTTGCTTAACGAGGGAAAAATATGCAATTATGTAATTTAATTATTAGTAGGTAAATAATACAATTGCATATTTTGGGACAATAAAAAACTGCATAACAATAAAAAACAGAGGTGCAGCTTTAGGAGGCACGTTATAGTTTTTTGAAGATTACTCTACAGATTTCTATTTATGATGTTAGTACTGTTAATAATTAGACGACCCATCCGACTTAATCGAGATTACTTCTATGAACTTATTAACACTTTTAAATAATTCTGAAGGTTTAGTGTGTACATGAAAATTTATATATATAACACAATAAACAGTACATAACCACGTAAAGGTACTGCTTTAAAATAGTTAAGTGAAGTAAAAGATAGCTAATTATTTACATAATTTTACTCGAAGACATCTCAATATCTAATTATGTCAACAAAATGTTATATAGAGTTTCAATTTTCATTTCTTTCCAAATTGATTTAACAAAAGATCTAGTTTATCTTTGTTACTACTTATAAACAATTAGAACTTAGAAATAGTACTTATGTAGTACAAAATTAAAAATTACAGTTGCTATTTACAACTAAACAGTCGTGTCTGTTTTACAAGATATCTATTTGTTCACTCTTCAATGTCACTTTTAATAGGTATTTGATATGTCCAAAAAATTCAAAAATAATAACTTAAAATATATTATTAATTATTAACGATAAAGTCAAGCTTGCATGCATGCAAAATTTTATGGAATGTTAACAAAAATATAATTCTACTTTTCTTATTCTCGATCGCCTCATCTACCTTCTGATCGGAGGTATGTATTTGAATCTTTCTGTTTACTCTTAAGAACTCCAGCGGCACTAATATTTCAGATATTCATTCGACATTATGATTAATGCTATTATGTTACTAACAAAGGAACACAACAAATAAAACTGTGCGTTCAGATAAACCATCATCCTCCAGGCGTTAGTGCCAGTTGCGTTCTGACTTCAATATAATCTTTAGCAAATAAAAATCTTATAACAACAAAAGTGCGAATCAATCCATGCCTGGGATTGTACATAAAATAAGCGCAATCCTCGCATTCGATCACTGGGTTACTACTACAAACCATACTAAGAGTATTCAAGAGTCTATTACACTTTCTCTTCGGGTTGTTGTAAAGGTAAACTGGCCTCTTCTTTCCTCGCGGCGGCCGCAGCTGCCAGAGCTCTTCTGTGCCTCTTCTTAGTCCTTTCCTTGTGGAAGTATAGCCTCAGATAGTGGCATGGGAACACAACGCACTCGCCTGCCGGTTCCTCAGCATCGATGTAGACTCCTCGAACCAGCACTGAGTTGGAGCAGTTGAGGAGTATAAGCAGTGATAGGCTGATGACGTGGGAACACCAATTGCTGAATTTGGGCGTTTCTGTTGAAGAAGGTATCATATTAATAAATAGTTATTTGGAAAATAAATAACATATCAAATGTAACAAATTAATTAAAAAATAATAAGTCATTTACTTTTGAGTTTAAGTAAATGTAATTATTAATGATTTTGCAACATTCACTGTCTGATATCTAGGGAAAGAACAATAAGTAAATCTAAAGTTATCTTTTATATCAATAAACGGAAAGGTTTAACTCATAAACTACTTGTTTCATTCTTGTTTTGAGCGAGACTTGCAACCTGTCACTTTCTGTGAATCTCAATTGGTACCTAAATGTATCTCCGAGTCTTGTCTCCGTCCACTCTCTTAGGAATACAGCTGTATATATCCATGTGTTATCTTCTACTAACCTGGAAAGAAATACAGATCCAACATGCTCCACACGCCACGCCACACGTTGACCGTAGCGAGGAAGGAAACCAGGTGGTATACGTCAGCCAGGAGAAGCCGCGGGGCGCCGTGTAGTCGCGCGGCCGCCCAGCGTATCGGCGCTTGAAGAGCGAAGGTAGCCACCACCAGAGCGTAGCCCACTATCTGTTGAAGATAATATTTACATTACAAAGATTGATCTTTTGAAGTCGACGATGCATATATAATTGTAAAACTTGCTGCTTAGAAGAAGGTTGGATCAGTCAATTTTAAAAAGTGGAATTCGTGTAAGAAACGGAAATATAGATCAACCATATTCAAATTTTATTAACTCAAATATTTTTCAATTCCGTACATTCTAGTACGCAGTACAGTGCCATTTCAGTACAGTAAGTAATCATGTTTCTACGAAATGATAGATATATTGGCAAGGTGGAAATGGTTACTCAAGTTATGGATAGCAACGTAGTACGACAGTGACCAAATCTTTACTTTGGTCCTCCCAAAGAAACTAACAGTTTAATTACTGGTCTGCAGGAAATCTTCTTAACTCTAGTGCATTAGGTGCCTAAAATTTTATGAATAAGAATATATGTATGTACAGCACTCATACTAAGATCTTACTAGACAGTAAGATTCAAACATTCTCTGCCGTAGTCGTAGCTTTACAATTACGCGAATATACGGCTTCAAATATTGAACTTCCTGGCACCGGATTTTATCATTTACGGCGCGACAAAACAATCTTTATAAAAATATCTAAGGCTCGTTCATAAAAAAATACCAAAACTAATTTCTTCTATTTATAACATGTCTCATTTCTATAGGGAAATGTTAACAGTTTTTAAAAATAGAGATACGAGTAGATAACCATCAATACTACGTGACGTACAGTCGGCATCAGCACATTTCAAATCCTTTGCACACATTATAACCTACTGTTCTTATCTGCCGCTATTTATGTTTAGGCGCCCGGGTGAATATCACCCTCATAAAGGTTTTACTACCTAATCTTTAAGTACATAAGTTTGAAGTTTTATTATACAAACTGTAATTAATGGAAATAACCATGCGTGAACCGGTATCTATGTAAATATTTTTTAAAGAGCATCTATTTGTTGATAGCCTGCTGAGCTCCAATTTCTTTCCAAGGGAAGGTAACAGCTTATAGTGCTTAAACCTTCATAAGGTCAAAGTATTTTCTATTTTTTACATACGTACCGACACGTCACGTCTTCATCTCTTACGGGGTTTACAGAGCGAACAGTCTTGAAAAGACTGTAAGGCCACGTTTGCCTGTGTGGAAAATGTAGTCTCTGTTTCCGGGAAAAAATCACTTGTTTGTATTTATATGTATTACAATTTGGGTACACGCAATTTTATTTACAAGGAATTTAATCTTTTAGTAATTAATAATACAATGATGTACTTATAACGAATGTTGCAATAGTAGTAAAATGTTGTTGTTGAAAGGAAACGAAGGAATTTCCCTGTGTCTATGTTATTCTGAAGGAACTTAGCAATTATTAAATTTGTAAACTTTGTATGGAAAATTCTCTTTCAAATTGTTTGTTGTGTGAATCAAATATATAAGCCCGCGGAAGAGTCAATATTAAATAATGACAGTAACACTATTAGATAATAGTAATTAGAGTAACTACTGCTCCAGAAATTTCTAGACTGCGAATCAAATAAGTTGGTATAACACATTAATATTTACGTAGTCAATTTTATATCGGATGTAACTCTTGCGTGCTGTGAGTGCCGTGTGGTTCCCAGCATTAATACAAAAATAATAGGAACACTCCATCTCTATCCTATGGATGCCGTAAAAGGCAACTAAAGGATATCTTATAAACTTGGGATTTTTTTTAGGCGGTGGGCTTGCAACCTGGCACTATTTGATTCTCAAATCTATCATTAAGCCTAACAGCTGAACGAGGCTTATCAGTATTTTCAAGACTTCTGCCTCTGTCTACCCCGCAAGGGAAATAGACGTGACTATATGTATGAATGACACTGTTGTTGCCTGAAAATAACCCAATTATTACTCATTATATTGACATAAATGCTTCTTCTTTAGAATTAATAACACTGAAATCTAAATGGTTTTGAAGTGTAATTAAAGACAAAAGAAACATGAACATACAGAAGAAATGGTAAAGTAAGGAAACGAAACAAACACGATTACTTCATAGCGTTAATGCAATAATAAGAAAACTGATTCAGTCTAAGAATAGCTAAAAATTAGATAATAACATGGGCAGTAGTTTCAGGAACAAGGCAATGAGGTAAATGCTAACAGTTTGTATGAGGGACATTCGCATCTACAGACTTTAAAGTATGCAGATTTCTGTTGTATTAAAGGTTAAATTCAAGACAAATCAAAGATTTTGTAATTTTTAAAATTGGACTAATCTGCGACGGAGCACCGTTTTTAAAAGTGAATATGTATTTAAGTAGAGCAAATACCATTAAACGTATACGATCGCGACTCGTGGCGTTTATCCATTTGACCTGCATTTTTTTAATAACCTTTAAGTATTATGATTTCTACGTAGATAATGATCTACCTAGATATTAAATAAATGTATTTTTATTAGTATTGCTTAAAATATATAATTCAATATAAATATGAACTTTGCAAGGTTCCGGAGTCTTCCTTAGTCTGGATATGAATATGCCTCCGAACAATAGGTTTGTCCGTCCATTCGTCCCACGTGTACAATTTGCTTCAATGTCACTGTTTGATATTGAACGTGTTTTGCGGATGCTAGGAAGAATTTGGACGTCAAAGTTCCTTGAGATATTATGATTATTAGGCAGCGTTATGTACTAGTGTAACGAGTATTTGTGCTGCATAATGCAAAAATGCGGTTTCTCGTTATTTCAAAGAAGTTCATTTTGATCTATTGTTAAATAACCCATTGACGATTTTTGTCAATTTAAATACTTTTGTTAATTTATAAATATTTAAGGTATTGTTATATGACAGAGTAAACAAACATAAAATTCAATATCTATGTAAACACGAGAGACTACAAACTAATGTTATTCTTCAGAAAATAAGCATGCCCTGGACTTCGTTTGAGAAGATTTATTTGTTTATAGTAGTCAAGGCAAACTACCACTAAGATCAATCGTAAATAATTTTTGAGAAATAACCCAGAATAAGCGTAATGCTACATTTAAGGTGTGAAAGTGCTTTAAGGGAATTTTATTATCGATCCACTTTAAGCCAACTTACTCGTAAAGTGGCAATAGAAGAAATCTGTTTAGATACGTAATCTTTCCGCATATGGGTCATATGAACGAGTCACTGACCACTTAGGAACAAATTGGCGCTTCCTTCGCTTCTCTTACTCCCCAATGTGTCCAAAGGTACACGCACTATAATATTGTTATTATACAAAAGCTCGGGTCAAGAGAACCTAAATCGATGAGCTTGAATGTGTATGATGCGGAAAATGTTTGCAGGAATCCTGGCAAGCAGAAAGATGTAGTCTCTGCCTATACATCTGTGAAAGAAGCGTGATTTTATGTATGTAATAGGATAGGCTGTTGCGTGCTGTTAACAGAGTAACACAACACTTCTCACATCACGAGCCATATGTGATTTGTTTTATTTTGGACCTGTCTGGCAGTGGACGGCATAACTAGGCTGGAGACTAGTGGAAGACTAGGTAAGTGTAATTATAACCTATTTAAACATAAATAGATTTTTTTTAGTTCTGGGTGTCGATTACGGCTCTTTACAATAGGAGCGCTCTATCTCTTTAGAAACAGGAAGGGAATAGGTACATTAAACTTGTTATGGTTGCGGAGATCGGACAGGACTTGTTTTGTGTAAAAACTTGACACCCAATCCAGGATTATGGTCAAAAGGCGCACCCCTGGTCTTCTCCAGTTCAGAGCAGAGAGGTAAGAATGTAATTGAGAAGGAAGGACGAGTATTTTTGATGAACCACACAGCTAAATAATCTTGCATATCACGTTTTTTAAAGATGGCATATACTTACCAAGGATGTCCAGCTCGACTTGACCTTATCTTCCGGGAATAGAAATATGTCCAGTAGTGCCCAGGAGCCCCTCCAGACGAAGACCACGAGGGATCCGACCACCGCGACGGAGAATATGCAGTCCAGCACATACAGCACCGTCTCTCTGCTGCTCTGTAAATTATAAGGCTCTTGTAACGATTTATGAGTTTAGACAAACGCCTTTGAGAGTAACGCGTGACTCTTGAGCAGATTTATTGGGCAGCGTTATGCCATAGCAATATCTACTCGAGAATGTTCCTTTTGTTATTATATTTATTTTGATGTTGACGTTTTGTTCTACTTATAATATAAATGTGAAAGTTTGTATGGAAGTATTTTTTTTTTTACTTATTAACGAAATTTGGTACACGAGTAAATTATATAAATAAACTGATATGACAAAATAAGTACTTTTTATACTGAAATTCCTACGGGAGCAAATCCCCGGAGCGCAGCTTGTTGATTCATAAACTACTCGCTTTTATTTGCAATTTCATACGCGTGCAAATTTATTTACCGAAAATCGTGTGGTAAGAGTATTTTCTGTCTGTCTCATAGCGTCTTTTCTACTCTTATGTATATGTGATTTATGTAATGAATAAATAAATTGAAGATTGGTCTAGTGACAAAAAAGGAAAACACATTCCTTTTTACAAATTACTAGGTATTTTTTTATGTGCAACTTCGCCTTCGAGAATTTAGCGCCACAGAAAAATACAAGTTTTATGTAAAAAGAAATATCCTCCAGGTATGCAAAATTTTAGGACGATTGGTTTGGTAGAAAACGCATTAAAAAGAACAAATAAACAAAGTTTAGGTTTTATAATGTTTAGGTTTAGGTTTGGACATCCAATTGCCACACAACTCAACTCCGAATAAAATGGACATTACGTACATACTAATTTACTATCTAAATATGTGTATGAATTTAATTTTTTTTAAGTTGTAGAGAAAAGCTACAATACACATATCCATGGCAATTGATATAACCAATCATCCAAAACCTAATCTAATTTTCTTAATCGAAGTCTTGTGATAAACATAAACAATGGCAATTTAATCTGTTTTGCGATTTCAGAAGAAAATATTTAATGAAAAAATAGTAATGATGAATATGAATAAATAGTTCTTCAAGTATTACATTAAAAAATCATATCTAGGGTATGACTTATTATGGTGATAAGTATATAAGTAATACATTTTTAAAGTCACTGATTGTTGAGTGTACCTATTTGATCATTTTATATGCTTATTTTACATTAGCTTTTATCAATCCTTTGCGACCATGAACATGAGCCTATCTAAAATACCCAAAAGAATGAGTACTAGTTAGTCTTAAGGCTTGTAATCAACACTAATAATAAAGAGAATAAAATTATAAGTAATATGTTTGTAACGAATTAACTCAAAAAATACTGAACTGATTTTCACTAAATTTGGAATATGGCACAGACTAAACAATCGGAAGTGACATAGGCTACTTTTTTTCTCAGATTTTATATGTGTAATGTAAAGTGGAAACTGGAAACAATAGTAACCATTAGGTTACTTACTACTACTTACCATTATTAGCGACTACTAAGTCGCTTGCTAAAAATTGGCCAGATATGCTGTTAACGTTATTAAAACTTTCATAGGTTGCTATGTACATCCGATAAATTACAACAGTGTGTGTGTGATAAGAGATACTAATTCGACTGGAGCTCCCAATGTATGTGGGTGAAAAGTTTTTATAAACAAAGAGTACTTCAGCGTTCGCACATTACTTATAGAGATAAATTCTAAAAGTAATATATTTACAGTACAAACCAGTCACAATTTTGAATTCATCATGATGTAGGTACCGTATTTGCTAATAAGCATGAATTTAGGAAAATCATTACAATTGTATTCAACGAGTGCTATTCATCCGTCCTCTGGAAAATTTCATGCTTTAGGTGGTTAAGGCCAATTAGTTGTTCATTGCGTTTATATATATATAGAAAATATAGAAAATAAAAGCAAAGTATATAGTTCACTTATTTATAAACTTCCGTAATCTGGAATGATTTGGTGGAAAGATTCTAGATGACGGGGTACATTTGTCAATTAAAAAAAAAATATCTAATGATGTCCAAACAAGGTAAATCACAGTTGACAGATTCTATAAGTCATTCAAGGATAAGCTTAGAAATTTGGAACTTCTACGCAATAGTCTAGCAAACCTGCCACTCTGAATTGTAATTCATTACTAAGCTATCTTCTCGTAAGGAATAAGAAAGTGATATGTGTATGTATGTACAGGTGATAGTTACGAGTATTTATAATAGTAGATAAATTTGATCATTATTTAATATTGTAAATTTCCTTCCTTATAATCTTGTGTATAAACTGCTTTTCCTTATTACTATTGTAAGTTATTTGTTTTAATGTCATAAAGTAACAATTAATACCATTGTTGATATTTGGCATGCTATATGTGGAGGAGCGTCGCAGAAAACGTAATTTATTTTAACACATAATAAGATATACAAATAATAAAAGCTTTTAAAACGATCAACCAAAAACATACCGATAGCGAAAAGGCTCGGATTATGAGAAATGCCTGTCAACAAAATTTGTGACCATTAAGGTTTGGTTTGCCTTATTGAGATTTAGGTTACAATTTCCTAGATATTACAGTGGACAAATTTTATACCTCTTATATAATTTTAAAACTACTGTACCGAAGTAAACTAGTCGTTCGCCAAGAACTTAGACCTCCAGAACACTTTTATTTTGTTTACAAAATTGTGAATTTTGTTGCTCTACGAACTTGCCAACTTGGATATTATTAGTATTGATATACCTTTCAAATTTTTATCAAAATCAGACCTTTTACAGGCACAGTAATTCACTAGAATTAAATGAAGACACTAAAATAAAAATTTGTAAGGTATAAGAAAGTGAAAAAGTGCCATTATCGTATTATGCTACGATGACATGATAATGCGTAGCATGGCGTAGCGCTGCGTAGCATGGCGTAGCGCTACGTAGCACTTGGGAGTCTCGTGTGTAGCATGCGCAATTACTTTTTTATAATTGAAAACTTTTTATGTGAAATATAGATTTAAATTTCGCTACATGGAAGCTTGTGCTTAATGCACAGAGAAGTTTGAAAAAAATAAATCTTTTAATATTTGTTTGTAAAGAAATGTCTTTATTTTATTGTTCAGTTTTCTGTGCGTACCTAATTGAGAAATTAAATCACGTTTCAATAATAACGTAGGTAGGTAATTATAAATAACGTAAACTATTTTAAAGATTGTAAATACTCGTAATAATAATGTTTGAATTTTAAACATCTTTTAACTTTGTGATGTTATTTTATTGGAATAAAAAATACGATGAATTAGCTCTTCTTTTAGGTGAAATAGTTCGTCACAGTATAAAATTAGTTTTGCCCTTTTTAATTGTAATAAAGTATTTTATTTTACATGTTCTATCATAAATAAGACACTGATTGACTGACAAATAAACGCACAGCTCAAACCACTAGGTCTATAAATTTGTGATTTTTTGAGATTTAGCATTTATAAGCATTATATAGAATTTCAAGAAATTCCCGTGGAAAAGATGGGAGAAAATAATAAAAGAATACACTTAGTAGTGCCAGATTGGTGATGTAGGGACTAAAAAGAGTTCGTTGAACAGACATTCATATACTTTGTACCTACTACAGCGAGTAGAAATGCCATTACTGTTCGCTAATTGGATAACGATGGCCCAAGAATAGCTGGGGTCTTGGGAGACAAGAGACTGCGTCAAAGAACGTTAATATCAAGAATCGATCAGCTGGAACGGAGGAAGTAGTGAAAAATTGCATATTATTAATAACAGTTTGGCGTGTTGGTTGTTTTATTGCCAATAAACCCCAAGTCCCGGGTTTAATCTTCGGTCTGGGCATGCACGATCCAGGGGAAGGAACGTTTCCCGATTGGTCTGGTTCTTTTAAATATGTGTTTTTTCTAGCGATTCCAATAAATTGTTTCTATGTGTATCGAATAAATCGCGTTACATATTTAAATGTGGCACTCAGTATCTTATTCTTGTTCTAAACAATTAGAAAAAAAAGGTAAAAACAAGAAGTCCAGGAATCCATGCGCTTACCCAGCGCACAGTGTCCAAAAATTCGGATACTTTGTGCACTGTTTAAAGATTTGTTTCTTTCTTTCTTGTTGAGTATTTTGTTGTATTAATATTTCATAATGTTAAGCGTGTTCATGAATTACAATGACTTTAAATATTGTAAAGCGATTTACCAGATAATAGATATCGTAATAGAAATTGATAATTTGTTAAAAAAAATAATTAGAAATTATTTTCAATAGCATAATTTATTATAGTTTTTTTGTCGTTTACCTATTTACGTTATGTAAAGTTTCAAACACTTAGGATTCTTCTTGTAAGAGATGGGCTTTGATAGCCCTTATTTGAATCTCAATTTCATCATTAAGCCATACAGCTGATCATGGCCTTTCAGTATTTTCAAGACTGTTAGCTCTGTCTACCCCGCAAGGGATATAGACGTGACTATATGTATGTATGTAGCGCGTCATGTAATGTCAATCCATGTCATCCATGGGTAAGAGATGAAATGGTCCTATTCTTTTTTCTATTGGTGCCGGGAACCACAGCTGGTTAGATGATCAAAAGTCGCGCCAGGCCTTGAAGGGTACAATGGGTTCCTAGAAGATTTAAAGAAAACTACAGTAAATGAAGCCTACCCGTAATATCGTAGTAAGGAGTATGCTTATAAGAGAGGTGATTTGGTCATTCCTGACCCAAGGACTATTGTAACCTGTGATTGTCATTATGATACTCGTAATACTAACCGTTCGACTGGGAGACGTCCGAAACATTGTTGGCACATTGAAGTAGTCCTGTGGAGAGTCCACGACCACTGCAAAAGGAGCTGCAACTATATTCCTCAAAGTTCGCAAAGCTGCTAGAGACAGGGTGGCGGCTGCCGTGGTAGATAGCAAAGTCCTGGCGCTATTCCCTGTGCACTCATTGAGGAGGTTCCACGCCCCCCTCCAAGCTCCCACACAAGCGACGCCCGAAATACAGGTATATAGCCGCGAAAGGACATAGTAAGTGAACCGCCCATGATCGGGTTTTAAGATTTTGCTCAAATATGTTTGGAAAACACACACTAATATATCACAGCACAGTCCAAAGGCCGCGCACACGGCTGCGCTCCCAACTGGATCTTCAGGTAAAACGTAAAGGTCCATAAGAGTCCATGTTGACTGCCAATAGGTTACGACCGCCGGGGCGACGACGACGCTGGCGAAGAGTGCGTCTGCGGTTTCTAAGAGAGCGGCATGGGCCCGGGAGCCACTCGCGAGTGTGTCCGCCAAGCCAGCTGTGCTTCCGCGCATGGCTGCTGAGCGAGTGCGCCGTGCCGCTCTGCGCTACAGATTACTACTTGTAATTGCATTATCACTGCGTCCCGCGCCGTGACGTCGTATGTTTGTCGGGACGATGGTTCTGCGTGTGATCCCTAGCCGTCATATCACTACAACGTAGCTACTCGCGCCCGCGCCGCGGATCGAGAGGTAAGTACTTGCACTCAATGCCAGTAATCGCCGCGATAATGGGGTCTTTCACCAGATTTGTACTTAATTCACCTTTACATTGAAAAGGTAGATTTTCCCTATTCATTTCCGGTTTACTGAGAAAATTTAATCTCATACGAATTAGTCGTAAGGAAGGTTTAACATCAACTCAACATCAACAATCACTTTTACAAAAAAAGGCTGTTTTCAGCCGGAATTTTTTTGAACCACGTTTTTAAAATCGTTCCGAAATTACAATGATAGAACTCTACATAACATGCCTACGTACCTTTACTACCTATACCTAAATTTTTAGAATGAAAATGCTTGCTTTGTTGTTAAATCCGGCTGGATAACATCTACCTTTTTGATTACCTACCTAATTTCAATAGAGCAGTTCTCCTCTGTAAAACAATAGCACTAAAATATATTTTTTGTACTTCAAACCTGAAGGGGTTATTACCGGAAATCATTATATTTAAGATAGAATCTCTACCTTACATGTTCCAGCTATTGTTAGGTGTATAATCTCAAAAAATATCCTGTAAGTTACAAAAACAATGTGAGTTGTCTATACATACATACATAAATCAGCCTCTTTCCGGAGGGGTAGGCAGAGACCACATCTTGCCACTTGCCACGATCCCTGCTCCCTTCTTTCGCTTTATCCACATGCATAACTTTCTTCTTGCAATCTCTTGCTAGAACGTCTCCGATTCGATCATGTTACGTGTTCGTCTAAGCCTTCCCACTCTATACCGGTATATATAGTTGTGGGTGGTACAATACAATGTTCTTTTCATAATAGAAGATGAATTAAATTGCAATTGTAAGTAGAAATTTTATAATTAACGCCGCCTTTCGATTTCTGAAATAATCTGATTACTTACTGTCTTTTTAAATCTCGTAGTGAAGATGTACGTAGCTTCCTTGCCATCCGTGACGAGGAAGTAAGGGGAGGCAAGAAGGTTCCTTGCCGAGCGTAGAGCTGTGATGCTCATGCAGAAGAAGATCGTTAACCCTGCTGTCAGAACTGGCCTATAAACATATTATAGCAAGGTAAGAACTAGTGCAAGTAAGTTGCAGTTGCAAGTATAACGGCTAAAATTGACCTCAGTCTAGCGCTATTTTCTAATACAATTATCAAAAAGATTGGCCTAGAGTTCGTTACTTAAAATATTGTTGTAGTGAATGAATATAATGAAATTTCATTCATTAATTCAGTTATCTCGCCAGACTTAGCTGCGACTTCAAAATTCAAATAATTCTTCCTAATATTTCTAGACCAGGAACTTTTAACATTTCTTTATTAAAAAGATATCTCAAGTTCGCATCCAAGTGCAAGTTCAAGGCAGTGGTGAAAAAATAAAGCGTATACATCTCTTCTCGAGCAGATTCATAAAGTCAATTTAAATAAAGGCTATAAAATTTTGCTTTTCGATAATAGGCTAGCCCTGTCCCTATCTCTGAATATCATAAATGTGACTTTCGAGTGTTGAAATTGTTGACTCTGTGTGTAAGAGACAAACAAGAAATATGTTTGTCTTTATTCTTCTTACCTATGTGGATTGTCGTCATTAGGCAGCAAAGCCACGATGAGAGTATCGAGCAGCCCCCACCCTCCCCTCCAGTGCATTATGCAGGCCAACATGAAGATGCAAGTGTATACTCTCGAGAGGGCGCGTTCGACCAACCAACGACCAGCGCCGCCGTCGGCTCTCCTCCAGGCTCCTGTGGACCGGGCGAGCAGAATAGACCTGAAAAATATATTGAATGTGAATTTGAAGATATTTTGATATCTTTGCCTCAGATCAGAGTGCTTGTAAACAATAAGTGTCATCCTGTACGACATCCACAAAAAAATGGGATACTATATTGTGAACATTTCGCTCCTATTTCATCGTGAAGAATCTGCCACAAAGGCGGCATGAGAATTAACTCTTGGCAGGGTGACGCTAGAATGAGATCTAATGACTCACTGACTACTTAAAGGTAACACCTGTCCTTCATAAAAACTAACTTGAATGATGAACTAAGTATACGATTTCCCGTAACCTTTCCATTACCTGACTAATGCAAAGCAAATATGAAGCACGATGCCTATGACGTAGGTCTGCGCATACGGAAACACCTTGTGGTGAAGGTCCATGATAGTCCAGGCCCCTCTCCAAACCCCCACTACCAGTGGTGCAACTACAAAGCTGGTGAACACTGCATCACCTGAAACCATTATTAGTACAAGAGTCTTGTAAGGTATAGAATAGCTTAGATTATTTTATAGCAATATGAATTACTTACAATCTCAACACAATAAAAAGAAATATGAAGAAAGGTAAGAGTGCAAGATATTTTTGCAAACCTCCTTGGTCATTTATAACATTTTTTAACGTCTGGAAAGACTTTCGTCTGTTCGAGCGGCTGTGGGAAGCTGGACAGTTTATGTGGCGCTTGAACCCACTAAAACCAAACGGTGCCATCGCCCAGCGCTTTGGTGCCAGACCTTAATTAGACTTAATTTTAATATTAAGGGTACAAACCCTTAATATTAAAATTAAGTAAGCACATTCATACCTAATGAGAATTGTATCCCAATGAAAAAGTGAACAAAAAGATATACAATGTTATTATGTTAATTTATATTGCATTGAAACTTTTATCGAATGACCTAGCGCCTACCTGCGCCGTAGCAGTAATCGCCGCGGCCACACTCCGTAGTATCATTGCTGCCTAATTCTTGATACTGAGGTTCCGCTTTCTCAGCGTTCGGTATCGCCTCGTACAGGAGCCCCTCAGAAACCTTATCATTCACCTGAAATTGAACGAGCCATGCGACCCTTGCCAAATAAGGGAGCTAGACATATTTTTTTGACTTATAAAATTCGATCTTGGGAATCGCTAATAAACTTGGGATATTTCCTTTAGCGATGGGCGAGCGAACTGTCACTGCCTCTGAATAACGACCCCATCATCAAACAACGAACTAGAACCTCGGCTAGATAGTTGAATATTTTCGAATGAAAGGTATGAAGTGACTTATATTGACCGAAGTTTCATTTGAAATCATTTCATACGAAATATAGCAATTCACAAGTTCCAGGATTTCATCCCGACACAGCAGTGGTGATTTTCCAAGTCACTGGGTTTGATCTCACTGAATTTGAAACGTACTCGAGCCATAATAAGATCACTCATGTGTCTGTCTGATTATGGCACCAATGACACGGAATGTAATCTAAATATCTAATTACAATGAAGTCGGGCAGATATATATTATTTCTTTCAAAAGCTTTAATTATTTAGCTTTAATGTTATTCGTATAAGTAATAGTGTATGTATCTAGGTACTGTAAATGTTTTTATTCTTAGATTCATTACCTACCTATTGATTACTTTAGTAAGACTAGTACGATTCTCATCAGAAGTCGCAATTTATCTATAAATATATAAATAAATATATACGGGACAAATTACACTGATTGAGTTAGCCTCGAAGTAAGTTCGAAACTTGTGTTACGAGATACTAACTCAACGATAGTATATTTTATAATAAATACTTATATAGATAAACATCCAAGACCCAAGCCAATCAGAAAAAGTTCTTTTCTCATCATGCCCTGGCCGGGATTCGAACCCGGGACCTCCGATGTCACAGACAAGCGTACTACCGCTGCGCCACAGAGGCCGACAATTGGCTGAAAATTTGTTTAGTATTTTATTTTTCTATTATCATAGAATGTGGCCTATCAGTCTTTTCAAGGCTCTGTCTGCCCTGCAAGGGATATAGGCGTGACTATATGTATGAGTGTAATTATTATAAAACGTATTCTACCCAGAATATGAATACTTAATTTATTATAAGCAGGTCAAAAATTTGGATAGTCTCAGTGTATTCGGTATACAAGCAGATCACAATTCAGAAATAGACAAAAATAGAAAACTCTCTTTATATATTTAGTCAAAACATGTAGGTATTTTATAAATATTTATATTCGTCATGTTAAGCATCAGCTTATAAAGGTAAACAAAATTGTAAAACCATACTTACATAATACATTAAACGAATGAGTAAAAAAAAATTTACCTCTTCCTTATGTTTTCCCATTTCAGTAGATACAAGAAAGAACTCACTGAAAAACTGTTTTGGTCAACGGTTGCTAACCAACAAAGCCACTATTCAAACACTTAATGATACGCTTGATCTGCTCAACATCGCTACGATCACTGCGACTACCTCAGACGGCTTCTAGCATTTACCAGCATTTTCTTGGATCCGCACCACAATTAGGAATGCCTTTTTCCGCCTTTGTAGTCCAGTCCGTTGTTTACCTCGAGCTTTGTTACCAGGACAATATTATATATCATTTGGGCCTGAAATGTGAAGGCGCCAACTCCATTTTATATAAAAAAGGGCTGAAAAATAATAAAATCAACACCAAGATAGACTTTTGGGTTTATCTCCAGCTAAACGTGGTCAACTTATGATGTAATAATAAAATTATGAGTTTGGGTGAGAAAAAAAAATTACATGTGTCTAGCGGACTATATCTACCTATACATACTGAGTAAGAGGCCTGTGTGGACCAAAGCCTACTATTATGGATTGCCTCAATTGGTGTGACGATTATTTATTATTTATACTACCCTTCACCCTGACCCTTCAGATTTATTCTATCTATAATAGAACATTATCGTGAATTCTTTTAATAATTATGTGATTTTACTGTCGATAAAATACGCACATACATGTATCGATGATTAACTCCCCTGGACAATGTTATTATTAGTATGAATAGGTGTTCGCTTATCCATTTCGAAATGCATTCTTTAGAAAATGTATAGACAGTTAGCCACATACAAAAGTATACCGTCTTCAAAACATCTACGAAACGAATAAACTATTCTTTCTATGTTTTATGAAATCTGTTTTAAATTTAAAATAAAAGAAGACACTTTCTTTTTTTTGTAGTCATTTATTGGTAAGGACGATATACAAATTATAAGATAGTTTTTATAACATATAATACTACAGACACGTAAAAAGTAAAGTAAAAAAGGCTTACCTAATATCTGTCTGTACGTGAACTTAACAAAAGTATACAGGTAGGTATACTTTTGTACTCAAAAGAATTACTTAAGAAAAACAAGAATGAAAGAACTTGATTTATCAAAACAGTAAGTATTTTAAAAGATTATGGTTACTAACTTATTGGCTGAAGGGCTAAAGATAGTGACATAAATAAGACACATTTTTACAGTGTTAGGTAACTCACAAAGGTTTCTTTAAAATTTCTTTATTGATCTAAGAGATGGTGAAAATAAATATCTTGGTCACTTCTAATTAATCCAAAGTAGGCACTGTAAGAAGCTACCGTAACCAAGTAAGTAAGAAACCTGTCATTTCATCATCATTTTTCTTTTTAACTAGACACTATATACCCGTTAGACATGAAGATGTAAGACACTTGCAAATTTCCATGTGTTTCCATTACAAAATCTTCAATCGAAAGGTAGGTATAATAACAAAATCGGCCTTGAACCTGAAAAAGTACTTACCTGACATAAAAACGGACTTGTAAATCTTTTCATATAACACGGAATTCTCTTGAGTAGATTAAAAAAACGATTTTTCTATTGTATCGATTCGCTACGTGATTTGTGGCTGAGACCGATTAAGTTTTTGCAATCGATATCATAATGGATTTACTAGAGAATTTTGTTTTTATATTACTTTTTCTTATAAATCTATTTTGGAACAGATTTAGATGTGATTTTTTAATATTTAGTAAACAAGCATGGGATTATGAATTGTTTCTGTTCGACCCGTGTGTGGATCAGATGTAAGTATTTAATTGCTTAGATAAAGATAAGCGAAATATAGAATAACCATTTCTTGCTTTTAATCAATTAACGTTATTATTTTAAACTTCATAATATTAATCAACAATGAAATAGCAACACTTTAACAATAATATAGCAATCCACCTAAATGTTACTTATTTCACATAATATGCTTAAAAAAGTGAAAATAGAATACGTAAAATATTACAAAGTTACGAGTAATAAAAGTAGGTATAAGTATATTCAGCTTACACATAGTTGAAGATATAAGAATTGATATAAATTTTCTTACCTATACACTTGTATTTACATATACAAGATTGGGAAACTGATTCTGAAATGGAGAAAACATGATAAGTATACCACCGATCTGGTAGTCCATTAGTTATCATAAGTGATATTTCTGTTAAATCCGATATGATAAAATTTAATTGGTTTCCAAGACATCTACTCAACGAACAATACTATCTACTTCAACAACCCTTAACTTTAACACCCCTAATCTCTCTCTTGACATGTAACATTAACTACAGATTCTGATTAAACGTTCTAATTTTATCAATAAGCTCTTAGAGTTGAGAAAAAAGACTTAAGTTATCTTTTAACCATTAATACTATAATTGTTTATAATTCACATATTCTGTTATATAAAATGGAAAACTAGTTAACACAGTTCTAACTTCTGTGAAAGAACAGACTGAAAGATTTCGCTGGCTTATAAGAATAAATTCATTTTAATAGAACAAAACCGGGGCGAATTGTTACAGATAACAAAAGATACCGTACACACACAATCAATTCAGTGACAAACAAAAATGACCGCCGTAAACAAAATATCTGAAATTTTATATCGATAGCAGAATAATTTCATTCATCTCCAGTGTTTTTCAACCAGCTTTAAAAATTTGCATTGCACATCCAGCTTTGTGTAAAATAATATTCAAGAAGAAAAATATTATAAAGAAGTGAAAATGATAATGCCAGTTTCTATAGGTTTTAAAACTGGCTATTGTAAAGACCAGGACACCATGTCAAAATTTCCTTCAATCCTCTCGGCCTCGGCTCAGACTGAACCTACGATGAAATTTAAATCCTTTCTTTTTATCCTGCCTATCCTCCGGCTTGCTATCGACTAGATTATCCGCGCTTTTGGCAACTTGGACACTTTTTCTTCTATTCTTCATCGATTTGACTAATTTGTAGAACTTTCCTTTCTTCTTATTGGGGTCTAGCGTGAGGTCGGCTAAGTCTTCTTCTACTTCTACACTGAATTCTGAAGATATGTCTCCGAGATCTTCGACACTTTGGCTTTCTATTTCCCTGGGCGGTGGCACCACTAGTTTCTTGGATGTATCAGGCTTGGGTTCCTGAGGTGGTGGTGGAGCGTCTGGATCTACACACTGAAAAAATATTTGAACTTAGGTCATTCAGTCCCTTTCCGTGCAGAATGAAAAAAGTCCATCGAGGGAAAGACCATAAATAAAGTTGGGCTAGAAACGTGATACACCTATAGGTATGCTTCTTCCTGGCGTTTGTCTAGGTTTTATCCACAACTCTTTAGAGAGAAGTCAGGAACGCCTCTACCTATGTATAAACTTGTATTAGGTTAGTCACCTTCTTTCATTTGACCTCCACAACCTGCGCAAATGCTAACCCGTATTGGATCATAGTTGACACCTGAATGTTTGTTCCACACGATGTTTTCTCTTTCAAGCGAGATCCAGTTTTTGAGATAAATATAAGAAGAAATTTACTAACATCAGCGAGCGAGATCCTGTACGGGGGAACTTGCTCCGGATGCCTCCAGGGTTTGTGGTAAGGCAGGTCGGTCAGGGCCTTCCAGCCAGGATACCGGCGTGATGCGTTATGCAGTTGGTGAACCAGGCGTGGCGCTAGCTGAGCTGTTACTCTGAAATAATATAGGTTTTTATTTTTATTAAAATTATTATTTATTTAAAGTTTAATATGACCAGCGGATGCCAATGTCTTTATCCTTAATATTAAAATTAGACTATAGTATAAAATCTCAGGAGTTCCCAGCAGATATTGACGTGATGAATAAAGTGTTGAACAAAGAATATGATTTCCATATAAGTATAGATATATACCCTCCGCCACAATTCTTCGGGGCCCGGGGATTGTTTAAATATGAGTAAAAGGGTATATTGCATCCCCTCCGGGGTAGACCAAATGCAAGAGAAACCAAAAGTCATAAAGTATTACTTAAATTGTCCAAATGAATGAATAATTGCCATTACGCCGCTTCGCTTTTACTAGCCTTGACTTTAAGATTGTAACTCTATGTTCCATCAAACATCAAATATAAAAGATAAACCTATCCATAATTTAAATGAAAAATGAGCACTCATATTGATCACTCAGGTTAAAAGGTTAACTTATGCCCTTTTGCTACGATTTTTAAAAATAACAGGCTTGTAACACATCAATTATTAATAGCACTACACGTAAAGAAAACAAGACATTCCTAAAAAGTTGTCCCTATTTATCTGAGTGGTTCTTGGCACTTTAAAATGGGACCAATACATGTCTTTCCCACGGATGTCGTAAAAGGTGACTATGACAATAGGTAAAAATCAATCTAGGGAGAGCCTATACACTTGGAATTCTTCTTTAAGGCAATGAGCTAGTATGCTAGGAGTAACTTATCACTATTTGAATATCAATTCCATGATTAAGCGATACAGCTGAACGTGAATTCTTTTCAAGACTATTGGCTCTGTCTTCCCCTTAAGAGATAAAGATATAATTATATGTATGTATGTCTTAAATAATAAAAGTTTTTACCTATTTACCAGCCACGCAGGTAAAGATCCTCTGGGGTCCGACCTCGACACGTAGCCCAACCAACTCCCTCCGCCTGGCCTGCTCCGCACCACAAACCCAGTGAGGAGAGATATAGCCCTGTGGATATGTGTAAAATCTATATAAAAGCGATCAAGAACTCTTGTTGGCACTAGAAAGGTTCTTATGGAGAGAAAAACCAAAAAATTAAAAGGAAAATAAAGAAAATTAACACGTCTTTCTTTTCACTCTATTCGTATAAAAGCTATTTGGATAGATAAGTTATTTGCCTATGTTCTGTAAAAACATAAAACAACTGACGTGCACATTATAACTCAGGGCAAAACAACGTCTGCCGGGCAGTTACAGAGTTATAAATTTTCGGTATTTTAATAAATGAGCAAAAAAGAATAGCTGTCACTATTCAGCACGGGATTGCGACTGGAGTATGAAGGAGAGTCTTTTTTTTATTAAATACTGTTTTAATCGATTATATAAGGATTTAGTTTATTAGTATTTTTTAATATTTTGAATTATTAATTTCATTATCAAAAAGGCGAATTTTAACCACTGTTGGCATTCGGAACTTAAAAAACGTGAAAATTTATGGAAAAAAGAAGATGAAACCCTCTCTTTACCGAAAACATGTACCTATTATACTGAATTTAGTTTTGGGTAACCAAACATAACAGTTATTTAAAATAGGAACAGACTACGGTTACCACTCAAACTATCACTAAGAAAATCATCATTACTTTTGAACCTATGCAACCCTGCTCGCCACTCTTTTATTCGGACACTTTATCGGTTCGACCACCCACATATGTACCCTACCTACATATGTAGGTAAGATACTTAATATTATTCATTTGTTTGAACATAACATCACGCACCAGACTTATTTGACATTGGCACCATGGGGAGTTATTCAGTGTTTATTAGTGACGTCATATCATTTACACTGCAAGACGGCGTTTCCATAAACCATTTAGATAATATAACTTGACAATTCAATACCTGAATCTAGTTATAAAATTAGGACATGGACTAATTGATTGACCGACATATACACCAGCTTTTTGGCTGAGTCTAAAGATTTCAAATTTGAGCTATCTATAGATTATATATCCAGGGGTGCTCTAAGAGAGTATTTTCCGAAATTCCTACGGGAACGAAAATTTACAGGTTTAATTATTTGATACGGGTGAACCCTATTTAAGATATGAATTCTCATTTCTTTTTCTTCATATATCCCATGCTCAAGGTGTGATTCGTACGTGACAGAGAAAAGATTTTTTTTTCACAGGACTGGTTTATGGTACTAAATTCTAGTGCACATAATAATGTGTAGTTCTATAAAACGTCATGGTGTGAAATAAATTCAACAAATTAATAAAAACAACCAGCAGTATCTGAAACTGTTTTCACAGAGCTACTTCGAGACGTCATTTAACTCTATGATTAACCTTTAAAAACCATAACGAAGCCTTAATAAATCGATTGAAGGTTGCCATTCCACGGATTGACGCGCACTGTTATCTTATCGACGAGTGGCCGGTCATTGCTTAATGAGATATAACATTGTACCTCAAATGAATGAGAGAAACATACAGGACACTTCATAATTTTCCAAGTCTGATAGTGGAAAGATGTGGTCACTTCGGGAAAGTGGCGTGGTTTTATGTATTTACTACCTTATGCACTGGGTTTTTGGGAATTTCCAGAATAATCAGCCCATGTAACTTCTGTAGGTTTTTTTTGTCTTTGTGCTAAATATAATCTGTGCTAATTTTATGGTAGCTGTAGATATTTAAAGAAAGTCGGTTTTGAATTAAAAAAATATTACAAATATCTGTCTCACTTATTTGTTAGTAGGTAACTTCCGTGTATAAAAAGGGACATGCTCTGAAAAAAATTGGGTAATACATTATTTTAATTCTGGAAATAGTAAAAAACACGAACCTAACATATCCCTTCCTAGGCGGATAGTCCTTGTGGTAGATAGAGTGGTTGAGTATCAACTTCTCGTCGCCAGTGTCCAGCCACGACCGCTGGAGCACGAAGTCACGGTTCTTGAGGGGGGCCGGGCAGGACACTGAAAATTTATCAGTACGATACTTTCAGCCAGTCGATTCAGACACCTACAATTTCATAGATTGATAAAAATGAGATAAAAATCATTTAAACCGTAAAAACAATTGCTAGACGTGATAGTTACAAGATTCATTATAATAAATAATACTTTCACTTTTAAGTGAATGGTGAAATAGGAGAGGACGTTATAAAAGAAGGAATTTCTAGAAAAAAAGAGTTCTATTATAATTATATTATGTGAAAACTTTATTTTATGAAATTTAGGATATAAATAGGGTAACAGTTCAAAAAAATGATGACCATATTTCCACTTTTATACAATTAAAATATGAGATAAAATTTACAGTATTTTTTATAATTTACTAAGTATACCGCTTTTGTCTTGGATTGTAAATAAACTAGGGGAATTCTGTTTTTTCTTTTCAATTTATTGATTCGTTAAATTAGTAATTGTTTCTATTGAAACACTTTTAAAGCGAATCCTTGAAATTTTATTTGTCTACTTGAACAGTCGGTTAATCGACATATGCTTAAGACCACACAATTAACTGAAACCACAAATACCTAGTTAGGTAGTACTTACCTCATCAAAATTATTTCCATTTCAAATGTACCACAAAGTAGAATTTACTAAAAACAATTTGGTTGAATACGCTTCAGATCTCATTACTAATGGACTGACTGTGAATTGTGAAGCATACGAGTAGCATAAGTACTGCGCCTGAAAACACATAGCACCAAATTGATTGTGGCTTGCGGCAAGCCTTACTCGTTTGAGTGTTACTATTCAATTACTTATTTAATGCTTAAGTTACTTCACTTCGAAAATAAAACATAATTGGCAGTAAGCATTTATATTTGCCACTACATTTTAATAATGGTTGTATAAATTGAAAAAAATAAATAAAGAGGAAACATGGGGAAAAAATATCTACATTAAAGGATTTTCACATAGAACTAAATCGGAATAATATTCATATTAAAATAAATGCTATCTATATAAACTTAGATAGTATTTGAAACTGTTAGTTGTAGCAGTGGTAAAGCTTTCGAATAAAACTCAGAATTAAAATGTCCAACCAATAGTTAATGACATGTCATTTGAGAGTACCAGTAGGTATTTATTACTCCTATTTAGTCCCTACTCATTATCACAATTGATTAATTTGATTGCAAAATTTTAAAGATTAGTTCAGCTAATAATAAAATTTCTAGATAGTAACATTTATAATACAAATTTCGTGTCCACGTTGGTCTATCGAGCTGTAGTGTAGCCATGACACTATTCGGCAGGCTGACTAATTAGTACAGCGTGGAAGCTGGCTCAATTTTGCCGTAGATATTTGAGCAAACCAATTTCCTACATACCTGCCAATGTTGGTAATTATGTCACAGTTCTATCTCAATACGTGTAAGTACTATTTTGAAACTAAGCTGTAGGACTAATATAAGTATAATGTAACGTCACAAACTTCGAAGACAGTTATTTATTTTTGACTTCGAAAAAAAATCTTTCGAATAAGTGTCTACCCTATCCCTTTTGAGGAATAACCAAATTGAAGTCAGGGTGTACAGGATCGATTGACCTTGTAACAAGTATCATAGGCAAGCAGCAAGCAGATTTGGTGTTATGAGTCCCTAAACCTACTCGAATTTCGAAATGTATTATCTTCATATTTTTAAAAACCTTTTGAAATTGGAATTCCATTACATAGTACTAACATTATTTAAAAAAGTAAGTTCTAGGTATATCAAACTAAGCTTATCCATAAAAATCCGCTGAGGATGACTAGATGTAACATAAATAAGATTCTTTCATATGCCCTGAAATTCCCCATTTCCCCAGAGTAAAGCCGAGGCATTTCCCTCTGAGGTCGACGCTATGTTTCAACAGTTATAGAATTCCAGAAAATTGCCTCTAGATCACATATTTCACTCAATTCAACCCCTGTCAACGAATGTAACCATATAAATAAATTACTAAAGTTGTGAATAACTATTTAGCACCGAAACGTATTTAAATGTCAAAATAGAAGGAAACTAAAAACGAAAATACTACGTAAAATAAACGGTATTCTCCAACGTTAATGACATAAATTATAAAAAACAGAATATCAAAAATGTTGTAAATAATTATATAATCTCGTTATATATTGTACCGTATGATTATTTTATTCAGGTTAAATAATAAAAATTAAATAATAGTCACAATGTACCTTATTTCTCAGAATATTATATTAGTTCTCCCCAGAGACAATAAGGGTAGAGTTCAGTTTATTAATATCAAGGTCAGCGCTAACTAGTCCAATCTTGTGACCACAACTTCGTAAATTTGCTCTCATAAATCTTTCTGCTGTACTATAACATACCTAAATTTATGTTAGAATTTTGTGCTAGAATTTATGTGGGAAAATTAAATATATCCCAAAGTGAAATAAATTATAATCTTTCTACGAATGATATTTTTCTTATGGTATTGCATAATAATCTGCTCTTTCGAAGATAAACAAGTCATATGAGTATAAATATAATCTGAGCGTAAAAGCTACACTTACATACTTATAGAGTTGATCGCGTTTTTAAAAGAATTAAACAGAACAAAGAATAAAAAGCCTCTGAATGTAAAAAATCACGTAGGTACGAATTCGTTGACCGCTTCGACAGAAACATAATAAATATAAAATTTTCGTATTTGCATCAGCAAAATTACTGTGATTTGTGCGTAACTTATGTTTTTCGTAGCGTTTGTAACATGTCGTAGCTCGTACTTTTCTTTTAGACGTCGTAGCTTATGTTCATTTCGTAGACTATGAAGTAGATTTAGTGTTTCGTAGCTTTATTATTTCGTAAATTACTATCACAATTATAAATAGTTTCAAATTGCTATTGTAGTTTATGAAATATCTATTTAGTCGATTGTAAATAATTTCGTAGTTTCTGAAATTGAATTTGTAGCATTTCATAGCTTAAGCATTAGTCACCTTTAAGATGATTATCAAAGTTTAGCAGATATATAATTTTTAAATTGCTCTACCACCGACGCTTTTCAATTGTAGTTTAAAGGACTTTTCAAATTGTAGTTTCATATCCACCAAAATGTTTTTCCAGAAGCCATTTTAGATTTGTAGCCTTGAGACTAGTAAGTAGACAGTACAGTATTAAAATTTTAAATCTATCAATTTAAAACCTATTTTTGGCTACCGTTGTCGTTTGAATATTTAATAAAAGACTTTGTATCATTTCATGATCAATAATACTGAAATAAAGCTTAATATAATAACCAGTACTAACCAACGAGTAGTAACCAACTTACTATAAAATAATTTTTTAGGCAATGAATAACTGTTTTGCAAATTTTAATAAAAGAATCACCGTCACCGAGCAATCAGATCCATGCCCTCGCTGGAAACATTCAAACCTATTTATGGTTCAATTGTATGAAAGAGGGAATAAACAGAACCCAGATATCTTGTATTTATGGATGACATGCTTACAGCGATGCGAAGTCTGATGGAGAGTGAATACAGGAAATATTAATATTAGAGCAGTCTAAAGTTATCCAAAAAGACTCGTCTGGCGGTGCACAGAGACGTACTGGGGCACATGGCTTGGTTTTTGGGGTCACGTGGTGTCCTGCTTTTGTGTAACTCCCGATACGAGCCTTAAACCAATATAAAATAACATGGTTTCCATCAAAACAAAATGCTATTACTCATATCCTTACAATTAAGTGCAAATTGACCAATGTCTATTGACCTCGCAACATATAACGGACCGGTACTCGGGTATATCATTAGTATCCACATATTTGATACACTTAACGATACGAGGTAGACTTATAGTGCAATGACTGATTTGCTGATCCTCACAAAATTAATAATTTCCTGAGGTCTCATTCAAATTTGTGTTACTTGGCTTCTAGAAAAAATTGTCATTTATACCATTTAATATAATTATGTGTGATCAAAATAGCATGGATAGAAGATTATCTATGGTTGCGAATACAACAGATTTGGTCGTTGTTAACGTTGATGTGCCCGGCGTCTCCTGCGGCCAGCATGCAGTCTAGTACAGTAGAAGGTTCTTACTGGCGTATTAGCTGACGTCGTTGTTAACGTTATTCTGCGACCAGCATGTGCGTTTCCCACACGGACTTGTACTCGGAGTCATACGCTTATACTTCTGTTACATCAGAAGAACTTACTGGCGTAGTAGCCGACGTCGTTGTTAACGTTGATATTCCTGGCTTCTTCTGCGACCAGCATGTGCGTTTTCCACACGGACCTGTATTCGGAGCCATATGCTGGTACTAGCGTCTTGTACAACAGAAGAACTTACTAGCGTAGTAGCCGACGTCGTTGTTAACGTTGATGTGTCCGGCGTCTTCTGCGGCCAGCATGTGTGTGTCCCACACGGATCGGTACTCAGGGTCGTGCAGCACGTCGTACAGCGCGTCTGGCTCCACATCTTCGAATTCTGCCACCACCTAGCAACAAATGCAATATTTACTGAAAGTCTATCGACAACATATGAACACACTATTGGTTGGTAGTAACACTTACCTATTTTTAAAGGTTTAAGTTATCACAGAGAGCAGTCGCCTAAACTACGGTTGACGTAAAACGATGGTAGAAATAAAGAAGAATTAATGATTTTACTTTGAAGTGGGGCAGACGAGAGTCGCTCGGTTATCATATAATCCACTTTAGTATAGTTATCTATGCCAATGAAATTCTACCTATACTAACTCCATGGATCAAACCCTTCTACACTTCACTTACTCCTTTGAACTCCTAATATTACCGTCAAAGATATGCCCTATACCTTTTTGTTATTAACTTTAAACAGTTAAAAGAAATGGATATAGTGTGGTTGCATATTTATTTATTTAAACTTTATGTTCTTACGTAAAATATACCTACAACAGGTGGACTTAATGCCACAAGGCATTCTCAGCCAGTCAAACCTTTGGACCAAACACAAATTCATACTATATAAATAAACTACTATTTTTATATTATTATGTGCTTTACCTTTATAACCTTTATATTTCACACGGTTTATTATGATCCCACCGTTAATATAACAGTAAACATTGAGTATGTTATAATATTTTACTTTATGATATCTGCACTTTATGAGATTATAACTACAAAATCATCGTAAACGCCAGGCGGAGAAAATAAGTATCTAAACAAGGTCGGTTGGGAAATAAAGGTACATTTTTGTTTAACATATATTTACCATCACGCCTGTTTTCCGCAGGGTTAGGTATAATGACTTTGGATTGATTAACACTTGCTATATTTGATCCCTACAGACATCTCGCTACTTTAACACTTATTACTCTTCTCATAATTGTTTCTTCTGTCTTTCTCTTCATAAATTGACGATAATGTCTACTCGTAACAGTTATCTCCCTTTTATGACATCTGCTTTGTCCATAAAATTTCAACAAGATCGGCGTAGTCCCCCTTTTACAGTCAGTTATGTCTCTTCTTTCTTATAAATTTGCCCTCATATATTCGCTTAACTTTTCAACAACAGGTATCCTTTTCGATTTTGGTCACAAAAACCTCTATGAATCTAAACATACAATACAGTTACAGCAATATTCCTAATCTTTTAATACACCACAACATACCTAATGTACAATTACGTTCACTTTATTTTCAACTATAATAAATTAAGTAGTTTTGTTTGCCATTTACCACCTTTTGTTTCATTTAAGATCATACAATATTTATTCTTTCATTTAACTTCTTTTTACTAGGTAGTTGTTGTTTTCGCCAGGCTATAATCATTGCAATTATCATCGTTCGTGAGAGGTTACGAAACGATGAAGGCTCTAACTAGGGCAATTCGATTAAAAATTCCTAAAGTGAAACTTTGCCAGGCTGATATAGGTAATATTATTACCCGAGTATCGCTTACATTCCCTCTTTACGGGATTCCTAGCTTTAATGCAATAGCTGAGAATGAAATCTTATCATCTTGAAAGGCAAGAGAGGGAATATATTCTTATCAATTCTTCCGATAAGTGATTTTAGTTTAATATTGACAGACCTGACTGAAACACATCCTACATCTGAAAACGCTTACATGTAGTTTATACAGTACCAACTATTATTATTTCAGTTTTTATTCGAAGTCATGTTTCTTTGTGTTAATAAATGAATGTAGCTAGCTTATTACCATGAATACGTAATACCCTAAGTCATAAGAATCTTCCCCAATTTTCATTAGATCGTCGGACAGCATTACAAAAATCCTCCCTATCAATTCTTCTTTAGTGCACTACAGTCATGGTCTATAAACTTTCACAGTTTGTCCTGGCATGCCAGGATATTCCATGGAATATCCCCATCATATAGGGTTTTCATTGAGAAATCCATCTGTGTTTGAATTCAATTTGCACACAACAAAAAACAACAGAGGAAACGTTGTGGGAAGTTAACTGGAACTAGAAATAATTGACCATTGTTCCCGCAGCTCGGCTGATATTAAAATTAAAAACGAAATAAAATAAGAGCAACTGGTGAAAATGTTACCAATCTTTAACAAACTCATTAAAACAAATGCTTGCCAGATACTCCCCCTCATTTATTATTAATGCTCGTGAAATTAAAATGCAAATCACACAGGTGAGGTTAGCCACACGTCTATAGAATTTGACATGAAAGGTTTATTTATCAAACAGACCTTGACCGTTCTGAGAGCTCCGTGTGCCGCATCCTCGGCCCACACTTTGATTCCGTCTTTCTCATACTCCAGTGTCCAGCCCTCATTGGAATCCAGGAGGGTTTTTAGGGTTTCGAAGTCGGAATCATCCGCGACGCGCGCCTCGCCGCGAGTCCAACCCGCGCCGCCCATTCGAGCGGAGACATCACAACACAAGTCGCGACTGCAATGTGGACGTCGGGGCTACCAGTCGATCACACGCGCATGCGTGAAATCCCCGCCATTTTTAAGGGATAGGGAACATGCACACACATCAGTAGCATAAACACAATTTTCAGATTTTTGTTTCAATTCAAACTCTTTATACCGTAAAAATACAAGCAAGTAAATTCGAAATGAATCTAGTTGGTACCGTGTGTCCTTACTTAAATACGTTTACATTAACGTTCGTCAACTTAGTACGAAGGATCTTCTCTATGTTGCCGAGCTTCTATTGTATAGACTGGGAATTTGCCATTATTCATAAATACGTTAATGCTGAATGGTTCTTGACTCTATGCCCATTTTTTCAATAGGCCTAAATGTTGGTTAGATGATAACAGTTATTTTTTTTATGTTAACAGCTACATTTGATAACAAATACATTAGTTGACTAGAAGACTCTAAACTCTAGGCTCTACTCTAATGCTTGAGACATAATTTGGGTTCACCAGGAATGTTGTACGGAAACATGCACACATTAAATTTTATAATTTAAAGGAGAAATCATGCCGTTTGAAATTTCCATTCCAAAGTAAATAATAATTTTATGCGAAAGTAAAGAATAGAATTGAAACTGGCAATGATGTGCACACGGGTTTATAGCAGCTTTTAAGTTGCAATGCGGTTGTATGGTTAGTATTTAGCACGGCAGATATCATTTGTTTGACCCCTTTGAATAAGTTGATGCGCCTGTTGTCAATTCATTTGTAATAATGGTTTTTGCAACCGACTTTAAAAAAAAAGTGCTTAATTTGGCTCTGATTTTTATGTTTATTATGCGATTTATTTTTATATTTGAATGGTTTCATTGCTAACGTAGTCTCATAATTATTAATCAGGTCAAAATCTAATTCTGGGACAGTGACTTAGACAAAATGATTAGGTAAATTTGGGTTACGCACTTACTTGGTACTTAATTTTGTTTTGATACATTGGACAATATTGGTCCTATATTATTTCGATTACAAAGAGGGTGCAACCTTAAAAACGCCAGAAAAATGTCCGTGGGCCATGTGTTTTGTAACTAGACTTATTTAAAAAAGTAGATAGTAAACTACTATTTTCACAAAACTGCTTTTACAAAGTTAGCGGCGAGTGTGACAATGTATGAAAAAGTAACTCAGTATTTGCGAATTATAAAAGTAAATAAAATCACTCTATCTAGATGATATTATGACGGACGCATTTAATAACATTTATAGACTAGGACTAGGTTACATAAGCAATACAGAAATAATAAATACTTATAAGTTTAAAAATGTTTTATGTGATCGAATTAACCATTTTAATAACCAACTGATTTTTTTTAAATTACTGTAATTTTATCGGATGATCTTTCTAAGTATACAATGCATAAAATTATGAACATTGTTATAATCCTTGGAAAAGCCTCAAGTTAACACATTTTACTTTAAATTTAACACCTAAGAAGACACAAAAACTTTTTTGATCTTAAAATTATTTCAACAACTACTAATGTCAGGAAGAGGTTTCCCGTCGCAGTGGTTGCGCCAGCCATACCACGCCATGAACCCGTGACGTTTGAATATCTTCTTCGCGCATTTGGAGGCTTTAGTGATGTCGTCAGTCAGGAGCTCTGAATTAAAGGTAATAATTAATTGATTAAGTAATTGGTTTAATAACAGAGTGGTAGAGCCTTAGGCGTTAAGTCCGCCTACATTTATTCTAATAAAGTTGAATAAGAAATTAAAATTAATTGCTTTCCAAATAATTGAAAAACGACAGAGGTTTTTGTTGAAATTTGTGTTTTTTTTTGTTACCGTACCTGAAGATATCCTGAGAGACTTTAAAGGTTTAACCCCTTGGGAAACAAATGTAAAAGAACCAATGTATGTGTTTATTCATTCTATGTTAAGTTAACTTTTTCTTGCTAAAGAAAGACGTCAATAATAATTGTGACTATGGATTCCGTTTCGAAATGTGACCTTCGTGTCTTGATCCCGTCTACCCCATAAGGGATAGAGACGTGATATATCTACCCATAAATGTACTCACGGCTACAAGTAACGTTGCAGTCTTTCCCAGGGGTGCTAGTGTTGCTGCACCAGTACTTGTCGTTGATTTGGAAGAGGCCATAGTCCCGGGAGCCGTTCTTGTTCACCTTGCCGGTGATATCTGTCCGCCTCCTACTCTCATTCTCTACGAGGCAAACCCCTGGATACAGATTATAAATTGAGCAGTTTTGCTTAAAATATGATATAATAGATGCATTGTCTAGTACTTTTAACAATGAATCACAAATAAAAAGACTGACGTTGGAAACAGGGCTATTTTTACATACATGCATATACAATCATGTCTCTATCCCTCACGGGGGAGACAGAGTCAACAGTCCCGAAAAGAATGAAAGGTCACGCTCAGCTGCATGGCCAAATGATAGAATTGAGATTCAATGGTGACAGTTTTCTAGCACATCGCCTAAAAGAAGAATCTTCAGTAAGTTATCTGTTAGTGTAGATAAATAAACTAACTTATTGAATCACAAACTGCCCTGACCACTATAACGAAAAGATTATACCTACTCCAACTTGGACCAAGTCGTATCTTCTAACACAGTGCTTGGCAAGAATAAGTAAAGAAACAATAAATTTGTAAAAATAAAACAAAAAACACTTACAGTTCCTCATCTTGTCTTCCGGAAAGCCTTGCCTCCTCAGCTCTTTTACCAGGCCGCATCTCGTGAATGTCTTCGCCTGGGCTAAAGACACTACCACAAGGATAACCAAAATAATTTTCTGCATATTGAAACGTTACGCACTTGGATAGAAGTTTGTGAATGAACGATTGAACGCATTGAGTGATGTTTTATACTTTAATTAGGATTTAGGTATGTATTAAGGGGAAGTCATTTTAAAAATTTATGTTATATTGAAAGTTAAATAATTTGAATTATTAATTTTAATTAGCTACCAACTTGGTAATAATTTTTGTTGAAATCAAATCAACACTATTGTCATAATCAAATAGAAATGTTCTAATTATTAACTACTCATATAAATTATAATCTGCCAAGTGCCACTAAAACTTAATGATCTTTTTAGGGGACTATCATTATTTCGATTTCCATAACTGTATTATTTTATTACATTAACTGGTAGGTGAGGACAATTTGTCACATAGATATTTGTCTTGGGTTTCGCCTTCGTTGGAATTTTCAGAAAAAAAAGGCTTTTATTAATAAAGCGTTTTAGGCATGTCACTCCTGAAGATTTTTTTCATTTTCTTCGCAATGGGTGCCTAAAATTGTTTTTAGTTTATCCGTCAGGATGAACCTATTTGTACAACAAATGCAGTTGGACCTTATGTCTATTTGTTAATTAAATAAATAGTCACTCAGGTGGTTAATAAATACTGTCCTTTATCATTATCAAACAGAAAAAAATACAAACATACCACTAGAAATTGACTGATTACAATGATATCTATGACACGCAATGATTGTGATACCCATCATTTCATCAATAAATAATGAACGATAAACATATCTACTTAATTCATAAGTATTAAAAAAAAAACTCATTTACCTATGAATTTCCGTTTCCGAATATTGGGTACCCGGTTAGGTTATTAAGTAAGTACGCATAATTTTTATTTTAAATATAAAAGTAATTATATATAAAATAGTTATTAGCTAATAATTATAGTATTTTAAAATGTTCAATTGTTAGAGAATTAATACCTATTGTTTTATAGCTAGCGATAATTTTTGTATCTCCCTTGTATAAGTTGTTCATAACATACTAGTTTTAAAAAATTAAGTCCTGACAATGCTACTGTAAATTAATTAATTTTCTTTATTTATAGTGCTTAATTAAACACAGATTATTTTCATTCAAATAATACGATAAGCTTTGCCAGTAACGTTTATCGTGTTATTTGAAAAAAAATACACAGTTGAAAATATTAAAGTTGTACGATATATCTTCCTCTTAATCCGTACATTGAATCGGGCAAAGGGATTCCCCAAACCGTTACGGAATATGGGAGTACCAAGTCAATACTCTTTATAATATTTTATACAGTCGACAATATAAATACAAAGGAATATAAGGAAAAACTTACGGTATCTATGAAGGAATGTAGCCAGGCTTACCTATATCCAAAGACTGGATAAAAAACTCCACGCACGATTTTATGTTTTTACTAATTCGACATACTTAACTAATACAATTTCAAGCAGTAGGTGTAGGCTATTACTTTAAATTATGTGCTTCAATAATAAAAATTTAGAGGCGTTTTGGTATATTTATAGTATGGAAAGTTAGGTGTGCCAGAAAATGATGGAGTGAAAGAATTATGTAGGGATCGCGACAAGTGTAAAGATGTTGCCTCTGCGTACCCTTCCGGGAAAGAAAAAAGATTTCATATATTCAAATAAATCATTCTTCAAATATGGAAAAAAATGTTTTTGATGATAGTCTAGCATGTAGTTAAAAACAGTGTGATGGTTTTCTTCCCGCGCATATTGGAAAAGTGAATCAACAGAAAAACATAGAAATCTTAGACCTCCACTTCTCATCCAAAAATAGAGTAGCTTGGGTATCTGCTAGGAATTCGCACACACTGCTTATCCAACTGATAACTTACATGACCTAAGATTTTTATATCACTTATTAAATATAACTTTGTTTATGTTAATTACTTACTTATTTCATTTTCTCAAATACTAAATTAAACATACCTATCTTACTATCGTTCGCATTTTTTAATGCAACCAAAGGTATTGTAATTACCATCTACAACTTAAAGGTGGCGACCCGTTTTGCAAGTGCAGCTTTTTAAACTCAACTTTGTTAAATCTTCATCGACAAAATGCCATTCTCCTAAAAAAAAATCTAAATCCAAAAATTTGTCTTTAATCATCATTAATTGGGCATTTTAAAAGCTAATAGGCATGTCGTCAAATCCTCTTTTAATTAGGTACCTACTTACACGTAAATTATAGTAAAAACTGAATGAACACTTTCTTAAACAATAAAATTGTATTATCAAAATAATAGTACCTACTTTATAACAACGTAAGTGTTCAGAAAAGTAGGCCAATATGGTAAAATATGAATCATATGTACTTTTTATATCGAGGCATTGTTAAATTGTGATAGCGGTAAATTCCCTTTGCAATTAAGACGACGTTTGTGCACAATCTAAGAAAGACAACACTGTCTGACTGATTGACTAACATATCAACTCAAAGCCCAAACCAGCGTTTACTGTTATGACTAGAAATGGGTCTAAATTTGGAATTTGGCATGTAGGTTCAATACGTGCCGTTATTTGTGCAGGCTTAACTAAACAGTGAGTTTCTAGATTCTTAAAATATTATTTGGTTCCACTGTTTTTGTATGAAGGAAAGCTAAATGTCAGAGTACCACAGATTTAGTATTCCAATTTCTAAGGTATTAGCTGTTCATTTATGATTAACTAAATTAATTACTTAGTAATAAAAGCCATGACCAACGCCATAATTAATTTATTCATTGCAAGTTACACGTCATTCCTTACTACAAACTTACTTAAAAAAAATCATGACAATAATAAGTAAAATTAACTTAAAATACATAAGTATTTTTACTATGTCCTTTTTTTCGAATTTGTATGATATGACATTTTTAACTATTGAATTAAATTTTCAAAGATAGGATTTGAAATTCTAAAGTAATTTGAGATAAGTAAGAACTTACTGAATTAAATCATAACATACTTGTATAAAAGAGTTGAGATTTTATCATTCTTTTTGACAATGATAGCAGGCGCAGGAAACTGCTGATTTGAATATTAAATTCCTTTCGCCGTCTAAACATAGCACTTTCACCGGTACCTAAAATAAAGAATTGATCGATTATCATCTAGACAACGTACACGGTTAAGATCCATACTACTCGTACAAGTACAATTATAAATGCAAAAGTAACTTTAATTAAATTAAAGTGTGCCGTGTGGTTCCCGGCACCAATACAAAAAAGAATAGGACCACTCCATCTCTTTCCCATGGAAGTCGTAAAAGGCGACTAAGGGATAGGCTAACAAACTTAGGGTTATTTTTAGGCGATGGGCTAGCAACCTTTCACTATTTAAATCTCAATTCTATTATTAAGCCAAATAGCTGAACGTGGCCATTCAGTTTTTTCAAGACTGTTGGCTCTGTCTGCCCCGCAAGGGATATAGACGTGACCATATATATGTATGTATGTTTAAATTACGAAGTGTGAAGAAAAAGATGAAAATCGCGCAAATTCCTAAAAATCCAAAAGTCACCTCACCTCTCTGTTTGATTATTTTAATAACATGAAAGTACCTATTACATTGATGATTAAGTAGTTAAAATCAATCACACTTCAAACAAAAGCAGCTAAATTGTGCGTGAGTACATGAAAAGTAAAACTAAACAACATTTGCGTCTAATCTAGTAAGATTTTATCAGAGATCTATTGGTATTTTCATTCTAACTAGTTAATTATTTTTATATTAGGTACTTTTCTAGCTTTATTCCCTAGCCAAAATTAATCAAAAATCACATAAAGCCGGAAACGGTATCCAGTCAGCTACTATTAATATTCCATTTATAAAAATACTTGTTATGGAATCAGATGTTACAAAAAACCTTTAAAAATCGCTCCCCAACACGACCTCACGTCTGACCCGAAGATTCCCGTATTTGCGGCAGCATTGCCTCTCTCGCAGATAAATTACCTACTTACATCCTCTGATTCCATGATATTGCAGCACTGCCCTAGTGATGTTACTGGATGACGTTTGAAACCAAGCATAATGCTTGGCAGAGACCATGACTCGCAGAAACCCCTACACGCATTCGTCGTGATCTTAAACTGGACGCAGTCTGGTATGCTAATGTTTCTCGTATGGCCTGTTTATAATAAAATAAACTTTATATGGCTGTGCAATCTTTCTTATTAAAAAAAAAATAAATGAGCTAAGATACAATATACCTAAATTAAATTATAGACATTAAGATTATGGCGTTTGAACAAAGCGGAGCTAGTACCTACCTCAGATAATAAAATTAATGATGATGTTAAGCCTTTAAACGAAAACACTTCCCACTGGTTAAGGCAAATAGATGGTTGATAATGGATATCCGAAAGTTAATACATTTCCAAAATTTCCTACATGAGTTGGGTAAAGTAAACAACGTTTATGTTACAAAAGTTTTGGCAACTCGTGTCAATTTGTGTCTGTGTTTATCGAATCTGCAATGCATTTCATACACATTCTGCCTTTGAAATTATGGGAATATGGTGTCCCCCTCTAATATTACTTCATCAAAAATGAGACAATTATACTGTAACAAAAAAAATCATTTACATTCAAGGAATACGCACCAATTCGATGACAACCAGGTTTCTTCCACGACTCAGTTGCAAGAATATGACTAACGGACGCAATTAACAACAAAAACCTTAGAAGCATTTTAAATAAGATTATCTTGTGTGCGAAGCTGCCACCGAGTGAAAATAATTAGAAAAACGGAACCTTATATTCGGATGAAGAAGGAGTTGTCAACATTTGTACGATTTTCATTACTGTTCATTTAGAATAATTACCTAAGTTAAAAGTGAAAATTGTTGGTTTAATTTCAAAAACGATAGTAAAATTATAATGGTGTAGGGTCAATTAGCTCTATAATATAATATATAAATGTCTTCTTTATCCACAAAAAAATAGAACTCAATTCATAATTATAATCACGCCCACGAAACTTCTTTGACTACCTTGATTTTTACCTATGCTCAACTTTTACGATTTTCAACGAACCTTCGAAATTTGAATTACGTTATCATCCTTGATGAAAATAATATAAAAAATCTGAGAAACCCTTGCCAAAAAAACTATACCATATTATACTATGATTACCAGGAATACTATATAGGTCAGTATATCTTTGTATTTAGCTGATGAAGACCTTAAAGAGAGAGTTAAAACAATGTTGAAAATATCTGACCGGGCGACATAATCAAAATAAAATATGTATTTGAAGGGGATGATTTCCATCTTGTTAACCTAATGGCGCGGTATGTTGACGTCGAAGAAGTAAATGGCGCATTATGAACGAACAAACAAAATGTAATTACATTTTACTTATACAGCTCCATACCTAGCTGTGTGTCTAAATTTAGCAGTTGGTAGTACGGTACAGTGACTCTTTGGAAATATTTAGGGCGTAAATATAATTTCAGACGTTATAAAAATTAAGTCAATTAGCTTTTTAGTGGGTAACTTAATAAAATTTTTCTAGCGAACAGTGTTGTGAATACAATGCGGCTGATGATCGAATCAGGTAATAGTCTCTTGAAGGTAAGAGGGGTGTACAATTTTCTATAGGTACTTTTTACTGATTAATTGAAAAGTTCTTTTTGTGTGATTCCCGGCACCAATAGAAAAAAGAATAGGACCACTCCATCTCCCTCCCATGGATGTCGTAAAAGGCGACTAACGGGAAGGCTTATAAACTTAGGATTCTTCTTTTAGGCGATAGGTTACCAACCTGTCACTATTTGAATCTCAATTCTATCTTAAAGCCAAATAGCTGAACGTGGCCTATCAGTCTATTTCAAGACTGTTGCTGTTGGCTCTGTCTACCCCGCCAGGGATATAGACATTTATATGTATGTATGTTAATAATGACAACCATGGAATTAAAGCAGTTGTGATTGCGATATCAGTAACACAAATATAGGGTTGGCATAGCAACGGAAATGGTAAACATTAAGAGCAACTTTAGAAAGTTCATTTCATAAGGCTATTAGTTTGCTTACTAACAACACCTCCATGGTAACATAAATAACATTTAAGTTAAAATCTGTACTTCTTCTTTCGTTTTAATTGTTTCTCTAAAAACGAAATCCTTGAGAACATGGACATTAAATATAGGATTTTAAACCTTTACAGCACAAAACAATATGACGAATGTCTTAAATTGTGCGCTATATCGCTACAATCAAGCAGTGATCGCATGGTCGAGTTTATACAAATGCGAGCAATGACAATCCAAGCTAAGGTAGCCAGCAATGGGTATGAAGAAGTAGATTACATGCCGCAAAACGATGATCTGACAACCACAGCTGTGAATAAAACACCAAGGGTTGGTACCACTTTCCAGAGAGAAGTGAGGACGGCACAGCAATTTAATGTAAGTTTTCTACTTATCATTTCTATCGACTGGTTTTGGTTTTAAATCTTCAGACTAGTTGGGGAAATCTGTATAGCCAACCCATATTTTCAGTTCTAAATTATTTGACTATCTTGACAGTTGGACATCGAGATTTCGGTAATTACTTACTTTATTTCTTGTACCTACTAAGTATTTTTGTGAAAAAATATGTTCATTCGAAAAAAAATTTCATATTCAACAATTTTTTAAAAGCTTGTCTGAAGTTTTACTATACATTTCTTCTTACAGAAAAGAACTACATCAACGGCCACGTTAAGATCCCGTGGTGTGAGCACCACTCGAGCTAGAAGCGCCCGCTCGGCATTACACACCGCCTCTCGGGTCTCCAGAGCGGCTACTGCTTTGGCTGGTGGTGCTCCATTGTCGACTGGTCTCCCACTTTCCCTTCGGTTTTTGAAAAAAGAAGACAAACTTTTTCTTTCTGCCTCGAAGACGCTTTTCGAGTACGTTTACTACTGTGAAGGTGATGTCAGAAAGGTAATTCACACATAATATTAAAAATATTTTTACCCATAAAGTTAGAAATAATATAAGATATAATTTATTAAATTTTTTTCATAGTACGTTACCGCTATTTTTTTAGGCAATGGATGTGGCTTTCCAAGCTAAAAAGGCTGATGAAAGTTCGGACTGGTGGTGGGACTTTTCTTTGGGCCGATGTTATTCAGCACTAGGCATGTTTCGAAATTCGGAAGACTGTCTCAGACAAGCTCTTAAGCATACCAAACACATATCTATATATCTTCGATTGATTGCTATGTATGTGGGGCTGAATCAGCCCTTATCAGCCCTAGAAGTTTGTAAACAGGGACTTTCAGTGTTTCATGAAAGTACGCCTCTAATATTGGAACAAGCCAGAATTCACGATCAGATGGGTAACACCACAGTTGCTGTTAAAGAGTATAGGTTGGTAGCTATAGAAGACCCAACTAATATGGAGGCTATTGCGAGTATCGCTATGTACAACTTTTATAATGATCAGCCTGAGATTGCTTTACGTTATTACAGGCAAGTAAATAACTTACAAATATCAAATTGTAAATCTAAAATCTCTTATATAATTTTTTATGAAGTAATATGTTTCAGGAGATTATTGGCGACTACCATACCGGGAGCGGAGATATTCAATAATCTTGGACTATGTTGCCTTTATTGCAACCAATGGGACCTAATTTTGCCGTGTTTTAGACAGGCGCTCTACTTTTCTACCGAAGCTGAAATACGATCCGAAATTTGGTTCAACATTTTTCATATTGCACTGGTTGGTTTTAATTTTAACAAACATCACAATTAGTATTTTTAACACATAATAGCAATATCTTCATATAATCACATCTTTATCCCTTACGGAATAGACAGAGCCAATAGTCTTGAAAAGCCTGAAAGGCCGCGTTTAGCTTTCAAAGGTTGCTCTAGCCCATCGCCTGATCGAAAATGCAAACTATAGTTCGATAATTACTCGTATGGAAAGATGTACCGTTGACTGCGTTTTTATTCTTTGGTGTTAGTGAAATTTCTTCTAATATTATAATTTAGTCTACAGGTGACATAGCACTGGCTCGGCGTTGCCTGAAAGTGAGTCTTGCCACTAACTCGGAAAACGAGGCGTCAAGAAGTGCACTTCAGGCTTTGAATGCGCGTCTGCGGGTCAGAAAACAAGTAAAGATAGACAAAATAGCGCAGAATTGTTAATATATTATGTACTGAGACATCGAACATTAAACATCCAATAAACAGTTTAATAAATATATTATTTTTTCATTAGTTTATGATACTCTGTTTTGTCTTGTGGCTTCAAATTTCCATTCTCCTTAAATCATCATTTCGCCTTAAATTTCCATCCGCTACCTAGATGCCTACGAGAAATAGAAAATTGTAGGCACTTCCAAATTTTATATGAGAAATAATAAAGACTTCACAAATTTATTACACTTTTCAAAACATTACAATTTAATTCCAGCCAAATAATCCCCAATAGAAATATCTACAGAAGAGTAGTGTCTTAACTCTTCATATTTTGAGGCTATCTTAGCATCCAGGGCTGGTTCAGGATGACTTCGGGGCAACTTCAATCCTGGCTCCAGTTTCACCTCTTCAACTTCCTGTTGCAATGGTATTCGAGACAAATGCCGCATTTTAACCTTAATGGAAGAAGGATAAATAGGTAAATAATTCACTAGAGATCATACATTTGGTATAGATGTTTCACATTAAACATGGAACAGTTAGTACCTCTAAGTAGGTACTAACTGTTCCATGTAATTTGAGTGAGTGTAATTTAAAAACTGAGAACTGAGAAGGTTATGGTTACGTGTACAGCATTTACCTGCTCCATCGTGGATTTAGGAATACCTATACTTTCCCACGAGTCAGCACCGTTTGCTATCATCAGTGGTTTAATATAATTTGTATTTTTCTCTTTAAATGAAGAAGAGCCAAACGCCATGTTGTGTAAAATCTCTTTAGTTTTTTTAACCAGATATGTATCCTTTGAAGAGTAAAACAGCACATGGGCATTATAAATGAGAGCTATACTCCTAATGGTTGTACATATCAGTTTCTTGATTTCGTTATCTGGAAAGAATTGCATTATTATATTGGTTGATTAGAATAAAAAGAAATCGTATATTTGTTATAAAAATTACAAAGCTACAAACATACTTACCATAACTTTTGAAAATATCATATTTGCCACCAATTATGATAATTTCGGATGTCTTTTCCATATCAGAATATGTTTGCAAACAAAGCTCTAATGTGCTCCAGATAGATTTAATTTTGCTCAAATCGATCATTATGCAAAAAATATAGCCGCTTTGTATCGGTATTGAAATCAGCACGTTTTTCAGTAAATTCAATTTACCACCGTACTCCCAAATATGGCACACCGTCTTTTCAATTCCTTGCTTTCGATTTGATTTTCGGCCAAATGAGTATTCCAGCACCAACGTTTCACGAGGTGTATCATTCTTATCAAGAAAAGAATACAGTAAAGAAGATTTACCCTAAAACAATTGAAGAAGGTTCTTAATTTTTAAATGATTTTATTTAATCTATGCTTATCACAGATTTTATACCTACCTACCTACCACATGCACCATTATATAGTTTGATTTCTTTCCAAAACCTGAAAATTACAGATAGGTAATGGAATAACTACAAGCAGGGGCGAAATTATAAGATAGTAACAAGTTTGTAACACATTGTCTAAAAGAAGCAAGCCAGCTGCAGCTCACTAGATAAGGTTTTTTTAACAAACTGTAATTTAAGAAAGGTTGTTAGATGATGTTCCTTCTAGGTAGGTATGTGAAACTTACAGATCCTTTACTGCCAACAACAAATAACGTACGAGAATTATTATCCTTTGATTCCTTTAAGGTATTTTCGACCATCTCTGTAGCAATTTCTGGTATGGACAACATTATAACTACTTATTGTGACTTCGCAAAAGCTGGGAATTAAAATTGTCATTGTTTGTTTTTATACAGAAATACGTTTCTTAGCAACAAGCTTAAAGAATACCTATTGTTTTAATTTATAATAGCTGCAGTGGATGTCGATTGAACCCGTGTAGGTATAACGACTGCTAATCTATTAAAGCTGAAGAGTTTGTTTGAACGCGCTAATCTCAGGAACTACGGGTTCGAATTGAAAAATTTGCGTTGAATAGACCATTTATCGAGGAAGGCTTTATAACATCACGCTAGTTGCAGCGTGATGTTATAAGATATAAGGAGCAAAGAAATAATGGAATATGTGAAAAAACGGGAAAAATTATTTATCCTTGAAGGCTTTAATGATGCCCAAAATAACTATTCCACGCGGACGAAGTCGCGGGCACAGTTAGTATTTGATATATAGCAACAGTAACTGAAAGACATCATATCGTGCTCTCCTTAAAAAAATCAAATTACCTAGTCACTGTTATTAATCAAAATCATCGGAAACGACCGTAGTCCATGGGGTTTCTACATTAGTTCTGACGAAAAACGCAACTTTACAGGAGACACGAAAAACGGTCACGGTTGGCGCGTACCTTATTACTTACCTTATGGTACCTTGTCGTTTCCGCTACTTTGGTAGACTTATAAAATATTATTTTTTATCTAAACGCAATAGTGTTTAAGTGAAAAAACTTTTACCCGGACCAAAAAGTAACTCTTTAAATGGGATAGCTTGATGTGTTCCTCTTTACACATACTAAGTGTTCTATTCATGTAAAAAAGGTTTTGCATTTGAATTTATTTATCGAGCGAGCAAAGTGAATGAGGTTGTGGCGAAATCTATACGCCACAAGTCATAAAAATAAAATCACGCAGCGCAATCAGTCAAAAACAGCGAAAAACCTAAATCGTGCAAGCAAAGATTTCACGGATTGGAGCAGGCATAACACCTAGCCTGACGTAAGATCTTCCCTTTGGTGGCGGTCGAGCCGAATTATCGCTCCCGCTACAAGGTCTTCCAATTAACTTGGGTTGAAAATATTATTTTGTATGTACCTATATGTTTGTAAACCAACGTTGCATTATTGAAGCAGAAGCTGTTTAAATCGACGATTCTCGATTGTGAAATGAATAACAGGGCTTGTTAACGTTACCAAATTAACACTAAAAGTAACGGTAAATATCGTTATTTTCAAAAAGTTATGACTAATACCGTTATAGGCGCGATATCAATAATGTGATCTTATAACGTGATATAACGATATAAATTACGTTATATAACATGACCAATTAACGTAAAGAATAGCGATAACAATTAACTTTATCAATAACGTTTAGCGTTCTAAATATCGTTACCTACCGTTATGTGAAATGAAAATCTGTTTTGTTTTATAAAATATAGGTACCAAAAATTTGTCTGTTGCAACGTACGATACGCGACGCGACTAGAAGTGTTCACGGCGAATCCGTCATTATATCAATCACTAACCTTATATGAATTTACCGGTAATACAAAAACAAATTATGTGAAGCTTATGTTGCTGCACCATATCACGTCATAATAAAAAGCTAAATAGCGAGAGTTTTTAGCGCGATAAAAACGCCATTGCGGGTGCCATTTTTTTCATGCTACACGGGCTGGTTCTCGTTATAGGTAGGTACTTTCTGGAAGAGTATCAAATTGACTCAACACGTTATCGACAGGCTTGAGTTGACATAAAGTTGACTTTCGAACGGCAACACTAATGCTGTCTATTTAATCTGTGGCTAGTGGAAATAATGATGGCGTACAATGTCGTGTGATGATTTTTATTGAAGTGAACGACCAAATAAATTGCGTATTTGTCGAAGTTATTTTATTTTTATGTTATATCTTGTGAAACCGTTACTGAAGAGCTTTGCTTCTGAATTAAATGATTATGGTATTCTAATCCTATAAAGTAAGTCTTATCATAACCTTCAGGTTTGTCCTCAAACAATTACATTTATTTATTTTTATCTCTCATATTAACAATATAATATGATATAAACATTTATGATTATTACTCATTTTGTAAAACATCAGATAGTTTTCTTCACGTGATACGCCGACTTTATTTTATGAAAGAGAAAGGTGCATTCTCCATTATTTCCTAGTTTGTAACCTACTTTTGTTTCTTCTTATCATTGTCTCGGAATTCATGCAAATATCTCGCAGCTCATGTGGAATTGGGAAGTGTCCATTAGAAGACAAGAATATTTTTTAAGTTGAGCAATCCAACAAAGCATTTTCTATCGCATCACAAATATGACATTAATTGTTTTACACTTAATATTCTGCCTGCATCCTGAATTATAGGTTCCTCATGTTTTATACGAATTTAATTAATACTGGCACCTTTTATTTCTCTACAAAGGTATCTATTATTTTTCCTCTTTTGACTGGAGATTTCCTGTATTTGAGCAGATGGCGGAAGTGGACCCTGAGACATTACTGGAGTGGCTCCTAACAGGCCAGGGAGATGAGCGTGACATGCAGCTTATCGCTCTCGAGCAGCTTTGTATGTTGCTTCTCATGTCTGACAATGTCGACAGATGCTTTGAAAGGTATTTTCATAAATTTGGTAGAACTTCATTGTTATGAATACAGTCATATAATGATTATGTTAAGAATGAAACCTAAAATAAAATAAAAATATACTAAGATTGCCAGTATCCTAGGCAATTAAAATAAATTAATAAACTGGTCTCATAGGCACAAAGGTAGTTAAGTCACACATGGAAATAAAAACAACCATCTGTCAAGCCTTCATCCATTGGTAATGCCATGGAAGATACATATACATACTATGAAAACAATTAAAATATTCACTGTTATAGCTAAGCTCACATCTATACTAATATTATAAAGCTGAAGAGTTTGTTTGTTTGAACGCGTTAATCTCAGGGACTACTGGTTTCAAAATGAAAAATTATTTTTGTGTTAAATATATCATTTATCGAGGAAGGCTTTAGGCTATATAACATCACCCTGCAACTATAAGGAGCAAAGAAATAATGGAAAATGGGGAAAATTATTCAGTCTTCAATGATGCCCAAAATAACTATTCCACGCAGACGAAGTCGCGGGCACTGCTAGTACTATTAATGTTATTGAAATGTGATCACTCCATTGGGACCACTCCATCTCTTTCCCATGGATGACGTAAAAGGCGACTAAAGGATAGGCTTACAAACTTTGGATTCTTTTTTAGGCAATGGGCTAGCAACCTGTCAGTAGCTGAATGTGGCCAATCAGTCTTTTCAAGACTGTTGGTTCTTTCTACCCCACAAGGGATATGGACCTGACCATATGTACGTATGTATGAAATTTTGAAAGCTTAATTTTTATTTTATTTTTCAGTTGTCCTCCAAGAACATTTTTGCCTGCTCTCTGCAAAATATTCCTTGATGAATGTGCTCCGGACAATGTACTAGAAGTTACTGCAAGAGCTATAACTTATTATTTGGATGTTTCTGGTTGGTATAGTTCTTTTCAAAAAAGGTAGATTAGTGTATTAGTTTTATTTCTGTTGTTGTAATAAAATATTAAATGCTGTAATTACGATAGCCTCGCAAATTATATTATAATATTTATTTTAAGTACAACAGTTATCTTTTTGTATTATTCATGTTTCAATAATTTTTATATTAGGTCCTTATGAAATTGGCATTTGGTATATGAAAAAAAAGTTAAATATTTTTTAATATAATATAGTTATTTAATCAAAGTGCATGTTAAACAATCCAAATGAAGCTCTTCTATTTTGTGAAGCAGCAGAGGCGTCGGCAATTGACCAGGCTCAGTTGTTTAGCAGCTAGCTTTTCCATCATAGTTTGCATTTGCTGAAGCCTGAAACTAACTCAGACGTGGTTTGCGATGGATAGCCCTCAATTCTTCATTCCACGAGGCTTGTTCTGCAGGTTGAAAATGTTGCAACCAAAAATGCACTATGTTTTCTTTTGCGACACATCATTAACCCTTCGAACCGTTTCCGCAGCACTGGTGCCATGGTGGAACTTGTTCTCGTAATTTTAACGCGATATTTAAGGTTTCCATTTTGTAAGCTGAGTGACGCAAAAAGAAAAATCAGAAGAAAAAAAAACAAATGAATGACAAATTCACGTGAAAATAGCTGTATAAATTTAAATTTGGAATTCCTAACCAAAGAAGAGAAATTTGTGGTTAGAGTGATAGTACAACAAAACACTTATTTGATATGTAAGGACCTTATATTAGAATAGGAAGAACAAAACTTTAATGGAATAATTACCTTTTTCCAGCTGAATGCACAAGGAGGATTGTAGCTATTGAAGGTGCTGTTAAAGCTATCTGCAGCAGGCTGCTTACAGTTGATCCTAACAATCGCACAAGTAAAGACTTGGCTGAGCAATGTATCAAAGTAAGTTTTTATAAATTTGCAATAATTGCTAGTGATAGCTAGGTTCTAATCTTCCTCTTGGCATGTTTATGTCGTTCCAACATACATAGTAATTTTGCAGAAATCGTACAGCTCATTCAATGATGGCCACAGATAGATGTTGTTTCTTCATTTTGGGATATTTTGGATTAATTTATGATTAAACTTTGCTGGAAAGCTTTAAGCATATACTATAATATTTTTGTTTAATTATGGGAGTTAAGTATATTTGATCTCAATATTGTAAGAAGATATAAGCTTAAATATTGCTTAGTCTTGTTTACTATAACAATTTGTTATAGGTCCTAGAATTGGTGTGCACCCGCGAAGCAGGCGCGGTGTGGGAGGGCGGCGGGCTGCCCGCGGTGCTGCACTTCATCACGCAGCACGGCACCTCCGTGCACAAGGATACCTTGCACTCCGCCATGGCTGTGGTTTCTAGGTAAAATTCCATTCAGTTACTTTATACTTTTTTCATACTGTGTATGCTTTTATTGTGGCATTATTTTGAACTGTACCTTTTATTTTCTTTGAAGTTTCGGTTGCATCCTCATTTTCCTTGCATGGCCAGAGGTACTTTCAACTGTACTAAAGGAGTAGCCTCATAAAACCCCACTCCTGCATCACGATACGATCGATTGCCCCTACCTCAATACGCTAATAAAGTGTCAAATATTATATTCTAAGTAATAATATAATAATCATTCTGATTTTACCATTTATGAAAATACCTGTTTATGTCACGTCATTGTCTCTTTTTAATAAGTATATGTTCATTTAGAATTAACTAGATTGCTAGGAATTAAGTGTATATTATTTGTTTGATTGCAGGGTGTGCGGCAAAATGGAGCCGGGCGATGCTCGTGTGGGCGACGCGGTGTCGTCCCTGTCGTCGCTGCTGCGGCACGGCGACGCGCGCGTGGCGGACGCGGCGCTGCGCTGCTTCGCCTCGCTGGCCGACAGGTTCGCGCGGGCACATGCTGACCCTGCACCGCTAGCTGAACACGGTATGGGTGAAATTCACTCTTCAATTGAAATTTACTTTTAAATTTATGAATTCTTGAAAAATTTGTAGTCGCCATTATTGTTCTCAACATATTATGAGATAACCTTTAGCACTGTATAATTCGTTAAGTTATGATAGAACATAGATGTGGCGTGTCAAGTGAAAAGGATTGTTTCTACCATCGTGATGCTTATGTGAAGACAAAATACTTAAAAAATAATTTTGTTTGACCAGGTCTGATAGAAGAGCTGGTACGTCGCTTGGGAAGCACAGAAAGCAGCGAAGACAAATGTCTGTCACCATCTGTATCTACCACCGTTAGCTTGCTCTCCACTTTGTGCCGGGGTTCGTCTCAGATTACACATGTAAGTTCCGACAATACATTTTAATTAATTATTGTATTATATAGTTCAACCCTACATTTTGAAATATAGATATATGTATATATTTAATTTTGTCATGAAATCTTGTTTTCCCCTAGGATTTGGTCCGCCTAGAGTTGTGCTCGGCAATAGAGACGGCCGTGCAAGCGGACGAGAGGTGGTGTCTGGAGTGCATGCGACTTGTTGACCTGTTGCTCGTGCTGCTGTGTGAAGGACGACACGCAATACAGACGTGAGTTACATTTACTGTTATTTAAGGCTGACTGACGCTCCATGTTAATAGTCAGGTAACCATAATAGAGGAGAGGTAAGCGAGCAGTACCCAGATTAGAATTTCAATTCGGCAAAGTGCCCGATTTTCTTGACATTTACGTGACTTATTTTTAACCAATTTCAAAAAAGAGAAGGTTCTCATTGCAACTGTATTTTTGAAACTAACTGGATCTGTGTGATTTATCCATACTTAAATATAATATTAATTTACAGGGGTCTAAATCGTAATGGCGGCTCAGCGTCTGGCTCAAGCAGCGGGGGCGCTAGCGGCGAAGGTTCCAGCGGGGGTTCCACTCGAGGCGACAAGTCTCACCGACAACTCATAGACTGCATCCGAGGCAAAGACACCGATGCCTTGCTCGCGGCCGTCACGAGCGGCGCCGTCGACGTCAACTTCACCGACGATGTCGGTCAAACGCTGCTCAACTGGGCGGCCGCTTTCGGAACTAAGGAGATGGTCGAGTTCTTATGCGAAAAGGGTGAGTTTTTATACAGATTTCTATGAATCACTGAGTAGTTTTTAAGAGCAAATTCTTGTTGAATTTTAAATTTATTCCATTTCCACTTTAAGCTATAAACACTTTGATATGCAACAGCTTAGTGCAACTGCACCACTCAAAGATGAAAAATTGGTGCATGACATTTTCAATTAGGTACTCCTACTAAGAAATGACGGAAACTAACTGTTTTGTGACTATAAGTAATGTTTAAAAAAATTTATTTCTTTATATGTTACATTTCGCTCAAATATACCATTTTTATTATAAGGTGCGGATGTAAACCGCGGTCAGCGTAGTTCTTCCTTACACTACGCGGCGTGTTTCGGTCGGCCGGCGATCGCCAAAGTGCTACTACGATACGGCGCCAACGCAGATCTGAGAGATGAGGACGGCAAGACACCGCTAGATAAAGCTAGAGAAAGACACGATCAAGGTAATTTACAAATCTTTCAATCACACAGTATACATTTTCCTTTTTTAATACATACTGGACCTGTGTATATGCTCATCATTCTATTTTCAATTTTCTTTGCAACGATTTTTCTTTTTCGTTGTTAGGACACAGAGAAGTAGCAGCGATATTGCAATGTCCCGGAGAGTGGTTAGTGGTCGGCAATCACGACTCGCCGACATCATCAAACGAAGATGATTTTCCAGACACTGGTGATAAGGAAATGGCTGCTATTTATCTTGAGTAAGTTTTTTTTTTAATTTTGGTAGCTGATTGACTTGGCCTTAAATATTAGTTTTAATGAATTATGGTAAAAAAAATTATGATTTTAAAAGTATCTTCCTTATCACTTCCCAATCGTCTAGTTACTATCCCAATAAGCGGCATTTTTGATATCCATTTAAAATTTCCAGACGTTTAGTGCCTCTGTTTTGCTCGCGCTACCTCGGCGCTGGCGGCGCTAGTGTGCGTCGCGCCTGTCTGTCTCTCGTCCGCAAGATGGTGCACTACGCGCCGTCCAGCCTGCTGCGTAGAGCGCCGCACACCACGCCCGCGCTACTGACGCAGCTCGTGGCCGCCGTGCTGGACAACGTGGTGAGTGTGACTAGTGTCGTGTGTCCACATTGTCGCTAGTGTGCGTCGCGCCTGTCTGTCTCTCGTCCGCAAGATGGTGCACTACGCGCCGTCCAGCCTGCTGCGTAGAGCGCCGCACACCACGCCCGCGCTACTGACGCAGCTCGTGGCCGCCGTGCTGGACAACGTGGTGAGTGTGACTAGTGTCGTGTGTCCACATTGTCGCTAGTGTGCGTCGCGCCTGTCTGTCTCTCGTCCGCAAGATGGTGCACTACGCGCCGTCCAGCCTGCTGCGTAGAGCGCCGCACACCACGCCCGCGCTACTGACGCAGCTCGTGGCCGCCGTGCTGGACAACGTGGTGAGTGTGACTAGTGTCGTGTGTCCACATTGTCGCTAGTGTGCGTCGCGCCTGTCTGTCTCTCGTCCGCAAGATGGTGCACTACGCGCCGTCCAGCCTGCTGCGTAGAGCGCCGCACACCACGCCCGCGCTACTGACGCAGCTCGTGGCCGCCGTGCTGGACAACGTGGTGAGTGTGACTAGTGTCGTGTGTCCACATTGTCGCTAGTGTGCGTCGCGCCTGTCTGTCTCTCGTCCGCAAGATGGTGCACTACGCGCCGTCCAGCCTGCTGCGTAGAGCGCCGCACACCACGCCCGCGCTACTGACGCAGCTCGTGGCTGCCGTGCTGGACAACGTGGTGAGTGTGACTAGTGTCGTGTGTCCACATTGTCGCTAGTGTGCGTCGCGCCTGTCTGTCTCTCGTCCGCAAGATGGTGCACTACGCGCCGTCCAGCCTGCTGCGTAGAGCGCCGCACACCACGCTCGCGCTACTGACGCAGCTCGTGGCCGCCGTGCTGGACAACGTGGTGAGTGTGACTAGTGTCGTGTGTCCACATTGTCGCTAGTGTGCGTCGCGCCTGTCTGTCTCTCGTCCGCAAGATGGTGCACTACGCGCCGTCCAGCCTGCTGCGTAGAGCGCCGCACACCACGCCCGCGCTACTGACGCAGCTCGTGGCTGCCGTGCTGGACAACGTGGTGAGTGTGACTAGTGTCGTGTGTACACATTGTCGCTAGTGTGCGTCGCGCCTGTCTGTCTCTCGTCCGCAAGATGGTGCACTACGCGCCGCCGTCCAGACGTGCTATACAGCATTCCCTTTCTAATTATGTAAGTGGGTCCATTGAAAGGCGTATTGTTCGCATGTAACAAAGTTCGTGAATACCGTCCAGTGGTCGTCATACATACATTTCATTACATAGCAATGGTTTCATAGTCTATGCTTATTATATTATGTATGGACGTTTGTAATCATCTGTGCCTGCAGCTTGTTTCAAAACATAGAGGTAAAGAGCAATTAAGTCTTGTTCTCTCACCTATTATATTTTGTAGGTATTTAGTAAGAAACTTGTTTCTGATCTATGAGATAAGACGTGTGAATTAATACGAGGTATACGCACATGAACTTAAAGCAACTAATGGTTGAAATTGTGTTGAAATTTTAATAAAAACAAGGTACTTTAGGGACGGTCAGTCGTTGGATGAAGATAAAGGATTACGACAAAAGCTTTCCTTCTAACAAAATAATGAGTTCAAAGTAAAAGTAATTTAACCATTACAGTACAGTACTACTGCTTTTATAAATCGCATCGGCAATAATCGACGGCGAAGAATTGCACAACCTACCGCCATTTCAAATCGAATGAAAACAATTAACGACCATAAACATTAAAACTTATCAATAATAAAACAATACAAAAAGAAAATGTCTCCTGCTATCTCGCTCATAATAGTAGTACAATAGCAGACTTATATGGGTTTTTCGTCACTCAGTTCGCGGGAAGAAATGGCCCGCTCTGAAAGGCTCAAATATTTTCGCGCCATAAAAAATTTGACATGGGCGTAACTTATAAAAGTGGTAAGACTGTAACCAAATGTTTTATATAAAGACCTTTATACTAGCATAATATGTTGTGATGTGCAATCAGGGCGAGATCGGCGTGCGGCGCTGTCCGCCGCGGTACCTGCGCTCCCGCTATATTCGCCCCCCAGCGGTAATGTTCCGATGGTGTGATGATTCCTATGAGTGTGCTCACCCAATGTGCGGCTCTAATACTAGCCGTGTATGCGGGCGGATCTCTTGTATATTGTTCCTCTATAAGTTCATGTAACATTTGACCAATTTGAGTTTCCATTCGACTCGATTCAGATGTTATTTGTCGCGATCGTGTTGTCATTGGACCCGAGATTGATCACTTACAATTACAGACTTATCATTTATCATCTTGTTTCAGTATAAAGATCATCAATCTGTGTAATTTGTCCCGTATATATTTATTAATTATTTATTTATATCAACATGGCTTTGGCGTTTACAGTAACAAACCAATAAAATCGAGCGATACGCCCGTATCGATTTCACCCTCACATTTTTAAAGAGTTACCTACTCGTAAAATTGTGTTGAATGTATCTACGCACATTGTTGAGGCGTGTATTTTGTTCTATGCCTATTGTTAGAGCCGCAGGACCGACAGACGAAGACGTACGGATGTTTTCACATGATTTATACTTATTGGAAAAATTTAAAAATGGTTTGAAAATTAACGTGTCCAAATTTCATGACGCCATTTTAATATATCCGTACGGAGACGCCGAAGTAATGCCCGGCTGACAATATAGCTAAACTCTTCCAGTTAATGTAGTCACATTTCAGTACTAATACTTAATTGTCGATATTTTTATTTCTTCTTAATTACATTGCTATTTGCTTTCCAATACATCAACATTTTTTTGTAAAGACATCACACCATCGAAAATTACTTGCATCAACCGTCCTGTTTGTGTTTTATGTTTTAATGTCCTTATTAATTTTCATGTGTTTTTTTTTTACCGTTTTGTTTGTGTACTTATATTTTTTATCAACAGGTACAGATAACAAATAAAGTGTTTTGTGCACAAAATTATGTTAATACATATTACACAGCTAAAGAGATCTAGCAAGTCTTTCTTGTTCTAGTTTTAGAATTAGTTATTGTGTACATGTTCTAAGGCGATGGTCATTTGTTTTTGTGTGTGACCCAAATTGTGTCATCTGCCAGAAGTGATGAAAGTAAGAAGTGAGTCATAGATATACCTAATAACAAAATTTTATTTTCTTATGCAAAATTCAACTTTCCAAAAATATTCTTAGTACTGTATTGGTTGCTCACAGCTATTAGATTTTAGTTTATTTCGGTGATTATGATTTAGTGTGATAATAACTAAAAATTGAAAATTAGGACGACGACGATGGTCACCTCATCGTACTTGGCATTGCTGAAGAACTAATGGTGAAGGCTGCCGAAATATATCTGGAGCAGTTTGCAAGGCTTGGCGTCTTCAGCAAGGTGGAAGCGTTGGCCTCGGAGCCCGCCTCGCAAGTTTCGTCTGATGGAGAAACTAGCATTGCAGGTAAGATATGATGTGTTTGAATCAAAGTGGCCAGCTTTGAAAAAGAAAAAAGCTATTCTATTAAAGAGATGAGGTCAATTGGTTCTCCCCGACCTCCTGGGTCATTGTCAATCAATGAGGATGTAACCGGGATTGTTACGAGAAGGATGAGAAGCATTTCTAAATTTTGTACCAATATTTGTTCTTTTAAATTTTTCTTTTTCATTGACTGTAGATTTAATTCATGTGGCAAAACGTTTTACTGTCAAGTTTTTCGATGCCGTACCTGTGCTGTGCAACCAATTGCACCTCATTTCAGTGTCGTTTTCCTTTATTTATAAATCTGAAATGTTGTTTAAAGTCCCTCAATGGCAATTTAAATTACCATGAACCCTATCAGGAGGGCTCCACATCTCCAGATTTCGAATCGGTCTCCTAGCGATGCTAACGAGAAAGTTATATTTGGCTCTTCACAGGTAGTAGTGAAGACGCAACATGCCTATCCCATGGCGTGGCGTACTCTTGGGGCGAGTGGTCCCTGTGCCGCGGACGCGACGCTCTATACGTGTGGAGCGACACCGCCGCGCTCGAACTCAGTACCGGCAGCAACGGGTGGTTCCGGTTCCTCCTGGACGGCAAGCTGGCCACAATGTACTCTAGTGGCAGCCCCGAGCATCAGACTGATAATACCGGTTTGTATTACATAGCTAAAGGTACTTGTGGGGTATATAATACTTTGTGTCGTCTGCGACAATAACGCTGATTATCAAACCAAATGCTGTCGTCGCTTGCCGTGGTAAATGCGGCTTGCTTTCGGTCGTAGCAGATCGCATACTTAATTATAACGTTTATAAATAGTCTTGCCTTAAAAGTCGTTATAGATATTTTAAACTTAACATTTCAGAAAATCGTGGAGAATTCATCGACAAATTGCAAAGAGCTAGAGCTTCCGTGAAGAATGTAGTACCTCAACCCATACTATCTAAGCCAGGGACAACTAGACTTATCCTCGGAAATTGGGCATTATCCTGCAAGAAGTACGTACTTTGAAATTTGGAACACGTGCTGTGAAGTAGTTTTTATTACTGAACTTATATAACATTTCTATGTAATTTTTTTTTAGGGAGAAAGAATTGCAAATACACAATACAGATGGCCAGCAGCAAACGACAATACTGAAAGAAGATCTGTCTGGATTTATTTTCGAATCCAATCGCGGCACTAAGCATACATTTACAGCTGAAACATTTTTATGTAAGAATTTAACTTTCTTTTCTTTTTTCTATATGACTTCGGTCTTTTCAGTTTTAAAATTTTAAATTTCAATGTGTAGGTCCGGAGCTCGCCACAGGTTGGACAAACCGTCGCCCTGTGACTTCAGATTGCGCGACGTCCAATCAAAATAGATCTCGTTCATCTGCAAAAGCTGAAGCCCTCAAAGCACAGGTATTTTATATAGTTTACTAGTTTATGTACCTACTTTATCGTACAGATGTAGCAGCAGCGCGCGACCACCACTAGTGACGATGGTCGGTGGTCCGTCTGCACCAAGCCTTAGGCTCCTTGTTTCGGTATCACTTCAAACAAAGTAGTGTTATAGTTTTTTAAAAATGATGGGATTTTAACCTAATTAGCTACTACCTACTACCTACCTACTTACCTGTTTCTACATAACAAAGCTTGTATTGCAGGTTCGATCGCGCGCCCGAGCCCTGTTCTCCCGGCACCTGAGCCACGCGGCGACGCGCCAGCCGCGGCCGCCCGTGGCGCGCCTGCGCGTGCTGCTGGCCAGGACGCAGCGCCTCGCCACGCAGCCCACAAGTCAGTGCTCACACGTGACGGCTCTCAGTATCGCGTCGTCAATTCATATGATTTCACATGCAGCAAGCAAAAAAAGCTGAAGCAAATCTCGTACATAACTAACTAACATGTAATGCAACAAACACTTGCTTGTGGATTGTTTTACATTGACGTTTTAATCGCATACTTCAAGAGAATCACTGACAAATGTGTGTAGAGCTGTACAGTATGTACAAATCAATCGGTCGATTCATCTGTTAGAGGATAACCGTTTTGCAGCTGATGACGAGTCTTAAAAACGTATTTATATATTTATTTTTTCCTAAAACAGAAGATTGGCAGGCGGAACTTCGCGAGTCACTGGACCAGCTGACAGAACTATTGTGCGGGGACGAACTGCTGTCCGCGTACGAATTGCAGTCATCCGGCCTCGCCCCTTCTTTGTTACAAGTGCTTTCGCCGCAGCCCAATGGTAAGAACGATAAATTTTATGTTACAAAATAAAAAAAGAGTAAAAAAAATAATTAACATTGATTTTTACAAGCCAGAAAATTAATGTTTTTAAAAATAGTGCTGCCAGAGATTTTTCTTGTCTTAACGGCTGTAATTATATTTAAATCTAAATATTTAAAATTATATTTTACACAGATGCACCAGGACAGGCCAGCGAACGCGAGCGTGTGGTCCGAGAATGGGTTTCCAGCGATTCCGGCCGAGCGGGCGCTACGCTCGCGTCCAGGCTTGTTGGCGTACTAGAAAGCGTTGAGCGATTGCCCGTGCTCGCCCCTCCCGGCGACGCCCCGCCCCCCACCTCAGCCGCCTCCCTCCATCACCTCGCCAAACGGATACGGTAAATTTCAAGCTCATTATTTAATAGCCTAACGTAAAGTACCCAATGTCCGACAGACCACCAATGATCGACACATAAAAAGTAAAATAAAAAAAGGATATACTAATGTTGTGTATTTGAACGTAAACGAAGCATAAGTTATACACAAGGTTCATCCAGCTCTCATTGCAAGTGTCACTTTCTACATTCGGTTATTTTGATAAAAAATGGTTGAGCTTTAAATATCGACCGGCAGAAGTTTTTAACGGAAAGCCACTTTTATTAGTGAAATCACTAAGGAGGTGAGTAAGGTTTATTGCTCATAACTTTTTTCGGTTTAAAGCTACCATTTGAAAATTTTAGGCTGGGTGCACGATTAATGGACCGTTAAATATTGGGTGTCCATAAATAGAACATGTCGATTACTAGATTTCGATTATTGGAACATGTCGAAAACCGGTTGTCGGTAAATGGATTTCTGCAGTCGAATATTAGGCCAAAAATACCATAAATCTATATTGGTATATCTTGTAAATTTTTATATCACATTCATTTCTACTTTAATATATCATGCAAAATACCCTAAAATTTTACTCAAAACTTCAAAATATGATAAAATAATAAAAATAAAACAAATATTGTAAAAATACTAGAGTTCGTGCGTAAAAGTGTCGATGATTGGGGGTTTTACCGTACGTACATTTCATAGCATTCATACTGGAGAGTGTAGAGCGTCTGGTTGTGCTCGCCCATCCCGGCGCTGCCTTCCTTCATCACCTCACTAAATGGCTACAGTAAATCATCTTACAGGCGTACAGCCCACGATTCACGGAAGATTTTAAACGATACCGGTTTGTGGCGTACCGCCTTTCTCCATCACCTCGCTAAACGCCTAGGGTATAAAAATTATACAAGTGTGAAGCCCATGCTTCACAACAGAAGTCAAGCAAGAGAGGCGCTTTGGAGAGATTGACCTAGTTAGGGGCGGGATTGGAGAGCCTCCGTAGCCTTATTCCCGCCTACATCATCTTATCAAACGTATATGGTAAATACGAGTATCACAAACATGTAACCCAATATGGTTTGTGGCATGGTAAAGTTCTTTTTTTAAAATCTTACTTGATACAGTTGTTTATAACTATTTACGTTTTCCTAAGACTCCGAGTGGAACGAGCGAACGAGGACTCCAACGAAGATTCAGGTTCGAACAACGGCAACAATGCCGGTCGTAGCTTGAAAGTGGAAGCGTTGACGACGGTGCGCCAGTTGGAGAGGTTCCTGGCGAAGTCCGTGGCGCGCCAGTGGTACGACATGGACCGTGCTACGTTCAACTTCACGCAGAAAATCAAAGCCGAGGCGCCTATCACTTTTAATTATGACGTAAGCAAAGATTTTTTTATATTATTGTTTTTATTTTAAATATAGGTAAGATGTAGTATTAAGGGCTTCTGTCTGTATTATTTTTAATAGCCAAAGTTATGATTGATGTATAAAGTAAATCAGCATGAAAATATAACTGTTTATATGCTTCCTCTGTAGAATATCTAGTAAATATATATTTTTTTTCTTTAAGCACGATTTCGACGAGAACGGCCTCATATATTTCATTGGCACCAACGGCGGTTCCTGCGAATGGGTCAACCCCGGTGCTCATAATCTAATCTGCGTGTGGTCTTCAGACGGAAAACAGTTGCCATATGGCCGCGTCGAGGATGTCCTATCACGGTCACCAGAACCACTGAACGTTCATACAAATGATGATAGACGAGCCTTTATAGCTATGGATCTTGGAGTACATATTGTGCCCACAGCTTATACGATGCGTCACGCGCGTGGATATGGCCGTTCGGCACTGAGGAACTGGCTATTCCAAGTAAGTTATGAGAATATTCCATGAAACATTCTTTATCGCTTCTTTACTCGTTTTCTGTTTCAACGTTCTTTGCTGATTTGCTTCAGAAGCCGGGTTTAGATTTCCTCCTTTCACTTTTGATCGTCTGCATCGTAAACTTTACATCTTATAGAGTCTCTAGCGTGGTAAAGTTAAGATGTCTTCGCATTATGTTCATTAGGTTATTTTCTGATAATTCAATGCCTTATTACGGAAAATCTTTATACGAATGTTTACTTTTAGATGTCAATGGACGGTGTGACATGGAGCACGTTACTGGCTCACAACGACGAGCAAGCGTTACAAGAACCAGGCAGCACGGCCACTTGGAGACTGAGAGCAGACGCTCCATACCGCTACCTACGCATACAACAAAACGGGAAGAACGCAAGTGGACAGAACCACTACCTATCTCTGTCTGGGTTCGAGATTTACGGCAAGGTGAGTGAGATAGAACAATACCAGCAAGCGCTACAAGAGCCGGGTAGCAAAGCTCACATAGCATAAGTTTTTTTTTAAATTAACTGATCATAGGACCATCGAGATAACTAACTGATACTGGATAAAGTTTAAAAAAGCTTAGTGAAATTGTGTTATTTTCCAGACACTCCTTTTATTAGTTTAGTTCAATAGTAGAAAAATAGAAACTGTTCTTTCCTGCAGAGATATTAGCCTTCACCAATATAATTCAATTCCTTCGTCGTTATGGCTGTTAGGCTCTGGAATTCACTTCCCGAGTCCATCAGGACATCCCCAAGTCGTTCTAGTTTCAAATCGCGGGTATACGGGTTTTTCTTAAGTCGTGAGGGTATTTAATATCGCCTTTTCACTCATTTCGGTAATATGCACCTATTTATTTATGTATATTGTTTATCTATTGTAGTTTTTATTTATGTATAGGTATTATAATTATGTTATTTTATATTTTGTGTAGGTATAAATATATTTATTTAGTTTAACCCCACATTAAGTTATCTGTAAGACCCAATGGTTAATAGATATGTATTTTGTGCAATGAAGTTTAAATAAATAATGTTTCGTCGTAGGTGGTGGCCGTAGTAGAAACTGGTCCCAAGCAATGCGGCGCGACCAATCACGTGACGTCCGTGCAGAGCGGCGGCGCGGCGGCGGGCGCGCGCGCGCGGCGCTGGTCGCGCGGCGCGCGCGGGCTGTGCGCCGGCGCCAGGGTGGTGCGCGGCGCCGACTGGAAGTGGAGGGACCAAGACGGACCGCAACCCGCAGTCGGCACAGTCACTTCGGATTTACACAACGGATGGGTCGATGTCAAGTTAGTATTACTTCATTTTTCGTAACCGTAACCTAACAGTTTTTGAATCATGAATGATCATATGAAGACGCACAAACTTGAGTTTATATACTCGTATTTTTGATGTAGAACTTAGTTTAAATATAATTAAGATGAGAATATTTTCTACAGATGGGACCATGGCGGTCGCAACTCGTACAGAATGGGCGCTGAAGGCAAATACGACCTCAAAGTGGTGAGCGGCGCGGGAGTGGTGGGCGGCGCGGGGCCGGCGGCTGCGGAGACGGCCCGCGCCGGCCGCAAGAGCCACTCCACGCCCAGCCTGCCTGACGCCACTGCTGTGGATCACCAGGTAATGGTCTAAACGATGTGAAAGTGACGACAATTCTCTAGGTGAAAAGAGCATGGCTGAAACTTTGTCACGGTAGAGCCATCAACACTGAAGCCGCTTCCTAAGCCACAAACTAGTGTATTTTCGAAAAAGACTCGATTGACAAAAATGTTAACTTTTATATATATGACTCTAAAATTTACTTGTGCAGATATCCGTGGCATCAACGGAACAGGCATCATCCGCAGACAACATCTCCGGCGAGGAGCTGGCCAGCAACATGTCGCGGCCGCGAACTCACGCCACAGACCTGTCCGCCATAAATAACTCCACGCACCACATTAACACAGGTATCAGATGTACTAAACTATACGTTTTCTTTTGATAATGTGTAGAATCTTTATGATGCGACGGAGCCAATAAATTGAGTGAGAGAGAAACTTCGAAAGAAGGATCCCTGGCCCTATAAAATTGCAATGTTTTTTTCTGGATATACTCTGGAGTTCCATTTTGATACAAATGAATAAGTATGCATTAAACTTATTCTTGGACAATTTATGTCCAAGAGTAAGTCCAATACCAAATGTCTAAACGGACCAAGTCGACCTGAAGGATTGTCACGCTATTTATTTTTTTCTGTGATGGCTCAGTTTATTTTTGATTTATTAATATTTTTATAAAAAAATTACATTAATTATTAATAATTGTCATTTTTGTTTTCAGATCTGGCTACAATAGTAGAGTCGCTAACTTTAGGGGCAGAAGGCAACAACTGCATGCCAGATTTAGGAAACACATCATTTACCAACATGGAAATGGGACCTACGAGCATTACCGACATCACCAAACCATATCCAGCCAAAGAACCTTTACCTGAGGCCAACCCACAAGAAGTTTGTATTCAAATATCTTTATTAATAATAACTTATTTAATTTTCAAGGAATCCCCATGTATCCCAGTTTTAGATTATTTTCCCGCAGCATAATTTGTTCTCTGCCAATATTTGTCAGCATGATATTGTAGAATATGTTTTGACGTGGAGTTAAATTGAAGTATGGTGTAATACATAACATGACTATGTTTAAATAGATCGAACTGACAAACGGATATTTATTAAAGGGTCTTTCGAATAAAGAATTTTAAATATTCCGTCAAGAGCCTACAAAAGCTAGTATAACCTGCCCTTACTTCATTAGATTTATTGAGTCTAAGCAAACGTTTTTTACCACACAGGAAGGTACAACGCACGAAGGGGACGCTGTACGTAACAGCGCGAACGCTTTACTCTCCACTGATCTGTTGGGGCTGCCCGCTTCTCTGCTGCACACCTTGAGGAACAATGTCAACCGTCTACATATACAGGTACATGTAAATTATAATTACTCCTCTTTCAGAAAGCAAATACTACTCCCTTCTATTTGCCACGATTCTTGTTAACTTCTTTTTACTTAATACATCATATTAATAATATTTTGATGCAAGTAATGTCTCAGATTTGGTGTGTTCATCATGGTCATCCTATTCCGTAGGTATCGTGTATAAAGTATGAATAGTAAACAGATGGCGGTCTATCTAAGTGTTTTGAATATGATTTTTTCTACAATTAGATAGATAAGTTTTGAAATGAAAAAATGCCTTTTTATAATATGAAGTTAAGTAAATCATAATGTTAACGTATATTTAGTGCGAAGACAGCGAAAGCGGTGAATCGCAGTTCACCGAGCATAAGAAAGACAACCAATCAGGAGCCGGCTCCGGAACTATGAGCGCCAGTGAACCAGATCTCACACAGCAGGTATGTGGTGCTTCGTAAAGCAGGATTTGCTGGCACCCAACGTTTATTAGTTGTATGGCGTTTTGTTTAATTGTCTAATATTTTTTTAGCAAATCCGTCGTAAGAAACTATTTATCTTTTTAATGTAATCAAGTCTGCAATAAGTATATTTTGGCCACCTGAAGAATATGATCTTCATAGCCTATTTAGGCGCATATATACGATAATGAAGGGAGGTTAATATACGCTTTACAGACCAGAGATGGAAAGCTTTTGCAAACAAATAATGTTAGGATTACATATTTTTCTTATTTTTGGTGTACCTATTGCCATAGGGAAATACCTTATTGTATGTGTAACTTAAATTATGAAATAATTATTTTTATTCAGGGTGCCGCACGGTTGTTGGAGTCCCTAGGAGTTAGCAGGCCGAGTGCGGGAAGTGCACAGCGCGGCAACAGCGCGCAACGGGCCAATCGCACCAATCATACCAATAGCCTTTTCCCAAGGTAAGAAAATGCCTTGTATGTATCGTTATTTACAGAATACTCGTATGATGATCTGAATTAAACTATACTGACAAAAACCTCCAACGTTGTACATTTGTATATGCATAAAATTTCATGGTGAAGAAGTCACTATTATAACCAGTTGCTCTGCTTGAGGTAGTCATTCAATCAAATAGACATACAAATATACAGACAATCAAATAGACGTATAATCTTTATACTAGATGACTGCGTCATGAATACAAGCTTGTGTCTTACAAAAAATGCTCGCATTAGAATAGTTTAACGCATTCAATAAAACTTACAACATTTGAAGTCATAAAAAATAAGAGACTTAATCATTCATATAATTTTCAGTTTGGTCCGACTGGCGCTTTCGAGCAATTTCCCCGGGGGCCTTTTGTCTGCGGCGCAAAGCTATCCGTCGTTGGCGCCAAATGCTCAAAACGCACTGACATTATCCCTCACATCTACTTCCAGTGAAAGTGAACAAGTAAGGCAGAAAATTGTTAAAGTTGTTTATGGTTATTGGTGATTGGCTTGATTTGGCATTTTGTCCATCGACATGAATTTTTAGGTCATGTCAAATGCATAGTCTTTTATTTTTGAAAAAAAAAAATCAACAGTTTGAATTCGAGAATATTTCGTGAAGGGGGTGTATGGGTTTCTCATATAAATTTATTAATATCAGATAAAAGCTAGTTAACAAACATGTTTTATCCTGATTTAGGTATCGCTAGAAGACTTCCTCGAGTCGTGCCGTGCGCCCGCGCTGCTCACAGAACTGGAAGATGACGACGAGGCCGACGACGCGCTCGATAGCGACAAGGAAAATGAACCTACTTATCAGGAAGTGGTCAGTAACATTTTTTTATTCACCAACATAATTAAATTTGTTTACAAAAAATGTTAAATATATGTATCTAGTCGCATCTATACTCCTGGCCGGGTTGACGGAGCCAACAGTCCACAAAAGACTGAGGCTATGTTCAAACAATGTAAGATGCACATTAAGCTACTAGCTGGGCGCGTCGTTTTGCGACACGATAAGTATTTTTTCTTTTCCCATTCTTCTCGTCTTATTTTATGTTATTTAGAGCCGTGTGGTTCCCAGCACCAGTATAAATAAGAATAGGACAACTCCATCTCTTTCCCATGGATGTTGTAAAAGGCGACTAAGGAATACGCTTATGGGATTCTTTGAATTTTTGAATCTTAATTCTACCATTAGCCTATCAGCTGAATGTGGCCTAAGACTGCTGGCTCTGTCTACCTCGCAAGGGATATGGACGTGATTATTTGAATGAATGAATGAATATTTAGTTCTTTTGCTGTATCAGTGTTTTTCCGGAATGAAAAGTCTCTCGTGTCCTCATAAGTTCTTAAATAAGTATGCGAAATTTCATTTGATGAGGCATATAAATTATAACAAACAGATAACCAACATCACTTCGCTCGTTTATGAAACAAAACTTAGCAATATCACATTTGTAGACCTGTTTTAATGCAAATCTTACTCACAGGTGTCCCGCAATCTACTTTCGTTGATGGAGGAAGAAGCATTGGAGGCCGTTCGCGGAGTAAACGGTTCAAGATCTCGCAGGCCCTGGGACGATGACTTTGTGCTGAAGCGGCAGTTCTCGGCGCTCATTCCCGCCTTCGACCCCCGACCTGGCCGCACCAATCTGAACCAGACAGTTGGTAAGTTAATTATTTCATACAAACGTCTTAAGATTTATCTGGTTTGTCTTTCCCTTAGGTCGCGGTGGTCCGGCGGAGGTTTCGCGTAATTACTGACCTCATTTTATGCTCTCATTTCAATTCATATTCTTGTATTGTGATTATACATATAGACGATCCTTGGTTCATCATAAAATTATAGCTCTCTACAGTGGACGAACAATTTAGTAAAGCACAGTTTTGTTGATCACAATGACAAGGATTTACAAATATATTTTTTACTAGATCTCGACATACCGCTCAACGAGGAGTCTGATGCCGAGGAAGACTCCGAGCCCGAACGTGTCGCAAGCGAAAGTAGCGAGGCAGCAACCGCTGCAAGCGGCCGCTTACCCGCTTTACGGCTAGTACTAAGCGCTGGAGGCGCTTCCGTAGCGCTGCAGCGGCCATCATGGACACTGTACCGCGCAGTGCTTGCGCTTAACTCTAGGATGAGAGACGCAGCCAGGGATACTACGTATACGTAAGTGAATTAATTAGATACAAGACTGTTGAATTTTTTTTTTGGTATGTATGCATATTTAGTATTATTGAAAGGTACATATTTTAATAATTATTTTCTTTCGTCTTAAGTTTCATTACCAAATTTAAATTGTAGTCATTTTATATAATTGTATTGTACAGGCTAACATACAAGGAGATTGAGGGCATGGAAACGTTTGCCTCCTCTAGCGACAGTGAAGATGATGAACCTTCTGATCCAGGTAAGTGGCATGTTTAGCTAGTTTGACTGATGGAAAATGTTTCAGGCTTATATTCATAACCATTTTTTTTCTCAAAACTTAGTACATATGTAGTTGTTTCATACGTAAGCAAAGTCACGACGTTTGATTTATAAAGTGAATACGTGTTTTTTAACAATTATATCAATTTACAAAAAAATCGCTTATAAGACCGCTTTATTGAGTTCCGTGCACAGTAACTCGAGTTTACGTTCATTTTATGCAATGTCATCATGTCACTCAGTATGAAACTATGTCCCGCAATAGAGTCAACAGCCCGCTTTGTTTATAGAGCGCGGCGTCTGCGGCGCGGAAGGTCCAGAGGGCGCCATGGTGTCATGCTGCGTTCGAGTGCTGCGGCGGCTACGAGCGGCCGCGCCTTCCCTGCCCTGCGAGGCGTTCGTGTCCACCAAGCTCACCAACAAGCTGCACCAGCAGCTGCAGGAGCCGCTCACCCTGGCTGCGGCCGCGACACCGCCCTGGTCAGTGCACTGTAGCTTAAGGGATTATCGTACTTTAGGCAGTCCTTTGTAAATCGGATTTACCTACGACGACCAACAGCGCACGACAACTTGAAGATGCAAATCAGTGAGGGTTGCCCCGAAAATTTAATGCACGCCTACTTGTACTACGATGGTCAATCAAATATCGACCCACCGAAAGATTTATTATTCCAACAATACTAATCTTCTATTGAAATGATTATTGACTATTGCAATAATGGTTGCTTGTTGAATATTTCCGATTCTAATATTTAAAATTATAACAGATGTATTGTGTGCACAGGTGCCAACAACTGAACGACTGGTGTCCATTCCTGTTCCCGCTCGAGACGCGGCAGATGTTCTTCGCGTGCACCGCATTCGGCACGTCGCGCACCATTGTGTGGCTACAAGCGCAAAGGGATAGAGCGCTTGAGAGGCAAAGGTTAACTTTCCATTTTCTTTAATGTTATTTTACAAAAAATATAGAAAATAGTTATTAGGTAACTTTATTAATAAAAAAGCTAATAAAGTTGGGATTCTTATAGGCGATGGGCGGAGCCACTTATCACTTTTGAAACTCTTTCATCATTAAGCCATGCAGCAGAACGCCTCCTTTCAGTTTTTCAAAACTGATGGCTCTTGATTTCTTTCGTATTTGATTTCTTATAAATTATTTATGTTGGTTAATGTTTTTATCTTTCTATTGTAGAGCTGGCAACACAGTTTCGCCGCGTCGTGCGGAACTAGAAGCCACGGAGTTCCGTATGGGCAGGCTGCGGCACGAGCGCGTGCGGATACCGCGACAACCGCATCTATTGAGATCTGCTATGCAGGTAGCGTTGATTTTGTAGTACATTTTCTAAACGTTAAGAACTGACTTTTTTCGTTCCATACCAACGCTGTTTGAAAACCGGCCCGCGCAATACGTAATGTTCAGCAAACACCAAAATAGAATGCAGGTCCGTGCTCTGCGATCGCGTCAGATCACGAATCTCTATCATCTTTACGTGTCACGGTTGTACCGAATTCGTGGCAAGGTATTCGCTTGCCGACTTATATCTTTGTTTGATTTGCAGCGTCCTTTCGACAAATTGTCCGACGACAGACACAGAGACAGGGGGCGCGGGGCTGAAACAGTAGATAGTAGAACATATTTTTAATTTGTATAACTGTTTGTATATCAGGTGATGCGCGTCCACGCCGGCCGTAAATCAGTCTTGGAAGTAGAATTCGCAGGCGAAGAAGGAACAGGTCTGGGACCAACACTAGAGTTCTACGCGCTGGTGGCCGCCGAGCTGCAGCGGGCAGACCTCGGCATGTGGCTCAGCGACGCCGACCACGCCGCGCCCGACCAGCAGCTCGTGCTGTCGGAAGGTACGATATCATCTTGTAGATGTTTGCTCCGACTGTCGTGCAACGAAAGAGGAACCAGGCGGGGAACAACACTGGAGGTCTCCGCGCTGGTGGCCGCCGAGCTGCAGCGAGCAGACCTTAGTATATGGTAAAGGAGCATCCAAACACTCATCATTTTTATCTTTCTTGGCTAATCAAGATTCCTGCATACCTTTCTTTCATTTTATTAACTTCGCTTCACTCACATTCATAAAAAAAAATTTGAAATGTCTGATTACAGAAAAGCCTCCTGGCTACTACGTGTCTCGCGCGGGAGGTTTGTTCCCGGCGCCGCTGCCACAAGACTCGCCTATCTGTGATAAAGTTTGCAAATATTTCTGGTTCTTAGGAGTATTTTTAGCTAAGGTAATTAAAGCTTGTTTTATTTCTTTTTTTATTTTTATTTAGTATAGTATATTAAAATTCAAGTTAAACTTGGTATTTTATAATGAAAGGAAACTTAGTTTGGGGTAAGTCTGTAAATCGTTCCTAACTCTATATTATTAAACACATAAAGAAAATTGTGAAACTACCCGCAGATGAGATTTATTTATTCCATGGATTGTTTTATTTGTAGGTGCTACAAGATGGTCGTCTCGTAGATTTACCATTATCAGAGCCTTTCTTGCGCATCATGTGCGGAGAAGAGCTACGACCAGAGCATTTAGAAGAAATCGATCCAATTCGACACAGGTGAGAGCAAAAATCATTTGCCTAAAATTTTTGTGAACAAAGAAAGATTATTGTTCACCATGTATGCGTTTATCATAAGCGGCATATATCTTCGACCTAATCGAACTTTAACATCCTTCATAGGATGAGGCATTTATTTTGTCAGATAATGTTAGAAGAAGCCGAAGAAAGAAAACAGCATGGAAACATTTCAGGGCGGACACGACCGTCAGTACTGAAGAACACGATGAAGAAGAAGAGAATGTCAGAAAGATGTCATATTTTTTATCGATAATGGGTGTAATTTTATTGTAGTTCATCTTCCTGTTTAGCGCAATGCGTGGGTTCTTGATTTAGGATTGTGGGAACGGAAATCGATGGCGGACTACCTCGTATTAGTATTTAAATAAAATTCTTGTTCTTGTCCTAAGGTTCCTACAAAGCGTTCTCGCTGCGGCTGACGAATATGATGCTGTGATCCGCGATCAGTCTCTGTCTACTGAGGAGATAAATCGGCGAGCGGAGGAGATCACGGTAGAGGGCGCTACGTTTGCATCGCTGGCTCTTACTATGACATATGTGGCGGCCAGTGCAGATCCGGAAGTGGCCTTGCAGCCTCTGTGCGATAGCGGGGAGCATATTGAGGTTAGTCTAGTGTTCCCTGAAAAATTTAAAGCCGTGATGTGCGACCAGTCTCTGTCTTTTTTGCTTGTGAAGGAGATCACGGTAGAGGGCGCTACGTTCGAATCCCTGGACCTCAACATGCTGTTTATTTGGCGCAATGTGTGGGTTCATAGCCTTTTTTTGTATACTATGTAATACATTTGATAAAGTTCAACGTAATATCATCAGTTAATATTTTGTGTACATGAAAACCGTAATATAATCAATACAATTTCTGTGTAGGTGGGCCCTGTAAACGCTCGCGCGTACGCCGAACGCAGCGCTCGTTGGGCCGTGCGCGAAGGAGTTCGCCGGCAGATGGCCGCCTTCCGCGCCGGGTTCGGAGCCGTGTTCCCGCCCCGAAGACTACGAGCTTTCTCTCACACCGAGCTCAGACTCCTCGTTTGTGGCGAGAGGGGGCCCGTGTGGACCAGGGAGCATCTGCTGGCGTATACAGAGCCTAAGCTGGGCTACACTCGAGACAGGTATGTGACTATACCTAGTTACTAAACGTGTGTACTTATAAACGCACAATTGGCAATGTGTTATTTATAATTTCAGATGTATTGTGACCATCATAGGTTCCTCCCTCTAATTCTGATAATTATGCAATGTTTGTATTGATTTATTGTTCTTTTCCCCCAGCCCCGGTTTCCTCCGCCTGGTGGAGGTGCTGGTGGAGATGTCTCCGCTGGAGCGCAAGGCGTTCCTGCAGTTCGCGACGGGCTGCAGCAGCCTGCCGCCCGGCGGGCTCGCCAACCTGCATCCCCGCCTCACTGTGGTCAGGAAGGTCAGTGGGATAGTGATAGTCCAGATTACGACTGATATGAGGCGATGAGAACTACAGGAACAAAATATTTTGTAGGGAGTCGAGAAAGTGTGCGCTGTTAGACAAAAAGCAAACAAAAGCAAAGCAAAGTGAGAGCTGCGTTTTCCTCCCATAAAATGTAAAACTCCCGGGCTCGAACTGTATTGTTTGACTCGATAACTGTTCGATAGTTTCATAATATACGCGCACTTTATTCAACGAAAGTGGGAACTGTTCGTAATTCATGGTACTTCTCATTCATATTGTTAGTTTTGGTGGTTTCGTATTTTTATTTACAATGAACTTACGTCCACATGGATTACGTAAAGAATTATTTCTTTAGAAAGAAAGAAAAAATGTTTATTTGGTACAAAATACAAATAAAAATATGAAAATGTATATCCAAAAATGTACTTAATAGGTCTCCGCTCAGCAAATATCACAGTGTGAGCAGCGATGCTGGTCTTCCGCGGATGTCATTGACGTATACATATAGTCTATATCCCTTGCAGGGTAGACATAGCAAACAGTCTTGAAAAAACTGTTAGGCCACATTCAACTGTTTGGCTTAATGATATAATTGAGATTCAAATAGTGACAGGTTACTAGCCTATTGCCCAAAAAAAAGAATCCCAAGTTCATAAGCCTATCTCTTAGTCGTCTTTTACGACATCCATGGGTAAAAGATGGTGTGGTCCTATTATTTTTTATGTATGTATATTTATAAAAAAAATACAAATTATGACAGGTGGACGCAGGAGACGGGTCGTATCCTTCGGTGAACACGTGTGTACATTACCTGAAGCTGCCAGAATATTCCTGCAAGGAAGTGCTGCGTGAGCGGCTCTTGGCGGCGACCAACGAGCGGGGCTTCCATCTCAACTAGATCTAACATCTAATACTTATTGTCCTTTAAATATAATTTGATTTCTGTGACGGCAGGGTGGACCGATATCAACGACGTAAGTGCGAAAAAGACAAACAAAATGTATGCATTTGACATCTGTCACAGAGCTAAAGTAATCTTTAGGAAAGGTATACATTATACACATTCGATGTTTAAGATTTTTAACAGTTCAAGTGAATAACAAACCTAAGACCGTGTTAAAATGCAGGCTCAGTTATATTATTGCACGATTCCATTAGCTAAATAAAATAGAACACCTTTACGATGAGCTGCTGATTTCTTGAAAAACATATTTACGTACTACCTTTATGAAAAATATGTCGCTAATTTTAGTTGCACATACATCTTTATTCATAACATTGTCAATGGTTGCTCACATTGATCGAATTAATTCTGAGGGAAAACTCATAAAAATAATATAATCATTAAAGTGGCCGGGGTTTAGACATTCTACTTAACAAATTAGAAATATTTAGTCTTCGTTTGGTTTTCAGTGAGTTTCTCTTATCATGATGAATGTAGAATTAAAATTTAATTAATATGGGTGAGAAAAGAGGCTGTTTAAAAATAATTGTTCCCTTATATACTTATTTGGATTTCTTATTCTTCATTTGCGTTTTCAGTGATATACAAAACATTATATTTTTGGATTGATCCAAGCTTGTTTAGTTTGTAAGTGGCAAAGTTTAATTAGTTTAAAAGCACCATTTTGTGTGCAACTGATTATAGAAATATTATTGTTTGTGTATGTTATTTCTGATTCAATTTATACAATATGTCTAGTTTATGATTCGAACGCAAATACATTTTTATAATCGTGTGCGAGTATCAAAAAATTAATAAATCACACATATTTCTTGACGTTTTGGTAATATTTGTAGTATACCTTGTACTGGTTCATGAAGTTAACAGTTCAAAAGCAGTTGGTAATGTTTAGAATGCGATCTAATTTTGAGGTGGTTTCAAGTATTATTGAATGAATAGAAAAAAATTGATGATTTTTTTGTCTCATAAGTCTAGTCAATATTTGCGAATAAATTTCTTAATGAATACTTGAAAGAATACCTTCTGCCTGATCCTGATATAATAAAAATTAATATCAACTTGGTTTGTAAAGTTTATGATTGAATGCTTTTGAACTGAATATATAAACAATTCACGGATTCTGCTGAAGCCATGTGTAAATTAAATTTAATTCATAAAATAATTGAACAAATATATAGGTAATTAAAGTTATATTTATATTCATTCTGAGGGATTTCTTCAAAACATGTGATCAAAATTATAAAATTTTATAAAGTATGCTATACTTAATTATAACGTGTGAAACACTTTGTAACGAGAAAAAAAGATTTAGAGTATGTTCCTTTAGTTCAATAATATTATTTGTCAGCTGGAAGCTGACTGTGATTTCCATTATAATTATAACAATAAAAACGAATTAAAATGTATTTTGATTTTAATTTACAGGTATTTAATGTATAATTATAATAATAGATGATCTTGTAGTGCTAGTGCTATTATACTTGTTGTTGGAAATTGTATCAATAAAGTAAGTGAAAATGAACAACCACATTTTATTATGACCCTTATTTTGTTATTTCACTGTATAACTAACATATCTCAGCAATATTGATAGCGCAAGCTACTGTACAATTATACCGAATGAATACTTAATAAAATAACGACCTAATTGCAAGTACATTAAACTTGAAATCGATTAAGAAAATGTCTCCTGCTATGTCGCTCATAATAGAAATACAACAGCGGGCAGTTCAAATCGTGCGCTCAGACTCAACCGCACAATTATTTTGCAGAAGGTACATACATCATATAACTTATAAATGCGAAAATCATAACATTATTAATTAACCAACCTACCTTTCGCTAAATAATATATGCTAAAAAAATTCTCAGAAAACTACAACATTTCAAACAGGAACAAAAAAAATCCACAACACAGATACGAGTAGGTACTATACTTCTATAGTATTGTAGTTTTTGATGCTATTGTACCAAACTGAGCTATTGTAGATGACTTTCGAGGCCGTTCGCCATCTTTGCGGTGCGGAGTCTTTGGCGACAAACTTGTGCTGTAATATTTTTTAAAATTTTATATGATCGACTTATAATAAACCTATTTCCTATTAATATTATAATATAAAATGTGAAAGTTTGTAAGGATGTATAAGTGTTTGTTACTCTTTCACACAAAATATACTGGACGGGTTTTGATGGAATTTATGTACAAGGCTATCACCTGGAATATATGTATGTACATACATATAAATCACGTCTATATCCCTTGCGGGGTAGATAGAGCCAACAGTCTTAAGAAGGCTGATACGCCACGTTCAGCTGTTTGGCTTAATGATAGAATTGAGATTCAAATAGTAACAGGTTGCTAGTCTGTCGCCTAAAAGAAGAATCCCAAGTTTATAAGCCTATCGCCTTAATCGCCTTTTACGACATTGGCACGACACACACCTGGAATATATATATATATATACGAACTGGAGCGAAGCCCGTGGCGCAGATAGTGATATATTCTTAAGTGAAGAATATTGATTATTAAGTGTTTGTACAGAGTCAACAAGCATGAGTGGTGTTGGAGAGTGTTACAATCCTGGGTTTGGTGACTATAGATGTTGTCTCAAATGGCAGGCATGATGGTAGGCATTACTTCGCTCCAAAAATGTGCGAAAAAATGCCTACTCTCAGCTCTAACCCGACCATTATAAAGAAAGAATAAGTATTATATGACGAGGACTGACTTAAACTTGACACTTGCAAAAAAGCTCATTAAGAAATTTAATTTGCCACGAAAAACATTAAAGAAAAATTATTTGCAGGCATTAATCTTCCTTGCTTGTTAGTCCAGGCGATCTCCTAGGGAGACTCTTGCATCTGCCTACCCTACGACCACGTTCCAGGAATAGGTACCTAAGTGACACAGGTCTCCACTTTCTAACCTTCGCGATTTGGTACAGCTTGGAAAATGAACGCCTAGTGCAAGTGGAAACTCGAAAATATTTAATTGACTAATAATGAATCTACTTCCTACTAATATTATAAATGCGAAAGTTTGTAAGGATATAGGTATGTGTATTTGTTACTCTTTCAAACAAAATCTATTGGCCCGATTTTGACGATATTGAAACAGAGACAGACAAAATCAGCAAGTTACATAGACTTTTTTTCTAGAAATTCACATTGTAACGAGAAATTAAGATAACAGCTAGATATAGTTAAAATAATGCCGACCAATTTTTGGGAGCTTGTTTTATTTGTTTTTTTCTGTTTGGTAGAGTATACGACCACATAGTATAGTAGAAAGAAATTGAAGGACGCTAGCACACATTCAAATGTTTCGATGTTCGACAAGAACTGCCTATCCTTGTCAGGACATTTTTTGTGATATCTGTATGCCTTAGAGAATATCTAGTATATCTAGAGTATTCTAGTAATGATATCCAGAATAAATGCATATGGTTAAATGAAGGAAGACTTTACTATTTCTTTCCATGTTATTGTGTATAAAAATGTATTGGTGTAATTTTATGTATTTTCAGGTAGGTAATGTTATTGGATTGCGGAACCTCAAACAGAAACACGTTTGTACGATGATTGCATGCAGAAAGCACGGCTGGCCGAAACCTCTATTCTTAGACATACGTTTTGCCTAAAACTATATTGGTGTTTTTTAGTTTATTTTAGCATTTATTGATTAAATATTTTTATGACAAAACAGTCGATGGCTTTTGATTATAGTACCTACATCAACAGTAAGAATAAGTTTGTATGCATTTATCAAATGTGGGTACGTAGATGACAAATCCATATTCATTATTTAGCATTATGTTAGTAATTTTTTTTTACATAATTTATTTTCCCTTTTTTTCTACACGAAGATAATGAAACCAAAATAGGTATATAGGTAGATAGTAGCTGTAAAAGTTTCAATTGAGTTTCGAATGTTGCTGGATAAATTCATGATAGTTTTAACCCTATTGAAGATGTAGCTCCCACAGGACTTAACTCACCAAGTATTCAAGACCATGCCCGCTATGCAGCGGGGGAAACTTATTTAATATGTATGATAGATTTCTTAAGGGAATAAAACATTCACTCGTGTTTGATATGGTACGAAAATTCTAACGCGCGAGAAAGAAATCGAAACTGTTGTTTATTCAGAGTGTAAACGAAATATTTGTTGCTACCGGCTTTTTCTTATTGAGATACCGGGTCAGGATGCTGCGCAACCGGACCACTGGACATAGCGGCTAGCTGCAACCTTGATGATTTGCACAATTTTCATACAATACCGGTACTTACCACAATAGTATAAAAACTTATCGGCTGGTGGAACAGGTATCAGTCATCAATTTAGTTTTCATCAGTTCAGAGGAAATGAAGGCATTCGTGTTTTGCTGCGTCGGTCTCGCGGCACTGGCGTACGTCAGTTGTCGCGACCTGAACCGAGAAAGGAGGTCGGCCGACCTGGACGCGGCTGCCAGCCACCACGGCGGGAAATGGGATAAGGGAGGCGGTCACGAACATCACGCTCATCACCACCACGACCATGGGGAAAAGGGCCACAAAGGATATAAGGGGCACCATCATCACGAACACGGCAAGAAAGGACACCACCATCATGAGGGACACAAGGGACATCACGACGAGCACGGCGGCCACAAGAAACATCACCACCATGATGACGGCTACCACCACGAGCACCACCACGGAGAGAAAGGACATAAAGGACACGGGCACCACGAAAAAGGTCACTACCACAAAGGTCACTCCACAAAGGGTCATCACGGCGTGCATAAACATGATGAGTTCAAGAAGGAGAAACACTTCCATGATCATCATCATGACGGTGGACATCACGAACATCACGGCGGGCATCATGAAGAGCACGGCCACAAGAAGGGCGGAGAATTCCATCACGGACACAAGCATGGCGGCCACCACCACCATGAGCACGGAAAGGGTGGACACCACGAGAAGGGCGGACACCATCATGACCATAAAGGACACCATGACGAGGGCGGCCATCACGAGCATCATCATCATCATCATGACCACGGGAAGAAGGGCGGCCACGAGGAACACAAACACTGGGGTCACAAGAAGGGACATTAAATTTGTTTCTTCTGCCAGTATCGAGTTGCCAGTTATTTAGGCCTAGGTTTAGCTAATTAAGCTTACCTTTAAGTGTTATTTGTTGACTGTGATGCATTGTTATAATTTTATTATAATAAAACTTGTAAATTGTTACTTGAAATGTTTATGAATTCCACGGCGCAAAGCTCAAACTTTTTGCCTTTCTGAAGGAAAACAAACTTATCAGTTTCATGTCACGTTTCGACAACAAAGTTACATAAAATTGTTGGCTGTGGTCCGTTGGCAACGGCTCCCGGCAAGATAAGTACCTAACCTAATGTTGAGAAACTAGAGCGCTGCCCGAGATTGGCCTACATTTAACTGGGCGAACAATTAGATGTGGCTGCAATCAAGCGTTTTCTATAGAAAACAATTGCAATACAGTTGAAATTGATAACATTTCTCAATAAAGTTGTGTGGTATCTTGTCGCCGCCAGATGAAACCACTCGGCTGAAAAAAAGGCAAGCAAGATAAATGTTTCAATGTCAGCTCGATTGCCTTTGTGTACTTTTACTAGTCTTGTGTAGTGGGGTTCTGGGACCGAACGAAACCCTCTGCGGTTTGAGCTCGATACAGTAGTTACCGATTAATATACTTACAATATTCGATTTGAGAACATTGGTGAGCTTAAAGTTGGGTGTATATCTTTCATACCACAGTTCTCTCCGCTTCCTGTATATTTGCAAACAAAGTTAGTATTAACATGCGACTAGGTATACTTACTTCCTGAAACACTGGTGAATCAGATGTACTTATGCACCGTTTTCGGGAATAACAAACTAGTGAGAAATCCACTACATAATGTTCTTTGTCTGCCTTAAATCTATTCTTATTATTTAAATTATCTAATATAATAAATGTCACCTTTATAACCAATTATACAGGTGAATTTTTTACTTTTAAAAAGGTTTGTTTAACTTTAATTTAATAAGTGTTGTTCTATATTTGTTGCTAAGTACTGTTGGAGCTAAAAGAGTGGACGGGTTTATCCAGCATGTTGCTTAGACTTACTGCCTATGCCTTGTGAGAAAACGGTTATAGAACGCGCTGATAAGAGGAACACAGCTTTGGTGAATACGTTTATTATTTCAGTGATGCGACTATGAGTTTTATTTAAAATACCTTAACTGCTGACTATTTTTATACTTATAAAGGCGTTTATTCCGCTGCATCCTAATATTAGATCCTATTTATATAGGTATCCGTAGAGGTAAAAAAATACAGCTAAGAAGTATCGTCATGTCTACCTGAAAATGTTCGCATTGGCGCAGAGCCAGGCGCGTCTGAAATTAGGTTTATTTTTTAGTACAGTTTTATCACCTTCAGCAACATCTAAATTGCATAAGCACCAAACGAAGGAAGAAAATTAAAAACGTACGTAACATCTACATGTTTTCTCTTCTTTTATTTTAAGGAATCTGAAAAATTTAGAGTTATGGAGTTAAATATCTAATCGAAGAAATGTTGAAGAAGGTTGTTTATATTTTCTCTTAAACATGAAAAGGCATATCGCTTGAAGTATAATTTGGAGCTGAAACCCATGATGATACTTGAGCCCTATTTAGCCGTGCGCTCAAATTCAAAATAAAAAATCTATTAAATTTGTTGCACGATTTTATTGCAGCTCAATTTAATTAACAATTAAAATTATGACAAATTATCTTCGGTTCCAAATAAAATTGTTATCAAATTAGCTTTGAGTGTTGTGTCGAATCGACGAATATGAAAGTGGTCTTGGCCCCGTGGCGTCTCGTGTTGAGTTTTCACGGTCGGCGCGGGCGCAGACGGCGACATTTAGCTGGCATCACAAGGGTGCTGTCAAGATCATGAAACTGAAACTTTCTCGGGAGTGTAGAGTTTTAAATAACAACGAATAAATATAATCGTTCAAAGAACAACGTGTTTTTTTACCATTATAATAGTTAAGTATTACTACTTAATTGGATTAGCTAAAAGATATAAAAGCACAATTATTTAATGCAAGTTTCTACGTGAATATGGTAACGAAAAATGTGTGTGCCGCGGCTGGATATTGTAAATTCAATCAAGGGAGAGGCTTAAAAATATGAGTTAACCCTTTTATGCGACGGCCTAGCAACCTGTTACTACTCATCGCAATTAAGTATCTATGTATCCCTTATTTGAATTTCTTTATTGAGCCATTGAGTAAAATGTGGTTATCAAGATTTGTTACTATCTACCCTGTAAAAGGTACCTAAAAACATGTTAAAATAATTGACAAGAAATAAAATAATACTTTTTGTATGCAATATACCTAACGTGACCATTTTTTTTTGCGTCAGAGCGGGATGCTTACGGAATTTTGTATATAAGTAAATAAAAAAATATAATGTATAGGTACTTAATATATAAGTTAATTATAAATAATTATCTATACATATATAATAAAACAGTAAAAATATTTTTCTGTATATTAAGTATTTTTGATTGACTGTTCTCGTCAGCGAGATTTGAGTGCAATCTTGATATAAAATAAGTATAAAAATTTGGTTTGTTTGCAAAAGCGGGACATTATTGCTCTCGCTGGGGACAGACAGCCTGAAAGCGGGACAATCCCGCCGAAAGCGGGACGTATGGTCACTTTAAATATACCTACACTCTACAGTACGTCTGGTTGCAATTGGCATATGCTGTAAGTTGGTCTATATTATTTATACTTACAAGTTTTACATGAGGATGTTGCTATGTTAGGTATTAGATTGATAATAGGTTTTAAATTCTTACATATTGAATTACTTCCTCATGTCTCTGGAAGGAGCCCGGGGTGCACCTTTGACGATGATTGTGGATTGGGTAAGTCAGGTCAAACTAATACGCGGCCACGGAGTAAAGAACACACAACTAAGAAATTAGGCATTGGTACATGAACGTGATACGATTTGAACCTGGGCCTCCCATTTCTACCATTGCTCAATAGGTAGCCCAAATAAATGGTTGATATTTTTTCGTTGTAATAAGAGAAGTGCATTGGCCTCGTTACGCGTGCTAATTCTATTATTGTGCGTCATCTCTATAGATAAATGACCTTAAACTTGTTTCATTAAATTATCTCAAATATTTAAACTAGGCGTTTAATATAATTTTAGGCTTTCACGATCATTATCTTCTTAGACTTAAATGTTTTAAAAGGATGGGCCAGTGAGTCAGGAGTCATTTCATTCATTATTTTAGATACTACTTATAAACATTAAATTTATGTTTATATATAGGAATTTTAAATAGGAGAGTAAGCAAATGGATACATGAATAACCATCTAAGTACCTTCTTACCTACGTGTTCTGTACCTAAAAGGTAATAAACGGACCCTAGGATTAAACTACAGCTGTCTGTCTGTAACCTGGTTGTAACAAAAGTAATGTTAATAAACAGGTTTAATAAAAACCGTGTTTTCGTGCACTGGACAGAATCACATTTGGCCAGTATTTTTAATAATATAAAAATGGTGGTAAATCGTTGCATAGATTATTTTTTATTTGTACTGTACTTTTAAACAATACGAAGCGCTGTTAAGTTGTTAGAAGTAGCTAAGGCGGCGTCGGAGTGTGGTGTGAGTGTGACACCGGTCCACGACGGGGTCGAGTACGTCTCGTCTCGAGGCGTCTCGCGGCTTACACAACTCTTTATATAAAACTGCTGCGCCATCGATGTTGTTGACAATTTTGTGATTGCTGTACGTTGTGTTCGCACGCCCAAAAAATAATCAAGTTCAGAATGAAGGTGACGCTGGCGATAGGGTTCCTAATGCTCCTTGTCATTGCTAACGCGCGTCGCCTTCCACCTGCTAAATATGAAACAGATAAAAAAGCAGTGGACGACCAGGCGCCCGCAGCCACCGGTCATGAAAAGGGACACGGACACAACTTTGACCACAAAAAGGGTGGAGGCAAAGAGCACCACGCACATCATCACCACGAACACGGCGAGCATGGTCGCAAGGGATACAAGGGGCACCACCACCACGAAGAGGGCAAGAAGGGTCATCATGACAAAGAACAACATAAAGGCGAGTACGACGACCACGGGGGCCACAAGAAAGAACATCATCATGAAGATGGCCACTATGATGAGCATCACAAAGGTGAAAAGGGCGAAAAAGGTCACAAATATGAAGAAAAAGGCCATTATAACAAAGGGCATTCCACAAAAGGACACCACGAAATTCATAAAGTCGACGAGTTTAAAAAAGACAAACATTTCTTCGACGAAGAAGGCGACTCGGGTCACGAAGAGAAACACGGAGGATTCCACGAAGAACACGGTCACAAGAAAGGTGGTCACTTCAAGAAAGGACATCACAAAGGAGGTCATCACGAACACGAACATGGTGAGAAAGGACATCACGAGAAGGGTGGACACCACCATGAACACAAAGGACACAAGGAGTCCGCAGGTCACGACGCACACCACCATCACCACCACGATCACGCCGAGAAAGGTGGTCACGAACATCACAAAAAGTGGGGATACAAAAAAGGACACTGACCAACTAAATAGAACCTATTTATCGACGTGTTATATTAATGTGGGCGAAAGGTTGCCGGCGATCGATTCGACGATCCATTTTTTATTGCATCAATTGTGGCTATTTCCCAACTTTGTTTCAGTTGTTGTCACAACTTAAACTTTTTGCTGTAAGTCTGGTCAGTGTGAATAAGAAGCTACTGCAAAGATAATTTATTTTTATACGTTTAGTATAGTTTTATTATATACTTAATAAATTATTCTAGCAAATATGATTAGATTATAATTTGTAAGAATTTTCATTGAAAACATTTTGTTTTATTTGAAGTCCTTACACGGTTTCAATTTCTAAATGTCCTTGTTAACTATGTTCGTGAACCCTTCATGTATTCCAAGATATTATCACGTATGAATACGGCTCTAGTATGGCCCATCTCTACGGGAATGCTTTTAAAATAATTAACGTTGATAACCGCCACTCAGGATTCTGTGGCTACGTAAAGAGCGGCACTACGGAGGTAGCTTGTTACAAGATTACGTTGTTCATAAGTACCCATCTACGACATCATGAAGCTAAATATTTTAATAAAAATAAAATCTTAGTACGAAATACGTTTTGGAAACCGCCACTAGAATTCTTAAGCAAAACATTGCAAGTAGAAAGAGAAATAAAACGCGGGCTTGAGTAGTTGAACTCTTTATTATTTTCCTCAATACATCTCGTTTAGTATTAATCGTCATGACAAGTAGTACAAGTACAAGTTTCACAATATTTGTGAAATAAATGGTTGAAAGACATGTCCTATTAAGCTATTCCGCTGAACGTGGCCTTCCAGTCATTTCGAGACTGTTGGCTCTACGAGCTCATCAAGGAAAATCACTTGCTATATGTATGTATACTTCCTTTTTAAGTTTTGAATGTCTTATAATGATAATTACTTAATTGGGGTTTGGAAAATAAGCCAAAGATGTTTTTCTATCCTTTGCGTTACAATTTCGAAAGTTACAGTTGATAAGGTTATCAATATTTTCTGTCTAATCTGACTAGTCTTTGAATATCACGATATCTCTAGAGAGGACCCCTGGGCCAGTGTCCGCAAGATCATGAATTGAGTAAAGTCAAGTTTATATTGGGGTGATTTTTTTTTGGATTATGGTTACAGTTGCCAACTACAACTGTAACCATGTAGGTAATAGGTAAGGACCTATTATGTTTTTCCTCACAATAAGAGTATCGGCAAATGGAAAGGTGTACCTCTTTGGGAAAGGGACACGATTGATGTATGTATGTATAAGAGTATAAGTTAACACAAATTAATGTACATAACTCAGAAAAGAAGGAGTTATAGGTACTTACATGGACCAGCAGAACAAATAATCAAAAAGCCGAGGTAAGATCTGAACACGTGCCTCCGTGGGCACCGCGAATTTAGATGGACCACAGACACTCTTTTTATATAATACATACAAATATGATACAAGTTTATGTTTTAATTAATCCATTTTTTACTCACTGAATAATATCATGGCGAGAAGTCGGGGAAAGCAGTCGATTGAAAGGGAAATGTAGGTGAACACTCTTGACAAGTTTGGTTGAAAATATTCAACTTTAGGAAAGTACGAGTACCAAGTAGTGTGCCTGCTTCTGAGTCACATGATCTGAAACAAGTCTCGAACTTCTTCGAGGCTAACTTAAATTGGGTGATTGTTCCGAATATTTGTTAATTTATTCATTTATTGCAGGTGTCTATACCTAAGCCAAACCTTTAATACAAAACAAATGAACTCACCTAAAGTTTCTAATAAGCTTTTAATAACAGATGTGTCCACGTGTAATGTAAATGCAAAATACTTATCGTTTGTCAGACGATTTTTACATTTTTATGAATAATCTTACCATCGACAGATGGAATAAAATTACGAGCTAATTCAGTTAATTATGCCGCAACTCGATTTTCTTTTTTGTCTATGAATATTAGATCAGTGAATCTTATATTTCTAAGTCCGCCCTTTGTACATTTTTTTTGTGCAATAAAGTTTTTATTAAATTAATGGTTGGCAAAATTCAAACAACTTCAATACAATCAACTATTTTTTTGCTTTTTGGACAAAACATCGATACTTGAGCTTTCGACCCTGCCTGATGGAAGTGAGATGGGGCCTGATGTGAAGCATGTAAGCACAAATGACGCCTATTTTATTATATTGCCTTTAAATTCGAGAATCAAGGAACAGAGACGAGAGGTTGTAGCAGAACTACCACCAAGGTTTAAGCAAGAGAAGGTTCAAAAGATCTTTTAGAATTTTTTTTAATAAGATACTTAGAAATATTTTTATTTATTTTGCTAATAGTTATCATGTTGAAACTGCCATAAACCAATCTCCTACTAAAGCAGCCGAGCAGATTGGAAGTACTGCCATATTGCTGTTCAAAAAACATTACAACTACATGCGCAGTATTGTTTTCATCAACTTGTTTGTAATTTTTCACTACCTACTTTCTAAAAAGAAAAAAGTTATGACTTTAAAAGTAAATATTTATTTATATTAATGAAAATTATATTATTGTTTGGTATATTATAGATGTAACTAGTTAGACAGGGTTATGTTATCAATTTGCTATAGTTATATTTTTTACGAAATATTTGGTAGAGAATCAAATATTAATTTATAAAATTTTATAAGCTATAGTCGGTTATCTCAGTAAAGACTTACTTAAGATATTTAATGCCCTAAAATTATTTTCTTTTTTCTTTATTTTCTTTTAATATCTTAGTAATTTTATGCTTCAAGTATCATAATGATTTCCATGGTTGTAGGCTTTACTTCATACCAAACATTCCTAAAGGAGTGCATGAAGAGTTGAGGGATAGTATCCATCTGAGTACCCATAAGGCTCACAGACTTTTTAACTCGGAATAGTCTTCCTTACACATCCGAGAAAGTAAACAGTGGTAATATAGATTTTTCTTACTTTTTATGTATAGTTTTACGTTTATTTACAATACCAACATTAGAAAGTTGCTAATTCTTTTCCGGAACATTAGCTCTACCCCGTGAAGGATAAAGACGTGATTATATATGTATGTATGTCACATTATTAATTTTATAAATTTTTCGAGTGAATCGAGAACTTCTGACTTCTCTTAAGAGAGAAGAGACTTACGCAAAGAGCAAATGTGCTCGTTCTAACTTGAATGTGTTCAGTCCGGTTCGGTCCAAAGGTTCGACTGACAGAAAATGCCTTGTGGCATTCAGTCCACCTGTTGCACATTTTACGTGCAAAAAATTCATATAAATGTATTATATATGCATCTATGTTTTGTGCGTAATACGCTGGCTACTTGGGACGTGGGCCTGCAACGGGAATGCATTATGTTCCTCAAATTGTCAGAATATTCGGAAGGTGGAAGATATCATCCCACAACACAAGGCTCGAGTTAGGTATCTATGTAATTTTTCCCTTAAATATATATTAATTTACAGCAGTATTTCAAAGGGACATAAGCTAAGAAGAATATTAATTACGCGCAAGGAACTCTATAGTGTTGTTTGTTCCGCCGCTTCTTCTTCACATGCGCTTTGGAAGCGGTAGCAGTTATAATTAGATTTAAGTGATGTGACGTTAATAAGTGATACTTTGTATCCAATTTTGAAAATAAATCTATTCTGTTCTAATAATCAAAGTAGCTTGCTGCTGAAAAAATACGGGTCTATCTTATTATTATAATAAATATCTTGCCTTGGAAACTGCTATAATAACCAATATTTAGTATTAAATGCTCAACTTTTGTTTAGGTTGCTTATATTTTTCCCCTCTTGCAGAAACTTTAAACATAGGAATCCAGTCGACTTTTTTGTTTCAGATATCTATTGTAGTATAATCAATGGATCCATTTAAATTCACTCGTAAACAAGTGGTGATTTACGAGGGTATATAACTAGATATTAACATTAGGTATACTATTTATAAGGTAATGTAAAAAGTAAATTGTTCTAATGAGAGTTAAAGAGATTTCTACTTTGCCTGTTAACAACGATGTAAATGTCTGGTTTTACCGACCTAATTATATAAAATTACAGCCAAATACACAAAATAAACAGGAAAAACGACATGTACATTCTCATGATACGCGTTGTCTAGGACTACCAAGTATGCCGTTTTGTTGTTCTTTGAACTACTTACAATATTTCTACATTTACATTCTTTCGTGTATTAGGTAACCATATTCATATTTATATTAGGTATTATTTATTTAATATTTATCGCATTACCCGTACATCCATCTGTTCGGTCCAAAGGATCGACTGGCAGAGAATGCCTTGTGGCGTTAAGTCCACCTGTTGTACATTTTACGTGCATAACGTTAAAATAAATAAATGTTTTGTAAAATACAGAGATTTTAATCACAAGGTCCTCCTAACGCTGTTACTGTTTCGAAAGTTGTCAATTGATGATGACAAATTGGACTTCTTCGTTCTGAAGAGGTTAAAATAAAAAACATAAGTTGAGAACCCTTATAAATTAATAACTTAAAAGATACTCGTAGTAATTTTAATCTAACTACTTCTTATCAGGATTAGACGAAGCCTAGGAGCTTATCAGGCTATAAATCTATCAGGGATAACACGTCATTAAGCCCCATACTCCCTCGCTAATTAATGTAGATAGTGCAAAGCGTAGGTATAATACTTGTCTACATTCATCGGTATTGTAAAAGTAAGCTAGGTAAACTTGGTGTTAAGTGTTTTTAAGAGGTGAATATTTAAGAGTTGGGAAACAAATCTTTTTAAGTACCTAAACATTTTCCTTTATTAAATTTTTATTTTTGATAGCTATATGTACTTTTATTTTTTTTAATTTTGATTTTATTCTACGTACGATTTTGTTTAGGATCATACACAGGGTTTATATTTGTAAAACGTTTTGTAATGGATAAAAATTTATAAATATGATAAATTAACGTAGTCACTTGGTAAATGCACTATGTACGTACTTTATTTCTAAGTCAGTTTTGAGGAATAAAGTACGAGTATTTTGTTATCAGTACCTTAATATCAGTGTCCTTGAAACTTTTGTTGGTTAGGGAAATAAAAATTCTTTTTTTAACAAATTATAAAATAGATATTTGGTTTTATTAATTTACATACTAGAACACTCTACCATAGTAATTAACAGTCGATTTACTAATTGACTAACATATTAGTGGCCTTTCTTGTATCCCCAGTGCTTGTGGTCCTCATGGCCGCCCTTCTTCCCGTGGTCGTGATGATGATGATGATGCTCGTGATGGCCGCCCTCGTCATGGTGTCCTTTATGTTCGTGGTGGTGGCCGCCCTTCTCGTGGTGGCCCTTGTGCCCGTGGTGGTGCTCGTGGTGGCCGCCCTTCTTGTGCCCGTGATGGAAGTGACCACCCTTCTTGTGACCATGCTCGTGATGGTGTCCACCGTGACCTTCTTCGTATCCCTTCTCTCCCCATTTGTCATGGAAGTGTTTGTCTTTCTTGAATTCGTCTACCTTATGCACACCGTGGTGGCCTTTCGTCGAATGCCCCTTGTGGTAATGACCTTTTTCTTCAAAGCCGTGGCCCTTCTCACCCTTCTCGCCGTGGTGGTGGTGATGATGATGCCCCTCGTCGTGGTGGTGGTGTTTCTTGTGTCCGCCGTGTTCGCCATGGTGGCCCTTGTGTCCCTCGTGGTGGTGGTGTCCCTTTTTGCCGTGCTCGTGGTGATGGTGGCCGTGGTAACCCTTGTGTCCCTTGCCGCCGTGTTCGTGGTGGTGGTGGTGATGGTGTTCCTTGCCGCCGCCCTTCTCGTGGTGCGAGGCGGCGGTCTCGAGGTCGGCGTCGCGCTTCTCTCGCAGGTTCCGAGCGGCGCAGACCGCCAGGAACAACACCACGCAGCTCACCACGAGAGCTCCCTTCATTGTGTTTCTCGCTTCCAATGCCTTTGGTTAATAACCGTTTAAGCTGGGGTCTACAACCTTTTATAGACACTTGCTGTTTTCTCAGCGCCTGCATTGAGCAACTGTTGTTGCAGTTGTATCGGCTTGCATTTACACCGTAGTCAAGGTCGAACGTCCGGCCTGGACGATGTCCAATCGGAAATAAAGGTAATTACCATGTAATTAAATCATTCTTTAAACCATTTTTGGTTTATAAATTTTATGTTTAGTAAAAAGTTTTAATACCTATCGAATTTTTGTTATTTTTGTGCTGATTAACGGTACATGGAAAAGTATTTATTTGCTATTTCGCGGGAATTTCGTTAAATCCTGTCTTAGTGCACCATATTGGGACCTAAATGCCAAATTTCAAATCTCTGACATATGAAACGTATGAGAAGCTCTGCTTCCATACCAGTATCTTATCCAGTCAATAAATCAGATAAATCGTTAACCAGTTCCTATATAGAGTGTCTGGTAAATCGCGTTTTATCACGTCATATTTAAGGACATATGCCTAAGTCATAATCACACTTATTTTTATTAAATAAAAACACAAGTTTTAAACATAACAATAATCACAATAGTGTATGTTTGGACACCGTGCGCTCGCTAGGCGCATCCAGAGAGACGACTCGCCGCCTGCATCGCCGTTCTGTCGACTCGTCATTTGTGAATCCCACATTTCTTGTTTCTTATGCTATCTGCTTAATAGGCTATTTGACAAAGTTCTAAAAACTATCTTAGGGTATTTATTTGTTTATAAGGAGCCCTACAAAAATACTTTTCTGCCTTTATTACAGCTATTTTATTAAAAAATCGAAAAAGAAAATGAAATATTCAAATATGCCGCCAAAACGCGACTTTTAGCAATATGGCGGCCATGGCATGCAGTGACGTAAATTTCGTGTAAATATCATACAAAGCTTGTTGGTGTTTCGAAAAGTTTTGATTTTCTCTTGTTTTATTTAACTTGTGCCACGTCATATGTGTGAAAATTATTAAAATGAGTTCCTATAAATGTTGTGCCGTGCCTCAATGCACTAATACAACAATAAAATCTCCTACGAAACTGTTTTTTTCTATGCCGATGGATTTGAATATTCGTAAGAAGTGGTTTCAGATCATGATCTCAGATCAGTGGTTACCAAGATATACTTAAATTGATGTTTTCACATTCCTCAGTTCGGCAGCATAGAAATCTGAATTGTCTTTGAAGAAGACAATCCAGATTTCTTCTTCCAACCATTATTGCGTCCACTTTTGGTAGGTTTCAACTGTCAGCTTTCGCGGAATTGGTTTCCATTATTAAATACCTATGTTATCTGAGTAAACCTGAGCGATCAAACACTTATAAAATCTTGAAAAATAATAGCGAACACTAAGGAACGGTACGATCCACAGTCTGTTTATGGATAATTGACGTCATAATAGAAATAGCCAATCACGTTCGTTTTAGTCACGTGACAGCTGCATATAAAAACCTAATTTTCTGAGACGGATTTTGTTTAAATAATGCAATATTTTTATCTCGCGTTATTACAAATCGCTCCACAAAAATAATATTAAGACTGATGACATAAAATAAATGTATATTTTTAATACAGTCAAATAGCCTATTATGTAAAATAATAAACCCCCATTTTTTTTTATATTTCGAATGAAAGTCAGATACTGAGTGCCCTTTTTCTGAGATTCTGTGTAATGTAATATATGTAACATAGTAAAGTTATTGATAGGTGACGTTTTTCCGAATTGTTTGATAAATAGTCTTAAGCTTTAGATATGGCTTTAGATGTGGGCTATTAAAAATACACATTTATTAACGGGGTAGACGGGGTGGTCCTATTCAGCTGGGCGGTGTCATGATGGACATGAGATAAAATAAGTAGGTACCTATAAATACATAACTGTAAGTTATTTAATTAATTTGCAACACAAATCATAACTTAATGCATTTTATAATTGGCAAAAGGTAGTTAATAGCATACTCATGTCTGTCTAAGATAAAGTGTGAAATGTTATTCATAAAATTCTTTAGTTATCTAAAGATATTTATGAACCTTGACTGTCATTATTACCTAAGAATCAATGAGCGAGAATAATGGAAAGAAGTTCGATATTTAAACTTTTAATGCACAGGAATAAATTGAATGTGCGGGGGTGGTTGTGCAGAGTTGATTAAAGTTTCCGAAGTTACTGTGTAATAGCTTGTTTTTATTTGGATTCATGGTTTTTAAATTCGATTTTTGAAAAGGTCGGTGTTCTGCGTGTGTTTTACGAGTATTTAAATTGGTGCTCCTTGAGAGAGTTTTTGTTATAATAAATATATATTATATTCTGTATTTCTAATTTTAGGAACAACGTGCATTCTAAGTAAATAAATTTTCATAAATATTATTTTAAAGAGTGAGAATCGATAATGTCATAGAAATCTATCTATCTGTTAGTATCCGAGACCTTTTTTAAATGTTTAGACCCTATTGTATAAGAGAAGTGATTCAGTTGAACAAATCCATTTTTTCATTTTCACTACATAGTATAAAACAAAGTCGCTATTTAAGTCTGTTTGTCTGTATGCTTAAATCTTTAAAATTATGCAACGGATTTTGATGCGGTTTTTTGTAACAGGTAGAGTGATTCAAGAGGAAGGTTTTTATGTATAATAACATTTATAATTTTGCACCCGTGCGAAGCCGGGGCGGGTCGCGGGTATTTTAATAACTTAGATTAGAGAAATGTTTCATAAAATATCTACTTTCTTTTCTTCGTAAAAACATTACCTTCTTTAAAACGTAAATAACAACTTAAAAATCAATATTATCATAAAAATATGTAGGGACACTTTATCTGTTCCTGTGAACGTCTTCGAAAGCGATTAAAGGTCAAAAGCACTAACATCATGCGTACATTTCAAATGAGAACAGTCGTTATTAGAGGGACTAGTTATTGAGGATTTTTTTTTCACATCTGCTGTTTTTTCAGATCCCCGGCTTAAATGAAGAATGGTAAAGGTAAGCAAGTTGCAAAAGGAAACTACCGGTTACTTGTAAGATTATAAGCACTCACTCCGTAACGTAAGAATTTTTACAGCAGCGGTTTACGCTGCTGTAAAAATTCTTACGTTACGGAGTGATTGTCGGACAAACAAACAACTAACGGCGGAACTACTGATCGTAATTGGCATATATTTTCTTTCTAGATATAATATCTAGTAGATATAATATTTTCTTTCTTAATTATTAATTATGTCAATGATTTCATTGAGACAAAGAGCAAAATTTCACATTCTTGACTTAAAGTTAAACTTTCTATTATCAAAAACCGGAACCGCAAATACAAAACTGAAAGTTTAGCATTTACTTAATAAAATAGTGATTTGTTGTAGCTACACTTGACGCTAATTTATTCTCTGAAGTTGAGAAAAACCGGACGTGAAACCGCTTCAGTTTTATTCGTATTTAATGCTGGAAAAGAAGGAATATTATTTAAGTAATAGATAAATGTATCTAGAGCATATTTTTCCATACACTACTTGAGTCATAAAATCACTGATCTAAAATACGATCGCAGTATGGTGACCGTTTGCTAACACACATACTTACGTAAAACATTTTTTAGGAGTAATATTACAAAAATAAATCGCGATTTAATAATGTAAGTACTTTGCAATATATCGAGATAGTTTTTAAATTAAAAATAGGTACTAATAAAAGAGAGATGCCGCTGCGATTCGGTCAAGTAAAGCTTGTTTTTATATTTAAATGACTTAGCTCGTCGGAAATAAGAACAAATAAATGTTTTATAAAATCTTATTTTTTCCTCGTAAAAACATTATAACAAAGCAACTTAGTTCAAACATATCAACAAATAACAACATTGAGATCAACGGCTTAGTGCTTCTTGTAGCCCCAGTGCTTATGATCTTCATGACCGCCCTTCTTGCCGTGATCATGGTGGTGATGGTGATGCTCGTGGTGACCGCCCTCGCCATGGTGGCCCTCGTGGTGATGGTGATGTCCGCCCTTTTCGTGGTGTCCGTGCTTGCCGTGCTCGTGGTGATGATGGTCGCCGTGTTTATGTCCCTTGTGGAAGTGGCCGCCCTTCTTGTAGCCGCCCTCGTGGTGGTGCCCGCCGTGGTGTTCATGGAAGCCTTTCTCGCCATGGTGATCGTGGAAATGTTTGTCCTTTTTGAACTCATCGTGATGTTCAACGCCGTGGTGTCCCTTTGTGTCGTGTCCCTTGTGCCAGTGGCCGTGCTCGTCATGACCATGTCCATGCTCGCCTTTTTCTCCGTGGTGCTTGTGGTGATGGTATCCTTCGTCGTGGTGGTGGTGCTTCTTGTGGCCACCGTGTTCACCGTGGTGTCCTTTGTGCCCTTCGTGGTGGTGGTGTCCATGTTTGCCGTGATGATGTTCGTGGTGGCCCTTGTGTCCCTTATGGTCGTGGTGGCCGCCCTCATGATGGTGGTGGCCATGATGCTCGTGGCCGCCTCCCTTGTCCCAGTGTCCTCCGTGGTGGGAAGCGGCTGATTCTAGATCGGCATCCCGCTTTTCCCGGATTTCCCGACCGAGGGCCGCGCCAGCTAGGGCTATCAGCCCAAACGCTACTACCACACTAGTTCTCATGTCGATTGGACTTGTGGTAGATGTCGAATGATACTTGCATCGTCGGGTCATTGATTTTATATACCAAAATAGCAGTTACGGTTAGGTAAGCTGGCGCTCGATAGTGTCAAGGTTATTTTAGGCTGCACGATAGCAAGATTTCCACTTCCAGGTCAATCGTTGGCACTTCCATGTTTACGATTTCATTTTAGCCCTTACTTCCGAACTCATCCGTGGTATGTTTTTTTTTATTATTTATAAATAAAAGTGTAATGACAAAAATAAAGTGTAAATAACTTTAGACATAACAATAAAAACCTTCACTTTATCTTTAAAATTTTATGAGATTCCTTAATTTTTTCAAGTTTTCTACACTTGTGGACGTGTTGGATATTATGTAATTACGGACTACCTCAAGAGATACTTTCAAATATCTTGGTTGATTGGATGAATTAACCTATTTATTTTTAAGCCATTTGAAAATACATCAAGATAAGTTTTTGTTATCCCTTACCTGCTTTAAATTGAATTCAGAAAATGGTACCTACACAAGTATACAATAATAATAAATGTATAGTATATATGTAATATGTGCATGTGCACAACAAGGCTTGTAGTCAAGCAAGGCAATAACCCTACCAGTTTTCAAAAGATCGATTCATTGAGGAATTTTGCGATGATTTTAGGGAATTCCGTTAAGATTTGAAGTTACTTTTGTATTTCCAATAACACGGATTTACTTAAAACTTTGAGCCTTTGAAGCTGCAAGAGAAAGACTTCATTTTAAAAATGTTCTCTAACAGTTTTTCAGAAAATAAACTTTACAAATAGTTAAGAGATTTGACAAGATTTTTACGGTCGCAAATCTGCTAAACCATGACACTTAGATACTAGAAAACACGACTTATCCTGATACGTAAGTAATCGTAGCTAAAATAAGTGCAAAGTGATTTGTTTATTTTCCAAACGTGAAAATCCTCCGACATTATTGTTCTTATTAATCATAGCCATAGGACTCACCATTATTATTTTACACAATAAATAAACGCATGTTTAGCAAAAAATCTTTGCCTTTGTCATAATTTAGTATGGTTTGGATCCGCTACAAGGTTGAAATGTTAATCAGAAGGATGGGTGAAGGATCCTGTCTCTCCCACTCTAGGATGGTTGTCGCAGCTAGACCCGGTCCTCTCTAATATATAACGATAACTGCTACTGTGTTCTAGTTTTCTTTTAAGTCTCCAATGTAAAAACGAGGCAAGTAAACACTAGGTAAAGCCCCCCTTTTTTCTCTGTCTATCTGTATGCGCTTATCTAGTGAAGTTGTGGATGGTTTTAATTCTTGTTTAATAAATTGGAAAGAGGGTTTTCTGACAAATGTTAATATCTAACCGTATGAAGCCGGGGCGGGTCGGAAGAAGTTTCTAAAAAAAAAACAACGTTTGGAGCTTATATTTTTTGGCATTTTTATTTGAGTTAGTATATTACAGCATCGAACTTGGTACCTGTACTCTTTGTTTTATAATATTTTAATGAATGAATTAAATTCCCTTTATTGAATAAAGATAGAGAGAAAAGGCAACATAATTAATCGGAAATCTAAATAAGGTGATTGACTTGTTGGTAAGTGAGCTGCCTTTGCATTATTGAAGACTATACTTTATAAAAAAAATTAAATAATGAAAGATATTCCATTAATCTTTTCGGGATTCCAAATTCAAAATCAATCGCTTGTAACATTCCTGTTACAGTTTCTTAAAAAGAAAATTGTTAAAATTCCTTGTCAAAAACAAAACGTTTTCATTTTTACCGTTTCGTCAGAAAAAGGTTTTCGTATTGGTGTTGCATTTTAGTCTCCAAAAGTAAATTTTAACAATATTGAACTCAAGAAAATATCTTTCGTAAAGAAGTATTTATAGGTGCAAGTACTTTTAAAATGAAAAAAATGACTAGCAAAATGAGGAGTACATACCTAAAGGAATTTGGAAGTGTTTAAAAAACCGTGCCGTGTGGTTCCCGGCACCAAAACAAAAAAGAATAGGACCACTCCATCTCTTTCCCATGGATGTCGTAAAAGGCGACAAAGGGATTGGCTTACAAACTTGAGATTCTTTTTTTAGGCGATAGGCTAGCAACTTGTTACTATTCGAATCTCAATTCTATCTTAAAGCCAAATAGCTGAACGTGGCCTATCAGTCCGCTCAGGACTGTTGGCTCTGTCTACCCCGCAAGGGATATAGACGTGACTATATGTATGTATGTATGTTAAAAAACAAGAGATTTTATAAACTAAAGGATCCGCTAGAGAAGTATTTCCTGCAGGAAATAGGAGATTTTTCCTGAACAAAATAGCTACTTCATTAATTTCTATCGCTTGTAAGGTAGGGTACATACATACATACATATGATCACGTCTATATCCCCTGCGGAGTAGACAGAGCCAACAGTGTTGAAAAGACTAACAGGCCACGTTCAGCTATTTGGCTTTAAGATAGAATTGAGATTCAAATAGTGACAGGTTTAGCAACCCATCGTCTAAAAGAAGAATCCCAAGTTTATAAGCCTACCCCTTAGTAGCCTTTTACGACATCCATGGGAGAGAGATAGAGTGGTCCTTTTATTTTTTCTATTGGTGCCGGGAACCACACGGCGCTAAGGTAGGGTGTATAAAATAAAAATTATTATAAACTATAAAAAAGTTTATTTCGTATCACAAAATAATAATAAGTATTAACAAAACGATTTACAGTTAATTACGCAGTTTATTTGTGTCCTTTCTTCCAGTCCCAACCCTTGTGTTCTTCTTGTCCACCTTTGCTGCCGTGGCTTTCATCGTGACCCCAGTACTCGTGTTCTCCGCCTTCCCCGTGATGTCCCTTATGATCATTGTGATGGCCACCCTCTTCGTGGAATCCTTTCTGACCATGTTCGTGCTCATGGAAACCTCCTACATCATGACCCTTGTGGAATTCTCCACCCTTCTTATATCCGCCTTCGTGATGATGACCACCATACCCTTCCTCGAATCCAGACTCGCCGTGTTTGTCATGGAAATGTTTGTCCTTCTTGAATTCATCTATTTTATGGATTCCGTGATGTCCTTTGGTGGAATGTCCTTTATGATAGTGACCCTTCTCTTCGAACCCGTGTCCTTTTTCGCCCTTCTCGCCATGGTTGTGCTCATCGTAGTATCCATCGTCATGGTGATGATGTTTCTTGTGGCCCCCTTCTTCTCCGTAGTATCCTTTATGGCCTTCTTGATGATGGTGTCCTTTCTTGCCATGGTCTTGTTCATGGTAGCCCTTGTATCCTTTCTCCCCCTGTCCCCCGTGTTCGCTATGGTGGTGACCATGATGTTCGCCGCCTCCTCCTTTCTCCCAGTGATGAGAGGCTGCCGCTTCTAAATCCACATTTCTTCTGTATCTTGTATCTCTTGCGAAGGCTACTGCCACAACGGCTGCCAAACTGACCAAAAAGAAAGCTCTCATCTTTACTGAGGTCCTATTACTGTTGAGTAATGATTGCCAAATGATACCTGTTACGATTTTCTAACGGCTTATATAGGTATTTGCCAATAATGATATTGTCACTTAATTTAATGTCAGGGTAACAGAATAATAGCGGTCACAGACGCGTGCTGACCTGATTTTCTTCTTCATATCTCATTGACACAAGTTAAACAGATAACAAAAGTGGTCGGTAACTCCGTGGGTAGCTTTACCTACGCAAACTTATTGGCTGGGGAAAATGTCCGCATTAAACTACTTAGTTTAGTTTTCAATAGTGATGATATCAGCAGTTGCTATCACTTTATCCATTTAATCTTCCAACAACTGTTTAAAACTGAACCGAGCCAATATTTTACAATATAAAGTTTATGTTGATGAACCATTACATATTTACCTAATATTTTCTGACTTTTCGAAATGTAAATGAAATAAAAAATATTTTTAATGAATTTATCACTATATCCAAATATGAAGAAACGCATCCTATTTTTGTATGTTCTTACCACTTCACATTTTATTGAGTTTTTAAATATCAAAACGAACATAGAGTTCTTCTTGAAAAACCAACGAATAATATATAATGAGATAGTACGAGTAAGAGATGTAGGTACATATCTATTTGTTTAAATTCTGTGGCTTTTGATATTCAAACTTCATACACAATATTTTTTACTCTCCCTGCAGGATCTAAGCTACTAAGTACTCGGATAGATCGATAGCTTTTTACTTTGAAAAGCCTTGTCCGAAATCATGACTTAAAATTGATTTACCTACCTACCTAGCCAATATCTGTTTAAATTACATCTCTCACTACGATTTACATTCGGTAAAATGTTTCAGTTAGTTACGAGTACATTTTTCCAATGTGGAAATCAGACGTCGTGTCATCATCGAGTGCAACTTTTTTTTGTTAATTACTCATTTTGATTGTTTGGGAACTTAGTAGTATATCCGGTGACAGATTTCAAATTGAAAAATTCGATATAATACTTTGATACTTTTATTTAGATGGTCAACAGTCCAACTGAGTGGAGTTTACCCATTTGGACTATCGAGGGATTTAATAAATAGTTGGTAGTAACATAAATACTTAAATTAGCATTACTTTTAGCACACAAGTTAATTTCATTTTATCATATTACCTATTATTTTAAGTAATTCATTTTGAAATGTGTCTATTAATCGTGCCCGACGGGAGTAGTTAATGAATTCTTTCTCTAAGGACTCATCGAAAACAATGTGATGAGACCTTTAGATAAAGTCAGACATTAAAAAAAAAGAAAACACATTCAGAGATGATCCGCGTAAACTCGGGGTCGTTTTCTCCGAAGTCAAGGTCGTCCCAGGTCAAGGTGTAGTTGCGCAGTCGTCGCTCCTATTTTTTACATGAGCTACGATTGAATAAATTGGTATTGAACTGAGTCTTGCGACACATTGTTCGGTCCGTTGCGCACGGCTTGAGAGCAGACGTAGCTGAAGATCCCAGTTAGCTCCCATCATTCTTTATGGCAACACTAGAGTACACCTATGGCTCCGTTTGTAAAGCTTTAAAGGAAATTTTTATTTCCGTTCTTGCCATAATGTTAGTGAATTCCTAGATCCACATAAATTTGAAATATTTAAAAGCAATTTGGGCTGTATGTTGATGTGTCAGCCAATCAATCAGTATCTTCTTTTATATACATACATTGTTATCTACATTCCACACCACTTAGTCATTCGTGAAAGTGTAACTTGTCACCTCCCATGAAATAGGATTGGGATGTACCTATAAGTACGAGCGAGCAACAATATAATAGAATACGTTTCCTATCTACTAGGTATCTTTTATAGTTGACTGGCTGGCCAAAAGTAGTAACTGTCACGAATCATGTATGAGTTCTAGAGAAATTTCCGCATTTTAAAGTAATGAAAAGTCCATACAATTTTTAATTACCAACTTAAAAAATAATTAAGCATTATTAAAAATTTTGGAGCTCAAAAACAGGTAATAGGATAGGCAAAAACCTGCGGTTTGTTCATTCCTCAGTCACGTGCCCATACAAATAGTTCGATGACATTTCAGCCCGGATTAACACCTATTTTCGTGGGGATTACCTGGTCGAACCCACTTCGTAATTAGATTCTGTACTTACGGCTTTGTTCCAATTAATTATAAATAAATACCATTGATATCTGAAAGGCAGTGATACTCAATGTTGCTATTAGTTTGATTGAATTAAAACAACAATAATTTATTAGAATTCAATGAGTTCTGTTTGTTTATAATATATTTAATTTAATACTTAGCTTGTAATTGTGTGTTTCAGCGACCTTTAAAGGTCAAAAATAAGTAACAGTCATCTAGCAGCCCTCGTTTCATGTTTGAAATGTATTTAGGTGTCTGTATGTGGTATTTCCGCTGCTAAATGAAAAAAACAAAATTCAATGCCATTTCTTAAATGTAGTTCACACTTTCTTCACTTTTTTTTAAAACAATTTCTATGTATGTCACGAAAATCGGTTAAGCTTATAATATAAAAAAATTTAGTTTAAAACGTTCGAAAGACGAGATTTTTAATTGATCACTAGATAAAAAGCTTGTTAATTTTACTTCATAAATAATTAAATAAGACTTTGTTATATACTTGCTTGATTATATTAAAGTTATCCTTAGGTTTATATAGAAAGATTAGATCTGTCTGCATTTCCCATCGTATATTCAAATGGTGTAGTGAGTTAGTATTAAATGGAATTGCAAGCTGTGGAAAGTTTTCAACATAGACTTGCATCTAGCTAGATACGGCAAATGCGCTTACTTTGCTTTTAAGGATTAAAACACGCACGCCTTGCACTAATGGAGCCATCTCTATGAACTTATTCTAAATTTGCTTAGATAAACTTTTGTTGTTGTTGTTTTGGAACAATTATAAAATGTACATACACTAGAGAACGATTTATCCTATGGAGAGATCTCGTTGAGGTATTAAAAGAGAAAAAGAAAAGGAAGAATAAACAAGAACAAGGAAGAGCTTAATAAAAGAAAAGAAAATAGTTTTTATATTAGGTAAATTTAGTTCACAAACTATAAACTATTAACCTTTTTTTAGAGAGCTACCATAACGGCATCAGGTACGGAACCATCGTGCTCGAGTGTTACTTGCACTTGGCTAGTTTTTTAATGATTTTGAAAAAAACTAAGGTTGCACGATCTGATGAAATGTTTGTCTGTGGTTTTCAATAATGCAGTTTACAAACTGAAACCAGTCATATGAGAGAGTTTGAATTGGATTAGTATTCAGATATGATATCGTTTGTAGTGGTCGTAAAAATGATTACGTGGAAGATGTGAAGGCTAGTTAGTCTCTCTTTAGCAAGCAAGCAAAAATACTCTGTAAAAAATTAATTTATTTTTCTGGTAACAAGTCAGGCACTTAATAAACTTAACAATTACTTATACAGTAAACTAAATCAAAAAGTACGTACTTACACGTCCCTTTTATTACCAGCGCAAACTTAATAATGTGGAGCATCTATAAATGAGACATAGGAATTGTAATAATTTTATTTATTCTGATTTATGGGTAGAGTAGACAAAAGCACCATTCTTTGTTTATAAAATTTTACCATGACATTTTTACGCTAAATCTAAATCACTATAAACGTTAAGAAACATTTACTGCCCGTCGAAATAATTCGACAGTGGTGTTTACATAAATTTTTGGTTGTCGAATTCCGCCAAGAAAAAAAAATTGTTTGTACAATTTTTTCATGTTATATGTCTTACACAGTTGGAAGTGACTAATATATTTGACCCCCGTCAACCTGACGAAGGTGAGCGCCAGGTGTGTGTAGACTTACACTTTCGCCGATAGCGAACGAATTCAAAACCAATAAATTCCATATCAAACTTTTGACAACCGTTTGGGTCCATTTCGCTAAAAGAACGTAGGTCAGGTACCCTCGTGTTGTGTGTTTGTTCTTATCAATACTTCCTTAGATTTATGGTACCTAACCCCTTTGCTGAAATAGATCATATTTTGGTTTGTTATTATTGACTTTTTGAACTCCCGCGGTGTCGAAACGATAAATAAATCTAACCGAAAATTTATTATACACAAAAGAAGCACATTAAATAATAGTGATAAAAAACAAAACAAAAATGACACTTTGTTGTTTACGATAGGGTGAAAGATGACGACGAACGATTTGTAAAAAATATTAGAAGTTGCCTTACAGTACCTAACGGAATAATTCGATTAAATACTTAGATGTTTAGGTTTTTTCAAAAGTATCCAACATTTTTTGCTGTATTTCGTTTATCCAAATATATACTTATTTTATAAAATTAAATATAGCATTTTTTAAGGTTTTCTTGCCTCAAATCTGTATTAATCTGCTGGTTCAATCAAGTTTAAATTCGGTACAAAATGTAATAAAATTTACGCAAATGCCTTAGCGGGAGATACTTTTGAGGAAAGTCATAAAAAAGTCTTGGGGTCACGGTTCAATTATCTGATTTAGGAGGTCAATGCCACGAAAGTACGAGTACAAAGGTATATGCCTCATCGTCAATTTTTTTAACAAGCTCCACTTTACAATTTCATATAAACTCTGCTATCCAAGCAGTAAAATTAAGATCGAATCAAATTCCGCCAAATGCTAAGTAAATCTAAGTTCAAATGAAAATGAGATAACATTTTAACTTCGGCAGCAACAATGAGATGATAACGAGGCCTTTAGTATTCCGGGCACGTTCGGCGATCCACCTGCTTTTCATATCACGACAATTGCGGCCCAAGGCGGCCGGCTCTCGGCGGAATGACTATCCTCGTCTATGAAAATCAATTGTGGAGAACGAGGGCCGACCAGGGACATTCCAATTCCATTAATAGCTTCCGCCGAGCGGGATCGCTTCTTGAATTTCATCATTCAGCCCGCAATAAATACACAAGTGAATGAGGTATGGACAAGTTGAGGATTTATGAGTGAGTATAATAAAATAATTGCATTCAGAGACAATACAATTGTTACTTGACATGTAAAGTAAGTAGGCTTGAGATTTGGAAGATAGCATGAATGAATGAATCATTCTTTTCGTCTCTTACAGAGAGGAACCTAGTCGAGCTTGGATCATATGTAGTGATTGCACCAGATGAAAGTTCTTATTCCTTTAATCACCTTTTTAACGCCCGTAGGAATGATATGTAGTGGTTAAATAAAGTTCCTGGAAGTTACCAGCAGCAGTCTGTTGATGACACGCACGATTATTGTAATAATAATAAAAAATGTGTCATCAACAGACTTCTATTTTACCCCTCATGATTGTCGAGATTACGATAACATAACCGTGATAGCATGACATAAGAGGATTTGATAAATGTGTATAAGAATTTTAAAACTTTTAAATGTTAACTAGGTTTTTCATGAATTAATTTTATGATTCCATAAAACACTTTATATGCAAATGCATTCACGAGCAAAATTATATACCTTGAACACTTAGACACATTTCCATTATATTCGGAATTTTATTTTTATAAAGAAAACACAAAGCTCGATGTAACAAAGAGCTTCTTTCCAATCAACTCTAGAGAATCACGAGCGGCTCAATAAGCCGAGGAAAAGTCAATGAAGTTATTACCATTTGTAGGAAGTGAATAAGTGTACCGGGTACAAACGACTCAATTTCTCAATGAGGCTCCTCGCGAGGCTCTCGCCACTGAGCAGAATTAATTTAAATGAAATCATCACAGTTTATTCAACAGAGATGCGGTACGGACGTGAAGCCGGCAAGAAAGCTCCAAGAAGACTCATTTACAATTCCAATTAAGGACAATTCTCATTTACTTTTGTTCTGCAGAAGTAACGAATGGGAGTGGGACCTTTCCTCTCTGTAACCTCAACTCTTATTGCTTTATTATTTCATGATGGATCACTTACTTATATGTAGTTTTTATAACTATGTTCGTTTTAATTTGACGTCTACGTTTATTTCTTCTATACTTTTTTATGTTGTATTTTAGACTCTTTAATAAGCTCAAATATGTAGCCCGATTATGATAGAAATTAGAGAGACTAGATATTAAAATACAATGTAGTATATTTTGTTTAATGGAAATTCATGGGAGCACTGCGCCGGGTAAACATACTCATACATATATACATTTGTCTCGTATACATACTCGTACATGAAATCACGCCCCGTTTCCGGAGGGGTAGGCGGAGACTACTTTTGACCTTTTCACTTGCTACGATCCCTGAATACTTCCTTCGTTTTATGCACAATAATAACTCCCTTTATGGAATTTCGTTGGTTTAGTATTCAATTAGTTTTTTCACAATATTAAATGCATTTTCACAAATCTAAGCACAGATACAGATACTCAAGTTTGAGCAAACTGCAAACTAATTCCGTAACTCACGAATCGGCACGCCAGCTCTCTTTTATTTTACCGACCAAAAAAGTTTTATGTCCGACTAGTACCTATGTATTTTTAAGTAGATATGTTCACCACCCTCTCCACAAATTGTGGAACGGTTTGGTTTTCTTTTTTACGGATTGTTAGACACTCATGATAATCTAACTGTCATAAAATGCCAATGTGTATCTGTCTGTTACGCTTTCACGGCTTAACCGTTATATAGATTTTGATAAAACTTTGTACGAATCGATAAAAGCGAAAAACACTCACTCACTCACTGATCCCGAAATATCAAAAAAAATTAAATCAATAAAAAATTACATTGGTAGGAAGGTAGATTATAACTAGGAGACGTCCGCTAAAAATGTTTTTTGGGAATTCCCACGGGAACGTAAGTAAATTATATTAATACGAACTAAAGATAATCTTACTATCAGGATGTTTGTCCTCTGGTAATATGATAGATTTGCTATTTTCAACACAAAAGCAAATAGCTATATTAAAAAATTATTGAAACTTTAACACACAGAATCAGCTTCTCGACGCGAGTTTGGAATCTAGAAGTATTTACCCAGTTGTAGGTAACACGACGTAAGTAGTTTTGAACGCCGGCGAAATTCCAAAGTACATTACCGTTGCAGCGGATTTCACAAAATTTTCCACTCCAATAGAAAGAACAAACTGGGTTTTTAAGTACTGGATAGGTAACAAAAATAGGATATAATTTCTTAGATATATAATATATAATATAATAAAAATATAAATTATATCTTGCAATCCTACCCTCTTGAACTTAAAAGGCAAAATGGTCTTGACAATTTTTCTTTTAAATTCATCATACTTATTTGAAGTTATTATGAAATTTTTCACGTCTTCAAAAGACATCATTCATACTAAGAGGGGAACGACACTTGACTTTAACAAAAGCTTCAATCTCGCAAACAGATCAAAAGTGAAATTTTAAATATTGAAAATGTTTTAAGAAAATAGTTCCTCACGTCCAGAGTTAATCTTTTCTAAATCTAAACTTACGTATAAAAAAATATTTATAATAGTCTAGAACATTATTATTATGTTTAATACCTACATAGGTACTTTAGATACATAAGGTTTAAAAATGTAGCGAATTACACATAGATGTTTGTGCCAAATTATCGTTTAGGCTTTAAAGTATTAGTAAGTAGCTACGGACAGAAACTGACTGCCATATCGAAGATAAAAAGCGCTCCATGTTGCCCAAATCCTAAAAACGTTCTAAACTCATTTAAAATTAATTGAATTTGTGTAAACATTTGAAAAAATCTAAGATCGCAGCAAATCATGGAGGAGAGCAGTGAAGCCGGCGGATTTTGCTCGATCGCTACCAATAGATATCAGTATTTGCTGAATCTACGTCGCTGGCTTAGGTATTCAATTTAACTTACTGCACGTTAACCCACATCTACAGATATATTTGTTTGTCTTGCACTTTAAGATGATAATATACAGGATATATTAAGATAAGTTTTCATTTGTTTTTGTTAGAAGTTGGCGTATAATAATTTGATAGGAACATAGAATAGAATTGATTTATTTTCAAAATTGGATACAAGGTATCACTTTTTGACGTCACATCACGTTAATCTAATTAAGTAAAACAATAACCGCTTCCATATGAAATTAAGAATTAAACCGATGTTCATTTTTTATATTATTTCTCAACTCAAATCTGGGTAGGTAAATATTTTTATGTACAATGTACCAGAAAATCCCACATGAATAAACGATATTTTTCCTTAAACGTAGGTGGAACTGTGGGAATAAACTAGTAAATTGTTTTAATTTATGAAGGACGTAAGTGGATACCTGTGTGAGGAACAAACTTATACTGTTAAAGATTTTACCTTGAATATGAGCCACAAAAACTTAACCCACAGGTACAGTCGTAGCTTCCCTCCCGGGGTAGTCTTGAAAAAAGTTTCCCATCCCGGCCGTTGTTACTTTTCCCATGCTAATTCAGGATACAGAGTATTATGTTACCTACCTGTTCTTGTGTATTTTTAACTGAAAGAAATTTCAGTTATGTTCAAAGTTATGTAATTTGAGGTTTTCAATGAGTTAAAGAAATAAATTATTAGTAAAAGTTACTTTAGAGCTTTGAATATGTATGTTTTATAATATATTGGTGTCGTGTAGTTCCCGGCACCAATTTAAGAGAATAGGACTACTATATCTTTTTCCCAACTGAACATGGCCTGTCAGTCTTTCAAGACTGCTGACTCTGTCTACCTCGCAAGTAATATAGACGTGATTATATGAATGGATGGAAACATATTACAAAATTATTAAAATAATTTTTCTTTATAACCTGCATTTATAATTTTCTTGTCTATTTCATATACTTCGTATAAATAAACGTATATGATAATATAACTAAACAACTATGTAATTGTTTGTTGCCCTAATAAAAATAAAATTAAGGGCGTTAAAAGCCTTTTACTTTGACTCCCGACTTAATAGGATACTAAAAATCAATTGGTACATTGAACAGCATCAGATATTTTATTTCTGTTTTATTATTTTCATTTTTATATCTTTGGCAAATTATCATCAAATTGCTATATGTATGTTTTTTTTAATTTGTGTAATAAACGTAGGTACTCGTACTAAACGATTAAAATTATTAAAGTATTACGTAGTGCCCATAAGTTATAGTTTCCACCTACCCCTTTGAGAAAAATCCCACCTAATACCTAGTTCCTACCTAATTAGTTGAAATAAATTTAGGAATTTGGATAAATGTTTACTTGACAGAATAATTAACATTAAAAACCAACACAGAATTGAAACGTCTGAAAAATGTTTGCAGGTCTGGCAAGAAAGAAATGTCCAAGCATAACAACAAAACTGAATTTCCAAACCTTGTTATTTTATAGAAAGACGTTGTTTAATTTTATTGGTATCGGTGGTTAACTGAGTGACGGCGTAGCACTTTTGCGGCTACCCTTCAGAGGGTCTTAATCGACCTATAAATTTTATTTTATGTGTGCCGCATTTTGGAGCTTGAAAATTGTACAATGTCCGTTCACTTACTGAGCGCCGTAAATGTTTTAACTGAAAATAAAACTTTGCCGGTTAAGAGGTTTAGGAGAATGTCTCGGAAAAGAAAGCCTGACTATTTATTTAGTTAAAACTAAATTTGTGATAAAAAAAGAGGCTTTAAGTAATTATATCCAATAAATCGTAGGATGGTAATATCTGAAATGTTGTACTTAATTTTGCCAAAGAATGCTTAACAATTAGCCAGACTATTAATAGTTTCAAAAATCTCGTTAAGTCTCATTATCTTTCTACTCTATCCTAAGTATATGTTATTATTATATGTATTTATCTGTATTTATGCGTATTTGTATGTATTTATATGTATTATATATAGATATATATTCTGTTTGTATTTTATTATATTCAAACATTTATTTATCTTGCTCTGCGCCAACGCCGATCTCCTGTTTGGTTTCCTTCCACCCAAAGGTTGACTGGAAGAGATTGCTTTAGCGATAAGTCCGCCTTTGTACCATCTATATCTGCTTTGTGTTGTTTTGTATGTTTTACTCTTATGGTGCAATAAAGAGTTTTATCTATCTATCTATCAATGAAAACGGTAAATAATGAATTTCTATATAAGCCTTTTTATAAACTTTGAAATACTTTTAAGGAGTAAATGTAACGTTTGAATAAGGACAACAAAGAAATTCAATGAACTCGGAATCTCAAGGTTCTAATAGTTAAATAAAAATTCTTTTGCCTTTGCAGTATATTCATTCTTTCATCACTGGAGATAATAACGTATTTAGATGTTTCAGTGATTCCTTTTAATGTTTTCATAAATTTTTAGCTTAGCTGATTACATACTGGTTGAACCTTGTACCTTGAATAAAATATTTGTCTGATTTTATTAGAAAAAGGAATATAATATTTTTAAACTAATCCGCTAATAGAGGTTGTAGTTATTCTATGGATCTTTAAATGATCTCTCTTATCTGTTACGTATTTCCTTTACGTCACACAATAACCGTTTTACCAGTAGTCATTCTCAAAAAGCTTTGTATATTTAATGTAAAGGGAAATCAAGTTACAACCCTGCAGAAGACCAACACGCGTTCCATTTGACACAGCCTTTAAAGTTTAAATGTTTCCGTTGATGCTGTAAAGTTGTCAGCGATCACAGGTGCGAGCGTCGTCTCATCTCGCGAGAAACATTTTTCTCTCGCAGCTCGAATTCATATTTTCATGTGATAAATTGCTATATTTATACCGCTTGAGTTTTATATTTTATATGTCATGGCGAAATATATATATATATATATATATATATATATATATATATATATATATATATATATATATATATATATATATATATATATATATATATATATATATATATATAATAATTTAATTTCCATTAGAAATAAGTTAAAAACTGCCCAGGTTAAACACCTGTGCATTTTAATACTGAGGTCTTAAAATAAGTTAGAAAATTCAAAACTTAGTCATATTTATTGTATCTGCTACATCTTTTGAGGTCCCTGTTAGTATACTTATTTCACTTTATTCACGTTAAGGAACCTATAGTAAACATGATTGAACAATACATAGACCTATCATTCGCCGGGATATTTCCGATGTGACTAATGGTTGTTCGTCAAGGTCTTCCTCTTACAATGTTCCTATTTACATTTTGCTTGTAATATAACTTAGATAAATCGATTAAACTCTTTATTGCACCACAAGAGTAAAACATACAATACCGCACAAAACAGATAAAAATGGTACAAAGGCGGACTTATCTATAGATACTAATATTATAAAGCTGAAGAGTTTGTTTGTTTGTTTGATCGCGCTAATCTCAGGAACTATTGGTTCGAATTGAAAAATTCTTTTTGCGTTGAATAGACCATTTATCGAGGAAGGCTTTAGGCTATATGACATCACGCTGCAACTATAAGGAGCAAAGAAATAATGGAATATGGGAAAATTATTCCTCTTTGAGGGCTTCAATGATGCCCAAAATAACTATTCCATGCGGACAAAGTCGCAAGCACAGCTAGTCGCTAATGTAATCTCTTACAGTCAACCTGTGGGTGGAAGGAAACCAAACAAGAGATTGGTGTTGGCGCAGAGCAAGATAAATAATTATTTAGGTGAACAAACTATTTAAACATTTCCTTTTCTATTAATTATATAGCTAAGAAAGAAGCTTTCTATAAATTTCTAAATTTATGGACTATGGACAGTTGCCTCCAGGGTAACAAAGGAAGCATTTTTGGCTGAAGGTGTATTTGGAAGAAACTCGCAAAAATAATGGTAGCACGGCAAGACGCATGCGTAATTACCTTTTTTCTAACTCATGCAGACCATTCTAGTTACTTCCAGCTGTGTTCATCATTATGAACAAAACAAAGAATGTTACTGTATGTTAATATTCATTTAAGTATGCTTTATTGTAAAAATACAACTAATGGGTTAAGTAGAGAACTTTTGTACGGCTGACAATAACATACTATAATATTATATCTATTATTCTACATAGTCATTCTAATAAGAGAAGCGGGCTCACACTATTTTTTCGTCAACGTTTCTTCTGTCACGATAATGATAGTCTTCAGTGTTTCGAACTGACAGCAGACAGATCAACTTACTTAACAATTGATTTGAAGTAAAATGAACAAGTCCAAGCCCTTGTCTCGATATAGATGGACCATGTTTTTTCAATCACTGCAAGACCGGCGTGGTATATTAAATAATTCTGACAGACCGCCAATATTAGATAGCCCATATTTTTCTTAAAAAATAACCATCTTTTGTTTTGGATAAAATATATTCATTCGCTCTTTGAAATATTATATCCTTGAACAATAAGGATATTTATGGCAATAAATTAAGTCACTTTCGGGATTTTGCGTTCGCGATAATACGATCCCTGTCGTCGTATCTTATTACCTGTTGAATATGGGCCCTTATTTTATTAATAGTATCAATCTTTATAAAAACAATTAATGTTTGAGAATACTGTTTGTGATTTAAATGCAGAATACTTGACATGAAAATGAAACATGTGATTTTTATATTTTAGTCAATTATTATTATTTTATCTCAATCTTTTGCATATGTCCTTATTCAAGTGAGAGTAAATTAAATAAATAATAAAAATAATTTCGGATGAGTATTTAAATGTGTAAAATAAACAATCAATTAAGTAACGTGTTTAAATAATATATATGTATAATAAAAAATGTAGCAGATTTTTAAGATTCATTTTCAATTTTGGCAGATTTCAAAGAGAACTTACACAAAGGTAAGTTGGCATTAGCGGAAGGAACCCATGACACACGAGAAGGGAGGCTTATTCTATCTTATCGCGCGCGCACTAAACTCGCTTTGAAAACTCCCCCGGGAATACACTGCGAGCACGGGAACCGGGAAGACAAATGGAATCGCTCGCGACAGGAGGAAGCGATAAATGTAAGAAAAGAATATGTCACATATCCCGTGCTGCTACCGTGTTCCAGCGCGAAAATAAGGACTAGTAGTTTCTGCACTTGAAGCGACATTACTGATGGTGGCACATAAATCAAGGTAAAATATCAAAAAGTCATAAAAAATCCTAAATAATACAACATATTATTTATTAATTACTTTTGGTTCTTATGTTTTAAAAATAGTGACAGATAGCATTTATAAATACAAATCTGCCTCTTGAATCACTCTATCTATTTAAAAAAGCAGCATTATAATCTGTTGATGTTGATGATAGTTTTAAATATCTAAGCATACATAGATACAGACATAGGGATAAATGCGGGAAGCGGCGTTGCTTAATTAATACTATGAAGTGATGCTCCGTTTGCCGCGTGGTTCCCGGCACCAATCAAAAAAAAAGAATAGCACCACTCCATTTCTTTCCCATAGATGTCGCATTTAGAAACAAGATTTACAAAACTAGGCTGCCATCCGGTCAGAACCTGTACTCTAACGATCCATTTAAGCTTGACGTTGATCTATGAGAAACCCATAAACGTAAAATAATACTACTAAACACGAGCGCAAAAATTAAGGCGACAAAATAGAGAATAACTTTAAACAATGTAACATTTTCGTTTAAAAATACATTTTATACTCATTATGGATCGTTTTAAAAATTATCTCCGTTGTGAGTACCAAATTGCTTTTATGAGTACTTAGCAGCTTTCTGAGCATCTAAAACCCTGTGTTGCAAGTTGCATTAAAATTCAAATCCTTTAACAAAGGAAAAAATGGCTTTCTAAACATACAAATTGCAAAATAATGTGGGTACATTTTGCGAGAGCTATAAGTCCCTCGGGGCTCAAAGTTAATAAAATGTTGAAAATTAAATATTACCCTGTAGCTCGCGCATTAAAACGCGATAGAAATGAAAATACGGAAAGCAAATGAAGCTTCAAAAATAAATTGACACTCCCATTGAATGTCTGTAGAATGAAAACACCATTCGAATCGGGTCTGGTTTGTACGTTAAATGAATAAAGGTCCTCATGTAAACCCGTTCGCAGAGTACAGAGTTGGGATTTAATTGAAATGGACATATTCGACGTGGGTTGAGATCATATACGTCAGAAACGGCCGCTGCAGTAATTACGCAGCTTGGATAGACATCTAGTGGTGTTTCTATTACGAGGGGTCGTGTAGCTCTGCGTGATCCTGTCAACTGATGTGCTCAAGTACCACATTCTTCTATACTATCAAACCTGATCATTGCGTTAATTAAAAGAAAAAGTTATTTTGTTTAAGCCACACTTATTTTCCTATTTTCCACATAAAGTCTTTTAAAGCTACAGTAGCCTATATTTGCTTAGGGTATTTTGACTATATGACTATATAGGGATGAGGCGTGCCAATGTAACAGACAAAGACACAAAATTATCAGTAGGGAGTAGGGAAGATGACATCGGGATTTGTTATTCAAACTAAAATAAGTACCTATACCAAAATGAAAAAAAAAACTAAATTTTAGAGTTCAAAATGCATGTTAAAACACAGCTCAATGGAAAAGGCAACATAAACTCAATAATACAGTTTTCCTTCTATTTCCTTTGTGCATCCTTTCATATAGTTATTTTAGTTCTATTCACTCGATTGATATCAATTGAAAGTCAATTGCTTTTCACAGTCTATAAAGTATCTGTTTGTCCCTAAGAACTTTTATAAATTAAATTTTCAACCGTATAACTTCCGTGTCTGGTTCACGCTTGATACTTTTTGAATAAATTGGCCCCGGGCTCAATCGATAGTAGCCCAGAAACTCGGAACTTTAGGAGGCAAATATAACTTTTCGTCACCATTGCAGCATATTGAATCAGTAATATCCGCATCTCCGATTTGTTTGTGGACGCCAGGCCTCTAACAAACATTTATTTTGGAACTTATGTATATTATTTTTACAGCTGGTTTTCGAGCCGGGTGGGAAGATAAACATACATATCTTAGGTTTGTTTATACACCTCTAAAGTCAATTACCTATTATTATGTATTTGAAAAAAAATTAAGAATTTGAATATGCCAAGTACCAATATATCTACAATGTTTCAATCAATCAATGTTCAAATTTGGAATAGAGGTAGATCAGAACTCGTTGGATGTTTGACCACAACTTGATTTGTTTTAGAATTAATAAAATAAAAATAAGGTGTTCGGTTGGGAAAAAACCAGTTGAATGTTTGTACACAGCTGGTTTATATAACCAATTAATAAAAAAAAATAATTACTATAGTAGGCGCGACATATGGTACCCACTATATAAAGGACCACTTCGTCTTGTGCCGCGGAAGCCGTACAATGTGTTAGGGGATAAAAAGGCTTGACAGCTGACAGAAACAGCATTTTAAAAGAGGGTTGACGTCATTTATTTATAATTATGTAAATACTCAAAGAAAGACATTAGGCAGTTGGTGGAAAATTATAGATAAAATCTCCAAAATTAATTTGTAATATACATTCGCAATAGGTGACCGATTCAGTCTTTTTAAGACTGTTGGCTCTATAAGGGATAAAGACGTCATTATGCGTATGTATGTTTTGTATAACATTTCTACCGGAATCCAATTTTCTAGCAACCGGCAAGCGTACGAACAAATCTACACGCCAAATTTTAAACTAATGTAAAACAGGACATTTTACCGAAGGAATATGTAAAAGAACCATGTTCATGATGTTTATAGGTTTACGCCCACCATGAATGTACCTAGGCACGTGGAATTACAGGAGGATTATGTAACTACAGACTACCCATTCATTGCATGAAAAACAAAATAAACAAGGTGTTGGTTAGTCTGAGACATATTATTTGTTTGTAAACTCTACTGCATATAAAACGATATACATAATATACTATTTTGTTATATGAGTTACAGATATGCGTAACATTTTACGATGCGTGTTATATTGTGTAAGAAATTGTAGTACAAGTTTTAACTATTTAAAACTTAAAAGTAATCCTTCACGAAATAAAAATCGTAACAGATTATTTGATAAAAATACAGTTTTTAAAATATAATTTTCGATGACTCAACTATTAACATGCAAATAGAGGTCTGTATGCCTAAATTGTCGCGTGCGATCCCGGGGCAAAAATACATAATGCAAATAGGGAAGGGTTCAATCAAGGATTAGTTTATGCGGTAAACCATACCCTCTAAATCTGGTGCAGGGCGAGAGCAGGACTAATCAGCGAGGATTGTGGCCCTACGCCACTCCACGCCCTGGATCAAGTAAATGAGAAAACTTTCTAATTGGAATTTCAAATAGGCCGTCGTTTAGGTGGAGAAATGTTCGCGGTAACTCGACACATTTGCCGATTTAATGATTGATATCGCCCCCATAGTAATAGTTCAAAGATTATAAAATAATGCTAAACATCTTTCCTTCAGCACGTTGTATCAAATGGCAGGCAGGCAGCACATAACTGTGAGTTTTTTTTTTCTTAATATCGACCACATGCTAAAATTACTATAAGTAGTGCGAAAATAAAAATTATTGTTCATATTTACAAGGATTTAGACAGCCCAGCAAACAATACGTACATTTTTGACATCAAATCTAACTCTTATAAGTTTATCTAAAAACAGATAACTTTTAATTTAGCCCTGATTCCGAACTTCCGATTTGACACACAAGTCATAGATTATATTTTAATTTTCTCTTGACATAGACAAATATAAAAGTTGGATATTAACTTCCTACGAGGACTATTTCATCCCTATATGGTCAATCAGATATAATTAATTAACTAAACCCACACAAATTTCAAACTGTAAAGCTGAATCGAACGAAAACTAAAATTGGTGAAACATTTCTCTAGTATGTTTTCCAGGAATCTCCAATAAAACGAGTCGACCTATGAATTTAAAGTTGTTTTACATGTTGGTATCGACGACCTAATTAAAAATTTACTGATTGAAGAAATCTAAAAGTTTAAAGTGTGTTTGAAGTCTGAGAATATGTCACTGGAGTCGTTAACATGGCTATCGCTCGCGGTCCACTCATGACCACAATACAGGAGTATGGTCAAGCCTGACTTTCGGTTAGTTTTTTACTAAAAGGATTTAAACATGTGTCATGGTTTAATAATTCAGATGCTGATTGCATATGTTGACTGTGAGGTTAGCATTCAAACTAGAACCAAAAAATTTTCATTATCGAGATCTTATAAAAATTTTGCGAGCAACGATTCTCTTAAATCCCAAAATATTCGTACGAAATTAGAGACTTTATTTGACAAATACGTCTGATACAATTGGGTGGACAGTTAGGGACAAAACCATCGTTATAATCTATCATATCTATATATCTATCATCGTCGTAATCGTTATAAATTTTCTGGGTCGAATAGACAACAAGAAAATGAAGAGCATGCTAGATTTCTTTTCAGCTTAGATTAAATATGTTATAAGATACATGAATTATAAGAAATAAGGAATAAAAAGTGTATGTAATATTTTATTTGCAAAGTTACGAATTTAAATTGTTACCCTTATTTTCATTCGTATTAAAATATGGAATATGATATCTACCTGTTGACGTAAACGAGATTTCGTGTAATAAAATCAGATCACCATTTTTCGATACATTTGTTAAATTTCTTTAACATGTTGCAAATAAGATCATATCCATGCTTTTCTGTTTCATCGGGGCATTTGTTACATCAGAGATGTTGTAAAACTTGGCCGGCCGATGGTCGAGTAAGCTGGGAACGAAATTGCCAATCCTCTTTCACAATGGAGCGTAAAATGGTTTTCCGTTTTTGCCCGACGGAGCGGAGCGGCGCTCGTTGATTCACCGGACACGTCGCGCGGCGGGCTATCACTAGTTACGGGAATTTGTGGGAATAACTCTTTTACACCTCACTACTTGGGTTATGTCCACTTTGATGGCTCGTCCAGTTCCACGACAGTTGCAGAAATTAAGTCCAGACTTTAGTTTATTGTTAATCGATGAAATTAACACCATAGGTACTACAATTTTATTTTGAGTCATGATCTTTAGGTCCATAAATTATGTTGCGATAATTGAGTTAACTTATCGTCATATTCTAAATTCCAGTAAACGTAACATCAAAATCACTTCAAAGGGTTGGAATACAAATGGAGTCAATTTATTTGTACTTATTCTTAAAACGCTTCCTTTGTGGGGTAGTTTGAATATACAGATTGTGCCCACGCCAAGGCATAGTCTACGGATCGTGTATCCTGTATCCAACAAAGGTTCATTCAAAGTATAGAGAAGTTTTGAAACTGGATGAATAATTTCGAATAATTTGCTTATAATTTCAAACTTTACCTACCTGTTTGTAATATCTACTATTGCAGAGCAGTGGACTATGAGGCTTTACGTAATTTTATATCATTTAGAACTTTAGTAATAATCAAACTCAAAGTCCACTACATTTCAGATCAATGTTTTTATCCAGAGTTATTAAAAATATTATTCTAGACTTCCTCCAAATCTCTACTTGAAAGCTCGGTTTAAAACCCGCGTTCCGAATTCGTTTCCATTAATCTTTTTTTTCAATTTCGATTATTTATTTTCTTTTCCTATGACATAATAATATTTTCTGTTTTTACCTTACGCGATATACTCAGATAATCCTAAAGGACACAGCATCCCTAACATTAATATAACAAAGCCATAAGAATGCTGAATCTACGGCCGATTCGCCTATAAATTTTGTGTAACCGCTTATAGGTACGTACTTTACTCGTATATATTTACGTGTTTAGCTCACATTCCGCGAGGAAAAGATCGGGTATCGCAACGGAAACATTTCTGAAGTATCCGTGAGTATTTGAGCATGGGCATTCGGGTCACGTACTACCAACAACGGGAACGATGCCCGGCATCCAGAGGTTTGTTGTGATATAGCTGGCGGTTTTTTCACAATACCTGACCCTACATGGGAGAGATTTTCGTAATGTTAGTTTGCGGAGATACCGCGGCGAACTTTATGTTCGTGTTACACATTTTAGGAGCCACGTGTTACGTGCCTTTGTTTTATTTGTAAGGCTTTTGTTTTATGTCGTATTAGATTGCCTACCGCTTGCTGCGAACGTCGAGTAGCTTAGTTTATTGAACCAATTTAGGACTCAGCTGAACATTTACGTTATGTACTTAGATCTACATGCTAAATACTGAACAAAGTACAAGTGTACGGCTTACTAAAGTAAATTTTGTGTTTTCAAACTCAAACTGAAAAATTTATTGTATAGACATTTTAATGCTCCTTCAATTATTGTTGCATGTAAGTTTTAAAATAAATAATTAAATACATTTGGACAATAATATTAGTGAAGTAAAAATATAATAATGTACGCAAGCCCAGTCAGAAAACTGATTTGACCTGAGGTCATAAAAATACGAGTTTAAAGCGTAAATTTATTATATACCGAAGCAGATACATTTCGATGTAGAATTGTATAGGTAAGGTAATTGAGTCTAAAATAGTAGGTTGTAGTTTCTATCGTTCAAGAAAGACGATGACATTTTAGCTTTATTGAGAACGCTGAAATGTTGATAGAAACTCGTATTCAAAAGACGCGATATAAAGCGGAATGGCATTATTGCACACGTGCCATGCCACGGTCTTCCGAAGCCCGTCAATATGGTGCTGCATTTCAGTTTAGGATTCCGCTCGTATATTTTATTAAGTAGTATGTACCGTGTGGTTCCCGGCACCAATAAAAAAAAGAATAGGGACTACTCCATCTCGTTCCCATGGATGTCGTAAAAGGCGACGAAGGATGGAGACGTGATCATATGTATATATATATATATATATATATAGTATATTTATGTATGTTTAAGTATATATATATATATATATATATATATATAGTATGTATTCTTAGCAAAGGGTATTTTGTGTTACATAACCATATATTTAAACATACATAAATTAAAATTAAAATAAAATCATGGCTTGAAAATTGGCCCCGATGGACACAAAAAAGAGACAAGTTCAAATACAAAGCATCCATTTACTACCAATCGCACGTGTACCTCGTCTCTCTGTCATCTTTGCGCATTCCCAGTTGCACCTTTCAATACCATAGTGCTTGGGGACCTGTAGTCCGCTTTCCTACATTTATGTTTCCACTTTGTCCGGACTTCAGTTTTCAGACTATTGGTACGCTAGTCTTCTTTAACGACATCAAGTCAGTTTTTCCTCGTCCGGTAACACAAATCACGTATTGAAATCTCAACAGTTGAAACAGGTGAGCAAAGATATTAATAAAAATTATGTCTAAGACATATAGGACTCATTAGTTCACCATTTAGTTCCTTTGTATAGCATATGTATTTGTATGCATAGCGCTAGTGTCACATCTGTCACTAGTCATGTGCATGCTAAGCCCATGTAGACAAACTGGTGATGTACCTACTCGATATCGAAAAATGCTGCTGGGGTTTCTTATGGATTATACTTTTACTTTATTATATTTTTAAATAAAACAAAGATGATTTATGAACCTTACGTAAATTTTTATTTAGAAAAAGATTTATTTTCAAAATAGGATGCAAGGTTATATAGCCTTAAAACATCAATTTCATTAATCAACACAACTTATCTACTACAGCTGCCTTTCTCTTTCTCACCCCCGCGTGTTAGCCTGGGCTAGGTCTCTCACGCCGTCCACATGTGCCTAGGGTCCGCTTTCCGTAATTTGTCCCTCCATTTTTCTTGGTTCGCATCGACATTGACACATATATAATCTTTTACAACGTCACGCTAGTTTCTATTCTCTGATTTCTGACCGGCGGAGATGGCATGGCGATACATTTATGTCCCAGATAGTCAGCAAGCTTCTGCAAAATAGTTTAGTGACAAGCAAAAATTTAAATCCTTAAAAATTTCAATAGACCAATTTAAGAAAGATTTTAGAAAAAAATTACACCATGGTAGATTATAGTACGTAAAATGTAACTTTAGCGATAACTATTGTTATCGCTAAAGTTACATTTTTCATGAGAAATTAATATCGAGTGACATAAATTTCGCTTAGCCCGGTTTTCGTTTAAGTAATATGGTGCAACTCTCACTATGTAAACTATAGTTATGTTATTATGAGCATTGAACTGAACAGGAACCGAATATAAAAAAGTAAATAATTTCTTGCTCCATCTTCTAAAACAAGTGAAACATATGAGAAATATGAAAGCTTAGCGTCGGCGGCAGCTGACGCGACACATGACTTTTGCACCTTGGAAAATGCCGCTTTATTAAAACCTACTTTCTTTGTAAGTTTTTTTTAAGAAATCAGGATAAGAATATACAAAATAAATTCATGGTAAAAAATGGGCAATTTTTGATATGATGAGGAAATTAATGTTAAAATTTTTAATTATAATGTAGATATTATGTTTCACACTTTTACAAAAAATATTTGACCTACTCTAAATATTAATTTCGTTTTAGTTTAAAATGTATACTTACCTTCAATGGATTATATATTATACTAGAGGCCGCCCGTGACTTCGTCCGCGTGAAATCAATCCCGCCTATCAAAAAAAGTAGCCTATATGTTATTCTGGGTCTTCAGATACCTACCCTACTACTACCTCGGTTCAGTAGTTTTTGCTTGAAAGAGTAACAAACATCCATGCTGACATCCTGACATACAAACTTTCCCATTTAAAATATTAGTAATCCTACTTTTCAAAGAAATGAAAATGTTACATCCAAACCACAAATGTTAAAACTAAATAAACATAGATGGACAATTTGCGTTTTGCCAATTGGATCTATTTATTTAAAACCTAAAAGATTTTAAATATTGATATGATTATATCTTGCGTTATAACATAACAGTAGGGACTAAATAAATCAACCAACTTGGATCAAACTTTTTACGGTAGAAAAACTGAGTTTCGAGACTTGGTTTCTTAGAATATCAATAAGTATTTTTTCTTAAAGCCTTTATCTTATGATTTTTTCTTATATTTAAATAAAAAGTTAATCATCAATAATATCGCGGATTGATTTAATTACTAGTATTCTTTTTTTCATGCTAATCTATATACTTATAATAAATCTGTAGAGAGGTCAATTCTGTACATGGAATATATTTTCAAAATAACTATCAGGGGGTGATTAGTGGTCGATACTGATGCCAAAAATGCAATCAGTAAAATTTTTGTCTGTCTGTCTGTCTGTCTGTCTGTCTGTATGTTCTTTATAGAAACAAAAACTACTTGACGGATTTTAACGAAACTTGGTACAGTTATTCTTCACACTCCTGAGCAGGTTATAGTATACTTTTCATTACGCTACAATCATTAGGAGAAGAGCAGTGAAAGGAAATGTTGGGAAAACGGGAGAAGTTACTTGATTTTTTAAGCTTCCGTCGCGTGTGCAGCCTTAATGGTTAAAGATACAGCAAAACCATGTATAACGGATATATTCTACATAAAATTATTAAAAAAATATCCCAAGACAGCATAAGTCTATCTTTTATGGTTGACTCACAATAACACGTGTAATTCCTAATAGCTTAGCAGTTCGGAGATTTCTGATTATATTTCTTTACTCTGATGTTTATAATACCAATAACACTCACACTCATTCATAATTCCTAAAAATTAATATAAGTACCTATTCAATAAAAAAATAATCATCGAAATCGGTATAGAAACACCAAACTTATACATGAAATAAAATACCCTAACAAGCCATCGCGCGTAAATACTGAATCATGCTATAAGGATTATTTTTGCGTAACGGTTGCCGCGCTCGACGCGGCTAGCGGAGGCAGGGTATAAAAGGGGCAGGAGGCGAGCGCAAGCTTCATGACCAAGGCAGCCAGGGGGAGACTTCACGCAGTTCTCTTTTCCAGCCTCCCCCTGAGGACGAAGCTCGGGATCTACCAAACGTACGTCAGATCCCGCCTCACGTACGCGGCCCCGGCGTGGTACGCATTCTGCTCTGAGACCAACAGGAGAAGACTCAGAGCCCCGCGCTACGTGAGGAACTCGACGATGCTCAGGGACTTTAAGTGGGAGAACCTAGATATTCGAGAGAGCGGACGCGTCATCACACAGCCACCTGCGCGGCATCGCGCCGCACCACTCCGCTCCCTCCGGGCCGTCGGGTGAAACCCTCCCCTCGCTGCCTTGCGGCAGACGTCGTCAACCAGTGACGACGCCGCCGCTGATGGGAACTCCCAGTGTATGAAGACGTGAAGACCCAGGCCGTCACGGCCGCCCCATCGACCTGCCTATAGTCGTAGGCAGCGATGATGCCATTGAAGAAGGCCAAAAGTCCTGACCAATCTACTGCGATTCCACTAAGGGAGTATGGGAAGACCCGACGACGGCAAGACAGTATTGCACAGGCGTTTCAACTTTATTTTCATTTCTTTTTCTTTTGTAAGTTGTAGGTACCTACATATTTCTGGTTATAATTCTATTAGAATATTTTTTTTAGTATAAATAGGCACTTAGATTAATCTATACTTAATATTATAAAACTGAAGAGTTTGTTTGTTTGTTTGAATGCGCTAATCTCAAAAACTACTGGTTCGAATTGAAAAATTCTTTTTGTGTTGAATAGACCATTTATCGAGGAAGGCTTTAGGCTATATAACGTCTAGCTGCAACTATTAGGAGCGAAGAAGTAATGAAAAATGTGAAAAAAATTGGGGAAGGAGCATCCTTGAGGGCTTCAATGATGTCCAAAACAACTATTCCACGCGGACGAAGTCGCAGGCACAGCTAGTTCATAATAATACGGGTTCAATGATTCATTAACGTCACATGTATTTCTATATTACGCAGAGACATGTACGTGTTACACCACTGACGAAATCACGTTTATTAATGATAAAAAGAAAAAATAATGGTCAATAAATAAATCTCTACAAAACCCTTATCTGTGACACATATTATAAATGTTTTTACTAAGTATTTAACCGAAACAAGTGCTTCGAAAGTCATAACAGAAGATATAAAAAGACAAGTGTAACCAAGTGTACCCATGAGGACACGCTTCGTAAAAACATATTTCGCGACGAGGTCGTTTGTCACGGCGGCAGAGGGCGCCTCCAGCAATCTGTTTGTCCAGCTGCCACCTTCCTTCTTTTAACAAGAGCTTTGCTTGATATCCCTAGATTTATTTTTTCCGTAATTTGTATCCCTTGGAGCAGGATTAAGCATTAAATACTTACAAAGTAAGACATTCACTTTCATTGTCCACAAAGGCATTTCATAAATTGAGGGTGCATTTATGTTGGGCAAATTAATGATCAAAAGTTTGATTACAAACTCAAACGATTTGTTTTATGTAGGCCAAATATTTGATAATATCTGCAAAGTGGTCTCAGGGGGCATTAATTTTACAATTTCGCAGTCCAATATTTTTTACCGACTTTAGTTTGAGATGTTTTGAAAGTGGGGGCGGTAAGCTTTGAACCAGAGGTATTTAATTCGAGATAAATTTGAAATTAAAAGAGTCCATTATTAATCTCCCAGAAAGCGTATCCTCCACAGATTGTGTGTTAAATACCTAATCTAGTATTTCTTTACTCTTTTATCACTTTACAGTTAGTGTAGTAAGTATTATTTATTTAAGTGACCTGTATTTTATACAATTATTATTGTAGTGTGTACTTAATCAATCTATAAAGTGATCTTTTAAAAATACCGTGTATTTTTATAATGTTAAACATCTAGATCACATATATATATTATTCAACAACTTAATCTCGCTCACACAATGATCTTAACGTTTAATTACTAAAAGCATAAACAAGAAGACGATCAACACGACGCGAGTTCTCGTCCTATTGTTTGCAGGTAGTCAAGCCGCGTTCCACCCTAGATAACACGTCTAAGTTTGACAACTGTATAGCTGCAAGTACAGTCAACAGCATATCAACCTACCAAAATTCACTGCAAATTCGCCTCTATTACCACGTCATAAACATCCAAGTAACCAACTCGATATGCTATTGAATGTACAAGCTTTACGATCTTACGAATCATTATCTCATTGTTTCGCCGGCGCCGCCACACGTCGTTCATGGCTGCTTTTGTTCCCCAGAATTATGATCGTCCCTCCCATTTGTTCGCGATGATTAGCAACATCATGTCCTTTGAATTAGTGGTTACAAGCCCGATAACACGGGCCGTGAATGATTTTGAACCGATGCCTAAAAAGGAGTTCTCATTCAGTTCGTACGATATAAAATTATTTATGCACTGATTTACAAAAATATTTGACCTATATAGTGAACTTTTTAAAAATAGTTTTTAGAAAAGAACGGCTTACCAAGTGACTGGGGCAAATGTATTTTCTTCCATTTTGAAAAACGCATTTATTTCAAACACACACACACAATCACGTCTTTATTTCTTACGGATAGACAGTCGAAATACGTAGAGGCCACACTAAGTGCCTTAATAGTGATAATACATACATAAATGTTTTGGCATCATATCGCGACAGGGCCAATATTCTCGCAAAGAACACGGTAAGAACATGATAAAATTGAGATTTAAATTATGATGATAATGTTAAACACGTTAATATTATAAACTTTTCAAATGTAAAGTAACCTATACTAACGATGGCATGTTTTCGGAGTACTCCAGCGAATATGTATCAATGTAGTTGGATATCGATCGTCACACCGCGGCGACTGAAACGACGATAGTTTTGCATAATCAAACTACTTACTAACATGAATTCCTAACAAATTTTTGATCAGTTTTCTTCTTACCTCTGACTTTAATCCGGGTAACATTCTAGAGGAGCGCATTGTACGCGTTTGACCATGATCCGCTATTGGCTACGTGAGGTTTTTACACAAAGTGACTTCCTTAGTCATCTTTTAGGACATACATACCTACATAAAATCACATATATGTATATATTCCTTGCCGGTTAGACATAGCCAACAGTCTTCAATAGACATTTTGGGCATCCATGATATGATAATATTCAGATCTTAAAAAGGGAAAATATTATTGCAGTAGGTACAATATACACAAGTATTTAAAAAAAGAAAATCGAGCCGATCTGCCTACTAGCAAAACGCAATTTCCCAGAACTAAAAATAATGTTTCTCTCAATTCAATTCAACTGAACTCAATTCTATCATTTAGCCAAATAGCTGAACGTGGCCATTCAGTCTTTTTAAGACTGTTGGCTCTGTCTACCCCGCAAGGGATATAGACGTGACTAAATGTATGTAAAAATAATGTTCTTATTGCATAATATCAACATTGCCATAAATTAACAAAGACATACGGTGCTCCTTCGTCCTCCTTTCGCCTTAAAACCTTATTATATACCGTTTGACTCTGTCTACTCCATGAGTGAAAAAGATGTGTTTTACCTTTTTTATTTACAAACCCATTGTACCACTTTTCAGGAAACTAATTAGAATTTTGAAATATGCACTATCACGCGGGGACGCCATTAGAACTCCTTCATGTTGTACGTCGTCCGCAAACCTTTTAGAGCACACGCTCCGTCGCATTCGTTACTACACGCATGCGACACTGACCTCTATAATGTACTTTGAACTTCATAATGGTGTACTGAAGTACTTTAAGTAATATTTTCGCAATTCTGGCCCAGTTTGAGGTGATAGTGCCGTGATTGCCCATAGAAAATTGTGTTTCTTCTTAATTAAAGCAAAATCGTTGCGTTTTCATAATTCACAAAAATATATAAATTTACACGACGGCCATTATTTTATTTAACTTAACTGTGCAAAATATATATGGGCTAGAAACTTGTCACTATTTCAATCTCAATTCTATCATTAAGCCTAACAGCTGAAGGTGGCCTGTCAGTATTTCAAGACTGCTGGCTCTGTCTACCCCGCAATTGTTATAGACGTGATTATATGAATGAATGATATATTGTGTAAAATGATAGATGAAGATTGAAAATAGAAATGTTATTACCAGTCAACCGTATGCATCGAATGTCATTTTAGTACGCAGTGTACGTACACACGGAGTAGCGCTTCGAATGGGAGCAAAGAACAAGCTATTATTTGTAGATAATTATTATATTGTAGTTGCGAATGTCCTTTTTGGTATATATTGTTCATAGAATACCAAAAAGGACATTTGCAACTACGAGAAAAACGAATAATCCCATTTCGTTTCGTTCCCGTGAAAATTTTTGCGAAATCTTCTCCTCGTTCAACCCTAGAATACATAAGAAACCTTCATACCAAATTTTAAATCTCTAGACCGACTTGGGCTTTGTATAATTTTGTCAGTCAGTCAATCACTCGGCTTCCTCTTCCAGCGTTCCGTATTATTCACGTCGGTGGCATTCGTAATTTGCCGTATAGTGAACCCGCAGTGGTCAGCGCGCCAGCACTAACGCCCAGTAATCCAGGCAGTGCATCCATCACCTATAATCCGGGTGGGGCTCACACCGCTCAAAACGGCTATAAAGGGACTTAAAACGATTATGTGCGTAAAAGCGCCTCTTATTCGGCAATTGTTCGCCATAACTGCAAATTAAAATAATTATGGCTCGTTCAATGTTGCTTTATTGTCGATACAGGATTAGGGATGCTTAGAAAAATAAGTGTTATAGATAAAACATTTTTATAGACTAAATTTTACGACGAATTTTTGGGCTCCCATTTATGTAAATTGATAAAATAAGTAATCTCATTTCGTAAGCAACAAAAAACTCAGATCTAAAAGTGCTTCTGTCCTTAGATCCTAAAAGCTGATTTTCCTGGAGATAATTTTTAGGCAGACCAATAGCAATATGTTTACAATTTATAATACCTACCTATATGACAAGCATAGGTTTGCCGAATATAGAGGGCCTAGAGTAACATAATGGAAAAATCCTGTCAAAATTGCAAAAATCCTGCTAAAGTCCAACAACATGGTATGTAAAAGCATGAAACAAGTTCCAACAAAACTTAGATTATGGTATCAATCATTCTCGTAGAGGATTGAAGTCTACGACACGCAAGTCATATGCATGATTAACAAATTTTGATGCGAATAAGATATAATAATAAAATATAATTAAAATATATGCGAATAAGAATAGGAATATATTAAGATTTTATTATTAAAAATCTGTAAAAGAAAAGTAATGTTCCGAAATACCAGTTCAGCCTTGGACAACCCAAATAGTTTTAAGTTTCTAAATCTCACGGTAATGCAAATTGTAAAGTCACAATCGAAAAGCTTAATGTTCTTGACGTAATTACTCCCAAAGGCTTATACTGTAGGGTTTCCAATTTTAAGCCCTAATTAAAGGCGGGCATTGTCAAAGTTTCTCTTCTGTTTGCTTATTCGGGATCACTTCACGGACGTACTAGTAGATATCGCAATTGTCTCTATTGAATGGTTAAGGTATTAAAGTGATAACGACTTTCTTCTCTCAAATATTTATTGGTATAACAATTCCGACTTTCATTATTGTTTTAGTTGAGTACGTTATTAGAATTTTATAAACGCTTAATTTTTTATAAGAATTTAATTTCAGTCTTATCAGAAGCAGGCAGCAAAGTTAAAAGCACCTAGTTAAACCTTAAGTGCGTTGCGTTGCTTAGCATTATTTTAAAAAGATACGATCTTACTATAAGTTGTAATCGAAAAGCTGAACATGTCTAGAACATCAAAGTACCCTTTGTCCGTGACCGCTAAGCTAGAACTACGCGCAATCCGCCCCGCCGGCCGCCATGCTGCGCGCTGATTTATTTGCCTTCTGTCTAACTTTCAGCACCTTGTTGCTACGACATTTGTTCATGACAATGAAATATACGACTGGTTCAGACGAAACTCCTTCTGTAGTCACTATAACTGTATTCTCTATTTTATTGACATTTAATTAGACTTCAAGACATACCATTTAATTCTAGTAGGTAGTATCGTGTAAATTTTGTAACAAAGCATAATGTATTGATTGTTAGTTAAGTTAGACGTACTTACCTTCTATACATGCCTAAATTAAACTATAGACTAAATTTGTCATTTTACGCAAATTTGCTTGCGTACTTGTGAAATAATAATAGTATGTATATGTACTGTAATTCACACTGATTTTAACGACGACGCCGAAACTTTGACAATAATATCGTAGGTATAAGTATGAGAACAACCTTCCTGCCTCTATTATTACCTGTATAAATAACAATACCTAAGTGTATTTCCACGGTAAATAAGTAAAATTAAGCTAATATTATAAAGAGTTGTAGTTTCTAACTTTGATTGTTTATTTGTTCAGAGCTAATCTTGGCTCTAATCACAGGACCATTCGTGAAACATTTTTGACCGAAAGATACAATTAGGCAATCGGTTTGCGGCCTGTCATTATTTGAATCTAAACACCATCTTAAGGTAAATAGCTAAACGTGGCCTGTCATCTTCTCGAGATGTTGGCTCTGTCTTCTCCGTAAGAGATAAAGACGTCATTATATGTATCTGCGAGTGTTGTAAGACTATGTGTATACATACTCACGGCTTTTGATATATCTGGGCCACCTAGCAGAGCTGTCTGCTCTACCACTGTACCTTAGGCAAAGTCGTGGTGGGCTATTTTTATAATTAGCGTCTTGTTCTTAACATTTTTTTATATTAAGAAAATTAACGCTGCAGTTAGATCCTACTTTTCAACCAATTATGGAGAGATAATTTTCAAAGTAGCTTAATGTAGTTAATAGCAATATTTTCAACGCAATTTGTAATTCAATTTCCTTGTGGTGGCTTGGCGTGGGCCTGAAGGGTAGTTGCAGTGGCGAGATAACATTATAACACTAAGTGAGTTACTCCACATTCCGCTCATTTCTGTTTGGCGTCGCTTATTGTTCCCACCATGTGTGTACAAAATCCTTTGTATACTTATTTATACATATATAAAGCAAACCGCATTTCTGTTATACCTAGATACTAGTATTTTTATGCACGAAAAACCTGCCATTATATTTTTAACCCAAAAAAGATGTTTTCACTTTATTTAATCCAAAATTTTATAGGCTTTGCATTTCTTCTTGGTGTCCAGTAAATATACAGTTCACAAAAATATATCCCTATACCTACTACGAGTAATTGCGGAGTAGAAAAAGCCAACAGTCTTGAAAAGAACATTACAAATGTATAGAAAACCCAGAAAGGTAACTTTTTTGCAGTGACCCAAATTTATGATGTCAAATAATATTTTTTGTTTTATTATGACGATTTTAAATATAATTTTTGTGATATTTTTTTATTTTTTACTTTTTATTTTATAATTTCTTTGAAGTGAAGATTACTTTCTTAATGCTTAATTAGCAAGAACTTAGTTTATTCATAAGGAAAGCCTTATCTGCTATTGTTTACTGCATAAAGTCCTTTTTAGAAACTAATTCGTTTATGAAAATAATATAAGTGTCCCCTTAAACATTGGCTCTAGTGCAATTTGAAGTGTATGTGTTATTCTGATAAGTTTCATAAAAATCTGTTCAGTAGATTTTGCGTGAAAAAAAAACTGTATTTTTTGCATGTTACTGTTATTATTATCCTATTCACAGAGGCAAAGGGACCCGTACAGCGTCGGGTAAATACATGCTAGTTAACTTGATAACTCAGCAAAGCTCCGGAGGTTAAAAGTTGACTCCACGTGCTATAGCGGGTGACCTTCCCCACCGGATGCCAGTTTTAATCACCATCATAGTACGATCCATTAAATTTCACGACCAGTTTAACGCTGGAGTTTGAATCGTTAGAGGGACTTCTAAATACAGTATACGTTCACTTGTCAAACATTTTAAGCCAGGTTCAAACGGTCGTATTTTTCGTGATTGCGTTACGTGGGCTTTTGTTTAAAATTATATTCATTTTTAACGTAGCCTTTCAGTTTTTTTACGACTGTTGGCACCGTATATATATATATATATATATTGTAAGCCAATCCCTTAGTCGCCTTTTACGACATCCACGGGAAAGAGATGGAGTGGTCCTATTCTTTTTGTATTGGTGCCGGGAACCGCACGGAATTATTTTGCTAATGCATTTTATTTTTCCTTCTGTCTGTTACACATTCACGACTAAACTCATTTTGAAGTAATTTTGTATAAATATAGATAAGTAGAATACTCCTGGATAATTAATACACATAAGGAACGTAGTTGCCAATTTCCAAAACTCTAGCTTTTAGAATGTGCGATTTCAATCAGTCAGTCAATTAGTCGGTGTCCTCTTTTATATATTTAGATAACACCTGCAGATATATTCAGCGATTTCAGTGACAATATTCTACGCGATACCTACCTATTTCTTTATATATATTTATTCTTCTACATCAAAAGTGAATTATGAAGGGTTTATTGTTATTCAATATTTCTGACCTAATATTTCATATTTATAAACACTGTTTCACACGCAACTTTGACGTCCTCCGAGTGAATGTTCAACAAGTAAATGCTAGATCACGCCCCGTCTTCATACATACATACATACATATGATCACGTCTATATCCCTTGCGGGGTAGACAGAGCCAACAGTCTTGAAAAGACTGAATGGCCACGTTCAGCTATTTGGCTTAATGATAGAACCGAGATTCAAATAGTGACAGGTTGCTAGTCCATCGCCTAAAAGAGGAATCCTAAGTTTATAAGCCTATCCCTTAGTCGCCTTTTACGACATCCATGGGAAAGAGATGGAGTGGTCCTATTCTTTTTTGTAATAGTGCCGGGAACCACACGGCAATCCCCGTCTTCGCCTGTGTAATTCGACATAAAAATGTATTATAATTTCCGTTCCCGCGGAATTTTTAGGAAATCCTATCTTAATGCTCCCCTAAACTAACGAGTGGGATTAAATAATAATATTAATACTTATAGTCCCGTATTTATCCTTTGCTGGGTAAACAGAGCCAACAGACTTGAAGACTGTAAGGTCACGTTCAGCTGTATGGCTTAATGATGTAATTGAGATTCAAATAGTGATAGGTTGATAGCCCATCACCTACAAGGGAAATCCCAAATTATGTATATTCCTATCCCTTTTATGATATCCATGGGAAACATATGGAGTGGTTCTATTCTAAAGTGCTGGAGAGCACAAGGCACCTAAAAATCAATTTTGGCATGTTATGTAAATGTATCACAACCAGTTTAAAAAAGCAACTTCTGAATAATTTCTTCTAGTCGTATAAGTAGGTAAGGTAGTAAAAGGTCATTAAAGTGAGTCGAAGGCTGTTAAATCAGAGGGCAATTCTGATGAACGTAAACGTCTATAGGTAAAGTATTAACTTTGACGTGTTTTCAATGTATCACAAAATCTTTATTACGTTATTATTACACGGATACTGAAGGTCAAACAATAAATATATATTAAACCATTTATAGTATTCATAGTTGAGTTTAGATAAGTAAAAGTTAATTAACAGCCTGAGAAAATTGACACAAAACCAAGCCTTTTCATTTCGAAATATAAGAAAACTGTACCCATACCTAAATAGAAAAATTCTCATATTTCATATTTCCCACTTACTTGGATTTTTGTTTGATGTATTCTACAAATAAACTTTCATAGACAGAATACATAAATAATTCTATTTTATAATATTTTTGACATGCTAAACAAATAATACTTGAAAAAGGTCGAGATATTTTAGGATATAGCTGATTATAATCAAATAACGCCTACCTTGGGAAGACTCTAAATGAATAGCACTTTCAGTTAATTATTATTCTATTAAGTTAAGTTAAACACTTAGCATTTAAGTGAATTGAAATAGGGAGAACTTACTACGTACTGCAAACATCTGAGCACAGCAAAACGCCTGGCGCCGTTTGAAGAGCAATGTTCCTTCTCCTTGGAGGTGCGCTGTCGACTAAATGGTACGGAATGCGAATATACTCATCACCTTCCCAGCACCGCCTCTTCCATGTCGAGGGATTTCGCTCGTTCATTCACCTTAAATCGACGTCATTCCGAAAGGCAAAATAGAACACTTTCGAAAAAGCGTTTCCGATAAAACGTCCCCATCAAATTTTTTTCAATATCCATTTACGAAGGAATAAGAAGGGATTATGCGCAAACCAAAACCCTTTAATCTTGGGATATAGGTTATTGAAACATTGATAGGGGTGGCGACGAATTACATTTTGACTTGGATTATATGCGGAATTGCTGTTTCTATTTCTGGGCTTCCGGCGTGGCTTGTGACTCTTAATGAGACTCCTTTTACATTAACATTTTTATTTAAGCAATTTAAGGGTAGCTGTACTACGCGTAGGCATGTCTTCGTTATATTAGATCAACAAGATACCTAGTTAAGAAATTATAATAATAACATTTTGTTTTCGGACTGACTTCGATTTAGGTTCGTAACCATGGTTTTCTTCTTGTTTAACGATTAAGTTAATGATATAAATTACAAGATATTTTTTTTCAAATTTAAGTAGAGTTATTTTTACAGAGTAAAATAATAACTACTTATTCACAGGAAGAAGTAGCTTCTTCTTTGTGTAAATATTGTTAAAGTCGATTTTAGGTCAAAAACTAATAACTTTTGCATCAAATTTCGTATCGTATAGATAGACTTTGATGAGAAAAGAATTTAAATTGTTTCATACAATTATTTCATATCTATGATTGAGAGCTTCAAAAACAAAATGTAAAAAGATTCATTTAATATTCCCAACAACAGTCCCCGGGAGCGAAGCTACAATTTGTTTCACAAAGGCGGTTAATGTAAACGGCTGTACTTTTAGCATTTAACTCAATTACATACCTACCTACCACGCTTTGTTAAATAAGTTTCGTTAGGAATTATACCAACAAAGATTGTTCACGTTGGTCTGTATAGGCGTTACAGATTTCTTTTAAAATAAACTTAATGAAAGAGTTCTCCGCTTATACTGGCAAAAAAATTTACTGGGTTGATATCATTGGTTTATCAAATAAAATGAGTAATATTAGTTTAAACTTACTGCCAATGTATATGATTCAAAGAATTGTTGCTATTTTATCGTAATACATAAACCTATGTTACAAATGTTTCTACCAAGCGATGTGAATACTGACAAATGATGCCGGAACACAACTATCGTCCTGGCACGAGTCTCCCCATGTAGTTTTAATTAGGTACTTACTCGCTTTATAACAATGCAAATCGGTCCCTTTTTGCGCCGGTTAACTGTCCTCTAGACAATGAAATATGGCGACAGTTTCGCCGGTTTAGAGCTATTCAGTAGATAAATTTTGTATAATAATAAGAGTAAAATGATTCCCTGGCGGTATTGTTATTAACAATTAAATTAAGCAGACATTTAATAGTTAGAACGATGATTGAGGTATAAGTTAGGGAAGGAAATTAATATTCTGTTGGCGCGTTGGTTTGCCGTAGTCCGTCGCTGAATAATCAGATTTAGACCTCGAGGGTCGTGATTATGTACTTCGAATATAAAGGTGCAGTCTTTGATCCAAACTCAAAGGTGAAGGTTTTGATTTTACGATATCGCTCCTCATCAAAAGCCGTTAAATAAATTAGGTTAAGAGTACTTTTGAAGATGAACTATCCCAATAATGTGTAAGCATATTAACATATAGATGGAGAGATAAACGAATGGATTGTCCATTTTTAGGAACCAGGGCTTAATGGATTTTTCGTTAATTGCTAAAAGTAGGTAAACTCAGTAACATACTAATCAATTTATACATAAGTTTTCCGATTCGAATAATGTTTGTAATAGGTAGCAGAGATAAAAGAGAAAATAAATAATTTCTAACAAAAATTCTTTTTTAATTTTCTTTCTCCTAATAATTTGGTTTAAAAGGTACTAAAATAATTGAAAGGTAAAAGGAAAGGTGTGGTGCCCGGCACCAATACAAAAAAGAATAGGACCACTCCATCTCTTTCCATAGATGTCGTAAAAGGCGACTAAGGGAAAGGCTTATAAACTAGGGATTATTTTTTTAGGCAATGAGGTTGCAACCTGTCACTATTTGAATCTAAATTAAATCATTAAGCTAAATACTTATTTGAATGTGGCCTATGAGTTTTTTCAAGACTGTTGGCCCTGTCTACCTCATAAGAGATTTAGACGTGACTATATGTAGGTATATTCTCTAAATTTCAGAGGCGAACTTACCACTACAATATTTTTCACCAAAACAAAAAACTTATATGTTACAATTTGTTGTTCATCAAAATGTCGAAAGAAATACGACCTTGGGACTAATGTACTTATGAAGCGGCAAACATTCAGGCGAGGTCGAATCTCTGCAAACCCGTCGGGATTAGCGTCAAACGAAGAAAAAGAGACGCAGGAAATAAGCCGTAATCCATGAGACGTGACCTAAATTCCTCCTTAAACATCGACGATTTGATATCCTCGCGAAAACAATTTGATTTTTCCCTTTTCTTTCCGACGGTACTTTTTTGACTTCAAATTGGATTGTATTTTACGCATGATTTTTCACGTGATTTACCTCTTTACCCTTGGAGCATAAACAAGGTTGTTAAAAACTTAACTGTAGGTACTACTGCTGCACAAATAAATCTTATTATTATCTTTACTATGAGTTGATAGTTATTTAAATTTGTGTTCCTAATTTATCAGGTGGATCTATTACTGATTAAAGAATTCGCACATATTAGTACCGGCATGTGCCGATCAGTAACGTATGCCTCAGTCTCAGTAAAAATAATATTGAAGCATACATTTTGTACGAAGCTATAAGTCACTAACGAGTACGGAGACCTTAAGGGTTATGATGGCTTCTACAATCAGAGAAATCAGAATATTAATTGTTATGATTTATGTCTATAGATAATTGGGTCTGAATGTAGTCTATACTTATTGTCTTGAATCCATTGAAAATTTATAACAACGTATATGAATAATTTGTTGAGGGCAAGTTCTGCTTTTTACCATTAATTATTACCCTCATTAATCTACCTCTATTTAACAGACAACCTAAATAAGTAGTGAGTTATTTTGATATCAATTATTTTTACGATACCCAGGGATGAGGTTATATTCTAAAATACCAGAAACCACATGGCACGGTTGGTATTATAAATTACGAATTGTACCAGTCTTGGTGTAAGTATGCGTGGGCCGACTGCACTGCGGCGCATTCCTCTCTAAATGCAATTTAAGCTCAGTAGCCGTTATGTGACAAGTTAAAGCATTATGCAAATTTTAGTTAAATCTGGCTAACGAATGTGCATACATGATTAGTTATCGCCATATTTCCTGCCAAATTATCTAGCGCTTGTTTAGGATGTGGCATATGCGAGAATTTCGCTATCAAATTGTTGTGAATCAAGACAATTTTCGAAGGAGTTGCAGTGAATACACGCAGCATTTTCGGTTGGTTACGTAATTCTCGACCAATTTTGGTGACTCTTTTTTTATTTGAAAGGAACTCCCTGGGGCATTCTGATTTCATCAAGTTAAGATTTGATAGTAAAAATTAGAGATTAAAATATGGATGTCTTTTAATAAATTTTGTATTTTTGGCTCTCTTTTTAACTACAGGTATATGATTTGTTATTTCAAATAAGCTTTATTATTATAGGTCCCTAAAATAAAGGTAGTGACCTTGACAATAAACAAATATGAACACAATCCAGCAATTATGGGAATTTATGAAGATTACTCAGTGAAGTGTCAACATTCTGACCACTATGACTCTTCTTACAGTCAGCAGGGGTAACCAAACCATCTTCAAACATGTTACAAGTTTCCTGTTGATACACTCACTTCAGTTCCATGCATTTTTCCTATGTTTTCACTCGATCGATGAGTGAATCATTGGCGCGCACTGGAGTTTCAAACATAAGAAACCTTTGGTTTAGATTCAAACATACCTACAAACTTACACAGGATCATACTTGCTACTAACAGGTAAAGGCAGATACTGTGAATTTCTATTTGCAAAGATTTCTTACATATTTTTTTGCTTCGAACTTTCTAAACGCTGGGTGCTCCTTTAAGACCTCTGCAATCTAGTCTCTAAGTCCTACGAAGCCAGTCCGATCCGACTCTTTATTTATCTCCGCCAAATCTCAAAATCATCTGCAAACATTCCAAAAACAAATTTGCCTAAAATTCACCAGCCTACATACTTCTGTAATATTAAAATATTAAGGCGGGACAGCAAAGTTTATTAGGCAATGTAGTATGACAGCGCATTATATCTAACGTGTGACATATAAAATGGACGGGCAATAAAAAAGGGATAAAAGGCATGGCGCACACACTAGCTACCGCAAACAAGACTCGCGACTCGGCTCCTAAGCGATTTTTCATGAGCTATACCGCGTTAATGTGTACAGGCGTCCTTGGCTTGGGCGCACTCCGCTTCTTTGTAGGAAATAAATTATACTTAAAAAGCCAACGGGCGTTACAGAATTCGCTTCAGATAAAGCTTTACTAACTCCCTGCGCTCTACTTTATTTCGGTACTCTTTGTCAAGGCGATATGCATACAGTGAATAGAAAGATATATATATCTCGTCTATATATGGTTTATGTTGGCTGTTTCTCTTTTTCGTGGAGCTATGGCTCGACACTATTGGTTCTATCTATCTCGTAAAGAATAAAGACGTAATACGTGTGTGAATGTATGTATAATAATCTTAATAACAACATGAAATATGAACTGCTGAACCACAGATTTCGCCCTCTTCCAATTATTACTCATCCCCATTACATTTTTTCCATCCCAATAATGTTTTGAAACCATGTATTTTATTTTGAAAATACCTATGTAACGGACCACAGTGTAGCAAGAAAACAATTTTTACATGAATTAATCTGAAGGAGTTATTATAGTGTTTACATTATGAACTAATTGTCTGCCTCCTAAAAATTAAAAACATAAACCGCTGCCATTACAGTTTAATGCACAAGTACATATGTCGATATCAACTTTACGCTTCTATTCAATTTAATTATGGAGCTGTTTTTTCAGTCGTTTTATGATCTTCGCGTGCTCGCAAAAACACCATAAAGCAAAGCGAAGAGGAAAGTAAAATACAAACTCGGTTGTTAAGTTTGATTTAATGACGCGAAATAATTCCGTAATAATATTAAATATTAACGGAGTTCTCAGAATTTATAAATAGAATAGGACAAAAGCTCAAAAAATAATAAAAGTGGTACTGTTTCAAGAAACTTCTTACTTAGGAGTTTCAATTCCAATTTAATTACATATCGCTGAATAACATTTCAATCATTAACGGTGAGACAGTCGTTCCTAGGAAATTTTACTTTGAATTATTTTTTACTTGATCACAAAACTCGCATTACCGATGCTGACGAAGTTTTCTATCGTAAGCATTTATTGTTGTTTATTGTACTTACATTTTCTTAATGCCACGAAAGTCAAACTTTCATGAAAAGAATTATGTTCGTAATACCCGTATACATGCTTATTAGAAAAGTTTTAAAATTAGGAGTACTAAAAGTTTATTATCTTTACCAACTTCAAAATTTTATATGCACGAAAAGAATAACTGGACTTGATCATTCTAAAGATTATGTAGATATATAATGTACCTAAATATTTGATACTTTTTTTTCCGAGCCTTATATAAAATGGTGGACTAACTCTCTGGCTATTATTATGTCTGTATTCTTTGCCGAAAGGTAGAGTAGAGAGGGATATAAACGAAAAAAAAACGCTAAATACAACAACATCCTTAATATTATCGGAACGTTCTGTATCTGTCTGTATATTCTTGTATTATTTGCCTACATTGTGGTGATATATTCTCTTCATTGCTAAAATGTAGCGACACACATTTGTGACCGACTATGACGTCATATGGTCGCGTTCATCTTAAATAATAAAGATCGCTACTTGCAGTAATCAATTACAACCAAATATATCAATTATATTGACAATATTTACAACTAAATATAACTATTCTTTTATTTTTGAAAAAATCTAGGTCTAGAGTTTTTATAAAATTACCTCAGGAATATGAATTAACGCGGGCGTATTAAATTGACAGCAGTATAATTTTAAGCGTAACTACATATATGTTGTTGTACAGTGGGTTAAGGAAAGCCCCTTTTACATCGTTGATATTCTTTTAAAAGGGGAATTACTAAAAGTACTGTGAGTCACATAGCACCTATAGCAGACTTGATTTACAATATTTCTTCGTACGCTTTCAGGCTAGCCTTTAGGTGAAAAAAAATATAATTAGAGTACCACATTCTCTTCCCATGAGGATTGTCAAAGTCAATGAAGGGCAATCTCATCAACTTAAAAGACTTATTTCGGGCGATGGTCTGGTTACCTGTCAACTAACACAATCTAATTCTTAGAAAGTAGTTGAAATAGTACCACTTATATTATTTTTTGGGCCTTTGTCCTATTCTATATATAAATTCTTAGAACTCCGTTAATATTTAATATTAATGATAGAATTGGGATTCAGATATAGTGACAGGTTGCTAGCTTGTCGCCTAAAAGAAAAATCTTAGTCTTAGGTCACACGGCACCTTCACTGGTAGGTACTTTCAAGTAGAGCCTCAAATAATACCTAAAACATATATACGGGGCAGATTACACAGATTGAGTTAGCCTCGATGTAAGTTCGAGACTATTGTTACGAGATACTAACTCAACGATACTATATTTAATTTTTGTAAATACTTATGTTTATAAACATCCAAGACCCAGGACAATAAGAGTAAGTAATATACTTAATATTATATAATGCATTGTAGGTTTAATGGACAATGTACACATACGTATGTATGTACTTTCCGGTTACTCATCAGCAAAAGCAAACAAGTTTCAAAGCATATCTTGTTTCTTATGACCAAAGAACAAAATACCATTCAGTGTGTGTCTGACTTCTGACCGAGAAGTGTGTGAATTCTACCCACTCCATTATATTTCAAAAATATTATCTTAATTTTAATAAAAAATGAAGCTATTACCCGTATTAGCCATTTGCGGTTTAGTTTTAGTGTCTGTAGTAGAAAGCAAGGACCTTATAGTGGGTACAAATCTCAGTAATAGACTTATTTGGCAGCACAAGGTTGAATATAATTCCATTCCACTCAAGAAAAGGGTAAAAGAAGAATTCTTCTCTGATCCTGGACAACAAATTATAAAGGTAAGTGGTTTTAGATTATACTATCGACCCGCCGGCTTCGCACGGATAGCATTTATAGATGTAAACCTTCCAGAGAAAACCCTCTTTCCAACATTTTAAACAGGAACAAAATCCGTATGCAACTCTCCGAGATTAGCGTATACATACAGGCAGAAAAAATAGGGAGACTTCACACTAATATGTATGATGATACTAAAGAAAATGGTGTTCCTCTAGGATTTGACTTTAGACCCAAGATTATTAATATCATATACCTATCATATCTTAATTTATTTCATTTAATCAATACCCTTGTAAAATAATTATGGAGATTAAAATGAATGAGATTTAGTACCGTTAGGCGTTTTCAGTTCGTGAAGAGATAAATTCAACGTTCTTCATCAAAATCCGTGTGGTTCCCGGCACAAATAGAAAAAAAAGTAGGACCACTCCATCTCTTTCCCATGGATGTCGTAAAAGGCGACTAAGGGGTAGGGCTTAGAAACTTGCGATTCTTCTTTTAGGCGATGGGATAGCAACATGTCACTATTTGAATCTCAATTCTATCTTGAAGACTAATAGCTGAACGTGGCCTATCAGTCTTTTAATACTGTTCCCGTTCAGATTGATATTTCCATAAATCTTCTCTTTTTATCGCAAGGTCCCCAAGGAATATACATGTAAAATAACAGCTTTCGGTACCCAATAGGTTTTCCTTTGGATTTGACCAACCGAAACTCCAAACCCATAAATAATAACATTTTTCATCATGATCAAACCGGGGATCTAACCAGTGATATCTGATCAGAATGCCACAATTTTTAAACAGTTATTTATTTATTTATTATTAAACTTAGATATTTTTACATTACATACATTTAACTGCTACAGTGTAACAAAAACCTTAATATGTAGGTTAATACGTATAATTAAATTATTATTATTTCAGGGTATAATAGCAAGGGATTTGGACCATACTGACTCCTCCGCCACCATCACGGCAGGGGGTGTGGGGTATTCCTACGTCAACTTGAGATTCAAGAGTGAACGGGGATCCGGGTTGAACTATCAAGTGGAGGTTTACGCTTGACGATAATAATTAAAAAAGAAATATTGTAACGTGTACTTGATGGTAAACAAAACAATTATAAATAATAAAATCTTGTTAAAATGTTATTTGGAGTTTTTAGGATGAATATGACTTTAAACTGTTATTTCATTCATAATTTGAAATTAAAAACCTTACAAGTAATGCACAACAAATCTTTTGTTACAATTCTATGGTAATATAATAAACAAAAAAAATTTTAATTTGTTTTTTTTTTATTCAATTTATGTAGGCAATTAATATATGTATAACTTAAAAACATGTAAAGAGAGTTGTGTACGTATTCACCTAATTATGCGTTCTATCCTACCGATATGGCTATATGACTATGATGACGGCCGTACTTGTGAACCTACAAAGATACATCCGATTTCTCTATATGTTTCCACTTGCTATGATTCCTGCATAAACGAAGTATTCAGAAATCCACATTGATCAATCATTTCATACAAGCTCGTCGGTTTAGGGTTCTCTTGGTCTAACCTTAACAAGGACATGATTCGATCATGGTGAATTCGTCAGCCTAGCCTTGCAAATTTTCTTTTAACCTTACAATATCCGGAATATGCATGACTTTTTTATTTGCAACCACCGACGCTCTCAAAATTAATTAGCTAAGTGATAATATCATTGGTTCAATTTGACTGAACTACATTAAATAAAATTTTCCTTGTACAAATTTGGTATAAATTTAAAGAAAAAATTGTAAGAATAATACTGGTCCAAATATTATTTTCATTAGGCTCTAATTTTAACTGACTTAGCTGAACAGTTATTTAAATTAACACAGGCAAAGCTACCAGCAAAAGAAAATTCAATATAAATACCGAATTGACGTCTCTTTTGCAACTAACCACACGGGCATCAAGAAACGCAATGAATTTCCCTGTGATTTACAATTTAAATCTCCCTAAATATCATTAACTTTGTGCCCAGCTCATGCATTTGAAATGGAAAACAATGATGTACTAAAATAAAACGTCCGTTTGTGTTGTCGTTATTGCCTTTTAATGAGCATAGAGATTTGTCATAATTTCAATATAATTTAAAGGTGAATAATTATGTAAATTTACATATTCTGCAACTCTTTCTACTAAATATCTTAACTCTTATTAGTATCAGATAACATACTAACCTAAAAATGAACAAGGCAAATAAAAATAAATCTTACTCAATGCTAGAAAGAGTTTGTAATTAAGTATTTTGCATATGTTTGTTACTCTTTCACGTACACTCTTTAAAAAAATACTTAATGAAAGGATGAAATTATATATATAGTATCCACATTGGATCATTGGAATAACAACATTTATACCCAAGTGGAACCACGAGTACCTAGAAGTTAGTATATAGAAGAGGAAACTGACTAAGAGACTGATTGAAGTATCAATGCACAGCTCAAACTGCTAGGTTTAAAGATTTGAAATTAAACATTATGTTCCCTAAAGTGGGCACCAAAAGGATACGATTTTCCGAAATTCCAGCGCGAACTTCGGAACTGTCGGCGAGTATTATCTAGGTACATATGATTTGTAAAAAGTCACTATAAATAATCCGGAAAATTTACAGACTTTTCTTTGGTTTCTTTCCCATTTTTCTGTTCTGATTTAAGTAGAAAAGAATTTATGTACACAATGGTAGGAACCATTGTGTACATAAATTCGTATATAAACGTATAAGCAAAGCCGTGAGAACGACTTGTGCTCCTTCATTCACAACTCGTTCGTTTTCCGGTTACTCATACTTACATAAAGGTGAACTAGTTTAAAATACAGCGATGGATGACCAACAATCCAGTTTGCGACTGTCCATTGAGCGCATCGTCCGTATCTTATATACAATTCTTTTTTTTTTAATTTTATACTCATTTCATAAATTGTGTTTAACCGAAAATGAAGCTAACATTGGTCTTGGCTGTAGCCTTATTAGCGTTCGTGTCTGTCGAATGTAAGGACCTTATAGTAGGCACAAGTTTCAACAACAGATTGATTTGGCAGAAGAAGGTCGAATACAATGCCATTCCACTTAAGAAAAGGGTCAAAGAGGAATTCTTTTCTGACCCAGGACAACAAATTATTAAGGTTAGTTTATAATAATCTTTTTGCTATTTATTCGTGATTTTACAACAAGTGAATATTTTTTATTAATTAATCTTTAAAATTAAATGTTTACTCTGTAGTTATCAATTTAATAATGATGATGACAAATTCGTTTAAGATATTGCGCAGCGCAATTAAACGAAAATATTTTAAGCAGCTTTGAGTTCCATTTTATAAAATATTTTTTTGTAATAAAATGTTAAACACTTATTATTGTGATAATTTTCTCAAGCATATACATATGTTTACTTTTCATAAATCGGACAGTTTTAGAAATAAGTACCTAATCCTTTTGTTTTCACAATATTTTTTGTAAAATGGTAGCTTTGAGCAAAAAATCCGACCGCAATAGCCAACGTTAATAGATTGTTATTGGGTTCAATTAACAAAAATATGAAAATTCTAATGCAACATTGTTTTTGGACCTGGGCTATGATTAAACCAAAATACTCAATCTATAAGGGTGTTATTATGTTTCCTTTTTTGTCTGAAGAATTGTCATTACACACCGAACGATTGACTAATTTTGAGGCCTTATTTACTTTTACGATTATTTTATGCTAAATTAATTTATGTATTTTATAAACATTGAAATTTATGTCATTTTATTAATTTATGTAAACACATTATTTTGTATTTATACATATCTTGCTTTTATACAAAAATAAACACGAGATATTCTTTGGTAGTATACCTTTACAGAAAAGTTTAATCTTCATCTACAAAAAAAAATATTTAACATCTTCTAAACTTTGTAAGCACTAAATGCAAGAGCATTTAACAGACTTAGCAATGTAGCACATACACAGCGGCTCATGCACCAACTTACTAATCGTTGCAGGGTATAATCGCCAGGGATTTGGACCACACGGACTCGACGGCCACTGTCACGGCTGGGGGCGTCGGCTTTTCATACGTCAACCTGAGATTCAAGAGCGAGAGAGGATCAGGACTAAACTACCAAGTCGAAGTTTACGTTTAAAGTGTTATTGTGTCAAACAAACAGTATTTATTTGTATTCAAAGATTATTATATACATGTAACTGTAAAAAGATTGAAAAAAGGCACACATTTTGTTAATGTTTTTACATTTATATTTATTGTTTATACATAGACAAAATGTGTTTTGTTTTTCCTAATTTTAAATTAAAAATTTAATCTTTTATTTAGTTAACATTTTCAATAGGCATGTTTCCATTATTTTGAACACAAAAGGAAACATAGCTTGACTGCAAGAGATATTATATGTGTTTCATTCTTAAAATCAGATTCATAATATAATATATTTAGTCAAGCAAAACCACGGGCGACATCTACTTAATTATAAATTTGAAAATCTTGGTAATATGTAAGTAGACTGTGAACTACAATACAAGTAGCTCGGTTGCGTTATCAATTCTCAAAATCCTTACAGCCGCCGTTCTTTTTGTAGAATCTAATATTGAAAATTCTCTCGGGAACACAACGGTGGAAAGATCATCTCAATACCGTACGTACGTCGAAGGAAACTCCACATAAGCGATTTTTAAATAATAAATTACCGGAACGCTGTTGCCGCTAAGAATCTTTATCCGCGCTTTATTCACAATTCATCCGAACGACTTATGTTTATGAAATGTTTAATGAATTACAATACTCGGTATATGTGTTGAACCATAAGGCAGGGCGTATTGCGTAGGAGCTATACGTATGTATACGCTCTCATATCTCATATTTATTTAGGTTATAAACTCATTTTTAATAGAGCAATTTGTTTACACGTAGTTGATAAAGATATCAGACTCATAAGCTAACTTAGCTTGAATCACAGTGCGGCCATGTACCAATGACTTTCATTAAACAATTATATATATCCTATGGTTTCGTTTTGATTTCTATGCACATGGGATTTTGTCTCTCTGAAGACGACTTTTATAAGTTTGAATGAAATAACCACTCTTAGATACGAGTGGAAATGTATGTGCATGTAAGTGCATGCATACAATACATGCACAAGACTACGTGTAATCATGATTCAGATTGATCAGGCAGTATTATCACGCAGAATCACCTTATCTGGCCTAAAATATCATTGCCACTACCATTCAGATGCGGATTCCATTATTAAGCAAGAAGAGTTGAATGAACCTTGAGTTGAATGAGTTGAAAACCTCCTTCCTTCAAATCAATCCTCACCTATAAAACCGCTTGACTAAAAATTACAATATTGCACTACGTCTAATGAGACGTAGTTATGAGTACTTATAAGTCCCTATGACTTCATATTTGACTACGAAAGAAGGGGTTGGGTAAAATTAATTAAATCGTTTACGTATACCTTTGTGTACGTTTATTTTCTTTTAATCTACTTTTTATGTTCACATATAGACATTTCAGATATTGATAGGTAGTTAACCTCATTCCCGTTTCTGATGATGTTACACTTTTAGCCTTTGCAAACTGATATGAATTCGTACGTTCCGAATACAATTTTAAATCGGTGTATTGCTTTGAGAGCAATATTACCACAGAGCTGTATTTTTTGTATGGCATCGACACGCACGAATTTGATGACTTGCAAAATTTTACTTATTCATGTAATTTATTACTTTTTTTTGGTACATAATAACTATATTCAAATTCTTAAATTTTACCAATAACAGAACTAAGTATAAAAACTTTTTTTTTAACAATTTAATGGTAAGGCGCAAAACATTCAAAGCAATAAAAAATTACTTACCTAAATTCATTCGAAAGAATTTGAAACTTTGCAAATTTTCAACAAAATTCTTTGATGTTGATATTATATTCTTAAATCTATGTAAAAGTGATTAATGCCAATGCAGGTTTCACCTTTACCTTTCCCTCAGTTTTGTATATAATATCAATATAGGGATATATTGTAAGATTTTTATTTAATTTATCCTGAACAATATAATTTGTACACGACAAATTTAGCCGGTTCTACAAAAATATATACCTAATAAGTGAAATTAGAAATTTTCACACAGACATTCAAAAAACCAAGTACGGAGAATTTATAACAATTTAGATAGATAGATAATTCATTTATTTGATTTGCTACACACAATTTACAATTTCATTTGGAATACAAATTAATGAGGATGTGAGTTGCAGCAATACAAAAAGGTCACAACTCAACGAATTTATTGCTATAGAGCAATATGCTGACTTTCAGTTATGACCTAGGTGCTAGGGCAGGTCAATCTGCGCACGTAATAAAAAACAAAACATAAACAAACAAACAAAGACTCGTGTCGTGACTTAAAGTTTCATTGTAGGGGAGACTGGGGACACTTGATCCCCATTTTAGTTTATTGCTCATATCTTAGTCTATAGTAATGGCTTTCAGAAAATTTTTGGTGACTACCTAGAAAAACTATTCATCTAACTTTGTACATTATCAGATTATGAAATTAATTAATAATTAGTACTTTTTTTAATTTACTACGACATTACAGTAGTGTAGGTTAGATTTGATTATAGGGGAACAAGTGTACCTACGTCATTATAAAATAATAATAATGCATTTTACAATATAAAAATTGTTTATTTAATCATATAAACATAACAAAAATCAATACTTACAATGGTTATATTATTTTAGACCTCTATGTGGTTACTTAAAGATAATTTGAGTCTTAATAATCACAATCCTTACTAAATGCGTACCTACTAAAACTTTTATTATCGCAATGATTTACATCAATATAGGAAAATTTAACATCTGGCTGTTGTTGTTGTTTCCTGGCGTATCTTCTTAGTGTCATCAAAGGCACATCATAAAGTTTTGCAGTTCCTTTGATAGTATTTCCTTTCAAAATCTCTTTAACCGCTAATTCAAGTTTTGTTTTGTCTATGGGTATGGTTTCTTAGCGCCCTCTTTATACGTAATATACGTTAATATTTTTCTTCCATCTAAAACAAGTAAAAATACTGAGCTATCTATACCTAACCAAATATAGGGGACACTTGATCCCGGGATCAACTCTTTCTTGAATCTTTTTCTTGAATCGCTCTTTAAAATATATAATGGGAATAAAATAGACGAGGACATAAAGAGCAGAAACGGATAAGAATGTTCTGTAGATCTAAAAAATGCCTGCGTTATTTAACTTTGAACAAAATTATTGATGCTTGAATCCTAATGGGGGAAGTATATTGTTCTAACATTTAGTGGCCTGGTAGCGGAAGCTGCCCCTGAATGCAGCTGTTTTGTGTCGATTAGTTAGTATTGGGGGCCGACATGATCTCGCATTATGCTGGGTGTTGAATTTTATCTTAGAGTGGAGATACTCAGGGATCCCGTGTCTTATAACTCCGAATAATAAACTAGCAAGATGTAGTTGCCTTCGCGAGTCCATATTTAACACAGAGGCCTTGTTAAAGTATGGCGTAATGCGACTACGATGTGGAATATAAAAACATAATCGGCAGCATGCATTTTGGACACGTTGAATTAATCGCCGAGTTCTCTCCTATGAGCGAGGCCCATAGACAACATCCCCGTAATTGAGCCGTGATAAAACCAGAGCTTGACACAACCTAATACGAACATTTTCTGAAAAAAAAAAAAATTCTTACCCTATACAAAACCTTCAAACAAAAGAAGCAGTTTCTGAAGACCTCCAACACGTGTTTCTCGAAATGAAGTTCGTCATTCATTACTACGCCCAGGTTTTTCGCCTCATCAACTCTTTCCACAGCTGAACCTAGCAATGTTATTTATTTAATTTTCAACCATATCTCAAACAACACTTCAACTTTCCAACATATAGGTATTATGGACGGGTATTTTCAACATATGCTGTGAACTTTCTTCGGCCAAACCCCCAAAACGATATGGAATGATACAATGAAGAAAAAACAAATATCGAACTGTCAAAGCCACAATTGGGTTGTCCTTTATCTATCCAACCTGAAAAAGATATCTAATTATTCGAATATAAACCATATCAATAAGTATTTAAACAAATGTTGAATTTTCCTACTCTAGTATCGCCATCAAGGTCCCAGGGGGATCCCTATACTAAACAAGAACAAGCACCAGAACAATGTGATGAAAGTATTGCTTTCTGCCTAAAACAGATTATATTATATGCTTCTTATCTATGTTTGTTTATATCGTAATTATTCGTAAATAATAGGCTACTAATATACCTACAAGTTGTTTACATTTCAATGTCTACTCACTTCACAACATGAACCATGTGATATGTAGGTACATTATTAACCAACCAATGCAGTGTTTGTGTGTTTGACCACCGGCTCAGACGTATCGACAAGTGATTATACGCAGATAACAATGAAGCTGTTACTAGCACTAACATTCTGCTTGTTGGCCCTCATTTCTGTAGAATGTAAAGATCTGGTAGTGGGCACGAGCTACCAAAACCGATTGATTTGGCAACAGAAAGCCGAATACAACGCAATACCGCTGAAGAAGAGAGTTAAGGAAGTATTCTTTTCAGACCCCGGACAGCAAATTATTAAGGTATGTGTTTATAAATATATTTTCAAACGGCCCAGAAATGTATTTTAATTATTATAACATCCTATTCAAATAAAAAAAGTCATAAATATATTGAGAATTATGCTTTTCAATTTTAGTTAAGATTTCTCGGATTAAGTTAAAATGTAGTGAAAGTGGCTTGAGTGAAATAAAAGTATAAATTCTTTAAATATTTAAGCTTAGTAACAGGAATAATGGTTACTAAAATTTAGGTTACACTCTACTATTAAAAGACATATTATTAATAAGTTAATATCTCTTTTAATAGTCCCCGCAGGGTGATACTCTGTGCAAAAGTCTAGGTCTTAATATCATTACGACACTCTACTTGAGGTCTGTCTGCCTACTCTCGTCGACATTTGACCTACTTATCGTGTTTATGAGATAATTTTCACAGAATATGTACGAGTATGTAAGTGGAGAATTATTGGGGCTTTCCAATTAAATTTTAATTTAATTACTCACTCACTGCTCATATTGCAGATAATTAATCATTTCAAAATGTTGAAGGCGAAAAACCACTTGATATTGAATTATAATTAAGTAGGTACTCGTATACATAAAATATTTTGTTTAAATAGAAAATTTGGTATTACTAACTTACTAATGAAAATACACAAAATGTACTTATTGTCTTCAAGTTACTCACAAACAGTTCAGAAATTTACTAAATACCTAATGAATAGCTCTTAAAAAAAGTTCAAATATTTATTTGGGGAATGTAATTTCAACATAACTGTTCCTTAGGGAGAAGAAGGCTTCCTAGAAGGCTACCTTTGAAGTTTTCCTTTTATTTAATTTTTGTTTGCGTTCTCAGGGTATAATCGCCCGAGACTTGGACAATACTGACGCCCTAGCCACCATCACCGCCGGAGGTCTGGGTTTCTCATACGCTAACATCAGGCTCAAAAGTGATCGAGGATCAGGGTTGAACTACCAGATCGAGATTTATATTTAAGATAAACAAACAATTTTTTAGTTCAGTACTCGTATAAGTAATCAGTACAATTATTATGATATAGCTTTACTACGTATACGTAGAATTTGTTGATAAGAATAACTGGGTTAGTAGAAATACTTACAAAGAATCTGCCTTATATTATATATTCGTGTAATTTAGATATAACATTTTGAAAATAATTTTTTTGATAATTCCCTTAGTCTTCAAATTTTTTAGGCAAACGTTTGTTACAAAATCCAACAAAATTTTTCTGAAGTAAATAATTTAAGTATACTTCTATGGGTATGAAATTTGTAATTGAGTAATGCTTGTTATTATATAGATAATTGTTTCAGTATTTTTTCTTTTTGTGTTGTTACGGCAGTAGTAAAAAAAATACATTATTTCATTCTTAGACCATTTTCGAACCATACTTACAGGAAACAATATAAGGATAATGTATTGCGGACCTCGTTTCTTCTTACCTTGAGTTTGAATCAACAGGAAAATACTAATTGTGCCTGTACACTCGGCTGCCAAAGATGGCGTTTTGTCGGAGTTTTCACTGGTTCATTTATTGTGTGGTGTCAGCTTCGATGTGTGGTCCACCGATCCTCTAAAGTCATTGTTATTCAGGCGAGTCACAAAGACAAGTCAATATCAATTCATATCTGTAATCTTCTCAGCAATTTAATATGCTGAGAAGATTACAGATATGAAATCTCAAAATAACTTTATTTTGTAAAAGAAAGAAAGAAATAAATATAATTTATCGTGAAACCACAGTTTTCATACAACATACAAAATTTTACTACAATAATTATGTGAATTCCAAAATAGGTCCTGTCTCAGTGATACGCTGAATGATAATACCCACGCAATCATTATTTTTATTTTAGTACCGAGTGTGTTAACTACTTGAGCATTCTTATCTCAAAGGTGACTGACATAGATTGTGAACATGCCTAATTCGCTCAATAAATAAAATATTGAACAAGTTTGAAATAATGATGAACCCAGCCAATTCGTACGAGTACCATTTAAGTAACGTTACGTGTAAATTAATTCTGAAAGCACCAACATGTTCTGAAAAAAAATGATGGTTAATAACGACAAATCTGTATGTGAGATGAAAAGAGGTTTTTGGCCATTACTGATGAACCTTCCCTATTATCATAAAATTGCATTATATTGTCGTCCAAACCTATTTGTACGTAAGCGGTTTATTCGAATAAACTTAATAAAACATACCTAATAAGAGAGAACTTTAAAGTCTTTTCAAGACTGTTGGCTCTATCTACCCCGCAAGGGATATGGACGTGTTAATATGTAGGTATGTATGTAAGAAGGAAATTTCGTGTGGTTTCCGTCATTTTAGAATAAAACCACTACAACACATATCTTTCCCATCGATGACGTAAAAGGCGACTAAAGGATAGGCTTATAAACTTGGGATTCCACTTGTAGGCGATGGCTAGCAACATTTCACTATTAGAATTTTAATTCCACCATAAAGTGCCAGTTGCGCCTGCGGCCTTTCTGTTTTTTCTGAATGATACCTCTGAAGACTGTTGGCTCAGTACCTATACCCCGCAAGGGATATAACCGTAACTTTATATGTATAAATGATATAGAAAGAACTTGATACATGCCTAAACTATGTGCGTAATGTAGTTAAAATATACTTACATAAAACTTTTGTGCCCAACATTTATGTCATTCAAAAGGAGAAACGTTGCATTTTATGGTTTTTGCGATACGCATTAGTCAGGAGTATTTAGAAATTGATAAAAATAAAAAGAGTCAGTTCTTTATTCGTAAGTAGGCAAGTTAAACATCTTCTGACCACAGAAAAGCTAAATAAACTTTGCTATTTAGATATTCTACGAAATAAAACAGTAGAAAATAATTGGATTGTAGTCATTAAATATAATCATACCCGTACAAAACTAACTTAGGGCGTATTAATTACACCTAACAACCAACCATTAGGAGAAATAATTATTAAATGTAAAACTAGTTTTCTCAACATAAAAAATACTTATTACTTTAATAATACATTATGCAACAAATAAAATATTCAGTAGGTATTCATAATACTGAATATTTTATTTGTTTCACGTAACTTTTTTTTTCATATTCCTAAGTAGTTGTTGCCCGCAATTCTGTTTGCGTGTAATTAGAAATACGAAAGTCAAGGTTATAACATTTATTCAAATTTATGTACATACTAGCCGTGCCCGCGACTTCGTCCACGTGGAATAGTTTTTGGGGCATCATTGAAGCCCTCAAGGATGAATAATTTTACCTGTTTTTTTCACATATTCCATTATTTCTTTGCTCCTTATAATTGCAGCGTGGTGTTATATAGCCTAAAGCCTTCCTCGATAAACGGTCTATTCGACGCAAAAAGAATTTTTCAATACGAAACAGTAGTTCCTGAGATTAGCGCATTCAAACAAACAAACTCTTCAGCTTTATAATATTATTATAGATGTTATTAGGTATAATGCTGTCGAACAATGATAAATCACTTTGAATTTTAAATTTCGTAACTTATTTGCAGGCAAACTCATGCCTTGAGTTCATTCAAATGACGATAACTTTTTTCTAGTGAACCGATTTTGATGAAACTTTAAATGTTTGTTTGAGTTAAAACAAAGCAATTTATGAAAGTTTTAAGTAAATCGGTTCAGTTCTTTCGGAGATAAGCGTGATCATACGTACAGACAGACAGACAAAAAAATAAATAAATTTTTTTTTGCTTTCTATTATTCATTCTAAGTGTCCCTCTATCCATTTCAAAAATTCAATTTAAAATATTTTTTACAAAGGGACCAGCTACTCTGTAATAATGTTTTATTATGGTCTGGTCCCTTTGGCTTCTATATCACGTGGTTAAGATCTTCAATTATTATACGCTAACAGAAAATGCTTATCAAGTTGAACAACTTTTATTGAGACGTCTACCATAATTCGAATGATTTAGCTAGTCTATAATGGTACTCCATCAGGTGTTCCAGTTCTCGATTTTTATACGCTTACAGAAAATGCTCATCAGGTTGAACAGCTTTTTTTCGTTTAGCTGAGTTGTAATGGTTCGATATCAGCTGTTCCAGATTCCAAAATAAATTATACCCTATATGTTGGCCAGGCATATTGAACAACAAAAAAAGTTTCATTCAAATCCGTTCAGTAATTCCAGAGATTCGCGTGTACAAACAAACATACAAACAGACAGATTTCAAATTCATGCTCGGTTACTATTCCTTCATCGTTATAAATTATTTTTTTCAAAATATAGTCAATGTTCGGCCATTTTTTTTACTGCTTCATTATAGATATGTATTGATTATATTTCTCTGCGTAGGAACACTTATTTTAAAGTAATTTTTTGCTATGCAGCTATCTCTAGAGTGACAACGACTACTTATTTAGATAAATAAATTATTTACGCAACATTGAAAAATTCTGAACGTTTACTTTTCTTCACAATTTGCTATTAAATAAACCCGTGGTAGAGAGTTGCCTCACGTTTGTAGGTATTTCACGTAAATTAAATATTGCGGGAGTGTAATCGACTACCTTAGAATTTTGCACTCCACGAGATTATTACATTCGCCGTTGACGCTCGCTATGTGACTTTAATTTCCTGACGTGGAAATTACACCAAGCAATGAAAGAGAACATGATGGCATAACTTTTGAATTTGGTTTATATCACAATATCTCATTAAGTAAACAAATTTTGCGCCTGGCGGGGAGATTACAATGTTGAAAGGAGATTTTAGCCACGGTTGTCCTTAATACTTAGGACAAAAGTAGGTAAAAAAGTTGACTTAAATGTGAAAACAAAATATTTAAATATTTAACAGCAGAGCTATATGTCGGAAGAGGAGTATTTTGGAGATAAAAAGACTTTTTAAAAGGAATAAGCATACTCAGCTTTAACTTATTCACATTTGGGACATATCCTACTGGGCCGTTAGTTAAAATGGCATCGTTTTGTTACGGGCTTAGTAAGTACTGTAGTTAGCGGCACTGGTATTTGGACAAAGCTGCGGAAGTTAAATGAAGTTCAGTGTAATTACTCTAAGAGGCGGTTAAGGCGGCACTTGGCGGCCCGAGCGATTCTCATAACTACTGTATTTAGATAAGCGTCATAACTCCTACAAGTTGTTACGGCTATGTCGCGGAATAGAATTTTTAGGAATCTTTAGGTCTGATATGCCTGATTTTTTAAAATATCAGAATCCTTTGGTTCAATATATTCCACCTACAGACTAGTTCGCTTGAGAGTTAGTTACAGTGTTTATAGTAAACGCTATTTTACCGAGAATATCTCAAGTGGCCTATAATATAGATAGGCAATTTCATTTGCTCGAGTTTAATAGAGTTCCTATAGCGGTAGGGAAAATAAGTCAACGCAAAATGTAGGGAATGTTAGACATAACCGCTTTCTTTTTTTAATTCATTGAAACAGAGAATACTGAAAGAATAAAAATTGGTCTGTCTGTGTGAAGGACTGCTCCTAAAACTAAACAGCGAGGAATTCGTAGATAATTTTCTTAATAACGTAGTAAACCCAAACAGAAGTTATCGATAAGTCATACAGAAATTCTAATCCAAGCTCCTGACGCCAATCCAAATGTTGACGGATTTGGAGTCAGAAGGCGCTGGGACGTGCGGATTGCAATCTAGCGTGAGCACTGCACCCCGCAGTCACCGGCCCTCCCCGCCCTCCCCCTGCCGCTCTCGGCTCATTATGCAGACTCAGAGAGGGAGCCCTGGCACGCGCCAATCACGTGGAGTCGCTACGATATTGCTGTTGCATAAGGATCGAGACGGATCAGTCGAAGTTATAAAAAATGAACTTCAATTTCTATTTCATCCAAACCAATCGGAAAATCATATAAAGTTTAAATTGTGAAAATCAAACCGACGTAAAACAGAAACAACATTAGGATTTTTTAATGAGAATATTTTTCTCTCTCAATTTTGCGTAAGTATTCCGGTTGGACCTATGCAACCCTGACAAAACAGGACTCTTTATGACAATACTGAGTGGTATTTTAAAAATCATCTAATTACGTAACTGAAATTAAAATTAGATAAAATCTTTTCGTTATTTAGTCTTAAGATTAAATGTCAAGGCAAGACAAAATTAATTTTTTACAATGGTTACACATTTGGATAACATTGTAAACGGAGGTTTCTTACTTTTCTTATAAAATGGAACTCGTCAATCTATTCGTTGCTCCTCGGAATGTATGCCGTGTACCGCATCTGATAGGCAGTTTCCGCTTTTGAATTGTCAGCGGATGCGGGAATTTTATAAAACTGAGCGTACAAGAACAAAACTTAACAGAGCGGCACGGTAAGTTTCTTTTTTATTTTCTCAATACCTGTATAAAAGGAAATGAGTGATTGTGTCGTGTGGTTCTCGGTACTTTGGAAAGGAAGCTTCTTATCTCTTTCCATAGATGTTTTACAAGGAAATTATGGGCATAAACACTTAACAAATAACTAGGTAGTGTAAAAACATGATCGAAACAGGTAAAGGTATATTTTAGGTGAACTGAAGAAGGTCACGGGCGTCAATGGAAAGACGCTTCCTTCATGAGAAAACTTACCTAAATCCCGGTAATTTCGGTAAAAGTGTACATATAATTATGTTCTAAATGTTTTTTTTAATAGCTAATCGCAATCTTTTTAGCATTGTGACTATTGGCTCTGTCTTCTTCGTAAGGTATTAGAACATGATATGTGTAGGTAAATATGTATTTAATTTTTAAAGCTTGTTTAGTCATAACGCTAATCTAAACATCTTTATTTAGTGATTCATTCTGCACATTTCTAAGATATGGTTTGGCCTTCATCGTTAGAGCTTGTTTGACATTGAAAACTGGTATAACTTCATTCAGTGGGTTTCCGTTTATTAGACAAGTACTGACTTGTTCGGTCGTGTCTGTGAACGTTATCATAAATGAGATGGTTCACGCATTTTCAGTAATAGGTAAATAGCTATGTAGTTGTACAAGTTACCCAAATCAATTCAGGTTTAACTTTAACGTATACTCTTAATTCGATATTGCAATAACTAAAGAAAAGTAGACAGGATTTTGGTTTGTGACGGGCGGTTCATAAATGGAGATGCTCTTCTAAGTGATAAAATTCAAGTATGAATAAATGTTAAAAGAAAATAAATAGGACATCCAAATGACACTATAAAGTTAATGAAGGTACCCTACCTATACCGCTGAAGTATTTAGAATCACCCTCAAAAATCTCCACATGTTGTTACGAATAATACTTAGTTAAAATAGTCACAGTTTCAAGCTTTGGGAATGTCGTGTCGGGGCCAAAACACAATTTGCCCAAATATTTTTAATATGTTACTTTAGTATGTGAATTGTGAAGTAAGCATTGCGGCGTTAGTTGGTTCAATGCTGCACGAATTTTCTGCAAACAGAGCAGTGTTTAGTTTCCCAATTTGTCGTGTGTGGCCGTGATACTGTTGTATAAGAAGAGTTGCCTGAAATAGAGTAAATTTTTATACAACTCAATTTTGCTTTCATTTACAACTCTTACATTGTTTTTTTGAAGAATTATTAGCAAATAAAATATATATATATATATATTTAAATACTTAAATACATTTCATGACCAGTGAAACAAATTTATCCCATGGAATGAAACACTGGAAATTGGTATCTAATATTAGGAAACTAGATGTAGGAAAGGTGAAGGATCATAGTCAATGCGCACCCGGGCTTTTCTGTAGATAGGTATACTATCTAACTATAAGCCAATAAATTTGCTGTTTTCTACGAATGTATTATTTAAACGTCATCACCATTATCTAGGAAACTTCAAAATAGAAAACCATACATTGGTAGACTTTTTAGCAGGACACCTAACGGAACATCTCAAGAAAAAAATACAACATCCATGTCGACTGTTACAACATCCATGGGAAAGAGATGGAGTGGTCCTATTCTTTTTTGTATTGGTGCCGGGAACCACACGGCACGGCAGTTTGTGCTATGATATTTCTTAATAAATAGATTGGTTCCACTGGGAACAACACACAGTATCGACGAATTTCTACCAAGTAGGTATTATTAATCCCCTCGAGGTGAGAAAATTTAAAGTTCACGGAACGGTGTTCAGCTGTTCACGTATGTCATTAAATACAGGCACTCAGGGCACTCTCACACAGGAAAATGCAAATGGGCAGCGCCATTCGACGGCGGGCGGGGCCGAGTTAGTCCATGCTTTTTAATTTACCGAGTGCCGCCATTATCCGTCGTTATCGCACCAGTTGCCCTGCTATCTGAAATACGTAGGGTGCTCTAAAATTGCCCTCTTATTCCAGTAATCTTCGACGCTTCGATTTCGAAGGCAGGTGTGCAGTTAATGAATAATTGCTTATTTTTTCATAAAACCGTCACTATTTTAATTATACTCAATATCATGATCCTGGTGTTGGTACACTTTGTGACCTCGCTTTTCTGAAGAGTAGGCAGGAGTCATTTATGACCATGATCTTGGAGTGGGAGGACCAGGTTTTTACACTAAGCGACGAAAAGAGTTATGATGATTTCAATAATATATTTAAAATAATTGAAAATATTTGCGCCGTGTGGTTCGGCACCTTAAACTAGGATCACTCCATCTAATTCCTATGGATGTTGGCGACCTACGGAGTAGGCGCACATTCATCTAGTGCTAGCTTCCATGTACTGGTAACGAAGAAAAACATTGTTTTTATATCATTGAATTATTGCAATACCCAATAGCTTATTCCATTAATAATTAATAGGCAAACAGCTGAACGTGACCTTCTTATAGGTACCAATAGCTAGGAAGAAAAAGATTACCACATAGATAAAACAAGAAAATCCAATTATATTACTACATACGCGTATATTCGCTATGATTATAATACGTACAACTTAATACCTAATAGATAGGATAGTATTTTTAATTAATTACATAAATAATTATTTTGATTAAGATTCTAATTAGAACTTCATTTATTATTATACCTTATTATTATAGTTGTTTATACCTATAATATTGTGCTTAATGCCTTCAACAACAGACCTAATACACAGGCTTAACTGTGGTTCTAGTTTACCAATACGCTTTAGTAATTATTGCCACAACAATTTTGTAGGGTGTACGCTTAAAATGTTCATTTAAAATTCAAGTGATATCTACATGGACACATTTTAAGCATTAAATTAACTATGTATTTTATAAACATAATTTACTGTAATAGATTTTATCGTAATGTGTTCTATTCTACTTAGTTACAATATGACTATCATTATAAATTCAAGTGTTAATTTTAAATAACTTAGCAAGGGTTAAACTTACTTCTTGGGATGCGTTATTATAAATTATTTTTTATAAGACATATACAAACATATGATCACGTCTTTATCATTTACGGAGTATACAGATCCAACAGTATTGAAAAGACCTAAATGCCTCTCTTAAATGTATTGAATTTAAATTCAACAAGTAAAAAAAGGAAAAAAGACAAACCCCAAATATATTAGCCCATCTTCGATTGACTTTTGATTTTTTGTTGATTGATTGAAGAGAAACAGCTAGCACACATTTTGTCTTTTCTTCGCTACCAGACCAGGATGGTAACTTGCACTAGATGCTCCTATTCTCTAAGTCGCTTTTTTAGACATCCATGGGAAAGAGATGTCTTATTTTTAGGGCCGGAAACCACACGGCACTCATTGAATGAATTAGTATAACCTTCAAGAATGGTAACAATTGAATGTTTTGCGCAGAAAGACTGTCGGACAATGACCGCCGGAACTAGCTCATAATCATTAAATTGGGACGCTCGTTTCTGTTAATTGCTGGTGCTACGCTCATTACGAAGCCTGAGAAAAATATTAGACTATTTCTTCATTAAACTAGTAGAAACAAGTGGTAGAACTAATGGAATGCTACTGGCACCGACCCAAGCCTAGAGTTCAGTTGTTTGATCTAAGAGACGAATTTCAAAACAAAAACGAAGAGGTGCTATGTTAGTACTTTTACAATCCCTGCGGCGCTTCATGCAAACAAAGAGCGAACACTAACACTCTTTTTTAGCTTTTTTTTTTTATTTTTGCATAGACAGAAAGCAACAGACGTGACTTGCATTCGGAATAAGAGTTCATTATTTTTAAATAAAGCGTTTTCCTAACACCGATTGATTTTTATATCAATAGACGGGTACATAGATCTATCTTAAGGTTGCGCTGAATAAATGAAGTGTAGAAACGTAATGCTTAGTATAGAGACTATGTCTAATATCTATACATTCATTAAATCACGCTCTACATTATTTATAGTACATATTTTCTTCTTTTGCGGAAATTTCTAAAAACCTATTCTGAGTAAACGCCGGTGCCTTTATCTTTTCTGTATGCCAAATGTCGGTGAAATTTGTTCAGTGGTATCGGCCGTGCGTTGATAGAAATGTCAATCATCTTTTACTACCCAGTCACCCTTATAGAAAAAAAATAGTACGAAGCAGTATAACATCTTATAAAATAATAAAAAGATTTTCCTTTAAAAATTGTAATCTCGTTCCTAGATTGAAAATGATAAATGAAAAAAAAATATGCCTAATTTGTGTTATTAGACAAACACTTAGAATTAGATAAGATCAAACGCAGTCAAGACTAAAATAATTTCATCTAAATGACCGTCAGTGCTTACATTAGTATAAGATACTGACCAATTCTGTGATTTTAGTGCACTATGTAGCCGCGAGTTTTTATTTTCTTTTAAAGGCATCCTGTTTTTGTTTTCAAAGTTTATGTTACGGCAGCCATCGTTTGCATTCTGCTGCACCGAACAGATGTTATGGTATTGTAGTTTTGAAATCATACATCTGTCGAGTGAAATGTATGAGAATAAGAACAAATATTATTTCAAAGATTTCAATGAGATCTTAAACGTTGGTTTGTGTACATAATTATGAATGTGAAAATAAATATTACGGTATAGGGGATTTTTCGTACATTTGTTCAATTTGCGTTTTAATAAATATTATGGTACTATTTAGGTACACTCGTACGGAGTGGCTTTATAAACAACATTTTTTTTTCTAAATTACATATTTACATGGTACCTTCACAGAAGAGCTTCGGTCGTCCAAACGTTTTCAAAAGGTGATGAAAGAAGCCGGTATCACAGAGCAGCACAGGTTCAAATCCTATACAGCGGTCATGAAATTATAGGTAATCTCTTTTATGTTTTGTCTCATTCGTTTGAGTGAACGAAAACACGAAGAAACCTGCACATTCGGGCAACTGACGGTGTAGCCAAAATTTCCCTGCAAAGGTAGCAAAAGTCCATCCAGGATCACCATCAGCTATCATATCTATAAACTTTAAAAAGGGTGTAATGACAATATTTAACCTAAAATATCTACTTATCATAGAGACAATTTTCAACAAAGATCGCTCATTGACAATTAAAGTACGCGCATAATTCTTTTAGCTGGCCTTTTACAGCTGCCCGAGGCATATGGTGTTATTTGACTTAATTATAAAGCTCGAAGCCCTATAAGGGATACTGCAAGGTAGTCACGCGTCGCTATGCCACCAACCAGGTGTCGCGGGAGACAACAGCTGACGGCGCACATGGCCGTGTGCCAGCCGCGTGCCAATACCTGTTCGGTAATTGCACATGTTTACCATAGACCCTATAGGGGTAGAACCGCTTTTGTTTTAACACGAGAACGCATTTCAAAGTACGTTATCGGCATTATTAATAAATATAGGGCTATTAGGTTTCAAGATTTAAATTAAAGAGTGTCCGCTTCTCTGCCTGTGTAATATGAAATATCTCGTAAATTTTTGTCCCCACGGGAATTTTGGGAAATCCAGCCTTAGTACTTTCTTAGCCGAAAAAAACACCTATGTGCTCTTTAAAAGTCTTATTCATATAGTGCAGCTTCTCAATCAAAATAAGAAAATTATCGACCATCATCGTATATAGTTATGTTAACTATTGAAGCTTTTGCACCGACCAGGTATTCAGGTTAAACAATTCTCTTAGACTTTTCAGCCACAAAGTTCTCACTTTCCTGGTTTACCTACGTAGTAAGCTACGTCTAATTAATACCTAAATTTATTATGTGATTCGCCTTATCAGCAAATTGTTAAACTTATTTTTACGTTACGAGCTTGCATGAAGAGAGTTATGAATGTGGATGAAGCGAAGGAAGTATGCAGAGATCGTGGCAAGTGGAAAGAGGTAGTCTCTGTCTACCCCTCCGGGAAAGCGGTGTGATTTTATGTATGTATTTTTACGTGTCTAAAAATGTTTTACGTTTACTTATTAATTTTACTTAACGATTTTTAGATTTTCTAATAACTGTATGGATTGGTTTATCAAGATTTATTAAAAATACACTTATTTGTTTTTATTTATGTATAGATACTTGTAGTTTCTCTTATTGTAGTGTTATTATTTCGTCTATAATATAATTGCTAAATTAATTCAAATAAACTTAGGTAATATTTGTATGTAATTTATTTTTGTTATTTCTACCATTTGCCAATTCATCGTACGCTACCGTGTTTTTGTATTATTGTTTGCCTGTGCCTTATCTTAATCGGTGAAAAAGAATTGCTGTGCGTGTGCGTGTAAACGCGAAATTGTCGTCGTCAATTTAAAATCCCACTATCCATTGAAAGAAGTTATGAATGAAACCGTCGTATTCATTGTACTACATCCTGTGTTATTGTCAGCTCGTATACCTGCTTTCCTTTTAAGTCTATAATTAGTCACTACCTGACGTGACGGCGGCGGGTCCGACGTGAGCACTACAAAAATATATTGTACGGTCTAACAATTGAAAAGATTTGCGTGCCGCAGTCGTGCCGGCATTGAATCCCCACATTGTGTATCGAAACTAGCGCCCTGTCGCAGTCACCCCGCCGCCACCAGCTCAGGTATTTATGAATGAACGTGATGCCTCAGTGAGAGGAATATTGGACCGGCGACCACGGCAGGTAGAAAATTACACTTTTGGAATTCTTTCAACAGTTGACTCGGAGAGGGGACTCGACTGGCGGCCGGCCGACGTGCAGCCGCAGAGCGGGGCGAAGGGCGCCCGCACCCCCGCACGCATGCGTTCAGCTCTTTGTATTGAAAAGACGATACCTCTCTCTCAGTTCGTAAACTGCCGTGGCAGACTCGCATCGTGTCGCGATGTTCGCCTGCACAACTTTCTCGATTAGTGATGTGATTCGATACAGAAACATAGACGTGACGCTCTGTTGAAAATTGGATTTTGTGATTAGTGACTTCATGGATTTAAAGGATTCAGTGTGAACTTCGCACAGTGATAGATAATGTGAATTATGAAATTTGAAACACTTAGCAAAATGAGGTGGCTTTTTATTGTAATAACTGTGACAGTGTGGCAAACAACTTTGGCTGCTCTGGCGCCTCCTGGAGCATGTCCAGTTGTGTGTGAGTGTATATGGAAAGCAGGCAAGCAAGCTGCGGAGTGCATTAAACGTGCTCTCATCACCGTGCCTGAGAAGGTGGATCCTGCAACACAAATATTGGATCTCTCTGGCAATAATCTGCAGATACTTCCTCAAGAAGTTTTTATTCGTGTTGGACTTGTAAATTTACAAAAAATATATTTAAGAAATTGTAGTATAGGTCAAATAGATGAACGAGCATTCAAAGATCTTACCAATCTAGTGGAATTAGATCTAAGTCAAAATTTACTTACCCAAATCCCTATGGCTACATTTAAGCATGTCCCCTTTCTAAGAGACCTAATACTGGCTCAAAATCCAATACGTATCATACATTCAGATTCCTTAACAAATCTTGGAAGCCTGGTAAAACTTGATTTATCCCGATGTGAAATACGGGAAATCGCCCCTAACGCATTTAGAAATGTTCAAGCTTTAGTATCTCTAAAACTGAATGAAAACCAACTTAGAGACCTGCCTTTATTATCATTGGAAAAATTGCAGAACCTGAAAACGATTGATTTTTCTGATAATCCGCTAGTATGTGACTGCCGTCTGAGAAATCTAAAAATCTGGCTATTAGAAAAAAATCTGACTCCAACTTCGACTTGTTCAGGTCCAGCTCGGTTAGCTAATCGCAAGTTTGCAGAGTTATCAATCGAGGAATTTGCATGTAAACCTGAAATCTTACCTGTGAGCAGATACATCGAGGCTGAAGTAGGATCAAATGCAACAATTGTTTGTAAAACAGAAGCTATACCGAGTGCAAACATAACTTGGTATTGGAATGGCCATTTACTTTTAAATGGAAGTATTTTTAATTCACACCAAAAGGTATATATCTTTGAAGATGGTGACGTTAAAAAGAAATCTTCATTAGTTCTTACAAATACACAAGATACCGATTCAACTGAGTTTTATTGTGTCGCACAAAATAGAGGTGGCAATACCGAAGTTAACTTTACTGTTCATGTTACGCAAGTTGCTGTGGGAATGGCGTCTTTGGGGAGCGCTCAAATAGCAAGCCTGGGAGTGGCATTGTTTTTAATTTTTGTTGTCATTACCTTGGCGCTCCTTGTTACATTTATAAGATTCCGCCCAGCACCCGTCTGCGAAAGTAAGGCCCCGAACACTTTAGATAGAGTCGTATCTGGTAATGAAGTGCATCCTACAGCTGATGATAGACCCCATGTAGCAGTGCTTGCAGATAGGCAAGATTCTTCAAGCTATCTAGATCCGAAGTGCAATCCAGTATCTAAACCACCACGAGTTAATGATATACCATATTCAACATACCATTATGAAGGACGGGGAAGTGTTGTTACCCATGGAGGTATGATCGTGTCACCAACAGTATCTGCAACAATCGATCCTGATCTTATCAATGACACAAGACCAGAAAGTGCTCCTCGACCAGAGAGCGGTGAGTACGCACGTGAAGCTTCTGATTCGTTATACCCGTCAGGTATGTGGGAACACATGAAAATGAATCAAACAGGCCAGCTGTCACACGCTGTCAGTTCAGCAATCCCTGCATTTTATACTGACCGAACGCCCATTATAGAAAATTATAGTGTTGATGGCTCACAAGAAAATCTAGGATTTACAAGTCGAACATTTCCTAGATCTCACATATCTGCCACGTCGGTGCAGGCAACTCCGGCAGAAGGACCATATCCTGCAGACTATGGCCTCCCAGTGGGTGCTCGCACTTTGCGCGTGTGGCAGCGAGCGCCACCTGTACTACCTCCAGTGTCGTCCCTTAAACGTGTCCTAACGATTACAAGGCCCATAGGCGATGACAGCTTCCAGGATGGCTGTGCAACAGATGTTTAAACTGTTCATAAATAGTTGCTACATATCTTAACGATGTCACACTGTATATTATAGATATTTTAAATTAAGAAGCATTTATACGTACGATTATATATTACGTAGGTATATAATATATACCTACACGGGTTGTTAGTATAGTATTTTTTGTATTATATTATTTATTTAGGTAGTTATTGGATGGAAGGTTTAACTGGACCGAATTGTGAAGAGTCCGCGACTGATTAGTTTGAAGAATGTAAGTGTAAGTTGTATAAGATACGGAATGGTATTATAAATGATCGCCAAATTATTGTAATAATGATTAAAATTATTGTTGATTTGTTCACATATAGGTGTTATAATTATAATAGTATGAGTATTTACAGTGTAAGCCACGTGTTAATATACTATCCAACGATGTTCAACTCCCTTCAAAATTGTACAAGTAATTAACATACTTAATAATGTAATATACGATCGATGTTACTTATTGTACTAAACTGGATGTTAAATTTATGTTTTGAAAAAAATAAAAATGAGAAGTAAATAGACAGAAGACAAATAAAAACGGCGATTGTGAAATCTAATGTTTTGTTTTTGTTAAAACTGAGGTACTTACGACCCTACAAAATGTGGCTTACCTGAAGCAACAAAGATTTCAACGCAACTGAGTCTTCAACTTTAGTTACAAATATGATGATGCTAAAAGATGAATTAAGAATAGATTCAAATAAATGTTGCTCGGTTAATCATGAAATATTTAGATATATACACGATAATAATATTCAGTGTTTGCAATATAGTTCATATACCTATAAGAGCTTCTTCAAAAAATAATCCTAGTCTGACAGTGCATTTTTCAAATCAAATATTTTTAGGGTAGCTATGAATTGCCCAAAGTTTTCACTTGAATTATGCTCTTTGAACAAACAAATGAAGCCTGTATAATAGGAAGCCTGTTACAAAAGGAGTGGGTAAGTAGTCTTTAATAATTTAATATGCGACATCAAACAGTTATTCAAGAGTTATTTATATCTATTATCATTATAATCACTGACCTATATCCTACTCAAAAAGCCACCAATATTGGTTATCAGACTGAGTGGCAATTTATGCCACTCACAGAGAGCATTTAATTGAAAAATACTTAATATTATTATGATTACATTACTTTGTCATAAATTTAAATTAGAAATATGTATAAAATCATTTTATACATAAGTTGGGATAATAATAATGGGTTAATCTCTCACTTTATTAGGACAAAATAATTTTAAACGAAATAGCAAACAACTTACGTATTAATTAACGCTTAATAAGGTGTTATTGCGTTTAACGTCTTCTTAAATCTACCAAAAACCTAGATAAAATGAATGGATTTTTATGAACATAACAGGATCAAAGGAAGAATGATACACAAATATTCGTAGAATTCATCGTTAAAGCTCAACCATTGTGAATGAGCCAGCCGAGGCTCGACATAAAAAAGGCACCTTCCAACAGACCGGTGAAAAACCGGTTAGCGTTGTCTCATTTCCGTTCAATTCAATGGTTTTTTTTTTAAGAAAAAAATACCACCGAGTTCAATGCCGGCCGTACCTTTGAAACTTATAAACTAGTGAATTTATTTGTCACTTATTGTTCATCATAACAGTTTTGTACTTACATTGAGTTCGTTTGTCCAATATAGCACAATATCCTAGTTTGGTTAAATATATTATCGTTATCAGTGGGAGATAAATTACACCAAAGTTCAGGATTAACTAAAGGGGAAAAAATACTTATTTGAGTACATGGGATGAAAAAATGTAAAAAGAAAAGAGATTGATAAGTTTAATATCTTCTTTTATCCTTTTTTACTTTACGATTATAAGACAATGTATCAATTATATTATTTATTGGAAACTTAAACTTCAACAATCTTTAATCCCTTACTTTCCTTAGAGAATAAAGGTCTGAACCCTTACTAAGTCGATTCTCACTTGTAATCAGGAACATTTGTGTAATATTTCATGCTCCTCCGGATATCAAGCCTTATTTTTATTATGGGAAAATTGTTTGCCATCACGTTATACCTTTGATATGAAGAACCTTTAATCATTCTACTAAGTATGCAAACATGCATACATAGCCCACCTGACGGTATGCGGTAAACGTGGTTTATAAAAATGCGTGAAATAAATTACAATAGAACTTTAAATTTTAAAGGATTGTGTACAGGAAAGGCTTTTCGATAATCCAGAAATTCGTCGAAATGTGTTGTCAATCCTGATTGATTGATCTTTATTTAACACGACCTTTATTTGTTCGTCATTGACAGTACATTTTATAAAAAGCCTTATCTAGTTAATTGGCATTTACAAAAAGACGAAATTAGCACGTCTTACATTAAATAATAAAAGTAAAAATGGCCTTATGAACATGAATAAAGGCGAGATACCTACGTATTATTATTTTTATCTTTGAATTATATCACCAAATAATATTTCTCAACTTTCTCTCTAAGGGCGATACCCCAGATTGTAGAGTACCTACTTATGACCGTTTCATTCGCAACAGTCAACCTTAAAGTATCGCTATTATTAGAAATTAAACACATAGCATAATGTCAAATATCAAATATTACATCCTATTGCAATAGCTTTTTACAATCATCATTAATTAAATGGATAATTACTGCGGCCATAATAAAACAAATACACATAACGAATAAATACCAATTATTCATTCATTATGGCGCTATAGTATTACAAAGTAATTTTAATTGTACTCTCATATATGTAGATCGTGGGGTGTTGTGATTGATAATTGAATTATTGGTTAATTCGGGCCAATTTCAGCCAAATTGATTCCCGTAGCAATTTGGTAAATCGACTGGGCGCTCTCGCCTAAGTGATGAGCTTTATTGCACACTCATATATTTTGCTTTGTGCTGAAATAGGATAAATGTAATCATTTTCGAATAAGGCCATGATAAATCGATTTTATGCAATTTAGTATTCATTTATTAATAGAACAAGACACGTTGGTAACAGTTTCGGCAAATCCCTGTAATTCCTGCATATATGTATGTATGATATTCCTGAAAGACATACAGATAAAAGTAATGACGAAATCATTTAGAAACTCAGACATTATTATAAGACAGCATTTCTTACTCTAGTTCTGCTTTCATAAGACGTTTAAGAAATAGTTTGGGATTTATTTTTATCGAAGGAACATTAGAAAATATTTATCGGTACACACAGCCTTAGATCTGACATACCAAAACAAGTGACGAAGGCATTTTAATAACTTTTCATTAGTGAAGCCCTGAGCAGAGCAGGATATACAGCTACTTTAAATTTCGTTATAATCCTAATATTCCCGTTCTTAAAAAAGCTGCTTTACTATACCGACCTGCAAAACTTAGTACCTATCAAAAGTAACTCATTTTTTGAGTTGAGGTTAAAATTTGGAGTTTCATTCCACAGCCGATTCGGATCGTGAGTCGCCATTCAATATGCCATTATGCACCTCCAGAGGTAGATATAGATTTAATATTTTTAACAAAATGCTGTCTACTAGCAGAAGCCTAAGTGTATATACCTAAATCAAATTTTAATGTAAGTTATTCCAAACAGGGTAAATAATATTTCCAATGACGGACCTCTCCAAATTATTTAACAGTAGTACAGTATCGAAATGAAAAGACCATTTCGATAAGATTTTCCTGTTACGTGGCTCGTTAGTTATTATGTATTACAAGGTAATTAATTATATTTTGTTATTAAGCTCCATAAACGCGGAAGTAAAAGACTGGATGTCCAATTATTCTCAAGGATAAAGTTATTTAAGGAAAAAGAATACCTTCTAAAAATTACTTTTCTCCAGCTTTTATATGTACTCCTATACCGAAGAAAACGAGTGGTGATTCTAATTAAAAAAAAACATAAAATTATGTATTATTCGTATAGAAATTGATAACGATATCGCTGTTTGTGTATAACAAACAGTACATGCCATACTGGTATTTTGATTGAACACTATAATTATCGTCTAAATATAAAAAGATTTATAATGAACGTTACAATACTGTATACTACACGAAAATATATCTTCAACTAGAATATGGTAAGTGAAAAGGAAGTTTTCATTACAAAAGATATTTTATCGTTACAATTTAGAAAAGAGTTTAACAATGACTTGCCTCTTAGTGGTAATTGATATTGGGCCGTCTGAGCTGACCGCGAGAATAAGAAAATCCCTGGCTTACGTCGGAATGGGAGTATTACGAGTAAGTTCTGATAATGTTGTTAAGGTGCTTCGGTTGGTAGAGCCAGTAATCATCTCAATCAAGTTATACGCACATGCGTTACTGAGCGACTAACTGACAGACAGTGTACGGCAAAAACTAGTGGACGTAGGAAGTTGAAACTTTGTATTAACTCGTATGTTTCTTATTCAAAGGTGTAGGAGAGAACTACGAGAGAACATCCTGGAATTCAGTATGTAATGGGAAATAAATGACATTTTTCTTTTTAAATGAGACAGAGTCTAGGGCTGCTGTGGTAAAGTGAATATACCTAAAAAAATATAATTTAATTTAAAGTAATCTGTTTTTATAAGTGATATAATAATTTGGAGATATAAGAACTAACTTTTGATTTGAAGGTAAACACTACGCGATACAATCACTACAAAATTTATATTATCCTGTTGTAAATGTCGGAGAAAAAATTATTCCTTGTTGTTAACATTGTTACTTGGCAGTAATTAACGAAGGCTAATTACATAAGCGGATTCTGTTTCCCCTCTATTACACGAGTGCCGAATTAAACGGGAACTATAAAGTTAATTAAAATAAATCTACCACAGATTATTAAGAAAGTAATAACTTGGCATAGATATAACAACACTGGCGCTAGTTTAAAAACGTGGTGCGATTATACGAGTGCATTTAATAAAAGATTGGCAACAAATCGCGTTGTATCGCTAAACTTGTAAGCAAAAAGCCACGTATTTATTTTTCCAGCTGTGTGGCACAGTTTAAAACTTAGGAACTGTACTCGCAGTCGAACGAAGGTCCCAACAACATCTCAAAAAGCTCAACTATCTATAAGCACAAAACTTGTCCAGTCGCATTCACATCACATTTCTTGACACAACTTAGAAGAACTCCCTATACGTAATATTGATTTTATAACAAAAACGAGGGGTTGGTTGCACGCGGGGTGAATGCCCTTGTCACTGCAGATTCGCAGCCATATTGGTTGGAAACCCGTGTCACTAATGGAGTACCACCCGACGCCTAAAATATGGACTCTATTCTTGAAAGGTTTTTGTCAGAGAATCCGAATGTTCTGAATACATATACAAAAGTTCCAACCATTTCTTAAAGTTAATATTGTTAGGTAATGTGCCATACGTCATAAATGTGAACCTACAAATAAGCAATATAATAAAACACCCATGCATTTTGATCAAAGAATCTGTTTCAGTTCAAAAAAGTAACAATTATACAAATGAATTATAATAATGATAACAAAATAGCCTAGCCTACTTAATAGTTACGTGTTTTTCGTTTTGACTATAAAGGGAATTTATTTAAGAACGCGTAGGTGAAACTTATAAATAAATATATACGGGACAAATTACACTGATTGAGTTAGCCTCGAAGTAAGTTCGAAACTTGTGTTACGAGATACTAACTCAACGATACTATATTTTATAATAAATACTTATATAGATAAACATCCAAGACCCAGGCCAATCAGAAAAAGTTCTTTTCTCATCATGCCCTGGCCGGGATTCGAACCCGGGACCTCTGGTGTCACAGACAAGCGTACTACCGCTGCGCCACAGAGGCCGTCGGTATTATATATACTTATACTTATGCAATAACTATTTGTTATAATTCTTTTAAACTGTAAAGATATATAAAAATCATTTACATTACGTAAACAAAAATACATAACAATCCAGCACACAGGTAAATGAGCAAATCAATTGGTTTTACAATTTCTTCGACATGATGTTTCAAGTAAGTTTTAAGATATACATAGATGTAAAAAAAATTTGGTTAGCATTATTATTGAAGTATCTAAATATACTCATATTGTTTATTGATATCTCAATTTTCGCATAGGCATTGACCCATTCTGCATTAAGAGTATCAGAACCGAGGCACAAAACACCGACAGGTTTAGATTAGGGTTTGACGTTCCATATAAATTTACCCACACACAAGAAATCAAAACAGAAATGTGGACCAATTTAGAACTTTGTAGTTAATTTCTGAAGCTTTTGGCAATGTTTGTTCATATTTAATTAATGTGAAACACATGCGGTATGTAATTGTGGCTGAGCGTTGATTTATATGTAAGTAATTGCGGTGTTGAAATTGTGAGTGTTAGTGAAATAGTAGAGATTGCATAATTTTGTAACAGTTGTGTACGAGTATTGGCCATACAATTGGTGATGTGTAAATATGTAATTTTTAAACATATAATTAATAAATCAATTTCACAAAGAATTGGATCGACAAGTACCTACTTCAGCTGACATGATGGAGGGCAAATATAAGTAAATCATGAACTACGCATGTACTCTTAAATAATCCAAAAAATATACAAATACATACTATCACTGCAACTTCTTCAACTTGTGGATGTCGTTGAATTGAAAACGAATAAATGACAAAAGCGCTCTACTTAGTACATCGAAAGTCAAAATCATCAGTCTTTATGCAAGCACTCTCGAAATAAACTCTTAATCTATTTTATTAAAAATAAAAACAATCCAAAGAAAGTTTGCAATCGCTAAAGTAATTTTGTACACTCGTCTGATCTCGGCACTGGCCGGATACGGTCTAACATAAATCATAGTACAATCGAGAAAACTTTGTAGAATTTTTATTTATGTTCATCTTACAAGTTATATCAGAAGCGGATGCTAACGGCGGCGCTTGTTTCTTGGCTAAGAAATATTTTATACAGATATTTCAGAAACGATATTCTAACGCTATATGGGTCTTAATATAAAGTTATCGTTTAAATATAGAGCTAGTCAAGAATAGACCTCTAACAAGGTCTATTTTTATACGATTTATTTGTACTTGGACGCGAATAGCGTATGAAACAATGAGTATCTTTCTCACCGCAGTAAATTACGTTGCGTCTCTAAGTATATCTTTTCTTTATATAAGTGCCGAATGAGATATCTTTGATAATTTTTCTAATAGCTAACCATAAACAGATCAAATGCGATAAGAATAAAAAGTGTTAGCTATAAATTGTCACAATAAAGTTCTACTACATTGTCAACATTTTAAACCATAAAATTTGTGTTAATATAAAAATGATGGCCTAGATATCGATAAAACCAAATCAAATATCAATCGTCGATTTTTGATGATGTGTTGGGTTTCTCGCGAGCGCATTCTTCCATCCATCACAAGCTGCATCCATGGTCGGCCCCAGGGCTCAACCATCTAGAAAACTATCGCCCAGTACAACTTACGGAGGACTTCTCTTATAACGTGTGTAATACATTAACAAAGTCAGTAAATCATTTATGGGGAACTAACTGTATACGATTTTATAATAGGTTGTCGGAGTCGTTTCTTGATATGCCTGACCAAAATTCAAAGCGTATGTAAAGAAAGTACTTTGTGAGGAGGATCATTATAGATGTAATAATAAAAACATCTGGCTTGGCGCAGGAACCTCATATAGAATTGTTGTTTGATTCGAACCTAAATTTAAATTCAGTAGGTACACTCTGTACAAAAATCTATTTAAATTGTCAATCTGCGGCAGTAAACTTAGTTTTAAGTAATTTATTTGACGTCAAACAATGTTGTGAAACCAAAATATATGACAATTATTAAGTGATGTTGCAGTGTCCCATGATAATGAATAAAAGTTTTAAATTTGAATTTGAAAGAAAAATGTTCAGTTGATATCTTTCCCTCTTCTCTTATTCTAAATACCTTACATCTTGCTCATAAAAGGATTAACAAAACCAATAACCTATTTATTTTTATATATATCTTATTTAAATTAATAAATTGTTCAGTCTTTCATTTATTTTAGTTATACCTTATACTAACGTAACTTTGTAAATACTGTATGTTACTCTTTTTAACGCAAAATCTTAACGGATTTGAATGAAACCTTACAGTAGGTAATATGTTATGAGATTTTCACGTAGCCTACAATATAAACGCAAGCGCATGTGCAGACAGACGCCAGTTTCGTAAAATCTTCCATAATAATACTGTAAATGTTACACCATTCGAACAGCAGAGACTTAGACTTAAGTACATGTTGTGTAGTCTAGACTCTCGAATAAAAGTGCACAAGTCTTGCAAGCGTTCAGTGAAACGTTTCATATGTAAATGGTAGCGTAATCTGTATCTAGATGCCGGCGGCGAGCAGACAGCGATTGGCAATAGATTTGATCGCACTTTCAGTCCGGAGTGCATTTCTGGCCATAATACATTCGTGTTCGTTACGCTACATGTAAATAAAGTGCGCAAACTGGAATATTTGTGAATAATAATATTGAAAGCACTACGCTCGTTATCAAATTGTTATTTTCCTTCATCCTTATTATTTTATACTATCCTAAATTCGTATATACTGGTGGCGAGCAGACAGCGCAGACGACATTGGCATTAGATATGCTTCCAAAGTGCGAAAATTGGAGTATTTGATCTTGTACAAAAATGCACCGACTTTATTCCTAAGACTACATTCAAAAAGTTAAGACCACTTCCTTCTTCTCTTTCCTCTTGGCTTTAAGTCCCAGTTGCATCCTAACCGCTCTAGAGAGGAGCCCGCGTGTAGTATGTATTTCTTTTCTTTTCTCCGCAACCTTTGCAGGTATGGTTACACATCCAGTTGCCTAAATGAGCAAATTTTCATCACGATGTTTTGCCTCACTGTAAGAGCATCGGTTAGTATTCAAACTAATGTACATAACTTGTAACTTCTACATAATTAAGACCGCTTTCTTTTTCATCGTCATAATATTATCCAACTTTCGTGTACAAGTTTATAATAAAACCCCATTAATGTCGGATCAGTAGATTTTGAGAAAATTGCGAACCTTTTATTGTTAAAATAGCGACATAGGAGTAATGTTCCAAAAATGTTTTTAAATCTTATATGGAAAAGAATCGTATTTAAACTCGCCAAATAAGGCGACTTTCGAACTTATTTAAACAGTGAAATAATGTCAGTATATCCAAATGTACTTTATTCATATCCGGTCTACACTGTAGATATCCGGTCCCACAAAGATAAGAAGCCTAAAGATAACGTTAAACAGAGATCGTTGCAAGTTTTCTTCGTAAGAGACAATTTGTTTAGTTGATTTCGAGGAAATCCAAGTAAAGTAGGTAGGTGTAATTAACAACTACAAAAAACAGCTTAAAAGGTCTGAAAGTCTTGTGACTAGTGGTTTTATCTGCCCCGTTAGAGATAAAGATATAATATTTGATAATACTTAACATTTTTCTGTATAGACTTTCTAAAAGTTTTACATGGTTTTTGATAGCCCAATAGATATATAAAGACAGAATCAGAGGTCACAAACGCGAAGGTCATATTGACATGGATGGTTTATAAGAGATTGGTTGATCCAGTAACGGGTTCATATCAAGAACATGCAAGCCCATCACATAAAATACGAAAACCAAATTTTTAAGCTTTCCCTTCATTGATTTTTAAAACAATTAAGTAATTACTTTTAAAGAATCAGGCTCCAGGTAGCACACAATTTTTTTCAATTTTTTTTTCGCTACCCGACTAGCACGGAAGCTATTCACTGTCGTCACGTTTGAAGTGCACCATAGTACTGCCAAGAAAAAGGCAGAAGAAGGAGCTGGCGGAGGATCTCAACAAATACCCACTGATGACTGAATGGCGATTGTGACGTGGGCGGAAGCGTAGTAGTAGCGTAGAGGCTTTTACCCCATTAAAAAATTGATTACTAATGTACAGCCTGTATTCTGTAAACTTACAAATATAATAAATTTAACGCTTTTGTGTTCGCACATTTGTTTTAAAAAAAATTATAGATTTTGACGAAATTTGGTGATAAGGAAGCGACGTATAAATTAAGGGTAAGATTAGAATTTCCACGGGAAGAAAGACGCAGGTCTAGTAGTGAATAGATGTTGTAGCAGATGTTTTAACTAAAACTGCGTTTTGAAGCGGAGATAACGATTATAATATTATTTTGACACTGATTTATTATTATAATGGCAGATTTCTAAACGGAATTTTCTGATTTAATTTATTAATCTCTTGTTAAATATCAATTATGGTTGAAGAAAGTCGACTTATTTTACTCAGCTATATATGTATACCATTTTCTCACGTTTTAACCATGCTTTCTCTTTAAGCGTGTGAAATAACTTTACTACGTTCTTTTAAAAAATGTAACAACAGATATTGTTTAATTTCATATTTAGTATCATTCTTCTTCTTGTCGGTGGAGTTGAGTGGGGTGTCTTCCATTCATAAAAAGAATCTGAAATTAGGAGTATCACCATTTTAAATACTTACCATTAAAAGAAAAGGTATATATAATAAGTTATATAAATTTTATAATTTTATAAAAATACTGTTAATATGTAATTATATTTTTTTACTTATTTCATTATTGCTAAGCTACGTTAGCATAAATTAGTGTTTGTACGACTTGTAAAATAAAATGGCTGAGATATAGAGACGGACATGCGATCATGACTAACCTATAAGGGATCCGAACAATAATATTTATAATAACTTTTTTTAAGAAACACTTCCAAGATCATATATTTAAAACAAAATCTTCTTCTTCCTCTTGGTGTTGGTACTAGTTACATCCTCACCTGATAAGAGAATTGAGTTGTGTGCGCCTTTTGATATGATCCCAGGTTGGATGATTCAGTATATTCCACCGGAGACTGGATATTGTGGAAAACATCTGCAATATTATATATCTACATATATTATATATATATATATATATATATATATATATATATATATATATATATATATATATATATATATATATATATATATATATATATATTATATATATATATATTATATATATTATATATATATATATTATATATATAATATTAAATTTGAAATATTTATTAAATATCTATTTATATATATTTTTACATTAATAAATTTAAGAAAATATTAATAAATATTTAAATTTTTTTATTCAGTCACTACGGCTGCGTACTGCTACCCATCAACAAACGAAAAAGCTTCGCTTGTTGGGCATACTAACCATGTTTGGTAATAAGATCTATTTGCCCCCTTCATGTGCGGAACCCTAATAAGGTGTCAGTTTATCAGCTAGTTTCGAGCATTGCCCTCACTTCCGCCGACTTATCGCAGTGTGCTCACCGGCGCAAGGCTGAGTCAGCTGTCATGTAACGGAACTAAGATAATACGTGAGTGAATTAGAAAATTGAGAAACAAATGATTTTTGCCTGATCCAACTTTCATCACGCCAGAGATTTTAATTGCTACGATGGTGGATGTGGGCCGCAGTATGTAACTAAGACCCATGCCATGCAGACCAATAATCTTAAAAAGATTTAATGGCCCAGCTGAATGACTTCATGACGACATTGAGATTTAGATATCGACAAACTGTTAGTCCATCGCCTAACAGAAGAATCCCAAGTATTTAAATATTTCTTTTGATTGATATAAAAACATGCGTAAGCAGTCAATACGTAATGAAATAAAACATTAATAAGTTATTAAAAAATGAGAAACAAATGGCTTTAAGTTTATCTTTAGCAAGACGTTACTCACGCCGGAGATTTGGGTTGTGCGTGGGAATTCGGTTTTCATGATCCAATTTTCGATGGTGGTCCTGTTTGAAACCAAGAATCGTGAATGTCTCGCTTAAGAAAGTTTTGATAAAGCTTGATCAAAATAATCTCCTACGTTCTGTAATATACTGCGTTAGAAGAATCTTTATGACCATGTTTTGTCATATAACATTGTGTAATGAGAAATTTGTTTCATAAATATCACAAGTGACTTAAAATGGAATCATTAGACTTAAAAAGCAGGTTTTAACTGAAACTGAAACACCAGAAATTCTTGAACTGACTTGGATAAGCCTAAAATGTGATAAGCCTACAAACTTGTGCATGTCGGTCAAGTTAACTTCAAATACGTACTTACGTCGCTCCGCGTCTACTTAATTGGTATTTCATATTCAAATTGGTATTTACCAGTAAATAAAATTGATTCATTTATAAATTACTTACTTGAAATCAATAGTACAATATAGACTTTACTGTAACAGAATACCATAATCGTATGATGGAACTACGCATTCCTATTACAAGAAACAAACAAATAACTTCATACACTTAAATATGTAGTAACTACTTATGTAAATCAAATAAGTTTTATCGTAACAGGTCACGCATGACATGAGTCTGAAGAGGTAACTGAAATATATTGGTAAAGGGATCTGCGAAGGGCTCAAGTGGAGCATTTTGTATATGTTCCGATGAGAAACCCAACGAAAAGACGCCCATTCCGCTATTTTACATATATACTGCTCATAATAGTCGCTTAGACGAATCAGGCGTGAACGGATTCCGATAAAAATGCCTGGTAACTCAGTCAATGCGTATACCGTAATCTGCATGGTAATAGTACAAAATGAACCGCGTTTTCCATTATTTTCCCAAAATATTTTTGTTGCGGCGTCGTACGCTGCAGAGCGGGGGAAAAGCGTATAAACATTGGAATAAATCATTTCACATCCTCTTTGTATAAACTAAATAGGTGTTTTGGTACCAAATCTCTGAAAATATCCCACAATCGCAATATTATAGCGAGAAAATGTCTAAACGGGTAACCATGATGTGTAATATAAATGAAATTTGGTTTAGTTTCTTTAAATTTACGTTGTTAAAATATCGTATTATAAGTAATGATGTAGATGCCATCATAGTAATGGGAGTATAAAAGCGCTATTCAATCAAACTACAATCAATTATTCTTGATTGTGTTGTTATTTAGAATTGGACTGTCCCTGGAAAGTAATTTTAGGTAAAGTCAATTGTAACTACACAATTTCGTGCCGATAACTCAGACCGTTTCGTGCCGATAACTCAGACCGACGATTAATGCTTCAAATGTTGTATGTGACGTCAACTGACATTGTATCTGCATGAATTGAACGTTGTCTGTCTCCTTTACCTTAACTCACTTCATATGAGGTCGGTTTGTAGATTCATACCATCATCACAATTTCTCTTAAAGCCAAAATTACGCGTAACGACTTTTAATAAGTTTGTAAGTTCAAAAGCATTCTTTTTCTTCATCTTTATCGCAACCTTTTCTTATTCTTTACGTGGATTATTACTCGTAACTGAGTAAAGGCATAAATAGACTATGGTATGGTACTTAGTTCTACAGCAAAGAAATCGAATAATTAGTCCTACATTATTCCGATTTCTATGGTCTACAGATAATAGTTACCAGCACCTATATCACCGCGCCATCTTCACTACATCGTCAAGTAGGTTAGGTACTCGTTTGTGTCTGAAGATAGGTAAAAAACTTTCTATTCTTTTCGACTGCTCCTCTGCATGACATCTAGAGTTCATATTTATTGCCTTATATTCAAAGTTTTCATAAATTATACCCATTTTGCAATGCTAAAGTTAATACTTATGTTAAATTCTAATGTGTACGTACTTAGTAGCTCGGGAGCATTAGCTAGGATTTATGTTTTTAAAATCGGTACTCTTCCCTGTATAAAAGTGATGTATTGTGTTTTTATTCGGCTCACAAAATTTTGAATAAGTAATTATTTTGTTTCATGTGGAAAACAGGGTGAGCCCGGGTAAACAGGAAGTACCGCGCCGCCGCCAAACAAAAGAAAGTTTTACGACTGTGAATATACGAGAAGCGTTCCTAATTTATCGAAGAACAAAAGCAATTTTGCAACAGTTGTAACAACGCAGCCCCAAGCATGCTTGCGTGCTACTTCGTGTAGATGTCTAATCTCAAGCTAACTTACCCATAAAACTTTAACCTAGTTCGAGGCAAAATGGCCTTTTGAACGTTCTTGAAACATTTAAAATAGTTAATTACTAGTTGGATGGGCTGAAAGCGTTTTCACTTTTTGCTGTCCGTTATAAGACATGCAATTGAATAAGGACGTGGTTAGCTTTAGTACAAATCAATTACCTTTTTCCTTGAGTTGTAAGTGAGTATTTCAACGAAGACAGCGATTTATTTATTCGGAACAAGCTTTTCCCCACGGCTTTCCCTTAGTAAATTTCCTTTTTTGTACAAATTTCCTTTTCCAGACTGAATTTCTTTATACTCTGCATGTCTTTCGCCGAAGTCCAATCCATCATTGTCGTGTTGAATAAGTAAATGACGTTGAATATAAAAATCACATACATATTATTTTTCTTTGAAGGGCAACCGAGCAAAAATTACCCTAGTAGGTTTAAGTTTGTATATTTCTAACTGAGGGGTTGATTCTGCTTTAAAATTCGTATGCGTTGTAATTGTGTATTATAGTGATTAACATGTGTAGACTTTTTACCTACGTGAACATTTTTTCTATAATGAGCATTCGACTTTGCGTTACATCGACCTTAGTTACAAAATGTCAATAGAAAATTTTGCAGGTATGCTGTTATGGATTCTTTATGCCCGGTTGACCCGCAGCTCTGCTTTTCCCAGAAATGCCCCAATATACCGGCAGGATAAATTAAAATAAGGAGACTGGGAAAATACGGTTTTTACTTTTCCAATGACGAAAACTAAAAATATTCAAAAAACACATAGATAAATAAGAAATATTTTTAAACCCTACCTTTTGGTGATTAAGTCATCAGGAGTTTAGGTAACAAAGGCAGTTGAATCCATGAATCATTTGACATATGGTATCATAGAAATGGAGAGTGTCAACTCCGAGTTTTGAACAAAAGCCATCATCAAAATTATAATAGAATGCAACTTCAACAAAGAATTTCACTTTTAGAGCAACACGAGTTTAACGAAATCAAAACTTATTTATGACACGAAAGAAGAATCGAACATCATTTTCGTAAGTAGATATAATTTTTAAATATAAAGTGGCACTTGACACTACAAACCCAGAATTAAAATATGTAGAGAACTTGGAAAAGTTCATAGGTTAGTCAGAGCACCTTTCAACTCGGCACGTGTAGGCTAACAGCCTGCAACTGACATTCACTTATTTTTACAGTTTCACGAATGCCGTAGGTATAAAGTAATATTATTTTGTGCACAAAGTTTTTTTTATAAGGACACATTTGTGGGCACTTATTCGGTAGGCCATAGTTTTCAGAGAAGTACTTTTAATTTGTATTTATGTCCAATTTATCCCGATGGAAATAAATAAAAGAGCAAAGTTAGTCAGACGGGAGTTGCTACCACCACAAACCTTACTTACCCCACCAGGATCATGGTTACTGGTGAAAACGAGGGCTCCTGTCAACAGAGGTGAAGATGCAGTTGTAATTTAAATCAAGACGATCATTAATATTTGCTCACGTTATAAATGGTTCCATATTTTTTGAATAGTTGCATTCGCTAGTTCAATATTTACCTGTGGTTGGTTCTGGTCACCAAGTTTTATTCTGCTAAATGTTAGAATGCATTGTTTTATCTACAACTGCTATGAAATGGAATCTCATCTGACTTAATACAACGGGAGTTGTCTAGAAGGCATTCGATTGAGGAAAGTTTACCTATCTAAATATAGACTCTGCATTATAAATATATGGCTTTGGCTACACAGCTACGTACTTTCTGAAGGAAAAATACCGAAACATTCGTAATTAACATTTTTATATTAAAATAGAATTTGCACTCCGGGGTCCAGGTCGTGGCGTGCCCAGTGCTCCAGCCATGTATAAGGTGAGGATGTAACACGATTCACGCAAGCAGGATGATGATTATATATCTAAAACAACAAAAAAGAAATATCCATTTATTAAAAAAAAAACACAAAAGTGACGTTGCCAAAACAATGGTTAAATACATCAATTTCACTCAACATCATGAAATCGTGAAGGGAACGTAGTCAAATTGACACTGGAAAGGTACCTAGAGCTGCTGGGATTCCCGCGATTTATGAGGCAATATGTTTAACGTCTGCAACGAACCCTCTCCGAACATAACGGGTTGTTACGTAAACAGATTGCCCGCTCAACGTGCAGATATCGGCCGCGAACGGGCCTCGGGAACTTTTCCACCAAATCGACGGCGTTTTGCTCTTTGTAAACGTCGTAGCTCGGGGAAATGGTTTGAAGGGATTGTTGTTGCAATGCAAAACTTTTGCTTTACGTTTTTGAGGGTACAAAGAAAAGCGTTGTTATTATTATTGCATTTTGTTATGGATTGTTCTGTTAAGAATATTTTAGATACGTAAGAAAAGAGTAATAAGTGACCGTATTTTCGATGATCGAGCCTCAGTCTCTGTGTGAATCTTAAGAGAACACGCCAACCCTGAAGCTTCTATAGGCAGTCATCGAGGCTCGACAGTACTATTTTAATAGAGAAGGGAAAGAGGAGGTTTAAGATTGTTATTTTATGTTATTTTCTTAATTTAAAATTTCATAATTTCAGTATACAAATATTAACTAACTATCAAAATAAAAAAAACTATCCAAACAGGTAGTATGGCTGCAATCGCAATCAAAGTGCAGTTCTCGGAATTTTCATTTCAATTTATTCACTAAGAAACGGTGGCTGATTGATTGTATATTTCCCGGGATAGAATTTAAATATAAACTACCCAGAACTTCGTTTCTTTGTGGAATAAAACGTAAGTTTCAATTAAAATAGGTTTGAAAGCGTAAGTTCTCATTACTTTGACTTTTACGAAGGCAGGAGGTCAATGGCACTGTATCACCTGCTGAGTGTAATACTTCGACTTCTATGTACATATACATACATATATACCAACTACTTAATTTTTAAGCACGTTCATATAGTACACGCTTCCATTCTGGTCTGGTACCGAAGAAAAAATGTGCCAGCTGCTTCTCTGCCCTTGTAGATGGTAAAAGTTAATTTAGGATTTTTCCTGTCTGTACCATAAATCTCTTGCTTTTAAATTGTTACAAAGAACGTCTTTATAATTCCTTCATCATCCTCCTGGTTTTTTCCCTGCGTCCACCTACGGTCAGAATTCTTGCATGGGTGAGTCAGATGAATTACACCAAGTGACCGTCTGATGATGACGCCAATTTACAGCAGAACTCTGGAAGCACACAACTTCTTTAGTCGAAAGTTCACATCTAGTACCGCTAAATTAAAATAGAGCCACTGGAAAGAGATGTATTTCTCGTATTTGTCGTAAAAGGCGAACAAGATATCATTCCCTATAATTTAAACCACTACCACATCATGCCTTCAAATCAAATTACTGGATATATAAGGTTTAGTTTGTAAATGAAGCAAAGTAAATATAACCTCATTTGCCACCCTCAGTGGCTACAGAACCCTAAAAAAACATTCGCGTGACACCGCAATATTGTTAATTTTGATTAGGTTGTTGCGTGGGGCCCTTCCACACTTAACGCCATTCATCAAGTTATTTATTATTTATGTTTACTTACAGCTTTATTGAGTTTTACCTCCTTATTTTTCAAGTTGGTCCTACAAGAGTGGAGTTCCTGACTTAACACTTTGGCCTTACCTTACGAAAGCCCTTGCCAAAATCGAGAGATGTATCAAATTTTAATGTTTCATCACAGGTTAAGTCAGTCATTGAAATTTTTGGTATAATTTTTGGATGTTTCTTCGACGCGCGACGTTTAGATCTAGTAACAGAAATGTTTGTCCTATCTTGTCCATTCGATGACGGTTGGCACCTTCTTTTCTAACAACAACACAATTATATGTCTGCAGTACCTATAAGTGGTAATTTAAACCTTCAAAATGGAATATACAAATCGTTTGGCTAATTGCCGTGTGTCGCCTTTTACGACATCCATGGGAAAGAAATGGAGTGGTCTTATTCTTTTTTGTATTGGTGCCGGGAACTACACGGTACCTACTAAAATAGACTAACAAACCAAAAATCTTTTTACGTGAGAATTACGCATGTTATGTGCGGCAAAAACTCTAACTCTAAAACTGATTTTCACTTATATTTATGTATATGTTATAGGTATTATGCTGTCGTACAATGATACCTGACTTTGAATTTTCAATTTCGTTACTTATTTGCAGGCAAACTCATGCCTTGGGTTCATTTTAATGTCGATAACCTTTTTTTTAATAAACCGATTTTGGTGAAACAAACTTTAAATGTTTTTCTGAGTTGAAAAATGCAATTGGTGAAAGTTTTAAATAAATCGGTTCAGTACTTTCTATTATTCATTCTAAGTGTCCCTCTATCCATTTTAGTCAAAAATACTAAATGTATATTTTTACTGTTTTATTGCTAGACTGACTGACAATCAATGCACAGCCCAAACCAATGGGTCAAAACATTTTTCATTTTAGAGATGAGAGAGCTAAGAGAGCTTATACTAAGAGAGGTTATATCCAGTCCTCTCTCAACGGGCGGAGCTGCGGCCTTACTCTAGTTACATATATATATAAACAAATTTAAACTCTGATATTTAAAAAAACTTCTATATTAATATTATAAAAGATGTACACATTATGGTGATTGACATTTCCATACTGTACCAGCGCCATCTCGATACTTGTAAGCTACGAAGATAAATGATTATTCACGGAACATACAAGGGTTTTACACTTTGGGCCCTCAGGGTGGTTTACACTTATCCCCTTTCACCAGTGTATTATGTACGCTCTCGTTATTCTAAGAGATTCAACATATTTTATTTCAGTTCCCTACATAGGCAAATGTTTTTTTTATCGCTAATCAGATTTATTTTCTTTTTTGGGTTCTGTACCAAAATGGTAAAACTAAGCCAAATTTGCTCAGTTGGACTGATGACACAATACTTAACTTATTTTGTTGATTTTTGAGGTGTTAGGTTCATGTCCCAGATTTAACCAAACATCTATAGGACCACACGGAAACTCTACTTTATTATTAATACCGGAGATATTCGGTAACATACATAAAATATAAATACGGTCAAATCGAGAACGTCCTCCTTTTTTGAAGTCGATTGATAAACAGAAATGTATAGCAAAGACTAAATATTGTAACAATTACAGACAAACATTTTCGTTTTATGATAATAATTTCGCTGTATTATGGATGAGTATGAAAACATTATTTTCAAAACAACCTTTACTGCCATGGCAAAGCTGATTGAAGCTAGAAATCACCAACTAAGAACCGTTGACCCCTCTTAAAACGAAATACCAGTAACATGATTATACATACATATAATCACGTCTTTATCTCTTGCGAGTTAGACAGAGCCAATAGTCTTGAAAATACTGATAGGCCACTATCAGCTGTTTGGCTTACTGATAGAATTGAGATTCATATAAAGTAACAGGTAGCAAGCCGGTCGCCTAAAAGAAGAATCCTAAGTTTATAAGCCTATCCCTTAGTCGCCTTTTACGATAGTCATGGGAAAGAGATGGAGTGGTCCTATTCTTTTTTCCATTAGTGCCGGGAACCATACGGCACTATTACTGAATTATTACGAACATTAGTCGGCCCTTTGTACACATTTTTGTGCAATAAAGTTTTAAATAAATAAATTAGTTTCTTTTCAAAAGTATTTGTACACAATCAAAAACAAAACGAAATGTATTGTAATCTACTTCATCAATTTTGTAATCACAAATAACACTATATCAGTGCAAACCTCTAAAAAGTTAATGGCGCTAACGACATTTTCCCGTAACATGACACAAATACGTAACTACTTCAAATAAGAAAGAACATTTTCAGTGGTTTCCTTACGTAGTATTTTTTTATATTTTCCACTTATACATTCCTGCATCAGTGTTGTTTAAGATAACATTTTATATTTAAACGACGCTTCACTGACAGCAAGGGTACAGGGTAATCCTTGAGTTTTCCCTTTACAGACACGAAAATCTAAAAAGATACCACAAATAGATGTTTATGTTATATTTTAAGATCGAAAATAGGGAATGACAACATCAAGTGCTTTTCATTTAAGGAAGTTCATGAAGTGAGACAAAATTGGCACTTCAACTAAATGATATTACTAAGGTACAGCGGACATATAATAATAATGCCAATTTCGTAACGTAGACATCACCAATATGGTATACTTTACTGTGTGACCCAATGTACGTCGCTGTTACGACCTATTTAGATAGCGTGTAAGATGAGAAGCTTACAATGCATAACACGTCTGGAACAGGTTTGCTTGTATATTTCCAAAAGTTTGCGAGATTTATCACTTTTAGTTCTTTTGATAGATGCTGCGAATTATTAAAGCCTTTGAGAATTCAGAACTTTAGACTCCAGAGCGGAACGAGAAGTAAGTGATAGACGCTAAAGACAAACTTATATAACATAATTACTTATTTGATAATAGGTAATTTTAGATAAGAAAGTAAAGGCAACTGAATGTGTAACATAGTCATGAGTCAGGTCCCCTGCAAAGGTTGCAGAGGTGAGATGAGAGACGCTTCTTATAAAAACCTGACTCTACCCAATCCAGGGTCACGGTCGTAAAGGCGAACCCTAAACTAATCTCCAGAATTGTTGTGGATGAAACCGGAACTATCGCCAGGAGGAAGAAGAACGGATCTAGATATCGCTGTCGTTATTTTGTGTTTTCTTTGCTTTCGACAAACATAAAAACTGAGAAAGATATCTTTCGAATACATTTTGTGATAAAGCGCAAGACTAATCAAAATACTTGCACTAATTTATGTAAACTGTCTGTTAGTAAACTATTATTCCGCAAAAAAGAACAAATGAGCCTTGATCTGTAAATTCAATCTGATCATCTTATTTTGGCTTTAATTGAATCCTGTTATAAAGTTACATAGGTTACATAGATTATAAAATAGGCGATGTGATAAACGATTGTAATCGATTATAAAGATTTTGATGAGTCTGAAATAATATGAATAACCTTTGATGATGTATTTTTTTATTGGAAAGCTCGCATTTGTCGTATTAAAGTTTTCTGATCTTTTTTTTTTAACAATATCCTGAAAGTATTAATTCTCTAGAAACGGTACGATACTAATTTACTTCCATAAAGTAGGTACCTTACTTGAATGAAGTCACTATCAATAAGAAGCAAGAAGCGATTTTATCGGAGACACGATTCCGTTCCAGTAAATCTAATCGTCCGTAACTGAGACAAATTCTTTTACACTTTTTTATAGAAAGATCCCGATTTTGTGTCCGAGAGCTGCTCTACAGCTGTTGTTATTCGTCTTAAATAATAAAATAGATATTGAAAATAGTTAAGACAAAACTACATAGTGCCTTGAGTTATCCGGCATTTTTGAAAAGGATCTTCCCATTTTTTTCCCCACAGATATCTCTAATGATACCAAGAACAAGTATATATGTATATGCATGTATAAATGCCGTGTGGTTCCCGGCACCAATACAAAATAGAATAGGACCACTCCATCTCTTTTCCCATGGATGTCGTAAAAGGCGACTAAGGGATTCTTTTTTTAGGCGATGGGCTAGCAACCTGTCACTATTTAGATCTCAATTCTATCATTAAACCAAATAGCCGAACGTGGCCGATCAGTCTTTTCAAGACTGTTGGCTCTGTCTACCCCACAAGGGATATAGACGTGACCATATGTATATATGTAGTACAAGTAAGTATCTGGTGCAAGCTTTTACACCAGTCTGATAAGCAACTGCGTGCTCTTCCAGGTTATAAAAAATCAATCAAAGGAAAGGCTCTCGATTCTTCATTTAGGTGATGGACTAGTGACCTGCCACTACCTTTTTCTGCCACTATGAATTTTAGTTCCATACATGCATACCTGCTTTTCTTAATACTACATTGCTCGTTTATGTTCAATATTTCTACATCAAAAAATAATAACCTCCGTAATGGGGTAATCGAGCATAAATATAATACATCAGGTACCTACATGGGTAAAAGTGCCATACGGAGCGTTTCCCACACTTCCGTCTGCTCTTTCATATATTTAGAAAATGATTGATATAGTACCTACATGCAAAATGGAACGCCACAGAATAAAAACCTCCAATAAGAAACCTTACATTAATATAGCTTAAGTCGTGGTGAATATTAAACAGATGATCCATAATACTAGGACAAAGGCTCGTTTTATAGTAAAACTTTCCTTTTACTCATAAAATAATACCTATTATAATAAATAAAAAGAAAACTTTTCGGAAAGTGTAATTATATTTTCATACCACACTGACTTTTAGAACTTAGTACCACAGCCCCGACCACAGAGCTTAGAACTTAGGGGTTGTCGCTATAGATGGGTAAGGCGGGCTTCACTGCTCTGTGGTTCTGACGTTGATTTATGGTAATTTATTATAAGGAGGTCAATGTTAATAGGACACATCGATATAATGATGTTATATCATTAGCATTCTAATCGAATTACGAACATTGCGTTTTATGAATTTATAAAAAGAAACAAGGGATGGGGATAGAAAAATGCTAAATTTGACTTTTTAATTCCAAATGGTTATGAAAGCAGGTTGACTAAGTAGATATACAAGGAGGTCGGAGCGGGAAGACCTAGACGAACGTATCTTGATCAAATTAAGAGGACGTCCTGGTAAAGGGTCAGGTCAAAAGTACCCGAAACCGCCGAGCTTGCATGAAGAGAGTTATGAATGTGGATGAAGCGAAGGAAGTATGCAGAGATCGTGGCAAGTGGAAGAGGTAGTCTCTGTCTACCCCTCCGGGAAAAAGGCGTGATTTTATGTATATATGGTTATATATATTTAAATATGTTTCATGGGAAATGTCCGCCATTGAAGTTATAACTATGTACTATTTCTTGTAACTGTATTTTATGTTAAATAAAGGTATTACAAACAAACAAAAAAACAAAGCGAAGTTAAAGAAAGCTACGTATTTACATTTTAAACGCATAAAAATATTTAAGTTAGGTATTTCGACAAACTTATACAAATATGATTATGTTGCTCTTTTTATTTTCTTATGCAAAACATACTTACTTAAAAAGCATTAAGTTAATCACAATCAATACTATTCCAAAAATAAAAGTTGTTTTTGCCTATCCCCCACCGATCAACACGGCGCGGAGTGCGATTTCGTCATAATTACGCGGCGGGCGGAGGCGCTCATCCGTGCTACAATTACAATCGAATCCCCCTTGACGATTCGTGATTCACGAATCACGCCTGAAATCCTATTACGTATGATTTGATATTAATATTATTCGATTTTCATTGAAAGCAATATGCTTTGCTAGAAAATGTTTGTATATAATAACATATAATCACGTCTATGCAGCATATACCCTTGCAGGGTAGACAGAGCCAACAGTCATCACTGAAAGGCCACGATCAGCCGTTTGGCTTAATGATAGAATTGAGATTCAAATAGTGACAGGTTGCTAGCCCATCGCCTAAATGAGGAATCCCAACGAAAACGTTAGCGTCAGTTAGTAAAATACCAACTAACGTTATATACGAAATAAGCTTTTATATTTCGTATATAACGTTAGTTGGTATTTTACTAACTGATGCTAACGTTATATACGAAAAAAGCTTTTATATTTCGTATATAACGTTAGTTTATATTTTACTAACTGACGCTGACGTTTTCGTTGGCGTGAATGAAGACAGTACCGATAAATTACGTAGATCAACACAAGTCTTCTTGATATACAAAAATTTTCTAAGGTAAAAAGTGGATTAGAAACGTTTACAGACTGCTAACACCGACATAGAAAAAATGAATGCTATTTTCGGGCGCCATGAGGTCACGACATATTAACTTGTATGCTTCGGGTCGTTAGGCCTTCGGGCCCTAACATCAATAATATTATCTATATCAACCTATTATATCTATATACCAAGGTATATTTGATAATTGCTCAGGCAATACAATATTTATCACAAATGTATGCCACATCATACAGGCCGCTGCATCAAGTAAAAGCGACGATTTTGGTAACGGGAGCGTAGCTAAATGTCACGGCTGAAGGCGCCTTTATTACAGGTTGTTCGTCGCGAGTCAGGCGACATATTAATCGTGTAACATAGCGGACGTACATCACTTCGCAACGCCGGGCTATTTGTGGCACTACACACTTCAGTTAGTGCAAATCACTCATTAGAAGCCTAGTTAATGGCCCATTCGCGTCACTGCTCTTCTAATGACAATTTGATGCCGCCCGTCGCTCAATGTTCCCAAGTAATCAAAGTTTCAAGTAGCAGCTTTAAGGTAAGCTGATAATAATAGACACTACCTTCAGGACCTGATTAGATTTGGGGGTTCCATTCTACGTGAGTTGTTTACATATAGGATGATTTATTTGGGTTCTTTAGTAGGATACTCTACCAAATGGATAAGTGGAAAGTAAAGAGAAGGTGAACTTGGTCAAGTAATATTGTCTAATGAATACGAGTGGGTAATGAAATCGTTATTGAACTCATTTTATCTTATAAAAAAATAGTTAAAGGTATATTTACAAAACTTGTGCAAATGTGTGTGGGCGGAAGTAAATGAAAAATATACTATTACGTGAGAAACAATATCCTCCTCAAAGACTTGCTCTAAAAACGGAGTTAGGTAGAGCCCAAAACGTAATTAAACGTTAATACTAGGGCTACGATGTATTTATAAATATTTTCACTGAAAAAAAATAATGTTACAATAAAACACTTATTCTAAAAAGACATTCATTACAAAAAGTTACAGTTTTAGAGTAATGAGATTCCGATCGAGATTTTTGATGAGTTTTCGGCTCTGTATAAGTACTTATTTATGTTATCATACAGCAAAAACCCTTTAGCAGCTCCTTACAAAACCACCTTACTGTACCTCGTGAGGAAACTTGCATGTTCAGGCAGCTGCATGCACTTTGATTCGTTTTGATCAAGTTCTTCTGTGGACAAGGAAGTCAGAGATAGTCAGTCCATCTGCCTACTCTTGATATGATACCCCTTTTGAAATTGTAGATAAACTGGTATTTCCATCAAATATCCTTCAAATATTTTTTTAACATAGGATAAAATTGAGATAGATAACGGTGCCCAAAAATGTAAAAGATCTTAAAATTTTGACTTACTGTGCAAAGCGGCATCTTTTGATTGTTCAATTTTTACGGAATGGCAAAAATATTTTTAATTTTTTACTTAAAATTTCTTCGCAAAGTTGATCACATGCACGAACTAAAATTGCTCAGAATATTTTACAAAGAAGTATACATGTTTTTATAGACACGAAAATGTAGCTGGGAATACAATGTGTCTGAACAAACGTTTGGTATAACAACAACATAAATCAGAAGGAACAGGATATTGCAGTTTGGGTGTGGGGGATCAATACCAATATTGTGATTTGATCACCACGCTTCAATTAGCAATCGTTTGACTCCAGCGAGTTGGTCATATTATCGGTTATAGTGACGAATGTTATGGTGATTTATATACGTTTTTTACTTTTGCCAATAATAATCTTTTCCTAATTAAAAATAACAAAAGAAACAAGTATGCATCCCATCCCAAACAGGTATTTGAACGAGCAACAACATTGGGGGACGCCTTTACCTTACCATGGTGGCAAATTAAATAAATATTCGCCAAAAAAAAAAGGAATCCCATGTTTATAAGCCTTTCCATCATTTAATTCATATTAATGTAGATACGTTTGGAAACAAAACACATTCAACGGTGTTTGCTATTCAGGGCCACACCTTCGTTATCCCACAGGATATTTACATAGCGACAAGGCACGTCTAAAGTAGAATAAGATTTTTTTTACATTTTACTGACAACCGTTTACGTATACCTGCGCTTTGATCAATGTATTGTAAGTACACACTCGAGTGAACACAGCAAAGAAATCGGTCTAAAACGGTTGACGAAAACTAAACAGAACGACTTCAAAAATATAGATCAACAAGGATATGGAATAAATATTTATTCTAATTAAATAAGAGTATTTTAACGAATTTTTACTATATAATGTTTATTAATTTGTGTTACTTAAATTAAATTACTAAGTTGATCTTTTTAAATGTGTAACTAATTCTTGTAATGAAAGGTAAAAAATGAGGTATGTACCTGAGCGAAAAGTTAAAAAAAATTGTAAACACAAAATTATATGGGATAATCAAAGAATATGACAACAAATAATGGACCTACTATGAAAATCGGCGTGTAAGGGTTACCATCTAAAATTTTATTTTATATTTTTTAATAAAGAATTTTTATACTTTTCTTTTGGGTTAAACCTATAGATAGATAGAAACTATAAGCTTTCCAACATGAGGTTCGACGTTCAGACAGACTTTGGTTCAACATTGCTCCTACTTTTTTGATATTGACTCTCCAAATTATCGTCACACGATATGACAAAATTAATTGTGTTAGTGTGCGCGTTTGCCGGCGAGTTTATCACGAACGTTGAAAATACGTATCTGTTTTTTTTTTTATAGTAAATTTTTTACCTCGCTGAACGGGGATAAAACCCGCAACAGAGAACAAAAGTCTGCACACGCTTCCACTGCGCACAGAGACACACAGTCTCACGATGTGTATTTACAAGTGATCATTTAAGTTATCCTGCTGAAAATCATATGGCTATACAAGTATACCCAATTTCCATAATGTCCGAATACAAAGTTACAATGTGAAATGAGTTCATTAGAATCCAATTTTCGACGTTGTGTTATATAAATTTATTTTACGTATATACGTTATGGCTGCGGCCGCTGTCCTTACGCGGCTCGTACGTAATTAATTTCATTACAATTTACACAAACAATAGAAAGGCTGGCAGTCTGAATGTTCACTTAAACCTATCGGGTCTTTTGTTTCTCCCAACAAAATTAAGTTCCATTTACAACAAACTTGATAATATCTTTTGTTCCATTCAATCTGGCAAGTCGTTCGCCCTTGTACACGTTAATATAGTAAGTATCTACTTGCACAACGTGCTGCGAAAATTAATTAAGAAAACTTTTGCTATACTCATTTCGATGTTGTTATCGAATTCGCATTCCCAAATTTCAAAACGTACGTTCAACACCTGAATTAAACATCGAGACATTGTTTTATGATTAATTTACCATTGACTTCGGGACTTTAAAAATAACATAATTTATTTAATCGTGTTAAGGGAAAGCTGTGTTCTAAAAGAAGATGGACTGACAGAAATAGAAAAAGGAATATGGAAACGATAAATGAAAACAAGTTGACTTAGTGTAAATATACAAAGAGTTATGGGAACGTTGGAAGGAAAGGCCTGGATAGACGTACGTTGATCAAATCGGGGACGCCATGGCGATCGGTCAGGTCAAGCAATACCTAAACCAACGAGCTTGCATGAAGAGCGTTATACATAAAAGTAATTAAGCCATACATGAAGATGGACTTTCTCTTTAAGACTGTTGGCTCTGTCGTCCTGGCAAGGGATATAGATGTGAATATTTAAATGTACGTAAATCTTTGTTAAATGCCTGAATGTTTTTTTGATGTTTTCATCCTACGATGTCCCGCCGCCCCTCCTATTCAATAACATTCAGCTTGAATTGACCAAGTTATATTCAGTGGTCGGTCAACGCCAAGCTACATAAGGAAACTATATTTTTTTAGGATCGAACTACATGTTATAAATATACCATAGCACTCAAATTTCTCTAAAACAGTGCTCAAAAGCCTGGATATAGGATGAATAAGTAGCTACCACGATGCGTTGCGTGATTAATCAAAAACAATGCGTTTGCCGGCGCGGCCGACAGAGGGCACTGCTCCGGGCGCTCACAGCCATTGTCTCTGGTCAGCGGTGTGTGGCGGCCATCGGACCACGAAATCGGTCCCAGCCGCGTACAGCTTCCATCCATACCATTAATTCGAAATAGACCAAGAAATAGAACACGACACTTAAGAAATGTTAAGAGACACAATGGTAATAAGTTAACAACGCAGATGTACGAAGATTACAACCTGCTAGGTCAATGTTACAAAATTTCTAAATACTTACACCTTTTTTACGCTTTCATTTCCTTTCTTTTTTTTCTAGCTTATTTTTACTCAGGCAAATTATTATTGTCCTAAATGCTAATTTGATAAATAGTATGGGTTATTTATTTAAAAAATAATCATAGATTACTTAATACACTTGCATAAAATATATTACAAACATAAGTACGACTATATATATATACTCCATATAAAATAAACATACATAATACTACATAAGTTAGATGATTGTGTAAAGTTTAAGGAAATCTAAAAAAATTCAAAAGAAGATCATGTCCATGATTGCTCCCTGAATGCAAATCTATTAGGCGCCTTCCGAATATATTCAGGAAGAGAATTCCACAATCTGATGGCTATTGCCATCAGATCACACCAAAGCTATAATATTTGACCTAGTCTATTGTAGTTGCTACAATCATATCTACAGTTTCAGTCTACGAACGTAGTTATACTGTGCTCAGCGAAGAGTCTCAGTCACGCACGCTTACTCAAATTTTCTCCAAATTACCCAGTAAATGACAACACTAACAACGTCTTTTATCATTTCTTACGACTTTCACTACAATATACAGCTTAATATACACTTTTTAAAAATAGCTTTCAAAACAACTTCTGTGGTATACCGTCAAAATAAACTTGATCGAGAAATTGCTTAACTCTATTTTTAGAAGGATGAATAGAAATAATTTAGAAGAAAGGTCTATTCTGTGCGTACATTTTATGCTTAATAGAAAACATTTCTCGTCGGATCATCCTTATATTTGAGGCAGAAAGTCTTCGAAAGAAAGTAATAGAGGGATCATAGCAAAATTTATTTTATGTATAGAATTTATTTTATCGCTAGTAACTTGTGAAGTGATCGGCGCGCGCGGGGAGGGCTTACAGAATTATTTTCAGGGGAAACCATCAAACAACTTACTGTTCAGTACAGAAAGTTCCTTACATAAAAGAAGCTTTATGGAGCGATAAAGACCTTTTCAAGGGTCCCCCGGAGAAGGCGAGGTCTCACGGTTACATAACGGACGCTGTACGGATCTGCAAATCACTTCAAAGTCACAGGTTTATTCGGGTAGCTGACTCTCAAACTCAAGGCGATGAGAGGCCGCTTTGTAAAATAATGCACCGCAACGTTACAGATGTTAATGTAATGATTTAGTTAAGCTTAAATAGATTACATAACGGTTAAATATATTTTACGTGTCATATCTGTTTGGTAAATGTATGTATATTACCTAATTTATTTCTGAAACTGTTGCGAAAAAAATTAAAAGGCACTAAAACGGTTCTTTTTAAACAAGATGAGTTGGTTTCCCCACCATATTATCAATAAAAAATATATATTGATTTATACATGTTGATTTTTTTGGACTGCTTCTCTACTATATTGTAAAGGACTTCAAAGTTTTAAACTAGTTAATTTAGGCAAAAAATGCGACAATCACCGCAGAATCAGAAGCCGCAGCCTTATAACTGCACAATGGCTTAAACTAGAAAGCCAACTGTTAAAACAATGCAGAGAAATATAAATAAATAAATCAACTTACCTATCTGGTAAACGCGGCTCGCTTTTATTCATTTATATTTGCGTACAAATAAATAACGTTCGATTTACTTACCTGTTTTGGCGAGTCACCAACTTTATAGAACCTTTGATCATAAGCGGCTTTGGTATGGACGAATACCCACAACAACTCTGGATTTTTGCCAATCCAAAACGTAACGAAAAAAATAAAATAAATATTATATATAATAGTATATAGTTAATACGGGCGGCTTCCAGCCACTGGTGCAAATCTGCCTTGCTGATAAAATTAATTCATAAACTAAGTTAAAGTAAGAACTTTTCTTCTTATCCTACTCCACGACTACTACAGAAAAAGAGTGGTCCTGTTGTGTTTCATGGCAAAACCTTCATGATTATGAATTGATATAGGTACGTTACTGCAAAAATCACGAGACAAACAATTTACTTAAATATTTTTATGTAATATAACTTCCAAAATAACATGATGCCGATGTCAATTAAAGCTTATTTCACAAAAACTCACTCTAGAATTGATAATTGCTTTATTATGCTAGTTGTTTAAAATACCTTAGACAACTTGGTCGTTATATACGAGGTGCCATAAGTCAGATAGAAATTATTAACTAAGCAATAATTCCCTTACATAACTTCTAAGAAAATGTTCTAGATTTCTAGTTAGATATTGTCGACCGCCTCGTTGTCGGAGTGCAACCACAGTTACGCTAATTGTGTGTCTAGTGGTTTGTTTGGCCGGAGATTCCCGATAGATATAGATTAAATGAAATACTGAAAAGCCTCTATTGGCAATGTTTATTTTACCAAGATCTTGAAGGAACTACAAAATCAAAATAAAAAGACAATTTCTATTGTATATTATTATAACAGCAAAAAAACATTAACTTGTAAAGATGTAAATTTCACAGAAAGTTGGTCGTGCATTAATACCTTAATACCTTATTGTACTTAATCAGGTATTTAACTCATGCAGTGCAAATAAAACCAATATGAATTTAAAACAAAATTCCTAAATAAAATAATAAAACACTCTTTAATTTTCATTACTTAACTAGAATAAAGTACATACAGGGTGACATTTAAAACAACTGCATCCTTTTAAACATAGACTATATCCATGCTTCTGAGCCGTTTGAGCCTATTTTTATTTAAATTAAACATCATCATTTTCACATTTAAAAAACCCTCAAAAACTACGTCACACGCTTTATTAAAGACCAATACTACAAAAAGAAGTTAAAACTAAACATGTAAATAAATGTCTGAAAAATAAATTATTTTTCTAGTATCAAGATCAAGTAAAGTACAGAGTTGTCGAGATCACTCACTTGAATGAATTGTGTCGTTAACCTCTGAATCTTACGCGTCGCTTTTCCGCCGGCCGGGGTGATATGACGTATTTTATCGTGGATTTTGATACTTTAATTTTTTTTCGTTCTTTCTGAAATATGAACCGATATTTTTATTTTAACGTTTTTAAATATCCTTTAGATGAGTACACTTAACAGTTAAATTTATGCAGGTGAATTTAAAGTCACCCTGTATATAAAAAAACTCACCTTTTTAACCTAATACAATTTTATAGAAAGTGGAAAGAGGTAGTCTCTGCCTACCCCTCCGGGAAAGAGGCGTGATTTTATGTATGTATAACAACTTTATACACACAGAATGAGCATTATCGTCGAAAAAATTCAAACCGTGTGGCTGCCGGCACCAATAAAAAGAATAGGAACACTCCATCTCTTTCCCATGGATGTCGTAAAAGGCGACTAAGGGATAGGCATACAAACTTAGGATTCTTTTTTTAGGCGATGGGCTAGCCACCTGTCACTATTTGAATCTCAATTCTATCATTAAGCCAAATAGCTGAACGTGGCCATTCAGTCTTTTCAAGACTGTTGGCTCTATCTACCCCGCAAGGGATATCGACGTAACCATATGTATTTATGTATGTAAAATTCTAACCAGAAATATCCACTCACAAATAACTTTCAGAAAAGGAATACATAAGCACCATTGAGAATACGAGTATACTAATAAAATAAAACTAATACACCCCGAAAAAACTACTGTTAGAAAAAAATATTGTATGAAGGGGCGCAAATGTACAACAGACTGCCAAATGAATTGAAAGAATTCAAATCTTTGTCTTTGTTCACAGAAAGATTTAAAAAACATATCCACGAACAAGTTTAAAATTATTATTGTGACAACTGTGCTTATTTAAAAATTTAACACTACTTAAATGCGTTACTTATTTACTATGTTTTGTATTAGTTTAAGGCTCATTGTAAGTGAATTTAATTCTTTATGAATCAATAAAGATCTTTAAACCTATGCCGTGTGGTTCCTGGCGCTTTAGAATAGGACCACTCTATATCTTCTTTCCCATGGATGTCGTAAAAGGCGACTAAAGGAATGGCTAATAAACTTGGGATTCTTCTAGTAGGCGATGGGCTAGCAACCTGTCATCATTTGAATCTCAATTCCATCATAAAGCCATACAGATGAATGATGATGGCCTGTCAGTCATTTCAAGAATGTGGGTCTGTCATCCCCGCAAGGGATATAGACGTGATTATATGTATGTATTCAATTCAGTAGTCGCAAACTGCAATATATCCTGGACAGAAGTAGAAATTTATTAAATAAAAATGCGATTGTTTTGATTTCACCATGACCCAGTAAGTACCTAACTCAAAGCATTGGTCTAATCCCTGTTTTCTTAACTCTATACAAAACCTTATAGGTGTCATTTCCAACTAAAATAAAAAAGCCAATATTTCATATAAACAACATATACCTGCCAAGTCACCTTATTTGAATCGATTCCGAAATAATTCATCAAGTATTGATTTTCATTTAACTCTTCTTAAACGGGTCATTACATGAATGAGTTTATGAGCATAGCGCCTGCCGAGGTCGAAAAGCAATATTGCGCTTTGTACCACCAAACACAATAATAGGGTGATTAATGGCTCAGGCGATATACGAAGCAAGTTCTTTGTTGTTCGGCAAATATTTGATCCTACGTCGGCTTCCGAATCCATTCCTTTGATATCACGCCCAAGCAGGAGAGTTTGCCGTACCTAAGCAAAAGCTTGGGATATTCACGGCAACGTTAATGATCTTCGGCTTTTGCTGAATCCTCCAATAGAGGAAATATTCTTTACTTTGGGAAAGAACTCTACATTTTCGCTTACGACACTTCAAAGTTAAATTCACATAATGTATTAAATTTCAATAAGTTTAAGAATCAAATATATGTAAAGTAGTATATTGCGTTTGTGGCTTTATAAGTGAACGCATATTACCATATTTAAAAATGTGGTACCTACAATTGAATAATTTGTGTTTTTTACCAAGTACACAAAATTTCTAGCCTTTGAGTTTTGTCCTGTAGAGGCTTTGTGTTTATGTTTAATTAAATTGTAAGACTAGTGTAAGACTGTTAGACCTATAATGGTGTAATTTCACTACAACTTACTTTAAGTGGTAAGTACTAGACGACCGTATCTTGTTATAATTGGGGACAACCTGATAAAAGGATAGGTCAAGAGTAGCTAAGGGTTGACGAGCTTACATAAAGAAATTGACGAGTGCAGTTTAAGCAAAAAATTTGGCAAGTAGAAAATATGGTCTCTGCCTAACCTATTTTGTATACCACCACCTACCATTAAATAGGCGGGATTTTATTTATAGCCATATTATTGGTGCAAAATTACAAAAAAAAACTATCATTGCAAGTTTGAAGAGAAGATCAAAGTTATGAGATGGAGCGTAGCCGCACTGAGAGGCTAAAGTTTTCTCGTTTGCCTTGCTCAGGTTGAAGGTTGTCAGTGGCAAGTGATTGGATCGTGTACTTACCGAAGTAATGATACCTGTTGATGTTATACTTGCTAAAGTGCAAGTATGGGTATAGTAAAGCTTAGGTGAAGTACAAAGGGGTTATGTGTCTAAAGGATTGCAAACGATATTGAAATACCTAGATCATTCTTTGTCGAGTGAAATTTTATGATATTGATCACAACAATTAAACGAAGTTGAACAATGACCGGATTTTAACCCTTTCTGTTAGGACATAACTTGCTGGCAGCTAAAGTTTTACAACTAATAACAATCTGTGATTATAAATTAAGAAATCTAAAGATTTTAAAGCAACCACTCATCTACAAAAAAACTATAGGGAATATGCCCAATTAATTAAACATTAAGAAAAAACGGTACACCCCTTTACGTAATATTCTCATAATACAGATTTATTATTCCACTACTGAAAAGATTTCAAAGTGAACTCCAACTGGTTGAAATGTTTTTATTCAATTATAATGGTAATCTGCGATTGTTCTGAGGCTGTAATGAAATTCTCAGCAGTTAAGAACGATTTTACTTGATTAATGTTAGGCTCGCGGAGCCCACTCGGAAATTAAGCTCCCTTAACGAAGTTTATTGCACTTTTTGTTAACTTGCTTCTTAATTAATTGGTAGCAACAAGTGCGCTCTCCAATTTTCAAGGACGTAAATAAAAGTGATCGTATTTTAATGAAATTTATATTTCACCATTTTAATGAAAGAAACATAACACATTTTTTTAACTTGCCTACAAAGAAGGGATTTCCATGGAAGGAGTGAAAAGGCATTATTTGAGCTTGTATGTTCCACAGAATTTTCAATATAATAGTTTTGGCACTGCAAATGTCACGGGAATACCTGTTACTGTTTCTGAAGTACTTTCACAGCTAATACTGACGACCTCTGTAGCGCAGCGGTAATACGCTTGTCTGTGTCACCGGAGGTCCCGGGTTCGAATCCTGGTCAGGGTATGATGAGAAACGAACTTTCTGTGTTTGGTCTCGGTCTTGGATGTTTATCTATCAAAGTATTTATTATAAAATATATCTAGTATCGTTGAGTAAGTGTCTCGTAACACAAGTTTCGAACTTACTTCGAGGCTAACTCAATCTGTGTAATTTGTCCCGTATATATTTTTTATTTATTTATTATTATTTATACTATATTCTTCTCTGGTGCTCAGTAATAAAAAAATTGAATTATATCGCTTTCAAATGTATACTTAGTTCAACATATGTTTATATATTCCTACACACGTGTAGTGGCACAAAATAATTTACTGTAACTATTAAGTACACTTAAAGTTTTCCGCCCTAGTGTCATTGCTAGTTTGAGACGATCGAAGTTATGTGATAAAGTCAAATCACTTTGAGAGACAAAGTTTCAGTCGTTTACATTGGTAAGGCTTTCAGTGACACGTAATTGCTTGGTGAGGGTATTGATTTATTCATTGTACATAAAATAATTATCTATTAGTACATACATATAGTCACGTCCATATCCCTTGCAAGCAAGGCAAAGCCAGCAGTCTTGAAAGACTGACAGGCCGCAGTGGCAGGTTGCTAGCCCATCGTCTATAAAAATAATCCCAAATGTATAAGTCTATCCCTTAGTCGCCTTTTATGACATCCGTGGCAAAGAGATGGTGTGGTCCTATTCTTTTTTATATTATTATTTATATTTTGGTATCTATAAGTATACCTTAGAAAGAAAAGGGATCAATTTTGGAAAACAATAATAATACCTCTAAAGCTATAGATATAACATTAAAGCAATGTTAAAAATCCAATTTCGGCCTTACTATCCTATAACTGACCTAAAGTGACACTTCTGTAGTTGCCCAAGTGCCAATCACAGTAAAATAAAATTATATCCCGGGCGGAAAGAAAAAAAATTCTATTGTATTTGTACTACATTTCAGTAGTTCGTTCGTTATGTTGGTCGAAATAAAAATAATTTATTGCATAAAAGAAACACACAAGAAAAGTTACTTCAGAAAAAGGAAAGGCGGAAAAAAGGAACGCCGGTGGATGGAAGGATCGCTCAAAGTCGTGTAATACTTTAATACGCAATCCCATTGAATTGCGAATTTAAGTGTTACAGAATCTGAGAATGTGTATTTGGAGAAAATACTGGGGACCATTTCTCTTCCGAATAAGTTATTCTAAGTCTGTACCTTCGACGAGTATTACATTAACTTTTTTAAAGTTCGTTGTTAAAATTATGAAGGAACTAGCCCTTTTTCATTTCCTCAGTTAATACCATAGCCCTGAGTGCTAAATATAAAGTTAAACTTGATATCTTTAGGCGTTCCTGAGAAACTTTAGTTATATTTTCGTGGACTGCTCTAGTCTAGGCAGTGTTTGAGAGGTCAATGGCATCCATCTTACATCCAACCTATTTATTTTTACCTTTGAATAAAAATTCATAATCCAGACAAATTTTTGTATTCATTTGTATAATTTTATTTGCCCTATGTACAAGGGTCGTGGGTTTGATTACCGATGAATATTCAAATGACATCTTATGTAGGTAATTCTCAGGCTTAGGAAAAAGCTGTATATAAGAATTCTATAATTATCTCGTTTTATGACTCAATGATGGAATTGAAATTCTAATAGTGTAAGGTTGCTGTTTGCCCATCCTTCAAGAACCCTACAAGAATAAACCCAAATTTATTAGCCATCTTCCTAGTCGCCTTTTACGAAATTTATTGGAATGATATAGGATACGAATATGATCCTATTCTTAAGTGCCGTGAACCACACGGAAAATTTATCTGTTTTCTGGTTTCTATTTGGTTCGTAATGAAAACCTTACCGCGGCATGTATTAATTTAAGAGAACGTATCAATTCAGAAATATTTTTCGATGTTTATACGATACGATTCTGTGGAACGGCTTTTATATTTTTTTTCATATTCGTTTGCTTTCGTTAGCGTTACCATTTTTAATAAGGAGATTTGCGCACACCTTTTACAATGCACATAAATAAACTGGTAGCTACCAGATAAATTAAAGCATAGTATTTCCTTACTTACTTTATAAGTAATATTTTCCCTAATCTCTTTAATATGGGTTTTTATATTCAGTAGAATTTTTCCTGAAACAAAAGCAAATAATTTGCAGTAAATCAATGGCTAAGGGTGTTAAATTTATAAATAATTGTTTCATTTCGCAGAATTTCCCTTTTTATAATGCAGATATCCCACAGAGAACGGGTGGGTCAGGAGGGGACCCCCCGGCCTAATGGCGCCGTCGCAAGTCAACAAGCCGAACGTGCCCAGGATCCCCAATTAACACGTACCTACAGAAGAAAATAAACCCCGCTTTGTATACGTACAATACAATCCGTTCGATTAATCTATAATTAATTAAGTTAAAAAATTCACTAGTAAATGTGTTTGTTTGTAAAATGTTTACAGCACAGAAATTAAGTTAGATGAATAAAGTATTTAGTGGACTTAAAATGAATTGCAACAGTGGACTTCTGCATTGGAGGGATCTGTTCCAATCAACTAGCAACTAAACCCACAACAAACACACATACATATATAAAATTTTAGTATTATATTGTTGGGTACTTAACTTACCTTTGATTTTGTGATGTGACGAAGTCGAAGCTCAATTTTTGTTAATAATGATATTGCATCCTCTATGTAAGTAGTCAGTTCTCTCATTTAGTGATTTTTTTTATCTAATTCTTATGAGAAAAAAGTTTTCTAACTAGGGTTTGAGACCCTAGCAAGCCTTAAAGGAATTACTAAATAAGTACGGCTAGTCACAATGCATTGATATAATACTTACAGTGCTATTATGTGCTTATGTGCTATATTCTTTCAGCACCATTGAAGTGGTTCATAGAAATAAAAAGTAGGTATAACATAGTGGTCATGAACGTACAAAAGTGATGAATAAATCAGTTAAAAAGCAAGTAAATCATTTAATCATCCATATGTTATTTTTTTTTTCGCCTACGGATATATTCCGTATTATATCTATACATATAATAAAACAGTAAAAATATTTTGTCTGTACATTTAGTATTTTTGACTTAAATGGATAGAGGAACACTTAGAATGATTAATAGAAAGCAAAAAATTTTTTTTTGAATTTCTTGTCTGTCTGTATGTATGATCACGACTATCTCCGAAAGTACTAAACCGATTTACTTCAAACTTTCACCAATGTCTTTTTTTTAACTCAGAAGAACATTTAAAGTTTGTTTCATCAAAATCGGTTCACTAAAAAAGTTATCGACATATGAATGAACTCAAGGTATGAGTTTGCCTGCAAATAAGTTACGAAATTTAAAATTCAAAGTCATTTATCATTGTACGACATCTCTTTCCCATGGATGTCGTAAAAGGCGACTAAGGGATAGGCTTACAAACTTGGGATTCTTTTTGGGCGATGGGCGAGCTACCTATCACTATTTGAATCTCAATTCTATCATTAAGCCAAATAGCTGAACGTGGCCATTCAGTCTTTTCAAGCCTGTTGGCTCTGTCTACCCCGCAAGGGATATAAACGTGACCATATGTATGTATGTAGTCTACTTTAATTTCGATACCACGGAAACGGCCTCGATGGTCCAGTGGTTGGCGCGTAAGACTGTAAAGTTGGCGGTCCAAGTTCGAGCCCCTTCATAAATATACATAACTAGCTGTGCCCGCGACTTCGTCCGCGTGGAATAGTTATTTTGGGCATCATATTTATTTTTGCAAACATCCTCCTCGGCTTTATCAACGGTCACGCGTATTAGAAAGAACGCTGGTTCGCCGTATTAAATGTTTCGCTGCAAATTGCTTATAACGACTATATCTCAAAACCTATTCGTCTGATTCATATACTGTAAATGGCAATTTTAGTCTACATGAAAAGCCGAAAGTAATAAACATATTTATTTGGATAAGGATTAATACTGAATTAAAGAAAATTGGTTTCAAAATAACTTATGTTTATAATGAAAAAATAATCTTAAAAAATGAACATAAAAGTGGTTATTGTAAGTAAACCTAAAGAGATAAATATATGCTCTCGCGGACTTTTTTATGGCAAAAAATGAGTACTTCACATCTTTAGTACATTGTTTTACTATATCTTTGTTGGTTTGCGCAGCGTTCGCGCGGAAAGCTCGCAGATGGCCGACTCATTCAACTTTCACCTGCATTGTTGACGTTTCCCGTAGGAAATCCGGGATAAAATGTAGCCTATAGCCTTCCTCGATAAATAGACTATCTAACAGTGAAAGAATTATTCAAATCGGTTCAGTAGTTTCTGAGATTAGCGCGTTTAAACAAACAAACAAACAAACAAAACAAACTCTTCAGCTTTATAATATTAGTATATAGATTCATTTTTATTAAAAATATATTTTTTTGTGTTGTTTGAGTATTTTATTAAAAAAAAACTGAAAATCAAAATACTACATATAATAAAACGGTAAAAATATTTTGTCTGTACATTTAATATTTTGACTGAAACGGATAGAGAATTATTTTTTACATTTTTGTCTGTCTGTATCTGACTGTATGATCAAGATTCAACTCGAAATTTACGGGGACGAAGTCACGGGCAACAGCTAGTTTAAACAATAAGCAGGGATCCTGCCAGAAGAATGTAGACGAGGCGAAAGAATTATGCAAGTATCAAGACAAGTAGAAATATGTAATCCCGTCTACCCCTCCAGGATCTATCTCCTCCTTATATGGTGCTTACATTATTATTATTTGTTCTAATCCCACTTTTTCATAACCCCTCAACAGTCAACTTAACTTTACTCATTTGACCACATAATTCAGTACAATATTAATGTAAATGCTACGAGTATGTTGTCAATACTAATATTAAATTATGATTGACAACATAGCATTGACCTGGGTTGAGATAAACCTTTGCGTTAATTTTCGAATCGCCCAACAATGTGCGTACCTTATGGATATATGAATATCAACTATGTATAAATGCTTAACATATGCATAATGTTAAAATTACCTTTATTACGGCACCAATTTGACGACCTAATGGAGACCCTGTTACAAAAAGCAAAAGTACAGAATCAACACTTCTAATGTACAGATCACTGTTGCATGAACCTAAGTTAGATAAAGTAGAAGTGTATAAAGGCCTTAACGAACGTACCTTGGTCAAATCGTAGACGTTTTGGCAAAATGTCAGGTCAAGAGTACCCAAAACCGATGAACTTGCATGAAGGGAGTTATAGAAGTTTTCAGGCATCATTGCAAGTGGAACGATGTAGTCTCTGCCTCTCCGGGAAAGTGGCGTGATTTATGTATGTATGAAGTTGAAATTCTATATAACATAAAGAACACTAAAAATATTTATGTTTCTTTCTCTGGTTCGCATCTATGCTAGATACCAGGTGCAACCTTCACCACTATACTTTACGAATTGGACTCCGCCTTTCGACATTTCTGTTTCACAAATCTATTTTTTTTTAATGTGTTCCACAATCGAAGAATATTTCTAATACGTGATTGGGTATTTTGTCCCATCTTGACACAATATTTTCCCAGCTCGTTTACATGGAAATTGTTTAGTATTGTGTACGTTGTACTTGTTATTGGAAATCCCCCTTCTCGATAGTCGTTATTCTGTGCCCGATCCCAAGCAGCGTATAACATCTACTATCTCCAAAGTAATGACAACCGCCCGGTCCATGACGTCTTAACGGCCCTCAAAGAATGGAGAAGCCAGCGATAATCGCCATTAATGGCCATTTAGGCAAACGTGCTTTAACCTGTGGCCGACTTCAATGCCAACTATTATAATTTCCGTCTCCGATGAACATGGGTAAGCTTAGACATAGTTTCTTATACGTTATGTGAGTATTCTGTCTTCCTTCTCTTGACATTAATTAATGTCGATTAGAATCCTAGCTGGAAAAGAGGGATGCCTTTGATCATGGTCCTGGATTGGTTGAGTCAGGCTTTTACACGAAGTGACTTTCATGTCACCTCAACAAGCTTTCCAGGAGAACTTAACCCACATTGCATCATGCTTACACATCCAATAATGTAAGTTTCCTCACGATGTTTCAAGAGATTAACCGATCTCTTACGGCGAGAGAAAACATCGTGCACTAAAACTAATGTGCATAATTCAGAAAAAAGCATTGGTACATGGCCGACGTAGAATTCGAACCTTTGTCCTCCACGCGCTTTAAACATTTTTAGTCGGGCGCTTTACCGATTCGCCCCACTGATGATGAAAATCTTTAATCTATCTGTAATTAGTATAAAGTCTTGTGTTAACGGTAACATTACGTTACATACTATATTTTTAAATTTCAAAGAAAAATTATGTCTGTTCTAGTAAAAAAAGGCAGAAGATCTTGGTAAAACGTTCAATATTAACAGATTAACTCAGTCGGGAATACGCCTTCATAAAAATAAATTCCAATATTCCCCTCGTTGCTCTCATAACTCTCCAAAGAAAAGCTTTCGTTGGAAACTTTAAGGAGAGCGATTTTGGAATAAAAATTGCATTTTTACTGCGTAAAATTAAGTTTTTATTGAAGAATGTACGAGCCACAATGAAAATTACGGAATATGTATAACTAGAATCGTTAAATTACTAGTGAGCCAATAACACGTACTTACAAAAAAAAACAACTGTTTGTACTTACTAATTTCTTGTATTGTATGATACGAGTATGTATGTTTGTCATACGTGATAACTCTCAAATCAAAAGACATCAATTTCTCTTATTAAAACGATTCTCAGCTGCCATGGAAATCGATGTGGAGGTATTGGAAGAAAACAATATGAAGTGATTCGGTTAATTGTTGTATATTAAATCATCATTCATCATCATTAAAAATCCAGTCAGTCTTTCAAAAGTCAGTGTAGGATAGACGTCTGTATGTTTTGTTGTTTGATACTGTTACGGTATATCAAAGTCAACTTATCGGCTCTCTAAAATTGACGTATTGTTTGATAAATCGTTCTCATTAATATTATGATTTGTATTCAAAATTCACATATTGCTATTGACAGTTCGTTAGGCATTCAGCTGAATAAAATTACTGAAACGATATAAGTACCGCATGGCGGTGATACAAGGTTCTATTTATTTTCCATAAATTTAAATAATCTTTTCTAAGCACCTAGACGCAAACTATTATGAATTAAAAGGAGCCATTTTTGTATACCACACACCACTACTCCTTAGCGAGTCAAGAGAAAGAAAATCATCAACAAATACTTAATCAAACATTTTCATGTGAAAGATTGGTGTAAATCCGACAGTGAGCATCACCAAAAATGTATATAAATGGAGAAGAAATATAAATGCGACCTATATAGTATTACAACAAGAGCAACGCCTCTCTCCCGTAAAAGTTACCAGAAATCCACTTGCCATGATTTCTTATGCGAAATCAACATTCATTAATCTTTTCATGCAAACGCGTGAGTTTAAGGTACTTATGACCTGACCTGATAAACTCTCTTTTCACTCGCCTTCTATATATTTCCTTGCCTAAGTGTATCCTGAATTGATCCACTCAAAACGACAACTCATAATTAACTTTCAAACAATGGAAGCATTCCGTTTCCTAGCTAGTTTTAATTGGAAAAAAAGGCTGGCTGCAAATAAGAATTATTAATACTTAATACTGTTACGACAATACGAAGTTGACAATGCATGGCGGACGGAAGCTAAGTCCTCCAAGCTTCTACGGTGATCGATGGCGGGCTGTTTCAGTAATGATGGCCCATTTGCCAGCGTCCAAATTAGTACATTTACTGTTGCTATGTCTTTCATTGTTGTGTTAAAATTGTGATCAAATTCATATAAGGTGTCTGCATAGAATTCGGAAAACTGTAGAAATGAAAAAAACGCGTGAAAATTTGTGAAAACTGCGTGTAATGCAAGACGACTACGCTTCGTTTCTTTATATCCAACGTACAGAAATAGGTTTATTTTTCAAAATAGAAAATAAGGTATTGATTAATGACGTCAAATATATACAGACATAAAATCAATTCTTAGTAATTTTTGGTGTACCTTAGGGATAGACAGAGCCCACAGTCTCAATCAATACTGAGGCCACGTTCAGCTAAATAATGATGGAACTGAGGTTTAAGTAGTGACAGCAAGCTCATCGCATATAAGAAGAACGCTTATTGAAAAACCGCCTAAAAGGAAACGTCAACCACAACTAATAATTAGTAGAAACATTAATACTAAACTTTACTTTTTCTTTTGTTTTGGCCATTCGTATTTTCATTGTTTTATTTCGATTTCTATGGGTTCCTCACACACAGTTAACATTGGAAAATATGAAGTTACCCAGCTCAGCCCAAAGCGGCTAACTAAAATGGTTCGAGCTCAGTTACGTGAAATTGATGACTAGCTATTTACTGAAAGTGGTCCATTTAATCACTCTAATTTTGTGTAGTACTAGAATTAATAATAATAACGAATAATTTTCATGGTATGATCGAAACCAGATAAGCAGGGAAATGTCATTAATATTGAGAATATTGCAGATATATATATTATGAAACATAACAGTTCTAAGTCCCGACAATAGGCTAGACAATTTTGAAAATTCCTGTTATGTTTGGTTCAGTTTACTTTTCGTGTTTTATTTTTATTAATATTTAACGTCTGTGGCGTTAAGTTCAAAGGAAAAAGACAAAGCTTTTACGCGGTTCATGAATTTTTTCGTTGGTTTCGAACACCATGCGGACAAAGAGAACAGCTAACCTAAACTGAGTAGAGACCTGTACGAGTGGTGACACAATTTTCGTATGTTTTGTGATAAAAGTACATGTATTGTAAAAATGTACATTATGTCTACTAGATTAATAAAAAAAGCTACCTCTAAAAAAAATCCCAAATTTATAAACTTTTTCTTTGATTGACTTTTACAATCTGTGCAGAAAGAGTAGAAGCTGTCACACAGTACCTACGGAACCCTAAAAATTAAGTTTATTTGTGTCACTAGCTGTTGCCCGCGACTTCGTCCGCGTAAAGTGCGAGTTGAATCTTAACCATACAGTCAGATACAGACAGACAGACAGACAAAAAATGTAAAAAAAATCTCTATTCGTTTCAGTCAAAATCTATACTAATATTATAAAGCTGAAGAGTTTGTTTTGTTTGTTTAAATGCGCTAATCTCAGAAACTACTGAACCGATTTGAATAATTCTTTCACTGTTAGATAGTCTATTTATCGTGGAAGGCTATAGGCTACATTTTATTCCGGATTTCCTACGGGAAACGTCAACAATGCAGGTGAAAGTTGAATGAGTCGGCCATCTGCGAGCTTTCCACGCGAACGCTGTGCAAACCAACAAAGATATAGTAAAACAATGTACTTAAGATGTGAGGTACTCATTTTTTGCCACAAAAAAGTCCGCGAGAGCACATATCTATCTCTTATGGTTTACTTACAATAACCACTTTTATGTTCATTTTTTAAGATTATTTTTCATTATAAACATAAGTTATTTTGAAACCAATTTTCTTTAATTCAGTATTAATCCTTATCCAAATAAATATGTTTATTACTTTCGGCTTTTCATGTAGACTAAAATTGCCATTTACAGTATATAAATCAGACGAATAGGTTTTGAGATATAGTCGTTTTAAGCAATTTGCAGCGAAACATTTAATACGGCGAACCAGCGTTCTTTCTAATACGCGTGACCGCCTGACCCCCCCCCCCCCCCCCCCCATATTTCGATCGCACTGCTCTATCCTACTTCCTACATATAGATAGGTATCATTCTACTTATAATACTTCCTTTGTATGTGGCAGTGAAAACTGCATCCAAATTGAACCCTTGGTTTTGGAGATACATGCTAACATTCATTTATGTAAACAATTGTATACTGCAGCGCCTCCTGGTGATTTGTAACCGTAACACCAATATGTATGTATGCACCAATCAAATCTAAATCAGTAGTGAAAACCGCATTAAAATCGCACCAGTAGTTTTGGAGATATATGCTAACATTGGTTTGCACAAACAAACACACAAACGCACAACCTCTCACCCTAAACGCATATATACGGTCTCCGTTCGGTCGCGGGTAATGATGTGGGCCAAGTCGTCGCCAAGTCGCATAACAATTAGCAGCTATAATTGATAAAGCCGAGGAGGATGTTTGCAAAAATAAATATGATGCCCAAAATAACTATTCCACGCGGACGAAGTCGCGGGCTCAGCTAGTATTAAATAAACAGACAAAATATTTTTACCGTTTTATTATATGTAGTATTTTCATTTTCAGTTTTTTTTAATAAAATACTCAAACAACACAAAAAAAAATATTTTTAATAAATATTAATTCATATCTTGTTTTTGTTGGGACTCGAACTTGGACCGTCAACTTCACAGTCCCACGCGCTAACCACTGGACCATCGAAGCCGTTACGGTGGTGTCGAAATTACAGTAGACTACATACATATGGTCACGTCTATATCCCTTGCGGGGTAGACAGAGCCAACAGGCTTGAAAACACTGCCACGTTCAGCTATTTTGCTTAATGATAGAATTGAGATTCAAATAGTGATAGGTTGCTCGCCCCTCGCTTAAAAACGAATCCCAAGTTTGTAAGCATATCCCTTAGTCGCCTTTCACTTATATTTATATGTTATAGGTGTAATGCTGTCGTATAATGATAAATGACGTTGAATTTTAAATTTCGTAACTTATTTGCAGGCAAACTCATGCCTTGAGTTCATTCAAATGTTGATAACTTTTTTTTTAGTGAACCGATTTTGATGAAACAAACTTTAAATGTTCTTCTGAGTTAAAACAAAGCAATTGGTGAAAGTTTGAAGTAAATCGGTTCAGTACTTTCGGAGATAATCGTGATCATACATACAGACAGACAAGAAATTAAAAAAAAAAATTTTTGCTTTCTATTATTCATTTTAAGTGTCCCTCTATCCATTTCAGTCAAAAATACTAAATGTACAGACAAAATATTTTTACTATTTTATTATATGTATAGATGAAGCTATTCCAAATATTCTGCACATAACTTACTAGACAATATTTAGTTGGAATTGTTAATCTTCGGAACGACAGTGAAGGCCCAGGCAAAACATAGTGAACTATAAAAAACACGGTACCTACGTTATAGACGACACTTCTACTCAGACAGGCCGTACGATCTCGTCTGACGTCAGATATATTACAAAGCTTTATAGTTGAAATATTGCAGGAAGTTGATGCCTAGCGGCGGGAGGTACTCAGTCAGCGATCGCTCAAATCCTGCCATTTGTATACAGCTATATGGCCTTTGTAGTGAAATCCTTTATTATGTAAGATAACAGGGAATGCAATTAAGTTTTTCCGACAACCCTCTTTTGTTTTCAAAACATTATCCTTAGGCAATAGTAGTATACAGCTCGTGGCATGCAGAAAAGAGTACTAAGTGCTTGAGAAAGAGAAATAAATCACAGAAAGTGCTATTCGTGGTATTTCCTTTTTCTTTCTTTAAATAATTACCATAACATTGAAAAACAAATGAAACTCAGTTTGTAATTGACTGACTGACTCTCTTTTGAATATTGATCGTAAGGACTCTGGAAAGCCCCCGAGGATTATTTAAGTTTGTTTTAATTATTTGTGAGTGTGCCGTGTGGTTCCCGGCACCAATAGCAAAAAGAATAGGACCATGGATGTCGTAAAAGGCGACTAAGAGGTAGGCTTATAAACTTGGGATTCTTCTTTTAGGCGATGGGCTAGCAACCCGTCACTATTTGAATCTCAATTCTATCTTAAAGCCAAATAGCTGAACGTGGCCTATCAGTCTTTACAAGACTGTTGGCTCTATCTACCCCGCAAGGGATATAAACGTGATTATTACAGTATGTGAGTGTGCCAAATAAACGATGTTCTTTTTTTTCTTTTGCTGATGCAAAAGCCAGGAGACGATAATTTTGTCAAATGCCTACACAAGCCTTAATGTTTCATTAATAAGTTATACGAGCAATATACAGCAGTATTTTATTATATAAATCTTTTTTCGTCCTTTACGTTATGAACATCCTATAAACTTATCATTTTTAAATTTGTTAGCTATTAAAATTATGGACATTTACACCTTTTTTTTTATATAAAACGTTTAAAATGATGTACGCCTGAATCTCCGGACGTCGTCTCGCGTTCGTTTCCTCCTTCGATCTCGGGGGAAATACGATTGGAACTTTTTGAATTTCTATTTTTGCAGCCATAATCTAAGTAACGTTGAAAATAAACAAGTATACATACATACATAAAATCACGCCTCTTTCCCGGAGGTGTAGGCAGAGACTACCTCTTTCCACTTGTCACGATCTCTGCATACTGTATCTTTATAGGTATATCATTTTTCATCAGCAAACCAGCTATACTTTAGAGTCTTGTGACTGTTGACCCTGCTCACCCGTTAAGGGATAAAAACGTCATGTAGATGTGACTGAAGTATATTTGTGTATAATCTCTCTTTATTTCTAAAGCACAATGTGTACTCAAAGTGCTTTCTCAGTCTTACGTTTGAAAGCCACAAAACACAGCATAGACATTACTTAATTCGAATTATATACATCCCATCACAAACCATGGCTTTACCAACCTTTCGGTTATACGAGCCTAAAAGGAGGAGTGCACGTTACTTCCCTTTACGTCCCCACCTCTCTGAAGAGGAACCCGAAATATACCTATGACCACAATGCTGGACTGAGTGCGAACGTTACTAAGCAATATCATCTCTCTTTTTCTAGCTTAGAGCTTAACTGGAGTGGTAGAAAGAAAAAAAAGATAAGACATATTGCCTTTCAATTTTCGTGAATAAAGAAGCAGGTTTTTATGAAATTCCCGTTTGATTTCCATATCCTTGCACTTAGAATCAAGAGTAAGGAAATTATATTATTGTTCTGTTTACGTTTTAAATTCAAACATAGATAGCTCTGAATATATTTAACAGTTTAATTCAGTAGAATGTTACTATGTAAGGTATGGATGGACACTTGGATAGTAAGTTACTTCTTCAGGCTCTTAAGGAGCTATTTCATTAAGCAACCGTAATTTTCACTTATATTTCATTAAAATACCCTACACGGAACTCTATGCCGCAGTAATGCAGACAAAATTGTGGTGAATTTGGCTAACTTGATATGCTGTTGATTGTACAATTGTAGTTGCACATACTTTTTTTCTAACAGTTCATATCTAACAGATAAGCAAATCCAGACCTATTTCTTTCGACATCTTCTTTATGAGGTTTATTCTGTGCCTATTGTGAGGATATTCCGAGCTCAGGGTCCGCCTGTGATCCACAAAATAGGAGTACCTATTACTACCGAGTACTAATTAGTTTGTCTCATTTCTTTTGTCAGACAAAAGTACTTATACCTTTCCTCTTCACCTTTAACCACATACATAAAATCACGCCTTTTTCCCGGAGGGGTAGGCAGAGACTGCATCGTTCCACCTGCCACGATCTCTGCATAATTCTTTCGCTTCACCTGCATTCATAACTCTTTTCATGCAAGCTCGGCGGTGTCGGGTACACTTGACCTGACCCTTTGCCAGGACGTCCTTAATTTAAAAGCATCTAAAAAAATCTTTCTAATAAAAACAATTTAACGTCATACGTTCATGCAAGAGTTACATAATGGAATCGTACCTTATCGTAATTCACGTAGATGAACTAAATTGACTGAAATTTGGTACCGGTAACCAGAATAGTTGCACTTGAGAGTTGCACAGACGATCGATAATTATTAACATGAAAATAATCGATCTCATCGGGTGAACCTGATTTGTTTACAAATTGTTTCTTAATTTAATCTTAGTTAAAATATAAAATTAAGATTTTGACTAAAGATCTATTAACGCACGTTTTGATTTTGTAGATGTAAAAATAAATTTACTATTGTTGATTAATTATTTTATATACTCAAGAATCAACAATAGTATTTCAAAATTTTACTATTTCGATGCCTTGTTTTCATGCCGAAAACTGAATATTACTATAATATATTTCCCCAAAATCAAAATAATATAAATTATTTAATAAAGAACTATCTCTTTAATAAATAATTTATATAATAGAATATTAAAAAAAAAAACTTTGTTAGACAAGCTTTCACAAAACTTGATCAATACTTAAGAAATATGCACGAGTCATGACAAATGAAAGATAGAGCCTACCCTTCCCGAAAAGAGACGCAATCATATGTACTTATCTATATTTGTTAAAAATTAAGTTTTATAATTACTTTAGTTCGACAATACCAATCTGAACGAAGGTTGTGACTATTTTACCAAAGGAGCTATTTAATTGAAAGTGTTATTTTTGTGACGTTTCGTGAAGCGGGCAACTAATTGCCATTCAGGATGGATATTTGAGTTGGGACTTAAACTGGATATTATGTCCGCCGTATCCGAATCACGTGCCGAGTAAGCCCGGGGGTTTTGCCGCTTGGATCTCGTTGTTTTTGACATTTTACGAAGCATAACTGGCTTAAATTTGAGGCCAATTTGCTACTAGTAAAAACAAATTCTTACATTTAAATCACATTGTTTATTGAATGCGTTGTTATATGATTTATACCACCTGCGCCGTGCCGAACTTGAAGCGTCGCGTAGCCGAGATTTCACGGTTCGGACGTACAATTATATACAATAATAATATAGGCACACTCCAATATGATCGATTTTCAAATCCTATACGCTAGAATGATTAACCTAACTACCAGTGTCATTGACATCATGGAACCGAGTTCATTTCTCGTACGAGGACCACCAGTAATTATTTGTTCTAACACTCGAAAAAAGTTCAAAATCGTTAATAATGACAAAGTTTTTAAGTACACAGTATTTGCCTATTATATCAAATAAACTAAATGATTCTACAGTTCTAGTGCAATTATTACCAGGCCACAAATATTGTAAAAATAACAGATTCCACATTCTTAAAGATACCTTTATAAAAATCAAACTTTTTGTTTATCAATAGTTTACATTATTCTCTTCGTAAAATTGAACGGAATGATTCCAGATTGTTTGCATAAAATGTAATAGCGGATTGCGGGAAGTACTAGGGCGATTCGCATTGTGCCATCTGCTCACATTTAGATCCCTTATAAAATGTTACTGCGCATTATCACACGTGGATATGGGCCCGGCCTCGTGGTTATTTCGTTGCGTTACCTTTTTATGACACTAATGGAAAATACTGTTTGGCTTTACACTCATATGTATCTTTTACGCACTTCAATGCCGTCGGAATCCCGTAATGGATTACGTTAAACAAACCGTACCAACATGTTACGTTGCTATTATGGATATACAATAACAACCAATTAACATTTATGAAGTTTTCCATTTTGTGCATCATTATGCTCTTTCTCCTAATGTATTCCCGATTGTGTCTTTGTTGAGGAGTAGAAAGCTCTCTTTTGACCATGATCCCAAAGTAGGTGACTCAGGAAATTTTATGAAGCGAATTACATCTAAACTCCTTGATCCTGTAGGAAACCTAACCCGAAATGAACATGGTTATTCACTTGTGTGTGACACAGTGCAAGGTTTCCCTCAATGTATAAGCACCATATCAGAAGGCAGGTGGACCTAACTAAAAGAAGAGGATTTATTGGTTTATGTACGCTGTGAGATTGGAACCACATTTAAAGAGATCACTTTAAAACAAGTCGACCAGATACGATCATAGGCAACTTACGCACCTTAAATTTAGTATAATTTACTGAATATGAACATTTCCACTGCTTCCATAAGTAGATAATCAGACTGAAAATTTGACAGAGAAACTCTCTTCAGTAATATTTGCCAATATTTTATGAAGATATAGCTAAACGACACTAGCATATCTTAAGCGGCTATGAAGCAAACAGAAAATATACATATGTACATACATACGAGCATCCCTTGCGGGGTAGACAAAACCAATTCTCTTGGAGACTGATAGGCCGCGTTCAGCTGTAACGTCAGATAATATTTCTTTAATAGGTATGCAATGGAAAGATGCAGAAAGTGTAGGATTACGATCGCCGTATTATAATTTGTATAATATGTTTTGATTGACTGTCCTCAGAATGATTTATGAGGAGAGGGTTAAACATAGTTCACTAGTGAATACTTCCACTGTAAGCCCTATAAGACTGTGCAAATATTATGATCATATAAATCATATTGAGTGACATTAAATTGACATATCAGAGTCATAAATCAAAAAGGAATGCATAGGCGAACAAGTTTTGACAAGGCACTCAGTTCGGTCGGCTGGTACAAAGTGCTTTTTCGCAAAATATATCGGCCCGCGGTAACGTGAAAAAACTTTATGGCATTTTTATTAACACCCTTTAAAAGCCTACTACGATTTTCGACTGCATTTTATTAAAATTTTATACCCAGTCATCGCACAACAGCCACATTATAATAGTGAAAAAAAAATGTAGTTCATTTCTTAAGGTCTACATTACTCATAAAAAACTAATCGAAAATCTTCATGAAGAAGTATTACTCAGAAATTCAATTTCAGGCAAAGTCGGTGTGTATCTCAGGTTAATAATATTATAAGCCGGCTCACTTATAGGGCCAAGTATTACTATACTGCTAACGGCATGAAGGTACCTTCAATTTTGATACAGCTGTTGCGCAAAACATACGTGCCAAGGTTTCTTCCAAGATATAAATAATGAGAAAGGTTGCCACCTTGCCATTTTAAATTGTTAAACTTTACTGCGTAGTAGTTAGTAATAAATAAAAAATAAACATTTACCTCCTTACTTATAATGATCATCTCTCTCATCTTCGCGTATTATTTGCACCCTCCGCTACTATGATTCAGACCCAAAGATAGATTTTATGCCCATCATCATTTTTCTAACCACCCATATAATAAAGTCTAGTTGAGATACAACTAATATTATTAGTGACAGATTTGAGACAGATACGAGAGTGATCCTAACAAACGATAACAATTTGCATGATTAACCCTTTATCACACATCGAACTGGGATTTTTTAATTTTTTGGAAAAATTAAAATAATCTGAGTTCATGAGTGTTTGAGGGTTGAAAGCGCCCTGGGCAACTTTATTGTTAAATATTATGTATATTTAACCCTTATCCTTGGAACCTACAATTTGAAAACTCATTAAATAGTTCAATTTCATCAAAAAAGTTATTCTTACTGTGCGTGAGCCAATATCGGAGATGAAGCAAAAGGTTGGGAAGTCGAAATTGCTTCAATATTTATGTGATATTTACATCTACAAGATAAAAAAATACTATTAGAAACCTAATATTCGCAATTAGTACTAGCGCGATATGCGTGTCTAGGGAATCAAGTAGAAAATATAAATAAGGGCAATATTACACGTTTGTTACTTGTTACCAATCCAACTCGCAGTAGTCGATTACCTATGTTTTTAATCGCAACGTACTATTTGGAAACGTGACACAAACAACATCTCAACTTTTCAAACATGGAACGTGTGCGTGAATTGGCCCTTATCGTTGGTATTTCCATTTGAAAGATCAAACTTTTCGTCGAAATTCAGGGTTCGTTAGCATGCCAGCCGCAATGCTGAAATCAATTATATATACATTCCAGACCAACGAACTGAGAAATGCATGGGCGGTATTCGGAGCGGTCCATATACACATAGTATCTATAAAATCTTGTACTATAGATAGAGGACACACATTGATACATTCAGAATGCTGATATATTTTTTTTGCTCTATTTGTTGGTTACTATTATTATAGTTTGCATTTAATTTTGAAAATTTTAAGAGCATTTGAAATATCAATTTTAATCTAAGTAACTTACAACTACTAGCATTTCTGGCAACTTTTCTTACCTAGGTGCGTTAAAGTTAATCCTACGAGAACAATAGTTTTTCAGGAATGAAAATAACTCAATGTCCTGCTTTATACTATAAATATATTTGGAAAAAAAATTGGTGACCTAAATAAGATCAAAGTCAAAATACAAATTCGTTTTCTATCTCCATTTAACCTAAAAAACAACCGAGCATGCCTCGACCGGAGAGTTGTCTCAAATTTTACTCATACACATCCATATTTTTACAAATCACCATAATTTTATATTTTACAAAATGTGAAGGAGATTTTTTATGCTTCCGAGCCAGTATTAATGGAGGCTTAAATAGAGGTGAAACTTTAGCCAAGTCCCGTTACCACGGCAATTTGTCAAACAAAAAATATTACTGAAGTTTTAGTGGGAGCTGGCTGGAGCTCTGTATGACATGACTTATATAAATAGCGCTCGTTCAACCTCCGTGGCTAGTTTTTCCATTATTTATTGAACCTCACTAATTCGATTGAATTCCACTCGTTTATTTCATTTCAATTTCAATGTTTCGACACCTCTCGAAAAAATAGCCGAACTTTTGGTACAAAAACTATTTAGTACAAAAGCTGACTATAAGCATTCAGGGTCTTGCTGTTTAGAAAAAATAATGCTAAAAGACTTGTTTTTGGTACAAGAAAAAATTTCTTATCTAAAAAGTTCGCTACCTACTTATATAAATTATATTCGATTCGTAGAATATACCATTATGTACAGTATAAAAAGTGACGATATTTGTCAGGCCGATACCAGCGGCTACGCGTACATAGTGATTTATCAGAAATCCCACGGAAGCTTTAAATTGCATTAGTAAACTTAGAATATCTAAAAAAACTCGATCCAGTGCTGTCTCGAGAATCAAAAATCTTACGTCATTATATTCTGAATTTCAACTTAAAGTTAGTTCAGCGGTTACAGCTTTGTGTTAATAGCTTAAGTTGGACACCTGTTCATTTTACACATACAGTTTATGGGATCGACGCGATATTTAGATTTTATTATGACGTTACTACTACTTTGTAGTTTTATGTGAAACTATGTACTTTTACGTGTTTATTAAATGGGTCTAGAGTATGCAGCAAATACTAAGTCTGTATGCGTAGATTGACATCCAAAACATTTTGGACTGAACCGTGTATCACAGTGGCGAGCCGTTACCGTTACACCACAAAGGCAATCAATAATTAATGCCTTTAACTTTTATGCGCACACCTACACTTAAAATAGATTCACAATGATGGCACGGAGCAAAGCAGTCGCAAGGGATAGCTCTCAAACTACGACTATCGCAAACAACAGTGAACGAATTACCGAGGATTACCAACTTATTTCATTAAGAACTTCTCGCAGACGAAACGTTATTTTGGTTAATCCCTCCAGTATTATTTATCAAGATCATTACAGATTTACTCCCTTTCGTTCAGTTCCAACTAGATTTTCGTTAAGACATAAGAATGTTGTTTTTTTTTGTTTTAATACTCGACGCTTTGGACTTAGGCGCATATAAAAACCTCGATTTTTTATCTCTATTCTCTCCCTTTCTCATCTTTGCATGTTCCTAGTTGCAACCTCCAGTCTCTTACCAACCTTGAATCTCTTATACTTTATCTATTACAGGCAATTATTACTAAATAGAAATAAAATAAAATTAAATATTACTACATATTACAATTTACATACATTTAAAGAGTAACAAAGGTTGGAATGAATTTGATTCCAGAAACAATTCAATACAGTAAACATAATTGCTATACTTAGATTCAAATCCGCCAAAAACGTCAGAACAAATCCAGTCAAATGAATACATCTTTCTCAAATATTTCCCCTTGTAATAATTCTTCCGTATATCTCCGAGCGTGATGTCCCTTTTGTCCCTAGCCTTTGATCGCAAGCCTTCGATTGATGACTCCTATTTGCGCAGAGTTCGAGCGCCCTCTCAAATGACTTTCAAGTTTGTCCTCAACGTAACGGTGATTTGAATATAAAATAGGCACGTCTGCCTCTATCTTTATTAGCCTTAAAAATATTTGTACACCTTTTACTTTTTGTTGCTGACATTTAAATACGACTCGTCAAAGCTCTGTGAACATATTTGGTACCTTTAAATTTATCTTTACACTCTGATTATCATAAGTAATTGAAGCGTAGAAAATATGACAATGGAATTCAGAGCTGGCTAATGTAAAATCCACTTCAATATTAATATTTTATTTGCAGAAGCTGACGATGGAAATTAAACGATATCTAATTGATCACCAAAATGTCAGTCATGATTGGTTTCGCCTCGACTGAACAGTAATTTGGGGGTTTGAATAATTTATAACCCGGCTCTACTTTCATGTCTGGAAGCAAATAAAAAACATTGTGCCAGCTGCTGTTGTTCCTGTGCAGATTGAAAATGTCAAAAGGATAGACAAAAATTTCGTTTCATCAAATCAAAAATTAAAAAAATAGTCTGCTAATCATCAATCTGATTAGCTACTTATGGCTACTTTTTGCTGGTAATTCTTACGAGAGTAGAAGTACAAATGCGAGCACTTACATATATTTTAAGGCAATTACTAATTTCATCCATTTATGTAAAGTTTTGGTTTCATGGCACGCATACCATCCGACAGGGAAAGTTCAGAATTCCTAGCTGTGGAAGTGTAGTGCTTAGAAATACTCCACTCACGAAAGTATTCAGCGGTATTATAAGCTGCACCTGATATTGCAATCAACTGCACCAACTTTCTTAATTAACTCCGCTTCATTAGCTGCGGAAATTAATCTAATCAGTTAAAATAATTAACGGCGCCGTAGTGAAAATCAGATAGGAGTATTGATTGATGCACCTGAAATTTGCAATTATTGTATTTACATAATATTTACATAATTATGATAATATAACCAATGAGACCTGAATTGCTGGGTTATAAGTTATGTTGGACGTCTAAGTTAAATATTTATATTAAATACATAAAGTCACTTCTATATCCCTTGCGGGACAGTCAGAGTCAACAGTCTTTAAAAGACTGATAGGCCAAGTTCAGCTGTTGACTTAATGATAGAATCGAGATTCAATTAGTGACAGGTTGCAGGGTTCGGGGCAAAATCTTATATTATAATAGAAGTTATACTATAAGAAAGAATAGCATAATGTAACAACACTAGAAAAGCCAAAAATATTGTGCCTAATCCAATTACAATAAATTCGTGCAACTATTCGAAGTCGTATCCAGAAAATTAAAGGACAGACACATGCTAATCCTATTGTTTCTACTGTTGGTAAAGCAAACGTTACATTATAAATGTGAATAAAAATAAACCATTTGCATCTTCACCGATCACTACTTCACAGAAAACAATTACTGAATATCCATTAAAATCAACTTCACAAAGAGAAACCGTAAAATAGCATTTGAAATAAAGTCTTATTAAAAGTTCGCTTGGGTTGGGCCGAGTTTGCCGCACAATGGCGTTGTAGGAAAAATTCTAATTACTTTACAGAGTTGGCTTGGAATTTCAAAGTTACACGAATGGGCTCAGATTTGACACAAATGAATATTCCGCATGCTAATAAATCGATCCCAACTGCTGGTGTTAATTTTGAGGTCCCGTGCCACGTGGTTGAAATTATTACTCATAAATATGTATTACTAGATGTGCCCGCAACTTCGTCCGCGTGGCATTTAAACGCCTGTGCAATAGTAGATAGTATTGCACAGGCGTTTCAATTCCACGCGGACGATTAAACCTATTTCACTTAAAAATAAATAATAATAACATGAATTACCCAAAACTAACCAATCGGTATCTAAAATATATGCGTACTACTTTCCACTACTACTACTTAACCTAAAAGGAAATAAAAAAGAAACTATTAATAATTTAGAATTTAAACAAAACAACTAAACAAAAAATAACAACAATTTTTTAAAATAAACTATATATTTAAAGACCAAAAGTCGCGCTGAGAAATATAATCAGAAATCTCCGAACTGCTTAGCTATTAGGAATTACACGTGTTATTGTGAGTCAACCATAAAAGATAGACTTATGCTGTCTTGGGATATTTTTAAAAAAATTTATGTAAAATATTTCGGTTATACATGGTTTTGCTGTAGCTTTAACCATTATGGCTGCACACGCGATGAAAGCTTAAAAAATCAAGTAACTTCTCCCGTTTTCCCAACATTTCCTTTCACTGCTTATGAAGAATAACTGTACCAAGTTTCGTTAAAATCCGTCAGGTAGTTTTTGTTTCTATAAAGAACATACAGACAGACAGACAGACAAAAATTTTACTGATTGCATTTTTGGCATCAGTATCGATCACTAATCACCCCATGATAGTTGTTTGAAAATATATTCCATGTACAAAATTGACCTCTCTACAGATTTATTATAAGTATAGATTTTTTTAAATATAATGTGTATTACCGCGTCAATTGTGCATAATTAAAATTGGTCCTTTCACGTTAACTCTACTTTTGAGACTGTAAAAAACGACTCAGGAGACTCAGACCCGGGAGTGCAAGATCAACTGTCCTGGCATCCCCTTAAGTAATCAATTATTTTACCTACATTGTAATTTGTTCAAACGAGATGTACGTACACCTAGAAGCGTTAATGTAAATCAGCAACGGCTGAATAACAGTATAATTTTATTAACATTGCCGAGGGCTTTAATTTACGTGTCACGTAATAAACAAGTGTTAATTTCTGTTTGATTACCCACCCCACTCGTTTACCGTTTATTGACATTCATTTTAACACTTACACATTCAATTTAATGACCTACTCTGGAGAACGGTACGTTTTGACACATGCTGATGGTACGTTTACCGGTCAATATCTATCTACATTTAGTGTGCCCCGTGGGGCTGTATGGTTCAATTTGATGGACCACCGTTACCTTGTTAACGACAGCTTAACTTGGATTATAGTAAAAGCACAAGGTGAACTCACACACTCTCAATAGCATCGTGAAAAATATCGAATGACATTGATCCTAACAAATAAATTAATAAATACCGTCAAAACACGTCACACATCAACTGTTAATCATAGCAAAAAAAATGACGCGCCCAGCCAATAACAGCGATGAGTCTAAATCGCGCAAACAAAGATTTCACGGAATAGAGCATAAATACAACCTCCGACTCATCATCGTCGGAGCCGCGGTCCTCCAGGCATAACACCTAACCGGGCGGTAGATATTCCCTTTGGTGGCGGTCGATCCCGAATCATCGCTCCCGCTACAGTAATTATTAATTATTTCCAATGTTGCATGATTTTTCCTATTTCTTTTAAAATAAATCAGGTTGATGTAATTAATGCTCTAGATTAAAGGAAAAATATTTAAAAAAATCCTAGTATGAATAAGAATTTGAATTATTTAAAAAACAGTGATAAAAATTTACATCATTATACATTGTTACATATATAACTCATTACTAAATAAGTCAAAAGATATTGTTTACTTAATCTCCTTTATTCTAAATGATAATTTAAAAAACAATTATTATTTTTATTCAACCACAAATTAACTTCACATTGATTACACGAAATTGTGGAATAGCCTTTACATTTGGGAAATTTACACCGAAGTGACCTTTCTTTTTTTTTATTGTAATTCTTCTTCTAGTAGACTGGTACTAGGGTTTTGTTGTACGCAATAGTCATTTATAAAGTTGCCAGCAACAACAAATTTAAAGTTTACAGTTTTTGAGTACCTTTTTTTCTTCACTAAATGTTATGATTGAAATTTCCATCACCATGCAAAGAAGGGTTAAGACAGAAATTTTATTATGAAAATGTTCCATCCATTACAAATAAAAACAACGAATCAAAAATGCATCGCATCCCCAACAGCAGCGAAGGACCTCTAAAGTCGGGATCAATAGGTTTTATCAAATAATGAAGTGGAGTGAACACTGAGCACTTAAGGCCCAGAAGTGTCGGCAATTCGAGCCAGCCGGTGCGTTGTAGCCTCGTTTTTCTTGCCGCTCGCTCGCGTCAATTGACTTACACTTTGAGCACGTTTTGCACTGCGTTATTCTGAATTTATATCCTTTTTAGGCCTCTGGCTTTTGGCTTTTGTTTCAAATGGTCGTTGGAATATTTTTATTAAAGCTTTAGCTTTTTTGGTCTATGTACGGGTGAGTTTGATTTCATTATCTTAATTTTAAATGGCCTGTTATTTATTATTCGTAACAATGTTTATGAAGAATTATTTAATTCGTAATCTATGTAAAAAACAATAATTTCGTACCTATATTCTTATGCAAGTAAATATTACTAAGATTCAATTCTTTTCTTAATATTATTCATTAATTACGTCACATTCGGTGTAATTTATTGTTAAATTTTAATACCATGAAATAATTTCAAGTTATGACCTGACTATAGAAAATTACTTAAAAAAAACTAATTAATAAATTCTGTTTGTAAATGAATTTTTCGCTTAGAATACTATAATTAGAAGTATGATGAAATTATATTGTTGCCCGCGATTTCGTCGGCGTAAATTTCGAGTTGAATCTTAATCATAGAGTCAGATACAGACAGACAGACAAAAAATGTAAAAAAAAAATTCTCTATCCGTTTCAGTCTAAATATTAAATGTACAGACAAGATATTTTTACCGTTTTATTATTATGTAGTATTTTGATTTTCAGTTTTTTTAAATAAAATACGCAAACAACACAAAACAATATATTTAATAAAAAAAAATATCTAGTTTTTGTTGGGGTTCGAATTTGGACCGCAAACTTCACAGTCTCACGCGCTAACCACTGGACCATTGAGGCCGTTGTGGTGGTGGTGGTCGAAACTAAGTAGACTACATACATATGGTCACGTCTATATTCCTTGCGGGGTAGACAGAGCCAACAGGCTTGAAAAGACTGAATGGCCACATTCAGCTATTTGGCTTAATGATAGAATCTCACTTCAAATAGTGATAGGTTGCTCACCCATCGCCTAAAAAAGAATCCCAAGTTTGTAAGCCTATCCCTTAGTCGCCTTTCACTTATATTTATATGTTATAGGTATATGCTGTCGTATAATGATAAATGACTTACCTAGAATTTTAAATTTCGTAACTTATTTGCAGGAAAACTCATGCCTTGAGTTCATTCAAATGTCGATAACTTTTTTTAGTGAACCGATGTGTGTTTTGTGTTTTTCTGAGTTAAAACAAAGTAACTGGTGAAAGTTTAAAGTAAATCAGTTCAGTACTTTCGGAGATAATCGTGATCATACATACAGACAGACAAGAAATTTTAAAAAAATATTTTTGCTTTCTATTATTCATTCTAAGTTCCCTCTATCCATTTCAGTCAAAAATACTAAACATACAGACAAAATATTTTTACTGTTTTATTATATGTATAGATAAGAGTTAGGAGGAAACAAATTGTTACTGCTAGATTTAAGTCAACCACGAAATCCAAAGTAGTAGTAAAGTAGTAAATAAAAAGTACAAACAAATCAAATATTATTGCACTTTTTATCAGACCCAAAGGCAATCTACTGGCTTTATCTGCAGACCCTTTTCATATTGTGAAATATGGAAAATACAAAAATGCTGGCTGAAATTTGAGATTTCTACCGCTTGATGGGTAGCCCATCATCCCGTGCGTCCATGGCGTAGCTAAAAACTAGTACCTATGTATTAATTTACTTTGTGACATTTAAAAGTATTATCTTGTAGCGGGTATTAGGTTAAGTTTAAAATTTGTACTATAGTTAATATTTAAAGATTTTTATTATTTGTAAATTATTTTGTATTTAAGTTTCTGCTGAGTCCGGACCCTAGAATACGGTCCTGTCCTTAATGGAATACCTAGCGCCCGGCAATTTGAAATGGGTACAATTTAAGGGCTCACCAAAATAGCTTTTGTGGTGTGACGGCCTCTGTGGCGCAGCGGTAGTACGCTTGTCTGTGACACCGGGGGTCCCGGGTTCGAATCCCGGCCAGGGCATGATGAGAAAAGAACTTTTTCTGATTGGCCTGGGCCTTGGATGTTTATCTATATAAGTATTTATTATAAAATATAGTATCGTTGAGTTAGTATCTCGTAACACAAGTGTCGAACTTACTTCGAGGCTAACTCAATCTGTGTAATTTGTCCCGTATATATTATTATATTATATTATATTATATATATTATATTTTGTTTTCCAAATTTTAGTACCCAGTAAAATAAATTAACTCCATATAAATTAAAATCAATCTATACTTAGTTTCCCAAAGTAAAACGTATTAAGCTTCAAAATAAGTATACACACGTCAGAATAATCGTACGTTGTGTACAAATATTCTTTTTGATTGCCAAAATGGATAAATGCTCACCAAATATTGTTTCACTAAAACAGTAACATTGATACCAAAATGTACAGTTCAAATTTGCTTTATTGTAATCAAATTATGTAACCAAAATCCAAAATATATTATGGTCAAGCTTAGATTACGTAATATAAACGTAATTTATACGTAAAATATAAAGTGCCATTGATTATTTTTAAGTACAAATTAATCTTATAAGATAAGATTGTATAAGACTGTAATTATTGTGTTCCTTTTGAAGTGCCATTGATTATTCTTAAATTAATCTTATGAACACTTTAATAAAATTTCTGTTTTAATTAAGATTTTTTATTTCCTCATCTACCAATGGTTTGTTTCATTGTATACCTTAGTCATTATGTGTTGCAATAATTGACAACAAAGTAATTATGTAACTGCATAAAAATATATAATTAAATGCATAATGCATTAATTATGTAACTTGTGTTTGGTGTAATCAATATTATATTTGGTATGAAAAAAATATTTGCGGTTGACTGTAATTTTTTCCCTCAGCATAGATAACTAAAATGAAAGTAATAAAATAAAATATTGGTAACATCTCTTTAGCGATAATTTACAAAATTTGGACTCAAATTGACTTTAAAGGTGTGTATTTATTTTTATAGAATGTAATAAAAAGCAAAATAGCTTTATTTCTAGAATATTTTGTGATACACAATTTGGTGAGCATTTATCCGTTATGGCAGGCACTTCGAATTTATTGGAAGTAATATAGGTGCATTTCTGGTAGGCGTTTAAACACAAGCCATTTGAAATCGCGGAGTCTTCTATGCATTTCGTTGCGTTTTTGTTTCTTTTCACAATTTTTCCATGGAATATATTTTTAAGTTAGCGTATTGTTAAAATAGCAACCAATATATGTTTATTTTATAACTCGTATTTTTCTCTACATTATTCGCAAGTTGCTATAATCTTAATGTTTAAAAAAATGTAAACAAATATATTTTGTTTAAAATATAAGGAATAAAAATTAATAATAGAAAAATGTTGCTGATGATTATACGACTAAATACACTACTATGTTCTTGAGAAATATCTACTCCATTTATTTTTAGACGCAGCTCGGGCTCCTCGTCAGAGTAAAGATGCAACTGAGACTACCGGCAAGAGGACTTCATCCTCCTAAAGAGGCATTAAATAAAATATAGAAACGGCGATATTCAAGAACTTAACGTTTAACAAAAAAATGTAGACAGATATAGTACTTATTATAAAAAATAACGCTCCCTTATTCCTATGGTACTTATCGTTTCATTAAATTTGATATTAATTTAGTTAAAAATAAACTTGATCTTCGTGATTTATATTCTTAGATACAAACACTTTTTGTAATTATACACAGTTAATTTTCTTAGCATTCTTATGAAACTCTCTCATTTTTACTAGGCTTCTGTAAGTAAACGTTCAATATTCCATTTACATTTCTTTAAGCTTATTATTTACTTTACATAATAATCAATATAACGAAATAGGACAGTAATTCTTTAATTATTCTAGATTATAGAAGTTATTAATCGTAAGTAATATGGCAAAACATGTCAGAAAAAGATTTGTGGACACCTATATATTCGTTTCTAGTTTATTACTCATATTGTGTATTTTTTTTCATTAAACAGGTTTGAATATGCAAATTTTAAACTGCGTAACACAAAACTTTTCTATTTAGAGTCAGTTCCAATTTAAAAATGAAATTCTGAGAGAAGTTAAAATACATTTTCGTAAATAAAATTGTTTGCTGCCTTTTAATTCGGCTTCGGTGTATTGATTGGGATACACAAAACGACAGTGGTCTCGTGTTACCTGCAGCCCATAATTCATCCATAAATCTGTACAGACACATACATATGTAACAATATGTTGTTACTGCAATTTAATTTCAAAATTATACACTGAATCCAATCAGCGACGGTTGTAGCCGAGGAATTTGAGTTGATGTGTTCCTAGTACGTTAATTGTTCTATTAATTTTCACTTTGTAGAAATAGTCATTCACTACCCGATATTATAAATACATGGCAATTCCCCAAACTCATACAATCATCCATACATTCATCGATAAAATAGTGAGCAAGGTGTGCCTGTTCATTGAATGTAAATAACAAAAAAAATGCAAAGGGGTAGCTAAAAGAATAAAATAAAACAGGAGTCAACTACCTATCGACTTTTGGTAGTCTTTTTTAGTTTACCAATTACAACAATACAATTAGATATTACTAGATAATCAATATTTTTTTTTAAAACCTGCTTAGGGCATGTCGGACTCGCGCACGTAGAGTTCCGTACCAATATCTATAGAAAATCTATTTTTTTATTATTTATTTTAAAAGTAACATCTTCATGTAATGTGAAAAGTATAAGTGTCTTCCTGTAATCGCTATAATATTGAGCAAAAAAACACGCTCATTGTATGAAGATTGGAGTACTCTCTGCGATATGGTATTGCGTACATTTGGCTGGTTGGTGAAGTGGCCCATAGGTTAAATAACTTTTCAGTTAAATGACTTATCTGCAATATGGCAGTTTGAAAATGGGTATCGTTAGAAAGACCTTCCACGAACAGTCCGACTCTCAAAAAATCGTTTAGTTTCGCTGTAATAGGTGTCGATCACATCAAATATTAAATGTAGCTCTAGTTTACCACGTGCGGGGTGACTGAAAAAACCCATGCGATAAATATTTTAATTTAATTTAAGGTCGGTAAATTTGAATTATTATTTTATTCTCGTGCATACAATAATACATTTTTAGAGAACTCTTTCACAGTATAACTAATAATTCGTTACTTATCTTAAACATCCAAGACCCATGCCAATCAGAAAAGATTTAAAAACAACTTATATCCTATCTTGACGGTCCGTGGTGGAGATTAATATTAATTGAAAGCCATGAATATATTTACAGTTTGGATATGGAACTAACAGCAGTAACTTAATTACACCAATTTTATTATAAAACTAGCTGTTGCCCGTGACTTCGTCCGCGTAAATTTCGAGTTGAATCTTGATCATACAGTCAGATACAGACAGACAAAAATGTAAAAAATAATTCTCTATCCGTTTCAGTCAAAATATTAAATTCAGACAACATATTTTTACCGTTTTATTATATGTAGTATTTTGATTTTCAGTTTTTTTTAATAAAATACTCAAACAACACAAAAAAATATATTTTTAATAAAAATGAATTATGTATATTTATGAAGGGGCTCGAACTTGGACCGCCACCTTTACAGTCTTACGCGCCAACCACTGGACCATCGAGGCCGTTTCCGTGGTATCGAAATTAAAGTAGACTACATACATACATATGGTCACGTCTATATCCCTTGCGGGGTAGACAGAGCCAACAGGCTTGAAAAGACTGAATGGCCACGTTCAGCTATTTGGCTTAATGATAGAATTGAGATTCAAATAGTGATAGGTAGCTCGCCCATCGCCCAAAAAGAATCCCAAGTTTGTAAGCCTATCCCTTAGTCGCCTTTTACGACATCCATGGGAAAGAGATGTCGTACAATGATAAATGACTTTGAATTTTAAATTTCGTAACTTATTTGCAGGCAAACTCATACCTTGAGTTCATTCATATGTCGATAACTTTTTTAGTGAACCGATTTTGATGAAACAAACTTTAAATGTTCTTCTGAGTTAAAAAAAAGACATTGGTGAAAGTTTGAAGTAAATCGGTTTAGTACTTTCGGAGATAGTCGTGATCATACATACAGACAGACAAGAAATTCAAAAAAAAATTTTTTGCTTTCTATTAATCATTCTAAGTGTTCCTCTATCCATTTAAGTCAAAAATACTAAATGTACAGACAAAATATTTTTACTGTTTTATTATATGTATAGATATAGATACTAAATGTACAGACAAAATATTTTTACTGTTTTATTATATGTATAGATATACTAACTCAGCAATCACACAAAATGCTGCTGTACCTACATATGAGCAGTCCCGTTAATACATTTCACTTAAACATATCTGATTTTTGTGTTGCTTTAAGCAACTTGGATGTGAAGAGAGCATTGTAATAATAAATTTACTTTCTGGCGCATAAAATTAAGTTTCAGATATTACCTGGGTGTCGTTATACAACACGGCTAAATCTTCATGAACGCGATTCACCTCGGTTATAAAGTTTTTAATGTTTTCGTATAAGTTAGTTTTTAATATGAACCCCTGATAATTAAAAATGCGAACAATACAAGCGGACAGGTGTTCTCGGTGTGTTGTGTTTTATACCCATTATCCGGGTACATCCGTCCGTGCCTACTTTCAGACCGTTTCATCTTGCGCCCCGGCGGGTCAGCGTAATTTATTACCTATTGTGCGGATATTTCATTTATCACGGTGAATTCAATTTACAGAACAATTAATCATTGCACAATACTTACTTGCCGACAACGGACTGGGACCTAGCACGCGGAGACGCAGGGTCAGTGTAAAACAAAAATAAGATTTTCATTTTGATATTTTCTTCGAGTGAGGCTCGATCGTAGATTGATACTACGGAGAACATTTTCCGCCTGAAATTCGTGAAATCCGAAGACAACTCATTTTCTATAACTTTTTATTAAGCTACTTATGTGTAAATAATGAGCAAAAATTATGTTTTTATATAATTTACCTAGTTACCTTAATATATGACGCCTTTTCTAAATTTAACGTTCAAATAACAACAAAGACGACTTCATTGCTAAACCAATTTCTTACAAAAAATCAAAGTGGGTGTATTTGTCCCAAGAGCTAATATTAGCGTATACATAAACATCAATAACAGTCGTATTCGTGGGTATCATAACAGAGAGGTAAGTACTTTTTATTCAGGAGCATACAGATTACTGAACAAAATTGAACCTCAAGGTTTGAGCTCTTTGAATTTGAAAGTTAGATGGGTCTCTTTATCGTTGACGAATGGGAGGACGTAACGAATGTGTACAATCAAAACTTCGCAAAGATTCATTGCCGCAAATTTCTCCGAGCAAAAATATGATCCGGTTTCAGTCAAAGAGTTTTGATGCTTGTTACTTTAATCTTTGGAATTTTTCTACTAATCCATTGTAAATTTTTCTAACAATCTCATTTTTATCTTCATAGAATAAGCCATTTTTTTATTCTTGTTTTTGCTAATCCTAATGGTCTTCCACTGTGTGCTTTCTGCCGAATTAAAACTACACTTCTGCTTGTTTTGTTTTTTTCCCATCGAGGTATTACTTCTTTATGAACTGCTCTTATTAAGGGAACCGTCAATCAAATTTTACATTGTTTCGTTTACCCGTTGGCGTGTTTGTTAATTTGAATGAACTATCTAAATCAACAAGTTCATATTAGTTTAAATATCTAACATTATTAAAACTTTCGGGCATATAAAAATGTCCGTATATTTCTTTTTTATATATTTAGTACATGATAATGGTAGTTGAGTAATTAGTTAACAACACATTGCATTTTTAAGTATAAATTTAATGTAATTCAATCCTTTTTTTTTAATCTTACTGTTCATTCACGTAGGTACTCTCGTAAAATCACAATTATGAATTCAGGAAAAACCACATTTCTCCTTCTGCAATAATTTTTCCAAATATATACTAAACCGCCGAGCTTGCATGAAGAGAGTTATGAATGTGTGTGGTGCGGGGTAGACAGAGCTAACAGTCTCAAAAAGACTGATAGGTCATGTTCAGCTGTTTGGCTTAATGATAGAATTGAGATTCAAATAGTGACAGATTGCTAGCCTGTCGCCTAAAAGAAGAATCTCAATTTAATAAGATGATATGTACTTGGAATAACTTCATATATGTAACAGATTTTGCAAGAGAAGAGAGAGATCAATAGAGTTACGCACTATTTTAAATACCTATTCTATAAGGTTCTCTAGCCTACATCATTATAAGAATTTTATCCTGGTTGCTTCCTTCCTGCGCACCACAATTCAGGAAAGGGAAATGAGTTCATGAAAATAAAGCTGTAGTCTGAATAAATAAAAAGCTAGGCTTGAAATGAAGTAATGAATTAAGGACGTCCTGGTAAAGGGTCAGGTCAAAAGTACCCGAAACCGCCGAGCTTGCATGAAGAGAGTTATGAATGTGGATGAAGCGAAGGAAGTAAGTATGCAGAGGTCGTGGCAAGTGGAAAGAGGTAGTCTCTGCCTACCCCTCCGGGAAAGTGGCGTGATTTTATGTATGTATGAAATAAAGTCTCTTTTTGTTACACATATTGATATTTTATTTCTTACGTCTATTCAATGTTTTCAACAAAAATGATGTTGGCCAATACAATATTGGATACACACACATATGCTGAATTGCTCATTGTATGGCTAAGCCACAATTTGGGTCATGCCAGATTTCTGATAAACTCAAAATCTCGCATTCCCGATTATGCTGTGCTCGTAAAAAATTACTATATGTCCTTTGTCAAAGTTCTCAATCAAAATTTTGTACTCAAATAGAGTACAACATTTTGATCAAAATAAGTTCAGTGATTTAATTGTTGAGCACTTACAAACCAACTTACTTTCGCATGTGAGTTAGGATAACAATTTTGAAATACAATATTTTTGTTATACTTACAGAAAATAAGAATGGACATCATTTAAGGAATACCTATACCTTTTTAACACATTACATTTTAAATTTATTTCAAAGTTTCCCATAAACTAGAGAAACTTTATCGCTTCACTCTTGCTTATTTTATAGTCACAAACAATCTTCTGTTATCGTTGAACACAAAATAGTTTATAAATAGTTAGATAATTTCTCTCAAATAAGTTAACTTATCCCAGCTCGTATAAAAAATAAAGGTTGTCTAGCGATCATATCCCTGAAAGAACATCTTGTGTCTATCCTTACCTCTCTTAAAGAATGAATTAAGGCGATCGGTCACAATACTGCGCTTAGTCACGCGATACGTATATATGGGTACTTTACCCTTACTAAGCTTCACTTGAAGAAAAATACGGTTGGCAACTTTCATTTATATCCGCGATACGTTTGGCGACTGAAATATATTGCAGCATATCTAACTCAGTCAGCTTAGGCAGATTGCTTCTCTGTCAAATAGAGTAAGCGGTACAGCTAAAAACTTGATTATATTCTCGAATAAAATCCATATGAATAAATGCAGATGTCAACGAAGGGCCAAGTCAACCTTTAAAATGGCTAAATGTGTGTTTCGTGTTAAGGTTCCATTAATAAAACAATGTGTTAAAAGGACGGATTTTTCTTTCACTTTTTCTTTACTGAGTAAGCGATAAACAGCGCAAACCCGAAATTACTGTTAGGTTAAAGTGTAAAATTTGGTATGCAGAACACTAAGAAAAAAATTTTTCGCTGGCCAAATCGGCGACAAAAGTGAATAAAACGAATAATTCTATGACGCCTATAAAATCGGCAAACGAAACTGCATTGCCCGCTCTTTCCTTTTATGTGCTACTGCCAATTTATATGCGTAAGCTACAATTTAACTACAAACGAAATAAAATAAACGGTGGCACTTTGTATTCACATAATGTACGTAATAGATGGATTTATTTTATTGGGAGTTTAGCTTGTCACGTAACACAAAATATGATTACGTTTTTACGTTTTGTTATTAAGTACGCTGGTAGAATGTGTAATTGTCTCGCTGTGATTAGTAACGAGCACGCGATTCTTATATAATTATGTCATATTTTTGGACATGGATTAAAATTGATAACTAAACTGTATCGTTTAAAGTTAGAGAGTAAGACTAGTCACTGTTTTACTAAAATATTTTCCTAAAGTCTTCATTCTCCTGGCGTTAATACCTCATCTCTTTGGAGAAGAGACCACGATCCTGGATTGCGTAAGTCAAGTTTTACACGTAGTGAATGTAAAGAGATTAAGTGGTCCTATATTCTAAAGTTAAAGGAAAATATAACCGTGTGTAAAAACTACAAAGTGTTCAAATAAAAAACGTGTTCAGATAAAAACTGACCGAATTCCGTACTGAATTATATAGGGACAAGTTTTTCGTAAGGTGTCGTCATGTAGACAGGTATATCTTATGATGGTTTTCCCGAGAGATCACAACATGGGTCTACGCAGAAAGGACGTGAAACGAGTCAGTCGTTATCAAAACATACGTGCGCTACATATTATTGAAAACATAACAGATATCTGTCATGGTAGAATGTAGAAGTTTACATTCCTTTTTTGAGAAACTTCATATACCTATGTAATCATGATTCAATATTGTTAAGATGTATAGTGCAACATAGGTATATCAGCAAATATTGTAATACTTGTCAGGTTGCCGAGAGAGTATTTCCGAAATGCATTAATTATTTGTGGCCAAGTCAGCATCAAAGTAAGTAATTACATACCTGAATTAGGCACTTGCCACCGTTGTCAACCATGTCAAAAACTGATCTTGTGTGACCGACCACAATCTGTGATATTTTATGTTATTTTTTGTCATTTACTGTATAAGCATGATTTGTGTACTCGCTTTTTGGTCTTACAACCAGTCTTGTACTAAGTTTATAATATAATTTGTTTGAAATGAAAAGTCAGAAAACTGTTTTTGATTCAAATATCATTTATTTATCAATAAGATAGTCATCTACTGTACCTAAATATAAGCATTTCTAAATGGGTATGTCGTATACTTGCTCTGTGCGCACATAGAAGAAAATAACTTGAAATTACTTGAAACAGACAAAAATAAGAAAGTATGTAAGAAAATCTATATAGGGCTCACGAGCAAAATTATATTCATGTGAATAGGCAACACTGAATACAAAGTTTTGTAGAGTGGTGAGAAGGAGAGGTTATGTCAAACCGAAGTGTCGTTAAGTGCTGGCCCGCCCGCCTCCGCGATTATTGCTCTACGGACCCGTAATGACCCAAACAGCCCCATATTAAAACTTCCCTTCACCCAATTCCACGAGGCTACAATGCTTATTAATTGTAATATCGACGAAGCCATTTGTGTCCACTGGCGCGCACCGAAACTGCTGTTAAAGTTGTAACAATTACAGCTTTATTGACGCTCCTCGCGATTCATAACTTCATATACTTGACCCCTAAAAGCAATTGTGGTCAAGTTAGCCAATTCACATACGAAAATAGAACATCCCGAAAATAATGTGTGATATGTACTTCTAGGTTTTTATGTAATACGATAATAATATCTATTCAAAAACTTTAAATGCAGAAAATAAAATATACTTACAATTAATATAAAATTAAAATCTTTTATGGAATTTTGGATGTGGTTTATTTTGCATTCTGGCAAGTTCTAATTGCTCCCACACCAAGGAGTATGTAAATAGGATTGTACCTACAAAATTCCTTCCATCTTAACTTCGCAACCTTCCAGGGGAACTAAACCCGGCTCGAGTTATAACTTACCTATCCATTTGCTCAAATGTGCAGTGCAAGTTGACATATCGCAAATCTAAAATTAGATTTCCTCATTATTATAGATATTTTTCTTACCGTAAAATAGTCTATTAGCAAACAAACTTATGTACGGACATGGTTTTTAAATGAAAATAGTCATTGGTAATATATTCGCCGCTATAGTATTCGAACCTTGGAACTGGCACTCTATTTTGAACAGGCATCGTCTCGAACTCATAAACGAGTGAGGTTGCGAAAATATGTATAAATATAAGTACAATAGGTATAAGAAATATATATATATATAATATCTATTTGTTAGAATATGAGATTCTCAGGGGATTATTATAAATTTCATTACACTCCATACTATACAACACATGCACAGGTACCTGGCAGAGGGTTCGATCCCCTTAGTGTAGTAACCGCAACTCAAACTCTGTTCTTTGTTGTTTCAGCTAAATTTTAGCCAGTGTTGATAGATCATTCACAAATTAATGTAACTAGCAGAAATTGCCTTCATGCTGATTAATTAATAATTGAATACTTACAGCTACATATAAAGGTTAAAGCAGGCTTTATTCATAATCTCACGGGTACTTTTTCAGCAATGAAAGGTACTTCATGAGCGTCGGTGGTCGAATCGATAATATGGCCGGTTAAAATGCATGATGCGCAAAATGCACAGGTTCAAATCCCACCTTGCCATATACCAATGACTCTTTTCAAAGTTATGTACATTAGTTTGAACCGATAGTTTGAAACTAACCGATTATCTTACGGTGAGGGAAAACAGCGTTTAACCATGGACCAAATACGGGTTAGGTTTACCTGCAAAGGTTGCGGCGGTCAGGTGGGAGTCTCTTCGTCGTCGAAGTATGCCTTCGACCATGGCTTTAGTTCTCCGATAGATCCGATCCGATAGATTAGCACACGTCACGGCACACGATTAGTACACGTTCAGCTGTATGGCTTTATGATGGCATTGAGATTCAAATAGTAACAGGTTGCTAGCCCATCGTCTTGAAGAAGAATCCCAATTTGAAGCCTATCTTTTAGTCACTTTTCACATCATCCATACAATTACAATGCAATATTATTTGAAAAATCGGTTGGTACGCATACGGTATCGGTATGTCTATAAAAGTGCCTAGACACAAAAATTGTACACATCATTATTACCTAATTAGAATGTTCTGATCCAACAAATCCAGCTAATAACAGCAATTGTTTTACGTCTCTTGAGACCTAAATTTCTTCAGTGATTAGCAAAATAAAGCGTCGTCATTAAATGGGTGCTCAAGAAGATGATTCTAAATGTTGTACAACTTTGTGAACGCCGCTTTACTGTCATGATTTATAATTCTTTAAGGAGCTACCTATTAAAACTTTTTTCAGATTGCAACTCCTTTAACACTTTCAATTCCAAGTGCAATAAATCAGAGAAAACCGCGGCAGCTTTCACGTTATGACTTCCTCGTAAAATTTACATTTAAAAGTTAATTTTCTCGTTTCCCAGCTTAGGCCAATTGTTAATCATGGATCTCGGTTTGTGAGATCGCTCCTGAATTATGAACATTATCTAGAGAGCCAGGTCTTAGCGTTTTGACCCGACTCGCTACTGTCTCAATAAAGAGACCTTGTTATTCAGAAAAAACGTTTTCTTCTATTTTGACTACAGCATTTATTAATTGAGAAGATATAATATTACTTATAATCGATAGTGATTTTATTCTTAGTAGCGGTAGTAATCTCTGGGACACACAAGGTCCCGGGTTCGAATTCCGGCTAGGGTGTAATAAAAACAAAATTCTCATTCAAATTATCCCGAATCTTTAATTTTTGTCTACTTCAGAATTTATCGTGAAATATAGTATAGTATCGACTTATTGTACCATAACACTTTACGTCACCTCACGTCTTGAGCTTACTTTGGTCTAAACTCAATCTGTGTTATTTATCCCGCATATATTTATTTACTATATATTATGTTTGTGGAGATGATTCAGTAAAAATTTAAATATATTAAAATGACATGAAAGTAGCATCGGAGTTTGAAACCGGGCAAAATAATTAATGAAATAATGGAATACTTTCCTCGGAAACTCGAAACGCTCCGTCAAGATTTGAAAATAATATCAATCGCGTTGCCGTCCCTTTCAGCAAAATATAACTTTTTAATCAGCTTTTAAAAGATTGTTTTATTAGAATTACTTTTAGTGATACTTTTTATTATAATCCCCCAAGTTTAAAGAATACATACTTACAAAGACATAAGTATAGAATACATAATAAGCCTATCATTATATAGATTTATTATTACCTATTTTGGGTTTTAGACAAAAACAATTTACCTATTCTTATTCAATTCCGAAAATTTAAATGACGCAATTCAAGCAACTGAATTCTGTACGTTAATAGATACTTACACATGAATCCAATTATGTATGACCGAATCTCATAAATATGCAAAATTTGGGTCGTTAACCGGAAAATCTGGTTACAAAAGACTTTGTGGAGTGCTGAGTATTTCGTAGTCCACAAACGAATTGCAAATGCGGCCGAAGCTAGTTTGCTCACTCGCTCGCCAAACACAGAGACGCGACGAGCGCCGACGCAAATTAAGGAGGCAACGCATACCTACTAACGCAAAATAAAGGTCTGAAGCCTAAAACGTATCATTCACAATTAGTTTTGTAATTTTAGAATCTAAAATTATTGTAAAAATTCAAGTCTCTTTTTAAGAATTTTAAAGATTGCGAAAGTCAGACGGGAGTCACTTCTTGTGTAAACCTAACTTGCCCAATCCAGGGTATGAGTACGAGTATAATGATCATAAACGCACCTCACCAGAGAGTTAAGGATACAAGTAGGACTAGCTTTTGGCGTTAAAGGGTCAGGTTCACACGTCACACGTAACTCCCGTCGAACATCGGACAAATTGGCAAAGAATCCTAACACATATTGGATCACGGTTAATAGTTACGCCTATGTGTGTGTAGGTTTCCTCAAGAGGTTTTCCCTTCGCCGTAATAAAAAGAAATTATTTCACACTTTTTGAATTTATCAGAAATAGAAATACATTTATTTTCAAAACAGGATCAAACACCTTTGACCTCCAATCCAAAACCTAGTTGGATACTTCTGTGCTCATACTGTTGCCGTTTTGTCCCAACCCTGGCGTTGTATGCCAGCAGTGCCGCATGCTGACGGAATGCCAACTAATAAACTGGTGGGTGCGCGGCGACGCTCCGAGAGATTAAACTACGCTTATGTGCAAACCTATCGTGTGCCAGGTAAGTAAGCCGTTATTGTTTCTGATAATAGCGAGGTATTATTTTTAAAACTGATTGTATATGTTACTAAATAAAGTGTGCGCCGGAACGTTTGGCAAGAATTAATTTAGTTTCCCACATTTTTGTAATCGATTTAATTTTGCCCAGTATAAACAACACGTTTGGTTCAAAATAGAGAAAACTAAAAAAAAACCTTACACGGCAATTGGTCTACTATTACGAGTATTGTATGTAAAAAAGTTTCGAGTAAAGTTACGATAGGTATGATAACTCTTTTATAGTAGGTACTAATTATTCAAGCATAAACTCAAATAGATTTCTATTTTTTAATAAACTATACTCTAGACGCCAATCTTCTATTGCGGGTCCGAAACAAAGCCAAAACCGAAGGACTGACAATATTATGTACCCATTACTCTACTAAGGTCATCTAGACAAATCATGTGTTCAAAAATATTTTTACAATTCTATACAGTTTTCTTAGAACCTGCAGGCCATCTTGCAGTGCACATGAAGGATAGTAATCCACAATTTATGGGCCCATACATCACAGCTGAGAGCGTCCTTGCTGTACCTGAGGGAATTATACCGCGATAGACATTGATAACAATTCCCAGGTGCCGTCTGTTATGTAAAGCTGCTATATTTTACAACATAGTTACCTTCTTCATTTTGGAATATCGTGGCGATGATTCGAGCATTGTTGTTTTTGTTAAGGCATAATAAATTTTGTGAATAAGAATTCTAATCTGCCTTGTTACTTTCGTGAGGAAATAGCAAAACCAAGAAGGTGTGTGCCGCCTGCTTCTTTCCCCGTGCAGATTTACAACTCAATCTAAAGATCGACTTCTTGGGATTCTGATTCTAAGCGAGGGACCACTATTATCTTTTAATTTTTAGCAATTCAGCTTATCTATAGGTACATATAATAAAACAGTAAAAATATTTTGTCTGTAAATTTAGTATTTTTGACTGAAATGGATAGAGGGACACTTAGAATGAATAATAGAAAGCAAAATTTTTCTTTTATTTTTTGTCTGTCTGCCTGTCAGTCTGTATGTATGATCACACTTATCTCCGAAAGTACTGAACCGATTTACTTAAAACTTTCACCAATTGCTTTATAAAATAAAGCAATTGGTGAAACTCAGAATAACATTTAAAGATTGTTTCATCAAAATCGGTTCACTGAAAAAAAGGTTATCGTCATTTGAATGCATTTAAGGCATGAGTATGCCTGCAAATAAGTTACGAAATTTAAAATTCAAAGTTGTACAACAAACCATTGTGCGACAGTATTATACCTAATAACATCTATACTAATATTATAAAGCTGAAGAGTTTGTTTGTTTGAACGAGCTAATCTCAGGAACTACTGATTCGTATTGAAAAATTCTTTTTGCGTTGAATAGACCAAATGGTCTATTCGATAAATATCGAGGAAGACTTTAGGCTATATAACATTACGCTGCAACTCTAAGGAGCAAAAAAATAATAAAAAATGTGAAAAAAACGGGGAAAATTATTCATCTTTTAGGGGTTTAATGAAGCCCAAAATAACTATTCCACGCGGACGAAGTCGCGGACACAGCTTGTTATACATAAATTAGAACCAGAAATTATACACCCATGTGGTAGGAAGCTTACACAGCCAAAGAAGAATAGAAGCTTAAACCGAACTACCTTGAACCTAAATACTCGTAATAATTAAAATGCTTATTTAATTTGATACATCTACAAAGTTGAAATTATATTATTTAATACTTTAACCCTTTCATTATCGTCCTAAATCCCAGATAAAATTAATAATGTAAAAATAAACTTTTTCCATCTTATTCTAACAACGACCCAAAGTAAGTTTTGCAACTTCAAACTAAAAACCCAATTATCATGTTATTAAGTTTAAACTACGAAATTCACGTTTTCCTTTATCCAATGGGTTAATTTTCAGGAATTCATGTATCTTCTTCTAGATCTTTTAATATAGTATAAATTAGATTTTCTGAGTTTATTAACTTTTCACACTTACATTTCGAGCTACCAAACAGTTTCAAGAAATTACAGTTTAAATAATGAACTTCTTTCCAACATTAATAAATCAATTATTTTTAAATCATTTTATATTGTACAAGAGTACGTCCGCGTCTCCGCCCGCGTTATACGAAAATTCCTACGTTATATACGTAGGAATATTCGTATTTCATATTCCCACGGGAAGTTCAGGACATTCTCTCTTAGACCACATTGCGGTTTGCATTTATGTTAATATGTAAATCAGTCAGTTGCCTCATTTAATTATAATAGGAAGTATTATTTCTATTTAGAAAAAAAGACCTACCGCTTTGTCTTTTACTGAGCAAGTCCAGTTAATGCATGACTTTGTTTTACTTACGATTACAATACTTATACTCTGTTAAAACAAACACAATCATTTTAAATTACAATTTAGCCAGCAAATATAATACAGGTCTTCGAAATCGTTTTGTTTCAATAAACGTCGAATGTACCTAATGACAATTGGCCGTAAGTTTAAAAGTCCGCCGTCGGGAGCAGACACGAGTGACCGATCAAAGCAGAGCGAGCCACTTTCATCGCCGATCGCAGACCCGCTTCCTACAACCTTCCGACCACATTGCTCTACAATTCAAATTCAACTTTAAACACTACACTTTAGAATCCCCTCTTCAAAAACAATAGCCAATATTTTTTTCATTTCACTCATAATAAAATACGTCCCGCTCTCTGAGCTGCTTTTAAACTGGCAAAATTGTACATTTGATTGAAACCGGCTGAAACAAACTCTCGGACGCAAACTTTTTGAAACTACGTTTTTACTGAAAATTAAAACTTTCAAACAATATCCAGCCTGATTTCTGAATTTTTTTGCTGTAACCGGGTTACTTTTCTGAAAGTAATCTTTAACCGAGGACTGAAGTTCGATAAAAGGTTACTTTTATAGCTCATACTTTTTAATGTTACACTACACAATTTATACTTGTGTATGAAACTGCTCGTTTTGACCAACGGTCCCCAACTCACTCCTAAGTATAACCTTGGCTAAGGGCTTCTTAAAATCAGATACTTACCTAAATTCGTTTTCACCACGCTACGTGTTTCTTATTAATGGACTCCTTAGCTAAGTCTTCTTCCTCCTGACTTTTAGTCCAGGTTGCATCCTCACCTCTCTCAAGAGGAGCCCTGGGCATGCCTTTGACCATGGTTCCTGGATTGGGTGAGTCAGGTTTTTACACGAAGCGTCTTCCATCTGACCTCCGCAACTATTACACGTAAACCTAACCCATATTGGATCGATGGTTAGACACCCAGTTACCTGAATATGCAGATTTCCTCACGATGTGACCGTAAGAGCATCGGTAAGTATTCAAACTAATGTACATAACTTTAACTTTTTGAAAGTAGTCTTTGATACATAATCGAGGTGGGATTTGAACCTGTGCCTTTCTGCGCATCAGACATTTTAATACCACCTTACCGATGCGACCAACACTTTCTAGTTAAGTGACGTTTTGTAAAGAGCTGTATCTTTCAAAACGACAAATAATGTTCAATACAGAGTTTAAGGGCAAATTTAAAGGCTCACCTAAGTTGTTATATAGGTGACACTTAAGCAGTGGTGAAAACGAATTTTTACTAAGGGACACCCTAGATGCTCTTTAGGTGACACTTAAAACTTAGGAATCGTTGGTGAAAACGGGCATCAGAGGTCTGAGAGAGGAACCACATCAATTAATAAGCAGACTCCGATTCAGCTGACACAAATTTATACAGAGGTCAAAAAGCACTATAATACAAAGGAGAGTAAAATTTATCAATTTAATAAATACTTTCAGCCATTCAAAAATAAAAAATATTTAGTAATTATAATTTTGGCTTTAATTATCTGCCGCATAATATAAAAATATCAATGACAAAATATCCTAAACTAAAACACAGCGAAGATCGTAGACCGTCGTAGAGGCGCTACGACAGCTACGAGCTACGTCGACTTCTCATGTTAGCTACAAAAAAGATATCGCTCTGGGCAACCATAGCGTTACCGAAATACTGTTCGAGTAGGTACATATTACACAACCCATATAGAAACTTAAATAGTTATAGAAAAATGGAATAAAGGTTTATTCCGACCATAAACCAGCCGCCACTGTTTGACACACTGTGGTGCTCACAGAGCATTTTATCAATATACTATACATAATAATGTGTGTTTGTGGTTCGATCATAGATATCGTAATGTACCTGAAATTCCTACTCTGGATATGTCATAGTTAGATACCAGGCTCTTCCCTAGGGAGGACATAACCGTGACACACGCCAGGAGGGTGATGAATCACGTCATAATGTAAAACAGTACAAAATTTTCACTGCCTTTTTGATATACTTAGGTCAATTTTACACGTTATTCATAAGAAAAATTAAAGACTAAAAGAAACAAAAAGTGAAAATTCATTTACGAGTTGATTCATATTTGTTTTGTTGAGAGGGGTGAGTCCAATATTGCACCCTTTTGGCAAAAGTCCACGTTTGCCTTGTCAATATTATACTAGACTGAATTTTACAGACAAATTTTCCATTTTGGATAAATAGAGCTTTCACAGTTTGTTTTTAATTGATTTCGAACAAATGTGGTCGTATTATTAGAGTATTCTTATATATATGCTCGACGCCATTAATATGCAATTTTTTACAAAATCACGTTTAAGCTGTGCCTTGGTGGATTTGTGGTATCATTTCGTTTTTATATTACGAGTAGTGTTTAATTGGAAACAGAAAAATGTTTTTTCCTTGTATATCATTTATATTTTCATGCATCAACGTATCACTGGAATATCTGATGTGACACCATTAAGAAATCAACATTTTAATGAACGTAAACCCCAAAGTAAATGCAAAAACCGCAGCAGACATTTAGCGGAGATATTTCGTACTTACTTAAATACTAATGGCTGAACGTAAATGAGAAAAAGTGTATAAAAACGAGGGCAAGTCAGACATTCAGAGCAGTTGCTTTTAATCCGCGAAACTCTTGCGCGCTGGCTGCCTGCAGCCGGCAATAACACTAACTCTTGCGAACCGGGATTATATTACTCGCCTTGTTATAACACGACTTACATTTAAAATATGTACTTATTATAAACTTCGAGCGAAGTTGTTTGATCCTAATTGTTTGTACGTAAACCAAGTTAAGACCGTAGCAAATTGAGTTCATTATGATGCGGATACTCACTTTGGCTTACCGTATGTAGAATTTCTTAACAAACAAAGACCACCTTTGTACACCTTTAAAAATAATTCATCAAGTCGTGATTTGGTACTCTGTGTTTGAAATATTTTTTTTTACCAGTTTTTGTTCTTATTTTATAAAGCTTAACTCTTTTCTTTATAAAATAATTGCCAAACTCTGTGTATGCCTTCACTAGTTCAGGATTGGTCAGAGTAGATAGATAACACTCTTTATTGCACCATGAGAATAAAACATACAAAACAGCACAAAACAGATAGATATGGTACAAAAGCGGGTAATTAAGATTAAGCTCAAGAGACAAGATAAAGAGATCATAATGGTTTAGCTATAAGAACGCTTTTGACAATTTAATATTCCCTACCGATTATTATTTTAGAGTCACTCATCGCAACGATATATACACACATATTATCACGACTTGCAGAAGATAGAGCCAACAGTCTTGAAAAGACACATTCAGCTTTAAAATTCATATAGTGACATAGGTTGCTAGCCCATCGTCTACAAAAAGAATAAGAAGTTTATAAGCCATTTCCTTACTCTCCCTTTACGACACTCACGGGAAAGACATGGCCACTCCAAATCTTTTCCATCTTATTCTAAATTGCCAGGAACCACACGGCAAGACATTCCAATGAAGTTTCTACAAATTAAGCCATTTGCTAAAAGGCGGCGTCGGCACGGTGCCTTAAGCCGGGTGTTTGTGGGAAAGACAGTGTAATACCGCTGGAGACCTGGCGTAGAAACAGAATGTCAACAACAGTTGCTATGTACAGAGAACATTAAGACATCTGACCCTTATAAGTTGGTAGTCACTACTAAAAGCAGGTCAGATTTCAATGATTCTCCCCCGTTACTAAGCAACAATTTCATTATAAGACATTCGTAATACTTAACTTTCAGTAAAGATCAAATATCTTAGTACAGTTTGTCATTGTTCTTTTTATTAGAATCTTTTAATAATATTATATTTTATTATTTTATGAATTTCCAGGCCATTATGTTTGTACGTTTATGTAATACCTTAATGTTGATACTAAGGTATATTCAGTGCAATTCAACCGTATGAATATTGTATTAGTTCTGCTTTGAGTGGGTTATCCACATCAGTTCTGTTTATTAGCTGTATAGACTTCGTTAAGGGTGCGAATAGTATATGTTGTAGTCTGCTGGGTGTTGTATCAAATAAATTTAGGTAGGTATTTAAAAATGGAATTATCTCACAGCAGAACACACACTACTTTAAGAATTTCAAATAACATAAAATCCTAGTTTTGTACCTATTAGGTGCAGTAACGTTGAACATAAATAATTCATCAGTACAGAACATTAAATGATAAAAGGTACAATTTAACCCAAATAGAGTTCTCGAATCGTGAAGAATGCAATAATCTTAGACCACTCCAATTAAATTATGAATAGATAGGACGGCGGGTGGAAAATTTGCATAAACACGCAATTAAAGTGGCAAAGGGAATGCCTGATCCCTGATAATATTGAGGAAGACGTCACCCGCCACAGTCATTTATAGTCTCACTGAGAACCCGAAACCATTGCATTTTCTAAGGACTCCATTAAAATTAGACAAGCATTTAAATGTTCCAGTAATATTGGTCAATTTTAAAACTATAAGAATGATTATTGACGTCACAAAGAGAACAGGGTAAAGGGTCAGGTCAAAAGTACCCGAAACCGCCGAGCTTGCATGAAGAGAGTTATGTATGTGGATGAAGCGAAGGAAGTATGCAGAGATCGTGGCAAGTAGTCTCTGCCTACCCCACCGGGAAAGAGGCGTGATTTTATGTATGTATGTGTGAACAAAGAGAACAGGATTTACTTATAAGTTTTACATCGTTATGTAGCATAAACCCATTTTTGCAATATTTCGTATATATGTACTTGGGTTTTATGTGATGTTTCTTCTACGAAGAGATACTTTTTTTGGAAACTTGTGAAATAAATTATTTGAAATAAATACTTAAATTCAATAAACGTCTAAAACCTGAATAAGTATTATGTATTCAGGCTGTCAACATTAGTTTGCAACTGGACTGGACAAATATGTATAAATTTTCTTGGAAAACAGTGTTGAATTCCACGAATGAAATGTCAAGGTGAATGTATGGCATGGCGAGCGTATTTTTTATCAAAACATAAATTGAATTCACCTGATACATACAGACCTATTATATAAAATTTGATGTTCTCAAATAATTTTAATTGATTCTTTTAATTTTCAATCACTCAAACGTAACATTTTATAAATAAACATCGTGGACCAAAATGAAATTAATTTTATATTTACCGATCACTGTTGGTACAAAAGTGTTATTTATATTAAGGCTACGGCCTGATCTCGTCACAGTGATTGATAGAGATATTGAGTTGTAATATTTTCAGTACAACTCAATATCTCCGTATATTATATATAGTACATATATAATATTGTGCCGCGTGGTTTCCAGCACTAATAAAAAAGGGATAGGACCACTCCTTCTCATTCCTATAGATGTCGTTAAATGTGAGTGAGAGATAGACTCTAATACTTTATGTAATAAATTTATATAAATTCTTAGATATACCACTATACGAATAAATAATCTGTGACAAAATATACCCATGTTTTATTCTTCCTTCTTCGTGGTAGCTCGTCGATCTCAATTCTGAGATTGCCCTTAAACAAACTCTCAGAATCGATTCGTACCCACTGTGGAATCACCATATATATTAAACGTGAAAATCGAATCAGAATGTTAACATCAAGGAGTAGTATCTATCTGCATAGCAGCAAGCCACACCGAGGGACTTATTTGCAACAATCTCTGTTCACAAATACCATTACTGAAGCTGAAGCTACGCTTTGTTGTGTAACTTTGGATACGAACGTGTATAGAAGCAGTAGATAGAGGAAAATCTCTGTGCAATCTTGCTACGAACTACTAACAAACAAAATCATTAAACAAGTGAAGTTAACAATCCATGACTTAGTTGCGTCATGTGCCGACTTTCTGATCACGTTTGAAAGAGTTAACATGTTTTCGTGTTTAAGTTAAGAGGCTTCAGCTCTTTGGTTCTCACGAATTATTCTAGTGCCAGCATTAAAAGTTAAAATGAAGTTCCAGTTTAGGTAAATTCTCAATGAATTTATTCATCTGCCTCAATGTTTACCTTTGCGGTTCACTAGTACAATTGTAATAACTGTAACCGTACTAGATGTCGGCCGAGACACATGGGAAGACCGCGCGTTACAATTCCGCGAAGCTAACTGCCCCCTGGGAATCACTTTCATTTTCACTTAGCGCCACCGACTGCTCATAAACATTAAACTCTCCTGTTTACGGTTGCTCGGTCGGAGCTAGCTCCGCCTTCTTACCTTACTTATTCACAGAGCGAACTAAACAAACAGTAAACAGACCCCGGCTTCTCGGCAATCATCTTGTACTCACAATTTTATACCGCCGAGTCTGAAATTTAAGCCCCGCGTAAATTAAATATTGAAATTTGCAGTCGGCTGATATACAGGTTTTGAATGATTGCCTGTAATTTTGTTTTTTTTTTCTAGTCCTACATTTGACTTCGTTTTTTTTTAATTTGTTAATTGTTTTATTTTGATAGATATTGATTTAATTTGTTTGTTGTGGTTATACCACACTGTCAAGCAAAGATCGACCATTTTCACCTAAAATCTCGTCATCCATAGAAGCTAGTTTACATCAATTAATAAACGTGTGAAGATCATCACACTACCCTAATGCTGAGATGTGTAAGCCGATGCCCCTTGAGCCAAATGTCGTTGATCAAGCCCTTATGCAATCCAATTCGACACACGTGGGTATCTCAGCCCCACTGTAATCTTGCTTGACACCTAGGTCGACTATTCCGTTTCTAAAACATATATGGGTGATAGATACGTATACTTCAACTTACAAACGAACTTTTTTAACATGAACCTTAACCTACACAGTTACAGATAGTTACACCAAGAATATAGCCTATTTTATTGTTATTAATTGTATACAAAAAGAACAAATATAGGTTTCTCTTGGATAGGTAATTAACATCTTCGTCTTTATTGTCACGTACCATTAGGTGAGTGGGAAACAAATGCATAACCCAATAATGAAAAAAGTACAACATTTTCTAACATAAGCCTATGTTTTAAATGTTTATGACTACCATAGTGTGCCAAAAAGGGTTTATATTCCTACTTACCTGTTAATTAACAGGTGAAAACACTACATAAATTAAGCTAAATAAAAATTTTGAAATAAGTAGGTGCTAACAACGTTCATATTTAATTTTAAGGTAATGTCAGCTATGCTCCAAGCAAAAGTTTTAATTACTAAAAGACATTTTTTTAAAGATATTCATCAACAAAATTCAATAATTAAAGTATATTTTATGTAGAAAACATGCTTCGCATGTTAAGCGGATTCTCATGATCACGGCCTATATTGCGGCCCTTCATGAACCTGCTTTAGGACTATGCCTAAGACCCTTTTAACAATAAGGCTTTTATAAATTTTAATCTGCAATATTTCTATTTTTGGTTTAAGCGATTGTAATCACGAAGTCATGTTCGCCATTTATATTCTGGGTTTACAAAATTTTAGCTCAATTGGCTTAAATTTTACTTGTAAGATACTATCTGAACTAATATTGTTACAAACATATTTCTGTAGATACATTGCAAGTTGAATTAAAGCTTGCTAAACTATAAACAACTTTAAATAAAAAAATATTGACAGTATTGCTTTTGGTAAACAATAAGAACGATACTTAAATAAAATTTACCGTCTAGTTTCAAGCACTTAACGATCACTCCATCTCTTTCCCGTGGGATATGTAGAGTAAGTAAGACGCGTCTAAGGGGATAAGCACTTTCTCCGTAACGGAGTTTTATCTAAAACTGTGTTTCTAGCCTTGTAAAGTTATCCTGTTACCAAGGTCACAGAGTTCAAATGTGGCTTTTGATACGAATTGATACGTTTATGTCATGGCGGTGATAAATTTGTATCGTGGCCATTGGCTGCCACGGGGCTCAGCCCCAGGGAGGAAGAGAAGGAACGGACGCCAGGTTGATGGGGTCTATGCATATATAGGCGATTAAGTAGTAGTAAAACTACTGACCTGATAAAAGCCGAAGACAAAACAATCTGGAAACGAGCTCCCCAACGAATCCGTCAAAGCGTTTCAAGACTGATACGACCTTCAGTAATAAAGAACACGATCAAGAAAAAGAACAATAATTTTAAAAATAAATCATGTAAATTAATGACGTTATACTTTTCCGATGCAAAACGATAATTTTGCCAGAAAACGTTATGCATTCTGTAAATAAAATGAAAATGTGACGTGATGATAAATAAGAATGACAATTTTTTCCAATAATCAACGTTTTCATACAATAAATAAAGGTGCACGCTTAGGCAGCAATAGCGTTCGTTAATGATATTTTTTGCGGCTGTATTCTCAGGTGGCGTTCGATATCTGTAAGATTATCTTCAGGGCCACGGAGCCAATCATTATATTGAATCACCACTTGCCCCCGCAAAGGGCTGTAACCGAGCCCATGCGGTACCTCATCGTAAAATTATGACTTTGGTACGTGCCAGATAGGTCTGATATGATAAGGATACTGTTTGAAATATTTATATACATTCAAGTTACAAGAGTTAGAAACTCAATTTGAAAATCTATTTTCCATTGTATCAATGTTACCTTTTAACATTTCTCGTAGAAAGGCAAAAATAAATCTAAGGCACTGCTTATGTAGGTACATGTATAGTTAATTTGTACTAAAATTTATTCTATGTGCGTATTACCACATTTTTGTCACGTTATTGGATATACTGATTGCCAACATGTTCCGGTTTTGCGAGTAGAAGTAACGATGCGTGTAATGTGATTTCTTTGTAAATTCCTTGTGTAAACTTCAGAGAAAGTAATGGCGGAGGTAATATACTTAATAAATAAACTAAAGTTAACATGTAGTATTTCATATTCTTATTGAATATTACATGAACAAAAATAAAAGCTCCTAACGGAACAATATAACAAGTTGTGTAAATATTTGATACCCATAAGTTTTGATAAGGTAACTTTGGATGATAGGTTTTTTATCGAACATTTCTCTTGATCGATGCAAAATACCTATAGGCAAATTAAATAAGAATCTGTTACAAATATGAACAGAAAGTTACACATTAGACGACGACTACGTCGTAAACAACCTAGTGATTGCGCCAGAGGAGCCCTTAATGAAAACAAGCACGTATTTTGTTTGTCTTCCCATTCTATTAATTGCGAACCTTGTTTACCGTTTCAATGGAACAGGTCTTAAATAAGCTACGCACGAGTGAACTTCTCTCACTTTAATTTATTTAACTCTGAGTAGAGAGTAAATTGCCATCTAAACAAACTTAGTCCTTTTCATCTCGACGTCAATGTATCTGAAAAAGTCTTTTCGGAATGGGGAATCGGAGTTACTAAAACCTACACACATAATTATTTTAACTGAAACATTTGTACAATTTTTTTAAAAGATAATAATAGGGATTTCTATAAAACAACTTTTTTAAATCCGTATTATTAATTTATAATAACATATTTACAGTCTCGAATTTTGTGAAAACAACGTCAGATTGACGCATGAGCTAGTCTTTTTCTTTGTGCTCGCACCATCAATCTTGCAGATCTATTAACGTCGTCTTTAACGCCCATCCTAATTATGTGAGCGGCTCCTACAATCCCAGAGGCTTCTACTTCGGTTTAACGATAAACAATATTAAGTTACACTCTGTGGAGATTCAATGGATTATTTAATAAAAAAGACATACTTACTTTTCGTATTATCGAATTCTTGATGAGAACCGATATTCTTAGTTCATACACGAATGTTCCGAAAAGTCTTGAAGTAATACTCTACATTTGATGGTTTTCACTTTGTATGGACTTCAATGTTCAAGGATTTATAATGCTCGATACAGCTGCCGACATGAGTCTGTGCGATGGGCAAAGAGATATTTGTGCAATCACTGAATATGAGCTTGAAGAAAATCTCGAATCCTGTCTGTCTAGTTTATGGCTGTATAGTCTGCAATACCGGCTTTTATATTTTTCTCAAAACATTATTTAATTCTGCTGGAGACTCGCTATATATTGTAGTTAATTTAATTTAAATATTTCTATCATCAGTTATACTCAAAACATAAAAATATAGATAAAACAATAAGAGTTAAACATACAAAACAGACAGAGATGGTTCAAAGGCGGACTTATCGGTAATGCAATCTCTTCCAGTGAACCTTTGGGTGGCAGGAAACCAAACATATCATTATTGCAAAAAGTTTTTAAAATTCCCTAACCGATTTGCAGTATATTTCTAACATGTTCCTTAGGCTTCTGCCGCATCTTCTTCATACTCGTAATATTAAATACTAGCTTTTACCGCAACAACTACCCCCGCGCGAATTTAGTGCCAACTATAAAATAATACAAGTTTTTCGCAAATCTCACGGGAAGTACAGTTTTCATTGGGATGAAAAGTACCCTATGTCCTTCTCCAAACTCTTATACATATGTAAATACGATTCAAAAAGATGGGTTCAGAAGATAACAAAGAGACAAATAAACCTACTTTCGCATTTATGTTAGTTAGGATTGGCAAATAATATTACGTGTACGTTTATAAAAAATAATATTATTGCACATAATACATAGAATCAGCACATAATTTGCAAGTACAAATGAAGTTACACTGTATTGGTTAACCGCGTTATAGTCCATAAGTAAACTCAAAGTGGTAGCATGCAACTACCGCATAGTATGCAAATATCTTAAAACTATGCGAAGAACTACCTTCGGCATTATGCTGCTCTTGTCTGGTACTGGGATGGGACAGTCCAGAAATAAAAGAAGCATTTTTGCCTTTAAATAAAATATTGACCCTTATAATAATTGACACCCTAAATTATTTGTTATTATAAACCCTAAAGAGTAAGTTTTAAATGAATATTATTAATTTGAATTGTAGTTTTGTTTTATAAGGATGTTCTGTACATAAATTGTTAAATAAATAATAAGTTAAAATTATTAGATTTTAATTGTTATATGAAGCAATAAATTATTGAGTACTGAGATGAAAATATAAAAAATATATCTTTAAAATTCAAGTAACTACCTAAGTATTTTAATATCAGCCGCAGCATCTTTCACGCGAAGCATGCTACAGTCGTTCATTCTCCCGATCTCGTTACATTGGAGGATATTGGAATCCTTTCCAAGTATCGCGGGCAACATTAACAAATAACAATCCCATATTGTTTTACCAACTACAAAAAAAAATCCCAGAACTTGATTTGTTTTGATACTGTTTCTTTTTTGACAAAGCATGTTGCTGATCAGTTTCTGTATGCATGTTGCTGATAACTGTCCATTTTTTAATCATACTAAAAGTATCTGATATGTGTGTTTCATTAAATGTGATAAAATATGAAACAAATGCCATAAATCTTGTAGATCTATTAACACATCTTAACGGCTTTTATAATTAAGAGATTCCCAGTGGTTTGTGAAACCACTGGGAATATAAAGCAACTATAAATAACATTAAGTTATTCGTATCAGAAATTTATACACGTAATGATAATGTTATTTTTCATTCGATTGTTCCTAAAATTTTAACATCAATCTTGAATTCACAAATTGATTTATTTCTACTCATAAAATAAAATATGACATAAGATTCATTTTAATAAACAATTTAACCTAAATAGGTATAAATGTTCTTGTCACAAAACAATTAATTCTTAATCTCATTTTTTCTCAGAAATTATAACATAATGCCATGCGGGAAAGTCTACAAGCAAAAGCCAATATATGTTCCACATTCTGAAATCCATTTTACTATAGGCTATTTAAATATTCTAAAAACAGAAATAGAAGAACATATAAGCCTTAATTGCAAATAAAAATATAACGCTACATTATTCCATTGGCTCTATTAGAGTGCATTCAACTGTATCTAACTTTATCCAATTAAATTGAAATCTGTATTTGCTACCAGTGAGGCGAAATGCTAGCGGTAACTGCAAGGGGTTTTGTTCAGAGTGGAATCTCGCGAAAATAGAACCAATCAGAGTTAGATAGGTATAACTCATATTAAAATGCACGTTCTGGTTCCAAAATTTTTTACATAATTATTTATATTGAAATATTAAAGGTTGCTGACAGTTGGAACGTACCTAATTTTTATTCTCAATTTTATTCCGTGGCCGTATCGTGTGGTTCTCGGCACTTTAGAATAGGACCACTCCATGTCTTTCCCATGGATGGCGTAAAAGATGACTAAGGGAATGGCAAAAAAATTTGGAATTCTTCTTATAGGCAATGGGCTAGCAACCTGTCACTGTTTGAAAAACTCAAGCCATTCAACGTTTTCAAGACGGTTGGCCTTCTCTGTGGAAAGTTCTCCAGACTTTTAATTATAAAAAAGGGATATTTCAAGAAGATTAACTGAATAGATAACTCGTGAAGAGGCCACAAATAAACTTACTTTCGCATTTATAATGTTAATTGGTATCAACTAATCACAGAGGTTTCACATCAGGAGGCACATCGATCAATAATTTTGTTCAAACTCAATAAAATTATACTCTCTACAACTACCTATTTCATAAAGGAAACTTAAAATGAAACTCCTTATACTTCACTGGCTTTATTTCTCAGTTTGCAGTACTTTGTGCTCAAAATCGTTTGGCATGAACACCTTTTGCCCAAATCCTTTGCATTTCTGGCACCAACTTTATTATTAGTTTTACTTTGCTCTTTCCACGTTCACCTTTTTATTACTAAATACATTAATTTATTATGTAAAAAAATATCATCTCGTATTTCCAAAACATAGTCTTTGTTACCTCGTACAGAAAGGAGGACAACTGTTTCCTGGAACTGCTCTAATCTGATAATTTTGGGATAAATCTATAGACTTGAAATATTATTATAGAATTTGAAGATTTAGAGGAAATGAGCGATATTGAAGATGGATGGAAGGAATTTAAAGAAAGAATTGTGAAAGTAGCTGTTGAAGTGTGTGGTGTAAGTAGAAGAAGGAAAGGAAAAAATCACAAAAATGCGTGGATGAGTAAAGATGTGCAAGAACTTGTGCGATTAAAGAAGAAAGCATGGCTGGATTTGTTAGCAGCAAAAGCTAACTTAAGAATGCAAGAGGTTATAGATGAAGATGTGAATGAAGCACGTAAGGAATATAAGAAAATGAAAGATTTGGTTAAGAAAGCTGTGATTAGAAAGAAAGAAGAGTATAAAGAGGATTTTGATAAAAGGCTATCAGAAGACTTTCAGTCAAATCTGAAAGTATTCTGGAAATCCGTAAGGTCAGCCCGAGGAAATACTATAACCAGAGAGCTGACTAGGATCAGATGCCAGGATGGTAGCGTTGTGAAAGGAGAAGAATGTGTACTAAAGATATGGAAGGACTATTTTGAAAGTTTATTTGAAAAAAAAGAAGGAAATAAGAAAGATTTCTGCTATAGCGAAGAAAAAGAGAATGAGATGGAAGGCGAAATTGAAATGTTCGAAATTGTGGAAGCACTTAAGAGTATGAAAGCGGGAAAGGCTGCTGGGTGTGATAGAGTGTCGGTCGAGATGCTTAAAGCAGGAAAAGGCGTAGTAGCTAGTCAGTTGTACTGCCTTTTCAATTTGTGTTGGAGAAGCGGCCGAGTACCAAAAGATTGGTGTAAGGCTGTTATCGTGCCACTTTACAAAGGAAAAGGGTCACAGCTGGACTGCAAAAATTATCGTGGTATAAGCCTGCTTAGCGTCGTCGGCAAATTGTATGCTAAGGTATTGATTAATAGAGTCAAGAATGAAACTGATGACAAAATATGGGATGCTCAAGCGGGATTTCGAAAGGGAATGGGATGTACTGATCAGGTCTTTTCCTTGCGGTGCATAGCCGAAAAGTTTTTGGCCAAGAGTCAAAAAGTCTATTGCACATTCGTAGATCTGGAAAAGGCCTATGACAGAGTTGAGAGGAATGAATTGTGGTCAACACTTTCTATGCATGGGGTGAGCAGTCTCTTAATACGAGCACTGAAATCCTTATATGAGGATTCGAGTGCTTGTGTCAGGATAAACGGAGCGCACACTGAGTGGTTTAAGATTGAGAAAGGCGTTAGGCAAGGATGTGTTGCGTCACCGTGGCTGTTCAACCTATTTATGGATAGCTGTTTGACAGATTTGAAAGAGTCTAAAAGTGGATTAAGGATGAATGAGTTACTCGTCAAATGTCTGCTCTATGCCGACGATCAGGTTATACTGGCGTCATCAGCGGAGGAGTTACAGGAGATGGTAAACTGTATGCATGAAGCTTTAAAAGAGAAAGGAATGAAAGTGAACGTAAGTAAAACTAAAACACTGGTTTTTGAAATGGAGAAAGAAATGACAGCATGTAATATTTTGATTGGAGGAGAAAAAGTGGAGCAAGTGAAAGAGTTTGTATATCTAGGATCAAAGTTTACATCAGATGGCAAGTATGATAGTGATATTGAAAGGAGAGTGAACGCGGGGAACATGGTGAATGGAGCTTTGCATGCCTTTATGAGCAGTCAGAAACTATCCAAAAAGGCTCGACTGGCTGTGCACAGGGGCGTGTTGGTCCCGACATTAATGTATGGGAGTGAAAGTTGGGTATGGCAAAAGAAGCATGAAAGCAGAATAAATGCAGTGGAAATGAGAGCGTTAAGGAGTATGATGGGTGTGAAATTGAGTGACAGGATAAGGAACAGCGTGATAAGGGAATGTTGTGATGTGAAAGAAGATGTAGTTACAGGAATAGAAAAGGGTATGTTAAGATGGTTCGGTCATGTGGAGAGGATGAATGAAAGCAGGTTGACTAAGCAGATATACAAGGAGAGTGTGGAGGGAAAGGTCGGAGTGGGAAGACCTAGACGAACGTATCTTGATCAAATTAAGGACGTCCTGGTAAAGGGTCAGGTCAAAAGTACCCGAAACCGCCGAGCTTGTATGAAGAGAGTTATGAATGTGGACGAAGCGAAAGAAGTATGCAGAGATCGTGGCAAGTGGAAAGAGGTAGTCTCTGCCTACCCCTCCGGGAAAGAGGCGTGATTTTATGTATGTATGTATGTATGTAATCTATAGACAAATTACTAACATATCGCCTTACATATTGCCGTAACGTGAATATCATGATGGCATCGGTCATTACATATCTTAAGTTCCGTAATTGAATGTCATATATATATAACTGATTAACAATACATCTATAAACTAATCAAAAGTCTTTATTTTTCTTCACACACACTACACTTTCACTTTACATATTTATGAGACTTGCATAGACTTTGCATAGCAAGACACAAAGTTAAAGCTATAGTAACTTTGCTTTGTTAAGTACCCTGAATTTGATTAAGACAGGCTTGTTAATGGGAATCACGCGATGAACGGTTCCAAGTAGTTCCAAGGGAAATATCCGCGACTGGCCAGCTGCCAACGCGGGAAAATACATTTGTTGCAATTGGGGACGACAGCAAATCGGACTCAACAGTACAATAGCACTTAATACTAATAGGATTACTTTAAAAGCTGAATGGACAACACTGTTGATGCACTGCTAGATGCTAGCTAATACATATAGCGTGCACCGACGGTCATCCAAACTCGAGTTAAAGCTGATTGCATCGGATAGTGAATAAACTAATTGCCAACTTTAGTAGAAATCTATACCAATCTCAAACCAGAACCACATTATGGAGTTGGCTGAAATTTGGTAGATATGTACGAGTTTTAAATGAAATAGAAGGCATCATTATGGATTCTGAAATGGAAAAATTCTTGGTAATCCCAAAAGCTAACAGTAGGTATGTATGTTGTGAACGAATGCAAATTTGACAGATTTACATATTAGGTTTATTGTTTCCTAACTTTTTGATTACGATATGTTCAGGTTGTGTATACTAACGACTATTAGATTTCATTACATGTAATTTATAATAGAGACCATCCTTATTTTAAAATAAAAACCTTTATATTTTAAATTATTTTTAAACCATTGAATACCTTTTTTTTTTGTTACGAAGGGGAAATCCATTTACGGACGACCCCCCGGGTCTTCACCCGGGAGAGTGTGGGACTCCTGGCACCGAGTGTGCCAGACTACCGCACTAAAACCCCTCCGGCGCTACCTTCCTGCCATTTCGAAGGCATCGGGATCGGCTATGCATTCTACCATGATGCCCTCTGGCTCCTCGGTGCGGCTTTACCGAGGATCTTTCTTACTTGGACGACTAGTAAGTTGCTAGTCGCCCATTCTGCCCAGGATTAGTGGTCCTGTTGGGGGAGTAGGTGAGCACGCTAACGTGCTCGCCTTCTACCACTCCGTCCACGTCTATGTGAGGGCGCGTTTGGGTCTTCCTCCCGCACCCTCTCAGCAGCCTCCTGCGAGATGACGGTCTCACAGAAGGAAGCAACCGCCGCCCAGTTCCTCTCGCTGCATAACATCCTGTCAACGACGTTATGCAGCGAGAGGTCGCCATACCCCAAAACTTCCACCAGCTCTTGCCGCTGCGCCGACCACCTTGAGCAGTCTGCCAGAGTGTGTTGGGCCGTGTCGTCCGGCTCTCCACACTCATGGCAAACCTCGCTCCCTTCTTTCCCAATACGGTACAGGTAATGACCGAAGCAGCCATGCCCGGTCATTACCTGTGCCAACCTGTACGACACCTGGCCGTGGCGTCGATCCAGCCATTTGTCCAGCGATGGAAGGAGTGCCCCGATGGTGGGAACTCCGAATTCGGAGTTTTCGAGGTCACTCTTCCATCGCTCCCGTAATCTAGCCACAACCAAGTCCCGCGTCTCCCTACCTCTGCCGCCCACTTCTCTCTCGGCGGCAGGCAGAGCTCGCCACCTAGCCCTCTCCTTATAGGCCTCCATTTGGGCCAGCGCGTCCAGTTCCCACGGTGGGGTGCCAGCTAAGGCGCAGGCTGCCGCCCATGCCACCGTTATGTAGGCCCTGCATATTCGGATGGCAACCACTCTTTGTGGCTGCCGAAGCAGGGCCTTGTTGGCAGCGGAATGCCGATCCGCCCATATTGGTGCCGGTGGGGCAAAAGGACCCCGCGGATGGCCCAGTCATAGCCGATGTTCCACAGCAGGGGTCCTAGCACCGACCCCTGGGGAACACCGCAGACCATTGCCCTCGACGTTATCCTGCCATCCTCCTCCTTTATCACCTCAAAGGGGATGGAGCCGAAGGCGTTGGCGATGTCAAGGGATACAGCCACGGCCCCACCCCCCCTCTCAGTTGCCCTCTCCGAGAAATCCCTCAATGCCCTCAGCCCTCAGGCGATCCCCAAGGGGTATAAGCGCCACCGGTATGACTCGGCCCGGGACCCCATCAGGACCCGGCGCCTTTTTGCTTCGATGGAGTCGGTCTATGACCCGCTCCATCTCTGCGTCAGTGACCGGCGGCACTTCCATCATATCGGAGGACTCCCGCTCCGGGGCAGCCATTCTCGGAGGAGAAAACTCAGGGACTTCGGGGAAAAGTCCTCCACCACGTTGCGGAGGAGCTCCGGTTCAAGAGAGGCCATCGGGGCGGCGCACTGCATTTTGTTCCGTACAAGTTTGTACGGCCGCCCCCAAGGGTCCCGGTCCAAGGCGGCCAAGAACTCTTTGTAGGATTCGTCCTTGGCCTTGGCAATCGCCTTGGACAGGGCCTCCTTAGCCTCTCTAAGTGCCGCGCGCAGGAGCTCCTCCTCACCCTCCACAATCGTCCGTCGCCGCCTACACCGGGTGTATGCCCGGCGGGCACTATTGCTGGTGCGTCGGAGCTCGGCGATCTCCTCCGACCACCAGTGTACCCGTTTTTTGTTAGGCGGCGGACCCGACCTCCTCATGGAGGCGTCGCAGACTGCGACAAGCGACGCCCGAAAGCGGCAGGCCCTCTCCTCCACGTCGAGGGACCGGTCTGGCGATGGTGTTCACCAACGTTCAATCATGGCCGCCTCTTCAGCTGAGTCAGCGTCGAGGCTGGCCAGGCTCCACTTGCGGAACCGGTCCCTCAGGAGAACCATTGAATACCTTATACAATATCCATGACACATATTTTTTCTTTGCTCAACCCTGTTTCTTTAATCTGAATTCTCACTTATTAATTCCAAGTTTATCTGCCTGAGTAGTTTTGGAGAAATCGTTTAGGCTATTAAATATGAACTATAATAATTTTTAAGTACGAGTATTATGCAATGCGACTATGCTCATATCATGGACGACAGCTTTTTCCTCACAGTCACAAAATATATGAGGATTTTGTTTTATTTAGTAATTGACTTAATTATGTTAATAAATCTTCAAAAACGATATTTTATTGAAAACGAAGTTAATAGCGTTGATCTCGTTCTAACAATTTCATATAAATGAATTCAAAAGGAATACGTAAATTTATTACTTAATTGAATCTTACCTACACAATTTAAGATCACATTCAAGAACATCCTTATACTTAATTAGGCTTATGAAAGTAATAAAAATTCTTGTTATTCATAAAAGGAATTTTCCATCGCCTGATTCAAAGTAACTTTACATCGCTGCGGTCCAACGGCACATAATTCATGCCTCTCTGTGAAATATAATGCGGATGTTCTCATAATGTACGACGCGCAACTTAATCCGGGCACGACTTTTTCCGCCGCAGATATTTATACAAATGGCTAGCGGCGAGCGATATCCGTGGAACCGGCCGCCAGGCACGGGCTCGCCGCACGCCCCGCTTTTTGCCATTTCAAAGGAATACACATAAAGACCGCGATCTACGTTTGGATTGGGAAGGAGTTTATTATATACGGCAAATTGACCGAACATTCGCGCAGATGAGTTGCGTTCGAATCGAGGTCGCGGTCCCGGTTATGGATTATCTGTAACCAAAAATATTATTCATCGAATTTAATAGAAGGAATATTTTAGGCATAACTGTGCAAATAAATATCTCTGCATTTATTTATTTTAATAAATATGGTCAAAAGTAATGTTACAAACATATAATAAGAGTAAGTTAAGAAAATCTAATGAAATGAATGTCAAGTTACTATATATACAATTAGACATACCTAAATCAAAATGAAATTTTATTCCTAATGACAAGAATACTAAGTATGTAAGATCCCATTTCGGCATAGTAATCGCACAAACTGATGAAATCATAACAAGAAGTGTTGGTACTCCCACATATTTTCCTGAACATAATGTGTGTTTAGAGCAAAGTTATCCTTTTACCTGAGCGGAGCTGTTGACACTGATCGCTTTGGCGAAAACTTTTATAGCGTCATCAATTTCGAATTTGTCACTGACAGTTGTTAGATACTCTTATTACTCCATGTATTGTACGTGTCTATTTATTTATCGACTTTTACTGACGATATGCGAGCAAATTTTGTAAATTTATGCCAAGAATTATTTGAAAAACATTATTCTATGCCATATTTCTCAATTTTAGATCTTAAATGGAGTAATGAACTCTCTTGCGAATATCAGTTTATCTGTCAAGATAGTTTTTCTAAAATGAATATATTTATTCCAACAGAAATATAGCAGTTTCCCGCTCCTAAGAAATAGTAAACTTAAATATAAAAAAGGAACCATTTTTCTTGTCAATGTCATTTTATAATAATATACATACCTTTCGTTATATAAAATACATTTTTCTTTGTAATTACATATAGTTTATAGACTATTATATTATTATTTGTCTTAAGTTTCATTACTTTTAGTTTTTTCACATTAAATTAAAAGTATCATTACTCCCTTTTCAATCAAAAGACGATTTCGTAGATCATCGTAGCAATTCGTAGCATAGCGTGCGAGTAACATGTTTGCATTATTACGTTTGGCTACGCTTAGTTCGAGTACTAAGTTCCTTCTGGATATGTCTTCATCAACAAATAATACTACACTTCAATACACCACACAACACACCGTCGTTGAAGTGGTTATTTCGTAACAAGAATGTATTTCAATAAGACACCATTTATTCAATCACCCTACACACATTCGAGACATAATATAAAAGTTAATTTATATTTTCGTCGAATATTTAGCATAAGCACCTATTCTCACATAATTCAACAACAAGGAAATAATATTAATAATTCACCATTTTTGTCATATCAGTGGATGCTAAGTTTTAAATGCACATAAGAAAATGTTCTTAGAAATATGTAGATGCTGCTGCTTTTATTAAGTTGGTTAAGAATAATTAAATTCTCAACTGAAAAGGCAACTTTTCGTGCAAACGTAATTTAGGCACTTTTAACTCGTATTAAAGCGCTGCCTGGCTGCCATAATTTCTCGAAAACCCGTTCCTGTTATCCAAATACATCTGGGACTGGGACGGAGTTAGACGTTTTTGTCTCCTTCAATCTCTGTTTGCAATTATTTGTTCTGCTAATTGTGTCGGACGTCTATTTGCTGCGTCAATAAGAACCATCTTGACAAATCTGCACTGAACTGAAAAGCTTCTACCCTGGTTATACGACTATACTTGAGTGATACGGCAACTGTGAACATTTTGATTCGGTTAAAAATCTAATAACTGTAAATTAATTGATAACTGTAGCTTTTGCTAACCCGTGAATATGTTTGGATTTAAAGTTTGCATTAGCGTTCTTTACTATGATATTTAAATTCGAAAGTTTTAACTACTGTACCATATTGATGTATTAATATACATCAATCTAATAAATCTACAATTTTATAGGTTCGAAATCTTTGTTAAGGTTCGTAGTAATGAATTACCATATTGCTTTTCGAATGTGTCATCCATCTTTTAAGTACGAACGCTATTCAAAATGGAGACTGTTCGGTTTAACAAATGACTTTACGCTGCAGATATTTCACGGTTGTCACCGCCCTGTTAACTTTATTTTGGATGTTACTTTTGCAGTGTCGGACCCGTCGCTCGGGCACTCTACTGTCATTGTTTTTATGAACTTTCGAGAACTTCATTTTAATCCATAGCACGCGTTCCGCTTACAATAAAGGTCTAATAGTGTCGTGCTCGTCCATCTAGAAAGCTTCAGTGACAAATCTATATAAAATGTATGCAAAGATATTCTTTATTTTGTCAAGTCTCGGAGATAGTCCAAGTAAAAGAAAGATATATTAAGCTCATACATGCTAATACATGTAGAATAGAAATATTTTAATTTCAGAAATGCTGACAATAAAAATATTAGATGTAATTTTTCATTTATATCACGTCTATCGTCTACGTACTTCCCTTGCGGGGTAGGCATAGTCAGCGGTCTTGAAAAACCTATAGGCCACGTTTAGCTATATGTGCCAAATGTATTCTCTGCCTACCCGACCGGTATAAAGGCATGTGTGAATAGAACAATATCGAAAGGCCGATACCGGTCTTTAAAACTTAATAATTGCAACGTATTCTGTTTTTATATATATAAAATACCACTGTAATAGTTAAACACTCAAACGTCGGGAGCTATTTATAGAATCTTAAGAAGTCGTTCAATATAAAGTTTTTCAAAACAGTGAGTATTTATCGCAAGTAAATAAAACGCAATACCAAAAAAATATTTGAATTATAAAAAAAAACTAGAGAAAGAATATTCCTAAACAATGAAAGCTTACAATTTTTAGACTTCGTTTATGTCACCTAATCCCTTATTGGATTTACTCTGGAGCGAGCGTAATGCGAAAAGTTTTTAAGTCTGTTTTGCCAACCAACATGAAACAACTTAATATTAAAATAAAAAAGTAATTATGTGTTTACCATCACAACTTTAAATTTAATTAATCTCGCACATAATTTTATTTACACCTTAAATCTGTTATATTTAAAGTTTGACTTAGTATATTTTAGTATTTTATTCTATTTTTGCACTCATTTACAATCTACTTATCTCCGTCTGCTTTGATTGTCTGTCAAATATCTTTGTATTAACGATACGGCATTGGTCATCAATTTGTTTGATAAACGATTTTCGGTTAAATTGTATTCATTTATCTGTAGTTTAAGTTGCCTTAATTTAGTTTCAGAGTCACTGGTACATGGTTAATTAAGATAATATAAAACGCATATATAAACTAGAATTTCTAGAAAAAAAAACCTATACTGCTTCTGAAGATTTTGTCTGTTTCTGTGCCAATTATCATCAAAATTGTTTCAAGAAGAATTTGTATTTGTTCATGACATGCATAAATACAAATAATTTCTTCTTTATAATATTTGAATCCATCCACACGTATAGCTAGCCAATGTACAGTGTGAAAACGAGTCTCACTTGCAAAACAGGAAGTAAAATGGTGAAATGTAGATAAGTATTTCAAATAACTGTGCCGCAACACATAGAATTAATGTCAAAAGTGGTAATATAGTAATGTAAAAGCAGAAGATACAGCGGTATGCAGTTGTGACCGGACCCTGTAACTCATATAGAGTTCCGGCGCAAAAACGGTACAACCGGACAGTTGCCCGATAACAGAGGTATTTGTGTAAGTACTAAGTTTTATTTATAACTATGACATTTCCTTTACAGCTTACAATGGAGCCCTTTTGGAGCTGAAATATTAGTACTTTTATTGGGCATTTAATAAATAATAATTCTTTACATAATAGGGTGTTTCCCAAAGAAGATTTGTGGCAGATAGGCAGCTGAGTATAAGAATTTCACTAAACATGTAATTAAGCATTTACAGCCGACCTAAAACCGAGCCTAAAACTCCAGTCGACAGTTGATATGGAAGGTCAAGAATATGCTGTAATGATAGTGATCAATTTTGTTAAATATTTAACAAAATTGATCACTATCATTGAATCAAAAATGATGATAATCTAAAACCCCAATAAGGTACTGCTCCCCAAAACTCTTTCTTTTATAACTTTGTAACCGATGAGCTAATTTCCATAAAACGTCAACATCGGAACAGTCCCAACAAATAAGAATCATATTAAAAAATAATAATTGCAAAGTCAGTAACGTTTACTGCTGCATTGTGCAAAAACCTCTCAATTATTGTAAGTATACTACTATCTGTTCAGCAGTCAAATAGCGAAAAGAAAGAGCCCAAACATACTGCGGCGTAAACATAGTGTAATCAACAGAATAATTCCGTAAACTTACAAAGTAGGCTATGAAAGATAACATTCTTCGCCGGCACTGAGCAAAGAATCGCCGTCACGGGGTTGGTCTTCGTCATACTTTCGTTCGCTGGGGTCGGGTATTCTATGCTCTGTGCGTAGCCTAGTTCCGCCACTATCGTCACTGGCAAACACGTCCGGCCGATCTCACGCTCGAGTGCCCGCTGCGTGCCGGAAGCTGCAGCCATCCTTTGCGTGACCCCGCATCAGCGATTGTCAAATGTTCCTGAAATTCCCGAGGCCCTCGCTTGCGGACAGGATATTACGCGAGTCGTGATAGACACCGCTTCGTTTTGTTATTTTTCTAAGCGTTTACTTGTTACTTGCAGGGATAGCGGAAGTGGACTCTGCCTACCCCGCCAGGAAAGAGGCGTGCTTTTTAACCATGTATGTTTTAAGTATTTCCTTTTGATTATGTTGGGTAGTTTCTACCTTATATATAGCTATCCTTTTTGGGACTAATCTACAATCGCCAAATCCTGAAATTTTCTAGTCCATCAATGAGTACAAGACATTGCACAAGTCGCGATATAAATCGTTTCTTCGGATAAGTTTAACATAGTTATAAGCTTTTAAGCTAGCAACATAAATTCAAAATATTTATCTTAGGTATAACTTTTACATAAAGCCATCTTTTGCGTGACTCCGATCAACGATGATCAAATATACTGAAATTTTCAAGGCCATCTCTTTCTAGACTTGCTTTAAATTATAATCCAAAATATTATTTTCAGTACATCTGTAAAGTTATATCATTTTGAGTAAAATTGTGGAGTTATAACAGAAAGCAGCTATCTTTTGCGTGACCTGGCATCAACGACTGTCAAAATGAGGGTCGAATTCTCTGCGACTTCCGAGGTGGATACAACGACCGCTCGTGCTCAAAGTCCCACTTTACCGGTATTTTTATCCAGTTTACTTTTATAACTTCCATAAGATTTCTGCAACTTATTTTAATTCTAGATATCTAAAGTCTACAAAGAACAATAAAAAATGCATAGTCTACTGAATGGCTGGATCATGTTCACAATTGAATCGTGATCGTTGTTTTTTTTAATATTATTTATGTCAAAATAAAAAAGTTCTATTTGTTGCGGAGCAAAGTTCAGGCACAGGCCAGTACCTCATGGTTCAAGGTAGTTTACACGTCAATCAAGAGAAAAGCTAATAAGAGGATTCTTCTTTTAGATGAAGAGCTAGCAATCAGTTGCTATCTTAATTTCAACCCCATCATTAAGCTATCCAGCTGAACTTCGCGTTTCAGTCTATTACAAAAGTATTGTCTTATTTTCGATTTCTAACGATGCATTTTTGTTTCTATTTTATCACTTAATACTACTTTCTCTACTTATAAAAAAGAAGTAATTAGATACTACAATTTCTATTACACAGTCACACTGATATCAAGTCTATTTCGCATTAAAATAATAGGTATTAAAATCATTAATTTCACACAACATAAACCAATAATATCAAATTAACAGTGAAACTCTTGTTCTATATTCCACTATCCAAAACATGTAATTACACAGAATTCCATACTTTGCAACGTTTCGGCATCTTTAATAATTTAATAATCCAAAATATACAACAAACACGCTGTAATTATGCAATGACTAATGGGATTAACTAAATTTGGTAAATTCAATATACAATAACATGGTTTTAATACATAATTATAAAATAACGTAGTGATTTTACCCAAGCCTTTATTTGCTACGTATCAACGACGAAATAGATTGGGTTACCATTTCCATCGTAATTTCAAACATTTATTCTGGATAATTTAGCCTCATTTGCATCCATGCAGTGCCTGCTCACTAATTTACTACGCCTACATTCAGATTTCAGTGATGCTTACCAATAAATTGACACGTATTGTGCTGATACTAGGCGCTCAACCTACATTGAAGAACATCAATATCGTCAAACATTTTCACACACATTTACTAAGAAATGAATTTCATTTTAAAAATATGTTTCTGAAAAATCTTAACCACGCATATGGCATGAACTTTCTTCATAAATTTATGTAGGTACTACATACGTAAATCATAAATTTATGTTTGTAAGCACATAATATATTTACCGAGTAAAAGAGGCAACTGACTGCGGGTGTTGCCCACATTCGTGACGTCTCAATGAATTATTTTAATTAATTTGAGGGAAGGTCGGGGAAAACGGCCCCACGTTCCCCTCTGAAATTCGACATTACCCTTCTGACACTCCCCTGCATAAAACTAATTCAATAATGTAAAATGGCGTGACTGCTTTTCAATGAACGTATCTTGCTTGCAAGTTGCCATATTTATATTGAGCTATATTGATTGGAAGTTGTAAGTGGAAGATGTATTCGATGATTTGATGTTTAAATTTAGATTTTTTTTGTTGCCGCGGAACATTAATAAATTCCACATGCAATACTTATCAAGAAACACACGTGCCGAATTTCAACTTTTTAGCACTAGTTTTGACTGTACATTGCCTACCAGACAATCGCTCAGTTAATTCGTAATGCAAGAGTTTGAATACATTTTAAAAAAAAATATTACGACTATCGGACGATTGTTTTCCTTAGCAAAATAACTTAGCTAATTATTGTTTTTATAATGTTAAATGTTTATGTATTTCACCAATGCCATTATGAAATTCGCCCAAAGTTTCTGATAACAACTGTTACAAGGAATTGATATCGTAAATGATTTGTATTACAAATAAGAGGAACAAAGGCACTAGTTTAACTAAGACTTACAAGTTTATTTTGATTAACAAATTTGTCGCCATGTTACAAAAAAATTTGTTCCGCTGTTTTTTTCTTGTTTCCAGTCCTTTTATTAAGCCTTCATTCTTCAATTGTGAAATTTTCTCTTGACTCAACTAAAAGAAAAATCTAATAATGATCGGATATCGGGAACGAATTGTCTCGATAGATACCTACGGCATAAGTTAATTACACTAATGAACAAGGGAAGAAGGTACGCTCAAAAAATCCACCCCAAGATCACTCGAAAGTCTTTTAGTACGATGTTCATCGCGCGGTTCATTAGCGCGCAGTTCGCCCTCGGCTCACATGGAGGACATCGCTATTTAGATTTAACCTTTACATGGGATTCACTTCTCTCTACAAATTAATTTCTATTTATTTACATGCATACATATACCACATATTTGGCCCTCACGGGGTAGACAGAACCGACCGGCCGAACAGAACCAACAATCTCTAAAAGAACGAGCCACGTTATCTTTATTTACCAACTTCAGCAGGCGTGAAGCATTGCGATCCTCAAGAAATTTTTGAAAATACTTTTTATTGAAAGTCCCCGCAACATCATACGTCTCTACGAAAGTTCTATAGTTTCGGATGTGCATTTATAATGTAATGTATCAGTACACTCTGTACATAAATCTTTTTAAAATTGGCAATCCATAATATATATATATATATATATATATATTTTTCTTTTTTCAATATTAAATCTCATAAATATATAAATCTCCCGTGAACAATGTATTCTCCCGTCCACATTCTATTCTAAGTATAATTTAATATTGTGAAGTTGACGTTGTTGAAGAAAATGCTGCAGTGCAGTTTGTTACCGCTTCTTCTGCACTGACGCCTTGGTTTTTAAGTAATTTATTTGACGTCAACCAAGTTGTTAAACCATACGACAATTATTAAGCGATATAATAATATCCTATAATAATGAATAAAAAATTTTGAATTTTGAATTTTTTGAATGTGTACCGTTGATGTGTAGATTCAAGCTTCTCTATTAAACAATTTGTAACACTCTGTCTATCCCATTAGAGATTGAGATATTGCGGTTAGTACTACAAACATGACATAGTTATTAATTTAAACTTATAAGATTCAAAAATACAAATAATGATAAATTTATAAAAGATATAAATATAATAATGTATGTCATATTTATCGGAATATTAAGAAAATAGATAAGTACATAGCCACGCGTCACATCAAATGGCATATGAGCCCGACCTCTTGCTGAAGTAGCCCCTTCATTAGTAGATCGGAGGGAGCGGGAGGTGGTTTCAACTATGGTCTTTTTGTCTCCACACCGAGAATATTTCCTTATGAATTTATCTTGGAGAAATACATGATTCACAAAATGTAATATTTATTAATGTTCTTCTTCTCGTTGTCTTAAAGATTATTTAATTGAAGGTTACTGATTTAGCTATTTCAATTCAACACTTATAAAAAATATTTCGAATGTTTAATACTTAAGGCAAATGTAATACGATATGAAATTAAATTCCACTAGTTTTAAACATACATATGTTGTTCTCTCCGCATAAATGGGACTTTATAAGTAACGAAAAAAGTAAGTAGATGAATTTGGTTATTGTTGGTATTCTTTAGTAAAATATGAGAGCAAAATAATATATTTTTTATCAATGGCCAAACAAAGAAAAAGGTTCGCAATGTCCTTGGATGTCAGATTGATTACATTAAGATATAATATTATACGAGAACATTAACTTTCGCAGAATTCGTATCAAGCTCGGTTATAAATATTGTGTATTTTCATTAATAATATATCATCGTCAAGCATTTTGTTAATATCTCTTCCACGTATAGAGCAATACCTAGGTGATAGTGACACGAATAAGTGCTCCCCTAGTTCTGCACTTAAGTGTTTTAACATCACTCGATCCATAGTACTCGTATACGACTGGCAAAGGACGCGCGCGCTCACACGAATAATCCGTCCATCATACCATGCAAATTGAATCACGTCTCTCATCTGCTCACAAGAGAGTGTCTTTCTGCGAAAGCGTGTATATTTCGTGAAATCATGTAGGATGTATCCTTTTATTAAATGTCAGCTGAGTCCTTTTACATGTACCTCTTGTGTAGGTTAATTTAATGCAATGTAAGTTCATTAGGCACCAAATGTGTTCAACTTTACTGTTAAGTATTTTGTAGGTACTCAATGACGTGATGAATTGTTTTTCGCGTGAACACTTTTACTTTTGAACATTTCATTTATAATTATAGAAACAGACTTTCATTCATCTTGTCTGTGATTACTCCTCTTTATTTATTATACTTTTGTCTAAAGAATTAAATTTTCACAACATCGCTGTAAGTATTTTTTTAGAAAGTTGGTATTATTTTTACTGAATAAATTAGGTTGGTATCGACGCGAGTAGACTTGTAGAAAGTTTCATCAATAGTTGGGCGAACAAAAACATGTTTCACATTAGGTACTTATTTACTTAATGACATGATTTAAGTGTGTTTCCTAGATTTGTTTCTATTTTATGGAAAGGGTTTAACAGCTACAGATTCTTATAAATCTTTTTTAGTGTTTTGTTCTGTTCTTTATTTATTTAACTTCAACGTCATCAGCATTCATAGATGTAATACAAAACTCATCCAACTCAAGTAATTTTTTGAAATTTTGTTCTGTTTTACCGAATAAGTTAGGTACCGAATCGGGGAGGGTGTACGAATAAAGAAAGTTTCATCAATAGTTGGGCGAACAAAAACATAAGTTGGACGGAGCGCAGGCGGACTCGATCCGCGCCCTATTGGAAACTGAGCGGGGCTCGCTTTGTTCATAAACAATGTGCAGCGGACAACGCTCGCCATGAAACTTGAAAACTTCAAAAGAAGGAGCGCACCGAACCAGCTAATGGATATTCTTTACAGATATGTACATCTACGGATGAATATTAAGAGTCGAAAGTTCGATATACGAGGCATGTTACCGGTTTGTTTACAAATATGAAGTGGACGCACAGCGTTAATAATACAACGTATAGTCAAATTGGACCTAGTGACGAAATCGCAGCCGAGAAGTAGTTTCTCTTCCTATACAGATTATTAAAATCAATCAAGGGAAAGGTTTTTCCTATATATTTTTCTTTAGACGTTGCAAAATTATTAATGTCAATTTCATTGATTGTGACAGTTGGCTCTATCTGCCCCGTTAAAGAAAAAGACGTGATATGTGTGTTTTTATGTGTATGTAGAGATTCAGATTGACCTCAAACTTTCGTGGTGCTAATAATAACAATGGCATTTTCGTTCGTATTTTTAGGTACCTACTGACGAATTTTAAAACCAAATGTCACTTTGGCCTACACTTACGATACAAAGGTCGCCTGAACTTAGAAGTTTTCCCTGAAATTACCAAGAAATAATTCGGAGAGGCGATCAAGATTGAGGCGGAAATAAGTAAATGATTAAAATGAATTTTTAATTAATTTAATTTTTTCCTATATTTTTTGTATGAGCATGGTTAACATCTTTTCGTGAATCTCAGCATAAATCTATGCACTGGGTAGAATAGGTTCAAACTACCAGCAGTCATGTACCGATTACTCTTTTAAGATATATAGTTTGAATGCTAACTGATTACAATAAAAGCAACTAGTTGCTTTAATGTGATACTAAATTATTATTCATTAAGCCAAATAGCTGAACGTGGCCATTCAGTCTTTTCAAGACTGTTGGTTCTGTCTACCCCGCAAGGGATATAGACGTGACCATATGTATGTATGTATGTTGTACTGTAATTACGGTTACTTATACGAGTAAGTAACCGTGATAAATACGGGTAAGATTCCCCAGCAAAGTTTCAGTTTCTTTTTCAGACCGGAGTCGCTTTTTGAAAAAACTTGATTTTACAGGACGATAGGAAACTGGGGAACACACCAGGGGGAAGATAGCCATAAGCTATAATAAATAAAATAAAAAAATAAAAATCATTTATTTCAGGTGTAAAAACCTATATACGAGTATAATAATAAAATAAACTATGTTGAAGTTTTTCATCAGATATTAAGAACACGACTGGTCTTGTTCCGGCGTGGCGGTGTTGCGACATTTCCGACACTCAAAGACGCAAATTGGAACTGTATTTATTGAATTTTGCTCAATATCGATGTATCTAACTATTTACACAAAAGATTACCGTTTATCTGCAAAATCTACGTCAATTGAAACTTATTGCCATCATAAGGAAAATTAAGCTAACGCGGCTATTGAACTTTATCATTATTAGCTCTCTCTACCTTGTAAGGGATAAGGATATGATTCGTATATGTATCTTTAAGGTTAAGTTCTACATACATACATACATAAAATCACGCCTCTTTCCCGGAGGGGTAGGCAGAGACTACCTCTTTCCACTTGCCACGATCTCTGCATACTTCTTTCGCTTCGTCCACATTCATAACTCTCTTCATACAAGCTCGGCGGTTTCGGGTACTTTTGACCTGACCCTTTACCAGGACGTCCTTAATTTGATCAAGATACGTTCGTCTAGGTCTTCCCACTCCGACCTTTCCCTCCACACTCTCCTTGTATATCTGCTTAGTCAACCTGCTTTCATTCATCCTCTCCACATGACCGAACCATCTTAACATACCCTTTTCTATTCCTGTAACTACATCTTCTTTCACATCACAACATTCCCTTATCACGCTGTTCCTTATCCTGTCACTCAATTTCACACCCATCATACTCCTTAACGCTCTCATTTCCACTGCATTTATTCTGCTTTCATGCTTCTTTTGCCATACCCAACTTTCACTCCCATACATTAATGTCGGGACCAACACGCCCCTGTGCACAGCCAGTCGAGCCTTTTTGGATAGTTTCTGACTGCTCATAAAGGCATGCAAAGCTCCATTCACCATGTTCCCCGCGTTCACTCTCCTTTCAATATCACTATCATACTTGCCATCTGATGTAAACTTTGATCCTAGATATACAAACTCTTTCACTTGCTCCACTTTTTCTCCTCCAATCAAAATATTACATGCTGTCATTTCTTTCTCCATTTCAAAAACCAGTGTTTTAGTTTTACTTACGTTCACTTTCATTCCTTTCTCTTTTAAAGCTTCATGCATACAGTTTACCATCTCCTGTAACTCCTCCGCTGATGACGCCAGTATAACCTGATCGTCGGCATAGAGCAGACATTTGACGAGTAACTCATTCATCCTTAATCCACTTTTAGACTCTTTCAAATCTGTCAAACAGCTATCCATAAATAGGTTGAACAGCCACGGTGACGCAACACATCCTTGCCTAACGCCTTTCTCAATCTTAAACCACTCAGTGTGCGCTCCGTTTATCCTGACACAAGCACTCGAATCCTCATATAAGGATTTCAGTGCTCGTATTAAGAGACTGCTCACCCCATGCATAGAAAGTGCTGACCACAATTCATTCCTCTCAACTCTGTCATAGGCCTTTTCCAGATCTACGAATGTGCAATAGACTTTTTGACTCTTGGCCAAAAACTTTTCGGCTATGCACCGCAAGGAGAAGACCTGATCAGTACATCCCATTCCCTTTCGAAATCCCGCTTGAGCATCCCATATTTTGTCATCAGTTTCATTCCTGACTCTATTAATCAATACCTTAGCATACAATTTGCCGACGACGCTAAGCAGGCTTATACCACGATAATTTTTGCAGTCCAGCTGTGACCCTTTTCCTTTGTAAAGTGGCACGATAACAGCCTTACACCAATCTTTTGGTACTCGGCCGCTTCTCCAACACAAATTGAAAAGGCAGTACAACTGACTAGCTACTACGCCTTTTCCTGCTTTAAGCATCTCGACCGACACTCTATCACACCCAGCAGCCTTTCCCGCTTTCATACTCTTAAGTGCTTCCACAATTTCGAACATTTCAATTTCGCCTTCCATCTCATTCTCTTTTTCTTCGCTATAGCAGAAATCTTTCTTATTTCCTTCCTTTTTTTCAAATAAACTTTCAAAATAGTCCTTCCATATCTTTAGTACACATTCTTCTCCTTTCACAACGCTACCATCCTGGCATCTGATCCTAGTCAGCTCTCTGGTTATAGTATTTCCTCGGGCTGACCTTACGGATTTCCAGAATACTTTCAGATTTGACTGAAAGTCTTCTGATAGCCTTTTATCAAAATCCTCTTTATACTCTTCTTTCTTTCTAATCACAGCTTTCTTAACCAAATCTTTCATTTTCTTATATTCCTTACGTGCTTCATTCACATCTTCATCTATAACCTCTTGCATTCTTAAGTTAGCTTTTGCTGCTAACAAATCCAGCCATGCTTTCTTCTTTAATCGCACAAGTTCTTGCACATCTTTACTCATCCACGCATTTTTGTGATTTTTTCCTTTCCTTCTTCTACTTACACCACACACTTCAACAGCTACTTTCACAATTCTTTCTTTAAATTCCTTCCATCCATCTTCAATATCGCTCATTTCCTCTAAATCTTCAAATTCATCCTTCAGTCTATTAATATACTTCTTACCTACATCCATATCTTGCAAATTTTCTACTTTTACTCTTTCCAAAGCGCTGGTTTGCTCCCTTACCCTGTGCCGCCAGCGATTGAAGATACCCCTTATCCGGGATATCACCAGTAAATGGTCCGAGTCAATGCCAGCACCGCGATATGCACGGGTATCCAGCACTTTGTTCTTCAATCTTTCATCTACAATCACAAAGTCTATCATACTTTTTAAAATACCTTCCACTCTTGTGTAGGTGTGGATCTCTTTATGTTGAAACATTGAGTTCGACACAAAAAGATCCCACTCTAGACAAATTTCTAATACACTTCTTCCATTATCATTCACCTTTTCGTCACCAAACGCACCAAGCACCTTTTCATATCTATCACGCTTTACACCCACCCATCCATTAAAATCACCTAACATAATAATCTTCTCATTTGGCTTGGTAACTTTCAATACTTCTCTTACACTATTCCAGAACTCCTCGTTTTCGCTTTTTGCTGATGTTGTACCCCTCGAACCCACATCCCAAGGTGCATAAACACCTAGAACGAAGATCCGAGTGATTCCAACTTTCAGCCTAATCCATAGAAGACGAGGGCTGACACACTCATACTCATTCACGCACTCAGCCATTCGTGCAGAAAGAATTAGACCGACCCCTTGACAGCCTCGGCTGGTACTGGAAATTCCAGACCAATACGCCGTGTAAGGGCCGTGCTGCGTCGCGTCGCATCCTTTCCGCTTCGTTTCATTCACGCACAACACATCCAAACGTCTTTCATCCATCATCTGGCATACTTCCTCAATCTTATCCTTCATTCCTCCTCTTACATTCATCGTCGCAAAGCGGCTTTCAGCAGACCGCATACCGCTCCCGCCGGGAACGAGACGTGATGGGGTGCGGACACCATCGCCGCCATCTAGGTGCTCTTTCAAAAAATTTGCATCCATGCGATTCCCACGAGACGCTAGGGAAAAATTTTGTCCGCCCCAGCAGAGCCCCGCATGCCAGGGTAATGCTAGCCATTACCTGGGGGTCGCCCAACCCCATGGCGGAAGTGGCACGCTCGAGACTAGGCTCGCCCCTAGCCATGCATCCATCGGCGCGGCAGACCTTAGATTGGCAGGGATTTACATTAAAGAGGAATCCCAAGTCTATCCCTTAGTCGGCTCTTACGACATCCGTGGGAAAGAGATGGAGTGGTCCTATTCTTTTGTAATGGTGCCGGGAACCACACGGCCAAGTTAAGTTCTCCTGTAAAGAATGCAGAGGGCAGGCGGAAGTCTCATCGGCTAAAAACTCGACTAACCCAATCCAGGATCTTGGTCAAAGGGCACATCGTGGGTTCCTCTCTTTGAGGTGAAGATGTAAGTAATGCCAGGATGAGGAAGAAAAATGTATATGTATGTATAAGAAATACGTACACCTACACAAGGCACGTCGTATGCTTTGATGTAAAATGCCATAAATATCAACCTTCAGTGACAGGGCTCAACTAAGGTCGCCTATAAGGATATATCAAGGAAATATGCGGTAAATTAAGGATGATACCCCGCCTAAGTTCTAAAATTAAATAAGCTTATCCTGAATTTGACTACGTCTGAAAATGGATTCTTACTAAAAAAAAACATTTTTATACTCAAATGAAATCGGATTTTTCCAAACTCTTAATAAAATCTGGAGCTTGTAATATTTCAAGTTATGTAAGTATTTTTTTTACATATCCTTCTTATATTCCTTACGGAATAGACAAAAACAAAAGTTCCGTTTCTGTTAGTACCGAAACCTCTAAATAATAATATAGATAAAGGCGTCGGGACGTGACGACCCCATCGCCCCCTGGGTCACCTCCCCAGTGCAATCAGTCTCCGCAGGGCAGCAGAAACCGATGAGGGACAGAACTCCTACCTCTGCCTTGCCTTAACCGGCCGGTCAGAGTGGAGTCGCGAGAGCTATACGCTCGAAGGGTGGAAGTGTAAAATGTCATAACGCCGGGGGTGCCTGACTGAGTCACCACGATTTCACGCCCCGCAGTCTCACCTCTCGACATCCTTAGCCACCCACACCGATGTAGCCCCTTTGTTGCTAATCATGGTGACTGATTTGAGGGGCCCATTTAGTGAGTGGCGAGTCACCACCTGCCACATAATAGTCACGTATTCATGATTATGGCAGGTGCCCGAACTTCTCCAGCAATAGCCCAATTAAAATCCATCCAAACGTTAACTCTATAACCCATTATTCTTTTCCTTATTTTGTAATAGCTCCACTCCTGCCAAGAGCTGTTCTTGGGTAATCGTCTATTGATATGCCCGGAAACGGATTTTGGCAGAAGAACAACATCACATCAACTTCTCCAAAGGGCCTCTACGTTTTGGATTTATATCCCCACGTAAGCCCTTAAAAAATCCGGGGAGTATAGACCCGTAAAATCCAAGATATAGAAAATATACTCGTAGAGAAATACAACGAATCATGATTTAAATTTACCAATACATGACAGTGGTTACACAACATTCATTTCAATACTAACCGACGACGACTTACGGTGAGGGAAAACATCGTGAGGAAACGTATAGATTCAGGCAACTGGATGTGTAACCGTGTAAAGGTTGCGGAGGTCAGACGGCAGTCGCTTCGTGTAAAAACACCAATCACCCAATTAAGGATCCATGGTCTTCCGGCTACTCGCCAGAGTGGTGAAGATGCAATCGAAACAAATGCCAGGAAGAAGAAGTACTTACACAACAATAGCTATTTCCAAAACTTTCAGTCCAGTGGGGCCTTTCGAATAGCATGGCATTTGTTTGACTTCCACTTTTAATCACGTCTATATCCCTTGCGGGGTAGACAGAGCCAAGTCTTGAAAGACTGATAGGCCACGTTCAGCTATTTGGCTTTAAGATAGAATTGAGATTCAAATAGTGACAGGTTGCTAGCCCATCACCTAAAAGAAAAATCCCAAGCAGTAAGCCAACCCCTTTGACCTCCAATAATTAATTATTACTTATAGCTTTTAGAATTACATCAAAATCGGGTAATATTGGTGGTAATATTAAGGTTATGAATTTCACTACTGATAATTCGCTAAAATTTCTTATTTTTTTAATGGCATTTTTAAAGAAGATAGGGTTAGAGATTTAAAATAACGATTCGACTATTTTACGAAATTTACTTTCAAAAAACATTGCCTAATTTTAAACTTTAGTTAAAAAGGTAAGTCTGATGTTCATACTCTCTACCATGGCCACCCCGATCCCAACTAATACTATCTATAAATTTGAAAATAAGTTTGTTTGTTTCCTCTTCACAAATTGTAACGGGAGTGATGATTCGGCTCGTCCACCACCAAAGGGAAGATCTTCCGCCAGGTGTTATGCCTGGGGAACCGCGGCTCCGACGATGTTGAGTCGGAGGTTGTATATATGCTCCAATCCGTAAAATCTTTGCTTCCGCGATTTAGGTTTTTTGCTGTTTTTGATTGATAGCGTCGCGTGGTTTTATTTATTTTTGTGACTTGTGGCGTTTAGATGTCGCCACATAAATAATCCACAGAACCTATCATCACATGAAACAATCCCTATAGAGTGAAGTTCAGAAAAGCCGGTAGGTTACTTTTCACGCGGTTGGAGACTCGGGTGCAAACGCGAGCAAAAACTAGTATCGGTATTTTTTCTTAGATATGTTGCAAAGGTAGTTACAGTTATGTAGGTAATTATAATGTTATGACTTTATCATAAAATAATATCTACTCGCTTGTTTACCCCCTCATATTTACATGTTCCCAGTTGCTCACACGGCCATTGTTTAGAGTCTGAGGTCCATTTACTGTTTCTTTACAGGACGATGGTAGTAAAGATATTAGTGTTTGTCATCACAAATGAACTTGTAACGCCAAGAATATGCCGCGGAATGATTGTTCCACGCCACGCAGATTCGATTTGCCTTAATTTGATTCCCCGGAATTGGATCAAAATCAGCTACGCTCCCGGATACTCTAACTCTCGATTAAAGCTTTTATCGGAGGACTGATTAAGTGTCGAGGTCGCGATGGATTTATTGTAAAAGTTGGCCGTTCACTGAGGTTAGTGATTCAAGCCCGCACACTTTAGTCGAATAATTGTCTACGTGATCGGAATGGAAGCTTCCTGCCGGCTTTAATAAGATCAGATAAAGAGCTCACGCTGGGCCAGGTGAGCGCAGACTCCGACCAATTCAATGAATCCACTCTTACAAATGTTTCAACTATTCATAATGATGAACCTATTTCGTTAATCTTAATTGTTTCCTTCTTCAGAATAAGCTCATTTGTGTTGATATAGTTGTACAAGTACATAAAGCAAATTTGAAATTAGTAGATAGCAACTACATTCTTACGACGGCCGACCGTAAAAGCTTCCCATGAGAGGGAGAGATAAATCGAAAGTACTACGCTAATAATGAGAATGTTTTAATTACTTATATACTTATTATATACAGCTGGTTGTAACTAAAGAAAATTTAATATTAATCATTGGAAAAAGTCTTCAGGTTACAATGCAGTAAAATGTAAATATTGTCACACTTGTAAAAACTATGGAAAATTAAGATAACTGCCTACTCTACGCAGAAGTACGACCCCTTCGCTGGGCTACGAGAAACTACGAAGAATGCTACGAATTGCTACGAGTACTTACGATTATCGAGGGTTACGATATCTATCACTGAATTATAATGCTAAAATTTATATTTTAATGTTAATTTTTTATTAAATCATATCCATATAATACTACTAGCTTTTGCGCGGGACTTCGCTCCCATGGGTATATACATATTACTTGGTCTAGCTTAAAAGTTAGGATAGCTTTTATCCTAATTATTTAGACTCAGCAACGCGTGGCTAAGATATGAACATACTACTTAAAAATTTTCCACAACTAACTATTTCAACTTAGTTGTTTTGTTAGTAATTTTAATTTCTACATAAAATACATATATTGTTTTCTTGTATATACGGCGTATAAAAACGTCATCATTCAATATAGCGAGTCGGTACTTAGCCGCTAGCCAGTACTCTTATAATTTCTAAAACGCTACTGGCCGATTTGTTTAAAGGTCAGTAGGAATGCTTATCGTCACATTTATAGTCGTTTCTTTTCCTTCATCGCGCATAAGTATCAATAGGTCTTAAATAAATAATCAGAAGCAGGGGTAGAAGGGCCTAAGTACGGGACATTAACAAGGGTCTGGTCCAATTTTCATCCTGTCCACGTTGATATATCGAGGGCCGATGCGAAGCCCGCCGCGCTCGGACGACACAACTCATTTACTTTTTCACTAGACATTTAATACTCCTGTGCTGTGTGGTTCCTGGCACTTTAGTTCACGGGGAACTCAGACTATATGCTTAACTATACTATGGCTTTACCTTATTATAGGTAATTACTTTCTTATTTTATTTCCTTCTCACACTGTCTGCGTAATCATTAATTAAGTCAATAATTTTTAAATGTTTATGTTGAAATAACCATAAATTAATCAAAAAATCACCGTACAGAAATAAATTGAAATGGGATTAACAGATTCACCGAAAATCTACAGCTTTTATAAACGCTGACAAGCATAATTCTTATTGTCCGTATCTCTCTCTCTCTCTCTCAATCAGAGAAGTAGTACGGAGGAGAGACTTAATAATAAATGGATAACCGAAAAGATAGAGGGAGAATGGTGCCGTGTGGTTCCCGGCACCAATACAAAAAAGAATAGGACCACTCCATCTCTTTCCCGTGGATGTCGTAAAAGGCGACTTAGGGATTGGCTTACAAACTTGGGATTCCTTTTTAGGCGATGGGCCAGCAACCTGTCACTACCTATTTGTATCTCAATTCTATCATTAAGCCAAATAGCTGAACGTGGCCATTCAGTCTTTTCAAGACTGTTGGCTCTGTCTACACCGCAAGGGATATAGACGTGACCATATGTATGTATGTATAGAGGGAGAAGGAAAACACGACATGCCTTGCCAACCTAACTGCTTTGTAACCTTTGTTCTTGCGTTGTTATGTTTCTAAGAGGTTGCCAGACGTTCGGATAAAGCTGGAATATTTATATGCAGAATAGAATAGAATACAGTTATTTTCGAAATTGGATACAAGGTATCACTTATTGACGTCACATCACTTAAATCTAATTATAACGACTACCGCTTCCATAGCGCATGAGTTGAAGAAGCGGCGGAACAAACTACACTGCAACTTTATGACCGGACGTCAGTTTACAAATATAGATTTCTTAAACTTAAATTGTGGACGAATGCACATTGTCTACATTAAAAAACATGAATGAATGTAAAACTACTAATTATTTAAATACGAATATTTCGTCAAATAAATAAAGATGAAATAAGATAAAATGTACGCACTGTACCAATTATGTCAACACTATGTCAAAATGCACGACGCGTCTCTAGAATTTGTATCCATGGCTGCAAAAGTAGGTAAATCGAAAAGAAAAATTTGGTTTTAGTCTCTGACATTAGTTATTATTTGTGGTGTTAGTCTACGGATTTTGTTGTTTTCTCACAATTTTCTTATATCAGTTGTTTTGTTTTGAATTTTGTTTCACGTTTGTATTGTCCCAGCAAAATATTTTTCTTGTATTTTGAGATTCGCTCGCATTATTGTGATTTGTATAGCTTATAAATTTTCTACCCTGATATGATAAAACAATGAATAAATAAATTTTAGTTACCTACAAGTATGGAAGAAACTATACCTATTTTAGTTTCTTGTAAGCCTCTGAAGCCAGAATTTGAGAAATTAAGTAAAATTCCTTTATCCTGTACCGAGGTTAGTTTCCAATATACATAAAAGTCAAGATAAATTAAAATGTTTGCTATGAAATAATGGTGTTTTAAAAGTTTGTTTTGAATGTAATAGATTAACCTCTACCCAAGTAACCACAATTGGCCATTAATTAGGAACTTTTTAGCCAGTGTAAACGTGGCTTAGTGAATAGTAAAACAATGTTTGGTTAAGTAAAGAAAGAATATCTCTAAATGGATGTCTTAAAAGAAGCCAAAAAGAGAAAGTATTAATATAAGATCATCAAAAGTAACAGGGCCACTTGATATTGGGCATACTAACCATATAAAACTAGCAAATCTTCTCACACTGTGGCATGCTTTACATATAGCTTGCTTTTTAAAGTACCTTGAGCTTTGAACCTGATGCACAATCATGTTGTCATGACAAGTAATATTTCAGATATAAATGGCACACATGTTGTCATGAGTTGTACATATAATCTCATTTTCTAAATATCATTTTTGATTGCTTTTTTAGTTTACTATTGGAAGGGGTTTGAAGAACTCTGTTGTTATACCATATTTGGCTATATCTAGAAATCATTGTGCAATAAAGAATAATGAAAACAATGACTGGATCATTGAAGATTTCAGTTCTTTTGGTATATCAATCAACGGTGAAAAGTTAGGGAAAAATAAATTAAGAATACTTCATCATGAAGACCTGATTACCTTAGATCTTTCTGAAGAATTTACATACAAATTTATAAACAATTCAGACTTTGAAGTGCCAAGTAAGAGGAGGAAATTGGAATGTACAAAGGAAGATTTCATTGATAATGTGAAAATAAAGTTTGAAGAATCTCAAAGTTACGAAATAAAACATATAGAGGACAAAATTCAGAATGCGAAACAGATGCAGACAACATCTATGATATTAAAGCAGCAACTTCAACTTGATATGAACAGGAAAATTCAGCAGCTGGAAAGTAAATATGCTGCTCAGATAGAGAACTTGAAAGGGGAGAAGAATGAAGTGGAGAAACTGAAAGCAATTCATGTGGCGGAAAGAGATGCTCAGCTAGCTGCCATCAAAGGGGAGATGGAAGGAAAAATTGCTGAGTTAATGGTAGGTTTCACTTTTTTTAATTCATATTGAGGGCTACCCTCTCCCTCCCACTTTACAATCTCAACTCAATTAGAAGTAACATATATTATCACTGAAAACAATGGACAACCAACACTATAAATGTGAGAATAAGAATTTTGATAAAAAGTCATATCCATAAATACATATCATATAATCAGGTCTTATGGGGTAGACAGATAAAACAGTCCCACTGAAAGGCCACACTCAGCTCCATGGCTCAATAATGGAAGTCTACCCATTGCCTAAAAGGAGAATCACAGATCTATTTGCCTATCCCTTGAAGACACTCACTTTCTTTTATATGAATAAATTTCATAGAAATGTTATGTGTAATAATTTCATAGAAAAATCATTTTACATACAGTTTTAAAATAAAAAGAGATATGGATGAGCACAGATAAGTGTAAGCAATTAGGATTGTAGTGCTTACTATTGAAACATTAATTAAGTATTCATAATTTGCAGGAACAAATCGAAAAACATAATGACGCAGAATCTGAGCTTTTGAAAGAAAATAATACGCTTAAAGAGAAGTTATTGAAAGAACGTGAAGAGTTTTTATCTGAATTGAACCGTAAGAACTCCTCAAAAGAAGAAATGTTAGAAAAACTGGAAGCAAAAATAAAAGAACAAGAGGAAATCCGCACAAAGGAAAAACAAGAGTTAGAAGAAATGCTAAGAAAAGAAACTGAGCAGCTGAGATTGGCTAAAGAAAAAGTGAGTTTTATGTATTTCTATTACTACTGAATCTTTTAAAAAAAAAGTGCAAATTTGACTTAAATTATGTACAAACATTGCACTATTTCTTTCACATTCTTTGAGAGATACTAGTAAAAGTAATAAAGATTAAATTTTTATGAACTCTATATACTAAGTGCAGTTTGAAATGATAAATTAGTAACGTATTAGTAATTCTTTATTTTAGGAATTAAAAGAGTTAGATGAGCAAAAGCGACTAAGGGAAGCTGAGTTGGAACAGGAACTTGAGAAAATAAGGAAGTCCTTTGAAGAGAAAGTGCAACAGACTGAGCAAGAAAAACAAAGGGCTGAACAGCTTCTTAGTGAGCAAATGGAACAGATGAAGAGATTCAATGATGAGGAAAAAGCTAAGATGGAGCAATTGGTATGTGAACAGAGTTTATAATTAAGTACATTCCCTAGAAGGAAGTGTCAATATTTGCTGAAAATAAGCAGATTACAGACTGATTTGCCAAACTTGTAAAAATGAGAATTATATGGGTCAGATTGGATAGACTAGTTTTAGCACACAAAACACTGTGTCCTTTATTTTATTTTACTGTCCTTCCTTACTGTTTTTCTTAAAACTAGTTTGCCTATACAAACATACATATAGTCATGTTTATATCCCTTGTGTGGTAAACAGAGCCAACAGTCATAGACTGCCTTTTTCTGTAAATATGTTTTTATTTTACCCTTGTGAGAATAAAAATTGAATATTATTTTCTATATTTATAGGTTTTGGAAAGAGCAGCAATAGAAAAACAACTAGCAGATGCACAAGCAGAGTCTGAGAAATCCCTTAAAGATCTGAAGGTAACATAAAATATATAGAACTTATAGTTCAGAGACATTATGGTGAAAGGTTAGGTCAGAAGTATACTAAACTGATGAGCTTAAAGCAAAACATTGATGTGGATGAAACAAATAAATATACATGATTGTGTCAAGTAAAAATATGTAGTCTTAATTATAATTCTAGGTGAATTAATCATATCCTTGAAGATAATACGAGGCTATAATAACCACATTCAACTCGATAACTTAATTAATCGTCTATCTGTACCAAATCGACGATTACTGCAGCGGCAAGTCAGCCGCAACGTTTGTTTGCACTTCTGACCACGCTACCATATCCCCTGCGCAATCCTCTCTCTGTCGCACGCTCTGAGCATGCGACAGAGAGGGGATTGCGTATAGAAAATGAAAATTTAAATCATCATCCTGATTGTGATATTTATTTGGATGGATGGAATAAGAAGAATTTTTTTGTTATTTTGTGAGAAAGGTGAATGTTCTTCAACTTGTTTGTTTCTGTAACTTCTTTGTTTCTTGCCCATATTATACTTGTTATTTGTCCTTTTCATTTGAAATGAAAACTGTCAAGATTTTATTTTGTTATATAAGAATTCCTTGCCAAATACTTTAAGAGGTACTATCGTTGTATTATTGGCGTAAATAAATAAATAATTAATGTATACATGTAAACTGGAAATTAAAAAGTAATATTTAACATTTTCAAATCACTTCCTATATGGCAGCACGCCTATAGCCTACCTAGAGAAAATTTAATGTGCTTCATTGATGAACGACAAAGATGATTTCCTTCTATTTCGATCATAAGTCAAAAATAAAAGATTTAAGTGAGTCTTGTTCTTAGCCTTTTTTTCCAACTATCTGTTTTTATTATTTGATTTTGTTTCAGACACGAGTCACAGAAAGAGAAACAGAGTTAGCAGCTTTGGCAGCTGAAAGGATTGAGCAACAAGTAGAGCAATCTAGTGGAGTCATCAACTCTTTACAAGAGCAATTAGAAAAGGTAAGCAATGGTATATGTTCCTATTTGTCCTGTTTGATAATTTTGATATATTATTTACTTTAAGGTTATCTACATAAAAAATTGTATCTTAATTCATAGAATGAAATGGAAGTAGCTTCCTGTTATTGCCTGACCAGCACAGAAAGCGCATTTGTTCTATATTATTCCAAATTCCAGCATACAAATGCTGACAAACATACATATTTCTTGATTATAGTTAGTCTCCCTATGAGAATGTGTCTATCGCCAGGAGGAGTTAATCCATCTTGTATTCCTTGCAGGTAAAGAAACAGCTGGAGTCCGTAGAGAACGAAAAAAATACTCTGCTTGAAACAATGTCCCTGCCCGAGGTTCAGGTTAGCAGCGAAAGCTCCTCGAAGCAGATGCTGGCTGCAGTCGGGGAGGTCATGGAGAGCGAGCTGCAGTGCAGCATCTGCGCGGAACTGTTCATCACAGCGACCACACTTAATTGCTCGCACACTTTTTGCAAATATTGTATCACAATGTGGAAGAAAAAAAAGAAAGACTGCCCTATTTGTAGGTGAGTACAAACATATAAGTAATGTACGGAAGCCAAATTATTGTTTTATATGTGATAAAACTTAATTATCGAAAATGTCATTCCGTTTGTATTATAGAACCCGAAAAGATAAGCAGCTTTGGCAGTGCCGTGTGGTTCCTGGCACCAATACCAAAAAAGAATAGGACCACTCCATCTCTTTCCCATGGATGTCTTAAAAGGCGACTAAGGGATAGGCGATGGGCCAGCAACCTGTCACTATTTGAATCTCAATTCATCATTAAGCCAAATAGCTGAACGTGGCCATTCAGTCTTTTCAAGACTGTTGGCTCTGTCTTCCCCGCAAGGAATATGGACGTGACCATATGTATGGATGTAAAAAGACACAAAATCATTACAAGTTAATAATTTAAAATTGACTGTACTTTTCATAGAACATCTCGGTTATGGGTAAGCTGATGAAATGTCCATTGCACAAATCATAGACGAAATGTATCAAATGACTGTTCAATTACCGCATGTGTGGCAAAATGTATTTTTTAACTAAGCTACTAAACTATTATTTGTGTACTGTACTACTATGTATTTGTGAATTAATTACATTTAATGACTTTTTTTTAGATCTCACATTCTATCAGAGTGCAAAAGCATAGTCATAGATTCATTTATAGAAAAGATGGTACAAAATTTAACTGAAGAACTAAAGACGAAAAGGCAGGAGCTACTTAAGAACAGAGAAGGTAAACTTTATCTATAAATAAAGTAATTTAAAGACATTCCTTTCATTGTTATTGTACTGTTTATTAAAGCATGTCAATCTTCACTCTTCCTTCAATGCTTATCTATTATAACCATAATATAATGCAGTTCTGCAAGCTATAAAATCTCAAGGCTTGGCAATGTGTTTATAGCGAGAAACATCTGTGAATACAATATTACTTTTATTTTCGTCACATCAGACCAGGCATGTGTTATAAACAGGGATCACCAAGAATGGTGCCGTGTAGTTACCGGCAAGCCAAAAAGCTGAACGTGGCCGATCAGACTTCAAGGCCGTTGGCTCTGTCAACCCCGTAAGAAAGAAGTAGCTATATGTGTGTATCACCAAGAATCTAGAATTTCTGAGCGCTACAAAAAGTCACTGGCCACATGTAAACAAACAATGCAGCTTCATAGCAACCTAATTACAAAATTTTATAAATAAATATTATCTTTTTTAATACTTATATCAAATTGGTGAAAAAATCATTTTGTACCGTAACCTATAGACGTAATTAAATAATAAGAAAGTAGTACCTACATAGCTGATGAAGCTGTATTGTTTACAGAACAGGAGTTACAACTGTGGCGACAGCCCAGCGCATCCACCAGTAGGTATGAATCTATTTGTGTATGGATTTATTTTCACCAATTTTATGTAAGTAACTCTATATGAGTACGAAACATTGAATGTGAATGTAACATGCATAGATCGACTGATTTGTAACTAAAAGATATAAGCATCTTGTGGCAGCTAAAGTAAATTTATTCACATAGAGTACCTACAGGCCTTGACACATATTTGTTTTTGGAAGATTGCATAAAATGATAGATGACGCACAAGAAGTGTGCAAGGATCGTGGAAATATTGTCAGTACCGAATATATTAGTCTTACTAAATAATGTAATATATGTCTATGAGTTTGGCCTTCTTGTTCAAAGACTAAAGCATTCCGTGATGTTGCAGAGGAGATCACAGCTATGAAGAAGAAGCCAGCTACGAGAACATCGACACGTACTTCGAATACTTCGAGGCGGAGGACTACGAATATTACCCGTAAGTAAATATTTTGTTGGGTTTTTACTACTTTATAACCCTTTTAGCTAGCGACGTAATATCTAAAGACCCACAATCCCGCTGAAAAATCATATGAGTTTTAAAGTTCCGGGTTCAAATCGTATAGATAATAGACGTAACTTTATAAATGTATGTATGTTCATATTATAATATATTCTTAGAAAAAAGGGAGAATATGACAGAATGTAATATTTTAATTGGAGGAGAAAAAGTGGAACAAGTGAAAGAGTTTGTATACGTAGTATACGTAGTAAGTTTACAGCAGATGGATTGTGTGATAGTTATTGCGATAGGAGGAATACCAGTAAATAATATTGTTGCATGTAGAACACGTAGTATAATTTATACTTCGGGGCTAGCTCAATCTGTGTAAATCGTCTCGTCCATATTTATTTAATGTAACCAATAAGTTCCAGCAGCGATGATTACACCGGCTTCTACAGCTGGCACGTCTAACCGCTCGGCTCCGATAGCAGTGGTGGACCTGACGGCGGCGACGGCGCCCCGCATCGTGCCCCGGCCGCCGCCGCCGCGCCCGCCCGTCGTCGTGCTGGCGTCGGGGGCGCGCCCGCTGGTGAGTCTGCTTGTAACTTTGCAAGGAACAGTAGGTACTGTAATCAGCGCGGCTTCGCAGCGTTGTTTCACGCAAATTAGACGGCATCGGTAATTATTAGAATTAGTAAAGAACAAAAGGCGTGAATTGCCAATCGTATCCGAAAAAACCGCATTCAAATCGGAGCATTATTTTTCGCGTAACGGGAGTATAAATATAAATTTAAAAAAAAGCAAGTTTGGTTTCTATTGGTCATAATCTATATATATAAAACTCTTCCGTTACTGAGTGACTGACTGACAGACAACGCACAGTCGAAACTACTGGTCGTAGACAGCTGAAATTTGGAATGTAGGTTCCTTGGGATATGTAGGGGAGCACTAAGAAAGGATTTTTGGAAATTCAACCCCCAAGGGGGGGAAAAGGGGTAAAAACGTTTCTATGAAAAATCTTATTCCTTGGGTTTATAAACTTGAAACTTGGCATGAACACGTACATAGGCAAGTAAATATGTTTGACATTATAAGTTTTTTCAAACTACCCTCCAATCGTGATTTAGGGGGTGCGATTGGGTGACTGATTTATTAACGCACAGCCGAAACCGCTCGGTATAGGAGTCTGAGATTTTGAACAGAGGTTCCTTTAGTAACATAAGTGAGCACTAAGAAGGGATTTTTGAAATGTCAACCCCCAAGGGGGGGAAACGGGATAAACTGAGCCGGGGCTGCGGGAAAGTTCTAACGAGATACCGTGGCCCCGGAACGCAAAGGGCAACTGAAGGAACGAGGTGGATTTTAGTCAGTAAAAGTCTGACACTCCCTTCCGTTCCACCCAGAGCGGGAGAGGTCATTTGATGATTTCCCATCCTTAAAAAAAAAGACTTTGTATGACAACTTTCAGTCGTCTCTTTAACATACATAATAACATACATAATTATGTACATACATGCAAAACATTAATAACATCACGCCTTTAAATCCCTATTTTGTGTTAACACTACCCATACAAACAGCTAAAAGGAAACAAGTGAAGAGACGAAATTTGTCCGCATCCATTTTCACCTAAATTCTTAACGTTAATGAGATTTACTTTTTATTATCAGGTCAACCTAATAGCCTCACATGTACGTATAACTTCGTAAGAATTTTCTTTCAACTCCTAACCGTTGAGGAGTTGTACCTTCCATCATCAGCTCATTCACATGGGATGATGACTATCAGACTATATTTGTTTACACATGTAATCGATAAACTCCGAAACTACTGAATCGATTTCAAACATTCACCATTAGAAAGCTACATCATCCCTGAGTAACACAGGCTATATTTAATTCCAGTTGTAACAAGATATCAGCCTGTGGAAGAAAAAGCCCTGTCGAGATCATTAAAAAACGCTATATATAACCGAATTACACGTGGGCGAAGCCGCGGGCGGAAAGCTAGTATAGATATATATGACCAACCATATCGATTGCTTGCCAATATCTTTCAAGTAGAGTCATCAGTCAGTTACAATTTTATTGTATATGGATTTTATTTAACAGATGCAGCAGCAACTGGCGCGGCCCGTGCAGGCAACCACCGCCGACGGCAGAACATCGCAGGTGTACCTGGTTCCCATTACGGCGGCTACGGCCGCTGCTTCCATTGCGGCGCCCGCGGCCATTGGGTCCCCCGCTGCCCCTTCAGATAACTCTAATACTAACTAGTGTAATCTTATGTCGTTAATTACGTCCAAGTTTTATTGGGCAATTTCTCAGGCCTTTTTAAGGGTTATCATAGATTAAAGTCTTTATTTTTCATCGTTTTACATCGACAATGAGATTCTACGAGTTCTTATGAGCTGAATTATATTATGCATATGTAAATCGACTATGTATTAAATTTTCAGGCCTTTTTAGAATGTCATTCCATTTTATCTTACTACGTATACCTTCCTATCTGTAGCTAAGCTCAGACTAAGGAGTGATCTGTATTTGAGCCGACAAAAATATTGACGAAGTCAATGAATAGCCGCTCCATCTAGTAAAAATTTCAATATTAACTACAGAAAGAAACCTATGATGCGCGTAGCTTACCACGTGCTTGCCAAAAGTTAGAATCTCAAACATTTCTTGCCTATAGGCACAGTTATGGAGATATATTAACTCCATTTATGTTTTAGTAAATGAATCTATCACGAAAGTTTTAAATTTAATCTTTGTATAGAATTTTACTGGAAACTTTTATATTGGAGGTTGTCTCAAAAAATGCTTCGCATGTCTAAGTAAAGGTTTTGCAAACATAAAGGGTTATAAAACTTTAGGATTCTATTACTGAAACTTCGTTGTCCATCTGTCTGGGTGTCACCAAGCTGTATCTCATGAACCATGATAGCTAGACGGTTTAAATTGCACAAATGGTTCTGTTTGCCATATTTGTTTTTGATATTTCGTTGCCACTACAATTATAAATATTTAAAGGACTCCCTTACAACAAGCGGGAAGTTTTTCCTTTGCTCAATAATTATAGCGGCATGTAGATACTTGAAGTATTCACAAAACAAATATGGACGGTACGGAACCCTTCGTGCGAGAGTCCGACTCACACATGGCTACTTTTTTTTGTTGGTATTTTGTAATGTGAAAAAGCTCGCCAGCTTTGCGACGACAATGATTTCGGGCAGTTTTGGGGCCATGTGTGTTATTATTTTGTTTTCATTAAAATAAAAATTGTATTAATACTCAGTATTATAGATCAAAAAATTTTACAAAAATATTATGTATTGTTAGTTATGTTGCCTTTTTATTTATTTTTTAAATATAAAATTTATGTTATTCCCCATACCTTTATATATATAACTTCATATCACTAAGGTTGATAAAGCATGTCATAACTTCATTGTCACTTCTTAAGTATTTTTGAAGTAAAGCAAAGTTAAAGTGAGGGACATGTAATAATAACGTTCATGGGTAAATCTTGAGATTCGGCGTATTCAGTTGATTACCCTCGCAAAATTTATTTTTATAGATAGATAGTAAAAAAATAGAACATAAAATTTTACTTCATTCTTGATATATATAAATCATAGGCATCACGTTTGGTTGGGTGGTTCCTGAAATATAGAGATATTCAAAGTTTTGTGGACAGAGGAATCAACAAATGGTGACATGTTGTCAAACCATACGTTTTGACAATTATTAAGCGATATATGTATAGTATCCTATAATAATGAATAAAAATTTTGAATTTTTAATTTGACAAAGGAATCAAAATAGAAACGATAATTAGAAAAAAAATAAGTTTTATTAATAATTAACAGTAGGTAATTATTTCTACATAAATTTAATGAGTCTTTTAGTTGCAGTAGTTGTCACATTGTACATAAAGCACTATTAAACAAAAATAAAAAAATGCTAAAATCCAACTTCTCCTTGAAAGTAAATCAAGTAGCAAATTATTCATAATAAAGTATCGGTACAAACAGTTTGAAATGAAGTGATAAAAATATTATAAAATTAAAAAATATTTTTTCCAGTCTGTGACGTTCGACGAGTCGTTTTTTCTCTAGTAGGTATTTCTTCTCTAGATTGTTTTGGAGGCATGGCTGGAGTCTGAAATACAACATGCATTGGTGGTTTTAAAGCATAGCATTACTGAAATAGAAAGTAGCGTGAATTAACAATAATAAATACTTTTTAATGTAAAGAATGTATAAGACACTAGCGGAACCGAATGACTTCGTTCTGTCAAAAAAATTTGTAATATGACAGTTTTTTGTTCCTATCTATTAGGTTAGACCTACATTGCTTAGACAACAGTGAACTTTATACATTAGCAATAAAACTCAAATTGACTGTTCGTATTAGTTAGAAAACGTTTGTATGGGAAATAGAAAAATGCTGTTTTGAAGATTTTCCCGGCAATTATTCTAATTTTTCTCACGTTTTAAACCTTCCCTAGACCTCCACGAATAATTCAAGACCAAGATAAGATAAATCCGTTAGCCGTTCTCGAGTTTTAGCGAGACTAACGAACAGCAATTAATTTTTATATTATGTATAAGACATAAGGTATTTGCAAGAATTCTGCCTAGTTTTAAGGAAAATGAGGATTTTCTTTCTTTAAAATAATAAATTTCGATAACCCTGGCGCAAATAAGTACCAAGGGGATCAATGCCAGCGATTACCGATTGTGGTAAAATATTTTAAATTATAATAATAAAATAAACAAATAACGATCATTAAAAGCTATACCATAATAACAGCACATAATTCAAATCAAATTAAATAACATTTCAATCTGTCCAGGGTAATCAACGACCTAGTGAAACAAAACGAGCGACGAGTAGTACAATCATCCCCAACGATGTTCGAAACGCTACTAGCGGTAGCGGCACCGATGCGTTGACATTATGTACTCCTCTAAACTAGAGTAAGATCCCAGAGCCGTAAGACACAACTTATTTTCTAAAGAATGGATCTTTCGATTCTCAGTAGTCTTTCATGCACTTTTAATACCTGCATGTTTGTGAGACTTGCCCGGTGACACCTGCGCAGGTACCAGGCGAGAAAGGTAACTAAAAATCACAGTTACTTAACTTAAATTTTTATGACTGATTTTTATATATATTTTATAGAATATTACTCTGAAGTCATATCAGAGAAGTCAGACGCTTTCCATGCGCCAGAACTTTTGTCAGACGCTTTAAAGCTCTATCAAAAAAAAATTAACTTAATTTATTTTTAAATGTCTGACTTTTATATATGTTATTCAGATAACTATTACAAAGTTGTATTAAATCAGTCAGACAGTTTGTAATGACCAAACACCCCTTAAACACAAGAATTACTCAGCCTCGAGTATGAGCGTGATAGCACAATGCGGATGCGCGTCAGAGTAAAATATCTAATATTTGAAAAGTACTTACTGTTTTCAATTTCATATTTTTGCATATCTATTCAAATACCATGAAAGGGTATAGCCGGATAAGTATGACGATCTGGCCTCCAAATGAGAACCTTTATCGAAACTTATGTTCTAATATCGCCTTGATGTACAAACACAATTTATGTACTTTTCGCGGCCAGCTTTCGCTTTGACCTTGAGATATGGGAAAAAATAATCGCACGCATGACTTTTATTCAAAGTCATATATCTCAAAAATTAATTACGCTAGAGAGATGAGACCAACGCGAGTTTTTGGATTACATTGCAGAGTATATCATATATTATTTTCAAATTTTTAGAGTATATTTATATATAAAAAAAATTAAAAAATAAGTAAATCATAATTTTTTTTTCATGTTCTCTGAGACTTACAATCACGAAAATAATATATGTTTTGCTCCTTTACGTGCTCTATTACTCATAAAAATTTGGTAAAAAAAAAGTTGGTGCAACACTTTGAAAAAAAAAATAATGTGATTAGCGCCTTCTACTATACCCTTGTTCTATAAGGCCTACATTACATTTTATTCATTTTTTCGAAGTGTTGCACCAACTTGATTTTATTCACAGGCTCGTATCAATTTTCACAGGCTTTATCTTACTTGGCCGAAATAATGGACGATCAAAATAATCTTTTAGTACAATATGTGAAATCAGCATCTAATATCATTAAAGCAGAAGTAAAATCAAGGCATATAAATAGTAAAGTCTATCGTATTTACATTCACTATATTTCCGATGGTAATGATTACAATAGTATTCTCCGTTATTGGTGTGATTGTCCCAATGGCAACCGTACAGTGGGGTGCTGTTCACATACAGCAGCTATTATTTATTATCTGTCATATGGACGATATTTTGTCCTAAATTTTGCGTCCTTCTGAAGTCCTCACTAAAATATTTGCTACTCAAAATGTTCCAGTAATAATTAATTACAATAGTGACGATGATTAATTTTTTTCTCTTTTTTCTATTTTGATTAACACGAAAAGTAATAAAAGTTGTGATAAATATTGGACATTGGTTATTTTTTCTTTTCTTTTTGAACAATTATTCCAACGCTTATCAAGTTGGTGCAACACTTCGAAAAAATGAATAAAATGTAATGTAGGCCTTATAGAACAAGGGTATAGTAGAAGGCGCTAATCACATTATTTTTTTTTTCAAAGTGTTGCACCAACTTTTTTTTTCCAAATTTTTATGAGTAATAGAGCACGTAAAGGAGCATAACATATATTATTTTCGTGATTGTAAGTCTCAGAGAACATGAAAAAAAAATTATGATTTACTTATTTTTTAATTTTTTTTATATATAAATATACTCTAAAAATTTGAAAATAATATATGATATACTCTGCAATGTAATCTAAAAACTCGCGTTGGTCTCATCTCTCTAGCGTAATTAATTTTTGAGATATATGACTTTGAATAAAAGTCATGCGTGCGGTTATTTTTTCCCATATCTCAAGGTCAAAGCGAAAGCTGGCCGCGAAAAGTACATAAATTGTGTTTGTACATCAAGGCGATATTAGAACATAAGTTTCGATAAAGGTTCTCATTTTGAGGCCAGATCGTCATACTTATCCGGCTATACCCTTTATAATTAAAATAATAATTAATAATTTTTTAAATAATATAATATACTAGCTTTCCGCCCGCGGCTTCGCCCACGTGTAATTCGGTTATATATAGCGTTTTTTAATGATCTCGACAGGGCTTTTTCTTCCACAGGCTGAAATCTTGTTACAACTGGAATTAAATATAGCCTGTGTTACTCAGGGATGATGTAGCTTTCTAATGGTGAATGTTTGAAATCGATTCAGTAGTTTCGGAGTTTATCGATTACATGTGTAAACAAACAAACATATAAAAAAATAGATTGTTCCTCTTTATAATATTAGTAGAAAGTTGTCATACAAAGTCTTTTTTTTAAGGATGGGAAATCATCAAATGACCTCTCCCGCTCTGGGTGGAACGGAAGGGAGTGTCAGACTTTTACTGACTAAAACCCACCTCGTTCCTTCAGTTGCGCTTTGCGTTCCGGGGCCACGGTATCTCGTTAGAACTTTCCCGCAGCCCCGGCTCAGTTTATCCCGTTTCCCCCCCTTGGGGGTTGACATTTCAAAAATCCCTTCTTAGTGCTCACTTATGTTACTAAAGGAACCTCTGTTCAAAATCTCAGACTCCTATACCGAGCGGTTTCGGCTGTGCGTTAATAAATCAGTCACCCAATCGCACCCCCTAAATCACGATTGGAGGGTAGTTTGAAAAAACTTATAATGTCAAACATATTTACTTGCCTATGTACGTGTTCATGCCAAGTTTCAAGTTTATAAACCCAAGGAATAAGATTTTTCATAGAAACGTTTTTACCCCTTTTCCCCCCCTTGGGGGTTGAATTTCCAAAAATCCTTTCTTAGTGCTCCCCTACATATCCCAAGGAACCTACATTCCAAATTTCAGCTGTCTACGACCAGTAGTTTCGACTGTGCGTTGTCTGTCAGTCAGTCACTCAGTAACGGAAGAGTTTTATATATATAGATTGCATATAAATAAGGGAAAATGAATTTTTTGTAGCAATAAATAGCCTTTCAAAAAGAATGATTTATATTTCATTTTGAAAAATATACCTATTATAATAATTTCAATAAGAAAATAATTAATTATGATTAATCAATAGAATTATTATTTTATTGTCTCTTAATCATCTTCATCATCAAAATAATCATTTGAATTTTCATCATTTATTAAATCTCTATACTGTCCACTCAAGTCATCATCCTCATCATCAGTTAGATTGTCGTTGCTGGCAGCATTTTCTGTAAAAATAAAATCATAAACAATAAAAAAATAGAATGACAAATATAATAAATTGTAAGCCAAAAGTCAAAGTACGGTACCTGGTTCATGAAGTGATTCGCTAACGAATCCGGGTAATTGGTCACCATCAAACCAATGAAAACGGTACCTACTGGTTATCTTCTAACGTCCATCCATTATTTTCCGGAGTAAAAATAGTTGGTTGTTTTTGACAACAACATGAGCAACATTATAAGTTTCGCAGATAATTATCTGCGAAACTTATAATGTTGCTGGTATAAATGATGAAAATTCAAATGATTATTTTGATGATGAAGATGATTAAGAGACAATAAAATAATTCAATTGATTAATCATAATTAATTATTTTCTTATTGAAATTATTATAATAGATATATTTTTTTAAATAAAATAAAAATCATTCTTTTTGAAAGGCTATTGCTACAAAAAATTCATTTTCCCCTATTTATATGCAATATATTATATTATTTAAAAAATTATTAATTATTATTTTAATTATAAATTTCATCGTATTTGAGTAGATATGCAAAAATATGATATTGAAACAGTAAATACTTTTCAAATATTAGATATTTTACTCTGACGCGCATGCGCATTGTGCTATCGCGCTCATACTCGAGGTTGAGTAATTCTTGTGTTTAAGGGGTGTTTGGTCATTACAAACTGTCTGACTGATTTAATACAACTTTGTAATAGTTATCTGAATAACATATATAAAAGTCAGACATTTAAAAATAAATTAAGTTAATTTTTTTTGATAGAGCTTTAAAGCGTCTGACAAAAGTTCTGGCGCATGGAAAGCGTCTGACTTCTCTGATATGACTTCAGAGTAATATTCTATAAAATATATATAAAAATCAGTCATAAAAATTTAAGATAAGTAACTGTGATTTTTAGTTACCTTTCTCGCCTGGTACCTGCGCAGGTGTCACCGGGCAAGTCTCACAAACATGCAGGTATTAAAAGTACATGCAAGACTACTGAGAATCGAAAGATCCATTCTTTAGAAAATAAGTTGTGTCTTACGGCTCTGGGATCTTGGACTAAACGGTCTATTAGGGATGGCGCGTAGTTTAGTGATGTGCCAGGGGAATCAATGTAAAGTCTCGGACAAACTTTCTATTATAATAGGCTATTTGACAAAGTTCAAAAAACTATCTTAGGGTATTTATTTGTTTATAAGGAGCCCTACAAAAATACTTTTCTGCCTTTATTACAGCTATTTTATTAAAAAATCGAAAAAGAAAATGAAATATTCAAATATGCCGCCAAAACGCGACTTTTAGCAATATGGCGGCCATGGCATGCAGTGACGTAAATTTCGTGTAAATATCATACAAAGCTTGTTGGTGTTTCGAAAAGTTATGATTTTCTCTTGTTTTATTTAACTTGTGCCACGTCATATGTGTGAAAATTATTAAAATGAGTTCCTCTAAATGTTGTGCAGTGCCTCAATGCACTAATACAACAATAAAATCTCCTACGAAACTGTTTTTTTCTATGCCGATGGATTTGAATATTCGCAAGAAGTGGTTTCAGATCATGATCTAAGATACTGATCTTAGATCATGATCTGGGTTACCAAGATATACTTACATTGATGTTTTCACATTCCTCAGTTCGGCAGCATAGAAATCTGGATTGTCTTTGAAGAAGACAATCCAGATTTCTTCTTCCAACCATTATTGCGTCCACTTTTGGTAGGTTTCGACTGTCAGCTTTCGCGGAATTGGTTTCCATTATTAAATACCTATGTTATCTGAGTAATCCTGAGCGATCAAACACTTATAAAATCTTGAAAAATAATAGCGAATGCTAAGGAACGGTACGATCGACAGTCTGTTTATGGATAATTGACGTCATAATAGAAATAGCCAATCACGTTCGTTTTTAGTCACGTGACAGCTGCATATAAAAACCTAATTTTCTGAGACGGATTTTGTTTAAATAATGCAATATTTTTATCTCGCGTTATTACAAATTGCTCCAAAAAAATAATATTAAGTCTGATGACATAAAAGAAATGTATTTTTTTTATATATCCAAAAGTACCTGCTAGCGATTAGAATAATTTGTTTATTTTATTTCCGTTTATTACTTAGTGTTTTGTTGGAAAGTTGTTCGCGAAATGAGAAGCGGACAGGCCAATGGTATCAATATTTAACCCTTACGATTTTTTATACTATTCGATGCAACATTATACATAATTACTATCGCGCCTCAATTAGATTATACATAAAAGTAGCGTTAAAAAATATTTTGGTTCATGATTTTAATTTTGCGGGTACTTTATGTCGCCGGACAACGTAAATCGCGCCCCTCAGGATTCACGCTCATGAATAAGCCCTCCCCCTTATTCACGAACGTACAAGGTATGTGTCATATCTTCTCTTTCACTTTGTTTTTGGGTTAACCCAATTTTTTTTTACCAAAGCATAGAGAGAGCGTGAGGAAGAAAAAGTGTCCACTTCCATAAACTATACTTGTAATGAAATTGAGAGTTGGCCGTATAATAAGACATTGTCACAGATATTAATATATAATGTCTAAGAACATATTATTATGTCTTTTCAACGTTCGTGAATCGTCTTCATCCCCCTGCCGCAACCCCCTTATTAACATGCTTAGTATAGTATTTTTCCCTCTCTCACTTCCTACCATTGAGACAATCTAATCGAAAGCGTAGGTATGTCTTATCAACGTACCTAGGTGACTCTAAGGGCGTGGACCCATGTCTACGGTGCGGCGCCGTTTGCCGTGCAACGGTACGGCACCGCCGCCGGCAGATGGCGCGGCGCCGTGCCGCGCCACGGCGTCGTGTACCGACGTGCTCATTATTGTGTTGTCAGTTGCATAGTGCGCACGTGGTAATTTTTTTTGCATAAAATGGCGGACGATTTAGATTTAGACTTTTTGATTTCACTAGTGGAAGCACGTCCCGTTCTCTGGGACAAGTCAAAGGAGGATTATAAGAATAAAAATTTAAAAACAGAAGGGTGGAAAGATGTCTGCCTAAATATTTTTCCATCATTCGACAGCATGGACAATAAAGAAAAAACGAAACTCGGTGAGTATATACCTACCTATTTATTTATCTTTTTAACTTAATAAAGTGAATACAATAAACATCAAAGTGAAATCAATGCATTAATGCTTAGTATTATTATGAACTTGCCATTTACACACACTCAATACATTTGGTGGGTTCGATCCGTGACCCAACTTTAGTTATATTTTGCTTAGTTGCCAACTAAGCGCACCGACATCACTATTAAAGTATTTACAAAATTCGTCTCTTATATTGACAGGATTTGTTAAGGAAACGTCATCTGCTGTTTGTGGAAGGTTCAAAAAACAGTCGTCAATATATAACTCCTCTGATTTTCTAACTCCATCTCGACTTACAACAAAATTGTGTAAAACACAACATGCTTTGATAATGTCGGTCGCAAAATTATATTGAACATTTAAGGGCCGATGAAATACTCGCCATTTATTTGCGAAAATACCAAAAGCACACTCGACATATCTTCTTGCTCGACTCAAACGATAGTTGAAAACCCTTTGTTCTTCTCTGAGATGCTTCCCTGGGTATGGACGAATTAGATTGTTAAGTAACGGTAGGCCTTCATCAGCGATAAAAACATAGGGAACTGAATTTTGGAGCCCCGGTAAAGGCTTTGGCGCTGGTATGGGAAGTCGATTTTGCAATAATAATTCGTATAGTTTTGAATTGTGGAAAATGGTGGAATCACATTCCTTTCCATACGATCCTATATCAACATATACAAATCTATACTTAGAATCCACCAGTGCCAGCAAGACTATAGAGTTAAAACTTTTATAGTTAAAAAAAAGGGACCCACTGTGGGCAGGACTACATATTCGGATGTGTTTCCCGTCCAATGCCCCCATGCAATTCGGGAAATTTGTTTTTACGTCAAAATCCTTAGCTATTTTTTCAATTCGCTCTTCGGATATTTTCGGTATACTTTCACTTAAAAGAATGTCCCATATAGCACGACAAACATCTCGTACAATTTTTCCAATTGTAGATTTTCCACGATAATCTGTGAATTCCATATCTCTGAATGAATTCCCTGTTGCCAAAAATCTGCAAAAGAAACATTTCTTAAAATTTTACAGACCATTATAAAAGCAATTTTATTATCAGTTCTATTTTTATAACGATTGTTACAGGTAATGACGTCATAAAAAAATGGACTAACATTAAGGATAATTTTTTCAAATATACAAAGAAGGTAGAACTTTCAAAGAAATCTGGAGCTGGTGCTAAACGTATAAAAGAATATCATTTGTATAGACAACTCATGTTTTTACAAAAAAATGCACCAAATTTAACTGAAGATAGTATAGAAGAAGAATCTCAAACTCCGAACACAAGGTCAAGATATCAACCCTACAGAAAAACTACGCTAAAACGAAAACCAAGTTGCGATGAATTTGAGAAGCAAATCGTCGAAACTTTAGCTGCTTCTGAAAATCGACACCTGTCATTTTTTAAAGCCATTTTACCGTCTCTCAACAAGAAATGACCACCAGACCTTGCTATTTCAAAGCGGGGTTTTAAAGATTTTAACAGATTTCCATCAATCACCATTCCAGTCATATAGCGGGTACCAGACAGCAACATCTTACGACGCTAACTATAACCAAACTGCCCAACAACCACAAGCTACAATGTCTTATGAAACTAACTATCAAACAGCTTGTAATTCATCAAACCCAATTAGTATAAATCGTCGCGAAACATCACCAGTCTCAACTTTGGAAGACATCATGTCTAATACCACAGATACACTGGAATCCGAATACGATTTTTCTTAAATCATAATAAATACGAAAAAGATTACATTATTACTGATTTATATTATAATTTTGTAAGAAAACGGTTTTTTTATTGATTTTCTTCTTTGTTGATTTTTTTTTGTTTGATTGTTATTGATACAAAGATTACAATATTATGGTTGCGAAAAGAAGTAAAAAATATACATTTGTTTAAATGCGTGAACTTGATTGTTTTATTTAAATTCTGCAAAAAGGACCACTTGACGAGTTAGCAATTTTAAAAGGCTTGGCGGATTGACACAAAACACAGACCTAGCTAATACATACGTATGAATACATCAAAGAAAATATTTCTATGATTAGAATATGTAAATAAGTTGAAATAAATTTCTTTTTTTTACCTTATAGTTAAGCCTAGCATTTCCATGGGCCCAACAGGTTTCCTGAACACGTATTTCTTCTGTATACGAGGCGCTATTTTGGTTAGCACTTCTTCAAAACTTGATATAGACATTCTAAAATATTCGTAAAATTTGTCATCACCACATATTTTCAACGCTTCATATTTCCTCTTAAAATGATCTCCATCATGGTTCATTATAGAAAGGTATGGATTTACCCAATATTTTCTTTGATTTCGTTTTTTCTTCATTCGTCGACGTCTTAACAGCAACAGGAGCAGGATACGTCTTTTGCGGTCCATAACAAGCCAAAACTAATTTTGGTATAAGTGCTGAGCGTGTACGTGCCGGTACACGACGCCGTGGCGCGGCACGGCGCCGCGCCATCTGCCGGCGGCGGTGCCGTACCGTTGCACGGCAAACGGCGCCGCACCGTAGACATGGGTCCACGCCCTAAGGGCTGCATATTTATTAACGAACGTTAAAAGGACATACTCTGCTCTCTCTTTCTATTACTTCGAATAAGCAAAGAAATAAAAGAGGGAGAAAATAAGCCTTCGACGAGATTTTAACTCTCAACTTTTATGTCACAGACAAGCCCGAAACACTAGCCAGAGGCCATAAAATACGGCCATAGATACATACAGGTGTCTGGTAAATCGCGTTTCATATTTAAGGACAGTAAATCATGAATAAAATTAATGGCCGATTCGCATCGGCGCGTGCCGGCACTTCTGCGTGCGAAAAAACTTTATTTTATAAAATACTACTTTTGGTGCGGGGCTTCGCTTTCAAAATTCCTAATAATTAGCTTATGTCACTTCTGAAGGTCTAGTCTTTAACTGTGTCAAATTTCTTGAAAACAGTCCAGTAGTTTTTGCGTTTATTCGTCACAAACATTCAAAAATGCAAAACTTTTTATTAATAGTGTGGATGTGGATAAAATCAACAAAAGTTAAAGTTAGTTAAAAAGATAATAATAAACAAAATAGTGCCCAAAGTCTCACTGTCTGTACACCGTGTGCTCGCTGCGGGCACCACCGCGCTGTGAACTCACTTGTTGTTGAATATTTAGATAAAATTTATATCCCCTTTTTTCTAGTTATTTGGAACGAGAATCAGATAGTGAGTACATCCTTCAATGTGTTACGCGTAACGCGATTTACCAGACATCCTTTAGGCATCAATGGTGTGTGAAGTGTGCCAAAGTTAAGTCACGAATCGTATCTAGATTCAAATAGCAGATGCTACGAAACTTACATGAAAAGTGTGCGTTATTATTGCAATTATATTTTTAATTACATGAAAATATCAAGTTATTTTGAGAAATGGGGTAATAAAGGTAAACACAAATCGATAACTAAAACTGAATATGTTATCGGCAATAATCGGAAACTACAGTACAACACTAGAGCACGAGAAATCGAAGAGGTTTTTGAATAACAAATTATAATTCTCGCATTCTCGTCTCGTCTTGTCTCCAGCTTTTCGAGATTTTAATATCAAAAATTGTAAACTAGATAATGTTCTTATTGGTGTTTTCAGAATAATCTAACCAAAATCAATAACGTATTTCAAATATGGCTAATAGTAACGAGGAGTCCACTAGTGGATCTGAAGATAATAAATTAGTGCCAAGCGAAATTGGTGCTACGGAGAACGATATAGCTGTAGCTACAAGTGATGATAGCAGAGATGTAAGTTTAATTTTGATCCAAAAGTTATGACTGAGTAAAGGAGCATTTGAAGTATAACTAAATAAATGAAATATGAATCTAACCTTCATTATATTTTATTAATAAGACAATGCTATGTTGATATTATGCCCTTCAGGCACACTCAAAAGTTAGATACTTTTGAGTAACTAACTTATTTTATTTTATGAATAAAAAATATTGTTTTCTAGATCAATGCTGAAATCGATGAACAGCGACGACGAATGCAACCTACTAAATTGGAATCATTTTTTGCCATAACCAAGTCCCTCATCCTAAGGGCCTTAGTAGTTTATTTTATCACATCAATGTTCCGCCAACCATCCGCTCCTAAAACAGATATAACAAGTCCTACAGGGACGCCACGCGTGGCTGCCACCAACATGTTCTCTAATGGTACATTATTAGATATGTATTGTTATCTAACTGAAAAAGAGAGTTTTTCTAATTTTGACTCTAGCAAATTGATATGGAAACATACTGGCCTTGTATATGGAGATTGGTATGGAGGGCCCAATGGGGATGGTACATTCACACATTCATTAAATTTCAAAGCTTCAGATACCTTAAAGAACAATGGTTCCATATATCTTCATGTATTTATTGTACCTACGGGAAAATCACCTGATCCCAATGATAAACAAAATTATGCTTTAGGAAGATATACATATGGCAAGAAAATGTTAAATAAATACAAGAAAATGCGTTACCTAAAAACACATAACCTGCTCACTGGACAAACAGAAAAATCTGCTGTAGAAATACAGAAAGCAGAAACACTAAAAGAAGAAATTGTGTCACACTGGCATCCTAATCTGACAGTAAATCTGGTAACAGATCAAACTAACTGGATGCAAGGTAGTGTGCCTCCTCCTCTAGATGAATTTATTTATTTCTTACCTGATGGTAAAGAGTACAAACCAGCTGTATTTTTAAATGATTACTGGAATATGATGCGAGACTATTTCCCAATCAATGACACTACTGAAAGCCTTACATTGCAATTGACATATCAGCCTCTAAGCCTTTTCAAATGGCAGCTGTATACAGCCCAAGCAATGCGTGACAAACTAAGCATGTTTTCAGCATTAGGAGGCGAGGAGCAAGATGAAGAACAAGACACAGTTAAAGAATTGCTTTTAGATACATCTCCATATTTATTGGCATTGACCATATCAGTCTCAGTATTACATTCAATATTTGAGCTATTAGCTTTCAAAAATGACATTCAGTTCTGGAACAATAGGCAGTCATTAGAAGGCCTGTCTGTAAGATCTGTTTTCTTCAATGTCTTTCAATCAACAGTTGTTCTTCTATATGTTCTTGACAATGAAACAAATGTGATGGTCAGAATATCTTGCTTCATTGGCTTAATGATTGAAGTATGGAAGATAAATAAAGTTATGGATGTGAAGATCAATAGAGAAGATCGCATATTTGGCATTCCAAAGTTAACATTTACAGATAAAGGTTCATATGTACAGTCTAGTACCAGAGAGTATGATACTTTAGCTTTCCGTTACCTCAGCTGGGCATGTTTTCCTCTCCTAATTGGCTATGGTGTATACTCACTGCTGTACCAAGAACATAAAGGATGGTATTCTTTTATCCTAAACATGATGTACGGTTACCTTTTAACCTTTGGATTTATCATGATGACACCTCAATTGTTTATAAACTACAAGTTAAAGTCAGTGGCTCATTTGCCATGGCGCATGATGACATACAAATTCCTTAATACGTTTATTGATGATATTTTTGCATTTGTTATAAAAATGCCTACAATGTACCGATTGGGTTGTTTCAGAGATGGTAAGTAGGAGCACAGTATGTTCAGAGTATTTGCATTTGTCTGTAACTGATAAAAATAATAAACATGTGATAACCAATTTTATCTTTATTTTCCAGACATAGTGTTCTTTATTTTCTTGTATCAGCGTTGGATCTACAAAGTTGACCATAAACGTGTCAATGAATTTGGTTTCTCTGGAGAAATGGAGCAACAGCAGAAAAATTCCAACAATACACCAGCTATTACTGAGAAAGAAGAAACAGCTGATAAAAAGAATGATTAAACCCATTTCAACTAGTTCAAAATAATGTTATACTTTTAATTCTTTTGTTGAAGAGCTAATTGTTTTCATAGGTAATAATAATCCTTAATATGGAATTGTCTTAATGGTATTATAATGAATGTGTAGTATGTATATGTTAAAAGCTTTTCGAATGCCTTATTTCCTCTTTACCTCCTGGAACTGGTTGCATTAATTTGAGTAATGTTACCTTCAAAGTATGATGTTTTTGGTTGCTTATAAATTTAACTTATACATATTAATTTATTGTGTTATAATATAATGGATTTCCCATGGATGTCGTAAAAGGCGACTAAGGGGTAGGCTTATAAACTTGGGATTCTTCTTTTAGGCGATGGGCTAGCAACCTGTCACTATTTGAATCTCAATTCCATCTTAAAGCCAAACAGCTGAACGTGGCCTATTAGTCTTTACAAGACTGTTGGCTCTGTCTACCCCGCAAGGGATATAGATGTGATTATATGTATGTATGTATGTATGTTATAATATAAATAAACTAGCTGTGCCCTATTGTTTTTCTCTGACATGGGTATCAGTATTCATACTAGAAGTAAGATTATAAAAATGCTAATTATTTTCGTTTAACTATTTTTCTAGGGTACACGCTTAAAACTCATTGAACACTTTTGTATTTTTTAGAATATAATCGTTATATTTTTGTCTGAATTTCACAGGCTATTAGCCCATTTTTGAAACTATAGACTTCGTCTTTTCCGTAAGGGATAAAGAGGTAATCACATTTATGACTTAGTAATGAATGAAATGAGTGTTCATAAAAACGACGAGACTTTAAGAAAAGGCAGGTAGTGTATTTAAGCTTCATTGGCGAGGTGACCAGATACTGCCAAAGCACAATACATTTGCCTTGCATACATATGTATGTTTTCACAGAAATTCTTTTGGCTTGTGGATTTTTAATAATTTATTTGTATGTATATAGCACAATTTCAAAATTTTGATTAAATCCTATTTCTTACAAGTTAAATCAAAATCATTTTATGCGAATATGTATTAAATGGCTGTGTGATTACTATTAACTTCGATGATTTTAATATTAATACCCATTTTGATCGGTGTCCTGTAAACCTGCCGCAATAGATTGTTATTATTATTATCAAAATAATATTTCTAAGATTTAATACACATTTTGTTTATTCAATATGGGCTAACATAGATTCTATTAATTATTACGATCACCACGAAAGAAAACTGAGTGTTTATTCACGAATGTGGATTAGAAACATCCTGACTCTCCTTACTGCCCGGCTTACGCCCCCTCTCTTACTTTAACTTCAAAAAAGAGGAGCTAAATCAAATTAAACTGAAAGAGTACCTATTTCAGTGGAAGACACAAGAACAAGAACAAATTAACAAGAATTAATTAGTCTTTACTACTACTAGAAGAAATTAAAGCATGATAGCCCCTATTGCAAGACCACAAAAATATTTAAATTTATCAAATTATGTAATTCTGTATTTTTAAATCATGTTGACGCCTATCTAGTGTGAAACGCCTACCTACTTCATGTGTATATTGAATAAATTTAAACGATCAAAACGGAATAGACGAAATTTTGAGAAGCTGTCTTTGAATTCTGAATTAAAGAAAAATACTAGTATAATAATAATCTACATGCAGGTTATATTTCGGAACAGCACAAGATTAAAGAATTAAAAAATGTGGAGGTATAGCCTGTCCCAATGAAATGGCTCTCCAAATCCATCAGAAGTATTTATATTGACCCTTTTAAAACATACATAATATTATGTATTTACGTCGTTTTATTTATTTTTTATTCACGCCTGCCAAGGTATTACACTAGCTAGGCGTTCTGACGATGAGCGTTCGTATTGTTATTTATAAGAACTTTAAAAAATATGTTCTCTGAAAGATATTCCGTTCCTTGCACAATTTTAATTATTACGTACCGACCCAGTACATATTTACATTTATCACCCTTGGGTATTTTAAATAAAGTCATTGTTTAAAAAAAACTCATTTTTGTCTCAAAAAAAACCTGTTTTAGGTAACCCTAACCAGACAGTATGCAGTTATGTTGTTTGATATTTTTTAAAAGCAATAAACTGTTTCACAGGATAACATTACATTTTTATGTATATAGTAAAAAAACCAATTGAGTCTTAACTCGCGCACCAGCGCACAGTTCCATACCATCATCACGTTTGATACAAATATTCATATTTAATATTGACGTTTCTACCTATTTATTTATTTTGAAAGGAAATTGTGTAAGTGTACATGTAAATATAGTGTTAAAATTTTAAGCGTCTATCTGTTACCGTTAAAAAAAGCGAAAACGAAACACGTATATTATATGGAGACCTCCGTTAATATTTCATTTTTCTAGCTATCACCGTTTATGAGTTACAGTCTGGCTACAGGCAGTCCGACAAACGAACAGACAGAGAGCCGAGGCTTAGTAATAGGGTTCCGTTCCTGAAAACTGGACCCTATTCAGGCAAGAGAGAATGAGTGGATCGACTAGATGCTGGTGGTAGTTACTACTTATGTTAAGTGTAGTCTCTTCTATTTCTCTTCTGGCTTTCCCATTTATATAGAGTTCCCCGTAAAATACAAACTGCATTTTTTTTTACTTTATTGGTTTATTTCAAACACAAAATTGAAAGATTGACAATATTAATCCGACCCGAAATGTGTTTGGAAATCTAATAAAATGTTTAGGTTCCCAATCCATTACAAAATTAGTTTTGACAATGTTAAACAAAACATAGAAAATGTTACTAACAGCAATCACATAATAGTTTTACCTAGAATCTACTCATTTAATACTCAGATTCCATAGCGTACTTACATGTTCAACATTCGACATGGTTTCCATCACAGAGATTTTATTTACCTACAGTTGAAGATTACTTAAAAACATTCTATTGTCTCTAGCAATGCAAATTATGTACGATTCGTCTATACTAAGAGCGGCCTATGTTATCTTGTGCATGCAAAATACACCTTATTATTATAAACATTGAAGCTTCACTAACATACATCACCTTGCAGGGTTCCTTGCGATCCTCTGTACAAACTGTCATTATAAGGTGATATTTTATAGGCACTACAATAAGGGCCTTCACTTATTGGTAACAATCCACTACATGTTTAAATTCATTTAATGCCTTCGTTTCAAGCCTTTTTCTTATATGGGCATGTAGAAACCAGTCTAATTCCACAGCATATGGAATGGACGCCAACACCACCAGAGGGTATAGAAAATATAGCATGCAATTAACAAAATGTTCACAAAACTTTTGATTGCAGGATTTGAATAGTAGCTTTTCAGAAAGAATAAGCATTCAGGTATCTAAATGATAGCTTGGCCTGGGGGGCTTATTCATGAATGCTTATTAGGATTTTTTCTAACTCTTTCTATCACTTCACATAAACAAATAGAGAGATTAGACATACTGCTCGTGTAAATACAGTGAGCGAAAATAAAGTACCACCTCATCAATCTACCTTCTCATAGCGTCATATAATATATTTATGCTCATACACACAGCACTCAATATCAAGTACTGCTCACTGTACATTATTACATCTTGCATGTTGAGCAAAAACGCAATACCTCTATTTACCATCACATTAACATGTTGATAACTTTTACCCTACAGTTGTTGACAATCAGCACGATCTTATAAACCAGACCCTATGTATAATGACTGCTTGCAGTCTAAGGAATGATTCAGACCAGAATGGCAATGGTGCTGCATGCGTCCGGCCAATACAAATTTTCTAAAGCAATGCTGAGTCTTTCAAGTTCAAACTGAAAAATTATTTTACACAAAGTGCGCGCCGCGAACATTCTGATCTGAGGCGGCCCTTAGAATCTCGAATTACTATATCCCATGGCAAAGAAGGTAATTGAGAAAATTTAATTTTTACAGCTTTTTACAGTTATAATTACCTAACTTAAACGCGTTCATGAACGACAGGAACTCAATTTGAACAGAATTGATTAAAAATGATCGAAAATTCATCCAGAAAAACTGTGGGCATGTAAAAGATGTTATTACATGATCATTAATTTTCCTCCATCAAAAAAAAAATTGTTTTCGAAAATAGGCACTTGGCAATCCGTCAATGTCTGTGGGTGTTCAAGAAAAAGCCCGGCATGTAATGAATAGGCATTTACTTATCTCTTTAGACATAACTATTATTCTAAAGTGAACTGTTACCACATAACTTAGGGATAGGATTAATCTTGCATCTCCTCGGGCAATTCGTGTGGGTTAAGGATGCCGGGAACAGACAACTGCACTCGTCTTTTCTCCTCCTGGGCTTGGCGGAGAGCAAACAGACGCTCTTCTAAGTACAAATCACTGTCATCTTCACCAGTGTATTCCTGAAATTTTTATTATGTTATGGTTGAATATTAATTTCATTGATGATAGCCAAAAGGCCCACCGCGCGGGCTCTTCTACACCGAGGTGAGTTCTTATTACATTCAAAAATTAGTATCTCAAAATTAAAAATTCAATCCATTATGTACATTTTACTAAATCAAAACAGGTAGACCAACAAACTATGGGTTGGAGAACTTTAGAAGGTTATTATTATGTGGTAAGACTGACGTTTTTTCACGATATTTCTCTCAACCATGAGTGTGAGAATATCTGTGAGTGAACTCTGAAATAACTCTTTCCTGATTATTTAGATACAATAGTTCGCTAAAGCATCGGTTAGCAATCAAACTAATGTACTTTGTAAATAACTTAAACTTTCGGTGAGTGAAAACATCGTGACCTGCACATTCAGTCATTTGTTGTGTAACCATTATCTAATACCAGTTGATTGCGGAGTTCAAATAAAATAAGCTTCATGAAAAAATCTAACTTACACAATCCAGAATCGTGGGTACACCCTCTCCAGACATGGGAGGACAAAATCACGATTTACGCCAGTAGGATGATGATGTCATATTTCGCATTTAGACTAGAATCTATATAGACTACAAATGTAAATCGGCCTAAGTCGATAATTACAAAACATGTCTTAGGTATTTATCCAGAAGGATAATTTACTAAATGGCCTGAATGAACCAAGCCATCACTCATCATCCTCTTTAACTTATTAAATAAACATTTGAGTAGGTACTTACTCTTATTTGCACTAAGAAATCTCTGAGGTGATCTTTGAAAGCAGGAATATCTTGATCAAAGTTGAATAAACCTTGCACAGTGATTTTGATCTGATTGTCAGTTAAATGAGGGAATGCTGTTTTGAGAAGATTTGCAACATATTCCTGAAAATAAAATATATTGTTGCATAATTTCATATGAAAAATGATAGTTGTCTTTTTCTTTTGTAATTCTAAATGGTATAAAGTTTAGCATACAAATTTGGGAAGCTCGAATTGAAAATCATATCATATTGCCCTTGAAAATCATAGAAAAATTAAGGACTATAATTTGAAAAAAAAATGCTTCTTTTCCTGTGCAACTTGTATACTTTAATCGAGGGTAGTTCTCATGGCATAGGTATTTATGTGTGAAGTAAACAGCCCTATTGAGGTGTGCCTGTTTATCCCATATAGGGCAACAGGTTCAAAAAAACGTGAATGCTATTTAAGTCTTTTGAGACTATTAGTCCTCTCTACCCCATTAAGGATAAATATATTTAAAAGGATATATCTTAAATTTTAATAAAATAAATATAAAAACAAAACAAACCTGTATATAAACAATGTTGTCAGGAGTTGGTCCAAGGGGAACTTTGACACATCCAGCTTCCACCAGAGCAAAGATATGGGCCAAAATTGTCGCGTGCATTGTAAGCCCCGCGCCGTGCGACGTGTCTGTCACTACGCTGAACACATGCTCCAAAATGTCGCACAGGTAAGTCTGGTAGAAACTCTGAGCTGCTTGTGGATGCTCTGCCACATTTTGAAGTAATTTGTACAGGATCTGCAAACCTGTGTCGGCTACATTTCTCATTGTATGCTTAAATGCCCAAATTATGGAATCCAACACCAGCTTAAACTGTGCTGGTGGTATACTAAGGAATGCCTTAAAACAATGTGTGTTCACGGCCTGCAAAAGCAAGAAAAACTCTGTTCTGTGCTCTGGATACTCTTCAAAATCCTTGTTAATCATCTCCAGAGTACACTCAAACACAGCATCAAATATTTTCGGTACTTCAGATGTTATATCGCCTTCCAGCCGATAAACAATAGCCCCCATGCAAGATAAAACCTCTGGTTCTCGAGCTTCTGGGACAGTGGTCCTTTGATAATCCAAAAGAACAGCATCCAGAAGTGGAGGAATGAAATTTTCCAACACCATTGTATTATCTGTAGATCTAGAAACCCAGCTCGCTATCAATCTCAATGTTTCCTTTTTTATAATCCTCATATTCTTAATAAGTGGTTGTTTAGTCACAACCACTCCATTCAATGCAATTGCTTGGCTTATGTTTTCTGACATTACTTTATAGACATTCAGCATATCCAAGTATATCCTGCCAAGTTGGACAACATATGGATGACCCAGAGCACGGCATGCTCTTACATTGGTCTTCACTATACTCACAAGTTGCTTTACAGCTTCAGGGTCTTTCAGTGTGTCAACATTATGAGATGCTTGTGAGATAATATCATCCCAAACTTGGTTGGGTAGCAGCATATACTTTTCAATTAGTTGTTCTTGAGCTACTTGATCAATTTGTGCACTAATCATGTATCCTATGGCTTCATAGAAAGTATGTACTTGAAGTGTCTGCAGATCACAGATAATAGTACTAATAGTGCTCAAAATTTCTTCAATGAAAGGGCAAGCCTCGCCCACCTGTGTGGTTACAAAATGGCGCCGACATTTCAGTGCAATCTTAATAAATGTATCACAAGCCATGTCCTGTACACCATCATGAGTTTCATGCATGAATTCAAAAAGTTTATTGACAACAGTTTTCAAAAACTTCCAATGAGCTCTAAGGAAACGTGGATATTGCCCAACCACATACATGATATTGCTGGCAATAATAGCTTTATTATCTTTGCCTTTCTTCTGTTCACAAAGCCCTAATAGTTCTTTGATGACTACAACAAGAAACCGTTTTTCGTCTTCTTCCATCATAGCCCCAGATATAGAACCAATAGCCCAACACAATGTGTTGAGATTTTTCCAAGACCATTCTGTGCCATTCACTTGATTTTGAAGTTTTTCAGTCATAATGCGCTCTGTATCTTGATAATCCAGATGAGTGAGGTAAACCAATGTCTCCCTCATATTCTTGTACAAATTTATTGAATCAGTATCCTTCATAAATTCTCTGACCACTTCACCATTTTCATTTTCAACAACCAACACTTCTTCTGGCTTGGCCATCCTTGATATCATAATATATCGGACACTGCTTAGTACTTCTGCATATAATGCCTTTCTCACTACTCCCTTGCCAAGTCCATAAAGGCTGGAAGCATGTGAGCATGGTGCCATCTTGTACAAATCTGATGTTAAGGAGTTCCAGTACTCTAAGCAGATTTTAAATATTTCTACTTCTTCAACTTCAGATATCAAAACAAGATAACGTAAAGCATTCATTAATGTGTTTGTCAGACCTCTTCTTTCAATAAGTTTACCATGCTCTTTAAGATATGTACATAGGAACAATGCCAGGTTTTGTATAAACACTTGTTCCGGATGGCGACCAGCAGCGTACGCCTCTCGGATATTGGTACTCAAGGGAAGCATGACTTCCAGCTGCTCCATTGTTTGGACCAACAATGCCACAAACTGTTCTTCATAATTACTGACAGTCACACCGGCTATTTCAGTCAGGCAACTGAGAGTGACATTCCGGAACATAGGCACATTCAAAAACTTAAATATTAAAGTACTTATCAACTTCATCTCAAATATATATCCGAGTGGAATCCAGTTCAAAAATCGCAATAAAGTGTGAAGTGTTGCGTCAACCAGAGATGCATTTTGTGAATTTTCAAGTACAAATTGACAGAGCTGAAAAATTTGACTGAACTCTGAGCACATAGTGTCCTTCAGATGTTTAGCTTTAGTTTGTGTCAACTGACCTGTACTAAAAACAAACACTTCTTCACTTAGCAGTTTCAGAATCACCATGTTATTTTGACATAAACTCTCATTGGTTTTTGAAGCTCCCACAATGTCACTGATGAAGGTTTCCCAGTTATGAGGCCACTCTCTCTTTAACACCTGGATTAAAATCATATTAAGCTTCTTCAAATAAACTTTATTGTTTTCCATCATGACTGGATCAGAAGAATTTTTTATAATAAGTCCAACAATGTATTTTTTTATACCTTCACACTGATTTCGTGGCAGAACTTTCCATCTGGTTTGAATCACTTGTTCTAATATTTGTAGAGCATAATATTTTGTTTCTTGATTTTGTGAATACTCTAAAATAGTATCAACACGGGTCCAAGCATCAGGATGTTCTTTAAGGGCAGTCAGTATATCTTGTGCTACACGTTGCTGCTCTCCAACAGTCGAATATAAACATCCCACAATGTTGTCCAACAAAGTTATATCTAACTTTTGATTGAAGTCCAAGAGCTTAGAAGCTTGTTGCTCTAAACCTGCCATTGTGATTTTTTTATTCTTGATGAAAATTAATTGCCCTTCTTACGATCAAAATTAAATTATTTTTGCACATTCATTCCTCACCTCATGCGACACTGAAAAATCAAACAAATGCAGAATTACAGATTACTCTTGTAATATAACCTCTTCGAAATATAGCGTCGCAAATAGCAAGAAACTGTACTAAAACATTATTGTGATATAATAATATAAATATTTACGACGCATATATTTTGAACTAATTATATAATGAAAAGGTATGAAAATTTGGGAATTTATTACCTAAATTGCACTGCACACAACACACACCCGTAATAGTTGTCATGACCGAATTGGTTGCATTGTTGAAATCAGCCGTTACTAGGATATAACGACAAGCGGTTTTTTGATAAATACCACATGAACAATTTTAAGAAACAAATAAACTTACCTACCCGTGAAAATTATTTGCGGCGCAATCAATCTAACGCACTTCCATACACACTAGTCCGTTCCGTTGTTTTCTTGAAGCAAGCTTGAAAAAGCTTGTTGTATAGAACGATAGAGAACGTCATTGTCTATGCTCAGCAAATAAAAAAAGTCCAGATTTTCATTTCAGAACAGATTTTTTTATGAAACCAGCTATACATTTAGTTCCATATTTGCCACTGAGTCAAATATTTGTTCATGTAATTCAAAGGAATGCGTCAGCATTACATTTTATGCGGTACAGTATGATTTGTGATCTTAGCCCACTTAATATGAGAACAGTGTCAATTTCTGCCGACGGTGTGTCAACGTCACGAGCATCAATCAGATCAGTACATCACTAGAGTAGAGAACGTGACTAAAAGCAGGGCTTTTTAACGTTACTAAATTAACATTAAAGTAACGGTAAATCACGACATTTTCAAAAAGTTATGACTGAATCCGAGAAAAGCGTGATCGGTAATGTAATTTTACGATATTAAATTATTATACATCGTTACCAAGAAACGCTAATAATAACTATATCAAATAACATAAATAACGTTACCAATTAATGCTTTAAATATCTTTACCAAAGCGTTGTTGCCTATACGTGCCGCACGCGCGTCCCTTGCATTCCTTTTAATTAACGTTAAACAATCTTAACGATAACTCTTACCGTTAATTTTACGAGTAACGATATATGAGTAGCAGAGTAAAGTACAGTAAATGACGTCAAAAATATCGTTAGCCAGCTTATCGATGCTGAATTTCTAACGGTAATCCTGTTTGACAGTAATAATTATAATAATTTTTTAACGGTAATTCAAGCCCTACTTACAAGTTTGATCTTTAAATCAACGAGAGCTAAAAAAATACATATGCCATATATTCTTAAATATTCTTATCCTATCTGAAAACCTATGAATTAAACAAAAAAAAATCTCATCAGCTGCTAAGATGTAACTTTGCTATAACGATCTACTGATTATAGCTATGTATAATTGATTGGAATTATAGATTTAAAGATTACTTAAGAACATTACAGATTCCACTCGTGACATGAATGAATTCCCATCTCTAGCCTCTCGTAGAATTCTGTTCTGCTCTCAATAGTGTCGCGGTCTCGCGGTTATATACTCTTTGCTTTCAATAAAAGCAAATATAATTATTTAATTTCCTATTCCTAAGTTTATATAGTATAATTACCTTCATATTTGGTTCATTATTTACAAAGAAATTAAGCACAATGCAGCTTACCCTCTTATAAATTCAATTCAACACTATGTACCATACATGTTTACAATAGTCAACAAATAGATAAGTTGTGTTTTATGTATAAGGTCGACAATTTTCATGCTTGTATAGCAAAAAGTTGTTGTTATTGATGACAATAGATTTCGTAACAGAAATGAATCTAAATGAGAAACAAAGCAAGCGGTATAAACAAAAGTACAAATATCTTAAATTAAGGATTAAAAGTTTAATTTTAGTAAGTACCTTGACTTTTAATATTTACATTATTATTTACAATATAAAAAATTTGCAAAGAAATTTTACTTTTTCTACAGCCCAAAATAGGGCTGTATCAGTATCCATATATATTTATTGATGGTTCTATTATTTAAAGAAATATTTAATAATGGGTGGTTTCTTTATTTTCAGGAAAACGCTGCTTTATGTGATGAAGTTGCCAAAATTCAAGAAAGTATACTCATTGTTAAGGATGAAAGAAAATTTTTACTGCGTAAATTATTAGAATATGAAAATGATGTGGAAATATCAGTCACAGTTCCTAAAAGTGAACCTGTCATTACAGCAAATGGCAACACAAGAGGGAAAACTAAAAAAAGAAATAGTTTGGAAGAAAGTGGAAAAGTTACCACAATATCTTAGCAAATTTAATTTTAAGGACAAAACTCATCGACATACTATCTAAACCCACAATTCTGTTGGGAAAAGTGTCCCAACTAAACAAATTTGTTAAAACAAATAATGTATTACAATAAGTCATACAATCCTCAAATAGGCATTGTTGCAATATGTTATGGTCCATATTTGAATGGAATATATCTTGAAAATGGTGTTTATATGAATTTGTTTGAAAATCAAACTCATCTGTGAATGTAGTATAAAATTGATCAAATAAATAAACATATACAAAATATCTAATAGTGTGATGTGTACATGAATTGATTAAAATAAAATTTTGTGTAGGTACATAACAACTAGGTATTTTACTCTTTATATTACCTACTAGCTGTGCCCGCGACTTCGTCGCCGTGGAATTATTATTTTGGGCATCATTAAACTTAGGGCTTAAGGATGAACAATTTTCCCTGTTTTTTTTTCACATTTTCCATTATTTCTGTGCTCCTTATAGTTGCAGCGTGAAGTTATATAGATGTGTAGGTTTTAAATATGATAAACCTAAAATTTTATCAATTTTAAAGTTATGAAGGGCTAAATTGAAAATTCTTTTAAATTAAAAAAAAAACTAGATTCTACTTATACAGTATACTGATTTAGTTAGACATTGGCATATATATGACACGTGGTTCCTGGTACCAATAGAAAAATTATATAAGTGAAAGGGGATCAAGGGATATTTTTGGTTTTCTTTTAGACGATGGGCTAGCAACTTGACAAAATCACTTTTTGAATCTCAATTTTATCATATAGCCAAACAGCTGAACAAGGCATATCAGTCTTTTCAAGACTGTTGGTTATGTTTACTCCACAAGGGCTATATACATGATTATATGTATGTACTAAATTATGGTAAGCAAATATCTGTAGCACGAGTGTACTCTTTCAAGCAAAATCTACTAGATCGATTTTCATGAAATTTGGTACATAGTAAGTATTTTTAATCATAAAATTAGAATGGGACTAGACTCACTTAAGGTGTGTAAGGCAAGGTGCCTGTAACAAAAACAAAATGGGTAGGTTTGTATAAAATGCCCTGTGGTTCCTGGCACTTTAGAATAGGATCACTCCACATCTTTGACATGACTGTCGTAAAAGGCATCTAAACGACAAGGAGAACTAACTTGGGATTCTTCAGTAGGCAATAGGCTAGTAGCCTGTCACTTTTTGAATCTTTTTCCATTATTTTGGGTCAGAGTGTCTGAAAGGGTGTGCCTTAGAATAATTTTTTAGGGGTGCTCACTTTTTATTATTTTTATGCCCAATTTTTTGAAGTGAAAAACCTACCCTACCTATTCTTCAGGAAAGAGGTAATTTTATGTATGTATATATGTTGTTTTTTAAATTTCTTTCTTTTTTTTGTTATGGTGCATAAGGATTGGTGGGCAAAATTATACAATGCACGCCTCAAGCAAGCCTTTATGAGTACAGACGAACATAAGTACCTTTAGATAGGTAGCATAGTGCTTGTAGCTCAGATTATGTACTACTAGAGGTTTGTAGTGAAACACTCTAGAAGGATTAAGATTCTAATTTCATCACAACATTGGTACTTATTCAAGATACAATATTTACATACGATATTTGTCTGATATATTTCATCTTAATCTTCAATCATCTATAGCTGGAACAGAGGAGTGCTCAATACAAATTTACTAGTTTACATAATAGTTACTACCTAGTCTTAAGTTAAAAAACAAAAATATTGATCTTATCTTTTTGTAATAGTATATTGTATGGTAGGTAGGTATATAAGGATAGGTGACAACCTAACATAGTTTTTTATAAACCAATTCTATTCCTCAGCACTAGTGGTAAAACATTTTGAAAGTACCAGACAACATCTTATCATATCTTAGACAATAACATTTTAACCTTAATTTGTTGACAGAAAACTATATATAAAGGAACTCTAACTAAACATAAAGGAGTGTATACCTATGGTCCCATCCCATCACAAAACCAATTAAAGTAATTTCACTTTAATTGGGTTTGTTTTATACAACTAATATTTTAATGAGAAAGGATTTGTATTTTTGTTTCTAATAAATAAACTCTATGTTTATTACAGTAAGACCACTCTTATTTTCAGTTAAATACAATTCAATTATATATTATTTACTGTCTACTGTCTGATACTGTCCCAAAACACAAAACTATAATCCAACTGTAAGTCCATAACTATCAAAAGGTTTTTGTCATTCATCATCTTCATGGTTTTCATCATCAAAAGACAGTAAATTTCTGTTTTTTTTAAGCGATGTTTCTGGTTTGGAATCTTTGAGCTTATGCTTTTTACTGTTAACTTCAACCGGTTTCTGTTTGACTTTAAATATCACTCGTTTAGTTAAATCTGCTTTAGTTTCGGATAATTTATCGCATATTCTCTTGTGTTCTAAATCCGCCTCTTCAGCAGTCAGATCACCTTCCATAAGTACCACTACTTGTGGTTTATCACTTTCAGTATCATCAACAAAATCATCTTCGTCATTATCAAGTTTATCGAACTTATGATTTCTATCATCATAACCTGCTTGTTTTTTAAGCACTTTTAAAAACTGTGGATCGTCTGGTTTTGTGAACTGAACGTTTCTTTTTCGATTCATACCTACTGTTTATTTGAAAAGATGCAGAATTGAAAAAATTTTACCTTTCGTTTTCGTGACGGACACAACACAAACAAAATAGTAGGAATGTGAAATAAATATCGATCATACGTGATTTTTTAAATTAAAAATCGATAAAAAATCGATTTTTGTAATCATGCTATAAATGCACTCCGACATTACGTTTTTGTCTTCTGGCTTGGAGCCCGGAAAGAATACTATCATACATACATACATATGGTCACGTCTATATCCCTTGCGGGGTAGACAGAGCCAACAGTCGAAAAGACTGAATGGCCACGTTCAGCTATTTGGCTTAATGATAGAATTGAGATTCAAATAGTGACAGGTTGCTAGCCCATCGCCTAAAAAAGAATCCCAAGTTTGTAAGCCTATCCTTTAGTCGCATTTACGACATCCATGGGAAAGAGATGGAGTGGTCCTATTCTTTTTTGTATTGGTGCCGGGAACCACACGGCAGCCTTATTGTGGTAATCTACTATCTATGGTAATCTAATAATACTATCATAGCTCCATAATATTACATTAACGCCATCTGTGCATTCTTTCTGTGCTTTTAAAACAGTTTAGATGATTCATTTAATCAATCATTCTCTATATGGAGTTAGTCGATGAATAGTATTTTACCAACATTCGGTTGATATGTTATTAATTATTCGTTGCTGAAACTTCCTTTTGTTAAACTTGATTGTTAAAAACTTTAATTTGTGTTGATTATTAAGAACTTACTGTTTCTGTTGTTTATTTTTAATGAATAAATCTATTGATGTAATGTATATTGCGTTTATTTTGACATTAATAAAAACTTAGGAAAAAATCTATCAATATAATTAAATCGATTATTTTCTTAAGAAAAATCGATTATTTATTAATCGATTTTTCATACTAATATAAATAGATTTTTTATCAGAAATGTCACATCCTTACTTAATAGAGATACTATGTATATTGTGACGGATTCCTGACAGCTGTCAGTGATATGCGTCCACAGACTAAAAAACGAAAAAGTTAAGCGGACTATATAAAAACTATGGTGAAGTATTGTTTCCCGAATTTAACCAATGCATCATGTAGAAAAATGCCAGATATAAATCTATACTAATATAATAAAGCTGAAGAGTTTGTTGCGTTGAATAGACCTAGATTTATAACATCACCCTGCAACTATAAGGAGCGAAGAAATAATGGAAAATATGTGAAAAAAAACGGGGAAAATTAGTCATCCAATAATAAAAATAAATATCAAAATAACTATTCCGCGCGGACGAAGCCACGGGCGCAGCTATTATAATATATACGGGACAAATTACACAGTTTGAGTTAGCTCGAAGTTCAAAATTTGTGTTACGAGATCCTTGCTCAACGATAGATACTATATCTATACATATAATAAAACAGTAAAAATATTTTGTCTATACATTTAGTATTTTTGAATGAAATGGATAGAGGGACACTTAGAATGAATACATACATACATATGTTCACGTCTATATCCCTTGCGGGGTAGACAGAGCCAACAGTCTTGAAAGGACTGAATGGCCACGTTCAGCTATTTGGCTTAATGATAGAATTGAGATTCAAATAGTGACAGGTTGCTAGCCCATCGCCTAAAAAAGAATCCCAAGTTTGTAAGCCTATCCCTTAGTCGTCTTTTACCACATCCATGGGAAAGAGATGGAGTGGTCCTATTCTTTTTTGTATTGGTGCCGGGAACCACACGGCATAGAATGAATAATAGAAAGCAAATTTTTTTTATTATTATTTTTTGTCTGTCTGTCTGTATGTTTGATCACGCTTATCTCCGAAAGTACTGAACCGATTTACTTTAAACTTTCACCAACTGCTTTGTTTTAACTAAGAAAAACATCTAAAGTTTGTTTTATCAAAATCGGTTCACTAAAAAAAAGTTATTGTCATTTGAATGAACTCAAGGCATGAGATTGCCTGCAAATAAGTTACGAAATTTAAAATTTAAAGTCATTTATCTATCATTGTACGACAGACAGCATTATACCTATAAATAACATATAAATATAAGTGAAAATCAGTTTGATAATATCCTGGTTTTGCCGCACATTATATTAAGCATAATAGGTATGTGCGGTAATTCTCACGTAAAAAGCTTTTTGGTTTTTTAGTCTACTTTCATTTCGACACCAACGCAGCGGCTTCGATGGTCCAGTGGTTGGCGCGGGAGACTGAAGTTGGCGGTCCAACTTCGAACCCCAAAAAACTATTTTTTTTTTCTCACTAGACTTTGCTCATGACTTCGTCCGCGTAAATTTCGAATATCTGCATCTCCATCGCTAATTCCATCATGAAGCCATACAGCTGAACGTGGACTTCCAGTCTTTCCGAAACTGTTGACTCTGCAAGGGTTTTTATATGTCAAGCTTGTTAGGTACCATGTGTTGCAACATTAGAAAGGTACGTTATCCCAGATTGCAATAAGCATATATTTGTTTTGAAATTAATTATATTGCAGATAATCAATATTTATAAAGTTATCCGGGAAAAGGATTAGTGCCGTGTGGTTCCGGGCACCCACAGAAAAAAATAGATACACGCCATCTCTTTCCCATGGATATCGTCAAAGGCGACTAAGGTATCGGCTTATAAACTTGGGATTTCGTTTAGGCGCGCTAGCGACCTGACAGTATTTGAATCTCAATTTTACCAGTAAGCCTAACGTGGCCTTTCAATCTTTTCAAGACTGTAGGCTAGGCTGGGATATAGACGTGATTATATACCTATGTATGTATTTATTTTTTTCAAGACCGCAAATAAACATAACCATTTCTTTATTTTACTATTCTAGATAAAAACAAACCTTTATTCCATATGATATATGGAATAAAAGTTTGAGACCATCAGACCAAGAGGCGAACCTGAGTGTTGTTATCCGAAATGGAAAACAGTTAAGTATGTAGGTAACTACATACAAAGAAAGTTTATTACACCATTTTTAATATGTAAAAATAATTATTAGAGAATTTACAAAGAAAGGAGACAAACAATTTTACTATTAAATAGATTTATTGTAATTTAACAACAAAATTACAAACGATTTCTGCAGAGTGCGACATAAAACAAATCATCTAATCCTAGATTTATCACAAAATTATCATAATTAGCGCATATTTATACCTAAAATCCTTAATTATCTCAACGATTTATGATCAAAACATAATAATAAAAAAATATAGATAAATCACTTGTACCGAAATTCTAAAGTTTATCATAGTTATAAAGTAAAGAATAAATAACACGTCTCCTACGTCAGGTCTGCTAGAAGTGATTTCTTTAGAGAATGTAGAACCTAGGTATTTTTGTTTTTTGTGTTTATCATTCCCGATTTTTTCTGTGTACATAATTTGGTAAATAAATAGTTGGAATGTTAAACCAGAAAATATATTACTACCAGTGATTCGTCCGGAAACAAAGTTCGGCCATATGAAGTGAAGAAATGCCCGTTTTCCTTGTGGATCAACTCGTAGTTTCATAAAAAGTAATAGGTACATAAAAATGCACGTTTGATTTTTTCGCTTAAAATTAAAATGCCCTGATCTACTTCATCGATACAATTTAATGGTGTATTTTACACTACTGACCCGGTCTCGCATGTCTTGAATTTATAGATATATTAGTACATATTAGGCCACCCAATTCAGGCCAGTACCTACATATTAGAATTGTTCCGTTCATTATACGCGATGCGCATGCGCATTGAAATTCCTCATTAATTCCTCTTAAATTCTGAGGAAGCGATAGCGGAAGAGTCATTCTCAACAACCCTAGTTAAAATTAACATATTCATGTAGAACAAAATTCATAAAATAAAATAATAATACTTACAATCGGTAGAGCTATAATCAAGATGACAACCGATTGTTTTTACAATATTCGACATACATCTTCTTTCCATGTCCATATTTCTAGCTTCTGCCACTAGGTCGGTAATATGACTTTATATGGTTAAAGTTATAGAACTTATAGGTATGTAGGTACTTACATACCATTTTTTAGTAGACTTTGCACAGAGAAAAACGGCCATGCATGGGTGACACAATAATCACAGTCCTCCCTCATGTCGTATCAAGAAATAGGTATGTTAACTAACAAGTGAATAACACGTGCATTTGTCTACGTGGTTCACGTCGTGGGTTTACAGTTGACCTAGTAATCCTATTACCTTTACTGTAATGTGATGATATCGTACGCAATATATTTATTTTCTTGTGATAATATATTCTATGTCTGACCATAGTCAGAAAATATATATTTATAACAGAAAATTCACATATTATTGATATAACTAGATAAAAATTTATGTTTGTCAAATTTGTACATTGATTACTATACATTACTCTTTTACTAATAATTCAAGGCAATAGTACAATTGCAGTCTAACAGAAAGCGTATTAGAGTTTTACAGACATTGTACTTGATGAATCTACAGTACAAACATGAATACTAATTCAATTCTTTAAAAATAATAACCTGTGTTAATTTTTCTTCCCCCGTTCCCGTTTGTATACTTTTATTTCCTGTATTGGATTGGAGAGGAGTCCAAGGGCATATGAATGAGGTGTTATATGAAAAGATTTCCATCGGACTTCGACAACCTCGCAGTGGAGTCATTTTAGATGTGGTATTTGCCTTCCAGACTCAATAAGTCACCAAGATCTATAGCGGTTAGGGTACCCAGCAATTGTTGCAGAGGTAAGACGGGAGTCGTCGTGTGCAGATCTGACTTAATTTATCCAGGATAGTGGTAATAGGTGAACCCGTGCGGGCTCCTCTCCAAAGAGTTGAGGTCACAACAGAGAATAACACCAGGAAACCAGGAAAATGATTGTGCATGACCCAAAGTCAAAAACTATTCCATGTTGTATTTAAACACTACCTATTGGTATATTTATTGCAGGATTGAAACCCTAATGACTGTTATGTATAAATCAGTTTCATATATGACAAAGCTCAGCTATAGCTCAGAAAGCTCATTCTGCCATAGCTACTTGCACTATTCACAAACGTTGACAAGGCATAAGTCTTATGATCTCTTTCTATCTTAGAGGTAATCTCAGAGGTTAACCCTAGTGAAAAAGAGAAGCATTGAATTCTTTGTATATACATATATACTACATAAGGACCAAGCCAAGTGCTCATTGAAATGGCACCGCTGCTTTTGACCCAAAACACTCCATTTAGTGCCAAAGTCATTTAGTCGAGAGTATATAAAAAAAACCATTAGTAATAGCAATGTTTTTGTATGGGCGTATACTTACTTTTGAAATCATTGCAGAGAAGATAAGTCATGCCTTGTCATTGTTTGTTAATAAGCCCACAGAGCTACTTTACCGGTATTCTGTGAAGCCGGGTCTAACGTTCGCGCCTAGCGCGTTTAGCGCGTGCGGTGGGAGCGCAAGGGCTGTCGTCGTCGTCCCGCCGCTTGGCGGGGGCTTGCGGCCGCTGAAGCTGGCTCTGCGCCGTCAACTGCAGTTGAAGAGCGTGAGTGTTGAGTCTTTCAGCCAAAAGTAAAGGCTTCAGCGCAGCCATTTTATGACTGTAAAGTGTTACCCGAGGTCGACTATTCACTGCAGCTGTCAACTGCTCCCTGACACTCATTTCAGTATTTTCAGAATTATTATTCCATTTCTCGTCAGAATTACCATCTTCAGATTTAACGCCTTCTTTGTGTTTCTCACTGGGTTCCTCAATGTCTGTATTACATATGATATTAACTTGAGCACGAACTTCTGCATCGAATTTGGAAATAGTGCTCACAAGAGGTTTTGCCCAACCAATGTGCAGTATTGGAGTTTGACTACCCTCTTCCCATTTACAAATTCCATCATAAAACCTATAAATAAAAGAAATGGACATCAATAAAGTGCAAAGGCTTAAACAATTAATTTACTTACAATGAATTATTCAAACCCAATTTTACTACACCTGAGTAATGATGCAAAACATTCTGGGTCCTTCAGTATAGATCTGGCTGAATGGCCTGAACTTTCAGCTTTCATTAGCTGAGGTATTAATTCATTTGCAATCTCGGAAAATTCTTTATATATTTCTTCATCATCACGTGAATAATTATAACTGCAAATATATAAAAAAAATACATTAAATAAAATATAAGGGTCAGCGTCGCTGGCTGACTAGGCGTAGCAAGTGCACGGTGTCCAAATATTTTAAGTTAGTAATATCTTTATTGCACTGAAATTTACACAGTTACAAGAAATAGTACAAAGTTAGGAAAGATATAAATCACTTGCAGTGGCTACTTATCCCATGAAGGGATCTCTTCCAGTCAAAGGCAATTTAGTTGGGTTTTGTATAATTTTTTTGGGATTGAGGTAGGTATTTAAAGAAATTGTTTTTATTAGCTCAACTCAAAAGCAAATACTTACTGCCTTATAACATCACCAGCACAGGCCCATGCTTGGAAAGCTTCTTTGTACATCTTGTGGCGATGGTAATAGCCTCCTTGAAATGTGTAAGGATAAACATGCCTGTCTTCATAATGAGTACGTGAAGACCGAATGGCCTGCGCATACAGGGCTGCTGAATCCGGCCGAGGCTGTCCACCCTGCAAGTTTCCTGTCTCGGGAGAATCTTTCTTGTCTTCTGAACAGTTTGATACTCTCATATACTCATCTAAGTCTCCAAGATTACCCAGGGCCATGGGATATGCATCTAAATGTCCTGACAAATGTTAAAGAACTAAATTTACAAATATATCTTCAGGTGATTTTTTTTATTTTTTAATTACAGGGAAAGGTCGGAGTGGGAAGACCTAGACGAACATATCTTGATCAAATTAAGGACGTCCTGGTAAAGGGTCAGGTCAAAAGTACCCGAAACCGCCGAACCTGCATGAAGAGAGTTATGAATGTGGATGATGCAAAGGAAGTATGTAGGGATCGTGGCAAGTGGAAGGAGGTAGTCTCTGCCTACGCCTCTGGGAAAGAGGCGTGATTTTATGTATGTATGATTTTTTTTTTATCTTCCCATTGGTGGCGGTCAGTTGTTCTGAGGATCAGTCTTAAGGTTAAGACATCCAACCAAGAGGAGAAACTGTGATACAAGGGTTCAAATACCACTACAGTGAGAAAGTACTAATAAATCATTCCTGAGTGAGGTATATATATGTATAATTTTTATTGTGAGTGAACCTGCACATTCAGGCAACTATATGTGTATGATAGGTACACTTACAAAGGTTATGGAGCTCAAACCATCAAATGGGAGGTAACTAGTGTAAAACCTGACAAACAATCCAGGATTGCAGTCATAGGCACTGCAAGACTACTTCTAAGATTTTAATGATGCTTTATTGCTAAATCACCTAACTTCTAATTCAAATTGATTTCATTAATACTGGCATAAGCATAGAAAAATTATATACAACATAGGTTGTTCAAGGTGTACTGTACATGCCCAGTGAAACTAGATAAAAAAGTTCGTAAGAAAACCTTTGTCATACAGCATCCACAAGAGATTATATTGCATCAAAGCCACTTCATGGACATCTATAGTGGGTGTTAAGGTAGGATTTATTGAGGACACCAATGCTGCCAGCTCCATAATTCTGGTGCACACAACAGGTTTTCCAGCCACATATAACCAAGAACGAGCTGAAACACCATCGCCTACTGAACGGCCTCTTTTATCCTCATTGCCTTTACCATGCCAAGTAACCTAAAATAAACAATATATGGAAAAAAAAATGGAATCATAAACATTTCATATAAATCCTGAAGTAACTTTGTTTCTTTTTAATTATACGTATTTTTAGAAAATTGTATAATTAAAATCTTAGGGCCTAGCATCACTTCCTAATAAAATTGTCTATATACATACATATATAAAGTTTGCTACTAACTTCTTTAAAAACATATAACTAATAAATTAACATTACTAAAAGAAACATAATTGGTTACCTCAGCAGTTTCAGTCTTATCTTTTCCAAAAACAACCCAAGCATGATCTTCAGACAAAGCTAAATGTACATCCCGTTTACCCAAAACTTGGCACCCTGCAGTGACAGCAAAGGCTACTCCAAAACAGTCCAGTTTATTTCCTGTCAAGAAACTGTAGATAGACTGCAGGTGTGCTCGATCCTTGTAATAACTACGAGTTAAAGAGTTCCACACCACATCGGCTACTCGCTTAACTAAGTCGCGGGTTGCGTATTCTCCATTCAGAAGCTTCGTATCAACTCCTCCTTTCATCAAAGATACAAAGCGCTCGTAAAGAGATTGCACGTCTTCCCACTCAACACATGGAAACTTCATTTTTATAAATTTATTAGCAGATAAAGTAACATCTTTGTCACTATTCTTTGTATTTGTTAAGTTATTTTCAACTGCACCAATAATTATAGAAAACAATGCTAAGTCGGGTTCCTTTTCATTACGCAGTTGATCATGAAATAGATCGCAAACTTTTTGTATACTATCAATGGGAAAGAAACGTTTACACTCAACTATTCCCGACATACTTATTTAACTTTATTCATTTCATTACTCAACTGTTTACCTATTAAATTTGTTGAACATGAGAACAATATTCACAAAAATAATAACAACAAATGTGTAATAAACATCCATCATCGCAATTCTGACGCGAACCGGCCGGTACATTACTTTTTTTTTTTTTTTACGGATATAGTTACAAAATATATTAATTTTATTGATTATTTATTATAAGTATTTATAATCAAGGTATAAGGTTATGTGAATTTATATGTAGTGTTTGTGTTTTAGTTTGTATTCATTAATATTTTAGTATTATAAAACTATCAAAATAAACTTATTCGATTTTTCAATCTGTGTTCGATTCGACAAGCTTTAGGTATTGTAGCGGGTATTGGGTTAAGTTTAAAATTTGTTTTATAATTAATATTTAAAGTTTTTTATTATTTGTACATTATGTCGTATTTAAGTTTCTGCTGAGTCCGGCCCCTAGAGTACGGTCTTGTCTCTTAATGGAAGACCCTCTAGCACCCGGCAATTTGAAATCGCGGAGTCTTCTCTGAATTTCGTTGCGTTTTTCTTCGATAGTTTTTTGTTTCTTTTCACATTTTTTCATTCGATTATTTTTTATGTTAGAGAATTGTATAAATAGCACCCAATATATATTTATTTTGTTAATCGTTCTTTTCTTTACATAATTCGCAAGTTGCTATAGTATAAAATCTCCATGGATACTGGTCACTAGGATTCTAATATCTGTGGGTACAGCGCAGGTATGCTGCCTGCGTGATGCGCCCTCCCTACGGATCAAAATTTAATTTAGAATTTATTTTATTATTAAATAATCTAAGATAGAACTAAAGTTATGTTTTAGTTTGGCAATGTCAATGATAGTGACTGTCATTGTAGTTTACAACCCAATCTTTGGACAATGAAGAATGCCAAATTTGTTCAACTCAGAAATAACAATGATGTATCTGTCTCTTTCTCAAAACAGTGGTTTACAGAAGAAAAAATACTTATACTCTTTTATCAGCACCCTCTTCATTGGCTTCGATGTAGTTTTGCTGCCGCTGACGCCATCGAACTTTCCCGCTTTGTTTACGTGTATGAAGTTGTCATCGTGATGTTTATACGTTTTCCCGTGGTTTTCGACTATGTACAAAGCTGTGCTAATATTAATCGAAAATAAACTATAAAGTGAAGTGCAAAAATAGGCCGAATCTAACTTTTCACCGGTAAGTGGTTAATATTTCGTAAAATTATTATAAGTGTATTTATAAAAAGGTGTTTTAAAACCTATTACTTTTAATCTTCTTAGTTGTGACTTTGAGAAACATGTAATATTCTCAATATTTCATTCACATCGATAACATAAACACGGGCGCTAGTGTCAAACATCATTGAACATAAAATCATATTGATAAACTAGGGTCTAAGTTATGGTAAAGTATTTTTTCTCGTTTTAGTTTACCATGGATCGAATCGTGTCTAGAAATGACTGGCATAGAAAATATCCGGCAAGGAAACATACATACCCATGTGTGCCACGGTTCTCCAGGCGTAACACCTTGCCTGACGGAAGATCTTCCGTTTGGTGGCGGTCGAGCCCGAATCATCTCTCCCGCTACAGGCCTATTCAAGGGCCACGAAAGAGAAATCGACTTTGCAACAATCTTTTGGCAATAGCTTATCATTAAGTTTATATAATTTAGTCAAAACGAAATCTCGAAGATTCAAAAGAACATAAATACTACAAAGAAGACACGAACAATTTCTATTATTTATCTCTTAGTTATTGATATCATTCATCTCTTAACCCTTTAAACATGAATGTCATGTCATGGAGTAATCCCACATATATTTGATTTAAATTAGTAGAAAAAATAATCAATATTCCCAGTAAAATCCTATTTTGGGAACGTTGCCGGCAGCGACTATACAACTATTAAAGGAGTATTACACACTAAATCAGAAATAACCGATTGCTATTCATTTAAAGCCACAGAAAGGCACATGAAGAAATTCAACAAAAATATGTATGATTTTAAAAATAATAATGAGTGTGAAAATATTGATGATGACGAAATTGAAACTGAAAAATAATTTTACTTTGATTTTTGTTATTTTATTGTTGTAATTACAAATATTATGTCAATGTATGTCAGTTCTTGTAACTAAGAAAATTGTATATTAATAATAATTATATGAGCAAAATTATGAAATCTGCTTGTTTTACCTACCTACTGTTTTTTAAGGCGAGTTGTTGTTTTTTAGCTTTTTGGGGTTGGCAACACTGACTTTTATCTGTATTGAGTTTGTGGGTTGAATGATTTCGAATTTTCGTCTGTTTTCGAATTACGTCATGCCCATGGCCCAGAATACGAATACACCAAAAAAGGGAAATTTAATAAATAATTGTGTTCATTCTTGATGCTATGTTTTTCTTAATATAAATAATCATGATAAAATCTCATGTCTAAATTTACTGATATTGATAAAGTTGGCGAAAGCCTTCGTAACTTGATAGACAACAATCGATGTGGCATTTGGTACGCATTATTTTTTTTTAATTTAAACCCGAAATATATCTTTATAATGTGACGCTTAACGTATGCAATTGCTAAATTGTCTTCGTCGTACTTATAGTATTAGCTAAGATAAATTTTTTGGAGTCAGTGTTAGTTGTTCTACACTTGGCACCTTATGGTATCAATCAGCTCTTATTTTTCATATTACATAATTGACAGTTACTGTTGTATTATTGCTCTTCCCCTTGAAAGTGTAAACATGATCCATGTTTGAGTACATATACTAATACTAAAACACTTTATTCAGTGACAAATTAGGTAGCGTCTATTGGAGATGTATTCATGGTCATATAGTATGTAACGAATGCTGTTCTAAAGAAGAAGGCTGCCTTACTTGTTTCACTATATTCAACTCACCAGTTGTCCACAATACTTGGGTGATTGACAAATTGCAATCAGATAAAGTTAAAAATGCACTCAACCTTTTGAATACATTCCAAGATGCTTTTAAAACTGATGGTAAGTTTCACTTATTTATTAAAATAATATTTAGAGGGAATATATAACGACAATATTAATAATCTGCTAAAACCACCAGCCTTAAAGTCATTAAATTACTGGACAAAAGAGATATTTATGCACATAGGTACTAATTTTTTTTGTAAACTTTGGTTTAATATTTTCATTTATATCTTGATGATATTTTTCCAGTTTACAAAAGGCAGAGGCTGTCTGACCAATTGAAAGTTGAAAAAGAATTGTTCCCAGATTGTATACAAGCTCCAGTAAAATATAGTAATAAGAGAAAATCTCTAAAATCATCTTTTTTTGGGAAAAATAAGGAGAACAGTCAACAGCCTTTTTATCCTGGTGAACAGATATCTTCATTGAAGACAGTGAAAATGAAAAAGTCTAATTATGTTCAGCAGTGGTTAGAGAGCAATTCTACTAAATCTCGTAAACCATTTTCAAATATAAATGTCAATAATCAGACATTTTCAAGTGGAGCTGTACAAGATGTAAGAAAAAAGAGTTCCATTAAGTCTATTGCAGTAAAAAACAAGTTTCTGAATGAGTCAAAACAACTCACTAAAACTGATAAAAATCGAAAAGTTGGTGCTAATACGCATTCGGACAAAAATTTACAAAGTTTTTTTAAATCTTACAAAGAAAATGTGAATACTGAGTACACTGTTAAAGATTATTTGCGGCTAAAGAATACAAGCAAAGTTGGATGGAAGGATGATAGTGGTATTGTTATGGATGAAGAGTGTATCACCATAGAGGACACTCCGACTGAGATAATTGATAAAGATGAGCTAGCCTTGCGAGCTGTGCATGAAGCTGAAAAGAATGAACACTCAGACTATTCAACAAATGATAATGTAGAGAGTAGATATACAAGTAAAATTAAAGATAAGATAAAGGTAGTGTATAAAAAACGGAGTTTACTTTATTTATCATGCCCTAATTGCAGTTCACATGCTCAAAATCATAAAACTAGTAATATATCTATTGCAATTGAATATGGCTCTAGCAATGAAGCAAATGTTAATAAGAAATCAGTTGCTGTTCAAACAGACATAAGTGAAATATTTGACACTATTACCTCTGTTGAACTAGATAAGAATAATGATGAACTCTTGACACAAAAAACCACTTCAGAGGAAGATTTCGTTCTTGGGAGTCAAGATGTTTTTATGGATGACTTGGAAATATTTAACGAAAATAAGAAAAATGATTTATCACAAAATACAAAAAAAATACAGGTTATAGATGAATCTGACACTGATGTTGAGTCAGAGCATTTGCAAGTAGCAGTTGAGGTTCACAGAGCATGTCTACCAAAGTGAGTGTTCTAGAAGATTTGTGAGCTTTTGAGTATGTTCCTTTTATCATGAAGAAGAGTGTTCTCTTCATTTGTAATAAGCATCCCTACTTTCTGGCGGTAATCCCGAATACATCCCCATCTACGAGCCAGGAGTGCGCCTTTTGATCATAATCCTGGACTGGATTAGTCAGGTTTTTACACAAAGCGACTCCAGTATGACCTCCACAACCCTTGCAGAGGAAACTAACCCATAATGGATCATGGTAAAAGCTTTACTATATGAATGTTCCTATTAATGGGAAAAAGATCTGAACAATGACCATTTCATATATGCATATAAATAAATAAAAAAACATTCATTTAAATTGAAATCTTATATACATTTTTAATTTTAATGTCTCTTAATTGAAGTGTTTATTTATAGGGATTACGAAATTCTGTCGCAACTACCATTATCCGAGATGATGAACAGGAAAAGGCGGGCGCAACGTGGAGCGACGCCCGGCAGCTCCGACTCGTCAGAAAAGGAGAATTTAGATCCCAATAGAATCAAAAGATCTAAATATACAAAAAAGGGTAAAAAGAAACCCAAAAAATCCTGAGGGTTGATTTTTTTCAAATGTAATTCAATTAATTTATTGATAAGTAATAAGTACATTGTATTCTATTATAACCTATATGTCAAATTACACAGATATACAATTACAATTAACAATACATTAATAATATTTTAAAATTCGTCCACACTATTGCAACATCTCAAGCAATAATGTCCTGTTTTTCCTGTCCTGATATATTTGTTCCTGTTGCAGTACCTACCACTTTTGAACGGCGCAGAATACCGCAACCTACATCCGAATCAAATATAATCAAAACTCAATAAAATAACGACCTTATTACAAGTACAATAAACTAAAAATCCACTGTCTCCTGGTATCTTGCCCATAAAAGTTTAGTTCGCGAGTTTAAATGACGCGCTCTAATAACTCGATAGGCTCAAATATTTTTGCGTCAAATAATAATAGGGATGTGGACTGTACTCAAATAAGTATAAAATTTTACCACGAAAAGGTAGTTTCTATAGTAAAAATAATAAAAAACACAATATTTTCCTCAAAAAACAAGGGATTATTTTTTTATTTAATAAAATGTAATTAAATATTTCACCCTCAAGTCACGTGACAATGAACACCAATCAAAATGCGTGATGTCACGCGTTGCAATACAAGAATTTTCGCTGTCAAATACTATGGTGTTTGTTGATATTTGGATCATATTATTACCATGATTACCGTCCGATTATCTTAGCCACGGAAATACTTTGTGTAGAATGAGTCTGTTCTTTTTCTCATTCACATTCCGCTATTGATTCCAATCTTTGTCTTTTAACTGCTAATAGTCGAGTTATGTTTTCGGTTCGTCTTTTCTATCGGGTTGACATGCAAACTTTCTTGGCACACAACCTGCTCCCAGTCTGATCTGGGATACTGTGCCCATCAAATGATATTCTGGATAATTCTCCATATCATTGGCAACTACAATGAAACTACGAAACATTGTTTACTTTATTTCTAACCTAAAAATTCGAGTTTTCGTCTTTGAAAACTTGAAGAGTTAAATTATTTTAATACAAGTAAATGTAACAAATATTATCAAACTTACATCAAAATGATCCACACAGAAATACATTTTACTTTGTGTAGATACAAGTGCCGGATCCCGACGGGCTAATTGAAGCCAATTTTTCAGCATCGTTTTTGTACGTGGAACGTGAATAAACAGTTTTTCAGGTGTTTTAATAGTTGTAATTTTACATTGCGGCACCGCACAATATTTATAAAATGTAGAATTCATATTATTATCACACAACTATGAAATAACTATTCATTACATTCAACTTCGACAATATTTTATAACGCGTGACGTCACAGCGGCCGTTTGACAGGTATCCGCGTTTTAGCGCGAAATTTTAAATGGAATTTTAAATAAATTATTTTAAAGGTATTACTTCAAATAAAAAAATAATAATAAAAAGTTTGGGTTATATTTGGTACTTATGCATGGTTATAAACACTTTCCCAAAAATAGTCCACATCCCTATTAGAACTTATAATAGTTGTAAATACTGTAATGCAGTATGTAATAGGTACGACTGTGAAATATATGAAGCTATCCAAAGTTCATTGCAGAAAAGAGGGGAAACATACCTTGTCAGTAAAAAAGTAAAAGCACTCTACATAAATTTTGAATGCTTTTGAACAATGGGCTGGTAGCTTGTCGGTTGAATGTAACCTTTTAGTCTTTTCGAGACTTGGCTCTGCTTCGTGCTTCTTTTATTCTGGTACTCGTAACTTTCTACCACAACCACCGACGCTTGGAAGTACGTACACCACAGCCCATTAGAACTTTTACATTATAACCTATATAAATAAATAAATATATACGGGACAAATTACACAGATTGAGTTAGCCTCGAAGTAAGTTCGAAACTTGTGTTACTAGATACTAACTCAACGATATTATATTTTATAATAAATATTTATATAGATAAGACCCAGGCCAATCTGAAAAAGTTCTTTTCTCATCATGCCCTGGCCGGGATTCGAACCCGGGACCTCCGGTGTCACAGACAAGCATACAACCGCTGCGCCACAGAGGCCGTCAAATATATATATACATATATATATGCCCTCATTAACCCCAACCCTAATTAGAACCGGAATTAAGTATGATGACAAAAAATATTGTATTCTAATTTTAAGAAATATCTACCTATGGGTATAAATGGAGTTTCTATCATCACATTGACAACACTGAGTGACCGGACAAAAGTTAAAACTCCATCAAGCATAATTTTTTCACATATTTATTCATATAATCACGTCTATATCCTTTGTAGGGTAGACAGAGCCAGCAGTCTTGAAAGACTCGATGTTCACGAAAGGCCACGTTCGGCTATGTTAAGCGTAATGATAGAATTAGAATCAAATAGGTAGTGACAGCCCATCGCCTAAAAGAAGAACACCAAGTTTATAAGCCTACCCATTATCCACGGGAAAGAGATGGAGTCGTCCTATCCTTTTTTTATAATGGTGCCGGGAACGACACGGCATTATTTCACATTATAATCATTATCATTATTTCAGTTTTGTCTTTTCGAGTTTGTTGGCTGTGTCTGCCCGGTAAAGGATAAGGACGTGATATAATATAGAACGTGACGTATAATAACGTATGTATGTAGAAATCAACAGGGAAATAGTTACTAGAGGAACTAACACATCCAAAAGAAACAATTCGTGTTGTGATTGAATAAAAAAGTAAGCACCAAGTCAATTGTACAAGGGGATTACTCGTGTGGTGGTTGAATAAAAAGGCTATTATATTGTTGGGAGGTATAACTTTATTACATTTAGCTAGAACACAAGTTGGAGATCACCACCAGCCAGACGAGCCGCCGCTGGACCAGCCGCCGCCGCCGCCGCCTAGTTTCCAGCCGCCGCCGCCGCTCGACCACCCACTGCTGCCACCGCCCGACTTCCAGCCGCTGCCGCCGCCGCCAGACCAACCTCCGTGACCGCCTCCTGTTCAACATTCAACATTATCATCTTCCAGCGTAGCAATAGAAATAGGTTTAGATGTTTTCAAAATAGGATACGAGGTATCGCAAAATGATTTCAACACAACTAACATACCCTAATTATATCTACTCGTACTACGTGCCGTGTGGTTCCCGGCACCAATACAAAAAAGAATATAACCACTCCATCTGTCACTATTTGAATCTCAATTCTATCATTAAGCCAAATAGCTGAACGTGGCCATTCAGTCTTTTCAAGACTGTTGGCTCTGTCTACCCCGCAAGGGATATAGACGTGACCATATGTATGTATTCAAAATTTTATTCATTACTATAGGATACTATAATATCGCTTAATAATTGTCAAAACGTATGGTTTAACAACATTGGTTGACGTCAAATAAATTACTTAAAAACTAAGTTTACTGCCACTTCCAAAGCGTCAGTGCAGAAGAAGCGGTAACAAACTGCACTGCAGCATTTTCTTCAACAACTTCACAATATTTTTTTGTATTTTAATTGTATGTATGTATTATATCTACTACCGCTTCCAAAGCGCAAGTGTTGAAGAAGGCGGGGGTACATACTACTCTCTGAGTAGCCACTCATTTACTATTCGAGGCCTCTTATTGATTGATTGACTGAACTTGCCACTGAAGCTGGTTGACGACCACGATAAGAGTGAAAAAACTGGTCTGCCTGTCCCGATTTACATATAACTCCCGGCTGATCTCTGTAACTTTGTTAGCCGGGGAACCAAACCCAACTTTAATCGTTGTTGCACGAAATCATAGGTCAAAGAATTTTTCCTTTAGCCACCACAAATTTCTGGGAGTACGACTTCTCGAAAATGGATATCTACCTAAGTTACAGACAATGACTTGAGAATTTCAAAGTCTTTTAGAGCGCAGAGATTTCGTAAACTAATTATTTTGTCTGTTGTAACTTAGTAAATATTGGATTGAAAACCCACAATGGCCGTGGGACTAGGCTAACGTGCCTTGGGATGTACATAGGAATTTACGAAATACCTATTTTCTCGCGATCTTAACGGAACTAAGACCTAAGTAAGTGTGATAAACCGGTAGCATATTATGACCTAACGACCTAACACACCTCATCATGGAACTAATAGTACGGACAGACCTATGAAGGCCGACATAATAAATGACACGAGTTTGAGTCATCCGTAGCTGCACCCAAATTATTTTTTGCATATATAGTATAGTAATTTGATAACATGTGTTTATTACCTACCTACCGAGTACCTACTTCCGCAGTATATTTTTTGTGGTTTTAAATTCTATCATCAATCCTTGCGAACTCGCGAATCATTTAATGATGTGCAAGAGTATTTTATGAAGGTCATTGAGGTCAGAAACTTTCAATCTCTATTTCTAGTCGGTCGTAAATAGACATTGTAATGGCCGAATCATTTTTTGCCTGCCGAAATTATGATTTGCGGATTAGCCATAAAAATCTTTGTTAATATGAAGTAATGTAATGACAAGCGTACAGGACTGACTGAATGGACGATTGCGAAATCAGTCTGTGTCTTGTGAGCCGAGCGAATGGATGACCCTATGTGAACGATCTCTTGGCCTTTAAACTCGAATGGTGTATTTTTGTAACAATTTCAAAGATAATTACATTTTAAAATGAATAGATATTTTTGCAGTGCTTTGTTAGGGTGTATGTGAATTGGTTGAATGATTAGAAAATATAATCTCGTTAAATTTTATCTCGTTCGCTATAAAAACCAACCGGATTGTTTGAGATTATTTTGAATATTTTGCCGACAATGAGGATAGAATAAAAGTTTATCATTCGAAATGCCTTTAAAAAAGTAAACGAACAATTTTGGTTGATTTAAATGAAAATTTTTAATTAATTCGCATCTCCCCTAGGCATTCTATGCTAAACGATGGATTTTGGTCTAATACAGCACGGTTCTTTTCTCTATTTCTCTTGAAATGAAACTCAATTTAGCCGTCTATCCCATAAGTCCCATGCAGTTATTCTATAGTGACTCCCACCATTTTAAAATTCTTCTTGATGAAGTATGAAACTATAAAAGAATATTTTAAAAAACTAGTAAAAGACTTACCGTATCCACCACCGCTACCGCCTGTGGTGATGATCTTGATGATTTTCACTTCTGTGAATAAAAAATCAATGTAGTAAATCAGTATAACCATATTATCCTCATATTTTATTAACATGAATAAGCTAAGGGTTTTGTCAGCACTTGATAATGTATGTAATCAGGAATGATTTTCCATTAACTATCTTAGTCTAATATATAGGTATATAATTTTTCGTAACGGAGTATCAGTTTTAAAGTTACAAACGTGTTTTGTCACTATAATAAAAGAGATTTACTTTATTGAGAGAAAAGTTCTAAAAAGTCTTACGTCCACCGCCGCCGCCGCTCGACCAGCCGCCGCCGCCGCCGCTGGGCCAACCACTGCTACCACCGCTGGACCAGCCGCCTCCGCCGCCGCCAAGTTTCCAGCCACCACCGCCTCCACTGGGCCAGCCGCTGCTGCCTCCACTAGACCAGCCGCCGCCGCCTCCGCTGAGCTTCCAGCCGCCGCCGCCGCCACCGCTGGACCAGCCGCTGCCCAGACTAGACCAGCCACTGCCGCCTCCGTACCCGCCGCCGCCGCCGCCCCCCGACCAGCCTCCACTGCTGATGAAGCCGGCGTGCGCGGCCGCGGCAAGAATCAGTACGCAGACGAATACCTGAATAATACATTATAATGTTCAATACACCTTTCGGGGTAGTTCGGGGGGTTGTCGACAGAGCCAACAGCCCTGAAAAGACTGCAGGACGACGGTCGGCTGGAATTTGGCTCAATTATTCAATGTCAGTTATTATTTCATAAATTTACCAAATTATTATAGGAAAACAGCAATGATCAAAACAGCAGCTAGATATATTTAGAAAAGTATTTTAATTACATAACCCATACACGATTTGATTTAAGCTGTTTAAGAATTCGCTTCCAGAGCTAACTATTGAATTGACTGACACACACACATAGCTCAGCCGCAGATGCTCACTTCTCAAATATTCAGCTGTCTACTTCCTTTATGTCAGGACGTCGTTACCTTTTATTTTGGTAAGTTATTGAAGTAAATTAATTACAAGGGGAATGAGATGATATATTATATGTGCTAGTTATTTACCTTCATGATGAAGCTGTTTACTGCTTGGCTGAGGGTCGAATGTCTGGCGTTATATACGGAGTGTCATCTCCCACCCAAACGCCGAGGGCCGCGCCGGCGAATGGACAGCGGAAGCGGATCCGCAGAGATAAAATTATTAAAACTTAGATGGATAACTAAGTCACAGTAACTAATCGGTTCAATCCAAGTATTAGGTTATAGAATCAATCATTATAGAAAACGAACTTTATTTATTAGCCTAGGTCTTGGAACATGATGTCGGGGTGGGGTACTAGGTAGGTACCTTAAAGAGGATGACGTTATTTAAGAAAATTCTGCAATACAGTTTGTTACCGTATTGATTTGACAGTACACTTATTTTTAAGTAATTTATTTGACGTCAATCTTATAACAATTATTTAGTGATGTTAAACAGAACCATTATAAAAAAAAAAAATTGAATGTTTTTTTTGGAACATTTTGGATTTATAATTTAAAAAAATAACAAATATCCTTAGGTCTTGGATAAAAGTTTCGGGCGACCATTCGTCGACGGCATGACGTGACTACTTGAGGCAGAATACATTATCGTCCAAAATTTGTCTTTTTCCTCCTATTCCGGCTATAGTCTTGGGTACATCATCACTCTGAAAAGGAGCTCAGGGTATGGGCAGGTTTTCGACTTCTACCCGACTTCTGCAACCTTTGCAGTGGAATTACTCGTCCAGTTTCCCTACAGGTTTCTTCAAGATTGTTTCCCTTATCGTAAGAGCATCGGTTAGGTAATATTTAAAATAAGTAGGTACCTTAGAAAAGTCATTGTCACATGGCCGAGGAGGGATTTGTACATACTTCTATTATAGTTCTTTTTCTGTCCTCTCCTTATTTGTAACCGATGCACCACTATAACGCAAGCCATTGTTTCTTACTTGACTCAATCTTCTAACTCACTGCAGCTAAGCTGCATAGTGTTTAGAATGCTCATCTTAAATTCCCGACACCTGGAAATAGCGTGCGGAAACTATAGATAAAGAAGCCCGTTGCTTAGCGAAAAAATCGTTTATTTTATTTTTTTATTTATCTTTACTTACAAAACAGATATCTGAAAATTTCAAAATGAATAATGGGTAAGTACATAATTACTTTTTATAGGATTAATTCATATTCGGGGCCTCACAGATTTTGTCATTAATGGTTTATAAGTAAGTAAGTAGGTAGGTACTATTACATTTAGTTGCTACTGCTACTACTTATGCTAGTTACTTACTACAAAGTGCTCATACTTAGTAGTAGTAACTGCTAAGTAAGTATGAGCACTTTGTGTCTTTGTGAAAATTAAAATTCCTGTTTTTCCCTTTCAGGTGTGAATTTTCAGTATAAATAGACTAGGTATGTACCTACCTGTACATACCTCTAACTGCATTTATACCTAGAAAATTTATTCAAAACCGGTCAAGTGGTTAAGTCGGTAAAGAGTGACTAAAGATTGGAAAGAAAGGGGCCAAACCCTTTCTCGTGTTCTATTTTTAAGGTTAACCATAGTTATTTGGAATAGTTGCCTTGGTTACCAATGAATACCATCTTACGATTTTCTAACGAATAATCTTCACTCAATCTCAACTCTTCTGCAATTGATAATTTAATTTTAATATGTGCTAACTGGAGTTGGACTTGGGTCGAAATTAGCAAATATTGTGAACATGCATAATAATAGTTTGCGAAAACCAACTCCTTCACCATTGTTCATAATTCATAATTATTGCGATTGCGTTACGTTACGTACCCCTACTTTGTAAGCGACGCGTTGATGTCTTTAACTTGGCGGCGAGATGCATTTTTGACTGCCTTCAAAAAAAGGTGGTTCTCACTTTGAACTATGCGATAATGTATGTAATTCAAATTCAATTTTTTTATTTTATTTGCGTATGTTTGCTTGACCTGATTATTCGCGTTCCGCTGAACCGATTTAGATGCGGTTTTTAGGAAAGTGTTTGTTACACTTAGGAGAGGGTTTTAGAAATTTAACTGACTTTTTTGAAAAAGGAGGATATCCATTGAAGGCGGTTCTCTTTTTAAAAAAGTTATTGTCAATAAGGATTAACTGTTGCACGATTAATTAATGACCCTTTTAATTAATGAATAAATCAAACCCCCTACAAATAGTTTGTCATTTTATATAAAACAATTATTCGTGTAAGCAAAAATAGATATCATCTGATGTCACATGAGGCGTTTTCACCGCTTTCTATAATTTAATTCTAAAGTTACATTTGTCAAATTGTTGGAGAGCGAGGGACGATATTGACGTTGGTAAATAACGCCTCATACCTACTTATAATGGTATAAAAGGGCATGGGCCCTCATACGCAGACATAACTGCGATAAACACCAAGTATTTTGCAATATTTTCAATGAACGAAAACGACTGCTTCGTTTTCGTTCATTGAAATCTCGATTAATTGTTCTAATAATATTTGAAGCAATAGAAGGTTGCTTTTGACAATCTCGAGCATCACGAATTGCATCACATTTAGAAGAATATCTAGCAACTTAATCTTTACAACCTTCGTATCGTAATAATTATGATGAATTGTCGGATCAATATGGGTATAGTCAGTAGAATGCAGTAAACTTATTCACATATAGTCAAAAACGTAACCGACCTAGGGCTGTGATCTACTTACTTAACTATTTTAACTTTATTGTAATTAATTAAATAATAAATAATAATAAACAAAAATTAATCTTCCCTGCATATCTACCAAGAGCTACCATTTTCTCAAATTTAGTTGCTATGCCGTAATTTTTTAGTGTCAGATTAAAATTTTGTAGAAAATTCTTATCTGTATACTTATTTATGTTGTTGAGTATACTTATTAAATCTTTGGGTTGTACCGATAAATATAAATAACTCATTTGTCCTTTATATTTTTTAATGGCTTGCTACCAAAACGATGATTAGTTGAGTCGTGATGTTTTGTAGAAAGGATTGGTATATTTTGAACGTCAATCAAAAAGGAAGTCGGAATAGTTAGCGGCTCTGAAACGTTAAAGTTCCTCTGACACGGTCACGAGCACTAAGATAAACACTAGTCAATGATTGCTATGTTAATATGTTGCTTGCGTTAGTACAGTCAACGTCACATGAAGGCACCTAATCAGTGGCGTAGCGTGCATTGGCGGGACCCCGTATAAAAAATTGTTTGGGGGCCCTTGTATTGTTTGGGGGTAAAGATTTTTCACAAAAGAAAAAAAATATTGTGAAAAGAAATATTTATTTATCATAACATAATTTAACCTTAATTTAAAAATTTAATTTTACAAATAAAAATCAAATTTTAAATATTCATTCGCCTTGCCTTTTTTTCGGCAAACTGATTTATTAAATCATTTATGGCTGATGATGATTTTAGTTTTTCTAAAGTTTCTACCTCTATGGACAATAGTGAGAGGTCTGACAGCCGTTCTTGTCCCATCGAAGTTCTTAAGTAATATTTATCAGTTTTAATTTTGAAAAACTTCTTTCGGCAGTTGCGGTTGTAACTGGAAGGGTCAAGAATAAAAAGCATGCTGTGATTACCTCGGGAAAACTAGATGCAAGACTATTGAATTTTAGTAGCAATAATTCAATGAGTTCTTTAATGGAATAAATTTTTTGAATTTCAGATTTTAAGCATGTTTTTAGAGCCTTTAATTGGTCACAAAGATTAACTGAGATGTCTTTACTGTATTTAACCGACAGTTTTTCGGAAGCGATTAATATCTCTTCGTTTGAAGAAGATAGGAGTTTCTCCGGTTGTAATATTTCGAACATACTACTCAGGTCGCAAAGGCTCTGAAATCTTTCTTTAGTTTGAGAAATTAATATATCTAAACAGCAATAGTATACATTGACTTTGAAATAGGATTCCGGGTCGGAAATTCTCTCATCTTGTGATAACTCATCAAAAAAACGCTTCGTTATCTTTCGCCTACTGTTTTTAAAAACAGTTGTTACCCCCCACTCTTTTGCTAAATCTTTGGACTCATTTAGCAAACTATTAAATGAAATCTGATTTCTTAATTGGCACAGTCTATTTAAAAGATTACTTAATAAAATACTAGATTTCTGTAAGTCATTATTTTCATGCTGTAGAGCTTTAGAAATAGGATTAATAATTTCAAATAGTGAAGAAAAAAATGTAACGAGCACTAAGAAATTATAACTCTCTAAAATATTAATTATGTTTTTACATTCTTCACGTTCATCTTTTTTATTTGAAATTAAATTTAGTTGGTACAAAGTTTTCATGATAAGTAAAAAATTTTTCTTTACCGATAATAAAGCATCGTTCCTAGAAGACCATCTGGTTGGACATACCTTTTTAAGGGTAATCAAATATTTTTCAGATGGATCGTCACTTAGCATAGCCCAGCGTTTTATACTATTGCCAAAAAAAGTATATATTTTTTCTAAATTATCGAAAAAAGTCGATACTTCACGAACGTGTCTCGCAGCATCGTTTAAAACTAAGTTTAAAGCGTGCGCAGCACAATGAACATAATCGGCATTTGGAGCATGCTCTTTTATTAGGGTTTGTAATCCTCCATAAACACCCGACATAACATTTGCTCCATCGTAACCCTGTCCTCTACATTTAGTCAAATCAATTCCATATTCTTTAGTCAAATTTAAAATGTCAGTTTTCAGACCTGCAGCACTGCAATCGGTTACTGCTATAAATCCTAAAAAGGACTCACAGATTTTTATTTCTTTAGGCACATTATCATCATTTTCTGTAACCGAGATATATCGAAAAACTACAGAAAGTTGGTCAATTTTTGACAAGTCTTGTGTTGTATCCAGAATTATTGTCAGAAATGGAGCTTTTTTAATTTCTGAGATAATATTGTTCCTAACGGTGGTACCAAGCAAACTAATAATTTCGTTTTGAATCGTAGGGCTTAAATAATTTATTTCGCCTTTCGGTTTTAGAAGAAGTTCTTTTAAAGTTGCATCATAGTTAGATAGCAAACGTAAAATTGCCATAAAATTTCCAGAATCAGAATCATGCCCTCTCAAAGATAGATTACAAGATGCTAAAGTAATTATAACATTAATAATACGATTCAGTACATCTCTCCAGAATGTAATTTTACTATTGATTTCACTTTGCAATAGAGTATCGATGGTATTTCTTTGCAACCAATTATTATAAGAGAGTGAGGCATTCATATGCTGCTGTGACTTTTCATGGTCAAGTATAGTTTGCGTAAAATTGCTTCTAACCGAAACACCGTTAACCCAAGCAGAGGAGTATGATTTGTTTTGACGATCTGCTAATAACCAACAGAAGTGACAGTACGGTTTGTTTAAAACGATAGAATAACATAACCATGGTCTTACAAGTTTTATGCCTGCCTGATTGAAATATGAATAATAATAGGCCGAAAAAGGTCGGTTACTTTCTGGATCTTTTGGAAATGGTCCTTGTGGTTTAAATGGACCCAATTTAAAAATTATTTTTCGTTCGCATTCAGATAAATTGTCACCGAAATTTCCTCTATCTGATGAAATTATATTACAATCCTCAAATATATCAGAATCGTTGACTTGGTGTTCTTCAATTTCTGGATGGACATCCGATGAAGTATGTGCTTGACTTTCTTCTATTTCCGAATGGATATTTGACGCAGAACGTGCTTCAGAAGAATCTAAAAATAAACGAGTATTCGTTAAAAAATAAATACGAATGCTTTGGTACTAAACTAAAAAGAGTTATATATAAATAAATAACTTTACTAAGGGTTACAGTTAGTGTTTACGCGGATTGTGTTCGTATTAGTAGATACAAAATCACCTGCAGCCCGTCCGTGCGTTACATTACACCTGCGTGCTATTTGAACGCAGCGCGTAGTGTAGTGGCCATACAAAACGAGAACAACCCGAAAGCGAGTCAGCACATCTTCTCAACACGCAATTTACGATACGATACAGACTGATAGACAAACAACAAAACAAATTGATCCTATAGATAAGTTAGTTTCGGTTTTTTTTTGTTTCGAGGCACCCTAGAAACAAAATTTACCCTTCGCTACAGGTAAATAATAAACCAACCACGCGTATCTAACCACGCAGATCCACATTAGCGTCGTGTAAAATAGTACTTGTGTAAATTAGTAAGTACTTCGGTTTTTCGAACAACTAATTTTACAATTTGACATTTATTTTTAAACCTTATCCGTTTTAAGATTTTTGCCAAACCAATTTCATGTAAAAGTTTAATTAGTAAGGAGTCTCCAATATCTTTTTTAGATTTTTGGACCAGTAGTTGTGAAAAACGAGGGGGGGGAGACCACTTTTTGTGACGGACAGATTGACAGACCGAAATTAAAAGATTTCCTTGTTAATCACTACGGACCCCGAATAAATGGGTTGGGTAGTACTTACCTTTCCAATCTAAATCACTCACAGTATCTTGTCTCTGAAAAAATGAAGAAATTTTGGGCACTTTTTTTATAACCTCTTCCCTTTTCCGTTTACTTTTTCTTTTCTCAGCACCGCTGGGATAATCTCTTTTCCTTTCACTCATTTCTTTTACAAATCGCTACTAATATTGTTAAACCAGAAGAACAATATTGTTTGTACTGAATTACAATGTAGGTAATGCACAATTACATAAAACGCGTAAATAAACACTGCACTGCACTCCGTGGTTTAACATCAAATGTAGAGTATGGACGTACACGTACATCGTGATATCGATTTTATTTATTGAGGGATTCCCCGCTGAGTTGCAGATGTAAGTAAGTAAAACGGGGAAGTCCCGCAGCCCGCCATAACGATGTAGAGTGTTGCCAACTTTTGAACGCACGCTTAAGGCGGGATAAAAAGTAATTGCTTTATAGAATTTTGTCATTTGTAAAATTAAATAAATTAGGAAGTTTTTATTTCTTTTTCCTTACACACTTTGGGGCCCCCGTGGCTCGGGGGCCCCGTATAATTGATACGGCAGATACGGCGGTAGCTACGCCCCTGCACCTAATACTTACTCAATTTATTGAAATTTAGTTATCTAATTGGTTCTTGCCTTTACAGGTTTAATCTGAATGGTTGTATCGTAAATGATGCAGGAAAAGTTATTTTTATTAAGGCGAAAGCAATTTTCACACTGAAAAATCTTAGTATCTAATATCTGCATTCAAAGTTTCATAACGTGGAGTAGAGTATACAAAATCGTAGGTATTTATAATAAGTGGAACCCTATGTTTGCATTCGAGTCTTGATCTGCCTCTTTTCAATAGGTCCGATCAGACTGTTGCAATTATAATTACAATATTATTATTCTGAATTATTATCTCTTATGCGTTCACGGCTGAAACGAGGGATCGACTTTTTGAAATGTTGTATGTATAAAACAGTTAACTTATTAAGATCAAACATAAGATAATATTTATTTTGGATCTTCCCCCGGGAAACGAGTCAAACTGAACTTTAGTTAATTGCAAAACTCTGACTTATAATAACATTAGTAGGTAATGCATTTTTTCTCTCAGAGAGTATATTACTTGAAATTATCGTGAGAAGGATCCACGCATGATGGTTTGTTTTGCTGTAAATGTACAATGTAAGAATGAACTTCGCTGTACCGAGAGTTCCCAAACAAAATTAGGCAATTTGGGTTAGTACAAAGGTCAGTTCTAATCGTAGCAGTAAATATTTATAGTGAATTCGACAATTTAAGTTCGTTACGAAAATTTTGATTGTTACATTATCGTTGTAGGTAGGTACATACCAGAGTGAGTAAACGATATATTTACTCTTACACTTCCTGAAAAGAACTCTTATGAGCATCAATAATTATTAGACATGTCGTTTTGGTTCACCTTCAGTAGGTCAAATACACCGGACAGTGGTCACCAATGCGGTCAGCTGATAATTCATAGTGAAATATGACCAAAGTAAGAGGGATTACATCATGCGGGAATGGTTAACTCTGAAAGTGAAGATACTTTCAAAAACAGCAATATGTAGGTACCATATGTTTATATCCTCTTTTTATAGGAAGTTATTCTAATTTTGTACTGAATGTTTAACCATGATCCAATATGACTAAGGTTCCCCTGCAAAGATTGTGGAGTTCTGATGGGAGTAGCAGGTTTTTACACCTGACTCACCCAATACAAGATCATTGTAGTAAAGGACTATCGCTGATAAGAAGAAGAATTCGTACTTATGAATACCTACTTCTTTTTCCTGGCAAAGGGACAGGTCAAGAGTACCTACCCGAAACCGCAGAGCTTGCATGAAGAGAGTTATGAATGTGGATGATGCGAAGGAAGTATGCAGAGATCGTGGCAAGTGGAAAGATGTAGTCTCTTCCTACCCACCCGGGAAAAAGGCATGATTTTATGTATGCATGTATGTATGATATTTTTGGTAACGAATCAACATTCAATGTCATTAATACGTGTAGACATCAGCTAAAAAAGATCTTAATAAGTTCTCAAGAGAGCATATTATTATTACAAGAAATCGATAATATTTCGTCTCATAGTTTCGAAGATTAGCGGAAGGTATACACTGACCATCAAAATAAACTAGTAATAATATACACTCGGGTAGCCGCCATACCCACACATTAGCCAGCGTTTGAGTAGAAAATATTGCGCAAAATGGTGTCCTATGAATTCTACGATTTTGCAACGCATCACACTGTACTAGCTTTAGTCTCTAGGAACACCTGGTCCATATAAAGTGTTGATTATAGTTAGATAACAGCTGCAGATAATACGGACTTAAAGTCTAACGTTTGCTATAGGTAGCCGAGGCGAGCAGTAACAAAATTTACAATTCATTATAACTTCAGTATTTTTAACAGTATTGAACTAACATACAAATCATGCAATGGATATGGAATGGTAAATGCAATTATCGCTTAATTTTTTTTCGTCTCAGCTTGATGACGTCGGGTCATCATAGGCCTCCATGCGCGCCCTGAATATTTACTGTGAATGATGCGCTGATTTAAGATTGAGAATATGTTTATCTACTACTATATTATGTAAATAACAGGGCTTGGGTCATGGGTACTCTAGTGTTCTATAATGAGTGACACGTTGCTTTTATTAATTCGAATGGAGTTATGTACGTAACTTGGTAGGTATCACACATTACACATGTAGTACCTAGTTGTTTCTGATTTCTGTAGTCATTTTTCACTTTTTCAATTATTTTTGAATTCAGGATACTCTACGACACACCATCATTACGCGAACATAACTAAATAGTATAATGCAACGCGAAAGTTTAAAATACGGGTTGGGTTTTCCCCTGCAAAGGTTGCGGAGGTTAGATAGGAGTTTATTCATGTAATATTTAACCTGACTAACCCAATCCAGGGTCCATGGTCATAGGCTCCTCTCTAGAGTGGTTAGGATGCTACCGGGACGACAGCCAGGAGGAAGAAGAAGGTATTATTAGTTTCCAAGGTACAAACTACAATTTCAATTTTGTATAAATCTGTGAAAAACTAAATCAAACAAAGGCTCTGTTTTTCTGGGAAAACAGAGCGGGAAGCACGGGAAAACAATTTGAGGTACTAAAATAACTGGCGTCCTTGAATTGAAATTGTGCGAAAAAAGATATCGTCTTCTGAGATTTCAAAGCTTTCTGAATAATACCTACTTATCAAATCATGTTCAATTGATTTCTTGATAGACCATTCTCTCTGTACTAAATCTACGCTATAAAATCTATTGTCCGTTTGTTTCGTTACGACATTGAGATTAAGTACATTTACCTCATGATTTTGATGTGTTTATTTCATAATAAAGAAGCTCAAAAACAAGCAATTACTACTAAGGTTCTTCAAAAAATTACTTAATTTTTTGTTAATATCGTCAACTTTCTACTCGTGTTTACAAAAGAAGATGCTGACTGTGTGGATAATGTGATCTAGGCGTGAATATCTTACAATATTCTTACACATACTGGTTCCCACATACCCGTATAGTAACATATACAACATCTTTGGAATCACTTATAGGGAAGCACCATCTCTTTCCCATGGATATCATAAAAGGCGACTAAGGGATAGGCTTATAAACTTGGGATTCCTCTTTTAGGCGATGGGCTAGCAACCTGTCACTATTTGAATCTCAATTCTATCATTAAGCCAAATAGCTGAACGTGGCCATTCAGTCTTTTTAAGGCTGTCGACTCTGTCTACCCCGCAAGGGATATATACGTGAGCATAGGTATGTTATGTATGTATGTAAAAAAAGCTTCTTATAAATTTATTTGGTTTAAGTAGTTGGTACTTCCTATACTTCGTTTGATTGTTTATTCGACTCACTTCCCAAAACAAAAATAAATATTTCAGATCTAATCTTTATCTGCCTTGAAGTAGGACTTTCGAAGAGCGTTAACAGTACGTTCATCATAGATAAAAGGTAGGTAATTATGATCCACCGTGACCTCTGTGCTATTGCTCTACTCCATATTGCGAAACAGTGATGCCAGGCTGGCTGTAATATCATGTTTCGTGTTTTATTACCAATGACGGATATAGCTGCACTTAAGGACACCAAAGATCTTGTGAAATACTTATTTTTGGTAGGTAACACTTAAGCTTGATGGACTGGTCTATAATACCACACACTATTCTCATGTAGAGATGGAGTTGAGCGTTGGTGGTACCTAGAGTGGTCGTTCTTCTCGCGTTATAGGTAGTTATAAAAAACGTACTTGATCTAAGTTTGGGGTACATCACGTTAAGTTGGTAGTTCACTCTTCTATATCGTAAGTGTTTGACCAAATAATAAGGTGTATATACATATATTTAATATAAATGCAAAGTCGTTTGGGATGACGAAGGTCGAATGTGCCAGCAATTAATCTTTTGAAGCAACTTACAAAATTAATATCTACTTAATAATTACACAGAAATACGTGCAAAATAATAAGCAGTTTACCTTATTGGGTATCTTCAACATCTGGTGGAAAAACATTTGCAGAAACTTACCATACAACCAGGAATGGGGTTAATTTTCTTAGCGACTTCACAAGCATGAATTATTTTTTCCGCTGGGATTCCCCATTCAAACGAAGGTAAATTACATAGGTATAACAAAGTTCTATAAAAACTACTAAAGGCTTACCTCCCTATTACACTATTATTGCTCGGATGTATTTTCTTATATAACAGTACTGCCTGAACCTTGTGCATTTTATCGATCTATGAAGTGAGAATTATTATTACAATATCTATGAGAATTAAGTAGCCCTTATTAATAATTCATAAGTATGATTACAAAAGTTTTTGTCAATAATTCTATTGATTATAGATAGATATTAACAAATAAGTTAATGATTGATTAATAGCTTTGTTTATGTGTAGTCATTGCGTAATGTAACAACAATAATTAGGTAAATTTCGGAAATATACATATTTACATTTTAGAAATACTGAAGTGTACTCATTTAGTAGGTATATGGGGGTAGTTAACGCAAAAACGGTCACCCTTATAGCCGTGTGGTTCCCGGTAGCTTAGGATCAAAAAAGGCGATTAGCTAAAAATCTGTCACTATTTGAACCGCTGAACTGGTCATTCCATCTTGTCAAGACTGTTGGCTCTGTGTTCACCGCAAGGGATAGGTACAGAAGTGATTATATTATGTATGTAGGTATCTATGCCGAGTTATGGCCGATTTTATTTTAGGTGGTAGGATGGTATTTTACAAATGGACACACCATCGCTATTGGGCTTGTTTCATGGGATACACGCTCAATATATAATATCTTTGTAACAAATATAAGATTCGAGATTCAGGCCAGTCAGATTCAGTCAGTAGACCTGACCGGGAGTCGAATCCGGGATCTTGTGATCTGAGGCAAGCAGCAAAAAGTATACTTACTCGGTCCATTCGCCATTTAAACTATCTTCATCTACACACTGAAAATTAATGTAACTAATTTTATTGTCTTGTACTGAGATAGTGAGAACAGATTGGGATCTCAATTAAGTTCAAATTATCTCAGTGACCTTACAATTTGTGAATTACAAGCAGTCAATTTTTATGTAGACATAACAACACACTGTTTAAATACGAATAAGTCCTATACATTGAATTTAATAAAAAAAAACTAGCTACAGGTGGTAAAGGGTAAATTTTTGTAGGATAAAATTTAAAATCTTTCAGTTGTTTGGAAAAAAAATAGTGAAAAGATTGTGACGAATATTTTTTTGTTGTGTAAGTAGCTATCATATCTAATCATAGACGGATTCCAGTACAATTTATCTTACAAAATGGAAATAATTGAGAAGCAGGGTTGAAAAAAGTAAAAAGAAATTATATATTTTCTAAACTATAATTAAATAACGAACTATAAAAATATACATAATTAACACTATTTCTTCTTCTTCTTTTCGGCTCTGCTGCCGCCCATGTCTTCAAGCTGTTGTTTGAGTTCGATCAGCTGGTTGTCCGGCACGTAGCGAATCTCTTCGTGCTCTACAGCGTGCTCTTGCACGTTGAGCGTGCAGCCCTCGGGGAGAGACGCGCGCGCAACCCGCAGTAGGGTACCTAGAGCCCACGCCGGGACGTCGGTCACCTGTAATTAATTTATTTGTAAATAATGTTTAATCTAATAAGAAATCTTTAGCTATTATATATTTTTTAGTACCTCTCATGTACAGGAAATCTAACCCAGCTTGGACATACATATATATAATCACGTCTATATCCCTTGCGGGGTAGACAGAGCCAACAGTTTTGAAAGACTGATAGGCCACGTTTAGCTGTTAAGCTCAATGATAGAATTGAGATTGAAATAGGGCCAGGTTGCTAGCACATCGCTCAAAAGAATTCTAAGCTTATAAGGCTATCCCTTAGTCGCTTTTTACGACATCCATGAGAAAGAGATGTAGTGGTCCTATTCTATTGATGCTGGGAACGGCTAGCTTGGACAGCTTTGTGCTTTATCATTATTATTAGAAGACTATCAAAAGTATTATATTAATTTAATTAGGTATGTACATAATGATTTATCACTGTAATATGGTATTGTAAAGCTAGTATTTTATGCAAAGTAAAAATTTAACTTAATGAATGATGAATTAAAGACTTATATCTTTCGGCCAAATATTAGTTATTATCTTTCGGCTTTGACCATTTGTAAATAAGGAATTAAGAAACATTTATTTTTTTAAATTTTGTTATAATTTACCTGCACATTTCTCTCATATACATTGAGAAGATATTCTGAATCAACCACAGTTCCACCAGGTTTGAACCTTTGAACTTTAAGCTTTTTCGCTGGAGTTGCCCAACTGGAAAAAAGTTTTATATCCAATATATTTATACATAGTGGTAGTTAGGATAAAATAAAGAATTTTGATTGTTCTACACAAAAAATTACTATAGAAATTTATTAACAGGTTGTGCCGTGTGGTTCCCGGCACCAATTAAAAAAAAAAGAATAGGACCACTCCATCTCGTTCCCATGGATGTCGTAAACGGTGACTAAGGGATAGGGTTAAAAACTTGGGATTCTTCTTTTAGGCGATGGGCTAGCAACTTGTCACTATTTGAATCTTAATTCTATCATCGAGCCAAAAAGTTGAATGTGGCCTGTCAGTCTTTTCAAGACTGTTGGCTCTGTCTACCTCGCAAGGGATATAGACGTGACTATATGTATGTATGTAGAAGGTAAGTAACAATAATATTTTCATACTCTCTAAGTGGAAACCAGCTGAGGATGCAATAGAGAAACTTCAATATCACATTCTTATTAATTTCTGCTTTAAGACTTCACAAAGTTAAAATCACTTCAACATACCATTCCTCAACTTGAATGCCCATTACTTCTGCGAATTTGTGTATTTGACTTTGGGCAGATTCAAGCAATGCAAAATCATATCCATTCAATTGAAGATTCAAACAGTCATATACCGGCTCGTCAGGCTCCATACTCTGAAAATAGAGAAACCAGTTAGTATGTTATGGCAATGTTGTACAGGTGGACTAATGAGATGTTTTGTTAATTTGCTTGATTAAGAACAGATCAAATACAGGGTGTCTGGTAAACCAACAATATACTCACTAGTTTAAAATTAATCAAAATAGTGCAGTAAGAATTTGGACACCCTGCGCTTGCTGCCCGCTCACACGCGCTGTCGAATCATTGTTTGAATTCGCGCCTTCAGCGTGTATTCCCACACTTCTTGTTTTTGTTGGATAACTAAGAACAATTTTAACCCCTATTTTTTTTTACTTTAAATGAGAATGAGATACTATTTGGAGAAACTTAATATGCAATGCGATTAACCAGACATCCTGTATAATAAACTAAAAAAACCAGTGTTTCTATAAACAAAAATATGCTTTGTATTTTTGTACTTTATTTGTATAAATAATAAATTTTCTAATTCTTAAATAAAAAAGCAGGTCAACTGTTACTGTGAGTTTGTTTTGTGCACGAAAGGTTCCACACCATCATCATGTGTGTTTGCAATAAACTTGTTTATAGTCACGTCTATAATCCTTATGGGGCTTAGCCAACAGTCTTGAAGAGACTGATACGCCACATTCAGCTTTTTGGCTTGATAATATAATTGAGATTCAAATAGTGACAGGTTGCTAGCCCATCGCCTAAAAGAAAAATCCCAAGTTTATAATCTATCCCTTAGTCGCCTTTTACGACATCCATGAGAAACAGAAGGAGTGGTCCTATTCTTTTTTTATTGGTGTCGGGAACCACACGGCACACATGACACATATAAAACCAGTTTATCAAAACACAACCTGTTATTAAAATCACCAAAAAAATTGCTCAAATATTGCGTTTGTTGTATAGGAGCCCCCCATACAATTAAATTATTTATTTAAAAGGTTATAACAACAATAATACAACTAAATTTCCTGTGAAGATTTTAAAAGGCTACTGGTCACCATTATAAATATTGAGCAAAAAAAAAACTTGAAATAATCACATTTATTGTCTGGGACCCAAAATATTTTAATTTTTTGTATTTAGGTATATCAGAAATTGCAATACATAATTTGTGAAAATTTCGGCTTTATAGCTAAATAAAAAACCTAAGAAAATAAAATAAAAAGGTATGAAACCCTAACAATTGCAATTTGTATGGAAAACATCATTATTATGTAAACTAGATTATTACATACATAAATGACGCCTCTTTCCCGGAGGGGTAGGCAGAGACCATATCTTTCCGCTTGCCACAATCGCTGCATACTTCTTTTGCTTCATCCACATTCATAACTCTCTTCATGCAAGCTCGCCGGTTTCGGTACTCATGACCAGACCTTTTGCTGGAACATCTCCAATTTGAACAAGGTAAATTCATCTAGGCCTTCCTACTCCCAACAGTCCCATTCACACTTCCTTTGTATATTTGCTTATTTATAGGAAGTAGATTATTAGAACAGATTTTTTACTTACAATTAAGTAATCAGGTTCATAGAGATCATTTTTTCTTCTTAGTTGTTGACACTGTATTACCGGTATGGGTAATGACTTTGTAAGTCCTACATGTGTTTTACTTCTTGCCTGAAAACAGTAAGCATAATATTATATTGACTGATTTGTGTTGATATACGAAAATGGACTGTACACTGTACATACATATAATGACGTCTTTATTCTTAACGGGGTAGACGGAGCCCACATTCTCGAAAAGAATAAAAGGCTTCGTAAAACTGTATAGCATGATGAACTTACTTATGTGTACTATAGACTTATTGATTGATGTATACTAAATTTAATATACTATATACCTATTTCTTTAAAGCAAAATTTGCTTATACTCACCAGTCTCAAAAGTTGCAACCCAATCATGTCGAAATAAATTAAACTAATAGTTTTTATTTTAAGCTATAGTAAGGTAACAGAAAATATTATAATTTTTTTTAATACGATTGATTTTAAAATTTAAGGTTATGTTTATTACTCAAGTTTATTTTGACGAAATGACAGTTAACGTTTCCATAATAGACGTGTTCTTTATTTTATGCAAGAGCCGAGCACGAGCGGAGCGTTCTCGGCTTTATCTTTCGCGGCGTCAAGTGTGGACGTACAACGAACCTGCAACGATCACTATCCTCGAACATAGTTCTCCGCAGTGTGCTCGCAACTCTTGGCGAAAATGGACGACATTGCAGCAGCCGCTGCTGCAGCAGCCGCTGCTGCAGCAGCGATTATAGTGATAGTTAGCAAAAAACGAAAAATACCAAGACGATGGGGATCTACAAATCTATATAAAATGAGAACCAATCAACAAAATGATTTGTTATCCATTATGAGAGGTCAATTCCTGGGATATACGAGACCATGCATCAATCTTCTTATTTTTTTATAATTGCAAGGAAGCATCTTTGGTCCACGTTTCCATGATGCTCGACCTTAACGACCGACTTCATCTCTTCTCGATCTCTTTCTTTTCGACTATGACTGTTCTGATTTATTGAGATTTGTGTACGTATAATATTATTGTGCAAGTTAGAGAAGTCTTGCATAAACTAAATTACAGACTATTTCTTGAAAGTGTTCTTGTTATCCGTGACAGCCGAACTGGCAAGATAATCCCTCTACTTTTTTTTATTTGCAACACTCATGTCATGATGAAAATGTCAAAAAGTTGTCTATGGTAGACCTTTAATCGCTCGTTGCATCAAGATTTAGAAGAAATGGTTAAAAAAGCGTAAAGTAAATTTAACGTTATTATCTGTTTTTCTGTGAGTTTTATATTAAATGGTGAATCCGTTTCGTGCAACAATATTTAGATAAGTTTCGGCAAAGAATATGTCGACGGGCAGTACTCCCTTTCCCAAATGGCAATTGGCCATACTTCTCGGTGCACCTTTAGCCATCGGCTTAGGTTACCTTTATCTACGAAATAGATTAGAAGATTCTGAGAGTAAAAAAGTTGCAGAGCTTAAAGCGAAGACAACAATATCTTTGGACAATGAAGATAATGCAAAAACATCAGAGACTGCTATCGACCGTGCTATGAAGTTGAAAGGTGCCGGAAATCGTGCTTTTCATGCTGGAGAGTATGATAAGGCTATTGCTTTATATAACGAAGCGATTGAGGCATGTCCTCCTGATCGTCCAGTCGATCTAGCTACTTTTTATCAAAATCGTTCAGCGTGTTATGAAAAACGTGAAATGTGGGAACAGGTAAAGGAAGACTGCACTTTTGCCCTCAAACTCAATGAGAAGTATGTTAAAGCTTTCTTAAGACGATCACGGGCAGCTGAGAAAAGTGGCGATCTAGTGCTGGCGTTAGAAGACGTCACTTCTGCCTGTATTCTTGAGAGATTTCAAGTACAAAGTTCTTTGGTAAATGCTGACCGAATTTTAAAAGCCCTTGGCAGACAACATGCCCGAGAAGCGCTTGCCAAACGTCGTCCCGTCATGCCATCAAAGCATTTTATCAAAACCTACTTCTCAGCATTTTCTGAAGATCCTGTAACAAAAGTTCAGTTAGATGACCAAGAAACTGGTGGATTTGCTAAAGCCAAGAAGGCCTTTAATACTCAGGACTATGATGCTATTGTAGATGCATGCACAGAAGAACTAAATTCAAGTGGAAAGTATAAGAATGAAGCCTTATTATTGAGGGCTACATTTTATTTGTTGCTTGGTAAACATGATGAAGCACAAGCTGATCTTGGACAAGTCATTGATAGTGATGCTCCTACTAAGGTCAAAGTCAATGCTTTGATCAAGAGGGCATCCCTGTTCACTCAGCTAGAGAACACTGAACGCTGCCTTGAAGACTTTGCCCGTGCTGCACAGCTAGACCCACAGAATTCTGATGTTTATCACCATCGTGGTCAGGTTTATTTACTAGTGGAAAGAATGGATGAAGCCACCGCTGAATTTGCTAGGGCAGTAGAACTCAACCCTGATTTTTCTATTGCTTTTATACAGAAATGCTACGCTGACTACAGACATGCTCAGATAAATAAAAATGTTGGTGCACTCGCCCAAGTTAAAGCTGACTTTGAAAAAGCTTTAGAAAGATTTCCAAAGTGTGCAGAGGCATATATTCTGTTTGCACAAGTTTTGTCAGATCAGCAGGAGTGGGGCCGGGCTGAATCACTGTTTGACTCCGCCCTGTCTGTAGACCCAAGCAATGCTACCCTCTATGTACATAAAGGTCTTGTGCAATTGCAGAAGAGCACAGATTTTGACAAGGCAGTGAAATTGATCAATAAAGCCATTGAGATGGATGACAAGTGTGATTTTGCATACGAGACTCTTGGAACCATTGAAGTACAGAGGTAATTGGCACTTTTGTTCAGAGACAATTTCAACTAATTTGATATAACCCTAGTCATTTGGCTGTAGTATGTATAATTCAATAAGTGAAATTTTGCTATTAAGTTGTTGAGAGACCTAGATATAGAATAAAATAGATTTATTTTCAAAATTAGATACAAGGATACTTATTGAAATCACATATTTAATGACATAGACTTGAAACTTTGAGATCTAGTATTATTTAATTGGTTAATTAAACACAAAAATACATCCTACTAATATTATAAATGCGAAACTTTGTGAGTATGTCAGTATGGATGTTTGTTACGTCTGTTACTGTCTTTCACGCAAAAACTACTGAACAGATTATGATGAAATTTGGTACTTAGGTAGCTGAAGACCCAGAACAACATATAGGCTACTTTTTATCCCCGAGTCCCCGCGGGAATAATTCCACGCGGACAAAGTCGTGGGGGGCCTCTAGTAAATACATAAATAAGTCTTATATCCCTTGTGGGTTGACTGAAAGACCATGTTCTTCACCCATTCCACTTAGGAGTATTTTATGACTTAAAGAACTTAGTATATAACTGTTGGTTAGATACAACACCTGGTAACTCTTTATCACTCCTTATCACTTACATATTATCTCAAATCCTACAATTTAGGATATCTTAACTAAACTCACTGAATGTTGTGTTCTTAAGAACTTTCTTCCTATGTATTTAATCTGTATAACAATGTAGCCATATTTTTTAGGCTTTAATTTTATTTTAACTTAGATTTATAAAATGATTTATCTCAGAATTTGTCCATTGGCTTTCATACTGTCTCTAATTAAGGTCATCTAATTAAGTCACATTGTTCATGTGTTTTTAATGACACTTTTACTGCACTTTCTAAATGTCCTTAAGGTAACTAACTTTTGTTTTAATTTCAATTTCAGGGGTAATTTGAGGCGATCACTAGAGTTGTTTGAAAAAGCAATAGCTTTGGCAAAGACGGAGTTAGAAATGACCCACCTGTACTCACTTAAGGATGCAGCGGCTGCTCAGCTGAAAGTATCTGAGAGGTGGGGCTTGGATTGGACTGTTAGTTAGGTCCCTGCTGCCACAATGTCGTCAATACTGTGAGAAACTTACTTGGCATACACCAGAATACGTCCAAGTTAGGCACATTGTTCAATTGGTTCATTATTGTGATTTTAAAAACTTTTCTCTTGTCATCCCCACTTTTGCGTTTCCTTTAATTAAATACAACATTTCTGTTGAAAATAAGAACAATTTTAAGCTCTGAATATAAATTATAGATTTTATATCTACATATATGCTAGCATTTATTCTTCCACTACAGAATAATTCCAATAATTAAACTGTATTTATCATTAATGGTGTTTCATCCAAAGAAAATTGAGACTTACGACTGTTATTAATTTACTTTAAAAAAATGTAAGTTACGAAATGGAAGTAATTATTATGTAATTCATGTGACTAGTTTGAAAAGTTTATTTTGAAACCAACTGAATTTGTACATGAATAAAGTAATAAATTATTTATTGTGAATGAATAGCTCTTCATTGTATTGTCTTATTTAGGATTTCGAAATTTTAACATTGTAGTTACAAATAAACCTTTATTATATTTTATCTGCCGGATCCTAGTACCTAACGGGAATATTGAAGCTCCTTATTGAGGTTTCATTTGCAAGGTTAGCACACACTGTGATTGAACTGATGTGATTTGCGTATGATACATTTTAGTTGTGTTTTTAGTCAGTTATTGATTTTGAATAGTTACATTTCAGACACTTAAACCCTGTGTACTGTGGGTGCTAGGCAGAATAAAAATTTTTTCGTCAAGACCTTTATATGTATTTTGTAACTGATTGTTGTAACTCTGCTACTTTGAAGAAGTACCTTTTGTAGTGTGTAATTTGAGGTTGTTTGTGTTTAAAAGTGAGCTTTTAAAGAAATTATTTTATATAGTGTGTTGGCCTTGTACTTCATATTGAAGTAAGTATTGCCTGTGCAGTGGCCATGGAAAATAGTGTGTGCGTTCAAAATTTTGATTTAAGTATAAATTGAACAGTTTAAAAATTTGATGACAAACAAGAGAAAAGTAATCTACAAGTCCGTAATTAAAAGCTAAATCTTAAACAGTGCCTGGTGATGACATTAACTATGTCATAGTTTTGATTAAAATAATCCACATATATAATTGTTATGCCACCCTTCTGCCGAAATTTTTCATAAAACCTTGTGATATTTAAACTTCAGTGCTCAGCAGGAAATAATTCACATCAAATTTGGAAAGAGAAAGTTTTGGAAGTATGTGGCGCTCGCTGTTTTGAAAAACGTCGTAATCGCAAGTGCTCTTTGCCAAGCTAGATATGTAATAGAGACGTTATGTTTGTTTGCAATTAGGGATTTCGATATTGTTCACTGCCTTTGTATCTTGCCTTGAATAATGTGCAAAATACTTAAGTCAGTACATCGATTTATTCAAAAGAACTACATTGCTGTTTATGATCTAGTCGAAAACACATTCGTTTGAATTTATTTCAGTCCTGAAGGATAGTTATCTTGCGCCTTCTGTATATTTCTTGTTATATTGCCTATTCTGCTTTATGTAAATACCCTATTTTCTACTTTTGTGACAAACATGATTGATAGCACATTTTATTAGAAAAACAAATTGTTGAATAGGGCACTACATTATCATATGTTAAAAATAATTAATGTTTTTGCCATATTGTCGCCATCAAATATGCTATTGTTAGGTGTGTAATTAAAACTGAGGCGAAAAGACGCTGAAGACCAATCGCGCCCCACGGCTTCTGTTCGGACACTTCCGATTGGTAGACTACACCTCCACGAAGTAAAGGTACAACTTGTGTGAGCGTTACGCTTGTTCGATGACCACATATTAATATGACAGTCTTGTACATTGAAAACTGTAAGGTCATATTAATTCTACATATAATGTATATAATAGATAGATGTATATTTTCGGCTTAATTAAAAAAATATATATTTCAGTTGTTACTTTTTAACCATCTGATCGTGCTTAGTTTGTCAATGATTGTTACCTAATCACTTATTAGATGTTAAAATTGCATTGAAATAAATCCAAATACTGGTGTGGTGTTGAAGTACCAACTATTTTGTCCAATCAGGCAAGAGCTCGTACTTATATGAAGCTTATGTCTATGTTATTACGGTCACAGTTCATTTCACCTTGATGAAGATGTATGAAGTAGTGCGCTTTACATTGGTTGTTAGCGCTGGGTGCATTCGATCGTTTCTGTTTTCAATATTTCAGTTGCCATCCATGTCATCATTATAATGTTTTATATATCTACAATTTTAACAGGGATAATTATTCATTGAATGCACCCTAAAATCGTCAAATACTTAGATTGTGAGTTAGATTATAGCTGGTAAAAAAGTTCTTCAAGAGTTGTTACCTCACCGATAGTGAATAGTTATCAATTTATGAAAACTTCGTAATACATTATTGAAAAGTATCAAGTTTTTTTATTTATTTGGTACCTTACGAGCATATTGTTTAGTAACCTATTCATCAATAGGTTACTAAGAAGCAAGTGTTTTTTTTCTTTTGAATCATAAATTGTAAGTAGCTAAACGAGTGGGCTGAGAGCTGTCACTAATGATATTTTTAATTATTATATTGCTATGTGTAACTCACGGAATTAATTCATTATTCTGTTTTAACGGCACTTACAACAGCAAGTGTTTCAACCGAGACCCGCTCCTGCTTGTCGGTCTCAATGCGCCTGAGCGGAAGATAATGGCAAGATTGCGGTGCTCGTCCACAGTGCGATGTTCAGGTTTGAATCCTTTTTTCATTGGCTCATGATCTTATTTCTTTTAATTTATTGTGTAAAATACAAATGTATAGCACAATTGGCCGACTTAATGCTATAAGCATTATCTACCTGTCAACCATTGGGTCCGACAAAGAACTTTACTTGTGGTCAAACTAAATAAATATAATTAAACGTACACAAAATATGAAATTAAATAATTTTAATAAACATACACAAAACTACAATTAATAAACAATTTACATAAATAGGTGCAACGATTACCGAAAAGAGTGAAAAGGCTTATAAGTAGGTGTCTATTAAATATCCTCGCGACTCAACAGAAACCTGTATAAGGCTTGTGATTTGAAACCAGAACGACTTGGGAATGTCCGGATAGACTCA